>NC_136394.1:21632606-26432606 GCF_965140285.1 Lepidochelys kempii
TTAAACTATTAAAGCAATCATGCCTGTTACCCAGCAAATGTTCTTTGAGCAAGCCTCTTACACAGTCATATTCTGACTGCAGAATACAAATTGTACAAGAACAAAATATAAGTGGAGCACTGCCTGGTAGTACTTACTTATGGGTGGACAAATAAACTGGAGGAAGGAATCAAACTTTTTGAGAACATCTCAACCAGTTTTATTTTGTTTTTTGGCGGAGGGATTACAGGAGCATGAAAACAGACATGCTGCAGAGTATATTAGTAGTGAAATATGTGAAGTACTAGAGAAAATTGGAAGTGGGAAAGTATTTATTTGTTGACTGACTATGCCAACAATATGAAAGCAGCATGGGACATCACAAATAGCCATATAATACTGGAGTAGGAGGTGATTTCATGAAGTGGAACACTCAAAAAGATCCATGAATCAGCAAAAAAGTTCTAAAGTATGTGAAAACTATGCATATTGTAGATACAGTCTTTAAGACAAAGTAAGGAAAGCATGGTAAGAATAAAATGGTAAAACTTCTAGCAAAACAAGATGGGGAACTATAGAGATGTCACCTGAAAGTTTATTAAAACAAAAAAGGGCTCTTCAAGGAACAGTGATAACAGAAGATTTTAAAGTAGTTAAAATGTACAACACACTGTACTTGAGGATAATTTCTGGGTTCACCTGCAGAACTCTCTGAAGACTACAGCCAATCGTTTCTGCAATCACAGTATCTGAATCAGACAAAGCACTTGTGTCAGACATTCCTCAACTTGCAGCTAAGACAGTTGCTCAAAACCAGTTGATTTTAAGTGCCTCTCCACTCACAAGTCAGGAAGAAGTACAAGTGAAGGACTTAACTGGTAGATAGAAAGAATGTTGCTGCAAACTTCTTCGATCCAAGGTTCAAAGGTAGTAATGTTAGTGATGCCTAGCATTGTTAACAATATTTGACTGGATTATTAAACAAGCAACACATCTTGAACTAGATAACTAGAAAAGTACTTTCTAACGTTAGAGAACAGAACCTATGAAGGTATTTTGTCCAAGAGTGCAATCTGGGAATCTGTCACACATATTGCTCCTACAACGTAGTGGCAGGGCCTTTGTACAACACAATCTCTGACTCCTCTTAGCTTCTTGTCTGCTTCAGAATACTCCAATTTCTGCATCATGTGAAAATTTATGCTTTTATAAATATACATAGTAGTACTTTCTATGTGCCAGCTAAACTGTACATAATATATTTCTCATTCTTAAAAGAATGAAAGTTTAGTTTTGATAAGTAATTATTGCAGATATTTTGATTTTTCCCATAATTTGTCCCCCCAATAAAAACAGGGAGGGGGTGGAAGGAAACTGTTTTTAACTTGTCTTCTAAGTTTTCAGAAATGTTGTATCTCTCATTATTACTCAGTTTTGCTCACTGTATATACTCAGAATGTTTTACTTAAAATTCATTACTGTTAGCAGTGAAGAATTAATTGAGATATTGGGAGAGTGAGCAGGATTATTTTATGGCTCATACACCACCAACACAAATATTCTACATTCAGAATTTGGTTATTACTGGAAGAAAAGGCAACAGCCAGGAAGTACACATATTCCAGGTTGGTTTTTCAGTGGTGGACAACAAGAACTTACAGAGTGAGGAAGTAAGAAAGATTATTTACATAAGTTTGCCAGCTAGCAATGCCATTTTTATAGTCATGTTAACAGTACATCCAATTTGGCCTACTCATTTCTTTTGAGTGAGCATCAGATTCCATTTTTGGTAGCAGGATGCAAGCCAAACAACTGATTCCTACCATCAAAGAGCTATTATCTCCCTAAAAGCATTACTTACCATTCCGGTCGGGTAACCTCTACATCAATAACTGTACCAGGGGGTGGATTCTGAAGTCTTCCACCAGCCTGTGCAAAGAACCTAGTATTCACTCGTTTCTTCACCACTATTACTGTAAGTCTTGGGCTAGAAAAGATTATATGAGCAACATAAGAGCAATTTTTGAAACTTCAATTTAGAGAACTTTCCCATTAAAGTTCTTTAAAATAAATTTTGGAAACTACATCTTTACTGATCCATTAGAAACCAGACTTCTAAATAAACTAGAATATGCAGGTTTTAGTATTTTAAGCCTTCACTTAATATATTGCTTCTATTCAGGTATTTCAGCATAATTCATTACCATGGTACCAAATTAACTTTTGCGCTTGCATAGCTGCAAACACCTGGGACCATAAGAGTAGAAGTTTTCCCTACAACAGTTCTTATACTATATAAGGTTTCTTCTCTTCCTCTCCCTTATTTTAGGTGTACTCATGGCACACATCTATAGACTATATACACTAAAAATATATGCAGAAAAAATATTGCCAGATGCTAAATAGAGAAAAAATAAGCATTTCCATCACCCCAACTGGCCTATTTTCGTTTAGCATGCTGTTTTGTTCCAGTGACAGTTTCAATACTCGATTGTACCAGCACTGACAGATTTTAGAGCTAATTTAAGGCTATTACCCAAACTACTGAAGATGGAGGACTATGAGAATGCAAATAACTAGATAACTGGTAATCCTTCCAAAAGAGGGAAGCATGATTAACCTAGAATTCACACGTGGTCACGATGAAGTGTGACCGGATAGTTCAAAGGGAGAAATCATAATTTTATATGTACATCAAAGACGTAACATCACAAGCATCAAAAGGAGTAACGATATCCTTATGGAATTATCCAGTTACATCACACCAACATGAGGTATGCTCTTTGTAAAAGAATACCCAATATAATAAAAACTGAGTGAGTAAGAAAGAAGCTGTTTGCGTCAGTTACTAAATTATCTGATACAAGTGCACACTAGTGTAAAGAAGAGGTATTCAATCTTTTAGCAGCCTTATTGCTTTTCTGAAGCATGACAGTGCACATTTTATATCACTAAAGCCTTTCATTGCATCACTGCATGCATCATAAGAGACTTACTTATAATCTTTACCAACAGATTTCAAGCAATCCAAAAACTGGGGTACTTCATAGTTAACCAAGGTTTTTAGCTGACCATCTCCTACACCATCACGATACACGATAATGCGAGAAGGCATATGGTTATTGCCGCTGAACCAGGCTCTTAAAGCAGCTTTAAGAAAAGCAAATTAAAGTTATGCAACTATAATGGGAATGTCTTTCAGAAGTTAAAATTCAAAATGGATCTGTATTACTCAATGAATGGCAATAAATTGTGAAGCCCTGAAAAATCTACTCCCCTGAGAAACGTAAGTAAGTTGATCTAAGCTCCAGTGTACACATCGCTAGGCTGATGGGACAATTCTTCCATCATCCTAACTATTGCCTCTCAAGGGGGTGGATTTACTACAACAGAAAAACCCCTTTATTGCTGTATCAAGTATTACAGCAGCATAGCTGCAATGCCACAGTTGTGCCACTGTGCTGCTCGTAGTTCAGATATAGCTTACGTCCCCGTTGACAATTACAGTGACAAGGGAACGGCTTTTATTGGACTGTCTTCTCTGAAAAGGAGCGTTTGTTCGTTCTTTTTTTTTTCCTCCCTCCTCCTCTCTCTCTCTCTCCCCCCCATCTCTCCTATATCTACAGAAGTTGGCCCAATAAAAGATATTACCTCACCCACCTTCTCTCTCTAATATCCTGGGATCAACATGGTAACAACAACACTGCATATAGCAATTAAGGTATCAGTTAGAACCATGCAAATTAGGAGAAGCTACATAAACTATCTGATAATTGTCAGTGATAATATATAAACGTCCAATCTATTTTTACTCAAGTGTAATTTGATGTTTTACTCAATGGAACACAGAATCCTGTTCTGAGAAGGAACAACTGCCACCCATAGGCCTTTTCTGTTAAAGGAAGAAAACTTTACCTTGCAAGCAGACCTTGAGTCCATCCACAAGTTCTTGTCCACGCTCTTGGAAGACACAGCGAGAGAACCACCTGTTTAGAGAAAAATCAAGAAAAGCATCAAAGTAACCTATTACAATTTAAATCACTTTAGAAACTTGAACAATTAATTTTGGCAAGTATGTCTTATACAGTCAACAGGCAAAAATGTGAATAATCACACTAACTTGAATTTGAGTACCATACATGTACATTGTCTCCACAGACACCTGGAGCAGATATGTGCCTTGGGTCAAACTTACGGTTCCTTTTATAGATCCAAATTGAATGTGAGGCTACATAAAGGGACCACGGCCCAGTCTCCCTCAGTTATTTTAGATATTCAAAATAGCTAACGACTCCCTGAGAAGCAGGAAAGAGAATTTTAAATTATAGATCTGCAGAATTAAAGTAATTTGAGACTGCTAGTTACAGATAAGCCTTCCTTTCTATGTCAAGTAGAGTCTCTGGAGAGCCCCACTGTTGGGAGACAGGGTGGCCAACTTGTGGCTCCGGAGCCACATGCAGCTCTTCAGAAGTTAATATGCGGCTCCTTGTATAGGCACCAACTCTGGGACTGGAGCTACAGGCGCCAACTTTGCAATGTGCTGGGGGCTGCTCACTGCTCAACCCCTGGTTCTGCCACAGGCTCTGCCCCCACTCCATCTCTTCCCGACCCCTCCCCTGAGCCTGCCATGCCCTCACTCCTTGTCCCTCCCCCCCAGATCCTCCTGTACCCCATGAAACAGCTGATGGGGAGGGAGGATGAGGTGCTGATCAGTGGGGCTGCAGGTCGATAGGGGGTGCTGGGACCAGAAGTGGGGAGCTGAGGAGGGGCTGCTGGCATATTACTGTGGCTCTTTGGCAACGTACATTGGTAAATTCTGGCTCCTTCTCAGGCTGGCCACCCCTGAACTAGAAGCTACCACCTCCTGGAGAAAAATAATAGCATATTCTTTAGTGTATCAGCCTGTTTAACTTAGGCCGGAGATCTGAGAATGAATGTGCTATCTTGCTTCACCTTCCTGACTCTCAAGAAAGACCAGCAATTGATTGGATCATAGATGCATCATTAAAAAAAAAAAAAAAAAAAAAGAGATGGACTTCTTTGGTTGAGCTACAGACCAGAGTATATGAAGAGAATTATGTATTCCTTGTGGAATGCTGGCCTTGATGAGAGTCTAATGGATAAAATTAAACATTAAAATAAAATTGCATTGGCAGCCAGTCCTTTTTACAGCCTTGCACTGAACATCTGGATTCACAAGAGGACATAAAAGCAGTGTATTTTGGGCTTGCATGTAAGTGCTTCTGGAGTTCACAGCACCAAAGCACAAGCTTTAAGCCTTCTGTTCCCCCACCAAAAGTGGGCATTGAAGAGATTCTTTAATGGTGGGCTGTCTTTCCATTTCCCGTATACAAAAGCGGTCATCTTTGATCCTCATTGTGTTGGATGCAAACAGCAAAGGAAGACTTGTCAACTCATCTATCATGCAGATATATCAGATAACAGATTCTACCACATAGAGCAGCGGTTCTCAAACTTTAGGGCAGCCCTCCCAAGGGAGACATACGAATGTGTCAACGGAGGCATGACCTGTGTGTGTTTTTTTATTATTAATTATTATTATTATTATTATTCTAAGAGCTCTTGCTGTCAGCCCCAGGTGGCTGGAGCTCATGCAGAAGGGCTGTGCTAGAGCCCCACTACCCCGGCTCTCCTCCTTACCCTCCCAAACCCTCACTGGGAGGCTGGCGGGACTCTGGATGTCACCCCCAAGGTGCCAGCAGCAGCACAGAAGTAAGGGTGGCCATGGGACTAAGTCTGCTGTGAAAAGTGATATTGGAAAATATCACTTTTCACTTTACCTCCCTTACTTCTGTGCTGCTGATGGCCCAGAGATGCCTTCAGAGCTGGCCGCCCAGGCAGCAACTGCTATACTCCACTCTGCATTCAGAGCTGGCCAGTAGTAGATTTAACTTGAGAGCCGTGTAAACTACTGCAGACACCAAGAAAGGGGACCCCATCAAGTAAGTCTGAGAACCACTGACAGTTGTTTACACTTACAATAAAATGCGGTAGGCAGCGAACAGGTGAGGCAAACAGCATACATGTCCCTGAACTCAAGGCAGTGTTACATGCTTTTTTTTGAAGCAATATTTACGCAGCAGTGCACCTGAGAATTAGGGAACTCTCTCTCTAATGGTCAGTCAGTTTATCCTCTTATTCCTGAAAAGTCTGGAAAATAGTGTACAGCTACTTAGTAGTAAGCTAATCAGGAGCTTTTGACTACACAGTGTTCGTGAAAATGTATAATATGAAGTTAAACCAACAAAGACAAGGTTACTTTTTAAATGGCTGCTCATCACATTAGGCTTTTTCTTTAAGATTACAGATCCATCAAGTTCTTTCAGTTTATACTAAATGCCAAAAAGTATCTTACCGTGTCATTCCCTGATTCAGGCTAGCAACAAATCCTGCAATTGATCGCCGTCCAGCTGTAGTGTCATGATAACAGTCAATTCCCACAATCATAACTTGTTTCAACTTTAAGAAAATAGTTTACAGTATATTACAAAAAGTGCAAAAACATGCAAAAAGCAAACATTTATCATATCTGCACTAAAGTATTATACACAAAGCACCAACTTCAAAAATAATCAGTTTTTTCACTATTCAGGATACTGTTTACTTCCAAAATGTTTATTTATTTTAAGATGACTCTGTTTTTATGGAGTGCCTACTGAAAGTATCCGTGCTGACAGCCAGAAGCCTACATTTTACAACTGAACTATTTAACGCCTCCAATTGCATCCTCAATTAAAAGTTCTATCAGCTGCTTATTTCCTCATGTATCCTATGCGTTAAGTTTACCCATGTTGGCATTTTCTTTTTGGAAGCAAGTTATTTTGGGTAGGATACACTACAGGTAACCAACTGAAATTTAGAAGTAGTAAATCAATCATCTGGTGCCTTTCTGAACACTCATTTAAATGTTTAAAAGTTGTACCAAACAAGTTAAGAAAGTCTTCTAGTATTTTCTTTAAATGTGATTAGAGTTTGGGGGGTGGGGGGGACGACACACAAGACTTAACTGACTCAAGGTTAATGAAACAAAGCCAGCTACTTACTGGGATTTCAACACTCCAGAGCTCTCCACCCATCTTGCAGTTCATTTGTAAAGCAATTTTCGTTGCTATAGCCATTACAGTTTGTGGCTTGCTTAGAGTGCGAGCTATCACACACTGACTTGGAGTTGGGCAATCAGTACATAAGTATTTCTTGATAGCATCATACTTATCTTTACGATTACTGGATAGAAGACAAACTACCTTAAAAATTAAAATGAAAAGTTTAAAAAAAAAACCAAACTACAGCAGAATCAAATTTATTATTTGTTTGAAAGATCTGCATACAGTACACTGCTATAGCTCCTGTTCCAGCACAACAGAAAAATCCCAAGTGTTTTCTGGGACATATTTAGACAGTTTGGGTGCTTAAGTTCCAGTGCCTAAAACTAGTGGTCTGATTTCCATCGGTGGTGGGTGCTCAACAATTCTATATTTAAGCACTGACACTATCTAAATACATAATTTTCTACACATGCCTGGCCTCATAAGTATCATCTGACACTTGGGAGGTTAGTCACGTAACTCCATAAGTGTAAATCCACAGAGTTCATTTCATTATTAGGATATTAATGCAATACATAACCAAAAGTAGAGATTAACATGCTTTGAAATTATGGAATTAGCATACATACTATCTGTGTGTCAGAGGTAACCTTTTGTTGCAAGACCCTCAAATAAGCTTCTGTTCTATCGTCTACTTCAATCCTAAAAAGGGGAACAAGAAAATAAAAAGTGATATGGCTGTAGCTGAAGTTAGAGTAGCTCATGAAGCAGCAACAAGAACATAGGCTACCCATGCAACAGAAATTAAGTACAAGGTAGCTTAAATTTACAGCTTTTAGCAAAGTTACTGTATTCACACTGTACTAAGGTGTTCACTCTACCACTTAAGAATTAAAAGGAAACATTCCTGAACCAGAGTTTCTGGTAAGAATGAAGGAAAATCAAGATTAAAAAGAGTCATAAGCTTGACTAAAGGAGACTTTGGTCATACTTTAAAGTTGACTTTGGAAAGGCTGACAATACAGTAACTCCTCGCATAATGTTGTAGTTATGTTCTTGAAAAACGCAACTTTAAGCAAAATATTAAGTGAATCCAATTTCCCCATAAGAATTCATGTAAATAGGAGTGGGGGTTAGGTTCCAGGTAAATTTTTGTCACCAGACAAAAGACATTATATACATATACAGTATAAGTTTTAAAAAAGTTCTAATCAGAGGATTGTCTGGAGATCTGCTCATGAGCTCCCTGAGCTTCTCCTAAAGCAACCATGTTGATATCAGGTGGGATATTTCCCAGGGAATGCCTTGCTGCTAAATGATGAACGAGCACTCGGTTGAGCCCTCAAGAGTTAATACGTTGTTAATGTAGCCTCGCACTCTACATAGCGGCAGCAAGGGAGGCAGGAGACAAAATAGATGCATGGCATGGGCTGCAAACAAACACTTCTCTGCGGAAACTGAACATGTTGACGAACTCTCACTATCCCGCTGGAGCACACCACTCCCTCCTCCGGACACTGCATGCACAGCTGCTGACTTTCCAAAGTGCCGGCGGGTGCTCAACCCCTGGCCCATCCCCACTCCACCCCCTAACCCTAACCCCTCAGCCTCCTGAACATTGCAAAATAGCTGATTGCTGCAGGCTGGAGACGCGGGGGGGAGAGGGAAGAGGAGGAGTTGCTGATCCACGAGCGGGCAGCACTGGGGGAGGTGGAGTTGATAGGGGGCTGCCAGCCCACCCTGGTTCCAAGCCCCCACTCACTAGCAGGCGGCGGCCAAACAACATTATAAACAAACACTGTGCAACTTTAAACAAGTATGTTCTCTAATAGATCAGGAACATAACATTAACCGAGGAGTTACTGTACACTTGAATTTGTGCTGCTGCTGCTCCTGTTTATATTAAAGGCAGCTCCACCAATTAGAATAGTTCAACTTTCAACATCCAGCAGAATCCTTCCTATCAGCAGCACCCTCTCTAATCCTCAGTTAAAGCTTCCATGGACTGAAACACTAGCTCCAAAACCTAATTTTTTACTAAGTAATTAACCATCTGAAATTTTGAGATCTCTGGAGACCTTCAGATAAATAGATATATACAATTAAGAGAGTTTTATAGAAATAGATATTACAACTCCTTCCTCATTTAACACGATGACTGAAAAATTTAAAGAGCTATCAGAGTTTCTGAGCAAGTTATTTATCACATTTCTACAGTACTTACATGATAGCTTTGTTCATTTGGATGCCCATGGCTGGTGTGACTTTAAATAGATTTTGAACTAGTGCATTGGCAGCATCATAATTGCGCCGTGTGTATATTAACAACCAGTTATCCAATGGCTTTACACTAATTAAGGGAGCTCCCCTGGTTTCTTTTGACCAGTCTGCAAATTGAGGATTGTAGTCAAACTGGAAATGAGAAAGGATTAAATTAAGTCCTGCTGGAGCACAACTAACTTTCACAAAATCTATGTCTTAATATAGCAAGATCATCAGCCTTTGCAGTTCCAGCTGATCAAAACTGAGAATTTACAAAAAAGTTTCCTATGAAACAAGTTTTTTTTTTAAAATTCAGTTTCAGAAATTTCTAATTTCTAAGGTAACTCCCCTCTCTTAATGTGTCAGTATAGTTATGCCTGCATCTGTAATTTTCACTCCATGCATCTGTGGAGGTGGGTTTTTATACCCACGAAAGCTTATGCCCAAAGAAATCTGTCAGTCTTTTAGGTGCCACCAGACTCCTCGTTGTTTTTGTGGATACAGACTAACACGGCTACCCCTCCAATACATAAATAGGTAGCAAGTTTGGTTTACAATGAACCTGATAAACCTCCTGTGACCTTGGAAAATCAAGACGTGAAAATAAGTGTCTCTCAAGGGCAGCATACCAGTCCACATATCCAGGGAGGGGATGATTAAGGTCAGGGAGACCATGTGGAACTTCATTTTTTTTTTTTTTTTTTTTTTTTTTTTTGAGGTCGCCGTTCAGATGACACAGGTCTAAAATAGGTTGGAGACCGCCCTTGGCCTTTGGAAATAGCATGAGTAAAACCCTTTCCCTCTTAAGTCCTGCAGAACCTCCTTCACAGCTCCCATTAGGAGAAGGGCTTGCACCTCCTGGGCCACAAGTTGTTTGTGAGAAGGGTTCTTGAAGTGGGATGGGGAAGGAGGGTATGTGGAAATAAACTGAAGCGTACAACCCCTTTCCACAGTGTTCATCACCCAGTGGTCCATGGTGATATGAGACCATGCCACAATGAAGTGGGACAGATTGTCAAAAACAAAAGGGAGACATGATCTGGTGGCATGGGAACTAGTATAACACCCTCGGGTGTCCCAGCAGAAGTTCTGTTTGGCTGCTCCCGCACTTATCTTTCTTCTCTCCCCCGACTCAGTATCTGGGAGGGCCAGGTAGGGATGCTCAGGTGGATGACGGCAGCTGCCTGCAACTAAAACCCGTGTTTCATTTCTTTTGCAGGTCCTGATGGGGCAGTGGAACTGAGAAATAGGTGGAGTGCTGGGGACTGAAGTGCTTCCTCTAAAGTGCCTGGGCATACAGACGTAGGGACTTGAGGGAGTCTTTCAAGCAAGGAAGCTCTGCTTCCGTTTGCTCTGAGAAGAATGAAGCACCTTCAAACAGAAGGTCCTGAATGGACTGCTGGACCTCCATTGCCAGTCCAGAGGACTGGAGCCAAGAGCATCTGCGCATGATCACCACAGAAGCCATGGACCTAACCACCGGAGTCCACAGTGGCCTGCAGGGAAGCCCTGGCTACAGACTTCCCCTCCTCTACCAGAGAAGAGAACTCCTGCCTGGACTCCCGGTGAAGCGAGTCCTTGAATTTCAACATTAAGTTAAGCTGCACCTCTTCAGCAATGCCTGCTGGCTGGAGATGTGGAGCTGCAGACCCCCAGTAGAATAAGACCTTTCTATTGAAAGGTCTGAGTCTTTTCTCTTGGGGCGGGGGGGTCACTGCTTGTTGCCCTTGTCTGTCCCTCTCATTGGCTGCCAAGGTTACTAGGAACCCAGGAGGGGGGTGGGAGTACAAGTACTCATGCCCTTGAGCAGGAACAATACACTTCTTTTCAGCACTCCTTGAGGTGTGAGGATGGGGTTTGCCACAGGGCTTTAACTGGTCCCATGATGGCCACATTGAGCAGGAGAGCCACCTTCAATGTGGCCACGCAGTCAAAATAGCGACCAGGCTGTGGGAGGACTCTAACTACCTCCACTTCCAGTTCAAGATTAAAGGCCACCAGGAGTTGTCGAAAAGAGTAAGCTTTGAAGTCATCATGTAGAGGCAATGCACAAACCCTGACACTGCCTTGGGGGAAGAGAAAGGAGACCTGCACTGGCAGAGGGTCCTTTTCTTCTGCACCACTCCAGTCCCAAGGTTCTACGTCCTGATAATTGGTAGTGGGCTTGGTATTGGAATCTTGGTCAGGTGTTGCTCGATAGGATAGAGGTGCTCTCCTCTGACACCAGAGTACGAGTGCCTGGATGGGGGCCCCTGCAGTGCGGGAAAACCCACAGGTTCCAAAAAGGCCATTGCATCTGCATAGGCCAGCACCCACTGTGCTAAGCACTCAGGGGTACCCCTGCACCCAGACCCACAACAAGATAAGACTGACCAGCGGGGTACTGGGATCTGGAAATATGAGTGCACTTCCAAGTCAGATGACAAGCCTTCCTCTGGGGACACCATGGAGAGGCGTGCTGGGGAATGGTGCCAAGACATGGAGATCTGCATCAAGGCCAGCAGGGATGGTTTCCCTCTAGAGGATACTGAGAGGCCTTGTACTCAACAGGAGCTCAGGGCAACATGGTCGCTTCTGCTCGACATTGCCAACTCTTGCACTTCCATCAACGGCAGTGCTGAAAGTCCAGCAAGTCCCTGGCTGCAACGAACTCCCATGGGGTAGACAGTACTACAGTCTTGCTGGTGTCGCATTGTCCCTCTGGCACCAAATGTTGATACGGGACCAGACTCAATGGACCTGCATACATGAAGGAGTCAATGGTGCCTCTCTCAGAGCAGGCACAGAGGAGTAGCCAGACTCTAGTCGCACTATGCTGTGCTCCCCATGCTTGGCTTTCTTCAGAGTCAGTTAGTACTCCCCCCTCAGCCAACTGTTTCTTGTGTGTTTTCTTTGGCATTGGTGATGGAGAACAGTGCCAAGAGATTCTCACAGCAGGAGGAGCACTCCACACCAATGCCAAGGTACTGGGTGCAGAGTCCAACTGGTTCAGCTCTGAGGAGGGTCGGAGAGTAAACAAATTGGAGAAAGAGTCCAGAGGAAAGCAACAAAAATGAAAATTAAAAAACCAGACCTATGAGGACGGATGCTTGTTTAGTCTTGAGAAACGACGACTGAGGTGAGAACTCAATAATAGTCTTTATATATGCTAAGGGCTGTTATAAACAGGACTGTGATCAATTGTTCTCCATGTCCACTGAATGTAAAACAAGTAGTAACGGACTTAAACTTCAGCAAAAGAGATCTAGGTTAGATATCAGGAAAACTATCCTTATAGTCAGAAAATTTAAGCACTGGAATAGCACTGGTCGTTGGGTTGTCGTCAGCAGGAGAGCCAACAAACAGCGGCTACACTGCCCGACTTTTAGCTGTATAGTGTATACAAGCCCATCAGCTAGGAAGATTTATGTGCTTTCTCACTTTTTTCCTGGGCCAAATGGCACAATGGGGTTAGATTACAGCTCAGGATTTATTTTACTTACCCATTTAAAAAAATAAAAAGACAGAGCAAATAAAACGTTTACCAAGCAGTCAATAAAATGTTAGGACAATCAGAAGCAAGCACTTCCCCAAGTACCCACCCAGGTCCAGGACAATGATTAGCAAAACTGTATGACTCATGTGTGAAAGTCTGAGCAATTTAAAATGACATTCTACTTTTTTTGTTTTGTTTTGTTCTGTAACGTAATTTAAAAAAAAAAATCCAGGATTATAACTGGTAACTAATATGCTGCATTTCAAGTGTTCATAACTTAACTTTCATATGTTCAGGAAATGCTGAATAGTTAGTGACTTTTTTCTGTATTGTAGTTTAAATAAAATTACCAAAACAATTGAAACTGGTGTGATTATATTGCATTACTTTGACAAAAAATATGCAGAATTTTGCATTAATTTTTTTGGCACAGAATCCCCCCACGAGTATTGTGTGTGCGCATAACAACCATGATTCCAAACAACATTAATATATTAAATTTGATGGATACAATTGTATTTGTCTAAATGTTTGACCCAAATATGGGCAAGAATGTTCAAATAAAAAATAGTATGCAGACAAGTCAAACAGCTACACTAAGTGTAACATACTGGTTTTGAACATACACAATTCTCTGAGGTTCTGATTCAATGCACATAAGCACACTGACTCCACTGGGACTATCAACACGCTTAAAGATAAGCATGTGTGAAAGTGCTTTGCTCAATCAAGCCTTAAGGTATTGCAAGAACAATGCAACTTTATAGTTGTCTCAAGTTTTATTAAACTAAAAATTAGTCCCAAGCAAACTAGTGCTGTATTTACTTATTAAAGAATAAAATATAGAGCAAGACAAGTGATAATAAAAATGCTGATTTACACTTGCTGTGGGAACCATAATCAAAGCTACCCATCTTGCAAATTCAACATAGCTTGATGTAATTAAGTCCTGTGCCAGTTCCAGTCCCCTAACTTGAAAGGGACAGAACTTAAAAATGTTTGCGTGAAAAGAGTTTCCTATTACTTATAACATCTGAGATGACTAAGAATTTATTTGTCCCAGTTTATTCTGTGCATTTGAAAATACTTTGGTCAACTTCTCCCTTGCTAAAGAGTCTTTTATAAAACTGAACAGAAAAACCCTCAAGAGGTTTTTAGTGGAACTTTTAAGAAGTTCTGGGACTTACTATTTAGAGTGTGTTCGCTAAAAAACTGAATTTGACGTTTCTTTAAAAAATTTTGAATTGCCGTTAAGTGCCTGTAGTGGAGTGGCTGCCTCACTCCAGCAAGCAGGGGTTAAAAACATCCCTCGAGAGGGCTCTGACTGGGAAAAGCTAGGCTGATTGGGGAAACAGCCACAGCTGTGGCCAGCTCAGTTAGGGGCCAGCTGGCCCTGGTAAGAGGGCTGTGGGCCAGAAGTTGGAGAAGGCTCACTCTAGCTGCCTGGGAGCAAGGTACCTGACGTGGAGTGGTGCTGGGGAAGGGCAAAAGGAGCTGGGGAGCTCCAGCCTGGTAAACCCCCAGGCTGCAGGCCTTGTTTAAGACTAAAAGGTACTGGGGCTGCAGAGAGGCAGCCTGAAGATAGGCAAAGGCAGCAGGTCCTAACCCCTTGCCAATGATGAGTGGCCATTATACTGCAGACTGCCCCAGTGAGCGGGGGCTAGATGATGACTGTCAATAGCCACTGAGGCAAGGTGTGTTTAGAGGGTTGGGGGTTCCCCTGGGAGGGGAGACAGAGCATAGGGTTACTGCTGGGGCAGAACCCTGATGTAGAGGGGCACCGGGGTCCGGGAGGGACACAAAGGCCAGCAGCAGGTGAGACACCAACCTGCAGAGGGCGCTAAGGGCTGGAAGAGCAAATTCCCAGGACGACCAGCAGGAGGTGCCATGCTGGTGAGTCATCACATCCCTACAGTGCTCCTTTAAAAAAAATCTGTTTTGTTCAAAGATGTTTAATTTATTAAAATTACTTATTTACCACTTTTCCTGCTTGATGAATTTTTTCTGCTTGAACAACTCTTCCCGTAAAGGATAGTAAATTGGAATCAAAACTCAAACCCCAGTCACGAAGTTCCTTCTGAACATTATCATCCCTGTTAAAATTTAAGAACAAATTATAAAACCATTAATCACTTAGCACCTAGTGAGAGTCAGGATTTCTGGCTAAATTGTAATATATTTTGTACTTGAAGGGAAAGATTTTTCTAGGATCAAAGAGTTAAAGTGACATTCTCCAGTAAAAGTTGACTCTTTTTAAGCTCCTGTCAACTGAGTCATTACCAAAAAGAAAATAACTAATCAAAACAAAACACTTCATTCCCAAAGAACCAGAAGTTCTGAAGTAACTTACTTGTGAATGTAGTCAATGAGTCTTCCAACTTCACGCTGTCTTTGCTCAGGTGTCAGTCTTGTATGAACAGCCAAGTCTTTCATTACATTAAAATCGCTACGCATCTTATCAGTCAATCCTAAAATTAGCAAAATCCTTTTAATGAAGGTTGGTCTTAGTTTATTTTGAACATAGAGCCACAGAAACTTAGCAAGGAGACAGCTATTAACTCCATCTTCTAGAAAACTGGAGATATGCTGTGCACTTAGTGACACATATGAAAAAGCATGGGGACTATATTAATTTTTTGCAGTAAGTTACCTGTCACCAAGAATCTAAAAACATCATTTGGCTCCACACATCTGTCTCAGGCCACAGTTCATGCCAATGCATAAAAGACTGCACTGGGCCACCTAAACCACAAATCTAAACTTTTTTTTAACACATGTAGAAAATCTTGCATGAGCCCCCTTTGTACAGCACTAGAGAAGTCACCACCTTCACTGACTCACACAGGAAGTTAAAAAGAAACATTGTTAACTGCCACTACTCAAACTGGTACCTGAAAGAAGTGGTATTCTTTCTGGCTTCAAAATCACTAATGAAGATTAAAACTGAAATTTAAATAATGTTGATGTGCAAGTAGGAAGAGTATGTAGCTCACACAATGTACTCTGTGGTGTTAACAAGAGGTAAGTAAAAACAAAGCAGTAGTGACAAAAAGCAAACAAGATTTGAATACACAAGCTAGATTCATCAAACAAGGTGGTGTTAGCTTGCAGAGTCACTGACGATAATTGTGCTTAATGTATTCCTCTTCTTTCCAATCATCATTTGGAAAGGCTAGAGTTACTGAAAGAAGAGGGAAATGTTTTTAAAGGAGGAAGTCTTAACTACAGAGGGGCACAAATGTTTTAATTTTGTGGAGTTAAGGAATTACACACTATTGTAAATGTTTAGCTAAATTTTACAGACGCAAAGTGGATGAAGCAATATCTTTTCTTGGACCAACTTCTATTGGTGAGATAGACAAGCTTCTGAGCTTACACAGATCTCTTCTGCAGGTCTGTGTAAGCTCAGAAGCTTGTCTATCTCCCCAACATAAGTTGATCCAATAAAAAAAAATTACCTCACATACCTGGTCTGTGACATCCTAGGACTGACAGCAACAACGCCGCATACAACAATGGAAAATAGCTAAATTTTAACACCCAAATCTCTAATTAGTACATTTACAGGTTTCATTACCAAATCTATGTTTATATCAATGAATGTTCCTGGCTAATTCATCAAAAAGTTTTCAATCCATCAGTGTCGCAGGAGGAAGATATATTTTAATACAATTTGCATGGCGGGTACTTCTGTATAGAGAAGCTATTAATAGAATACCTGTGAGGTAGCACAGCTCAGGAATGAGTACTGCAGGTCCTGGTATTCCTAGCCCTCTCCTCCTCTTCGGCTGACTGACCAAAACTGGTTGATTCAAGTCAGTGATTTCTTGGTTATATTGCTGTATAGAAATTACATAGTACACTTTAGTCAGATATCAAGTGCCTCTAGGAGACTAAATGATCACACTTTTTTCTAACATTCAACTGTTAACAAGTAGAGATACCAGTACGGTATCTTTAATTTCAAAACAAGCCAGATACTCAGGTCTATCTAAGGTTTTCTCCATAAAGTTACTTTCAGGGTGAACTATGTAATCCACATATTAAGGAGCAAGCCACATTTGGAAACACATTACCTAGTGTACTGATTGTGTATCAAATGCATAGACTGAGCACTTTTCCCAGACCTGCGCCCATTCAAGCAGACAGCAGAAGCTGTCTGTGCTTAAGATGGGTAGCCAGTAAAACAAAATTTAAAGTCACCAACAGCCAAGAACATACTAAGGTTCATGCTGACATATTAATGTATAAGCCCAAGTACACTAATATTCTTCCCTTCTCCAGCTTGTACAATATGAGACCAGTACTGCCTTACTGGTGAGACAGCACCCAAAGGCCCCAATAAAAATCAAGGTGACCTGTGGCCTCTCTTTGCATTCTACAGTTGCTGTTCAATCTCTCAACCAACCATAGAACCCAAATCTAGAAAGGGAATGTCTATGTTGTGCATGCTGACAGTAAACAAGCATCCTTTCTAGCCACTAAACCCTCTTGCACTCCCGGAAAACCTCAATATCAAAACGTTTCAGCCAGTCAGAAAGCATAATAAGGAAAAACTGCAGATTGTCCAGAGAAACAGACAAGCCAACAAAATGGCATCATGAATTCTTGAACCCTAAAAACAGACATCCTGCACTAGAATAGGTAAAAGTGTCATTCTACTCAAAAGTCAATACTACTGGTAAAAGATAGATAGGAAATGTCTTTTTGAAGGGTGAAAAGACCATTTTGCCCTTCCTGCCATTAAGAAAGAATAGTTACTTACTCTGCATTAATTCCAATTCTGGTGTGCACGTAGCCTTGTACCCCACTACACATGATTAGATTCTTTTGAATAGCAGTGTCTATTGGAGCTGTGCCTGCACCCAGATCCCCGTGTCCTGCACCCAAAAGCGCAGAGGGAGTAGTAGGCCCAACAGATGCTGAGATCCTTCACTAAAACAGAATCCAGCTATTAAAAGACTGTAAATAGGAAAATGAGGGTCGCTCATGGACTAGGAGTGGCCAACCCAATCCAAAGAACCACCAGTTACTGTTCCTTTGAGTGACTATCCATTTGTATTCTTCCACTTCTGATAGCTCACAAGCAGGGACTTCATAGCCAAGTTGTCAGTGGTCGGTCTGTTTTAACAATTGCAGGACAGCTCTGTCAATGTGAGATTCAAATCTGGAACCCTCTACTAAGAAGTAGTGCTGAACTCCAGGTAGCTGCGTTACATCTCAAGAATCAGAATGTCTCCTTGAGAAGCTACAGAGGCTCTTCTGGCCTCTGATAGAATGGGCTGTAATCTGCAGACTGGAATCTAAGTAAGTTAGTTCTAATAGTCAGACACCTATTTAGATAGCCTTTGGATGGATGTAAATTGACCCTTCACCTGTCAGCAAAAGCGAGAAATAGTCTGGGAGAGTTTAAGTCGTGGTCTACACTACACAAATAGGTCAGTGTACACATTAATCTGATCTACGCTACACTGATTATGTCAGTGTACACACTACAGCCTTGTCCTGCCCAACGTAAGCACCCTACTACACCGACATAACTCCACCTCCACGAGAGGCATAGGGCTTATGTCAATGTAGTTAGGGCAACACAGTCTATCTAAACAGCATGTTACTTACATGAGTTGTGTGGAGCTGTGAAATTGACAAAAAAGCTGAGCAGCTAGAGCCCAGCTGCACAGCCTGGAGGCTCCCCTCTCTCAGCTGGTCAATTGTTGCCCCCCACCCTCCTCCAGCTGGGAGGCAAGAAGCCCAGAGGGGCACAGCTGTGTACTTAGCGCCCTGGCTCTCAGTCCCCAACACTGCCACTTTTCAATGGGTGGAAGCGCTCATGGTGAGGATGTGCACCACTAACATAAGGAGGGTAGCATGGATATCAGCCACCGCAGTAACCACTGTGGTGGCAGTAAGTCAGCCTAACTTAGGTCAACTTAGGGCATGTCTACATATAGCCCTGAGGGTTTTGTCCTGTCCTGACAGCAGTGTGTGACAGTTAGCCTTGATTAGAGCAAGGTTTAGGAAAGAAAACTGGAAGATGGATCACTTGATTCAAGTGAAAGTCCAACAACTTTTTTTGGCAAAAATAGTGGGTGTGGTCTTGTCATTGTGAAATACCAAATACAGCAGAACCTCAGAGTTACAAACACTAGAGTTACAAACTGACCAGTAAACCACACACTTCATTTGGAACAGGAAGTACACAATCAGGCAGCAGCAAAGACACACACACAAAAAATACAGTACTGTGTTAAAACATGAACTATTAAAAAAATAAAGGGAAAGCATTTTTCTTCTGCATAGTAAAGTTTCAATGGTGTATTATATCAATGTTCAGTTGTAAACTTTTGAAAGAACCATGTTTTGTTCAATTACGAAAGTTTCAAAGTTACGAGCAACCTTCATTCCCGAGGTGTTTGTAACCGAGGTTTTACTGTATGGTGGAAACGCTCAGAGAGCTTGACTCTTTCCTACTAGTTGAGATGAAGTTACAGCTACTAAACAGACAGTCTTCATAGGCAGAGAGCAGATTGCTAGAAAGAGGTTCAATGAGGAGCCCTATCAAGCTTCTTAAAATCACACTAAGATCCCAGGAGGGTAAGGTCTCTGCTTGGAGGAAAGCTATGCAGGAGGCCCTTGAAGAACCTAGCAACTGTTGGGTGTGAGAAACCTATATGGCCTTCAATAGAAAGGTGATGATCTGACAGTGCTAAATGGGTTATTATGCAGCTGATGCAGATTCTGAAATGTTTTAGGGCTAACAAGCAATCAGTAGTCACTCTAGAGAGTTTTCAAAGGGAAGTAAATATTTTGTAGTATTTTTGCCCAGAGAACCTCTTCCATTTTGGTGCAAAAGTAACTCTAGTGAAGTCCTTCCTGCTAAAAAGCTGAAGTGTTCTGGACTTCAGTGGAAGATATTCTGTCTGGGATCATTAGCTAGATCTGGATGTAGGATCTGAGCCCATTCTGAATAAATTACACTGCGCTGAATTGGTAGTGCGAGATCAAACACTGTTGACAGATTCATCAAAACCAAATACCAGAACAGCTTTGACCACTCTGTCCTCCACTAGTAATAAGAGGACTCAGATGCAGGGAATAATGAGGCCAAGAGCTTAAGAGGGAGAGATGTCTCTTGGGATCGTACATCTCAGATACCTAGAAGCTTAGTGCCAGAAGAATCTCCACTTAATCAGATACTACACTGCTGTAGTGCCACATGCCCATACGTTAGTACTGAAAGAGGAAAAGATATGCTCCTCTGACAGCACCATTCTTGTTCAGTGACCAGCTAGTGCAGAAGCATCAGCTGGATTCAATCTGGGCCTTGAGCTGTCAGTTAGCTAAGGAGCAGGAGGTGGAGCAGATACATGGCAAGATTTCTGCTTTGATTTACCCAGTTCTGCAGAAAGAAATCTGTGTCTGCTGTAATCTTGAGAGTAGTGCTCTTTCCTACTATAGATACTTTTCCTAAGTCCTCTTCTACCCAGACTCAGTAGTCAGAGTGTGCAGCTTACTTCAGGAAGAAAAAGCACCCTGGTGCACCGGGTAAACCTGGAGCTTATCAGAGCACTCACTGAAATAGTCTGATCCAGTCTGGCAGTCTTCTTTCGCTCAGGTTCAGAGGCGGCCCTCATGGTGCATGCTAAGAGGAGTTTAAGGGCTTGTCTACACTTACCAGGGAATCGACGCATCGGCAGCCAATTTAGCGGGTTGAGCGAAGACCCGCTAAATCAACCGCAGATCGCTCTCCCGTTGACTCCTGTATTTCACCTGAATGAAAAGTGCAAGGGGAGTTGATGGAAGAGCGTCTCCCGTCAACATAGTGTACCATGGACCCCGCAGTAATTAGATCGAAGTATGTTGATTTCAGCTGTTATTCATGTAGCTGAAGTTGCTTAACTTAGATCCATCTCCCCCTGTAGTGTAGACAAGGCCTAAGATTAAGACAGAAGTCTTCTGCTTTATGTTGCTCTTTGTATAAAAGGACACTTATCTGCAGTGTGTGTTTCACTGAGTAAGAGGCATTTTAAAAGAGTGTCCATCACTGACAAAGTCGTCGCCTTAAAGGAGAAACAATATAAATCCTGGAGACTTACATTCTGCCATCCCAGAGCAGCTATGGTATGGGAAAAACTTTGAATAAATTATAGAGCGTGGGTATTTATTTTTTACGTAATGGACATAAAAACTACCCTATCATGAACAATACTAATGACTACACTAACTTCAATAACTAGATAGAATTAGAACTTGCACAGTGTACAGAGAAGTGGACAGTGCTGCTGTTTGATCTTGTTGCCACAGGTATTAAGAAGGAGCTGAGGTATAGCTGGGCCTGCTCCGCTCTTGGGTGGAAAGGGACACAGGGATGTCCACAGCGCAGGCAGAGACTCAATGGATACTGCTATTAAAAAAAAATTCACACTCACACATATTGGCATCAGGAGTGGAAGGGGACAGAATTAACTTGAAAACCCCAAACCTCTTGTTTGAAAATTTTGTACCTACTAGTTAAAAGTATTACCTTTGATTACTATAGCAAAGAATTTACCAAAAAACACTTAAGTTGGTTTACTTTGTGCATTTGACAGCACCTTCTGTCTGATCAGTTTCAATATATTCCTGTGTAGTCAAGTTAGACTTGCTGAAAAAAAGACGTTAAGCTGTGGAGCAGAAAAAAAAAAAAATCCTTAAAAAAGTTTAACAGGATTTTTAAAACACTTCATGGCATGCTATTCAAAATGTAGGTGAGCCAGAATTTTTTGGAATTATTTTTAAAAACAGATATATAGTTGATATTATCCCTTTAGTAATCCTAGAAAAAGGAACATATTTAGTGGATTTTTACAATAGTTGCAATTGTTAACAATGACCATAGGTGTATGACTCAAGATACTTCTAAAAATCTGGACAACTAGAAATCACTTTGAAGCATGGTTATGTAAACATCTGAAAGTAAAAAAAAAAGTACCATGCATAGTCTTCTGATACAACGCTAATTAATTAGTAATAGCTATCCACAGATGATGCTCTGAAGTCCAACAAAATCTAGTAAGGAGAATGAAAATGACATTTTTAGTTATAATTTCATACCATTTTGTAGTAGTCTACAAAGCTGATTGCAGAACCGTCTGCTTTCTTAAAGGTGCATTTTGGATTGGAATCCCAGTCAATATCATCAACTCTGTATGTTTTGTTGTTATACCTGAATAAAAATTTTTAAAAATCTTTTGATCTTGTCTTACATGTAGATAGTAATAGTTTATTCACAGGTGCATGGAAACGGGCCAGGGAGGACTGAGAGAAATGCAGAAAATTACAGAAAATATCCAGTAATCTAAAATTTTAATAGAAATTTTGTTACTTTATTGCTGATAATAAAACTTCCATGTTCAGATTACAATTGATACACTTTAGCTTCAAATGCAGTTTATGTTAGAATACACTGAGAATTGATTTTAAGTATGTCAGGAAGCAGACTGGTATATATACAGTTAATTTCATATACTATCAACTTGGTTTAGCCATTAATTTGAGCAGGGGACTAAGAGCTTTTTTAGCTTCATGCCTTCTGTTAGCCACTTGTTCCCTGCAAAACATGTAACGCCCCAGAAAAGTCTCAAAAAGAAGACAAGGGAAAGAGAAGTAGACTCAACATAAGGGAGCCTGCATCTACCAAGATGATACGACGTCTCATCTTGGATCACTAAGAGTTCTCTTTTGCCACAGTAAGGCCTAAAACCAGCTTAAATTGGTAAGGCTGGGTTGAACATTTGAGGAGTGTTTATATTACATGATTTTTACATGTAAAACATTGTTTAGCTATCAGCTACAATACTAATGGAATTAGAACTGTTCCAGTATCAGTAGATCAGTGCCAAGAATAAGCCTAGAATTTTTTTTAAATGCTTAAAATTTATTTTATCTGCAAAGAGGAAAGAGACACATTCTTAAAATATGAATATAAACCAGCTGTTTGAAAAATCTAGCCCTAAGAGCCCAGCAAAACTTCCACTGTAAACAGATACACATTGCACCTGCTATAGTTAAGATCAGCTTGTGAAAATCCCAAAATAATTTCTAAAATATCAGGTTTTCAAGGTATTTAGGCACCTAAAGATACCGATAGGTGCCTACGGGATTTTCAAAAGCACCCAAGCAAGTTAGATGCCTGAAAATCCCATTAGGCATTTATCTGCATCTCTAGGCACCTAAATATCTTTGAAATAGTCTGTGCTTCAGTTACAAAACAGCATTAATGGTCACATTATTTAAAAATAATCACTATCATCTTACTTTGTAAGAACAATTAGCCCTATCAGTTCCTTAGCACAAGTTTCTCTAAATCTTTGTTCTTCAACCTGCTTATACAGGTTGTACATAAAATCCCACACAGTTTCACTGCGGAGAACTTTATGGCTCACATCTGTACACAACATGATGTTTGTCTCATACTGGAGAATAGAAGTAGCGAAGCCTGGCCAAATCATCAACCTGTTGGAAAAGAACAGAATATTTTATAACACAAATTGGCTTTTCATATATCTAAGAGTGCTACCAATTTGTTCTATAGATTTTAATGATGATCAAGTTTACCTTCATTAGTTTTACAGAACCACAAATTGAAGATTTTTATTAAGTTAAAAATGTCAAACAGCCATTTGTTTTAATTTAAATACTGCCTTATGGCATCTGCAACTCCAATATTGCAGTGTCAAGGTACAAGAAACTCACCAAAGCTAATTCATTCTGAAGTGGAAAAGTAAATGGTGGAGAGATTTAGAATTCACTTTAACATTATCAACTAAGGAATTTAATAATATCAACTAAGGAATTTAATAAAGGCACGCTTTAACATCAGCAGTCCTGTAAAATACCTCTATCCTTTAATTATTATTTCTTTACATCTCTCCCACAATCTGGAAAAGTCATAAAGTCACAAAAACTTCAGATTCCTTAGCCTTTCTGTATCTTGTTCATCTCTAGAGAATGTTTTATGTAGCTATCTGATCTATTTAAGATGCAAGATTGTTAGTTTGGCAATGCAGCAATATAAGCTGCACTGAAAGGACAACCTCAAGATCTAGCCGTAAGACTACAAAATCACCTAATGAAAGTAACCTGAAAATAGAGGTCTTAAATATCACTACTTTGTACACAAGTCTACAAGACACTATTTGCTTATATTAGAATGTTACATTTTTTGCTGCCTATGTAGCAGATGGTAAGAAAATACTCATAGGGGCTCGATTTCAGCTGAAAATAAGCCTTAGAAATAGATGAGAGATTTCGTGTTTTACTCAGCTGCTTAAGTAGAACTCACAAGGATGGATCTAGATCAATTCAGATTTTATAGTTACCCCCATAGTTAGAAGAAACTGAAAGTTAGGTATATGAGAGGTCTGAACACAAAACTATACAAGTCAAAAAAAAAAAGTGTTTTAATACATGATAAATCATTGAAGTAATAGCAAAAGATCATTTCTCCCTTGCAAGACCTGTAAACTCATTTTCCAACCTGTGATTGGGGATGCTGATTGGGTCATTTGGATTGTAATAATTACGTCCAATTTGCTGCAAGTTCATTATTTTCAAAAGCCTAAAAAGAAGTTGGGAAAGAATAAGTAATTGGCAAATAATAGCACTATTTAGTTTATCAAAACATCCAAAATACTGTAGGCCTACATTTAGAGCTACATGCTTTGCTTTTGCTATATTAAGCTAGAACAAAGATGCTGATGTAGAGTTTTGTTTCAATGTGACCTTTAAATAAATGCTTACAGTTTGTTTCAGTATTACTTAATCTTTCAGTTCTTGTAGTAAAACTAATTAAGAACACGTCCCCCTATCGTGGACTGAGTCACATGCCTCCTGACAACAGTCTCAGCAGGTTCCCCCCCTTTCAGATGAAGGCACCAAAATGAGCAGAAAGACCAGATCACAAACAGAAACATACCAGTTTCAGAGGCCCTATACTGCCATCCAGGCCTTTAAGAATAAGCTAATGCCCCCAGCAGAACAGAAATTGTTTGCAGAGCTCCCACCCAGGACTCTGTTAACATCAAAGGCTACTTGTTATTCTTGAATATAGAAGCAACCTATTTCAAAGTGGTACGCCAACAGATATATCTAATCACTTGCCAAACTGTAGCTGTTTATGATTAGTATCCATATTGGATAGCTGACAAGTATTTTCTTTTGGCCACCATAGAGAAGGAAAAAAAAAATGTAATATTTGCCATGAGACTAGCAGTTAAAGCCCCCCCCATTCCCAAAGATTAAACCCAAACTTTTCAATTAGCTTCCTGTAAGAAAGATAAGAATTGTAAAATAAAAAGCTAACCTTCTAAAAATAATGTTGTAAAACTGCAAGCATGTAGGTGAAGTAGGTGGTAGCTCATTGGTCAAGGTGATAGTAATCTTGACATTCTCTCCATTTCGGGTCTGACTGAACACTTCAGTAAGCTAAGAAAGGGAGTATATACTCAAGTTGAGTTATGCAAACATAAGCTATGACTAAATTTTTCAAAGCAGTCTAGAAAATGTAGCCTTATATGCCATTAATTTTTATGCTTAAACCCCCTAGGACTGCTTTGTAAGTCTCGGCCTAGTAATATTATGGTCAGACTAACCCTAAATCCTCACAGTAAAGCTAGAAGTAATCAGTCTGCCATGAGTACACCTTGATGGGTCAGAACACCCTTCCTGTTTTGCTTCCTTCCACCTGATTCTACACTTCCCCATCCATCTTGCTCCAGACTTAGAGCAGGATTTAACCTACAGCCTCCTTTTAGTGAGGAGAAGAAACACTTCTGTACAGTAACTGTGGTACTTGAGATGTATTGTGCACATACATATTTCACTTTTGATGTGTGTGCATTCAAGCCAGTACTGTTGGAGGTGCATATCCTCATTCCTTGAATTAAGGATATAACATACAGACTTCAACCTGCTTTGCAAACACTGCAGGTATAGACTGGCATTCAGCGTCACATATGTACAGGATGTCACATGTAATCAAGCAACCCACGTTCTGACTGTTGACAAATGAGACTGGAGACTAGCATACAGGGAGAAGAGGGAATAAAATCTCTCCTGAGGAAAATAAGTGGTTGCAGTTATCAAGTTGTGAAAAGCACTGATGAATTCAATTCTCTGCCCAAGTATCAATATGGATTTGTCCCTTTTTATTTTCTGATCCAAGTGATTGAAAAGACACCGGATCTGACAAGTATTCCCTGTGAATTGCTGGCAGAAGCAGCCACAGATTAACCAAAAAGAAAAGGAGTACTTGTGGCACCTTAGAGACTAACAGTCTCTAAGGTGCCACAAGTACTCCTTTTCTTTTTGCAAATACAGATTAACATGGCTGTTACTCTGAAACAGATTAACCAGTCGCCCAGATAAGGGAATTCCTGGATGCTCACACTCCTTAGATAAGCTGCTAGTACTGCCACACACTTAATGAAAACCTGAGGTGCTAATAGCAGCTCAAACAGTAAATGTGTATATAGGTAATTATATTTCCCCACACACACACACACACTATAAATATAAGGAATTTTCTGTGGCAGGGTAGAATGGCCACATGAAAATAAGTGTCCTGCAGATTGACAGCAGTGTACCTGTCATTCAGGTTGAGGGAAGGAACACCAGGGACACCATCCCAAACTTTTTTTTATTAAGATGTTCAGGTCTGTCAGATGTAGGATGGGCCTTAACCCCTTTTTATTTTTGAAGTCACAAGAATAAAACACTTGTCCCCTGGTGTTGTGGAAGGGTGGCACCTTGGTAGCACCAAGACTGAAGAGCCTGCACTTCTTGAAACAATGCAATCTGGTGAAGTTCCTGAATAGAAACGGTGAAGGGCGGAGACTGAAATTGTGTGGTATATCCCAATTCCACATCTAGAATCCAGTGATTTCAGGTGATGGTATTTCAGACATTGCAGAAATGGGTTTTAAACAACTGAAACTCTGTTCCTGAGGAGGCAGTCAAATCTACTGTTTAAGAGACTGCTGCGGGTGAGAGACTGTTGAGGCAGGAACAGGTAACTACCTCCGACTTGGGAATTTATGCCTTTTCCTTCCTTGCCTGTTCAGGCTGCCTTGGTGCATAAGAGATTGATTGGGGGTGTATGTACTTCCATTCAAAAGGAAGCAGTATAGGCATCAACTTTACTACCAAATACATTAGGGTTGCACAAGAGTCCTTAAGAGTGTGCAAGGCCTTGTCTGTCTTACTACAAATAATGTTGTCTCCCTCAAGGTGAAGGTTCTCAGTAACTGTCTCCACTTCCTTAGGGATACCAAAGGTGTTCACCACAATGATCTTCTCGTTACAACGGCTGTGACCACAGATCAAGCTGCTTTCTCTGGTCCATCGAGAGCTGACTGAAGAGATGTTCTGGAGACAAGCTAGCCCTTGGCCACAACAGACTTGAGTTCTTCAATTAGCTCCTCAGAGTTTCAGTGAATAGCGAGAGCACCCCACTTAATAAAATCGTATTTTACAACAATCTTCACATACAAACTCACTGTCATGTAAATTTCTCCCAAGCAAGCCCAGTTTTTTCCCCTTCATCCTTGGGAGTAGATTTTTGCTCACCCTGCTTTGTCCACTACTGGATGCCATTATTACCAGAGACCCCAGCATCGGAAAAGAATTGTTTGAATTCTTGTGCCAGAACCAGATAGCAATGGTCAGCCTTATTCAGGGTGGGTGCTATAGAGGCAAGAGTTTGCCATAGCATGTTGATGGGATCTTACAGCCCTTTATATATAGGGTGCCTCACTTGGCCAGGGACAGCAGAGTGTAAGGAGTCCAAGACTCTATACCGCTTTCCTGAATGTCCTCCAGAGATAGCTCTAATGCTGTAGCTGCTCTCCTCATCAATTCTTGGAATGCTTTGTAGTCCACAGATAGGGATGGACTAGAATCAGCCCAACTACCTCAGCCGCTGAGGATGATGATAAATGCAGCTGCATCTTGTGCTGGTCATCTTCTAGCTCCTCCTCAGGCTGTACCTTGGAAACTGGAGGCTGTGAGGCATTGCTGAGGTTGTTCTGGAGGGACCGTAAAATGTCCCAGGGTGCCCAATAACACCAAGGTAGGTTGGTCGGCCTACGTCACTGGAGGTCAGCAGGGTGGACTCCCTGGAATGAGATCTATGCCCAGAGTGTTAGAACTCCACCCTGGAATCCCATCCAGGAATTATGGGAGATGAGTGTCTTTTGCCCAAGTATGGTAATGGAGATTCCTCCCTGCTCCTGGCTGACTCAGAAGATGAAAATGAATAATCTTCTGGTGAAAGCAGGGTGGTACCAGATAGAGTAGCTAGAGGAATAACCTCAGAAGATTTCTCCCATACTGGGTGGCTCATGCACCAAAGTCTGTACCAGAACTCCTGACTACCACCCACCAAGCTGAGAAAAAAAAGCAACTGAGAGTCAGGGTGTCATCAAGTCCTTAGCTGTCCTACCTGCCTGTGGCATCAACAGTACTGAGAGAAATCATCAATAATGACAGGGACAGTAACAAACAAGTAATTAAAGGCATAGTCAGTACCAGTTCTTCAGTGCCAGTAAAAGCGGAGATTATTCTCTCTGCCAGACTAGACAAAACTGAAATATTGGCATCATCATGGCTGTACTGAGCCAAGAGGTGGCAGTACCCAGATGGCTTAGAAGAAGGTGGCTTGGTGCGGAGTGTAGATAAGTTTTTTGCTTATTACCAGAAGCCCAGGCTTGTAGGCTGGACAGACACCAGAACAGACAGTCAGTCAGTCTTAAGACTTCAAGATGCTCTTTTTGTTCAGTACCTTCAAACTTCTAAAGGCACTAGAGGTCAGAAGAGGAGTTTTGATTCAACTCCATTATCTCCGTGCAGAAATATAGGATTATTTGGGCCTGAAGAATTTGGGTGTGGGCTAGTATGATTTGAGTTTCATTAGCCCATCAAGTTCCCATACTTCAAGTCAAATAATTAACTCTTGGAAACTCAACCTAATTAAAAGCTACATATTTTATAGCAATCCTACTCATACTTCATTGAGTTTCACCCCAAAAAGACAGGTTTCAGAGTAGCAGCCGTGTTAGTCTGTATCCACAAAAAGAAAAGGAGTACTTGTGGCACCTTAGAGACTAACCAATTTATCTGAGCATAAGCTTTTGTGAGCTACAGATGAAGTGAACTGTAGCTCACAAAAGCTTATGCTCAAATAAATTGGTTAGTCTCTAAGGTGCCACAAGTACTCCTTTTCTTTTTACCCCAAACAGAATGAAAGTACTATACAAGAATAAAACTCAAATAGAATGTAGCACCATGTCATACACACACCTTATTTTCTAGTTTTTTTGGTAAGAATAATATTGTTCCATCAAATGCATGTGTCCTCCCAATTAGTTCTTCATGCTGAAAGAGTAAAGCTGAGCGAAGACGCCGAGCTTCCATTTGAGGTTTATAGTCAATATGGTATTGATATAAAGCCCACTGTGGACGAGACGTCAACCGAAAATGGTTTGTACTTAATCTTATTGTGGTACCTGAAGTACCTAAAATGACAAAAATAGCTAGTTATAAAATTAAGTTTTTCCAATTTACATTTCAACAACTTTTAAATAATGAACCACCCACCCCAAAATTTAATTGTTAAACTTTTTTTAAACCCTTTGGAGCAACGCCAGTTTTTTCTACTACTTCTCCCCCATCTTTTACGGCATTCCTAATACAATGAAGTCCTGGTCCCTGATTTGGCCTTCTAGGTGCTACTGAAATATAAATAATCCTAGTTTAACAACTGTTGAGACAAAGCCAATGGAAAATAGTACACTATATTTCTATGAGCATATTTTACATTTGAAATCACAATATAATTTTAACTTGCCTGTTTTTGACTCTTTAACGTGTTCTATGGCTTGCCGAGTATTTACCCCGAGGTCATAGAAATCTCGGCGACGTCCACCCCTATCTGCTAATGACAGTTCCTGAAAACCAACTGAAATATCATGTCCTGGAATTTTGGGGAGAGGGGAAATTAATAAATTAATATAAATCATGATAAAATTAACCAAACCACTACAATGTGAAATACAAACAACAGAATGCTGAGGATGCTAAGAACTGAACCCTTGAACAGAAGAAGCCAGAGCAGTTGCCATAGCACAATCAATCTGAAGAAGCCTCAAGGTTGCTTCAACTCTCAGAACAACATCATTATAAAAATATCTGTAGGTATTTGAAATGTATTTTACAACTCTAAAAGTGCTGTAGGCTAAGGATTAGACTGAGACAGTTGTTACACTGAGTTCAATTCGCAATGACGAGAGCTGGATATACTTTAAAACTAATTTTCACCACATTCCTTATTCTAATTTGGGATTTAGTACTATTCGTTAAAACTTAATTTCAATTATGAAATATGCCAAATTTCGACCTAGGTTCTCAGATATTTTTCCTGTAATCTATTGCATTTCAACAAAATTTTTAAGGGAAAAAAAATTACTTGTAACTTGAGTTTTCAAATGATGTTGTCTGCACTCATACTAGACACTCAAAACTCCTTTGGAGAAATATGGCAACATGGATTGAAATTGCTCTATTATTTTCCCAAGATTTAAGACTTACTAGTCATTCTATTACAGGTGTCTGGGGCCCCGTGAACGGAGGCAGATCCATTCTACTATTATTAAGAACTGTTCTCTCTTGTGTGTAATTGCCTGAAGGCTCATGGTTCTGTGATTAGATTGGCTGTCCTTCCAGGTCCATATGCAGTATCTACATGGAGCCAATGTGTTGTCACTTTCTTTCTATATGCAGCAAAACAAACCCACTTTGTGTAGTACTAGTATGCCTTAAGATCTCCTGGGAATGAGCCTATATCTGGAACCTAAAGAGCATGAACCTCTTTGAGCAGGGATATCAAAGTGGCAACATCAAACTATTTGGGGGGCATATATAGAGATTAAATGCTCGAATTCTTCTCAGTGTTAAGAGTGTTAACTCTTAATTCAGTGACACTTTAAAAGAATTTCAATCTAATTTGTGTAGTTATTACAACTATAGTTGCATGTGCAAGCTGTCAAAGAGAAGAAACTGTAGTAGTTCTAGAAGTGTGTTGCATCATTTCTACCTTCCACAACCAAGCAACGCTGAAAGCAAGCCATATGGTAACTAGTGCATTTAAAAACATAATAGCCACATACTACCTTCTTGTGTAAGCCTCCCAACTGTTTCTATCAGATCTGTCAATCAAGGATTGAGATGGAGTACAGTATCAAGTGCCAGTCCTCTTCGGAGTAAATTTTTTGCCGATCTTAAAGGGTAACTTAAAGAGGGCCAAATGGTGGGGTGTTTTAACTGACTGTTTTGGCACCACAATTTGGCTCCAATAGGAAGCAAGAGTTCAACCAAGAGGGGCACCTCATTCCAATCCTTGCTGTGATTGACATGCTTGCAGCTACAGAGACAACACAGGCAACCCAGAGCCTCTTCGGAGGCTGTGGCCCTCAGCTACAATCTGTTTTGCTTCCGTCTTTGCATGACTTATAAAACATTCCAGGAGAGAGACAAACTGTCCCTTATTAATATAGGGACAAATGTTTGTCAACATCATGATTTTTGTGATAAAAATGTGATTGGATTTTCCAAGTATGGTCTTTTTCATTCCAACCAGCCTATTACTGAATAAGCTAGTGCAAAGGGAACATGCTGTCATATTTTTTAAAAATACCAATTTGGATCTATGCATATCCAGCCAAGTAGAACAGTAATCTGTTTTTAAAGTCGAAACTATGAGTTATGAAACTGTTTTAAGATATTTTAATTAAATTACTATAACACTGCTTTGGATTTAAGATGCGAGTTTTCCATTTCCCCTCCCCCTCCCAACACACAGTATGTGATAAACAACCAGCCTTAGTCAGAAAAGTCATCTCACCAGTACTGTTAGATACAGGACAAATTTAAGCTGTAATGCTGCTAACAAGCATAACTTCCTTCCTAATTAGTAAAGAGTTTCTTGCAGGCCTCTAAAGAATACTTAAACCTAATCCTAAAGCAGTGGCTCTCAACTTTTCCAGATTACTATACCATTTCAGGAGTCTGATTTGTCTTGCGTACCCCAAGTCTCACCTCACTTAAAAACTACTTGCTTACAAAATCAGACCTAAAAATACAAAAGTGACACAGCACACTATTACTGAAAAATTGCTTACTTTCTCATTTTTACCATACAATTATAAAATAAATCAATTGGAATATAAATAGTGTACTACATATCAGTGTGTATTGTATAAAGCAGTATGTAAAAGTCATATGAAATTTTAGTTTGAACTGACATTGCTAGTGCTTTTTATGTAGCCTGTTGCTAAACTAGCCAAATACCTAGGTGAGTTGATGTACCCCCTGGAAGACCTCTGTATACCCCCAGAGGTACCGAACCCCTACTTGAGAACCACTGGCCTAAAGAATCCAGTCAAGCCTACCTATTGTTGGACGAGAAAAATAAATGCAGGAAAACACCTGAGATCACAAGATGATTGAATCAGGCCTTCATTAATGGAAAGGGCCACATACTTCTCTAGATCCTGCTACAGGCTGGGGACTGACTGGCTAAGCAGCAGTTCTGCATAAAAGGACCTGGGGATTAAAATGGACAAGAAGCTGGATGAGAGTCAGCAGCGTGCCCTCACTGCCAAGAGGGTCGACAGCACATTGAGCTGCGTTAGTAGGAGCACTGCCAGCAGATCAAGGGAAGTGATCATTCCCCTCTATTCGGCACTGGTGAGGCCACACCTGGAGTACTGTATCCAGTTTTGGTCCCCCCACTACAAAAGGGATGTGGACAAATTGGAGAGAGTCCAGCGGAGGGCAACAAAAATGATTAGGGGGCTGGGGCACATGACTTACGAGGAGAGGCTGAGGGAACTGGGATTATTTAGTCTGCAGACGAGAAGAGCAAGTGGGAATTTGATAGCAGCCTCCAACTACTTGAAGGGGAGTTCCAAAGAGGATGGAGACAGGCTGTTCTCAGTGGTGGCAGATGACAGAACAAGAAGCAATGGTCTCAAAACGCAGTGGGGGAGGTCTAGGTTGGATATTAGGAAAAACTATTTCACTAGGAGGGTGGTGAAGCACTGGAATGGGTTACCTAGGGAGGTGGTTGAATCTCCATCCTTAGAGGTTTTTAAGGCCCAGCTTGACAAAGCCTTGGCTGGGATGATTTAGTTGGTGTTGGTCCTGCTCTGAGCAGGGGATTGGACTAGATGACATCCTGAGGTCTCTTCCAACCCTAATATTCTGTAAAATAGGCAGAGGGATTAGATCATAAAGAGCTCATTATCCACATATTTAAAAATACACCCCAAGCAGTCTTGCTTCCAAGAAGTTATGAGGGACAGATATTGAAGTGATTTCCACTTGTCTATCAGATGAGGAAAAGGGGGCAGTTTCTGCTTCCACCAGCATGCTCTTTTTCATAACCCTTCTTCAAAAGCATTCATCAAATCATCTTTCAAATGTATCCAAGTAAAGAAAACGCTCCCATTGAAGATAAGGTGGCCTGTTGGTGATGAGAATTTGAAAAGTCTCCTTACATATCTGACACTTCCTCTAACCATACTGCCCACTAATGCCAGACTCCCAAGGATTCATAAGAATAAGAAGGATGTTGGGAGCATGGGCATATTTAGGCTGAATAAGAAGTCAGCTGTGAATTTTAAGAATCTATTCTGACAAGGTTTAACAGCATGTTCTTTAATAGAACTGTGCATGTGTAAGAAATTGTAGAGTAATCATGTTTACTGTTTGCGCGGCTATAACAAAGATGCAGAACAATCATGTTGATGAGGAAAATAAAAGTAGCCACGCAGCTAGAAGAAACTGGTTTGAACTAACGACTCACGGGGAGGAGAATTAGCATGGAAATGAGAGACCAATACATAATAAGAAAAGAACCAAAAATTATAAATAACCTATGGTAAGCTGAATTGGCCAACACAGGAAGTGACCGTGATGAGATCATCCTGAGTTTCCCACTGTTACTGAATGTTTTGCCATACAGATTTGTTAGGCCAATATGCTGAATAAGTGAATCTCAGTCCAACAGTGGACCTACAGAAGAATTAAGGTACTAGACAGGCTTGAGGGAGAAGTTCTGCACTGAAGGGGAATCAATTTCTCCAGTACCAGGAGATATCTTAAAACCTCCAAAACATGAATTACTGATGGAGAAAAAGAGGAAAATGAAACAATTTGGATACAATCCAAAGACTTGATTGCAAAGAACAGAGAGACATTGTCTACGGCCTCTCTCAACACAGACTTCACTAGATCCAAGTTACTTAAGCTTTTTAGATCTCTTGAAAGAACTGTTCAAATCCACAAGGGGGTCTGTGTATGGCGCCAATACTCACTTTCCAGGTGATTATGAACTTGCAGCACTGTAAACACATGCATCTCAGGAGCCGAGAACAGCACAGGACACTCTTAGAGACCATCAGGGCAGAGATGGTCTTTTCTTTGTACAGCACCCACCACAATGGGACCCCATTGGGGCCCTTGGCTACTATCCTAATGTAAGTATTTACTAAGACAGTCAATTAATGGCAGTTAACGCATGCGATTAACTCAAAACAAATTATCACTTTATTTTTAACAAGTTTTAATTGCACACCTCTGGAGACAGAACTCGGCAGCAACTGGGTGGGGAGGGAAGCACCAAGTACAGCAGCGAGCAGGAGGCAGCGGGGATATGAGACTCCATAATATCCAGACCAGAAGGGCAGATTACTGAAATGCCTCCCAATTCATCTGAGCTGGTCTCGCACCCCATCCCCTGCTGATTTGTTTTACAGATGGGGAGGCATAAGGGTAATCACCAGCAGCCACAAGGATGCAAAGCAGGGAAAGGGTGTTTTGGAGCTACTGCCTCAGGACCCCACCCCCTGAATGACTCCATCAGTTCCCCCTCCCCCACTGCACTAATTGATCATGACCATATGCCACAGTCTGTGGGCAATTTGGGAGAGCTGGTTAAAAACCTGCTGGGGGAGAGAGGAGGCCAGGCCCCCCCTCGAACCATCCCCTCCCCGCTAGGCAGGTCCAGCCTTAGGAATGGGTAAGGGGGCCACCACCCAGGGTGTTACGCTCATGGGGGGCCACTGCATGCCTCTAGGGCAGGGGTGCCCCTTCCCCTGCTGTCTTGCTCCTTCCTCCCCCCCCCACTCATGGAGCCACCCCGACCAAGCTGCTCCAGACAGATTAAAACTGCGATTAATTGTGACTTTTTTAAAATCTTGTGATTAATCATGATTAATTTTTTTAATTGTTTGACAGCCCTAGTATTTACTAATAATTCAGGATAGAAAAAATGGAACAGGTAAAACAAGTTACGTAAATATATTCCATTTCCTAATCTCAAGAAATTCCAGTCTGCTTGTTTAACATCAATCCTCAACCGGCAAAACCAATGAAAACCATGTGCTCTGAAAAACAGCTTCTTATACAGAGCTTTCAATCTGCACCATTTGCCAAAAAAGCGAAGGGATACACTCAGGACTATTAATTCTATTACAGCAAGGACAACTAGAGCCTGGCTGTAGAATAAGCAGAACCCAATGGCAGGATGGATTTGATTTAAAATCATGGTTTAAATCACTAGTCAGGAAGACTATTTAATCATGGTTTTCTACATAAAAGTGCATTCTTGTTGGTTGTTACAACCTTAATACATATTCTTCACAACTCAGAGATAGATGTAAGTTTCATTTTTAGAAAGTACACACACTATACATTTTAAACAGTGATTTATTTTGAAAACTTTTCAGATTAGTTTTACAGCTATATCAGAAAACGAATGATTGGTTGGTTGGTTATTTCATTTACCAAAGGTAATTTAAACAGACAGTTCACCTCCCAATGACTTCAGAAATATCTCCAATTCAACAGGTTAACCATTAATATTTGGAGGTTTTTCTTGCCATGCTGTATTAGGAGAACATCACTAGACAGACATTTAAATTGTTTTATTTAACTAAAAACAAACAACATTACATATTTTGCATTTTTATCTTCAACAGCAAACATACACTTGTTTTGTTAAAATATTACATGTCCTTCACTTCTCACATGTATCTCCAGACTTCTTCTCCTTGTCCAGATCTAGTCCGCCCCCAACAATCTTCTATTCACTGAACTTTTTGAAACTTTTCTCTTTTAGAGAGAGATAAGGGATTGACTCTGTGTCCACAAATTTGCAGAGGGACAATAGAGTTGAGATCTATTATTTCTCACTTCTATATATTTATTTTAAAACATTTTTGCTGTTAACAAGCATGTTACCTCTGGAGACACAAACCCCCAGTTTGAGAATTGCAAAACTAAGCATTTCTGATGGTATGTTCTAGACGAGGGGTCAGCAACCTATGGCATGCGTGCCAAAGATGGCATGCGAGCCAATTTTTAATTGCACGCTGCTCCCTGCCAAGTCCCAGCCACGGGCCCTGCTCAGCCCATTGCTGAACCCAGGCCGGGACCCCAATAGGCAGCAGCATGCCGTTAAAAATCCTGCCCGCCCTGGTCCGCTCTTCTCTGCGCCCCCTGCCGGCTGCTGCTGCAGGGCAGGCAAGCTTCCCCCCTCCCCTGCCTCTTCCCCCAGCGTGCTGCATTCCTGCCCCTCCTCCTCTCCCTCCCTGCCACCGATAAGCTGATGGCCCTTGAGTGGGAGGGGGAGAAGCAGAGCAGCAGCGCACTCGCTGCTCCGGGGAGGAGGCGGAGACGAGGTGGCGACAGGGCCTTGGGGAAAGGGGGGTGGAATTAGGATATATCCCCTCCAGCCCCCTGTCGTGAGCCACTCTGGGCAGGGAGCTGGGAGCACCCCCACGACCCCAACCCACACCCCCAGCCGCCTGCCCTGAGCTCTGCACCCCCACACACACACCAGCCCCCTGCCCTGCACCCCCCCACGACCACAGCCCTGACTCCAGTACCCCCCCACACATACCCCCAGCCCTCTGCCCTGACTCCTGCACCCCCACACATACCCAGCCCCCTCACACCTCATGTCCTGACTCTTGCACCCCTTACATTCGCACCCCCACCCTGAGCACCAAATGGGAGCTCCTGCACCCCACACACCAAATGGGAGCTGCCCAGGTAAGCACTCCACACCCAAACCCCAACCCTTAGCCCCCTCCCTTATTCTAGCTCCTGGCCAGACTGTACACCCCAACCCCCAGCCTGCTCCTTCACCCCCAACCCTGTGCTCAGTGCACTCCCACCCTCAGCTCAGTGCAGAGAGAGAGAGGAAGAAAATGGGCTAGAACCAGGGAGAAGGTAGGTACCCAGTCTATGTGTGCAGGACCAGGATCCCAGACCGGCAGCGGGCTGAACAGGGCCGGCAGCCGGAACCCTGGCTGGCAGAGGCCGGCAGACTGAACCCCAGAGCGGCAGTGGGCTGAGCCGCTCAGCCCACTGCCAGTCTGGGGTCCCAGCCACCAGCCCCGCTCAGCCCACTGCTAGTCTGGGGTTCTGGCTGCCAGCCCCTTGCCAGCCAGGGTCCCGGCCGCAGGCCCCGCTCAGCCTGCCGGTGGCATAAGATCAGCAGTTTAATTTAATTTTAAATGAAAACTCTTAAACATTTTGAAAACCTTGTTTACTTTACATACGACAACAGTTTAGTTATATAATATATAGACTTATAGAAAGAGACCTTCTAAAAAACATTAAAATGTATTACTGGCACGCGAAACCTTAAAGTGAATAAATGAAGACTCGGCACACCACTTCTGAAAGGTTGCCGACCCCTGTTCTAGACTGAGCACTGAGTCCCATTGGATAGATAGAAAGATTAACCTAAATAATCTATAAAGAAGACTTTGGAACCCCATAAGATTCGGTCCCTAATCCATGAACTACTGGAACTCATTTACAAAACTTTTCTTAAGTATTACATGAATATATTGTCTCATATTATAGAATTAGAATTTATAATCCCTATTCCATGATGAAATATCTTTGAGCTATAATGTATCTTTAGATAGGTTGTTTTCCCAAAAAAGCATTTTATCAAAAAAAACCTATTTAAATTTAAAAAAAAATATTTTTTTTAAATTATTGATTTTTATCCACCCTGCCCAATGGTAAGCTTTGCTTTATTTATTTAGCTCCATCAAAGTTCAGGCAGTTTGAGGAATAACGTGCCATTATGAGACCACATCAGAAAAAAAGTCAGTATTTCAGATTTAACTAGTTTTCGAAGGGAAAAAAATCAGAAATGCCATCTTCAATATATACTTAATTATCTTAGTTAAATCATTAAGACTTCTAAATACTTGTTCCATAGACAATAAGCATCACTTCCCCGTCCCCCATCTTACCTTGTGGAACGTTAGGAGCTCCTCTTTGTCGTCCACGGCCAATAAATTCTCCCTCTGATGGCGGATGTTGGGGTTGAGGTTGCAAAGGTCTAGGTTGCACATAGCTAGGTGGCTGCTGACCCTGCAAAGTCCACTACACTTAGGAACAGCACTCACTGATATCACCAAAAAAACCTGTACTATCAAATGAAGTCACTGGAGGGTGTACTGCATAGCCAAGTTCCTATGACAGTTATTTAATATAGGGGGAAAATGAACTGCCTATAGGTTAGGCTAATATTTAATACAGAGTGACATAAGTTGCCAAAAAGTTATTCAGTAAAGTTACTCATTCAGTTTGGAAGCCAGCAGTACTGAAACGCACCCTCCCCGCCTTAAAACAGTGTGATTATTCTGCATGTAGCAGTGCTGAATCTATCACTGGTTAATTGAAGCTGGCTTAAAGCTGCTCTCCACCACATCCTCTATATTTAAAAAAAGCTCCTGTAATTATTGCAATCTGAGGAACATGAAATACAACTCCTCGTCCCACAAGATACTACAGAAAATACCACAAAAACTACAGAAAAAAAGGCAGCTGACTTTGCAGAGAGGAAGCCTGTTACACCTAACACATTTTAGAACGCATATATATTTTAGGTTTCAGAGGAACAGCCGTGTTAGTCTGTATTCGCAGGAAGCAACATCTTTTGTGTTCCATATATTGCTGAATACAGCACTCAATCTCAGGCATCTGAGGGAGCCTGTGTGTTCTTATGGAAAGTAATTCCTATCTATGAAGGCACAATGGCCATTAGCAAGTCATTGACACCTACACCCACAAAGCTTTAGAGGAATATACCAGCTTTACTGTGGCAGTGCATTTGTTTATCAGTCATGTGAGGCAAAAAGGTTTGATTTGAAATGAAGCCCTTGATACATATACAACTACATGGGAAGCAGACAACTCTGAATTTTAATCTTTCAAAATGTAGATGTGCTGGATCTGAAAAATGAACACTCACAAAAGCTGCTCCTACAGGAGGTACAGCAATTTGCAGGCCACGAGCTCTTCCTCTCGCTCTAGCTCTAGCTCTTCCAGTCATTTTCTTTTCTAAGAGAAACCAGCTACAAGTTACATGACACAATCCTAGTGAAAAAAACTGACAGTATAATTTTTAGCAGAGGTTTTTTTGTTTTGTGGTCTCTTGTTCAGTATAAGAGAAAGATTAATCTAGCTATATTAGCCCAGCCATAGTGTTCTAGAGCCCAGTTTACACTAATTTTTTTGGTTAAGATTTCTGCTGCTGCCAGCAAGGGGATCACTACTTAAGGTGACAGTAGCTGCCAGAATTCTCAGTAGTGGGCTGTACAGCTGTGCTCTGATACAATCCTACAAACATTTAAACACATGTAACTTTAGCAACATGACGCAACTGAAATCACTACAACTAAGTCTAATTAAGTGTCTGAACATTAGGCACCCAGGGCTTCAAATAGTGACAGTCATCCAGTCCCCTGTAGCAATGATTTTTTTTTTTTTTTTGGGCCACAAAAAGTTATGGTTTAGGCAACCGTGATGACAGCTTCTGCAAACTACTCCCATACATAATAAAAAAAACTGTTAGAGAATATTTTAAAACTGTGCCAAAAAGTTAAACAAAGCACTTCTGAGCAAAACTGAAATTGGCAAGGTTGAGTAAGGAATATAGTGGACATTGCACAGAATTTTGACTGGTTTCTCAAACAGGTCCAACTTCTCCCAAGAGTGACCTACCGCTAAGTCCCCTCCCCCCAGCCTCTCCTTCCCCAGCCGTAGCAGCCCCCTCCCCACCCACAGTACCGCCCCTACTCAGCCCTGGGGGTTCTCCCTCCCCTCACGCACAGCGTAAGTGACCCGCTCTTCCCTACCCCGGCTCCTCCCTGTTTGCTCTCCCCCCCCACACCGTGCCCTCCCCCACGCTTGCTAGCACTGCCAGACCCCTTCCCTACAACCTCTCCCTTACCCCTCTGCGCAGGTCTAGGCCGCTCCCCTTCACCCACCTCAGGCAACCACCCGCCTCCATTTCCCCGGGACTAGGTACGTCAGCCCCGACCCAGGCAGGGGACCCATTGGCATCTGATTGCAGGCGGCGGGTAACCCCCAACGCCGGGCTGCTCCTGGCTCGGTACCAGCGGGAGAATGGCTGTTAGTACCTGCCCGCTCCTTCTCGCGCGGCCACACTACAAAGCAGGCACCGGCCTTCCCAACGGTTATCACGGCCTCGTCACTGGGGCGAGCAACGTGAGGCTCACTCCGCCGGCTGCGCCGCCTCCTCCTGCCGCTTCCTTAAGGACAGCTGAATCCGCCTCCGCCGCTTCTACGCATTAGGCGAGGGGTTTCCCGGTACCCGTCGCGCTCATCTCCTCTCTTGGCGGTGCAGAGACTGGGGATTCATTTTCCGAGCGAATGTGCACAGCACGTGGAGAAGGTGAAGCGACCCGGCTTCGTGCAGGGAGAGCGGCGCGTGGCTGCAAGCAAGAACGCGGCAGGCGGGCTCGCCTCTGATTGGACTGCGACACCGCGAGTGCCCGCCTCCGGAGAGCCGACCGGGACCCCCGCGTTTCCGAAGATTTCCGAATGGGGCTAGCGGGTGCGCCCGAAGAGTTTCCCACCGAAGTGGTAGAGTCGAGGCTGCCGAAGATTTCCGAAGGGGGCTGGCGAGGAAGCGGAGAGTTCCGAGAAGTGCCGAAGGGCTCTGGCCTGCTGGCTTCCCATTGGGCCGGCCAGTGCGCTGGACTTGGGTTCCGCAAGCGGGAACCCACGTGTTGGGTGCAGCTCCCAATGCAGAGTTGTTGTTGTTACTAGTATTTGATCAAATTAATTACTTTGTATTGTTAATTAATGGCCATCCACTAAATTATTAATTAGCACCGTTAATGCTTAATCAAATGGCTAGTGTTACTAATTAACAGTTAACCCTATTATATCAAATAATAATGCCATCCTGGCAGATATTTCTTCTGCCTGGCAATCATTTTGCAGAGTATGTGGGCCAGATTTACCAAAGGCATAAATGAAAACTCCAGTGGAGTTCCAGCCTCTCTTTCACCATTTTCCTAAATTAAAATCAAAGCTTAATACATATACTAGCCCTGTTCTCTATTGCCTTGCCTCGTGTATGGAAAGTGACACCTGAGTATTGGTGATGGCTTAAGAACGGCTATATGGGCTCAGACCAATGGTTAATCTAGCCCAGTATCCTGTCTTTTGACAGTGGCCAATGCCAGGTGCTTCAGAGGGAATGAACAGTATAAGTAATCAAGTGATCATTCCCTGTCGCCCATTCCCAGCTTCTGGCAAACAGAGGTTAGGGACACTTCAGAACATGGTTTTGCATCCCTGTCTATTAAACGTGTAAATGAACATAACATGAAAGCATGTGACTGGGCAGTTCTTTGGACTTTTTAAATACAGTTTTAATCTCAGTGAGCAATGCAGCAAAACATTTGCTGAAATCAGAGGGTAAAACTCTGAGGGCACATCTTTCAAAAGAAAATGACAAATAATTTGGGTTATTTTCCTCCCTAAAGTTTCATTTTACAGATGGCATGGCTTCATAAACGGTTTGGTTTCTATGCTACTAAAACCACTTACAGGGACAATAAAATACTATGACAGAAGAGACAAGTAAAATATTAGAGTAATGGTTTAGGGATGTACGTATATGTGTGTGAGAGAGAGGAGAGTTTGTGGGTTAAAAGGGTGTCCCTGCCATCTGTATTTTGGAAAATAAACATTGTATAATTCTGCCAGAAGGTGGAGCAATGAAACAAGAAATAAACACTTGTGGGGCCACTTCAGTGAAAGAACTGCTCCTCAGATCTGATAATTAACATTAAGATCTACAAAAATGCTCCTGAAACTAGGATTATATTCTACACTGAGTAAGGTAGATTCCAGAGTGAAGCAGCTTCTAGTCAAGAAGCTAGAATAGCTTCCTGGGGAATCCCTCCTGAGCTCCTCTGAACCCCTTACAACTCTCAATTAAGGGACATGCAGGGCATGGCAGGGAGAGTGGCCAGAGAGCTCTGGCTATCAGTGTTCTGGGTGGCCCTGCAGCCCATAGGAGCTGGGCAAGGCTGACAAATTAGAGCATGCTAAGAATTTGGGAGGCACAAACGTGGCTTAGGGGATGTGTACATCAGGAAATTTATAGGCATAATTATACCGGTATAACTCCCTGTGTGGACATTCTTTTTCCAGAATCAGATTGTCCAAAAGAAGAGTTAAACTGATATAATTATGCCAGTAAATTTCACCAGTGAGACAAGTCCTTAGAAACACAGATGAAAGGTGCAGCACAGATTCTGGCTGATTCTGCCTGGACCCAATCTTTAGCCATCTTGCAGAGCTCAGGTAAAAGGAGATAGAGGCATGGCATTTAAGTTCCCTCCCCGGCCTCGGAGCTGCCACAGTCAGGTGGAGGCATCTCTCCCCCAGCCCCACCCCGTAGCTGCTGCGGCCTGGGAGAGGCACCTCTCTCTGGGCCCCAGCCTCAGAGCTGCCGCTGCTGGGGAGAGGCGCCTCTACCCTGGCCCCAGCCTTGGAGGTGCCACGGCCGGGGAGAGGTGCCTCAGCCTCAGCCCTGGAGCAGCTACAGCTGGGTAAAGGTGTCTCTCCCCTGTCCCTGGGCTGCTGCGGCAAGAGAGGGCTGGGGGAGTCCTCTCTCCCCATCTCAGACCTGGGGCAGCCTGCACCCCAAAACCCTCCCTCATCCTCAACCCCACCCCAGAGCCCACACCCCCAGCCAGAGCCCTCACCCCCCTGCACCCCAACCCTCTGCCCCAGCCGTGAGCCCCCTCCCACATTCCAAACCCCTTGGTCCCACCCCCGCCACACATCACCTACATATTGTATGTACTCCTCGTGGCTGGATTTTACTAAAACTAGACAAGCCATTTACAACGCACACTTTGCTTCTCTACAAAAGAAAAAGGACACTAAACTTTCTAAACTACTACATGCTACAAGGGGCCACAGCAATGGTTCCCTCAACCCACCTAGCAATATTGTTAACCTATCCAACTATACTCAGCCCAGCAGAAGCAGCTGTCCTATCTCGGGGCCTCTCCTTCTGCCCCTCCACCCCCACGAACATGATACAGTTCTGTGGTGACCTAGAATCCTATTTTCGACATCTCCGACTCAAGGAATATTTCCAAAATACCTCTGAACAACATACTAATCCACAGAGGCCTCCCTACCAACACTACAAAAAGAAGGATTCTAGGTGGACTCCTCCTGAAGGTCGAAACAGCAGACTGGACTTCTACATAGAGTGCTTCCCCCGACGTGCACGGGCTGAAATTGTGGAAAAGCAGCATCACTTGCCCCATAACCTCAGCCATGCGGAACGCAATGCCATCCACAGCCTCAGAAACAACTCTGACATCATAATCAAAAAGGCTGACAAAGGAGGTGCTGTTGCCATCATGAATAGGTCGGAATATGAACAAGAGGCTGCTCGGCAGCTCTCCAACACCACTTTCCACAAGCCATTACCCTCTGATCCCACTGAGAGTTACCAAAAGCAACTACAGCATTTGCTCAAGAAACTTCCTGAAAAAGCACAAGATGAAATCCGCACTGATACACCCCTGGAACCCCGACCTGGGATATTCTATCTACTACCCAAGATCCATAAACCTGGAAATCCTGGGCGCCCCATCATCTCAGGCATTGGCACCCTGACAGCAGGATTGTCTGGCTATGTAGACTCCCTCCTCAGGCCCTACGCTACCAGCACTCCCAGCTACCTTCGAGACACCACTGACTTCCTGAGGAAACTTCAATCCATCGGTGATCTTCCTGATAACACCATCCTGGCCACTATGGATGTAGAAGCCCTCTACACCAACATTCCACACAAAGATGGACTACAAGCCGTCAAGAACACTATCCCCGATAATGTCACGGCTAACCTGGTAGCTGAACTTTGTGACTTTGTCCTTACCCATAACTATTTTACATTTGGGGACAATGTATACCTTCAGATCAGCGGCACTGCTATGGGTACCCGCATGGCCCCACAGTATGCCAACATTTTTATGGCTGATTTAGAACAACGCTTCCTCAGCTCTCGTCCCCTAAAGCCCCTACTCTACTTGCGCTATATTGATGACATCTTCATCATCTGGACCCATGGAAAAGAAGCACCTTGAGGAATTCCACCATGATTTCAACAACTTCCATCCCACCATCAACCTCAGCCTAGTCCAGTCCACACAAGAGATCCACTTCCTGGACACTACAGTGCTAATAAACAATGGTCACATAAACACCACCCTATACCGGAAACCTACTGACCGCTATTCCTACCTACATGCCTCCAGCTTTCACCCTGACCACACCACACGATCCATCGTCTACAGCCAAGCTCTGCGATACAACCGCATTTGCTCCAACCCCTCAGACAGAGACAAACACCTACAAGATCTCTGTCAAGCTTTCTTACAACTACAATACCCACCTGCAGAAGTGAAGAAACAGATTGATAGAGCCAGAAGAGTTCCCAGAAGTCACCTACTACAGGACAGGCCTAACAAAGAAAATAACAGAACGCCACTAGCCGTCACCTTCAGCCCCCAACTAAAACCCCTCCAACGCATTATTAAGGATCTACAACCTATCCTAAAGGATGACCCAACACTCTCACAAATCTTGGGAGACAGGCCAGTCCTTGCCTACAGACAGCCCCGCAACCTGAAGCAAATACTCACCAACAACCACATACCACACAACAGTACCACTAACCCAGGAACTTATCCTTGCAACAAAGCCCGTTGCCAACTGTGCCCACATATCTATTCAGGGGACACCATCACAGGGCCCAATAACATGAGCCACACTATCAGAGGTTCGTTCACCTGCACATCCACCAATGTGATATATGCCATCATGTGCCAGCAATGCCCCTCTGTCATTTACATTGGTCAAACTGGACAGTCTCTACGTAAAAGAATAAATGGACACAAATCAGATGTCAAGAATTATAACATTCATAAACCAGTCGGAGAACACTTCAATCTCTCTGGTCACGCAATCACAGACATGAAGGTCGCTATCTTAAAACAAAAAAACTTCAAATCCAGACTCCAGCGAGAAACTGCTGAATTGGAATTCATTTGCAAATTAGATACTATTAATTTAGGCTTAAATAGAGACTTGGAGTGGCTAAGTCATTATGCAAGGTAGCCTATTTCCCCTTGGTTTTTCCTACCCCCCCCCCCCCGACGTTCTGGTTACACTTGGATTTAAACTTGGAGAGTGGTCAGTTTGGATGAGCTATTGCCCGCAGGAGAGTGAGTTTGTGTGTGTGTGTGTGTGTGTCCCCGGGAAAAAAAAGCGGGGGGGTGAGAAAGCCTGGATTTGTGCTGGACATGGCCCACCTTGATTACCATGCACATTGTAGGGAGAGTGGTCACTTTGGATGAGCTAGTACCAGCAGGAGAGTGAGTTTGTGTGTGTGGTTTTTGGAGGGGGATGAGGAGGTGAGAGAACCTGGATTTGTGCAGGAAATGGCCCACCTTGATTATGTCCAAACAAACCGGCCCTGCCCGCCAGAGGCTTTCCCTGAACAAGCGGCGGCCCTAGTTTGAGAACCACTGGTCTAGATAATACTTAGTCCTTCCATGAGTGCAGGGGACAGGACTAGATGACCTCTCGAGGTCCCTTCGGGTCATATGATTCTATTATTTCATTTTACCAAACTGTACAGTTTTTAACATTCAGATTGAACTTCTTTGCTCCAGAATTGGTTGCTACCACTTGACACATAGTAGGTCTGAGGAATGAATGTGGGTATGTAATTATCAGAGACAAAAACAGATTTCCTGTACCAAATATATGAAATCCAGTATGTCTTTATTTGGTCAGGGTGGACATGTGCACACACACACACTAATTCATGCTCATTTTACATCATCCAGACACTTATTAGAATTACTAGTTCTGTAAAGAGGGAGCAGAATTGGCATATAGATAAACAAGATGTTGGCATTACAGAAATGGGGGGTAGGAGGTGTATTTTCAGAGCAGTGTGTAATTGATATACAATTTGAATTATTGTTAACAGGATTTGTACATCCAATTCCCAATGCTCTTGGAAAGTGCTCTTCCCATTGTCCAGTTGCTGTATAATATTACCTCAAAAACAGTCATGCATTTTTATTGTGATTTTCTCATTCACCATCATCTTCTTATATTGTTGCTTTCCAGGCACCTTACCCAAAACCACAACTGTTTGCATGAAAATTGTTTTTGACTTATAACACCTCATTGATCCTGAGTTCCAAATAAATATAGCAACATTTTGTACAAAAGCTAAGCTGGTTGCCTGGGTTGGAACTAGCTCTTATTTTAATACAGTGTGTGTCGGTCACTCTTAACAATACTGTATATTCCTGTTTCTTGCCATAGGAATGCTCAAATGAGGATGTAGTAAGAGGTCCTGAGACATAAACCCTTGTATCAGAGGCCTGGTCTGAGGCCTAAAGCCTGAACCAAAGTACTTCCAGGCATTGCTAAGCAAAGCTGGGCTGTGAGCCAGAGGCAGGCCCTAATTGCAGAACTTGGCAAGAAAAGGGCTCCTAGAAAGCACGTGCTAATGATATAAGTAGTAATAGGAGGAACGTGTGCCAAGATGGCACCTGGACAACCCAATACGAGGACACTTCACAGAGATAACAAGGAACAGCCAGGTACATCCCAAAGACAGGGTCAGAAGGACAGCATGATGGACAGATCTGTTTGTTTGAATCAACATGATCAAAGGGGGAGACAGCACACTAATGAGTCAAGGAGCTGTACCTCAATACTTCAGTAGGGATGAGTAATCCGTCCTGCAACTGTATAAAAATAGGTCTGGGAGTGCATATCTTTGTCCAGCCTAGGGGGCAGTGGAGTGTCCCAACACTGACTGAGCTGTGTCCATTGCCAAGGGGCACAAATTCTTAGTATGTCCTGTAGAGTCTATAGGAAACTATTACTGTGCTTCGTTTGACAGTAAACCTGGCCAGGTGCCTTCGTACCTTACTAGAGTTTGTGGTCTTTGGGGATTCTCTCGGGGTCTACTGTGTCAGCCATCTGCGCAGAGCTGGGGCAGCACACAGAGGGAACACGCATGCAGCCGACTGTTATCATCATCGAACCAGAGCAGAGCACCTCACCGGTAGCTACCAACAACAGAGGACAAATACAGAAGTTGTTGGAAAGAAAAGCAGGCCACAATCTAATGAAATGTTAATACAATTCAAACTAAGAACATAGGAAGCAGTCCTTGCACCATAGATACTCTACATTCTCTAGTAGATCAGAAATATACTCATGTTAACTACTTTTTCTATATACTTTTTCTAACCCCATTCAGTTACCAGTCCACAACCTCTCATTTACAAGTACGCACTCTGATGTAGACACATTGCACCTAGCAGAACTAACAAATATCATGACTAGGAACTGAGCACTCCTGCAGGGGAGACATAATTGTGCCCAACTTTTCTCCATTCCTTGTGCATAGAAATTGGAGGACTATACAACCCCCCTTCTCAACTGCCCAATCGGATCAAGCCTTAAATAAATCAGCCCACAAACTGTAACACAACAAGACCCTGGTTCTGCTCCCATTTAAAATTTTGCAGTTGACTTCAATGGGTACAGGGTTTGGCCCCCTTCTCTACTGGCCTTTGCTCTCTCTTATCCCAAGCTGTAATGGGTATGTGCTGTAACAAAGACATAAACAATATTCATTAATTTCTCCATTTGCTTGGTTTAGATTGTGACTTGTCTCCAAATTCACTTTGGATTATTTATAATTGAGGACAGGATAGCAGCCCACTTAGGAAACAAAATTCTCTTTTATAAAATAAAAAAGAAGGCACTGAAAATGCCATGGCTAAGAGGGAGTATCACTACACAGAGAAAGTTACAATACTGTCAGCATGTAGTTTTTATTAATCAAATATAATTCTGGATAAATATTTAACTCAACACATATGCTTATGCAAGGCATGTTCACTGCTTTTAAGAACAGTGAGTACTGCATGTCATATGCTCTTTACCCCAGTGTGAAATTTTATTACTGCAGAACTCTCCAGACAGTCAGAGGGTTAAAGCTGCAGAAACATGACACGGAGATTGTCTTAGATCAGCACTGTTTAAAAGGTTAAACAGAAAGAATATAAAGATCTGTTCACACCCACTTAAGTGACATGAACTGGGGGAGAAAACAAAAGTGTGTGAGGGGAAATACTTTTTTTTTTAATGCACAAATAAACATAGGCATTTGCCATACTAATTGTAACTTTTAAAAAAAAATCCAAATTTCTCACATTTCACGGCAGATCCTAATTAATTTTAGTTGCAAATTGTTAAAAGTTGCTGAATCAATTCATTGCTTTCCTATAGCAATCCTTTTTGAATAAATAAATAAACATCAGCAAATCAGCCCCTTAGTTCTTACTCATGAGTGGTTTGACTTGGAAGACTTAAGATAATTAGCGTCTAATGAAAGATACATGGCAATTTGGTTTTGACCATCTTTCTGATTTGCACAGATGGCTGACTTACTGATTCAAGCCCCGCTATAGTTGTAACTCTAAAGGTATACATAATGAATTTCTACAAAACAGTCACAGGAAACATGTGAATGGCAATGTACAAACTGCAACAGGTGCTGCAAATGTTTATTTCTGGCTGGTTTTGAGTGGAAATGAAGAGGAAAATGACATTTTGAAAATGGCAGCTTTGGGGAAGTTCCTATTCTAATTTTGGTATGTTGCCAAAAAATCCAACTCCGGTACTTAAACACACCAAAATATCATATATGAAATAGTTGTTTCATAGCTACTTGGCTTGAACTTTGCTTTGATGTTTGTTTTTCCCATGATGCAATTGTTTTTGCCTTCTGTCTCCTGTTGCTACAATAGGCCATTTCCCATACATGTCATCTCCAAAGGGGAAAAGACTGCATGGAAACAGAACAAAGAAAACAGAACAAAAGAAAATCAGGGAATTTTCCAAAGGCCCATTTGATATACAAGTATAAACAGGAAAACGATGCCTGGGGAGTCAGGAGTCAGGAACTGCACGAGCAGACAGCTGTTAAATTGTGTTGTTAGCAGCACTTTGGGATACAGAATTGTGTGATATGAATGCATACAGTGAACACACATTTCACTATCTTTATGATGATGTTCAAGCGTACTGGAAACTACCATTGAAACAATCTGCATATTTTGCCTTCAAACTCTTTAAAAGGCATCCATGCAAGTGTTCTGAAGTCCAAACTTCAGTGGTTCTGTGCACTCTAGTACCAGAAGGAAGGACACCCCAATGTATCTAAGAAGGAATCTCACTTGTCAGGAGTGTTGTACCTATAATGATGCAGAAATATATATAGCCTATAATGATGCAGAAATATATATAGCCTATAAATGTCACAAAGGGAGCCGCTGGGTGCAGAACACTTTAGAAATTCTGGCTCCTATTGTAAATGCTGCATGCTTGAAAATCTGGCTTACAGCATTTTTGCACCTCCTTTTATAGCTTTTTAAAACAAAAAGGCAAGAGAGAAAGACCAAGCTTTATGAGTGACTTTCATTGTTTGAGATAAGTCATGAATTAACAGCCTTGCTTCTTAATTGTACCGTCTTAAATGTCAAACTTATATCCAATTTATTATAAATGTACTTATGGAAAGATGAACTTTGACATGGGTTTACCCAGAAATGTTTGTATTTAATTAACACCTTTGGTGGGGAGAAAGGGTACATTATTTTTGAAATCATGGCTCAGAATGTAACATGCATGTAATAGAGTTTTTATAACTAAGTAGTATAACTTACAATATGCTGCGTATACAAATAAATGCATCCCCCTTTTGGGATGTATTTTTCAGAACTGGATTCCACCTATGATTATCTAATCTACTTTCTCCTCTTGTCTCTTTTTTCATTCAGGCCCTGACCCGCTGATAATCACAGATAAAATGCCACCCATATGAAAAAAAGAAATTGGTGTTTATCCAGTAAACACCAGAAAAACACAGGAAATGGTTATGTGTATCTAAGGGCTTGTCTACATGGAACAATAATGCAGACTATGGGAGTGTGATTTCTAAAGCACACTAGCATGTTGTGCATTAATTGTCCATGTAGATGCTGTTGGTGCACTCAAAAGATTCCCCTGGGCCTAGTCCGCTTTAACATAGTGCTGTTTGAAACAGCACTACATGAGAACAGGTTTCAGAGTAACAGCCGTGTTAGTCTGTATTCGCAGAAAGAAAAGGAGGACTTGTGGCACCTTAGAGCCTAACTAACTAACTAACTAACTAGGTTAGTCTCTAAGGTGCCACAAGTCCTCCTCTTCTTTTCACTACATGAGAGTGCACCAAGGAACATTGCAAGGAGATTAGTCATTACCGTATATACTGCTCTAATGAGTAATGTATATAATATGTATTATTCATGACACTTTGTGCAAAGAGAAAGCCCTGAAAAACCCTGATTTTGGACATCTATATGAAACTCGAAAATTGCTAAAAATAAACCATGAAAAATAAAATTAATCAACTCAAAAAACCAGAAGCCCTAATTATATTTTGACAGCTTTTTTATTCTGGCATCATACAGTATATGGCACAGAAAACAACAGATTAGTCCAAAAAGAAACTGGACATATTTCAGCAGAGAGAATCTAATTAGTACTTTAGAGTTTAGATAATGTGACATATGTTGATTGCTGCTCGTTTGGCAGCCTGGTTACATCTAATTGTCTTCTGATTGACCTGAATATTCCTGCATTGTGCAGAGAGATTGGGTTATACCATTTAGTACAGAATTTAAAAAATGCCATAGCTTCACTTTTTAAAAAATACTATAAAACTTTGTTCACAGTCAAGTAAGTTCTTTTGTGGTTGTTGTTTTGTTCAAAGCCCAGCTGCAGGCCTGGAGCATTTCTCATAAATATCGGGAAGTACCTAAAGCCACAATCAGGATTAAAGAGTTGATCTGAACCTTAGATTTTAGCTTTAAAGCTGTAATGTACAGTGAATTTGGTTACATGGCAAAGGAAATGGTAATTGCTGAAGTATGTTTTCTTAAGTTCCAAAAGCAGTTTTGAAATGTTTTCTTTGAAACCTCCATCAATGCCATGCATGAGAATGAGTGGACTCGCAGAGCAGCATTTGTTTGTGACCAAAGTAACGGATTTGTGCATTGATGTCACAGATATTTATATAGGGCCCAGTCTTGCCACTGCTTTGTGCACAGAACTTCCATTGAAGTTGTTAGGCCCAAAATCAGGATTCTTGGGACTACCCTAGCAAGTGAATTAATAATATTTGTAGTTAGAGCCAGTCCAAGATTTTTTGCAACTCATTGGGTCAAGTTTTGGTTTATCTATGTATATGCTGCCAATGGAAAAACCAAGCACACACACCAAGTGTTGTAGAATGTAATATGCTCAGATATGAGAAGTGTGGTGATAAATGTAGAATAAATACCTAGATGTCATAAACTGATAGATTAAATAGAAGAACACTGCAATTCTGGCTTTCTAAAAATACAAGGAGGGTCTGGTTTGGCCTCTGTGAAAGGAGTAATGGAAGAGCATAACCGTGCCTGGCCCACGTGTTTCTACACATACAGTGGACCTGCCATGGTTCCTGTACACAAGTCCCTGAGTAATTCATTTCTTCTAAATGAAGTAGATTGCATAACAGTAGCCTTTTTCAAGCTGTTAACAGAAAGAATGTAAAATCAGCATTTGATGGCCCTCCTCAAGGTGGGTACCCTTGAAATCTTGCACCACTCTTTCCACAAAATGTAGTACTTAGCCACAGTTCTGTTGCCTTTTCCATGTAAGTGATCCAGTAAACGTATTATAAAGGTTTTTTTTAAAAAAATCAGTATTCAGATTTATTGCCACATTTTGTGATTTGTGTTTCCTGATGATATTTTGCATATAACGAAGGAGAAAATACAGCAATAACAATTATAGACAAAAATAATATTGTCTGTAAAGTTACAGAATATGTCCGTGTTAGTTCCAAACTACTTATGTTATAAACTATATATTTCTTTAGCATCTTTCATACAAGAAATTCAATATGTTTTACAAACATCACTTAAAGGCTTGTCACACTTTTTTTAGGGGTAAGTACAAAAAAGGCTTACCAGCCAAAGTCACACAGCAAATTCATGGCAGAGTCAAGAAAAGAGTCGTCATTTCCAGTCTTCTGCTGTAATCACTGGACACGAATCCCTGCCTTGTTCTGAGTGTTTTGGAGTTTAGGCTGTCTTGTCTTATGAGTTCCACATGCAATTATGACCATTAATTCTATCCTCCAGGAACAAATCAGACTTTCACAGATCTGGCTTGCTTCTATGTTCTCTAGCCAGTCCCCATTACCAAGAACACATGGCTCTTTTCACCTCCCAGGTACAAAGAGTTTGGAACAGGCTATCAGTAAAGGCAACAATTTGCAGTACTTAGTGATTGTGAATTCTGTCTTACCAAATAAGACACCTACCATGTTTGAGAAGCATTAGGAATTAGGGAATCATTTACATACCCTTAATGATTTTTTGATAGGGTAGAAGAGATATAGGAGAGAAGGGAGCAGTCAAAGGATAAAACGACAGTATGTGTCATAAAAATTAATTAGGTAACCAGGTAAGAATTTATAGCAATATGTCAAAGAAACTAAACTAACGTTAATCTTAAACTAACGAACCTCAAACTATCATAATTCTTATTCGTTATTTGATGTCCACAGTCTTGTCCACACTGTGCTAGGTGCTGTCCAAACATATTAGCTACAGTCCCTGCCTCAAAGAACGTACATTCTATGGACCCAATCTTTCAAAGGCATCTGCATGGGTGGACCCTTATGAACTCAATAGGATTCCATGCAGATGTCAAGGTCCAACCACAAGGATCCTATAGTATTGACTAAGCCACATTTTAGGATCCAGGCCAGTGTTTATCCATTTGTTTATAAATCCAGAGTTTTGAAAAACTTTGTTAGATCACCTTAAAGCATTTCCAATGACACTAAACCAGGCTTCCTTGACTTTTTTCCTCCTACTTTTGATTATGGAGACCCGGTATTGGGGTTTTTTGGTCTTCACCGGACCCTCTTTATCATGATTGGATTCTTTCTATGGTGTATTGACTAAGACTGCACATATTATTCCAGATGTAGTCTACACAAGTGCCTCACAGATTAAATGCATTGCCTCTTTTATTTGGTATTCCATCCTTCTGCTAATATAATCTAGCATCCTGTTAGCCTTTTTTTGAACTGCTGATGATGATTTAAATTATTTTTACACCCAAGACTCAATCTTAGTTTTATACCTTTTGCATATAATAAATCTTATTTTAACATCTCTAGTTTAGAATTAATCGATCATGATAATGCGATGCATAAACCTGTGTAGTATAATTAATAGGGCTCAATCTCTAGTGCTATGTATTATACACAAAGAAAGAACATTTGTCAACATGGCAAGAAATTTCCCATACATTTAAAATGAATTAAAAACTTGAGCACCACACATTCAGCCAGTGCATGAGTTACGTGAGTGTAAGAAAAATCTCTGTAATGTTTTATTATAAAATGTCAAACACTAGATCTTGCCCTCAGGCACACTGGTGCAAGGGTGTCATTAGCAAAATTATTATAGGACTGGGACCAAGAGCTATGAGGATAGGAAATTACTATTATCTTACCATTTCGTGCATTGGCTCAGGCAGCACTGATTTTCTCGATGAGTTTTACAAAAGTGCCACTTCACTGATTTGGTTGTTGACGCACTTTGAAGTTACGAGTTGCTACTCTGAAAGACTTACATTGTCTGAAAACTATGATTCATGATTTTCAGGATTCTTTTAAGTAATTCTGAAATATGATTGGTTTCAGAGTAACGGCCGTGTTAGTCTGTATTCGCAAAAAGAAAAGGAGGACTTGTGGCACCTTAGAGACTAAACAATTTATTTGAGCATAAGCTTTCGTGAGCTACAGCTCACTTCATCGGATGCATACTGAAATATGATTATACGTTAAGGCATGATCCTGCAAACACTCATGCACATAAGTAACTACTCATCTAAGTTGTCTCACTGAGTTCAATATCTAGCCCCTAGAATTTAGTCTTTACCCTTTTCCTCACTGAATTAATTGAGACTGCTCAGGAGAATAAAATTACTCAAGTTCATAAATGTTTGCAGGATCAGGCCCTTAGTTTGCATTTTAGTGCATTTGTTCCACCAATACCACATCAATTATGGATATTAAGGCAAGATACTAAAAATGATGTGGGTTTCTTTCCTTTAACATGAATAACAATTTCCATAACTTTCGGTTCATGATTCTGCATGTTTGATGTAAATAATTTACATTGTAAATGCAAAAACAGTTTGTGTAGAACCAGAGTAAATTTGTGTCTAGCTTGCCCATAGCTGAAATTGGAAGGATATAAGTACCATAATGTGTAGGCTCCCCATGTAATTAACTTCTGGAAGATCCTTTCTTATCTCTAACAAAGATCTTATTGACAGGTTTCAGAGTAGCAGCCATGTTAGTTGTTCATTGTGTGAATTTAGTATTTCTAAAAGAGGCCGGATTAACAGCGTTCTAGACTGAATGAGCACAGTCTGAGGAACTAAAGTGCAAATTTACAATACTGCCACACCAGTGAGCCAAATCCTGAGCCCATTTCAGTTCAGGATCTGACTTAATATGTCCACCTTATCTAGACAGCCCATTGTTAGCTCAACTTCTATGTCTCCTCAGTCTTTGGTCTCTCTGTCTGGATTATTAGCAAGGGTGCCAATTAGCTGGCAAGTATGGGGAGCTGTGATCTGTACTCTGATGAGAAGTGGGTTCTGACCACCAAACTCATTTCACTGAAGACATCATGACCAGCCCAAGACAGATTAACCACCACCAGCACACACACTGCATCTGGGAGCGAGCCTCCCAGCTTGGGTATACAGGCTCCTTCTAGCATGCTAAAAATAGCAGTGTAGATGTGGCTTTGATGTTGTTGCTTGGGCTCTCAAACCAATCCCACTCTCATGCCCCTGGCTGTGGGACTCGCTCCCCAGTGCAGTATAGACATTCCCTATAGGTGCACAGGACAATAGGAATTGACACACATAAACAGTCCATTCAATCTGGTAGCCAGTTTCAGGAAATGGCCTGTTTCTGTATTTTCTAGTATGCAACTGATTGTCTGTAAAACTATGAGGCTCCTATTGGCCCTCTATAAATAAAAATCTAAATCACCTACATCAGATGTTTGGCCAATTGTGCACTAGAGTCAATGGGGGAGTAGGCTTAATACCTCCTCCTGATTATATAGCCTTGGATGTGTAGCCCAATATCCCTTTTAATATCTTTTGTAGCTAGAAACTTCCTCAAGCACCACTGTCGAGTGATAAAACAATTATGCAGTGAACATATTGGTAAGTATGTGAGAGTGTTCTGGGATTGTTTGGGAATATCTGTAGCAAGCTACGACGGGTGGGGAAAGTGAACAAATCCCTGCATGCCAGCACCTGATGAGAACACAGACCGTGTTATTCTATTTTCTATGTGTTATATATGCAGAGACAGGCGATAATTGGTTCCCAGAAATGTATGCCAGAAATGCCCACTAATTCAGATTTTGTTCTAGGAAAACAAAAGCCCATCCAGAATATGGAAAGAGGTGGGTTTTTTTTTAAAAGACTTTACTTTATGGGGAAGGATAGCTCAGTGGTTTGAGCATTGGCCTGCTAAACCCAGGGTTGTGAGCTCAATCCTTGAGGGGGCCATTTAGGGATCTAGGGCAAAAAATTGGGGATTGGTCCCACTTTGAGCAGGGGGTTGGACTAGATGACCTCCTGAAGCCCCTTCCAACCCTGATATTCTATATTGTTTTTTTTTCAGTCTCAAACACCCAGTTAACTCTAACCTGCCCATCGGATCACAGAGGTCTACTAGGGCTAGAGCAGCACTGGAAGGCATTGAAGTAGGTGCAGTCTATGTTCTCCTGCACAGCTGGCCAATGGAAAGTAGGAAGTAGAAACAAGGCTCCTTCCCTTCTGGGGACACTTGGCAGGAAGCAGGCCCTACATCTAGGAGAGCACAGAGATTGCAGTTGTGTCCAGTCCTCACTCAGGAAGCACCAGGCGAGGAACGCTCACACATACATCAGATGTACGGTGCAGAGCCACATGATGAATGAATTTATCATGCACCTTTGGCCATCTCACATGCCTCTGACTACTATTTCTTTCTCCTCGAACCCCAAAACTTTTTCCAACAGCACAAACATCTGAGTAACTTCACGTGGTTGCTATTTTTTAAATGAACCAACTACAAGATTGCTCTCTTCCTTTTCATGTGGAATCTCCTTACAGAAATTACACCTGTCCTAAGCCTGTGTTGGGCAACATGCAGTCCTGGACTAAGAACAGCAGCTTTATGTCACTGGAAAGGGGAAATTCTTGAGACTCCCAATGAGATAACCAGCACTTGTAACCAGTCCTGGAAGGTCTCAAGTTGAAAGGCTTTTAAAGAAGTGACATTTTTTAGATATGGAAAATGTATTTTAGGTTATTCTGAGTTTTTAATGGTTCACTCTGAGCCCTGCACAGTTGGACTCATGGTAACTAAGGCATCTGGCTTTACAGGTGAAGGGTCCTAATACAAACACTCTAAAACATTTCTAGCATAACTTGTCTATATGATATGTGGCACATACACGATGCCAGATGATGTGATATGGCATAAAGGATCAGCATTCATTTGGGATTTATATACACAGAGAACATGAAACAATGGGTGTTACCATACACACTGTAACAAGAGTGATCAGGTAAGGTGAGCTATTACCAGCAGGAGAGCGGGGGGCGGGGTGGGGGGGACCTTTTGTAGTGATAATCAAGGTGGGCCATTTCCAGCAGTTGACAAGAACGTGTTCAAGAGATAGAAGTGTTCACCGACTGGTTTTTTAATGTTATAATTCAATCTCTTTGGTCACTTGATTACAGACCTAAAAGTGGCAATTCTTCAACAAAAAAACTTCAAAACCAGACTCCAACAAGAAACTGCTTAATTGGAATTAATTTGCAAACTGGATACAGTTAACTTAGGCTTGAATAGAGACTGGGAGTGGATGGGTCATTATACAAAGTAAAACTATTTTCCCATGTTTATTCCCCACCCCCCACCCCACTGTTCCTCAGATGTTCTTGTCAACTGCTGGAAATGGCCCACCTTGATTATCACTACAAAAGCCCCATCCCCACTTCCGCCCGCTCTCCTGCTGGTAATAGCTTACCTTACCTGATCACTCTTGTTACAGTGTGTATGGTAACACCCATTGTTTCATGTTCTCCCCACTGTATTTTCCACTGAATGCATCCGATGAAGTGAGCTTTAGCTCACGAAAGCTTATGCTCAAATAAATTTGTTAGTCTCTAAGGTGCCACAAATACTCCTTTTCTTTTTACAATTATTTGTATTGTTCTTTAATTAAATTTGTCTAGCTTGCCTATATCTTTCTGATTATTAGGTGCCCAGAAATGAGTGCAGTATTTCAGGGGCAGACGCACCAAGTAAGTAGAAGAAGGAACTATCTGCAAACTGTTCCATGATGTGAAGATACAAACAATCCAAAATTCCATGGACCTCTTTTCCTGCCATATTGTGCTGAATATTTTGATCTCAACTGTTAACGTTCTGGTGTTACTAGTTTCCAGGTTCCTCCCTCCCATTGAATATCTATGTCTTGCATTATATTTGCTCAAGTGTGTTAGTTTACATTTTTTGAAGGTTATTTTCCTCTTGTTATTTTCTGCCCATGTTTCTAATCTCTCTCTGTATCCACTAGAACTTCCCAGCTGCAATCTGTGAACCTCATTAACATGCTGTTTGCCCCCTTGTCCACAGTGAAGATGGCAAACAAGACTGGTCACAACTCCAGTTGTTGTGGCACCTTCCCACAACATTGTAATTTTCTTGTCACTCTTAATCTATGGTCTTTATTGTTTGTATTTGAGAAAGCTCACCAATAGATGAACAGATCAAAGATGTTTTAAACAACATGTAAAACAGAAACAATGAAAGGTAGGTAAGGATCTTTCTTAGGGTAAATAAAGTTCTCCAGGACCTGTTGGCAATAGCCAACAAAGAGTAAAATATTTGTTTTACCAGCAGGCCTCCACCAACTGCTGTTACATTTATGGCTACCATGCTTCCAATTTTTTCTAACCAATTTGGCTCCATTGTTATTTCATCGTCATCACCACCACACTTTGAACTTCCACAGCTCCTTCCATCTGGGATCTCAAAGCACCTTAATTAATTAGAACTAATGACTTAAGCTTCATACCACCTCTGTGAAGTAGATGTAAGGTAGATGATGCTAAAAATGATTTCTCTTTGTGTAAGCTAGACAAATTCAAACTGAATAGAAGACAGACACTTTTAACAATGAGGGTAAGCAATTAGTGGAACCAGTTACCAAGAGTTGTGGTGGATTCTGTATCACTGACAATTTTAAAATCAAATTGGATGTTTTTTCCCTAAAAGGTACGCTCTAGGAATTATTTTGGGTAAGTTCTATGGCCTGTATTATACAATCACAGAGGTCCCTTTTCGCCTTGGAATCTATCAGTCTATGTATTTTAGATAGACAGACCGGCTATCACCAGCAGGAGAGTGAATTTGTGTGGGGGGGTGGAGGGTGAGAAAACCTGGATTTGTGCTGGAAATGGCCCACCTGATGATCACTTTAGATAAGCTATTACCAGCAGGACAGTGGGGTGGGAGGAGGTATTGGTTCATATTCTCTGTGTATATATAAAGTCTGCTGCAGTTTCCACGGTATGCATCCGATGAAGTGAGCTGTAGCTCACGAAAGCTCATGCTCAAATAAATTGGTTAGTCTCTAAGGTGCCACAAGTACTCCTTTTCTTTTTGCGAATACAGACTAACACGGCTGCTACTCGTTAAAAGTTGCTTCTCTTAGTCAGGCAAGTAAAGAAGGAAGACAGAACAATGCAAGACTCACTTCAGCATTTTCCTGTGCCCCCCACCCTGCCCATTGGTTCCCTTCTCACGCTTTTTTTTGCCGGAGGAGTGATGTAGCCTATTGTTGTTTCTTAGCTCTGCCTATATAATTTCAGCAGTAGTTGGCTTTAAACAAAAATAAAAATCTATGTTTAACAAATTCCATACAATAGCTGTCCTGATATCTCCTAACAACCCAGTTGATTATAGCCTAAACAAATGCTAACCCTTAATTAAAATGAGAAGATATATGAATGAAGGCAGATGCAATATTCTTCTGCAACAAAGGACATGCCCGTTGTTGTTTTGGAAGCAGACAAAACTAAGACATGTCACAGTTCAGCAGAATAAAAAATGCAAGTAGGGCATTAGTCCAAAGCTTTTGTATTGTGCATTTCAAAGTTTGGACCCAGTGGGTGGGGCAAAAATAAATCAGGGCCTCCTATGGTGAAAATGTATTTGGGATTCAAGCATCTAGAATTTGAACCTATCTTTCGGCTCCCTGGGATTGTCAGCTGCTTCAGGGGTTGTCTGATATATACCTCCTTTTCTCACTTCTAAGAATTTTTATCTTGGAGTGTGTTTGAAAACACTTCAGAAAAAGGGTGGAAAACACAGAGTGCCTTCTTTGAAATACACTCCTTTGTTAAATTCCTTTCCCAAGGGTAAAGAGGCTCTCAGACACCTGAGGGCAACAAATGACTCTATTCAACACTCTCACAAATGACCTAATAAACTCCCAAAGGGTTACAATAGCTTATTTGTCATCATTTCTTGTCAGCTATTTATAGCATAGTTGTAAATTGAAGCAAAACAATAAACAGCTAATTTATTACCTTTATTTTGAACAGTCTCTAGAGACCAAGTGGTGCTTTTAATTCTTTTCTCAAACAAATTTTTACAGCTGAATTTAAATGAATCCCACACATTTCACTTTAAATGAGGCTAAAAGTATAAAACTACTTCTATTCAACACACTTATAACCATTTTGCATCCTTTCTTTTGAAAATTTACAGAGAGCTGCTTCGAAGAATTCTGTTTTGGTTAATATATTAAACCAGTGGTTTAGTAGTGTTTATTATGCCTTCGGAGAGGAGAAAAATATCCTCAAGTCATAGTTTGATTGACTATATTATAAATGTCCTTGCTTTATAGCTTAATTTCCAAAAGACCTGAATGGGAAAATGGTGATATCAAGCACAGTGGCAAAGATTCTGATCTCAGTTACACCAGTGCAAATCTGCAGTAACTCCACTGAGTTAAAAATTTGGCACAGTCTGTAGAACAGTAGTATCAGATTCTGGTCCTGATATTACTCATTGCATTGGTCTAGCCATGCAAAGGGGCTATAAAACTGTCCTAATAGGATAGCTAAGGATTTCCCCAGGACAGACTGTTACAAGCTAACATAAAAGTTAGAGTAGTCTTGACTCTGCTCTAATTTATACAGGGAGCCAGTTTGGACTCATGCTGTCTTTGGGATCCAGAGAGGGTAAAGGTAGATCTAAGCACAGCTTTACTAGACCCAAGGATCGGAGCCTAGATCTGAATTACTGCATGCCCTTTAAGACCTCCATCCTACTGTCTCCCCATCCTATTTTCCAACCTTCTAAGGCTTTTTGAGTTCTTGCATTTATTTACCTATTTGCAGTTTTGCTCACTGTGGCAGCCTCCTAAATTACCTGTCTCTTTACTTTGAGAGTCTTAGGGAGACAACACCCCAACTGTCTTACTTCAATGTACTTTTTGTACTGCACACAAAATAAAATACAGGGCCTGCAATGCACTGATCAGAAAAGACATACCATGGATTGACTTTCTAAAGCCAAGCATCATGCTAGCTGGTCAGAGGAAGCAACTGTCAAATAAAGGGAAAAGAATAGCACACCTAAAATTCAGATGGGGGGAAACCAAGAAATATTGAAGACCAAACTTATTATTATTTATACTATCGTAGCACTTAGGAGCCCCAGTCATGAATGAGGTCCCCATTGTGCTAGGCACAGTACAAACACATAACAAAGCTTATGCTCAAATAAATTGGTTAGTCTCTAAGGTGCCACAAGTACTCCTTTTCTTTTTGCGAATACAGACTAACACGGCTGCTACTCTGAAACCTAACAAAACCACTGTTCCTGCCTCCAAAAGTTTACCATCTTCCCTAATGGAACAGTAAAGCAACAATTTCCATTACTTGCTGTATCTAAATGTTCTCTTAGACTCTGTCCTCATCGTATCCTTAGGCTGAGTCAGGACAACTTCTATTCCCACCATCCTCTCTGCCTGAGCAGCAGTTCCTCTTGTTAAAGCCTTTTTGCATTATTAATTTCTGGAATTGTGGATGGGTCAGTAACACACACTTCAAGAACAGTGACAAGTTAGGATTTCTCTAATCAGAACTTCAACAGATTAGATTTTAAAAAAGACATACTTATTTTAAGTTGCAACACAGGAGACAGAGAAAATAAACTATCTGAAACATTAGCCACGTTATTCAGAGTCTTATCTGGAGGTCTGGAGAAACTTTTGGAAGAATGACTCACAAAAGAATAGTTATATGGCCAGATCCACAGTTGGTGTAAATCAGCATAACATTAAAGTAAAGAGAGCTGCACCAATTTACATGAACTGAGTATGAGAAATTAGCCAGATATTACTCTGATAAAATCTAAGGGTCCTTTGTGAAACCTTCAAGGCTCGTTGTCTTATTTGTGACCCTCCCTGCAGCACCATCTGTAAAATTTCTTGCCATTTCTAGCAGCATGCATTGACTTGCCAGCTCCCCAGTCATCATCACCGTCACCGAATATTCTGTCTCTGCTAGAAAATGCCCATCGCCTGACAGCAGAAGTCCAACACCTCTGTTACTAGTCTAATTGGGTTACTAGGAAGTTACTAAATTACCCGCAGATTCTAAGAACCACTACAAAGTTCACCACCTTTCATTCCAAATATAAGACACACTTCTTTAACCTTGCCTTTGCTCATATAAACACATTGATCATAATACACTTTCTTGTTGTCATTTTGTTCTGGTTGGTCATAATGTTCAAAGAAGGATGAATTTCTATAGGCAGCTGGAAGTGCAGGAGAAAAAAAATGCTGACAAGGAAAATGTGTAAATCTCTTAAGGAAGTAATAATGGAATATTACACATATCTACATATAGTTAGATAATGATAAAGGCCTGATCCTCCAGACAGAGCTCCCACTGACAGAAGTATAAGTAGATTGGGCACAAAAAAGACCTTTATTAAGTGAAATTTTTCATATATATACACAAACATGTACCAGAGAGGGGTTTATTTAGATTGTTCCTGGAAGCTCTGTATTTAAGGGCCTTGCCTTCTTACTAGTGTTACCACTGGTTCAGCTCCATCAGTTGTGGAAATATTAATATAGACAAGTTCACTGATGTTTTAACCACAGTGTCACATCGACCTGTTTCAAGCAGGGTTAGACGTGGTACTCAAAACGGTGGTAGCAACGAGAGAGATATTAGCTAAATAAGCCTAGAACAGACAACCTAAGATTCGTTCTGTACATCTTTCTAACTTGTAACAGTTAGGTCTGAGGTGTTTGGGGTTTTTTTGTTTTTTTTTTAAGAATAAAGGAAGATGCTGTAACATAACCATAATATAGTGTTAAAATAGAGTGCCTCTCCAAATCCCAGATTATGTATTTAAACAACCTTCGCCTTAAACAATAGTCGTAACCAGACAGACATATGGTAAATATGGCCCATCCATTATGCTCTACTCAAACCAAGAATGCTGGAAGGAGTGGGGGCATTTGGTGTTAAAAAGCGATCTGGTGTTATGTACACTCACGTAACCCTTTCAGGGGGAAGAGGGAAAAAAGTTTGTGAAAAGGGAGAAAAAAAAATCTTAAAAAGCAAAGCTGAACACTTTGCTGCTGTGCAGTGAAAGTGAGAAACGGTCCCCCCTGCTGGGGAAGTTGATGAATAATCTGCAGATCTCAAGCTGAGCCTTGGGCTCAGAGCGGCTGGTATCCCATACTAACACTAATCAACCAGTATGAAACATCCATTTTAAACGCAAATGAGGGGGGCACTTTCAAAGGGGATGCAAAGAGGGGAGGGAGGGGGAGTTCAAAGCTCAAAATGGTTTTCTCTCTCTTTTTAAAGAAGACAGAAATATGGTTGGTTATTATCTAACTTATTGCTACAAAGAATTTTGAAATTAAAAGATAAGCTTTCCAAGGAAGCTCAGTCATTTTCATAAAGACGGACTTAAAACACATGTGACCTCGTTAATCGGGGTGTGCTTGAAAAAATATAAATGCATTTTTAACATAGCAGGGGGGAAAATCATATGGTTACACATTTGTCTCCTGGGCACAAATAATATAAAAAACTCAGTCTCAGTGGGTTAAGTACCTTGCGTATAGCCACCACTAGAACTTCCTTATTTAACAAAATGAGTGGTGAATAATTAGCCTGTTTTTAGAAAGCAGAAAATATCTTTTTGTAGTTATTGTTCTGTATTCTTTCTTTCTTTCTCTCTGGCAGTTTCCTATTCAAATAATTCTCTCGTGGGAATTAACATCATCACCAGGGTCAATCTGTGACTGCAAGTTAGGCCATAATATTTATGCATATTGGCTTTTTGTGATTTTTTCCCTCTGCTCACTATTTCATATATATCATCAGTTTCCAGTGGTGCACTATGGAAAAGAAATTCTCTTTCTAAATATCAGTTTTCCGTAGTTTCTTGTTGCACCAATGTCAATGAGAGAGTTTTTTTTCCTGAGTAAGGACTGGCAGTTTGGGCCCTTAATCATCCTAAATTTTCCTAAATTTACTCTTAAAAGACTAAGTTTCAAATGAGCTATTTCTGCCTTATCATTCTCCTAAATCCATTCGGAAGCAGGGTTTGTTTCCTGCAGGCTGTTAGTGCTGGCATATGGCACAGGGACTAGCTAACTTGTCTTTCTGCAAGAAAAGAAAGAAGCCAACCAACTCATACCAAGCCTTCCCTCGAGATCCACAGCTATCATCTCACGAAGAAAATACCAATGTGTTTTGATTACAGTAGAACCTCAGAGTTACGAACACCAGAGTTACAAACTGACTGGTCAACCACAGACCACATTTGAAACCGGAAATACACAATCAGGCAGCAGCAGAGAGAGAGAGAGGGGAAAAAAGCAAATACGATACAGTACTGTGTTAAATGTAAACTACTAAAAAAAAAATAAAGGGAAAGCAGCATTTTTCTTCTGCATAGTAAAGTTTCAAAGCTGTATTAAGTCAATGTTCAGTCACAAACTTTTGAAAGAACAACCATAACGTTTTGTTCAGAGTTATGAAAATTTCCGAGTTACGAACAACCTCCATTCCCGAGGTGTTCGTAACTCTGAGGTTCTACTGTAGTTGTTTAACCACACTATACAACAAATACGACAATGGCAAAGAATACCTGGTTCTATGAAACACCACTGAGTTTTGCTTTATTATAGTACTTCAATGGCTAGTTATTCTGGGGAATAAAAATGTATGCCTTCTTCACAGAGACTGGAGGCATACTGCCCTCTTCTGCTCTTTGTGCTGAGATCAGCTCCAATGCAGGGATGAATGGGAGCCCTTATGCCCACATATAAAAATGTTCCCAATACTGGACATGCATTGCAGCTGCCATTTTGATTAGACTTGCTGAAGGCTGTTAAATTATTCTGGCTGGTGGCTGCTCACTGCCCAAAGGGGCAATTCTGGCTGCTGGAGATCATTAGGACATATCCAGTAGGGCATGTCCAGTTGCCTTTTCCTTGACCATGCTCCATACTGACTGGAAGAGGAGTGGAATAGGAGGAGGTGCTATAGCAGCCCTATATCAGGTGGGGATTCCTCTTTGCGGGGGAAATCCTCAAATAGGCAGTTAAACCAGTTTTACAGCTACTTTATGCCACCAGAACAATGCAACGCAGCCAAATGAGGGCGGAGGATCTGACCCCCATAACTTCTGTATGAATGGTACTTTCTTCTGATTAAATATATGCATTAAACATTGCAATAACATAGTTTCATAGGTTGTTACACACACCCATATAGAACTCTGATCCTCATATTGCAATCCTTATGCAAACTTTGAAGCGAGTTTTCTAAATATAAGGGATTGGTAGGACTGGTCTTTTCATTTCTAGTTATGTCAGCTGACAACCATAATCATGACTGTTACCACAGACCTAAAAACTACACCTAATTATTATAGGGAGTCAGGCACAGCAGGAGGCCCTTTTGTGACAGATGTCATCTGTCTGTGCATGACTCATAAATATTATGGCTTCCTAACACATAGGAAGAAAGCAACACAGCTTTTCTTTTTTTTTTGCATATTACCGCATGCAGGTGAGATATTCATCCTTTGCAAACTGCTAGCAAACCTCTCAATTTAAAAGGGACACTGTCAACATAAAATATCACTCATTTATCTCCACTGTCTGTGACATAAATAATATACAAACTTTTTAAACATGAGAGAACATGTGATCCCCATCTCTGTCCCAAGAGGCTAACAACCCAAGATCCTCATCAATAAAACTCCCACTGACTTCAGTGGGAAATAGACCATAACCTAACTGGCCTGCACTTGCAACCCCTTAGTTAAATTTGCAGTTCTTCCTCATGAGTCCAGGGAACTAGATGCTTGCACATGGGCTTGTAGGAGTACAGGCTTCCAGGATTGGGCCCTCAGGGGCCAAGTGAAGTCAGTGGAAGTTTTGCCAGAGACTTCAATGGGAGTAGGACTGGGCTGTAGGTGCAAGGTCTGGGATGGTTAGGTTAGATTTGGTCTTACTGCAGCCTTAGGATTTTTCTTGCACAAGTCTTGTCACAGAAACTAAAAAAAGTAAGAATTATGCTGTTAGGGCCAGATTTTCAAAGGTGTTCAGCTCCCAGTGAATAAAACTTCATACATGACAGCTGTTGAGTTCGTTCGAAAATCTGGCCAGTGGAGTTATATGTTTCCTTTGAGAGCCAATCCAATGGCCAGAGATGTCAATGGAAGATCTGTGATTAACTTTAATGGGCATTGGACCATTCCCTTAATTATTAAATTATCAACATTTCAATATGTTTGGAAATGACAACTGGGAATGCATGTTCTTTGTTTGTAATATTTTAGGAGTCCTCCAAATGATCATCTGTGCTTGACATAAGATTTCATCTCGGGCCCTGCCTAGATGAGATAAATTTGTACCAGTGTAACTGTACCAATGTAATTACATTGGTTGAGACTCCTAAGGTAGATGTACTAACACAAAGTAGGATTTACAGTAGTGCGACCAAACCCTGTAAGATACTGGAGTTTACATTGGTACAGTGTATCTTCATTGGAGGTCTGCAATAATGAAATGACATCAATGTAGATACAAATTTCTTGAGTATAGACTGGTCCTTAATAAAGCATAGCTTTGAGTTCTCACTGCATGAGAACTTGCTAACAGCATTAAGTTTAACAATTCTGTAATAAAGGCCCAATCTTGTTTGCCTTACTCCCATGTATGTTCTCACTGAGTGAGTAAATGGAACAGGATCTGGGCCTGAATCCAACACATTGCAGCACAATTTGCTCTTTCTGCACACATGTCAAAATGGCTTTGGAGTTCTTTTTAATTCCAGATTCTTTTGGCTTCTTCGGCCTCAGCAAGACTTAATCTGTGGGTAGAACAACACTCATTAAAAATTAAGAAAATGTTAGTTACAGACTACGTATAATTATTAGAGTCCTTGAAGTTATCAGATCTGTACACTATTTTCATGATACAATAAGCTGATACCTGGAATTACTTATTCTGTCAGTGTGCATGTTTTGCTCAATCTTTTAAATTATTTCAGTGAGTAGGTCATTAAAACTGGAATGATTTCTGCAGTTTAGATTACACATTTTATGATCAATTTCATTTCATGTTCTATTATGTAGCATATTAAATGCCTCGATTCTGTTTACACATTGGTATGAATTGATATGAGCAATATAATTTTTAGGTGGCATTGATTTCCTCGATAGAATAATAGTTTATTTCTTGGACAGTTTGCATTTGTAAAATAAATTGGTGTGTTTAAAGTATATGAGGTTTCTAGTCAATACAGTAGTTGTAGCATTCATATATTTGATCTGTCACATCAATGTTAAAGGAAAATGAGTTTGAAGTTTCCCTGATGATTTATTTTTTAATACTACAACTAACTTCATTAATCATGTTTCGTTGTTAAATAGAAGTTTCCAAACTTTTGAAGTAGTTTTTGAATCTAGGGTTACTACCCATAAAATTTTTTTTAAAAGAATGATTACTTACTGTCAATTTGGATGAGGCTACTAAAGCAGTTGTTTTTTCATCCTCAAGCTGAAGAGAAGTGGGTCATCTGGTCTCTTGATTTCTCTAGAGCTCATCTGACATGAAACCTCTAGAGAATCCAAGTCAGATTAGAATACACAAACCCTGCTGAAATGAATATATTAGTTAAAGTTTGTTCTCATGCAGCATTCCCTGTGCCTCTGCATTGTGAGAGTGAATCACTCAGAATGGCACCTTCTTTGTTGATGCTTTTTGGGCTAGGACCACTCCATTAGAAAATATTGGCATCTTAAAGTTCAGACAAAGGAAACAGAGCTTTTCCTAGGGCCAGATCATCTTCTCTAGATGCACAGAAGGGACACTCTGTATGCAGATTCACCTCTTCCAGGTGGAAAGGGGATATCAGCCATCTCTGTGGTATCATCTCTTCCCCTCACAGAAGGATCTTTACGGGATTAGGATTTACCCGCAGAGAGTAACTAGGCAATGGGCAGGCTGGGGCACAGAATGGGTATCCCCATTTTGGATGGAGTATACACACACACAGAGTCCTCACTGACTGGCCCTGTGGAGATTAAGCAGAAAAAATAACAGTCTCTGGGTGTATTATCGTTCTCATAGATGGGGAACTGTATGGACAGTGGTTTCCTGTGGGGAAGGAGGGCTGTCAGGGGCACAGAGCAGGCTTTGAAGGCGAAGGGCATTCATCTAGCTGGTGTCTTGCTGATTTATGAGGCTGAAGGATTTGTGGGCAGTCTTCACAGCCTGTTCCATGATGGGGGCAAACCCTGCCTCCAGATGGAAAACTGGTAGGAACATTGAGCTGAACCCCACAGAATCTTCCCCCTCTTTTAACCCTTCCCACAATTTTATAGTGGGAGGCAGAGTGATCCAGCTACCTGGTATCTTTCCACATAATCTATTGAAGTCCTTATTCTGGCCTCACTTAGGCCTTGTCTATATTATTGCGCTCAAATGATGGTTCTTCAATCAGCTGTGTCACACTAGGTCCAAAGGAAATCTTTACGCTTGCGTAAGAGAGCCAGGGATGGGGTGTGAAAGGGCAAATAAATATTTGAATAGAAAGAATAGTAGCTAAAAATATTCTGTTTGTCAAATGTGGGTGAGATTTGTGATTTTTACTGAGGGGGGAGGAAGTGGGGTTAATTATTCAATTTAGCCATCCCTAATAACAGCTATTTATCACTGGCACATCACCAATTTCAATCTCTTACCTCAACATTTTATTCACAGAAACAAAAACTTCTCCCCACACTGCATAAATGTGTACAGGGAATGGCAGCCCTTTCAATGCAACATGCACATATTGTCAACTTCCCAAGTCTTGAGTCTTTTAGTGCCGAAAAATTGCACGTGTCTGCATGGCCACAGACATCATTCTTTATATGTACGTATATTAGAGATTGTGTACCTACTGGAAAAAAGTGAAATTTAATGCTAAAAGGTTCTCAGTTTAATTAAATATCTAATTATTAATGGAAATCCCATGCTGCTAGATTGAGAGCCCATATTGTCTGAGTAGGAAAGTTCATGGATGTTTTGAACATCCTATTCTCCTTTCAATATAATGGGCAGCATTAAGACACGGGATCCTCACTGAGCAATGATGGTACGACTGTGGAACCTGTGCCAGGTTACAGCAATAATTGCAAGCCCCCCAGGATCCGAGCTCAGAAATTTTTGTATGTTCTCAGGAGACAAAGATGAGTGATCATCAAAGGCAGAGGAACACAGCATGACTGTCATAAGCCTGAAGTTACAACTTAGACATGCAATAGAAAATATCATTGGTACCTCTCCAGTGCATAGCCTGTAGTAATTAAAAACTTGATCCCTGCTGTTTTATCATCTCATTAGCAATGGGGGTACAAGACTTTTATCCTTGTTTGTCAGGAATCAAACATACCAGAAGGACTCTGATTATAAATTGATGAAAGTAAAGTTAAACTTTTAAATAAGAGCAGTTTCCATTCACAATGTTTTTCAAGCTGATTAAAGAGATCTCTTTTCTGTAAAAATAATATCCAAGTCTAACAGAATACTAGAGGTCATTCTCTAGGAACGGGACATGAAATAGCATTTGAAAAGCACATATACTTTTAAAATATTTATGAACAGAAATAAAGACCAGTGCCTCAGAAAAAACTTTCTGAAAGTGCCAATACAAAGGGCGTCAGCCTTTTGATTAAGTTTAAAACAATCCCAAATCTTTCAACTGTATCAAGTTTGTAATATCTTTTCACTGTACGGTGGTTTCAGGCAGAGAGCTATCCCCACAACATCAGAGAGATATTCTGGTTCCATTAACGATGAAATTCTGTTAATAGCAATAGTAGCTGTCCTCTACTCCTGCATTCGGCCAACAAGCTACTCCAGCATTTGTTTCAACACTATACGAAATTAGGGCCTGATAAAAAGTCAGTTGAAGTCAGTGAAAATACTCCTATTGACTTCAGTGGTCTTTGGATCAGGCCCCTTAGCGAGGATTCTTCAGAGCATTCCTTTCTCTCCCAAGGTGAACACTGAGGCTTCCAGAAACATTGCCACTTTATTGCATTTTAATAAATCTCTGACCTGAACAGTTGTGCCAACCTTGAACTGGGCAGAGGCAAATTTGGTGGGAGAGAACAAACGGGAACATCCTCTCCTTTTGTTTCACAGCATCTGAAATCACATTCCCTTCTCCCCCTTCACTTTTCTCCCATGAATCTCTGTTTCTCTTTCTTCTTTTTCTTCTTAAAATCTAAGGCTCTCCTGTTGGAAGTCTAACAGGCTAAAGTACCTGAACCACTGTGCTGACATTTATTAACAAGTTTTTATCCTAATAAAAAAGCCGGACCTATACCTTTTTGTCATGACTAGGGGGCTACCTTTGATGTTTCAGGTCATAAAAAGAAATGACAGTATTCATTATTCTGAGTAATGGTGAACAAAAAGTGAAGAATCTGAATAATTTTTTTCTTTCAACCTGGAAAAAGACAAGTCCTTTAAGCCAAGAAGACTAATCAAGAGCTCAAGGACTTTTTTTATGTGAATAAGGCGAGCAATGTAAAACAAAGCAAAAATCATGGTACAGTTGCTCATTACTTTACGATGATTACTTTACTAGAAATAAAGTTATCAGATTCAGCAGAATTCATTGTGTCTGAGCAAATGATCCATCAAAGACAGAAGAAAATTACATGTTTAACTAGCTTCTTTCACAGAAAATTGCATCTTTAAAATATTGTGCCTCATCAAATAAGTGATTCTGTTGTTTAAACAATCTCTGATCATTATGAAAATTCAAAATAAGTTTCAAAAGGTAATGTTCCATTGTGTGAGAAGTTACCATAAGCAATGTCTCTTTTTAATATGTGTCTGAACATTGGCAATGAAATTGAATGGTGGCAAGCGCAAAACTGATAAAAATAAAAAAGCTATTTTACACAGTGTGCAGAGGGCATGTGGAAATCATTGCTACAAGATACCATTGAGGACAAGAGCTGTGGGGAATTCTAAAAAGGATTAGGCACTAATATGGATAACAAAAATATCTGAACATATAGTAGTAACTATTAAAAAAACCCCACGAGTTCTAGAAAGGCTTCAGGCTTTAGGACATAAGATAGCCTCTAACGAATGGAGGTTAGAAGGAAACTTTTTCTGATGGAAGATTATCCCATAACTGCCAACTGAAACATTCTTTTCACCCTTATCTGAAGCATCTGGCACTGGCCACTCTCAGAGACAGGATACCTGACCATATGTACCACTGGCCTGATCCAGTCTAGTGTTTCCTATGATCCTAAACGAAAACAGAACTCTGCAATGGAGACTTTTTTAAGCAGTGGGATATTCTTCCAGTAGAGAGATGTGAAGAAAGAACTATACTGCTCCCAAAAGGACCAAGAAATACAAGAAAACACAATACACAAATAAGACACATTAATTCTTGAAAACAAGTTTCAAATCACATTAACAGTTTGAAGTCAATGGGCCTCCTTGCGGGTGCATGGATCACAGTACAGAATTGAGGCTCATATTACTAAAATGAACCCCAAAGGAACTCTTCTTAATTTGCCAAATACAAATATATTTCTTTGTCACATATCTCAAAGATGGAAAAAAGCCAAAATCTTTATGCTCCCTTCTCTGCGAAGGTCAACATTATTCCAAAGAATACATTCATGATACACAAATGATCCTATTTTTACAGAGGTTGTTATGAATATCAAAGCAGAAAATCCTTTACTTTATTATTTACCTGCATGTATATGAAAAAATTAATTTATGTTTCAAGGTCTGAGTTAGTTTTAATGTTTTACTGACAATCCACTGCACAGGACATTACATCTTAGTCTTCTTCAGTTTAAGATTAAAGAAAAATACTAGAGAGAGAAAAAAGCAAATGAGAGTCCTCTAGCAAGATACTTTGAATCACTGTAATCAGAATAAAAGCACAGATCCCTCAACCTAAGCTAACCCACATGGGCCAGCATGACATTTCCACCATCTCCTTTCTTCAGCCCCAAATCCTTTAAATTAATAACAGTTGAGGAATGCATCACGGTGTGTGTGCTCTAAGTTATGAGAGAAAAATGATCTGACAATTCTGTCATTCAGTTCTTCACTTAGCCTTTCACTCCGTTCAGTGTAGTCGCAATGATTCATTGCACTGGATGTGTTCTCAGGTCCATGAGAGGCCAGCGTTGTCAGGAGGAGGAATACAGAGCCTGTTTATTTATGTATGTCATTTTGCCAGGGTGTCTAGTAATCTTTGTGTTAGACTGAGTAGTTTGCTTCATTAACTTTCCATTTGTTTTTTCAGGTTGATAAGAATAGGATGTGTGAGGGGCTTTTTAAAACAAAGTATTAAAAGATAAATTATTTCCATTACATTCCTTTCCTTAACCCATTAATTCATTAAATCTCATCCAAAGCTAACTGTGAAGAAAGATTAAACTGTACATTTACATGTTCTGTGTTCAGAGCCAGCTGCTCCTGTAAGTAGAGAGGATCTGGACAGAAACAGATCCAAGGAGAGGATGACATGAAGGGGGCACCAGCTCTGTAGCCACGATCCTGTGCGAATGCATTATGGGGTTTAGGGTCCATGAATAGGGAATGCCTGAGGTTCTCCCTGGTCTTGTCCCCTCATAGGTCCCACAGATACTTCCAGAATATGTTGACCTATCTTTTTGTGTTATGCCGGTGCCCTCACCGGTCAGTGAACCCTTGCTTCCCTTCACCCCACCCAAGTGTGGGGTTGTCCTTGTGTGGGAATAACCCATGCAGGGGATGGCTAATGCTTTTGGACCTAAGGACTGCCATTGTCCCGTTCTCTCCTGCAGAGTAGCACCCTAAATTCCAATCCTGCAAATTGTTCTATATGGGCAGACATCTATGCCTGTACCGAGCCCTATTGACTTCATTAGCCCTCCAATCATGGGTCTGTCTGCATGGGACAGGATCCCAGGATTGGGTTTGCAAATAGTCACTGACATTAACGAGATTACTTATTTAGCAAGGTAGTTCTCAATGAAAGTGGGGGTGGGAGAACTGGACCCTCTGAATCAGAATCTGGACTAGTGTAAACTGTCATAGCTCAAGTGAACTCAGTGGAATGGTGACAATTTACACTGATAAGCCCTCAGAGGTTAGTCATAAGTATCTATATTAAAATGGTTGAAGAAACATTTAATGGTAACAAGAGGAAATCCTTTTGTGACCCAAAATGCACTGTGACTAGAAATTTAATGTCAGTATTTGTTCGTAATATTTTAATATTTTTTACTAGATATAATTCTATGAAATAATATTTCAGTGGTCACCTCAGCAAACCAAGAACTGTCTGGTGATAGGACAGAACAGGTTGTTGTAGCATTTGACACACTGGGTGAAATTAAATCCCGGGCTTAAGTGTTTATGTGATTATACCAGCTTTGAATTTGGCTCTGAATCAGTAAGAAGTGTCCATTTAAATGAAACTGCTAATCAAATATATAACCTGCTGCTAGAAAGAATGTTCTGGGCAGCTGAGATCCCATCATTGAACAAAGAAGATCTGTATTTCCAATATAACACATATTAAATTAACACTTGGTGTTTACCATAAGGAGCAGTGTGCATCTTATCATAAGATAGACACTTTGGTAAAGCAAGATCTGCTTCATAGCATTATACTTGCACAGAAAAACAGGGCTGTATCTAAAATAGCTTCTATCCATATTTTCATACCTGTGTGTTACTTGTCCCTTTTCTTCGTGTTATCTAATTCCTCACCATAGATTCATTTTCCACGAGAATAGTTAGTCATATAAAAGGAGCTATCTTAATAGCATTAGATGAGTAGACCACGTAGAGATGTAGTAATTGCAACAGTACAAATGGGATTTCTTATGGAGAAACCAAAAGATTACTTCAAAGAATTACTAGAGGAACCTCTTAATCCTTGATCTACCCAGATACAATGGGATAAATTACGGTAAAACTCAGAGTTCTGTCTTCAGATTGTTCACATTATAATTTTGGTCTCCACTTCCCAGTTATGCAACAAATACATCAGAAGAATTTGGTTAGGACTCTGATTAATCTGCGAAATCTTCACCTCTTCTCTTTTATTGTACTTTTAGAATTTGTATGGTGCGCAGAAGCCCCTGTGATGAGGGTAGTATAAAAGCCTAGAGTCTGATTTTCAGAGGTGCTGAGTATCAATAGCTGCCATTGGCTTCATTTGGAATCCCAGGTGCTCAGCATCTTTGAAAAACAGGCCTCTAGCGAGATGCATTAGATAGGAATTCACTAAAACACAGAAAAGCATTTATTTTTGATCAGACCATCGTTTGGTCTCAAAGACGTTAAGTTAATGAAGATCTCTAGTGGCTTATACAGAGAATAAAAGGAAAATTGCTATTGGAGAGGGCCATCCTACTGGGGCTGCATCTGTGTCACTCAGAGCAGACATTGGACTGGTATTGATAGTTTCAACACACTGCTTGTTTCTAAATATTGGGCTAACATCCTGCTTGCCTTACATCAGGAGTCTCACTGAAACAGAATAGGACTGCTAGGATGGAAAAGCATGATTCACCCCATTCGCAGTCCCACTCATTTTTCTCCTTTGGCCATGTATTGATTATTTCTGGATACAATTAACCCTGCTTGAGTGAGTGCTTACAGAGAACTTTGATATGAGAGGCATAATTCTCAGATGCACCTTCTCATCTACACTCGTGCAAAGAGGTTGTTAAACATTGCCCCTGGAATGAATGGAGAATTCTGATTTAGTAGCAAATTATACCCACTTTGCCTGTGCAAGGTGTGAGAAGCAGCTGTGTGTAAATATTTTTGAGTGTAAGAATTTAGGTCAACAGAAATGCAAGGTTTAGAGTAGCAGCCATGTTAGTCTGTATCTATAAAAAGAACAGGAGGACTTGTGGCACCTTAGAGGCTAACAAAATGCAAGGTAACTCCTAGCAAGTTGCCAGTGTTGACTTTGGATATTCTTGATGTAATCTGATCTACCTGCTGAGAAAAGAGGGACAGCCCAGATCCTGGGGAAAGATGAGGCACACACTGCTTGCTGTGAAACTCAGTACTATATTAGTTCCTTGTCATGCTGCCCCATACACCTGGAAAGACCCCAGGTAAGACTGCCTGGTACAGGCAATATCAGGTGTATATATACAGCACAGTTACCTTGGATACGGCAATGGGAGTCATAGAAGCCATAGTCATATTACTAAGACTCCAGTCAAGATATCTGCTACCCACTAAGAACGACTGCCACGGATAGCAGATGTTGCACATATAAGCACAGACAATACACAACCCTCAGCACAGATATGCTGCAGCGCTGATGAAATCTCAGTCCGTGGCACGTATTCCTGCTCTGGGGCACATGCTACAAAGGAACAAAATAGCCCAGGATCTTAGAAAGACTGTAGATGCCTGTTCTAGACTGAGAACCAAAATATCCCACTATCCCCAACACATTGCAGAAGCAAAACTCCCTGTCCACCTGCCTTGCAGAGGAACACAGATGAAGGACGTGCAGACCAGAGCATGCAAACGTATGTTTAAACTTATTGATGCTCATTGGTATCTGTGGAGAGCACTGCAGCTGACTTTTCCTCTGGACCACTGAGAAAGAAGCTTGAATCTCATGAGCTCATCCTAAACTGGGGATTTCAAGGCAAGCCTGCAGCATTTGCAGGCCTGCTGAGCTGTTTATAAAGGCTGCATATGGTTTCTCAAGAGGATTTCTCCCTGAATTGGTTGTTTCCTTTCACTACCAGACAAGTGGTCCAGATTAAGGCTTGAGTGTTTCCTGCAGCTAATGGAATGCCTGCAAAAATAAAACAACTCTTCCACCGGGTGAGCACTAGGTCAAGTCTACCTGCTGCAGTGATCGTTTGAGTTTAGGGGAGTTCATCCCAGAATCTAGAGTGAAGAGCTCTTTTTATAAACAAAGTATAAACGTCGTCAAGGAGGAATTAAAACAGTATAAAATCATATGCATTGGTAGGCATATAAATCAGGCCTATAATGTAGCAGGTCAAACAAATAGCGATTATTGCCACTCTTTTTTTGGCACCGCTTGTTGTCTCTTTCTTCTGAGATGCAGAGATACACATCATTCCCAGGCACAGAGGGAGAACTTCAGAGATAAATACGTTTCTGACTCACCCAAATCAAAGCTGACCCTATAGTTGAAGTCTGTGATAAAAAAGAAGAAAAGAAAGAAAAAGAAAACTGCTCCCCTCCACTGCTAATGGAAAAGGAACTCCAGCAAAGATAGTGTGAAAAGGAAAAGAAAAAGATTGCACTCCCCCAACTAGGTCATTTAGGTTCTTATCATTAATATAACATTTAACAGACAGCCGTCTCAAATGTAAGCCAGCCGTTCCCCCTCTTGAAAAGGCTTTTTGCTTAGCCAAGCTTAAAAAAAAATCTTCTCTTCAAGATAAACATTTCACAAAGTGAAACATAAATGCAGTAAAAAATCAGCAAGATGCAGCTTGAAACTGTACTATACTGGGATGTAAAATATGGCCCTCCCTGAGGCTTACCTCTGGGCCTCATGCCTAAAGTCCTGATCCAAAGCCCATTTCAAAAGAAAGACTTCAGATGACTCTTTGGTCAGGCCCATATAGGGTATGTCTACACTGCAGTCGGAAGTGTGATTGCAACGTAGGCACAAATACCCGTGCTAGCTTCAATCTAGCTAGCATGTCTAAAAGTAGCAGTGAAAACACAGTGGCGTAGGCTTCAGTGCGAGCTTGTACAAGCCCGTGCTGGGAACCCGGGTAAGTACTCATGTTGCTAGCCCAATGAAACCCATGCCACCACATCTTCACTGCTATTTTTACTCTCTGTTCTCCCGCAGGGAAACCCCTGAGGGATACTTGTGGTGGAAATCCTACTGCCCTGTCCTGGGAATGAATCCCCTTTGTGGTCCCAGGACCAAGCTGATGCAAGGATATGTAATTAATACAGTTATTTACATGGAATAATTGCATATTGGGTTGTTGTTATTATTGTATATTATTTTTTACACATACAAATGATGTTAGAAGAATATTATTCAGGTTGAAAAGTCAAGCACTCAAAAATTAGGAAATGCCAGAATTAAGATTGTCCATGCCGATACTGAATAGCTATTTATAAAATGAGTTGTGTGCTGAATAAGCCAGAGAGCCAATGGGAAAACTAGTACATGATCAAAAAGAAAAGGAGTACTTGTGGCACCTTAGAGACTAATCAATTTATTTGAGCATGAGCTTTCGTGAGCTACAGCTCACTTCATCGGATGCATACTGTAGTATAAATTGGTTAGTCTCTAAGGTGCCACAAGTACTCCTTTTCTTTTTGCGAATACAGACTAACACGGCTGTTACTCTGAAAGATAGTACATGATCATGTCACTAAAGACTGGGTCATAATGCATATGCACAGAGCGGCCAACGTAAGGTTGCACAGGCAATCTCATGCTTGACTTTGCAGCTCAAATAATTTTTAAAAAATATTTGTGTGTGTGTAATTGTCTAGGTTTTTAAAAAAGCAAATCGATATAAGAGAAATTCCATCATGTGGCATCATTTTGACACACACACTGTACATCAACAAGATTGGAACCTTTAGATCCACCGCAGATACCTCTGCCCCTTGAGCTAATTGAGTGACTGATTGTAGGTGATTATGCTCTACATGGACCAATACCAGAGGGGCATGAGACACACATTTTGTCAGTGGATTTCACAGATATTTGGATAGCAGAGGAACAGTGAGATCCAGGAACCCTGAGTTCCATTCCAGGCTCTGGAGGGCACAGACTTTTCTGTCCATTGACCCTTCTGCCCCATCCCCTCCACCCTGTCCTTGTCCCAGTCCTGTTTCTTCCCCACCCTGGTTCCTCATCCCAGTCCCACTCTTTGCCTATACAATCACAGTCTTCACTCTTCAGGCTTCTCAACCCAATCCCAGTCTCCTTGCCCAGCCAAGGCTAGTCTCACCCTCCAGACTCATTGTCTGAGTCCCAATCTCCTCCATACCAATTCCAGCCTCCCCCACCTCCTGTTCAAGTTTCTTTGCCCAGTCAGTCAAATTCCTCCCTCCTGACTCCTCCTCTGATCTCTCTCTCCCCTTTCCTGCCCTTCTTCCCTCCCTGGCTCCTAGTCCTAATCTCCTCCCCTGGGCTCCTCATATGATCTCAGTGTCCCTCCCTACCCCTCCCTGGCTCCTTCTTCCAGTCACTTTGGCCAACCAGTCCCAGTCTCAATGTTCCCACTGCACCCCAGCTCCTTGTCAGATATGTCTCCCCACCCCCACCTCACTTTCCCTCACGCTGGTTCCTAGACATAGTCTCCTTGTCTAGCTAGTCCCAATCTCCTGCATTTCTCCTTGCTCCTTGTCCAATCTCAGCCAATTGGCTCCTAGTCCCATCTCCCTTTCCTCAAAGGTTCCCAGTCTCCTTGCTCAACGAGTTCCAGCCTCCCTCCTCCTGGTTCCCTGCCCCAGTCTCCTTGTCCAATCAGTCCCAATCGCCCTTTCTCTCCCCTCCTTCCTTTCCCCATCTCACTAGACTCCTTGTCTTAATCTAATCCTTTCCCTCCCCTGGTCTTTGAATTTGAGTCAAATGCTTTCCTCCTCCACACTTCCTGTGTGCCAGCAGGGTGGTCACTGACAGCACAGGATAGCCAGGCTCTCTGCTCTCATTTCCAGTGTGTGGCCCAACCCCAGCTTGGAGCAAGCATTACAGGGATATCTGGCTTCATCAATGTAGCCCTAGGCTGGAAGATGATGCATGTGCAGAGTGGTCGCATGTAGGAACTATGAGGGGATGGAGCATGCTCAATTGCTCTATGCACAGTCTTGTCCACACTAGAAGTTGCAAGAGGGTCAAGCATGCTCAGTCATGATGGAATCTTCGGAGATTTTAGTTGCTAGCATTTAAGTCTCTACTAAGCATATTCAAAGTGCAATTATTCAAAGGCTTATAACTTGGGCAAATTTGGGCAGCAGAGATAGCGAAAAGAATATCCTTGGCACAAAGACCACCCTTGGTCAAATTTCAAGTCCCTGCCCTGAAATATGGGGGCATTTGATTTTTTCAAAGAAAAGGTCACATACATGTTTTAACATGGGCAAAAAAACCCCCATGTTTCAATCTTGGAAGCTAATTCAGTTTGACTGAAACTTAAAAAAAATCCAGCTTGAGGCAGATAACCTGCCCAGTCAAATCTAAGTTTCGCAAATCTATAAGCAACTGAAAACAAGGTCTTATAATGGCAAGTGTTAATAATAGGCTCTGCCCTACAAGCTCTGCCCATAATACAATGTGGGAAATGTACACTTCCTCTTATAGATGACAAGGGATAAGGGGCTTTCACTGATCAGCTTATGGTCTAATTCAGATAAGCAGAGTATCTTTTTCTAACATACTGATAAGACCCCCCTCACCATGGTTGCTCCAAGCAAAGGTGCACATGAAGCCAAGCATGGTAGAAGGAGATATAGGAGCTTGATGCAAAGACCACTGAGAGTTTTTCAAGGGATGTTGGAGCCAGCCCACAGAGAACAGTTAGGAGGGAAGATGTAGATGAGTCAAAGGGGATGTCCGAAGAAATTAACTTTAAGGAAAATACCAGAATTTAGTTGCTAGGCACTGGCAGCATGGCATAAACAGAGGCCTTCCAATGGGCTAACTGGAAATGTCTGCTTTATTCTTGCAATGTGAAGTCACGGGGCAGAGCCATGGGTGATCACTGAAGGGCTGTAAAACTATAGCAAAACAAATAAAGAAGGTATTTCAATCATAGTGTCCTCTCTTTATACAGTTTCTGTTTTTAAGACCAGCACCTCTTTAACTTCAGACACATTTTCAGAAATACCATATGTTAGAAAACCTCCATGTAACTGCCTTGCACTTCTCCAGTGCTTTGTTTCTCATCTCAGGAGATAAACTGGATATTTGTGGCATCTAAACAGAAGTCCAGATTCTGGCACCCACATAATAAAATCAGCATCACAACTGGCACTAACAGAGCCCCATCCTGCAAGGTGCATAACACCTCTTGAGAAGCCTTGAGCATTCTCAGCTCCCTCTGGGCTAAGGTGGTCCCTTGCAATCTGTTCTGAATAAAGGTCAGAGACCGAATTGTGACTCAGAAGACCCTAATACCTCCTTGTTCCATGGAGGAAATAATCTGTACCAGTTCTGTTCCTACATCCCTCTCTTTACTGGCTCAGAAATACCAGCTGACATATGGGTGGGCAGAGTCAATATTCTGCCCACCCCCATTAACCTGCACAGGAAGGGGAATGGTAGCATGCTAGCAGCTGCTCTGCAGGATCTGACAATACAGGTAGCCTGCGTAGACAACTAAAAGGACTGCTCATGCCTCCTTACTCCCCTGCACAGTCAAATTCATGATTCTGCCAATTGAGTTTAAGTGCTCATCACCACTCAAAAGACATTGAAAATCTCTCAGGATCAGGCCTTTACTTCCTTGTCGTCAACCTAAAAGGCCAAAGACCGACTGTGCAATGGAGACTAAACCACCCTCACATTGAAAAGGATCAAACACTCTTCACTCCCCGCAACCCAATAACATGGATTTAAGTGAGCCTGCTCCACTCAGCTCCGCCAAACACATCAGGGTATCAGCACATCGTCAAACCATCATGAGCCCTTCCTTTTCCCCGCTTCTTGTTGTTTACCATTTGCCAGACAGGAGCAACCACAATCAGCTGCTTAACAGCTGGCACCACAGCAAAGAAACCCCAGCACAAAAAACCAGAACCACAAAATGATGTCACTCAGTAGCAATTAGCTTTGTTTTCAACGTACACATTGCAAACCTCGAAGTAGGGAGGGAGATGGAAATGTAAAGGCAGTTGCACAGGGAAGCAATGAGAGACTGCACCTCTTAGGGGTATCTATCACTTCTTCTGGGGTGGATATAGTCCATATTTCACTGAAGCCTATTGCAAGCCCAGACACACTGATAGACAGAGAGAACCAGTGATTCATGTCTGATTTGAAACCACAGAACAAACAGGGCAACGTTATAGACTTTATCCTTCATGCATTGGCTGATGTGATTTTTGAGCTGCTATTACATGTCTGCAAATTGACATATTGCGAATAGCAGCATAAACGGCACCCTCTTCAATACTCAGCAATGAGTGTACAACCCTGAATGTTTTCTTTTGTTTAAAAAAATAACGTAAAAACTAAAGTAAACCCCAATCTGGTTCTGTGCCAATAATATTAACCAACTGCTTTTAGTGCCTTTGAAGTTAGCAGGGGGCATTCAATCTTGTGGTGAAAGTAAAGAATGATACTTTAAGCGATTCCTTTTCATCCCTTTAACTTAATGAAAGATTAATAGCCTTGTTATTTTTGTTTCTGCTTTATTTTTTTATATTCCTAAAAAAAGATTTTTTTGGCACTTGTTGAAACTGAAATGCTGCCTATAACAATTTTATGGATCAGTGAAGTCCTAAGTATTTTTTTTTCCAGTTTGATTTCTCTCCTACCAACACTGGGCACAAATGAGGTTACACTCTGTAAATTCAAAAACACATCCAGGCATGTGCTGTGGGGTGGGCAGGGGAAGGTGGGATCATGCTTTTAAAGCACACTGGCAAAAGAAAAAAAAAGGGGTGGGTGGGTAGGAGTTTCAGAGTAACAGCCGTGTTAGTCTGTATTCGCAAAAAGAAAAGGAGGACTTGTGGCACCTTAGAGACTAACCCATTTATTTGAGCATCTTTTCAGTTAAAGAGCTGGGGATTAGTTATAAAAATGTAATCCACTTCCTAGCTGAAGAAAGCAGCTTTGCATCGCTTCTGGCTGTGAAGATACAATGCGGGATTTATAACCACCATTTATTTAGTTAGTTATTTATTTTCAGACCAAGCTAACAAGCAAGTATTTCTGGGTTGTTGTTGAAGTTCAGAGGGTATGAGGACAACGTAGCTTTTCTTCTGTCTTTCTGCTTTATTCCTTACCCATCTTCCACTTTTTTCTTTTTCTTTTTTATTAAATCCCATTTGAAAACAGATCTCGCTTCAGCCTCTGCCTTGTCATTTTTCTTTCCCTCTGCTGTTATTTTGGGGGGCTAGAATGGATGATTTACGCAAAGTCCTGTACAGGGATCACAGGAAGAGCATGCATCCAGGGAGGCTCAGGGTTGGATCATCAGCTACTGTAAATCATCATAGCACCATTACATCAGCTAAAACAACAAGGAGTCCTCGTGGCACCTTTGAGACTAACAAATTTATTTGGGTATTTTGGGCATAAGCTTTCGTGGGCTAGAACCCACTTCATCAGATGTATGGAGTGAAAATACAGGAGCAGGTATAAATACATGAAAGGCTGGGGGTTGTTTTACCAAGTGTGAGGTCAGTCTAAAGAGATAAATCAAGGGAGGAAAAATAACTTCTGAAGAGGTAAGAGAGTGGCCCATTACAGACAGTTGACAAGAAGGTGTGAGTAACAGTAGGGAGAAATTAGTATTGGGGAAATTAAGTTTAGGTTTTATAATGACCCAACCACTCCCAGTAAAGCAATCCCCATCCTTTCATGTATTTATACCGGCTCCTGTAGTTTCACTCCATACATCTGATGAAGTGGGTTCTAGCCCACGAAAGCTTATGCCCAAAATGCCCACATAAATTTGTTAGTCTCAAAGGTGCCTCAAGGACTCCTCGTTGTTTTTGCTGATACAGACTAACACAACTACCCCTCTGAAACCCATTACATCAGCTGAGGGTCTGGCCAGGTGTCTCTGCCAGGGCTGCTCAGTGTGTCTCTATGGAAGGAACTCCAGTAACTCCACTTTTAAGAATGTTCAGTAGAGCTGCTGTTTCTGAGCATCGGAAGCTAAATGGATGTGACAGGGCCCATTCTGACTGGCCAATCGTTCCTCCCACTCCAGAAGCACTGTAAATAAATCTATTGTAATCCCCCCATGTTCAAAGTCACAGACCAACAGGTTTATTAACATTGGGTGGGATTTTTCAAAATTGCCTAAGTGACTTAGGAGTACAAGTTCCATTGCACCCAAAACCAAAACTTGGCACTTATATCGTATTTGCTTCTGAAGATCTCAAACAAAATTATTCATAAAGGTGGGTTATCATTTTTATCCCCAATTTATAGATGAGGAAACTGAGGCAGAGAGAGGTTTATTTTGGCCTGGATTTTAAGGTCTTTGTAGCAGGAACCATGTCTTCTTCTGTGTACAGAACCCAGGGCAATGAAGCCCAGTCCTGATGGGTGCCTCTGGATGCAAGCCATAACATAAATAATAGACTTACCCATGATCACTCAACATGTGAATAGCTGAACCAGGAATAGATTCTAGTTCTCCTGATTCCCAGGCTGGGGCCTTATCCACTAGTTTACACTCTCTCACAAGCTGTAGATGATCTTTCACACCTACTTAACGTTAGTGATACCCTTGTAAGTGATATGAAAAAGGAGCAATATTTGCAATATTTTTAAGATGTTGTTATGCTCACTTGTTTTTCAGTTGAATTTTCCTCCACTTTCCTGCTCAACACAATAGCCCAATTTATGTCATCCTTTTAGTTTATTTCATTCTTCATGTAATTATAAAAAAGAGTGAATATATATTAGAATGTACTCGGTCCCTTTTTGAAACTACTGCAAGCTGTGGGGTGGATTCCTTTCACCATAAATTGTTCCGCAACCTGTGCTCTGATAGGTAAAGACCATAGGTGGTTCAGTGATATAAAGGGGTGTTGAGCATTCTGACATATTAAAAGATTGCAGAAATGTGTCATCTGATACTGTGTGTGCAAGTTAACTAAACTTGCAATCAACGTTCTTCATAAGATCTAGCCTGAGGCTGGCAATCCCATTGAGCCAGCCTGCTTCCTCAACACACAGCCATTCTGACAGGCAGCAATATAACATGCTGAAAAAGTTGTCTTCATAAGAATTTGGTGAAAAGATGGTCCCAATGTATAAAACAAAACACATCTCTTCTCTTAATAACTCTAGTCCGTCAAATCAGAAATCACAGTCATGTAATACTGTAAAAATTAAACAGAATTTTTCTGCCATTATACCAAACAGCCTACTTAATAAATGGGTAATGAAAAAGAATAATTTATTACAGCTTGTGAATTTTGATGGTTCTAAAAAGACATTCCTAGAGTTTCCCCAAAGGGAGAAGAAGCATGTTTCTTCCTTAATGCACTGGCGTTTGATGTAATTTCTCTGTCTGTAGAATTTAGCTCCTGCCTAGTAGAAGGAATTAGATTTTTTTTTACATCATAACCTATTTTAAGCAATTATAATCCACAAGTAATAAACCATTTTCACTCACCTCTCATGGGGAGAGAAAAGATGTGAGAGAGCATTCTGAAGTCTTAATTTATATCAATGTTTGCATTACTATTAAATGAATTAAATGGGTTCTACAAATGTTCTCCCATAGATCTGCAATAAATTATGACAGGTTTCAGAGTAGCAGCCGTGTTAGTCTGTATGCGCAAAAAGAAAAGGAGCACTTGTGGCACCTTAGAGTGGCACCTTACACTTTACAGTGTGTATGGTAACACCCACTGTTTCATGTTCTCTATGTATATAAATCTCCCCACTGCATTTTCCACTGAATGCATCCGATGAAGTGAGCTCTAGCTCACGAAAGCTTATGCTCAAATAAATTTGTTAGTCTCTAAGGTGCCACAAGTACTCCTTTTTTTATTCTACATATGTGACTATTTGTAGAGTGACTTCCACATATGGGCCAGATCCTCCACTGGTATAAGCCAGTGTAGGGCCAAAGGAACTATACTGGTTTACCCCAGCAGAGGATCTGGCCATAATATTACGCCTGAAGTCATTTGGGTAGTGCAAGGTATTTTTATTTGCTTTTATGCTGTCAAATAATTTTTAAAACATTGGTAAAGTAGACAATGAAATGTCCTAAATTGAAAAGCCTCATAATTTATTAAAAAGAAAAGGAGTACTTGTGGCACCTTAGAGACTAACCAATTTATTTGAGCATAAGCTTTCATGAGCTACAGCTCACTTCATCGGATGCATTCAGTGGAAAATACAGTGGGGAGATTTATATACATAGAGAACATGAAACAATAGGTGTTACCATACACACTGTAACGAGAGTGATCACTTAAGGTAAGCTATTACCAGCAGGAAAGCCGGGGGAGGGGGTGGGGTGGGGTGGGGAACGACCTTTTGTAGTGATAATCAAGGTGGGCCAGCAGTTGTCAAGAATGTCTGAAGAACAGTGGGGTGTGGGAATAAACATGGGGAAATAGTTTTACTTTGTGTAATGACCCATCCACTCCCAGTCTCTATTCAAGCCTAAGTTAATTGTATCCAGTTTGCAAATTAATTCCAATTCAGCAGTCTCTTGTTGGAGTCTGTTTTTGAAGTTTTTTTGTTGAAAAATTGCAACTTTTAGGTCTGTAATCGAGTGACCAAAGAGATTGAAGTGTTCTCCAACTGGTTTTTGAATGTTCTAATTCTTGACGTCTGATTTGTGTCCATTTATTCTTTTATGTAGAGACTGTCTAGTTTGACCAATGTGCATGGCAGAGGGGCATTGCTGGCACATGATGGCATATATCACATTGGTAGATATGCAGGTGAACAAGCCTCTGATAGTGTGGCTGATGTGATTAGGCCCTATGATGGTGTCCCCTGAATAGATATGTGGACAAAGTTGGCAAAGGGCTTTGTTGCAAGGATAGGTTCCTGGGTTAGTGGTTCTGTTGTGTGGTGTGTGCTTGCTGGTGAGTATTTGCTTCAGGTTGGGGGGCTGTCTGTAAGCAAGGACTGGCCTGTCTCCCAAGATCTGTGAGAGTGATGGGTCGTCCTTCAGGATAGGTTGTAGATCCTTGATGATGCGTTGGAGAGGTTTTAGTTGGGGACTGAAGGTGATGGCTAGTGGCATTCTGTTATTTTCTTTGTTGGGCCTGTCCTGTAGTAGGTGACTTCTGGGTACTCTTCTGGCTCCATCAATCTGTTTCTTCACTTCAGCAGGTGGGTATTCTAGTTGTAAGAACGCTTGATAGAGATCTTAGAATCATAGAATCATAGATCTTGTAGGTGTTTGTCTCTGTCTGAGGGGTTGGAGCAAATGTGGTTGTATCATAGAGGTTGGCTGTAGACAATGGATCGTGTGGTGTGGTCTGGATGAAAGCTGGAGGCATGTAGGTAGGAATAGCGGTCAGTAGGTTTCTGGTATAGAGTGGTGTTTATGTGACCATCGCTTATTAGCACCATAGTGTCCAGGAAGTGGATCTCTTGTGTGGACTGGTCCAGGCTGAGGTTGATGGTGGGATGGAAATTGTTGAAATCATAATGGAATTCCTCAAGGGCTTGTTTTCTATGAGCCCAGATGATGAAGATGTCATCAGTGTAGTGCAAGTAGATCAGGGGCATTAGGGGACGAGAGCTGAGGAAGCATTGTTCTAAGTCAGCCATAAAAATGTTGGCATACTGTGGGGCCATGCGGGTACCCATAGCCGTGCTGCTGATTTGAAGGTATACATTGTCCCCAAATGTGAAATAGTTATGGGTGAGGACAAAGTCCCAAAGTTCAGCCACCAGGTTTGCCGTGACATTATCGGGGATACTGTTCCTGACTGCTTGTAGTCCATCTTTGTGTGGAATGTTGGTGTAGAGGGCGTCTACATCCATAGTGGCCAGGATGATGTTTTCAGGAAGATCACCGATGGATTGTAGTTTCCTCAGGAAGTCAGTGGTATCTCGAAGATAGCTGGGAGTGCTGGTAGCGTAGGGCCTGAGGAGGGAGTCTACATAGCCAGACAATCCTGTTGTCAGGGTGCCAATGCCTGAGATGATGGGGGTCCAGGATTTCCAGGTCTATGGATCTTGGGTAGCAGATAGAATACCCCAGGTCGAGGTTCCAGGGGTGTGTCTATGCGGATTTGTTCTTGTGCTTTTTGAGGGAGTTTCTTGAGCAAATGTTGTAGTTTCTTTTGGTAACCCTCAGTGGGATCAGAGGGTAATGGCTTGTAGAAAGTGGTGTTGGAGAGCTGCCTAGCAGCCTCTTGTTCGTATTCCGACCTATTCATGATGATGACAGCACCTCCTTCGTCAGCCTTTTTGATTATGATGAATAGGGTACTGGGAGATGGGATTCGTGGGGTGAAATTCTCACCCCAGTGACGTCAACGGCAAAGTTCCCATCACCTTCACTGAGGCCAGGATTTCACCCGTTGTCTATTCCCAGCACATCCACAGACAGAATGGGCTAAATTCAGAGGTGGTCTTTAAAGTGGTGTAAGCTTCATGCTGGGAAGTAGGTGTAAGGGAATCAGTAGTGTAATGAGTACACTGAGGGGAACAGAAGGAAGCTAATTTACACCATGTCAAGCTTCCTAAAGACCAGATTGTGAACCTGGTACTCGCACTGGTAAACAATTACTCAGGTCACACTGGTTGGTAATCAACAGGAGGACTGCAGGCCAAATCCGGACTGCCAGACACTTTTGAATGGATCCTGAACTCTTTTTATTTGCTTATTATAATCATTATTGTTATTTTTATTATTATTTTCTCTGGAGGCTGGACCTTGACTATACCTTGACCAAGAAATTTGGACTTTGACAAAAACTAATTGACTACCCCTTGCTTAATGGATAGACCACTAGACTGGAATTCTTGAGACCTGAGTTCTAGTCCCATCTTGGCCAGAGGCCTGCTGGGGGCCCTTGGGCAAGTCACTTCACCTCTCTGTTACCTCAATTCCCCATCTGTGAAGCGGAGGTAATGATACTGACCTCCTTTGAAAAACACTTTGACATCTACTGATGAAAAGGGCTATATAAGAGCCAGATATTGTTCTTATTATTAGCAAAGGCTGATCTGAATCTGAAAGTGCCAAATTCATTCCATCTTCAGATCATTTATCTGAAAGGTAGCTCAACACTAACACATAGATTGCGGGGGAGGGCTTTTTAATGTAATTTAAAAGAAACTTTTCATTTGCCTAAAAGTCATCTTGAATAAACAGTGGTATGTAGAGAAAATCACCAGGACAAATTTAAAAGTCTAGTGGATATTTTTCATTATGAAAGCTATCTTTGCAGTGAAAAGGCTAGAAACTTTCTTTGAAATGATAGCTTAGATTAGGTGGAGCAGAGCTTGCAGCATTTGTCAGACCTTTGAAGGAAGCTATAACACACTTAGAGATTCATCCTCTAAGAACTACAAGATTTTACATAAGAACATTGGAATTGCCATTCTGGATCCAGCCATCAAACCATCTAGTCCACTTTCCTGCCTTTGAAAGAGGGATGTACCAGATGCTTCAGAAGAAGATACATATAATGGCCAATGAATTATGGAATAAACTGCCCATCGGAGATGTTTCTTCCTGACCCCAAGCCATTAGTGTTTAGCTTATGCCATGAAGCAGGAAGGTTTAACCCCCTTTTAAAGTTTCCATTTTATCCTCTCTGATGTAACTGTGAATGTTCTCATTAGCCGCATAAATATCTGATCCTTTTAAAATCCTTCTGCGTGCTTGGGCTCAATAATATCTTGTGGCCATGAGTTCCATGGACTAATTATCATTGTATGAAAAAGTATTTCTTTTATCAGTTTTAAATTTGTTGCCTTTTTCGTCATTGTATGCTTCCTTGTTCTTCGATTATAATAAAGTGCTCAACTTCCCTTCAGTTACCGCACTCCCATTTAGTAAAACCGATTATGTGTGTTAGTCCTCCCAGAAGATTAGTGTATAAAACAAATCTGAAGCTTATACATCATCATTTTGGCACTGTGAGTAGACAAAAGAAAAACAATTACAACATTTTAAAGAACTGAGAACCCAGTACTTTATCAGAGTCTCTGCATTCAAAAACAAGCTTGTCCAATTAACCTCACTCTAAAAAAATCCTACCTGAGCCAAGACTATACAGGAGCAATTACATGCAGAATGAAGTCCTCCCCCCCGCCCCACAAATTCCCAACTTCTTAAGGGCTTCTTCAATTCTGTTTACAGTCTCTGCCTCTCTGTGCCCAGAATCTTCCAGTTCCTCAGCTATGTAGTGCTTTTCAGCCCCAAGTCCTGGCTGCTTTATATCTTTTCTATACAAATGCGGGCGTTATTTCTCTGGTGCTTTTGAACAGCTGATGAACAGTCCCATTTCAAGTCCTCTTCTTCAGCTCATGCTTTGCTTTTTTCCACCTTCTGATTGCACAGAAAATGTTTATATTGCATACATTTTCAAACAGAGAGATAAACTAAAATCCATCCCATTTCAGGAGAACCATATAAAACTGGTATATCACAAGAAAAATAGCCAGTAAGCCATTACAAAATTTCCATTTGCACCAATCCATAAAAACCCCCCTCTCATTAAAGATCCCATCACACTTAATTTACACCAAAACAGACAACCTTAAATTTCATTCAAAAAATTCATGAAATTCACAAACCTGTAATAGGCAAATGTGAACTCGCAAAATACTAAAATAAAATAAAATTCAAACCTCACTTGCTCCATTTTCTACGTCTTGTCTTTCAACAAGGGTATTAATCTATCAGCCATACTACTTTATGTAGTGAGCCTACTAGTTGGTCATAGTCAGGCCACTACTGGGGTGGAAGGCCTTCAAAGAACTCCCTTAAGATGACCTACGTTCTGCAGGAAGTATTCCCAATGCGGCACTCTTCCTCCTAAGTCAGCACTGAACCAGGGCTCCAGCATGGCTGCTGATCTTTGCATGAGATGTAAAATGGAGATCCATACCAGAAGGGATGCTAGTCTTCGTGTCCTAGCAAAATGTTAACTCCAAGAATTGTGTTCTGCTGACTTTAATTTTCCCTGTATTTTCAATTGGATTCACTTTCTATCCTAGGGTCCCGCCCTGTGAGGTGCTGAGTACCTTGCGTGATCTGCCTTTTGACAGGTGCTGCTTTCACCAGGGTCGTGGCTGATATGACATACGCATGCCTTTCTTACTTTATCAGACTATTGTGTGTGTCAGTTAATGTTTATAAAGGGCTTTCTGATTTTCAAATGAAAGATGCGATAGCATTGCAGATTATTTTTAACGATAATATGCAAACTGCAGCATATTTCTCTGTTTTGGGTGCATGAATAATACACACTGTTATTTTTGCAGCCTCACTCCCTTCACACAGCTGGTGTTCTTATAAGAGGCTTCCACTCTATGCAAGACGCTAAAGAAGAAAGAATAAAAACTAGCAAATGCACAGGCAAAAGTAGTGCAATTTATACCTAACTGATAGCAGGTTTCCAATTTCTGTCCTATTGCGCTATCTTGGGGAGACTGCGCATTGCAATTTGAAGGAAAGCAGCAGAATTTAGAAATAAAAACAGTTTTTTCATGGACCAGCAGGGGGGCTACTTGAATCAGAATCAAGTGCAGGTAGGAGAGAACTATCTGTCATTTATTATTGAAGCCTTCTTGAGCATATACCACATACACATTAAGCCTAGTCAAATTTCCCCCCTTTTTTAATGTAAAGAAAAATCTCATAATTTGAGACGTGGATGAGCTGCTTATATTAAATAAAATATATCAAATTCTTCTGGATCTAATTTTATTAAGAAATTCTTTCCTACCAAGGCAAGTGTGAATACTATTGGTGGGCTCAGCATTAGCCTTTATCTCAACTAGGACTTTAAGTCCAGGTTTGACAAGGGCTTGCTATTCTGGTGTTCAGATGGAACTCTGTGTAGCCACATGCTGTGAATCACCTGGACTAACCACAGTAATCTCACTTAGGTATTCATTAGGGTTCTTCTCTTACTTACATTGTTGTATGTCAGGAGCAGCTTCAGTGAACTCAAGAGCCCTTGATTTTGGATTGCATCCAACCAGCTCAGAGGATGGGGGTGGACAAGAGTGATGTGAAACTACTTTCATGCCCACCTCCCAATTTTGGGGCTGGCCTGGGACCAAGTATAAAGTAGATCAACCATCAAGAGCCATTCTGCTAGCTGGGCATCTTGGGATGTAGATATGCCCCCTTTGGCCATGACCCCTACTCCAAGCCACACCCCATGAGCTGGGAAAGCAGGGACAAAGTGGCACAGAAGGAACTTTGGCAGCTCTGGTGGTCCAGTGAGCATGGTCTGTATGTGTTTATGTGCACATTCATCTTCCCTAATCAGACAACTCCCCTATGCAGGAGTTCTCCTATAATCCATTTCTATTCTTAGGAGCTTATAACTGTCCTCATTTGGGGGCAGCATTATCCTTATTTCCAGGAGTTGTCACAGTCTGTCCCACTGAATGTTTAAATTGTCTTCAGCAATTACAGGTCGCAGTCAAAGTTCTGGTAGGACTCTCTAGCTTGCTTTTATGGGCCGCGTCTCCGAAGTGCTGAGTGTCGTCATTTATTTCAGTGGGAGCTTCATATGTTCAGCACCTCAGAATGAGTCTGTAGGGCTATTACTTTGAGTATGTGCTGCTCGCAAATTGCTGCTTCTGCTGTGGGATTGGTCAGCACCTCTGAGAATTAGGCCAGCAGGAAGTTGTTGATGAGCAATTAATGACCCACAGCAGGTTTGATTAAACTCCCAGACAAATAAGTGCAAATTACAAAATTGTAAAAAGCGAAGTCAGTTTGCAACTAATTCACAAAGGGTGCAGGATGTGTTAAATAATTGTTCACTATCAGTTGTTTACCAGGTTTTAATAGTGACCAAAGCTATCACTGTCTGACAGCTCTTAAGTGGCAACTGTGAAGTGACTTTGGTGGCCTCAGTCCAATTGACTGTGGACAGGTACCCACATAACAAAAGCCACAGTTATCAATAGCAACCTTGTTGGCGGTCTCAACAGAGGCTAAAGTTTCAATGGAATGAGCATGGAGACTCAATTATCCTTTCACAGCCAGTTATTCTAGGTAAGAAGTTCTCAAACCGGGAGTCGTGCTCCCTAAGGGGGTAACAAAGTATCAGGGCATCATGATCACCCTGACCTTACCATATTGTTAAAAGAGAGGTATTTTGGGGCAGGATCCTGGCTAGATCCTGGCTAATGGGAGCGTGTCCCATTTGTCCCAATCCAGAACAGGTTGAGAACCACAGCTCTCGATCACAACTGATGGACAATGCTGGGACAGAGTTTGGGTACTTTGTCCTGCTGATGCCTGAGCAGTAACTCACCATGGCTGTTAGTTCAGCACCTTTGGCCTGTGGTAAATCCACATTAAAAGAATTAAATCTTTAAAAACAAAGATTTAAATAACCAGAGAAAAATGCAGAAGAAAATACTGCTATTGATGCCTTATTGGCTGCTGCCTTTAAAAGTTGCTGTTCCCTTCAAAAATGTTCTTTCCACTACATCATTGATACCTCAGATATTAAAACAAACCAACCAACCAACCCCAAACACTCTAATCTACATTTTCCTCTGGACATAGGTACCGTTACCCTGCAGAGCCCTCAGTGGCCTATGTGCTGTATGCTATTACTGGAGCCTATACAGAATGTAAGGCTATTTGGAATGTACAGATATTGACAAAAGACGGATACTACTGAGTCAGACACGGCCCAGATGTCAGTTATTGTTGTCCCGCTCGGGCAGAATAAACATCTGGAAGAGCTGATAGAGGGAAATCACTTGCGTCTGCAGCACTGATAAGAGACTGCAGTGGAAGTGTCCCGTATCTCTGTAATTTTGAAATTAGGCACCAGTACAACAAATCTTGCACCAGGATGCAATCACAGGCCTGGCTGCAGGTGGCAAACATTGCGCTCTCCCACCTGGCTCAGAATTTAGAGATTCATGGAATTTTCAGTAGCTGATCCTACAGAACCCCAGCATTAAATGATTCCGATAATACTTATCAAGTTTTACACAAAGTTTTCCTTCTTCAAAGCACTTTTCAGACATTGGGTTGGATTCAGTAGTGGTGTAAATGACTTTTCCATTCTCTTCCCAAGCTCCTGGAGAGGATTTGCCCCAAGGGGATGTTACTCTCTCTCCACCCTCTGGATTTCTGCTGGGAGGCGTGGGGACATCTATAATCCATGACAGTGCCCCATGAAAGCCCCGCTAAGGAGGCGGTTCAGGGTATGCAATGAAGAGCTATATCTCCCTGCCATCAGGCCTGTGCCTCTTTCAAGCCAGCCCTGCTCACTTTTTGCTGGCTTCCTCCCCGTGTCCATCGCAAGTTGCATCCATTTTGCACTGCTGTGACTCCTGTCCCCAGTAGACTTTCTGACACAATGGTGCTGTGCAAGGATATTTCCCATTTACACCACTGAAGATCCACTAGTAAAGCTGACCCAAGTCATCCTTGCAGGCATCATGGGAGATATAACAGCACTACTAGCCTCATTTTACAGATGGGCAAGCTGAGGCAGAGAGACTGTGGGAAGGCCAGAGTTGCTGTTCCATCCACGGTTCAAACTCATGAGTGGCTGGCTCCTAGTCATGTGTTCATTCCACTAGGTTCTCTCTCATTGTGAATGAAACTCTCCCCACGGCAGCTGGCTGATGCATCATTTAACCCCTTTAGCCCAGATTTTTAAAGCTATTTAGGCATTGCTCTGCTCAGTGTCTCTGCGCCTAACTGATTTAGGAATCTAAATCTCATTTTCAAAAAGGGTTTTAGGCACTGAGGTGTATAAATTCCATCAGCCAATATGATTTAAGTTCCCAAGTGCCTAAATGCTTTATGAAAATGAAATTTAGGCTCTTAAATCAGGGAGGTGTTGCACTGCGGAATGAAGCAATGCCCAAATAGCTTTAAAAATCTGGGCCTTAAACCTTAGTGGCCATTTGGGCCACTCTGTACGGCAATGAATTTCACTCTATATACACACAATCTGCCCTACTGAATAAAGGATTTATTCCATGTCCTTAACTTTAATAGGACTTAATTAAGCATGTGCCTAAAATTAAGCATATGCTTTACTGCTTTGCTGAACCAGCCAAAAGGGAATAATCACATATTCATTTTTCTAAACCTTATTTCCATTGGATCTTAATACACAACTGCAATCCGTTACTCTTCCAGTTTTTTAATAAAAGGTTCACATGCTTGGCATCCAAATAAAGATGTACCACAAACATTTACATAAGGAAATATAAATGAAAACAAGTAAATCTGTTTGCTTGTGTAAGTTTGCCTTACGCTTGGGGCTGCCTTAAAGATGTATGTTCATGGGGATGGCACAGACATATGGCTACATTCCAGTGGCACATCAGTTTGGAAATATCCCTTTAAAAGGTTAGTTTTTAATGATAAACTAATAGGAGGGTGGCGGGAAAGAAAGAAAGAAAGAAAGAAAGAAAGAAAGAAAGAAAGAAAGAAAGAAAGAAAGAAAGAAAGAAAGAAAGAAAGAGAAAATGTTAGGAGAAACAGTGATATCAAGGATATAAGGACATAACTATGTAGCATATTCAATTAAGGGCAGCTGACCTGCATCCAATCAGATCCATGGAGCCATCATGAATGTTCTTAATAATGCAATTCCATCCTGACTGCATTATTAGTTCATTGGCGTCTTTACCCCACAGCATCTATAAACTTTTATTTGGATTCAGGGAACTGTTTAACAGCTGGAAAATTTTAACAGCTGAATGGGAATATCAGGTTGTATAATTTTCTTGTCTCCGTGAATGGGAGAATTATGCATGTTACTCTGCTTGGCACTAATGGACGTTACCATCACATTCCTAAGTATGGGGATGGGAAAGCACCCCTGAGATCATGCTGTGTGTCAGCTTGTGTTTATTATCTATGCACATACTACAAACAATGGTAATGGATTCAGCCCTGGGATGAAGAATCATGAAATATTCTAGTTAGAGTTTAAACCATGATTTTCAAACATGTATTTAATTTAGACACTATAGACACATATTTAACAATAAATAAAATACTAACTGTTCATGATAGGCAGAGTAGGTAGCGGAACCTACTGCTAAGGGTGCCTGACAATTTCCATTATAAAACTCTGCTTTGAGTTGCTTTAAGCTTTTCCATACTTTAAGCATGAGAGTGGAAATTTTTCATGCTGGACATCTCACTAAGGCTGAACATTCTTAGAAAGTTTCAGCTAAAATGGTTCAGCCATTTCCAAGCATGAGGTTGGGGAACATACATTATTTTCCCCCATGTTAAAATTATTCTTATAACCATTTCCCTAAGAAGCTCTGTTGCCTCCATGGTTTGGATCAAGGACTTGAAATTTGGCAAGGAAGCACCCTCGTATGAGGAATGAGCTTTTGCCATCCCAGTGAAAACTGGGCCAAGTTATAATCCCCCCCAAAATCTTGGTCCACACATGCTCAGTTTGGTAGCTAAATTCTCCAGAGATTCTGTCTGCACTAAGCATGCTTCATCCCTTACAACTCCTAACTCTGATTGGACGGCACGTTGGCCATGAGTACTCCAGCCCAGGGCTGCACAGGCTGAGCAGGGTTTTTCTTGTATTTACTTCTCTGCGGTGGTCACTAAGGTGCCAGGCACAAGAAATGTACTCTCACTGGGCCTCCTGAGGGTGACCAGGCAGCTTGGAGGAAGAGGAAGCCACCTGACTTGAATGCAAAGGAAGGGGGGAGAAGGGAAGGAAGAACACATGCAGGATGGGTGGGAATGGGGAGATAACTCCTCTGTTAGTCCAAGGGGGCTAGCAGCACTGGGAAGGGGAACTTTAATTATGGCATTTCCTAGCTGTTCTTGACTTTGCAACCGTAATATTATTTTAATATTATAAAATGTGTTTTTTGAATGTCATATTGTATATAAGCTGCAGTTTGTCTGCCTTGTATCTACCCACTTGAGAAAGCTGAATGACATTTCTTGAGCCCATTTAATTACACCAGGGATAAATTTGGCCCAGTAACTGTTTGGAGGAAATTCTTTGCACTTAGTCCACTGCATTTGGTATCTAGATATTTCCACAGATTTAATTATGAGCTAACTTGTGGCTTTTTCCATGAGCCATTCATTGTTGTGCTACCCCAAAAGGAGACCAGACAGATTGCAACAATCTAGTTCCCACTTTCTCCCTTTTTCTGAGCATAAAGGGAAGATGTACATTGTCTCACATCTATACCCAGCATAGCTTGTCTCCCCTGGCATAGTGTCATGATACATAGGCCTCAAACTCAGATCTGCAGGAACCCTCCACTGATTCCTGGTATCTGACTTGTGGTTCCTCACCTCCGCTCCTGATCATCTGGGTCTGACCCTGTCTCCTTCTCCCCCACCCCATGCTAACCACTAGGCCCGGCCACCTATGTCCTGGACTAGACACATAGTTACTGGTACAACATGAAGGGGCAGAGACAATGCTTCACCCATTCCCCACCCACATGTTTGGGTTTGGCTGTTCTTCCCCCTGCATAGCTGCCCAAGTTAGACCACAATTTGAGCCTCTATGGGGCCAGATTCTGCCAGTCTCACTCCAACTGATTAGTATCTTGCTTTCCAAGTAGCCCTGTTGATTTCATGGATCAACCCGAGGAGGGAGGTACTGTACAGTAAGTAAAGTTGGCAGAATCTGGCCCCACTGGAAGGGGGAGAACTTTCTTTCAGATGGGAGCTATAAAGCAGAATATCTGCGTACAAAGCGGTATTGGGGTGAGAGTTACAAAACTAGTGGAATTACGGGGGTAGGGAGTGAATTCATCCCCTAATGTTCATTCTGTGCTTTCTGCTCAGGCTGCCAAATGCAAGCTTGCTGGGATAGAATGCTTAGCTGGGTTAGTTTAGCAGAACCATGGAGATGGCTATGACCCAGGAAAGCTTATTCTTGCCAGTCCTGATGTTGACAAGGGGTTTGAACTGTGCACTGATGCTTCTGACACAGGCCTGGGAGCAGAACTGATGCAAGCAGAAAAAAGCAATAAAAAACATCCTATTGCTTTCTTAAGTTAAAAACCCCCTAATCTTCCGTGAACAGAAAGACTCTGTCATAGAAAGAGAATGTTATGCACTTGTGTGGGCGGTCAAGCAGTTAAGGCCTTGCCTGTTTAACAGGAAGTTCTGAGTCCCAGCTGATCACTCTCCACTGGTGTGGCTACACAGAACAAAAGCTACCAACTCCAAACTGCTATGCTGGAGCAGAGCACCGCAGGAGTATGATATGCAAACTGTACATATTAAAGCAAAGAAAACGTGATGGCAGATGCACTGTCAAGGCAAGAAGGTTCCAAGCCGATGCATACGGATTAGCTAGTTGCTGACCCTACTGCATCAAGTGAAGGGGGGGAAGTGACCCCAGAACCTCTTGATGTCAGTTGGAAGAGGGCACAGAAGATGCACAAAATTTTACAGGGGTTGGAGTGTGCCTATTGCTAACCTGCAAAGGGACAGTGGAGCCTGCGTAGGCTGAGATGGGAGGGCTTGTGTTGCCAGTGGAGTCAGGGACCTGACCCAGGCAGGCATAGGCAAGGCTTCCTCTTTCTAAAGGCAGATGGTAGCTAGGTGCCCTACAACCCTGGGTACCCCCAAGAAGTGGCACAGGGGCCCTGGGAAAAGATGAAGGATATTTTGAAAACGTTTCAATCTCTATAATGTTACATGGGAGAAGAACAATGCTCTTAGGCTCAGATTCTGCCATGCTTACTCGTGCGGAGTAATATCCAACATAAGAAGGAGCCCTACCAGCAAAAAGGAATAAGGTATTTCTCATTGTGAATACATGTAGCAAACTCTGGCTCCCTACTTGAAGGAATCATGGAGCAGAGAGGTGCTGGACCCATGGGACTCCTACTCTCCTCCTGGCATGGCAAGGCAGGATAGCTCAGGTTGGAAAGCCGAGCTTCACAGCTGTGTTTACTACTGCTCCTTTGAAAGCAGCCCATATCCCTGGCAACCCTGAATTCCCTTGAGCTGTTCCCTTGAGATTTTGGCCAACTGTTGATCTTGTAAGATTTCTGCCATCCTGAAAGGTGCAGTCCTTGTGAGGCAAGCTGTTCTTGTAAGATGTTGGCAGCATCTGAACCTTATCTGGAAAACCAGGGCCTTTTCTGATTTGCACCCAACTTATGAACAAAAACATGCAGGTGAATTGGGATCCACCCCTACCCCATCCCATTCTGTGGGAATTCAGGGTGGCATCACAAGTTTCTGAAAGTGGGAAATCAAGCCATGCATTTGTCTCCCCTCTAGTCTGGCTGTTCTGGTGAGTTCTGGTCCAAGAGTTGCAAGAGGAAACAGGCGTAGCCTGTGAGATGCAAAATTTGCATATGACATGGAGACTGATAAAGAGTGAGGTGGCAAGCCACTGTTTGTGCTTAAGTCGGGCCCTGCTAGGACAAAATCTGCGCTTTCTATGTCCTGTGATGTGTGAGTCACCTGATACTTAACTTCAAAATAGCATTAATGGAAGTTCTGCTTGTGTATTCAGAAGAGGATATGAAGGACATTCCTGTTTTTTTACTAGCAGGCAAACTCTGAGCTTAGCTTTAGTTTCAGTGTATCCAAAAGCAATCCTGATGCCAATGTGCACTGTAGGAATTTGGAGGAGATGCTATGCTTTGAAATAGAAACTTCAAATCCAGCCTAAATCCCATATAAAAGTTTGATCACGATCCATTCATTGACTTCCCCAGATGAAATATTTTTATTGAATTTTCCAACAGCTGTCGATAAAATATTTTTGATTATTCTTTAAAGAAACTGACTGTATCAAGTACTTTCTAGAAAGGTGCTCTTGTAACTCTCAGTTTATGGCAGCAGGAAGGAGTAATAGGGATATGAAACCTTGAATACGTATAAAGCCTATGGATTGACTTATATTAATCAGCAAAGAGTTCCAAATTCCAACAATTCAGCCTTGCAAGACTCTAAGGGAATGGAAACACGGCTTCTTGAGGGCTGAATTCTGCCACCCCCCTACACTAATCTTTATCTCACTGTGGGTATAGAGGGCAGAATTATGCCCTTAGAATTTACTGCATGTGCATGGGGGTGTAGAAGAAGGAAGTTCTATGAGTGCCCCCTGGCTGGGTACGCATGTGCCCGCTCTCTTCTCAGCTTGTGCTGCTTGCGGTGCCCGCTGTTAGTCATCCTGGGGTTCTCAGGCCAGTGTTCGGTGACTCAGCACTCGCAATCTGTGGGTGTACAAACAAACAGACGCCTTCCAGGATACACATCCAACAGGGCCTTTTTGGAGCCCTCAACAAAGGCTTTGTCTGCAGCCCTGTCCCTGGGCTCAGTTCTCAATTAGTCAGTCTTCAATTGGTCCAACAGGACCTATCGTCAGACCCTTAGTTACTAACAGGCAACTGAAAGACTAAAATTACTAAAACGACAGTATAAAACTAACTGTAAAAGCTATTATCTAAAAGCAGTCTCTCTGATTGTTGGGCTCCATCTCTAAGCCATGAGGCAGTGAGAGAAACTGAACGACACCTTTATATGGCCTCTCAGTGAAGCACAAGGACTGAATGTGTGCCCTATGCATCCGATGAAGTGAGCTGTAGCTCACGAAAGCTCATGCTCAAATAAATTTGTTAGTCTCTAAGGTGCCACAAGTCCTCCTGTTCTTTTTACTGTCCAAAAAGACTCTGATCTCTGGCATATGAGGTACATGTGCACCAGTAATGGAATATGTATATGGACAAGCATTTGAAAGGGAACCTAATTTCCAGACAAGGCTGCCAGAACAGGCTATCCAAACTCCAAATATGGATCCTTAAATCAGCACTTAGGGTCCAACTTCCCCACTGCCTTGCTTCTTGCATACACTAATCCGGAGTGGATATAAAATGCTAGAAAATCAGAATGGGAGCATTTTACATCCACTTCACCCAGGTATGAATGTCTGCCCAAGGTACAAGGCAGTGGAGAATCAGGTTGGCCTTCCGATGGCTAGCGTACACAATAACATGACAAGTGCAAGAGTTTAGAATTTAGCCCTAATTTTTCTTTTAGACCTTATGCCTTACAGCATTTAATAGAAAATAACAATTGTGTGTTTTTTAAATCATCCAAAATGTAATTATGTCCCTGCTATAAATGCTATACAATAGTTCTAAAAAACTTATAGAAAGTGTTGTGTTCTCTGTTGAATTGTATAGCTTTAAGAGTAAGTAATTTCTGTAGAACCCTATTGGTTTCATCCCTATTAATTTCTGTAGGACTCTTCCATAACTAGAAATAATTACCTTGAAAGGTCATCTCACGCAGAAAACTCCCATTGATTTCAAAGGTAGTCTAATTCAATGCAAGACTTGCAGGATCAGAACCAGATGTACTTAGAGAAGGAACTGCAATTTCAAGAGCGTTTTTTATTTGATATTGGACTTGTATATGGCTGACCACATACAGCAAATTCTTTTGTTTGCCTTTGTATTTGCCACAGGATAGGGCAAGTAAATCCCTTAAGTTACTTTACTATACTTTATAGTTTACGATGAACATGCTGCAGTCTGTGATATGCTAAAGAGGTTGTGCTTATCAGCAAGCCTGAGGAAACAATTCCAATAACTTTACTGGCATGACAAGAAGTACAACTATTGTCAAAGTTAATAAAGACTAAATCACTTCAGGAGATAGTAAAAGCCTGTGGCTGAAGTAATAGTGTGAAATTAAGGTTTATACCTAAATGTAGAAACAATGCAGATTTTACCCCAACCAGCACAGGAATTTGAAAAGGTTGCACAAGGTAAAGGCAGTGCTGAGCTGGAGCCGGTTCGCACCGGTTCGCTGGAACCGGTTGTTAAATTTAGAAGCCCTTTTAGAACCGGTTGTTCCGCGAGGGACAACTGGTTCTAAAAGGGCTTCTAAATTTAACCAGCCCAAAGTGGCGCCTTAGGCGCCGACTCCCTGGGTGCTCCAGCCCTGGAGCACCCAAGCGGAAAATTTGGTGGGTGCAGAGCACCCACTGGCAGCTTCTCCCCCCACCCCCGGCCCCAGCTCACCTCCGCTCCGCCTCCACCTCCTCCCCTGAACGCGCCGCCCCGTGCTGCTTCTCTGCCCCCCCAGGCTTCCCGCGAATCAGCTGTTTGCTCGGGAAGCCGGGGCCGGCTGAGAAGCAAGTGGCGGCTTCCTGCTCAGGCCCAGGGAGGTGGAGGTGAGGTCAGGTGGGGGGGGAGGGGGCGCGAGGAAGGCCGCCCATGCCGCAGCAGGTAACCCGGGGGGGGGGTGTGTGTGCAGGGGAACCGCTTCCTGCCCCAGCTCACCTCCACCACCCTTGGCCTGAGCAGGAAGCCGCGGCCTGTTTCTCAGCCCTCCCCGGCTTCCTGCCAAACAGCTGATTCGCGGGAAGCCGGGCCGGGGGGGTGGGGCGAACGGAGAAGCAGAGCGGGGCGGTGGGTTTAGGGGAGGAGGCAGAGTGGAGCAGAGGTGAGCTGGGGCTGGGCGCGGGGTGGGGTGGGGAGCTGCCAGTGGGTGCTCTGCACCCACCAATTTGATGGGGACTCCACAACCTCCTTTGAAAGCCTTTTCCAGAGTTTAACTACCAGTATAGTAAGAATTTTTTTCCTAATAGCTAACCTAAATCTCTCTTGCTGCAGATTAAGCCCATTACTTCTTGTCCTATCTTCAGTGGACATGGAGAACAATCTCCGTCCTCTTTATATCAGCCCTTAATGTATTGGAAGACTGTTCACCGCTCAGTCTTGTTTTCAAAAAACTAAACATGCCCAGTTTTTTCAACCTTTCCTCATAAGTCAGGTTTTCTAAACCTTTGATCATTTTTGTTGCTCTCCTCTGGACTCTTTCCAATTTGACCACATCCTTCCTAAACTGTGGTGCCCTGACTTGGGCACAGTACTCCAGCTGGAGCCTCACTAGTGCCGAGTAGAGCGGGACAATTACCTCCCATGCCAGAATGATATCAGCGTTTTTTGCAGCTGCATCACATTGACACCTCATATTCAGTTGGTGGTTCACTATAGCTCACAGGTCCTTTTCAGCAGTACCAGCACCTCAGTCATTTATGCAAGTGTTCCGTGACGCTTCCATAGAGCTTTTACATGGCATTCTATGTTCTTGGAGAGGTGCCTGTTTCAGAAGATTAAAGTCTGCTGTTTGCTTGTTTGTTAACCCTTTGATGTGTAAGGGGTTACGGTGAACTTGTAGGTCTCTGTAAGATCAAATACCATAGGGAACAAAATATTTTTTTCTTGCAGTGCTCTAGAAGCTAGGGCCAGAATTTTCAAAGCAGTTTTGGTATCTAATCAGGTGCGTCATTTTCAATTAGTTTCCTAAATGATTTTCAGGGGATAGAGCCTGGTGCATCCATGACTGCCTGGTACCCAGAGGTGGGCACGCCTAATTTTGGTGCATTGTGGGCATGGCTAAAGATTCTTGTGCCTACTTGGCATTACCCAGAGTGCCCCAATGTTTTTGCAAAGTGCTCCTTGTTTTTTATTTTAGGTGAATTTGTTGTGCATTTATGACTGGTGGAAGCCACAGGCTGGCACAAACTTGCTAGAGACAGGCAGAATTGAGCAAGCTTTTCCATACTGCTCTGTCAAGCGATGCATGATTTGCAATCAGACAGCAGGATGGAGAGTACAGCTCTCCTCTCCTGAGGAATTTTGTGAGGTAGACAAAAATCCCCTGGTCACTAGATGCAAATTGTTAGACTTACTCCACTTGTGATCTGAACACAAGGGAAAAAAACCCAAATCACATACAAAAAGCACATAGAATGGTAGGACTGGAAGTGACCTTGAGAGGTCATCTAGTCCAGTCCACATGACACACTCTGATGTCCTGAACACCTTCTATGCACAAAATTAACGGGTGAAGCATAAACATTTATGGAGTAATGGCCAGTGCATACCACATGCTGTCCCCAAAAGGATATGTAATGCATTCTTTGAAAAACCCGTCACAATCCAATTAATGATTAAAGCATTTCAGCCTCCTGTCAGAACATCAGAACAGCCTCCTGTTTCAAATCACTCTGCAGTGAATCAAAGGGACGTTCTTCTATCTAAGAGTCCCCGGTGACCATAACTATAAATAAGCTCTTGTTACTTTCCCATAGAGATGGGTGAGTATTGGGGAAAATTCAGTGATTGTGAAATAATAGTGTGTTTTCAAATCAAAAGCATATTTTCAAATTTGGCCTCTGTATTGCGGCATCCAAATTTGCATGTGCAAAACTTTGGAACTATACATACAAGCTGTATTTGTACAGACAGTTAGGCATATCGCTTACCTTTTTTGTCTGATTTACTTGTTCTTCTATAGCACCTTCTAGCTGAGGACTTCCAAGCACTTTGGCTAATTAAGCCTCACAGCAGTCCTGTTGAGGAAGGTAAAAATTTTTACCATTTTACAGCTGGGGAAATTGAAGCACAGAAAGGCGAAGTGACTTGCTCAAGGTCACACAGTAAGTTTGGATAGGAACTGAATACAGGGCTCCTGACCTTCAGTCCTGTGCCTTAACCACAGCATTGCCCTTTTCTTTTATCACATGCAAGGCCCAGCTTTAAGATGTGCAAAACTTGCACTCCCTACTACTTGGGAGAATATGTGACATGTGCTGTACGGTGTTATAAAGGCTTTTTTGGTACTTTCCCGGGACAACTGTATTACTCACACGTGGCAAAGTCTTTTGTGAGTAACTTAAAGGATAAAATCATTATACTATACTACACTGTTGTGTATTTGTTAATATATAGACACACACAGTAAATGTGATGCGCCTGACGGTACAGTCTGCACCATTCTCTGACATGGCGGCACAGAATTTGCTGCTGTTCCCCCATATCCAATACCGTGGAACAGTGTTGCTCAGAATGAAGCAACAGCTTTGGGAAATTGGCCTTTCTGAGAAGGTGAAGCCAGATTTTTTCAGAGAGCTCAGAGCCAGATTTTCAAGTGTTCAGTGGAAGCAGTGTGAGATTTCCCATTTAGGTATCTAAATAAGAGTCACTTTTTGAAAAGAGCCCGGTGCTCAGCAACTCCCACTGTGACATTTTTTGCCAGATTTTCAAAACAGCCAACATGCTGAGCTTTTCCAAAAATCTGGCTGTTTATCTGGATGCCTAAATGAGAGCTGAGTTCTTTTAAAATGTGGCCCTCAGGCCCTCCTCCAGAATCCACTGAAATCAATGGAAAGATTCCCACTAACTTCAATTGGTTTTGGATACACTGAGGCAGTACTTTTAATTAGGGTGACCAGATGTCCTGATTTTATAGGGACAGTCCCGATATTTGGGGCTTTGTCTTATAGAGGCGCCTATTACCACCCACCCTCTGTCCTGATTTTTCACACTTGCTGTTCGGTCACCCTACTTTTAATTGCCTGTCATCTGATTTCTCAGCAATTACTGCTTTTCATACTATATGTATAAAGTCAGATTCTGAAACCCTGTATGCCTATAGGATATGTCTACACTGCAATAAAAGACACATAGCTGACTTGGTCAGCTGACTCAGGCTCACGGGGCTCAGGCTGCAGGGCTATAAAAGACCCTGTGAAAGGGGAGAGTCTAGGGACATGGCTACACTTGCAGATGTAGAGCGGTGTGAGTTAAACCCGCCTTCGGTGAGCGCAGTAGAGAAAGCCCTGCAGTCTGTCCACACTGTCAGCTGCAAGCGCACTGGCATGGCCACATTTGCGGCACTTGCAGAGGCATTGGGAGAGGTGCATTATAGGCAGCTATCCCAGCATGCAAGTGACTGCAATGTGCTTTTCAAATGGGGTGGAGTGTGACAGGGAGTGTGTTGTGAGTATGTGGGGGGAGAGAGAGTGAGTTTTTGTGGGGCTGAGAGCATGTCAGCATGCTGTCTTGTAAGTTCAGACAGCAGCAGACCCCCCTTCCTCCCCCACCTCTCTCTCTCACACACAGCATTCCACACTAATGCTTGCTTTGTCTCGGAGCAGATAAGCAGCCGGTTGTCAGAAACAGAGCTTTGAAAGGGCATATCCACATTCCTGCAGTGATTCAAAAACAAGGACAAGAGTGGCCACTTGACTTAAGGGGATTATGGGATGTTTCTGGAGGCTGATCAGAGCGCAGTAATGCAACACCTCGTTCACACTGACACCCGGGCGTTGTAGCCAAGGTGCAGCAAATGTTATTCCACTTGCCGAGGTGGAGTACCAGCAGCGCTGTAGTGCTCTACGTGCCTTGCCAGTGTGGACGGGTAGTGAGCTAGTGCGCCCGGGGCTCCTTTATTGCACTATAACTCGCAAGTGTAACCAAGGCCACAGAGCATGGGCTCCAGCCTGAGTGTCTACGCTAGTATTTTTAGCCCCATAGCCCAAGCCCTGCAAGCCTGAGTCAGCTGACCCAGGTGCTGAGATTTGGTGCTGAGGGTTTTTTATCGCAATGTAGACATACCCATAGAGTAGTACCTGACTCCACTACTTGTCTTGTTGAATTCATGGTACTATTGCGAAGGCAATCAGAATCTAGTCTGTAATTTCTTATTAACTGGATTATAGCTCAGATTTATAGCAGAGCTGGTCAGAAATCTTTGTCTAAACGTTTTCTGACAAACGTCATTTTCATCAAAATTGAAACATTTCAAAAAAGCGTCAATTTTGACATTTTGTAAAGAAAAATCTAAATGAAGCACTTTAATCATGTTGAAACTTCTTATTTTGACATCTTTGGAATGGAACATTTTAATTTTTTTAATTTGAAACTACTTTGAGAAACAAAAAACATTTTTTATTTTAAAAAATCGTAACGATTTACAAGATCAAAATGGGAACAAATTGTTTTGATTTTATCATAGAATCATAGAATCATAGAATATCAGGGTTGGAAGGGACCCCAGAAGGTCATCTAGTCCAACCCCCTGCTCAAAGCAGGACCAATTCCCAGTTAAATCATCCCAGCCAGGGCTTTGTCAAGCCTGACCTTAAAAACCTCTAAGGAAGGAGATTCTACCACCTCCCTAGGTAACGCATTCCAGTGTTTCACCACCCTCTTAGTGAAAAAGTTTTTCCTAATATCCAATCTAAACCTCCCCCACTGCAACTTGAGACCATTACTCCTCGTTCTGTCATCTGCTACCACTGAGAACAGTCTAGAGCCATCCTCTTTGGAACCCCCTTTCAGGTAGTTGAAAGCAGCTATCAAATCCCCCCTCATTCTTCTCTTCTGCAGGCTAAACAATCCCAGCTCCCTCAGCCTCTCCTCATAACTCATGTGTTCCAGTCCCCTAATCATTTTCGTTGCCCTTCGCTGGACTCTCTCCAATTTATCCACATCCTTCTTGAAGTGTGGGGCCCAAAACTGGACACAGTACTCCAGATGAGGCCTCACCAATGTCGAATAGAGGGGAACGATCACATCCCTCGATCTGCTCGCTATGCCCCTACTTATACATCCCAAAATGCCATTGGCCTTCTTGGCAACAAGGGCACACTGCTGACTCATATCCAGCTTCTCGTCCACTGTCACCCCTAGGTCCTTTTCTGCAGAACTGCTGCCTAGCCATTCGGTCCCTAGTCTGTAGCTGTGCATTGGGTTCTTCCGTCCTAAGTGCAGGACCCTGCACTTATCCTTATTGAACCTCATCAGATTCCTTTTGGCCCAATCTTCCAATTGGTCTAGGTCCTTCTGTATCCTATCCCTCCCCTCCAGCGTATCTACCACTCCTCCCAGTTTAGTATCATCCGCAAATTTGCTGAGAGTGCAATCCACACCATCCTCCAGATCATTTATGAAGATATTGAATAAAACCGGCCCCAGGACTGACCCTTGGGGCACTCCACTTGATACCGGCTGCCAACTAGACATGGAGCCATTGATCACTACCCGTTGAGCCCGACAATTTAGCCAGCTTTCTACCCACCTTATAGTGCATTCATCCAGCCCATACTTCCTTAACTTGCTGACAAGAATACTATGGGAGACCGTGTCAAAAGCTTTGCTAAAGTCAAGAAACAATACATCCACTGCTTTCCCTTCATCCACAGAACCAGTAATCTCATCATAAAAGGCAATTAGATTAGTCAGGCATGACCTTCCCTTGGTGAATCCATGCTGGCTGTTCCTGATCACTTTCCTCTCATGCAAGTGCTTCAGGATTGATTCTTTGAGGACCTGCTCCATGATTTTTCCAGGGACTGAGGTGAGGCTGACTGGCCTGTAGTTCCCAGGATCTTCCTTCTTCCCTTTTTTAAAGATTGGCACTACATTAGCCTTTTTCCAGTCATCCGGGACTTCCCCGGTTCGCCACGAGTTTTCAAAGATAATGGCCAGTGGCTCTGCAATCACAGCCGCCAATTCCTTCAGCACTCTCGGATGCAACTCGTCCGGCCCCATGGACTTGTGCACGTCCAGCTTTTCTAAATAGTCCCTAACCGCCTCTATCTCCACAGAGGGCTGGCCATCTCTTCCGCATTTTGTGATGCCCAGCGCAGCAGTCTGGGAGCTGACCTTGTTAGTGAAAACAGAGTTTATCAAAACTATTATAGTTTATCAAAACTAAACATTTCAATTCACCTGAAATGAATGATTTTTTCAGAATTTTGTTTTTCAGTCAATTGTAAGTGTTTTGTTTCTATTCAATTTTGCAATGGAATTTTTTTTTAAATTGTGCCATTTCCCATGAAACAGAAAATATAGTTCTCGATTAGCTCTGATTTATAGTTTACTATGTACATGGAATGAATATGGACCATTGGCAGAGAAAAAGGAAACAAAATATTTCTGATGAATTACAATTTTGGGTTTTTGACTACATGATTCTGTCAACAGAAATCCTAAACTGAAAGTAAAATTTAGTTATGATTGTTTTATTATTTCAAACCTGTTATGCCCAAAGCATTTCTCTGAACTTAAATCCCAACCTAAATTCCATACAACAGGCAAAATCCTACATCCAGGACTTGCACAAAACTCCCACCTGTGAAGATATGCCCCACTGTGCGTAAATCCGATCTGTGCCTTCATTGGAAATTGAGAGTATTCAGCATACCTCAACAGGTTGTCAACACCTCAGAGGACAGAATATCTCTGTACCTCAGTTTCCCCCATGTGATACTTACCCACCTTGCATGGGGTGCTAAGAAGGCAAATTAACTCCTGTTTGTAAAGTGCTTTGTGATCCTCTGATTGAAGACACTACAGAAATGTAAAGTATTTATTAGTATTAGTGGCAGGGACTAGCTGCTTCTCTGCTAGGCTCTGGGGCAGTGACTCCATTTTCTCTCTTCAGTGCTCTAGACCAACTTTCATGACTGCATGTACAATTGAAAGTGGAAGTGCCAGAATCCCTAGAGAAGCAGCTGAATACAATTTAGGAGGAGAGCAGAACCGGGAGAAGACAGGTTGGTCAGGTGAGGATTCACAATAGGAAGATTCATGGGAGAGTCATGATAGGAAAGTATTAAGGGGCCAACAAGAGAGTGTTTGGGGGGGCACGAAGAGCTCAGGATATAGTTGTCAATATAAATTTCAACCAAATATGGACCCACTGGCTTCTCTCCAAATCAGTTCTCATTTTAGATTGGTTTAATGTTTGTTTCGTAACTCATCTCATTACCTGCTGTCCCACAAATTTATATCTTGTCCTGCATATACTCAATTGACGTTCCTTGTTTATGAAGCTTTAAAACTACCCATGATTATATTTGATCTTTTAAAAAAATGTTTACTTTTAAATCATCTTCCATGTTCCTCTCCTTTTGTATCTCCTGTGTTAACTTCAATGATCGAGCACCCTATGCTTTAAGCTACCACCTCACAACCCTGACCTGTAGCACTCCCCATATTGTGTATAACCACATAGAGGCCTGTGATGTTAAATACAAAAGAGAAATAAGAGTGTTGTAAGGTCATATGTTTCTTGCATAAGGGATTTCAAAGGAAGCAATTGTTTAAAGGACTGGAAGATGACAGAAAATAATCTGTGTAATCCAACAATCAAAAAACGTATTCATTAGCACAGATAACTTTGTTGGGTGCCTCAAAAATGGAAAGGTGAGTAGTCAAACTGAGAGCGGCTCTTTAATTCCCCACATTTCAAGGAGCAAAGAATAGGCACTGTCAGTTTGGACTATTGTAGTTTTGACTTTCATATTTCTAAACCTTAGGATTTAGATCTGGATCTTGAAAGTGATTCAGACTTTAGCCAGTTCTCCTGTCCTCAGCTGAAATACAATGTGGAGTGTTTTGAAATAATTGTGCAGCTCTGACCATTCCTTCAATAAGGCATTTTCTACATGAACAGCATTCTTTGAAGTGTGGAGCCATGAAGATGGCGAAGGCCAAAGGTGAAAGCCGTGCAACAGAAGTTTACATTCCAGTCAGAGATCGGGTTGAAGGGGTGAAGGAATTAGTCGATTGATATTCAGTACTTTGACCTGCTAACAATAGTTGTGGCACAGGGATTCCACCAGTGGCACATCCTTACATTGTGTGTCAGTGGAGAGAAACAAACCTTATCTGCTTTAGTTTGCTTTGGTGGAAAAATCAGCAGGCTTTTGCCATGTGGTCACCAGTCACTGCTACTGGGGAAAAGGGGAAAAACTGTTTGTAATTTCTCCACCACTGAACTGGGTCTAAGAATAACTTAGCCATGGATCTGCAATGGGATGGGCATTTTTTTCAAAAAAATGATGCTAGGAAAGAAAGAGATAATAAATTAATAGGGTATTCTGAGCTGGATTTTAAAGGGCATAGATTTAGGAAAGCAACTCCCTGCTGCTTCCCCCCCCTTAAGATAAGGAAAAAAATCCTCTCTCTTTTTGAAAGTATTTTTATTTAAAAAAAAAAACCAAACCACCAACAATTTTTGACACTAGAGAACACTTTTCCCTTGGTATCCAGCACATTTATAACAGAATATTGCAGAAGCAATTTTGTGCTGGAGATTTACTGTTTACTAACATGGACCCAACCAGACTGAGCACGCAGATTCAGCACAGCCAGTGGAGAAAGCACTACATCAAACTCAAGAGAACTGGGATCTCGTTCCAGCCCTGCCACTGACCTCCAACAAGTCACTTTCTCTTTCTGTGACTCTGCTTCCCTTCCTGTCCTTTGCTTTGTCTCTTACTATGTGTTTATAGTTTATACAGAACCTAGAACAATGTGGCCCCAATCATTGCTGGGGCATCTAGATACTACTGGTTTGTCTGTGGGATCTTAGGGTCATCTAGTTCATCCCTTCAGCCGATGCACAATTGTTCCTTATTGTATACGTGCCACCTTGTAGTCTGGTTGCCATTTCTTCATATTCAGACTGTGGGGATCATTTGTATTTGTAGTTAAAAAGCATGAGCTTGTGCCCTATCTGGACAAATAAATTCACCTGCCCAGGCCCCAGAAACTGTAGTCAGGGTTTCTCCCTGTTCAGAGACAGGAATGCTCAATCTCCTGTGGCCATAGAATGCTGGGTTAGGGATGCTGGAGCTAACCCCCCCAATATCTTATTCCTGGGGTAGGGTCACAGGCTCTGCCCTCCCATAATGCCATATGAGACGGTTAGTCTAACGGGAATGGTACCCATGCCCAAAGATAATGTTTCTGAAGTTCGCTAAGGGGGGGAGGGGGAGAAAGATGTACAAACCCAGAATAACCCTTTAGGGATAAATGAATTTCACCCCTCACAGACCCACAAAGACAATTAGTGGTACAGAGCTCCCTGGACACCACAATAGTAACTGGGGAGATGCAGCCTCTTGCGTCTCTTAGGGCTATATTGTACCCTTACACTCTGTCCTGTTTCAGAATCTGATCAGAGAAAAAAATTAAGAGTCAGAGAGCTGGCTAGATACTCCATCCAGTGAACAGGGCTACAACTCCCTGCTCCTCTCCACCTACTTGCTCATAATGGGGAGTATAGGCAAGCATCCTATGTTCTCCTCATCAGAGCCAGAGTCACAACGTGAATAGGGAGTAACGTGCGGCCTTATTCTCCCTTATCCTTTGCACAGTCCAGAGCTTGGATAGTCTCATCCTTAGCGTTTTGGAGAAGGGTGGATGACAGTCACGATCTGGAGTCTTCTGCCTGCTCGTCGGGGGAGGGGGAGGAAGAGGGGTGAGCAGGTCTTGTGAGCAGGTCTAATTGTAGAGTGAGCCTCAAGAAACTGTGAATGAACCTGCTAAGGATATCTCCGCTGTACAGACCTATCTCTAATGAAAATCAGCCAGCAATTCTCAACATGGATCTATTTAAAATCTATATAAAAACAATTTCCACCCACATATGGACCAACAATGATCTTTCACTCCAGCTGAAGATTTCAAACTTGCCAGTGTTGACAAACATCCGTAGAATGGAACAACATGCCGAATTAACTGATTGTGCATTGTTTGAACAAATGTGGCAGCACACTCCATCCAGTGAGTGCAAGCAGTTTTCTGAAGAAGGCCATAATACAAAGTATTTCAGTGGTCAAACCTGGAGATTGCTATCTCTGAATCAATCTTTGTAGGAACACCAGCTAAACTGAAGCCAGCATTAAGTATAAGTGACCCCTTAGCATGCTACATTTAAGGGAACTCTGATAAGGAATGTGAGCTCTCCCTAGGGGGCTTTTCATCACTGCACTTTGGAGTGGGAACCTGGATTATAGGTAAATTGGGAGGGGAAATGCCAAAACATTCTTTGCCTAATATTCTAGTACATCAAGGTTTGCCTCCAGGCGACAGCACACAGTAGGCCCTTAGAAAGGTGCTTGTTCTACCACAGATTATAGTCGGTCCAAAAAAAAAATTGCAAAAAAACATGCAATTTGTCCCTTCTTTGGTCAAAATTTCCATGGAACATGTCAGATTCTGAACATTTTTCAAGTGGCTCTCTCTAAGATAAATAAATAAGGTAGATTGTTCTGTGGTTAGGGCATTAGGCTAAAACTGGGCAGACTTGCATTCAAATCCTGCTCTGTCATAGGCATCCTGTGTGACTTTGGGCAAGTGACTTGGTCTCTCTACACCTCAGTTCCCCCATCTGTAGAACAGAGAATATTATTCCTCTACATCGCTGGGGTGTCATGAGGACAAATACATTACAGATTGTGAAGGATTCAAATACTGAGGTAACAGGGCCCATATAAGCACCTTAAATAGATTATACCTCTTTTTATTTACTATAGAAAGTACCCTAGCTGCTGCAAATGCTATGGCTGTACAATTGCTAATACTTTTTTAAAAAGCCAACTGATAGTTAAATGAGCTTTTTTAAAGAGCTGTTGCTAAATACTCTCTTGATGGCAATTACTAACCACAGCTGAAATCAGCAGATCGAAAGACCAGGCTGACCCCAGAGGTAGTTCTAAATATTTTTTGTACCTGTATATGCAGACTGGGTCAGGGTTGGAAGAGGAACAGAACACCTTAGTTCAGTTGGACTCATAAAAAGGGAAAGGTCAGGTTTTCAGCTCTTTTATTTGTCATTTCACGAAGGTTATTAATAGAAATCTGTTAAGAAATGGCTACTGCTGTCATTATCTGGCACAACCTGGTCTTAGGAATGGGCAGCTAATACAATGTATAAAGTGGGGGAGGAGTTCTCACATCTTTCCCTCAGGCCTCCCCTCTCCCCTGAATTTCTTGTGGTTTTCTTTTAATTTCTCTTGTTGAAAAGACCCAGTGATCCTTTTCCTCAGATGGTCTTGCTGGAACCCCCAACAGAGTGTGAATAATTATTCCCACTCTGTTAGGGCTTTGATAAGACTCTTACAGCTGCCTTTTGCTCAGCCTCTCAGCCTTTGTTCCCACTGAAGTTATTTTCTTTCAGGGGGAGGGGAGGAAAGAAGGTGAAAGCTGTAACTGTAATACAATCAAGGAATACAAACCAACAAAAAACAAGCAACCCCCAACCTGCTCCCCAAAATTAAATAAATAAATAAATCCATTAATGCACTGGTCAAAGGAAGGAAATATTCCATGGTAAGCAGGTAAATTTCAAGTGTTTACATCTATTTTAAAGAGACCGTATGGACAGTTTAGAAAGAGAATAAGCTGGAAATGGATTTGAAATAAGTTATGAATATCAGCTTTGACCTTTGACTGGCAGCAGACAGTCCAGTCATTTAGTTAGCCAGAATACACTTTATTATACTGAATGTATGTCACCAGTTTGGAAGGTTTTTACAGCTTTACCATGACTACTGAGAAACACATTTGGAAAATGTGTCCATGAATAGAGCCAAGCGCCCTATGTGTTTATACCTATGGATATATATGAATTAAAGCACATTGCGGCCTTCTCTTCCCCTTTGAAAAGGACACAAGAAGGTATTACTGTTGACTAAACAAAAAGCTTTGTCTGAAGGTCTGTATGCTCTGATGCTCATGGGACTAGGCAAAGAGGTTAATCCTAAATTCAAACATCCTTTCAAGCACTGATTAGCTATCTTAATACAAAGGACCACACATTACAAAGAAGACCATTTTAACCTTTCTGCTTCAGTTCATGTTCTGTGTACCACAGGTCAAACTCTGCTCACTGTTACACCACTGCAAATCCGGAGTAACTCAAAGCTTAGATGGCTATAATTGTAAGCAGAACTTGGTCCTGTTCACATGTCCATCCCGATAGGAATATGAAGTAAGCAACAGCTTGACCCAAATAGGTTACCCTCCAAATTACTGGAAAGCAACCAGCTGTTGAGATGTGCTCCGTTATGAAAGTTAAATAAACCTGAAGCCTATAGGTTTTAGCTGCAATCTTACTGTAGTCGCTGTGGTGCCAGAAAGCACCGTGAGATCAAAGTAATGGTTCATACAGCTTTACTGGCATTTTGAGAAGATTGGAAGATAAATAATTCATACCTTAAAAACAGCGTTGGGTTGAGGATATTATAGATTAATTCCATCTCACACTCTTTTTTTTTTTTTTTTGCCAGTGGGAGACCTACTGCCCTTGTCCCTTTCTTCTGATTTCTGAATCTGCCACAGGCACTGTTAGAATTACAGCACTGATAAGAAAAATCTGGCGTGGGATTTGAATTAATGCTTTTAGACAAATCTCCATTCCATCTCTAATTCTAATGCTAATTACATTTGCAGATCAAAGTCTGTTCATTAAAGTTTTTCTTTTGAATATATGTAAAGATTTTACTTTATATACATATATTTAGAGAAATATTTTTTCAGTAGGGATCAGATGTTCCTAAAACAACATCTGGGGCAGCATGGCTTTGGCTCCCTGGTATTCTTCTTTTCAACCTTTTGTATGCATTGCATGCAGTATTGTTCTGTTAGTTACGTGCAGCCCATCTTGCTGACTTTTAGGTTTAGAGTTAACAAAAATCTTGGCCAAAGTGTAGTAGTAATAATCAATAATGACAGACTATGCTCCTGAAAACATTTATAAACATGCTTAATTTTCAGTCGAGTATTGCCAACTCCAACTTTTCAGAACTCATGAGTCAGCCTCCAACAAATCATCAGACTGTCTTGAAAATAATGAGATTTTTTTAAAATAATAAATGTTGGGTTGTTTCTATTTGTCTCCTGGTTCCTGAATCTGTAGAGTTTGTATTTTCCAACTGTTCCACAACCAAGAGATCTAGAAACTTAAATTTTATTTTAAAATGAAAGCTGAAACTCTCATCATGTGGATTCAGGGATATGGGCTTTAAGAAACACCCAAATATCACGAGATCCGCAAAATGTGAGAGTTGGCAACACTGCTACAAGTCTCACTGACTTCAAGCATAAAACTAGGAATATGTATAAATGTTTACAGGATTGGAGTCTTATTTTGCAAATGGCAGATCTAGAAATTCGGAGACAGTGATTTTTAGCACCAGAGCTGTAGCAAAAGAGAACAAACCAATCTGGAAATGAAATAAAAAGAAGGAAGGAGAGAATAGTGTAATCAGAGGGTGAAAAGTGGGGATTAGGTGGTGAAAGGGTTCCAGTTGCATGCGAAAGGCAGCAAAGGAGGTTCAGAGTATGAAAAAAGCCAATTAGTAGAGTATAAATCTTTTTTTTAAAAAAGCCAATTTTTGAAATAAAGAGGTGTTAACTTTAAGCGGCTAGGGAGAAGATGGGTTTAGAGAAGTGACAACCTGCAGTTAGGAAAGGGGGAGGTAGTAAAGAACTGATCAGGAAGGAAGAACACCATGAAGAATGAAGCCATATATATGTTATTTATATGTAAAAGTATGGCATGAAAACCCCTTCCCCTTAGTAGACATTACGCTGGCACTCTCCTGGAGGTGTGATGCAGATAGCAGAATTCTGGCTGCTTCCTTCTATCTGCAGGCTGTAGCAAAGGGCCTGCTGACTCAGGCAAATTACTTGCAGAATCTCCTTAGATGTCAGACAGTGTGACTCTTCCTATCTCTCCCAGCAACAGGAAAACAGTCAACAAGAATCATTACCTCAGCTAGGACAAAGCTATCCAGTGGTTTTCATTCCTTCAGATCTGACAGTCACAGAGTATAAAAGTTCCCTGCTTAGCATGGGGCAGCCTTTCTGTACCTTTCCCCAAACACCTAGGAGTATATCCGGCTCAATCCTGTTACAGTAGTCAAAATCCCCCTGTACAGATGTCAGTAATAGTGCTATAAACTCCCATTCACCCCCTCAACAAAGTCTTAGGTTCCCCTTCACCAGAAATTGCTTCACTTGGGTTTTGTTTCTCCAATGCATGGATAAAATAAAATACTGGTACAATAATCTAGTCACCATGAGGGAATTGGAAAAGTCTTGCAACTCACCCACTCAGGCAAAGGTGATTCTGTTATCCAACCTGTGAAAAGAAGTGGTATCAGGCATTGTGGTCTCTGGTCCATGCTCTCTGGACATATCTGCCTGCAATAGGAAATTGAAGAGCCTGGGATTTTCCTCCCTGTTGATATGCAGCCAAACCTAGGTTCCTTGCAGACATTTGGGGGAAGAACTAAGCAAAACAAAACATAGGGTCAAATTCTGCTGTCATACACACCAGTGTAACACCATCAACTTTGGCAGATGTTTTTTCAGTTTGCCTGGTGTAACTGAGAAAATAATGTGGTCTTTGTCCTCTAATGTAAAATATACATAGACAATGGTGCAGCTCATGCATTCAAGAATCACATTCTCTGACGCCTGCCTGGACAGGATCACTGGTTTGATTCCTTCTCCAGCAAGTGTTACCCTCACTGAATACCTGAGGACATGCTCAGATTTTGGATACATGCAGGAGGGCCTCAGAAATCCTCCCAAAGAGCTTGAGTCTCAGGTCTTAAGAGCGGATATAAGAGCTGTCAAAGGAAGCCATTTGCAATGCACAACCTTGTTATTTTGCTCCTATAAAACTCAGGAATTGTGTTATATATTCTTGAATGCCAGCTACTAGCACCTTACCAATTAACTAGCTATTAACACCCATAACTCCTTTATCAGTGAGTATATCCTATGATTGGAGCTGATCAAAAATTTTCCAACTACACTTTTAGTTTCTTCAGAAAATGCTTATTCAGCAGAATGAAGTGTTCTGTCAAATCTAGTGCAAATTCATTGAAACTTTTGTAGAACTCTGCCTTCTCCCCAGGGCCAGTGGATGGGTAGCACCGCTCCTGCTGTCAGAGTTGGGTGTTCAGAGAAGCAAATGCTCGTCAGTTTCACTGATGGGAAGCTGAACAATTCCTTTTTGACTTTCTTTTAAATTCCTTTTAGTGAAAATTTGGGGGATTTTGATGTTTTGTCCCTCTTTGGGATGAAACTTTTTCTCAAAACCTTGAACATTTTCATAAAAAGGGATCCTCCCATTTTCAGCCAGCTCTGGCCATAAATCACATTTCCTTCTTGATTTGCCATAGACTTTAGTGGAAAACATTGAACCAGGGTGAAATCCTCTTCCCTTCTTGTTTTTTTTTTTTTCCATGCTGTAGGACAATAACTCAGACAGACTCAGTCTGTCACAACAAACAAGGGTTACTTTATTGCCCAAACAGTAGTTGTGTAAAATTGGAAAGATGTAGTTCTTTACGGAAGGAAAATAAATCAAAAATATAAAATGTAACAAGCTAAGTCCTTAGCCAATGTAAATCAACACACTTTCACTAAAGTCAGTGGAACTATGAAATTTACATCAGCTGAGAATCTGGCCCATTAGCTGTGCCTGACAGCTTACTGTGGGGAACATACATAGTTTTATCCAATTAAATATTCAGGATGGGACAGTGGGTGACAGGGGGAAAGAGTCAAGACACAAAACCAATCATCTATGCTTCAGCCCTTTTCTCAAGTGATATGTCAACATTTCTGGGAGCACTTTTCCTGCCTGTTATTGTTATTTTATTTGTATTACCATAAGCACCTAGAGAGACTGTAAAGCCTGGTCTATACACAGTTTTTGTTCTGATTTATCTATGTTGGATAGGAGTGATTTTTGTACTGCTAGGTTTATACCAGTACAATCCCCTAGTGTGGACACAGTTATACTGATATAAGGCTGCCTTATAATGGTATTTTAACATATCGGAATAACCTACACTGATATAAGCATCTTTATATTGATAGGACTGCATCCACTACTGGTTTCAAACTGATATAGTTAAAGCAATACAAAACCTGTGAGTATACAAGTCTTTACATGAAACCTCTAACATTATCTGACAGACTATAGGAAAATCAGAAGAGGCTGGGGACTAAGTAGTGCTAAAATGTGCCTTCCATAACAGAATTTACGCAACACTTAAGTCCCACTTAAATCTTCAGAACAGGCCTTCAGCAATGCATCAATCCACTGCATTAATCCCTGATGTGTGTCCTGCTACTGTGTTCTACATAATGATGGACTTTTAGGCATCAGGTGCATACCCCAATCAGCTTGTAAAACAGCAGCAATGCCAGACATTGACATTTACACTTGTATCTATTTCATCACTTGAAGTGCTATGCCCATTTCATTAATATATTTCCATTATGACTCACATCCACACACACACACACACACACACACGTAACTTAGAAGCTATTCTTTTTAAGAATAGAACAAGGCAACCAGTAATTCCAAATCAAAACTCTGTCAAAAGGCATATAGCAGGGTTGTCTTGGCTGGTTTTCAAAGATGTTAGAAATGGTGATAAGCTATAATAATAGTTGATATTGCAAAATAAACACAAAAAGGAAAAATGAACTGGGAAAATCTGTAGTCTCAGCATGGCCATTCTTATGTTCTTATGCCTGTGTGCCAACAGGGAGGTCATTGAGAGCACAGAAGAGACAGACTCCCTTCTCTCAGTTCCAGTGTCCAGTCCCACCCTGGCCTGGAGCATCCATGAGTGGTCATTACAGGGAAATGACGACTTTGCCCCTGTAACCTTGGACTGCAGCATGTTCATTTGCTCTGTGGGGATGGTACATGTGCAATCTTGTCAGCACTAAGAGCTGTGAGAAACTTCACTGTGGTCAGTGAGGGCAGAATCTTTGGAGATTTTGGCTATTAAACTCTAGTATGTGTATTGAACTAGCATGTGTGAACTGCTATTTTTCAATGTCTTACAGCTTAGCCAAATTTTGGGAGGATATTCGCAGGGACAGCAGAAGGCAAATCCCTAACCCAACAGACATCCCCTGCCAAATTTGAAGTCCCCACTGCAAAGCATGAAGTAGCTAGTGGTTTTCAAAGGAAAGGTCACCAGATTTTTTTCAACATTGAAAATCAACATTTTTTCCTAGGTTTGTTCTTGGAAACAGCTGTACTGTTCTATTCTCAGAAGCACATGTGCAGCTTCTGTTGGCATCAGTAGGTACTGTTCATCACATATCTGAGGGCAGAATTTTTCCTTTTACCATTAAAGCCACAGGTTCAAATTCTACTTTCAGTTACACTAGTGTAAATCCAGAATAACTTCATAATATGGCCCTAACATCTTTCATTTGTAATTCCTCCAGACCATCACATTATGATATTTTGATTAAAAAATTAGAAAGATATCAAATAAACCTGTCACACATTAAATTGATTAAAAGCTGACTAATGGATAGGTCTCAAAATGTAATTGTAAAAGGGGAATCATCGAATGGGTGTGTTTCAAGTGGGGTTCATCAGGGATCAGTTCTAATGCCCACAATTCAAGAAGGATGTTGACAAATTGGAGAGGGTTTAAAGAACAGCCACGAGTAAAATTAAAAGATTAAAAAACATCCCTTCCAGTGAAGGACTCAGAGCACAGTCTATGAGCTTAACAAAGAGAAGGTTAAGGAGTGACTTGATTACAGTCTATAACTACCTACATAGAGAACAAATATTTAACAATAGGCCCATCAATCTAGCAGCCAAAGGCATAACATGATGCAATGGCTGGAAGCTGAAACAAACAAATTCAGATTGTACAGAAGGTGCAAATTTTTAACAATGAAAGTACTTAATCATTGGAACAACTTATAAAAATGGTGGTGGATTCTCCTTCACTGGTAATTGTTAAATCAAGACTGGATGTTTTTTCTAAAAAATATTGGCTCTAGGAATTATTTTGGGGAAGTTCTCTGTCTTGTGTTTTATGGGTGGTCAGACTAGATTATCACGATGTCCCTTCTGGCCTCAGAATCTCTGAATCAATGGACTCTCAGTCAACGCCAGCAATCATGGATTTTAGTGGAGAAAGGAAAAATCTTTGTCTACTGAAATGCTCATCCTTTCTGTGTTGCCTTCAGTAATTTCCTCTGTAACCCAGAAACTATGAAAGTTGTAACTGACAGACTGAAAATTAATCTGAGGTCATCCTTTAATTAAGTCATTTGACACAAAACAAAATTCATTTCTGATGGTGTGATTGGGTTTACGGACCCCACACTAAGACTAATGGAGTTGTGGAGCAGTATTGGGCCAAGAAGGCCCCAGTCCTCAGCAGGTGTAGAGCTTGCTCCAGATGGCGGGCCTGCTTAAAAGGAGATAGGCAAGAGGAAAGAGTGAAGGAGAGTCTGGCTCCAGGCAGCCAGCCAGGCTGTAGCCTCTGAGAAAGAGGGATCCAAAGGGGAAGGGTCTGGACTGGGGTTAAGACCCATCAGGGATGCCCAAGACCTAACCTCTTTTCTCCCCTGCCACTTCTCCCTAATAAGGGGGAACAACTGGACACTGCAAAGTGAACTGGGAAGGCCCAATTGACTGTTTGAATTATTGAGACTGTGGCACCAATCCTCTGCTGAGAAGGAAACCCAGCACCACAACCACACTCCAAACTGAAGAGAGAACAGGATGAGGTAGGAAGTGGCCCAGGGGGCTGATCTATTGTACAAGCTAGAGGGGACTGAGCCTCTCCTCATCCCTTCCCTGTTGGGCCCTGGGCTGGGACCTGATGGAGAGGGTGGGCCTAGGGTCTCATACCCCTCCTCTGCCTACCTAAGGGAACCTGGGAGCACCAGGGGACAGTGGACTGTAACTCAGCTGCCAGGCCTTCTGATTACCTCACAAGGCTGCATCACAAGACTCTGAGAGACTATTGAGCCACAGTCTGCCAGTTTCAAGTGAACCCCACTTCAGATGGAAACAGATGTAGCGTGGTGGCCATCTTAGAAATTTGCTTGTGGAGCTGGGTGATGAAGGGGAAGCAACAAAATAGCAGAGAGGAATGAAAGGGAGATCATGTGTTTTCATCCTTAACAGGTCCTGCTACAGCTATTCTATATTTCCCTCCATCCTTCTCATCAGCAGACTGTTCCTCTCTGATGATAAGTTAAGTCAGGGATCGTCAACCTTTGGCACGCAGCCTGCCGGGGAACGCTGCTGGCGGGCCAGGCTGGTTTGTTTACCTGCAGCGTCCACAGGTTTGGCCGATTGCAGCTCCCAGTGGCCGTGGTTCACTGTCCCAGGCCAATGGGGGCTGCGGGAAGGGTGGCTAGCACCTCACTTGGCTCGTGCCACGTACCACAGCCCCCATTGGCCTGGGATGGCAAACCGTGGCCACTGGGAGCTGCGATCGGCCAAACCTGCGGACGCTGCAGGAAAACAAACTGGCCTGGCCTGACAGCAGCTTTCCTTGGGGGGCCATGTTCCAAAGGTTGCCAATCCCTGAGTTAGTTCATTGCCTCTGGCCCATCTCACTCTGCCCAGTATTCCTCCAAGTCAGCTTATATAGCTGGGGCCTGAGCTGTATTCCAGCAGCTACTTTCTGAGACCAGCTGCACAGAAAGCTTCTGTATTAGGAGAATGCTGAACTGGGCATTGCCCTATCTATTGCAAAGACAGATCGAGTCTATGTATTAAATATTAGACAAAAGTAATTGCTTTAATCAAAAGGAGTTTAAAGAAAAAACATAACTGTCCAGTTTACAAGGACAAATTCTAACTGTCCCACATAGAATACCAAGCTTTCACATTCCACTCTTCTTAATTAGAAGTGACAGTTATCTTACAACAGGAGGACCTGGTCTCTTTGATTCCCAGCAATTCTGTCCCTTTCTGCTGCCCATCACACAGAATTGCCAGCTCCTTGTGCATTCTTCCACTACAGTCCTGCTCCTTGACCTTTTCATGCTTATTATTTCTGCTGATTGTTTCTTCACCAAAGACCAGTTTGGAATCCATCAGAATGCCTCCAGAACTACTCTTGGCAACTTCCCACATAGTCAGCATTAACCGGTGATAATCCACATTGGGACTGAACTCCCACTAATCATGTCATCATCCAAAATGCGATGGAACATTCGAAAGGCAACTTAGACAGGATTCACTTCAATAATTGAGGCTGCCATTGATGTGATTCTACCAAAGCCCAAAAACTTTAATCATTTTACCAGGCTCAGCCAAATAGCTGCAAAAAAACAAAAAACAAAAAACAAAAAACAACCACCCATCTCTTGTGGCTATCGAAAAAGATATATCCCATGCTGGAAACCAGAAACAGAAAGACTATTAAAGGAGCACCACACATCTGGTGACTTGATCACTGCAACATCCCTAATAGAGTCACTGAATTTAGTGCACCATCAAAGATGGATTAAGATGGGTGAAGCTCTGGACTTCAGTCACTCCAGTTGCAAAGCCTGACAATTGTTGCATCAGCTGGGGGTTGCAACCCCAGTGAAACATCGAAATCCTGAGGAATCAGCTGATGCAATCACAAGAACGTTTCTTATGAACTCAAAAGCACTAGGGCACAAGTCATATAAGTGCAAAGTGTGCAGAGAGCTCCAATAAACAGCCAGCTCACTACTCACCTCCCCGCCATCACTGTCCTTCATAGTCGAGGAGGTAAATAAGGCCCTCTCATTCATGAAAGCTGGAAAAGCTGCAGAATCTGATGATGTCTTTCCAGAATTTCTTAAAAACAGAGCCAATGGATGGAAATGGCTGGCAGCACTGTCCTCCAATAGCCATTCCTAGGGGCTTATCCCAAGGATCTAGTGCAAGGCTCTGGTCTTTGCCATTGTCAAGTTTGGAAAGCCAAACAATCCTTCCTTCCTCAAACCAGATAATGCAACTCCTTTGCATGTTGTAGAAGTTCATGGAGAGAATATTACTGGCAAGGATAACACTGCTTGTAGAAGCAATGTTACTGAATGAACAATCAATCTGACCAGGCCACAGCTGCACTGACTATGTATTAGCTTTAACATACATTAAGGTGGGATTCCAGGAAAAAGTGAAGATTGGGACAACTTTCTCAGGACTTGTCTATACAATTAGTTTTCCAGCAAGGTAGGGTGTGAATCTACGCAACACTAGGCTGCTGCCGACTAACTGTCCATGAAGATCTGCTGATGCACATTAACAGTTCATTAATGCCAATGAAAATGAGGTAGGATCAGAGGCTAAAATAGGGAAAGAGCAAGTTAATAATTACTTAGACAAGTTAGAGGTATTTAAGTCATCAGGGCCTGATGAAACATCCTAGAATACTCAAGTAGCTGACTGAGGAGATATCGGAGCCATTATCGAAATAAGAACAACCTGGGCAATAACAGACCAGTCAGCTTAACTTCTGTACCCAGAAAGATAATGGAGCAAATAATTAAGCAATCAATTTGCAAACATCTAGAAGATAAGCTGATAAGTAACAGTCAGCATGGATTTGTCAAGAACAAATTGTGTCAAACCAACCCGATAGGTTTCTTTGACAGGGTAACAGCGCTGTGGATAGTAGACATGGGATATCTTGACTTTAGTAAAGTTTCTGATACTGTCTCGCATCACTTTCTCATAGACAAACTAGGGAAATGCAACCTAAATGGAGCTACTATAAGGTGGGTGCATAACTGGTTGGAAAACCATTCCCAGAGAAGAAAAGGAGTACTTAGAGAGTAGTTATTTGTGGTTCACAGTCATGCTGGAAGGGCATAATGATTGGGGTCCCACAGAGATCTGTTCTGGTTCCGGTTCTATTCAATATTTTCATCAATGATTTAGATAATGGTATAGAGAGTACACTTATAAAGTTTGCAGATGATACCAAGCTGGGAGGGGTTGCAACTGCTTTGGAGGATAGGATTAAAATTCAAAATGATCTCGACAAACTGGAAACAAGGTCTGAAGTAAATAGGATGAAAGCCAATAAGGACAAATGCAAAGTACTCCACTTAGGAAGGAACAATCAGTTGCACAAATACAAAATGGGAAATGACTGCTAGGAAGGAGTCCTGTGGAAAGGGATCTGGGGGTCATAGTGGACCACAAGCTAAATATGAGTCAACTGTGCAACATTGTGGCAAAAAACACAACATCATTCTGGGATGTGTTAGCAGGAGTATTGTAAGCAAGACACGAGAACTAGTTCTTCCGCTCTACTCAGGCCTCAACTGGAGTATTGTGTCCAGTTCTGAGTGCCACATTTCAGGAAGGATGTGGATAAACTGGAGAAAGTCCAGAGAAGAGCAACAAAAATGATTAAAGGTCTAGAAAACATGACCTATGAAGGAAGATTGGAAAAAAAAGGGGGGGTTGTTTAGTCTGGAAAAGAGAAGACTGAGAGGGGTAACATAACAGTTTTCAAGTACATAAGAGGTTGCTACAAGGAGGAAGGAGAAAAATTGTTCTTCTTAACTGCTGAGGATAGGACAAGAACCAATGGGCTTAAATTGCAGTAAGGGAGGTTTAGGTTGGACAATTAGGAAAAACTTCCTAGCTGTTAAGCATTGGAATAAATTGCCTAGGGAGGTTGTGGACTCTCCATCATTGGAGATTTTTAAGAGCAGGTTAGACAAACACCTGTCAGGGATGGTCTAGATAATACTTAGTCCTCCCATGAGTGCAGGGGATTGGCTAGATGACCTCTTGAGGTCCCTTCCAGTCCTATGATTCTGTGATTCCACCCAAAAATGCTTGATCTGACATTAGATTGAAGCCTCACATATCACCAGCACCTGAAAAATATCCATGACAAAATAAAGATACATGAAAATCTCATTCAGAAACTGGCAAGAATGACCTGGGAAGCTGATGCAAAAATCTCTAAAGACCTTTTCACTGGATATTGGTCTCTACCACAAAATACTACTCCCCTATCTGGACACATCGCTCCCACACATCACTTGCCCATTCTCAGTTTAACACTATTATGTGTATCATTATGGACATGGTGAAATCAATCCTACAGCCATCGCTTCTCGTATGAGTGTAGATCTAGCCATCCCAAATTCATCACAACATGAGATTCCTTTGTCAGTTCCATCATATTTGGGGGCAGGGGGAGAATCTTCTAATACATAATAACCTAAATAACATACCAAGATTCCAATTCAAATCCTGAAAATCTTTTTGGCTTGCAGCGCTAGAGCTCGAAGCACTGGGTTCTCCCCCGAAAATCAGTGGTAAGCAAGGTGGGAAGGAGACCAACATCCCAAACAAACAGCTCATCAAGGACCCAGGCAAACAAATCCAGTGCCTTTTAACTCACATGGAAAATATGGTCCATTGTGGACCACATCTGCTTATTACACAGCAGATGTGCCTACATCCTTCATAAATGGAGAATGAGACACAAAGCCTATTTGTTACTGTAGAAACAAACTTCAAACTACGGAGCACCTCATCAACCGATGTCCCATGTCGTAGCTCGTCCATCCTCTCCTCGTCTCCTGAAGTAATCAATTGGATTGCGAACCTAGGCTTGGACATCCAATATTGATGTTTTTAAGCCATACCAAAGAAAAAGAATTTCTGAACCTAGTAATAAAGGAAATGCAAAATGCTGCCTTGAAATAGGCACTGTGCACAGACGGATACATTTTAAAGATCACGACAATAAGAAGGTTAGGTCTAATATACAACTAGCACCACAGAACTGTCAGGACCAAGGGAGTGCTGGGATGTGAGATAGGTTAGGTTACAAGGAAATTGTTTTGATTACACTATCAACCAGGGAAGTGAAATGTCTAAAAAAATAATCCCACACTTGCACAATTCTCTGATAATTAAAATGGCTTGGTGTGTTTCAGTATTTCAGTTTTGCATTGTGTGTTAGGCTAGATCATGTGATTTGAGTCACATGGTATATGTTTGAGTTCCCTGATTGGCTAAGCTGATTTTTAAGTATGGATTATTGTTATTTGTCTTGCGGACTTGCCGAGAGGCTCCAGATAGGTTCTAATCACACTTAGAGCTGAAGAACTTATCACAGCTAAGGCGCTTTATGTTTCAATTTCATAGCCTGTGCCTTATTGGAGCCCCTATTTAATTTACAGACTGTCAATATGTTTGCAAGCTCAGTGTTTGAAAAAGCTTCTTTTGCTTCTGAATTCCACAGAGTGATACTGGAGAGGAAAGATGGTAGTTGGATAGAGCCTAAAACCATTGACTTCAATGATAGTTGGAAAGAGCCTTAAAACAGAAACAGGCTCGCGTTTCTATCTACAGAGTGAAGTATCGTGAAGGCTAGGTTGTTAGCAGTGAGCTACTCCTTAACTGGAGATGACAAGACATTTTTAGAAATTTGTGTGAAAGAAAGAGCATTTTTTGAACTGCATTTAAAGTGACAACTGTGAAGGAAAAGAGGAAATTCAATTGGTGAGTCAAATGCTCTGAGACTTGATATTTCAGCCTGTGAAGGAACCTCTTTCCAAATCAATACACGTTGTGGAGGAATTCTTTCTTAAGCTTCTGGAACTGAATGTGGATGCCGGTCTCCTGGAGATTGGAGAGTGTTATAGGAAACATGCATAGAAATTGATGGTATTCACAGATTCAAAAATATGTATTGCTAACTGCTGATTTTAGGGGACAAGGACAGTTGTTTAAATGACTGCAGTGGCAAGGAAGGAACTAATTTGCAAAGGGGTTGAGAGAATGGGTTGAATTCTGCTCTCAGAATAAAAATTACTCCTATGCAAAGAGCCTGAAAAAGGCCCATGCTTAACCCAAATTCTGAAAATAGGGCTTAAATAGGATGTTAGTGGTGCCTATAGCTAGCGAGGTGCCTCAACAGGGCTTGGGAGGAAAGTCTGAAGCAAATGGGATTGAATGGGAGTAAATGAAAGTAAAATTTGTCCTAGTGTGTTTTGTTGGCTTGAGTTTTCATGAGTCCCATATCTTTCAACAGTCCAAAGGCTCAAATGTGAAATAAAGACCCAAAAGACACAGGATAAAGAGGGCTGCTTGAAACTAAGCTATGCAAGAGTGGTTTTTTTTAATCATTTAGAACATTTTGTAATTAAATTTGGTCTCCTCATTCAACAGTTCTAATTTTAAATCAATAAAAGTAATTAAGAACGTTCATAAACTGTGAAGTTGGGATGCAAATCCAAACACCACCAAACTTTGGAGGGTTTCATTCAGTCTATTATATTGGTGGGAACTAGCACTGAAGTTTTGGATCTGGACCTGAATTTCTCAAGACCCCTGGGTTTTGATTCAGGCCCTGTCTTAAAATAGTAAGAGTGAGAGAAACCTCTGTTTGCCCAGAGCAGAATGAAATGTGATTAAAATGAAAGCTGTACCTTGTACACAATGAGAGACATTTCAGCGTACACTGGCTCAAAGGGAACTTTCCAGCCACCTAACATGCCTGCTTGACTCCCATTAGGATTATACATTGGCAAGTGAGGAGGGTGGACTCTAATTAACGTGTTTACAATGGAAAGTGCTTCTTCCAGTGTACTGCTTCCCAACTGAGTTGAGAGTGATTTACCAAGATAAAACCCTGCTGTCACTCAGCTTCCAAATAAGGCAAGAGAAGACTGGGCAAAGGGAGGTTCAGATGGTAAAGTGAATTAGCATTGGTGAATTTGAAGTGCTTATACTGCAGTCTGCAGTTCAGCTGTTTGCCTGGGGTTTTTTTGTTTGTTTTGTTTTTAATTTATCCTCACATTAATAAACCTTGTCCTCTGCTGATAAGGAGGCCAAGTGCTTAGTTAAGTTCACCAATTCCCCCACCTCTGATCCCCCACGGTTTATAATGTAACATTTATTTTGCTGGCTAGAATTTATTTGGTTTCTAGAAGCCTTCATACAAGGCTACCATCCAAATTAATTCATTAAGGCTAACCAAATAGAAAGTTACAACACAGCAATGGGAATCTTGTCTTTACCAGCACACTGACTGCAGCTATATAATTAAGGAAACAGTCACCCAGGGACACCTTGAGAGATGTTCCCTTCTTCACGGGAGCCATTGGTAACTCCGGTAGGTTAAAACCACTGGTAATACAAAGAGGTTAATTCTCTCTCCATTATCTTACTTTAGATGTGTAAATCGTGGAGGGTCTTTGCTGTGGGCAACTAGTCTGATCTGTAGCCATTCCACCTCAGGCTGTGATTTCACAAGCTGAACAGACCTGGGCTGGCTCCATGCTCTGTTGGCAGACTTCTAGGAAGAACCACCAGTGCTACAAGGAACTTGGTGATGCAGCAAGTTCAACTCAATCCTGACTAATTAGGATCATTAAAGGATTCCAAGGCACTTTAAAAAACAAAAACAAAAAACAGAGGCTCTGATCACATTCCAAAATGGATAATTACATTGTACCTACTTACAATTCCCCTGCAGCTTCAATTAGATATAGCACTTTCCTTCACAGTCTGTCCTCCACTGCGGTGCAATGTGGCTGTGCACAGTTAAACAGCTGCTATTCTCCATCCAAGATGCAGATGCAATTCAGTGGTAAGCAAAGTGACCTAGGATATGTAAATAAGAGGGACTATATAATGGAATTTGTATTTGACTGGCTCCTGTATTTATTGAATATCCTTGTATAAATCAAGCATACTTCCAAATAACTAAGAATAGGCCAGATGCTCCCTTCCCGATGAATGAAGAAGGGGGAAAAAAAAAATACAGGTTTTGATGAACTGCTGCTGGGCTTTCATTCTCACTCTCCCTCCCCTCCACCAATGGCAGGACTGTGGGCTGAGCAGAAAGTGGGACCAGAAAAGGCTACATAGGCCAAGCATCCATAGGAAAGCCTGGTTCTAAATTCGTGGTTCCCAACCTCAAGGAGAGGTTATAGGGGAGACTCCAGCAAAGGCAGGACAGTCAGCTTTCAGCCATCCTGCCTTCATTTCCTGGCCAGCACCTGTGTTCTGTTGGTGACATTCACCCGCCTGCACAGGGACAGAACGAGGTCAACACACACCACTTAAATCTCACAATCCAGGACTTGTGCTAGCTTGCTGCAGAAGGGTGAATTTCACCTGTAGGCTCTCTGTTGGCGGGAGACAGCAGGATGGCAGGGCAAGTTAACAGAGATGGCAATTTCCTGCAATATCATTGAAAAAACGTATCTTGGGACTCCATTACACTAAATGCAAAGTTTAGGTATTATTGTGGGTTGGGATTCAGCAATTCCAAGATTAGAAGTGACCCCTGTGATCATCTAGTCAGACCTCCTGTATAACACAAACCATAGAACTTCCCCCAAAATAATACCCAGAGCAAATCTTTTAGAAAAACCATCCAGTCTTGATTTAAAAATTGTCAGTGATAAAGAATCCACCATGACCTGTGGTAAATTGTTTCAATGGTTAATTACTCTCACGGTTCAAAATTTACGCCTTATTTCCCATCTGAATTTGTCTAGCTTCAAATTCTAGCCATTGGATCATGTTATACCTTTCTCTGCTAGATGGAAAAGCCCAATATTAAACAGTGTTCCCCATGTAGAGACTTACGGACTGATTAAGTCACCCTTTAAACTTCTCTTTGCTAAACTAAGGACTGCATTAATCTTGTTGGTCACAGAGTTATAGTGGGAGCTCATGTTCAGCTGATTATCCACCATGACACCCAAATCTTCTTCAGAGCTACTGCTTCCCAGGATAGACTCCCCCATTCTGTAAGTATTGCCTACACTGTTTGTTCATAGATGTATACATTTATATGTAGCTGTGTTAGAATGCACATTGTTTGCTTGCATCCAGTTTACCAAAAGACCCAGATCGCTTTGAATCAGTGACATGTCCTCTTCATTATTTATAACTCCCCCAATTTTTGTGTCATCTGAAAACTTTATCAGTGATGATTTTATGTTTTCTTCCAACTCATTGATAATAATGTTAAACAGAGCAAGAACTGGTTCCTCTGGGACACCACAGGAAACAACTGCTTGATGATGATTTCCCATTTACAATTACATTTTGAGACCTATCAGTTAGCCATTTTTAATCCATTTAATGTATGACATGTTAATTATATTCTAATTTTTTAATCAAAATGCCATGTGGTACTAAGACAAATGCCTTACAGAAGTCTAAGTATATTACATCAACATTACTACATTTATCAACCAAATTTGTAATCTCATCCAAAAAAGATCTCGAATTAGTTTGACAGGATCTATTTTCCCTAAATCCATATTCATTTGCTATAATTACACTACCTTCCTTTAATCTGATTTGATCTGATTGCATATGCACCAATTCCAAAGCTTGACAGCATTGGTGCAGAGGGAGAGGGATCTTGCCCCGCCTTGCCACTTTATATAGAACATGCCTGACAAGTTGTCTGTCATGACCTATATGTGTTTGCCCTGATTAATGGTAGAAACTAGAGACAGGCATGTCTGACTGCCCTGAGTTTCAGGAGCTTGATCTGCAGAGTGGTTTCTTGAGGCATCTACCTGCACCAAGCCATGTGAGTGTCTAGATGCGCTCCTCACCCCAACAGGGATGCATCCATTGTTATGACAACTTTTGTGGAAAGGCAGGCAAAAGACTCCTGCACAAACATTCTGAGGGTATTTCCACCAACTGAGAAGTTCCTTTATGAAGGTGGGTATGGAAAGTAGTGTAGTCAGACTGTCTGTTTGGTGACTAAATAGTCCTGAGCACCCTTAAAAGCTAAGCATTCACAGTCTTGCATGATCTATAATGACAGTACCTGCTGCATATGCCCCAGCAGCTGAAGACAGTTTTTGACTGGGGTTTGAGGGATGATCAGTGGTTTGAGCATTGGCCTGCTAAACCCAGGGTTGTGAGTTCAGTCCTCAAGGGGGCCATTTAGGGATCTGGGGCAAACATTGGGGACTGGTCCTGCTTTGAGCAGGGGGTTGGACTAGATGATCTCCTGAGGTCCCTTCCAACCTTGATATTCTATGATTCATCTATGATTCATCTGAGCTGTCTTGACTATGTTGGTTCAGACCAGGAATCTGTGCATTGGGACATAGGGTCTTACTGCTATTGAATCATGATGAGCTCCTATCAATTCTAACTGTTGCACAGGGACAAGGTGAATTTTTAAAAATTTAGTTGTAGGCGCAGTTTGAGGAAGAGGTCTATGGCTTTGCAAGTTGTCCATGAAGTTATGTCTACGGAGCCATCTTTCAGAAGCCAATTGGCTTGGTAAAGGAACACCAGAATTCCTTTTCTGCAGAGGTGTGCTGCTCCTACTGACATAACTTTTGAAAAGACTCTTGGGGCAGATGAAAAGCCAAGAAGGGAGCACCCTGTACTGAAAATAATCCTGAATGTACAATATAGGAATATTATGTGAGATGGATGGATTACTATATGGAAGTGTCCTGAAGGTCAAGGACTGAGAAGCAATCCCCTTGGTCCAGTGATGGGACTATTGCTGAAAGTGTCACCATCTTGAATTTTTGTGCCTTCACAAAGGTGTTGAGTAGCCTTTAATCTAGGATGGGTTTCCAAACACTGTTCTTTTTTTGAATCAGGAAATATCTGGAATAAAACCCCTTCCCTCTGTGCTGCGTGGGAACCAGTTCTGTAGTACACAAGAGTAGGAGAGAGTCTATTTTCTGTCATTGCTGGTTCTTGTGAGAGGGGTTCCTGAAGAGGGATGGGGAAGGAGAATTAGCAGGTGGAAGAGAAGTAAAGTGGATGGAGTACCCTGTGGAGAAGATCTCCAAAACCCACATGTCTGTAGTGATTGCCTTTACCACTTCCGGCAGGCTTGGAAGTCAGTGCCAAAAGGGAGGAAGACAGGTGAATCAATGCAACTGGTAAAAATGGGAATGGTAATTCAGGACATTGACCACGCAGTCAAAATTGGTGCTTGGAGGTGGAAAGTTGCAAGGTTGAGAAGTGGGTGGTTTGTCCTCTCTGGAACCTCTTGTCTCTTGCTTTTTGAGATTTGTATGATCTGTGAGAGGAGAGCTCAAGACTTGGGCAGGACAGAATCTCCCTACTATCTGGGACTTACTAAATTCTCTTGTGGGCAAGTGTATAGATCGAGAGAACACAAAGTAGCCCTGGAGTCCTTTAACATTTGCAAAGATTCATCTGTGTTGTCAGCGACCAGTTTGGCACCATCAAAAGGGAGGACTTTGATCATATTTTGGACCTTCTTTGGAAATCCTGAGAGCTGGAACCAGGAGGTCCTCCTTATAACTACCACAGTAGAGATCGAATGGGTATCAGCAGCATTGAAGGAGGCCTGCAGAGATGTTTTGAGGAGCAGCTGGCCTTCTGCAATAATTGCCTGGAATTGCTCTGTGTTTTGCTGGTAGATGCTCAATAAATGAATTCAGCTTAGTATAGTTTGTATGATTGTACTTCACCATTAAAGCGTGGCAGTTGGTGATTCTGAACTGTAAAGTTGCTGATTAATACATTTTTCTACCAAATAGTCAAGGCACTTATGATCCTTGTCACAGGGATCGAATTTAGATGGTGCTACCTCCCACATTCATTAACATTGACCACCAGAGTTAGGAGAGGGATGAGAGAATAAAAATGTGGAGTCCTTAGATGGGTCATATTTCTTATCCAGTTTCTTGCATCTAGGTGGAATTGTGGCCAGGGTGTGCCAGATAATGAGGCCCTAATGGACCCTGCAAATGTTAACAAGCAAGGCAATGGGGGCAGATGAAGCTGTATGAAGGGTGTCAAGCAGCTTATGTTGTAATTCTATAAACACTTCAAGAGGGATCTGCAAAGAATCTGCAATTCTACTGACAATGCCCTGAAATTGTTTGAAATTGTCCATTGGGGATGAAGGAGGTGGCATAACCTCTCCATCCAGGGACGAAGAAGAGATGTTGGCTGATGGAGATGTCTTCATCAGCCCTTGCTTGTTTCTCAAAGGTTTCTTCCTGAGGTTCCTGTCTTATAAAGAGGGAGAATGATGAGGGCTGTCTATCTCTGGCAGGTGGTGCTTGAGGCCCTAAAGAATTGCTAGCAATAGGCTGCACATGGGTCCTAGTATGGCCAAGCAGGTGACACATATGGGATGGGTGGAGGCATCCATGGATATTCAGATCAGCGAGATGGTGGTTGTGGCCATCTCTCACGAGTGATATCAATCTCCTCAGAGACCTCTGGAAAAGAGCCCTGCTCACATATTTGGGGACTGGGGCAAGATCTTCAGCAGAATTCTTCTCTTCCAAATCACTCTGTAGCAGAGGAGCACTAAAAGAAACCTGAGGTGAAAAACCATCGGTACCAGGCAAATGTCCAGATCTGGAATGTCAGATCTGGAAGTCCTTGGTACTGAGAAAATCTTGGAATAGAGCAGTGTTAAGTCAGGTGTCTAGGACACAGTAAGGTCTCGGGAAAAGTGTTAACTCCCGCACTACTGAGGGTGTTGTCAGTACTGGGTCCGCAGCCTGTGCCGAAGTTAGTGGCTGAGGGAGTTGATGGTACTGTGAATCTCGACCGCTCTGAGGGCCCGAGTGGGCTCCTTTGGTACCCAGTGAGGAGAGGTAACACTCATCTCTCCGTCTTGTGCCTTGATGGCGCAGACGACATCTGGGAGCTGGGAACCTTATAGTGCCTTTGTTACCTGGGGAACCAGCAGCCTTGTGGGGACCAGGTTGGAGACTAGTGGGTGCCGAAGTGCCTGGAGTCATGTGAGACCGCCACTTCTTTTCCACCTACCTGGAAAACTTGAGTGACGGTCTTTGGGAGTCTTATGGGAGGAATCTGGGGTCTTCCTCTTAGATACCCTCAAGGATGCAGTTCAGAGACAGCAGTGGCTGTGTTCTTTCTCAGACACCAGTGTATGGGTGGGGGAAGGTGTGTCTGGGTCAGAAGCGGAGTGAGGTGAGCTCTCCATCATGAGAAGTGGAAATTTGATCTCCCTGTTTTTTCTGGCTCTAGATTTTAATGCCAGATAAAAGTTGCACTTTTGGGAAATATGAGATTCCCCGAGGTAATGCATGGGGAGTGTCTGTCACTCATCGGGATTGCCTCCCGGCACAACAGGCAACACTAGAAACTGGGATAACTTGGCATGCTCTCCTAGTAAAATAAAAACTCCTAGGAGGGACAAAACTAGAAGAAAGCTACATGTATCAGTTTTTTTAAACTGCTACAGCTAAAACTACTAAGTACTAACTACTCCTAAGAACAACTATAACGAGTTAACCACTAACAGAGCTACAGGGAGACAGTTGAGGTAAAGGCGGACCAAAGCTATGGCTCTGTCTCAGGCCAAGGTGGTGGAGAAGGAACTGAGGGCAGTTCGCTCATGCAGTGCTATGTAACAATAGCATGGAACATGACACTAAGTACCATGCATGGGCGGGCTGAACAGAAACTGCTATGAGACTTCTCCAAGCGCACCTAGAGCGGAGCACTTACATGGACACTACTTGAAGAACTTGTGACTGTTGGCAACTGTTCATAGCCTCTGGAGAGAAAGAAAAACACAGATGGCCTATTGAGGCACTCTGGCTTGACCCCAGTAGTGAGGTCTCAGAAATATCAGCTTGGTAAAAACAGAACATAAGAATGGCACACAGGGTCAGATCAGTGGTCCATCTAGCCAAGTATCCTGTCTGCAGACAGCGGCCACTGCCAGATGCTTCAGAAAACAAATGCTTCAAGAGGCGCTACTTCTTCAGTAAAATAAAAATTCAAAGTACCGTGTGCTCCATTCTTTGCTCCAACTCTTCAAATTCTTCCACTTTCACCAAAATAGGCTATTTGTTTATTACAGCTGGAACTAATATTTCCCCTGTAGCCAGTTAAAAGAAATACATCCTCTTTGTGGCTTTCAAAATCCCTACAGGATTAGGAGTGAATACTTCAAGAGTGCATTATAAATTCAGACATGTCTATTGGGCTTTCAAGTATCACAGCAGGAGCTTCTTACTGAGGCAACCTGAGGGTAAAGGCTTTCCCACCTTTCCAAAGTGACTCCTCCCACAAAATTTTCTTAAACTGAAGTTAAAAAAAAAAACAAACCTACCTAGTTCTGCTCCTTAAAGCCACTCCATTCGAAGCAGAGCTGAATATAAATATAATTTAACACAATCACATACTCAAATATTACTCGGGAGTCTGCGCTAGTTTTCCCAATGTTTTCAGTACTTTGCACACTATGTGGCAGGTTGTTATTTGAGCCCTAAGCACATTTTAAAAAACCTAACAACCTGAAACAAGTTAATGGGTTTGTTTTCAAACACACACTGTCCCAGATGAAGTCTGAGCACCTGTCATTATCTTCCACACCAAAATCTCCCATTGTTACAACGGGCTGCATTGTTGCTTTGTGACAGCGATTACAAAGGTAGGATTAGATATAGCCCATTTCTCCTCTCCCCTGCTGTGTGTGCTGAACCAGCAACTTTGCCATGTTTTGATCAGATGCACGCAGCACGGACATAAAAATCAGGGACAGTAAGTACTACACAGATGGGGGAGGAATCAGTAACAGAGACAAAATCAAGGGCAACTCTAGGAAAAAAAAAAGAGACTGAACACAGTTTAAAAGGCACCTGGTTCTGAATCTATAAATGTTTATTTCTAAACGGTCTGGGAAAAGCAATGCAGATGCGTTTGTCCTATTTTCAGCCTTTCAAATGCATGTCATCTGATGAAAAACCTCCAGTGGGCTGAGCCTGAGAAGGGATTGGTGGGAGACTGTAAATGAAAATGAGTTTTAGCTTGAAGATCAAGGCTAGTTGTTGGAGTCACATCATACAGCCTTTAAAATTTAAGAACCACCTACAGCAACTGGTGGTACTTGCAATACTGTGCCTGCTGTTAGGTTAATCGCTCAGCAGAGGGCTTGCATGGGTGTAACCTCTTTTTAAAAAAATTATCAGGAAGGGCCCAAGGAGCTAAATTCATCATCTTTATGGAGTGTTGTTGTGTCAGCTAGAACTACAGAAGGGAGTCTGGAGGTGGAGGGGATGGATCACTCTCATCCCCTGGGAATGGCTTAGGTTTGTGATCATATGCATATTACTCAGAGAGGAAAAGATGGTGTCAGTGAGCCCACTGATTATGGCACAGAGGGGAAATATAGCTAGTACTTAAAACATGCACAAGACAGCACATGAAGATGGAGAAACCTTTATATTTCATCATGTTTTGCATCTGAATTTGCACCCCTCATTCATTCAATAGCATATACTAAAAGAAGTCACTGTTTGTTAAGATTCATTTGCTCTTAAAGCAACATTCAAACTAGTTGCTAGGGAGAGCACTGCCACAACACAGCAGGCTCATTTTTTGTAGCAGACTGCTACACAAGAGATCCTTATTTGCCAACCTGCAATTGCTGCTGAAACCCAAGACCCTGCAAAAATGCTGCTACTGGTTTTAGCAGATCAAGTCACGCTGATGGCTCACCAGAGTTTCCATTACAGAATCACTAGAGCATAGAAAGAAAGGTTTATTTTAGTGCCTAATGCTCCAGCCCTGCAAACACATACACATAAGCTTAACTTTAAATATGTGAGCAGTCCCCTTTGAAACCACTGGGGAAACCACTCAGAAGCTGAAAATGTAATATGTCCCTAAGTTTTTGAAGAATGAGAGACAAAAACCTGAAAGGTTTTCCAATCCAGTTTGCACCTAAACTTAAAATAGGCGGTGGGGTCAGAGAAGACTCAAGTACATTATGGGATTTGGGACTCTGTGATTTAAGAGGACGATAGCAAGCGAGACATGAAGAACTCTGACTTCAGCACAGGTTACTTGACCAACATCAATCTGCCCTGTTATTCCAGTATATATCCATAATGACTTCAGTGAAGGTACTTCATATTTCTATTAAAAAAAGAAAAGGAGTACTTGTGGCACCTTGGAGACTAACAAATTTATTTGAACATAAGCTTTCGTGAGCTACAGCTCACTTCACAGCTGTAGCTCACGAAAGCTTATGCTCAAATAAATTTGTTAGTCTCCGAGGTGCCACAAGTACTCCTTTTCTTTTTGCGAATACAGACTAACACGGCTGCTACTCTGAAACCTGTCATATTTCTATTGTATTCATCAGTATTGTAATTGAAATCCCAGTTTGATTCTTACTTTCCCTCTGGCCCAGTTAAGCTGCTAATTTGTATTTATCATTAACTTTAGTAATACACAATTCATCCACTGGAGCAAATATTTTTATGGGTTTTTTTTTTAAGTTCTCTAGTCTAGACTCCCCCAATATATTCCTTAGTTTTGGTTAGCAAATGCAACAGGCACAAGCATAGCAGCACTAAGATCTCATAGACTTGACAAAACAGATTGTGATCGTCCATTTTCCAGCTACTCTTAGAAAGACAAGCAACCTGCACTATGTAGGTCAGCATCAGTAGCAGCTACCGTAGCTTGAGAACAATCTAAACAAAGGAAGAGATTTTTCTTTGTAGCTGAATAAGTCATTCCACATCCATGCAGTAGCCATGCCTCACCTCTAAAGGAAGAAGCATTTTGAGCAAATGAATGAACTGGGCATTCCATGTTATGTTAGTAGCATTGTTTTTATACACATGGGAGACAAAAAAGCTGGATTCAGTCATGGCTTTTATTGTGCCGTCTGTCATCTCAGCAGAGCTACTTCATTAGCTTATGCCTGCTGGCTTGGATTGAAAGTGACAGCAAATAACTCTCATTGGCATCTTCTTGCGACTGGCACAATAACAGTGTTAGCAACTCTGCAGTGGCCTTCCAGTGTTTTGAGAGATCTGGAACTTTACCAGAAGATTTCAAACCTTTTCAGAGCACAGACCACATTTTAACAGGAAGTTGTTTCACGCCCTGTCTTCCCATTCATGATAGCATGGACCAACTCTCCCGCACCACCTCCGGCCCTCCCCCACTGGCCAACAGTTGCTTACTCGTGAAAATAAGATTATTAGGGAAATAGTACATGCATTTTTAACTTCATTTAGTACATCTAAACAGATGCAAACAAGTAGCCAGCACCATGTGATCAGTTCGCTTTTTGCAGGCCACCTGCGTGGGATACAATGCATAGTGCAACTGGTTCTGTGACAAAAAATATTTGGTCAGGAAGATGACAGTGAACATGAAGCAGTAGTCAGAAAAGAGACAGAGGAAGTAAAACCCAAAAAGTGTAGAGGGGAGTAACACTGTATTTTGTAGAGTTGCATTACATCCATTTGCACTATACAAAGAATAATCAGTTCTTACTCAGTGACAATAATTCACTATATAATAGTGTAGTGTAGATGCAATTTATACAGGCAAAGAAGTGCTTTAGCCAGCATAATTTATACCAGTTCCTGAGCAAATTAAGCTATACCAGCTTTTGCTGGCATAGTAGTGTAATAAATTTTGGAGGGACACATTTTTCCAGTGATGCCATAGCTCCTTACCAGTAATTCTCTCCTTCCACCCCACAGCCTAATTTTCTGCTTCAGTCATTCTTGGGTGGGGCTACAGAAGCCAGATCTCAAGTGGCAAGTGGCAGTGGTCCTGTCCTACCCTGCTCTTACTGCTGTCTCTGTCTCTTGGAGTGCAATGGCCCAGTTTATGTGCTTTTGTATTAGTGGGGACAAGCTCTTTAAGGGACGGATGATCTGTTTGTTTTATTCATACAGCGCCAGGCACAATGGCATCTGGCCCCTGACTGGAGCTCCTAGGCATTGCCACAATACAAATAAATAAATACATTATTAAAAATAATACTACTAATAAAAAATGGGCCATACCAACCAATGGTGGGATGGGTGAAGCCATCATTTCTAAAACTGCTTTCTCCTCCAATCCCTGGCTGAAAGCCATTCGGTTTATGTGCCCCTTTTTTTCACATCAGTTTTGAGTCATAATGACTCCACTCCCTCTTTAGTTCTTCCAAAGGTCAGTTCCTTCCAGGCATTCCCTTACACAACCCACTCTCCTACCCCTGGATTTCCTTCAGTCTCTTGCTTCTGAATTATTGTTGTATTGTTCACAGTCACTCACTGTAGCAAAAAGTAACAATGGTACAGTGATTCTTTAACATATCACTTCACATTGTTAGTTAAACTTTCCAATGCATCAAGTTAGAGTGAAGGGGAGGAATTCACTGCAGGGTGTGAGAATGGCAAAATAATAGTCAGAATGCAGAGGCTCAGAACAGGGAACCTTGTCTGATAAATTTGCTAGTGAATCAAGAGCTGTCCTTCCCCCCCCCCCGCCACCCCCAACAGTCAAGCAGCTGTATCATCAAAGGGCTTCTTGCATCCTGCTTCCACAGCATCCAACAAACTAGCTTAAAGTCTCAGACATTTAGATACAATCCTCCTCCTGGATTCTGAACAGGAACTGCAGGATGTGATAATAAGCTTTGCTACTTTCTAAGTTAAAAATCCTTTTCTCTGTGTAAGTAACTGCATGAGACAGAGTGGCTGTCTTGAACAGATGATCTCAGCTTCTTGAGGTACTTGAATTGTATAGGCTGATTTCATTTATTCTCACTCTGACACCAAAGGTCTCTATGTGACTATGACGTGATGCACTCACCACTCCAGTGCCTCCTCATGGCCAATATGGGAATTAGCTCTGGTAGCCAGTGTGCCTTGCTTTGGTGGTGCTCCATCTGTCACCTCTTCTGCTCCTGGACCCACATCCCTCCAAGGACCGCAATATCCTCTTCAGTGACACAGCCCTTTGGCCATGCCACACTTGGTGCTTCCCCATTCCAGGGGAAATCTCTGTAGACACTGTCCAACCACTTCTCTCAGTGGTGAGCACAGTCTACTGTTTAGCCACTTCCCCAGTGGTGAGTGGGGGGGACCTGGACCTGTTCACTACTCCGGGTCCCGGGACAGGAACCCTGTAGAAAGCCGCTGCTTTGGCACCCCCTCCGACTCTTCAATAGGTTTCCCTGGGCCACTTCCTCACGGCTCCAGCACCCTCTTTGTCCTTACCTCATGACCTCAGCCTGCAGATCCTTGCAGCCCCCCAGGAGCTGCCTTTAGCTCCCCCAGTCTCTGCCTGCAGCACTGGTCTGCCCAGGGTGCTTGCTGCTTTCAGCCTGCAAGGCAGCTAATCCTCTTCAAGCTCCAGGGAGTAACTGAAGCTGCTCTGCAGCCCTTCTTATATGGGCCTGCCCAGCCCTGATTGGCTGCTCCTTGCAGCCCTTCTCTAATTGGCTGCCTCCTGCGCAGCCACCCAAGGGGTCTATTAACCCTTTAGAGCCCAGTGTGGGACAGGCGCCCCACCACAGGTGGCACAAACATTACACTTGCATAACAATGAATAAACCAAATTTTTAATCATAGGTAGTGTCGTAAGACCTTTGTGCTACAGGGGGGCTCCAAAGGCTCCTGGGGACTCTTTGTGAAAATCCTACCCCTGATTGCAAGGGAGGGTCAGAATACTTAGCTTATCTCTGGTGGAGTCACCCCTATTTGCATCACCCTGGACAGAGATAAGTTTTATCCCCAGAGCCTTTAAAAATACCTCTGAAGAGCACATTACTTTACTTCTGGAATGGAGCAGCTTGCATCAGCTGTTGGATATTTTCAAAAAATTTCCAAGGCTATGATACCTCTGTTCCTTACTTGTTTGTGGACTGGGACTCAGGAGATCTTGGTTCAATTCCTGGCTCAGCCACAGGCTTCCTAAGTGACCCTTGGCAAGTCACTTATAAGGGGGAGATTTTCAAAGGCACCTCAGGAAGTTAGAAGCACAAATCCTATTGACTTTTTTCTTGCACAAAATGGGTAGTTCTGCTCAGCACACTGTTTCCTCATGCACTTACCCATATTGAACATGCAAAATGCATGTTTTGCAGGACAGTAAGGGTTTTTAGCAACTGCATCTGTTGTGCCCTTGTTTGAAAGCTGCCATCTGTTGTTAAAGTGATTTAGGAAACAGATAAATGAAAATAATTAATTAAAAGTAATGTTTGCCAAGGAGGAGGAACGGTTTGTGAAAATTTTTCTAATATATATATATATATGTATACACACACATGCTGTTCTTTAATATATATTATACACACAAATCCCACTGAATTCCTCTTATATACGACTGTGATGGGTGCGATGAAAAACCTGAAGACACATTACTGGGACAACCAGTTGAGTAAGGCTATGTCTTCACTGCAAAAAATAGGTGTTATTAGCAAACTGGAGATAGGTCTCTATGCTATAAGATCTTAGTGAAGACAAGGACAAGGTGAATACTTTACCTCCTGCCTGGGTTTTATCTCGACTTGTTATATCGAAGTAAAAACTACAGTACCTTGTCTCCATTAGGATTTTGCACCGAGATAGCTATCTTGATAGAAAACCACACTTTTTTATTAAAAAGAAAAGGAGGACTTGTGGCACCTTATAGAGACGAACCAATTGGAATCTTAGAGGAAACAGTCTCTAAGGTGCCACAAGTCCTCCTTTTCTTTTTGTGAACACAGACTAACACAGCTGCTACTCTGACACCTTTTTTTATCAGTGAAGACAAAGCCTAACAGTTTGCAGACTCTGCCCTACTTCAACTGTAGGATTTTCTGACTGTGATTTTAACTGTGCAGCTTTGAGGTTGAATTAACAGGTTTTTTGCATTTAATATCCCTTTTTTAACAGGGGAAAAAAGCAAAAGAAGAAATTGGCTATGCTTAAGCATGTTAGTATTTAAATGGGTCTAATTAGACTTTGAAGTCCACATCTCACTTAGGTGAATGAGCTCGGGGAGGGCTGAGCTCCCACCTCGGCAGCTTTGCGTCTGTTGCTTGGCGGCACACTCTACCACAGGGCCAGGGTAACATGACAGTAGGTGTATTTACATTGTAGCAGCTATATTTTTTGTAACAGACAGACACATTTGGTGTAAAGGAAAGCTTGGAATTTGCAGAATACTGTAAAATACAACAAAAATAGGGAATGACTTTAAATTGCAATATTCCCCTTTTTTTTCTTTCAATATTCTCTTGCTCCTTCTCCTAAAATAACATTTTCATAGGCCAAAAAAAAAAAAAAAGGATTATCCTTTACATCCTTCTATTTTTTTTCTCCTTTTTCTTTTTTCCCAGGACAGTTTATAGTGAAAAGGAAAAACAAAAAGTATAAAATTATAAAGATTAATCCATTTTTGCCAGTACGTTTTTTGGGTGAAAAACCAGTAAAAGGAATAAAATAATTGTAGATCTAAAATACATTTCAAGGAAAGTGTCTGTTAGCTACAAATGATCATTCCTCTCTTCCCCTCCTCCCCCCTCAGTGTTTTTTCTCCCAGAGTGTCACACATCCTGCACTCTAAAGGGATGAGAAAAAGAGAGTTAGTATTCAGTTTATGGCCCTGTGTCAAGGTTCCTTCCCCACTCTGAACTCTAGGGTACAGACGTGGGGACCTGCATGAAAACCTCCTAAGCTTACTTTTACCAGCTTAGGTTAAAACTTCCCCAAGGTACAAACTATTTTACCCTTGGACTTCCACTGCCACCACCAAACTTTATCTGGGTTCCTGAAAAAACGTAGTTTGGACACATCTTTCCCCCCAAAATCCTCCCAACCCTTGCACCCCACTTCCTGGGGAAGGTTTGGTGAAAATCCTCACCAATTTGCATAGGTGACCACAGACCCAAACTCTTGGATCTTAGCACAATTAAAAAAGCATTCAGTTTTCTTACAAGAAGACTTTTAATAGAAATAAAGGAATCACCTCTGTAAAATCAGGATGGTAGATACCTTACAGGGTGTCACGGTTCCTCCCCCACTCTGAACTCTAGGGTACAGATGTGGGGACCTGCATGAAAAACCTCCTAAGCTTATCTTTACCAGCTTAGGTCAAAACTTCCCCAAGGTACAAAATATTACACCTTGGACTGGCCGCTACCACCACCAAACTAATACTGGTTACTGGGGAAGAGCTGTTTGGACGCGTCCTTCCCCCCAAAATACTTCCCAAAACCTTGCACCCCACTTCCTGGACAAGGTTTGGTAAAAAGCCTCACCAATTTGCTTAGGTGACTACAGATCCAGACCCTTGGATCTTAAGAACACTGAACAATCCTCCCAACACTTGCACCCCCCTTTTCCTGGGAAATGTTGGATAAAAAGCCTCACCAATTTGCATAGGTGACCACAGACCCAAACCCTTGGATCTGAGAACAATGAAAAAGCATTCAGTGTTTTACAAGAAGACTTTTAATAAAAAATAGAAGTAAATAGAAATAAAGAAATCCCCCCTGTAAAATCAGGATGGTAGATATCTTACAGGGTAATTAGATTCAAAAACATAGAGAACCCCTCTAGGCAAAACCTTAAGTTACAAAAAAGATACACAGACAGAAATAGTTATTCTATTCAGCACAATTCTTTTCTCAGCCATTTAAAGAAATCATAATCTAACACATACCTAGCTAGATTACTTACTAAAAGTTCTAAGACTCCATTCCTGTTCTGTCCCCGGCCAAGACAACTACAGACAGACCCAGACCCTTTGTTTCTCTCCCTCCTCCCAGCTTTTGAAAGTATCTTGTCTCCTCATTGGTCATTTTGGTCAGGTGCCAGCGAGGTTACCTTTAGCTTCTTAACCCTTTACAGGTGAGAGGATTTTTCCTCTGGCCAGGAGGGATTTTAAAGGGGTTTACCCTTCCCTTTATATTTATGACACCCTGTCCAACTGTAATCATGATTTTGTAAGCTATCACAAGTAGCATGGTTCGGTTTATTTCCACACAACAGCTCTTCTGTCTGTTTTAGGTACTTATATGGCCCCTATTTTCTGCTTTCAAAATAAACGTTTGTCCATTCACATCTACCATGCTGCCACATAACCAATCTGTATCAGTGCACCGTGGGGAAATCTGGGTAGTTATCCTAAAGTGCCTCAGCAAAGGATACAGCACCAGAGAACATGCAGAAAAGCTTCAGCAGCATAAAGAACAATGCATCCTAGGATGTCCTGTGACTCAGAGAGCTAGAAGGAAGGAAGATCAGCCAGACATGGTTACAATGTCCTGTCCACACAGTAAAAAACAAAGATCAGTGTGCTGAGCATTGGAAAACAATGAGATGCCAGCCTGCTCATAGGGATGGGCATGCTGTTAACTAGTTCTGGATACTAGCTGAGTATTAACCACCTAGGGTGTGGACATACCATGTTCAGACCGAGCCATCTTCCTAAAGTCTTGTCTGCACTACAGAAAGACTTGTTGCTGAACATTGGTGGCGCTGATCACAGTTTGTCCATGACTACATCCAGTCTGCTACACCCAGAGCTGACAGCCATTCTCAGCAATGGGTACATTTTGTAGGGTAGACCAGGCTGACCAGGTTACAAACTCAGACTGTATAGCCTTGGCAGGGCCTAAACTGAGGCTCAGATTAAATTCATGCTATGTCATGTAAGTGCTAGCCTCCTAGGTATTTTTCTGTGGTGGTTCAGATTAAATACATTCCTTGAGCTGTTAACTGTCAAGCACAGAAAGGTGACAGAATAAATCAGAGCTATTCTTACACGAAGTGGTCCTTTGCTGTGTCTAAATATGCGCATACACCCTCCTAATGAGTGCGTGACACCTAGGTCTCCGAAAGTGGCACACTTTTCTATATATCTTGTCACAGCATCACAGTGGGGAAAGCATCCCCTTGATACAAAATGTATTTAGTTGAGAAATAGTGAAGATTGCCTATGCTAATGATCAAACATGGTTTCTTATTGAGGATTCTCTCTTACCAGCATGCTATCCTGATGTCAGTTGTTCTAGGGTGCGACTTCTATTGGCCTCTACATGGCATAACACCCATTTAGCCCTCAGTCTTTCTTTGCAATGGGCCAGATTCTGGCACTGTTGAGTAGTACCTTACTGCATGAGTAGTCTCATTGAAATAAATGACTAAGGTACTACATATTGTAACAGTATCAGAATCTGGCCCAGTGAGAATAAAGGGAGGGAGACTCTCATTGCAAATAAATTCTCCTTCCTTCCTTCTTTCAGTTTAGTGCTTATGAAAGCTACCAGCCCAATAACCCAGGAGACTGAAGTCCTTCATTTATCCATGGAATGCGTACAGCATGGGCAATAATAGGACAATAGGACAATATTGTACAATATTGTAATATTGTACAGTAGTTGCCCTTACACTGGGTATAGGGGTAAGACTGCACATCACCAAGATCTGCAATGCATATCTACTTGCTGGGTATTTTACCCTTTATTAGCTATCTTGTCAATCTGCTGTAATAGGATGTCATAATGCACCACAAGTATCCAACGGACAGTACTTTTAGTCTCTGTCTTCACTACAGCTTTAACTGAGTAAGAGGGCAGTGTTACAGCATGGTTACCCCCGACCTTGTTACAATATAGTTAAAAATATTGGTCCAGATCCTCAATTGCTATAAATCAGTGTAGTTCTGTTTAATTAATTTTTCCTACAAAGGAAAAAATGGGTTTTTGTATCCTCCTTCCCCCCTTTACAATACATAAAGAAGGTCAGAAAGATCTAGGGTATTTTTTTCCTCAAAAAGTATTTTCCCATTTATTTCTTAAACTTTATAAATAACAGAATTTTCAAATATTACCTTTAGTTTACTTTTTTGCTAGCGGATGGCTTGGAGGACTAGCAAACTGGAATGAGAGCTTTCTCAAGACTTTGAATGAAGGGGTAAGGAATATCAAATCACTAAGAAAGAGAACATTTCTCCCTAATTTTTGTCAGAAGTTTGTTAAATAGATGTTAACAAAAGCACACAACAGCCTGATTTAAACCCCTTTCAGTTGCTCAGTTGTAATAACATTACCAGTACTTTTTTAGTATTTGTAATGTTATGTCCTTATTGGTTCCTCAGTTGTCCATAAAGTCTTCCAGAAAAAGAGGCTGGACAAGACCTTCATTTCTAATATAAAACAAACCAAAAAAATAATCTGTACACTAAATTGAACACTTTGCAACATTTCCAGGCTTTCTTTGCACATCATAAAAGAAGGAAAAAATAGCAGAAGACCATATTTCTCCTTTGCAGGTTACCTGTAAAGCTCACCTGGTTGAATCAGTCATATGAACTCTGTGCGAAGGAACAAGGTGGACTAAACATTGATTCAAGAGTTTAATAGAAGACTAAAAGAAAAGGAGAACTTGTGGCACCTTAGAGACTAATAAATTTATTTGAGCATAAGCTTTCGTGAGCTACAGCTCACTTCATCAGATGCATTCAGATTTTCCACTGAATGCATCCGATGAAGTGAGCTGTAGCTCACGAAAGCTTATGCTCAAATAAATTTGTTAGTTTCTAAGGTGCCACAAGTCCTCCTTTTCTTTTTGCGGATACAGACTAACACGGCTGCTACTCTGAAAACTGATAGAAGACTAAGTTACTTACGTTTTCTAGAGCAGCCAAGACAGGGCTTCTTCAAGAGAATTTGAATCGAGCCTTGTCCACATGTTACTTCATATAGGAAATGGTTCCCATTAATTATATTCTAGAATTGCCTTACGCTCACAATAATAAAGTAATAGTTCTCCCTTAATCATGCAACTCTCTATTTAGCAGATCCGACCTCCCACCTCAAGAAACTGCATGCGCCATACTTTGCAAGAAGTTTATCGTTTGAAAAACACAAAAAGACAGCCAATTCTGATTAAGTGCATTAAGTCATTGTGTGTTCTCCACCTAAACTTATGGTGCACCTCGATTAGAATAATACAAATACAGATAAATAAACAGTGATGTCTTGCCTCTGTTAAACAAATTAAAACATGTAATCAAAATAATTTGGTACCTGTTCAGCTTTGGTATTGGCTAACAAGAGCAGGACTCCACACCCTAGTGAAAGAAAGATCAAAGCCTTCTTTGGCATTTATGAATGTTAGGCAAAGAAAACAAACATTTAATACAGAGGGAACAAAAAGTCAAGACACTTAGGTCAGGCTATGAGATCTTTCAGATTTTATGACGTTTACATTGGAATCTTATCTATGGTGCAGTCACTGAATGGCATAAAGGGAACACAATATGGGTGACTGAGGATGGGATTTTCAAAAATACTCAGTTTTGGTCTAACTCTGTTTCCACTGAAGTCAATGACAGTAGATCTGTGCAAATAACAGATTGTTGGTTCATTGGCAGTTAAAAAATATTTTAAAAATATTGTTTCACACTGAATTGAAAGTGACATATTTCAAATTTTTGGGTGAATAGAAACATTGGGGAAAAACTAAATTGGGGTCAAACAAAACATTTTGTTTTGACAATCAAAATGTTTCATTTTTGTTTCAACTAGTTTTAAATGTTTTTGATTTTTTAAAAGGAAATTTTGAAACAAAATGTTGTTTCGAACCAAAAAATCGAAACATTTCATTTTGAAAAAGTCAAAACAATATTTTGATTTTTTTAAGGTTTTTTTTCCCAGTCAAAACAATTTGACAAAACTGACATGAATTTGTGAAACATTTTGGTGTTGCCAAATCTGCATTTTTCTCTGGAAAAAGTTTCATATGAAAAATTCCACCCAGCTCTAAATGGGAGTTTTGCCATTGACTTCAATGGGAACACAGTTAGGCCAACGCACTTTTGAAAATCCCATCTTAAATGTGAATTTCATCAGATGCCTTGTTTCCACTGTGGTGGAACATGATAAACAAACTGAATGCTTCTGAGGAAGGTAAAAAACCCAGTGCGCTTGGCTGCTTGTGTAATGCTGCTCACAAGTGAAATAATTCTTTTGCAATTAATGTGGCAAGCAGCTAATGTCCTGAAGCATGAGATTTGATTATCCAGCTTAGCAAGCACAAAGACAATTGTCATAACATTATCATAATAATTATAATTATTTATCATTTTTATTGCAGTAAGTATAGGGGCCTCAGTCATGGATCAGGGCTCCCCTATGGCAGGCACTGTACAAATACATATCAAAGAAATGGCCCCTGCCCTGGAGAGCTTACAATCTAAGTATAAGGTGAGATACACCAGCCAGGGAGAGCATATGGAAACACTGAGATGATACTGATCAGCATGAGAGGAATAGTCACAGCACATCAGTTGCCTAACCATTATCAAGTTATTTGTAGGCATCACAGCACAGGGAATTTTTACAGAGAGATTTAAAGGAAGACAAATGAGTGATGAAGGCTGGCATCCCTGGTAGAACAGAGTTGGGAGTCAATATCTCAATAGTGTATGAAAGATGATAGATAGAGCAGAGGTGGGTTGTGAAGGGCCTTACAAGTGAGGACAAGTAGGTTGTGTTTGATGTGATGGGAGAAAGGGGAGGCAATGGAGGGATACAAAGAGAGGGGTGATGTAGTCAAAGTGAGGAACCAGAAAAATGATCTTGACAACATTTTGAACGGGATAAAATGGAATGTATCAAGGCTGGTGCGGAAGAGATTGTAGTAGTTGAAACATGAGATGATGAGGGCCTGCACAAGAGCTTCAACTGTGTGGACAGAGGGGAAAGGCTGGATCTTAGAGATGTTATGCAAGAAGCTGTGGAAATATTTACACATGGCCTAGATGTGAGGATCTAGAGAGGGCTAAATGGCAGATAATGCCCAGGTTACAGGCCTGAATGAGAGAAAATATGGTGATGTTGTCCATGGTGACTAAGAAAACAGGGAAGGAGCCAAGTTTGGAGGGGAAAGATTAAGAGCTCTGTTCTGGCCACGTTCAGCTAAAACTGATGGCTGAATATCTTAAGATGTCAGAAGGACAGGCTGAGATTTGTAGATTTTAGTTTAGGAAGGTTTTCTTTATGAGAACACAAAAGAAAACAAAAAGCAGCAATCCAGCTTTTAAAAAAAAATCCAAAACATTTATATTATACCTTGCGTATCAATCACTTTTGGCCACCACAGCTGAGTCTGAGTAAGACCAAGATTCCATTTCTTCTTTGCATCATCAACAGAATTGTTTACACCTGTACAAACCCACTGACTGCATTGGGGCTCCACAGGTGGTTAGCGAGGGCAAAATCTGGCCTGCAGAACTTTTATTATTGGTAATGATGCACAGGATGGAAAGAACTATGCTTAATCCTTAGAGTGCAGGTTGAGTTTGGACAGCTGGCAGTTAGCAAAAGTATTCATTTAATTGCAGGGACAGTACATTTATTGTGGAAATCACAGAGAGCCAATAAACGTGGAAACCCACTGTGCCATTTGTAGGGGAGTCACTTTTCAGTGTGAACGAGAGTGTATCCTGCTTTTAAATTTAATTTAAATATTTAGGGTCAGATCTTCAATTGGTGGAGCACCAGTGAAGTTATTGCAGTTGTGCTGATTTGTACTTACTGAAGATCTGTCCCCTTGCTATAGCTGTATTAGCTTTGTTTGTATGAAAAAAAAACCATCAAATTTCACGTGGACACTTTCTACATTAGTTTAGAATTTATTTTGTAGCTGAGTTTTTACGTGAGAAAAACCAAGAAAATGTGAATTGCTGTCAGACTTATTTTTTCTAAATAATAATATCATAAACAATGGGGCAGTGGATTACTTGTACTGTTGGGATGGAATAGCAAGTTTTTTTCTTTTTTTTCTCTCTCTCTCTCTTTGTTTTAATTATGAAGAAGGATGGAAGAGGCATTGCTTTTAACTTCTTGGTGTCTGGAACAAATTAATGTGGCATGTTGAACTATTTAGACTAACATAGATGAAGAAAAAAAGTTCCCGGTCAGGTGGGTACATGCTGATGCTGGGAGATTAAGGAAATGTATTTTGTAGAGTGTGGTTCCTTGTCAAAAGGGATCTTACAAAAATGCAGCAGCCAGAAAATCTCACAGAAGACCCTGTATTTTTTCAGTGGTCTCAACAGTCCATTCAGGATCATGGAGCCGTTCATTGTGTACAAAACTTTCAAAGGAGAACAGAAATGCAAACACTCCTGTTGCAATCACAAACCCTTGCATCTGAATTTTTAATTGGGGCAATTACAAGTTTCATTACCTGCTTGCACATACAATTAGCTAATTTGTACACCCAAAGTTCATTTTTGTGGTAGCATTCTCCTTTGAAATTTGTGCCCTATATTTTCATGTAGAGGCACTGAAGTCTAGTGATTAAAGCAAAGGACAGGTTCCCGGAGGTTCCTGGATACTAATGTATGTTGAGTCATCAGTTGACTGTCATGTCACATGGTCTCCTTATTAGGGTAGTGAGTTGAATCAGCTATTTTCACCTGGGAACTACCCACATGTAAAACAAACAAATATTGCCATGGATATTCACAAATCTCAGAGGGGATGGACTTTTGAATTTTGAGGCAGAAATCAGAGGAATTCCACCATATTGCAAAACTGGGAATTTTTGTCAGCTGAGTCAGAGCATCACCCCACCAGTGTTTTCAGAGCATTTAATTGTTCGCCATTAAAAATGATAGGTTATACCCACTAAATCTTGTTTGCTCTCAACTCAGAGAAAAAAAAATTTTGTCAGTGGTGAAAATGTTGTCTCCATTTGCTTCTCTCACCTTACCTGCTCAAGTGGGTCAGAAGCAAGATCACACTGAAAAAGAGAGTCTGCATTTAACCTGAACTTCAAGGAGAAAAGGAAACTGGAAAAAAGCACTGAAATGGTTAATGACAGTGGATTTAAAGTTTCCACTCTCAGCTGTACCGGAATAAATCTATGTAAGTGTATTGAAGCTGACAGAGTTACTCATGATTTACACTGGTGTAAATGAGAGCAAATCTTTCCCACTAACTCTAAAATGATTGCAGGATGATTCTGTATTATACATAATTGATTAGAGAGGTTGACTGGAAACACACTCTATGTGGCAGTCTCCTTTCTCTTGAGCTGCTCATTGTCTAAGAAATAGTATAGCCCAGTGACGAGTAGTGTGGGAAGAAAGGATAGATGTGTAGAACATTGGGGCAGAACTGCTGATTGCACAGATAAAGGAGAACTAAAACTATCTAAATGAACTGAAGTTATGCCTTCTTACTAAGGATGTTGTGGGTACCCATATAATAACCAAGATACCTCTATCCTGCCCTCTGCAGCTGAGACAGGCACAAACCCCAACATGCAGAGCCGCACCCTTTCACACGTCAGGAGGCTGAGTTTGGAATCCAAACCAGGATCTGAATCTGCTGAGAGCCATCTCTATTCCATAATATGTGCCTGTTGCTTCCCCTTTGGCTTGTCAAGCTTGCTTTCACTGTGTCACACAGACTAGAGCACTGCATGGGTTCCACCCTCATCCTCATGCATCAAATACAATTGTTAATAGATTAAAAAATGTTTAAGGACTCCAGAATTTGGTCCATGATTGGAGCTGTATGTATAAAAGACCCCCTGGGTGAATAATGCAGAATATACAAGGGCTGCCTATTCTGAAGAGCTTTCATTCCAAACAATCGGGTACTGTAAGTAGAATTCAGAAGAATCTGGAAGAGACTCAGAATGGCCCTCAGACATTATGGGCTGTTGTATATGTCAGTGTAGTTTCCTTGGTGGACCTATGGAGTTTTACGCCAACTGTGAATCCAGCCCTCGCTCTGAAAAACCTCTCAGAATAGGTTGATTTGTAGTTGTTTTGGGGGAAGAAAGAGCACATGAAGTGGGAGGCTGCTTTGGGTGGCATGGAAAGACAGCGCAAAGTCATGGGTGGGTGAAAGAGGAGGGAAGTTTGGATGGAGTACAAAGAACAGGAGTGGGGTGTGGAACAAGATGATGGCACAGCTTCAGGCAAGGGGGGAGGGATAGCTCAGTGGTTTGAGCATTGGTCTACTAAACTGAGGGTTGTGAGTTCAGCCCTTGAGGGGGCCATTTAGGGATCTGGGGCAAAAATTGGGGATTGGTCCTGCTTTGAGCAGGGGGTTGGACTAGATGATCTTCTGAGGTCCCTTCCAACCATGATATTCTATGAAACACTATACAGTTATTGCAAATTGTTTGCTTTTAATTAATGCCTAGGATTCCATTGGCACAATTCTATGTTTCTTGTGTCCTTGAATGTTATTTATGCTATATGATGGGTGGGGTACCCTTGAATCCACACTGGAACAATGTTTGGGGAGTTTCCCTTCTCTGACACCCACAGAGTCCTTCCCCTGCTCAGGGTATGCAAGAGTCTCTCCAAAGAAAATAGGTTTGTTGACCCTCCCCCAGAACAGGGAGGATCAAAGTAAAGAAAGAAAAAGGGGAAAAAAGATACTCAGTCTTTTGGGCCGTCTCTCAGTCATCTCACCCCTTCGGGGCCTGGCATGTCTGTAGGCTTTTTAGTGTCCTGATCAGGGTTAGAACTCATCCTGAGACCCTCCCACTTCTCTGTACCTGGTCCAGATAATCTCAGGGGTGGCAGAGTCCATGACTGTTTCATTCTTTGCTGATCTAATCCTGTAACCAGCTGTCTCGGAGACACAACAGTCTTCTAGTTACTGCCCCTTCCTGTGTCAGGCTTTCCGTTTCTAAGATTCCTCCCTCCAGGCAGAGCATGCCTTACAAGTGTGTCTGGTTAGTGCTAGCTGAGTCCAGACGAGCTTGTTAGCTTCCTCCTTAATAAGGTGAAGGAGTGCCCCCTTGTATATCCCACCCCTCAAGTTGGAAAGGTGGTCTTGGGGTGAGTTGCCTGCATCTCCAATTTCTCACACACAAAAAATCAGCATTAGCATGGTCTTTTCCCACCCGATGTTGCATCCTGAAGATATAGGGCTGTAGTGTGAGGTACCATTGCATTACACACAAGTTTGAGTCTTTCATGGTATGGAGCCAGCATAGAAGAGTATGATCTATGATTAAGGAGAAGGATTAATATCTAAGGGAATCCACAACCCACTTAATAGGTAGTGCATCCTTTTCAATAACTGAGTAGGCCTTTTCCTCAGGGAATAGCTTCCTGCCCAGATATAGAATCATAGAATCATAGATTTTAAGGTCAGAAGGGACATTATGATCATCTAGTCTGACCTCCTGCACAACGCAGGCCTCAGAATCTCACCCACCCACTCCTGTAACAAACCCCTAACTTATGTCTGAGCTACTGAAGTCCTCAAATCGTGGTTTCAAGGTGCAGAGAATCCTCCAGCAAGTGACCCGTACTCCACGCTGCAGAGGAAGGCGAAAAACCTCCATGGCCTTTGCCAATCTGCCCTGGAGGAAAATTCCTTCCCGACCCCAAATATGGCGATCAGCTAAACCCTAAGCATGTGGGCAAGACTCACCACCCAAACACCCAGGAAAGAATTCTCTGTAGTAACTCAGATCCCACCACATCTAACATCCCATCACAGGCCATTGGGCATATCTACTGCTAATAGTCAACGATCAATTAATTGCCAATATTAGGCTATCCCATCATATCATCTCCTCCATAAACTTATCAAGCTTAGTCTTGAAACCAGATATGTCTTTTGCCCCCACTGCTTCCCTTGGAAGGCTGTTCCAGAACTTCACTCCTCTGATGGTTAGAAACCTTCATCTAATTTCAAGTCTAAACTTCCTGATGGCCAGTTTATATCCATTTGTTCTTGTGTCCACATTGATACTGGGATTAAATAATTCTGCTCCCTCCGTGGTATTTATCCCTCTGATATATTTATAGATAGCAATCATATCTCCTCTCAGCCTTCTTTTGGTTAGGCTAAACAAGCCAAGCTCTTTGTCTCCTTTCATAAGACAGGTTTTCCGTTCCTCGGATCATCCTAGTAGCCCTTCTCTGTACCTGTTCCAGTTTGAATTCATCCTTCTTAAACATGGGAGACCAGAACTGCTCACAATATTCCAGATGAGGTCTCACCAGTGCCTTGTATAACAGAACTAACACCTCCTTAGCTCTACTGGAAATACCTCGCCTGATGCATCCCAAGACCGCATTAGCTTTTTTCACGGCCATATCACATTGGCGGCTCATAGTCATCCTGTGATCAACCTATACTCCAAGATCCTTCTCCTCCTCTGTTACTTCCAAGTGATGCGTCCCCAGTTTATAATAGAAATTCTTGTTATTAATCCCTAAATGCATGACCTTGCACTTTTCACTATTAAATTTCATCCTATTACTATTACTCCAGTTTACAAGGTCATCCAGATCTTCCTGTATGATATCCCGGTCCTTCTCTGTATTGGCAGTATCTCCCAGCTTTGTGTCATCCGCAAACTTTATGAGCACATTCCTGCTTTTTGTGCCAAGGTCAGTACCCTGAAGAGTACAGTACCCTGCACAGTTGTTAAAAGCTTCTTTGCAGTTCCAATCCTACCAGATTTTCTTTGAGTTGTTGCCTTTTATGAGGTCCATAACGGGGAATGTGATTGAGGCAAACCTGGGGATAAACTTCCAATAATATCCTGCCAGGCCTAGAAAACTCCTCATTTGCCTCTTCATCCAGGGAATCAGGCATGCCATTAGGGCTTGTACTTTATCCATCACTGGTTTCAGAAGGCCACCCCCTACGCAGTATCCCAGATAGGTTACCTCAGTTGAGGCTAGTCTACATTTTGCAGGATTGATTGTGAGCATAGATGACTCGTGCCTCCCCATACTGCACCCAGTCCGGGACTGCTGCACTCTCCATGCCCCACCAGTACGTGGATGGGCAGGCTCTGTTCTTCTCCCACTGTGCCTGCTTCCCGGCACATTCAGCTGCTCTTCTGGCAGCTGGTAGGGACCGGGATGGATCCGCTTCTCACATGGTTGAAGCAGGCCACTCCGGGTTGCTGTTCTGTGCAGTGCAGCAGCTACCTGAGAGAGCCTGGCTGGGAGTTGGTGGCAACGGCCCACTTCCTGTCTGGGCCCAACTGCCGGGGATAGAGGCTGAGCATGCTGGGGAGAAAGAGGGGGCTCTTGGACAGTCTCTCAGTCATCCCTTTGAGGCCTGGCTCGTCTGTGGGCTTTTTAGTGTTCTGATAAGGGCTAGGGTCTGTCCTTAGACCCCCCACTTCTCATAACACCCGTTCTGTACCTGGCCCAGGTAGTCTGAGTGGTGGCAAGGTCTACAACTGTCTTCCTCTTTGTTGATCTAATCCTATAACCAGCTGTCTCTGAGGCACAGCAGTCTTCCCCTACTTCTAGCCCCTTCCTGTGTCAGGCTTTTCCTTTTTAAACTTCATCCCTCTAGGCAGAGCAGGCCTTACAAGTATGTCTGGTTAGTGCTGGCTGAGCCCAGAAGAGCTCATTAGCCTCCTCCTTCATAGGGTGAGGGCGTGCCCCTCACAGGCTATCTACCTGAGCTGGAGCATAATGAGACATACTGGTTTTGGCAGTTCTTTATATCGAGACCAATCTTTTTTGTTAATACCATTCTTGATTTAGGGCGTGTGGCCTAATTAATAGGTGGAGTTGTTTAAAGGAAAAAAATAGAGGCATTCCTCATCCTTTTTTTTTTGCTTCTTTTTTTCTGCACTGACAAAATCCTCTAAGATTGGCTTTGTTATCAAAATGACTGCAACAACTCAGCTCCGTCTTTGATCACTGGACGCAGTGCTAAGGTATGGATTAGCAGCCACAGACTTTGCCAGGATCATGGCCAAAGAAGCCTTATATAAAAGAGAAACAAACAACTTGGACCCAAAATGCTGTGGGCCAAATGAGATATTCTTGAATCAGCCAAATCTCCCACTGAATTGAACAAGGGCTTTGCCTGACTATAAATATTCCAGAAAGGAAAGTCCAGTGGATGAAAAGACTCGTCTAGGACCTGGGAGACGTGCCACAGATTTCCTCTGTGACCATGGGCAAGTCACTTAACCGGTCTGTGCCTCAGCTGCCCATTTGCAAAATGGGGCTAATAGCACTCACCGGGGAGTTGTGAGGATAAATTCACCTCTACCCTGATATAACGGGACCCGATATAACACGAATTCGGATATAACACTGTAAAGCAGCGCTTCGGGGATGGGGGTGGGGGTGGGGCTGCGCGCTCCAGTGGATCAAAGCAAATTCGATATAACGCAGTTTAATCTATAATTCGGTAAGATTTTTTGGCTCCTGAGGACAGCGTTATATTGGGGTAGAGGTGTACATTAAAGATTGTGATGTGTTCAGATACTCTCGTAATATGGCCATATAGATACTGAATAAAAACAGACTCAAACATACATAGTGCTGAGCTCCAATGTGAGTCTTCAGCTCCTCACCGAATCTGGCCCTGTTTGGGGACATTTGACCAAGAAGTAAAACTGTTGTGTGCTGGAGTGAAGAATCCAGTCATATTTGTAAAGGGATTGATCTTCTATACCATTAATGTACACCACTGCTGTACTTAATTCTCACCTGCAATTCAATGAGGTCTGAGATATACTGGGACACATTGTTAAACATAATTGTCTCTCATCCCATGTGAAACATGAAAACCAGCTAATATAACAAAATTATTCCCTTCTTCACATGGCCCCAACATAAACAACCCTCAAATATTTGGAAATTTGCTCTTGCTGTTTTCAGTGTGCTTTTGCATACAATCGGAGAGAGGAAAGAGAGAGTTTACGAGATACATCCTGTGTCTACAGAAAAATTATACTGTGAAACCCCACTGGGTAGTTTCCAGATGTATCATTTGCACATACAGAGTACGAGCTTCAAGGATTTAATTGTTGTCATTTACTAAATCAAAAGGCTGAACACTTATTGCCTGCAGTATTTTCATACCGAGAGTCTTATTAACAAGTTGCGTTAGGAGGGTATTTTCCATACACCTTGGTTGAAATAGTCATTGACTACAGCACTGTTGATAAGAAGTACCTGAACAGGTACCCTGATAAAATCAGCCAGTCACCCAATTGCCATGTAGGGGCCAACGTTCAGAGCAGTTACCCTAGCTGCTACCCTTACCTTATTATAAGTTGTAATCTTTTGGACCATGTAGGGCTGATCCAAGACTTTAAAGCTTTCAGCATGGACACCGCAAGCTCTGAAGATGCAGTTAGCAACAGGCTACACCGGCTGGCCACACTGCACCAGGGAGCCCAATAGGTTGAAGAGAGAGGAAAGAGAGTGAAGTGGAAAGCAGAGTAGGCACTAGTGCTAGTGACAGGAATACACCAGCTGCATCTTCCTGCCTTGCGCGTCATGCCTGCATGATCTGAGCCAGTGGCAAGGACGGTTGCTCGAGAACTGGAGTTTTTAGCTACTTGTGTTGCTGCAGCACAACACATAGTTACTGAATTGCTTTGGTGCTTACACTGTCATTTTTGAGATGGACTGTTGCCATTCCATCAGGGCCTGATCCTACACCCATTTAAGTCAATGGGAAAACTCCTGTTTATTTCAGTGCTGTAGGAGCAGCTCCTTATTGGAGAATACAATAGTGTAGTTTTATAAGGAAATTGCCAAGGCTATTTTTTTTTAATTACCTGTGTGTGTGTGTGTGTGTGTGTGTGAGAGAGAGAGAGAGAGAGAGAGAGAGAATTTTCTTTTCTTTTCCTTTGAGGAGAGAGGTTGATCTCCAAGCTGCATGGCCCTTTTTCTCCTTAGTGGTGACAGGAACAAGTGTGCATTTCAAAGGAACCTCGTTGGTCCAAAGTCCAAAGATCTTTTTGTTATGTAAATTACATTAACTTTTTTTTTTAAATGGCAGGTTGCTGTTGTCTCTAGCATCAAAAACATCAAACAAGGAACCAGAATGTTAAAGCCTCCTGCATTCAGAGTCTTGCTGCAGACATGGATAGTTTTGATTAAGGCTGCATTTCAAATACATGTTGTTTGACACTGTAAACACCCAGCTGAAGAGTGGCCATAAATACTAGCCTACAACAAAGAGGTAAAACCATACAGTCAAATGGAGATTGCCTCATTCAAGAGAGGGATGGTAACTTTATTCCTAGCAATCTACATAAAGTCACAGTGTCACGCATTCATTAAATAAGTCAGCTGTGGTCTAGGGGCCTGAACCAACCATGACTGAAGTCAATGGGAGTCTTTCCATTGACACTGATTGTGGATTAGGGCTTGCTGGACTCAGCAAAGGGCTGGATGTCAGAAAAGCTGCATTCTGTTCCTAACTCTGCTACTGATGTAACTGAGCTTCTATAAAATGCGGCTACAGTATGGCGCTACACAAGCTTATCCACCCTGGCAAAGTATTTTGAGATCTAGAGATGAAATGTGCTTTTTCAGTGTCAGTATAACAAAACAAAAGTACAATACCACCAATAATAACATATAAAGCAAAGATGAAAGGTTTAGCCAGGCTACACACACAGGTCCTGATCCTGCATTAGAATCCACTGGGGCTGAAGTTCTCAACCTTTTCCAGACTCTGACCTCATTTTACAAAAGAAAAAACATCAGGACTCCCTTGCCATTTATTCATAAAAGAAGGAAGTTTACTGTGACCCATTCCATCCTCCAATCTGCCTGTGACGTCCCTGGGATTTGTGACTGCCCCAGGTTGAGAAATCATGCCTTAGTTTGACCCACCTATGCTCAACCCACTTGCTCCAGAGTTTCCCTGGGCACAGACACAGAGGTAGAGTTTCTGCAATTACTACAATAACTGGAGTTTTAACAATGATTTCTAGAAACTTGCTTATCCTTTTCCAACCTTTTATGCTTACAGAATTTTGGTCAGTGAGATCCAAAGTACTGTTAGATAGGAATACTCTGCCTCCTTCCCACAGAAGATAAAGTCATGCCCACCAAAGCCCCAATCCTACACTGGTATCTGTTAGTGGTGCACTGGCATGGACTCCCATTGCAGTCCAGTAGTCAAGAGAAGTATCTTACTCCTTGAGTACAGTATAGTAGCCCCACTAATTTCAATGGGACTACTTGCATAGTGTGGTCCTACTCCACATGATTAATGATGACAGAATCTGTTCCTTATTAGCTTTAACACAAGTTCTGCTTTAATAAAGATTGCAGGATTTAGCCCAAAATTTTTCTCATAAATAAAAACCCAAACCTTATTTGGAGGGTATTAAGTGTCAGCATTCCACATGGAACCAATCTTAGGTGCTACAGAAAGGAGTATGTAGCATATTGTATAAGTGTCTTAAAAGATTCATTTTCTGCTCCAGTGGATCAAGAACCCTCAGTAATTTTCAGTTTTCAAAACTGTGATCAAGCAGCAATTTAAAATAAAGGAGGCCTTAGAATACACATCCCTTCAAAGTCCTAGCAATGCAAGCTAAAAAGGGTGTATGTGTCATTTATAGCATACAGTAGAACGTATTGCCAAGAATGGTTAACAGAGATTACAAAACCTTGTAAGGTCTGAAGTTCTGAACTTGATTTTCCATCAAATCTTCTCTCCCAGCCACATTGTAACTTGTTGCAAAATGACAAGTGGACAGTTTCAGTTTATCAAGCCATGAATAGTGCTCTTTGTGTCATTAACATGGTTGCTCCTTATCTCCACAGCAGGAAGATTCTGCTAGACTGAGCCATCAAAGGTAATATACATGAGTTTGAAGGGTTGTTTTTGTAAACACACCTTTGTTTTCAGTATGAGTCAGCTGACCTCAACTCATATCTTGATTCAAGAACCCCAGAAATAAAGGTCAGCACACAGCACACATGGCTGCTTAATATTTCACCACCCTAGTGATGCAGTGTAAGGTGCATAAAAGTTAGATAACCATCCTCCACCTGAGGTGGCTGCATTTTAGTTATGCTGTGTAATTTCTGGAAAACACTTTGGAATCCTTCAGAAAGAAAGCTATTATATAAACAAAGAACGTCATTTTTGTGGGAGCTTTGGCCTAGGGACCTGAGTGCAATTTCTAGAAGAGGCACGGGATCTAATGGTAAAAGTAGTGTGGACAGGGTGTCAAGACTATAGGGTTTTATCTCCAGCACCAGTAGGAGATTGGGTTCTATGGTGGGTCAGAGCAGTGACATGGGAATCAAGGTTGCAGGGATCCAGATATTGCTACTACACTAGAAAAAAACATCACTAATGAGTCTCTATCTTGCCCTCGGATCTCTGCTGTGACAGCTTAGGATTGTCCGTCTTCCCTTCCCGCTATTTTGTTCACTCAGCACCTTTATCTTCATCACTTCCTATGCCTAATTTTTTTTCCGCCCATGATGCTGGCACCTCCTGAAGGAATCTGGTATTTGCAGTGTTTTAATTGACCCTGCAAAGATGCCTTTCCCCCAACCCTCTCACTACCAGTGAAATGTGCGACCCCAGAGTGCTGCCCTGGAGAGACAGGGGTGATGAGGTTTCTGGTATGACTTGCAACACCATGTTCCCTCTCATCTCCCACCTCTCATTCAGTGGAACTGCAGCTGATTCATTACTTTTCAGGACTTGTACAAGGTGAGTAGATGTATGCATATGGAGAGGAGGGGGAGAGCAAAATTTGGTCCATACTTAATTTACTTCCTTTTCCCTTTACGCTATAAATCCTCACAGAGAATCTTTGTTTCTCTGCAATGATCTAAAAAGGCAAAAAATGACAAGGATTACAATTGCCTCTTTATAAAACACTCCTCAAATGCTGTTTAATATCATGGTTTGAGATTTAAGGAAGGGGGTTATAATTAGTGATGGGCAAACTTCAAAAGGTTTGGATGTTTGCCTCAGATAAGACCCCAAAAGTTTCTTGGAAACTTCTTGGTTTTGATTGGGCCATAACTAGCATCAGTACAATATGTAAGCACATCTGTTCCAATCCCAGCTGGAATCCAGAAGAGCAGAGGTGCATGAAGATGTAAAATAACATGAGGGAAAGGTCATGCTAAGTTTTATAAACTTCATAAAATGGTCAGCTTGAGTTCAGTTCAAGTTATGGGGAAAAGTTCAGGTCAGTTTTTTGTTTTTTTGGTATTTGAACTGGTCCCCTTTCCTTAATTATAACGGGGTTCAAATAACATTTGCTGCATATGAGAAGTAACCTTGTAACTATCATAAGTAAAAGTTGAGTTTAATTAACTTGGGAATTGTGACAGTGAATAAGAATGCAAACTCAGCAGTAGTGCCCTTTACATAAGTATACTGCACCCACTACAGCGAATGCATGAAAATAATGCAATGTAGAACAGCACAAGTATTTCACTTCAGTTCAACAGACACCACAGAACAATGGGGGAGATTTTAAAATTGGAGCCCAAGCCCAATGAAAGTGTGACTTGTACCCCGAAACTCCTTGGGTCTTTTTGAAAATCTCGCCCTAAGAGTTAGCAGACATATAAATTGTCTGTATTTTCATGGGAGCTGACAGCTAGCCTTTCTGAAATAGTAGAAAAGTTTTAAGGCCTTGAAGCAGCAAAGCATTTAAGCACATGCTCAACTTTAATAAACACGTGTCACCCCACTGAAGCCAATGGGATTACCCACATGTTTAAAATAAAGCCTGTGCGTAAGTGTTTAGCTGCATCCGGCCCTAATCCTCCAGAGTTTGTGATACAAAATTCAAAGTCATCTCCTTGGGAGCCACACACACATTAGGACTCATTAGCAGGCCCAAATTTGCATCTTAAAAACGTCTAGTAAAATAAGAGACTAACAAACAGCCAAGAAAACAGAATTTCTACAAAGATGAACCAGTTTTACAGCAGGCCAATGTCTTTTTTTTTTTCAAAATGGACCACACAACATTCTGATTTAATTTGTGACACGGGCTAAAAGTTTCAAAAGTACGCAAGTGACTTAGGGCTGATCTCCACACAACTTTGTACTGATTTAACAAGATCTACATTTTGGTAAACTTACAGAAATAATCAATAGCATTATAAGTACATTTATTCCCGTAGCACTGTGTGTCTAAGGGTTGCTCCTAACATATCAAAACTGATCTAGTTAAATGTGTAGAAAAGTCCTTAGGAGCCTAAGGACTTTCAATGAAACATAAGTACTTTTGAAAATGTTACTAACATGTCTGCCTTCCAAAAATAAACATGCTTCAGCAATGTGAGATACAGAGGAATGAGCGATAAATACGGGGACAATGCCTAGTCTAAACAGTAGAATTGGTACCCTCCCCTCCCACACTCCATCCTCCCCAAAAACAAAAATCATGGTTATTTTTTTAAAAAACTGTTTTTTGAAATATGTCAAAATTCAAATTAAATTTTTCGATTGTCAAAACAACTAAAAAAATCAATAAAAATTTTGATTTAATTTTTGGGTTTTGTTCCCCCATCAGAAATTCAGTTTTTGACAACAAAATTGGTTGATAACTGAAAATTATGAAAAATTTGACAGCTCCACCAAAAATGGTTAAAAAAATTAAAAAGGAAAGGAATATGGAGGAGAGTCAAAATCAAAACTGTATAAAAGGCCCAAATTTCGTGTTTTATGGTTTTATTAAATAACTTTAGTGATAGTGTCCCATGCGTTACAGTTTTATTAAATAACGGTAGGGATAGTGTCTGATATTTATTGAAAGTTAAACCAATATCAAACTTTGGTAAAATACATAGACCAACTAGAGTCTTACTGTTATTTCTCACGGATGGATGTCAGTCACAGATGATAAGGAAAAAAATAAAGTTACAAACGTAAATAAAGAAAACAAATGTTGCTTTTCTGAAACAAAGAAATGTTTCCAGGTTTAATGCCCCCTCTCAGAATCTGCTGCCCATCTGTGAGGTTCTCTGGGTTCACCAGAACCGTTGGCTGCTTGGAATTTTGAATGTTTATTTGCTACCCCTCTTTCTCCCAAAAAAAAGATAAAACAAACACAAGTTTTGAAACAGCTGTTAGTTAACCTTTAAAAAAAGTTCAAAGCTGCTGGCCACAACCACAGAACCATTTGTGTGGGCAAATGAGAGATTCAAAGGATTGCTTGAGGAGGCTAGTGAGGGAAGAGAAGCACATGGAGATGAAAAAGGCTGACCAGCAATGCAAGAGAAGAGAAGCGAAAGAGAGTTGCAACAGATCAGTGAAGAAGAAAAGGAGACAGGAAGAAAGCAGACAAGGACAGCACTGTGGACCCAACTCCACAAGGTGTTTTGCACCTTTATTTCTTGTCGGAATTTCAAGATCAGGCCCTTGGAGAAGAGTGGGGGTTTCTGTGATGCAGGAGTGGATATTAAAGCTGGTCAAAAAAATTCTGATGGAAAGTTTTTCCACTGGAAAATGTTGATTCGTCAAAATCGAAACGTTCCATGGGACTGTGTTAATGCTGATAAAATTTCATTAAAAACAAATCAAAATGAAGTGTTTTGATAAGGTTCCAGTCTTGAGTTGATGAGAATGGAACACTGTAATTTTTTAAACAACTTTGCTTAGATATTTATTTTATATTATAATATAATATTAATTATAATATAAAACGTTTTAAAAGCTGGAATAGAAACAAAACATTCTGATTGACACTAAACACTTTCTATATTTTTATTTTGTGGAAGATTTCAAAACTAGATGTTTCATTTTGATGTAGAATGAAAACAAATTTTGAAAAAGTGGAATTTACATGAAATTTAAATTCTGGTTCCCATACAGCTCTAGTGGAGATCTGAAGCCTGATCCAAAGCCCACTGAAGTCAGTGGGAAACCTATTGACTTCACTAGCAAACACACTGACTGCAGCGGATCAGATCCATGGAGAGGGCTGTGGAGGAACTGGAGAATAAAAGGAGAAACAAATAGCAACAAAGCAAAGCAAATTCCTTTTTTAACAAACAGTTTGTTACAGTAAATATACATGAAGCCCAGGCTTGCCTCCTGCAAAACTCCCAACTGCTCCACATTTGGTATTTAAGGAAGAGCTACATATGCCTGGGCCAAACTCTGCTCTCAAACACACTGATGTAAATCCAAAGTGACTCCACTAACTTCAATTTACATCTGTGTAACTCAAAGTAGAACGTGGCTCCTAGGTCTGTAATACCATGCTGATGTCCTGCATACACAATATTAACAAACCACCAGAGCCTCATTCTTGTTATTTATTTGGTCACTAAAACCCCTTGGTGGAATTAAAGCTTTATGATGTGCCATTTCCTAAAGGTATCTATAACAGTTCAAAAGCAAGACAAAGAACAATTTGGAATAACATTTATTAAGCTAAAATCTGAAACACCAAACCATGTCCCATCTCTGTTTTACAAACCTGTTTCTAAGTTTCTCCTAGATGAGCATGAAAAAATAAACAGCACAATTTAAGGTGAACAGTCCAGCAGATTGCAAGCTGCTCTGTGTGTGTGTGTGGGGCAGGGGGAGGGATTGAAGCCATGCTTGGATTAGCACCCAGTCTGATTTTAGCCTGGAGTTAACTGAAAATAAAGCTTTTGTAGAGGGAATGTTGATCCCACCTTCATTGTAACAGCACAAACAGTACCACTGCAATATGGTTTTGGGTGAGCTGAATAAAGCAGTGTTTTGTAAATGAATAATGACTTTGCTTAAAGCCAATCAACTCCAAGTGTGTTAAGAGAGATGAAATAGTGCTGGAAGGCAGTGGGAGGTAGAAGAGCCTCAAAGTGCAAACAGGTGCTGATCTCCCTTCAGGGGGGGACTGAATGCCACAGACCTTACGGGCTTGTCACTTCTGATCAAAGCGAGCACCAAGACCACATAATCACCATCACCCACCTTGTAAAGCATCCCCTGATTTATCATCTGTCAGTGTTAATAACTTGGCCATTCTGTCTTAAATACTTAAAAACATTACAGGAGGCTAACATTTCAGATTTTTTTTCAAGAAACGTGTAAATGTTTTTAACTAAAATGCACTGAAGTTCCCCCTTTGAGACCATCTGTTGTAGAAGACCACCTGTCATCAAAAGACCACCTGAGCACATAATACCCCATCATTACAGTGCTACCCCTTGAAGCCACGGGTTTTAAGTTTAGGATAAGAAGGGTGTGTGTTACAGACATTGTTGGTACTGGTCTTTTCATATAGTTTGAAGCCATAGGGTGACAGCCATATGTGAGTAATGGCCTCATAATAACATACAGTTGAAATCCCACTTCTGGAAAACTCTGATCTGGGCTCTGAACATTATATTTGAACTCAGTTGTATTCTCCCAGTTGTTGTGATACTTTGGTATTCTAAAAAGAAAAGGAGTACTTGTGGCACCTTAGAGACTAACCAATTTATTTGAGCATGAGCTTTCGTGAGCTACAGCTCACTTCATCGGATGCATCCGATGAAGTGAGCTGTAGCTCACGAAAGCTTATGCTCAAATAAATTGGTTAGTCTCTAAGGTGCCACAAGAACTCCTTTTCTTTTTGCGAATACAGACTAACACGGCTGTTACTCTGAAACCTGTCATTTGGTATTCTAGGTGTTAGAATCTATCCAAATGTACCACATCTTAAGTCAAAGTTTGACCCTATTTTTGCTGGATTCTGTTTCCAGTTACACCCATTTAAATCTGCTGTAGTGGTGTGATGTAAAACACCAGTGTACGTGTAAGCCGAGTTTGGCCCAGTTGTTTTAAGGTTTCATTCTTTCCAAATCTCATATTTTACCCTTCACCCTCTTAACTCCTAACCCTCTCTGTAATAAAACAATCAAAACCTTATCCACTAGGCTCCCAGGTTCCCCTCTTTAAACTTAAACTTGATCCATATGACCTTTTTCTACCTGGTACTACCACATATATAGACACCTCCTGAATGAGGTATCCTAATCTACATACTTTGAGCCAAATGTTGCCCTCAGATGTGTATGCGCAACTCCCACTGAAGGCAATGGGACTTACACACATATATCTGGAAGATGCATTTGGTTCTTGATTTGTATTGCCTGGATAGACTAGCCAGTTGTAAAGACTCCTGTGATATTTTTGGCTGAGCAAAACTACTGAAATAAATGAGACTGGAATGCATTAAATCTTTTTTCTAGAGATGAAGTTCTGAACTTTTCTCCCTTCCTACTGAAGTTTCCAATGAGGCGAATATTTATTTTGTTGAAGTGCACTGATATATAAAAATTATCCATCCATGGGGCAAACCCTGGAATTCTTTATGGAAAAGTCCTGTGGAATATAATCAGGACGAAGCCAAGATTTCTATAGAAACTTAACAGGATTAAATAGAAATGTCTCTTAAAACCTAGAGAAATTAGTAGCAAAAGAAATCCTTTCTATAAGTTTCACAGTAGCAGCCGTGTTAGTCTGTATTCGCAAAAAGAAAAAGGAGTACTTGTGGCACCTTAGAGACTAACAAATTTATTTGCGCATAAGCTTTCGTGACCTACAGCTACAGCTCACGAAAGCTTATGCGCAAATAAATTTGTTAGTCTCTAAGGTGCCAGAAGTACTCCTTTTCTTTCTATAAGTGTTTTTCTTTTTTTAATCACTCTGTAGAATTCTAAAGCAGGAATAAGATTCTCTATTCAATTCTTAGCATTGTTCAGAAACCTATTGAAATGTGATCATTTTCTAATAAATGTTATCCCACGTTTCTGTAAGAGATCTAACATGGGCTTCACCACTTTCTTTTAGTAGCAACGTCAATACTGTCCTGATAGAACTATAAGAGGATGCAAGACAGGGAAAGATGCAGTGTTGAAGCTAACTCATTCCTGAGATGCCCTGCAAGGCAATCATTCTGTTCAGGTATATTTACAGAGCATTAAGGGCTGAGTTGATACCATCAGCATCAATATACTTGAGACATCCAGCTCGCTTACCCATACCAGAGATTAAAAGAAAAACAAAAAACCCAGCACTTAATAACAGTAAAGCTTGGGGTTAATACCCAGATTCCTTGCTCTAATGTTAGCAAATGTACAATTGACATATTTAGCTAATACTCATATATGGTGTCTTTATAAAAACAACTTGTAGTCCCTGCTCTGTTAATACTAAAGGGCCCACACTGAAGATAATTGATTAAACTCTTTTTTGCAGTTGAATGAAAATAAGGTGTACATTTTTAACAGTGAGAGTAATTAACCACTGGAACCATTTACTAAGAGTTGTGGTGGATTCTCCATCACTGACAATTTAAAATCAAGATTGGGTGTTTTTTTTTAAAGGTATGCTCTATGAATTATTTTGGGGACGTTCTACAACCTGAGTTATGCAGGAGGTCAGACTAGGTATCAAAATGGTCCTTTCTGCCTTGGAATCTATTAATTCCATCACTGCTTCCTTCATTTTTAAGGCAAAAAGAAAAGGAGTACTTGTGGCACCTTAGAGACTAACCAATTTATTAGAGCATAAGCTTTCGTGAGCTACAGCTCACTTCATCAGCTCACTTCATCAGATGCATATCGTGGAAACTGCAGCAGTTTCCACGATATGCATCTGATTAAGTGAGCTGTAGCTCACGAAAGCTTATGCTCTAATAAATTGGTTAGTCTCTAAGGTGCCACAAGTACTCCTTTTCTTTTTGCGAATACAGACTAACACGGCTGTTACTCTGAAACCTGCCATTTTTAAGGCAGGTCATTCTGTTTACTGTTCCACAATTATAGTTTACCATGAAAAGAAACTCACAGCAATTTATTTCTTAAGTGTTACCCCTCAGTGGACTTTGCCATATAGTGCATAAACCCGTAAGTGTGATGTTGATCTTGGCTGCTCACGTACTTTAGATTGCAGTCTAAAAACATTCTCTAAATACATGTCTATCACTTATAAAACCACTCCTAATCTTTATCCCAAAGAGGACATAGTATTTTTTATAATGTAGACCCAGTATTGGAAAGGTGATCTACACAATGCTTAGTATTTGTGGGCTTTCTGTGTTAATTGGCATTATGAAGTTTCCTATTTAGGGAAGCTTGTCCTCCTTAGGATCTAACATAACTGTTCGGAACTAGAATGTACACAGATCTGAAGGCATTAATTCAGTAGTTTCAGAACAGAATGTGTTTAGAGCAATGTCCTAGTTTGGCTCCACCAGGGTGTGCTCTGACAGGATTAACTTCTACAAGACATCTACAAAGCTTCATTCCAAACAGTGGCACATAGACACAAAGTGGGGGAATAAGATATTTACTGACAAAGTTGGGGAGATTCTATATTGCAAGCTGCTTTGTGTGCATTTTAGGTATTAAGACATTTAATAATCAACCCATGATTTTTGTAACTCAAGTTTCTAGTCCTTGCTGGGAACATTTTATACAGATGACAACAAAAATTAGAAAAATGTATCTGCAGCCTATACAGTTTTGTTATAAAGCTATTAGCCATTATGGGGCAACTGTTGTGGAGATCCCAGCTCTACCAGGGTCCTTCTTTATAACATGCATGCCCTTATAGGAGAGCTCTCAGGAGCGTGTCAACAAGAAGGTGAATTGAATTAATATCACACCACCTAGTAGCCTGATGGTTAACTCCACAAAAGGCTTAACATTCACACAAACTCCACTGTATACTTTTGGTATTTGCATTTATAATTGTAACTTCATCACAGTTTACACCGAAGTACAGTACTATGTATGATCTGTATTTATTGTTCATGAACTGTTTTCCCCTACTGATCTTTTCCCAGTCTCTTTATGGTTATGAATACACCACCTTTCAGTACTATCACCAGGAAAGAATCTTTGTAATGTACAGGTTGCATTATATAAAATAGTGCTGAAGTAATTCAGCTCTCTTTAACACGCTGAATGTGTCCTCTAGAGATTTTAAAAGGGTTTTAACCAAGGATCATTGTTGTAATCTCTGTGCTTAGTAAACATGGTATTATACTAAATCACTGGATATCTATTTTAAAGCTTCTTCCCATTCAGTTCTCTCAGTTGCAAAGATTCACAGAAAGACGCAACTTAAAACTCTTTATTTTTTTCCAACTTGCAATTCCTTCTTTTGCACATTAAGGGGCAATCCGATTATTCTTGCAGTCCTTATATGTCAAGTATAACATATTAAACACTGTGCTATATTCAAAATGTGCCTTTAGTAAATCATTGAAAAAAAAATTTATTAACCACAAAGCACATGATGGAAAGTTTAGAGCAGACAAAATTATCAAACTAAAGTACATATTTTATTTTTTATAAAATAGTGGAGCATGAAAAATAACTGTATATTACAAATCTATACAACAAATAATTGTGCCCTTCCAACACAAGTAAAGAGCATCACTCAATACAAAGCTTGCCTTTGCAGAATCTAGTGCTTCTTGATCTATTCATGGTGAGAATTTGTTTAACAATAGAAAGAGTCAATAAGCCCTTTGGGCCTCTTTGAATTGACCCCCCCACACACACACTTTTTTTTTTTCACAAATCAGTCCAAACATGTATAACATTGGCTTGATTTCCATTAAAAAGCCACAAAATGTAACACTAAAGGGTTTCTGAGGACTAGACCTCTTAGTTCTTTTGTTAAGAGATTTCTTTTGTTGTCTTTATGTACAGCAAAATACTTGTTTCTCTTTTCATGTCCTGGTAAGAAAAAAATGTATTGCACATTATTCTTATTCACAAAGTTTGTGTCTCATGCAGGAAGTTTCTCTTTTAGTGAAAGAATATTGGTGAGCATTATAGATTGAACCTGTTTTTAGATACTTCAAACCCCCTAGGCTGAAGAAGCGTTTGTAAAGGATTTCTCTTTTCTTAAGTTAGCACAGAAGTTGCTTTCACTTAGGCCTCTATGGAATTAAGTGTCCCCAAAAAGACACAATTTTCAGTCAGGCTCTTAAAAAAAAAATCATAGCTCCATAAAACTTGATTATATCTTGTTACTTAGAAACCTGTAGGAACTCCAGCTCAGCTACAGATAAAGGTTACACATAGTTTTTTTTAATCAGAGGGCTGGATGAAATATCTTACTACAAATTAGTAACAGAAGAGGCAGCTTTAATTGACAATATTCCTTTCACTGAAAACATTTTCCTAAGTACATTTACCTTCAGTTTATCAACAGGTCCTGAATTTCAGTGTCATACATTTTTGCCTTGATTTGCTATACCGTTCTCTGACAAAAAGCATCTTTTAAAATTTTTATTTCTGATTGCTACAGTGAGCATTTATAAGTCTCTACAAACTGAGATACAGTTTTCTATACATCCTGTTCATACACAAGTAGGTGGCTGTAATGCTGATTCATATTTTGCATGGTGAGTTTTCTGTGGATGTTGAGTTTTTTTGTAGATTCCACTGTTTGTAATAACACTTGCAGGTTTTCTCCTACTTCTCCTCTTTAATCTCTGACTGCAAACATTTTGCCAGGATTGAAGAGTCTTGGAAGTCCAGATCCACATACCACTAGTAATGCCCACAACCAACAACATAAAAATTTTCACCATGAAAATTTCTACTGCAGGAATGGAATTATTCATCATGCAGTCCAAATGTTTAGTTTGATTGTTCATCTTGCATTTATATTGCATTGCCACAATTTTCCAATAATCCATGTTAAGTCTTTCATAAAAGTAGCAAGCTATTACACATGTAGCAGGCACTGTATATAAGACTGAGAAGACACCAATCCTGACCATAAGTTTCTCCAACTTGTCTGTGTTTTCTCCACCTGTTTTCATCACCCTCCTGATATGGAAGAGGGCCACAAAACCAGACAGAATAAAAGAAGTGCCTATGATTAGATAACAAGCTAAAGGAATGAGTACAAACCCAGTCAAGGCATTTACATCCATGCTTCCAACATAGCACAATCCTGTCAGTTCATCTCCAGCTACCCTTCTCATAACTAATATCATTATGGTCTTCACAGCTGGAATGGCCCATGCTGCCAAATGAAAGTAGCTGCTGTTTGCTTCAATTGCTTCGTGACCCCATTTCTTCCCAGCAGCCAGAAACCAAGTTAAAGTCAAAATTACCCACCACAATGAGCTTGCCATACCAAAATAATATAGGACCAGGAACACAATGGTGCATCCAGTGCTTTCCAGCCCCTCCTGGATAACATAAAGTTGACCACTGTCTCTGTCACAGGCGATGCTCTCAGCGCCTGAAAAGAGGCGAATAATGTACCCCACAGAATAGACACAATAGCACATAGACAGGAAGATGATGGGCCTTTCAGGGTATTTGAAGCGCTGGGGATCTATCAGAAAAGTGAGTACGGTGAAAGCACTGGAAAAGAAACACAAGACGGACCAGACGGCAATCCAGATGACAGCAAACTGTTTGTCATCCTTGCTCCAGTAAACATCAACCCCGGGTGTGCAGAGTGGGGCACAGGAAGCACTCTTTTCCACATGGTGGAACTTGCCAGGATTTTCACAGGTGGCTCTACCGAGGCTGTCCTTGTGCTGCTGCAAATCATGACCATTGCTCGGCCGCTGTGGCCTGAACATGGGTGGCAACATGCTGGAGCCTCTGGGTGGCTCATCCGATCCGTTGTTAGGGGCTTCCATGCATAGGTAATTGGGGTCATTCTTGTTGGGCAATTTGCTGCAGTCTAAGGAGTCCGGCCACTTGAAATTAAATTGTTCCATGATGGGAGAGCATTTCAGCCTGGCCTGCTCACACATAACCCTACAGGCTGGGATTGGCGTGGAGACCTGCTCTGTGCACATAGGGGCATAGAGAGAGCAGAGGAAGAATTTCAAGTGGCTGTGACAGCCATACTCCACCAAGGGCGCAAACTCATGCAGCTGAATGGCAGCTTCCCTTTGGTTCTCATGTCCCATCAGGTTAGGCATCCTAGTCATGTTGTACCCTATATCCTTGCACATGGGGATTTCTATGGGCTGGCATCTCCCGTCGCCCGGGCGGTCAATGTCTATGGAGCTTATCCCAGTGCAAAAGCAAACCAGACGCGAGAACAGCCAGAGAGTTTGCATGACGTTCCTCCTCGCCGGCCCCATGTTTGCAGCCACAACACAACGCTCAGCCCCGCGTGCAGCCGGAGCGCGGGTCCTTTCCGCAGGCGAACCAGGCCGGGGGGGGGGGGTCAGTCCCGCCGCCCCACGCCTCCCTCGCCGGAGAGCATCGCCCCCCAACTTCCGCCAGGGACGCTCAGAGCGTGGGACAGACCCAGGCGGCGCGAGCCAGGTCAGCGCAGCCCCTAGCCATGAGCCCGCTGCGGCGCGCCGGTCTCAGCAAAAGTCCAGGCTAGTCATTTTCCAGCCCCGGTGGCGCCGGGAGAGAGGGGACTCGGGGGAGGTGAGAAGCGGGGGTGGGGTGGCAGTTTGCAAACAGCCAGCCGTGCGGGAGCCACCCCCAGCCATAGAGGCACAAAACTTACTGCGGGGGTCCCAGAAACTTTCTCCCTCCCCCCCCCAAGGCTTCCACTTCTGAGAGCTTCCTCCCCGCCCCGCGCCCCCTCTCTCCGGGCACAGGCAGAACGCGAGCTTTTGGCCGGCTTGTTAGATCCAAGCGGTCACCGCTTCAACTTCCACGTGTCCCATGCGGCTTTTGGTCGGTGCAGCGGTGTCTCCTGCTCCCCAGGACGGGCCACCGTTTCCCCACACTTTCCTCCCCGGTGGGGGTGGCTTATCCAACTGCAAAGATAAAGGAGGAGAAAATATCTAAGCCATCGGAGAGGGGCTGACACCCTCCCCCTTCTGTTTTTGCAACGGGTTGGTTCTTTAGCGCTTTGCAAGGCAGGGCTGGTTCTCGTCTCTCCTCTCTTCCCGCAGTAGCAGCAAGTCCTGGGGCTGTTGCAGCTGGTTTTTAGGGGGTGGTTGTGTCCCAGGATTTAAAAAAAAAAAAAAATCTCTGTGCAGGATCCGCCTTGCATACGACACCCACTTTGCATGAGAAAGGTGAAGCTGACACGGTGATTACTTTCCAATCACTCGGAACGCCTTGAAACCTCCTTAAGGACCCCTACAGGTTTTCCTTGATCACCACAGATAAAAAAAAAAAGCCTCATTTGTTTCTCACTCTCTGTCTTTTTTCTTCCCCCGGCTCCCCTCTCCTCCCCCCCCCCCCCTTGAAAGTTTAACAAGATCTTTTCTCTCTCTTTAGATCCGTACCACCTAACCCGCCGTCCTAATTCAGGTAGGAAGGAAGCCTGGGGAAGCTGAGTTTTAAGGATGCTTCAGACTCCTTGTCTCCTAGACAGGGGGTTGGAGATGGTGCCTCCCTTGACTTTCCTTCTTGGGAAGGGGGTAGGAGCGGTGGGGGAATGCTTTAGAAGGGAGGATGTAGGGAGGGAGGATGCATTTTATGGCAAGTGCCATAAACTCTTGGCTGGCAGGGTCATAAAAGCCGGTTACATTGCAGTAGAATCTCATCTGCTTACAAAATTTCTGCTTTGATTGTGTCGAATTCGAAAAAGTGAACACCGGAGTCAGCACATCTGACATATAGAGGATAATTCTCTCTCTCTCTCTCTCTGTTTTAAACTCACATATCTGAATGCACATCAAGTGAAACTAGCAGATTCCCCCAAATAGGAAAATCAGAGAAGACTAGAGAGAGACCTTTAGGAAAGTGATTTTAATCCATACTGACAAGACTCTTTGAGATTTTGGAGAGGAAAGGGTGGCAGGACAGATAATTTTAAAATGAGTTGGCTTTTTTAGTTACTGGTTTGCTTTTATTTTCAAAGTAAAACTGCTAGGATCATTTTGATTATTTTCTACTAATAGTAGTTGGAGAGCTTATGCCAGCAAAACTCCCATTGATCTGAATGGATTTCCTTGGGTAAGAACTGCAGGATTGGGCTCTTATAGACTATCCTCTCAAAAGTATAATGTCAATGAAATGAGAAGTAAAAAAACAACAGGCACCAAAAATAAAATGCTTAGTTGTTTATACATATAATACTCCTCATCCTTGCCTCTCTCCCCTGCACTAACTGATCTCGACACAGATGGAATAAGACGGTATAATTAGTAGATTTTGTTTAAGCCCAGAAGGGACCACTATGATCAAATCCTAAAAGGTGAGCTTAACTTTTTGTTTTGACTTCAATTTTAGACCAACATATTAATGAAGAAAGAAAAATCTCTCTCTTCATTCACACCCACACATACCCAGGGTTTTTCTCCATTAGGGCCTGCTTCTTATCGAAATGAACACTGATTCTCCTGGAAACTATCAAACCCCGCAGGGTCAGAGTTAATACCTCACCCGCCTCTAGAAAGGAAACTGTTGGCTTCCTCGATTGTGATAAGGGTGTAATGGATCCAAGAAAGGGCAACAAACCAGGGTTAATGTTTGCTTCTGAAACCCCGAAGATGCTGACAATGATTGTCTAGAAATAAAAGGTCCTTAATTAAAAAAAAAGTTTTAAATTGGTGGATACTTTTGTTTAACGGCTTTCCAGTGGATCCAGGAATCTCTCTCTGAAAGAGATCAGACTGATAAACTATTGTATCTTATCAGTTGATCCTTCCCTTGGTCACTTCTAGATTTATTTGGGAACTGTTATGAAGGCAGGCAGTCTTACCAGCAAACAAACAAAAAGGCCTTATTTATTTAGTTACATTGCTGTTTCTGTGTGTGTGTGTGTGTGTGTGTGTGGTGGAGCATTTCCATTCTTCATTAATCTAAGCTGTTTTCTTAGTATTTGTATGCACCCTAGATCCTCTTCTAGAGAGCTCGGTTGGGGGTGGTGGGGAAGTGAAGGGGAAAGCATTCATAAGGGACAAGCTACCTTTTCTAAAGTGAAATTGAAATGACACTTGAGATGAACATTTCTGATACAGTTTTTTTGTTGAGCTTGATTAGGGTTTTTTGCGGGGATGGGTTTTTGTTTTACAAAGTACTTTATTGTATATCAAAATCCATATAGAAATAATACAGAAAAAAGAAATTAAAACAAAAGTTTGTTTCCTTATTTTGTACAGCTCTTGATAACAGCCACTTCTTTTCTTATTTTTCTTGGAGGCTAAAAGAAAATATAAATGTGAAATGTAAAAAAGAAAAAAAGTCATCCTTTGTAGGAGTTATGTCTCTTAATTGATGTTTTATGTGCTACTTTAAATCAGCTTGTTTTTTTCTAGCTATTATGTTAGCCAATACAACCCTCTTCAGATCATTTATTTCTGTTTTTATATTTTTTTAAAAAAGAAAGCTATCCAGAAACAGCCCCCATTCAACCAGCCTGAGTCAGAGAAACTAACAAACAGAACATTATTATAGAAAAATGAGGGCTCTGAGAAATCAGCAACTGGAAGATAACTCTGTAACTAATAAATGAAAAGAGCCTTTTGATGGCTCCAGCTGAAAAGATATTTTATTTTATTTTTTTTCCTCCTGTGTGTGGGATTTGAGATGTGTGATTCTATGGAGCAGCCAGGCACCCCTGCTGCTAGGCCCTGGCTAGGAGTTGGCCCCCCTCTGGCAAATGTTATGGAGAATTGGGAGGAATTTTATGGCTGTCTTTTCCCTCAGCTCTTTTTTCTTTTGTCTTCTTTGAAGAATGACTTTAGACATTTTATTTACATATTTAACCATGGATGAAAGAGGAAAAAGAAAGCATTTGGGCCGTTGTGGGAATAGTGATATGTTTAAATTAATGGAAATCTTATTAAGCCTCTAAAATTTTAAGCAAAAGGTTTTTAATGAAACTTTATAATTAAACATGATTTCAAATAATGTGCCAACTCACAGGAAAGATGTGTTTTCACCCATAGTCATCCACACAGACCCCAAAATATGCAGAAGAATCATATGTACTTCAAAGTCCAGCTACTGTTCCATTCTATGCACAAAAAAATTTAAAACTGAATATTTAATGAAGCATGTCATAATTTCAACCATAACTAAATATTTTGTAGGTGTAATGCAGCATAAACAGGGTAAAAAAATGGCATGGCAAAGTTTAATGCTGTGTAATTTATTGTAGTGAAAGTGTAATAAAATACTTCAATGCGGATAATGTTAAAAATCAAAGTTGCATCTATTCTATGTGTATTAAAGTCAATGGAAATTAGAGTGCTAGGCAAGTTTTTTTGCAGTGGGATTAAAGAAAACCCAAATAATCCCTCTGAGATAAAATGCTCTGACTCTTCAATAGTAAAGAGAAATTAAATGATAGGCTTGGAGAGTTACAAATTAATTAATAGGTTAAACATTTTAGAAAAACACTGTAAATTACTATAATAACAATAGCGTGTCATAACAAAGTGTATTGCTTTCGGTGAATCTAAAGTTTAAAAATTGTGTGGCTACCACTGTAAATCATATTTAATAAAGCATTTCTAGTCAATTGTGCATTAAGGAGAGATGTTTATTTTTTAAATAAAGATCAGTTTGAATATTAGTCCTGCCCAATAATCCTTCCCCCATCCATGTTCATATTAAGAAAGGTACTTTTAAAAATTCTATATCTGATACACAGTGAAGGCCTGTTATTTACCCTCACTTTAATTCTGGTAGCTAACTGTAAAAAATACAAAAATAAAAGTTATCCTTAAAGGAAATAGTAGCTTTAAAAGAAAAACAGCACATACGGAAAAGAAACGCTGATAATAATTACTACAAGTCTATCTTTCCTGTTTAATTTCCACTCAAGATACTAATCATGCCAGTGGTGAATTATATTATTATAAAATGCATGCAGCACATGTTCATTTTTCAAACCAAACTGATTTATTCTTTTTTCCTAATTTCAAACTTTCTCTCGCTATTTTAAAATGATATTTAAATAAACAAAACATATCTTATTGGTAGGACAGGCTGCAGACCATGAAAATGTCGAATATCTATATACTAAGTTAAAACACCAACAACAACACTAGTTAAAAGATTAAAAAACAAAAAATAAAACCCACATCATAAATGGATGAGGGGTTTGTATAGTGTTGCTCTAATACAATTTAGCCAGCTATTTTAAGGGCACTTCCCTTGAAATGTGGTTTGAAATATTACCAAAGGTTCAACGGGGTGCATTAGTGTGAAATGCAAATCAGAACATTTCTTTAATCCCCTTTTCATGGCCTGGCTTCGGATCAGTGGCATCTAAGGGACTCCCCACTGATTCTGGCTCAGGAGGAACCATTCACGGGGGCAGCTTCTCTCCTCTATTCCCACAGTCCAGAAAACAACACCACAGACAGACACCCTCCAACTAAATTAGATTAAACTCCTTCTCTTCCACAGCACATTAGCCTTTTCACTGCTCAAGATTCATTATTCAGCTACTCCTAATTTAAAGATACAGTATACCCCCTCCCCCAGAAGAACAAAACAAAACAAAAAACAAAATAGAAAAAGGACATGCCATCTTTATATATAAATACTTTCAAATTACATGGATATTATCAGTTTAAAAATATAGGCCACATTAGTACACGCCTATCCAGAGCACAAACAGATTTATTCTATACCTAGCAGAGACAGGCCCAGTAAAACACACACAAACTTGGTTCTTCAATATTCATCTGTGTTTAAAGTTCATTCATAGAAAAAAACAGTAATGAAATAAAAAGTCCAAACTCTTCATGCAGCAAAAGTCTGTCCCATTTAGGTTGTCATGAACCATATTAAAAAAAAAAATTGCTGTAACCCGAGTGCAGTGATATTTGATTTGCATTTCTTCTTGTAACTCACGAAAGCTTATGCTCAAATAAATTGGATAGTCTCTAAGGTGCCACAAGTACTCCTTTTCTTTTCACTTTTTATATAGTGACTTACAGACACAGTCAGATGTAGGACAGTGAAGGAAAAAGGACTAGTAAGAACTGCACTTGGTAGTTAGGGTTAATTATTATTATGGTTAGGGTCTAACCATTTCCCTCTCCTTTACCCTCCTCCACAAACCCTCACCCTGCAGGGATTTCCCTACACCCCACCTCTGAGGGTGTTTACCCCCCTGAATTTCCCCAGCACCCTGCCGCCCCCCAGTTTTGTGAACTAGTTACATGCAGTGTTGCCAATTTAGTGATTGTTTGGAAATTTGAATTGAAATTGAAACATTAATACAAACTTTAAAAGCATCTAAAGTGTATCATAAAATACATGTATCTGAAAAAGTATAATAGATTTGAAAAGTATGAACATAGACTAGCTTCCTTATACAGCTGTTGTTTTTATGACTGTGTCAGTGCATTCATTTAGTTGATGTTGGCCAATCTAATAATTTCAAATTATGATTTGTAAGGAGGGTCTAAGTGAGCTCTCCCTGGCAGCTAGTGATGAGCTGAGGGCTGGGGGGAAAGGCTTCAGGACCAGATTGTATTTACATTCACACCTAATCTACCTAGGTATCCAGCAAACAGAGCTGTGTTGCCCAAGTGGTAGATTTTGGCTGAGGTTGGGTTACAAATCACTTGAATGCGGGGGTGGGGTGGGGGGGTGGGTAATGAAATGTTGTTATTCTTACTGTATGAGTAAAGGGCAGTAGAACTGTACTCAGCCTGTGCCAACTGAGGGCATCAAGAGAGAGGGTGGGGACAGGTGTTTTGCTTGATGGTCTGCCTGAGTCACAAGTACTGTTTGACCTGCCCCCTCCACTGTTTAAAGACAGAGCTGATTAGGCTCCACAGATAGTCTTTTGTTCTGTTAAGTGACCACTACAGCTGAGATCACTGAGAATCAGGTCTAAGTGCTTAGACCTGCTGTGGGACAGTGTTTCTGTGGAAGAGACGGCCCAGCCTGCACTAGCAGCGAGGTTCCCCCACTGAGAGCTCAGCTGAAATCACTGAGAGCTGGGTGGAACCTCAAGAGACCAACTCACAGACGTCACAGGGGCAGGTGGCAGCAGAAGGTGATGGCGCAGGGCCATTGGCAACAGAGCAATGGAGTGAACGGTGGCACTACGAACAACAGTGGCCAGAGCGAACAGTGAGCAGCTGGAGGAACGAGCAAGGTGCCTTCTTGCTCCCCACCTGGGAGGTGAACTTATGTGAAAACATCTCTGAACTCTGAGTCTCCACTGACCAAGGACAACACCGGTGAGTGTTAATGAGCTGTTACACAACACAGTTCATGTGAACAAACATGGCTGTGGCATCATACTTTCTATTTAGGCAAGAGATAACACACACTACAAACTGGAGGCCAATGTTAAGTGCATTGTCACTTGTTCATCCTGAAGTTGAACACTGGTTCCGAACAAGACCAGCAAATGCTCACTATCTTTCTGTAAGAAACTCAACTGACTGGCTAGACGTATGTGGTGCAAGATTCAACAGTTGAAAAAGTGAAGAACTCTCACTGCATTCAGATCATTTGCATACATGGTTGGTGAATGCACCAATGCAAATGGTCATCAAGTATTAAGTCATTGTGTACATTATCTTGATGTCAGTGGTAGGCCAGTACATGCATTTCTAGATTTTCAAGTTATAGAAGACAGATTGGCTGCATCTGTGACAACCCACATCTTAGAAGAGTTAAATGCTTGTCAGTTGGACCCCAAACAGATGGCTGCTTGTGCATTCGATGGAGCTGCAAACTTCTCTGGAAGACTTGGTGGAGCACAAGGTTCGCTCAGAGAAAAGTGTAACCCTAGTCTCTCCTATACACACTGCAGAGGCCATCTACTCCAACTAGCGCGAGTACGAGCTGCAGACTCTTCAAAAGACATTAAAAAGCTATACATTTAATGTCTTCATTATATTTTTTTTTCAGCAAGAGTCCAAAAAGACTGAATAACTTGGAAAATATAGATGATACACTGGGACTGAAGTTCAAATTAGTCCAACCTGGGAAAACCCTCTGGCTTTCTCATGAGCGATCCTTGCCTGTTGTCTTAAAATTACTCCAGCCATTATTACTGGCTTTGGAAAATATCTACCAAGATGGGATGGATCGAAGTAGTGAGGCTGGTGGATTACTCTTGGTACTATGTTCAGAGAAGACTATTGCCATTCTCTCTCTTGTAAGTCTATTGTTGAAACCACTCGGGTCATTAAACAATGCCATCCTGGCATCTGCTACAACAGTAGTAGATTTTTGTCCAACAGTAGAAGCTATATTTGGATCAATCAGAAAGCTATCCATTGAAAAAGTACTGGAAGAAGCAAAGACTTCAGTCCAGAAGTTGACTAATGAAGGCATTTATATTGAATCCTTAAGGGAAGAGGACAAGAAGTGTTTGTTAAGACAACAGAAAAAGTACACAGACTTGATTCCTAAAAATCTACAACAGCGACTTAGAGATTCTACTCAACCTCTACATAGCTTTTACAGATCCCATCTTATAAAACACCGACAGTTGAGTGGATTGAGGTACTACCAGCAATGGGGCTGCCATGTGCTCGGGACAGAATAGAGAATCTGAACACAGAGTGGAATGTCATACGACGAATGAATGAAGATTTGACTTCAACTTCTTTTTTATCATCACTAGTGACTCAACCCGATCTTTATGCTATGTTTCCTGGTTGGTGATGTCAGTGGTAAAAAAGAAAGCTGAAAGAAGTAGGAATTCATCTCTTGCTGCTCCCAGTCACAACAGCTACAGTTGAGCGTTCTTTTTCATCACTGAATAGAATTTTATGTTTTGAAAGAAGTCGCGTTCTGCCTGATCATGTGAATGAACTAATGAGCATATCACTCGAAGGAATGGAAGTACCGGACACACGAGAAGCCATCAAAGATGAATGGATTGCATTCAAGAAGTTCATTAACAGAGTTGTGCAAAATTATAACAAGAAACCAAGAAGGATGTAGATGTAGTGCTTCATAGAAGGCTTGAGTAGCCAACTTTAATTTGTGCAATGATTTTAAAATCTAATAAAATGGTCATGAAACATTTTTCAGTTTTTACTATGGTGCCATACAGCCCACCTTCACCCTCATGGTCTAACCCCTCATCAGCCCTGACCCCCCCTGTAAATTTGAACACCCCCCCCATTTCAATTCCTGGGGAAAACACTGCTCACCCTCCATCCCCACCTATCACTTTTACACATATGGAGCTAGATTCTCTGCTGCATCTGTTTACAGCTGCCTGATTCTCTGCCTTCCGAGCTTCTCTAACTCATGCTCTACCTCCCATGGCCCCACAGTGAGCTTTTGCACATGTATTCATGCGCGCGCACCCCCCCCCCCACACACCCTTTATATCTATCTCAACTGTCTGAGCTTGTGCCAGCTGTCAGAAATATCCCAAGGGACAATCTACTGGCTGGGGATCACTGCAGTGCACCACATTCTGCCTTCTCTTTTTCCCTGTACCAGGGACTGGAGGGAGGAAGGCATAGCAGCCAGCTACATCTCCCTGGGGAGTAGCACCAGACAGGGGTCTGTGGGTGGTCTCCATTCCCTGTGGGTTACGTGAGCAGTGCAAAGGGAGAGGAAAGGAGCAGGGAAACTGTCCCAGGATTAATTACCATTTTATTATCTGAGTTTGAGAAAATCTACCGTACTACAGCAATGAGTCGTCACTGTCCCTTCTATGTTTGTGAAGATGGAGATGGTAGAAAAGGGTGGTTAGAATATTTGTAAGAAACATCTAGTGTTGTGTGAGCTGTCAAAGACATTTTACTTTTGAGCTTCAGGGCTGGACGCTGACAGTTGCAGAGCACCTACAACCACCACTGAAATCAATGACAGTTGCAGTATGTCTCAAGCTTAGGGCCTAGCTTATGAACACCTTGGATAGTGGGTTTTAGAAGACCAAAATGCGTATCCATATCTGTGCAATATGGATGTCATTAACCTGAGATTGCAACAGCATGAAAAAGTCAAATATTGGCTCTTTTAGGTCCCCTAGATTTGTTGGAACTCTTCATATCCAGACAATGACCTTGAGGAATCCATCCCTTGCTGTCACTATAATTTTGCAGCATCATAGTCTCCCTGCTGGCCTTGTGTTCGGCTCTCCTGAGCATGGTGTTCTCTCTAGTATTATGACTGACTTTTAATTGCCTAGCCAGTGCCTCGAGCAACTTGGCATCTTTGGTGTAGGGAGGGAGGGAGGAACCTACCTTTAAAAATAAAGTTATGATACTAAATACAATTATTGCTACTACTGCTACACGATACTATCATACTTACTAGAGGACAGTGACAGCTATTCCACTACTCCTAGATATTACTGGTGGGTGAATCTCCAAAAGCTGAGAGGTTTTTGCCCAGGGTGACTAAGTACACAGAAGTCTAGATGTTCACCTGAAGCTTATCCAAGCCCTGCGTGTATGAAAATTCAGAAGGAAATGTCCTGAAAAGAGACTTTCTTTTGAGGTTTCCAGGATTTCTTATTCTTGTCAGGCCAGAAATACTGCATAGACAGACTTTCTCACAGTTTTCCAAGAAGGGGAGAGATGTAGATGTTGCTGAAGGAAAGGACTGAGTCAGGAGCCTTGGGAGTCCATTTTCCATTTCACTAAGGCTCGTTTATGTCACTCTGGTTATGGTAGTGGAAATGATCTGTGAGCAATACAGCCTGTAGCAGGGTGTTCAGATGACCTGGGGGGAAATTCATTTCCATCCCCAAATACAGCAGTTAGTTGGACCCTGAACATTTCAACAAGACGTAAGAACCTGACACCTGTGAAAGAATTCTCTGTAGTAACTTAGGGCTTGTCTCCATTTACCGGGGGATCGATGTGCAGCAATCGATCCAGTGGGGGTCGATTTAGCAGGCCTAGTGAAGAACCGCTAAATCAACCACCGATCACTCTCCTATCGACTCTGGTACTCCAATGGAACGAGAAGCATAAGGTAAGTTGACAGGAGAGTTTCTCCCGCCGACCCAGCGTGGTGTACACACCGCAATAAGTCAATGTAAGGTACGTTGACTCCAGCTATGTCATTCACATAGCTGGAGTTGCGTAACTTAGGTCAACTTATCCCCGTAGTGGAAACCTGCCCCTACAGCCCTCCCCAGCTAGTGGCCCAAATTCCATTGAAAGTCAATTAGACTTAGCCCTGGCCTACACTGGGGGGCGGGGGAAGGGGAGGGGCGCGGGGAGATCGATCTAAGTTACACAACTTCGGCTATGTGAATAACTTTGCTGAAGTCAGCGTACTTAGATCAACTTACCATGGTGTCTCCACCGCGGTGAGTCGACTGCTGCCGCTCCCCCGTTGACTCTGCCTGCGCCTCTCGTGGCGCTGGAGTACAGGAGTTGACGGGAGAGCACTCGGGTCGATTTATTGCATCTAGACTAGACGTGATAAATCAATCCCCGCTGGATCGATCGCTACCCACTGATCCAGTGGGTAGTGAAGACATACCCTTAGGATCTTAAGTCGCTTAATTCGCTTAGGTGCTTTGAAAATGTAACTCTCAATTAGGAGATCCTGTTCTATTTCATAAATTGTTCACATTTTATTCATGGTGTACTACATTAGCAGAAGCCTTCCTGCAACTTACTGACTCCTCTACTCTTCTCAGCCATGCCTTTTCAAAAAAATATATATTATTCTGCTACTATTTCTACGGTCCACTCCATCTCAGATGTTCCTTCTACATCTTTCCAATGTCTCACTATATATTTCCCCCATAAAGTTTAATGGGGAACCACTTTACTATTTAATCATCAATCCCTTTTAATTTTCACATATTACCTAGTATATATATATAGTGGGTAATTTTCTGTAGTGATTTTAAGAATGTGCATAAGATGTATTTCCAGAGTTTTCTCTTATTCTTTTTCGTCAAGCCAAGAACTTTCCACATGGTCCCCAGTGTCTTTTGAACATCCCTGATATAGGCTACTGTCTCACAGCCTTTATCTCTGCCTATGTACTGGGAACTAGGACATTTTTGATGTGCATAATTTTAAAATTAGTGGCACAGTCTTTTATCATGCCGCCCTTCCAAAATATATATATATATATATATATATACACACACACACATACTGGGTCCAGTTTTCATCTGTGTATTCAGATTTCAAGGCTGAAATCCTCAGCACAGGGCCCAGGTGGGAAGAAAGGGGGCTTGTTCACCGTCTCTTCACACTCCAGAGCCTGGGACCAGTTCAGCCCCTGGGACAACTTAAAGCAGCCTCCGGAGTGCTCCAAGTTATGACAGTGGAAGTGCAGTTGCCTTCTGATATGCCCCTTTTGCCCTGGCCATGCCTCTGACAGCTCTCAGTGCCAGCCAGAAAAGGTTAGGCCAATTCCTTTGCCTTGCTGTGGAGGGTGCAAGGATTGCTGTATGTTCACTACCGAAAGGAAGAGGGAAGATCCCTGAGGTACTGAATCTGGATTCCCCTCCATGCCCCCCCCACAACGGATTTATGTTAAAGCATTAGCAGGGTTATACTGTATTGTGCTGCACAGCACAGGGCAGAGGTGGCAGCAGCAGCACCCTTTTCAAACGTTTTGAATAAAGGTTGTCGATGTGCTTCTCAGAAGCCTGGTGAGAGAGGTTTATCTCACCAATACCAGCCTGGTTTCCTGTGTTTGGTTTTCTTTCACATGGCCTCTTCAGAAAGTTTTAACTCTGGCACAATGAAAAAAAATCCCTTAAAAAACGACACTTTAGAAATCTTCACTAGGAAAAGACACCTTCTTTCTTCCCTGCTGTATAGGCCACTAACATCAAAATACCTTCTTGCTGGTTTACTAACCTTCCTAGCATATAGAAAATAAGGTTCTGGTTATGAACGGCCACTTTGCCTCGCTCATAAGATTCAGTACACTTTTTATGAGCCTTTTAAAAGTGAATTAAATAGGTGCCCATGATGACAGTGATGGATCAGGATAATTTACACTTGTCACTCAGTGCTTTGCAAACATTTATTAATTAAGGCTCACCACACTCAGGTGAGGTACTGTAGATAAATACAGTTCCATTACAACAAGGATAAAGGAGGATAAACTTCAGGTTTCAGAGTAACAGCCGTGTTAGTCTGTATTCGCAAAAAGAAAAGGAGTACTTGTGGCACCTTAGAGACTAACCAAAACTGTGACACAATTTACTAGCCCCACGTCACAGAGTGATTCTGAGGCAGAGCCAGGAATAGAATCCAAGAATCCTACTCCCGTCCCTGCTTTGACCATGGGACAACACTCACTTTTTCTCTCTCAGAAGAGGTTTACCAATATAGCTCAGGTCAATGCTGCATAAACAGGTCCAGACAGCACATAGGACACAGCCTGTGTGTGAGAATTGGTCACCTTGCTCTGTTCTTACAACAATGGATCCAAGGTTGGTGATGCCAAAACTGGGAGAACACCTTAGGCGGTAACCACACATTAATTTAAGGTCTGAGTTTCGATATTACACCAGCTGACGGGCAGTCGTTGTTAAGCACAGGGCTGCAAAGAGAAATGCCCTTTCAAAAGCCATTGCTTGCCAGTTGTGGGAAGCCCACCCATTTGGAACAGAAGCCAATGACTGTTGTCTGCTCAGCTATCCACGGATCATTTTTGATGGACATGCTTGCACTCAGGCCATCTCATGACCTATATAGTTACACTTGATGCAGCAGCATTGTATGTTATGTTTGTCACGTTGCGCAGTGCCCTACTGGAAGGTGTGCAGATACAATGGGAATGAGTGTGATATGAGAATAAAGAGTAGAATGAGTCTTGCAAAATGTGTCTGGCTTGATATGTTAAAACACAGTACTACAATGGCTGTGTATTTAGACTGCATAATCAAGGGAGTATGGGCAATAACTATGACTAGTCAACATATCACATCCTCCATCCCTGGAACATGCCCTTTCTAACCGAGTCCTCTATGCCTGCTCTCTCTCCTCCTTGAGGGCCTTCCTCAAAAACCACAATTCTTCTGGCCATATGAAGTCTCTACATTCTCTCCAAGAGAGGTAAGGAGGCAAAGTGAATGACAGAGCCAATACTTGTGTGTAAATCAGCTTAGCTCTATTTCAGAGTAGTAGCCGTGTTAGTCTGTATTCGCAAAAAGAAAAGGAGTACTTGTGGCACCTCAGAGCCAAACAAATTTATTTGAGCATAAGCTTTCGTGAGCTACAGCTCACTTCATCGGATGAAGTGAGCTGTAGCTCACGAAAGCTTATGCTCAAATAAATTGTTTAGTCTCTAAGGTGCCACAAGTACTCCTTTTCTTTCAGCTTAGCGCTGTTCACCTCAATGGAGCTGTGCTGATTTACACCACATGAGGATCTGGCTCAGTAATCATAGTAGTAGCATTGCGCCATTCAGTCCCCTGCTTTAGAGCTAAAGAAATATATTTCTTCTTTGGAATGTAAAGACTCCATGGCTGGGACCATGTCTTCCCCTTTTGCCTGAAAAGGGCCTAGCACACATATAGCATTATATAAACAACAGCAATAGGAAAAGGACCATAGATTTGGCTTTTGCAGCAATTACCTTTGAGTGACTGAAATGATTGGGTGCAGAATGGTATGCTTGTTTGATTTGAATAGTACTGTTGTTAAACCCTTATTGGCAGGAGTGCTGTTAGATGAAGTAGACAATGTGGTCTAGTGCTTAGAGCAGGACACTAATAATTAGGGCTCCTGGATAGCTGTACTCTATTCCCAGCTCTGCCCCAACTCACTTTCCTATCTCAGGCAAGCCATTAAAACTTCTCTGTGCCTTAAAATTACCCATCTGTAAAATGGGCATAATATCTACCGCATACCAGTGTTGTGGGATCTAAGTTAAATGTAGGTTTGTGTAGCTTTTAAGATATACAGAATAAAGGTGATATTATGACAGTCAGGTTTACTCTCTGAATTAACCTGAAACGAGTAATCATGGCACATGAATATATTCAATGGCATTTGGTTCATTGGGACTGTATGAAACAGTCACTCTGTGCTTTCATCTACTAGAGCAGCCATACTGCAATAAGTACACTCTGCACAGATGATGCAAGCATATGTGCCAAGCTGGCCTCCGGATTTGCTGCTGTTTACTCCTTCCTTGCAAATTCACCCACTATCCTTCAACATGTAGGACCAAATTCAGTCCTGTTGTTACTTCAACTTGGTTTCAAGCAGGGATAAGCAGCACCAGTGCAATCACAGCTCTGCCTATCTCCCCTATGGGTTTGCAGTAGTGTCCATTATCTTAGGAGAGTGCAACAATGCAGCTATGCTATTGGCTGGCCACAGGTAGCTGAAATTCCCAGAGTGCATCAGACCACAGTACATATATTGGTGCACTATCAAATGACATGAGCTTTTTTTTTTTTTTTTTTCAGATGGAGAATTACCACCACAGTACCTAGGGCCCAATCCTACTGCTATTGAAAGCAATAGGAATTTTGTCATGGACTTCAATGGGAGCAAGCCTCTTGTCTCAGCATGACAGTTCCTCTTCAAAGGTGCAGCTACTCTGTGATCTAGGGTGGGCATGTTTTTTCCCCCACTTTGTTCCTACGATGCTTTTTCTTGCTTTATGTGGATTCTCTTTCCAACCCTATTTTCCCTTTAGTTTTTCATCGTTGGAGTCACATGATATTGCTCCCTCTACAGCTTCCATTTATGGACAGGAGTGTCACAAGGAATGATAGACTCCATGACACATGCACTGATTCCTCTCTCGCATCCACCAGTATAAGTCAGAATAACTCCATGGAATATCTTGGAGTTACCCCAGTGTAAGAGGACAATCATGCCCAATGAATTACAGATGTGCTGTGAGAAATAAAGAGTATTACAAGGAGGGTACCATTGGAATATCTGTTGCGATTCTGTAAGGCAGGAGTAGTCAATTATTTTTGATCAAAGTCCACATTTCTTGGTCAAAGTACAGTCAAAGTCTAGAGTCCAGAGACAATTAAAAATAATGATGATCATAAGTAAATAAAAAGATTTCAGAGTTGTTCAAAAACATCTGGTGATCCGACTGGGCCCGCAGCCCACCTATTGACTACCCCTGCCCTAAGGGCATCTAAACTATAAGAAGTCATGAAATATCACTGCAACACAGGATTCAGAGACATAAAGAAATTGGACGAAACTAGTAAAAACTTTTCTGTTAGAGAAGGGACCAAATCAGAAGCCTAGATCTGAAACACACCACCCTGAGCCTTGGAAAGTTCAGCTCTGAATCAGGATTTGACCTCCATGTTTCAGATCTGTCCCTAGGATGGGCCTGAACCAGAACCCTGCATCCAAATTCTCTTGTGGGCATTGAAACTTCAGATCCAGATACAATGACTGGTGCACTTCTTAATTTCAATTTTTTTTTATAAAAATACAATTCCTATCTCAATGGAGCAAGAATAGCAAAGAAACAAAGAAAGAAAGTTAATCTGTCTGCAGAGAATTTTAATAAGTAATTATTTAAAAAGAAAGATGAATGCAGACTTTGTTAGTTCTTATCAGATCTTCCTGAGCATGTGCATTGTGCCCTCCCTGTACCATGTGATATGAAGGACTATACTAGATCATAGGCACTTATATTTTCTGTCACCCTAATGCTACGTAGTATAACATGACATGGTATAATAAAAAATTAAAACATGTACATTTGCTCTATAGCTAAGAGAGCAGCTATTCACCAACAGACATCCACCAGCTAGGTTTGAATACTAATTTGAGAATGTTGTCACATTTATAGTGCTGTGTTTACCACCATTTCATAGAGAGGAAGCCTGGGCTAGTGATTAAAATAAAGGACTGGGACCGAGAATGTCTGGTTTCCCTTCTCCTCTCTGCCACTTTCGTCAAGTCACACTCTGTGCCTCAGTTTCCCTAGATGTAAAATGGGATTGATAATACTCTCCCTTCCACACCTGTCATAAGGCGTGAATCATTAAGGAACGTAAAGCACTTTGTGATACTTGGATGAAAGATGGAAAGTATTATAAATACTCTCCCTTAATCTGTCAATTTTGAACTAATCCAGTCTACTGGTAATTACTATAATTATTTTAACAACTGCAAATAAAATCATTTTGTTCACTTAAAAGCACTAATCAGTTTCTTAAGAAAAACTCCAGTTCCCATTGAAGTCAGTGGGACTTGTGTCACTATGTAATTGTGAGCCCCCACTTTGTACATTTCTCTTCCAGGCCCTGTTCTGTTCTGTATACAGGGCATCGGGATTAACCCTTGTTGCATGGAGTGCTCAGACATGGAGGCATTTTAATTTTAAGGGTGTGCTATAAATATACCTGGAAAGGTTCTGTGAAGATAGCAGGAAAAGTGAGGATTTATGCTTAGTTATTTAGAATGCTATTTATTTATTATCTCAAGTTTAAATATCAAGAGCTGCTTAATGTATCCTTAAATTTAATTTAAAGTGGCAAAAGGTGAGAGGAAGTTTGGTCTTATGGTTACGGCATTGGCGTGAGTCTCAGAGGATGTGGTTTGAGTTCCTGTCTCTACCACAGACTCCTCTGCATGATGTAGGACAAGGCACTTAGGACTCGTCTAGAGGGGGAAGTTACACTGGTATGAGATAGGGTGTGAATTTAAAGCACTGTTATTATACAGATAGAGTGCTTTTTTTCTGGTTTAGCTTATGTCACTCTGGAAGCAGTTTAAGCTAAACTGAAAAAGCCACCCTTATTCTAACATAAGAGTGTCCACATGAGAGAGTTATACTTTTACAACCAAAAATCTCCATGTAGACAAGCCCGTAGTCTCTCTGAGCTTCAGTTTCTCAACCTCACCTGGGTGTATGGCTTAGGTATAGGGAGACCAGATGGCAACTGTGAAAAAATGGGACAGGGGTAGGGGGTAATAGGTGCCTATATAAGAAAAAGTCCCCAAAACCAGAACTATCCCTTTAAAAACCGGACAGCTGGTCATCCTACTTAGGTACTACAGAGTCAGGGTATCATATGAAGTATCTATATAGATGGAACTTGACTTTAAAAATTAAGACCTTCAGGAGGAGATTGGTAGAGTCTTTTTTTGTTTGTTTGTTTTTGTTTGGTTGATTGATGCAATTTCACAACAGAAAATGTTTCAGTTTTGCCAGTCTCACGATCAGGGGCATAAAAAAAAGTGTTGCATGTTTTATACATCAGGCAACAAAGCCACTGAAGATTAGAAATTTTAGGGGAGCTTTGGGGAGGATTCTCCCTCCCACTCTTCTTTTGTGAGGAGCTGGAGGAAGATGAAAAATGGATACTGTGCTGTGTCCCAGAAGAAAGCAAATATTTTATTTTCTTTAATGACCGCATTGGATTCTGAAATTAAACCCAGCAGGTGAAGAGATCCTGTGTAGATTTAAAAAGGGATCACACAGTGTGTTCATGTGCTAAGACAGGAACAGTTTAAGCCCTGCCATGCTCTATAAAACTGAAACAGTGTTACCCTCTAAACATTCTGCTTTTCAAAGCCATCTCTCTCTCCCCACCTACCTCGAGTCACTGGCTACAAAATGTCATCCTAACTTTAAATATCACTTTCTGGTTCCTCCCTTTAAAATCATTGGATGATCTGTGTTAAATATTACAAGAGTCCCAAATTTGGACTGTATTGCCTACGGCCCCTGCCCCTTTTCTACAGAAACCAACTCTATAAATAATGGAAAATAATCCCCAGTGGACCTTTTAAATCAGTTGAGCTGAGAATAGCTAACCTTCACTCTGAACTCACTCCAACTGCAGGTTAATGCAGATAATTGCAGAGCACCTGGTCTAAGCCTGGGGTATGTGAATCATCACTGTAGCACACCTTTCAATCTTTTATTATGATGTAATGCCCTGGAGCAGCTGAGAGTGCCTGTTTAAGCTTTGTTCCTAGTAGGTGTGCCAATACACTGTCAGAATTCTCTTACTACACACAAAGGAAAGGCTGTACTTTAAAAAGTAAAGTGGATATGTATATATGTATGTGTCTGTTTGTGAGTGTGTTTATATACACATACATTATATATACACATTAAAATAGCTGTGTATACACAAATACTTTTAAAATGTGCACGTGTATGTAATACGTATACATACATGTGTATCTGTATGTACTTGTTTATACACACCCACATTATACACACCCACACACGTGTCTACACACACACACCTGTGCGCATGCATGTGTAATGCACACTTTTATAATGATTACATGTCTTGCTTGGTTTGATAGACACATTTTTAGTCCCTCAAGTGACTTGAAGGACAAACACAGCCTTTTTCAATCACACCCTATCCTTGGGGATGGATTTATTTCTGCTATTAGTAGTAAAATGTACACTGCACTGACTGTTTAACTACCCTCTCTCTATATATATTTGTGACACTAAAATGCCTGCAGGGCATTTTGCTGCAGGTAACTTGCTTGTAGATGCTTGTAAGCTCCTGCTAGTCTGAGATTTATGATGTCCAAATGTGGTCTGAAGTTATAAACTAAATAAAAGCTGTTTACAAAGGTTTCAGACAGTGTTTCGAAAAAGTCCCTGATTATGCTACCATGCATGGATGAAACTATATGTAAGCGGGGGAATAGTCCCGCTATTGTGGGGAACTTTCCTGGCTTCTGCACTACCCCGGTGAAGTGGGCCAGCGAAAGGATCCGAGTCCTTGCTCCCACTTCCTTTACCCAATGGCCTCCCTGCCCTTGAGGACTCCCCTTCCACTCTCCTGTATGGCAGAGTCCTCGTAACCCCAACAAGGCTGAGCCCAGGATTCCTGGGGGGCTCGACCCCCAACTCTGCTGTGGTCACCTAGGACACGGTCTAGGGTGTCCCCACTCCAGGGTACTCTCTCGGCACTGGGCACTTCTCTGACCCACTGACCATTACATACAATTTAAAGCAAATGCAAGTTATTTAATCAACAATTAATTTTAAAAATAATAAGGAAAAATGGGAAAGGTTAAAGGAAACACATCACCCCCTCTGTGGCAGGGAACATCACAAACAGTGTCTCTGGAATGTCCGGGCAGTTCACAGTCTGTTCCTTGTAAGTCCCAGGCCTCCTGCTCAGACCCTGGCTGTGCTGCAGGGATGCTGTGGGTTGGACACTTGCTCTGGTGGTGGCCACACGCTCTCAGGCTCTAAGTGATAGGACCCTTCTTCCCAGTGTCACCCCCGCCCTGTCATGGTTACGTTCCAAGCCTGGCCCGCAGAGCCTCTTGGCTGAGGCGTCTCCCTGTGCTGGGCCTGCTGCCCAGGGTCCCCCTCGGTTTCCCCAGCTGCTCACCGCACCCAGCTCCGGGCTGCTCCAGCCCCAGCTCCACCACTTGGTCTCAGCACTGCTGCTGCTGCTGCTGCTGCCTCCAGCTCCCTGGGCTGCTTCTTTGGCCCCTCTGTCTCTGGTTGCTACAGCTCTGCTCCCAGCACAGGTCTGCTCTGCAGGCTGCTTCTGTGACTCTGCTCCCAGCACTGACCTGCTTCCTGGGCTGCTTTTCTGGCCCCTCTGTCTCTGGTTGCTGCAGCTTTCTTCCCAGGGCAAGTCTGCTCTCTCTGGGCTGTGCCTCTAGCTTTGGGGCTGCAGCTCTGCTCCCAGGACAGCGTCTGCTCTCTCTGGGCTGCTTTTCTAGTCCCTCTGGATCTGGCCCAGCTCTGATACCCAGCTTAGGTTGGTCCCCTGCTTTCTCCTTAGCTCAGCCCCACTCTGTCTGACCGAGGTAGTTCCAGCTCATACGGAGGATGGGACCTCTCTGGCCTCCTGACTCCCTGATTAGCCTGCCGGCCCTGTCGTTCAGGCTGACCTGGAGCATTGGCCTCTCCCCAATTGTTCCTGGGAGATGTCAGTCTCAGGGTCCTGATTCCCCATCGACCCTTCCCCCTTTTTAGTACTGGGAGCTAGCAACTAAAACACCCCCACTGAATGTTAGTAAGGGGGCAACAGACCCCTTACATATATCTAAAATGCACAGCCATATTTTACTTCGTACTTATCCACTGAATTACATTTCCTTATACATTTAATTCAACTTGAAATCAACTGACGCCAGATGAAGTTTACTGCTTTCATTTGTAGGTGTTGCATAAACAAAGAATGTGGAAGTGAAGGATAGAGGGACAGGCACAAATTTGTGAGAGGAAGAAAAAATATGCACAGAGTACATAAAGTTTCCAGAAAAACAATAATACTTTGTACAGGGTTCATTTATTGTGTTATGACAATGATACACCCTCTGGACATTATAAAACTGCCCTGCATTGGGCAATACCGATTTCTTGTAGTCATGTACCCCAGTGCAAAATGAGTGAATTGTGAGTGTAAACTGCTGCCTTTCTGATTTGCTATCATTTGCTGTTCACTTTTGTCACGGTTCCTCCCCCACTCTGAACTCTAGGGTACAGATGTGGGGACCTGCATGAAAAACCTCCTAAGTTTATCTTTACCAGCTTAGGTCAAAACTTCCCCAAGGTACAAAATATTACACCTTGGACTGGCCGCTACCACCACCAAACTAATACTGGTTACTGGGGAAGAGCTGTTTGGACGCGTCCTTCCCCCCAAAATACTTCCCAAAACCTTGCACCCCACTTCCTGGACAAGGTTTGGTAAAAAGCCTCACCAATTTGCCTAGGTGACTACAGACCCAGACCCTTGGATCTTAAGAACACTGAACAATCCTCCCAACACTTGCACCCCCCCTTTCCTGGGAAATGTTGGATAAAAAGCCTCACCAATTTGCATAGGTGACCACAGACCCAAACCCTTGGATCTGAGAACAATGAAAAAGCATTCAGTGTTTTACAAGAAGACTTTTAATAAAAAATAGAAGTAAATAGAAATAAAGAAATCCCCCCTGTAAAATCAGGATGGTAGATATCTTACAGGGTAATTAGATTCAAAAACATAGAGAACCCCTCTAGGCAAAACCTTAAGTTACAAAAAAGATACACAGACAGAAATAGTTATTCTATTCAGCACAATTCTTTTCTCAGCCATTTAAAGAAATCATAATCTAACACATACCTAGCTAGATTACTTACTAAAAGTTCTAAGACTCCATTCCTGTTCTGTCCCTGGCCAAGACGACTACAGACAGACCCAGACCCTTTGTTTCTCTCCCTCCTCCCAGCTTTTGAAAGTATCTTGTCTCCTCATTGGTCATTTTGGTCAGGTGCCAGCGAGGTTACCTTTAGCTTCTTAACCCTTTACAGGTGAGAGGATCTTTCCCCTGGCCAGGAGGGATTTCAAAGGGGTTTACCCTTCCCTTTATATTTATGACACGCCCCCCAAATCTCAGCTAGGGTGAAACACTGGCTGGGATTTCTTCCTGGAGCTCTAGGAAAACAGAGTTAATAAGACACATGTATCTCTAAATATACTACCAAGTACATAAAGACTAACAATATTTTCCACATCTCAAGGACGATTTTAACCAGTTGATTCTGGGAAACTTTCACGGGAGAGTGCATCAGCCACTTTGTTAGAAGCTCCTGAGATGTGTTGGATGTCGAAATCAAAATCTTGGAGAGCTAAACTCCACCGAAGAAGTTTTTTGTTAGTTTCTTTGACGGTGTGAAGCCACTTTAGTGCAGCATGGTCGGTTTGCAGGTGGAAACGCCGTCCCCAAACATATGGGCGTAGCTTTTCCAGAGCGTAGACAATGGCATAACATTCTTTTTCAGTGACTGACCAGTTGCTTTCCCTCTCAGACAGTTTTTTGCTGAGGAACACTACAGGGTGGAATTCTTGATCAGGTCCTTTCTGCATTAAAACTGCTCCCACACCACGCTCGGATGCATCTGTGGTTACTAGGAACGGTTTGTCAAAGTTTGGGGCCCTTAGTACAGGGTCAGACATGAGTGTCGCTTTAAGCTTGTTAAAGGCCTTCTGACACTTTCCGGTTCACTGAACAGCATTTGGCTGTTTCTTTTTGGTTAGGTCTGTCAGTGGGGCAGCGATTTGGCTGTAGTGCGGTACAAATCGTCTGTAATAACCGGCCAAGCCTAAGAAGGATTGAACCTGTTTCTTTGACTTTGGGACAGGCCACTTTTGGTAGCATCCACTTTGGCCTGTAGGGGGCTGATAGTTCCTTGACCCACCTGGTGTCCAAGGTAAGTCACTCTGTTTAGGCCTATTTGACACTTCTTAGCCTTAACAGTTAGTCCTGCCTCCCTTATGCGCTCAAGGACTTTTTGTAGATGTTCCAGGTGGTCTGCCCAGGAATCCGAAAATATGGCCACATCGTCAAGGTAGGCGACTGCATATTCTCCTAATCCCGCTAGGAGACCATCTACAAGTCTTTGGAAAGTGGCGGGTGCATTTCGCAGCCCGAAAGGGAGTACATTAAATTCATACAGCCCGAGATGTGTGATGAAGGCTGACCTTTCCTTGGCAGATTCATCTAGCGGTACCTGCCAGTACCCCTTGGTTAAGTCCAAGGTAGAGATGAACTGGGCCCGTCCCAGTTTCTCTAATAGTTCATCAGTGCGTGGCATTGGATAGTTGTCTGGGTGAGTTACAGCATTTAGCTTACGGTAGTCCACGCAAAAACATATTTCCCCATCTGGTTTGGGAACTAGAACCACTGGAGATGCCCATGCACTTTCAGAGGGGTGGATTACACCCATCTGTAACATATCCTGGATCTCCCGTTCTATAGCAGTTTTAGCTTGAGGAGACACCCGGTAAGGGTGGACCCTAATTGGGTGAGCATTACCTGTGTCAATGGAGTGGTATGCCCGTTCAGTCAGTCCTGGGGTGGCTGAGAACGTTGGCGCGTAGCTAGTGCACAGCTCCTGGATCTGCTGTCGCTGCATACGCCCAAGGGTCATGGAGAGGTTCACCTCTTCCACACCACCAGCACATTTCCTTCGTAATAGACACCTTCAGGCCACTCAGCGTCGTCTCCTCCCTGGGCTGTAAACTGACAAACCTTTAATTCTCTGGAATAAAAGGGCTTTAGAGAATTAATATGATACACCTTAGGCTTTCGGTTGGAGGTGGGGAATGCTATGAGATAATTAACAGCTCCCAGGCGCTCCTGGACCACGAATGGCCCTTCCCACGATGCTTCCATTTTATGGGCCTGGAGCGCCTTTAAGACCATGACCTGGTCTCCTACTTTGAAGGAACGCTCTCTGGCATGTTTATCATACCAGGCTTTTTGCTCTTTTTGAGCATCCTGTAAGTTTTCTCTAGCAAGGGCTAAAGAGGTTCGGAGGGTGTTTTGTAGGTTGGTTACAAAGTCCAGAATGTTAGTTCCTGGAGAAGGTGTAAATCCCTCCCATTGCTGCTTCACCAACTGCAATGGCCCCTTAACCTCACGGCCATATACAAGTTCAAATGGGGAAAACCCTAAACTGGGATGTGGTACAGCTCTGTAGGCAAAGAGCAACTGCTGCAATACTAGGTCCCAATCATTGGAGTGCTCATTTACGAATTTACGTATCATGGCCCCCAAAGTTCCATTAAACTTCTCCACCATGCCATTTGTTTGATGATGGTAAGGAGTGGCAACCAAGTGATTTACCCCATGAGCTTCCCAAAGGTTTTTCATAGTTCCTGCCAGGAAATTAGTCCCTGCATCTGTGAGGATGTCGGAGGGCCAACCTACCCTGGCAAAAATGTCTGCTAGTGCCTGGCACACACTTTTAGCCCTGGTGTTGCTTAGAGCTACTGCTTCCGGCCATCGGGTGGCAAAATCCATGAAAGTCAGTATGTACTGCTTTCCTCTGGGTGTCTTTTTCGGAAAAGGACCCAGAATATCCACAGCTACTCGCTGAAATGGAACTTCAATGATGGGGAGTGGCTGGAGAGGAGCTTTGACCTGGTCTTGGGGTTTTCCCACTCTTTGGCACACCTCACAAGACTGGACATAGGTAGAAACATCCTTGCCCATTCCCTCCCAGTGGAATGATCCCCCCAAACGGTCTTTGGTCCTGTTCACCCCAGCATGGCCACTAGGGTGATCATGGGCTAAGCTCAAGAGCTTGGCCCGGTATTTAGTTGGAACTACCAACTGTCTCTGAGGATGCCAGTCTTCCTGGTGTCCCCCAGAAAGAGTTTCCTTGTATAAAAGTCCTCGTTCTACAACAAACCTGGATCGATTAGAAGAGCTGAGAGGCGGTGGGTTGCTCCGTGCCGCCGTCCACGCTCTCTGGAGGCTTTCATCTGCTTCCTGTTCAGTCTGGAACTGTTCCCTTGATGCTGGAGACATCAGTTCCTCATTGGATTGGGGACATAGGCTTGGTCCCTCTGGAAGCGATATAGGGGATGGAGCTGTTTCTGTTGACTGTGAACCGCTCTCCGCTGGTGCACTATGTTGGGATTCAGGCTCCGGCTGAGCCTCTTGTGTAGGGTTATCGGCTGCTGCCAGTTCAGGTTCAGTGGGGCCCTCTGGTGTTGAGGTTGCAAGTACTGGATTCAGTGCTGGCACGGGGTCTGGTGTTGGTTGTTTGGCTGGTTCCGGTTCTGGGACTGGTTCCGTCTGGGTCTCTGGGACTGGATCCACTACTGCTGTTGCAGACATTGGCCTGGGGTCCGGGTCCATCACCTCTGACCGGGCCCTGATAGAAGTTTCCGGAACAGAGCTAGGCCCCACGGCTTGTTTAGCCTGGCTGCGGGTGACCGTTCCCACCCTCTTGGCCTGCTTCACGTGATTGGCCAAGTCTTCCCCCAACAGCATGGGGATGGGATAATCATCATAGACTGCAAAAGTCCACATTCCTGACCAGCCCTTGTACTGGACAGGCAACTTGGCTGTAGGCAAATTGAAAGAGTTGGACTTGAAGGGTTGAATCGTCACTTGGATCTCTGGGTTGATTAAATTGGGGTCCACTAAGGAAGCATGGATAGCTGACACTTGTGCTCCGGTGTCCCTCCACGCGGTGACCTTCTTCCCGCCCACACTCACAGTTTCCCTCCGCTCCAAGGGTATCTGGGAGGTATCTGGGCCTGTGGACCTCTGGTGTGATTCCGGTGCAATGAACTGTAATCTGTTGGGGTTCTTCGGGCAGTTGGCCTTTACATGCCCCAGCTCGTTACATTTAAAACATCGTCCAGCTGACGGGTCACCAGGGCGAGGTGGGTTGCTGGAGAACGGGGTGGTGGGACGATAAGGGGTCTGGAGGGTTCTTTGGGAGGTAGGTGGGGCTTTGGGCGGCCCCCGGTAATAGGGTGTGGTCTGGGGTGGTCCCTTCTGGTCTCCGCTCCAACTGCGACCAGTTTTCTTCTTCTCTGCCACCTCCACCCATCTGGCTCCAATCTCTCCTGCCTCGATTACAGTTTTGGGTTTCCCATCTAGGATGTATCTTTCTATTTCCTCAGGAACACCCTCTAAGAATTGTTCCATTTGCATTAGGAAGGGCAAATTTACTGGAGATTCAACACTTGCTCCTGATATCCAGGCATCCCAATGTTTCACAATGTGGTAGGCATGTCGGGTAAATGACATGTCTGGTTTCCACCTTAGGGCTCGGAACCTCCGACGAGACTGCTCGGGTGTTATCCCCATTCTGACTCTCGCCTTGGATTTAAACAGTTCATACTTGTTCATATGTTCTTTAGGCATTTCAGCTGCCACCTCAGCTAAGGGTCCACTGAGCTGCGGCCTCAGCTCTACCATGTATTGGTCAGTAGAGATGTTGTACCCAAGGCAGGCCCTTTCGAAGTTTTCTAAGAAGGCCTCAGTATCATCACCTGCCTTGTAGGTGGGGAACTTTCTGGGATGGGAAGTGGTACCTGGAGAAGGATTGCTAGGGTTTGTTGGTATATTCTGCTGGGCCTTTATCCTCTCCATCTCCTCCACATGCTTCCTTGCCTCCATTTCCCTCTTGTGGGCAGCCTCCTGTACCTCCTTCTCCAACCGCATGAGTTCTATCTGTCTTTCATGTTCCCTTTGTTTTTCCTCAGCCTGAAATTTGGCTAATTCCAGCTGTAGTCGAGCCGAGGATTTGGCCATTCTAACCTCTCTGTTTTTAACTAACTTTACACCCGAGGTTTAGAAATAAACAAACAAAACTTGGCTGTAAAATTTTGCTGTGCTGGAATAGAATACCTATTCTCTGATAGTGATTGTCAGCCTACAGAAAAAGACAATTCCCTTGTCTCTGCTCTGGGCCCAAATTAAAGCAAAAAACCTCCAACTACTTGGAAACCTGCTTACCCAGCCCAAAGGAAAAAAAAATTTCTTTTCAAACCTGTGCTCCTTGTAAAACAAAAAAAAAATCAAAATCCTAAAAAAAAACCCTGCCACTTTTGTCTCCAGGCAAATGGGTAGAGCACACACCCCCTATTTACTTTTAGGAAGAAAAGAAAAAAAAAAAAACCTCTGGGTTGGAAGACTGTGAATTTCCCTGCAGGAGTTAAGTACCCTGCCTCCAGGCAAAGAAAACCTGCAATTCACAAGATAATCCCCTTTTGTCTCTGCTTGGCCACAAAGCAGAGAGAAACCAAGCTGCTTTCAGTTTCAAAGCTGCTTCCTGGACTTCCTAAAAATTCCTTTTTAAAATCTGTATTTCTAGTTCAAAAAATCTCAACTGGATCTCAAAATGATTTCAGGTTAATCCCACCGCTGTGCCACCATGTCACGGTTCCTCCCCCACTCTGAACTCTAGGGTACAGATGTGGGGACCTGCATGAAAAACCTCCTAAGCTTATCTTTACCAGCTTAGGTCAAAACTTCCCCAAGGTACAAAATATTACACCTTGGACTGGCCGCTACCACCACCAAACTAATACTGGTTACTGGGGAAGAGCTGTTTGGACGCGTCCTTCCCCCCAAAATACTTCCCAAAACCTTGCACCCCACTTCCTGGACAAGGTTTGGTAAAAAGCCTCACCAATTTGCCTAGGTGACTACAGACCCAGACCCTTGGATCTTAAGAACACTGAACAATCCTCCCAACACTTGCACCCCCCCTTTCCTGGGAAATGTTGGATAAAAAGCCTCACCAATTTGCATAGGTGACCACAGACCCAAACCCTTGGATCTGAGAACAATGAAAAAGCATTCAGTGTTTTACAAGAAGACTTTTAATAAAAAATAGAAGTAAATAGAAATAAAGAAATCCCCCCTGTAAAATCAGGATGGTAGATATCTTACAGGGTAATTAGATTCAAAAACATAGAGAACCCCTCTAGGCAAAACCTTAAGTTACAAAAAAGATACACAGACAGAAATAGTTATTCTATTCAGCACAATTCTTTTCTCAGCCATTTAAAGAAATCATAATCTAACACATACCTAGCTAGATTACTTACTAAAAGTTCTAAGACTCCATTCCTGTTCTGTCCCTGGCCAAGACGACTACAGACAGACCCAGACCCTTTGTTTCTCTCCCTCCTCCCAGCTTTTGAAAGTATCTTGTCTCCTCATTGGTCATTTTGGTCAGGTGCCAGCGAGGTTACCTTTAGCTTCTTAACCCTTTACAGGTGAGAGGATCTTTCCCCTGGCTAGGAGGGATTTCAAAGGGGTTTACCCTTCCCTTTATATTTATGACAACTTTACAAAAGTGTAAATGACTACATAAGGTGTAAAACAGTGAAGGGTTAAGCTATGGTTTGCTTAACTGCAGTAGTATAAACCTCCAGAAATGGGAGCTTTCGTATTAAATCGGGATACTGTCCCATTAAACAAAAAACTATCCTAGGGCCAAATCCTGGTTCCACTGAATCAGCAGCAAAACTCCCATTGGAGAGTCATGTTGCAAAATCAACTTCTAAAGGGCGATTGACAGACCTGGAGAGAGCAGAACCATTGCAACCTGTCCTTACAGGTTTATAAAGAAATCCTTTTACTTTAAAGCAACAATTTCTATACCTGATGCCTGGCTTGTTGTGACTCCTACACAAGAAGGCTGGAGACTTTAGATAGTTTAATCTCTTATTCGGTACAAGATTTAAAGTACTTCCTTAATTACATTCTCCCACTATTTAACATCTTTGGACAAACCGCAGGACATTAAGACAGGTTAATACATATCATGCAGTATATTATCCACGATAGTCTACTTGAGCCAGGCATAATTTGTTACTGCAAAAGGAGCTCAATTAGAGTGAAATTCACCCCTGTACATGGAACCAGCACAAAGTCTAAGCATCACTTACACTCCCCAAAATAAGGCATAAGTGGTCCACAGGGGTGAACTTTACCATGAGAAAACTGTGCCTGTCCTGTAGCATCGATAAAATTGAAGACCTTTAGAAGCTAGGGTTTGATTCAAACCCCATTGAAATCAATGGAAAGACTCCCACTGACTTCACCAGGCCTTGAATCAGATCTATAGGGTTGCCAGAACTACAGTCCAGTCTTGTCTACTTTCTCTCTCAAAACTCCAAATGTACAAAGTTATTTATTTAAGATGAAACACCAAGCAGTATGCAACCAGGGCAGTGTTTTTAATGCAAGAGTTCTTTGGGATTCAACTCCCAACTGTACCACTCACTTCCATTCAGTTTGCTCATCTGTGAAATGGGCATGCTTACACTTTTCTGCCTTAGAGAGTGGCTGTTTACCAAATGATTTGAGATCTGTGAACGGAAGGTGCTTTTTATCTTTCCAGTTATCTACAACTCCTCAAAACCCACTGAAAAAATGATGTCAAACAACGAACCTAAAAAAGAATGGATTGGAAAGCATTTAGAGGTTATTCTTATTACCAAAGTAAGTTAGCAGTGTGCTCTGAAAAATACTATGGACTGTAGTTGCAATTTAGCTAAATGGAGTGAAGCTACTTAATTGGATTAGGTAGGACAAAAATCTACAGATCTATTTAAATTATATCAATGCTGGTTAAAGGATAGCTTTCTTAATAGTAAATATGAACCAAATTCTGACTTTGGTGGGAATTTTGCTCCATTAAGCATGACTGGATTCAGTTATATGTTTTTAATCTTCTGGGTTACTGTGGCTTTAACATTCGCAGAAATACAGTTTGACACTACTTTTTATCCTTGTAGTCCATTCAGCTTGACACTGCTTTGTGTCATTGTAGTAAATATAGTTTCATCTGTTGGGGTTTAGTATTTATTTACAGCAAATAATCTTTATTCCCTGAGTTAAATGGTTGAAACAATACATTTTCCATTATCTCCCCATTTCTAATGGCCTGGCATCCCTGCAGAATCTCTCTTCCAATTCTAGAGCAATCAAGTGCATATAAAAATGATCTGCCAAAGGTAAAGCAGACAATGGACACATCCCTTCATGACCCTTTTGACGAATCTTTGCTGCCACAGGTCATGAACTTTATAGCATTATTCAAAAGAAGAGCCTGCTGTTATCCAGTAGGGGGTTAACTGTAACGGGGGAGGGTGGGAAACAGACTCATTCTTGCCTCCTTAGTTAAAAGTTCTATTTTTATTATGATTCAGCTTATGTTACACCATTTAAAAACAGGAAGAAAAAAACAGTTTGGAATTCATCTTGTTTAGCTTCTAATCTCTTGCCAGACAAATTAGCCAGAAGCATTTTAGTCTGACAAATTTTAGTTCAGAGATAGACTAATCTGTAGCATTTCTGATTCATCCATTGTTTTTCTGGGTGCCTTGGGTACATTAGCTTCCCTGTAGTCATGCTAAGATTTGGTTCATAGGGAATCAAGTTACCCTTGTTGCAATGGTGAGGATATGTATCTGAGCTGTGATCTCAATGCCTCAAGACATGCTAAAATCAGAGAGATCCACCCAAGTTTCTGGGATGAGGCACAGTCATTCAAGGCACTCAACAGTGCTATCCAAAAAAGATCTAATAAGGAGAATGAAAAGAACCAGCTATGACTGTAGGGATAGATGTCATGCCATTGTATGTTTATTAAACGTGGAGTTGTTTTAATTATCTCAAAAGAAAGGGGTTATGTCAATTTGTCGTGTGAGAGCATTTAGTTCATTGAAACAGAATTGAACTTAAAAATAGCTTACTAACCATATTTAAGAATAGAGAGCACCAAATTCCTCACATTCAAATAAAAAGGAAACTAGAATGGCAGCCTGACAGGCTGTCTGGTTCTGGACTCTAAAGGCAAGATTAACTAAACACTGGGCCAAATTCAGTTCTGATGTAACTATGTTAGCTTCAGTGGAGTTAGGCCAGGACTGAATCTGGAACAACATGTTGAGCCTTTGGTCTCCAGAGGCCTGATACAAGCTCTGAAGTCAATGGAACTTTCCACTGACTTAACAGGTTTCGTCTTTCCATTTTCTTCAATGTGTTTTGCATCTTACACTCGGTCCTAGGAGACTCCAAAAGCTGATTTTTTGGGAGCTGCAAGCTCCTCTGCGACTAAAGCCAAAGGGTTTATTTATTTATTTATTCTGGCTACAAGGTACTGACTGTGCTTTGTGAAACCACTACTCAGCTTCTTATCCGAGAGACTGAACAGATGGTCACTGGAACTATGAGCCAAAACATAAACCCACTCCCTTACACAGCCCCAAGCACAGGCCAGGGACAATCACAATCCTTGTGTTTGGAGACTGTTCCTTCTGGGTAACCTAGAAGCATCCATCCCAGAGTGGCTGAGGTGGCAGGATCATGGCCCTGTCACCTTCTCTGCACCAGACTAGAGAGATCGCTGAGGATGCTGATGGGAGCTCATTCTGTGCATTGGGGAGAGGCACTTAATCCAAACTGTGTCTGGCTCTGCACTGATCACAGGATCGTGAAGTGAGGAGCTTTCCTTTGACTCTATTGAGCTTTGGATCAGGTCTAAATGCCTCAATCTAGAAATAAAAATAAACATCCAGTTGTGAACTTGTGGAGAGTGTGATTTCCAATGAGTAAAGCAGGCTGAGGTGCAAAGCATATTCTTCCGGGCATGGCCTTTGCTTTGACTTTTCCTCTTTTCATTCACGGACACCAAGCCAGACACTCAGACCTCATAGGACTCAAACTTCCACTGGATTGACTCATTCACCTTTGCGTATGTAATTAAATATCACTGCTGAAGGCTGTATTTCTTTCATAGAAAAACCAAAAGAAGCTACTGTACAAAAGCTGCGGCAGCATTTCGGGACTAACAAAAAGATGCTGCATTTTCTCACCGCTTTGTCTTCTTGCATTGACAGCATGGCTCTATTCAGAAATAAAAAAGCTCCAAAGCCCATGCTTGCTGCCCAAAGCAATGTACAACAATTTTTGCTGCTGCAGTTTTGGCTAAATGTTTCCAGGTTTTAAGTGGCCACTAATAATTCAAAAAAGAAACACAGCCCTGAAACCTAGAAATGTTCCATAAACTTAAACGCATGGCTCATGAACAGCACACAATGTGACAGGCTATAAACCTCAAGTTCCTGATTCCAAACAACAGCTTGGCATGAAGTGACCAGACCAGACTTCCCTTCTTAAACTAGGGGAGTACAGTACCTGGTAACTTTTTACAACCCTAGCAAGATCTTTCTCAAATTAAAGCTGTTGGATCTAGGACTTTGTTCTTTCTTTTTAAAACTGTCCCCTGGCACACTTCCCCCTCTCCCCCCCAAATCCTACCGCTCAACGGATGGTTTTAATTCAGGCCACGGAATGGTACAAAGTTTGTCACTCACATAACAAGCCTTTGAAATCTAAAAAGGAATTCAGGTCGTAGGGGATTGTTTTAGAAGCTCTACTACAGTCAGTAAGGAATCCCATCATGCTAGTCTCTTTGGTACAAGTGATCAAGTCCATTAGAACCTACTACTAATTTGGGCAGATTTGATTCCCAACAACTCAGCTAATATTTGCATTAGTTATATATTTCTAAGATCTGGGCAAACAGGCAGAAAAATAAGATCTCCAACTGTAAGCTCTTTGGGGCAGGGACCATCTTTTTCTTCTGTTTGTACGGCACCTAGCACAATGGAGTTTGGTCCATGATGGGCCTTTGGGACGCCAGCACAACACAGATATTAAAATAATACTCCAAAGAACTTGCAATTTAAGCAACACAATACACAGTTACCAATAAGATTTCTAACAGCCACAGTGTTGCTGAAACTTAAGGACCAGATTCTGCAGACAACCACTCACATGATTAATCTTTATTCACGATAGTAGTACCACTGAAGCCAATAGGATAAGGGCTATGCAAACAAAGGCTTGTTTACACTGCTGAGTTATCTGAGGCTTTGCTCAGGTTGTGTCCCTAATCCGGCTCCACTCCACACACAGAAACCTCTCATCCAAATGTGGTGGTGCTTTACCTGTGGGCTCACTGCCCTATCTTTGTGTATGGGCTCAAGACCAAGTGCTATTCACTCTTGGGCTGGTAACCTGCCCATTTTGCAGCATGAATACAGGGAAAGGTAAACCACTCGATTGCTGATAGTGCTCCAATGCCTTTCCACAATTCCCCCTTATGCTCAGAACAACAGACAAGTTTTCCCAGAATTCACTGGGGAAAAATCAAAGTGGCTTAGCTTACTGCAGCACTAAGAACCATGAGTTATGTAGTGCCTCAATCGGAGAGTGCAGCACCAGAGTGGATGCAGTAACTCAAACATGGCTTTGCACTGAGGTTGCTCACACATGAGTTAGGCCATTGCTGGTGCTCACACCCAAGTGGCAATAACCTGAGTTAACTCTCCAGTGAAGACATACCCTGAGTCAGGTTTCCAGGATCGAGTTCCAAGATACAGTTACATCACACATGCTATGCCCCCACAACCTCCCGAACAAGAAATTCTATTGTCTGAAAATCCATTGTCTGATGTCACAAAGGGATGCTGTTTAGCTACTAATTTACAATCATTAATTTAGAGAAGAGGGTTCAAAAGCATGCCTGATACCTTATGTATGGATGGAAAGAGTACATTCAAAGGGCATATTATTAATAGTGGGTGGCAGTAAACAGCACAGAAAGAGGAAAGAGCTCAGATCTGGACCAAAACTTTGCCAAAGTTTGCAGAGTGTTGGAGGAGACGGATTGTTCAGCTCTGAGGTTTTCCTTTGGGTTCAGCTCTATGCTAGTAACAATGCTAGTGCTTGAATTGAATAGGCCTTGAGAACTGCAGAACACGGGCATTGCAGTGCCAGCTTCCCATGCCATCTCCTTGCGCCAGATTGAGCCCTCAGGTGTGGGTGCCTTCCTACCGATTGTTCCAAAGGCCAAGACATTTTCCTCACCAGAAACTCCTCCAAACTCTTCAACTTGTGGGAAGGGATTGGAAAAGCAGGAGGGGTTGCTCTAATTTAACCCAGGGGCCACAATGGCTCCTAGACAGCTCTGAATCCAGGTGTCACAAAGATGGCTTAAAGCTACCTTGGCTCCCTCCATCAGGCTGTGCCTTCTGGGCTGTGCTTGTAAGAGGCACAGTGCAGAATGATACCTGAGAGCTGAATTGCCTTTTCACAGCAGTTCCTGCATTGTGCCCAGATGATGATGCATTTTCTTCTCGCTCCTGGAACCTTGTCTCTCCTACTTCCTTTCTATTTTGGAGTCCTGGCCCAAGGAGGATGCTCAGCAGGAGCCTGGTCTGTGCCAGAGAGCGATCTCCCTTTGCACGTGAGGGCAAGATCTGCACCCAAATTCTCACCTCTGCTTAGTCTAGGGAGAAGACTCATGTCCCCACTCCCCATCGTCTGCTTCAGCCCTCTTCAGGAAGGATCACATACCAATCCAGGCCTTAGCTGCATTGTCAAAACTGCCAGCAAGTGTGCAAATTAGTTCTAGGATTTCACAAACTTAACCTAAAGCAAAGACATAGGAACATTCATACCCAGTAGGATGTAAGTCGTTTTAGTTTGCAGAGAATACTATGCAAAATCCTTTCCTAACCCATACAGAAGGATTTGGGCTAAGTTTTAGACTAGCTTGCATTTGGCATCTAAATTCAGGTTTGGTATGTGTCCTTTTATTGCTTATACAAGAGCACAAAAATCAAACAGAAATCCTGGGGATGTTGCAGTTGAAATCAGATCCGCATTTGTTAGTGGGCTTTCATGGTCCAGGTGTAAAATCTCCAATAAACGTTAGACATAAGTCAAGCACAGAAAACCACCCTTTAACTTGACAGCCTGCTAACTGCAGGGCCACTGAGTACAAAGAAACAGCCCTGCCATCAAAACACATGGTCTTCTTAACTGACACCCATAAAACTTAAATTAATCAAAACACATTCTTCACCAAGGCTTAGAGTCACATTTGCTGCACACATTGGAATGGAGTGGAAATTCCTGTAAAGGAAACTCAAAGTGCCAGTCATAGAAGCTCTTTAAATACTCCCAAACAAGGGCCAAATCTTGTTTAATTTATTTGGGGAGAAGCATCCCATTAGCTTGCTACAGCTCAAACAAGAAAAACAAGCAGGATTTTATCCTGAAAGAAGAACAAAAAATGATAGCTCTTGAGCACTAAAAAATCTAGGGGGGAGGCATCTCTGGCTGCTGTCACCATATACATTTTTGTGAAAGCATAAAAATATAGGACTGCAGAAAAATTCCATGGTAATATTCAGGGCGGGGCTATAGTAAATTTGGCCAACTTTCCAGTTGGGTAAGCGTAAGCCCAGGATGGTTGAGAAAACATCTTGCATGCCACAAAGTTTGCTTTCACATTTTTCATGATTGAACCCGGTCACAAATTATATTTTGTTAGTACGACTAAGTCTCCTCTGCGCTGTCTTGCTCTATACTGTGATCTGGGTATTTCTATATCAACCCCTGTATTCCCAAGAGTGGATTATTTTGCATGCGTTGGTTTGTAATTTCAGCAAGTTTTTTTTTCCTCTGGGGGCGGGGAAAGTAAAAATACTGTTCATCAGCATAGTGGAATCTCTCTCTTCCCATTGGCTCTTTTTAATTTCTTCTGCAGAAATTATGTTCTTTTGGCATCTTCTGGTGATTGCATTAATAAAGTATCACTTAAGCAAGAGTATTTACATATTTTGCTGAAACAAGTGCTATGAATCAAGGAGCAGTGCAGCAGGAGGTCAAAGCGATTTTATATATTATATAACAAGAATTCAAGAGAATGGGATGGAGGTAGGAGGGGGAATCCACCCATCAGTTCTTGTAGAAGGTAGGCAATTACTGCACTTGTCACTCCTTTCCTATTTTATGGCACAATCCAAAGTGCGCTGATGTTGACTCCTGTTAACTTCCCTGGATTTTGGATCAGGCCCTTAAGCTAAGGAGTGCTCCAGATAACAGCATCCCTGCTGTGACTGACTCAGCTTCTTAGCAGGTGAAATACAGCACAGGACAAAACTGAGGGCTTGATCCACAAATGGATTTAGGTGCCTAAGCCCAGCACTTAGGCACCACAGAGATCCTCAAAACTCCTGCTCGGCTATCATCTAACCTTGTCAGTGCCTAAACTCCCTAGAAGGTTAAGTCTCTCTCTCTCCCTGGTTTTGTGTAAGAAAAGCACCTAAAGCCAGGTCATAGGGATCATAGGGTAATGGCTTGTAGAAACTCAAAACAAAGGAGGTGCTGTCGTCATCATGAATAGGTCGGAATATGAACAAGAGGCTGCTCGGCAGCTCTCCAACACGAGTTTCTACAAGCCATTACCCTATGATCCCACTGAGAGTTACCAAAAGCAACTACAGCATTTGCTCAAGAAACTTCCTGAAAAAGCACAAGATCAAATCCGCACAGACACACCCCTGCAACCCCGACCTGGGATATTCTATCTACTACCCAAGATCCATAAACCTGGAAATCCTGGGCGCCCCATCATCTCAGGCATTGGCACCCTGACAGCAGGATTGTCTGGCTATGTAGACTCCCTCCTCAGGCCCTACGCTACCAGCACTCCCAGCTACCTTCGAGACACCACTGACTTCCTGAGGAAACTTCAATCCATCGGTGATCTTCCTGATAACACCATCCTGGCCACTATGGATGTAGAAGCCCTCTACACCAACATTCCACACAAAGATGGACTACAAGCCGTGAAGAACACTATCCCCGATAATGTCACGGCTAACCTGGTGGCTGAACTTTGTGACTTTGTCCTTACCCATAACTATTTCACATTTGGGGACAATGTATACCTTCAGATCAGCGGCACTGCTATGGGTACCCGCATGGCCCCACAGTATGCCAACATTTTTATGGCTGATTTAGAACAACGCTTCCTCAGCTCTCGTCCCCTAAAGCCCCTACTCTACTTGTGCTATATTGAGGACATCTTCATCATCTGGACCCATGGAAAAGAAGCCCTTGAGGAATTCCACCATGATTTCAACAATTTCCATCCCACCACCAACCTCAGCCTGGTCCAGTCCACACAAGAGATCCACTTCCTGGACACTACAGTGCTAATAAACAATGGTCACATAAACACCACCCTATACCGGAAACCTACTGACCGCTATTCCTACCTGCATGCCTCCAGCTTTCACCCTGACCACACCACACGATCCATCGTCTACAGCCAAGCTCTGCGATACAACCGCATTTGCTCCAACCCCTCAGACAGAGACAAACACCTACAAGATCTCTGTCAAGCTTTCTTACAACTACAATACCCACCTGCAGAAGTAAAGAAACAGATTGATAGAGCCAGAAGAGTTCCCAGAAGTTACCTACTACTGGACAGGCCTAACAAAGAAAATAATAGAACGCCACTAGCCATCACCTTCAGCCCCCAACTAAAACCCCTCCAACGCATTATTAAGGATCTACAACCTATCCTAAAGGATGACCCAGCACTCTCACAAATCTTGGGAGACAGGCCAGTCCTTGCCTACAGACAGCCCCGCAACCTGAAGCAAATACTCACCAACAACCACATACCACACAACAGAACCACTAACCCAGGAACTTATCCTTGCAACAAAGCCCGTTGCCAACTGTGTCCACATATCTATTCAGGGGACACCATCACAGGGCCTAATAACATCAGCCACACTATCAGAGGCTCGTTCACCTGCACATCCACCAATGTGATATATGCCATCATGTGCCAGCAATGCCCCTCTGCCATGTACATTGGTCAAACTGGACAGTCTCTACGTAAAAGAATAAATGGACACAAATCAGATGTCAAGAATTATAACGTTCATAAACCAGTCGGAGAACACTTCAATCTCTCTGGTCACGCAATCACAGACATGAAGGTCGCTATCTTAAAACAAAAAAACTTCAAATCCAGACTCCAGCGAGAAACTGCTGAATTGGAATTCATTTGCAAATTGGATACTATTAATTTAGGCTTAAATAGAGACTGGGAGTGGCTAAGTCATTATGCAAGGTAGCCTGTGTCCTCTTGTTTTTTCCTACCCCCCCCCCCCCCGCCCCCAGATGTTCTGGTTTAACTTGGATTTAAACTTGGAGAGTGGTCAGTTTGGATGAGCTATTACCAGCAGGAGAGTGAGTTTGTGTGTGTATGGGGGTGGGGGGGGGGTGTGTGAGAAAACCTGGATTTGTGCAGGAAATAGCCCAACTTGATTGTCATGCACATTGTGTAAAGAGTTGTCACTTTGGATAGGCTATCACCAGCAGGAGAGTGAATTTGTGGGGGGGGGGCGGAGGGTGAGAAAACCTGGATTTGTGCTGGAAATGGCCCAACTTGATGATCACTTTAGATAAGCTATTACCAGCAGGACAGTGGGGTGGGAGGAGGTATTGTTTCATATTCTCTGTGTATATATAAAGTCTGCTGCAGTTTCCATGGTATGCATCCGATGAAGTGAGCTGTAGCTCACGAAAGCTCATGCTCAAATAAATTGGTTAGTCTCTAAGGTGCCACAAGTACTCCTTTTCTTTTTGCGAATACAGACTAACACGGCTGTTACTCTGAACCCTGAAAACAAGTTTCCTTGGCAAAAGCAAATGTATTGGTATGTAAATGCTGCTTCACCTCTCCACCTCTACCTTACAAACCTTGGTCTTAGGTCTGCCTACAACAGAGTTAAGGCAGCGCAAGGCAGCTTATATCAACATAACTGTGAAAGTGGTTACACTTAAATTTCACTCCCGCCTACATAACTTCCCTGCTATGCCGACTTAATAACTCCACCTCCATGAGCAGCATAGAGTGAAGGTCGATGTAGTTAGTTCAACGCAGTATCAGTGTAGACACAGTGTTGCTTATATATGTTACCAGCTTTCAGGAGCCATCCCATAATGTCCACACTGACAGTACGATGGATACAAGCGCTCCGGGTGAGAATGCTCATTGCTGACACAAGGAGCACAGTGTAGACAAGCACAAGCAATGTAATTACTGCGATTGCGATATGATGATGTAAGTTAGGCCAACTTAATTTTGTAATCTAGACATGGCCTCAGAGCTTGTGAGGAAACCAACAGTCTTTCAAAATGTTGAAAGGCCCTGACCTTGCATCAGTGACATTGTGAGCATGTTGCACTCAGCTCATTAGTGGGAGGGCGCTAATGTTAGGACACCAGTCATATAACTTTGTGTTTGGTTATATGGAGTCCAGTCCAGCAAGCTGTTAGTACCATCACTTAGCCAGTGGAATTTGAAGGAGTTCAGTACCTCACAGGAATTATTGCTCAACACATCATAGGAATCAGGCCCATACTTTGGATTCTGGCATATTGCTTTAATTTGGTCAGTTATGGTTATGGAGTCCATGCTGGTATCCCCATTAATTTCAGCGGGATTACTCACACACAAGTAAGGGTTTGCAGTATTGGTTCTACTCATTTTGATTTGTTATGGATCTGTGACAGACTATGAAGCTATTTCACTCCCCACATCCAGGTTTAAAGTACAAGTAAATGAAGCTACAAGGCTGCTCACAGGCTAAATTCATTATACAAAAACAAGAGGGCTTCTGCAGCCAGTGTGGGTCTGGATCTCAAGTCAGCCTAAGACTCAGAGAAAGAGTCATTGTGGCTATCTCCTTGTCAGGGATCAGAGACTGCCAGGATATAAATTAGCCAGAAAATTGGTGCAGATGGAGGTAAGTGGTAAAATACTAATAAGAAGTAATAATAATTCAAGAGGTGTGAAAAATAATTGTAACTTACATGTTGAGGGAGGTTGGCACTGAACACTTTCAGAATGACTTGGCCAAATCCTACAATACTTGATTCTTGAATGAGGACTGCAAGACTTGCCCAAATACAGATAAATAATTAAGCCATGCAGAATGAACATCTTCTCTATATCAATCCTTCAGAAAGCAAATTATTGCTATTTTCCATTTATAGAAATTTAGCACATCAGATGAATGTGCTGTCTTCCTACCCTACCTGTTAAAAAAGATAATTTAAACTGCCTAAGAAAGCTCGAAGAAGTATATTGTGAACCAGAAGAGCTTGAATGACAAGTGACTCATATTAGGAATTCCTTGTGTTCAAACAGATCTCCTTGAAGTCAGATAAAAAGAGTTGTTGAAAACAGACAAAATCTCATTTCACTTCTCTCCTGGGAGGAGTGGAGACATCTTTTATACAGGGACAAATTCATCTCTGGTATAATTCCCTTTACTTCAGTGGAATTATACCAGAGATCAAAACGGATTGTCCTCTTTGCACTACACGCTTCATGTCAATGATAAAATAATTTTGGTCTCCAAGGAGATCTGAGTGGTAGTGGTGGTGCGGTTTAAAGTATAAAATCTTGTATCACTTAAGTTTTAAAAACATATTAATTTGGTTTATTTGTTGACTTATGCAGCACTCAGAACAGCTGTCACTAAGAACTTTGTGTGAACTATATAAAAAAAATTTCTAAAGTCATGCAGATGGTGAGCCAAAAAACCATCAGTGTCCCAGACCTCACAAAGAACTCACCTATCTTGTATTTAATCAGAAAAAAAAATATCAAGGCCTACATTATCTACCAAAGACTAGTGGTTCTGGATGTTTCCATCTTTGGGTGCCTAACTTATGCCTTCAAGAGGCTTGATTTTCAGAAAGTGCTGAGCATCTGCCTGCTGTAAAGCAGACTCTTTCAAAGTGTCTCAAGTTGGGCCCCCCAAAAATGGCTTATTGAGAGACTTGGGGAGTGTAACAGTAGCTCGCTTCTTTTCCAACTCACGACCTGACCTCTTTGTTGTGCTGCCAGTTGCAGTGGGGGTTATAAATGCATATTGCAGTATTCCACAGTAATGGTTTCACATTCTTCAGTAACACTATTGTGTAGTCTAGGCTGTAGTGTTCTGGCCCACTGGTGTAATATTTTGTAGCATTTTTGTAAGGATAGAAACTGCTCTTGTCACAAAGGCCACAGCAACTACATGGTACCAATTTCCAGCCACTCCTGACCAATGTAGATTGGGCAGACAGACTAGGCACTGGCAATTTATTTCAAGGATTTCCACCTCTCTCATATCTAATACTAAAACGCTAGTGACTCTAGATCACAGTCACAAATGAAAATGTTGGTTCTCACAAAGTGCCAGCTGGTGGTTTCAGTTGTTTCTAGAGTCAAACTGTAGACCCATGCATCAGATTTAATTAGATTCTTTGGCAATACCTTTGCTCTGAGCTATATGACATAAGCCATTGCATTTTTAATTGTGATATGTGTCACACGAATCTCCCATATAACATAACCAGTGATGTGTCTGAAGCTGGCTTGATGTGTTCTGCTGATGCAGAAGATAAATCCCATGAAACATGAGCCAGAACATTAGGTTTACTGTACAAGTGTACTTTCATCAGAACTGGAAGACAATGCTCTCCAAAGCAAGGTAGTACGTTACCCATGTTTTGAACTCACCCATGCTAGGGAATTTTCGTTCTTCAACTTTAAGAGATGGTTAGTTGATAAGAAGGGAGTGGACACAGGACACATCAGAAGCCGAGAAGGTGACCAGAAATGGGGAGAGTTAGAATTAAATACAAGGAAAAAAGCTAGCAGAATAAACATATAGTAACATATATGCTCATGGTAGAGCACAACTTCTGGGTCTTATTCATGGCTCAGCCACTGACTCTGGGCAGCCTTGGGCATATCACTCTAAACTCAGTTTCTCTACAAGTAAAGTGAGGATAATACCTTCTTCACAGGGCGTGGTTGTAATGTTTAGTTAATTTGAGCTGCTCGACAGTCTCCTCTTATGATATTGCTACAGATAGAGTGGGAAGTTTCACATCAGGAAATTCACAGTTCCTTGGCTGCTTTCCTTTCATGGCGGGTGAGGCAGAACCTGCTGTTTTTGCAAGTCTGTGAAGAGGCATTGGCAGCTTATTGCATGTAAGCCCAACGTCTATAGGATCAGCAGAAGCCAAAATTGTGGCTCTGTGGTCTTCTGCTTGTCAGATCCTTGGGTCTTTGCCTCCTGTATTGGTTCTATGCTCCACCCCACTATGTACATACCGCTCTGCCAAGAGTGCATAAGAGCTGCAGAGGACTTAGTATTGCTGCTGTAAGCAGACAGAATTTATTAAGCAAATTACATTGTAAATTATGCTGCTTAGAGAAAGGAACATGTCGCAGTGAGTGGCTGTCCCCAACTTCTCCCTCAGGCCTGACTAGTCATGCTTCAATTGGCTGCATGCATGTTGGGGCTGGAGGTTGCTGCATGCATGATAGAGAGAGACGCTAATGCATAGCCACCTACAGGACAGCCCCACCCCATTTTCCACAGACATCTCACAATTAAACTCCTCATAGTGCCATTCAGCAAAAAGCAGGAGGGCTAATATCTCTGAGACTTTCAGATGAAAGAGTTATAAAGTGAAACCTGTATTACAGACAACTATTATAAGCATGCCCTTGCTTTCAGAGACCACCCTAAGGTGTCAAGTAAAATTCTGTCCCACCTTTATTAGAAGGCTAGCTGTATTAAGCAACCAATTTTTGTTAGTTCCTTGGGTGGTCACTCATGACAGGTTTCACTCTATCTCAGACATGCAATGGCACGTATCACCTAGCTCAGAGCAAAAGCATTACCAAGGAATCTCATTAAAAATAACATCAGATGATGCAACAAATTATCAGATGCCTGGTCAATTTGTGCAACCTATTCAAAATCATACATACAAAGGCATGAAGCCAGGCAAAGAGTGAATGACATTTATTACCCTCTTGACTTTTCAGAAGCATATGTGAAATGGAATTTGTGGTCTCAGTCTTGTTTCTAATAGAGCATCAGAAAATGATTATTCCCACCCCCACCCCATGTAAAAAAGACAAAAATGAAAAATAATTGTCAATGTTTTTCTTTAAATTCTTCTGGGTTTTGATTGAAAATAGTTTTTTTTTAAATGAAAATATAATTTTTTCACCATGATTTACATTTGGCCAAAAATACATTTGGTCAAAAATACATTTTCCAGGAAAAAAACATTTAAAATGAAATTTTTGACCAGCTTTAGTTCCTATTGAACTAATGCCTGAATCACAAAACTAACACAATTTGGAAACCTTGTTGCCAATCTCGGCAGAAAGGCCAAGAAATCAATGGACAGAGAGACTGAATTCTCTTTTCCCTTCCTGATGTGACCAACACACAGGGTGGATCTGTAAGTGCAGTACACTTTGTATGTGACAAACTACAGAGCCTCTGAAATAAAACAAGTATAACATTTTAGAAGAATAGTGTTATTCCTGTCTATATAGTTTTTGCAAATATTAACCAGTTAATCTTCACAAGAAAGGATAATTAGCAGAAACAGCAGTCAATAGTAAATCCAAGTTAGTAGAAAACATGCCCCTCTTTCTAACTTTGGAATGGATGAGACTGCAAGATGACAAATGGCTTTCAGTTGTTTTTTCTGTTCTGCATGTTCATTGTCTCAGAAATCAGACCGAAGAAGTTCCTAAGACCCTGGTATCAGCAATGACCATAGAAACATAGTTTACAAACTGGTCAAAAAATCCAACAGGAGTTTTGCAACAAAATAAATAAATAAAAAAATTTCAGTGTTTGAAGCAAAAAGCTTTTTTTCCTTTTAAATATTCAGATTTTTAAATATTCATACACGATCAAAAATGGTTGGTTGTAGACCATTTTTGTTTTGTAGTAAATGAAAATGATCAATGACCATTTTTATAATGCCTTTTATTTTGTTTTTGATCGAAAAATTTGGATTTTTTAAAAAGGCAAATCATTTTTTGCAAAAAATTTAAATGTCAACAATCTTGACAATTTTTCATGCAAAACTGTTTTTAGAAAAAAAGCCATATTTGTGGATAAAAAATAAATTATAATTATTAAAGCAAAATGGACCAGCTTTATTATGTAAGCTCTTTGGAATAGAGGCTGAGGTCCAGATCCTCAAAGGTAATAAATGCCAAGCTGCCATTGAAATCAATAGGAGTTAGGTGCCTAAATACCTTTGAGGATCTGGGCTTGTGTCTTCCTATGTGCTTGTGTATCCCACACAAATTCCCCTCTGTGCCCAATCTACATTGGTTACATGCATTTCCTCAGCAGATTGGGCATAGAATGGACTGTGTCACACACACGCACCTAGTGAGCCTTAGACCTTTAGTTCAAACTTTTAGCTCTGCAGACCCCTGGTTCAATCCTGGGTGCGTTTGTCAAGAAGGTGACTGTTTCACTTGAACAGCCCCACAGCAGTGGGGATTCTGCTCGAAAGAAGGCAGGGTGCTGAAAGCCCATGTCAGAGGTCAGCATTCTGTTCATTCTGTGGAGTGCTCCATCTGTCCTCATGCAGACAGGGTATTGTAGGAGGGCAGGAGGAGGGCCCTAACTACATGCTGGTGCTGAGGAGATTTAATATATGGATCCACCAGCCATACCCTTCTGAGTACATACTGGGGGATTCAGCTGCTGCAGTGATAGCTCGGATGGGTCCTCACTGCTTTTCCATGAGTTGCTACGGTTGCCAATCTTCCAGGATTGTCCTGGAGTCTCCAGGAATTAAAGGCTAATCTTTAATTAAAGATTATGTCATGTAATGAATCCTCCAGGAACATGTCCAAACAAAATTGGCAACCCTATTTGGAGCACTCACCCAGAAACTATCAGATTCCTGCTCCATCCCCACCTCCACCCCCTAACCTCATTCACAGGGCTAAGGATTTGAATCTTAGTCTTTGTACAGCAAAGGAGTTCTGAAGCAAAATAGTGGCTGCACACACAGAGGAGCCAAAAATTAAAGAGTTAACACAAATAAACACTAACACAGAGGTGGGCAAACTATGGGTCGCGAGCCACATCCGGCCTGCAGGACTGTCCTGCCTGGCCTCTGAGCTCCCTCCGGGGAGGCTCGCCCTCAGCCCCTCCCCTGCTGTGCCCCCTCCCCTGCAGCCATGCCACCGCCCGCCCACCTCCCAGGCTTTCAAATAAGCCTGTACTGCGGCTCTGAGCAGCATGGTAAGGGGGCAGGGGGAGGGGAAGATTGGGTAAGGGGCAGTTCCAGGGGGCAGGGTAAGGGGTCCCAGGGGGCAGTCAGGGGACAGGGAGTGGTTGGATGGAGCGGAGTTTCTGAGGACGGGCGGTGAGGAGACAGGGAGCCAGGGGGGAGGGGAGGGGGGTTGGATGGGAGTGGGGTCAGGGGACAAGGAGTGGGGGAGGGGTTGGATGGGTCAGGGGTTGCGAGGGGCAGTCAGGGGTGGGGGTGTGGATAGGGGTCGGGGCAGTCAGGGGACAGGGAGCAGGGGGTCCCGGGAGAGGGCGGTCAGGGGACAAGGAGCAGGGGGGGTTGGATGGGTCGGAGGTTCTGAGGGGGGCAGTCAGGGGGTGGGAAGTAGGAGGGGGTAGATAGGGGACGGGTGCCAGGCTGTTTGGGGAGGCACAGCCTTCCCTACCCAGCCCTCCATACTGTTTTGCAATGTGGCCCTCGGGCCAAAAAGTTTGCCCACCCCTGCATTAACAGTCAGTCTCCACAGTAATGTGTCATGGGTTGGATTTACTTATTTATTGTTTACCCTAAACCATTCTATATTTATTCCCTATGCAGTAAGCTATGTAAAGTGATCCTCCACAAACTTCCGTGACATCATTCTAGATCAAGAGTTTCTACTTGAATGAGAAATATTCACAAATTCTCCAGCAGGGGAGTTTAAATGGTTTATAGGTGGAGAAATGAATTCTAGCCAGGCAGTTCCAAATGGCAAGAAAGTGGAAGGGACACAGACAATACTGATAATGGCATGGAAGACACTGCTAGAGAACTCGATAAAGTGAATTTCGTTCGTAATGCAAGAATCTCTTTCTTTTCCCCTGCAAATGATGCCACTTCTTTATTTTCAACATAAATGAATCAAAAGACTCAATTTAATTGCTGAGTAACTGATCTTAAAATATGTAGGAACATGAACTATGTTAATGGTATAACCTGGGGGGAAAATCTCTCTTAGTATTGTTTACTTTATTTCTATTTTTACAGGTACCTAACCCTATCTGTCTCTAGGACCTCTTCCAGAATGTTGCTAATGACAAGAGAACTGGGGCTATAAGCTGGCAGCACAAAAAGGAACCTATGCCACACCCAAGTCTGTTTCCAGAATTTCTGTCAGGGCACAATTTACTGTTCAAACACAACTTAACATCAAAGCAAAGCAAGTTCCCTGACCAATGCAGGCTGCAGTCCCCCAAGGCTTTTTCCTGACTCCCACTCCTCGGAGAGCGCTGACTCCCAGAACTCATGGCTGGAGTTCTTCCCTAGTCCCATGCTGCTGCCTGTGCAGAGCTGTGTGGGACCCTGGGGTCACACAGCCCACGCTGCTGCAGCTTCACTGCTGTTGCTATTCAAACTACCCCGATCAAAGCGACTTCACTTGTCCACAGGTGCGGCAGCCGCACCTCAGATGGCCATGTAGATATACCCTAAATTACTCACCCGTGGAAAGTAGGTAATACTTACCTACCTCACAGGGGTGTTGTGCGGATTAACTCATTCATGCTCAGATAGCACACTGAATATGTAAAGCGCTCCATAGGTGCTCAGTGTTACTGGGTCATATTTATACCAGGTAGAAATCGTACAGCTGCACTGAATGCACGAGAGTTGTACCTTCTGATCTCTGGCCTGTATTTGGCTTATTGCCAACCAAACTCCAGGAAGTACTGGAAATCTTGTAAGAAAGTCTCTTCTCATTAACTTTCCAGTCATTTTCCATTTAAACCAAAAAGATTGGAATAAATATCCACATTTTGAATCCTTTTTCCGAACCCCATCGTTTGAGGTTCTATTGTCACATTCAAGGCTCTGTTCTAGGGCCTGATCTACAGCCAACTGAAGTCAATGAGAGCATTTCTTTGACTTCAACAGGCTTCAAATAAACGTACAGGAGCTATTTTTCTATGGCATCGTCAAACCAGTTTGATGCAATTACTTCTGCTCTGTAGGTTGTATCAATAACTATATCGGATTTTACTAAAAAGCAACTCCTAAATAAGTAACAAAATAAGTCAAATCACCACTTATCTGAACAAAATGTTTTCAGTACTGGCAAGTGTAAGGTGAGCAAATTGCTAATCTAAGGACAAGGAGACAATACCCTCCCCCCTTTCCAATGCAAACAAATGGTAGTGAAACGTAACATGATGCTTGTTACCACCAAAGGGAAACATTTTGTCAGCTATCCTTCCTTTCAGAAAGTCTGCACATTGTTTCCTTGTAATGTGATACCAACAAGTATTCTTGGTAACCAGTTTAATGCTTCTGAGGGGCCGCCAGTTGGTCAGTAGAAGGTGGCAGATGTACTTGAAAGCCAAAGAATTAATGCATTACACTTCAGTGTTGACTTTGATCCAAGAATGTCAAAGAGCTTTATAACTATTAGATTAGCTAATTCTCACTACCCCTGGGAAATAAAAAGTGAGCTGTAGCTCACAAAAGCTTATGCTCAAATAAATTTGTTAGTCTCTAAGGTGCCACAAGTCCTCCTTTTCTTTTTGCAAATACAGACTAACACGGCTGCTAGTCGGAAACCAATAGTAGTAATATCACCTAGTTCTCATACCTTTTTTCATCCATAGATCTCAAAGTGTGTTACAAAGGTCAGTATCATTATCCCCATTTAACGGAGGGGGAAATTGAAGCCCAGAGAGGTGGAGACTTGCCCAAGATCACCCAGCAGACCTGTGGCACAGCCAAGAATAGAACCCAGTTCTCAATCCAGCACACTGTGTCCTAGGCCACATTGCCTCAAATATATCCATTTACACATCAATAAGGTGAGACACAGGGACGTTAAAGCCTACATTTCCAGAAGTGGTCTCTTAACTTTGGCTGCCCAATCTAAGGCACTGATTTTCACAATTACTAAGTACTCTCAACTTCAATTTCCTTCACTGGGCACTGCCACTGCTCAGCATCTCTGAAAATCAGGTATCAAACTGGACATCCAAAACCTGAGGCACAGAAAACTGGAGTACACTTTGAAAAGCTGAACATAAGTGACTTGTCCAAAGCCACATGTAAATTACTAGCAGAGCTGGGATTAAAATTCAGAAATCTTAGCTCTTACTCTTTCCGCAAAGTCATGCCCCCTTCCATGCTATCCCAGCTAGTAACAAATCTACTGATATAGACTGAAAATTAATGTGTAAAAAGTTATTCTATTAACTTTATTTTTAAGTGGACTGGTTTACAAACAAAACAAAGCACCACACCAAGTCACTAACTTGTATAAAACAGTTCTGTTTTTCCTATGCTTTGGTGAAGAAAATAGTTCACTTTGATTTCCTGGTTTCTTTCTAGCCCTTGAGTGGCAGGCAGACCTTTTACATTATTAATAAAGTTTTGAATTTGTGTCTTTACTCAAGACTAAAGTTTTTTGGGGAGCTTTGAAAAACCAAGGAGCGAACCAACCCATCACAACATTTACAGATAAAACATTATGCTTTTTGTTCCCATCAAACTTTTGAGGTTTTAATATATGATAGTCTTGATTTTAATCACAAATTCTGTTTAAAGTGTGTGTGTGGGGGGGGGGAGGGAGAATGCCAAAGATGATGAGTAGAGAATCTCTGTGTCTTGATATAATGAGAGGAGAAGGTGATATCCACAAATGCCTACCAGAAAATATAACTTTATTTTCTTGGGGCAAAATTCACCCCAAATTTCACACTATGGTCTGATTCACCATTGCTCTGTACCCTGTAGTGGTTTTTTACACCAGTGCAAAGTGTAAAATGCTACCAAATCAGACTGGTACCACTTTACACAGATGCAATGACTGTACAAGGTGCAATGTGTCTGGCCCTAATGAACTTCCCAAGGGCTGTGTCTATTTGACCCAAATCCCTCTAACCATGTAGTCCAAGTAGCTAGGCTTAGTGCTGGGGAGTTATTTTCCTTTCACCCCAGACACAGAGCATGGGGACATAGCTAGTGGATCCACTGAGTAGCTAGTGTGAAATCCAGGTTCCATTGACTTCAGTGAAGCCAGGATTTGTAAGCAGTTAAGATGTCCAATAGTCTTTTGTATTTTCACCTGCAGTTCTAAGCAGAAGTCATTTCAGAAAATTTCAGCTTTTCATTTGCATTTGACAACTCAAAATTAAACAGATTTTTGTGGAAGGGCAGGAAAGGGAGAGAATTTGCTGATAAACACATTTTTCCAGCTTTCCTCATTTCATCCAGTGTTTACAAGGTTAGGTCCTTAAAATTCTTACCTCCTGGTGACAGTAGCTATTTATTTTTGATTAGTTTCATGGGATTTCAGGATTGCTTCAGGCATACATGAAAGCTGACCAAAAATTAAGCACAAACCAGTATCAGCAGCACACATTTCACCAGATGCTGCTTGGATTGCTGTTTCTAATTCACAGCAAATTACTAAGGGCATGGCTACACTTGCAGATGTAGAGTGTTGTGAGTAAAACCTGCTTTTGGACAGCGCAGTAGGGAAAGCGCTGCAGTCTGTCCACACTGACACCTGACAGCGCACTGGCGTGGCCACATTTGCGGCACTTGCAGCGGCATTGGGAGCAGTGCATTATGGGCAGCTATCCCACACAGCACCTCTTCCCATTCTGGTGCTGTGGCTTGTGGGAAGGGGGTGGAGGGTGCAGGGCATTCTGGGTCCTGTCCCAAAGCCCCGTGATGCATCAGTTTGCATCCCAGCATTCCCTGTGCTTCCACCCACGTTTGGCGCCATCTTTCAACGTTTTTTGTACTGTGTACTCTGTATTCCCTTTTGGTCTACAGGAATGGAGCCCAAACTGCTGAGGAATATGCTGATGAGTCTTGTCAGTGCGTCATGTTTGGCAGTCGAGTTACTCCTTAAGATCCAAAGTGACAGTGGGGACTCCGACCATGATATCGATGCGAGTGATGCATATGACACGAGTTTGCTTGTGGCATTCACGGACATGCTCGTTACCATGGAACGCCACTTTTGGGCTTGGGAAACAAGCACTGAGTGGTGGGATCACATCGTCATGCAAGTCTGGGATAACGAGCAGTGGCTGCAGAACTTTCGGATGAGAAAAGCCACTTTCATGGGACTGTGTGCGGTGCAAGGACACAAGATTGAGAGCAGCCCTGATGGTGGAGAAGTGGGTGGCTATTGCAATCTGGAAACTTGCAACTCCAGACAGCTACTGATCGGTTGCTAACCAGTTTGGAGTGGGGAAGTCAACCGCTGGAATCGTGTGATGCAAGTTTGCAGGGCCATTGATCGCACTGTGCTCAGAAGAACCGTGACTCTGGGTAATGTGCAAGACATTGTGGAAGGCTTTGCACAGATGGGTTTCCCTAACTGAAGAGGGGTGATAGATGGCGTGCATATTCCAATTCTGGCACCAGCCCACCTAGCCTCCGAGTACATTAATTGGAAGGGCTATTTCTCTATGGTTCCCCAGGTGCTTGTGGATCACCGTGGGCATTTCACAGACATTAACGCAGGCTGGCCCGGAAAGGTGCATGATGCACCCATCTTTCAGAACACTGGCCTGTTCAGGAAGCTGCAAGCCGGGACTTTTTCCCCAGACCAGAAGATCACCGTAGGGGAAGTCAAAATGCCCATTGTGATCCTTGGAGACCCCACTTATCCTTTAATGCCATGGCTCATGAAACCCTACATAGGGGGCCTTGACAGCAGCAAGGAGCGGTTCAACAATAGGCTGAGCCGGTGCAAAATGAGTGTGGAGTGTGCTTTTGGCCGTTTAAAGGGCCGCTGGCACTCTCGGTATGGGAAGCTGGACCTGGCCAATGACAGCATCCCCGCAGTTATATCCGCGTGCTGTACCCTCCATAACATTTGTGAAGAGAAGGGTGAACGATTCGCTCAGGCATGGAACTTGGAGGTTCAACAACTGTAGGCTGAATTTGAACAGCCAGAGAGCAGGGCTATTAGAGGGGCGCAGCACAGGGCTGCAAGGATTAGGGATGCCTTGAGGCAGCAATTTGAGGCTGAAGCCACCAGTAATGTCTGGTGCCCTGCACGGGGGTGAAGTGCAGTGGGTCCAATGTTAGCAGGAATCTGTGTTTGCTAAGATGACTTGCAGTGCCTGTTTCTTTCCTAGGCTATCTTTTAGTTTATGCAATAATAAAGAATGTTTTCAAAGCCAAAAAATCCATTTATTTATTGAAAAGAAACACAACTGCTTGGGAAACAAAGGGCAAGTGGGTGGGGTGGTGAACGGTAAAATCACAGATTTGTGTATGTCCTGTCTGGAGTGCTGTGCAATGAGTGCTGCACTTCAGGATGGCTATACTGCATGGTGATGGGGGTTGAGCTCAGAGGGTAAGGGTCGTAGTTTTCAGGGCTGGGTGGTGAAGCTACAGGTGTTGGAGGCAGCTGGTGGTGGTAAGAACCCAGATATTGGGGAAAGTGGGTTGGAGGTGACATGGGGGCACAAGGGAAAGAATTTTGGGATAAGGGCTGCGGGGCGCGGTAGTGCTCCACCTTCATGGCTACGAGCGCCTGGATAGAGTCCGCTTGGCGCTCCATTATGTTTATCAGCTGCTCCGTGCTTTGGTGCCAGCAATCCGCATTCTGCTGGCGGATCCTCCTTTCACTGTCCCGCCACTCCTGCACTTTTCAATTTTCATTACTTGAATGCTGCATTACTTCATGCAACATGTCTTCTTTGCTTTTACGTGGCCTCTTTCTGATTCTTTGGAGTCTTTCAGCCGGTAATAACATGGACGGCTGAGATCTCAAGGTTGCATCTGCAAAGGCAAAAATGCAACACTTAACTGAGGCAGCATTGTTCACACCAGACAGAGCACTGATTCCCCCGTACTTAAGGGCAAGCACAGTCTACACAATAGCATAATTTGGCCATCCCAAAGCGAGCACACATAACCCATGGGAGCCCCAAAATGATGAGTAAGCACAGGCTCAAGCGTGACTGATTGTTTCACGGCTGCACTGTCCTCTGAGTTTCTGTGCCTTGGGGAGAGCCAACAAGGGCAGGGGGCCCCTATACTGAACACTGTCCCCACATTTTCCACAGGAATTCGTCCTGGAAGATATCTTGCTGCTGAGGGTGACCTGGGAAGCAAGGGAGAGTCTTCTACTGCAATGCGGCTTCCGCCCTGGCCCACATGCAGCTTGCCTGTGGGCAGCAATGGTCCCCCCGCCCCTCACGGCACAGTGGCGCAGACACGTTACCCTTACTAGGACAAAGACCACAGTGGCTCTCCCAAGAAAGCTGCACAAGCACACTGCCCAAGTTCTGGCTGAGACCTTTGACGAGATCACTGAGGCCGATTACTGAGATGCGAGAGAGCACATCCATGCCCTATTCTGCATCCAGGCGTGCATGCAGCCCTAACTCTCCTTGTCCCAACTTCCTTCCCAAAATAAAAGCCGCTCACCGGGAACCTCCTCTGGTGTTTGTCCTTCCCCAAGCACCAGCCGCCACGACTGGCTACCTTCCTCCTGGCTTGAGAACAGCTCCTGGCTACATGCATCTAGGGATTCTGGGGTGTCTTCCTCTGCCTCAGCACCCTCGCTCCTGCTTTGCTCCTCCTCCTCCTGCCTTGTTGCACTGGCCTCTGAGGTGTCCATGGTGGTGCTTGGAGTGGAGGTGGGGTCGCCCGCAAGTATCACATCCAGCTTTTTGTAAAAATGGCAGATCACGGGGGCACCACCAGAGTGCCGGTTTGCCTCGTGGGCTTTCTGGTAGGCACTCTGCAGCTCCTTCACTTTAATCCTGCACTGCAGTGCGTTCTGCTCATGGCCCCTTTCCATCATGTCCCTTGATATCTGCCCAAAGATATCGTAATTCATACGCCTGGAGCACAGCTGGGTCTGGACAGCTTCCTCCCCCCAAACGCTGATGAGGTCCAGCAAATCGCCATTGCTCCACGTTGGGGCTCGCCTGGAGGCATGGTCACCTGGAAAGATTCGCTGAGAGCACTCCACGCCTGGCTGAGCAAACAGGAAGGGGATTTTAAAAATTCCCAGAGAATTTAAAGAGCAGGTCTGATGGTTGGTCACCTGAGGGCAGGGCAGTAGAGTTCAAAGTGATGACCAGAGTGGCTAGCACAGGCATTGTGGGACACCTCTGGAGGCCTATCAGAGCGCAACACTGGGCCAGGGCGTCCACACTGGCGCCACAGCGCTCCAGCGGGGGCGCAGCAAACGTTATTCCACTCGCCGAGGTGGAGACCAGCCGCGCTGTAGCCGCGGAGTCAGAGCGCTCTACGTGCCTTGCCAGGGTGGATGGGGAGTGAGGTACAGCGCTCTGGGTGGCTTTATTGTGCTGTAACTTGCAAGTGTAGCCAAGGCCTAAGTGATAGTGAATGGGGTCAGTAGACAACTACATTAACCAAACTGAAGTGCTTGATTTTCACTACAAACTGAGGTGTTCCTGAATTCTGCACTCTATAAACCAATCCCATAGCATGGTTCTCACTCTATACAACCACACTGAAGTCAATGAGCCTCATTTTGATCTCAGTTACGGAATGTAAATCTGGAGTCACTCACCTGCTGAAGTGGAGTCACACCAGTGTAAATCTGAAATAAGTGAGACTAGAATCTGGCTCTAGCTCTTTTGGAGTAAATAGTGTTACATTGGACTTAGATGGGTGAGACCGAGAAGAGAATTTGGCCCAGTGGAGTTGCATAGGCTATAAATGAGTGCTGAATTTGGTCCTTTTTGTTCTCCCAGAAGCAAAGCTAGACAAAGCAGTAACAAACCCTCCTAACTCATGCATGGCAAGTTTAACAACCTTTCCTAAGGATCATGTAAGATCAATCACAAAGCAGTTATCATAATAAAACAGTTAAAAGCTATATAGACATGCTTGGTAGTAGTAGCTTTCAAAGTGCTTTACAGAGGAAATAGATGTCATTATTCCCTTATTATAGATATGGAAACTAGGGCTCAGAGAAGGGGAGTGACTTACCCAATATCACCCAACAAGGTACTGGCAGAGCTGGGACTAGAACCCATGTTTCCTGAATCCTAGTCTAGTGTTCTAGCCCCAGAGTGAAGAAATGCATTAATGAAGTACCTTTGTTTACTGACTCACATGTATAGTCACTCAGGGTATGTCTACACTGCAGTGTAAGCCTACCATTCAAACTCAGGCTCAAGCCTAACTCAGCTTCCGTCGATGTACAAACTACACTAATTCAGTGCTTGGACCCACAGGGATAGAGGATCTGAGCCTGAGTCAAGCCATGACCCAGGATTCAAGTCCTATTGCTTTGCAGGATAGAAGAAGTCCCATCAGACTCATGTTCTGGAAGTCCTCCAAAAGTATCCCACAATCTTGGTCAACTTTCTTTGTCCTATGGACAGTCAAGTGTGGTGGACAGTCAAATTTTCCCACACTGCACCATGAACAAAGGGCTAGAGAAGTCACATTTTGGGAAGGCACTAGGAAGTCTGGGACATGGGTGGCTGGACTCAAGCCTGCATACTGCTGCGTAGACACTAGAGCCTCAGGTCGGGACCCAGGGTTCAACAATTACTGACCTGGAGTTACAAATGAGTGCAGATAATAAGGGTTATGTCTACACACCAGCTAGATACCTGCAGCTGGCCCATGCCAGCTGGAGCCTGGAAGGCTACACAGCAATGAAATAGCCCCACAGCCTCAACCATGTGAGCCTGACTCAGCTGGCATGGGCCAGCCGCAGGTTTGTCTTTGCTTTGTAGACATACCCTCAAGCCCGAGGTTAACAAACCTGCTAACTTGAGTGCTAGTAATCCTGGGCTTACATTGCAGTAAGACATACCTCAGGGTCATTTTGTGTCAACAAGTTTTAGGTAGTTACTGATTTCAACGGAGACTTTTGCTTAAAACAGATATGTTGTGGTTCTCAGGTAGGCTTTGATCATGGAACTCCTTGCATGGTGTGCAGCAGGGACCACAACTCTGTTGCATACCAGCACAAGTATGAGTGGAGGCCACATGTTGTCAGAGGGTGAGTCATGGTCCTCCACAATGAACAACAGTGAATATGAAAGTTCTTGGCCTCATTTCCATGACTGGGAGTAACATGGTAGCCTCTCAAAGGCATTGCCATTAATACAGAATCAGAGTCCATTGCACTCTGTGGTCTGGACTGAGCAAAGCATTTAAGCACATGCTTGTTGTGAAGCATGTAAATGGTCTCACTGAAATTTGGGAGATTACTTGCGTGTTTCAAATTAAGCACATGCTTAAGTGCTTTGCAGTACTGTGGCCCTGGACGTACATGCAATATTCTCCATCTGCAAGGTGAAGAATCAAGTCCTGAAGTTACATGCACCTGTATTCTAATTAGAGATCTCTAGAATATATCATTTTAGTGTATGGTAATAAATCTATTTGAAAGGATTTCACCATATATTTGAGTTCATCATAAACAGATGTAAACGAACAATTTAACCAAATTTCCCATCCCCCCTTCACTTGCCAATTCTCCTAATCATTATGCAGTATTTTACCTTTGAGAATTTAAGGTTTCTTTAAAAAAAAGAAAGAAGAAGAAGTATATTTTAACTTAAAAGAACTTCAGTATTCATGCAGGATTTATACAGATTGATCTGCAGTAATCTTTCCAGGGTTCTCTGCCTTGATGAGAGATATTTGAAGTGGTCCTTACTGTATTCTAATGTTTCACCCATCGCATAAAGAGCTACTTCTGAAGAAGTCCATAATGTACTGGGTAAAACATCAAGAGCAATTAGATTTAGCAAAATTATTCAAAAGAGGCCCAAGATCAAATAAATATTGCATTTCCACTGGAGAGGGGAACACTCTGCTACTTTTTGCCTAACAACAAGGCACTGACTACAGTGTTTCAAATGAGACAGAGCCAGACTTTGATCTCAGCAGGGGTGCTTGTGTTAACCACTGCTGCAAGCGTTTCTTAAAACCCACAGGTCAAGCAGGTATTTTTAGTTCCATTTTGAAGATGTAGCAAGATACCTTCCCTCATTTCAACAGCAGGGAAATTTATTTTTTTTAAAAAAACCTGCGAGCATACACACTATAGAGGTGAATTAACAGAAACCCTCACATGCACTCATGATTTCCTCTTAGCCACTGGGAAAAACAGAATCCCCCCAGTGGAGCGCATGTTTAATTTCCAACGCAACAAACCCCATTCTAATTATTATTAAAAAAACTCAGTAAAAATAAATAGATAAGGCTTATAAAATACACTACAGTATTTCACAATAGCCCTCCTAAACATTACAGTAACACTGCAGCAAAATGCAGCATTTTGAGCAATTACTGTCGATTTTCTGTAGCAGTCTTTTGAAAAGAGAAGTCAGATGAAGCAGTGGCAAGAATCAACTTGGTGCTCAGATACTATGATGATGGGTGTTACAGTGAAACCTAAGGCAGATAGGTGGATGAAAGTCAGTTGGGACGGATCAAAACTAGCAGGTATCAGGACTTCTGGATATTGTTATTATTAATCATGCTTATTATGGTAGTGCCTAGGGACCAGCCCAAAATGGGGTCCCACAGTGCTAGGCACCGCACAAATACAGAGTAATAGTTAGTCCTTGCTCCAAAGAGCTTACACTCTAACTAGACAAGACAGACACAGGGTTGTGGAAGAGAGAGAACACAAGCAGAATGAACAATGTGATGGCAGCAAGTGTCATGGTAGTTCCATAAATTTTTGTTTTGGGGAAAGATTTAGTTAGAAAAGAATAAGCAAAATAGAATGGAAAGGGAAGGGAGAGAGTCATTGATGGGAAGGGAAGGGGGTGAGGGGAATAGGGCAGGGAGAAAGAGAGTAAGAGGGGCAGGTATGGAATGAAGCCAAGGTGAAGAAACTGTTGGGGGAAGGAAAGCTTTGGCACAAACAGCAAATCAGCTCAGGGCAGAGAAAGTCCAGTGAAAACTGTAGATAGTTCTCTGAATGTCTGAAGGATTCTGGTATGGCTGCTCATGAAACTGCTTCTATTGGTTTGAATCTCCAGCTGGAGTCCCTGCATTTCTCTTCCCTCCAACCCCCACCTCAGCCACATGGTTGCAGGGGAGAAGGCCCTACTTTCCATGTGGTGGTGATGGTTGGAGGGGAGGCTGCACAGTTCTAGGTCTGAGAGGCTCCTGTGAAGAGAGGTGGCCTGACTAGGGCCAGATGTTCCTGGCTGAAGCTCCTCAAGTGTAAGGCGCCAACTACACTAGTGGTTTTTTTGTAATTTCCCAGTGGCACAGCTCTACCTTTGGTTATCAGTCAGAGCACAATGCAGAGTGACTTCTGGGGGCTGCCAGGATTTTAAACAGTCTGCTAAGGGTGCCCTGTCACAGTTGCAGCCAGTCTACCCTCACGCTCCCACAATTGCTACCAAGGATAATGTTACACTCATCTGGACACAGCCTGTGTTAAATTATGACCTCAAGCCTGTATTGCTTCCACACACTAAATTCCTATGGACTTGAATGGGAGTACATAGTGACTGCAGGACACAACCTCAAAAGTCTCAATTAAAATTCAAATAGCATCTGCTTTGTTAGTTATACAGAGGCTTGGCATCAAGAAAACATGACTAAGCTTCCTACTGTATATATTACATTTCCATCTTGGTACTATCCCATCTGACCCTTGGCATCAGGACAAATTTTACATTTATTAGTCAGAGTACACTGAAATTCACTAAAGGGCCAGTAGTACAAATTATTAGGGACACATACATTTAAAGCCCTGGAACAGTTCTTTCCCCATTCTCATGTAAGTTATTTTTAAAAGCACAGTGAAAACCACAACTTTCCCCCTGCTTCTTGATCATACCAGTAACTTTTTCTCAATCTTTGATCTAAGTCTAAATATGGCAAAAGTGTTTTGTTAGCAAGCCCTAACCTTTGGCAGCCAACAAAGTGACTACATTTCCTGAAAATAAATTTGGCTACTTCTCTGTTTACCAGTGTGTTTGTTTTCCATAATCCCACAGAGAGGATACAGTATCTCCACACAGATGTCAGTTGTTATAATTGGGCAGTATTCAGCACAAATGTCATCAGTGACACAACACTATAACAATAAAAGAAAATGAAATAGACATCACAGGGGACTCCCATTTCAAAACAAACCTTCAAGGATCCTAATGGGAAGCATATTTTCCATATTACAAGTTCTCATTTAAATTACAAAAGTACACTGACATTTATTTCCTGAACAGATGAGTTTATTAGTAGTTTAGTAACAAGTATCAATGACAGCTGAAATTACAGTTCCTTTCATACTATGCCTCTTTTGACAATTGTCTTTTTCATCCAACTTAGATTATCTGTGTCCTTTATTCTCACCATAATGTCAGAGATCACACATAAATGTGAATTTTAATTTCATTTATTTTCAAGTGAAAGCAAGTCAGTCTTTGCTTCCATACAGAAAAGACATAGCTGTGGAAAATGGCCACCCTGAGTTTAGTCATAGCCCACATTTTCAAGTGATCATTACAATTTATGGACATTAAAAAAAGTGTTATTGAGCAAACTGTAATTAAAAAAGAGTTGAAATAATATCTCTGTTTCTGCCCAGTATTATAATCTAACTTTCTATAGGAGAAATCACCGGATGGTGAATAAAATATCTTGGCATCAGACTGTGGGCCCTTTGTTCACACTGGCAAGATGCTACTCACATGAGGAGATCTACTGACTTCAACAGGAGTCCTTGAGGGAGTAACTGCTCACCAATGTGAGCATCGGCTTCACAGTCTGGTCCTCAGCAAGGTTTCCTTTTGCAGAATTTTCCTGGATCTATCCCCTTTGGAATGAGGAGTTCAGTGGTGGCTGAGAATTTGGAAGGTTGCAATAACACTTCACAAAAATTCATGTATTCAGGGAAAGGGATTAGACTGATTAGGAATGATAATGAATAGTCTCTGGGCCAGGAAAAGCATGGGTGACTCTTGAACCCGGTGGTTAAGGCATTTATCTAGGAGGTGGGAGACATGGGAGACCTAAGTTCAAGTTTGTGCTCCACTGACTATTTATTAAATGAAGTAGAACTGCTCCAAGAGGAGACACAGAGACTGACACCAGAATAGCCCATAGCCCGGGTGGCAAGGGCACTCCTGCAACATTGGGAACCCAAGTTCAAATCCCTTCTCCAAATCAAGCAGAGGAGAGGAATTGAACCTGGGTCTTCCACCTCCCAGGTGAGTACCCTGATCACTGGGCTAAATGTTTAAGGAGGATGGCATCACCACCACCTACTTGGGCTGTTTTATGAATGGCATCCCGGTCTCCGAAAAGAAAAGTTTTAGATGAAACTATTTGGCAAATTTGTGCCAAATTCACAGATGGTTTTGGGTTAACCAACATGGCATTTTTTTGGCCAATAAACTATTTGTACAAAATGTTTTGCCCACCTCTAATGATTATGCCCACCTCTAATGATAAGGCCATCTAGGAGTGTACAGCCTCCACTCAGAAATCCTGGACTCTACAACGACAGCGCCATGACCTTTCATGTTGTCATCATCCCCTGAATTCCAGAGACAGCCATCCACCTGGAAGTCTAGTGGAGAGATCTTCCATGCTCAGACCTTGTTGGGGGGAAATGAGCCATGGTTATGCATTGAAAATTACACAGCTAAGTTCTGCTCAGATGAGGAACAGTAAAAGACTTAAGAGTCCTAAGCTTGCAAGCTTCATTGCTTTAATTCACTTTTCTGCTCTTACTAGGGCTAGATCACATGATGGGAAAAATGTCTGTGCTCTGTCTACACTACAAGATTCCACCATTGCCACCACTGGTGGATCTGCACTGGGGGGGTGAACTATGGCTATATTGTTTGCTACTATGGAGATAGGCTACAGCGATACAGCAAGAATCTCAAAGTGATTTGCCAGTTCTGTGCTCAGATTAGCAATAAAGCTACCTTGAATGTCTCAAGGGTCTATTTGCCTGCACAGTTGCCGTCACCAAACACCTGTACTGTATTTCTCAGATTTCTTCGTATGCACCACCTCCTCCAGCCTCAGAAGAATCGCTTTAGTCCTAGCCCCATCCAGATCTTGGGCTGATGGATGCAGTCAGACAGGTAGAATGCCAGAGGAACCAAACAAACCTGTCTTTCAGGTGAAAAAGATTATATAGGAGAAAAAGCCTTTCTTTCATGAGAATGACAGTGAAACTCCCTTCTACCTCGACACTCCCGAAGAACAGAAGAAATTAAAAACTCTAAAACAAACCCCCTACCTCAAGCAGAGCTTAGACTCAAAGCCAGACTTGCCAGAGACTGTGAAATCCATTAGGGACTTCATTATTGCTATTGATCTCATGTTGAAGGTGCTCATATACTATAGAGATGGGTGTACACAACCTTAAGACAGGGAAGACAAGTGTGCATGCACACACAGTTTCTAATGATAGGGAGTGGAATTAATCTATCACCATAACCACCTTCTCTGGCCTGCTTGCATCTCAACTGCCTCCCAACAATCTGTAGCTATCTTCAGCTCCTGCTGTTCGGATCAAGTCTCTCTCCCTTTTCTGTAATCCTTTCACTAGCTTCCACTCTTCTCTGGCATTACGTTCAAACCACCTGTTCAAGTTCTGTGTAATTCAGACCTCTCATACGCCTCTTCCTTCATCTCCTCCAATTTCCTTTCTCCTGCCTTACATTCTGTCCTGGTGGCTCCTTTCATCTCCTCCAATTCCCAGCTCTGCGCCTTCTCTCATGGCATCCCTTATGCTGAGAACAGCCTCCCAGTCAGTGTTTGCCAAGGACCCTTCTTCACTTCCCTCAGAAAAACATCCTGTAGACCTACCTGTTCTGCAGAGCCGTCCAGCTGTAATGACTACCCCACCCTCCTTTTGCATAGTGCTGTAATGTACCCACTTGTGTAGTGTTAGAGTGTAAGACTTACAGGGTAGGGACTATTATTGGTTCAGCATATTTACCCATTGTACAATGACATGGGTGAGGCTGGGTAGTGGTTGTGGGAGGAGAGGGAACTCTGGTAGCCATGCTCCTAGTTGGGTTTATTCAATTTGTGTTGATCAGTGTTGCTGTGTGGTAGCATTATCTGTGAGAAATTGTTAGAGCTTGATTTAGCTTATAGGTATTTTTAGAAGTTTGACAAGGATGGCCAGAGCATGAAATAGGTGTTCTATTCTTTGTTGTAGTATAAATTTGAATACAGAGATCACAGTATTACAATAGCCCACATTCAGGCCTCAGCCACAACTGTGCAGCACCAATGGAATCAGTGGGGTGAGTGGATGGAGGAATTACCTTGCTAATTCAATACCAGTGAGCAGAGGTTCACTTGATCATAAGCAAACATATGTTTCTGGTTACTCCATGGGGGAATAGATTATTGGTGACTCAGCCACATTATGTGTAGCTTTTTGTGGCTGTGAGTCAAGCTGGTTGGCTAGGAGGAAGCTATTGCAATATGTATCCAAAATAAATGAGATGACACAAAACCCGAGTACTGAGAGAATAGGAGGGAAGAAAAGGGTGAGAGGAAGAAGAAAGAGCTAAGAAATTATAAAGAACAAGAAAAAATTATCAATTTTGCATTAAAAGAAAATCAACCCCAATCTTTTATGACAACCAGCAGATCCCAGATCACCACCCATGCTAGATAGTACAGCTAGTCAAAACATTTGAAATGTTAAAGTATTTCAATAAAAAAGAAGGGGGAAATACATTTTTCATGGAACTGTGGGGAAAAAAAGATTCCCTTTGATTAGTTCCATTCAATAGCCTGAAATGGTCTCCAAAAGAAAAGGGGTGGGAATCCCAATGCTTGGGACATTCAGGAGTAGGGTGGACAAAGCACTTGGAACTTTAGGGACCAATCCTGAATTTGCAGGGAAAGGACTTGGATGACTTAACAGGTGTTTCCCATATCAAACTCCTCGGGCTCTAGGATTCTCAATTGTTCTGAATTCAGCAATGGACTTTCCAAGGTTTGGCAGTCATGTTATGCTGCATAAAAATACAGTGCTATCCTATGATTAATCAAGTTACTCTGCTCATGTACTGAAAGTGCATATACCTTAATACTACACCTGGCAATAAGAAAATGCAAGATTCCACCCCATCAATTACGCTGATTGTGGTACAAGACCCAGGCTCTGCATTCAGATCCCTTAAAGCTTAACTATCAAGGACGGGATAGGTGTTGAAAACAGCTCCGGAAAGTTATCTCAAGCTGCTATCTATGTACAGCTGGGCTGGCTGCAACAGATGTTGGAAAGTTTGCTTTTTTAGTGAGAAAGAGGCAACCAGGCCTCTAACATACCCTCTTTGATCTCACCTGGGAGGAAAGTTATAATCTGTCCCTGAGAATCTCTGCAGTTCAGGCTTAAAAGACAGAGAGGAAAATGTGAAAAGAACAGGAAGCAGCACATAAAAAAAAAAAAAAAAAAAAGCAAAGGGGCTTTGAAAGGCAGCCTGGTTCCCTGCAATGGTGCTGTGACTAGTATGTCCTTGGAAGTTTTCCCTCTGCCCGTTTTTTTTAAACTTTCTCAAACAGAGATGTGCCAAACCACTTGCTTTTGATTTGGGTGGCAGCAAATGGGACCCAATGAGTACAGAAGAGTAGGTTTCAGAGTAACAGCCGTGTTAGTCTGTATTCACAAAAAGAAAAGGAGTACTTGTGGCACCTTAGAGACTAACCAGTGATCACTTTAGATAAGCTATTACCAGCAGGAGAGTGGGGTGGGGAAAGAGAAAACCTTTTGTAGTGGTAAACACCCATTTTTTCCTGGTTTGTGCATATAAAAAGATCTTCTGTACTTTCCACAGTATGCATCCGATGCAGTGAGCTGTAGCTCACGAAAGCTTATGCTCAAATAAATTGGTTAGTCTCTAAGATGCCACAAGTACTCCTTTTCTTTTTACAGAAGAGTAGTTATTTCACTACCCATGGCAAAGAAAGGTTCTACATAAAGGATAATAAGGAAAGGAACAGCTATAACCCCGAAAACTGCCCATCCACATAAGAGACAGTTCCAAGGAAACAATGCCTGGAAAGCGAAACAAACAAAACAAGCTCTAACAGAAATTCACATACTATGTGAAACTGTTTTTTTCTTAATTTCTTAATTTTGTTTTCCCACAAACATCAGAATGATCTGAGACACAATAATGATCCCAATTAAAAATCCTGTCACTGTGGAAGGTAAAGCAGAATTTAACAACTTGGAGATGGATAAAATTTGTAATAGATAAAATGTGTTATGTCCCACAGACCAAAATCTGATTATTAATGCCATTGGACGCTAGGCTACAACTGTCGTATGGTTGCTATTCCGTTACCATATCAACATATGGCACTGTCTCATTCTGCAGACTTTTCAACTGTCTGCTCACTGTTGCGCAACTAATTTCTTTTTATTCACAGACACTGCATTGTTTCTACATTGCAATTGTTTCATCTCCAGAAGGGATAGCTCAGTGGTTTGAGCATTGGCCTGCTAAACCCAGGGTTGTGAGTTCAATCCTTGAGGGGGTCATTTAGGGATCGGGGCAAAAATTGGGGATTGGTCCTGCTTTGAGCAGGGGGTTGGACTAGATGACCTCTGAGGTCCCTTTTAACCCTGATATTCTAGTCCAAGCAACAATAGGAACATATGAAAGTAGATGATGGCTTACTTGTCTGCTTTGCTGTGGAATATACCTGTTGCATTGAGGGACAGAAACAACATTTAGTTCAGGATATTAGACTACGCTGAGAACTTGATAAAAAGCTCTATATTATTCTTTATGAACAGAGACCACAGCTAATTGTTAAAACAGGGCAGAACAACCTGGATTCTGGTAGCGTATGTCTACACTGCAGTAAAACACCCGCAGCCAGCTTGTCTCTGCTGACTTGGCCCTGTGGGGCTCTCAAATTGCAGTGCAGAGGTCCAGGCTCAGGCTGGAGCCTGGGGCCTTGGAGTCCATGAGGGAGGATGGTCCCAGAGCCCAGGCTCCAGCCCAAGTATCCACGCTGCAGTTTTATAGCTCCGTAGACCAAGTCCCGTGAGTCCAAGTTGTGAGTCCCATGAGCCAGCTATGGGTGTTTTATTGAAGTGTAGACATACCCTCAGATGCTCTGCTACTATTGTGCTGGGTGGCTTTAGATGAATCACTTTATGTCTGCCTGCTGGGTGCCTGGGCATGAGGATACGGACCTCCTTTGTAAAGCACTTTGAGAGCTACTGAAAAGTACTGTCTAAGAACTAGATACTATTCTTACCTGCCTCTATTTGTCCATTTGTAAAATGGGTATAATTAACTCCAAACAGATTGAGATGCATCATTAAGATGCTTTGCGATCCCCAATAAGAGGAGCTACAAGTGCAAAATATTATTTATCCCTTACCAGTTCCTGAAATGTCTTTCAGCATCACCCATATAATTTAGCAGTTCCAATGACCTGAGAATTTCAACCTCTTAAGTACATACACACTCTTAAATATAAGCATTTCGAAAAGTTAGCATTTCTTCCTTCGTTATCTTTGTCCCTTCAGAAAGACTGGGACAAGAGTGTGGCTGATGTTTCTCCTGCATAAAGTGAGACATTGTTCCTGAAAACTGGAAGAATGTAAAGATGCTATTGATATGGGATGGGGGAGGAGGATGGAGGGAAGGGGATGATTGACACATTCAGTACCTCAAAGCTCAATTACAATAATGTATTTTATACATATCTGTCTGCTGCCTTGTACATACAGTCAATCCATTTACTTTCAGTGAAGCATGAATAGTTCCATAGCATGTGGAGGAGAGGGAAGGAGCATGGATGAACAAAGTGTTGCTAACCACTTTTTCTTTAAGCTTCCATTCCAGCATTCTGATTGTTTCATTAAAGTATGTCTAAACATTGTTCTGTGACCTTGGCTTCCCTCCCTCTCTGCTTTGTTTTAAATTCTGCCTGGTAGTTTAAGACCTTGGATGACTGTGAAGGAGGCAGAACATTTGCAAGCGTGGGCTGTACCAAATGCTCATTAAGTGGATAAGCTATGTGTTTAAAAAAGAAATCCAAACCAAGCTGAATTAAAAGCCTACTAGGAAAGCAAAAGGCTGACTGGTGACCATACATGTTTTTGTTTGTGTCTCAATGTGGATTAATAGAAGTCAATTGGGAAATATGTAATTAAAGATGTTTGGGGGTTATGTAAGGTGTGGTGTGATGATTAGCCACTAATTTAATTCAGAATCATATCAATCTAAAAATACCTAGATTAATAAAATCTGAAAGATTACCCCCTCTCCCCCAATCCTACCCCAAGTGCACTTTTGGTCCAGTAAAGAAAGAAGTGCCAGAGACTCCATAAATCCACTAGGGTCTTGGCTATTACTATTGATTTTACACTGAATACACTCAGATATTATGGTGAGGGGTGGCACTAGAAGTATATGATTTTTTTTTACCCAGCTAGTGGTGGGAAAAAGCTTGATTAAAATTGCAATAGGTTCCAGTGAATAGGTTTGGATAAAATACCTGCTTCCCCCTCAACAGTCAACAAACCATGAAACTGACCCACTGTGATTCAGAGGCGTTTGGTTAATTTTTCTCCTTTTTCGAGGGTTGACCACATCTGCCCATCTTGCCTATAGATAGGATTGGAAAAAGAAGATAATGTATCTGGTTCAACACAAAGCCAAGCCTGACTGCCCTGACGAGTATGTCTACACAGCAATGTAAGCTCAGGCTCCAAACTCAGGCTCCAGCCTAGCTCCACCCTCCAGCTACACACAAATCGTGCTAACCCAGGGCTCAGACCCAGGGTGCCAAGACCTTGTAGAGATGGAGGTTCTGAGCCTGAGTCAAGCCAGGACCCAGAATTCAAGCCCTATTGCATTGCACTGTGTCCCACTGCACTTGTGCTCTGGGAGTCCCACAAAAGTGTCCCACAAGTCCACCTGCTTTGTCCTCTGGACAGTCAAGTTTTCCCACGCTGCACCATGAACAAAGGGCTAGAGCCACCACACTTTGGGAGGGTGCTAGTTGTCTGGGATATGGGGGGTTGGGGTTGTACTCGGGCCTGCATAACGCAGTGTAGATTCTGGAATCCCAGGTTAGGACGCGAGGTTCAACAATCCCTAACCTGGGGTTATAAATGGGTGTAGATGCTAAAGCCCTAGGTTAACAAACCCAGAGTCTGCTAACGTGAGTTCTACTAACCCTGAATTTACATTGCAATGTAGACATATACCAGGAACCTTCACTGATAACACAGCGTTTAGTACACGTCTAAGACTATTACATTGCTCCATGACAGGATACACATTACTGTGTATCAGCAATATACTACTCTGTCTTTATAGCTGGGAGCTGTTTTTGTCTCCATTCATGGCAGCAAGAATGGGATTCAATCAAATTATCTTTTTGAAATTCTCACTCCCAGCTCCAATAATGAATTTATGGCTGTGGTGCAGCAGTAAGATTACACCACCTATTACTAAAGGAGGTTGGCTACCTGAGTAACACTTATTCCAATGAAGTGGCTTTTTTCAATGCCCTACCCTTTTTGTGCACATTTTCTACAATATTTTCAGATTTGGAGCACTAAGTGGTCTATTGAGACCCATCATACTCAATATTATGGTGTTACCATGCCCTGTTCCGCCTCTCAATGCGACTCAGAAATAACTGACATGGTATTTACATGCTTTGTGCAAAAACAAATTAAAGTGTTTCTCATTATACTTTTTCATAGCAGATTGTGGAACTGAAGTTATTTTCCAGGTCCTCTTTGTTCCCCTTTTTAAAGAAAAATACCATTTTGCCTTTCTCCAGTCCTCTGGGACTTCACCTGTCTTCCATGAGTTCTCTAAGATAATTGCTAACAGTTCCAAGATTGCTTCAGCTAGTTCCTTAGAACCCTAGGATTAATTTCATCAGGCCCCGAAGACTTGAATACATCTAACTTATCTAAATATTCTTTGACCTGTTCTTGCCCTATTTTGGCTTGTGTTCCTTCCCCCTTGTTAATATTAATTGTGTTGGGTATCTGCTCACTATTAAACTTTCCAGTGAAGCCTGAAGCAAAATAGGCATTCAACATCTAAGTAGTTTTGATGTCATCAGTTATTAACTCTCCTTCCTTGCTAAACAGAGGACCTAACCCTGCCCCTTCTCTTGCTCCTAAACGTATTTAAAAGACCCTCTTCATATTACCTTTTATATCCTTTGCTAATAGGAACTCGTTTTGTGCCTTAGCCTTTCTGATTTTGTCCCTACATGGTTGGGCTATTCCTTTGTACCCCTCTTTAACAATTTGTCCATGTTTTCATTTTTTGTAGGATTTCTTTTTGGTTTTCAGGTCATTAAAGAGCTTCTGATGGAGCCCTATTGGCCTATTACTATTCTTCCTATCCTTCGCATCAGGATAGTTTGCAGTTGTGCAAATATTGTCTTATTGATAAAGGAGTTCAAGAGACCTGGCAGTTTATCTTTAGATTTTCTTTTCATGGGACCTTACCTATCATTTTGCTTACTTACCATTGGCAGGTAAGCAGGCCACAGAGCAAGTCTGTGGCAGAGCTAGGAATGGAACCCACTTTTCCATAAGAACATCCCTCTTCTTGTAAACAGGTTTATAATATCAGTGTCTTAACATCCTGCTTTACACTAAGTTTAAAATGCAAGAAGTTAGGAAGCCAATAGCTAAACAAAGCCACTACCTAAAGAAAGAATTTACAAGATGCATCCATAAAAAGGTGATTGTGCTTCTAGCACAAGTATGTGTTTTGTTGTGAAAATATAAATCTCAGTAGTTCCATGTAGTGAAACTGAAGGGAAATGAAACTGATGACACATTGTAGCTTTGTAACATGTATTATCTGACAGGCATTAAATAAGAGCTCTGTAGTTAGTCAAAACCTTGTTTGTCTTGTCCCCATTTACATGACATCAGCACACACTTAAGTAATACCTCCATAGTCTTAGCTCTGAACTCAGGAAGAGAAATCTGATCTGCATTAGGATTTTTAACATTAAAACTAATCTTGATTTCCTTGGGTGAAATTTACAATTTTTGATTTACTGGATGTCAGTTGTCAATTTCAAGGAAGTATCACAGGATTTTAATTTGCAATCCCCCTTAAAGAAAAAAAAATCCCCCAGAAGCAGGTAACAAAACAGACCACGTTCCCTACTCTGAAGGATTCTAGATATAAAGCACTGATGGCAAAATAAAAAGTCTACACTTTGTGGCTTATTCCTGAAGAGAACATGATGAAACTTGAATAGCACTAGTTTACAGATGTGCTATGAATCCATGGTTTTAACCCCTGGGCTACCTAACTTGCCAAGACAAATTTAGTCTTTACATGTACATTCGTGAACAGTCTGCTGTTGATACTATCCATAGCAGATTAGCATTTCCTCCTGGTAAAATAAGGCCTGATCCTGAAGCCACTGCATGTGGTACTTGGATACTATGGCAAACAGGGACTTTTGAAATCAATAGGAGCTTTGCCAATGACTTCACTTGGGTCTGATTGGGAAATTCACTGCAAAAAACTTCCAGATACAACATTCAAGACCAATGTCTGAAAACCATTTCAGATTACAGGACTGTGTAACCTGAACGCACTGAACTTTACTCACATTAATAGTCCTATTGAAATCAACAGGACTACCCACGTAAGTAATATTAAGCATGTGTGTATGTACTTCTTTGCAGCATTGGCCTGCTAAACCTAGGGTTGTGAGTTCAATCCTTGAGGGGGCCATTTAGGGAGCTGGGGCAAAAATTGGGGATTGGTCCTGCTTTGAGCAGGGGGTTGGACTAGATGACCTCCTGAGGTCCCTTCCAACCCTGATATTCTACGATAAGTCAGTTCATCTGCATGCAAACTCCTTGGAGTATAGGGATTTTCTCTCCTCCCCATCAGGGTTTTGTGGCCTCCATTCCCATTGGGAGGATACATCCAGTCCCAGTCTACAGTAACTTCCACCTGTCATACATGTCTCTGTCAGTAACCCTAAGAAAGCTACATTTCACCAAGTGGAAAAAAATTGACATCTTGAAAAAATAACTCAGTGAGGGGAGTGCAGATCTTGCATGGGAAATGCAAGGGATTCATGAACCAAATTGTGCTGAAGGTTTGCTTGCATCTTAAAAGTTTGATGAGTATCAGTCAGCCAGATCTTTTTCATCTCACTTATTACCACAATAAGACCTGCATTTCCCAGCTTGGGGAGGGGAATAGAGATTTGCTGGGACTGGGAAGAAAGGGGAGAGTCACGGCTGAAACTGACCAGATATTGGCAACCATGGTGTATTAAACAGGTCCATGAAACTATGATCATGTGCATTTGAGGTTTGATATGATTATTCTACTTGGCGCTTTTCACAAAAACTTATGACCAGGGGAGGAATATGGAGAAGAGAGAAAGAAGTGCCAATTTAAAATCTATGGGAAAGAAACACATTTAAGCTAAAAGAAAAGGAGTACTTGTGGCAACTTAGAGACTAACCAATTTATTTGAGCATGAGCTTTCGTGAGCTACAGCTCACTTCATCAAAAGCTCATGCTCAAATAAATTGGTTAGTCTCTAAGGTGCCACAAGTACTCCTTTTCTTTTTGCGAATACAGACTAACACGGCTGTTACTCTGAAACCTGACATTTAAGCTAAATTCTTAGTTACACAAGTGTGATTCCCAACGTACACATCTTAGACTTCTGTGTTCCTTACCAAATTACCTTAACAGGAGTAGTCAAAATATATTAAGAAGAAACAATCCACTCCACACCACTTTAAAAAATAAATAAAAAGCCCTTCCTTCTCTTCTGAATCTTAGGTGCATGGCTGTAGGGCTGAATTTTTCTTTAGCTTGCTGAAACCTGTACCAGCTATTTCAGACTCTATCAAATTTTGCTTCTACAAGGCACTGTTTGGTGTCAGAGTTATTCTGAAGAGATCTCCATTTTCTAGAGACAAATTTTATTCCTTGCCCTGATGATACGTATATTTATTTAAAGGAACTTTTCAAGGTACTCTGCTGTCTGGCTTTCAGACTGATAAAGGGATAGACTATGAAGTAGGTAAATCTTATAACGATAACATATCACAGCTCCAGCAATGAAACCTGTCAGAAAGCAGACTGTGGTAGATACTCAAATTCCTCTGTAATTAGTACATTGGTGAAATTCAAATACCAAACCCTAGCAACTCCAAGGAGTATGCAAAGAAGCTAAGTAACACAGTGAAAAAGTGACATCTAGATGACCCTGCCTTTTTACACAATGTCAGGCTGCTGGAAGACTGATGCTCCTGGGGAGGAAGGGAGACGGAAATGGAAAGAGGAGGAGAGTATTTGGAGTTATTGGTTTGAATATACAGTACCTATGTAATTGGGAATTTAGCCTTGAATAATTTTCCAAGATATTTTTCTTACAGGAAATAGGAAGTAAAATGGAAGATATTTTTATCTTCTCTTGTTTGAAACAGGCCCCTCTTAGGCTCATGTTGCTGCATAAGTTGTCTAACCTTGAGGACATCAATGTGGGAACAGGAGAGTACTGGACTGAAATCTTTCTCATTTGAATTTGCATGGAATCTGAGTCTCTCCTGACCTTCTCTTTTTAAAAGGTGTGCTCCTCAGTAAGGGGATGCAACTTTGTTGCGATTATTTATTCTTCACAAGTGATTGAAGTTAAGGAGATGTGTCAAAGTTAAATGATTAACAAAGAAGACCAAATTGCTGTTCTTGGTATAATTGGTGACAGCAAAGGGCTTGTACGGAAAGTTCATGATTTACAACCCCACCTGATTGACTTGAAATAAATGGGAATTAGTCTATGAGGAGTTTCCCAGAGTAGTGACCAAAGGTCCAGCCTGCCGTGTTCACATTGAAGTCAATGGGATTCATTAGGAAACACTGATACCAATGGGAGTGACAAGGTGGGTGAGGTAATATTTTTTATTGAATCAACATCTGTTGGTGAGAGAGACACATACATCATAAGAGTGTCATGCACAGAGGGCTTGCAAGATGGCACCCTGCACAAGGAGTGAAGGATTTGCCCATATAAGCATAAATCCTTTTTAAACAGGCAGTGCCTTTAAAGGGCACACACGCCATTCTTTGGGGACCTTAAACACGCACTGACTAGGATTAGACTGAAATAGGAGGCTGGGATGTACAAGGAATACAAGGTCGAGCCATAGAATTAATAAGGGATCTGACCTTGTAAATAATCCACAGTGGGATTAGTCACTTGAGTAAGGATTCTCTGTGGAAAAGATTTGTAGGGTTGGGCCCTGGGTGATTATAGGTATGCAATACGCGATTTGAAGCAAATTGTCACAAGCAATATATTGTTTTTCCAGACTAAAGATTAGTGTGTGTGTATTTCAGCCATTTAGAGCTAGATTGAAATTTGGTTCTATACACCTGCACTTTTACTCGGGCTAGCTAGATTTTGGGTCTGGGCATGTAAGTATTTTACTTGCCTGCTTACTCTGACCCCAGGATAGGCTGGGAGGTGGGAAATAGGAGAAGTCTTGGTTCTTCCTTTTGCCTTTCCTTCCTGCAGCCAGTATTTCTGAGCCAGTGCAGTGGGTATGTAATTTGTTGCTTATATAGGTAATCAGTAAAATTGCTACCTCTCAAGAGCCAGGGGGAAGTAAGGAGGGAATTGTGCTGTAGGCTGTGTGTGTCCTGAGTCACCATGTCTCCTGGAGTGGTGCAGTTTAGGACTATGCCTAGAGGCACAGTCTAGCTTGTCAATATTAAAGCGGATCAGAACAACACTATTTTGGGCTGCTGGTGAATAATCACAGACAAACATCTCATGGTGGCTGCATGAAGAGAGCAAATAGTTTGTTACACGTCATTCAATCTAATAAAGAAAGGACCGTATCCTGGTTTTCTTACTTTGATGAGTACGCCCATTGAGTGAATGGGATTACTTTCAGGAATAAAGTGTGCAGGATTTGATAGTGTGTGTAGCAAAATACATTTAGGAGGAAATTTTCAAAGCAGACTAGGGGATTTGGATGCTTGATCCCTTTTAATTGTAATGATAAAAATCTCAGCCTAGACGTTTTCCCACACGTATTAAGCATACACAATGGAAGAGATTGTGAACTTCTGGGGGGCAGGAACTGTGTCTCCCTGCATGTCTGGGTAGTGCCCAGCTTACTGTGGGAGCTATTAGTATACAAATGTCAATATCCCCATGCAGTGTGTTAACTGAGGGACATAATGAAATATAGCCAGGATGACAATCTGCTTTATTTTACCAAGTGCACTGTCGTCTCAACCAATTTATTTTTACATTGTGTATCATATTAGCATCAATATTCAGGTACATTTAAATAGAGGCATTTTATCTGGCTGAGTTTTCTTCATCCTATCTCCCATCATCAGGCATTTCTGAGCTACGACCAGTTGGCTGCATGAGGAGCTGTATCTTTCACCCCCCGCCCCCTGTACAAATTAGGGAGCACGTGCTTTCAGATAATGGAAAGCTGACCCCTCCAGGGCTCTTAGCTTCAGTGATAATTTCTAGGCATCTGCACATCACAGAACCACCATTTCATTCTCAAAACATGGTTCTCAGTCAGCAGAAAGGCGGAATAATGGCCACTTTCCATGGGCTTACTACACACAAAAACGCAAAAATACAAAAGTGGTGGCTTTCATGGCTGTTGCAAAAACATGATTTACCAGGGCCTTTTAATCATGTTGTGTAATAAATCCCACTTCTAGCTTAGAAAACAAGTGGATCCAACCAACTGAGCTTCCGTTCGGGTGGAATCTTGCTGCAGCCAACTCAGCAAACATTCAATTGCTGCCCTGCTTCCAGCCAGAGAACCCACTTTTGCAGCTTCCTGGTGGCTGTGGCTAAACTACTGAGGGACTTCCACAGCTCACACACAACACTGAAGCAGGAAGGGACAGTTAAAAAAAAACTTCTCGGCTTGTTTTTTTTACCAAGCACAACTTTGGAACTGCATGGAGTTCCAGAAGTTCTTCTGGTTCTGTGGATGAAGGGAAAGCAGTGGATGTATTGTTTCTTGACTTTAGCAAAGCTTTTGACACGGTCTCCCACAGTATTCTTGTCAGCAAGTTAAGGAAGTATGGGCTGGATGAATGCACTACAAGGTGGGTAGAAAGCTGGCTAGATTGTCGGGCTCAACGGGTAGTGATCAATGGCTCCATATCTAGTTGGCAGCCGGTATCAAGTGGAGTACCCCAAGGGTCGGTCCTGGGGCCAGTTTTGTTCAATATCTTCATAAATGATCTGGAGGATGGTGTGGATTGCACTCTCAGCAAATTTGCGGATGATACTAAACTGGGAGGAGTGGTAGATACGCTGGAGGGGAGGGATAGGATACAGAAAGACCTAGACAAATTGGAGGATTGGGCCAAAAGAAATCTGATGAGGTTCAATAAGGATAAGTGCAGGGTCCTGCACTTAGGACGGAAGAACCCAATGCACAGCTACAGACTAGGGACCGAATGGCTAGGCAGCAGTTCTGCGGAAAAGGACCTAGGGGTGACAGTGGACGAGAAGCTGGATATGAGTCAGCAGTGTGCCCTTGTTGCCAAGAAGGCCAATGGCATTTTGGGATGTATAAGTAGGGGCATAGCGAGCAGATCAAGGGACGTGATCGTTCCCCTCTATTCGACATTGGTGAGGCCTCATCTGGAGTACTGTGTCCAGTTTTGGGCCCCACACTTCAAGAAGGATGTGGATAAATTGGAGAGAGTCCAGCGAAGGGCAACAAAAATGATTAGGGGACTGGAACACATGAGTTATGAGGAGAGGCTGAGGGAGCTGGGATTGTTTAGCCTGCAGAAGAGAAGAATGAGGGGGGATTTGATAGCTGCTTTCAACTACCTGAAAGGGGTTTCCAAAGAGGATGGCTCTAGACTGTTCTCAATGGTAGCAGATGACAGAACGAGGAGTAATGGTCTCAAGTTGCAGTGGGGGAGGTTTAGATTGGATATTAGGAAAAACTTTTTCACTAAGAGGGTGGTGAAACACTGGAATGCGTTACCTAGGGAGGTGGTAGAATCTCCTTCCTTAGCGGTTTTTAAGGTCAGGCTTGACAAAGCCCTGGCTGGGATGATTTAACTGGGAATTGGTCCTGCTTTGAGCAGGGGGTTGGACTAGATGACCTTCTGGGGTCCCTTCCAACCCTGATATTCTATGATTCTATGATTCTACTTGCAGCTGGTCTTTGTCCCATTATTTAAGCAGCTCAATACATCCACATTTCCTTCTGGTAAAGCACCCCCGGCTGGTAGCAGCAAAAGGACTATTTTAGAGGCAGGCAGTATTAATTCATCACATGTGATTAGTTAGCACTAAGCTTGCCATCTAGGTGGAGAAAATCTACTTGTTTTGCACTTTTGAAAGGGCTTGTAGCTGTGACGAATACAGAATCTCATTCCACCCTATGGGCCAAATCCTGCTTCTAGATGAACACACAAAATGTCAATAAGCTTTGCATGGGTTTACCTCTGAGCAGGATTTGACCCCCTCACTTTGGCAGTGGGACATGCATGCATTTCCATTCCAATGGAATTCCAAGAATCCCAAGTAGATTGTTTTGAGAGCCCTCCATCTCCTCTTACTCACTTTTTAAACTTGTCTTTTATTCACCAGAAGGGGCAACAAATAAACCAAGAGCCTTTTGAAGTGTGGAGAGAACTATCCTTCTAAAAACATTTTGGCCCCTTTATCAATGCAACATTGAAGCACTGCCTGATGAATGTCAGGTCACCTAAACCTTAGTTTAATACAAGACAAATAATGAAAGGGAGTATGAAAGCTGTTAACACCTCTTCTAGGTTTTCTGGAAGCTAACTATACCCTGTACCCAGGGGAAGATGACCAAATATGGGCCTGATTCCACATTCCTTACATCAAGTAATGCCTTACTCCAGGAGCAATTCCACTCCTTTCAACAGAACAACTCAAAGAGTAAGGTTATTCCCTCTGAAGCCAACAGGACTATTCAATCTAAGGCAGGTAGCATCAGGCCCCGAGTGGGAAAGTGAAATTTTCCATGCAATGTCAATTTTAGGATTATGTTATACTTCTATAGTTCTCTCAGTTGATTCTTCAGTTGTGAATAAAGTGTCACCAAACCCACTTCACTAAGCAGTATGCTAAACTGACCCTTGAAATCTGATTGGCAGTGAAACAGCAGCTTGTGGCTTTAGGTATATCTGTTATCAGTCATAAAAGTGATCCATCCACCTTTGGGTAAAACACCTTACATCCATTTTACTGAAAAGGGAATTGTATCTTCTCTAAGTGCTGTTTCCGTGGTTGAGATTACATTACTTATTGCTTGTATTACAGTAGCACCTAGGAGCCCAAGTCACGGACAAGTCACCAGCTGTGTTAGGTGCTATATAGTAACAGTACTTGTATAGGTCTGTACAGACCTGCAGGCTCTCAGAAACTAAACTAATAACTGCTATAGAAATGTATATTAAAGGCCTACCTGGTCACCCCGTTATGGGCCCATGCAAGGTGGTAAATATTCTATGAAGGCTGTATTCTGTGAAGGCTACCATACCGTAGCTAACAGTAGCAGTCGCAGGCGGGGATGGGTGGGGAAGGGAAGGAGGGAATAGCCTCCACAGACTCACTACTGCCCATCTCTGCATATCTAGCCCTAAAATATAGTGACTTGCATAACAACTGAATTAGTGCAATGTATCAAAACTTCACAAATGGGTTAACATGCCAGCAAATCACCTACATCAGCATTTGTGCTGCTGGAAGTATCGAAAAGTTATTTTAAAAAATGTTGTCCCCTTTGTCCTTCCTTCAGGAGATTTTGACGCTAGGAATATATCTCATGTTCCCTAAGGCTTTGTCATAAAAATATGCTTTTACTGTGAGATAACTAATGTGCATTAGGTATCCTGATGTAAAATCCTAGTGGAAACGAAGCTCTGTAGTTTTACTGCAAGGTAAACTAGGCGAGATCAACCATGCATGGCAACCTTGCCTAGCTACACTGTGGTAAAAATTACAGGTGCCTTCTATCCACTAGGATTTTACAACAGGATGGTTAGAGCAGTTAGTTATCCCATTGTAAAAAAAAAAAAAAAATCCACTTTTTTACAGTGAAGACAGCCAGAGACAATTCAGGATGTACAATTCAAACATGGCCAGTCTCTCTGCCCTCTAGAAATGTCTTTAGAAATCTTACTTTTATTAAAGTTAGCATTTTTTCCTTCTCATAAATGAATGGAAGATGAAAAACCCTCATGATAAATTTCAGAGTAACAGCCGTGTTAGTCTGTATTCGCAAAAAGAAAAGGAGGACTTGTGGCACCTTAGAGACTAACCAATTTATTTGAGCATGAGCTTTCGTGAGCTACAGCTCACTTCATCCGATGAAGTGAGCTGTAGCTCATGCTCAAATAAATTGGTTAGTCTCTAAGGTGCCACAAGTACTCCTTTCCTCATGATAAAAATTCCATATTTAGCAACAGTATATCCTTAGATATATAATTACTAATTTGGGACATTAGTGCATTACTCAAAGCAGGTGGTTTCAATCCCCGAAGACACTTGGGTATGTGGCAGTCCCTGACTAGTCTACCAGAAAAGATATTACACAAAAAGAATAATTACATAGTACAGCCTGATCCATCTTACACTGGGTTCTCTGTGATCACACAGTTCTCCAGAAAGCATGTGAGTGTGGAGTCTGTGTGTGTGTGCACTTATGAAAAACCAGCTTAAAACTAGATCAGAAATTGTTTTAAAAAAAGCATTAAGTCTGACATATTATTAAGCTTGTAGTGGAAGCTTATTTCTTACCTGCAATATTTGTATGCCAACAGGCTATAAGTGTCTTCCTGAATCAGCCCTGTTTAATTAAAGAAACTGTAACAGTATGCAATTCTGCAATCAGCCTTATTGGATTCCAAACATCTGGCTTCTTGGCCTCTGAAATGCCAACATCCTCAGCATATTATAAAAACATTACTGCATCTCTGGAACCTGGCTTCTGCTCTTACCAAAAGGAGGGAGTGGTCTAAGGCTCAAATCAATCAGGAGTTCAGAGTTCTATTCCCAGCTATTGCATAAACTCACTTGCCCAAAGGTAAACTGAAAACTCACCTTCTCCATGCCTCTGTTTTCCCAACTGTAAAGTGGGGATAATTAATAGCTGCCTCACGGGGCTGATATGAAGTTTAAATCAATGTTTGTCAAGTCCTTTGATATTTTTAGATGAAAGTGCAATGGTAGCAGTGCAAAGCTTTGAAGAGATTTAGTAAGCCTACGTTTTAAACAATTAGCAAGTGAGGAACACTTGGAACCCTGGGCTACAATGTAAGGGCTAGTCTACACTGGCAACGCTAAAGAGTGTAATCACCGCAGAGCGCTGGGAGAGAGCTCTCCCACTGCTCTGAAAAACCCACTTCTATGAGGGGTGTAGCTACCAGTGCTGGTGCACTGTTACACCTGTGCTTTACAGCACTGCAACTTCCTGCACTCAGGGGGGCGATTTTCATACCCCTGAGCGAGAAACTTGCAGCGCTGTAAATTGTCAGTGTAGACAAGCCCGAAGTAAACATAATAAATACATTCTAAACAGATGATGATTTTATTAGTATTACAGTGGGTCTGCAAGGCCCAGTGAGACTGAGGCAATCACAGTAGTCTCTCTCCAAACACATTAAATAAGAGACAGTACCTATCCCATAGGTCATGGACAGGGCACCTGACTAAAAACAATATCTCAGACTAATCCTGACACTGACTTGCTGCGTGACCTGGGACAACTCATTCTACATCTCTGTGCCTCGGTTTTCCTTCTCATAGTTTGTGCATCTTGTCTACTTTGATTGCAAGTTATCTGAGGCAAAAATACTGTCTTTTATTATGCCTTTCTACATTGGGGGCCACGCTGTGTTAGACAATCTCAGTTAAGGCCTCTCAGTTATTGTTACCATAATGCAAAAATAGACAATATTGTACACAAAGGTTTGAAAGAGAAATAGAGACACATAGAGATGAAGAGATTTGCCTAAGGTCACCCAGCAGGTCAGTGGCAGAACCCAGATTTTCTGACTTCTAGTCCACTGCTGTATTCACTAGACCACCCTATCTATCTACTCATCATTATAATTTGCCCTTCTATAATAGTGCCATTCATTCAAGGATTTACAGATAATGAATTCTGCTCAATAACACCCGGGTGAGGCAGGTAAGCATCATTACACTCTCCATTTTGGGAACTCGAGAGAAAGAAACCACCTCTGTTTAGAACAACTGGATTCAGTGCAAACAGCAGGCTGGGTAGACCGAAACCAAATCCAGGTACAAATGTTAAAAGGCCAAGTGTGCGCTCAATACTCCAATTCAGCAGGCAAAGGGTTAAGAAAATCATTGACAAGCTTTTTGTTTGCGTACACTTTAGAGAAAAAGCTCTGTATTTTGCAGGAAGGTTGGAAATAAATATAACCCCATGACATTAACATTTTAAAACATTTCTTCGTGCAAAATGGCTAACCCCCAGCCAAAGCCAAGCTGGTGGGAAAGATATTTCCTTGCCTGCTTTCCATGCTGATATATGGCTCCCCCAGGCATTATAACAGCAAGACTTCTTAAGCTCCCTCCCCCGCTTTAAAAAGAGACGTCAGATTTCAAAATGATAGAAATACTGAAAGCAGATATCTAACCATTCCACACACCGAGGATGGGGGTCAGAAATAGCCAGAGATGTCTAATCAGTCATCACGCAGAGCCTTTAGCAACTGGGCCAGCTATTCAGGATTCACTCCCAGAGAGTACTGCCTCATAGTAGAGTCCATTAGAAGGTTCATGTTTCTTTTCCATTGTTGGCTTATTTTTCTTTAATAAGAGTTAAGTGAATTTAACTCTTAGGAAAGGTGCCAGAGTGACTGCACTTAAAACTGAACTCCTCTGTTTAGCCACAGAACGGCAGCAACATGAGCTTCCCCACGTTGCCCCGCTAGTCCAGCTCTCGAGGGAGCCCTCAGGATCAGTCCCTTCCTCTGAATACTCATCCTTTCTTTGTAGGTTTCAGAGTACCAGCCGTGTTAGTCTGTATTCGCAAAAAGAAAAGGAGGACTTGTGGCACCTTAGAGACTAACCAATTTATTTGGGCATAAGCTCACGAAAGCTTTATTGAGCTTATGCCCAAATAAATTGGTTAGTCTCTAAGGTGCCAAAAGTACTCCTTTCCTTTCTTTGTACTCTCTCTTCGAATTCCCAGCTGTGGGACAGTCACTGAGGGGCAGATTCTCCACTACGTTGCACCATGCTAAATCCTTTACACCTGTGCAAAGCAGGTTTAAAATGTAACCAAATCAGAGTTATTGCAGGAGCAGCATGTGTTTCCCAACCTTTTCCAACACTTACTTCAATAACAGATTTGTGCAGCATGCCCCTGACCCGGGCTGAAATAATGATAACAAAAAACTTACTTTTAATAGAAATTTGAACTCTCTTTGATATGCAGAGTTATTTAATCCTGGCAGGAAATGTTGACAGTGCAACTCAGAGCTCTTGTTCCACTGATCTCAGATGCTCTCCTTGTTTGTTTCTGATGTAAGTTGGGCTTGAAAAAAAAAAACTTAACTTGCACAGGTACATTGTTGAAAATTACAACAAAATAGAGATACACAGCATTCTCAGACTGTACGATTTGTATGCCACTGTCAATCAGAATGAGTCCAAAAGCATGTCACCAACTTAATTTTAAAAGAGTGTCCCATCCTTAATTTGGCAAGTTGCTCTTGAGTCATTATTGTAAGATTCTCAGCACTTTCCATTGCAGAGGCAATTCAAGGATCCCAGACCCAGTTGAAATTTCCTATATAGGATGAAGGAAAATATGAGCTGAATTTTTCTTTCAGACTTTCGAAATGCTCAGAAACAACCTTAACCAAAAATACTGCCAGTAGGATCATGTTTTCCAGGGGGAACATTTCTACTGTGCCTTTTGCTACTCCCCCTGCCTCACATCAGACAGCTACATCTAAATCCATACAGTTTATCCATACAGAAGAGAGGATTCTCGTTTCTACCTTGCATTTTCCTGTTCAGGTCACTGAAGTGGTGGAATAGATCAGCCAGATAGGCAAGTTTTGCACACCAGGCCACACCAGCGATTAAGTCAGTGTATGCAGGTTCCTCAAAATTAAGAACATTTTTAACACCTCTTTCAGCTCATATAAACATGTGAGAACTTTTCTAGGGAAAAGCCAGTGTATTTGTGTGTGCCAAAGTAAACTCTGGTGTTCTGCTCCCATTTCCTCACACAATGGCGAGAAAAGGCACCATTTTAAGGACAGTGATTTTATTAAGTTCACTATCCATACCGCTTCATCTAACACTAAAGAAAGTTCTTCCAATATTTTCTTCTAAAAGAAGACCCCTCCCCACCCCCCGCTTTCTGAAACTCTTACCAGCATAGATATTATTCCTATATCTTATTGCTGAAAACTGGGATGGCATTTGATAACTACTGAATCAACCAAGGCATTAAAAATGCCTTTATGAACAGCATTTTCCTCCCCCATAACAAGCTAAAGGTGAAATGTCATCCTACAAGGGTACCGCATCCATTATGCTGAGTACAACATTTTGAAAGATCATATGGCTGAAATTCCCCCTGTTCAGAGGCCCAGCACAAAGCCTATGCACCACTCAGTTCTCACTTAGAGCCCTCAGTGGTCTTAAATGGTGCTCACCCTATGCACATCAGTCACCTTCACCCCACAGGGAACTCTGTCCATATTAAAATTCAGAATTTTATTTCAAATAAAAGGAGATTTCAATTGGAATTCTGCTTTATTTTTAGACAATTTGGATCTAAGGACATTGACGGTAGCTCCCGTGGATCACTCGTGTTACTGAAGCGAGTACAAATATTCAGCCAAAACAGAGAACAGTTATAAAATCAACTATCAGAAAAAGACCATATTAAGAAATAATGTTAACTGCCGTAATGTCAGGCCTGGCGTTCCTATACCAGTGATGCCTTTCATCTACATGGCACCTGCCAGGAAGATGTTAGGAAGTGGACAACATAAAAAAGGAAACTAAACTTCAGCAACCTTAATCAAGCAATTTCAGTGATATTAATATTTTTTACTGCTATAGTGTCTCTCAGAGAATCTCAGTGCAATTTACAAGCAAGGATTAGTTAAGCTTCACAACACTCTTGCAACGTACATAACTATTTTACAGAATAGTAAGTAAATGGAGGCTCAAGTGGTTTAAACAACTTGCCCAACAAAACAATGCAGTGGCAGAGCTGAGGACAAGAACATAGTATCCTGACCAACAGTCTTTTGCTGTGGTTACCAAGTGACTCTTTACTATAGACTCTTTGCACACATTTCCTGTCAAGAACATCCACAGTGGAGCTCCTATGACTTAGCCCTTTATTTGCTACTGTAAAGCACTAAGGAATGTTCAGCAAATCAAATAGTTGAAGTGGACAAATATGCCTAACCATCTCATTCTACATACCAAGCATTTTATACAATGGGATTGTGCCTGTAACAGTGAACAGAAATGTGAATTTTTAAAAATGGGTTTATTTTCTATACTCAGGGTAAAATATTTCCTTTTACAAAGAAACCAAAATGCTTTCTGCCAAGTTTAGATGTCACACTGAGATTCGCTGTTTGAATTAGAGGGTTCCTTGAGGAATGCAGACACCAGCATAGAAGTGACATAAATCTGAGCATCTTTCTATAGCCAGATATCTATACTGCTCACAAGGCAGCTTCTGATTCCAATCAAGGTAACCTAGGACTGACATATAAACAGACAGTATATAATAAATGGTAAAATGAAAAGGCAAAAAAAAGTTCTTAATCCATCTACAGATATAATACAGCTTATTGCAAGCATTGACACCAAAACACAGTTCAGTAACTAAAAGGTGGGAGATCTAATTTTCCTGCAAGTTCAGCATGTATTTCTAAAGTTTCTCCCTCCTCTTTCATGCATTTCCTTGGTGAGTTTCTCTAAAGGTATTTGATCTTCAACAAATTTCTCTCCCCATCCGTCTGATACTAAATTAAATCTGTGCGCTGTAAGTTTGAAGACTTTTTCCTTCCACCATGGTTTGATGCAAACTTGCATTGTAAGAATGACATCACATTTATAATTAGGGCTGTCAAGCGATTTAAAAAATTAATCGCGATTAGTCGCACTGTTAAACAATAATAGAACACCATTTATTTAAATATTTTTAGGTGTTTTCTACATTTGCAAAATATTGATTTCAATTGCAACACAGAATACCAAGTGTACAGTGCTCATTTAAAATTTATTTTTATTACAAATATTTGCACTGTAAAAAACAAAAGAAACAGTATTTTTCAATTCACCTCATACAAGTACTGTAGTGCAATCTCTCTATCATGAAAGCTGAATTTACAAATGTAGAATTATGTACAAAAAAACTGCATTCAAAAATAAAATATAAAACTTTAGAGCCTACAAGTCCACTCAGTCCTATTTCTTGTTCAACCAATCACTCAGAGAAACAAATTTGTTTACATTTGCAGAAGATAATGCTGCCTGCTTCTTGTTCACAATGTCACCCGAAAGTAAGAACAGGCATTTGCATGGCACTGTTGTAGCTGGCGTCGTAAGATATTTACTTGCCAGATGCTCTAAAGATTCATATGTCCCTTCATGCTTCAACCACCATTCCAGAGTACATGCGTCCATGCTGATGATGGGTTCTGCTCGATAACGATCCAAAGTAGTGCAGACCGGCACATGTTAATTTTCATCATCTGAGTCAGATGCCACCAGCAGAAGGTGGTTCGGGTTCTGTAGTTTCTGTACCAGTGTTGCTCTTTTAAGACTTCTGAAAGCATGCTCCACACCTCATCCCTCTCAGATTTTGGGAAGCACTTCAGATTCTTAAATCTTGGGTCAAGTGCTGTAGCTATCTTTAGAAATTTCACATTGGTACCTTCTTTGCATTTTGTCAAATTTGCAGTGAAAGTGTCCTTAAAACGAACATGTGATCATCACACGAAACTGCTATAACATGAAATATATGGCAGAATGTGGGTAAAACAGAGTAGGGGACATACAATTCTCTCTCAAAGAGTTCAGTCACAAATTAAATTAATGCATTATTGTTTTAACAAGCATCATCAGCATGGAAGCATGTCCTCTGGAATGGTGGCTGAGGCATGAAGAGGCATATGAATCTTTAGCGCACTTGGCATATAAATATCTTGCGATGCTGGCTACAAAAGTGCCATGCAAATGCCTGTTCTCACTTTCAGGTGACATTGTAATTAAGAAGATGGCAGCATTATCTCCCATAAATGTAAACAAACTGGTTTCTCTTAGCGATTGGCTGAACAAGAAGTAGGACTGAGTGGACTTGTAGGCTCTAAAGTTTTACATTGTTATCTTTTTGAGTGCAGTTATGTAACAAAGAAAATCTACATTTGTAAACTGAACTTTCATGATAAAGAGATCACACTACAGTACTTGTTGGAGGTGAATTGAAAAATACTGTTTCTTTTATTTATCATTTTTACAGTGCAAATATTTGTAATAAAATAATATAAAGTGAACACTGTGTTGTAATTGAAATCGATATATTTGAAAATGTAGAAAAATATCCAAAATATTTAATAAATTTCAATTGGTATTCTATTGTTTAACAGAGTGATTAAAACTGTGATTAATAGCGATTAATTTTTTTGACAGGTTTCAGAGTAACAGCCGTGTTAGTCTGTATTTGCAAAAAGAAAAGGAGTACTTGTGGCACCTTAGAGACTAACCAATTTATTTGAGCAAAAGCTTTCGTGAGCTACAGCTCACTTCATCGGATGCATACTGTGGAAACGGCAGAAGACATTATATACACACAGACCATGAAACAATACCTCCTCCCACCCCAATTTTTTTGAGTTAATCACGTGAGTTAACTGCAATTAATCAACAGCCCAATTTATGATCACTTAAAACAAAAGAGCCCATTGATTTTTAATGCACCCATTTCTGGTATACCTAAGACCACAACTCTGAAAGGGCCTAAAAAATAATGTTATCTTCAGGTATGTATGCACTGGGCCAAATTTTATTCTCAGTTACAGTAGTTACTTTGGTATGTCTATACAATGCAGCAATGAGCACCGTAGAGGTGTGATTTCTAAAGCGCACTAACGTGTCACACATTAATTGTTCCATATAGATGCTGCTGATGCACACTAAAGATTCCCTAACGCGCATTAAAGTAGTAGTGAACTTCTAGGGTGCACCAGCAGGATCCACACAGAGCAATTAATGCACAACACGCATTAGAAATCACTCCCATATAAAACACATTACCCCGTCATGTAGGCAAGCTATTTGGATTGTTTGTACAGTGCCTAACACAATGGGATCCTGATGCCTGAGTGGGTCCCCTGAGGAGCTAGTGCTATACGAACACTGTAAATTCAGTGTAATCACCAAGCCAAAGGATTTACACAGCTTAATGAGGGCAGGAGGCCACACTATCTAAATTGAGCATCTGTAACAGTAATAAAAGGCCACATCCTTATGTGGTATAAATAAGTGTAATTAGGTGACTTCAATAGAGCTCTACTGATTTACACTAGCTGAGGTTCCGACCCATTGTACTGCAGCTAAGTTTGCAAGATGATTTTCGTTCTAACTTTCTGTTTACATTTGCTCATAACTTTCTGAAAGATTCCTGTTTAGGCTGAAACTTTCCCTGCTGAATTTCAGATGGAAGATGATTGTTTTGTGCCTCAGTTATGAGTAGGAAATATATAGCTTCTATTTTATAAATAAAAGAGTCTATTTTATGTTCCTGAATAATTAAGAATTTGGCTGAAAATGTCAAACTTATTTCGTTAGTCCTTAGTGAGGAACAGAGAGTTTGCCAGGAGGGAGGAGGAGGAGAGGGGAAGAAATGGTTAATTACAAAGGTATATAGAAAGTGGTTTCATACATGCCAATAAAATAGTATTACTCAATTGTAAGTTGCATAAACATCTGTGGCAATGTAAACTGTGTAAAAATGAAAGTCATGGATATATAAAATAACTCTTTATAATGCTATGTGGCAATTCATTTAAATATTACGGAGGTGTGCAAAACTGAATTTTGTAATTCCAGAGTGACCCAACTAGATTCTGAGGTCTGTGGAGCATTGACAGACACATGATATTGGTTTTCTTACCTGTTTCCAGCCATTAAATACATTAAATTCTTTTCCAATATTTTTCTAAGTATATCCTTATTACCATAGCATCTAGGAGCCCTCGTGATGGACCAAGACTCATTGTAGTAGATGCTATACAAACAAAACAGAAGGATTGACCCTGCCTCAAGGAGCTTTCTATACCATCATCATCAAGGACTGAACTTGAGATAACCAGACTCAAGAGCATGAGACTCTACAATTTGAGCTAGAACCCTTCTTTGGCAGTGGTAGCAGATCCAGAGGACATGAGTCATACACTGTCTGAACAGTGGGTATATAAGCAATTGTCATAGTGGTCATAGGAATATTATGCATTTATAAATGGTAGAGGAGGTGCCCAAGAGAAAAAACGCTCTCTAAGAAGTTGTTGGTCCAAAGAGTTTGAGAACTTCTGACCTCAGAAAAACATACATTTTTGGTAAATTCACTAGACACCCTAACATAACACTTTCTGCATATAGCAAGAACTGACACAAACCCTGGACAGTATTTTTTTCCCCATAGTCCAAGGCACTATCTTTTTATTCACTTGTATTACAACCATTCCACATTATTACATGATGAAAATTTGATTGCCAACAGTAAGGCACAGTCCACCCAAGACAATAGTCCTTGCCCCAAGGCTGCAATCAAGTATTATTCTGGAACATAACATGGTATATCCATCAGTCACTCTCTCCCTCTCCACTCCAGTGAGCTCAATAGGATTAATGGAAACAGAAATCCCATCTGCAACTACGGTCCCTTTGACATGAGAGTTAGAGCTATGCTGATCCTAACAGCAAGCAGGGATGTAGCACTGTTTCTATAAAACCACTTATTCCTACCTCTGCAAACAAAATTGAGCTATTTTGTATCAAGGATTGGGCCACAGATTATGTTTTAACCATGGTTTGGAACTGTAGTGCAGACAGGAGTTGAAACCTTCTAACTGGGGCAGGCCCGTATTTGTCGATGGATATTTCCCCGATTATTTTAATGAAGGAGGGACTGCATACAATTACATTCATTATAGGCTCAGTATAATGCAGGCTAGGGAGAAGGAGATGAAAGGGGAAATATGTACCCCAACATATATGTCTGAACTCTATCAAACAAATGAATGACACAATAGACCTTATGTTTTGCAACTCATTTACATTTCAATATCCCACAGATCACCATCCCCTCTGCTGACTGTGCCCAAAGGATGGTGCTTTCAATCTGTTCCAGATTCAATTTATATTAGTTTTAAATATCTATAAGCTTCTATGCAACTTTCAGAATCAGGGAGGATTACCATGTTGCCTTTGGGTACTTAGTTGAAATGAAGCATATTGCTATTAATATTATTATGATTCTGTTGCTTTAGGCTCCATTAGGTTGCCTTTGGGGTTCTTATTCTTAATAAAGGATTGAATTACAGTCTCCCTTTTACCAGGGAAGAAAATGTTGTTATTTTTATGTGCATGCCTCATTTAGGGAAACTTGAATATGGCAAAAATTTACAGACAGGACTCTGGCTCATCACACACTTAGTAGACTATTTAGCCTCAAGTGATTCTTTTACAAGTAGAAGAAAACTTCTTAGTATTTTTATAGCACTTTATACTTACAAAGCAGTGTGCCATAGCCAAGTTAAGGGCTGTTTTGTAGCTGCCAAGTTTTGTGCAGCTCTGTGTGATGTGTCTCGTGGACAAGAGAGTCACTGCTATCCACCCTGAACCATGCGCTGCCTCAAGCAGTGATAGGGATGGGGCATGAAGCTGCACAACATCTGGCAGCTGTGGCTAGGGGCTGGAGGGTGTCTGGGGGTGCTAGGTTAGGTGGGAAGTCAGATGCAGGTGGCAGCTGGGAGAGTCTTAAGCCACTACTGGGCCCCTCACCTTCTGCCCCCACTGACTACAGCCAGCCTTCTCCTCCCAACTGAGGAGTGGGGAATTAAAGGGATTTTGAGGGTGGGGAGGAAAGAAAAACTACCTGCCTTGTTAATTTCTGTCTCACAATGAGAGAAGTACCTGGAAAGGAAGAAGAAAAAAAAGCAGTAGGAGGAGAGACACCCCAGCAGAATGAGATGTTCTCCTAGGGCAATAAAGTTTTTAGGGCTGACAGTGAGAGGGTGGTTTGTAAGAAACTCTCTCCCACACAAACAGACAGGTAGGCAGAGACAAGAGAGCTGCTAACCACTAACTTATTTAAGGACATCAAGATTACCCTCCCTGTAGGGGGGAAATAAAACAGTGACTCTCATGACCTAGCAGAACTGTGCCTAACCCTGGGAGAATGGAAAGAGATGAGGGCAATGATGGCATCACACCACACAACAGCCTGCCACTGGATCAGGAATGGACACTGCTGACAAATGGAAAACAAGGATCAAACTCAGACACAATGTGTAGCTTTATCCTCGAAGGACTGTACCTACCAGAGAGGGTCTATCTCCTTTTTACACTTTGGCAACACTCATCTAGTTTGTTATACCAATAGAATTTGATTGAATAGAAGTGAATGTGCCATTATAGATCTATTCCACCACTGAGCTCATCTGGAGCTAAATTTCCCAAATAGTAACAACCACAAAATATACAAGTGCTATCAACCCCTTGCATATGCAAATTGTGCGTCCAAGCAGGTCCTTGCATTTTTAAGTTTTCATCTGCATGTGGAATTAATCATTTTCATGCCAAGGACATGCTCTGGGCATGAAAATAACTGGTTCTGGGGGCACAGAACATATTTTACAGAGCCCAGTTTGAAAGCGACCCGTAGGATTTGGATATTACCATATAAGATCACTCACTAGCTGAGGGAAACCTTTCTGTGCTTTGGGTAAATTTTAGAAGTAGTTTAGGATGATGGATTTTGCAGGATGTTTCAGGAAAACGTTACAAATCTCTCACTTTTTTGAAAGCTCCCTCATTCAGTCACAGCCTGACAGACGAGTATATAGTAGATACTCAAAGAGAGTTTGATTTGAAAACATGAGTTAACTCTCTCCCCCATGCACCTCCAAAAGTGATATGTTCTCACCATAACTGACACTTTCTTAGAAGATTTTATCTCAATTCATCTTTTTGTCCTGAAGTGGTGCCTTTGTGCTCCTCTCAGCATCACTCTGGTACTCTCCATTTCAGTGGCAAAATCCACCAGAGGTACCAGTTTAGATAGCACATGAAGGGGAACTTTTTAATAAAAAACTAAAACCCTATCACACTGAAAGCCAAATGTTTGCTGGACGTAGATTCAAAGCACGTTTGGAAAACTGATCCCTTGAGTAGATATGTTTGTTATGGTGTTTGGCCTTAGGATTTAAAAGGATTTACTTCTAAGGGGGTGTTTTCTTGCAAGTATGTGACTTGAGGCCTCAGGTGTGAAAATCCTTTGATAAAGCAGACTTGTGTGTGTCAGATACGAGTAAAAAGGATTACCATTAATGGGAGTTGAGGGATGGGGGGCAAGGGAAGGATATAGACAAAAATCCATCAAGTTTAAGGCAAGCAAATGCTTCGGATATGGGAGTGATGTGACACTACAAAGGCCCTTGAACTTCTTGCAAAGTGTATGCTCATGGTATCACTGACAAACCCATAAGGAGCTGGATACCAAGTTGTGGTGTGAGGCGCTCTCCATATGAACTGGTGAGGACATGCAGGAGCCTACTGCTGAAAACGCCTGTATACTTTAACATATTTCTCTAGCTGATTGAACTTGGCATTGACATTTATTATTTGTATGGCAGTAGCACCTAGCAGCCCCAGTCATGGACCAAGACCTCACAGTGCTAGCTGCCGGATAAACACAGAACAACTAGGAATCAAAGATCTTATCATCTAAATGTAAGACAAAAGTCAACAGCTGGATACATGCAGGCAGATGGGGGAGTACAAGGAAACAATGAGAATATTAAAGCATGAGCTTTCGTGAGCTACAGCTCACTTCATCAGATGCATCCGATGAAGTGAGCTGTAGCTCACGAAAGCTTATGCTCTAATAAATTTGTCACTCTCTAAGGTTGCACAAGTACTCCTTTTCTTTTTGCAGATACAGACTAACACGGCTGCTACTCTGAAACCTGTAATGAGAATATTGGTCAGCATGATAGCCTTTGGTTTCAGCAGACCAGCTGTTTGCCTGGTTGTCAAGTTTTTTGTAGGTACTGTAGAAGAGAGCATTTTAAGGGAATAATGAGGTGGCTTTGCAGATATTTATGGGTACCGAGCGTGAGGGGAAGCATAGGAAAAAGCATGAAGGTGCTTGTTTGAAAATATAACAAATGGGCAATGGAAGTTGGCCTATTGGAAGCAGAAGTCAGTATCTCCTTAGTGAATGACAGATAATACATAGGGAAGGAAGAGATAGGTAGTGAAGGGTAAGTAGCCTGTGTCTGATGCAGAAAAGTGAACCAGTGGAGGGATGAAAAGAGATGGGTGGCATCTTCAAAGGATGAACTGGATGTTCACGATGTGCCATGATTCACATTTCCGCCGGTTGTGGACTATATACTCCAGCCATTCATGTGGTGCTACCAATAATAGAACAAGCAAGCTGTTATTCTTTGAACTAAAGGTGTGAATGGAATCTTCAATGCAGTTTGCACGTACACCAGCTCATGTTAGAACTTTACAGAAAGGACAGCACGTGAAGATTCAAGAAAGAATACACAATGTTTTCTAGGAATATTAGTGCACATTTTTAAAAGAGTTTACTTCAGCCATATTTGTCCCCATTTTTATATTTGTTTCTTGAGATCCCTAAAGTGTTCCCACTTCCTGGTGGGAACATCTGATCCATCTCCCCCTACTCTAGTTCAGATCCTAAATACCCAGAAGAGGCCTATCTTCTGGTTCTATTTTAGGTGCTTGTGAGATGTCGAATATTCCCTGATTAGCCGCTGTGCAAGAATTCAGCCGTTTGGGGCTGAAGCCTCACAAGATAGTGGTGGTGTTGAATCCAGCCTGGATATGGCTTTGAATCCACCACCCAAATGCTGAATTAAAGCTAGCTATAGATGATTAACAGGCAGAGCGTCAGTGCTGGTACTAAAAGGCCAAATCATATACACAGTGCATGGGTCATGTAGCTGAGCTTTGCCCTGGGGCAATCTGCAGGGGGCCTATGGGAATCAATCATCTGCCCCCGCCCCCCAGGCCACACAGCAGCTGAGCACCTGCTAATATAGCCTTAGGGCCACGGCACTTCTCCCCTTCCACCCCTGGGTGGAAAAGGAAAGGAGATCCAGGTGTTTTTATTGCGCTCACCACTATGGCATCTGAGCATAGTTGCTGATCCACCCAAAATCCTCTCCTGCATGTTTGGGCAAAAGGGTTCCCCATCCATTGACACTCAATGCAGGCATTTTCCTGCTGCTCTAGCTCCCCAAATAGCACAGTGACCACAGAGTGAAACTACTACACCTGTCCTGATGCACTTGAGGCCCTCTACACCCATGGTACATTGGGAGAGAGGTGTATTATTCCCCTGTACCCCAAGAAAGGTATAAATTTCTGCCCTCCATCCCCACATCTCAGAAAGCTTCCTTGTAAGCCAGAGTTCACTGTAAGAAGAACTACACTTTGCACACTATCAGGAACTGAAACAACTTGGGAAAATCATGCTTCTCTACAGAGGAAAAAAAATGTGGGGGAGGAAATATCTTTTATTGGACTAACTTCTGTTGGAGAGAAAGAGACAAGCTTTCAAGCTTACACAGAGCTCTTCTTCTGGTTTGGGAAACTAACTCAGAGTGTCACTGCTAAATAAAAGGCAGAACAAGGAGACACTACCCCACGTCTTGTGTCGCTGCAAGGCCCATTCCAGAGCCTGTCAGCTGCGCCACAATGACATCCAAGATTAGTCAGCACCATCCCACCACCTGTGGGGAAGGTGGCCATGAACTCCACCATCCGTGGAAAGGACAGCCAACTGTGACCAGACATAGTCATGGTGGACATCACAGTTCCCTTTGAAAAAAGGATCCTGGCCTTCCGCAACGCCTGATTTTGAAAGGTGGAGAAATACGCCCCTCTGGGCGAACCTGAGAGCTAGGGATTATGAGGGTCAAACACACATGTTGATAGTTGGAGCCCTGGGCGAATGAAACCCCAGTAATGAGCTAGTGTTGCGGGAACGTGGAATCGGTCAGCTCTACTCTTGGCTGATGCAGCAACTCATGGTATCAGATGCCATCAGGTTGAGGGACATCTATTTAGAACACACCACCAGACATCACCAATACCAGGAGAGAGGAGCTGGAGTGATGTTGAGAAGTGAAGTCTTGAAAGTAACTGGAATATTTCTGTGATGGATGGAATCTGCTGAGGGACAACGTATCCTAAATGCTCAATTACTGAGAGACAATCTATACTCATTACTATATTTGCCTTCCATGGCCAGCTCTTAGTGTAAACTTTTATGAGTGATATACCCAAATATTTGGATGCTAATATCTAAACTGTATGATTAAATCTATTAACCTAAATTTGGGTTATTGCAGATTATGTATTATACATATTTTATGACTTTTAAACCAAACTTTGTATTTTTGGATCATTTAAGTGCTATATCCAGATGTACAGACACTCTTTCCTTAACCTGTGTATTATACAATTTTAACATTAGCTTTAATAAGCTATTGAAATGAGGGGTGATTAGGACACATGCAACAAACACAGCAACTATAATATCAGACCTTCCTGTGTGCAAAAATAATGTCATGAGCATAAAGTGAACTTGTTTGCTTGGGACCTGACGTTATAATGAAGAATTGATAGGTACCTAAAGTATTTCTCTCTGATCCACATGACCCCTATTTTCACAGAGTGGCTTATTCCATTCAACACATTTTAATAGCATAAGAGATCTAGAGGCAGGATATATTCAATATACAAACCCTACCTTCCTCCTTACCTTGAGTAATATATAATGGACACATTTTAATACCCTGAGCAGAGGAACAAAAGGGCTAGCCCAGGGATCGGCAACCTTTGGCATGCAGCCCACCAGGGTAAGCCCCCTGGTGGGCTGGGCTGGTTTGTTTACCTGCCGCGTCCGCAGGTTTGGCCAATCGCCGCTCCCACTGGCTGGGGTTCGCCGCTCCAGGCCAATGGGGGCTGTGGGAAGTGGCGCAGGCCAAGGGACGTGCTGGCCACTGCTTCCCGCAGCCCCCATTGGCCTGGAGTGGCAAACCGCGGCCAATGGAACCGCAATTGGCTGACCCTGCAGACGCGGCAGATAAACAAACCGGCCTGGCCCATCAGGGGGCTTACCCTGGCGGGCCAGGGGCCAAAGGTTGCCGATCCCTGGGCTAGCAGTTAACAGCAACATAGCCCAATGCTTTCACTTCAAAGTTTATTAGGGTACGTGAGGGAGAAGGAAGAAGGGGAGGGAATGGACTATGAAGGACTGTTGTCTCAAGAAGAAAAGGAGTACTTGTGACACCTTAGAGACTAACAAACGTATTTGAGCATAAGCTTTTGTGACCTACAGCTCACTTCATCGGATGCATGCAGTGGAAAATACAGTGGGGAGATTTTATATACACAGAGAACATGATCACTCTTGTTACAGTGTGTATGGTAACACCCATTGTTTCAGGTAAGGTAAGCTATTACCAGCAGGAGTGGGGGTGGGGAGAACCTTCTGTAGTGATAATCAAGGTAGGCCATTTCCAGCAGTTGACAAGAATGTGTGAGAAACCGTAGGGGGAGAAATAAACATGGGGAAATAGTTTTACTTTGTGTAATGACACATCCACTCCCAGTCTTTATTCAAGCCTAAGTTAATTGTATCCAGTTTGCAAATTTAATTCCAATCACTCTTGTTAGAGTGTGTATGGCAACACCCATTGGTTCATGTTCTCTGTGTATATAAAAACTCCCCACTGTATTTTCCACTTCATGCATCCAATGAAGTGAGCTGTAGCTCACGAAAGCTTATTCTCAAATACATTTGTTCATCTCTAAGGTGCCTCAAGTACTCCTTTTCTTTTTGCGAATACAGACTAACCCGACTGCTACTCTGAAATGTGGTCTCAAGAGACTCATTTATATGAAGGCCCATATTGCCCATTACATTACCAGGGTGGCATAAAGGGGCCTTAGTATGAATGAATGAAAATCAGGCCCTATGTACCTTTTCTGACTAGTTTCTATAGTCTATATCTATTCTTTATACAAACATCTGCAGGGCTCTAGAGTAATATACATTGTACACTCATGAATTCCATTGACATGTGCTTCAGCATGGTAAGCCATCTGGCCTTTAAGCACCAAAATTTGCATGTGGATCCCATGGACTCAAGTCACATATGGGCATTTCTGATGGACAGTGTCATTAAGTCTATGTTGTGTGCACTTATTATCCCGGTTTGGAGAAAGAGCATTAAACCCCTTGCAGCAAGAAACACTCAGCTTCCCTTCATCCTTTAAAATAGTCAAATGACTGGTCATTAGGGCACTGCAAGTTATTCTACCATCGCTGGGCTGGCAGCATTCACGGGCCTGATTTTTAGAAGTGCTGCGCACCCTCACTTCCCAAAGATCCCCAGCTTCTTGGATTAAGAGCCATGACTTCTTGCCGAGGACTACACAGTACATTGTGGGTACAACCACAAATAAGTTGCAGGTGCTTTAATTGCTCTGAAAAAGTCAGGACATTTGTCTCCTGATAGGAAACTTCTCAGATGTGTATTATCCCCTAATAAACCCACTGTCCAAGTGTACTGATGTCTTGTGGTGCATCATTGGGATACACAGTCTGTACTTTTAACAGAGTGAAGGGAGTAGAACATTATTCATGACATTTCATATACTATAGACACACACCCAGAGCTGCCTTGCTGGATAAACTTTGTATAAGTTGGCAAATGGGTGTTAGGGCGTCAAGATAAGCCTCAGAACATTCACCAGAAGGGCATTTAGGAATCAAGGTGAAATGAAGACCAACCGTACTTTCTTTACATGGCGGCATAGGAAGCATCAGGGAGCTTTAGGCAAGGACGGTGATCAAAATGGCAGAGGTGAAACATACAAAAAGACATAAGCTGCAACAGAGCCCTTGACGCTATTGACATTAGAGCTGGTCAGGAATTTTGCATCAGAAATGACGATTCATCAAAACCAAAGCTTTACGTGGAAATGAATCTGTTTTGAATAAACTTTTGTCAGAAAGGTTTTCAGAGCCAGGATGGAATTTCTGGTTAAAATCAGAGACAGACTCACAATGGAATAGCCCAGTGGTGACGGCACTCACTTGGGCGATGGGATACCCTGGTTCAGAGCAGGGACTGGAATCTGAGTCTCCCATATCCCAGATGAGTGCTCTAGCCACTGGATTATTGGCTAGTCTGGGGTCTCTCTTGCTCATATTTTTTTGGGGGCAGGACAAAAGTTTCAAATGGTCTCTGTTTCATTCTGATGCAGAACAAAAAACAAGTCCTGAAACTTGTTCCCATATCTCAGAACAGACAGCTGTTCTAATCGTTGTATCTAGCCCTACCGTGTGGTCTAATGTATGAACTGCAGTGTGGTTAACCAAAAGAAGAAACCCCCTTTTTGACAAGCTGATGGCTCATTTAGTTGGACTTGTTTTGATCAGTGGTGATACAACCTCCCCAGTAAGATTACATTCATGCTTTCTCCAGCTGTATTTCCTTGTTGAACTTCTGCACAGTGCTCTGGCAATTCAAATGTGCATGCTGGTTCATCACTTACAGTAGCAGTATTCGGATACATTATAAGTGGGGATAAGGATCTGAAGAGCTATTCCAGTTATAGGAAGAAGGTAACATTTTTGGTTACAGACAGCTTCACAGAAAGACATCCCTTTCTTTTAAGTATTCATTGTTTGACAGCATGTCTTGTATATAGATACTCTTGTGATTACTGGAGTTTTGTTCTTTTCATATTAAAAAAAGAGTAGTAAACAGAAGGCACACAGATTAACATATCAATAAATTACATTACAGATTCACTCAAAGGGGTGGTGATCCCACCGTTAAAGCACTAGCTTGGGCTGATGTGAGAGACATGCGTTCAGTTACCAGATCTGCCTCAGGTTTCCCGTGTACTCTTGGGCAAGTCACACAGTCTCTGTGTGCCTCAGTTCCCCATCTTACAAGAGGATAAATACATTAAAGATTGTGAGATGCTCAGATACTATGGTGAGGGCTCAAGATTCAGCTATCAGAGTGGAATTTCATACTTCTAAACACTTTTACTGCAACGCGCTATTCATCTATAGCGCTACATTCCCTGTACTATGTGTGGGAAATACTACACACACAGCACAGTAAGTTTAACCCTGTGCAGAAAGAGTCCAATTTTGTGAAGTGCAAGTTCCTTCTATTCCTGATGACTTCAGTTGAGTAGATGGTGCTAAATGCCTTGCAGGATTGGGCCCTTAATACCTAGTTTTTCCCGCACAGAGGAAGCAGATTGAGGTGACATCTAATCTGGGTTGTATTATAGAACTGAAGTTCTTATTTGGTAGAGTTTACATGCAGTATTAAAGAGGAACTGAAATCTGATTAAATTATGTAGGAAGGGAGAAGTTAGAGGTCATTTTAAAAAGCTTACTGTGTACAGTAGTTTTACAGTGTTTACATGTCAGTACATTTACTATACATCCAAGGGCTGTCCATGCCTGCATAGACCGTCCAGACAGATGTATTGATTCTCCATAGAACAGGCATAGAATGGACAGAGAGAAAACAAAATTTCCTGAATTAGTTTTATTGCAGTAGTGTCTGGAAGCCCCCTGACCAAGATCAGAGCCGTAAAGTGTTAGGCGCTACACAAACAAATAGTAAAACATAATCCCCGTCTCAAAGAGTTTACAATCAAAGGACAGACAAACTAAGCATTATTATCCCCGTTTTTACAAATGGAGAAACAAGGCAGAGAGAGATTTAGTAAATAATTTGCCCAAGGTCACATAGTCTGTGGCAGAGTGAGGAATTGAACCTAGACCTCATGAGTTTCAGTCTAATGTCTTAAGTCACAATACCATCCTTCCTCTCACCACTTTTCCATTAACATGCCTCCAACCTACTATGGAGGGCATGTGGCATAAGCTACCATTAGGGGGTGAAAAGATAATCCAGTCCCCGTGCTCATTTCATCCACACACTCTCAGCTGGTATTAAATGACTGTGTGTACAATGAGAGAGAAAAGGTGGGTGAAATATCATCTTTTATTGGACCAGCTTTTGCTGCTAATAGAGACAACCTTTCAAGCTGCACAGAGCTCTTCCTTTTCCAGACCTAAAGACCTCCTAGCATCACAGCAAAATACAAGCTGTGTGCAATGCATAGGGAGCTGGATGAAGATAACTAAACAGCCATCTGACGGTAACTACTTCCATTTCTACTGACTTAGGTTGAAGTCAAACCAATGACCTAGAGGTGAGAGACTCCATATCCCTCATCAACAATCCCATAGCCTCTCGGGTGCCCAGCCCGTGTATTTATTTGGTAGTATTTTATATTCTAAAATTTAGTCTTGCATACAATGCTGTCTCTCTGACCATGGTGCCTTCTGCTGCAATTGGCAGCAGAATGATCTTAATGTCTGGAGCTACTTGTCTTAATGGTCTTAATTAGCTACTAGGAAAGTTACCTATTTTGTTTATGCTTGCAGGTAAGTTGTATCATTTATGCCCTGATCCTGCAAAGATTTACACACAGGCTTAACTTTGCATTTAATTCAGACTAAATGAATACCCTCCCCCCCACACACAAAAGACAGTCGGCGAACCAAAAGAACACCACCATAGCTAACCAGTAGAATACTGGTGGCTATTAGAGGCAAAAAGGCAACCTTTAAAATTTGGAAGTCAAATCCTAATGAGGAAAATAGGAAGTTGCACAAACTCAGGCAAGTAAAATACAAAAGTAAAATAAGTCAGGCCAATGAAGAATTTGAGAAGAAACTTGCTAAACATTAATTTTTTAAGTACATCAGAAGAAGGCAGCCTGCCAAACAAGCAGTGGGGCCAGGAGACAACAAAGGTATTAAAAGGAGCACTCAAGGAAGACCAGGCCGTTGCAGAGAAGCTAAATTAATTCTTTGCACCAGCTTCACTGCCGAGGATGTCGGGAAGATGCCCAGAAAGAATAACAGTAATGGGGGTGGCAAATCTGAATTACTGTCCCAAATTGATGGAGCAGTGAAAGAGGTTTTAGAACAAATTGATAAACTAAACAGTAATAAGTCACCAGGACCAACTGGTATTAACCCAGGAATTCTGAAGGAACTCTAACATGAAATTGCAGCGCTATTAACTGTAATATGTAACCTATCACTGAAATCAGCCTCTGTACAGGTGATCGGAAGGTAGCTAATGTAATGCTGATTTTTAAAAAAAGATGATCCTGGCAATCACACTCCTGTGGGCCTAACCTAGTACTGGGCAAATTGACAGAAAATTTTATAAAGGACAGAATTACCAGAAACGTAGATAAACATGATTTCTTCCAGAAGAGGTAACAGGGCTTTTGTACAGGGAAGTCATGTTTCACCACTCCATTAGAATTCGTTGAGGGAGTCAACAAGCATGTGCATAAGGGTGATCAAGTCAAGGTCCTTCATCAAAAGGCTCTTAAAGAAACTAAATAATACACACTGGAAAAAATAATCCCAACTATACAAACAAAATGATGGGGTCTAAATTAGCTATTATCACCCAAGAAAGAGATCTTGGGGTCATCATGGATATGTTCTCTGAAAACTTCCACTCAATGTGCAGCAGCAGTGAAAAAGGCTAACAGTATGTTAGGAAACATTAGGAAAGGGATAGATAATAAGAAAGACAATATCATAATGCCACTATATAAATCCATGGTGCATCCTCACCTCGAATACTGTGTCCAGTTCTCATCACCACATCTCAAAAAAGATTTAGGGGAACTGGAAAAGGTTCAGAGAAGGTCCACAAAAATGTCCAAGGGTTTGGAACAGCTTCCATAAGAGGAGAGATAAGGGCTGTTCAGCTTAGAAAAAAGAAAACTAAGGGGGGATATAACAGAGGCATATAAAATCATGAATAGTGTGGAAAAAGTGAATAGAGAAGAGTTATTTACCTGTTCACACAAATATAAAAAAGCAGGGGTCACCCAGGCAGCAGGCTTAATCCAAACAAGAGGAAGTACTTTTTTCACACAATGCACAACTGATCTGTGGAACTCATTGCCATGGGAAGTTATGATGGCCAAAAATATACCTGGGTTAAAAAAGAACTGGTTAAGTTCATACAGGATAGATCCATCAAGATGGTCAGGGATTCAACCCCATATTTGGGGTGACCCTAACAGAAGCCAGGAGTGGAAGACAAGATGAGTCACTTCATAATTTCCCTGTTCCATACATTCCCTCTGAAGCTGTAGTATAGGACACTGTCAGAGACAGGATACTGTGCAAGATGGACCATGGTCTGACCGAGTATGGCAACTCATATTCTAACACACTGGAGTGGTCTCACTTCAATAGGACTACCTACCACACAAAGTTAAGCACACGCTCCAATCTTTACAAAAAATAAGGGCTTGATCCTGCACTGTAGCTTTTCATTAACACTTGCTCACCCTCAATACTGGCCCGTTCTATGTTCTTCCATCTTTTCCTTGCAGAGAATGTTAAACCTAAGTAGGCTTTATAGCAGTAATTGTGCAGTTACTACAGAATTGTTTGTGAATGTCAGGCCACTAGCTTTTTTTTATTATTACTAACGAGAAATGAGCATGAAAGAATGAATTTGGGAATGGAGGGGAACCTTTGAAAAAAAGAGATTTTGCAAACACAAGATAAAAAAGTGCAGGTAAAAATGTAAGGCAACCCTATCTTGACTGCTGTTATGAGAGTGTTCTACAGAAAAGTTATAGGTTAGTAGATAGATAATGTGTCAGTAGGTGGTCACATAACTACCAGCCTATATCGGAAATCTACTGACTGCTACACTTACCTACATGCCTCCAGGTTTCATCCAGACCACATCACACGATCCAGTGTCCACAGCCAAGCTCTAAAATACAACCGCATTTGCTCCAATCCCTCAGACAGAGACAAGAACACCTACAGGATCTCGATCAAGTTTTCTTAAAACTACAATACCCATCTGATGAAGTGAAGAAACAGATTGACAGAGCCAGAAGGGTACCCAGAAGTCACCTACCAGGAAGGTAACAGAACGCCACTAGCTGTCTCCTACGGCCCCCAACTAAAACCTCTCCAGCGCATCATGAAGGATCTACAACCTATCCTGAATGACGGTCCCTCACCCTCACAGACCTTGGAAGACAGGCCAGTCCTCGCTTACAGACAGCCGCCCAACCTGAAGTAAATACTCACCAGCAACTACACATCACACAACAAAAACACTAACCCAGGAACCAATCCCTGCAACAAACCTAGCTGCCAACTCTGTCCGCATATCTATTCAGGGGACATCATCATCCGGGGACACCAGGATCTAACCACATCAGCCACACCATCAGGGGCTCATTCACCTGCACATCTACCAATGTGATATATGCCATCATGTGCCAGCAATGCCTCTCTGCCGTGTACATTGGCCAAACCGGACAGTCTCTATGCAAAAGAATAAATGGACACAAATCAGACATCAAGAATTGTACCATTCAAAAACCAGTAGGAGAGCACTTCAATCTCCCTGGACACTCAATAACAGACATAAAAGTGGCAATTCTTCAACAAAAAAACTTCAAGAACAGACTTCAACAGACTGCAGAACTGGAATTAATTTGCAAACTGGACACCATCAAATTAGGCCTGAATAAAGACTGGGAGTAGCTGGATCACTACAAAAAGTAATTTTCCCTCTGTTGATATTCACCCCTTCTTGTCAACTGCTGAGTATAGGCCACTTCCACCTTGACTGAATTGGCCTCCTTCGGACTGACCCCCTACTTGATAAGGCAACTCCCATCTTTTCATGTGCTGTAATATATATACTGCTTACTGTATTTTTCACTTCATGCATCTGATGAAGTGGGTTTTATCCCACAAAAACTTATGCCCAAATAAATTTGTTAGTCTCTAAGGTGCCACAAGGATTCCTCATTGTTTTTGCTGATACACAAATCAGACTAACACAGCTACCACTCTGAAACAAGTCCGTAGAAGGCACTCCTGAATATGCAGCATTGTTGGAGGATAATGTTGTGTGCTGCAGATGTGTGCATGCACCTCTTAACAATCATATCTCTTTAAATAGAACGACATGAATTGGAGGGGATGGGGGAAGGGCAGGAGACTAACAGGTTCCTTTAATGGTGCTTCACTTCTCATCCTTCAGCAGCCCTAGAAGAAAGATTTTGCTCCTATTCATTACAGATTACTCTGCAAAATGGAATAATTTATACCCTTCTTCAGAGGAGCAGATTAAAAGTGGTATCAGTATAAATATTTCACAGCATGGTGTTTTATTAAGCATGGGAAGCTGGTGATAAATGCCTGGAATACAATCTGAATCTCAATACCAATGGATACAGAGCAAGAAGTCTGGCATTTTTCTGAGGATGCTGACCTTGTAGAAGCACTTACTTCTCCCAGTCATGGTCTCCATTTTAGATGGAACAGAGTTTAGCAGACCTTGAATACTGGGGCCATCTCACCATAAGTGAGGGAGGCAATAAGTTATGTTTGTAACTCAGACTTGCATTGCATACAGCTCTCCAACCTGGTAGGTATCACACACACAGAGGTGTTCCCCTGGCTGGACACTCAACAGGATGCTGTGGCTGGACCTCACACACTGGGCTCGCGTGCTCTTAAGTTACCCTTGGACTAGGTAGGCTTTAATAGTCTCTCTCCCTTTGGCTCCTCTGCCACATTTCCTGAGCACAGGCACTTTTTGCTACCTTGTCACAGAAATGGGACTATGGGGCCCATCTTCGCTAGGCCCCAGGACGAGTGCTGACACTCTCCCACCACACACACACACTCCCCAAGAGACAAACACACCCTGTCCCAGAGCGCCAACCTCATGGGCACTCTCAGTGTACAGTTTACTTTTTTTCAGAGATATGGGACAGTGAAGCAAACAGACATGCCAGGCTTTATAAGGGTTCCCCCAAACCAACCACTGTTTACTTTAGCTTTCACAAGAAATATACAGATCTAGACAAAAATAAACACACCTTTGCACATTTCCCTGCCTCAGTTTCCTCACCACTCTTGAACACTCTTTAGGCTTAGGTCAGAGTCTTTTAAGGAATCCAGAAACCTTCCTCTCCCGCTGCCATCCTGCAGATGGCTTCTCTCCCTGTCCTGGAGTCTGGGTCAGGATCTCAGTCTCTCTCTCTAATGGCTAGTGAGAGACCCTTTCTTTTATAGCTTCCAGTTTCCTTTGTCGGGTAACTCTCTGATCTGCCTTGTTGATTCAGGTAATCCAAGTCCCCTACTAGATGATCTGTTGATTAGTTACCAACCCCCTAGAGTTAAGACTTGAAAAAGTGGTTTGCCCTGGGCAGCAGCCATCTTTGTCCCAGGTTACTCCACTTAAACCAATAATCAAAGTTCAATGATCTTCCATTTTTCTGAAATTTTAGTCTAAGATGGAGATAAAGAGACAGCAGGAAGACAAGGACCAGCCTGACAGTCAAAAATGTAGTTTGCAGCTTGATTTATACAGAGTGTTCATAAACTCAGACAGAATTCATAAGCTCTATACAAACCCCCAAAATTGTCATAGCAGACTATTTAGGCGCAGATTCTGCAATCCTCACAGCAAATAATGCTTAAGACACTGGGACTATTTGGGCAAGGGAGGATTACAGAATCTGGCTCTTAGACTGCAAGCACTTGCGGGCAGAGACAGTGGTTCAATGACTAGGGCACTATACTGGCGGTCAGGAGACCCCAGTTCTCTTCCTGGCTCTGCTATTGAGCTGCCATGGTATCAAATTACTTCATCTCTCTGTGCCTCTGTTTTCTTTCCCATCCTTTGTCTTTCTTGTCTAGGTAACCTTCAAGCTCTTTGAGAGAGGAACTCACATAGTGAATGTATACAGCGTTTAACACAATGGCTTAACAGTTGCATTGGAGCCTTTGTCTCCAACTGCAATACTATCTCTCTGTGTATATACAGTGCCTAGCACAACGGTGCCCCAGCCTCCGTTGGGAGCATAATGCAAGGGTCTGGTTTAAACTTTAAAGTTACTTCAGATGTGCATTTAAAGTGAAGTAGCAATTCCTGTAACTCCATGTACAGACAAACTTTGGTGCAAATACAAGAAGCCATGTCTCATTTGGCTGCAAGACAATGCATACTTAGAGCACTGCTGTAAGCCATACTACCATGGGGCTGGGGATAGCAGTGAAAGCGTTAGGGCCTTCACAACTCGAGGAGTGCAGGGGTCTGAAAACCCTTTCCATTGCACAGCAGGAGAATCCTAAAGCTGAAGCTTGGCAGATGTATTCTAGGAAAATCTAGAAGTGGGATCTTTGAAGGAAACCTGCATCTGGTCCCATATGGGGCCAGGTTGTTTGGAACTATTAATTTTAATGTTCAAGATGTCAGAAATGGCAAATGCTCAGCCAGCCAGCTGAGACATTCTATACACAGCATCTGAGTTTAAATGCTAACGGGAGCATCTTATTACTCTCTATATTTTTTTCTTTTCCATTGATCTCTTTCAGAGAGGGAAAAAATTAAACTGACATAACAAATGATAAAATACAGATGAGTAAAAAATACTTAATCATATCAGACATGAGCCCTATATCAGCCAGCGCATGCCAGGAAGCTCTGATTTATGTTTCGTTTGCAGTAAGGCATGATTTCCTGTATTCTTCATCAGCCTCTAGAAAGGGGCATTTTCTATATGATTTTATCCACTAGGTAGAAGGATAGCAAGCAAGGTAGATCTCTAAAATGAGGCTCAGCAATCTAGTTATCCAAACTTTAAAAATACAGGGAGTTGTGAGATGTGATTAAGTCTGATAAGAGGCAGAGTGCTATTTTGTGAACCCTAACCATAAAGGTTAAAAGAGCCAAACTCAGAGGTCCTTAATTGAACAAGAATTCCTATGGAAGCTTGGGTAAGGACCCGGAGGGACTGAAAAAAATCCTGAAATTGGCCATTTTGGATGCTGTTCTGAACTGGACCTCCAGTTTTTCAGGATTCAGATCTCAGTACCTGGAAGCGCAAGATGACTCCATGCTGTGGGCGTTTAATGCTTTCTACAGCATCCTGTTAAATTTCCGCACAATCCAATTGGTTCAGTCTCTACGGGGCTTTTCTAGAAGGTCGACCTTTTATTGGTCTTCAGTTTTGCCGTTTGAATGGATTTGGATATTCTTAATGAGCGCATCTCACAGACACCTGAAGAGATTTGGCAACGGGGTCCTCATGAAGTATTTGGATTACACACATAGTTAAGAACAAAGAAGCATTTGCAATCTGGAATCTCCTTTAGCATTGTGTACCAGAGTCCTGTACTAGCAAAGAATCAGGACTCAAAGGAATTCCTATTTTAAAAACAAAGCCTTCTGTTACCTGGCAATAATTATAGTTGCACTGCTCTTCAGACTGTAGTGCTGGGGAGCATAAATGAACCTACAGGTTCAACTGAGAGCCAAATGTATTTTAGGAAACCCATGTATAAGCAAGATGGGCTATATCTATTGAAACTCATGCCAGTTAGCCACTAGATGTAATTCAACCTGGTGATATTCTGAACAAAAAGAGCCCTCAATCATGCCTGTAGCAGTTTCCATCACTTCACACTGACTTTACAGACTTAATAGGCTTCAGAGTAACATAAAGAGACTATGTCTATACTTGGATCTGGGCATGTGGTTTCCAGATTGTACAGATGTAGTTGGGTGGCTAGCCCAAGCCACCACCCATGCTATCCCTACACTTTTGCTATTTTCCGGGCATTAGCCTGAGCAAATCTCGTGAGGGTATATCTACGTGAGCTGAGAATCACAGGCCCAGCTCCAAGTATGGAGCACGGGTCACTTGCTGGAGGATTCTCTGCTCCTTGAAGTCTTTAAACTACGATTTGAGGACTTCAATAGCACAGATATAGGTGTGAGGTTTTTTTTGTAGGAGTGGTGGGTGAAATTCTGTGGCCTGCGTTGTGCAGGAGGTCAGACTAGATGATCATAATGGTCCCTTCTGACCTAAATATCTATGAATCTATGACTCTATAGATGTAGCCAGAGTGACATTCCTCAAATCTTATTATATAGATAATTTCTGGCAAGTACTTTTTTATTTTTAGTTGGAATTTCATTTCAAATCAAACATCAGAGGGGTAGCCATGTTAATCGGGATCTGTAAAAGCGGCAAAGAGTCCTGTGGCACCTTATAGACTAACGTGTATTGGAGCATAGGCTTTCGTGGGTGAATACCCACTTCGTCAGATGCATGTAGAGGAAATTTCCAGAGGCAGGTATAAATATGCAAGCAAGAATCAGGCTAGGGATAACGAGGTTAGTTCAATCAAGGAGGATGAGGCCCTCTTCTAGCAGTTGAGGTGTGAACACCAAGGGAGGAGAAACTGCTTTTGTAGTTGGCGAGCCAGTCACAGTCTTTGTTTAATCCTGAGCTGATGGTGTCAAATTTGCAAATGAACTGAAGCTCAGCAGTTTCTCTTCGAAGTCTGGTCCTGAAGTTTTTTTTGCTGCAGGATGGCTACCGTTAAATCTGCTATTGTGTGTCCAGTGAGGTTGAAGTGTTCTCCTACAGGTTTTTGTATATTGCCATTCCTAATATCGGATTTGTGTCCATTTATCCTTTTACGTAGGGACTGTCCAAGACAAGCCCAAGAAAGAAACCAACAGAACTCCACTGGCCATCACATACAGTCCTCAGCCAAAACCTCTCCAATGCATCATCAGTGGTCTACAACCCATCCTGGACAACAATCCCTCACTGTCACAGGCCTTGGGAGGCAGGCCAGTCCTTGCCCACAGACAACCTGCCAACCTGAAGCATATTCTCACCAGCAACTACACACCGCACCACAGTAACTCTAACTCAGGAACCAATCCATGCAACAAACCTCAATGCCAACTCTGCCCACATATCTACACCAGCAACACCATCATAAGACCTAACCAGATCAGCCACACCATCACCGGTTCATTCACCTGCACATCCACCAATGTAATATACACCATCATGTGCCAGCAATGCCCCTCTGCTATGTACATCGGCCAAACTGGACAGTCCCTACGTAAAAGGATAAATGGACACAAATCCGATATTAGGAATGGCAATATACAAAAACCTGTAGGAGAACACTTCAACCTCACTGGACACACAATAGCAGATTTAACGGTAGCCATCCTGCAGCAAAAAAAACTTCAGGACCAGACTTCGAAGAGAAACTGCTGAGCTTCAGTTCATTTGCAAATTTGACACCATCAGCTCAGGATTAAACAAAGACTGTGACTGGCTCGCCAACTACAAAAGCAGTTTCTCCTCCCTTGGTGTTCACACCTCAACTGCTAGAAGAGGGCCTCATCCTCCTTGATTGAACTAACCTCGTTATCCCTAGCCTGATTCTTGCTTGCATATTTATACCTGCCTCTGGAAATTTCCACTTCATGCATCTGACGAAGTGGGTATTCACCCACGAAAGCCTATGCTCCAATACACGTTAATCTATAAGGTGCCACAGGACCTCTTTGCCACTATTTCAATCAAAGTACCGCAGCTAGTTCCAGTTGGCAGAGAGCACATGATGGAAGTCACAAAGGACTTCTCTTCCTCCTTTATTGGTTAAGTCCATCCATGAGATCGGGGAGTGGAGGAAACTCAGCTCATCAAAAAAACATTTTCACTTGGTTTCTCACAGGGAGGTTCCATTTAGTTTCATTTTGATAAGTTGGAAAAGTCACAATTTAGAAAACATTTTCTCCTACATTGTGTTTGTGTGTATGTGGGGGATGGGGTGCAGGAAGAGATAGTACCCTAGCGCATTATTATTATTAATTTCTGTAAGTCCCCCAATTAGTGGGAGCTGTCTCATTATTTTATATTTTGACTCATAATAATTACATTCCAGTTTTACATGTAAAAAAATTCCCTGATTTTCCCTCAGATTAGAGTTCTCTTGTTGATCAGAGAGGAACATAACATAGGAAATGCCAGACTGGATCAGAGTCACTGTCCATCTATCCAGTATCTGTCTCTGACAGTGGCTAGTACCAGATGCTTCAGAGGAAGGTTTAAGAATCCCAGATGTGGATTAATCTGCCCCCCACATTAGGTCTCTTGCTGATATCTAATAGTTAGACACAGACTTAAACCCTGAAGCATGAGGTTCAATATCCTTTCCAAAATTACTGTTGTCCTTAATTATGATAACTCTGTATATTCTTAATGTTCAGTCCCTGTTTGAATCTTACTAACTTTTTGGCCTCAATAACTTTCATGGGCAATGAGCTCCCGAGTCTAATTATACACTGGGTAAAAAAAAGAATTTCATTTCGACCCTTTGAATTTGCCACCTTTTAATTTCACTGGATGTCCCCTTTTTTCTTATGAAACAGGGAGAACAGAAATGCCTGATCTGCCTTTTCAATCCCATTCATTATTTTATGTACTTTTATCATGTCCCTTCTTATTCAACTCCTTTTTTTATAGTGAACAATCCCAATCTTTTCAATCTCTCTTCACATGAGAGTTTTTCCAGGCTCTTTATCGTTTTCACCACCTTTCCCCGAAGCCCCTCTACTTCTGCATATTTTTTATGACATGACCAGTACTGCACACAATATTCTAGAAGAGGCTGCACCACAGAGTTATATCATGGCATTACCATATTCTCCATTTGATTCCTCAAGCACCCTTACATCTTGTTTGCTTTTTTGACTGCAGCGAAAGATTGAGGCGCCCTAATCCCACTGGTGAACCAATACAGACTAAACTCACCAAACCCACAATGCAATGATATTGGACATAGTGTCCAAAGCAGAACCTTTCTGAACGTTGGGGACCGTGAGGCAATATAGACCAGTTCTGTGTACAAACCCATACTGAAACAAATTTGAAAGAGCGTGCACATCTCCTATTATACAAAGGCTGATTTTAACACATCTGTGTACAATGTACACAAAATAATGCAACTATAATTTGTAAGCACAGTTACCATGAATGCGTTCACAAACTAAGAAGCCACATGCTCAGATTGCCAGGTAGACACAGATGGCCACCTGTACATTGTTGCACTCTTGCATTATAAAAGTGCCTACGTATGAGATGCATTGACCTGTGTTTTAGCTTTAAATATTGTATTCAAAAAATATTTAAGTCCCTATCCTTGTCTTGCCTCCCTTCACTGGAAGTTGTCAGCGTGAAGAGTAATGGGATTGGTCTCATCCTCTTTCAAGAGTAAATGCTCTTGAGGCATACCACTGAAATCAAAGGGACTTCAATAGGACTAGGATCAAGCCCTTGATCCTTCCTTAAGGCTCAATCCTGTGTCCAGTGAAGTCAACAGGAGCCTTTCCATTGATTCCAGCAGACACTGTGCTGGGCCCTGGGATTCTTATGTCAGTTGTAGAGACACACAAATGAAATGTGTAATTTACATAAAAAGCACTCCAAACTAGATGAAACCTTTCTTATTATGTTGTTTTAAACTACTGTGTTATTTCAGAAATAATATTCATAGAGAAATGATTCCAGTTACTGTAATTCTCTGCATTTTATGGTGTGGCTCAACCACATATAAAATAGGGTATCAGATCCAAGCAAAACAAAATTCTAAATTTTACAAGCTACGAACAGTATTTCACATCACTTCAACATCATACAGTTGATTAATGACCCTGGCATTTCTGAATTTAGCAATTCTCCTTTGGTCAGATATGAAGCATTACAGAAGCTATGATAAGTGTCCAAAGTCCTGCCCATTTAATCTCACTAAATTACTCCCTATTCATTTATCTTTCATCTGTGTTATTTAATGAAGGCTGTATTTTCAGGCAGAAGTCTGAGCAATGACATCTCAGGAGGCTGGTGGGATGTGAATAAGTTATTAAATGCTTCTTACCAAACTGAATCCTGGATAAAAAGTCACTCCACTGAGCTAACATGCCAGACTTTGAGTACTGATTGTAATGATTAGTGCAGTGTCAATTATATCAACTCCATACTAAGCAACAGAAACTTGTCTTATAATTCAATTCTTACCTAGTCAACAAGTCAAATCATTCAGCCAGGCATTTTATAAATACATAGGATTTATTTGGGAAAGAAATGAATGCAAGTGTTTCCCCCCAGCTAGATGGCAGCTGAATTGCTATAAATTTTACTGGTGATGATGACTAAACACGTTGGATCAGGCTGATCACATATCCTCATGATTTTCTACTAAGTCAACAAGTACAAATCACCCAGGGTTCAATACAATGCTCATAAAAGTAAACAAAAAAATTCCCAAGCTGAAATCCTGGCCAAAATTAAGTCAATGGAAGTTTTGCAATTCACTTCAACAGGTCCAAGATTTCACTCATAGTGTCTTCAACTGGATGTGGCTAGATCTGGCTCCAAACTGAGGGCTTGCTCTGACTCAGCTCCATAGTCTGCATCACACTTCGAGCTATTAGAGCTGAACGAATGGAGATGGGAAAGGAAATGTGTAAAGCAATTCATAAGACCACCATATCCATCCAGCAGTAATGGTATAGTTTTTGTCTCCCTTCCTCATTCACAGATACAGAGTCTAAACAAAGCCTGATGCTCAACTCAAGTCATTTTAATCTCTGTATTTCCACACGGAGAAAGTATATTTCATATTAGGCTATAGCTGACATGAATAACTCTTCATTTTCATTTTCCATTGCTACTTTGTCTCTCAAAAATGTTTTCTGTTTTGAAGCAACAGAGGGAAAGAAATCATTGTATTCCTTGCAGTTTAAGAAGGCCAAAGAGAGAACTTAAGGCTTGCCTGGGAGCGAGAGTACCATGATGCTTTGTTGTTGAGCTAATTGTAATTAGTGCAATTTGGCGGAGCAGTGATTTTTAACTTTTTAAAAACCCGTTGTTCCAGACATTGTAGCAATATTAACTGCAAAATGTGTGCAAAAGACATAATGAATAAAACTGTCCAAGAACAGATCAATTCAATCCATATCAGCCAAGATGGTGCCCGTCTGAACTGTATCAACCCTGTGGTTCAAGGTCACGCACAGAGGGTTGGAGGAGCGGCAATGCTTGCCCTCCAAAGCCTCGTTTGCACCGCCTTCTTCCCGTCTTATAGTCCCCCATTCTTGACAGCACTGGCGTCAGTGGTAGTGCTAGCACAGGCAGGCCACTGGTATTTTACACTGGGATTTCCAAAGGGGCCTAAAGAGAACTAGGCCGCCAACTCCCACTACTTGTCAAAGGGAGCTGGGCAGCTAACTCTCCTATGTGCTTTTGAAAACTGCAGCCCTAGTCACCATGTCTTCTAGTTCTGCTCCGAGTCTAAGTCTGCATCTGTCACTAATTAGGAGCTCAGAACCATGTCCCGTGAACCGGTGGTTTAGGTTAGGAAGCCTGCAGCTGGTCTACACTAGCACTCCCACCAGGCTGCCGCTATTGAAGATGCGCTAGTAGCATCACCAGGGGACTTTAAGAAGGAAAGTCTAGTGCAGACACAGTCAAAGGGACTTCAGGTGGTTGTGGCATGGACTCTGACCTTAGCAACCTGAGATGCTCTGACCTACTGTTATGTCCTCAGGACAAAATTACTTGAATTTGGGGCCCCTGACACAAAAACTGGCAACAGTGCCATCCTATCACTCATCAAGAGGCATGATTTGCTCAAACAGAAAGAAGAACTGCAAGTCCTACCTCATTTAATTTCCTTTTCCCTCCAAGAAAACCTTTATTTGGTGCAAAGCTCCTCTTTATGGACACATCTGTCTACTAGTAAATGTGCTGAGAAAAGTCATGACCTGCCTGCTTGTTCTGCTGTTATGTATCTACATAACAGACTCTGAAGGAGCTTCATGTTCATACAACTAAGGAAGAGATACCTCCTGACCTGCAGATGCAATAGTAAAAGGGGACACTGGTTGAATCTTTATTAAATATATATCAGTAAACTGACCTGAAATGTAATTCAAGAGAGATTCCTTCAAATGCAAAACCAGAATGCTTTTATTATGAAAAGTTATTAAAATATACTTTGTGTGTGTCTAGAAATGCTATAAAATTATCTTTTTCCTGAACCCTATGTCTATTTTCAAGACACCACATCTGTGAGCGATGGCTTTTGTTATAAGTTTATTTATGCAGAGATCTGGGTACTTGTTATTCCAGGTGGTGAGGTGAACAGTATAAAGTATATAAATCCTGTGGGTTAAAGGATCTCAAGAGTGTTTTCTCTGAAGATGAACTGCATGAGTTCAGAAAAATCAAGGTCCTCCCAAACAGGGATGAACCACCATGGAATAATTATCTATCCACCAATTATTACCTAATAAACGGTTGTGTATATAGGTCTGCGAGGGGGAGTGAAGGGCACTTGAGCATGGAGAATGATCAGCACATTATTCTGAAGCTTTTTGATCTGTTCTTTATTTATTCCCCAGTCACACGTCTTTTTGCTACTGCTGACCGATGATGATGATGATGATGATCATATTTTGTCTTTCAGCAGGAATGATCCTTCCACCTATGATTAGGATGGCCCAATCCCTGAGCCTGCTGAGAAGACCATTCCACAAGTCAGGCACAAGGGTAGAGGGGTCAGCAATATCCTTCTAGCCAAACACCAAACATAACTTTGAATGTTCACAGACCCAAGTTCTCTTTCCAACCCAACTCCCCCAACTAGGGGCATGCACTGGAAAAAATTTTTGGCTACTTTTGGTGTGTCACTTTCTATGCTCTCGGCGGCCGGAGGAGCTGCCTCCCACCCCTGTGGCTAGAGGAGCTGTCTCTTCCAGCTGTGGCTCCTGGGCTGGTGGAGCCCACTCTCCCCCAGAAGCCAGAGGAGCTGGATCTCCCCCCAATGCCCCAGGGACAGAGGAGCTGTCATATCTTGCCCCAGCCCAGGGTCAGAGGAGCTCACTTTCCCTGCCTGGCCCCAGAGGAGTTCTGTGCCCCTGCTGATTGAGGGGCCCCATGCCCCTGCTTTCCCATGCCCCTGCCTTCCCCACTCCCCATGCGTATGCCCCTGCCCCCAACTAGATGTTTAATGCATTGTTGCACCACTGCTCTCATCTTCAAAAATTCTTGGCGATCTGGACAGATTTGCACCAATGTTTCTGAACAAATGATCAGGAATGAAAGATGCCTAAATGCAAGAGAAACAAATCTCTTCTCATCTTTATCTGATGCTTGGCTGTGGTTTATGTAACATTCCTAAAACATATACACATTGTATCCTTTATGGAAAAAGTCCTATAAAATTTAAGAGAGAAAATTCCAATAGGGTTCTGAAGAAATTACTCTAAAAGATTTATAGAATTTAATAAAAAATGATAACCTGGGGAGGGAGGCAGATTTTGAGCCATCCTATAAAATTTGTAGCAGAAATGTAATCCTATTTGCCTCTCAGATGTTGTGGCCCTGCATTTTAGATGAGCCTGCACCCAGGCTCCAACTTTGCAGGCATGTGCTCTCATGTAGACTTCTTGCTCCCTGGTCTGTGGCTACAGACAGACTGCAAGATGTTTCGATGCTAAGTTTGCACCTACAATTAATTGTGGGCTCAGAACAGTGCCCACAGAGTTGGAGGCTATTATTAAAAATAAGGACCTGGGCCTCTGTCTGGTCACATCACTCCTTTGCCTCAGATAGTTATTTGGGGAGATATCCATTCTTGCTATATTCTCCTACCCCCTAATGTGACAGCGCTGGGAACTCCATGGAAGAGTCATCATTGTACTTCCAAACCCTCACAGGATAGTCTTCTTGTGGCTTGTTTCTAACTAGCCATAAAAGGTGCAGTACTGATGGCATATTGAGTAGGCATAATTTATATAAAGAACAGGAGTATTTGTGGCACCTTAGAGACTAACAAATGTATTTGAGCATAAGCTTTTATGGGCTACAGCCCACTTCATACTCCTGTTCTTTTTTGGATACAGACTAACATGGCTGCTACTCTGAAACACATAATTTATATGTATTTCTCTCTACATAAACACACACACACACACACAAAGGACCTGACTCTCATTTACACTAAGGCACCTTTAAACTGCTCTAACAATATAAAGGCACTTTAAAGTTTCATGCACATACAGTTTCATGCACTTTAACGCCCCTTTATTCTGCCAAAGCAATATAAAGGAGCCTTTGTGTCAATGAGAATCAGGGTCTCCGAAATGTATTGCTTACATGCTCAGCCACCAGGATCATCCTTCTTTCTATACCCCACTTTACATTCTGCCCAGTCTTCCTCCATACACATTCCCTTTGCCTCCTCTCACACTAATCTTTGTCCCTGTCCTCACATCTGGTATAGCTCCCTACTTCCTCTGATCTAAGTCCTAGACTTTACCAGCCCTTCAAACAGTGGTTAACTGTGGGAAGAGGTCTAAGAGAAGCACAGTACCAGAAGGGGGAGTAAGACTATCTGAAATGTCTAATACTTGTGTTAATCCTTTTATTCAGTGCAGGGAGAGAGAAGGGCAGTGAATGCGGTGGCTGGATTGTCCGGGGTAAGTCAAGGGGACATTATATAGATTGTGCATCTCTTAGACCCTGAACACTGGATGCCAGCTCTGTTCCCAAGCTCTCTCTTTCAAAGTGCTCACATCACGGGAGGGAGTTGGAGAGGGTGTCCATGAAATCTACATATATACTGGTCCATAAACCAAGCCTATCAATTTACAATAGATTACATTCTTTGTGCAGGAGTTCAGTTAGATCATCCCCATTGGTCAGTTGTTTGACTTCCTCCCCAAAATTAATGAGGTTGAGCCTTACACTTTAATCAGGAACTCATTCACATTTCTCTCCTCCCCTCTTTCAATAAAGGAGTTGTAACAAAGTTATGTCCAATGGCTCTATTGTTTGCTATGGAGACAGATGAAGTTATATTCTCATGTGACAGTGAATTAGCCCAGGACCACATTATTTGACCACTTGCATTACTGTCCAGTGTCAGATGAATGGTCATTTCTCCCTTTGTTCCTTATTTAAGAGATGCTCCTTAGCCCCCCTGAAACATAACGATAAGGCCTTTTCCCGAGAAATGCCCTATGTCATTCAGCAATGGCTGAATGAGCCAAAAGGAATCTGCATATTAACAGATGGGATGCTGGGCTGCAAGTTCATAACCAAAAAAGAAATACAAGCGAACAGCATGCAGGCACCACTAACATCTGAAGGTATGGTGAATATAGAACCAGCTACTCTATTAGAAAGGCAGAAATAGCTACTCTATTTCTTCCCCTTCTTCTTGAAATCCTTCATTGGCTTGTCATCATTTAGGGTAAAGTTCACCCCTGGGCATAGGATACATAGTGAACATTACCACCCCTTACTTTGACCACCACCACCACCAGCAGCAGCAGCAACACCAGCACAAGAAGAAGGACTTGAGAGAGATCAACCTCCTGCTTCACTGAGTCAGAGTCCTGTCGCTACTGTGTCCCTGCTCTTGTCGGACTGCCCAGCTCTGGTCTGGAGTCTGAGGAACTGGTGTTGTGAGGGAGTCCTCTTCTGTGTACCTAACCCAGGGACACATTCTCCTACCCCTCCCTCAGTATCCGGGGAGAGGGCAGTCAGGACAGAGCTGGCCACCTCAGGAACCAAAGTGGATCAGTTCACTATTTGACCGCTGTCCCACCAAGTAAGGTGACTTACTTCTCACTCAACTCTCCACCCTGGGTTTATTGGGAAATAAATGGAGAGTTAGAAATAGTTGAATGGTGGAATGAGGTAGTTATTATAACAAACCCTCTGGCCTCTAGGAGATTACAGTTCACAGATGTAGTAAATCAAGGACCAACACACAGATAAACATTTTATCCCCAAAGGGTATAAGGGGTAAATTAAACAGAAGAGGAAGGGAACAGACTGAGATATCAAGGATATTAAGTAAATGAGACCCCCAACTAATTCGACAACAAGCACTAAACCCCACATGCTAAATCAATATAATCAGAAAGGGCCCCCACGGCCCTCCCCCCAAGCCTTACCTGGAGCCTAGTGGGAAGGGCAGGTATCCCTTGCCAGGAGGCCAAGAGCTCTCCCTTATAGCTAGTTGGAGGATCTGGTGGCCTCAGGCCCTGGCCATCCCCCAGTTCCTGGCGCAGGGGATGCCCGCCAAGTTTAGCTGCATTTCAGTCCAGGGGGGAGCAGCAGAACCTGGGGGCTTGCTCTTTTCACCGTGCAGCTGGGCATCACAGTTCTTGGTCTGAGGCCCTCTGACTGGGAGAGTCAAAATGGCTGCCTCCCCTTCTACTGCACAGAGCAGCTCTGGGGCTGCTTCTCCTTTGGCTCCTCCAAGCTGCCCCTGCAGCCAGCTCCTTCCCTGGTCTTCCAGCCTCTGCCAGGCTCAGCTCCCCTGGCACGGCCAGCATAGGCAGTGTGGGGCCAGGCTGACCCCCAGCCCAGTCAGGCGGGGTGTGCCTCTCATGCAGTGGCCAGGCAGACAGCGCCCATTGCACTTCCACGCTGCTCTCTGTGGGAGCTGCTCCCCTAAAGCTCCTGCATTGGTAAGGGGCCTACTCTGGCCCAGCCAACTCCTCCCACACCTCCCCCAGTGAGTGACAGGGCTTTAGCCAGGGCTGGCCGGTCTCAGTCTAGACCCCAACAGGCGTGCCAGTCCTCTAGTGAAGCTGAGCCCTCTGATTGGCCGTCTGCCCCACCTGCCCGCCACCCGGGGCTGAGCAACCTATCGGAGCAGCTACACGGACCGCTCATGTGCAGGTGCGCTCTTTCTCTCTCTCTTTCCTCACAGGAAGGGGGTTGGGAGGAGGGAACCATTGAGCCCAGGTGGCTCTGCCCCCTCTTCCTGTGAGCAACAAGGACTGTTTCCCAGACCTCCCCCTCTCCCCTGCCTGGATGGGGGAAAGGGGAACCTCGCCGCAGCCCCCACACAGCGGGGAGAGAAACCTAGGAAGAGCAGAGGTGAGGCTGAGGGGGGTTGAAGTGCTAGGGGTGGAGAGCTGAACTGAAGGGGGGCAGGATTGATTTGGAGGTTGGAGGGTAGAATTAATTGCTGGGCAAGGGATGAGCTGAGGTGGGTGAGCTTTCCTGCAGCAGGAGACAGAATCCCCTTACCCTATAGATTAGAGAGAGCGAGCAATACTAATTGTCAAACACACACACACTGGGGGGTGGGCAGGGGGAGTTCAAAAATCAAAAGACAGACCAAAAACCCTCACAATATATTATTTTTTAAAGGACTTGGATTTTGGAGGGCAACCTCATGATTTTGGGGATCTAACTTGTGACTTTTGCTCTTTTGAGGTTGACAATAGTGCTAAGCATATTTGCCAATATCTTCTGCCAAAAAAACTCAAAACATTCAAATTTGCATAAATTTGCTCTTTTACAAATTTGGCCCATAGTGTTTATACAGCTGCTAGCGTGTTGGGCCAGATCTTGTCTGGGGTCTCCAGGTGCTAATGTAATACAAATAATAATAATGAAAGGTGGTAGTGTCTTGCACAATGAGAGTTGTTGATATATATAAGCACTCTGGATGAAACACTCCATAGAAAGAGTTAAAGGTACCATGTAGTAACATCCCTCAGAAAGTCATTACGAGTTTTCAGAGTAGCAGCTGTGTTAGTCTGTATTCACAAAAAGAAAAGGAGTACTTGTGGCATCTTAGAGACTAACCAATTTATTTGAGCATAAGCTTTCGTGAGCTACAGCTCACTTCATCAGATGCAGTCAGTGGAAAATACAGTGGGGAGATTTATATACATAGAGAACATGAAACAATGTGTGCTACCATAAACACTGTAACGAGAGTGATCACTTAAGGTGAGCTATTACCAGCAGGAGAGCGGGGGGGGGGAGGGGGAGGGAGACCTTTTGTAGTGATAATCAAGGTGGGCCATTTCCAGCAGTTGACAAGAACGTCTGAGGAACAGTGCGGGGTGGAATAAACATGGGGAAATAGTTTTACTTTGTGTAATGACCCATCCACTCCCAGTCTCTATTCAAGCCTAAGTTAATTGTATCCAGTTTGCAAATTAATTCCAATTCAGCAGTCTCTCATTGGAGTCTGTTTTTGAAGTTTTTTTGTTGAAGAATTGCAACTTTTAGGTCTGTAATCGAGTGACCAAAGAGATTGAAGTGTTCTCTGACCGGTTTTTGAATGTTCTAATTCTTGACGTCTGATTTGTGTCCATTTATTCTTTTACGTAGAGACTGTTCAGTTTGACCAATATACATGACAGAGGGGCATTGCTGGCACATGATGGCATATATCACATTGGTAGATGTGCAGGTGAACGAGCCTCTGATAGTGTGGCTGATGTGATTAGGCCCTATAATGGTGTCCCCTGAATAGATATGTGGACACAGTTGACAACGGGCTTTGTTGCAAGGATAGGTTCCTGGGTTAGTGGTTCTGTTGTGTGGTGTGTGGTTGTTGGTGAGTATTTGCTTTAGGTTGGGGGGCTGTCTGTAAGCAAGGACTGGCCTGTCTCCCAAGATCTGTGAGAGTGATGGGTCGTCCTTCAGGATAGGTTGTAGTTACTTGATGATGCGTTGGAGAGGTTTTAGTTGGGGCCACAACAGTGGTTCCCTTAACCCACCCGGCAATATTGTTAATCTATCCAGCTATATACTCTTAGCCCAGCAGAAGAATCTGTCCTATCTCGGGGCCTCTCCTTCAGTCCCTCCACCCCCACGAACATGATACAGTTCTGTGGTGACCTAGAATCCTATTTTCGACGTCTCCAACTCAAGGAATATTTCCAACACACCTCTGAACAACATACTAACCCACTGAGACCTTCCTACCAAGACTACGAAAAGGAAGATTCTGGGTGGATTCCTCCTGAAGGTCGAAAGAGAGAGAGACCAAGAGCCAAGGCAACTGCTTCTGGGGACTGAGCAATGGTGTATTCCTGAGGTTTTTGCAAAATTTAATTTCCAAATTCCTGCGTACCATTTGTTATGACTTCTGTTCAAGGAAACAGGTCCTGTGTAGATTTTGTTAATACACAAATGACATTACGAAAATATCTGATTCTGTCAGCAATTACTCTTCAGGATGGGAAATTGACCTACAAATTGGCAAAAGGGGCAACCACAAAATACAATAAAAATTATTGTATTAGAGATGGGGTCCCATGCAGCAAAATTCAGACCACAGATTTCAAAAGTACCCTAAAAGTTTCTATGTTTTGGATTCATGGCTTTGGCTTAACTAATTATTAAGACAAGGACTACTGATAAAATTCAGACCCAGATTTCTAACCCACCAAAGTGGTGGTCTTAAAGTCCAGCTTCTGTAGTTAAGTAATTGAAAATCTTAAGTTTTATTTTTTTAAAAAAACATGTTACTGTCATAGGGATGTGCTGAGGTCTAATGGATAGAGTATTGGATTGGGACTCAGGGGACCTGCTTTCTGTGCCTGCCTCTGCTACTGGCCTGCTGTCTGATTTTGAACAAATCACCACCTGTGCCTCAGTTTCCCCATCTGTACAATGGGGATAATGATACTGGCCTACTTTGTAAATCTCTTTGAGGCCTACTGATGAAAAGCACTGTAAAAGAGCTAGATATTTTTATTAATATTATGGTTATGGAGAAAAGGTTGAAAATTTGACTAGAAAGTATCCTAAAGGCTAAAAAAAAAAAAAAACCCAAAACCAAAAAAACACAGAAGAGGAAAATAAAGAACCCCACATTTAAAAAAAAAATCTCATGATTTTGGAGGTCTGACTCATGAGTTTTGAATGCTTGGCCGAAGGAGTGAGGGCTTTGGGGTTGGGGTGTTAGGAGACAGAAGTTATATTGAGGAGTCCGATGGCACCTTAAAGACTAACAGATTTATTTGGGCATAAGCTTTCATGGGTAAAAAACCCACTTTTTACCCATGAAAGCTTATGCCCAAATAAATCTGTTAGTCTTTAAGGTGCTACCGGACTCCTCATTGCTTTTGTGGATACAGGCTAACATGGCTACCCCTCTGATAGAAGTTATATTGGTATTCCAGGACTATTTCCAATACAAACACACTCTGGGACCAGTGTGTATTATCCACATACTAACTCTCTTGTTTTCTACATGTTATTGATGTGATCCTTCTGACTTGCTCACTCCAGTGACACACGATAACTTCAGTGAAGTTACTCCAGATTTCCTCTGCTATAATTAAAAGGAGAACTAGATCCAGTGTATATAGGCAATACACACACACTAGTCTAGCAGGAGAGGATGTCATTCTATTTTAATTACGAATTATTATAAAATAAACACTCCTGCTGAAACAATGTTTATATTAGAAGAAATAATTAACAGTTTGCTTGTAGTGTTGAGGCCAGATACATTCAAAAGGTATACATGTGGGAAAGCAGAACAGCAACGCCAGAGATGACCACTGGATGGCAGTATGTGAGCATCTCTGAATTGCTTCTAGACTTCATAGAATCATAGAATATCAGGGTTGGAAGGGACCTCAGGAGATCATCTAGTCCAACCCCCTGCTCAAAGCAGGGCCAGTCCCCAACTAAATCATCCCAGCCAGGGCTTTGTCAAGCCTTACCTTAAAAACCTCAAAGGAAGGAGATTCTACCACCTCCCTAGGTAACGCATTCCAGTGCTTCACCACCCTCCTAGTGAAAATGTTTTTCCTCATATCCAACCTAAACCTCCCCCACTGCAACTTGAGAGCATTACTCCTTGTTCTGTCATCTGGTGCCACTGAGAACAGTCTAGATCCATCTTCTTTGGAATCCCCTTTCAGGTAGTTGAAAGCAGCTACCAAATCCCCCCTCATTCTTCTCTTCTGCAGACTAAACAATCCCAGTTCCTTCAGCCTCTCTTCATAAGTCATGTGTTCCAGTCCCTAATCATTTTTGTTGCCCCCCACTGGATGCTTTCCAGTTTTTCCACATCCTTCTTGTAGCGTGGGGCCCAAAACTGGACACAGTACTCCAGATGAGGCCTCACCAATGTCGAATAGAGGGGAACGATCACATCCCTCGATCTGCTGGCAATGCCCCTACTTATACAGCCCAAAATGCCATTAGCCTTCTTGGCAACAAGGGCACACTGTTGATTCATATCCAGCTTCTCGTCCACTGTAATCCCTAGGTCCTTTTCTGCAGAACTGCTGCCTAGCCATTAGGTCCCTAGTCTGTAGCGGTGCATGGGATTCTTTCGCCCTAAGTGCAGGACTCTGCACTTGTCCTTGTTGAACCTCATCAGATTTCTTTTGTCTCAATCCTCCAATTTGTCTAGGTCCCTCTGTATCCAATCCCTACCCTCCAGCGTATTTACCACTCCTCCCAGTTTAGTGTCATCTGCAAACTTGCTGAGGGTGCAGTCCACGCCATCCTCCAGATCATTAATGAAGATATTGAACAAAACCAGCCCCAAGACCGACTCTTGGGGCACTCCGCTTGATACCGGCTGCCAACTAGACATGGAGCCATTGATCACTACCTGTTGAGCTCGAAGATCTAGCCAGCTTTCTATCCACCTTATAGTCCATTCATCCAGCCCATGCTTCTTTAACTTACTGGCAAGAATACTGTGGGAGACCATGTCAAAAGCTTTGCTAACATCAAGGAATAACACGTCCACTGCTTTCTCCTCATCCACAGAGCCAGTTATCTGGTCAGAGAAGGCAATTAGATTAGTCAGGCATGACTTGCTCTTGGTGAATCCATGCTGACTGTTCCTGATCACTTTCCTCTCCTCTAAATGCTTCAGAATTGATTCCTTGAGGACCTGCTCCATAACTTTTCCAGGAACTGAGGTGAGGCTGACTGGCCTATAGTTCCCCGGATCCTCCTCCTTCCCTTTTTTAAAGATGGGCACTACATTAGCCTTTTCCAGTCTTCTGGGACCTCCCACAATCGCCATGAGTTTTCAAAGATAATGGCCAATGGCTCTGCAATCACATCCGCCAACTTCTTTAGCACTCTCAGATGCAGCACATCCGGCCCCATGGACTTGTGATCATCCAGCTTTCTAAATAGTTTCAAACCACTTCTTTCTCCACAGAGGGCTGGTCACCTCCTCCCCATGCTGTGCTGCCCAGTACAGTAGTCTGGGAGCTGACCTTGTTCATGAAGACAGGGGCAAAAAAAGCATTGAGTACATTAGCTTTTTCCACATCCTCTGTCACTAGGTTGCCTCCCTCATTCAGTAAGGGGCCCACACTTTCCTTGACTTTCTTCTTGTTTCTAACATAACATACCTGAAGAAACCCTTCTTGTTAATCTTAACATCTCTTGCTAGCTGCAACTCCTAGTGTGATTTGGCCTTCCTGATTTCACCCCTGCATGCCTGAGCAATATTTTTATACTCCTCCCTGGTCATTTGTCCAATCTTCCACTTCTTGTAAGCTTCTTTTTTGGTTTAAGATCAGCAAGGATTTCACTGTTAAGCCAAGCTGGTCGCCTGCCATATTTCGTATTTTTTCTAAACATTGGGATGGTTTGTTCCTTAACCTCAATAAGGATTCTTTAAATTACAGCCTGCTCTCCTGGACTCCTTTCCCCCTCATGTTATTCTCCCAGAGGATCCTGCCCATCAGTTCTCTGAGGGAGTCAACATCTGCTTTTCTGAAGTCCAGGTCCATATTCTGCTGCTCTCCTTTCTTCCTTGTATCAGGATACTGAACTCGACCATCTCATGGACTTACTTCGTCTATCAGCAAGGGTTCTCGGTTAAAGTGTATAAATATTATGGGCATCTTTTATTAGATAAGTTTGAGGAAAAAGCTAAGGTCTCATGTTCATATTCAAAAATAGGCTATGTCATATATTTATTTCTCTCCCTCTGTTGTCTTTTTACATGTGTACCTTCATCTATTAATACTTGTATTGTTAAATATGTCATTAAATACAAAAGAAATGCGAAGGGGCTGAGTACATTTCACAGGGTGAAACTGACTCCTATATAGAAGACCTGAACAAGGTTTATGTGCCAATTAAGACCTCAAAATTGGCATTAGTCAAGTGGCGCATAGTCCTGGTGTGGGCCTTTTGCACAGGGGTGAGTTATGAGGCTATAGGAAGCCTATCCATTTCAGTTCCTTTTGGGCATTTAAACTGGTCATTTTAGTATCAACATTACTGTAACTTCTTGTATTTGCGTAAGTACAGCTCTATCTGTACCTAAATACACACAGGCACATACATAAATATGTTTGATATGATGCTTAGGTCTCATCAGTTGTTTCTTACGGAAATAGAACCAGTGGCTTAAAAGCGCTCCTCTGATTGGTATCACCTGAAAGCAGAGAAGAATGCACCTAAAAGTATTTAAAATGACTCTGTGTGCGTAAGAACGCCATGTCATAACACTGAGGGATTTATATGCAAAGCTATGGCTACCATGTACCCGTGGGCTGAGTATTGTATACATTTTAATTTCAGTGTCTACACTGTAAACCACAGATTTAGCATTCACGGTCTAGAAAGCCATCGCGCTAAATTACAGAAAGGGATTTTTAAAAATCAAGTTGCAGAATCATCTTGTGTTTTGGGAGTGTGTTAATCCCTCCCTGTGTATTACAGGGAAAATAAAAGGGATATCTAGAATCCTTTTGAGGCAAGTACTATAACCAAGACGTTATCCTGGAGCCCAATGCTGCAAGATCCCCACTGAAGTCAAAGGAAATACTGTTCATGAAGGACTGGGAGGATCAAGCTCTTAGTTTCAACATTGAGCACCATGGAACTTATCTTTTAGACATTTCATAATATTAATATAAATGAGAATGTAGTTAGAGATCTGGGACACTCAGTTACTAATAAATTCATGCCATGGCTTCTCTTTTCAATGACTGTACTGAACAAAAATAGCTTTCCTTATAATTTTTGACTAAACCAGAGTGTTCTTGCTCTAGCTGAGTCAGAGAAAGCATGTCAGATACGTAGTAATTTAATACCAGGAGGCACCTTTGGGTTTTCATTTAGGAGTTTAAAGATGTGAATGAGTCAAGGCTATTAGGAAGTGAACAGTTCATCCAGGATCTAAACATTGGGTGCTTGCAGGTTCTGATTCATAGCTCAGCTGCTAAAGACATATGGATTTACTATAGGGAGGAAAGACAGGATATGATTTAATGCCTTTCAATGTACCTTTTTCATACCATATTCATTATGTGTATATAGGCTCTGATTTAGAAAGGCACTTACGCATGTGCTAATGTCCATCTCTATTCAGGAGAGTAATTAAGTGCTGTCATGAAGGAGATGCTTTTCTGAATAGGGGCCATTGACTTCCATTAGGATTCAGAGAACTAGTTCTTATTTCAGGGAGAATTCCGTGGAGATTTGGGACCTGATCTTTTAATCAGATGCATGTGGGCAAACCGTTGCTCCTGCTTGGATATCCAGTGAAATCAGCAGGCTCAAGGGTCTTGCTGTGTGGATCCAGCTGCAGATTTGGGGCCTTTTACATTTTTTTTTTTTAAACGGGAATCAGAAACGCTGGAGCAGACCTTCAGTTGATGTCAATCGCCATAGCCCCATTGACTTCAGTGGACTTACAGAAGAGAGTGAAGCAGTTAATATTTTAATATTAGAGAAGGTTTTATTTTTAGTAGAACAGCTATGCAACAGAGTAGTCCTCCTTTCCCTTCAATGGTTTCAATTAAAAGATCCTCATTTTCTTTAGCACAGTCACTGGTTAATTTGCTTCTTTGTCCCCATAGTCTTCCTTAAACTCTGCTTTTGGAGGACAAGAGTGGCCAAGAGCATCATTCTTTCATTCTCCTCCTTAAACGTGCCCAGAACATTCAGTGGTGGGGTTTTTTGTTTTAAATATAACACTGACTAGTTCAAACAACATTTTATTTTATTATTTGGTGGAGGATGGTTAAAACCAAGGTGCTAATTACCCAGAACAGATGCAGGAAGTTAGATTCTGATGATGTGATGAGATGCAAAAGGAGATGATACACACTCAACAAAGAGAAGGGAAAACGATGCATTATTCCCGCAAGAAAAGGATTTGATTTGGTTGCCTTTTAAACTCAAGAGCTGAAGCCGAATGAGCTAAAACCCAGTTTCAATAAGCGGAGAGGAACATCTGGGATGGGGGGATGGTCCAGGAATATGCAATACATGGAGCAATTAGAGAAAAGCCCAATATCGGCGTCAGGGAAAAATCAAGAGCAGATTCTAGAGATACTCCTCAGGGAAGGCTGAATCAATAGCAACCATCTAGTAGTGATGTTTCAGAGGTGGCTGCAAGGAATACACATGGCCAACATAACAATTGTTACACATCACTAGAGATTGAATTGAAGGGCTTGGTCTCCTTGCTGGGAGCTGTAGCAAATTCATGTGCTCTGTGGCTCAGTCCCAGAGGAGGATATGTAATACCCATTGAGCAGTGGGTTATATGTATACTCATTACATGGGCAAGTCCAGTAACGGAATGCACAAGTAAGGTCTCGCTTATGTGTGTGTATCCACTTATCCATGACATTCCCCTATTTGCATACACCACTGTGGGTTTTACATGTACAGGAATTTCTGGCACAAGCAGGGGCTTGCACATGTACTTGGTAGCTGTAAGTTCTAAAGCCAGGTTTAAAAATTTGACCCTTTAAAATAGGAAGATGACCTGATCTTATACTTAATGTTAAGCACATGCCTTGGTGCTGGCCTGATTCAAGGCCTGTGGTATTTTAAGTCTAGGGAAGATGCAGAGGAGTTTGATTTGTAACTACATCTGTAAAGACATTGACTAAAGCCTGGGGGAACTAGTTATAAATTTCATGTCATATGGAACAAACACTCAGAAACATTGCTACTGATTCTTATAAAAAAGTTGAAGAATTATTAGCTGGATTCTGTTAACACAAGGATAGTCTGTGGTTACATGTAAATAAGAATGCCACCAAATATTTTAGTAAGAAATAAAAATAACCAGCGCTTTAAAGCACTACCACTGTTGATCCAGCTAGATAAATACATGCACCCAGCTCAATTTAACTTCAGACAGAGGCCACAATTTTGTTATTTAAGCAGCAAGAAAAGGATTAGACATATAAGTGTTCCCCACACAGCCATATCACCTTCAATTGAATTCTTACAATCCTGTCTACTTAATGCTCAGCCTTTGCGCCACATGTCAAAAGAGAAGAAACCCCCCCTTGGCAAAGACCCATCCTACCAAATAAAGTTCTTCATATTCCTATTCCAGAGAGAAAAACCTGCTAAGCTTCCTTCCCCTCCAATAAATACCTGAACCTAAGCCTTCTGGACACCTCGTTACATGTAAATAACGTAATAAGGTCTTTACATTTGCTATGGCTGCTAGGGTCACCCACATTCACAAAACAGCCCAATTGCAAACATAAAATTGAACATTTGCCCCTTTATGAGCTCCACGATAACCCCAGTCCCAGAACCAAAATACACACTATATGCAACCTCCCCACACCACCAGAATCAGCAGTTTAGCACAGCCATGAAAGATGATTCATGCCTCTCCGTCCTGACATCAGTCTCAGTGACTCAGAGTAACCCAGTAGAGAAACCTTAATCACACTCCTCTGCTCCTTAAGCCTATACCTTTCTCCCATCTCTCCCGTCTGCCAATCCGGACTCATGTCTCCCAGTCCTCAAACATCCAGGTAGTGGACTGGGACTTGTTCATAGCAAATCACCTGATGACTCCCCGTTCCAGACTTGCTGTTTGCTCCAAGCAGCCGTGATACCTGGAGTCAGATGTGGTTGAAAATAAGTTGGTAAGTCTGTTCCCAAAGAGACTGGGAAAGACTCTTCTCTACTGTGGGAGAATATTTGGTAGGTGGGGCCTTATAAAGTAATGCCTGGAGTGAGAGGTGGGACAAAAAAATGATTTTAGGACAGGCTGTCATCTTCTTGGTCATCCATCTGCTCAGAAAATTTGCCTATATGATGACACAGACATCACTAACAGGAAAGGGTTAAGACACTGCATGTGGTTTTCCATCAAAAAAAAAAAATCTCCAGCCAGTGTTGCTCTATATAAATCTCCTTACTTGCCCTTTTCACCTTTATCCTAGTAATTTAAATACTAAACAGCAGTGTGCTGCCCAAAGCCTTTTCTTAATAACTTTATCTTCTTTAGCAAATGTTTGAAATCATTCTGTTCTTCGCCGGAGATGCTTTTGGGACTGGCCTACAGAGCTGGGCACAAGAACAAATGGCTGCTTTGTTCCTTCCTCAAGGGGATGCCCTAAAATAACATGTTTGCTGGGGGCCAAGGGCTCTTCCTTCTTCCCTGATTGACTTTGGCATTGCAAACTCCATTGACAGCAGACATTTGTTAGCAGCCATCACTATATAAACTGATAAAGTGCCAAACGGCCTCTGTTATAAGAGTGATTTAGGGTACCACTAAAGCTTTGTACTTTCAAATTCAGAGTGACAAATGCTGCATAGTTCCTTCCTGATAACAAGAATGTTTTTCAAGGTTTTATATTTGATGAAAAAAATCAAATAAACTTTTATTAGAAAACTAAAAGTCATTAGCGTGCAAATGAAATTTGTTTAATCAACAGATCAGAAGATTTGGTATTTAGAAAGTACAGATTTTCTCAAAAGACTTTTCTGAAGATCCCAGCACTTTGCCTCCTGCAATGATTCTTTGCTGTTCTCCAATGGAGAACATATCCAAGTATGGTGGTTGCAAACAAATCTTTCTCGGTATCATTGGATTTTTCACTTTTATGTTATTTACTAAAACAGTAACATTTGCAGGTTTCGGTTTTTCAAAAAATAAAAAAAGTCAATGTTCCATGTAAAGCAGACACCTTCAATAACATTTTTGTCAAAATTTTGTTCTTTTTGTCAAAAACCTGTCAAAAAACAGATTTGACAGAAATGTTTCAGCCTTCCCAACCCCAAAGCAACATGCAAAGAGAAAAATACTAGTTTCTAACCATTTTTGCTTATTTATGAGGGAGTATAGAGGAGATCTCAATTTTTATATTTTTACCTTCCAAAAATGGTCCCCCCCCCCGGCTTGTTTATAACTTAGAAATGTCAGATTTTGTCTACCATTATGGAAATACTGGAAACCAATAGGATATTGACATACAGGAGAAGAACTGGAACATGAGCAATTGAGAGGAATGGGATTATTTTAAATCAGACTGTGTAAAATTCTTCTCTTCCTCTTTTAAATAGGTTTCAGAGTAACAGCCGTGTTAGTCTGTATTCGCAAAAAGAAAAGGAGTACTTGTGGCACCTTAGAGACTAACCAATTTATTTGAGCATAAGCTTTCGTGAGCTACAGCTCACTTCATTGGATGCATACTGTGGAAAGTACAGAAGATCTGTTTTATACACACAAACCATGAAAAAATGGGTGTTTACCACTACAAAAGGTTTTCTCTCCCCGCACCCCACTCTCCTGCTGCTAATAGCTTATCTAAAGTGATCACTCTCCTTACAATGTGTATGATAATCAAGGTGGGCCATTTCCATCATACACATTGTAAGGAGAGTGATCACTTTAGATAAGCTATTATCAATAGGAGAGTGGGTTTGTGCGGGGGGTGGGGAGAAGGCCCAACTTGATTATCATACACATTGTAAGGAGAGTGATCACTTTAGATAAGCTGTTACCAGCAGGAGAGTGGGGTGGGGGGAGAGAAAACCTTCTGTAGTGGTAAACACCCATTTTTTCATTGTTTGTGTGTATAAAAAGATCTTCTGTACTTTCCACAGTATGCATCCGATGAAGTGAGCTGTAGCTCACGAAAGCTTATGCTCAAATAAATTGGTTAGTCTTTAAGGTGCCACAAGTACTCCTTTTCTTTTAAATAGCTGTCACTAAAAGCAAATTCTTTACAAATACTTGGGAGACCGACTCTCTGACTCTCATTTGAAGGTTGAGCAAGCTCCCACTCCAGTTCTCCAGCCTCCAATGAGCGCTTCAGCAAAAAACTGGGAAGACTTAATATTCATTATATTTCTAAGACAAAAAATAAGTAACCACAACAGTAAAAGCTAAAAGAACTTATTTTTGAGAATTAAAAATAAAATTCAGATTTCCAGATTCAGAACATTTTTTTTCTTTTTCAGGTTACCTGAAAAGCAGCCCCTAACCTCAACCAGAAGCCCTGGAGTTAACCCTGTTACATGTCCAGTTTGACAAAAGGGAACTCTTTACAGCCTGGAGAAAACCCTTGTTAGGTAAGGAAGCGTCATTTCACAAATTTTACAAATGGGGGAGCTGAGGCATAAAGAGGCAAATGGTCTGGATTTCAGAAATGTTAAGCATCCACAATTCCAGTTGAAGCCAATGGGAGCTAAGGGTGCTCAGAACCTGTGAAAGTTCTCTCTTATGTGACTCACACAAGGCCACACAGCAAGTCAGTATCACAGCCAAAATTAGAACGAGAGAGATCCCATCTCTCAGACATGTGCTCCATTCACTTGACCACACTGCCAATTCCAACAATTAATTAAACCCATTATCATTGTTAATCTCATTAACTTTTAGTAGTTTGTATCACCACAATAGTTTTTCCCCTGGGCACAACACTATTCAATAACTTATTGTTATTTACTCAAAACAATGCTTTCAAATTCTGAGCTGGCAAACGTTTTATTTAGTGAGTGAGTAGAGCATCTGTTTATAGTCCTTAGGGACAGCACTAAACAACCAAGGCTTCATGTCAGGATCAAGCTAACAACAGGGTCCAGCCTCCCCGCCCCCCCCCAAGCTTTAGGGGACACTGACTTCCAATAATATTTACAATTGTCATTCACGATCACACAGCAAACAGTATGGGAATATGTTTGGGAAGGGGTCCTAAATCTCTGTAGCTCCTGGGTCTCATATTTAATCTATCCTGCTTCATGAATATAAAATTGTGGCTATGGCAAGAGATGTAAATCTGTACAAGTCACATGAGGCATTTGGTTTCAGGTGTAAGTAGTAAAACTTGCAGGCCATTTCCTGTTCAAATGACAAAGCACTTAAGCTCTCACTTGGAGCGTTCCAATTTTTTTTTATGCTGTTTATAAATCAGCCTTTAAATTCACTAAGGAAATGAAGAGTGGCTGGAATGGCAAAGCAGGCTGTACATGTTAAACTGAATAATGCTAGCATGAAGGGGATGAGCAGACACTGTAGGGCAAATAAGGAGGATAGTAAAACAAATTATTTTTAATTGCTGAGTTTGGATCTTTGACAGAAATTGATACAAAAACACCGAACCCCATTTGCATGGCTGGAGATACCCATAAATGTTAGAGAGCATCTTCACATAAAAACACATTGAAATAACATTAAGGTTCTGAAAAAAAGCCGCTAAGCTTACAGGGGACAAGCATTGGTAAATGGAGGAAGTTAAGCAACATTTGCTTTCTTTTCTTTTGGACTTCTGAGTTATCCAGATTTGTTGGCACGGCAATATATTAATTTGAATTTCTATCATAGTATCGGATGCAGCTATTCTAATAGGAACGCCCTTGGAGCTGGATATTTGCATTACACAATATTTGAACCCAGCAGCTAAGAGTTAATTATTTCTGCACTCTAGCTTGTAACTGGAACACCAGGACTCAGCTCCTTGGCTGTGGCTGAGGAAAGCACTGCACACTCCAGGAGGGAGAGTGCAAAAATGTCTGATCCTGGGATGGCTGTGTGCTGGACTAATCTGTAGATGTTGTAAATTACACCAGCTGCCAATAGCCCCAAAGAGGCCTGTGCAGCAGCTAAGGTTGCTGAGGTATAAGTCCTAACCACCTCTCACCCCTGCCACACCTGGAGTCAAACATCAGGGAGGGTGATTACATAAGAGCCAGCACCAGAGGATTCTCCCACATTGAGTGATCCTTCCGCGGCCAACTATATTGACCTTCCCTTTCTGGTACCCATCCTAGGGGAAGTCCAAGACTGACTTTCCCAACCAAGACATCCATCCTGGAAGAATTAGACCACAGTAAGATTTATTGGCTAGACCTTGCTCGGATACATGTAGACTGTTTCTGTGCCAGTGCTCTGGCAAAAGGCCTGGAGAACTCAGACTTTGCTGTGTCTCACATCAAAGATACCGTTTCCAATGTGAATTTAAAATGCAAGTGTCTAAATCATAAGACATTAACATTTGAGTAAATGTTGTATTTGTCCAGCTATGTTAGGATATTGCAAGTTTCCAGAGGTTCTATTCCCATATCTTCCTGAGCTTGCTACCAGTCCTATGCATTATGCATGGGATACATGGACTTACTGTGACAGTAAATCTCACCTAGCCGTGCCCATTCTCTGTCTTATTTTAGCATCTTGCACTTTTACTTTCACTGTCATATTAAGTAGAGCAAAATTATTTCCTGTAACATTCAAGGGGTTTGGATAGCTGTCATCCTTCTTCAAATGTTTATTTCACCTGTCAGCCTGAAACACCACACATGCAAGGAACATTTTGTTTTTCTTTTACAAGGATTTGCATATGCCATTAAGTATAGTCCTAATTGGGATCCAAAACCCACTCCTGATGTTTCATGCTGATCTGTCACTTTTAGTCTTCATGAATCAAGTATCAGGTCTTGCTTCACAATTGAATAACATCGTGTAGAATACACCTTGTTGGGGGAACAGAGGAGACCGTTATTTTACTTCCCTGGTGTTGTTTCAACTTTCAGAAGTAAAATTGTAAAATCTCTCAGTCATTCCCAAATAGTTTAAGGAGCCTACTGGGCTTAAGGAACTGCATCTTGTTTCTTTATTTCTATTCCCATTAACTGAGCCACAATCACAACTCTCCACCGAGTAGATTAACATGACTCCATGCAGAAGGAAAGTTAATCATTCTTTGCAAAACCTTGTCTTGAAGAAAATTTCTTAACTGGCAATACTGAAAATTATAACAATGCTGAACTGATAAATATTTTAACTACCTCAAAGCATTGCAGAATGGTTACTTTCTTCTGGCTCTCCACCAGCTGAAATCATGCTATGATGCAGCATTAAAACTCATGTGGCCTGGTTCTGATCTCACTTGTGCTGGTTTTAAGTGATTGTAAAGTGGGAGTCAGTTATATTTGCACCATTTTTAAAACCCGTTTACATTGCTAGAGTCATGTAAAGTGGCTTTAGTGTAAATGAGAATCAAACTTATTACTTCTGCTCCAGTTCTACAGTGAGAAACATAATACTATGGGCCAGGACCTCCGCTGGTGTAGTTCCAGTTAGTTCAGAGCAGCCATTCCAATTCACACCATCTGAGGATCTGCCTTTCAGTACTCTTTAATAGCTCTATTCCTTTTCTCTCTATTTCATTTTCTATTCTTTATATGAATCTATATGTATGGATATGATAAGCCCTAACATACCCATCTTATTGCAATTGGTTGAAAAATGAGAACATGTTCTCAAAAAGTGTCATGAAAAATGTGTCTCTTTTTCTTCAAAATTCAAAATTTCCAATTTTTGTTTGCCAGAATTTCAAATTTTTTTTAAACCAATACTATAGTAGGTCAAAAGATTAAATGTTTTTTATGGAGAAAATTTTTATTGGAAATACATCTTCTTTTTAATTCATCAAAATGTAGACAAAATTAATCAAAGATCAAAATTCAGAAAATTTCAACCAGTTCCCCAATGCTAGAGATGGACAGAAAATATTGCCTTTGAAAACACAATTATATTAACTTTAAAATGTAATGGATTATAAAAACAAACCTTAGTCCTTGTGAAAGTCAAAGCATCTCTTTCTCCAGTGTTGGACTTTGATTCGCAAGTCAAATTCCAGAATCGAAGAATTTCAATTAAACTGATGATAGAATGTCAGTTTTACATTTGGCTTTTTCTGCGTAGATCCAAATCCCAAGACTGGCATTTCATGCATTTTGAAACCAATAATTTTCTTGATTTGGGGACTGAATGCTCAATAACACTGTGTGGCAAACACAGTGTTGCCAACTCTCCTGATTTTATCACAAGACTCATGATGTTTGGTATTTATCTGATATCCCAGATCCTGAAGTCAAGTGAATACATGAGAATGTCAGCTTTAACTTAAATAAAATACGTTTCCCGGATATTGGAACTACAGGCGGACACAAGCAACTTTGCTCATGAGACCAGTCTTGTTGAATTAACACTTGTGAGAAAATTTACTGAAGACCAGAATTTTCAGAAGGGCTCAGATTTCATTTAGGCACCAGAGCTAAGTATGTTGGGTGCTGGGCACTTTTGAACATCTGGGCCTTATTTAGGTGCCTTAATGGGAGCTGAGCTCTCAGGAAAATCTGGCCCAGATGAAATCTTACTATAGAAATTTGAAGGCCTCCTCTGTGTGGAAGGTCCCAATGCAACTTGAAATCACTCTGTGTTGCAAATGCAGAGAAGAACCCCTGATTTTGCATTCTGATTCCAAAAATTTCTACAGAACAAAATTGACAAGCTCCAATAATTTGATCTCCCAAATGTTGTATATAGCAGAGCTTTAAGATTACTGTAGCAGTTCAATTCTTTTGTGAAACAAAGCACATTAATTTTAAGCATGTCAAGTATTTGTTCTCCAGTTATCATCAGAGTTGGAGTACACACAGTTTTAATATTTTAACATTCAAAAACATATTGGAATGAGTGGAATAAAGACGATTATTGTGCACATTTGTTATTAAAATGGTTCAAATAGTTGCCCAACAAACCTGATTTTCAAAAGCTTAGCATGCCAGTCAGCTTTATAAAGGTGCAGAATGAAAACTTATTTGTATTACAGTAATGTGTAGACCCTGCGGTAACTCGACCTAAGGTACGTCGACTTCAGCTGTTGTTATTCAGGTAGCTGGAGTTGCGTACCATATGTCCACTTACTGCGGTATATACTGAGGCCTGAAGAGAAGGGTTCTTCAGCTGGCAAAAAAGATACCAACCTGGCTAAATATTAATTTAATGAGAAAATGAATATAAGAATTCATAGGCAGTATTACAAGCCTTTTGACTGCAGGAAGTAGAGGCTGCTAAATACTGACAAACATATAAGACCCCTGCAAACATTTTACTTAGATCAGCATCTAATACCAAGTTTGTTCCTATGAGTGGCTGAGTCTTTTTGGAGAGTTACAATGTTCATTCTTAAGAAATGCCAAAAACAATTAAAAGCGAATATACTATACATTCTATATTATTAGTATCTTGAAACTACATTTCAAAGTACTAGAGCAGGGGTCAGCAACCTTTGGCATGCAGCCCATCACGGTAATCCACTGGCGGGTAGCAAGATGTTTTGTTTACGTTGACCATCGGCAGGCACAGCCCCCCGCAGCTCCCATTGGCCAGGAATGGCAAACCACAGGCACTGGGAGGTACGGGGGGCCGTGCCTGTAGATGGTCAATTTAAACAAAACGTCTCGCGGCCCACCAGCCGATTACCGTGATGGGCCGTGTGCCAAAGGTTGCTGACCCCTGTACTAGAGGCAGCTTAACTAAATATGGAGAATAGGTTAAATTGGCACCAAGGGGTATATAGGAATAAAGGAATGAAACAGAACAAAGGAAAATAAGCTGACTGTCAGGAAACACTTCCTGGAATGTCAATAGTTTCCCAAGGGGAGTGTTTGAAACTACATCACTTGAGTCATTTTAAATTAGACAACATCTAATAAACCTGCATTGGCACAAGGGTGGAGTAGACGACCAGAAAGATCTCCTCCATTCCTGGATTCTATCAAAAGACACTGAAACAATGCAGAATAGCTAACAAATTTCAAATAGCATATGTTAGTGACTAAGGCTCTAATTTCATCTACAGAGAAAAAGAAACAAACAATTCAGGCCCCAATTGCAAAACATCTAAGCATATGTTTGACTTTGATGGAGCTGTGACAATTTAAGGAACTGGCCCAGAGTATTTCAGCTTATTCACAAACATTTCTCAATTCATTTTCAGAATATTCTACATTCAAATCCCTTTCCTATTTTGCCAATATTCAAACACAGCTCTTCATGTTTGTCAAGTAGGAATTGATACAGATTGGGAATCTTTTTTGTAATTGGTTTTGTAACGAAAAGCTGACATTCTAACTGATTAAATTCTGGTCCCTTAAGTAGTCAGGAGTTGGTTCTGTCTCTGGGAAAGTATCTAAGATGAGGTTATCTGTACAGATGGCACGTTTGGAATATAAGTATTCTGACCTTCTTGAATATCATAAATGTTTGAGCCTTGCATAGGAATCCTCCTATAGCAGAAATTTGAGGGTATCTGATAAATAATCTCCATAATGCCAAAGTCCATAAAGGATAGAAATCCTACAAATGTATTTTCTGCAGAATTTTTCCTTATACTATGTTTGTGTCAGATTCTCAACTGTTGTAAATTGGCAATGCTCCCTGGAAATCAATGGAACTGCACTGATTTATAATAGCAGCGAAGGATCTCGCCTTCTATTTGAAGCCTTGTGTTTATTGGAAAACCATATCTGACTAGTTGCAAACCTGTCTGACCTCAGCAATATAACTAGCATGCTGAAGTATTAATAACTAACTAACTATAGTACTTATATAGCCCACAGTATCTGAACACCTCAGTCTTTAACGTATTTAGCCTCACAAAACCCCTGTAAGGTAGGGGGAAAAAATCCATTGTACATGTGAGGAATTTAGGCACAAAGATACTGAGGTATTTACTTGCCTAACACCCATTGATTTGGGCCTAAGTAACTTGTGCAAGGTCACACAGAAAGCTTGCAGCAGAGCAGGGACTTGAATCCAGGTCTCTCAAGTCCTAGGATAGTGGCCTGATAACAGGAGCATACCATCTCTCCATTTATTTCTCTAATATTAATTTATTGGTTTGCACCAGAAAGTCCTCTTTGCCTTCTTATCCATTGGCTTCTGAGCAGGGACAGACTGCTTTTCTGCTTTGAAGTGCCAGCCATATTCATGCTTATCCTTAACTTATTGAATACATCATTATAGAAAACAATGAAATAAGTAGGTGGAATTGAAAGGCCTGATTCACCATTGCCCTGCACCTGGTGCATCACTTAAGCCAGTGTAAAGCAAGTGTAGAATGGAATCATTTTACATCCATTTTGCCCTCCAATTGCACAGGTGTAAGTGACTACAAAAGGTGCAGGGTAACAGAACTGAGCCTTAAGATTTTACTTTGAAACAGCATCAGAATAGAAATCAAAGGTCCTTCGTGTGAACAGCGGAGTTATCAGCAGAACAATCTGTCACAAGCTTTATAGATATTGATTTACAGGGTATAATGGTGAAAATTCCATCCTTCACTAATATTGAAAAATTGCATTTAGATATTTAGCATTAGTGTGCTAACCATTTTTTTTTTCATTTCTGCAGATTCTGTGGCAATACAGAAAAAAAAGGCTTTTACGCAAATAATATCTGAATGAAAACAAAAGCATTTAAGGAATAAAAAGCTAATTGACATTCTGAATAAAACAAAAGATGATTACTTTCAGTTTCAGTATTTTTCGTGTTATGTTACATTAGTAGACATCAATAGTGCAAGCTATTTGGCCCAGATCATAGGATTTAAACTACCTTTCTGTCCTACCTGTTTTTGTGGCCCTCTGCTCACTACAGTGGTCCAAGTCATAAAGCAGAGCCACTCTCCTTTATGTCCAGCTCTCCAGGGCCCCAAAGGGTCATTCTGGAAGATTGGGAATAGACACCCCAGCCACTGTCCCTCCCTTCTGGATGTGCCCTCTAGGCCAGGGACCAGGAGCAGAAGTGGGATAGAAGCCTCTGTGGCTTCCCACAGGGGGATTCTTCCACTGGCCAGTTAAAATGGCTTTACGCAATAGCATAAAGTAACCTTAGGAGGGCCCAGTACAGATAGTTAAATGCATAAATGGATTTAAGTTACAGTGGGTCATTCAGGAAATGCAATAGTAAAGAAAATAAAAGGAAATTAAGTTGGATGCATGGGAAAATGGAAGGGAACTGCAAATATTATCTTTGCTACCAATACTATGATCTAGTGAGTTACGTAGGGAGTTCAAAGTCAGGGTTCATGGGTTCTGTTCATGGCTCAGCCATGTACTCACTGTGTGACAAAGAGCATGTCACTTCATTTCTTGGTGTCTTTCCTGCCTCCCCAGGGTGTAGTGAGGCTTAAGTAACATTTGTGGAAATTCTTGGGAATTAAATTTAATAGCAGGATCTGGCATATCCTGTGGTCTTGTAGGGAGCTGGACTGACTACAGTGTTCTTAGCAAGTTGTCTGAAAAAGTTCAAGAAGAAAATTTTCTTGAAAGAAAACATTCCCCCCCTCCTCCCACCAAGAATCTCTGCTTCTCCAACTGTTCATGTCCTCATTACTGTGTCTAATTAAACTCCGCTCGACTTTGAAATGCATTGCTACAGTAATTCAGAGCATAGTAAAAACTTATGGGAAGTAGATGGAAGAATGCACAAAGCTATTTTAAGACAAACCCAACATAAACAATTTAAATTTACTGTTGTGTATAATTTAACTTTTCTTCTTTGGCCCTTAGAGCGACTTTCCCTGAAGCAAGCTGGAAGCACCGTTCCTACAAGACATTGCAAGGTTAGAAAGAGATTTGTCTGTTCATAGAGATGGGATGATGGTGCAGGGAAGAGAAGTTAAGCTGCAAAATATCTTTGGAACTTGTCCCATCCCTCTCCCCCCCCACCCCGCAAACACACAAATAATGAATGATCTACACCCACTTTAAGACCCCTTTACACTGCTCTGGTAGTGTAAAGGGTGTGTGCAAATAAGGATCAGGACATTTGAGTCTTACCTACAGAATGTGGGCCTGATTCTTGTCTGCAGATATAGTGCTGAGGATGAGGTGGAGCATGCAAAGGTTCCTCTTGCGCTTGTCTGGTCCTGGACCGTGGATAAAACAGAGTCCTATTGCACTGGGATTGGGAGGTGATTCCAGACACAATGGTGGCAGTTAGACAGACAGACATAGGGCCAAATTCTCTACTGGCATAGGTCCACTGACTTCACTGGAGTTGTGCCAGCGGAGAATTTGGCCCATTATATTTCTAAACAAACTTCAGAATTAAGGAACCCTGTGCTAATAATTAGTTCTCAAACTTTCACTGCCTCAAAACAAAAAGTCAACAAAAAGGTCCAAGTTTGTTTTTTTAATCTTTTGGGTCAAAAAAGCAATTTTTCCATTATTCTGATTCAACACAACCCCCTTTATCCATTTTATGGCTGTTGTTTATCAGCTCAAGTGCAGTTTTACGAGGCTGGATACAACATGAAAGTACTTGATGTACTTTATAGAACAAGGCATTATTGACATTTCAATATATTAAATGCTGAAGGAGAAATGCATATTGACGATAGCAAAGCTGTTCTGAAAGGAAAAGGATAAGAAACCATTAAGATTTTATTAGATATTTTCTGGATGTTGGATTGCCCAACTGGAGCAACGATACAAGGAAAACCTGTGAAATTGCTGAAGCTGAGACATCAGGGTGCTTGGTAAAATACATGTTTGTACTGAATAAGATGTAGGGGAGAAGCCAAATCTGCTTGATCACTATCAACCAAATCAGCCAGTTCTGAAAACCCTCCAGGTGAAATCTTGGCCTCATTGAAGTCAGTGGCAAAATTCCCATTGACTCCAATGAAGCCAGGATTTCACCCCATTTTTCATAAAGTTTTTGGTCCTGTAACTATTGTCCAGGTTGTAGCATGTGAAATAAAATCTCCCATCACTAAGGCTTCCTATGGAGTTCCCCAGTCTATAGTGCATTCCTGGGCTCTGGATTTGCTCCCCCAAGGCATAGCATTTTATTCCTGCACCAAGGTCTCCTGCATAGCAACACAGAACAATTGCCTAGCTTTGGTGGGATTGAAATGGCCCTCACTTGAAAATAAGAACTTTTGTGTTTAACTCTCTCATTTGCAGTACTGTCTACCAGTCTGTGCACTTGTGGCTTCTACATGGAGGCAGTTATCTGTTGTAAAAACCCTGATAAGAGGAAACAGATTAATTATCGGTACAGTGCTATAGCGCAAATGTCCTTAGTTTGCTGTAGGTTTTTGTCTAACCTATAAATGCCTACTAAAGTAAAATAAAATATGGAGACTCAATATTTAATATAATACTTAAATGGAGTCACTGCAAAATTAAACAAAAAAGTGTTTGTGTCTGATAGTCTTGTTAGTCTTGATCCTATTATTTCATAATATGCAGCTAGAATGTGCCAGCAGAGCATTTGTACATGACCTGGATTGTAGATTTTTTTTAAAATAAAACAAACACATACACACTTGGGACTGTGCCAAAGGGCTAGATTGTGACTTTAGGCACAATCCTGAGTAGTAGCTGGGGACACTTCTGAGTCACAATTCCCCCTCTGGCTCCTTCTTGCTCCTGGATCTATGCCAACAATAAAGTACTCCCTCTTTTGTGCTGGGTCAGCTGCACTGGCTACTAAATAGGAAGGGTGAAGCCAAAGTTCTGGCCATTCTCTGCCTCTCCCCAGACTGCCTTAACCCACTTACTCTATGCAGGAGAAAGTACGCTGGTGTGTAGTCCATGGCATGAGTGCATAATCCATGTCATAATCTAACTGTAAAAAAAGAATGCTTGTAAATCCTCTGGCCAAAAGCTCTAAAGGGTAAGGAGTTCTCTTCTCCCATCTGTTGGTGATCTGGGGAAGAATGGCCACAGAGCTGCTTTGTTTGCATAAACTATTTACACAAACTGCCAGATGGACAGAAGCTCCAGAGGAGAATGAGCTTTCTGTCCCTAACTATTTTTGAACAGCTACAGTGAGATTCATTTGCATAGGATTTCTACCCTGAATTCCTCCAGTGCCACTTTGGGAATCAGCATAACTATGCACAAACTCAGAATTGGTTGGGTAATGAAGTTGAAGTGAGAGAAGAGAAAATGACTCCTACCTTGTGGCAAGGCTTTGCTTAAGGATCTTATAGGCTACTGATTCTCCTCCACTGTGGATTCTGCATCATTGGAAGAACTCTTTGATGGGAGATGATGTAGAGGCATGACCTTGATGGGCTACAATGTAGAGAGGACTCTTTGCTAAAGCAGCAGAGCTGCCTGAACTCCTGTGAGGCTTCTCCCAAACAACCACTAAATAAAGCTGAAATTGGTATAGCTTGGTTAGGTGTTGGAGCTTCAGCGCAGGACCAGGCAGCGCTGCCAAAGGACTTCAGACAGGCCTGCCTAAGTGCACCTCAGGATTCTGGGATGAATGGGTTTAGCAGATAGGAAAGGGAGAAGTGACATGGTAAAAGTACTATTGGACATTCACATTGGTGGGCAAAGAACTGCGTTAACAGACTATGGCCAAAGTTACTGCTGGGGAGTGGGAGTGAGGCTACGTTCCTTTTTCCCATAAAAAAGTTGTCCTTGTTTCATATACGGACTCAATGCCTGTGAGTGGGGAAATATTTCCTATTAAGGGTGCCCTGGTGAAGTATTTACTAATTGGAGAAGTTCTGGGTGGGGCTCAATTCTATGGTGTTTGTTCGTTTTAAGAGGGACCCTGTGATAGGGTGCTCCAAGAGTCAGGCAGCCTGGTTGTGAGCACCGCTGGCAGAGGTGGGTGCCTGGTTCCTGACCCTAGGCTGGGAATCTTTTTGCCTGCACTCACATCTGGGCCTCAGTCTATAAGAGGGTATGGTAGGGGGACCCAGGCCCTCTCTTTCCACAGGGTCCCAGCTCAGAGCCCTATGTGAAGTCCACTGTCCTGGGCTACTTCCTACCTATGTCCCTTCAGTTTGTAGCATGGCCCCTATAGCCCGAACAGTCTTTAGTGCCTCCCCTGGAGTAGCACCCCCATTGTGGACCTCTGGCCTACCACCACCATCCTTACAGTCGAGTATACAGTTCGCTCACTGCTGGGTGCACCCCAGTCTCAACGGTGTTTCTCTCTCTTGGTCAGGAATGCAGTGTTTCTCCTCCTACAACTGTCCCGGCTGTCAGACTGATACTGACACTTCCCTCATAGACAGAGATGGAGCCACCTCCTGTCTCTTCATTGCCCTGAACTGAGCCCGGTTCTCTTCTGTCTTCACCTTCTAGGCCTGGCAACTGGCTACAGGTATAGCAGAGTGAGCAGCTAGGCCAATAGGTTCTCTTTAACCCCTTTCCTGCCAGTGTAAGGTTTCTCCATTCCATCATAGACCCTTAGCTATTTGAACCTGGCCCTTGTTGCTACCAACAACACTTGGCAGAAGACTTCCTTTGCAGAAGTCTTCACTTGGCAGAAGACGTTTATTCCAGAGTTTTTCCTTTTCTGGTGTCCCTCAGTCTTAATGGTCAGAGTCACATCCTAAAGATTAAGCTATGCAAACAACAAGATTCACATTTCATTTTCAAACCAGTTTCTAAAGAGGCTGTAAAAAGGCTTGGTGAGCTGGGTAGTGACTAGCTGCAGACTGGTCAGTAAAAAATTCATGGAGAGAGAGCCTCATCAGACTTATAACATTATTAAATGGCAACGTAATAAAACTGAAATGCAGACCATCCCATGAGAGAAGACTGCTTATATGAAGAGATTTCAGCTTCTTGTGCATGGATCTTGTCTTCCTTTGTGTTTGTAAAGGGCCATGGAAACTGGTAACACTTACATATGGTATGATACATACATCCCTATAGTTATTTGTTAGAAAATTATGTGGCAGCATATGACTTAAATAGAAACCAATAAATTTATGGTGTTGCTCATGTTACCAGAATAGAAAGTTGTTTTAATATATTTTTTAATCGGAAGCAAATTACTTAAGGTCTTCCCTTGACCAGAGACCAGGGCAATCTAAATACCACCAGTGACAAATAGCCCTGTGGTCTAGAACAGCAGTCAGAATACTATAACATTTATTTTATGGCAGAGAGTATTAACTTTGTGAGGGAGTAGTGTCATAATTCAGGGCTCTGAATAATCAAAAGTGAAGATTTCCCCTGCAGATTGTCATGTCATAAAATGATACCAACAAGTATGTGGCCAACTAATTTAAAAATAAATAAAATGTAAGCTGTGAAAATAGGTTTCTCTTTTCCACTCCATAAACGGAAAGAACATAACTAGGGTTCAGCTAGATTTACTTTACCCACAACTCAGTGACCACAACAAAACACCCCTGGCTAATCTTGCCCATATGCTCAGGGTTTAGCTGATCGCCATATTTGGGTCGGGAAGGAATTTTCCCCCAGGGCAGATTGGAAGAGGCCCTGGAGGTTTCTCGCCTTCCTCTGTAGCATGGGTCACGGGTCACTGGCTGGAGGATTCTCTGCTCCTTGAAGTCTTTAAACCATGATTTGAGGACTTCAATAGCTCAGACATAGGTGAGAGGTTTATTGCAGGAATGGGTGGGTGAGATTCTGTGGCCTGCGTTGTGCAGGAGGTCGGACTAGATGATCATAATGATCCCTTCTGGCCTTAGTACCTATGAATTGGCTGCATTCAGATACCACAGTGATAGAATCCATAATGGTAAAAGTAACCCTTCTGCAGAAAGAACAAGGCTTATACAACATTCAAGCATCAATAACTCCTAGTGGTACTTAAATAGTGAAGAATAGAGCTGTTCAGGAAACCTCTTTTTTCCCATGTTGTCATGGTGCCTCATGGGAGTGGTAGTTTGGGTGCCTTATACTCTCATTCTCCTCTGTTGACAGGCTCCCTGGTTAGACTACATCTCCAGTGATGTACCACAGATTCCCCAGCTGGAGAGGGAAGACAGGGCATCACGGGAGATGTAGTGCAGGTGGGGAGCCCAGTCCATAGAGGAGAATGAGACACAGGAGCACAACTCCCCTAATTTACTGTGGCATATCTGAAGCATATTCAGATAGAATGTTTTCAATTTGCAGCCAAAACTTTGCAGTATTCAGGTGATGGATTTTCAATTTTTCATTGAAAATTTCCTTGAAAAGCAGTTTGTGAAAAGCTTTATTTAATCGAAAAACAATTTTGATAGGAAATTTTCAACCAGCCTTAGTGAAGACGACTTTTGCTGGCCTGCTGCACATGTGTGAACTTCACCCAGTGAAAACACCAGACACACAGATTCCAGCACTAAACTTGAGTTATCAATGCTGGATGATTTCTAAACCAGCACCAAGGTGCATTTTTCAGATAGCCACTTACCGGTTGCTAATTACTCCAGCTGTATGGGAATAATTTTGTACCGGGGTTAACGGGCCAGATTCCTGCTGAGATGCAGGGAACTCCAAAATGTGCCTCTGTACCATCAAAGCCTGTCACATTTCAGACCATCAAATTTAAAACCAAACTCTAGCCCCGATATATCTTCAAACATTGAGCCTTAGGGCTAAACTGGGTCTATCAACATCAAGAATAATAGCTCTTCGTCTGATAGAGTTTGAGTTCATGTGTTTTATTAAGTGCCATTTCCCTAACTATGTGTTTTGTACAATCAAAATGAAAATGGATATGTTCTACAATGAAGCAAAATCTGTCAGACCTATTTCCCACCAAAGAAACAGCCCTTTATTAGAGCAGCTGGCTTTCTGCTATTAGAAACGTCCAGACTTGTACATCTTTCCCCATACAAATAGCCCAGTCTGATCAGGCTTTGGTTAATCATCTATTTAGCTAATTATTCACCCCTTGTGGTAGTGCTGGCTGTTGGATTTGTACTCACTGTGACAGATGCCTTGCTAGTTTTTTGAGATTACCAGTAGAGCTGGGCAAAATTTTTCAACCAAAACTCTTTTCAGCAAAAAATGCAGATTCAGTGACACCTGTTTTGCGTGAAATTGACATGAATCCACAATTGTTGCTGTAAAAAACAAACAAAATTGAAAAAATTCCTTCAACATTTTCAAAGAAAAGCATTTCAACTTTTCAAAAGCAATTACTTTATTTCAAAATTTCCCTTAAATTTATTTATTTGGGTGAAGCAAAATGACTCTAAACAATTTTTTCAACTTTTCAATTTGCCAAAAATTTGGAAAAAGTTTGTTTTCAGTTTGACTCCAGCCAGTTTTTTCCTCTGATTTTTTTGGGAATTGCCAGCACCCCCAAAAATCCATTATTCACCCAGCTCTAATTAAAATGGTGTGCTAATCTGGTGCGATGCTTTGATATATGAAGGACAAACTCCAGGCAGGCCCTCTTAACATTTTTTAAGATAGTAGGAATAAGGGTAGAACACAAATTTACCAGTAAACAGAAACTCTGTAAGATTTTGCAATTTGTTCTCAGACAACAACAGAAAAAATAAACTTGTGCAACTCAGGTTAAATAACAAGCGTGCATTAGAGTCCCAAACTACTAATGCCTCTGCCTAGTGGCACCATGGCATGAGATGCAAGGAAAGAACTCATAATAATACGCTTTTTTTCTGGTGTAATAGAATTTTACTAACTTTTCTGTATTTCATCCTAACACTCAAACATTTCTTTAAAAAAAGCAAACAGTTTTCTGTCTTGTTCTTACTCAGCTACTCTGGAGTCTTGCTACTACCAGCATTCCTATGCTGTACGTACCGAGACAACGGAGCTGCTTATCTTACAATATGCAGCCAAGTCCAAGGGATGTAATAACACAGCGAGCAGTGTGACTGTCTACTCAACTAGGCAAAATCACTTTCATGCCCTTTTTAGTTCCCATCTTTTTCAGCAACTGCTGTAAAGCCATTGCTTGTTGCAGTGAGATCAGGAATGCCACCACATCTAAGGACCTATATGTCATAAATGGAACTCTGAATAGGTGCAGGTTCTGCCCACATGGATTGGGGCAGAACCTTTCCTTTCCCCTTAGCTCATTCCAATACACTTAGGTTTTCTGTACCTATAAAGTAACTAGCACTTCCAACTACCAAATGGGTGACTTACACTAATTTTTACAGCATGGATGCTCTAGCTATTCAAAGAGTGAGGAAAGAGCCAGGGCTGTGAAGATAATCCATGGCATTTCCCATCTGACTACATCCCATTGTGATGGGGTACACAAACCCCACGCTGACCAGGAAGGGTTGATGAATTATAGAATATCAGGGTTGGAAGGGACCTCGGAAGATCATCTAGTCCAGCCCCCTGCTCAAAGCAGTACCGATCCCCAACCAAATCATGAGCTGCTGTGGGCTCACTCAGTCCTGCCCCACTTCACCATAGCTATCAGACTTGGAGGGAGGCAATTAAAAGGAGAGCGCCCAGGTCAGGAGCGCAGACTGGCAGCTCCCCTGTTATGTGAAAGGCCTGAGGGCCAGCAGCTGACTGAAGACTGTTCTGTCAGAGCCTCCAATGGGCAGGCTGGCTTGATACAGACTGAGAGTTTGATTGGTTAGCAGGAACCTGGTGGTGGGTGTTAAGGCAAACTGCTGCAGGTGGGTCCCACCTGAAAGAAAAGGGACTGAAAGGTGAGCTTAGCGGGGCTGAAGCCTATTTTAGTTTGTGCTTGTGTTGAACTTTGGCTTGGGGACTCCACTATCCCAGAAGGGAGTGAACTCCCTCAGTGACTTGGCCAACTGGGCTAAGCCAAACCATAACTGAAGTGCTCTGAAGGCTAGGCTGGGGAAGCTGAGGCAGTGTTGTGCTATTCCCTGTGCCATCCCTTCCACACTTCTAAGCAACTAACCCCTACTACACACCCACAGTTACATTAATCATTATAAGTTCACAATGCACTCTTCTTGCTGGCAGAGCCATCCCTTGGGTAGGGCGAATCAGGGTGACCGCTTTGGGTAGGGTTGCCAACTTTCTAATCGCACAAAACCAAATACCCTAGCCTTGCTGCTTCCCCAAGGCCATGCTCCCTACCCCGTTCCTTTTCCGAGTTCCTGCCCCCAGTTCACTACATTCCCCCTTCCTCGGTGGCTTGCTCTCCTGCACCCTCACTCACTTTCACTGGGCTGGGGCATGGGATTGGGGTGCAGGAAGCGGTAAGGGCTCTAACTGGGGGTACAGGCTCCGGGGTAGAGCAAGAAATGAGGGGTTCAGAGTGTGGGAGGGACTCTGGGCTGGGGCAGGGGATTGAGGTATGGGGCCAGTGAGGGCTCCGTCTGGGGATGCAGGCTGTGGCGTGGGGCTGGGGATGAGGGTTATGGCTGGGGGTGTGGGCTCTGGGGTGGGGCCGGGGATAAGAGGTGTGTGGTGCAGGAGGGGGCTTCAGGCTGGGGGGGGCGCTGAGGGCTGGGGCAGGGCGTTGGAGCATGAGCTTACCTCCAGTAGTTCCCAGTCAGCGGTGCAGCAAGGGGGCTAAGGCAGGCTTCCTGCCTGTCTTGGCTCCATGCTGTGCCCCGGAAGTGGCCAGCAGGTCCAGCTCCTAGGTGGAGACGCGGCAGACAGCTCTGCACATTGCTCTTGTCTGCAGCACCACTCCCGCAGCTCCCATTGGCCACGGTTCCTGGCCAATGGGAGTGCAGAGCCGGTGCTAGGGCAGCGTGCAGAGCCCCGTAGTTCCCCCACCTAGGAGACGGACCTGCTGGCCGCTTCCAGGGTGCAGCACGGAGCCCGGACAGGTAGGGACTAGCCTGCCTTAGCTCCGCGGCACTGCTGACTGCACTTTTGAAGGCCCGGTGGACTCATTTGCCTTCAGAGGAGAGTCACAATCCCCCCTACAGGGCAGCAGCATTAGCAATCACACATTTCTCCACTATCCTTAGTGTTAACAATGTGAGTTTATTTTTTAGATCATTGTTCTGTTGGCTCATTTCTTAATAATTTAAAATACTTGCCAAACAAATATATTAACATGACCTCATGTGCTGAACACACGTTTTCCACTGGTGATCAATAGAATATTTCTACTCTTTCTTTCTCTAAGGAGTCAATGTGCTGGAATAGACATTGAGACATAATTAAAGATAATAGCTTCAAACCCACTGATACTCTAAATGTTTGTAACCCACTCTTAGTTATTCATAATTGAGATTGCAGAAACGTTTTTAGCCAATTTGTCTGACAGTATTTCAGTTCATTGACTTCATAGAGTCCCCTGGTTCAGTTATTAAATAACATTTGCTGTGTGCCATTTTTCCTCTTTGATTTTCTCAGTTAGGGACGAACCCTGCTTCCATTGTAGGATCAGGCCCTTAATGTGAAAGAGCCAAACCTGCCTAGTTTAGGTACACCTAAATTCTAGTCAGTGCCCCTGATCCCACAACCATTTGTGCATGTGCTTACTTTTATTTGCAAGGACATGACCTTAGTGGGATTATGCATGGAAGGATGTGGTGGTAGAATCAGGGCCCAACTCTGTACATTATGACAGAGGTGACATGCAAGATCATACAGGTCGATCTAAAACAGGATATAAACTTATCTACAAACATGGAAAGTATGAGGACATTTCTCCTTTATACTCACTCTTTACAAAATATTCAAATTCTTAACGGGAAACTGTCAAGATAAAATAAAAACCAACCAACCAAGTTCCTTCCCTGTGTCACTAATAAAATAAAGGGCCCAATCCTGCAAGCCCTAAATGTGTAGTGCTCCCCTTGACTTCCATAGGATAGTCACAGTGTATAAAACTGAGCCTCTGTGTACATTACTGCAGCTTTGCATGTCACTCAGTTTGGACAAGGGAAACAGCAGTATATGCTGTCACTTTCAGTTCTTGATTCTCACATACTAGCAAATGCAGTTGTAGTTGGTTTTCACTTTTCCCCAAAAAATATAAATATCTTTCTGTTTACCATGTATTAGATTTTATAACCACTTTTTCTTTTTCACCAAAGTTAAATATCGGGCTTAAATGACTTGACCATTTACATTCTCTGCCACTATCTGTAATCGAAGTGATGACATTTTATGATTGTGAACGTAGCATTAATAGAAGGAAGGACTAAGATGTCCCCTCCCTTTCTGATTTACATAAGTCTATGTCTATGAGACAATATTTAGGCCCCAGTTCTGCAATCTGATCCATGCAGGCAGAGCTTTACACACACATGGAGTTCCATAGAGATCAGTATTGTTCTGTACAAATGCAGGGACATATTATTTGTGGATCACACTGCAGGACTAAGCTTTTAGATTTCATTCGTGGTGTTACTCCCAGCGTAACTGAGATCAGAATATGACTCATAGTGTTTTGCACTAATAGGAGGACCCTTCGCACTGGCATGAATGACTGCACAGTGTGCAGGGCAACAGGGAATCATCTCCTGAGAGTTTTAATTGCACCACTAATGTAGGGGCCACCATCTATATTCTGTGTTTGTTTTTCAAAGGCCTTTTTAAATCCAGTGAAAGAGATTAGTCACTGAACTGTTGTTTGTCACTGCTGCATTTGTCGGACAGAAATTCTCCGTGCTGTTCCAGGAGATTGACAGCAGTAGAGTGTTTTGATTCAGAATACTGGCTCATGATGACTGCTATGAAAACACTCTATATTTTCACACACCTTTGCAAAATATATTTCGGCAAACCATGAGAGAATCAAAGACTAGTGTCAATGGTGGATTGGGGTATTTTGGGTTAGAATTCAGCCTCTTTCTCCTTAGTCATTTTCACCTTTTAAAAAGCATGACTTCATTTTTCCTTCATCATTTAATTTACTCAAACTTTTGAGATGGAGTGAACTTACTTAATCATAACTTGGCAACTGAGAATTATTTTACATACAAAGGTAAAATAATTCAATTGAGTTAAGTAAGTCATGCACAAACAGGATGTATTTATTCTTCATCAAGATCGTTCTTCGTAGCCTTCCAACAGAATGCAGCAACGGTTTGTGAGCGAGTGGCAATAATAACCCTTTTTCACTGTGGATAGCTGTTTAGGGAGCTGCCCCAAACCCTGCCACTTGTGATTTTTCCAGCAGTCAGGCGTAGTTCTTAATTAATGGTGCTCTATTCCTATCTGACCTCAATTTAAACTTACGTAAGCAGCTGAACCCATTATGGGCCTTGTGTTGATTGTTAGCCCTCTACCTTTTTTTTTGCTTTTGACTCAGATGATGAGAAACACAGGCCAGGTAACTGGGCAAAACAGACGCAAATAGAAACATAAATGTGATTCACTTTCATAATTGGGTGGCGGGGAGAAGAGATGTTCCCCGTGCCTTATCTTCATGTAGCAGCAGCAGATTCACATAGCTATGTAGCCAGGGTGGGGCTTAGAGACGACTTCCATCTAGAAAGGGCCCTTGCAGATATTCTTCCTTCAGCAAGACTTGGAATGAGAGGGTTTAGACTTCTTAAATCCCTCAAAATTGCATCTTCCAACTTCATTCACAGTCAGCCTACTGCTCCACTTCCTTTGACCTCAGCTCTATAAACCTTCTGTAAAAGTGTACCTTCTTCTGCACATTGGCCATTATTCCACCATTGCAGTCATCAGTTAAGTGAGCCCAGTGCAGGGAAGGAGCCACCAGCTGGGTCTTCCCCAGTCCTACCCCCTGCCCCACAGTGATTTACCTCTCTGCCAGCTGCCCTGGGCACCCAAAACATACTGGGGGGTGGTTACATGACCACTCTTGTGGCTTCCCTTTGCTTCCTACTCAGAAAGTCATTTTTCTGCGGGTAAGCAAAGAAATCTGGAGGGGAACATGAATTCTGCACATGTGCAGTGGTGCAGAATTACCCCAGGAGTATTGGATAGTCTTTCTAGGTTTGATACATGGAAGAAAAGAACATAACACTTTTGCAGTTTCATCTGCTACTTACAACAGAACCAAGCTTCAAGATTCATCTAAATCTACTATGTGCAGAGATGTCAGACCATATGATGAGATTCTTCCTAAACCAGAGATGGGGGGAAGCACCTGGTATAAAGACAGGACATCCACTTCTGCAGCAATGTTAGGCCTCACTATTTTCTTGGTTCTGGATTGACAAGAGTGTACCGAAGGGGAAAGAGTATATGCCTCATTATTAACCCCCACAAGCTATCACATCCCAGTGTGCTTAATGCTAATAACATTATACAACATTGCCACTCAAGCTACAGATGACAGCTCAGTGTTCGCAGATCTGCTGTGTAGTATGGTTGTGACATAGTAATTTCACAACTATCACAGAAATTATTCTGAGATACTGCTTCAGTTTTGTTTTGCCCTCAGAACGACTTTCTTCTCTCCTTGACTTCAGATTAAAAAATAAAATGGAAAACCTTTAATTAAAGATGTACTTCAAAGGGTTCTTTGGGGCTGGATTTGCACAGCAAATCCCTCCTTCAGCCACACAATGGGTTTGATTCATCTCTCACTTACAGTAATATAAATCAGGAGCTAGTCCAGTGAAATCAAGGATGTTGCACTGGTGTCAAATGAGCCATGCATTCTAAAGTCACTCTAGCATGTTCCAATTTTGCTTAATCCATGTCGGTGTTCTCCTGTGCCCAGGGATATAAAAACACTTGAGCATCAGACAAAGCAGAAACACACATAGCTCCAAATGTGTGACCCTCTTTCACACACACAGGCACATACCACGAACCATCCTTCTGCTAGTAAAGCGCTGACCATAGTGTTGCACCTCATACTATGTTCCATCTCCCACATCCAATTGGAGCAACCGTGTGAAATATTCTGGCAGCTCACTGGGCTAGTGAGCAATTATTTTGACTTCACCTTTGTCCTAAGCCTCAATACACAAACAGCATCAATTAAAAAACACAGTGGGTCCAAATTCTAATCCCTGGGGGAGAAAAATTGATTTATAGCAGTTAATTAGCTTCAACCAGCAAACCCAAGTCATCACCTGACCCTGAGGTAAAACTAGTGTCTCCTCCATTCATAGAAACAAATGGCTTTAATGCCTTGTTCTACTTTCATAAGACTGATTTAGGAAGAGGAATATGAGTAGTATTTAAAGTTATCTCTAAATCACATTTCCTTTCTTCTGTAGAAACAGCAGCAGGGAAATACTGTCTGGTTGGATTTATAGAATTTTTGTTCCACTAGTAAATGACTTCTCCAGCTCTTTAATAAAATTCTCCAGTCCTAGCTGACCTGCCAGTGCCCTTAATTTCAGTAAATATTTTAAGCATGTGAAGCTGAAGAAGGATCACCCTGCAATGCAGCTATGGAGACCAATGCACTTGTAAGAATTTTGCTGGGTAAATTCTGTTTGAAAAATTGATTCATACTGAGTTTGGGGCAGCTCCTCAGCTGGTGCTAATTTAGATTGTTCTATGGGACTTAATGGAGTTGTGCTGATTTACAAAAGTTGATGAGCTTGCCCGTAGTGTGGGCATGGACCTCTCAGCTGCATTCATTGCTCTCTCCAGCAGTTTGGAAACACCAGAGATTTCAAAAGAAGATGCTTTGCTTCTCTGAATTATAAAATGCATGCTGTTCCCAGCATTTAGCTATAATGTTCCCAGTTCCAAAGGGGTTTAAATAACACTTATTAATATCAGTGGGATTTGTTTGGTCTTAAATTGTGTTTTTCCCCAGCTACAGTGAGACAACCTGACCTGTCTCCTTGAGGTCTATGGTTCATTCTGCTCAAGGGCAAAAGTCTCCAACACAACAACCACGATTTTTGCCAGTCTAGTTCTTCAAATTAATAATGCCAAACAAGCCTTGAATCACTAGCTCTATCCTGAGCTTTATTCAGATTCCAGGGACTAAGTGCACACCCACATGCATACGCACACCCAGAGGAATAGTTTCACCAGTAATAGGCATTTCATTGTTATCACTGGACATTTATTGTTTTTGGGTCCTTGGCATCCCACATGGAATTTGCTCTCCCCCAGCGTGTCCTGATTTTACATGAAATAATCGCCATTTGAAACTATCTCCTTGTGATGCGGTGTCCATCGCATTCAAGGCCTGAGCACCTTATAGGCTGCACCTGGCAGAGAGCCAGGGACTAAAAATCTAACTGAAGATGAATCCCAGGTGCGTGCACACGTTAAGCTTGTGTAAAGCCCAGAAGTTGAGAGCAAAAGGGGCCTGCAGCTAGGAGCTCCAAGAGAGAAAGGGAGTTAGCTAGGGACAAGGAGGACTTCTGGGGGGGAGTACACCCTGGGATCATGCCCTGGACTAGAGAGTCTGGCAAGAAGCTGAAAAAGGTGGAGTACCACTGGGAGTGAAGTAAGCAGAATCTGGAAAACCCAGAGGTGGGCAAGAAGATAGAGAAGTGAGGTACGAAGGAGCCCCGGGAACCAGTAACAGGATTAGCGAGTGAGTAGACTGTGGTTGCTAGGCATAGGTTGCCTGAGCTGGAACCTGGAGTAGGGGGTGGGCCTACCAGCCACTGGGAAAGTAGTGCTGGACCCACACTTGTACCGGATGACTGCCCAACATGGCATACAGATACCTTGTCCAGTGGGAATCTGACACACTGGAAAGAGAGGACTATATAGTGACCTAGCTAGAGAGCTGAGTCACAAAGAGAAAGCACTGAATTATGGGAAGAGAAACAGTGATGGAGTGACTGACCGTCAGCAGGGGTGCCATACTGGAGAAAATCCTATGCCATGCCTGGCCAGGAGATGGTGCTCTTGCAGTCGCTGAACCCCATTACACTCCTCTGCTCCCTAATTGCCATGGCCTCTTAGTTTCAGAAATACTTGTCAGCTAACCAGCTCCAGGAATCTTCATTCTGGTTTTAGGCCTTCCCACAGCACAGAAACTAGTTTTCCCCTGATCATAAATTTATAATCTTCTTCGCTTGTTCCAGAGTCACTAGCTTGTCAGCTGCTGCTTTGTACTACAGCAGCATCTAGGATGGTGCTGATAAAATATCGTTTAATCAATTAGAAACACTGGCTCAGATCCCAGGCTGGGGTTGACCTGGTTTTCCTCGTGTCTTGCTGGTCAAACCCAATTAACTTCTCCAAATTGATAAGTTCCACTAGTAGCAGGGGATTGGCCCAATTCTCCTTAATTGATGCTGTTCCAGTGAGGGAGGTTGCCTACTACCATAAACCGAGCTCATATAGAAGCCACGTGGATACTGAGCAATACCTTCTGATTGGCCCATAAGGGGAAAACCCTGCCTCGCCTTAGCCCTGCTCTGGGTGACGGATACAGTTTTGCTGGGCATGATGCTATGACTCTTAACAGCAGGGCCTTGCTCCCTACATGCTAGAGATCTGCACAGTGCCAGAGTTCCCTGTGCCCGGGGTGGGACTGGTAGGGCTCTGATTAAATGGATGCACCAGCCATTTGGCACTGCAGACCAGGGCGCAGGAGCTGTGGGTTTCAATGCAGTTCCAGTGCTGGGGTTATGGTGTAGCTCTGCTAATCGCAGGCTGGGATAGAGATGATTCCTGCTCCTTGATGTTCCCCTCCTCATGCAGAGCTAGTCAGTCGCCTTGTCATGGAAATGGGAGTGGCAGGTGCTTGGTAGGGGATGAGCACCACCCAGGATACGGCCCAGAAGGAATAGCATACTTGATTTAATAATGAAACACTCCTGCCTTATTCCTATATGGATTAAACTGTGTGTGAGCTAAATGTGTATATATGTAAATTTCACATGCATGTGCACAGTGATTGCTATGAAAATCTCAATATTTACCTGTAGTTACAATTTTTTTGCTATCTGAGCTACTGCAGTATCTCTCTGCACTTAGAACGGGAAATAGCTGCAGTCTCTATCTGATGAGATAGTCTGCCTCATAAGGGTAGTGGTCCCAGTGGTCAGTCCACCCTGTTGTATGGCATGGCCCTTTAAGAAATTGAAAGGTCTGATTATATGTACGAGGACCTGGAAGACATTGGGAGAGGTGAAGCAGTTCTGGGGGTAAGAGGTGTTGGAGAGGAAATCTCTCACTGGTTTCTTTGAGGGCCCAACCACTTGCGAATGAGCAGCAAGAAGGGGACCAATATAGAGGCTGCCTCCCATCATATTGCAGAGCAGGCAACAGGAGACATCAGTCAGGCAAGGCTTGCCTGCTGAGTACCCTAGAGGATAATTCAGGGAAAAGGACCAGCTGAGGAAGAAGCTGGCAAAGGCCATACAGCTGGCGAACCCATCTCCAGAGAGGAGAGCTGGAGAGATTCCTCATTAAGGAGAAATGAGGGAGTAACTAGTACAACCCAGGAACAAAGTGGGAAGAGTTCCAGCACCAGAGAGAACAACAAAGAAGAGGAAGGGGATAGAAAAGAGGAAAAAACCCAGAACCTTGATATAGTTCTAGAAATCTGTTTATATATGATCTGCAGAACCTGCAACTTATATTGACCACTTTTCTGTATGGAGGTATATGTCTAGGAAAAAAAACACAATCAAGCCATCACAAAAGGACAGAGAAGTGTTGTCACCTGAAGTTACAGACAGTATATAATTATTTCCCAGGATATTTACATTTTCTCAGACCCTACAGTATAAATAAAATAGATTTGCAAATGGTCTGGGTCTTTAATGAGTAATAAATATCTTCATTTTTTAATAAAGCAGATGAGTCTGAAGGTTTCACCTGCACTAATGAAAATAAGGGTGCCAAAAAGACAGCAAAAAAACCAAAACAAAATGTTCCAGGCTTGTTATTTCACCTGAGAACTTCTCTTTCACTTCTGGAGATAATATGAAATATATGCCCAAGATGCTGGAATTCCAATTATGTCTGCTAACCCACTATTGACATTATCTTCATTTTAAAGAGTAATTTGTTGTTAGTATGAAGGAAGTCTGATACATGGAATTCAATCAGTTATCTTGCCATGAATAAAATAATGCTTTAGAAGACAATTTAACCTCTCTATTACCCATATTCTAGCTAAGGAAGTAAAAATACAGTACTCTGTTTGCTTTGAGATGAACTTCTATTAACAGAACGTATTTCATTCAAAGTTATCTTAATGTTATACTATATATTACCTTAATCTTTTTTTTTTTTCCAAACAAGGAGCTTTATTTCAATTAGTAGTTCAATAAACTTGTCTGGTATCAAGGCTGTGACATGAACAATTCAGTTATAAGATTTATTTTCCTATGTCTTGTTACTCTTCCCCGCTACCCCGCAGATTGCTGCTTAATGAGAATAAGTGGACAGACGAAGCCCACTGCAGTCCTGTATCAAGAAAACTCACACTATATCCCTTTATCTTAGGGTTAAATGCTGCTCCCACTCAGCACAGTTTGAGCACCTTTAATTTCAGTAAGATCCTACCTGAGTTAAAGCTGCAGGATTGGGTCCAGAATCTATGAGGAAAGCTTTTACTTATAGTTTACCATGCAGCTAACATGCGTTGCCAGCCAATAGTAGAATAATGACCAGACTTCTCTCTTTTCTGGCCCCGACACTCACTTACAATAGAGTGTTCTATGATATTATACACCATTCAGACATGTAACAGAAGGCAGACTCTAAAATCAGAAGACTAAGGCGTGCTGCATAACCCACACGATTAGTAATGAGATACAGAGTTTTGCCTTTAGCTGGGTTCAAAGCATTGGCATAAAGTCATTAGCGAGTGCTTTGTAACAGTCTGTGTAAAACGAGTTTGGCGGTCCCCGTCCAATTCTTAATGGCCAGGTGTCCAGATCACACAAATTGCCTTCATAAGCGGCAATAACGGGCCTGTTTGTCTGTCTCAGTGGAAGGGCCAAGACCTGATTTGGCACAGAGTCTGAACTACCTTGAGGTAGTTCTCTCCTGTTTCAGGTACCTGGCAGGACAATTTGTAGAAGCTCATATTTGCTGCCTCCTGCATTGTTCAGGTCACGTGGATTAACAAGGATTTAATTCTTCCAGCATGCAGTGAAAAAATCATGTTCAACTGAACAAAGAGAGAAAAGGAATCAAGGAGGAAGGACGTTTTAGATTATCAAGCAATTTGATTGGCTGGCCACGCAGAGCCAAATCCCTGGAGTAATGCCACTGACTTCCAGAAACTATTTGCATGAGTAAAGTGAACGACATTTTGCCTTCAACAATTTATAGTAGCGAACACAGTGTGCAATTGGAGTACTCATTTGGCTTACATTCCCTGCCCGGTCTACGTTAACTGTATTTTTCATACATGTTCCTCTTCTGTCACCTGCACTGGGAATGAAAGTTACCAGAGAGCGCCCATAGTGACACAAACTCCCCTCTGTGAACTACGATCTCAAATGATTGCGCCAAAACACTTTAAAATTCAGTGGAAGTTTTTTATGGCAGTTGTGGAGTGTAAGTGCTAGGCTATTAAATTCTATTAAAGTTGATAGATCTGTTTGAAATATACTCACGTATACAATAAGATATTAAACACAACATGTCTAGTGTTGTGTGGAAATTAACTCTAGGCAATGAGGGGAAGCAAATATTTTACCACTTTGAAAAAATTAACCCTTGTCTAAATATGAAATAACTTCTATTAATGGGAATGGAAAATCCTTTCAGTACTATTAGCATAGGAATAAGGTAAAGTAAAGGGTGATCCTACATTTCCTGTACATACCAAATTCCACACTGGCTTAATTCAGACTGCTGCTATAGAAGGGGCCTGATCCAGAGCCCGTTAAAATCAATGAAAAGGCTCTTATTGATGAGTGTGTGTTTTGTAGCAAATCCAAGGTGCACAAGACAAAGTCCAGAGATCTCAGGACAAAAATCCCTTGAGGTTCACTTTGCTGAGTTTTCCTGGAACCATTCATTTTCTTCCTCTTTCCTTGCTAAGTCAGGAGCTGACCTCCAATTGCAGCTGTAGAGGTGGCTTTGACCTACATTACCTTGTGATCAAATTTCACCATAGAAATCTAGGAGGAGAAGAGCAATGGCCAGTGCCGTAGAGAATGGCAGCTTATTTGCTCCCACCTTCCCACCACTTGCTATACACCCTGACGGGCACAAAACCCCACCTACATGGAATTCAAGCAGACAGTATCTTTACACGACATGTGAAAGGCATGACTCCTCCATGACAGAAATGAGGAGATTTGTACCTACAAGGACCCATCCATAACTGGATCCACCACAGAACAGCACTCTTGTTTCTTTTCAGACAAAATCCTAAACTGTTTACTCAGGCAAAACTGCCTGGGAAGAAATCAGCGGGAGTTACATAGGAGGAAGCCAGGCAGTGCTTGATCCCTCAAGGTCTGGCAACACTTCAAAATGGGGGTGTAATTTGCACCTTGAGGAGAATACTGATGCTAGCTCTGATCAAGCCAGTGTGTTAAAAATAGAGGGTAGCTGCCATGGCAGAAAAGGCTAGCTGTCCCCGAGTACATGCCTATGATTTTGGATGAGTGTGTACTCATGGTGACTAGCCCCACCTGCTGCTCACTGTTACACTTCTATTTTTAGCACTGTAGCTCAATCAAAGCTAGCTTGATTATGTCTCCTCGAGCTGGGAATGACACCCCGAGCTTGAAATGTAGACATACCCTTGGTGAGAGCTGTTGTTCCATTAGTGCTTTCCAACAGGTGCTGAAAGGATCCAAGATCTCATTAGAAAGTCTTGGAAATCAGAGGAGGTCAGCATTTTTGTGACATATAGTCCATGCAGCCAAAATAAACCTAGGCACCCGCTTTTAGTGCTTCCCCTGCCTCACACTAAGAGTCACTTTCCTGGTCACTATCTCAGCCAGATTTTGGTGGAGTTTCATAGAGATGGCAAAATGCACATCCCTGACACAACAGCTGCTGCCCTGACAAATTTCAATTCCCGGCTCCAAGGCATTGGGTGCTAGAGCTGTTCAAAGAAAAGGTTGCCAGAATTTTTTCACATGAGCAAAACAAGGAATTTTCCCCTAGTATCATCCTAGGATGTGGCTGAACTGTTTGTCTGAAATTTTCTCAAACAATTCAGCCTGAAGCAGACACCTGGCATGGAAAATTTCAGCCCAAATGGTTAAAGTTTGGCAAAGGTTAACGAAAGGAAAACAGGGTCTTATCCTGGGAAATGTGGGGCAACCTTAATAATTGGCAGTGCCACCAGCCCCACCTATAATAAGGAATATCGTATTATACCTAAAGCAGTTGGTCTCTGTCAGGGTTCCTTCCCTACTCTGAACTCTGGGGTACAGATGTGGGGACCCACATGAAAGACCCCCTCAAGCTTATTTCTACCAGCTTATGTTAAAACTTCCCAAGACACAAAATTCCTCATATCTGGGATTCAGTATGCTGTCACCACCAAGCGATTTAACAAAGAATCAGGTAAGAGACCACTTGGAGATGTCTTCCCCCAAAATATCCCCCCAAGCCTTACACCCCCTTTCCTGGGGAGGCTTGAGAATAAACAAGATGAGCACAGACCAGCCTTGGGTTTTTAGGACACTAAAAACCCCAATCAGATTCTCAAAAAACAGAACTTTATTAGAAGAACAAAAAAAGATAAAAGAAACCCTCTGTAAGATTAGAATGGAAGATAACCTCACAGGCAGTCAGATTCAAAACATAGAGAATCCCTCTAGGCAAAACCTTAAGTTACAAAAAGACACAAAAACAGGAATACACATTCCCTCCAGCACAGCGAATTTCACAAGCCAAAAACAAAAGAAAATCTAATGCATTTTCTAGCTAGATTACTTACTAACTCTATAGGAGTTGGATTGCTTGCTTTCTTGATCTGTCCCTGGCAGAGGCATCACACAGACAGACCGACAAAGCCTCCCCTCTTGCCCCAGATTTGAAAGCATCTTGTCCCCTTATTGGTCATTTTGGTCAGATGCCAGCCAGGTTACTTGAGCTTCTTAACCCTTTACAGGTAAGAGGATTTTATAGTACTGTATCAGAGCTTCTAAACCCCTTCCCTTTATATTTATGACAGTCTCTCTCTTTGCTTCACATGTAAAAAGCCTAGGAGAGCTAATAGAGATATAAGCCTTGGCAGATTAAACGTGGAATTGATGGGGACCCCTTTTTCTGTTGCCTAGTGAAGTCCTAGTGAATCATTTTGCTACAAACGAGATCTTTGCATTATGTCCATGTCTTGATTGTAACAAGCATTTCAAGCAGAAGCTGTCATCTGAAAAGATTGAGTTTCATAAATGAATTGTGGTGAAAAAAAATCAGTGAAGCCAACACCTACACACACTAAGATAATTAATGAACATTATGCACGTTTGGAGGATTTTCTCCCTAAGCTTACCATTATATCTGCCAGCAAATATGAGAAAAGAGGGGATGACAAGAGTCACAATCTATTTCTGTTATATTTCCTTGCAGTCATGTGATTCAGCCCCTAGCTGTCCCTGTGCTATAGTGAGGGTTCCCAAAAGAGCATAGTGGCTGGGAACAGAGAAAAGATGGAAGCCATCTTGTTGCTGATCTCCTTGACAAGCTCCTGTTGTTTGAGGCGGCTCATGCTCTATATGCTACGACAGTGACCAGAGCTGATATAGGGGAGTGCCAGTGACATGATTCTGAGACTCTCCTCGCATATATGGAACTCAAATTGAATCTTTATGCTGCTACCAGATTTTTCTGAGGCTTCGCCAACTGACATTGGGGCCCATTGTGTGGGGCCCATTGTGTTAGGCCCTGTACAGACACACAGCAAGAACCAGTTCTTGCTTTGAAGAGCTTATTATCTAAACAGACATGGTTGACAAAGGATGGGAGGGGAAAATGAGGTATGGAGAGGTGAAGCAACTTGTCAATGGTCGCACACAAAATTGGTGGTAGCAAAACCCAGGTGTCCTGACTTCTAGTCCAGTACCCCATCCACTGGGTCATGCTGCCTCCCCAAATATTATTAATATATAGAAGAAATTTTATTAATGGTCATAACACTTGACAAAAATGGTATCCCAATGGAAAGATTAAGTCTTTATTTACATGTAATGTATGGGCTTAAGTTTTTTTTAATTGAAAAAATAAGAAAAAGGAGAAAATGTTTAGTTTCTAAGGCACAGGTAACAAAGTTAGCATCACCCTCCCCTTCACCCTCTCCTGCCACCAAAAACTCTAGCCTTTTGAGGTGAGTGATTAGCTCAATGTACAATATTTTGCCCTGAGGCTTTTATAAAAATTTCACCACACTGAAGCTCCTAAAGTCTCCCATTTCAGTCTGTACAGCCATGTACCCAGAGAATTCCCCAGGCTGAAAATCTGAAGCCAAATGTGTATTGCAGTGTGGATTTCAACATGACGACTGAGAAGCAGAGTTAGTGGGTGGTGTTAAGCAGAAGTTCTCAATTTGCAGAAAGGGTTCTCCTGAATTCCACTAGATGGGTGTTCTGGCAACACCTCTGTTGTGGATGACACCTGGAGTGTGGGTGTAGGCAGCTGGATTGACAATAATGGGAGCAGCAATCTGAACTGAGTCAAGAAAGTATAGGTGTGAGACAGAATGTTTAGATCTTATTTGGCAATGAAGAGTATGAGTAATGCCAGCTAGTTACTTTAACAGAACCTGGGATATTAGTGCCTCAATCAAGCACTAAAAATTATTTAAAACGAGTAAAACATTTATTTCCTTTTTGTATAATGCACAAGTTATTTTAAGATAGTTGCAACATGAACAAACCCCTCTAACTCAATAGTAAAGTGCTCAGGTTACCATCATATCTCTGTGTATGAGACATGACTGGATCAGTTCTGCTTAAATCGAACTGTAATAATAAAATCATAAGACTTCAAGGGTCTTTTGTTATCCCCAAGTAGTGCACCCCACCATGTGCAGAAATATTTCACACTTAGGTTACTTACGGTACTTCTCATCACAGCTGTAAACTCCTGGTTCATGCTCAAGGTAAGGCACAATTTCTAGCTCCTCTAGTTCTCAAAGGACAACCCTAACCCCTTTTTTGCAGGACATGATACAATTTTAGTTTATGTATGTGCTGTGCAATATCAGGGCTTGGCAGGATCAGGAAGAATAAGAACTGTAATAAGTCCAGAACTTTCAGTGGAGCTGATTTATACTGACTGGGGATCGAGTCCAAGATGTGCAGAAAATGTGAAAAATAACATGCATGCAACATTTCTGCAAGAAGTGTGTCACTAACAATGACCTACCTTTCAAGGCAGGGTGAGACTTTGCTAAAGAACATGGAGATTCTTGCGTGAAAGGTGCTAGATCAGTGTTAAGTTTAGTTTTGCTGTTGTGTATTAAAGACCAAATTCTATTCCTGTTGTAAAACTTAACTATTGCTGCAGGGATTCTCCATAGCTAGCTGGGAGAAGGAAATTAATCCTTACACCACCCAGGCTATAAATGCTCCAAGGCCACTAACAACCATGCAGGGCAAATATCCTATACATGCAGGGTTAGATGTGGCTGATAGATCCATATAGTTGTGGATCCTCTGGCCTACCCTGCCCCCAAACCTGGAGTGGGTACTCCCCCTCTGGTTGCATTGCAAGAATCCTGCTCTCCCATTCTCATGCCAGAGGAACCCCCTCTATGCCACTGTACCTAGAGCCTTCTTTGTCTGCAAGGGGAAGGGTATTATTTGACAAACTGACCAGAATGATAGAGTTCACAGGGATTAGGTTTATAATAGACCTAAGAATAACAGACAGTAGCCCAGAATGGCAACTATGAAGGGCCATATGAATCTAATGGGGAATGAAAACATGGTGAACATAAAGAGCCAGAGTCATACTTAGATAGTAAACTCTCTGGGGCAGGGACTATCATTTTGGTTTGTGTTTGTACAGCCCCTAACACGGTGGGTCCTGGTGCATGACGAGGGCACCCAGACAATACAAACAAAGAGACAATGATTAACCCTATTGGGATGAATGCTATCCCTCACAATGAGTCTGTCACAGCAGATGCTTTTACTACAGAGCACATGGTTTAATTTTACTCTTCCTCAGCAAGCTGAAGCTGGTTCCTGCCATGGGCAGCGCATGAGCCCCCCTGTTTGGGGAGGCTAGCCATGTGGCCCTGCCCCTTCTGCCTAAGGCCTCTCCCCATCCCTGGAGCCCTGAGTGCCTGCGCCCCCCCCCCCCCCGTCCATCAGAGCCCTGAGTACCTGTCGCCCCCAGCCAGATGAGCCATGGCTGAACTGTGCCAGGCTGCCCTCAGTGGCGGGCCGCCAGCTGGCCTCAGGACCAGCCCCCAGCACCAGATTGCCAGCTGGCCCCAGCACGTGCACCCAGCACCAGACTGCTGGACCACCCCCAGTGCCGGGCTGCCAGCTGCCCTGGCCTGCTGGCCGCGGAGCTCAGGTCCCAGTCCTGCTCGCTTGGGCACCAGTTCGGGGGAGAGGGTGGAGTATGGGCGGGGCCAGGTCTTGGCTTAGGGGAGGCATAGCTTTCCCTGGCCTATTATACCTGCTGTCCATGGTTCCTGCTCCACAAGGAAGAATTACATTGACAACTAGTCTACCATCAACGTTCTAAGGACTCAAGTTTCAGTCTGTGAGGGGCAGAGAGGCGAACTTATCCTAGCTTGTGCCTTGAAGTGAGCATCTCTGGTCCACTCTTAAATCAACCATCAGTATGTTCTGTTTAACATTATCTCTGTCCTGCCTCCTCATTCTCCTAATCTCCTACCCTACACAAAGAGACTAGAATAGTACTGATTTTTTGTTTTTAAATTTAGTTTAGAGCAGGAGTCTACAAACATATCTGAGCACAAGGAAGTATCCCCTTCCTCATTGCATAAGGACAGTATAATTTACACCACCTCCTTATTCACTAATGTACAGTTAGACAATTTGTACACCAGTTATCATATAAATTGCCACCAATATACTGCATTCCCAGAGCAAAAATAAAATGGTCTGACAAAAGAAAAAGCTAACAGAAAAGAGCTGAAGATTTCCACTCCTGTAGAGGCTTCTGTGAATTATAACCCAAAAGGATAAGACCGTTCCATTTTCCTTTGTGCAGTAACGTCCCTTTCCTCCATTTTACCCCCCTCTTCACTAAATACATCTGATTTAGAAAATATCAAGGTATCACCTCAGATTTGGGAAAGAAAAAAAAAAAGATTCCCGAACTGCGGTGGACGATAGATGACATGCCTATCCCTATTTTGGTACCAACCCACCTTGGCACTGAATACAGTACCTCCTGCCTACTCCAGGCCAGGAGTATATCAGGAATGTGTAGCTGGTCTGGTTGGCTGGACAGCTGTACACAAGAAGGGAGAGCTGCAAGGTGTGCTTGCCAAGCTGGTGTGAAGGGGTCAGTTCATTGCTGGCACTTCCTCATGCCCAAATGTGTCATGACCACTCTCTCTCTGCAGGGGTCTACTGCCACTAGTTGCTCCTCTTCTCCAGTGGCCTGCCTCTTCCTGTGACTTGGACTTCTAGCCAGGTCACTTCAAAGTTTCTCCCCTTCCAGGAAAGTCCATAAACAAAAAGCAACGGGAGTTTACACAAATAAACTGAGTTAGTAAGAGAGAGCAAGGAATGACTCCCTCTCAGCATGTATCAGTATCAGGCTCTCCCTTCCCTCAGGGAGGGACCTTCAGGCAGTAATTGTTGGGGAAGTTCCTGCCTTCCCTAGGGAGTGGAGGGTTGAAGATCTGTTCCCTTCCCTGATCTGTCCACAAGCGAGGTATTCGGCTTCCCTTTTAACTCCTCCTCCAGCCTGTGCATGTCTTGCAGGTGGGGTGGGGTGGAGCTGGCCAAGCCCAGAGCAGCTCCTTAACCCCTTGTTTTCCACTGTGGGGTTTCTATATCCCATTACTCTGGGCAATCAGGAAAAGGCATTTCAAAAATATGTGGGAATTTTAAAAGGCGGGGGGGGGGAACAGTGGCTTCTGGTCTCCATGAGCCCTGGGCAGTGAAGTTCACAATTGTGACCAAAGCAGTCAGCTATGCATTGTGGGACAGCTGCTGGAGGAGTGTTAGGGTCGACACAGGTCACGCAGTGTTGACCCTCACATAGTCCATCAACCATGGCTCAATGCGATTCAGGGAAGTGGTATTACTGCGTCGCCATAATGGGGCACTTCCATCAGTGGGAGACAAATTTGAGTGTAGACACACGCACAAGTAGGTCGATGCAGGGCAACTTACATCAAAGTACCTTTGTCGCGAAGACCAGGCCTAAGCGACTGCTCTGTGGTGCTGCAGCGGCACACCTGCAGCATCATAACTGTGTCTCTGTGGAGCTTTAGTCTCAGACTTTCACTATATCTTAGGCTCCTAAATTCTTGTCATTTTTGAAAATGAGACTTGGGCTCCTAAGTCACTCAGGAGTATTTGAAAATTTCCCTCTAACGGAATGTCTTCACTAGATCTGTGCCAAACTGGAATTTTTGTTGTGCAAGAAATGTCTCTTTTCCAAAAAGAATTTGTTCTAAATTAGAACACAAAGCTGTAAATGCAAAATTTCCCATGGAAATGGAGCATCCAAAAGGGAAATTCTCAAACTTTTATAGTCAGCTCCCTGACTTCCCAGCTCACTAGCTACCATGCTGAGGTGAGAGATGTTCATATGATCAGGAGCTAGGTTGGTGCAAAACCTCACCAGTTAATTTGCAGTAAAGCCATAAGTGACTTGCCTAGATTGCACAAGAAATCTATAGTAGAGCAGGAAAGTGAATGCAAATCTTCTGAGACTCAGGCCAGTGCCGGTGCCAGAATCACAAGACCATCTTTCTTCTCAACCCACTGCCAAAGAATCAGTGGGGGCCAAACTCAGCCTTGGTGCTGCTCCATCCAACATACACTAGGATTTGGTCTCTAGGTATGGTGAGGGCATCTGGTGTCAGAATCAACCCTCTTTTCAGGGATAAGAGAAATGTATAAGCAGAGATGCACAGAGGAGGAACTACAGTACTTATCTGGAAGCAAAAGGAGGTGTAGCCTCCAAAAATGCTTCTTTCCCCCCGTAAAATCCCATCTTTTATTTCCTGCCATTCGTCCGCACAAGAAAACAGTTAAAGCAGCACAGCCAGCAGGAAAAGGAAAGGTTTGAGACAAGGAGCAATGCATTTTTAGTACAGAATATGGTTTTATTTTAGCAATTGTTTTTTAATCAATAAGGCAATAAACCTTGCTTTGTTTCAAACCACACACCAGCTCCGTGGTTGCATACAGAATTCACTCTGATTGCCATTCTGCCTGAGTGCCTGATCAACTTAATGCCTTTCAGGCAACATTATCAGCAGTCTGCAGTTCCCAAAATATGGTGAGCAGCTTGCTATATTTTTTTCATGTGAAAGCAAACTCTGAAGCACAGAATCAGAGTGGCGGGATGCAGGATGTCAGCTGACAAGCACTACTTAGTGAAAACCCATGTGTGCTATGGCAACGTTTTCATCGGCCAGAAGGTTTCTCCCCAGAGTGGAAACAAATGTGACAGGATCGTGCAGATCAGTGAAACTTCCTGCTCCCTCTATCCAGTTGCAGCTCTGCTTTCCAGGCTTCTGAGCTCAGCAGAGTTATACCAGGGATGAATTTAGTCCAAGGTGTTTCAATATTCAGTTCTTAATACTCTGCCATCCCAGTAGGGAGAGTCTGCTGGTCCCACAATGTGTAATGCTAAGTGGGTCCTCTCCTTGACACATGCAGCAATCTAATACTTTCTTTTAGCCTCTGAAAGACAGCCTTACTTACAGCACAAAGTGGTTTCTGCAGTTAACAGAAAATAGGGGAATTAAATCCATATGGAAAAAGGGAGGTTGTATAGCAGGAGAAACTAAAATTAGTTTTATAGAATCCTGTTTGTTAGTACTTCGACATTAACCAGTGGAGTGGAACAGGAAATAGTTGTCTTTAGCCAGTAACCAACATAAAGTAAAAATACTGTCTGTGCTAGGGAAAACACTAGTGAAGTAACAATACAAGTGAGTTGGAGAAGGTTAATGAAAGTAGGAAATGAAGTCCCAGAAATTAATAAGTAAAAATTCTAGCATTCCAGGATCAGTGTAATCTCATATTCCTGGGATTTCACCATCAACAGTCTAAGAAGTTCATGAGAACTCTTTTTCAGTGGTCAATATCTATTTTTATGGAAAGACTAACAAAACGTTTAGGCAAATATTGCCACCATCTTTCTTAGTATCCTTAGATTCCAGTTAGCTCTAGGTTTTCCCTATTTTACTGTCATGTGTCACTGGATATGAGTAAACTCGAGTCTTCAGCAATCTGAACTATTACTGAGCACACTGAAGACAATTTCAGTGTCCTGGGATTAAAGTAAGATTGATTCCAACCAACATCCAGGAATGGCAAATTTGTTTCATGGCTGCATGCAACATATGCTGTAGTCCTGCCCGTGTTATTATTAATCTCTTATTTTCCACGAACTCTCAATTCTCTCACAAATGTATAAAGCAAATTACAGTAGCAAAATTTAGACTCGTTTACCAGAAATTCAAGCAAAGAGTGCTTTGGGCCATGTGTTTTAGGGGGATGGTCAGATCGGAGGTTTCAGTTCAGGACCAGAACTGAAATAGAAGAAAGCTGTGAAGTTTGGCTCTGGCTCTTAAGCTTCCCAAAACTTGTGGGATTACTCATGTTTTGGGTTCTAAAGGACTCATTTGGAAATTAAAAAATCAGCCACACATAGGATGGAACTAGTTGGTGCTAAGTGAAGACACTTGTGTGAAATATACACACATTGTAAATCAATGGTAGTTCATATGAAGCTGTAATGTCATGTTCACTCACCAAATAAATCTTGTTAATCTCCAAGAGATTATTTTTATTACCCTAATTTAATGCTCACTCTCTCTGCTGCCTGTACTCCCTAGTAGGGTAAGGGACCTTGGCTTATAATAATCTTACTGACATTCACCAAGATGAGTTGATAGGGATTCCTCATTAAAGAAAACATGACTTTTTATTTAAGGCCTGTGAACAACAGCAGTCAGTTCAAAAGTTATAGTGAAGTTCCTTTCTATGCAGCTTTGGCTCAGGTGGACTATACATTTGATTGCCACTGATCAACAAATAATAATTACTTATAGCTTGTTTTCTCATGGCAATGAGATTCTTGTCAGGACTGGAAGCCTAACCAAGATACCAGATGCCTTTCTTCATGCTATATTTCTGGCCTGAATGGAAGCAGGAAACACCAGAAAATTTGTAAGAGAATCTGTTCTTCTGAGATCATCACACAATTTTTTAAATCACACTGGGTTCAGACTCAACCAAATGTCATAGACTTTTGAGGTTCTCTCATTGCTACCTTTTGATTGAGTGAGGTAACCAATATTGTCCCTAGAGCTGGGTGGAAATTTTCCAATGAAATGTTTTTCCATCTGAAAATGTTGACTTCTTCAAACCAAAACTCTGTAGGGAAAGGGTTCGTTTCAACACATTTTTTGACTTGGCATTTAAAAAAAAAGTTTCTAACTTGTCAAAACAAAATGTTTCAACATTTTCAGAATGAAAAATTCTAGTTTTCTGGGTCAAAATGACATTTTGTTTAGAAATTTAAGCTAATCGTAGTAAAAAAACCGTTTTAAATACAAAATAGTAAAAATCAAAATGTTTCAAAATTCTCAAAGCAAAGTATTTTGATAGACCTGAACTGATCGTTTCCCCAAGATTGTCGGGTCACAAAAACATTTGAGATTTTTGACTTTTCCTCCTGATTCAGGATGGGAAGTATTTTTCATATTTCAAAAATCTCCTGGGATGGGAAAACCCTTCCCTGCCTAGATCTAACTGTAGCAGCTCTTGTCCACCTTGGTGAATTGATGCCTTTCCAGGAAGAAGCCAATACTAACCCTCTTCTCCTTACACACTGTGTACCTAATCCTCACCATTATGAGCTTTCTCTAGACCCACAGGGCACCATGGAATTCAGACCAAGCTTATGCAGGGTCACTAGGCTTCTTCCACTTTTCTGTTGATGTTAAAAAAGACATCTCTTCCTCCAATTGCTTTAGTCAAGGCCAGTATTAAACATTTAGAAATCTCCCATGAAGTTAGCATAGTTTGTCAGAAGAGGCAGATTCTTTCAGTTAGTATTAGTTTAAAACCCTTATTCTCCCAGCCTACCTGTCAACTCTGAAACAGTTACTAACCACTAACAAAAAAGATTGTTAAGCTTAAGAAGCATCATGTTAACATTATTCCTCTGGAGATCAGTGCTCAACTTTTCCTGCCATGGGAACAAATAGCATAGTGATCATCTCCTACTCAGTTGTGGCGGCTAAAACATTTAATCCCAAATCTTCTTGTGTGCAGAACAAATCACTTTAGATGATTAATAAATATTTCTTGACACACTGATTTTGACACATGCACATGCTAAAGGCTAAGAATGAGGATAACCAAAACTTCGTTTTTGGGTGTATAATGTGCTTTGAAGATTTAAATTGCTAAAGAGGTAAGAAATTGTTGTTTGCTTACAACTTTAAAAATATGCTCTAGGCATAACTGGAAAGAGTGGTGTTCCTGATTACTAACATAGCTGTATTAGGGCAGACATGCTGTAGTTCTCTTGCCATAGATAAACATAGTGCATCTAAATGAAGAACACTGACCCGTCTTACAAAAATAGTTTTTAAATAATAAAACAAGACACAATGTCAAACCTGCTTTAGGCACATTATATACCAGCCTGTGCAAAAACAAATCAAAACTCCTGTTTGGTCTGAACTATTCCCATCTGGCTCAACAGAGAGACATGGACCTCACTCCAGATGGTGCTGAGGTTTTCGGCTGATTGCTCTGTTTTGTGCTAATGAGCACAAAACTCATTCTGCCTAACGATGGAACCCCATAAAGTGAACATCTGGGAAAGCATGAGGTGTCTTGTTAACAGTCTTGCTAGCTCCACATGTAGGAGTTCAGTGAATCCTTGATGGTGTGACAGATGCTCTGATAGCAGAATTAATTATCAGGCTTTTCTCTAAAACACTGCTGCTCTGAGGTAGCATCTTTCTACAAAGGAGTCTTGACCTGTCACCCTACCTCTTGTTCTCAATAATGAATAGCCATTTCTCTCAAAAAGTGAAAATGTCAGAGACTACAGACAGGATTGGATATTTTCTGCTCCATGACCCTGTCTACCGAAGATTTTGAAAAGCTGGCCACTCATTTGATTGACCATTGCTAAAGATAATGACTTAAAATATTTAAAACATTCTCAAAAAATCTTCTGGAGATTATTGCTTTTCCCCACTCTGTGTTAACACTGTCACACTAGGGGAAATAAATGGAGCCCAATTTGGCTTGTATCTTCATCTTTACAATGGAAAATCAACATGATGGACCACAGCAGTTCTGCTGGAGGCCAGGGGGGAAAGGATTTGGTAGAAACCTTTACAAAATAGCTTTAGCCCACCATCAAACAAGTCTAGGGGAAGAAGGACTATCTTGAGGTTAAAGAGAGGAAAGTAAGCATGTCCATTCACTCTTTTTTGGTTCTATATGATGTATAAAGATAGCCCAAGAATTGTTTGTATGTGTGTACATGTGCATGGTGTTCCATCAAAACAAAACAAACAACTCTCTCCCGCACAGTTTGGTGGTAGTTTGGTTGTAATTGATTAATTATTTTCACATTAGAAATATCAGGCTTGATGACTGGGGAACTAGTGGGACTATGACCTCCTAGGAGACCAAAAGCTGTGCAATTGAATTCAGTAGTAACCTTTCCTCTGCTAACATCAAAAGGAAGACGCCAACCCTCCCAATTCTCTCTCAGTCCAATGTTGCACTACTTCCTTTGCACTCCACTCAGTGAAAGGAGGACTCTCGCCAGGCTGGGTGATCTGAAATAGAAGGAGCTATTTCAGAAGTTCTTGCAACCTCCCATGCTTCCCATCACTTGGAGACACAACAGCAGCTCCTGATGTGGAAGAAGAGATGTCTCAGCTGAGAGTCTGCCATCTGCCTCCTAAAGGAAGATTTGTCACAATGCTGGTTACCCTCTCTCTCTAGAGCCTCTCTCGTCTCTGGCTGGGAGACAGGACTAGCAGAGACAGGGGTCGGGGAGGGTTCTAAGTGAGCTGGCACTCAGAGGAGAAGAATGGGGAGAGTTAAATCACAGGGAAAATGGAAAGTTCTGAGAAACTGAAACATTGAGGGACAGAGAACACAAGGTGGAAGAAAATGAAAAGTGAAAATGAATTTTGGAAAAGAAGATGAATATAAAACTTGGGAGACATGGTAAGGTTCAAAAAAGTTGTTCTTTAGAAAATCTGGTGCCAGAATACTCCAGTGAAATGCACATTAATGTTTGATTCAGATATCACTGCCTACGATTGCTTAGAAGACTACCAGAGCCTGATTGTAGAAGGCAGATGAGGCAAGGGAGTTGCTTGGCAGCTTTGGGTTTTTTACATCATTCGTGCTGGCTTTTGGCATGCTTTATGTTTTATTATACTTGTCAGATGGGAAGTTTGTGAATATGTTTGGGGTGGTTTCAATGCCTAAATGTAATAGAGCATAATCTGTCACTGGAAACATATATTTAAAGAGCAAGTAAGTTCACATGTGTACATGTATAAAACCTCTCTCCCAGCATTTCCTAAAACTTAGGCAATTAGAGTAATAGAATCATAGATTTTAAGGCCCGAAGGGACCACCAGATCATCTAGTCTACCCTCCTGTGTGTCACAGGCCACCGCCACCACCCAGCACCCACACACTGAACCTAATAACTGACATTAGATCAAAGTATTACAGGAGACTAAACTGTCAGCATTGCACCTGGTATTTCAACATTTTCCAGGGAATATCTTCCATCTACGTATAGATTCATAGAGTCCAATACCAGACAGGACACGGTGGTCATCTTGTCTGACCTCGTGTATAACACAGGCCATAGAACTTCCCCGTTTGGACACTTACATGGCCCTCGTCATAATGGTACCTGAGCAATTCACAATCATTAATGCATTTTAGCCTCACAACATACTGTGAGGTACAGAAGTACTATCCCGATTTCACAGATGGGAAACTTAAACACAGGGTAGATTAAGTGACTTGTCCAAAGTTATACAAGTCTGTGGCTGAGTCAGAAATAGAATTCATGTCTCCTGAGTCCAAGTCCCAGCATTCTGTCCACTAGACCATCCTTTTGGACACATGCATCTTATCTTCCCCAACTTCTATATAGATACTCCAACCTGATCAAGTCTAAATGACAGCTAGAGCTGGTTGGAATATTTCTGACTAAATGTATTTTCATCAAAATATGTTGTTTTATCAAAGCTGAAATGTTTTGCAGAGATGTATCAATTTTGACAAAAGTTTACAGAGGTCCAGCGCTCTCTGGTCACTTCTGATCAAACAGAGAGTGAGAGGGAGACCCCCAAATTAAAAACCCAACCTTTTTTTTATCCAAAAACAGATGTTCCAACACACTTCCATTTTGCAAAGATGTTTGAAACATTTTGGTTTTGTGGCACAGTGGAACAAATTTGGAAACCTCGAACGTTGTCATGAAACAGAATTGTCCTCTTCTGGCCAGCTCTAATGGCTGCATTTATAGAAATGGTGGAGCAGAGCACTAGGGATAAACAGCCCCATACACGCCACGAGCACATATTTTAATTTGATTAGCTACATGGCTGTTGAGGGATGTAAATGCCTTTTCTACTCTGTTCCTGCTTCATCTATTTGCTGGTGGCCCATCACCTCAAGGTGACACAATGTTGCCTTGGCATGAAATGTCAAAATCCATATGTCAGCTGCGACCAAAATTGGTGCTTTCCCTTTCTGCTTCTTTTATATTATTTGTATTGCCGTAGCACCTAGGAGCCCCAATCATGGATCAGCTAGCTGAACCTTTAAAAGACACAGTCTAGCCATGTGAAAGCACATAAAGGCCAAGCTACTTTCTATTTGAGGAAATAATTCAGCATGAATGAAAATGGAAATACATAAAGGGTCTGATGAAGCAGTTCTGACGGAGGTAAAACACACATTGAATTCAGTAGGAGTTTTCCCTAGATAAGCAGTTGAGAATTATACCCAAAGTGAGACCCAGGACCAGATGCTCTGCTGATGTAGACAAGTGTAGCTCCATTGATATCTACATAACTGCGCAGTTTTAGATCAGCTGAGGATCTGGCTCACATACAGCAGGGCAGCTGAGTGGGATTGATATCTCCTTACTTATCTTTATCAAAACAGCAATGAAATGTTACCTGGTCTCAATAGACCTGATTTTCATAAGTGCTAAGCACCCAGAACTCCAATTGGAGCTAATGGGAGCTGTGGGTGCTCAGTACCTTTGAAAGTCAGGCCTATGGTGTGCAAGTCTCTCTTGCGAGAAGCTCACCAGAGGAGTGGATTAGTGAAATGCCAATGTATCTGCCTGTCTGATTAATGACCTGTGTCGGGTGCTAAATCTTGCTGGAGGACAATTTCTTCAGGATGTCTTTGTCAATCAGAACCACAATCTTTGTTCTTAAATGCACCAAAGCACACACTTGATGTGCATTTTAACCATTGTGAACATGACCCTCAGGATCTACAGGTAACTGTTTCTCATTTCTTTCTGTCATCTCAGTGTGTTTGATGAAACAGAATTACATCAAATGGGTCTTTACATAATTTTGGCTCTGTTCCATGCACACTTTCATTTAAATCTCCATTCCGTTTAAGCCTTCTATTTAAAAGTAATAACAAGATCCTGCAACCAGGTTTTAATGCAGAACAAATTCCTTCTAATCCTCTTCCTGCCAAGTTTTTGTGTGAAATATTAGGCTACGCTTAGGGGGACAGAATAGATTAAGAGGAAAGACAAATAAATATTGCATTGAAAAAGTCCCAACGGTACCCCACAAAGTACACATGCCAGAAACTTCATTCTTATGTCACTTTCACACAGGGACAAACATGTTGGTCCCTGAAAACAAAGGTAGCCCCAAATCTCATAACCCCTTAGTGGAACAAAGGTTTCTATGATCTTGTGAGAGGAGTAAAGGCCCCCCACATTGGTCTCAGAGGATCATGTGACCTTAGCTAGCCCTGTTATACAGTATATGCTTGGGCTAAAAAACGGTCACATATTCTGTATAATAAGTAAGGCCCCACTTCAGCAAAGTACTTCAACAAAGTACCAAAGTGTGTGCTGATATCATAGTCAATGATACGTAAGCATGTACTTAAGTGCTTTGCTATTATGCCTATTTTGCTGTATAGAGATGTTTTGCTGAACTGGAGCCTAAATGAAGGAAACAAACAAAACAGTGGATGAAATGTGATTTGCTGTTATGTTCAAATTTGTTTTCTGGGCATTTTAGGAATTTTGTTTGAATTTTATTTTCATTTCTTTACAATGGCATAAGCTTGCACTGACCGCTAAGAAATCCATCTATGGTATATTCAGCAAAAAGGAAGAGACCATAGCTATTATGGCTGTTGGATAGGTTGCTTGAAAATTGTATCTGGGCTCAGTTTCCATTAGCAGCTTTTGTCAGAGCTGGATGAAACACTGTTGCAAATTGTTTTTTTGGATTCCCCCCCCCTTTTTACAAACGTAAAATGTTGAGTTTCAAAATTTCAGAATTCATATAAGTTATAAGTCATAAAGATAATATTGCAACAAGAGTTTGTGATGAGCATTGTTCACTGGTGGCGTTGCCAAGTGGTTAGGGGGTTAAGCCCCTGGCTGCCACATCTCTACTCTTTTCCCTCCGGGCCATCTGCTGTCGGTTTGTCTTTTATTGGTGGTCAGACTGGTCTGGCTACCACTCAGTCTGGTCAACCCTCTGGTCAGGTTACCACTCAGTCTTATCTTCCCCCAGCGTGATGGGGTTTCTAGGAAGATATGGGGTTTGGCTACTGAACCCACAAGTGTCTGATCCCAGCTGGGGGTTTCAAGAGGTATTTATCGTTTCCTTCTTTCCCTCCAGGGGGGAAGTCTGGAAGGTGAGGGTTTTCATGTCCTTAATGGGGGGTGGGGGGAGGGAGAGGAGCCTGGACCCTCTCACTCAATTGGGCTCTAGCCCAGGGTTCTTTAAGGGTTACCAAATGTCCAGCACCCATCAGACAGGCCCTCTCTGGGCCACGTTCTACCACCCACTCTCTTGTCAAAGTCTTGCAATCTTTTGCAAAGTAATAAGAAAAGTACAAATTGAACCTTCAGCGGCTCTGGCTTCAGCAGGCAGTCTCACCCTCACCAGGAGGTTTCTGCTGTGCCCTTCCCCAGGAGCTCTCAGAGCCAGTCCTTCTCTCTGCCTAGTCAGGCTCCTTCTGGCTCCTTTTTAAGCTCCACCTCTAGCTGGAGCATACCCTGCAGGCACAGCCGGGCATGGTCACCTGGGCCATGGGTTGCTCCTTAACCACCTGTCACAGAGCTGTTGAAACAACAGATTTTTTGGTTCCTTGGCAGTTCTGTAAAATAAAGGTTTTTAAAAAAATATTCTTATTTTACTTGTCTATTCACAGACAATTTTGGGGGGTTAAACGAAACATTTTGTTTAGCTTTGGGTGTTTTTTAATGCTTTTTCATTTTTTTTAAATAAAATTGAAAGACATTTTCTAAACAAAAAGTCGTTTTGAACCAAAGAACGTTTTGTGTAAAAAATGTCAAAATTATTGGGGTTTTTATTTTCAGAGAGAGATATTTGACACGAACAATTCAGCGAAACTGACACAGATTCATGTAATGTTTCAGTGTCACCAAATCTGCATTTTTTCTGACAACAAACTTCACCCAGCTGTAATTGCAGTCTTCAGCCCATTCCATCCTGCACTTTGCCCATTTGTGTTCCATAAAGAAGCCATCTCACTTTTAATAAGCATAAGGGCGTATTAACTGTGATCTCCAGACCAAATTCCAACCTTGGTAATTGTGCTATCTAAATTCCCTCTGTATTTTCAACTGGGTAACATACTCTTTATTTCCTGTATCAAACAGCTTTGTAAGGTTGCTGCTGTTAAGCACCTACCATGTTCCACTCCAGAACTGGTTACATTTCAATAATAAGCAAAGTGATCCTTGAATCTAGTTTGAATTTCAGTCTATTAATTGCTTTGCAATCCTGTGCGATGAGAGATGCTATGTCATATAAATATAAGCTGTTATAATTATCTCAGGTAATCATTGTGTAACGTTTTTTCATGGGGATTTAGTAACACCCAGGAATAAGTGGTTGGATTTGCTATTTCAATACTGCTGCCATCTCTAATGAGTTATTATTCAGCACTTTCAGGAATTTTCTACTGCAGATTCATTAATCGAATAGAAACAATCAATGAAGATTCAAGAAGGAACTATATATCCACTGACCATGACAAGTATGTTAATAACAAACTTATTCAAGCATATTATAAGTCAGAAGAAAGATTAAGGAATGTTTATTATTTTGGTAACTTTATAGAATTTACTAAGTTGCCTTTGGTTGAACTGGGCCTTTTTTGAATGTAAGGGCCCAGATTCAGCAAGATTCTTATGCATGTGCCTAAATATAAGAACGTGAATAGTCACACTGAAATGAGTGGGACTGCTTGTACACTTGAGAGATGTGCTTCAAGAAACTTGTAGTATCATTATTGAAAATCCATAGAGAGAGACAGAGAAAGAGACATTATTTCCTTTTACTCTCACGTCTGTCTGTATCTATCCATTGTTTCTTATCTTATACTTAGACTGTAAGTTCTGTGGGGCAGGGACCATCTTTTTGTTCTGTGTTTGTACAGCGCCTAGCACAATGGGGTCCTAGTCCTTGTCTGGGGCTCGTAAGTGCCACGATAATACAATTATTATTATTAATAATAATAATAATACGTCAAATAGTTTTTCTCCTACTGGAACACTCTATTATTGCAATGATTTTTCTCCTGTATGGTCCAATCCTGCTCCCATTGAAACCAAAGGCAAAACTCCCATTGATTTCGGCAGCAGCAGGATCTGGAATCATGGCAAATCTCTGGAGGAGCCGAGCACCTGAAATGCCTATCAAAGGCACACTCAGATTTTGACCCTTTATTTTTCTTTATAACTAATGTAAGTATTATATTTAACAATGAATTCTAGTTTCCATTCCAGCTTCTCCCCTGCATTCATTCTGCCTCCATGTTTTCAGTTGCTTATAACTTTCTCTAATATATTCTTTTAGGGTTACAATTTTCCATGCTTGGCCTTAGTCCTTCAAGGATGAGTAAAACCTAGATCAGCTCTTTCTGAGTTATGTGAGCATGTGGGAAAACAATTCAAGAGTTTGCTGAGTATTTGTTGAATTCTGAGTTAAACATGAGAGGCTGAACACTTTGTACATTTTCAGGGTGTCTGGACATTGTGTGTCATTCTGGGTTTAGAAAAAATAAAATAACTTTTGAATTTATAAAACTGAAATACCTTTTTAATGGTGCCAACTTTTGAAATCTTTAGTGACCATCAAGCTAAACCAGGGGCAGAGTGGCTGAGTTACAAACTTAGATACTTCACACACAGGACACAGAAAACATTGAAGAATGTCATCCGGATAATGTAATTTCTAAGTTGGGTAGCTCAAGACACAACAGAACAAGTGTATATACCACTATAAAGTTATCATACCTTGAAGTCCTGGTCCCTCATTCATGGAGGGGGGCAAGGGGAGGAGAAAGCCATCACAGGGCCTTTACCAGATTGGCTGAAAACCTCTTGGTCTATCTGGCCCTTCAATAAGTCATTTAAGTTGTGCTACCCTGGTTCACTTTACTGCTGCAGTCAATCTTTGTATTGTCACCCTAACTGAGGTGGTATCTTCAAAAACCCTCCCAACCCCCATCTCCAGGCATCTCTTTTGAGTGAGTCATTTTGTCTCGTACAGCCTTGGTGGTGGAAAGATTCTTCTTCATTTTAATGAAACGATTTATCCAGGGTGAGTGAAATTATGTTTCCTTCAACTTCTCTTGAGGTAACAGCAAGGCTAATGGCCCTAATAACGGCATTACTGAACTGTAGAAACGGATCAAAATCTCTTCCTGAGATTTAATTGCCAATAGAGACATGAACTCTGAGCACTGTGTTGGAGAAAGCCAATGTGCCCTGCTAAAGCATATAGATCAGTGTACTGAGTCATTAGATATTAAGACATTTGTCTTCATTTTTAAAATATGCTTGAGTTGACTACGAGGCTTTATATAGTACTGAGCTATTCTGTAGATCATATGATCATACGACATTCTGCAAATTAATTCCCTGAAGCATAGATGGGGTTTAGTATTGTGACCACACTAATTAATAGTCTGTTTACAGATCTTGATGAACCAGGTTAGCATTAAAAAAAAAAAGAGAGAGAGAAAGATCACTTAGATACTAAAGAAAGAAGCCAAGACTTTCTGAAGCATATCTGAATCCAAGACCACAGCTTCAAGTAATTAATTTGTCTCGCCAAAGTGTTTTTTCCAAGAACGTAGCCCTCTTGTACAAGCCACCTTTAGAACAATTAAATGATTCTAGGTTGAATTAGACAACAAACTAATTTCCAAACACATCATTGACTTTAAGCCTGATCCTGCTCCCACTGAACTAAACTTCTACAGAATTTCTCCCTACTGGTTTCTAATGCAGATATGAAGAAAATAATCTCTCTCATGGACAGATCATCTAGAGTACAAAGCAGAGTCTGAATGTTTTGAATGTTTAGCAAGGCCTATATCCAACAGAGATGCAGAGAGGCAATCAGAAAATAGCTCCCTCTGTAAGGATGCCCTAACACCTAGAATTGCCAGACTCTAGCTGAGTGTTTGAGGGTGGATTATGTGTAGGATTTGTCTTGAAACGTAACTCCATGTGCAACTCGAGTTTCCTATGTGTGCTTGCCCATGAGTGCACACTTTTGAAAGTCTGGGCCACTCTGTGCGAGTAGAGATTTGTCTTTCATTCTCTTTCTGTTGAATGTTCATCAACTTGACCTTTGAGCTGGCTCTTGATACATTTCAAATGCTTTCCATGTGTCCCAAACAGCTGCCCAAGGCACAGCCCTTCCTGCACAGTCACCCCATGAAATCATAAGCTTCCCTATACTTTTCCTTTTAACAGGAAGCTTGGGATTCACCCTAGGGCTGGTACTGCTAATTAATTCTTCATCTCTCTCTCTCTGCTGGACTATATTTGATGAAGTGAGCTGTAGCTCACAAAAGCCTATGCTCAAATAAATTTGTTAGTCTCTAAGGTGCCACAAGTCCTCCTTTTCTTTTTGCAGATACAGACTAACACAGCTGCTATTCTGAAACCTATATTTCTTTTGCCTCCCTTGGTTTTGCTGTTCATTTAGAACAGGTTTAGTGTTCTCTTCATTCCAACATATCCAAGTTCTCTTCACTTTCCATATCCAAGCTCTACATTCAACTTGTCACTTATTTGTATTGCCCATGAACAGATCAAAAATGTCTCCACCTCTAAATTTATACTCTATAGATTGCCTAATGCAAGATGTTTTGTAGAGGAGGTAGCAGCCCGAGGTGTGTTTTCCTCTGTGCTTTGATTTTTGACAGCCCTTAAATCCAGATCTAGCTGTCTCAATTTCCTGTATGTTTTTCCAAGAACCAATGTCGATGATATAACCTCTGTATACATTCTGGCTTTGCAGAGCTTTCCATATGGAGACTTTTCTAACAATAGCTTTCATGCAAGCCCAGGACAGATAGGAAGCAACTACGCACAAGCTGTCATTTGAAAAAGAGGGGCAATATTATATCAGAAAAAAATCCTCCATAAAATAGTGAAGGAAGCTTGTCTTCTGTTAAACCATGAAAAACAAACAAACAAACAAACAAACCCCCCTAAACCAGCAAGACTAGGGGTTCTATTCTACACCATCTCACTTTCTTTGCAGTGGAGCTGCACTCTTAGAGATGTCTATTCTTCGGCTGTGACATTTAAATTCAATGGAAGTTTCCTCTGCCCATCTTCAATGGCTGCCTAAGAGAAAGTGAATGCTTTTTTGTAGATTTTAAAATCAGAAGCACCATTATGATCATCCAGTCTAACATCAGGTGCTTCTGTGACACCTTTCAAAAATAAAAGGAATTTCGCTCCAGTCCACTGACCAATATTCCCTCTTTCAAAGACAGGTTTTATTACCCAGGTCAGCATGTGAGCTATTATTGAGAGCATAATGACTGTTCCGTCTGTGTATTGGGAGCTTACTCTCATTACTCTCTAGGGCACTTTGGAATGTTGTGGGAATGAAAGGCACCATTTATAACTAACATTCTTAATTAGCCTCATCTATTTGACTCACGCTATAGGCACCTTGTATTGTTTATCTGTTTCTTTATATACTACTCAGTAGCAGATTTTGCATTACCTCCTGGTAAGAGCCTGCATTAGCAATACTCAGTCAGCAGCTCCAGAGCCACACGTGGTTCTTTTTAGTCTAGAATGCACCTCCCTTCTCCGGTATGAGAGAGGTGGCACACAAGTGTCCTGGGGCAAAGTATGCAGTTTTAGTATACAAACATACACTAGCAGAGTCAGTGATGTTTGCGTTTGTGCTGGTAGCCAATAAAAAGCAGTAAAAACTTCTGCCTTCATGTTTTAGACTGAAAAAAATTGTCTGTGTGAGAAAGCAGACAGAATCTGGTCCTTATTTCAGAAGGTTAAAGGCCTGAATATATTATATTTGTGGGCAGAGGCTGCTTAAGGCAATGTCCTTGGAGCACCAGGATTCAGTTACTGAGCTTAGGAACACGGGGTTCCAAGAATCCACTGTTTGTGATGCGAGAGAAGCAGTTCAAACTGCTTGTCTGTCTCTCTGTGTTGAGTGAACTGGATGCTGTTTGGCTTTCTCTGCTTGAGAACAGGTGCAAATTCCAAAGGCCAGATCCTCAGCTGGTGTAAATCAGCATCTCTCTATTGACTTCAGTGCCAGTATGTTGATTTATACCAGCCGAGGATCTGGTCATATATCCATTGATAGATGCTATATTAACATCTAAAATTCGATTAGGAATATTATTCTATTTTATATAATATTATACATTAAAAGGGATATTATTATAATAGTGCATTGTAATTTTACACAATGCCTTATTAACTTAGATAATATGTATGTCCTTCTTTGCGCATACAATTAGGGTGGAGCCTTTTTTTTTTGGTGTGGGGGCGAGGAGTTGGGTTCTGACATTTTGATAAATCTAGGCCCCAGCCTGTGCTCATTAAGAGAGGGATTTGAACTAAAAAAATTCAGCTCGGAACCCATGCTTCACCAGAGCTTTTGGGAGAGTTCATAACTGGGGTTTGGGTTCAGCATGTTATATAGGAGCCATTCAGGAAGTTCAGATCAAGATCAGGATCCAAAGGCTGAGGGCGTTCAGAACTGTGGGGTTTTTTTTTGTTTGAGATCAGAGAACAATTCTCCTCTCACTCCAGTTTCCATAGATTCATAGATTAAAACCAGAAGGGACATTTTGATAATCTAATCTGACTATCTGCATAACAGAGCTTTAGAACCTCATCTAGCAATTCCTGCATTAGGCCAAAACTACAGCATATCTTCTAGAAAAACATCCAGTCTTGGTCTAAACATCTCAAGCAATGGAGAAGTCACAGCATTACTTGCTCAGTTGTTCCAGTGGTCAATTTCCCTCTCTGTTAAAATGTGTCCCTTATTTCCGTTTTAAATTTGTCAGTCTGCACATTCCAGCCATTGTATCCTCTTACACCTTTTCCTGCTAGATATAAGAACCCTTTCCTATTGTTGATGAAACTCCATTTGCTTCATTGGAGTTACTTCAGGATTATGCCATCCTGAGTTAGAGGATCAGCCTTCTCCATTAGAATTACCTCTGGAGTCAGATTATTGGGATGGAAGTTGCTCTGAAAGGGACGATATTAGTCACCATTTTGGGAAAGCTTTCCCATTCCCCAATAAGAACTGTAAGGAAATCCAAACAGCCCATATTCAGTTATTTTATTCAAGTGTAATTTAAAACCAGCTCTTGAGCATAATGGGATGTTACAGCCAATATTTATTTTTCTTTCATTAGATAAATAGTAGTAAATTGAAATCCTTGAGAAAATTGTACAGACTGTATCATATCTGAATGTGTTTGAGCTTGAGACTCACTCAGGCAAATTCTCATCATATTCAAATAACCATCATTATGCAAATACAAACATCCTCATTGCGGAGCAAGTTTAAAATGGATGTTTTGTTTTTATCATGATGAATTATTTCCTCCCAGGTAGCAGACAGACACGTGTGGTTCAGATGTGTCATGCAGGTTCTGTGTTTGTGTTTCAGGCTTTTTTTTTCCTCCCCAAACGGAATCTCTAGCTAGCGGGGACAGGATTGTCTCCTCCTGCCCACCCTTGTAGAGTCCAGTCTCGCCTGTCGAAGCAGCGCTGAAGCACTTCTCTTATCACTGCTACTTTTTGCCCATGAGTGTTACCAAGCCAGCTCTGAACCAATCTCTATTGCGTGTCAGACAGTGGCAGCTCTAGGTCGATATTTTTAAGTGAGAAGCACCAGTCTTCCTTACCCCCATATATGCTAGTTAATTAACAGACAAATCCTGCTAGTCCCCCTGCCCAGCCCGAGTAGCTGAGCTGGACACTGGGGTAATGCTCCCGCTACCCACCTCATGCTGCAGTCCAGCTGCAGAGCCGCTCTGCAGCCATTATTACAACCTCGGGGCTTCAGGGCCTCTGAAACTTATGCACTTCCCTATCTCAAGATCAACAAAATGACGCATGGGCATTTCTGAAGCATCCACCACCTTGGCGGGGATCCATTGGTCCCAATGGATCGATAGCCAGTGGATTCACACAGCCCTGCCCCCTCCATTCCGTTCCTAAAGAGCTGCTTTGCATAGCTGCATGGGGCACTTGTACTGAGCGAGGCACTGCAGCGTGCAGGAGCTGCTATACAGCCACTCCTGCAATCCTGTCTTCTGTGTACGGCTGGACCCCAGAGGTCCCATCACAAGCAGGTCTCAATACCTCTATAAAAGAGGGGGCAGGACTGGGGCTAAGGGCATGTCCAAAACTTCCTGTAAGTAGGTGGTACTCCTACCCCACTAATCAGAAAATTTTCTGCAATATTCAGCCGGATCTGTAGTTAATAACATCTAATTTTGTTGTGAGCTAACAACATCTGATATTGATGTTTTTAACTGGATGATTGACAGTCTGCATGGCAAGGACACTTCTGAGTATTAATTAATTCATGTTGAGTCTCCAAGACGCAGCAAACATTCATTGAGTGTTCTTTTAGATTTTGTTGTGAGGTTTCCTGTATTTGTTTCCTATAGTAACTGGAAAGTGAGTCGTGCAGCAATGGATAAATCCAATTAGCGCAATACCAGATCTGAGACAGGCTTCTTGCAAAGTTTGCTAAGTACGGTTTCTTTATATAAAATAAGACTCTGCAATGGAAACAATTTTATTCCATGAATAGCTCTTTAGCCTCAAAGTAGAAATGAACTATAATTCAGAGAAGGAGAAATAAAGGTTGCAGAAGTCATCTGCATTTTCCGTCTTTCATGTGTATGAAGTGGATGGGGAAGGTGAAGGATATCTGTAATGGGAGTTGCAATATTTAACCAATTGTTAGTTTCTGTGTACAGTACTTATATTATTTCTACTTCCTAAATACACAGAAGGTCAAATGGATTGTGGTACAGGATCTAAGGTCCTTCAAAGATTTCCTGACTCACTGTGTAAAGTTCTGTTCATTGCCTGATGATCCCTATGCAGTTCGAATCTGGCTCTATAGTAATTTTGAGCCAAGAAAGTCTTTTTAACATGCATATACTTCATATAAGCTTCTCTACCTTGTTTAAAATATCCCTAGTTCTTTACTGGGAGAGGGACAAAGTGTGAAAGTTGACACCAAAACCAAATCATGGTATGGGATTACCCAGAGGATGGTGCATGTAACCTATTAAGATATTAATCATGTAAGACCAGAAACAAGGACCAAGAACCTGTCTTTCATACAATACAAGATATGTTCTAAATCCACCAATGCACTCATTCCCTTATACCACCCAATAGCATTTAAACCAGCTTCTATCAAAGCCTTGCAATACACAGGATCCTCTAATCATCTGGGTAAAATTGCTACTTAAAATCTTACTAAACCAGATTCTAGTTCACCCCCTTCCCCTCCAACACAGAGCCAAAAGGTTTCAGAGTAACAGCCGTGTTAGTCTGTATTCGCAAAAAGAAAAGGAGTACTTGTGGCACCTTCCTCAAATAAATTGGTTAGTCTCTAAGGTGCCACAAGTACTCCTTTTCTTTTTACAGAGCCAAAAGTTATTCAACAAGAGTCATTACCTCTGATCCCAGCTTCACAGACCTGACTAGTGTTGACTAGTCTCTGGGGGGAAAAAAAAGCACCTGCTACCTGAATTAACTGCAGCCTTCCATGATTGTACCCCTCCTTCCTCTCAGTTTCTCTTCTGAGTATATGGTCAATTAATAAATCAGCATAAATAATTGAAAGGGAATCCTTTGTTTTCAGCAGAGGCCTAAGGAATGTAGGCCAAGAGTTCTTTCCAGCATATAGACTACTGTCCCAGCACTGTCCTTATTGCTACTTAAGTCAAATATTATTGCTTCTGTAAATTAAAAACAGCACCAATCTGCTTGTAGGGAAAACACACTCCATCTATAAATAGCTGCCTTATACACATTATTTCCTTTCCAGTCCTGCTGGGCTGTAGGATTTTTCACCCTCTATTCTAGAGTTAGCTTATCCAATGAGATCACATCTCTAGAAAAGTATGTGCTACAGGTCAAATTCTCTCTTTGTTTAGATCCATGCAACACCAGTAACTTAAAAGGGAGCAAATGGGCTTATTTTGTCAGGGAAAAAATCTGTCCCTGAACATGCATATGACATGCAACATCCAAATCCCCCAGATATGTTTGATTATAATCATATGGTGGCATATTTTATTGACAAAACTGACTACAAGGAGGTTACTCTTATTATTACCACTTTGATGCATTCCTTTTGTAGGCTAAGCTATACAGGTGTCCCTGGTGTTTTAGCTGCAGAGTATTCAGGGGTTTATTTAAGAGCAGGTCTGCAGTGCTATCTGAAATCAAGAAAGTAAACAGCCTCTACTCTCAGTGGGAAGGGACATTGTTTGGTAAGGCTATTCTTTGCTTCCCTTGAAGGAGGATTCCTCTTGGAGAGGTGATGCACTGGGATGCCAGTCAGTATTCCATACAAGAAACAAAAGGCTGTTGGGAGGATATTCATTTGTATTACATGTGCCTTTCCCCATAATGTTAATTGGAGGCACTCACTCCCAGTTGCCTAAATCACCAACCACTGAGTTGATAATCAGATCTATAGTCTAAGCCGTCACATGCAACTAAACCTCTGAGTGCTCTAATTTGCTTTGCTTTGGAAGTACCAAAGCCCTTTCTGGGGTTTCTGTATGCAGAACACACTCTGGTTTCACTTTGATTCAATTAGCAAAAAGACAATAATCTTTGGTTTTACAGCTCTCAAGGGGTTAGTTGAACAGAGTTAATGAAGAAACAGGAGCTGTAATAAGCCAGGACTCTTATCGAAGTAACAAGTGTGAAGGGAGTGGTTCCATTAGCAGCATATAAAGAGGAGGAGGAGCACGTGTCAAGCCAGTCCCAACTGTTTATTGACATGTAGCCATAGCTTACCAACCTGCCCCCCCCCATCTGAGTTTGATTGAAAAGTCTCATGTTTGAAACTCAACATTGTTTACTCCTGACTTTGAAGAACCATTAATTTTTTAAAAAATGTGTTGAACTCTCTCTTGGGGGGGGTTTTTTTTAAATGTCATTCGAAACCAAGCAGTCTAGATAGTGCAGCTCTGTTGTGGGGGGGCAGGGCAGTTATACTTGTAACCGATGGCCTTTTTAAAGAGGGAGGGAATGTGGAGCACACCCTCACTGTGGGAGAGAAGCACATCCCTGTGCCGCCATTTTTTTTAAGAGGGATAGGGTGGGATCCACAAAGGTACTTAGGTGGCTAAGTCCTATTTTAAGGCATCTAAATCCTGTTTTCAGGCACCACCATGATCCACAAAACTCCCACTCAGCTGCCACCTGCCATCAAAGGCACTTATACTCTCTTTGTGCCTATGTTTTTGTCTCTGGGTATGCATACTGCAGTCTTATGGTATCCATGATCTACCAGGATGAAAGTTTTAAGGGAAGTCCTCCTCCCTCTTGGCACTTTTGTTTTGGGCCCGGTGTGTGACTTAGGTGGCCAAACGCCTATCTTATCCCTGTTTATGGATCACTAGCAGAGCAGCCTGGACTTAGGTGCCTGTCTGTGAGATACTTAGCACACACCTCTCTGTTCATCTCCCATTGGCTAGGTTAGGCAGTGCACTGCCGAGTGCGTGTGAGGGATCAAACACATGTCTGTGGGTCCCCAGTCCTCAGACTGCAGCCACCACCTGGCAGTTCACTGGTATCACCAGGGAGTATAGGCTGGTGACTCTAGCTCATCAGAGGCACTGACCACAAATCTCCTGACTAGAGGAGACATCCAGCATCTCTGATTGGCTCAGACTCACTATTTAAGGCAGAAGAAGGCAGGGACATTGTCTGAACAATTAGGTGGATCTTTGGCTGGCTGCTACAATGGGTAGGTTCTGTCTGAGATTTCTGCTTCTAGGCTGTACTCCTGGCTATGGCCTCCAGCCTTGATCCTTGTTGGTTCCTGATTTTGACTCTGACCCCTGGCTATTGCTCTGATCATTAGGTCTGACTGACTGCATCTCACTCTGTGACAGCATGCTGGCTTTGCAGATCGCATTCGTAGCTGCTTATATCTCCCCATTCGTTGTATAGGTGCCTAACTTAAGCTTTGTGGATCACAGTGTTGTTTCTGTGATTTTTTTTTCTAGTGCTGTGATGCGTGGTTTTGCAATGCGCAAGTCCCTTTGTGAATTTCACCCACAGAATATACCTCTACATTGTGTGTGGGGGGTGCGGGAGAATGTAGTTTGGCATTTTATCTGAGAGCAATACCCCTTTTTTGATGGGAGAGGAACATACCATTACTTTCCCCTCCCATTTGAATGATCTGTTCAAGAATTATGAAAGGACAAATGAAGTCTCTGGGCTATGTTGTAATATTTAGCTCTTTGTTGGCAAAGTGCTGATACAGTGGACCATTGTCCAGCTCTTAAGCACTCCGGATGAGAGGGTGAGGGAAGATGGATAGTGTTTCATGTACCACATGTTAGGCAATATATGACAGGACTCCATGTTTCTAAACTGGCTCTTTATAAAGAGAACTATTTACAAATAAATTGGCAATTGCAGCTATGTTCTAGCCATGTGCACACAGACTGACTTCCTGGTGCCTCTTCAAGAATCTTCCCTCCTGCAACCTGTATTCCTCCCTGGAGGTTGTTATAGAGGAGTTGCCTCAACTTATAAACTGAACTGGCTCTAGACAAGAGAGCTCTGGAAACTGAAAGGGCCTAGCTGCGCAGGATAATCATGCAGGGACTGACCCTAGGGTAGGGGTTTCAATACACGTATGTTGAAAGAGTTCTGTGGTTACTAGGCCTTTGGTCTTGTTGTTCTTTCTCTTTACCATTCTGCAGCTCCTACCAGGATGACTACATGCAGTTCAACTTACTCCTGTGCCTTTACTCGTCTGTCTGTGAGTACTGAAGAAAAAAACTCACTAAAATATACCTTTTAAAAAAGAATCAGAACTTGCCCCAAATATGGGGGAAATGAGGGGCAAGGACTCCTCCTTCCTTGTTTTTTCATCTCCCTTCTCTTCTGCCATTGTGTGTGGGATAGTAGAACATGCACTGGGAAGTCATGACACAGAAGGATACCACCACAAGCCCCTCCTGCCCTGATTGCAAGACCTCTGCTCCCAGCAGCAGTAGAAAGAGATCCTTATGAGTCTCTGAGATGCTTGTCCTCTTCCCTTCTCCTCCATTTAATTTCTGGACCAAAAAACCCCCACACATGGGCTGAAAATTGATCAAGAGGCTTTTCAAAGCCCTGCTAGAAGAAATCATGACCTGCACACATTGTCAAAGCCATATTACTGTACTGCTAACCTCAATCAATGAAATAATTAGTTTAAGGGTGCTACAGGTTCAAACTTGCAACCTGACTCTACAGTCCTTATTTCAATAACCTCCCAGAGAGAGGTTTGCCTGTGCAAGGACTACAAGATAGGCCCCCAGTAACTTTGTTTAAAATCATAGTTTGAATCCATCCGTGCAATAAAAGTTTGAACCACTTTTCAAACACAAATGAAAAACTGAATTGAAAAATGAGGTCCAATTTTGTCTTCAGAATTGCATTCTTTTTACAAAAAGAAAAGGAGTACTTGTGGCACCTTAGAGACTAACAAATTTATTTGAGCATAAGCTTTTGTGAGCTACAGCTCACTTCACATGGCTCCTACTCTGAAACCATTCTTTTTACAGGAGCCTTCCCAGGGTGAAGGGAAAGAAATAGCCATGTTGGAACATGTCACTACACCATTAAAAGTGAGCTAAATAAGCTAAGGCTCCTTCATCATAGCCTTGTGTTTAACTTCAAAATCCTATGTATATATATGTGGCCCAATTGTGCAAGTTCTCTGCACATTCCAACCCACCTGCACCTTTAAAGTAACCTAAAATGATCTTCATAAGAAATCAGAAACTATGAAAAACAAAATTTTAATAGAATCATAGAAATGTAGAGCTAGAAGGGACTCAGGAAGTCATCAAATCCAGCCGCCTGCACTGAGGCAAGTCCAAGTATAGAAAGACAACACCTATCAGGAATGGTCTAACTTTTTCTTAAAAACTTCCAAGGATGAGGATTCCACAACTTCCCTTGGAAGCCTATTTCAGATCTTAACTACCCTCATAGTTAGAAAATTTTTCCTAATCTCTAACCTAAATCTCCCTTGCTGCAGATTAACCCTATTACCTTTAGTGGACATGGAAAACAATTGATCTCCATCTGCTTTATAACTGCCCTTACTGTATTTGAAGAATATTGTCAGGTTCCCCTCTCAGTCTTCTTTTCTCAAGACTAAACATGCCCTGTTTTTCAACTTTTCCTTTTAGAAAGTCTGGGCTTTCTAAATCTTTTATCACTTTTTGTTGCTCTCCTCTGGACTCTCTCCAATTTGTCTCCATCTTTCCTAAAGTGTGGTGCCCAGAATTGGACACAATACTCCAACTAGGGCCTCACCAGTGCTGAACAGACCAGGACAATCACACCCATGTCTTACATACATCCCTCCTGTTAATAAACCCTAGAATGATATTAGCCCTTTCCTCAATTGCATTACATTATTGACTTATACTCCATTTGTGATCCATTGGGATTCTTTTCAGAAGTACGGCCACCTAGCCAGTTATTTTACATTTTGCAGCTGTGCATTTCATTTTTCCTTTCCAAATGTAGTGCTTTGCTGTTGTCGTCATGGAATTTCATTTTGTTGATTTCAGACCAGTTCTCCAATTTGTCAAGGTTGTTTTCAATTCTAATAGTGTCCTTCAAAGTTCTTGCAACCCCTCCCAGCCTGGAATTGTCTGCAGATTTTATAAGCATACTCTTCACTCCATTATCCAAGGCATTAAACAAACTGCTGAATAGTGCCAGATTAAGGACAGACCTTTCTGCTGCACCCCACTAGATACACCCTCCCAATTTGACAATGAACCATTGATAACTACTCTTTGAGTATGGTCTTTCAACCAGTTGTGTACCCAATTTATAGTAATTTCATCTAGACACATTTCTCTAGTTTGTTTATGAGAATGTCATGTGGGATTGTGGCAAAAACCTTACTAAAATCAAGAGATGGCTTCTCCTCTTGCCTCTAGACCAGTAACCCTGTCAAAGAATGAAAATAGGTTGGTTTGGCATGATTTGTTTATGACAAATCCATACTGGCCATTCCTTATAACTCTATTATCCTGTAGGTGCTTACAAATTGATTGTTTTAATCATTTGTTCCAGTGTCTTTCCAGAAATCAAAGATAGGCTGACTGGTCTATAATTCCCTAGGTCATCTGTATTCCCCTTTTTATAAGAAATGTACCATGTTTGCCCTTCTCCAGTCCTCTGGGACCTCACCCATTCTCATGTGTTGCTAACGGTTCTGAGATTGCTTCAGCTACTTCCTTAAGTAACCTAGGATGAATTTAATCAGGCCTTGCTAACTTGAATATATCTAACTTACATAACTATTCTTTAACCTGTTTTCCCTATTTTGGCTTGGGTTCCTTCCCCCTTGTTGTGAATATTAATTGTTTTCAGTATCTGGTCAGCCATTAACCTTTTCAGTGAAGACTGAAGCAAAATAGTCATTACACATATCATCCTTCTTGGTGTCCTCAATTATTAGCTCTCCTTCCCAGCTAAGCAGAGGACCTATACTTCCCTTGCTCCAATATATTTAAACAACCTATTCTTATTGCCTTTTATATCCCTTGCGAGTTGTAAATCATTTTGTGCCTTAGCCTTTCTGATTTTGTCCTTACATGGTTGTGCTCTTCTTTTGTACTCCTCCTAAGCAATTCATCGATGTTTCCATTTTTTATAGGATTCCTTTTTGATTTTCAGGTCATTAAAGAGCTCCTGATGGAGCTATGGTGGCCTCTTACTATCTTTCCTTCACCACAGGATAGTTTGCAGTGTGCCTTTAATATTGTCTCCTTGGGGAAACTGCCAGCTCTCCTGAACTCCACTTTCCCTTAGTTTTCCCTTCTTTCCTTTTCATCCATCTGTTATTAAAAATGCATACAGGTTCTTATATGTCCCACATCACCACAGTATCTGAGCACTTTGCAAACATTCAGGAAATTATCCTCATAGTACCCCTAGAAAAAAAGAATGCATTACAGACCGAGTACCGCAGCATGAAGAATTTAAGTGACTTGCCTAAGGTCACCTAGGGAGTCTACAGCAGAGCCAGGAATTGAACTCCCAGATCTTCAGAGCCCCAGTCTAGTGAAAATCCCCCCTCCCTTTGTGTAGTGATACATTTTCCTCTTGCTAATATGAAGGTTCTGAAATTCTTATAGTGTTGGTAAAGTGCAAGTGTTGTTTATCTAACACATCAGGCAAAGCCATTTAAATTATTTATGAATGGCATTCACTTAATCGTATGGCTTAGCTGCTTAATGTGCATGTCGCATGTCATTTGTGTCCTTAAATGACAAATAGTGCCTATATTTTCAGCTCTACAACTAGAGAGGGCAGATTTGTATGTTAATTATTTATAGTATCTTTATTTTATTTCATTTTTGAGGCAGGATAATAATCCACTTTATCCAGGACTGCAGCAACTTTCATTTCCATCATTAGCTGCAGTGACTTTAAGAAAACAAAATATTACATTGTTTAAGCATGGGCTTCGGCAGAATTCGATTTTTATAATCTTGAGGGATAATATAGCTTGCTTTTAAGCATTTTTTTCTATTGATTTTAAATTTTCACAGTTCACAAAATTGGGTTTTAAGCATTTTTTCCCATTTTTAATTGATTTAAATTTTCACAGTTGAGGGAAATGATGTGAGGGCGGCTGTCAGACAATAATAATTTAATTGCACTAGATGTTGATCTTCAAAAAGGTAACGCTTGATAGCGGTTAAAACACAAATTGTCAACACCACAAGTAAAACTATACAAAGTAAACCTCTTTAAATCAAACTCAAGTAGTACTTCATTTTACTTTGCCTATCCGTACATTTTGATTATCATTAATGGAAATATTTTTTGTCGGTTTGTAGGAGGGATGTTTACCAACATTTGCTGATAATAATCTAATCCTTCCAAGTCTACTTACGTGACATATTGTGCACTCTTGTGATCAGAGCACTCTGGTTTAATATTTAATCCTCTCATATCTGTGTTAGACTCCCACTGCATAATAGGAACTTTGCTTTAACAAGCGAGCTCCTTTGCCCCATGCTCTTCCAAAAGGCATACTTCGGTGAGGGGGAATATGTATTGCCAGGTGATGTGGTACATATTGTATTTTCATGAATTAAGAATAGGCTGTATTGCTACTACCAGAGCAAAACCAAGCTACTAGCAAGTTTTACATGGGCAGCCCTAACCAAGGGACATCTTATGATTTTCCCTCTTGTGGATAACTCACCTGGATTTTACATTGCTTGATTCCCATCACTGATGTGCTGTAAATCCATCTGTCTAGATGTACCATGTTTATAGAGAATGCATGAAGGAGTAATAGTATAAATATTTCCAACAGCACCACATATTTTGTTTGTTTGGGCTTCCCCACTGCTAAGGATTTTTTTTTTTTTGCTTTTCCACCTTTCAAGAACAGTGGTTCCCATCACAGAATCAGCTTTTACTAGCAGTCACCATAGAGAAAACAGATTCCCCTTACACTTGGGAGTCATCTGAGGTTGCAAATGCTGACTCTAACAGCTTTCACTGGAAGCAAAGATGTAATTGCTGTGGGTGATAATACATAGTGGTGAAGAATCATGTAAAGTTAATGTAAATATATAGAAATATATAATGTTTTGAAATTTATACCATGGTTTATCAACTATAATATTTTGTTTAAGGGTCATCATGGTCCAATACTGTATGGATTATCACACATATATACAAAACGTACCAGAGCCACATCATTATACAACAAACGAGTTTGTTTTCCTCACCTTTTCTATGATGGAATTACTCTTGTGATGTGGAAACAGAACCACAGGACCTGTGCCAGGTCAAGTCAGAGTTAAAATTTTCCAAGTGACAAAATCTAGATAGTAGGGGTGGGATCCACTAAGGGACTTAGGTGTTGCAACACTGAGTATCATGATACCTAACTTTTAGGTGCTCAGAAAATCATAGGAACAACACTGCAATCTATAAAGCTGATTGAGGTGCCTAGGCTCCTTATATAACAACTAGGGAGTGACAGGCACTTAAGGAAGTGAGCCACAAAGTCAGGACACTAGGCTGGGAGTTACCTATGCTAGCCAATGGGAGATGCTGATCACAGGGGTGTGTTCTCAGCCCTGCTGCTCTCTTGGAAATAGGCACCTAACTCCAGGCTACAGGGAGGCACCTAGATCTGCCTAACAAACACTTCTCAAAAGAATTCTGAATAAGGATGGCAGCCCCAATCAGAACTTTAAACTGGAGGACCTTCCACATTTCAGCATTAGAGATGAATTTTGATGAAGGATTTACCATCCTGAAAATCCTCAGATGGACACTGTAGAACAACACTGTGTGACTGGGAAACCCTGACTGTTTCTAAGACAGAAGAACACTTTCTACGAATTATGTATCTTTTGTATTTTCATTATCCGCAGCCCACACCCCCCGACAAACGAGGATAATGGCTGATTACTAATGTAGTGAATTCCTTCAGTTAGTGAACCAAATAAAATTTAATCAGTGGCACATTTAAAAAAAAATAATTCATGAACAGGAGCCTGTCTCCTGGCTGGAATCAGGTGACTTAGGTGCTTAACCTGCTTCTTGAGGGAATGAGTTAGGAGCCTGCCTCACTCCACACAAAATAGCTGGAGGAAAAGCCCCCATTGTAACATTTAGCTGAACAGTTACAGCACTCAACTGGGATGCAGGAGACCCAGATTCAAATCCTCTCTCTCTGCCACAGGAGGAGAAAGGATTTGAACAGAGGGGCCTCCCACCTTTCAGGAGAGTCTGCAACCACTGAGTTAGGGGATATTCTGATGTGGGGTTACCACCATCTCTCCTATTGAAGCTGTTCCACTGTGGCTAAATAATGAAAGCATGTTTGGAGCGGGGGGACTGGACCCAGCATCTCCTATGTGGGTACCCTAACCACTGGGCTACAAAGTTATTACCACATGTGTTCTCTCTCCAGCCCAATTGTGAGCTCAAGCAGGAGGTAGTGCAGCTAAAAGCACCTCTAACCACATAATCTCCCTACAGTTTAGCAGTCTTCACTCCATAGTATTTCTGAAAGCTCAAGAACTCGATCTTCTGCCTTCTAGTCAGGAAACTCCCAATGTTTTTTCTAACTAGGCTCAGCTGTTGCTGCCTACTTCACTGATTAACCAGGTTCATCTGCACCTGATTACCTGCACCTTACTTACTATGCTCAGTTGTGACTAATGACCTGTTTGACTAGGCTCAGCTACTCCCAGTTACACTCTGCTAAGGGTAGTACTCCACGAAACTACTCTCAAGCTACTGCTAGGCTATAACCCCAGACTACCTCTATTGGCAGCCAGCTGTGTGGGGTTGTGATCAAGACAGAATGCTTCATAGCTCTTTAAGGGAATGATAAAGGATCAGCCTACCTACCTGGTTACACACGTGTTCATTTGTAAGTGTATTAGTTTTTCCCTGTTGTATTTAAAGACCCAATTTGAAGGGCGGGGGGCTGGCAACCAGAACTCCAGAAGGAGTCAATAGGAGCCTAGCACTTCTGGCAACTGGGTCTGTCAATGGCACTCTGTTAGCACATCAGTGTTGTTCAAGTCAGACAGTAGTGCGAATATTATACTCTCCAATGATGCTGAACAATTGCTCTCCAAAATGAGATTTGCTACAGCCTGATATATGTTGCCTGTCCTGAAGGCAGAGGGCATTCCTATTGACCTTGCTGACAAAGCAAAGGAGGGTTTGTTCCCAAACCCTAGTCTCCTGTGTAATACTCCCCAGGGCTCTATTCACAGAACTGCTAAGCCAAGCCTAAGTCACTTATTTTAAGTCTTTTTAGCGGATTCCTGAAAATCCCCAAAGTATTAATTACAAATCATCATAATCCCTTCTATGCAATTGGCAGTGGCTTTAGATAAGTTGGGTAGTGCCACTATAATGAAATACATCAGCCTTCCACTACACTGGCTAAAGTCAATGTAGTAACATGTATTTTGATTTCTGGAATTCCATTCACTCCTCACAAAGGCAACTCTCTGCTTTTCTAAAATAAACATAGTAGTAAATCCCATCACGAGAGACTCATGGAATGATTTACATTGAAAAATAGGGATCAGAACTGAGCTGCAGCTACAGACTTAGGCCCTGATTCTGCAAACACTTACCCATGTGCTTAGCTTTGCAATCAATGGGGGCTACTTATGGCAGTAAAGCTAAGCAGTTACATAAGTGGCTGCAGGATAGAGACCTTCCCTAGGAACCAACTGTATGAATGTCTTTAAAGAGTCAAATCTAAGGGCTTCATCCTGCATTCCTTGCTTACCCCAACTCCTGACTTGATTTTGGTGGAGAGTAAGAAATGCAGGGGCAGAGCCCTAAATTAAGTGGCCTGTCTTGAGGAGTAGAGATTAAGATTTATTTGAAAGAGGGAAGCTAGTGTCCTCTTGGCTATGCAAAAGAGAAGTCTGAATCAGCCGTGTTTCTGGCAGTACTTGAAATTTAGATTAATCTTGCAGGAATTGTTGGGTTTAACACCAAGAAATGCTCCAGACTGTGAAATGATGTTTTTAATTGCTTGTCTTCATCTGTAACATTTCTCATATTCATTTGTAATATTATGATTATAAGGAACTAGACTGGTGAATTTCTAATAGTATTGTGTTAATTAGAAGTAATAATATGCTACCTTTATATTCTGTAACTCATTTCAACTTAATATCTTAGAACACTCTGTCAATATTAATTGATTTAGACTTGCCAGACACCTGACAGGTAGTTAAGCCCATTTTACAGACTGTTTTTTTAAAAAAAGGTTAGTTGTCTTATCTGTGATCACACTGCCAGTCGGGGCAGAGCCAGGAATACAGTCTAGGAGTCCAGATTCCTTATCCTCTGGCTAATCATTAGATAACATTACCATACTTAAGCTTTGACAGAATATCTACAGTATTAGAGAGACAAGGAGGGTGAGGTAATATCTTTTATTAGACCAACTTCTGTCGGTGAGAGAGAGAAGCTTTTGAGCCTACACAGAGCTCTTCTTCAGGTCTGGGACCAACGTGGCTACAGCAACACTGCATACAAAATGCCCACGGTACATTTTCCCAAAGTGCCTAGTGACTTTTAAAGGGACTTAGTGCCTGAGTCATTTAGGTGCTTTTGAAAATTTTACCTCTTGCCATATTTTGGTGTTGCCATTTTCCCCATCCATATGCATTCTTGCCTCAGTTGACATTGCCTAGTTACAGAAGTTGTCTGGGTATTCGAGCTAGTTGGAGAAACTCTGATGGTTCTTTATTCTTTATCCGAACATACAGTTCCATCAAAATTAAAGGTTTCAGAGTAGCAGCCGTGTTAGTCTGTATTCGCAAAAAGAAAAGGAGTACTTGCGGCACCTTAGAGACTAACAAATTTATTTGAGCATAAGCTTTCGTGAGATGCATCTGATGGAGTGAGCTGTAGCTCACAAAAGCTTATGCTCAAATAAATTGGTTAGTCTCTAAGGTGCCACAAGTACTCCTTTTCTTTTATCAAAATTAAAATGCTCTGTGAAACTGGGTTGATTTTGCTGGAGTTTTGTTTGGGGAGAAAAGGGGGGTGGCGGAGGGGGAAGGTGTTCCAACAAGGTCCGTGCATCCCATTTTCAGGCATCTAAAGCTACATGCGAAGGGGGAAAAGTAACTCAATAGTTTTGCTGTTAAACCACAACGCGAGGTACCTGAATATCTAATTTCTATTCCAAACACTCTGTGTTTTTGGTTTAGTCTTGCTCAGTTTCCTCCGTTTCCCTGTCTTTTTAAAGAATATTTCCCTCCCTTTTAGGGTGTGGTAAAGAGAATTAATTCATGTTTGTAAAGCAGTCGTAGATGGAAGATGCCAAAAAAGCAGAAAGCATTATTACTAAGTGCATATCATAATAATGACCAACACACAGCACATTTCCTGGGGCTATTGACTCTGCTGAAGGTGTTTGTATCTACACAGTAACCCCAGGAAAAGCTAGCCATTAATGTCCCTTTCACTTTGGTGCTCCGTGACCTGAAAATCTGCCCTCAATAGGTGTTTTGCTTATGTCTCTGAGCATAGAATTGGACCCATCACATTTACAGCTATTTAAATTCAGTTGAGTAGGTGTTTTGTGAGTTTAACTGTGGTTTTTGTGCCCAGGGTACAGCTTTACTGGGCTTTTCCAGGGAGTTAATACCCCACACATCAGCATGAAGTGGGCATTTCAGGACAAGCCATTCAGCTTCTGTTGAAAGGACATTCCAGGAGCCAAGGGACCTGTAGACTAAAGGTGAGGTTCACTATATGCTCATAGAACCTGGGTTGTGGATCCTTGGCAGCAGAAACGCCCCACATGTGATGGTGGTCATCTGTCATAGCAGCACAAGCCTGGAGCCACTGACATGGCCCACAAGAGGCTGGGCTGCTGAGGCAGGGGCAAGGCCATGACGTACCAGAGATGCACTGATTCAGTGGATCTCTCAAGCAGTTTCCATCAGCGATGACTCTCCCTACTGGGGCACAGCTAGTGCAGAAGATGTCAATGCTCAATTCTTCTCCGCTATGTATTTTCCTTATACTCAGGGTGCTTTTACCTCCGTGTAATCAATGCAGACTCTCAGAGCCTGAAATGATGTTTAATATAATGCCACAATTCTGAAAGTTTAAGTGCACACATTAGTGAACAGGGCACAGATGCAGTGCACCCATTACTCATTTTATGCAGGGTGTAACTGGAGAGATAATGGATAGGCTACAGTTTTGGATAGGTACTGTTCTATATGTCAAAGTAAATAAATTTACTCTTCAGGGTTTGGTGACTAAATTACTCAAAGATCCCTTTCAGTCTGTTATCGCCCAGAACCCTTTAATGAGAATAAAATTGTAATCCTCATTTATTGTTGCATGTAGTGAGAAGAGAAAGAAAATGATACAGCTTTCAAACCCTCTGTTTGTAAAAGCACGATAATAGCTTGAGTGGCAGGGCAGCTCATGATAGCACAGGCCTAACCTAGGGGAAAAAATATTCAAGGATGCAATAACACGAGCTTTGCCTAGCCCAATGACTGGAAATGCAATACCCCGGGGGGCAAATTCCCCTACAAAGACATCCCAGTAGGAAAAAGCAGAGCACTGACTGGCCCATGGGATGATACTGGGAAAGCCACTAATCACCTGGAAAGCAAATTATCTGTACTAAGACATCTGTTGAATGATGTACAGTAGGACTAGTCAGCAATTTAAAAAATTTTTTTTTAGAAAATGCAGTTTCCTAAAAATAGAAATTTTGTGCAGAAGAATTTTGATTTTGCTTAATATTTGTTTTTCCCACTGGGAAAATCTAAACAAAATATTTGGTATCATGTCAGCCTAAATTAAGCCACTTTGTTTTGTCCAGCTGAAATTAAAGAATTGGGGGTGGGGAGGAGGTCAGTTCATCATTAATTTGTATTCTCCTCAGCTGCCTCAGGGAAGCTGAAGTTTAGGTACCTCTTGCTCGCATTCTCCGGTATGGGCTGGGCTTTCTGTCTGGACTACATCTCCCATGATGCACCAGAGGGCACCTATCAGCTTGGTTTAACTAACTGAAATATTTCCATTATGATTGACCAGAAATTAAATATTTCATTTCAAGTTTTCCAATGGGGAAAAAAAGAGCAAATATTGAAAATTTCCCCCTAAATATAGTGGAGAAAGCAAATAATAGTCAAGGTATCAATTTGCAGAACTTTAAGTTTCATTTGTTCAACCTAAACAAATTCTTCCTTTTTGTTGTTGCTGTTAACAAAAAGGGAGGAAAAAGTTAGAAGTGCCAGTAGCCAATTGGTGACAAGTAACTTAATTAACAAAGTGGTAAAAATTCCACCAGCCACTAGAGCTTTGTTATACAGTGAGGCTTCCCACTGGTGCAGCAGAACTGATGGTAGTACTGTTGGGAAATCCTTCACTCCATTGACTCCTGAAAAATACCACAATGTAGAGGCAGGTAATTAGCACCCGGTCAATCACAAAGGGTCACACTCCTCCCTGGTATACCTCCCCAAGTCCTTCTGCCCCTCCACAACATGTACACAGCATGTCACTTGTTCCACCGGACTGTGTGAGGGAAGGGCAGCATGGATTTCCCCCCGGCTGGCTATAGTAAATTGCCAGTGTGCAGTACTATTTTTGTTCACAAATTAGATACAGCAAACAGACAGGCTCTGCCAATTGTGGGGATGGTTACTGCTCATTAGCAACAGTGGCAGCCTTGGATACCTGTCTGCAGTGAACTGGACCAACACCCGCCAGCTCATTTCATGTAGCACCATAAGATGGTCTGTGTAAACCTGGGTTAGATTCAAATCACCCAGAACAAGGACTCCACATCTACACCTTATCCTGAGGCCATTTACCTTTCTTTTCAACTCCGCTACTGTAACTTCATTGAAGGTTCCACTTCTCCAGCTTTCCAGTTTTGCACGTAGTTTTATCTCCATTTGGCAGAACATTACTTTCAAGGTTTCTTGTTCTCTTTTTGCCCATTCACTGAGCTAATATAGTCCTCCTGCCTTCTACCACTCCTCGACACACAGACGTCCTCCTCCACCACCATCCTCAACTATGAAAGCAGCCAACGTTTATGGCAAATAGGTTAAAACATTAAAAACATCTTTGGTGGCTTTCTCCGATATACTAATTCCAGACTTTAGATGTGAAATCTATTACAATTTGGAAGCTGTTCCAGACACACTGTAAAGACTTTCTGCCATATGTTCTCCCATCTGTGATAAGAAAAGAGGAGTGTTGTATTAAAAAGAAAAAAAAAATTGAGCGTGACTGACTGTAACTGAAACGTGTTCAACATTTATCTCTACCCCTGTCCCTAGGTTTGTTTCATTTCTCCTTGTGGCTATTTGGAAACAATAAGATCCCTGAATGAGTATTTTCTAGGTGATATTAGTACAACTATTATCTAATCAACCATCTTCTTTTAATTTTCCTATTAATCAGCCCACTTTGATAGGGATTACCAATCTCTTGTATTCTAGGTCTTGTTATCTCCTCCTGGTAACTGAGTTGCTACTGCTCATGAAGAGTGAAATTTGGCCTTTTGCTGTCCCTCTGCACAAGGGTTAGCTTCACCTTCAGGGAGGTGTAACTTAGACTCTTTGTGCTAATCCCCACCTCCAGGACTGGGGGAGATTTGCTCAAGGGAGGCAGGTGGTAGTAATAATACCTCGTCTGCCTGCCCTCAGGGTTTCTGGTGAGACAGAGGAGTTCTTAGTTCCTGTTGTGGGTTCCACAGGAGACCTGCCATCAGAAGCCGCAGTGGCGATGTGCTGAATCAGGGCAGCAGCAGCTGCCACGAGTGAATTCTGATGGTAATATTGCTGATATTGGCACTTTCCAGGAGAGAACAGAGGTTAATTTGAGAGTTGTCAGAACAGAGGACTGGGAGTCAGAATTCTAGCTTCTATTTCCAGTTCCATTGCTGACTACTCATGGCAAAGTCACTTTTCAAATGTGTCCTCTAATTTTGGGTGCATTGGTTTTGGGTGCCCATTCTGACACGCCTGTGACCTGATTTTCAGAGGTGCTGAGTATCTGCAGGATCCAGAGGCTTCAAATGGAGTTTTGGGTGCTCTGAACATCTGAATGTGAGGCACCTGGGTGGCCAATGTTGAGCAGAAAATTAGGCAAAATTACAGTGCACATGCAAACATTTTTTCTCAAACTTTCTGTGCCTCACTCTCTCCACCTGTGGATATGTGCAATAAAACATTCCTCCCAGGATGCCATGGGGCTTAATTAGTAGTTCAAATGTTCTGTGGGATCCTTGGATGAAAGCTCCTCTAAGTTACAGAGTATTATTGTTTGTCCAGTTTTGTATTGAGTTTGCACATCCCTAATTGTTACATATCAGGCCCTAAAATTGCATGATGAAATCTAAGCTGCATGTACATGGAGGGAAAAGTGTATAGTGGGGAATGAGCAGAGGTTTACATGGCAGAAGGTTCCACGCACAACTTCTGCATCATGTCATATATTTTCCTTAAAAAGGTGGTAAGGGGGAGATTTTCAAAACCACCTTGGGGATCTGAACACCCACGGCCCATTAGGCTTTGAAAGTCTCAGCCCAAGTAAACAAGGGAACTCTCAACAAAAACAATGAACCAGCTTCTGATCTTATACTCTTCCATGTAAATCAGGAGTGGCTTGAATGGAGTTACACCACACATGTGATCAGAATCAGGCCCAAAAGATATGTGTGGTATAACTTATGCATAGGGCCCTACCATATTCATGGTCCATTTTGATAAATTTCATGGTCAGAGGATTTAAAAAATCTTAAATTTCACGGTTTTAGATATTTAAATCTGAAATTTCACGGTATTGTAACCCTGGGGGTCTGACCCAAAGGGAGTCGTGGGGGGAGTTTTGCAAGGCTACTGAAGGGAGGTCGTAGTATTGCCACCCTTAGTTCTGCGCCTCCTTCAGAGCCAGCAGCAGCATGGAAGTGAGGGTGGCATGGTATGGTATTGCCTCCTTTACTTTTGGGCTGCTGCTGGCAGTGGCGCTGCCTTCAGAGCTGGGTGCCTGACCAGCAGCCATTGCTCTCCCACCACCCAGCTCTGAAGGCAGTGCAGAAGTAAGGGTGTCAATACCATGACCCCACTACAATAGCCAGATTTCATGGGGCAGACCAGATTTCATGGTCCGTGACATGGTAGGGCCCTAATCATAGGGGCATGGTTTATCCATACTGTCATCGCTTAGCACTACACTATCCTGTCTCTGAAACCTTCCATGTACCTGTATAGCATTTCTCCTTCTCTCCCCCCACGTGTATGAGCTTTAGAGCTCATGAAAGGTGTCACCCTAACAGCCAGAGAAAATGAAATTTGTAACTGGTCCACAGAAAATGTTCAGCAGAGGCAGGAGCACAAGCTTCCTCCATGATGCCCTACTGAAGTGCCTTGACCCCCGATTTGGAGGAACCATTGATGAGTTCAGTCTCCATGCCTGGTCAGTCTTTGTCTTCTCTTCTGATGCTCACAATGAGCGTGCTGCTTCCAAGTGCACTGAGCACACCAAACTCATTTCATGTAGACCACCAAATAGCCACCAAAGAAAAACAGCTCTCAGTCACTGAGCTGGATTGGATTTAGACCTAAATGGTGAAAGGCTCTGTTCCCTATTGCCAGGGGAAGGTCCCCCCTTTCTTCATACCCAGAATGTGCTCACATAACATTCTGAACCACTGCAGAAAGACTCTTGTCCCACTTAATAAGACCAAAGTTTGTGTATGTCCCCATAAAATCCTGTGGTATATAAATACTTTGGCAGTGGGCACAATAGAAACACCCAAAGTAAAGACATATCTAAGGGAGAATATACATTATTCAGAAATTTAGAGTATGATAATAAAAAGCAAAACAAATGAACTTCCAAATGTAGAGACGTATGCTGTTCTCACTGGAGTCAATGGCAAGACTTCCATCGATTCCAGGGGTGCTCACAGCTGCTGCAGTACAGCTGTGTATCTGTGTGCATGCTCTGTTCCTCCAGCTCTCCCTTCTGGTTCCATTAGTTCTCAGCCTGGAGAATCCATCAGTCCAGGACAAAGCCAGCAGAGGGAACAGAAAGACTTTGCAAACGCCATATGTGTCCTGTGTTCCTGACAACACATTTTCCTGACTGTGTTTGCCCAGCGCTGCAGTTGGGATTTTAAGGCTCGATAGAAAAACAAACACTATAGTTACCAGAGAGATACTTAGAAATCAAGAACAGAAATTGATTCTGCCTGGCTTGCCTAACCTGTGGGTCAGAGCTACTTACATGTCGCAGCTGTGGAGTGGGACATTTCAGTATTTTAATCACATGTCTGAGGATTACTTTGATTTAGAACTATTGGTTGTGAGAATTAATTCCTATACTTTAAAAGCCATTGAGAATTTTTTTTTGAAGAGTCCAGCTTCCACTCAGAGGATATAGATATTTTAATCTAGTTTTCCTTTTCCCTACTGTCTCTGCAGGAGGTTTTAGAAAGGGCCAAATGCTGGAGGGGAAAAAAGCTTTCACTGATTCAAAGAGAGAATGTTGAGGCTTTTCACAAGGAAGGCTCCAGGGCTTCATCTGCTTAAGGCAAACTAGCAAATAATGATGTCCACCCGTATTGCCCCACAGCCAGCTACACACTTATGGAAAGTTTTGCTGCCTTAGGTGATGGCCCCTTCTGGCTGGTTTATAGCATTCAAATTCAGCCTACCTTAAAGATGGCCCACAAAGAAGCAAAACATGGCTTTTACCCTTTCTGCTTCTTTATGGATGTATAACAAAAGGCCTGAAAGTTGTGTGTACATATTTATTTTTCCTGCTCGTTTTACATTAGAGATTCAGGTCCTTTCCAGCCTTGAAGTCTCTCTGATTTGTGGAGAATTAGTGAAAGGACAACATCACAAGAATGAAAGGGATGAAGGATTTTTTTTGTCACTGTTTAAATGTTTTGTTATTAGTAACACTTATTAGTAACTTCAACTAATTCACCCTTTGGAGAAGGGAAGCCTTTGCTAAATATTAACCACTCCCATCACTTAAATTTAGGTGTAAGGGCTCATATACACTCTCTGGGATGTCCAACAAATCCTGTAGCAAAACCAGGTATGTTTGGAATGGACATACCTGATATATCAAGGGTAAAGGAGTGTGTTCCTTTTAGGCCTGCTCTATACATCATATACAAGTAAAGCAAAAACAGAGCAGTTACCTAATTTTTAGAAGGTCTTTGTTGCTCCCCCTTAAATTGTAAAAGCCTCATAAGTCTGTCTTATTCTAAAGGAGACTTTGTTCCCCTTGTTTTGTACACACAATTCTCATCATTACTATTACTATCGTTTATGCTATTGAAAAGAAAAAGGGCCAACTTCAGACATAAGATGCAATTCCTTGTAACTGCTTACATCAGGTCTGAATTTAGTCCTGTATAACTACTCACTTTTGGTCATGCTTTTATACTAAGGGTCTATTTATAGATGGTTTCTAAAAGGCTAATAAATGATTAAAAGGCACTGTAAGCATGTTACAGACACATGAGTAGTATGTGTTATAAATGTTTATAAACATCTCACTAGCAGGTGTTACAGAAGATTATAAGCAACTAATTGATCTGTTGGACACTGATATAATTAACTATTCATTAACACATCTATTAATCATTTATTCACCCTTTATAAAGGGAACCTTAGTATAAAGTGTGACAACGAGTTATTTTGTTTGAATTTAAGTTAAGTGCAAGATATGTAGCATTTTAATATTTTTTTTATCTGTCCACCAGCATCCTTGATTGATGTCTGAATAGCTCTGGGAAGAGCATTTGTTTTTTAACTGCTCATGCAGAGCCAGGAAAGGAAACAGAAAACATGTCTGTTTGTCCTACAAAATACCATTTGCTTAGTGAGTTTAGCATTTGCTTTGTAGAAAAATCCCAGGGAGATCTTCCCTTTCCAACAGCACCAAACAGTGTGGGGGTGTCTCATGGAAATGAGTTCCTAGGCTCCATCTAGTCCCTTTAAGCCTCTCAGCCATGATGCCTACAAACAACTACTCCTTGTCCGTAAGAGGCAAGCTGAGACTTTTGCTTATATGCTAAATTCTGTTCTTTAGGGCAAAGACTGTCTTCTCTGTTACTTGCTGTAAAAGTGTCCAGTCCAATGGGGCTTTGGTCTTTGATAGAGGTTCGTAGGCACGACTGTTATAGAAATTATAGTTGTATCAGCAGAAAAACAAAGGAGCAAGAAGGCTTGGGGACTAGCCTAAAACATGTGAAGTAGCCCTTCCAGTAGCACTGCTGAGGTCCACTTTCTTCCTGTTCAGCAGATATACGACGACTTTGGTCTCTGAAGCTGTCCATTTTTGGCACCTTCTGAGAATAACAATTCCCATGCAAAAAATTTGAAATTACTTGACTGCGCCTTTTTAATATGGTCTTCCTTACAATTGCTGATGGCCTGGCAAAGAGCATGTTTATCATGGGTAAAAATCCTTTTGTTCGTGTTACTGCTCCATGGCCAGGAGCTCTGTTCTCCCTTCGGGCAAACAAAATGCAAGTGGCTGCATAGGTAGTTCCTGACTCTTGTTTACTCTTTGGAAGACACCTCCAGAACTACCCAGGCTTACATGTTTTTACTGAGCTTTGTGGAATAACATAGCACTAGGGGTCAGTAAAACTCCACTGTGAACAGAAGCATGAACAATGTGGTTGCTTTTGTCATGGTAACAGTCTGTTGCATTACAGTTTAATAATATTTGCACTGCAAAGCACACAACAGTTTTAGGCCCTGCCTAATGTATGCACACAAGTAGACACCATATGTGTTTACAAAGCTAAGTTTATGAAAGAACGCAACCGACTCAGAACTGCGTTCTTTTCATACTTCTAGAATTCTTGTTTGTCTGTATCTGATTTCTTTGTGTATTTTGTGCTAAACTAGAGCCCAGTACTGAAAATGATTACTACCAGGCATGCTGCTCACTGCATGACAGTTAATACAGCCTGTGCCCATGGATGAGGCATTGCAGGATTGGGCCCTCAGTTTTTTTAGAGTTCAGTTAATCCTGAAAGGCAGATTTAGAGTATCTGAGGATTGGGACCCTACTCTCAGTATATTGTGATAATAATTTAATCATTAATTACCATGTTCCATAACCTTTATCACTTTCAAATAAGAAATAACCAGTGAGTTAAGCTTAGAAGAGGTCACTTTCATCCATTATACAAAAATCATTATACTTCTCAGTATTTCCTCCCCTCTGAGATCAGGGACATGACAGGCACGCTAGATAACCTAAATGATGAATAAATGTTCACGGATCAACAAAAGTAGTGGAAATACCCCAATTCGCAGCTTGGTGTGAAAGGGACTGAGAATGGGCTCAAGGGCAAAGCAGGAAGGCAGATCTGGATTGTTTTTGAACACCTTACTACTAGGGATGTATTGGTGGAGGGCATTGGTTCAGCCCTGTGTAAAGATAAAGACTATCTGTAAAATTTGGATTCAGATTGGAAATGCCCCAATAGTTTGTGTAGCTTGAAAGCTTGTCTCTCTCACTCACAGAAGCTGGTCCAATAAAATACACCACCTTGCCTACCGTGTCTCCCCAAAAGTTTGGGGTGTTAGGAATTTTGATTTGGGTCCCATCTCTTGTAAAATGAGGAAAAAATGCCAGCATATAATAAGGGTCAATAGTGCAACAAAAACAAAAGAGAGAATTTTCCTTTTTATTGGATGTATAAATAAGTAAATAAGTACCATGAAAGGAACACACCGGTTACCCAGGGGCAAAGTAAATTCCACAGCCGCAAAATAAAAATTAAAATAAGTTTCCCCCCTAAAAAAGTTAGTGAGTTGGAAAGTGTAAGGTAACATTTCAATTTGTCTCACATTTCCGCTTACAACTTTCAGCGTAAAATCTCTATTTTATCATGTCATCTGCTCCGAAAACCCACTTTTTGTCAGTTTCAAAATTACACCATTCAGAATGCAATCACGTTTCAGAGAGGACATCATTATATGTTAAAGCTTTGCATGCATTCCAGCAACTTACATCTATTCCAGCTGTTTTTACTTGGCAAGTGCTAGTTGTGCTAATGACAAGCTAGTTGTAGTACTTATTACCCATAGGGACTAGAGTTCATCTTAATCAAGATCATGTAATTTCATTTGTAGCCATTAATTTTCTGGTGATGCATGTTTTTCATCTTTGAGTTAATTTCATTATAGCTGGAGTTGGTAGCACGCCCTATAGTTAAAGTTGCTTGACACTTTCTATTACAAGACCTTGTTTTCAGTTGCTTAGAACGTGCCAAACTTTTACCCATCCAGACTGAATTTTCCCATGCCAGGTTTAGATAACTAATTTAGGGTCCATCCTACAAATCTCTGAACACCCACATCCTACAAACTCACAAGATTTGGTCTATACAAACCAATGCACTTAGCAGTGCATGATGAAGGTGCAATATGTGTTTTACAATTCTGCTATCAGAAAAAGGAGATTGGCATATCAGTGTGTGTTTAATTCAAAGGAAATGCCCTCTTGTACATGTTTTGCCTATTAAAGTGATGCTGACATGGATGAAAACAGCACAAGTGGTGTTTTGATAAAATTATTTGTTTACTACTTTAAAACTCTTGGAACTAACTGCTCTGTTTCTATAAATTTTTCTTGGGAACAAGGAGACTAGGGTAAAAACCCACTGACTGACATCCTCTACTTTTCCAGCTATTGTGAACTGACAGCAAGCCCAGCAACATAAAGTAGCCTTATAGGAATCCTATTCACCACTAAAGGGTTAGCTTTTGATCATTAAAGAGATAGTCATTCCTACGGGTATTACCACTGACAGCAGAATTACAAGCTGTCAAATAGATTTTTATTCTAGTCTGGCCTACAGTTTGAACCAAATCTACTTTTCTTATACCAGAGAAGTGGTTTGAAGCAAAACAAGATGTAGGGGAAAGAAAATGAATATGGCAGATGAGGCAGAATCATGTTTAAAACAAAAGGACAAAGATTCAGTGCTTGATCCTGCTCTCATGGAAGTCAATAGTTAAACTCCTTCCGACTTTAAAGGGAATAGGATCCAGACCTTAATACAAAGTAATAATAAGGCAACTCCTACCTTTCTCCTGTCTGTGCAGCTTCTTCCACTATATGTTCCTTTCTACTGCCTTCTGCTTTTGACAGCCTTCTTTGTATTGCAGTTCCACATAGTCCTAGATCAGGGACCCTTTGTATGAGGCACCGTACATACATAAAATGAAAAGGGAGTGCCTGCCTCATAATCAAAGTGTAAAATGAGAGACATGAGGTGGATACCATCAACAAATGATGGGAGCACAAAGTAACAGCCAAACCATTATGATCAGTATTGGAAGCAGCAGTCACAGCGCACCAGCTGAAAATGGTCCTTTCTAGCTTTGGAATCTATGAAGCATTGGAAAGTGTTTTGTGGGCATCCCAGTACAATGTGCTCCCTGCCACGCTCTTTGCCCTTAAATCCCCTTTCTGCTCTGCCACCACTGTTCAAGACATAGAACCTTGTATACAAACTTGCTAGGAAGTCTGGCCTCAAAATGTATGAATCTAGATGAGACGGGTCTCCTTGCTCTGTGTGGTGCCTGTTGTAATACGGTAACAAAGGCCAGATTACCCATTTCAAGCCCCCATGAAAAGACATTGGACAACCTTCCAGCAGAGGTCAAATCCTGGCTCTATTGAAGTCCATGGTAAACTCCCACTGACTTCAACTGGACCAGGGTTTCACCCTAGGGATTTAGTGGGAAGGGATAAAGGTCTCCAGTTTCTGGAGAAGAGGGCTATGAAGTTAAAAAGAACTTAGCTAAAAGACCCCTGTCTCCCAGGTCTCTAGAAAGCACGAGTAGGACTCAAAATGGCTCCCAAAAATGAGTTGCTCACTATTGGCTCACAGCACATGTATTTATCCCCACTTATAAAATTACCACTACACTATTGGGCAAAATGTTCCGCTGCTGGGAGTAGGGTGGGATGTTGGTGGGGAAAGGGAACATCCAAAGCCCTTTTCCAGACCTCCCAGGTATTAACATCCTGCGATGCCAAGTGGACGTCTCCCAAACTAGCACCTCAAATCAAGTCCATCATTGAGAGAGAACTGCTGCCTTTAGAAAAGCCAAACCAGCAAAGCGTGGACAATTAGTGTTAATTACCAAAAGCAGATTAGATTTACCAGTTGATATATCACACTGAAAATGAAACAAGAAGCCTCAGAGTAAAGAAGATTTCTTTTTATTAATTTGTTGGAAGCAAATTATTCGGTTTTGAAGCTTTACAAAAGCCATAGGTCGTGGAGATGCAGGCCTGGCGGGTCTCTCCATGCTCACTTGTATTTTCCTGGAGGCAGTGCTTCCTCCATAATTAGTTGTGTTAATTACCCGGAGAAGATTAGACATACTTGCCAAAATAATATATTGCTTATAAAATAGAAAGATGTTTTCTCTTTACTAACTAGTTCTTATAGTATGAATGGATGCAATTCTCCCTGGGCAGCTTCCAGCAAAGGCTCTTGTCACTTAGCACAGCATTAGTTGCAGAAAATAGAGATTGTATTGTTAAAGGGGTATTGTGAAATGGTCACAACTAGAATCCAGACTCCTGGTCCTGCTGTATAGCCTTGGAAAGATTCCTTTGGCCCACTCATGCAGTTCTGACACGGGCAAATCTCCCCACTGAAGACAGTGAAGAGTTTTGTTTATGTAAGGATTGCAGACTCAGTTTGCTTATCTGTGAAGTGGGTATAATACTCATTTAGACCTATGACTCCACACCCTTTATGAAGTAATCACAGACAAACTGGGGAGAGCAGCTTTGAGAAGGAAAGAGACTTGGAGCTGGGACGGGACCTCAATGGGACAATGAAAAGCTGGGGTGGTGGCGGAACATCCCAATCTTATCTGCACTGTGAAGTTAAATGCCAAAAGCGTGCTCTATTGTGAATAGTGATGTTAATGTGCAACATTTCATCGTTGGTGATATTTTTAGAAAGATTTTTAAAACATTCAGGCAAAATAATAGATCCCAGTGGAAAATTATTTTTATTTCTTCCCCAACGCCAAATTCTGAGCTGAAACTGATTGGTTACCATATAGCATCATCTCAAACATGTAAAAAGCATCACAGGCTGCGGAAGTTCACCAGACTCCCCACTGACACTGGAAAATTCAAATGAAACAGCCAGAGGGAGTTGTTGAAGGAGCAGAAATCTCTCTCTTCTTAAACAGAGAGAGAGAGTGAGTGAGGAAAAAAAAAGAACAGTTAAAAAACCATCAATAAACACAAGTTTAGTCCCACAGCAAAGAATCCATTTAAATTTATTTGTAAAGAGGATAGCACTAGAGAGGACGGTTCTGCAGTGGCTGACAAATAGGGCGAGACACATCCAGTGAATGGGGTTTTTTTTTTTCATTTTAGATTCTAGGTGGAAATTCACCAAAAGAAGATCTCAAGAGTTGAGCACCTGTTTGTCAGTGTTTTGGTTCATTTTAAACAAGAATCATCTGAATCCTCATCTCCGGCTATTTAAACTCCAGATCTGTAGGACTGCTGTGGTATGTGTGTGACTAGCAAAGCAACTAGGGGCCAAATTCTTGCTCTCATTTCCACCATTGAAACTGCATTGAACTCACTGGGATTACATGGATGTATCTGGGGACAAAAATTCATCCCTGGTGTGATTGATCTGATTTCAGTAGTTACACCAGGGGTGAATTTGCCCAAGATTTTTTTAAGGGTGGAAAACTTGCAAAAATATAATGTAGTATTAAATTTATATCCCCTCCCCAGTTGCTTCTTTAATATCAGGGCATATGTTGGATGTTCTGCTGCCAGTCTATCTTTTATTATAGTTATTGCCTGACCAGATGGGGGAAGAAGAGCTATATGCAAAGACACATTCCTATAAATATTTGGTGGCAGGAGGAAAGGAGTACTTGTGGCACCTTAGAAACTAACCAATTTATTTGAGCATAAGCTTTCGTGAGCTACAGCTCACTTCATCGGATGCATACTGTGGAAAGTGTAGAAGATCTTTTTATATACACACAAAGCATGAAAAAATACCTCCCCCCACCCCATTCTCCTGCTCGTAATAGCTTATCTAAAGTGATCACTCTCCTTACAATGTGTATGATAATCAAGTTGGGCCATTTCCAGCACAAATCCAGGTTTTCTCACCCCCCCCCCCCACCACACACACAAACCCACTCTCCTGCTGCTAAAAAGAAAAGGAGTACTTGTGGCACCTTAGAGACTAACCAATTTATCTGAACATAAGCTTTCGTGAGCTACAGCTCACTTCATCGGATGATAATCATACACATTGTAAGGAGAGTGGTCACTTTAGATAAGCTATTACCAGCAGGAGAGTGGGTTTGTGTGTGTGGTGTGGGTGGGGGGGTTGAGAAAACCTGGATTTGTGCTGGAAATGGCCCAACTTGATTATCATACACATTGTAAGGAGAGTGATCACTTTAGATAAGCTATTACCAGCAGGAGAGTGGGGTGGGAGGAGGTATTTTTTCATGCTTTGTGTGTATATAAAAAGATCTACACTTTCCACAGTATGCATCTGATGAAGTGAGCTGTAGCTCATGAAAGCTTATGCTCAAATAAATTGTTTAGTCTCTAAGGTGCCACAAGTACTCCTTTTCTTTTTGCGAATACAGACTAACACGGTGGCAGGAGGGTTAATCCACTCATTTCCAAGTCCATCACAGCTTCCCCTCCCCTCCTGCAAAAGACTATTATGTGCCACACTTTGGGGGGTGGAGCAGGGCAGGCCTTGCTGTATTCTGTTCCCTTTGTGGTTTCTATTTCTCAGGGTGGATTGACATACATCAAACCAAGACTAGGATCCTGGCCCCAGCCCTTTCTAAATGATGACAAATCTCACCATTTCTGTTGCACATTTAAAAAACAAACAAACAAAAAACCAGAACCTGATGCATTCTGGAACAATAGTGCTGCAAAAATCTTGACCTGGCACCTGGTTCCTGCCAGTTTGGGCCCAGATTCCACAGACTAAATGGAGAATGTATTTAGCTGCTGCTACTGCACTTTAATAATCTGGCCTTGAACGTGCCCCAGTACAATAGCACAATCAAGTAATCAAACAAACAAACAAACAAACAAATAACAAATCTGGCTCCCAACACACTATGGTACCTGACAGCTGCAAAAATGATATTTTAAAAAAATATGTAAACCTGTAAACCTGCTGGATGCAACACATTTTGGTGACATTGCCCCGTCTCCTCCAATACACGTACTGCCTAAATGTATTACATAGTCAACTCCACCAGCATGACCTGGATCCAGGGGTGCGGGAACAGTTTGTATAGGGGGGGTGCTGAGAACCATTGAACCAAACTGTAAACCCTGGATGTAATGGAAACCACTTCAAGCCAGAGGGCACTGCCGCAACCCCAGCACCTCTACTTCCAGCACCTATGTTCTGGATCCCAGCATTTCCTGGGACATGTTTCTGCAGTACTGTTGAATTTCACCATTTGAAATCTGGCTTGGTCCACCTGTGTTTTGTTACTGAACACTCAAATCAGACTATTACCATACAACCATATGGTTGGTTACAAGAATTCATCCTTCTTGAGCAACCTGGTAGGTATATGTCTATATATAGATATAGATGATGTTATAGTCAGTAGCCTTATTTACCGCTCCTCCTATGCACTTAGAAAGTTCAATTCAGTTTTAGCTATAATACCAGTTGTAGAGGTATTTTCCATTTGAAGTCCAGGGATTTAGGGAATCTCTCTGAAACTCGTAATACTTCTAAAACCAAAATGAACTTTTAAATGCGCACACATGAAATGTAACCTTTCCCTATTGCATGGTTGATCATATATGTATTTCTTAACAAATGGAAAGTGTAACATAGCAAGTCCCAGGGTTAGAAGAAGTTTTATTTTGATAGACCCATTTTAAAGCTACAGTGATGGGGATTTTAATATGACAAGAAAAGCTATACATCTTTTATGGAGTTCCGACTCCATCAGAACAGACACAGCCTGCCAGCCCTTACAATATTTTTAGTTTGAGCTTTTGTGTTTTGATTTTGCTGCTGTTCCGTCTGCTAAAGAAATAATGACCTGATTATTATCCTTGACCAAAGGGAGGGGAAAAATGTAGCTCCAGCCTTAACAATTTGTACAGTTAGCAATTTATGGAACATTTTAGACCAGAGAATTGTTTCTAACACATTATTAAAATTATGTAGAATAAGTATAGCTAATTTTGTTGCTGTGTCAGTGGCCATGTGTACAGTGTTCAGGAGAGCTGAGAAATCGCCGCCCCCTTCCCGCCCCCCCCCCCCCCAATCACTGATGCACCATAGGATGTTGGGATCTGGGCTATTTTGGTGGACTATGAGGAATCACATAAATAACAAATTTAGATGATAAAACTGGGGATATAACCAGCCCAAACCCAACCACATACAGTAATATACACCTGTCAAATTAGAGTGTTTTGCAGTTTCTTGTACCAGCCGGGATCTGGATTTTGGTGGTAGTAGACGCAACACCTTATGTCCTATTTCAAAAGGACAATTACTGAGTCTGGAGCCAAAATCTGGCAGACTTTTGTGGTGCTGTGGGTCCAGGTGGGGGCCTCAGAGTCTGGATTTTTAAGGCGAAGTCTGGATTTTTTGTGCGTGGTGCTTCTGCAACAGGCTATATCAGAGTCGGGTTTTGCTTTTTTGGTACAACAGGAGCCGCTAGACGTGTTCTGCGTTCAAGCAGTAGGCTTTTGGGAGGGCTGGGGCCAAACTCTGGCAGCTTTCAACTTTTCCGTTTTCTCTCTACACTAAAGTGCAATCATTAGAAGATCGCGGAGGGGGGGGGGGGGAAGGAGCAATGCACCTCTTTGTTCCCTGCAGTGACTGAGATGATAAAATCTCCCTTGGCTCGCCCCGGTGCCTGCCAGCCAGCCAGCCACTCCCCAGCCCCTGCGATGCCCTAGGAGGCTCCTGGCTTAGTGACTGCTGCTGGGGGGGCTCTAAACTACCGTCTGCGCTCCGCCCTCCCCCCCCCCCGGTGCTGTGATTGTCTGGGTACCCGGGGGGGTGCCCTCTGCACGTGGATTGGTGAGCCTGGCTGTCTAGCGAGAGGCTGGGCTCTTTGGAGTTGTATTTATTTATGCATGCATGCATTGATGGGTCCTCCTCTTGGATTATTTCGCCGGCTTAAAAAAAAAACAACAACCCCAACCACCCTGGATTTGGCGGGTCGGGACCAGAGGAGGAGGAGCTGGGGGGCCGGGGGCCTGCATCCCGCGTGGAGACCAACTTCTGGGGCATCCTTTGAGTCTCCAGCTGCCCCTCCGCCGCCGCCGCTCCTTCCCCGGAGCGGTGGAGACTCCCCAGCCGTGGGGCCGGGGGCGGGGGGGGGGTCCCCCGCGGAGTTGAACAAGTGACTGAGCAAAGAGCGAGCGAGAACTAACGCCCCGCCGCGGTGCCTGGCTGGCGTCTGGGCGGATCAGCCTCACCCCCTCCAGGGAAACTTTCCTGCCGCGCCGCGGCCGAACGTGCTTCCCCGGAGGGATGTGGGGACCTGGGTTACACAATCAAGCCGCGCTGCTGAGCGTGGCGGGGGAGGCTCCCCCCCGTCTCCGGCTAAGCGGGGAAGGGGAAGTGTGTGTGTGTCCCCCGGTAGCGCCCTGGGCTAGCGCGTGAGGTCGTTTGCCTGCAGCTTCCAGGGCTGCTGTGTTTAGTTTGATGCGTGCGCGGGGGGGGGGGGGGGAAGCTGTTTACTTTTTAGGCGATCGGGGCTCAGGACTGAAGGTCTAGCTCAATCGGGAGAGTTTGGGCTCAACGTATTGCAGCCGGCTGTTGGCGGGTGGGTTTGTTTTAATAGCCCTGGGGGGGGGGGGGGGGGGACGGAGACGGAGGAGAAGGGAGGGTTAAAAAACGAAACTGAAGAAACAATTCGTCTCCGCGAAGGAAATGCCTTCTGCGCTCTCCAGGTGACCTTTTCTGAAAATGCAACCTCTCCAGCTGATTGGCTTTTGGTTTGATTACAAAGTGTGTGAAATAGACCCCTAAGTTCCCTGCAGACACGAGCATGAGGATGTGCACTTCTGGGGTTAGCAATATGTGGCAGCTCCTGTCCCTCCTCAGCCTGGCAGCGGTTTTTTCCAAAGGTAAGGAGCAATTTCTTTCTGCTTTTCCTGACATACAGCAGCCTCTCAGGGTGCCGTGGATATTGGCTTCTTCTGTAGGATTTATGGCTGACACGTTTTTTGTTTTGTTTTTGTTTTTTTTGGAGGGGAGGAGGATCTTTGTGTTAGGCAAACACAAGAAGGCATTCTGAAAAGAAATCGAGTGCTAATTGTCAAAGCCAACCTAAAGAATCCCCCATCCTTTCAGATCTCCATTTGTGACCTGTCCACTATATCTGCGTTCATGTATACGGTGCTGGTGGACAACCTCTGATGTGGACTACAAAGGCTTTTAGTTAGCTGGGGTTTTAAAATTCTTCAGAAGTACCAGAGTTTGGGTTTAAGTTCCCTAGCTTTATGCCCCATGTAATAATTCAGGTGAAAGCCCGTGTATCTCAGGCTGATAGTCTTTTAGTAGGACACATGATATTAACTAAATACCATCCTTCCAATAAAAATATAGGTTGGTTACAATTTCCAGGAGATGTTAATTATTCTGAGTTCTAGTGATTGCAGAATTTCAATATGTTGAATTGAATTGGAATTTTTTGACATCCTTCCTGAGCGAGTGGCCTCTCTCTGTGTTGCCCTGGAATAAAGTTACAAAAAGGTTTACAAGGCCAAGTTACATACGGCCCTACCCACCCGCAACTTTCTTGCAATCAAAAATTCTCCTTTTACTCTTAAGCTTCTGATGCTTGGTCTCAGCCCACAGATCAATTTATTTTTTCAATGCATGAAGCAAATCTTTTAATTCATTCTTGAGTTATCAAAATAAGGGCGGGCAGGGGGATATACATTTTCTGCTAGGAAGATATTAAGGACTTGTTTGTGCCTGAATATCTAAAAACTGGCTTGAATGTTACTGCTTTAGAATTTACAGGCCACCAGTCCTCAGTGAGGAATAGTGGTCATATGAGTTTATACCTGGAATTTTTTGGTAAAAATATTTTAAATGAGTTTGTCTATGTGCAGTGAAGTATTTTTTAAAAGGGGGTTTTGTTACATAATTGCCAGTGGCACTTCAAAGTTGCAGCACGATTATAGTGCAATTGTATAGTGGCAGACTTAATATTTTTTGTGTATCTAAAGATTGGATGAGTTTAAAACCTATTGACTGGAGAAAAAAATTGTGCACAGACCACAGTTCTGTATTTCCACAGTTGCACAGGTAAGGATTTTCCTTTTCCCTCTTCTATTTTTAAAACAAATTTAAGAACTCCCAAAACAACCCAAAGTACATTAAATGCAAAACCCTATATGAGTGCAACTTTAAAGTTGCAAATGAAAACCCACTAAAATCAGGGAAGAGAAAGATTATGGTTCTTGCTCTAAGATTACTTCATTCACATTACAAATCCGTAGCTTTTGATCTCTAGTTAGGCTGCTAAATGTGTATTTTACTACAAGCAATATCTTATTTTAATCAATAAACACTGCAGTGATAATATTAACTTTTTGATTTCCTGGTTTTTTGGGTGTATTTCAATTTGCAGCCTTAATGCCGGATTAACAGCGGGTTTGCATTTGATTGAAACTCATTGCAACCTTGAAATAAAAGTGTATTTGAGAGACCTACAGAATATATTTGCTTGAAATTGATGGTTTGCTGCTTGGATCAGAAATTATAATATACATCTGAGATTTTATTTTTAACTATTAAACCACCCCCACACTATTTTGAAAGATAAAAATCTGGCAGAAAATTGGATTTGGTAAGGATATTTTGTTAAATATATTAATGCAAAAACTACAACCTGAGGTTTTTTATACAAACTGTGAAGTCTCATTAAGTCTAGTACCTTTTGAATTACATACACCTGATCATATTAGTAGTTCTTCTAGAATCATTGGTATTGCTTATTTTGTATTTTAGAGTTGATAACATGCTGTTGTATGGTTGTTGGGTCTGTGTATTGTGTTGTGATTTAGAAAAAATATTCTGGGTACATAGCTATTTTCATATCTAGTAACAGACTCAGATCTTATTGTGGTGACTTCGAACAATCAGAAAGACCAGAGGTTTCTAGAGACTTACAATATGAATTAGAAGACACTGTGCAAAAGGTCGATCTCCCTAACAGAAGGAAAACTGAAAAAATAATCAGTCTTGATTATTGCTACAGGGCATAATTCTTTGTTTGATGCCTTGTTGTTGCTAATAGAAATGCTTCTTTCATTTATGACATTATGGCAAAGTTTTAGTGAGAGAGAGACACGCTTTTTTTAACAAGCAATAGCAATCAGTTGCCTATTGTGTATATAGGTCTGTTGCTGATTACTTTGAAGCATGGCAACAAGGCTTCCTTACTACAGGTTTCCAAGACTTGAAAAGCATCATTAATGGTTTTGCTTTGCTTTTATCCTGTGAAGGTGGAAATTAATTAAAGCTCAAGAGGTGAAATGTTGTCCTGTTTTCTGTAATGAGTTCAGCATTCTCAGCAAAACTACTTGTGAATGATGATGTGGTGTGTGTACTTAAATATGTATGGTGTGTGGCTGTACAATTCCAGTTATGGTCCCAAATCCTGCTCCCAGTCAGTTAGTTTTGCCGTTGATATCAATGGGAACAGAATCCGTCTCCAACTATAGAAAACTTCTTCAGAGATTTTTCAGTAGTAAAATTCTGAATCTCTTGTAACCAAAAATAAACAGGCTCAATAACAGGGATGTTTTGTCCATGTTTTTAATGCTGAACAGCTGCTTGTTTTAAGGACAAAACTGTCACTGGCCTCAATGGGGTTAGGATCGGGCCTTTGATATCTCCTCTCACACCCCATATCTCTTTAGGGCCCAGTCCTGCAATGAGCTGAACATACCTGAAAGATGCTGAGCACTCTTAAGATTCTTCCAATGGGAGCTGAGCAGGGGTGTTTGAACAATTTGTATAGTGGGGGTGCTGAGAGCCATTGAACCAAACTGTAAACCCTGTATATGATGGAAACCACTTCAATCCAGGGGGTTCAGCAGCACCCCCTGCACCCCTAGTTCCAGCACCCGTGGAGCTGAGAGGCATTACGCATGCATGTTTGGCCGATAAAACCCTCTGTCAAATGTTGGAGATCCTTCACTTTAAACCAGTGGTTCTCAACCTTTCCAGACTACTGTACTGCTTTCAGGAGTCTGATTTGTCTTGCATACGCCAGTTTCAGTCACTTAAAAACTACTTGCCTACAAAATCAGACATAAAAATATGTCACAGCACACTATTACTAAAAAATTGCTTGCTTTCTCATTTTGTCTGTATGAAATTTTAGTTTGTACTGACTTTGCTCATGCTTTTTATGTAGCCTGTTGTAAAACCAGGCAAATATCTAGATGAGTTGATGTACCCCCTGTGAGATCTATGCGTACCCTTGCTTGAGAACCACCGCTTTAAACAGGCCCAAGCTGAGATGAGCAAAATGGTGCCAGCAAGAGAATGTCAAAGTGGTCTTTTGCCCTCCTGCATTGTCCTAAGCATCCCCTGGGAGGTCATTTTCCAAGGTAATTTCTTCTTTGGCCATAAAGCTTCTGTTTGGGTTTTCTGTTTCCCGCAGGTGCTGAAGACCATTTGTTATAAAATGTAGAGGCATGGCAGCCGAGTTAGACAGGATTGCTTTCCTAAAGGTGTTTCCTGCAGGTTTGAGAGATGGGAATTCCACTTGCAGTGATGCCAATCTCCTAATTTAGGAAAGGGAAAAGAATCTACCAAGGAACAAAAACAATACTGTTTGATTGGACCTGGCTGTTTTAGATATAAACATCTGATAGAAGCAGATGACTATGAGGATAGAACAAATGCGCTACTGTTTTGTTTTATATTATTAAAGTTGTGCTTTATTGTTCTTGGAACCCTCACAACAGTGTCAGTTACATCACATAATCCCCCCTCCTTTTTTTTTGTACACATAGGGCCAAATGTTAGCCTTGGTTACATCTGCTCAACTCTGTTGACTTCCATAAGGTTACACAGATATCGGAATATGGCCGATTGCCCATAAGAAATACCCAGTTACTGCCATTAGAGTCTGCATGAAAGGAGGGTCGTAGTTGTACAGGAAGTTAACTACCTTGGTGCTCACTCCTGCATCTGTTTTCAGTGGGGGAAAAATGAGTGGACAAAGAATACAGGCTCAAGCTCTTTGCTTATGTTTCTTCTATGTTCCAATCTTCTACTAAGTTGTGAGCCATTTTGGAAAGAGCTCCATGGGCATATTTCCGAGTGATGTCAATGGGAGCTCTGAGAATGGGGAGTTTATATTTCCATTTTCAATATTCTTATTCACAATAAAGTGCAAGCACATGAGTTTCACTACAGTTTCTTCTGGATCATTGCTCTGAAGCATTACAGGGTTTATTTTATTGGTAAGGGAAAATTGTTCTGTATTTGCTAGTTGTGTTTGTAATTAAAGAATCCTGAGCTTGATTTAAAAATAACATTTCTCTTTCTTTTAACACTTTCTGGTATCTCTAGACAGGCGAGCAGGGTTGAATTTCACAGTTAGTGGGTCTAATCGACATTTTGCAATCTGTGATTTGTTTTGGTAAGAGAAGCTTGTTGTTTTTGATAAGGAAACAAATATTCTTTTAATGTCACAATAGTAATAACACTTTTGGGAGTCAGTTGTCAAAAATGTATCTGTTGCTGTAGCTACATAACTTTAAATTGGTATTTATGGCTAATTTACCATATGTTGAAAATTGTCCTCCCTCTGTGTGTGTGTGTGTGTGTGTGTGTGTGTGTGAGAGAGAGCTGATGGAATGACTCAGCAGAAACAAACCACAGATGTAATCAGCAAGGGTTTTTCCTCAAGTGCTGTTGTCTATTGCCAGAAATCAAAACAAGTTTGCTTAAGCCCCCCAAAAAGTAACAGCAGCCCCAGCCTGAGGTTCAAGCCAGTTTGGTGAAACAGGCATTCTCTCACTGTCCCACCTGCAGCTAATTGAGAGTCCTTTGGGATATTCTGCCAGGGTGGGGAGTAAGATTAACCCCTTGGTCATTGTTTGCACCTTGACACTACGGGCATCTGGGAGAAGCTCTGTGCTGCCTTCTTTTAATCTCAGCATGAACAGAACAAAAATAATAAATTCAAATGAAACTAAATAGTTCCACAGAAAAGCCTGTGTTTTTTATTTGCCAGCCACAATACTCACTTAATGCAATTTTTTTCCTGTAATGTTCTCATTTTTACCTCTGCTTTTTCTTTTATTCGTTCCATGGGACCAGCAAGCTCTGTGACACCAACCAGTGTTTTAGATATTAATAAAAGCATCTTTATTCAATAAAGATAATTTTTATTTAATAAAAGAGAATCAAATGATGATCAGATTTTTCATGCTGCATTCACATTAAGTCAACCTCCTGAGATTGTTGTAGATGCCAAGTCTGGTGGCCGTCTATCACTCAGTCCTAGGATACATAAACACGACTGCAGACAGGTTGATTGCAGAGAGACTGGAGAGGCAGCTAAGATTCATTGTAGGTTTAGTTTATGAAGTGTTACATTTAATTACTTGATTTTTCATCGTTCTGTGTAATGTCTCTTGCTACATTATTAATAGTAATTCAAAATTAAGTGGGTTTTAAGCAGTTTGGTGACACTTAACTCGCACTGATTATCATGAGCAGGGTTAAAAATGACATATTTGAGGAAGCCAACCTATTTTTTTCCTCTGTGAAAAAAGCAGATAAACTGCAGAATGGGGGTTCATCTATTTTTATAGTCTTGCTTTCGCCTGTTATTGAGTGAATTTAATTCTGTGAAAGGTGCTAGTCTGGCAGCCCTAGGAAGTTGATGGGTTGGTAGTCAATCTCTCTTCATCCTTCCCACTAGTTCTAAGATTTAAGAGGGCAGGTCAATCTCCATATCTACAATGGGCCTGATACGAAGCCCATTGAAGTTATTGCCAAGACTCCTTCATTGGGTTTTGCCTCAGACCCTCATTTCTTGGCCTCCTGGTGAAGACTTCCAAAACAGGGGTCAACCAGTGCCAATTTTCATAGTGTTTCCAGTGGTGTGGACACCTGGGAACTGACCCGACATCAGTCAAGTGTCATTTCATATACAGGCCACGTAAGACTAGTCTGATGGAGATCACTCTTCGCCTAGGCTTTATTTGTTGTGCGCCACTAGAGGGGAAAGGTTTGGTGACAATATGGTATCATACTGAGTAACCCTCCTTCACTGATCCATTGAGCCTCCCCAGTTTGATGTATTACAGTCTTACAAAGCATGCAAAGGAAACCATATTTAAAACTGACCCATGTAGACTCTCAGATGTGAATGGGCAGCGGAAAGCTGCAGGGTGCTACCGGCTCTGCAAGAAGAGCAAGGTATCAAATCAGCTTTGTGTAAAGATGGGTGCTTAGCACAGTGGAAATGATAGTTAGGGGCCCAAGCAGAGACATGGAAAGGAAACCAGCACTCTCTGTACCAATCCCAGTGCAGGCTAGAAAGCAGTGCAAGGAAAAGTGTCCTATCTAGCCGCCTCAGGTGGCTGTAATGTGTGCCTTTTGAGCTGCATGCTGTCAAGGTAAGAAGACAATTGGGCAGGCAGTGTGCAGGCCACTGGCTGAGAAACAAAGCAGATGTCCAGATAATCACACAGATGAGTTCTCATGTCCGTTGTATGCCAAAGAAGTCCTTTGGATCAGCAAGCTCGGTCTTGCCTGGTGCTAACGGATCTCAGAGCTACTCTCTGTGGCACTTAATATCCCTATTTTTCTTTTTATTTAGATTTATAAAGCACCTTCCCACTGCGGTAGGTATGGTAGTCATTTATAAAAGGAAAATGCACAAGAAGAAAAATCCCAAGGTACAATTAAACCAAAATAAACTGCACAGCCAGTAGGTTCAATAATAATCAGCTAAGAATAAACAACAACAATAAAACAATGCCATTCAGTAGCAGTAATGCCATTGAGCTCTCAGCCAGCCCAATTACCAGAGGCCCTGGGTTGGCGGGGGATACTGGTCTCCATACACAGCTGGGTTTGGTGAGTAATTCCATTTGCCTTCACTGTAGACTAATGACAGTCATTTGGGTGTATTGTAGAGGCCAGCAACCCACAAATGAAACCTCTGTATTTATCCTTTTAAGTTGTGCATCTCTGGTCTGACTGGTTTCTGACTGTAATAAGAATCTTGCTTGGTTTCCTTTAATTAGGTAGTACATATTGGTTGGTTAGTTTTTGTTGTTTACAGCAAGGACAAATATGGCTGTAAAAACATGTGGGAAAAGTAAAGTAGTTTGAGCAGGGTTGTAATAAACTGGTGTGTGCGTACACCACTGCCCTCTACTGGATGAAATCAGAACTGCTCTTCTGCATGTCAGCCCTCGTACAGCTACCCATTTATGAAGATTCCCCTCTAGCTCATCCAGTTAAATCAGAGTCTAGAGAGATGACCCATAAATCTTATGTTGTTCTGGTCAAAAACCACGGGGCCAATCCTGCGGTCTTTACTCAGGCAAAACTTCCATTTGACTTGGAGCTGCAGGACTGAGCTTTTAATTTGCTATTTTAGCCACAGAAATGTTTTGTCACTGCCAGTTTTTGCCCTGACGTCTGACTGGAAAAACTTTTTCTTTTTTAAACAAAATGGAGATTTGATTTTGTTGTAACATATCATGATGGGCTATGTTTTTTAGGCCACTTGTGAGCAAATGCGCAGCTGTTAGAGTCTTCTGTTGAAACAAATCGGTGGGAATTTCCCTTGTTCCTATTTAACCCCCTGTGGCCTCAATGACATTTGCCGCAACAACAGAAATAGAGCCTAGATCCTCCAGCTTCAGAAGTACAGGCCCTTGCTACCTTAACTGAAGAAGAATTTCCTTACATGGTTAGCAATAAAGGGCCTATGACACAGAATGGAGCAATTCTAAGTCTATCCAGTAGAAAGCAGTGGTGCACATTCCCAATAGCCACTGTATTACAATCGTTCATGACACTGTAAGAAAAAGGGAGTGGTAGGTGTGGGGGTGGGGAAAAGACTTCTACAGTTTTATCTAAAGTGTGTGAACCTGTCTAGGACCTTCTTAGTTTTATGTGATTTAAACCCCAGGATTTAACAGCACCTTACTGGTTACCCTGTAGCAAAATATCCTGCCTTGTGAAGCCTGCATAGAGCATCTGGCTCATATGATGACATTAGAATAACTCCTCCTAGCGTAAGTAGAGGAGAACAGTGTCACACACAGAAGGAGTGTTTCAGAAGGTACTAACACTGTGTCAGTGGATCCACATTGTAGACAAATGCATGTGGTTCTGGATTGTGACTAACTAGACTCAGAATCATAGAAGATCAGGGTTGTAAGAGAGCTCAGGAGGTCATCTAGTCTAACCCCCTGCTCAAAGCAGGACCAATCACAACTAAATCGACTTCATCAGTAGGCCCTTGTAGGCTCTGCATTCAGTTCTAATCTTTGGCTGTTCACAGTCTGACTGTGGGTAGGAATTAGAGAGAAGCATGACTTTTTGTGGCTAAAAGCCTAGCACAGGGACGCTGGGTGTGTGTGACTGGAGTCTAGTCCTAGCTCCACTATTGAAAATCCAGGTCCCGGCTTTGTCACCTCGGGCACCCAAAACTAGTGGATGCTTTTGAAAAGTTGGTCTTAGCTTCTCGGAATGGCAGTTTGTACATCAGTGAAAGGGTGAATTATACTGCTCCAGCTCCCAGAGGCACATTGAGGGTTAATATGTGTAAAGAGGTGTCCCACCCATTTTGAAGATGTTCCCCTGTGGCACACATGCAGATCACATCTCGTTTGCCATTGCCTCACTGCCTCAGTCATTTACCAGTTATGGCTCTGTTACTCTGGGTTGTTTGCTGACATCTTGGGGCAAGCACTTGTAAGGGCGCGTGACTCTAGCGGTGTCCTGCTTTCTCCTTTGTGCTTCACTGTGTCCCCTGGAGCAGTTGTCTGATATGAGATGATTTCTCGCATACTGAACACTCGGGCACAGCAGGAGTCTGTTACATACTTCTGACTCTTTGACACCATCTGCCCACTAAAGTAATCGAATGGGTTTCCACTGAGCCAGGCTGCATTACAGCCCAAAGAGTCTGCTCCAGATTAAAAACAACTCTATACGTGAACATTTGCTTCTCAGTTTTATAGGAGGCATACTGTTTTGTTTGATATTTTAGAGGGGGAAACAGCTCTCCTTAGTACATATTAAACTAAGCAAATATGAATAATTTGGAATGGGTCATTAATAATATTTTGCAGATGTATACTACTTTTATTGAAGTATTACAAAGACATTTACAAAAATGAATTAATTGCCGCACTTCTGTGAGGCAATTGGTCTTAAACAATAATGTTTACCTCAGTTTTACAGGTGGATGCACTATGGTACAGAGAAGAGACTTGAAACACAGTGAAGGAGGAAGGGTAGTCCATTGAAGAGTGCCCTGGATTAGGAGTCAGGACATCTCAGTTATAGTCCCGGCTCTGCTATTGACTTGCTCTATGACCTTTGGAAATCACCTCACCTGTCTGTGCCTCAGTTTCCTCACCTGTAAAATAGGGAGAATGATACTTAACCACCTTTGTAAAATGCATGCTAATGTGCCATGTAAGTGGGAAGTATGGTCTATATTATTACCCAAGAATAGACGGCAAGCTTAAACAGACAGTGTGGTTCATTGATAGAGCATGGGGCTGGAACACAGGAGTCTGAGGTTCTATTCCTGGCAGTGCTACTGAGTGACTCTGGGTAAGTCATTTCGCCTCTTTTGTGCCTGTTTCCTTCTCACTCTCTGTCTGCCTTGTCTACTTAAGTCTCTACTCTGAAAGCTTTCAGTCTCTCTCTTCCTTTGTATTTATACAGTACCTTGTCCAGTGGAGCCCTGATCTCAGCTGAGGTCTCTAGGCACTGCTGCAATACCAATAATTAATAATAGCAGCAGTGCTAGAAATCAGAACACAGTATCCCAACTTGTGGCTCCCTGCACTGAACACTGGACCACATTTACTACAGAGAGGCCTGTGGCACTGCACTGAAGGAGGGAAAAGGGTCAACTTAAACACATAAGCAACATAGTGATTAAAAGATTCCAGGAGTTTAGCGCACAGCCCATCCAGCAGTGTACTGTCAATAAACCATCTAAACAGTAACCCAAACAGTAATAGTGACAAGAAAACACGAAGAGTTGCTTAAAAGTAGATTTTATAAAGAAGTCTTTATTTTTCTCCCTGTGATAATCCATGTTACTGAACTATTAAAGAAATCCTCTTAATTTTGAATGTTTCTATTAATAATGGAACAGACCTTTTACGTGAGAGATTTGTCTTTATGCAGACAGCACAGTTTTATGGACTCCTTTGCTCCCTTTCTATCCCTTCAAGTGCCCAAGTTGTTTTTAAAGCTCATTACATGTCAATAAGTCAAGAGAGACAAATGGTTCAGTAGTGGCAGTAAGGTGGTCTTGCTCAAAGAGAATGAAAGGCCAAATCCTGCCATTTTGAGCTGGACACTAAGAAATAGAGGACTCAAAATGAGAGACACTTTTTTGAACATTTGAGCCCAAATGACTTGCCCAGGGTAACATAGCAGTTCTTGTACCCTCTCCAGAGGACTACCCTGCCTCCTATGCAGCCAGGATATGCAGTGCTGGACCCTGTTTCTTTGAACGTATTTATGCAAGAAGTCACTGCAGGGTATTTGCCTCTGTCACCATCTGCCTCTTTACTGGAGAAACACTGTTGCTGTGTGCCCAAAGCACAATCTTCCATGCTATTGCAGTGAATATTGCATGCTGTTTCATGTGAATAGACCAGTAGGATAGGGAGACCTTTCCATGGGCTTCTGAGACTCTCCAACAGATGGAACACTCTGCAATGCATTCTCTCCCCCATGTGCGCACCCAGCATGCTTCAGCTTTGGACCCCTTTTGTTCATAGGGCCATTTGGAGTCTTCACCCTCTGGAAAGCACGTGACAGTTTCATTTGTCACATTCCCTCTCTGCAAGAAGAGCAGCAGCCTGTCTGTTCATTATTTTGGAAGCAACAGTCAACATCAGAGTGGTCCCTTTTGGAGTCTTGAAATCCCGTGCAACTTTGCCTATTTCCAGCTTTTGTTACCCACTTGGACTAGCTTGCTTGAAGGTTTGAGAAGAATCTCAGCAAAACTGCACCCAGGTTCAAGTGCTCCTGGTCCCTGGCTTATGGTTTGAATCATGTGAAATTTGTGGACATCACCTGCTTTGAATTAAATCTATCATCTTTATTGAGATCCAGAACTCAAAGTGAAACTTGAAGAGTACAAGCCCAGGTTAGAGCAAACCCAAAGCAAATATTTCTATAAACCCCCGAGAAACTAAATAGCTGTATTTTCGCAGGCTCTAGCCTGATCTTTTGACTAGTGAATCTGAGCCTGTCCTTTTTTATATTTATGCTTCATTTGTGTTATGGATGAGATGCTAAATAAGGTTTATGCCTAGAGTCTGTGCTGAGATTACTCCTGCTGTTTCTGAAAAGCCAGCCTAAATTTCTACTGTTACAGTAGTTCTAAAAAAATAATATGGGCGTCAACTGCCTCTTTGCTTTCCTTTTATTTATGCCTCTTATTTGAGTGGCATTAAATCAGAGTTCTGGTGCAATAATGACCGTGGAAACATCTGTTTGTTTGATTTTTCTCCCTCCTGTCATATAGTCACACTTTCCCTTCTAACAATCCCTACCAGAATAATGCATCTGCTTTGAGATATCTATATCTATCTATCAGGGCCCAGGAAAGAGAGAAACCAGTATAAGTGCAGAATACTTGATAGAGAGGACATTTTGTGGTGATATTTATTATTTTATTATTACTTCTCACCTTTCCCATACATCAAAATGTACAGATAATACTGAAGAATTGCCCACAAAGGGATTCACCTCAACCCACTCCCTTCTCAGTTGCTTTAAAAAGGAAGAGGCAAGATGAGCTTGACAGCGTATCAGAATGTTAACAGATCTTGGCCATGGCGGACCAAGAATAAAAACTCAACTCATTTCACACATTAGGAAAAACTTCCTAACTGTCAGGGCTGTTAAGCTCTGGAACAAATTGGCTAGGGAGGTTGTGTAATCTCCGTCACTGGAGGTTTATAAGAACAGGTTACACAAACACCTGTCAGGAATTGTCTCGTTATTACATAGTCCTGTCTTGAGTGCAGGGGACTGGACTTTAGGTGCCTTCCAGTCCTATATGTTTACGATTCTGTAAGTCACCACAGCAATCAGAAGGAAGCAGTTTCTAATCCCCCCTTTCTGGGCTGAGTTCAAACTATTGTCCTAGAAAGGAAAGACTCAGTTTCTCATTCCCATTCCCCTGAGGCAGCCAGTCCCCAAATATAAATCATTATTATAGAAATCAGGTGTGTAACGATCCTTGGTAATGACATGCAAAGGAGACAAAGGGGAATAAAACAGCCTTGCAATGATCACTCAGAATATTTACTGTTCTGCAAGTCACTTACATTACCATGATATCATCCCCATTCCCTTTATTAAATGGTAACTTAAGCAAAAAGTACAGTTGTGAAGACTTAATGGTGACCAATGTGAATGACAAAATTAGAACATGCTACGCAAAATGGACAAAGATATGACAAACCTAGAGTGAATTACTGTTATCCACCAGTGCCTGGGCCTCCTGTGAAGCACCATGGCAGCCAATCTGGGAGGATATTGTGGTGCATCATGTAAAATGTAGTCTGCCTGCAGAATCTAGCCCATAGAGGCAAATGAGGGCATGTGGCCTGCGGGGGCATTTCAGAATCAAAATGGTCGAAAATTTTTGGTTTTTGGCCCAAAAGTTCTGGCTTTCAATTTTTCACCAAAAAGCTGAGGCATGTTTTGGGGATGGGGTAAGACAAATTTTAGGATCGGCTGTAGAGTGTGTGTGTGTGTGTGTGTAATATTACACACACACACACACACACACACACAGATGTACACATGGCCTGATTCTTTGGCTATTCCTTGTGTGGAACTTCCACTGATGTCAATGAATATTAGTGACAATTGATGAACTTTGGTGGTGTAGAGGGCAGCTACGATACTGGGCCCATTGCGAGTAGATATTCTAGTAGCACGCAGCTTGCCTGTGTGATGGGTGTTGTAATTGAGAGGTATTGATTGGGAAAGTTTGGAAAGTTTATTTTCCCCTTCAGTCTCGCAAAGTACTTTAATGGACAGCTCAATTTTGAGGCAGTGCCTGTGGGGATATCACTGTTGTAATGAAGGTGTGAGACAGAGGAGTGCAAGGAAGAAACTTCACTTTATTTCCTGGACCCGGTCACATGGCTAGAGTCATTATCCACTGACACCAATGGCTACCGGTGAAACTCTTTCCAAAAAAGCAGAACGTCCCCCTTTTGTAGCCCTGGCTTGGGCCCAGGCTGGCGTGTTCCCGGGAGCCAGCTCTTGTCTCTGTCTCTCAAATCTGTACTAAGCAACACAGAATGCTACTGTGTGAGATGTCTCACATCTGCCTATCGCCCAGGCAGTTCACAGTTCTCAGGCACTTCATGCTTTTATTTCCCCCCCATGAACTGGTGCTGTGACTGAATTGATAAAGGCCATAATATCTCTTCAGATCTGGCTCAGGCTTCCTGTCCCCCCTGACTCCCAACCCCTACATGTTAGTGGCTAGATGCCACCTGGGAAATGTGAACCCATCACATGTACTGCTGTGGGCTGTTTGTGTGTGTCAAGATGCAAAACATTTACAAATGCTTGCTAATCTGCGTCAGGGTTGCTGTGATTTTTTTTTTAAACTAAGTCCATATCACTTCTTAAGGCATCAGGCTTTAAACCCAGCCTGTATCAATTTACAATAGTGTTTTATTTTATTACAATGGAATGGTTAGACCTGCATGGGGGCAAATGGCTTTCTAAAGTGCTTTTGAGCCATCCCTTGTTTATATCTGTGTGGTCTCTTGATGGAATTCAAATAAATAATTTTGTTGTGTGAAAGAAGCAGTATTAGATTTATTTCTAAATTCTTTTCAAGATGTCAGCATGTAGCCCCAAGGATGTGAAAGAAAGGTACTGCTTGTCAACCTCCCTGGCTGCTCTGAATTAGGCTGAACCTACTGGAAATGAAAGGTTCAGAGAGCACAAATGGAATAGATTGAAGTAAAAGTTTCAAGTGAATTGAAAGGGCAGGTTTACTGGCTAAATGTGATCTCTGTGGGCCGAAAGATACCTAATGCATTGAAGTTGTCAGCCATTGTGGAGTCCTCCAAAGGAATTGCTTAAGGCTTTTTGCTTTGGAGTCGCTTTTCACTGGAGCCTTTTCTGGTATTGAAATCTCTTAGAGCTGCAAAAGGAAAATAAAACATTAAACATATAACTAGGGCCATACCACATTCATGGTCCATTTCATGGGCATAGGATTTTAGAAATCATAAATTTCATGATTTTTAGCTATTTAAATCTGAAATTTCGCGGTGTTATAATTGTAGGGATCCTGACCCAAAAAGGAATTGTGTGTGTGGGGGGGTGTCACAAGGTTACTGTAGGAGGGGTTGCAGTATTACTACCCTTTACTTCTGCGCTGCTGCTGGCAGCGGTGTTGCCTTCAGAGCTGGGCAGCTGGAGAATGGCGGCTGCTGGTCAGGAGCCCAGCTCTGAAGGCAGCGCCGCCGTCAGCAGCAGCGCAGAAGTAAGGATGGCCTGGTGTGGTATTGCCACCTTTACTTCTGCGCTGCTGCCTGAAGAGCTGGGCCCTCAGTCAGCAGCCGCCACTCTCTGGCCTTCCAGCTCTGGAGACAGCAGCGCAGACATAAGGGTGGCATGGTACAGTATTGCTACCCTTACTTCAGAGCTGGGTAACCAGAGAGTGGTGGCTGTTGGCCAGGCGCCCAGCTCTGAAGGCAGAAATGCAGAAATAAGGGTGGCAATGCTGTGACCACCCCCCAAAATAACCTTGCGACCCCCCCCAACTCCCTTTTGTGTCAGGACCCCCAATTTGAAAAACGCTATCTTCCCCCAAGAAATCTGTATAGTATAGGGTAAAAGCACACACAAGACCAGATTTCACGGTCTGTGACGCGTTTTTCATTGCTGTGAATTTGGTGGGGCCCTACATATAACAGTTGTAGCATATGTGAAGTCACCACATGTTCTTATGCTGGTTGACACTTTTTTGTGTCTGTGTGTATGTTAACAAACTTACATTCATGGAGCCTATTTAAGGGCTCTTCGTTCTTCTATGTAACACCCAGGGCTACATTTTCAGAGGCGCTAAGCCACTATTTTAGGCACCAAATATGTGGTCAGATTTTCAGAACAGCTTAGCACATTGAATTTGCCCCTGAGCATCACAGTGGGAGCTGCTGTGTGTGATCTTAAGCACCCCTGTATTCACACCCTACACACTACTGCAATAATATTTGTGCAAAATATGCCTTGTGAGGTATCCTTTGATATTATTCACACTGGTCAATAATATCATTGGGAAATATCTGTAACAAAATGTTATATGTGAAGTTATAAAGTCTCTCTATGTAATGTTACTAGAACATGTTTAAGACCAGACGTCCTAGCTTAGGTAAAGGTGCTAAACAGGTTTGTCCTATATGAAATTTACATATAAGCAGTAAACAAAGCCATTGAGCTAAACCAGAGGGGGTTATCTTGAGACTGAACTTGAGAGACAGAATTAACATGCCTCCTGCACCCTAGAGAGATACAGGGGTCTGAATCCCCAGGAGACCTTTCTAACTTTTAGGAGAAAGACAATTCCTTTGGGAATATAAGGGATAGAGAGAGACTTCATCTTTATTTTTCACTCTAAGGGGACAAAGAAAGCAAGCGATTTGATCTCTGTGATGGGACCTAGCTAGGCTGACCAGTCCAAAGCTGGAAAGAAGACTGAGGGTGAGAGAAACAATCTTTAATGAAAGACTGTCTTGCTAGATTAATTTTAGACTTCTGGATGTGTGTTTTCACTTTTATTTGCTTGTAAGCATCTGTACCTCGATCTTTTTTCCTTGGTATCACTTAATCCATGCTCTTTTGTTAATAAACTTGTTTTGCTTTCATTATATTCATTAGCACTGTGTAAGTTCAGCAAAGCTTCTCATAAGCTGACAAGTTGAAATGTTAAACTGTCTCTGCAGAGGCAGTGAACCTAATACATTTTCTGGGAAGGTGCAGTGAGGGGGACTGGTCCCTGCAGTAGGATGGTTTGGGGGTGAATTTGAGGCAGAAGGGTAATAAGGTCAGTCTGCAAGGAGTAAATAAGTTGGGCAAAGCCAGGATGAGACTTGTGGGCTGCTGGCAGGCTGTTGGAGTCAGAATTCTGACAGCCAAAAGACATACAGGGTTAGAAGCAGATGTTGAGTCAACACCGTTCGTGGCCTAGGTGAACAGCAAACTGGGGTCCCACTGGGTGCTGAACTTCTTTGAGACTCTGGCTCTTGTTGCGGGCACTAAGCACTTTAAAATCTGTCTCTGAGCATCTTTGTACAGCAACTGTACAGCTCCTAGCACAACGGGGCCTGCTTTCGGCTGGGAGGACCTCTAGGCACTAGTGTACTATGAGTAATATTAATGTTATGGCAAAGGTACTAATGGCTCTGAGCTTTTTGTGAAAATCTGGCCCCAATTGACTTCCCTGGGAGTTACTTACATCCTGCAGTGGGTGTGGGGAATAGATGTAAGTTGATCCCGTATATATTATGTTTAGACAGCTCTTTGACAGAAGAGAATTGAGCTGTGGCTCTTATCGTGATTTTCTTATTCTGTGTTTGTCCCTTTGGTTTGATCTTTCAGGAAAGGTAATGGGCTGTCAAGGGAACAAATCAAGCTTTAGAACCCACCTTTCAAGCCATATTTCAGATCCTAGAAATGTAGGAGACAAAAACCAGTAGGCAGTTTAGAAGGGCAGTATATGGCAAACTTGTCAGCTGGCTAAAATTGTGCGGCTGTTTCCAGTGGAAATAACATGCTTTTATTTTTCATTTAGATTTTCTGTGTTTTATTACCGAAAAGGCACTGGGTCAGCTTCTGCTGACAGCTTAAGGCCTTGGTCTTGAAATTCAGAGCTACTTACAGATTGGGCCCCCACTACGTTAGAGTCCACATTTCCATCTCTCAACCACCGAGACAGTTGTGCTCTTCTGGATTGCAAATGCGTCTGGAAAGCTGGAGACAAGGCATTGTTCTCCAAGGCAGGGGTCTGGTGTAGAACAAATTTCCACCATAACCAGAATAATATTTACAACAACTGCTGCTGTCACCTTCCCCAAAATTCGCGACCCCAAGCAGAGGCCTTAGAGGAGATGGAGACTTGATGTTTGCTTGGGGCCTCACAGATGAACTAGGAGATGCTCCGATGGCACGATGGTGATGGATTCTAGTATAAAGCCCTAAAACATATGTAGGATGAAATTCTGGGCCCACTGAAGTCAATGGGAGTTTTGCCATTTACTTCAGTGGGGCCAGGATTTCACGCATCGATTACATAATTGTAACCGGTATAGTTAAGCAGCACACAAACCAGTTACATGCTTTGTTCCTGATTTTCCTTCGCAATTCCTTACACCTGAAACAGTGCATCCCTCATCTCTCTTGGTTAACTCATAAGGCCCAATTCTCTTGTCCTTACTCAACCCATAAAATAAATGGGAGTGTTTTTTTGCTAACTCAGGGCCAGATTCTACCACCCTTACTCACGCTGAGCAGCACTTTACTTGGCAGAAAAGCCCCACTAATGATACAGGATGGCATAAATGTGCTGAATATTATCTTCCCATACTAGGAATAGGAATTATTGTAGGATAACCTAGTGTGGCCAATCTTGAGTTATTAATAGCGCCAAGGGTTAAAAACTTATTTGATGTGTATGAAATGTCACAAGTCTTGTTGTTTAGCTTTTGTGTGACTTTTGATGGTCTCCAATGCCTCTATCTGCTTATGGCTGTTGGCCTCAGTCCTGGTGTAAACCATAGCACAATTGGTCATTGGTACAACAAATGTTTCCTTCCTTTGGAAAAGGTGGAGCAATGCATTAATAACATGAATTCAATAAAGAATGGATGGGCTAGCACATTAGCCATTAGTCTGTCATCCCTTTGAAGTGTAGTGTTTTTTCAAGTCAATACAGAAGCTAATGAGCTATGATTGGGGGCTGTGCCAGCCAACCTCCCTTATCTACAGAACCTCCCTGATCAACAGTATATATGCAATCAATACATGAAATACGGAGGGACTCATCCCTCAGACTAGATTCGTTGTCTCAGGTTTCATCTGCTCACTAGCAAACGGAATGCCTCTGATAGATCTGCCTACAAGGTGCATTATTAGAACAATAAGGCTTTCCTACCAATACTGGCTCAGATCCCTCCCAAACCAAAGGGATTTGTTACTTTGGTTGAAAGCCATTAGCATCCTTTATCTGAATTTCTAACAGAGAAGCAGAGGCCTCAAAATTCATCTTGTAATCTGAATACTCATATTGATAATCTCAATGCCCATAATGATTGGCTGTTTTGAAGGCATTGAAATTCCTTCTCAGAGCCCCCTTCCTCTCCTCACAATTTGGTTTTTCAGGCTCAGGATTTCAGAGGGGAAAATAAAACACAGTGGAGAGTAAACAAAGTTGCAGAGTTTGGAAAGCATAAAATGGGACAAACATGAAGTGTCACATCCAGCATCTTAACAAGAAATTTCACATAGTGAGCAGCACCAGATGGGTAATATCTCCCTTTATTTTAATACTAACACTTACATCTATAAACCTATGGAATAATCCCTGAAGAAACATGGTGGAAACCGCATCACCTGAGACATTTAAACTGGAGTGGACAAGAATATGCTCCAGGGAAAACAGATCTGTGACATCATGAGTATGCTGGCTCAGCCTTCCTCTTCCTCTATCTGTTAGCTAGAGTGCAGGGAATCCTCAGAAGCAGACATTCTGCAAAGGCTCCCTGAATCCTGAGCCTCCTCTCCACAGTAGAATCAAACCAGTTTAGCTGTATTCAGGGCTTTCAATGTCCATGGAGAGTTGGATCAGGATCTGCTCTCCGGATTAAGCAACTGATTGATATTAAATGGGGATTCAGATACATTCTAGTCAACCCAGAATACAGGTATAGAAAAAAATCTTATGTGCAGTGTGGAGTCCACATCTACTTTCTAAAAGGAGTCTTTGTCATTTTGATTCAGAGCTGGTTGGACACAAGATGCCCAGTTTTCTTAATAGGATGCCCTGTTTCTGCATTTAGATGCACCCAAGCGAGTGTGGGTTCCCATGCTCCCCTTTTACATGCCCAAAAGGAGATTAAATCAGCCACATTTGGAAACCAGTTTATGCTGAAATTTTTAGAAAGGTCTTTTTCTCTTGCTTGGAAATCCAGAGATTGCTAATTTTTTTTTAAACATCCCTAGAGGATTCAGGCAGGTGAGGTGATTGTAAATTTTCACAGAGATATTAACTATTTGAGACATGACTTAAAAGGTGGGAATAATTCAATGTTTATTTCCGGTGTGATTTTCCTTGGAGTATCTAGTAGCTAATTCGTTAAAAGCTGGTTCTCCCTGGGAGACTGCTTGTCTAACAGGTTTCATAATTAGCATGACAAAGCCCTTATTATTACTACTGCTATTATTATTATTTTATTTTTAATTTTTTCTTTAAGAAAATTGGAGAAACAGCAAATATTGAGAAGATTTCCTTAGCTACCTATTTTGGGAATATTACATTTCCACAGTGTATATTCACACCGATATGTGTCTATAGGAATGTGTGTGTGTGGGGGGGAGGTGGTGGTGGGGTATCTTTTCTCCTTCAGATACGTCTGGGTATGCTGTTGTAGCTGTGTGGTCTGGGCTCAGGCCTGGGAGTCAGACTCCTGACTTCATTGACTTTATTAGATTGAGTCCATACTCCTGTATAACACAGGCCAGAGAAGTTCATGCAGTTATTGAGCCCACTAACTTGAGTTTGACTAGAGCATATCTTCCAGAAAGTAATCCAGTCTTTGATTTGAAGACTTTAAGAACTGGAGATGGGTGGATGCTTTATTTAACACCTTTTGGTCAGATTATGATCTCTTACACCTCACCAGGCCAAATTCTGCCATGGCATAAGTACTCGCAGATGTGTTGGCTTGAGTGGGATTAAACCTGCATATATAAAACCAGAATGTGGTCTGTGTACTGCAGTGGGTTTATACTGGTATATTTGTCATAACTGACCCTTGGATTGTACACTACGGGACAAAGTCTAAACTCTTCTCCATGGCTGCAGAAAGGCCCATGGGAGTGGTACTGCTGGGATAACGTGAGTGGAAGCTTCTTGCACAATAACCTCCTCGATGAGAGCAGGTCATTGATTTGCTAATCTGCAGCTCTTCCAGTTGCTCACTCCTGTGTCTTGGGGAGGCAAGATGCACTAATTAAGCTGAAGAAGTTTCAGCAGACTGGCTTTTATTGGGGGCAGCTCTTGTTTTGAAAGGTTAATTCTGGAAAAGTATAAAGCTGCTGAAGGATTTAAATTGACTGACTGGTCAGTACATTAGACCCAAGGGATCAATAATAACTTACACTGGAAAAGGTTACATCTCTCTGGTGTGGGAAAGAATCAGAAATGTTTCTGGAGGTTTGGCCTTGTTTAGAAAGGATTCAGACACCTGGCTAGTTTCTGGGGTTCACAATTAGAGATGAGGGGAGCTAGCAGGGGGGCTGTACTATAGCAGGAGACCCCATGCTGATGTTTGAATAAGTTATATTCTTACAACAGCTGAAGTACGCACTTTCCACCATTCCATGCCTGGTGAATCTAGCTAGTGTGGAGAGGATGTGGGGCCACGATCTGGCCCTTTCAATAGCTAGTTCCCGTGGGAGACCTAGCAGGGAACAGCGCTTGTTCTCCCCTGCGGGGTCAGATACTGTTCCTGTGCGAAAGCACAAAGTAAGGGGAGATAAATGCAATTTGTTCCTCCTCCTTCACCTGTACCAAACTGGCACACACTAGCCCTAAAATCAGGTGTACTTTTCTTTGGTACAGAAACATTTGATGGCTACTATTGGAGCGCTACAGGACAACGTTCTAAAACAACTCTGAGCGCGAGGAGAGGGGTGTGTGACCGAGGTACCATTATTTCAGAATCATCTTAGAGGATGTGATAGAAAATGACTTTTTCTTCAAGGATTGTTGGACCGTCCTGTTGAACTGCTCAGAGAATGATAACCCTGTCAGAGAAGTCCATAGGATGGTTACAAATACCTACTGAACTGATCTCATTCTGTGTTCATTTCTATTGGATTTCGGAGCAGCTTTCAATTTGTTGGTATTCAGTTCACGTCTATAAGATTATCTTCACAACAGGTTTTCCAGTCATGGCTATTCCTCCTCTTGAGCTATGTATGTACTGTACTCTCTCCTGGATATTATTATCATAAGGATTATCTAGACCATTCCTGAGAGGTGTTTGTCCAATCTGCTCTTAAAAATATCTAAGGACGGAGATTCCACAGTCTCCCTAGGTAATTTATTCCAGTGCTTAACCACCCTGATAGTTAGGAAGTTTTTCCTAATGTCCGACCTAAACCACCCTTGAATTAAATTAAATTAAACTGCAATTTAAGCCCATTACCCTCTGATGATGGGACAAGAAGCAAAGAGAACAATTTTTCTCCCTCTTCCTTGTAACAACCTTTTTATGTACTTGAAAACTGTTATGTCCCCTCTCAGTCTTCTCTTCTCCAGACTAAATAAACCCAATTTTTTCAATCTTTCCTCATAGGTCATGTTTTTTAGGCTTTAATCATTTTTGTTACTCTTCTCTGGACTTTCTCAAATTTGTCCACATCTATCCTGAAATGTGGCACCCAGAACAGGACACAATACTCCAGTTGAGGCCTAATTAGTGTGATATAGAGTGGAAGAATTACTTCTCATGTCTTGCTTACAACACTCCTGCTAATACATCCCTTTTTTTGCAACAGTGTTATACTCTTGACTCATATTTAGCTTGTGATCGAATATGACCCTTAGATCCCTTTCTGCAGTATTCCTTCCTAGGCAGTCATTTCCCATTTTATATGTGTGCAGCTTATTGCATACTTTGCATTTGTCCTTATTGAATTCCATCCTATTCACTTCAAACCACTTCCTCCAGTTTGTCCAGATCATTTTGAATTTTATTGTATACTATACTCCAAAGCACGTGCAGAATAAATGCATCCGATGAAGTGAGCTGTAGCTCACGAAAGCTTATGCTCAAATAAATTTGTTAGTCTCTAAGGTGCCACAAGTACTCCTTTTCTTTTTTCAAATACAGACTAACACGGCTGCTACTCTGAAATCTCTGGGAATAGTTTTCCAACCAGTTGTGCACCCATCTTATAGTAGCTCCATCTAGGTTGTTTATGAGAAGGTCATTCAAGACTATATCAAAAGCCTTACTGACATCAAGATATACCACATCTACCACTTCTTCCATGTCCACAAGGCTTATTACCAGCCAAAGAAAGCTATTAAGTTGGCTTGAAATGATTTGTTCTTGACAAATCCATGCTGACTGTTACTTGTCACCTTCTAGATTTTTGCAAATTGATTGCTTAATTAAATATTTAAATATTTAAATATTTGCTCCATTATCTTTCCAGGTTCTGAAGGTAAGATGACTGGTCTGTAATTCCCTGGGTTGTCCTTATTCCCCTTTTTTATAGATTGGCACTATATTTGCCCTTTTCCAGTCATCTGGAATCTCTCACGTCTTCCATGACTTTTCAAAGATAATCGTTAATGGCTCAGATATCTCCTCGTTCAGCTCCTTGAGTATTCTAGGGTGTATTTCATCAGGACCTGGTGACTTGAAAACATGTAACATGTCTAAGTGATTTTTAACTTGTTCTTTCCCTATTTTAGCCTCTGATCCTACCTCATTTCCACTGGCATTCATTAAGTTAGATGTCTAATTGCTACTAAACTCCATGGTGAAAACTGAAACAAAGTCATTTAGCACTTCTGCCATTTCCATATTTTCTGTTGTTTTACCCACCTTCTTGAGTCATGAGCCTACTGTGTCGTTGGTCTTCCTTTGGTTCTAATGTATTTGTAGAATGTTTTCTTGTAACCTTTTATGTGTCTAGCTAGTTTAATCATGCTAGGGGCTATAAAATATAACAAAGAGATGGTCTTTGAAGAGCTTACAATCTAAGTATAAGAGAGACAACAGATAGACACAGCAGACAGCCAGGAGCACAAGGAAACTGGTCAGCATGATAAGCAGTGGATGCAGCATGTCAATTGTCTAACCATTTAGAAGTTTTTTTTTTTTTCCTACCCTTCTAAAACCAAAACTTTCTTAAACAGAAAAGGCAAAGGCCTTCTGAGATTAGACACGGGTTGCAGAATGAAGCAACTGCGGTAGCTCCTCCAGTCCTTTTACAGAATCCTCCCAACGCTTGTTTTCTAAACCCTTGAACATATTTGACAGGCCTTGACGAAAAAGGAGAATTTAAAATACAATGCCAGAAATTGTGGGTTTTAATAAAGAGTCTGTGAGACATTAAAATGCTGTTGGAACCTGCTGGTTATTAATACAGAAAAAAAGAAATTAATAAAAGGAAAAAAATGAGAGAAAATGAAGAGAGTAGAATTAATACAACCTTGGCTGAAGTTTGTGGCGTTGACGAAAAAGAGATCTCAGAGGAGCAATGGGACTCAGGCTTGATTAAACTGGGATTTCAGAAATTCTCTGCACTGAATGAAATAAAAAGGCATTCAGTCTAATTGGACACTATTGTGGAGAAGGGAAGGAGAGGTATTTCTACCCCACTGATATTTCTACATCTTTTAATCCACAAGAAGTCTTTATGAGCATTTTAAGAGATTTGTTTTTCTTCCCAAGGGAATTTGGCCTGAAAATCTAATCTTTTGATAACTTTGGTTAGAAAACTAGGTGAGGGGAAACTATTAAGTGGTCCAGTTACAATGCACAAGCTTTCAGGAGGGCCACGCTGTAATTTTTTCTGGTGGAACGGTTCATATTTGGGCCAAATACCTTGTCTCTACTTTAGTGCCAAAGATATGGCACATTTCTTATTTTACCTGTTCCTTCAAGAGCCCGTGTGGCTTCTGACATTGTCTAGTTTCAGAGTAACAGCCGTGTTCGTCTGTATTCGCAAAAAGAAAAGGAGTACTTGTGGCACCTGAGAGACTAACCAATTTATTTGAGCATAAGCTCGCTGTAGCTCACGAAAGCTTATGCTCAAATAAATTGGTTAGTCTCTCAGGTGCCACAAGTACTCCTTTTCTTTTTGACATTGTCTAGGATCTGCTACATGTTACATCCTCATGATTGCTGCTTTTCTTGCTTCAACTCTGCCCTTTCAATAGGCAAGTTACACTCATTTTGCTCCCTGAGAGTCTGATCCACTGGCCATTGAAGTCAGTGTGCATCACATGTTTGAGATAATGGGGACAGATTCTCTTCTCATTTACACTGTGTGCAACTCTTTTGGCTTTATTGGAATTACTCCTGATTTAAACCAGTGTAAGTGAGCAGAGAATCAAGCCCAGTTACTTCAGTTCTGATTTATAGACTCTCTAACTACCGTAAGGTCCATTCATTGATACGATTTAACCTTTAGGAAAGCTAGAGAAATCTGCTGCTTCCCCATTATGCTAGAGTTACCTCTTACACCATACACGTAAGGAGATGTGTAGGTGTGTCTAATATGCTTCAAATTTTGCTTTTCATTTCATGGCTTGATCATCCTGTGTTAGGAGTAAGATGTTAGGACAAATTGCCATACGTACCATAAACCGTCTTCCGAGTATTGTGCAGGTACCAGTTTTAGAAACCCCTGCTAGTCTGTAAGGTAATTTCACAGCATTCTGGAAAATCTCTAGGCAGTTGGAAGGGATGAACTATAAGGTGAAGGGACCTTTCCCATACACCTTACCATTACTGGAGAAGAACAAAGACTAATATTAAAAAGTTTAAGGAATTGTTTGTTCTGGAAAACAACCTAACTAGTTTCAAGATGCATTATGAATGGGATTATATGGTGAAGTTACCTGCCATGGCAGGGGACCAGATTTGATGACCCAAGAGATCCCTTCTGGTCCTATGTCCTAGGTTCCTCTGAATGGAACTAGTCATTAGTCTGTTAGAACGGGAGGGGTTGTAGCTGGTTCTGCTCCCATGCTTGTGTAATGTAATATAGTTGACTTCAACAGTAACTCCAGATTTATGCTGCTGTGAGTGAGAGGGGAACTGGGCCCAAAGATTCAAAATCAGCCCGACAACAAAGGAGTCGGGGCCATAGAAATGTCATTCCCAAACAGGTGGCTTAGCAGGTGGGCCTTTCACTTTCCAGAGTATTTCTGATATCAAAGCCCTTTGGACAGTGTGGTGCAAATCTAAATATATGTTGCTCCTGGAAGGCTGAGAAGTTGCATGTATGATTTCACTGTAAACCACTATTGGTTTGGACAGCTTGGCTAATCAGTGGAAACATCATCTAAGGTGCTGTGCACATTTTAGTTAAAGTCTCCAGGGAAAGTTTCCTTTTATGGTCATTGCTTATGTAAACCAAATTCCTTGTGGCCTAATATGTCCTAAGAGTAAGCAAGTGTAAGTGAATTCAGTGCTTTCCTCTATCATGACCTCTTATTTGTAGTGTTCTGAATTGAGGGGATTTTATGATCTGCAGTATCCCTATTCCAAAGACACAGTTCAGAGCTCATTTTGGTTTGGTGTGGTTGAAGCTTGGGTTGGAACTTATTCTATGTACATATATATGCTGTCTTTACTTTTAACTGCTACCTGCATGCATGCTTTTGCTGAGCTTAATTAATGATGTATGCGTTACTCAATCATTTGTATTTTCATAGGTCTGACGTCTTGAGATATCTCAACATTCCCAACTCACACACCAATGTCATAGGGGTGTTCAGACAATGGAATCTGAGCCTCATTGCTTTGGGAACAGAGCATGCCATAGAGGCACAGTAATATATCTCCAGCCTCCCGTGTACACACTCCCTTTCTAGTGTGCTCAGTAAAAAAGGATGAGGTGTGAACAGAGAATGGGCATGGTCTGAGGAGACAGGCTTCAGCCCAGTCCTCAGGATGCTAATGAGTCATGCATTCCCCTCTTAGGCCTCACTCCTACTAAGAGGCCAGAGTAACGGGGTGGCTTTGGAGCAGCACGTGCATGAATGCACTAGCAAGTTCCTTTGCATTCCCTATCTTCCTCGTCACTTCTTGCTTTGCAGTTGTATGTGGAGCGTAGGCTTGCACTCTGCAGCATGGAGCCACTCAGGGCGTGTTGCGAGGATCAACGAGTTAATATTTGTGCAACACTTTTGAAGATACAAAGTGCTGTCTTATTAAAATGTCTGGAGGGTTGATGTGTTCAGAATAAATATCTAGAAATCCAAATGCTTATCCAGAGCACTCTCAAACTCTTTGCTCTGGAAAGCAGGCTTGAAGTATAATAGGAAAAGACTTAATAACCAGACACTGACTTCTGTTTTTCATGGATATAAATCCACGATTCTGCTGACATCAGTGGAGTTACTCTGTATTTACTCTTCAATGCTTGTGTCAGAATCTGATCCATTATTGAGGGATTTCCAATTCTTTTTTGCTTCAGTACAGCTTGAATGGAAATCGTGAACTACAGAGGTGAGCAGATATTTTATTTTAAAAAGTGTAATCGTGATATACCAGAAGCCTGAAAAAATATTTGTTTGAAAGAGTGGGGTGGGGGGGGGGGCTCTTGTTTTATTCTGAGCTGGTTTGGTTGGGATGGATAAGATTTAAACCATTAAATAATTGTGATACTATTGTAAAACCCATGAAAACACGATCTCTGCGGATGCTTTCTAAGCTGTGTGAAAACTATATTTTGTATGACCCATCTCACATAAAGACTTGTCTGTCCCTTGTGCCCCGTAGCCTTCTACAATGGAAAGCTCTCTGAGCCAGCACCACTGGGGCTTAGTTGACGCATCCTCTGCCTGTATGAGCTGTGAGTGTGCACATAATTCTGAAGAGATGTTTCAGTAAATCATGGAGAGAACAGAATAGTCTCTGCACCATCTACCCTTGGTGTTATCTTAGCCCCACTGAAGTCAATGATAAAACTCCCAGTTACTTCAGTAGGCCCACGATTTCACCCCTTCTGTCTTAAAGTGCATCTCAGTTGGGTTTCTAAGGGTAATAGGAATGTGGGTACATTTTGGTAAGACCAGAATCAGCCACCCATAAACAACTGTAATGATTGCATTCACAGCTGTGATTTAATTTTCATTTAAGGTAAGATCACTAAATTCACCATAGTAGTTCTGTTCTATCCAGGTTCTTATATTGTGCCTATCCCCATGGCAACTGAGTGCCTATTTCCTGCATCATATCTATTTAACAAAAGAAAGAAAAAAAAAAGTTTTTTGTAGTGAATAATCCATAGTAGAAAAAGGGGACATCTGCATCCTTGTATTAATAACAGCCCACCCACTGCCTTTAATACTGATTCATTGTAGTGGTTTATGCTCAAGAACCCACTGTAGCAATTTATGTAATGGAGAAAGCCACTGTTACTGAGAAGTGCACTGAATGATCAAATTTTATTGGTTCATAAAAACCTTGGAGGTTAATATCTTGGTTTTGTGAGACAGCTGTTTAATTTTGAGCCTAGGCAATTGGCTCTTTTACGTCCAAAGAGGAAAAAAAATAGATGTTTTGGATTACATTTTGCTGTGTAATTGTATATGACAGATGTATTAAATTAGCCTTTCTCAAAGCTTTTGGAGTTCTGCCTCTCGGAACTGTAAATCTTACTTGACGTTCTCATTTGCAGGTGGCATGAGACCATTTTATGAATATTTCATGTGCTTCAAATAGGACAAAATAGTTCAAGAATTAATATGATGTTATAGGCCATTTACTAAAAGATGGACAAGGGGTAAAATCAGCTATTATATTTCAAGTTAAACATAAATGAAGGGATGAGAACCACTTTTAAAAAACATTTCAGCATATGCTTTTCATTTTCCTAAATCCCAAAACTGAATATTGCTGGGGTTTAATGTTCCAGTCTGTGTCACAATCTGCTTTTATCCCCAGAGTACCCCAGGGAATTACGGGAGCATTTAATGAACCAGGCACTTATAAAGTCTTATTAACATTGTACTAATTGTCATTTAGCTCCACTGTCATAGTTCCCCACTGATTAGATGGGATCTGTCTTTATGAAGGGGTTGCTGGGTGGGCGGATAGCACTAATGGAGTGTATTTATCATCTAACTTTGAAGAGTCCTGGCTAAATTCTGCCATTGGTTACACTGATGAAAAAGCAGAGTAACTCCGGTGGTATTTCTGTGGATTTTCTCCACTGTAACTGAGAACAAAATTTGTTCCCTTCATTGAAACAGGAGGAAAACCATTCTAGTTAGAGACAAATCCAGCTTTTGCAACACATTTTCTGTATTACTCATTCCCTGTTTTTATTTCTTATTGTGAGGAGTATTTGCAGGGTCTTCTCTTTAAGTGCAGCATCTCTTCCAGCTGCTCACTTTAAGAGTGACCTCAAAACAGCTTTTACGTTAGAATACCCAATTTTATCTTCTCTCTTTTTTTTCCTGTGTGTGTGTGTGTGTGCACGCGCGCGCATGTGCAAAAAGTGAATCTTCCCATGTAAACCAGGGAGGATTTTCCCCCCTGTATTTATTGTGTCTAAGAATGTCTTGGTCAGAATCCTATTAATTGCTCCACAGAAAATCAGATATTTTAAAATTGGTATTTTATAACATTTGTAAATATATGCAGGAGCGGATTTACCACAAAACAAAGCATGTGGTGGCACAGGGCCCCCAACGACAGGGGAGGCCCACAAAATGCAGGACAAATATCTGACAACCTGCCCCCAAGTCCCGGCCAGCAGCGCAGCAGGGCTCAGGCAGGCAGGCTGCCTGCATGCCATGGCTGGTGGCCCCATGCTGCTCCTGGAAGCGGCCGGCTGCTGGCATGTCTCTGTGTGCCCCTGGCGCAGGGCAGGAGGTGGCAGCTCCATGTACTGCCTCCACCCTGGGCAGCACACGGAGACCGGCTGCCGCCGCCGCTACTCTGGCAGCAGCCGGAACCCCTGTCCCTTTTTAAATCGCCAGTGGAGCCGCGGGTGGCATGGGCCAGGCAGCACAGAAGGGCTGGCTGGGGGAGGCTGACCTCCAGCCCTGCCCCTTCTGCCAGAGGCCCTGCCCCTTCTGCCTGAGAACCTGCTCCTTCTGGGGGCCCAGCTCCAGGCCCTGTACCAGTTAGAGTTTAATATTACTTTCACCCCTGTTTTGCAGATCACCTTTAGAGTCTCATGGTTTTGTTTAGGCCATTACACGGGGTTGATGTGAAAATGGTTATGATATCACAAACAGAACTAGCGTGACTTCCAAAGGCAACAGGAACTGAAAACAGAAACGAATCCTGATTTCATGCAGATGTCTCTAAGGAGGAAATAAATAGAGAAAACATCTGAACTGTGAGCAAACTTGTGTGTATAGAATTCTTTCCATATGGTAAAAAGAAAAGGAGTACTTGTGGCACCTTAGAGACTAACCAATTTATGGTTTCCATATGGCATCACCCAGGACTTTTTTACAGGATGCCCTAAAGCACTTGATATTGGTCTTGACTAATGACTGTGTTAAAGTCAATGGAAAGACTCCAGTTAACTTCACAGGATGTTGAATTGGGTCCATTGGGCTTAACCTTGCTCAAAGCAGGATCAATGTAAGTTTTTTGTTTCAGTAATGTCGAAGTGTTTCATTTTTATTAGGTGCAAATGTTTGTTTCAACTTTGTTTTGATTATTTAATTTAGACTTTTGTATTATACAAAATAATATAGTTATATTTTTATATTGTATTAAATATAAAATTTTATATATAATGATATTATGTTTCTACATTATTGAAACAGTGTTTTTATTTTACCAAAATTAAACAATTTAACATTATTGAAACAAAATATTTTGGTGATTCTGAATCAAAATTTTTCAGAATTTTGTTTCACGGGAATTTTATAAATTTTTGATGTTTTTGTTCTGATTTAAAATGAAAACAAATTTTGAACTGTCTGAAGTTTCCACAGAATAGAAATTTCAGTTTCCAGACAGCTCTAGAAATGATATACAGTGTTAGTTATCCATACATATCCATAAGCGTATACTAGAAAAAATTGCATCCTTACTCACCTAAGTTATCCTTGTTCCCATGACAAGTGCTTTTGAGAACACTGGGAAAAAGGGCTGACTCTTTCATTTCTTACTTCAGTGTACTTTGAGACACCCTTGAACTTGACAAGTTGTTGTGTACATGAGTTAATATTGGGCATAGCTAATATAAGATTTTCTGCTGATCACCAGACTACCCTTCAAGCAAACTCTACTGTGTTCTAAGCTGGGAATAGATTTTTCTTTCATGAGGTTTCTTTTTCCTTTAGAAAAGCTGAAATCAATCAGGATAGATTTATTAATGGTTCCTTTAATTAGTTTGTTAATGGCTATAGCTACAAGGTAATTTTGCTTGGCTGCTTAAGTCTTTGAGTTTGCTGTAGGTTTAAGTGTAATAATTGTTGGTCTCTAGACACAGTATTTTAGAAAATGACACATATAGATCCACTGCTAACAAAGGAAGCTTCTGGGGACAGTAATTCATCTCTAAAGTTTTAGGAGGGCATTTTTCCTTGTCTTATGATTTATTACTGTTAATGGGAGTCACATGTGCATAGGGAGCAGAAATCCGCTATTAACCTATCTAGCAAATTGTAGATTACATTAATGCCTTTATATGAGAAACCTGAATGGGCTGTGATGGAATCCAGTTACCGTGCCAGTGGGAGAAGGTACAGTAGTACTCAGTCCTTTGCATCCTCTCCCCTTTTTTGTCAACAGTTGTCTGAGGTGAGCAGTGAATACGAGGGCATCAGATGCACCTGGAGTAAGCAGCCTGACCTTGTACATAGTGACATAGGCTACTATGCATGAGAACTGAATTCATTCCTTTGCTCCCCAAGCTGGGAGCATTTTCTAGAGGAAGGCAGGAAGGATGAGTGATGTTGAGGGGTCCAATCCAGTTGTCCGATGAAGAGAGGTTCAGGTGCTGATGTAAATACCTAAAATTAGAGGTGACCTTTGAGGAGGAGTCCTAGAAAAATGGGAGATGACAAGACTGCCAAAGAGGATGCACTCTGCATCCTTGCTGCATTGGTCCACAGAAGTGCTGAAGGAATCTACAGAAGATGCATAGCATAGCCGTTGGCCATGCAGATCCTGGCTGTAGGTATTCACAGAATGTTCTAACTCAATAAATGTTTTTACAGGCACAACTCCTTGGTTGGTATCTGAGACAGAGAGCTAGGAAGCTGAATATTCATATAGGAAACGTCTTCTCCAGCAGAGACCCACGGGAGAATTTGGGTAATCTCAGAAGTGCCATATTAATGCAACATGGGGGGCTTTGGAGTTTGAAATTAGTTTGATTAAGAGAAAAATATTGTGCTTAATCAGCCTAATCAGGTATTTCTGCTTTAGGGCTAACATCTATTTTGTCAGTTGTTTGCAGTCCTTCCCCCTCCCCATTTTTTCTTTTTACCTTTACGTGCCCAAAGAGTCTGGGTTTTGAGGGTTTGTTAGTGATACATGTTAATAGCTGGAGATTTGAATTGACTTGTGGATTTGGTTGGATGCATGAGCCCAGCTAGGGGACATTGTTAAAAACCAATAAAGCCAAAGTGGGCCAGTGTCACAGAGCAGAGGTGATCATCCCTGTTAAACACATGGGCCAGCCAGTGGCTCTCAGATGCAGCTCAGTCACAGCTGCTCTGCTCTCTCACTGCCTTGAGCCTCTGGCTTTCCACTTGCCCATCTGCTTTAGTTTTTGTTCCACGCTCCCTTCTGGGGAGGGAGGGAGTTAACACTTCATTATATTTGCTTTTTCTTTAGGGCCTGCCTCTGCTGCTCTTTACTCAGGGCAGTAGCAGGAGCACATGGAAGCAGGGCACTGCACTCCCTCAGCGGCCACACATTGACTTCAGCTGCTGTGCTGAGAAAATTGCAGCTCCGATGCTAAGTACCATGCTACAGCCTCATTAGACAAAACACCTTTAGGCAGTGCTCTGCATTGCTGTGGCAGGAGACTCTAGCTTGGCACGGACTGTGAGCCCAAGGTGTAGCTAGTTAGCTGAAATTCATACACACGCAAGCCAGCCTCTTGCTGTCCTGTTTCTCCTGTCCATAGCCTTTCCATAATCTAACTCTCTGCCTTCCCAACTGCTCACAAATAATAGTCACAAAATAGCATTGAAACACTCTTCCTCCCCCTCCCCCCCAGCAGCATTATTTTACTCCCATATTGTGGCCACTGTGGGTGGTTCCACACAGCTACCCACGCTCATCTCATGCAGTGGTAGGGGTACTGCGCTGAAATTCCTGGGTCCTGTCCCAGAATTCCCTGAGCTATGAAGGGCCTGACTGAATGCCATGGGATTTGGAAGAGCTATGATCAAAACATAGTTATGCTCCAGGATCCCCTCTTGGCTCTGCCTTTCCTTGCTTTAGCATGATCCTGATTGTATATGGATTTTGCTCATAGCTTTCCAAGGCAGGCATGCCCTGTATGGCACATGGTTAAAACTCTGCTAGATAGAGAGATTTAGCATTGTGTTAAAATAACAGGCCTCTGAGGAACAGAACTCTTGCCTTTGTGCTTTAGGAAACAATGCTGCTCTGTGCCCAAGAGAATGAAAAATGGCCTTTTGTGCTATACACCTGCCTCTGTAGTGTGGAGATGCACCATACTTAGCATCTGGTGGAGCAGGAATGCTTTGCTCTGCTTGTTTCGATCAGAGACTATGGTGGTGCTCTGTTAGAGACAAGTGCAATTGACGTTAGATTTAGAATGTTTGGGAATGAAGGAGTCTAAATTAGACGTGGCCAAAAAGTTTTGGCTGAAAACGCTGATTCGGGTCGATCAAAACATTTCCTGAATTTCACCAAATTGTTTTGGTCGAAAAAACCCATGAAAACAAGTTCCAAAAAAAATCAAAAATTTTCCTTTTTTGTTCAAAATTTTATTCAAAATAAAATAAGTTTAAAAAACCCTTGAAATCAAAACAAAATCTTTTGTTTTACCTGAAATGAACTTATTTTTGACTGAAAAGGGCATCAAAAATTAAAAAACAAATGGTTTCAGATCGACCCAAAAGATTTTTTTTTTCCAACGCTGCCAGCGAACCAAAAAAAAAAAAAAGAAAAAAAAATCAGTTATTTCCACAGCTCTAATTTCAGGGTGTGTGCGGGGACGAGGAAGAGCCCCTCATCAAATGAAGGTGACTAGTCTCTTGTAAATTTGCTCATGGGAGTCCACACTACTTTTTAACAGAGGTAGGAGATGAAGGACCAGGTAAGTCATCTAGTCCATGCCCACTGCCAGTGCAGGAATTTTTCTTGCAATACGTGGTCTAGTCATGTGTCCAGCAGGCTTTTAACTGTCTCATGGATGGACCCTCCACTAGTAAAATTTGATTCTGGGTATGTCTATACTGCAATCAGGGGGTGTGATTACAGTTTGAATAGACATACCTGAGCTAGCTTTAATCTAGCTAGTTTGGGTACCAGAGCAGTGAAGCCCTGGCAGTATGGACGTCAGGGTGGGCTGTACAAAATCCACCGAAATATGAGTAATTACATATATGCTAGCCCATGGTGAAGCCCATGCTGTGGCAGCCTCATTTCTCCAGGGTCTGGGCTAGGTAAATTAACTTGGGTTTGTCTACCCAAGCTGCAGTTACATGCCATGATTGCAGTATAGACATACCTTCATATGCAGAGAAAAGAGAGAAGAAAAAAATCCAGTGGCTTCCTCCTTTACTTAGAGTATGTGTGTGTCTCACTCTCACCATATAGATAGTTTAGTCCAACTCAGAAGTTGAGCAGTGAAGCTCGGTACTTTGATTAATTGACAACACAGCTTTTCTCTTTACAGGATTAGCATAATCATTACAGTCTAAGGATGTGTTTCACTCAGAGCATCCTTCTGTGGCGGTCAAGGAAATTAATTACACCCAGTAAAAAGACAATTCTATGCAAAGAATTCTATAAGTTTGATTATTAATCAAGCTCTTTCCTGATGAGGCTACACTAGAGCTTGTCTAAGCAGCTGGAGTAAATCTACTGGTCACTGATTATTACTTGTATTTTTATTTGGGAGGAGGGGATGTAAGACCAAAAAGGAACCAAAATCTACTCTCATTTTTGATACGACATTGGAAATCTATTGTCACCTAGGGTCACTCCTGCTCTCACTGGAGTCAGTGGGAGTGCTGCCACTGACTCTAATGGGAGCAGAACTGGGCTGTGAAAGAATAAGCAGAAAGTTCCACGATCCAAACAAAATAGTTAATTGAAAATGTAGCATGGTGGAGTTGTGAGTGTGTTTCCGAAGGATACTGCAGGAGGTAGAATCAAAAGGTCTGGGAATGATATAGAACCTCTACAGCAGCAAAAATTGAGACCTGATAGCTATTCACAATGCTTGGGCCCTATTTGGATCTTACTTTTCACCTTACCTAGAGCAGAATATTGCATAATGTAAGCAAAGATTTGCATAACCCTGTCTCTCCAAAAGAAAAGCACGAGTAAAGGCAGTGGCAAGCCAGATCATAAAAGAAGTTGGTGAATATCAGAGATTTCAAATCACTTACAAGGCAATTTAAATGCTGCACATCTCTATGTAGCTCAGTGGGTACAAAATTATTTGAAGTACCAACGAAGACATGATTTTGTCAAAACCTTTGTACTTCTCTGAAAGGAATATTGTGCTTCCAAAACCCAGACTAAAAGATCCACAGGCTCAGCAGAAAATTACAGGGTCTGATGGCCACTTATGCTCTGTAATGGCTAAGCCAAAAAAACTACAACTGTGCAAAAGTCACCATCTTTTGTTTCATGGAGGTCTGCTTTGAAATTGTTTGCCATTCCATTGTGTGGGTGATTTTTTGTTTCATGGTATTTTGGAGGGGAAATGACTAATTTCCATGCTGAAAATATTTTCAGTGATAAATTAGTCTGTCTTTACTCAGAAATAGCACAAATTCTCTTCGTTATCTGCTCTCCCCATGTTACGCAAAAATAAGCTTCCACAAGGGGAAAAAATGTTTAATTTTTTTTTTTGCAGACATGATTCCACTCCTTTCCAAACCTGTCAGGAAACACAAGAAATCCCTGTATGAGTTTTGTATTTTCTTTCAAGTATTTCACACACCTCCATTGGAACATGAAAAATCAAACTTGAGTGAATCAGACCTTTTGTTAAATGGAGCCTTATAAGTAAGAGTTATAAATGTCTCCTGATCTGTATTCAGCCTGCAGTGGAAATTGCAGTATAAGGGCCAGATTCTGACATCTTTGTGTGGAATAGCAGCTTGCTTCATACATGATCCCATTGATTTTAGTTGCTCAAGGGGGCAAAGTGCTATTTTGTCATGACGAGTGTCATAACTTGTTCTCAAGTGATTACATGTTGCGGGAGATGTTCTGGAATTTATTGATGGTTGCCCTTGGTTCACGTTTTCCAGATGACTTAAAGTAGCAATCCAGCCTATGGCATTTGTGAAAAAGGGAAGGAGCTCTGACACTGTGGCTGGGAGTATGTTCCTTGAAGGCCCTCCATGGTGTTGCACTGAGAGATGGGGGAATTCCTCCCCCCAACACACACACATTTGTAGCACAATTGTAGAATGGATCCCAGACACAATGCTGTTCAAAACTTGACTTTCTTTAACCACCGTCAGTTTTTATTTATTTTGGGCTTGAACCTGAATACAGGGTACAGATCCAGAGTGTTGTGTGCAAGGTAAAAAGTGTGTGGGACAGAGGAGAGAGTGGAGGGCATCCAGTTTGAATTAAGCTGAGGCAGGGATATTTTTTCAGTATGTGTTCACATCTTGATTGGGGCCTCTAGGCATTTCCTTAGTATAAATACTAATAACAATAGGATGAAATCATCCCAAAGAGAAGATTAGGGGTGTGTTTTGGCCTATGCCTACCCAGACAGGCCCATTCTGTGCCCTTGCAATCCCTTGCAAATGAAGGACCACGCTTGAGATTTACTACCTACCACTCAGTGAGGAGGAACTTGTCTAGCTATTAACCTCCCTCAACTCCACATGTAGCCTTCGTTCCCATTTGCATTGGAGAGAAATAACCTTGTGCACCATGTGAGATCTTGCAGGATGAAAGACTTTTAAAAGGGAAGTTGAAAACTGTGCCTCTTTGGTGAGGGAGAACATAGGGTTGCCAACTCTGACTGAAGCTATTCCAAAAGATTTTTTTCCCCCAATATGACATAATGTTATTTTCTTAAAATATCCTATTAAAATCTTCTGAATTGCTTTCAATAGTCACAAGGAGATGGATGCCGATTCTGGGAGACTCCAGGCCAATCCTGGAGGGTTGGCAACCTTAGGAGAACATTTTGATCCTACACTACATCTCCAGACCGTAGTATATAGGAAAAGGTACCACAGGAAACTTCACAGCTTGTAGACACCCCTGTGCTGGCTTTGTTTTCTCACCACCATGATTTTCCTTTGCATATCATTTTCAAGCAATCCTTTTCACTGCAGTGAAGAAATGTAGTTATTAATGTTCATGCTCCAAACCTGTGTGAGCAGAAGCTTTCATTTGCAGAGTCTTGCTTCAGGGCACACTTCATTTCACTTAGAATAAATTATCATATGTTTATCATTAGTTAGCAAGTTATTAACATTAATATAAACAAATGCGTGGCACATTTCTGTGAGATTACCTTTTTAATCACTTAGTTGATGTAGAAAAGCAGCATTATATATATATATATATATATGTGTGTGTATATATGGATGTGCTTTCTCAGTTTGTATATACATTTGAAAGGGGGGGAAAAAAAACCCTTAACTTAGCAATGATGATACATCTGTTGGCTGAAAATCTAGTTTAATTGAAGTATGGGGCTAAAAAGCAAACAAACAAAAACTTGCATAATCTGTTAAGGAGGCAGCATTTCTTTAGCCAATCTTTTGCAACTAGTTAAGACTTTGCGGTGATTGTTCCTGATAGTGTTGGTGCTAGGCATAAGCAGACTAAGCAACTGCTTAGGGCCCCAAGCAGCTCAAAGGGGTCCCCTGTTTGCTTTTTATTTTGTGTTTGCGGGGGGCCCAAAATATTCCTGCTTAGGGCCCCCAATGGGCTAGCACAGTCTCTGTGGGGGGAGGGATAGCTCAGTGGTTTGAGCATTGGGCTGCTAAACCCAGGGTTGTGAGTTCAATCCTTGAGGGGGCCATTTAGGGATCTGGGGCAAAAAATGGAGATTGGTCCTGCTTTGAGCAGGGGTTTGGACTAGATGACCTCCTGAGGTCCCTTCCAACCCTGGTATTCCATGATTCTATGATTCCTGAAGTGTCTCTCTTAGGGTTGCCAACTTTCTAACTGCACAAAACCGAACATCCTAGCCACGCCCCTTCCCCAAGGCCCCATACCCCGCTCGCTACCTTCCCCCTCCCTCAGTGGCTCGTTCTCACTCACTTTCACTGGGCTGGGCAGGAGCTTAGGGTGCAGGATCTGGGGTTTGGCTGGGGATGAACGGTTTGGGGTACAGGAGGGGGTTCCAGGCTGGGGGGTGGGGCTGAGGGATTTGGGGTGTGGGAGAGGGTTGTGGATAGAGGCTGGGGGTTGGGGTGCAGGAGGGGGTGAGGGCTCTGGGATGGGGCTGGGGATGAAGGGTTCAGGGTATGAGAGGGGCTCTGGGGTGGGGCAGGGGATTGGGGGGCAGCAGGGTGCGGGATCTGGGCTGGGGATGAGGGGTTTGAGGTGCAGGAGGGGGCTCTGGGTTGGGGGGGCTCAGGGTTGGGGAAGGGGGTTGGAGTGCAGGGTGTGTGTGAGGACTCTGGGCTGGGGCCAGGGATGAGGGGTTTGGGTTGGGGCAGGGGGTTGGGGCGCCGGCTTACCTTGGGCAACTCCCAGTCAGCAGCTCAGTGGGACTAAGGCAGGCTGCCTGCCTGTCCGGACACTGCATTGCATGCACCCTGGAAGCAGGTCTGGGACTAGTAGGTGGGAGGAGGAGGGGGAGTGGGCAGTAGACTCTGCGCACTGCTCTCACACGCAGACACCACCCCCCAGCTCCCATTGGCCGGGAACTAAGTCTAGATTTAAAGGAACAGCAAATGGAGTTTACTTTTGCATGCTGCTTGTGAGCTTTAATGAGACATATGTCAAAAAGGTTGGTAGTGTGGCCTGCCCAGAGCACAAAACAAAAACAACAAAAGGTCACCGATCAGGTGGTTAACCAGGGTGTAATTTGTGCTTGAGTGTATTGGAGAGCGTGTGCCATCATAAACCAGGCAGTCTGAAAAGGTGTGTCTGGCTGACTAATGGGTACCCAGTCAACAGGTCAACAGCTTCATTTGGGCCAGCTTCTGGATCCTTTACTCATGCTTGCGAATAACTAGTAGTCCCTTTGATGGCAACAGGACTATGTGTGTAAGTAAGTGGTCATGGGACCTAGGAAGAGCGCCACGATTAAGGCCTTTTGGTTTGTAATGAAAAGATACGATGGAAGAAGCAACAACATGATTTGGTCTTTCCCTATGCAACTCAGCAGGAGCGTATGTATAGTTACCCAGTATGGCCCCAAACTCTTGTAGCCTGCTTGGGATAGAAATAAACAAAAAGTTTATTTAATAGAAAAACCACAGATTCAAAGATGAAATAGCACTTCAAGCAAACAACATATAAAAGTTGCACAGAAAATAAACATTGGCACTTCCATATTAGATAAAATCCCTATTCTAATACAAACAACCTATTGCCTTTGAACAGTTTGCCAGTGTACCTTGTAGCCATAGAGAGGGCCCAGCATTTCACAGACAGCACCCACCAAGGGACCATTCCTCAGTTTCTGGATAAAAAACCACAGACGCAAGCTTGCTTTTAAAAGGCTTTCCCCTCTTTTTTTATTCCCCCCCTCAGTCCATGGTGACTAATGTTCAGAGTGTGGATATCTCCTCTTAACTTGAGATGTCCCAGTGTCTTTCTATTAACTCTTATTTGTTTCCCATTGTCTCTTCCTGGTTGAACAATGGGTTGTTACTTAGAGCCAGTTTTGCTCAAACACCTGTCTTGAGAGATGCCCTTCCCTGCTGTGAGGTGTCGTTGAAATTGTGGTACAGGTTCTGAGCACTGGTTTCTATATACATACGTACACAGATTCATAACCACAGTCCATATACCTATCTCATAATGACCATCAGGTTCAGAACATGACAAGATTTCATAAAAGATCTTACTCAATACTTTGCCTACTGTGTTGTTGTATTATAAAATCCGTTGATTCAACTGCTCACTTTTGTTTAAAACTTCTGCACTCTTCTTGGGATGACTGGACTCTGATTGTCATATTTCCCCAAGTCACTTGCCCTTGGGAACCTCTTTAAGAGACACAAGGTGTTCATGGGTTTTGAGAGGCTCATGTAAGAGTTAATACAGCTCCAGGTCACATTAACTTTCCTCTTGCTGAATCGTATGCAGTGTTGTTGTAGCCATGTTGGTCACAGAATATTAGAGACAAGGTGGGTGAGGTAATATCTGTTATTGGGCCAACTTCTATGGGTGAGAGAGACAAGTTTTCGCGCTTACATAGAGCTCTTCTTCAGCTCTGGGAAACCAGCCCTCTTCCATGGATTACTAGCCCCTCAGAGGGAGCTCTGCAAGGACACCAAGAAAAGGGAGGTTGCCATGGAGCAAGGCACTCCAGCTCCACATGTACAACTCCACTTGGGTTGGGGAATCTATGCAGAGGTATCCCTGCCCCCAGGGCCATCCCTAGCCATTTTAGTGCCCTATGCAGCCCCCGGCCTCCTTGGGGGAGGGGGGGCGCTAGCCCCAGACCCTGTGGAGGGGAGGGCCTAGGGGTCAGGGGGGAAACCGACCCCCAGCCCACTCCACTCTAGTCCCCTGGCTCCCAGCCTCAGGGGGCAGGGGAGAACCATCCCACAGCACTCACGGGCGGCGAGGCTGGGAGCCAGGGGAGTGGAGCGGACTGGGGCTGGGTCGCTCCACTTGCCACGCAGTGAGTGCAGGCCCGACCCCTGCAGCAGCCCTCAGGAGAGTGGGGGGCTGGGCTGGAGCGGAGCAGGGGCAGGGCTTTGGGGAAGGGGTGAAGTGGGGCAGGGCTGGGACAGAACGGAGCAGGGGCAGGGCTTTGGGGAAGGGGTGAAGTGGGGCAGGGCTGGGACAGAACGGGGCTGGGGCAGACCAGGGGCAGGGGCCATGGGGAAGAGGTGGGGCAGGGGCTGGAGCAGCACGCAGCTGCGCAGGGCACCAGGAAATGTGGAGTCCCAGATTTCCACGTGCCCTACACAGGCAGCTGCCTACTTTGCATATGGGTAGGGATGGCCCTGCCTGCCCCTCCTCCCACCGCTGTCCAGATATGTCTCCCTCTATGTATCAAACACATTTTTCTCTTAGGTAAAATCATTCCTTTCTGTCAGCTGAAATCATTTATGTGGTATTCCAGCATTTCCACCTGCAAGGCCAAAATTATAATCGATGACCTATAATCAAAGATTGGAAAATACATTCTATAATAGACTTGGTATCTAGTATAAGGCGTGGCCATACCCTACGTGCAATGGGATCCTGTGAGACTTTGCAGTCTTGCCAAGTCTTTGGGTTGGCAATGATGGACCAGCATGATGAGAGTCCCTTGTTTATGGTGTCTCAATTATTTTAGATTTACTGCAGTTTGCAAGTAAAAAAACCCAGAGGTCCGATTATGCCAGCATTGGCCAGAGTTCCACACCAAAGCTTCAATGTGGATCCCATCAGCTACTGGAGAATTTCAAGCTTCCGTTTTAAAAAAAGGTTACGAGCCATTATGATTGTGAAGGAAACCATGTGAGTCAATACATTTATGTTCCTGAGTCTGTGGGAAGACAGACCAAAAGAATAATTCAGAGATCTGTGAACTATCCACATTCTCTTCTGTAGGATGTCAACTCTGGAGCCTAGTGGTACAGGTTGAAATGTTAACACCATTAACTATTTCATTTGTGATCTTTTTAGCAGAAAAAAAATCTCTTCAGCTGTTCTTGGATTGTGGGTGGCATTCAAGTAGAGAACATTTTAAAATATATCAGTACACTTAAAAGCCAATAAAAGTAATAAACAATATTTAGGTTTACTCAGAATAGACATTCCCTCTCTATGGAGACCAATATTTCTTGGGGGGGCCAGATCCTCAGCTAATGTAAATCAGCCTATCTCCATTGGAGTCAGTGGACTCATATTAGTGGACCCAGTGAAGCTCCATGTTGAGTCACACCCAGCTGACGATCTCGCCCTTGTATCTCTAACTCATGCTGCTGTCATGATTTCAATCTTTATATATATTTAGATCACTCCTATATCCCAGCTCAGATATGAATGAGTCACATGAGAGAAGTGTAATGGAATATTTCCCTTGATTAATAAGAGTATTTGGCATATATTTTTTTCACAAAATTGAACTATATCGAGAAGGTTCATGCAATAATCTTACAACACAGATAAGTGCACTGTCAAAGTAAGACTTTGGGCAGGTATTTGAAAGTTTTGACCTTGTCTCTCCCCAAAGCAGCGAGCACGTTGTGTTTGCACAGGGGAAAGCAGAGCGTACAGCATGAATGGGAAGCTGACATTTTGAAGTGTGCCTTTGTACCTGATGTTAACTATTTCCCCCGGAACAAAAAACCCAAGAAAAACACAGTTTGGGGTTACGAAGCAAATGGTTTGATTTGCCTTCTCGGGACCAGTGTGCTTGAGAAAGAGAGTGCTTCTGTAAACTATTGTTGCTTAAGAGGCTCTTATTCACCTTGTGCCAAGATCATTCACAACACTGTTATTTTTAAAAATTTTAAAGGGATATGGGCAAGTACTTTTCATAGGCCTTGGTTTATACTTGAAAGTTTTACCAGCAGAGCTATGAAGACTGTGTTGTGGTTCTTTTAACTGCCTTAGCTAGGTCAATAAAAGCCCTAGTGTGGACACACTTATACTGATATAGCTGTACTTATTCCAGCATTAACTATACTGGTATAAGCACTTTTCTAGTGCTATTACGGTGTCCATGTCCGAGAGTTTTGCCAATGTAGGATTACTAGTATAACTCTACTGACAAAATCCTACTTGCGTGGGCAAGGCCATAGTTTCAGTTGATTTTCTTATGTTTGAAAGTGACATTTCTGATCTTATAATTTAATTTTTTCCCTTTTCTGGTTGGAAAATTGAGCCCAGTTCACCACCTGTGTAACTCTATCAATGTTGGTGAAGTCTTATGTGGGATGAATTTACCCATACTGTATAGTTCACATTGTTAATAATGAAGGAGAAAGTGAGCATATATATATTTTTTAAGTTGGGTGTAATTTCTTTTTTCATGTATCTGTATCACCTATACTTATTAGGTTACTAGTGCAGAACCAACAAGAGAGCAAATGCCATTGTTTTTGTGTAACTTTTATATAAATAATGACAATTCTGGCGTTTTCCCTACCTTTTTTTTCAGCAAATAGCTGTGAGTCTTAAAACCCCCCCTGCCAAATGGTAAACTCAGACATTTGGCAAGATATGGACCCAGAATAAGGACCAGATTTCTCACAGCCCCATAGACATTTGAGGGTTTCATCACAGGCCAGTCTCTCAATTTTAGGGGTATTTTCACAGCATTCCAACAACGTTAAAGTACATCAAGCCAAAATTGGGGATAAACAATTTGTCCTTTTGACACCTACTTCTCTTCAGGTTAGGAGACTAGCAGTGTAAAACTCTGCTAATCCCAGCTGCTTCCCTTCTCCTGAGAATAGAATTGCTGAGCCAGAGATAATGGGTCAGTTCAGCTTTACTATCTGTGATTAAAATAGAAATGTGCAATATTTGTGCAGTGGCTGTATTTTGCTTTTAAATCTCTGTCTGAAAAAGACATTTTTCTCCATAATGAGGCACAGTTTAAAAAGAGATCTCTTCTTCATGGTAAAACCATTCCTGTTCCTGGGATATTTCTTATGCTAATGCTAAAGGATTGCAGCAATTTGTCTTCTCTCCCTTAATGTGTGTTCCAATACACAGTTACCATTAAGTAAGCCTTGTCTTTGTAGGCTTACTGTTAAATCAATGGGTGTCGTTCTGCTTTCCACGATCGAAAGGCTTGGTGTAAAAATGAAATGAAAGTGGAAATAAATATAAAAACGGTACTAATTAATGGCCGTTTGCCAATTAATGGCTGGTAGTTGTCCTGCAGACTATAGCAAAGCTTTTTTCTTCTAGAGTGGGGCACCCCAAACAAAAGCGGGGACAATTCTGTCCATCCAGTAGCAGTCTGACTGACTTCTGGCAAGAGGTGGCATTATTTCAGATGCAACTTGAACTCCATCTTAAGCGTCTTCCCCTTGCCAAACTTATACCTTGCTGCATGTTGTCAGCAGTTTGAGGGGGAAGAGTGGAAATACAGGAACTTGCCTGTCTGAAATAAGAAGGTATGTGTGGAGTTTTTTGCGTGATGAGTCAACTGGTGACCAAGGCTGATAGAGCATTTTAAGTTCACCTTGAGATTTACCATGTAATAAGCTTTCAAGTCTCCACTCTGGGCCATGCTCATCACTCTAGTATCTGATGTCATCCCTGCTGTGGCCTTAGATTGGAGTAGGTTTAAGGAGCCTGACTCTCTGCTGGGGTCGCTCCATAGACTTCAGTGAAGTTACACCAGATAAGAATTTGGTCCAGAGAAAGTCAGGATAAGATATTGAATGCGCCAAGGGTGCTGGAGCTGTGCAGGGTCAAAAGGGTGAGATCTTGTAAGCTCTTCTAGTCATTTCAGCAGAAGACCCTGTACTGGATGCTCTCAAGCCTATTTCTTCCTGACTACTGATCCAGTAGATTGTAGGCCTAGTACACTTGCTCCAGCAGGTGCCCTTAGCTGGAGGACTAGATAAGGGCTGGGGACGCACAGACATAAAGGATTTATTTAGTGCCTCACAACTTCTGAAGGATCAGTTTGAAATCTCAATAAAATATAAAAAATGCTCAAGTATTTTTAGGCTTCAGATCTCATATATTTTTAAGGTTGAACTTTCTTTCCCAGAAATATTTGTGTAGTTAGCCTTTAAAATCACCATTTCTACTTCTGAGTGAGGTAGTACAAATTAAAAATCCTAAATTTAGGATAGACCCAATAGAAGCTGTAGTGTATACAGATTGTGTAATGTTCCTTTAAATAGCTGGTTAGCCCTCCAGCTGGTGCTCACTGAGTTCCGAGTTTAAGAAGCTGTTAGATAGAACCCAACCAGAGTAGCCATATGTATATGTAGCTAGGATTGCATGTTGTATATATTCAGTAAACACTATTACTCGTGCTAGTGTTGTTTTTTCATATCATATGTATTGTGTAAAGTGACAAAGACACAACATAAACAACGTAGTGCTCATGCGTTGTATTCATCTTGTGGGGCTAAATGATAATATCAAAGATTACCATAAAGGGTAATCCTGAGTTTTAATCTTAATTGAGGCACTCCCTCACTGTGAGAATTTGAGCAAGTCTTTTGGCATTTTTGCCCTTGAGTCAGTCCAGCTGGGATGTCAGTAAAATAACAGGACCTTTTTGAAAATCAGATGTTGCATCTGAGCTGAGCTCTCATAGGTAAATATTGTTATTAATGATACCATGTATGTTGCGCCGTTAATTTAGTCAGCGTTTTGCAAACACAGATAAGGCACTCCCCCGCCTCTAGGAACTTGCAATCTAAATAATAATAATACTTATTTCGTCTATAGTGTTTTTCATCAGTAGATCTCAAAGTGCAATAGAAAGAGGGTCAGTATCATTTATCTCCATTTTACAGATGGGGAAGCTGATGCAAGGGTTAAGTGACTTGCTCAAAGTCACCAATCAGGCCAGTGACAGAGTTGCAAATGGAATCCAGGTTTCCCAAGTCCCAGTCCAGAGGTCAGTTTACTAGGCCACAGAGGGAGGGGATAAGGATTATTAGTGAGAAGAAGGAGAATGGGTAGATTGCTTGAAGGGGTGGGTTTTAAAGGGGAGACAGAAGCCAAGGGGTGGTGGTTCCCACATTTGTGCCTTTATGCCCCTACAACAGAACCCTTTTCCCGCCACACAATACTTGGCAGGTTATTCCTATTTTTTGCAGGAGAAATTGAAGAGGTAACACTGCAAGTTCTGTGCACGTTATGTCCTATTTAAGGCCATTGTGTGAATTCATTCTTCTTCTGGCTATCTGCACCGTGGTTTAAATTCATCCCATATGAGCAGTGTGTGCGCAAGAGCTACAGAGGTTTTTATTTGTGGTGCTGCTGCCATTCAGAATATGGATGCAAATGAAGGCTGGTTTTGCAGCATACATTCACTCTACTTTGTGGGGCCCATTCTTTGGTTTTCCAGAATTTTGCCTATATAATATACAGTCAACTTTATTTTACCAGCAGCTATTTAAATGCTTTAAAAACAGTTGAAAGCCAGAGGCTCCAATGTCTTTTTTTTTTTTGCCCCCTGCATTTGTTCGTTTTTTATTTTATTGTCGATCAATATGTCTTTCAGGTCTGGATTTCTGGAGTACAGCGTGTATGAACGTTTACTTTTATGTCTGTAATGAGACTGAACTGTCGGTGTTTTGCTCTTATCTGTAGCTGCTCCTTCAGACAGATGAAGTTAATTTGGTTGTGTCTTGCCAGGCAGCATTACACGGTGCATTGAAATTAAAGAAATGGATATGATACACTTTACAGGTACAGCAACTCCAATGGAGAGTGAAATGGGAACATGTTATGAAACAGGGATGCCAGAGGTTAATTTTTTTTTTTTAATCGGTACCTGAATACCATAGTGTTTTGGCTGGGTTTGAAATTCCTTCACCAGATTGGCTAGGGCAAAATGGCTAGAAGATAGGCCTAAAAGTATAAAGTAAAATACAACTACTTTTGCACTTATTTCTTTGGAAAACCTGGGAACCAGGAGTTGCATCAGCTAGGCTAACCCCAAAGATAAAAGGAGAGGATATTTTATAGTGGTTAAAGCAAGTTCTTTGGAATCAAGGAGCAGATTCTCAGTTAGTGTAAACTGCCATAGCTTATTGATGTCAATTGACAGTTTTCACCAGCTGAGGATCTGCTCTCAGGACTCCTGGGAGCTATACTTGTTTCTGACACTGATTTGTTGTGCAGTGTAGGCAGATCATTTAACCATTCTGCCTCAGATAACACAGCTGTAAAATAGCTTGAATATTTACATACCTCAAAGGGCTTGTCATAAATATAAAGGGAAGGGTAAACACCTTTAAATCCCTCCTGGCCAGAGGAAAAACCCTTTGACCTGTAAAGGGTTAAGAAGGTAGGATAACCTCGCTGGCACCTCACCAAAATGACCAATGAGGAGACGATACTTTCAAAAGCTGGGGGAGGGAGAAACAAAGCCTCTCTCTCTGTCTGTGTGATGTTTTTGCTGGGGACAGAACAGGAATGGAGTCTTAGAACTTAGTAAGTAATCTAGCTAGGTATGCGTTAGATTCTGTTTGTTTAAATGGCTGAGAAAATAAGCTGTGCTGAATGGAATGGATATTCCTGTTTTTGTGTCTTTTTGTAACTTAAGGTTTTGCGTAGAGGGATTCTCTATGTTTTGAATCTAATTACCCTGTAAGGTATTTACCATCCTGATTTTACAGAGGTGATTCTTTTTACTTTTTTTTTTCCTATTAAAATTCTTCTTTTAAGAAACTGAATGCTTTTTCATTGTTCTTAAGATCCAAGGGTTTGGGTCTGTGGTCACCTATGCAAATTGGTGAGGATTTTTATCAAACCTTCCCCAGGAAAGGGGATGTAAGATTTGCGGGGGAAAGAAGCTTCCAAACGGACTTGTTCCCAGTAACTGGTGTTATATGTTTGGTGGCAGCGAAAGTCCAAGGGCAAAAGGTAAAATAGTTTGTACCTTGGGGAAGTTTTAACCTAAGCTGGTAAAAATAAGCTTAGGAGGTTTTCATGCAGGTCCCCACATCTGTACCCTAGAGTTCAGAGTGGGGAAGGAACCTTGACAGGGCTAATGACTATTTTAAAAGTACTCTGGTATTCTTTAATGTAAGACACAAGATAGGATTATATTAACTGAACAAAGCTGAACGTTATTGGTTTCCCAGCTTGCTAAGGGCTATGAGTTACTCGCACCCATATTCCCGATCCAGCCAAGGTGAGGAAGGTAAGGAGGGTTTGGGGCTGAATGTTACTTTACTTATCAAATTATTTTATGGGCAGACTTCCCAAAGGCTTGCAACTATTGAATTTCCCACATCTGAACTAGTGATTTGTCTCCTGTCATGGAGTATTGACCATGTGGTACTTTCTTCCCTCTTTGCTGGATGATGGAATGAACTCCAATGTTTTCTAATAACTGGCAGATCATGTTTGCTTCCCTATGGTGTAGATAATTGTGTAGATTTAATACATAATTCCAATGTATTCCTTTGCAATCTAACATTAATTAATGTCCACTCATGGTAAAATGGTGTGCATGTGCATATAATCTATTAGTGAGATCCGATTTGGTATTATATATATAGAGAGAAGAATCATAAGGGAATATTGAATCAATAGAAATGGGCCCAGATCAAAACCTATGATCCAAACACTCCAGAACTCTTAACTTAGAGGCTAAGGGTAGGGACTGAAATCAGAACCCAGATCCAGCTCTGAATTTTGCAGTTTAGACCCATCTCTAATTATCACTGATGTGCAAACCAAACAAGCTGAGTTCTTTTGAACTAAGTCTTATGCTGCTTGGTTTTAGGCATTTTGATTCAAGCAGTTTACAGCAAATCCAGCAAAGAAAAGTTTCATGTAGTGCTTTTATTTACTCATTATAAAATATGGCATGTATCTGTGTGGTAGCTTGTAAAAGCAATCACTGTATTTTTAAGATTGTTTTTCTGTTTCAGTACACACAATGATGCAGTTGTGAGTACAGAAAATTTGATTAGCACTTCTGCTAGAGACATGGATTATTTAGCTAGCCACTGCTCCTTACTGAAATGCCTGCAATATTATGCAGTATTGTGCACTGTATGCAATGGATGCATTGGATGGAGTGTACTTGAAATGCTGTGTGGAAGACAACTAAACTCGAGAATGGGGAAATACTAATATTTTATCTTCAAAGCACTTTAACATCCCTCTGAGATAGGCAGATGAGTATTCTTATCCCCAGTTTACAGAAGAAGAAATTGAGACATTTAAATGTCACGACCAAAGCCAAAGAAGGAAGTCACTGTCAGAGGCAGGTTAGAACTAAGGAACAGTCCACCTCACTACTAATCCATGCATCTCAATCAAAGTGAGAAAGTCACTAAAATTTAAGATGACAATTTATGATAGTTTTCCTTGTTTAGAACTTTTGTGGGGATCAGGGACTTCCATGTGAACAGTCCATTAACAGAGGTAAGCACACAGTATGGTTAGGCTCTACCAGCCCCTATGTGTATGTCTACACAGCATTTTGGAGTGAGCCTCCAAGCCCAGATCGACAGACTTGGGCTATGTTAACACTCTCTAAAAGTAGCGGTATAGAGAGTGCTTTGAACTTGTGTCTTGGGCTGGAGCTCAGGCTCTGAAGTCTATCCCCCTCCTTAGGCGACAAAACCCGAACTGCAACTTCAAAGTACTGTCTTACAGCTAAATTTAGAGCACTAGTGTCTGTCGACCTGGGCTGGGAAGCTTGCTCCAAAATGCTATGCAGACATAACCTATGTGTTTTAGCTAAGTGCTTTTGTGACCTGCCAAAGATTACAAAGCTAGCAAAACAAACGAAAACCAGGTCGCAAAGAGAGAAAATCCTTCAACAGCCTGCTCTGTTGAAAGAACAAAAGTTCATGCCAACAGAAAGTACACCCTCAATAAAATGTTATGCATGTTCTGTTTTAATTTCCCCCCAGACTGGAAATGTTCAGGGGTCTGCATCCCTTCAGATATGTGTTTATGTAGCTATAAAGCCACATTCAGAACAGGTGCCTCTTAGATGGTGTCATTAAGTGTGGGCTCAGTGGTGAACCAAGACGGGAAGTAACTTAAAGATGCTGAACCCTGGATGCCTTACTGAGAAACCTCCTGAATCCTCCTGGCTAGGTCATAGCACTGTTAGCTTGAGCACATCTGATGATTTTATCTGCTGTGGTATTACACAAGTTTGAAGTGGTTACAATTGTTTTGCAGTTTTAACCTCTCCACCTTAGCAGTGTATATCCAAATAGATTAAATGGTTATGTGTTTCTAAGAATATGCTGCCTTAAGGCATACACACGGGATTTTGCCTTATTTTGGACAACACTGAAGGTTTCTGTCCAAAGTGGTGGTTTGGAAGCTCTTGATAGCATGACAGGCCTGAACGCATGTCATTTCTCCTTCCTCATCACTGAAATAGAATATTTTCAAGGGTACTTGGGAGATACTGGGTTAAGAAAGCAACACGTTTTGTTCTTTAGGTTTCAGCTTGATTTGACTGGGAAAACCAAAGCATGAGAAGGTAACAACTGAGCAGGGCACATTTTCAAAGATATAGTAAATAAATCTGAATGCCAATAAATGGGATTCTTGCACATGTGTCTAGAGCATGAGTTTACTAACTGAATTGCCCTGCTTCTGAGGTGCTTTGCCGTGAACTAGTAGATGTAACTTCAGCAGAAGTATTGGTAGCTAAACAGTAAAAGGGTAATAATATATCCCATGTTGCTTTTTCTCTGGCACAACTGGAATAATTTATCTCTAAGTGTGAAAAACTCTGCAATATCTTTGAGGGCTAGCCAAATACACTTACTTTCACTTGCCTTAGCTGAATGCAATAAGCTAGTTTGAATCATGAACCTTAGGTCTGATGAAGTGATGAAAGAAAACTCCAAATGTCACCCAGTACCAGGCAATAACCTTTTCTTGCTTTTGACAATCCTAATTTACAGGACGCAGCTGTGTAGCTTGAAGGATATATTATATGATTTTGGGCTCATGTTTCTTATAGAATGTGTGATATTAGATCAGAGTATATTGCCCAGACTTTGGTAATAAATGTCTTCCATTTCAGATATTGTGTAGCTGTCACTGTGAATGTTTAAACTGATTTCATGCCAAACTCTGGAGATGTTGGGCATATTCCAAAATGTGCTATTTCTGTATTTTTATTATTTTTTAATTTGCCAGACTGCAAAAAGACCCCATGCTTTAGACTCTGTAAGGTCAGTATAGGGTCCTTTCATGGCTGTGTTCCTCTGAGGCTTAGCATTCCTAGCATGAGTTGTGGAAAGCAGTATTAGTCCCTGTCTTACAGACTGACCCTGGGGCTAAAATGCCTCATTGCTAACTGTGTGGTCATTTTCCTTAGCCTGGATGAAGAATGTACCATGACTCAGAGTTGGTTTCTGAACCCTTGCTCTGGAGCCAGGTGTCTTAGTTTATGATCTAATTGAAGAAGTATAATTAGACTGCCCACAAGACATAAATGAGTCAAACTTGCAGACCTCAATAGTATATTTTTCCCCTCACATTTACATTTCATTACTGGTTGTTTTAGTGTTGACTCTTTTTGTCCATCCAAAGCATTTATTTTCATCAAGACTGCATGTGTACGCTAAGTACAAGTGGGAGGTATTTGATGAAAAAGAAGTTGATTTACAATGAAGATGGTTGGCCTTTGCCTCTCTTGTCTTTGGGACTTACGCAAACCCTGGGATCTGTGGCAAACACATTGACTGAATAAGGAGGTACCAGTAGGGATGAGTCATGAAAGGGTAAGCCAGGGGTAGGCAACCTATGGCACGTGAGCTGATTTTCAGCAGCACTCACACTGCCCGGGTCCTGGCCACCGGTCCGGCGGGGCTCTGCATTTTGATTTAATTTTAAATGAAGCTTCTTAAACCATTTTAAAAACCTTATTGACTTTACATACAACAATAGTTTAGTTATATATTAAAGACTTACATTTTAACGTTTTTAGAAGGTCTCTTTCTGTATTACCTAGCACACGAAACCTTAAATTAGAGTGAATAAATGAAGACTCGGCACACCACTTCTGAAAGGTTGCTGACCCCGGGTTAAGCTACAGGTATGAGAACTAATGGAGCATTGCAGTTACTCAGATATCTGGGTTACTGACACACAAGCTGATTCTGAGTATCTTTGTCTCCTCATAGCTCTTTGGAAGAGGGAGCATGTTTTTTGCTCTGTGCTTGTACAGCACGGAGCACAGTGGGGTCCTCGTCAGTGACTAGAGCTCCTAGGTGCTACCACAATACAAGTTATCAATTCTCATCCTCACATCAGCGTGGATCAGTGACTGTGGCTAAGACCACTAGTTCACAGTGAAAGACAGAAAGAAAACGAGCAGAATTAACTTTTAAGAAAAAAGAGAGAGAGGGGTAGATGCATGGAGACACGAATGCATAGGAAAAAAATGAAATCCTCTCCAGCACCGGTTGGTTTTCTTTCATGTGCTTTCTAGTGTTTGTTTTTTATATTGCGTCACATCTTCATATGGGTGTTGACTATGGAATACTCACAAAAGTGTTAATTTGTATAGCTGTCAGTGTCCTGCCCACAGGATAGTATCTGCTAATGAGAATTCATTCTGACCAGTTAACTCTTATAACCTGAGAGATTGCTGAGGTGCTCTGGTGGGCAGAGTCTCGTGGAACCAGGGAGAACTAGAATGCGTCTCTCCAGCTTGCTCCTTTCGTTTTTTATTAAGCTTGGCTGAATTCAGTTCATACTCTTTGATCAAGTCAGTTGTAGCTTTTTATAAATAGACTCTCTGAACTGTAATACTGTTATGTTCAACACAACTAAGTGTGAAAAGTATAAATCATTAAATAATCATGGGGGAGTGGTGGGGGGACTAGAGATTTTGCTTTTTATAGGTGGTTTAAAAAATAAGTTAATTGGAAGCTTATGTGAAACATGATACAAATATATCCGCAGTTCTCAAACTGTGTTCCATGTAAGTGAAACAGCACTATCTCTCCTCCATATTTCTAGTTGCTTAATTTAATTTTTACATAGGTTAAAATACATTGAATATTTTCCTAATATTATTTTTGCCACAGGTATGTTATATGATCACAAATTGTGGGAAGAGAGGTGGCTCAGACATTCGCGAATGAGAGCGGAGAGAGATCCATGTGACAAAACTGACCTACAGCCTACACCATGGAAAAGTTGGAGAGTGTATATGATGCATGCCCCCCTTGAAATCAGAGGCAAAACTCCCATTGACCTTAGTGGGTCTAGGATTTCACCTGTAATAAGCATCAAATGTGATGCAAAGCATTTACCAGGAATGTAGAAGAAATGGTAGGATAGATCTATGGAAGATAATGGCCTAATGTGGTACAATGTAGATTTTGCTTCATTTAGGACTATATTGGAGATCTCTGTCCAAAGTGGAACAGTTCGGAAGGCTACCAAAAGGCTTGCAGAGCTGAGCTCATGTCAGTACCAAGACCATCCTCTCCACAGCATGACCTGCTTCTCCTCTGGCCCAAAGACCCCTGTGTTCCAAAGTTACTCTTGAACCTGATTTTTAGGGCACAGCACTGCCTATACTCAATGCGTCTTTATTAATAATAAACGTGCTGAACCCAATATTCAGACTATAACTCCTTGAATATCACCACTTTATTTTTTTAACTATATGCCGGGGTCAGTTTGAGAAGTTCAGATTTCATCCTTTCCAGCATGCGGGTTTCCAATATTTGTTCAGTGCAAAGCTGGAGACTGTACAAAGGAATCCCAGTGCAATAGCAACTCACAAACAATTTTCTAAAGCATCTTTAATGTACAGTGTTACTGTACCCAGCGGTGTAGGAGAGCACTATTAATGCAGGCACGATAGTTCTGAGTGTTCATAGGAGTCCTCAAGGAATAATAATCAGCTTGAAATAACAACCAACAAATTCTCCAGATGCTTTTTATCCACGTGTCGGCAACTGTGTTGATTCCAGATCAATGCAGAGTATTAAGACGTTTATATGATTGAGCTAAAAGGCTGCCAGGTTGTACAAGCATCAGGCTTGTATAAAATAGGAAAGCTGAGTAATGCCAATAGTACTCTATTCATAACTGCAGGGATGGAACATTTGGTAATATAAAAATACTGTCAGATGAGAGGTTTTGTTTTTAATTTATTACATTTACTGGGAGTTGGGGCGGCGGTGTTTGCAAGTCACTCGACCACCTGATCCACAGCATGGGAGTATTACACTGGTATAAAATTACAGTCACAGCCAGAATCCAGACAATGAGTCATGACTCTTTCCTTACAGAACACAAAGGCAAAGTCCTTGTTTCAGATGAAAGCCCACAATATGCTTGGGATAAAAACTGCTGGTTCTGACTCTCCTCCCATTTACATTTACCAGTGTATCTCCATGGACTTTGCTGAAGTCACCCCAGTTGTTATTTAAAATGACAGTGCTCCTTTGTGAGGGGAGGAACCAGCAGAACAATGAGGTAGGACTGAAGGGTAATGGCCATCATCTTGTCTGACACCAGGGATTAAACTCGGTACCTCTACAGCTAAAAGCATGAGCCTCTACAACTTGAGCAAGCCTCTTGAGGTGAGACACATGGCCTCTGTATATCAGGCATGCAGGGGAGGGAGGAACCTATCACACACGCTGAGCTGGAGTACACATGAAGTATTGTGAGGGGAGTAGCCTGCAGGATTTGTAATGGTATTGGAAACCTTTTACATGTACTGTAGGTCACTGGTTCAAATCCAGCCCCAAATGGTGGTGGCTAAAATTTGACATTTCTTCATTGGTTTTTGAGAAGTGGATTGACTGCCACAGGCCAGTCACAACCAGATGTGGGAGCTATCACAACGAACACTAGGTGTCCCCATTACTGGAAAGCTCAGCAGAGAGGTCAAGGATTGATGGGCCTAGGAGACTATATTATCCTGCTGTGTATATAGATGGTTGACTCTTTTTCAGCCTTTTCCTGGCTTTGTCGCTGATCAGTTGTATGACTTCGGGCAAGTCACTTCTCTCACTGTGCCTCTGTTTTCTGTACCATCCTTTGTCTCTTCTATTTAGACTGGAAACTCTTTGGAATAGAGGCTGGCTTTTACAGTGTGTTTGTACAGTGCCTAGCACAATGGGGGCTTGATCTGGCTGGGTCCTCTATATGCTACTGTAATAATACAAATAATAAACAATAATTAGAGCTCTGCAAATCTGCAGGTATTGGCATCTGCAGATATACATGAGCCCCAAACTGGTGGATGAAGATATCTGCGGACCATGTTTGCACATCGCGGATTGGATGAGAATACAAATTTTGTATCTGCACAAGGCTCTGACAATAATACCCCTCTCTCTCCTTCCAGCATCTGCTGTGTCTACCCCTAGGTAATATTTTTCTTTCTTTAAATGTCCATGATTGAGTCAGCACAAACAGGTGGTAACCTATGTAACCTCTTACCCTAGCAGGCCAGCAACTTCATTTAGCCCTGACAAGAAGATAGTAGTGGGGAGGTCTTTGAGAGCAGCTATGTCTGTAGCAGAGCTGTGAAAACTACCCACGTGAAACCATAAACCATCTAAAATTCACCTGGCTTTGAGTTTTGTAACTAACTGAAACCCCAGACCAAGCATTTGATCCCAAGCCCATTGAAATGAGTGGAGACTTTCCATGGGTGCAAGTGAACTTTGGATCAGGCCATGTTCCTTGAAGGACTCCCAGACCTTTTGAGTGAATGGAGGCCTATTTAACTGTTTGCATCCAAACTAAGTGTATTTCGCTTTCACGTGGTTCCAAAGGAAAACCAGCTGAAACTTAGCCAAGTTTTGGCTGAGTTTCGGAACCCAAAACTTTGGGAATGTGAACCCCGTCCCCACCCCCATTTGAAATGAAAGCAGATATTTGCATGGAATGCTGAGAAGTGAAATCACCAAGCTTTGCGCAGCTGTAGTCCCCAGGACTCTTTGTGGGAAGAAAAGGGGGGTGAGGAAAGGGTGGGAGGTGTATATAAAGACGCTTGACGTTCTACTTGTATGTATGAGAGTGCTACAATATTAATCTGCTTCCTCAGGAGCTTGTTATGTGCCACCAGTAAACTTATTTACTTTGGCAAGCTACCTGTGAGCAGTCAGAACTTGAAAGGGATGTGATCAAGTAGGTTAGGTTAGTAGGTTTTAAAATGACCAAATGTAAAAATGTAATCACAGGGGAATGTACTCTAGAGCCTAAACAAATGCTTGGAAGGGTGAGGGTGTTGGTTTTTTTTATTTTTTGGCTTGGTGTTTGGGGCTAGATTTTTCAAAAGAGTTCGGCACCCAATGTAGTGAGGTTTTTAAAAATCTAGCTGTAAGTGTCATGGGGTGAGTAACTGTGTACTGAGCACTTTTGAAAATCTGGCTTTCATTTAGGTGCCTAAATGCAGGTTGAGCTCTTTGGAAAACCTGGCTGTAATTGTGGGTGGTGAGCCCTTGGAAAACTGGCTGTAAGTCTCTTTGAAAATCTGGCCTCTGGTGATGGCTGGTAAAAATACACAGAGGGATTTTGCAAGTACATAGAGAAGCCTTGGTTCACTATTATTCTTGAGGTCATTGTATGTAGTTCAGAAGTATTCAGATGGCTTCTGGGCATTCACAAAAATGTTTTCAAGGCCTGAAATGTCACAAACTTTATCTCAAATGACGCTACAACCGAAAACATAGTTCACAATTTGTTATTTGTTCTTCCAATTTGAAAAAGTTTCCCATCCAGTTAGGGGAGCTAAAGAAATATGCCATGTAATTTGGCTGATCAGTCACACATTTTAATTGATTCTGCACTGGAAATAAAAAGAAAGTAATGTTGATCAGATGCATGAGACAAATACAAGTTTTGGGGGAGGGGAGTTTATTTTTAAGGCTTATATGAAGGTATCCCAATCAGTGGAAATACATTACTTTAAAAAGTTGATGAGATATTCTCTTAAGAGCTACCATGCTACACAATATTGTTGAAATAGTCTGTTTTCTGAGAGAAGTCTTTTTCATGCACAGGCTTAGGCTGTGCAGTAATATGCAAGAACAAGAATTTCAGACTTCTCCTACCTTACATCTTTAGCAGATGATCCTGCAGCCTTACTCATGTGAGTAATCTAATTGACTTCAACTGATTGCTCATAGGAGTAAAGATTGGGGGAGGTGGGGAAAGCCCTAAACTGTGGTCCATTTTTTTTTTGAAAATCAAAGAGTTAAAATCAGAAAACATTCCTTCTTAAATCTCTTTCTAGTACCCGTTACACCATTCAAATCACAGAGCAAGATGTAAAATTCATTACAATTCAATTATAAGGCTCATTAGCTAGATGTTGGCATTTTGGTTAACTTACCAAGTGGTATAACATTTTCATTTATTATCGATGGGTTTGTTAAAACCAGGAGGTACTGGGGAACCAACTGTAACATAAAAGGCTATTTGGATGATAAAACCAGGGCTCCATGCCAAGTGCCTGTTTTATGTAACCTATTTAAAATATTCTTGTGCTACATTCATGGCTTGGACCATAGGAGGATTGCACTTTAGAGGTGATAATGAAGTTAGAGCACCTTTGACAGATTGTCACTAGGTGCTGGCTGATGAGATTTTTTATCCTTTTTATCTCATGAATTCCTCTTGCATTTAGATAGTATGTTTATCTAGCTCTATTGCCTTTTACATATGCTCCTTCTATTGCTGTCTGTGTTAATTGGCTTTCATTTCTACTGTGGAATGCTAGCAACGGCAGAATCTGTGACAGAGACTCAAACTTCCTAAGTACACCACACAGCCACCAGAGTAATATGTCCTGTTTTGAGCCGTCTGAGAGAGTATCCCCATCCGGTATGTTTTTTACCAGCCTTTTTTAGCCTCTTAGGATATGTCTACACGTCAATTAAACACCTGTGGCTGGCTCATGTCCGCTCACTTCGGCCGCAGGTCCCAGAGGCCAAGCTCCAGCCCAAGCCTGAGCGTCAACACTGCAATTCAACAACCCGTAAGCCTGAGCCTCATAGCCTGAGTCTGCTGACACAGGCCAGCCATGGGTTTTAAGTACGGTGTAGACATACCGTTAGTGGATCATGAAAGGAAACTGCAGTCCCATCACTTTCAAGGCTGCAATGGCTTCATTAATTCAACACATTATATAAAGAAAAGGAGTACTTGTGGCACCTTAGAGACTAACCAATTTATTTGAGCATAAGCTTTTGTGAGCTACAGCTCACTTCATAACCGATGAAGTGAGCTGTAGCTCACAAAAGCTTATGCTCAAATAAATTGGTTAGTCTCTAAGGTGCCACAAGTACTCCTTTTCTTTTTGCGAATACATACTAACACGGCTGCTACTCTGAAACCACACATTGTATATACTCCCAGCTCTGAATTGACTAGTGTAGGTTACTCTGTTTCCTCTAAAAGTGCGAAGTCTGATAGCTGGTCTGTAAGCAATTTGCATCCACACTTTCCTAACACATTATGTACACCTTGGAGCTGATCCAAACTTACCTGCTTCCTAGGGTTTCAATTTATTGTTAACTTCAGCACGGACACTATTCACCTCATCTTAAGCTTTCTCCTGAGTTTGGCTTTTCCTAGAGTTTTTCCCTGCTGGACCTCTCTGTCTCACCCCAGTTCTTTCTACCTCAGATGGAAGTTCAAACCCATTTATACTCATGATTTGGAACTACCTGTTTCCAATGCCAGTTTGAAGCAGCAGAAATAATCTGCATCTCTGTGCAAGCTCCAAGCACCTACCTCCCTGTTATATGGGTTCATTTTTATAATCAGAGGTTTGGATTCACTGCATCATTGCACTGTTTTTTGCATTCAGGCCCAGATGCTGGGGATCTTGCCCTTTATTTTACTGGCAACTCCGATTGTTTTCATGTGAATAAGGGTTGCAAGACTGCAAACTCCTGTTGACCTCAATGAAAAGCTCCCTGATGAGGGTACTGTGAAATGGAGTAAAGACCTCTGGATTTGCCCTTTAATTCCAGGGCTGCTTCCTGGCAGATTTTCATCTGGATATTTCCCTTGGTGACACTGCCTGATGTCTTTCCTCCAAACATCATCAGGTTGTCATTAATCTAGATTGTAAATTCCTTGGGCAGAGCCGGTGTTTTCATTTTCCACAAACTGCTATGCACACTTGTGACTCTCCACATCAATAATAGAACAACACATCCATAATAATAATTTGAAAGTGTCTAAAAATGGGCCATACGACGCCACTGCTACACCTAGTTAGGAGTAATATATTGTTGGAGATGCCATGGACTGAATAGGCAGAGGGATTGAGTCATCCTCCAACCCCTACAGGCTGCCCTCCAGGTCAGGATAGAAGCGTATTGGCAGGTCTATGTTGGGAAGCTTTCACTGCCCTTGCCTGTGATGTCCTAGCTGTGGAGGTAAAGAGAGGACTGAAGTCCATCCAGCACCTTACATCAGCACAGGCAAAAAAGAAAGCAATCCTGTAAAAGAAAAGGGAAATGCAGCTGATCCACGAAGGACCCCCACTCACCTTGAGAAGTGCCTGACTTCTCAAGTCTTCAGTGGACCTACTCAGGAAGTAAAGTATTACTTGGTGTGAGCGTGGGTGGCAGAATCCGATACTAATTAACAGCTGCATTTCCAGCCCAACGTGGTATGTGTGCTTACTACTCAGCAAGCCAGCAGATGGATTCCCAGGACAATATTGATCGCTTTTTACTTATTCCTGGGCCACTCTGTCAGGCAAGATGAAAAGCATTGTGTTTGTTCTTTACTCCCCTTCTCAATGGTCATGGCAATGAATCTGCTGTACTCTGTCGGTGTCTGTGTCCTCTCCATTACTCAGAGACACTAAGCAAGATAAATGGTAGCATGTAATGTCTGTGTAGGAATTCCAGTCATTATTTGTCTGAGTGGGCAGAGCAACTTCTGGCGTTATGTGCTATCATTTTGCAGATCCTATTTCAACTGGACTTTGAACTTGGCTTTTGATGTTTAAGCTGGAGTTTTACTCCCACAAATCTTAGATCTTAGCATCGTTTCTTGCACGACCATTTCTCATTGTTTCCTATTTTAGAAAATAACGGGCACTGTAAATTCTCCTCTGAGGGCACCTGTGTCAATAGGAGACTGCACTCCTGAAAATGGAATTAGTCAGATTTCGTGCGTTAGCCATCTTTTGGGTAAAATATGTCTGTCACAGTTTCTTTGTTAACAAATCTGTTGTGCACTTTAAAATTCCTTCTGTGGTTAGTTCCTATTTAGACGACAGTCACTGAGAGAAGATTTGCTGAATGTATTGTTTTCCAGCCAATAATTTGGACTGGGCTGATTAGTTATTACACAGTCAGCATCTGGAAGTTAAAAATTAGCATTATTCATATGAATGTGGTTAGTGCTACTAGTCTGGTGCTCACTCCTGAAGCAGTAAGAAAGTGGCATGAGGAAAGAGGGCTATTCCATCATGTACAGCTTCTCCCAAACCCATTGCAGAATTGAACCTTACAGTGATAAAAGAAAATTGATGCAGGTTAAAGTGCTATTGGTGAGGAGCTGCTGAAACACACACATTTTTTTCCCCCAAATAAATTGCATTGCACTTGTTTTCATTTGAGTTTTGTCTTGTTGGTATGTAGACAGGTAGAAGGGTGTGTGTGTGTGTGTGTGAGAGAGAGAGAGAGAGAGATATTGATTATTATTGTTTTTCCTTTTCAGTTCATTCCTATTCCCTATCCTGATAGGCATTAGGGCACGTTGCCTTATTTTGGGTGGAATGTAATTAAATCTTCCCTAGTTATCAACAAAACATGAACAATAAAGGTAGTGGCCTTCCTAGCTCTCCTGCTGTTCACCAATGAGCCTAATATTGACAAGGAGGGACCATACAGGTTATTCTCTATGTTGGCCATGTTTGAGAGTGCTAAGAAGGTGCCAGGTCGAGCCACTGCCTGCCCAGTGGGAAATGGGCAGAGACCAACAAAGTCAAACAACAATGAAAGGATAACAACTTTACATACATCTTATCTCACACAGCAGCACAATGATCAAGTAATTGATTTGCACAATAAATGGCTGAAATCAGTAAGCAATGCCTATGGGGCTGCTGTGAATTGAGCTGGATTTTAGTCATGAAAAACTATGCATGATGAAAAGCCCCCACGGTTAGTAACTTTGATTGCATACTGTATCTCCAGCCATTAGTTCTGTTGAGATTAGTAACATCTTGTGAATGCTGGAATGCTAATTAGGAGAGTTCATTTGAGTGAGGACCATCCCAATGGGGCGGTGTTCAGTTCTGAATCTGGATTGCATTTGGTCATGTTTTCAGGTGTGACCAAGCTTAGTCTGGGTTTTACTGAGATGAAATTTCATAAACTTCTCTTGAGACATAAGATCCAAGATGATCATATAACACTTTTTCCATCTTTGACTGTACTCTGATCAGAATGAAAAACGACAAAGATGGGTTTAGATCTGTGGATCTGAACTGAATGCCTATAAAATTCACAGGGAGACTGTGAGCTCCAAGGTTCTGATTTCTGACTATGGGATCCATGGGCCCAGTTCTGGTCTCTCTTACACGAGTTTAACTCCACTGACTTCAGTGAAGTTACTCCTGGTTTACATTAGTGTAAATAAGATCAGAACCAAGCCCTTCTGGGCCCAGTCCTGCTCTCATGGGAATCAAATGTGGGAGCACCTGTAACTTCAGTAACTAAATAATTAGAGGAACCATGCTCTGCTTTAGCTTTTATCCTTTATACTAATGATGATCAACTTGCTGATTATGTAGAAAACACAGAATTCAAGTGCAGGGGTTGGATTTTTTTTTTTTACACTGTAGACTGATACTGTAGACTTTGATTTGATGCTGTATGTAATTTATTAGTGTAGTAGCACATTTATGATGTGTTTCTATATAATATACAAACATACATGCACACCATCATTCCCTCAGTCTGAATGATAGACAATGGTAAACAATTCTTACTAAAGACTAATATATCTGTATATTTAATGACACCCGCTCCCTTGACATCTGGAGACCTCATGCCATTAAAATAATGCTGCAGCATAAGTATTCCCCCCCCCAAAAAAAAAACAAACAAACAAACCCTGAAGCCCCTCTAATTGTCTATCCACACAAGTTATTAAGGCACTGACCAGTGTCGGAGCTGCTGCAGTTCGCAGAGACCTCTCCTCCTTTTAGCTGAAAGTAGAAGGCTCATGCTGGTTGGGATTTCACCCCTTGCGTCCTTATGAGACAGTATATATTTGTAATTCATATCAGGGCTTCAGCTAGTAGCAAAAAGGTTAGGATGGTCTGATGGGTCTTGAAATGAAATCGTGATTGTGACAGTTCAGGGCCTATGGGGAAAAAGAGAGAGTAATTGCTCTCTATCTTGCTCTCTGTCTATAAGTGTAATTGTTTTATTTGTATTTTAGCCATTTCTCTCATCCCCATTTCTGGGATGCTCACTAAAGGGCCTTAAATGGAGGCTACTTGCATGAATAAGGGTTGCAGGATCTGGCTTTGGCTTACTTTTTTCTTTCTACATTTGGTACATGTTGCTCTCTGGGTTGCCAGCTGATTGGCCAGCAAGAGGTATCTTTTTTGCATGGGGAAACTTCATCCCAACCCAAAAGCTAGACCCATTTCCCCTGCCTCACTGACTGGTTTTGTCCTCTGCTGGCTCAGTATTTAGGGTCTCTTACGTAAACAGAGTCACTGCTGTATTGACAGTGACGTAAAAGCTGCCAAAACAATATCTAAAAACACCCTAGATCACCTCCCATATGTTCATCATGCAGAAGTTCCAGGCCTCTCCTATAATTCTTCAGTTGAGAGATGGGCAGTGCGAGTCAATGCTTTTGTTTGGCCATAACTCTGAGCCATGGACAAAGATTTTTGGAGATCACAACACAAGGCGTCTGCTTTTCACCAAAACAGCCCCGAAAACATACCTTGTGTTGCACCCCTCAGAGCCTTAATCACCAACCCATGTAGTTTTTATCCAAAACAACTCCCTGTTGTTATAAGAGTTGTTTATTATTTAAACACTGACTTGCTCATCAGGACAGTCCTGGCCCCAAGTCATACTCGGGGGCTGGTGCTGCACCGGTACCTCAGTTCTGAAGTTAAAAGAAAGCAATAAAATTGCATTGATGTGTTTCTTAACTCCCTGATCTGCATCTCCTGTCTCTGTCTTCCCCCTCCCAACTAAGTCTTCCAAGGTCTGTAGTCCCCCCTCCACTTTAAATAATGTGAAACCTTTCATACTCAGGCCTCAATCAGCCTTCACACCAATTAGGCTAGTTGGCAGGTTTAATTCACTTCCTATTTATAGCGGGAAAAACTTTCCAAGAATGGTCTCTCCACAACCCTCCCCTCCACCAAAATAAATGAAGCTTTAATATGACAGTGTTAAAAGTTGTTAAGATGATTCTGTACGATGCTGTGGCCCCTTAACATAGCGTACATGGGCTAAGAAAGACCTTAGACCGCCTCTAGACAATAACCCCACCACAATGGGGTTCTCTGCTTCATGTAGGGTCAGTGGCTTGTGGCCCAAGGGTGTGGCAGGAGGGAGCATGGCTGAAGTGCACTGTACTTCACTTGTTTTCTAATAGCTCATGGAAGGCCATTGCAAATTGTTATAGTCGTGTTGATCCCAGGGTATTAGTGATACAAGGTGGGCCAGGTAATATCTTTTGTAAGCTCAAATCTTGTCTCTCTCACCATCAGAAGTGGTCCAATAAAAGATATTATCTCTCCCACCTTGTCTCATTTCAAACTCGCACAATTTAGAGCAGCCTTGGGGCTTTGCTAAGTCATGCCAGAGGCCTGACAAGCCCCGGTCTGAGTTAGAATTAGGGACAAGACAGGTACTTTAATGATGTCTGACAAGTCATTTATCAGTTTCAATAGTTTTGAAGGAATGATGCAGTAAATAAAAGCTGCTTTCCCTGTTTCAGATAACCAGAATGTGGTGGGGGTAGAGGGGGGGTTTGAGGGGGAAGGGAGAAGAGGGAGGGACAGGGCAGATGGTGGTGTTTTGAAAGTTTAAATGGGGCTTTTATAATAGCTGACATTCTTTTCCTATAAAGGCAATTGATTATGGTAGTTGGCAATATATTTGTTTATAAATGGGGATAGATTGAATCTGGTCTAAGAAATTGCAATTTGAGTACGAAAACAGTCTTCTGTCATTACAGGTGACTGATTATTTCTCTGTAATCCTTGTGTGTTTGACTTTACTTCATCTGAGTTGCCTGGGCTTATTTTTAATCAGCCTCCAATTGCAGTTACCAGATCCACTCTTGTTATAAAGAAGTGATTTGTTGCCTTGGGCCCTGTGACTAACAAGAAATAGTGCTTAGATGGAGAGAGACACACATAGAAAGGAAGACAATGACTTCCAACACTGTGCAAAATGTCAGAGCATGACCTTTAAAAAGACTGAAAGAAACCAGAGGGCATAAACCCTCAGGGATATATCTGTGTGAGCAAGGGTTAGAGATGAGTCTGCTTTGTGTCAAGGAAGGAAAGTGCTAAAGCCATAGATTTTAATTATTCTGGATATGGAATTATTTTATTACGAAAAATACATATTCCTAACTACGTATCAACTTGAGCAGCTAAATTAGGGGAATGGGAGAGGGCGGGAAGGAAGAGAGGGATAGAAAAACTGAGCTGAAAGGAACCGTGCCCTCTGAGGAAATATAAATCATTCCAGTCACTTCGGATGGGACTGGCACTGATGGCTATAATTGTGTCCCAGGTGTTCAGGGAGCAAAATTGCAGGAGCTAGCTGTGACTGTGGGTTGGACCTGTGCTCTCCTATGAGGGGAATATCTGCTTTTCAGAAAGTGCTTTTCTATTGTATTTGGTTGTTTGGGTTTTTTACTGTATGTTTTCCATCAGTACTTCTAAAATCTTTGTTTTGAAGCTTCTCAACAGCACTGGACTGTAAAACTGATTGTGTGTCTGCTAAGTATCAGGGAGCTTTAAGTATCCAAGATAATTGCAGGGTAAGAAAGAATAATCTGCAGCTACCCTACAGAAAGACACTCAGCTTTATCGCTGCTGAATTTCAAGCATCCTCCATAGTCTCGGGGAAGAACTTTCCTGCAATTAAATAGCCAGAGTCTTATGATGCTGTTATCCCCTTGAGAGTTCTGATTAGTGACACTAAGGTGTAACATTCCAATTTTCTGGTCTCAGACTTCAAGAAAACAAGGTATTTAGCTGGAACAGATTTTAATATGACCTTTGAAAATCTGCAAGGAGGTGTGAGACTGACTCAAAACTGTCTGAAAAAACTCCCAAAGAGGCAATAAAGAAAACATTGGAGACTTTTCCTGATGCAGAAAAAAATGTGGTCTAGTTCATCTGTCTGTCTATTTTTCAGTGCATATAAAATAGCAAACACTGTAGCATCTATATCTGTATAAACTAAGCTTCTGAAACAGTTTCAGCTGGGCCACAAGAAGGAGAGTGAGAGAGATGGCAATTCTAGACAGTTTTGGGTGGATCCTAGTGGAGCTATGGCATTTTACACTAGCCTCTTGATCTTTAAAGGAATACTTCATTATTAAGTCAAAAGAACTAAAATGAAACCCCTTGTTTCTTGACTTTAGCAAAGCTTTTGACACGGTCTCCCACAGTATTCTTGTCAGCAAGTTAAGGAAGTATGGGCTGGATGAATGCACTACAAGGTGGGTAGAAAGCTGGCTAGATTGTCGGGCTCAACGGGTAGTGATCAATGGCTCCATGTCTAGTTGGCAGCCGGTGTCAAGTGGAGTACCCCAAGGGTCGGTCCTGGGACCGGTTTTGTTCAATATCTTCATAAATGATCTGGAGGATGGTGTGGATTGCACTCTCAGCAAATTTGCAGATGATACTAAACTGGGAGGAGTGGTAGATACGCTGGAGGGGAGGGATAGGATACAGAAGGACCTAGACAAATTGGAGGATTGGGCCAAAAGAAATCTGATGAGGTTCAATAAGGATAAGTGCAGGGTCCTGCACTTAGGACGGAAGAACCCAATGCACAGCTACAGACTAGGGACCGAATGGCTAGGCAGCAGTTCTGCGGAAAAGGACCTAGGGGTGACAGTGGATGAGAAGCTGGATATGAGTCAGCAGTGTGCCCTTGTTGCCAAGAAGGCCAATGGCATTTTGGGATGTATAAGTAGGGGCATAGCGAGCAGATCGAGGGATGTGATCGTTCCCCTCTATTCGACATTGGTGAGGCCTCATCTGGAGTACTGTGTCCAGTTTTGGGCCCCACACTTCAAGAAAGATGTGGATAAATTGGAGAGTCCAGCGAAGGGCAACAAAAATGATTAGGGGACTGGAACACATGAGTTATGAGGAGAGGCTGAGGGAGCTGGGCTTGTTTAGCCTGCAGAAGAGAAGAATGAGGGGGGATTTGATAGCTGCTTTCAACTACCTGAAAGGGGGTTCCAAAGAGGATGGCTCTAGACTGTTCTCAATGGTAGCAGATGACAGAACGAGGAGTAATGGTCTCAAGTTGCAGTGGGGGAGGTTTAGATTGGATATTAGGAAAAACTTTTTCACTAAGAGGGTGGTGAAACACTGGAATGTGTTACCTAGGGAGGTGGTAGAATCTCCTTCCTTAGAGGTTTTTAAGGTCAGGCTTGACAAAGCCCTGGCTGGGATGATTTAACTGGGAATTGGTCCTGCTTTGAGCAGGGGGTTGGACTAGATGACCTTCTGGGGTCCCTTCCAACCCTGATATTCTATGGTTCTATGATTCTATGATTCCACTTTATAAAAAGAAAAGAAGTACTTGTGGCACCTTAGAGACTAACCAATTTATTTGAGCATGAGTTTTCGTGAGCTACAGCTCACTTCATCGGATGCATACTGTGGAAAGTGTAGAAGATCTTTTTATACACACAAAGCATGAAAAAATACCTCCCCCCACCCCACTCTCCTGCTGGTAATAGCTTATCTAAAGTGATCACTCTCCTTACAATGTGTATGATAATCAAGTTGGGCCATTTTCAGCACAAATCCAGGGTTTAACAAGAACGTCTGGGGGTGGGGGGAAGGAAAAAACAAGGGGAAATTGTGGAAAAGCAGCATCACTTGCCCCATAACCTCAGCCATGCAGAACACAATGCCATCCACAGCCTCAGAAACAACTCTGACATTATAATCAAAAAGGCTGACAAAGGAGGTGCTGTTGTCATCATGAATAGGTCGGAATATGAACAAGAGGCTGCTCGGCAGCTCTCCAACACGAGTTTCTACAAGCCATTACCCTCTGATCCCACTGAGAGTTACCAAAAGAAACTACAGCATTTGCCCAAGAAACTCCCTGAAAAAGCACAAGATCAAATCCGCACAGACACACTCCTGGAACCCCGACCTGGGATATTCTATCTACTACCCAAGATCCATAAACCTGGAAATCCTGGGCTCCCCATCATCTCAGGCATTGGCACCCTGACAGCAGGATTGTCTGGCTATGTAGACTCCCTCCTCAGGCCCTACACTACCAGCACTCCCAGCTACCTTCGAGACACCACTGACTTCCTGAGGAAACTACAATCCATCAGTGATCTTCCTGATAACACCATCCTGGCCACTATGGATGTAGAAGCCCTCTATGCCAACATTCCACACAAAGATAATGTCACGGCTAACCTGGTGGCTGAACTTTGTGACTTTGTCCTTACCCATAACTATTTTACATTTGGGGACAATGTATACCTTCAAATCAGCGGCACTGCTATGGGTACCCGCATGGCCCCACAGTATGCCAACATTTTTATGGCTGACTTAGAACAACGCTTCCTCAGGTCTCGTCCCCTAACGCCCCTACTCTACTTGCGCTATATTGATGACATCTTCATCATCTGGACCAATGGAAAAGAAGTCCTTGAGGAATTCCACCATGATTTGAACAATTTCCATCCCACCATGAACCTCAGCCTGGTCCAGTCCACACAAGAGATTCACTTCCTGGACACAACAGTGCTAATAAAGATTGGTCAAATAAACACCACCCTATACCGGAAACCTACTGACCGCTATTCCTACCTACATGTCTCCAGGTTTCACCCTGTCCACACCACACGATCCATTGTCTACAGCCAAGCTCTGCGATACAACAGCATTTGCTCCAACCCCTCAGACGGAGACAAACACCTACAAGATCTCTATCAAGCATTCTTACAACTACAATACCCACCTGCAGAAGTGAAGAAACAGATTGATAGAGCCAGAAGAGTTCCCAGAAGTCACCTACTACAGGACAGGCCTAACAAAGAAAATAACAGAACGCCACTAGCCGTCACCTTCAGCCCCCAACTAAAACCCCTCCAACGCATTATTAAGGATTTACAACCTATCCTGAAGGATGACCCAACACTCTCACAAATCTTGGGAGACAGGCCAGTCCTTGCCTACAGACAGCCCCCCAATCTGAAGCAAATACTCACCATCAACCACATACCACACAACAGAAACACTAACCCAGGAACCTATCCTTGCAACAAAGCCCGTTGCCAACTGTGCCCACATATCTATTGAGGGGACACCATCACAGGGCCTAATAACATCAGCCACACTATCAGAGGCTCGTTCACCTGCACATCTACCAATGTGATATATGCCATCATGTGCCAGCAATGCCCCTCTGCCATGTACATTGGTCAAACTGGACAGTCTCTACATAAAAGAATAAATGGACACAAATCAGATGTCAAGAATTATAACATTCATAAACCAGTCGGAGAACACTTCAATCTCTCTGGTCACGCGATTACAGACATGAAAGTTGCGATATTACAACAAAAAAAACTTCAAATCCAGACTCCAGCGAGAGACTGCTGAATTGGAATTCATTTGCAAATTGGATACAATTAACTTAGGTTACCTTGCATAATGACTTAGCCACTCCCAGTCTCTATTCAAGCCTATTTCCCCTTGTTTTTTCCTACCATACCCCCCCCCCCCCGCCCCTCAGGCGTTCTTGTTAAACCCTGGATTTGTGCTGGAAATGGCCCACCTTGATTATCATACACATTGTAAGGAGAGTGGTCACTTTAGATAAGCTATTACCAGCAGGAGAGTGGGGTGGGGGGAGGTATTTTTTCATGCTTTGTGTGTATAAAAAGATCTTCTACACTTTCCACAGTATGCATCCGATGAAGTGAGCTGTAGCTCACGAAAGCTTATGCTCAAATAAATTTGTTAGTCTCTAAGGTGCCACAAGTACTCCTTTTCTTTTTGCGAATACAGACTAACACAGCTGTTACTCTGAAACCTTCCACTTTATAACCCATCTTCCCTTCTTTCAGTGATACTAATTTCTTGCCTGGAACAAACTTCCAAGAACAGAACCCATGAGCCCCGACTGATCTAATCACTGGGAGGTTTGATTCTGTTTTTTTTAAGCTCTCTCTGAAATGTGTCTATGTCCCTGGTATCCTTAAAACTCTTCACATTCTGCAGGAAGAAAGAGTCTCTTCTGTGTGTGTGAAACACAGGAGGCCATTCTTGGTCAATGGAATTCACCTTGCTAAACACAATCCTTATTGTCAGTCCTGAGTGTTCAAAAATAATTAGTTGGGCCTCAAAAATCAAGAGAGGGCTTAAAATCATCAGATTTTTAAAAATAAATAAATTGTGGGTTCTTTTTTCTTTTTCTTCAGCTTTCTGAGCCTGTAGGTTATACTCAGGTCATGTTTTTCAAACTTTCCTCCACAACCATGAATGTAGAAATATATTTAAAAAAAAAGAAAGCTGAGATTCTAACAAAATAACATGACTCCAGGAGCTGGGGCTTTAAGCAAAAAACACTGAATATCATGAAGTTTGTGATAAAATTATCTTTTAGTGTACATATAAAAACACAAGAGATTTAATTGTACAGCAAGGGGACAGATCACAAGGTGAACTAATGTCAGCAAATTCAGCCATAGCCCTGAGTAACCAAAGCTCAGATTTCAAGAGTATTTAGTTGCTTAGAGAGAGGCAGATAAGCCCCTACTGGAACTTATAAAAACATCTAAGCAGTTTAGGCATGGGAATCGTTGGGAGTTAGATGCCTAACTGGCTTAGACACTTTTGTAAATCTCACTAGGCTCCTATCTGCATCTTTAGGTGCCTATACCTTTGAGAATCTGATCCTAAATAAAGTCCCCACTGTTGAAAGAGTCTCACTCCTCTTTACCCATCCCTCCATTAAAAGGCTGTGCAATTATTAAGTCAATTTCAAGGTCTTGGTCCATAACTTCAAGGCGCTCAATAAACTGGGCCTAGCATTCCAGCATGAAAACTGTGTTGCCAACTTCACTCCTCTGTCACAATGAGACTTTTTCTACCATCGGAGTAAGACTTGCCTGTGCAGGAGAGAGAGCTTTCATGGGGGCTGGTCCAAGACTGTGAAATGAGCTCCGATGGAAACTAAGCACCATCGCAAAACTCATCGCCTTTCGCATCAAATGCAAGGAACATTTCCTAGACCTTGCGTTCCCTGACAAACACAGAGCAGTGCGTATTTTTTTAAAAATCCCGGTCAAACTAAAACACTCCACTGTACAACTTCAGGATGAGAACACACATGACGGAAGTCCGCTCCACAGGTTAATGCGCTACTGGGAGGTGCTCGGCTCCTAACGTGATGAGTATGGTATAAGAACCTATATGGAATAGAATAGAAAATAATTTGTTGGGGTCACAGACATAGCTTTATGCCTGGAGTGAAATCCAGACCCCCCCCTACTGTAGTCAATAGGAGTTTTGCCATTGACTTCAGTGGGATTCCACCCCTTGTGCCTTTCCTCCATTACCCACGTGTGAGGTCCTGCACTTTAGTTACTCAAACGGTGGGGCATGGACAATGCCATTTGGGAAGATGGAGCTGGCAGGATGAGTGGAGGGAACGATGTGCAGCTGTGTACCCACCAGCAGCCATTTGCTCTCGCCCTAGAACATCTGCAAGCTTTCTTTAGAAAAATCCAGTGCATGTCTAGTTTTCCACCAGTGTATATACATAGTCACCAGAGGTACTGCATTCAGGTGTTAGAGAGAGCTAACCTAGACAGCTGAATATTCCCAACCCATCTTCCACCCCAGAGAGTGAGTGCAGCTGATATAGTAAAGAATTGCCAAGGTCTCCGCTTCACTCACCAGCCAAAATAAAAGGGGTCTTGGCAGCAGCTGCCAGGTGTGATCTTGTGAATTTTGTGTGCCCCTGTTTTGAGGTGATTTCCTTTTCCAAGAGAACCTCAGGTCCCTTCTCAATTGACAAACAGATGAAAAACATCAGGAATGTTTCAGGGCTGAAGATAAACCTTCGGGCAAAATGACAAATTTGACATCAAGAAGGGAAATTCTTTTTATAACCTCAGGATTCAGCTGCAAAAAGGCACAATGGTCGGAGAGCTCCTACCCACCTTCATACCCACCGCCATTGGGTGATAGTTCAGTGGTTTGAGCATTGGCCTGCTAAACCCAGGGTTGTGAGCTCAATCCTTGAGGGGGCCATGTAGGGATCTGGGGCAAAAATTGGGGATTGGCCCTGCTTTGACTAGGGGGTTGGACTAGATGATCTCCTGAGGTCCCTTCCAACCTTGATATTCTATGAATTACCCCCCACCCTCTGTCCTGATTTTTCACCCTTGCCATCTGGTCACCCTAAACCAGAGCAATGAAGGGATGAGCAATCTAATGGTTAATGTGGTATAATTTAGTGAAGTGTAATATAATAGTTAGAACAACCAGGATACCTTGGTTCTGTTCCTAGTTCTCTCATTTACCCTGGGAGTTCATGCAACCGCTCTGTCTCTGCCTCAATTTGCCTATCTGTAAAATTGGCACAGTAATGCTTCCCTCACAGAGTGCTAACATCAGCTTTGTAAAGCACATTGAGAATCCCAGGTGAAAGGTGCTGCGTAAGTGAAAAAGCTTGATTATTATTTTCAACCAGGTCACGTGTCCTGGGCAAAATGCCGAGAGGAGTGCTGAGCACCTGCAACTCTCATTGGCTTTAGTGGGTGTTGTGGATCCTCAGCACCTCCCAGGATCTGGCTCCATGATTACACATACCTCTTGCTTAGCGCTATACTGACAACTGGCTTCCAGTAGGAGAATTGGAATTCTGAAATATATTGTTGTTAGAGGGAATTTCCAAAGGTGCTTATGGGAGTTAGATACCCAAATCTCACTGATTTTCAAAGGTAGTTATGTGTCTAACTCCTTAGGCCTTTTTGAGAATCCTAGCCATTATTATAAATACAGTAGCATCATTGGAGACCTGGGCCCCATTCTGCTAGGTTGTGCATTAACATGTAATAAGAGATAGTACCTGCCCCAAAGAGTTTACAGTCTAAATAGACAAGACAAAGGAAGTATCTTTATCCCCATTTTAAAGATGGGGATCTGAGGCAGACAAAGACTAAATAGCTCCTTGAAGGTCTTACAGGGAGTCTGTGCAGACCTAGGAAATGAACACAGATTTCCTGAGTCCCAGTTCACTCCCCTAATTTCAACTGCTCTGTGCTTCTACCTCATTCAGACCACTGGAAAAAGATTCTCAGAGACATACGACCCACATGCAGTGTCCTTCATCCAGCTCAGTTGGATGGCAGCACATTCTCTGTGTTTCTAGGCTGTAGGTCGAGAACAATCAATCAGTTGCCAAAAATGCTTCTGTACTGCACTTTGCGTCCCATTGACAAGTGCCACCCTCCCCACGGAATCTTATTCTGCATGAATCTTAGACCATAAATCAGATCCAAAGCCTATGGAAAGACTCACATTGACTTTACTGGGCTTTGATCAGCCTGATTTTGGTCCCTTGAAGTGATGGTTTTGCCAGGGACTTGAGGGATCAGTCTGGTTCTTACTCTAAGAGCTCTGAGGCAGAAACTGGACTTCTGGTTCTGTTGGGTCAGTGATGTTACCCTGCATACCTAGAGGAGGAGTTGTTGTTTTTCATCCTAGCAGCAAAACTCCAGGCATCAGCAGTCTCTGTGTCTCTGTGTAGGAACTTAAGGGGCAAATCCTGAAGTCTTTACATTGAAGTCCATGGGAATTTTGCCTGAATGAAGACATCAGGATTTGGCTCTGAATGTTTAACATGCCTGATTTGTTTCCAACTGTTACTTCAGATTCACCTAGAGGTCAGATGACTACTTGTCCCATGAGGCTATGCCAAATAAGAATCCTAGGGCCTTTGATTCTCTGGGGAAAAGAAATGAAACAAACAAAACACCCCAAATGTTTCTGTTTTGGAATCATTGCTGGAGCAGTGGGCCTTTGTTGGTGCAGCTCTGAATTGACTTAGCACGATACTCAGCCACTGCTGTATTGATTTTTCAGGATTTTAAACCTCTTTCTGTAGTAATTTAATGTGCAGTATCAATACATGCATATTGATAAATAGACAGGAGAGAAAAATCCATTTGGATCAAGGACAATATGTTGATGAAAGGCCTCTAGACACCTTAGGTATTCTGAAATAAACCACAAACAGTAAAACTAAACACAGAGCTATCCAATACTACATTTTCATTTTAAATTTAACCCACATGTCTATAAAACACTTATAAAATATACATTGAATAGTTATTCCAAGTTAGGAATAAATGCATTTAACAGTAATTTTAGATTCTGGACCACTAGTGTTCCCCTCCATCTCTCTTCTCTTTTTAAAGGTGTACTAACATCTTTGTTATTAATTTTGACTATTTACACCAGACTACTGAAATTTCCTCCATCTACCTCCCGCCCCTCTTGGTTATTAATCATAGTTTTGCTTCAGGTAGTACTGACTCCAACGTACTCATAGAGAAAAATTCAGCTCTTAAAGTCATGAAGTTTTCTTCAAGCCTGGGCTGCTCTTGAGGTTTGTCCTCCATGTAACATTCGCCACTCCATCCTTCTCACAAACAGAAGAAAAAAGTCCCTATTATTTTGCAGACAGTCTTAGGGATATTTTGGACACCTTGTAGAGTGTCTGGTATTGATATTCTCTATCAGTCTAGGTTCTTATATATGCAGCTGAACAAATAGTTGATTTTTGGTTCAGTATTTGAACTGAAAAATAAAAAATGAAATTGGTCATTTTTGAACCAAAACTGATTTTTTCAATTTTTAAAATAAAGCGTTCAAACCGAAAAAATAATCATTTGGAATGTTGAATAGAAATGATACTTTGAAGAAAAATGTTGAATTGAAACAATCTTTCAAAAATAGTTCATTTTGACGTTTTTCAGAATAATGTTTTGACATTTCTGAAACTTTTGTTCTCCAATGTTTTGCTGGGGTATTTTTGGCCAATATTATTTGCCAAATTCAACCCAATGTCATGAAAAGTTTTGGTGCCCTGAAAAATGCATTTTTCGGTGAATTTACTATTTGCTGGGGAAAAAAGTGCATCCAGCTCTGCTTTATATGGCCATCATGAGTAGGGTGTCATGTGCCCCTTCTGTGTAATATTTCAGTGTTGTGTGATAAAGGTAAATCTCCTATAGAATCATAGAAGATTAGGGTTGGAAGAGACCTCAGGAGGTCATCTAGTCCAACCCCCTGCTCAAAGCAGGACCAACCCCAATTAAATTTATTTTTATGTGGTTGGTTAAAGAATTGTATCAATTATTAATGGAATTGTTTATTTTTTCCTGCCTTAATCTTTTTGCATGCCCATCATTTTGTGTTCCCCTTTCATATTCAGACTGCCATCAGAACTTATGTGAAACATCACCAGATCCTTTTATCTGAATACTGTAATTATACATTGCCAACTTTTCAGATGGGAACTTTCCTTTGTTACGTGATCCATCTCTGATCATTTCTGGATTGCTCAGTGCTGTAAGGATGTGTGCATTCCACTGCGGCCTTTTTATTGAAATAATTTTTTTCTGTCTGTCAATGTGAATAATAAAGTGACGTCTGGAGTGTCTGTCTCTCTCCAAAGGAACAGTGATGAGTAATGTATCCTGTCATCAGTGATTTAAGTTGTAGAAAGTTCCTTGAAACTTCATTTATTGGACCAGCTTCTGTTGGTGAAAGAGACAAGCTTTCACACTTGCACAGGTTTCAGCGTGGTAGCCAGCAATGCCCCTCTGCCATGTACATTGGCCAAACCGGACAGTCTCTACGCAAAAGAATAAATGGACACAAATCAGACATCAAGAATTGTAACATTCAAAAGCCAGTAGGAGAGCACTTCAATCTCCCTGGACACTCAAAAACAAACTTAAAAGTGGCAATTCTTCACCAAAAAAACTTCAGAAACAGACTTCAACGAGAAACTGCAGAACTGGAAGGAATTAATTTGCAAACTGTACACCATCAAATTAGGCTTGAATAAAGACTGGGAGTGGATGGGTCACTACAAAAAGTAATTTTCTGTCTGGTGATACACACCCCTTCTTGTCAACTGTTGAGAATAGGCCACTTCCACCTTAATTGAATTGTCCTCATTAACAATGACCCCACACACACACTTGGTAAGGCAATAATTGTGATTTTTGTGACATCTTTTCATGTGCTGGTATATATACCAGCACATGAAAAGATGGGAGTTGTATTTACTTACTGTATTTTTCACTCCATGCATCTGATGAAGTGGGTTTTAGCCCACGAAAGCTTATGCCCAAATAAATTTCTTAGCCTTTAAGGTGCCACAAGAACTCCTCGTTGCACTTGCACAGAGATCTGAAGAAGAGCTCTGTGTAAGCTCGAAAGCTTGTTCATCATACCAACAGAAGTTGGTCCAGTAAAAGATATTACCTCACCCACGTTCTCCCTTGAAACTTAAATAAATCAGGGCTATTGAATTAAAATACCGTGGTGTCAGCCAACTGGTGCCTGGACACTGGAACTCTGTTGGCAGAGTAACCTGTCTGGCTAATAGAGTAAATAGGTTTGATTCATTCTCTCTCTCTTATTTTGTGCATCCAAAGGCATAAATCCAGTGTAAACCCACTGAACTCACTCTGGATTTACTCTAGATTAATACAGCTATAACTGAGAGCAGAATCTGCATCCCCCGGTGTGTGTCAAGGTGAGCTCTTACAGCACCATCAAATCAAATACAGTAGCTAGATTTTGAGAAGTACTAGATGAGTTGATGACCTTTAATACTACTTGTGGCTATATATGCTGAATTATGCATGCTATGATTTGATGCCCATGTATATTGCAGACCAGATCACATTAGAAATCCTTCGTTAGATACAGTTAACTAAATCTCATGCTTCCAATCAGAAACCTGTCGGAGTCAGGAGGGAATTCTCCCCCATGTACAGTGTAGTACAAATAGTAGGTACATGCAAAAAGAAAAGGAGTACTTGTGGCACCTTAGAGACTAACCAATTTATTTGAGCATAAGCTTTTGTTCCAGCTCTGAAACCCGTCAGTAGGTATATGACGGGTTTTAGTTTTCTGGCCTTCTCTTGAAGCACTGGGTATTGGCTGACGCTGGTGACCAGATACTGCACCTTAGGGACCAATGGCTTTTTCTGGTGCTGTAAACCCTCTTTTCCTAGAAGTTCATTTTTTTAATTAGGTAGTTCAATAAATTCAAATAAAGCCTCCCGCTATGTTCTATTATCAACTAGGAGAATCTAGAACACACAGCAGTTCTGGGCCAGTGTCATAACATCATTTATGTCATGACTGTGATTGTTATCATGTCAGCCAAGCCCAGACTCAACAGTATATGCCCTGGGACAAGACACACTAGAGTATACCAAGTTCAGATTCTCTCTTATGCCCATCACCCAGCTTTACCACGTGTCCTGCACAATACTGCAGGCAAATCTCAGGCTAGAGTCCTTGAGTCTGTATGTGGCAATTCTCTAAGGTGGGCCAAGAAGGAGCTGCACCACTAAGACCTGCATTAATTTTATTTGGGCTGGAGGTCGCTCTTTACAGATCCATCTCCTTCCTCCTCATTTAGTATACACTACGCATCTATTTGGAGTCAGTTCTCCATGGTGTGCAGGGAATGCAGCAAGCTTCCCTTCCCACAATGCAGATGATCTGTCTGAACCATCTCCTGTCTGTACAGCCCTATTGCAGGCCTCGCTAGAGTGAATTTTGTGCTGTCAATCCTCCCTGTTTCTCACTAGAAGGCGGTCTCCCTTCCCCATTCAAAAAAAGAAAAGGAGTACTTGTGGCACCTTAGAGACTAACCAATTTATTTGAGCATAAGCTTTCATTCCAGCTCCACAAAGAGGATGTTTGTAAACGCCGTAAAATGGCAGTGTGTGCAAAAATCTCCAGGATTGCTAATGCAGAAGCCAAATGGGTTAAGAAATTATTTGATGACCAGGATGTTGTAGGGCTGGCTTAGCTGACATGAGCAGGTCCAAGTTAAGACAAGACAAGACATGCCTGAACAAGTAATTGCTGAAACAATTAACTATTGTGAATCTGTTTATAGTAAATAAGGGAGTCAGAAACTAACTAGACTGTTGTGGGTATGTTTATAATAAACAAAGTAGGCAGAAGCACCCTGAACTATAAGCTTGCCTTATTGGTCCGTACGCACTCTGGAAAGTGATTGGTCTGTACATGTATAGATTTTAGTAGCTAGGAAAGATGTGTATAAACTATGTGATGTAGGATATGAATTGGAAATTGTGGTATCACCATGTACCTAAATCCCCTGTGTCTGGGATTGGCCAGTGAGGGTAAAAAGCTGTTACAGTAAAGTAACCTGAGTGATGAGCTGGAGTTGGACTGAGTGTTTTGGATCCCAGAGCGCTGGATGAAGTATTCTCCCAGATCTGGATGAGGTGTTCTGGATAAGCAGAGTGGAAAGATCTCAGAGGGAATCCCAGCGTTGCATATGCATTTCTTCTTATAGCACTTGATCCTGCAGGTTCTGAGCCTCTGATGCCATTCCAGCAAAGCACTTAAGTGTGTGCCTAACTGTAAGCACATGGGCAGTTTCACTGAGTTCAGCGCATGCCTAAGTACTTTGCTGGATCAGGAATCAGGATGCTCTGTGCCTTGCAGCATTGAGCATTTAGAAACTGGTATTTTTTTCCTGCATATATAAACCTTTGTTTCTGCATTAACAGTACGAGGTATTTTTCGTATAAAGAACAGTTTATAGCTGCGTAGTCCTCTCTGTAAAGAATATAAGGCTGAAGACATAAATTTGTGCTGAGTTTAACCTACCTTCTTTATTCAGCATTTATTTTCCCACTGTCTCTTATTACAAGTTACACCCTCTAACAATATTCTAACTTCTTCATAACTCTCTCATGAGAAATGAGGATTCTCCTCACTACAAAGGAGCTCCTCCACATTTTCTCATCCCCTTGATGTGCAAGTAATTGTTTCCTCACTCTGTAACAAGCTCCAGAAAGATGTGCAGAATTGGGAAAACGAGTTGTAATGAACTTGGTGGAAGCGGGAGGCTGACAAGTTGGGAGCAGCCCTGCTATCAGAAAAGAATGATGATTTCCATAGGATGAAACGGTTGCAAGCAATCTTGTAAACCTAAGCAAGGGGTGCAGGCTGACATGCTAATGAGGGAAGGACTTTTTTTTTTTTAAAGTTTAATTGGTTACTTTTGGCTTTGAAGTCATATTGCTTTCTCTTTCTCTCTTCTCTCTCTCTCTTTTTTTTTAAATCCGCGCAAAATAAATGCGTAGATTTTAGAGTTTCAGTGTTTGATTCCTCCTCTCCTTCTGACACCTACTGAGCTCTTTCTGACCAGTGCGTCAGGCGCACTTGACTCCTTAATTTATCTGGATGCTGCTCCCTTCTTAACAGTGATTGTTGATGGAGACACACGGCGCACTGGCATTGTGCAAATGGTTCTCCTGTGCCGTTGCAGCAGAAATGGGGGACTCCCTCTGTCGTAAAAGGTCATGTGTTGGCTTTTAATTTCTGTATTGGTCTGACGGATACACGTAAGCAATCCTACATCGTTGCCTCTTCTCCTTCCCAGCAAGGAAGGTGCAGGGTGACAGGAAATCAATGCTCTGATGCGGAGGTAGGCAACCTGCTGCGCACGTGCCAAAGGCGGCACGCGTGCTGATTTTCAGTTGCACTCACGCTGCCCGGGTCCTGGCCACCGGTCCGGGGGGGAGGGGGGGGCTCTGCATTTTAATTTAATTTTAAATGAAGCTTCTTAAACATTTTGAAAACCTTATTCACCTTACCTACAACAATAGTTTAGTTATAGAAAGAGACCTTCTAAAAACGTGAGCATGTATGACTGGCACGCGAAACCTGAAATTAGAGTGGATAAATTGAAGACTCGGCACACCATTTCTGAAAGGTTGCCGACCCCTGCTCTGACGTGAAGTGCGATAATAGCAGGCCAGCTGTCATCTCAGCCTTGCGTGTTATGTGGCAGTACCAAGGGTAAGGTGATCTTTGCAGCTTTTCATGTGCAATGTTCTCTCTGGAAGGGGACTGTTTTCTGGCATTCGAGGAGGGTAGCTGTAAGAAACGGGTCATGCGCAAGATAGAGGTAAGCTTCCCTATTGGACTGCTCCTTTGAGATGCGGAGAGGATTCGCAGCACTGTGTAGGATCAGGCCTTGTGTTAGAGAGGCAATGGGCAGTGGAGTTGCATCAAAGATGAATTCTCTGCTGGTTTATGCTGCACAAAGTGGCCTAAGCAGACCAAAGAAAATGGCAAATAATCCCCCACTCCAAATTTCAGCAGGAGACTTATTGTGGAAAGGCTTCGTGGAAGGCACGTCTTGAAAGCAGAGAGAAAAAGGACTCCTGGCACAGGGAGGGCTGGGACTGGAGAGATCTGGGTTCAGGTCCCAGCTCTCTTGCAGACTAGCTGTGTGGCCTTGGGCAAATCACTTCCCTTCTCCAGTCTCAGTCTGCAAACCAGGAATAATAACCCTTTCTTCCACCTGTCTTGTCTATTTAGCCTGTTAACAGACAAGCTGGGGGAGGTAATATCTTTTATTGGACCAACTTCTGTTGGTGAAAGAAGAGCTCAGTGGAGCTTGGAAGCTTGTTTCTTTCACCAATAGAAGCTGGTTCAATAACAAATATCGCCTTACCCATCTTGTGTGTCTCTCATCCTGGTTCCAACTCAGCTACAACAAGACTGCAAACAATATTAAACTGTAGGTTCCTGGAGGCAAGGACTGTCTCTTGCTATGTGTACTTACAGCTCCTAACACAATTGGGCCTGATCTCAGCTGGGACTTCTGGGTGTTACTGTATGACTGATAATAATGTGTATCTTTAAGTTGCCAGAGCTCATGATGCAGTGAAATACTAACAAAGGAACAAAGCCAGTGGTGCTGAATGGCTTCCAAGCAGTCTAGGGATGGGATGTGCCAAGACATACCCGTAATGTATCATAACCTAGCAGAAGTGTAATCTTGTAGTTTTCGGTGAGATTTCCTGGCAGAAAATAACTCTCAGTCCAGATACAATTTACAATGCTGAGACCCCCTTTGGGGTAGATACATGTATGTTCCTGTTGTGGTGCTGAGTCATTAAAATAGTTTCTTTGACTCTAGGTCAGTGAACAGATTAGCCATGCCATTGGGTGAGTGCTGCTTCAAAGGCCAGGGTGTAGTATTTTTATCTGCAGTAAGATCCTGTCTGAGTTTGAAGGCCTTTGATTACACAGTACAATTTGTGTCTTCTTGTGGATTTCATTTATTGACCTCCGATGCTATCTGAGCACTTAATCTGTTCTGTGTCCTGTCTCTCACTGAGCGATGCTGTAAATACAGGCTCCTTTTCCACCCCCGCGCTGCTCCTTCTTGATGAGGATATGGCAGCTCGCATCTGGCCACTGGCCTTTGAGTGCCACCGTAAAAAGCAGCCACTGTACAGCCTGCATGCTTTTAAAAGCATCTGATTTCCACATAGCCTTCTCTGCTTTCCTTTCTGTTTGAGATCAAAACCTCCCCTCTGCCTGTTACTGTGTAATAAAGTTGTTCTCAGTGAAGCATAACGCTTAATGAAATGCTTAAAAATACAATAGTCATTGTTTTAAGCAAAGGTTGCTACAGAAGAGACAGAACAGGTAATTGAGTAAGTCAACATCAGTGCTCCAGCCTTGTCTGCTTCTGCCTAATGTCTGCAATGATGAATATTTAAATCAGAGTAGGGAAAGTGTCAAGCACTTATCTGGTTCTTCTGGGCAGAAGAGATTTGGGAGCTTGAATGATAAAGGGCTCTGCCCAAAGGTTTGTCACAGATCAGTGAAATAAAATTACATAGCACTGTCTATTCAACGACACCCAGAGGCTGAGTAGATAATTCATCCTTAGGGTTCCAGAAGTTCAGAACCACACTCAGACTGACAGAATGACACAAGGTCTTGCCTCTAAGACCTCAATGAAGAGGCAGTAAGTCCATCTGGAGTGAGTAAGTCCAGTTTGGCACAAGCCACCCTCAGCTCCTGCTCCTCTGGGGGTGCAGGAGCCAGCTGGTGAAGCCACCAAAGTGAGGACAGGCCTGTGAAGGTTCAAAGCCAGACTGACTGAGAGATGGCTGGATTCAGATCCCAGCAGAACCCCTGTGGGAGCATGACAGCAGTACAACCCCTGCCTTCCTCTGGGCATGAAACCTTCCCCTCCTGTACAGCTGCCCCTGGCCGTGGGGAGTGCATCTTGCTGGAGACAAAGCACAGAGAAATTATGTTTTGTCTGAACTGTCCTGAGTTTGCAAACTTGCAAGATTTCAAACCTAGAAGAGGCTTCCTTGTGAGACTCATTTCCAGCCCTAATGATGAAATATGATGAAAAAGACAACTTTCTCCAGGAGATGTGGGAACTTCTGCTTCCATTGCCAGACAGAATCCATGAGTGCAAAAGTCAAGACAGAATTGAAGAGAGCTCAACTGGAACTGCACAAGCAAGCTAGAACCCCAGTTCAGTCTGATTCCACAGAACCCCGTGAGAGCTCCTGAGCACAGAGAAATACCAAATCCAGACGTTACTGTCACAGTTCAGGGCAACTGCACCTGTATTCCCTGTCTGTGGGACAGGAAGGGCACCCACTTCCAGGCTCCTGACTACCAGCCATCATCTCCTAAGTATGTTTTACCATGCTGCACAATTCCCTGCCTATACCTTGTTATTCCCCAGCAAGTTAGACTACCTAACCAGGCCAGGATCTGTGCTTTGCTTTCTCTTAAGAGGCCATGAGTAGTTGTAATTACCTACAGTTATCAGTTACCACACAGCCCTTTCTAAAAAAGCACATTTATTCTTAAGGTGAAAGCATTACAGAGAAAATATTAAAAAGAACCTACACGCATGGTAAAAAGCTGAGCAGAGATCAACCCCAAATACAACAAGGGCTCTGGCAGGTGATCAGACGGCCCTTCAGGCCCCACACAGGAGTTTTTCCTGTAGTTACAAGTTCATAACAACTTTTGCTCAGAACAAGAACAAAAAGGAACAGCTCATTCTTTCCTTCATACTGCTTGGACCTTTGATCTTGTGCTCATGAAAGAGGTGATCAGCAGACAGTGGTTCTCTCCTTAGGGAATAGCTTCAAAAGGTAGGGGCTAGAGGTGGGAAATTTCCATTCATCAACCTCCTCCCTAGGAAACCCACTTAACTTTGTCCCAAAACTTCCTTCTTGTCTGGCACATGGTTTAAAATAGTCCTTTGATGCTCATAACACTTCCCAAGGTTTATATTGGCCTTGTCTCCCCCTAGAGAAGTTGCATCAAATCCCACAGTTATACATAAAGTTTGCATTCAATAGAATGGACTTCAAAGATACTTAAACGTCATTCAATAATGTTTTTCAAGGATATTGCAAGAAACTGCCCAATCTGTCAGTTACATTATCAGCACAAACTCAGTGAGGGCCCGGCAGTACTCCTATCTTCCTGCTGTACAAATAGATTTAAAAAGTTGCTCCCTACATAACCCAAAGTAATGACAACTGATTTGTAAACATTGACATTATGCAACCAGTTGAAAGATGGTGGTTGTTGTTGTTGTTTATTATTAATATAAAACAACTTAAGGAAAGGAATTCCCCCCCCCAGGGACTCTGACAGTCCCAGAACTAAATCGGAGATCTGGTAGATTTCTTCTTTTTCTGAAGCTACGAACAACAATTTTGCAGTAAAACCAAGCTACGAACTGCTGTTTTGCAGGTGTCCAAGAGCTACCATTTCATGGTGTGAAAGGCATCAAGCTCTCAGTTCTTGGCCAGACTGCAGGGTATTACTGTTCTCGTCCAGTGCAGCTCCAGAAGAGAAGCTGTCTAAACTTCCTGAGAGGCAGGGGTAGCATGTGTGTGGTGGGACTTTCTGGGGTATGTCATATGCATAAGCGTGTGCTGTACAAAAGGAGGCTGAATCTGCTGCCTCTTCTGAAGATTGATCAAGTTACCGGTTTGCATATTCAGTGACCTGCAAAGACTTTTGCTTCTCCCGCCAGTGATAACTATTTTTTTATGCATCCAACGAAGCAGGTATTCACCCACGAAAGCTTATGCTCCAATACATCTGTTAGTCTATAAGGTGCCACAGGACTCTTTGCCACTATTTTTTTAAAAACAATGTCAGTCATGGGAAGAGTTAGCGAAGAGAAAAGAGAGAAAACTATCCTTGTATGACAGGTTTCAGAGTATCAGCTGTGTTAGTCTGTATCCGCAAAAAGAAAAGGAGGACTTGTGGCACCTTTAGAGACTAACAAATTTATTTGAGCATAAGCTTTCGTGAACTACAGCTCACTTCATTGGATGCTTATGCTCAAATAAATTTGTTAGTCTCTAAGGTGCCACAAGTCCTCCTTTATCCTCATATGGCATCTCTTTCTAGGTGCCCATTGAGGGAAATCCTCAACAATCCATCCACAACATGGGTGACCATGTACAGGCTAAGATCTAAGGGTTTTGAAAATAATAGCTCCAGTTTTAAGTACTGCATTGGGAATTGGCCTCTATTGTCATGTTCCAGTTTACTGGGAGGGGGGGTCATCTCCTTAAAGCAAAACACTGAGGGGCAGATCCTCGGCTGGTATAAATTGTCAGAATGCTGCTGACTTCAGTGGAGCTATGACAATTTACAGCAGCTGAGGATCTGCTCTGAGACTCAACAGGCACATCTTGCTTCCTCTTCACCTTAGGATCTCCCAGGCTAGTGACTCCAATGCCTGGCAACATCCCTTCCAGATTCGTGACCCAGAGTTTGCAACAACGTATGATGAGACCTTCCTATCCCCAGGACGCTACAAGCACCAGCAAAAGGAATGTAAGGTCGAGCGGAAGCAAGTTGTACTCTCACAGATGTAGCCTGCCAGAGTCTTTTGCATGTGCCTCTAATGAAAAAAAAATTCCTTCGCTCCTTATGGAGCCAACAAAATTGATCCTACAGCTTGACAAAGCTAGTCAGTTCAACACCACAGGAACTCAGCTGTCTTATTGAGCTGATATGCATCATTTGGAGAGGTATGGATTTCAGTATTGCATATTGGAATCTTGAAGTTAGTTCTCTCCTATGGCAATGAAAAGATCATTTAACTTTGGAGCTACTGAATTCAAAAGAGCTCATATATAATCAGCTGAGGTGCCCAAAGTAAATAGTAAGATAACAGGTGCTTTAGACAATATATATATTTTGCAGCCAAACTGAGCTTCTTAGACCAGGTTCACAGAAAGATTTGCTGAGGTTTTTTAGCTAGGGAAGCAAAACTGGGCCGTTCTGAAAAATTCAGGGGTGATTTTATGGCTCTATATACAAAATATATAGTTTTTACATGGTTGCAATACCAAAAAACCAGGTGAATCTGTTTTAAGCAAGACTTGCACTAAGATTTGGGTTTGGGTTGTTTTTTTTTTCCCCCTCCAGACATGAAATTTGAACTCATGCAGCTCAAATAAAAAACAATGTTTGCTTCAGTCACTGCCTGGTTGAGTTCAGCACAGCTGCATGCAAATGATCAGTTAATAGTGATGATATTGAAGATGAGTTGCAGTTCCCAGATTTTCATTTGTCCTGATATGCCTTTTAATTGCACTTCAGTCACCCATCACCACTGACTTGATTCAGCACTAAACAAGGAGAAGCACTGAGTTCAATTTGGTGATGATGATCTAGATTATTCAGGTGGCTTCACTCCTGTGGATTGGTTCATAACAGCCTAGGTTCGCTGCCGTGTTCATGGTGGACGAAACAAGTGAAATGAATAAGGATTGTTTTCAGAGCACTGTTGCATGCAGCCCCATGCACTCTCATGCAAATAGGAAGTTGACTCTCATTTCTGATCTCCTTTGCCATACGTGGTGCTTAGGGCTTCCTCTGTGAGCTTTTAAAAATCCCACTTTACCCTGGGCCTTAATTTTCTGTGACCTTCCATATAACAAACACAACCCTGGTTTCTACAACAGGTTCCTTTGCAGAAACATGCCTACTTTGTATGTGAACAATCAAAGTCGCAGCTCAGGTTCTATTTGTTTTAATTTGCCATACTTTAGAATCCTTATTAAAGTCTCCTGGTCAAATCCAGATGGCGGTACAGAGCTCCAGCTAGGTGCTGGAGATAGTTGTTGTTTGTGTTGATTATAACTCTCCTCAGATAAAGTGTAGAACTGTTTGAATTTTTGGCCTTTGGCTGTTTGCAAAGCTGCTGTCAGCTTCCAGCCCAAGCTGATTTGTATTCAGTACACATCCCCCGCTCGCTAGTAGGGAGACGCAGCGAGTGGACCAGTTTGCTGCTAGCCAACAACCTTGAAACCAGTGGACGCAGCTGCATCTGGGGTGTTTTTAATACAGTCTGTACCCTTCCCCTCTTTCACTGATGTTGCTCCTCTAGCCAAAAGATTCTCTGATTTACAGCCTCCGAAAAAGCATCGTCCTATGGAAGGGGAGGGGAGAGTTATTTTTTTAATCCCTCAGCTAATTAAACATTAAACTAAACAATTTAAAAAAATTATGAGGTGAGACACTCTGCTCGTTTTAATATAAAATAACTTAATGAAGTTCCACATTCTGCCTGCGGAGGGGAGGGGAGGAGAGCTGTGATCGGAACGAGAGAGGAATAAAAATTGAACATTCTGAGCATTCACTCACGTGCTCGCTCCAAGTCGCATCCTCAGTGCTTGGCTGTTTTTAATGGTTCTTCCTCAGGCTGTTGGAGGAGTGCAAAATGAGCATGCGATATGTAAATGGGGCCCTAGCTGGAGGAACGGTCTGATGGGCAGGGGGTCCAAGGAGTAGAGCTGCAGAACAGATTTCTCATAAGGGCAGGACAGCGGTGAAACCTTCCCCTTAGATTTCAGGCGTAGGAACGAGTTTGGCTGCAAAGCCAGTTAAAGTTGTCTGAGACCATATGGGGAATCACCTGGCAAAGGGTCTGTAACAGCTTTGCTTGCTCTCTCAGTGAGTGGAGAGAGACAGATGAAGATTGAAAGACATGAAGACAGGGGTGGGGAGTGTCCATGCTACCACTTGAAGGGAAACTACAATTTACTCTATATAAAAGACTTGGGTATCTCTTCATCTCATTACCATCAAGTAAAGGTCTCCTCCAACCTCCCTCCATACCAGCCCAGACATCAGTGGGAGCGCTGCCTGCAGAGGATCCCTGGCCCTTTAGCACTGCTGCTGTTTACAGGATGCATGTGATGGTTTTGTGCCCAGTGAAGTGTCATAGCTTGTCAGGCAAAACTTATCTCTGCATTTAAGACAGTCAGTGTTTGACTTGGTGGCTGTTGCTATTTTTTTTTTAAATAGGGCTTTAATTTCATTCTTCGATGGGGGGGGCGGTCGTGGGGGAGAGGGATTCTAGAATGCTAAGTATTACCCCTGCTCTCTTTTCCCACAACCCCTGTTCCCTGCCCGTTTCCTCTTCCATTTGACACTCCTTTCCCCCTAGTTCACACCTCCAGCTGATCATTTGCCCACCCTTGTCTCCCAGTTATTTTCCTCATCCAGCAGTTTCCCCTCTCCCTAGGGAGGGCTCTTTGCTTTTCTAGTTTTTGAATGATTAGCCGGTCAAATGTTGGGGATCCTTGAGTTAAAGTCCACCGGCTAAAGCTACAAACTGCCCTTGTCCTCACTACAATTTAATCTCATCTTAGCTCATTTGAATTCAGAACAAACCTTTTTTTTTCCTAGTGAGGACTCTGCAAAGGCTGAGTGCTCCCGCCCATTCCCCTCTGTGCTGAGAGGGGCTCTTTCAGGCCCTCTCCTCCTTTCCCCACACAATGGCAGTGCTGTGAGAGGTGTAGTCCCAAGCCCTGTTGGCCCCCACGTACAACACTGGCTGAGCAGAGAGCGAGCCCGGCACTTTGCAGCAGGGCTTCTTCTGCCTAGGTGAGCACAGGCCAGGCTGGAAATGCATGATCCCAGCTGCTGGGCACCAATCATAAAATACCATTAAACATAACAGAAATGATTAATGATGAAACAAGAAGCCAGGCTGCTGACCTGTTTTGTGACAAAGGAAGTGCAGCTCAGCAATTGAACGCATGAGAGTATCTGGAGACATTCAGAGCAGGGTTGAGGCAGGCTCCATAATGTGTCAGGCAAATGCTTTTTGTTAATTATAACATTGCATTAATATGAAAAATACCAACATCTTCTCTACACAATTTCTTCTAATAAATAATAAAACCTGCTTTAAAACTACAATGATAGTTGCCAGCTTCTCCCAGGCTGATTATTTCTTCTGATTAGCACTTTCTCTGTCACAAACCATGTCAACAGCCTTCACTTCCCTGCTGAGAAGTCACTGTAAAACTGGCAACCAAGCTCATTAAGACAGACACCAGCACTGCTCACAGCACTGGAATTATGAAAAAGCCATGGTGGGGTCTCTGGAACATGTTTTAATGATTCCATTTGGGGTAGGTGTGTACATCGGAGACAGGCCTGAATCAAGGCCCTGTCGCCAAACACTCCTGGACTAGAGTGTTCAGACTCTGGATCTAAATATTGCAGTTGTCTATTCAGTACATATGAATATCACTTTTATTTAGATGGCATCACCACAATTTCCTGTCAAAACAGAACTGTGAAAAATTCTGTGCAAAATTCACTTGAGGCTGCTGGAGAGAGTGTGTGTGAGAGAGATACATAGGGAAGTATAGTTTCCTTCCACACATGGAGCCAGGAACATGTGCACTCAAGACTGAGCAATCCTAGTGCAGGACAAGAGACTGTTTAATTCTAATGCCAGCTCTGACCGTGATTCTCTCTGTGACTATATGCAAATCACTTAAAATCTCTGCCTCAGTTTCCTCATCAGTAAAATAGAGATCATGTTACCTACTTGACAGGGATGTTGAGGGATTGGCCAACTAGTATTTTGTTAATTACTTTCAATATATGCAGGAAATATTCTCTCTCATAAAGTATACTCACTCCTGAATTAATGAGGATAAAGTGATATCTGTTACTACCCATTATGTTTACTCTGTGTAAACATAATAATGTACTGTACTTGTCTCCTCTTTTTTTATTGTGTAACATCCCATAATGTGGTCATCTAGAACAGTGCACTGTTGCTAGAAAATCCAGTACTAAATTACCTCCTATGCATGTGCAGGATTCTCTTATTAATTACGGTTTGTTTGTATTACAGTAGGCCCTAGAGGCTTCAGCTGAAATCAAGGCCCCATTGTGCTGGGTGCTGCACAAACACGTAGTAAGATACAGCCCTTTTCTGAAGTGCCTGCGATCTAAACAGACAAGACAGGCAAAGGTGGGGAGAAAGGAAGTATTATCCCCATTTTACAGATAGGGGGCTGTGGCACAGAGAGGTTAAGTAACTTACCCAAGGAATCTATGGCAGCACCAGGAATTGAACCCTCAGATCTCCTGAGTCCCAGTCCAGTGCCTTAATCACAAGACTGTCTCTTTATGATTTTTCTTGTAACATGTGATGTGACATCAGACAGTCAAGACTACAATAGCCTCCCTGGCCCTTGGGCGCCTCCTGTCACCCACCATCAGGTCAGTGACCTGCGGATCCACACAGCGTCACACCCACTTGCCCTGTTGCTAACAGCTATTGCACAGAGGGCAGCCCTGTAGAGGTGGGTTCTGTGGCATATAGACTGGAAATGCTCATCAGAAGTAGCCATAATTTCACTGCCATGATACTACCACCCTATCGATTTTTTTTTCCTTAATAAAATGCAAAACATGCCCACTGCATTTGTGTCCTGTTTATTTTTCATGTTGAGAGGTGTTTTCCAAGTTGCAGCTGTTGGACATTTCTGATGTGGAATCTGTGTTCTTAGGTACTAATAACTCCTTCCCTGGGGGCTTCAGGATAATGAGCCTGTTTTAGCCTTTTGCAGTGAATTGCTGAACATAATTGGTATTTTGGTAGCTCAGAGTAACTAACATCAGTTCAGGTCAACTCAATACTTGTCCAGACAATAAATATTTAGGTCAGATGGCAAGCCAAGTGAAGAGTAATAAAGTATTTGTGGAATAAAGCTTTGGAAAATTGGTTCTCTTTGAATGACATCGATGGTGACCCCCTGTTGCTCTTGTGAATAAGTATAAGGATCTGAGGTTACCTCAGAAAAATATGCAATTTATGGTCCAATTAAGGTGTACGTCCTTGAGTACGAAGGTCAGATGTTCAAACAGGAAAAGTTGAACAGTATTTGTGACTCGTATTATTGTTTAACAGTGTGTGTCTTTGCTCTTCAGGACTGACAGTTCCTAGAAAGGATGGAGAGCTTACTCCTTAATATGATAGCCTGCCTCAGGTAATTGCTCGACAGCACAGTTAAGATAGATATCTGGCAGTAAGAGAAGCTCAGTGTCATTGAAAATGTTCTTTTAGTGCCCAGTGGCACACAGCATACATTTGTTCAGTTGCATTAATGTAGTTCTTGGATCAGGTAGGGTTAAGCAACAGCAAGTAAGTACTATAAGTCCTGATTGTCATTTACACTAAGGACCCCTTATACCGCCCTGGCAATGTAAAAAGGGCTTTAAAATGAGTGTAAATACTGTTTATAGTCACTGTTAGGCCCCTTTTAATTGCCAGAGAGATATAAAGGGGGTTTAGTGTAAATGATTAGTAGGCCCAATCATCGAATCATAGAACTATAGAGCTGAAAGAGACATCCAGAAGTCATCAAATCCAGTTCCCTGCACTGAGGCAGGACCAAGTAAGCCTAGAGTATCCCCGACAGGTGTTTGTCCAACCTGTTCTTAGAACCTCCAGTGATGGAGATTCCACAATCTGCCTTGGAAGCTTATTCCAGAGTTTAACTACACTTGTAGTTGGAATTTTTTCCTAATCTCTAACCTAAATCCCCCTTGCTGCAGATTAAGCCCCTTACTTCTTGTCCTAATTTTAATGGAGTGGAGAACAATTAATCACATTCCTCTTTATAACAGCCCTTAATGCATTTAAAGACTGTTATGAGGTTCCCCCCAGCCCCACCCTTCAGTCTTCTTTTCTCAGACTAAACATGCCCTGTTTTTTAACCTTTCCTTATAGGTCAGGTTTTCTAACCTTTCATCATTTTTGTTGCTCTCCTCTGGACACTCTGATTTGTCCACAGCTTTCCTAAAGTGTGGTGTCCAGAACTGGACACAGTATTCCAGCTGAGGCCTCTCCAGTACCGAATAGAGCAGTACAATTATCTCCCATGTCTAATGTACAGTGCTCCTATTAATACACCCCAGAATGATACTAGCCTTGTCACAGTTTCATCACATTGTTGATTTATAGCCACCTAGCCAATTATTCCACATTTTGAAGTTGTGCATCTGATTTTTCCTTCCTAACTTCAATACTTTGCACTTATCTTTATTGAATTTCATTTTGTTGAATTAAGACCAATTCTTCAATTTGCCAAGATCATGTTGAATTCCAATCCTATCTTACAAAGTGCTTGCAACCCCTCCCAGCTTGCTGTCATCTGCATGTTTTGTTAAGCATACTCTCTACTCCATTATTCAAGTCATTAATGAAAAAATAGAATAGTACCGGATACAGGACTGACTCCTGCAGGTCCCTGCTAGATGCATCCCCCCAATTTGACAGTGTATCTCTAGGGGTCAAATTCACCTCTGTGCAGAAAGCCACACCAAAGTTTACTAACCACTTAAGAACCACTTAATCCCTAAAAAGAGAGATTAAGTGGAATATAAGTGGTTCTTAGGCACAGTGATAGTCCTCTGTACAGGGGTGAATTTCACTCGAGGGTTAAAGATCACATGTGTTTTGTGTGATGATTCTGCATTGTGGATGTAGCATGAATTATTCTTCTCTCAAATAGAGTGGTTTGACAATGGTTGTAACTCCATTAGGCCAGATGGTAATGTCACTTGCACTAGTGTAAATCTGGAAGCGGCACCATTAAAGTCAGTGGAGTTGCATCAGTGTGAGAGAGATCAGAATCAGGCTATTGACTTCAGGGAGGTTACTGTAGATTTACACTGGTGTAAGTGAGAAAAGAATCAGGCCCAGAGAGCAATGCTGCCAACTTTTGTGATTTTTATCACAAGTCTTCTGCTATTTGGTGGTGTTTTTCTTAAATCTCCATCTCCTGGAGTCATATGATTACATGAGAATCTCAACTTCCTCTGTTATTAAAAAAAAAAAAAGTTTCAAGTCCTCATGGTTGGAGAGAAAAGCTTAAAAATGTGAACCATTAAAACCTGAAGTCAAATAAAAAGACCCCAGATTCATTTATTTTTTTTAAATGTCATGATTTTCGGGGGATACTCGACATGAGAATTTTGAATGCTTGCAGAGTCAAATACATAGCAACCCACATGCTTTATTCAAAGGACTCTGGTGCTCACCACTGGTCACCCCTATAAACGCTTCTTTAACTAGTATGACAGCTACAGCACTGATAGGCATCTGCGCTGACTGCAGAGTCATTGTTCAAGGTCGTTCGTGGGAGTTGATTCTAGACACGGAAGTTGAAACTAGACAAAATCAGACTAGAAATAAAAGGTGTACATTTTTAGCTGTCAGGGTAATTAATCATTGGAACAACTTACCATGGGTTGTGGTGTATTTTCCATCACTGGCAATTTTTGAAGCAAGAATGAATTTCTCCACCTCTAAAAGATATGTTCTAGTTCAAACAGGAATCAATTCAGGGAAGTCCTACGACCTGTTGTATGCAGAAGGTCAGAATAGATGATCAAAGTGGCCTCTTCTGGCTTTTTAAACTATGACACACCAAGAATTGGGGCCAGCAGCATTTCTGTGTCCCTGTATAAAAACAAATGTCTGTAATATTCTATACTAATGGTCCAAACCATGACAGATTACAGTAATACAGCTACATTTTATGGGGCCAGGGCTGTCGAACTTTGAAATCAGGGTCCCTAGCCTAGCAAATCTGGGTATTTCTTTCAATGCACAGTTGAAATAGTAGGCTGCCAGGTCTTCCAATGCCTCAGGGCACTAGAGAGGAGATCTTTGGAGAAGCAATTCAGCATTCCAGATTCTTTCCTTGTTAAAGTAGGTCTGTGATCTGCAGGGTCTTTCTGGTGGCTCTAAGCCACAATGCTGTTTACACAACTTGTATCAGTGTGCTGATCTTTTCTCAACCTTTTAGTGTTTAATTATGCAGTCCTTTAACACAAACATAAACAGCACAAAGGGATGTCATAAACCCTGCTGGCAGCAAAGTACACAAGAATGTAACCGCACCATTATTAAAAAGACTTTTATCCCCACAGTGCACTCTGTGGGATTTTGCCAGTTAAGTTTTTCAAATTCTTGTGAATGTGGGTTGTTTTCCCCCCTCATGGCATCATGCAGGGGAACAGTTCTAGGGCACTCGATCTTTTTAGATCCTCTAGGGCCAATGGCTGCCTTGTTAGCCATTATAATGACTGACATTTATTGAGTACTTTGACCCCAAACTCTGTAGAGGAGGAAGGACTGGTTGAGTGGCTAGGGTGCTAGACTGGGCTTCCGAAGATCCAGTTTTAATTCCCTGCTTTGCCACAGACTGCCTGCAACATCTCGGGCATGTCCTTTAGTGTCCCTGCTTCCCGTCTGTAAAATGAGTGTAATTGCACTCCCCTACCTCAGAGGGGTATTATGAAGGTTAAATTTACTAAAGGGTTACACACTTTGTTGCATCTGTACGCTGAGCACATTGCATACACCAGGAGCCCTTGCACTTCTCCATTCCCTGTGTGTCACCCTCCAATCACCATCTATTTCAGGTTTCAGAGTAACAGCCGTGTTAGTCTGTCTTCGCAAAAAGAAAAGGAGGACTTGTGGCACCTTAGAGACTAACCAACTTATTAGAGCATAAGCTTTCGTGAGCTACAGCTCACTTCATCAGATGCATATGCATCTGATGAAGTGAGCTGTAGCTCACGAAAGCTTATGCTCTAATAAATTGGTTAGTCTCTAAGGTGCCACAAGTCCTCCTTTTCTTTTTGCATCTATTTCAGGGAGTCTCTTAACCCCCTCCAGCATGTGACCATGTGCCAGGGGTTGTGTGTGTCTGCCTCCTTTTGTACCATTGGCCTCCATTTGCCCCACACGTGGCAAGGGCTCTGTGTGGCCCCCTCCCCCCATATCCGTAGGAATGAGAGGGTATTTGAGTCTCCAGGCCCATTCATTTCTAATACTCTATGTTCGGACTGCCAACGAGGATGCCAGTCGTGGTGCTCTCTGTGATATGGATAGTTGTCCATTAGGGCCTGGATAGAGAATGCATCTCGGGGGGTGTTTACACAGCATTTTGGAGAAGAGCCTCCCGACGTGGGCTGATGGACATAGGCTAGTGCTCCAGAAATAGCTCTTTAGACAGCGCTTTGAAATTGCGGTTCTAGCTGGATCTTGGGCTCTGAAGCCCACCCCCCGTCTTTAAGCTTCAGAGCATGAGCTCCAGCCCAAGCTGCAACTTCAGAACGCTGTCTGTGGAGTTATTCGTAGAGCACGAACACAAGCCTGCTAGCCCAAGTCTGTCAACCTGGGAGTCTCGCTCCAAAATGCTACGTAAACATACCCTTATAGGCCAAAAAACAGCCATCACCTGGTCACTACCAGCCTGGGGTGGATTCACATCAGCTTCCTAGAGGCTAAAGTTTCTGTAGCCATTATCAATACTAGGTAGGACCTTGGCTTAATGATGCCTGAAGAAAGATCCCTTTAGGATAGTCATAAGGCACTTTGTAGGGAGAGTGCTTGTAATATGCCCACTGGCTCCAAGATGAGCAGAGTTAAGCCAGTGCAGAATGGTTTGGGAATTCCCATTCTTAGATTCTGCAGCGATGGGCACTGGAGGCAAAACACTCATCTGGCAGGCATAAATAAAGGGCTTCAGTCCCCAGAGGTGCCAGGTTGGACTAAATTCACACAAATATTTAAAAATAAGTACATGTATGTAACAAGCAGGAGAGACAGTGTGATTCAGTGGACAGGACACTGGATGAGTCTCCAGAGCCCTAGTCTATTCCTCTGACTCTAGCATGCTGTTTGACCTTTGGAAAATCTCTTAATCTCTCTGGTTTTGCTTCCCCTTTGTTTGCCTTGACTATTTAGACTGTAATCTCTTGGAGGGACTGTCTCTTACCATGTGTATGTACCATGTCTTGCATAACAGGGTCTAGTCTTGGCCAGGACGTCTAAGCGTTGCTATTGTACTACTCCCCCTAACTCTTTATCCAACAAGGATTTGGGGAATAATTGTAGGATATTTCTATGTGCCTGATATGATTGAGCTAGTCAAGAACACTGAACCAAATAAGAAAGCAGTTCAGTTACTTGCTATCTGCCTTTCCAAATACTCCAGGTTCCCACAAGAGTCATGTTGTGATTGCATGAGATTGCATCCTGATGCTGAATGTTTCCAAATTTTCTCTAGCGTTTTGAACTTCTAAACTCTCCTTTCCTTTCAACAGTGACCGAGAGTCGAGGCATCCTAGAGAGTATACAGAGATTTTCTTTGCTGCCAACTTATCTGCCTGTGAGCTATCATATCCACAATGCGGATGTTTCCTTCTTTCTTAAGGAAGCCAACCAGGATATCATGAGGAACTCTAGTTTGCAATCCCGGGTGGAGTCTTTCCTAATCTATAAATCCAAGAGGCCACCTGTATTAAATGCCAGCTATGGACCCTTTTCCATTGAACAAATAGTGCCGCAGGACCTAATGTTGTCTTCAAATCCATTTGGATCCATCAACAAGTTTTCCTTTAATTGGAAACTCAAAGCCTACATCTTGAGTGACAAAATTTATCTGAGGAAGCCCAAAGTCCAGATCCTTTTCTACATTGTGGGCAGGGACTGGGATGACTACAGTACCGCAGAGAGGCTGCCTTGCCTGCGGGTGTTTGCCTTCCGCGAGACGAGGGAAGTCCGAGGCAGCTGCAGGCTGAAGGGGGATCTGGGATTGTGCGTGGCAGAGCTGGAACTCCTGCCGAGCTGGTTTAACCCCCCCACAGTTGTGGCCGGCCGCAAGAAAGCGACAGATCAGTCTGAAGGGAGCCCTGTGGAACTTTACTACACCATCCAGCCGGGGGATGAGACCGGGGAGTGCAGTAAGGAGGACGTAAGGAAAAGTAATGGGATCAGACTGGGAGGGAACGATATTGATGAATCAGTACCTCCTTTGCAGAGAATTGGAAGTGTTTTCCTTTACCAGACGTATGGTGGCCCTTCCTTAAGTGAAATGAGGTTGGATAACAACATCGCCATCCAATATATACCAAAGACTGTCAAACAAGGTGATATTTTGACTTTCCTTGTGTCTATCAATAAAAATTCAACGGAGGACCAGTTCACACTGAGGTAAATTCTTTCTAAATTTCTCTATTAAACTGAAAATCAGATGGCAGGGGTTTTTGTTGTTGCTATTGTTAGCTTTTGTTGTATGGGAAGTCACTTTCGCAAGGGTAAATTGATGGTTGCTTTCTAAGAATTTCTGCTTTATAGATGAGATTTAAACAGTGTTGTTTGTTTGTTTTTTCAATCTAGCAAATGTTGCCGCCTTCCTTTTCTATTATCCAGTCAAATATAGAGTGACCTGGCTGAGGAACAGTCTCTGTATGAGAGGCCGGCTGCCTTTGAGCAACTTCTGAGTAGCACAAATGGGACATTTGAGAGCCATTTACTTGTCAGTAGGAGAAACTGCACATTTTCGCCTGACCTGGAGCTTGCAGAGCTCCTAGAGCAGTGATACTCAGACTGAGGCTTGGGCTCTGTCTCCTGTGGCTCTTTGCAGCACATGATATTAAAACACTATGTGATTTAATTATTAACCAATCAGGATGCTTTTAAGTAGGTTATCAACCAATTGTAGAATACTTGGTCAGTCATTTTGCTGTGAGGAAAAAAAAATGTAATGAATAGTAAATGAAACAATAAATTCACATGACTGTGGCTCTTTTGGGTAATGTTGATCGCTAATTTGGCTCCTGAATAACTGAGGTCTGAGTATCACTGTCCCAGACATAACTTGATCTGTCATTAGAGCCTCTCGTTAAAATGACTACATGCCCCCCAACCCTGCCTGGCCTGTAAACCCTATTAGGTTGTTTAATATTGTCTTTTCAGGAATCCCAAACATCCCATGATTAAAATAAAATATTTTTTTTCCTCAACCCAAGTGAGAAGTTCCTTAGTTTTAACGAAAACTGAAGCTTGCAGTGCACCATCGCTCTGTTGTACTTGATTGCTTCTTTGGCAGCCCAGGATTTCAGGTCATACCATAGCAAACTTGGAGTGCTTAGAGTGCTTAGAGAAGAAATTAATCAGAAGGCTTCAGTGGACAGTAAATTCGCACTACATGCAAGTGACGTTCTCCCCAGTGGATTCTCTAGTTTCAAGCTTGTCACTCCCTCTGTACCAACAGCTTGAACTACCATGGAAGAGAGGTGCACAGGGCTAATTTCAGTCTTATTCCCTACCAATGAGTGATGTCACTTCTCTTAGTGACAGGTTTCAGAGTGGCAGCCGTGTTAGTCTGTATCAGCAAAAAAAATGAGGAGTACTTGTAGCACCTTAGAGACTAACAAATTTATTTGGGCATAAGCTTTCGTGGGCTAAAACCCACTTCATCGGATGCATGCAGTGGAAACTACAGTAGGAAGATATATATTCACAGAGAACATGAAAAAATGGGTGTTGCCATGCCAACTGTAACAAGACTAATCAATTAAGGAGGACTATTATCAGCAGGAGAAAACAAACTTTTGTAGTGATAATCAGGATGGCCCATTTCAAACAGTTGACAGGAAGGTGTGAGTAACAGTAGGGGAAAAATTAGCATGGGGAAATAGCTTTTACTTTTTGTAATGACCCATCCTCTCCCAGTCTTTATTTAAGCCTAATTTAATGGTGTCCAGTTTGCAAATTAATTCCAATTCTGCAGTTTCTCATTGGAATCTGTTTCTGAAGTTTTTTTGTTGAAGAATTACGACCTTTAGGTCTGAATTTGAGTGAACAAGGAGGTTGAAGTGTTCTCTGACTGTTTTTTTAATGTTATAATTCTTGATGTCTGATTTGTGTCCATTTTATTCTTTTGCGTAGAGATTGTCCTGTTTGGCCAACGTACATAGCAGAGGGGCATTTCTGGCACGTGATGGCATATATCATGTAGATGTGCAGGTGAACGAGCCTCTGATGGTGTGGCTGATGTGATTAGGTTCTATGATGGTGTCCCTTGAATAGATATGTGGACACAGTTGGCAACGGGCTTTGTTGCAAGGATAGGTTCCTGGGTTAGTGTTTTTGTTGTGTGGTGTGTGGTTGCTGGTGAGTATTTGCTTCAGGTTGGGGAACTGTCAGTAAGTGAGGACTGGCCTGTCTCCCAGGGTCTGTGAGAGTGATGGGTTGTCCTTCAGGATTGGTTGTAGATCCTTGATGATCTGCTGGAGAGGTTTTAGTTGGGGGCTGAAGGTGACGGCTAGTGGCGTTCTGTTACTTTCTGTGTTGGGCCTGTCCTGGAGTAGGTGACTTCTGGGAATTCTTCTGGCTCTGTCAATCTGTTTCTTCATTTCAGCAGGTGGGTATTGTAGTTGTAAGAATGCTTGATAGAGATCTTGTAGGTGTTTGTCTCTGAGGGATTGGAGCAAATGTGGTTGTATCTTAGAGCTTGGCTTTGGACAATGGATTGTATGATGTGGTCTGGATGAAAGCTGGAGGCATGTAGGTAAATATAGCAGTCAGTAGGTTTCCGGTATAAGGTGGTGTTTATGCGACCATTGCTTATTAGCACCGTAGTGTCCAGGAAGTGGATCTCTTGTGTGGACTGGTCCAGGCTGAGGTTGATGGTGGGATGGAAATTATTGAAATCATGGTGGAATTCCTCAAGGGCTTCTTTTCCATGGGTCCAGATGATGAAGGTGTCATCAATGTAGCGTAAGTAGAGTAGGGGCGTTAGGGGATGAGAGCTGAGGAAGCTGTTCTAAGTCAACCATAAAAATGTTGTCATACTGTGGGGCCATGTGGGTACCCATGCAGTGCCGCTGACTTGAAGGTATACATTGTATCTCTTAGTGTTGGAAGTAAATATCATAGTCTATAGTCCCAGACTTCTGAGACTGAATACCTAAGACTGTGCTCTGTGATGTGTCTTTCTGGGCATGCTGTAGAGATGAGCTGCAGCACACAGATTCGGGGAACATTCAAGCACTGTGCCTCCATATGAGAAGATACCTCTGTCTTGGCAAGCAGTTTACTGTCCACTGTAACAAATATCTTAGGCAGACACTCCATAGTCAGCAGCTTCTCTGCAAGGTAGAAACATTGGGCATAGAACTCAGCACCTTCTATTCCAAAAACACTTTCCAAAGCCATAGTATTCTGACTTGAGGTAAAAAGAAACCTCCATTCTCTGCCAGTTGTATTAACTTGAACCCCAAATTCTCTGTCTAAAGCCACCTCCGCTGCTCAGAAATCTGAATTATAAACCAGCACAAGGCTGAAATGGGTCCTGATCTCCCAAAGTGAGGAAATATTGGGCCTGATTCTTCATTCAGTTACGCAGGTTTAATTCCACTGAAATCAATGGAGTAGAGCCAGTGTAAAAGTGGTGGGCGTTAAGGACAGGGCGTGTTATTTTTCTGCCACCAAATGAGATTATTTTCCTTCTCGAAGCGTGCAAGATACAGACTGGGTGAGCTAGGTGGCTTCTGCTGTCTGACACTGTAAAATTGCTCTTTCTCCTCTGTATATGCTGGTTAAAGCTGGTATTTGGTAAGTGTGACTAGGACATCCAGTAACTCCTTACAGTACCTACCATTTGTTGAAAACATCATACATTTTCTGAGACCAAAAGGAAGCAGTCTGGATCTTGGGCAGATTAACTAATCCATGAGCTGTTAACAGAGAGGGAGTTTGCATTCTTTACAGACAGAAAAGGAGGACTTGTAGCACCTTAGAGACTAACAAATTTGTTTGAGCATAAGCTTTCGTGAGCTACAGCTCACTTCATCGGATGCATCAGATGAAGTGAGTGTAGCTCACGAAAGCTTATGCTCAAATAAACTATAGTCTCTAAGGTGTCACAAGTCCTCCTTTTTTTTTTCCTGCGAATACAGACTAACACGGCTGCTACTCTGAAATCTTTACAGACAATAATTCATTACCCACTCATCTCTAGTAATTTGTGTACTTGTGATTTTAGGAGAATATGACTTCAGACACGCATGGAAATTACTACTATGCTTGAAAATTGGTTTAATTATAAAGATTATAGATCTTTTCAGTCTAAAGGAGAATAAATACAACCACTTTTTCTTAATTGTGTTTACATTGAGAATTTAGGGCCTAAACAGTTGATATTGAAGCACTTATGTGCTAATTAACTGTGATCATTAAAAAGTAGAGCTGGCCGGAGGATGACAATTCATGACGGATTTTTAAATCTGGCTTTGTTTTTCATATGAATGAAATGCAAAAACTTCAGAATTCTGGGGAAAAAATTGTTAGCATTGATTGAAATGCTTGGTTTTGTGTTTTGTTTTATAATAAAACACAAAATTAGAAAAAAAATCATTTCAAAACAAAGATATCAAAATGGGACGTTTTGGCATTATTATAATTTTTTGAAAAACAATTTTTTTTGCCAAAATCATGTTGATTTCATGAAGCATTTCAATGGAACTGTATTTCCTTTGAAAAACGGTCCTATTGAAGTTTTTCCAGTTAGTGCTGCTTAAAAGAAAGGCCTGCTGTAGTAGCAAAGTGGTTAAATGTATTTCTGAAGCATCTCTGCCTCTCTGTCTCTAATTTAGCTACCATAGTTCTAATTTTTTTTTTTTTAATATCTCCATCATCACAGTAGTATCTAAGTTCCCCTTTTGCCCCTCAATGAAATACATGTAGCTAACTCAGAGTTTGGGGAGCTGCTGTTTGTGTATGTCTTGTGGCGTAGGTCAGCAAACAACCACTAGAGGACGGTGAAGAAAGGACAAATTCTGAGGTCTATTCATTAGTTCTGGGGAGAGTCACCCCTGTGTCAAAGACTAGCATAACCCCAGTTGTTGAGTGGGGAATAGTGCTTGGTTGCTAGCCCTCTGCACAGGAGTGAATTTCACCATCTGTGGTTACCCCTTGGAGTAGCGTAGCAACATTTACCACAGGCATTTTTCTGTTTGTAATATAATTTTGGGGAGAAGAGGGGAGAACTGAGGCAAAGATTTACAAAGATGCCGACGGCTCTGGTGTCCAATTCCTTTTGGATTGGGCCTGCAGTTCCCGCATGTGGCTTTGAAAAACCTACCCTGAGCATTCAGACACACTAAGGGTCCCACAGTGAGATGGCATGCTCCAAAACTCATGGTAAATTTAGGCTGTACATTATGAACATCTTCCTGATATTGAGCTGTGTTAGGCTGTATAATCGTGGGGGAAGCTTAGTCCCTTGGGCTGTTTAAAAGTAGACTGGACACTGCAGCAAAAATGTTCTGAAGGGAACAATCCTCCACTGGTCCCCAGGAGGTGGATGGCGTGGCTTAATAGGTCTCTTCCATCTCGAACATTTGTGGTCCTATCAAAGATTTGCATACAAGGCTGCAGTAGAATACGTGCAGGCATATATCGACATCCTCTTAGCATTCATTTTGCTGGTATTCTAAATGCCAAGGATCTAGGAGTTAAAAGACATTAATGGCAGGGCAATTTAAATCTCTCTCAAACCCTACCCTGTGACTGAAGTAAGATTTCCTATCATAAAATAGGACCTGACATGTCAGTCTAATATACCATTATATTGCATGACCCTGCCTTGCACTTTGCCAGTTTCAGTATTGGTAATTTGCAGTCTAGCAGTTTCTTCTGATTTCAGAATGCACAGTGCCATGTGCGAGTAATAGAAACCATCACGGCCTTTTTCTCAAAACTAATTGTTTTCAAATCACTGAAATTTTGAAATCTGTAGTGGAAACGTGTGGGCTTCAGAAGGGGCTCCTGCCCGCTCTGGAAACATGAAGGCACAAATGGCAGGGTTAAGGCTGGAGCCATTGCTCCTTAATTCCATCGCTGGGAAAAGAGCAGGGGGAAGCAGGAATAGCTGCTGACACCTATCACTGGGAACAACCAATTAAAAATGCAACAATCCCCTCAGCATAGTGGAATAAGATCCAGCAAGAGTGAAACCCAGCAGGAATGACAATGGCCCTTCAAATCCCAGTCAGTGGAGCTCTTAGATTGTAATAAATGCACAATTTTTACTGGATAATAATAATAATAAAAAAACTTGTGAGTGAATGCAAGATGCAGAAGAGTGAGGGACGAGTAACACAGACCCAAGCCAGTTTTCCACATGCATTTCTGCCTGTGCACCAGAACCCTGGCTACTAACAAGTGAACTGCAAATGGACCGTATGGATACACAACCAGGCCTTTTGCGAAATCTCATTTTAGCCTTTGACCCTTCAGTAGTCCCCTAGTTTTCTCCCTTTGACTCCCCAGTTGTACACAGCTACAGCTCTGCTTCCGCTGCTTTTGATTTTCCAAACATAATTTTCCCTTCGCAATGGTAGTGGCAGCAGGATCTTCAGGAGAAGGATACCAGTCCTTCTCCACTCCTATAGCTCTAACACAAATTAGGGGCTTAATGAAGAAATTACTGGATGAAGTTGTTTGGCCTGTGTTATGCAAGAGGTCAGACCAGACAGTCATTATGGTCCCTTCTTACCTTTAAAATCTATTAATCCATTGTCCAGGATTAGGGAAAAATTATGTCTATATTTCACCCAAACTCTGCCCACAATTCAAATGTAGTTGGACATTTCTGCTTTAAAAATAGCAGCAGCAAAATAATTAACAATATTGACATTAAATTGTCATCATTAAACTTCAGAGTTTACAAGGGACAGCAACAAGACCCAGCATATCAGCTGCTAGACATTTCTAGGCTTCTGCATCTGTCCTGCAAAGTACATGGAGGGGCAAAGAATTGACCTGTCTAAGCAACCTGAATATGAACAAGGACAGACAAGTTCATTTCACTGTGAGAGTCAGGGAAGGTTTGGTCTGGCTGTGAAACCTGATCACACTCAGTTTCACTTATGATCTAAATGAGCATTTGAACTCAAAACTTCAAGGATGCATGGATCACTTGGCCTGCCTAGCCCTAGATGCATGCTCTTTTTGACTACTTCACAAACTGATCCTGTATGGCCATAAACTGTCATGATATAAGTCAAGTCTTGCGTACATGGATCTGAAGTATACAGCCATGAATAGTAAAGGCAGTCACTCAAGACTTGTACATCTACACAGCAGTTCACTGTTCAAACTGTTGCACTTTGTAAATGATAACATGTTGAAGGTGGAGCTGGTTGGGAACTTTTTGTTGGAAAAACTGATTAGTAATGTATTGGTTTTGATCTTTCAGGGAAGGTTTCTGTCCAGGATGGAATTTCTGGTCAAAATCGAGAGAGACCCATTTCAGCATAGCCAATAGCTCCAGTGGTTAGGACACTCACCGGGATGTGTGGGAGCCCTAGGTTCAAGTCCCTGGTCTTGAACTTGGGTCTGCACATCCTAGATGAATACCCTTAACCAGCGGACTATTGATTCTGGAGTGGGAGTCTCTCTGTTTTTCATGAAAATTTTCATAAAGTCTTGGTTTTATTCCACATCAGAATGGAAACTAATGTGAAAATGTCCAAGTTTTTTCACCGAATGGAATTCATGTCTCCCAGCCACCCCTTATTTGAAGCCATATGTGCACACAGCACCATACTCTGGCGATTGCAGCTAGGTATCCCTGAGTGCCTTGCACTGGCTTCCAGGCTCTCACTGCTCTGGGCAGTTTTTATAATGTATTGTGGGATACCTTCTGTAGGCCAGAGGAATTGTGAGAGGAAGAGGTTTGACTGCCATAATCCCACTTGCTGTATCTCAGAATTCAGCTGGTGCCTGGCCCGTTGCCAAACTACTCTCAATCAGCATGGAGGAGGCCCAGAGGGATGCAGCATTCCTGTCCCTTACTGAGATTGAAAAGCAGATCCTGCCACACTTGAGAGCTTTAGGCCGCACTGTCAGATTGTGCATAAGAACGAGGAAATGAAACAGACTAGAAACAAGGTTGTTCAAACTGAGTAAAGTGCAGAATAGAAAGATGCAGCTTAAATAGTGAAAAGCACATTGGTTTATTATTTTAATAATAATATTTTAATAATTAACTTTAATAAATTATTAGGAACACAAACAAGACAAATAGGTGTTTGGTTTTTTTACAATTTTAAATAATATAGATTACCAAGTCCTGTGGTAAATTACACCAGTATAAATCCAGAAAGAAAGTCTGCTATGATTCAGAGGGCTTATCTAGATGAACAGTTAGGCCTGGTCTACACTGGGGGTGGGATCGATCTAAGATACGCAACTTCAGCTACGAGAATAGAGTAGCTGAAGTCGAAGTATCTTAGATAGACTTAGAATCACTTACTTCGCGTCCTCGCGGCGCGGGATCGATGGCTACTGCTCCCTCGTCGACTCCGCTTCCACCTCTTGCAGTGGTGGAGTTCCGGAGTCGACGGCAGAGCGATCGGGGATTGATATATCACGTCTTACACTAGACGAGATAAATCGATCGATCACTACCTGCCGATCTGGCGGGTAGTGTAGACGTGGCCTTAAAGTGGCAAGCTGGGATGTAAGTCTATAGCACGCTAGTTTGCCTTGGACTAACTGTCCATGTGAACCCTGCAGCCGGGCACTAAAAGTTCCCTGGTGCACTCTGACCTACTCCCCAGTAGAGCAACGTGTATTAGGGAGGTTTGGGCGTGCAGTAGCAAGGGCCACATGGACAGCACAGCACGCTAGTGCACTGTCGATCTACACTCTGGCTTGCCATGTACTAACTGTTCATCTGCACAAGCCCAGAGTTTTTCTCCGTCCATGGTTCTGAACAAAAGTGTTCCTGTAACAATGAAAGTCTACCTGACAGAATTGCATGGACCAACAGTTCTGTTCATTGCCCAAGCACTGTGTTTTGATGAAATCCAAATGACATGCTTAGTGTTTGCCCATCTTGAAATTAGTTTACGATCTGTGAAAATTAAGTTTTCAAAAACTTTTTTAATTTAAAAAAAAAAAAAGAAGTTTCTACCAAACAGTGCAGCTGTTCTCGCTCTCTTTCAATTAAACTGCAATGGTGCAAGGTTGACCATTCATGTGCATATATGGTTTCTTTAGAAAGACGGAACAAAAAGTTAGGAAACATTTTATGAAACTGTTAACAAGGACCCAAGTTAAGGTCTATCGATTTGTGTGCACATAATGGCATGTTAATTTCCATGAAAATGGACCCACCGGCCCATGCAGCATGCACTGTTCCCTTTCTACTTTCTAACAATATATTTCTTTTTATAACTTGAAGAACAAGATAAATAATGGGCCATATCCTCGGCTGGCATACATTGGTTTACACCAGTGGAGGAGCTGGTTTAAGCACTGTAGCCAGACTACAATAGTTCTAATTCTCCAGTGTCACCAACTCTTGTGATTTTTTTTTTAATTGCAAGTCTTAAGATATTTGGTGGGGGTTTTTTCTAACAGTCCCAGCACCCAGAGTCATGGGATCATTTTAGAACTTCCTCTTTCATTTGAAAAGGAAAAGTCAGGTTCTAGCCCTCAGTGCTGACTGGGAAAAACATGGAAACATGATTGGCTCAATAATCCAGAAGACAAAGACATTCGTTATTTTTAAGCCAGTCGGATGATTTTTTTAAGCCATGATTGTTTGGGATTGGCAATACTTGTGTTCAGAATATGGCAGCTCAGTTGCACATAATTTGTAGGTGTGGGTCAGCTGTTAATTCTCAGGCTCACAGTGTTACTGGGGTCGAGACCACCCTACTCCACCAGCAACAACACTGGGACTCTTCCACAGTGATGAAAGACAGTGTATTACCCAAGAAGGATGGAGTTGCCAACTGGTTTCTCCAGGTGATACATTTAATCAAGGTGCCTTTCTGTGCAGGTGCACATTAGAGTTCTCTTAATGCCATGAAAAAAGAGTAGAAGATTGTTCTGGCCAAAGATCCCTCCAAAGAGATGGATTTAGGACGATACACACTTGGCATTTTATTCATGAAGGTGGCTACACCCTCCTCAACAAAAAGTGAAAAGCTATTGAGGCCCTATTGCTCGCCCAATTCTAGGGGAGTTGGGCATCTCCTCTGCCTTTTTCAATACTCCTCTACCCTGCAGTTATAGTATCTGCCCGCTGGAAGAAGGAGACAGCCAGTCTCAGTAGCTCTGCCCAGGCGGAGTGTATGGCGCACTGGTTGGCTTGCCCTGTACACCTTAACAGGGGAAAGTAGCCAGTGAAGGGGAAGCCCTGTGCAAGTTTCCCTTCTCAGTCGAGACCCACTTATGGCCAAAGTTTTGCTAGCAGTGGTAGGGGCTGTCCCTCCCTTCTCCCTCGCTGTCAAAGTTGTGACTATTTGTTTTTCGCATAAAATGGTTGCTGCATTTCTGTTCACCTTGACAACGTGCACAATTAAGTGTTACTTGGTAGAGTGCCACGTGTATGGTAGGCGCCCTATAAAACCAAATTCGGTTTTGTTTTATAACTCCATTAACAGTAACAAGAGATGGGTGCAGATGGCTGAACTGAAAATATACCCCTGAGCCTCACAATGCGAGCAAACAAGAGTTAAGAGGTTGTTAGCAGAGAGGGGAGGAACAAGATGTGAGAAGTTTGTTCATTGTTCTGAATGAAATCATGTGGCTGTCGTCTAATATGTGAATCAGAAAAATGCAGGGCTGCATAACAAAGCTAGTCATGGCATCAGCTTTTTTCATGTGTAAAGGTAACTCAGTGTAGAGGAGGTATGTGTTTCAAGATCCTGTGTTGTCACCAGTGAGATTTTCTAAAGGTTGCTACTCAAGCTGTGGTTACGCCCTAAGAAACTCAAGGCTGTATCCTGCTCTGCTTATTTGGGGGTGTTATAAATATAAAGGGAAGAGTACACACCTTTAAATCCCTCCTGGCCAGAGGCAAAACCCTTTCACCTGTAAAGGGTTAAGAAGCTAGGATAACCTCGCTGGCACCTCACCAAAATGACCGATGGCGAGACAAGATACTTTCAAAGCTGGAGAGGGGGAGAAACAAAGGTGTGTGTGATGCTTTTGCTGGGAACAGAACAGGAATGGAGTCTTAGAACTTAGTAAGTAATCTAGCTAGATATGCATTAGATTCTGTTTTGTTTAAATGGCTGATAAAATAAGTTGTGCTGAATGGAATGTATATTCCTGTTTTTGTATCTTTTTGTAACTTAAGGTTTTGCCTAGAGGGGTTCTCTATGTTTTGAATCTGATTACCCTGTAAGATATTTACCATCCTGATTTTACAGAGGTGATTCTTTTACTTTTTCTTCAATTAAAATTCTTCTTCTAAGAACCTGATTGCTTTTTCATTGTTCTTAAGATCAAAGGGTTTGGGTCTGTGCTCACCTATGCAAATTGGTGAGTATTTTTATAAGCGTTCCCCAGGAAAGGGGGTGTAGGGTTTGGGGAGGATTTTGGGGGGAAAGACATTTCCAAGCAGGCTCTTTCCGTGTTATATATTTGTTAGACGCTTGGTGGTGGCAGCAATAAAGTCCAAGGGCAAAAGGTAAAATAGTTTGTACCTTAGGTTAAAACTTCCCCAAGCTGGTAAAAATAAGCTTAGGGGGTTTTTCATGCAGGTCCCCACATCTGTACCCTAGAGTTCAGAGTGGGGAAGGAACCTTGACAGGGGGGGAACTAGGAATATAAAGGAAAATCTCAGTTTTTGGGGAGGGAGAGAGAAATTCCTAGTTCTCTCTTTTTTTTTTTTTTTTTTTTTTTGCAAAGGCAGCAGTGACCATACAAAGTGATATAACCCAGTTGCTGGGATTGAATGAAACAAGCAGCTGGGTTCCACTTATGCAGCTGGAGGCTGTGGGGACCTAACAATCAACTGTGCATGCACACACGCAAGCAATTTGTATGTAAAATCAATGACAGTTAGGGGTGTATTCCAGAGAATTTCACTAACCTGCCCCAGAATCCTTGGGCTAGTCCTGTGCAAAGTGGGGTGAGACTAGTGAGAAAGAATTTTAGTCGTGACTTTGGGGGGGTGGCCCTGGCAAACAATCCCTTTGCAGGCCAGCACAGAGATGGTGAGTCCAGCTTTGATGCAATAAATTCCAAGGAGGATGCTTTTGTGGTTAAGGCAGTGGACTTAGACTCAGGGATTTCAGTTCAGTACCCAATGGTGCCACAGGCTTCCCGTGTGACCTTGGGCAAGTGTCAGGACCAGGGCATAGGTGGCCTGGCATAGGGGTTAGCATCAGGCACAGGCCAAGGATCCAGGAGCCAATTACTAGGAATCAGGGCAAGTTGGAACACCAGGAATCAGACCGAATCTGACTGGAAGGCCAGGACATAGAGACAAGTATCTGGGACAGGTAGAGTCAAGTTACTGAGATCAGGATTGTGTGACAGTACCAGAGGGCAGGAACAGGAAAATACCAGGAAGCAGTCTGTGGCAGGATGGAGCTCAGTTGTTCACACAACTTCCGCTTGCCTCTTCTGGGTTAAATAAGGGCTCAGGCCCAATTAGGAGTATTGGAGCTCTGCCAATCAGAGTGTAGGGGTGGGGTTTGTGCCCCAGTCTGACTTCATGAGCCCTGGTCCCAACTGCTTTCTGTGAGATGCTGGGTGAAGGATTGGAGGAGGGTGATGACTACCAGCACCCCCACAGACCCGGGTTTAAGGCCCTGGGCCCAGACAGCAAGTCAGTTAGGCCAGGTGTGTGCTACCAAGTTTTGTCAGCATAGCTATTTTGGTCAGGGGTGGACAAAAATCTACCCACTAGCAACATAGCTATGCTGTCACAACCCCGATGTAGTCGTAGCTATGGCGGCAGAAAAGTGTTCCTGTCAGCATAGGAGGATGTCATTCGGGGAAGCGGTGTAACTATGCTGACAAAAAAACACCTTCTGTCATCGCAAGCTGCATCTACTCTAGAGGGCTCTGCTGGTATATAGCTATACCAGTAAAGCACGTGTAGTGTAGCCAACGCCTCAGTCGCTGTACCTCAGCTCCCCATCTGTAAAATGGGGATAACACTAAATCCTTCCTCCCATTCATGATCTGTGATGTCTGCTTGGATTGTAAACTCATCCAGGCAGGGACTGTTACGTGTGTGTACAGCCCTCAGTACACTAGGGTCTCTTTGCATGACTATAATACAAATCATAACGCAGGGCACTGCATCTCTCTGCTGCTCTATCATGTTGGGCTCCTCCTCTGATCATACTATAATATTGCACTCTGTAATAAAGGAAATATATACGTTATTGGAACAGAGACATTTTCCCCCTTCTGTGGAACTAGCGGAGATATGAAAAGATAAGGTGGATGAGTTAGTATCTTTTACTGGACCAACTTCTGATGGTGAAAAAGACAAGCTTTTGAGCTACTCGGACCTCTTCTTCTCAGGGACCATTCAAGGTGAAGTGGTCCGTTAACACCCTGCAGGACAAAGAAGGGGGGTTAGTGGGATTGTTCTAATAAGCCATAAATCCAATGGCTTTATTCAGACCGTGTTTTTTAGTGTTTAGCTAAGTTATGCATTGACGCTTCTAGGCTTGCCTTTTGAAGGTATTATTACGTAGATTTATTTTGAGGACAAAAACGGAAAGGTCAGATCCAGAGTGATCATTTTGTGAAAGGTATTTGCCCCGGGGTGATATCGTGATTTCTCTTTTAGCATTTTTCTGTGTGAGTTAAATCAAGAGCATAGCAATTGATTTCACACACGTTGTTATTGGGGCATTTAGTGCTCTGGGTGAAGTACACCACATGTTGGTATGATGGGCATATATAGGACCCATGGACCTTGAAAGGTGTGCTGTTGGGGATATTGATCATGGGAGCAGTGGTGATGTGTCTGCAGGTTCTGCATCTGTTGTCCCTTAGAATATGTTAACTACTTGTGCTAAACAATCTGTTCCACATTGTATTTAGCTGTGGCGCTCTAAGTACCTTTCCCAGACCTGAAAAAGAGTTCCATGTAGCTCAAAAGCTTGTCTTTCATCCACAGAAGTTGGTCCAATAAAAGATTTTACTTCACCTATCTTGTCTCTCTAATATCCTAGGACCAACACAGCTACAACAACACTGCAAGCAACAATATGCGACGATTGCATTTTTGGTTCTGTTTTTTGAAACACAGTCACTTGTTTTTGGAAATCCTGTCTTGAATGGCAGCAGGACTTGGCATCCGTATTCATAACGCAAGGCCAAGGGCAGCTGGCAAAAAATGTTTTTACCATTGCTTTTGCTCCAGTGGACTGGAAATCATGGCTTGAACAGATGGAATATATAGGATGTATAGGTCAAAAATGAGAGAAAACATTCAAGGAAAGCAATCGCAAGTCAAAACCTACTAATTCTGTCTTAGTAAAGTTTGTTTCAAAAGAACTATGTTAAGGTTTAGGAAGTTTCTTGGGTGTGGTTTGGACTGACAGAAGAAACTGACTCCAGGTGATATATCTGCTAAATACGGACAGAAAGGTATCTTCATTATTTCCCATAGCAATTACATTTCACCCAGCAGAGGGTTTAAAATAGTTAAACATGAAATTTCTGGGTAACCAACATTGATTTTGTTAAAGAAATGGCCCATAAAGAGTGCACTCTGTTTTTTATGTGCTGGAAAGGTTAAAATTCCCTTGAGAGTGTCGGGAGGCTGGGGGTAGAAGTGGCTGGATGGGAGGGAAAGGCATAAAGTGTAACAATGACAGCAAAGTATGAACTAGGGCTTTGGGTTCGCCTGTAAACTAGGATGTCATAAATATAAAGGGAAGGGTAAACCCCTTTAAAATCCCTCCTGGCCAGAGAAAAAAATCCTCTCACCTGTAAAGGGTTAAGAAACTAAAGGTAACCTCACTGGCACCTGACCAAAATGACCAATGAGGAGACAAGATACTTTCAAAAGCTGGGAGGAGGGAGAGAAACAAAAAGGGTCTGGTCGGTCTGTCTATATGCTGCTTTGCCAGGGATAGACAAGGAATGGAGCCTTAGAACTTTTAGTAAGTAATCTAGTATGCGTTAGATTATGATTTCTTTAAATGGCTGAGAAAAGAATTGTGCTGAATAGAATAACTATTTCTGTCTGTGTATCTTTTTATAACTTAAGGTTTTGCCTAGAGGGGTTCTCTATGTTTTGAATCTAATTACCCTGTAAGGTATCTACCATCCTGATGTTACAGGGGGGATTTCTTTACTTCTATCTCTATTAAAAGTCTTCTTGTAAGAAAACTGAATGCTTTTTTCATTGTTCTCAGATCCAAGGGTCTGGGTCTGTAGTCACCTAGGCAAATTGGCGAGGCTTTTTACCAAACCTTGTCCAGGAAGTGGGGTGCAAGGTTTTGGGAAGTATTTTGGGGGGAAAGACGTTTCCAAACAGCTCTTCCCCAGTAACCAGTATTTGTTTGGTGGTGGTAGCGGCCAATCCAAGGACAAAGGGTGGAATATTTTGTACCTTGGGGAAGTTTTGACCTAAGCTGGTAAAGATAAGCTTAGGAGGTTTTTCATGCAGGTCCCCATACCTGTACCCTAGCGTTCAGAGTGGGGAAGGAACCTTGACATAGGACTAGTGACTGAGCACTAAATCAGGAGTCATGAGCAACTGAGTTCTCATCTCAGCTCTCCCTCTGTGGCCTTGGTCAAGTCACTTAACCTCTCTATGCTGATCTTTCCCATAGTTAATATTATTAATGCTTTGAAAATTAGAATTGCTATATAAATGCTGATGCTATCTGCACAGCAAAGTACAGAAGTATTACATGCCCAGCACTGTAAGTGATGGGATGCCACGTTTCCGTAGCCTGTTTTGTTCCCTTTTCTTTTGAATGTGAGTGTTACTTGTGCTTCCTGTTGTATTTTAACAGAGCATTTGGAAGAGCCGTGTAGAAGAGTGAGTTCTGTGGTGCACTGTGTGTGATGGGAAAGTGGTTTAGGGGGAACACTGTAGCTCCAGGAATCTCCTGCAATTCCATCATGATCTGGGGATGACTTAAACTCCCTGGGGCTAACACACCTGAGGTATGCAGCATATAGTTCTCCTGACCTATGCTTGTCACCATTTCATACACGGATGGCAGCAGAAGGTTTGTGCTGAATGTCAGCATAAAGCAAAAGAAACCACAGCCCCATTTAACAATACTTTGGGGAAATGACAGCTTGCTGCCTCTTCTTCTTTCTCTTAGGACCCACCTCAATGCTTCCCTACCATCCTCTGATCGTACTATAACATTTTCATGGTGGACTTCACAAGAAGTAAAATGCATAAGCTTTGCTACAAGCATCAGAGGGGTTAGCATGAAAACATCATGGAAGGCAAGAATTCAAACAGCATCTGGTGCTGTAGCTACTCCAGTTTTCCAAAAGATCACACTGTGTTTATTTAAATTGAAAAGTAAATGTATGTTACATCATTGCATTGTTGTGTGTGTGTTTTCCTGCTGGTTTAGAATGTACAGGAACAACTGTCTCCCTTGGTTACCTGACTAAATCCACCTCCACTGTTCTTTCCTCAGTTCATCAGCCCTGCCAGAGGTACCTGCAGTTAGAGGCTGGGAATAAAGAGAGGTCATTCCCCTGAAGGATGCAGTAACTTTCTCCTTTGTACACTACAGTATGGAGAAACAGACCATTTGCAAAGCCTAGACTGAGTGCTTATCTCAACCCACTTCAACAAATGCACCAAAGTGTGAAATCTCTCAATTGTCTTTGTCCCTCTCAGGATGATTATGTTTAAATGTGAGATATTTACTGGTACATTTGAAAGCAAATCTTCCCGCCTGTGGAGTTTTCACCTCTCTCACCAGCCCAAGTGCATGCTTTTTTTCAGTCTACCAAGATAACAGCTCATTTTACATCGTGATAGTCTTGCAGCATATTTAGGAGATGATGATATAAATGGAAAAGTCAGTTGCACTGAATTGAAAGAACTGTGGCTCTTATGTTCGAAATCAACTAGAAGCTTGCTGCAGTAATCACTGGATGAAAAGCTATGGCCTGTCTTATGCAGGAGGTTATAATAGTCCTTCTGGATTTAAAATCTATGAATCTTGTTTTGTTAATGTTCCGTCTAGAGCAGGTTGGAGAAACATGGATAGAACCACATTAAGTGGAAATAAGCAGTTCCATCGGAATTGAAATGCTTCACAAAATCGGGTCAATTTGGCCAGAATTTGTTTTGAAGAAGAATATAGTGTGTGTGTGTGTGTGTGCGCGGAAGTTCTGACAACGTTGAAATGTCCCATTTTGACATTTTGGGGACGAAACATTTCAATGTTTCCGTTTTGAAATGACTTTTTATTTTTGGATTTTTTTTATTTTGGATTGTATTTAAATGTGATCACATACTACCAACTTTAAAAAGTCAAAATTGAAATGAAACATTCAGATTTTGCCTAAATGAAAGGCTTTGATCTATTCAAAACAAACTTTTTTGAGGGAATTTTCCTTTGTGGAGAATTTCAGATTTTTCAGTTGTTGTTCCTATTTGGAACTAAGCAAAATCTCAGAATCTTTTGTGAAAATGAACTTCCGTCCCTCACACAGCTGTATTCTGTCCTGTGTCACTGCACTTATTTGTCTTAAACAATCTGGTATTTCTTGATGCAGAGGGGAAATGAGAATGGAACAAATTTTAAAAGAGCTTTTTTTCCCGCAAGGATTCTGCTTCCAGAGATGTGAATGTTTTATATGGAGTTCTAAGGGAGAGAACTAGGTATCTGTGCTGTTAGAGGAAGAAGTCTGAGTTTACCAATCTGTATATGTGTATGTTAACCAATATGTATGAGAGAAGTGGCTGGAACAGAGGAAACGGAGAAAATTCAGTGGAGGAAATTCAGTGGAGTCTTGTAGTTCAGAGATGTGACTGGGAGCCAGGAGATCTGGTTCCATTTCTGGTTCGGCCATAGACTCCACTCTGTGACCTTCGGCAGGTTACTTAGGCCAAAATTTTCAAACTTTAGTCTTGTAAATTTAGGTACCTAAATACATCAGGTGTGCTTTTCAAAAGTGCTGACCATCTGCAGCTCCCAGTGAAGTCAATGGCAGTTGTGGGCGCTCATCACCTCTGAAATCAAGGTACTCTTTTTTTTTTTTTTTTTTTTTTTAGGTGCCTAACATTTGGTACCCAAGTATGAAAAACATTAGCCTTATCCACTCTGTACCTCACTGTTCCCCAGCTGCTCCCTGGAAACAACAGTGCTCACCTCACTGGATCGTGATGCTGACATTTATCAAGATCTGTGAAGTATTTTGAGATCTTTCTATGGAAGATTCTCTATCAGTGCAAAGAATTATTATAATCCATCAAAGCCCACCGGTATCTTTTATAGTGCTTGAAACAAGGAGCACAATCGATTTAGTTTAACACAGAGCAGGTTAAGGGGTGAGGTCTATAGATACCTACATGGGGAACAAACATTAACAATGGGCTCTTCAATCTATCAGAGAAAGGTGTAACATGATTCAACGGTTGGAAGATGAAGCTAGACAAATGAGAGTGGAACTAAGGTGTACATTTTTAAAGGCGAGAGCATTAACCATTGGAACGACTTCCAAGAGTCATGGTGGATTCTCTTTCACTGACCATTTTGAAATCAAGATTGGATGTTTTTCTAAAAGATCTGCTCTAGGAGTTATTTTGGGGAAGTTTTATGGCCAGTAATATATCGATGGTCAGTCTAGATGATGACAATACTCCCTTCTGGCTTTGGAATCTATGAATCTCTATGTTAGTTTACTAGCTCATTCATATGGTGATAGTTTTGATTACTCTCTTGGTTTGATTTCTTCCTGTATTAAATAGATAAATGTCAGTCTCTGATAAGTGGGATCTTCCTGAAATAATTTCCTGAACATTTCACAGGATCTTCTTTCTAGAGAAGGATTGTTTGCCTGGTGTACATTTTCTCAATAAATATTAAGTATTGTTAGGTAGGGATAAACTGCTTATTAAGTGGAAGAGATTGAGAGAGATCACATGGAAAAGACTTTGGAATGATATATTGCTGCCTTTATTTCTCGACTTTTGTTCATGCTTACAGCTTTATATCTTTGATTATTGTATTTTTTCCCTACCTCTCACTTGTGGGAGATGAGAGATACTGGGCTAGATCTTTAGCTGGTGCAAATCCAGCGTGGTGCCACTGAAATGAATAGAACCATCCAGATTTACACCCTTTGATAATCTGGCCTGTGGTGTCCTAATCCACAATCTATAAATATCCCTCAGCACTCTAAAGATACTGCATTTTCGCTGTCAAAGTCCCATTGTCTGAGAGGCTGCACTTTTCACTTTCCTGTGAAAACCTGATAGCTGATGGTACCAGGTGCTGTAATTCCTCAGAGAGAGAGACAGAGATTGCTAGTGGTCGTGAATCTTGGTAAAGCTATGACTTGGAGAAAAGGTTTCAGTTTTGTCCCACGTCCATAACTGGGCAAACTCCAGTGACAGAGGTTTTAGTTTTGCAAAAACACCGTCAGTCTGGTGGCTTTTACATTCACAGATTGGTCAGTTGCAGACTCCGTTCTTTACAAAGATTTGGGAGGGTTTGGGAGAGAAGCTCAAATTCTGCTTCATCTATAATTATCATTAAAGATGAAGCCAATGAAAATTATAGGAGTGCAGTGACCAATGTGAAATCATATTAGTGACTAAGCAGTGCACTTTGATCATCGTTAAAGTGCTTCTTTAAAAGGCCTCCAGGGGTTAGGTTATGCGGACTTCTTTTATTTGCCATGTCATCTCCTAGTCAATCAATAATAAGTAGCAAACATGAAAGAGGTTGCATAAATACATGAGGGTTGCTGAGTCAAGATCATTAGCACTCAATTTATACAGCAAGAAAATTTAAACAGGACTGACATTTTTTCAAGCTGCTTGTGCTCTCCTCTAATGCTGAGCTAAATCAAAATTTATTCTTAGCACTGAACTAAATCATATTTTAGTAGGAGAGACAATCCAGCAATAAAGGGTGATAAGGAAGGTTACCACCCACATAAACCTGCATAATGGGAAGGGTTTCTCTTCCCATAGATTATGTGGCTATTTCCTGGTATCCCAGCCCTGAATTTGTACCTCTGCTGTAAGACTGGAGAGAACCATAGTTTGATCTCCTCTCCCCCATACTCACCTCTGATTCATACGAAGTTCAGCTCCTAAAATCGCCTCCCTCACCCATTGATTTACCCACGTTACACCCCTCTTTGAACCTGTTCACTGGCTTCCCCTTTGCCATCTTCTTAATTATAATTTTATATATAAAATTTATAATTTAATTTATAAAATATAAATATAATTTTATATTACTGTAGCATCTAGGAGCCACAGTCATGGACCCCATTGTACTAGTTGCTGTACAAACACAGAACAAAAAGATAGTCCTCCTTCTGTCTTCAAGGTCCTTCACAACTCCCTTTCCCTGCTTAACTGCCCTTATGTCTTATCTCACCAAGCTGAGGGTAGGGGACGTGAACCCACATGAACCAAGCTAGAGATGTTCACAGAAATCCCCTCTGAGCTGGAATGGCTGAGTTTTGTGTCACTTCCACGTGTTCACAGTAGGCACTATAGAAACTGTTATGCTTCAAGACTCTATGGATTGAGCACATTGCATCTACCTCTGTGCCCTCTCCCCATTTCCACCCCATCCTGCCTCCTGTCAATCACATTCCTTTGTATTATTGTTTAACGAGCCTGAGAAAATTGAATGTTCAGATGTTATGATTTTTTTTTTAAAAGAACCTCTTAAACTCTCCTTGTAAATTGCAGTCATGATTGTATTGGTGCAAAGGACTCTCGGAATCCATACCTGACACTGAAATGCCTCAGGGCAGCAGACCTGTGATGAAGCAGGCTGGTTTAAAATACATTAGTTCAAAAAGTATCATGCCACTGCCGTGTTACACTGTGGTGACATCCTGTCTTTTTCTATGATGCATAAGCTGAACAACTGATTAGCTTTATAGCAAACATCTCCTCTCTTCTCTTCACCTGCTTTAGACATTATAAAGAGAAGTAACTTTTCTGTTCAACTTTGATGCTAACTTATTTTGTATGATTGTCTCACCAGCTGTCCTGTTTGCCTGGCACATGCCAATAAGGGCATCTGCAACTGAACTCTCAAAAAAGCTGATGGCCTTTTATTTTATAAGGGCCCAGTTCTGCCAATCCTTCCCATAAGTAGTCCTTAGTCTCACAGGTAATCCTATTAGTTTCAATGGGGCTACTTGCATGAGAAAGGGTTTGCAGGCTCAGTCCCAACATGAGAAGAATCATGGTCTAGCAACAACAAAAATGGCACAGCACAGATTTCACTATTCTTATTCTCAAAGTTCCCACTCCCAGAGCTAGAGACAGCATGCTTAATGGATGGCGTACTGAACTGGGACTCAGGAGACCTGGGTTCTGTTTCTGCCACTGGCCTGCTGTGTGACCTTGTCACTTTGCCTCTGGGAGCCTCAGTTTCCCCATCTGTAAAATAGGGATAATGATACTGACCTCCTTGGTAAAATGTTTACAGATGAAAAGAGCTAGGTATTATTATTTGAGTCATAAAACTTCAGTAGCAAATGTGAATCCTGCAGCCTACACTGGCATTTCAGGCTCTGAGGTAACTGTGCTGATGCTAACCCCTCTGGTCTGTCTACACATGGGGAAAAGGTGCTCAAGTTAGGCCCCTTCACAGCTGTGTAGACTCAGCTGAACATCTTTAAAACCACATGAGCTTGTTGCATTGTACCCTAAGCTCCCATTCGGGCTGTCAAGTTTCTGAGCTTGTCGAAATGAGGGTTCAGGGAGCTGTCCAATCACATGAAGCCATTGTTACTGAGCTAACTTGTTTGAAAAAGCTCCTTCGTCTCCCCTACCACCTCTCCCCCTCCCCATGTAGACAGGGCTCTAGTGTAGACATAATTTACAGCAGCATGGTATGATTCACTGTGGTGCAGGTTACATCAAGCAGGATTAAGATGGACTACTGCAAATCCGGTTACCCTTGTGTAAATTGTGTCTATGGTAGGGAGCAGCTACACTGCTGGCTAAAATCCTAGTGTAACCCATGCCTGCTTGGTGTGGCACTCTGTCCCACTCTAGTGGCACCTAGACCATCAAGAGATTGACGAGTCTGCTACAGCATTGGCTAAGAGCCATGTGCCTTTTAGCTCATGCAGTAGAGGTTCATACACTATGCTCAAGAGATCCCAGGTTCTATCCTGCCTGCTGACAATCGGAGTCTATTGATATTAGACTAGCACACACCAGGTCTATGAAGTATTAAGGAAAAACGGCAAAGCGATCCAGTGCTTGAATGACTCAGCTTGGAAATCTGGTGCACATTCCTCCTTGAGACTGTTTCGTGGGAGGAGTTAGCCAAAAGCAAGATGGCTCTCTGTCCTGTCAAACAAGATTCAGCGCAGATCTTTAACCAAATGCACAGCTACAGGAGCAAGCTGGGGCTTGTTTGTTTATTCGGCTTTTAGGTAGCTTTCGCTTTCAGCTCCAATGGAATTGATTTATTTGCTACCCAAAGTGGAGGTGGGTGGAATAATTCTGATCCTCACGTTCCCAGCTTGCACGCTTAGTAGCTAGAGCGCAGCGCTGGTGAGTGCAGTTGTTTAGCTAAGCTGGCAAGCCGGGTAATGATTCACGCCATTCTGATGTGCAGACACCTTGCACTCGGCAGCCTGGAGTGGATGTTTGTTGTGCTCTGTTGTCTGTCGCACTGTAATTAGCTGCTCCAAGTAGTGGGGATGATGATCGCACGAGACTCTGGGGAATGGCAGAGGCTGGAGCAGTCATGCTGAGCTAATCACTTTTTACCCTTCGTAGACAGAAGCCTCTTACAGGTGAGGGTTTACAATAAAAGCCCGAAATTTGCAGAGAACAAGACAGGGAATTTATAGTTAAAAAAAAGTTAATTGTTCATTTTTCAAAGCACTTTGAGCCAGATCTTCAAATGATTTAAGTCGCTATTGAAGTCAATGCCTATTTACAGCAGCTGAGGATCTGGTCCAGGGTAACTAAAGGGGGCTATTAAACTGGGAACATACAAATACCCCGTCACCAGACGCTGTCTTTCATTTCACCCCTTCCCCCCGGCCACATCCTTCCCATGGAACATTCCTGGTGCCCCCTTCCTCCCCTTCCACCGACGGCGGCAGGATGGCAGGCCTAGGAGGCAGAGGAGACACCTCTGATCGCTTGTCACCAGCAAAGCCTTCCCCTATGTAAAGGGACTTCTCCACTGGCTGTTTGGCACAGGCAGCCTTAGCAGCCTGGAGAATCTGGCCCACTTTGCAAGGACATGAGCTGACAGATGGATTCTGGAAGCTGCCGCTCGTATGCTTTAATACGTGACAATGGGCCAGATTCTCAGTGCGTGTAAACTGGCATAGTGCCACTGACTTCCCTGGAGTCAAACTGGTTTACACCCACTAAAAATCTGCCCGTGTCCTCAGAGAAGCACAAGAGACAGCCAGAGCATCACAGCCGATGCTGGAAGAAGAGGCTCGGCAGGTTTCAAATATTTAAAATCTGCTCCGTTCTCCAGAGAGTGAAGAAGAAGGGGACGGTCCAGCAGTGTGGTGTGAGTGACACTTCTCTCTGTGCTACAGGGAGCTACGGCCTCATTCTGTTAGACTAAAGCTACACTCCAAATGAACATTCAGAGCCGACAAACACACTCATGCACCCCCGCACCTTCACAGAGCAACTCCATGGACTTAATCAGCCCTCTTGAAGTATCCCAGAGGACTCCATGTCCAACAGGGCTTGGTTTGACCTTTTTGGAAAGGTGGTCTATAACAATACAAATTATTTGCGATGGTCTTTCGGGCTGGTACTTTTGTCAGGTTTCACTGTATGTGCATGCATTGGGCATGCAAAACAGTGAATTGAGTGGGAGTTCTGCATAAGCACTCGACAAACTGGCCCAGTCGATAAGCCTTTTAATGTTCCATTATAATAAATGTATGGTGGTGATAATATTGCACATAGCATGAGTAAAATTCACCCCTGTGCGGCAGACCCGTTAAAAGCCTGTGCCTCGCTTTTAAAATAAGGTGGGTTTCAGGCTGAATTTCACCCTCTATGTTGAAGGTACTGTGCAGATATTAATTATTTAATCTTCACAGCTCCTCTATGAAGTAGGTAAGTAAATATAATTTCCCCCATTTTTTAGCTGGGCAAAACAGAGACGCAGGAAGTGAAGTGACTTGCCAAGGGCCACAACCCTTGCCAGTGATGGAGCCAGAAAGAGTGCTCTGGCATCCCTGGCTCACAGGGTGCTGAGTCTGTTGCACTATTTTATGTTGGCAGATGGTTAAAAAGAAAAACACCTCTCCATATGAATGCTTATGGTAACAGGGGTGGTTAATTTCCTTTGGCCTGAGAGGCAGATTGACTGAGGAGGCAAAAATCTAGGGCCTGATCAAGCAAACCATTACTCACATGAGTAGTCTTTACAAGAAGTTGTTCTTTGTATGTATGTATTGTGGTAGTACCTAAAAGCTGCAGTCATGGACGCAGGACCCCATGGTGCTAGGCGCTGTACAAACTGAGAACAAAAAGATGTTCCCCGCGTCTGACATGGTGGATTTGCTCCTGCCTCTTTTCAAACCCATAAATGTCTGCTGGCAAAACACGCCCTGCAGTTTATTTACAATGTTCATTTCCACCACTCTTTTTACACTCTTTACAGCCGTCCATCTACAGTCCTATGGAGCCTTCAGCTCCTGGGCAGGATGGGAGCCCAATAGCTAATTGATGGATGGGGAAGGGCTGAGGGAAGCTCACTTGGTCTTCTGTTTCCTACCTTCTCACTTCCTTCCTGTTCCTTTTTGTCTCATCTGTCTAATGGGCTAATTAATTAGCCTCTTAGTTCTCCTCAACCAATCCCCATCCATCACTTAATGGCCAGCTCTCCTTAATGAGCTCTATTCTAGATTAATGAATTAGAGTTGCAATGACCAGAGTGGTGTAGCTAGGGTTACCACGTGGCTAATATGGATGTGCCAGTTGCCGGAAAAATAATTTAATCTGCTGGGTTTTTTTACCTGGGTCTAAAGGTGTGCCTTATTATCCCGCTACACTGGGATAGCTAATGTTCCGAGTTTCTGTGTCCAGCTAAAGATGCTGCTGTGCTCCCACTTCCACCATTTAGGTGATAACAGATCAAACTGTCGGAAATACTGCCGCTGCCTGCCCGCCACCACGCAAGCACACGGTGCGTGTATGTAAGAGAGGGTTTGAGTCCCTATACGTGTCTGCTGAATGTGGGAGTTGCGGAGTTGCCTTGTGGTTGGGGTTGTGGTGGGCTTGCCGGAGGTGGGGGGGTGTGCCATTTTTTTTGCATTTCAAAGGCCTAGCCGTAGGTGGAGCCCAGCACTCTGTGTCACTGCCTCAAAAAGTTTACAGGCTAAGTTTGCATTCATGCAAGTACAAGTGTGGTGTGTTGGACTCTAGCCTGTAAGTAAACTTCAAAGTGGTGTAAGTGATACCTTTGGATCCTACTGACAAATAGGAGAACCGCTTCAAGGAGAACAGCTGCACCTGTCTCTCTTTTGGACAGTCCATTTAGCTGTTGAAACGATTTCCACTGTTGTTTGTTTTAGACTGATTCCAGCGCAGGCTGCTGCTGTTTGTAAGAGCGCTCCCAGGAGCCTGAATGGCTTGTGCCATTGTAGTCCTATGCTGTGCGTGCATGAGCTGTGTGTCTCATTACCTTGCATTTCTCTGATGAAAGGCCTCCTTCTGTAAACCTTCAGAATGGGAACAGCAGGGAACGAAGAGTGTCCATTCTTATCGTTTCAGAGTAGCAGCCGTGTTAGTCTGTATCCGCAAAAAGAAAAGGAGGACTTGTGGCACCTTAGAGACTAACAAATTTATTTGAGCATGTTCGGGGGTCATGTCTTTATGGTATTGAGGGTTTATTGCCTTAGATAAGTAATAAAACAATTCAGATTGTTCTTCTCTTTGTTCAAGGGAAAACTAGCTAATAAAGTCCATGCCTCTCATATGCTTTTTAGGTGAAATTTATCTGCCCACCCATAGGTTTATGGGGGTAGAGTCCAGGGACTCGGAGTCCAACCCCAACCCACAGCCTGTGGCCTGCAATAGCAACTGCAGCTTCTCGATGCCCATTGTAGGGGGTATTCAGGCCACTGGATCTGCTTGAATGCTGATTTGTGGCCTAGCCCCCACAGCCTGACCCCAAAGTGGCCTACCATGCCAGCCTTTGTGGGGCCAGGGCACAGGAGGAAATATGGCCACACACATGGAAGACCGCCTTGCACAGCAGCCAGTGGGGAGTGTTCCTTGCAGCAGGATGAGATTCCCCCAAATAGCCAGATGGTGAAAATCCATGTGGCTCCATTGAAATCTGACCCTGTATGTTTCTTATACTGGATGTGAGTCCCTTTTTCATGTGTGTTCACGTGCCGTTCCCGAGCTTGCTGTCTGAAGCAGGAATGAGATCATCTGATATTTATAAGTTATATTTAATACCTAAAACCAGATCCTTGGCTATGTCCACCTCAGCATTTACTGGTGTCTGCACAGCTTGCCTTGAAATGGGACCTTTCCAACCAGCATACCTAAGATCCCAGGACTATTGTTTAAAAAAAAAAAAAGAAGAAGAAGTCACGTGACAGAATAATTACAGTGTAGTTGGCTGGTGATCAGTAGAGATGTCAGTGGATATGGAAATCATGGGAAAATAGCCCACAAGTTTTGACAGATAACTTTCTCGGGATATTTAATTGCTGTCCCTGCTTAATTTAATAAATTAGAACTCCCTCAGGTTCTGAGTAATGGGAGAGAGCGCCTGACAAATGAAGTCTGAGCGTGTCTTGACTGAACACACAGAACTGTAACTGTTGGTCTGAGCGTAAGATGCTAGAGCAGGAAAGGGTCTGGTTTACATGGCTTATGTGGATCAGTGCCTCAGCCTGTCCCAGCTTTTCTTTTAATGTCTTGCTCTTCCTCTGTGCAACCTCAAAACGTGGTGAAGGTGCTTGAGCCATAAGCATTGCGGAGATGGCTTGGGGCTTCCATGGGGGATTAATGTCTCTTCCAAGGAGGAAGAAAGCAAAGCAGCAATGATTAGAACTCCACAGGTTGCTCCTTGCAGCCTCTCTGCAATCTAATCACCTGCTTCTGCTTGGTACTGAGCACTGTCTTCTCCCACTGCACTCCACAAGAGTTGAGGGCGCTCAGTACTTGTCAGAAGGGAGCTTTTATGAACACAAGTAACCAGGACTTTGGTTTTATATGAAAAGCTACATCTCCAATATACAATGTCCTCAAAAGTCTTGTTAGTGCTTGTATTCAATGCTGACTAGGAGGGGAGAGCATCCCCCGCTCATGCTGTCAGTTACACCAGTGTAACCCTCTTGATAGAAGTGCAGTTGCACTGATGTAAATGAGAGCAGGAGCTGGGCCCACACATTTCTCTTGACACTGTCTCTTTAAGTGGGGATGTTTTACGGGAGAAAGGCCCAGCTATGTGTGTAACTAGAAAATTCCCTTGATAAAGTAAAAATGTAAAGTAATTAGACTCTGACATACGCATCAAGAACACATTTTCCTTGTTCCGTAGATGTGTTATTTCAGGCTTGAAATGATTGATGAGACGAACGCCTCAATATAGTCCAAGCAATATATGTAAAAACACTGCACGCTAGCGATTGTTAGATTACTTTGGCTTGAAGGGCCTTGCAGCTGATCCACTAAGCTCAGAATTATTGTTCCTTCTGCAGTGCAGAGACACTGGGAGGTTTGGGGAGGGGAGAAATATTTTTCAATATAGTTCTCATTAACTTAGATAGAGGCGCATCAGCAGAAATCAGCTTAACTGGGTGATGGCTGGCAAACGTGGGTTTGAGTTTTTAAGAGTGTGGAGAGATTTGGGTGTAATACGAGTTAAACCTCTGGAATCAATGTCTTCGGTGGCAGCAGGTTTTTTGTTTCTGTTCCCTCCCATACAGCGTCTCAGTCCTTTGCAGAGAAAATATTAGAGGTTCCTCTGCGGTGAGAAAATGAAACAATATGAGAGAGGGCTGTCAGGTCTGTGCTAGATAAATGGAAGACAGATGGTAAGTGTGATTGGCACTGACAACGTGTGAGAAGCCTTGTTTGCAGGTGCTGCTCCTGTCATCCATCACACTTCCACCTAATAGTGGGAGATGTCACTGTGATGTACTTAAATCCCCAACCGACCAATAAAGTGAACCCAACAGGAAGAAAGGCCCGAGTAAGGGCATAGTGCTAGGAGCAGCCTGACTTTAAGCTGTGTTAACATAGATAAAGAAGCATCAAACATTGTTTTTTGAGATAATACACGGAGCATCCACTGTTCTGCAGCACTTGTGATTTCCCTAATGCTGCATTTGTTTCATGAAAGGCTTGCCACTGCTCCATCAGTCCATCAAGACTGGGATTGGCTGGGTCATTACAAAACCTAAACTTAATTTCCCCAATACTAATTTCTCCCTACTGTTACTGTCACCTTCTTGTCAACTGTCTGTAATGGGCCACACTCTTACCGCTTCAAAAGTTACTTTTCTTCTCTTCGTATTCTGCTTCGTAATTGATTTATCTCATTAGACTGACCTCACACTTGGTAAAGCAACCCCCATCCTTTCATGTATTTATACCTGCTCTGTATTTTCACTTCATGCATCTGATGAAGTGCGTTTTAACCCATGAAAGCTTACGCCCCAATACATTTGTTAGCCTCTAAGGTGCCACAAGGACTCCTCATTATTTTTGCTGATATAGACTAACACAGTTACCACTCTAAAATCTATAGCCCCACTATCCTTTAGTGGGTGTTGGTCCTGCTTTGAGCAGGGGATTGGACTAGATGACCTCCTGAGGTCTCTTCCAACCATAATATTCTATGATTCTATGATATCACTAGCCAAAGTCTCTCTTGGGATTGGTAATGGAGGCAGATCTTGCAAGGGGCCACCTCCCACCCTCCTCCTCCCATGTCCTAGAGAATAAACGTGTCACATAGAGTACACTAGCAGCTTCACACAGCTCAGCAGGGGCCGGCGTAAGTGAGTGCATCCTGAGGGTCCAGAAGGCTATATCACCAGGCTGGAGTGTCCGGCTCTGCTGTACTTTCAGATTGAAGTGGGAAGATGGTTATTTCTAAATTAAGGCCTGATGCAGAGCCCACTAAAATCAATGCAAACACCCCCGCTGAATCCAATGGCCCTTAGAGGTTTGTTAGTCTATGTAACGCCACACAGTAGCCAAAAAATGACATTGATAAGGAAGGATGAGAGAGGATTGTTCATCAAGAAACTTCCCCTATGGGCTTATCGTTCGTTATCTGTCCCTTCTGTGGTTTCTTGCACTTTCCTCTCAAGCATCTTACTGACCATAGGTGGAGTTGGGATACTGGGACCATTGATAGGTATGGTGATTCCTAGGTTCTCATTGATCATTCATTATACATGTATTTACATATGAAAGTCTGACTACATACCAGCTACTCTTCAGATTTGCTCTCCTTTGTGAGCTCTTAGCTGGCACTATGCATGTGAAAAGTGTACTTGTTGGTCACTAGATTACTATACTTTCATGTGATATCCCATGATATCCTCCCTCCATTGGCTAGCAATCCATGACTGAGCAAACACACTTCATGGTAAGTCAATGCGTCCTTTCAACTTCCTTCTCATATCACTGTCACTTCTCTGCATGACCTACGCCCATCTCTCTGCCATCACTGCAAGCTCCTGTTGGGATGCCCTTTCTTTCTCTGTGTGTTTTTGTCATGTTACCGGTCTAATGTTAGTCCTTGGGAGGGTGGTGCTCTGTCAGTACATAGCTTGTTGGTAGCTCGAGATGGAGAATTGCTGTATGAGGGATATATTGCATGGGCTTTTGTCAGACCCAGATGAACTATTGCCATTCATATATATGCTCCCGTCATTGTCCTCACTTTCCTCCCTCTCCTTCATGAAATACTCTGTGGCAATGTTTGTTTTCCATAAAAAAAAGTTTCACTGGGAAATTTTTAACCAACCCTGCTTATAAGGCATGTATAGGGCAAATCTGCATAGTCCAGCTGAAGTCACCAGTTGAGGCTCTAGCTCATAATATCCCCTATGTTCCTGTTTTAGCTCAAGCCTATTCTTTGCCATCCACGGTATCTCTTCTTTTCAGCTGTGAAGCCATGTCAGAGCTCGTGAAGGACAAAAGAAGAATGTTTTTTCATGTCTTGACAAAGAGGTGTTAATTGTCCTTCAGATGACTTATATTATCATTTTAGTCACCTGATTGATGCTAGCCCAACACTCTCCTCATGCCAAGAAGTTCATATAAATCCAGGCATTGAAATAGTTTGTAAGAATGAGGAAATAATCCATGAGCATCTTCTACAGTTCCTCCTATCTTCTCGCACTTTGCTTTAAAGTATTCATTTTCATCCCCTCATGTACTACGGTGAAGAGTGAGATATGAGAACACATATAGAATAGAATAGATATTTGGGCTGATGAGTAAGTGGCATGGACACTTCAGTACAAAACAAATTCCCAGAGTAGTATGCTGAGCTCATCCATTGGTAAGAATTTCATCTTTCCCATGAGTTCTGCATTGCAATACCAACCCGTTCTGTGCTCATGATTGTCCAGTGATGTGCTGTGCAGGATTGTTAATGTGGCAATCTTACCGTTTCAAGTGAGTCCCATTCCAACTCATCCTACTAAATGCATCTTCTCCTGTTTGTTGGCTTTGCACCTCTCCATCCCCTTTATGTTTCAATGGTTCTTTCCAATTTACTGCTTTGCCATGCATTTTCCATTTCTTTTTGCTGGTTGTCATATCAACGCTCCCTTCCCCCTGCTTGGGAATCCAAAGAGAATAGATGAGGGCATAGCTAGAGAGATGAAATGGATGCACATACTGTCTAATTGGTTTACTCCTGCCACAGAGAGTACCAATAATAATAGCCCATGGTAGATATTCCCATTACAAACAGTAACGATCACTGTAACAATCATTGTAGCAGGTTTGATCTGATATAGCTCTCTAGCAGTTAATTTAAAAGCCCTGATGAAAATAAATACCACTGGGCAATCAACACAGGAAGTGGTGCCCCTAAGAAATTTAAAATATGTATACCCTGAAACTAGAGATTGGTGGATCTTGACTAAATTGATAACACTTTTGAAAACTTAATACAACGCATACTTTACTGTAGGGTATCTTTGGAACTTTTATTGTTTAACTACAGGATTTATTATATATGTGCAATTATATATTTGATAATGGTACTTGTCATATATTTAAACATCTTTATTATATAAATGTAAAGTGCATTTGTGTTCAGCTATGGGATTTATTTTGTATATATAACTGGGTGAATTTATTTATTTATGTATTTATTTGGCGAATAGTTTACTGACCAAAAATGCAGTTTTGGGTTGAGTGAAACCGTTGTGAATTTGGGTTGAATTCAGCAAATAGTTTCAACTGAAAAAAAGGGGGGAAATTTTGGGAAAAGATCAAAATATTTTGACATTTTATAAATTAAATGTTTCGACTATACATTTCAAAATAATGTTTTGCTTAGAAAGTGAGCTAGCTCTAACTTAAAAAAAACCCAACGATCGACAAAAGAGTTAAAATTCCCTGAAAATGAACAAACAAAAAGAAGAGTTAAAATCCCCTCATTTCAGATCAATTAAAACACTATGTTCAACTCAAAATGATGTTTGTTTGTTTGGGCAAGAAAATCCCCCCAATTTTTTTTTTTTTTTTAATTTTTCTATTCAGCCACCAAACCAAAAAAAAAAAAAAAAAATTCAATTATTCACCCAACTATAATCACTTACATTCTTCAAAACAACAGCAGTAATTCTTCACACATCAAAAGTGAGTGAGATTCATGGTCTTTGAAGTGCAACAGAACTGGTGCAATACAAGCAAAAAGAACGGCTTTCTGATGTTTGAACCTGTAGGGTTCATGTTTTCAAGCTCTCCTCTGCAAACATAAAGGCTAGAAATGTATTTTGTTTTCTTTAAATGAAAGCTGAGACTCTCACATATTCAGCAATAACAACGAGGAGTCCTTGTGGCACCTTAGAGACTAACAAATTTATTTAAGCATAAGCTTTCTTAGGCTGGAACCTGGCACCAACGGACCTGTAGCTTTAAGAAAATTTCCAAGTATCAAAAGACTCAAAATGAAATTGTGAAAGATAGCAACGCTATAGTTTGTGTAGCACCAAGCACGATCCTTGTTCTGAATGGGGGCCTCATGGCATTACTGTTATAAAAATAATGATGATAAAACATCATAATATTTAATAAATCCTGTAGTTCAAAACACAATTACTGTATTTTGTGGAATGATCGGACACCCACTGAAGTCAAGGGTAGTCTTCAATGTGATTTCAGTGGGAGCTTTGAATCAGATTCCTCTTTTTTTTAAAAAAAAAATCCTGCTAGCATAGCCTTTCCAAAGTGCCGTAGAGTTTGTCTATGGTCTAACTTTGGCAGACACTTTAATTGCTTTGTCAGTCTGTAGGCAGGACCAATTTTCAAAACCTCTAAGAATAATATCAATCGGTATGAATTGAAACCACTGTTTGTGGCCAAGTTCAAATGTGGGAGGCGACTGTCAGATTCCAACATCAACACTCTAGTTTGTGAGCCAATTTTTAACCAGGTCTTCCACTGTTTTAGTGGAAGAAAAAATAGCTAAGCTACGGGTATAGGCATTTCTAAGGGGCAACAGTAAAGGGAACAAACATGAAAGCTGGTTCAAGGAACAATATCAGCTTGTAACAGAGCTCCTGCAAAAGCTGTTAGACCTTCTTCCTTTTCATATATTCCTGGCAGTTTTTCTTCACTTCGCCTCAATACTCTTCCTGTGATAAAATTGTCTGCTCTTACTGAAGCTGTCAGCATTATTTCTCGCCTTTAACAGCGATGTCTGAGATGCAGAATGCAGCCCTTGTTATCCAGAGTTCAGAACATCCAGGCCAGTGCTGGACTCAGTACTCTAAGGGAGATATTTTCATAGCCAAAGTGAGTTGCGGGGAGGAGGAAGGAAGGCAGAAAAAAGACAAGATGCCCAGCCTCAAGGCCAAATGGCAAATGAGCAATTGAAGTCAATTGGCTCCTCACTGAGAAATGCTCTATTCAAATTGAATAAGGCTGGCAGAATCAGGCCCCATAAGAAGGAGAAATCCAGTGTTTGAACTATTCACTGCAGGTTTTCAAAAGGAGGCTGGAGAGCCATCTGTCTTGGATGGTTTAGACACAATTCCTGTATCTTGGCAGGGGGTTAGACTAGTTAACCCTTGCGGTCCCTTCTAACTTAAGGTTGCTGGGTGTCTGGTTTTCAACCGGAAAGTCTGGTCAAAAAAGGGGGCATGATGGTGTCCAGTCAGATGTACTGACCGGACACCCAAAGTCTGGTTACTGCAGATGGGGGAGATGGGGAGGTGGCATCCCCTACTCAGCTGGAGCCACCTTCTTCCTGCGTCAGGGCAGCTGCAGCTCTCAGCCCCAGCTGGTGGGGGGAGGAGGAGAGGGGAAAAGCAGTGAGTGACGGGGGAGAGAGGAAGAGGAGCAAATTGGGATGGGGCCTTGGGAGGAAGAGGTCAGGCAAGGGCAGGGCTTTGGGACAGGGGCAGGGCCTGGGTGAAATCTCAAGGGGATGAGGCAGGGCATGTGCAGGGGCAGGGCCTGGCAGGGACAGAGCCACTGAAGAGGTGGGGCTGAGGTGAGGCTTCAGGGGGAAGAGGTGGGATGGGGGAGGTTCCGGCATTCCTGCTGGAGTGTCTGGTTTTTAAATATTACAAAGTCGGCAACCCTAATCCTTTGGTTCAAGTCTGTTGTTCAGCCAGAATACATCTATTTTATGGAATCACTGATTACCAGAAATCATAGAACATTTGCAACGATGTTGTGCATTTTGCAACCCTAATAGTAATTTGCTGCTCAGAAGAGAGATCAGTGAAATTGGGTGGCAAAGTTCACCCCCACACCTTCTCATCTCTCTCCCTCTCTCGGTGCACTGGACCCAAGGGACTTAAGAGGACTTGTTTGATTTGGGACAGCATGTGAGAGCACATGATAGACTCTGAGGACGTGTTTTAATACGCTGATGACTGATACAGTACAGCACTCATCAACCTCTTTCTTCATACCAAAGCATATAGGACTCAACTCTTAATAGCCCCACACATGGGGCAAGCCCAAAAGTAATCTTTAAACATCACTGTACTCTGAAGGGGCCAGAAACAAGGCAAGGGCCATGGTGATCTGTGCTGGTCATCAGTGGTACCTATAACGAGAGCCCCTGCTGTGTGCTGTCTAAAACAAAAACTCAGGAGCTGTGCTCTCTGGGAAACATTGTGCACTTATAGGGCACAAACGGACCCCAAAACACTAGCTCCTCATATTGACTCACTTGTGTCAGTGCAGATCTGCAACTTCATTGTTTGCAGGAACACTAACAAAAGCATTGCTTCCACTGTGCATGCTTAGGAGCTGATTTTTAGGAGGTGCAAAGCACCCAAGTGTTGCCAACTCTCATGATTTTCTGCAGGTCTCACAATAATGTGTTCTTCTTAAATCCCCAACTTCTGGAGTCTTGGGATTATGGGAGGAGCTCCGCTTTCAGTTAAACAAAGCAAGTTTCTAACCCTTGTGTTTGCAGAAAAAAATGTGAACCCAAAAGGCTTACAGACCATAGGGCAAATAAAAACCATTTCAAATGTATAATTTTGAAAATCTCATGATTTTGAAACCAATCTCCTGATTTACTGGGGCCTGGTTCATGGTTTTTAAATCTGTTTGGCAATACTGTCCTGCTTCAATTGACTTAGCATGGAGTTCTGGGTGCTCAACGCTTCTGAAAACCAGGTTTCAAATGCCAGACCAGAAGGGGGTTTTAAAACCTTAATAGTAGTGGTTTAAGGTGACGTGCCATCTGCCATAGCTTTGCAGATGTTTGCCACCATGAAAACTTTTCCTTTTCTAAAGCTAATTTGAGTTAAAATGAGGATGATTACACTGGAGTAAAAGAATTAAAAGAGGGAAGAAGGGGAGGGAGAGTGGGATTCCCCAAGATAAATTAACATCTTTGAAATAAGATGCTTTTAAATGTTTGCTAATGGGCTAAATGTTTCCAGATTCAATTAAGTAATAAGTACCGAGTTGGCATGATCATCCCGAAACATTCATTTATTAAGCGAAGGTTCCATTGGGATAGGAGAGGCACCATAATGATCTGATGTGGGCAGTAAGACATGATAATGCCTCCTTCAGAGGGAATGACTGCTTTCATAATGCAATTTACAACAGGTATTTCGTTATTAGAGTTGCCGCCTCCCCCCATTATGACAGTGTAATTATGACTCCAGCGATTCAGAATAATTTCTGCAGGAGCAGGTTTGCAGAGCTTTTGTACAAAATAGTCTCAGGCACTTACAATGTGGGACTAAGTGCTGCTTTTTTTTTTTTTTTTTTTTTTTTTTGAAAAATGCCAGTCAGAGCTACACATAACATGACTGTAGAGCAGGCTACTTAAAGCTGATTTCCTCCTCTCTTTGACATTTATTTCATGTTCTTTTTTTATCATTTTTTTTTCTATCTGGTACTTTCATTCAAACTGCCTTTTGGAGATAGGCCATGAAAAACAGCAGTGTTCTGACTCGGTGCAAATCAATGTGACTCCATTGACGTTCATAATATAATAATAATACTGAGGTCTTACATAGTGCTTGTCAGCTGTAGATCTCAAAGTGCTTTTACAAAGGAGGTATCATTATTCCCATTTTACAGATGGGGAAACCGAGGCACAGAGAGGCGAAGTGACTTGCCCAAGGTTACCCAGCAGGCTGGTGGCTGAGCTGGGAATAGAAAACTTGTCTTCTCTAAGTCTGGTCTACTGCTCTGTCCATTTCCCTAGAGTCGATGGACTCACATTTGTGAAGTCAATGGAGCGATGCTGATTTATATCAGCTGGGGAGCTGGCCCATCAGGATTGCCTACAGGAAAGAACAGACATAAGGGACCAGATGGCAAGAGGTGCCTCTTGCTTGTGCAAATCAGGAATAACTCTGCTGAAGTCAGTGGTGGTTACATTGGGATGATACATTACATTGGGAGCAAGTGGAAAGAGGATCAGACCCATGGCCTCCATATAAACAAGACTGGCCTTAGGTTTTGTGTGTGTCCCTCTGCAGAATTATACAGTGAGTGGCCTTAGGCAGATTTCTGCTGTTTAATCTGCACATCTGTGCAGTTAGTAGAGTGGGAATGTTAGCAGCCGGTTCCTGTTTGTCCCTGGGAGATAAAGGGATGGGCACTTAGGATGCAGTGGAACGTGGGGCTCTCTTCTGCAACTTAGTGGAGAGAATATAGTTGTGAGAGCCCTGTTAGCCAGAGATTTCCCCTGGGAATGCCCAGTACACTGAAGAGGTGAGGATGGTCTTTACCAGATGGGCAGGAACAGGCTTTAACACCTGCCCACACTTTTGAATGTAACATTATAAGGAAAGTAATGCTCATTGGACCCTGTAAGAGTTGCTGAATTCATTCTCAGGCTTCCTGGCCTGGGATGATTATCATGGGACAAGCCAACAACTACCTTTGGGGCTCTTCCATGCCAGTTGTACAAGGAGACGTCAAGCCTTCCCTTTGAAGCTTTATCCTTGGCATGTGTTCAGAGATGCTTCTGAACGCCATTATGCCATTTTTGAAATACAGCGAAACCTGCCTTAAACAGCCATCCAAAGAACCAGCAAAAATTGATTGCCTACTAAATGATCTTTGAATACAAATTAAACAAAATTGAACCCCAAACCCTTGGAGTCATGCTTTAGAAGAGGGAGATGTCCCTTTAAATAGTTTGTGAACCCTCCAGTGGCGCACACCGTTTTCTGTGTCTTAGAAGCTGCTGGAAACCCTCATGTTTGTGTACATTCAGTAAACACAGTTATCTGGCACTCAACTGTGCCTGTGTGGTTTTTTTCATATTATTTTTGTTGTTTAAAGAATAAAAGACCCAGCACTTGGGATTCTTTGTAGTGGTCTCTTGAGTCAAGGTTTATCTGTTGTATGTGGTTTTTGGAGTAGGTTTCACTGCAAAGCAATTTCACCTATGTAATAAAGGAAAACCCAGAAGTGATACTAAAGTTTGCAAATCTCCAAACTTTCTGTCCATCTGTAGGGAGGGGCACTACCAAAGAGAAGGTTTAAGGCTAGAGGGTGAGAGGTAGGTGTGGGAGTTAGGATAGTAGCTGAGACCATGCAAGCCGCAGCAGGACAAAAGCGGATACTCAGATAGTAATGGGTGTGATATATAAATCTAATGAGAAGAGTGTAGAAGAGTGCACAAATTCAGCATGATTGTGAAACATTTTCCAGGGGGGATCAGGAGCTTAGCTGGATAGGAATGGAGACAACAGAAGGGAAGGGAGAGCCAGGGTTGGAGGTCTGGGGTGCAAAGATGACGAGAGAAGTGTATTGTTCTTCATAGTGATTTTGCTAAACAATTTATTACTGAATTTGCACTCTGAACATTGCAATACCCTTGCATCACCTATGTCAGTGATCTCTAGAAATGGGCTGTACTTGATGTGATATTGTGCACATTCTGGGACAGATTCTGATTTTGGCTACACTGGTGTAAATCTGGAGTAAATCTATAAATTTTTCAGTGAAGTCACTCTGGATTTATTCTGAGGTACCTGAGAGCAGACTGTGGTCCAGTATGTCCTCAGATCCTTTTTTGCTGGAGCTACCTCCCGGATGTACATGAGCATACTTTTAATGAAAGTAAAGTACGAAAGTTTTACATATATAGCAAAGTTCTCATCTTGTGGTTTTAGTAAATTTAATTTTTCCTAATAGCTAAGCTGGTGTTTACAGAGCTGGAAAAGACAGCTAGAATAAAACAAAAGCCTGTCTGCTCTGCAGATGCATTTTATTCAAGCTTGAAATAACCAGCTTTAAATGTAATGTATGCACACTAGTGCATTATCACCACCGCCACAATTTGTGTATGATTGTCATTTTTCTGAAGAGCATTTGGTAATTTATTCACAACAAAAGCTTATATACCCTGGGAATACTCATGCCACCTCTCAGTGCACCAGCACGTGAAAAGCAGGCACCAGTAACTTTCAAGATATGCCAAAGATGAGATGTTTCCTGTCTTGATAAGATTTGGCTAGAGAGAGAGAGAATGTAGATGCAAATCGATGCTGGCAAGGAATATTCTGGCCCCTAGATACCATGATGACAGTCACAGTTTAAGAACTTAGATAGAAGAACCTATGTAAATATATTAGTTAATGTATCAGTAATGCTTAAAAACAGTAGAAAACAATAATACATGATTATCTTCAGGCTGATATCGAAAAACATGAGCTTATAAGGCTAAATAAAAACAGATACAATAATAGTACTTTGTACTGACATAGCCTTTTTTTCCTCTAGTTTCAAAGCATTTTACAAAACCATTACCCCATTTTACAGATGGATAAACTGAAGCAAGGGGAAGTTAAGTGACTGAATTGCCCAGCATCCTCTAATAAGTCAATGGCAGAGCCAAGCATAGGACCCAGGTCTGCTGAGTCTCAGTCCTTTCACTTATTCACTGGACCCTGAAGCTTGCCTTACCGCCTCCTGGCTATTTGAAGAATTGCATGCAGAGGCAGATTTTTGGCGATATGTCCGGCTATAAATGGGAAGAGTCTTGAATGCTTTCTTCTTACTGGTGGAATAGAGCCTATTAGACTTGTGTTTCCATTTTGCTCTCTAAGGAAAACAATCGAATCAATGTCCATTTTCTCTTGTCTGCCATCAGAATGCAAATGTAATGCCAGATGAATATACTTCCATGGGTAGTTAACCTAATTGGCCTGTGAAGCCTTGTAATTATCTGTCATCTGTCTGCTTATCTACATAGTTGTGTACAGTAATAAATATATATTACCCACAGAAAAACGTTGTATTGCAGGCCTATGACGCGTTTCTGTGTAACTTCTGCTATTACGGTGCATGTCTGCAAAGAAACGGAAGCAAATTCAACCGTTTCTACAGCTCTCTGAATACTGAATAGCATATGATGCTTCGGATACATCAGAGTATTAACATAAAGTTTTGCAATTTATCCACCTACAGCCCAGCTTATAGAGTGGAAACAATGGCATTTTCATAGTTTCTTCCAGAGAGGCAAAACTTTTCAGATCATCAACTGCTTGGTTCATGTGGAGAGGACATGACTGTCAGAGTCTCAGCCCACAAACCTGTACATAAAACAAGGAATGTAACTTTCCAAAGGTGGTTTAACATCACATTTGATAACAAGGATAGAAAGGAAAAAGAAGTTTTTTAAAAAACGACAACACTAAACAAACTAGAAATGGGCCATCTGGTGTTTCTCTAACAGTATTATTTGGGAATGCTGAGGGTGAAGCTGTTTAGAAAAATTATATTATAAGTAAAAAAGAAAAGGAGTACTTGTGGCACCTTAGAGACTAACCAATTTATTTGAGCATGAGCTTTCGTGAGCTACAGCTCACTTCATCGGATGCATTCAGTGGAAAATACAGTGAGGAGATTTATATACACACAGAACATGAAAAAATGGGTGTTTATCAGGCACACTGTAAGGAGAGTGATCACTTAAGATGAGCTATTACTCACTACAAAAGGTTTTCTTCCCCCCACTCTCCTGCTGGTAATAGCTCATCTTAAGTGATCACTCTCCTTGCAGTGTGCCTGATAAACACCCATTTTTTCATGTTCTGTGTGTATATAAATCTCCTCACTGTATTTTCCACTGAATGCATCCGATGAAGTGAGCTGTAGCTCACGAAAGCTCATGCTCAAATAAATTGGTTAGTCTCTAAGGTGCCACAAATCCTCCTTTTCTTTTTGCGAATACAGACTAACACAGCTGCTACTCTGAAACCTATATTATAAGTGTTTCAGGTGGAGTTAGGGAATAAATACAACACAGTATGTGTCTCCATTAAGAATGATACTAAAGATACACAAGTTTTCTGACTTTTTTTTCCCTGGGTCACTCTGAGCTTTTCTGTACAAGTGAAGCATTCGGGGACAGGGGCAGTCAGTGGCTGGTGTGGGCTGTATTCTCCCAAATGAGGCTTGATGGACAAGTCTCTTTGATTGGCTGTAGTAGTTTCGGTACAGACCACTGAGCTGAAGCTTGCAGCTTGATTTAGATATTGTTATTGGCACTCATGAAGTAACAATCAGTGGAGCTATGCTTGGGACCAGTTGTGTGACCCTCAACTCTCTGATAGCAATGCAGACACTTTAGGGCCAGATTTACAGAGGTATTTATGTGCCTAAAAATGCTTGTAACTGCATCTTACAAAAGTGGCTATGTGATTTAGGTGCCTAACTCTCATTGACTTTCAGGGAGAGCTGCATGCCCGTCCTGCTTCAGGAGCTCTTGTAAATCTCACTAGGCACTTCCTGGCATCTTTAAACACCTAAAAACCTCGGTAAATCTGACGCTTAGTGCCAAGTTAGTTCACTCGCAGACAGCGAGTGTTGTTTTTCTATTGATGTACTTGACATTTGGATGCTACGGCCAAGAGTGCACTAGAAAGAGAGAGTCAGATTTAATTGGCGCTTATAGGCACTACTGCAGGCTGTAATGTTCTTTACCTGCCTCGGAAAGGCATTCTGAAAGGTGTGAAATGCTTTCCTAGGCTTGAAGACACAAAAGGAAAGTCACAGGCATCGCTTCCAGTATGAGCCTTACAAATGAATGAATGCCACGCAGAGCAGTTTGTGCCGGGGCAAGCCTATTGGCCTCAGTAGCATGTAGCTTTTGGAAAACATTTATTGATGCATATGGTGGAATGATCACTCCAGGACTGTGTGATCAGTGGAACAAAATTTCACCGTTTCTTTGGCAGTACGGAAGGTTATGGAAAAATTACATTTTTACCAGTTTTTCCTTGCTTGTAACAGGTTATCTTGGCAATTTTTTGTAGATTTCCTTAGACAAATTGGCATAATCCAATAGCATCATTTTTCTGCTTCTTTCTAAAGCCAAGGGTGAATATTTCCACTTCTGTAGCCGTATTTGATTTTCTCTGCTCCTTGAAAATGAATTGCATGGCGACAAACAAACAGACCCCGAGAATATGTAGTGAACTTTTGAGAGCCAGGCCAATTGAGCATCTAACAAATGCCAAAACTGATGGGTAACATTTTTTTTTAAAATTTTTATAAGTGATTAAATCTCACTAACCACAAGTAGCAGCATGTAATCAATAACCAGTCCAATTTCTATCAGAACCCTCTTATTTATGAGTGGCCCTGGCACTTCATCCATCATTTCTTCACTCATACAATCTTTCTGAAATAAAAACATAACTTAACCATGCACTTGACAGAATTATGCAGTGGTTTTAAAGCAGTGTGTTTATTTTTCACTCTGCTGTATATATCAGCCCATGTTCGTGCTTTGAAAGTCTGTACTTTATTGCTCATTCTAAACTCCCCTGGTCCAGTAAAGTCTGGTGGGTATTAAGAAAACAGCAGTTCAGATTCTTATTTGTCCAGTTTAAGAGTAAAGGAGGTTTCATTCAAGCTCCTTCCGAGACACTTCGCTCTTCCTTGCCAATGATTATAATCTAATGGTTTGGGATTTGCAGGCTATTGTTTTGCTCACCTTGTAGTGCTGTGTCTTTTTTTTTTTTCTTTTTTTTTCCAGCAATCAATATTTCACCAGATGAAACAGAAACAAGCTGCTCAGCTGTTGGACTCCTCCTTTGGCTCCTCCAGCATACGGTCTGGGGGCTGGGTACAGTGACCTAGCGTAATGCTCCTGGGATACAATGATTTAATCTTTGAAGAGTATGTTATAAGTTGATTGGTAGAATTAAAACCTGGCCAGCTGCCGTACAAAACTCAGCAAGCAACCACTAAGTCTATGCGGCTTATAGGGAAAAGTTGGCATGAAGTCAGAGAATGGATGTAAACAATGAGAAAAGACATGTGACAGTGGATATTCCAGTCCGTCTAAAAAAGGCTTTATGTCAGGTACTTGTCATGATCCTGAGGCTCTCCTTTGACACTGATAACTAAAGTTATTAAGTGGGAAAAAAACCTGATTGTCTCCCAACTTTAATTCAGTCATAAAAAGACAAAAATGACGTTGCACCCAGGCAGCAATTGAGAATGAGGCCGCATTCTGTTCCAAACACTTACGCTTGCTTTGCAAATGAAAGTTTTTAGAGCAGAATGCAGCTGGTGTCAAAAAGGGTTGTTTGCCACCAGGATATATTTTGTTTACATGGCATTAAAAATATACTATGGGTAAAATTGTCAAAAGCTCCTAAATCACACAGGCAGTTTTGAAACCTTTACCACATATGACAATGGGGTCAGGTTTGACATCTTTCTGGGTGTTCATTGTCTTTGGATGATGTCAAGAAAGAACTGCAAGCCATGAATCATGTTGCACTGGAGATCAGACTGCCAGTATTTATTTGCAGATGATACCCAGTTTAGGCCCCAGATCATCAGGAACACACATGCTTCACTTTAAGCAAATGTCTAAATCGCATGGAATTCAGTGGGATTTAAGCACATGCTTACATGCTTTGCTAAATAATGATGGACTGCTAAATCAGAGCCATATTCTGTAGTGGCAGCCTTGCTTTTTCAAATATGTAATAGTAATAATGACTGAATACCTCTTTTTAGTTGGGATAAAATTTTCAAAAGGGACATAGACACTTAGGAACCTGGTCCCATTGAAAGTCAATAGAATGTAGGCTTCTAAGTTACTAGGGCAGTTTTGACAATTTTATTCACATTTGATTGGGGTTCATAGGCGCGATACAATACAAACAATAACTAATAGCAGTAACTATGTCATGGCAATATAGATGCTCAGCATGATCCCTAACACAAAGAAGTTGGACTTCCTGACAATCCCAAATGGCATTCTGTACATAGTGTCTGCTCTTCTGTTTCTGTATTATAGATGAACTTAACTCCACACAGACATTTTTAATGTTCTGTTACTATTTAATGAGTGATATAAACAGTTGAGTTCCGACAGAACTCCAAACCAGATCTTCTCAGTTTGGTGATAGGGAATATTTATTTTAAATAGGGCTGTACTGCTTAAGGAAAGATGAATTGAGTGAGAGTGAGGTGATCTGATATAACTCTTAGAATAACAGGACGCCTACTTAGATTCATAGATATTAAGGTCAGAGGGACCATTATGATCATCTAGTCTGACCTCCCGCACAATGCAGGCAATAGCATCTCACCCACCCATTCCTGCGATAAACCTCTCACCTATGTCTGAGCTATTGAAGTCCTCAAATCATGGTTTAAAGACTTCAAGGAGCAGAGAATCCTCCAGCAACTGACCCATGCCCCATGCTACGGAGGAAGGCGAAAAACCTCCAGGGCCTCTTCCAATCTGCCATGGAGGAAAATTCCTTCCCAACCCCAAATATGGCAATCAGCTGAACCCTGAGCATGTGGGCAAGATTCACCAGCCAGATACCCAGGAAAGAATTGTCTGTAGTAACTCGGATCCCACCCCATCGAACATCCCATCGCAGGCCATTGGGCCTATTTACCATGAATATTTAAAGATCAATTAATTGCCAAAATCATGTTATCCCATCGTACCATCTCCTCCATAAATTTATTGAGTTTAATCTTAAAGCCAGATAGGTCTTTTGTCCCCACTGCTTCCCTTGGAAGGCTATTCCAAAACTTCACTCCTCTGATGGTTAGAAACCTTCATCTAATTTCAAGTCTAAACTTCCCGATGGCCAGTTTATATCCATACTTATTACAGCTTATAATCTATGTTCCTTCATCTTGTCTGTGTTCCCTTAGGTACATTGGATACCCTCTCTTTTTACTGTTCTATAATAACTTGTACTGTCAAAAGTTCTGTTTATCTTTAATAAGAAATAATTAGTAACAAAGTAGATCTTACATCTTTAAAATTACAGTAACACCACAAAAGTTTTTAGGCGGTTGGGCAATGGTATTAAAACAGATTGTTTCCCCGAGAGCACAAAACCAGATGCAGATCAAGAGCATTTTCATTAAATACAAAGGCCTTATAACAGCTTGTAGTTATGAAGACACAGTAATGCCAGAAATATTTTTTAGGAAGGGGGAATTGCAGAAATGACAAGGACAGATTGGCACATTTATGAGGTGAGTTGAGAATAGGAAAAATGGTTAGGCAAATGTAAATCAAAATGCAACATTTTTATTTAGATGAATGAATTTTGGGAAGCTTAATGCCCAAGGAAATCAAATGGAACCAGTATCTCTCAGGGTTTAAAAATGAATGGCGCCTCCTATTTCCATGGGAAATTATGCACATCTGTTTTGGAAAAGATTTATTAAAATTGTTCAGAAGTTTTTATAGATGTCGCAACTGCTGGTGTATATTCTGGAAAAAATGTGTCTCATTTTGAGATTTATTATGGATTCTGTAAGTGCTCCCAACCTTGAATAAATCATTTCACATATTTTTAACTATCTGTCTAGGAATCTTGAAACGTGAAAGAGACTTAATAAATAATTGAATGTGCAGAATAGGAGCAAATATGTATATTATAACCTTTGATTTCCAAACACAATCTCACTGCGGAAGGCAAGGTCATGTGACTTAAAATAGCTTTGCAATATATTCTTATGTCATCAGTGGTTTAAAAAAAATAAATTCACAGGCCTGCACCAAAGTCCACTGAAACCCATGGAAAGATTCCCAGTGACTTCAGTGGGCTTTGGAGCATGTCCCAGTTCCTCAGCTGCAGCCAAGGAGTATTCAGTGCAGCTGAGCAAGAGCTGCACAAAGATGCCCCTTTGCACGTCTCAGATCCTGGCGCAACTCTGCATTTGGGCTCCTCCCCTGCTACAAGCTACAGCAGCTTCAGGGCCGCTCTAGCATGCACCAGCTGCCAGGAGCCCCACCAGGCTGTTCTGACAGGTGGGGATCTCTGTGGAGCACAGTTGTCCCAGCCAGGCTCCTTTTTTTCCTGCCATGTTACCTGTACTGGCCACAGGGATGGAGGGTAGCATAGGAGCAGCTACCATAGTTCTATGCCCCTAGGATATCCTCCAGAGTCTGGACCTGCTAGTTTTAGGACCATTTTGTGCTGCTCAGGTAATGGAAATCTCCTGGAGTGCTGCCTGATATGTCCCTGATAGGTTAACCATCAGCCCTGAAAATCTTGTAACTAGCCAGCAATTTCTCTAGATGGTCTCATTCCAATGTTTCTGGTTCTTATGGACTATTTAGGGGCAGATGAGATTGAGTCCAGAATGCAGGGTCACTTGCAAAATATATATATATATATTTGTATTCATAAGTGTGTGCAGGATCAGAGCCTTTGTTTGTTGCATGGTTCATTTTATCAGTGGTCTGGATTATGGGGTATAGATCATTTACTGTGATCTAGGTGATGGAATGATGAGATATATGGACTGATAATACAACAGAAAGGTAGAGCTGGATGAAATGTGGAATTTCCTGTCCACGGGACACTTTGACATGAAACAGTTTGTGCCAAGATGTCAAAGTTTCAAACTGTTTTATTACAACATAAACAGGAGGAACTTTGATCTAGAAAAGAATGTAAGATGTGTCAATCAGCACTAGGCAGCCACTGCCCGTAATGGTTTTAAACATAAAATATTATGTGACATAATGTAATAGTTGAAATAGTCTGTCAGTAGAGTGCATATTCTAGTAGCATATTCTATGCACTGCTACTACTGCTGACATCATGACATAATGATGTCATGTCATAATGATGTCATAATGTACAAAAATGAAAAATAAAATAACTCTAAATGAAATTTCAACATTTTCTCAGAAAAAAACCCCAAACCTTTTTTGAAATACTTTTGCGGGAATTTTAATCGAAATGGACACGTTTTTTCAAAATGATCTGATTGTGAAGAAAACGGCATTTTCCATTTAAAAAACAAACAAAATAAAAAAACCAAAACCCTCACATTTTCTGACCTGTTCTACAGAAGGAAGCTGGCCTGAGATGTTTGTTAAGAATACTCCTCTACAACATTGACCTAAAGCAACAGAGTCTTCTGCAGTGTTAATCCCGTGGGCTGAGCCATTCGTATTGATCATGTAGCTTTTTTTTTTAAAATAGGAGAAAGCCCCTCCACCCCCAACCAAAGTAATTAGAAACACAACTTCGGTTCTGTGGGTTGGCTAATGGAGTACTGATGTAGTGACTTAAAACATTAAATGGACTTTCCATAGTAATGTCCATGGCAGCCAGTTTTAATCCATAAACCCTCTTCCTGTTTGTTGTTCATAGACTTGAAGGGGCCAGAAGGCCATTTAACATTGCTATGGAAATATTACATTCTGAAGAAAGTTTGTTTGTCTTGGACACTGATGATCAGAATCTTTTTTCAGGAAGTCCAGTGCTATGACTGACCAGTGATGTCCTGTGGTGTTGCAGAAGATGTTGGGGATAAATTGCTGGGTTATCATGTAGTGGATCCACAGACTGAGGAGCACCTTGTTCTTAGGGCTTTCTAAATCACTCCATAATTTTCCTCATTCAGTTCGGATGGAGGTGTGGCGCTTCCTCCGGTCATGTCTAGCACATGTTTCTTTTTCTTCCTACATTTCCATATTTTCCCTGGTTACAGTGTACATGGCACTTGCACTTTTCTCCTTCCTTTTGAGTAAAATGTCAGACTTGCTATAAAAAGGGGGATTTGTCTACATAGGAATTACCCTACTGGTTCTCACCAATGGTCCATTGTCCCATCCCTGATAGTTGCTGGTATCAGATTCTGCAGAGGGAGTATATAAAACTCTGATAATGGACAGCGGTGTGAAAACATGCCCATGAGGAAAGCTTTGGCCTAACACCAGTCAGTTAATGATTGTGCCCTGAAGAGTCCGGGTTTGTATTCCTTATCCTTTATTTTTGTTAGTAGAATTGCAGATATTATTTATATGAATGTTTTATTTTGTTTAAATCCTGCTAAGTTCTTTCCTTTAATAAAATGTTAGGGCATTGATTTCCACAGGTTAATCCTTTTGGGGGGGGTATGGGGGGGAGGCTACTTTCTTTTTGTCTATTTTACATTTGCTGCCTTTTAATTCCATTCTATGTCCCCTTGCTCATTTATTATAAGAGTGGGTAAACGGGAGCACGCAAATGATCTTCTCTGTATCTTTCATTAATTTATATAGCTTTGGCATGTCAGTTCCTATTCATCTCCTCTCTGAACTATATAGGTTCTATCTTTTTAATTTATGCTCACATGGATGGAAGCCTTTGCAAACAACTGCTCATATCCTCTGAGAGAGAGAGAGAGAGAGAGAGGGTGACCAGATATGAACACAATAGCCCAGAGGAGGGTGTGCTGCCAGGTTATTTATTATTATTTTATTGTATTTATATTGTAGTAGCGCCTAAGACCCCAGGCATGAACCCCAGTGTGCTAGGCACTGTACAAACACAGAACAAAAAGACAGCTCCTGCTCCAATGAGCTCACGATCTAAGTAATATTGGGATAATAATATGTTCACTATTATTCTCTAGCCCTTTCTTAATACAGCCTAGCATCCTGTTTGCTTTTTTTGACCACCGTGGTGCATTGAGCAAACACTTTCATTGGACTGTCCTATTCATCTCCTCTCTGAACTATATAGGTTCTATCTTTTTAATTTATGCTCACATGGATGGAAGCCTTTGCAAACAACTGCTCATATCCTCTGAGAGAGAGAGAGAGAGAGGGTGACCAGATATGAACACAATAGCCCAGGGGAGGGTGTGCTGCCAGGTTATTTATTATTATTTTATTGTATTTATATTGTAGTAGCGCCTAAGACCCCAGGCATGAACCCCAGTGTGCTAGGCACTGTACAAACACAGAACAAAAAGACAGCTCCTGCTCCAATGAGCTCACGATCTAAGTAATATTGGGATAATAATATGTTCACTATTATTCTCTAGCCCTTTCTTAATACAGCCTAGCATCCTGTTTGCTTTTTTTGACCACCGTGGTGCATTGAGCAAACACTTTCATTGGACTGTCCGCAGAACCTAGATTATTGTTCCAGTCATTTTTTATCTGAGAGCTTTCAAACAAGTATATTCGTCCATCCAGCCCTTTTTTTGAAAGTATATTATTGTTCAGATAGAAGGAAATCCGTTTGACAGCTGTCCTTAAAAAGCATTGTCCTGTCCTGATAAGCAAAATTACACCCATTTCCATTGTGTTCTCTAGGAAACTTTTATTCCAACTGAGTGAACTCAGAGGGCTTAAACCATTAAGCCAGACCATCAAGGCTTTCTTTTGGGGTATCGTGTTGTACAGCATTGTTAAATATTATGATGCACTTTGTGAAATTACAATAAAGAGAAGTTGCCTTACTATTGTAGGATGTTGTTGTAGGGAAATCTGTGAGAGGCTGGTAGCTCTTAGTGCTCAAATGCATGAATAATAATAATACTTTGTACTTTACATGACACCTTCTATCTGAGCATCTCAAAGCCCTTTGCAGACATCAAGTGAGGGGCTGTTTTGAGCATAAATTAGATAATGTCTTTAAAGTGCTTTGCACATGAAAAGTGCTGTATGAATGCTAAGTAGTAACATTATTTATTATCAGCTCTACTGTTATGAGAAATTAAGGCCCACAACATCCCCATGAGGTAGAAAAGTATTTTATCCATGGAGAAGCTGAAGAATGGACAGTTCCAAAGCTACATTTTCAAATTTTCATCATGGTTGCTTCAGTGTTTTGAGAGCCCAACCTCAGACACCTAGGGCCAGATTGTCAGAAGAGCTATGCACCTGCACCTCTTGAAGCCAATGAGAGCTTCGGGAGTTGATCATCTCTAGAAATCAGACATCAAAGGGTGAGATCATGTCTGCATTGAAGCAATGGGAATTTTGTCATTGACTTCAGTGGGGCCAGGATTTTCCCCTTGGTGAAATCTGGGTGCCCAAAATGAGTAGACATGTTCGATCATTAAGTGACTTGCCAAAGGTCGCAGAAAAAGTCTGTGGTGAAACCAGGAACATAACCCAGATTCCCTGAGTCCCTCTCATATTCTTTAGCAGCAAGAAAATCATTAATATGCAGGTGTGTAACTTGTATTGTGTAATCTACTGACACAATAGTTGTCTCAAAAAAAAGGAGTACTTGTGGCACCTTAAAGACTAGTCTGTAAGGTGCCACAAGTACTCCTTTTCTTTTTGCGAATACAGACTAACACGGCTGCTACTCTGAAACCAATAATTGTCTCCTAATTTCAAGACTTTATTGACCTAATTTCAAGTTTGAAATTAAAATAGGTCTAACTTGCAGTGTAAATGGCTTCTTCTTTTTAACTCAGATACAGTCATTTCTCTGCAGGTTAACCATCTTCAGCCATTTTTCCAAATATGATGTATATTTCAGTGAGGCAATACACAATCTAATCGATGCCACTTTTTGGCCACAGTAATATTAACACATTTGGAATATCATGGCATACAGTCACCTGGTCCTAACTTTTCTTTTTCTCTCCCAAGAAGAAAGTAACAGGAATTTATGGGATCAGGGTAGCACAGCAAACCTCCTCGTAATCCGGTTCCCGTGGAGTAGAATTGCTTTACTAAGATGCCATTAGTGGAATATTTTGCCACGACTAAACAGCAAAGTAGTAGCTGGAGTGTAGCCAACTTCTGCCTGTGTAAGTCAAAAGGGTGGTAATCCACCTTTTATGCCCCCCACGTTAGGCTGATAAACCTTCTCTCTCGGTGCACTGGTTTAATGAAATTTCCCTTTTGAACTTTGGAAGAAGTCTCAGAGCTTGTTTGGTATCAAAATAATTTTACATTATGTAAAGCAAGAGGAACATTTCCGATATCATGCTTGAATTAATTCTGAACCAGTTTATTGCCAGTGTCATTCCAAGCAGACAGTGCAGAGGCGAGTCAGGCAGTTTGCACAGGGATAGCAATTTGGAGAGTTGGCACTGAAGAGCTCCTTAAATTCCATGTACAGTGCATGACCTAGTGGTCTGAGCATTGGGCTGCCACCCAGAAAATTCTGAATTCTCAGGTCTTCCACTGACTCCATTGTAGCTTTGGGTTCAAGTCATTAAAAAACAACACTCTTACTGATGTTTCCTCTTCTGTAACATGGGGGTAATAATACCCACTTCTCTGAAGTGTTGTGAGAATTAATTAATGTTTGAAGATGGAAAGTCCTATATAGCTATGCTGTTAGTTTACTAAACTAATGAATAGCCTCTCAGTGACTTTGAAAGAGATTATGAAGGTCATATACTGTAAATTCTACAAAGTCGTGAGACTAAATAGACTCTTTTTTTTATTGTTTCAATGAGATTTTTACTGTAAATTTCTATTTTATTGCTCTTTTTCTGCTTCATTTAACAGGCTGTACTTTTAACTAAATAACAATGTGTATTCCTGTGCCACCAGTGTTTGTTCTGGTCACAGGATATTAGAGAGCCAAGGTGGGTAATATCTGCTGTTGGACCAACTTGTGTTGGTGGGGGAAAAAAGGCTTTTGAGCCACCCAGAAAGCTTGACTCTTTCACTAACAGAAATTGGTCCAATAAAAGATATTCCCTCGTCCACCTTGGTTCTCTAATTTATTTTTTTAATCAAAGCCTTGATCAGCACATTGAAAAAACTCAGGACTTCGGATCATCTCATAGTCAAATTATAAGGAGGCTTGGGAGGAGGCTGTTAGCTCTTCCGTCTATACAACAGATGACTTGTTGGGTTGCTTGCAGATATGGTAATACCTCCATTTATGTGTCACTATGCTGAGCAGCAAAGAGAGTGACCCACTTTTCTAAACCTCGCTCCAGTAAGTTTTAAACATAGATTGACCCTGCTCTATGATTCCTCAAGGACAAACTTAATGAACATTTGACACCAGATAATTCATTCTAACTTTATATACCATAGTTATTGCACACCAGCTACAATGGATAAAATGTGTTAAATGTATTGCTTGTATTTGATGCTCTCCGATGCCGTTTTTGGCTGCTCTTTCCTTCAGTCCATTTGTTTAGAGCCAGGTGTAGGGCAAGCTAATGAATGTACTATCCTACAGTGCTCCAGCACAGGCATGAATATGTATAGTGGCAGTCCTGTCAGAAACAGAGTCTCCTAGAGGGAAGTTCTTCAAATTAACCTTCACAATGGGCTGTCATATGAAATAGTTTTGCTTTTATTTTTGTGAATCATTTTAGTATATCTCCTCCAGCAGTAACCCCTTGACTCCATGCATATACCTTTGGAGAGAGAAAGTAATTCATTCAGTGAAACCGAATTATATTTGCCAAACTTTGGGGCTGTTTATAGGACTATTCTTCCCTCTAGAATTGTTATCTTCCACCTCTCCTAGAGAGGATGGTTTCCTAAGATAAATGTTGCATGCCAAACCAAGAGTACATGTGGGAAGGCTGCCATCTTGACCACTGTCAGGAATGGAACCAGGACCTGCAGAACAAAAAGCAAGCACCCCCACCTTTTGAGCTAAAGACCCAGCTCAAAGGCTAGAGATTCACATCCTTTGTGGATTGGGCACAGAAAGGGACACTGACCCGTGGGTAATCTGAGCTCTCCTCTCAAAATCTGGCCCCTGTGCATCACGGAGCTCCTCCCAGTGACTTGTTCAGTATTTCAGGCAAACAGTACCAGATACTGTGCAATTGAACAGTGTTACGAATTACACCTGAGAGGACACGCACACAAATGCTGTGAATTATATCTGGTAGGACATGCACACAAATGCTACGAAATGGATAGAAGGAGTGCATTCCATGGCACCATATGACGGCTTTAACCTCAATGAGATACAGTTGAATTACAAGTTTCCCCATGAATCTAATAAACTCCTGGTGGACTATAATCCTCAAATTGTGACTGATCTTGCAACTGGGATTACTGAGATATTTACTCCCCAGCATCTATTTTTATAAGTTTGCTTCATATATGAGAAGGAAAAGCAATGTGTCAGAAAAGAGAGACATTTTTCATCAGTCTGTTATCTGCAGCCAATATTCCAGCCAACAGGAAAGAGGTTTTTAATAAAATATATTATGCTTCTTTTTCCATTTCCACACCCGCACTTGGAGTGACATTCTTTGCACCATGGAGAGGTGACGGGCTGCTTTTTCTTACTCGAAGGTAAACAGCAATACATTGGAAATCCGTAGCCGCAGTGTTAAGTAGGAAACTTATAAGTGGGTTTTAGTGCTGTAGGAAGGTGCTGGATTGACAGCCCTGGGGGCTGAAATTGTCTATCAGCTGCAAATCCAGAGCCCAGTGCCCAGCCAGATAGCTGGGCTGTGCCAGGGTAGATCCTCAGCCAACGGTATGGAGGAACGATCCCGCCCACACCGTGGAAGTTACTGTAGCCCGGTGGCTGAAGCAGCCTACTCAGTCTCTTACCGTCTCCAGCCGGAGAGAGGAGAGGAGAGATAATTAGCAGGGGATCCCCCCAGCTCTACTCAGACACCGCCACTCTCCTGTCTCAGGCATGCAGTTATGCCTGGAGCTCACACAGCGCTAGGTCTTGTGACTCCCAGGGAATATTCATCCCCTGGGTGGTCCCCTTAGCATCCATACCTCACATCGGGTCCCTTGCCAAGAGATCCTCTGGGGCCACGGAGGAAGGGCTGGATTGGCATGTTTATTCACCAGCAGGTCCAGCCTGGGCTAGGGCAGCCGAGACTTTCTTGCCTTCACACTGCTTCTATGCCACCTTGCTCAGGGAAGGCACCTCAAGGCATGAGAGACCCACTGCTCCTTCAGCCACTGCTGTCCTCTGACCACAGAAGGCACCGATCAGGGATGATTTTGGATAGTTAAGAAACCAGCTAAACCCATTTCACAAATCATGTCCCCTCCTCCCCTACCTGGGTGGGTTCACAGCTGTGAAATAATCAACCTTGATGTTGGCTCGCAGTCCCTTTCAGTCCGTTTTCTCACAGTAGGGCCTGTGCCAGCAGGGGCAATTGCTTAATTAGTCTCTCTGCCTCAAATTGCCTGGCTTGAATGGCACTTATAGAAATCAGAGTGGGGCTGGGTGTGACACATGCAGTGCTGCCTTTATTGTGGGCTTGGAACCATTCTTCAGAGGGACCTTTGTACTGAGATCCTGTGTGTGAAATGTGCAGATGGGCTGTTAATTCAAATGCAGCAGACGACATTTCCCCGTCGCCCTGCACCTTGGTTCATCACTTCCACCCCAGCTGATTGGATGCAAAATGCCTCCAACTCGAAAGGGTGACTTTTTACACCCACTTTGCTTAGGTGTAAATGGGACCCTTCAGTGCAGAGCAACAGACTCAAGATGTGTGTGTTGGGGGGCGGGGGGCAGGAGATGCAGCTGGAAGAACAAGCTTTCCACACCATTCATTTGAGGGCCTTTTCCCTCCAGCACGCCAATTGGCATCAAACACATCCTGAGCTGATGGGTGGATCGAGAGAATTTACTTTCCCTTCTTCTAGTGGCTTGCAGACATGCTACCTTCATCGCACAGGCTAAGCCACAATGGGCCAGCTCAATGCTTGCAGTGGAAACCTCCACGGAACACCTCCCAGCAAGGGGTGTGATTCCATCGGTGATGGCACTTCCCTGTAGAGGCAGCACTCACCCAGTGTCCCAGAACAATCTGAGGGGCTGTTTGTGTTGCAGAGTCTTTCAAATAATCCATATAATAAAGGTTAACGTTTGACTGATTGGGGGGTTGTTTGGTTGGTTTTTTTCCCCTGACAGATCAGGAATCTTAACCCACTGCGGTGCCCTAGCAAAAAGCCAGCATTGTGCCAACTAGTTACCAGCCCTCCAGGATTGTCCTGAAGTCTCCAAGAATGAAAGATTAATCTTTAATTAAAGATTCTGTTGTGTGATGAAACCTCCAGGAATATGCCCAACCAAAATTGGCAACCCTAGTGCCAACCTCCATTCACCCAGCCATTTCACTTGAATACCTTAGGGGTGCATTATGGCTTGGCTTATGTGCCTGCACAAGAAACAGAACTGTCTTGCTGTCTTACACCACTTACTGATTTCTGTCCCTTTGGCGGGGAAACTGTAATTTAGACAGGCCCCCATGGCTGCCCAAATTATGCAGGGGAGTGCGATGGCCCCTGGAGCAGCCCAGGATCAGAAGAGTAGACAGGTGGCTCACAGCCACTTTAGCCACCGGTCCTTCGGGACTGCGAGTTCTGTGCTGCTCCTTTAATAATAATCTGCACCTGGCCTGTACTCGTCACAGATTATGCCATGCTGGCTCAGCTAGCCAGTGAAGAAGGAAGGTGCCCAGATCAAGGTGTCTAAAAGAAGTCGGTGGCTCTTACTCTGTCATACTGCCCCACAAGGGTGTTTAGTCCAAGTCACAAGCTAGCCCCGTAGCAATCTGCAGTGCCAGGTAATGTCTGTGGGAGTACCTGGATTGCTGCATGCTGGCGAAGAGAACTCAGTGCCAAAGAAGTGCACAGATTGATTTTGATACGGTGTGTATCAAAAACACCCACTACCAACAGCGAAGCCCTCCTCCACCCACCCAAATGATTCTGGATCCCATACTGCCACTCGGAGTTAATTGATCGGTGGAGATGTAAGGCAAACTATGTACATCCAGCAGGGGCTGGGGCTTTACTGGATCTTAGCAATAATTGAATCCCTAGGCAGACTATTAATTTCCTTCTTAGTACAAACATATGGATGTCCCATGCTGAACAGTAGCGTTACGCTATGTTGTAAAATCCTTGCCATCTAATAGGAGCATGGGGATTCGTCAATCTGCAACTCACATTTCATATAGACTGAAGAAAGAGGCGAAAGCAATTTCAGTTTCCAATCAGACGATGGTTTAGGTTATGTCTCTGGGTCTCCTCTGTCCCTGAGGGGCCCCTTCACAATTACCCCTTTTTTTGCACCTTGACCTCCACACTGTTCCATTTGTTCTGTCATGCCCTGGCATTTCTAATTCACCTGTTTCAATGTCTTGGGCCCAAATGATATGGCTACTATTTCTCCACGCTTTTTGTCACAGCAGCTTCTAGTCTGAAGATTTCCTTCTCAGGAGCTAGTGCCTACTGGTGTCAAACATCCTCCCCCCTGCAACTTGAGATTGTCAGAGGTGGTCACTGATATTCAGTGCCACCATTTTTTGATGCCTTACTTTAGACACTTTTTCAGAAGTGCCGGCAGCCACATTTCCAGCTGATGTCAATGGGAGGCGTATGTACTCAACACCTTGGGAAATCAGGTGTACACTGTCTCACTTCAGGGTAAACTAAACTGAGGCACTGAAAATCAGTGGCTACTTTGACATTTGGGGCCTACGTACATTATTGAGGTTGGGCAGGGAAGGTCCCTTTTTGCCGCAATATTAGCAGTTAGCCACTGCTCAAGGCAAGTTTCCAGTCTTGATGGAGCAATGTTCTGATATGCAATGTCCTTTTTCACCATTCAGTTCACCAGTTTGGAAATTATGGGTACTTCCTTCCCCACAAGATCTCAGAGGCAACCGCAACCTTCAGTCATCTGTGATGCTGATGTCCATGTCCCAAAATTATAATGAATTATTATTATTATTATTATTTATTTGTATTGCAGTCGTGCCGGTGAGCCCTAATTATAGGCCAGGACCCCACTGTGTTAGGCACTGTCTAAACACAGAACAAAAACATGGTCCCCATCACAAAGACCTCACATTGGTGCCTTCTGTAGCTTCAAGAAGTTAAACAAGTATAACAGTTTCCAATGGCTGGAAGTGGAAGCTAGACTAATTCAGACTGGAAATAAGGTGTACATTTTTAACATTGAGTAATTAATCATTGGAACGATTTACCAAAGCTTGATCACTGACCATTTTTAAATCAAGATTGGATGTTCTAGGTCAAACAGGAATTGTTTTGGGAGAGTTCTATGGCCTGTGTTATGCAGGAGGCCAGACTAGATGATCAAAGTGGTCCCTTTTGGCTTTAAAATCTATTAATCTATACGAACTACGCTAACAATACCTTCTTTATCATTGTAGCAACCTACAATTTTCACTGGTCACATCAACATAATTTTTAACAGAAATGTCTCTTTTTAAACCACAATTAAGAAAAACAACAAAAAAGAACAACAAACTATAGACAAGCGAGAAACAAAGTTCTTTAGAAAAGCAAAGCACTGGGTTCCTACTCCTGATCACCCTAAACCTCCTTAGTGATCTCATGCACCTACTACTAACGCATATGTATTTTCCTTTAGATAAGAGGAAGAAGTCACCGGTGTTGCCATTAATCTTAGAAATAATATCTTCATATGAAGCAATTTCTGTCATGTCAGCACGCTGAGCTTTTAACAGTGGCACAAAAGAGCTTTTGCAGTTTTTAAAGATCAATCTCTCTGCAGAACCAATCTCTCTTTGCAGTCCATTTATTAAAAAGACTTTGTAGTCCCATGTACCAAAGAAAAATCATATAGCCAATATGATTCTGGCTCATTCAGTAGCTTATGATTCCATACTATGTTTTATGAAATTTATAACATTTGACCACTTACATCTAATATGCGGGCACTGCTAAGCCACGTGTGACAGATTCCCACACTGATTCCTGTGCTATTAACATGCATTGTAAGTTCACATTGGGTTCATCAGCAGATCAGGTAATATAGTCTAATATACTGGATTATTTTATGCTGTGATGAGAAACATTTAGCTCTCATTCTCAATTCTCTTTCAGAGATTGAAATGCACAAATAGGATGAGATAGTCCAAGGACCCTTGCATGAAATTTTGAGAGGAAATGAGAGGAGGATGCAATTATTAATATTGTTTCTCTTTGGGATTTTTATATATGGAGAAAATTACCAGCTACCTTTTTGTCCCTGCAAAATGGTTTTAACCTGGGAAGCAATCAAGAACCAAGATTTTATATAATTTCAAGTTATAGCTGCATTCCTGCTTCCCTGGACCACCTTAGCCAGTTCTTGTAGCTCTTTTAACTCTGCTCTTTTAACTCTGCTCTGACAGGCACTGACGTTAAGTGCTGTGGGTAGATACAGGACACGCCATGTGACTTTTCTTCCTCTTCCAGTTTGTACCGTAGATTAGGAACAGAGAATAAAGTTGGACTGTGTCATTATTGTATTCATTAATTGCACTCCCTTCTGCATCAGTGGCTGCATTGAGCTGTTAGGGTTGGCCTATGGCAGAACTCCTTCCTGATGTTAGTTAGGCAATGTTGCTTTTGGGACTACTAGAATAGATGACAGAAGGGATGGTAAAGTACTTGACTAAATATATATATCGCATATGCTATATATAGAACAACAATTCCTATTGGAATTGCTAAGTGAATACCTGCTGTATGATCATCAAAATCCTTTGGAGTGATCCAGCTGTTTTTTCTTCTCCACTCTGGAATCTATGTTCTGCATACTTGGTTTCACATTTTCAGTACTACGGTCTTGATGCTGAAAGCCTTCAAGTGGCTTCATGTAAATCCAATAAACTACTCAATGTGAGTAAGGATTTGCAGAATCAGGCTTTGTATTTGCTGCAAGGATTAAGTTGTGTTTCTTCTTCTTCCTTATGCTGTGTCTAGCCTGAGCATCTCACATACTTCTTGTTGAATAGAGGACAAATATAGGAGATAAGGGCCCATTGGAAGTAAAAGGTTAATGGAAATGTTGTTTCAACTGGATACAGTATTCTTCCTCACTTTTTGGCATTAGCTAAAGTGTAATGTTGCTTCTCTCTGTTAAACAGCTGCTGTATTCCTCCCTAGAGGTGGCTGCATTTCAGTGGTGGGCGAAGGGATTCTTGTATAGGTATGCGTGGTGTATGCACTGCCCACAAAATGCTTTATTATCTGCAGTGCTCAGAAGTTGCTAGGGAACAGTGCTGACCCATTTTCAGTGATCAGTCTAAGTTTCTTCTGTTGAGGTCATACTTCTGTTTCATTCGTTGAGCGTGTCATCGTTCCATACCCTGTAAGGAGTTGTGGATGAAAACCTGGAATAGCACAGGAGTAGCCTGCTGAAATTTAAATTAAGCTTCTTAGTAAAGCAGTTTTTTATATCACCTCACCACACTGATCTGTATGTCAAGAGTGTGACTGTGGCCATATATGAATTTCAGAGATGTCACTGTGCTAGACAACAGGGATAGATTTCACCTTCTTCAGCTCCCAAAGCACTGGCCCCTGTCACTTGAGCTACACCATTAACTGAAGGACTTTTAGGCCTATGACCCATAATTGAGCAATTCTGATTCCATCCAGTAGAGAGCAGAGTTACACACATTAGCAAATGTATTAGAATTTTTATAAAGTGTCCTGGGGTTCTTTGCGATAAAAGGTGCTATATAATGCAAAATGTTGTTGCTGTTATTGTAGCCTGGGTCTTCAACCTCTTGCTGTCTTTTTAGTAGCAGTCTGTATGCAGTTCGTTCATTCAGATCAAGGGAAGGCAGGGTCTGCTGAGGTGGGGACTGGTTTAAAAAAAAAAAAGCAAGAAAACCAAACGCCAAACAAACTAGCTGCAACACAGATTTTAGGAGTGGAGAGCTGGGCAGTGAGTGGAGAGCCTGTCAATAAGAGTCAAGTCAGTAAGAGGAAATCTGCTAAATGCTGACAATTAAAGGCAGTGTCTCTACCTGATTTCCCATGGTAAATGCAACCTTGAGCAGAAGCCTCTGACCCAGATAATTATGTAATGCCTTTGGAGGAGGTGTGTCCCAGGGGACAGTGCACTGGACTGGGACTTAGGGGGCCAACTCTGCCACTGGCTTGTTATGAGATCTTGGGCTAGTCACTTCAGCTGTCTTGGCTTCAGTTTCCCCATCTGTAAAATAGAGCTAATGACACTTCACCCTGCACTCACTGCGCAGTCCACAGTGTGCATTGGTTTGTTTGTTGTAAAGTGCTTTGAGATCTATTCATGAAAGTGCAGTTTGAGGTATTGCTGTTATTCCCAACCATTCCTAAATCTGAACTGGATTTTATTTAAAATTCCAAGTAGCTATAGGCTGAATGAGTTTGCTACACAGGCTGGTAAACAGCTTTTGCAGCTATTCCACTTTTTTCTTTTACAACAACCTTAGCAAAAAAACTAGTTAAGAATTTGCATCATATTTTTGCATACACATATATTTTTAAATCTCTTTTTGGCTGTAGTCAGAAGCAAACCACAGGGTTCCTAACTGGCCAGTAGGCCAGCCCTGTTCATCTGCAGCTCCCATTTTTATAAATAAACACACTCCTCCATTCCTTTGAACACTCACATATTTTGCTGTCACGCTGAATTGTCCAGTTATTGGCTGCTGGTTGGAAAAAGTGGCATGCAGATGTGACAGGTGAGAGTGAGTCACCATTACTGGTATTGCATTTGTGAATGACCTTTGGACAAACAGAAGATCAATTTCCTCTGCAGCCTGTCCCCTAACTACCAACAGCACAAAGACAGTCACTTCTCTGAAACCACCTGAGTGCTTGCCTCATAATTCCAGCTGATACATGGCTATTGGCAGGGTCATGGTTTTGTCCTTTAATGCAATAAAGCCTCATTAGAGTGTTCCTAGTTTATAACACCATCACTGCTAATAGCAGTGTCTTAGCTAATTCCAGGAATGAGGTTTTGCTTGCTTGTAGCAGCTATGTCTATAATTTGACACTTGTAGGTATAATGCTGCTATTTTCCTGTTCCTCACTGCTCTGCGACCCAGCTTGCATCAAGTACAGTTAACATCATGAAGGCAGCAGGAGAATGCTACCAACAGCCATATTGCTATGCAGTGAGACAGCAGAAGCAAAACAGTTTCCTGCCTTTCCCCCTCATATCTGGTGTCCCTGCATGTCAGTCAGCTGCCAGGACCCTGATGGGGATGCAGAGCTATTCTCATGACTCACACAGTTAGATCACATTGGTCTCATTAGCTCTAGCTCAGGAGTGTAAGAAGTTGAGAGCTTTGCTAAGACAAAGGAAAGCTTGGGAAAGAGACAAGGCGTGCTGCAAGGAAAAGCCCTTGGAACAGCCAGTTCAGAAGGCAGCTCAGATTAAGGCTCACATTTGTTGTTAATGAAGAATAAAGGAAAACCCTAGAACCCGGGCGAGTTTTGGATAGTAACACATTGTGTGTGGATTGAGAGTAGAGGGATCAAACCTGTTTAAATGTGGAGATAATGTCAGTTTCCATACAACCACCTGGAGTAGCCTTATAGAATAGATGTTTACTTAAATAGCATATTAGCAATAGGGTTGCCACCATCAGGAGCACCTTATGTAGATTTTCAGAACCTTTTAAGGTTCATGAAAACAGTTTGGGGACACAGTGATGTTGTATCATTATCTTGTCTTGGTATATCATGCCATGATGCAGCGACACTGCAGCATGGCAATATGTCCTGAGATTACATCACAACATCATAAAGCAACACACTTGTTCATCAGGGTAAACATTTATTAACAATGGGAAACTGCAGGTCCTAGTCCTGCAAGGTTCTGAGAACCCTCAATTCCTACTGAGAACTGGGGCCAAGTTTGTAAAGGTTTATCTACTAAGTGGATGGAAGTCAGAGTAGCAAACCTCATGATATTTACCTCTGTTTTGAATCGTATGACTTTTAATCCTCTAGGGATGTGTGGGTTTTAGTCTAATTTTCATCTTGCAAAACATGCTTTTCATATTAATTTTCTGACTGAACACACAAAAATAAAATCTAAGCCCCCAAACACATGCAAACACAGAACCACAAGTAAGACAGACAGTTTTTGCCCAACTCAAGAGACCTGTATTCCAAAGACATCTGTTTTATTTAACTCATGGCATGCACAGTTCATTTTCTGAGGCCTAAATAGGTCTGGTGCCCTTTTACTAATTACATTTGATTATAAAACCTCTTGGGACTTATTTTTTCTAATATCCCAATTTGAATGGGGTTGTTCAAGTGTCTGGGTGGAATGTTTTTTCCTCCTGAAATGTTAATTAGATAGAGAATATGTTAGGTTTTGAGAAAGCTGCATTGCAAGCCCATAGATAAACAGATTGATTTAATTTTAATCTGCTTTCGTGGTGGTGCATAATGATAACTGGTTTCTGTCTCACAGGGCTGAAAACCACAGATCTTAATAAGAGTTTGTGGGTATATTATACAGCTTTAAATAGCTTATGTTGTGCTAGACCACTCTCCATAAATTGTTCTAACTCCATCAGTATCTACAAGGGATTCCCGATTCTCTTCTGCTGTGGATTTTCAATCAACAAAGCTATCAGTGTAACCTGGAGAAACGTTGTGGCATCTTCTCTGAAAACAACTGGCAACGCTGATTTGTACATGAAATATCCTAGGGGCGGGAAATCAGCTCTGAAAAAGCCAACTCAGTCCTGAAGGCCAAATCCTACTATTTTTACTGAGCCAAAGCAGATTTAAAATTAAAGGCCAAAACTTTCCAACCTGGGTTCCTAACATTAGGCTCCTTGATCCTTATTAAGGTTCTGCCCAAAAACTGGCCTGGTTTTCAGAAGTGCTGCGGGGACATTCCAGTTTTATTTGTTCAAAGGGGTGCTGCATGGAGGCAACCCTGCACTCCTATGGAAAGACCCTCAAATATGAAGGTAGTTCCTAATAAGAAAATCCTCTCCTTGGGGATTTCACTTCTCAGAGGCTCATCTATCCTGCATCTATCCTGACCCACACAGCTTTTGTGCTTCTTAAGGTCTGTCTTTAAATTCAAATAAGTCTCAATGTGAAACTCACTGAAAATGGTGGTGCTCTACCTGGAAGAGGTTTTTTTTGCATGGTTTTGCATGATTTCTATGCGAAGGCATACATCTGTGTGAAGACCATGTTCTGCTCTGAATTAGCCCCACGCAAGCAAAACCATGGGGGGGTAAATCAGGCAGAATTTGTCCTTTAAGAATGTATAAAGTTCCCATCACTGTATGGTTTAAATGTTATACATGTAATTAAAAGTACAAATACCAAGAGAACAACACACTTTCCAACCACTTCTCATTGCATTATTGATTTGCACTGGATAACTTGATCAGTTCTGCCTATGGCAGAAATACAGCCAGTGTAGTCTGCTACCAACAATATTAGGAAAAGGCTTGTGCAAAGAGAGAGGTCTTCAAAGATGGCTATACTCCGACGCCTTCTGTGGTAGACAGCCGCCCATTGGGAATATCCCAGATTCAGAAAGACTCACCCCTAGCAGTTATGGTGAGGGAACAGGTGGTCCTATACATAGGTAGGCCCTAGTCCTTTGAAGGCTTTAACTATTAGGAGCAGCACCTTAAAGCAGATAGAGAAGTTCCCTCCATCCCAAGGATGGGTTTATGAGACTTTGGAGAAACCTTAGTGTGTGTTTAGAGGGTTTAAAGGAACCTGCAACCCATCTCACTTTTCCTCTTGTTTCTGATTTCACTGTGAACCTTTCAGTTGGCTTTGTCCCTGACCCACCTACGCTGTCTGTCTGGCACTCTCTTTTTGAGGTTCTTTCCCATCTCAACACTATTCAATTGTTTGCTAGGTTTCTTCTTATCCAGAGGTCTGGCTCGACGGTGTGGTCTCAGCTCCGTTACTGTAAAATAAAAAAAAGTCCAACTAGAGAAGCACTTTCTGATTAAGTGGTTCTGATGTAAAGACACAAGCTGTTTAATTAGCATTATACCTAGAAGGGCTCTGCTGAACACTTGATGGCCCAGGGGCCAAAGTCTGAGATTTGCTACTCCAGATCGCACCGCCTCTTAAAATGTAGACTTAATAGAGCACCAAAAAAAAAAAACAAAAACAAACCTATAGTAAGAGTCACCCTGCTTTAGTGGGGGGGAATAGAGTAGCTAGGGCTTTTCCATCTCTAGTATCGTTCAGGGCTTGAGCAAGAAATGATACTATTTGAAAGGGAAAAAAAGGCTAGTATCAGCAACTCCCCCACAGCCACCATCCTGCAGTAGGTCATTTAGTATGTCACTTGGCACGTGTTAGACCCTGAATGCTCTCAAGGTGGCTTCCGGGGGGGCATTTAACTGCTGTCTCAAGTTGCTACTTTCCTCCACTCTCAGCTGTGACTATCCAAAGCCTTCAGTTTACTAACCCAGCCCTTCCTTTTAGCTGGGTCAAACCCCCCACCCTGTCCCCATTCACGTCTAGCCTGTTGGGTGCTTCCAATGGACCACTCAAACTGCTATCATCCGCTGGCTTGGCTAACCAGCCATTCAGACTGCTGGGCCTTAAAAACCTGAATGGACTGGTAAAGGCCTCTCACCCATGTGCCTCCAGCTGTCACTAGAAAGGAGGGGAACTCCTCTCTTGGAGTCAGATACTGCTTTGGACAGTTCAGTACTATATCCTGGAACTATCTGAGCGATAAAAAGTACAACAGACAAAAAACCAGACCCCTTGAGTCCTTTATTAAATGGTTATGAATACCCAAGGATGGTTTCACAAGACTTTTGAGAAACCTTACTGTGTGTTTAGAGACTTTAAAGGAACCTGCAACCCATCACTCTTCCAAAGACACCAAGGGAAACTAGGCACCCACCGAAAGTCAGTGGGAGTCGGGTACCTTGTGCTTTTGAAAATCGACCCCCACCCCACCCACTCTGACACACATTTGTCCATTGCACTATGACAGACGCCCCAAATGAGGCGATAGCTCGTGGAAGCACATCAGCTAACAGGCACTCTATAAATGGTGAGTGTAGCTTCCTTTCCTGGGAAAGTTTTCTACACGTCTTTCCCTTGAGCACCTGCAGTAATCAAAGACCAGAATCAATTTCACAGATTTGAAACCTCTTTTTTCAGAAATGTTTTGGCGGGTTTTTTTCAGGGGGAGGAGAGCGAGCAGTAGCATGATGTCAGTGTGTTGCAGGCAGAATCCCTTCAGGGGTCACAGACAGGACAGTCCTGGCCAGAGTCAGAGTCAGAAGATCTGCCATAAGCACAACATGTCTTTGATCTCCTTTTACTGGAGAGTGAATTCTCTCTCTCTTTTTTTTTTTTAATTTTTTTTTTAAATTTCCCCTTGGTGTTTCAGACCCAATGCTGGGTTGACATTGTACCGGGGCATTTAGCGGCACTCATGCTGTACCACTTGTTTTTCACCAGCCAGCTGATCCTTTTTATACAACACTTAAGCAACAATTTTACAACCATTACCAGCCTGCAGTAATGACACAGGCTGAAAGCTAAGTGCTAACTGGTTGTAAACTACAAAGAAAACTGGGAGATGTTAAAACAGATACTTTGATAAATGAAAAGGGGCAGCTCCGACATTTTAATTGCATGATTTGAAGCCTCTTTTTATCACTGGAGTAAACGTGGTGTTTAGTGGGTCATGAGATGGAATTGGGAAATCACGGTCTTTATGTACTTAGGAAAACGTGTTTGATTTCAGGAGTGATGTATCAGCTCAGGGAGTTCCCGCTATATCTTCTTCCTCTCTTGCCTTGCACCCTGCCAGCACTCACAGGTTTCCAGTGAGTGAATTCTCCCAAGTGCGTTGCTTATGTGGACTGATTTGTGAAGAAGATGGTAAGCTCTACGAAGGTTTCATAGCTGCAGACTAGGAGTAAACAACATGCTGTAGTGTATATAAAGCAAACAATGATGCAAAGCACAGAAAAATATATGGATAGATGGTAGGAACTTCTCTTGACTAAATGGTTATTGAACATGCAGAGCTGAGGAGCAGGGGCATGTCTTTGGCTGGTCGGTCGGTCTCTCTCTCGATTACCCCCCCCCCCGTATATTAGTAAAACCAGGTGGGTGGTGGGGAGCTGAGATCCTGCGGGGGGGGGGGGGTTGTTTGGAAGGTTCCCAGCAGTGGGGAGAGGGAGCCAGGAGCCTCTGGGCAGTACCAGGGCTCTCTGTGGGGAGCCTCCAGGCAGCAGCTCCGGTGGCAGTGAGGAGCTGGAAGCTGGGTGGGTACAGCCTGGCTGGGAGCGGGGAGCCCGGGAGGCAGCCAGGCTCCGAGTGGGGAGCAGGGCCAGCACAGCCTGGCTGGGAGCCTGGGAGGCAGCCAGGCTCTGAGTGAGGAGCAGGGCGGGCACAGCCTGGCTGGGAGCAGGGAGCCCGGGGGCAGCGGGGCTCTAGCTGGAGCCCCCCACCCACCCTGATGACATCCTGACTTTCTTGTCAATGTCACGGTTCCAGCATGGAGCCATGAAATTGATAAGAATGACAGTGTAACTAATGCAGTGACACCCAATGTAACTAATGCAGTGTCTATACCAGGGGTCGGCAACCTGTGGCATGCAAGCTGATTTTTACTGGCACGCTGCTGCCAGCCGGGGTCCCGGCTGCCAGCCCCGCTCAGCCTGCTGCCGGCCTGGGTGAACGGAACCCCCGACCGGCAGCAGGCTGAGCGGGGCTGGCGGCCAGGACCCCGCCTGGCAAGAGCCGACAGAACCCCAGACCAGCAGCTGGTGAGCCGCTGCCGGTCTGGGGTTCTGTTCCAGCCACCGGCCCCTTGCCAGCCGGGGTCCCGGCCATCAGCCCCGCTCAGCCTGCTGCTGGCCTGGGATACCAGCCACCTGCCCCGCTCACCTCGCTGCTGGTCTGGGGTTCCAACCGGGGTCTGGGCCTCCGCCCTGCTCAGCCCTTCTGCCGGCTTGGGGTACCGGCAGCCAGTCCAGGGCTCTGCTCCTGGCCTGGGCCCAGCACTCTGCAGCCCTTATCAAAAATTACACTACAATTAGCGAAAAACTTGAAAACTTAAAAACTTCGTATATTACAGTAATCGGTAAAAAAATGTATAATGTTAATAAATACATAGGTTTAATGAAACAAAGTAGTTGTATTTAGGTGCCTGTGCTTAATTTGTGTTTTCGATGATTTACCTTCTAAAAAAATCTCGCCTGTCTTGCACCCCCAGAAAGGGCATCTTGGACCCCCAGGGGGGCACGTACCACAGGTTAAGAACCACTGTACTAAACTGATAAGATCTGCATTTTGATTTAATTTTAAATGAAGCCTCTTAAACATTTTAAAAACCTTGTTTACTTCACATACAATAGTTTAGTTATATAATATACTATATAGAGAGAGACCTTCTAAAAATGTTAGAATGTATGACTGGCACACGAAACCTTAAATTAGAGTGAATAAATGAAGATTCGGCACACCATTTCTGAAAGGTTGCCGACCCCTGGTCTATACACACACTGCGTTGCCCTAACTACACCAACATAAGCCCTACGCCTCTCGTGGGGGTGGAGTTATGATGTCAGTGTAGTAGGGCACTTACATCGGTGGAAGCAAGGCTGTAGTGAAGACACTGACATAATTAGGTCAACGTAAGCTACTTTACATTGACCTAACTCTGTAGTGTAGACCAAGCTTATGAAGTCTGCAGTGAGTGACTAAATGTGCTTGTCATGTGGTCCCTGACTGTCTTCCACTTGACATGCTGAGAACTGTGAGTCAATGTGGCGAATGAAGGAGATAGCTCTACTGTGTTTAAAATGTCATATTTACCTCAGTTTAATTGCTTGACGCTATTCTGCCCGTCTGCATGGAGTTAAATCAAAGGAGGATGTTAGGGGTAAACAAACAGGAAATGAAATAATGAGATAAAATACAAAGTATCATGTATCCTTAGGAAAACAAGGGGGGAAATATCTACCTGCCTGTTTGTAGCCAGGTTAAGAGGCTTATTTTTCCAAGGTCACAGCCTAAGATCAAAGGGACACTAAGCAGTTTAAGGCTCCTGCTTAGAGAGGAAGGAGTGGGGAATTGGCAGCAGCTGTTGGAGGTGAGTCTCTGACAGAGAGTTCATCTTCACTGCACAGTTAATCTGGGTTCTTTCCCAGGTATTGGCAAAAGCCCACCTCCCATCCACAGACAAACCTCTGACCCAGCCTAGGAAGAGCTTTAAGACCAAGCTAGTTTACCAAGATGGGAGTGAGGGTTAGAACCCAGTCTCCGTCTTAACTCAGGCTGTAAGCTATCCATTTTGCAATGAGGTTGCGGGCAAAATCTCTTGAGTGCTGATAGTGCTCCCATGCCATCCCATGATTTCCACTGACGGACAGATAAGTTCTCCCACAACTGACCTGGAAAATATCCTAAAGTATCTGAGCACAAAGAACAACAGGAAATGCTCCCAGATGCACTTGGGTGAGTGCAGAAACAGAGAGGACACAGTAACCTGGGTAGAGCTTTGCAGCGGGGATGCTCTCACCTGGGCTCGGCTAATCTAGGTGCTCAGACCCGGTTGCCAATCACCCAGGTTGACAAAGCAGTTTAGACACACCATAACGAAAGAATGTGGCAGAGCAGTGTGTTTTTCCCAGCCCAAAAGTAAGGGGTCTGGGCTGAATGGAATTTATCAGAAACTTACAAGGAAGGGATAAAGTGTAGGTGAGAACCGATGAGCATAAACGTTTGTTGTTTTGACTATTTCTCTGCTTTTTATATATCTCTGGGTGAATAAACAATATGTTTGTTTTGAAGTTGTTTTGGGATCATGTCAACCCCAGTGGGTCACAGGCTCCCAGAGAGAAGTTTTCTTGCAGATTTCAAATACCTTTGGGCCTGTTGTGTTACAGGGGGGCTGCAACCCACAGATCCAGTCCAAATGTGGTTGAGCTGTGGGGTTTTTTTTCCCTGAGAGAGATGCAGGAAGAGATGCCTGTGGGGTGCATTCAAGAGGGGCTGCAAAGGGGTCTAAAACACAGCTTGCCTTGTAACCATGGCAGTCAGACACAAATTTAAAAAAAGATTTGGAAGAAGTAAATTGAAGCCTGACAACAGTCATATAAAAACTTCAAGTAGCTTCACTTTTAGGTCTGTTTGTTGACAAATAATGTACCTTTTTGTTGGCATTAACCCAATCTCTTCCAGGTCACTCCTTTGTAATTAAGTGTAAGTGCCAAGGTAAATTGGGTGAAGAGAATTCTGCAGTGCAATATTGGCAAACAAAATAGGAGGACGCAGCTGAGAAAAATGAATGAAACTGGCTTTTGTTGGAGTCAAAGCTTCGGTGGTAATTACAGGAGCATGTGTAACTGACTGCACCAAAAAGAGCTAGTAACCTCTAATTCTGCAGAAAACAACAATCTAGTTCTATTATTGTTTTCAGTAAAATTAAAGGTTTAGGGCTTGTAAGAGATGACTAAATTAGACCTTATCAAAACCCTTTTAAAGAAATTCTCAGCCTTAGACTGCAATTACTCCAGGAAGGCATGCAAGAGCTGATGTTTCAACACAAACCGGGGAAGTGAATGTCAAGGGTAAACAAGCTCAAGCTGTCTCTCTGTTTGTGTGTCCATCCTGCTGCTTTGCTACACCACACCGTCTCTTAAAGAAATGCAGCGAGAAGATAACAAAGGAGAGAGGTAGTGGTTGCAGCTGTATTTTTTGGTACTTTTAAAATTGTTTTTCTATGGAAACAGAAGATTCCTTCTAAGTCTGTGGCCATTTCTTTAGCAGAACTGAGACATTGGGTCCAATTCTCATTTACACTCAGGCAGTGTAAAGGAGAATTTACACCAGTGAACTGTGGATGTAAAAGGCTACTAGTATGCTAGAGAGGAAAGATGGTCTGGCTAATAGTTAGGGTGCTAGCCTAGGATGTGGCAGACCTGGGTTCAAGCTCTTGCACTGCCAGAGGTTTTCTGTGTGACCTCGGACAAGTTGTTTAGCATTTCTGTGCATCCGTTTCCCAACTGCAAAATGCGGTAAACAGCACTTCCTTGCCTCACAGGGTGTTGTGAAGTGCTTACTATGGTAATGGGGTGTATCTGCACATATAAGTGCCTTATGTAGATTCATACCCATTTTGTACTGGTGTCAATGACTGTGCGAGGTGTGGGGCAGCAATGATGCAGACCAATTTTCCCATATGAGTCCCTTCATAATGTCCTAATCCCACACTGGCATGCTATAATTAGCAGTACAGTTTAGATGACCACTCTGGAAAGCTGCACCAGGCGTGCGAGTGGCAGTGTGAATGTGTGAATTCATAGTCACAGCTGCCTGATCCCGAGAGGTGCTGAGCACCCACAACACCCAATGAAATAATTTAGGCCCAGATCATGAACAACATTTCGGCTCCTAACTCCCATGTGGGCCTTCCGTTAGTTCTCACTGGTGGGACAGAAAGTAGGCAGAGCAGGGAGAGAAATTTCCCATCAGTACAGTCATTGGGACTAGCTGAAGTTGCAGACTGGCATCAGTTTCCATCCATCTTGCCTTGTTTTTCTTTCTCTGGCACACGCTCTCTAGTAAACCTACCTGGCCTGCAAGTTAATTCCCCAAGCTCTGATCAGGCCATTGGTCCGTCTTCCTGAGGGATCTTTGTAACTATGAACGGACAGTGCATCCTGCGTACGATGCAGCATATTGTGAAATTGGCATAGAAGACTCCGAGCACAAATTATCTGGTCTCCGCATCATAATTCCTACTGATTAGCTAAGGAAATTGCTAAATAGTAATAGCTACCATTGTGCTATCAGAAGAATAAAATAGATACCACCTATCACCTCCAGTCTGTGGAAGGAATCCCATGCCCCTTTTTACTTTGTCAGGAATCTGTTCTTAAAAGATTCCATAGGAAATCTTGTAGACAGGGAGAGCCAGTAATGCTTTCTACCGTTAATGACATCTCTGTGTTTGCAAAAGGTATCACTCACATTCCGTTTGTTTTCTTAATGAAGGACTTGCCAGCATGCTGAATGTATTTTGTATATGAGATTTTGTATATTTAATTTGTAATTAAACTGGCATCTCGTGACATCTCATGTGTTGGAATATTTGACCGAAATGTTTTTTATTTAAAAAAAACCAAAACTTTGAAAGCCAAAATATGACATCACTGGAAACTCCCAATTCACCAGCATTAAATAAAGCTGGAGTAAAAAGGGACAATGCCAATGTGGCTTAGTGCACACATTTAGATGTTTTTGTGGGCGGGGGGGTGGGGAAAGAAGAAAGAATTAGGGGTTACAAAATCGGAAATTAAAATGCAAAAGAAAGAAAACAGATTACTAAATTAACTATTTTCGCTGCAGCACTGGTAACCTCAAATCAGCTGCATTGGGATACTGCATAGGAACCAGGAAATGTGTCTCTGTCTCTCTTTCTAGCCAAGTCTTTCTAGTCTTAACCACTCCCATCACCGTCTTGCAAACAAGCCACAATCTTGCAAACAGGTACAGGCATAATTTTGTGTGCTTACTTAACTTTGTGCATGTAAGTAGTCCCATTGAAACTGGACAACCCATTTGTGTAAAGATAAGCACGTGCCTAAGAGTTTGCAGGATCACGGCCTGTAGAACCAATGAGGGCCAAAAGCATAATTGAGTAGGCTAGTTTCACTGTCAAAATGACACAGAGAAACTTACAATCAAGTAGTATAAATGGTGACAAATTGTAGCAGAGCAGAGCTTTAAAATTCTTTTGGTTTTAGCGATCTAATGTATTATGGGAAGAAAATGTAAATACAGATCTATTTACCATTATATCACTAACATTATTATCTTGACACGGTTCCTTTAAACTATGGGGAGGTTTAATTCCATTATACTTTACCTCTTACCAATGTGGTCTATCTGTAATGAGCTGCAGCATCTCCAGAGGACCAGTAATGAGAAAAAAAATGAAGATCCATGTAACAGCTTGGAAATGAAATTCTGTATCTAATTGTTGACATACTCTCTTGTTCCTCTTAGGGCAAAGGTGAAGAAAGGTGTGAATATTTTCAGCGTAAGAGCCAGCAGCCCGTACTTATGGGACATTAGAGAGAGCGTGGATTATACTGGGAAATATGCACCAGCTGTCATTGTTTGTCAGAGGAAATCTGCTACCTCGGAAAACAGGTAGGTCATTTACAATAGTTTTACATTTTGTAAATGAGATAATTTTGCTTTTTCAAAACAGATGTATCTGCTTTGCTATGGAAATTAATAAAACTTTTATTATAGTTTCTAAATACACACAGTAAGTGTATAAATGGAAAAACTGATGCTGTCTTTAGTTTAAAATATTCTGCTTACTGTACTGTATATACTCTAAATCCATTTTGATTGCCTAAATGAAATGAAAACTACCAGGAAATGTTCATTTCACAGTGTTTAAAAGGACTTTCCTCATCTCTCTGAATTTAGTTCAGCCAGATTGTTTAGTCTTTTCAAATTATTTGCTTCTGAACTGGTCAGGCATTATATTAGTGGCTTGTTAATTACAGTCTTCAATTTGTATCCTTAGCTTTTGAGAAGGAACTAAGAAACACATACCAGGCTTCAACCCATGTTTTTGTCAGTGAATTTTTAATCCACATTCAGAGAAGTAATATTCAGATCTTAAGTTCACGTGATAAAATAACTTAGGTAGGACACTGACTCCAAAAACAATATTTGATAGCAGTTGTTCCAGTTTCTAATCACAGTTGAGTGTTTTTAAGAATAAATGTTTGATACCTTTTTGTTTCACTTCATTCACTGTTCCTGGGTAAGCGTGGAGAGGGGAGATCATGTTGGTAAGGAGCTAACTGGCTAGAGATTTGTTATATTAATTATTGTTACTATTAAACTTGCATGATGAAGATGATGGTCAGATTCTGAAGTAATTTACCTGCTGTGAAATGCCATTAAAATGTATTGGGTTTGCACAGGGTGCAAGATTTGGCCCGTTTTAATGAAAACCCTCTTTACCTCTAGATAAACGGGAAGCTTCGTGGGTCTGGAATATAGGAAGGAGGGGAAGGGGGACTTCCTTTACTTTCCAGACATAAATCTGTTTCCCCCCACACACTAGAATTCAATTTCAAAATCCCCCCCACAGCCCCGCTGATATGGTATCCTCCACTTCCTCCCCTAAGCCATATATCATCTCATAGCTGGCTGAATTTTAGTGGCTGGGGAAGGAATCTATATATGCCCAAGGTCACAGCCTTTTCCTCAATAAAAGAATCAGAAAGCTTCTTAAAAGGCCTGATTCAACGTTCACTGAAGTCAATGAGAGTCTTTTCGTTCATTTCGGTGGGCTTCGGATCAGGCCCAAAGCAATTATGATAGTGAATTATCTCCCACCATCTACCCTTCCATCTTTTGGGGCTGTGTTCTGCAGTGCAGCACAGCATTTCTGCAATGCAGTGCAGCGCAGCATGGGGGGAGGGATAGCTCAGTGGTTTGAGCATTGGCCTGCTAAACCCAGGGTTGTGAGTTCAATCCTTGAGGGGGCCATTTAGGGAGTTGGGGCAAAAATTGGGGACTGGTCCTGCTTTGAGCAGGGGGTTGGACTAGATGACCTCCTGAGGTCCCTTCCAACTCTGATATTCTATGATTCTATCATTTCCCTGCTTCTCTTTCAGTAATGGTAAAATGTAGTGTGTTATCAAGGATGGAACAACATTTGGCTACTTATTCCATTTCAGTGTTCTCCTAAGCCTAAGCATTCAGTGCCTGCCCTTAAAATGTGCCAATTTTCATTAGATCATTACATAAGGTTAACCAGTAATTGAAGTATCTTCCCTATCCTTCCACATGCTGACTATAGGAAATGACTTAGTAGTACTGCAAATATGGTAGTAATGTGATTTAGGCTCCAGTCCTGCAATAAGCTCTGCATGAGCAGACCCCTGTATCCCAGCAGAGCACCATTATTATCAAGTCTGTGCCCATGTAGAGTTCAGTGCTGGTTTGGGGCCTTAGTTATCTAAGGCAGATGAGAACAAAGATTAATTAGGGGGAGCTAGTCAGGCTTTTAGATTGACTAGGTGGTATCCAGGCCAGGTCCTCAAAGGTTCTGGACCCAGGCTGCTTATTGTAAGAAATGTAACTCAGTATCTATTTTGAATTTAATTAAAACACTTATAAAATCAAGAAAACATATCACCAAAGCTAACCTACTACTACCACTAAACTAAAAATGGAGCATTACAACAATCAAATCAAGATCAAATTAGACTCAGTACTGGACTAGAATTACACCCTCAAAATAACTGAGTGATCAAATGAGTGCTAAAAATAATCAATTCTTATGATGAATTTTAAAGAGGATTCTAAGAAAATAACTGTCCACTTGTTTTTAAATCCTGATTAAAGAATTTTACCAAATTTATCAGATCTATCATTTAAATGGTTAAGTGTCTTAACACTGAAATCAGCATATTTACCTAATGTCTGGACCACAATTTTACAGCTAATTAAAGCTTCCTTGTTAGACTTAATTTCTTGTGTGGTGGCTAAAACTTTCCTTCCCCTCCCTCCAGCACAGATACCATAATACAGACCTCAACAGAACACTGCCCTGAGATTTCTACTACTTTGTGCTCATTGTTGAGCGAGACAGTTTTGTCACTTGTGCTTTTGGGGCATAATTTTGCATCACTGAAGGAGTTCTGGATTTACACTGCTGCGACAAGTCAGACCGGAAGTCTGTGGTGGAGCAGGGATTTGGATTCAGGTCTCCTGAGTTCCAAGCATTCTTCCTTCTTGTGGCAGCCCAGTTTAGGGAAGCAGAAATGCTCAGCTTCAAGTTGCTTATAGGGCAACTCTAAACCTGTAAAAAGTTTCTGCTGCCCAGTATGTGCTCAGACACAGAGTTCGTCATGTTTATTTGGGCAGATAATATACGATGAATAATGAAACAGAAACCCAAAAGAGAAACCGACGGATGGCACAACTTGATGCTTCAATCAATTTTCAGCGTTTCCCAAGTCAAAGCATTTCTGAGTCACTGATTCATTCATAGAGAAAGTTATTTCTATAAGCTTTTTTCTTGTGGTTTAGGTGGAAATGGAGGGAATTTAAATAGAGGGTTGTACAGTGTAAGGACTGTACAGATGTTACAGGTATCAAACTCATCTACTAATGATAGAGGTCATGATTTAGTTTGTTATAAATTTATACTTGCATGAGGGTGAATGTGAAGAATCGAGGAGTGGGGGGGACCTTATGGTTGTGTCTCCATTAATCTGGAATGTTGTCACCAGCCTGTAATAAACAGGGCACTGAAAACGTCAAATGATATTTGACAGCTGTGTTTAATTAGTTATTCTGATACAGACTCATAATATTTGCTGTTAATATTCATTCAAAAACATCCTGCTGGCTCTGATAATATTTATATGTTAATCCTGTTATGATAAGCTTTTAGTGCCAAAACCTCTCAAAACAAAAGAGTGATATATTTCAAAACTTATATAAAGAAATGTTCAGGCATCCCGTTAAGTTTGTCACTTGCACAAGTGTCTCCTTAAGCCGTGAAATTACACCTGTCACAGTAAGTTAGCTTTATTAACACTATTTCATGATCCATGTAAAACTATCAGGATCACAAAAGCATGGAATCTCAAGTTAATTAACATGGCCACCTTTGCATTCATGGGATCAGATCTCTGATTTTTAAGAGTAATTAAACAATATGTATATAGAGTCTGAAAAATTTCTAAAAGAACTCCAGAAGCAAACAACTTGATAAGAGTTCAATATTTAACTGTTAAACATGCAAAGATAAAGAGGAATTATTTGCCAATAGGAGCTCACTTCCTCCTCTTCCTCCTCATTATAATGCTTGATCTTACTCCTAAAAGTGAGTGGCAAAACAGGCATGAGTAATATTTAATAAGGAAATCAACATGCTGAATAAGGCATTCCTAATATTTTAGATTTCATTTACATATTAACCAGCATAGTGACAAAAAGAAGTTTTCAAAAGTAAAACAAAGTCCAGAGCTTTCGTGACTGCAGGAAGTCAGATGGAATAAAGCAAAAATAAATGGGTATATTTGAATGGGACTTTCTAGATGATATCACGGTACTGTCTAGATGAGTTTATTTCCTCCAATCTAGACAATGGTAAGGACAGATTTGAGTTTTTGTATTGCCCGTGTGACCTTGGACAAGTCATTTAGTCTCTGTGCACCACAGTTCCCCAGCTGTAAAATGGGAAAGATAGCAACTCCCTACCTCATCGGAGTGTCATGAGGATAAATACATTAAAGATTGTGAGAGGCTCAGATGCTACAAAAGTGAGTGCCATAGGTACCTGAAATAGATGACAGTTAAAGCTATAAAGCGACTCTATTTCTGTTTAAATCAGCGGTTCTCAAACTGTGGGTTGGGATGTGTAACAGGATCCATGACCTGCCCTTCTTCCTGGTGCCCACTTGCTGCCCCCAATAAGGCTCAGAGGCTTCAAGGTTGTGCAACATCCCGTGTCTTTATTTATTTAAGGTTATCCCACCACTAGTATCTATCTATATACAAGCCTGACAGGATTAGTCCCCTCCTTTACAGGCAGAGTCAGCCTTCAGCTAGGAGGCCTCCGATTCCCTCCCTCCCTGACTGACTAACTGACTTCTCCCTGGCTGCCCCTGGCCTTCTGGCTCCCTCCCAACCTTTATCGCCCTTGGCTTGTCAGGCCAGCAGGGTGTTGCCAATCCTCAAGCCGGCATCAGGCCTTTTCCATCAGCCCCAATCTGTTTCCCCTGATTGGAGCTAACTGAGCAGGGGCTAATTAGGTGCTTCTGCACCAGCACCCTGCTACAGACCCCAAAGTGGGTCACGACCCCATTTTAATGGGGCTCGGGGCCAAAGCCCGAGTCCAAGGGCTTCAGCCGTGGGCAGCAGGGCTCAGGTTACAAGCCCCCTGCTTGGGGCTGAAGCCCTTGGGCTTCGGCTTTAGCCCCCTGGCCTGGGGAGATGGGGCTTTGGCTTTGCCCCCCTGCCCAGGGTAGGCTGGGATCAGGCTTAGGTCCCCCGTCCTGGGGTCCTGCAGTAATTTTTGTTGTTAGAAGGGGCTCACGGTGCAATGAAGTTTGAGAACCCCTACCTTAAATCCATGAATACTACATTTTGTCAATTGAATGTATATTGGAGAATTCAGGATATTTTTCCATCCACCCAGGTCAAAAATAGGGGTGGGCAAACTTGGAAAGTCTTGGAGAAGTCTGGATCCAAACTAGGCAAATCTTCTTAGTCCCCGAATTCAGTGAAAATGTAGCCAGGCTTTGTCCTGAGATTTCTAGTACTTTGTGCTTATTGCTGGGGAAGAAAATTTGCCAAGATGGGGTTTCTTACGATTTTTTACCACTTATACTTTTGGGGCATAATCCTGCACCCTTGAAGGAGTTCTGGATTTACACTGCTATAACAGACTGTAGTCTGAAATCTGGCCGATTATTAAGGGAGTCTATGGGCCAAATTCGGCTTTCAGCTGCATCTGTGTGGCTCTCACTGAAGCCAATATGTGATAATATGTATATGTTAATCCTATTAAAATAACAGCCTATCACAATTCCTCTTTGGCTGATGGCAGAACTTGTCCCTGTGTGTCTCATTTTCCATGAAGACATATCCTAATCTGAGGTACTTAAATTTTCTCCACGGTTATCCAAAGAATATGAGATAAACTAAATATTATCTGGAGATAAGAGAAGAGGGAGCATATGGTAACAGTCCCTTTGATTTACCTACACTTCATGTTTATTACATGCAGTCTGGGATGTTTAGTATCCCGCATTTCTCGTTTTCAAATCAAGTATGGAATCTCACGTTAAATTATTTAACATCTAGTTTTGGTGTTATAACTGCAGTGAGTTACTGCCTCGTTCCTGTACGTGTTGCAGCTGCCATTACATTTGATAAGGTCTCTAGGGTGCTGTAATCCTAAAATACTGTGCGGCTTTCTCCGCTGGAGCTACAAAAGAAACAAATTTGACATAAGTAACAGTCTAATAGCAACAATAATTATATCACGTGGGTTGCTGGTGTTCATCAAAATGCTTCGTAAATGTGGTCCAGCATTGTAGATCACCAGGGATGTTTTTCTCCAAGCTCCGTTTTCACATAGTTTTACCCACCAAGTATATATTAACACTAAGGGAGAGAAAATGCTCTGTTCAGTAGAATTACCAAAACAAAAACACTCCCTGGTATGTGTCCCATCCCATATGCTCTAGTTGATCTTAATATAAATACGTGGACTTGAAATTTCAGTGAGCAAATAGTAATAAAAGCCTTATGGGCTTTTGGACTAAATATACCTAGTATGTCATTGCAATAGTTCTACAAGCAACGGGAGGTTTTCTGTGTATGTGTAGGTAATTGTATGACAACCTAAGAGCATTTTTTGTTCTCCAGAGGGAAAACCCCCACCTGCGTGTGTTATGTTCAGAGAGATCTGCTTCACTTTGCATTCTTTTGGTAATGTAGTTTTCCACGTCAGATTTGCCTGCCTCTTTTTCAAAGCTCTCCATGGACTAATCCTATTGCCCTAAGCTTATGTCCACCTGCTCCCTGAGCTATAAGCCATGGCCCAGCACCTTCTGTAGTCATTTTCACCAGTGCAAAATCTGCTACAGCTCTGGTTTGTAGTGTTTGCAGCACTCTGCACTGGTGTAAATAGCTACACAAGGTGCAGGGCAATGGTGCAGGGTAATCTCTGGCCTCTTTTCTCTACTGCCTTGACTTTCTGAACATATATTCAGCTTGTGTCCCAGCTGATCTCTTTGGTGCTTTACAAAATCCTCCAGTCATGCCTTCCTTGTTTTTCCTTCTGATGCTCTATGCTTGGGGGACTCATTGTCACTTGGTTTTACTCTGTTTATCTGAACCCAAGATCTTGAGTCACTTCACCTCTTTAAGCCTCCTTTGTTCTGCTCTGGGCTTGCAATGATCCAGTAGCTGAGAGCAGAATAAATAGGGTTGCCAACTTTCTGACTGCAAAAAACTGAATAGCCTTGTCCCGCCCCTTCTCTGAGGTCCCGCCCCCACTCAATCCATCCCCCCTCCCTCCGTGGCTCACTCTCCCCCACACTCACTCACTCGCTCATTTTGACAGGGTTGGGGAACAGGAGGGGTGAGGGCTCCAGCTGGGGGTGCAGGCTCTGGGGTGGGGCTGGGAATGAGGGATTTGGGGTACAGGAGGGGGCACCAGGGTGGGGTCGAGGGGTTCAGAGCGTGGGAGGGGGCTCTGGGTTGGGGTAGGGGGTTAAGGTGCAGGAGGGGGTGAGGGCTCTGTCTAGGGGTGAGGACTCAGGGGGCTGGAGATGAGGGGTTCAGGGGGCTGGAGGGAGCAGAGGGAGTGAGTATGGGTTGTGGGCTCTGGGAGGGAGTTTGTATGTGGGAGGCGGCTCAGGGCTGGGACAGGAGGTTGGGGTGCAGGAGGGGGTGAGGGCTCCAGGCAGGGCTTACTTCAAGTGGCTCCTGGAAGGGGCCCGCATGTCCCTTTGGCTCCTAGGTGCAGGGGCAGCCAGAAGGCTCAGTGCGCTGCCCCCAACCACAGGTGCAGCCCCCACAGCTCCCACTGACCACAGTTCCCAGCCAATGGGAGCTGTGGAGCCGGCACTCGGTGCGGGGGCAGTGCGCGGAGTCTCCTGGCTGCCCCTGCACCTAGGAGCTGGAGAGACGTGCCGGCCCCTGCCGGGAGCTGTGTAGAGCCAGCCTCTGTGGCCATCTGGACTTTTAGCGGCCCGATCAGCTATGCCGACCGGAGCCACCAGGATCCCTTTTTGACTGGGCGTTCTGGTTGAAAACCAGATGCCCAGCAACCCTAAGAATAAGGCCCACTTTGCATATTGCTTTGGGAGTGTGACTAGCTACTGATGAGTGACATAGAAGCTGTGACTGTCCTGATGAGGACCCTGTGACAATCACCACACTTTAGTCCTCTGTAGCCCAGACTGCAGTAATGTGTTCTGCTCTGGGCTGCCCTAGCTGTATACTTGGAAGCTCCAGTCATTGCAGAAAGTAGTTAGCTACTTCCTGAGTGGAGCAAGATACAGTACATAACACTTGGTCTAGTCACTGGCTTGCTTTTTGCATACAAATGCAACTAAAGACATTGCAGATTACCTTTAAATGCTAAACAGTCTGGGCACCCGACAGCACTTCTTGATTGGAACCCCAGTTATGTCTATTACATTTTACTGGGATATTCTGACTGTCAGCTTTTTGGGGAGTAAAACTCTTCTGAACCAGGCCCAGCCTTTGGGATTTCACTTCCCTTGGTTGTCCGGCTTCAGGGTGAGCTACAGCACATAATGCAAGGCTTGTTTAATTTTGTACACTCGGTTTATGTTCTAGCTTTGGTTGATTACACGTTGTACTTGTAACCTCTCCTCTGCTGAGGTCTGCTGACATGAACCAGGAAACAGCAACTGTAGCCCCTTGTTGAGGGCTGCGTATGCAATTTGTGGTGTTATATAATTAATTTTTTTAAATTGTACGACATAAAATATTAAATAAAAAATGTCAATTTAATCAAATAGCTAACAAGATTTTCAAGTGACTAGTAATTTTAGGTGCCTTGATTTGGGGGGCTCAAAGACGCCTTAAAGGGGCATTTTCATAAAGCATTAATCACCTGCCCTTTGAAAATCAGGCATCTTTAAGGTGCCTTAAATTCAGCACTCCAAAATTAAGCCATGTAAAATTACTAGACAGCTTTGAAAATCTTCCTCTAAACCACTATTAGGATCTGGACTGTATTAAATCAGGGAGAGATTATATGTTAATTTCATTCTGAAATATCAAAGTTCAGTTTGATTCTCTCTTCCCAGGCATTTAGGGAGAGGAGTGATCTAAGTCTCCCTGATTTTTTTCATCAGTTATAAATGCCCCTTCTCTGGCAGCTCTCGAGGCCCACAATGCACATCAGTTTGTTTTCAAAAAATTAAAAAACTCTATGCTGTTCCAGCCATCTGACTGTTTGTTCAATTGTTTTGGTGCCCTGAAAGTATCATATAGGTCTCTCCTCAAAAACGACATTTGAGCTCTCAGTATTTCAGGAGAGATTAGGCAGAACAGTTGCAAAGCCTCAATTTCTTGCTTAAAACTTGTATTAAGACTTTAAAAAAATATTGATTAGTAGCTCCTTAGCGGATTCACATGTCAGTTATGCCAGTGTAAATCTGGAGTACCTCCAGTCTCTGCAGTGGATTTCTGTCACTGTAACCCATACAGAATTTGGCCTGACTGCTTCACTCTTCTCAATATTAACCTCTTTTCTATAATTTTCATAATAAAAGCTCTATTTTGTTCATCAGGAAACCATCTTTTCCTTAAGTATGTCTTACTAGTGCTAATGTGTTAGAGAAATGCATTGTGCCCATCTTCTTGCCGCAAATCTAAGAGGAAGAGATGAAATATTAACCAACAAATCTTAGACAAAGGCACTATTAGGGGACTTTTTCTACCTGTTTGTTTGAATGAGGCTCATTCATTTAAAAAACAAAAAGAGTCCAGGCAAACACTTCAAAGGCATGTAGATAAGCTCTTGGCATGTTGGAGGTGGACCTAGTATCTATAGCCAGGACATTTAGATAAAGAAGGTAGCACAGGGCACTTCAGCTGTCATTACAAAGATGAAGATTTCTTTTAATCTTTGCTGAACTTTAAGGTGCTTCAGAGGGAACATAGCAGGGTTTTTTTGTGAGCACAATGTTATTACAAATAAGGTATAAGTGACAATTAATGTTGAATTGTTAACATAATCTCTTGCAGCATTCTGCAAGAAAAAGGATTCTTTCCCTGGTTCAGTGGAGTATTGCTCTTTTCAAATGAATTATTTGTAATAACTTATGTTTGTATAGCACCTTCCAATCTCCAAACGGTTTGCAAATGATGGTATACAGGAGTTACTTCAGTGGTAGGGGCTTATCACCATTTTTAAATGATTAGAGGTGCGAACACCTCTGAGGTGCAACATACATAACTTAGCAGCTCACAGCAACAATATTGAACAGCTTAGGACAATGAGCTTGTGTCTCCATTCCGCTAAAGCCTTTTTACACAACCTTGGTAACATAAAGGGACCTTAGGGTGGTGGGAGGGTCGGGAGCAAGAGAGTGGATGAGAACATCCCCCATGGAAGGGCCTCCCAGCTAGTGAGCTTCCAGCCCACAGCATAGTGGTTTCTTGGGTTATTACCAGAATTCACTGCAATATAGCCATTCTCCACTGCCCTGGACCCTTCTGGGGCAGTAGGAAGCCAAGTATAAGTAGGTGCAGCCCTGGGTGCCTTCTGTGAGCCCAGAATATGTGGGTTTAAAGCCAGTATTGTCCCACATCTTGTGTCCCTGTCCCAAGTGCAAGAATGGAGTAACTGAGAAGCAGGCCCAATGTCTCCTTTATGCTGGCCCTGCTACATCTCCTAGAGAGAAAAAACCCAAGGTTACTGTGTTTCACTGCTCATTGCAGGTGTACAGGCAGCTACACAACCGATGAGCCTGATCCAAGACCCAGTCAAATGATTAAAGATCAGTGGGCTTTGGGTTAGGCCTGATTTGCCCTAGAAGCTGACTTCTCTTTCCTGTCTGGCACGCTAACTGAGTGTGTTGCTGTGACAGTCCATGACAGTAAATAAGCCAGTGGAACTGTTGGAAAGAGTGACAGTCTTGATGTTGGCCTGATAAAGCCCTGAGCAGTTATGTTCCAGATTGTAGTTGCTGACTCTCCACCATCTCCATTGCTAGAAACCAGCACTCCCTCTCCATAGCTGTACGTCAAGCCCTCTGAAAAACATTTTCACACCACATAAAATGTCAGAGTAGAAGGCAACCTGAGAGAGAATCTGCTTAGTTCAGTTTGGATCAGTTCCATGTTCCACAAACACTATGAAACCTGACCTCATTTCAACAGTGACCCTGGGGTGGGACTTTGAATGGAAGGCATTTTGGCTTCAGGCAAAGTGTGCAGTGCTTGTAAGGCAAGATTAATTTAATTTCCTGTCCTATCTCATCTGAAAAGAGGGGATCAGAGGTAGAAATTTTTTATCAGAAAAAAAATCATCATATATTTTTGAATTAAATTGTATTGATTTTTTTGTATGAACAGAAAACAAGGATACAAGCATTACATATCTCTGTACCCCCAAAGAAAAGGAAATCCCGTACATGCTGTTAAGTATATAGCAAACCTAGTACAGTACCTTAGTCAAAAAAATCAACTAAGAATTTAAGAGTGGGAACCCCTAACATCATCGTCATCATTGTCAGTTACTGATTTAGCTCAAGAGGTAGAGGTCTGTGGTGTGACTGATAAGCAATTACATTACATTTTTGCAGAGGATTCTGGGTTGAAACTCTGCTGATGACCTGTGCTGGAAAAAGCAGCATATGATCATGTCATTGAAGATTGTATTGCAATGCATACATGGAGGCAGAAATAAGATTGCCTGGGTCATTTTCATACATTTTAAGGAGTTCTCATGGCACACAAAGTTCTCTGTGGCACAAGATGTTGGTGATCTGACTTGTATCCTCTGGAGACCTGAGTTTAACTCCTTCTATAAAGTTAGCTCAGTAGCCGACTGATTGTCTGACTGGGCTGGAATGCCAGAGCTTGTCACTTAGGAGCCTCACAATGATTTTTCAATCGGTCATCCTAAATGGTCAGCGCCTGTAAAATCAGTGAATAATACGAATACTTCAGGTTTTTATCACCTTCATCAGAGGGTCTTGCCACAAGTCATAAGCCTCAAATGCTCCTGTAAAATGGGTAAGCCAAGTGAATGATGCAGCAGTTCTCAAACTGTGGGTTGGGACCCCAAAGTGGGTCGCAACCCCGTTTTAATGGGGTCGCCAGGGCTGGCTCAGACTTGCTAGGGTCTGGGGCCGAGGCTGAGGTCTGAGCCTCATCACCTGGGGCTGAAGCTGAAGCCCAAGGGCTTCAGTCCTGGGCACTGGGGCTTAAGACTACAGGCTCCCTGCCTGAGACTGAAACCCTTGGGCTTTGGCTTTCACCCTCACCCTGCCACCCGGGGGGCGGGCTCAGGCGGGCTCAGGCTTCGGTCCCCGCTCCTGGGGTCTTGTAGTAATTTTTGTTGTCAGAAGGGAGTTGCAGTGCAATGAAGTTTGAGAACCCCTGGAATAATGTATTTGACGAACACAATTGAACCCTAAGTAACTTGCCTAAGGTCAGGCATTGAGTCAGTGAAAGAGCTGACGATAGATCAGAGAGGGCTGCCTCCTTGTCACCTGCTCTAATCACTGGCCCATGCGGCTGGGGTGCACATGCAAAAATTCTCCTCTACTGTGTTTTTCTGCCGTGTGCAAGTAACAAAAGACATTTCCAACTGTTTGGATACATTCATACCTATTTAACTTCCTTATTTTTATCCAGGTGTTGTCCAATGCAATAAATATCATTTTAGTGTGTGTGGGAGGATTTTCCTCAGGAACCTTCAAGACTCATCGTCACCAGGCAAGCACTCTGTGTGTCTGTGATAGTTAAAATTGTGTTCTCTAAGACACTGATAGCCCCAGATCCCTTCCTCACAATTGTAGTGGGACAGGAGGAGTTTACTACTTATTGAAAAGAGAGAGAGAGCATCCTTCAACCTGTGGAAAATCTAATGTTAAATCTAAAGATTCGATGTCATGAGCAATTATCTCCAATTTTGCTGTGAGTTTTCTTTCCCTTGGGGGATATCCCCTGGGAAATCATCTTAATTACTCTGTCAGTTAGAAGTGGGCAGGTGAGAGAGCTTGTTAAAGCACGAGTTAAGGTTAGGAGTGGGGCTACATGTGGTGGTGTAGAGTGAGAGGGAATCCCACTTTGTGGCAAGAAAGTCATCGGAAGTTAATTTCCCCTTCTCCGTCAGCATGCAGCACAAATTGGAAGGCTAGTGTCAGGATGTGGCATAGGCTAATATGTATTTAGACTTTTCAATGATTCCTATCTAAATTCTAACCACAAGTACAAAGATGAAATGCAATGAATATTGTTATTTATGTCATACTGAGTGTCTTTAATGGCTTCTTCTCTTAATGGATAGTTTTATGGATAAGAGGAACATCCAGAGTGGTAGTACTGAGGATTTAAAATAGATGCTTTTGGAAACCCTCATGATTCAGGCATCACCCAACCTCGAGTTAATGAGGTTAGAGAGAATCTTTCTCTATTTATCTTAGGTACTTATATGCTCATTACCACAGAATCTGAGCACCTAACGACCTTTAATATATTTCTCCTCACAGCATCCCTCTGAGATAAGGAACTGCTATTATCCCCATTTGACAGATGGTAAACTGAGGCTGGGAGAAACTAAGGGCTAGATTTACAAGGGAACTTAGGTAGGGTGATGCTGAGCATTGCCACACCTAACTTGTAGGCACCTAGAAAATCACTGGGATTCACAAAGCCTGGGTTAGGTGCCTAGGCTTCCTGTACAATGCAGGGGGAGAGATCACCATAGAATAGGATTCTCCTGGGGTTAGGTGCCTCTGCTGTTTCAAGGAGGAAAACATGCCTCAAAACTTTTAGCCCAGTGGCTGGGGAGCTGACCTAGGATGCTGAAGACCACTGGTTCAAGTGCCCCCCTCCACATAAGGGAGAGAAGGAGTCTGAACAGGGATCTGCCACCTCCCAGGTAAGTCCCCAGCCACTAGGGCTAGTCTGGTGTGAGTCTCTTTCAGCATCTCCTGTTGATGCTGCTCTACTGTGAATAAAATGAAAGAAGCAGAAAAAGAGAGAGAATGACTCTGTAGCCTAGTGATTAGATCATTCACCTGGGAGGTGGCAGACTCAGGATCTCAACCCCCTGCTCCAATGCTTTTTTTTCTTTTTTTTTTAATTATCAACAACTTCAACAGGAGAGACTGAGGAAGCCCTGATCAGACTATTCCATATACCCCACGGTTAGGGCACTCTCCTGAAAGGTGGCAGATCTCTTCTGTCCCTCAAGCGGAGAAGGGGCATGAACCAGGGGTCTCTCACATCTCGGGTGATGACCCTAACCACTGGGCTAAAAGTAATGGGGTGGTCATCATCCTTCTCCCATGTAAGCTTGTCTATGGGGCCCCTTGTGGTCAGTGGGTTCTGAATGCGGCTACTGCATCAGGGGAGTTAGGTAGTGGAACGCCCATCTGTCCCCGGGTCGTGCGTCACTCTGAGGCTTAGGTGTCTGGACCTGACGTGGAGCTTCAGTGCACATACCCAGAGGCAGAAACAGAGGTGCCCTGGGGACATTTTACTGCTAACATTTAGATGCTGAGCGGGTTTAGGTGCCTCCCAGGTTCAGCAGCAGCACTGTGCAGGTGTTTCGTGAATCCCAGTGGGGCCTGATTCTGGGAGTTAGGCTCCTAAAGTAGAGGTTCGACACCTACGTCCTTTTTGGAATCTAGCCCTAAGTGCCTCTGGAAGGTCTGCAGCAGGGTAGGGAAATGAAGTGGGATCTCCGGAGTCTGAGGCTAGTACCTGGGACTTGGGTAGCACCCTTACCACATCGTTCCCCTCTTTCTAGGGAGAAACTTTCTCTGTGGGCAGGTTATTCCATAACTACCTCCTGCAGGGCTTGTTGCACCTTCCTCTGAAGTATCTGGTACTGGCCGCCTTTGGAAACTGGCTACTGGACTATGTGATTCAATATAGGAGTTCCTAGGGGAACACCTACTTCAGTGGGACAACAGGCTGGCTGGCCGGCCACAAGGGATGCCTGTTATACATAAATGACTCAGCTATAAAAGAAGAGAAACTTTAAGACTCGATTTGGGTGTGTGGCTACAAGGCAGAACTGTCCCTTGCGACCCCAGTGTGTGGGGGTTGCGTAGCTGGAGTGCGCAATAAACACTCCACTCCCCTCTCCGGTTTTCTATAGGAAACAAGCAGTTCTTGCTCCATCCTCCCCACCCCCACTCAGCCTTCTGAGAATGAGTTCCAGCTTTAGGTGTCATTTGAAATGAGTTTTCCTGTGTTCTATGGAGCCTGCTTTCAATTTGCACCTTTTCCTAAGGTCTGGATCTTTTATATTGAACTGTGCAGGTTTATGAATTTTGTTCTTTCTGTATGATGCACTGCCAAAAATTGAGCATGGGAATGCACAGAAAAGGTGCTACACAATAATTTATACAAAATTACATTTTCGCAGAGGATGTGGGGAAGAGCATTAAGAAGGGGGAGGGGGAACAGAAACCAAACTACCTACACGCCTTGTAAAGGACGCCCAGGAGGCCCAGAAGACTAGCTTATGGTTTGATTCTATGGTAAGGTCCTGGAATCATTATTAGGATAGTATTTCATTGCCACTCGATGCTCCATGGGGCTTCATGCTTCTCCATATAAGAAGTGAAATATCATCTTGCATGATAGGTATATTTTCTGAGATGGACTTTAAAGCCCCTGGCCTTCGGGGAGCTGACAGCTCAGGTGAGAGACTTCTAGGTCTTTGATTCAAGCCCAGCTCAGGTTGGTAGTGACTGAAATTTACCATCTAATGGGGGATTTGTTGCTGGGATTCAGTTTCTAGTGGGTAGATACCTACATGACAAAAACACACCATTGCAATTCTGTACCCATATTGGCAATGTCAGAAAGGCCAAGGACTGAACGAGGACTCAGGTATCCTACCGACGCTCTCCCTCCCCCTAGAGGTGTTTCCTCTGTGCCGTGGCTGGGGTGCGTGGACCAAGTGGTGGTTGGGAGGGAACAGGGGATGCTTGCACAGCTGCTACCTGTGTTGAAGCTGTTCTCAGTCTCAATGCTGTCTCCCTGGCACCTCTCGCAAGCACTGATTCGATAAACATAATATTGAAATGTACCATGAACTAAACTTAATATCACTGCCTACACCCTTTCTTACTTGTAAAACTGGCTGTCATTGTCTCAGGGATGTTGTAAGACTTCGTACTTACCTCCACTTGAAACCATTGTTATTACTGAATGGCACCTTAGATAATTCCTATATTAACTATTGTAATTCCCTAACTACTGGAAGGCTTCATGAAGTCCTTGCTCTTGGGAAGCCATATGAGTCTCATGCTATAGGAAACAAGGCTATATCGCTTCCATCCTCTGTCTCCGTCACTGGCTTGCTAAACCATCTCTGAGACCAATTCCAAACTGTCAGTCTATCTTGCACCGTACAGTCTCAAACAAACTTGCCCTCCAAGCTCTCCTGGGAGGTGGGGCAGTGCTATTATGCCCATTTTATAGATGAGAAAAAGAGACACAAAGAGAATAAGTGCAAGGTCACACAGGAAACCTGTTGTAGAGTAGAGAACTGAAGCCAGGTTTTCCATGTCCCAGCCTTGTACTGTAACTACTGGACCATTCTTTTTTTCATCCTCAAGACTGGTTTTCAAAATGTCCCATAGCCAGGTGCTACCCAGTATCTTAGGGCTTTGTCTTCACTACTGGGCTAAATCGGTGCTACTTCAATAAGGATAAGTGCAGGGTCCTGCACTTAGGATGGAAGAACCCAATGCACAGCTACAGACTAGGGACCGAATGGCTAGGCAGCAGTTCTGCAAAAAAGGACCTAGGGGTGACAGTGGACGAGAAGCTGGATATGAGTCAGCAGTGTGCCCTTGTTGCCAAGAAGGCCAATGGCATTTTGGGATGTATAAGTAGGGGCATAGCGAGCAGATCGAGGGATGGGATCATCCCCCTCTATTCGACATTGGTGAGGCCTCATCTGGAGTACTGTGTCCAGTTTTGGGCCCCACACTACAAGAAGGATGTTTCAACTACCTGAGAGGTGGTTCCAGAGAGGATGGTTCTAGACTATTCTCAGTGGTAGAAGAGGACAGGACAAGGAGTAATGGTCTCAAGTTGCAGTGGGGGAGGTTTAGGTTGGATGTTAGGAAAAACTTTTTCACTAGGAGGGTGGTGAAACACTGGAATGCGTTACCTAGGGAGGTGGTAGAATCTCCTTCCTTAGAAGTTTTTAAGGTCAGGCTTGACAAAGCCCTGGCTGGGATGATTTAATTGGGGATTGGTCCTGCTTTGAGCAGGGGGTTGGACTAGATGACCTCCTGAGGTCCCTTCCAACCCTGATATTCTATGATTCTATGATGCAGCGGTGTTGATTTAGCGGGTCTGGTGAAGGTGCGTTAAGTTGACAGGAGAGCGCTCTCCCATCGACGTAATTAATCCACGTCAAAGAGAGGCGGAAGCTTTGTTGATGGGAGAATGTCTCCCACTGACATAGTGCAGTGTAGACACCGCATTAGGTTGATATAAGTTATGTCGCTCAGAGCAGTGGGTTTTTTACGCTCCTGAGGGACGTAACTTATGTCGACTTAAGCAGTAGTGTAGACAAGGCCTAAGTCAACCCCAGCCCCTCATCTTCTCTGATTTCCCCACTCATCTTATATTTTCACAGGCAGAACCATAGAAATGCAGAGCTGGAAGGGACCTCAAGAGATCATCTATAGTAGTTCGATCCCCCTTCACTGAGGCAGGACCAAGTAAACCTAGACCATGCCTGACAGTTGTTTTCTAACCTGTTCTTAAAAACCTCCAGTGACAGGGATTCCACAATCTCCCCAATAACCTATTCCAGTACTTAACTATCCTTAGAGATATCCTAATGTCTAACCTATATTTGATACTACAACATACGGTGTGTGTCACCTCATCAATCACTATCCCCAAGGAATCATGAATAATAAATCTAAAGAAAAATATGACTATATGTCTGCTAAAAGCATTTTTTCCTGTTGACTTCAACGGAGTTGTGACAATTTACACCAGCTCAGGATATGGCCCAATAATTTGTGACACAGCAACTACTGTGAGGAAGGCATATTCTGCGCTTGGGAAGAATGGTGAGCATTGTGGGAAGAGACAGAGCAGCAAGGAGCGGACTGTGGCTGCTGCTGCTTTTTATAGGGAATCTTGTGACACCCAAAGCTAACCAAGAACAGGTGCCAGGACTAACCAAAGACCGCTCTCATAACAAGGAGGCCAATGTACCCTAATAGATGGAGCACTGAAAGGACCCAGGTTCTGTTCCAGGTTCTTCCATTGGTGTGGTGGGTGACTGAGGGCCACATCATCTCCGTGCCTCAGTTTCCCCATCTGTAAACAGAGGGTAATGATACAGACTTCCTTGGTAAAGCGTTTTCTCTACTGATGACAAGAGCTAGGTACTACTGATTTTTAGTAGGTACTGTAATACCATTTTGGGATTGGGTCAGTCCCCAGGACCTGCCCCCAACAATCCTGCACCAGCCATTAGAACTGAGGTCTCTAAGGCTATACAAACAAATACCCTACTCTTCTAGGCTGCTTCCCATCACAACCTTTCTTACAGTGCTCTTCATGTTCCACTGACATTTGGACATCAGCTGCGTTGCTGCAGGACTGCACGAGCCATTGGTGAGACTGTGATTTTCACGTCAATCCTGAGAAGCCCTTTTGTGTTGCCTGTCATGATCTTGTTTAATTCTACAGGTCGCTGTACCATAGTATTACTGTTTCCTCCCAGCAGCCGTTGTATCTCTTAATCAGGGCTCTTGTACTCGATTGGCAACTTGTCCTATTAACGTGTTCGTAGTTTAAATACATGTCTCGTGTCTCCCGTTGCCAGCATATCGCTTGCTGCTCAGTCTCCACATTTAGATAATTTTTTTCCAGAAATGTCTCGTCGTTTTCAGAACAACTGGTTTGATTGGGTTAGGTTTGTTTTTTTACAAGTGGGGATTGTAACCGACGACTGGATTAAAAGGCACGGTGTCATAAACGACAGCACATGACCCACAAGATCGTAATATGACAGATGCACACAATTCGTTCATGCAAAATAAAAGACCTGAGTATCAAGAGGAAAAAGCTGACAATAGAATACATTGAAGGAAAAAAAGAGAAAGAGAGTAAAAAAGAAACAGAAAAAGATACAACCTGAATAAAGGTAGCAACTCTTCCTGAGTAGGGCTGGTTGGAAATTTTTCATTGCAACTGTTTTTCAATGGAAAATTGGGTTTTCAACTAAATGGGGGGGAGGGTTGCAAGACGTATTTGCTTTCTGCAGAAATTTTTGACTTTTCATTAAAAAAAACAACAAACCCATTGTAAAATTTTCAGATTTTGGCCCCAACAATTTGGGTTTGGAGTTTTAATTTATTTTATGAAAACTCATGTTTTTCCACAACCCCGCATCCATATTTTGGCCCGCTCTGAGTCAAGAGAGCAATGGAGAAGGACAGATTGTCAATAATAAGGACCCAAAGCTGCAGACACTTTAGACGTGTACTTTACTAACATGAGCAGCGCATAGAAGTCAAAATTAAGCACATGCATAAGTGCTTGAAGAATCAGGGCCTTTGCCCATATATATATATATATATATATATATATATATATATGAACACACCTAGAAACAGGTAATTGCACAAGGAACATACATTTGCACATACAAATGGGTACTTGGGTGAGCACCTACTGATAGCTATATTTGCACATTTTGACTGTGTTTAGGAGGCATGCTCTGCGCATTCACTTGTCTTTGCACATGAGTGTTCCAGTGTAGCCGCTATCGGGTAGATCCTGAGAGACACTCGGAATTTGTACCTCTCAATGATTTCAACAGTAGTTTTGGCCAGACCTCTCAGAATGAGGCTGGTACGATCTGAACCAAAGCCCACTGAAGACAATGGAAAGCATCTCATTGACTTCACAGGATCAGGCTTTAAGCATGTAATGGCTGGTCCTGAGGGCAAACAACAATCACTGGTAGTGATTCTTCTTTAATATAAGTAGAGCTGGGAGGAAAAGGGTAATTCCATTTTGCAGAGGATTTGGATTTTTGTTCCCATTTGGCATGAAAACAAGAAGTTTCGAAATTCTGCATATAGGGAATGGAGCTCCTGCTCTAGTGCAGTCAGCCTGGTGGGCTGCTCTGAGCCATGGGCCCTGGAATCCCTGACTCTGAGGCAGTCTGGCAAGCGGGCTACTGATGACCAGAATGGGTAAGCTGGCAGGAAACCAGGCAGGTTTCAAACCTGCCTGGCACGCAGGATTCCATTGGGACTGTGCTTGGGTTCCATCAGAACTTCGTCAAAATTGAACCATCTCCGCAAAATGGTCAGATTTGGACAAATTTGCAAATTCTAAAGAAAAAATGTTTTGTTGAAATTTTTCTGACCTGCAGTACATATGAGGGGTAGACTCCTGGGTTTCTGAGTCTTTATTCAGTCCCTGATGCCTATGTCTGTTGTCTGTAGCAGGTCATTTGTTTGCATATTTTGCAAACACAATTTGAGCACTAATTTTTGACAATCTAGTTCATAAACCAGTGTTTTCAAACTTGGATTCCTAAAGTTAGCCACCTAAATTAGATATCTTATATAAAGTGGCCTAATTTTTAGAGGTGCAGAGCACTTGCCACTCTCATTGCCTATAATCACTCCCTGAAAGTATTCTGATCACGGTAGATAACTGTGACTAGTAGTGTACTGCATCTTCCATGTCATACATAAGCCTCTGAGTGGTCAACAACTTTGCAAACAGGATTGTATTTAATACATAAATGCAAAACACATTTGCTATCCTGTGAACAAAAGAATGTCAAGTGCAGAGTGAGAATTTCTTCATTTCCAGATTATCGGACTCTTACATTTAGTTTTGAAACGGCTAAAAATTAGGAAGAAAAATAATTAACCCATGTAATTTTCAGTCCAATTAAGAATGGTTTAGGAGGCAAATATTGTACCTGGAAACTGACTGATTATGACATGTTTCCTCTGAGATGCATCTTCTTGTTAATTGCTAAAAGCAATTAATTTGCTTCTTACAGCCACACGCAGAGCCCTTTGTGTGAGGTGAATGCAAGCAAGTGAAAGGCACATAAAAGATCAGAAAATAATATATTGAAATTTATTACAGATGTTATAGTGTGTGGGTGGGTGTAGGGGCACCTACCTATGTATTGTGATACAGCATGGCCAGAAGGCAGTAGGAGGGATATGAAAGTCCCAGGATGAGGAGAAGCCTTATTCCCTGTAGAGGGACGAAAGGTTTCTATAGATTAATTAAAATTACCTGAAGCCAATTAGAGCCCCTGAAGCTAGTCATCTGATAAAACCCCCCTGCTTCAATCAGCCAGGGGAAGGAGTTGGAGTAGAGGAGAGTTTGGAGAAGTGCCGTGGCTGGCTAGAAGACCAAGACCCTAGGTAAAGAGACACCCAGCTTGTGCAGAGAGAGGGGGCAGGAAGCCCCACAAGCTGAAGAGCAGGAGAGGGAAGTAGCCCAGGGGAAGGAAGCACTAGTTCAAGTGGTTTACCACTATCCCTAGGGCCCCTGGGCTGGGACCCAGAGTAGAGGGCAGGCCCGGGTCCCTCCCTCTCCACTACCCTTCTCTGGGTTACTAGTGGGACACTAGATACCCTAGTTCAGGGGCAGGATACTGTGCCCTGAAACACCTCCTCCCCCCCCCCCCCCGCCCTGTCCCAAGAAGAGGAAGCGTGGGACCCATCCTAATCGTACAGGCAATTTGCCATAGTATGTACCTATCCACACATAAGTGTTATACTACATTAAAAGAATATTAAGGTCACACAGTCAAACTCTCAAAAATTAGGAAATGGCAGAATTAAGGATGCTGTGCAACTATATATAAGAGAGGTATGTGTGTGTTCTGCTCTTATTTCACATATTTAATTAACATATAAAATCAACATTGATTTCAAGTTCTTAGGAATCTCAGAAAGAATTACAACATCCTGATGAAAAATGGCTATTTATCCAAGCCCAGATTTTGTTCTTGTCGTCCCCATGAAAATAGGTCTTGTTTGCACAGTCACTAAGCAGCAAATTATCAGGATTTTAGCTGTCTCTCGCACATTGGGATAAATGCACAGTTTTAAAAATGCAGCCCAGGGAATTAGCCCCTTGAAGTTGTGGGCATTTATAATGGTTATTGTAAAAGCAATATTTTGCTTTTTGCCTTGGGCCTCTGCATTTGGCTTCCTTATTATGTTTACATAACACTATAGTAAAAAATATCTCCTACTCTGAATTTTAAAGGATTAACCTTGTTTATGAAAATTAATAGTTCTTCTGTTTCTTGGATCAACCACAACCATAATCTCGATCTATAACCAAGCAGACAGATGTACTAATGAACCGCTAGTGATAATTCAGGTGCTTATTTAGGTACAGAAACGAAGTCGAGCAGTGCTGTGTAACCAGTCTGGTTTCAGGCTAGCCACTGCTTTAGTGTCCCCCTTTTGGGCTCCCCAATAATTCCAGTGTAGGCTTTCATGTCTTGAGTGACATCCCTTCTTGAGGTCGGGATTTGTTAACAGAGTTAACGAGGAAATAAAAGAACACCCAGCCTTCTGAGATGGCTCATAACCCTTGGTACAGGTTCTTCTGAGTCCTGACCCTGCTGAGGCTTTTATCTACCAGACTTGCCCTCCACACTCCAGCCTTCTCAGCTGGCTCCTGCTCCCAACAGGCTTGCATATCTAGGCCTTCTGCCTGGGAATTAGGGAGAGTGTCTCTGTATAGAACAGCTCAGGCAGCCCTCCTGCTCTTAAAGTCTCTCCCTGCTCTCTGTCAGGCAGCAACAGCCAGGACTTTGTACCTGGAGTCTTTCCTGCTTTCCCCAGCTTTCTGTTTTAACTATGTGCCAGAAAATCTGATTAGTCACGTGGCTTGCCTGTTAGATGACCGTGTTCATTGTCTCCGTCTGGGGAAGTGAGCTAAGTGTGGCACAGCAGGGCTGGGCCCATCTCCCTTAAACGGTCAGTCACCCATTGTGCGCATTGTGTACCACCGGTGTGGATTTTCAGACTGTAAGTGCAGAATACAGATACGGCATCTGCCAGGAATAATTGTGTGGTCGGGGATGGGCCTTTTGCTGTCCCTGTTAAAACCCACCCAAATTTGGCCCTATCCTTTGAAAAATCTCGGTTTGGACATGTCCAATCAAAACTTGTTAGAGTTTGGCAGCTAAACTCTGAAAATTCCATCTTCACTGAGCATGCTCCATCCCTACACAGCTCCTGTGTGCTGACGGGACTGTTTCTGCACCACCCTCACAAAGCAACTGAGCGTGCTCCACCCCAAAGCAGTAAGGTCCTAGCAAGATGCTCTCTGCAATTGCTCCTTTTGGCTGCTGGGGGCCATGGTGGCACCAGGGCACTCTAACTGAGTCTCCTGGCTCTGAAGCAGCGCGGAATAGGAAACCACCTGACTCAGATGCTGAGGGGATAAGACCAGATAGGGGGTAGAGGGAGGGAAGAGATGCAAGGGATTAGTTAGTGCTAAAAATAGTATGTGATCACTTAAATAAAGACTGTATCACAATGCAGACAAACAAGGTGGCTGAATTAAGATTTCATAGGGAACCGTAATTCTGGCATTCCTCAACTTTTGACCTCACAACCTTAGTATTCTTTCAGTATAGCTTTGGATGTAATTGTGTTTATACAGGTCTCCAGTCAGCATAGTAACTAGGCCCTAATATCCTGGCAGCAAGGGTTAAAATAGCTTTCAGAGTGTGTGTGAATGTGGTGGTTAGTCAGAGCTCTGAACCTTCGCTTGTTTGAGAAATGGGAAACAAGCCATTTCCTTCTGCTTCGGAATCATCCCTCCAGGTTGTCGAAATTCTCTCACAAGAGGAGAAGAAAAAGAAGGGAGGGGAATTGCTTTGGTCTGATCTCCAAATGAAATAACCAGCTGCACTTTTTTTAACTGTCCAGAAAATTAAAGGTCACTTCAAACAGTCTAGCAGGATAGGTTTTAATTTATTTTGTTAAATGTTTCTCTTCCTTAATTGTCACAAAACTAAGGCATTAAAGCTAAGTCAGGGCTGAGTGTTCTGTTAATAGTTGCAATTACTTTAAAGGAGAATGTTCTTGGAGAAGGGGAGTGCAGGGCAGGTCTATCAAGTAATATAGAAAAAAATAAAGCTAAAAATGGTAGAGATTTAAAACATAAGGCTTTCCACTGGCAGTATGGAAGGATCATTGTGTTTCTTCCCTGTGGAGGTAAAAGAAAGTAGCAATGTAAAGGGCTGATTTGTGAGTCATTGAGCACATCTGCATCGTGTTGAACATGTGCCCTCCATTCCCATTACCTTCACTGGGAAGTAAGATGCTCAATACTTCACACTAAGCACTTAGTATCCCCAAAGGATTGATCCACTCTTTGAATCTTCTTGTTGTTTATCCTGTAAAACAAACAGGAAACAAAGTACGAAGTTGTCCCTAAATAACATGCTGTGTGTATATGCAGTAATATGTATACAGTCCTAATAAAGAAGAAATCTTAGAAATCCTATATCTATTATCCATGTGCATCAAAGTATCTTCAGTACATGTTATCTAACTTGGATCACCAAGACTATGATTATCATATAGGGTTCAATCCTGCCACCATTGTAGTTAGTGGGAGATATGCTACTGACTTCAGATGGACCAGAATTGTGCCCTTACCTTTAAGATACAGACATAGGCAAAGGAAATAAGTGATAAGATACAAAGGCATAAATGATGAGTAAGGTCTATATAGTATGGCAGCACCTGGACAAGACAGTTGGAAATTTAACACAAGGAGCCAGATTCATCCGTAATATGACTCCGTTGACTTTAATGGAATTATATCTTGGATGAATTTGACTCTTTGAGTCCAAACTGTGGTTGAAGATTATTAAAGGGACTTCCATACTTCATAATTAGAGCAAGTGATCAACGTGAGAGCAATACAACCTCTACTTGGTAGAGGCTAAAATTTATTGGGATTCCCCAGTGACCCTTTCCACTTGGTTTCCCAAGAACTCAGTTTAACTTTGGTCTTGTTACTTTGGTTCCTTTATTTGGCATACAGCAAAGCTATGCTGAGTTGATTAGACTTAAACATAGGGGGGTGGGTACAGGGTATAGCACACATCCCAATTTACACAACAAACCTTTTCCTATATATACATTGATACGTTACTCTGCATTTATTGTACATTGCATTACACATTTTGGGATAGGCTTGGTTACTTTGTAGGACCCAATCCCTGTACAGCATGCGCTGTGAATACACAACTTACTATTTTTACCTCATTTCAGGCTTATTTTATTCATTGTTATTTTGTCCATTATAAATGGTTCCTTGAGTGTTTCCCCCTTATTTTAGCTGGTACAGATGTTCTGTTTTCAGCTTGCTGATCTATTTACCTTCCTAATCTTGTCTCCTAAAAAATGAGGCTTTACCCATGTCCAATTACTTAGGTCAAGCCAGGCCTACATTCCTCTGCTTTTGTTATATGTATATTAACACTTGCTTTATTTGTATTATATTTTTGTTTTTTGTGATTTTTTTTTGAAGTTTACTACTTAGCAACATATATTAAAGACTACAGTAGTTGCAATTATTTAACCACTATTAATGCTCGGCTTAAAGTATGAATTAGGAGTGCAAGCTTACTTTTTTTGACATCGTTTATCAGGGTGTAATTTTACATTATAAGTTGTTTTGCTTTTAGAGCATCCTTTTGACATTTTAAACTTTGCTTTTATTTTAATTACATTATAAAAACTGGTACAAAATATATAAAAATATGTATTACTACAGGAAATTTAGATGTGAAACAAAATACAGGCCAAACAAAATAACATTTTCTGTGTTTATACCAGAAGTGGTGTTATTTAGCTATTACACTATACTCGTTATTGCTAGCATAAGCAGTTTTTACTTTACCAGTGTTTTAGCATTTTTTAAACTGTATTTTGCTATTTGGAGAGTTTCCCCAGAGCGAACCCACATATCCAGTTACGTCAGACAAGGCCTACAGAATTTATCACAGGTTATCTAATCATTTGAATCACTACAGAAAAAATCAAATAATGCCCCTAAAAATCATTCAGTTTGAAATTAGGAGCTGATTCAGAACTGAACCTTAACTCGGCCTACTCTTTTGTAGGGGCAATTTTGTGTCTTTGGTGACTGGCATTAATTGCTATTATTTGCCCCCACAGTAAATTTCTGGGGCAGTTTTTTGTTCTTGCAGAACTACATCCTCAAAGGTTAAGACTCACCTTTGAAAGGTTTTGAATGAGCGAAGACTTCAAGATTTGGCTCCATCTGCATTTCCCGGTCCTGGAATTAAGATCGTAAGACTATGTGGATAGAGCGACAGTAGAGTGGGCAGGTGTTGTGCAAATGCCCCTTACCAGCTCTGCCAATGCACCTCCGTCTACACTGTACTGTCTCTCTATAAGAAGCTTTTTAAAGGTTACCTTCCACCTGACATGGCTTCAAGGAATAATATGGACATCGTGTTGCTATGGTGACAGGCTACCATCCCCCTGTGAAATACAGGCAAACCTTGTTTTAAGGCTGTGTACCTTTTTTTTTTATAATGTAACTGAAAATGGGTGAAACAGTTTCAGCCTGAAATTTGGTACAGGCCTACCTAAAGGTTAGTGATCCAGGGCTGATTGGTCCAGACAGTTAGAGCTGGGTTTTGAGTAGAAGGCATATATTAATCTAGTATTTTGCGTGGTTCTGTCTTAGGGCCATGCAAAACTCTTGGATTTCAACCCAGTGTTGTTGTTGTTAGTATTATTTTATTGGTTTTTAAGTACCCCCAAAGTATTCTAGGCACTTGTCACCTTGTTATCATAGGTGTACAGCTCCGAGCACAAAGGCGCCCTGATCCTGTTTAGGGCCTGTAGGCCTTACTGCAGTTCAAATAAATGAATAACAATAATGTAAGGAACCCGATCCTCTCCCTTAGAGAGCACAGCCAAGGGACGGTCATGGACAAAGAAGGGAAGGGGTGACAGGGGATGATGGTAAATAATAAATTCACATAGCAACTCAATATGGCATGTTCACCTGGTGATTCCATTCATGTTTGTTGCTGTTACCTTTTATTACCTAGACCCCTGAGGAAGGGTTGTGGCCTCTTGTGCTGAGCAATGTCCATACTCATAGTGAGTATTGAGATCTGTTTCTGGGAGCTTGCAATTTAAACTGATAATTGACTAAGGTTAGGAAGGGGACCAGAGGTACCGGGAGGTGAAGTGATTTCTCAAGATTGCACAGCAGGTCAGTGGCAGAGTTGGGTGAAACTCTTGGCTCCACTGAAGTCAAAAAGGCAGAAATCCCATTGCTTTGAATGAGTCTCTCAACTCCTCCACTTAGTGCTCTATTCAGCAGACTTCACTGCTTCCCCTCACTTCTCATAGGTGAGACTTCCTAAGGGGTGTATCTCTTTGAAGTACTTTGTTCAAACCAGAAACTTGATATGAATTCACATGAATCCATGTGAACAGACACTGGAAGAACTAGGAGTGTGACCCAGTATAAACTTAACGCACTGAGAATCTCCCCGTTCTACTCATGCTCTGTCGTGGCCTAATACTGGTCGCTTGAGAGGGAGCATAACCATTCTTCTTGGCATGGAAGCACACCTGGTGGGCCTTCCTTTGATTTTGTACCCCAAACTGTAAACTTTTCAGTGTGAAAGTGCCTTGGTCCCTCTGTTTAAAAAAATAATAATGAAAAGTCAGATCTTCAAAGGTACAAAAGTTCTGTCTCGCCTTTCACATGATTGCCCAGAAAAGTTATTTTAGAAAGTTAATAACCCAAATGAATCCATCTTATATAGCCATTCCCCCTCTCAACACAAATTGCATTTATTGTCAAAACTACAAATTTGAGCATTTTGATCAATATCCTCATTTCATGAGCTGTCTATGAAAGGGATCTGAAGACGCAGCATTGCTTGAATGTCTCTGAATAAAGATTGGTCGGCCGCATCACTTTTTCTCCATAGATTCCAGGTTGATTCGCATACAGTACACACAACCTCCATCCCTCTTCAAAATCATAGTCAATATTTTTTCCTCTCTACATTTCAGTAAGTGCTTGAGAGAATACAACCCCAATTAACACATTAAAGAGGGTGGGAGAAAGGGGAAATCCTTTGACGTCTGGGTTTTTCACGAGCAAAGAAACTGGGTTTTATTCCAAAGGCTTTTTTAGTTCATTTAACAAAATATCTGAAATTTGGTTTGTTACAGTTTCCACTGTTCTGTGTCTTCTTTTATTGATGGAGACAGGGAATGACAAAAGTATGAGATGGTAACAGAAGAGCTGTGGCCCATGGTGTATTCCACATATATCAAGCGCTCAGTCCCTGAACGATGTTGAATCCATTCAGATGCTCTTAGGTGGCAACCAGTGTCATATCCTATGTACATTGCATCAGTCAGTGAAGACAGATCATTTTAAAGGAAAACAAAACCCATGCCCGTGTTTATGCTTGCCCTCAGAGAACTGGCTGCACACAATTATTTCAGTCTCCTTGGGGAAAAAAAAAGGGGGGTGGTGGTTAAGCTAAAAATATTTTCTCTATATTTGTGCAGTTGCCCTATATGATTGGCATAGCTTTATTTATAATGCAATTGACCAAATATTGTCATGGCTGAAATAGATCCCATGTATGACCCAGAGAGCTCTTGATACCAGGTGGCAGAGTGCACAAGGAGGTGCATAGGGTTTTTCAGGGATCCCCTGGGTCAGACACATGCATAATAGTTCACCAAAGGATGGCATGTGAGGTTTCTACTGAGAGTCAGTAGCCCACTGGTCATGATCATTTAAGGAGTTATGTATCTATACTAAAAAATTACATACTTAAGGCCTTGAAGTTAAGACAGGTCACCAGGAGGTGACCTGAAACTAGGGGGTATGTACTTGACATGGCCCAGCCAGGTCTCTGCTGCTGCTACCCCTATATTTAGAGAGAATGCCTGGTCAGAACAGATGTGTATATGCAGTGCAGTAGATTATAGTAGAGGAAGTATTGTCCGGTGGTTAGAAGCAAGACACTGGGATCAATGCTTGGCTCTGCTTTGGACTTGGTGTGTGATCTTGGTCAAGTCAGATAATCTCTCTAGGCCTCAATTTACCCATCTGTAAAATGGTGATAACAGTAATACGTAGCTGAAAAGGGTGTTGTGAGGCTTAATTGATTGATGCTTGTAACACGTTTCTGAATCCTCAGATGGAAGTGCTAGGTGAGTGAGCACCACCAGGATAGCCACAAATGGGATGGTGAAATCCTGTACTTATTGTTATAATGTAATTTGATTCAAGTGTGTTGTTCAGCTATTTGGAAAACAGAGAAATCTAGTGGCTGAAGTTTTACTGGGGAAATGTTGGTTCAGTCTGAAAGGGACAGGACTGAGGCAGGAGCTTTCTATCTAATTGTTCCCAGATGAATACAGGACTGATATATTGGTGACATTTTTATCAACGTCTTTTGCAGCTTATTAGCAATAATGCATGCTAATGTGGGAGTTGGGATTGGAAATCACTACTATGATTTTTCTGTCTCAAATAACCATATCCTGCTGACTGATGTACACACAAGTCATGTTTTAAGGGTCAGAGTTTGGAAGCACAATGACACTTTGAGAGAAATGTCTAGCCTGTGATTTGCAGGGGGTTAATAAGCCCTCCACAGCTGGCAAATATCTAAGTGCAATCCAAGGTTGACTGTTTTCTGCTTCCTGCGGAGGGCCTCCTAGGGTAGATCTACACAGCAGCTAGACATCTGTGGCTGGCCCATGTGAGCTAACTCAGGCTCAGGCTGTAGGGCAGTTTCATTGCTGTGTAGACTTCTGGGCTCAGGCAGGTCCTGGTGTCTCTAGGACTCTGCAGAGTGGGAGGGTCCCAGAGCTCTGGCTGCAGTCTGAGCCCAGAAGCCTACACAGAAAGGAAACGGCCCTGTGAGCCCGAGTCAGCTGGCATGGCCAGCTGCAGGTTTTTCTTTGCTGTGTAGACATACTCCTAGTGTCTGAGCTTTAGTAGTCTTGGGTGCTGGTATGGTGTATATTTGAAGGTGGGAATGTGAGGCTCAGTATTGTGTAAATGTAAGCAGAGATGATCATCCCATTCACTTGAAAGTTACAGTCTGCATTAGTATTTAATGACACAAAGTCCAATACTGCCCTGATTGATACTAGTGCTATCTCATTGACTTCAGACTGGACATCAGGGCTTGTCAAATGGCACCCGGACACACAAGCTGAAACCTGGACTGCCTGGGTGAAAACTGGACGGGTGGCAACCCTACTCTGAAATAGAATTTTCTTTACCTTGGTGTGGGAACACCCAGAATCAGAGATGGGCCCAGATCAACCTCCCTCAATCTGAATATCTGCAAAACTTTTCAGTTCAGTACTCTCATCTGCCTTGAAACCTTCATCTTCTCTCATTGCTCAACCAAAAAGGGCCTGAGACGGTGGAAATTATTAATTAGCAAATGAGTTAGTTCTGTTGCTGCAGAGGGTGGTTGATGTATGAAACACATTATCCTAAATATGAAGGGAAGGGTAAACACCTTTAAATCCCTCCTATAATCTAAATAAGAATCCCATCTTCACTGGGTATGATCATTAGGAATACGACAGTATTGCATTTCTGAAGGATTCTGCAACTTTGCAGGTTGTCACTGAGAATGCTGGGCCAATTCCTGAATCCTTAATTAGTTTTAACTTGGTCATCAATGATGTATTTTGTGAAAACTGAATAAAAACTCCAGGGTTTGACCCTTGAATTTGACAGAGACAGATTGTTCCAATCTTGTCTGACAGCTCATGTGCACAGATTCTTGCTTTGCTTGTGAGTGACGTGAAAAACCAAGAATAAAAATGAGTGGGCCAGAAACCATCAATACACTGAACACAAAAGGCAAGTAAGTGTGTATGAACATTCTGGTAGAAGCTTTGAAACAAATTAGCGAATTACTGTGTCTGCTGGATTGCAATCATTGTATTTTTACAGTCATAGGAAACTATTCTGTTTGATATCAAAGTGCAATTTAAGTATCTATTTTATTTCAGTAGCACCCTGTCATAAATATAAAGGGAAGGCTAACAACCTTTAAATCCCTCCTGGCCAGAGGAAAAACCCTTTCACCTGTAAAGGGTTAAGAAGCTAAAGATAACCTCGTGGGCATCTGACCAAAATGACCAATGAAGAGACAAGATACTTTCAAAGCTGGGGTGGCGGGAACCAAGGGTTCTCTCTGTCCGTGTGTTGCTTTTGCTGGGACCAGAGCAGGAATGCAGGTCAGAACTCCTGTAAAGGGTTAATAAGCAATCTAGCTAGATATGCGTTAGATTTTGTTTTGTTTAAATGGCTGATAAAATAAGTTGTGCTGAATAGAATGTATATTCCTGTTTTTGTATCTTTTTGTAACTTAAGGTTTTGCCTAGAGGGATTCTCTATGTTTTGAATCTGATTACCCTGTAAGGTATTTACCATCCTGATTTTACAGAGGTGATTCTTTTACTTTTTCTTCTATTAAAATTCTTCTTTTAAGAACCTGATTGCTTTTTCATTGTTCTTAAGATCCAAGGGTTTGGGTCTGTGTTCACCTATGCAAATTGGTGAGGATTTTTATCAAGCCTTCCCCAGGAAAGGGGGTGTAGGGATTGGGAGGGGGGGAAGGAAGATGTTTCCAAGCAGGCTCTTTCCCTGTTATATATTTGTTAGACGCTTGGTGGTGCAGCAATAAAGTCCAAGGGCAAAAGGTAAAATAGTTTGTACCTTGGGGAAGTTTTAACCTAAGCTGGTAAAAATAAGCTTAGGGGGTTTTTCATACAGGTCCCCACCTCTGTACCCTAGAGTTCAGAGTGGGGAAGGAACCTTGACACACATTAATACCAATCTGAATTCTGGGCACACAGATGAAGAAATAGGCCCTCAAAACTTTGGAGGTTGAATTTTGTTTTATTAAAAATAACGTCTTTGCAATGCGAGAGAGAGGGACACCGTTACACTTTTATACCAGAGGTTCCATGCTCATTTTCTGTCTGTGCCAAAAATACAGGCAGTTTTGATAGCTGTTAATGCATCTGAGCAGCCAACGCAGCATTTTCCTGTCATGTTCTGTGTGGGAGGCTCACTAATGGACTGGCTTGACTAGCCTGTTATTTTTACTCCCTAGAGTCAGACTGATATAGAGGATTTCCTGAGACTCTTCATTTGTCTGGAATAATTTAATAGCAAGTGCTTTTTTATGTCACAGATCCCATCCCGCATTTCTCTGCCCTTGCACTGGCATCAGGGCCTGTTCCTGTTGCAAAGTAGGGGGCCAAATTCTGCATGCACGACTTTAGCATGTCGTCCTCTAGTTTGCAACAACTGAAAAAGTGCATGTACCTTTTTGTGTCTCTTTGTCCTTCAGTGGAGTGTTTGCATTGTGTCTGCTAATTCTTTCCTACTTTAGCTTCCCTTTAATTGTAGCTAGTTTTGTAATTAATTTAAGAACAGCAACTGGACCAAAGGAATTATTTCATTTCAGTTGGCAGTTAGTAGGAATTGAGACATTTAATTGCTAAAGATTATTGTGCATGCAGGCATTTTCCATTTTACAGAGACGAATAATTAGTGCTATTGTTCCATTAATTGGGTTTATCTTTGGTCAAGCTTACATCCCACAGTAGTTTGAGAGTCTTGATACTGTACTGGAATTTTTTTTTAATTAGCGCTGTAGACTTAGGAACAGCTGCCAATCTTGCTACATAGAACTTTACTGATCCTGAGAACATGTATCTTTCATTTTTCTGATTAACCTCATATGAAAACAGAAAAAGGTATCCAGCACGAAACAACCAACACATTTATGCTCTCAGCTTGCTGTATGAATTTAATCACTTATCCTAAATGTGTTTCATAATTTTTCACCGAAATTAATTCACTATGGGCCTCATTCAAAGCTGACTGAAAGAATCTCATTGAGTTCATTAGGCTTGTGAGTAGCCCAATATCATGGGCAATATCAATGCTGGACATATTGATACATAAACCAAAATGACTTGGGGAAGTGGCGAAGTAACTATTATTTAGTTATATGATGCCCAAAGAATGTTGAATGTGTAATTATTATAGCATCTCGTGTGCATTTTAATATGAGATGTGAGAGCTTTGTGTGAAATGTCATCACTGGAGCTAGTTGGAAATTTTCCAACAGAAATGTTGATTCATGAAAAGCAAAACACATCAATTTTGACAAGATTTAACTTTGAAAGAAAAATTGAGAAACAGTATTCCAATGAGGTCAAAACATTCCATTTCTACTTTTTCATTTCAATAATAATAATGTTTCTATTATATAATGATACCATTATTAAAAAGTCAAAATTGAAACAAAATGTTTTGATCGACCCAAGGCAAAAAAAATGGAATTTTGTTTTGTAGTAAATTTTGATTTGTTTTGTTTTGGGTTTTTTTCATTCTATTTCAGAATGTTTAAAAAAAAAAGTGGATTTTCCATTAAATGAAAAATCCGGTTGCTTCCCAGCTGTAGCCATCACTGTGACGGGGATTTTCCAAATGTCTTAGCATTGGCCTAATTCTGCTCCCACTGAAGTTAATGGGAATTTTACTATTGACTTCGATGACAGGAGAATTAGGCCAATGCAGACAGCCCTTTGGAAAATGCCTTTCTATGTATAGTTTGAATATTCATTTATTTACTATAAGTCAGAGTGTGCTTTTAATTAAATGTAAAGGACAACAGGAGCTGGCTCCAGGGGCTAATTTAAAACCTATGAAAATTCCCACTGCTCTTCGCTAAAGCCTAATGGATGACGTATCTTGTGTATGTTTGGAAAGTTGAGAGTTCCAATTTGGTTGCAGTTGTTTAATTTTGAAAGTTCTGTCTCTCCCAATGCAATTTTAAAATCTCCCTGGAAAAGCAATAATTAATGAATGAATCTGAAGCACTGTTACATCTTTCTGTGAGCATGGTGCTCATTTTCTGCCTGCCCAAAATTACAGGAGCTTTTGCAAGGTCTTATTGCAGATGTGCTGTATCTGCAGACACTTGTCATGTTGCTGTATGCATAGGAGGCTCTCTAATGGACCTAATCTGGTGTATTCCCCTCCCTTTCTCCTGTTCTCGATCCAGCTTGGGTTTTGCGTTCAGACTCAGCTACCATAAAATACCATAGCATACCCTAAAATGTCAGTTTGTAACATAACACAAGGAACATGTTGATCTGTTGTGATGTACCTGTCACTTGGGCAGTCAGAAGTTCACCCTCAGGTTGGGAGAGACCAGTGGCAGTTTTCTCAGCCTTCTGGCTACCGGATAGTCAAATGGAAAGGACTAAGCTACCTCCCTAGTGTAGGAAAGCTGTCATGTAAAGGGACAGGGCTGTGCTTTTGGGCTCAGTGAGGACCTGACCAAATATCTCCATGTTAGTACTTGTTTTTCTTGCTGGGGGGAAGAAGAGGAGTTGGAGGGTTGCCTCGAGGATTTATTGTTGGGCTGAAATAAAGCTTTTTAACAGTATTTCTTCCATCCTGGAATTGAAATACCTCAGAAATACTAGATTTTGTGTTATCCCAGTCCCAGAAATCATGGCCCCCTGAAGCATTAAGAAATTCAATATAAAACATAAAATACAAATAAATGATAACATTTTAAATGAAAATACTAGACCCCACACTCTGCTATGCCATTTGTATTATTGCCACAGTATTATTGTAAGAGGCTAGTATTCAGAGCCAAGTACTGTACTATGTTGACATAGAGGAACTCCAGAATCGTCTTTTTCCAGATTGAGAGGACAAGCTGTGAGAACTGCGATTGATTTCTCTTCCTGGCATGTAAGTAATCTCGGTTCTGCCCACAAGGCTTGGGTCTGTTCATTTTTCCATGGTTACATTGGTGCTGTTGTAATCAAGAGATGCGAGGCTGTGCCTGGTCTCCCATAAAGCAGGCCCCCTCGTTTTTTCTACCGTTACAGTTACTCTCTATCTATAGACACACACCAGTAACTTTTGTAAGTCCGTAAGGGCATTACATTATTCCAGATGGCTTTGCCTTCCTAGTGCCCTTTGTCAGTGACCGTCGAGGCTAGGGAATCCAGGGAAGAAGTGTTGCATTCTCATCTGTGGGCAGTTGTGCTGAAGGAGATGGATGAAACCCCAAACCATAGAATTCAATTAAGGTAATTAGAAGTTATATAGTATAATTTATAGGATCTGTTGCTTTGAACATCCCCACATACTTAACCATAAAAATAAATGGAAAATCAGAGCTCAGCTGTAAGATAATTTCTGAAGCAATACGCTTAATAACACTATGAATTGTATTTGGGATGCTCAGGATATATCTTTATATCCCCAGGGTTGGGGGCAGGATTGTGATGACAGAGGAAGAATAGTCTTTTGTGGTTAAGACCCTGGACTAGTGCTTAGAAGATCTGGGTTTCATTCTTAGCTCATGCACTGACCTCCTGTGTGCCCTTGGGCAAGTCATTTAGGCTGTTAGTGCCTCAGTTTTTCCCCACTAATTATTTTCTTCCACCCTTTTTCTGTCTTTTTTACGTTTAACGTGTAAACTCTCTGGGGAAGGGATTGCCTTCTACTATGTGTCTGCATAATGTGCAGAACAGTGAGGCTCCAATGTTGGCTGGAACCAACCTCTATGAATTATTATAATTTAATACTACTTCTACTACTACTAATAATAATAAGAGATGTAATGCTGAAAAATGGCCGTAGGTGGTTCTGTGCAGATCAGATCTTATATGGTCATATATATTTTAAAAGGGTTTGAATGGAAGCAGAAGATCTCAAAGCCTGTTGGGGGTAAAGTACAGTTCTGTACCTGTGCAAAGGAGGAAGTCAGACTAGATGATCTAATGATTTCTTCTGGCCTTAAATTCTATGCATCTATAAAACATGAGGAACAGTTAAAGACTGTGTCTTTCATGCGCAATACATCTCAAAGGGAGTCCCAAGCCATGAATTAGATACTGATATAATGAACAAAGAATGCAGCGACTGTGTAAGCAAATATGACCGACCACATGAACTTGGAAAGACTTGGTGCAAGGTTTGGGATATATTGGAATCTGTTTTCCTGAGGAGGAATGTTATCCAGGACACTGGATTAGTCTTGATTCTTTTATACAAATACCATTATATGTTCTCCTCTGGTAGCTGATGATGCTTACCTATATATAGAAAGTGTTTTTCGATCTGTGGATGAAAAGTCCTATATAAATGGGAAGTCGCATTGTCACCCGTGGAGTTACACCAAGTATAAACAAAAGCTAACATGTGGATGCATATGGCAGAACCAGGGCAACGACTGCACACCAGACTCGGCTTGCATGAGAAGATCTAGCTGCCGCATCCTGGACCTGCTGAAGAGGACAGGGAACATCAACTGCAGTAAAGATCATTACACACATAAAATCACCACACAGTAAAAGCGTGGCTAAGAGTGCTAACCAGAACTGTATTGTAAATATGAAAAAGGACAGGAGAGACTTCCTGTTTGGAAATGAACACCCCTGCTGAATGGATAATGCTGGAAACAAGTCTGAAGGTTTTTTTTGTCACCAATCCATCATTCCCATGTCAGCTTTTCAGTGTGCTTCACAATTAACAGATAGGCGCTTTTCTCTCCATGCTCAGCGTGTTATTAATCCTTCCTAGACAAGGGTTATTATATGCTGTCTCTTTTTCAGGCAAAATCCAATAAATTTTCTGAGCCATGCTGTAAAACTGGGCCAAATGGATGGTGTCAAGGAGTCATTCATCATGATTCCTGCTTGCAGGAAATGAGTAGCTAGTAAGAATACACCAGGCTGAGAGATGTCATTTCATCCTTTTAAATTGACCTCAAAGAGCCTGGTCTCAAACAGCATCATTTATATTGCTCCCCTTCCATTTTTAGGGTCATTCACAGCTTCTGTCTTTCCCCCATCCTCCTTGTTTTGTTCTACATAAGTTTAAAGTCCCACGAACTGCTTTCTAATTTTGTAACATTTTATGAGGATTTGGATAAAAAACTATTACTTCAGGTAAACACTGAAACCTTTTATTTATTTGCATTTCATTAATATGTAAATATTTAACCTCCACTTGGTTACTCTTGCTATACTCTGAGAGGAGGAAGGAAGTTAGTGAGTGTAACTAATATTCTTTTTGTAGGCAACAGATAAAGCTACAGTAGGCTCTAATGAAATAGGAGAGAGTGTGCTTCATAGAGTATCACAAACTGGTGCAGTTAGCCAGAAACACAGACCTGATTTTGTTTTAAAGGAAGTTTTAGAAGTTTGACTGCACACTTATCTGGGTTTTATATGGTTCATATTTATGGAGAACGTGCAGAGTTTACAACATTCTGCAACTTTGGAAGGCAGAAATGGGTGAAAATGTCATTTTTTTTTTAATGTAAGTTTATTTGTCAACCTGGCTTCTCATGAAGGAGAGCAATTGATTACCAGTTAGAAACAATTGTACTGCAGCTAGATGCCCTGCAAGCTTTCGTCACACGTTTCTGGCAATGCACCTCCCCAGTTTTGTCCTGCAGTATCCATTATATTCCAGGCCCAGCAAAAGGTATTCAAGCAAATACTTAAATGCTATAGCTGTCAATGGATTGAAACACTTGCTAGAAGTTAAACAATGCTACTTGCTTAAAATTAATCTGTTAGAGGGATGGATTTAAGTATGTTCTTAAATGCTTTGCTGAATCGAGCCCCCAATACAGATCTCTAAATCTAAACCTACTACAAATTTTTCAATTGCACTCCTAGGCTCCCCATTCAGATCCACCAGTGCACCTTCTCTTTCCCATAATACTCTTGCTATTCCCCATTATAGTTCTCACTTGTATGAGAGCTATAGCTTTCTTCAAATTCAGATGCAGTATTTGCCAGTTCACATTTGCATTAATTTAGTCAAGATTAACTGTCAGTTATACAGTTCTATAAGGTAGACTTGAGGGCCCCTTTAAGAAGGTAACTTGGGTACAAATAACCATTATTTGATCACACTTACGATGGACAAACGGAATAAAGTCCACACCAGTATTATGTATCCTTGGTTTTTTGAAAGGGCCAATTTTGCAAAAGTGAAAATAATTATGAGCCAGATCAACTAGGAGAAAGAATTTAATCAGAAAAATGTGACCAATAATCAGGGATACTAGTTTTCCATTATAAAAAATTCTCTGATAAAAAAACAAAAATCTGCACTTTTCTGCAATTAAAATGAAATGCTGATTTTAGCTTCCCTAGCCACAACATACAAAAGTATCAGTTGAACACAGTGGTATACAGTAGAACCTCATTTATCCGAGCCTCCGTTATCCAGCTCTTTGCATTAACCAAACCACCAGCTGCCCGGGGCTGACAGTGGCTGGACCTTTGGCAGCCCCGAGTAGCTAGGGCTTAGTCTGTCATTTCCGGGCAACTGACCTCCCAAGTTTCCTCCCGCCCCATCTTAAAATAAGGGATGGAAAGCTTTTTGCCAATTCTCCTAATTATCCCAATTTTTGATTATTCAATCTGGCCCTGGTCGCAATTAGATAGAATAAATAGGGTTCCACTGTAAATGTAAAGTGCATTCAAAAATCAACCACAAGAGGGGGAGGTTGCACACATTGAATAAGTGACACTGGGTACTTTCAGTAAAATTTAGTTAATAATTAATGTTAACTATTAACAATTAATAATTAATAGTTACTATGTTTTTATTTTTCACAAAATGTAAAAACCAAAGATTCTCTGTTTAAAAACCTTAAATTCTGTGTTTTTCCAAGTTTTTCCATGGCAAATGGATTTCTAGGATCCTGATGATGATTGAGAATACTTTACTAGATGCCCAAAAAGCTGCAATCTCACAATTGAGGAAGAAGGCCATATTGGTTAAAAAGCTGATGTGGTTTAGAGGGGAAGTGAAGGCTGTTGTATATAAAAAAAAATACAATATAACAAATGGAAGAAAGGGGTAGTTGATAACAACGAATATAAATCAGAAGATAGGGATTGTAGAAAATTGATAAAGGAAGCAAAGGGATACAAGGAGAAATCAACGGACAGCAGAATTAAGGACAATAAGGAGTTTAAAGTATATTAGGAACAAAAAGAATCCTAATAATAGGATAATAATAGTTCACTACCATATTAAATAAGTCTTGGAACACTGGGGAAGTTCCAAAAGACTGAAAGAATGCTAATGTGCCAATATTTAAAAAGATTAAACAGGATTACCTGGGTAATGATAGACCTGTCAGTCTGACACTGATCCCAGGGAAGATAATGGAGTGGTTGATACAGGACTTGATTAATAAAGAATTAAAGGAGGGTAATATAATAACAATCAATGTGAGTTTATAGAAAATAGATCCTGTCAGACTAACCTGATATCTTTTTTGAAACAAATACATCTTTCTGTAAGGATTTGTAGGACTAGAACCCAGGTTTACAGGGCCTGGGACAACTGACAGTCACACATCAATACCAGCAGGCATGCATAGCCTCATCCAAGCAGTACTGTGGAGATTAAGCACCAAAAGGAGTACCTCCAAAGTGAGAGCACCCTGTGGCTCGCTGATTGGCCCATGTGCACTGTTTTACCCTGGAGCATGGCCCACAGAGGTGTTTGGGAAACTATATACAGACTTCTGGCCTCCTGTGATTCCAGACCACACCTTGCTTTCTGATCTTCCATCTCTGACCTGTTTCTAACTCTTGCCTCCTGATTCCAGCCTGGTAGGTACTTCTGACCCTAGCCTGATTCTTGCTTACTGAGCCCGGCACTAGTGATTACTCCAGTCCCTGCTCACTAATTACTGCCTTGTGGCCGTCCTTGACATGTTGACTCCAGCTCAACCAGGACTGCTGGGCCAGACTGCCTACTACCTGGTCCCTTGCAGCTTGGTTGATAAAGGTAATAGTATAGGTGTAATATACTTAGACTTCTGTAAGGCGTTTGTCTTAGTACCCCATGACATTTTGATTTTTTTAGAATGGTATAACTTAATATGGCACACATTACATGGATTAAAACCTGGCTGGCAGATCTCCAAATATAATTGTAAACTGGGAATCATCACTGAGAAGGTGTGGTTTTAGTGCAACCCTGCAGGAATCACTTCTTGGCCCTAAGCCATCTTCATATTTTTATCAATGACCTGGAAGAAAGCATACAATAATCACTGATAAAGTTTACAGATGGCCCCAAAATTGGGGGAGTTGTAAATAATGAAGAGGACAGGTCATGGGTACAGAGCAATCAATAGCTTGGTAATCTGGGTGCAAACAAACAATATGCATTTTAATACAGCAAACTGCATACAACTATGAACAAAGAATGTAGGCCATACTTACAGGATGGGGGACTCTATCCTGGGAAGTGGTTAATCTGAAAAAGGGTTGGGGGTGATAGTGGATAGTCAGCTGAACATGAGCTCTCTGTGTGATGCTGTGGCCAAAAGGGCTAATGTGATCTGTGGATGCATAAACAGAGGAATCTGGTAGAGAGGTTATGTTATTTCTGTATTTGGCCGTGGTGTGGTCGTTGCTGGAATACTGTGTCCAATTCTGGTGCCCATAATTCAAGAAGGATGTTAATAAATTGGAGCGGATTCAGAGAAGAGAATGAATAAAGGCTTAGAAAACATGCCTTTTAGTGGTAGACTTAAGGAGGGCAATCTATTTAGTTTAACAAAGAGAAGGTTAAGGGGTGACTTGCTGACAGTCTGTACGTACTCTTCAATCTAGCAGAGAAAGGTATAATACAAACCAGTGGCTGGAAGTTGAAGCCAGACAAATTCAGACCAGAAATAAGGCATACATTTCTAACAGAGTAATTAACCATTGGAACAATTTACCATGGGTCCTGGTGGATTCTCTGTCACTGGCCATTTTAAAATTCAAATTGGATGCTTTTCCTAAGGATCTGTTCTAGGAATTATTTTGAGGAACTTCTATGGCCTCTGCTATACAGGAGGTCAGACTAGATGACCACAGTGGTCCCTTCTGGCCTTGGAACCTATGGCTCTGTGAAGGCAATAACTAATAGTTGCTGATCTTGCCTGCTACCAGAGACAGTTGGATGATTCCAAAGGCCTGATTCCCCTCAAATCTCAAGCGAAGATTGATGAGCAAAAACTGACTTTCCCGTGTCAATACTGTTCTTGATGATGACAAAGTAAGAAAGTCCATAATACGAAAAAAAAATCATGGCAAAAACAATAAAACTTTAGAAACAGGCTTGTGCATGCCAGACTACTGCAATGCTCTCAACTCTGACGCACGTAAAAAGAGCTAAAGGCTCAGCTCCTCAGTTGGTGTAAACCAGCATATGTCCATTGAGTTTAATGAGGTTACACTGATTTATACTGGGGGCCTGATTCAAAACCTGTTAAATTAATAGACACGCTTCCATTGACTTCAGTGGTTTGTATTAAACCCCAGCTGAGAATCTCGCCATTTTGGCAGGCAACCCTCAAGAACTATAATAAGGTTGGATCTTATCGTGCATACATGACCAAGATTTTCTATAAGGACTTGTAATGTTGGGTGACCAACAGAAACTTTAAAGGGTCTGATATTCAGAAAGTTCTGAGCACCTTGACTTGTGAGAATCAGGTCCCTTTAACCACATTGCTAATCCATTTTGGGGTTGCGAAGTCTATGATTTGGGGGGAGGGATAGCTCAGTGGTTTGAGCATTGGCCTGCTAAACCCAGGGTTGTGAGTTCAGTCCTTGAGGGGGCCATTTAGGGATCTGGGGCAAAAATTGGGGATTGGTCCTGCTTTGAGCAGGGGGTTGGACTAGATGATCTCCTGAGGTCCCTTCCAACCCTGATATTCTATGATTCTATAATGTGTCTGAAATTGGCCACCCAAAATCACTCATCATGTTTCAAAATCTTGACCATGCACAAGCTAAAATCTATTTCTCTCATTTCATGCATGTTAATCTCTTCTACAGCTGCTCCAGAGGTGGCTGTGCAGGGCAACCAAAGAGACGTGAATTCCTTCCCAATTTCTTAACAGGTTTCAGTGTTCTCCGCTGGATGTAAATTTGTAGTCTCAGGCTGCCACAGTAGTTCAGCCTCTTTCTGAGGCAATAATAGCTTTGCGATCATGGTAAGAAAGGGGATCAGTTGGTTTCAAGTTGTGATCTGACAGTTTTCTTAGAGGTTAGAGCTTGGTAGGTTACCCACAACTGGTTTTGGATTAGTGGACATAGAAACCTTCTGAGTATGAACTTCAAGCCCCCTCCTCCTCAAATCTTTTCCAGGATTGTTTAAAAAGTGAGCAGGCAGAAGAGTTCACATTCATGAAGGTCACAGCCACACACTGAAATGCCTGACAACAGTAGTTTTCCATCTCTGTAGATTAGCATATTTTAGATTCAAAGTGATAGTTAAATAATGCTGCATTCGACACACTGGGGGTATTTGCAGTATTTTAACAGTAAGCTCAATAACTCGGGTGTTTATTTCATAAAGTTTATGCCTGTCTAACCTAACAGACAGGTGAGTTGATTAAAGCTTGGCAGACCCTATTGACACTTCTAATACAGAAATCACTTCCACAGCATTTTTCCTCCTTACAGCAACAGGAGTGAGGATAGTGAAGAAATGAAATCTTTAGAGAGAGAGGGAGAGAGAAAGAAACTGTTGACAGCACTTTTTAATTTCCTACGTTTAATTGCTAAGACTCAGCTTTTGCCACTACTGTAACATATGAAATTCTAATTCCGGTAATATTTTCATTGCCTATCATTTACTCGAGTGCCCAGAAATGGGGAGAGTGTAAAGGCCAAGTTTAGCAGAATGTTTTATTGGGAGAGGACAGATGTGAAGGCAGACTGTAAAATGTTCCCAAAATAACAATCCAAAGGCAAAATTCTTCTTGTATCTTGACTTAGATATTCTGATCTATTTTTTTATGTGGATTTCCCTGGGGTTGATGCATGGTTTGGGAGTTCCATGTGTCATCCACTGGTTAGTATGTCTCACATATGCCCGTCTGGGCCTGATTCACAGAGGATGTGAGTCTGTTACAGTCCTCACCTACAGAGCCCGGCTCTTTAGTTCAAGCTGTAGAGATTTAGGCTTTCCTTTGAAAGGGCTTCGGTTCAATCCCTGATGTCTGCCAAGATGGTAGCTTTCACACATGAATGAAAGAACAACACTGATATGGGAATCTAGAGCAGAAAGATGCCTTTGTCTCTAGTTTCCAGGTAAATTAGAGGTGGAAAAGACCACTTAGGTCATCTAGTTCATCTCCTACAATATTCTAGCCAAGACCGGATAGTTCCTCCTAGGATGATAATCTATGCTCTTCTGTAGTACTTTCCATCCAAGTTTTCTCAAGTGCTTTACTAGTGTGGATAAGTTAAGCCTCGTAGCATCCCCTTTAAAAGAGGGTGGTGGTAAATATTGCTTATCTTGAGCAAACCAAGTCACAGATTAAGACCAAATGTTCAGCAGTCTCTCCCTTCTGACTAGGATATTTCCTGCTTTCACCATGTTATTCCCCAACAAAAGACAGATGGCCTCAGCAGGCCTGCTTTGCTTCTCTCCTCAGAGATGGTACATAGTGTAATTGCCCACAGTTTTAAGTGACCACACAGCTCTTTATAAGCAATCAGATGTATTCTTAAGGTAAAAATATTACAGAGAAAACATATTAAAAACAATAAAAGAACGTACACACACACTAATAAACTTACCAGATATCACCCCCGGACTCAAACAAGGAGCGGTTGTTCCTGTGGTTACCAGTTAAATAACAGCTTTCACTTGGAACTAGCTCTTTAGTTTTATGTAGCTTCAGTGGACCAAAGTCCTACCAACCCTTTCCTCAGGTTTGGGTCCCCCTTAGACCACAGGTCCTGTCTGTTTGCTGGATCAGAAGGAAGGCCCTGCATCAGTTTTAACTCGGGCTATTTAACCAAAATTCCTTTCTTTGTCTGAATCAGTATACATGAGCATCTCTTCAGGTGGTGGTAGCTCTGTGGAGGAGTTACAACCTGAGTGAATTTGCCTAACCAATCCCCACTGTACTTAGTTCCTGGAGGGCTGTTGCCTCCTTCCTCCATGGAATTACATGCTATTCCTCAATAGTTTATACACATTTGCATTTTTAATTCAATCACCCCCTAAAGTACTTAAAACTTTTTTCAATAAGGTTTGTCCAGGATGTTGTCGTAGCTGTCACAACTTAATACCTCTTTATTTGCCCCCATAGTAGTAAAAGGGTGTGGAGGACTGGTAATGTATGGAGGCGAGAGTTGTAAATGATAACAATACTTGCTGAACCTTCTCTCTCCTATGGCATCTTCCTGCTGCTCTGAAGCTCTGCTTTGCCTGGGGAGATGTGGAGAAGAAGAAAAGACATGAATACTCCAAAACCAGTCTCCTAGTGCTGTGCATAACTTTCCAAGCCCATCCTTGGCTGTCTCATCTTATTCTGCATATACTGCAGTCAATGAGCACTGTAGTCCTTTCTAGATCACTTCATAACAAAGTTGAGCTGTCCAAATCCTCTAACTATGCAATGCACAAAATTTAGATAGCTTGAATGAGTATGCAGTGGTCAGAGAAGTAACCTTGAAAATCTTGCCATTAAAATATATACCTTCTGGCAAATATTGATGATGGTAAAGGTTAAAGAACTGGCAGATCTTGCATTTGAAGTCCCCTCTCCATCCACCTGGCCATTGCTTTCTTATTCTGCTCTGCTACTGATCTCGAATTTCCTTTGGACAGGACCACATATAGGTTATACCAAACTTCTGCCAAAGAATTTTTTGCATACCTGTGGTGTATATAGAAAAACTGACTCTGTTCCTTACAATTAGCACCCTGCAGCACATCTCCCAGCTTGAAACTTAACTGAGTTGTACATAAGGGATGCAAAAATCAGATTTAAAAATATATCCAAGTGTCAGACCAAATTAAAATGCATGCTTCACTAGACAGGTGCAGTACAAGTAACGAAAGAGTGCTCGGTGTCCTAACTCACTGAGAGAAGCTGCCTTTTTTATTTACCATTTCAGGGAGCTGGGAAGCCGAAGCCCAAAGTACTGGGTTCAAATACTATTGAGGCTATATGTAAATGTACAGTATGTATGACTAATCATGATGTTTCAGTATGGTACCCTGATTTGTCAGTGTAAACTCTGGCCCCCCAGCCTCTGGCGCCACCCTCAGTTTTATTTTTGAAACAATAGTTGATACAGGTTTCTTAGAAGAAGCCTGCCATTCGGTACTGAAAATATTCACCAACAAACATACAGATTTGGTATAAGAGTATTTTTTCCACCATATTCAAATATTTCAGTTCTTTGTAAACATGGAGTAAGAAAGCTTCTCTGTTTAGCGATCTATAAAATTAGTCTACTAATACTTACCTACTTCCCGGGGGTATAGTGAGGCAGCAAAGGGTATGTCTACACTGCCATCAAACAGCTCCGGCTGGCCCTGTGTGGGCTGACTTTGGCTCCTGGGATTCAGGCTGCAGGGCTATAGAACTGTAGTATTGAAATTGGTGCTTTCGCCCAAGCCCACATGTCTACACCACCGTTTGATAGCCCGGCAGCCTGAGCCCAGGTCAGGTGATATGGGGCCAGCTGCAGATGTTTAATTGCAGTGTGGACATACCCAAAGTGACTTAGCATGTCATTAACAGACAGCATGTGAATTCAGGAGTCCTGATTCCCAGTCCCAAGCTCTAAACTGTATGAAGAATCTACCTTGAGTGTTTACATGGCCCCCACACTACAGTATCTGAGGGCCTCATAACCTTCAATACCTCTGGGGTAGGCAAGTGCTGTTACCCCCATTTTTACAGATGAGACCTAAGGCCCAGCAAAGCTTAGGGCATATGTACATGCATACTTGCTGCATGGGAAGCTCAGTATTAAATCTACAGCGCTGCAGCATGATGTGTACGAATTGTCCACGTGGACCCTGTGCTGCGCACCAGAAGTTCCCTTGTGTGCATTAACATGCTGTGCTTTGAAACTTTTGTGGTTTGCAACCTATTATTGTCACCGCACAACTTTGGTCGCCCAGTGTCTCTCATTCAAACACATGCTGCATATGTGGGTATTGTACTTGAAGAGGTTTAATGCAGATCTAGTACTCTGCACATGTATGTCTGTGCTGAGCTTTCCCCACTCTCTCAAGCTGAGTGCTGAGCCCAGCTTTAGTCAGGGATTTCAAGGAAACAGCTTTTTTTATATCGACCGATGAGCGCTTTGCATTCAGAGTAGGAAATCTTTGACTCACTTCCAGTTTGTTTCAAAGCCTTGGAGGAGAAGCTACTGTAGATGGATGCTGAACATTGTCAGTTTTGTGCTGTTTCAGCATGGAGCTTGGGTACAGATCCCCATTCGCTCAGTAGTTTCAAAATACAGAAATACAGAAAATCCAGCGTGCTGTTCTGTGCTTTCAGGCATCCTGTCTAATGGTCACAGAAGGACTTTAGTCACAGAGCCATGGGTTCGATTACTTGCCCGTGTTTGTTTTTTTACTTTTCCCTGACTTAACATTTGGGGAGTGAGTGTGTGTGGCTGTGATGATAAACAGGGAACAAACTTTACTGAGAGCTGCAAAGTTGAACCAGAGGGTGCATGGCAGCAGAGCTGGACAAAAAATTATGTTGGTTTTAGCAAATTGTTTCAGTCAAAAAAAAGGCGGGGGGGAGGATACTGAAACACTTCCTTTTGCAAATGTCCGCATGGCTTTTTTAAGTTATTCTGGCTATATTCATAGGAGGGATTAGATGCCCATCACAAGAATGTTGCTGGTACTAATGCCCAGGCCTCATTCCGTCCCCATTAACTGTTAGTCCAGTGGTTATAGCATTCACCTGGGATGTGGAAGACCTAGGTTCAAATCTCTGCTCCAATACAAAGTGGAAGAGCTCTAACAGGAGAGATTGAAAGAGCCCTACCCTAAAATAGCCAACAGCCTGAGGGTTAGGACATTCACCTGGGATGGGAGAGAAGTCTCCCACATGAGTGTCCTAACCACTGGCTAAAGGTCAGAAGGAGGACATCTCTACTACCTTCTCCTCTGTCTTTGTGAATCTTCATCTCCTTTGCTTTTGTTAAACATCCCCACAGTGAAACATTTCATTTTGGCTTGAGCAAAAAATTTTGTGTGAGCTGAAACACAATTTTTCGATTCACCTAAATTTTTTTTTAAAAATTGACCCAAAATGATTCCCCCCCCCCCCCCCCGCACTGTTAGGAACTGCCAGTGAACTAAAAAATCAGTTCTTTGACCAGCTCTATGTGGGAGGCCTACAGAGAGCAGGAATTCAGGGCTAACGCTGCAGTGACACAAAGGACACAACCAATGGACATATGAGTGAGAGCTTCAATTCCCATAAGGATCAGAGGGGTAGCCGTATTAGTCTGGATCTGTAAAAGCAGCAGAGAGTCCTGTGGCACCTTATAGACTAACAGACGTATTGGAGCATAAGCTTTCATGGGTGAATACCCACATGCATCTGACGAAGTGGGTATTCGCCCATGAAAGCTTTATGCTCCAATATGTCTGTTAGTCTATAAGGTGCCATAGGACTCTTTGCCGCTTTTACATTCCCATAAGGGTATCATAAAGTTCTGCCCTCCCGCCTTCTACCAGCTGTTAGCCTTTAAAAATGTTGGCATGTTGATCCAAAGCCCCATTGAAGTCAACTGCAATCTTGCCACTGACTTCAGTAGCTCAGGCTTGTTATGTACTAGAGTTGGAAAACAAGGCCCAGTGTGGTGCAGAACTGTCAGTGATATGGTAACCACTCCCTCATTTGTAGGTCAGGTGTGTACTACCCTAAGCCTTGGTGCAGGTTAGAGCAGCCAGGAGACTGGTTAATTTATCCTAGTTAGCTAGTATCATACAGGCACAATTCATAACTTTGGTGCTACGCATAGATCATGCTATTGTTGACCAGCGAGTTATTTGTTTTTAAATGATACCACACAAGACATATTTTGAACAAAGATTTTCACAGTAATGTATGGCGGGTGAATACCTGGGTGTTTTGAGTCACACCTTTCAAGCCTATTGATAGCCCATAAGAGGAAACTGAGGCAGACACACACCTGCCGCTCTACACCAGGCTGCTAGAGAGTATGCAGAGTGATGCCAGTATTGACACAAGGATGAGCACCCATACTGTAAAACCCCTCCATGTCCCTGGAGATGGGGTTGAGAATGAGAACAGAGGTCCAGGGGTTCTGTGTGAAAGCAACTGCAAGGGTTAATGATGTAATCCAAAGTGTTGTACTATAAAGCACTGGGACATAGGGCCAGCAAAGGTCAAGGTGTTTCAGGAAAATGTCCCTTTAGTAATGAAGGGCAAAACCTGTCCCCCAGTGCACATGGAACTCCAATGAGTGTCAATGGGAGCTGAGCATGCACAATGAAGGATAAGTATGCCTCTAAGTAAGAACAGGGCTATGGCTTGTGCCGTGCTGCTCAAATTCTACAATATGTATCTTTGCTGCATTTCATGAAATATTACAAATATTGGAGGCTATGGTGCATTTTCCCTGGAAAATGGGAACGTTCTTGTTCTTCAACTGCTTAATTTTAGTTAGGGTTTTAGTAGAGGTTGTAAACTCTTTGCAGTTCTGACTTTTGTAACTCTATAAACCAGGGACAGCAAACTTTTGAGTGATTTATTTCTTGACTATAAATATATTTTGTCTTGATCCTGAAGACTTCGCAGCACTTTGCAATTTTTTTCTGCTGTGTAAAAGGTTCACCTCATTTTGCTGAATTTCACAAATTCGTCACTGATTTACGCATTTCACAGTTATTGGTTATTTTTGCAGGCTCATTTGTGAATTTATACTTTTTGGCTTCACACAGACATGTTCATCATTGTCTAATGAGTAGAAGAATCTAGGGGGAGAGGGGATTGTAATAGGAATGTTTCTTTCACCTGCATGAGTTAATGCCTTGGAACTTTTGAAGAATGATCCTCTTTTGGGAATGCAGTGACTGTATGGAGAAACAGCATAACCTTTAATGACTACTGGCCATCAGTCAGGAATATCAGGTCACTCAGCCCATTTCCTTACCAGTATAGATTTTTTTTCCTTACAATTCATTCTTCTAGTACATTATCCAGTCTAGATATGGAAATTACTACTTGGCATTTCTATAACTTCCATGAAAGATTGTTCTGCAAGCTAATAGCTTTCAGTGTAAGGAAGTTGTATGGGATATTCAATCTAATGTTTCCTTTTTCTTAGTTCTGCCATTTACTCCTACCCATATCCCATGCACTACCCTAAATAATTCTTTGTCAGCCTTAGTATGTACAACCTTCAGATTACTAGAGAAACTTACATCTCCTCCCTTAGCTCTCCACCCATGTCACCTTTTAGCCAAGAGTTATGTATTTAGTTCTTTGAGGGCCCAATCCTGCAAGGGGCTGAGTGCAATGGCCCTGATCTAAGAAAGCACTTAAACATCCACTTTACTTTAAACACATGACTCGTGGGACTACTTACATAGTCTTTGTTCTCTTTGCATACTATTTACATATTTTAAGTTAAGTGCTTTGCTGGATCACCACTCTGCCAGAGCAAGCCCTGACTCCTTCTTCCTAAACCACCCCTCTAGCCTCTTGATCACACATGTGGCTCTTCTCTGAAGCAGAGAGTCCATCCTCTCTATCTTTCTAGTAAGGCTGCGCCCGGTAATGAGTACACATTTCCAGTCACTTGCACCAGAGCTGCCTGTAGAATGGACAGTTACCTTTCTGCTTTGCTACCAAAAGCCATGGGTACACGATAGTCACTGTGAAAAAGTCGTCAACTGGCAACAGTTGACCCACAGTTAATTCATGTTGTAAACACAAATCAGTAGGTGTTAAGGTCTTAACATGCTGAGGTACTTCTGTAAATCCCAACCAGGCACCTATCTGAAATTTTAGGCTCTAAAATACCTTTGTAAGTTTGCCCCAAGGCCTCTTGTGAACTTCCCCTCCAGCTGCTCAGGCGCTCAGGCATCAACATCTGAAATCTAAAACATGTCGCTCCTAATGAACATAAGCTCTCAAATTCTAACTACAAATTAAAACGTGTTTGGCCAGCCATCTGCCCTCAGCCCTCCCCCTTCTCATTATTCCCTCCATGTATCTTGTTTGGCTTTTCTTGTACGGTCTGTCGAGATCAAAACATTGTCTTTATTATAAACATAATTCCTATAAAAGATAAGAAGCTCATCTGTGTATCTTGATTAATCCTAAAGAAGATTGAAAGCTGACAGCAAGTAAAGAAGGGCAGATCATCACAGCACCAACAGTAAGTAACATGCAAGGGAATGGCTAACAAAGACATACAAAAATATTCCAAACATGGCTGTAAGTTGCAAACTTCAGAGCCTAACTTCCCCACGTGAATGTTATCATTATTATTTATGTTACAGTTGCACCTAGAGGTTGCCGTGAGGGCCTCACTGTGCTGGGCGCTGTACAAACTGAGTAAGTTGTTGTTGTTGTTCTTGTCTCAAAGAGTTTACAATGCAAAGAGACAAAGCAAAGGGTGGGAGTAGAAACAGCAGCACAAAGAGGTAAAGTGACATGGGCAAGATCACACAATAGTTCAGTGGCAGGGCTAGGAATATAACCCAGGTCATCTTGATTCCTAGGTTAGCACCCTATCTTACTAGACCACACTACCTCACAGCAAGAAGGACTTTGGACTGGACCGTTCTCTGTCTTAAGTTAATGCACACAGTAGTTAGGTGACTTGCACCACTTGGTTTCTTCTCCCAGTGCCCTCTCTGTGTGTTTTTTTTTCTATGTCACCCCTCCCTAGCACCGCCTCTCAAGCCAGCTTCTCCCTCAAGCTCTTCTTCATGCTTGACCTTTTCTACAATGCCCAGAAGAAGTGAGTAAATACATAAATCAATCATCTGCACCCATGGATGTTTTTAGTGCACCCCGCCCCTGTGTAAAGCTGTGAGTTCCCCCCAGCTGAGATTGCCTTTGTCCGAGGTGCCCATTCCCATACTACCTGAGCACCAGATAGCCTTTATCCTCCTAAAACCCCCGTAAGGCAGGGCTATGATCCACATTCTACAGATGGGGAACAGAGGCACAGAGAGATTCGGTGACTTGCCCAACATCACAGAAGTGCGTGACAGAGGTAGCAACTGAACCCAGGGCTCCTGAATCCCAGGGGAGCCTGCTAACCATTGGACCGGCCATCATCAACACAGGACCACTGGATCAGCCTTCCTTTTTTGCCTTTGTGTATTGTGTAATACACTATGTTGTCAAGGTTGCATTCGACTATTATTATATTCATTGGCTGAGATCACAACATAGTTCAGCAGCTCAGTTGGGAATCGAATCAAAATTCCTGATTTGCTGTTTCCTGGCTTTAACCCTACACCATGCTCCCTCACTTGAAAGTATAGTTCTGCTCTGAAAAGTGACCTTGTGAAATTAGCTCTTTGGGAATCCATATTTATCAATAGCTTACAGGTAAATCTTGCGGAGTCTTCAAGGATGAAAAATTGCTATTTAAATGTAAGATACCAGGCTGCCCTGTTGACAGTTGGTGTCACTGTGTTAGCTTCAACAGAGTTACACCAAGGATGAATTTGACCAATTATCATTTGCCAGTTATAGGCAATCAAAATATAGTGCCTGTATTTTGCAGAAAACTAAGCAGTTTTCAAAAATAACACAAATACAACAGCAGACAGTATACTTCTATAATGCAATCGCTGTACTGATAGTCCTTGCACACCACATGAATACCATCAGTGCCGAAAGGTCTACGGGTCTGATGCAAATCACTGAAGTCAATGCCTTGTAAGCACCTCAGTGTAGCACAGTCTTCCATGACCTTTGCTTTTGTACCACAGCTGAAAACAGAGGGGGCCTAGTTCCCCCTAGTGTAGTGTTGCTGTAGGAGTATAGCCACGACTGTATTTGTTGTGCAAAGTATTCATTTAAGGATTGCTGGTTATGTGATATGTGAAATGGCTAATTTCGAAAACCCAGGTGCTTCCACAAATAGTGTGTTGCCCTCTGGGTAGATCAATCAATAGGAGCTTTCAGAAATGATGATGTGGTGATTGTAACTTGATGTCCTTCAGAGTTTTTTGGGGGTGGATGTGCTCTGGAGCCTGTCTGTTCTGTCTTCTGATGCTACGGAGAAAGTTCTCTAGGGCTTTGTTTCTCTCTCTTCTCTCCTACAGTTTCAATTGAACTCTGCTGAATTAATTCAGTCTGACATGCTGGCAGACTGTGGTAAAGACTATTACTTCAAACGCAAGAGAATATTGTAATACAGGATAGGACTTGTAAGACTAGCAATGATGATAAATGTTTGTGCTACTTAGCACCTTTGACCTGAGGATGATCACTCAACATTTTTTACAAATATTAAAGAATTAAGGCACACAACGCCTTTGAGAGGCATATATCAAGCGTTTTCTCATTTTGCAGATAGGAGAGACTGAAATGCAGAAAGATTAAGGGTCAAATTCACTTAATCATCTTCACTGAGTTCAGTAGACTTACTCTGGATTTAGGTCCCAGTTCCACAAAGCTCTTAAGATCATGTTTATCTTTAAAACACACCCCAGTTTAAGCATTTACTTACCATGGAGCATATGCTTAAGTGTTTTGCTGAATAGGGGTGGTCTTAAGCACATGGATTAAGTTAAGCATGTGTTTAAGTACTTTGAACAGGGATGGGGTTACTCACATGCTTAAAGGTAAGCAGGTGCTTAAAAAGCTTTGCTGACTTTGGGCTTTGCTGAATAGTAACTGATGGCAGAATTTGGCTGTAAATGACTTGTCCAAAGTGAAATGCAAGCCCATGGCAGAGACTGGAATAGAACCCGGATCTGACATTCCCAACAACAAAAAATCAGCGTAGACCTGCAGGCTCTTGACAACCCTTGTTTTGTCCTGGCAGTTGAAGAAGTCTCAACAAATGTCCCTTCGTACCCATTTGCCATCTTTTTTTCCTTTCCTCTTTAATCCTTCCTTGACCTTAGGAGCTGTCTTTCATGTTACCTGCTTAGGCCTAGTCTACACTAGAAAAGGTTTCTGCTGGTATTGCTATGTTGGCAAATCCTCTTACTGTTGATGCAACCTACACCAGCAAAAGAGTGATTTTGACAGGAGAGCTTTTACCAATTCCTCAAGTGAAATAAATATCCTGGAAAAAGCACTTTTCTGCCAGTATAACTTTGTCTACTTGGGCTTTTGCCCGTATAAAAATGTCGTTAAAAATCACTCTCCCAATTGACATGATTATACTATCCAAAGTTTTAAGTGTAGCTCTGCCCTCAGCTGGTCCTTTATTTTTATTCTGGGAAGGAACATTAAGCACCTGCCCAATGGAAATATTTAAAAATAAAACCCCTCTAACGCTAAGCCTGGCAGCCAGCAGCTAGTTGGTTTTGTATCTCAGCACAAGAAAAGCACCTTGGGTTGCAATTATCCTACTTAGATATTAAAGTGGAGCTCTGTATCGGACAGGAAGATGGGGATGTAATTTACAGGGCTGTGTCCCTTACTAATTTGCTGTTTAATGACTCTAGTTGGTGCTATCTTGACAGCAGGTACTGATGGCAGAATGAGCTGCTCTCCTAACCATGTCATTGTTACACATAAAGTCTTTAAAAGCCTGTCTGTGTAAAGAGGGTTCAAGCCGGACATTTAAAAGGGAAAACATTGTGCTTTAATTATTTTCATATCCCATTGGTTCTGCTTTTTTTCCCCAGGGTTTTCTTGTCCACTTGAGTCTCTTAAAGGAATGTTCTGTGGGTTTTATTTTGGGGGGGATTGGGTGGGGGTGTCCTTTTGTTATTAGTCAAGATCTTGATGCCAGGAATGTGCATAGGCTCTTGGGTAGAATGTCTTCCCTAGGCTGCCTTTGAAATATATTTAGGAGCCTCATGGTGCTTTCCTGGCAGGGCGGGGGGAAATAGTTCCACAGCATGAAATGTGCCACATGTGGAGATATTTATTTCAAAAGAGGCTGCAGGGGGATTGATCTAGTGCTTCCCCCTTGAGGGGGGAGTAATCCTTTCCCATAAGGTGGTTTCAAAAAATAATAGGATCATTTCTAAAGGAATCCACATTCCTTCTGCACACACGGATGTGCTAATGCTGCTTAATTGTTACTCAAGGTTTAAGCCACACTGCTCTTGTCCCTTTGTGTGAAATGTTCCCTAGGTTAAAGAAACAGGACAGAAAAATATATTTGTCCTGAAGTTGTTAATTCCACATAAAGCAGGCCAGTTAGCAACGGTCTCTTTATAAAGGATGGCATCTAACAGAATGGAAGGGAGGTGGAAGCCACCTTGGAAAACCCCAAATGAGAGACATTGCTGTTAATTTCTCAGTGTGGGCCAGGTTTCTAACTTTGAAGAGTCTGCTAGAAAAACACACCGCCCTAGAGCATGCTTTGGGATAGGCAGACATTTCCCTTTCCTTGAGAGAGGCTACTTTGCTCCTTGTTACATTTTTGTTTTCTTATATTCAGCTCATTCTTCATCCTTGCTCAGACTAACAGACGTCTTTTAAAGGTATAGATATAGCACGACAGGCTGTCATTTCATTTTGAAAATCTGGTCACCTTTAGAGACAAGGCATTTTTATTTTTATTTCAATCCCACTGAAAATATGCTGAACATAAATCAAACACAACCCCATATCTCACTGGTATTCAGAATGACCAGCTTTTAAGAACATCCATGTAAATATCGGCATTACCAATGGCAGGACCTGTTGACTAGAGGGCATGATATTAGAGTTTACCTTAATGCTTTTATATTGTATGGGTCAGATTCCAATTTTCCTAATATTTAATATGGAGGTGTGGCCTATGTAGACGACAGGCCCCAGCATGCAATGCTTCATCTTGATCCAACCAGAAGCTTGTAATCTTCATGGGACATAACCTCTATGCTATAGTTCATATTGTAGAACTCCATGGAACATAGTTTGGTCACTCACATAAAGCACAAGTGAGCATCTATTTGTTGATTTTTTTAAACCCGAGATCCTCACTCCCAATAAAAAACTGGAACCATTGCAAATGCATGCATTTTGCAAATTACAGAGTAACTGAGCAAACCCAGTTAAAATAAGCAAGGCTAATGTCTCAAGATATACTCTTCTATTTCAACAGGTGCAGTTTAGTTCACATGATTTATGATGCTTCATGGTATATTAGTAAATTAAAAGTAGTGTATCCTGTAAAAATAAGGGAATAATAATATCACACTTCAGTTGTGTGTTTGCTCTTCAATCTTTGCTGAAAGGCGAGGACACCAGGTATGTTGTACAGCTTAAAATATGCCGTTTAGCAGAGTGTGTCTAAGCGACATTCCACTATATGTTAATAAAATCAGAAGGTTACACTTTGTTTTTGTGATGTCAGTGGCAATTTACTGCCACAAATTACTGAAAGGATAATTTGCTGGAGTGATTCATCCACCGTGTGCTCTGTGCATTCAGGGAAAGAAAACATAGCTCTTGTGGCATTTTGCGGTGGGCACAAAATGACTAGTAATTGTCAAAAGGCATTTATTTTTCTCCCTTGACACGTCCTCCAAGCAAAGTGCAGTATATATATTTCCTGTAAATTCCAAGGCTTTTTTTCCCCTCACCTCACCCCCCTTTTTTCCCAAGGGACAGCAGAAAACTAAGTACAAGGCTGAACACACACAAACATGTAGCAGGCATGCGACCCTTGAGGCCTGCAGGAGAATCCCTGCTGTGAACCCACAAGCTCAGTGTTTCAGAGGCACTCAGTTTTAACTCCTTCATCTGAGCATGCCAGGAGCTCTGAAGGGGATTAAACAGCTCTTTCCAAAGAGTTTTGAAGTGGCCCTTGAGAAGATAGAAGCACAAAATTCCAGCCGTAAGACTGAAACAAAATAGTTTCTCTTATACCTGAGTGTGTTAAATTTCAGGTAAATTTGAAGGTTTTTTTCTTTTATTTTTCCTTTGCGAATCCAATGAAAAATGTATATTTTACAAGAGAAAAATAGAAAAGCAAAATAAGGACGATTAATAATGGAGTTTAAAACATTAATAGCATTTTTCATGGATGGACTGGTAGCATTATCATAAAAAAGTGAAGTTGAATATATGTTTAAATAAACAATTTAAACTGGATATGGCACCAGATGCCTTAGGAGAGTGGTAAAGGCATTTGGAGAGATTCGCCTTAAGGTCACTATTTTAAATCCAGTTCTAGTGATTGTTATTCTTTGCTGGGGCAACAGCAATGTGCTAGGTGCTTTCTAAACATTCCTTGCGCCAAGGAGGTAGCCACAGCATGGAGCTTGAAGGGAGGAGCACAGGTTGCAGAAGGGAAGAGTTTGGAGGAGGCACCATGGTAATTCTGTCTCTGTTGCCCCTTAAAATGGGGATATTCATCCGCATTCTTCCTTCTGATGTACTTTGAAATCTATAGGGGAAAATAGTTCTATGTAAGTGTAATGCTGACAGACCCCAGTTGTCGGCGGGCAGGATAGAACCGGGGAACTCTGGAGCTTAGCGCATGAGCCTCTACTGCGTGAGCTAAAAGCCACCTGGCTGTTAGCTAAGGCTGTAGAGCAGACTCATTTTATCTCTCTCTAAGGGGTCTTGGTACCACTAGATGGGACACACCACACCCAGAAAGTGTGTGGGTTACATAAGTGCTGACTAGATCCTGGAGGAGAGGTGTCAACTTTATGCTTCTTGGCAGTCTCAGAAGAGAGGCCAAAGACTGGATAGTCACAGAGGCTGACATTTCTTCAGCCCTCTCTCCAGCTTGGGGCTGGAGCACATTCATGGGGCAACGTGGAGTGGCACTAGGTTAAAGGTTAAGTCACGAGTCTAGGATGGGGGTGGGCAATGTCATAGAGTCAGCGAGCTGCCCTTGAAAAGACTTGTATTCTGTGGTGTTTAGATGCTGCTTGTAATTATTAGAACTGGGAGCACTGGCTGTTAGGAGTCTGAAAGGACAGGAAGGAGGAAGGGCGGGGGAGTTGAGGACGCAAAGGGGACCATAAATTCACAGTTCCTCTTAAAATCATAGAGAAGAAAGGACCTTACACTATCGACTTTCTGATGGGCGGATATGGAATGCTTCTTATCTTGCACCTGCCTATGCCCCAAGCGGAGATTATGCCAACACCCAGTCTGCATTGGGTGACTTCACCATAGTATCAACACAACAAGACATTGCACTGGAACCGGGGCTTGAGAGACAGACCGTCAGACCCAGACGATCTCCTGTCTGGATGAGAGACTATGTTCTGTAGTATCTACAGTGTTTTCAGTGTAATATTTCTGCCAACCGTATAGTGTCTTGTTTCATATTTGTTCCTGTGATTAGAACAACAATGTTTATTTTAAATGGGAGAGTTTCTTAAGAGAGGAGGGAATGTTGTGTTTAGATGCTGCTTGTAATTATTAGAACTCGGAGCACTGGCTATTGGGAGTCTGAAAGGACAGGAAACAGGAAGGGGGGGGAGTTGAGGAGGTGGAGTGAGAGCTACCGAGGGTGCAGCAGCAGCTTGGTAAAGAGGTTTCCACTTTAAAAATAAAGTCCTGTGGAACCTTGTTAGTACCTTGCCTGGTTACTACAACATATGCATCAGTGGCAAAAGCTGTCTAGGAGGCTCCATGTGACTGACAGCCACCCATGCTGCGGTAGTACCACTGTGTGTGTGTGTCATTACCCTGAGAGCTGCTGTCCTCCAACTGCACCGCTCAGGTCAGTCTGGATTCATGAAGTTAAACTTTATTTTACAAGAGTGGGACTAAAACCTGGTTTGAAGGGACCATGCTCTCACGGTGTGAGAGAAGGAGTATGTATATATCCCTGTATAGGTGTGAGGGAAGGAGCATAATGGCCCAGTGAAGAGCTGGGTACTCCTGCTCAGTCTCCCCCTCTGACTCTTTTTCTCACAAAGACATAAAAGTCCTGGACTATGTCTGCGGTCCACATAGGTATATGGATGAGTTCTGATGCCTGCAGTAGCTAGTCTTCGCTAAGCCCTCCTATGCCAATATTTCAACAGACCCCTGGTTCCCTCTGCCTGTGAAATTGCCAATCCCAAGTGTTCAAAAATTATGAGTCAGGCTGTCTGAAATAATGACATTAGCATAAAAATCATGTTGTTGTTTTTTTTAAAGTTACAAATGCGGGGTCTCTTCATTGACCTTCTGGATTTTTAGCCTTTAGAGCCCACCTTTTCAGGCTTTCCTCTGCAACCACGGTGGCTAGAATGTGGTTATTTTAGGATCTTTTCTGGAGTGGTCTCCAGGAAATCAAACCTCTAGGTGGTCTGAGCTAAAAAGGACAACTGGTGTCAGCACACCCAAGTCTGCGCTTTCCCAGCCAGACTATCCAAGTACAGCTCCAATAGTACAGCTCCGGTGTGTCCATATTTCCCGTAGCATCCAGATCTCCACCTTGAGCCAACATGTTGCCTAGTGTTTCAAGTACTGGCTAAAGGCATGTGCCTGCACTGTCAAGAAATAGGACTACTTCTGAAACCTCTGCCAGTACAACTCCTCCAAGTCCATAATCAGTTAAAATTAGAAGCCTTGTAATCTGTAGCAGCCTCCTCATCCAGAGTCTGCTATGCAACTTGTGCATCTTCTTTCAGAAAAGGAGCCATATTCTGTTCTTTTACACCCTGTATGGTCTTTCTAATCTCAATGCCCTAGATACTTAATTAGATTCACTAGATATAGTGTGTGTGTGTGCGCGTGCCTTTGAGTGAGGCAAAAGGCAGAAGCTCATAGTGCAAAGGCTTGGTTGAATCCTATCCTGAGGTGCAATACTACAGAAGTTAAAGACAAAAACACGTTGGCAGATGGAATAATTTGGCAGATGAAGTACTTCCCTTGTAAAATTGAGTTGCAATCTAGCCTAGATACCAAAATGAAGCAAGATTCTGTATTCTAGCTCTGCTCTTTCTAGATACCGGAGTCTATCACAGAACCACTATATGTAATTTTATCCCTCTTTTAAAAAGGCTCTTCCCCCTCCACCCCACAGCTCTGAGAGATGTTGTTCTTGACTTCCTTGGCTTCTGCTTTTCCAGGGCAATCCAGGGGGCACCAGGGGTATTTGCAGGCTTTGGGACTGTAGTTTACTTTCTCATCCCCTATAAAAGGGAGAAGGAAGCTCTGAAACACAAGTAGAGAGTTCTCCATACTGTAGGTGCCTAAGCCTTATACCTGAAGGAGAGCCACTCCGCCAATTTGTCCTCGCTCCACTGAAGGGATTGGTGACAGGGACCAGTGGGTGAGAATTGGCTAGTATAAAACAGACGTGTTGCCAAGTCTTGTGATTTCATCATGAGTCAGGTTGTACTGGGTGCTCTAGCTTGTGGAATCATGTACTTCTGAGAAGATCTGAGCTTTCTTTCTATTTTTTTTAAAGGTAAGTTTCCAGCAATCACGGTTGTAGAGGAAAAACTTGAAAATGTGATACAAGAGCATCCTAAAGACTCAGAAACCAGAAGGCAAATAAAAAGTATGCATAATATATTACTTTTTTAATCTCTTGAGGGACTCATGGTTTTGAAAGCATGAGGTTGGCAATACTGCGTTCACTTCAGTTTTTCCCAAAGAATATTTGGTATTCAGCTAAGTGGTGACAGTGCAACACTTAACTAATGCTTCCTGCACCTCTCACTGTGCTCAAGTCAAGTTTTTCCAAATTAATCTTTAAAATAAAAAGTGTAAAAAGTCATGAAATTGGTAACTGGCATTTGATCATAAGAGTTCCTCATGCTCTTCTCTCCTCATGCAGTCCCTGTCTTGTGCTTTCACCCTGTGCGGATGTGCACATGTCTAATATGAATAATGATTTCTCTAGGTTACCACGGGTTCTGATGATATGAGTGCTAAGTTCCTTCACTGAGCTGCTGCACCGTTTGCCCTGAAAGTAGAATGAGAGCCAGCTTTTTAGAGATCCCTTGTTCAGAACTTCTCCAAATACTTCATCTATAGCTCCAGCAGCATTCTTCTCCAGTCACCCCCACCCTCCTGATGTCCTACATCTGGGTCAGAAAACTTCTGGCACTCCTAATGCTTGGAAGTGCGTACAAGCATATTACAGAGAGATACAGCCTCCCTGTTCCTTTTTACACACTCTTAATGTTGGCCACAACATCAGCAGAACACTTTCCTGCTTGATCTGGAATCCTGTTTGATCAAACCCACTATGGGCAAATTTCTGCATCTTTCTTCTGCCCTGCAGACCTCTTTGCTCTTTTTTGCATATTCTGAGTCATAATGTAGAAACATAGTTTATTTAACTGATTTATTTATTTCAGTTTACATTAAAAGTCTTCACGTGGTGTAAATTGGCATTGCTCCATTGACTTCAACTGAGCTATGCTAATTTATACAAGCTTAGGGCCTAGCCTTAAACTCTTATCTTTAGCTTTAGGCACTGGCATAATTGTAAATTCTGAGCACAGGCTAAATGCCAAATAAGGGTGGAAGGACCATTTTATGGCCAAAGAATGGGACATGGAATCAGGAGAACTGGCTACTGTTCATGGCTGTGGCATACTCTGTATGTGTCGTTGGGGAAAAATTAAACTCTCTGTACTGCTGTTTCCTCAAATGTAGAAAGGAGATGTCCTTAATCTCACAAGAGTGTTGTGAGGCTTATCTCATTAATGCTCATAAAGCACTTTGAGATCTTTGGGTGGAAGTTGCTGTAGAAAGGCAAAGCATTCAGTTCAGTGCAGATCAGCAGTGCTGATTAGAGAGGAGAGTATTGTCCAATACACAGATGAACCTATAAAACCCCATTTGAGTTTTGTTCCCCTTTCTGTGTATCCCACCCCCAAAGCTACAGTGTTTGAAGTTTCATGAAGAGCTCATGGGTGTGTGAAGAGAACTTCATGGAAAACCTGTGGGATCTGCATTTAAAGACAAGAGAAGGGAAACCCCAGTCATTATTCTGTGGGAATACCGATGATGCAAGTACAAAGAAGCCCATGTAGTGGTCTTGCAACATTTTGCCAAACTGCCAAAAAGAGCACACATTTGTGATCTTCTCAGGCCATTTTCTTAAAAAATTGAGTGTTAAAAACTTAACACTCTTGAAAGTGGGGGACCTGGAGCATGTTCTAGAGACAGACTCCACCATGCACCTCCACCTTAGTCTGCTACATCCCTGCTGCTCCAGTTTGGGTCCCTTTTGGACTGATCACTAAACATGCCATCTCTAATGGTGGTTCATGATAGGATGAGATCTCCACATGCATCTCCACTTGTGTCCTAAGGCTCGATTTGAATTCATTACAAGAGTAAAGTAAGTCACTGTGTCATGTAGCTCCTCAAGGTTTGCTAAATCTTGAATATTTCCTTTTGGGGAACACTTTTTTTTTTTTTAAATTGACCTGAATCACTTAGCTTCATCTTTCCAACAGGTCCAATATGCAGATGATGGACAGCCTATTGTAAGCCTCTCCACTCTGTTCCTTACGTTGGTTAATGGATCCTAAATTAGTGGAGCGTCATACGACCCATGGTGAACAATCACAGAAGAAATGTGATGTCCTGAAAACACACAGATTTCAATGAGAGGCTACAAAAAAGAAACATATGAACACAGGAATGGCCATAATGGGTCAAACCAATGGTTCAGCTAGCTCAATATCCTGTATTCCAACAGCGGCCAATGCCAGGTGCTCCAGAGAGAACGAACGAAACAGGGCCAATCATCAAATGATCCAATCCGTATCATTCAGTTCCACCATCTGGCAGTCAGAGGCTTAGGGGCATCCAGAGCATGGGGTACATCCCTGACTATCTTGGCTAACAGCCATTGATTGACTATGAACATGTCTAATTCTTTCTTTTTTTAATCCAGTTATAGTTTTTGCTTCACAACATTCCCTGGGAATGAGTTCTACAGGTTGACTGTGTTGTGTGAAGTACTTCCTCTTGTTCGTTTTAAACCTGCTGCCTATTAATTTAAATGGGTGACCCCTGGTTCTTGTGTTATGTGAAGGGGTTAATAACACTTCCTTATTCACTTTCTCCACACCACTCGTTATTTTATAGACCTCTGTCATATCTCTCGTTAGTCATCTCTTTTCCAAGATAAACAGTCCCAATCTTTTTCATGTCTTCTCATTTTTGTTATCCATCTCTGTACCTTTTTCATTTCTAATATGTCTTTTTTGAGATGGTACAACTAGATTCAGAACCACACGCTGTATTCAAGGTGTGGGTATACCATTGATTTATATAGTGACATTATGATATTTACTGTCTTATTATCTATCCCTTTCCTAATGGTTCCTAACATTCTGTTAACTTCGTTGACTGCCATTGCACACTGAGTAGATGTTTTCAGGGAACTATCCACAATGACTGTAAGATCTTTCCTGAGTGGTAACAGCTAATTTAGAACCCGTCATTTTGTATGTATAGTAGGGATTATGTTTTCCAATATACACTACTTTGCATTTATCAACATTGAGTTTCATCTGCCATTTTGTTGCCCAGTCACCCAGTTTTGTGAGAACCCTTTGCAACTCTTCATAGTCAGCTTTGGACTTAATTATCTTGAGTAATTTTGTATTGTGGAAATTTTGCCACCTCACTTTTTACCGCTTTGCAAGATCATTTATAAATATGTTGAAAGCTTCAGTCATATCAGATCTGCCTGAATCAAAACATAAAAAATCCTCAATCCCAAGCCAATTTTGGAAGCCAGCCATTACATTTGTTTTGTTGTTTTTCTTAGTTATTTGCATGCATGCCTTTGCTTGGGGGATCTAATGGAAGACAATTACTCAAGTTACAAAAGGGCTTTCCTGTCTGTTTGCTCTCAATGGTCTTTTTAATGCTGTGCACTGCTTTAACCCAAGCACAGTTCTTGAAATTGTAAACATCGAGGAAAGGAAATTGGTCTCCTCATCTGCTGTCCTGTGTGCATCATTGACAGCACTCTCTGCAAATAGGAATTGAATTCTCCAAACAGTGGTGCAACCGCAGCAGGTCAGTTCCATTCCTTATGTGCTGCTTTGCTCATTGCTGACCATGGCATATAGAACAGTGAGCTGTGTGGATAAAGATTTCCATCCCTCGGTTAGGAAAAAGATATTGTTCTCTTGATGGGCTGTTATCAGTTACTCAATCATTTACACTTTGTATGGGAGAGTAGAGACATAAAGTAGCAGTAACCGGGGGGCTGATCTTCTAAGCCACTTTCTGCAACAGTCCCCTGAAGTCTTTAGTGTTAGTTATCAGATAATTTATAGCAATATTTACTTAAAATCCCAAATGCTCATTTCTCTGGGGTGCAGAGGACCTATATCTCCCATAAACTTCACTGGGAGTGGAAAGGGCTCTGCATCTTGCATGATTTGGGAATCCAACCCATGTTTGCTGAAAGGTTTGCAAGTTTTCTGAGCAAACCTGAGCCGACATAAAATTTTACATGGAAACTGAGTGGAATGTGCAGTTTCACATGATTTCATTCAAGACCTTTGGCAAAGTCAGCTACTGTGAGTATATCAAACCTGTCCTCCACTCTCTACCCTGGATTCCCATAGAATATTGAGTCAAGTTCAAGGTCTCAGTCCTTATCCTCAAGATATTCAATGGTCTGGACCCATGGTACGTAGAGATCACCTAATGCTCTGGGATGAAGTCTGTGGTTGACTGCTTCACTCATCCAGCACAATGGAACTTTCTACCATGTGGGCAAAGCTCGTCTGTACAGGAACAGAGCTTTCTTGGGATCCAGTCCCAGAACATGGAATGAACTCCTCCAGGAACAAATGACGATCACAAACCTAACCCTCTTCCACTTCAAGTGGAAGGCACGAGTTCTTCAACCTGCCTTCTCAAACATAAGCACAGATCAGCATGTGCATTCAAAAACAAACCCTACCAAAACAGACTGTCCACACACAATGCTCCCCGGGGGAAGTAAATGAGAGATAATGAACATATTAGTCATATGACTTAACGCACTACTGGAAGGCACGCAGATACTACAGAGCTGAGGACAGAATAAGAACCTATATAGAACAGAAATAGAATAGTTACTCTCTGAGTGCATCAGTTCCTCCATCTGGGGATAATAATACTTTACTGACAAAGTAATTAATGTTTATAACGTGCTTTGTTGTCTTTGAATAAAATTTGTCTTCTGGTTTGTGAGTCTTTAGGGTACGCTCACCACTTTCAAGCTTTTCTCTGCAAGCCTGAGGGCAAGAATCTTACTTTTAAAAAAAAATAATAACAATAAAAGCTGCGATTCTTACCTATCACATGTCTCCAAGAGCTGGGGCTTTATGAAAAACACCAACTATCATGAAACTGTATATAACCTAGGGCTACCCAGAATGGCAGCAGAACAATTAGTGCCACCATCAGTACAAATCCCAGTTCAGTACAAGTCTGACATTTCCAAACTCATTAACCGACAGCCAGCTGGGGCTGTTCTGACAGAAGAGTCATGCCTGTGATGCTCCTGTGCCTCACACGAGCTTCGTTTCTCTACCGCTTTGGGTAACTGAGACTACCGGGGAACTTCAGTCACATGGAGCACAACCGGTGCAGGGCTATATCTCACCATGGAATACTAAACTTGGCAGGTGGGGCCGGGGAGCTTCTTTGCCGCTGTGTTCCTGTGGAGCTTAGGAACACTTCAGGAACTTAGTTTGAGACCGGCAGCATTTGGAAGCTCAGCTTCAGCCACGTGGTGCTTATTATCCAGAGCCCTAATTTGACAGAAGCTTGCTGTGTAGCTTTATAAAGGCTTCCAACAAAAAAGGAAGTAAGAAAGAAGAGAGAAAAACAGCGTGGGGAAAGGGGAAAGGAAAAATAGGCCTTGGGCATGATTCACCGCTGTTATTCCGGTGTTGTGTTGGCATAACTCCATTGATTTCCATCTGGCCCCTTCTTTGCCAAGAGCATAGTGGGCATACTCAGAGGCCTGCATTTGCTTGTGCAGCCTGGCACAAGTCTGTGAGTGCAAACAAATAGTTAGACAACTATGATATTTAGAGAGGAAGGAAAGAAATACAGAGAAGAAGGAGAGACAGAGAGAGCTTCTCTTCGCTGGGCATTTTGTTCTCTGCAAATGACTGCTGATATCCTTGCAGAGGATGACAGTGCATTACAACTGGGACTGATTGAAGGGGCACCAAACCCCCTCTTTTATTACAGTGACAACGCACCTATAGTTGGCCGTGAGTGGCCCAGTGGATAGGACAATGGGCAGGGATGAAATCGTAACCCCACCGATGCCAATGACCAAACTCCTATTGACTTAAATGGGGCCAGCACATCTCCCCAATTTCTATTCCCCACTCTGCTGCTAATCTGCTGCATGACCTTGGACAAGTCATTGCACCTCTCCCTTGAGTTTCGCTATGTGAAAAATTGGAGCAATGATAATTGTGCCCCTTTATAAAGCACTTTAAGTTGCAAGCTGCTACAGAGGAGCTAAATATTGTTCTGACTATTATTGTTATTACTGTTACTCAAAATGTCCCCAAACATTAGGCTAGAATTTCAATTGCTGCATTACGACTAAACTTGTTATGGGTTTTTCTCTCCTTCAGCATTTGCAGTAACCATCGCCCCTGCAAAATTCAGGGGGATGAAGCTGCAGCTAGCATGGATAGAGATTCCTTTTGCTCCCACAGTGGAGTGTATAATTGACAGTAATGGCTGCAAAATCCAGACCTCAGGGGCTAGGATTTCCCCCCCCCCCAGCCATTGCTCTGGAAAATGCACAGTTTGATCAATGGCTCATCATTCCAGGCTGTTGTTAATACATGTTAAAGATCCACTTTGAGAACTAAATCACTTCATTCAGTTCACAACTCTGTTTCTTAAAAAAAAGAACGAAGAAGAAGAATGAAAACAAATTACCCTTGATTTAAATATTAATCTTGTATGATAATTATGCCTAGATAAATATTTCAGTTGCAGAGAGTGGATTGTATTGTCGAACACTGCAGTCTGAGCTGTGACTGAATTCAGTGTCCTGTATTTACGTTTCCTAAAGAAGAGCTGAAATACTTTGAAAACTTTCTCCTGCTCTGTCTCCTCTACGTGTGTCACTGTATGTTATGATATGCTTCCCTGAGTGATGTATTCTAACTGAAAAAAGGAAACGACGTCAATTTGGCACAGGCTCCTTGCTGGGTTTGGTTCAGCCAGATCAGAATGATCTATATCTCTATAAAGCTAGCACTGCTTACTGCATTGCTGGACTGGGCGCTTTGGATTCCGTAGGAATGTAGAGCACAGCAGAGAATTTCTCCCTGTTGCAATTACTCAGGAGGGACTTTCCTTTTTTCTTCCCCGCAAGAAGTGGAAGTCTACCACCTTGCTCAGAATTAGAAGCTGGATCTAACCAGCCCGCAAATTTGTAGTGGTTCAAATCTGAATGGGTTCTGCCCTGTCTCTGATTAGAAGATTAGAAATGTTCCATCAATTGTGCAAGCTGACTGAGGGCTAAGGTCTCCATGTTAAAGAGCCTCAAGATAGCCATGTTGCAGGGGACATGTGGGAAATCAGGATGTTTGGTAGAAACCCCTAATTAGAATGGAAATGATCTATCTTTGAGGAACTCATATTTGGGACCTCCACTTACAGTTTTTCCTTTACCCACCACATTGGGAATATAGCTTTCTTGAGGATGAAGGGCAATGACAACGTCAATCTCAGCTGGAAGCATTTTAAACCATTCTATTCCACTAATACTAGAAGATGGGGTTTGGTTTTGCAAAAACGCAGTGACCAAGGTTTTGTCTCACAGATCCAGAATTGGGAACAGTTTGGACCAAGGTTCTTCCTTCCTGCCTCTTACACAGCACTTTTCATCCACTGATCTCAAAACCCTTTACAAAGGAGTTAACCATCATGATCTCCATTGATCATATGGGGAAACTGAGACACAAGAAGGTGAAGTGGCTTGCCCAAGGTCACTCCCCACACCTACTTGTAGAGCCAGGAAATGAACCCAGTTCTTCTGACTCCCAGTCTGTAAGTGTGTAGGCGTGCGTGGCTGTCTCTTGCTGTCAGTCTCTGAGGGCATCCATGTCTCTCTACTGTCATGCACCTGGAAAGGCAATCTGTACAAGGGGGAAATTAGCTGTCTCTAGGGCTCAAACCTTCAAGCAGGGTAGAGGAGTGAATAGGTCAGAGGCCCAGGCCCTCAGGCAGGGAGGGGTCCCAAGCAGTCAGGCAGGGTAGAGCAGGTAAGAACCTAGGAGCCCAGCCTTCAGGCAGGGGTGAGCACCAAACACAGTCTAGGACTCGGACGGGGTGAGCACCAAAGTCAGCCTAGTGTCCTAGTTCGGCAGACAGTAGACCGACACAGGCCTCCTGTATCAGTCCAGCCCTCAATCAGACTACTGTCTGGTTTCCCTGGGCTACTTTCTACATCCCCTCTACATTGTAGTTGCCCTCTGTTTCCCCTGGGTAGGTGGCCAGTGGCAGCCCAAATAGCTTGTCAGTGTCTCAGTTGGCTGGCAGCTCTGGGAGCTCGGGCCAGTCCTCAGGAGGCAGCCCCAGCAGCTCCTCGGCATCTCTGTCAGCTGGTGGCCTGGAAGCACTTGCCAGTCCTCAGTATGGCCAGGGTCCTCTTTGGGCTCCAGCAGCAAGCAGGATGCATCTGTCTTCCCTGGCAGCTCCAGGCCGACTGAACTACAGAGCCCGCCTTTTACACTTCCTCTGCCTCCAGCGTGGTGAGCATGGCTTCCTTTGTTCTGCCCACCAGGGTGCATCTGGTTGTCCCTCACAGTCAGTCTCCGAGGGTGGCCACGCTTCTTTGCTACACAGTCCAATGCCTTATGTTAACCACACTGCTTCTGCCACTGGCCCTATTTTATCCAAACACCCAACTAGGGTGACCAGACAGTAAGTATGAAAAATTGGGGCAGGGGTGGGGGATAATAGGAACCTATATAAGAAAAAGACCCAAAAATCGGGGCTATCCCTATAAAATCGGGACATCTGGTCACCCTACAGCCAACTGTTTGGGCAGAGGTCCGAATAAATACTGTTAAGGCCCAGCACTGATAATGATTCTGGCTTGGCATCTTAAACTAGAACCTCAGGTGATTTAGAGCAACATAGCATTAATGGAGGTATGCTGCTTTGACACCAGCTGAAGATCCGGCTCTATACATTTTTATTATGTGATAGAGACCTAGCTTGTATAGGAAGAGAGTTTCCATTATCTAATCTCAAGTCCCTAGGTATACCTCTTCAGTGGACATGATTTATGATTTCCTGCCCCCACTCCCCAGTTCCTCTTCTCTCCATACAGTGTGTTTATCCTCATTTAGCCAATTATGCAAGAACTTGGTGTCACTCCTTGATCATTTCGTAATCATGGACGCTTTACTCAGGAGGGTTAGTAAAGCATCCGCCAGCAATTTGGACGCTGGTTTGTGGCTCTTTGTTTTACACATCCATAAAATATGCAGAAGAAGATACTGCTAGTAGTCTGAACACACAATATGAGCTCTAAATTATTAAATGTGGAGCTAAGATGTAGAGACTTGTTTTTCCCAGTTGTTCCTGTCCTTTTGCCACGTTGTGAGAACGCAGTACATTTCTATTTTCAAACCAATCCTTGCTGCATGTTTATATGGAGGAAGTCATGGCTGCATTTTTATTTATTTTCTTTTAATGTTTTTATTTATTTATTGGTCCTTCCTGAATTTCAGATGAACAGTGACTCATAGGAACCTATGGGAAACTGTATGAGCTGGAGAAGAGTCCAGATCAGCCTCTACTCTCAGGGTAGCAAGATGAATGAGGCCAATCCAAGTAATCAGCCTCTATACTGTGCTAGGAGGCTCAGCAATGAGCAGGAAGCCTTGTTTGTGCACAATAACGTTCTGAACATTGGGTTGTCACTATCCTATACAGCTTGTGGCGGAATTAGAATAATTCACAGCATTGTGTATGCAGGATCCTGTTTGTTTGGTGCTATATTCCTGTCATAAATATAAACCTTTCTGCATACAGTGCTATAAAATCCCTCCTGGCCAGAGGCAACATCCTGTTACCTGTAAAGGGTTAAGAAGCTCAGCTAACCTGGCTGGCACCTGACCCAAAGGATCAATAAGGGGACAAGATACTTTCATATCTTGGGGCTGGGGAAGGGTTTTGTTTGTGCTCTTTGTTTACATGTTCGTTCTCTCTTAGGACTGAGAGATGCCAGACAGACATCCTGATTTTACAGAGATGATTTTTACCTTTCTTTTTTTAATAAAACCCTTCTTTTAAGAACCTGACTGATTTTTCCATTGTTCCAAGATCCAGGGGTTTGGGTCTTTGATGATTTTGTAACCAATTGGTTAGGATATTATTCTCAAGCCTCCCCAGGAAAGGGGGTGTGTAGGGCTTGGGGAGATATTTTTGGGGGGAGATGTCTCCAAGTGGTCTCTTTCCCTGTTCTTTGTTTAAAACGCTTGGTGGTGGCAGTATACTGTTCAAGGACAAGGCAAAGTTTGTACCTTGGGGAAGTTTTTAACCTAAGCTGGTAAGAATAAGCTTAGGGGCTCTTTCATGCGGGTCCCCACATCTGTACCCTAGAGTTCAGAGTGGGGAAGGAACCCTGCCAATTCCCTATCGAGGTAATTTTTCCTGAAGTTTAGAGAGAAAGGGGAAGAAATATCTCTCCCATTGCAGCTTTTCTCCTAGATGTATTCATTCCATGAAATAATGCCTACGTCTTGTATAGCACCTTTCATCAAGTAGATTTCAAAGCACATCAAGTCGTCAATGTATTTATCCTCACAGCACCCCTGTGAAGTAGGGAAGTGCAATTGCTCCCGGGGGCTCTGAGGCATGCTGATCATAGAGCAACGCATTTAAGGATGTGCTCAACTTATAGGATGTGTTGGGTCCCATGGTGCTTACGTCCTTTGTTGAATAGGGATGGATTTCTGAACTGAGGCCTCAGCGAAGCCCATGAGAGCCATAGAATCCTAAAAGTTAAAATGGAAAAGAGCAGTTAGGCCTACCTTGCTGCCAGAGCAGGGAGTCTCCCGTCTGGTGCTTTATACAGTCTGATTTTATACCATTCCGATGATGGCTTCTACCATTGCCTTTGGGAAGCTCTCCCATTACCTGTCTATCTGCTTTGTACTCAGCCAAAATTCACATTTCCTTCTTTCCATCCCACTGCTCTTAATTATACCCTCTTCTACCACCTTCAGCAATTCTCTTCCCTCCTTGAAGTTTAAAATCTTGGAGATAATTATGACTCTCTGCGCCCTTCACCTGATAACTATCACTTATTCAACCCAAGATATCTATGGCTTGATTTTGTTTTCCAGAGCTGTTGAATACCTGCTTGCTGTTCCCATTGAGTTCAGTGGAAGTACTGGCTACTTAGCGACCTCTGAAATCAAGCGGTTAATTCTTCCACTCTTTCTTTATAAGACAATCCCTCCACTATTTAGTTCTTGTCACTGTTATCCGAATGCCCTTCAGTATCTATACTTCATTCCGGTATTGCAGGATCCAGAACTGAATGCACTATAGTTCAAGCAGTGCAGGTTAAGGAAGAGGAGAATCTGTCCCAAATACTCAACTTACATTCACATATTGTAGGAGTAATTTTGCCATCGTTATCCCCTTGCTTTTCATAACAAAGGTTCCCAGACACAGCAGCTGCCCTTTGATTTTTCCATTCATGTCCCAAAAAGCCACTAGTTTTGATGTCTTAAATATGTGACCTGTCTCAAACATCATGGACATCCAGCCCCGAGAGAGATTTTTAAGTTTACTTTTCGTTGCTCTTTGTTTGGTGCCGTTGGTGCACCCTTGAGGCTTTAACACTGCAGTATTGTACTTACTGTCAGTGGTTTGACGTTAGCCTGGGAAAGAAAGACACTATAGATTCAATTAAGACCCTATCACAAGATTGGACTCTGAGACTACAGCACAATAGCAGTAAGAGTGCTAAACAAAGGGGAGTCAATAATTTCCAGTGCTCTAATATGTCTGGTAGCTGCCATGAAAACCTGCTTGTGTTCTGAAGCATGACTTCTTCACCCCAAGTCTCATTGTCAGCTTCCTTTCAAGCTATGCTATTCATGAAAGGAAATCTAGTTCACAAATTTCAATAAGGGTGGCAAATTTTCTGATGCCTTGGAGTGAAAATTGATAGTCACTTACTGCTCCTCACTGTTATGAGAATGATTTATGAACCCATTGAATCCAATAATGATTTCTGGCATTACTGCTTTCCTGATGATAATAATTAGGGTCCCCTTTCCCCTGCCTCCAGCTCAATAGGATCAATATTTCCTTTTAAAGGGCTGGTTGTACAGCTTCCCATTGTCAATTATAAAGATTTTTAAATACTGAGACTCTCACAAGTAGAAGCAACAGTTTGTGCCACTGGTAAGCACTCTGATTACACAGGTTTGGTGGTTGTCTCCATGAAAGCGTCTTCCTAGAATATAGGGTATGTCTTCACTGCAATCACAGGTCTGACTTCAGCATGTATAGACATAACCAAGCAAGTTTAGATCTAGCTAACTTAAATAACTATAGCCGTGAAGCCATGGCAGCTTCTCGGTCTCCCTGACATGGTGTCCAGACTCAGTTTAGATGTGGTGGGAGGTGAGGTGAGTTCCCCCAGGCTGGGTGGAAAATACCACTGAGAAGGCGGCTATCAACTGTTGGGCTTGGACCTTCTGTTCCAGCGTGAGAATGTCTCCAATACAGACTGTCCCAGGACCTGAGATGCTGGCTATTTGAGGCCCTACTCTAATTCTGGAGGTGTAGGGGGCTATAAATAGACCGTCCTGGGCTTTAGGAGAGTGACATGATACATTTTTGTGGTCTTTTTGTCCAACTGTCTGATTTCATAATCATGCCTGGAAATGAGTTTTAGGGGTCCTGACAGTGAGCCAACAGTTTTGACTCTGAACTAGGGAGCAACAAGAATACCCGGCTACACTAGTCAGCAGTGTGCCCTTGTTGCCAAGAAGGCCAGTGGCATTTTGGGATGTATAAGTAGGGGCATAGCGAGCAGATCGAGGGACGGGATCATCCCCCTCTATTCGACATTGGTGAGGCCTCATCTGGAGTACTGTGTCCAGTTTTGGGCCCCACACTACAAGAAGGATGTGGATAAATTGGAGAGAGTCCAGCGAAGGGCAACAAAAATGATTAGGGGTCTGGAACACATGACTTATGAGGAGAGGCTGAGGGAACTGGGATTGTTTAGTCTGCAGAAGAGAAGAATGAGAGGGGATTTGATAGCTGGTTTCAACTACCTGAGAGGTGGTTCCAGAGAGGATGGTTCTAGACTATTCTCAGTGGTAGAAGAGGACAGGACAAGGAGTAATGGTCTCAAGTTGCAGTGGGGGAGGTTTAGGTTGGATATTAGGAAAAACTTTTTCACTAGGAGGGTGGTGAAACACTGGAATGCATTACCTAGGGAGGTGGTAGAATCTCCTTCCTTAGAAGTTTTTAAGGTCAGGCTTGACAAAGCCCTGGCTGGGATGATTTAATTCGGGATTGGTCCTGCTTTGAGCAGGGGGTTGGACTAGATGACCTCCTGAGGTCCCTTCCAACCCTGATATTCTATGATTCTATGATACCCAGTCTCTGGGTCTGAACTCTTGGAGATGGGCCCCCTTATTGTAGGTTGTTTGTTGGGCACTCTGTGCATTTAGGAAATTTTCTGAAGGTGCCTAAGATTTCTAGCTCCTCACAAAGTGTGAGAAGATACAGCATAACATTGTCAGCTTGGGAAGGTTCAGTTCCTTGATCTGAGTTGTACATGACCCATACAGCTTCCTGGACCTCTTAAATCCTGGTGAGGGACGATCCTGGCAGGGTTCTTAGGACGTCGACCCTTGCCCCCAGGCCAGTTTCTGTTTACCTTGGCCCCACGGGTCCCTCTCTGGATGTCACTTCAGCTGTCCTAGCCACTGTGTAGATCTCCATTAGCTTGATGGCTTTGGCATTGCCTCAGGCTGGTAGCATAAGACCAAGTTCCTGTCCCTGCCAGGGGCAGGATCTGAGTAAATTGTTCAGGCAGAATCATTTCCACTGCTTTTACGTTTTTCTCTCTGATCTAAGCCAACTGCCAACACCAATCTCACAGTTTCTGTAGGGCCAGATGCCTGAAGGATATCTCTCCTCCTGAAGTCTCTGGCAGAACACTTTCTCAGAGATATCTAATGAGTTTAAAACGGACATCTTGACTTGTGCATACTCCCATGATAGACAGCTTACCGCCATCTTGGGCAGGTATGGGGACGATCACTGTGCCGCTGCGTTCCAAGCCTCAAGAAAGGCCTCTGGGCTGTCTTCGGGTCCCATCTTTGTTAATCTGACCACAACCTGGGCCCCTGCTGGATCCATGCTGGAAGGCCCAGTTGTGGTGGGAGGCTGCAATATGGTCATGACCTGCTGCACAGCTGCTGCTGTTGCTGCTGAACAACTAAATCTCAGATCAGCTGCCGCCACTGGGTGACCGTCTGCTGTAGGGGATGCTGCCCACTGGTGTTGAGCATTCTGCTCCACCATCCATTTCAATAGTTGCTCTGTGTCAGTGCAGCTGAGGAACCATTTTCCTTTGGATTTTTTCTTAAGTCTTGACCTGCTCTCTTCTGCATGGACTAGGTCAATGCCCACATTCTCCGCCACATTTGTAACTGGGTTGCCAAAGTGGCCTGGCAGGATGCGATTCGCCCAGGTCTGGGTCCCTGATGGTTAGACGCCACCCCTCGCAGGTCCAGTGCCGTGATGCTTTAACCCTCCTGCTATGAGTCCCGCCCCTTCGGGAGTATTAAGAGTCCAAAATAAAAGGAAAATTGTGTTAATTCAAATCTGGGGTCATCCCAGAATTTGTCAGCAGGACCCCACCCTTTGTGTGACCCGTCCCTTTTGTTAGTTTTGCTGGGTCCACTCATCCCATCCACTGGGAGGCTTGCTCAGGTGGGAAGCTGTCTTAGGCTCTTGCCTGGAACCAAGAATCCCTTGGTGAGGAAGAAGCAGAGCTCTGCTCCCCTTCCTGGTCAGCCCCAGACTGAGCTGGGCATCTCCCTTTTAAGGCCCCTCTCCATTCTCGACAATTACTGCAGGTGTAGCAGGGAAGGGGTGTCCACAGGCCCTAGCTAGGCCCCACACTGGCCAGGAAGGAGTTATCTGCCCCATCCCACACAGCGGCAGTGGGGGTCTGCTGTATCTGATGCAGCTTTGCTGAATCTAATCAGGTTTTAACGCTCCACATAAGTTTCCTTTCAGTAGCAGAATGTCCCTGTGGCAGCAGCATGGGGTGAGCATGGCTGGAGCATGTTGTGCTCAGGCTATTCTGGACAAAGGCTCAGTGTTTTGTGCTCCAGCCCTGAGGGCTGTTCTTTCTTAAGCTGGGACTGTGCGGGTCCCCAGCAGTGCCTCAAACCAAGAGGTAAAAGGTTGCCACTCCCTCCTCATTCTCCTGCTGAGATCAGCTCAACTCAGCTAGAAGAGCGAATTATCTGTCACATCGATAAACTGGTCCTTGGCTGTCTCTCCACTGTATAAGTTGGAAACAAGCTTTTCTTAACCAATAAACATGCAGGTCTCATTGAGCAAACCCATTTACTGGAGCAAATCCTTGCTTTTGTTCCTGCCTTGAATCCCCTGTGTGCTTCCAATAGTCTTTCAACATAACAATGCAGGATGAGCTGGGGTTCTACACTCTTGTCATCCTAACGGGATCCTCCTGCTGGACTGTAGGCCCACAGAGCAGCTGGTAGTGTTTAGTATCTTTATGCATCAGTGGTTCCAGATTTGGGGCTTTGAAATAGCTTCCTCTTCTTGGCAAGGGAAGATCCAGAGTGGGAAATGTACTCCATCACCTGGAATTGCTCAGGGGGCACTAACAACAGATGATGTGAGGTGCCAGTCTCTGGAACATCTGCATGAGCAAGACTGTATGAGATTGTTCAGCTTGCCTGACAGCTGGTGGACAGACATTAAAGTGGACCTTACCAGCTCAGAGTCCCCCATCTGGTGGCTGAGCTTGCTTGGTGCACGTGCATAAATCATCTTGCTTTATCTTTCATGCTGCCCTTAGCTGGAGACTGTTTGACAGACTGCTCTGAAATTAATTCGTTGGCCTTAGTACAGATCCTAATGAATGCTTTCTCATGGCACAGAAACCACTGTCACAACTGGCACTAATTGATTTCTTTGTTGGTATTCCCAGTAGAACAGCCAAAGATTGCAGGGATATGGAAACTGAGCCAAGTACAGAGGGTATGTTTGGGGAGGAAGCGGGCATACTTTGCCTTGGGGCTGCTCTAAATTATGCTCGGTGCTGAACTCACTCCCAGTAGGCCCTGGGATTAGAGGGATGCAAAGATGGTGTAAAGCATCCTTTGTCAACTCTCCCTTTCCTAGCTGTCTAAGCAGGGCTCAGGTGCAGCTGAAGATTTAGCCCCATGTGGAAAAAAACAAAGTGCTGACAAACCTGGCAGCAGTTGAGATCCAGAAAGAATAACGCTGGTTGATTTAGTGGAATAACTGACAAATGAAAACATGAGTATTAGATGCCCTGGAACCTACACAATTTTCAGCACAGAAAGTACTGTGCTGAAAGTACTGTAGACTCTGTGATTTGATGTGACAGGACCCAGGACTGTACTGCGGACCTGTATCCTCATCCTGTCTATAAGATTTCATCCTGGCAGTCAGCGTATCCCAAGGTGTTTACTGAGGAAAGAAAGGTCTGCTAGAGTCCTAAGAACCTATAGAATGGCTGGAGCAGGGGAAGAGAGAGAACAACAGTGGACATTGTGAATGTTGGGATCAAAGTGACCCACTGGCTAACTTGGTGCTTCTGATTCTCTTTAAAAATTTTGTGTTAACCCTTATTAGCTTTCGTACAATTTCTCCAGCTGTTAGCCACACCCAAATTTCTCTCCTTGTTTGTTGTGTCACCATTACGGTCTCTATTGTCCACAACATTTCTTGGTTTTAAAAAAAAAGAAAAAAAAATCTCAGTACCTGACACTGAAGAGTTGTTCAAGTTACTTTGGACATACAGTGCTCATCTCTGGATCTGCAAAGTAATGACCTGCATATTGCTCGTTGATTGCTGATTACAGGCTGTGTTCAGTGTCTCCATCCATCCCTTGCTCAAGCAGCGCTGCTATTGGCTGGGACTTTTGCTTGAGAAATGAACAAGGCCACACTGATGCACCACAGCCTAGGTATGGCACAATAGAATGGAAATGATGTCTGGCATCATCGCTGTCACTCGGTCAGGACAGCAGTTGTTCGTTTGGCCATGAAAATGAACTGCCCTGGATCAGCAGTGTCAACGTTGGGGCCTGAAGAACAGCTATTTCCCCAAAATAATTAGTTCTTCTAAAAAAGTAGTCTATTATTTTATACTGTAACCTTCATTAAGAAAAAGACCTTCCTCAGCATCATAGGGTGCAGGTTGCTGGATATATTTTACCAGCTCATTCCTTGCCACTCCAGGGGCCTCAGGCATTGATTGGTTCACCTCAGTCCCTCCTATTCTCTGCCTGTGGCACACAACAATTTAGTCTCTTGAGGGCTGGAATACATTAGTGTAATACAGGGTATTGGACTCCATGCAGGGATAACTGGGTGAGGTTTAGTGGCCTGTGATGTGCAGGTCAGACGAGATGATCTGGCCTGAAACTCCCTGATTCTATGACCTTCCTGCTAATGGAGCATTCAAAACTGCCCCCAAAAAGGCGTTCTACTTGCACTTTAAGTCATCTTAATAAAAACGAGCATACATGTTTGGTTTTCTCTGTGAAATGAGTTGAAAGGTCTCAGTACAGTTCCAAGAATAGCTTGAAAACCCCATCACACAATGGGGACCAATTGGCACCCTACTTTGGCAGTCTCAGGAGTGACACCAGCACTGAATGGGCAAGAGGATGAACCATCCTCTCATGCCTGCTATTGATCACTTCAGATCAGGGTTGAGATATGTTGAGGAAGGATTATGACAAAGCATACTGTACTCTAGGTCCAGGAGTATCTGATCTGTGGATAAATAGAGACCCTTAGTGCTCAGGGCTGGCTTTCCATAAAGCTCCGTTTTCTTTCTTTCATAGATTCTAAGGCCAGAAGAGACCATGATGGTCATTTAGTCAGACCTCCTGTATAGCACGGGCCGTAGAACTTCCCCAAAATAATTCCTAGGGCAGATCTTTTAGAAAAATATCTCATCTGGATTTTAAAATGGTCATTGATGAATCCTTGATAAAGGGTTCCACTGATTAATTATTCTTGACATAAAAAAAATGACACCTTATTTCTAGACTGAATTTGTCTAGCTTCAACTTCCAGACATTGGATCGTGTTATGCCTTTCTCTGCTAGATGGAAGAGCTCATTATTAAATATGTGTTCCCCATGTAGATACTTAGACTTTAATCAAGTCACCCCTTAACCTTCTCTTTGTTAGACTCAAGATGCTCAAGACTATTTAGCTTAGCAGGAATTCCTTAGCTTATAAGGAAGTGTTCTAATCCTTTAATCGTTCTCGTGGCTCTTCCTAAACCCTCTCCAAAATTCTTCTTGGATTATGAGCTCCCAAACTGGACACAGGATTCCAGCAGCAGTCTCACCAGTGCCAAATACAGAGGTACAATAACGTCTCTCCTGCTACTCAAGATTCCCGTTTATGCATCGCAGGATTGCAATAGCTCTTTTGGCCACAGCTTCACACTGGGAGCTCATGTTCAGCTAATGATCCACCAGGACCCCCAAATCTTTTTCAAAGTCACTGCTTCCAAGGAGAGTCCCCCATCCTACAAGTATGGCCTACTTCTTTGTTCCAGATTTATACATTTACATTGAGCCATATTAAAATGCATATTAAAATGCATAAATATGCATAAATTCAGTCTAGAAATAATGTGTCATTTTTTAATGTCAAGAATAATGTCAGTTTACCAAGTGATCTAGATCACTCTGTATTAGTGACCTGTCCTCTTCATTATTTACCACTTCCCCAATTTTTGTGCGAGGTATACTGTCTCTGATGTGTGTGCCTCACATCTGAATATAAAATATATTATTGATGATATACGCCATACCCACAAATACGTGTGTGTGTGTGTGTGTGTGTGTATATAGATGTATATGTACATAAGGGTGAGATCCTCAGCTGGTATAAATCAGCACAGCTCCATTAAAGTCAATGGAACTCTGCCAATTTACACCAGATCCGAATATATAATTTCCAAAGTCATTGTAGAATTTACTTAATTTCAGATGTTTATTTCTCAGCTGAGTCTTTAAGCCCGCTGCTGTTGGTGATGTGTGCTTTTTTTTCCACTAAGGTCTCCTTTCTTTGTGAAAACACAGTGGATGTTAATGACATTGAAATAGATGGCTACATTTTAAACAACTCGGTTGTGCTAAAGCTCACCAATCCTTTGTAGTTAGCAAATGGAATTCTGCAACTGAACGAATGGAAAATAGAGGTGGCAGTTTTCCATTTAGAACTGGCGATCAGCCGCTATTGGTTTTGCTGCAGGCCAGACAGTCTTGAAAATAAGCTGGCAAATCGTGGTGAGAGCCCTATCATTTAATTTCCAGCTTTAAGTAAAACCTATTCAGCATTGCGGTCCCTGTCACATAGCTTTTTTAGCACTCCCCCAGATCCTTTATTTTCAACTTAAGAATCTATTTTTTGGTGAGGATGGCCACAGAGAATTTACAAAGCTCCCGCTCTCATCACACACCTTAATGATTTCTTTCCATTAACCTTGGGCACAGTGGTTTACAAGATCACTCCTCCTGCAACACAGCAGAGTGGAAGGCTCATGGACATCTAGATAACCCACCGCTACTTAGTTGCAGTCAGGTCTGGAATCCTCCTTCTAGTAAATGGGACTGGAGAGGTCTCCATGTTTGTGTCTGCTTGTGTTGTGTGCGTGGGTGAGAGTGCATATGGCACTCCTCAGTGTGTGCGAATGCATGTGGAGCCTGTCCTGGGGGGCAGTTAATGGGAAGGAACCTTTCACAGAGTTCTCCTCTGGGGTAGTGCTCCCCATCTGTTCTGTTGGGGGCAGAGGTTGCCACCTAGTAACTCCACAGATCCCAGAAAAACCATGAGAGGCTGGGGTATCCACATAAAGTCCCAGTGATTCCATGCTGGCTCTGGGTCTCTGCCTTTCTTTCCCTTGGAGCTGCGCTATCAGGGGTGCTGCAGCCAGTAAGAGCCACGGGGACCCCTGTAAAGAAGGTGCCTGACTATAAAGGGAATGCCTGAGGTTTAATTACAGTTCTGCCCTTAGCTTCTCAGGGCTGGTGGGAAATGATGCACAGTCCCCTGATCCTGCCTTCGCCTATCATCTCCTTCCCTTCCCCATCCACTCCCTCCATGCAACCTGTGGAGAATGCCTCCCGCCCCTATCTAGAATCCAGAGGAAGTGGAGGTGATCTGTTTCCCACATGGGAGACTGAGTCCCTCCTTACATGCAGACTGTGCAACTGTGTCCATTACCAGGCTATCCAAGTATTTCCAAAAGAGCACACAAAGGATCCCAAAGATCACCCTCCTTCGGAAAGCAGTAGCAGAAGCTTCAAGCCACTTGAATCTATTTTTCAATAGAGTGCTTCTCAAAAAGGAGGAAAAACTCAGTTTGGATGGTCTCTTATATTTCTGTTTGAAATTATTGCTTTACAAATTGACAGGAAAACAGATATGGGAAGGGTCTTGTCGATAAATATTTCATCCCACCAATGCACACACCTTCCTGAAAACAGAGAGCTTCTCTTTCTCTTTTTTATTTCTAGAGTCAGCAGGAAAAGTCTGTATGTTTGGATAAGGGAAAAATCGTGTGTGGGGGGGGGGATTAGATTAAAATAATGTTATATTTTTGCCATTTTCTTCACTTCACAGAAATAGATGTTGAATAATTCACAGCAGAGGAGGTTCTTCCACAGATGACAGTAATCTCTCATTTATTGGCTACACTCTGGCAGACTGCAGAAGAGCTCCTAATTCTGAAATATATCATGGCCTTGGGTCTTGTGAAATGTAGCTCGGCTCCCATATATAATTTCATTTGCTCAGGAGCCAGTCTGGATGCTAATAAGCAAGGTATAAAGAGGAATGTGTTATGGATCTCACCTTGGAAGTGTGGAATGGGCTATGTGTTAACTTATTGGATTTTCCATTCTGGATTTAAGACTGTAATTCGTTATATTGGATTCCAAAGTAAAATGGCCAAGGTAGGCATCAAAGCGAGTGAGTGATGTTGGAGTCATGGAGCATCAGGTAACACAATGCTGCGTGTGTTATGAGAATGCAGAAATAGTAACGCATCCTGGAAAAATATTACACCACACAGAGACTGAGCCTAAAGACTGATATGCCTTAGACCGCTGTTTCTCAGCCTTTTCAGGTTGGCGACCCCTTATTCAAAGTCACTTTTTTTTTTAATTCCCCTTATTTTTATTGTAAATGTAAGAGTAAAAATTATCAATGATAGCAGTGATAAACCTAGATAATTCGTCTCTGTGTGTGTGTCTCAAGAGGTTGACCGAGAGTACCTCATCTTAAACAGTAGGAGTGTGCAGAGAGTGGGAAAGCGAGATTTTCTTTGCTTTAGATGGTAGAAACACTATCAGTGCCTTCTGAGAAACACTATGTTAGACGCTGTTGGATGTTGAATTTCAAGCAAAATTCCTATTGAATTCAATAAGACTTTTCTTGTGTAATGGGGTCCAGATGAGTTCCACCATATGGTTAGCTGTCTTGGAGGTAAATGGCTAATTAATGAGACAGTTTGAATTTGGTGGTCCAATCCACAAATATCTATGCACATGAGTAAATTTACTCACAGGACTACTTCAGGTATTGATGTGAATATGAATGTTTAGGATCAGGGCCAAAGTTTGTGATTCATTAGTTATGTGCCTGACTGTGCAGCCATTTACTGTCAAGCGCAGACTAATTGCGATGAATTATCCTGCAGTACACTGGGATTGCTCTCAGTAGTAAATGTTTGCAGGTTGGACCCTGTATTTTCTGCTTGCATGCAGGAACCTTGGGCCTCTTTCCACACTGTTAATACAGTGTTATGCCGGCACAATTCAGCTCTTTTCCATGCAATTACTTTCATTTAGATGAACACAGAAGTGAATCAAGCCCCTTGAGCCATCTACTCTCAAAATCATGGAGAAAGGGAGGCAAGATGAAAAGGCACAGAAAGAGAAAACTATTTTTGAGGGAAGACTATTACACCAATGACAGGTTTCTACCTGGGTTTCTACTTGTATTTAGTTTTAGGAATGCTGTTGCAGAGGTGTCTGGTGTTTCAAAATATAATCTACACAGGAGAGGGAGCAGATAATTCCAGAGTGGAGATCAGTGATGGAAGCTGTCTAAAGGTATTTTGAGATAAGATCTGAGGGAGAAATGGGAAATTTGGCTAGTAACATATTATATTATTCAGCCAAATAGTAAGTGTCTTCATGTGTCAGAGACTTAGTGATGTACAATCCACACAATACCTCTGTTTTTAAGAAATTGTCATACCAAAGAAGCAGCTATGACTTTATTTAGGAATGTTGATAATGGGGAAGGACAATATTGTGATTGAAGCATTGGGACTCAGGATATCTGGGTTCAATTCCTTGTCCTGCCATAGGCTTCCTGTGGGACTTGGGCAAGTCCCTTAGGATTTGAGCCAGCAAAGCACTTGTGTTAATTTCACTGGTGCCTTTATCTCTCTCTATTTCAATTCTCCATTTTCCACCATTGTTTCTTGATTGGGCTACTTCAAAAGTGCTTGATGTTTACTGAGTGTCATGCTGAATAATGTATTGGATTATTATTAGATTGGTTGCAATGAATTCCGTGTTGATGTATCATTTCCTTTGCATAATGTGGCAAATAACGACTGGATTTATTATGTCGAGAGAAGTTCGGAGCGTTGACAGGGCTCTCTCAACTGAAATGCCAACTCGATGGGGAGTTTGTGCTTTATATTTAATGTTAAATTCAAGCTGTTGCACATTCTTTGCTCCCTTTTGAAGGGAAAAAAAAATCAAATTACTGCCCAACTAACACCACCTGGAGAGACCTCTACAGCTGGAAAATTGTGTTGCATAATTCATTTAAAAATAGCGCAGAGTTAATCAAAAAATTATTCAGCAAATATTATTCAACCAGCTCTGCTGAATCATGCCTTATCGAGATGGGTCTAATCTTTTTAAGCACCACCATTTCATGATTAGCAGGCTCATTCTTTTGCAATTTTTCTTGCCGGTTGGCTCATGTCGTAGGCTGATTCCTAAAGAAAAATGACCGTTCAGCCCACCCATTGCTGCATATTTAATGCTAAAATGACACTGGATAAAATTAAGTTTTAATTTATTACTGGATGTCCCACATTATATATCAGTGGTGAATGATGGTCTTTTGCTTGATGAACTGGACTAGGATTCAGGGAATACTGGTTTCTGGACTTCCTGTGACACCTGGGGAAAGTCTTAATCTTCCTGGACCTCAATTACTCATGTGTAATGGAAATAATAGTCTTTTGCTTCTGCTGTCTATTTAGATTGTCCCCTTTTTGGAACAGAGGCTGACTCTGGGGTCCCTGTCTGGGTTGAGACCTTTGGGGCTACCTTGAGACAGCTGGTAATAATTTTGATTGGTTTCATTTTAATATTCTAACCTTATCAAAGGAGCCAGGGGGTTGACTGCACTGCTGGTTGTTTAGGAGACTGCGCACGTTATAGGGTCAACTGTATTGAAAAAAGCTCTTAGCTTTAACTCTGTCTCCTGGTCCATTGCATTTATGTATGCTGCATACTCTCTGGGGGTTCAACGCCACAGCTGAGCTCAGACTACATTACCCCATCTAATTATAAATGTAGAAGGTTGGTTGGTTGAAGTCAACATCAGAGCTGCTAATTCTTGAGATTTCATCACAGTCTTGCAATATCTTTAAGTCTTAGCTGCTAAAATCAAGAGAATGCATGAGAATCACAGCTTTCATTTAACCAGACAAACTAGGTAAGTGTCTATCCCTTATGGTTGCAAAGAAAAGCTTGACTGTGTAAAGTGAGTGCTCTCAAAAGGCTCAGAAACCAGAAAGCAAATAAAAAGACCCCCACATTTTTTAATTTGGCAATCCTGTGGTTTACAAAATCTCCTCATTCTGGCGGGGCCTAACATCATATTTGAACCCTTGAGGATGGCAACATAGCCCCAAGGAAGTCACCAGCCCCAGAGATATCAAGCATTTGAAGCTTTTGTATTATTAATGAAAAGTTTTTCCCCCTGTTTCTGTGCTGTACTGCTGAGATCACATCTTGCTTGAAGCAGACATGACTGTGTGCGTCTTATGTGTGTTCCTGACTGGGTAGTTTTAGGCTTGGTCTGAGCATGGATCATAGAACCCTTCATACTTTTCTCTACATTTTTTGTATTAATGTTGAGATCCTTACTGATCGCTAAAAAACGTCTTGACCTGTCAATTAAAGGAGTAAGGGAAAGAGCCTTTCATTGCTAACTAGGTCTGATTGAAACTGTTTTTCAATGGAAAATTGGGTTTTTGACTAAATTGTAGTTTTTTGTGAACGGTTAAAACTCTCAAGGGGAGACCATGGTGATATAAAGTCCAACCAAGGAGCCCAGCCTACAGGAGAAACAGGAATATGAAGAATCCCAAACTACAACTCCCAGGAGATACTGTGGCAACATTCCTAACAGAAATGTTTTGATTTGGAGACAAAATATTTAAGTATTCAAATTTTTCAGTGGAAATATGAATATTCAGTGGGGAGAAAAAAACATTTTTTGGCCAGCTGTAGGGCTGACAGTGTGTCCCATTTCCACAGGCATTGCTGTGTTGTCGTTCTTGTTCTTTGACAATTGAGAATATCACAGAGGGTATGAAAATCATTTCATTTTACTTTGGCCTGCAGTAGTATTTAAGGGAAAATGTGCAAAGATGCTTCCTAGCAAACGGGCCTTTCCTCTTGTTGTTGTTTTTTATTGAATATTTGTATTGTGCCAACACCTGAATGCCTCAACCCAGTTGGATTCCACTGGGGTAGGTGCTATAAATGAGTATGATAAATGAGCCCTTACCTCAAAGATCTTACAGTCTAAAAGAGGGAAAAACCTCCAGTCCACAAAATGTGCAAAATCTTAATATCCTTATTCATCTTTTTTTACCTAGTCTTTGTTCAGGTTTAACTCCCATTGACTGCAGGGAGAGTTTTGCCTGTTGGGTAAAAATTGAGGCCCGATTTAACAAAGTACAAAATCACAAGCCTAACTGTTAGCACTTGATCCATTGATGTCAGTGGGATTAAAGCTAGGCAGGTGGTTAAGGACCCTGCAGGTAAGCATCTGAGTTAAGGAGGAGAGCAATGGCATAGAGGCAGGAAGGGGGAAGTAAGTGTACAGAAGGTGAAGAGAATATTTTTTAAAAGGAGTCAAAAAGGTGTGGGTGTGTGTGTGTGAGGGAGAAAATGGAAAACACCTCTGTTCTTCCTCTCTAACCTCTCCCACTTTTCTGTTATCCTATCCTCCAATTCCCTTCTCTTCTCCTTCATCTTCCCCTCTCTTCTTCTGCCTTTCACTTCTCCCTCTTGCCTTCTAATCCCCTCCATATCTTGAAAAGTTTTCATTCTTTCTTTTTGTTAATCCTCTCCTTGCAACTGCCATGCCATCTCCTCTGCAACGCCAACCTCCCCAGTAGCGCATTATATCCGTGACTGACAGGAGACGCTGCCTGTGACAGCACCATTCTATAGAGCCAGAGACGAGTAGCAGTGGCCACCGGTGCAGGAAAAGATTAAAGAAAGAGAGCTCAGAGCCAGGATGCTTCTGTACAATGATTACATTTGTTTCTTTAAGAGAAGTAGAGTTGGCATGTGTTGTACAAAGCAAGATAAGTATCATGCATTTATGGGTAGTGCACGGCCTGCTCCTGTTTATACAGTAAGGCTAACTGAGTTTCAATTGCAGCCGCTGCATAAAGCAGTTTTCTGGTCCCACTAAGGTCAGGGTGGGATATGGTTGCATTCAGTATTCGTTTGCAAACTGCACTCTCGTGGGTTTGACATAAAGTGATGAGCAATTGAATAAAATGTAAAATTATTCAGCGACATTAATTCTGCAAGTGTGGAGTGGATGCAAATTCTCCTTTTTTAAAAGTCTCTGTGTGACAGCGATGACTCAATACATCCATTAGAGTCCAGACTTTCAGCGGTCTGCCGATTAAAATCTCCAAGCAGTGGCTTTAGACAAGGAATTGAACAGCGCTGAAATGATAAAAGCCCTGGGCATTTTGGGAGCAGTCCTGAATTGGGGCTCTTGTCACAACTGGTTCTGATCAAAGAGATGACTAGTTTTAACTCTCTTCCTACAGCAACCAGGGAAGATTGCGAGGTTTAAAAGGTTTCAGAGGAGCAGCCGTGTTAGTCTGTATCTGCAAAAAGAAAAGGAGGATGTGTGGCACCTTAGAGACTAACAAATTTATTTGAGCATAAGCTTTCGTGAGCTACAGCTTACTTCATTAAAAGTTTTCCCATCAGCTGCTTGCTGTTTTCTCTCTCTTCCAGTTGTGCCCTCTGAGACAGGGTTGCTTGAGCAGCTTGTGATCCGTCTGTAATTGTGACATTCTTTTCTTCCTTTCAAGCTGTCGGGTCTCATTCCTGCATTGAAATGGATTCAACCTTCACCATTCACCGCTACACACCTGCGTTACAGATCACTAAATGGCCTTCAGTGGCTGAGGGGTAAAATCACTGTCAGCTTCAATATCCCTCAAAATGTTGCAGTGCTAGGGAACTTCACTGTACATCCTGAGGTTTTTGGGGCCCCTTTATAAAAGCAAAAAGAAAAGGAGTACTTGTGGCACCTTAGCGACTAACAAATTTATTAGAGCATAAGCTTTCGTGAGCTACAGCTCACTTCATCAGATGCATGCAGTGGAAAATACAGTGGGGAGATTTTATATACACAGGGAACATGAAACAATGGATGTTACCATACACACTCTAACAAGAGTGATCAGGTAAGGTGAGCTATTACCAGCGGGGGTGGGCGGAAAAAAACAAAAAACCTTTTGTAGTGATGATCAAGGTGGGCCATTTCCAGCAGTTGACAAGAACATGTCAACTGCTAGAAATGACCCACCTTGATTATCACTACAAAAGGTTCCCCCCCGCCCCACTCCCAGCTCTCCTGTTGGTAATAGCTCACCTTAAGTGATCACTCTCCTTACAGTGTGTATGGTAACACCCACTATTTCATGTTCTCTGTGTATATAAAATCTCCCCACTGTATTTTCCACTGCATGCATCCGATGAAGTGAGCTGTAGCTCATGAAAGCTTACGCTCAAATACATTTGTTCGTCTCTAAGGTGCCACAAGTACTCCTTTTCTTTTTGCGGATACAGACTAACACGGCTGCTACTTTGAAACCTGTCTTTAGGAAAGCAAGTGGTCCATAGATCTCATCTCAGCAAGACGTGCAGTAAAATCTTTACCAAGCTGTTTCCTATGCAGTAGCTGATTTTATCACAAGGTTTACAGGCTCTAACCCTCTGAGTCCCTGATCAGTTCCCCACTTTAAATCTCTCCTGTACAGCCTCCATTTTCCCTTTTGGTTGTGATTCATTTGCTCTCTAATGGATTTTGTAACACGGTGTACAAAAGATACACCATAAAAATAAACAGCACTGTAATGGTGATATATCAGACACTCTAATGCAGATGATCCAGGGATATCACAGATAAAACATTGTAGTTCTCTGCTACCTTTTACCCAAAGATCCCAGAATGCTTTGCCAACATCAACCCAGCCTTGTAACACCCTGAGGAAGTAAAGCTGTAAGCACTATTGTCCCCATTTTACAGATGGAGGAAACTGAATCACAGAGAGTTAGAGGGTTTGCCCAGGGTGTCACAGTAAGGCAGGGGCAGAGCCAGAAATAGCCTCCAGTTTCCTCCATCCTCCCCTTTTTAAAGGACAGAAACTGCTTCGAAGGAAGGATCTACAACAGTCTCACATCTCAGTGGCCAACTGCCTCCAGGTTATTCCTTTTGCATGTTGCTTTTAACAAGGGGGAAATATAATCTGATGGTTGGAACACAGAGCTTTGGAGTCAGGCATTCCTGGATCTGCCACTAACTCACCCTATGACTTTAACCTCAACGCTTAACCTCTCTCTGCCTCCATTTCCCTATCTATAAAGCACAGATAGTACTGAGCTACCAATTTTGCAGGGGTGGTGCAAGGCCTAGAGAATGTATGTAAAGTGCACTAAAATCCTGGGATAATACATGGAAATAGTTAATTGATTTCTAATTCCTACGTCCCATAAATCCTCTCTTAGGAAGAGCAATAATCCAATGATTTATTAGTATAGATGCAATTATATTGCTGGTTTGTCACTCACCTGAATTAAGGCATCTCTCTTTTTTCCAGGGCTGGCAGTCCTTCCTCAGAGATCATGCAGATTGATTTTGAAATTGAAGACCTAAGTGATCTACCTGGGACCCAGCTGATCACGTGGCAGGTTGAATATCCTGGGGATACGACATCTGATCTAGGAGTCTCCAAGATCTATGTAAACCAGAAGGATCTTGTAGGAGTCCTTCCTTTGGCCATGGTAAGGAACTGCCCATTACTTGCGAGGTCTGAATGTTGCTTACAACTATGGCAGCAAAAGTACATACATTCTGTGGAAAAGGGTAGGGAAGAGCTCCACTACAATGATGAGGTTTTTCTTAAGACTTGAGTCCAATGTTCTTACCTTGTTGCTAGCTGATCAGAGAAAACCAATTACAATTTTCATTCAAAAGTACTAATAACTACAAAGTTAGATAATTTATTTCCCTAAAGTATTAAGAATATAATTAATGTTGATATTACAATACAAATTGAGTTAGTCAAATCAAACTGTTAACAGTAATACAATTGAAAATTGGATAACTACAAAACACATAACTGAAGACCAATTGGTCAAGTTATTGCATGAATACAATAGTAATCAAATCACAAAGTTAATATAACACAAATGATTAAATTACTTATTAAATCTTGCAATCTCTGTGGGGTTTACTTAGCAGCTTTAACTTTCCCTTGTGGAAAGAATAGGCTAAGGTTCAATTTTTTATGTAGCCCATGTGATTCTTAGAGATCTATGATAAGATTTGCTTCAAACATAGGTTAATCCATTCCTAATGGTAGCTTCTACTATGCATATATACACACACTTGCTATGACTATTAATGGACACCCCCTTCCCCAAAAAAGACTGGGATAGGTCTTTCCTGGTACGCATCCCCACATAAGTGTTCACATGTCCTGTTAAAGAGACAAAAAGAATAAAGTTACTTCAAAAAAGCTGGTCTTGGATGCTTCAGATTCAGTCAGGAACTGCCATTTGGGAAACCAGGCAATGTCTTGTGGTTCAGGAACCATCACACAAGTAGGCGTTCTCCTTGTAGGGTGTGTTTTCTTAGTCACAAGTTTGTCTCCTTCCCAGATAAGTAACATTAGAGACTAACAGGAGGGGATTATTCTACCCAGATGATCTCAACCCCTTGTGTTTAGGTGAACAGCTAAGACTCTTCAGTGGCTCCTTGTCTGTTGGGGCCTGTTGTCTTCTGGGTCATAACCTGTGACCCGTTGTCCTTTGAGTTACAAAATACACATGTAATTCCTTACCCATTCACACGTCTCCAGCTCACGTTTCCTCAAGATGGACCAGGCTTCATAAATAAAATAAGAAGCACGTGTGGAACTGTCACCACATTTGGGATACTGGGTGAAAGGTTATTTCACTCTCTCAAGGCTCAGAGTCAAGCTGCTTCATTAACTTATTAAAAATATAACCAAGTAAAGTCTATCTTCTGTGTCTACATGAGTATGTACCTAGATGTTCTACACGAGTATCTCAGTAAAACAGCTTCTGACCTCCAAAGCTCTGTCTCATTTATTGCTGAGCGTGTGCATAAAGGCTGCCATAGTAGCCTGCATAGGGTTTAATCCTGCTCCCTTTGAATAGAGTTTTGCTATTAACCTCAAGGAGAGCAGGGATTGAGTGGATGGTCATGGCATCCCCAGTATTCTACCCTTACACCTTCTGTGGCACACAAAGGTGTCCACAGGCACCAAATTCAGCAAGGTACTTATGGACCTGCCTACCTTTAAGCACACGTATACTCCCATAATGTCACCATTTAAATTTAAGCCCAGGCTTAAGCCTCTTCCTGAAGTGGAAGCTTTTATTTCTTTCAAACTGTGGTTCTGATTTATGTGAGGGGCAACCAGTCACAATGTGTCACTTTCCAAAGAACTGTGAAGTACATGGAGAATGAAAAACACGATGTAAAACCAAATATCTATTTTCCATCAACCCACTCACAAGGATAACTCCATAATCACTATTCAGAGAAGATGAGATCAAGGTAAAAGAACTGTTTTTTGATGCATCTAAGAAGACACTTGGATGCTCCAGATTCACACTGGAAACAATGTATTCTGTGGTTCCTCCCTCCCTTAAATTATCTTACCGTCAGGGATGAAGTATAATCATCTAAGATTTGATTGCCCAGTGTCTGCTCCTAGACCATCAATTAGAAAATATTGACACGTTATTATTTAGCACTGAAAGAAAAATAAAAATCAATCATGAAGTGTTTAAAAATAAAAGGAACCTGGATTGTTGCCTAGTGACAGCCAGTTAATTATTATGCCATTAGTGAAGGTTGAGGGTGTTATTGTGCACGTCAGAACTACACAGAGCTGATATGGGCCATTATTGTAATTTACCAACTTTAGAACAACTCAGACGTCATTCTGATGCTTTATTTCACCAAATGGTATTTCACTTCTCTCTCTCTCTCTCTCTCTCAGACACACACTTTTTTTTTAATGGTTCTAGTTTCCAATGCTGCAGTATATATCATAGTTGAAACAGCTGCTTCCATCTGGGATTGTGATCACCTATCACATCCTAGCCATGTTTTTTTATAAACGTGTTGCTTTACAGGAATGTTTTCATATGCTAGTTCTCACTGTCAAGTAGTGGGTGAGCTCTGCTAGTTTGTTGATAACAGAGGGAGGCTTGAGGGAGGTTGGATCCAGATCTGAACTTCCACAAAATTCGGAGGTATTCAGAGCTGAAACCCTAGATTTGATCTGTTTTATGTAATCTGTATTATTGGGGGTTGGGTTTGCACCATCTCTGGATGAAAGGGTAATGTAATGTGTTGCCTTCCTAGCAGTGCCAGCAGAGGAGAACACTATTTCTGCCTATGTATGCCCGTAACCCAAAACATAGCTGGGTAGAGTAGATCTCATTTTTTGGCCAACCATGTTCCTTCTAGTTGGTGCAAAACAGCCAGTACTCTGTCGTCACTCCAAAGATAAAAGGGACAACATGTTGTCAATAAGTCTAGAATTGTATACTCACTTCCGATGAAGTGAGCTGTAGCTCATGAAAGCTTATGCTCAAATAAATTGGTTAGTCTCTAAGGTGCCTCAAGTCCTCCTTTTCTTTTCACTTCATTATGAAGTCTACAAAATTATCAGCAGATGACATTTTGCAAGGCAACAGGTGTTTGGGATAAAGGGTGACAGAGGAAGCATAGATATATGGCAGGGGTCTCATGATTACTGACAAACCGAGGATAGAGTTAACATTCTTTGTAATAACTCCAGGGTTCGTGAAGAATCCCAAGGGTATCACAAATCTGAAAATCTTTGTAGTGCCTCACTGTGCACTTAGTTAATGATGATTCAGGTGCAGACCTTTCAATATGTGTAACTCTTCGTAGTCTAGCACTTCAGAGTTCCCTGTCACCTTGTCAGAGTCAGGGGTCTTTTTGAGCAGGTGAGGGGTAGGGAATTTTTTTTTTTTTTAAATAAAAGCCATATTAGCCATAGTCTACTCTTTAGGGAAAACAGCAATGAAAGCAAAACTGTTAAACTGCTCATATATTTTTGTGAGTTGGGATAAGCTCAGGTTAGCAATTGTTGGGCTTTCATTATTTATGGAGCATGTAATTTCATGTTTGTAAGTACCAAAATACAGCACAATTGAACATGGTGATTAGAAGCTAATCTCCAAAAGAACACTTTTACATCTTAAAATTGTATACATTTTTCCTAATAGACTACCACTTAATACCCTACCACCCTTTTCTATTCTTCAGTTTCTTTTTTGATTACTCGCATGGATTTGTGATTCCGTAACAGCAGCATATCAGTCAGTTTGATGAACTGTATTTTTTAAGTTAGAAAACTCTAAGAGAAAAGATAATTAAATTCTGATTAATGCATCTGGCTATAGATTTTATCCTGGGTCATATCAACATCAAGATTTATTGGAAATTTCCCCATTAAAATTATTAGGGCCGTTGCTACAACAGCCTTACCTTTCCCCAATACTGGCTGCAGTTTTCTACAAGAAGCCAGCATTTTAACTTTTGGGACTCCAGCAGGACTACTGAACAAAAACAAGCATAACAGGGCTCTAGGATCTTGATGAGAGAAGCTATGCCGTGCATATAATGGATGTGTGGGTACCTTAAAGACCAGCCCCTTCTGACACTTTAATAACTAAGCCCTTTCTAATTTTAAAGTGTGACAAAATCCATGTAGGTAAGTTATGCGTGAGAGCCAAGCGTGCTCTTGCCAGTGAGATGAGAAGTAGCACGGCCAAAGACTCGTTTCATTCAACGTGCGTTGAATGAGCCTTACCTTGCATTGGAACATTAATCTGCACCCCCATGTGGAAGTTGGAGTATGTGGGGAACAAGTGCCCTTTTAATCAGCTTTTTGAAAAGTGACATTAGTGCTGCTGAAAGGCATCCTGCAGACTGAAATCCTCTAGCCAGAGAGGTGTGGCAGAGGAGACAACAGTGCCACTTACCCATGTTGTCCCACCAATATTCTTCTATCACCACAATCTGCAGGGAGCCTCTCTAAGACCCGGGAGCGTAGTGCATTGTCCAGGACCATTCAGTCCCGATCTCTGTGCTGAGACTGCCAACCCAGGGGCCAATTAGTGCCAATTGCAATGTGGAGACGTGTTTATTAGGGACTGCAGTGAGACATTTTGGGACTGATCCAAAATCCATTCAAGTTAATGAGAGTCTTTCCATTTATTTCAATGGACTTTGGAGATGGCGCTTTAAGGGAGGCTACCAAACAACCTCCAGATTTTTGGTCACTATTGATCTGGGATGAATTTGAACCAGTGATAAACTGTATCACCAATCCCTTGAGTAATCCTGTCCCCAAAACCATTGTATTTGGCTTATGAAACAGAGTAGCTTTGTTGGTCTCCTCTGACTGGCCACAGCTTCTGCTTTCTTTTTTATCTTCTGACCTGAGGATTACTCAAATCCAAAAATAAGAGGTGACTAAAGCACCTTTCAGGTTCTGATGATCCAGTGATCCCCAAAACCAATATTGACAACAAACACTGATGTGCTGGAGACCAGCCAGCCTTAGTAGTCCATAACTCATAAACATGGGCTTGCAAGTCAAATTTACCAATAAAAAAGCACTCTTATGCCCAGATAAATCACTTACAACGTCTGGATAGGTATTCAGATTATGGTGACCACCTGTTCTGGCACTGGGGATGCACTGCTCATCCCCTTAAACTGATGAAACGTAGGCAGAGATGCTTATCCTGGGTGCTACAGATTACAAACAGTACATGGCCTATCACCACAATTGCTTTGCAGTGCATCTTGCAGGCCTCACAGAAATGCTATGTCTCATTTAAATAAAGGGGAACACCCCACAGAGCAGGGAGAATGAGGTGAATATTCCTTCCCTTAGATGGATTATTATGACCACACATCAGTTAAAGAAGTTTGGGCCAGATTCTGCTCTCAGTTCTGCGGAGCAACGCATCAGTAATCATTGTGGCCCATTGAGTAGGTATCCATACCCAATGTTATTGTATAGCCGTGTAAATGCAATTCATCACCTCATGTATCACTTAGAGGCTGTTCCACCTTAGTACAGCTGAGCATGATGGGGATCTTTCTCTGCCACTCCTTCAACTCTCAGGTTGTAGAGTGGCAGCAGAACTGCCTTGCAGCCCCATCCTAATGCTACAGTACTGTACACCCCCTCTCCAATGGGGAGGGGTTAGAGGGTCTTTTCAGAAGTCGAACTTCCACCCTTGGCCCATCCCACCCTGAAATATCATGGCATAATTTCGTTCAGAGAGCACCTGCCGAGCTGCAGTGCACAATGTCTGCTGTTTGTGACAAGGGACCTTGTCGATTTCTTTAAAATCCTTGGAAATGTGAGGTTAAAGCAGTGTTAGTGCCATTCGTTTGTTACCTGAAATCATCATTCGAATCTTCCTCAGTATAATAACACCTCACCCAGAGATTTGCTGAGCTGAGGGCTGATGATCTACCATGAAAGCCAGAGAGACTCTACTCCCCGATTTTCCTGATACAGCATTATCTTTTATGGTCACCATAAAGAATCAGCCTCACCGTTTTTATTTGCTTTTTTTCTTTAAGCTATTCCATCTGTTTTGTTAAATAATCAACTAGACAATGTTTACTGTTCCATTTCTTTTTTTATTTTTAAACATCCCATCAGCTATTTCATAATTATGACATTTGCCTTTTGTCGAACCTCAGTAATTCGGAGTACGGTGAAAGATGCAAATAGCACAGAAGCCATCTGTAAACCATCTGTAATCTCTATTGGACATAGGCAGAGGGCAAGGTTAATGTGTTGGTAAATGAATGAGTCAAAATCTCATCTGTTAATGATTAAAACAAATCCATTTTGGAGTTGAACTGTGATTGAAATACCCAAATCACCTGACTGCTTCAGTGTTTTCCCCAAACCTTCTCCATACTGGGACCCCTTTTCAGTGCATTCCACCATCTAGGTAGCACCTCACTCATATTTAGCAATCTGGGGACGACAGGGAAGTTATGCCCCTCTGATACCTGTTTGTGATCTCCCTGTGGGTCGTTGTCTCAAGGCTGAGAACCCCTGTCCTAACTAGAATAGCCAGTTGATTGATGCTAAGCAAACACTTCTCAAGGTAGCTAGCTTGAATAACAGTAAGAGTGAAGCTTTGGCAGCATGAGGCACCCGCTGTACAAGCCCACCTGGGATCCTGTGCATGTACTCAAGTGGCACTAGCCCATGCTGCCAAAGCTTCACTGCTCTTGTTATCCAAGCTATTTAGCTCAAAGCTAGTTGGGTATGTGTACATGTGCTGCAGTCCCTCCTCTGATTGATTGTAGTACAGATGTACCCTCAGTTTCAATCTACTCACATTGCACAAAAATGTCAGCATGTCGGTTACTTTCCCTTCACAAACGTCTTGATCATGTTGCGGGTCTTTTCTAGTTAGTTCTGGTTTGGGGGGATTTTCCAGGCCAGGTAGCTTGTTGGACCTGCCACTTGTGACAGTGTTAGGCCAGATAGCTACAGGAGAGTGATAGAAAGCAGATATGTTAGCCCCAGGTTAAGCAAGTCCCTTTTCCCTGGGTAAGGTAACAGGGGTGGTTCCAGAACAATCAGGAACTTGCTGGAACCAATTAAGGCAGGCTGGCTAATTTGGACACCTGGAGCCAATTAAGAAGCTGCTAGAATCCATTAAGACAGGCGGCTAATCAGGGCACCTGGTTTAAAAAGACCTCACTTCAGTCAGTGAGGGGCGCGCAAGGAGCTGAGAGTGAGAGAGCGTGCTGCTGGAGGACTGAGGAGTACAAACGCTATTTGGCATCAGGAGGAAGATCCTGTGGTGAAGATAAAGAAGGTGTTGTGAGGAGGCTATGGGGAAGTAGCCCAGGAAGTTGTAGCTGTCACACAGGTGTTACACAAAATACTGTAGACAGCTGTGATCCGCAGGGCCCTGGGCTGGAACCCAGAGTAGAGGGCGGGCCTGGGTTCTCCTCATTCCCCCAACTCCCTATTGGATACAGGAGGAGTTGACCTGGACTATGGGCCCCACCAGAGGGGAAGTTCCCTGGCCTGTCTCCTGACCCACTAGGTGGATCAGCAGAGACTGTGGGGATTGTTCTTCCTTTTCCCCATCCTGGCCAGTGATGAGGTTAGCTGAATGAATGGCAGGTTTGAGCCACTAGCAAAAATGGCCAAACTGCAGGCTGCCATGAATCTCTGAGGCGAGCAAATCCACCAATAAGTGCAGAACCCACCAAGACAGAGGAGGAACTTTGTCACAAGCTGTGCGGCACAAATCCTATAGACCTATAAATCAGCACAGTCAATTATGGAGCCCAGCTGGATCAATAAGACAAATGTAGCTGCCCTGATGCCCATGGTATTATGGTTTAAAGTTGTGTCCTTGGACTAAATAGTCCCGGGATTCAACTAAATTAGAACCCAGTGCTGTGATGAACATGGGAACCATGGTAATATTTTTATGATCCACATGTATGCCTCAGTTTCCCTATGTAGTTTGTACTGCTATACATTGAGCATAAAAGTGTGGATCCTTGGGGTCTGGCACAATAAAGGGGTTACATCCAGGGGACTACTTAAAGGCAGGGACATAGCAGAGACCTTGTAAATCTGTGACAAGTGCCTTCACCTGGAGATTGTCAGACAGCAAACAGTTCCTAATTAGTTCATGGGATGTTGCAGAAAGACTAATGCTCTGTGATCCGAGTGGGTGTCCAAAAGAACCAGGGCCATCCCCAGTGGTGGTGGCACAAGCAAAAGCTACAAGAGTCTCAGTCCATCAAGCACTCTCAGAAGCTGATGTTTTAGAGACATAGTGGAGATTAGGTGCAGAGTGTTTACATTGTTCTGGCTGGTTGTGCTGATGTGTTTATAATCCAGCAAAATCCAGGTGAGTTTAGAGGGGGACTCTAATTCTGGGGTTCAGGGTTACTAGTGGCTCTGCAGCCTGTCACGTGGATGTGTATCTGGGGGTTCAGGCAGTGCTGCATGAAATAGAGAGCTATGAGCTTTTTTTCAGTGACAGTGAGTAGAGAACAATATCTTGGCTGTAGAATTCTATAGTACCATGGTTCTCACCTCATGTTACAAGAGACGTGAGACCTGGTTTCTGATTTGCTCAAGTGCTGACCTCTCACATCTGCAAAAGAAAGCGGCGGAACTGTGCTTTGAACATATATAAATTGCTGTATAATGTTAAATATTCTGATAAATCAGATCCTAAGTGTCTTGAATTGGGCACTCAAGATTAGTGACCATAGTCTCTCTGTACCTCAGATCCCCATCTGTAAAACGAGGCTAATACCCCTTCATCTCACTGGGGTGTTGTGAAGATAAATTCATTAAAGTTTGTGAAGCACTCAGACTGTAGAAAACCCCATGAGCTAGAGCAGGGGTGAGTAAACTTTTTGGCCTAAGGGTCACATCGGGTTTCCAAAATTGTATGGAGGGCCGGTTAGGGGAGGCTAAGTCTCCCCAAACAGCCAAGCGTGGCCTGGCCCGCACCTCCTATCTGACACCCTGACCCTCCCCCCCTGCTTCCCACCCCCTGAAGGCTTCCCCGGGACTCCTGCCTCATCCACTACCCCCTGCTCCCTGACAACCTCCCACCCCTCACTGCCCACTACTGCCCCATCCAACCCCCCCTCTCATTCCTGACTTGCCCCCTGGAACTCCTGCCCTATCTAACCATCCCTTCTCCCTGCCCCTGACTGCCCCCCGCCACCCCATCCAACCACCCCTCCTTCCTGACTGCCCCCCCGAGACCCCTGCCCCATCCAGCCCACCTGTTCCCTGCCCTCTGACTGCCCCACCCCCTATCCATACCCCCTCCCTCTGCCCACCACCCCCAACTCCCCTTCCCTCTGTCCAACCTCCCCCTGCTCCCTGCCCCCTTACCACACTGCCTGGAGCATCGGTGGCCGGCGGCATTACAGCCGCACTGCCCAGAGCACCGGGTCAGGCCGCGGCTCTGCAACTGCGCTGCCTAGCTGCCGAGACCGTTGCGCCGGCTGCATGGTGCCCTGAGTCTGCGGGGGAGGGAGACAGTGGGGGAGGGACTGGGGGCGAGCCTCCTGGGCCAGGAGCTCAAGGGCCAGGCAGGACGGTCCCGTGGGCTGGATGTGGCCCACGGACCGTAGTTTGCCCACCTCTGAAATTGGATTGATAGAGCAAAACCAAAATTTCAACCCAAATGGTTAAAGTCACGAAGTTATAAGCCACTGAAAACGGGGTCTTGTGTCGGGTAATGTTCTGTGTTTTTTTCCAACGTGCATTACTTTACATTTATCCACTGTGACAGGGTCAGGCCAGATGGCTACAGGAGAGCGATCCTTTTGGGATCCAGGAAGTGCTAAAGGACCCCTCTGCAGCCTAAGGGGAGGATCCACAGGACCTGGAAAACAAGTGATTTCAAGTTTCAGAGTAGCAGCCGTGTTAGTCTGTATTTGCAAAAAGAAAAGGAGTACTTGTGGCACCTTAGACACTAACCAATTTATTTGAGCATGAGCTTTCGTGAGCTACAGCTCACTTCATCGGATGCATTTCAGGGGACAGCTAATGAAATAACAGGGACAGGAGTGCGGTCAAAGGGTCAAATGAAGGGAACTTGATGGGGACACCGAGCAGAGAACCCCGTACAGAGCCCACTGCTCCTCAAAGGCGTCAAGGGAGTCAGTGGATGCTGCCCAGAGGAACTCTGCCTGGATGCGTGAATGGACGGAGGATCGGAAATAGGCCCCACAGTCACAGGAGAGTCCATCAGCCAACCTCTTCTCCTTTGTTTTATAGATGGCCGTTTTATCCAGGGCCAGGAGGAGGTTGACCAGGAGGTCCCGTGACTTCTTGGGGCCACAGATAGGGAGTGCATAGATAAGGAGGTGAGGGGAAAAGTGGAGCCAGAAACATAACAGGATATCTGTGAGGAGCCAGAATAGGGGCTGCAGCCTGGTGCACTCCAGGTAAACATGCACCAGGGTCTCCCTCACACCGCTGAAGGGGCAGGTGTCCGGGACGGTCGGGTAACATTCGTAGGCAGTGTGACCAGCCCTGCCTAAATTATGACTCTTCCATTGGGCATAGAACGCTGGCAAAGGCAGGGGAAGCCTGTCATCAGATCTGTCTCACTTCCTTGAAAGATTCCCTAACCCTCATGTCAGAGCTGCATGTAACAGAGCTTCTTGTACGATCTGCGTAGCTAGGCAGTAGTGCAAATGCTCCTACTTTCTACGGCTAGAATCTCAGAACGGTTCAACCTAGGTAGGACAGTGGCCGCGTAGCCCTGGATGACCTCATATTGATCATGCTATTAACATTTCAGAGCTGATCGTTTAGTTTTGCTCCTGCCCAGAGTCATCTCAGTAATTAAACTCACTGGCAAACAAAGCAGCCCACCTGGCACTAGAGCCAAATGAACAGCTTTCATCTTTTCTAGGGACAAGCAGAACTTTTTGTTCATTTGAGCTTTATCAATCTCAGCTCCTTTTTGTTGGTGGTGTTAAATGCCTACATATCCTTTGATACGCTTTCTTTCCCTTTCACTGAATGCACCTGGGCAGCTCCTAAATTTGATTAGAGTGCAGTTAGTGTGAACTTAAAATTAACCTCATTACTAACGACTTGAAACCAAGGTGGGGAGGAAACTTAATTAACAATGAAACAACTATTGCAGTCTGCCTGGCAGGGGCAGTATCTCCAGTTACAACGCTCATGTTCTTTACTCCGTACTAGCCATATTTAGAGTGTTCGCATGTTGAATTATGAAGTAGCAGCAGCAGCTCTGTCCATTATCCATCTGATTTTGACCTCTCTTTTAAAATCCAGAAACAATGAAATACCAGCCTCAAAACTGGTAGGCAGGTCGGGAGCAGAAGTAGAATTTTGCCTACTGAATTGGAAGTAAATCAGACCTGGAGACTCCTGATTTATGACAGCTAAAAAAGAGAGGCACTCCCTCCCCTCCCCCCCCCCGAGTCCAGTTTGCTACTTTGTAGCAAACAAAACATAAAGAAGTAGGGGAATCCGATTTTGCTTATCTGGGTTCCAACTCAGGCAAGCACCCTTATTCAGGAAAACACTTGATTAAATGCTTTCCTGATCAGGGGTTGAACTTAAGCATGTGCTTAAGGTCTTTCCTGAATCAGAACCTTCATCAGGCTTGCTTGCACAGGACCAAAGTGTAGTTGCACCAACTCAAAATTTTAGAAGTTAAAGATTTTAAATGGCAGAATCAGTCACCTGGTTATATGAAACACCCCTATAAAACCACTGCTATGTTCCATGTAACAGCCCCAAGCAGAACCGGTTTTAAACTTTTAGGGCTTGTGTAAGTCCATTGATTTTTGTAGTAATTTAAAACACTACTGTAGTATTTCTTTTACAAGGGCAGCTATATAAAAAAAATCTGGGGAAAGTGAAGGTTCTCTGTAGCTGCTGAGCACAGAGTTTCTTGTCAGTTAGAGCATGTCGTAAGCTTTATTTTTAAAGTAAGCTTTTTGTTCTTTAAACTGTTCTGGAGTCTCCTTTGATTTTGCAAGTGTCTGCCTCACCACAGAAGTTTCACCTGACACTTATTTAGCAACATAAAAATATAAAGCCGGGCTACCTATTTATCATTTCCGGAGATGGTCATGTTCTTTTGTCATCATATCCATTTTGTCTGGCAGGCAGTGACATTTAAGCTGTTAAATCTCTTGGAGCCAAAAGAACAAATGTAAGTCTGATATTGTACCGTTAGATAGTTAATCTTTCGACTTCATCATAATGTCCTGTTGTTTTGACTTATAGCAAACGTCAGTAGAAAAAAACCCATTTCTACATTCCATTAATATAAGAATCTGGATTGATAGAGCAAAACCAAACTTAATCAAAATGTGCTTATCACAGAGAAAGTATCTCTTTGGAGTCTCAACGCTAAAGTAATTCCATGTAATTACAGATGCCAGCAGTCCACACTGTGGCTAATACACTGCAGGGCTGCTGCAAACTAATAATGTGCTAATGGCCTCTTAATCATGCTTATTTGAAACATTCCATATATTATTATTTATTTATTATTTTATTTGTATCCCAGTGGTACCTACATGTCCCGCCTGAGACTGGGGCCCCATTATGCCAGGTGCTGTACAAATACATAAAAGGCAGTCCCTACTTTGAAGAATGTAGTCTGTACAGACAAAAGGAGTATATATCACCTGCATTTTACAGACGGGGAATTGAGACATGGAGGGCGAAATCCTGATCCCACTGAAGTCAACAGAAGCTTTGTCATCAACTGTAACTGGGCCAGGGTTTTGCCTACACAGATTAATTGACTTGCCCAAGGTATCAGCATAGGTGCCTGTTTTGAAAGCCCAGAGTCTTAAGCTTCCCTACCTTCCTATTGCACCTCCCTGACCTTAACATCCAGCGCTGAGAGGGTAGTTCAGCCTCCATGACCAACACAGGCTGCCTACTGCCAAAATGGGGGTCAGATTTCTGCTGTTCTTATTTGTGTTGTATTAATAACAGGAAGCCCCCACTGAGGTCAGGGCCCCATTATGCTGGGCTGCACCATCACATACGAGATGATTCCTGCCCTGAAGAGCAGTCTAAATAGACAAGATCGACAAAGGGGGAGAGAGAGGAAGTATCATCGTCATCATCCTATTTTGCAGATGGGAAAACGAGACCGAGAGAGATCAAGGGCCTGATCCAATGCCCTCTAAAATCAATGGAATGACTCCCACTGATTTTGACAGGCTTTGGCTCAGACCCTAATGATGTACCCACAGTCATGCTCTCGAGAGCGGAACTGAATGCAGATCTCCTGAGTCCCAATCTCATGTCTTGACCACAAGATCAGGACGGCTTTCGTGAGTGAGTCGCTGTCTGCTTCAGATCTGAATGTGAAATTCCATGGATATGTTTGACATACACTAGCAAATTGTTGACTCCCAGTGGTAACAATTATTGATCACTAGTGGCCTATATTTGAGCCTGGCAGCCTAGAAGTAGAAGGCCGCACAGCCCACCTGAGCTGTCTAGCCCCTGAAAGTTGTTTGAACTTTTATTTTTTTAAAATCCATCTGATAATCACCTTTAAGAAGAACGGTCTGGAAATGATTTCCTACAATAGTGGAGAACTTTTTAGTCCCTATCTGATAGCTTCTTGAAGGGTCTGGAATATGCTATACTCTGCAGATTTCTAATGGCTTCATTGAAATTTGAGCCTCGTCTGAAAAGTGACTTTAAAAAAAAAAAATGCTGTCAGTGACTTACAGATGAAATCTGCTCAGCTGACAGTGATATATTTTTCAACTAAATGCCAGCCCTGCAGACTCACCTGGGATCTTGAAGTCCAGCTGGATTTTTTTTTTTTTATGGCTCAGGCATCAACAATAAGGATAATTCAGAATTTAGGCCAAGAACAGCAAAGGTACTTGGGCTCCTTATCCCCAGACTCTAAGTTCCACTACAATCCAAGCAAATTAGGGTTGGCTGCCTAATAAACTCACTTGGTGCTTACTTTTTTGGAGTAAAAGCTCCATAGGTGCCCATGTTCCTGCCTTGTGAGCACTGTTCTCTCTAAGTGTCCAGGTGCTTTTGTCCTACCTAAGCCCCAGAGCGATCCACAAACTAGGAAGAAAACAGGAGCTCCTCTCCCTAACTCATGCATGGGGCCCAATTAGGTAGGCATGCTCAGATGCCCCCTAAATCCACACAAAACAAGGAGTAGGTGCACCCTTATCGCCTCTCACCAGTGTGTAGAGAACTCACCCAGGATGTGCAAGTCCCTAGCTTCAAGTCCCCACTTCTGCCTGATGAGGAGAAGGGATGGGAGCAGAGATCTGCCACCTCTCCGGTGAGTACACTAACCATTGGGCCACTCACTCTCTGGCCCACTTAATATTTAATTATTTAGTATTAAACAACTTCAATAGGCAGGATGGAAGGAGCCCAACCTCAATATCTCCGAGCCAGTGGTTAAAGCGCTCTTGTGAGCGGTGGCAGATCCCTGTTTAAATCCCTTTCCCTCATCAGGCAGAGGGGGACTTTCACAGGAGATCTCCCGCATCCTGAGTGAGTGCATCGCTGGGCTAAAGATTAAAAGAGAGAGCCTCTTCCTCATGTTGTGTGGAGTTTGGCAGCTTAACACGTGAGTTAGGCAGAGGAGAACCCACCATCCCTTGTTGAGCACTAGCAGATATAGGCACCTATCTCTGAGCAAGGGGCTTAGGACACACCCTCTTGTCAGCACCTCCCATCAGCTGATTAAGGCAGCTCTCCGCTTAGCTTGCTGAGTTGTATGGATTGCATTCTAAAGATGGGTCTCTCTCTCCATTCATTGTAGAGGAACCTACATGCCTAACTCAGGCTTTGTGTGTTGTTCCTGTGATTTTTCTAAGCATCTAAAATTTAGGCGCTGTGATGCTTTGCAACACTCAAGTGCCTTTGTGGATCTGGGTTTTTGTTAATGAGTCTGTGTACATGGGCAGCAGCTATAATAGGCCAAGAGAGACTAAGTCTCCCCTGACGCAACCACTGCTGATGCTGGATGCTGGGTTGTGGGTTTTTGCGGTTTGTGAGGATTGGGAGTGGGCTGGGCTTCCGCCGGAAGAAGTTTTTGCTTATCATTATGTGCCATGCAGGTTCCATGGTGGCTTATGAAATGTTATCTGCGACTCAGCTTCCCGGGTTCATCAGCCAGGGGTCTCAGGAGGGGAGGGAAGGGGAGGTGTGGTGCATTTCCCATTCAGCAGTTGGTACTAGCCCAGAGCTCTTGGCAGCTCCGGCCGGCCTGGGGCTCCTCTGACTGGGCGGTGTGTGGAGGCGGCTTGGGCTCTGGCGGAGGCAGAGCAGGGCAAGGCCTAGGGTTGCCAATTTTGGTTGAACATATTCCTGGAGGTTTCCTCACATGACATAATCTTTAATTCAAGATTAAGCTTTAATTCCTGACCTGGAGGGTTGGCAACTCTAGCGAGGCCCTGGGTGGAAGGGGTGCGGCTGCGCGGGGGGGGGGGCGGGGGTTGTCCACCCACTGCCCATGTGCGTGTATGATGCTTGAGTCAGATCAGCATACTGATCCCACTCTCACAGATGTAATTATTCTGCAGAGCTAAAAGGAGCAAAATATTGTAAGTAAATATTTTAGTCAGTAATGTAAGCAGGTACCAAATAAGATGGGATATATAAACCTTTATGTTTCAGAGAATAATGGAACTTCTAACTACCTGGGGCTAAGAGAAATGTTTACCATATGCAGATTATTACATAATTATCCATTACTTGTGCCTTCCTCTGAAGCATCTGGTCCTGGCGCCTACTGGGATAGGATACTGGACCAAATGGCTGATTGGTTCAGTCCAGCATGGTAGTTCCTATATCACTGTGCACAGGGAGTAGATCTAGTCAAGTAAGAAAGTCACAATTTTTCACAGTTGCTTTTCAGAGCGCAATTGCCTTTTAAACTTGTTTAGGAATAGTCACCTGTCTATTATTATTATTATTATTCATGTGCTAGACACTGCCCTTGCCCTGAAGGCCTTCTATTCTAAAAATGCCAACAGATAGACAAGGTGTGGCTAGCTATTGCAGAGCTTTGTTTTGCGTAGAAATACTGAATTGAAAACTTAACACATGCATTTAGCATCAGGCAGCAAACGGTGATTGCTTTTTGCTACAGCAAACAAAAATATTCTTTAGATTTTTTTTTCCTTTTGTGATTAATTGAGACCTTGATGCATTTAATACTAGAAAAATTAAGTAATAGCTATTGTACTTCTGCAATTAGCCACTTAGCTGACCTGTTGAATAGCAATGAAGAGACCCGCGCATTAATTACTCGTTAAACAACAAAACAAGGGCAAACAATTAGCAACACAAATTCTCAAGCAACGAAAGCCTGCTAGACAGCACAATTCCAGTTTAATAGAATTCCGTTTTCTCCTTCTGATTACTGTAGCACAACAGAAAAAGCTTTTTTGGTTGTTCTTATTTTCAGGGTTTAACATGGGGGCTTAGAAATCTCATTTTTGTATTTGGGAGCGTCAGTTGCCAGCTGACTAATACTGTGATCACCAGTAATGATATATGGCAACAGACACCCAGTTTTTGCCTGAAAAGGGAATTGAATAATGGGGGCTTGGACTGGTTGCTGGCAAAGCTGCTGACAGCACAGCAATTATTGTGGAGCATTGAAAATTGGGTCTTCCTTGAAAAGCAGGAGCAAACACGGGTTTATTTTTCTTATAAATTAAAGCCGAAGAAAAATGGCTTTGCATAACAGCTGCTGTTCTTTCATAAGCGAGAGTTACATGCGTTCTGTCTGATTAGAAGCGCTCGGATTGCTTTTGTTTCAACCCAGTTCCTGAGCCCTGTCAGGCTTGCTGTGCTGCTTTCAAGGTGCAGACTGATGAAAGCCAGGGAAGCATTATGGAGGCTGGGATTTTGAGGCTGGAGCAAGTAGTACCCTGAACTCGCTCCTTATTTAATGGAAACTTAGCTTAAAAACCACGGACTGATCACCCCTGTGTTACTCCAGTGTCACGCGGCTGTAAATCCATTTGTTTTAGTAGAGTAACACAGCTATAAAATGTAAGTAATACAGAGGTATTGTTTTTCCACTGAATGCATCCGATGAAGTGAGCTGTAGCTCACGAAAGCTCATGCTCAAATAAATTGGTTCGTCTCTAAGGTGCCACGAGTCCTCCTTTTCTTTTTGCGGATACAGACTAACACGGCTGCTACTCTGAAACCTGAGGTAAATCTGGCTCCCACGGCCAAGATTTTCAGAAACAACTAGTAATGTTAGGTGCCCAACTTGAGACCAGTGTAAGAGGCCTGATTTTCAGAGGGCAGGGACTCGGCACTTTCTGAAAATCAGGCCTTTTTAAGGTCTCTCAAGATGGGCACCCAAAATCACTAGTCACTGTTAAAAATCTTGGACCTTATCTTTAGGTTTTTAATCCCCTGGCATCAATTATTAACAAGTCATGGTGATCAATATTGAAAGAATTTTTAAAAATCAATTCACTTTTCCCCAGGTTTGCTGTTTGCTTCATGTGATTGAACTGCAGGCAGGCAGAGTGTCTAGAAAATAGATTACTACAATCAGTGTCACTTTTGTTTCACATCAGTTTCACTTCCTGCTCTTATGTAAGTGTGTGGCACAACGCTGCCATATTAGGGTTGCAAAAATTACAGTGAAATGTTTAATTACAAACACTATGTGATTTTCATTGGAATTAAAAAATTAAATCGCGGGAAGTTTTTTTTTTCAAACTTAGGTTTGGTAAAATCAAAGTTTTGTGAAGCCTGAATTTCATATTTAAATTGACTTGATAGCATCCCTTTACATGCATACTAATTTTAAAATTTTCCTTTTGCTCATGAGTGTATCTTTCTTAACAGCACTTGAGCAATTTGCATAGCAGATCATTTCATACCAAATATCTAATTGAAAAGTACAGGAGACCTCTGTGGAAATATGTTGGGGACCCAGTTGAATAACCTACCAATGAAGACACTGAACTAATGAATTTATTATAATCAGTTGCTGGGAATTAAATACCAAATTGCTTCATAATGAGAAACAATTTATTTTAAAGTGGTTCTGCAGTTGGCAAAAAATCAAATAAATAAATAAATAAAAAATCAAAGTCTGCACATGGAAAAAATATGTGTAACAAAGAACAATTTGCCTTTTGTTTCTGAAAGCTATATTCATTGACATCATTGTGAGACAGATTTTTTGGATGAGCAGGTAAGCATGAAAAGGGCAGTGGAGTTTGTCATGGAACTGATAGATCTAAAAAAGCGGACATTAATATGCAATTCAAGGAAATATCCCCTTTATAAGCTGGGGTTCAAATAAACACTGTTGCTCGTATTCAGTTAGCTAAAACTAGCATTCAGATGCTCCCCTATTATCTTCCCAATTCTTCTGCGTCTGGAACCTCCCAAATCCAGCTCCTGGGTCAGATTCTCCATTTCTCTTGGCTTTGCAAACAGTGCCTGCCTTGACCACCACTTCTGTCCATTTCTTCCTGTATGCATAGATGGCCCTCCTCCTCCCCAAACTAATCCATAAGGCCACTACCCTCTCTTCCTTCAGATCCCTTCCTTAAGATCCACTTCTACCATGCTGCCCATGAGAAATTACCAAGTGAGGATGGAGCTAGGTAGATGGCCTGTGGAGATACTAATGACTGGTTCGTTTGTGTGTGTATTTATTTACTGTTGCTTATCATTAAAAAAAAAAAAAAAAGTCCTGAGATTTTTCAGAGGAACCTAATGACTTAGAACCATTAAATTTTATGGATGACTCATCTACATAGCCACATTTTCTATTTGTTTGTCCCATTTCTTGCCTCAGCTTAAATCAGAAGATCTTTGGGGCCAGGACTGTTTTTTTTTACCCTATATTTCGGCACATAGCATAATGAGGGCCTGATCCTGACTGGGGCCTTGGGGTATATAATAATTTCTAATGCCCTCAATCTCACCTAGGTTTAACTTTACACACTATGAGTAGGTCCAGCAACTTTAACGGGACTGCTGACCGTGCAGAAAGTTAAGCATGCACATAAGCCTTTGAGGCATCAAGGCCTAAGATAAGAATACAAATGAGAGCTGACATCTTGGCTGATACACCAGGGATTGAACCAGGGAATCCGGGAGCTAAAAGGTTTAGCAGCTATATCTTGAGCTAAGTTTCCCCAGTAACAGTCTCATATCTTCTGTGGATTGGGCACAGAGGAGGGGACCTGTAACACCAGTGGGTTACACAAACACACAGAGAAAAAGTTCCTCAGTTTTGAACAGTTCCATAGGCTAACTCATAAGGGACTTTTTGGATAACAATGTTTATCTCATCTATTGTAATTTTCATACGGAGATCTCAAAGCACTTTATGAAGGTGTGTGTGGTATTATTATCCCAATTTTACAGATGGGGAAACTGAGGCATGGGGAGGCCTGTGACTTGCCCAAGGTCACCCAGCAGGCCAGAGCCACAAATTGAACTCAGGAGACCTGAGTCCCAGCCTAGTGCCCTAGCCACTAGGTACACTGCCTACTATAAAGTTTTCTTATTTTTCTGGAACTCTGCATTGTTGGATTGTAAGGTGGCCCACCTGAGAAGACCTGCAGATGTTGGATGATTAAAGTCTCCAAACAGGTTTTATCCTGCTAGTTTCCCACCTTATTTGTTGTGGTACAACATACTCTTGTTGAACTACATCCAGAACCCATTGGTTTTATTTTGAGAAAGGCCATTGGCCCTTGAATTTTAAAAGTCCTCTCATTCCCCACTCCCCGTGTTGGTTGTTGGAGCTCTCTTGACCAGACGTGCCAAACCTGTGAACAAACTGCAGAAATTGGGCTTGTTTTTGGCTTGTAACTTGTTGCTTGTTTGGCTTGTAGCTTGTTGCTCCTTTTTTTTTTTTTGATCAGTTCCTGGCAAGTAGGGGCAAGCAGGGGCAAAGAGCAAGCAGCGGAAAGAGGGGAGAGAGTCAAGGGTGCACCACAGGCCCACCACAGTCTCAGACTGCACGCCATCACATAGGGTGTTGGGGTTCTTAGGGATTGGCTTGTTTTGCCCTTGTTTTGAAATGGGATTAGTTTGCTTTTGGGCTTATTGTGAAAGTCGGGGTGCTTATTTACCACGTGAAAGTTGGCAACTGTGCTCCTGACAGTAGTTTATCCCTTTTGGCATAAATGAAAGGAATGCTTCCTTAATTGATTCCCTACAGATTAGTGGTTCGAATAAAATATAGCAATAAAAAAGAAAGAAGCAAACTCTCCAAAATATTGCACTGGGGAGACAGCCCTTCCCAGGAAACAAAAGCCAAGTCATCCTCCCTCTGAAATAGCACCGCAGGGTTTGTGAATCTGCTTAAAACAAGCCAGCATCCATTTCTTCAACTTTTTAACATTAATTGTTTTTTTGTTTTTGTAATTTCGAGGTACTGCTTGAATTTTGTCAAGGATTAAAGCTTTGGAAATTTATTTATTTACAAGCCATGAAAATCTCCCCAAAATGGATTTTTACAAGTATGTAATTGGATAATTTGACGACTGATAAAATGAAGCCCCAGAGATCTGGAATTACACTTTACTAAAGAATAGTCAATCTTCATGTAGAATTAATTTGATTTCATCTAGATTACAAGCAGTAGTAAGAGTAGTCAGTTAGGTGAATTATTCTCTGACTTTTCCACCCTTCTTATAATTGGCAGCCACTCGCATTACAAAAGAGTTTCTTCTTCATTGTCCGATAGCATCAGATGCAGGAAGCAAAACAGAGGATGAGGAAGATTGATGTGGTGGATGGAGCATTGGCCTAGGATTCAGAAGATGAGTTTCATTTCCTGCTTACACACAGGTTTCCTTGTGACTTTGGGCAACTCACTTTATGTCCCTGGTTTCATTTGTCCCCTGCATCTGAACTCCACTCAGGAATAGTCAGGGAGCAAGTGAAAGAACCCTGATACTGAGAAGCAAGGCCTTGATATAAGTTAGATCTGCACAAGGACAGCTTAAGCTTATGCCTTTGACATAAGGTTCCTCAGAGATCTTTTGCCAGTGGAGAATTGGATGAAGTGGAACCTTGCTCTGCCATGGCCATGCCACCTCCTTCCCCACCCCCCTACCAGGACATGAGATTCTGGCACTGGAGGGGGTGCACCTGCCTTTGCCAGCAGAACACTGGCAGAGATTGCCTTTATCCAGAGGGGATTTTCCAGGGGTAAATTCTGCCATTTTAGTTTGACTTAGCGCTGTGGTTGTGCAAAGTGAACTTTGCAAACCAGAGAATGTGCCCCCCTGGGTCTGCAGATGGGGACTGTGTCTTACTGCGTGTATGTACAAGGAGAGGCAAGAGGCTAGTAATTGGCGGCTCAGATAGGCAGGACGAAAGCAGAGGGAAGACCCAGAGGATATATGTGAATCCCAGTGCTTCCTAGGGTAGTGCAGCTCATGTCACGCCTAGAGAGACGATCTAGTCCTCAGAGATGAAGAAAGCGCTGATAGACTGTGCAGTGGGGTATTTTAAGGTGAGTAGTAAGTAGATAGTGGGAATGGTGTGAGCAAACGAACCATAGCAGACTGGTCCCACTCACCTTGGAACAAGGGCAGAAGGTTTGCCTGAGAGTAAATCAAATGGAACCAAAGCATCCCTAACTAGTGCTTAGCAAAAAGCAAGCACTAGGAGGCAAAAGCAAGACAAGGGGGCTTGTAAGGAGTCATTTTTTTTCAGAGTGTTTGTGACCTTGAAGGGTCAAGGAGGGAAATGTAAGAGTGGAAATCTAAAGATTTCAGTGCATCCATCTCACTGTTTAATATTCACTGATGTCATTTCTAATGAGAGGAGGATAGGAAAAAACATCAGAGATAGGAAATAGTTGGATTTTAAAAGTTGACATTTAAAGAGACTAAATTGTAGGCATATATGAAATGTAAATGTGGGGGGGAGGCGCGGGAGGGAAGATTCTGATTCCTTTTCATACCACTTACTAGTAGCTCTATCATAAAATAACAGAATCACTACCCTGGAGTAGAATTCTGCAGAATTACTACTCTGGAAATACAGTAGCTATAGTTCAAAGTGGCTTTTTTCTGCAATTTTAAACTTATTTTTCCTAACCCTGTCAGCCCCAAAGAGTGTGGAAGAAAGTATTTAAACCTCTCTGTACCTTGCATGCAAATCGGTCTTCTTAAAAATAGATTGCGGGGCTGTCAAATGCTCCAAACCTGCAGTAAAAAATATTGTAAAAGGACAATATATGGAAAAAGAGTGGAACTTTATAAAAGTCAAATGCTTGTAAAAGGAATCCCGTTAATTGTAATTCCATAAGTAAAATCTCAAATTTTGTGGGGTGAGATGTGTACAGTAGATTCTCTTTGATTTAAAAACAGGCAATTCTTTGTTTAAGCGGAATAAAGGCACTATGTTTTTACATACAAGTTTCACCTCACCCTTAGAACAATGGCAGGTGCGTGGGGCTAAATGTTCATAGAATCATAGAAATGTAGGGCTGAAAGGGAACTTGGGAGGTCATCTAGTCCAGCCCCCTGAGCTGAGGCAGGACCAAGTATACCCTACACCGTCCCTTCCAGATATTTGTCCAACCTCCCTTAGAAGCCTGTTCCGTTGCTTAACTATCTTTATAGTTAGAAAGTTTTTCCTATATAACCTAAATCTCTCTTGCAGATTAATCCAGTTACTTCTTGTTCTACCTTCAGTGTACATGGAGAACAATTGATCATCCTTAGCATATTTGAAGACTATTATCTGGTTCCCCCCTCAGTTGTCTTTTCTTGGGACTAACTATGCCCAGTTTTTGTAACCTTTCCTCATAGATCAGGTTTTCTAAACCTGTCATGATTTTGTTGCTCTCCTCTGGACTCTCTCCAATTCGTCTATATCTTTGTTAAAGCTTGATGCCCAGAACTGGACACAGTACTCCAGCCTCAGTAGTGCCTCAATATTGCCAAATGGAGTGGGACAATTATCTCCTGTGTCTTATATATGACACTCCTGTTTATCCACCCCAGACTGATGTTAGCCTATTTTGCAACTTCATCACATTGTTGACTCATTGAATTTGTGAGCCACTCTAACACCAAACGTTACTGGAATTCCTTACAGATAAATCTTCCCTGATTTGACACCAGGTACCACCAAAAAGCAAGGACATCTGGGTGGAAAAGAAACCTTTTAACATTCCCGACAGGAAATAGAAGTAACCGATGTAAAGACATCCAGAGATACACACATCTGAACAACTGACTCTGTCATATACAAAACCAAAAGAGAACACTAGAGTTGGGCAGGAAATGGTTTTCCCATCCTATGAGAATTGGAGATTTTGAAAAAAATTCCTATATCAAATTGGGACAAAAAGTTGAAATCTTGAAAATTTTGGCAAACTATAATAATCTGACACACAAAAAGTTATATCAGGTCAGTTGTAACATTTCACTTCAATAATTTCAAAACATTTTGTTTCAGTTTTAACCTTTTAAAAACTTCTAGCTGAAAAACAAATCCTTTTGAAAAAGTCAGTCCAGGATGTCTTGACGATTTCAAAACTTTCTCAAAAGCGGGAGATTCGTCAATAGCTGCCCTTTCCTGCAAACAGTTTTGGTTTCAACAAATCAGCATTTGCCAATGAAAAAAATGTTTTGTCAGAAAATTCACCACCTGCTCTAGAGAACAAACATTGAGATTAACAAATCAGGAGAACAAACACTCACACATTTAGTTAAGAAAGTGCAGAAAAAATCCTGTATAAAATTTCCTGAATCCAGGGAAGTAAATTGAGACCAAGGTCCCTATACTCTGTCATGTGGTGTCAGAATGAAACATTTCAACTTTTTCAGATTATCTTTAATCAAAACAATTTGCTGAAATTGACACCAATTCACAAAATATTTCAGTTGACCCAAATCTGCATATTAGACCAGAAGGTGTCCAGGGTTAAAGCCATAGATAGATTTCTGCCCTGGCTTGTCCTCTTCTAACGCTTAATGGAATTGTAGGGGATAGCAATGCAGAATTTGACTCATAGCATCTGTTGTGAACTCCAGAAACTCTAGACCTAAAGGAGGATTGAAAATGGATTTTTCTGTATTTACCACTTATCAGGAACACTGAAGTTGCTACATGGAGCTTGCTTTCCTACAGCAGCAAACAGACTGCAACCTAAAATGTCAGCACTTACCTGCAGGGTGACCTGATTTCATCACTGTAGTAAATACCTTTGGGGCAATACACAGTCCAGATACCCATGCCCTCTGTTGGTACATTTATACCAGGAGAGCTTAAAAATCCCTTAGTAATTTCTGCCTGTGGCTACAGAGAAACGTTTTCCCCTGCTTTCATAGTGCCAGCAAATCGCCTTTGTATACCATGACTTTAAATATTTCAGTGTGTCCATGTAAAACAGCTGGTTGGTTATAACTAGGGCCAGTTGGGAATTTTTCGATTAAACGTTTTTCATCAGAAAATGCTGATTCATCCAAACTGATTTTTTGCCTCAAGAAATAGACCACACCCCTGAATAGCCACCCAGCTCTGTGCTTCAGAGCATAGATTTTAACTGGGGTCTCTCACATCCCACATGTGTGCTCTAGCTACTGGACTATTGATTTCCACGGTGTGGGTTTGTCTCCTGTTTTTTTCATTAAAAATTTCAAAAGGTCTCTTCCATTACATTGCAGAACAAAAACAAATTTGGCAACCTCTGGGATGATTTTTTTGTTCAGTATTTGTACAGATCCTAACACAATAGGGTCTTGGTCCTTGGCCAGAGCTCCTAGGCAATATGGTAATGCAAGTAATTAATAACAACAACCTGAATTTTTTCATAAAGCCAGCCCTAGTTATAGCATCTGCAATGTCTGACTGGCCAAGGAGGCCCTTTGTTCATTAGATGGTTTTGATACAGTCCTGTCTGGGAATATGCTTATATGTCTCTTCTGCCACATACAGCAGTTGATGATGCTGTTGCTGGTTTTCTTTTTATACTAATTTAGAATTTAAAATACTGTATTTCTTGGTACAGTCTAGATTATCCAGTTTACTGCATGCCTATTACAATTCAGTGAATTTGTAATAGTTTATGGTTCATTTTCCAATGGGGACTTCATTGAGCAGATCTTAATTGCTCAATCTATAAGACTGCTTCCTACTGATTTTTGACAGTGATCAGTAAATGTGAATCTTCTAAAAAGAGTATCAACAACTTACTGCACCATGATGTTCAGGACATCTTCCCTATAGCATGCACTCATGAGACATGTCAATAGATATGTAGTTTAATAGTGTGATATCTGTCTATATGTAAAGGCAATATCTTAAGAGCATTCTCGGACAAAGGACAAATTTCCCCATAAAGACGCTAAATATTATATTTATATGTAGTCACAACAATGCCAAGCACGTTGGAGAAATAATGTATTACATATGAAATTTCAGTTAAAAAACACGTGCCATGAATGGTATAAAAATGGAACATTTCAACTTTAGGAAGTTACTTGGAAACAGATGGTCATCATACCTTCAGGCAGATCAATCAGCCACATTTTTTAGAAGTGGGAGGAGGGGTATTGACATGGAGACATTGGGCCACAATGGTTCTGGCATAAGGTCAGGAGTCAAAAGAAGAGGGTGTAAGTCCCCACTTGGATGCTGGCTTGCTCCATGAGCTTGGGTAATTCTGTCTACATATAGGTATTTCTAAACTAAACTTACCTTGCTGTCTTCTGAATCTTTACCTCTGAAGTGGAGATCTTTCCACTTTTTCCATTCCTGCCTCACAAGAATGTTATGAGGTTTAATCCAATGACCTTTGTGGAGCGATCTGGAAATCTCCAACAGAAGCAGCTTAATAAATGCTGAAAAAAGAGGGGAGAACTGAATAACAAGTTCAAGAAATATCTGATAAATCTCTGAACAAAATAATCACTCTAAGCTTATCTCTGTCTTCTTACTGCCCTCTACTGGATGGCATGTGAGACCTGCCAAAGTGTCGCTCTGGGTGGTGGTAATATATGTGTGAATGTTTCATAGGTTACTTGTAGTTCTATATTAATCTTGCACTGTTACTAATAGGGAATTGAATGCCCAAAGCAACAGTAAGAGGTAAAACATTGTTTTAGAGGATTAGTTAAGTGGTGTTTAGTGGAACAATGTTCACAGAAAGTTTTTCACTTGTATCCCATAACCAAATGTGTTTAGAAGAATGTAATGGAGTAAGCCAGTGCTTTTGGTACTGAATGGGTGTACAAGAGACATTACCTTCCTAACCTTGTATACATCTCAGCAGTTTCTAATGGTGCTTACTTTGGGTCATGGTAATATTTTGAATTGTATTACAGTTGGACTCCTTGATGCAAGAGATGCCCTCTAATGCAGTAGATCTTACTCCTTCACACTGTATGAGCATCTCTTGGCTCTTTAACTATTTTTTCTATGGATGTTGGCAGAGCCGTGCAAAATTTGGTGATAGATGATGAGATTTTCAAAAGCTCTCAGAAACTATCAAGTTCTGCTCATACAGAAGTGCAGAGTTTTCCAAACTTTTTTTGTTGTTGCACCCCTCTTCAGAGAGTCATGTCCCATTAGCACCATCTCCAAGCCCCTGACCCAGGTGAGTGTGACAAGGCCATTAATGGGGAAGGGGCAGGCCTGGAGAGCGAGCCTGCCCCAGCTCAGAGAGGAGGGGAAACCTGGGGAAAATCAGGGGGCACTGGATAGCAAGCATCCCCTGCACTCACCCCAAGCAGCAGTGACACCTGTGTCCCATGGGGTTGGGAGCAAGCTCGCTCACTCCATGTAGCAGTAGCTTCTGTGTCCCACAGGGATGAGGGCCCATGGGCTGGGAGTGAGCCTGTCCTGCACTTTCCCTGGGTAACAGACGGGTGGTAGGATGCTGGACTGGGAGTTGGGAGACCTAGGATTAAATTCTGGTTCTGCTGCTTCGCCTTTAGAATTTAATACTTGAGCAAGTCCTTTCACTTCTCTGCATCTCCTATTGCCCTTTGTTTCTTTCCTGTTGAGGTTGTAGGTCTGGTCAAAAATCTTCTGTCAGAACTGTTTTTTTTTTCTATGCAAAATTGAGTTTTTGAGTAACTGAAACTTTTTTCACAAAAAAAAATCTGCTTTCTGTGGAAAACAGTAAACTTTTGTAGAAAATGGAACAACCCAAAACAGAAGAGTTTCCGGTTTTGGGCTGAATGCACAATGTCCATGGGACCGCTGTGATGCACTGTGGCAGGACAGAAAGAATGGAGATCACAGTGCATTATGGGAAAGACAGTCCAGCCAGGGAGCCTGGCCTATAGAGATGAAGGGGGACGTGAGGCACCAGCCAAATTACAGCTCCTATGAGGCACCATGATGGCATCTCCAAATCAAAATTTTCATTTTTCAGGTGAATGTTTTCAATTTTACAATGAAAAGTCACCATTTAACCAAAGATGAACTGTCGTCTTCAAAAACTTCTGGGGGTGTGTGGAAGCTCTTTCCAGCTAGCTGCAGTTGTAAACTCTTCAGGGAAAGGATACTGTTCAGTGCCTTGCAGAATGGGGCCCCATTCCTGACTGGCCCTCTTAGGTGCTGCTGTAGTACAATTAATAACTTTCTAGGAATCGTGTGGTCATTTCGCTTTTTGTACTCTGCCTAGGTTTTGTTGCCCTGAGCTGACCTCCACACAGAATTTCAGATTGGGAAGAACCCCAAGCCGCAAAGCTGAAATTGCTGAGTTTCCCATGAGATGCAAAATTCACATGATTTTTAGGCTAGTTCATCAAAGGACCCAGGTTTATGCCAGTCTGGGCCTGAGCCCACTTGTAAGATCTGCACAGATTTTGATGGACATAGGCCGAGGTTTGAGTTTGAAAAAAATCCAAACCAGACAAGCATCAAGTGGTTTTTGGATAGAGCTGGGCAAAACCCACAAAAGCTCAGATCCAGAGTGAAATTGCCCTAAAGTATGGGGTTATGTGGACTGGCAGTTTTGGTTTGGGACCTAGTTTCATATTTCATCGTGAACAATTAACATATGACTCTACATGTTGATCTTGGAAAGACTGGTTGTGGAAAAACATGTATTGGTCCAGATGCATCTGCTCTAAGTATTCAAACATGTCACTATATCCTCTAGGATTGTGAAAGAAAATAACTGGTGGTTAAGGGGTTCTTATTAGCTTTATTTAATGCAAGACATATCCCATTGTGGCCACAGAACATCATTTGTTCTGTCACTTCATTTTATTCCTCTTCTGTTATCTCCTTACGTGCACTCGCTGCCATTTGGTTGATGCTCAAGGGAGAAGGACAATGGAAAATAAATGAAGGATTGGATTTTAATTGTTTATGTAAGAAGAAACCCATGGATGTCCTACTACAGTGTGGGTAGAATTCTTTGTGGCCCCACACATTTATTTGCAGCTGGGCTACTGTAAGCTTTAGCATTACAGAAAAGCCTTGCATTGTGGAATTCACTGGAACAAAAATGTTTATTAATAAAGGCGTCCATACAAGAGATCTAAGCCCCTGACTCTTGCCAGTCTCCCCATCCTCGAGACAGACTCCAGTCTTGATTCATCTCTCAAGTTACACTGATGTAAATCAGGAGTAACTCCATGGAAGCACTCTGGTGTTTATACAATGCAAATGATGTCCTAGTTCTTTATTTTATATCTGTGGAAAGATCTGATCATGCCCTTGGGTGACCTTTACATAAATGCAGGTGGGTGGTTTTTTTTTAAAATCGCAGCCTGTAAGTTATATAAATTGGAAAAATGAATTGTAACAAGTTAGCTGTGTTTGCCTGAAAACCCATCCCTGTGAGCTGGTGATGATCCTGATGGAAAATATTAAGTGTGTTTTGTTGACTCACTGTTGCAAGTGACCTGTTACCTCAGCCAGATATAAAAGAGGCAGAACTGGCTCTCCACACAGAATGGCCTGAGAGGACCAGGGTGTGGACTGAACAGCCTTCAAGAGGAACTCTGGGAGCAACCAAGCCTGTGGAGAAGACTTAGGGTGGATTTTGTGGTGCTTTGTTTTGAGTTCCTTTTGTACTAGAGATTCTGTTTTCAGTAGGGTGGATGTGACAAAGCACCCATGTATTCATACCCTACACGCTACTTTAATGAACTTTATACAAAATATGCATTGTGAGGTATCGTTTGAAAAATAGTAACTCGCTGGTCAATAATATCATGGTGAAATGTATGTAGCAACATTATATGTAGAGTCATGAAATCCTCCTGTGTGCTGTTTTTAACATTCAGTATCCTGTGTGCTGTTTTAATATTCAAAACCACATAGCCCTGCCCAGGCAGAAGTATCCTGAATGAAGAAGTGTGTGTTTGCCTCAGTTTACATATAAGTAGTAAATAGGGTCCATGAGACAGCAGGGAGAAGAGATGGCAGGAGACAAAGCATATTTGTGTTTCAGCAAACACTGGTGAGAAGAGAGAACATGGAGCTTCGTTCACCACCAGACTCCATCTCGCCACCTTTACTGTTTGAATAATCTTTTCTTTGTGTCAATTCTCTTCAAAGTTTAACTGGACTAATAAAAGGGGCAGAAAACCCCAAACTGTCTCTCTCTCACACGTACACACACACACACACACACACACACACACACACACCCCTAAGAAGATAAAGGAACCAGCCTTTTGACTTTGGAGAGACATCCTGATCTGGATGGGATGGGGTTGTTTTACTCCTTTACCGACAGTGCCATCTTCTCGGGGTTCTGGGGATTAGCTCAATCAGGCCAACACCACTTCCAGCAGTTACATCCCCTCAGTTTCTCTTCTGCAGCCCTTCTCTCACTCCAGGAGCCACAGCATTCTCTTCGTGACTCAGCCTTCCAGCCAGGTTACTACTGTGGTTTCCCCTTCCAGGGGAATGTATCAAGCAGTCTCAGGCAGTCTTCTGCCTCACAGTACCACTCCCGTAGTGGCTGGTAGGGGAACCCTGCCTGTCCCTCACAGGTGAGCTTCTCTCTAATTAGCTACCTCCAGCCTAATGCTCCTCTGTTTGCAGCCTAATTAGCTGTGGTTAAACTTGATTGTGCAGTTGATGGTGCAGAACACACATTTTGGGGGAAATTCACAACTGGAAGTGTGTTGGGGTCACCCTGCAAATAGTAACCCAGGCTGGAAGCCAGTGTGTGGCTGGTGTTTTGCTGAAAGGCTACAGGGGTCAGAGGAGTTGGATCAGGGCTGTGGTTATATGTGGACACTCAGGGTGTCTGCTGCATGCTCTTATGCTGCTTGTGAGCGGCCTAGGTTGTTAGCTGCAACAACAAAGCATTGTGAGGCATCCATGGTTGCCAGGCAGATGATGACACTCACTGGTCTGGGTTGCACCTTGAAATGTGATGGTGGGGGAAGCCTTTTAATGCTGTTATCATTCTCTATTTGTACATCATCAGGATGAATACCTGGATAATGGATAGGTATGAGTCAGTTTGATTACAAGTAATTATTGTCCTTCTGCTAATTCACATTATGTGCTGATCAAAGCTTGTCTGAAGTTAGGTGGGGAGGGCTTACAAAGCAACAAGAAATAATGTTGTTCTTCATTTGCCTTAAAGAGAGAAACTTGCTTTGAAATAATGAACTTCCAGATATGTAAAATAGCACAGCCCATTTTCACATTTTTAAATGAGTTTTGGTTCTAAAAATGTTTTAAATGGATTTAGTGCTGATGAAAGTTGCTGTTCTATTTAAATCATGGCATTGGAGGGAAGAGTCCACCAAAACAACAGAAGACCCACCTTCTCTGATGAGGGAGGGGCCATAGGATCCAGGACTTACCAGAGTACAGGGGACAAAGAATAAAAAATAGCAGGGATGGGGTGCAAGTCCTAGGATCAAACCAAGGGAACCAGAAGGGGACACTGAGCAGAGAACCCTGGCCAATGCCTGTTGCTCCAATAAGGAGTCCAAGGATTCAATGGATGCTACGCAGAGGGACTCTACCTGGATGGATTCATGCATGGACAAGGGACCTGGAAAGAGAAATTCTTACTTAGCTGCAGAACAGATACTTCACAGGCAGCATGATATCAGTTTCTCTCATGCTACCACACCAGAATGCCTCAAATCTATCTTGAAGGAACCAGAGAGCAGTTCACACTCCATGGCTCCAGCCTCAACCACTGTAGAGAGACTGCAAATATAGGAGCTTGACTCTACCTCCTGTTGAAGTCAATGAAGTTGACTTCAGGGGGACCAGGACTGGGCCCAAAAAGTGACAGTTTGCATGGTGGTGATTTTCAGGATGTACAAATCTGTTTATTGGGAACTAGACAATGAGCCACCAGTGTCTCTCACAGGCTACCAAGCCCTCCAAGTCTCACACTCTTAATTTTTAAGCCTGTGAATTTTCTTCTTTTCTAGAATAAGCGTTCGGCATATTGCTTTGTGTTAGAGGTTAATGGGATGTGTGTGAGTACTCTGATCTTAGCAAAACAGGAGATGTGTTAAAGGCTGTGTATTCCCCCCATCTGTATTAGCCTCTTTCTTTATTCAGCCCTCTCTGATATAGGGGAACCTTGGCTCACAATTACATTTTAAAATCTCCGGTAATTGTTTTGTGAACCTCCTTTATAGTTCTTGCTATGCAGGATTCTACTTAACAGGCATTCTACTTTGTCAATTTAATTTTATTTTAAACCCAGTTGATTTTTGTGGGATTCAGATTTTCAAGGTAAGGGAGGAGCATTTAGAAATTATGACATTTAGCATTTACTGTGGAAGACATAAATATGTTCAGGATTTTATCTATCCAAAAGTGGTATTTCCTTTAGCACTTTGATAGGATTGGATAGCTTGATTTTTATAACCGTGGTTAGCTTATCTTCAACAAGCATCACTGAATCTGATTGAAAAATGCTGTTAAGGACATCTGGATGAGAGAGAATGACCACAAGCTTTTCTGGTGTCTTTATCTTCACAATTTAGGAAATGGATAAAATGTGCTTTCAGTATGGAAAAATATTGCAGTTGTATAATTAGCAGATCCCACATGTGTTAGCAGTAGAAAAACTTGATTTAAAAGGACCACAAGGTTGGGGTTTTTTTAATCTCTTGAAAGTATCTGTTTATTCTGTTCTGTGCCATCGGTACCACATCTGAAAACATTAATTTATCTCCCAAAATGCTTGTGTAGGTTGTTTTTCATTATTTCTGAGACAGAAACGCAATCCAGAGGAGCGCGACTCTGTCATGTTTGTCTGCAAAAAGAAAAAAGTGGAGGCTAAAAAAAATCCTAATCCAGAATTGTCTTGAGGAAACTGTGCCTCCACGTGAGGCCTTGAGATTACGTAAGAAAGAAAGAAGGAAGTACATGCATAATGTCGTTAGGCTGATGGCTCAAGAGTAATACATTGCTGACCAAGGGGAAATGTGAGACTGGGGCATTGTTTGGCAGTTTAGAACTTGATCAGCATACCAAACTTGTCCTTAGTCCAGCCAGTCAGTCATTTTGCCATTTGACTTCTTGCCATATGTGCAAGGGCTCACACACACACTCCGCCCCCATATATGGGTCCTGCCTTCTTGAATCTCCGTCGTATACACACACACGTGTGCACACACACACACACACACGATGGAGATTCCAAACAGTCAGGAACTATAACTGTGAAAATAGCTAGTGTCCCCATTCCTGCCACTTAAATTCTTCTTCTTGTGCCTCCATTTCAGGGAGGAGGGGAAGTTGGGGAAGCACGTGGAATATGTTTCTTGACCAGAGCCACAGGAGGTGTCATATGGAGATTCAGAGCATGTGGGATCCATTTCTTCAATATATCAGTGGGGTTCTCTCTTTTTTTTTTTTCTCCATCTTAAATAGACCATCTGTTCTAAGGATGCACCAACAAAACCCTGCAGCTGTGCTTTCAGAACAGGTAATGGCATGCTGAAGTGCCCATGTGAGACTGGCATTACCCATTTTGCACATACAAATGCAAACTGGCAAGTGCAAATGCTGGGTTTTGAGACGGCAAATGCAGCACCCGTTGAAAATTCATCCCTTTAGACCAAATTCTGCCCTTGAATATGCATACACAATTCCCATTGACTTTGATGGGGGTTGCACGCATACATTTGAGGCTAGAATTTGATCTTTAGTGTTTCCTTTCTTTTCCATAATTCCTGTTGCTTCCCTCCTAACTTTATTTCTTCTGTTCTGTTCCCTTTATAGCAACGTTGGTGTAGTTAATGCAAATGTTTCTAGATTGCTCCACAAGGATACGTCTCTGAGTTAGATTGTTTTACTACTTAGTCTAAAAGTCTCTTTCTTGAAAATCACTTTAAGTAAGTACAGCATAACAAAACAAAATAGAGGAGAGAATCACCTATTTTATTTTGTTCACTATGTATTTAACAGATTCAACTGCTTTAAAAATGTAGCAACACTAACAGTTGTATCTATGGATATTTACAATTCACATGAATCTCGGGTGATTCATTCCATAGGTATGTGTTGCAGGCAGTCTAGCTCTTAATAGAAGCATACTCTAAATAAAAGCAAATTTTTTTAACTGAATTGCTCTAGATATAATTTGAGCACTAACCTCCTGTCTCCCTTGGTCTCTGCATTTGAGTATTATGCTCCACACAGCTAATGAAATATCATCTGATATTTGAGTGAAACAAATCAGTCTGAGACAGCTGGTAAACTAAAGATTTTTTTTTTTTTAAACTACTGACTCCCAGCAGTGCAGTCTGGTGGTGACCCCCTCTAGAAAGGCATGCAGTCTTGTTAGGCTTACTGTTTGATGAGCATTTCAATCAGCAACTGCTGCCTGTTTTAAGCCAATTTCAAACCAACTCTTTGCTTTGTAAGGTGGCCAGGTAAAGGAGACAGCCTGTTCTTCTCGAATGTGACAGGTATGTGGTGACAATGGTGGCTGCTCTTATACGAGGCCTTTTTTCTTTCTCTTCTCATTGACAATAAAGGCCATTGTTGTATTTTCTTGCCTCTTTGCATATTGAAAACCAAATTTTATTATTGTTTTATGCCATCCATGCTCTTAATAAACTCTAACCCATTATATAAGACACACCATTTACAATTGGTAACCTTAGAGCACCTTTAAGCTCACCGATCTTCCCCTTTTTGGTGCACCTAAAGGAGAGAGAAATGGAATATCTCCCATCTAATCTTGACTAGGCCTAATCCTGCTTAGCTTGCAAGATGTAAGTTCTTAGCCCACAGTGTTATTACTGCAAACTGTTATTCCTGGCTTTGCTCACTAATTTCCTAAACACCAGCATGCATGCCCTTCTCTCTACTTTTGACTGGTTTTCTAGTTTCAGATTCCTTCCTTGGTGGGTGCTTTTCCCCCGCAGAATAGTCACATTTTAAAACTAGGTGCCGGTGTAAGATTTAAGATTTCAGAAGGCAGTCCCAGATCCCTTTGCCTTCTTGCATGCCTACCTATTAGTCACTAAGGTGAAAGTTGTCCCTGTGCAGAAGGCCAGTGAAAGGCCTGAACAAAACAAAGCCACACTTAAGTCCATCAAACAGAGCTTAAGTAGGATTTGGTGCATTCAGCTCATGGTAGTCCTCAGTCTGGTGGTATATTTCACCCCAGGGCCTGCTCCTGGTCCCGTTTAAATCAATGGCACCGCTCCTATGGATTTCAGTGCTGCTCTGTATCTTGGTTCCTTAGCACAACTGACACTGGAATGAAAATTTATACTTTCAGATGTGTGCATGTTGGTGCTGCTTGTAAACTATTCATCTTAAATAAGTCTATCTCTGATGCGGGGAAGGGGAATAACCACAAACTAATGAAGTTTTAAGAATATAGATTGTTTAAAAGTTTCACCTGAGAAGTCAACTGAAACGTTCCACCTTCTATAGCAGATAGACAGGCATTAGAGTAGGTTTTGTAGGGGATACTAAAAATATATTTAGTCCATTCAAACCCTTGGCTGAGAATAATCAGAGTCGTCTTCTCTCTGAGCATTTTTGGAAAGCAGCTTGTGATTGACTATTTAATGAAGCAGAAAGTGGAGCCAGGTTTGTATTAGAGGAGAATAGCAAAATGAAATGAAATCTCATTGCGTACAAGGAGGGGGGGAAAAAGTAACTTTCTAACTCCTGTTCTTCAGCTATCTTCATTTAAATGCAAATGACAGCTTCAGCCACATGGAAATAAAAAGCTTTTTTTTTTTTTTCCCCTCCCTGGGAAAACAATAATGAGGGCAAGTTTAAGTCATTTCATTTTCATAATAAAAGAACCATTTTAAAAATTCAGAGAACTCCGAGAGAGGCTGAATTTTATTTATTTATTTTTATAATTTGTTTGTTTGGTTTTTGTCTCTCTATTTTTGGCTTCGTGATCTTCTAAACTTGCATCACAAAGCTGAGTTAGGAGCTTGCTAGAGGCAGAATATTCCTACTTTTCCTCAGCTGACTGGTACTGTGACCATCCGTCGTGCTTATGGCCAGTTCCAGGGCCTGATCCAATTCCTGTCGAATTCGATGGACAGATGCCTATTGATTTCAGTGGGAGCTGACTCTTGCCCTAGGAAAGCACCTTTTTCTGGATTGGTGGAGCTGGCAGCCTGGCATGCATTGCTCATGGAAATGCCTCTTGGCATTTGCGCTTAAGCAGATTTTGCCAATCAGGGGCTGGCTCTGCTTACAGAGAAATCATTGACTTTAGCAACATTATAGGGGAAGTAATTATGAAAAGAGGGGCAGTATGGTTCTTGAACAATTGTTCCAGGCAAACACATGCTTTCTATCAATACCTAGCAGCCATCTCTGCTTTTACACCAACTGAGAATCCAGCCCAGGCCACGAAGTGTGGTTAGTCCAAGGTCCCCGAATGCTGATGGAATAGATTGCAGAATTGTATTTCATGGTTACATCTTTATTTGTACAATCCACTTCCTGACACTGATGCCATGGACCTTTCTTTAGTGGATTTCTACACAGCAGCTCCTCAGAGGCAAAAAAAAAAAAGGGTTTTTTCTCCTCATTTCTGTATATGAAGATCCTGAGTGTATGCCTTATTGTAATGTTAATACTTTGCACTTCCCTAATGTATTTCATCTGAAGATTTTAACCCATTGCACAAATATAATAATGAATTAAGCCTCAAAACACTCTTTCCAGCTATCATAAGGTGTGGGTGTGTGTGTCTCTGTGTTTGTGAAAAGAAAAGGAGTACTTGTGGCACCTTAGAGACTAACCAATTTATTTGAGCATGAGCTTTCGTGAGCTACAGCTCACTTCATCGGATGCATACCGTGGAAACTGCAGCAGACTTTATATACACACAGAGAATATGAAACAATAACTCCTCCCACCCCACTGTCCTGCTGGTAATAGCTTATCTAAAGTGATCATCAAGTTGGGCCATTTCCAGCACAAATCCAGGTTTTCTCACCCTCCACCCCCCCCCCCCCCACAAATTCACTCTCCTGCTGGTGATAGCCCATCCAAAGTGACAACTCTTTACACAATGTGCATGATAATCAAGTTGGGCCATTTTCTGCACAAATCCAGGTTCTCTCACCCCCCTCCCAAAAACCACACACACAAACTCACTATCCTGCTGGTAATAGCTCATCCAAAGTGACCACTCTCCCTACAATGTGCATGATAATCAAGGTGGGCCATTTCCAGCACAAATTCAGGTTTTCTCACCCCCCCACCCCCATACACACACAAACTCACTCTCCTGCTGGTAATAGCTCATCCAAAGTGACCACTCTCCCTACAATATGCATGGTAATCAAGGTGGGCCATGTCCAGCACAAATCCAGGTTTTCTCACCCCCCCCCCACCCCCATACACACACCAACTCACTCTCCTGCTGGTAATAGCTCATCCAAACTGACCACTCTCCAAGTTTTAAATCCAAGTTAAACCAGAAGATCGGGGGGGGGGGGGAGGGTAGGAAAAAACAAGGGGAAATAGGCTACCTTGCATAATGACTTAGCCACTCCCAGTCTCTATTTAAGCCTAAATTAATAGTATCCAATTTGCAAATGAATTCCAATTCAGCAGTTTCTCGCTGGAGTCTGGATTTGAAGTTTTTTTGTTTTAAGATAGCGACCTTCATGTCTGTGATTGCGTGACCAGAGAGATTGAAATGTTCTCTGACTGGTTTATGAATGGTTTCAGAGTAACAGCCGTGTTAGTCTGTATTCGCAAAAAGAAAAGGAGTACTTGTGGCACCTTAGAGACTAACCAATTTATTTGAGCATGAGCTTTCGTGAGCTACAGCTGTAGCTCACGAAAGCTCATGCTCAAATAAATTGGTTAGTCTCTAAGGTGCCACAAGTACTCCTTTTCTTTTTGGTTTATGAATGTTATAATTCTTGACATCTGATTTGTGTCCATTTATTCTTTTACGTAGAGACTGTCCAGTTTGACCAATGTCCATGGCAGAGGGGCATTGCTGGCACATGATGGCATATATCACATTGGTGGATGTGCAGGTGAACGAGCCTCTGATAGTGTGGCTGATGTTATTAGGCCCTGTGATGGTGTCCCCTGAATAGATATGTGGGCACAGTTGGCAACGGGCTTTGTTGCAAGGATAAGTTCCTGGGTTAGTGGTTCTGTTGTGTGGTATGTGGTTGTTGGTGAGTATTTGCTTCAGGTTGCGGGGCTGTCTGTAGGCAAGGACTGGCCTGTCTCCCAAGATTTGTGAGAGTGTTGGGTCATCCTTTAGGATAGGTTGTAGATCCTTAATAATGCGTTGGAGGGGTTTTAGTTGGGGGCTGAAGGTGACGGCTAGTGGCGTTCTGTTATTTTCTTTGTTAGGCCTGTCCTGTAGTAGGTAACTTCTGGGAACTCTTCTGGCTCTATCAATCTGTTTCTTTACTTCCGCAGGTGGGTATTGTAATTGTAAGAAAGTTTGACAGAGATCTTGTAGGTGTTTGTCTCTGTCTGAGGGGTTGGAGCAAATGCGGTTGTATCGCAGAGCTTGGCTGTAGACGATGGATCGTGTGGTGTGGTCAGGGTGAAAGCTGGAGGCATGTAGGTAGGAATAGTGGTCAGTAGGTTTCCGGTATAGGGTGGTGTTTATGTGACCATTGTTTATTAGCACTGTAGTGTCCAGGAAGTGGATCTCTTGTGTGGACTGGACCAGGCTGAGGTTGATGGTGGGATGGAAATTGTTGAAATCATGGTGGAATTCCTCAAGGGCTTCTTTTCCATGGGTCCAGATGATGAAGATGTCATCAATATAGCGCAAGTAGAGTAGGGGCTTTAGGGGACTCTACTCTACTACTCTACTCTACTCTACCCTACCCTACCCTACTCTACTTGCGCTATCATGGTCCCTGGAAAACCTTATCTGCCCATTCTCCCCTAGTCAGTCTTGCCTGAAACTTACTCTGACATTCCAAACCCTGAGCAACTTCCAACTTTCCTTTATTCTTAAATCAATCCACCACAAAAATATTTCCCCTCCTCCAATATTGCACTGATCTGAGGTCCAGGATGGACAACGTATAGTTGTGGACCAGCAAAACATTCAACCTTTTATCCTGTGACCCATCAAGGATAGAAACTGGAGCTTTATACCATTGGAAAGAGGACATTCCCAGCTTTGCGCTGCGGTACATAGTCTTTGCTTCAGGCCATGAACTGTCCCACTGTGTCAGAGACTAAAATCCTGGTATTTACGTGTATAGAATAACAATTTCAAGTCCTTTCTAGAGGTTTAAGATTTGGGTCACACTTTCCAGGTGATATTTATAAATAGCTTACAAGGAGTTATAAATGATTAACAGATGTTTTAATATAGGGTTAATCAATTATTAAAACAATGAGTCAATAGGTGGCTTATAATAATGGCTTATAACCATCATTAAAGCCACCTGTAACAAATACTACTTATGTCAATAACATGCTTAGAACATCCATTATTTATGTATTAAATCTTTATAAACCATTTATAAATTAGACTTTAATATAAAGTGTAAGTAAGATTTGTATAGTAAAAAGGACAGATTCTTTGAGCCAAATTCCCAGTGGCTTTAATGGAGCTCCATCATGGATAAATTTGACTTTCTGTGCTCATCTTTGAAATCCACATTCAAGTGATCAGCTAGACTTTAACCACATGCGACTGGCTGTTTTTTGTGTCACTGTGGCTGAAGAACAAGCAATAAGCAGCCTTTCAACCATATAAAAGATCTAATGAAAATGAGTGAAAATGTTTAAACACTTGGCATAGAGCCCTTTCTGTGGATAGTCTTCATAAAAATTACAATATTGCTAATTATATTTATTTTAAATCATAGCTACAATTACATATAGCTTTATTTAGTCCCAGCATGAATGTGTTTTTAAGGATATAGTGTATTCATGTCAGAAGATCTTAATTACTTCAGGTAACATTGTTTATTGTCAGAAACCATGATGGGATGGTGGAGCCATGGCAGTCAGGCCTAGTGGTCATAGCCAGGGGGTCAGAGCCGGAATCAGGAGTCCAGAGTGTGGTTGAAGCAGGACTAGGAACAGGATGGGAGAAAGAGCAGGGCTGGAGCAGACCTAGGAACAGGGCTGGAGCAGGTTAAGGCTTGGGGAGTCTGTTGCCACCATCAGGCAGGAGAGAGTTCCAAGGCCTGAAGTGATGTTGAGCAGACTGAGCTGCTGTTCCTCCTGTGAGGCTTATATACCTGTCCTGGGACGCACCAGATCAGTTCCTGACTTGTGGACTGGCTGGAGCCCAGCACAGGAGTGACTCATCATCTTACTTTTTAGTTGTCTCATGCCCTCTGAAGTCCCTCCTAACCCAGCAAGAGGATGATAATGCTTAAAGATGGCTAAGATGGTCATCGTTGTATTGTATAGGTATATAATATATTGCCACCATTTTGCTTTTCGTTTTCTTCCATATTGTTACATTGTTAGACTTTAATTAGCACATTAAATACAATAGTTTCCCTTTATGAAGCCAACAGGGTTTTCTTTGCTGTGAAAATGAGTGGTTCAATTACCCTCCTACTAATGGATAAAACGTAATTAACATTGTCTTGAGGCTAATTTTCATTTATGCTGCCATTCCTCATAAGCCGAACATCATTCTCTGGAAAAAGTCAATATGTCACTTTTATTAGCCCAGTTTGCACTTTAACACTAAGAAAATTAATTCAAGATACATTAACGTAGTTAACTTCAAATACGATGAAATTATCTGATGACTGAACATCTCTCTAACGTGTCCTTTATGAAGTCATGCAGGTTGGGGATGGGTGTGCTTAATAAATGAGATCATATTTACATCTGTGCAATTTATGCAAAGGACAGGGTGTGAAACAGCTGTACCAAGCAGCTGCTATTCACAGGATTGCCAAGGTTTAGAAATACAACATTTGGTTTTTGACTGAGTTTTCTCCCATCAAGTGCTATCTTCAGAGTTTATAGCGGTGCAATTTTATCTAATTTTAGGTACCTGAAAAATATTGATAACGTATCCTTAATTTTTGCTGTGCAGTCACAGAAGAATCTGAAACAGAAATGGAAAAATTCATTTAGGACCCAATCCAAAGCCACTGAAATCGCTGGAAAGGCTCCCATTGACTACAGTGGGGCTTGAATCAGGCCATCGAGCCCTGATCCAGCCAGAAACAAAATACCTTAATCCAGGGGTGGCTAACCTGAGCCTGAGAAGAAGCCAGAATTTTCCAATGTACGTTGCCAAAGAGCCAAAGTAATACGTCAGCAGCCCCTCATCAGCTTCCACCCCCTGCTCCCAGCGCCTCCAGCCCACCGGCTGCCCCACCGATCAGCACCTCTCACCCTGCACCTTCCCATCAGCTGTTTTGTGGCATGCAGGAGGCTCAGAGGGAGAGGGGGAGGAGCAAAGGCATGGCAGGCTCAGGGGAGGGGTCAGGAAGGGGTGGAGTGGGGGCAGGGCCTGTGGCAGAGCCAGGGGTTGAGCAGTGAGCACCCCCCAGCACATTGGAAAGTTGGCACCTGTAGCTCCAGCCCCGGAGTCGGTGCCTGTACAAGGAGCCGCATATTAACTTCTGAAGAGCCGCATGTGGCTCCGGAGCCATGGGTTGGCCACCCCTGCCTTAATCACATGCTGGATCAGGGCCTTAAGGCAGCTTGTTCCATTTAGTATAATCTTCAGTGTCCAGGCCACCCTTACATAACTGAGGTGCCTGGGAATTTACCACTTCCACTGGGATTCTTCAGTCAAATAGACCGTCAGTGTTCATTGTTTCCTGGTGTTCAATCTAAATTTTCCCGTGCTCACTTTCATCCTAATGCGCCTAGTTATTGCCCTTTGCAGACCCCTAAAAAATTCCTCTTTTTCCTGGGTGAGAGATTGTATATTATTCGAGTCCATCACGGAAGAACGTAAAAGAAAAGTTTCCTGCTACGGAAGCTCCTTTGGTATAAACAAGAAATATGTACCTGTCGAATTGCTATTGCAAATTCTTGCCAGCAACCATTCTGATTGCTGCTTTCATTGACAATGATTCAGCAGCGTCCCGGGCTAATTCTTGAACCCATTTCCCCTTACTGCAGAATGATGGCCAAACAGCGGACCTCCCTCCAACATGAATCAATTTGCCACTAAGAATGCATTCACTCTATTCCCAAGGACAAAACAGGAAGTAACACAATAGAGCCCTCCTAAATCTCTCTCTGTTCCAGGAAAGGCTTCTTGCTAGTGGAATATTTATTTTCTTGGTGCAGTGGAAAGTAAATTCCAGATGGAACAAATTGCCACTGGAACATGTGCATGGAAATAAGTGGGGGGGGTTGGGGGGAAGGAGTGTGAAATTTTCCTTTCTTCAAAGATAAATTGAATCTGTAGCACATGGGAACCTGACGTACGAATTAACATGGTGATGAGAAGACACTGTAGTGCAACTCCATTGGGAGTGCTTCCTAGCTGCAGCAAGAGTCTGTTTTCTGTCTGTGAGCCAATGCAAAGGTGAGACAGAGGTAGAGTAGAGAATAACCAGCATGGGTGGGGGAAGACTTCATTCAGACCAACTTAAAGGGCCTAGTTCACTCTACGTGTTGCAAAGAGTGGCACCTCCCCGTGTCAGCGATGTCTGCCGTGCTACGAGCGGAATTCACACCCACAAGACGCCAGGCAATGCTTCCAGAGCCACCACCTTTCCGCAGTTTTATTAGGGGAGAGCAGCTTTAGTTTCCACCAGGGACTCGAAAGAAACCTCAACAGGGGAAACTGTGCCCCCGATTATCACAAGCCCTGGCTGCGCTGGCCACTAAATCCTCCTCAGGCAGTGCCCCCAAGTACGTTGAGGGTGCTGCTGGCTTGCCGGTGGAGAAGAGGTTGTGGCCAGCTCCTGACATGCTTTTGGCTGCCTGTACTCCTGGTGCAACTGGCAGAAATCATGGCCAAACCTAGTTCAATGTCCAGAGATAAGTTAAAACTAGAGCTGGGCGAATCAGTGGGTTTTTTTTAGTTCGTTGGCAGTTCCGAAAAATTGGGGAAAAAATCTGTATGACCTGAACTGAATCTGAACGTTCAAAAAAATGGCGACTCAAAGTCTGTTTTGTGTCAAACCACGTTTCATTTGACCCAAAATATTTTATTTCCAGGCATTTTTAAAGGGCTAGATTCACAAAACATCAGGAAGAGGATAAGGGGGTGCAAGATTTCACTTTTAGGCCAGTGGTGGGGGCACTCACCTGGGATCTGGTCCCTGCAGAATGATGTTCTGAAGTTGTGCATAATGCAGCAGAGAAAACACCCAGAGCAGTTTCATTGTATGAAAGTAGTATCTCGTAAGACTACAAAGGGAAGTGCGATCTTGTGCACCTCTTTCTCTCATAGCCAAGTTTTCAGCTGTGACCTCCAAAATTTGCATCTGCACTTAATTGTATGTGCCTGGGAATAATGAAAGAGTAGATAACAGGGTGGATGTAATTTGGATGAGAGAGCCATGCAGTTCCACTTGTGAGTTCAGCTTTGGCAAAAAGGTGCAATATCCATTAGAAATGTGGCACAGAATAGCGACTCGGGCACTGATTCAGTAAAGCACTAAACACTGGCTTAACTTCAAGCACATTGACTTCAATGGGACAGTTCATGTGCTCAAAGCTAAGCATGTGCTTTGCTGAATTGGGGCTTAAAGGGGCAAAATCTGAAAAGAAAAGCAGGGAAGGCAAGTAATTGTTGAGGATAGTGTACAGTTCATACAAAAACACCAAGACTCTTGCCCGTACCTCGCTCCCTGCACAAACACACTTGGTCATAAAAGAAACAAATCTGCTCATTATGTATTTAAACCTCCCAGTCAAAAGGTTGCAAGAGGTTTGGCTGATGATGTAAACATGAACAGACTTTTTTGCTCTGTAGTTCACAGCCTGGCCCTGCAGAGGTTGTGTAAAAACCATTTCAAAAGACACATTTGCTGCTCAAGACCTGATCTTAGCAGGAATGCTTTGCCCACCTGACCACTCTTGCTCTCGTTAGATCAACACATCTCTGTGTAGATATAAAGGACTCTCAGCATTTCCATTTAATAAACCTTAGTGTTTAATAGATTGGCCTCTTTTGGGAATTGCGTCACTCAGAGGTCATCGATGCACTGTGGAAATTAGTATATATAGATATATGTTACAACATATTTAAAGAACAACATGATTTAAGTCTGATCAACTAGTTTTGATTGAGATGTTGGACCAGGGTCTCAAATGCTTCTTGTCTAAGCCATAACTATTGAAAACTAAAATCCTTTTCAGTAATTGGGAGACATCATTCATTGAAACAGCCTCGATGTAAGAGTGGTGTGCACACTGCATGGTAACAAAAACAATTTGACTGCATCCGGGGACTGTAACAGCCTCAGACTAATAAAGGAACTATGTATTTACAATCCTACTCCTGCAGCTTTCTCTTCTTGTACCCATCTATTCTGTCTGTCTTTCATAATGTTTGTTGAGATTATTTATTCAAGGATCTGTATTGCTTCCCTTTGGTATGTGACAGAAACTATGTCCTTGCTTCTCATATGGAACGCCTCATCTGGACCCCTCAGATGGAACCCATCAAAGAGCGCCTATGATTTCAACGCTTGTAAGGATGGTGGAATCTGGCCCTCAATAAAGTACACAATTAATGTGACATCTGGACACCTGGCACACACAAACATTAGCCAGATCTGTTCACAGAGGGCAGCAGTAATTGACATCTCTCTATCCAACTCTCTCCAACTAAGTGTGTGGGAGGAAAAAACCTTCCTGACATTTAGCCCAAGGCTAGGCAAATGCTTGACTAAAATTATAAGCTTTGCATGGTATCATGTAGGGGTAATATATCAGCTTTTATGTGTGTATCCAAGTGAATGATGTGTCCCTGTAATGCCTCACCTAAGATAAGGAGCCTACTACTACCAACAGGTAAAGGAGCTGTCTTTTAGCTTGAGTGGCAGAGGTCTATGTTTCTGGTGCTGAAGGACTAGTGTTCTCTGTGTATTATATAATAATTTTGTCCTGTTCTGCAGTCAAATGGGGCCAGAGCCTCAGCTAGTATAAATCAGGACAGCCCGGTGGAGCTGCTCCAGTATACACGAGCTGGGATCTGGTCCATATTTTGTTACAAAGATCAGCTTCTGAATTTTCCTAAGCCATGTAGTTTAGTTTGGCTTTATGGAACATGTTGGTTCATTGGGCGGTTTTGTAATTGTATTTACAGGCAATATATGTGGGGCAGTGGCTGATATTTGTTTTAAACAACCTCCAAGATTCAAAAAGAAAATGAAGATCTGTATTTAGTTATCTCTGGTACTTGCAGGAAGAAAAAGGAAACTTTGGAAACTGTTCAAAGAGCACAGAGCCAGGAATGGAATCCAGGCATCCTAATACTTGCCCCTCATCCCCGGTTCTAACCGCTACTCCATGGAATGGCAGTCCAACTTTGTCTTCCTCATGCCTCAGCATTTAAATCCTATCCTTAACCTTATTTTAGCAACTGGGTTGTAAATTAATTGTTTTGGGTTTGGAGTAAAAGGGGTCATGGAGGTACTTGTGAATTCCATCCATCCTAACATGCTTTCCAAGCTGGTAAAGCCCTCCGTATCCTGTGATCAGAGAATTAGAGAAAGCAGCACTCAAGATGAGGCCATTCCCTCTGCTTTAATGCCATAATCATTTATTATGCTCAGTGTGTGCGTGTTTCATAATAATAATGAATTTGAAAGAAAGCACTTGTGCAACCTAAGCCTAGTTTAAGGCGAGCTTTGCACTCCAGAATGCTTCCAAATGCCAACCGGATTCTCTCGCAAGCGCTTTAAAACTCTTACATCCTCACAATGGGATTTTGTGCAGCGAAATCTCTCCCTTCCCTCTCTCTGCTCCCTCTGCCCAAGTGACAACCCTTCCCCGAGGCAGCTGAGAGATGGATATTTTTATGACTTGAAGATTTGCCCCTTGACCTCCCTGGAAACATTAGGTCCTACCCAGAAATCCCAGGCTACCCAGCAGCCTTCAGTCTGATTTCTCTTGGGAAGCCCAAATGGAGAGTTGTGAGTTTTTTCTTTAATAGGTTGTGTCTGCTGAAGGTTTTAACAATGCTCTGTCTGCTCAGCAGTGCCTGAGCTGCTACCAGATGGACAGTCCCAGCACCTCAGGTGGCCGGAGCCTTTCACAATACAGATTGTATCTGCCCAGAAGCAGGGACGTAGATGGGGAGCCGCTTCGTATCCCAGCAGGGATGTTCCTTTTTCATTTTGATTCCCCCTTTGCAGTGCAAGCTGGAGCTGTTGGTGGCTCAGAATACCCTGATATTGCCTTCCAGGGTTCCAGGTGGAAAGAAGAGAATTACCCTCAAGGCCTAATCTCCAGCCAGAAATCTTCATCTGACTCTCTTGCTCCACTCATGCAGTCACAGCACTGAATCTCAGGCAGAGTACAGCAGAAGTTTTGGAGACCAGAAGGAGGCATTACTCTAGGCCTTAGGCACAGTTTCGATGCTGCTATCAGGAAGAGTTGATTGTATGCAGGACTGGGGGGAGGTACACACTGTTCTATTCAAGGAGCTACGGTCCTGGCTGGATAACTCCCTCTTCCCCTACTCAGACTCACATAGTGGGCCAAATTTTGCCCTCAGTGACACCCATGTGTCACCCACTGGTGAGCTGTGCGCCAGGTCCCCCTCTGTGCCTGATCCGCAGAGGATACGAGTCTGTTACAGGCACACTCGGAAGCCTGCAGCTTTAGCTCCAGTTGTACTAGGTCAAGCCGTTTAGCTCTGGCGGTCCCCCGTGCATTGGCTGAGATGGTGGCAATCGCGCACACACCCCTGCCCTGAAGTCAGTACGCTATAGGCAAGAGGCCTAAAACAGAGGTTTGGCCATTGGGATGGCCCGGAAGTTGTTGCTCATTGGCAGATGGAGAAAGGTGAGGGACATGATTCCTGAATGCATGTGCCTGTTTGATCAGTTTGTTTAGCCCTAATGCAGTGGTCCTTACAGGCAGGACGCTCACTGGCTTGATAGGAGGTTTGCCTCAGAAAGGACAGCAGGATCAGGGCCATAGTGTGCAAAGCTCTTTGGGATAGAAAGACACTATATAAATGACAGGTTTCAGAGGAACAGCCGTGTTAGTCTGTATTCGCAAAAAGAAAAGGAGTACTTGTGGCACCTTAGAGACTAACCAATTTATTTGAGCATGAGCTTTCGTGAGCTACAGCTCACTTCATCAGATGTTTACCGTGGAAACTGCAGTCTGCTGCAGTTTCCACGGTAAACATCTGATGAAGTGAGCTGTAGCTCACGAAAGCTCATGCTCAAATAAATTGGTTAGTCTCTAAGGTGCCACAAGTACTCCTTTTCTTTTTACTATATAAATGGAAATTATGCTGCTCCTGGCTTCCATTTAACTCCCAGTGGCTTCAACAGGAGGAGAGCCCTGCATTAAGAGAGGACAGAAGGAAGGGAGAGTATCCCTTTGTCAAATATTTGAGTCCTGCTGCTGAGGGAATATGTCATCATGAAGCTATTGTGACAATTAGCAAGCCCTCTGCCTCTCCCATATCAAGTCTCATTCCGCAGAATGGTAATGGATTATATTTTGTATAATGAGGCATGATCTATCCAGAGCATTTAGCATAATATAAGAACAATAAATCATTTTGGACCTGTCAGTGGAATACTCAGGTGCTTTACATTACGCAAATAAATAGTGTGTCATTATATTTGGGAGTTTGGGGGAAACTGGGAGGCAGGAATTGTGCCATTGTGTTTCCAGACAATAAGTGGTTGATAATTATTTAAAATCATTGGTGTCAATGGGTTGTAATTCATTTGTACCTCCCTTTTGTCTGGCTCTGGAGAAGACTTGAAAAATAGCCGTGCTTGTAAGCATTGCTGTGTGCCGGGCACTGATAAATGTATCAAACTCCAGCCTGACTTTATCTAGGAAACAGATTTTGATAGCTTGTAAGGATTTAGGTCAGTGGATAATTCAGTGCAAACTGCAAATCTTAATGCTATTGACAAAAGACAGAATACAAATAGGCAGCACATTCTGTAAATCCCAGGCCTGTAAGTAGCTCTTTTTACAGATTTATAGTAAATGTCCTTGAAAGCTATCTAAAAAAAAATTAACATACCAGGTTTAGATTGAACAAGTCGGCTTTAGTGATGCATTGTGTCCGTGTTTGCCCCGTAAGGACTGTAGTAAAATGACTGTTCTGTAATGGACTGTGAGCCTGGGTAGGATACTGAACTTCTGGGTCTGACTCTGAGCTCATTTTCCCCCTGGGAGAAATCAGGAGTGATTCCACTGAAATCAGTGGAGCCACACTGCGGTAAAACTAGCACAAGGGAGACCAGAATTAGATCCTGGCTTTGGTTTGGTTTTTAACGTGCAAATGAATTTAGTTTGGGAGAGAACCAGTGGCCTGGGTGTAGTTTGGCTGAGAGGAGGGGAGATACGGGTGAAAGTCCATATTGGGCATCTTATCTTTAGAATAAGACTCCCCTAGATGGGAGATCCCATAAGAAGGGCTTTCGCTGCTTTACGAGCTAACACGCGGAGCAACAGCTGTGCTAGAGACCTAGGGAGCTAAACATAACATCAAACATCCTCCACTATTGTGATGACAGACAGTTATGTCTGTGTTTTTCTTCCTGACAGTATCAAACAAGACCAGAAAAGCATGAAGTAGCTGCTTCTTCCCTTCTGTCTCTTGTTCAAATGTTATTTTAAAACTACTGCTTGGGGGCAAATGTACTGGTTCAGGCCGTTCTTTATGGCATTGTTTTTTAATGTCTCATTCTTTTTAACTTTAATGACCATACCTTTAAAGCTCTTGTCAGAAGAGCAGCAAAGGTTTATCCTATCAGTGGAACACCTGAACGGTGCATCAAGTCACTGAATTCTGCTCACCAGTTTTCAAGTGCTTAACAGAACTGTGTGCATTGAGACACAATTGCAATTATCTGCGGTGTATTAACAGTCACACTAATATTTTGACACATGGCAAAGTTTGGGGGAATGTAAGTACCGGCACTCAGACTTTCGTGGCTTTTTTGCTTAATGGAATGATGTAGGTTCCCTGCTTGTTCTGTGATATTGTGGGGGGAAAGTGTCTTGACTTGAGATGTAGATCAGAACTATTCACTTGACAAAAAAATCAGAATAAAGCTATTTGGAATGCACTGTTCATATTGTCGGTAATAGTCGTGCTCCAGGTGATCAAATGCAGAATTGATGAGTATGCAATTATAACTTATTAGATCACTGTGATCAAGAACTGGAAACCGCTGGAGTTTGAATAGGCAGGACCAAGGAGAGGGGTTCATAGAGCAATGTCATGTGGCATCAAGCTTTTAAGTATTTACAGTGAGAATGTTTACCCTTGCCCTCTTCATTATATTGTCATTTCATCTTTTGAGATTATTTTATTCTTTGTCAGTTATCGTTAACTCAGAGCTTGAAGGTAGAGTTCAGCGGTCTCCATCTAGTCAGGTGTAACTATGGTAACGAGAAAAGAATCAGGATTTGAGATCTTGCACCAAACCTCTTGCAGTGGGTTAATGATACAGTAATGTTGTGTTTGACAACACTTAACTTCCTGACACAATCACACATGCTAAATCATTACAGAAAGCAAAAGTGAGGGACGAATGAGAGGAGCAGGTGACCTTACCTTCCTGCAGCACATTGACACCCATGAAACTGAGACCTGCTGGAAAGGAAATCAAGGACAGTCCCACCTATGCCTGCAGTAAAGATGAAGGATTAACTCCTGATATCTCTATTCTGTCCTGAAAATCAAAGGTAGAAAAGTAGAGTGTTGTCTAGGCCAATGGTTCTCCACCTGTTCCATACTGAAATCCCCCTTTCATCTAGCTAAGACCCCTCTTCCATTTAGCAATATGGGAAGGGCAGGTGGTCACCATGGACATCTGTTCATGGTCCTCCATGTTGGGACCTCCTGGTCTAGTGGTAAGTATATGGGACTGGAAATCCGGACTCCTGCGTGCGCTTCCTCCCGCTGTCAATTTCTTCCTGTATAATCTTGGGCAAATCACCGAATGTCTTTGTGTCTCATTTTCCTCATCTGTAAAATGAAAACAGTATTAGTTACTGACCACACAGGGGGTGTGAGATGGATTGCTTGAGATCCTTGGGGAAAGGTGCTACAGATGTGCAGATGTTGTTTTGTGGCCTAGTCACATAACACATTCTTAGACCCTGTTTGTTTATATAGCAGTGAATGCTTCCTGCCTTCAAGTATGACATGACTTTGTCACACACCTTGTAGGCTTATCTTCCTTCCTTTCCCAACATGGATTTCAGAATCATGGCTTCCTGTCTTAACTGTGAATCATGAAGGTTTAATCCACCCCTGTCCTGTGAGTCGCCAAGCTCCCCGTGAAACACTCCTCCCATGATTCTGGCCCAAGAGTTACAAATGAATTGTGACATCTGACCTCTGGCATGGCTCAGCTACCACTGGAATTGTCGTTTTGGCACAGTGCAGTGTGTTGAAATGCTTTGGGAGCTCCATTCTACTTCACTACAATAAGCGTTTCACTGTATCAGAATTCACCATCAGCAAGTTCCAGGGAAGTTCATTTCCAATACAAACATACCTTCCCTCTGAGTGGATCTCGGAGCATGTTGACTGTACTTTAGCTGTACTGTAACTCAGATCTGATATAAGGTCCTGTCGGTATGTTGCCAGCACTGCAAGACTGTGAATACTTTGTCCTGCTGACTTAATTAAAGAAGGTTACATCAGCTCATCGTAAATCAGCTCCTGACATTGACTGCTGCTTTCACTTTGGTCTGGGGAGGGTATCTTTGACAGCATCATAGCATGACAGGCAATGGATCTAAAGACAAAGCAATCAGTCATTACGAACCAGAAATGTGTCCATTCACGTGGGTGGTATTTACACAACCACCCACACTTGGAAAAGTACCTGGGGCACAGAGAGAACCAACTGATAATGTGCATACTGAGTAAATCATATTTAAAGTGTTGCTCCTTTGATTGCAATTTCTGATGCTGTTGATGAAGTGGCCTGTTTGTTTTGTTTTCGTCATTGGCTGCAAGTGGTCTGAAAATTGCTGTACTGCTCAGGAGTGAGGACAGGGAGAAAACAGCGTTTGATAGTAAGCTTTTGAAAGAATATGTGCACCCAAAGCATCTCATCAACAGTTCCAAAGAACAAGGGGCTGATCAGACCCCAACATGATCATTGGTTGATTTGTGCACAAATCTGAGTACAGATAATTTTGTCTAAAATATGCTTATTAAATGCAAATGCCAAAGATTGTTTCCATATTTTTATTAAGTGTAGCACAGGTTTTTCATAGGCTGTGTCTTACTGTATTTTAAAGCAAGGATGTAAAAACACGGTGTTACACAGGTCAAGCTGTATTGCTGTTTGCTTCTGTTGTTCACACATACATGGAAGGATCTGAGGGCCCAGTTAGGACAGAAGTAAAGCTCTAGACACCTGGAACGTCCCCAAGTTGCCGAAAGCAAGAAACCTTCTGACCTTTGATAAAAAGCTGAACAAAGGAGCTAGCTGTCCCTGATCTGAAACCAGCGAATCTCTTGTGAAACTTACTAAAACTACCTCAGCTCTAGTGGAAGAGTAGCCTTAAGCTATACAGCCTTTCTGAATTACTCCCATGGCTTTACTTGTCTGTGTACATTGCTGAAGAGCCCACAGATGATTTTAGCTTTGCCTAGAGCTGAACACCTCCTGCCCCATCCATTTCTAGTTTTCACACCTATCTATCATAGTATTTATATAACCTTCATCATTGTAGAATCTCCGCAGCTCACAGTTATTCATGGAGCCTCACAAATACCCTTGCGAGGCAGGGAAGTATTATCCCCATTTTACAGATGGCGGAATGAGACACTGGGTAGATTAAGACCCAGATTTTTAAAGGTATTTAGGCATGGTATTTAGGCATTGCAACGCTTAAGTGACTTAGGAGCCTACAGCTCATTTTCAAACATAGGCACATTTGAAAATGAGACTTAGGTGTTGCAATGCCTAAATATCTTTAAAATCTGACCTTAAGTGACTTGCTCAAGGACATCTGTACCTGAGCCAGGAATTGAATCCAGTTTTCCTGAGACATAGTCCAGTTCACTAGACCACCCTTCCTCCCCTACTATATCCTATAGTAGTTGTCCTGCCCCACCTTAAACCTATCCTGACATTTACCAGCTTGAGATATGTCACGTGTCTCTCATCTGAGAAATAGACTGGAAAACCTTAATAGTGTGTATCAATTAAAAAAATTCAGCTTTAACAAAATCTAAATGTGTAGCATCAGCAGATTCCCAATTCCTTCACATCTCGTCATCAATAACTTCCATTGCAGGACAATAATAAGCTATTTTAAAAGCTTTTGAAAAACCTTCCAGACCAAGCAGAGCCTGGTATAATGAGCCAGACTGCATTACCCACTGGGTGGCTTTGCTTCTTCCAGCCAACTTTTACAAACAGATAAAATTGATTTTAAGAGTGCCGAATACAACACCCCATTAAAACCCACCTTTATAAAAATGTATGAATTTTAAGCACTGAAAAGCCACATTATTTGGTTGCAATTAGGTTGATCAACAATTTTCATAAAGCCTAGGCTGCCTTTCAGTATTAGATTGGTGCTGACACATTGGGAATTGAAACAAATGATTATATATGGTAAGAACTGAAACCCCTAAAGATCAGAGTGGTAGATTCTGCAGGAAATCAGAACTGCACTTAGCTTCTGGATGAGAGAGATATCAGAGTGTCTCAGAAAACCTACAATGGACTGGAGGAAACTGATACAGGTGTCTCACGTGAAGCTACCCCTGGTTGTCCAGTAATAGTACAACAAGCTTCCATGTGGTGGATCAGAGTTCAAGACTTAGTTCTGTTCCTCGCTTCTGAGCCTGAAGGAACTGGGAGCACAGTAGAGGAAGCGTGGTTGGCTCCAAGATTCAGGGAGGTGTTCGGGTCACTCTACAGCAATGGCCTCTGGCTGCTTCATGAATGGCAGTGATGGGTGTGGCACCCAGCCCCACTCAGCTGCCATTCCATGAGGATGATAATGAATAATGTATGGAAGACTCAAATGTGTGCATGTAGAGGAGCTTATAAAATGTAAAACTCCCACTCTTTGTCACAATTTAATACGTTATGAAGCAAGGATTGCACTTTGCATTACATAGCACCTTTCAGCCACGATTCTCACTGTGCTTTTCATACAATACTTTTAAGCCTCACATCACCTCAGGGAGGTTTTATAATCTCACTATGCAGATGGGTAGGCTCAGGCACAAGGAGGTTAAAGCAAAGCTAACATATTCAAACATTTGTGTTTAAAGATTGACACTTAGATCCATATTCAGGCTCCTAACTGTGACGGTCCTGATATTCTAAAGTGCTGAGCCCCTAAAACTTCCAGTCAGTTCACCTCACTTGCATTGAACTGTAATGGAATGTGTGGGTGCTCATCAGGTCTGTGTCAAGATGCATAAATATGGATTTAGATGCCTAACATTAGGCACCAAATGTTGGCCTACGTGATTTGCCCAAGATCTCACTGCAAGTCAGTACCACAACAAAGCCTAGCACAAATGGCATGCCATCTTGTAGTCCCCTGCTCTAACTACTAGACTGTTACCAAAACATTAGGCTGTGCTCTCTCTCTCTATTGCTAAATGGTTTTATTTACTATTATTTATAGATATTGACATGCTTATGTTAAATTTCAACATGCATTTGTAGAAGGACAAGAAGATGAGTCCATATACACATTATACACCTACTGCTCATTATTCATGTAATTCATTATCTCCACAGCACCCCAAAGCATCCTAGAGATACTTCTAGAAAAGAGATGAAAGACTTAATCCTTGTCCCAAGGAGCTCTCAAGCTGAAATCCTCATCCTTCAAATACCTATGTGCTTAATTTTAAGCATATAAGTGATCCCACTGAGGTAATTGAAAATGGGGTGTCTAATTACAGACATGACCAGCAAAGGGGTATCAGAAGAATAGGAAGAGTTAGGGTAGACAGGGAACAGTGTCAGTAAGAGTATGGGGTTTCTCAGCAAATGCTACTGCTCAGTATGCTGAAGCAAAGAATTTTAAAAATTAGATGATTATTTAGAGTAAGTAAGCACTATCCTCTATATGATCTCACAGTTTTGGAAGGTTTGCCAGTCAGGTATTGTGATCTAAACATTAGTTGAATGTTAACTGAATGTCAAAGCAGAGAGTTGATTGTTTGTACAAAGGCAACAATAAGTTAGAATGAGAAACTTTGAACAGTTAATTAAAAATCAAAAGACAGAATAATAATAGAAGTAATTATCTGGGGGGTATTAGGTCAGTTGTAAGCCCAAGACCATAAAAGAATTAATCAAGAATAATTTAATATTTCATATTGAGGTTTTATATTTTTTCACTAATGCCAGAATCCATTCCATTAACCAATATAATTGTCTGAGGTAAATCAGCCTTTAAAAGGATTTCCCAGAAAATCGGACAAAAGGTGACCAAATCTGTGAAGGAGAGTTTTAAACATCATATCAGTTTTAAGACATGATTAGAGTAAAAACATAATTGTTTCTAGCAAGATCAGTTAAAAGTTGTATCAGTTATCACAGCCCACACTAACATAATGTGTGTGTGTGAGTGAAGCACCATCAGAAGAGGAAGATGCATGCTAAATATTAAATAGGGATCATCAAGCACAGCAATCAAGAAGTGTGTGCCTGATGCTTCATGATATACAAAGACACGTTGATGTCAGATTTTCTGGATTTCTATGATTATTGGCTAATTATTGGTAGTATTGTTAGCCCCAAGGTGGGGCCAGGGCTCTGTTGTGTTAGGCACAGTGTAAGCACACAGTAAAAGATACCCCTTGCTTCCAAGAGCTTAGGAACTAAATAGACAAGAGAGACAAAGGAAATAGTACTATTCCCATTTTGCAACTGGGGAACTGAGGTAGGGGGTGATTTTTTCAAAGGCACACAATGGAATTAGAGATAAAGAAAGTTGTGAATAAAGGGATGATGGGTGGGGAGGGCTTGGGGGGAGTGATTACAATGTTATCACCAGTAAGTGATAACTTCCTAGTCCTTTAGAGCCTGATCCAAATGCACTGAAAGTCAGTCAGGGCCTTTCCAGCGACTTCAGTGGGCTTTGCGATAAAGCCCTCACTGAGCAGAGCTGTTGCTTTTTTAAGGAAGGATGATAGTTTTGCACAGCAATTGGCTGCAGGGATTCCAAGTTGTAACTGAATATGTTTGGGGGTTTATTTGTTGGGTTTTTTTATCCTATAAATAAACCTGTCACACATCCCCACCGCAACCATTTACCAAGTTGCCTGCTGTCTGAGGAAGTATAAATGAAAGTAGATGCAATGTGGCGAGGGGGGAGGGTTTCAGAGTCCAGGTTCCAGCCTGAGCAGGAATGTCTACATTGCTCTTTTTAGCCCGATAACACCAGCCCTGCAAGCCCGAGTCAGTTGACCTGGGCTGTGAGATTCACTTTTTTGTGGTGTAGACATACCTTGTATGACTCGTATGCTCTTTTAAATCTAGCCAGTGTTCCCTGCAGCACTGCCCTGCTAGGGGAAATGGATCTCTCCACACTGTGCCCTGACACGCCTCCCCTGGGACAGATGGCTGCCTCCTGTGTCCCCTTCCTAGTGCTCTTGTCATCTGATGGAAAGCCATGAGTAGCGTTTCTGCTGAATTCAGATGGTGTTAGATCAGACCCTTCCACAGGGTCAGCCAGGATGTGTCCATAAGTGTCCAAGGGGTTGAGAACTACTAACCGTTTAGTAACAACTGTATAAAAGAGATTCCTCTCTCCTGTACAGTTAATACTCCGGAGCAGTATCATTCCATAGCATGCTGGTAATACAGGAAGTGAATAATATAGTACTCAACCCAAATCCCAGTTGGTTATTATTGATCGCAATTAATACAATCCTAGAGTAACTGCCTAATGGAACCTAGGCAAATAAATCAATCACCTTGATATACATGGCTTCTGTCATTCCTTGACTCTGCAGTTTGTGCGTTTGGAGAAGACCAGCCAGAAATACAGTAAAGACCTCACTTTAGCAAAGAAGGAGGGGGAAGCTACTAATCTTGCACTGCCCTCAGGTAAAACCTTGTATGCAATTCTCCCTATACATCAGATTATGGAAATATGTCAAATGTTCTGGATACAAAGTAAGTAATTCGATGTGAAACTCAGATTTATTTTCTTGAGCACATTGAGTTGACATTAACATAAGTTCTGTGCAATCATTTTGGAAGGATTAGACATTAAACAATTGTCGCAGAACATACAATATAGTCTTAAAGGCATTGAATCTGTAGTATGCATGTTCCCCAGGATATTATTACAAGACTCTTCATGTCTTTTTTCTAATGGCTTTTTGGATTCTCTGTTTTCAGCCTGCCACAGCTAGATTTACAAATGTCCAACAGATCTTTTTCTTCATTGTTAATACGTAAAACATTTCTGATCATTCTTGTCTGTCTAACTGCTTCTTTAGTTTATTGCTTTTCTGTGGTGCTGTGAAGGAATTTATTTCCGAACTGGTATTATTTTTTTAACTACTCATGTAAATCCATATCAGTTCAGATTGGTGAAGAAAACAATTTGCCACAAATCTTCTGAGGCTAAATGATCAAAGCAGAGGCCATTGGGTTCCCCATCTTCTCCCTCCATCCTTATATGTCCCCATAAACATTACATCTGCATGTAAAATCCCACAGTGTTCCTTACTATAGGCTGTACATTAAAGGGCACAATATAGCGCATAGAAAACAAATGTGACAGGCAAGTCCGCAGCTGGTGTAAATCATCTGAGGAATTGAAGTGAAGCTACCCCCATTTACACCAGTTGAGGATATGGCTCTAAGTAGTACCATAATCTTCTTTTTGAAAAACCTGTAACAGTAAAGAATTTTAATTTGAGTGCATGTTCTAAGAGCAGCTAGGAGTGATGTTAATCAACTCTTATCCCAAAGACTAATAGAAAAGTATGTCCATTCTAATTATGATAATATTCTACCAAATCCTTGGCCTTCTAAGAAATTCAAAACTGTCCCCTAGTATGACCATGAGGAACTTCATGACAACAGTGACAATAGTACCCATAACCTGCTCCAAAAGCACAAATGCTTGAACTAAAAGAGGTTCTCCCTTAAGGACTATAACACAAAGTGACCAGTTCTGACTCTATCCAGAGAGGGCAATGGTACACATACACACTGCCCAAATCATTGTAGTAAATTATGATTACACTGTGCCTTTCATCCCAATGGATCTTAAATGCTGTACACTGTTTCCCTCTAGAGAAAACACTTCACTGACCAGTGAGATTTCAGTGCACAATGTGGCAACTTCTTCACTGGAGAAAGCACCTATTTCTCCTACACAACCATTTAGGAGAGGAGTGCAGGAGAACCAAATACCCAATTGAAGTTGCATTGGACTTTTAGCTATGCAGGATGCAATCACCTAAATTGGAATTTGGTCTCACCGCCCATCTCTTGAGAATCATGTAATTACATCTTTAATATTATAACAACCAGAGCTGAGCTCAAACACAAAACGGTTTGCATGAAATTTGGCTGATTTGACCCTGAATGCACTATCCCCATTTCCATAGCCCCCCCCCCTTCTTTTAATAATGTAACAAACCCCTGTTCCTATCTGAATTCACAGTTGTCTGTACACCTTGATCACTAGGAAATTTCAGGGCAGTAGATAGACTAGAACTCAGCTCTTCCTAGCACAGAAAGCTAAAAGAGAGCCCCTGCTGGATGTTTAGTATTACAGGACCTCTGACACACACACTGAAACAGTTCGGACTCTGCCCAGTAAAGGCCCATACCAGTTCATTGTAGTGGTTTGTCGATGGTTCTTTATTTTGTTTTACAGCATGTAAAACATTGTACATTTAGCAGTCTTTGCATCAAGATTGCATTCTTTCGGTCTCTGAAAGAGAGAGAAAATCATGAAGAACTATTTACTTTTTCTAAGCAGGTTTCAGAGTAACAGCCGTGTTAGTCTGTATTCGCAAAAAGAAAAGGAGTACTTGTGGCACCTTAGAGACTAACCAATTTATTAGAGCATAAGCTTTCGTGAGCTACAGCTCACTTCCTCAGATGCATATCGTGGAAACTGCAGCAGGCTTTATATATACACAGAGAATATGAAACAATACCTATTCCCACCCCACTAAGCAAAGGCTTCTGTGAGAACAAAAAGTCACAAATACAGCAGCACATTGCAGAGGTGAAACGTAGGGCATGATCCACAGCCCCCTGAAAGCAATGGAGAGAAACTCATTGACTTTAGTGGACTCAGATAAGCACTGAAACTTCTGGAGATAAACATATACAGAGCTTGTCCTGAACTATTGCTCACACAACAAGAAAACCTTTGGCTCTTGCTTCCAAAAGTAGTGCAGTCATTCATAGTGTCACTGTTAGCTCATCCCCTTGCCTGAGGGCTACTTTGGGTTGCCACCTTTCTATTTTAATATCATCTTGTAGTCTCTCTTCAGTACTCTTGCATTCCAGCTGGATTCATTTCTATTCTACTCATCACCTCTTTAGGCTGTATCTACTTACAAAAAACAGCACAGGGAAGGCATGTTTAGCATGCAGCAACATCTAGGGTCTGATTGGACACTCACTGAAGTCAATGGGAGTTGGAGCAGGCCCCCATTGTCTGGTGATGTGATTATAGGTGATATTTTCAAAAGTATCTAAGGCACTGAGGAATCTGTCCCATTTTCAAGTGATTTAGGGCCAGATTTTCAAAGGTACTTAAGCACTTCAAGATTAAATAGGTGCCAAATGGGATTTTAAAAAGCTGCCAAGCATGTTAGGTGCCCAAGTCCTATTGAAATCTGGTGACTGAGGATGAGGTTTTTAAAGTTATTTAAGCAGCTAATTCCCATTGATTTCAGTGGGAATTGAGCACCTAAATACCTTTAAAAATCTGGACCTTAGGAGCCTAAGTTCCATTGACTTCCAATTAGACTTAGACTCCTAACTGCCAAAGTAACTTTTGAAAATGAGACTTAGGCTCCGAAGTCATTCAGGCCTGGTCTACATAGCGTCACCAGATTCCCTATCTTATAGGGACAGTCCCGATATTGGGGGCTTTTTCTTATATAGGCACCTATTACCTCCCACCCCCTGTCCTGATAACTTGCAGTCTGGTCACACTAGGTCTACATGCACTTGAAATGTAGGTTGACATAGCTCTGGTGCTCAGAGGTATGAAAAATCCACACCCTGAGTGCAGTAGTTATGCCAACCTAACCCCCGGTGTAGCTGCAAGTCGATTGATGGAAGAATGCTCTTGTGCACTTGGGGAGGGGGGTGTTCCTACTGCAATGGGAAAACCCCTCCCCTTGCTGTAGGCTGCATCTACACTACGGGATTGTGTTGGCACTATGCAGCTATAGTGTAGACATGGCCTCAAGCACTTTTGAAACCTTACCCACAGTCATTTCACTGGAACTTCAAGTGAGGTGTGCCTTAAAGTTTCACTGTCACTGATCTTTTTGTAGCTAGAGAGGAAACACCTTTGGGCAAAAAAATTCTGCCCTTGGATGTATGTCTTTTGGATGGAAATATTTTATCATTGGTTCTTGTGCGTACGGTGAAATCAATGTTTACCGACATTCACTGATAAAAATCTAATCACACTGAGCCTAAGTATAATATATTGAGCTAAGCCTGTTCTTGGACACATATGCATGACTTCAGTGAAGGCTGCCACACATGCTTATCCAAAAGACATCTTCTGCCCCCAAAGAGTTTACAGTCTAGGTTAAAACAGAATACATTAGCATGAAACAGAAACAAGGAGGAGGTGGGGAAGTAAAACAAGTTTGTCTTAGCACAATGACTTTGAGTCGTGGCAGACCAGCTGCCTAACTATTCTCAATCAGCAGCGTCCTGTGGCATCAAGGCAGAGATGAACTTTAAAGAGGGTTTTGAGGGCAGATAAGGTGGCAGGGTTGTGTGGGAGAAAACGGGGATAGGTTGGTGGGGAAAGCTGACTGGTAGGTATTAAAAGCTGGGAAAGTTGGTGGAAGGGAGGAAGTGTTGATGAACTGGAAAGGCAGCTAGGCAGGGTGAAACCAATTTATCAAGGTTCTTATGGGTGAAGACAAGAAGCTTGTGCTTTACTTATGGAGAATGTCAAATGAAAGGCACAAAGCAGTCCGACATGTTTCTTAATGTTAGTGCCTGGCATACCCAGAGGCAGCAGAGGAGTGTTCTATGCTGATGCACCTGGAAATGAGGTAGCACTGAAGTGGTTAACCAATGCCTCTCTGCCCATTTAAGTCAGCCTTTAAGTGGCTCAGTGCAAACAAGTGACAGACAAAGGAAACATGAGTCATCAAGGCAAACAGCTGGCCATGGTTTGGTATTTGAAAATAATTCAGAGGCTCACTGCAGGGAGGGACATGCCATGTTTTAAATCACCAATGAAATCTCTCATAAAAAACACAGACAGAGCGCAGCAGACGCTTCATCACACCTCGAAAGACTGTACTGAAGTTGTTTTTAGGTGTGAATCCATTTGCTGATAAAACACAGGAAAGAGCTAAACACTCAGAGAATAAAGACTTGAATTTCCTTGGGCACTGCCTGTTTACATACCTAGCCGAATCCCACTTGTTCTGAGTTTGGGGGTGCTTTGTGCTGGAGCCCAGTTTCCCAGTGATGTGCAGGATTTGAGGAAATGCTCTTGTCAATGTTTGCACCATGGCGATGGGTGCTTTAGAAATACTTAAAATATAAAGTCTGCACGGTCACTGGGTTTGCTCTAATGCATTCTTTGTCCATATTACTGACCACTGCCGGCCACAGTAAAGGCAGAGGATTAGGACTGGGGATGGGGAGGGGAGAGTGGATAAGGGTCTGTAGACATTAGCACAATTGAGCAGGGCAGCCTTCTCACTCAAACCTCAGTTCTCAGCAGTGCTCAGGGCACACTGGACACACGAAGTGCAGGAAGCACTTTGCAGCTCCCTGATCCCCAGGGCTAGGCCCCCAAGGAGCTGTCTGCCTGGTGGGAATAGCTGCATGGTGCTACTGTGCATCCTGTTATACACCCCACACCAGAGACTGCAATGGGGTTGGCATAGGAGCGAACAACGCAAGAGAGGCACAGAAGGGCTGAAGCAAGATTCAGGGTGGAGCCCACCAAGTTCAGCAGCCCAGCAAAGGGAAAAGAAAAAGGGAGGACACATAAGGCAGAGCCAGTGATTTGCATGGGCAGTTTTAAATTCTCCCTCCATCAAAGCAAATCTGTGCCATTCAGTTTGATCCCAGACTTTCTGGCTCTGCTAGATTCTGCAGTGCATAGCTGCAAATATTTACTCTGCTAAATTGCATTTCCAGGGACTGGATGAGATCTTTCCCTTGAAGTGATATCCTAAAGCTTTCATTTTGTTGCTGGAGATCCCTGAACACTATCCCTTCTTCTTCCTCATAAGAGTCCCAGACCCCTAGGGCACCAACCTTTTATATTAGATTTCTTAACTGCGGGCCCAAGAATCAAAAAAATCTGCATGCTAGCACATCAATCCAGGAGCTGATCTACTGGCTCCATGCGTGAAATTTTGATTGGGCTTAGCTAATTTTGCATGATGTGTCCCTGCCAGTCTCAGCAATTCAGCAGCATCAGCTACTGTAGGTTTTTTTGTGTACCTGAGGCCAGATCTCCTAGCTTTGCTCTTCTGAAAGGTTGGCTTCCTTTGACAATCAGACATGCATCCAACCCCCTCCCCCTCCCCACCTCCTCGGTAGCAATGTATAAAAGCTTTGCTTAGGGAAAAGCAAAGAGGGAAACCTAACCAAGTATTTTTTTAAGAGTGAGCACTCTTGATTATCAGCTAAAGTACTCTGTCTAGAGACCAACATCAAATATGCATACAGAGCTTCATGGAATTATAGTTTGGAGCCTGTAAATTAATTAGTGATTTCTCAGAAGAATCAGAGTCTGACAACCCACAGGCTTCAGAGCTTGCATAGTTGTCTGACTTTGATAAGCAGCCAATTTGAGCAAACACAGCGGTTTTCTGGTGTCATCCTCTCTTTCTTACCGCGGACAACCACGAGATCACCAGCCTACGACTTGCTATGAGTCCAGTTTCAAGAAGTTAAAAGTCAAAACATTAAGGGGGTATGGGCCATTTTAAATGTGGGAGAAATTTAAATGTTTTGGATTTTTTTAAACCCCCAACAGAAATCTGAGAATTTGACTCCACAATCACCCGGCTCTGAAGCAGATATTATACCACTCTGTCACTTACTGCCAATGTTCCAAACTGGCCCTGCATTAATTAGCTCAGCACTCTCCGTCAGATTTCGGGTACAATTTGCATGGCACCTGCTGCAAGGATTCCTCAACAATTAGAAGCTTGAAATAGTTTAGTTCCACTCTGCAAAATAACTGTATCAAAATAGTCCCGTGCTTACTTACAGGATTTGCTCCCAGTGTGCATTTCAGACCTGTATCTCTTAACCTAAGGAAAATAATAATATGTTTTACTCCAATTACTTTTATTTGTATTGGAGTCATGCCTAGAGATCCCAACTGAATTCTGTGCTAGGCACTGTACAAATATAGAGTAAGAGATAGCCCATCCTCCAAAGAATTTACAATCTACACAGAAAAGACAGGCAAAGATTAGGGGGAAAGGATACAATGTGCTGAGCCATTTTCTGCTGTGAGAGAGGGAGGTAAATTCTATTCTGGCTTGTGCATCACTGAGAATTACAGGACTGTATTCTGCCATGAATTACAATTGTGCAATCCCTTTGAAGATACTGGGGCAATGCAGGTGTAATTTAGGGCAGAATTTGTGTTACTGATGATGATGATGCACAAGCCAGAAAAAAACCCAGCTAGAATTTAAGACCATTGGGTGAGTTTGCAGCGCCAACAGTAAGAAAAATGATATTTCCATCTGTAAGCAGAGCAAATTTAATCTGGAGTCTGTGAGACATAATGAACATGGAAGCCACAATCCAGTTTTAACAGATTAGAGCCACACTTTAACGAGATGGAATGAATCATATAATAAAGTACAGCTGGATATTCTGTGCATTGAACATTAATTGGCCTTTTCATTCCTGAGCCACACAATGAGCTGCCAAAATTCCTGGGTGTCTATGCTATGATATCCATTGGTCATGCATAGAAACATATGAATATAGCATTTGCCATATTGAAATACACCTTTGCTTCACCAAATCAGATACTTAGCACTTGCCTACTGCATCAGGATGAGGTGCATTTCATTCCTTCCTGGCCCTTGTCATTAACAGCTTATGCCTTGAAGTATGAAATGACTCTTACCTTTGGGGAAATAAGAACCATGCTGTTATTGGTCATAATATTAAAGGCTCTGCCCCTTTTTAAAATCCAGTGTGACAGGGCAAGGCCAGATGGCTATAGAAAAGTTGTGGGAGATAGATATATTCGCTCCAGGCTAAACAAATCCCTGGTACCAGGATAAGTGAAATGGCAGCTGCTCCAGGTCAATTAAGACACCTGGGGCCAATTAAGAACTTTCCAGAAGGCAGGGAGAAGGCTACGTTGATTGGGACACCTGAAGCCAATCAGGGGCTGGCTGAAACTAGTTAAAAGCCTCCCAGTCAGTCAGGTGAGGGTGCATGCCAGGAGCTGCGGGAGGAAGTTGTGCTGTTGGAGAGACTGAGTAGTACACACCATATCAGGCATAAGGAAGGAGGTCCTGAGGTAAGGGTGAAGTGGAGCTTGAGGAAGTCAGGGCTGCTGTGGGGGAAGTAGCCCAGAGAATTGTAAATGTCATGTTTCTAAAAGGTCAGCTACCATAGCTGATACTATTAGAGTCCCTGGGCTGGAGCCCGGAGTAGAGGATGGGCCTGGGCTCCCCCCCCCCCACACACACACTTTACTCCCTGATTAATCACTGAGACTGGGAGACAACAGAGACTGTGCAAGGAAGGATAACTTCTCCTCACCTCCCTCGCTGGCTTATGATGAAAATGGCTCAGTAGACTGTGACCCTTGTCTCTAGAGAGAGAAGGGTTATGTGGAGGGTCATCAGTGAGCCTCTGAGGCTAGTGAAATCTGCCAGGAAACGTGGGACCCACGGAGGCAAGGACAAAGCTTTGTCAGACCAGCTTTACCTCTTCAAACTCCATAGTGGCCACACATAGAACTACCAGTCTATTTGTAGATCTGAAGTATTTCCAAAGATTTGTTCCTCATAGGGTCTCGGATATTTGTTTGTCCTTTTGATTAAACTCTAATTTGACTGTGGTAAATTGTATCTGGTATTCAGAGATGAAGGTTCCTGTATCTTATCCTTGAAAGAAGAAGTCATGCATAGTGCTTTCCAGAGATCAGCTTCCTCACAGAGGTTAAAAATAATTTCATATCAGGAATGTTCCCTGCATGCCAAGGGTGCCATAAGAGGTAGGAGGGGCAGCTGTCTTGGTGGCATTCATGAGTTTGCCTTCTTCCCTTGAGCAAAATCCAGTCATTGACTGCTATCTGTTTTTAAGTGGAAAATTTGACAGCTGTACTTTTAAGTATCCCACTGGCTGAGTTTCACTGATTGTCTTCACCAAAGCTGCCCACTCATACATACCCTGGAGAATCTCCCTTATAAACAGGCCCAGAAGTGCTGATGTTCTCAGCTCTGGGAGATGTTGTGTTTGGACAGAATTAAGTGGTTTGACTGGCTACCCGTAGGTGCAATTGTCAGTTATTAGCTTTACATTTCTTCCAAAGAAGTTACACAGCATTTAACCAAAAAAATTTTTTTTAATTTGAGTATATATTGTTATTGACAAAAAATAGGGTATTAATGAAAAATTCTACATCTGTTTAATTTGTTATACTAATTTATGTTCTCTATTTATTCAAAAAGTACAATAAAATCTATAATATTCAGCTTTGTGCAAATGCAGTCCAAGAACTTTGAGAAGCACTTTTTGAATGTTTCATCTTGGTTTTGGCCTTTAAGGGCAAGTATTGCCTCTCGCGGTCTGAGCCAAATTCCCATTGGGGTGAGCAGGCACAGATCCTGGCTTCGGTGGAGATGCAACTGCCTACACCAAGAGTAATTTTGACCTTATGTCACTGTTGAGCCACTGGTAGCAGGGTAATTACAGGAGCTGTGTGAACTTTTGAGAGCAAAACTCAGCTATTTTTAGAACTGAAACCAGCTGGGTTTCATGTGAAACTTTTTTGATCCATAAAAGTTTAATGGAGCTTCAAAGTGAAATATTTTGCTCTCTCTGGATTTTTTGAGATTGAGTTTTGTGGTTTCATTTTAGTTCCTTAATAGCTAACCACATGGGAGGTTTTATGGGTTGAAATACCGAGATTGGAGTTGTTTCATGGGAAGAAGCAGGTTTTTTAAATTAATAAGCTAATTATTATTACCATAGCCTAGGAGTCCTAATCATCAGTGAGTACCCCATTATGTTAGGTGTTGTACAAACACCGAACAAAGAGACAATCTGTGCCCAAAAGAGGTTACAATCTAAATATAAGACAAAGGACAACAAATGGATACAGACAGATAGACGGGAGAGTACAAGGAGACACTATACATTATTTGACACCTCTAAGTCATAGACACTGTGGAGATGGGCCCTGTAGAAAACCCACAGATGATTAAATAGGAAGATAAATAGATAGATGACTGAGATCATGGATGTCATCACTCACTATGAGCCTATTTACAGTATCCTAATATGGATACTCATTTTATGTAAGAACGGTCATACTGGTTCAGACCAAAGTTCTATCTAACCCAGTATCCTGTCTTCCGACAGTGGCCAATGCCAGGTGCCCCAGAGGGAATGAACAGAACAGGTAATCATCAAGTGATCCATTCCCTGTCGCTCATTCCCAGCCTCTGGCAAACATGTATCCAATGTACGTTATTGCTCCGTATTGAGACATTGTTTAAATTAAGTGGATTTTTAAGCCTATTACAAGCACATGGAATGTTTAATAAAATGGGAATATACTTTAATTAATTTATGTACATTTTACATTGGCTCTGGTGGGTAATAATGTTGCATCCACATATGTATTATTAAATAAGAGCTTATTAAGTTTTAAGCTATATTATGTTTAAGAATTTCAATCGAGATTAGATTTTTAGGAATATATTAAAACATCTTTTTTTTTAAATTGAGTTTTTTAAAAGAAAATTTTAATTATGGAAATTATTTTCAAATGACATTTTGGAGAGCGTGTGTGTGTGTGTTGCCCTTCTTAAGGTTAAGGGTTAGTTCTTACATCAGAATATTTCACTGCTGTTTGGACTGTGGAGAAAGGAGAAACTGGATCCAGAATAGGCTATATCAGTGAGATAAAATAGATATTTCATGCTGTAGCCTACAGGAGGAACTGCCATGCCTGTATGATATTTAAGGGATCTGCAGCCACCTCTCTACTTTGCACTAGCCTGGATCTCCAATTGTTGCTTCATTTCTAAAAAATAATTGAGACCTCATCCTAACATGCTCCCAAGAAATTTCAAGCAAGCTGCATGCCACATTCTCAGGAGAGACATCCCAGATAGCAAAGTCATCTTGCCACCATGAGCAGGTTTCTCCTATTGTAATATTCTGACAGACCTTGGAGATCACAGGTGACAACACCTCAGTCATGTGGCAATAATCTAACTACTAGCACTCCCCATGATCCAGGATATAGGAGGGCAATCTACCAGCAGTGTTGTGAGGCTTAGTTAATATATAATGTGCTTTGGACTCCCTGGATGGAAGGCACCGTTGGGAGTTATTGTTAGTTATTGTAAAGTTATTGTTACTTTCTCTTGACTGTTTTGGGAAGTATTTTCACAGTTACAGAGGATGGGGAAAGAAGCAAACTGTCTGTCCTGGTAGAGAATGGGATTTTTTTTGTTTATTTTTAAAAGGACCCCAGCATCTGGAAGTATAGTCACTTTTTTGAGAGAGAGAGTGGTTAAGTTGTTTCAGTTACTGCTTCTGCTCTCTTACTCCTATGAATTTTTGTGCTTTCACAATCACATTTTCCTATTTAAAAAATATGTTTCTATCCCTTATTGCTGTGTGAAAGTCCCACATGGTCAGCAGGGGGAGATGACTAAGGCCTCAGTTCAGGAAGGCAGTTAAGCATGTGCTTAAATTCATCCTTATTCAGGAGAGCACTTCAGAGTGGGCTTCACTTTGATCACATGCTTAAAGTTAAGCTGGTGCTGAGGGCTCTGTGGAATAAGGAAGCTTTGCGTAATGGAAGCCCATCTTGTCTATACATGGGAAACAGTGAAACTAATTATACACCATGTGCCAGACAAACGTACAAAGTAAGGAAACTGAAAAAAAGAGGGACAGTCCCCTCCCTCTATTTAATATAGTTCAGATACAGTAACCTTCGGTGTCACTGTTTACACTGATATGTGCACGCGTGTCAAACAGAAGTGTGATTGTGAAGTTTGCACAATCTGTTTTTTTTAAGTCAGTCTCTAGTCCTGATAGTTGCTGAGGAAAGCTGGAAAATATGATCTGTGTGCGTCCTGCAGACTCAGGAACCAGAAAGCAAATAAAAAGAACCCAAACTGTGATGGATTTTTTGTGGGGGGAGGCAAGGATGGTTTTTTGACTCATAATTTTTAAGTCAAGCTTGTGATTTTGGGGGATCCTGACTCATAATTTTTTGAAAGCTTGAAGTTGGGGATAGTGTGTTTCAGCCAAGCAAAGTTGCTTGGGAATGTCCCACCTGTGCCACTCTGTCATGCAACTAGCCTCTGTGCCTGGTTTTAAAACTCCCACTTCATCTGCCTTAATCATACAGTTCAAAGATGTTTCAAGCTTTAAACCAATGAATTAAATCTTTGTCCTCACAACAAGGAGCTGTGAGATGACTCCACACTTTAGGTGTGGGCTCAGCTTCACTCCAAGACCGAGGACTAATCCGAAATAATCAAATATCAGGTGTTAGGAATTAATAAACATAAACCGTTTCATAGGGACACTGCTATTTGCTTTATATTTCCCCCCTTTAGCTTTCTTGCTTGGCAAATCTCTGATACGTTGTTGTTTTTGTTGCCCATCCTTGTAGTGGTTAACAAAAGGAAAAAAACTGAATTTGACCACATCCTTGAGGATGTCAAGCATTTATAGTTTATTAGTTTAGAAGCTTACTAAATTTAAACAGAAGCATTAACATGGCCTTCGGTTCTCTTGACAGTTATAAACTCTTCCTTGGGGGGATTTCTGTAATGCTGTCTAATCAGCTTAAGGAGTTAATTAAACAGCTGTCACTTAGCTTCTTAATTCTGAGACTTGATGCTAAATAAGATTTTAAATTAGTTATGCATGACTGAGGCATGGATTCTGTGATACAGCTAAGATGGCTTCCAGCGGAAGAGAAGAAGAAGCTAGACCTCATTTAAATGAACAGCAGTGGGATACTGGGTGACACCCAGATTAATGATCTGGAGACTGATACATGGAAAATTTATGAGGAAAACGGAGGGTACTAGTGAGTGCCAAGTAAGACAAGCTATTCATTCTCATTTGGTGCATGTACTTGACCTTAAGAAGTTTTGATAACTGTTATTCCCTTCCCTAGTACAGTCTGTACACATTAAACCCAAAGACTGAGATACCTGCTGAAAACAGTAAGGAACATATGTGTGTCACAAAACAGGTGTCAAGTCTGGATAGTTTCCTTTAGTTTAAACAAATGTGTGTATCCAGATCTGGCACTCTGGCAATGGGCTATAGTATTTCAATGAGCTTTTAATGCTTCTTTCCTTTGTTTGTATAAAGAAATGAACCACAGCAGATGTATTGAACATTAATATGTTTATTCATATGCATCCCACATACTAATTTCTGTTGTGAAATAACTAAAAGCTCTCTTTAAGAAATCAGTATGTCATTTAGAATTCCGATTCCGTCCTCTGACTCTGAAAATCAAGAGCCAGTTTCTCTGCTCAGGTGTAAATCCAGAGTAACTCCATTGAAATCAGAAATCGGAATCTATATTTTTAAAACACCATTTCCAAAGCTCATATTTCAAGCTTCCTTGTATTTTGCTGCTCATCCTCAGAGCTAAAGGCTTTGTGCTGCAAATCAGCTCCAGTTATTTTGAGGAAACATGCCTAGAGGTCTTCTTTGAAAAACAAATTGGTGCCTTGTTCACGGTTGCTTATGGTATTGTGTGGCTTTGAAGGACAAGAGGGAAAGGCTACTAAAATAAATTCTTTAATCCTGTTGAAGTGCTTTTGGAAGGGAACATTGACGATCGCCACTTTTGTACTTTAATATGAAACAAAGTGGTCCTATTATAAATCTAGTGCAGAACCTCAGACATTAAGCATGAGTCAGTCATCTGCTTGTTTATTCAGGTAGTCATATGAAGGCGACCATTCAGAAATAACTGGGGCAGAGAACAAGCTAGTGGGAGGAAGGGAAGAATCACAAGATTTAGAAAGACATTATTCCTTTCTTTCAGTGTAGGAATTAGAGGGCAAAAGGCATCCTAAGGGAAATTAAATTGTAGGGGCACCACCAATTAAAGCTGGGCAACGACTAGGCATTCACGTTTGCCTTTCTAGTTAAAAAGATGGTTGCTATGTGAAGCTTCTCAATGCGTTTCTTCTGGAGGAGTTTATACCTTCAGTTGCTCAGTATGAATCTTACTAGATAGACCCACTCCCCTTATGGGGAAAGAAATCCTTGCGTGGGCTATAATCACTTTATTTCATTGTTATTGGCTTTTGGTGTGCCTGAATTATAGAGATGTGCACCAAAATATACTCTATAACGGTTATAAAAGATCAGCATCTTTTTACAGCTGCTCTGGGAATCAACTTTTACTGGACAGCATATTAGGATAAAGCCTTTCAAAGCCGATAAGTATTCCTAGTTGTATTCCTCTGGCATCAAGTCTCCTATAATCCATGTTAGCTATGGACAAAGAATATAATATTTCTTCAAAAGATTCCAGTATCATTTAAGAAGCAGAAAATATCACTTTTAAATTAGTAACTGTTTTTCGATTTATAGCTGTTACACGTTGGAAATTTGCATTATAAATCTCTGTATAGGCTAAATAAGTATCATGTTTGTTTCCTTGGAATGAAATAAGTTTTTTATTTATTTTCACCATGGGAACATTAAGCCTTTTCTAGCCATTAAACAAATGGCTGAAGAAACATTTTTCATGGCCCCTGCTCTTTAAATTGTTGTAAATTCATTTTACACTTCTACATTCAAATGAGAAATGCAGATCAGATTTCTAAAGAAGAAATTCTCCAAGTGCAAAAAAGTGGAGTTGCTGAAACTGCAGAAACAATAAGTTTTGGCTGCTGCAAACAGATTCTGAATATTGCTCGTTTTACTTTGCACCTCTCTTGAAGTATCAAATGGATTTGTCTACTTGGCATACACCAAGTGTTTTGAGGCTTGCTGATGGGAAATCATGATCCTATTTTAGAACGTTAGGGGTTTCTATAAGCTCTAGGAAATATTTCTTTAAAAAGTTTGCAAAGTTTCTGAGGAGACTTTTGTGGTCCTTTAAAAAGTGGCAATGTTGTAATATATTCTGTCAAGCTGATAGGAGTTTTGCATCATGCAACCCATGTTTTTTAGGAATGGACAAGCACGCCGATTTTGAGTCTTCCTTAGAGGTTTTTAAGGTCGGGCTTGACAAAGCCCTGGCTGGGATGATTTAGTTGGGGATTGGTCCTGCTTTGAGCAGGGGTTGGACTAGATGACCTCCTGAGGTCCCTTCCAACCCTGATATTCTATGATACAGTTGGGGTAGGGACCAGGTCCGCTTGCATTTGTACAATACCTAGCCCCATGGGACAGATCCAGCTGGACTCTGGGCATGGGCAGTGGGTATCATAGCCTGAGGCAGGGCTCCCTAAACAGCCAGGCGTGGCCCCTCTCACACTCCCCCTCCTGCTCTTCCCCTGTGCCTTGGCCCCGGCTCAGGCTGGGGCTGGGGCCGCGCTGCCTGCCCTCCTGGTGCTCTGGGGCTGAGGGCTGGAGCCAGCACTCTGGGGCTGGAAGGGGGGAGGCTGGGGTCACGCTGCCCACCTTCCAGGCACTCCAGGGTTGGAGCCATGCTGTCAGCCCAGTGTTTCAGGGTTGGGGGCACTCACCTGGGGCTGGACCGGTGGCTGCAGTGGGGGGCTCTGGGCTTTGGCCGGGTGTGGGAGGGGGCTTGGGTGAAAGGGGCAGGGCTGGATTAGCCTCCCCCAGCCAGCGGTTCATGCTCTGCCCATGTCTCTGGGTTATTAAATGGTTATTAAATGATAACACTAATACTTGAAACTCTACCCAAAACTCAATCCAAATCTAAACTACCAATGCATCGGATTAACCTTATTTTTTATGCTGCTTTTCATTTTTACATTCCTTTGCCAGCACCTCTCTGCAGCCAGTGGTGAAATCCAGAAAAAGAGGCTGATCCCATGGATTCCTAGCTCACTTGAGAAGTGAGAAGAAATGTTAAAAAAACGAGGCGTCCCTGGGGCACCTTAGACTAAATTTATTTGGGCATCAGCTTTCATATTCATCATATTCCAAGTCATTCTTTGCAGACCAAAGAGAGTCAGATATGGTTCTGATAAGCTTTAGAATGGCAAGCTGCTTCTCAGAGCAAACTCATGAACATTTTGAGGTTCGCTCTCCACTAGCTGTTAACTAGGGGCAACTTTTCATTTTAGCAGCATATCTCATTAGTCAGATTGTTTGCAAAAGCTCAGTATAAACTCTCTCCTTCCCTAGGGCCTGCACTATACGGTACAGACTAGAAATCTCAGGCCACTCACATATTGGTTCCAGCTTAATACTGAGGCCTGGATTCTGCCAACGTAACTTTACTACCATGAGTAGTCCTATTGAAATGAAGCACGTGCACAAGGGAGTGCAGAAACAGGGCCTAAGGTCTTGGTTCTACAACTCTTATATGTGCCTAGTAGCTGTCCCATTGGCTTCGGTGGGACTACTCGTTAGGGGAAGCCTCCCCACCCCCAAGTGGGTGTAAGGTTTGCAAAATATCTATACAGTATGCAGGAGACTCTCTGTGATGCTTCAGATTAAAGAAAAAAATTAAATCATTTGGAAATTTAGTTGCAAACCTCCCGGAGATTCTGGTTGCCAGAAAAATATCTTCTGTTCTGAGAGCAACGCTACGCCCAAGACTGATGGGCCTCATGCTGCAGACTGGCTGTCCTTAGAGACATTTACCTTTGTGTGACTTGTGATTTCAGAATATCGGAAGGGTTTGGGGACTGGTTGGGGGAAAGGGGGGGCCTTCTTCTTTACCGTTCTTTTGTAAAATTCTATTTCCCGCTCCCCTTAAAGATCATGAGGTTGCAGGGGCAGACTCTGGCAAGGTAGCTATCAAAAGTGTAGGAGTTTTTTTCCTTCTTTAGATACTGCTTTGATCCCAAATAAAGTGTCTGTTCCTTTAAATAGTGTGAAGAGCCCTTTTTTATCCCCGTTTAGATGAGAGAGATCGGTGCTTCCCCTCTCTCTATCCTGAGAGACAGTAGGGGGAGTCGTTGTGGTTTCGATCGTACTTTGTTTCCTTCCACAAGTGAAATCAGGTCAGGCTCAGAACCCATAGCATGAGCTATTTAGATAATGAGAAGTTAGCACTCAGGGGGCTTTGGAAGCCTTTAGTTCATAAGAACCAGTTGAAATCAAGGAGCTCTTGTTCTATGGGATATTCCTTGATTCAGAGGCCTGGTTTTGAAAAGCTCAAAACCTTTCCAGGAATGAGCAGTGCCTTGTAATTAGGAATGGAAGAATGCAGGAGTCAAATTGTGCTCTTTGTTTCCCTTCGTGTAAATCAAGGATAACTGTAGAGAAGACAATGAAGTTACACCAGGGTAACCGAGAGCCCAATTTAGTACTGTGTTTCTGAGTCAAAATGTAGTCCTATAATCTGAACCACAATCCTTAAAATGTATAAGTAATGCATCAAACAGGTAATATTCCTTTTGGAATAAATGTGGCAATAGTGATATAATATAATATTATTCACTTATATAGCTCATTTCATGTAAAGAACTCAAAGCACTTTGCCGACAGCTTTACTCTTTGAGATAGGGTAGCTCTGTATTATCCTCATTTTACAGACGGGGAGACTGAGACACAAACAGGTGAAGCAACTTGCCCAAGGTCACATGGCAAATCAGTGGCAGAGTCAGGGTAGTTTCCAGCCTCACCATCCCAAGCTCTAAGAACGAGACACACTGGTTCTCATTCTCCATTGCCCTGCTCTCTTTGTGGTCACTTACACCAGATATGAGTGGTTGCATTTTAAACTCACTCTGCTGTGGCATAACCAACTATACGAAGTGCAGAGCAGTGGAGACTGAGGCTCATTGCCTGTGTTTATATGGCCCCAATTACCACAGTATCTGAGCACCATACCGTCCTTAGTGTATTTATCCTCACAACACCCAGGGGAGGTACAGAAGTACTGTTTTTTCACCATTTCACAGATGGAAAACTGAGGCACTGAGAGGCTAAGTGACTTGCCTAAGGTCACTCAGGAAGTCTTCGGCAAAGCAGGAAATTGATCCTGGATTTCCCAGGTTCTAGACTAGTGCCTTTACCACTGCACCATCCTTCCTCTAATTATGTAAGCACTGTTTTCTCTGACGTTTTTGTAGAATGCCAATGGCTACAGAATACCGTCTGGAGCAGGGTTCCGATGGTTAAAGGACAAGGCTTAAAACAAGGTACTTTCAGGTGACCAACAGGGCTGTTAACTGAGATCAGTGTGAAGAGGTCTCCTAAAGTACCGACTACTAAATCCTAGGCACGTGCATGCTCATACTGTGTGGAATCTCCTCCGGGTGTCATCCTCTAATATAATAGTGAGCTGTAGCTCACAAAATCTTATGCTCAAATAAATTGGTTAGTCTCTAAGGTGCCACAAGTACTCCTTTTCTTTTGGCGAATACAGACTAACACGGCTGTTACTCTGAAACCTGACTGATATTCACTGAGTGGCAATCAGGGAAGGGGGAGTACCCTAACAGCTCTGATGACAGAAGGGAGTTTGTCACCAGAAGTTCTCTGTACAGAATCAGGGAAACTCTTGAAGCACAGAGCTACTGCCATACATGTGCAGTGGACAGAGCACTGGACTGGGAGTCAGGAGACCTGGATGCTATTCCGTGGCTCTGCCATTGGCCAGGCGTGTGATCTCAGGAAAGTCACCGCCTCTCCATTTCTTTTATCTGGTTAAACTGTACGTTCTCAGGAACTGACTCTCACTCTGTGTACAGCACATAGCACAATGGGTCCCCAAGCTCAGTAGGACCTGGCGCTACTATAATGGAAATAATAAATATCAGTAATAATTAATAATGAACAGTGGGTTAAAGAAGAGGGCATGCTGAGTGATGGGATCTAGCACTCATCCAAGTCAGACCAGACACATCACCCGCTCCATATATTACTGGCTCATACTATTTTAAAGATCAGGGTTCCCGAGTCTGCTCCTCAGCCATCCTCAAGAGAATGATTTTGTGCCTTCTACCCCATCAGGCTGGCTAGACCCTTAAAAACAGACCTCTCATTATCCTGCAACAGTGCGTTAAAACACCACACCTGGCTAATATCATACAGTGCTGCGTTGCTACAGTGTTCTGGGCATTGCTATTGAGTTCTATATGGGGAGATCAGACACATGTAAATGGAAATCCTGGCCCCAAGGAAGTCAATCCCATTGTTTTGACTGGGGTAAGGATTTCACGCCCAAGTGTTACCTTGCGCTTGGTGCAATTTACTGTACCCTTGTCCCATCCTCTGTGCCAGCAATTCTTGGGAGGTCAGTGGAAAATTAACACAAGCTTCATTTTTATAAGGATAGGTGAAGAAGAGGAGAGCTGGCGTCTGATGACAGAAAGGGGGGCGAGGAGGAAGCGTCTAAACCAAGGGTTTGTTTGGTCTTTTAGGAAGCTGAGATCCTGAACACAGCGATTCTCACTGGGAAAACTGTGGCTGTCCCTGTCAAGGTGGTCTCAGTGGAGGAGGATGGGACCGTGACTGATCTTCTAGAATCCGTGGAGTGCAGATCGTCTGATGAAGATGTAATTAAGGTGAGAACCTATCATTTAATTGAGGGAAGGCCACATCCCTGCAAGAAACACTGCCAGTAGTGTTGTCTGACCTGCCAGGGTCTGTTCTGTGTGTGGCTAGTTTAATCCGTTCCTGACTATCCTTCCATTAAAAGGCAAAGAATTATTATCATCATTGTAATGTATAGACCAATGCACTGGACCTATTAAAACACACTGAAAACCCCAAATCTCCACCCAGCATCTTGGGGTGTGTTCATCAAAAATAAAAAAACAGATAGGGAGGCCAGTGATTGACAGGACACAGCAGTGTCCTGACCACACCTCTGCACCTGTAGGTCTATCTTAGCTCTACACCCACAGATGATTCCTTTACACTGGGATGACTCTGTCTTGGCTGGCTATGCTGGCTTCAGGGCAAAGTTAGCACAAACTCTGATGCAGGGGAAACTCTTACCTAAGGACTTTGTATTTGCCTAACTTGCAGTTCTCTCACCTCGGTGTAAATCTGGAGTAGCCAGGCTGGGGTTAATGGCATTCCAGCATGGTAAAAGTGAAAGGGCGAAATTCTGCTCTCATTTCAATGCGGTTGAATCAATCAATGGGGCTACACTGGGGTAACCAACAGCAAAATTGGTCACTGAAAGGCCAGAAGACAGTGAAAGACCGTTTGTGTATTGGTAAGTGTAACTTACACCCCCTACCCTCTTATTAGCTGCTTTCTCCTGTTTCATCCCTCTCTTCCAATCCCACAATGGGCGTGTCTACACTGCAGCTGGGATCAACCCTCCCAGCCCGAATAGACGGACCTTTGTAACAGGGCTCGCACTAGTGTGCTAGAAATAGCTGTGTGGACAGTGCATCAATGCAGAGGCTTTGGCTATTCACCCAGCTCAAGCCCACTTTACTCCCTGGGTCCAAGATCAGGTGGCTAGCTCAAGCCTCCACTGCTGCGTCCAGATAGCTAAGTTTAATGCATTAACGCAAACCCACCAGTGCAAGTCTGTCTCCCTGGGTTGTGTGGCTCACTCCCAGCTGCAGTGTAGACATACCCACCAAGAGACTGGAAGTGGAGCTGTACCCAGTGAGAAAGTTACACCAGTTTAGGCTTAGGCTCAGACTTGCTTGTGCTGTGTAACTCCTACTACTGTTCACCTTTTCTCTGGCCCCTTGTCTCCAGCTGAAGTTCATTTGATTTCTTGGTCATTCCTAGCTTCTCTGCTTGAAGGGAAAGTAAACATATGTATTAAAATGGACACAGCCTTGAGAAATGCATCCAGAGATAGCAAGTGCTGTGAGCCTTATTCTGCTGAGGACCAGAAAATGAAAATGAACCTCCATGTGATGGGAGGAAAATTGTTTTGCAAGTGAAGTGCCTCCCACTCATAGGTGTGATTTGGAAGAAGAAAGAAAAAGAAGAAAAATTTGTGACAAATAAAGCACAAACACCTACACATGAGAAATTACCCAATCTATATGATGTCTTTATGAGAGAAAAACACTGAAGCATGATCCAGTTTCTTTTGCCACTGATCTCTAAGCATGGTAATCTGACTTTCAGGACTTTCTGCATTAGTGGACTGGTCCTGCAAACCTTTGGGCATGCATGTCACTTTTCACACAGGGGTCTGACACACAAGTGTAAAATGACTCCCATGGTTTTCAGGATCAGGCCCCAAATGTGTAAGAAAAAAATGCAGCTAATAAACTCAGTGCTTTCTACATCCCTTCAAGCCACGCAGCATGCATGTCCCAGTTGAACTGTCACCTCTGAACTGAGGGCACCATGTGACCCCTCAAGTTCAACATTTCCTTATTTCAGTTCTCAGCATTCACAACTGCTCTACTTTAGAATAAAAGCAGCCTGTATTCATTCTCCATTCCTTTTTTTTTTTTAATTTTCACTCACTTAACCTGCCAGCACACTTGTTAATGCTTGAAATGATTTTAAAAAAGAACTAGATAAATTCATGGAGGATAGGTCCATCAGTGGCTATTAGCCAGGATGGGCAGGGATGGTGTCCCTAGCCTCTGTTTGCCAGAAGCTGGGAATGATCAACAGGGGATGGATCACTTGATGATTACCTGTTCTGTTCATTCCCTCTGGGGCACCTGGCAATTGGCCACTGCCGGGAGACAGGCCATACTGGGTCAGACCAAAGGTCCATATAGCCCAGTATCCTATCTTATGTTCTTATGATTGCCTCAAGACAAAAGGTTCAGATCTGGCTTTTGAAGATAAAACTAGATGATCCTAATAGTCTTAAAATCTGTAAATCTATGTAGTGACATCTCAGTCATAGAGGCCTTGATCATGAAAGGTGCCGAGTACCCTCAACTCCTGTTGACTACAAGCCCATCTCTAGAACAGTTACTCTTCTGGCTTCAAAGGGATTAAGCACTTCACAGGAGATAGTCAGATTGGGCCATATTTTTTTTTCTCATGGGTTCACAAGCCTCATTATGCATGTACTGTAATGCACTGTGATGTGCTATAAAGAGTTGTAGATTTCACCATCAGCTTTCTGCAGAAGTGAAATGGCCATTTGGTTTATTTAGTGTGGAATAATATAACTATGAATACTAAACGTTTTTAAGAAACCCAGCATATCCCATTTAGTTGGTATATGTTAATGGACAAGGGGAGACCATGATAGACAGTGCTGGAGAGAGACGATGGTGTGAGGTGGGTACAAGAAACCTAATAACAGAATGACAACAATATGGGTTTGTCTGGAGTTTGCCATTATCACCTCAGATACTCACAGCTGGCTGTCCTTACAGACAGGCTTCTCTAGAAGAGAAAATGAGATAGACAGCTAAAAATTAGCACTAAAACCAGGCCAGCTAAAAGAAAATTCCTTTGTGAATCCAAAGTTGTTGGTTTTTAAAAATGTTTTTAAACCTAATCCATCTGGCAGCCAATGGGCCTTAATCACTAAGGGCCTCTCCCTGAGCTGGTGTAAATCAGCCTCATTCCAATGACTTCAGTGGAGTTGCGCCAATTTACACCAATTGAGGATCTGGCCCTGTGTGAAATTTTCCTCAGTCAAAGGTTGACGGGAACATTGCGTTCTCTCAGCTGCGCATTTTCCCATTTTAATTTGGATGCACACACTAGCGGGATATGTTTAGCTCCAAATCTATCCTCTCTGGGCCCCATTAGCTGATATGTCTTTCCTAGTGGACATCTTGTGGCATTGAAGTGAGACTGAAAGCTCCATTTTGTTCCAGTGGGGAACACCAGCAACTGGAGGCTTTGCTTAATATTCCTTGACGTGAGCCCTTAAGACCAATGCAGGTAATCAAATGTTACTGTCAGAGGAGCAACCTGCAGGGAGCTTCAAGTTTACCTCCAAGTTAAGGAGGGAAGAAACAAGGTAACTAAACAGCTTGAAATGCATAGAGCTGTAGATGGTGAAAAGTGACTTTTGTTAGCCATATTTCAACTTTTCTGTCAGGGGATTGTAACGAGAGCTGTAGAAATAACTGATTTTTCAGTTTGCTGGCAATTCTGAAAAATCAGGGGGAAATATTGTGCCATATCGGCCCAAACAAAAAAATATCCTTGCCCCAAAAAGCTGAAAATTTTTTGTTTCAGGTCAAACAAAATTTTGTATTTTGATTACGTCGAAACATTTCATTCACCTGTAATGAAACAATTTTGAGTTTTTTTACTTTTTAAAAATTATTTTAATTACATTGCAGTACATTTCAGAGTAAAAAGTCATTTTGAACTGAGAAATCTAAATGTTTTAATTCAAAAACATTTTTTTTTAAATATTCAGGTTTTTTTCAACTGAAACATTTTGTCAAATTCAGCAAAAAGTCAGAAAATGTTTCAGCTGGCCAAGTCTGTATTTTTCAGTGAAAAAAAATTTTGGCTGAAAAACTTTGCCTACCTCTAATGGTAACATTTACACCCATTCTACTTGTTTTAGGCCACTGCATCTTCACAATAATACCTTGTACAGAAGATGAGGCCAAGCAATTTGAAAGTCCAGCATGTTATATGTTTCCTTTTTAAAATCTACACGGGGTTTCCATTTATCTTAACAGTTGAAAACCCAGCCATCATGCTGGTGGCTTCTGATTACACATGCCTTTCTGTCTCTCTTAATCCTCTTTTTTTTCTGCTTCTGCAAGATCCTTCTGAGTCTGGTAAATCTGCCACTGATTTAAAAAATGGATTTGTTTAACGTAGGTTCAGAAAGAAAAATTACAAATTAGTTGACATGTATTGCTTAGCCATTGCCACATTCTTAGCTTATGTAAATGAAATCAATGATGTTAAGTCAGTTTTCATCAGCTGAAGATCTGGCCCCACTTCCTCTGTATGGTGATATTTATAAAGAATGTGTTTGCACTTTAAAGTGTTAATAAAGAGGCAGTGTGGCTACGAATAAGTGGGTGGGTGTGAAGCCACCATATCTCCTGTGCCATTTCAAAATTAGACTGGACAGTAAAATGTAGAATACACAGTGATCCTTATTAAATAGCTAACATTTGCCAACCGTACCACAGTAGTTTCCAGCGTTTAGAAAAAGAAATAAATGCAACATCCCAGCAAACAATCCTACATCGGCAGAGGGGTAGGCAAGACTTGGGTCCTTTTCATCTTTAATTTCATCTAAATCTGAATCCTAGTAAGTTAGTGGACAGCCTTGTGTTGTCTGGAAAGTGCATAGGGACCCATTGAGATTAGCATGCTGCGCTAGTAGCATCATCAGAGCTGAAATCTTAGAGTCCAATTTTTCAGTACAGGCCCAGGGAAACACAGCGTATCGCTACACTGCAATAAAACACCCCTGGCTGGCCCGTGTCAGCTGACTCAGGTTCACAGCGCTTGAGCTGCAGCCTATGAAATTGCAGTGTAGACGTTGAGGCTTGGGCTGGAGTGTGGGCTCTGGGCCCCTGCAAGTGGGGAGGGTCCCTGAGCCCAGGATCAAATGTCTACACTGCATTTTTATAGCCCTGTGAGCCTGAGTCAGCTGACACAGGCAAGCCACAGGTGTTTTATTGCAGTGTAGACATACTCACAGAGACACATACCCACAGCGTATATCCAAGGGGGCAGGTTCTAATGGATCACTACTACGAAAGCATCGGGGAGCTGTGGGGTGGAATAACTCAGCGGATTGGTAGTGGCACACAGTGTCCAAGAATGTAGCCCAGTGACTGAAAATTGTTGATTATGAGACAGACTTTGAAATAAGTAAGTGGTTGGTTCAGTTCAGTTCTTGGTACTCAAGGCAGGGTCCTCATCCTTGTACTTATCTTTAAAACACGCAAGGAAATGTTTGGCACTATATGAATAACAGAATAATATAACCCAGCAAGTGTCTGTGTCCCAAAAATCATCCTTGCAACTTCCACTCTTCTTAGCGAGAGACCAGGAACTGAATGGGAATAGAGACGACTAGCAATGGTCCCTGAGGCTCAGACACAGTGGTGGGGTGGGGTGGGTGGTCAAGCTTGCACTGCCATTGTCTGTTCTGTAACTGATCCAAGGCTAAAGTTGGGACTTCACAATCCAGGATTGTCAATCTAGCACCTTCCACCAGCATTTAATTCACTTTGATTTGGACTGGGTGTGATTTTAAAAAGTGGGGACCCTGGGATTAGGTTTTCACTATTCTACACTTAGCACTTGTACAATGCTTTATGTTTTCCATCTTCTGTAAAAACAACAATAAGTCTGGAACATGCCTCAAAAGAGAAGCAAGTAGTATGGTCTGAAGTAAATAGGATGAAATTCAATAAAGACAAATGCAAAGATCTCCAATTAGGAAGTAAAATCAGTTGCACACATATGAAATGGAAAATGACTGCCTAGGAAGAAGTACAGCAGACAGGGATCTGGGGGTCATAGTGGATCACAAGCTAAATGTGAGGGAACAGTATAACACTATTGCAAAAAAAGCAAACATCATTCTGGGATGTATTAGCAGGAGTGTTATAATTGTAATCCTTCTGCCAGGCGGAGCCAGCAGCAACCAGGGCCGGGTTCAATATGTAGAGGTTCCTTTCCATCGATACAACACAGAACCGGCTCGAGCCCCCACCTAGTAACCTGGGAAAATTATACACCACAGCTTGATGCCTCTGAGAGGCAATACTTCACCACTCATAAGCACAGAGTCTGAGTGTAGAAATGAAACTTTTAATAAAAGGAGGGAAGTAACTCTATGTTAATTTGGGAAAACACCGGAAACAGGGTTCATAAACATAAACCATGAGCAAAAGAGACACCCCCAAGTAAGATGGGCAGTGTCCTTTTCCCCTCAGGCTCTTAAGTCGAGCAACCCACAATGTGCCAGTCCCTTCTCTGCATCCCACTCACAGTTGCTGTCTGTGGTCAGTGCAGACCTAGAGTTCAGAGGTGCATCTGCAGATTTCACCTCCCACCCTTGGTGGAGGTAAGGAGGCACCCTATTTGCTCCACTGCTTGGGCACTCGCCCGCTGCCCTGCTGGCTGCTTCACTGTGCCTCTCCACCAGCCGCCCTGCTGGCCGCTCACTCTGCTGTGACTTCTGCACATCAGTCTCTTAGTGATTTTCAGTTCTTTGCAGGCTGGGCAAAAACACTGCCCCATCTCAAGTGATTTCAGCTCTCAGTGATTGAGCATTTAAAATAACAAAAGAGGCCCCTAATGAAGCCTATTTAGCTCTTTCTTTGAACAGTGATGAGGAACAGGTTAAACCAGTTAGGGAGGACCTTTGGGGAGGGTTCACAACCTCCTGACTGGGACACCTGTTCCCATCCCTTTTACTTTCACAGGGCTCTGGCATTTGAGTCCCTGGCTTAATGAGGTTCTTTCATCTGAGGGTGACCCCCCCTCATCTGAGGGTGACCCCTCCCCCCGATTTGGGACAGGTTAAGCACAGTCCTGCTTCCCTGTATTCCTACAATAATTACAACATTGGTCACCATATTTCACTACCCCTGCATTCAGTACTAAAGTGATTTGTAACCCAACACCAGCCAAAACTGATTACTTTGACACCTCTCTATCTGCTGAATATCTAAGCAGAGTAGGAGCAAACTGTATTTACATAAACACATCGAAAGTCTAGCTTTCAGGGGAGCGTTCATTCAGACCCTGCTTACATAATCAAGACACAAGGAGTAATTCCTTCGCTCTACTCCACGCTGATTAGGCCTCAACTGAAGTATCAGTTGTATAAGTAGGGGCATAGCGAGCAGATCGAGGGACGTGATCGTTCCCCTCTATTCGACATTGGTGAGGCCTCATCTGGAGTACTGTGTCCAGTTTTGGGCCCCACACTTCAAGAAGGATGTGGATAAATTGGAGAGAGTCCAGCGAAGGGCAACAAAAATGATTAGGGGACTGGAACACATGAGTTATGAGGAGAGGCTGAGGGAGCTGGGATTGTTTAGCCTGCAGAAGAGAAGAATGAGGGGGGATTTGATAGCTGCTTTCAACTACCTGAAAGGGGGTTCCAAAGAGGATGGCTCTAGACTGTTCTCAATGGTAGCAGATGACAGAACGAGGAGTAATGGTCTCAAGTTGCAGTGGGGGAGGTTTAGATTGGATATTAGGAAAAACTTTTTCACTAAGAGGGTGGTGAAACACTGGAATGCGTTACCTAGGGAGGTGGTAGAATCTCCTTCCTTAGAGGTTTTTAAGGTCAGGCTTGACAAAGCCCTGGCTGGGATGATTTAACTGGGAATTGGTCCTGCTTTGAGCAGGGGGTTGGACTAGATGACCTTCTGGGGTCCCTTCCAACCCTGATATTCTATGATTCTATGATTCTATCATGTCCAGTTCTGGGCACCACATTTCAGGAAAGAAGTGGGCAAATTGGAGAAAGTCCACAGAAGAGCTACAAAAATGATTCAAGGTCTAGAAAACATGACCTATGAGGGAAGATTGAAAAAACTGGGTTTGTTTAGGCTGGAGAAAAGAAGACTGAGAGGGGACATGATAACAGTTTTCAAGTACATAAAATGTTGCTACAAGAAAGAAGGAAAAAAATTGTTTTCCTTAACCTCTGAGGATAGGACAAGACGCAAGAGACTTAAATTGCAGCAAGGGAGGTTTAGGTTGGACATTAGGAAAAACTTCCTGTCAGGGTGGTTAAGCACTGGAATAAATTGCCTAGGGAGGTTGTGGAATCTCCATCACTGGAGATTTTTAAGAGTAAGTGAGACAAAAACCTGTCAGGGATGGTCTAGATAATACTTAGTCCTGGCCATGAGTGCAGGGGACTGGACTAGATGACCTCTTGAGGTTCCTTCCAGTCCTACTATTCTAGGATTATTGTTCAATTTTACCTATCTGAAAACTGAGACACAGAGAAATTAAGGCCCCGATCCTGCAAAGACTCACAAGTGCTTAGTTTTAAATCTGTGAGTAGACTCATAAAGTTCAGCAGGATTACTTATGTGCTTAACATTATGTGCATGCATAAATCTATGCAGGATCAGAGTGTAGGTGACTAGACCATGGCCAAATAGTGATCAGAACTGAGAAGTTTCTGGCTTCCACAAACATCCCATAGACCTCAGTGCCTTGGCAGCAAAAACCCAATTTCTGCTGGCTTAGTTAAACCTCCATGTATCACATTGTATCATCACTGTATTTTCAGTACACCTGCTGTACTTCAGACTTAAGACCCTAGTGCATGTCAGAGCCACACTCATAACAACAGAAGGAATTACAAGTGAAATGAGCTCAGGTGCACATGGCCCTCTGTACCTCATAAGACCTATGAGAGTTTGGTCCAGGTAAAGAGGCAGCACAGGGTCTATCTGCAGCTCACTGTGCTATGATGTGGTAGGCTTCATGCCAGTTGCACAAGCAAAGGGTCACCCTGCAGGTCCATGGCTGAGGGATGAATTTCCCAGTGCCTGCATCTATCCTGCCCAAATTCTGATCTCTCAAGCTGTGAGTGGATAGTGAATAGTGAATTTCATCCCAGGATCATTGCTTACTTTTTTATCAAACCACCTCTGTAGAAACAAGGCCCAAATTTGTTCTGGTATGAATAATCAGCATTCGGTTATGGCTTCAGAGGCGAGGAATATAAGGCGATTTTGTTCCAGCCACTCTGAGTGGTACTGAAAGGACAGTAATGCCTCTGGCATTTTGTAAAGTCTTATTGCAGAGTAATAAATCCTGCACTAAAACTCAGTGTGGTCTTGTTAGTGGCAAAAATTACCTCTCTCTTGTCAAGTGCCGCCCATTACATGCTGCTCTCACCAGAACTAAAGTATCCAAGTCTTTTAAATAGCCTGACTCAGGCAGTGTTTTAAAACATTAAACTAATAGCATCTGCTTCTCCTCTTTCTTACACCTATGTAATAGAGGAGAAAATTCTCCTCTGTGAAAATCAGTGGAGTGACACTGGTTTAAAACCAATGGGAGAAGATAATCAGGCCCATGATTGTGAGTGGGGCTGCAGTTTGACCTTGACAGTTGGAGTGTTGCCAATGCTCACAATTTTATTGTGTCATTATAGTTGGTCTTAAATCTCCAGCACTTGGAGACATGGGATTGGGTTAGAATTCCAAGCTTTCCCTTTTTTTGAAAAGTAATTTTTTTAGCCCTCATGGCTGCAGATAAAAACTTGAAAACATGAAGTAAATGTATCCTAAAGATGCAAAAAATCAGAAGCTGAGTAAAAGCATTATTTTTCATGTAAATCTTATGATTTTTAAGACAATCTCATGATTTTGAGGGCCTGCCTCTTTAAATGCTTGGGATTGGTGATACTGCAATTAAAAAAAAATATGAGTGATCAGTAGAGATGGTCAGAATACTTCAAATGAAACATTTTTGTGTCAGAAAATGGGATTTCATTAAATAAAAATTTTCTGTGGGAAAAGATTGGTTTCAGCAGAATTTTCTGTTGGGGAAAATCAAAATGGAACATTTCCTTTTGGGTCAGTTGGATATTAATCTCTGTGTCCATCTGAAGTATCCATGAAATCTCAGTTCTGGGTCCCTCATACCTCCGTTCTCCCCTTTAGGCTCTGTTCTTGATTGGACTACATCTCCCATGATGCACTGTGGTGTCTCACTGTGGCTGAGCTGCCATGACACACTCTTTTTAACATCAGCTCATCTTGAAACAAAACTTTCCATTGCAGATCAACAAATGGGAATGAAAAGTTTCAATTCAGGGGTGTCTAAACATTTATTTTGATCAAAAGAATTTAAATAAATAACTATGATCTCAACCCATTTTCAATATTCCTGAATGAAATTTTTTCTAAACTTTTCATTCCATGAAAAGTTTTGATCATTCACCTTTTCATCCCAACTCAGGATGAAAATAGAAGTGGGATAGAAATTCCATTTTGCAATCAGCTCTACGGATCAGAGGGGAAAGATCAAAGCTCATGAAAATATAGTGTTAAAAATAAAAGCTGGGAATGAGCGACAGGGGAGGGATCACTGGATGATGACCTGTTCTGTTCATTCCCTCTGGGGCATCTGGCACTGGCCATTGTTGGAAGACAGGATACTGGACTAGATGGACCCTTGGTCTGACCCAGTAGGGCCATTCTTATGTTAAATTCTTATAAAAGTCACAAGAATAACTAGTGTGGTCTGACTTGATGCTGTTTTTAGTGGGAGCAGAAATAGATCCCTGATCTTCCCAGGATTAAAATCAGGAAAGGCAAAAATATGTACTGAAAGTAGAATTTGCCTTACCAGCCCAACCCATGGCTTCCTTGGAATGAATTGAAACACTCATTGAAAGTCATCGGTGCTCATTGCAAGAAGGTCAATGTTTAACTTGGCTCTCAATAGAGTTGGTTGACTTTTTGCAGTCACCCACACATAGAAGTTTCTATGTGGCAATAATCATGGCTATGTTTTCTTTAGAGTCATGAAAGTTATGGAATATAGTATGAAAGTGGAGCTGTAGCTATGATAGCACACAGGTCAAATTCATTGCTGGCATGAGACTTCCACTGACGTTGAGGGAGTTGCCTCCACATAGGGCATCAGTGAATTTGGCCCTTTGTGCCTACTTGGCAGAGACTGTATGTCTAGTGCATCCGGGGGAAATAACCTCCTCTGTCCATTGATATTTCTATTTAATAATAGTAAGGAATGAGCCTGATAAAGAGTAAGACAAGCTCCTTAAAGATATCCAAATGGTTTTGTCAAAGAGCATCTCTCACTAGGTTCTCAGTAAGGAATTCCTTCCAGACTGACTAGTGGGGCAGGGGGCAAAAAAAAAAAAAAAGAGCACAAGAGACAATAAACACAGTTTCACTTCTCATTAGTAGGTGATCTGAATTGTTTATGGTAAGATGCAGAAAGGCAGGTCATGGTCATTTGTGGTTGTAAGAAGCAGGAAATGACCTAGTTCGCAGAGCTGTCAGCCAGGTATTGTCTCTTTTTATTGTTACTTAATTGGGAATTTCTCATTTTTCTTCCTTTGAGGAGAGTGGCTGCATTCTGAGATTTTGGAAAAGGCGGTTCAGTCCCGGTGTCAGTTAGTAAGGAAACTGGATGCCTTTCTAGAGTTAGAAGACCGAGGAGGGAAAGTGTGTGAACTGGGAAAAGGAGCTCTAATAGATCAACCCATCCCCAATTCTTTCAAGGGAAGTAAGTCTTATTTACTTTTGACAGGCATTTCCATGGTAGCATGAGTTCACCTCATTATGACATTATACATTTGGAAAGTATCAAGGATCACCTCTTCCCATCTCCTCTATCATTGCTGGAAATCCATCACATGGAATATGATAGTCTGATCTCCAATCCCTCCAGAAGAAAGTAAAAAACCATAAAATCCCCCAATAATATGACATGGGGCAATTCAATACATAGATCCCACAAATGAAGGTGCTCAGATACCACGGTTTTGAGGGTCATATAAGTGCCCAAGCAGAGAGATTAGATTGACAGGTAGATCACCATGTTTAAGTATCACATGGTCTATGAGAAACCTTAGATGTCCATACAGGATGGGATTTTCAAAAGTGCCTTGACTTCCAAATGGGAGTTGGGTGTCTGGCTCTTTTAGGTGCTTTCGAAGATCTCACCCAGAAGGTACTGCATCCCAGTGATGATGGAGGATTCTTCCAGTACTTCCTGGAAAAGATCAGTCCAAAGGTTGATTGCCTTCTCAGAGAAAATGACAGAGCGAGAAAATGGGTGGGCGGGATGAGCAGAAACACAAATGGAGCCTAATTTACCTCTTACTTACACGGGGGTAGATTACAAGTAGCCACACTGAAGTTAGTGGAGTTGTGCTGCTATAAGTGAAAGGTGAATCAGGCACAGGGAATCCAACAGTACAGGTCTCCAAAGTAGGAATTTGCATTAAAGAACCGTAAGATGAGAGCTGTGCTCTCAAAACATCCTCCCCCGCTCTTAAAAGTCGTCACGTTCTCCAGTTACAGTGATTTGTAAAAAGAGCATCTACTACCTTCTTTTTAAAGAGGTCGTATTTATAGTGCTCTGTGCAGGCTCCAAGTCATCCTGCCAATGAGGATTCAAGACTCTTAATGCTGTTTTATTACCATGCAGTAAAATGTTACAATATGGCAGATAAATTGCTGTCCTCTAGATCCAGTTTAGGATTTTTTTTCTGGACATAGTGGGTGCGATATATCTACCAAGCTTTGTATCTTTTGTTTATCATCAATAGGACTGTCCAGGTGTTGTGTTAGCTACAGAAGGGCTCTTATATTGTTGCAATATCAACATACAAGACCAGATCGTCAACTAGTGTAAATCTGTATAGCTCCACTGACTTCAATGGTTCTGTGCCAATTAATACCAGCTGAGGATTTGGCCCTTTGCCTGAAACTTAGCAGATAAGCTTCTGGAGAGGTTAGGTCCTGAAACCACATCCACTGCCCTGAAAATCAGATACAGGGCTTGTGGGAAAGTGTTGAAGCCCGCAGAGACAATGGGAGAAGCTAGGGACTGGTTGGAGATTATAGGGATATTCTGAAGGAAAGGAAGCCAAGGAAATGGGGGGTGGGGAAGAAGGACCTAGTTGAACCCAAGCCCCAAGGACTGTGCACATCTCTAGCCCACAATCCACGCTGTCTTCCCCTTAATTGATGAAGGTGGGGCAGTATAGTCCAATAGTTAAACCATAACAGTGAACCGTAGGAAACCTGAGTTCTAATCCCAGCTATGCTCCAACCATTTAAATTGCCCATGCGCTAGTAAGATGGGGGTAAGAATTAGAGCAGGTCAAAAGTTGGAATGTCCATTCTCAGGGAAATGCTCAAATTTTGAAAAATATTAGTTCCATTTCAAGACAAAAAGCGGAAATTCCCCCAAAATGTCATTTTGCAATAATGAAAATGTGTTTTTTTGAAAATTTGTAAATGAAATTCCACACGGGAGCCCAAGCCCAAGCTTCAAGGCCACCTGCTCAGCTGTGGTCCCAGGGCTTCTAGGGCAGAGCTGAGAGCCTAGAAGCCTTGGGAGTCACAGCTGAACTGGGAGTGTAGGAATCAGGGCTCCCAGGGCTGCCTGTCTCCCAGCTCTGCAACAACAAGCATGGAAGAATTGAGAGCTCCCAGGACTTCCAGGGTCCCTGCTACAGAGCCAGGGGTCTAAACCCTGAGAGCCCTGGGTAGAACTGGGGGTTCCAGATGTGCCAGACTCCCGGCTCCATATCAGGGAGCCTGAAAGCCCTGGGTGATATGTATGGCAGGCTGCCCTGGATCCTGGAAAACCTGGAGTCCCTGACCCAGGAACAGTCCTTCAGGCAGGCTACCAAGGAGGTTTGAAACCTGCCTACCTGCCAAGCATTTCACTTTTGACTATCAGATAATGAGATGAGTCAAAAGTGACCATTTCACTTTTGACTCATCTCATTATCTGATAGAAGAATGTTCTGTGAGAAAAATTCCAACCAGCTCCAATGGCAAAGCTTACCCAGCTGTGCAAAGACGCTCAGATGAAAGGCCCTACTTAAGTTCAAAGTATTATTACTGTGTGATATATTTGACTTTCTCAGAAACTCATTAGGATGGAGCTCACTATTTTTCTGAAGCAGCCCTGCTAAATTGACCTTGATCACAGCAGAGCCCGATACTCCCTTTCACAAAACACTAGTGGATGAGTAGAAATTTTAGAGCTCTTTCCTTCACATCTGCCAAGGGCATAGATTGTGTTTGAAAATGTTCACCTAGATCTGCTGACTGACGCCTTGTTACCCTGTGTACCCTCTCTGGACACTTTTAATTACTTTTTAAATCATTCAGATAAGGTCCTGACCCTATTTGCCCCAGTCTTAGCAGAGAGGATACTGTTTGTATGTCAGACCCCTGGCTAAAGGAGCTTACTCTGATAAGATACACTGTTCAGATCTCTGAAACTCATGCATTCAAACCAGGAATCTTACTAATCCTTTCCCTATTCCCTAATGGGCAGCTAATCGTGCTCACTAATTACCAAGCCAAGGAATATTTTCCAGGGCTGGTAGAAAAACAGCTGCATGGAGACCCATATGAAGCAAAGAGAATATCAGCACATGGAGACCTTGTAACAAATGGGCACGGAGATGCCCAGCATTCAATACCTTAACCACTATTAACTCCTTAGACAAAGCTGAGCAAGGAATCTCAGCTCTGGAGGTAGAATGACTGCTTAGATCATTTCCACTTAGCACCACAGATGGGCATTTTGGATTTCTGAACAAGGATGCGGTGATACTAAATTCAAGTGGAAATCCCACAGAAGAAAGTTCTCATAAAATGCATAAAGTACAGGGACGTGTGTCTCCATAGATTTTTCTGTGTCTGTTAGCCCCTGCACAAGTGCATAGCTGTTCCAGAGAGATTACGTGGTTTTGGGCATCTGCTTGAAATGGACTTTTCTCTTCAATAGCCTAATAATGGTATCATTGCCAACATTCAGCTAGGGCTTTCCTGCCTAGCACAGGCCACACTGGCTTCTCCCCCATCCATCATTCTTGTTCAGCTTCACCTCTTGTTCCTCCCGCTGTTCTTCTGTAACGCTGGCCTGCTACTCGACTGGCAGCTGCTGCCTTTTTCTGTGCCTGGTTTTTCTTAAATCTTTCTCTCTGTGTCTTTCTGATCCTGCCCTCTCCTTGCTTCTAGTTTCAATATGCTGCCTCTTTCACCCTTCTTGTATTGACCTCCTAGGGCAGCTTTTAAAAGCCACCAGATAGTAAGACGTGTTACTGCAGGGATAGTATTACACTGGCAAAACCAGCTGGTGAGCCAGTATTTTGCTACTGAGATGAAGTGAATGTAGAATTCCTGTGAACATACTGTGTACAGACACCTGCCTCTTAACCACATTATCTTTATGTATAGCATAAGTAGCTATTATCCTAGGGCCACTTTTCCAAAAGAGCTCAGTTAACATTTAGGCTTGTAAAATAAGGGCCAGTTTGGGTAGAGAAAACATATCCCTGTGAAAAGTGGATTCTCCCTTTTGCAATGGAATAATCAAATGCAGAGTGTACTCTTTTCAAGGTCCCCCTTACCTTAGACCTTAGGCCATCCCGTGCTTTGCTGCACATTGAGCTACCCACATTTGCCATCCTTGCCTGTCAACTGTCCTTCTCTCCAAATCTTCCCATTTCATGTTGAGGTGCTTGATGTCATTCAGAACTGTTCCTTTCCGTGTTAGTCGCAGTCTTCCTCTTTCTTCCTGCATTTTCTGGCTTCCATTCAAGGGCAGTATTTGGTAAGCGCTCTTTTTCCAAGGTTCCCCACCACCAGTTTATTGAGGAAGTCTGCTGTGGGTTTGGTTTGTTATCGCTAGCTGGTGAGAAATATTTTAGAACAGGAGACTGGGATTCAGGACTCCTGGGTTGTTTGCTCTGCTCTGCACTGACTCACTATGACCCATTTGGCAAGTCACTTACCCTCTCTGTCTCAGCTTAGTTCATTTGTAAACTGGGTTTGGCATTACTTCTTGACCTCAAATGGTGTGGAGAGCTTTAATTAACAAGTGTTTGCAAAATGCTTTGAGATCTTTGGATAACAGGTTACAAATAATAATGATTATCTATAACAACATCCTTGTTCTCTATTGTGTTTGTGTGAGAGGATTTTCCCTCGCTCCCTTTATAAAATTGCCAAGAAGTTGTCTGTGCTGTCTATATGTAGGTGTTTTTCATAGCAGGCATTAGTTCTATTATTTCATTTCCACACTAGCTGCCCATATCATAGGTGAAGGGATTCCCTTGTTTCAGCCTCTTGATGCAGGCTCACCTTGTTAAATTGGTTACAGGGTGATAACTGTGTCCTTTGGCAGCACAGCTCTGGTGACCATTCAGTGGTATATTAGAAGCTGGTGGGTATTATAAAAGGCTGCCTTCCCCATCCCAACATGTATGATCTCTTTAATCTAATGTTAAAAAATAAGATCATTTCTTTGTACATAGCTATTGAGTATGGCACTCTAAAAAGCCTTTTGATTAAAGTAAATTTGGGGTCTTTATTTAGAGTTCTGGATTTAGGTGCCTTCATCAACCAGGTTTGGCTTTTATGTGTATCTGAAAAGCACCACAATGTGTGTGATTTCAGATCTCTTTGATTATGAAAGGACACTGACAGAGCTGATACACAAAAACTCAACCCTGGTGCAAGATGTAATCCAGAGGCTATATTTTATACTACCACAAGACAACGAGAAAGAGGAGCAAACCTCTGGTAGTAGGAGAACTTATAATTTGCCCTGGTGACTAGGTATCTAAAGGCACAACACATGTGTGCCAAGCTGTCTGTAAACATTATATTAATTGTACTTGAGTGCCACTAAAATAGAGACCCAGAGCCAGACTCTGTCCTCAGATACCCACATACAATTTACTCTAATCATTGGAAGGGAGGGTCCTCCCCAATAGGAGTTGTAGCTGTACACAGCATTTGACCATTGAGCCAGATTCTGATCTCATTTACAGCAGGATAAATCTGGAGTAACCCCACTAATGCCAATGAAATTGCTCTGTATCTATCCTGTTGTAACAGCAGAGAGAGCCCAGCGGGTAGACAAAAGAACTGCACCAACACGGGATGGTTTAGTAGCATGCCAACCCAAAAGTTCAAAGCAAAGCACAGCCAGGGTCACCAAGTTTCACCTGATTTAGCCTCAAAGCCATAAATTGGCCTACGCTTCTTTGAAAGCTTTGTGAACATTTTGATGAGGCTGAGCTGTGTTTCAGGCTTGTTCCAAAGCCTAAAAGCAGTCAAGTTTCCCTAAGGGCGAGGTGGGTTTTGTCGTGATCATTTTGCACAGCAACTGTATCTTCTGGGGAAGGGAGAAGGAGCGGTTCTATCTGGCAATATCTTTGCATGTTCTTATGCTAATTTCTGTAGACACGTACGAGAAACTTTCCAAATTGCCTCTTTTGCTGCAAGGCTAAATGGTGTTTGTGTCTAATCTCATCTCTATTTTCCTTCTCTTTTAACTCAATTTGACTGGGCTCCATTCCCTGATATGCGCCTCTTTGGGGACTTGCACTGCGGAGAGGCTGTAATATAGTATTAGATTCCTCACACCTGCACGCTTTAGTGCTTTTATCTGTTGGCCACCAGCAAAGCTAATTACTGATAGGTTGGGGTGGTTTTTTTTGTTTTATTTAATTTTTTTGCTGTCAAGGCAATAAAACAACCCGAGGGTTTAGAATAAGAAACTAAATGTCATAAAATGTGTCCAAAAAATAATGGAAAAGGAACAATTCAGACTCTATTAGGAGCCGTGAATGAAGATGCTACTTGAGGCACTTTAGCCAGAAGAGGATTTCCTTTGCTCCACAGCATAGGAACCATTCTGTTGTTACGCTGCAGGCATGTTTTATCCAAAGCAGAAGGGTATTGGTCTCTTTCCAGCTTCTGTCATTGTTGAGTAAAGGATAAGTCATCTGTTTTGCAAAAGATCAGTGGTGCTTTGCTACTCAGAAACTTCTCAAGGTTTGAATAATAAAGTTTAGTCAGATACCTCTGCCAGATGTTGGTGTTAAACACCCAGATGATGATGATGTGCGGCCCTAAACTGCTTCTTGATTTGCAGTGGAGTTCCCGAGATTTGTTATAATGGGGGTTCAGCGCGTAGGCACTGGACCTAGGGGTGCTGCCACAGACCCTGACTTGAAGTGGTTTCCATCATATACAAGGTTTACAGTTTGGTTCAATGGCTCTTAGCCCCACTATACAGCACCCCGGTTCAGCGCGTGGGTCAGGGGAAGTATATTGGCAAAATCCACAAGCAAAATAAAATGAAGAGGACAAACTGAATGCAATGGCGAGATTATGGCCTCTGAGCTGGCAGCCCAGAGAAGGACTGAGTTTGACTTGGGATTTACTTTTCATTGTATGAAGTAAAAAGTGTCCAGAGGTGAATTAGAAAAACAACATGAGGTTTATTTGCAAGCCTGGGTTAGGATTTTCAAAGTTCCACTGTCATTAGGCTCCCAAATCCCATTAAAATTCAGTGGGGATTGTGTCCCCAACTTCTTTATATTCTTTAGAAAATCCCAGCGGAAGAGGTTACTTCAGCATCATGGTCAAGATGAAATATACACTGAGCAGGATCCCGGGCGTCCACACGATCCAGCCCCACTGCCACGAAAACAGAACCGCTCTTATTCCCCAGCCAGTCAGGCTGAGGTCAAGATGCCCTGCTGATGTCACAAGCTTATTACAGGGATAGCAGGAAATTTTCAGCTCTCAAAGGCTTTTAGATTCAGTGGCCTCCGTCTCTGCAGTATTTGCAGAATATAGCATGGAATGAGGAAGACATTTGTGGCTTCTCAATCCTGAACTAGTTAGAGGCTAGTTTGGCTGCTGGCACTTTACAGCAGCTCCAGGACTGCTGTAAATTATAGTGAGTTGGCTATGGCCCCAAAGAGCCCTCCATCCACCAGGCACTGCTGGAGCACAGCACCTTCTGGCCTCAACACCTCCTCTTGGGACTGTCCCCAGCATGCCCCTTCCATCAAAGGATGGCACTGGAAGCTCTGCCAGGTCTATGTCAGCTGAGCCCTATGGTGGGATAATCTAGCTGTCTTCTGTACACTTTGCACCATGAGAGCAATTCAAAGGGACCAGAGCAGTGGGATCAGGATTGAGTCCCGTATATCCAAACAGGTGGGCTTCCGCTCCGCAGCACGGGAAAATGAGAAGATAGGAAAGAAACTCTCAAACACCCTGCTGGTCTGATTCTGCCCCCACCATTATCATTGTAAATCAAGAGAGAGCCCTGCTGAAAATAAGTGAGTGACATGGGTGAAAAAGGGAGCATAATTAAACCCAGTATTTCCAGAGAATGGGACATTAATGCTACCTCCTACTGCCTAATTGCCTATTCTGGTAATCTATCAAGCCTGGGGGCTTTCCTTCTGGTTAAAACAAACCCTCAATTTGTTGGAAGTATTTTTTCCCTTTTGAGAAAAAATGTAGCCTGAAATATTCAAAAAATGCCAAGCAGTTTCTAATACAGTCTCGCCTAACTCCATAAGAGTTTTTGAAGTCCTCTGGAGGAGGGGAAGAGATGAAGAAATATCATGACCTATTCAATATGTAAATGTTGTAATTATATAAAGATTTTTTTTGAGGGGAGGATCACAAAATCAAACATAAAGCTTCCTTCTGGAGATTCAATCAATGCATTAGTCATTATGAACTTTCATAAAAACAAAGTAATAATGCACATTTATGTTGCTGTTCATAAATATGAAGTGACAGTCTATGACTTAGCTAGTGAAATGATATTTTTGAGCCAAAAAAGAATAATAGAGGAAATTGAGAAAGCAGCAGGGAGAGTTATAATAGAATTGGGCATTGGCATAAATATAAATCATGAACAGGAGATTGCTTTAATGCAAGATATGAAAGTCAGAAACTGAAGGTGTTAAAAAGATCGTCCGCTCGTCTGGTGGAGAATCCCTTGGGCCACGCAACTTTCGACCGAAAAAACCAAATCTACTCAAACTAGATAAACCCTGTTTAAAATTGCATGAGAAATAATATACCATTCAGGAACATCCTGCTTTCAAACTTACACATACAGTCTTTCAGGAAAATGCTGGAGGGCGAAGAAGTCACGTTCACCAACTGGAAAACACTCTCTGCTCATAAGCCTTTGTCTGGAGATTTCCAAATGGATGTAGGAGTGGTAAATTATGCCATTAAAAATGTAATCCAAAGAACTCCACTAATAATGTGTCCATGGCAGCTTGTTACCAGGGCTGCAGTGCATTTAATCATGATGGAATGGGCTGGGATGCAGCTCTGGAGGCTAATGTCCTCTCAATGCAGAACAGGTGGGGCACGGGCAGTGGCTTCCTCCTATGCTTGCCCGCCACCATAGCTCACTGCTTATGTAGAGGGAGCATTTCTCACTGCAAAGGAATGGCTCCACTCTTCCTGTTTGTTCCAGCCCAGGCCTCTCTGCGGTAATTGTGAACCTGGAGCTAAAGTCTGCCGTGTGTGTATGTGTGTACGTGTGTCCTGTGGGAAGAGGCACAAGGATCCAGACCCAGGGCTCCACTGAGCATTAGGTAGGGTCCCCAGTAACTCTCGTTGTTGCTTCTTGGCCCCAAGGGGTTGAGACCAACCAGACTGGAAGCCTAGATCAGCCCCCAAGCAAACCTGGTCGCACATGAAAGTGTGTGTTGGAGGCAGTACATAGAGAGATTCTGGAGCCGTCATAAGAAATGCAGTTGGAAACACATCTTCCATATCCCTTCCATCCATTCTGCTTGGTTCTGCCTTTCACAAGTAGAATGGATCAGGGAACCTCCTCTTGGCTGCTGCTCCTCCTACACACACAAACTTACATGCATGTAAACTTACTTATGTGGCTTAGGTACGAAAAGCCCAGGGTTGCTGATCAGGGCAGCACACCCTCTACACGCAACTTTTGATTCTATAGAAAATCCTTGTGCCGTATCTCCTGAGAATCTCCCATCTTTTTCATCAAAGAATCCTATGAACATTCCTCATTGCCCTTGTAGTATCTTCCTAAGGTAGGTACCTGCCATTGTACTGATGGGGAAACAGGGAGGCAAAGCCACTTGCCCAAGATCACACAGCAAATAATTAGCAGAGAGCAGGTTGTAGGACTATGCTTAACCCATTACACCAAATGTTGCCAAAGCAAGTTTTTACCTGTTCTGCATCTTATTGTTCCTATCTATAAAGTGGACTTAATGACAATCCTTTGCACATACATGACACTTTTTTGTCAATAAATCTCAAATGTGGGCATTCACGTGTAGCCCCGTTTTACAGATGGGATAACTGAAGTGCAAAGAAGTTAAGTGCCATGGCCACAGGGACACAGAAAATGTGTGTTGTGTTTTGGAGTTGAAACCAGGCCTAACGTATTTGCTCCCTCTTGCCTATCTATGGTGGTGCCCAAATTTGTCACTGATGAGCACAACGATACTGAATCGGGTTAGGCTCTGGTCTGTTTTAAATACTGGGGGTAAGTTTATGAGGGATGGATTTGTAGTACTTGCCTGTATTCAGTATAATTGTCCTCTTGTCATGAGCTGTCTCCTTAGCCTGCTATTCGGTGTAAAAGCTAAAACCACATTGGGCTACCGCCAGCTCCCGACACCAAGAGCTTGGCATTAGTATGTACATTTTTTCCAAGGAACTTTGTATACAAATAGAGCTGTCCAATGTTCACCTTGCCTGAAAACCAAGAGCACGTGACAAAGCTGCCAGCCTGCGGATGGCTGTTTTTAAGGCCAATGTACTGTTACGGAGAGGACCCCCGGATAAGCATAAGGAAAGTGTGAAAGACTGATTAAGCTGGGCATGTTTGGCACCGTATAATACTATAGTGTGTGTTCTTGCTGTTTGGCCGCTTGGCCTCCATAGAAGAAAATATCTGTGAAAAGTCACAGGCATCTGATGGGCTGCATTGACATAGGCCCTTGCAGGCTCCTCTGAATACGTGTTTAGACTGAGCACACTCCTGAGCTGGCTAATCCAAAGGTTTTTTCTTGTATGAGCGCGTGTCCCTCCCATTAGCTCTCCTTTGCTCTATACCTTCCATGCTCCTGAGTTGTGGCTAATAAAAACTTTCTGATCTCACTGCCAGAGGGAGTCAGCAAAATAGCTCTGCACCTTTACATAGCATCCTTGAACCCTACCCCCAATCAGAGTCCTTGACTTCACTCCTTTCACAGTAAAGCTCAGCAAATAACACCAGAAAACTGGGGGGGAGGAGGAATTGTTTGACTCAATTAAGACTGAATTTTTTCAGAACCTTTGGCTAATAAAAAAGTCAACAAAAATTTCATTTTGGGTTGGATGAAATGTTTTGTTTGACACAAAATGAAACATTTTGTTTTGTTCCTGGGTATGATAACCTTTTGTAAATAAGAGAAAAGGAAATGAAGGGCTGGATTCCAAAACCAGTAGATGAGTAGGTGTTGGTAGTACACCCTCTCCTTATGCACAGTGGCCCAAAGTTAGAGCACTTGCTTGGGGTATGGGAGATCTAGGTTCACATCCCCCAGATCTCCCCCGCCCTTATGAACCAAGCTATTTGGAGTGGGTCTCTCTCAATTTCTCCTATTAACACTGTTCCACTTGGTATAAATAATCACTGGAACAAGAAGAATGTAAACTTGGGCTCCTAAATCCCAGGGTGTGCTCTAACCACCAAGCTACAGGGTCAGTCTCTCTCTGCTCGAATGACTATTCAAGGATCTTATACAAAGTGGAACAGCTTCAACAGCAGAGACAGACAGACACTCCCCTCCCCCTGGATGGCAGATAGCCTGATGGCTAAAGCACTTAGTTTTAGGGAGGGAGACCAGAGTTCAAGTCCTAGCTCCTGTGTGGTGATTTAAAACTGTCTCCTACTTTCCAGCTGAGAGCCTAACAACTGGGCTGGTGGGTATAAAGGCAAGATCACCAGTTTCTTTATGAAGGGTACCTAAGTCCCCATGGGGAATCCAGCACCCTCCAAATTTTTTGTCTGAAACTATTCACGAGATTTGTGTCAAATTTGCTAATACTGTTGGTTGACCCAAAACTGCATTTTTCAGCCAGAAAACTATTTTTCTGGAATTAAAAAAAAACAAAAAACAGTTCTACTTCACAGGAACCCATCACCTCTATTTTTACCACTAGCAAGAGTGCATTTTTTGGAAAGCAAAAGACTGGGTGAAACAGGCTTGGAGCCAAGTGATTCAATAATCTGTAAGCACCTCAAAACTCTGACAGTGACCAGAGCCAATGAGCACCAGCATCCTGAAGATCAGTAATCTTGCCAGCTCTGCTCTCCCCACTCCTGAAAGCTCTATCTCCAGGATTTAGAGAGGCGTGAAGCATTGCTGATTAGCTGGAAACGTACCAACCTTTCTGGAAACATGACTCTTGGCAAAACAACATCTCCCTGGTTGATCCATAGGGCCTGATGCTGATCTGTCTCATGCCTGCGTAAATCAGCAATAACTCCATCTGGAATGACACTGGTGTAAAACCAGCGACAGTGAAAAAAGAATCAAGCCCCAGGGTTCAGTGTGCCACCTGGTAGTAGGATACTGGAAGGCTACCTATGTTCGTGTATTTCAGTCTGAGCTCTCCTTTCTGGCGGAGGCTGAATTAGAGAAGCATACTTCAGAATGAGTCGGTATCAAGCAGTATATTCAACATGTATGGTATGAAAATGGCCTGGATTTAGGCTTTTTTTTCTGTGTTTGGACAGAATCTGGCAAAATGGGCTCCTGGTCCAGGAATTATTTCAGGGAAGTGCCATGGCCTATGCTATGCAGCTCATACTAGATGATCACAGTGGTCCCTTCCAGACTTTGAATCTGTGTCTGGGCTCCAAGGCGCTGTCACAATACAAACCAACAATAATAAATCCTGTAAAATTCCACCGATTCCCACCACCCGGTGATGAGTATGGATTGTGTCCTGACCAGGTGCATCTGCTTCTTTCAATAGAGAAGCTCTTCTTTCCATGCTGTCTTGGAGGGTCATATAAACCAGGGTGGGCTAAAGGACCTCTCCCCTCTCAGACTTTTATGCCATTTTGTTCCTGATTTACACTGGCACATTAAGTGAATCAGAGTTCCCCATCTCTCGACTGGGATGAAATCTGGATTTACAGGATGGGATTCTCAAAGTTGCCTAGGCAATTCACATGCCAAATCCCCATTGGTTTGGAAATGGGCATCTGAGTCCCATTGGTGGCTTTGGAAATCCCAGCCGTAATGTGCAAAACTAGGGGAGTGTGTTGGCTAATTAGCACATTAGCCAATTTAGCTGCCCAGATTCAGCTGAAAACCTCCATAAATGTTTCAGGAGCAATGCTACTGTGTACTTATATTGTTTTTGTCATGCAAGGATCTCAAAGAGCTTTACAAATATTACTTGTGCCTCACAACACATCTCCATAGCAGTAGCATTATGATACCATGGGTAAAATGCAGCCTGGGAGGGAAGAATTACTCATTGACTTGCAGAGAGTAGACTCGATGAGCACACAGAAATCCTGGCTCCCCCTATTTTGGTCTACCCAGTGAACAACACTCCTTCCCTTTGCTTCTTTAGTTATTGAGGGGATTTTCAAGGCCAATGATTGGTCAATAGCTGAACAAAGATCATTGCTTAAAGGTGGCAACAGCGTGAAATGTAGTTTGACGTGCTTGCCATCCTGTTATATGCTGCTGTCTCTGTACAGGTCATTATTTGCTCCTGCGTGGGTGTGTGTACTCAGGATACACCAGTCTGACAGGCTAATGCACTGCAGAATAAAGCCCTTTCCCCCCAGTTCCCTATAGCATTTCCAGCCATGTTGATGCTTCAGGATTTTCATGCAGTTGTGTGAAGGATCCATCTCTTGCTTAGCAATCAATCAATCAATAAATGTGTTTAGCATCTGTCACGATGAGAATGCTGTAAAAGCATTCGGCAGATCTGAGCTGCATGACTCCCATTCGAGTCAATGGGGAATGCACAGCTAAAATCTGACAGAATGCTTTGAAATTATCTGCCACCGCACCCCCGCTCCTGCTGAAGCCTCTTCGTGAAGTTTCCCCATTTAAGTGTGTTCCTGTGTCATTTCCATATGGTGAAAAGAAGCGCAGAGGAACTGTAGACTCAGATTAGCGGCAAAACCAAATGCTTTTAACTTCAAGGCCAAATGGTGCCATGACTGACTCTCTCCCCATAACCCCATTAGCTGAAGTGGGGCTTACAGGTTGTAAAGCCAGAGCACCGTTTGGCCTGTAGTGTCCCAGGTTTATGATGACGAAAAGCTGATGTATTTTTCTAACCTTAAGCTAACTGTGAGTATGTTTGAAGAGCTGTGTCTGCTTTGCTAATGCCATCCCCCCCATGGCTATCAGAGACTGAATACTGAAGTCAGTGCTGTCGTTTCTTTCTGTGCTCTAACAAGTGCGGGCACTTGATGATTCCATTATTTTTCATTGCCGGCATCTTTTATTGGTGGTATCTGCATTACAGTATGCCAGGTGCTGTACAAACACATAGTAGGAGACAATCCTCTGCCCTCTTACACTCTAAAGAGAAAATGGGTGAGGGGGGGCACAAAGGCATAAAGCAGGAAAGTGACTTGCCCAAGGTCACTCAGCTGGGCAGTGGCTGAGGTGGGACTAGAAGGCAGATCTTCTGAACCCTGGTCCAGGGCACTATGCACTAGACAATATGGTTTAAATGTTCCTTTGTCACTGGGCTGTGAAAAACAATCTTGTCTCGCCGTTAGAGCAAGGGATTAAGTAGCAGCTCCTGGGTTCAGTCCTGGCTGTGACCTTAGCTCTGCCGCGGTTTGCCTGTTCTTAAAAAGGAGATAGCAATGCTACATCTCTCCATGGTCCAGCAGATTGGGCACAGGACTTGGAGTAACGAGAGCAGGATTCTATTCCCAACTCTGGCACTGACTCCCTCTGTGATTTTGGATAAAGTCCTTCAATTCTCTGTTCCTCCATTTCTTCATCTGTAAAATGCAAGGTGCTAATGCCTGTATTATAAGGGGGTTTTGTAATAAGAACGGAAATATCACAGGGATGGGCACAGTTCATAGGCACTGAAATATCACAGTGAGGGTCACAGTATAAGTGCCTAGTTTTGTTGTACGATTTCTTTATTTGCAAAGTACTTTGACATCATCAGATGAAAGGAATACTTAAGTGTAAAATATTTAGTGTCATAATCAATTATTATCAGGCTGAGCTGAACTACTGATCAAATAGTGAAGCAGTACAATGATTTAGAGCCCGATCTAAGCTGATAGGAATCCTTCCACTGATTTTAATGGGCACTGCATCAGACCCTTAGTTGACTGTGCAAAAAAGGTAGGATACGTGTAAACCCATTTTTTAAAGGATGTTCTAATATTGTATTTTCATGATTTAGTGGAACGTAATCAGTTTGCAGGCACAGACTTGTCTGACATGTCTGAATCATTCGTAGAAGCTACTTGAGTTATCAGCCCTATTCCTATTAATGTAGGTGAATGTCATATATTTAGCATTTTGTCACATCAGCCAGGGAAAGAAGTGACTAGGAAATAGCATTTGCCGTGTTTGCTAACTGCCTACTTAATTGCACTCGAACGGCATACGTAATGATGCTCCAAAGACTCAGGTTCATTGCAGGGCATCATGAAGGCAGGTGAGCGTTGTAAGTTTCAGAGTCTCTTAAGTTCCTATCTAGAAGACCAATAGAGCAATAGAGACTTGGCCATGCTATGAATATGGAAGAGTTTGGGGGCGGGTTTTACAGTCAGTCTCCAAAATATATTTTCCACTTCACCAGGAGACCCATTTGCTCAGTTGGTAATTATTACAGCTGTAATGCAAAGATGAGGAGGTATCCAGTTCCCTTGTTACCCAGCAGGATGACCAAACTTCTTTGGGGTACCGTACCTTGGCTGGCACCAAAACAAAATGTAGGTCAGGTGTCAGGTACCTGAATCTGATGCCTAAAAGTGGCTGAGCTCAAGCTGTCATAGATTTTTAAAAGGTGGCTCATGGATTATGCTGATCATCTTACAGGCCTTTTTTGGGGGGTGAGGGAGAGACAGATGCATGCTGATTAATTCAGAGTCATCCCTGTAGAATGAGTGAAATCTAACTAATTTGTCAAAATAATGACCTTTGGTCATGAACTAGGACATCCTGGCTTTGGAATCTCACTCTCTCCAGGGAGGTGATGGCGCTTGGTGCTACGAGGTGCTTGTTTTGCAGTGTATAATGAGGCATGAGAACGAGCAGCAACCGCATGTGCTGATGGCAGGAGGCGTGTTCGAGCTTTATTGATGTCTTCACATCTGCCTGGCAGAGGCAGTGCGTTTATTTGTCAGAGCAGGGTGCCTGGGAATACCAGGGGATACTCCCTTTCTACAAGCCCACCCTCCCCCCACAGACACATGCAGCACATGTACGCACTCTCACTGCTGAGTTTTGTGCAGTTTTTCTCCCTCCTGATTAAAAAAAAAATTATCCCCAGGGGCCAAGGGGTCAGCATCCTGCTCACTGCCTTTCTTAAGGGCCGTGCATAGGGTGCGCAGAAAGCAGACAAGATGGGCAATTGTCAGAAATCAGTAGTCTGAGCACATCTGGAAAGAATTTTCTATAGTATCTGGCTGGTGAATCTTGCCCATATGCTCAGGGTTCAGCTGATCGCCATATTTGGGGTCGGGAAGGAACTTTCCTCCAGGGCAGATTGGAAGAGGCCCTGGAGGTTTTTCGCCTTCCTCTGTAGCATGGGGCACGGGTCACTTGCTGACTTCCGCAGAACTACTCAGGTGAGGAACTGAGGGAGGGCAGGGGAAGGAGGGACTCACAGTCAGGCCCCATTTTTTTTTCTTCTGAAGGAAGGTGATACAGTTGCATACGATTGTCCCCAAACAGCCCCATTACCTCCTATAAGTAGGAGTGCAGCCTACCATTCCAGCGCTAGCTAAGGGCAGAGAATCCGGGTCATCAGTTAGATTTCCCTTCGATTGCTACCACTGTGAAATGTTGCTGCTTTGGATAATGTACCCCTTGCTTACCAGCAAGGTGTTAACAACAGAAGCTTGGGAATTCAGCTGTATGAGACAGCAGCTCGCAGCCCCTTGCAAGTCTCAAAGTTACTTTAACAGCGAATGTGAGTTGGAAAACACGTGCTGGCTGGCACCTTCGCCTGTCCAGATCTGCTGATTCTCAGCTTCCCTGGGTCGTTTGTGTCCTAGCAACTGCCCTGACACACTAAGTTACACACTTCTCTGCAAGGTGATTTTTGACTTGACTCCTTGGTCTCTTTGAGAACATCTTTGTGAATTTATCTCGCCGCATCCAATCTCTGGCAGACGTTAGCCCCCATCCTCCCTACACTGGGATGCCCGAGTCCCTTATTATATATTTTTCCCAACAGATTGTCTCCTTTTTCTACCCTCTAAGTGATATAATTGAATCCATGCTTCAGGCAGACACAGCAGAGCTCCTTTTCCCCTGTGCCAACCCCCGTACCAGGGAGTGGAATTAATCTGGAAGATTACCTTTGAAAACATCCTATTACCCAGGCAGAAATCATCCCATCTTTGTAGCTGTGACTTCCGTAAAGGCTGATGTAGCAGGACTGGCTAGATGCTGTCCATGCTGGAGGCTTGAATCATCTTTTCAGCACATGGTGAGTGCCTCCCGTGCCTTTTGGGCCACACAGTTGCTCAGAAGAATGGCTGGGTTACTTAGGTTATTTCAGCAATATTTGGCCATTGTTCTATTAAGCACCAGTTGAGGGATGACCTAAGTTCAGGAGCAGACTGTTGATCTCACCTCATGGGACAGTGGAGTCTGAGAGCACGGGGGAGTTCAGACTCTCTCCTCTCCTTTCATCTTGTCCTTCTCCTCTCCCTGCAGCTTCTTTTTGCTCACCTCTCCTCGGTCCCTCTCCTCCTGTAAGTACCATTTATTCCTTGGAGCTCTGGCTTTGTACTTGGCTTAGGTCATATAGTTTTCCGGTGTGTCCATAGTTAAAACTTGTGTATATTCTTGAGAAGTGAGTTAAAAGAGCAGGAGATTTCTGGGTAGACAGCAGGAGTGCTGCCGTGCTGGGGCTTTAGGGTCTGTTCAAAGCCAACTGCCGTCAATGAAAGGACTGGATTTCAGATCAGATCCTTGGACAGAAGTGTTGCATCTTCTCTGTTCACAAGATCAGCACTTGCTCAGACTGGTTTCCCTAGTGTATGTGTGTGGTGAGCAAGCTGGCATTTTTCTGGCCTCCATTTCCATTGTATCTGAGCACCTCACAATCTTTAAGGCATTTGGCCTGACACCGCCTTTGAGGGAGGTGCTCTCATTCCCATGTTACAACAGAGAGACTTGCCCAAGGTGACACAGGAAGTGAGAATCCTCCCCAGGCCCAGGCTAATGCCCTAACTGCTGCACAATCCTCCCTGTCACACTGCTTTCAATAAGTCCGTCGGCAGAGCTTCATATTCCCTCTCCAGACGTAGAAGTGTCACTGGTGAGTTCTCAGCAGCTCCTGTCACTGCAGCACAGATGGGATAATTAAGCGGACACTCCATGTCTACAGATTTCTTTGGAAGCTGGGAAAATGAGCATCTTGTCCAAAAAAATGGCAGTGCTTCCAGTGCATGATGCACTGACTGAGATGAGAGATGAATGATTTCACGGAGCTGTGTGATGCATCAGCTGGGTGTTTTTTTCTAACAGTTTGGAAATCCAGAAACATCAGTGAGGATTTACATTTCTCTTTCCTTTCAAGCTGTAAAGGGAAATAGATTTTTATGTTGGCCTGACTGTTTTTCCTCTGTTTTTAGCTGGCCCACATGGAAGCAGCCTTGCTTCATGCAGGAATAATGGGCATGTGTTCTTTCACCTCATTTGATTGTTTGGGATTTTTAATTAAGTTTTGCATTTGATTGCATTCAGTGCTGAAGGCCTTTTTAAAAGAGGATTTCACTGGGGCTGTCTTTTACCATGGTAATAATGACATTAGTTCCAGACAGACATGAATCACAATTCAAAGGTTGATCTTTAGCAGTAAGTGAAACAAACAAATAAGCTTAGAATCACATTTCCAGTTATTCTAGGCAGATAACAAGTAGAAAAGTTATTGGCACTCATGCTTCAGGGCATAAACTGGCCAGCAAGGGAGTCAGGAAGAAATTGTCCTTTGTGGGTTGTTGAAAGGGCTTGCACAAGGTCTGTGACAGCTATCGTTTTAGCTGACAGACTGGGGAGTGAACCATGAACTTCCTGAGCTGGGATTTTAAACTGCTACAGTTTGAGTTAAAGAGCGAAGGCTCCCTATCTGTGGCAGCAAAAGACTCCTGTCCTCTGTGAATCAGGCACCAAGAAGGACCTGTAACACACATTAACCAGTGAATTACACATGCACCCAGTTAAATCCCATGTAAGCCCTCAAAATATGGCCCAAGTAGTGTGTTGGCTTCATGTTAGACCTCTACACAGGGATCAACTTTCACCCTTGGCAAGGTGAATTAAGGAGAGTTCACTTCTGGGCTTTCTTCAGAAGCATCCAACACAGCCAAGTGACAGACCTGGACACAGCACTAGATGGACCATTGCTCAGGTCTGGTGGGGCGCCCTTGCTTTGTTCCTCAGTCAAATGAATACAGTGTTGAAATTGCTTAGAGAATGGATAGATGGAGCCCTCCTCCAGCCCTTCCCCCAAGGACAGAGCTGGGTATAATGAGCATATATATGGTTAGGTGTCTTCACTATATCCCTAGAAGATTTTTCTAAACATTATGGGTTATTCTGAGATATCCACAACTATTACAGTGTTGATCTGAATTTGCTCAAGGAGCAGAATTATTGTTTGTGGTTGGTGCAATCCATCAAAATAGCCTGCTAAGGCTAGATGGGGAAACGTGTCTCAGGGAAATGAGAAGAAAAATAGCCCGTTCTTTAGAAAGACAGGCTTGTTAACATGATTGTAATATATGTGACCTCACTGCCTGCATGGGAAATCCATTGGAAATTCTGTACTACACAAATACTGTAAGGAACCAGATGGTGTGCACCACTACTGCTGTGGTTAACGGGCAGCATTCACTGTAAATATCACCCATGAGAGTACCATGAGGTCCAAGGTCATGTTAACATTTAAGACTCTTTGGGCCCATTTATTCCATTTAAATTAATACAACAGTTCTGGGGAAGAGGAATTTCCCCCAAAGGCTGCAGAAGCAGCTGCTAAGCTCTTACCCAGAGACTGGTGTAATGCAATGGCTAGGGTGGCTTTCTGGCTTCCTTTCTTTTCCAGGGACAGAAGATCCTGTGGTCTCACCCTCCCATAGGTGCCGAGTTTCTAATCTGCCGGGGATGCTCCTCCCTTGGCTCTGCCCAAGACCCACCCCTACTCCACCACTTCCCCCCTTCACCCCTGCCCTGCTTCTTCCCACCCCCGCTCCATCCAGCCTCTTCCCTCCCCCACCCTGCCCCTTCCCCACCCAGTTCCACCTCCTCCCCCAAGCACACTGTGCCCTTGCTCCTCCCCATCCCCTCCCAGCACCTCCTGACACCACAAAACAGTGGTGGGGGAGGCGCTGATCTGCGGGACCCGCAGGCAGGCAGGAGGTGTGGGGGGAAAGGGGAGTTTCGGCTGGGGGGCTGCTGATGGGTGCTCAGCACCCGCCATTTTTTCCTACAGGTGCCCCAGCCCCAGAGCATCCCTGGAGTCAGCGCCTATGCATACTCAGACCTACTCCCACCTACCAGTAGCCTGGTGCCACCCAGGGAGAAAACACACCCCCTGTGTGACCCCTTGCCGCCACCACCCTCCCATGGTGGAGCTGCCCCAGTTGTGCAATCAGAGGAGTTTCCCCAGCTGCAGAGGAAGGGCAAGAGTTGGCTCGTTATGAAAACGGGTCTCTGAGCATTGACGGACAGCCACACGGCTCCATGGCACTGAATCGTTTCCGTCAGACGCTCCGGTTGTTCTTTTCCAGGCTACTCCCAGCCACGTCTCCCTTAAGCCCAGCAAGGCCTGCTGTAGAGTGCTAGGGAGAGTGGGATGTTGCCTGAGCTCCACGCTCCCTGTTGGAGCTACAGCTGAAAAATGTCATGAGCACGGAAAGGGAATCTTTCCTCCCAACGAGTTTTTGCTTTTTATGGGATGAGCAGACGTCAGTGAACGGATGATTTCTTTTGGTATTGATCTTCTAGCTTTGTTTTTATTGTTCTACAGGTAAGTGAAAATAACACACACTTTACTCCGTGCAGCTATGGGAAAGTAACTCTAGTAGGGCATAAATCATATACCCAGTAAATCCAGCCTAAAACAGATTTGCTACCTTATATAGAATAATAGAAATATAATATATAAAATAATAATATATAATATATAAAATATAATATTCTCCCTTGCTGAAAATCAAGCCAATTATTCTTATCCTACCTTCAGTGGACATGGAGAACAATTAATTGATTCATCTTTACAACAGTCCTTAACATATTTAAAGGCTATCAGGTCCCCTTCTCAGTCTGCTTTCCCGGTCTGAATATGCCCAGGGTTTTTTTTAAACCTTTCCTCAGAGGTCAGGTTTTCTAAACTTTTCATCATTTTTGTTGCTCTCCTCTGGATTCTTTCCAGTTTGTCCACCACTTCCTTGAAGTGTGTTGCCCAGAACTGGACACTGTACTCCAGCTGGGGCCTCCCTAGTGCCGAGGAGAGTAGGACAGTCACCTCCCATGTCTTACATACAACACTCCTGTTAATATACCCCAGAATCATATTAGCCTTTTTTTAAACTGCATCACATTGTTGGCTCACATGCAATGTATGATCACTAAAACCCCCAGAAAAGTGTGGCGCAGTACAGTACAAAGCATGGTAAAATGAGCAAATATTATGGTAAAAATATTTTGATATCATGCGTGAACTATTTGAATCGAGCGAAAATGTTTTTATGGACATCAACCAAATCACCTAATGGAGTGCTCATGGAATAGGATGGGTCAGCATGAAATTTTAAATTTGCACTAATCTGCCTAAAACAAGAGAAGTCTGAAATACTCTGTGTGTGGCACCCGCTTTATTCTGATTATATACAAAATCATGTAACTGCGGTCATGTTACTAGTTACTTTGGCTCAGTATGGACCACACATATGTGGGGCAAGACCTGAAACCAGTTATCGCTTCTGAGCTAGGCAGTGCTTTTAGCACATGGCCATAGTAAGGGGAAGTGCATTGATGCGCTTAGTAGCATAGTGGTTCAGCAAGTTAAAATGCCTCCTGAGACTCTCCAGTTATACTGGGATGAAGTAGAAGTACTTTGCAACACCCCTTTATGGGTGCATGTCCCCTCTTCCGTATGTGGCCAGCCAGACTCCATCCAGTTGCTCCCAGTGGGGAGAAGACCCTGCGTACCCCCAAGTTTCATACGCAATATGAGCAGCCTTAACACAGGTTATGCAGGGCAGGGTGAGTCCTTATTCCCTTCCACTCCCCAACACAACTTTCGTTAGACAGTGGAGCCTGTAGTAGGAAACTAAAGAAGGATTGAGCCTCCCCGTTACAGGGGGGTTGGGCTGTATGTCTGGCCACAGTTTTCCCTGTCTGTGTTTAGTCAGTCTAAGCCATTGCATTCTTCACCAGTTCTATTTCACTTGGAAGCTAAAGCATTTATTATCTGGAGTCAAAGAGGCCATCTCTGTTCCCTCTTTTCAAGATCCGAAAATCAAAAGCACTTCCTCTCACTGAACATCATTCCTCCTCTTAATCGTCACATGGGGGGAAAATGTCACTCATTTCAGGATTAAAAACTATCGGTATTGAAGGAAATGCTGCTGATCCCCCATACGCCAACCCCAGATTACCAAAGCAAAGCCCAGAGGGTGCTTGCAGTTTTCAAAGCGGAATCTGAAAAGGGTATGGAGCCTAATTCTCCAAAAGACATACAGGATTTGTACATTACAAATTATTGTGCCTTCTGCAGTCTTAAATACTAGGGGACAGGGTCAAGATGGCAGCTTTGATTACGTGTAAGACAGTGGTTGACTTTTTTTGGCACTTCACTGTGATAACACCTACATTTCAGTGACTTGCTGGTTCAGAGAAGTGGACTCCAAAATGCTCATTGTTTTGGCCATGTTGTGCTGGTACAAACCCGTATCCTCTGGCTCATTTCATACAGGAGCCTTCGGTGGACAGGAAATTGCACCCTTTCCTTTCCAGCTGGAATGCAGGAACAGCAAGGTAGCCAGCAGCAAATCAGGAGTGGTGGTTGTGGGTAGGGTAGACAGCAATCAGAATGAATGATGCCATTTGATTTCTCTTTGCTGTTTCCTGAATGTCAGGAATATAGTTTCATCCTATTCGTCTTCAGATAGGACCATGTCAGGCCCTCACTCTGGGTGTGTCTCCTGTTCCCTGCTGCAGACTGAAAAGATGGAGAATTGCATTCTGATAACAATTAAATCAGAGGTAGTTGATCTATCAAGTCCCTATCTCTTCCTCATTATTGTATAAAACAATCTTCACAGCATTCCCTGTGGGTGAAGGGAATATTATTTGACAAACACAATACAGAGAGATTAGGTGACTTGCCCCAGGTCATCTAGGAAGTCCGGGGCAGAGCTGGAAATTGAACCCAGGTTTTCTGAGTAATAGTTTAGTGCCATAACCACAGGTTCAAGCTCATGCTCCTTCCCTGCAAGTGAGAGCAGCTTTATGGCCTTCAGTGGCAATACCCCAGATGTTCATAAACGTAACTGAGTTTAGAATGTGACCTATAGCTCCATGGCTGGACTGTAGTTAACCTGACTTTCACTGCAGTGGCTTGTTGTGGCTAGTTGCTTCAGTTTGAGTTGGAATTGGTCAGAGAAACTTCAATAGAACCATATTATGTCAGAATATGAAGTTCTGTCCAAATCAAATAGCTTCACAAAATCCGGTTGATTTCACTGCAGTTTTGTTTCAGGGGTGGGGGGCAAGAGTAACAACGATGTTGAACATTTTGGTCTGAAAATGTCAGAACGTCTGGTTCCTCCGTTTTCAGAACAGAACACTTTGATTTTTCATTTTTAAGCAATGCTTCATTTTACTTTTTTATTCTGGGTGGTATTATATATTTTAATAACACAGAATTTGTAAAAAAGACAAAATTGAAACAAAATGACTTTGTCAAAAGAGAACATCTTGATTGACTTGACGCTATTTTTTCTTTCAAGATTCTCCGTTAGGCAGAATTTTGAAATTTTTCGTTTTCACTTTGATTTGGAATGAAGCCAAGTTTCAAAATCCTTCACAGATTAGAACTTCCTCCACAAAGCTGTAGCCGCAGCACTGAGAGGCAGAAACCGCTGAACACCAGAATGGTACCACAAGCTGGTTACTGTCTATGGTGAGAGACAATTGTTTAGGGGCTGTAGGTAGCTCATAAACGAACTACTAAACTATTCACGATAGGAGTGTGCACTCTTGCAGGCCTGTATGTTCCATCCTGTCTAACTAAGGATCAGCTCCCTTGGCAAAATTCACTTGTGTGCAGTGGGTCAGTACACACATTATGCATAACTTAAGTCCCTGAAGATGCACAGGCATTTGCTAACCCTCTACATAGGGGTGAATTTTGGGTCAATTTTGGGTCATGTCAATAGTAAAAATACATGCAAAAAATAAAATCGAAGGGGAAAAATCTGCAGAAATGAAATATTCTTGATCTAGGTTAAAATAAGGAGGTGATTCCCCAGGAGAGGTTTTTAACAAGGGGGCTTTCAGTTAGTTACACCTATAGACTTCATACATTGTGGCTGATCCATAACATTCACAGGGCAGGCAGCATGCAGCTAGAACTGGATGTTTGCCCAGAACTGTAAGTCCTTTTAATATGTGCTACTGCATATTTCACTCAGGTATATTTTGCTGGGGATAATGTATTAATGTTTGCCACAAAGCTGCAGAACAAAATAAGATTTCCTTAAGAATTAATTGGAAGCAGTGTTTTCCTAATCAGTATTCCCTAAAACGCGCTCAAGGTGCATTAGCACATTAGGAAAGCAATCAGAGAGCTGTCTTTTATCTACATGGGTCTCTGCTCAAGTCCATAGAAGCAGTGGTGCTGTTAGCTGGGATTGGAACACAATATCAGTGGTGCAAGTAAAATCTGTTTCTTACCAGTACGGTCAGTGTGTGTGTGTGCGGGGGACCAACTAAGGGGAGGGGGCATGTGACTTCCCCACGTGACTCTCCATGTGACTCCTCACCATCCCGCCGCCAACCCAGGGCCCTTGCGCTCTTCCCATCCCAGCGGGGAAAGGAGCAGAACTCCCAGCCTCAGCCCTCTCCTCCAGCGGGGCTGCTGCCGTGGTACATAGATGGAGACGCAGCTCTCCTCTGGCGGCGCTGCTGCTCTGACCTTCTGGTACACTGTACCAGCTATCAATAGCTTGCCGGTACGGCGTACCGGAGTGTGCCGGCCGACTTGCACTGCTGCACAATATAAGTCAGCAGTCAGGGGTCGGGGAACGGGGGGGTTAGATAGGAAGTGGGAGTCCTTGGGGGCCTGTGAGGGGGCGGGAGTGTGGATAGGTCAGGGCAGTCAGGGGACAGGGAGCGGGGAGGGGTGGATAGGGGGTGGGATCCTGGGTGGGGGTGGTTTGGGGCAGGGGGTCCCAGGAGGGGGCAGTCAGGGGGCAAGTAGCGGGAGGGTTGGATGGGTCAGAGGTTCTGAGGGGGACCGTCGGGGGGTGGGAAGTGGGAGGGGATGAATAGGGGGCAGGGGCCAGGCTGTTTGGGGGGCACAGCCCTCCCTACCCAGCCCTCCATACAGTTTCGCACCCCAAAGAGGCCCTCAGGCCAAAAAGTTTGCCCACCCCTGGGCTAGAGTCTCTGACCTACATGTCCACTGATGTACCTCAGTCTGTCCTAATGGACAGGTGCATCATAAGAGTCCATGGGTGTGGTGCACCATGGGAGATACAGTTCATGTGAGGAGCCCCGTTCATAAAAGAGAAGAGGGATATGGGGAAACTGAACACAACACCCGTACGGTACTGGATCAGCATTTCCAAAACTAAATATTTCCAGTGTGAGGCATTCATGCTTTTTGACCAAAAAAAAAAAAAAAAAAAACCCAACATTTTCCTGGAAAGCAGATGCCTTCCACAAAAAAATTATTTTTCAAAAAATACTACTTTCCATCAGAAAACCAGTGTTGATGGAAAATTTGCATCCAGCTGTAGTTGTGAGATCCTCTGAGGCAAGGTGATACAAAAACACAGAGTACAATTATCGATGAGTGTACGTATTTCTTACTCAGTTCTGGTGCACCTACCAATGGTTAGAAATCATTAGCCTATAATCTAACAGTCCTTAAGAAAGCCTCATAGTTTACACATATTTGCTGTCTCCTCCACTTTCAATGTAACCAGAAGGAGCCTATTCTTTTTGTTTCCGTATCAGCTTTCATGCTGAGCTGCCGGTCCCCGTGGAATGGAAACTGGTTTCCCTTGATTGACTGCCACATGGGAGCAAAGGTTGACTAGGTCAGAAATGCCAATCTGACATGAGCCCATTTTGTTTCCTTCTTATTTCAGAGCACTACTTCAGGGAAAGAAAACATAGAAAGGCTCTTGCATTTTTTGCTGACACTTATGACGCGATCAAGTGCTTGGGATGAAGCAAAGCAGCCTGTACAAAGTGTAGACGTTCACATTTTTTCCCCCTCTAGAGTAAATAAATGTTGACAGACCTCACGGCAACATCAGATATAGGATCTGGCTGGAGTTAAGGAGCTGAGCTTCAAGCCAGGCTGTGTATTTTTTACTCCCGCTCTGGAGCAGCGCAGTTTAGGATGCGTCAGCCACTGACACACAGGTACTGATAGTTGAGGAGACATTGTATGTGGAGTAGCACCTCCCCCTGCAAATAGCACGGGAGTCAATGGTTCTACTTATGGGAGAAAGCTCTACTCAAGGGCGAGTGAGGGTAATGGAATCTGGCCTAAATTTGATGCAACTTCTGTTTCCTACTCCTTTCCTTCTAAAATAAAAAAGTTATCTTCTCTACAGGGAAATGCTGTAGCTCGAGGAGCAGATGTAATTATTCCTGATTCCAGCATCCTTTGGTGTGGTCAGGCAATGTGCTACCACCAACAGATTTTTACTATTAGATTCTGATCTCCTATGGTTTGGGTTCTGATTGGAACCAAATCTAAAGGTGTATTTTCTAGCTACACAGTGGTCTTGGGTCCACTTTACCTCCTGTCTTGCCACCCTGTTACTGTCAGTCACTTGTCCCTGTCTTGCGTAATTTCAGGCTGGGGTCAGTTCCCAGACTTCACAATCGCATGTCTCATTCTTCCTCTGTGTGCTAAGTGTCTGCGGTTAAAGGTGACGCCACATTCCCCATGGCACTTACCGATGTCTTGCAGAATAGGGATGATAATGGATTCCTCCTTTTGCACCTTGACACAAAGCTTAGGTGCCTCCTGGAGTTTTTCAAAGCTCAAATGAGTTTCATTTGTTATTTTCCTGGTCAATCACTTTTTCCTCGTTATAGAAAGGCTGGAAAACTCTCCTGTTCTTTGAAGTGACAGCACTGATTCAGGCAGGACTCATTAATATAATTTATCTTGCGACCTACTACTCCTTATGCTTGTGGGCTAAGCGGTGTACACCGTGCTAAATCATCAAATGTCTGGTAAACCTGCCAAGGTGTCCGTTACGTATCTGAAATGTACAGCATAAGGAGAGTGGTGCTTGCGTTGGGGAAGGATTACTGTCCTCCGTTGCCATGAATTAAGATTAGAGGCCAGCGCATGGTGCATTCCTGAAATATAGGCTGTCAATTGGGTACTGGAGACTAGCTTTCCTAATCGTCTGTCCCTCAAGAAGCCCTCATCTAAAGTCTTCATAACTGACCTATGTGCTTCTCGTTGTCATAGACTCATTAGGTGTCTCTTTGTAAAAGAGCCAACAGAATCCCCGCAGGAGGGGGCAAAAAACGGTTTCCTGTAAGGATTTTTAATCAATATCACGTGTGGGCTAAATGATGCTAATGAGGTAGGAAAGTGCTTCAGTCTCTAGTGCTGCTGTGGGCTAAGAAAGAAATGCGGTTCCCTTCCACTGTAAAACACAAAACGCACTATTCTGCCTTCCTTCTTTCCAGTCCTGAGCAATCCGCTCAGCCCAGTAAACTAACAAAGGCAGGTCTGACTGGTTGTTGAATTAGCCATCCAAGGTAACATTTACCTCAGACAGTTTCTAATACGTACGAGAAAAGCAGAGAAGTGCTATTAAGACAGGCAGTAGGGCCAACTATCACAATTCTGCACTGCCCAGAACTTCGCAGAGACCTTTATACCTGTGGAGAGTGGGTGTAGAATGATACCAAGTCAGAATTCCTCTCTTACAACAGTGGCAGTGTTTTACACTTCCTTCATGGGTGCGCCTTTGCACAATGGTACACGGTGACACAGATGCAAATCAGCGCAGAATCAGGTGTAAGAAGTTAGAGTGAAAAGTATGTGGGGAATCACTGCCTGGTTGGAGGAGTGTCTGGCTTCTGTTGATGACTTCTGCTGAACAGGGATGCCACGGGCTTAGGGTTCATTTGCTCAGATAGGAGGGTGGACGCTCCAAAATCCAATACCATCCACAAGAGGAAGAAATAAATTCCCATTTCTGTGTTCTATCTTATGAAAAAAAAATAATGAAGCTTCATAACTATTTTGCTTGCAATCAAAACTGAAGAGCTTGGAATGTCATAGAATATCAGGGTTGGAAGGGACCTCAGAAGATCATCTAGTCCAACCCCTTGCTCAAAGCAGGACCAATCCCCAATTTTTGCCCCAGATCCCTAAATGGCCCCCTCAGGGATTGAACTCACAACCCTGAGTTTAGCAGGCCAATTCTCAAACCACTGAGCTATCCCTCCCCCCATGTGCTACTTTGGAGCGACAAGTTGGTTTCTTTTTAAACAACACAATCAGACACTTTAACAATGAAAAGTAAGGTGTCTCGGCTCAGCAAAGAACCCACCCTTTCAAGTCCATATTTGCTTTCCAGAGAAAAGCTCCTCAGTTTGCTAGAGCAGCAACACTTTCAAGTTTGCAATGACACCAAGTGAGTTGGATGCATAGTCTTGGGCTACATAACGCTCATTATGCACAGCTCTGTCTGGGAGATTGGCATTTGTCTCAGGAAGAATGAGTAGTTAATTGGTGGGATTTTTGAAAGCACTCAGTGCTTCTATTCCCCCTGAAGTAAATGGAAGGTCTGCCATTAACGCCAGAGTTTAGAGTTAGGCCAATTTGAAAATCTCATCCCCACAAATTCTGTAGGATGATTGATCCCCTACCCAATTTGCCTTAAATCTTTTGTTTAGTGCATTCATGACATGGCCACCTACCTACTTCATAATTCCGCTGTATTGCTCTGTATTGTGCTGGTGACAAGCAGCCTCTAACCTCTGCTGCCCTGGCTCACTGAGATTAGATGTATGTGGCTCAGGGGAAGCTTGCTAAAGCTTTTCTAGCTGTTCACCAGCATAAGAGAAAGAGGGGAGTTGCAGGAGCCAAACCAAACCCCAGGCACTTCTCTGTACTTCCAAGTTCACTGTTACAAATGCCATTTAAGAGACCATCCACTCAGGAGATAAAAGCTTTCCCATGTTGAGAGATTATCTGGAGTGTCTTGTGGGAGCTAACTGTATCCTCTGTAAATTAAATGGTGGGCAGCTCAGCACATTTGTGTGGAAACCTGTTGTGACACGATGGTCCATAAAGCTCTAGCAAGAGAGCGGCACTGTAATGATGTAATGGCATTATTGTGTCTTGGCATTAGCAGTGGCCAGAGCCCAGAGAGGGCTATGATAACTGCACATTATCAGCAAAAGAAAAGGGAATCCACCTCCACCGTCGCCTCCCGGCTTGTTTCATTTCTAGTGGGACAGAGCATCGCCAGCCCTGAGAGATCAAACATCAGAAGCTAGACCACAGGGAAATAAATAGTCAGGTCTGTGTGGAAAACATGAGATTGATTTCAGGGTGAATTTGTGCACACCTACATGTACAGGGTTCCAATCTTATCCATCTTGATTGCTGAAAAGCAGCTTTCATATTTCACATTTCATAGACAGATTCTTATTTAATATAGAGATATTTCTGAGGCATCTACCTTTTAAAATGTGCTTACTAGTGCCCTGAGGTAAATAAACTTATTATGGGCTGATCACACACACACACAGTGCTCATTCACTGCACTCATGAGCTTAATAAACTTGGAGCTTCCCTATTTCTCTCTCAGATGGTGAAGGGTGAAGAACAAGGACTTTACTGGGGACAGGGCATGTTGCTAGCTAAAGCTTGTGTATCTGAATTCATGCTGTAGAAAAACGGTGGTTTGAAAGATCTATGGACTGAAATCCATCTAAAACCATGCATAAAGGTACAGTACAGGCAATGATAGTACAAGTACGTTGCCCCCATCAACTTTGACCTTGACATCTGTAGGGGTGTGAAGGGTAGTTCGGTCTCCATGGCATGTTCAGCAGGGCTGGCCAGAAAACAAGAATTCCATTTTGTGAAAAATGTTGAAGTTTCAGAATTTGTTTACGTTCCGACATGGAACAAAACCAAGACATTTTGAAATTTTTGGTGAAAAAACATGTGAGAGCACCCGCCCCAGAATAGCTATGGCACTCCCTTGGGATGTGGGTTCAAGTCCTTACTCTGCTTGATTCACATACCAGCAATCTAAAGAATCAGCCTCTCCTGATGGAGCTGTTTCACTTTATGTAAAGAATTTAATATTCTTTGCTTAGCGAAAGATGATTCAATAGTCTGGTGTCTAAGATACTCACCAGGGTTGTGGAAGACACGGGACACCAAGTTCACATCCCTGCTCTGAATCTGGCACAACAGAGCTTTAAATCTGGGTCTTCTACATCCCAGTTGAGGGTCCTAACCACTGAGCTACTGACTATTCTGGGGGCTCGCTCTCTCTGATTTTGACCAGAAATTCCACCCCAGACCTCAGAAACCTCCCTGATGAAAGTTCTGTCGAAACAGCCATGTTTCCACAAAAAATTTTGGTTTCAACAAATCTGCATTTTTGGTTTCAACAAAAAAAGTTTCAGCGGAAAATCCCCAACCAGTTCTGTCTTTGAGTCCTTGACCTCTTCTGACACTACCAAGAGGCTGCCAGTAGTGCTGCTGTTTTTTGTTTGCTTCTCATGTGCCTGCTTGTCCTGAGGGTAGGGTGACCAGATGTCCTGATTTTATAGGGACAGTCCCAATTTTGGGGGCTTTTTCTTATTTAGGCACCTATTATCCTCCACCCCCGTCCCGATTGTTTACACTTGCTATCTGGTCACCCTACCTGAGGGTGCTCAACTGAGACCCATCAAACTCATTTCACATAGGCCACAAAAAGAGCTATTTGCAAGAAGGAAACAGACTGACAGAGAAACTGCCTGGTTTTTGCAAAACCTATATCCTTTTTCTCTCATCTGCTGAATTTTCTTTCTGCTTTAAGATGAATGGTTTGGACACGTCTGAAGTAAAACAAGGCAAAGATAATCTGCTTTTTTAATGATGACCTGTTTCTGAATGCCCTGGCCTGATTTATGAAAATGAAGTAGATGTTACACCGTGTCTTGGTGCTGCTCTGTTGGCATTGTGAACAAACTGCAACCTAGCCATTGTGCTTATTCATCCAAAGGGCTGGCTGGGAATTCAATGATTAAATAATTATTGCTTTCTTCATTTACAGAACAGTAAACGGGAGAGATTGGGTAACCAAACCACTCAGTCTCTCCCTGCCTGCCTGCATCTGTTTCTTTTTATAAATTATAATCTTAACAGCACAAGATCAAGGTATTTCTTTAATCATTCTTGCAGTAGTGTTGGGGTTTTGGTTTACTCCCTGCTTATGATAACCCTGGGGAAGCCAGAATTGAAGTCTGTTTTCCTGCCAGCTTTATTTTCTCTCTCCATTGCATGAGCATTAATGAATTTAAAATCTAACAGCCTGATTCTCCTCTCACCCTGTTGTAAATCTGGAATAACTCCATTAAAAGGGAGAGATTCTCACCCCCACTCTGGTTCCTTTATGCCGCATAAAAGGGCCAGAGTGGCTTAAAGATGCCCTCAAAGCCCTATATCCTGCTGGGGAGGATTCCCCTGGTGCAGGCACGATAAGGCTGCTCCCAGGGACCTCCTCAAGCTCCTCAGTGCTGGGGCATGGCAGGGGCAGGGCTGGCAGTGGGAGAGGCATGCTGAGACTGCCGAGGTTCTGGGCAATGCTGCCACACACAGGACAACTCAGGGAGGCTGCTGTAACTTAGGCCCCTGGGCTGCAAGCTCCAAAGTGCAGCTCCTAGAAGTCCAGCACAGAACCTCACCCCGGGTCTCACTCTCAGATCAGTGTCAGAAGTTACTCACACCCAGGAGCCACTTGGGGGTCTAGTCCCAGCTCTGTGGCCTTGGGAGACACTTAGCCTCTCTGCCTCAGCTTCCCCCCTCTGGGAAATGAAGATACTTGATTAATTGCCTCCCCAAGGCATGGAGTTAATTAGTTAAGACTACGTAATTGCTTAGCATAGCTAATCATAAGTGAGACACTGGAGTTGTAAGCTAATGCACTGGCCTCAAGTTTGAGAAAGGAAAATCCCCATTTATAGGCCATTCATTGCAGTCGGTATCCAGCCTTCAGTGTGCAGAGGCAAGCTAAGTATCTGAGGCATTCAGTTCCCCGGCTGATTATTTTCCTCAGATCCACCTCAGCTTGAACTTTGATCTGCAATGACTCAGGTGTAAACGAGTGCTTTGAGGCTTTGTCTAATTTTTCTCCTCATGGGCATCCCAAGGAAAAGAGAGAACCAGCAAGCAGCAGATGAAGCTCGTTAGCACACCAGAGATTTTCAGTGTCAGAGCGTCACTTAAAACACACCGAAGGATTAGGAGGAAAGTGCAGTGCTAGCAGGAAATAGAAGACTCTCTCCTGTAGAGGGGAGGTAACTAAGGTGAGAGATGGAGCAGGAGTACCAGTCACTGCCTGAGGGCCCTGTGCCCTCCTGTCTGGCAGACAGGAGATTGGAGAATAGAGGTGGGAAGAATGATACAATTCATGTGAGTGCAATACCTCTGGGGCAGCACTGTGCCCCTTGTACAGATGCAAGTGGAAGGACTGCTCTCTTCCTGTGCCCTGGGGATGGAATCTACCCTACAGACACAAGAATCCATCCATGCAGCTACAGGGAGGGGACAAAAAAATGTGGAAATGGTTTTGCTATTAAGCCCTTTGTATTGAAAAACATAATACCAAGGATGTAAATTGTGCCACAAAAGCTGGCGATATTTAAATAACATTTAAATTCACTCCACATTTAAACAGAAAAGTAGAAAACGGCATTAAATTCAGATAAGTGCAAGATTATGCATTCAGGAGTCAGAAATATTAAATATATCCACATAATGGAAAAGAAGGTCTGGCTGGTAATGGATTGTGAAAAGAGTTCAGGGTTTTAATAGATCATTCCTTCAGATCATCAGCACTGTAAAGTGGTAGTTAATAAATTATTCGACATGTACATTTACTCATATATTTTAACTAGCTGTAATGAACAGGTCTTGTCGGCTCACCTAGACTCCTGCAATAGCTGCCAAAGCGCTTGAGTGAGATTTAGTAACTCTCAGCAGTATTGATAGCCAGGACTACAGGTTATTATGAATAAAGTGTTGTCAGAAATGGCTTGGAAAGGACATTGTGTCCGACCCTTGTCAGACTCACAGTATTGAGGTAGGCTTGGGTTATGCTTCCACCCTGAGCTTTTGGATGGCAGATCCAGCTGAGGTCAGCTGCAGACTCACATGACCATCTGTTTCTTGGTAGATCCTAGCTCCGCTAGCGTAGAACCTTTTGATATCAATCCATATGGCAAGTCAGGGGCAGCCTAAGAGATAAGTTAAGTAGGTGGTTGCCTAGGGTGTTATTTTTCAAGAGCACAGTGACTGCCTTGGACACTCATCAGCTGGCCAGTCCCACGCTCTTGTTCTCCAGTTAGAGTTTCTACCCATCTGGTTCATCCTCCAGAGGGACAGGAGGTTTCTGTTTCTGCTCAGTTGGCTGCCGCAAGTCCTTGGCCTCCCAGAATCCTTTGAACTATCAGCTACCACACCTCTTTCGGAGCACTGCTACAGCCAAGGAATTCTGGGTCACGTTTGAAGAAGTAAAGGCATCTTCTGCAGATGGTTGAGCAGACACTTTCTTCTTCTATAGGAAGAAGTGATACAAATAGAGGATCCGGTTGGTTACTGAGCTGGGTATGCTGGTGGGAAAGAGGGAACAGAAATTGATGGGTGAGTCATTGCCCAATTCTGTCTTTGCCTCCCGTGTCCGGGATGAGGACATTCGGCTTCAGGCTTGGGTTTACAAAACCAGGGGTGGTTTAGACAGGAGTTCCATTTCATTTGAACTGCCAGAGTTCAAAAGTGATTCAGAATGAAGTCTGATTCTCCCCCATCTCTTGATGAAACTAATAACTTTTATCATACAACACACACACACACATCCCCCTACCTTTCATGCTGTACATTAACGAAGGCACTATTTTATTCAGCTTTTTAAAATGCAAAAAACAAGTGCTCTCTATTAGGGAGAGGTTGAGGGGAAATGCTAATATCAAATAATCCTCAGGGTGTGTAGTCTTTCAAAGAACTGCCTATCCAGTAAATTATAATAAACCTGTCTGGACTTGTTTCAGTAAAACTTTTTTCAATCCGATTTGAGTGCTTTTTGTATCAAGAGAGATTTAAGAGCTCACATTGATAAATGGAGCCCTATTGACACTATGAATACATGCTTCCAAATATGGATGGATTAGAAAACTCCATCTCTGTTGAACAACAAAATACCATTTTTTGTTTGCTTTGCATATGCTTGTTTTATTCTGCGGTACTGTCCTCAAAATGTATTCTTATCCCTTAAGAAACTGAAAAAAAATGTTTCAAGGCCCCCAAACGTAGCCCTATTTTAATCACAGCTCCACCATCACCAGCATGTTGGGTTTGTTTTGACTGTGAGTGTCCAGCTCTATTTCTTTCCTATCCCTCATTAGGGACTAGGTCCTGTAGTCCTTACTCATGCAAAACTCCCACTGAAGTCAAAGATAGCAGGGCTGGACCATCCTAGAATATCCTACAAATCACTTGGATTCTGTATGATGCAGAATAGAGTTGTACAGGACTTTTTTCCTTACCAGAGGACAATATACTGAACTAACTTTTCAAGTTCCCAAATATAATTCTAGGGCAAACAACGGTAGGTTAGCATCACCTGAACAGAGCCCAAAGTTCATCCAAACTATGGAAGGCTGGGAAGCAATAGAAGAAGGGAGAAATGCAGTGCAAGAAGAGGGAAGTGTGATGGGACCAGAGGAGCTGGGGGTGTTCAAAAAGTTGCAGAGGTAGTGGGAAGAGGACCAGGACAGGTCACAGAGAGGAGAGAAGCCACAGAGGAAGCATAGGAGGTCCAGAAGCTGTCCACACCACTCCACAGAAATGCACAGAATGCTCTCACAGACGTGGTGAGGACCTCAGCTTTGTGTCTTCTCTGAAAAGTGGCACTCCCAGAAGCACAGCACCCCTAATGCCATGCCTTGGTGTTGGTCCAGTACTGATTCAGAGGGAAAGAGCACTATCTACTGAATCATTAATGCTGCTTCCTGCAATACAGCAACCATCATCACCACTCTAAGGACATCATTTCAGAATTGATCAGGGAAATACGCCTCCTATTGAATATCCTGTGCAGGCACCCGCATATCTGATTTTCCTCATGTTTACGTTACATTTCCTTAGACTCACACCAAACTGGAAGAGGGGGAACTTAATACCATCTGTGTGATTTAGTGGGGGATGGGACCATGACTCAGTGGACTTCCATCAGAGCCAGAACAAGTTCAGAGCCAGAGGTCCTAGTGGTGGGGCTGAGAACTGAATGGAGCTGTTCTTTTATCATCGCTCCCACTGGAAATATTTATAGCAGGAAAAGCCTATTTGCTCGCAAGTATTCCTAAACTATACAGACTGCTAATGGCAAACCAGGCACCTTTTCTTTTTGTTGCTAGTTGTCCTCAGAGTTTGGAACTAGTTCAAACCCGAATCTTATCTCTCCCTCCCTCCCACTCACTCAGCACGGGGTGAGCTTTATAATTTTGTACAGAGACTAATTAATTTTTTCCCCCTTTCCCTTTTACAGGTTTCTGACAGATGTGACTATGTCTTTGTCAACGGGAAGGAAATGAAAGGCAAAGTGAATGTCATCGTTAATTTTACTTACCAGCATCTGACTGCCCCACTGGAAATGACAGTCTGGGTTCCTCGCCTCCCACTGCAAATAGAGATTTCTGACACAGAACTAAACCAGATCAAGGGGTGGAGGGTCCCTATCATTTCTAATAAGAGGTAGGTTTCATTAGTGAATGTTCAATCTGGGTTGTTCACGTGCCAAGCAGCTGACTGGCCAGCGGATCTGCACACACTCATTTGGCCTTAATGCAATTCCGGTGTAAACCTGAAGGTCACCAGACATTTATTCAATCAGCTGTCGCATTGTACTTATTAGGGCAACGGGAACCTCAGGTTGCATGGATCTGCACTGAAAATCAATTTCCTTTTATAGCACTAGTGTCTTAAATGGAAATAGCTTGTTGGCGGGGTCCGTGATTTCACTTGTGCCATACTACAAGACATCAGCAAAGACCAGATCTGTCTGGTCTGAGGCCTGGTAAATGGGATGCCATTGCTTAATTTATTATTAATGACCATTTATTAAGGATAATAATTACTAATTGTGTTTGCATCACTTATATATTCCATATGTATATTACAATAGGCCCAAATCAGGATCAGGGTCCTATTTTGCTAGATGCTGTGTAGACACAGTCCCTGCCCCACAGATCTTACAGTCTGCGAAGACAAGTGGCACATGAAGGATGGGCCAGAGGGATATGGATTTATATACACTGACAATTTCATTAATTATTATTATAACAAATAGATAAAGTAGGTGTGAACTATTCCCATCTGCCCTTGATTTATTGACTGGTTTCCTTGAAGCATCACAGTAGAAGGGTTCTGATGGAGGGATTTGAAGGCATGGCCTTGCAGACCTATTCAAAGAGGGGTTTCCATGCGTTAACTGGCAGCATGGAGATATTGGTATGGGCCGCTGATAAGAACGCGGAGGAGATATTCATGTCCATCGCTAACAAAAGCACAGACAAGTCGGGCATCATAGACAGAGTGGGGTGAGTCATGAGATAAGAGGTGTGAAGGTGAAGATGAAAAGTTTGGACCTGCCATGGGGAGTCACTGGAGGGATTCCAAGAGGCATGGGGTGGTCAGAGGCACAGGCAAGGAAGGTGACTTTAGAAGCTGCTTTTTGTGTGAACCAGGGGCATGGTGCTATAAAGATGAAAGAAACCAGGAGGCTACCGTCATCCTGGGGGGAGATGCGGGAATATGACTTCTGTCAGAAATGTTCTAGAGGAAGAAGCTGCAGGATTGGACATAGCCTGGGTGGGCAGGGCAAGAGAGAGGAACGAGCTGAGGAAATACCCCAGCTCCCTGTTTGGATCCCTCTATCAATGCTTAACAACCATTAATGCTTAACAAACAGCCAGGCACATAGCCTCGCACTCCTTCCTTGGGTTGCTTGATTTTTTTTCTGCTGCTGTTTGCCCAGACCAGCCCGAGACAGCGACGACGAAGAAGAGGACGAGCGGAAGGGCAGAGGCTGCACCCTGCAGTACCAGCACGCCATGGTGCGAGTCCTGACACAGTTTGTAGCTGAGCCCTCCGACCCAGGTGGCCAGCTGAGCTCTTTGCTAGGCTCTGACTGGCAGGTTGATATCACGGAGCTGGTGAGTGACTTCATGCAGGTGGAGGAGCCCAGAATCGCCAAGCTGCAAGGTGGACAGGTTTTGATTGGACAAGAACTTGGAATGACGACAATCCAGGTAGGGAAAACTGGCTACTGGGCTCCCCCTCCTCCTTCGCCTTAGTGTACCAGGCTTTACCCTGCCCTACTGAGAACAGCACTCAGCGGTCATCACCAGGGGAGTCCCTACATTAGGAATAGAAGCATAGAAATGGGGTCAAACCAATCTCTCCCAGATCCAACATCCTCAGACCTGGGGCGGGATGGAGGATGAAATCTAAACCTGGATCCAGATCTGCATTTAACAAGTTGTTTTTATCTTTATAACTGGATACACCAACCCCACCCTCCCACCTCCCACCACCAGAGCTGAACGCTTCAGGTGTCAGGGCTTCGAGGGACTCTCTTAGATAGGAAGACAGGAATTGGGGTATCGGGAAGAGACTACAAAGTTTTTTCACTGTTACACTGGGTCCTGGGTTTGAATCTGGCGGGGGTTGGTAGTATCTGAAAGCTTTTGCCATCCGGTGCCTATTTGGAGGCCTATGTCAAAAATGAGTGGTGTTCTGAGTCCACTGGGCACTGTGCCCACATCATCAAAAACACCGTGACTGGCACAAATGTGCCCCCTTGTTGGCAGTCTCATTGGAGACGCCATGGACTGAATGGAGCCGAAGGCTGAGTGACCCTCTTCCCCTGAGATGGTGAACCTTTGAGTCAGGGTTGAGGCACATGGGTAGGGAAGGTTGCATGGACAGTGTCCAAGCTGTGTCTATTCTGAGGCTAATGAGAGGATTTCAGTCTCAAGGGCTTTCACCAGCCTACAGTCACACATAAAAACTAACATTTTAACACACAGGAATGCAGCCATTGACCGTTGATCACGCATCTGGCACAATGTCCCTTCTGCAACAGAAGCAAAGACCATATGTTTTGGCAAAAGTGTAAAAACCTACATAATAGACTCACTAGTGCAATACTCTACTGGGTGGGGGGATGGGACAGTCTACTTTCTCTTCCCAGCTATTGATCAGCCTATGCCCTGAAGCATGTGGGTTGTGGGCTTCAGTAATTTTTCCCCAGTGCATGTAACATCAGAATCCATTTCTGCCTATATTTGACTAATACTTTTTTGATACCAGATCCACAACTGCAGATATCACAAGGGAGGCTGCTGGTGAAATAACTTAATATTGTCAGGGCCTAAATTGACAAAAGAAAGCACTAAAAATTTTATTAACTAGGGCAGGTTGAAGAATCAGGACAGAAATATGAAAGGCTGGGATTGAATTTATTTAAATTCAAGTTGTGTTACAGGATATAAACGTTACAGGGACAGGGACACCCACAGAGCAGTAATAGCAATCAGTGCTCAGATAATATTTTCCAGCCAAGCGTCTCTAGGTGCTTTAGAAAGGATGAGAATAAGTGTCATGAGGCCAAATTCTCTGTTGATGTAAATTGATGTGGCTCCATTGACTTCAGTGGTCCTATGCCAATTAACACTAGCCGAGAATTTGGACCATTAACTCCATTTTACAGATGGTGAGACTGAGGCATAGGGCAGTTAAATGACTTACCCACGGTCACACAGAGAGTTAATGGTGGAGCCAAAAAAACAGAAGCTAGCTCTGCTAGCACCTGTTCTGGTAACCTATTCACTGGATGGGGAAGCGAGGTCCCAGAACTGAAAGGATAAATCTCCTATACGTACTCCCAACTAGACAACCTATCAGCAGGCACTGGGGCTAAAAGGGAGATAATCCCCTCATCTTCAGGTATGCTCATGACCCCAGACTTTCAGGACAGCCCCTTAGATATCTGCATCTGCACGTGTTGACCGCACTGATTGTCAGTCCTGGGGAAGTGGGCTTCTGGAGCTGCTACGCCAGGGAGCCTCAATAAAAAGGTCTTTTTTGTAGGCCTCCAAGGCTCTGGGACTTGCCGTGCTCACTACAAGTGCACATAAATATCTTGAGTGACTCTGAAAAGGGATTTCAAAGGGAAAGAAACCAATAGCCCGGTAGGTTTAAAGAACCTATTTGGCAAAGTGTAGCCCACCACACAAGCATCGCTAAACTAAGCCCCCTTCGAAATGCAGGTCTGTGGTTAGTGGTGTCTCAGTCTGGCAACTTCTCCTTTCAGTGTATTGAGATCCCTTTTAGTCATAACGAGCTTCCTTTGTATGTTTCCCTCCCATTGTCGCAACAGTCTTCTGCAGTGTGATCTTATCCTTTAGTTCCCCAGGGCAAGAATTTGGAATGAAACTCATTCTACAAATTGTCTACAAATTGTGTTGTGATATTTAGACTCTTAGTAAAAGGTTTTCCTACCTCTACCCCTCCCACCCATACTTTTTAAATTATTACCACTTAAATTGCACATAACATTACAGTTACATTTATAATGAATGTAAAAAGGGTTAATAAAGAGAGTTGAGTGAACAATCGATTTTTCAGCGTGGTGGCTGAACTGAAAAATCTGAAACCAAATCAATTACTTTGTAACTGAAACTGTTTTTATCACAGAAACCAAACCCCCAGAATGCGTTTAGTTGAACGAAACATTGTAAATGTCATTTGGAAATGAGATTCCAAATGGTTTGTTTTGAAAATGTTGAAACAAAATGTTTTGTCATTTCCAGGGCAAAAAATATTTTTGCTGGCCGAAACTATTCCCTGAATTTGACCTGAATTCACAAATAATTTCGGTGACCCAAAATGTGTATTTTTAAGTGAATTTACTACTTGCTGAAAAAATATCACCCAACTTTATTAATAAATGATTAATAGATGTTCTAAGCATGTTACAGATGTGAATAGCAGTTACAAGCGCATTAGGAAAAGGCGTTGTATATCAGGGATGGCCAACCTGAGCCTGAGAAGGAGCCAGAATTTACCAATGTACATTGCCAAAGAGCCACAGTAATATGCCAGCAGCGCCTCCAGCCCATCGGCAGCCCCGCCAATCAGCACCTCCTCTTCCCTCCCCGCACCTCCCGATCACCTGTTTCGTGGTGTGCAGGAGGCTTGCAGGGGGAGGTGGGAGGAGCGAGGGCACTTCAGACTCAAGGGAGGGGTCAGGAAGAGGTGGAGTGGGGCAGGGCCAGTGGCAGAGCCAGGGGTTGAGCAGTGAGCAGCCCCCGGCACATTGGAAAGTTGGCACCTGTAGCTCCAGCCGCGGAGTCGGTGCCTGTACAAGGAGCCGCATATTAACTTCTGAAGAGCCGCATGTGGCTCCGGAGCCATGGGTTGGCCACCCCTGGCGTATATGTTCGTAAGCAGCCTATTTACTTGTTGGACTCTATATCAGTTTATGACAATTGAGTCACCATTTATTAACCTATCCTTTATTATAAATGTATAAAGATAGCCTTGATATTAAATGTGTGCACGACTTAATAGTACAATTGATTATTTATTTGCAGTAGCACCGGAAGGCCCAATGGGGATGCCGTTGTGCTGGGCGCTCCACAAAAACATCCAGCACGAATAGCGCTTTCTCTTTTCAGATACTGTCCCCTCTTTCGGACGCCATCTTGGCTGAGAAGACCGTGACCGTTCTGGACGAGAAGGTGACCATAACAGACCTCGGAGTCCAGCTGGTAACTGGACTGTCGCTCTCCCTGCAGCTCAGCCCAGGGAGCAATAAGGCCATCTTTGCTACAGCAGTCGCACAGGAGCTTCTTCAGTCACCAAAGCAGGTACAAGGACCCAGCGCGTGCGCTGTACCCTGACAGGATGCCACTTCTGAGCCCCGATCTACTCAGCATTTTTCGCCAGCTAAGCTGATGGGATCAGGTGGCCTTTTGTTAATAATATTCTAGCAAAACATTGTAATTTATAGGCACCTACAGCTGAAGGTCACCAGGCGCCTTAATAGAAAAACAACGTTCCCATAAAAAAAAGGCAATATGTCTGTAAAACAAAAATCCCAAGCGCCAACAAACAAACCCTCTCTGTCTCTTCAGTTCACAGCCCATAAATAACACAAAGTCCCATAGACGACCCAATCACATGCCATAAATAAACGAACGTAACCTGCCCATCCCACTGTTGGGCTCTCTGGCCCCATTTATTCCATGCAAATTAACACACCACCCCTCAAGCTCCGGCCAGGGCAGACATCTATGTATGCACCAGTCTGGAGATAAAAAAGGAAAGAGCTCTGTATTTCCCCACAGTAAAGTATTGTGGTCCAGTTTCTCTCATTCATACTAGAGTAACTGCCGGTGTAGGCGGAATTATTCCAGATTGACACTGGTGCAAATGAGAATAGAGCAGGGTCTCTTGTGCTGTAAACTGCTAACAGATGGGGTTGGTCTTGCTATAATGCCAGACTCCTCCATCTTTAGTTACTTGTTATGAGTATTTCAAATGCCCCTGAGAACCTCCTGTTCTTACTGACCCATGTTATGGAGGTTTCTTAAGCAAGGACTGATTTTTCAGTCACTCCTTGTCTCCTTTGTCAGGGCCCACAAGGTTTCTCACTTCCCTTCTGCTCTTCCCCATCCCTTCAAAAGCTCCTGTTTCTGATGAGGACAGTTGGGTAGTGCTCCCACCAGGGTCCACCAGCTTTGTTCCGGCATTTGCTTGAGCATTCCCGTAAGAGCAACACCAGATATTTCCTCCTGTCTGAGCTGTGAACTCTTGCTGGTCCCAGGAATGCCAGACTCAAACTCCGGTCCAGTGTGATGCTCAATCAGTATGCTGCTTTCTGTCGCACCCTTACTTTGAAACCGCTTTGTTGGGGACCTGAGTGCTTGAATCACATGGTCTACTCATGCATTGGCACGCAGCAGCCCTGCGCTGTCCGCATTCACACAGCTCATTGCGTCTAAACCACTGGATCATTTAACAAATTTGCCATCAGTGACTGGTTGATCTTTGTTCTTTCTTATGCTTTAGTCTGCATTTGAAATTATTTATTTTTTTATCCCAAAGTCATCAATGGGTTTACACCAGGGAAGACCATGGAGTGACACAGGACAAATTGGGCCCTTTATGTTTAAACACATTTTGTGCTTTAAAGGTAAATGATAAAGGTAAATACATTTGAATTCTGGCCAACTGGTGAGAGACTCTAATTCATCGCAGGGCCTTGTCCTCAAGCTGGCGGATGAGAAGTAACATGGGGCTGCTGTCTTTTTAGCGCAATATAAATTAGGTTCCCATAGACTTCCAAGAGCGAAGAAGATGATGTCACACAGCTAGAAATAGAGCCAATGAGCTAACCCATTGCTGGCATGTGGAGCTAACCACACTACCTTGAAACCAGCTCAGAAGCTGGGTCTGATGGCATTTAGCCCTAGCATGCTACACCACTCTGACATTTCCGTTCCAAGAAATCAAGTCTCTTTGAATCCCTCTTCTGGGTGCAGTGTCAGACACCCTCGGAATGCTGACGAAAATGTAATAAACCAGAAATGAAAACATTCACCCTGGCAGGGCTGTACGAGTTTTGATCGGCTCCTGATTACTCCCATTGCTTAGCACATTATATTTCAAAGCACGTTCCCAGTAAGGAGGGCAATGTGAAATTATTAAGTGATTATGCTGGTTTAAGCAGCACAGAGGGAGGATGAGAGCTGATGTCATAAATTCCATGTGGCCTTCAAGAAACATCTGAAGATTAATAAACACACAGTCAGGATTTATGACAGAGTCAGCAAAGTCTTAGGGCTGGGTCCTGAAATAAAGACACAGGCAAACCTCCCATTGAAGATGCTGGGAGTTTTGCCTGAGTAAGGACTTCAGAATCAGACCCTTAGTTAAAACAGCAGAGAATCCTATTACAGTGTAGGCTGTTATCTCCTGTGACCTGTATGGGTGAACCACTGGCACACCATGATTTTAAAAAAACAAAGAAAAAGGTTTTCTCTCCACAAGTGCATTAAGTTGGGATGAAAAAACAGCCTGTTGTTTTGTTTTATCCTCCAGGTCCGTCATCTACTCTTTAAATACATATATAATAGGCAGATGGTGGAAATGGACTCCCAATGGAGCTATACTGATTTACACCAATTGAGTATCTGGAGTGGGTGTGTGCATGTGCCGACCAAGCGTTTTAGAAGCTACTAACAATTTTGAGCGTCTCTACTTTTGGTTGCCAACTTGAGACACCTTAAAGAGCCTGATTTTCGGGAAGTGCTGAGCAACTGCCCACTGAAGATGAGACCCCCTTTAAAGGTGTCTCAAGTTGGCAACCAAAAAGAAGGGTCCTAAAATCACTAGAAAAGTGTGAAAATCTATTGTCTGTGTAAGACGCAGAACTGGGGCTCAACCCTGCCCCTGTTGAATTCAGTAGCAATGTGTCTGTTGACTTTAGAGGATGTGAAATCAGGACATCATCATTTTAAACAAAGGAGAGTGTTGCCTTGCTTGACATTTATCTTGAGCGTTTTGCTTAACCAACAACAACCCCCACTGACCCAGCTTGTGCAAAAACATTTTTATGCTGAAAGGCAAAAACAAAGCTCAAAGACCGAGAGCCACTGTTGCTTTATTTGCTAGATTAGGTGCTTTTAACATATGTTACGTATAACAAGAGGAGACTTTGTATCTTAAGCAGTTCAGAAATAATCTAATACATATTTTTCCATTTAAATATATAACTACAGTAAATGAAGTCAGTAGCCGGTAATGCCTTTTGACGTGCAATTTATTATCGTGCTGAAGTAGACTCCACGGATCTCAGAGGACACCGTTCCCTTTTAGCACTTCCAGGGAAAACAAAGCTTATTACCAATGCATGTTTAAAACTAGTATTTTTTATATGTCTTAGTGAGGAATTAATTTTCTTGCTCAGCCTTATTTCTGTCCTGCTTATAAATAGTTTGTGGGGAAGAGGGGATTGGTGGGGAGACAGTATGTTTCCTTTGCTGATTATTCTGTGTGCACGTGTGTGTGTTTGTTTCATATATTACAGGAAGCGGCCATCAGCTGCTGGGTCCAGTTCAGTGATGGATCCGTCATGCCCCTGGATATTTATGATGTCAAAGACTTCTCCTTGATGGCTACATCTCTAGATGAAAAGGTGGTCTCCATTCACCATGACCCTAAATTCAAGTGGCCTGTGATCGCTGCTGAGATGGAAGGCCAGGGGACACTGGTGAAGGTGGAGATGGTGATCAGTGAACCATGCCAGAAATCCAAAAGGAAGAGCATCCTGGCTGTTGGGAGCGGGAGCATTAAAGTCAAGTTCGGACAGAGTGATGCCAACCCTAATGTTAGCGACAGCAAGCAAAGCGGGGCTGGTGTCCACCTGGAAAATCATGCAAGCGACCGCCGTCAAAAAAACACCTTGCAGGACAGAGCTAGGCCAGATGGGCAGTATTACAGCAGCTCCTCAGTGGGCCAAATGGAAGGCAAAGGAACTACCACGGACAGGTCTATTTTAAGTAAAAAAGAGGACAGAGAAAGCCTTCTGGATGATGACAGCCATCTGCAGAACATTCCAATAGACTTCACCAGTTTCCCTGCACAGGTGGACTTGCCAAGAAGCAATGGGGACTTGGAAGAGAATGACCTTGTGCAGACACCCAGAGGGCTCAGTGATCTGGAGATAGGAATGTATGCTTTGTTGGGAGTCTTCTGCCTGGCAATCCTGGTCTTCCTTATCAACTGCGTTACCTTTGCTTTGAAGTACAGGCACAAGCAGGTCCCCTTTGAAGAGCAGGAAGGCATGAGCCACTCTCACGACTGGGTTGGGTTGAGCAACAGGACAGAGCTTCTGGAGAATCACATTAACTTCTCATCCCAACAAGATGAGTGCATCACTGCCATTGACAGAGGGGTGGACTTTGAGGAGAGCAAATATCTCCTCAGCACAAATGCCCAAACAAACATTAACGGCCAGGTCTTCAGGTCATCAGAGTCCACATTCATTGAAGGGAAAGAACAGAAAAGTGAACCGACCGCCTCTCCTACCTCCAAGCGGAAACGAGTCAAATTCACCACCTTTACCACCATCTCCTCCGACGATGGGTGCCCTACTGTCAATTCCATCCTGATGAGTAGTGAGGACGATATTAAATGGGTGTGCCAGGATATGGACCTTGGGGAATGCAAAGAGCTCAGAAACTATATGGAGAGATTACATGAGAGTGCATAACAAGACACTAAGGACCTTTTTGGTTTTTGGTTTTCACTCACCTTTCTGCCTTTAATTTTGGGTATTGGGGCAAAAAATGTGTTGGCAAATGAGAGTCAAGTGGTGGATAATACCTCAGTGGAGCCCCAGAAAGCAACCCAAAACCAGCTAAGAAAGCAGAGATCCTGGACAGCTCATACAGTTAAAGTCTTCTATGGGCTTGGAGACTGGAACAAAATGTGTGTGCGGTTTCTGACGCATGGCAACATGGAAAAATAAACCTTAGCAAAATAATAAGATCTCATTCTCTGAGCTTTCCCAGGAAATCAATAAAAATAAACTCCAACACAGTTTGGATATTACAAAGCTCACACAGTTCTAATGTTCAATATCACAGGCTGCGGTTAAAAGTGAAAATCGGGCTCGGAATAAACGGATCAATGAAAGGAAGCTTGTCTTTCAAGACACAAGCACAGGACATCCAGCTGAGAACGTTAATTTAAAGCTGACAGACAACTGCACTGTGAGCAGCACAGCAACCTCAGTTGCAGAGTTATGAGTTTCCAAAGAATCTAGGAGGTTATGGGGGGAAGTGACTGAGATGGTTTACAGATCCGCATGATCACCACTGAGAATGGATACACATACAATTATATAACTGAAAGCTCTCTTTTTAAGTAGAAGCTGAGATTATAAACTTTGCTGGCCAATTTTCAGTATTTCTTAATTTGTAAAATTGGAGAAGGTATAATCTATAATCAACATACTGCTCATATAAAGGAAAGTTTGCTTTGGAAAGGTTTGAGAGACGCAGGGTCTTTTAAAGAAGTCCACTCTATCTGGTTTTCCTGTTGAAATTTGTATTCCCCAAGCATTTTCCCGGAGCACTCTCATTTGATATCCTGGGGGTAGTTATTAGCATTGATTTGCTTTGGAAGTTTGGTGGCTTTTCCCTTCCCTGAGATCCACAGTGCTGTTCTGCTAAGCACAGGAACCATCGGAACTAATTTGGTACTTGCTTTACCAGTTGTAATTTACCGAAGTTGGCCACTCTCTCTTGGGTAAGTATAAGTTGTGCTGAACTCAGAAACCAACAGGGACCGGCTCTTTGTTCTCCTTTCCCTTTTGAGGCTAGGTTGTTCGTTTCCATTTTGATCATGCTTCTTCAGACCCACAGCTGCGCATATTTATAGGGCAGCATGAAGGCCATGGAGGAGCACTATACACCCTAATAGCTGAACGGCTAAGCTTGGTAAATAATATTTGTTTCACCCAGCGGTGATGATTGTCTTTTCTCATTCCTCTTATATGTATATATAGTAGAATTCCAGTCATTGCCCTCTGAATCTGAAGTGCCCTCCTGACCTAAAACTGGAGTCATCTGTTTGGTCCAGGATTAATCGCCAGTGGCAAAGTGCCAAGAAACTAAGGTTTGGTTTGGGCCCCCAATCTCCATTTGTTTTCCAGACTGAGCCCATGCCTTTAGTTGATTACAAAGTCTCTCACAGCCACCAAACCTAGTTGTCCAATTTAATAACCCCATCCTACCCACAAACGCCTTGACTGAATCTATCTGTATTTAGAATGTATTGTAGATTGTAAGAATGTAATATATATTTATAAACATACCAACTGTGAATAAAATTTGCATTTCGGTGGGCTTCATCTTTTTTCCTACTCTGAGCTCCTCTCTCTCTTTGCATTCATTTACCATAAAAAGAGACTGTCAACAAAATATACAACTGTCCTTTGATTAAAGGAACATGCAGATTTAAGGATCTCAGCACAATCCAATTACAAACTCTTACATCTTGTAATGTGGTGCTTTGTGTGGGGGGGGAAGATAAAACAACAACGCCAACACGTTATGATTAAGTGTATTTTGCACTGAGTCACCCTTTCAAGATTTGAAACTCTTTGCAAATAACACTCATGTATATTTCTGCCTGGAAAGCCTGCTGCACGAGATGGGGGTAGTGTTCAGTTTGGGGTGGGCATAAAGAGAGCTACAGATATTGGGCCTTGTTTCTATTTATAAACACTCCTTTGAGGACAATCCGATGAAGTGAGCTGTAGCTCACAAAAGCTCATGCTCAAATAAATTGGTTCGTCTCTAAGGTGCCACAAGTCCTCCTTTTCTTTTTGCGGATACAGACTAACACGGCTGCTACTCTGAAACTTTAGAAGAGTAGCTTGGCACATCTAGAGATGGGGCAAACATACCGGGAAAATGTGGAGGATAATATTACTAGACGTAGTGTAGGCTTAGAATATCCTGGTGAGTGTCTCTATACGGGTCAGGTTAATGAGGCCTCTTGCTATGTATTGGAATAATAAATCAAGACCTGTATTTTTGAAGCACACAAGTGGACACCCTCTGAGGGTTCAGTGTTCAGTCTATTAAGAGATGTTTCAATCCCTGGAGACAAAGCAGTAGCCTAAAATTTGCCATGTGCTCAATACGCACTTTTCTGAAGCTCTACCAAAGCTTCTCCACTCATGAGCAACATGGGCTCAGAGGATCAAGGCAAAATGAGTCAAGTACAGGTCATCCTCATGGGCCAACCTTAGCACTACAATAAGTCCATTAGATCCAGATCTGGAAAGACTTGAGCAAAGAGTAATATGTCTTACAAGTTTCAGAGTAGCAGCCGTGTTAGTCTGTATCTGCAAAAAGAACAGGAGTACTTGTGGAGGGGAGAGAAAGCCATCCCATTGGTATCGGACCAGAGGAGCCTCTTGCAAGAAATGTAGTTCACAGGTGTGATGAATTACCCTGTGGCCGAGCACTGAACACACTGCATTCCTGTGGAACCATGTCCTGAGCAAGTCACTGTCAAAAGCAAATCGCTGTCATGTGGATTAAGCATTGACACTTGAGAGAAGATGGTGGCTATCCGAGTTGGATGACCAGCTTCTGTGACACAGAGCAGAGCTCCTTGTAGTCATCAGTGAAGTCGCGTTTGGAGCAGTTTGTGAGATTTCCTTACATGTGTAGGCTCCACCTACGCTAAGATCATTTAGCAGCCCCCCAATCAATGTCTCTGCCAGTGCTAAAACAATGGGGGGGACTTGTGTAGCGTTGCTCCTGGCCACTTTTAACTCTGTGCCGTCTAACTCTGCTCAGAGCAGATCTAGCTGGCCATAAACATGCCTCATTCCTGTCTCTTCTACTTCTATCAATGTCGCTAGCACTCGTGGAGCTAAACCAGCAGCGAGGGGATAGCTAAATCTTCCACGTACCCCAGGCCCCAGTGGCACTAATTCTCTGTTTCAACTAGAGCGAGCAATGTGTGTTTACTGAAAAATTTCTCAAATACAGGATGGAATTTCTGGCCCAAAGCAGAAGGAGAGAGAGAGAGAGAGAGACCCACACCTGTCTGCGATGTGGGAAATGAAGGTTCAAAGTCCCCAAGTCTCATTTACGCTAAGGCCCCTTTCCACCACTCTGGTAGTGTAAAGCCGGCCTTAAAGTGGATGTAACTCTACCTGCTGTGTCTACACTGCCCCAGGGCTACGGTGGTGCTACTGTCATGCCATTATATAGCTGCTTCCTACATCAAGACAAGGGATTTTTCTCTGGGAGCTAGTGTAACCCACACAACTCCTGGGAGTGGGGTTCTGTCCCCTCTAGTGGCACCAAGACCTCTTAGAGCAGTGCTTCTCAAACTTTTGTACTGGTGACTCGTTTCACATAGCAAGCCTCTGCGTGCGACCCGCCCCCCCCTTTTAAATTAAAAACACTTCTTTACATACGTAACACCATTATAAATGTTGGAGGCAAATTCGGGGTTTGGGGTGGAGGCTGACAGCTTGCGACCCCCCTCGTGTAATAACCTCATGACCCCCTGAGGGGTCCCAACCCCCAGTTTGAGAACCCCTGACTTAGAGAGTAATGAGTTTGCTACAGCCCTAGCTAAGGGCCACGTGGCTTTTAGCTCATGCAGTAGACGCTCATGCCTTGAGGTCCCAGGTTCAAGCCTGCCCGCCGACGACTGGAGTCTGTCGGTGTTACACTAGGTCATCCTAACTATGGCACTCAGGGCACACATTCTTTCACAGCCCTGAACAACATAGCTAGATCAATCTCATTTTTAAGGACATACCAGGGCCATCTTTTTGTTGTGTGTTTGTACAGCACCTACCACAATGGAGTTCAAAGAATAATAATAATAACGTAGCTGAGGACCAAGCCCACAGCAGCCTCCTTGCAGTAGGTGAGCGCTGAGTACACAGCACTGGGGGACGTGTTGCCGCAGCCACAGAGTTGTTGGTTGCAACTTAATTCTTGCACACACTGTTCCTCTTGCTCCTCTTTGCAGGATGAACAAGGGTGCGCTTTGCTGTAAGATCACTTGGATTCACACCTTGCATTTCCAAACAAAGCTGCAGCAGGAGCCTGGGGGAGTGAAACAGGGGGGATTATTTATCATTTTTGCTTTCCTGATTATCATAACTGTTAATTAATTATGCTGTTTGGCTCCTCACTCTGTACAGTCATCTCCTCACATCCTCCCAGCAGCGCTCTTAACCACAGTGGCAACAACACGCCACCTCGGCAGGAGCATCTGCTCAAATGGAGCTTATCCAGAGAACGTCTCTTTTTAAATAGCTCAGGGCAGGAACAAATAGCTCCATTCCCTGACGGACGTGCCGGGTGGCTATGGCTCTGCATCCTCCTTGCAGTGTGGGTGAAGTTCAGGGACAGCTGCTTGTTCAGGATCTCGTCACTGGATCCCCAAAACCGGGGGACTCAAGCTACATCACCAGGTGAGCTACACTGTTTCTCAGGGGAAGAGAAAAGTAGCTCAGCAGAGCAGCACCCCTGGTGGCCAATGCCTGCAACAGCATTGACCAGTGTTTCATTAAAGGCTAATTGCCCAGCAAGTCAAAGGTCTTGCTAGCAACTTGCCAGAAAACCAAGCACTTCACATCAGTTGCACATGCTAATTTAAAGTAAATATTAGCTGCTCACAACTACCATATTTGCTTGTGCTCCTGTCTCCCTTGCTCAATGGCTAAAAGAAAATCCTTTGAAGTTTTGCTCCAACGGGAGAAGAACCAGCGTTATCCCATCTTGCAGTTGTTCGGAGAGGAAGGGTCCTGTGATTAATGCACAGGACTCGGAAGATGCAGGTTCAGTTCCCAGCTGTAGCAGCGTAAGCCCTTTGTGCTTCAGTTCTTCAACTGTCACATGGTGATGGTAATACCCCCTTTCCCGCATCTCTGTGTCTGACTTTCTTATGAAGATTGTAACGTGTTTGGGGCAGGGGCTGTCCTTACTCTGCATGTCTGCTAGGCTGCTCAACACTTTCCTCTCAGTGTTTTTTTTTTTTTTACAGATAATTTTCAGCAAAACAATTTATTTTGAGGGAGGCTCCCACTCTCCTCAAAAAAAAAAATTGATTTTTTTTGTTGGAAGACAGGAAACCGGAAAAATTTCAGCCAAAAACCGGGGGAAGAGGAAAGGGTGTTCATCAGTTTACTGTTGAGATTTTCAGCTGTCTTTGGCCAAACAATTTTGGTTTTCGACCAAAAAAAAAAAAATCAATTTGGGCAGGTTTATTTTTTGACCAAAAAGATCAAAATTTCCCAGTGAAAGTTTTGGTGAAAATGATTGTTTGTTTTTTTTCATTTTTGTCAAATTTTCCCCAGGAAAAATTCCATGTCCAGCTCTAATGTGCAGCACCTGGCAAACTGGGGCACGGATTTCAGCTGGAGCTTTTAGATGCTACTGTAATAATACAAATTAGTAATAACAGAGGTAGCCAAGAGTCAGAGTTTAAGACCTTGGGAGCTGTGTTGGGCCCTCATGTGGCGTTAGGGGTACAGCAGCCTTTAGAAGTCAGAGAGCCGAGAAGGCGGGAGGCAGGGTGGAATGGTTTGGTCTGGCTTTAGAGGCTTTCCGCATTAACACAGACAAGATTAACAGTTCAATTGTGCTATAAATCAGGTAAGCTGCTGCTTTGCTTCATCTCTCCCTCCTTTCTAAGGTTTCTTCTTCAGCAGCTTCCACATACTTAGGGTATGTCTACACTACGAAATTAGGTCGAATTTATAGAAGTCGGTTTTTTAGAAATCGAGTGTGTGTGTCCCCACAGAAAATGCTCTAAGTGCATTAAGTGCATTAACTCGGCGGAGCACTTCCACAGTACCGAGGCTAGAGTCGACTTCCGGAGCGTTGCACTGTGGGTAGCTATCCCACAGTTCCCGCAGTCTCCGCTGCCCATTGGAATTCTGGGTTGAGATCCCAATGCCTGATGGGGCTAAAACATTGTCGCGGGTGGTTCTGGGTACATATTGTCAGGCCTCCGTTCCCTCCCTCCCCCCGTGAAAGCAAGGGCAGACAATCATTTTGCGCCTTTTTTCCTGAGTTACCTGTGCAGACGCCATACCACGGCAAGCATGGAGCCCGCTCAGGTAACCATCACCCTATGTCTCCTGGGTGCTGGCAGACGCGGTACGGCATTGCTACACAGTAGCAGCAACCCCTTGCCTTGTGGCAGCAGACGGTACAGTACGACTGGTAGCCGTCATCGTCATGTCTGAGGTGCTCCTGGTCGCCTCTGTGAGGTCGATCAGGAGCGCCTGGGCAGACATGGGCGCAGGGACTAAATTTGGAGTGACTTGACCAGGTCATTCTCTTTAGTCCTGCAGTCCTATTGAACTGTCTTATGGTGAGCGGGCAGGCGATACGGACTGCTAGCAGTCGTACTGTACCATCTTCTGCCAGGCAGGCAAGAGATGAGGATTGCTAGCAGTCGTATTGTACCATCTTATGCCAGGCAGGCAAGAGATGAAGATGGCTAGCAGTCGTACTGTACCATCTTCTGCCAAGCAGCCATGAGATGTGGATGGCATGCAGTCCTTCTGCACTGTCTGCTGCCAGCCAAAGATGTAAAAGATAGATGGAGTGGGTCAGAACAAGAAATAGACCAGATTTGTTTTGTACTCATTTGCCTCCTCCCCTGTCTAGATCACACTGCAGTCACTCACAGAGAAGGTGCAGCGAGGTAAATCTAGCCATGTATCAATCAGAGGCCAGGCTAACCTCCTTGTTCCAATAACAACGATAACTTAGGTGCACCATTTCTTATTGGAACCCTCCGTGCAGTCCTGCCTGAAATACTCCTTGATGTACAGGCACACCCTTTGCTGATTTTAGCTCCCTGAAGCCAACCCTGTAAGCCGTGTCGTCAGTCGCCCCTCCCTCCGTCAGAGCAACGGCAGACAATCGTTCCGCGCCTTTTTTCTGTGCAGACGCCATACCAAGGCAAGCATGGAGGCCGCTGAGCTCATTTTGGCAATTAGGAGCACATTAACCACCACACGCATTATCCAGCAGTATATGCAGCACCAGAACATGGCAACGCGATACCGGGCGAGGAGGCGACGTCAGCGCGGTCCCGTGAGTGATCAGGACATGGACACAGATTTCTCTGAAAGCATGGGCCCTGACAATGCATGCATCATGGTGCTAATGGGGCAGGTTCTTGCTGTGGAACGCCGATTCTGGGCTCGGGAAACAAGCACAGACTGGTGGGACCGCATAGTGTTGCAGGTCTGGGACGATTCCCAGTGGCTGCAAAACTTTCGCATGCGTAAGGGCACTTTCATGGAACTTTGTGACTTGCTTTCCCCTGCCCTGAAGCGCATGAATACCAAGATGAGAGCAGCCCTCACAGTTGAGAAGCGAGTGGCGATAGCCCTGTGGAAGCTTGCAACGCCAGACAGCTACCGGTCAGTTGGGAATCAATTTGGAGTGGGCAAATCTACTGTGGGGGCTGCTGTGATGCAAGTAGCTCACGCAATCAAAGATCTGCTGATATCAAGGGTAGTGACCCTGGGAAATGTGCAGGTCATAGTGGATGGCTTTGCTGCAATGGGATTCCCTAACTGTGGTGGGGCTATAGACGGAACCCATATCCCTATCTTGGCACCGGAGCACCAAGCCGCCGAGTACATAAACCGCAAGGGGTACTTTTCGATAGTGCTGCAAGCTCTGGTGGATCACAAGGGACGTTTCACCAACATCAATGTGGGATGGCCGGGAAAGGTGCATGATGCTCGCATCTTCAGGAACTCTGGTCTGTTTCAAAAGCTGCAGGAAGGGACTTTATTCCCAGACCAGAAAATAACTGTTGGGGATGTTGAAATGCCTATAGTTATCCTTGGGGACCCAGCCTACCCCTTAATGCCATGGCTCATGAAGCCGTACACAGGCAGCCTGGACAGTAGTCAGGAGCTGTTCAACTACAGGCTGAGCAAGTGCAGAATGGTGGTAGAATGTGCATTTGGACGTTTAAAGGCGCGCTGGCGCAGTTTACTGACTCGCTTAGACCTCAGCGAAACCAATATTCCCACTGTTATTACTGCTTGCTATGTGCTCCACAATATCTGTGAGAGTAAGGGGGAGACGTTTATGGCGGGGTGGGAGGTTGAGGCAAATCGCCTAGCTGCTGGTTACGCGCAGCCAGACACCAGGGCGGTTAGAAGAGCACAGGAGGGCGCGGTACGCATCAGAGAAGCTTTGAAAACCAGTTTCATGACTGGCCAGGCTACGGTGTGAAAGTTCTGTTTGTTTCTCCTTGATGAAACCCCCCGCCCCTTGGTTCACTCTACTTCCCTGTAAGCTAACCACCCTCCCCTCCTCCCTTTAATCATTGCTTGCAGAGGCAATAAAGTCATTGCTGCTTCACAGTCATGCATTCGTTATTCATTCATCACACAAATAGGGAGATGACTACCAAGGTATCCCAGGAGGGGTGGTGGAGGAGGGAAGGAAAATGCCACACAGCACTTTAAGCACAGCACTTTAAAAGTTTACAACTTTAAAATTTATTGAATGACAGCCTTCTTTTTTTTGGGCAATCCTCTGTGGTGGAGTGGCTGGTTGGCCGGAGGCCCCCCCACCGCGTTCTTGGGCGTCTGGGTGTGGAGGCTATGGAACTTGGGGAGGAGGGCGGTTGGTTACAGAGGGGCAGCAGTGGCAGTCTGTGCTCCAGCTGCCTTTGCTGCAGCTCAACCATACACTGGAGCATACTGGTTTGGTCCTGCAGCAGCCTCAGCATTGAATCCTGCCTCCTCTCATCACGCTGCCGCCACATTTGAGCTTCAGCCCTGTCTTCAGCGCGCCACTTACTCTCTTCAGCCCTCCACCTCTCCTCCCGGTCATTTTGTGCTTTCCTGCACTCTGACATTATTTGCCTCCACGCATTCGTCTGTGCTCTGTCAGTGTGGGAGGACAGCATGAGCTTGGAGAACATTTCATCGCGAGTGCGTTTTTTTTTCTTTCTAAGCTTCACTAGCCTCTGGGAAGGAGAAGATCCTGTGATCATTGAAACACATGCAGCTGGTGGAGAAAAAAAAAGGGACAGCGGTATTTAAAAAGACACATTTTATAAAACAGTCGCTACACTCTTTCAGGGTAAACCTTGCTGTTAACATTACATACATAGCACATGTGCTTTCGTTACAAGGTCGCATTTTGCCTCCTCCCACCGCATGACTACCCCCTCAACCTTCCCCCCTCCCTGTGGCTAACAGTGGGGAACATTTCTGTTTAGCCACAGGCAAACAGCCCAGCAGGAACGGGCTCCTCTGAGTGTCCCCTGAAGAAAAGCACTCTATTTCAACCAGGTGACCATGAATTATATCTCACTCTCCTGAGGATAACACAGAGAGATAAAGAACGGATTTTGGTTGAATGCCAGCAAACACACACTGCAATGCTTTGTTCTACAGTGATTCCTGAGTACGTGTTACTGGCCTGGAGTGGTAAAGTGTCCTACCATGAAGGACGAAATAAGGCTGCCCTCCCCAGAAACCTTTTGCAAAGGCTTTAGGACTACATCTAGGAGAAACGCAAATGCCAGGGCAAAGTAATCCTTTCACATGCTTGCTTTTAAACCATGTATAGCATTTTAAAAGGTACACTCACCAGAGGTCCCTTCTCCGCCTGTTGGGTCCAGGAGGCAGCCTTGGGTGGGTTCGGGGGGTACTGGCTCCAGGTCTAGGGTGAGAAACAGTTCCTGGCTGTCGGGAAAACCGGTTTCTCCGCTTGCTTGCTGTGAGCTATCTACAACCTCCTCATCATCATCATCTTCTTCGTCCCCAAAACCTACTTCCGTATTGCCTCCATCTCCATTGAAGGAGTCAAACAACACGGCTGGGGTAGTGGTGGCTGAACCCCCTAAAATGGCATGCAGCTCATCATAGAAGCGGCATGTTTGGGGCTCTGACCCAGAGCGGCTGTTCGCCTCTCTGGTTTTCTGGTAGGCTTGCCTCAGCTCCTTCAGTTTCACGCGGCACTGCTTCGGGTCCCTGTTATGGCCTCTGTCCTTCATGCCCTGGGAGATTTTCACAAAGGTTTTGGCATTTCGAAAACTGGAACGGAGTTCTGATAGCACGGATTCCTCTCCCCAAACAGCGATCAGATCCCGTACCTCCCTTTCGGTCCATGCTGGAGCTCTTTTGCGATTCTGGGACTCCATCATGGTCACCTGTGCTGATGAGCTCTGCATGGTCACCTGCAGCTTGCCACGCTGGCCAAACAGGAAATGAGATTCAAAAGTTTGTGGTTCTTTTCCTGTCTACCTGGCCAGTGCATCTGAGTTGAGAGTGCTCTCCAGAGCGGTCAGAATGGAGCACTCTGGGATAGCTCCCGGAGGCCAATACCATCGAATTGTGTCCACAGTACCCCAAATTCGAGCCTGCAACATCGATTTAAGCGCTAATCCACTTGTCAGGGGTGGAGTAAGGAAATCGATTTTAGGAGCCCTTTAAGTCGAAATAAAGGGCTTCACTGTGTGGACGGGTGCAGGTTTAAATCGATTTAACGCTGCTAAATTTGACCTAAAGTCCTAGTGTAGACCAGGGCTTAGTGGGTAAGAATAAGCTGCCTTAGTCCCTCAGTGAACTTGAAGATCTGAGATGATGACACTAAAGACTTGGTTCAGAGTTCTCTGTGGGTAGCAGACTTTTCAAAAAAGAATTAACTCCATCTGCAGCCCTGCAGGAAGCAACTCTAGGAACGACTTTCACTCCTTGTGTAGGTCATGGATGAGATGTCGGTTAAATGCTGTGGTGAATGAGGAGGCTGGCGGCAGTTCAGATCAGCAGTGTGTGTGTATGTTCAACTTCTCCAGGCCCTCTGCTCTGCAGGAGTTCCTTGTGGCAAACTAGCCCTTTCATAAGTGTTGATGGGATCAATATGCCTCCTCGTACACCAAAACTCAAAGGTGAGTCCTTTGCATGTGTCTCAGAATGGGCTGGTGGTTTGAATTACTCATGTATTGATCTGGCAAAGCCCAGTGATGCTAGGGAGGAAATAAGGCATACATTTCTATGAGTGAGGGTAATTAACCACTGGAACAATTTATCGAGGGTCATGGTGGATTTTCTGTCCCTGGCCATTTTTAAAATCAAGATTAGATTGTTTTAAAGGATTTCTAAAAGGAATTCTGTTGGGGAAGTTCTCTGGCCTGTGTTATACAGGAGGTCAGACTAGATGGTCACAATGGTCCCTTCTGGCCTTGCAATCTCTGAAAGGTCGATAGTGTCACTCCAAAATTGCACGTGAAACAGAAGGGTATTGCCTCCAAACACGGTCCCTGAAAAATGCCTCTGGCTGATGGAAAGAGCTGCCATGCACAGAAAGTTGTATGGGTTCTACTAAATCCAGGAACGATGCCACATATTCTCAAGCGCCACCTACTGGCACCTCATCTGCCAACTATTGACACATACACAGATACAGACGCACAGTGAATTAAAATTTGATTTTTTTATAATTTCGACGGATAATATAGATGTGTAGTCTTCAGCATTTTTTATTGATTTACATTTTCACAGTTGTACATAACGGGTTTTAAGCTTTCTTATGTTTTTATCCATTTTCATTTTCACAGTTGCAAGAAATTCTGGGGGGGGAGGGGTCAGACAATTACTTAATGACCATAGTTAGTTAATGAGTGTTGATGTTGAGATTCAAAAAGTTAAATCCTTACAACGGCAAAATCACAAATGTCAATACACAAAGTAAATTAATAAGTTCTCAAGCAGCTTTTTTCTTACTTTGCCTCTCTGTAAATTTCTATTATCATCAATGGAAATATTTTTTCATTGGTTTGTGTGTGTATGGTGAAATTGCTGTTTACCGACATTTACCAATTAAAATCGAATCCTTCCAAGTCTAGAGATAAGCACTCAGTAACAACCAGATTTAGGGATTGAATTTGCCTCTCATATACAATGCATACCTTATAAAATCAGTTATGTTCTGTATTGTGCCCAATTCACACCCTCAGGATTACAGTGAAATTAAATTGTGGTGCTTATTATGAGAATATAATGCCATACTGTGTAATTACATTCTCCCCTAAATTCCCTCATGCAATTTCAGTGGGAAAGAGTATTCTTTTTCCTTTTGTGCAGAAGGTGCACTGTGGCCGTATCTTTTAAATTTCTGCCGTGTTCTGCACATTAGTGGTTGGTCAAGGGATTCGATTCCAAGGTAAGTGCAAAATACTATAGGATTCTTTGAGATAAAGACACAAGCACAGCTAAAGGAGGACACGGGGAGTCAGAGCTTGTGCTCTGTTTCCAACTCAATCTCTGAGTCACTGTTTGGACCTTTGGCAAGTTATACTGGCCCCAATTTTAATAGGACTGCTCACGTACTTAAAGTTGGGCATGCACTTAAGTATATTGCTGAATTAGTGCCTTAGCCTCTCTGTGCCTCAGTTTCCCCATATGTAAAATGAGGGTAATACTAAACAATGCCTCTGCATAGGAGTTTGGTGAGGAATGCTTTATTGTTTGGCTTCTGGCTGAAAGGTTTAAAGTGTGGAAATTCAAAAAGTACTCAGCTCTGGGGGTGATGAGGGCAGTATACGACCCTCTATAGGATAGAAATAGAATTTTCAGTGCACATAAATATGGAATTAAATGGACTGAGTCTGCCAAGAGTGAAAGGGAACGTCCTGGAGACTGGGCCCTTTTTACCTTCTTTCAGAGTAACAGCCGTGTTAGTCTGTATTCGCAAAAAGAAAAGGAGTATTAGTCTCTAAGGTGCCACAAGTACTCCTTTTCTTTTTTTACCTTCTTGCAGATCTGAGCTGGGAACTTTGTCAACAAGTCCTTCGTTATGCAGGTTGCCTGCATACCACTCTATGTGAAAGAACAAATTAAGTAGTCCATGGCTGGGGAAGTGATGCTGCAGCTCTGTATGTGTGTACTGCCAGCTCTCACTAAGAAATTCCCTTTGCATTTTAAAGACAGCTGCTAGATTACAAACGACAGGCCTCTTAAAACTGCCCTCTGAGCCTGGAGGGGATACGCTGCAGCATGGAGATATCTTTCATTCCACCACCTACACAACTCATCTGCTTTCGCCCTCTGCCTTTCTTTTGCTCACTCTGTTGGTGGAAGCAAAGACACCCTTGCTCAGTACTTCCTTTGAAGCAACCAAGGCTGCTTCTCCCGCTTTGATTGAAATAAGCGAATTATCTTATTACCTGCAGAATGACAAAGTGCGAATATTAGTTATTCTGTACCCAAAGCTTCCCTAGCATGTGTTAGGGCTTCGCATGTCCATAGCAATGTCTGAATAATATAGCTTTCAGTTGAAGTCAGGAGGTTCCTCTTTCCTTATTTTCATTCCAAATTTTTAATTAAACGAGTTTTCTACAGTCAGCGACTGCATCAATGACATAAAAACTGATCATATTTGCCATTCTCGCCACCAGCCAGCCATAGGACCAGGGGACCCTAAAGGTGTTTTAAACCCCCCCTTTGCCTTCTTTCCACACGGATTCTGTGCTAAGTACGCCAAAGCTCAAATCTACTTTGCACATTTATCCCTGCACAGGCCAGTCCTAAGGATGCTACAGTATGGGAGCTCCCATGTAGCCCTGCTGCAGATGGCTTGCAATCAAAGTGCAGAGGAGGCTTTCCATTGGGAGCAAATTCTAAAGACCATCTGAGCTGACACCCCTCCTGAGCTGGATGTACTGAAATATAGATTCCATCTGAGAAGCCAGCCCAGAGTTGACAGATATTTAGTATTATTGACCTGTTTTTATGTGTGGGGCGGGCAGGGGTAGAAGCAGGGGCAGGTAGGGAGCATTATAATACCAATAAGGAAACAAAAGTCCTGTCTGTTCATGTATTCCAGAATGTTAGAAGAGAAACAGTGTCAGTGAGTGGATACAGCACTGGCCTGAGACTCAGGAGACCTGACTCTATTCCTAGTTCTGCCACTGAGCTGCACGGTGACCTTCTGTGTCTCTCTTTCCCCTACTACCTTGTCTATTTAGGCTGTATGCTTTTCAGAGCAGAGACTGTCTCTTGCAATGTGTTTGTTCAGCACCTCGCACAATAGGGCCCTGATCTCAGCTGGAGAGCGTAGGTTCTACTGAAATACAAGTCATAGATGCTTCTGCTCCAAAAACAGAGAGTTTGGGATGGGGGTGGGGAGCGATTTGTAACTGAAGGGTATGACTCGCCCTGGTTGATTTCAGTGGAGTTAATCCAGATTGGCACCAGGGTGAGTCTGAGGAGAATCAAGCCCTGACTGATTTCTCTGACCAAAAAAAAAAAAAAAGAGAGAGAGAGAGAGAGAGAGAAAAGTCCTGTTTTTTTCAGAGGTCACCATGTTAGCCATTTTCCTAAATAAGATGAGCACATTTAATGGTAGCTGATGTGGTGCAGGGGGCGGGGGAGGGATTACATAGCTGTGACACTTTGCATCGTGGAAATTAAAGGCCAAGAAGGGGAGAAAGAGTCTCTTCCTGCGTTGGACATCTCCACCACGCCTGTGTTTCTCTATGGATCCCCTCTGTCCAGCTGACCGTGGGCGCCCACTGTCCTTTTATCCTCATGCCAGTAATCCAAAATCACTCTATTCTTTTCTGCCATTTGTACCATTTGACAGCTTTCTTTCATCATCCATCCCACTCAGACCTAATCAATAGCTTTCCTCTTAGCGTCTGGCATTCCTTCTGTTCTGTCGGTCAGGCTCCCAAGGTCAAATCAGCCCCTTTTGTGTCCTTTCCTTAAGCAAATAATATTAAGCTGCCATGACTTGACTCAAAATATTTTGTGTTATTGAAAGATCCCAACCATTGATTAGATTTAGCACTGTACCTTGCTGTCTACACAATCTGGAATATGGCTTTAGAGCAGCACTCAATAAAATGTCATTTGTAAGACCAGTTCATACAGCTGAAGAGGCATTTTCTCTAGGCTGCAAGTCTACATTCAGATAGATTTATCACAGCATGGCAGTGAGGTAACGCAGTCCCTCTGTGATTAATGGGATTTTAATTGGCTGCTCTAAATGTTTGCTTTCCCCTGGTACTGTACGGAGTCAGTGTCATACTCTTCTATAAGACCATGTAGTGTAAGTTGGCAACCGCTGAGTAGTTACGTGAAAGGGGGCTTACTCAAGAGAGTAACCAAGGAGATTTAATGATAAGATTCATAAAAGAGAATGAGGGAAAAGGAGAGCTTGTTAGGAGGGTGAAGACAGAGAGAAGAATCAAGTGTGTCAGCTAAGCAGATCTGTAATTACTCAGTACTAATTACAGGGCCTGAAACAGGTAGAATTTCAAAGCTCTAGGACTGCACATTACTAAAAGATAAAGGGGCTTTCCGCAACCAGCACTAACCACAGTCTAAGTCTTTCCTGTTCTAAAGCTAACCCTCAACTAATCTCCTGCTGAGGCATACCCTTATATATGAATCTTAGCTCCACCCCCCCATACCATAGAACCCGCCTACATCAGCCACCCACTTTATAAATAGCCTGTCCTCCATTTTGAATTCAGTGATGAAGAGTCTGGAGGCAGGAAGTGATTCTGTTCTGCTACAGGTAAGACTTCTAAAAACATAGGGGAGAAAGAAAAGAAGGGTTCAAGAGGCTGGAGAGACAAATGCAACAAGTTGGGCAGTGGGTGCAGCTTTTTTGTCTGCCTGCCCTGCCTCAAGTGGATATGACAACAAACATTAGGTTTGGTGCTGCACGGGGCACAGGGTTATTTTATAGGTGTCCCTGTTGAGGTAATAAAAGGGATAGTTGGGCCTGTGTACTGCAGAGTCTCCATTCCTTGTCCTGGTCAGAATACAAATGCCAGACCTGAAAAATCACCTTGTTCTTAGCCTTGCAGTCTCAGGCGTGGGACAGACCAGTCCACATTTCAGTTGAATCTCTGTCTTGTTTCTTGGCTTGGGAGCGGTCTGTGGTATTTAGCTGGTTATGTGCTTCTGCTTGGTTCTATTGAGTTCACTTCTGAACAGAACAATGGACTTTCCCCAGTGATTTATATCTATAGATTAAATGTCCTTTGTGAAAAGTTACTGTTCTAATCACAGCCTCCCAATCTGTTACCAGGGAGAGTCAGCACTCTGGCATGTTTAATGCTGTAGCAATACAGAGATCTCAGAGGGGGATGCCACACTATATTGGTACCATCCTACTGCTTTGGGTGGTGGTGAAGGGTGGGAGATTACAACGTTGCACCCTGTGCAGGCGGGAAGCCTTCACAACAACACAGAGACATAAGATGCCCTGGTTTCTACTCTCATTCATCATTCCGCTTATTACAATCACCCCCTCCTCCCCTTTTAATATTTTCACGTATTGTACTTTGAAGAGCTAGAAATAGCTTGTTGGATTGAGAAGTTTAATTTTCCTAATGCTTGTTGGAAATCCCCTTTCTGAATTTGCAGGAATATTAAGGTTCTTAGCCTGATCTGTGCAGAGAAGGAATTTGTGAGTAAAGCTGGCAGCAAAATCCAGGCGGGTTAGGAAACACTTGATTGACAGGGGCTGACTAGGGGAAGGGGTCTGCCTCCCAGGAAGAGGAGGAGGCGGCCCAGCTGGCCAGTCTATGGGGTGGCTCTGATGCAGAGTGTGGTGAGAGTTTGTTTTTGTTTGCTGGCTATAAACCTCAGGCTCCAAGGCATGGGATGAGGATGCGCAGGGGGGAAGAAGGAAAGTTTACAAGCAAAAGTAACTATTAGAGTGCACCAACTTCTGCAGCTGATTCCACACCAGGACTCAGAATTCTCGGAGAGGTCACAGCTGGTTACTGTTGGAGATGGGCGTGCCAAATTGTGATCCCGGTTTCAAACTGCTTGGCGATCTGGGAGCAATTGCCTCAGAGGTGGGTTCATGAGAGGAGGGGCCCAGTAGCCAACTTCCAAAATTTCAGAGGTGTTTGTAATGGGATTAAGGTTCAGCTTCATCTCTAAAAATCTCAGGAGAGAATGGTAGGGACAGGAGGTAAAAGGAGGAGGGGAGGCGAAAGGGGAAGTACGCAAAGAGAAGTGGACAGAAGGGACAATGAATCCCCTATGCCTTAGGGAGTGCAGCCTTAGACTTCTGCGCTCCCTTGCAGTGGCATGCTTCCCTCTCTCCCCACCCGCTCAGAGTACAAAGGAGAGCTGAGAAGGGCGTCCCTAGTGGGTGGATATTTTAGCCTTCCGGGTGGTTGATATTGGGAAACAGCAATATGCTCCAGGGCAGACATCTGCAAAGCTGGATGAATTAAATGACACCGATTTCACGCCCCGAGGGGTGTGGTCAGCAAGAATACATGCGGGCAATGATCGGCGATTCCCAAAAGTGAACTAAGATCCGCTCCTATGGGACCGTGGCAACTCAAGCGCCGGCCTTAATGACGTGCCGGTAGGGAACTGAAACAAGCTGAAACCAAAGGTTTGTGCTCATGTGCTGGCCCTGCTGGTTCTGCAGCAGTTAGTCAGCAAACTCAATTCCCAGAGCTGGGAGGCCATCTTGGAGGGTCCTTTGTGTACAAACAGCCCAAGTAAATACACCCTGCCAGTGTCCCTTGGGTATTTTCCAAACGGCTAGCAAAAGAGAAATATCAGGTCCTAGTGGTGCAGAGGTTATTTCCAGTGAAATGATCCCATCCAAACAGCACCAGTGGAAAACAACTAACTCGTTTTATGTCAACATTTGGAAAATTTAACCCAGCTCCATGTCCAACCCAAAGCCTCAGTCTGGGCAGATTCCACCACCCCCACACACACACAGAGCCCTGGCTTAGGCCTAAGCACACCAATGCTTCTAGAAGCTCTGGGCAGGCCTGCAGGGTCCACCTGAATTGGCCTAGTCAGCAGAGAGATTAGCCAAATCTACCTACTACTAGGGCTGAGCCTGCTCCCGAGTTCTCAGTCTAAGCTTTGGAAAGGCCCAATACCCAGATCCCCCATGCTTTGGTGGGATGCCATCTCTGTTACAGTTCACTTTGTATTCTTCAGTGGAAGGCAGATAACTTGTAAATGGAAGTGATGACTTTATCAAGTGAGTTTCTTCCTGTTGGCTGGAGCCCAGTTCTCCCCGCTGACAGCCTTCAATGAACTGTTCAAAATGCATAGCAGGTTCACAGCAGAGTTAAAATGTGCAGACACAGAGCAGGCCCTTTTCCTCTCGTACCTCACGTCATCGGAAGGCAAATAGTCCATTGAGATCAGAAAAGCTGAGTGTCATTCCCCTCCTTCCCCCTTTACCTCCTTCTGTTTTCTTCCAGTGCAGCCAGACTCAAAGAATTACTGAAATTAAATATAGCAATTCAGGCTGCCATTGTTCCCCGCTCTGTTATGTGCTGGAGTGGCACCTTCATATTCATCCATCCATCTCCATCGCCTTGAATGTGCTGCTCGCACAATAGTTATTGTTGTAGAAGGGACCTGGAATGAGCTTTTGCATTATTCACTTCATTTATTTTGATACAATATTTGGAGCCACTTCATTAAATTTTTTCAGAGTGTCCTGTCAGTTTTTTTTCTCTCCTTGCCAATATCTGGCTCACACAGATAATATAACAATAATGGGGGAGGGGGGGGAAGAGAGGGAGAAATAGACTGCATTCCTGTAAAAGGGACGGGTAGAGAATTGTTCGACTTGATTTATCGATCACGGGTATTTTTCCCCCCTCTAAAAGAGTGTAAGCGGCATGAAACATCTCATTTGTAAGCAATAGCTGTGTATACTAAATATCTCAGGCAATTAAGTCTTAGACAAGGAAACAACGTATGGGTATACATACAGTGTGTGGGTAAGCAGGAGAGAACAGGTCAAATCAACTCCTATTTTTACCAGCAGTATAGAACGATGCATTCTGGCTCCCCTTTAAATATTATTATAGAGGTGAGGGAAAAAACCATCTGATGCATGAGACTCATATTCCAAGTGCTCGTAAGCTGGGGAGAGGCTAAAGTAATACAGTCTTTTTTGTTTATTTGGAGGCCATAGGTTTGTCGGTGCTGTTGAATTTCTTACCACTCTGGGAATGTCCAGGTGCTTTCGCCCAAGGTGAGCTCTGCAAATTGCTCTGAAGGGAAAAGCTGACCCTCTTATTCTGCAGTTATGTTTTCCAATGGACTTTCGAATCCATTTTTGTTTTTAAATGGAGTCAGGAAAGTGAAAACACTTTTCTTTTCCCTTTTCTCCTCTGTTCTTTCTTTCTTTCTTTCTTTCTTCCTTCATAACATTCTGAGCCTCTTTTAAAATGGTGCCATGTAAGAGAGCCTGACCGCTTGCTGTTGAGATGAGTTTTAAGCCACGCCATAATCATAGAATCATAGAATATCAGGGTTGGAAGGGACCCCAGAAGGTCATCTAGTCCAACCCCCTGCTCGAAGCAGGACCAATTCCCAGTTAAATCATCCCAGCCAGGGCTTTGTCAAGCCTGACCTTAAAAACCTCTAAGGAAGGAGATTCTACCACCTCCCTAGGTAACGCATTCCAGTGTTTCACCACCCTCTTAGTGAAAAAGTTTTTCCTAATATCCAATCTAAACCTCCCCCACTGCAACTTGAGACCATTACTCCTCGTTCTGTCATCTGCTACCATTGAGAACAGTCTAAGATTGCCTGTGTTCTTCTCCCAGTCTGTAACAGAGATGGGCACATAGCAATCCCCACAGCCCGAACATTATTGACTTCCACCTGTCACAACACTTATTTCTGACAGGTGAAAGACATAACATCTTCTGCTGGCTCTTTATAGAAGTAGAATGCCTAGCCAAGATCGAGGGCAGTGCACCGTGAAGACATGCCAGCAAAGCATCCAAGGGACTGCATTTCTTAGGTGTGATTTTGGGGAGGGTTCTTAATATAAAGTGTCATTAAAGCCAATCCTACCAAGCAACATCTTGCTCAAACAAAGCCTGGTCCTGACACAGTTCTTGTACTGATATCTCGCTATTGAATAGTGGTGTAATCCTTTACTGGTGCAGTTATACCACTGCAACCCCTAGTGTGGACATGGTATATCAGTATCAACCTATTCCCCTTCCCATGTAGGAATATGCTCCTCTAGCACATTTACCAGTATAACTGCATCCTCACTGGAGGGAGCTGTGGTGCAGGTATCCTTTGTTGTGCTTGCTTGCTGTGTTTCTGCTTGATTGAAGTCTATAATGTGGTCAGTTTCAGGGACTGTGTGCTGACCCTGGATGCTGCAAAACTCTCATGTCTCTGGGGATGGCCTCATAGAGCAAGATAGCCAGAACTGTAGCTGTGATGCAGAATTATTCCATTTAATGTGTGTGCAGAATTATTCCATTTAATGTGTGTGCAGAATTATTCCATATGGGATGGAGCAATAGGCTATGTTAAAACGTACCTGAGCTGAAAGAGTGTGCTGTCCTCCTAACTGCTGTTTTTGATGCAAAAAACCAAACCAAACCCCAAGCCCTCCTGCAAGACAGCTGTGCAAAAAATGACAAGGTTTGCTCCAGAAAATGTTGGGGTCATGTTTGCCTTGATTCCAGTCATACAGCAATGGCGGCTGTGATGGACAGGACAGCTTGGACGGCTTAGGAGATTGGTGATGAGCTATCAAGCCTTTCCCCATTAGGTCACCAGTTCAAAGCCATTCTAGGGTGGTAGCAACTACAGGTTAGTAGTTGTGGATCAGGAGAACTGAGCTGGTAGACTTAGTCCTTAGTGAGCAATTGTTTGAATTAAAAAAAAATGAAAAGCCCCATTGCATTGTATGGTAGCTCCCCTTTGTTGGTAGTCTTAGCAGGGACAGTCAATACAGAATTGAGTGTCCAGATTAGGCTCTGATCCTGCAAACACGTAAGCACATTCTTCACTTTAAATAAGTGAATGATCCCACCGGAGTGATGGGGCTAGACACACGGCTAACGTTGTGTGTAAATGTTTGCGGGATTGAGGCCTAAATTATCTTGTCTCCCTCTAATATGATCCAAACTGAGGCTTGGGCCTACCTCTAGTTGTCTAACCTGCCATCTGTCCCCAAAAGGAGCCAAGCCACGATATTTGTGTGGCTGGGGGATACTTGTCTGGTCTGGCAGTAACTAGTCGTAGAACCCACTTAGAAGGGAAAGTGGAATCTCGGCCTCCACCAAAACAGGGAAGCTCAGGCAGGGAGGGAGGCCAGGCTATTCAGATGCTTAATTCCTTAAATCAGTTTAATCACTGGAACTGAAGCGAGAGGCCTATTCTCAAGCTGGAGGGGTAAGGAAACCACAGTGCAAGCCAGGACTAGTGGTTTAAAGCAAAATGCCCCGTGGCAAACACAATCTACAGCTACCGCTGTGCAGGAGAGAGGAAAGAAACAGCTGTAGTGGTAGGGGGAAAGGAAAGGCTTTTATTATTATTGGTATTCATTATTATTCCTAATGGTGTTCATAACGGCTTGTCATTTTAATACATAATTTTTTGGCACCTCAGAGAAACTTCTGACCACTGCAAGATCCGGAGAGCTGGAGGGCAAACTCCCTCCTTCCAGCCCTTTAATGCAGGCTTTCTGCAGCAGCATAAATTTCCCTCGGTGACAGAGAAGTGAGCTGCCGAGCGAAAGGCAGCCCAAACTCTTTTTCATTCTAATTGCTCTGCAGACCCTTCCTCCTTCAAAGAGCGCCTCTGCTGAAATATTGCAGTGACCATAAATTGTATGTGTATTGAAAGGGCAGTGCGATTATTTGCCTGTTTAGGCTACGTTTGCCCCCTCAGCGCAGAGCGCGGTTGATTTCAGAGCCCCGTGCCTTGATTCATTGATTGCGTTTAGGCAAGAGGCTGGGTCAACTTTCTGGAAAGCGGTCATTAGAGTCAACCTCGCCTGGAAAGCACGTTGTTAATTATCCCACTTCTCAGCCATGCAGGGATTTTTATTTGTCTGGCAGCGAGACGGTTGGGGTTTTCTTTAAGCCGGCCGTGTGCGCCTTCACTGAGCTAGATGGCACTGTGGTGTTTTAGCTGTCACTGGCTGCTCTGTTTCTGGGCTGAGGGAGAGCTCGGAGTGGACCGAGCTTCCAGGAGAAATGACAAAGGAACCTATTCTGGGACTGATGATTACCTCCGAAATGTTTGTTCTCATCCCCTCCGAAGCCACCCAAAGCTGCAGCAGCTCATCAATCTAAACTACCTGTTGTGCTAATCACTGGAAGAGCCTGGATTTTAGAACCTGTTAGGTCTGCTGTTAATCAGATATATACTGCACACAATAACAGGGAACAACGGTCTGACAAGCTGCCCAGGGCTCGGTTGGTCAACGTGTTGCCCAGTTATTTTGCATTCCAGCCTGCTGACGGGCAATGTGGAGAGGGCACTGAACTGGGGTTCAGGAGACCTGGGTTCCCTTCCCTCTATCTGCTGTCTGACCCACACAGCAAGTCATTTCTGTTTCTCTGCTTCCCCACCCTTTGTCTTGGCTGTTTAGATTGTGAATTCTTTAGGGCAGAGGTTATCTCTTGCTGTGTGTGTTTGTATAGCGGGGCCCTGGTCCGGTTAGGATCTGCAGGGGCTGCTGGAATTCCAGCCACAAATGAAGCCGTCGTAACTTTGATCATTTTTGCAAGGGTGGTATTTTGTCCCCCTAACTGTGACATTCCATTCTCTCTTGCTGTGTGTGTTTGGAGCACTCTGATATACTCACGGCTGCTTTTGCGTCTGGTGCCAAGGCAACATACGATGAAGCAATGATTTTCACCTGTTGCTTTCCACTGCTCTGTGTCACTGTCTCATTTGCCTTTGACGTTTCTTGAGCGTGATTCTGAAGCTTTTCAAGCTGTCCGATAAAAGTGAGTGATGGTCCGGCCTGGCTGCAGTGCTAGTTTAATATACTAAAGTGGCAGCAGAGGGTTACAATGAGGAATTATCATAGCCGGGCCTCACTGGCAACCATTACTCATGCAGCTAACTTGGGCTCTCATTAAACTCAATGCGATTACTGGCATGAGTAAAGTCACGGATGACATTCACTCCTGTGTAACAGGCCAGTACAAGTCATCAAGTGAGACTTAGGACTTGTGCTCACCCTCTGCACAGGGATGAAGCTTGCTACCTGTGTAAGGGTTTGTATGTTCAGGAATAAAGTTGACCCATGGAGATAGTCTAGGACGGAGTGCTGCTTGGATTCCCAGTCTCCAAAGACATACTCAAATCCAGGTGGTAATCTGACCTGCTAAGTACCTGCTTAGATTTGGGTTGGCTGCTCAAATACATGTTGAGGAGGGGCGGGGGAAGAGAGAACCAATCTGTTGGCTCTGATATAAAAGCAGCTGTACTTCTGTCTACCATAATCTTCACATGGGGAGGCAATTGTGTGTCTTACCAGAAAGTAGGTGGCCACATGAAGATGACTAAGAATCCCTAATGATACAGTAAAAGGAATTGAGCAAATAGGATAATGTGACTGGTTATGGCAAATCCACTGGTCCACCTAGTCCGGTATCCTCTTCAACATCATTTATCATCCAAATTCTACCACTTCCCCACCATAAATCAACTTCCTCCAGCAGAGGATGCATTAGTACACGTGTTCAAAAACAGATGTCCAGGTGTATAATTCTCAGATGATGTAGGGCATGAGTTTCATCTTGCTCTGTTTTGAGGCCATTGACTTCAACGGAGTTACTTCTGAATTACACTGGTTGAAAAATGGAGAGGGCTCAGAGAAGAGCCATGAGAATCATTACATGATTGGAAAACATGCCTTAAAGAGAGAGATTGAAGGAGCTCAATCTATTTAGCTTATCAAAGAGAGGGTTAAGAGGTGATTTGATAATAGAGGGTTCTTCAATGAACAGCCATTGGATCTTGGTGTAATGCTAGACTGGACAATTTACAAGGGTTGGGGTAGATTCTCCATCGCTGGACACTTTTTAATCCAAATGGAATTTGTTTCTAAAAGATATACTATAGGCCGGCCACTGCTATCAGGGTTGAAACAGGAATTAATACAGGAATTTCCTATGATCTGTGCTATGCAGGAGGTCAGAGTAGATGGTCACAGTGGTCCCATCTGGCCTTGAATCTGTGAATCTATTACCGAGCTCAGGAACTCTTCAATAACATGCAAAAAAGTAAGTAATAGGAAATCTTCACTTGACAAGGATGAATGAGAACTCTGCAGGCTGAGGGCCTGATTCCAATCTCTCACTGCTGTTAAACTGGTGTAACTCCTTTGCCATCAGTCAATTACTCCTGATTTACACTGGTGTGAGGGAGATCAGAATCTGGCTCAAAATGTACATAGAATACAGGGTTGCAAGGGACGCTGAAGTCATCAAGTCCAGCCCGCTGTGCTGTGGCAGGATCAAATACGGCTAGACCATCCCTGACAGGTGTTTGTCCAACCTGTTGTTAAAAGCCCACAATGATGGGGATTTCACAACTTCCCTTGGAAGCCTATTTAAGAACTTCACTTCCATTATAGTTAGGAAGTTTTTCCTAATCTCTAACCTAAATCTACCTTGCTGCAGATTATGCCAATTACTTCTTGTCCTACTTTCAGTGGACATGGAGAACAATTGATCACTGTCCTCTTTATAACAGCCCTTAACATGTTTGAAGATGCTTATCAGGTCCCGCTCAGTCTTCTCTTCTCTAGATTAAACATGTCCATTTTTTTAAACATTTCCTCACAGGTTAGGTTTTCTAAACCTTTTATCATTTTTGTTGCTCTCTCCAATTTGTCCCCATCTTTCCTAAAGTGTGGTGCCCAGAACTGGACACAATACTCCAGCTGGGGCCTCACCAGATCTGCGTTACTCAAGTTACTCATCTCCCCCCTTTAAGGTCCAATCCAGTGCCCATCAGAGTAAATTGAAAGCCTCCCTTTTACTTCAGAGGGAACTGGATTAGGACCTTACAGATTTAAGAGACATATTCAGATCTCATTGGCACCTGTGGAAATCTGGAGCATTTATTTTATGGGCTTTTCTGTGGCTTTCAAACATAGCATCTGAGCACCTCACACTTGTTGATTAATTTATCCTCACAATGTCACCATGAAATAGACACAGAGAGATTCACTGACTTGTCCAAGCTCACAGAGGGAGTCTGTGGCCGAGTGAGGAATTGAACCCAGCTCTCCTGAGTGACATCCTCCCTTTAGATGGGTTAAAAGATAGAAAACAAAGGGTAGACATAAATGATCAGTTTTCAGAATGGAGACAGGTAAATAGTAGTGTCCCCCCGGGGTCTGTTCTGGGATCAGTCCCATTCAACATATTCATAAATGATCTGGAAAAACAGGTAAACAGTGAGGTGGCAAAATTTGCAGATGATACAAAATTACTAAAGATAGTTGAGACCCAGGTAGACTGTGAAGAGCTACAAAAGGATCTCTCCAAACTGGGTGCCTGGGCAACAAAATGGCAGATGAAATTTAATGTTGATAAATGCAAAGTGATGCACATTGGGAAGCATAATCCCAACTATACATATAAAATGATGGGGTCTAAATTAGCTGTTAACACTCAAGAAAGAGATCTTGGAGTCATTGTGGATAGTTCTCTGAAAACATCCACTCAATGTGCAGCGACAGTCAAAAAAGTAAACAGAATTCTGGGAATAATTAAGAAAGGGATAGATAATAGGACAGAAAATATCATGTTGCCTCTATATAAATCCATGGTACGCCCACATCTTGAATACTGTGTGCAGATGTGGTTGCCCCATCTCAAAAAAGATATATTGGAACTGGAAAAGGTTCAGAAAAGGGCAACAAAAATTATTGTATGGAACAGCTTCCGTATGAGGAGAGATTAATAAGACTGGGACTTTTCAGCTTGGAAAAGAAACGGCTAAGGGGAGATATGATTGAGGTCTATAAAATCATGACTGGTATAGAGAAAGTAGATAAGGAAGTGTTGTTTACTACTTCTCATAACACAAGGACTAGGGGTCACCAAATGAAATTAATAGGCAGCAGGTTTAAAACAAATAAAAAGAAGTATTTCTGCACACAACACACAGTCAACCTGTGGAACTCCTTGCCAGAGGATGTTGTGAAGGCCAAGACCATAACAGGGTTCAAAAAAGAACTAGATACATTCATGGAGGATAGGTTATTAGGCTATTAGCCAGGATGGACAGGAATGGTGTCCCTAGCCTCTGTTTGCCAGAATTTGAAAATGGGCGACAGAGGATGGATTGCTTGATGATTACCTGTTCTGTTCATTCCCTCTGGGGCACCGGCCACTGTCGGAAGACAGGATTCTAAGCTAGATGGACCCTGGGTCTGACCCAGTAGGGCCATTCTTATGTTCTTATGTTATTCTGGACAGCATAGTCTGGCCATACGCTTTACCTAGCAATGTATTTCCTTGATAAGTAGCTTGTTTGTCTGACTGTGAGTATTCCATTAACTTTTATTTAGTTGGAAGTAGCACATGTGGGGGAAGAAAGACAAAAACCCTGACTGTCATCTTCAGCTTTTGATCTGAATCAAGAAATAGGAATGAAATTACATGTTTTGAATAATTCCGTATGTTTTCTCACTAGAATACTGAACTGCAATCTTAACCTCCGAAGCAGTTCCCTGTGGTTATAGCTGAGTTAGTTGATTAAAACATTTTTACCAGAGACTTGCAAGTAGTCTTGTGGTCTGATTTATTCTCATTGTTAGCACTTATTTTTACTTTTTCTTTTAGATAACATGACCTTACCGTTCATTTAGCACCAGTGCCAAGAGAACTGTGGGTTCCTCTATTGTGTTAGCAAAATAACGGGGCATATTATCCAGTGCAACATGGTGGTTTTTTCTCATACTGATGCACCTCTTGACATACAATGAATAACACTTAGCTGCTTTAGAGAATTAACGAGTTTCACAGAATAATGGGTACCTGCAGTCATTGTACTGGACCTAAATTTATCCTGCGTTAGACCTTGCAATCCAGCCAAAATCAATGGGGTTGCATATATGAATCCAGGAACAGAAACTGACCCTTTGAGTTAACGCGGGGGTAACCTGGTTGATGATAGGTTTCAGAGTAGCAGCCGGGTTAGTCTGTATCCGCAAAAAGAAAAGGAAGACTTGTGGCACCTTAGAGACTAACACATTTATTAGAGCATAAGCTTTCGTGGGCTACAGCCCACTTCATTGGATGCATAGAATGGAACATACATATGTAAGTTGGAACGTACAGATAATGGAAGTTACCATACAAACTGTGATAATGGAACATACAGATCAGTTGGAAGTTACCATACAAACTGTGAGAGGCTAATTAGTTAAGATGAGCTATTATCAGCAGGAGAAAAAAACTTTTGTAGTGATAATCAAGATGGCCCATTTAGGCAGTTGACAAGAAGGTGTGAGGATACTTAACTTAAGGAAAAAGAAAAGGAGTACTTGTGGCACCTTAGAGACTAACCAATTTATTTGAGCATGAGCTTTCGTGAGCTACAGCTCACTTCATCGGATGCATACCGTGGAAACTGCAGCAGACTTTATATACACACAGAGAACTTAAGGAAAGAGATTCAATATGTGTAATGACCCAGCCACTCCCAGTCTCTCTTCAAACCCAAGTTAATGGTATCTAGTTTGCATATTAATTCAAGCTCAGCAGTTTCTCGTTGGAATCTGTTTTTGAAGCTTTTCTGTTGCAAAATTGCCACCTTAAATCTTTTACTGAGTGGCCAGAGGGGTTGAAGTGTTCTCCTATCGGTTTTTGAATGTTATGATTCCTGATGTCAGATTTGTGTCCATTTATTCTTTTGCATAGAGACTGTCTGGTTTGGCCAACGTACATGGCAGAGGGGCATTGCTGGCACATGATGGCATATATCACATTGGTCGATGTGAGCCCCTGATGGCGTGGCTAATGTGATTAGGTCCTATGATGGTGTCACTTGAATAAATGTGGACAGAGTTGGCATCAGGCTTTGTTGCAAGGATAGGTTCCTGGGTTAGTGTTTTTGTTGTGTGGTGTGTGGTTGCTGGTGAGTATTTGCTTCAGGTTCGGGGGCTGTCTGTAAGCGAGGGCTGGTCTGTCTCCCAAGATCTGTGAGAGTGAGGGATCATTTTTCAGGATAGGTTGTAAATCTTTGATGATGTGCTGGAGAGGTTTTAGTTGAGGGCTGAAGGTGACAGCTAGTGGCGTTCTGTTATTTTCTTCGTTGGGCCTGTCCTGTAGTAGGTGACTTCTGGGTAGTCTTCTGGCTCTGTCAATCTGTTTTTTCACTTCAGCAGGTGGGTATTGTAGTTTTAAGAATGCTTGATAGAAATTTTGTAGGTGTTTGTGTCTGTCTGAGGGATTGGAGTGAATGCGGTTGTATCTTAGAGCTTGGCTGTAGACAATGGATCGTGTGGTGTATCCTGGATGGAAGCTGGAGGCATGTAGGTAAGTATAGAGCGGTCAGTAGCTGTCCGGTATAGGGTGGTGTTTATGTGACCATCGCTTATTAGCACAGTAGTGTCCAGGAAATGATGTTATTAGAACTAAATACTAATATAATAAAGGTACGTACCACTCTAGCTCTTCTCATCTCCAAAGGCCCTTGTAGAGAAGTGTGTATCTTTACCCTTATTGAAGAGATGGAGAAATTAAGGCCCACAAGTTGAAAGTTGGTCACTAATTTTGGATGACCAGCTTGAGACTCATGATGTAGTAAAGGGGTCATCATGGTCTTAACTGGCTTACCCAGACTATCAGGGGAGGAGCCATAATCCTCTCCTTTCTTACTTCCTGTTTTAAGGGGAGTTTTCACCTTGCCCCCACTCTGTTTGTTGTGATGCAGTTGAATAAAGCAGCAGGCTCCCACACCCTTCTGTCCTGTGAGTATTATTTTTGTTGCACTGAGTGGTCCCTTTAAAAAACATAGAATCTGGTTTTGAGAGAGGTTGAACATAATACTTAGTCTTGCCTCAGTGCAGGGGACTGGACTAGATGATCTATTGGGGTCCTACATTACTATGATTACTATGATCCACAAGTCTTGTCAGAGTCGGTGGGAGGTCAGAGGTGCTGCACATCTGAAAATTGAGCCCTAGTTCTCTCAAGTTGGGCACCTTTGAAACTTTTGGCCAAAGCAACTTGCTGTAAATGCATCCGATGAAGTGAGCTGTAGCTCACGAAAGCTTATGCTCAAATAAATTTGTTAATCTCTAAGGTGCCACAAGTACTCCTTTTCATTTTTGCGGATACAGACTAACACGGCTGCTACTCTGAAACTTGCTGTAAACTAGTGAGCCTGGAATTCCTCGCCCCAGGTCTCCACTGGGCCTTGCCTTCCTTCTAAAAATGAGGCATTAGTGTAAGAATTGTCACCTTTTAAAAGCTAGTGGCTTTTTTAAATGGGAGCCTATCAGATAATTTAGGCTGTAAACACAGGTTCTGTTTTAATATCTACATACGCTCGGATATAAACCTAATCATGATGAATTTTACAACAGCCAGGAAACACACTATGCCATCTGAATTTCTTTTTAAGGTAGACATTCCCCTGCAGTGTGTACAATCCAAACTCTGGGAGATGGAGTTCTTAACAGAATGCCCCAGCAACATATTTGGGGTCAGGGTTTTGGACCTACTTGTCTTTTTCGCTCCTCCTGGGGTGGCCCAGCTGTTACCTGCCCTTTTTAAGTGATGTCAGAATCAATAGCCTGGAGATCTAATGCCTCCTGCTAATGCGATTTCAAATAAGCTTTGCACGAGAATCCTTGGACTTTCATGAATAACATCAAGGAGGGTGAGTGTGTACATGTGGGCTTCCTAATGGTAGCTCCAACCCAGTGGGGATGATTGCAGGCTGATTCAGTGTCCTAGTGTGAACTGCTTTTTTTTAATGTTCTTGCATTAGCGCTAATAGGCACTTCTAGCCGCATCCCCTCCAAGGGGTGAAGCAACAGGGCTTTACTTAAAACTGATTTATTTTGCTCAGTCCTAAGGATTGAAAGTTAAAGTTTACTGGGTTCACGTGACGTATTCTCTCCCACAATAGAGCCATTGCAGAAATCTCTCCCACTAGTTCAAGAGAATTCTCAAATTTTGTATAAAAACTCTGTGCAGTAACTTTCCTTTTAACACACACAGAGCGATTTTAATATTTTGAGCAGGGAGACACCTACTTCAGCTCTAAGCTCACGTGACATCTCTGGCTGAGATAATGATGTTCCGTTGGGGGACTTTTAGCTGTGCTAAAAATAGTTAGGAACAGGGAGAGTTTGGCATTTGCAGGCAACATTCAGAAGATGCTACAGAGAAAACAGTGCTCATGTTACTTAACAGCTTATGAGAGAGAGTCCAATAGCTGTTTCACCACTACGTCTTTATTTTTCTTTCCTAAATAAATCTTACATCCCTTCTGGGGTGCCTGAGAACGTCTAAAATAAATAGGTATGGATGTAAGTCCACACATGCAGTACCCACTGATGTGAAGGCTACAGTGGAACAGGAAGTAGTTTCTAGTCACTTGAGCCAGTGCAAAAAGATAATCACGGCCCTGATCCTGCAAAGACTTTCACACCCACTCAACTTTGCACCCTGTGAGTGCCCTTGTGTCACTGCTCACGACCCACAAAGTTAAGCACCATGCATACGCCTTTGCAGTATCGGGGCCCATTTCTAGAATATCTCTTTGGATAAAAAATAAGTATGAAAATACCAAAGCAGGAAACAGCCAATCTGTCAGACTGGTGACACATGTCGAGGCTGGAAGCTCAGAGATACAGGCAACAGCAGATTTCCACATTTCTCTTCAACTAAAGGGAATCCTCTCGTTTCCCGTTCAATATTAACTAAACTGAACAAACAAAATCCCAAGGAAAAAATACAGATTCTATCAAAAAGCAGTGGGTTTTTTCCATTTTTTTTCCTGTTTAGTGTCTTTTTAAAAATGGAAAAATCAAAGAAACAAAAACCCACAGAAGACATACAGACTTCACCTTACCTCCAAAGAGCTGTGGAAATTTCCTGCTGTACTCTGTGTCTTTGGCTGCAGCACTAACTTTCCCACAGTACTTTGATGCCTGGCATCGCAGCCTGTTTCAACTTGGAGTTACCATTAAAATGGTCGCATCTATGGATTATACAGTTGCACGGTCAATATTAATAGAGGCTCGGAGCAGTTTTCAGGGGTGGTTAAATGCTGCTTTGTCATTTTTAACATAGGTAGCCTGATTAAATGAATGTTTCTGCCGTCACCTCAAGGCAGCAGTAAAAATCACAGAGCTTTCCTTTGAAACCTAGCACCTAGATACTTCATTGCGATGGGTGCGCGCACACTCAAAAAATGCAAAGGGAAAACTATTCTTTCCCATGTGGTTCATAAGAGAAGTTTCTTACTTCAGCAGCCGTCATTTCTTGTATCTTCTCAACCAGTTGTTCATCTGAAACGTTTCTGGTACTGCATATTATGTAACACCTCCCATCGCTACCTTCTTGCAGTTAAGTAGTGATGTCCACCTGGGGCTCCAGGCAATCAGTTCCTGACTCTAAACCAACAGCTTTGTGGAGTGTTCATCCCCATGCTGATTCCAAGCTTCAAATCTCTAAGTCCTGGTCTAAACTATGTATCATGATAGGCAGGAGGATTTCTTCCTCCCAGAGATTTGTGATACATCCACTGTCTCCCGGCACCATTAATATTAAGCGTTTCATCACCCCACGTACCGAACGTGCTAGGAATCCATTCCTGCCCACCTCTGCTGGAGGGCGTCTGCCCCTTCATCCCTCTCTCTTTCTCACGACTCCTGCCTCAGAAGTTTGTCCTTGGCAATTTGACTCTTGAGGAGGCACAGCCAAAGTTGCAGTTTTTTCTAGCGTAACAAGCTAGTGGTTTTCCTGGAACCACCCCACTGTCCACTCTGCAGAGGCTAGCTGTGCCTCACGTAGACATAGAATTGCATGGATTTTAATGAATGCATCTTGCCATTTCAGTTAACTCTTTGATGCTTGGAGTTGCGATTTTCAAACAGGAAATGCAAATGCATTTCCCATTAGAATTACCATCTGCTACTCATACTATGTTTGGCTCCAAGATGCCAATGGGCAGCCTTTCTAGTTAAAATAGGGATTAGCTTTGTTGGCAGTGCATGGGATGGGGTGGAGTGTGGCTTGGTGCATTTAGATTGTCACTTCCGTAGACTTGTTAAAATGCCAATAGGGTCAAATCCCTATCATCTGTCAAGCTCCCCAGTGGCCTATCGGAAAGGAGTTGGGAGTCTGAGTCCAGTTCCTATTGGACAGGCATCCATATCACACACAGAAAACTCTACCACCCTAGTTAGCACTGGCTGGCAATTTTGCTGTTGGTGTGAGCAGAGAGATCCAGCCTGAGTGAGTGGCTCTGGAGTGCCAATTACCTTCTCCAGTGGAGAGATGAACCTAAGACAGGGCTGAGGCAAGTTAGCGTGATAACATGGGGTAAAGCTGGTTTATACTCTCCAGGGGTGCCAAGCCAGCATCTTTCCTGAGCATGACATTTTCCTTCAGCTTGTTTTTTAAGCTGCCAGAAGCTCAAGAGTGACCCTTTGAATAATGGGGTTGAGTAATCTTGGAGGACAGCGATGTGTTTACCACAGCACAGTGACCAAAATCTAGGGGCAGAAGATTGAGTGACCATTGGATAAAGAAACCCACTGTCGCTTCCCCACTCAGTACTTTCAGCCCGGTGCATGACCCAGATATTTTGTCTCTGGTTATTTTTCTCTGTGGGGTACATTCTGATCTCAGTTACGCTGGTGTAAATCGGGCATAACTCAGGTGAAGTCAATGGAGTGACACCAGTGTGTGAGGAGAAGCAGGCCCTCTCTTCAGTCTGCCTCTGGAGTAGCTGCACCGCCCTCTACGGCTGAGTTTCATCCGTCCTGTGATCTGTAACAGAGGCCTTCTGCTCCTCAGTGGCCACACAGACACTTACCTCAGATGCTTTTCTGTGGGGCTTATCACCTGTGCTGGCCTCCATAGCCGCTGTGGCTGCTGAAGAGGATTTAGTGGCTATTTTGCTATTGGTCATCCACTGGGGGATCCTGGGAGAATTCCAGTGCCTCAGAAACAGCAGTCTCTGCGGGCTTGGACAGCCATACAAACAAGCAGCACCACTGTAAAACCTGCTTGTAAATGGACAGGTAGTTTCACCAGCTGGGGAAAGGAAGTAAAGCTCCTAGCATCAGTCCTCTTAAGGCCATTTCCTGAGGGCTTGTTGTATTATCCACAAAACAAAAGCAAATCAACTGAAAAACACTGTGCAATAATTCCCTGAGGCTTTCCCTGATTCAGGCAAATAGGAGTGGAGAAGACAGACCTCTCCTGTTAGTGACCAAGCTTCCCTTCATTTTATACTCTGCTGAATGGCCACGTGACCAGACAGGGACCTGTTAACTCTTTACAGGCTGCAACTTGTTTTTATTTGACTCTACTGCCCACAGATTTCCCCTTGTCATTGCCTTAGCAGCAGTAATGGTTCTGTTTTGAAAAGGCTTGAGCAAAGAATAAGTAAAAAAGGCAAGAAATCTTCCAGTGCCAAAGGATTTACCTCAGCAGCTACGGCTGGGAGCCTTCCCGCTCCAGCGCAATCCTAAATACATCCTGGTGTTTCATTTGGACAAATGACTGGTGCAGGGACACACACGTTGCAACAGCAAAGCAGGAGGATGCCGGCAGTAACAAGAGACTAATATAACTCCACGGATACCCTTTAGCACCTTCCAAGGCTAAACCACTAACCATTATAATCCGTATAAAACAGTAAATGTAATCACCAAGCTGTGCCACAGGACTTGTGTAAGGGGCTGTCCCAGGTCCTCAGGAGGTTGGCGAGAGGGTTGACATGGTATTAGGGCACGCTGAATATGTAGGTCACCTATTCGTAACATTCAGATATATCAGAAAACTGTTCTTAAACTTGCCAGGTCTCCTCTTACCTGGCAGATTTCGTGGCACAAGGGACATTTTTCCTAGCTGATCTTCCATACAGTCCTTAGAGAGTTAGACGACAACCGATGCTCAGCCAATGCAAGCTTGTTTTAAACCCCATTACAAATTGTGGGCCAGAATGTGAGACCCTTATGCTGACCGTTACCTTGTTGACTTAAATGACTGTGGGTTATAAGGTGCCATTCAACAGGAGTAAAAGCAGTGATGACTTTAATGTCTTCTTATCTCTTACACTAACATCCTTAAAATTTTAGGTCCCAGTTCTGCAAATGCTTAAGCCCCTGCATAACTTTACATATGTTAGCATCCCACTTTAATGTGAAGTTACATGTGTGCAACCTTGGGGCCTTACTTTGGACAAAGCTGTAAAGAACCACATGTGCCTCCAGTAACTATGAATACTTGGGATACATCCTCAGACCGATAAGCAGGATGTCTCACGCAATGGGCAGCAGAGATCCACTCGTGGTTAGAGTCTAAACTTTCAATATTAAAGCAACTAGACTTGGACCAACCAGACAGAGCAGAAGACGGAAGTGGAATAAATTCCAGGGTGATGAAATTACTCTGGACAATTTAATGAAAAAAATGCTCAGATCCCACTGAGCCATTAAATGATTGATTTCCACATGGAAGCACGCATCTCTTTGGACAAGCCTCTGACAAAAATGTTTCTTTATTTTCCTGAAGAACTGCTCTTGACCAAAAGATTAAAAAGAGAGCGAGAAAGAGACAGAGACCAGGCTACAAGCCCCACTACACAACAGAAAAGATATCATCAGGTAAGATTAAGCCATGGAAAAGGGGGCAAAAATTGAACAGATGTTCACATTCAATTAGCAGAAAGGGTCTAATTGCAACATTTTTGAGTTCACCTGATGTTCAGGTTAAGCTGATGGCAAATTACATTTGAAAAAAAAAAGCACCAAGAGCTTTTAAGTCTTAAAATGGAGTTTAACATCTTCCTCTGATGTTTTGTTTTTTCAACCTCTGATATTTGAACTAGCTTAATAGCAACAGAAAAGAGCTTGTCTCCTTGAGATCAGAAAGTAACTACCTTTGGCTAATTTGGTAGCTCTGAGCCATCCATTAAGATTTGAAATCACTCTGGTCAATTTTGGATTGAAAGTGGCATCTCAAAGGGTTGTGATTAATCCACTGAGCCATCCAACCTACTGCAAAATGTCAGATTTAACATGTACGAGTCTTACAGACATTTGGCATCTCTGATAAACTGACAACTGCTCAGTAGAATTGTTAACTTTTGCCACTTTGAAAGGCCACATTTAAAATGTTAACTCTCTAAGTGCCGTGAGACATCAATTATAGTTGAAGCCTGTCTCCTCAAAGAGCCCTTGTGTATTAAAACACTTACAGAAAGTGCTGTGGTTCCTCACAGCCCTTTTACTATTCTGGTTCCTTGGGAGAGACCATTTTATTTTCTTTGGATTTTAACATTACCGTAATGAGCCGGATCTGAACAGGGAAGCTCGACTTTTGCTCTCTTTAAACCCTTAAGGAGCTGTATGTAAAGAATTTCCCCAGTGCTATCAGGGTGAGGTTGCTGTTTTAAGAATCATTTCATTTTCTGGTGTTAAAGCTGCTAGAACTATTAGATGGCACCAAGGCTGCACAATTCAAATTCTGAGTAAGATCTAACTACTCCAAACTCTGGGTATTCAGACTGTGAATACTAGAATTAGGGACCAGCCACAAAGGGCTAGATTCTGACTCAGTCTGTGTGCCCATGCTAGGGAATAAGTGGTCTTTTGCACCCTTATGCAGGCTATTGGGACTTTACACACAGGGGTAAGTGGAGCTACTCACCTGCTTGCTTCCTCCTCAGAATAGGAGTCGAGAATAGGTAGAGGATTAGATCTACTTCCTCCATTTGCTGGCCAAAGAACCTGAGCCAATGTTGCGGGTAGAGGGGAGGAGTAACTGATTACCGGTATAGGCCAAAAGTAAATTACTAACCCCTGGGAGCAAGGGAGCAGGGAAAGAATTGTGTCTGAGTCATAGTGTCTCCTGGGGTGTAGCTAATTGGATTAATTAACTGTACATGTTGAGGTCCTGAAATACAGTACCAGCCACAGGGATAATACTCAGTGTGAGTTTTCCTGGGACAGGAATTGGAGCAAATCATTTTGGAGCCATAGTTGTTATTAAATTGAGGCTGGCCTCAGTTGCAGGACTTCACACGGTAAAGGAAATGGCTCTGAAAAGAGGAAGCCAAGAGTCCATCATAAAGACAGGAGTTGAAGGAAAGAAGGCCTCGGGTCAAAAATGATTAATGTTGCATGTAAAATGAGCTTGGCTGTTTTAAAATTTAATTAAGGTTGCATGAAAAGTCCATTGTGCCTTAAGAAGAAAAGGAGGACTTGTGGCACCATAGAGACTAACCAATTTATTTGAGCATGAGCTTTCGTGACACTGAACATTGTCACTGGATGACTGTATAAAATAGGCTAACGTGCTGTTGTCAGTACAACTTGGGTTAGTTTTTAATATGTATGTTTCAGGTGGGTTGTTTGTTTTCATTTTTTCTGCACGGTTATCCCATGTAAATGAGTGTGTTGCTCTCTTTCCCAGATGCATTTTTCATATATATAGATTAAATACTGCATGAAAAATTGCATGTTAATTACGTTTTAACAGAATTTCTTACTTGAACACATTTTTTGCTGGAAGAACTGCAAATGGCTTATTCAGGTACAATTTGTCAAGGCGGAAAGTTGCTTGATATTTGGCAATTAGTGTGTTGCATTTCAAACAAGTTTTCTAATCATCACACCATTAACTCAGTACTTAGCAGTGGAGCTGAACTCCAGCCCACTTGTTTGTTTTAATGACCGTGCTTCTGCATATTTGTCAAAAGACAACTTGTGTTGTAGGAAGGAGCAGAAAACAGTGTATCATAGGTCACAGTAGTGCAGGTGGAGGATCAAGGAAATACAGACAAGGAAGTCCTGTGAGAGCTGGTTCTGGGAGACTGGAAGTCAGTGGAGCAATGTCCATTTATACCACCTGAGGATATACCCCCTTGTGGTTGCCTGGAAGAGTTTCCTCTTAAACTCCTCCTTCGGGCATTAACTTCCCGTGGAAGAAGTCAGGGACCGGCTAAAAGAGAGATCGTGGCCTGGTGAGCTACCTCACCAATGACTGGCAATGGAGCAGCCCACAGCAATGTTGGCCTACAGTCTGAAATAAGAATAGCCGGTAGTAACTGATAGGTCAAGATTCATTGCAGGCTTAAAATCTGTTAATCAATATGTGATAGCTGGTGGCTATTAAACTCAGAACTCATGCTGACATAATTATTTCTCAGCATCTACGTGGTGGCAAACTGCCCCCAGAAAGAGATTTATATAATTGATTTCATGGGACCATTGTGATCATCTAGTCTGAATTTCTCTAGGCCACAGGATTTCCCTGTATTAATTCCTGCTTCAAGTCCAAAAGCACTGGTTAAACTACCACATCTCTTTTAGAAAACCATCCAGTCTGAATTTAAAAACTGCCACTAAATCCAGTGGATGTTCCAAAGTTGTGCCAATGAGGAATTATTCTTACTGTTAACAGTTTGCACCTTATTTCCTGTCTGAATTGATTTAACTCCAGCCTACAGTCAATGGATCTTCTTGTACCTTTTTCTGGCAGACTGAAGAGCATGCTCATTAAATTTCTGTTCCACATGTAGGTACTTATAGACTGTTGTCAAGTCACCCCTTTAACCTTCTCTTTGATAAGCTAAATAGACTCAGCTCCTTAAGTCTTTCACTGTAAGGAATGTTTTTTTGCCAATCCTTGACTCATTCTCCTGGCTCTTCTCTGAACCCTCTCCAATTTATCAACATCCTTCTTGAACTGGGGCCTCAGTATTCCAGCAGCAGAGGTAACATTACTATTACTTTCTACTCTCACTCAAGAATTCCCCTGGTCATACATCCAAGGATCGCATTAGCCCTTTGGCCACACTGGGAACTCATGTTCAGCTAATTATCTACCATGATGCCCATGTCTTTTTCAGTGGCACTGCTTCCCAGGATAGAGTTGTCCATCCTGTTAAGATGGCCCACATTCTTTGCTCCTAGATGTATGGCCTTATACTGAGCCATGTTGAAATGCATAGTTTGCCTGTGCTCAGTTAACCAAGCAATCCATACTGTTCTCGATCAGTGATCTGTCCTCTTAATTATTTACCACTCACCCAATCTTTGTGTCATCTGCAAACTTTCTCCGTAATTATTATGTTTGTTTCCAAGTCATTGGTTAAAAAGTTTAGCATAGGGCCAAAAACCGATCCTTGTGGACCCCCATAGCTGCTCAATGATGATTTCCAGTTTTCAATTAAATTTTGAGAGCTATCATTTTAACCACTTTTTAATCAATTAATGTATGCCATGTTGATTTTGCATCATTCTAGTTTATTGATCCAGATGATGTGTGATTGCAAGTCAAATGCCTTACAGAGGAATATTACATCAACACTATTACTTTTATTAACCAAGCTCATCAAAAAGTGATATGAAGTTAGTCTGACAAGAGTTATTTTCCATAAACTTATATTGGTTGGCATTCATTATATTACCCTCCTTTAATTCTTTATTAATTGAGCCCCACATAAGTTGTTCCATTATTTTGCCTTGGATCAATGTCAGGTAGACAGGCCTACAGTTAGCTGGGTCATCCTGCTTGCCTTTTTAAAATATTGGCACAACATTAGCTTTCTTTCAGTCCTCCGGAGATCCCCCAATGTTCAAAGGCTTACTGAAAATCTACATTACTGATCCATAGAGCTCCTGAGCCAGCTCTTTTAAAACTCATAGATGCAAGTGATCTGAACCTGCTGATTAAAACATGTCTAACTTTAGACAGCGACTGTTTAACATCATCCTTAGTTACTGTGATTGGAAAATCTATCATCGTATGATATAAATACATCATCTCTTTTTCCTCAAATACAGAACAGAAATATTGATTGAACACTTTGGCTTTTTCTGTATTATCTACTGTTCTACCATATCCATATAGTAATGAACCAATACCTAGGACTGTTAGGATTCCTTTTGTTTGTTGTAGAATTTAAAAAACTTATTTTTATTTTACTGTACTTCCCACAGATTTCTCCTTGTCCTTTTGCTTCCCTTAATAATTTCCCCTACTTTCTAGCTTCTAATTTATATGCATTGCTATCAACTTCTCCTTTTTTTCCATTTCTATTATAATAGATGATTTTCCTTCCCCTCTGAGCCAAGCTGTTTTTTACCAAAACTATAAGAGGAAGAGAACGTATAAAGAAAGAGCATAGCAGTTATAACCCTTGAAGTCACACCAGTTTTGTCCCCCATGGTTTGCAATGTCCCATGCTATTGAGGACAGTACCAACTGAGTCAAACCACTCCAAATATATTACAATAGAAAATTAGAAAAGGTCTCAGAAGTGAATGCAGGGTACTAAAATTACTCTTTTTCTTCAGGGTTACTGACTAAACATTTGCAACACAACCAAGAGGTCAACTGGAAAGCCAACATGCACAGTAAATTCATTAACACAAATAGGGGGTAATCCCAAGCCCATTAAAGTCAATGGAAAGATTCCCACTGGCTTCTAATCAGGCCCATATACAGCAATTAGTTTCCCAAAAACAGATGTTTAAAAATTGTAAACACTGTGCGTGTTTTATAAATAGCAGCCTTCGTTGACACCAGATTATGGAAAACCAAGATATGACTTTAACTGCTGAGCAGTCAATAATGATTGATTTGGGCTTCGTGTGGGCATTAGTAGCTCTTCTTAAAATACAATATCCTGTTACATTAAGTTCACAATAATAACTCCTGAGAGTCACTCATGACAAAAGTACCAAATTACATACCAAATCTAAATTACATCGTTGCTCCTCATTATAGCCTCCATCCATCTTTTGTAAGAACATATGCCATTTGTGAGGTCCCTGAAGTTTGGTAGTTTTTAAGAGGTAGCTGCTGTCTTCCAATAAATCATAAATAAAGTAGACTATGTAAACAGCAAACGGTGAGTACAATTTTTCACGCTAGAAAGCATCCATGTCTGTATTGCTCATTAGCTCCAGCCAGTTACATTCTTGATAAAAGGGCCAGTCCTGCGATTAATTTATGATCTTCCCCTTTAAAATTTAGATCATGTAGGCCTGGCTAACGTGCTTAATGCATTTATATGTTTGATCATTCAAAACAGAGATGAGCCCTCTCTTACAACATTATGTTTATCATTGACGTATATCTGAATAAATTCAGATAATTAAAGTTGAGTGTAAATGCCTTAATCTCCATTAGCTTTGTCAGGCTACAACACAGTGAGTTTGCATGAGTTCACTGTGGATGAAATCCACCCCTGTGCACAAGGAACAGCCCTCTTTTGAGGCTCATATGATCCCACAATATTAAGAAATTGACATATTCTTGATTTCACTGGAGCTGCCCACCACTGGAAACAGGATGGTGAATTGGATGGATCACCAGTCTGATGCAGTATGTTTGTAAATTGGGCACAGTCGAGTGGAACAATATGTTCATAATGTGTGGATTTTTTTTCTTTAAAATAATCAATGACAGTGCCATCATTAAAGTGATACAGAATAAGATCAGTTTCCACATTAGATACCCAATGATTCATTGGAGTTTCAGGACAAGATTTTGATAGGCCTCTCTTTCACATTCCCATGAGTGGTGTTTCTTCACATAGGCTTTTGCCTTTGTCACAATTTTTCTTTCCAAACTGGGGTCATTCATCAGACTTTTGGAGAGCTGGACAAACTCCTAAAATGTTAAAGAAAACAATAAAGGTTACTTGGGGTTCTACTGATCCTGAAACAATCCTGGAACTGCAGTAAAGCGGTTGAATTTAGAGTGAATACACACACCAAACAGTTTGAGCACCATTCTTCAGAGCTAAGTACCACATTTTATATATAAGTACAGATCAATAAATAACAAATACAATTTTTAATCTTTTAAACAGCCTACCAACTAGAGAACTTAAAACCATGGTCAAATCCCTCAAGCGCTAAATCAGATGAAAATATGGACAAACAATTTAATGAGACAGAAAAGTGTTTGAGTATCATACATTTATGGTAATGACGCGTGCTGTAGCTGAGTAAGAAATTACAAATTCAGCTGGTTTCCTGGATGGAGAGCTGGTAGCGGACAGTTTTGATCTAGGCTCCACTAGGCATATGCCTGGTTGCAAATGAGGCATCTTTAGCTAATTGCATGCTTTTAATGAGGTTGAGAAAAACATTTCACAAAGATGTCTATTGTCTGAAGTAAAGAACACACACTGAGCAGCAAATTATCTGTATTGTGCCAGGGCCTGGATGCAAGATTGATCCAAGCTAATAAAGAACTGTTGCACTGTTTGGTGCTGGAGGCTCATGACCTGGAAGCTAGGCAGCAGTTGGTACACGGTATCAAAAGGTCTGCAAAATGCAGTATATGAAATCCCTTTAGCCCTAAGGGGTAAGTTACTGGACTTGATAGAACAAGACTATTCCCTGGCCAGTTGCTCTGCCATTCCAATTTTGTTTTTAAGAAGTGAAGATACCAAACTAATGAAAGTGAGAGGTGATGTCGCTAAGTAAACGAATCCGCTTCTGCACTGCCCGTCTGATTTTTCTGCCATTAAGGGACGACTTTCAACATTGAAGCTGGATTACAGAAGTAGCTCAAACCCACTACAGCGATGTGCGCTAGCTTAGAAATGTCAACAGCTGTTAGAGCAATAAAAGTGAAGATCATTAGTTTCTACGCAAGTCATGATCAAAATCAGTGAAAGATTCCAAGTGGAACATAAGGGCATTTGGACACAGATGGCATTTTCCTGCCAATAAGCTGTCAACTCTTTGGGAGAAGACCACTGAGGCTCTCCGACAGAGAGCTGAAAATACAAATAAGATTTAAATTTGGTCAACAACTCATTCATTAACCAGCTGTACTTTAACTAAATTATACAGTTCACCTACAAAAAACTTGGTTATCAAAGAGTTAAGATTGCTGATGTAATTCATATGGTCCATGTGCAAAATACGTAACTACAGCATGACCACTGGGAACCAATGCTGATACGTGAAATCATACTGTACACATTCCAAGCACAGCCTTTGATACTCATTGAAAAGACATGCAAACTCTTTCAATATATGTATCACTGACATGTAGTTTATACAATCAAAGAAGCACATATATTAGCAGTGCATATATTAGAAGGATTTGCAAGTAAGTTTTGGAGTCAGAGTTATGGCGGCTACTAGACTAAGTAAGGTGAATTCTCACACATCAATATTGACATTATACATCCAGATAAAGTATAGCTTCAGTCGTGCATGGCGATCCACATTGGGAAACTGCTGTGCTTGTATAGTGCAGAACTGGGGCCTGCAAAGGTAGCCAAAAAATGTACATATGTTACCTTAGCTGGTCATTACCAGTCTTTCCCAACCTTGCAGAGTTTTTTCAATGGCCATGCCTTAGTTATGTGGTTAATATAAAGTTTATATGGATCACATCAGCAACTGTAATTCTAAATTAACTGAAGAAATTCCCCAAAACAACTTTAATTTAAAAAAAAAAAAGACCTCTGAAAATGTAACCTGGGTTGGGGGAGGAGGCGTCATCTGTGGGATGTATAATATTACCTGCCACGTCAGGCTACTACTAGGTGTTCATACAGGAAACATTATGCAAGAGGTTTATAAAGTTTTCTAGAGCACCAGGCTGCCTCCTGCTGCACACCCTTACGGTTCACAAGAAAAAGCAAAAGAGCTTCCTTACTTGGGCTAGCAGAGAGGACTGCATTAGTAAGGCTCCCGTCCTGCAAGGATACACAGGAGGGCACTGCACTACTTGAAGTGCACAGAAGATGAGCTTCCCTTCTGTATAAATGCCAAAGATTCATCTGAGGAATTCTCTGTATGTATTATTTCTTCTGGTCCATTTTTCTTCCAGTCAGCATTATTAAACAGAATGACCACTTGTGGGAACAATATCTGATTAATTCACAACGGGGCCCTTTACAAACTCAAAGATTCCTACATGTGTGTTCATCTTTAGTAATATCTGTAGTTGTGAAGTCTCTGAATGGAATAAAAGTATTCCTGCAAAATGCTTTCAAAATTCAGAGAAGTGCTTCCCAAAGGATCTTCCAGCCAGCGGTGCAGATTAACAAGTTTGGTGCTATAATGATAACATCGGAGGTATTTAATATGTTCTCTACTAAACCGTCTCTGCTTTCCCCATTCTCTGTTGCAGTTGACAGCACCAGCATCCTCCATTGTCGTCCAGGATTGCAACCATCTCTGACTCTTCCTTTTTCATCTCCCACCATCTCCAAATCCTGCTGCCTTTTTTCCCCCTTCACAACACATACAAAAATCTGATCTTCTTTCTTGCCCATGTGGCCAAAATGCTTGTCCATGCCCATATCCTCTCCCATCTTGACTACTGCAACTTACTACAGTTTAGTCCTCTAGATATGTACATTGCCTGTACCAATCCATCCAAAACATGACTGCAAAGGTTATTTTCCTTGCTCAGTGATCTGATCATGTCAGATCATCTCCCCCACACACATCCCTTGCATTCATCTACTAGAGACTCATAAAATACCACATACAGTTCTATCGTCACATTCTCTCCTTCAGGGCACAGCACAACCTGGACAAGCTCTCAAGACTTGTCTCCTACTGCGTTCCCAATTATTTCTTCTGTTCTCCCAATGAGTCCAGTCCTGATGCTCCTTTCATTTCCTTCTTCCACATCCCATCTCTGTGCTCTTTTCCATGCTGCCAAGAACACACAGGAGCAGGATAAGTGGGGAAAGCCTTTAAATGCCTTCACCTATTTAAATCCAATCTCTTACGCTATCATAACAATAAATAATCATTTTCACTCCACCGCATTCCAACTTTAATTTTATGCTCCTGTGGAGGATTTTATTTTGTTTAAAAATAATTTATGTAAATTATACATATCAGAAGCCGCAATGTACCATTGCTTGATGAGTAGTTCTATTAATATTCTTTAAAAATATGAGGGTACAGAGGATAAAAACTTGGAAACATGTAAGTGATAGAAGCAATGAGATACTGCCACACAGCTAAAATCCCTTTCGCTGGTGATACTTTCAGCATAATATTAAACATGAGTCCAAAGAGGAAAGGGAGAAATGGCAAATGGATAAAGTCAGAGGACTTTAGCTGTAGCTGTTCTACTGACTCAGAGCGTAACCTCAGGCAAGTCACTCAAGATGTGATCTGAAGGCACAGTAAAGATCTGCATTCATGTCACTGGATTTTAAATCAGGCCCCTGGAGCATCTAATTTAGGGTCCCTCCATTTTTGGATGCTGAACTTAAGACTGCAAGGGCCTGATATTCAGGTGGTCCCCACAACTCCCACTCATGTCAGCTGGAGCTGCAGTTGTTTGGCACCTCTGAAAATCAGGCCCCAGGTTGCTGAATCTGAGCATCCAAAAATGGAGGCAACCCAGAATTAGACCCCGCTTCTGAAAATGAAGGCCTTAATTTCTCTCTGCCTCCGTTCACCCATATAAATGTGGGTATAACAACATTTACCTATCTCACAATTGATATGTGGTGTAAAGGGTGAAGGCTGAGTTGTTAGTTACAGCACAGAAACGTTGGGGAAAGCACTAGGATGCTTAGATTTATAAGTAATGTGACGCATGCCCTATTTCTGGACAGTAGATATCCCCCTAGGCCCAGTGATCTTCAAAAGTAATGTCACTAATATGTTTCTTCCTCAGGCAGACTGCCAGTTAGCTTTAAAGAAAATGCAAACAGCACATATAAAAAAAATTCAGTACAGTATTTTGCAAACAGCTCTATAGACCCAGATGTCTTTGGCAGATGAACCTTGAAAATACAGCAGGCACCAAGCTAATAAAATGCGTGTCCTCTGAATGAGTGTAAGAACCAGGCTGGTGCCGTTTTATAGCAGACACTAGGAAAATAAGAAGTGTATTTTTCTCTCTCTCTCACACACACACACACAGAAAATCTGCAATTAAACCATTTCAATTTCAGCTACAGGAGAGGAAAGGAACATGGAACGTAGCTCAGGGTAAACCCAGGGAAGACGAATTCCATATATTAAACTAAATGCACAATTAAGAATAGCAATGCACCTATTAGTAATGGGCAACAGATCAGTATTTCCCAGCCACCTGAACTATCATTGCTGGCAGTGCCTAAAACAGCAAGCTGCTCTGTTCAATACTGTCCTGACAGCAAAACTCAAGTCCTCAAGACCAGAAATGGCCTCAGGGCTAAATGCTGGCCATGTAGCCATAGAGCCTTACATGCGAATGGCATACACCCACACTGCCACAAGAGGATAACATGCCAGGAGTGTGCTCCTGTCTATAGCTCCACTAATTGGTTCAGAGGAGGCTCCACTTCTTCCCTGCCTCCCTTACACAGGTTAGTGTGTTGCTGATTCCTGCTGCTCCCTTACAGCTAGGACCACTATTTTGCCTGGGGCTGGAGAGGTTTATATGCCCCCCGCCCCTTTCGTGAGCCTTCACAGATGCTGGGCATTCCATAAGCCAAAAGCTTAGGCTGCTGAATAATGGTGTATGTCCTCCATTTGAACATGCTTTTGTGATTATTTATGGCCCAAACATAGCCCGCTACTCCTTTATTTCTTAGTTATCAGTTTTCCTTTCAGGTCACATTAACTCAGTGTCACATATTCCATAAACTTGCAAATTCGAGTAATGGCAGGAATAAAACATGGCTTTAAAAGAAGGATGCATAATAACTCAAGCATCAAGGTCAACATGTTTTGTAAGTTATCACTTTTATGTTAACTGCTGCGGCCAGCTGGATATTTCCTTTGTTGTTTTCCTTTGTTGTCTATGTACATGGTCATGAGGGCTCAGAATACCTTCCAATGATTAATTATAATTAATATAATTAGGCAAGTTGTCTAATTTCTTTGTAAGCCAGGAGAGGTCACTTTTTTCCAGAAAAAAGGGAAGTTTGTGCTTAAAATTTTATTGTTTCGTAAATCAACTCAAACCCATTTCATGTTTCCCGACATAAGAAAACGTGAAATAACCACAAGACTGTTTCACATACCAGGTACAGTAACCCAGCTCCTACATTATCTAGTTTGCTCCTTTTCAGAGTTACTATTTTGTGGGGAAGGAAATAAAACTGAAATGTTTTTAACAGAGTAGATCTAGGTTTAAATACACACATCTGCCATGTATCTGAAGCAATGGAGCAATAAAAGGATAAATCCAGTATATCAGTCAAACAGGTTGGAAAGTCAAATCTGGGGAGTGAAAAGGAGGGCACCTCCTGAGGCACAGGGAAAAAAACATGAATGAGAAGCTTATCTGAAAGCTGACTGATGAAAGAGTAGGGCTGTGTAGGAATGTACAGGGGAAGGACACTCATGAGAAACTACAATGAAAACACCCTCACAAGTATACTGAACCTCCAAGCACTTCAATAAAGCCATCCAGATTGCACCATAACGTTTACTGTGGAAAGGAAAAAAAATATTAATCGTAAAGAAATAAGAATCAAAACTAGACCCAATTATACTGGCCATCCGTCAGCTAAACTGTGGACAGGGAAAGAATGATCTAGGATACTGCTTAACAATGCAGTATGCTGCAGGATGCTGCTTAACAACGGAAACACCAGCAGGAACATGACTGAGGGTCAGTGTTAACCTGCACTGGGAATTAAACCTTTCTTGGCTGACTAAAATCTGGACAATTCAGACAATGTACTTAACAGATAGTAAGTGGTGTCTCCTGCTTCCTGAACAATCTGAATCAGAATCAGACAGGGGTGCAACTGCATGTAAACCTTTGTTCTTAAATGAATTCCAAAGGAATAGCTCTAAACAGTTGGTTCTGAGAGACAGCTAATTTAGAAGAAAACTAACTGAGGTTACGGTGGGAAATATTTTATCAAATACTTAAGAGCACATGAAGTAATCAGAAGAGGGTGAAAAAACATATGGCTTTCCAGCACGTAGGTTGTCCTGCCTCTACTGGCATACCAGGTCCTCTAAGAGGAGACTATGCAAAGTGCTACAAAACGTATTACTGCCATTTCCAACAATACAAACAGATTATAGCAACAGGTTGAAATTAGAAATCTTCTAATTTATCTGAACTCTTTGATCTATTATCCGTCTCTTGATTTCATGATATATTATATGTGGAGGTTTGAAAAACTGTATTTCATACAGATGGGCGGTGTCAAGAAATATGGGATAATCCTGTAATTGTCAATTTATCTTTAAGATTTAGTGAAACTGATTGGCATTCTGTCTGACACTTCAGGTGAAAGTTATCCAGCAATCCCCTGGTGAAATTGGACTATTAACATGCAAACAAACCTTTGTGACACATTTGTAAACCTTGATACTTTATACAATATTTAATACCAAAGCCATTTTAAAGGAGCATTATTAAATATGATACAATTGCTAGTGTACAGAGAAAGGACGGAGATTACTTCACTTTCCAGGATAGGGCACCTGCACAAATATTAATTATCCGAATGCAAATACTACCTAGGACAATGCTAGTTCACATGATAATGCAAGTTAACACCTTTCCTTAAAAGACAATAAGAGATGTAGAACAAGAATATCAGAAAAAAAGGGGTTGCTGATCTTAGAGACAGTATTTTGGGGGAGAGCAGCAGAAGACCAGACTGAAATGGGACAGAGAAATTGAGAAGTACAGAACTCTAGAAATAACATCATCATATTTACAGTCTTTCTGTACTTCTGATTGAGTAAAACATTTAAGCGTAAGAACAGCCTCACTGAATTCAGTTTAAACACATGTTTAAAGTGAAGTGCTTTGCTACAACTTTATGGTTTTAGGTGAAGACGTCAGTGCTTAAGTATGGAGAAATGGTCTGAAGTAAATAGGATGAAATTCAATAAAGGACAAATGCAAAGTACTCCACTTAGGAAGGAACACTCAGTTGCACACATACAAAATGGGAAATGACTGCCATAGGAAGGAGTACTGTGGAAAAGGATCTGGGGGTCATAGTGGACCACAAGCTAAATATGAGTCAACAGTGTAACACTGTTGCAAAAAAAGCAAACATAATTCTGGGCTGTATTAGCAGGAGTGTTGTAAGCAAGACACGAGAAGTAATTCTTCCATTCTACTCCGTGCTGACTAGGCCTTAACTGGAGTATTGTGTCCAGTTCTGGGTGCCACATTTCAGGAAAGATGTGGACAAATTGGAGAAAGTCCACAGAAGAGCAACAAAAATTATTAAAGGTCTAGAGAACATTGCCTATGAGGAAAGATTTTAAAAATTGGGTTTGTTTGGTCTGGAGAAGAGAAGACTGAGAGGGGACGTGATAATCTCCTTCCTTAGAAGTTTTTAAGGTCAGGCTTGACAAAGCCCTGGCTGGGATGATTTAATTGGGGATGGGTCCTGCTTTTGAGCAGGGGGTTGGACTAGATGACCTCCTCAGGTCTCTTCCAACCCTGATATTCTATGATTCTATGATAACAGTTTTCAAGTATATAAAAGGTTGTTACAAGGAGAAAGGAGAAAAATTATTGTTCTAAACCTCTGAGGATAGGACAAGAAGCAATGGGCTTGAATGGCAGCAAGGGAGGTTTAGGCTGGACATTAGGAAAAAATTCCTTTCAGGGTGGTTAAGAACTGGAATAAATGGCCTAGGGAGGTTATGGAATCTCCATCATTGGAGATTTTTAAGAGCAGGTTAGACAAACACCTGTCAGGGATGGTCTAGATAATACTTAGTCCTGCCATGAGTGCAGGGGACTGGACTAGATGTCCTCTCGAGGTCCCTTCCAGTCCTATGAATCTATGTTGTGGTACCATTTGTCTTTGTTAATTTGATCTCGACACTTTGGGTCAGAGGCCCTGCTCTGGGAAAGACTTATGCTTATGTATAACCTGTTTCATGATCAGGGCCTGTGTGAAATAGGTATTTAAGCTTAAACTCAAAAACTGAAGGCTTGTGGGAGGCATTGTGTGTGCTCCCGCTATTTATTAATATCAAGAAGGCCACCAGTATGAGTTTCTACATCCATGCAGATGAACCCCAGGGCCTGTGTTCAACCCCACTGAAGTCAATGGGACTCCATGTGGACATAGTTGCAGAACCAGGGTTTAAGTACATAAATAGTTCTAGCTGAGAACAGTTTATGAGAGCTCTGCCTCTGCCACCCAGAGAGTAATTAAAAGAAAACAAAGGAAAACAAACTGCCGTCATTAACAAAGATTCGGTTGTGAAACCCATATGGAACAATGAGTGAATTTTCCAGAGAGGCAAATGTTACTTGAAATAATTTTTTCAGTTAAAAAACTAATGAAAATAAAAGGAATCCACCTTCCAAAGACTATGCTTAATAGCATGCATTAATCACACACACACACAGCAAAGCTGGTAAATGTAATGTACTTCCACTTTGCAAAATGAGCATATCGTCTGTTTGAGGAAGTTTTATTTTATTTGGGGTTGGATAAAAAACTACCATGTTTAGCTGTTGATTGGTATTAGTAAACTATGGTTTATGTAATAAACAGATTGATTCATATCCCACTTCGAAAACCACAAACCATCTAATTAGCTTAGCTGGGATATTGTCTGACCTGAAAAAACAATGCTCTTAACATATAGTAGGAACATGGACACTTTGAAAACTGTTTATTAAAACTGTAATAGATTTTCATCACAGCCACTAATAGAATTTCATTCCTTGGGTGCTAGGGCATTGGGTGCCTTAGGAATACATAGTAATAGAGCAATAATCCAATACACTGACACACCAAACAAATGGAAACTACAGTACTCATGATGAGAAGAGATTTTGCAGTTTAAAGAATATCAGCCCAGTCCAACTCCAGTGAGACTTGTATCAGACCCCAAGTGACTATCTAGGGATGCCACATTAAACAAACGTAATGCAGAATAAGTTTGTCCCTGTAATCAAAACATTAGCTGGGTCTGTTTTAGATCATGAATTAAAAATACTGGAGTCTATTTCTAGTCATTGAGTCTTCCCTCTTCATTATCAAAACTAATGACTGCATGCTGGACAAGCAGCCTATTTGTTTTTTGAATTCACAGAACCTTCATAAAATTTTTTTAAACTTCTTTACATATAATTAAGCTTGTGTCTACCCGTTTTAATTTTCAAAGCACTGATTAACCTTTGCCATATTCCTATGGTATTACCTTCTGTGTTTTAATGATGGGAAAGTGAGGCAAAAAAATTAAGTGATTTGCTCAAGACTGGAAATAATTTGTGGCAGAGTCCCTTATGTTCACGATGCACAAAGACAATGGGAGAATGGCAAACCACATTGGATAAAAACCCACTCAAATCAAAGAATTTCTAGGACTTAATATATATACGGAGTTCTCTGTCACATCCACAGAGTGCAAAACATAGTCTTTATTTTCTATGTAACTGTTAACTATTTTCTGCCCTACTGTTTATTCATGACCTACTAATTCTTGATATTATTATCTGTAATCCCAGCCATGACCATATTATCCTAAACTTTGGGCTCACAGGCCATTTTGATTTTGTGATCCACTGCTTCTACAATATATGTTCACATTTCAGCGACTGTTTGAAGGGAAATATGACATCTGCACAACATCTATTCTAGGGTTTGCCTAAGAAACCTCCAAAACTAAATAAAAGCAGCTAAGATCTCAACTGAACTGCATGCAAGCAACTGGCATATTCTTAAAGCTAGAAAGAAGCATTCAGTAAGGCTGACCTCCCTCACTCCCCCCCAGCATTCAGTGAACTGCGAAGAGAGCACGAGATAGCAACAGCACTTCATTAAAAGCAGGGTAGGCTAGTAGGTTTTTTTAAGAGAACGAGACTATAACCACTGAAAGTCACCACAAGCAGAGCACCAAGACACAAGCAGTTCATGGAAAAGAAAAATAATGTTTGGAAAGGGTTGTTTTGTTATGCTCTGGTTTTGATTTGATTTTTGTTCTTGTTACCTGGGGATCTGTAAATAATAGTCCTGTATCTTTATGTCGTATTATTGCTGCATTCCCAGGAATATTCCTTGCCAGCACTGGAACATCTAAATCCATTGCCTAAAGAATGTGGAGGGAAAAGATGATTTAGTTAGGGTTCATTTTAAGAGGAGTCTGTGGTGAGAAAAAGTAAGAAACCTGCCCCCAAAACTGCTCCTTCCCACTTCTCCACCCCCAATCAAAAAAGTCTTACATTAGCCATTTTATGGAACCTCGTTAAAATACAAAGCTTGCCTTACTGATTTTGGCAGTCAGGACTCATCACTTTCAAAATAATATCTGAACTAGCCTTTTACTGACCATCTGGTGGGTCACTAGATAGATGCTCATTTTTCTCATGGCCAGAGTACACAGGGCTTGTTGGCCCAGGAAGAGGCTGAAACCTCCTGGAAGTTCCTAACATCTAGCAGGAACTGAGGAGTTAAAACTAAGATTCAGATTGAAGCCTGTCACTTTCACTACCGGAGTTAATCACAGAATCATAGAATATCAGGGTTGGAAGGGACCTCAGGAGGTCATCTAGTCCAACCCCCTGCTCAAAGCAGGACCAATCCCCAATTAAATCATCCCAGCCAGGGCTTTGTCAAGCCTGACCTTAAAAACTTCTAAGGAAGGAGATTCTACCACCTCCCTAGGTAGTTGCCATCCCAGGAAGCTGAATGGACATAGTTCACAGTTTCCCTGAAGGGGCCAATTCTCCCCCACACAAGGTTCTTTGTTCTCTCGCTCCATAGAAGAAGAAAGGAGTTGTGATCCACACAGCTCTCAAAATATTTACAGTTTTCGGGGGATCCATGAGAGGCAAGGACATTCCTAGGGACAGGGGTGCTGGAACAATTTTTACAGTGGGGATGCTGAAGGCGTAAACCATGTATTTTGGCTGTTACTTCAGGCCAGGGGATGCAGCTGCACCATCCAGTTCCAGCACCTATGCATGGAGATGCCTTGGCCTCTTCTCTGCCGCCCTGGCTCTCACTGGCCCTTGTTGACCATGGCTCCTGCAGTTGAGCATGGCTCTGCTTCCTCATCATGGCTTCTCTTAGACTTTCCTCTCTCCAAAAGAGGGTTCCAAGCATGGAGGAGCTGGGACAAGCTAATACAGCCTCTAACAGTAATTTGTATCAGATTCCTCCAGGAGTTCTTTCTAACTTTATTTTTATTGTTTTTATATAAAATATAAACACATAATGAAAAAAATATACTTTCATGCACACAATATAAGTAGCCTATAAATAAAATATATTCAATGTTCATTGTTTGCAAAACCTGGAAAAAAAACAAAAAACAAACCAAAAACCTGAACCTGTAGAGATCATGCAGGGCATCAATTACTAAAGTGACTACATGGATAAATAAGTGAGAACATAACCTATGATGTGTGGGGGGGCTAATATGTACTAAACTGCAAAAGTATGCAATAGTTTCATATGTGACCAGACATCCTCAGATTTTTTCTAAGCGTTTCTATTAGACAGAATCATTTTTCCCATTAATGCAGTAGTAGAGATCTCACTAAGCAGGCCTAGGTATGAGGCAGGAACTGCAGATTTTCTCAAAATAACTCTTTTGGCCACTAAAATAGTTACTGCAATCTAGGAGTTTTTGTGGGGAAGAATCTGGCCCATTCCCTCAACACCCACAGAGTCCCCAAGGCCTGGCTTTTGAGAAGTCCGGTAGCATGTTGCAGAAGCAGAAATGCCTTCCCCTTATGTGGCTGCAGATTCCCTTCTAGATACACATACATGGGGGAACATGTAGTCTCAAGATGGTTGTCATATAATTTCAGACTGTCTGTAGATTCAGAAGCATAGATATAGCACTGCATCAGTTCACATCCAGTAAATCATCTTCATTATAAAGATAAGGGCTAGAAACTTTTGAACGAAAGTTTAAGTGTACAGAAACCAGTGTGTTAGCCCCAGTCACCCCAGGAAAGTCCCTCCCATCACCCACTCATGCATTTGTCAAACCCTGATGTGAAATTTTAATTACCATTCCTGGATTTGGAAATCTTGAAATTCGCAAACCCTGAATGTATAATGGCTTGTCTTGTACAATTATCACAGTGTCAAACAGAAATAAATTCACTCTCCAAAATGTTCAATTCATTTCATACTGATTCACTGTCACTTTGGAGAGAACACATTTTTAATTGCTGTCATTACAGTCTCTGATGGGGAACAATTTTCCTTCAGCATAAGTAGCATGAAAGAAAAAGCTAAGCGGGGAAAGAAATGCGGAAGAAGAACACGTCTTTTGTTTTTTAAATCTGGACAAGACTCGATATCCCAAACACTAGCGTACAAAGCCATGTGCGATTTAAGAGCAAAGGAATGCAGTAGCCTAGCAACATGCATTCACAGTTTAAAATATCCAAGGTAAACATAGTTTACACTGTACCACTGTCGAGAAATTTGCCCTAGACACACAAATCCCATCCTCCTCTTGATGCTAACATGCTTTTCAGCAGATAGCTCTAAAAATAATATTAATAATCCTTAATGACATACCCATTCTAGCCTTTATACCAGAAAATAGTGGGCCAACTGGAGGTAATTCAGAGCAACGGATTGATGAGAAGAAATTAAATGGTCTAACCAGTTTGGATAAATGAGTAAGGACCAGATTTTTGTAGGGATTTAGGCACCTAAAGATACAAACAGTGTCTAGGGAGATTTTCAAAAGTGAAAGTCAATGGGAGTCAGGCGCTTAACTCACTTAAGTGCTTTTGAAAATCTACAGCATTAGGTGCCTAAATACCTTTGTAAATCTGGTCCTAAGCACATATGTATGTATGGTAGCAGATATGACAACTGTCTCCAGATATGTGAACAAGGTAACCACTAGAGATGGGCTCAAGACCCTAATTCAGACCTAGATTGCCTAATGCCTCTGTTTTTTTATGCTGTGGCCCTCAAATCCAGGATTCAGGAGTAAGGGACTACAGGTTGCTTCTTCTTTCAGAAAACCACCTCAGGAAATAACATTTTGGAAGACGAGGGAAGGGAGGAAAGCTAACATGATGGCAATTCCAGAAAAGCTTCCTATCCCCCTGAGGATTACAAAGTCTTAGGGAACATTGCTTTCCTACCTGGTTAGAAGAGAACAAGCATCAAAAGCACTATCAACTTAGACAAGCTCACAGTGAAACATGGTGGGCTCTAGAATGAAAGGGTGGGTTCCCTGTCTGAACTAGCTTAGTGACAAGAAAAGTCATCTCTCAAATCTATGAAAGCACCACCACAAAAGCAACATGACTAGGTGACAATGGACATACTTTTTAAAAAAATATTTCTATATAACTCTTAGGGTCCAGTTCTACACTGACTTACGTCCCATGGATTTCAGTGGGGAGATATGCACAACACAGTACTTGGCTCTCTGAATTTTATATTTCTCCTTCACTTTACAAAAAATGCTGTGGTACTTCAAAACTGTCTACTTCGTGTAGAATTTTCCATATTAACAAGGCTATCCTGGATGCTCTATCCAAGTGTAAAAGAGCCTTATTCAAAGAAATTATCCTTTTTTTCAGAATTCCTCTCAGTGCTCCAGAAAGGACTGTTGTAACTGTCTGCTATCCACTCAAGTAAATTAGACATACTGAACAAAAGGACATCACGAGCCACTTGATACATGAATGATGATGAACAACTCAATGTACTAGTGCCCCATAGCAATTCTGCCTTAGGTTGAGTTTAGTGTTGGGCCTGGTATGTGTATTACAATATTGCTGCACCTTGGTCTGGGAGAGAGTGTTCCCACATTATTATGCACTTTGTCATAGCACATTTATTCATTTTTTTTTCCTCTGAATGCCGCTCATTAAAATTGGCCACAAAGGCCCAGATCCTCAAAGGTATTTAGGCATCTAACGCCTATTGAAATCAAAGGGATATAGGCAACTACAAATTTTTGAGGATTTGGATTTTAGTTTTTATTTCATTTCTGAACCCAGTGGAGAAAGAGCTTGATGTTCTTGCTAGCTAGAGATTGAGGACAATAAACACAACATCTGAAAAAATCCGAGGCCTGGAATCACATAGGTATTGATGAATTACAGCCACTGAAATACAGAGCAGATGGCCAACTGGATAAGACAAGAGTTGGCTTCGCACCAGCCAGTCTTACACAAATGGATGGTGCTGTAAATAATTACTGCATCTAGTAGCCTTGAATTTAATTTAGATGCTTACTCTATTTTTAAGCAGTAAAAAGAATCATTTGTATTGCTGAAAATATATATATATAATTTACTGACCTGGGACCTGCCAATAACAAGTTAACGTAAGAGGTTATTCTGGTGGCCCTCTGTTTTGTTATCTTATCCTGACTGCAAATGTGTTTAAAAGTAATTTGAGAAGGATACAGGGTGTAAAGTTCCTTTTTCAGGCATGGTACACAATAAGCATTTCTAACTAGCAGTGCTAAGTTTGGAGGAGGGAATTGCAGTTTTTATTCATTGTATGGTCTTTTTTGGAGTGTTCTTCATTTTCTGCCTTGTAGCCCTTTCTGTTGGTGTCATTTTGGTATCCCCTCACTTTTTACTTCCTGTCCTGCAGCTTAATTTTTTCTTCCTTGGCTTTCTGTGAGTTGTTCCAAGGCACCAGGACTGGGCTTCATGTGATGGCTGAGACTGAATTTTGCTACACAATACAGTGTATTAGAGGGTGGACCCATTGGTTCCTCCATTTCCGTGTTGTTTTCTTTAGTGGGTTCGTTGCTTTGGGGTTTTTTTAATTCCAGCAAGATCTCATGATTTTTACAACAGTTTACGTACGTTTTAGAGTGGAGGAAAGGTGCTGTGGTGAAAGGTTGTTAGAGTCAAAATCTTTTGTTCAACCGCTACACAGCAAGTTACTATATGAACAGTGATAGTAACCAATTCCCCGCCCCCTCCCGACAATGTGCTTCATTTCTGATCTATAAGGGGTCAAAGATTATTTTCTAAGCCCACACATTGTCCCTTCTTCAGTGACTGTTAAGAAGAAAAAGTGGCAATTGTGACAATTTTTTTGTGATTTGGATACTAAAAACAGGTCTTAGATGACTAGATCAAACAATCAAATGGTAATGATTTCTGGTCACTTCAAACCAGAGCTAGATTTGAACCAGACAAAATTTTACAGTTTGAAGGGACAATTGATGATTCGTCAGTAAAGTTAACCATGTGCAGGATATATGACCTTGCTAAATTTAAAATTTCCTAGTAGACAGGAATTTGGTTTCTAAACCCCAGCACAATGTTTGTTCCATCTCTGATCCAAAAAATTTTAGTTTGATTTGTCTTGTTAAAAAAACAAGACCTTGACAGATGGCTCTTCCTACTGTTGGCCACATTAGGTAGGGGGATTGCAGAGATGTTTTTAAGGGACATGGATCCACGGAACTATCAAATCCTACTGTGTAATTATCCAAAGGGAATTAATACAAAATCAAAATCATTCTAAATTTATAACAGGCACTAGGTGGCTGAAGAGTCAATGTCAGTAAAAAGTGCTAGCCTCATACAGTCTCTTAATGGACAACTATGAGCCTGATTCTGCTCTCATTGAGGTCAATGGAAGACTGTCATCAATTCTAAAGACAGTAGGAAGCTCAGTCCAGTTTAAAGTAAGCTAACAAATAAAAGTGCACTGCCCATATGGCCCTCATTATTGTAATATCTGGGCACATCATAATCATTAGTGGATTTCATTCTCACAACGCCTATGTGAGCTATTATTCCCATTTTATAGATGAAGAATGAGATTAAGTGACTTGACCAAGGTCACACATGAAATCCATGACTGAGCCAAAAACTGGACCAAGGTGTCTTCAATCCCAGTCCAGTGCATGGTCCATTGATCATCTTTCCTATACAGTTTGGGACTTTAGCTCAGTAACTTGTTTGATGTGAGCATGAGCCAGCATGCTCAGACTTTTGAAGGGGACTAGCTCTTTGTATCACTGTCACATGGCCTCCATGGTCAGCTCAGGTTATGTTAGCACACTCCAAAAATGGATGTGCCCGTAGAATCATACAATCATGGGACTGGACTGGAAGGCACCTCGAGAGGTCTTCTAGTCCAGTCCCCTGCACTCAAGGTAGGACTAAGGCCATCTGTCTTCATTCAGCAGTTGACCCAGTGCTGGTTTCATAGAACCATAGAAGATTAGGGTTAGAAGAGACCTCAGGAGGTCATCTAGTCCAATCCCCTGCTCAAAGCAGGACCAACCCCAACTAAATCAGTTTGTGAGTGGTGGAAGGAAATGGAGTGTCCTTGTGGCTTCATGTCCCCTGCTCTCTGAGAAAGTACAAGCCCTGAAGGAGCTATTGATTTTTGAATAATACTTAGAAGTGACATCTTCATAACTCTTTACAGTTGTTCATTCTAACATAGCCCCTAATAAGGTTTGAGTAAGTAGAGTGGCTACCATAATAGGTCAACATTTACCAACAGATATCACTCACAGAGATAGGTAAAGGTAAATAATTTGTGTTCTCTCCATTACTCCTGAATGGAAACTGGTGCTGACTTTAATAGTAGCACTGTGGAGAAATTAAAGAGAGGTTAATGGCCTGACTTTCAGAAATGCTGAGCACCTTCTCTGGGGAGAGCTGGAGATCAAAAACAAATGTGAATTGTGAGTTCTCAGCACTTCTCAGGCCGTAAGTCACTTGTCCAAAGCCCAAGAGGGAGTCATTGTCAGAGCAGGGATTATTACTCAGGAGTTCCTGACACTAGTCACATTCTCAGGCCATTAGACAACACGTCTTGTTATGAGAACATGTTATACAGTATTCACAGTGAAATGAATTGGACTCAATAGCCAGGGCCATTTTCAAGCCTCCACTATTAGATCCTATTTATCTCAACTGTAAGGATATTAGATCCTATTTATCCCAACTGTAACTGTAACTATTTATCAAGTAGCATTTTCTTAACAACACAAAGAAAACTTTGGTAAAATAATATATATAAAGAAATTCGGTGGAAGCAGAAATAGTAACAGATGCTGTCTTATTTCATCTCCAGAATAGAAAGCAAAATAAACATATACAGCATCAAAATACACAAGAAGAAGAGGCCAACTTAAAACAATCCATAGTCATAACAAGCTCGGTTTGGAATATTTGGAAGTAGATACATTTTTTAATGCATGACTATGCATGAACACAACCCAAAATTGACTACAAGCTTTGAAATTATCCCATCAATACAATGATGGAAAATGCGTGGAATGATACCTCTTTAAATAGCATCATGTACAAGCAAAATGACAGACAAACTATTACGGGTCAATTCTTGCACCTAGAGAAGGGAGTTTCATTCTTCACTTCAATTATTTCACAGGTTATTTGAGTGTATTTAGCAACTACAAAAATAGAAGACTAGCCCTGCATTTTCAGTGTAGCGAGTCTCTGCAAAATAGCTGTAAGTGGATTAAACTACAAACAGTACTAAACTGGGCCATGTTTAGCAGCTACGCACACCAGTGAGGGTAGAAAAATAATACCAAAAGATCTACTGTATGAGTAGGAAATAAAATTAAATTCAATATGGAGAAATGTATATGAAAGCATCTGGGGGATTATCTATCCAAAATACAATTTTTCAGCGGGAGGCAGACACCCAGAAAGAAAGAAATTAACATTGTGAGTGACTGAGTGAGATGTGTGACAAAGACAATGTGCACTGGTGCAAGGAGTGCTCCTTTGGCTTAGTAGTTTTGTGTGGTTTAGTGTACTGACAGGGTAATAAATGGGAAGCCATTCACTTACTGTTCTATTTATATGTTGGTTTTCAATGAGAATAGGGGTTTTGTGGCAGCCCTGCACCTTGAAACTTACTCACTGTAGCTATGTAATAGAAATTTAGAATAAGGCAGTTTTCCCCTTGAAGTGCTACTCGATTCTTTAGTAGTGCAATTATGAAAAGCTGCATAGAGTAGTGATATTCTATTTCACACACACAAACCTTTATCAGAATCCTGCTAATAACTGATTTAGTCTTTCGGGCATCAGAACTAAACCTTGTCAGAACTGTGCCTTCAACAAAGCAGAGCGAAAATCAATAATCCCTGAACTGAGGTCAATAGTTTCTTTCGAGTAAATTCACACTGTCTTACATTTTTCACTCAACAAACATTTGTTAAGATACTAACCCGCCTGCTAGGCCAGATTGTTCCCTCCCACATTAAAACGAGGGAGGGGACTGGAAATCTTAGTCAGAAAATCCTTGTGGAGATTATTACAAATTACCGTGTCGGTCCCCACCCTTGTGGAAAAGCTATTCCTACCCCTAGCAGAATCACCAGATTCTGTGGGAGACCCACTGAGATCTTGTATCCCCATGTAGGTTCTGTTCTCCCCCTCTCTCACTAGATAAATCAGGCTGAGTGTTGGTCATCTCTTAGATGAGAGACCTTAAAGGAAACATGCAAGTGTTGCAGGAGGTGGTGGGGGGGGGGTGACTTGGCAGGTCGCACTCATTCCTTTGAGTCAGTACTGAACCACTGCCCTGGCATGATGCTTGGGGTTACTGTGCTGCTGTTTTTTGGAGGAGACCTAAACCGAGTTCCTAACCACTTCAGAAACTAAAGATCTCAAAGCACTTTACATGTTAACTCTGACACCCTGGCAAATTCAGATTCAGATAATACTATTCCACCTACTTAACTTCCCTATATAATTTCAGTTGGATGTGGTTGGTGTTCCTTGATTCTTCTTAGATCTCAAATTAGAGATAAGATGCTGTTGGTATTCTCCAGCATTTCTCAATAATGAAAACTTTGGAAGTGTCATAACCTTCTTTAGCCCTTGCTCAAATGCAGTACTGCTTCTTGTCTTAATAGGTTGTGCAATAAGCACATAATGTTACTGTGTGCGGTCAAACAGTGTCTGCCTTCCACCCTAGAGGTGGCTGCAGTTCAGTGACGAGTGACATGCTCCCTAACTAACATTTATCTACCGTGCAGAGGTCTTATGAAGCATAATTAGTTAGTATTTATGAAGAACTTTGATACGTACAAATGAAAAACATTCTACAAGTGAAAACTGCTATAGTTCGTTAGGAACAGCAATAGGAGTTTTGCTATTATTATTATTACTAATAGTAAATTAGTAGGAATTCCAGTCATGGACCAGGACCCCCACTGTGCTAAGAACTATACAAACACAGAACAAAAAGATGGCTCCTCCCCAAAAGAGCTTACAATCCTAGGGCATGTCTACACTTACCTCCAGAGCGATCGATCCAGCGGGGGTCGATTTATCGTGTCTAGTGAAGACGCGATAAATCGACCGCCCAGCACTCTCCCGTCGACTCCGGTACTCCAGCGGAGTGAGAAGCATAGGCGGAGTCGATGGGGGAGCGTCGGCAGTCGATCTACCGCACTGAAGGCACCGCGGAAAGTAGCTCTAAGTTTGTCGACCTTAGCGACGCTATTTTCGTAGCTGAAGTTGCGTAACTTAGACCGACTTAGCTCGCCCCCCCCTTCTCGCCCCCCCCCTCAGTGTCGACCAGGCCTTAGGGTATGTCTACACTTATGGCAGCATGTAGAGTATAGACTCGGCACTCCCAGCTAGCATGGGTATAAATAGCATTGCAGATGGTGAGGCATGGTCTAGGTGAGTAGAGTGCCCTACATACCTGAAGCCCCAGGGTATACACCCTACACAGCGTCTCCCACATCTACCCTGCTGTTTTTGTCGTGTCCTGCTTAAGTGCTATGTCCCGATTCAGTGAAAGGCCTTGGCAGCAGAGCAGGGACAAGTATGGCTGCAGCTTGCCTGTCGCTGTGGCATGTAGCTGCACATGTAGTGCCTGTCTTCTACATGCTGCCGTAAGTGTGGACAGAGCCTGAGTAAATTATGATTTTTTGTAGGAGACACATGAGAGCAAGCAGGACCCCACTTTGACTGGTATGAAATAAACCTGAGATTTTTTTTTTTTTTGCCACCAATATGGCAAATTAATAAAATGAGCTTGTCATTCATTTATTTATCACTTCAGTAATCCAGCCTCAGACTCGCTTCTGTATCATGATGTAATAATAAAGCATTTTCTAGCAATTTTATAAGGAGTCGGATATTAAGCCAGGAGTATGTGACAGCCACAAGAAATCCAGATCATCCTACCTAAGGTTCTGTAATATTAATTTAACAGGCTTGATTAAATTACAGCCTGTCTTTAAAAAATAAAAGTGTAGTATTTCAATACATTTTTAATTTTTAAAAAAATCTAATCTTGTGAAGAAAACATTTTGGTTTTGCCTTCACTGGCTTTGGCTTTGAAATATGGATAGGAATGTTGGCATAAATTTCAAGAGATACAAAGCAATTTCAGATTCACACGCTGCACACATTCAACACTTGGATGTAACTACCTCCAGGATTGCAGCAGACATCCCCTCTGAAATGGAGCTGTTCACCACTGCAAAGCATCTTTTCACAGCAGCGTGAAGATCATCTTGAGGTATCTCCTGTAACAAATGTACCCCAGGTGTCCTGGAAGTAAAGTGTGAATAATTAGGACAGTTCCTACTGCATGCACTATGGACTTTTCCCCTGAATTTATGGTAGCTGGGTATAGACTAGAGGTTAAAACAACCCTGGCTGTCAGGAATCATGGTTCTGATTACACTAAGTATCAGTACGTCCACAGTGCAATTGGAGATGATTGCAGCTCATGTAGGCATATCCACACTAGCTTTAATCTAATTAGCCCGAGTACCACTTACGATGAAGATGCAGTGGCGCAACATAGGTTAGCATCACGAGTACATATGCAGGGAGATCGGGTGGGCTTGAACAGGCCATACTGAAGCTAACTGAACTAGATTAAAGCTATCATGGGTAGCTAGCATGGGCAGACGTATACAAGCTGCAGTCACACTTTTGATTGCTCTGCAGACATACCCAATGATTTGCCCATGGGAAAAACAAGAGAGATATAATGAGTCTTAATTAATATTAATAGATGCTTCGATAAAAGATTCCGCATGTACAATGTATTATTATTACTAGCATTTGTGTAGTGCTCTCCACCTGTACTGAATATTATGATTAGCTATTATTTGTATTACAGAAGTGCCTAGAGACATCAGCTGAGACTGGGGCCTTAACAGCTTACCGGTCAGACAAAGAGGGGGAGGGGGAAACAGGGGAAGTGATGTGCAGAAGCTCATGCAGCAGGTCAATAACAGAGCTATGACTAGATCCCTCATTTTTTGGATCCCAGTCCAGCACACTCTCTGCTAGACCACACTGCCAAATGCCACCATTCTAATTTTGTCGCATTTTACACCCAGTTTGCCCAGATGTAAATGACTATATAAACTGCGTGACAGTAGAGAGTAGCACTGTAACTTAAAATAACATCAGTGAAAAGCCCAGAAGAGACCCTTTGAGTTATCCACTCAGTAAGGACCAGGAAGAAAGTTTCTCTTGCAAGAGAATATTACAGAGCACATACGCTGTGTGCTGATTCTTAACTGTCCATCTGGCACTGGCTAACACAGTGAGGAAACTGCTCTCTTGTTCTGTTCCAGCCAGGCGATTCTTATGCACTGCAGAAGAAATCTCTGTTTCCCAAAATGTACACCCTTCAATCAGAAAACATGTAAACTAGAGGCAGAAAAGAGTTAACGCAGATTATCTTGTCCACCCACCAACAGCATGTAAGATCTTGCAGAAACAAGGGGGAAGAGTGGAATGAGAATATCCACGTGAATTATAAATGGCAGAAATCTAATTCTAAATCAGATACGAGTTAACACAAAACAACATACAGAGTTCTACTTACCTGTTGGAAAAGTCAAACGTGCAATATTTTATATGTGAGCCTTGTACACAAACTACCAGAATTAGTTTGTTAGACGTGCAGACAACTGTGCACACAAGGCACAAGGATTTGCGCGCACACACAGATCTAGACAATAAAAGGCTAGAATTAACTTTCTGCTTCTTTTTAAACTGATAAGGAGCATAACTGCTTACCTATTAATTTTTTCATTGACTTCACTTGTAAACTGTGGATCAACCTATAAAGAAACACATAGACAGTCATATGTCTTTATGTAGCAGTACAACATACACATTAAACACCTAAAAGGAAAATATAAATTTCCACAGTTCAATATTTGCAAAAATATGCTATATGGTTAAGATAGAAGTCAGATTTTAAAATCGTGCTATAGAAAACCATATTTGGTAGATTCATGTTTAGTTCTTGAGAAGAAGGATGGTCTTATGATTCAGGCACTGGGCTGGGACTCAGGAGATCTAGGTTCTATTTTCATCTTGGCAATAGATTTTGTAACCTTGGGCAAGCCACGTAATTGCTCTGGTTCTCAATTCCTCATCTGTAAAATGGGGATGATGATGATATTCCCTTTCTCCCACCCTTTGTTCCTCTTGCCTGTATAGGTTGGAAGCTCTTTGGTGCAGGGATTTTCTCTTGTTATGTGTTTGTACATCATCTGAGACTACGGGGCCTTGATTTCAGGTTGGTCCTCTAGAGCAGTGGTTCTCAAAGCTGGTCCGCCGCTTGTTCAGGGAAAGCCCCTGGCGCGCCAGACTGGTTTGTTTACCTGCTGCGTCCCCAGGTTCGGCTGATCGCGGCTCCCACTGGCTGCGGGTCACAGCTCCAGGCCAATGGGGGTTGCGGGAAGCAGCGTGGGCCAACCGGTCCGTCGCGCCAGGGGCTTTCCCTGAAGAAGCAGCGGACCGGCTTTGAGAACCACTGCTCTAGAGCTACTGCAATACAAAATATTAATAACTGCGGGATGGTTTGCCACCTTGTAATCCAGACTTAATAGGGAGCAGGGCACATATAAGCTGCCCCGCTGAACAGGGACTGAAATTCAGAGGCGGGTAGTGGCCCAGCAGTAGCCCTTTGTTCAGGATCTGACCATTTGAATTACCTGTGAGGGAAAGTAAAGTGACTTCTTGGACCATCACCACCCCTTGCTCACAACTGAGCCCTGCACTATCAAACACATTTAAAACATTAGTGGAGGAATCTGTTTGAAAACTAATGTAAAAATCTAAAATGTGTGACTATAATGGGAAGAATGTTCTAGATTTATTAAAACACTTCTGTAAAGGTGGGAAATTAAGCCGGCTTATTTACAAAGACTAACAAAATCTGTTATTTTCATTTAGTAGGTTGAAAAAAAACTATAAATAGGCATTTGGAAATCATAACCAGATGAGCAAGAAGAACAGAAGTTGGGTAGTTGTTGTTTTGGTTTTGTTTTTTGGTTAAACATGAGTTGATTAAGTTGATTTACGAGACTGTGCAAAACACAGTATTTTAAAGCAATGTGGGGACAGTAGGGTTTAATTTTTGCCCCCATGTTAATGTTTTAGCTCTCTTTCTAGAATGAGCACATAATGCATAATTATTATGAAGGACACTGTCTACAGATGAGTTTGTCAGATAAATATTGTACTTTGTTGTATAGAACAGAGTATGAAACACATACCCAAAGTATTTTAGAAAACACTTTTTGTTCTGGAGAAGTAATTCTATTCGTAGTACTTGTGGCACCTTAGAGACTAACAAATTTATTTGAGCATAAGCTTTCGTGAGCTACAGCTCACTTCATCGGATGCATTGTGGATGGGTCATTACACAAAGTAAAACTATTTCGCCATGTTTAATAACCCCCCCCTCCCCCCCGACGTGCTTGTCAACTGCTGGAAATGGCCCACCTTGATTATCACTACAAAAGGTCCCCCCCCCCCCTCCTGCTGGTAATAGCTCACATTACCGGATCACTCTCATTACAGTGTGTATGGTAACACCCATTGTTTCATGTTCTCTGTGTATATAAATCTCCCCACTGTATTTTCCACTGAATACATCCGATGAAGTGAGCTGTAGCTCACGAAAGCTTGTGCTCAAATAAATTGGTTAGTCTCTAAGGTGCCACAAGTCCTCCTTTTCTTTTTGCGGATACAGACTAACCCGGCTGCTACTCTGAAACCTGTCTATTGGTAGTGATTACAATATAAGCAGCACTCAAATACTTGTGTGTGCACAGACATCCAACCCCTATCCCCATAGAAATAAGTTTAAGTTGCATGGTAGCAACATGACTGAAATGATGTTGGAGACACAGACAAAAATGTTAGTGCTTTCTGAGCCAATCAGTTCTGCAGGATGCCAAGAAACCTCGTAGCCGCAGCATTCAAGTTACTGGTCTCAGAAAGTTACTTCCAGTGCAAAAGACCCCCACAGTCAGATTCCTCATACAGCCAAAAGAGTTCTTGTAACATTTTATCTTGTGTTCCCTAATGATGCACCGGGTGAGAGTTGTCATCAGTCACACAGTGCATTTTATTAAACAACTCCCCCTTGCAAAAAAAAACCCAAACAAACAGGAAAGCCGTTGAGGACTTCACATCTCATAATATATCACTGAGCTTTTGTTGTATGAACAGTTTCTGTAAGTGCAGATGAGGCAAAATGAAAATTCTGTGGATGCAGAGAGAGTAAGAAACCACATCTAACAGGCTGAGTTAGGCTATTAGGGAGACACTAGTTTGCTGACAGGCAAGAATCATCTCTAAGATATGTTCAATACTGTGAAAACAGCCATAGATCAAACATTTCACAACAGTGAAGATGTCTTTGCTTCAGCACAGGGCCTAGCATGATCAAAATCCAGAGGGACTGTCTGCAAACACACTATATTAAACACCTGCCGTTTACAAATGAACTTAAACTAAAGAAATGGTCCAGAATGTTTTGATAAGACTACTGCTATTGTCTAAACCAGGGGTAGTAAGTAGGCAGACCGTGGGCCAAATCTGGATGACCAGATGCTTTTGAATGGACCCCAAAATCTTTTTATTTACTACTACTTATCATCATCATTGTTATTTTTATATTATTTTCTCTGAGTCTGGACCTTGATTATACCTTGACAAAAAAATAATCCACTATCCCTGGTCTAAACTTTGTAGAAAGCAGAGCTCATAGTACATTTGCAGTCTGTCAACATGTTGCCCTGAGTGCTAGAGAAAGTCAAAAGCTATGCCTGCAAGTTCAATAAGCATAGTTTTTTGCTCAGAGTGTAAAGAATGTGAGTGACAGTGCAAGAAGACTTCCTTAGTTTCACAGCTGTGGGTGACCTCATATTCAGATCTGATCAATTACTGAGCAGGCTTGTACAGCTAGGTTTTGATGGTCAGTAGCTTTAAGGCCAAGCTTTGGAAAGAACTCAAAATACAAATGTTGTTTTTAAAAGAGCTCAGTATGTCTGTAATGAGTATCTACAAGAAATTTACAACAACTTCATCAACCACAATCTGAATCTTGTGATTCTAGATTCTTCTTCCATTACATAGCTAACAATTAATATTTCTTAATGTCTTCTGATGGATCTACACCACTACAGCTCCTTCCTTAAGACAGCTTTGCCAGCAGCTGGAGAAAAAAGCTGGAAGTTGTGTGAGGTGAGTTAGATGAAGAGACTATTATTAACTATTAATTAATTTTATTACCGAGCACTTAGCAGTCCTAATAACCTGGGAACCATAGTCCTGTGCTAGATGCTGTACAAACACAACAAAAAGATAGTCCCTGCCCCTAAGAGCTTACAATGGAAGAGTAAGACTAGACAACAGCTGGGCACAGACAGATGGGGGCATACAAGAGAACAATGAGATGATACGGGTCAGCATGATAGGCCGTGGTCTCTGCACACCAACAACCTAACCATTCTCAAATATTTTGTAGTCGTCATAGTAAAGGAGAGTTTTGAGGAGGGATCTGTGGTTGGATAATGAGGTAGCTTTGAGGATGTTTACAGGGAATGCCTTCCGAGCACGTGGGACTGCATAGGAGAAAGCACAAAGGTGCTTGACTGAAAATTTAGAAAGGGGCCAAAGGGAGGCTGGCATCATGGGACCCTCAAAGGCGAGCATCAATAGCTTGATAGTAAACGAGAGACGATAGATAGGGTGGGGATTGACTGTGGAACCTTGAAAGTGAATATAAGCATGCTAGGTCCTCTCTGTTTGTTAAACTATTAATAATTTGTGCTTCTCCAGCACCTTTACATGCAAAGATCTTTCTGTGATTACTCATCTTAATAAATTAAGCTTTCCAACAGATCGAGCCTTCCTACATGTTTGGGAATATTGTTATCCCCAATTTTCCAGATGAAGAAATAGAAGCACTGACCAGAGAAGCAACTTGTATACGGTTTCACAGCAAGTCAGTAGTAGCCAAGACTAGAACCCATGTCTCCTGACACAATAGCAGGGAAAAACCGCTAGACCAGGAGTACTCTACATTTTAATGAATAAATTGTCTCCTGCTACTTTAGATGTCCTAACAAAGATAGCACATGATAAGAACGTGAACAAATGTGTAATGATAATAAGGGTTTCTTTAGGACTTGAATCCAGTGTTCTGTGAATATTTAACTAAAGTACCTTTAATTTAGGTTTGTTTTTACCTCCCTGCCGGTTGCTCATAGAAAATCAATTTGGTGTGTCATTACAATTATTCAAAAGTACTAATAACTAAAAAACTATATATTTATTTATATTTATATATATTTCTTATATTTTGTACGCCTGGCTTAACTTAAGCAATTGGACATAGGTAAGGTTTCATTTCTTGAAAAAACAAAGTTGGGAAGGTAAATTAATCAGATTAAAAACAAAATGTCTGCACTACCTACAATAAGGAGGAACACCCATGGAATCATTTACAATAAACAAAATAACAAAATAAGCCTAAAACCTATAACAAGGTAAAAAGAAGGTTGTGATAAACAATGTGTGAACAAATCATGCTCTACAAAAACGGGTTCCTGCAAAGTAACCAAGCGACTCCAAAAGCATGCAATTCAATGTACAGTTAAAAATGCACGTGTTATTAGTATTGGTAAAAATGCAATTAAGAAAAAGTTTTGCTGTGTAACTTTGGATGTATGGTACGCCCTATATCCATCCCATATGCTTAAGTCTAATCAACTCAGCGTAGCTTTGCAGTATGCAGAATAAAGGAACCTACGTGATGAAACTAAAGTCAAACTGAGTTCTTGGGGAACTGAGTGGAAGAAGTCTCAAGAGGAACCCCAGCATACTTCCCTCAAGTATTAACAATATGATAATATTGATATTACAATATAAATTGAATTAGTCAATCAAGATATTGATAATGCTACAACTTAAAATCAGATAACAACAAAAAGTATAATTTAAGACCAACAATTGGTCAAGTTATTACAAACCACAAAGTTAACCTAACACCAATGACTAAATGCCTTATTTAATTTGCCTGCTCCTATGAGTTTTAGCAGCTTATACTTTCCCTTGTGGAAAGAATGGGCTACGGTATAAATTTTTATGTATCCCAGCTGACTTAACGATCTATGGTAAGATTTACTTCAAACCTATGTTAGTTAATACCCAGTGGCAGCTTACACTATGGGCTTATATGCATGTGCTATTACTATTAGTGGCCACATACATACACATCCAGGCTTTAAAAAGTTTACGTTAGCTCTTTCTTATTAGACATCCCTGCACAGATGTTGAAATGTCTTGTTAAAGAAACAGAAAGAATAAAGTTACTTAGAAAAAGAAAAAGTATCTGTTCTTTAGCTTGCATGTCTTGTTGAGCTTCAGAGTCAGTCAGGAACTGCAGTTTGGGCAACCAGGCAGTGTCTTCTGGCTCAGGTACTGTCATGCTAGTGGGTGTTGCTCTTGGGTCAGCTGACTGGTTTGAGATGTCTTTGTTTCTGCTTTCTTTGGTAAGGGAAGCTGCAGTATCAGCCCTTGAGTAGTTGTTCTGGGGGCCCTGGAGAGGAGCACGCTTCTTCCTCAGTTACCTCATCTTGTATGGCTGGTATGATCGCACAGGACCGCCTCTGTGCTCTTCTGATCAGATCAGGGAACCACAGGTCTCCCACCTCAACTGCACTGTCCAGTTTCAATTAGGCAATGTCATTCTGACTCTTGGACCGCTTTTGAGGTTCTCTTTTCAGGATACATTTTCTTAGACACCTCCATGAGTCTATGTTTGCCCCAAATAAGTTACATTGAGTGAAAAACAGAAGATTACTCTGTCAAGATGATCTCAACACCTTGAGTTTAGGTGAACAGCTGAAACTCTTCAATGCCTCTTGTCTACTGGGGCCTGTTATCTTCCTGGTCATAACTTATGGCCCATTGTCCTTTAACTTACAAAAGTAGTTCCTTACCCATTCACACATCTCGTGCTTACACTTCCCCAGATGGACATGGTCTCATAAATAAGAATTTTCAGAACTGTCACAACATCTGGGATACTGGGTGAGAGGTTATTTCACTCTATCAAGACTCAAAATCAAGCTGCTTCAAAGCTACTTATTTAAAGCCATTAACATAAACTTATTAAAAACATAACCACACAAAGTTTATACTCAATGTCCACATGAGTATAGGACTATACGTCCTACAAATGCATTCTATGCAAATACCATCTTGATTTCTGGGACTACTTTTGATGTGCATCTGAGAGATTATTTGCCATATCAGTTGCAGGATGTTTTAAACAAAGAGGAAATATTGGAAGTGTTGAATATATATATATAATATATATATATTCAACACACACACACACATATATATATATATACACACACAGACTGACTAAGCTGCTAAGAGATAGGGGATATAAAAATCTACAGTTATTTGAGGTTGTAAACATCAAAGATGGAGGGAAAATATTTATTATAGCAGAAGATTGTGGGGGTGGATACAGGAGAAATGTGATGAAAAGAAAACTGTAGACTGTATACAGGGAAATCTTCCCAATAATGAGGTCTGGGAGCCTGTAAAATAATTTTGTGCTTGAATTGGTAGAAGCGTCATCGGTAGGTTCCTTTAAAACTGGATTACAAAAACCACTAGAAAACATACAGTCAGGAAGAGTCTTGATTATTTAGGATATAGGCTAGATGACCTGATAGGTCCTTTCCATCTCTAGATTCTGTGATATTCAACTCAACAACTGTCTCAGTGGGCACGGGAAGAAGTCAGACATGAAAAAAATAGCTGTTGATGAAAAATAATGTCATCATAAACATAACAATATTCTGTACTTTCCACCTGTATGGTTAAAAATTACATGGTATAGTCAAAGAGGGTTCAAGAGGGGTTTATTGCAGTACAAGAGGTGAAACTGCAGTAGGGAATGCTCAAATGAACAAAAGTTCTGCAACAGGATTTTATCTTTTCAGAAAGAGATTCTGTAAGCCCCTATCCTTGCAAGGCCGAGTTGCTGAAAATCACCTTCTGTTTCAAGTATCTTTATAATTAAAAATAGAAACGGGGGGGAAAGAAAAAAGTTGTGGAGGGGCTAGAAGCAAAGGAGTATGAATGGTATTATAGGACCTGTTCCTGCAACCGTTATGCATATGACCAATCCCATTCACGTAAACAGGGCTACTCGTGAGTGAAGGATGCAGGATCCAAGCCATAATCAAATGCAAACAAACAGAAAATAAAATACATTAACCTATTATGTGATGATAACTTCTAAGGGCTAGATTGTAAATACCCACAATGAATACTATCTTAACTACAAGTAACTTCATTGACTTCAACAGGATCTTGTGGTGTAAGAGTTAATGGAAATAAGGGTATTACAATAAAAGTTAAAATGCAGCTAAGATTTATTTTGAGATGTAGATTTCTAGTTGCCCCGCCTATGTGCAAATATATTTTAATAGTATTTGGAGAAAATTGCCTTCTGTGTGTGTGAGGAAATATATTTTTTAAAATGTTTTAAGAGTTGTAAAAGTTTGGTCAATCATTCAACCACTCTGGATATGCTGCATATATTAATGTTGGGCTCTTCTGGTTACTCATCGTAATGATGTTCAATTCATGAAAAAATGAAGCAAATTTAAAAAGAGAACTGAAGTGCCTAAAGTCTTCATTTGAGGAGCAAATGCATCTTCCAAGTCGCAAGCACAAACTGCATTATACCTGCTCCAGATTTATCTTCCGCTCCAGATTTATCTTCCACCCCAGTTCACTTTCAAATCTTTTGGTGTACTAGAGTGGAAAGAAATGAAGATAAAAAGGAAAACATAAAAGAGGGAAGATAGTGGTATTTTTAATCGAAATATATGTAGTGAAATTTAAAGAGAACAAAAATGAGTAAGAAGGAGAAAAAAAAGTCATACTTGCCCATTCAGATTTTATTCATTTTCTCATGTTACCTGGAAGCTTTCAGGGTCACAAGAAAATAAATACAGCAAGTTTAACTGTGGAGTTACTGTGCTATCCTGTTGTGAAACTTTCGCTACTGTGGATAAATTGTCACAACTTACTGAATTCTCTTGCAAAAAAGAACACTGAGAATGAGTGCAGTGGAGCATCTGGCCCACAGGAGGCAAAAGTGCTGGGGAAGTCTTTGGGGTAGATGAGCATTTCTTAAACCCCTCTCTCGTATTTTTTTTTTAATAGTTCAGTTTATCATCTTGTACTCAAACAGCTAAAAGCCATCTCTCTCCCGGCCCTGCGCCTGAAGCCTTAAGGAGATTACAGAGAGTAAAATTCATCCCTTTGAAGAGATCCAGCACAAAGTCTATGCAGCACTTCACTCCTATTTAAATCTTCAAAATCAGGCTTAAATTCTGTGTAGGCTTTGTGCTGGGCCCCTACGCACAGGGATGCAGTACTGCCAACCTCAAGCATCCAAAAACCATGAGTCAAACCCTAATTAGTCAGGAGGGTGGCTTAAAAATAATCAGATTAAAAAAAATCCTCGATTTTTAAGACTTTGTGTTCACATTTTCAAGATTTTTTTTCCACAACCATGAGGGCTAGTGCGATGGGATGTATAAACCCCACACTGGCACTGAAAGGGTTAAGGAGCATCTCTGGGCCCAGGTGGCCCCCACCCATCCCCAACTACTGAGCATGCTCCAGCTGGAAGAGGAGCTTACTAGGGAGCGAGACAGCTCAGAAAAATGCAGACAGGGCAGGGAGAGCGACCAATCCTGAGAGCTGCAGAAACCTTTCCTGGGGAGATTCTGGCTGCCTGCTGAGCTCAGAGGGGTAGAAGGTTTGGTTACTCTCTTCTTCTCTACTCCTTTGTGTCATGCCCTGTACGAATGTGGCAGGGTGGTGGGTGGTAGGAAGTGGCCTAAGGAGGCAGCCATAAGGCACTCCTAGGTGCTCAACATCATCGCATCTTAGAGGACCGTGGCCTGGGCTCCCCTACCAACCATCCTTGTTACCAAGAGCACAACACCCCTCGCTTACAGACCCCTTTGGGGAAGCCAGGGGAGGATGAAAGCTACCCCAGAAGGGGAGAAGATTACTTGGTGACCTGAGCCAAGGGTCAAGTCCACACATATCAAAAGGGAGACCGCTAAGGGGAGTGACAGTGGCTAGCAAGAGACATGGAAGGCAGGACACACAGAAACCTAGTGCCCTAACCACTAGGTGCCACTGCCAGTGAACACTACCCATCACAGCTAGAAACTTCCTTTTTTTAAATGATCTTTTTAAAACATGATTCCAAGAGCTGGGGCTTTAGGACAAACTAGAAATATTGTGAGACATCATGAAATCCTGAGAGTTGGCAACACTGTAAAAAAGGTGCATTTCACTCAGACAGAGGGCAATCAAAAGTATAGTGGCCATTTATACAGACTTAAAAATCACAGTTATTAATGGTATTAATAGTATCCATATCTTTTTCACCTTCTCTGTATAAAGCCAGTCTAATCCAAAAAAGGAAGAGAAATTCCTATTGTAAAATTTGCAGTCTAACATTAACCAACGCTTTCATTAAAAGATATGCAAGTCATTTCTAGGAATGCTGTAAACTCGTATTTAGCTTGAAATATGGATTGTGTAAGAGCCACATGTCTGTGAAACAAAACACCGATATAAATGCCTGAGGTGTTTGTTAATATTCTAAACCTTCCCCTTTAGCGCCTCCAAATAAAATTTTACAGCACTCAGAATCTAAAAGTGAAACAGACATCACTGATTTTCATTGTCAGCTCAAGTGCTGTGCTCACTGTCTGGTGTCAGAAATAAGTCTAAAGTTGTTTTGTACCAGCTGACACCTGCTAATTGTGCGCAAATTCGGACTAGTACAAATGGCATTAAAATAAACAAACAAAGACATGAGCCTCTGCTCAGCAAAATCAGTGGGAACAGAAACTGCACTACACCAAAACTGGGGAAGGGAAGACTTCATATCAGCAGACAAATACAAATCATAAGACAGGCTGCAGTTCAGCCGGACTCTCGAGTTTATAATTGCAGGAGAAGGCTATTAAAATACTTATTAAAAATTAAGTGGGTGACTCAGCTTTTCAGCTTTGCTAGTTAAGAGCCCTGTTCTGGTTACTAAAGGTAAACCGTCTCAAGCAGCTGAGATATGAAATGTAGTGTGGAGCTAAATTTTGAGATACATCCTTCAAACACTTAAACAATACTGAAGTTTATATAGGTTAATAGTTCCACTGAAGTTAATGGGACTGCTCATATGTAAAGTTAAGCATGAGTGTTGGCAGAACTGGAACCTAAATCTTCACCTGCCATTTATCATGAGCAGTACTATGCATGTGCAGGTGGCAAGACGTATGACTTAGTGGGGGAATTAAAGCCATCAGGATGTTGCTTGCAGTTGAATAGGTAGGAGACACATTGAGAACAAACAGATGCACAGACCAACAAACATCTCTTGGCGGTTAAGAAGAAATGGGTGATTAAAGGGACACTGACTTAAAAAGAAATAATTTTTTTTCTGGATTTTTTTAACCTAATCTTGTTACAAATAACCCTAAAACAAACCTATCAGACAGACTTTAGAAGCAAATAAGGGCTCAGTTCTGCAAGGTACTAAGCACTAGATCCCTGACCCAACAAAACACTGGAGCATGTGCTTAACTTTGTCCCCCTATCAGTTGAGCAATTCATGTGCTTAAAGTTAAGAACACGCTTTAATACCTTGCTGAATTGAGGCCTTTTTTAAAAAAAATCTAGCAGAGACATTACTAACAGAAAATCAGTCACACAAGTCTTTTGTATCACATTAGCAACTTTCACACCAAATTCCACTACTCTCTCTTTGTACACTTTGCCTGCAGTATCCTGTATGCCCTAAATGCTGCAGAATAGCTACTAGAAGTATGCCAGGGAATAGGAGGTGTTTGATATCACCTCCATATTATTAAACATTTTCATAACACAAGGCTCTCTGAAAAAAATTCAGAAATGATAACTACTGTCTTTTAAAATGTTGGCTAACGTCTGCTCATAAAATATTCACACCAAAATATGAATTTATAATATTTCATTTACAAGATTTGACCTTTTAACTTCTTTTTGAGTCTACAATAGAGATTGTGTTTTAAACCAATGGTATAAATACCCTAGTAAATATTAAAATTCAAATGTTAAACTGACAGTTTTCCCCTCCAAAAGTTGGTCCTGTAGTCAAATGTGATATTAAATCCTCTGCTCTGAGACTGAAATCAATGAATATCATTAACAAGTCATGGGAATGTACAGAATTTAAAATTCCAAATTGGAGAGAGTATATTTGCTCCAATCACAACAATGTCCTCTACATCTACAAAACTGACACAAGGCCATCGGGTGCAGTCAACTGGGCTAGCTCCACTGATGTCAAGGGATGTATGCCAGTTTGCATACAGCTGAGGATCTGGCCCGACGGTCAAATTCAGAGGTGACATATAAAGTCTAAATTAGAATTGCTGGCTAGTCAAAGGGTCCTGAGTCAAAGCCCACTGAAGTCAATGGAAAAAAATCAATGGATCAGACTATAAATAGGTAGAATTTGTATGCCAAGGAGCTGGATGAAGGTGAAAGTAAAACGGGTGGGGGCTACTTCAGCGTACACTTGCCATACTGCTCATTTCTTGCCTTTAGGCCCGTGAGATAGACCAGCTTAGAATCCTTACACTCAGTGAGCGAAATTCAGATGTCATGGGCCAGGAAGTATAAGGTGTAAGTTACAAGGTAGTAAGTGGGTCTGAGTCTCACTCTAGGCATCTAAATTGGTGAACATACAGATTGGAGATCCTTACACCAACTCTGACTTCCCCTTAGTTAGACTGTAAGCTCTTCGGGGCAAGGACCAGTCTCTCCATATACCTATGTAATGTTTAGCACTGTGGGGCCCCAATACTAACTGGGACTGCTAAGTGCTACCATATTACAAATAACTTAGGACTGCCCTGCTCCCACTGAATGAAGCCACACTTTTGTCATTTAACTTCATGGGAAGCAGATCCTTAGACTCCCTTCTAAATGTAGCTCTCTACCTCAGGCTATCAGGAAATCATCAGATCCTATTGAACCACTGGGAGCTTTGGATATTGGAAAATTAGAATCTGATTGACTTCCACAGCTCAGAACGTCTTCTGAACAGCCAGGGCAATAATTTGGTGGTGTACTTGGAGTCTTTGTAAAAGTTCAAACACTATTAACTCAGTTTCCATTTGCAAACAAGTGTCAAAAATGTCTCATTTGTCCACTAAAATAATCTGTGTGAATAAACATAAATTAAAACAAGCAAACAAAAAAACCCAACTTACTGCAGGTCCAATTATAACAAGGTGGATATGGGGCTCTCTTCTGTGCCACTCTAAAATGCAATAGTAAATTTTTTAAATATTAACAAATTATGCTTAATATTCTTACAATCACATACAGACACTGGGCCAAGTCCTCCTCCCTTGAGAACAACGGGAGCACTTGCATGACGAAGACAGGTAGAATTTGGACAATAATATTAGTGATAGTGTTTAAATATGGAAAGTAGATCAGATTTTCACCTCCAACATTCACACACAATATTTGATTCATTAACATTATTGAAGTTAGTGTTTATTTTTCTTTCACTCACTCTGTTATGATTCAAGTGTTATTTTTTGTGATTAACCTGAGGTATTATTTTAGAATAATTTTAACAGTGAAGCGTTATACACGATGCTGGTGAATAGGGTTACTTAATCAAGGTGGTTTGGACTCTTGTTCTGCCTAAATGACCAGGACTTATTCTTACTATGAGCACCTGCATGTGACACCCAAGAAATGCTGCGGAAATGCAATGTTTTGTTGTTACCGGTGGTGGGAAAGAATAACTGCAAAGTCATTAAAGTTGTATAATGTTTGTAACTCTAGAATCTGCAAAGAATGCCTCTCTTCAATGATTCCATTGCCAAAATAGGGCCCACTCATGTGAACACTTACTTGACTTTAACAGACTACACATGGTAATAAGCCCTCCACAGCACAGTAAGGGTTTGCATAATAGGATCAACAGAATAGTGGTCTAAGACCTGTAGGGGGCTAAGATTTAGAATGCCTGGACTCCCTGCAGCCACAGTTCAAATCCTGGCAGAAGAAACTCGTTCATTCACGCTTCTGACACAGCTAAATTGAGAAGCATGCAGTTTGCTTTGTATGTGGGTCTTTCAAAAATGAACACCTAGTAAAAAGTATGACTAGCTTTGATATGGATGATCTAATCAACTCCAAAGGGTATGTGGTATGTCTAAACTAGGGAAAGCGGCAAAGAGTCCTGTGGCACCTTATAGACTAACAGACATATTGGAGCATAAGCTTTCGTGGGTGAATACCCACTTCTTCAGCTGCATGTAGTGGAAATTCCCAGAGGCAGGTATAAATTCCCAGAGGCAGGTATAAAGATTCTTGCTTGCACATTTATACCTGCCTCTGGGAATTTCCACTACATGCATCTGACGAAGTGGGTATTCACCCACAAAAGCTTATGCTCCAATATGTATGTTAGTCTATAAGGTGCTACAGGACTCTTTGCCGCTTTTACAGACCCAGACTAACAAGGCTACCCCTCTGATACTAAACTAGACAAATAAGTTGTGTTTTAAAATACATTAGGCTTCCCTGCAGATTCATCCACAGTCTGCTAACAACTTCCTTTTAAGATCGACATTGGTGAGGCCTCATCTGGAGTACTGTGTCCAGTTTTGGGCCCCACACTTCAAGAAGGATGTGGAAAAATTGGAAAGCGTCCAGCGGAGGGCAACAAAAAATATTTGGGGACTGGAACACATGATTTATGAGGAGAGGCTGAGGGAACTGGGATTGTTTAGTCTGCAGAAGAGAAGAATGAGGGGGGATTTGATAGCTGCTTTCAACTACCTGAAAGGGGGTTCCAAAAAGGATGGATCTAGACTGTTCTCAGTGGTACCAGATGACAGAACGAGGAGAAATGGTCTCAAGTTGCAGTGGGGGAGATTTAGGTTGGATATTAGGAAAAACTTTTTCACTAGGAGGGTGGTGAAGCACTGGAATGTGTTACCTAGGGAGGTGGTGGAATCTCTTTCCTTTGAGATTTTTACAATTAGGCTTGACAAAGCCCTGGCTGGGGTGATTTAGTTGGGGATTGGTCCTGCTTTGAGAAGGGGGTTAGACTAGATGACCTCCTGAGGTCCCTTCCAACCCTGATATTCTATGATTCTGTGTCAAACTTTGTCTATCCTTTAAAACCTGTTTTAAAATGTTTTAGCCGGCCTTTTCAAAAGTGGTCTATTTTCCTAGTTCAGACAAAGCTTAGAACTTTGAGAGTAACTTAGTGAATCTCATTGGCTGGTGTGATCTGTTTTTTATATAATTATCAAATATATTGCTTTTTAATTGGTTTATCAATTTTCAGACCTGCCTTATTTTGGTTGTACCTCACATGAACCTTCTTATCGATGTTGGACTTTATACATCCTGATGTGAAATGTACCAAAAAGAAATACTGGGAACAAAAAAGACACAAGGGATATAAACATTACAAATAATAATTTTTACTACTCTCATCACCTCCCTCCAAAGCTGATCCGTTGTCAATTACTTTCCACATTATATCTATTTTAGACCCCAATCCTGTTCTCAGTGCAGGGATTTTGTCTTATATATATGGTAAGCACTGTGTGAATTATGATATTGTAATAATCATAATTGAATATGGAATAATTGTAAATCAATTTTCCAATTAGAAAGGACTTTAAAAAACTTTTGCTCTGCATTTAAAAAAACATACTTTTCCAATGTACAAAATAAGTTAAAATTCAAGTTAGTCATTCATCTTTTTAGTTCATCATTTTCAGTTCAATTTTAAAGTTTAATCTTGTTCTGAAGTTGAGAAATGATAAAATCACAGAAATGCAGGACCTGGAAGAACCTAAGAGGCCCTGTAGTCCATCTCTTTGTACTGAGGCTGTATTAAGTATAGCTACGATGAGTTGATGGAAAGAAACCCTTACTACTTCTCACTTGTCTCATATACAAACCTGATGAATCTCTATCTCTCTCAAAAAATATAAAAAATATCCAGTGCCCTTGCCCATTCTTTGTGGGTGGAAAATAATGAGGAAGTGGTTTTACAGAAATCTGATGATGAATACAAGAAAAGTCTACTCGCAGGGGATACTGGACAGATTTTATAATGAATTGAGTGTATTCTGACACAGAGTTTGGGGAGTTGTTTCTGTTCTATGATTACTCACATGGAGCAACCATTCAATAAACTGATATTTCAGCTAGTGCATCTCATTATCTTGGGTCAGTGAACTGATTTACGATTCCAGTAATCTCAGACATGGAGTACTCCAAAAAAGGAATATAACCTATGAAAGGCATCAGTGCTTCAGTTCAACAACAAAGTGAAACAAAGTAGAATGTAACAAAGCATAAAAGTAAAGTTTTAGTTTAGACAATTACCTGATTCTCTAATGGAGAACAGAGACAGGTTTGTGATACTAATAACGCCAGTTTGAAAAAGCGATTGAGATGTCAAAACTTAAAGTAGCAGACATCTGTAGAAGTCAGAGCCCTGGCTCAACCTCAGCATCCACTTCTTTTTGCTCCTGCTCTTGCATTGCAGAGCATCTCTGGTGGAAATCCTATGATCAGGTTGACTTCCTCCACTGCAAATTTTTCTCTCCTTCAGTTCTGCCATATTCCTAGCTAAATAATTTTACTCCTCCCATTTTAACTGAATCCAAACCCACAATCCCAGCTGCCTTTTTATCACCTTTGACTTATTCCTCAAACCCTCCCTTCCTCCTGCAACCACTGCTCTCTCTGCACTGGATCTTACTGATTTCTTGTCATGAGAAAACTGACAAAATACAATCTGACCTTCCCCCATCAGTCCCGACTTTATTCTCTTACAGTTCTCTCATCCTCCTCCCCTGCCACAGATACAGCTGTCCTACTCTAAGCCCTCCACTTGCTGCAGTGACCCCATCCTATCTCCTGAATTCCTTCATGCCCACTCACATCCCCTCCCTTCTCTTTAACCTTTCACTCTCCTCTGGCTCTTTCCTCTCACAACACAAGCATGCTTTAGTCTCTGTCATCTTAAACCCACCCAATGCCACTTGCCTCTCCAGCTACCGCTCCAGTTCTTCTCTCCCTTTCTTCTCTAAGCTCATTGAACACACACTTTACAATCACGGGAGTTCCTCTCTCCAGTTCCATCCTAGACCCTCTGCAATCTTCCATTTCCTGCATTCCACACACACTGCTTTTGCAAAGAATAACATCTTCTTAGCCAAAGCTTAGAACGAGTACTCCATCCCCATCATCCTTAACTTGTCAGCTGCCACGAACACCATCCATCATGCTCTTCTTGAATTCTTGTCCTTCCTTGCTTTCCATGACTCTGTCCTCTCCTGGTTCTCCTCCTACCTCTCTAAACACTCCTTCAGAAGATCCTCCTCATTTCCCAGCCCCCTTCCAGCTTTCAGTGGGCATTCCACATGGTTCTGCCCTTGGTCTCCTTCTCTTCTTCTCCCTCTACACTTTATCTCTGGGTAATCTCATCTTCACAAACACATTCCACTACCATCTCTATTCTGATGACTCACAGGTCTACCTCTCTATTCCAGACCTGTGTTCTCCTGTCCAAACTAAAATCTTGGCCTGTCTCTCTAATATCTCTTTGGGGATCTCTACCCTCAGCTCAGTCTTAACGCGGCTAAAACAGAGCTTCTAATCTACCCTCCCTGCTACCTCTGTTCTTGATCACTGTGGACAACACCACCAGCCTTCTTACTAAAGCTGTAACCTTGGTGTCATCTTTGACGTGAACCTCCCCCTAAGTCCTCACATCCAGGTTATGTTTAAATCTTTCCTATTCTTTCTGCATAACATCTGTAAAACACGTCATTTCCAAACACATAGCTAAGGCTCTTGTCATCTTGCAATTTAATTACTGGAACTCTTGTCTGTCCTTGACAAATGCATTCTTGCCTCACTCGTCTCCATTCAGAATGCTGCTGCAAAGATCATTTTCCGAGTCCATCACTTTGACCATGTCACCTCTTTCTTTAAATCCCTCCAGTGGCTCTCTGTTCTCTTATCTTGCTACTTATCTTCACTTTCAAGGCCCTTCACAGCATCCCCATCCTACCTCTCATCTCATCCACCACTGAAATGTTAATATTTCTACTTGTTATATTTTCAAACAAGCACCTTCATGCTTTCTCCCATGCTGCCCCTTGCACCTGAGTGGAGCGCTTGATAAACATCTGCAAAACTAACTCATTATCCTCCTTTTCTCTGATTCCTATAAAAAACTTGGTAACAGTCGGTACAATGATACCGCTGCTTATCACGCTGATAGATGCTGTCTCATTGTTTTCTTTGTACTTCCCTTTCTGCCTGTCAATATCCAACTGTTGTCTTTTGTCAGATACCTACATTGCAAGCTCCTTGGGGCAGGAACTGTCTTTGTGATCTGTGTTTGCACAATGGGGTCCTGGTCCGTGAGTGGGACTTCTAGGTAGTTTGATACTATTACTACTCCTACTAATAACCCATATCACAGCTAAAAACCCTGTAAAAGCAGGAAGAAAATAAAGGAGATACTGATGAGCATCTTGTTTAAAACACAGTTCCTAGAAAGACAGCCTTGCTTTACTTCTCACTGTGTTCTGCTAATGTTTTATGAACGGCAAAGGCAGGGCTGTGGGAGATGAGAAATCTGAGTCCTGCTCATGGGAATTGATGTCAACGGGCCCTAACTTTGGAACTCAATGGAAACTTTTTGTCACAGCTGAACTTGATACAGGAGTCCAAGTGAATGAAATATGTTTGTTTGCCACCCTTTCTAGCATTGTAAGAGCATCTCACATGCTATTGTGAAGAAACCTCAATTTAGATTGGTGCTTTGCCCTAAAAACATGTGAACATTTTTCTTGTAACTTAACAGTATTCCTTACTACACCTGCAAACATATGTAATAACCATGACACAATAAGCCAAAACATTATTTGAAATAGGTGAACTCTTCTTTCGTCTACTATGAATATTGCATGCTAGCAGCAAAATAATTACTCCCTCAACAAGCAAAAGCATCAAATATTTCTCTTTGATTGCAATGCTACGTTATTCCCAGCAGGCAGGAAAAGACACAATACAGAAATAATGTGTTCAACAGATCAATGTTTATAGGAACACTTTTTAAAAACATAAATATATCATGAAGTATTCTGCAGAGAAAAACACAACATAGTAAAGTCATCAACACCACGAAATTTATCTGAATGGTGTTTGGAGGAAAAAAACAAACCCGGTGAAAATGCAGAGATATTTAAACAGCGGGGCATGTACCTGAAAATACATCCACTAAATAAAGAGGGTCCTTGACTCTTCTAAGTCCACATATCAAAAGAAACAGGCGTACATTTTCTGTGTCTTGAGGAATCCCTGTAACACAATATTTTCAAAAATACTGAATGCAGTTAGAACAGTAAAGTATCTTCACAACAATTGCTTCATGAGTGAGCATGCAACTTGTGCAGTAATCCTAGGAATACAAATAGGGTGACATTTTTCAAAAGCGCCCAGCATCGAACTAACTATTCCCATTGAAGTAAATGGGAGTTAATTTCCGTGGGAGCAGTAAGGTCACTACTGAGAGCTTTTGAAAACCCTACCCCAATGCTAAAAACTATCTATCTCTATGCATTTCCTCAGCATTAAGCGCCTAATGCAAAGCCCACTGCAGTCACTTTCCAGCAGCTTGATGAAACATTACTCTTTTTATGGATGGAAAAACTGGCGCAGAGGTTAAATTTCTTGCTTAAAGGGAATCTGTGCCAGAGCTGGGATTAGTATCCAGCGTGTCTGGCTCCTAGTCCAGTAGTCAGTCAACTGGGCTGCATATTTTATTAATGTAATGATAAATTCTAAATGATAAAGCCAAGCAAATGCCTACAATAATGCAAATTATGTACAACTCATTGGGTGCAAGGTTGCATTTGTATTTGTATTGTATTTGTTCTTCTTAGCCTGTAGGGAATGAAAAAGGTATCACTTTGCTGTTATGCGATGTAATGCTCTAAACCTCCAATACTGCAAGTCTACATTTGTCAAAAGCAAGTATCTACAGTTGTCCAAAATCTCTTAGCCAAGGCAGACTCCACTTCTTCCCAGGTGGTATTGAGTATAACAGGGTATCCAATTAGTTACTTTTACAGTCATACACATTCAGCACGGCAGTCTTACATTAAGAGTCTCTAGATTACAAGGAATAAATATTTATACTGTTTATACTCTAGAAATAGTTTCAGTGGAGCAACAAGCAATATTTTACAGTCTAAAATATTATAGGTCTGCTCTACCTTTATAAGTCAGGTCAACATCGCTACATCAGTCAAGGGTGTGAAAAATCCATGCCTCTGGCCTAACTTAAACCCTACTGTCGATACATCTGTGTGGACAGAAGAATACTTTTGTTGCTGTAGCTACTATCATTCGGGGAGGTGGTTTTCCTCCGTCTACACTCTGGATTTATCCAGGCGATGTAGTGTGGCGGTATAGTCTCCATACGCATACCCTAAGTGATGTAGCAGTTACATACCAGCCTATGCTGTCAAGACAACTTTAGTTCATTGATGAAAAATTTAGCATGTTGGTCTCATTTAAAATGACACTTATGGAAATGAATAATCCATCTGTCCCTAGAAAGGAAGATCTAGTCAGTTAGGGTTGATATTACCAGTGGGATAGAAGGGAGAACTTGATAGTGTATAATCATATGAACTATATTCAAAACCTATTTTGATAGACAGGCAGTAATGCCTAGTGTTTAGCAAAAGCAACTGGTAACCAAAGGTTCTATTGCCAACCTTATAAGAGAGGGGGCAAATTATACAAATCCTCTGTGCCTAAGTTTCCCCAATCAGTAACATAGAGATAATATGTATTTAGGCAAGAACATGGCCCCATTTCAAGAGGGTTGTGAGATGTGAAGCTCTTCATGTTTATAAAGAGATGCGAGGTCTTCATATGAAAGGAATTTCATAATAAGAGCAAAATCTTACTATTGCTTCAGTTTCCAAAGTGGTATCTATCCTTTAAACACCCAAGCTGTCACAGAATATTTAACCAGAATTTAAATGACTGCAAAGCATTTATTTTAATCTCAAATTTCCTTTGTAACACACCGACAAGAAAACCTTTTGAAGATAATGAACTATACCCTTCACTATGTATTGTATATCTTTCTGTTAAAATGAATCTGTCAAGACAAATCCCCTCAAATTGCACTTGAATTAGCGGTTGGTACATTGTGGATAAGAAATGCAAATTAAAAATAATCTAAAAATCTCAATGTAAAAAAAAAAAGCACACAGCTTAAATGCTGCTGGAAACACACAGATGAGAATCATAAATTTCCATCGACTCTTGTTAGAATATAGTTTAAAAATCGACAAGCTAATGTATGAGATTGCAGTTGCCTGGTTCTGCAACAGCACAGTTACACTCAGAATGTAATTCTAGGGATGGGTCACCATGTGATGTGCTTGGATCAAGCGTATAATCAAGTTCGCCGTAATTTAATATAATCCACAAACTGCTGAATGCATGTTCATACCAGAAACATCACTTAATCAATTCTTAGGGGGTGGTAGTTTTCATTTCCTGGCTGAACACTGCACAAAGCAGATCAATGCATTGCCCTTCCATGCACACGTGTATTGAGCAGGTGACAAGGATAGCCAATATACCTAATTGTCACAAAACTTTACAGCGGTAAACCATTTCATCAAGTGCTTTATTTATGAGGTCATCTCTGCCCACATTTGAGTGTTTTAATTTTATAAAAGAGCTGCTGCTCTTTCATGGATGACTGAAAAAATCCACACACACTTCAGGGGGTGGAGATAAACAGATGCAGCAAATAGACTCGTCAGAGACAAAAGGATCCTGTTTTAAGTCAAGTGATCTCAAAAGTAGAAAGAAGAAAATAACAAAAACGGAGACAAGACATGATAAATCAAAAAGAGTTTAAATCGTTTCTAACCTCTTCTATGAAGCATCATGTACCTTTATTGAAGGGAAACAAGCCTCTAAAACTTTCTCGGTAAAACAAAACCTCAGCGTTAGGTCCAGCTAATTTTACTGAATTGCTAAACTGACCCTAAAAGACCGAACAAGATTGGCTTGGTATACATTTGCTTATTTCTGACTGTCAATTGATTTGGCTTGCATATTGTCTCATCACTACACAGACATCAAGGAATTTATCCTCCCACTATTCCTGTGAGGCAGGGAAGTATTATTATCCCATCTTACAGATGGGGAAATATTTAAGTGACTTGCCCCAGGCCACATACATGTCTGTGAGAAAGTCAGGAATTGAAAGCAAATGTTCTGGTCCAGTGTACTGAACCACAAGGCCATCTTTTCTTTCTGGAATAGCTTGTATATATCTACTGGTTCCCTTGTAACATAAAGCATCAACAGTAGTTAAGAATCATAGGTTATTGAAACAGGGACAATCTTGTTTTATTCATTGTCACACTGGCTCCCCTCCTTACACTTTCTGCTTTCCCAAAAAGCCTGTAATTCTAGAAGGCGACAGGAAATGGAATGAAGCCACTTTATTTAGATTTATCCCATATTCATGTTTTTCCATTTTCACTGAATGCTACCTTTAAGTAGTGGTTTATTTTAATCTCACTTAAAAAGGAGCAAATCATGAATAACTCCCCTGCAGTCAATGGAGTTATGCTGGTGTAAAAACTAGCATAAGATCTGAACTGAACTTTCATTTTGAAAATGTCAAACGATCGGTGGTTCATGACATATTCAAGTGATATTGCATTTAAAATTAAAATCTAACTTGGGGATTTAAATGCTCATTTTCACAGCATTCGCTATTGAATCATTTTGATTTAATTTGAATCATTTTAGCTGTCACAGAGCGGCTGCAGCAGACAAGGTAGATAATAATGCTGTTTATTGGACCGAGAATAATTCACACTGTGTTTGGGCTAAAAGGGTTCTTTCGTCTGCTGTGATACCCCATTAGGGCATTATGCTTTCAGAAGAACCAAGGCTCATTTTGAGTCATCATCTAAACTTCCACAAAGCAAATTGCTAGAAAACGGGTCAGACTGTAAGTACCATAGCAAAACTCTGCCTGAATTTTAATTACATGTAGGGCACAGATACTTGATTTAAATTAAGCTCTCTCCACCTTCTGATACTTTTTTAACTTCTTTGGCTGCTGTGGATTGAAACATCAGGTTGGCATTAAAACTTCAGTCATACTGCAATGAGTATCCAGATCTCAGTTACTGTGAGTATAGAGTCCATCATAAAAGTTATGACGATCCTTGGGTTTAACATAAAATGTGCCCTTAATAAAATCTAATATCCTTGTACTTGTTTCTTCCTAGCTCTTAGCATCTTTCTTTCTGCATTATCCTTTCTTATTTATTTGTAAAAAGAAAAGGAGGACTTGTGGCACCTTAGAGACTAACCAATTTATTAGAGCATAAGCTTTCGTGAGGAGAAGTGAGCTGTAGCTCACGAAAGCTTATGCTCTAATAAATTGGTTAGTCTCTAAGGTGCCACAAGTCCTCCTTTTCTTTTTGCGAATACAGACTAACACGGCTGTTACTCTGAAACCTGTCATTATTTATTTGTGTAAGTAATGTTTGTAAAGCAGTTTGAAGATGAAAAGCACTGTGGGACCAAACCTGGAAGGTGCTGAGCACCCTTGTGGTAGGTTCTGGGCAACCTCAACTCACAAGATAAATAATAATAGAGTGCTTTTCATCAGTAGATCTCAGAGCGCTTTGATCCATGTAAATCCATGTAAAATGGGGATAACACAGAGCAGGGGTTCTTAGGACAAATTTTTTGGTGGCCTCAGAGTGCGGCCACCAACTCTTGCTTGAGGCCGCTCTCATCCTTTTTCCTAAAATACTTAATTAGCTTTAGGAAAAACAAATAAATACGCCCATATACATGTCCAAATGATCGTAATTTATTTGTTGCTAGCTAGTAAGTCTGTTGTGAAAAGCAATATTAACAAACATACAAGTATCACTTTTCACAGCAAACTTACTCAGCCCTGGATGGGGGGGGGGGGTCAGGGGAGGCAGTTGGGCGGGGCTGGAGCCGGAAGCCCCGTAGCTGGAGCCTGCGCCCTGCCACTGCACAGCCAGAGCCCGGGCTGGAGCCTGAAGCCCCAGGCCAGAGTCTGCCGCCCCGCCACCCCACCGCTGAAGCCCAAAGCCTGAGCCCCACTGCCTCTGGGAAGGTGGGGAATTCACTGGCTGCCTTCTCCTCCACCATTGTACCCCAGGTGTCTCCAGAGGGGGGCAGGGTCCAACTCCTGCTGGCGTCCCCAGCAATCAACACCAAGGCAGTGCATCCGGGAGCAACAGGGACCGCTATATTCTCCCCGCCCTCAGCCCAGAAGGCTGTGGCAACAAGAAAAGCCCCTGGTGGCCACATGCAAGAAACACTGACATAGAGAGATGAAGTGACTTGCCTGAGGCCATCTAGCAGGCTAGTGGCAGGGCCAGGAATAGAACCTGGGTCTCCTAAGCCCCAGCGTAATGCTTTAGCCCCCAGGCCACACTACTCTGCAGCTCTGTGGCTTGGGTCATCTGTAAATGCTAAGTGGTAATAGCATTATTTTGTAACAGATTTTCTTCATCCTTTCAGTATTTAAAGCTACCCTTCGAAGAGCCACATCTATACCATGGTATCACATATTTACCTGTGGACTTTCTACACGTCCTCCTAGAGTTCTGTAGGACACATTACTGAAAACCTGTATAATCTCCACTGATTGTATTTGGACAAACATTCACCATCAGCTTTTCTTATGGGCAGGTTATGTCATAAGGCTGTGATATTTTTCAGTGGGGCTTAACGGAGTTAGGATTTTAATGGGAACTGGGTGCCTAACTCCCTTAGACAGGAAAATCCCTTCCTAATAGTCCATTATGGGATTTCTTGCACCTTCCTCTGAAACCTCTGCTAATATCCACTCTCAGAGACATAACACTAAATTAAATGGACCATGGGTTTGATCCCGTATGGCAATTCCTATGTTCCTAAAAATGTCAGAAAGGAGCTATCTGGGGAAGGAATTACCTGCTACTACAATTCAATTTAGTGAGGCAAGAATCAGTTGTACAATTTTATTTTATTATATGCAGTAGATCTTAGTCATTGCCCAATTCATTTTTATGACCAGACTTTCACCAACTTAATCCTCTTAGGGACATATCAAAAAACATTCCTGAGAAGATTGCTTCACAGGAGCATCACTGCCAATCCCCACTGCCTGTAGTCTATTCCACTCTTGGTCTGCTTACAGTCAGACTTAAGCAACACCTGTGTGTCTAGTTGGCTTTCTGTTTATTCATTGAAGATGATTAAATTTTCACATCAAGATAATGCTACCATCAGATTTTCACCTCCTGGGTGCTTTTTCAAGACTTCTTGGAGCCCCTGCTGTGAAAAGCAAACTATAGCTATCTATACAAGAAAGCAATCATTTCAACATTCTCACTCTTGATTTAACCTCACAAAATACTCAAGAGCCCTAATATGGGGAGCACGTTAATACAGTAAGTGCAACGCTGGCATTTTAGGTGCTCCAGCCATAACAGCTATGTGGAAATTGATGTCTGAAAGGAGGCACCTGGTTTTTGTTTTTAGCTTAAGTGGGAGCTTCACTTTCTGCTGTAGCATTGCGCTTCCAAGAAGCTTTCCCTAATCTGTAATACAATTTTAATGCCAAGTGACAGCCTACTCTGAAAAGCGAATATGCAAAAACAACACTTTCAACAGATCTGGCCCTTTGATGTATTCTTCTTGCATTAGTCACAAAAATAATGTTTTACTTTTTTAATGTTTTACTTCTGCTAGTGCTACTGAGTTAATGCTTTGGGACAATGAGCTGTATTGTGTTCTGGCTCATGGATCATAAATAGAAAAAAAAAAAAAAGTCCCAGCTATTGCTGGGCCAAATTCCACTCTCCATTTCAGATGTGTAACTGAGCACAGATTTGACCCGCAAAATCTGTATTGCACATACCAGCTTGATTTTGCAAAGCAAACTTGTAAATCGAAGAAACTTGATAGCCATTAGCAGGCTATTAAAAAACTGCCATACTGTCACTTTTACAGTGATATTTCAGAGTATAATTGCACTATAAAGAGGAGGTCAAATTTTCTACAGTGTAACTCCACTGACTTCACTGGAGTCACATTAGCAGAGAATTTGGCCCAAGAAATGTTGTCTAGTAGCTATAACAGGGGACTAGGAATTGGGACTCCAGTATTCTATGCCTGGCTGTGTTCTTGACTCACCTGATCTAGGGCAAGTCACTCAATTGCAAACTGCCTGTGTTTACCTATCTGTAAAATGGATATTATACTTCAAGGGATGCTATGAGGCTTTACCAAATAATGTTGGTGAAGTGCTTTGAACCCCTCAGCTGAAAGGCACAATGAAAGTACAAAAAGCTTCTCAAGATCAGGTGCAGCTTGCGGAAAACATTTTGCTTAGATATCGCCCTGCTTATATAACACTTCTGCATGAAAACAAGATCTTTGTTGATTCTGTTCCTACAGTTTGTTCCTCATCTGAAATCATAATCCTATCTTTGTCACATCAGTCACTTTTACAGCAAGCAAACTGGAATGTCACTAGCAAAGAATTATGACTTTAGGTGGAGAATAAGAAGGCAGAAACAGGTGAATTCTTTCTGAGAATCTCTGCCCCTGTATTTGTGTAGATGTCCTTAATATTTTGCTTCCTTTGATCTTTATTTATGCTGTACAAGTAGACTTGTTCCTGTGTCCCTAAAATAAAATGTTTTACAAAGTTTTCCAAAAGTTCAGAGCAGCTTTTTAAACTAAAACTGAGTAAATAATAGATGGTCTTTTAAGAACCAATTATGAAGAAATGGCTTCCTAAATCCTGGGATTCTGAATTTTCCTTTAAGTCCCTTATTCCAGTGGTTCTCAAACTGTGGGTTGGAACCCCAAAGTGGGTCGCAACTCCATTTTAATGGGATCACCAGGGCTGGCATTAGACTTGCTGAGGCTCAGGGCCGAAGCCTGAGCCTCACCGCCTGGCACCAAAGCCCTTGGGCTTCGGCTTTGCCCCTGCCTCCCTCCCTGCCACTGGGGCTAAACCCCTTGGCCTCCAGCTTTGGCCTTCCTGCCTGGGGTGGCAGGGCTTGGGCTTCAGCTTTGCGCCCCTCCCCGCCATTTAGGGCTCGGGCAAGCTCAGGCTTCAGTCCCCCCTCCTGGGGTCATGAAGTAATTTTTGTTGTCAGAAGGGGGTTGCGATGCAATGAAGTTTGAGAACCCCTGCCTTATTCAAATCCAGCCAAGGCAGACAGTGCTCAAATGGTATTACCAGGTGATGGCTGTTCAGTGCTCTGTAAGTATTGTGTTCTCACTCCAGTTCTTAGTGGATAGGTGTCAACATTGCAAATACCATCCCTTTACCTGGCACCATGACTAACAGGTTTTGCAGAACTGCAATGGACTTGGTGACAGAATAACCTTCTCCCACTTGGTAGTAGTGCCTCTAGGTTTGAAACATGCTAGGGGGGAAATAACTTCAGGCTCCAGGGCTTTCAAACCTTTCTCGGCCATTAAACGGACAGGTTTAAAATTAATACTTTTATATTTAATATATATTTAGCTTGATGGTAGTAAATGACAATGACTGATACTTAATTGGGAAAGACTATGTATATTCTGTTTGAGGGAGACATTTGGTTAGTACCAACTATTTAAGTGGCACTAAATCCTAGGTGCTGGAGAATCCACTGCTACATAAATCCTCCAGTCCTTCCCTCCCTGCAGCAGGAATGTGAGGGTCATAAAAACTGGGGAAGATGTTGCCAAAGCTTATATATAAAAAGATTAAATAAAGAATATATATTAGACTGCAAAAACCAGGGGACTCTACTTCAGAATTGAGATATAGCATGGCACTATATATATGGGGCCTTGAGAATATCCATGTCTTGGGTGTCAAGAGTATAACAGAGAAACAAACTAAGTAGCATCTCAGGAATAATTTCTGAAGTATTCCAGAATACATTATTTTTATGATAAAGGCAAGAGTAAAATACAGCCACCATCACTTAACAGGACTTTAAAATAGCAAATTTATTTAACACCCTCCCAATATGAACAATCAAGAAAAAAAATTGATAGAGCAATCTCAGATAAATAGTAAAAAATTGTTCTTATAAATCTTACTGAAGAGCCGCAGGCGTCTGTGTGATATCAAACTCGGACTTGCTGGAGGTAAGGATGCAGTTTGAGAATATCTTATCTCAAGTGACCTAGTTTCTCACTGTTTGTTCAAATACAGACATTTTTCTTATTTGAGGTTTTAATGGCTGTTTTCATAAAATGTATTCACAAGTTTGCAAAGGGGGAAAACCAAACTTTCGATGATTTTCATTCAAAGTGCTTGTTTTGGACAGGATTTTTTTTTTTTTAAATCCAGAAAAAATACAAACCTTTAACATTTGTTTTGCCTTTTATAGTTTAAGATTTGAAAATAATACATATTAGAGGTCAAATTTATTTTTAATATCAGGTATATTGATTTTATTTGTGCATTTAAATAACTTAGAACACGAGGTTACACATAAGCACACCCTGTCTACAAACAAGATTGCCCTTATGAATGCTGGGTCAAGGGCAAAGTCTTCAGGGTTAATTTTTTTAAATTCCTGACTTGAACTTGATTTTCACTTGTATTCCAGAGACTTTTAGATCACCATACCAGGTCCACATTATTTAGGCTTATCCACCTGACTCCTCTTTTGTTCAGAAACTATGTCTAAGTTATGACTGGAGAGTGAGGTTAAATTCCCTCTCGAATCCTCCTTTCTGTTCACTTTGAACCGTACCAAGTCTTTTATCTCTCATGAAAAATTGTTCATTTTTCTTTGTGGCAGGGTGGTCCCCCCGCCATGCCTTGAAGGGCTTAAAACATCCCTGGGAGAGGGCGGAAAACAGCCCCATCTATAGCCTATGTAATTAGGGCCCAGCTGGCCCTTATAAGAGGGCAGTGGGCCAGAAGGAGAGACACTCTGTCTTGCTACATGAAAAGACAAGGACCTGACTGTCTGGGAAGCTGAGGAGGGTACCTAAGGCAGAGCAGTGCTGGGGAAGGACAGAGGGAGCTGGGGAGCTCCAGCCGAGCAGAGCCCCAGGCTGCAGGCCGAGGTAAAGGCCCACAAAAGGATACTAAGGCTGCAGAGGAGCAGCCCAGACCTAGACAGAGGCAGCTGGTCCGACCCCCCTTTCCGATGATGAGTGGTACAGACTGCAGTCTGCCCCAGGGAGCAGGGGCTAGAAGATGTCCGACCGTAGCCACTGAGGCAAGGGAGGGATAAGGGATTGGGGGTTCCCCTGAGAGGGGAGACCCAGACTGAGGGGGTACTGCCAGGGGGCAGAACCCTAATCTAGAAAGGCACCAGGATCCGGGGCGAGCAGCAGGCAAGACACCGACTGGCAGAGGGCGCTCCTGGCTGAAAAGAGCTAATTCCCTGGACAACCAGCAGGAGGCGCTGCTGCAGCGGTGCGTCATCAACCCGCAACGGTCTTCTACACATTTCAAAGTATTAACTGCTCTCCTACAAAAGAAAATCTGTACGTTTCTTGCTGAGATTTCAGACTCTGTCTGAGATGGTTATTTTATCTTCCAGAGTTTGAATCTTGGATGACTTTGTCCACCACTGGAATATATCTTTGATATGCTCAGTAAGTCTTCTAACTCTGCTTTGTCCTTTACATTCATCTCTTCATCCACATGTTGGAAGTGTCACAATAAATCATCTAATTTCTTTTGTGTTCTCATAACTAAGAGTTTTGCAGCATTAGGTCTTCAACACAGGTTGTTTTTTTAAATATTGTCTCTGACTCTCAAAATTCAACCCTTTCATGATTTTAAATATCTTTAGCTGCTCAGCCCCGCCAAATTCCCCATTTTGTTTACTACAGTAGCATTACATGGCAGTTCCCATAATCCAATCCAGTATTTCAATTCTACCTTATTGTTTGCTGATCTGGAAGCCACTGATTTCATCGAGAACAGAATTAGGTCCATCATTTGTACAATTAGGTCCACATTCAGCAACACACTTAAGAATAAGTGTATGAATAACTTTAAAAAATTATTAAATGCTTGTCATAATTAGGACCTTAATCTACAAAGTAATTCTTTCCCTTGAAATGAAATAAGGGGGAGGATATAGGGGACAGACTCCATTGTAACTGAAGAAACTAAATGTAGTTTATCATAAATTTATCACTACAGGGCATTTGCACTCTCAGAGCCCTAATCTTCCTAGGTGCTGCACACTCTCAACTTCCATTGATTCCACTGAAGTACTCAACACCTCACAGGATAAGGACCTTATCTGGAAAAATTAGATTGCAGGAAATGTAGCATCATATGGCTTCTACAATTTCTAGATGTTATCAGTAATAGACATGGCAGTATGGTTTTCATTGCACGTGAACAAAAAAACAGTCTGAGATATTTTCCCCCAAAGATTCAACAATCAGACTTCACAATGTTAGTGTGAATAGGACTGAATTTTTTAGTATAGGCCTGGCTTCCTACCCTACTAGCAAATTTTAAGCCAGGTTAAAAGCATCTCACACTGAGTAGTAACTCACTCCAATAATCCTATTCACTCAAATGGGAACACTATGGTGAGTAACTGCTCATTGGTGTAATTCAAGAGTTCATAATAGCCCTCAAAATGTCCAGTTACTAGGAACATACCTAAGAACTATGTTTTGATCATTGGCTAGATAGTGACTGAGAGGGAAATACCTGACTGGCTTGTGTTATGACCATTGCTTGCTGAAGTCCCTTGGATTTCTACAGAGACTTTCACCATCTGGTCTTCCTTAACATTGCACTAACCGTGTCTCTTTCTCCATAGTTTTAGGAAAACACAATGCATCTGTGCAATCCCATCTATGCCATAATAGGTCACGTAACATTTTCAATCTTGCTCCATAGCAAAGCATCTTCAGAAATTGCCCTAGCAGAGGGAAATTAAATACCAAGACTATGTCTGATGTTGGTTGTTTGATTCTACAGTGACACCTGATCCTAAGAGATCATGGGACCTTCCTGGAGTGTCTAATATTGGTTCACTTTCCTGCCAGAATAGGATTGAAATCTAATCAATCTTTCTCAACTCATAACTAACAAAGTGCAGTACAGTAATCTACCCTTCTGAACCACAGTGCCCTTATTTGGATCTTAGGAACCTAATCGAATGCTCACTGAAATCAATGGAAGTCTTTCCATCAACTTAAATGGGCATTGGACCAGTCCCTACCTTAAGCAGCTATATGCCATCCTTGAGCAGAGGACACAAATCTGGGTTTTCACGTTGACGTAGGTTGTGTTGTTGTTTTCTATTGACAAATTTTCAGTGGAGTCTACACTATCTAAATTGTTTTAGGTCCACAGATGGACATCTCAAACTGGTGACATGACTGATGTGATTTGGATAGTTACTAAGCATCAACAGGAAAAGTTTCTGTCTTAGAAATTTGCTTCCAGGATAACTGTCTTGTTGGAGTCTAAGTTTAAATCTAGGGGTGGCCATGATTTTTGGTTTGTCTTTTGAAGTCTGCAGTCTGTCTTTTCATTATGCGGAAAAGACTGCAAAGTTGACGACAAATAAAACCCTAATTAATTCCAAAAGTTCCCTCTTTGCAGATTTATCCAATAAAATGCTTCAAAGTCTCCAGTTGGTGAAACTATTGCCGCTGGGAGTTTAGGTACACTATCTCTAACCAAGCATTACCGTCAGTCCCTTGATCATTGCATTGAAGCCTAATGAGTTAAAATACAGATTCCATGATTTTATACCATTCTTGCATTGTACCCACAAAAATTATTACAAAAATTAAAAATGCCTTCCTTACATTAGGCCACTGTCATTTATATCCACCATTCATTGAAATCTGCTAGGCAGCCTGCTTTCCTTGGATTTTGCCTGCATGCCTCCCACATTTTGAGAGGTGAGGGAAGGCTGGTTTTAGCACCCACTGTAATTGATCCAGGCCATATTCTGCCACCCTTATTCATACGGTGTCTACTTGTACCTCACTCCATCTACAGTCCCGCTGTTTTCAATCAGACTATTTGTGGGATAAGGTTCTATACAGCATGATTATCAGGCATCACTATGGTTGTGGAACTCAAAACCAAGTTGGACTATGTAAGTGGGGCATATACAATTAGGAAAAAACCCAAGTTTTCAAAAGGGTCCACTGATTTTATGACACTTACTTGGCACTATATGGCCTAATTTTCATGGCTGCTTAGCATTTATGGCTCCCAGTGACTTCAGTTGGAATTGTAGGGCTAGGTACTGGCTGACTTGAGTTGGGCACATAAGATAGAGAACACTTCTAAAAATATTTGGAGCGGGTTTTGGAGAAAAAACTATTAATCCCCTTTAGAGACGGGATAGAAGTAACAGTGAATACATGATAGAAGTCAAAAGAGAGTAAATTTCATAAGATGAATGAGATTGGGCAGTCACAGAATCACATAAATAGTAGATGATCTGGTTAAAGTGCACTGCATTGAGCAACTATATGCTTTAACTGAATCAAAATGGCACTACTTTCCAGGAAAATATCATCACTGCTATATTTTCTAAGACTTGCCACTAACTGCTACTAGATTACATAAATCTGAATGTATGAGACTGGATCTAGAAATTGCAAACTCCATGAGAAGCACCCCTTCTGTTCCCTTTGTTTGTTATTCTCCAGCAAGCATGGAATTAGGGATAAACAACCAGACCTGACCTGCTACAATGGAAGATGTTCTAAATGCTACAATGTTGCTGGGGTATGGGGGAAAGTGTTGATGAGAACTACAGCCCATCTCAGTAGACCAAAATAGGAGCAGGACTGATGATAAGACAAACGAGATGAGAAACTTGGTCATAAAACCAATACACACTGAATAATTTTGTCACTTTTCAAGTTATTACTTAGCAGGCATGGAAGTCACAGTCACTGTTTGCTTTTGTCTGTGAATTATGAATTATTTTGCACGTTTGCATTAGAGTACATTAGGATAAAACTGCCTTTAATATATCAGACAAAATGCATTTATAGGGAATCTTCTCCTCCCTCGCACCCTCCGACCCAGCTGTTCCTTTAATCACAGAATAGTGAGATACAGGATCCAATCAATGCTGGGGCTATCCTAGGCAAGTGACAAATCGTTATACTTCTGAAAATTATTAATCTTAGTGGCGCTGTGCTGGTGTGCTATGATTTACTGAGAACAAAATAACCTCACAGTGCTCAATTTAAAATTGGACATGGGTTCTGAATAATGACACACACTTACTGACATGATAAAGCAATTGAATAGTGTGGATTCATTTGTAACAAAGGAAGAAACAGCTGTACTGTTGAAGATCAGATTGATGAATACAATGCAACAAAAAAAATTTCCAGGGTAAAATGTCTGAAAATTTTTCTTGTTGGGAAAAGGAGCCTTAACAATCAACGTGTTAAGGTTAGATGGTTTTTTGAAATTAGCCCTTCCCCCAGATGTGCCATTACAAGGGAAAGTTTAGAAGAGCTCGCTTTTACTTACAGGTTGAGGTAGGAACTCAGTGTAACAGTGCTGGGGCTCATGAGCTTGCTCCGCAGGTACAATTCACTAGTTCACATGGCAGACATATTGCACATAGCAAGGAATGATCCAGACACCTGCATTTCCCCCACGGTCATTACATGAAGTAGCATGTGCTGCATATATGTTTCAGAAGTTATTGGGTTCAAAATGCAAGATTGTATGGCATGTGTTATGCAGGATGTCAGACCAGATGATCACAGCGATCATTGAAATCTATGAATCTCAGTGCAACCAGTCAGGCTATTGTAACTCTTGAGTTTTCCTGTCCACTGGATACCTCAGTGCCTGCTTCTTTTGTGTCTCTTCCGGTCAAGCACCATAGATTTAGCTCCCCTCGCCTATGGCAGTTCAGAAATAGAGACCCTTTATAGCAGATTAGTTCTGGCCCCTTCAACTTTCAATTTAAAGTGGCACGGAGCCATTGAAGTCAATGGAGCTACTCTAGTTTACATCAGCAGAGGATCTGGCCCTAATTTGTCTTTTGGACATACTCTTTCTGCAGGCTTTTAGGAAGACTGGGGTAAAAAGGCGGAGAGCTTTATTTATCACTACTCATTGGGTAGTGGATTATTACCAACTATAGCTATAAGTTTCAGAGTAGCAGCCGTGTCTCTAAGGTACCACAAGTACTCCTTTTCTTATAGCTATAAGGTAGAAACCTCTTCTCAATTTTCATATAATGCTAGTGTATGTATTTGATCTGAGCTTAAAAAATTTAGAAGAGTCCCCCGAACATGGGAAGGCTGTTGACTGCCAGGTTATTGGGGGGGAAATAACAAAGCTATAAACCCTCAGTTGCCACAACTGACTCTGCATTCCTGACTTCCCCATGCCACAAAAATTAGGCAAACCCTTTGCTGAGTCTAGTCTGCTTCTATGTATATATTTATTTGTATTCAGATAAGTAAGTCAGTGAGATTTTGTTGTTGTTGTTCTTGGCTGACAAACGGCAAAGGTGCTCTCAGCCCAGAAAACAATTTGTGTTTCAATTTGAGAGGGGAAAAAAAATCAACTTTCCAATATTCAAGCTACATGAACTATAACTTTTAAAGTATTTATACTTACTATTCAAATGACGTACTCAAAGGAGTTGTGCTCCGGGGTTAAATGCACAATAGGCATATTAATTATAAATTAATTAAATGGGCATTTTAACCAATAGGCAATTCAAAAATCCTTTTAAAATTTATTATGCTGTGTCTGGCACACATCTGCTTGTATGTTGTTTTCCCGTCCCCTGGCATTTCTCTGTTGGACTGTAAGTCCTTCAGGCCAGGAACTATGTTTCTATGTTTGTGTGGTGCCCAGCACAATGGGGACCTGATTAAATATTTAATAACAATAATTAGAGACAGGCAGGAAGTCAGTTTTCCCATCCCAGGAAAATTTTTGAGAGTCTGGAAAACTTTCCATCCCAAATCAGGACAAAAACTGATAACTCTCAAAATTTAGCAAAGTTGAAATCCTGCAATATTTTGTTTTAGAAACAAATATGTTCCTCTGGAAATATACTCATCCAGCTGTAGATGCTGACTGAAATTAACATAAATGTCAGTTTCAGAGCTGCAGATCACTCAATAGCAGCTGTGAAACTGACCAGACTCTTGCTGTCAGCCTGGGATCCATGTAAAGTTCATAGAAAACGAATCAATCCCAGAAAAGATTTTGACAACTCAGTTAATTCCAACAAAAAAAAAGTTGTCTGAATTTTTTCAACCAACTCTAACAACATGCAGAGAATATTCTTGATTTCTATGAACTCTAGGTCAGGTGCTAGGGGGTCTCATTGAAATAAATGACAAAACTCCCATTGCTTTCAGTAGAAGCTGGTTCATACCCTAACTGCCTATTTAAAAGATTTATTAATTTATTAATAAAACAATCTTTTCTTTTCCTAAATTGTCTCCTGCTTTGAAACCAAGTTTCAGCCCAGACTGAAATATACAATTGGCACCATAAAGAGGTTCCCAGATAGTTTAGTGGCAACCTGCCTGTCCAGAAGTCCAAGCATGCTTACCATTCTTGTTGAGTCTTCACAGTGAGGCCATATAGCCTATAGGCACAAATACTGAATGATATCTGACCTCTCCAGGTCAAGAATTAGGCTCACTGTGGGGGTAAGATCGTGAAAGTATGAACTGCTGTTACAGATTCCCTACCCATCTCTTCTGTGAAAGTCATACAGGCCTCCATCACATTCCGGTGTAACACAAGCATGCTCAGATATCTGTGCTTTGGTCATGAGTGAAATGAGTGTTACTGCCAACTACCTTTCCAAGGGACATCTGTCCATATCTCATAGCCACTTTATTGTTTGGTACAATTTCATGTTTGTCAGTTTAAGAGCGGCAAAAGGTTGGGAGTAGGAATAGCAGGGGGAGTTTGCTGCTGTGATTAACAAGCAAGGGCGGAATTCTGACTGCATGATTTTAGCTAGCGCTGTTAATCCCTCATTTTCAAGAGTACTAAAAAACATAACCATACAACAGATCAACTTACATATTTTAAGATCCCTTCCAGCATGGAGACAAAAACAGAAAATCATTCAAACATATCAGGAATATATACTGAAAACTTAATTAGAGGAACAGGCAGCATGTGTGAGCTATGATCTTCATGCACTTTGTTCAGAAGCATAAAGCAGTTTTACATTTTACCTGCATTTTGTAGAAATCTCTTCCAGTTAAAAGTTGCACTGGGTGTGGTCATAATTCCTAGATTCAAGGGAAGAAAAGGACAACATGTTTTACTAGACCTATGGTGGCAGAACAATAGCTCTTAAAGTCTTGTATTGAGTGAATCATGTCTTTGTCAAATACTCTAAATCCCACTTGAAATTGCTCCCATTTCAGGCTTTTCCTTTCCCGCCTACATTTCCTTGCCTAGAATTTCTGTAGCATTCAGTTTGAGTTTTCCAATTTAGGTTCCAATATTTATACCTTGGGCCAAATGCACTCACAGGGTGCAACTCCATGGAAGTCCACAGAGTCATGCCTACTTGCATCAATGTTGGTTTGGCCTCTTAATACTATGTTGTTGTCTGGATATCTCATAGGTAGATTTTACTTGACGGGAAAATCATCTGGATTTGTTCTGAAACATACACCAAAGTATCATGGAATAAAACATCATGCCCAAATACTTGGATGTCACTACCAAATTATATGAATATTTAATCTCTTCATAAATCTTAAACTCTAACCCCACACTACACAGTTAAAAAAAATCTCTCTTTAGAAGGCCAAAGTTAAACATCTAAAATTTTATTTTCACATTCTACAATTGGTTAGTTTAGGAACATCAGCTGCAGCTGAAGCACCCACATTTAAAACGCAAAGCTAGGTCTTAATTTTTATTAAATATTACCTAGATGGCACCATAGATGTATATAGCGCTTTACAAACAGAATACATCACATTCCCTGGACTAACTGTCCAACCAAGATTTTCAAAAGCAAATACTGATTTTGGGTGCCTCTGGTTTTGGGACTCCAACTTGAGGCATGTTAAAGGGGCCTGATTTTTAGAGAATGGGTGCTCAGCACTTTCTGAAAATTAGGCGTGAAGAGTTGATGCAAAGCTTATTGAAGTCTATGGAAGACTCTCCCTGACTTCATCATGCTCTGGGTCAGGCCCATAAATGTGTCATGTTGGGCTGCTGAAAGTTGACTCACCCAAAATCAAGAGTTCACTTGAAAATCTAGGTGAAATCTTGGCCCACTGAAGTCAACAGCAAAACTTTGACTCCAGTGGAGCCAGGCTGTCATCCTACGTCTATTTCAGCAAGACTTCTGTATCACTTGAAAAATGCACATAAGTAAACATCACAAGGGTAGCAAGCTTTAAAACAAGCACGTACCTTGAATATTTCAAAACTTACCTTGAGTTTGGATATATATTTTGCTTCTAGCATCTGGCTTTAAAGAGAGGAGAGCAAAAGCGTAAATTTCATTGCACGCTCCCCACCCCAAAAACTGTTCAGACTCAAAATAATCTAGTGCAGTAATATGCTCAACTACATAGTTGCCCTTTGAGTATTGAGAAGCAAAACAGACTAGCTGTACTTCTAATGGGTTTTGAACATTAGAAAGGAATACTTTTGCAAGGTCAAATGCACAAGAAGATCAGTGATTAAAATTAGGTTTAATCTTTGTATCAACCAACCAATTTTGCAGTTTGATACAATTACCAGATTAATATAAAACCTACTTTTTCACAATGACACTTCTAGCATCCATTAGTCTGCTCATTGCATGGAGAGAGAGAGAGAGAGAGAACTATTTCTCTGCAGAAGGAAGGCTGTCATTTCAAAAACAACTGGGACTAGCAAAAAAACCATAATTGGTTTAAAAGCCACAGAATCAGTTTAATCAAAGTGCATTTATCTAAAAAGGGCTTTTCAAACATACCAGGCAAGAAACAAAACCCCACTTATCTCTCACAGCATCCTTTGTCAAAGACTGCTGCCAAATATATATGGCCTTATCTACATGTGGAAATTGACCAGAACAGCTATTCTGGAATAACTATTCTGCTATAGCTTCTGGAATAACTCCCCTCTGTGGACACTACTCTGCTTCCAAAGGTATTCTGGAATAGCTATGCAATGCAGATACAGCTGTTTTCACCATGTAGACAAAGCTTATGTGTTTAAACAAGGGCTTGCTCCTTCACAGCCTACCTTCTCTCCATAATTGATTCTATAGCAAATCAGGCTGTATAATATGCATTTTGCTATGAAACCAGCCAAGTAGGCCTTTAGTCAAGAAGTTCCCTCAGGTCCTCTCTACAACAAAAAGGCATTGCACACAGCCAAAGGAGCAACATCTGTGCAAAGCTTTGTATTCATACAAAACCACCTTACTTACAAGTCTTACAAGCACTCACTATAACATCTGTGAAGAGGCATTAAGTTCCCGTCTGGCTGAACTGGTGTAGTCAGTCTATGAATTCTCCCAAGATATCCCTGGAAGCTTCAGGGTTTGAAACTGCACAACAATGATGTTTTCTATCATAAGGGCAAATATATCCCCCTCCTTTGCTGCAGCTACCCACAGAGTGGGAGGCACTGGCCTGGATTTGGAGGGGAGGGTGCACTCCTGTGAAATACAGATCACTGGTCTGTGGTGTCTCCCTCTACAGCATGGGGCCTGAGGATCAGCTGCCATGCAGGCAATCCTATCCTCCATCTTTTGGAGGATACAGGCCCCAGAGCTGTAGTACTGTTGGGCTGTAGTACTGGCTAGTGCTTGCCTAAATAGTTCAGACTGAGTATTGTGGTGAGCAGTTGCCCACTGGGGCAGAGAGTCCCTATATTATCCAGAGTTTGGCATCCACAGATACAGTATAAGCAATTTAGGATATTCACCTGTATCAGCAGATTGTGAACCTGCACATCACCCACCCTTAAGGCTGTCCTTGGGCCGCAGCCTGTGAAATCACAAGTGCCAGATAGTGACTTTATGGCAAGAAGAGACGCACGGTTTTTAGAAGAAAGCCCCAATTCAAAAACAAATGTGAACCAACTGCACATGTTATTTTTCAGCTTTGTCCTGTGTGACTGGCCCTCTCTACAGCTCAGTCACCAGTTTCAATTACTGAAAATTAACAGCAACAGAACCGAGAGAGAAAGTAATTCAAGAGGAAGTGGTATGTCATCAGCCTGAAATAGCCCAGTCAAGAGGATAGGAAGTTCACTGGATGGTACTGAACTGGCTGCTTCACAAACACTCCTCAGACAAACACTAGTGCTGTAATTAAAGGGGGACCAGGGCTGACAAGAATTACGCTGTTTAGATTAGGGCTTTCCATAGTCATGGGCTGCCCTACAGATCCTGTATGAATACTCTTATTTCATGGGCTCTAAAAAAACCCAACCAAAACAGCTTTAAGAGGTATGCAACAACATAAACAGTCTCAGCTATACTGTAACAAATAACCTCTCGTATTTATATAGCACCTGTCAGTCCAAAAGAGCTCAAACAAGTCATAAACTATAGATGGAGAGCAGTGGTGGGGAGGAGGATGGCAATCAATTGTTCTGCAATTTGATGTGTGGACAAACTAGGGAAGTTAGAAATCTGGGCTAGGAGACTGAAGCAAACCCCTACAAAAATGGCCAGGAGATCGTTAGGCTAGGATTTTTAGAAGTGTTCAGCAGCATCTGACTCTGCTCCCCTTGAAATCAATGGCAAAACTCCCTATAACTGCAATGGAAGCAGTGCGGCCAATACTGAGAGCGTCTGAAAATATCACCCTTAGAGTCCGCACAGAGGAAATAACTTCATTACACATACATGCAAAGGGTCAGACCCTCAGCTGGCATAAACTGGAGTAGCTGTATTGAATCTGATTTACACTAAGTGATGATCTAATCCAAATACTTCAAGGACCTCATTGAAACTATGAAAAAGCAAAGCAATTCCAAGTTCAAAATCGGGGCTAACTGTTCTTACTAAAACAAAAACCCCAAGTGTTGCTAAGAACCCACATGTATTTATATATTTTATAATGCTCTGCGAACGGATTGGACTTTCTTTGCTCAGTATTTGTTCTTTCACTTGCCTGGAAATACCAGAACTGCTTAGGATCCAGTACGTCACTTGCTTAACAGCTAAGTTACAAACCCAGTGAGTTTACAAAAATACAAAGCTATGCATGAGTCTGAAAAATTTCAGTTATGCACTAAAGTGGAAAAAAGTAATAAAGAACTTATTGCAACCTAGAATATTCTTTATAAGAGCACACTACCTCAAACTATAGTTCTGTGCTGTCACCAGACTAGGCATTCTTGTTGAAACAAAGATTAATGTGTGATGCATAGGTGAACTGTACACTGAGCTGAGATTATGAAACGCTGGTTGTTTTTTAGGACCACAACCCCTTTATCTGCAGCCTCATTTGTCAATGACACTGAAGAAACACAAAACTGCTCTAGTCAGTTCCAATGCGAACATTAAAGAGTATCCAATGATAATACATGTTTAAATTGTATCATATAATATAAATTCTTATTAAAAATGTACAAAATGACATCTCATTTAAAAGTAACTAGATTTTATATTACAAATCTGGTAAGGGATGATATATGTTTATTTATATCTTAGTGACTCTTTGGGGAGGTGAAAATTCACCATTGGTCTATTCCTTTGAGCACTTGGCTACTCTCAGAGATTTTTAAGGTCAGAAGGGACCATTAAGATGATGTAGGCTGTGAAATTCATCAAGTAATATCTGCATCTAGCTTGTATCTTGTGGTTGAACTAGAGCATGTTTTAGAAAGGCATCCCACGTTGATTTAAAGATGTTAGCTTTCAGGTCCATTGTCTCCAGTGGGAGCTTTTGGTGCTCAGAACCTTGTAGAATATACTTGAAAACTGCAGAATTGGCCTCTCTTTTATTTAGCACAAACAGAGGATTCAATTTCACTGTACTATATGATATTTATTGTACAAAGATTATTGTATTGATACAGCTTTTTAAACCATTTCTTTATTCGGATCCTATTGAAAGACTGTGTCTCAGAACTATCGGATATAAACTCAGAGCCTTACCTTGCTGTTACTTATAGGATGTGAATTTCACATTTCCATGTATATTGTAGAAGGCAAATCACATGGCTCTGTCCCATACAATACACAAAAAATATATTTAATCCTCACACGCACACACACAAATAGCATCATGCTACTGAGAGTTTGGCAGCTGTGTGCGAGAGGATGTGTGTTACAGAATTAGGCTAAATTCTAATTCCACATTTTACATTGGCTTAATTGCATCCTCAATCGGTACACTTTTCAAAAAGCAGCACTAACATGAGCCTGTCCTCTGGCTGCCTTCAGTCTAATTTATACCTCCGTGGTACAAATTATGCAGCAATGTGCACAAGAAAGTAGTAGACAGGGCCCGATCAGGGATCATATTCACTCAAATTCATACACTCTATGGCCTGGCTCTTAAGTCTTGCTGCAGAATGGCACTCGCACAGCTTTGGAAGGAGCTAGAATAGGGGCAGACAGTTTCAACAGTGCAGCTCTTGTCCTTGATCCCAATTCAGCCAAGCATGTAAGCACATGATGAAATCCATTGAAGTCAATGGGGACTCGCACATTTAAAGTTAAGGAACTAGTTAAATGCTTCACTGTGTCAGGGCCCTTGACATAGGTTTTCTAGTAATGTGTATATTTTACCCCTGAGAGAACTTTGCCAATGAGGAGTGAACACGGGGGGGTGACACTGGCCACAGATAACATTTCTTTTGGTTGTAGTCTCCTTTAAAAAAAACTGTGGAGGGGTATAATTGAGTGGTGATAAAACTGCCATTGGAAAGCGTTTTTTTCCGCTGAGATTACCCTGTTGGAATAACAAATTGATCATACCCACAGGGCCTTTTACAATATATCAGGTACTTAGATTATGCGTTGTGTACTTCCTAATTAAAGATACTTCATCCAATACAACGAAAGGAGTTTGTTGGAGGATATGACCCCCTGAGTACCATACAATTTCTAGTACTTGCTAGGAAGTTAAATTCTTAATTTACTGACTAAGAAAGCGCACATTGGAGGAGTGATGCAGCTCACGTTAGTATGAAATAATGGGTAAGGAATCATAATATTCATACACATCTGATGAAGTGAGCTGTAGCTCCTGAAAGCTTATGCTCAAATAAATTCGTTAGTCTCTAAGGTGCCACAAGTACTCCTTTTCTTTTTGATAATATTCTGAGGAGAATAGCACAGAAAAATACATTTGTGTTTTTCAGTGTTTGTAGTTGAAATGTCCATGTCCTGTGCTTTTTCTTAGAGGTTCAGGTGTTGTATTTGAAATAACGGTTCTTAAGAGCCAGGTCACTAGCCTAGGACTTGGGAGACCCTTCTCTGCCACAGACGTCCTGTGTGCTCTTGGGCAAGTCACTTAGCCTCTCTGTGCCTCAGCTCCCCATCTGTAAAATGGGAATTATAGCACGGTCTTGCCTCACAGGACTGAGGGAAGGCTAAATGCCTAAGGAAAATGATTGCATGATTATGGAAATTAAAATTGAAGAGCTGGTACATGCAGTTAGTTCCTATTGCTGTTGGTGATTATTAGATCAGAAATAAGGGAAGACATGGAGAGGAGGAGGAGGAGTGAATCATTAAGAGACAAATACCCTCTTAAGAAATGCCTGGAGTCAGTCATGTTGCAGCTCATTCAGTCAGGCTAGCACATGCAAACCGTGCAGATTTTTTTGAGTTCATTTCGCCGTGTGAACAGTCCAGGTGTCAGCCAAGGGATTCCTCTTCCTATCTGTAGATCAGTTTCCAAAGGAACTGCTGTTTCAATTAATGAATAGACCAAGTTCTGGTACACTCTAGGGGTGACTCCCAAAGAAGCTTGCAATAATGTAAAGCAGTGGTTTCAAGCACCTGTATTTGGATCAAAATCACTCCCGAGCAGAAGAATGTCGTCTGGAGCAACTGGACAGCAGAGCTGCTACACCAACCTCTTAAGCTATGCAGTATGTACTCCCCTTTGAACTTGGCGAGCTCTGCTACCTGGTGTGGAGGATGAGTTGGGCCAGGGCCTCCACAGCCCTCTTTGGGTTTGTTAGAGCTGCTAATGACACTAGCCAGGAGCAATCTTTGTGCTCCAGTGAGGGCAAAGACTACAGCTGTGCCCAGTTCCTTGTGCCTTCCCCATTCTTAAGCATCTGTGAAGGGTCCAGGTTCAGGCCTGGTCTACATTTGGCATTGGCCCCAAATACCACCATTTGGTGGCCAGCCACAAGTGTAGCTGCCCTAGTGCAAACACCCGTTACAGACAGGGTGAAGAATGCTAAGCTGCTGCAGCTTACCCAGTTCAAGCAGGGGTTAGCCTCACCGTTACAAACAACAGTGTTGCCTGTAAGGGACTTACAGTAGTGCAGATACAATGCTGGCTGTAATTGGGGGAACAAAGACAGGCCCTTAAACTGGTATATTATGGGCCACATCCTCAGATGGTGTAATCTGACCTAACTCCTTCAAATCAATGGAGGTTTATTGATTTAACACCAGATGAGCATCTGGCCTGAAGTTTGTAAAGCACTTCAAGGTCTTCAAAAGGCAGGTGTTCTTGAAGTACAAAGTATTATTTTATTATTACAGTGGATACTGTTGCATGATCTAAACTACTTCCATTCAAAACAAATAAAAATGTTGTTTTCTTTTAATATCTTCCAGCACATGCAGTGCAATTATAAAACAAACCACGCAAATGACAAGAAAGGAAAAAATATGACCAAACTAAATGCTTCCAATTCTGGATTATTGGTATTTAGGTGACTGCTCTACTGCTTTTCTATTTGATGATAATTAGTGGGATTAGCTAAATTATATACTGGGCCAAATTTGTTCACTAAGGAGGATTATTTAAACAAAGCAAAATCTGACAATATTGTAAAGAGAGAGAATCAAAATGTAATTACACTAAAACTATGCCTTTAGAAAGAATGCTCAGACAGAGATCGTCAAAGAGAATCACATTTTTTGCACAACTGATTTTGTCCAACCTCATTGTCTGATTTATCTGCAAGGCCTGTTTCTTAAACTTCTTTAATTTTAGCCTCTCTCTGAAATTTGTGAGTGCCTCTCTATAAAAGTTCAATGTAAGTTTACATTTTTCTCTTGTCATTTACTTTCCCTGTTCCTTTGGTCTACGCAATATATTTTTAATAGTCCAACTTTAGGAAAGTGGTCATATTCACCCATGGGAGGACTACACCGACTTCAGCTCAATTACACCAAAAATGAATTTGGAACAAGACATTTAAGATCATAGCCTCACTCTCTCACTTTTATTCCTTTTTGTTTTAGAGACTGTGGTGGCTTTAATTAATTAATTTTGGATTAAATTCTGGCCTCTGTGCAAAGCTCGAGTAATCCAGTGGACACATCCACATCACTAAAAAAACTGGATGAGGCTTCTGAACTTATTTCATATGTTACTTAAATAATATCTGAACATCAAGTTCTAGAAGTAAATTACTTAACACCAGATCTTGGGAACCCTAATTGAAATCTGTTCAGAAACTGGAAAACTAACCCTAATTAGAAAAGGAGTACTAGTGGCACGTTAGAGACTAACCAATTTATTTGAGCATAAGCTTTCGTGAGCTACAGCTCAGCATCCAATGAAGTGTGCTGTAACTCACAAAAGCTTATGCTCAAATAAATTGGTTAGTCTCTAAGGTGCCACTAGTACTCCTTTTCTTTTTGCAAATACAGACTAACACAGCTGCTATTCTGAAACCTAACCCTAATTAAGGGCCTGATCCTCTAGCCAATGAAAACAATGGCAGAGCTATCATTGCTTTCAGTGGTGAAGCATTAGGGCTTAGATTAATGTTACCACCTTTGGGTCCCAGTCCTTCAAAGAGCTCCACACAGGTGGATTCCTATGTCCATGTGGAACTTCACTACAGCCAACGGGGCTACATATGGGGAAAGAGGTTTGCTTACAAGATCAGGGCCTTATGTATTAGGTGTATGGACTATCATAAATACAACATACATTCTTCCAGAAACACACAGTAGAAGTACACAAAGAAAAAGCACAAAAGTTGTGTCCCCCAAAAATCCTTTGCTGACCTCCGTAACGGTTCCAAATTTCATCTTTGAGTGTTACACAATTTTATTAAAAAACATTCCTTTTTAACAATCTTCTTCCATTACAGTAAAGATTAAATGTAATGCTTACTGTAAAATTGAATTCAATGTGGAAATACATACTTCATGCAAATAAAAATAACGCTGCCACTAACAGGACTGAGAGTGTTTGGAAGAACTGAGCAACTGTCAGTTAAATAATATATTCAGCAGATAATAGATTATTCAATGCATTTTACTTTGTATTATTCATCCAGATCGACTGCTGATCAGATAATATCCTTCAAATAATTTGTCAAATAATGTATTTTTTATCTAATATGTTATATTACCAATAATTTTATCCAGTATTTGGCCAGCGGCAGCATTTAGCATAGAAAAGTTTTTCATTTTGTTTTCAGAAACTAACACAATTTTTTAAAAGGTATTATGTATTTTGGTGCTGTATGCCTTTCACAGCCTGGTAAATAGGGGATCTCATATTGCTGGGCTTGGCCCAACATTCATTTGAGCTTTACAATTCACTTTACGGAGTTTACTTTATTTTCTGTATTGAAAAAGCAAGTAATTACAAATTAATTTTTAAAATTGCTCATTGTAAATAGAGCTGTTCAGCAAAATTGTGGCAACTTCCAGGGGCTTAGTAAAAGATGTAAAAGGAAAGAACATAAACATACTATCAGGAGATACTCAAAAGGCAAAGGCTAGTTTTAAATGCTACAGAGCAGTACTTTAAAAACAACTATAAACTCTTCTCAAATACTAAAGGCTTTCAAATGCCAGACCTATTTGACCCAGCAAAGTGCATAAATATAAAATGTTTTCTCCTCCAGAAAAAAATCAGAAATACACAATATGAAGATTATTACAATTCTCCCACATTATTTAGAATTAAATTTTATGGCAATGCCTCGTTGATAATGCTATAATAAACATACCCACTCTGCTGCTGCCAGTTCCTTCATTTTCTCTGTGAAAGCCACTGCAAACCTAGTTAAATGGACAAAAATGGGTAGGATCATCCGCTTAAAGTCTTTAAATATAATAATAAAGCGGCACTTCAGAACAAAAGTATATAAGAACAAAGAGCAGAAGCTGATAAAAATGATTAACGTAAGACGGAAAATGCAGGAAGCGGGAATTCTATTTGTTTTGCCAAGTAGAGCTAAAGTGAGGATTGATTGCATTCAATGAAAGCCCAGACCCTGGGGATGCCCACTGCCATTTATCCAGATTGACATAGTTGCCTCCAGGCTGCTCTTCCCTTTTCTACAAGTTATGGTAAACTTCTTTCTAATGAGAGAAGGAATCTGAAGTCCAATACAGTTAGGGCATGTCTACACGTACAGTGCTCCAGTGGCGCAGCTGTACCAATTCACACCCCTGAGCAACACAAGTTATATTGACATATGTAGTAGTGTAGACATAGCCCTACATACTGCTGGCAGATCAGCCCAGCCCAGCAATTTGCACCTCTTTTCCAGTGAGTACCTGTATAACACCTCATCTCCCTTCTCCCCACTGTCTCCTTTTTGTTTCTAAGCTCCTGTATCAATGCTGTTTACTTAAATAAGCGTTGATGAGAGAGGAACATCTGTGCATCAAAAAGTTCACATTAGAGCAGGGGTGACCAACCCGTGGCTCCGGAGCCACGTGCGGCTCTTCAGAAGTTAACATGCGGCTCCTTGTACAGGCACCGACTCTGGGGCTGGAGCTACGGGCACCAACTTTCCAATGTGCCGGGGGGTGCTCACTGCTCAACCCCTGGCTCTGCCACAGGCCCTGCCCCCTCCCCTGGCTCTGCCACAGGCCCTGCCCCCTCCCCTGAGCCTGCGGTGCCCTTGCTCCTCCCCGCTCCCTCCCAGAGCCTCCTGCACGCCACAAAACAGCTGATCGGGAGGGAGGGAGGGAATGAGGGAGGGGGAGGCGCTGATCGGTGGGGCAGCCGGTGGGTGGGAGGCACTGGGAGCAGGGTGGGGGAGCTGATGGGAGGCTGCTGATGTATTACTGTGGCCCTTTGGCAATGTCCATTAGTAAATCCTGCCTCCTTATCAGGCTCAGGTTGGCCACCCCTGCACTATAGAATGTTTTCTTAATGAAACAGGAATAAATAAACTAACAAACAGGAGGAATAAATACATTAAATAAAGTAGAAAGATGATCCACCATTTAGGGTGCTAGCCTGGGACTCAGGAACCCCAGGTTCAACTCCCTGCTCTGCCACAGACTTCTTGTTTGGCCGTAGGCAAGTGGCTGACGGCCTAGCTACATGGTGCAACAATGTGCACAAAGGGGGTGCGAACTCTAAAGTGCACTGTCTTGCGCACTAAGTGGCTCATGTAAACCCTGCTGGTGCGTGTCAGACGTTCCCTAGTGCATGTTAACATACTGTGTTAACGCACACTGAGGAATCCTGTAAACATCAACAGGATCTACGTGGGCCCTTTCCCTATACTGGGGCTAAAAGTATGGGCATTGGGGAGATGGGTTACCACATTAAATCTGTGATTCTGGGTTTGTCTTCCGTAAGAGTAGTATAACGATTCTATCTTACTCTCTGTTGTTTCTTATACTGCACCCCCATGGTATGTGGGTACCAATGGGTGAGGCACTCTGGAAAGTGACAGGAACAAAAATGCTCTTTCACTAGGAGCTGTTAATGTTGTAATTTGTTGGTGTGAAGTCACAACCATCTATCGGAAGTCATAGTGCTGAATTATTATACTTATTTTCACTGTCCTGAGCCTGTTTCCATGCAGTTGCTCAGTGGTATCTGCTCTACACCATTACAATGCATTCCACATATACAATTTGACAGTTGAAAGGTTATTAAAGGCTTTGCAAATGCTTGTTTTCTCAAGTTGCATATGCTCCCTTTCAAGTTTTTACAATTATACTTTCAATACATCACATTAACAAGCAGAAAAACTCTTGCTCCCAAGTCCACAAAGTACTGTCAAATTGAAAATATACCCTGGAGGAGTACAACCACCATTTAGAGGAATTTTATTAAAAATGAAACACTCATTATAAAGCTAGACACAGTTCAATACTTTGTTTTATGGAATTTGGTGGCATATTGTGCTGGACAAGTAATCTACGATTCATAGAACTTTTCTGCTTAGAACCCTGAAATCAATAATAAAAAAATCAATTTTTATTTTAATAACTATGCAATGAATAATACTGGCAGGATGATCTGTTCACCGTAGCTTCTAGAAAACTGAATTACTTTTCCTATACTGGAGAAAAAATTATGAACTCTACAAAGCACATGGTAATACATTTTGAAGCATTAGAACAAATCCAGCCTAATAAAATACCTTTAAAGTTCCTAAGCTAATTATCACAAAACTGCACTGACTACCCATAGAACCTATCTGACCGATGCAAAAGCTATGTTTCTGCAAGATTTTGTATACTCTAAGTACAGAAACACAGGTCACAATGGAGAGACTTCAAAGAAAAAAATAGGGGTCCAGTTTTTATAAAAATGTTCAGTTTGCTTCTGTCTAATGTTCACATTTAATATTTTTGTATCAATTGCCACACTCCTATATCTCTTTTCTCCCTCCCTTCCAGAGTTATTTACCATAGGTGTTTCTGAAAGGAAAACTACAATAAATGATATTCTAACCATCTGATTACAAGCAAGAATAAATGTCTAAAGCCTCAATTCAGGTCATCACTTAAGTATCTTCTTAAATATAAGTCCCACTAGGACTTAAGCACATGCTTAAATGCTGTCCTCAATCAGAGTGTTAGTGATTGGTTCACTGGGACTTGTGCCCATACAGAGCTGACGTGAATAGAGATACACTCCAGTTCAGGAAAGTAAGGCCTCAGTTCATTCAGGTATTTAAGCATGTGTCTAACTTTAAGTATGTAAGTAGCCCCATAACTTCAATCGGGCTACTCAGGTGCTTAAATTTCAGCATGTGCTTAAGTACCTTGCAGCTTCAGGGTTTATAGTCCCAGTCTTCAGTGAGCTCCACGTGGGCTCACCCCGCATTCATGCAGAGCTCATTGTACAATCAAGGGCTATAAAGCCTATTCTGCCACCCTTACTTACGTTGATTAGTACCATATTGCATGAATATTCCCACTGAAATCATGTTTTACTTGCACGTCAGTGGGATGACTCTCAGAGTAAAGCACTACTCAACACGAGTAAGGGTCACTGAAACAGCCTCCAAATAAATTGTCAATAAAAGTTAAATCAACTATTACATTAATTTTAAAATACCAATAAAGATTTACCGTGGTTTGGAAATGCTCTTGAGTTCCAATGCATGAGATGGAAGGTCCCACGCTTGCCTCCAGAGCCCATTGAAGTCAATGGAAAGATTCTCATTGACTTCAACGGACTTTGAATCAGGCCCTAAGACAGACCCTCCTTTTCAGTGAATGAAGATGTTGAAAAAATGAAAAGTGTCATTAAAAAGTCTGTTCATTGTTACATGTATATTCTGATTCAGGAATTAGTTCTTGCGGTGTCTTGGATAGCTTTATAACTAGTCACTGGATTTTTTTCTTTAATTGTAAAACAACAGGTTAACGCGCAATACTAAATGATTTTGCTTCCATGGTCTAGGCTGCTTTGTTTATGCAGCTGTAAAAAGAAGCATATTAACAACATCAAAAAGAACAAAACCACTTTCAACTTGAGTCTCTGACACTACAATCAAGTGCACTGTAAACATGCCAGATGCAAGCACCACTTGAGCCACAGAAAAAGTTTTTGTGAGGCATAGGGGGGAATCAGGTTTGAGTCTGTAATATACTGATCCTAATGCAAATACTGGTTAGTTGTGGTTTTGCTGAAATTAAATGGTTGGGCAGCTTTCAACTTGGATTGCAAATGCTGATGGAATGGGGTTCCCAAGATAGACATTATTTGTAGTGTAGAAGGGAGGTTAATAGAAAATGGACATGAAGCTTTAAAAGTATTGTTTTGGAGCAATGATTATTATCATCTGTACAGCGCCTAGCACAATGGGGCCCAATCCGTTTTAGGCCCGTAGGCACTACTGCAATGGCAAATAATAATCATACCGGTTTGGAGGTCAAATACCAAATACCCAACTGTCATGTTAGCTATGAATGACAATTCTGTGGATATTGTCCTGTGTTTTAGTCCTGACAAACCACTGAAAATATACATTGGGACAAGCGGGGGCAGGTAACATTGATTTGCACTCACATACTAGGGTGATGAGCTTAATCACAAAAAACTAAGATATATCGATCACATTTTTGCAAGAGAAAAGACATAACATCCCAATGCAAACTCACTACCCATCTACCATTAAAGAGCAATAAACTGCCAGAGGTTGTGCCTTAAAAAAAGCAAACTTATTATTTTCCACAAGATTCCCCTCCCCCTACACACATATGTCTGATCACATATAAATTAAATATGCTAGGTATTATTCTTACTGCATTTCTGATTATAAGATTATTACATCTTTTACCTGCCCTACAATATGATTTCCTCCTCACGTGCAAACATCTGCTATTCTCAGGAACAGTTGTGGTTTAGCAGACAAAGCTCAGGGTTAGATAATTAGGACCACAAGTTCCATTAACTTTTAATTGGACTTGAGTTTCTAACTAACATTGGTGCTTTTGAAAATCCCACGGGAGGGGACCAGGGCTCTTCCACCAGTTCCTTGTATGATTTGGGCAAGTCATTAATATGGTCAAATACCACGGTGGTGACTGCAGTCTAAAAACAGAATGTTTACACATTCAGTTTTACAAAGGGTTTACTCTGTTCTTATTGAAGTATATTCCAAACTCTCAGGAACTCCAGTGGTAACAGGTTCAGGACTTTAGTAAACACTAACCACAATATTTATTTATTTTTATAATGATGAAAAATAATCTTCTGCACAAACCCTACATTCATTGTTACCTGGCTTCTTCTAACACTGCCCCCATCACCCGGTGTTTTTCTTCATGTTTGATGTCTTCATTTATATCCGTCCCACCAAAGATGATTCCAAAAGGAATCCTACTACCTGCAAAATGAAAATAACTGAGACAGGACAGGCAGAAGAGCTACATGTAATCTAATAAGATAAAGTCTTGAAGAAAGTACTAGTGAATAGCATTAGTGAACATGAGATGTTATTCCTACAACAGTGTATATCTCCAAGCTATGTTTCTACACTCAGCACAGTTCTTCGATGACACCTGGTTAAGCTTGAATTTTAATGGAATCGTGCAATACATATACTCTATTACATGCATGCTAGTCTATTATCTACCTGTAATGTTTTCTTAACCCCCTGCCTATATTCAGCCAAAAGGCTGTTGCAATAAATAGTTGGTTGGAACAGCCTGAGCTTCCATACTCTGCTGCCTTCCAAGCATTTTATAAGCATTGGTTGAACCAGTTAGTTGCTACATTTGAGAAAAGGTCTTTAGCTGAGATAAGGCAGAATAGGTGAAGTGTGCTGTAGTTTCTCCCTAGAGAACTGAGGCTGCAATGGATCAACCATTCTGCTTAACTCTGTCCCATGATACAGAGCCTGCTCGGGTTTACAGATTACCCAGAAGCAGCTTCTGCACGCAACAATGTTTGGTCACTATAGGAAATGTACTTCAGGAGTCCCAAAATGTGCTGGTCCAATAATAGTTGTAAGGCCTTGTCAACACTCAAGTTTTTAGTCAGAGATAGAGCTACAGCAATGTACTGCACAGGTGCAAAAACCTAGGGTAGACATACTGCACTGGTGTAAACTGGGACTTGCATCAGTATACGGGTCCAGAGAGTCAAAGTTAATAGCAGGACAACTACATCTGCGTTTCCATATTGAAGCTAAAGCCTTAATGTGAACATGGCCTAAGATTATTTAGAGGGGAAAAACTGTGATAAAAATGAGATTCCATTCTAATAGCATTTGTTTATTTGGAACCAGATGACTTTTAGTAAATAGCAAGATACCAAAAAACTAATCAACATAGCAGACAGAGGATATTATCTCGATTCTTTAAGAATTACAAGAGCATTTAAAACAATTAAGTGGTCACTTTTAAACTTCATTAAGCTACAAATAACAATCTGATTGCTGCTAATTACAACACACATGCTTTTAAATTCCAGATAAATGAGATTACACTTTGGCAGAACAAACGAGTCTCTAGCAACATTGGAAAAGAGGGATGCAGTTATCAGATCTGTCACCTAGGCTACTTATTTTGTGGGTTTCACATGGAATTGTGAAGTTCTGTAGGTCAGGGTAGAGGAACCTTTACCAGCTGTCTATTGCGTAGTGTTTGTAGCTATCAATTATTAGCCCTTTGGGGTAGAGGTCTGTCATTTTGTCTCTAAAGCACCATTGTGCTTCATAATTGATAACCCATAATATTGCACATTTAAAGATGCTTTAAAGATGACCACAAAGGGACGATGATGTGGTTCAACTCCCTTCCCGCCCCCGCAAAAGGACTTTTATTGTCTCTTCCTTTTTTTTTTTTTTTAACCTTTGCATGGTAGAGGCGTCAATGATTCAGCAGATGGCAGTCTTTCCTCTGAACATCAGACCGATGTACAAACATGGCTTGGGAACAAGGTGCTTCTAAAGACACCATCTTTTGGAGGAGAGATAACAAAAGCCCTGACTACTCATCGTCGTTAATATTTTATTATAGAGCCCCATCCTGCAGCCCTTTCTCATGTAAGTTATGGTTACAGGATCAGGATCAAAATATTCACATATGGCACTATGCTTCTAAATGTTTTTCAATTATTAGAAGTTTTTTATTATTATGAAATATACATGGAATAGATTTTACTGTTAACATGCCAATTACTAAATTTCTGAAATCAATTACTGCATCTCCTCCACATTCTGTTTTTTCCCACCAAGTATCAGTCAAGTATCAAGGTTGCAGGCCACGTGGGATTTTAGGTGGGGTTTTCAAAAGTACTTCGCATGAACTGAATTTGGCTTCCGTCAAAGTCAGTATTGGAGCAGAGTTAGGCCAAACACTGAGCACTTTTGAAAATCCAACCTTATGTTCACTCCTCTACCTAAAATAGCATGTTAGATCAGTCTTAAAACCATTCATCAGCCTTTCCTGTAACCATTTTGTGTCTTGTCATAGAATAAAAATCACAATACACAGATTAACAGATTATTAATTATTATTATTTCTTATTTGTATTCAAGAGTTCCCAGTCTGAATAGGGTTCCATTGTGATAGACACTGTACAAATGCATACTAACAGTAATAAATTAAGCTTTGAAACTCCTAGTACCAGAAAGGTGGAGACTTTGGGGGCCTAAAAACTAATGTTATTTCCTGGTCGGTTGAAAGTAATCAATTATCTACATTTGACCAAATGTACAGACTTGGATGATCTGAAAATGAGCTCAAGAATGGGACTATATTTGCAATTTCAGCTGCTGACACTATCTGTAATTCTGGAAGCCAGTGTTGCTAGCATGTCATTAATGGCAGACTAAAATTTTGTTCTACTTGACCAGTTATAATAGAAGATTTTATTATTTGTCAGCTAACATGCTGTCTCCTGCAGTTTAGCTGGCATGACTGACAACTCAAAGTTACTTCATGTCTAGAAAACATGATTCATTTTTCAACAGAAAATCAAATTAGCCTCTCTCCTTTCTTCTGTTTGACCTCAGCTATACTTAGCCAAGCTATTATCATCCTCTGAAAGAGCACATTTGTTGAAAGTATCTTACTGTTACTGTAATGCTCTTATCTTACTGTAGTAAAAGTATTTAATTATAAAACATATAGTGTCCTTTAAAAGTACAGTTATTTAGTTCTCTCTGCTCTGGATCAAGTCTCCCACAGAGAAACATTTTTAATGTTTATTAACATTTGTTGAAATGGATAGACAAAGTAACTACATTATGTATGGGTTTATGCACATTTTCCATTTGTAGCTATTTGTATTCATTCCTGCTTTCTTTCAGACTCTTTCTTTTAAGGGTTATTTTTACTGCTAAATTGAAAGAGGATTACCTTGCAGAAGTCTGCCTCCTTTATAAAGATGAATGGCCAGAGCCGCTTCAAACTTCTCTGCAGAGATTAGATTTGCTATTTCAGATGGGTTCTCATAGCCAAAAGCATCCTTAAGACTGCATATGTGACCCACAGCTTCTAGATGATCCCTTCATCACAAAAACAATAGAACAAATGGAAGATGATTAATATTAATATGCTGCAGACTTGCCATTATGTTAAATAGCTTAATAAAAACATATTTTGCTTAATAACTTTTATCCCCTAGAGTCACTTTCCTTATGCAACCTGGGTTGGAAAATACTCTCTCATGAAAGCCCCTTTCTGATTGCTCCACGTCCTTCTGACTTTTATTCAATAGGGTGTGTGCTGCCAGCAATAGGATCTGCATCCCCTCACATGGCCCAATCTTCCAAGGTACTGAGAGCCCTCAGTTCCCTTTGTAATCAATGAAAGTTGAAAACATTCAGCATGTTGCAGGATATGGCTCTATGAACCTGATCCAGTGCCCTTCAAATAACTGGAAAGACTCCCTTTGTTGTACGTGTTGGATCAGTGGGCTGAATCAAGGGGGCCTGGTGAAAGAAACTATAAAAGCATCTAGTTAATTAATCCTGTTGAAATAACTAACAAACCAGCCCCACTATCATCACCAAAAAAAGAGTGCAATGTAAAACTTTGTTCAGTGCAAAAGGATTTTAGGCTCAAGCAGAGGACTGAAAATTGTATTCTCCAGCCTCCTGCTAACATGCTGTTTAACCTTGGACTTCATTTCTCTTTGCTTCAGTTTACTCATCTGTAAAATGGGGTTAGTTTAAGAAATTATTTAACACATTTTCATGAACACACCAAGTATTAACGCAACTGAGATTTTAAAATATCAAGACAATATTATTTTTTATTGTTGGCTTTCAAGGTGAGACAAAGACCATTAAAGTCAATCGAAAAACTTCCGATTACAAAGGGTTTTGGATCAGCAATCTACTTACTACCAGTGAGGTTTTACATCCCCCTACTGAAACTGAGATCAATCGACGATTGTGCCATTGTCATTAGGCAGTGCAGGAACATGCCTATATTTTGATAGAAACTTGCATATTGTGTCAGCAAAATATATATAAAATAACTTCAAATATAAAGTGTTTACATTTCCAGCATCATAAAAAGAACACTATATTTTTTTGCGGTCATTAGATATTGCTCCAATTGGCTCATTTCTCATCCACATATTAATTATTCTGGCGTTAAAATCCGTGAATTCAATAGCTTCTTGAATATTATTCTTTTTCCTTTCTCTGTCGCTTCACAGCCTCCCAAAGAATGTAATTATCTGTCCTGGGGAAGTTAGTCATCAGTGCAGAAATTGCAGCTAAAAATGCTATAAAATGTCTTGAGGCCCTGGAAAGATTATTAGCACTTCTTGGCACAACATATGGTACTATATTTCTCCATTATACTGAATAGGAATTAATTTTACTTTGGATTTCACCATTTGAAATAAAACTAATAAATTAGAGTAAGCATTAATAAATAATAAAATACAGACAGATTGCAAGGCCTTTATTCACATTGTTGAGCAATTATTCACATGAGCAGTCCCATGTACTTCAGTTGGGCTATTTATGTAAGTATCTGTTTACCAATGTATGGGGTTCACAGTTTGGCCCTAATTAAATAATAATGAACCGCAAACCCCACAGCTGTAAAAATGCATTCTCTGAGGCAAGCAATCAGGATGCTCATACATTTCACAAGTTCTCATGTGCTCATTAACTTGTCTAAAAGAAATTTTTTCCCCTTCAGTATTCCAATTAGCATACATCACTATCATGTACAAGCAATATGTTTATATGTTACAGATAATTTGAAAATAACTCCCTAACACCACACTCCAAGGACTTCAGAACCGAAGAAACTCAGCTAGAAATTCTGAGCTGATGCGATCTTGTCTAACTACAAGAGGTGATCATTTTTCATTTTGTCTTCAGTTACCACAGCTCAGAAGTCAGGGTGCAAACAAATACTCCGAAGTAATTGGTTCACTCATGAAACTGTTCCTGGGTGTTGCTCAATCAATGTTACTCTTTGTATTTTGATCCCCTCTACATTACAAACTACCATGCTGAGGGACCCAGATGCAACATATTAAAGCCCTGACATGATTAAACACTTTTCTATCTTCCTAGTATATGTGGGACTTTATCGTGTTATCACTAGTATTTAGTGCAATTAAAAAAGCTTGGTCTAATCTACCCTATAGGGCTGCTATCTGCCTAGGTTCATCCCTTTTTTAAGGTAGCTGTCCCTTGAAATCTGTACGGGTGCTCAGTACACACTACCAGCTGTCCAATTTTATGGGCTCAGGATCATCCTGGATGTCCTGGGGTTTTTTGTACCTCAGAGGTGGCAATCCCACCTCCCAGACAAGATTGAACCATGTTTTAATCACATCAAGACACTGTGACTGGTTCCCTAACACTTTAGTTTTTGTAGTGTAGAAGGAGGATTTATTTGACTTGCCTTTCCCATGAGTGCAGAAGCAACACTGTTCAAACCTGATGAGAAAGGTGTCAAAAGGAGAGCTCTCTGCAGTTCTTGGCCCTGAACCAAGCTGCTGGCTACCCAGATGACAAATTTCCCTACTCCAGCTCTAGCTGTTCCATATGGGGACAGTGAGATCAATGGCAAAACCTGCCAACAGAGCTGACCCTGCCAGGAGCAAATCAAAGTGGAACAATGGTGGTCTCAATGGTAAATGGAAGGAGAGACTTCCTTGGTTCTAAAAGATGGATATTTATGAAGGACTCTCTTAAGGAAGCAGAGCCTTGAGTGGCCACTATTGAGGTCCTGGATACGTCTAGAGGCGTGATAAAAAGCTGGACTCACTCTACGACTGGTTATTCAGGGGCATGTAAAAGATAATATACAATTTAGGAAGTTAAAATGAATACTTTGAAAATTCTTTACAATTTTACAAGCCCTAATCCTGAAAACATTTTTACACATGCCATTGTGTTCAATGTGACCACTCACTCTTATGCTTCAGGTTAAGCACATGCATAAATATCTGTGGGATCAGGCTTTATCTAAAGTATTGGAATTTACAGAGTGCAATTTTCTTCCTCCATGAAAGGCTTATTTTCGCTCAGGGAATGAAGAGTACAACTTCCTGTACACTCAAACACATATCGCCTCTTCAAGGAGGATGGGGAGAGGATGCTCTGGAGACTATTTTACAAGGTTTTTATTTTGTTCTGTTTTGAAAGCTCAGCTGTCTATGAAGTCACAGATGGCTCTGGATCAGGCCAAGGCATATATACACTCCTAATATATTTTGTTTTCTCTTCTGATAAAAATTGTGTATTTAAATTGTTTTGCCAATTCATAAACAAACCATTTTGGAATAAAAATAAATGTGTTCTCTGCTCTCAGTAAAGCGAACACACCCATGACAATGTTGAGCCTTGCAAGAAATACTGAATTTTGAGGTAGTGTTTTCTCTATTGTGTCCTTGTAGATTGTGGGTAAATTTCCAAAGGAACATCTTCATTACTGACATTCTTCACTTTGGGCCAGATTTTGCCATCCTTACTTATGCTGAGTAGCACATTACTCCACAAACAGCCCAGCTGAATTCAGTGCTACAACTTGTGGAGTAAAGTGCTTCTAAACTGGAGTTTGGGTTTCAAAATCTGGCAGTTGGCTGTTTTATTGGAGAGAAGTCAAATCAGAGGAATTGTGAATTGTCCACTACTCAGCCTGAAACAGACCATTTGTAATGGTCTAGTTTGATAATAACTTGGAGAGACAGCTTCAGTAGCATCACTTACAGACTCCAGAATTAAATAACCCAGTATTTATAGAAACATTGTGAACTCTGGATTCACTTTATTGGATTTTGTTCTCTGTCTGTGGGCTTCAGTTACTTTCATTTTTTATCATCTAGTATTTTTGGTAATAAAATTTGGATGCTGGTTATTGAACACAGTGCTGGGAGTCCAGGACTCCTGCATTCCAGCTTTGGCTCAGTCACTGATTTACTGTTTGGCTCTAAGTAAGTCCCTTCACTCTTGTATGGACCCAAGTCTTCTCCTTTAATTCTAAGATGAACTTCAGCTACTCAGCACATCTCAAAATCAAGCTGTATGTCTCAGCTTCTTAATCTCTGGGTATAGGGAGAATATGCTGTGGCATACTGTAGATCTATACTGTTTGTGTAGAAATACTGCTGGTAATATAAAATTAAAAAGTGCAGTTCCTTTCTGACTTTGTGTGTCCTATTCACAGTTTAATGAAGGACTTACATCGGAAAGCAATTTTTGTCTAACGTGGCTACAAAAACCCAGGTGATGTTTTATGATCCCTTTCATACATTCTTTCCTACTCTTATTGATTATTCCTGGGGGAATTTTGCACCACTGCACATGCACAGAATTTATGCCCCCTGCAGATTTTTTTGCTTCCCTGTAGAAAAATGACTTTTTGATGGGGAAGCAAAGGGAAGCCAAAAGAGCAGTCACTCGACCCTCCCCAGCAGTATGTTTCCAGTGCCCAGGGCAGCCGGCAGAGAGGTAAATCACTGTGAGGGAGGGGGCGGAACTGGGGAAGATGTGGCCTGTGGCTCCTACCCTGCGCCGGGCTCAGCTTTTAGTCCCAGCTGAGCTGGGGAGGATGGGATTTCCTCTTCCTTTGTATGGCATCTGGGGCCGGGTCAGACCAACCCCCCGATTTCTCCCCCAGCTCCAGGAAGCTCTGCAAACTCCTCCCCCCTACCTGCTTCCTGCACCCATTGCTCCTAAGATGCAGGGGGAGGGATCCCTGTACAGGGAGCTGCTCCCCCATCTGCCCGACCCCCTCATACCTAGACCCTCTGCCAAACTCCACTCCCCCTGCACCATCCCAACAAGTCACCTGTACCCAGATCCCCACCCCACTGAGACCCAACCAGCTGCACCTGGATCCCCACCCCACTAGCATCTGGACCATCCACACCCAGACCCCCGTGCCGAGCTCTGTACCCCCACACCCAGACCCCCACCCCCGCCAAGCCCCTGCAGAGTCCCATTACTGTTGTACCCAGAACCCTGCAACAATCCCCTGTGCATCTAGATCCGCCCCCCGCACACCTGGATCCCCCCACACTAAGACCCTTCACACTTGGATCCTGCTTTGCTGAGCCTGCCTGCCCACACCTGGTGCACCTGGCACAGAGGAGCAGGGCCCTGGGGTGTTTCTGGGGCAGGCCAGTCTTGCACCGTGTCAGGGTTGGTTGCTGAGTCAATGTCCCAGGGCGGGGGAGAAGCTGCACAGTGATCTCCCACCTCTGTGCAGCCAGTGGCCTGTGCTCCCCAATGCCATGCTGGAGCCTCCAAATTTATGTAACACATAACATTTGCCGAATTTTTATTTTTTTGGCACAGAATGCCTTCAGGAATATATTGATTGCTGCTTCTGGTTTGTCCCAGCTACCAATCTGAAAAATGCAACATCAACATCGCCACATGATTCCAAAGTTCATGGTTCTTTATGCACTGCAAGTACGTTGTGTGGTTCCAAACTGACTGGGATTCCAGTGTTTCCTGTGAGTTAAAATAGTCCGTGGTTCTTACATGCCATAGCTTGCAACACCCGTGTTGTGTTTTGCACCATACCCACTCCTCTTCTTCGCTCCCCCCCCCCCAAAAAAAGTCCCACTTTCTTTTATATTCTCATTTTGAATGGGGTTGTACTGTACAAGAAGTTATGGGGATAGAGTGACTGCTATCCAGGAACTTCTTTTTCTGTGTTTGTACAGTGCCAAACACAACTGGGTCCTGGTCTATGATTAGAGCTCCTAGGTGTTACAGTAATACAACTCAATAATAATGCCTCTTTTGAATTCATTTCATACAACTACAGTGATTCTCTTCCACAAACCCTCTGTCAGCAGTCAGACTTCCAAAGATGTATTAGCTGTTACTGAGTGTAGAGGGCCTAATCTTAAACCTCCTGAAGTCAATCAAATAATTTTACTTCAGCTGGTGTTTGGATCAGGCCTGCAGTGCATGAGCCTCAGAGGTAGTGACCAACCACAATTCCCAGTAAAGTCTATAGAAGCTGTAGGTATTTAAATTACAACTTTAAGATGCTTTCACTGTGAAACCAAATCTGTCCTCATATAACCTTTTTTGGTTTGAAAGTGCCTTTATCAGTGAACTTTGTTCCTCTCCCTTACGAAAAGAATGAGGCACCTTTATCTGCACACTATACACTCTTCTTGTGAGTGTAACAAACTTTAAGGATGGCCAGCAGTCTACAGTTACTCCTGTATACCCTCAACCATTCACTTACTTTATTCATACTTATTTAATCAACATCAATTTTTCTTTAATTTCTCCCTGCCTTGGACATCTCTTTCCAAACAGCATGGATGGAGGGAATTAGCATAGATGATTTGTGCTGGATTGAAATGAGTATACCCCAACAGCTATAGGACTAGCTTTGGATCACATCCATTGTGGAGTGGAAATATCAAAACTGCAATTGTGAGGGACAATTACTCTGCTTCTAGGGCCTGAAGTCAGAAGTTTTCCCTCTGGAAGTAGAACTGAACCCAATGAAGTTTCATTATGCTTGTAAACCGGTTCAGCTGTGTAAATCCTTTTGGAATGCAGCACTCAGCACCTGGGACCGTAAACGTTGGAATGCTAAGCCTCAGGAGTGGAAGATGAATGGGGAATACCTCTCTTCTGCAGCTGCTCCCTATCGGGAGCAAACACAGATATGAACAGAGTTTGCCAATGCAACTTCAGGGAGGTAAGAGAGCCCACTTCGCTGCTATCTAATATGAAGAAAATTTTTTGACATGTACACCCTCTTCTGTAGTAGTAATACCACCAGGTAGAAAGTGCAAGAAAAAAAGAGAGAACCCCCTCCCCCCCAATGCTCAATACTGAACTGATTAACATCTAATCTGCATTGTAGCATGCATGCACAGACACCCAATATTCTAATCTATCTCTAGGGCAGCTAACATTTCTACAGGCTTTATATGCATCAACTACGGTGCCCTTGAAATGGGATCATTTGATTACTCTGGGTGTATGTAAGATGCTAAATTTCAACAAGCAATTATTAACCTTTACATTACGTTTGTGGGTTTTATACTCCTGTGAATGTGATTGTTTCAGTTTCCTATTTGAAACTGTGTAAATCCCCAGGAAAACAATGTCTCCCTCTCAAAAATATCTACATATTCACATACACTTCATTTAAGTCTTCATAAATCAACCCATCGAAAGTTTCAAGTTTTGTTCCCCCTTGCACAACAGATAATAAAAGGTAAGTAGAAAATTCCAAGGGGGGTAGAATAACGGATTTATTTTCCTTCCTAATACCCCCCTTTTTGATCCCTCTTCAAGGGTTTAGAATGACAGCCTGAGTTTTTGCTGAGTAGAGACAGCCATGAGTACGCTGTCATGCAGATTAAAGATGAAATGTTAAGGAGGCCAAACATAATTGAAGCCTTTACCACCTTTATTATAGAGCTGTTTTTATTGACCTGGAAACACAAAGGAAAAAAGAGACCGATCTTCAACTGCTTGAGATCAGCTATGCCAATTTACACCAGCTAAGAATCTGTCCCAAAGATTTACAGACAAATTAAACTCTGGTATCTTTGTCACTATGGAATTTAAGAGTTTAAATTCAGAAGATGAAAATACTGTGTGAAGAGATAAAGCATTTATATAAACAAACTAGTATCACAAAGTTAGCATACTCAGTGATCTTAAGCCATAAAATTAACCTACATTAGCAGCTGTTCCATTTAGGAACAACTTAAGCATTTTAATTTTTTAAATAAACCAATGCTTGCTGCAGGTCAACATATAAAAAGGTTTGAGTAAATAAACCAGTATGCGCACACATGGATGTGATTAAAGCAAGCTCTACATTTCCTTGAGCATATAAAATCTTCTACATATTTAAGCATGGTGCTGCAAAGATTTATGTGCTTAACTTTATGAACTGGGATTCTCACAGTGTGTAAAGTTAAAGCCTATCAGGCTCTGGGCCTTTTATATAAAAAAGCTGTTTAAATAATAGCTTCAGTAATTAAAGTAATTGTCCTTACCTGGCAGTGCCAATGTAGGATTGTTTAAGCTGAACAACTGACAGCTAATGCTACTTAACAGGAAAATAGATTTCTAGCTAATATTGCTTACACATTATCCAGATCGTATTTGTTTTTGTGGGGTCTTTTACACCACTGCTATGAATATATTTATAATAACTGAGATGAGACATTCTGATTCTTTGGGCATTGATTCTCCAACTGCTTGAGCACTGAAAACTTCAGTGTAGGTTAAACACCTCTATCAGACTTATAAGCTGTAACTGAAATGAGATCCCCTTCAGTCTCTCCTTTCTGAGGTCTTGGCTAGCACCAGTCTAACTTAATGTGTTAATTTAAATCAGTATTTTTAAACTGGAGCAACTGCAAATCCCTGTGTGGACACTTATTTCAGTTTAGCCAACCTTGATTAGGAACAGGTTTAAGCCATTCTTTAACAGGAAAAAAAAAGTGTCCACACAGCCTTTTGAATCAGTTTAAAAGATGAATCAAGTTATACCGATACAGCTACTGCAGAAAGACAAGCTGTTACAGGAGCTGAAGATTTACAAGATTTTTCCAAGGCTGGAGCTAATATTTGGAAGGCTAGCAAAAATCTGAGTAATTTATAAGGCCGAAAAATAATCCCACATAGGAAAGACGAGGGTAGAATATTCTGGGAATTGTTTTTGTGGTTTTTGTGAGATTGGTTTTATCTGCTCCCAATTATCTATCATTTTGATACAACTGAACGCCTTCCATCAATAAAAAAGCAAACACTGAAAGGGATAATAGAAATAGTCATAAAAGGGGATGAATTCCATCAGAAATCACACCACCCAAATTCAAAAACTGTGCTAGTATGTAGATACAGAACATCTATCACACATAGTTATATATATTTTATTGTAATACTTAAATCACAAAAAACTTCAACTTTGTAAGGCTCTGCTGCTGCTTTTGCTTTTCTTTATGTCCCTTTTGTTTCATTCCCCTCAGTACTGGAAGCTAGTAGACATATTACATCTCTATCTTCTACAGTCGAACAGCCCTTTAGAGTCCCAAGTATGTAAGATTGAGTAGGATGTGAACTAACTGCCTGGCATGAAAGTTCTTGGAAAACAAAGTCAATGGACTATTTTTGTGTGTAGAATTAGGCCCTGACCTTGCAAAGGTCTACTCACACGCTTAAGTTTGCAAATACACATAATAACAATGGTGAGCTAAATTCCACTATATTTAACACAACGCAGACTTGAACTATTGTCCACAACTGACAATGTAAAAAGCAAACAAAGGATGACTTTAGGACACAAGAAGACAAAGCCATCATGAAAGTTTTATTTTCATATTTTTTCCCAAAAAATATAAGAGCTTACAAACATGAAACCTCACTAGTTTTATGCTTTTAATCATAATGCTCTTTTCTCCCACATTTTATAGAAAAGTAAAAGGACAAGATAAATGGTAGCATCAGCAATACTGTGTACCTGTACAGTGTCATTAGTCCAAAGATTTCAAAGTACTTTATATTCATTAATGAAGCTTAGGACTTGTCTACATGGGGAAACTGACCAGAATAGCTATTACACTTTAAATTCAAATCCCATCTTATCTTGGACAAGCCCTCTGTGTAGACAAGCCGTTACAAGTGGATAAACAGAGGCACACACTGTAGAAGAGCTAGGGAAAAAATGTTATTTCCCCTTGTCTATTCCCCCCCACTGTTCCTCAGACGTTCTCCTTAATTGCTGGAAATGGCCCACCTTGATTATCACTACAAAAGGTTTTCTTCCCTTCCCACCCCCCACCCCCCTACTGGTAATAGCTCATCTTAAGTGACAGGTTTCAGAGTAACAGCCGTGTTAGTCTGTATTCGCAAAAAGAAAAGGAGTACTTGTGGCACCTTAGAGACTAACCAATTTATTTGAGCATGAGCTTTCGTGAGCTACAGCTCACTTCATCGGATGCATGCCGTGGAAACTGCGGCATGCATCGGATGAAGTGAGCTGTAGCTCACGAAAGCTCATGCTCAAATAAATTGGTTAGTCTCTAAGGTGCCACAAGTACTCCTTTTCATCTTAAGTGATCACTCTCCTTACAGTGTGCATGATAAACACCCATTTTTTCATGTTCTGTTTGTATATAAATCTCCTCACTGTATTTTCCACTGAATGCATCCAATGAGTGAGCTGTAGCTCAAATAAATTGGTTGGTCTCTAAGGCGCCACAAGTACTCCTTTTCTTTTTGCGGATACAGACTAACACGGCTGCTACTCTGAAAACCGGAAAAAATGTAAGAATCCTGATTCCCAGTTCCCTGCCCTTACTAGCTTTTAAGCACTGTGCTATACAAGACACAGATAAAGATATTCCTTTTCTGGAGAGTTAACTTTGTAGAAGACCTATGTAGCACCTACCTTATTAACCTGACGTGCCTCAAGTCTCCCTGATTTAGAGGATGCCATGTTTCTTTTGTGCTTTATTTTGAGGCTGTGTTTACAGTCTGAACCTCTCTGAATGAAGGAATTTCTCAGGGCTTGAGAGAAGCCCCTTGCTTCCAGGGGACTCCATCAGCCCTTGCCCCTGTGAACGGAGGAGGGGGCAGAGGAGAGCGACACGGCGGGGGGGGGAGCCCCCGTGTGAACGGCGGAGGGAGCAGGGGAGAGCGGCGGGGCCCGGGGGGGGTGGAGCCCCCTGTGAACGGGGGAGGGCGGCGGGGCCCGGGGGGGGGGGGGTGGAGCCCCCTGTGAACGGGGGAGGGCGGCGGGGCCCGGGGGGGGGGGGTGGAGCCCCCTGTGAACGGGGGAGGGCGGCTGGGGGGCCCGGGGGGGGGGGGTGGAGCCCCCTGTGAACGGGGGAGGGCGGCTGGGGGGCCCGGGGGGGGGGGTGGAGCCCCCTGTGAACGGGGGAGGGCGGCTGGGGGGCCCGGGGGGGGGGTGGAGCCCCCTGTGAACGGGGGAGGGCGGCTGGGGGGCCCGGGGGGGGGGGTGGAGCCCCCTGTGAACGGGGGAGGGCGGCTGGGGGGCCCGGGGGGGGGTGGAGCCCCCTGTGAACGGGGGAGGGCGGCGGGGCCCGGGGGGGGGGGTGGAGCCCCCTGTGAACAGGGGAGGGCGGCGGGGCCCGGGGGGGGGGGGGTGGAGCCCCCTGTGAACGGGGGAGGGCGGCGGGGCCCGGGGGGGGGGGGTGGAGCCCCCTGTGAACGGGGGAGGGCGGCGGGGCCCGGGGGGGGGGGGTGGAGCCCCCTGTGAACGGGGGAGGGCGGCTGGGGGGCCCGGGGGGGGGGTGGAGCCCCCTGTGAACGGGGGAGGGCGGCTGGGGGGCCCGGGGGGGGGGGGTGGAGCCCCCTGTGAACGGGGGAGGGCGGCTGGGGGGCCCGGGGGGGGGGTGGAGCCCCCTGTGAACGGGGGAGGACGGCTGGGGGGCCCGGGGGGGGGTGGAGCCCCCTGTGAACGGGGGAGGGCGGCTGGGGGGCCCGGGGGGGGGGTGGAGCCCCCTGTGAACGGGGGAGGGCGGCTGGGGGGCCCGGGGGGGGGCGGAGCCCCCTGTGAACGGGGGAGGGGACAGGGGAGAGCGGCGGGGCCCGGGGAGTGGAGCTCCCTGTGAACGGGGGAGGGGGGGTAGAGCTCCCTGTGAACGGGGGAGGGCGGCGGGCGGCGGGGCCCGGGGAGTGGAGCTCCCTGTGAAGGGGGAGGGCGGCGGGCCCGGGGGGGAGCCCCCTGTGAACAGGGGAGGGGGCAGGGGAGAGCGGCGGGGCCCGGGGGGTGGAGCCCCCTGTGAACGGGGGAGGGGGCAGGGGAGAGCGGCGGGGCCCGGGGGGTGGAGCCCCCTGTGAACGGGGGAGGGGGCAGGGGAGAGCGGCGGGGCCCGGGGGGTGGAGCTCCCTGTGAACGGGGGAGGGGGCAGGGGAGAGCGGCGGGGCCCGGGGAGTGGAGCTCCCTGTGAAGGGGGAGGGCGGCGGGCCCGGGGGGGAGCCCCCTGTGAACAGGGGAGGGGGCAGGGGAGAGCGGCGGGGCCCGGGGGGTGGAGCTCCCTGTGAACGGGGGAGGGGGCAGGGGAGAGCGGCGGGGCCCGGGGAGTGGAGCTCCCTGTGAAGGGGGAGGGCAGCGGGCCCGGGGAGTGGAGCTCCCTGTGAACGGGGGAGGGCGGCGGGCCCGGGGGGGGAGCCCCCTGTGAACAGAGCCGGTGCCTGCACTTACTGTATCCTGCCCGCCGTGGTGGCGTTCCCCGTCTGGGCTCTGAGACAGGCCAGCAGGAGCAGCCTCATCGCGGCGCGTCCCAGCGGGCCCGGCGCCAGCGACAGGCGGCTCCCAAGCAGGGCCAGGGCAGGGAGCCACCGGGGGGCGCTGCCATCGCGCCGCAGCCGGCGCCCGGGGCAGCGTTACCCGGCCCGCCGCCGCCGCCGCCGCTGCTGGCTGCTGTCCGGGCCCACAAAGGCACCGCGGCCACAGGAGCCCGGAGCGAGGGTTCCGCCTCCCCCGCGGCGGGACGGAGAGACACAGGCACGGTCCTGCGCCTCCCGCGGGCGGGGAGACAGACCCTCCCTAGCCACCCCCCGCGAGCCCTGGGCACCACGGACAATGCCCGCGGGGCCTCCAGCCCTAACTGCGGGCCCAGGCCCTGTTCTGGGTGGATCGCCCCTCCCCAGGAGGGAGAGAGAGAGACCTGAGGGGGGCTGGCTCCTCTCTAAGCTTCCCAACACTGACCTAGCCTCTCCGGCCAGTGGTCATAACCATACAGCTAAGGAGGACTTGTGGCACCTTCGAGACTAACACATTTATTAGAGCATAAGCTTTCGTGGGCTACAGCCCACTTCATCGGATGCATATAGTAAGAAGACATACATACATACAGGGAGGGTGGAAGTTGCCATACAAACTGTAAGAGGCTAATTAGTTGAGATGAGCTATTATCAGCAGGAGAAAAAAACTTCTGTAGTGATAATCAAGATGGCCCATTTAGACAGGTGACAAGAAGGTGTGAGGATACTTAACATGGGGAAATAGATTCAATATAATGACCCAGCCACTCTCAGTCTCTGTTCAAACCCAAGTTAATGGTATCTTGTTTGCATATTAATTCAAGTTGAGCAGTTTCTCCTTGGAGGCTGTTTCTGAAGCTTTTCTGTTGCAAAATTGCCACCCTTAAGTCACATTAGCCAAGCCATCGGGAGCTTGTTCACCTGCACATCGACCAATGTGATATATGCCATCATGTGCCAGCGATGTCCCTCTGCCATGTACGTTGGCAAAACTGGACAGTCTCTACGCAAAAGAATAAATGGACACAGATCTGACATCAGGAATCATAACATTCAAAAACCGAAGGAGAACACTTCAACCTCTCTGGCCACTCAGTAAAAAACTTAAGGGTGGCAATTTTGCAACAGAAAAGCTTCAGAAACAGACTCCAACGAGAAACTGCTGAGCTTGAATTAATATGCAAACTAGATACCATTAACCTGGGGTTGAATAGAGACTGGGAGTGGCGGAGTCATTACACGTACTGAATCTATTTCTCCATGTTAAGTATCTGCACACCTTCTTGTCAACTGTCTAAATGGGCCATCTTGATTATCACTACAAAAGTTTTTTTCTCCTGCTGATAATAGCTCATCTTAATTAATTAGCCTCTTACAGTTTGTATGGCAACTTCCACCTTCTCTGTATGTGTATATAGATATATTTTCTAAGTATATGTTCCATTCTATGTATCCGATGAAGTGAGCTGTAGCCCACGAAAGCTTATGCTCAAATAAATTTGTTAGTCTCTAAGGTGCCACAAGTACTTCTGTTCTTTTTGTGGATACAGACTAACACGGCTGCTACTCTGAAATGTGTCAATACAGCTAAGGGTAGCATAAAATCCCTCCTTTACCTGTAAAGGGTTAAGAAGCTCAGATAACCTGGTTCGCAAAAAGAAAAGGAGTACTTGTGGCACCTTAGAGACTAACAAATTTATTTATTAACCTGGTTGGAACCTGACTAAAAGGACCAATAAGGGGAGAAGATACTTTTAAATCTGTGGGGGGAAGGTTTTTGTTTTGGGATTTGTTTTGTTTTTGCTTTCTCCGGGGACAAAGAGAGAGACCAAGCAAGTAATCCAGTTCCTACTGAATGATACATCTAAATTTACAGAAATAGTAAGTAATAGAAAGGAAATGCATTTGAGTATCTTTTGTTTTAGCTTGTGAATTTTCCTTGTGCTTAGAAGGAGGTTTATCCCTGTTTTTTGTAACTTTGAAGTTTTGCTTAGAGGGGAATCCTCTATGTTTTAAATCTTTTTACCCTGTAAAATTACCTTCCATCCTGATTTTACAGAGGTGTTTCTTTTACTTTTTTTCCCTTTATAATAAAGTTCTGTTTTTTAAGAATCTGATTGGTTTTTAGTGTCCTAAAAACCCAAGGATCTGGTCTGTGCTCACCTTGTTTACCTATCTGGTTGGTAGATTATTCTCAAGCCTCCCCAGGAAAGGGGGTGAAGGGGCTTGGGGGAATATTTGGGGGAAACAGGTACTCCGACTGGTTCTTTTCCTGAATCTTTGTCTAACTCACTTAGTGGTGGCAGCAGGGAAAGTTTTTAACCTAAGCTGGTAGAAATAATCTTAGGGGGTCTTTCATGCAGGTCCCCACATCTGTACCCCAGAGTTCAGAGTGGGGAGGGAACCCTAACACCAGTAAAGTCAGAGAAAGGGAGACTCCCCCCTGCAGATTCAGGTCTCACAAAGCCAGACTTTCTCTTCACTTGCACCACTTTTACACTGGTGACTTGAATTGAGTTACTCCTGATTGACACCACTCAAAGGCCCTGGCCACACTAGAAAGTTATACCTTTTAACTCTGCCAGCATAGTCAAAGTGGTACAATCTGCCCTAGTTTGGACCCAGCTATATTAGTATAAGGGGGAGGGGAGTGTTACGCACAAAGGAATGCTGTACCAGTATAGGTACACCACACTTGGAAGGCTTTGCAGGTATAGATATATAGGCATACCATATTGGCAAAGTACTTCTTATATGGATTCAGTTTCTAATGGCAAAAGTGGCATAGCTTATTCCAGCCCCCTTGAGTGAACCTGTGTTTACACTAGGGACTTTTGCTAGCACAGCTATGTGGGTCACAACTCAAACCTCATCACACCCCTGACCGACATACATATGCCAGCAAAAGTTTGCAATATAGACCTGACCTAAGTTACCTTTATACTGATATAACTGCTAGGGCTTTTACTGGTATAATTATGTTGGTTTTAAAAAAGGTCACACCCCTTACCTGATCTACCAGTAACGCTTTTCTGTCCTTAGTGAGATTAGAATTAGAACCTGAGAGAGAAACATATGCTTTCTTCCTCACATATGCACACAGCTGACAGACACACACCCATACACACTCATACCCTTACTGCATAAACATTATTGGAGCCAAAACTTTCCCATTATTAGAAGCATTCAGAGCTGGGATTTTTATTTAAGCCTAGCACAAATTGGCATATCCACACTAACTATATATGCTCACATGCATACACTTAAACAGGACTGCCCAATGTGAATGGGTGGGATTAAAATTGAGGCTCCCTCCAAATGAGTGTGATGTGGCAAATTGGCACATATTAACAAAGAATATCCCATTCTTTGGAACAAACTATCCCATTAGGAATAGTTCATCAAACCGAGGGGTGATTTATAAAGGCTACATATTTTCCTTTTATTAACTTTTTTTCCCCATTGTTCTGTTTTGTATGTGCAAAGAAACCAATCATCGGTCAAACAACAGCCCACATAAATACATATCTAACTGTGCTCTGGAATAATATTTCTGTTGTATGTGTTTGCATTTTTTGATATAGTATTCGAATGTGAATGTGTTATCTATCAAGACGAAAACCAAATAAAAAAATTAGTAGATCCAAACTTTCCCAACATTAAGAGCATTTGGATGTGGAATTTTGGTTTGAGCCCATCACAAGTGTAAAAACTGCACCTTTCTTTCAGAAATATTTTCCACAGAATAAATTTCTGAACCTTAGGGGAGGAATATTAGGACAAAGACTTAGGATTTGTCTTCACTACTGTGCTGCAGTGGCTCCAATGTAGCATGTCTGGTGAAGAGGCACTACATCGATGGGAGAGCACTCTCCCATCGACATAATTACTCCACCTCAATGAGGCGGAAGCTATGTCAGCAGGCGAGTGTCTACCGCTGACATAGTGCGGAGTAGACACTGCTTTAAGTTGATGTAACTTACATCGCTCAGAGGGGTGGTTTTTTCACACCCCTGAGTGACATAAGTTACATCTTTCAGAGTAACAGCCGTGTTAGTCTGTATTCGCAAAAAGAGAAGGAGGACTTGTGGCACCTTAGAGACTAACCAATTTATTTGAGCATGAGCTTTCGTGAGCTACAGCTCACTTCATCGACACAAGCCGTAGTGTAAACAAGCCCTTAGAAATCCTGGCCAAAATTATTATACCTCTCAAGAACAAAGGCTTTCTAACCACTGTTTTGGAGAAGTTTTATTTGATTTAAATCTGAATATTCATCTTCAACATTTTTGTCATACGTGGAGGAAAAGTAAATTCCTTGTTTCTTAGAATGTAGAAATCCTTACATGGGAAATAAAGTCCCAATTAGAGAGATGGAATCTTGAATGCTTTCAAAATATAGTGTTCCAGAATAGATCATAAAATAGCTCGCATGGATCCTAGATTTTCAAGAATTAAGATTTCCAGGGTGATGAAGACCAATCAATGGAGTATATTCAGGGAAGTTATAAGCATTTTGTACAGGTGTGCCTGTGCTTTGCTCGCAAATTTCTTTGCATTAATCTCAACGTTCTGAGGTCCGTGGGCTCAATCCTGCAGCATGCTGAAAACCCTCAACTCTCTTTCATGTCAAATAATCAAATTGAAATCATTCACCCATTATAGAAAGCGTTGCTAAGATTCAGGGTGAAATCCTGGCCCTATTGAAGCCAATGAAAATTTTGTCATGCACTTGAATAGGGCCAGGATCTTACCAGCTTTTTATTTTTTTACTTCAGGAGGAGCTTTGCACCTCACAAGATTTGACCCTTGAGGCCCATACTACTATCAGATGTATATGATCTGATGGGTATTCCAATACTTAGATTTACCAAGCCAGCATAAAACAACTTCTTTATTACCTTACTGGTTACTCAGAAGTCCAAACAACACAGTTCCCTTAAAGTGATCCAGCCTCTGGCCTCCATCCAGGTACCTAAGTCAAATATGATGATTTCTGAAAATCTTATTTCATCATATAAAAGAAAAGATTCTACCAATCCCAAAGGATCGGACACATTACCTCCCAGGTTATTGAATATTTCAGATCTTACCCAAATGCACGCTACAGCCAATTCTTATTAACTAATCTAAAATTTATTAAAAAACAAGAGAGAGAGTATGGTTAAAAGATCAATATACATACAGATATGAGTTCAATCCATTGAGGTTCAGATTCATAGCAGAGATGGTGAGCTTTGTAGTTGCAAAGAGTTCCTTTAGAATTCAATTAATAGGTTATAGTCCAGTGTCCAAATATCATATTCAGGGCGTACCAGCATAACTGGGGACCTCAGTCTTGTGACTCAAACGTCCCCTGATGAAGCTTAAGCAGATCTGAGATGACAGAATCAGGACCCAATGGTCCTTTACACAGTTTTCTAGCATCCACTTGACCACACAGTCCTGGGTAAATAATAGGCTTTTGATGTAACCTGCTTTCTAAACACCACCAGTAATTAGTTACACAAATTAACATACGGCAATGTATCCATTAGGCAATCTCTTACAAACTTCAAAGAGACATATAGACAATGACAGTACTTCACCAAAGATTCGTCTAAATGTTAATATTCCCTTTTGATCTCTGAATTAATATAGAGACAGAGAGGAATTGTCCCATTACACGGATAGCATCTAAGATACATACAATTAATATTACCTCTAACTTCTAACAACATAGGTTTGCATTTCAAAGTTCTAGCCTATTTAGCATGCAATGGCCCTAATTAATATTTCTAAGATGTCTTTAAAGGTTGGCTTTGGGTCATTCAGTCTGCAAGCTGTTTAATGCTCTCTGGCCATGAGTTATATTTTGTATAAGATTTGTTGCAATTATATAGCAGGGTAGCTATAATGATTTGCATGGTTATATTTTAATTAGACAACGGCACACCCCCCAACGCAAGATTGGTGCAGAAGGGAGTAAATATAGCTCCTGGATACACCTTAAGGACCTTCCAATATTGATATGAGCTGTGTTTACATTGAATTCTTAGTAAGGCCAAATTATTGATGCCCGCTTTGGCCCAAGTTAGAAACTTAGTCCATACTTTGTGAAACACTTTAGTGATTCCAGGGTTTGGTCTATGTGTTGACTTAACATAGCTATTAATGTTCTTCATTGAGCAATTACTTTGGCATTCAGCCACGAAGGCTGTGAGGAGTTGTACCTCAGTTTCCCCTTTTGCACAGCAGTTTAAGTTTGTAGTGGTTTTCCTGCTGTGGAAAGTTTTAGAACTGTGTATAGGCATTAGCTGTGAAACCAGTGTTCTTACTGAACCAAACAGCATAATCATAAGCGTTTCTATTATGCACCACTTTTAACACATTCAAGGGTTTTTTTCAAAAAATTAGGCACATTGTACATTTTTACAGTTTTTGGTATCGTCAACAAGTTAGTTACAGTTATTACCAATAATATTAACATCAGCTCTATCACAATCATTTTTGTCATGCCAAGCATTTTGTTTAGACAAATCATTCTTTAGGTTAGCTTGTTCCCTATTCCTTTTGAACCTTTGTAGCTTTTTCTTTTACTTTAGGGTTTTCCTTAACATAGGATTTCAGTTTAACTACTTCCTTGGGGTTTTGGTATTTTAGAGATGAATGAGGCAAGTTTTTCTCCCCCCAGTCAGTTAGGTAATTTGCATTAACACTAGCTTGTTTACTAGTTTTCAGATCCTTAACTGTTACCAATTCCAAGGCTGGACTCTATCTTAAAGAGACACCATCCATTTTCACTAGCATGTTAGACTCAAGGTTCTTTTGTCCTTCCTTTACCAACCTCTGCTTCCATATGGAAGTCCACTAAGAGACTACAAGACATATCCAAAATATCTAGAGATGAGAGTTTGCCTGCTCCCCTCTGCATCCTTGTGGGTTCAGTCATAAGGCTGTTCTGCTCTGAAAAACCAGTAACCTGATCTTTCCTTAGTACCTGAGTCACAGACTGCTTACTCAACGAATCAGCATGGAGACATTCCTGTCCCAACACCAGTGTCTCCCCAACAGCTGGTCAAGCTTATGGGGCTCTTTAAACTCCCTAACAATTTTTATTCCATCTTTCATATTTCATCTGAAATCTCCTCAAAGCTATCCACACTGGGTCTTTCTGAAGCAAGGCGAGTGGATTCATACACATTTGAAAGACTTTGGCCATTAGGCACCAACCCACTTTCCTCTGGCCTGGTCTACACTGGGGGGGCTGGGGGGGGAAATTGATCTAAATTACGCAACTTCAGCTATGTAAATAACGTAGCTGAAGTCGATGTACTTAGACCTACTCACCACGGTGTCTTCACTATGGTGAGTTGACTGCTGTTGCTCCCCCGTCGACTCTGCCTGCGCCTCTCATGGCGCTGGAGTACAGGAGTAGACGGGAGAGCGCTCGGTGGTCGATTTATTGCATCTAGACTAGATGCAATAAATCGACCCCCCACTGGATAGATCGCTGCCCACTAATCTGGCAGGTAGTATAGACATACCCTCAGAAGAGAGACTGTTTACTATTAACAATGGCCCATTAAGAGTCAATGGAAACAATACCTTTTCACCCCTACTAGGTTCGGCTATTGACTTGTTACAGACTTCAAAGACTTCACCCAGAAATTCCTTTCCTTCTGCAATATCATGCACTGCAACAGATTACTTCTGAGCTTTTTGGCACAACAGACAACCTCCCAACTCTTTCTGAGTTTCACTTACATCCAGAATAACCTCTGGCCCATCAGGAGAATTTTTACACAACCCTCTTTCAGGTAACCTGCTAGACTTCATTGTCAAAAGATTAGAAGCATTGTCTTCCTTGTTCCAAGTTTCCACACTGTCAGTGGGTAACATAGTCAAATCACCTTATGCTTCCCTTGTGCCCTGTCCATGATACCACCCTGATCAGACAAGGTTGTCATATCTTTACCCAGCAACACACTAGCAACAGGCAAAATAGAAGCACCAGAATCACTTGGTTGCTGGGATTTATTTATGACATTAACTGGATGCAACCCAGTTACAATGTCATTATTCCTAGCAGATACAAATTTAGGACCACTTCCTTCCTGGGCTTTAGTTATATCCAGAACCAGCTCTGGGACAACTGACAAATTCTCAAGTAGCATAAACTGAGAAGCACTTTCTGTCTGCTCCACAAACAAAGAACTAGAGACACAGTCTTTTGCAGCAGACACACTGGTAATCTTAACAGACAAACAATTGGAGATATCCTTTCCTTTGTCCCAGCACCCAGTGCTGATTTCAGGCACATATTTGGAAAGTGGGACAGCTTCCTTACCAGGCAAGTTGCCACTCCCAATAGATAAACTGCTATTCTCCACAAATAGTGTCTCATTACACTGAGCTACTTTAAGCACATCACATTTACCTGGGTCAGGCTTACTTTTACAAACTTCACTAGCCAACAATCTATCGCTCACCAAGACGGTACCCTTTCCTTCCTCAGTTAGGGCTTTAACCTGACCATCAACTTTAATCTGCTCTAGAGAAACATTTCCCTGAGCCTTATCTAATGCCAGATTCACTTCTGAGATACCAGACAGACACTCAGAAATTTCTTCCACATATGCACTGCCTTTTTGTACAGATAAACAGCTATCTTTCTCAGACAAACATTTGGAGAAACCCTCCGTAGGCAAATCCTTGCCCCCAATAGATACAGGTTTAGGATTATTTCTTTCCTGTGACTGGTTTATGTTATCAACTTGACTGAACAAAGCCTTAATATCATCCCCAATCAAAAGATCCATAGGCAATAAATTCCTTACACCAGCTATAACTTCATGTTTAACACCATCCCATTCAAGATGGATTCTGGCTAAAGGCACACTTACAGTAAACTCATAGAGGATTACAATATTTACACTCTGATCTGGTAAGTAATCTTCCTCTTTGACAAGGGTGATGTTAGAAGCTGTAATTTGTCCTAAACAGCTTTTACCATTGACTTTTACATTCTCTGCACAAGTTATCGGGTACCTTTACCTGAGCTCACAGTAAAAGCATTTACATAAAGGGTGGCAGTGTTGGGGTATATTTGGTTACCCTCTTTCTGGTCATAGCAAAAGGTTACATACAGAAAACTGCTTAGAGTCAAACAACATACCAACATTGTTATACACTGGATAGAGTCTATCCCCATCTTTGTTATTGAGAGGAGCTTGCTCTCCAGAATGATACAGTTCCTGTTGTTCCTTTATTCTTTTGAGTTGGAGCTTAAGTCTGTCCACTTTTGCCTTAGCTTCTAGTTCCTGCAATCAAATATATGACACTCTTTGTTCATGTTCAAACTGCTGCCGGTTTCTTACTACAAGCATTTTTGCTGGGTCTTCTTCCTTATCACTGTCAATTAACAGATATTTCAGTTCCTGCTCTGGGGCCTTTTTCTTAAAAGACAAGCACTTCTGTGAACATAGTTCTTCCAGGCTTTTTCTGTCAGGATCTTGATCTACATTAAAAGATTTGGATTCCCCATCAGGCCCAGATTAAAGAATTTTAGGACCCTATGCACTATTGAAATTGCCTCCCACCCCCACCTTCCTTAAACTAGATAGAACACGTGATATACAAGACAATGGGTGCACTAGGCAAAACTTCAGTGTGCTGGCCCCCTCCTGTGCCCGAGAACAGAGGTTCTTAACGTGTTGAGCCTTCTGATGGTTTGATGGTTGTGGTAGAAGTGGCGGGCCAAGCACCAGGTTGCAATGCCACTCACTCAGGTTTGGCCCGGCACCTCCTCCATCATGATGGACAGGAAGCCAGGCCAAATTTGAGGGACTGACATTGTATCCTGGTGCACGGGGTTGCAGCGCCACTCAATTTGTTTCTTCCACTGGCTGGGGCCTCCCCTGAGATGAGGGCCCGTGCAAGTGCACATTGGTTAATTGGTGCCTGTTCCCAATGACAGAAACATTTTTAAAAGAAGGTGGTGGGAAAATATTTTTGAAAGAGAGATGCTGGCTTCAAACAGGAGACAGACTCAAGAAAATGATCAAAATAAAGATGAGTGACGAAGGAGGGGAAAATGGCAGAGAAGGGAAATAGAAACAAATTCAAAGGGGGCCTACTTATTTTATTATTAATTAATTATTATTATTTATTATAGTGCTTACATAGTGCATAGTGCTGTCCAGACCCTCCCTCAAAGAGCTAACAATCTAGAAATCTGGTACCATTAATTATTGCTGTGTCTTTAAAATATCTATATTGATATAAAATGTATTTGTGGCATTCAGACAAAGGGTTTGCTTAACTCTTTGGGGAGTGACTCCTAAATTAGGGTTGCCAACCCTCCCGGTTTCCTGGGAGTCTCCCAGAATCGGGCTCTATCTCCTGGAGGCTACTGAAGCCAATCCGGGAGATTTTAGGCCACTAAAAGTCCATTGGCGCAGCGGGCGTAAGGCAGGCTCCCTGGTCCCGTGCCTCTCCCGGAAGCGGTCAGCATGTCCCTGGGCGGGGTGGGAGGAGGTCTCCGCATGCTGCCGCTGCCCCAAGTGCCAACTCCGCAGCTCCCATTGTCCGGGAACTGCAGGCAGGGGCAGCACGTGGAGCCCCCCTCCCACACCTCCGAGGGGCCGCAGGGATGTGCCGGCCACTTCCGGGAGCGGCGTGGGGTCAGGGCAGGCAGGGAGCCTGCCTTTGCCCCACTGCATTGCAGACCAAGAGCCGCCCGAGCTAAACACCGCCTGGCCAGAGCTCGCACCCCTCATCCCCTCCCGCACCCCAACCCTCTGCCCCAGCCCTGAGCCCCATCCCGGAGCCAGCACCCCAACCCCCCCTGCCCCAGTCCTGAGCCCTCTCCTGCACCCAAACTCCCTCCCAGAGCCAGCACCCCTCACCCCCCCACACCCCTCACCCCTGCTCCAGCCCTGAGCCCCCTCCTGCACACAAACTCCTCCCTCCCAGAGCTTGCACCCTATCCCGTACCCCAACCCCCTGCCCCAGGCTCAGCCTGGAGCCCCCTCCCACACTGCAAACTCCTTGACCCCAGTACATAGCCCGCACCCCAACCTCCTGCCCCAGCCCTGAGCCCCCTCCTGCACCCAAATTCCCTCCCAGAGTCCGCCCTGCTGTCCCAGCCTGGTGAAAGTGAGTGAGGGTGGGGGAGCGTGAGTGATGGAGTGTGGATGGACTGAGCGGGGCAGGGCCTCAGATGTGGCCAGGCAAGGGTGGTTGGGTTTGTGTGATTAGACAGTTGGAAACCCTACTCCTAATTCAAAAGTAAGCAAGCAAGGAAGGAAAAACAATCCTCCATCCATTTATCTCGTGTTGATTAAACTTTCCTGGAAAGTCTTCATAGCCTTCATAGACAGGTCTCCCCTGCTTTGAGAAACTCACGCTTACATCCTTCATAGAATGTTCACTTTCCATGGAAAAAGCATTATTCTTATGCAACACCAATGGTATAAGAGCTTACTGGATGCTACATTCATCCTGAGCATATCCTTATGCAGGAGTTTTAAATGTAAAATGTTCTTTGGAGAAAAATGAAAAATTTCTCTGGTGAAGCCACTATATTTCATAGACAATACCTTCAGTAGATAAAGCTGCTTTTGAATTTCAGTAGGACTGTCATAACTACTTATTGCTCAGTACTGAAGAGACAATAACATTTTTATAATGTGCATCTCTAATATTAAATATGACTATTTCAGTGTTGCAAGATGTTTTTAACAGTTGGTGGATGGGCCAATATAAAATGTCACCTCACTACTGCTAAAATAATTTGTGCAGGGACTAGAATGTGATGGATGTGTATATTAAAATGTGCCCTAATGCAAAGCAATGTTATCTACTTGGTAGTCTCTGAGCAATGCCATTAGAAATTGTTAGACAATGTAATCACACTAGTTGCATCGAGGTGCATAGTAGTAGACAGAATTAGGTAAGTCATGTAAATCTAAAATGTTAATCAGTTCCTGTTAAATTATTGGTAACTTTACAACAATAATGTACAAACATATCCTTCATCCACAGTAATTTACAAACATGAGATCCTTCATCCACAGTTGGCTGTATGAACCTTGCTGCACTTTGTCATTAAGTTTAAACATTGAAGTGAGCAAATATATTTAATGAGTCACTTCCATGGGGTCAGTATGTTATTTACAAAGGCCCTTCTTTAAAGATAAGTGCATTTTCTTTTCTGGGACCAGCTGTTTAATTAGCAACACTTAACTACACTCCTTTACTGACAATTATAAAATCTTGATTTGCAACCAGATGCCTGGGTGTGGTTGCCTTTTTATTAAAAACAGGAAGAGTGCAATATTGTTTCCATTTTGTTCAGAGCAAACATTTTACGTTAGGGCCTGATCCTACAACACATACTTCTGAGCATAGTGTTTGCCTTTGTGACTAGTCCCAATGAACCATTATATGTCCTTATTCATGATAAGTTGCACTTACTCACAAAATTAGCCCCATTAACTTCAACTGCTAATTAGCATAAGCGAAGGTGGCAAAAGGGGAACTTTAAGGCCCTGATCCACAAACACTGACATGCATGGTTAATTTTACTGCCTGAGTAGTCCCACTGAAGTCAAGGCCTTAATTTCTTCAGGTGTCATATGATTTGGTGACACATGGTAAAACTCAAATACAGTGGGAAGAAGAAAATAAAAGGCAAGTCTAAACTATGCTTCCTAATCACTTATATTTCACAGCTTACACAACACCACCAAATGCTAAATATAAATATTAATCATTTTGAAGGTGTCAGTTGATCAGTTTATAATATCAGTGTGATGCAAAAACATTACATAAACAATGGGACAGCTTACACTGAGAATTCTATTTTTTCCTGTCTGTCATTCCTATTTTCTTAGTTTTCTTTTTTCTGACTATGAACTGCAGCAAGAGCAAAAATCACATTTTCATAGTAATATTTTATTATACAAGAAAATTTAATTTTAATTCAATGTTGAAATCATGAGGGGAGATTAACTTGTCCATCTATTTCAAACTATGAAGGCAGGATCTGTTTCAGGCTGTGACCATTTCAAGAAGTGAAAATTAAAACAATTATGCCTGAGTTTCAGAGTAACAGCCATGTTAGTCTGTATTCGCAAAAAGAAAAGGAGTACTTGTGGCACCTTAGAGATTAACCAATTTATTTGAGCATAAGCTTTCGTGAGCTACAGCTCACTTCATCGGATGCATGCTGTCAATGTAAGAGGAACATACTTAAAAATGTAGTCCAGAATTACACTCTATATACACCACGATGATGGCTGCAGCATAAGAACCTAAAAAGAATAGAAGCTATGTGAAAAGAAAAGGAGTACTTGTGGCACCTTAGAGACTAACCAATTTATCTGAGCATAAGCTTTCGTGAGCTACAGCTCACTTCATCGGATGCATACGATGAAGTGAGCTGTAGCTCACGAAAGCTTATGCTCAAATAAATTGGTTAGTCTCTAAGGTGCCACAAGTACTCCTTTTCTTTTTGAGAATACAGACTAACACGGCTGTTACTCTGAAACCGGAAACTGTGTGGGTTTTCCTGGAAATGAGTGAGAGGCAGCAGGGTATTTCATTGTTTATGGCCAAAATTTATTTCCAAAGAAACTCATAACATACTTGCTTGACATAAAGTGTACATAAAATCATGATCCTGTCCTGTTATACCATCCGCCCTCCATTCCCTTGTCCCATTCTTTGTTGTTATCCCTTGTTTTGTTGAGTGTCGAATGACCACGTAAGGTCCTGAATCTATCATTTCCTCTTTCAGTAAAGTGCTGTGCACACCTGTTGGACTGTATAAATACAATAAAATTAGAGTATGTAATAAAAAATAATATCCGGTCGGTAGAATAATATGCAGAAACACAATCACAAGACAGCGGTTCACGGTCCTCTAAAGGCAATGCAGGCCCAAGAGCATCAGGACCATCTCAGTGGATGGTGGAAAGTAACTACTGTGCAGCCCATGCAGTCTGAATTTACCCCACAGACAGGCCACCCAGGGAAGGAGATGTTTAACACTGCCACCCAGGACTCACAAGCTCCCTGCAATAACTCCCCTCAATGAGCCAGGCGCTCAGCCACGCCCCACCCAGCCACGTCACTCCACCCCCTGGGCGGGACCGGGCTAAGGGGCAGCCCCCGCTCAACACCTGCGCGCGGAACCCGGAAGCGCCACGGCGGAGTGACAGCCGAAGCAGCCAATCAGCGCGCATAGCGTGAGCCGAGCGGGCGGGGCTGGAGCCTTCAGCTAGAGACCCGAGGAGGGGGCGGGGGAGGAGAAGGTTTTTTTTTGCCGGGGGAGCGTTGGCTGCGGGCGCGCGGTCAGCGGGGGCTGCGACAGCGGCGGGGGGGCTCGGCGTTGGCGCCTGTCACAGGCCGCCCCATGGAGGGGAGCCGCGGGGCCGAGCCCGGCGAGCGGAGCCCCCTGCTGGGGGGCGGCAGCGGCAGGTGGCGGGGCCGGGGCTCCTTCCAGGGCCGGCGCCTGGCCTGCGCCGCCGTGCTGCTGGCCGAGCTGCTGGAGCGGGTGGCCTTCTACGGCCTCACCTCCAACCTGGTGCTTTTCCTCAACGGGCCCCCCTACGGCTGGGAGGGCGCCCAGGCCAGCCAGGCCCTGCTGATCTTCATGGGCATCACCTACCTGGTCTCGCCCTTCGGCGGCTGGCTGGCCGACGCCCTGCTGGGCAAGTTCGGCACCATCCTGCTGAGCCTGGCGCTCTACCTGCTGGGCATGCTGGCCTTCCCGGCCCTGGCGGCCCCGGGCACCCGCCAGGCCCTCTGCGGGGAGATCCCGCTGGCCTGCGGGGAGAACTGCTCCTCCCCGGCGGCTGCCAACGCCACCCTCGCCCCCTGCTCCCGGGGGGGAGCCACCCGCTGCTGCTCCGCCGCCGTCTTCGCCGGCTTGGCGCTGGTGGGCTTGAGCGTGGGCTCCGTCAAAGCCAACATCACGCCCTTCGGGGCCGACCAGGTGAGGTACCGCCCGGCCGCCGCCTCGCCCGGGTGTGGGATACGGGGGGGGAGGGGACTGGTCCTTTGGGCCTGGGTTCAGCCAGGTTTGGGGGAATGGGCAACCCGCCTACAGAGTCAGACACTTCAAGGCTAGGAGCGGGACCATTTGATCATCTAGTCTGTCCCTCTGCCGAACACGACACAAAGAACTTCACTTTTTAATTTACAGCGACTGTGTTAATCCACTGTAGGGTCTTTATGGCGCTTGTGGCGGTGGTGGCTATCTTTGCCAGTGCCGCTGATTTTTTGACCATCCAGATCAGGTTTTCCATATCTCCAAGCAGCATTACTCTTGTATAAATGTGGTAAGGGACCCAGTGTTGTGGGGTTCATCCAGGCCAGTATTATCCCCTTCAAGGTCCAGAAGTATCTGGCATAGGGGAATTGTATTTGTTTTATGGGTGTTTCAGATGGATTGTGTGGGTCCCCTCAGGATTGTGTGGGTCCCCTCTCTATAATCCCCCGACAGTTGCTTGTTTAACATTGTGCCCAGCTGGAGCCTGGCAGGTGAAAGAGCTGCTGTAAATACAGTAAATTTATTAACAGCAGTGTCTTTCATGCAGATATATTTTGTGTCAACACAGTAATTCTCTTCAGATTGGGTAAGGGATAATTCATTGGATCATCACTGCAGAGGAAAATGACTACATGAAGTATTTCAGAGTAGAAGCCGTGTTAGTCTGTATTCGCAAAAAGAAAAGGAGTACTTGTGGCACCTTAGAGACTAACAAATTTATTTGAGCATAAGCTTTTGTGAGATGCATCCGATGAAGTGAGCTGTAACTCACGAAAGCTTATGCTCAAATAAATTGGTTAGTCTTAAGGTGCCACAAGTACTCTATTTCTTTTTACATGAAATATTTGACAGACAGTATGGCGTAATCTAACTTTGCATAGCATGTGGCATACTGTTTGTATGGCCCTCTTAGGCTGGAGGTAATATTAATACAAAGCACTACTATTGCGCACTCCAATTAGAGATGTAAAATTATTATACAGAGAGTAGCAATATTATTCCCACTTCATGGATTGTGAATCTCAGGTGTAAAGAGAATGTGTCTTGACTAAGTAAATAGTTTTAGTTAGTGGCTTAGCAGAGAGTAGAACTGATTTCTTAACTCCTTGTCCTGTGTTCCTTCACTGGACAATTGAGTTCTAGTCTCTGTGGATAGTAGAGAATTTTTCATAAGAAGAGGGGCTTATCAAATGTCTGTGCCAAAAATACCTCCTTTCTCCCCATGGGAATGTTGTGCAGTTTACTGTATGTAGCTTGGCTCTGCCCCTTCATTGGCATTGGAAGCTCTTTTGGACTTTTCTGGGTGAAAGGTATTATGTAAATATTAAGGGTGTTGTGTAAACATTCTTATAGCCCACAATTGAACATTCCCAGTGTATGGGTTGTGTCAAAGCTAGTATAACTCCCTTAAAAAGAAAAGGAGTACTTGTGGCACCTTAGAGACTAACCAATTTATTTGAGCATGAGCTTTCGTGAGCTACAGCTCACTTCATCGGATGCATACCGTGGAAACTGCAGAAGACATTATATACACACAGAGACCATGAAACAATACCTCCTGCCACCCCACTGTCCTGCTGGTAATAGCTTATCTAAAGTGATCATCAAGTTGGGCCATTTCCAGCACAAATCCAGGTTTTCTCACCCTCCCCCCCCCCCCCCAAACTCACTCTCCTGCTGGTAATAGCCCATCCAAAGTGACCACTCTCTTCACAATGTGTATGATAATCAAGGTGGGCCATTTCCTGCACAAATCCAGGTTCTCTCACCCCCTCACCCCCCTCCAAAAAACCCCGGGGGGGGGGGTGAGAGAGCCTGGATTTGTGCTGGAAATGGCCCACCTTGATTATCATACACATTGTGAAGAGAGTGGTCACTTTGGATGGGCTATTACCAGCAGGAGAGTGAGTTTGGGGGGGGGGGGGGAGGGTGAGAAAACCTGGATTTGTGCTGGAAATGGCCCAACTTGATGATCACTTTAGATAAGCTATTACCAGCAGGACAGTGGGGTGGCAGGAGGTATTGTTTCATGGTCTCTGTGTGTATATAATGTCTTCTGCAGTTTCCACAGTAGGCATCCAATGAAGTGAGCTGTAGCTCATGAAAGCTCATGCTCAAATAAATTGGTTAGTCTCTAAGGTGCCACAAGTACTCCTTTTCTTTTTGCGAAGACAGACTAACATGGCTGTTACTCTGAAACCTATAACTCCCTTGTGAGCCCATCAAGTTAAGTAGCTTCAATATGACTTTATCTTGTAAGGCATTTTTCAATTTGTCTGTCCCCAAAATGCTTTATGAAGGTAAATATAACAGATGAATAATGGCAGACACAGAGTTGTGGGGGTTTTTTTTGTTTGTTTTTTTTTTTTTACACTATCATCACTAAAAGTGTAGCTGCCTTTGAACACCAGTGGGAAAAGACTTTTTTTTTAAATCAAAGACATCTATGTCTTGCAGGTATTTCACAGTGATTTATTAGTACTGTAGACTGAAGCAAGGGAAATTTTCTCTTCTGCTGCTTAATCATGAGTAACTTTCCAGTAAAGGTGTGGATTTTTCCCAATCTCTGTTTTTCTAGGTTATCATTTGTTACATATATTACAACATGCTATTTAACTTGTTCTGTAGTTTTGAGCTCTTTAGATGATTCTCCCTACCTAGGAATTTCCCAGAAAGCAGGGTAGATGGATATGTACTGTTTGGAATAAAATCTGTCTTTGATGTGATACTAGAATCAAGTTTGGAGGCAACTGTGCAATGTAAAGGTTTTGCTGTCAAGGTCTGCAGACAAGTTTAATTTTTTAAGGAGAGAAAATAGTAACCTGATGAAATATTTAGACATGTATTTTATGCTTTAGTTCTCATAAGTTGATTTCCAAATGTTTGCAAACATTTTTTATTATGGGCCTTAAAAATTACTCTAACTATTTCAGTATTAGCTTGGTAGGTGGAGGATCCAAATTCGTTTTTAGGGGGTGGAAAGGGTGGCAGACCTTCAAAATAGAATAGGACTCGTACAAAATATGATACTAAACCATTTAAAAATTATTTAAAGACACACAAATGTGTCCTCCAAAGTTAGGAGCATAATTATCAGTGTTTTTCTGTTAAGTACACATTTAGAGGTATTTACAGATATTTTACAAGTGGCTGTTTAGTACAGAACAGTTTTTGCCTGTCAGTTTAGCACCCACAATTGCCGTAAATGTAACTACCAAATTTTGCTGCTTCATGGATTCTAAGGTCAGATGAGACTATTGTGATTGTCTAGTCTAACGTCCTTTATAATACAGGCCATAAACTTCCCTAAAACAATTAATAGATCATATCTTTTAGAAAAACATCCAATCTTAATTTTAAAATTGTGTGTGATGGAGAATCCAACATGACCCTTGGTAAATTGTTCCAATGGTTAATGGCTCTCACAGTTAACAATTTATGCCTTTTTCCCAGTCTTATTCCCAACTTCCAACCATTGGAATGTGTTAACCTTTCTCTGCTAGAGTGAAGAGCTCATTATTAAATATTTGTTCTGTGTGTAAATACTTAGTAGTACTTTGCAAGACTTGTTTTTGTAAATGGTTTGACATGATGCAATATATTGCCCTGAGACTGATGGTTCTCAGAATAGTGTTTATAAACATGTGATTTCACATGACACTTTCCAGTTCCTCATTTGAGTGTGCATACATTGCAGTTACTTCCTGTTTTGCTGGGTAAGGATTGATGATTTAGGCCCTTTCTGCATTTGGGAAACTTTTTCTAAAGCTTTTTCACTGTTGCTAAAGCTAGTTCAGCTTCATCAGTATATGCAATGCTGGCAGTGATGTACGATAGATGGATTGTCATCTGTCACCATTGTTTTAATCACCAGGACAATCAGACTTTCTTGGAAAAGATCTGCTTAAACTGGTGATCAAAAGGGCTGGTTCCTCTGTACTAAGAAAATCTGACAGGCATGTAGTGGTTAAATCTGATGGCAGATAGTGGTCTAGCAAAAGTCTTGCAGTGTGGTAACACTGATGCAGCTAAAGCGGTGTTACAATAGTAGGAAACTTTTAAACATGTTTTCCTAGTGTAAACGTGTCTTTAACTGAAAAATTTAAGGCATGGAGTTCAAATCTATGATGCCCTAAAATTGACAGTGGGTTTAAAAAAAAACAACCAAACAAACTGCACAGGCAAGTTAAATACGGATGTGATCATGAAACGGGAGAAGGCCTAACAGCAAACTGTCCAAATTTCACTGTAAAGGTTTGAAATTATGGAGCTGAACTGATATTGGATAAATATGTTTTCTGAGATCTCATCAGTGTATTCTCACAGTAGTAACTAATGGAAAGATGTGTAAGAACAGCTTCATGAATCTTGTAGGGGTGAATTTGACTACTGAACTGTCCTCCATCACTCATTCCTTCTGTAGGCTGGGGACAAAGAGGAAAATTTTGAGTATTTAGTCCTTGGTGTCCTGTGTGGCCATTCAACCTGTCTTGCTGAAGTGCGTTTTGCCACCTGCAGCACCTATTTATCAATGCTAGGAAATACTTTGTGCCATATAGCCTCTGTACAGCCCTTTATTCAGCTAGTAAGTGGACACTGACAGTGTTACTATTTTGAAAACAAACATATTTTTCTGCTTGTTTTTGTAAATGACTACAGGAGGAAGTGGAGCTGGCTATCATGACTCAGGAATGAGTAAGCAGAAGGACAATGTCAGGGACCCAGGAGTCATTAGCAGCTGATGCTGGGATCAGATTTCATTATATTCTTGTGCTAGCTGGTACCAAATAACAATTCTGTTTGTGCAGAATTCAGTTCCTGCGTAACCATCTGATCTGCAGTTTTGTATATTTGTGAACATAAAGTGTCACTGTGTCTGATTAAGAAGCATGCAGTTTCATAACCCATTAAGATAAATGTTTTGAGAGAGAGCTCACTGGTTTATTTCAGTCTACCCGTAGAAGGCACAAGATGAGGAATTTTGCCTGGGATTGCTTCAAGACTGTCCTAACCACAGAGAACTGGGGCATTACTTTATTTAACAAAGCAAAACAACTAGATGCTGGAGAAAGCAATAAAGTCTGCATGAGAAGTGCTGATTCTATTCTTCCAACCGTTTTCACGCTACTTCGGTCTCCTATCTCACTGGATCTCAAGATGCCAGGGTCTGGCCTGGTCAATACTTTGATGATGGATCTCTAAAGAAAACACTGGTGCAGCAAGATCTGATTCAGCAAGTGGCCATCTGCCCTCTAATTTATTGCTGAGCCAATATCCAAGCATAGTTTTAAGGGCAGCTGTTCTGCTATAGTTAATGTCTAACAGATGAGACTTAAAACAGCAGTCCTCATCTAATGTGGAAATTAAAGAACTGATTCTCCTCTTTCAGTCTGTCTACTCCACCTACCTAAAATTTTGTCATAGTTGCAATGAGCCAAGGCATTTGCTCCCTACCCTGAACTGTTTTATTGTATGGCAGTGCACTGTTAAACAGCTAGGATGTTCATCCCCAGCAGTGGCTTAATTTAATTGATTTAAGGGATTCCTACGTGTAGGTTGATGGAAATCTAGTTGATGAAGCACTTTGGGATTCTTCACAATGAAAGATGTAAATGTACATCTCTGACAATAATCAAATCTAAGTAAAATATTTTATGTTTGAAAACATGGTCTGGGAGGCCTTTCCTGTTAGTGTTTCAATGAGTGCTTCTCACTTATACTGACCCCTCATTTAATACTTGACTCTGTGTGATGCTTTACAGCTCTGTATAAATTATGCCTCACTATATTGTGAAAGAGGTACTATCCCATTTTACAACTGGGGAGGTGGGTTAAGTGATTTGCCCAAGAACCCACAACTCCAGGAGAACTGGGGCTGGAAATCAGGCAGTGGGAGTTCCTGGCTCCCATCATATGTTCAGACCTTCAGTGCACGCCCTTCTGGTTCAGCAAAATAGGTGAAAACCTGTCCAGCAGCAGCTCATCCTGTGGAAAACAGGGGCTGTTCATGAACTCACTTGCAGAAGAGGCAATAGTGTGTTCTAAGTGTTTGCATTAGCTATTTGCTTCTGTTCAGCAGAGTCAGTGTTACCTTGGAAGCCAATATATTTGAAGTTATTGCTCTGTAATAGGAAGCCAAGGGGTTGAGCCATTGAGTTTCTCTGGTATGAGCTATATTAGTAAGGATGTTTTAGCCAAAATCTGTAGAAACTAGGAAGATGACCTTACCTTACCTCCAAGAGGCAAGCTGAGCATTGGATAACCAGCTGCCCAAGTGTCAGCCACATTTAGAGCAAAGCATCAAGCAGTGGCTGTTTTGCCTGTTTATTCTGGAAGAAGGGAGTCTCTAACAGCAGAAGTGGTGAAAAGTCTTTGTGCAGAAGAGCTGTTCAGTAGCCTCTGTAAACTTGGAGGGGTGGGAGTCTTATGCTAAAATATCTAGATGTTGGCAAGAAGTTTGGAGTTTGCGAAATTGTCAGAGTTGACACGTGTAAATCTGCCCAGTGATTTATTTACATGTGGGTAATTTGTTTAGAAATAAATTTAGGTAAGGACCTCTGAGTATTAAAAAAAAAAAAATTAGTTTTCCTGCACATGATGCTTTCCCTTCTGTAAAAAGTGTGGATGATTTTAACTTTATTCTCTTGGACATAAACAGTTTCCCTATGGCTTTTTTGAGGTATAGCTGGCCATGGTAGATTAATTTGTTTTACTGAAATATTCAAGCAGACTAAGTAGTCACAGGTTTCAGAGTAACAGCCGTGTTAGTCTGTATTCGCAAAAAGAAAAGGAGTACTTGTGGCACCTTAGAGACTAACCAATTTATTTGAGCATGAGCTTTCGTGAGCTACAGCTCACTTCATCGGATGCATACCGTGGAAACTGCAGCAGACTTTATATATACACAGAGAATATGAAACAATATGGAGGAGGTATTGTTTCATATTCTCTGTGTGTATATATAAAGTCTGCTGAGGTTTCCACGGTATGCAGCCGATGAAGTGAGCTGTAGTTCACGAAAGCTCACGCTCAAATAAATTGGTTAGTCTCTAAGGTGCCACAAGTACTCCTTTTCTTTAAGTAGTCACATTCCACCTTGTGGCTTTTGAATTCCTTGGACTTGGCACAGATGAAAGAAGGTGGTACGTTGAAGTAGCAACACTTTATTGTGAATGCTCACAACTAAATCATCTTGTATTTATATACTGAAACTGTTATTGCTGATCAGTTACTTTTATTGGACAGTTTTATTGGTACACGGTTATTTTGCTCTAATAGAATCATAGAAGTCTAGGGCTGGAAGGGACCTCAATAGGTCATCTAATCCAGTCCCCTGCACTCAAGGCAAGACCATGTAATAACTAGACCAGTGGTTTTCAGACTGGGGTATGTGTACCCCTATTGGTTTGTGAGCTCTCATCAGGGGGTACGCAAGAAAAATCCTGTAATGGCGGACAACACATTTTATTTAGTACAGAGGTTTTCAAGTGGTGGGGTGCGTCTTCCCATGGGGGCGTGGAGGAATGTTCAGGTAGGCAAGCAGCAACACCATGGGGCTCGTCACTTCCACCCCCCCCCGACTCACTGCAGTGGGCCACCCAGCCTGTCTGGGGTGGGGGTGAGGTGGGGACATAACCAAAATATTTGAACTGAGCCCCCCTTTGAGTTACAATTTGTGGTTGTGCCCTCCCCCCAACCCAAACAGGCTGGGTGGCCTGCTGAGGTGAGTCATGGGGTGCAGAGGGTGTTCCCTCCCTGAGCCCTGCTGCGCAGGGCTGGCCTGAGACACCTGGTGTGGCTGCTCCCCTGCCTCCGAATATTCCTCCATGCTCCACTATGGGGGTGTGCCCCACAGTTTGAAAACCTCCTAGAAACTGTTGCTAAATGGAAAGCAAATGTGGGGGGTAGTGACCCTGCGCTAGGCCGTTCCTGACAGGTGTTTGTCTAGCCTATTCTTAAAACCCTCCCATGATGAGATTCCACAGCCTCCCTATGCAATTGTTTATGAAGTTTTTCCTAATGGCCAACCTAAACTGCCCTTGCTGCAATTTAGGCCCATTTCTTCTCGTCCGGTCCTCAGAGGTTAAGAAGAACAATTTTTTCCTTCTCCTTGTAACGACCAATTATGTACTTGAAAGTTGTTATCGTGTTCCCTGCTCAGTCTTCTCTTTTCCAGACTAAACAACCCCCTGTTTTTGTTTGTTTGTTTTTCTCAATCTTTCCTCATAGGTCAAAAGAAAAGGAGTACTTGTGGCACCTTAGAGACTAACCAATTTATTTGAGCATGAGCTTTCGTGAGCTACAGCATCCGATGAAGTGATGCATGCATCCTATGAAGTGAGCTGTAGCTCATGAAAGCTCATGCTCAAATAAATTGGTTAGTCTCTAAGGTGCCACAAGTACTCCTTTTCTTTTTGCGAATACAGACTAACACGGCTGTTACTCTGAAACCTCATAGGTCATGTTTTCTAGCCATTTAATCATTGTTGTTCTCCTCTGGACTTTCTCAAATTTGTCCACGTTTTTCCTGAAATGTGATGCCCAGAATGGGACGCAATACTCCAATTGAGGCCTTATCAGTGCAGAGTGGAAGAATTACTACTTGAGTCTTGCTTAAGACATTTCTGTTAATACACTCCAGAATGATTGCAAAAAACGAAAGCATCATGTTACAGTATTGACTCATGTTTAGGTTGTGATCCTCTATGACCCCCAGATCCCTTTCTGCAGTACTCCTTCCTAGGCAGTCATTTCCCATTTTGTATGTGTGCAACTGATTGTTCCTTCCTAAGTGGAGTACTTTGCATTTGTCCTTATTGAATTTCATCCTGTTTACTTCAGACCATTTCTCCAGTTTGTCCAGATCATTTTGAATTTTATTCCTATCATCCAAAGCACTTGCAACCCCTCCTAGCTTAGTATCTTTTGCAAACTTTATAAGTGTACTTTCTCTGCCATTATCTAAATCATTTATCAAGATACTAAACAGAATCAGACCCAGGACCAATCCCCATGGGACCCCGCTCAATATGCCCTTCCAGCTTGACTGAGAGCCACTGATAACTACTCTCTGGGAATGGTTTTCCAACCATTTATGTACTCACCTTATGATAGCTTCATCTCTTGGCTATATTCCCCTTCTTTCTTTGAGAAGGTCCTGTGAGACACTATCAAAAGCCTTACTAAAGTCCAGATATACCATTTCTGTTTCCCACCCATCCACAAAGCTAATTATAGGTATGCAACCTTTTAATAATACCAGTTTCTACTTTCTGTGTCCCTGTAAAATGTTCTTGGAAGCATAGGGAAATGGCCATGTCTGTGCCGCTTACATGCTAGCCCTGTCCTGCTGCAGCAGTCACTAGGTCTTAAGAATTTAATCAAACTGTTGGTGCTGCTATGCCTGAACACGGATGAAATTGAGCAGAGCGAGCTAAGGAATTTTTCTGCTTGGGTGAATGAAAATAATGGGAATGTGTGGGGGGAAAAAAGAGGATTCCTACAGTATTGTGCCAAATATTACTCCTTAATAAAAATCCTTGTGCAATTCTCAAGTAGTTGATCTCTAGGTAAAATTTAGTGTCCAGAATGATAGCAGCAGAAGGGGTAGATTTGCCTGAAATAAGTAAAAATATTTGTCTATTAATTCATAAGTGTTTTTAGAAACTGTAGAGCCTAGACTAGTATTTTTCCTGCTGTCAGTCAGCTCAAGTCATAGCCAGCAGGGTGAATTACAAGGTAGAGAACTCTACATATAGGGTATATCTAATCTCTTAAGGAACCAGTGCTATATTTGAAAGGAAATGTACTGATTGCATTTTAACTGTGCTGAATTTTCTGTAGCTGACAAGAAATTATCTTCTGCCCCTTTGCTATAACTAATTTATCCAACAGGTAGTCTTAATATGGTTTTAGCAGGTGAACCTGCTTTGTCTAAGGAAGTGGTTAGTAGATCCACTTCATCATGGAGGGAGATGCATTTTTATTGATGAGTCTGGCTTTTTCAGCACACACTTCTTTTCCATTCTCAAACTCTGCTTTCGTTTCCCCCTTTTCTCTTTTGACAAGGCTACTGAGTTAGCTCTTTGCATGGAGTGGCAGTGCAGAGTGAGAGCTGAGATTGGAAAAGGGAAGTCGTCTGCCAGAAACTTACCTACTCTTATGCAAGTTGTAAGGTTGTGTTTCATAAAAATGGTGCATCATTCACTAGTACTTCACTGGCATGTATGCCACTTTGATTTAAAAAGAAAGTTGATGTGAAGCAATAATGAAACTGATGCTGATAAAGTGATCAGGAACAGGTAGTAACTGTCCTGAAGCCTGAAAAAGAAAAATGGCTGGCTTGAGGCTCTGTCTCTGTTAGCCTGTAGTATATGTATTCAAATGCTTAACAATGCTAGTAGTTATGTATAGCAGAAACAGGTGCTTAATACTTCTTTGTTTATACTATTTGCATATTGTCTGTTCGTTGCCATAAGAAATACAGATTCCTAGAGGGGAGTAATATGCATGTGTTTAATGGGAACAGGACCCAGGAACCTCAACAGCAATCAAAGTTCAGTCTTATTCTTTCTTTGTTCTCTTACAGACCAAAGTACCTTGGCCCTTCCAAGGTATTCCTGCCCTCTCTGACCTAGTGTATCTATTACTTTCCACATTGATCTGTTGGCCCATGGCCTACATTTCACTGTAGCATCCATCGTTTCCCTCTCTTTTGTCAAGCCCTTGTCTAAACAACAAAGAGAGAACAACAAAGATGGATTATGGGTCTCCCTTTTCATGGGAGACTTGGCATTTGATCAATGAGTGGAAATCATGGTCTCATCTATAAAGCTTGTTTGCCTGTATAACCTCTCTCCAGTTTATATATGTAAAGCTTGATAACAGTGCATCCTCTTGATGGCCTACTGTCGTGAAGCTCAGGGCAAGCCTGCTTCCATCCCCTTTCTTTTATGGAGACACCTTCTCTTTGAGAGAGTTATCGTATGTAAATTTGAAGAAAAAGTAGAAACTGCAAGGGGCCTCCAATCTTCCATGGTCCACACAGCAACTTTGTGAGACTAACTGTTGCACCTCCTCCTCCAGCAGTCTAGTCAAATAATGGAAACAAGGTTTTGAAAGGTACTTTTCACTGCTTTGGATACAGAAGCTCTAGAGCAGTACCAGCAACAGAACTTCTTTCCTGCAGAAAAAGCTGGGTTTTCCCCAGACATAGCTGGGTTTTCATGGCATATCATGGCATGTACGTCCAGCTTTTTGAGTGCCAGGCAAATAAGTTTTGCTTCTCAGTCATAAGACGTCTGACTCCACTAAGCTGGTATCTGATGCTGATTCCTTAGTAAAAAGAAAAGGAGTACTAGTGGCACCTTAGAGACTAACCAATTTATTTGAGCATAAGCTTTCGTGAGCTACAGCTCCTATGAAGTGAGCTGTAGCTCACGAAAGCTTATGCTCAAATAAATTGGTTAGTCTCTAAGGTGTCACAAGTACTCCTTTTCTTTTTGCGAATACAGACTTACACGACTGCTACTCTGATTCATTAGTGGTTCTGAGTTGATTTTCAGCTACAGGGTGCTGACTTAAGTGTTGCAGCCACAAGAGTTATGGGATGCTGTGGATTCTGTTGCAGAGTAGCTGATTCATTAAGTAAAGGGAAGATAGATAAAGATTTTTTTTTTCCCCCAAATTTTAACTTCTGGTAAACTGCATCCTGTCCTGAGTTATACAGAGCTCCTATGACTTAGCTAGAAGCAGTTATTGTTTATAGTATTTAGTATAGAATAAGGAGCACTGGGGGGAATTGCACAGCTAAAAAATAGCATAAGCTTGACTATAGAGGTGTTCAGTTAAAGCTTCTGGCAGAAGAATAATTTATGTTCAGTTTTTATGTCCTACAAGGGGAAATATATATTGTACTCAGTTTGTTGGGGCCTGTTGGTGATAAAGATAAACCTCTTGAAACCTAAACTCATTTTATAAAAATGCTGTGTTAGAGTACGGTTGCAAGAGGAATAATATTTAAATTTAAAGTTTGTGCCTTATTCTTCAAGTAGTCAGCTGCTTACTCTTAAGACTTTTTCCCTATAACTATAGACCCCTTTTTTGGGAAAGCTGTTGAAATCTCTGCAGCTGACCTTTGCAATATTTGAGAGAAGAGAACTTAATTCAGATAATCAAATGTAATAACTAAAGTATGTATATTAGAGCATGATAAAATTCTTAGGTAACTTATAACTGCCTTCTTAGAATGTAAAACATAAACATTTTGAATCCTACATGGACTTCATAGTTGTCAGACAGAACGTTTCATTTTAGGAATTCATGTTTAGAGATGTACCGCTACAGACTGGGGACTGACTGGCTAAGCAGCAGTTCTGCAGAAAAGGACCTGGGGATTATAGTAAACGAGAAGCTGCATATGAGTCTGCAGTGTGCCCTTGTTGCCAAGAAGGCCAATGGCATTTTGGGCTGTATTAGTAGGAGCATTGCCAGCAGATCGAAGGAAGTGATTATTCCCCTCTATTCAGCACTGGTGAGGCCACCCCTGGAATACTGCATCCAGTTTTGGTCCCCCCACTACAGAAGGGATGTGGAAAATTGGAGAGAGTCCAGCGGAGGGCAATGAAGATGATCAGGGGGCTGGGGTACATGACTTACGAGGAGAGGCTGAGGGAACTGGGGTAATTTAGTCCACAGAAGAGAAGAGTGAGGGGAGAGTTGATAGCAGCTTTCAAGGTTCTGAAGAGGATGGAGGTAGGCTGTTCTCAGTGGTGGCAGATGACAGAACAAGAAGCAATGGTTTCAAGTTGCAGTGGGCGGGATCTAGGTTGGATATTAGGAAACACTATTTCATTAGGAGGGTGGTGAAGCACTGGAATGGGCTACCTAGGAAGGTGGTGGAATCTTCTTCCTGAGAGGTTTTTAAGGCCCGGCTTGGCAAACCCTTGACTGGGATGATTTAGTTGGTGTTGGTCCTGCTTTGAGGAGGGGAATGGACTAGATGACCTCTTGAGGTCTCTTCCAACCCTAATATTCTATGATTCTATGTACTGTAACCAAGAGATACTAATGTTGTGGAAGTAATGACTGTAACTAAGAGCAAAGTAGGTCCACTCTGGTACAGTTCTTCTTTCCATGTGTTGAATATGTACTAACTTCGTTGGAAGGTCATATTTATGCTCAAATAAATTTGTTAGTCTCCAAGGTGCCACAAGTACTCCTTTTCTTTTTACAGTACAGTGTGACTTCATTAACTACCATACTAACCCTAGAACACTTTAGTCATTTTAGTTTGACTATAAATTAAACCTAACTTTTGAGTGTGTATTGGAGTTGACTGAATTCTAATAAACAGGCTTCAGCCCTTTCAGAAAGCTAATGACTTGTTTATTTTTTAATCTCTTCCAGGTCAAAGACCGAGGTCCAGAAGCCACAAGAAGATTTTTTAATTGGTTTTATTGGAGCATTAATTTGGGAGCTATTGTCTCCCTGGGAGGCATTGCATACATTCAGCAGAATGTCAGCTTCGTTATTGGATATATCATCCCAACAGTTTGCATTGGGATTTCGTTCATGGTATTTTTGTGTGGTCAGAGTTTCTTCATCACAAAGCCACCTGATGGCAGTGCCTTCACAGACATGTTTAAGATTCTGGCGTACTCTTGTTGCTCACGAAAGAGATCCAGGGAACACCGAACTAATAGGTTTGTTAAGAACTCTTCAGTACAGGCTTAACTCACTTCAAATTTCAACTAAGGTCTCAGCCGCTTTGCTTAATGGTTGTATGACTGGCTGGCTGCTGCTTCTTTTTCTAGTCTATTCTGTACCATTTTAGACTTCAACTTTCATTTAGATCTTTGAGTGCTTGGGTGTATATGTCCTAATAAAGAATATATCCTTGTTTTCCATCTAGTCCCTGTGTGCAGCAAAATCAGACTTGCTGTTCTTCCACTACTCCAAAATTTTGCCTGTGGTTTCTCTCCTTTCAAGCCTGGTTTATACCTATAGCTTAGGCTATGTCCTCTCTAGCAATGCTGCAGCGGCCCCACTGTAGCGCTGCAGTGTAGACACTCACTACAGTGACAGAAGGGGTTCTCCCTTCACTGTAGTTAATCCACCTTCCCAAGAGATGGTAGCTGGGTTGACGAAAGAATTCTTACATCAACCTAACACTGTCTAAACCAGGGGTTAGGTTGGCTTAACTGTCACTCAGGGTGTGGATTTTTCAGACCCCTGAGGGACGTAACTGAGTTGACATAACTTTTTAGTGTAGACCTAGCTAAGTCATGAAAAATTTTGTGCCCAAACACCATAGTTAGGTCGACCTAGTCCTTGATGGTGATGTGGCTAGGTCAATACAAGGATACAAGCTCACGCGTCTCTGTGGGGTGGATTTAACTACATTAGTGGAAAACCCCCTTCTGTTGATATAGGAAGCATCTACTTTACAGTGCACAGTTGCAGCGCTGTAGCTATGCCACTGTAGCATAGACATACTCCCAGTGAATCTGGACACACCTCAGGCTCTGGACTAGCATTTGCTAAATACATTTTTTCACAGAGCACTAATTAACCATCTTTCTTTTGTGCTTTGCTCTCTCCATGGGCTCATCTTGATTTTAGAAGGGTTTTTATTTGCCTTCGTATCCCAACAGACTTGATGAGGCAACAGAGCTGTATAACTGCTATTTCTAACAATCTCTTTGAGCTACTGTCTTCCACACACTGAGGTCCTCGTGAAATGGTGGCTTCAGCTAGCCACTGTAGGTTGGCAAAGGGTTTCAGGTGCCTCGTGCAGCATGGAATTTCATGTGTTCACTTCGTCAAGTGCATAAATAAGTTAGAATAACTTATTTTCTGATGGTGTAAATAAACCAGTTATCACTTTCAACTGTTGCATTTTTTTAATGCTTAGTCATGCCCAGTGGACGAAGAAAGATTAGAATGTCTCAAAAAAAGAAAAGAGTACTTGTGGATATAGACTAACACGGCTGCTACTCTGAAACCAGAATATGTCTAGTAAACTTTTATAATGAATACTTAGCTTAATTTGTCCCTTTCTGATCCACTTTGACTGATATATTTTTTCTTCTGTATCTTCTGTTCCCACTTCTGAAATGCACAAGGTCCTTTTTGATGAAAAAGCAATACAAAGTTGTCCATGAATTTTTTGAATTAACTTCAACTTTATTTTCAAAAGTGAAATCCAGGAAGTACTTCAGAATCCTCGTAAGCAAAGCCTGTTTGAGATGGCGAAGATCTCTCATGGAGGGCCATTCAGAGAAGATAAAGTGGAAGATGTGAAAGCCCTTGTTAAGATTATCCCTGTCTTTTTGGCTCTTATACCTTACTGGACAGTGTATTTTCAGGTGAGTGACTCTGACCAATCATAAAGACCATAAGTTTACATTCTCAGTACTGCAATTGGAAGCTCTGTAGGTGCTATCATTAAATCACAGCTCGGAGTCTAAGTTGTAAAAATTCATTCCTCTCTGAAAATTGCATCAACTTTGAAGGAACATTTAAAAAAAAATGGGGAAAATGTTCCATAAGCTTTTGTTAAATAGAATAGTTTGGCAATGTCAATGGCTAAAATTCTAAGAGGCTAGAAATCTAAAAGTTTTTGCCTAGTCGTATTTTATTATGGACTAGCTGACTTTTTTATGTAATATGCACTCGTTAGTTTTGGGGTTCACCCCAAACTAGTTCTCAGAGATGTATATTTGCTTGCACAATGTAACTAAAATTATGTAGCAAGCCAGTGCTTAGTAATGACAAAAATGTTTGCTGGCTCATTGACTTTTTAAACAAAATGGTCATGGGGTGACGTATATTAGTTCACCACTATGCCCTTGTATCTAAATGTAAATTGCTACGTAGTGTCTTTCATGAATGTAAAATTCCCTCTGAAGTTGAGGGATGAATAAATGGTCTAAAAGGATATTAAGAATATTTTCAAAATATGTATTTTAAGCTGATAATTGGAGTCTTAAAGCTAAAATTTGTAAATATCTAATGTACTTTTCAACATTAAACTGTTTCCTTTTCCAATTCACTTATCTTTGTCAGTGAAAACAGTTTAGTCAGTTTTACTTTATTTTAGTGCCTTTCACTGTATTTCTCTAAGTTGGCAGGATGCTGCAGAGCTTAGGTTGCAAACACTTTAGAAGACTGTTTAGAGCTTTAAAAATTTCCACGTAAAAGTTATTTTTAAAAAAATTCCTGTGACTGGTTCTGTTGCTATTAGGTCTTGTACAAGAAGATTTGGCTTTAGGACTGAATTTGCTAAGCTTATGGAGGGAATGGTAAGATGAGACTGGCTACATGCCACTCACTGTAGGCAATCTGCAAGTGGTGATGGGATACTAGATGGGGAAGGCTCTAGGCTACTACAGAGAATTCTTTCCCAGGTGTGTGTCTGGTGGGTCTGATCTAAGCTAATGGTCCAATGTAACAAGTGATGATATGGACACTAATTGTTTTTGATGGGATTAAATAGAGTCTGTAGGGAAACTTCTTCACCATAGTGTCAATTTTCCATACAAAGCTGAAATTTGTATTTGCTCAGAGTCTAACTGATTGCCATATTTGGGGTCAGAAAGGAATTTTCCCCTGGCTCAAATTGGCAGAGAGCCTGGCTTTTTTTTGTTTTTTTTTTCCTCCTTCTGCTAATGCATGGGGTGCAGGTCACATGCAGGTTTAAACTAGTGTAAATGGTGGATTCTCTGTAACTTAGACTTTAAATCACAATTTGAGGACTTCAGTAACTCAGCCAGAGGTTATGGGTCTGTTACAGGAGTGGGTAGGCAAGATTCTGTGGCCTGCAATGTGCAGGAGGTTAGACTAGATGATCATGATGGTCCCTTCTGGCCTTTAAGTCTAAAAGTTTGTGCTTTTTACTAAGTTCCAATTCTGGGCCTGGAGAGACGTGGCAGGGTCTCACTAGAAAACCTTGTTTTGAACAGCTGTCTAGTACGTTCAAATGCAATCCTTGTGAGTCACTGACATTTTAAGTAGTTTCACTTCAGAGTATGACTTTATCAAGTAACAATGTCAACTAATTTTTCTTAATGTTAGATGCAGACTACATACGTTTTGCAGAGTCTACATTTGAAAATCCCTGAAATTTCAAATGTCACCACCCATATTCATACGGTAAGTTGGCCAAAATGTGGAGGGTTTTTTTTGTTTTGTTTTTTGTTCAGTTGAAACTCCCTGAGCTAAGCTAATGGTCCAATGTGATGATATGGACACTAATTTCTTTTGTTGGGGTTAAATGGTGTCTGTAGGGTAGCTTCATTGTAGTGTCACTTTTCCAGTACAAAGTTGAAATTTGTGTTTCCTAATGTTAAGCAGTAGAATTGCAATTTACGTAACTACACTTGTTTTTTATTAACAAATGCCTATATTTAAGTTAATCTTATACATGTTGTTTTGTTCATTTAGGCATATTTCAAAACGAAACCATTAGGGCTGTCAAGCGATTAAAAAGATTAACATCCAAATATTTAATACATTTCAGTTGGTATTCTATTACATCGGTGTTGGTGCACATAACAAAATTCATTCCACACATGTACATAAATTAGAGGGAACACTGCAGACAAGTATTCCCACTAACTCAGTAGGACAACTCATGCTAAAAGTGAAGCACAGGTCATCTGCACTGCAATGAAAAACCCACAGCTGGCCCATGCTAGCTGACTCGGGCTCATGGGGCTTGGGCTCTGGGGCTGCTTAATTGCAATATAGACATTTGGAGTTGGGCCCAAGCCCAAACTTCTACATCACAATTAAACAGTCACTTAGCCTGAGTCAGCTGGGTTGGGCCAACCGCAGGTTTTTAATTACAGTGTAGACATACCCTTACTTATATTTGCATTTTATCTTGATTAATCAGTAATTGCAGGTAACGTGGATAATCTAGCATATTGAAGGATGTTATGGAACCAACTTCAAAGAAGAGCTTGCAAAGTCTAACATGAAGTGGTTACTGAAATAATCATTTCCATTTTGCACAAAAAGTTTATCCGTATAAATTAATTACCAGGCTTACTAAATATACCTTTGAAATTAAACCACTGGCATAAATTTAGTAATGTGAATAGGTCAAAATTGCTTTCATTGTTTTTATTCACAAATGCAAATATAAAAAATGTGTATACTGTAAAATACCACATAAGTAAAATTAAAGTAACATTAAATTTGAAAGCCATCTGTGTATTTTGGTTCTCTTAAGTCTTAGAAAATGGTCTCATAGCTGAAAGTAAAATTGGTTAGGTGCATCAAACAGACTTTTCATCAACCTATAGCTTCTGTTTGCCTGATTCGATACAGTTAATAAATTAAATTGAAAGTGTTCTGAGACTTCTGCATGCTTAAAGGGGTGCAATCAACTTAAATCTATATTTTAAATTTTTTTCCTCAGCTATGTTACTAATAATAACATGTTAGATGATAAGTGAAGGTATTTTTAAAATTCTGTTCACTAATTTTCTGCTGCTTATTTTTAAATTTCCCTTAACTTGGATGCTGGAAGTCAAGTCAATTTCACTTCCAGTTTTTAAATGCTGTTGTGTTTGAGTTTGTTAGTGGAGGGGAATGTTAATTTAAAAATTCTGATAGACATTTTTAAAAATGGAAATGTTTTCATTGGTCCAAGGTTTGTTAAATTTAGACTTAGCATAATCAAACTTTGGGCCACATTTGAGATGTCCATTTAAATAGAGCACAGTTTATTTTAACTTGACTACAGGTCCCTGGTAGTAGCAAATAAGTTTTACTTTATTCTTTCTATGAAGCCCTTCTTGCCCTCTGTTAATATTACTTGCATTTCTATCTTTTTTTCATGAGACCGTTTTAGAGCTTTTTCAAATATTAATTAAGTCTCACAACTGTCATGTTTGAGCTAACTGATTGCTAGGCTGAACAAAATGAATAGTTTTCCTCTAACTTGACTAAGACTTAATGAAACAGGCCTGTGCCTTTATCTGACATGGGGAAATTAATGAAGTGTGGACTGAACACTGCAGTAAATGTTCTTTTTAAACAAAGCACAGTGTGATACTTCTCTGCTTAGGCCCCTAAAGAATATTATGCGTATAAATATGCATTAAAAAATTACAGAAGGTTGTGTGTACACACCCCTAACCTAGTGACTGTAGAGATGCACTGTAACTTTAAAAATACTGTAAGTGTGCGTGTTTCTGCTTTGGGAATAAACGTTAGTCAGAAACTTATTCTAGCCTTTGGCTCCTTTATTTTTTGGTAAGCGGACTGTTAGGTTCAGAAATTGAATTGGTTCAAATAAGCAATGAAGGACTATTACTGGCTTTAGTTGAAAATGGTTTAAAATGCCACTCATACCATAAGACTGTTTGTTATAACTTTAAATTGGCTTTAAAAATAACTTCAGTTGTATTTAGTGTTTGTTTAATAATGTGGAATTTGAAGAATGGATAGTGGAACATCATCCTAGTGTGTCTGTCTTGATATTTTAAATGGTTCTTCTACCAGCCAGTCCATAAGTGAACGTCAGCTCCCTTTTCTGCAGTGCTTCCATTGTAGCCCTTTTGCTGCTTCAATCTGAAAAATAATTCTGCAAGTATATTTTAAAACCATCTCAAAGTAGGTTTGTGGTTTTTTCCATTTTTTTTCTATTTGGGTCATATGAGAGGCATCATACAACACTACATTTCTAAAAATGTATACATGTATAGTCTTTTTTTTTTAAAGCTATCAGACTTGCTCTTACCCATCAGGATATGATGATTTGCGGTAGCCAAGTAAAAAAGCAGTTGAGTCACGGCTCATCAGATCTACATTTTTCTTAGATGCACACAACATCCAATGCAAGCATTACAGTGTTTGTCTAAAGTGAACAGGATAAAGATTGCAGTTTCTTGATATGGAAGTAGTGGAATATGTAAAAATATGTGCATGCTCTCAATTTCCCAACTCCTGATATGTAGAAATGGGAAGCCGTGAGTCTCCAAAAAACTTGTGATTGAATTGTGTGAAACACAGCAGTGCCGGCAATACTTGTTGGTTCTGTTGTCCATTATCAAATTCAATAATGCCCAAAAACTTCCTACATTTTTTTACTGTATTATCCAAATCAATCTTTAAGTTTTGTGATACTGGTTAATGCTGTGGTGAGATAGTAAAAGTCGGTTACACGCAAAATACACAGCTGATTTCCCCCCCCCCCCATGTGAAAGTTTTCCTGAATGGGGTCGATTGAGTTAAATCAGTGATTTTAAGCCACTGATTTAAATTTTGATTTAAATAGTCTTGAAACCTTGAATTAAATAGATTTCAATCAGGTTTTGCATTTGTACTCTTTATTTTCCAGAGAGAGAGGTTGTTACTCGTTATTTGATAGCCATTAATACACATTGATTTGCAACTAAATATAGCATGCTAAGTTTAGTACCTTTTGCTAACCAGAAGCATATATGATATCTACTCACATTTATATAAGCAATTATATAGTTTAACTCAATTCTTACATTTATTGTGTTGCAAAATGCATCCTTCACCATTTTCTGTTAAATAGACTAACTTTTTTACTTGTGATTTGTGTCAAGCTCTACTTGGGTGGTTATTCAGATTCAATTAAAATGTACAAAAACATTTTAAATGCTTTTTTGTTAAATAAAACTGCCTTGAGTGATGGATACATAGGAAAAAAATTATCAAAACATTTTGCATTTAAAGCTAACTGATTTAATAAAGGAAATATCTGTAGCTAGTGAATTAAACTGATTGTTTTTGGTCACCATAAGCTTCAGAGTTTTAGAACTAGTAGATCACACCACTTCCCATCTACTTTTTATTCAGAGATTGGAAGAAATTTCTTTTTCCTTTTCCAATTCTTAATTGGGTTTTTAACTTAAAATGAATGAGTAACTGAATAAATATTCCCTCTGTGCCTGCCGAAGAGGCTGCTGCTGCCAAAAAGCTAATTTAGCTCCGCAACAAATTCTGGTGTCAGGTGCTTAACGAGTGACTTCCACCCATTCAGTGCCTTGACTTTCTTTAAAACTTGGCAGTAGACATGTATTGCTTAATATTTTTGGTATTTAAATTAAATGATTTTAATCTGGTGATGATTTCAACTTTAATATCAAACGTATTTTAAAAATTAAACCTATTTAAAAAATCAAGTTTTAAATTTTTTTTAATCATTTCTTTTAGATCACACTTGCTGACTCTAGTGGCAAGCAAAAAGATGATCAGTTCAGCAGAATTTTTAAGATTTGTTTTTTAGTCCAGAGTATGTGATGGTCCCGTTAACTATAATCTTGCAAATTTGATCTGTTTGGAAATATTCAACAGTTTAAAACAGTTCATGGATTCAAAAGACTTGAATCATTGTCTTGAAATAGTTGGAAGACAGAGTGTAATATGGAATACAAAAAATCCTCAAACGTTAATTGTTGAATTGATTTTTAAGGTAACTACTTGTCCCCCCAAGCTCTAAGCATAATTCTATCCTTCCATGAAAACATTTACAGCACAGTTCAATACAACTGCTCAGTCTCTGAGGCTTTCCAGATTCGTAGCAGAGTTAAGCAAGGCTGTGTACTTGCCCCACCTCTGTTTCGGATCTTCTTCTCCTTGCTATTGAAACAAACTTTTGGTTCCTCAACTGAGGGAATCTACTTGCACACAAGATCTGATGGAAAGCAGTTTACTCTTGCAAGACTTAGATCTAAAACTAAGACTCGGGAGGCCCTTATCCAACACCACCTCTTTGCTGATGATACAGTAGTGACAACCCACACTGAAGCGTGTCTTCAAAACTTTCTGGACGTTTTTTCCAAAGTCTGCCAAGACTTTGGGCTTACCATAAGCCTAAAAATGATGAACATAATGTGCAAAGGAGTTGAGGAGGCATCCTTCCTCAAGTTAAACAACTATGAACCAGAAGTGGTGAATGAGTTCACATACCTGGGGTTGACTGTCGCAGTCAATCTCTCACTTGAAACAGAACTCAACATCTCCATTGGAAAAGCTGCCACAACAATGTCTAGACTGAACAAGAGGGTATGGCAAAACAAACTGACAGAACACATACCAGTGTGTATCAAGCATGTGTTATCAGCATACTTTTGTGTGAGAGTGAGACATGGACCATATACTCTCATCCAGAAAAGAGGCTCAACAGCTTTCATATGCGTTGCCTTTGTTGAATCTTTGGAGTCTCCTGGAGAGACACAGTCACGAACACTGAGGCGCTCAAGTGGGGCAGCATACCCAGCATGCAAACGCTCCTCCAAATGAGACCCCTCTGCTGGCTTGGGCATGTGTGCTTAATGAGTGATGGGCGCATCCCAAAGGACATCCTCTACAGCAAACTGGCATCTGGAAAAAGACCCAGAGGATGCCCAAAATTGCATTTTGAGGATGTGTGCAAGCAAGACCTCAAAGAAATGGATGTGGACAAGTGGGAAGATCACACAAGACCGCAGCCTTTGGAAACAAGCTTAACAAAGGTCTCCGGAGTTATGAGAGGAAGCAGTCCAGCTTAGCAGAAGTGAAAAGAACTTGCAGAAGACAGAGCCCAGATGGTTGAAACATTATCTTTAAATTGGACAGATGTGGCAGAGATTGTGTATCTCAAGTGGGTCTCATAGGCCACGGTCGCAGCTGCCATAAAATCAACTGGGTTTCAAACACTCAAAAGTTGAGTTAGTTAATGATGTTATTTATCTTGTGCACACAGCCTCTCCCCAAACCCAACTGGTTTGGGACAGGTATGGTAGAAGGACTTAATGATGTTGCATCTTCTTTCCAGGGGTCCAAATCATATGTATGGCTCCTAGACTTATGTGAACTGGCCCCAGTTGCTGGCACAGTTGTGAGACTTTATATACAAAGATTCTTTTAGAGTCCTCCTTTAACAAAAACTGGATGGGGCGTTAGATGCTTGGACATGCTCTAAATTTTCATTTGGACTTTACTAGTTGGAATAGTATTTATAGTGGAAATAGTGTAGTCAGGTTGAATATGTCTAAAGCTATTTTTGGAATTGCATAAGAACATTTCCTTAGTGCTTAATGGAATATCTGTTTGCCCATATAGAACTGATTTTAAAGCTTGGTAGAATTTTAATTGTATTTTGCATTATATTAGTAAAATACTCTTTCTACTATGCTGTGACAACTATGAAAAGTCATAATTTTAATGGAAGATCTACAGACCTGGCTACTAAATATTTCTCATGGAGAGAATAGAAACAATTGAGTAATAGGAAATATAAACCTATAGTCAGCCTCAGGAACACATCTTTGGAAGCAAAATAAACAAGCAGGGAATACTTAATTGCATTAAATCACTTTCAACCATATATGACATTAAGATTGCCTTTGATTGCTGTTATAGACACATCTTGGTGTATTTGTTTACCAGACATTAGCTGCACAATCAGTCATTCAACAGACAGGTGTTCTGTGATTGATTGGATCTTAATGGCTTGAAAGCTCCTGCAGGATAATGATTTTTCTATTAAGCACGTTCCAAGACACACACAGAAAACAAATGTTAAGATGCTAATGTTCCTCCCTCAAAAGGAGGCAGCACTGATCATGACGTTCTATCCGTTATTCCTTTTTTGTTCTATCCAGTGATGGCTCATATGACGAATCTGGCTCTGTCAGCCGTCTGAAACTCATTGGGGCTCTGTTTAGAAGTGATAGTACAATCTAATCATTCCCATTTAAATTCATTGGTGTTGAATGCTCAGGTGGCTTGCAGCATGGGGCCTGTAGGCAGCAGCTGGCTAGAGATAGAGGCTTAGTCTCCCCAAATCTGTCTACCAGCCAGAACCCCTTGCCAGCTATCATGACAGAGGGACAGCTGGACCAAATCTCAGTAGTGGTACACATGGGCTTCTGCTCCCCGTCCAAACTCCATGTGATGGAACCTGTGTCCATTAGAGAATTGAGTGGAGGCAGAGGCCAGGAGCAGAAGGAACCTGTGTGCCAGGTTGCAGTGCCATAGCCACTCTTCAGTCATGCCAGCAGGGAAGGGGCTCACTGTTAAGCCATCAAGCTATGGTTAATGCCCACTCCCCTGTATGAGTGACAGAGGTGGTTGAACCTCTGTGTTTTAACCTGGTGCATGGGTTCTTCCTCCCGGGCCAAGGGCTCCACTCTGTTTTCTATCGACACAAGGTTCAGCTGCATCCCATGCCACCTGGCTATGCTTACTTCCTCCCCATTGGCAGAGGTATGCCTTGCCCATTGCTCTCATCTCCCAAACAGTCCACCAATGGGAAGGCAGACAGTAACTGGAGGTGGGTGGCATGAGCCCGTGTCTGAACCTGTGTTAAAGGGGAAGTGGACGTGAGCACAGTGGTCTGAGGCAGCAGCAGCTTTACTATAAAACTGCCCCTCTCCGTAACCTGGCTCAATCTTTAAATACCTTTTCCCCCCCCCCGGGTCTGCGACCCTCTGCAACCTCCCTCAGTTTAAGCATTGCTTCTGGTGCTCAGATTTGGCTGGGCCTGGGTGCTAAGTGGGTGGGCCATTGCTCACCAATGGCAACAGCCCTGCTCAGGCCCGCCACTCTCCCTCAAGAAAAATTTTACCAGCCTTCTGTGATTGGGCTCTTCAGTGTTTGAGATGTTTGCATTACAGTGCCTGCCAACTATATTACTATGCACCCTGATGGTCTTAAAGGTATGAAAAGGTTTGATTAGTGGAACTTCTTTTTCAGTTTTATCTGCAAACAACCAGCAGTCTAGTTAGCTGAGGTACTCCATTTGGTAACATTCCTACTATGCTCAAATGTGCAACTATGTTGTGCCATCATTTTCAAAGCAGAACTCCAGTGACTTATGGATCAGGTGACTTTTGGAGAGTCTCTCTTCATATTCACACTCTTGGTCCACCTTTCTTTCTTCCTCTGAATTCTGCTCTCAGAACTGCTGGATTTAGCAGAAGGAACTGAGGCAGTTGGGGCTCTTGTAATCTTGGTTCTGAACATTGGATGTTGCAAGAGGCTGCCTGTGCAACGCCAGTGGGCACTGCTTTCTGGGAAAACTCCCAAAACTCAACACAGATGGATGTGAATTCCAGGAGTGGGAGCATGCAGTGGTATCCTACTTACTTTGGAGAGAAACCATCTTTACTGATTTAAGCCAGAAGAATTGTAAAATACTGTAGCTAAGTAAAAACCCGAAGAGCTAAGCTAAGAAGAATGCATTAATGGTAATGCTGAGAAATGACTGAACGATTTTATTTTAATGTGAGTCTGTAACTTGTAACAAATACTTTGGTTTCTCCTAGGTTTTCATTATTGCATGAAAAAATGCTATTTTTGAAGAAAAGAACAAATCAGGTGGTAAGTAGAACATGGCTGAATTAATCTATCTACTCTGTTTTTAGTTTCCTGCAGCCTGGTTGACTATGTTTGATGCAGTGCTAATTCTGATCCTAATACCCTTAAAGGATAAAGTGGTAGATCCCATTCTGAAGAGGAATGGCTTGCTCCCATCATCTTTGAAGAGGATTGCAGTTGGAATGTTCTTTGTGATGTGCTCTGCATTTGCCGCAGGTAAGAAGGCAACTTAGATACACATTTGATTAACTTCTGCAGAGTCCTGTTGAGTATCTAAAATGTTTCTGGAGTCTTCAACTGATAAGTGTTCAGAAGTCTCTTGGATGGGCTGCATGAATGTGTGTGCCTAATGAGGGGTTTTACTCTCACTATTGCTAAGCTTTCATGTTTTTATTAATAGTGTAAAACTACTAGACCATTTTTCTGCTTGAAACAAGGTTCTAAATTAACACTTTTAAAGAAGCTTAACTTGCGGCAGTTTGTTAACTAACAATCTCCAGGATGAAAGATTTGCCTTTTCTGTAAGCTACTATCAAGGTCAAGAATACTGAAAAGTAGCAGAAGAGCTACTTTTATCATCATCAACCATATGATGTCACTGAGGGGTTCAGCCTGTTTTGGCTCATAGCTGGTGATCAGATGGGAAAGAATTCCACTTCATATAATAAATGCAAAATTCTAATTCCGTATTCTGAATATTAAGGAAGCTCCAAAGCAATGTCACGTGATTTTAATCATCACTTCACTTAAAAGTTGAGCACAGGAAAAACAAGGATCTGTAAAAATCAGTGTGTCTTTTTAATACAGTCTGATTTTCAAATATTAAATAAAATTGAAACTCTGTTTAAAACTGTTTCTTTAGCTGAAGTAATAAAATTGGCTTATTGCTGAGCAAGACTTTCCTCCGACTTTGGCTTTTTTCCCCCTTGCCTTAATGTTCCCTAGTGCTTGGAATTATTGTAGTGTAAAATAGCTTAGCTGTAGCACAAAAGGAAAAAGATGGCATCGCTGTTCAAACCATAAATCATCTGGTTATAGGGATGATTTAATGTTAAGCACTCCTGATGTGGAACTGAACATCTCTGAGCAATGCTTCATGGAACCTATACCCTTCACCCAGTATCACTGTAATGAACATATTGATAAAGCATTATAGCATTAAATAAATTAATCTCGACACTTGTAATTTCCTATATTTTAGAGAGAGGGACACTTTATAGGGCTATTAAGGTTTCTCCCAATGAGAGAGGTAATTACCTTATTAGACCAAGGTCATTTTTGTATGTGGGCAAGTAAAGTTCTTACTGTAAAAGTCATTTGAACTTAAAATAGGAATATTTCTGTTATTCTGTGGCACTTGAGAACATTTGGGTAGAGCTCCCCTCTGCCAGTTGGGGAGGACAATGCCAGAAATGTTGAATGCCAGCCCTATAAATAGAACTTGCTGGCTCAGAATTCTTACTTGACTTGACTTGTAAAATCACAATTCATGTCCCCACTAGTATTGAAACAGAAGCACTCCTGAAATAAACTAATTGAGCTGCAGTCTGGTTGTATACAATAGAATTCCAAGAAGTTTCAGATGACTTAATTTTCAGGATTAGTATCTGATTTAGACATGTGATATCTGCCTAAAATCATTCTTTTCCCCAGCAGAAGTCCAGTTGTTTTGGTTCACTGGGCTGGGTAAAACTAATGTGAAGCCTGGTGGAGAACTTCAATCTTGACCTGTGTTTGGAGTAAGCTACCATTCTAGAATGTGAGAACCCAAGTCAGATGACTTCTGGGGCTGAAATTAACACAAATTTGCTTCCATTGGTCTAAATAATTCATGAAGTGTTTCATCATATAGGGCAGGCTAATCAATGGCATTTATAAAAGCTATTTTCATTTGACTCTTAAACTGCAGCATAACTACCAGACCACCATTTCGTTAGACAGAAGTCTTGATGACAATATGGAACAATATGAAGATGCCAATATTTTTAATCTGCAGTCTTGGAAATAACTTGTGTGTGCCTTATTTTCATTTTTAATATATTTGCCTAACTGGCAGTAGTTCTGGACATGAGTTAGGCTGCCTATTAGGTTGTTTAGTTTATTTTAAATACCTTTATAAATTGAGTGAATACAACTGATTAGATTAAAGGAACATCTGCTGTGCTTGCTTCATGCATTTTATTGTAAATTCTTAGCAGCAGTATTTAAGGTTATTCAACTGGAAAATTGACTTCGTTTATAGACTCTAAACAATTACAGCATGAATTTAATCTGAAAGTTTTAATAGTTAAAAGAATCTTAAACTTGTCTTGAAACTTGTCACATTCAAATACAGTCTAACAAAGAATCAATAGATTCTAGCTTCTAAAATCTTCAGGTTTGAAGAGAAATTTATGGTAAGTTAGTTTGAAGTTGAAGGTTCATAAATAGCCACGTCTTGGTGGCAGGATATCGATGAAGTTGCCTATAGCTAGAAGAGTATAGTATTCATAAAGGATCACCATATACTTTTGAAATGAAGTCCATTTCAGACTATTATATATGACATAATTAAATTTCAGCAAGACTTTAACTGGTTTTGCAGCTTAGTTTATTTGTAAACATTCTAAAATTAGAGTGAGAAGCTGAATTGTCAGTTCCTTAGAGTCCCTATTGCCATATTTTTTAAAAATGTAGAAAACTGTCTATGTTTCAGCTTAAAAGAAATGAGGGAAATATAGAAGAGAGAGTGCTTGTGGCACAAGAAAATGTTGCGTTCAGAACAGCCTTTGCCCTAAAGCTGTTCATTGTTGATGAAAACAGTATTTTTTAAAAAGTGTGGGGGTGACATTTTGTTTAATCACTCAGATTAATAGGGGGTTCTTTCACTGCCTGTCCTGTAACCTTGGGTACCGTAATGCTATGCTCAGAGCCCTGACATCAGCAGCCAGCCTACAAGCATAAAGATCTCTTCCTGGCTTCTTCTAGCCTCGTTACTACTTGCAGGGTGACCCCAACAAGGAGTCTCCTCAAATTCATCTACCCTGAGATCTTAACTGCCAGACATTCTTCTCTGGTTGTCATCTCCCAAGGTGTGAAAACAGCCTCCATTTAGTTTGCACAACAGAGAAATTGCATGGAGTAAGAATAAACAAAAGGTTTATTTAATAGAATAATCACCAGTTCAAAGATGAAACAGTAAGGAAAAGCAAACATACAAATTACACAGACGACAAAGATGTGACTTCCAGGTTTTACTGTTCTATGTTAGCTAAATTCCCTTTTCTAATATAAGTTCGCTATTGCCTCTGAACAGTCATAGGGGAGATCTAGTGTTCCATAGACAGCACTCCATAGATGCTGGCCCTCAGTTTCTGGATGTCCTTCACTTCAACTCCCTTCCTTCTCTTTTAAGAGTTTGCATTTTTTTTCTTTCTCTTAGATTCTGGTGCCTCATGGTGGGGGAAACTCCCTCCTCTCTGAAGACTGGTCTACACCTAAAACTTAGGTTGACCTAGCTACATTGCTATGGGGTATAAAACATTGACACACCTGAGGCCAGGTCTACACTACAACCTTACAGTCATATAACTGCCTCGCTCAGAGGTGTGAAAAATCCCAGCGTAGACCGTGCTTCTCCCATCAATATAGCTGCTGTCTCTTGGGGTGGTGGATTACATCGATTAACTACATCAAGAAGCTTTCCTGTCAGCGTCGTAGCATCTTCACTAAAGTGCTCCACCACTGCAGCTTTTTTAAGTGTAGCCCTGGTCTACACTAGAAAATTAGGTTGGCCTAACTGCATTACTCAGGAGTATGAAAAATCCACACCTCTGAGGGCCAACCTAAGGGCTTGTCTATACTTACAGTGCCACTGTAGTGCTTCGTGAAGACGCTACCTGTGTCTATGGGAGAAGCCCTTCCAATAACATAGCACTGTCTACAGCAGGGGTTATGTTGGTATAACTGCGCCACTCCGTGGTGTGGATTTTCCATATCCCTGAGTGGTGTCATTATACCAACATACATTTGTAATGTAGACCAGGTCTAAGTCCCTGTGTCGACAGCGCTAGGATGGAAGAATTCCTCTGTCGACCTAGCTGCGCCACTGTTATGCTTAAGCGTAGACAAGCTTGTCATTAAGCCAACCTCAGCATTAGGTCAATGGAAGAAAGCTGGATTTACTACAGCTTCTGACTACAGCAGCATGGCTGTAGCTGTCATAGACATACGCTGAGTGTTCCAAGACTGGGGTTTTCTTTTCAGTTTCAAGTTGATGCAATGGCTTCCCATTAACTCTAATGGTCCACCATTGTCTTTTTCTGGCTGGACAGTGGATGTGTACTTGAAGTTAGTTTCGTGTGAACAGGCTTGGAAGGAGATTTTCTTGGCCAAGAGACGTAGTTGAAATTGTAGTACTACTCATGAGCATATTATTCAATACGTATCTATTCATAACCACAGTCTGCATATGTATCTTGTGATGACCATCTAGTTCAGAACATTACAACTTTTCATAAGATATTACTTGACATATTTTTCAACACAATAACATTGCGTACAACCAGTTGATCCAATTGCTTACTATTTGGGGTTCGCACCCCTATTTTCCCCTTTGAGTGTCTGGACCCTGATTGGTACAGGGGGAAGTAAATTTGGAAATGTGTTCAAGGAGGTAGTTGCACCAGCAAGATATAACTGGAGGAGTTTCAGGATTAATAGTATCCATTTTTCCCCACCTGCTGTTTCAATATAATAGACTATAGAACAGTTAGAAGCTTTCTTTTCTACAATTGATTCTTAACTACCATTAATGGTTAAGCTTGTGCTATGATACAGGATGCTTTCCACCCTTCTCAAGAGCACATTACAGACCACTTATTGTACATATAAGCATGCTTGAACCTTTTGACTCACTCCCAGAGCTCGAGCCCCAGCACAGCTATTGCACAACTGTGAACTACAAAATTATCTTTAGTATGAAACTGTAAGCATCTTCATTCTAGAATCCCCTTGCTCAGTTTTGACACCACATTCAGACTTTCAAAACAAGAGCAGGGTTTTTTTGTTTTTTTCCCCCCAAGCTTGGTCTCGTGACATGTGTGTTTTATCAGGGACTCAACATTATGGCACATGTGCAGCTGTCTGGGTTGTGCACCCACTGCTTTTTATCTGGATCAGATAAAAGTGAGGAAATTGACTACTATATTTAGTCATTGAAGAACACTGTGTCAGCAGTGCCTTATACATGGCATGCTGCAGATGTATGAAATCTTTATTATTATTGCATTGTTTTCCTTCTTGGGTATAAGGTCAGGTCTTGATCTTCTAACCTAGACCAGGCTGATCCGTATCTGCACTTGAATGGAGACATGCCTGTACAACCGGAGTACTTCAGGAAACTAATGTTAATGATTCAATAGGTCCTGCTCTTCCCTTCAAAACAGCAATGAGCTAGTGTACCAAATTGATTGGGTTGTGGGCTCTTTGGTATTGGTAATTGGGAGTATATTCTTTTGGGTGAGGCATAAAATAGCCCTGGTCACTTGTGGTTATTAAAGATCCCAAGCATTCTTTGTAGCAGTATGGGTATTTCAGTGTGGGTAAACTGTAAGCGAACTACTGAAATTTCCCCTACAGTTTCAGTGGGATAAGATTTACTTTCTGCTCTAAAGTGTCCTATTGCATTGATAAGCGCTTTTAAACAATTGTTGCATTTCACACTCTACATGACACTGAAATGCAGATACTAATGTGATTTCTATGTACAGTATAACTTGTAAATCAGCTTGTAAAGAGTTTTGGAATTTTGTGTTATGAAAGGTGCTATATAAATGTAAGTGATCAACAGTAAACCATTATGAATATGGTAAACAGCATTCATGTAACACTGGTGACCATTTTAAAAAGTAAAATAGTCACTGATGTACTACTTTCATGCTTGCAGATGCAATAATTCAACTTTGCAAAGAAGTAGTTTGCAGAAGTGAGATTGCCTTTAAAAAAGAAAAAACTTTTAAGTTTGTATCAGAAGGCTCTGTGAGCTAATTCACCTGAAATGGGGTAAGGATTTGTGTAATCATAGCTGATAAATAAGAATAGAATAACTGTAATCCTGTGGCAGAGGAACTGAATTTTCTGAAATAGTAATAGGAAAAGTAGACTATGTAGTGCTTGATGTATGAATATTATGAAGTACTTATTCCCGGTACCTAAGCTTTTGTTGCATGGTTCAGGTAATCATGTCATGCAGTAATTCAATTCTAATTTAGTCCTAGGTATGAAGAAATAGCTTTTGCATTTTAGGATTATCTTTTCTTTTTTTCTTTTAGGAATTTTGGAGGGCAACAGACTGAGTATTGTAAAGGTTAAAACAATTAATCAGACAATTGGACATGTTACATATTATGCTGCTGATTTGCCAATATGGTGGCAGATTCCTCAATATGTACTGATTGGATTCAGTGAAATATTTGCAAGCATAGCAGGTAAGTTTTAAAAAATCGTAACTTTTGTCTGTCTGATCATTTTCCTAATACATTATAATTATAACATAAAAAGATACATAGTAATTTTTAAGGGAAGGGAACTAAATTCCTGTAGGTTACACTGGGTCAAAAGATTAGCAGACTGCTTTTAATTGTTTTGACATAGAATCATAGAATTGGAGGGGACCTTGAGAGGTCATCTAGTCCAGTCTCCTGCACTTGTGGCAGGACTGATTATCTAGACGATTCCTGACAGGTGTTTGTCTAACCTCTCTTAAAAAATCTCCAACGATGGAGATTCCACAACCTACCTAGGCAATTTATTCCAGTGCTTAACCGCCCTGACAGGAAGTTTTTCCTAATGTCCAACCTAAACCTCCCTTGCTGCCATTTAAGCCCAGTGCTTCTTGTCCTCTCCTCAGAGGTTAAGAAAAATATTTTTTCTTCCTCCTCTTTATAACAGTTTTCACTTATGTAAAAGGTTATCATGTCCCCTCTCAGTCTTCTCTTTTCCAGACTAACCAAACCCAATTTTTAAAAGCTTCCCTCATAGACCACGTTTTCTAGACCTTTAATCATTTTTGTTACTCTTTTCTGGACTCTGTCCAGTTTATTCTCATCTTTCCTGAAATGTGGCACCCCGAACTGGACACAATTCTCCAGTTGAGGTCTCATCGGTGCAGAGTAGAGTGGAAGAATTGCTTCTCATGTCTTGCTCAGAATACTCTTGCTAATACATCCCGGAGCGATGTTCGCTTTTTTTTCCCCCCAACAGCTTTACACTGTTGACTCATATTTAGCTTGTGGTCCACTATGACCCCCAGATCCCTTTCCCCAGTACTCCTTCCTAGGCAGTTATTTCCCATTTTGTATTTGTGCAACTGATTGTTCCTTCATAAGTGGAGTACTTTGCATTTGTCCATATTGATTTTCATCCTATTTACTTCAGACCATTTCTCCGGTTTGTCCCGATCATTTTGAATTTGAATCCTATCTTCCAAAGCACTTGCAACCCATCCCAGCTTGGTATCATCCGCAAACTTTATAACATTTACCGGTTAGATTAAATGACCAGTTGTGATCAGATTAATGCACAGTAGGACATATAGATTAATGCTTTAGAAGAATAAAAGAGGTTTATTTAATCTCAAATGCATCAGGTAATATAATGGCAGCTTGTTGATTAAGAACTTAAGTGTACAATTTAGAAATGGATGTGAAATAATGAAGGTAACTAGTTGGGGGTTTAAAGCATGTGACACGCACAGTTATTGATATGTACATAGAAAATGTTTGTTTATTTAGAATGCAAGATCCAAAATCTGTGGGATTAGGATGAGAGAACAGTGGCATCCTGGTAAAGATAATGGATTGACTGTACTTTCCTGTGACCAAAAGTAATTGTCCTTTTTCCAGCCTTTCTTAAAGATAATGAGGGAGGTAGTATGAAACAAAGGATGCATCCTTGACCAGTGTGAACCACTAGCAGCAGCAACAGGTGAAATCCAAAATGATCTATAGTTGAGTGTGATCCCAACTAGCAAATATCCATGTTGAAGCTTGGAAGTGGTGGGTGCCAGGTCAGAATCTCACTAGAAGTTTTCTCTTGTTGCCATTTAATGTCTAGATATTACGAAAGATGACCCTGTCCTTTTTACTGAGACAAAGTGAGTTTTGCCAGAGTACGAACTACAAGACTGAGCCAATAAACAGTCAAGTTGTTTAATTAGGCTTCTTCACAACCACAGGCTCTTTGGCTCTAACCCATGTTATTAGCCTATTGACCATAAGAATAGCTTGGAAAACTGCACCATCTTCTGAACATCTGCTAAAAGCCAAACACATTTATCATTCTTCATAAATGTATTCCAACTACCAGGCAGGTGCAGGGGAGGAAGAAATGCATTTTCTGTTAATATTAGTGTATCTGTAGTAGAAACGATGATTTCTTCCCCCCCCCCCCCACCAATGCATTTCAGATGTTGTGCTACATGTATGTATCAGACACAACATTGTTTGTATCCTAGCTTTAGGAATTGATGCACTCTTCTACCTCTAATGTAGAGGTGAAATTATTTAAAACAAATTCATTTAAAATTAAAACAGCAGATCCCCAGCCGCTGGGGCTAACAGCAGGAGCCCCACCTGCCCATTCTGAGGTTTATCTGGGGTTTTTTGGTTATTCGATCTAGCCCTAGTCCCAATTAGATCAGATAATTGGAGTTCCATTGTTTTAGCAAAAAGCACCTCTAAAGAATACCTACATTACGTCTGTCTTCCAAATACCAAAGAAGTCTGTCTCATGGAGGCAGTCTTCTTTGTTGCTCTTTTGTTTTTCATTTTGCAAAATGGTATTTTCCCAAGTAAACTGAACTTGATTTCTTCTTTTGCCAACATAATCTGCCACACAACGTAGCACCCCTTGCAGTCTCAGGTCAAGAAAAGCCAAGGGGTAGGCTAGCCTAAAGATGACTGTGTTTGGGGAAATCTCTCACATGGCTTGCTTGTGCAGCAGTTAATCTTTTGCTTTCCTGAGCATGAAACTTACCATGAAAAGTTAAAACAAATGTCACCTATTGTTAATTTACCATAACATTGGAATTGAAAAATGAATGCTTTTATCTCTCTAGCCCATGATATAAACAAACATTTTTGATCAATCTTTCTGGGTTGAAAAAGAATCTTTCAGGATCACTGATTTGGCTTGGCATGCAGACTGCTGGTTTGTTCTTAAAGCAGGGCTGATAGTTAGTGCAGTCAGGAGGCATTGATCTATAAGCCAACAAGGTCAGAGGAGCAGTATTCTGCTTACTGTTAAGTAGCTCTAGTAAAAAGCTTTAAGGAATCTGCTGGAAATGATTTCCAAGATCTGCTTTTCTCTCTAGAATAATTGTTAAAGGCATATTTTATTTAGTACTCCATGTGGTAAGTACTAGGTAAACTGAAGCACCACTCAAACCACATCTTCCTGGAACTGAATCACAAGTGTCTGTAAATCTCTTGGATGCCATCCTTGTGTTATGTAGTGGACAGCAGTGAGAGATCATAATGATTTTAGGTTGAAGTGGGAGGAGAGTGTGAATGAGACTATAAAATCTTATTTTCTGGTCTATTTCACGCACATTAGGGTTCATTAGCACAAAAAAAAGCACAGACCGTTTATCTGTTGCTGCTGTTTTGTACGTGACATGGCTTGCATTTGGTTTCTTCTTATAATTAAACAATAAATACATTGCTGTTGTGATTCTTTCAATAAACTACTTTCTGTTTACTGTTTAGAGCTTAAAGAAGAGGAGTACTTGTGGCACCTTAGAGATTAACCAGTTTATTTGAGCATAAGCTTTCGTGAGCTACAGCTCACTTCATTGGATGCTGTTGCTCACAAAAGCTTGTGCCCAAATAAATTTTAGTCTCTAAGGTGCCACAAGTACTCCTTTTCTTTTTGTGGATACAGACTAACACGGCTGCTACTCTGAAACCTATTTGGAGCTTGTGAACAATATTGAGTTAATAACACTAGCAACCTATTGCAATTAGGTCTATAAATAGGTAATTTTAATACAGTATGAGCATAGTACAGCTAGCTAGTCCTAATGTGAGATCACTCCCTCAGTGACCTTACTCCAGTTAACATAGTCACATGAAGCTTTTGTTTAGAGCCATAACATAAACTGATATATTAATAGCCACAGTAATTCAGTATCTTAAACTTTAAACATCTATACAAATTAACATTGAACTTAGTTTCTTCCCCTTAGCTGAGGGATTCTGAACTTAGGTTCCATACAACAATTTCCCCCCTCCCCCATAGTTTACTGTGAGAACATGAAGAACTGAAAATTGTATACTTTGCAGGAATACAAGTAATAGTTAAAGGGCTTTGATCAGTATGAGTATTTGTGTCAGAAGTACTCATTTTATTTCATAAAACACCTTTTGTGTTCAGAAAATACAGATCAGAGCAGCTAAAATAACATTGCCCAAATGCTTTTGGAAACCATAACCATGACACTGCACCTCCTACCCCGTTTTCAGGGGCCATGGGAAGAAGTCACTGAGTTCCTGGTACTAGGCTCATGGGTAGGGAGCAGGGCTCCCCTTTAGTGCAGGTGGGCAGGAGCAGTGGGGTTGCTGGGCAGTGAGACAGTGTGGTACCCACAGGTCCGGCAGCACTGAGCTGTGTGTGGGTCCAGTACAGCGGAAAGTCTATGAGGGTGCAGAACCAGTAGCTGGGATGGGCCTCTGCTGTGGCTTGGTCAGGGAAGCTGGGGCTATACCTGGCTGAGACCAACTGGTTACTCTCCAGCTGCACTGGTGCCCTGCAGAAGGCAGCACATCACCCCAGGCAGGAACTGCGCAGGACCCTGGCACCTGATGTGACCAGGCACCCTGTGGCACCAGGGAAAGGAGGAAGGTGGTTCTAGGAGCTGCTGCAGAGCTCAGAGCCCACTTTGCACAGGGGCTGCTATTGTGATGTGGGTGCTGAACTGGAAGTTAACAGCTGCAGCTGATCAGAAAGAGAGCCATTCTGGTCATCCCAGTTTGCCCAGCCCCACTGCCTAAAGATGAGCAGCAGATCAGTAGTAAATGGAGGGGAGCTCTCAGAATAGGATAGGGATGAGATGGGGGCCTGTGGGAATGGAGGGGAGCCCTTCTGATACTGCATGGGCTACTTCAGCCAAAGAGAGCACAGGGGGAGATGGAGGAGCCCCAGCTCCACTGGAGAATGGAGCACAGAGGAAATATGGAAATTGCCGGGGGAAGATGGGGAAGCAGGAGAGACCCTGCATTGCTGTGGGTATAACCAAGCTGAGCAGCAGAGCACTGGGTGAAGCTTCTTCCCCTAGTGTCCACCCCTCCTTGGCCAGCCCCCACACCAAGCGGAGCTCTGAATCCAGTCTGGCAGCAGTACAGCCTGGTCAAAAGACAGGCAGCTAGCACCTCCCCAGCTCATGGCTGTGCATTCTCAGGGAGTCTGAGAACCTCTCCCTTAGATGATTCCCTTAGATAGGATTTCGCATTTTCTTTTTCCCATCGTGGGACAAGATGGTTTTCAGAGGTTACTCCTCCTTTTGTCCCACCTGACTAAATCAGTAAGTTAGAATCAGAGCACATGGCTTGTGCTATCCCCAGTTCCCATATAGTCTGCTTCCATCTGTCCTGCTATGGCATACCAGTACTAGAAAATGGTAAGACCCTCTGAGTGGGCTGGTTTTTGGTGCAAAAGGAGAACATAAGAATGGCCATACTGGGTCATACCAATGGTCCATCTAGCCCAGTATCCGGTCTTCTGACAATGGCCAATGCCAGGCGCCCCAGAGGAAATGAACAGAACAGATAATCATCAAGTGGTCCATTCCTTATCGCCCGTTCCCAGCTTCTGGCAAACAGAGGCTAGGGACACCATCCCTGTCCATCCTGGCTAATAGCCATTGATGGACCTATCCTCCATGAATTTTGCATGTGAAAGAAGCATTATGCATTTACATGAATGGGCACTAGATATTGGGGTTTATGATCACCTTTTACAATATGAAGGTGCATAAAGCTATCTCAAGTCATCTAAAAGTCCACCATATTCAGATAGGTGAGGTATGGCCTCAGAGGCCATCTTAGCTGTAGCAAACTGACCTCCTTGGTAATGATTTGTTCCCAACCTTACTCTGTTGGGAACAGAAGGGTTCAGGAGCTTTCATTTCATGCTTTTTTTCATGTTCATTTCATAACCTTTAACTCTTTGTACCTCCTGCTACTTCCTTCTCTACTTCTGAGGCACTTGTCCTTTCACATGTTTTCCCCAACATTTGACTTTTTAACTTCATTTTGCTCTTCATTACTTAGGAGTATAATAAACTGGCCTGCGCAGCAGGTGTAAGCTTTTCTTCATTGTTTTTCTGTCTGCTGGTAGGGTGTACCTTGCTGTCTGGACTGGCATTGCTAACCTATATGGAAGATGTGTTGTGGGAGTGCAGAGCGGATCCTTTGCAATAATCAGCGCTGCCCTCTACGATGTAAAGTTTTATTAAATGTGTAATAACATCCATAACATCTCCTGTTACCTTAGGATATTTTTCTACCCCAAGCTCCTAAAGAATGTTTCTATTACTTCAGAATAAGCAATTGGAATTCTTGCTTAAACAAGTCACTTTCTGAATGTCATCTCTGTTTTAATGTCTTTCTCAACTACAGAGAAAGCTTAAAGCAGAGAATAAAGCAATAGTTGCTTAGCAACATTGGGGGAATCATGTTAACTCGAAATCTGAATTCATGTACGCAACTGACTTACAAGAAATGCCTTTTTTACTGGAAAAAGGTATTTGGTGCCTCACTCTTTGAGATGTTCTCTTTCTCTTGACTGTGCGAATTATTACACAATTTATAGAAGTTTCCAAACAAAATGTAACCAATATCTGCAATGTATTTGTCAAAGGATCAGTGGTTTAAAAAAGTGATAAATTCTTCTGTTGAGCTCTAAGTTCCAGGTGGTTTGTACTACTTGATTTAATAGACAGGAAGTAAAACCTTTTAAGGCCTGTCCTAGTCTCATGGAAGTACACTGCTGTTCTTTTGCGCTTGCTCTAATAATGGTTTTGTAACTTCAAAACCTGTGCGGCCAGTTTTTTTTTTTGGTGGGGGGAGGGGGAATACAAATATGCCTGTTTGAACTGAGGAGTTCATACAGATCTTAATTGCTCTTTATATTACCATTTCCTTTCTTTTGTTTTACAAAGCTTTGTTTCAATCTTCTGATCATTATCTAAATTAAATGACTGACAACAAGAAGGTGCCTTAAAATTGAATGGCAGATACTTCAGGATAAATGTGATTTTTAAATTTGATGGGCGAACTGTTGTGCTATGAAATTCAGTTTAAAAAAAGTGAAATGTTAATGGTTACAATACTGTGATTTGAAAGCACTTGGTTCAAAAAAACTAAATATGTTAAAAGGAGAAAAATGTTTGCTTTTGTTTACAGTAAAGCTGAGCATACTTTTATTAAACCATATTAATTTCACTTCAGGTACCTTTAAAAAGATGACACACATTGCATTAATCTTTTGTATTATTCCCTGCAATCCTCTTAAAGCACCCTTATTTAGCTGGGAATCATATGACCTGACACCACCAACTAGAGGGCTTAATTTCAAAACTGCCTTATTTGAGGTAGTATGAAATTGCTATCAATGGCTGCCAGCAGGCAGCAATATTGCTGAAGGCAAAGAAAAGATTTTATGTTCTTTAGGCCAGATTAAATATTCAGGTGACTAGGAACATTATTCAAGTTTGGAAGCATGATTTTTTTTTATTTATTTATTTTTAATTACAGAAGTTTGTAGGATTACATTCTTTTGGGGTTTTTTCCCCCTAAAGGTATCACTCAAGTCCAATGCTTTTGTGAAGGAACCAAGGGAAAAAAAAAATCAGACTGGAGTTCTTTCACTCAGTGTACTTCAGTTTGAGTTGTGTGAATAGTATCCAGCGTGGTCACCAGACGGAATCTCAGATAGTCTGGAAACTTTTCTGACAATGGGGTTATTTAGTGAAAGGTTACAGTTTTATTTAAGATGAACAGACTGCTCCATTTTTAATTGGGGTTTGGCCAAATAAGAATGAGAGAGATGATTTCAAATGTAATTAGTGGCAAAACATCCCAATAAATAGGATTTGGACAGATTTTTAACCTTTTTAGTGTTTGTCATATTAAATAGAATACTGAATCATACTGTTGGCTTCCATATATCTATAAGGACACTGAGCCTCACATTCTGGATTTACATTTATTGGAGCCTCCAGTCTGACTTCTGAAAAAGGGCTCTTCAACACTTTTCAATCATAGATATGTCACTTTGCAGCATTCAAGTTTTCTTTGCTTCAAGGAGAAGGGAAAACAGTGTGGTGGTTCAGACACGATCTCCCACGTGGCACTACAGATCAATAAGGGAGAACATGTAGTTCTGATGCACTTCCTTGTCTGAACAGAACTGCACCCTCTGGCCCTGACTAATTGACCCATCTGGCTTGAAGTCTTAAGCCTTTCTTTCCCCTTAAAGGAAAACACCATTGTATTCCTATCAAGCGCTGTGTATGGATGAGTAGTGATAGTCAAGCAGTGTTAAAAAAAATACCTGCTGTTTCAACATTATGTGAACAGAGGATGGCTCTGAGCTTGCTTCCTGTGCACAGCCATGCCTCAGCAAAGAGGAAAAAAGAGGTATGGAGAGTCCTTCCCATTAATTTCAGGAAGAGGCAGACTACTTTGACTGACTTAAGTCTTCCATCCCTTGCCCTTACCTGTAGACCATACCTTGGCTGTCATTCTGCAAAAAAAATTGTGGCTCCTTGCCTTTATGCCCTGTGAGTAGTCCCATTGACTTAGGTAGAATTCTGACTATGTAAAGTTAAGCATGTACGTAAGTTTTGTGGGATCAGGCCTATAACAGCATATCCTGTTGGGGCACTGGTGCTACAGATTAGTCTGATATGCAGATTCTAGGTTCCATCTGCCCAAAGTAAAGTTAAATAGTTAATTTCCCGTCCTCCCAACAGAGTTTTTAAAAAACTATTGAGACTTATCCTAAGTGCTGCAAGTTGACAGAAACGAATGTCCATGGGGGATATAGGATTTGCCTCAATCTATCCTTGAGGCCACTATTCTTGTCAGAGGGCAGTGTGGTTATAAATATCATCCAGTAAAAAAAACTCAGTATAGAAATGGCAGTCTCCGAGAACAAAAACTGAATGACGGGAAAAGGATCATCAAATTCCCATAACAGCCCTGTCAGAGAAACAATTTCTTTGGTAAATCTGGATCTTCACCAATCTAAGCCACTTCTTGAGCAGGCAGAGGGGCAAGAAGACTGACTGGCATAGTTGAGGCTTTGCTTGCCAGGAAATGGCCTAACACAAAACCTGAGGGAGTATGGTCTAGCTGTGAAGACCATATGGGAGTCAAGAGAGCTGGCTTTTGTTATGAAAACTACTTTAAAACATTTTCAAGCCTAGGTCAAAATGTAGTCACCTTCCATCAAGGCTCAAATATGGTCTTTTAAAAACTGTTCTAAAGCAGACTAGACGAACCATGATTAAAAACAGTTTGGCTGGACAGTGTCCTAGCTGCCTAACTCACTTTGGATAAGGTTGAAAGCCAAGTATAATGTAAACTCTCTAGATAGTCTGATTCTGGTATACGATGAGACTTGATTGATATCAGTTGACTTGTAAAATAAAGTGAATGAGTTCCAGAAGCGCATGAGATTTCTGAGAAAACTTGTTTGCTAAAAGATTGTACACTTGTTAAAAGAACAAGAGGAGAGTGGTGCAGCACATAAAATTAAAATATTTTATATTTATATATAAGTTCAGGAATTAATGCAAATATAAACCATTGATAACCTTTACTAAGACTTTCAGAGCAGTCCACGGGAGTAAGATACTCATTGGAAATCAATGGGAGTTGGGTACATAAATCCCTTAGTGTCCTGAAAATCTAAGTTCTTGTTTTTAACCTCGTACAAATGTATTGTTTTCAATGTTTGTAGATATTTGTCATTAGCAGGCATGTTGAGCTGGTAACCAAGCACGTTAATTTCTTACAGATTGATACCTTTTGTCTTTTAATACAGGCCTAGAGTTTGCATATTCAGCTGCTCCTAAATCCATGCAGAGTGCCATTATGGGACTGTTCTTTTTCTTTTCTGGGATTGGATCATTTGTTGGCTCAGGACTGCTGGCATTGGTGTCTATTAACGCAATTGGCTGGATGAGTAATCATACAGATTTTGGTAAGTAATCCTCAATGTATTGGCGGATAATGAAGTAAAATGCTTAATCAGACATCATTCTATTTCAAGGGTGGGAACTTTCTTAGCTTAGAATTGTAACACTTTGAATTTGTAAAGCCTCCTAATGTGGCAAAGACACAATTTCATCTTGCATATTGCTACAGTTGGAGCTGAGATACTGTCTTAAATAGATACATTAGAAATGCGTATGTTGTAAAGTGGACTTTATAAAAGAGCTGATTCAGTTCATTGCTCAGCTGTTTCTATTTTTGATCACCAGAAGATATTCGTACATTTAAGAATATTTTAGCTGGAATGTCTAGATTAGTAGAAGCAGTTGAAGAAAATTGAATCTTTTTTGCTGTCTCTTAAAATATTTTTAATTTCCCAATTTTCAGTGAAAATAATAAAACAGGTTTTTGACTGCATAGTGCTGATTATTTGCATCTCATATTTGCATTTCATGTTACTTTGTGGCAATTATCATACAAGAGTTAAATTTGCATTTCTACCTAGCAATCAGTTTATCTTATAGTCCAACCTAAGCCATACGTTTCACTGTCAGTTGAAGTTAAACAAAATCATTGGCACCAGTAGGTGGCACCTTAGGAGTTTCATAAAATCATTTACAGACTTCAGGGGCTTGATTAGTTCCAGTAAGAAGTGTGTGTGAAAGATGTAATAAATTAGGTTAACATTGGTATGCAGGTGCAGTTTTATGTACCCTCTAAAAATTATGCCTAAAGTTAAACTTGATGTTGAATTTTTTTTTATTTTTTTTTTCCCTTTCTGCTTGTTCAGATGTGATTTAGGCTTTTTTAACAGTCTGTCTGGAAATTGCATTCATGCCATAAGTTGGCATCTTATTTTACAAGTTCCTTCTTTTAAAAACAGATGGCCAAAAGCTTAATCTTTACACAGGAGTCATCACAAATACAAAATTTATTCCAAAGACAGAGGTCCAGCATTTCATCTGGTTGTACAGTGGTAACAAGCATTTTGTTTTGACACCTGTAATTGTTGAGTTTTTAAGGATGTGTTTTTGTCATGGCTTTCACAGGAGTAATCTTTATGTTGTAGAAAATATTTCCATAATTTAGCATTTTGAGCATTAGCACCCCATTTCAGAGGAGCTGAATGGGAAACTCTGTTTTCTTCGAGATTCTTGAGCTGCCTGGGAAATCCCGTATGCAGTGTTGTTGTCCTGTTGGTCCCAAGACTTGAGAGAGACAAGGTAGGTGAGGTCCAATAAAAGATAATTACCTCGCCCATCTTGTCTCTCTTGCTAAACCCTAGGCAGCATAAGAGACTAATAGAGCAATGGCTGAACAACACAGGACCAGACCAGCAAATTCTTAGTGGGAGACTTAGTTCCTCTGGGGTGGTTGGTTGTTCATCCTGAAGATAAAAAGACTTTAAAACAAGTTGTTAATATTGGTCAAGATTTATTCTGCCATGGCAACTTTGGTGATCAAATCTTTCCATTCTTACAGCATAAATGTAATTCAAAAGATGTGCGCTAAATATGGAGGAAGTTACTAGTTATAAAATGTTTGTCACACTTGACAATTTTAATTAGAAATGCCTTTTTAGCCTCCCCCCCCCCTCCCTTTTTCTAGCATGATCCATCTCATCTTGTTTTCCTTAGGCTATGATAAAACAGTCCCAGAAAAGGTAGCAGCACCCTCATCTAAAAATATAGATTGGCTCAAATGCTTCCTGGGTTGATTAAGACTGAAAGGTGTTGCCTCAGGTGGCTCCTTTGGTCAGCTGTGTAGAATAAGCCGGGGGTGCTCAGTCTGCTTCCCAGTGGACAGCTGTTACTAGGGAATTATCAGAAATCCCTGTCTATCTGGCCCTAAACAGCAGCTGCAGAGCTCTAACCTCCCCTTGCGGTCCCAGAGTTTGTACCTTGGAATCGGGGTTGAGGCCTACCAGTGGGGTGGCTTTGGTTTGTAGTATCTTGTGTCGCTGCTACGTGGACTGTTACTCTCCAGTGAATAAATAGGGCTTTTTTTTTAGTGCTATTGAATACTTTTCAAAGTATTAAATTCACTGTTTATTTTAAAAATGTTTTAGCAAATGATGTATCAAATTTTAAATCAGTAAGACCGAGTAAGGTCTTCAAGGGCCCTCCCCATCAGTTGTGAGACTGAAGCTTTATTGTGAATGAAGAGTTTGTGAATTTTTCATTAGGTATTCTACAACTATAAATTTTTAAAGAAACGCAGTATAAACTAGGGGCATTAAATGTTCTCCCATGTGTTCTCTCACTACTTCCCATTGATGGCAGTAGAGCACACTGTCTGCTGGCACTTAAGCGTTGATTGCTACATTGAAATGATTAAATTATTTCTGCCATAAAAATCAAGATTTCATGGAGTTAACATCCCGTCCTACAAAGGAAAATTACTACTTCTGCTCTTCAAATGGAGTTTTGGAAGTATGTTGTATTTTAAATGTCAAGAGAAGGCTGCTTTTGCTTTTATTGCTTTTTATTATAAGCTTATTTAATTAGATCTTAAACTTCAATAATTACAATAACTTAATCTCAACACGTATGTGTGCTGCATTCAAAGCTTGTAAGGATTGATGTGTGCTTCTCTATTTCTTGCTTCCCCCTTTCGCTTATAATAGTCATAATGGTCCACTTGACTGTAGCTCTTGGCATGTTGGAAGCGAGCCATAGTGTATTCTTGAAAATTCAGCAATAGTAGGAGCTTATTTCTTAATAGAAGGATAATGTTTTACCAATGAGCTTTCTTAATTTAGAACTATTTTATGTGCCACAAATCACTAGCTTAAAACAACTTTGAGGAAATGTCAGAGGTGAATTGAACCAGAAAGAAGTTCCACATAGTTGGATGGATTCCTAACTTTGCTCTGAGAGAGTTGAAAGAGAATTGCAGTAATGGCTTGATATGAATAATGCTTTTAAATTTTTCATGATAGCATCCATTTTTGTAACTCTTTATTTCCCCATTCAGCTGATCAGGGAGGGGAGATTGAGGCCTTCAGACACACAGGCACCATGTAACATTGAACAAGGCTAAGAAGTTGTCTAAAGAAATTGTAATAAGTGAAATTCAGAATTCTGTTTGTGCTTCATCCATTTCAGTGATGTTATAAAACGTATGTTTTTACCTTAAAGGTTTACAGTTTCACTATATTCTAGGAGATCATTAAAGTTAGACCATTTACCATCTTTCTTGCATAAACTTCTGTTTTCCATGAAGAAAAGGAGTACTTGTGGCACCTTAGTGACTAACCAATTTATTTGAGCATAAGCTTTCGTGAGCTACAGCTCACTTCATCGAAAGCTTATGCTCAGCTAAATTGGTTAGTCTCTAAGGTGCCACAAGTACTCCTTTTCTTTTTGCCAATACCGACTAACATGGCTGCTACTCTGAAACCTGTTTTCCATGAAACAGCTTAGGTAGTATTGGCTAAAAACTTTGGATGTATTTAGTTAGAACACTGGATGGCTAAAGGGATGAAAAGAGAGTGATCCAGTGGACCTAGAAGAAAAAAACTGTCTTATGTAAGGCTGTTAATGACTAGAGATTGGCAATGACAGTGCAGACTTTTACACAAACTTTGCTTTCACTGTTTGCTTTCTGTAAATATGTTAGCAAATGGGATTTCTGCCAGGATTCTTCATAGAATACATTTTTAGTGAATATTGGAGACTATTCAGAGAAAGCAAGCTTTGAACTTTTATTTAAAAGTTGATTCTCCAAAAGTTGATATATCCAGTTGGGTTAGAGAGAGACACCATATGAGTGGTATCGTCCAAAGCTGCTCTGATCTCAAATATTGCATGTGCATAATGAATGGCTTCTAAACAACTTACAGTTCAAGGGTTTGTCCACACTGGAAGTGCTGCAGCTGCACCACTGTAGTGCCTAGTGAAGACACTAACTATACTGATGGGAGAGCCTCTCCCAAGAGGCAGTAGCTGTGTCAATGGGAGAAGCCCTTCCATCGACATAGCACTGTCTACACATCCCTGAGCGATGTTGTTATACCAGCATAAGTTGGTAGTGTAGACCAAGCCCAAGAGTTACTTGTACAAATTTGTGGCAAGTGGATTGGAAAAAATAAAGTTTTTGACAAAAAAAACATCATTCGTAAATCTTTGATATACATTACATCTCGTATGCAGAATTGCTAGGAAGTCACAGTGAAAATGCCTCAGCAGGTTTAAAGAAATACACAAAAACAAATAGAAAAGGAGGACTTGTGGTACCTTAGAGACTAACCAATTTATTTGAGCATAAGCTTTCGTGAGCTACGGCTCACTTCATCGGATGCAAAAAATGGAAAATACAGTGAGGAGATTTATATGCACAGACCATGAAAAAATACACATTGTAGGGAGGGTGATCACTTAAGATGAGCTATTACCAGCAGGAGAGTGGGGTGGGGGGAAAGAGAACCTTTTGAAGTGATGATCAAGGTTGAGAGAGAACGCATTATCAAGGATCTACAACCTATCCTCACTGTATTTTCCACTTTATGCACCCAATGAAGTGAGCTGTAGCTCACGAAAGCTTATGCTCAAATCAATTGATTAGTCTCTAAGGTGCCACAAGTCCTCCTTTTCTTTTTGCGAATACAGACTAACACGGCTGCTCCTCTGAAACCTGACAAAAACAAATGATGTTTTTAGCAAAGAATTAGAGGTGGAGGTAGGGCCGGGCAGTTGGAAATGTTCCTCACTCATTCCTTTGAATATGCATTGGATTAGTTTTGGCCATATAGTTTTGCACATGTCTGTGAGATGAAATCTTCAGTGATTTAAGTCGTTTTCATATCAAAACTTTTTCTATATCAACATAATCCATTTAATTTTTTTAACTGATTACCTTTCTATATAAACAGTAAGCCATAAACCTAACCACTTAATCTTGTTCTAACTCTCCATACCTTGCAGGAGAGCAAGATTGTCCATTTACTTATTAAGCTCGGTTTTAGAGTGAGAGGGCATTCTCCAATTGAGGAGAAAATATATTTTGGGGGTTCTGATTTAAAATGAAGAAACTATAGCCTGTAAATTAAAGTACATTAAGTTCAGAGGCTTTTTGCTTACTCTGATAACAATCTTGCGAGAGCATATTTGGTTTGTAGCATTTCCAGCAGGAGAGTTGCTTTCCTTTTTAGCAAGGTAGCTCTTTTAATAATAATAATAATAATTAATAAAGTGACTCTGTGTGTGATCTCCTTTGTTTAAATTGGAAGAAGAGCAAAAATATATTTAGATATGCATTTCATGGTTTTTCAGCTACCCTGTTTTATCAGAAGTATGAGGGAGTCCACAAGGCAAAGCATTGGTACATCACTTATAAACGTTTCTGGTTAACACTTACATTTCTCTCTCCCTTTTAAGAGTTTATTAGATGAATTCGTGTTCTGCATTAATTGAAAATCAATTATAAAAAAGGAGATACAAGCACAGCTTTTCTGTCTATATGTCTACTTTTCTCTGGCTGCTAATTCTTTTTAAAAACTGTTTAGGCCTAAGGGGGGCTTGTGCTCCCCTCTGTATACATGTAATTCCTGTAACATTGCGGGGTTGTGTACAATTATTGAGGAGAAATCAAAGGCATTACTGACTTTAAGAGATACAAGCACAAAATACAAAGCACAGCTTGCAGGCTGTGTATTTTCCTAGAAATGCAATTTATATTCTAGATAATGCCAAAAACTGAAATACTGGTTACATGATGGAAATATGATCTGGTTCTGTTTTGCCGACACCTTTTGCAGAGAGAAATCTTAGTTCTTGTAGGACTGAGCGGGATTGTATACTCCCTATGTGTATTTACTTTTCCTCTCCAATTCTTTCTAGGTAACATTAATGGCTGCTTTTTAAACTATTACTTTTTCCTGCTGGCGGCTATCCAAGGAGCAACCCTCCTGCTTTTCCTTATTGTTTCTGTGAAATATGACCGTCAAAGATCAAGGACTAATGGAGTGACTGCCAATGGGAGGACCTGACATTATCTGAAATGGAAGAGCAGTTTATTAGACCAGCACGCAGTAAATTAACTGGCAATGAACTGATAGTTTGCAAGACCTTAAACTGTTCTCCAATGGGACTCTTTCCTTAAACTTGCATGTTACATGAGTTCTAACCCCTGTCCCTTTCCCTGTAGGTAAGTGCCTTATGTCGTGGGGCTCATATGCCCTGTTGTAGGGAAAATGCAGATCTTGGAAGTGCATTAACTCTAGGTATTGAAGGCGCTGTGCTCATGCTGACATGTTGGGACTACTTAACATCTTTGGAAACTGAATATAACTAGTCAAAACTAGTAAGGAAACACTGTATAATGTGGCTCACTCCTAACTGAAGAACTTTGTTCAATGAAGGCAGGTGGATCGGGGGGGAGGGGGAAACACTTTTCAGCAGTCTTTATTATGTTGAAGGCACCTGTATTTCCTTGAAGTTCTGGTTACAGATCAAGAGGTTCAGTGAAATTAGTAAGAAATCTCCTCTGAATTTTAAAAAATTGAGGAAGTTAAATTCAACAGGTCAATTTTGGGACAAGTGGAGGCAATCTAACCTTCATAGGTCTGACTAGCCTGGATAAAAAGGGATGGCTTGTATGCAATTGATCTTTCGTTGCAAATAGGACAAATGTTTTAAGCCTACACTTCCGTATTTAATATAAAATGGCCTTGGGTGCATTTAGACAACACAGTAGGTTATTTTGTAGCTGCTATGATTTTTGATACATGTTAGACACTTTTGGGGACAACTGGTTTTGCTCCAGGATTTTATTTTTATTTTTTTTAAGGTCAGAGTTAGGTGTATTAGGACATTAGGGAAACTTGTGTCCTTTGAATAAGCAAGTCTTTTATCTAATGTTCTCAGTTTCATTATCTCCATTTAAAGATCCTTAAATATTTTCAAGTGCACGGAAAGAGATTGGAGACTGAATTTCAGTCTCAGTAGATGAATGTGTAATATCAGTTGGAGGTCTCTTAGCTCTAATGTCTTCAGTCTTGGTGTCTTTTATGTCATTTTTGCTAATGTGCTACAGGGCTAGAACCTTTCAGCAACACATTCCTATTCTAGAGTAAATGTAGTTTTTACTCTTTCAGCATGTTCTACTTTAATTTCTTTACCTGTTGTATTTAATACTGCATATGCAAGGCAATATGGAAAGCAATACTTTTGCAAGTGATTATAAAGAAAACAAACTGAAAAATCAGTATTTTATTAAACAGTTTAATGTGTTTGAGCTTTTACAGTTTCCTTTGGTGATTTTGCATTTAAAATGTTAAATATTTTTTGGAACATAGAATGTCCTTTTAATGAGTTTACAAAGCAAAATGAACTCTTGTGCTGTGACTTCTGACCCTGTGTTCCCAGGTGAATAAAATTACACTGCAGATCTCCAGTGTTCTTTGGTCTTTATTTCCTCAAATCCATCTTGCAATCCTACTAATTGTGCCACCCAATGGAATGTGTATTAGAATGGGATGAGTCTGGGAGTAATTACATATATTCGTCGTCTTAGTAAAAGACCCACAAGCGAGTACTAAACCTGCTGGGTGTAAGTCCCTAACCGCCTCCTGATTGCAGTGTAAGACTTGAACATAATAGTGAAAATAAGAACTGCATCTCTTGTAAGCAAAACTGAAATATTCCCGATTGGCTAATGTACTTTCTATTCTATTTAACTTTTAATACCCTATTTGTGGTACATCACCTTTAAAGCCAATTTGGTCTGGTGGAATTAATGTGCTTGGCAAAGACTGAAATAGGCTGCAGAAGAATCATATGGCTATCTAAAAATCTATTTATCAAGAGATCTCCCCCTCATAAGGAGGAAAGTTTGATTCCATGTGAAGACAGGTTTGTATTTGTAAAGCGTCTGTAGATGCAGAAAAGAACTTTGCTGTACCAGCTAATTGTTACCCAGTTATACCAATAAATACTTCTACCATTTAGCTAATTTCTTGCAAGGTTGTTTTTAGAATTCTTTGTAGATACCCATCTGCATTGGGGGTTAAATCTCACTAGGTTAACTCGTTCTCAAAAGTCTGCTCCTTCATGATAAAACTGTCCTTTTCCACACTTATCTGGGAAACGTACGTTGAGTAAGGAGTGTGTTAAGACCTACACTAGGGAATTTGAAATGGCAGTGCTGCAAGGTACTGGATTCTGGCTACAGAAGGGCCACCACAGATTAAATTCTTTGGGGTAGACAAGATTTTAATGTGGTTCAGCTAGTTTAATCTCCCAAGTGGGTGGACCCTTAATATGCATTCCGCTTTGCATGTTGCTCTCTTTGGAGGGCTGATAGTGTTTGCAGGGAATGTTCCTTTTGTTCTGCCTCTTTTTGGTTTTTCACTTCAGTCTTGGGTCTCCTGCTAGGAATACAGCAGCCTCCATTCTTCAGTCACAGAGTGAAGGGAGAATCCCTGATGTAAACTCATACACCAGTGCAGTGTGCAGTCAGCTCAGTTTCCATAGGTTTCCTTGAACAACACTTCTGGTTTAGTCAGTTATTCATCTGAAGGTTTGGCTCTAGAACTCCTTATTCAAGGAGCCCTTTTGGGGGCTAGAAGGTATGAATATCAGTCTGATTTAGAAGTGTCACCTTTTGGCCTCCTTTAAATGCTGTTCTCATCTGTGGCCATCATGGGACTGCAGGCCTGGCATGAGACGCATGGGCAAGGACACTAGGGTCCCCTCGACAGAAAAATCCGAGAGAGGGGCAACCTTCCTTCACTACCTCTTCCTGGAGATCAAAGGTTCTGAATGGTGTGCGTGAAATTCCTAAACAGTATAAGACTCAAGTGGTCTAATTAAAAACAATATTGAGGATGGAGAGTAATCAGTGAAACAAAGAAACTGTAGCCTCTGCCCTGACAGCTTGGCAGTGTAATCACTTAGGTTCAGTTGCAATGAATAAAAATATATCTTAGGTTCCCAGAGAACATCTTTTGGCTGGGCCGGCTAACTTATCAGACATAGGCTCTGGATTCAGGTGTCCTGTGTCACTCATCCTAATTACTTTGACTCAGTTGCTCAGGGCTTCTTTGTGCTTGGCTTATTATAGCAAAATATAAAAGTATGCAGTGACTTCAAGGTCACTTTTCAAGTGGGGATGAAGTCAGGGTGGAGAGGAAGGGATATAAAGTCCATCATGGTTGGATAGGGAATTCTTTGAAATGATTCAGGGCCGCTCCTCAATAACTTATCTGTTAATCCTTGATTCTCCCTTCTGTTGTTTCTTGTCTTTAGACTGTAAAGCTTTGGGCAAAGACCCATTGGTAGTGTTTTCCAAAGTTTCTGAGTCACTTAGGGTCTGTCTACACTGCAAAGAGAAAACAGCACCCAGTCTCACAGCCTGGGTCTTTTGACTTGGGCTCATGGGGTTCAAAATAGCAGTGTAGACATTCCTGCTCAAGCTGGAGCATGGGCTCCAAGACCCTCCTCCCTTTCCAGGTTTCAGAACCTGGGATCCATCCCAAGCGGGAATGTCTACACTGCTATTTTTAGCCTTGCAAGCCTGAGTCACTTGACTTGAGTGCTGAGATTTGGAACCAGAGTTTTTTCTTGGAAGTATAGACATACCCTTAGACTTCTAAGTCATGTGGGTATTCTGCTTAGTACAGTGGGGCCCTGATTAGGGATCTTTGGATGCTATCCTAATATAAGCAATGGCATTGTAGCTATATTTTCTTGACTAGTTTCTCCTGTTCAGTGGTAGGGGGATACTTTCTACACTGTAATAAGTAAACCGTAAATGTCTGCTTTTATTGTAAGTCTGTATGGTTGTTCTAACATTCTGGAGAGGAGACTGAACATGCAATCAGTTGTATAATTTAATTTTTATTTGGAATGACTTGGCTGAGCTCCAGGCACAAGTAATTAGACCATTTATGAAGATTAATCTGGCACTTCTCCTCATCAAAGGGATAAGGTCTTTGTGACTCAAAGGCTTAGCTGATTCACTCTCCAGACCTTCTCTTTCAGTGTTTCCACTCCATTCACAGAAGTAGGATTAATCAATTAACTTCGTGGCTGAGCCCTATAGCTAATTAATGAAATACCTTGAAGTGTACAATTTAAATTTAGTTATGCTCATTTTTCAGATTGTTCCAGTGTAGTAGAAAGATCCCTCACGAGTCACCATAAATGAACATTTGTAAGCACCTGACTGCATCAGGTATCTTTTTAATTTAAAATGTAATATCAAGAAGTTCATACTTATTGTTGGAGGCATTAGTCTAAACAGTGCTTTCAAGCTTACTACAATTACTATTTACAACAAAACATACAAAGAATAAGCAATAAATCATGGCTTACGTACGAGAATGGAATACAAATATGAACATAGCTGTTTTGTGTTTAGGAGTCGGGATGTTTTATTGAGATCAGTGCGTAGATACATTGCATTTTCACATATTCTAATTTTTTGCCTGTCTTCAGTAATATGGAAAAAATTGTTCTCTCCTCTTTGCAGGTACCTATTATATGGAATGAACTAACGGTCTCTTTTTAGACAAGCAGAATTGATCAGAAAGTCCCCATCAATCTCTTTCCTTATACAAATCTTCAAAGTGAAGAACTTTAATTATAGCATTGCTGGCTACTGCCACTATAGTTAAGGGTTTGTCATCATTTCCATTGTATCCCCTATTTAACTCTGTTGTAGAAAGTTGCTCAGGGCTGAAACTTGTCAAAGGAGGTTTTAGCTTGGTAGTGAACCTTTGCTTATGGATGTGTGGAATTCTTAACTTTTGTTTGCATTTGAAATAGCTTTTTGAAAAGCATAACCTAAGTCATGTTAACAAGTGTCCTTACATATATGCAGGGCAGGCTACATTAGTACAGACAAACCCCTTAGGAAATAGAGGTTATAACGTCTTTCATTTGAACAATCAATAGCTTGAGACGCAAGTGTCCTTATGGAACCTGAGAATTTTTGGACTCTCTCTGTTGGGAGCTAATGTGTATACTTGAGTGTGTGTGGTACCCTCTAGGGCCAATGCAAGGACCTAACTCTACGGTGAATGATGATAAAAAGAAAATAAAAAGAATTGCAGGTAATACCAGTTGAAGGATAAATACGTGCATAAGGATGCATTGCTCCAGGTCCTACCAGCTTCAAAACAGTGATGAACAATGGTTGAAAAAGGATGGCCAAGTGCTGGTTACTGTAGTCTGGCTGTGTGGTGATTCTTCATGTTAAGAATAGTGTACAGAATGTGGCTAAACACATTCCTGTCCATACTATGTTTATTGTGCCATTACCCTACTGCAGAATATACTGCATGTTCAGTAAATGTGTGTTAAGGATAGTCCTCAAAATGTGGCTAGCATTAGATTTACAATAACCCCATAACATGGGTGGTGGTGGTCTGCAATCAACACTCTGAAGGAGGAGGAAGCTGATGCTTTCACAAACATAGGAACTGAACTAGTTCATCTATCCCAGTATCCTGACTCTGCCAGTGGCCCGTACTAGATACTTCAGAGGAAGATGTAGGTAACCTACAGAAGATAGAATCATAGAATATCCATTTTGGAAGGGACCTCAGGAGGTCATCTAGTCTAACCCCCTGCTCAAAGCAGGACCAATCCCTAAATGGCCCCCTCAAGGATTGAACTCACAACCCTGAGTTTAGCAGGCCAATGCTCAAACCACTGAGCTATCCCTCCCCCCAATAGCAGAATAGGCATGCCATGAAGAAAGGTGTGGTGGGGGGGGGAGCTGGGGTTTCTTTTTGGTTTTTAAGAATCAACTTGGATTTTCTTTCTCAGTCCTAAAAACTTTAACATGACAATCTTCTACTGCAAATGAGGTCAAAATATTAATAAAACACTTGCTATCTTTTTTCCTTTTCATACTGTGTCCCTACTCAGTGATGTAAGGCTTCAGTTTTCTGAATACAAGCTTATTTATTAAGATTTCCTATCCCTCTTACTTCAGTAATGTGATTGACTGATACAAAAGAGTCCATAAATCACCTTGGACAGTCATCAAAAAAATGCAGCCAACATTCCTTTAAGAAGGAAAAACAATTCAAATATTGTTTAGGCCTATGAAAATTGCACTTGGCAGTCAGATTAACATGCGTTGGGAGAGCTGTAAAACGCACGGGACTGAGGGCTAGACACACAGAAGAACATGGGTACTGCAGCACTGTCATGTTTACAGTGATACAGATCGAAACGGAACAGCTTATATACTGTACTCCAGCTAGTGTGCGACAACTCCTGTTTAGTAACTCTTCTGTGTAGATGAGGCCTCTAGCACTGCATTGTGTAACTCTTAGGTGCCCTGCTATCCAAGTAGAATCCACAGCCCTGCTTTTAGTGCCAAGGCTCCCTAGCAATGTATGGGGAGAGTTAAGCACCCAAGAATGGGATCAACAAAAGCGAGCACTCTTGAGCTGGGAGCCACCTAAGCTAGCCAGTAGGAAATGCCAAGGAGGCAGGTGGGACCTAAGCTCTGTCCCTAAAAGGGAATTAAGCACCTAAGTCAGGGTCAGAGGGTGAGATTCTCAGTCATGAACTCTCTGTTGGAGTTGGGCACCTAAGCCATGCTGCGGGAGGGGAGGAAGCGGCAGCCTCCCTCATAACCTTTATCCCAGTGGCTAGGGCATTCACCCAGGATGTGGGAGACCTGGGTGTGCTTCTGCGTGACATGAAGAAAGGATTTGAATTGGGTTCCCCACTGCCAGGGATTCCAAAGAGTCATCATCTTTCTCTCGCTGGCCCAATGCATATTTAATTATTGATACGCAGTAGAGCAGCTCAACAGGAGAGCTTGAGAGAGACACCAGAATATCCCATAGTCCACTGGTTAGATGAGGCTATAAGGGAGGCTGCTGCCTTCTCCATTTTGTGGGTTTAGGCATGCGCAGTGCATAACAGATTGGATCGGGGCAATGCCTCGTGTAAGGATCCGGCTGTGGGGAGAGGCACAATTTAGGCACCCAGCTGCCAACACTGAGGCTGCTGTGTGCATGCTCATTAGGAGAAATGTAGGCATTATGAAGACTTTAATGGTGGAAAGTCAGGAACCTAGGGACTTCAAGCACCTCTAGGGTTAGGCAGCTGCTGAGCCAGGAGTATTGCATATACCACTGGCATGTAAATGTTGGATGTCAGTGCTTGATTCTTTTTGGTGGATCTAACCCTGAGTACCACTATGCATTTTTTTTTAAAGACTTAGTATCAAATTCAGTTGATATCTCATTACCTTTTTATGAGGGCTAGTTAGTTTTTTGCTCTCCGGTCTCTTGGAAACACCTAGAGCTCCAGAATTATTTTTCTGCCCCTTGCTGAGACAAAAACTGGCACATAAAGTAGTCCTAGCGTATGTTTAAAGTATGTAAGAAAACCATGCAGGTCTTAAAATTAGAAGCCACCTGCAGTGGATCATGGGGACAAACACCCTTTCATTGCTAGCCTATAGAAAATCTAATTCCCTGCAAACAAAACATCTGCAAGGAGCGGTACTCTACACCCAGATAAATCCCTGGTTTTCTTCAGGCTGCTAACCGGACACTGTGGTGGCTGAAATTGTGGTTTTATTTTATTTTTATATCTAACTTCACGTGCACGGCTAAAATTCAGCTTCTTGAAGCAGCTTGGCTTGCTAGCATTCTGTACAGCCAAATCTGGATCTAGTGCTGATTAGTGAGATGATTAATCAGGCAGCATTGATGGATGTGGTGGTGAGTTTTTTGTCCAGCCTTTTTGTTGGAAGGATGGTAATGGATCCATAACTGTTGATCTAGGCAACAAGACATTGCACAATTTTACATTTTAAAATTCCTTCCCTTTCATTTATTGTTTCCAAAGCCCTTTGTAAAAACTGTCCGTGCAACAGCACTGATATGCAGCCATTTCTGGGGTGGGGAGTGATAACCAATCAAATACAAGACAATAAAGAGAGTGCTTCACATTGCTAGCAAGAAGGGTGATGGAATACAACTTTAAATGATGTTTTGTGTGTCTACTATATATAACATCATACCAGACATAATACACGCTAAGTCTGACGATCTTCCTAGCTTATTTCTGTGGAAACTTCTGATTTTTCTGCCTAGAGTAAACTTGTGGAGTTGGCGGGGAAACCAGAGATTGTTCTTCTCCCTTTGAGGCTACTAAATTTGAGAACTGTCTTGAGTTTAATAGAGAAGTTGAGATGCATGGAGTCAAAAAGGAGGAACATACATAGATGAGTTCTGGTTCTTAATGGGTTGATGACACAGAGTTATGCTATTATGAAATTATATTCTCCAACCTTTTCAGCTTTTGGCTGGCTAACTGTGAATATCAGTGTGGACTTCAGCAGATTCCAGAGTTGCTCTTTCAGTCCTCTTAAATTTTTTATTAAGAGGTTGCTAACTGATAACCTCCTGTCAAAATAACCGCTAGGCGGCGCCTCATAAAGTGTGTGAAATATGCTGTTTGGTAGGTGTCCAAAAGCTATATTTATTTGGTCAGATTTCTGATGCAATTTATGCTGTCCACGTCTGACTGGAGCTCTGATAGATGAGTGGAATGTTACTGCCCTGGAGTGGCTGGCTGCAACGTGGGACATTGGCAAGGGGAGGGAATACGGAAACCAGCATGGTGTTAAGACATCCTGCTGTCTCTGGTTTTAGGCCTAGAGGCTGGAGCTCCCCTCTTAGCTCAGTAACTTAAAGGTTAGAGAGCTGGCACACGGTGGCCATCTTTGTAGGTCTGCTCGTAGCAATGCACGGATGGTGGGGGAACTGAAGCTGGGTTTAGCTCTTGACCATGGCCAGTCTTTCAGTGCTTATGTATCCAAACGCTTACTGAAGATCCACTGCATTTCATATCCAAGAGATACCTGTTTTGAGAGGCATGAGGTGCCCAATGGGAGCGTGCGCGTGTGTGTGGCTACATGGTCACAAACCCAAGATGGCTCCAAAAGCACTTGCGTTGAATGCATTACAGAAACCAGACAAGTTGCATTGCATAAGATAAACTGGCGGTATAATTTTATATGGTAGTTTGAAAAGCCTTCCTCATTGTTGCTAGCCTGCAACTTAAGTTTTCATAAATTTCAGTCTGGTATTTCCTGAAAGGAAATCTCCACTCCAGGTGCTAAGGGATTAAATTGAGGTAGATGATTACCCTCAAACAGCAGAGCATGATCAGGCAGAAATATAGAACAGGTGCTTCTCTGCTGGTAAATACAACATGTGCGCGATGAGAGGTAAATTACTCAGTGATTTGAAAGAAAATTTAATAAAATCAACAAAATGTTAAATTTTACCATTTCTCTGTCTATAGCCTTGCTGCTATTTACTGCATGTGGGCTGTTGTGTGTTCTTCCACAATGAGGAAAAATGCTGTAAAATACTTCGTTAAATGAAGCAGTTGCTACTCACTTCTTTTCAACCTCATATTGGTTTATTACTGTTTGAAAGGCCTGTGGAGAAACAATCCAGAGCTTTCAAAATTGTTTTGCAGGAGAGGCAAGAGTCAGAGTTGTTGTGTTTTGATTTAGGCCTTGTTTATGCACAGATGTTTGTACTGGTATAAATATTTTGGTCAGAGATGTGGTTTTTACTGATATAGTTATACTGGTATAACCCCACTCCCCACCACTTGGGGTTTTTTTGTTTTTTTTTTACTGCTTTGCCTTTATTGATACAGTTAAAGTAGTATTACTTTTATGAGAAAACAAGGTATTTGATAAAAATTTTATATTGTGTGGGGAACGATCTGTCACTTTCAGTTGTATGCTTGGTCCCCTTGACTCTTAAATTGTTATCTCAGCTCTGTCATTGGCTCCTCCGTTTTGAGCCAGTCACTTAATCTTATTGCTTCAATTTCTCTAGACTAGAGATACCTACTTTACCTCCACCATGGTGTTATGAGGAGTGATTGAGTAGTCAGTGTGTGTCAAGTGCTTGGAGGATACAAGTTTAAGAACATAAGAATGGCCATACTGGGTCAGACCAAAGGTCCATCCAGCCTGGTATCCTGTCTACAGACAGTGGCCAATGCCAGGTGCCCCAGAGGGAGTGAACCTAACAGGTAATGATCAAGTGATCTCTCTCCTGCCATCCATCTCCACCCTCTGACAAACAGAGGCTAGGGACACCATTCCTTACCCATCCTGGCTAATAGCCATTTAAATACTGCCATAAGGTGTAGAAGCTCTCCAATATATTCCAGTGGCCATAGAATCATAAAATATCAGGGTTGGAAGGGACCTCAGGAGTTCATCTAGTCCACCCCTGCTCAAAGCAGGACCAATCCCCAACTAAATCAGTCATGACGTCTTGCCTACAATCCAGGAAGAATATTTTTTTGGTATGATCCTCCCACGTTCTTGTCATGCATGGACCTTAGCCAATGCTTGAAAAGCACCTGTCTCATCTAGGCTGGCATAGGACTAAATGCAAAGAAACTCACTTAATAGATATTGATGGTCTAAGGAATTAAGATTAATTAATTCTTAAGATTCAGAATTGTTGAAAAAATACCTAATAGTTTAACCTTTGCCAATATGTTAATCTTCTTTTTTCCCAGAGCTGTTTTAACATAGCCAATACTTCAGGTCTGCAGCAGACAAAAAATTTTAGGGGTACTAACATTGCCTGTTTAGGGTCCGGCATGGGTGAACCCATCACTGATGCTGTTAAGCGTTTTTGAAAGTTTAATGATTTTAAATTTACATTGCACACGTCCAGAATCCTGATCAGTTCTAAACTCCCACTCATAAAATTTGATGATCTCCAATATTATTAAATTGCTCCACATGGTACAAAACTGTGCAAACCCAAGTACTTATAAAAAGAAAATATGTGAAGTGCTGCAATAATTTAAAATTGCTGTGTGCACTGCAGAGTGCTGTAATACTGCTGGAACATATCAAATATTTTTATAAGGACCTCAAACTGGAATAGAGTCAAATATCCTTGTAATATAAAAGTGCAAAACATATTGAACCATTCTGCAGGTGTAATATGTAACACTTGAATTCAATTTTATGAAGTTGTTAGACTGTTGTACCAGCCTGACTGCCTCAAACGCTAGGAGTTTACAGACTAAGGCACTCTGTCTCCCTCTTTGGATCGACCAAGTTTAGTGATTCAGTCAGAGAACAGGTGAGGTGTCCCTTTATTGCTGTAGAATCATGGGAGAAGGGAGGGGATGGAAGGCAGCATGGTCTAATGGACTGTGAATCAGAAGAAAAGGGTCTCCTGCCGGCTCTAACACTTGCCTGTTGTGAGGCTGGGCAAGTCATTTCACTTCTGTGTGCCTCTGTTTCCTCTTCAACCTTTCATGTTGTCTAGTTAGACTGTAAGCTCTCTGGGGTAGGAACCATCTCTTATGATGTGTATGTACAGTGCCCAGCAACGTGGGCCACAGTTTCAGGTGGGGCCTCTAGGTGCTACTGTAATACAATACGTGTCGGAATAGACCCTCCAGGTATGACTAAAGGAGTTGCTGAAAACTTCATACTAGAGCTATTGGATTTCGTTTTTCAATTTCACTTTTAGTTGTACACCTTCTTGAATAAGACAGCCGCTCCTATTCCTAGATGCATGCCTGCATCCCGCAAACCACGCGCATGCTCCGCTTCCCGTGAGAGTAGTCTTCCCAAAATCAGTGCGATTTCACATCCATGAAGCGAAGCATGCGGCCCCTGTGAAGCCACGTGATCATTTTGGTTCCATAACAGCTTCCTTAGGTGTCCCCGTGAGAAACGTGAATGTTAATTACTGGGACCATCCTATAATGCATCTCAGAGTAAATGGGGGACAATAACTCTACAGTAATGTCTCCGAATGAGCCCTGCTTGGCAGTGGAAGTCATCCTGGGAATGGATAATGTAATGCAACCTGCTCGCTTTGCAGTCATTTCAGCTGCTTTGTAGGGAGTTGATGCCGCACCAGCACATCCCAGTGCGTACCGCTTGTGAAAGTAGATGATGTGACCCAAATTGTCCAGAGTACGAAGTAGTCTTGCATTTCCCAGTGCAAGGGAGAGAGCGACCTATCTACGGCTCTTGTACTCCTGCCCATCACCATAGTATCTGAGCGTCTTTCACATCAATTAGGCTGTCAATAGCAAAGTCCTTCCTGGAGTGTATGGAGTCTATGGTGGCTCTCCCTTTGGCTTATAGAAAGCTCTGCTTCGATGTGGTCTGTCTTTTCAGTTTATTCATGCTGAAATGCGTGACCTATGTCTCTTTTTAAATGCTTTCTATTCCTGGAGTGAGCAGGATGAATGCAGGTATCTTGTAAACAAGCAGGACATGATGGGCACTGTCTATAATCTATTCAAATTGTATTAACTGCACCTCCCAAGCAGCCCTACGCAGACTCTGTAAAAAAGCCACGATAACATCTTCCCTCAATTTCCTCTTTATTTTCTCATACAGCATATGCATTTTCTTCTGCCTCCTGCACAAGAGACTACAGCGTCTTCTGAGTTAATAAAATGACACAGAGGTCATTTATATTAAGACAGTTAAATATTTGCCGGGCCCGTTACAGTGTATTAAACAATGCTTTATTGTTTGCTCGCCCCGGACCTGATGCATGTCTCCAGCAGACAGAATAGCCTAGTCTGTCTGCTTTTTTCAGGTACGTGTGGCAATGCAAAATTTGAAATAAGAAGTGGAGATACAGCTTTTCTGCTGAGTGATGGGTTCAGTTAAGGATACAGCATTCAGATAGTCTGTCTGCTCCTGCCCCTCCCCCCAAAAAAAATCCTGTGTGTATGACAACTCATTAAATGATGCCACCATCCCCTGAAATGCTGCCTCTGAGACTAGTGCAGTCAGGAATAACTTCCATGGGGTACTGTGCAGTACAGGGGCACTTTGCAGGCTTTAAAATGAATGGCATTTCCATAGTAAAGGGAAGAACCCAGCTTCCTGCATCTTCTCCACTCTAAAAAGTAATATAAAAAACATTGATGAAAATCTTACATACGCAGCACGGATGGGCTACATATCATATAAAGTTATCCCATATTCTTAGTAGAGATACTATATTGGCACTTAGAGGACCCATTATACTAGGCACTGTACAAGCATAGTAAGAGGTGGTCTCTTTCCTAAAGAACGTGAAATCTAAATAGACAAGCGAGACAAAGGGCATATTGGATCCATTTTTCAGACCGGGAAGTAAAGCAGGAAGATATTAAGGGACTTGTTTAAGGTCCCGGGGAGTCTCTGTCAGAGCTGGAATAGAGCACTGGACTGGGACATAGAAGAGCTGGGTTTTAATTCACGGCTCTACCACTTGTTTGCTAAAAGTATCAAGATGAAATTACAAATGGCAAATTGGGCCTCTGCGGTGTTAAGAACTTGAGCTGGTTGCAATTGTTCAAATAATGAGGGAAAAATTGATTTTTTTTTTTTAAATTTCTCCCTCCAAATTTCATTTTTTAAATTTCCCCTTTTCCCCCCTCATCTGTGAACCCTCTCCTGGAGGTAGACATCTAAGCTGCTAAGGTAGCTCATACCCTAATAGCCAAAATCCAGACCTTTCTTGCCACAGAGGAAGAAGAAGAAGAGAGGGACTATTATAGCAAACAGCGTGGTGGTTTGGGTACTCACCTGGAATGTTGGGAGACCTGGATTCAGGGCCTGGCTCCAAATCTGTCAGACCAGGGATTTGATCCTGGGTCTCTGCTTCCTAGGTGACTGCCCTAACCACGAAGCAAGGGGGGGCACATCCTTGCAGCTGTCTTTTGTGACAGGTGTCAGGTCTTTGCCATGCTCTGAGTACATTGGGCCTGGCTGGCAAGCTAGGTGCAGGAATGCCTAGCCTGAGAATCCTGCTTTGGGGTAGGTGAGGTGGCTTTGCATCCTCCTGCTGCTGGGAAACGTAGGCACCTACGGGGATAGGCAGCAGCTGAGCAGTGGTTCTGACGACATCAGTGGGACTTGAATGATGGCCTAAGGTCCCTGAAGAGGCAGTTAGGCACCTATATCTGGTCCCTTGTGTTTTATTTTCAGAAGCAGGTCCCAGGCCCTTTGAAAATCACACCCAAGGTGCCTCAAGCTGGGCACTCAAAAAAAGAAGCAACCGAACTTTGAGGCCACCTTTGAAAAATCGGCTGTTAAGTGAGTTGCCGAAAGCCACATAGCAAAGTGGTGGCAGAGTCAAGGAGAGAGCCTGGTACGCGGGACGCCTAATTCTCTACACTAAACCCTTGTTCTCTGAAATTCAGCCCACAGTTGGTTGTTTCAATGCCCGCAACAATTTACAGTACAAAATGAGCTTTAAAGCAGGATGTTGTGAGGACTAACCAACAGCTGCGTAAGAGGTAGGTGAGATGTGGCGGTGATATCTACCTAGCTAGAATCATGGGGTTAGGAGGGACCACAAGGGTCATCTAGTCTAACCCCCGCCAAGATGCAGGATTTCCTCACCATGGTATCTGAGCACCTCATCGTCATGAATGGCTTTTATCATCACGATACCTCGGTGAAGTAGGGACGGTTTACCCTGTTGTAGAGACGGGGAACTGAGGCACCGAGATGCTTGAGTGACCTGTCCAAAGCCACACAGAGAGCCAATAAAAGTGCTGAAAGTTCAACCTGGGTCTCCTGGACACCTGGTCAAGAAACATGGTGTCTTGTCCATGGAAAATAATGGATGGAAAATGAAAAGGGAGGAAAAAATAACTTTGTCAAATTTTTCAACAGCTTTGTTTCTTCAGGTTTTTGTTGAAAACGTGAAACGTGGTTTCTCCCCCGTCCCCCCCCCCCCCCCCCCGCCCCTTCAGTTTTTGGCAACTGAAAGCTGAAAAATCTCAGCTGGTTGAGCAAAAATGTTCCACAAAACCAAAAATGTTTGCCCAACTGCTGAAAACGTTTGTCAGTTGCCAGAAACTTCAAAAAAAAAAAAAAAAAAAAGAGCCCTAAATGGCCATCTTGAACAAGCTGCTGCTTATTTTCCTGTCACACAGCACTACCTAGCTCTGAAGAGAGGGCATGCCTGTTTGCATATGATGTGTTTGGGGGGAGGTTTTTTTACTCACTGGACTCCTCTAGTGTCTCATATGCCATTTGTGTTTCTGTAGGGCTGGGAGACACTAACACTTGAGAAATCCTTACTGAGGGTAAACTTGGATTTGACCGAGCTTATTGCTCTGGCTTTTGTTTTACAAAACCAGAACCGGTTTGCATTTTCCCGGACCCCCTCAAGTTTGAGTGGAAGTGATAGTATTCTGGGTTTGGCTGACTTGTTTGCATTGTCTTAGCACAACTGCATAAACGCTTGAGATCAGAAAGTACTGAGGACTTCTTGGGGGGGTCTTGAGCATTCTCAGCTCCTATTGACGATTGGGCCTAATGGAGCTAACATAGGGGTTTCCTTGCAATTTTTCTCTTTCTCTCAAAGATGAGCCTTTTCCTCCATTCACTACCCCATCTACTAAGTCACAAAGCTCTTCAAGGATTAAAATATGAGACTGGCCATAACCTATCATGCAATTTTTACAGCAAGCATCTGTCACCTTTTCCCCCCTGTCATGGGAACATAGTGCATCTCAACTTTTTGTTTTCTTCTACTATTCTTCTTGCTATCACCATGGCAACAGTATCGTGGCTATGGAAATGAATGACTGTGTATTGTAAAAATGGGTTACTGGGAGTTACAGTGTAACCTGCAAAGCAATTTACCTGTCAAGGTGTGAAAGCTGTACAAAGACAGATTGGGATACGATGGCAACTGGGAGGCAGTGTTTTTTAGAAGTTACAGCAGTGCTCTGGGGGCCAGGTGTCCTAGGTTCTATTCCTGATGGTGCCACAGACTTGTCCTTAGATCATGGACAAGTCATGTAATCTGTGCCTCAGTTTCCCTTGTTCTGTACAGTGGTCATAATGACACCGATCTACCCCTCAGAGGTATTTTGAGGCCTGTTCTGTCATCACTAAAAAGAGCCTTGATACTGTTGTCATTCACTCAGAGGACATGTTTGCCACTGGCTACCTCTTGGGCTCAATCCTTCCGTTGCTGAAATGACCATTGGGCAGAACTAAGCAGAGCTGGGGAAGTCTGGCAGAGCAATTTTTCAGAATCGTTAAATGAATCTGCCCAGGTTATGTTTGCTTTCTGCCTGAATTTCGCTTTGTGCTGAGGGATCAGCCGAAAAGGACCCTGTATCTCTCAAATCTGCTTCAGGCATTGGCCTGTGCTCTTTGAGGAGGGGTGATTTTTTATTTTTATTTTTTTAGACTCAACCTAGGTCAAATTCCACACAGGCCCTGCTGGGACTTCAATAGATATTTTTTTTCCTCCACATAAATTGCATATTTTTATCACATTATTTGTGCCGCTTCAATATACTCTCGGCTCTCCCTGTGTTTGTGTCCTTTTTCCTCATTGAACATCACTCTCACCGCTTCTGCTGTGCTCGGAATAGCAGGGAGAGGCCATTACTGTATTTATGATCACAGTCAGTGCTCCAGTCACCTGTGTTAACTGTCTTTTGAATGCCTTTGTACTAAGTTCCCAGGGTCAGGTTTAAAAAACGTGTGATGTCGACAGCGGTGTTTGTTGGCTCTTGCAGAGCCCTCACCCCGTGCAGATGGTGCTTGTGTTTTGAATGCCTCGGGCATTCCAGAAGGAGCTGCAGTATAGTGACACTTTGGGGGGGGGGAGTAGCTATTTACTTGTGGCAGAAACGCTGTGACTTCACACCTGCATGCAACACAGCACCACACAATACGCAGCGAACTCATGGCCTGATTAAAACACCTCCGTAAGCAGAGGGCTGCCATGTAGGATGCAAAGTGCAGAAGGCACTCACGACAGGAGAAAAGCAGCTTCTCCATTCTCCAGGGGCCTCTCGAAGAAAGGGGTTTCTTGTTTTTTAACACCTCTCTCCTAGTCTTCTTTCAATGGCAACAAGGGAGGGTTGCAACATGCTTCCCCTTTATGGCTCTGTTTTGGGTTACAGACTTGCAGCGCTTGGGCTTAACGTGGGGCCAGATAACATGAACAACGCATTCATCTGCTGAACTCTCTCACTCATGGTTACGCCCCGCTCTCTCACTCATGGTTACTGACTGCTGGGCGTGCATCCCCGATTTCCTAGCACTCTTCCTACCTGCAGTGCATTGTGGATGATTTTCCTGGGCCTTCTGAGACCTAATGTGCCTGCAAGGATATTGTGGAAGGAAACACAACATGCTCAAATTTCCCACAATCCACAGCTCGGCAAATCCCAAGACTCCTCAGAGGCTATCCTCTAATACATGTCCCTGCTTCAACCACTGCTCTTTGCATGGCCCAGATCTGCATCAAAGAACGCGGTGCTTCCGGAAGGGTTCCTCATGGAGCTGGTGAGATTTAAGTGGCCACTGAGAGTCATGGGCAGGCATTCTGATGTGTGCGATTGAGTTCTGCTTTTCTTCCCATTGTTTCCATCTTAATCTTTAGCTGGGGACAGCATTACACTGAAAGCTGGCTCTCAGCTAGGGACTCAAACTCCAGTTACCCGTAATGACTGCTTAGCCACCACCAAGTCTTGTTATATTGACAAGGTATTTGCCTCTTGTTCTCCATCAAGCTGATTTTCAAGCTCTGCCCTGTCAATCAATGCACATGGTTCTGCGTCTCTTGGCTTGTCTGCTGTGGTGCCTTGTGCTTTGTGTTAAGGTGTGAGAACCGTGAAGCAAAGCTGAGTGTTCTTGTCACCTTATGGGAGAGTCACAAGGCAAACCTCTTGAGAAGCCAAGAGACCTGAAATTGCATGCATGAATATATTATAAATTGTCTGGGCTTTGTGAATGTGTGGTTTCAGGCTGTGGGTGGCTATAGGCAATGATGCATTAAGTTGGAAGATAATGTACTCTGCAAAAATTAAAATAAAGGTTATGGGACTATTTGGTTTTGCCAGTGGCTGAAGGCTATTCTAATTTATTAACCCGTAGCATCTTGGCATTTTCCAGCCTGCAATGAAATGAAGGCTTAGATTATATCTAGTTATCAGTGAATTCCACAGGCATAAATAGTCCGCTTGGATGAAGCCTGGCATCTCTTTCCATGTGAGCAATTTCTGCCTGCGAGATGTGTACCTATAACTTTGCAACCACTGAATGACTGACAGGTGAAAATAAGTGTGCATGACTCCAACTACTTGGCTTTCTCCCACATCAGGGACAAGGGTTTAGATTCGTATCTGGGGTTCAAATAAAATGTGAAAAATAGGTGCACAATGGAGAAAATCAAGCCTGAAATATGGGTGTGGTTCATTTACCTCTGTCGGACTGAATTTCCTTAGTTTCACTTTATACCACTGAGATCAGGAAGGCATCCTGCATCAGAAACTCATGTGCACCTTGAAACCAGAAAAAATACTCAAGTGAACGCCTACTCCCCCTGAGCTCCTTGGGGAAGTTTTGGACTTTGGACACACTCCCCTCTGCGACCTCGTTCCTCCAGGAGTAACTTGCATTGGTGTTGCCGCCCTCTTATTAACACAGGGTCAGGGCCTCTATGCTCTTTGTCCTGCTCCTTGCTTTATTTTTCTTTGGCCTCAACACTCAGCATCTGATTGTGCCGTGAAGAATCAAGCCCTAAGCGTGAAGAATGCAAACTCACTGAAACCCAGATTAGGAGAGGAAAGTCTCCTTTTAGTTAAAGCTCAAAGAATTCCTAAGGCTTTCGGCATGATTTTAGCCACCTCATTGCTATTTTTTTATTTCCCCTCATCCCCTCAGCTGCCTGCTTAAGGCAATACAGTAAACCAGCGCAGAGCTAAGATTAGGGATGGGCATTTGAACCGTTCTAAGTTCCTGTTTGGATAGTATGAACCGTGGTTAGCAGCTGCTATGTACAGCAGTGGCAGGCCGCGCAGGGCTGTGTTTACATTTTTCACAGACATTGCAGCCTGAGTGCCTAGCATGTGCCCTCTAAGGAGCTGGAAGTTTAATGTGAAGCACAATGCAGTGAGCAGAGCAATTCCGACAGTATGAGTCAGCTGGGAGAAGGCTTCTTCGGGCTTCAGCAGGGTGGCTGTTTAAAGAGCTCATAGAAGCATGGAAGCACTTTTTAGCAGTGGGAAGCAAAGCATTCTGAAAGTCTCTGGTGCTTCTGTAGTTATTTAATGGGCTTTCCTCTAGCCACTGCCGACCCCCCAACAAAATATCGGACTGGAAGACTCATCCTCCAAGGAAGTGTAGAATAGTCTCTTTGGGTGGTTTTGCTGTGTTAGCTCAGCACTCATTCTGTCTTGACCTAATGGGATCAGGTAGCTTCTATATAGCACCTTTAGATGCTCAAACAAAGCACTTCCCGAACATTGAGTCACTGTGTCCCTACGGATTAGCTCCATTTGACTGGGGAGGAAGTGAGGTATAGGGACTTCGTGACTTGTTCAAAGCCACGCAGCAATAGGGTGTCGGGGGCCATCTGCGACTGCTAGTAGCGCACATCCCCAGCCGGCCAGAGATGGGACGCTCCAGGAGGAATGCTCTCAGTTACTACAGAGAATTCTTTCCCAAGTGTCTGGCTGGTGGGTCTTGCTGACATGTTCCGGGTCCACCTAATTGCCATGTTTGGGGTTGGGAAGGAATTTTCCCCCAGGTCAGATTGGCAGACTCTGGATTCTCTGTAAATTGAAGTTTTTAAATCATGATCTGAGGCCTTCAGTAACTCAGCCAGAGGTTAGGGGCCTATTAGAGGAGTGGGTGGGTGAGATTCTGTGAGCTGTAATGTGCAGGAGGTTGGACTAGCTGATCACAGGTTCCTTCCAGCCTATGAGTGAGCCAGGATTAGAATTTAGGACCCCCCCCCCCCGACTCCCAACCATTATGTGCTCATTCTCCCAGTATCCTGCCTGTGTATGTATATAATCTGCCCAATTCTTTGTATTATGACAGAGCCTAGAGGTTCTGACTGAGAACAGAGCTCCCGTCTGCAAAGTGCTGTACAAATATGTAAAGAGAGGCCCTAACCCAAAAAGTTTATAATCAAATAGGCGAGGCAGAGAAAGGACGTATTGTCCCTGTGTTACAGATGGGAAACGGAGGCGCAGAGAGATTAAATGATTTGCCCAAGGTCACACAGGAAGTCTGTAGCAGAGCTGGGATTTGACTCCAGTTCTGTGGGTCCTAGTCCAATTCCTTAACCACAAGGACAATCTGCCTGCTTAGAGACCAGGCTTGTATCTCTTTTGTGCCTATCCAGATGCCTATCCTCCTTTGTGCTGAATATCAGTGTGCCCTCTCCCCTCAGAGCACAGGCTGGGTAATGCTGGCTCACTCAGAGCTGTGCTGCAGTCTGTTTGTTTTCTTCTTACCGTTGAGAGGCACAGGCTCTCAGAGCTGGGATTTCAGGCCACGTCTTCATTGTCATAATGACTGGCTTAACTAAGGCAAGGTCGTGCTGGAGAACATTCCTGACCACACACTGCAAACACAAGGCTTGCTCGCCCCTTGCGTGTGGGCCTCTGGGCAGTGCTTCGGTGGCCTTTTTTTTTGTGCTGTCCAAATATTGACTGTGCTCAAGGGCTACAGCGTTGCTAAAACAACAGTTGCTGCAATCACTTGGGGCTCAGGAAGTTCCTGACATGCGAGAGTCTATCTTGCTGAAGGGCTGCTTTGTAAAATGTACTCCAAGGGAAGAGTTTTATTGTCCCGCCCTTGGTGGGCCTCAAACCATTAGGAGAGTGGGAGTGGACTGTAGGTGAATAAATGGTTGCAGGGGCCTTACGTTTTGCAGACTTTGGGGAGCTTGGGCAATTGGGGGCAGTGGTTGTTTGTTTGCTGGGAAGGGCCTGAGGTAACTGGGAGAGGGATTGAAGGAGGCGGTAGGTGAGAACTGAGGCACATGTTACCATGCGGGGGATGGAAACTTTAGATGGGGGAGGGTCCCCTTTAAAGAAAGGAGTGATCAGTGAATGCAGGGAGGGGGTGCAGCCAGAGCAGGGCCTCTATAAGCATCGCCCAGGGATGCACTTGACACCTGTCTAGCTCTGGCTCTGGAAGTGAGGGTGGCAAAGGACAGACTATAAGGTAGGACTGCCCTTTCTCTTCTGTCCACCTTGTCGGGATTGAAAATTATAACACAAATCATCCCACCATTGACCCCTCCCACTCCCAAATCCCAGTTTTGTTCTATTTTAATATATAGCCTGATTTTGTTACCCAGCTATGTGCTGTCTCTGCTCCCCCCATTACCCTTATCTGGTAGGAAATTTATTTTGAGCCAGGTCCTATATTATATGGCCAATAACATTGCTCAGTGAAGGGAGAGAGACTAATTTGTATCCTCTGTGCACTGATAATAAAAATGTAGCTCTTAAAGTATTCCCCCCGCCCCCCTTAAACTGCAGTTATGTTTCCTTGAATAGATAAATGCAAGATAAATTTAATTACAGCATAATTTCTCCCAGGTTGAATAACCTTTAAACCAGCTCTGAACTTGAGAACACATTTGCAGATAATGCACTGTCCATTACAGTGTCTAAATCTACACTTCTGAAAATGCACAATAATGCCACTATGAATACCAAATTAGTTGTGTTACTCCTTGCAGCCTTGAATCCCCAAAGAGTGAGTAACACTGTGACAGCCCACACAAAGTGTCGGTGGCTGTCGTTCGTCTCTAAGGTGCCACAAGTCCCCCTGTTCTTCCTGCGGCTACAGCCTAACACGGCTGCTACTCTGAAACCGGTCCTCTTAAAAAGCCCATTCTGTGAGTTTTAACGGTGGGGAAAGGTGCTTGGTTGACCGTTCTTGGCACTGCCATGGTGTGCTATTTGTTTAGCAGTTGGGCAAGCGTCCTCTCCCCTACCTCTGTGCTGATGGGGATCTTTTCCTGTTCTAGGGGGACAGCTTAGTTGTCTTCCACTTGCTTTAACACTTTAAGTCTGGGCTAAGACTGCCGGTCGTCACGTCTGCGAGGAGCTAAACTAAGAGCGCCAAAGCATTTCACCAGCTACAAGTGCCCTGGGCTGGAGCTGAACTGACCGACAGCAGGAATGTGTTGTCACCTGCGTCCCATTCCTGAGCCATTCGACTCATTAGTTAGCGGTCCTCTTTCCAGTGCATCTGTCCTTCACGTTTGATGCCAGCATACCTTGTTTAGATCAAATGGGCTCAGCTGCTATTGCGCGCACCACAGCCACAAAATTTGCTATAAATGTCCCATCTCGCGCGAAGGCTGGGATGCTAAAGGGAATGGGTGTCAGGCTTTGAATTCATAGGATGAACGGCTGCTGCTGTACAGTGCCAACACCCATGCTCTAGTCCATGTTACTTGTTCCTCTCCTGGGAAATTTACCCTAGGTCATGCCAACCTACACATGGGCAGTGGGGGATCAGAGAATCATAGAATATCAGGGTTGGAAGGGACCTCAGGAGGTCATCTAGTCCAACCCTCTGATCAAAGCAGGACCAATCCCCAATTAAATCATCCCAGCCAGGGCTTTGCCAAGCCTGACCTTAAAAACCTCTAAGGAAGGAGATTCTACCACCTCCCTAGGCAACACATTCCAGTGTTTCACCACCCTCCTAGTGAAAAAGTTTTTCCTACTATCCAACCTAAACCTCCCCCACTGCAACTTGAGACCATTACTCCTTATTCTGTCATCAGCTACCACTGAGAACAGTCTAGATCCATCCTCTTTGGAACCCCCTTTCAGGTAGTTGAAAGCAGCTATCAAATCCCCCTCATTCTTCTCTTCCGCAGACTAAACAATCCCAGTTCCCTCAGCCTCTCCTCATAAGTCATGTGTTCCAGTCCCCTAATCATTTTTGTTGCCCTCCGCTGGATGTTTTCCAATTTTTCCACATCCTTCTTGTAGTGTGGGGCCCACAACTGGACACAGTACTCTAGATGAGGCCTCACCAATGTCAAATAGAGGGGAACGATCATGTCCCTTGATCTGCTGGCAATGCCCCTACGTATATATCCCAAAATTTGAACCGGCGGTCTCCCACATCCCAGATGACTATACCAAGCACTTGGCTAAAGGTTATAAAGGTACTTCCTCCTACAACTGATTTGTGGGGAGTTAGACAGCCTCTGTGCAAGTTTACACATGAGATCAGGCCTCACACACAAGTTAGGCAGAGGAACACCTCTCATTCCCATGGTTTATGGATAACTCTGGGGCTCAGTTGTGCAGACTCCTAGAGGGAGGCAGCAGTGTGAATGCCGAGAGGAAGGAACATAGATGCTGAGGAAACTTTTACTGCAAAACTTAGATGCTGAGCAAATTTAGGAACCTACATGGTTATGCAGCAGCCAAGAATCTAAGTTCAAATGTGGGACCTTTGGCCCTAAACGCATGAGCTGTGACTGCATGAGCTACAAGACACATGTCTGTGAGCCAACACTGCAGCAGGCTCATCATTCTGTAGGAGACCTAGCAACACTAGTGGGGGACAGAGCACCACGCAGAGCAAGCAAGAGGGTTACAGCTAAATTAAAAAACAAACCCCAAGAGTTTCCAGATTTTTTTTTCCAGAAAAGTCGAGTTTTCGAGAGATGACCTGATAGTGAGCATTATATTTGTGGAGTAGAAGCATTTGGAAACACGTAGCGTGTTCCTCTTTAGTTGTATTTTTTTTAAAAAACCAATTCTGTTTCCTTTTGTGTGTGAGAGAATTAGAGATGCAGAACAAATGCATCATTTCTGTGAGCACATTGGCACACCCTCCCCGGCTGCCATCTTTATTTCCCCAGGCCCGTCAGGCATCCAGAGACAAGCGTAAATAGAGACAGACACTAGAAAACATATGCTTACGTATTTGTCTCTCCCATGAAAGCTTCCAGGTTGGGAACAAGAAGAAGCCTGACAGTCCTTGTACAGAGAAAGCAACAGCCTTCAGGGGAGATGTTGTAGACAAGAAGTTTAGGGTGAGATTTTTCAAGCTCCCTTAACGGTGGCCTAGTGTCGCTCCTGTTTCAGCCAAAGGTAAAACTCCCATTGACATCAGCGCTGGGTGGGTGGTGAGCGCTTTTGAAATGCCCACCCTAAACCTGCCAAAGTTTTCAACAGGGGGCCACTTGTTTTTAGTACCCCAGTTCTTGGGCACCCAACGCAAGTCAGCTGGGCTTTGACGTTCACGGATTCTTTTAGCGCCTTCAAAAGCAATTGAAGGGCTCTGGGTGCTCCGCACCTCTTCAAATCAGGCCCAAGGGTTTCAAGTTGGATACCACAAAAATGTAGCTACCTAACTTTAGAAAGCATCTTTGATAATGGTGGTCTTGCTTGTTTCCATTGCAGGGCCTGCCTGGTGTTCTTCAGGGTATTGCATTATTGTCTCTGACCTCTGGCCATACTCTGCCTTCAGCACATGCATCCACAGCTCTTGCTGACGTGATTAGAAGCCAAATGCTTATCTAAGTGAAGGCTGTGTCCATGCCTGATGAACACAGGTTTCGACCTGTGCAGTGTACACTATATTCTGGTTGACTAAGGTAGCACACCAGAGGCATAGGAGATTTGCTGACTGAGAGGCCATAGTCCATGCTAGGAGCTGTGGACACTCAATACTTCTTGGCATCCGGGCCTCTCTTTAGCTAACCAAGGGCCTGGTCCCCTTGTGGCTCCCTGTCAAGTCCTGGAAGTGCTGTATTCTGTGCTAAACAGTGGTTCTCAAACTGTGTGTCGGGACCCCAAAGTAGGTCATGAGTCACCAGGGCTGGCATTAGACTTGCTGGGGCCTGGGGCTTTAGCTCTGGGTGGCAGGGCTCAGGCTTCGGCTGCAGCCCTGGATGGTGGGGCTCAGGTTGCAGGCCCCCTGCCCAGGGCTGAAGCTCTTGGGCTTTGGCTTTGCCCCCTAGCCCCTCTGGAACTCGGGCAGGCTCAGGCTTCGGTTCCCCCTTCCTGGGGTCGTGTAGTAATTTTTGTTGTGAGAAGGGGGTCGCAGTGCAATGAAGTTTTGAGAACCCCTAGGCTAAAGCTTAATTTGGGGCTAGATTGTGGCCTAAATGCCACCTCTCCGTGTAGGGGACAGTGCAGAGCTGCGTCCCACCAGGAGGTGCCCAGGAGATGTTCTGCCTTAGAGGTAACATAATGAAGCCACTTGCTGTCCCCTGGTGTGGTGGCTCTGCTCCATGGGCCAGGAGGGAAGCTGGGAGGCACCATATCCTGCTTTCCAGGGCAGAAGTCCTGCATTTCCTAGAGCACCCCAGGGACTGCTAGTGGCCCTTACACAGCCGTGTAGGGGGGGGGGGGGGAATGTTTCTTGCATCTCCTACAGCGACCACTCACAAACTGTGCGCAGCCTTTCCTCAAGCAAAAACTCCCTCTGAAGTCAAGGCTCTCCAGGTTTGGTGGCACATGCCATCCACCTCTGTCCGCCCCATGCTACGTTTCAGAAGGGAATCCAGGACACCAACCAGAAAAGAGAACATGCTGCTTTCTCTGGTGCAGGAGTTGAGCATGACAGAACAAAAGGCTTTCGTTGCTCATCAACCAACAGCTAACCCCTGTTCATCACTAGAATTTAGATGGCCAAGGGTGACAGGTTTCCTCTGCTAAGCGACTCTACAAATCACGATATGTTTATCTGTCTTCATTTTCCTCCCAGCCTAAAGAAGTCACTTTGTAAAAACAAAAGCTGTTAGTCACAAAGTCCCAGTCCCAGGGAGTTAACATAACCTATGAAATAAGGCTGTCAGGTGTGATTTGCCAAAGGGGAAAAACCATTTAAATTTATTTGACATAACCAACACTAATCATTCCTTGCCTTTGGGTTTTATTAATATCTGTCCATTGCCAGTGATGAGACAGAAGAAGATGCTTTGAATCTTAGAAACTAGGTTGGCCCTGCAGGCTTGCGTAAGGGTAAGTGTCTGTATGTGTGTATGTATATATAGATAGATAGATGATGTACAATATCAGGTGTCATTTTTATGGCACAGTGAGATTTCCCTGACAGAAAACAGAGTTACTGCGATAGTATTATTTCTCCAGAGAGGGGGTGGGGGTGAGGGAGTGGGCAGGAAACCCTCTAGATTGGCGACAGTGGGCTTTTCTGCTGAAACTGTGTTTCATTTTTGAAATGACTGTAGAGGTAGCAGGATACCAACTGTAAGTATACCAATCTGTAAATTGATTGCTGTTTTGCCAGCCAGGCGGGATGAGACCAATGCTGACAGTCAGGAGGTCCCGAGTTCATATCATACCGGCACTAAGTTACATGGGAAAATCACTTTACACCCCTGCCTCGCTTTGCCCAATCTGTAAAATGAGGAGCTAATCCTCTCTGGGGGCATGTGTGTGTGTGTGTCATAGCTAGGTACTTTCTGCACAATGCTTTGAATGTACTAAGGAGTAGACGCTGTACCCACTGAAATCCAGACTAACACTAAATGGGGTTTAGACAGGGGCAAACCTACAGTACCAGGGATACACTGCAAGGGTTACATCGGAGATTAAAGTTCATCCCTGGCAAGTAACGATTGCTTCAGAGGAAAAAAATTCTACTCGCCGCTCAGCATGGCAGATCGCTTCATGTGTGGCACAGCTCCCCTTGAGGGGGGGCATTTTATATGCCGAGGGACTACAAATTTGGCATTTATGTATATAGATGCTAATGTAAAACGTCTTTGGCTTTCCATGGGTGTTGAAGTGGGCTCAAAGTCACTACACAGTAAATCGTCCCTGGTTTGAAATGCTCTTTACAAGCTACAGCATGGGCTGAGTTTTGCTTTCAGAGCTAATTTGACACGGGGATCTTATTGGGCTGGACACATACTGTATAGTTAATGGAGTGCAGGCAGGCCAGTCGATATCTGAGGCCCATTGCAGTTGAAATGAATCACTTGTACAACCTCCTCTGAGAGCAGAATTTGACTTAAGAAAACATTTAGCCTTAATAGGTGTGGATTAGCCTCTGTTCCCTCACTGTCTAGCAGAACACAGAGCTCAGCTGTTGCAAACGGCGTGTAACTCCATCTGTGCCCATTCATATCTGAGGAGCTGATTTGGCTGATGAGTCTCACTGGGTTTTTTTAAAGGTTTCGTCATTGTGCTTGTAGTCCACGCCCAGCTAACTGAAATAAGGCAGGAGGGGGAGGCCCTTGGGTACCGATCTCTGTTCTTCACAGAGTCGCAGACTCCTTTCAGCTCAAGCCGTATTCAAGTGTGGTGATGGCTCTTATACAAGTGATCTTTAAGGGGCAGATTCGCAGCAGATGGAAATTATCAGAGCGCCACTGACTCAGCAGCTAAGGATGGACCCGCCTCTACTCCTGGATCTGAAGAACGACTCACTGGCTGTCTAGTTTTCACAAAGGTGTTGTTGTAGGCAGTGATGAGCTGCCAAAATCTTAACAACCAGTTCCCTCCTCACCCCATGAGGGGGGTCGTGGCTCCCCCATCCCCCGGGGACTCCTGCCCCATCCAACCCCCCGCGTTCTTGACGCCCCCCCCACACGGACCCCTGCCCCATCCACCCCCCTCCCTGACTGCCCCCAGAACTGGGCAGGAGGGTCTCGTGGGCCACCGTAGTGGGTGCCCACCCTGCTCCTAAGAGCCAGAGGGACCTGCCGGGGGGCGAGGTGGGGAGTCCCGGTGGTGCTTACCTGGGGCAGCTCCCAGGAAGCATCCAGCTGGTCCCTCAGGCCCCGGGGTGGGGGAGCGTAGCTGGGGGGGAAGCAGGGGGAGCGGCCGCTCCCACACTGATCACATCAAAAGTGGCGCCTTAGGCACCGACTCTGTGGGTGCTCCAGGGCTGGAGCACCCACGGGAAAATTTGGTGGGTGCAGAGCACCCACTGGCAGCTCCACGCCCGGCCCCAGCTCACCTCCGCTCCGCCTCCTCCCCTGAACATGCTGCCCCGCTCTGCTTCTCCGCCCCCCCTGCCCCGGCTTCCCGCGAATCAGCTTTTCGTGCAGGAAGCCTGCGAGGGCTGAGAAGCAGGTGGCAGCTTCGCGCTCAGGCCCAGGGAGGCGGAGGTGAGCTGGGCGGAGAGAGGGTCCCCTGCGCGCCTCCTCCCCCCCCACGAGTTACCTGCTGCAGCGCTTCTCAGCCCTCCCAGGCTTCCCACATGAACAGCTGGGGGCTGGGGGGTGGAGAAGCAGAGTGGGGCGGCGCGTTCAGGAGAGGAGGCAGAGGCGGTGGTGAGCTGGGGCCGGGCACGGGGTGAGGAGCTGCCAGTGGGTGCTCTGCACCCACCAAATTTTCCCCGTGGGTGCTCCAGCCCCCGAGCACCCATGGAGTCGGTGCCTAAGGTGCCACTTTTGACCAGTTGTTCTAAAAAGGCTTCTAAATTTAACCGGTTGTCCCGTGAGGGCTTCTAAATTTAACAACCAGTTCTAGCGAACTGGTGCGAACTGGCTCCAGCTCACCACTGGTTGTAGGGAACAGTAATAGAGCTCATTTTTCTGCTGCTCTAGCGATAAGGCCATCGTGCTCCCCTAACATAGGAAACATCACACTCAACCAGCCCCAAGATCCATGGGGTCCAGGAGCCAGCCTCTGACAGTGACCAGTGCCAGCTTCTTCAGCAGAAGGTGTAAGAACCGCCCAGTAGCAGCTATGGGACAATTCCCTCCCCCCCCATCGGGTCTAATCGTGGTAGCTAATAGTCTCAGCTTTGTCAATTGGCATAAGCCCTGAAGCACAAGGGGTAATATCCCTTCCAAAATTTGTCATAATTATAACTGGATATTTAAAACATAAAAGCTGCAAGCATCCCTGAAGCTAAGACAGTGGAGAGAGCTGTTTGCCACTTCCCAAGCAAAATGGAGCCTGGTTTCTTGAAAAGCGTCTCTTCTGAGAAATCTAGTTCAGAGTGCAGGATAAAATCAGTGGGGATTTAATAGAGGGAGGTACCTGTTAAAACTAGGCCGAGCCACATACAACACAGGGAGCTCATGACACAGTTGTGTGAAATGTGCAAACCTCGAACTCTGAGGCTTTTAGCTTATGAAAGTCTTTCTTAGGTTGTGATTATGTCTGTTTAGTCAGATAGTTTCCCAGAGAAGGAATTACGGCCCATGGCTACTTCACCAATGTGTTGTGTTGTCATGCACATTCGTAATCATTTCCCCTCTACTACTTGATCTGATTTACATTAGTGTAAGCTGGCTGCCGCTCAAGCTGCTCTGGTGTCTGCTTAAACATTCACTTCCATCCATACCTTACACTCCCAAATTAAGCATTTTGGGGGGGTGGGGGAGGGATAGCTCAGTGCTTTGAGCATTGGCCTGCTAAACCCGGGGCTGTAAGTTCAATCCTTGAGGGGGCCATTCAGGGATCTGGGGCAAAAATCTGTTGGATGATTTAACTGGGGATTGGTCCTGCTTTCAGTAGGGGTTGGACTAGATGCCCTCCTGAGGTTCCTTCCAACCCTGAGATTCTATGATTTCATCATGTAACAACGTGATTTACTCTGCTTTAGTTCATTACCTAAAACAGGTTTGGAACTATTTAAGTCTTTGAACAAAGAATTAAAATGGTGAAATGCAGCAGGCTGAGAGAAAATAGCTTGAGTTCTGCAAAGGGGAGAGGATTGCCAATTTTGGTTGGATGTATTCCTGGAGATTTCATCACATGGCATAATCTTTAATGAACAATTAATCTTTAATTCCAGGAGACTCCAGGCCAACTGGCAACCCTAAAAGGGGAACACAAAGTATCTGTGTACACAAGGGCATAATCATAGCCCACCAAAATCCCTGACACTTTCTATGCACCACTTTCACTCTAGCTGCTGAATGAGTGGGGGAGAATTGTCAGCGCTTCTTGGAGTCTCCCTCATCTTTGGGAAGGAAAAGTGACAGCAAGTTGAAACAAAAATGTTCTTCCCCCACCAAATGTTGTCCCTGTCGATTCCACCCCTATCGCCACAACTTATTGAGACGTCTAAAAGCGGTGCTTCTTCCCAGTGCCAGGTCAGGATTTTAAACACACTGTCTCAAAATACAGCCTTGGGGAAAGCAGGAGTCACGTTATAATGGTAAAGAATTATAGAACAAAGCAATCAGGAAGCATGGGAATGAGGAACTTACATAGAGGTCTTCTAACACTGAAGAAGGAACTTTAATGGAGCAATGAAAACAGTATTATCCCTAAAGCTTCACACCTTCTCCACTGCAGAGTGTCTGCCAAGACCTATGCTCTGCTGACTGACATCCCCTCACAAAACTCTACTGAATTCAAGGGAGAGGCGCATGCTTATACCAGGACTGAATTTGTCCCATCTGCACTGGAGACAAGCACATTATTTTGTTCAGTGCTCTGTGGCCATGAACTTGAATATACACCAGCTTTTGGGGCATTTGTTTGGCGGATAATTGGGCAAATGTATATGGCTGTGAAATGAGAAAGGAAAAAGTTGAATGCAGCAAGAGAAACACTCCTGGATTGTGTGGATTTAAAAAAAAAAAGATTGCAGTGGATCAAGTGGGTAATTTTGAGTCTGCTAGTGATGTAAACACATTCTGAAAAGAATCCCAGAGAATTCTGTCATAATCAAATGGATTAACTTTGGTACTATTTGTTCATTGCTGTCTTTCTTGCATCAAGTAATATAAACAATGTGATGGTTTGTCTACAGGTATAATTCTCTCTGATGAAGGTGGTTGCTTGATGGTGGGAGGAGTTGGTCAAATTTGTTAATTTAGAGGCCTTTTGTAATGAAAAGTGGCTTTTGTGAACAGCTTGCCTGTTTTTCCCCCCAAACCTTATTTTTTTGTCAAAATGAAAAATTCTGAAATTTCAAAAATTCTTAGTGTTTGGGTTCCCTCCCCCCCCTTTTTCCTTTTGCTATTAACTGCAACAGAATGAGGTTTTTTGCCACTGTAATTTTGCCAAATCCTCAACTTTGAACTCTTCTGCTCTGTAACATTTCTAAAGTTAGGCAAGTATGGAAACAGATATCAAAATGAAACAAAATCCTAACCCTGGACATCATTGACTGCACTCAGTGGCAAACAAAACAAAACACTTCCGTGCCTTTACCAACAAGGTGTGATTCTTTTGTATCTGTAATTACTCCCATTCTGAAGGAACAATTTTAAGAAATCCAGACTTAGTATTAATGAAGACATTAGATACAATTTTCAAAAGCGCCTCAGTGACTTACAAGCTGCAGTCCCAGTTTTAAAAGGGACTTAGGACTGTATTTTAAAGGTATTTAAGCAGATAGATGCCTACTGGGATTTTCAAAAGCACCTTGACACCTAACTCCCCTAGAAATCCTTTTGCAAGTCTGGTCCTCAGCAGCCTACACCCCATTGACTTTCATTGCGACTTAGGAGCCTAGGTCACTTTTGAAAATTGGATGTAAGCACTTTTAAAAATTTTACCCCTTGTATCGATGAGAAAAAACTTGCAGTGGTGTAACTAAAACAGGTGTTTGTATACCCTTATTATGGATGCACTTAACACTGATTTAAAAAGAACACCACACGTAAGCCATGCTAATATATCAAACTAAATTGGTTTACGCATGTCTACATTAGTGATCAATGGCTCCATGTCTAGTTGGCAGCCGGTATCAAGCGGAGTGCCCCAAGGGTCGGTCCTGGGGCCAGTTTTGTTCAATATCTTCATTAATGATCTGGAGGATGGTATGGATTGCACCCTCAGCAAGTTTGCAGATGACACTAAACTGGGAGGAGCGGTAGATACCCTGGAAGGCAGGGATAGGATTCAGAGGGACCTAGACAAATTGGAGGATTGGGCCAAAAGAAATCTGATGAGGTTCAACAAGGCAAATGCAGAGTCCTGCACTTAGGACGGAAGACTCCCATGCACCGCTACAGACTAGGGTTCGAATGGCTAGGCAGCAGTTCTGCAGAAAAGGACCTAGGGGTGACAGTGGACAAGAAGCTGGATATGAGTCAGCAGTGTGCCCTTGTTGCCAAGAAGGCCAATGGCATTTTGGGATGTATAAGTAGGGCATAGCGAGCAGATCGAGGGACGTGATCGTTCCCCTCTATTCGACATTGGTGAGGCCTCATCTGGAGTACTGTGTCCAGTTTTGGGCCCCACACTACAAGAAGGACGTGGATAAATTGGAGAGAGTCCAGCGGAGGGCAACAAAAATGATTAGGGGTCTGGAGCACATGACTTATGAGGAGAGGCTGAGGGAACTGGGATTGTTTCGTCTGCGGAAGAGAAGAATAAGGGGGGGATTTGATAGCTGCTTTCAACTACCTGAAGGGGGGTTCCAAAGAGGATGGCTCTAGACTGTTCTCAATGGTAGCAGATGACAGAGCAAGGAGTAATGGTCTCAAGTTGCGGTGGGGGAGGTTTAGGTTGGATATTAGGAAAAACTTTTTCACTAGGAGGGTGGTGAAACACTGGAATGCGTTACCTAGGGAGGGGGTGGAATCTCCTTCCTTTGAGGTTTTTAAGGTCAGGCTTGACAAAGCCCTGGCTGGGATGATTTAGTTGGGGATTGGTCCTGCTTTGGGCAGGGATGTGGATTAGATGACCTTCTGAGATCCCTTCCAACCCTGATATTCTATGATTCTATGGTTAAGGGTTTGTGCAGGTGTGGCTACTTTGGTTTTAAGTTACCCTGCTGTAAGTCTTCTGATGCAGACAAGGCTGGGCTTGAGACCTATGGCAGCGTGTAAAGTAATGGAAGATGATGTGTAAGGGTAGTGTTAAAGGGAATGGGAGAGGAATATAGCTGTAAGGGGGCAACAGAACATGGGGAGGTCCAGTGGGAGGGAGACGAGGTCAAAATAAGGGAAACTTGCTTCCAGACTTCTGTGAATTTAAATCTCAGCCTTCATGTTCCATTTATGCACCTTTTGCGGACTGAACAATCCTGTATTCAATGAGCCTGTCTGAAAGGTCCTGAGAGATGCAATGTGCCGGGTAGAACTATGAGACCAAGTATGTGACATAATAGGCTCTACAAGATGACCTTTTAACATCCAAACCCCTACAACAGCCAAGAGAATTGTTATCAAGCCACAGACTCAGAACAAGATTTGATTTTACAGAGACCAGGTCAGAGGGCACTTGGAGCTACCCTTGGAGTGAACGGCAGTTCTATGTCAGCATCAGATGGAAAAATGTGGGTCTTTTATTTTTTAATTAAGCAACTTCTCTGTTGAAAGGGCACAGCTGAGAGCCTTTATTCAGTCCTGGCTCAGGCAAAATTCCCAGGAACAATCCATGGGAGCTTTCCTTGGGTAAGGACAGCAGGATTTGGGTCAAAGATCATAAAAAGGAACCAGTTAAATTGCTAAGAGGAAACGGAAGCAGGCTGAGACGTGATGGTCAAACCTCAAATGACTTGGGTGCAGATCGTCTTGACGCCTATCTCCTTGTGGTGGGGCAGCTGCCCCACTCCATGAGAAAAAGGGTTGGAACAGGCATGAGAGGCTTTGCAGACCAGCAGCCAATCAGCAGGGGCCTGTGGAGAGCCAATCAAGGAAAACAAAGAGTCAGCCAATCAGGGCTGGGCTGGGCCCTATATAAAGGCTGCCTAGCAAAGGCGAGGGGAGTCTCTCCCTGACTAGCAAGGGGGAGGACTGGCTCCTGAGGTAGCACCTTGGACAGAGCAGTGCTGGTCAGGCTTAGGGAAGCAGAGGAGAGCTCTGGCCCAGTTACCGGCAAGGCTGTAGCCCCTGCTACAAAGGGTCGAGGAGGTGCATGGGGCCAAAGGGGAAGTGGCCCAGGGAAGATAGGTGGACAAGAGGGGAGAGAAGGAGGGCAGAGAGAGGCGGCCGCTAGAGGATCCCTGGGTTGGGACCCAGAGTAGCAGGTGGGCCTGGGTTCCCCTCACCCTTCCCCGTTCCTCTACATCTGGCCATAGAGGAGTGTGGCCGAGACAGACTGCAACTTGCCCCTGAGGTGAGGAGCTAGATGTTGGGGTTGTGGTTGGCCACTGAGGCAGGTGCGAGAAGGACTGTCGTTATCTCCTCCCTCGCCCCCCCATGGAGCAGAGCATCCGACAGGTGAGACACCACGCGCAGAGAGTGCCTCACAGCTGATGAGCTAATTCCCAGAGCAGCCAGTAGGAGGCGCCAGCAGCAGTGAATCTTGACCCTGTTACACTCCCATTGATGGCAAAAGAGTTAGTTGCCTAAATACCTGTGAATATCTGGGACTTGGAGATTCCCTTGAAAAATCTGGGATATCTCTCCAATCTCATTTGCTTTCTGTCTCCATGGCAACTTATACAGATCCTTATTCTATTCTCCCACTCTAGTCCTTTGCTTCCAGATCTTTCCCCTGGAACCTCGTGCCACCTGGTTCCTCAACTCTTGCTTGGATTCTTGCCAGCTTATTTCTTCTGAAGGCAGCAAATAGCCCAGGAGAGATGGATCTTATGAGGCAGTGTTGTTGAGTGGATATGGTGCTGGCCTCTGAATCAGGAGACCGAGGTCCTATTCCTAGATCTGCGACTTAGTCGGTGTGTGACCTTGGGAAGGTCTCTTCACCTCTCTGACACCAAAGAGAGGCACATACTAGATGATCCAGTGGGTCCTTCTGGTCTTTAATCAATTAAAAAAAACTTGAGTCTTTTGAGGTATCTGAGCTAGATTTCAGCAAAAGATGAAGCCTGTTTTAGCGAGGGCAGGAAGCTAAGAGAGGAACAATGTGCTTGCATCCAGACTATTCCAAACTTTAAAATATCAAGTGACTTGCCAAGAGGCTAATTGTTAGTTGGCTAAGCTCCAAGAAAGGTAACCTCTCCAAATGGGACATCAATTTGGGTAACTTGGCAAGACATGGGAGAATAAGTCATTACTTTATCGACTAAAGCTGGGGATTTGAAAAAAAAAATACTTGATTTGATTTCCTGTCTAGGTTTAATCAAAAAAAGTTAGGACAGTTTGCCGTGCCTGTGTTTTGTAGGTCTTGCGCTATGGTGCGCATATGTGCCTTTTATGTTTATTTCTGTATTACTTCCTATACATGATATTTATGTTCTTTCTCGTCTTATCCCACTGTCCTTTGTTCCTACTTTCAAAGCAATTTTTTAAAATCCTTGGAAAAATTCTCTAGTTAAATTTAAATGCAGGTTCTGAATGGAGATTCAGAGTGGATCTAGTTTTTCCTGAACAAGTTTTCCCTCCCCTAATGCTGAGGTGCTCTTAATGTACATAGAAATATGAGCATTGTGGGAATGTGCATAAGAGCTCTGCAAATGCCTAAATGGACTCAAAGTACTGAAGTATTTTATCTTTGTATTTGTCTTTCCACTGTCTTTCCTCCCAGATTCCCTGCCAGGAAAACATTGCTAGTGCGGAAAACAAGGTCTGGTCTTCTCCTCACAATGTTACCACCCAGGAACTGAAACAACTTCAAGAAACCTGACCTTGTATTATTCTGGCCTCACAGTCTGTTCCTGAGTCATTAAAAGAGACCATGGAAAATATAAATACAAATAAATGCTGTTTGAAACACACACGAAAATCTAAACCTGCCCGTACACGTTGCTTGACCTTAAGAGGCATGTGATCACTCAGATATAGCCAATGAATCAGAGAAATGTAGGGCTAGAATGGAGCTCAAGAGGTCTTCTAGTCCAGCCCCCTGGGCTGAGGACCAAATATACCTACACCACAGCTGAGATGTATTTGTCTACCCTGCTCTGTATGGTGGTGGAAAAATTATATATTGTCACCCCTCTGCCATACAGTAACAGATCAGGTACGTTACAGGTCAGCTTCCCATTGGTGGAGAAGTTAGTGGCTTGGCATCTGGGTGTATTTTTATCACAGCTTGTTTTATTTACACCAGTCCTGGACCAGAGGTGATCACAAACAGCACACAGGCCATCTTGTCCTCCAGGGATCACAATCCAAACACCAGTACCTGGTCCCTGGGGAGCAACTCAGCCGTAAGACTTGACCCTAAGTAGAGAGATTCAGACAGAGCACATACTCTTGCTGGTTGCCACAGCTCCCCCAGAAACCACATCACTACAGCATCTCTTCCATTACTAAAACTTTCTTGTCACACTATGGAAAAGAACTTTATAACAATGCCATTTAGTGAACTCTGCCATAATGCTCTATATACACTTACATTGGAATGGTGGAACGCCCCTTAGGATTAGCAGCATCTGAAGTGGGTTGACATCTCTGGCAATAAGTGGTTAGACTAGACAGACAGACAGACAGGACATTTTTCTGAGAAGGACATGAATTGGACCATGAGGAGGGAAAATCCTGTTAAAAGGTAGGATTGGCCCTCTACAAATCAAGTATGGGTTTTCCAGGTATTTTGGAATTATTAATTGGGGAGTCAATGCTAAGAAGTCAGAATAAAGCAACCCTGCTCTTAAACAAATCCTTTAGTAGTGTATGGATAATGGAGACAGCCTATATGGCTTTGAAACTGGAAGAAAGTCATGAGTCATCACTTCTATAGTTAAAGGGGATGGTGTCCCTAGCCTCTGTTTGCCAGAAGCTGGGAATGGGTGACAGGGGATGGACCACTTGATGATTACCTGTTCTGTTCATTCCCTCTGGGGCACCTGGCATTGGCCACTGTTGGAAGACAGGATACTGGGCTAGATGGACCTTTGGTCTGACCCAGGATGGCCATTCTTATCTTCTTAGCATGGAGTTTTCTGTTGGCATTGGTTTGGCGATAAAGGGCACAGCTCTTGTTGGGAGTGTGGATGCTGAGTTCACTGCAGGCAGAAAGGCTTGCAGAGGGAGGGTGATGAATAGTTCTGAAGTGTGTTCAGCAGCAGAGCATATCATTGAGTGCCATCTGCCCAGGAGGAACGTTCTTGATATCTGAGGAGCAAAGCCTACGCCCAGAAGTGACTCTGCAGGGCTGCAGAAGTTAATGAGCATCCTGAGCTTTTGTCTGTTTAATTTTCCTGTTAATTGCCCCTGGATAAATACACTTATTCATATAAACGACAGGGTTCTGGTTCCCCTGTAGGACAAAGCAGCCAGAAAGCCAGCTGGCTACCCAGCAATGGCTAATTGATTTAGGAGCCTGTCTGATTTTCAAAAGGAGTTTAGGCTTTTAAGAGCCAAACTCCCATCTACAGGGATTTAGGTTCTTAAGTGCCTAACCCCCTTTTGAAAATGAGACTTAGGTGTTGCGACACTGAGTGCAACAATCCCTAAATACCTTTAAAAATCTGGTGCCCAAGGCCAAGAAGTTTGTGACAGAGCAGGGAACTGAACCCTGATCAGAGTCCTAGTTGAGCGCCTTAACTACAAAACCATACTAGCTTTGGTTGGTGCAGACAGACCGACGTCAGGAGGAGACATCAGCAGCAGTTTGTTTAAAATGTGGGCATGACTGTGCTAAGATAAGGTGATTATGAATGTGACAAATCACAGACCCACATTAATTATGCAACCAGCCTGAATCAATTGCTCTCAGATTGATTGTCCCTGTTCCAATTCCCATTTCCCTGTTGGAATTTTTCAACTGGTGCTCTTGGGGCTGGAGCACAGCTATAGAATTCTAAGAGGACTAATTGATAATTTAATGCCTTCCCTGCTTTTTTGCCCTTCACAGATCACTGCTACCTACACAACTGAGCCACTTAATTCCACATGCGAGAGGGCTACAATAGGGAAGGAGACAGCTTGAATTCTCCTTCTGTCTTGCTCTATTTGTCAGTTTTCAGGAATTTCATTTAGCTGGTGTTTTCATTAAAGACAATCTATAGGATCAATACTGAAAACAGCACCAAGTCAATGGGGCTAAAGTTATTTTTTAATTCCAGCTGCGGAAAACTAGATCCCAAATCGGAAAATTAAATAAAGTGTGTCAACATGACAGCATCAGTCTTATTTGTCCAAAGCTGGTTGGAGGATGGGATGGGGACTGAACAGTAAGTTAAGATTGGGTTTGAATACGAGCAGAAGTATTCACCTGGGGAACATGAATGTTTGCTGGCACGTGAGAATGGTGAACAGGGCAGATTTTGTCAGTTTTCTAGACTGCAAATAGTGCACAGTTGTGTTTAGCCATGTGGCTCTGGATGAAATTTGCAGCTGCTTTTCTGCTAGTGCACAAAGATTACACCCCTGCCTTCCATTCTTGGTGGTACTTAAAATAGATTATAAAGAGAGAGTAATTCTCCTTCTATTATCACAAATTTATTTTGCGTTTAGCTTAAGGAAAATGTGTGTGAATAGGCCACAATCAAGGCAAAGGGAGTAATAACACTGTACGTTCTTCATGGAGGGTTGTGTTAACAGATCTTTTTATCACTCACCTTGTGAGATGCTGGTTTGTCCGGATGTCTTCTGCTGATAAGATCAGTCACGAACCAGTTAGAAAGCTTCTTAGGGAAAAGTTCAATCTAAAGGTTGGTAACACAGCCCTTGCACTGATCAGTGGCTCTGAGCAGAGAGAGAGGAATTTGTTATACTGCTCAACAGAATGTGCCCTTGACATACCGATCTTTGCTGGCTTCTTGTCATTGGTCATCACTGTATTTGGTGACCTACTAGTTGGCATTGGGAACTTTGCTGTATGACAAGACAAACCACCTGTGTAAAACTTTTTGCATAAATAGCCACACCTGCGTACAGTTCCTTTAACTTTCTCAGTGGATATGACGACAAACTTCTTTAGATTTACGTTAAGGTAATTTACTTTCAGCCCTGATGCTGGTGCTCCTGCCCAGTGAGTCTCACTCAGCATGATGGGACAGAGCTCCTTGATCCAGGCTGTTACACAACAAGAACAAAAGTCAGTGGCAGTAACATGTGTCTGTTTTGGGCCAGGAACTCTGCCTGTGTAATCGGCATAGGTCTATTGACTTATGTGGAGCTTTGCTGATTTAGACCAGCTGAGTGTCTGGTCCTGTAGCCTGGGATGGTTATTTGAGAGGTTGGGCAAAGCTTTAGCACTTTTACTTTCCTATTAGGTGGATTCATCCTTTATCCTTTTTGGGCTTTGTCCTTTTAAATTTTATGGGATTTTGCTTTTTCTACTGACACTCCCAGAATTTCCTCGCTCCGGGTATGTGTGTCCCTCATGCACGCGCACACAGGCCGAGCAAAGAATGAACTGCACTATTATACAATTTTCTTTTTTACAATCTACTATTATTTTCATCCCTTTTATTGTTTCTTCTGACATCCTTTGCACGGAACAGTGGTCTGGGAGCAGAGACAAAGCAGTGCTCTCTATGTGTGTGCTTGCTTCTGGTGACAAAACGCTCATGGTTGAGAATGGTAATTTTTCCAGCTGGCAATGACACATTTTGCACCTAAGGCAAAACTGCTATCTCATAAAATTCTAATGATCAGTTTCCATCTCTAAATGTATTAATGATGATGATTTGAGACTCAACTGATGGATTCTCGGATATTCACTTAAATGCCAGTGCCTTCCTGGAATGTGCCTGCAAAGCTTGATAAATGTGTCACATTGGCACACCAGTTAACATTCTTACCAGCAGTGCAAACTCTTGGACCCCCTGAAATTGAGTGAGCAGGTACATGTGGGCAGGCCAGAGGCATGGCTCTCTGTTTAGTCAATGGCATCTTAAATGTCATTCGTCTAGCTGTGCATCTCCATTTAGTCAGTGTGTGGCTCTTATCATTTATTTAGATTTTTTTTCTAATCCAAGCATCTGGGTTGACAGTGTTGTGTTGTCCAGCTCCAACATCCAGCTAGTGTGGGACAGATTAGATACAGAAATCATTGTGATAATATTTTCATCTGAGCTAATAGCAGATGCGTGAGACTGCAAGCATATTTTCACCCTGCTAATAGAGGCTCAGATTCGGATCTCAATTACACTGGTATAAATACATTGCCTCCAGCATAACTGAGATTAGAATTAGTCCTGAAGTGACGCAAATAATTACTTTACTTTCACGTCTTTGAGAAGATTCCGCATTTCAGAGGGACATCATAGATTTGACGGAAAGACCATACCCACGCTGGTATTTTCAAAGTGAGAGAACTTCCATTATCTGACTAAGGACTATGTAACCCTTTAAAAGAGTTTAAAAGGGAGAGTTGAAGGGAAAAATGTTAAGAATTCTATCTAAGCATCAAACAACTGCACTTTTGCCAGCTATTCTATGTTGAAGCTGTATCACAGACCAAGAGAACTTTCCTTTCGGCCACCATTGAAGCTGTCAAATCCCACCCACAGCAGCTAAACTGCTACATCAATCCCAAGGCATCAGAACCAACTACCAAATGCCTCAACAAACTGTGATCGTACTGCAGGGAAAAGATCACACACAGTAGGAAGACTTTCCAAACAACCTGGATCCTCCCGGCCTGCCCTGACCAGCCATTAGCCTGCCTACATTCCAGCACCTTCACTATCACAGTTTTGGATACCCTAAAAGACTCTCAACCCAAGTCCTGCCAATCCGACCCATGCCTTTCCAGTTTGTGAAAGAGTAATGAGTGGAGCTGTGCAAATGACTGTTTTTCAGTTTGCTGGCTGTTCTGAGAAAAATGGTATATTTATATATTGTTTTGGGTGAACTCAAAATGAATTTTTCATGAAAACTAAAAAGAAAAAATATATAATTCTGGATCAAACAAGTCATTTGACCCAAAAGAAAATGCTGAGCTTTTAAAAATGTATTATTTAAAAAAAATAAAATGGAAGAAATGGCTAATCAAAAAGTTCTTTTGAATCAAAAGAATTGAAATGTTTTGTTTTATAAATGACCAGACAAAATGTTTCGCTTTTTTCAGAAGTTTTGTTATGTTTCCCCCACTCCACCGCCTGGCCAAGACAATTTGGTGAATTCAACACACACTTGCTAAATATTTCTGTCAACCTGAATCTGTATTTTTTTTAGCCAAAAAAAAGTTTGGCCAAAATATTTCAGCCAGATTTAATCATAACCAGTTGGTGCTACTCATGAGTGAAATAGTCCATGCCTCCTTCAAGGAAGGAACCTTCCCTTCCTCCGTCAAAAAACAATATTTCAGCCAGATTTAATCATAACCAGTTGGTGCTACTCATGAGTGAAATAGTCCATGCCTCCTTCAAGGAAGGAACCTTCCCTTCCTCCGTCAAAAAACAATATTTGGACCACCCCTGAAGAAACCCAGGAATACATTGTTCCTAACCAACAACAGCTGAATGCCAAACCACCCCTCCTGAAAAGCTTATCCAAAGGCTAACTTCATGCTCCCCTAATTGAAGCCAATATCCTAGACCTGACACAGTCTGGAGTCAGGCCGGGATATGGAACTGAAACTGCTTTAGCGGCACTAAGGGTTGATCTTCTACTGTCAATGGATAGAGGGAAGACACCTGTTCCCATCCTCCTGAGCCTCTCTGCAGCATTCGATATGGTCACCTGTCAGATGGTGCTGTGTTCCTTGGGAGGAGCAGCAGGGGGTTAGGGCAATGTGCTACCATAGTTTGAGTCCTGCCTCTGAGTAGTGATGGAAACCTGCACCTCCACCATGAGACCCAGAAGGATCGACTCTCTCCCGGGTCCTGTTCAACATCTACGGGCAATCATTAAGTGAAGCAGCCAGACAACAGGGACTCAAGCTCTATCTATCCTTTCCCTTATGTGACTACACCCTTTCCAACCAAGATGGCCCTGTGCTTGGATGAGATCAGCTCATGAATGAAGAACAGCTGGCTCAAGCTGAACCCGAGCAAGACATGGATGCTGCTGCTGGGCAGGGGAAAATATTTGGAGAAGTTTGCAGCCATGGTGCAGTCTCCTTTCATCATACACAACCATGCAGAAGAAAAAAATATTGCTTCAAGCCATTTATGTAGGACCAGTGAGGCTATAGGAGAAGGCATATCTGTCAAGGAGCCAGTGAGCATGAATTGGGGAGCAAAAGTATCTTCCTTTCTAGTTTTGTTTATAAAGATTTATTGTATTGTACATTCATACCTGAGTGGTGTGTGTAAATTTTTCTTTTTGCATGTTCAGTCAGAAGCAAGAGTTCCCTCTTTCCAGTTGCTACAAATGACATTGCCCATATGAAAACACTGATAGTTATTTGCATGTGCAGTTGTTCTCTAATTGTTTATCTTAAAATATGTCCTTCAGACCAGGAACATAGGTGGCAGTGCATTTAGAGAACACACGTCTAATATTGCCAACCTAAAATATTTTTTTAAAAAAGCAGCCACCTGAGTCAGTCCCTCCCCCCACCCCAAAAAAGAGCAGATGATCTTAAATACGTGTTAGGTCCTTTTTATCTGCTTTCCAAACCTTTAGGGTCCACTTGAGTCCAGTTTGCAGGCTTTACTCTGGAATGATGAGAATTAGAAATACATACTTTTTAAAAATGAAAGCTGAGATTTTTCTCTTAATCACAAGTCTCCAGGAGCTGGGGCTTTATTGCAAATATTGCCAGATTTGCAATAAAACCTTAAGAGTTGGCAACACTGCCTATATTGTCATACATATAGCCAAGCCTTGAAATCCTTTTTTATTCAGTCCTTAAACAAGTCATTTATTATTCTTAGCATGATTGGTGTACACTAGCAGCTATACTGGGCTATACAAAGAATGGTTTCTCTCTTCAGTGTAACATTACAAAGGTCACACTGTGGGATTTTGAACAATCCCTTATCGTGCTCCTAAGAACCTTGAAATCACTGAGCAACCAAGGCCACGATTTTCAGCAGGGACTAGTGATTTGAGGGTGCACTCACCTTTTGAAACATCAGTAAGGTGGTAAGTGCTAATGTAAAGAGCTATACAGATCAAGTAATTTGCAATGCACAACAAGAAGTTTTATTGGTCCTACAAAACCCATGATCTCTATACCAGTATATATGTCAACAGTTAATAGATTAGGTGCCAGTTGATAGTGCTCAAGCATACTATACATTCTCGAGTGCCACCTGACCTACTAATTAATTTTCACATATGTAGAGTTATAAAGCGCTCCTGTAACGATACCAAATATTGAAGCAACCTAAAACACTAGTCACTGCTGAAAATCTTGGCCCAAAATCTGAGTTTAGAGAAGAGCTCATTAATTCACCCAGCCTCCTTCTCTTTATCAGGTCAGCACTTTTTTCCCCCTCAAAAGTTGCTTCCTGGGCCTGAGTAGAAATTTACCAGCTCCCTTACCCATCACTATTTGCCTGTTTTTCAATTAACCTTGAACTCTTAACTGAGCTGTTTCATCTCATAATGGATGCATTAGAATTTTACCTCAAAAAATCATTATAATGATGACAACTCTGGACTGAAGCCTGGACAGCCAGTGCCTAGGTCTAAGGGGCAATGCACAGTGCTAAGTTAGCCTCAGAGCTGAAAAAAGAAACCTACCTTTTTTGGCCAGCCAGTTGCTAATATTTCTTATAGGTGGTGGCCTCAAAGATATAGACCTTAGGGCCAGGATTCTTCTGGTGTTTGAGTTGGGTTGACTCACGGCTGGCTACACAGCACGTTTTGTTGGGTTTTTTTTGTTTTTTATTTTATTTTAAACACCACAGTGGAATTCAGGGCTTTAAAACTCCTTCCTTTTGCAGTGGATTTTTATGAGGCCTCTCCAAGCTTACAGGAAGCCATTTATATAGCCGTTGGAACTGATTTATCCATTTTATTTTCTTCAGAGAGGAGACTCTGGGTTTTTCTTTTATCTGGGGCTTAATTGCTTTCATTGTGGTTTTTGTTTTGTTTAAGCAAGAAGACTGGCATGAAGGGAGAAAATATTTTGGATGAAAACGTTTGTGGAAAATACTCCATCTTTGATTTTTTTTTTTTTTGAGTGCCAAGAAAATAAAATCAACTTTTGATAAATAGGTTAGTCAAAAATTTGAAATCCAGAAAATGTTGACCAACTTGTTCTACTTGCCACCCAGACTCCTTCTACAGCCCCTTCGCAGCAAATAGTCTCTGCTTGCATGAGTCCCACGTGAGCAAGGGCTACTTGCGTGATTAACAGTTTACATGATGAGACCCCACAAGCAAATGGCAAGGAGACCAGTGCCTTTTCCAAAGTGGTGAGTCGAAGGAACTAGTTTAGTCTATGGAGTCACAAGTAATGGTGGGGGAACCTTAAATGGGTTGGAGCAGTTACTCAGATAAGAGGGACTTTGTATGGAGGCAGAGAAGGAATGACTAGCTGTTAAATGAGCCCAGGCACTGTCCTTTATTTTCTGTGGGCCACTAGTGGATTCAGATTAGTATGCACTATGGCTCAGATTCTCAAAAGTATTTTAAGCACCACAGTGGAATTCAGAGCTTTAAAATCCCCATCCATATACGAAGGGGCCTATATTACTAGGCAATGTCCCATTCTTTCTTTGTGCTCCTCTGACTGTATCCAGCTGTTGTCTCTTAGCCTGAAAACTCTTTGGAGCAGGGAATATCTTCTTGATTTGTATTTGTACAGCACCTAGCACAATGGGGTCCTGGTCAGTGATGGCTGCTCCTAAGTGATACTGCAATACAAATGAATAATAATGGTGGGGAAGTTCAAAAGATACCAACCCAAGGCTATCTCAGTGATCTCTGATCTGTCTCATCCTCACTCTATCTGCTATCTAGGCACTTCCACCCAAAGTTTTCAAACTTGGTGGCTTTAAATTAGGCATCTAAATAAGTGGCTGGATTTTCAGATGTTCTGAGGCCTCCCGGGTTCCATTAGCTTCAGCTGGGAGCTGAGGCCCTGGCTGCCATCTTGGCCAACAGGCCCAGGGTCTCCAGAACTAACCTCATGAGTCTCTACTGCTTGAGCTAAAGTTCCAGGCTCTCTAACTGAGAGAGACTCATCCTCTGTGGGTCAGGCACAGAGGGGTCAGCATGTATTACAGGTACAAGTAAGTTATACTGATGACACTCAGAGAGTTTGATAAATCAGGCCAGATACTTAGATGGCACCCAACCTTAGGCATCCCAGTTTAAAAATGTCAGCCTTCAATCTTACAACTTAGCAGAGGAAACAGAAAGGAGGGAAAATCACCTTTCAGTTACGTATTTAATAACCTCATTAGCTCCTACCTCTAATATCCATCACCACAGTGTGAATGCATTGATTGTATAATCTAAGTTTGGCAAACCCAGTAGCCTCCACAACTGCTCCTGCCTAGGTTGAGTGCAAGGGGGTGCACAAGATAGATGTAGTCTGTCTTACTGTACATATTTACGTGTGTGTTAGCATAAAACTGCCAACAACTACAGAGTAATCAGTCTGCTGGTGCTGCAGAATCCACTCCAGGTGTTATAATTACCACAGATTTTTTTTTATTTCCTATTTTTTCACAGTAATAAAAATACAGAAACTAATGTAGATACGCCCCCTGCTTTTCAGGAAGAGGTTTTTTCACACATACACACACACACGTACATAATTAATTGTAAAGGAACTTGGTTAGAAAATGCAATTGATCTCTGCTGAAAGTCAATCTGATTAAAATATTATTGTTTTAAAAAACCATTTTGGGCAGAAAAAATGGAGCGAAAGGCAGTGAAATGTGTTTCCACAGCAACATCTGTTTCACTCTTACTGATAGTAATAATAAACGAAATTAAAGTCCTTGAAATGGAGGTATCTCCCTTACAACAGCACTGTTTCCATGTAGTGCCATGGAACAAACTCAGATCCAATGGCTATCTTGGCTTATTCTGTGAATTCCAGGATTTTATTTTCTTTATCTTGCTGGATCTTGGAATGCTTCTTTGGAGTTTGATTCTTCACCCTTTAGCTTATTCTACTCAATGAGTAGTCCCAAGGGTTCTACTTGCACTTGGAAGCACTTACTTAAGCAAGTTGCAAAATCAAGGCCTAGATGGCCAACTGATGCATTACACAGTGTGGTCTCAGACTATTTAAGCCTCCAGAATTTTATACAGCAATTCCTGTGTATGTAAATCTTACTGGCCTTGTGGAATACAGGAGATATTACATTATTGATGAGAACTGAACCATGAGATTTTGACCCACAATTCCAGATTTACTATTAATAGCCGTTCTGTAATCCCAAAGGTAACATTCACAGCATGGCAAAGACAAAACATAAAACACCTGCTCCTCCCAAACCCTCTATTATTCTAAATTGGAATCATGGACATGCCAAAGGTTCCGATCAGGATCAGGGCCTCATTATACAAACACACAAGTAAACAGTGCTTGCCCCAAAGTGCTTACAACCAAAGTATATGCAAGTGCCAACGGGGGAGCATAAGGAAGCAAAGAGACAGTACTGGATGCTGCTACAAGATTTTTTTCTCTTCTCCCCTATCTCCTGTGAAGTCCTGTATCAAGCGGCCGAGCACCCTCAACTCTCATTGAGCCGTTAGCATCTCTCAGAATCGGGCCCTTGCAAGTCAAACCAGATGCTCTCTTTAAGTTTTCGGATTGTAGAAGAGCACTCTCCTCCCACAATGCTCAGCAATATTCCTAATGCACCTGGCAAATTAATCTTGGCCTTTCGCCTCCTTACCTCTGACCCTCATGGTGGATGGCGGCATGACGGCATTTGCAGTGCTGGATTAACAAGCGGCTCTGTGACAGGATTCAAAAGGCATTTGTAGCATTAGGCCACCAATATCCAAGGGAGATTTAGTAATTTTCTAATTCCAGCGGATAACCAACTCTGTGTGGAACTGAACTAATTAAAATGTGTCTAATTAAGTCATTGGGTTCTGCTGGGAAATGGCAAGTACGCGAAGTTGCAGGCCTTTTTAGAACCCATATTGCACCAGCATTATTCAACCATCCCTTTGTGATTAACACACAAATGCAGTTTCATATGTATTCGTGAGGGAGGGGGAATGCACCCTAGCTTGACTCCAACATCAAGAGCAACTGAATTCCAACTTTACCTTTAACGGCCCCCTTCAAACACCTGCTTATTTAGTTCTTCATAATCTAACTTTGCTACTAAATGCTCTTCCGCCGCCAGGCATTTGTTATGGAATTCAGTGCTTGGGATATCAATCCAGCGGCACAAAGCCTTCTGTTGATCCACAGAGCAGGCAAAGCGTGGACAGCTGCAGTGCAAACCTCCCCACACATACCTGCCTCTTTGTACAAGAACTTTTTTTTTTCTACCCAATGCCATGCAGTTGCAGGAGGAACCTGACATATAGGAAATTACAGACATAGACCTATACATGGGCACACAAGAGAACATAAGAATGGTCCATCTAGCCTAGTATTCTGTCTTCTGACAGTGGCTGGTGCTGGATGCTTCAGAGGGAATAAATAAAACAGGGCAATTATCACGCGATCCACACCCCCCCGTTGACCAGTCCCAGCATCTGGCAGTCAGGTTGGTGGGACTGCTCACCAGTAGGCCAAATTCAGTGCACTCATATAAAGCCATGGTATTTGGGACTGTATGCAGGTGGAGTGTCAAATGCACCTCCTAACTCAGATTCAGACTGCAGGGCTACCATGCTGCTGTCCCCACCGTCACTGTTGAAGCCTGCAGTTGAGAGCTTCTCAAATACACTGTGCATACACTGGGAGGATTTGCCAGTATAGCTACACTGGCAAATCTTTTCTAGCGTAGACCTGGCCAGAGAGATTTTCTAGGGGCATTATCACGTACTGTAATTAGATGTGTAGGTGCTACGAATGGTGCTTGCAAATAATGGTACCTGCAAAAAATGGAAGCCAATTTGAGGGACTTCTGAAGGCCAGGGACAGCACGTTTATTTGTCAGATGCACTAGGTCATGCGTTCTTACCCTCAGGTTGTAAGCTCTTCCCACAGGAAGGGGTCCCAGTTGGATCTTGGCTACATGGGACGGATCCCACTATGGAAAAGAAGTTGTGGTCTGAGAAAGGTCAAGGAACCACTGTATTAGATAATCCCTTACCCTCTCTGAATGGTTAAGACATTGCATTTCTCACTCAGCTTGCAAATTAGTTTGGATGATGGCACAACAAGGACTGCCAAGGATGGACTTTCTGAGCCTGTGAAAGCCTACAGGGGATCTATGGAAAGCTGTATGACAAGTGTCTTGCTCCCAGGGACCTGGGAAATGTTACACTTATTAACAATTCATTGATATCATGAACCTTAAGACTCACTTATGATTGCATATTACTCCATGGTAATTCAGGGACATTTTTACAGAGTAAATGTCAAACCATTAATTTTATTTAAAAAATACCTTTCTGTTCTTTCTATTTACGACACATTGGATGTTATTTCATTAACCACATTACTATTCCAGTGCCCCAAATCCAAAACACAGACTCTAGCGATACCTACAGAATACATCAATGTGAAGCAGGTCTGATCTAGAACACCCTGTCAGTGAACCTAGTAGCCAAAAGGATAGGGACCCAGGAGACCTGGATTCTAGTCCTTGCTCCACCCCTGACCTGCTGCATGTTTTGGGCAAGTCACTCATCCATTTCTTTACATTCTTACAGAGTCTCCCTTGTAAATTTGGACTCACTCACTCCCACCTCCCTCCACTGCTCGCTCTCCCCCACCCTCACTTTCACCAGGATGGGGCAGGGGGTTGGGGTGTAAAAGGAGGTGAGGGGTGCAGGGTCTGAGATGGAGTTTGTATGCAGGAGGGTGTCTTTGGGCTGATGCAGGGGGTTGGGGTTCAGGAGGGGTTGCGGGCTCTGGGAGGGAGTTTGGGTGCAGGAAGGGCCTCGGGGTGGGGGTTGGGGTGCAGGAAGGGGGGTGGGCTCTGGGAGGGAGTTTGGGTGTGGGAGGGGGCTCAGGGCTGGGGCAAGGGGTTGGGGTGTGGGAGGGGGTGATGGGTACAGGCTCTGGTCGGGTGGTGCTTACTTTGGGCATTTCCTGGTCGGTGGTGCAGCAGGGCTAAGGCAGGCTCCCTACCTGCCCTGGCCCCGTGCTACTCCTGGAAGTGGCCAGCACGCCCCTGTAGGAGTGGCAGGGGGCTCAGGGAGGCACTGCGCACTGCCCTGCCTGCAGGTATCGCCCCCACAGCTCCCATTGGCACAGTTCCTGGCCAATGGGAGCTGTGGAGTTGGTACTTGGGGGGGGGTGAGGAGTGTGCAGAGACCCCCTTGCCTCTGCCTCAGGGGCCACAGGGACATCCTGTCTGCTTCCAGGAGAGGCGCGGGGCCAGGTAGGGAGCCGGCCTTAGCCCCTCTGTGCCACTAACTGAAGTGTGGGGGAAATGGCAGGAGGTCCTCTCAATATCCAGCCTTCTAACTGATCATGAACATCCTTATCAACATTCTGGGCCTGACCCAGCACCCTTTCTCTCCTGCGTCGTGCCAGTGGAGTGAACTGGATGGCTTGGATGAATAAGACTACTCAGATGAGATGCTTTAAAATGTGATCAAGGAGATGGGCCAAACTTGGAACCCTCTCACCTGTGCAGCTAGTGAGTGGATAGGCCACAAAACAGCCATTAGAGGATAACAATGGTCAGTCACTAGGAACCAAATGTAGGTTGGCAGCTGTTGACATCTGATGGCTGTTTGATGGCCTGTGTGAAATGAGCCTGGTGGTCTCGCTCCAGTTCCAAGTAGCATTGACTGGCATGAGTCTTGGTACCCTTTGGGAGAGGCCAAGGACAGAGTGGACTATGGAGATTGATCTACTCTCTCACACCTACAGGGGAGTGGGGAGAATCCTTGCAGAATAGGTTGGAGGCACATTGGCTAAGCAGATTGGGAAGTTTGCCTTTCTATTGCCCATGCAAGACCTGGTCTATGGATTAAGAGAGGGCTTGGTCTCGGAGGATCCTGGTCTAGCGCACTTCATGAAGGCTAAATCCACAATACATTTTTTAAAAACTGCAAAATAAACAGACCATGAAAATGAATGAGGAAAGAATGGCAGAAAAAGCATGGTATTTCATGATCAAAGTTAATCAGGGTAGTGGTGACAGCTTTACACCACTGCTTACTAGGATCTATCAAGCTTCCCTTGAGATGGGCATCTCACTCCAATGATTGGGGTGGAATGTGGTGGAACAATGGTGGCAACGTTGCATGCACTTTGTTAATGATTGACTTTCTCTGGTACATGGCAGGATGTCAATTTAGCACAAAACAAAGCCCACAAAGTGTCCAAGAATTAAATACACAGCATATTGTCTCGGTCTCTACTCACTACTACACGGATGGGGGAGGGGGACAAATCAAGCCGGCAAACAATGAGGATAACGTACAAAACTGTGCATCTGTTATGGGACATACATCACTGCCCTAATCTCAACTCTAGGCCATTTGTGTAACTATGAGTAATTGCCTCTTCCGAACTGTGAAACAGGAGCTGTTACCAGATTAATGCATTTTTCAGGAGCAGATTCCACTCACCCTGTAAAATTAGTCAAATTATTCATGTCATACATAAGGGTTTGAGTCATAGAGGAAATAATTTCTAGGTGACTTGGTAGGATCAGGGGTATTTCTTTGTGAGGTTAAAGGCTTTGCCATGCTGGAGCTGGCCATTGGTTCATGCAGTCCAGTAGCCGACCTCTGCTAGTTGATGCTGCAGAGGAAGATTGAAACCTGCATGATACAAGCTGGTTAATGGACATGTGGGGGCCCCATAACGCCACAGGAAAAGATGAATAGAGAAACAGGTAGAGCTGTGCGTGGAGACAGGTAATTATGGCTTGTGAAGGATTTTGATATTTTGAAATTTGGTTTCATTTCGATTTGGAACAAAAGAATTTAAATATTCCGAATTCTCCACAAAAAGGAAATGTATCCCCAGCTCTGGGGCCATTCTGCAGATGGGTTGGTCTGGACCTGTGGTCCCCGACAGCCCTGGGGTCCCTGGCTCAGCGACAATCTGGCAGGTGGGCTGTTGAGGAGCCGAGTGGGTGAGCTGGCAGGACACCAGGCGTAGTTCTCCTGGATCCCTGCCTGTGTGTTCCCTCAGAAATCAAATCGTCTCTGGGAAGCCATCCAGTTTTGAAGAATCTGCAAAAGCCAATGCAAAAATGTTGGGTTGGAATAGCCAGCTCGAGTCACAGCCCCTGTGCACCACTACCTGGCGTGGTCTTGCCAGCCTGAATGTGTGTGCGCTCACTGGGACCGATACACCTCTAAGCAACGGGACCCAGCAAAGTGTCTGTGTGTTGCGAGGGCGAGGATCGGGGGCAGAAGAAGATGTAGGAAATGCCTTATCCCCCTGCCTGCGAGAGGCACAGTCCCTCTTCAGGAGAGGGAGAAAAAGAATGGAAATTTTGTCCCTCTCAGCTATTGTCAGGGAGCAAGAAGGGGACTTAGGTTTGGCTGAGGAGTGAGGAAGGGGCATGCCAGGATTAAGATTGGGGCTAGGTCCTCTGTTTCATAAGCAATGGAAGAAACCCACCTACTGCCAATTAACCGAATCAATCCAGTGATGTCTAACCCCTCATCTCTGTAACAGCTGGATGCAGTATGAAAAAAGTGTTTTAAAATATACTCATTTTTGTAAGAATCCCTGTAAAGTTTGAAGTACTCAGATCTGAGTGTGGTGGTCCTGGTGGTACAAAGAACCTGGATGGATGAATAGCTAGAAAATAAATGGCAGATCCCCAAAATACAAAAGGGATGGGGGTGGGTGTGTGGAAATGACACTCTGCTTTGCCAAAGTGGTTCTGTTAAAAATACTAATCTATTTATACAAGTCCATCCAAAAAATTCCCTAGCAATATCATATAACCTTAATTGAGTCTAATTGTTATGGCCACCTCTGCTCATTCTTTTGTGAAACCCACAGTGTTACAGAAACCCAAGAACGGTTCCCGTGTCATTCTGCTCTGATGGCTGTTCTAAGTGGTGCTAAAGTGTCAGTCATTACTCACATGGCCATTTGGCTGCACCTCTTTCCCTAGAACAGTGTTCATGTTCTCAGCCCCCTATTATATTATTTGTATTACTGTTGCACCTGGAACCCTGGCCATGGCCCGGAATCCCATTGTGCTGGTCGCTGTACAAGCGGAACAAAGAGACAATCCGTGCCCCAAAGAACAACCTAAGTATAAGACAAAAGACAACAGAGGTGGAGAGACAGATGGTGGGGAGGAGAGAGTAGAAGGCAACAGTGAGACACTATTGGACAGCACAACAGGTAGTGGTCTCTGCACCAATACGTTTCCAGAGGTAGGATTATTACGATACCCAACCTATAACAGTGTTGTCTCTTTACTCTTTGAACACTAAACCCTTCTCCTCAACTGCTCTGATCCTTTCTCAGCGAAACCAAGGAGAGTTTTGCCAATGACTTCAACTGAAGCAGGAACAAATCTTTAGGACCCTGATCCTGCACGGTCATGTGTCACTTGTCTTCATTCACACCGGTCCCGAGTGGGCAGAGGTGAGATACAGGATTCTGGTAGCAGCTTACACCAGCTTCACACAGGCATCAGCGACTTGGCTCAAGGAAGTGGAGAATCAAGCTCTAGGCCTTGAACAGAGCAATGCCTGTTGACTTTCACTGGGGCCATGTGGTGAAAACCCTGTTCACCATTACAGATGGGGAAACTGAGGTACAGAGAGGCAATATTTTCAAGCGTCCACTAATTTTTAGATGCCTACATTTTTTGGGTGCCAATCTTGAACCACATTCAGTCTGACTCTAAGCGGCTACATGCCCACAACTCAGTCTGAAGCCAGTGGGGCTGTGGATGCTCAGTGGCTCTGAGTCTTGGGCTCTAGGTGTGTTGAGAGGGGAACCCAAACACTGAGGCAAAATTAAGGGAGGCTTTTGGCTGACTGACTTGCCAAAGGTCAGCCAGGGAATCTATGACAGAGGTGGGAATAGGACCTGAGTCTCATGCCCCTGAGAACCGCTCCTTCCTCTCCATGTTTGATATTCACCAGCCCTCTTGGTAACTCTTCTGCCGAGCTTGTGAATCTGTTGTACTCAAACTGGAGGACTTGGAGACAACCCTTACAATTGAAGTTCTGTCTTTTCTGCACAGACATCAGCAATCCCATGGCACTTTCTGCAGAAGTAAGAATTTACACCCACGGGCTGTGCACTACTTGTGTGACCATTTGCTACTCTCCACCAGATAGATAGCTGGTGCTTGCCCACTGCACATGGGGCAAATATGAACTTAATATCCAGGTATGTATGGGGAGGCGCTATGAGGTTAGGGTGGGATTGTGCCATGACTGGCCATGATCCTTGAGGGGTGCAACTCTCCTTGTGCCCCTTTCTTCCCACCCCACACATGCACCAATCACAATCTGCCCCACAGAGAATCAACCATAGAATATCAGGATTGGAAGGGACCTCAGGAGGTCATCTAGTCCAACCCCCTGCTCAAAGCAGGACCAATCCCTAATTTTCTTTTTTTGTTTTGTTTTGCCCCAGATCCCTAAATGGCCCCCTCAAGGATTGAACTCACAACCCTGGGTTTAGCAGGCCAATGCTCAAACCACTGAGCTTTCCCTCCTCTCCTCTCCCCACTAATGAGAAGATGAACGATTTGGCAGCTTTCACAGGAGAAGGGCCCTTTAGAAAAGGGAGGGGGTAATTTTTAATACTAGGTAGATAAACCGAATGCAGAATGAAAACAGCAGCGCCAGCGAGCCAGGACTAGCTCTGAACTGGCTCCCGCAGCGATGCCAACGCTATTGTCAGTTAGCTGGAGCATTGGAGCTGCAGTAACAGCAAGTGTTCTGAAGAGGGGGGAGATGTTACAGCTTCAAGGCAATACCTGCAGGAGAGAGGAGGCTAGAGATGCTGTAGCCTGGAGCAAATGAGAACAAAGCCTTTCTTTTGAAACCATGCAGGGCACTAGATCAACAGGCAGCCCTGGGTTATGCTAGAGAGTTGCAGGCTTTGCCCATTGTGGTGGGTGCACTCCCCGGCTCCAGGAAATGTGTTAATCTGGCCACCTAAGCAGAGAGAATCGAGAGATACCTGAACAAACAAGGAAGCTATAGGCACCTTACAGTCACAAAAATAAGGGAGCATTTGCCCCCTCCCTGCCCCCTTTTGGTTTATATCAAATCTTTGATCCTCTTTCCCCTGGAATCTCAATCTCATTCTCTAGTGTCTGCAGAAAAGAGTGTCCACCTCTCCCCCACACCACCAGCAGACACGCAAAACGATGGGAATTCACCATACAACATGAATTTGTGCCAGTGGCTCTTTAGACTTCTATCATTCTTACTAATCAGCAACCACAGGAAGCTAGTTGATAGCTCATAAAAATATTCACCAGGGTGAAAGAAATGAATACAAAAAACGACTCAATGAATTAGTAAATGTTTGATAGTGGCCAACAGCAGAACAGGGATTTCTTATCCAGCTGCCTGTTCAAGCAGTGCATGTGTAATGTGAAGCAATGGAAAAAGCTCCCCTTTCTTATCTGTTTCGATCCAAACAGAGCCAGTTGGAATATTATTATGCAAAAATTTGGCCTTCTTTTCAGTTTGTGAAGCATTCAGACCTCAATCCTGATTTGTTATTCATGAGTATTTGCAGAATAAGCTGCATGATCAAATTTCAGCCTAGCCCTTGTTTGCTACCTATTGCAAGTGGTTGCAACCTGAAGGCTGCTCTAAATTATGCCAGCTGCCAACGGCTCCAAGGAGCTGTCCAACAGCCAAAATATAGAGGTGCTTTGGCCACACCTCTTCATCCTGGTCTGGAGGCTGCACTGGCATCCTGAATTCTTACGTATGGGAAATTCCCTGGTAGCCAGCTAAACCACCTTTTTACCTGCTCCGAGCTATCAGAAAGGTGCAAAGTGACAGAACTTAATGGAGGCTCCAACTTTGGGTTTAATAAATAAATAAAGAAGCCAGTAAATTATTAATGAGCTCTAAAAGTGTCAATTCTTCAGAAGGATGTCTCTGGTGCTACCCAGGTAGTTTCCATCCAATGTCGCACCTGCACCTTTCACCAGGTGTGGCATTAACTGGGAACAAACATGGGCAGCGCTACGCCTTAACAGAGAGTGAGGCATATTGCACAGAACACTGATAGCTGGAAGATTATTGCCCTTGGCATCAGAATAATCAATAAGCAATGCCATTTTTTATGCAAAGTTTTCCATTTACCCTCCCACGCTACAAATAGATGTAGAAAAATCAGTACAAATTTGTCCAGGATGAGCCGTCAAGGATGAGAGTTATTTGGTAATTTGCATCATAATCAGCCTCTCTTCTTTTGCTACTGAATCTTCTTTGCTGACAATTTATTTTCAACATTGACATTCAGCTTAGGATCATTTCAAAACAAGTGGAGCAATTTCACTCAATTGATGCCTGCTGCTGCCGAGAGTGGGTGTGTGTGTTTTGGGAACATGCAATTGGGCAGTTATCTGATTTCCAAATCAGGAAGCAAAGGGGGTGTAATGTCATAAAAAGTGGTATGTGATAACTGGGAGCTTAACGCTTTGCTCAGCCCATTCCTGCTTTTCAGCAGCAAGAAGAGCCCATCTCAGACCCTTCCCCAGCAGAAGCAAAGCAAGAGCCCATGCGATCATTTGCTTAGTGGAATAGGGGCTTTTGCAGGAGGCTTTATTGACTGACCAACAGGGGTGCTGTGTGGTGTAACTAACTGTGGAGACCCACCAGTGAAATTTAAATGTACCATAAGAATGGCTATGAAATAGTGCTGTTCCTTTAAGATACTACATGGGTTGGAGGTTCACACAAAGGGTGTGCCTCAGTTTTCACCCTAGCGTGTGAGAAGGAGAGTTAAGCCACGGGGGAGAGACGGGGGTAAAAACCTGGCTCAGGGCCGTATCAGAATCCAGGGCTGCTGTTCAGGCAAATCATGGTTTGTGGGACTGGTATATAGCATCAAATCCTAAACCCACAGCAGGCCTGAAGGCACTGGCTGAGGGCTGGGTGGAGGTGTGCAAGCCTGCAGCGGCCCGGACAGAGGAATTCTCCCCCCCAGGCTACGTAGCAGCTGCTTGGCTGCTGCACAGAAGCGACACCAGCCTAATTCCCACCCTCCCACACACACACACACCTTGCAAGGGAGAGGAGGATGGAAAGATGGCGCTGTTGCCAACTCCCGTAGTTCCTTAGTGGTGCACACTCAGCTTGCTGCTGCCCCCTGCAGGCTGCCACGGAGCACACATGGAGGAGAGGTCTTCGGGGCATGCAAAACCCCTTTTATGGCCCATCTCTCATCCAGCTCCATTAGTTGCAGCAGTTCCATGACCAAGGGCCCCTCTGTGGCTTCAGGGCATGGGACTGGCTATGCCCCTGGGAGAATAAGTTTCCCCTTTGCACAGATGGTGCACCTTGGTGAAGCTCTTGGTGCTATATATCATGGGCCAGTTCCTCAGCAGGTATAAATCACTGCAGCTCCACTGAAGTCAGTGAAAGTTCACTGGTTTACACCAGCTGGTCCATAGGATTGATCTGTATGAGACAATCTACCTCCAGTTGAGCTTAGACAGCTGAGGCCGGCTCTGAAGCGTATACCAGCAGGAGCCAGGCTGGGCTATTGTGGTGGCCTGAATACTACTGTGCCGACACAGTGAAAACCTGTTCATCAACACACTCTTCACAGAGTGCAGTTACTATACCGGCAAGCAGTCATAGCTGTATGCTGTTTCGACAATTTGTGCTGGCATGAATAGTGTTAACAGACGCTAAATGCAGATACACTTCCCCCAGTGAGAAATAAGCTGTGACATTTGGGCACTTATCTTGCTTTAGTTTAGGCAGCTTTTCGGGGAACTATTGTTTTTTTTAGCTTATTAAAAACTTTGACATCTTAGAAGAATGCACAGAAGGTGCCTACGGAGGCAAAGCTGATTAAGCAGAGTTTCTTCACTCTGGCCTTTGCACCTTATTCAAAAATATCCAACCATTCATTAATCCTTCCATCCCATCTCCTTACTCCTTGCATTGGGAGCATTTTCAGATATTCTCGTAATGACATAATAGGTTCTACTTTTCAGTTTGATTTATTGTTCCAGTTTCATTCACACGTATTGATTAGGCCATGCAAATCTAGCCCCTGGGATTTCTCTGTATGCAATGGGATGTACTTTGAGGCTGATCACTGTTAGAGCCAATCTTCCCCTCTTTACCTTCCGCTCTGTGGTGGAAGGTAGTTTGGGTTTCTTGTTAAGTATTTCTCCTGAACTCTTTGTAAACCACCAGGCATATTAAAGGTTTTTTCCTCTGACTCATATCAAAATTACCAAAGGACTTCCTAGCTACTTTGTCATCATGCCAATATTCCTTACTTCAGTAAGGTCACTCACTGCAAAAATGTTTGCCTGTTCCAACTCCAGATCATTTGAACTATCATTAGATTCACAATCAATTCCAATCCAGCCTTAAGGTTTGTAATAGGCTATATGTGTGTTGGCTGACACTTCTTTCCCCTCTGCTTCCGGCACCTTGTGTCATGTAATGTTACTGGACCAATGGCAGGTGTACACCACAGCAAGGCATTTTGATTTTCCTTGGGGCAACATTTCCTGGCAGGTGCTTTTATTTTTTTTAAATCCTCCATTAATGAACAACCCAATAATTTTTCTATGGGCCTGATCCAAAGCCCATAGAAATCTACAAGAAAAGTTCCATGACCTCAGCTGGCTTTGGATCACATCCTGTACAAACTGACCTGTTGTTCTTCAGTACCCGTGAGTAGCAGTGGCCGAAGCACACACAGATCTTCGTTCTTTTATAAACTCAGGATGAGTCCTCTGTATTGCGTACGGCCTCCAGGGATCAAGTATCCTGATTCTTACACAGTTCACTGTGTGCTACCCTTCCTGTTCCCACTCTCTCCTTGTCACACCTCTCACTGGTATGAAAAAAGGGACCCTGAATGGCAACCATCATATCAACTGAATACAATGAGTCAAAGTTCAACAGACAACACCGGTCTTCCATACTGAAGCCACACGACCATCCCTTCTTCCTCCCCTTAACAGCAGGGTCACTGCTTTACCTCACCAGGTGGCAGTGTAGGGGGAACCTGCGGTCACTCTTTGCTATGGGTCTACAGCCCTGGGACTCCTAAAGAGTCGGACCATCTGCCGCAATAGCCAAAACCAAAAAAGGCCTCACTCTTTTCCCCAGTCTCTTTCTAAAGAACCAGCAGACCTGGTGGGTGTCTCATTCTTTGAAGAGCACCTAGGACTCCTCTCCCTGGAGCCAAGCTCTGCACGGCCTTTCCTCTGCAGAGCCTCTTCCGGCTTTCAGCAGGCCCTCCTGCTGCCTCCATCCCTTTTCTTGCTGTTGTCTTTTAGAATCATAGAATCTCAGGGTTGGGAGGGACCTCAGGAGGTCATCTAGTCCAACCCCCTGCTCAAAACACTTCTCCCTGCTAGAGTGCCCCTTCCAGCCACAGCCCTCCTGCCAAAGCAGCATGCCTCCTTTCCTCTCCCAGCAGGCCCAGCTCTGAGGTGCCTGGCTCCTTGTCAGCTGACTTGACACTTTGCCTCCACCTGGGGAGGCAGGCCAAACCTGGCACAAGTGAAGCTGAGTCACCCTCAGCCACGTTAAAGGGCTAGCTCACCCTGTTACAGCCTGTGAAGGGGATGTAAAAATACCTACCTTCCATCATGGATGTAATAATAGGCCAAACCCTGCCTACCTTACTCATGTCAGGTTAGACAAACATCTGTCAGGGATGGTCTAGATTAGGGATCAGCAACCTTTGGCATGTGGCCCGGCAGGGTAATCCACTGGCAGGCCGTGAGACATTTTGTTTACATTGACTGTCCGCAGGCACGGTCCCCCACAGCTCCCAGTGGCTGCGGCCCACCGCTTCCCACAGCTCCCATTGGCCGGGAATTTTGCCTACCCCTGGTCTAGATAATACTTTGTCCTGCCATGAGTGTAGGGGACTGGACTCGATGACCTCTCGAGGTCCCTTCCAGTTCTACAGTTCTATGATTCTATGTCACTACCCCCCCTGAAAGAGTCATGCTTGTAAATCACTGAACTCCTCCGATGAAAGGCTCTCTTTCCTATAAGTGCAAATGATTATTAATGAATTGCCATCCCAGCTCCCTGAAAGAAAATGTAACTCTCAGCATATGCTATCTTTGCAGCCATACATCCCTTGTACTTATAGATTTCCTTGTTCGTTGAGCCAGGCACGGTGCCAAGAGTAGCATTCGGAGAAGCAGTCCCCGCCCAATCCAAGCCCCTTCGGAGCTGCAGAGTGGCAAAGCCTCAGAAATGTAAATCGCAACATTTGACCCAATGTGAATTTCTCAGATAAATGATATTTCACAGCCTGGCAGTTTCCTACCTGCTGAGATGAGCATTTGCGCTGCTCTGACAGAAACGGCTTTTGATGGAGTTTTTTGTCAGTGGAACATAAATTGAAAAATTTCAGCATCTGCATCCGTCTCTAAAGCCTGATGTTCCACAGTGAGAGAAAAATGGGACATGATGGCAGGGTCTTTAAATAAAGCTTCCCCTCATGACAGATACCACCGAGACACTCTGCGTCAGCCAAACGTTACTGGGCACAATGCAGGAAGCACTGGGTTGAATCCTGTGAAGCAGGAGGTCAGACTAGCTCGTCAGACTAGTGGTCCCTTCTGGCCTTAAAAATCTATGGGCAGCCTTGACTGGGGCCCCCAGGAAGCATCACAGCCTCTTTATTCTAATAGGCTAATGGTGATGTCCTACATCTCCTACTCATGTGAACAGCCCCTTGAGTTTAATGGGACCATACAGGTGAGTGAGGACTACTCAGAAGTCTAATCCTGCAAAGGGCTGGGTATCCTTAACTCTCAGTGCCTTTAATGGGAGCTCAGGGCACTCAGCATCTCCCTTCTGGCTCCCCTGTGAGAAAGGAGTTTGCAGGATTGGCTAATAAGCTTGAAAGCTTATGGCCTGATCCAAAGCCAATTGAAGTCAATGGAGGGATTTCACTGAGCTTTGGATGGGGCCCTTGTTGAGTCTCCAATGAAGTCCCTGGCAAAGCTCCCACTGGGTACAGTGGGAACAGAACTGGGCCCCCAAATTACATGCATTAACACGGCTGTCTGGACTTGAAGTCGAGCGCTAAACTGGTGACGGCTGCTGCGAAGTGGTGTCTGGCTCTGGGGGTGAAGCCTCATCCCCAGGGGGTTGAACTCAGGCTCCACACAGGAGCGAGAAGGTCACAGCAAGATAGCAACGTGGCCTAGGGTTCCCTAACAGTTAGTAGCATTCTGGGCGGCGTCTCTGCTGGCTGGGGGATTTGGCCAGAAACGGTGACTATTCCAAGAGCAGCATGATAGGGGCTTGCCCCATGCCCGCATTATACCAGTCGCATGAATTTTACTCACACTCGCCTCACATTTTAACGCTTACGTTACCAGGACTCAGGCGCTGAAGTGCTTCTTTCCAGGAACCTTTGTAACAGCAGAATTGGGCAGCGAGACTGTGCCGATAAAACACAGGCCCGCGTAGATGGCGGCAGCTCCTGGCATTCCTAGGGGCTGCCTGTCTTTTACACTCACAACCCCTTTCGATTTATAAACAAGGGTCCAGCTCCTCAGCTGGTGTCAATCAACATAACACCATCGAGTCATTTCAAGGGAGCCACACTGATTGACGCCAACTGAGGGTCAGGCCCCAAATGCGCTATTGGTGACAGTAATTAAACAGGTGCCTGAAGTGAATTTTATGCATTTCATTTACTGGTCACCATTATGCTCCGGAAGGTAAAACAGTGGTTCTTAACTGTTTCCATGCCATGACTCCCTATTAAAACAGACATGCTTTCAGGCCCCTTCCTCCTATGCTTTTAAGATCGCAGCACATCTAATTTGAAGAAAGGCCGTGACCCTCAGGTGGAGAACCCATGAGCTAAGAGCAGCTAGCAGTAACTGCACGTTGTTGTCATAAAACATTCTGCTGCTGTTAGGATATTATTTTTCCACCCCCGTTTGCTTCAGGGAGAGGCTATGTATTCCGTCCTGACTGGGAATAGCGGGGAGATCATTATGGCCTTGAAAAGCGAGTGAGGGGAAACTAGCCCCGTGATGAGTTGTGCAGCCAGTGTTCATAGGGATCTGCCATGTAACGTGCCACTTCCTGATGAATGGCAAATGTACATGTTAGTGCAACAGGCTGGGGTTTTCAAAGGGGCTGTTTGGAGTCAGGTGTCTAATTCTCATTGACTGTCAATGGAATTTGGGAGCTTAACTCCCTTTGAAACTCTCAGCCTGTCTACGCTGCAATCAGAGAGGTGACTGCAGCCCATGTAGACATACCCAGACTAGCTTTGATCTAACTAGTTGTGGGTACCAATGATAGTGAAGCCACAGCATCATAGTCTCCAGTAAGGTCTCTACAAGCCCACTTGGGACCCTGGGTACTTACTCAGGTGCCTCGCTTATGCTGAAGTCCAACAAAAATTACTACAGGGCCCCATGTGGGCTTTGGCTTCAGCCCCGGATGATGGGACTCAGGTTTTGGCTTCATCCCCGGGCCCTGGTATCCCATTAAAAAGGGGTCACAGCCCACTGAGAACTGCTGCAATCGAGCTACATTAGAGCTAAGCTTGGATATGTCTACGGGCACTGCAATCACACCGCCGACTGCACTGCAGACATACCCTTAGAGGTGCTGTAAAGAGACACAGATTTGATTCAGGTATCATGGTGAATCAAAGACTGATAAAGGAAAGTGTGGTACATACCTGGCTCACCATCACTGAAAGCCTCTTTCCAAGAGGGCAGTAACTTGCATACTCGTCTGGAAGATGCCAGAAATTTTGTCATTACTAAAGGAAAGTAAATCTTTCCAGACAGTTATTAGTTCAAACCAACCAGCCAAATTCCAAATCTGTGGCACACAGAGAAAGATGCAGATCTTTAGTAGGTCAATCCATTACACAAAACAAACGGTGAGATTCCGATTGCTTATAAAAGATCCATGTGTTTCTTAGGAATAAAAAAAAATGGTCTCTGAAGTCAAAGCTAACTCGAGATGCACAGCAGTGCATGAACTCATATCTCAATAACAATCTACACTGTGTGTTAGATCTGGTTCAGAAATATGGTTTTTCATGAGAATTTTTTTTTAATTTCCCTTGAAAAATGGTTCAGTTTTTTGATGAAAACTTGAACATTTTGAGGAATTGGAATAAATTTCTTTACTCAGACTGGAATCATTTTAAGCCAAGCCAAACCGTTGCCTGCTAAAGATGGCTGGATTTGGCCCTAAAATAAATTCTGCCCCTGCCATTTTGAGCACATACTCTATTTCCTCCAGCCGCTTGCTCTTGGTAGCCAAAAGTTTCATGTGGGATTATCAGCTGATGAAAAGTGCTACAGAAAAACTGTTTTCTTTATTATATGAAGATACCACCTCCTGCTCTGCTCCCGTCAAATCTTAGATGCCAAACTGGGTCAGACTCACTCAGAAGCAACTAAGTGCTGCAGGGAGCAGTGCCAATGACTGAATGGGTGACTAGTACTGAACCAATTCCCTAGGAGACATCAGGGTGCATTGTGTTGCTGGAGGTGTCATCCTTCATACGAGATGTAAAATCAGTGTTCCTGCCTAGTTCAGATCATTAACAATCCTTTACCACTTTTTGAAAATGTCCAAGGCCAAATTTATTTTGAGTAATAAGAATCTGCCTACGTACATCCTGCCAGGATTTCCAATTGGGTATCGTACTCCTGTCTTTACCTGTTGCGCTGTATGGTTCAGTGGTGTTTCACCCCAGAGGTGGCTGCATTTTGTGGGTAGGATGCAGTGAGTGCCCATGTACGGTTGATGTATCACTTTCCTTAGCTTGTAACGTGTTTTGGGTTCCTTTGGGATCAAAGGTGCGTTGTAAATGTCAGTTATTAATCAATGCAATGTACCTACATCCAAGCCCACGTATCAACCACAGAAGCAGCACAATTACTTACGACTGGCTGCAAAAAACGTTGCCCACGTCAGAAGCACGTGATTAATAATGACAAACTGCCACAAAATCTGCCGGCCTGCTGTCCTCTCCTGCCGTCCACCATCACCACCATAGAGTGGGAGGGGAGAGGGGAATGGGTTACAACAGTAGGGTCAGAGACAGAAGTAAAACCACTGTATTCTTCTATTCTCTCTTTAAAAAGAAGTTTATACATTTTCTCAGCAATTAGGCCGGGGAGGGTCGAGTGGTTTTTTGTTTTCTTTTTTAAATTTTTGGTTTTTTTTTTATTAAAAAAAAAAAAAAAAAAAAAAGACAGAAACAGCCCCCCAAAAAGAGGTTAACTTTTCAAGCCATGTAAAGCATTTTAATTACAATTTATATATCATGTATAAATAAATATTACATTCTTTCAGTCTACAATGCATACTAGGCATATCTTGTTAAAACCTCCTATGTTATCAAGTGGCAGGGTCCATTTTGTCCAAGAAAAGAAAAAAATCAAAAAAAGAAACCTACTGAGTTTAGTAATAAAAAACAAAAAAACAAAAACGTAGTGGAATCAACGGGTAAAGACAGGGCTGACAAACAACGCAAGTGCTCCCTGCTAACAGTCAAGACGTAACACTGCTTTCCGAAAAAGATTTGACATGAGGACTTCTTCTGAATTATGAATAGGTTTTCTGAGTGTGGTTTCCCCCCATCATTTAGATTCTGAGCCATATCCTCATTTCGTGCAAATTGACATTAAAGTCAACAGAACGGCACCCATTTATTTGTGCCTTTATCTCCTATTTGTTTCTGATGCATTGCTGAATTCATATTTTGTTATTAAAAACATCTGATTTTCAAAGGAAGAGATTTTCCAGTTTGTGCTAGTCCAACGGAAACAGCTGAAAATAAAGTAGACCCAGATCTCTGTTGATCCTTGGTCATTTGAATGTCTCTTTCCCCAAACTCATATTATCCAGCCAAAAACTCAGCTCCCCTAACAAGAGGAAATAAAATGGGCTTGGGACAACCTGCTTCTCTATTTGTGAGTACCACTCCCCATCCTCCCTCCCAATCCCCCATGAGAACTGGTGGCACTGAAAAGATGAACAGAGCAAATTATGAATTCACTGACTTGGCAAAAAAATAAACATTCGGCTATGCACATAAATGGGCTTTAATGGAATTGGTCTTATATTTGGTAAGTATGCAACATCCAGTCATTCCTATTGGTTATTATTTTTAAATGCAAACACAGAACAGCAATTTCTTCCCTTGGGAACTTTGGTTGTGGAAACTTAACCCACCCACACCCAAAAGCAAAATTAAATCTTCCTCCAAACAGAACAAGGTTCTAGCTAGCACAAAACAGCCGAGACCCATGTTTTCATGGTGGAATTATTAGTTTTTGCTCATCCTCTGAGTTCTTCAAATGACAAGGAAGATTGTTATTAGCTAATGTAGAAAAACAATTATTTCTTGGTCCATAAAGAACCAACTGGATTTTTTTTTTAAAAAAAGACTCATTTTAAAAAAAGCTACAAGGGGTGGAAAATAGACGGAAAAATAAAAAAAATATATCAGATAATCTCTTTCTGCTCCATATTTAATGCCAGGGACATGTTTTCACTTCAGATGAGGAAAAAGAAAGCAACTGCTTGGGTAACACTCTAAAATGTCTCTTCCTGGGTCATACTTCCATATTATTACAAATATTAAAAAGTGACAATTTGTCTGTCTTTTCTCTTAACTAACTTTCTTTCACTTATTTTTTTAAACAAAATTTTTTGGTACCTTGTCTGTAATATTGTTATTATTCTGATCCATCAGATAAATTTTCACAACCTCACCGTGCCCAGTTCATCATATTGGTTAATCTGTTTCCTTACTCCTTTCTGCTATTTCTATTCCATTGACTGCCCAAATCCATGAACAGCTGTTGGAGTAAAACAAACAAATGAACAAACCCAAAGCCATGGACAGTTTGACAAATTTCTTTCTCTGATTACAGAAACTGCCTTGTTGTTGTTGTTGATTTTTTCCCCTCCTGATCCCCTCCTTCTCCCCTCTTCTGTCCCAATATATACTGTAGAACTGAAGGCATCAAGGTGTGGTTAAACCCAGAAAACCAGACAGGAGCTACACTTTGTCTTTGAACTTCTCCATGTAGTTTTTTATCTCTTTGGAGTCCCCGAGGTCCATATCCTGGCACACCCATTTAATATCGTCGTCATTGCTACTTAGGATAGAGTTGACAGTGGGACAACCATCATCAGGTGGGATGGTGGTGAAGGTTGTGAATTTTACCCGCTTTCGTTTGGATGTGGGGGAATGCAAAGGTTCCGTTTTCTGCTCTTTCCCTTGCTTCCCCCCTAAGTCAGCAGACCTATGGATCTGGCTCTGGATGTTCTTTTGAGTGCTGCCATTGAGGAGGTGGTTGCTTTCCTCATGGCCCATCCCTCGGTCTATAATAGTGGTGTGCTCGTCCTGCTGAGGTGACACGTCCACTGTGTTCTCCAGCAGCTCCGCCTCATTTCCGAGCCAGACCCAGTCGTGGGAGTGGGTCATGGTGGCTTGCCCTTCTGCCGGAACCTGCTTGTGCCGGTATTTCAATGCAAATGTTGCACAGTTTATTAGGAAGACAAGAATTGCCAGGCAGAAGACCCCCAGCAGAGCATACATCCCAATTTCCAGATCGCTAAGGCCTCTGGGCGTCTGCACTAGGTCATTCTCCTCCATGCCCCCATTGCTTTTCGGGAGGTCTACTTGAGCAGGGAAGTTGGTGAAGTCTATGGGAATGTTCTGCAGCTGGCCATCATCCGAGAGTTTGCCTCCATCCAGCCTATTGTTTTTCATGACTTTGTTTTTGATTATTGACTTTGCAGTAGTGCTGACTTTTCTGATGGTACTTTCCTCTCGCTCTGCCGAAGAGCTCCCATAGTATCGCCCATCCTGGCCATACCGCTCTTGATCTGATACCTTTTGCCGCCGGTCACTCGCGTGGTTTTCAATCTCGTCGGCATCATAATCTCCGCCAGTGTGAGAGTTGGCATCATTTTGGCCGAACTTCACTTTGATGTTGCTGTTGCCCATGGCTAAGACGCTTTTCCTCTTGGATTTCTGGCAGGCTTCAGAGATCATCATGTCTACTTTGATCAATGTGCCCTGCCCTTCACCTTCTGCTGCCACAACTGGCCATTTCCAGTTAGTGCTCTGATGGGTTGAGACAACAGATTTGTCCAGCGACATGGCGGAAAGGAAGAAGTCCTTGGGGTCATAAATGTCTAATGGAGTAACTGAGCTGTCACTGAACTGGATCCAGATGCTTACTATGGCTTCCTAAAGGAAGAGGGAAATGGTTAAAGACAGGGCCTTAAATAAAACAGCTCAACTGATTGCAACTCATCAATCTTCCCAGCTCTGAAATGCAGCGGAACAAAGCAGGAGGCACTGGCTAAGTACTACGCTGAAAACAAGCTGAGTCTTAACCGATGGGGCAGAAAATTGGTCACATTTTTCATTAAAGATCCCAGCGGTATCTTTCATGGAAAGGTTTTGCAAATGGAAATGTGAAATAATTGATATGGGGAGATCATAACAACACACCCATTAAATAAACCCAACCCATTCCTGTTGCATGAAAACTGAAAGAGACAAAACAGAAAAATTACTGGAAGCACTTGACAGAACACTTATTTTCCTGTTGTTCCCCATGCAAATATGTCACATGGAGCAGTCAAATTAAACAGAGCATAAATATTGTGTCAGGGAAGACGAAGGATGCCACAATGTCTTGAAAATGCGTCACCTGAAAGGAAACAAAAGACTTGCAAAACAGTTGTTACTTTGCCTGAGGACTGTTTGTTTTCAGCTAAACACAATTTACCCTTGAAAATAATTGTAAACCCCATTACATTTCCATGTCAGCCAAGGCAGGATGTGGGGGTTCTGCTGTGATCTCCATGATAACGATATACAAATGGTTTGGATTTAATTGGACTGTGTTTGTTCCCTGCAGGTAGTACCATTAGAAGCAAACAGAAAGCTAGAGGTCAAGAGGCGAAGTTGTTTTCTATTTGGGTCTCATCCAGATGATATAGACATTTACTTTTCCATGTCTCAGTGGCTTTCTTTGCAGGAGATTTCTTTATTTTTTCATTTGCTCTGTGTCTAGTTTGTTTAGTTAGCATACGTACAGGCAGACTGCTGAAATGCAACTAAACATGAAAGTGAAATTCTATTCTTCCCAAGACCTACACTGCAAATGTCCTTAATAACTTTACACGCAGGTACATCAAAACAATTGGGCTGAAAATCACCATGGGGAAAAGCATCGCCACCCTTTTAATGTCCATTCATAATACAAATTTACAACCCAATATTGTTTTCAATTGGTTACAATTTGTTACACTACGGTTATAAACAAAGGGAATTGCTACCCTTCTCGTTAAATTTAAAGCTTTTCAATGAAAACAGCAAGGGGCATTTAGTTATGCAGAAGGTTGGAATGCATGGAATATTTAATTTTCCAAGTGCTATCAGAAAGCTCTTTGGGGACCAAACAAGGGGAAAATATATTGTGGCACAACAGGAAAGAGGGCAAAGTACTTGGTGATTCAGACATGCTTTGCACACAGCGATGAAATAGAGCCAGGGTAACTCTGAAGCTGTAGCACTGTTGAAAAGTGTGAGGGAGGAAGGGAAACTAAAACAACGGATCTTTCATTAAACGAGCCTGAGATGGTTGAACAATATCCAGACATATCCAGGCTAATTTTAATTTAGCTCTGAGTACCAAGAGCAGTGAGTCTGCAGCACCATCGGCTTTAGCATGAGCTGTACCAGCCTGCCTGGGACCCTGGGTACATACCTGGGTGGCTAGCCCATGCTGTCATGGCTTCACCGCTATTGGTACTTGCGCTAACTAGATCAAGGCTAGCTTTGGTAGGTTTACATGTGCTGCAATCACACCCCTGTTTGCAGTGTGGTCACAGTAGGCTTTTGTCACTGTGGGTAAGTTTTACTCTTTGGAAATTTCTAGCAGTAGCAAACCCAGCTCTGGGAAAGAAAGAACATTCTTTCCATGGACTCATGTGTGTGTGTGGGGACCCCATCTCCATTCTTCTTTGGGGGAATCTAGCACACTTGATATTTTGCTTCTCCATTACCTCTGGAACAATGAGTGGGTTGGTTTTTTTTTTGCATTGAGTCATAAGAAAGGCAAAATGACCATCTTTAGTGAGAAATGTACGAGTGTAAACTGAACCCAAATGGCACTGAGGTCATCTCCCAGTGGCTTGTTTTTTGGAACCACAGAGGGCAGTAGAGACAGAATGACAAAAAAGGGGGAGGGGTGCCTTGTGGTTAAGATATTCGACTGGGACTCAGGAGAGCTGGATTCGGTTCTGAACTTCGTAGGGTGACCAGACTTCCCGATAAAATCAGGACTGTCCTGATATTGAGCAGTTTGTCCCACGTCCCGACCGAAGTACGGTCGGGACGCCATTTGTCCCGATATTTTGTTTCGGGTGTGTCTTTTTTTTTTCTCCCCTTAGGCAGAGGTGACAGGCAGGGGGAGCGCTTTTTCAATTGTTACACTCACCCGGCATGTCCGGGTCTTCGGCAGCATGTACTTCTTTCTTCGCTGGCAAGATTTATTTCCCGCTGCCGAACGTGCCGGGTGAGTGTAACAATTGAAAAGGCGCTCCCCCTGTGGCGATCCCGATATTTTGTATTTAGCATCTGGTCACCCTAGAACGTCGCCAATGGGAATCAGTGGGCCTAAACAACTTTAGAAATCTGGCCCTCTGTAGCAGAGGCTGGGATAAAATCCAGTTCTGCTGGGCAGCATTCAACTGCCTTGCTCATGAGACCATCCTTTCGCGTCCTGCAGTCCCCTGCCTCATTCGCTACACGCCTTCCAATTTCTGCATCAGATGAGGCAGAGGTTCTACAGTCAGTCTCCTTCACTACACCAGGTCCAGGCTCCTTGCCCAGCCATTATCTGTTCCCCCCTTTCCTAGCTCCTCACTTGATCTGTCTCTCTCCCCGACTCTAGACTCTGGTCCCCTCCACATTCCCCACCCCCGTCTTCCTCCCTGGAGTATTGGTACAAACCCACCCACCAGTTCTTTGTCCCAATCTCTTTACCCAGCCAGTCCCAGTATTCCCTCCACACCTGGCTCCTTGTCAGATCTGTCTCTTTTCTCCCTCCCCCTGGTTCTCAGTCCTACTCTCCTTGGCCAGCCTGCCCCTTACTCCTCATCCAAGCTCAGTTTCCCCGCCACTTAGGTGTCACAGTCCCATCCCTGACCCCTCTCTCTCTTTAGCTTCCAGTTCCCTTGCTTAGACCATCCCAGTCCCCCCCCGCCCATTTCCAGTCCCAGTGTTCCTCTCCCTCTCCCCTGCCCCCTGTCCATTTCTCTATCCCTGAAGTCCCAGCCCCCCTTGTTCCTGGTCTCAACCTACTACTCCCCTCAGTCGCCATTCCCGTCTGGCTTTTGCCCCCTCTGCATTCAAATCAGGCAGCTTCTTCCTCCACGCTGCCTGAGCCGGGAGTGGGGGTGGGGCACTGAGAACACAGGAGCGCTCCGTTCAGGTGCCCGGACCCAGCACAACCCATAGCAGCGGCCACAGCTGCAATGGCCGAGCACGTCCCGCTCCGCCCTGGGCTGCGGGATGCCCAGCATGGATGGGATCCTTCCGGGAAGTTGGCTGCTAAAATCTACAAAGTCTTCCCTGAGCACAGGTGAACTCTGATCTTACAAGTTGGCCAAACTGGGGCAGATTTTCACCTGGGAGGCAACAGACTTCTGACCCAAAGGCCACCCTTCTTACAGAAAGTCCCTGCTCCAAAGCGTGGGACGGCAGAGCATTTTAAAGCAAGTTTTTGAGATGAACAAAACAATGTGGATATCGCTAGCCTCTTTCTCAGAAACGGCTGAGCTGTTTTGGCTGTATATATATATAAAAAAAATCAACCTGAGGCAGTCACCCAGCATGGGAAATTTCAGATCAAGCAGTTAAAATTTGGTAAAGTTGTAAGCCACCGACAACAGGTTCTCACAGTGGGAAGTGTCATGGTAGGTGCTACCGGCCTTGTCTATAATTACTGTCCCCACAAAAGCACAATCCTGGTGTTTGGGAAGCAGAAGTAATGTAGAGTAAATGGACAGCCATTTGAGGTTTAAGGACACAAACATGATTTACTGCAATTAACCAAGACACCCTACTACGCTTTTCAATCTGCACCGAATTTTTAAATTTTAAAATCTCTAAAGAGCCAATTAAATAGAAAACTGTCACACGTGGACAGTGGAGAATCTGAATTAAAAGGAAAAAAAAAAGAGAATTTCCCCAAAAAAATCCTGCCAAAATACAGTTAATCTGCCCAAATAGTCAATTTGGCACAAAATCCTCTTCTTGACCCTTTCACTTAAAGGCAAGCTGAATGCAAGGGAAGAAAGCAACTTTCCCAAATGATTAGAAATTCTGAACGGCTTAAAAAAATAGAAATGATTTAATGCCGTGTCCTTCAAAGAGCTGTTTCTGCAAATCCTATGTACCGCATCAATAAATCCCCTCCAAATCTCTGACAAGGGCCTCCAATTACTATCAACAGATGAAGATGGATTGAAACCTTATTATCAGCAAAGCTGCTGCCTTGTCTGATGTCAAAGGTGACAAATGCCTGTGTTCGTTAATTAATAAGCATAAACAAATACCTTGTGGAGTTACCAGTTTTCATCCCCCCCTTTTCATACAGTTGTGCTCTTTATAAACAAATAAACCACAAATTTACATCATTGTCAACATCCCTTGGAAGATGGGATTATTTATCCGGTGACTAGAGAGACTGGAGGTGAGTCAGATACCATACATCCGATCACTTCGAACTTGATTCAGAAGTGATGAAGAATTTGCTTCCTGCAGCAGCTGTTGATTTCCAAGCGACATGCTGTTTCCTAAGCACGTGAAGCATCGCTGCACTCATCAAGACACTTTTTGGTCATGTTTTTCTTCATGTACTTCTCTAATCTCCTCTTCCACCCTAGCCAGACTAGCACACTGTGCCTATTTACATTAGTTTGACCTCTTCAGCACCATCACATTTCTGCTTACTCGTAGCTGCTGATCAGTCTGGAGATGCCACCTGATAAATGTGCCAGAATTACAAAACCAACCAGTATTTTCCCTTTTGTAAATGACTTTAGCTCCCTTGTTTTCTTCATGTTATATTTAGAGCCGGTGGAACAGTAGGGGGAAAAACTGTCCCCTACAGTTCACAAATCTGTTATGGAGCCGAAGGCCTTGATTCAATTCGGCCATACCTGTGACCTTTCATAATTGCAAATTTGCAAAGCATCAAAACTCTTCTGCACAATCTGATCACAAATACGGATATTTGGCTCTCAATGTACATATCCCACCCCACTGAATTGACCAGCTCTGAAAGTTCAGACATGAAAAGGCAACTTGGATTCAGAAGCTAGAGCTGGTTGGTGAGTGGCATGTCATATATAGATAACATATGATGACACCTACACTCTGGGACCTACACTGGTTGTCTGTGAACTGTCAGGCAGATTTCATGAGGTGGTTTTCACCTATACAGACCTAAATGGCCTATGACCATCCTATGATCCACTGAATACATCTGTAGCATTGTAGGCCCTGATGCTGGATTCCCCTCACTATACTACGGAGTTCTCCACAAGGGCCATGGAAATATCCTCTGGTCCCAGGTCCGAAAAGGCCCGGATTGGCTGATTTTCAGGGCATGCTACAGGATCCATTTGTTTCATCTAGCCTATGAAGAGCGGTCGCTGGATGGAGGCATAGACTGATGCGAGGGTGTGTTTGTATCTGATGACATTCTGGGGCCTGGTAGAAGGGGTGGAATGACTGGTCTGAGTATTTGGTTTGCTGGGGGCTCAAAGCCCGTGCTTGGGTCCTTTTTACTGTTCTAACTCAACAGAAAAGAAAAAAAAAAGACAAATAAATCCTTTGCACACAATGTACAGAGTGACACGGGTTTCTTGTGCAGCTCTTTGGCTGTGTTAGGGCATAAAATGCGTTTGCAAATACTGGGTGGATTGTGATTCAGAGCCAGAAGCTGCACTCCCAAGAACAAAGCAAAAGGGGAAAAATCATACTGTAGTCAGCAAATCCTGTCTGACACCTCGTAGAGGAGACGGGCCCAATCCTAGTCCCCCTGAGGTAAGTGGAAGTTGTTCATTGTCTTCAGTGGGAGCAGGATCAGATCTTAAAATACACCACAGAAAACTGATAGAAATGTAAATGTTACTCCGAGCAAGGACTAAGTAAGAACAGATGAAAGATTGGGAGGTGGAGTTTTTATCAGGACCATGAGAACAGATGATTGGATCACAAAGGTGGGGTTTAAGGTCTGGCTTATCAGCCTCAGCAGTGACTCCTTAAATAAAGTCACCATAGGCTGGATGAAACTCTCTATTCTTCTTATGGAGGAGAAAGTTGCTGGATTAGAAGCCTCAAACTAGAGCTGGTTGAGAATTTTTCAATTAAAACATTTTTTGGTTGGAAAATGTTGATACATTGAAACCACAACTTTTTGCAAAAATGTGAGAGTTTTGATGAAAATTTCTCTGGTCCATGGTGGAATTTCGGTTCGAAAGGAAAGAGAACCAGAGCCCCCAGAACAGGCAAGAGTCCAGTGGTTAGGGCACTCAGCTGGGATGTAGAAGACCTTAGTTCAAGTCCCTGCTCTGCCCGAATTGGAGGAGGGACCTGGACCTGGACCTGCACTTTCCATGCCCCAGGTGAGGGCTTTCCTGTTAGTTTACCTCTGGTCCAATGAATATTTAATTATTCATAAAAAAAAAAAAAAGTGGAACAGCTTCAACAGGAGAAACTGATTCCACAGCCAGCGAGTTAAAGCCATTCACATGGGTGACCCAGGTTCTAGTCCTGCTCTGACTCAGGCAGAATAGGGACTTGAACCCAGAGCTCCTACATCCCAGGTTACCACCCTAACCACTGTGCTTTTGGTTATGCTGGAGTGTGTCATGTTCTTTCATGAAAATTTTTGAAATGCCTCAGGTTTGTCCTGCTAAGGACCGAAAACAAAATGTCAAAAGGTTGACATTTGTCATGACACGGAATTCTTGTTTTCCGGCCAGTCCTACTTCAACCCCTTTCCATTGCAGGAGGGGAATAATGGCCAGCTGTGCTAGCAATTCAGAAACCTGTCCCTCTAGGGCCAGTCTTCTGCAAAGAGAGGGGCCATTCAGTGATTCTCTTTAAGAGCATGGGGAAAATTCAATGGCCCATGGAATCAGCTCAGCCCTCTGCAGCAGGACATGGCGGATGCCCTCAGAACATGGCTGTGCGGGTGCAGAATGCTCTCAGAGCCGCTGCAAAGGGCAAGCTGTGCTGGGCAGTGGAGGAGCTACTGGTGATCAGGCACCAGGGAGAACTCAAGTGCATGAACTACACAAGTTGAGGGCAGCAATCAGCCCAATGGGGGAGCACTGGGGAAGGCACACTGCTTGGAAGCCTCCTTACTCTTAGCTCGGGAGGTGGAAATGGGAAGAAGAGGCAGGGTGTGAGGGAATTAGCAGCTTCTGTGCTGGGGAGGTATGAGGGACTGTGGGAGATGTGCGGTGGACCAACCAGTCCTCATTAAGGGAAGGGTGCTTGGCAGCCTCTTGCTTCTTGATGGGTGCATTCACACAGCATAATACAGTGGGGCTACACTGCAGAGTGAGGAAGAGGAGGGGCATACAGCAGGTACGGCACCATGAACACACTGTTCAGCTGAACAATATTCAGGAGGCATCGGTCAGAGGCTTCCCATGCTCATAAAGGGACGCTGGTAAATATCTTTGCACACTGCATTGAGACATGCAACCCCTCCTGCCCCACAGGCATGTGACACTCCCAGACAAGCTGCAGGAGAAAAATCCCGCTCTGCCCTATGCCCTCTAACTAGGTTAGATTTGTTTCTAGCTTTGGCTTCTTCAATTTCCAACTCGGCATCTGTCGAGAAGAGCGGTTTCCAAAAGGAAGCCCCAAAGAAGAGCACAAATGGGTTAATTACATAAGACTCAGATGATTACAGGATGAAGTAAATTAAACAGATGGGCAGCACATCCTTCTTCGAGCTGGGATGTCATCCTGCCACTAACGACTGAGTTATAAAACAATCGACATTATTCTTGCGTTCCAGAAAATGATATAGTGATCAGGGTGAAAATGGGTCATAAAACCTGAACCGAGCTCTTCCCTGTTTATGAGGGATGAAATAGTGGTTTTGTGAGAGCTGTGGCTGTGGATGGCATTATACAGCCCTGAATAAGAGTATTCTACTACCCTGAGTGAAATTGGGATTGAACAGGCCCTTGTCCCTTCCACTGCTGCTGACCCCCTTGTTTTTAATCTATTCTATGGCAACTATTTGCCTCAGTTTGGTGCTGTTTTCTGTTCCTTGTATCCGTACATATTATGTGACCTGCAGTTCACTGCTTGAGACCCTTCCCTCAGCTGGTGTGAAAACATGCCAGCTTTGAATTAAGCAGGATCAACACACCGGTGTCCCCTAATGAGCTGAACAACTAACCCGTCTGAGTCAGCCTGAAGAATAAAAGAAGAGAGAGGAGCCAGGCTGCCTGCTGTTGCTCCACCAGGAAAATGAATGAGCTCGCCTTTCTCACATCACTGTTTTATGGCTCTCCCAAATATTAAATCACTGTGAAGCACAGGGCTCTCCCACTCTCGGACATGGAGATCAAGGGCATTGCTCATGGCAAACAGAGAGCACGGATGGCCTGTGAAACAAGTGTAATAAAGGCTTAGGAGAGCTGCAAAGGTCACAGTGTTTAAAGGGAGCTTTGAAAAGATAGACAACGTGCAAGTCGGAACGTTGGGGTTTGGAACTTTTCCAAAGGGCGGAGCCCAAATTTGCAGGAGGGAAGAAAAAAGAAGCCAACACCAGGGTGCCCTCTGCTGGAAAGGCCCAGCTATAAAAATGTGTTATACCAGTAACTTAAAGTCTATGCTGTTTCCCCCTAAAACTTGCTAAGGGGGAGGTAACTTCATCAGAGCTCTGCAGGAATGACCCACTGCCCCACCCAACCTGCCAGCAGCATGGAGAACTGGAGTGCACACTACCTGTTTAGGGGTATGAAGCAGCTCCTGAGCAATGGTTGTAGCCACAATAGCTCGGTTATTTGCCGGGCTTGGCTGAAGGAAGAGCGACAGCCCAGCCACCACCTGCACCCCGAGGTCTGTTATGGTCACTTTGTCATCTAGCACCGTCACCGTCTTCTCTGCCAGAATGGAGTCCGACAAGGGAGAAAAAACCTTTGGAGAAACAGAAAGGGAACAGCATCAGGAAAGGGTTAAACAACTACAGTGACCCCTTTCACTGCTTCATCTGCTCCTGCCCCAAAAGCCTGGCTTCAAGCCCAGAAACTGGATGTGGGAGTACATAGAGAAGACAGGCTGGTTTCATGCAGGAAGCGAGGAGAACCTATCCGATGGAGCGATTACAGCTTAAAGCCACTGTATCAAATACCTCTTTAGGAGCTCTCTTATTTTACTCCCATTATTTCCATTACTTTCTTATAAGCCTGGAAATAATACAACCTTTCCCTCCTAATTTTGGTCCTTATCCTGCAAGGGGCTGAGCCTTCTCAACTCTCAATGGCTTCAAAGGGTGCTGGAGGTTCTCCGCATCTTCCCGGATTTGTCCTTCATTTTTCCATTTCCTTATCCATTTCTCTATCCCTGAAGTTTGTAATGGCGCATGCAGCCCATTCTCAAGTGGGAAATTGTTCCCCTTGATTCAAATGGCTACTCGCTAACCACCTCCGAACATTTAGAGAGCAGAGGACAGCTACTCAAACACACAGTCTCTCCCACCCTCCGTCTGTGGCTACATTTGCAGTTTGTGCACTAAACTTTACCGAGACTCCAACCAGAATGCTGAAGGCCAAATCCTCAGGCAGTGGAAATCAGCATAGCACTATGGTCTTCAGTTTACACCAGCTAAGAATCTGGCCCTAAGAGTAGCTTTCACAGGCACTGAACACCCTCCACCCCAGTTGACATCCATTAGAGTTATGGGTGCTTGGTAGCTCTGAAAATCAGGCCTCCTGTCTCCAAGCAGCAGTTCTGCCAGTTGAACTGTAGGGGGAGCCTCAGCCTGTGGGGGAAAGCAGGATGTTCACAGGTGCAAGGGGTGTACATCCAGTAAGGATGGCTGAAATACAGGGTTTGATCTGTCTCACTACAAAAGCGGGGGCTTTTGCTTTATTTGTTTGAATTGACACGAGATGGAATGCATGTGTGTGAAATTCTAGGAGGCCACAGCCTTGCTACAACAGATTATTATATTTCAAAGCAGTGCTGTTTTCGCAGAACACTCTACTGGCTCTTCCAGGATCATGTAGGTGTTAATGCAGGAATGGTAGGACCCAGAACTGTTCAGTTTATGTACCTGGATTGTTGTCATTCCTACTTCTTGTCCAATCAAAATCCTTCCTTCTTGTAGCCTGGCAATGTGAGGCTCCTCCAACTTCATAAAGTCCATCACCAGGTCTGTAATGTCAAACTGCCAGTCGGAACCCAGCAAGTAGTTCAGCTGACTCCAAGGGCTAGAGTCCTCAGCAACAAACTGAGTAAGGACTCGCACCATGGCATGCTGGTACTGGAGCGCACAGCCTCTTCCCTTCCGCTCATCTTCATCCTCATCCTCACTGTCCCTGGTGGGTCTTGAAAAAAAGAAAAAGGAAGCATAAAAAGTGGTTTGAGGACAAAACTCCTTCATAGTCCTTTTCCCTGCAGTGAAAATGAAAACTAAGAGCAAAGTGCTAAGCAAGGAAAACACTTCCTGGAATAAAATCAATTAAGAGCAGAAAAACGATCATCTTTGACCTGTAAACTGAGCAGACGTGAACAGAGCAATTGAGAGCGTATACGGAGCCCCACAACTGTCATTGCATACGGTGGCACGCAGGTACATGCCCCTAAGTTTCGTTGCTGATTCGTGGCATTACACAGGCGATCGAGAGAGGCGTGTGATATTGGTGTCTTCTCTTTGAAGATCTCCACTGAAATACTAGAATGCAGAGACGGGCCAGAATCAAAACCTCCTTCCAGTCTCCCTTGAACTATGGGTTGGATTCAAATCCAAACTCTGCCACTGGACCATCGAGGTGACTAAATGACTTAGGAGCACATATCCCATTGAAAAACACTGACTACCCTGGGGGGGGGGGGGGGAAGTTGGGATCCAGATACAACCTCTGTACTGTGAGCTGTTCTTCCTGGGGTTAAAATCAGCTCCATTCATTGCAAGAAAATGCTTGATATATATTAAGTGACTAAACCCACCTCTTATTGGAGACAATGGGGACTCTCCAGCCTTTTATTTGGCTTAGCTCCGTGTCCGAAATATCAATCTGAAGAGGCAGGCGTGGAACCCAGACTGTGATTTGCAGAGGGGCGCTCAGATATTGGTATGTGAAATTCACTACCGCATCCACCTGGCCTTTCATTTCTTTGCCATTGACAAACACATAGTCACATCTGTCAGAAACCTAAAGGAGAGGAAGGTAAGGGGAAAAGAGAGAGAGAGAAAAAGAAGGTAATAGCTGCAACAAAGCAGGCTCACAGTGGAAACCTGGCATCTGAAAAACAAAAACAAACAAAAAAGGCTCCCTTCTCCTTACGCATGTTAATGATGGCGTTTTACAATGGAACCAGCTGAACACAAAAATCCTCCACCGGCTCAGGAGGCATAATTATGCTGGAGATGCCTAAAGACTGGATACGATTTCTGAAGCTGCTGGCTGAGTTTTCTATTTGTTATTCAATGAGCCACTAGCTGATCACATCTCTATGGAATTTATAATGAGAGGCTCCTTCACAACATGGCCAAAAGAAACCTAACAGCCCCAAACTGGGCTAGTTGGATGCAGGCAGTAAATATAAATCTCTATCCCAACCAGAGTTTTCACCTTTAGTCTGGTGTGACACTGTTTAGTGTCACACATCAGTCCGAGGATGAAGTTTGCTCTGGAGTGGATTTCACATGGAGAAAGGAAACAAAAACATACTCATTTCCTCTGAAATAAACATTATCTGTTTATGAATGTTTACATTTTGATTAAAGCCATAAAGTAATTCTAAACACTGCAGTAGATTTATCATTAACATGTAAATACTGTCCTGAAATATAAGCAAGCATTAGCATAGTCATGTAAGAGTTATACCAGTAATCACTTCTTTAATCAATGTTGTAATTTACAGACCATTGAGTTTTCTCATTTATTACCTTACTGAGTACTAGTGGGATGGAATAGAATCCCTCCAGAATATATAAATCATTAAGAGGGATGCAGATAGTATGAAGTGGCTCGGTGTGATAAAGTCATTGTCAAATCTATTCCTAAAGGTGTCATAAACGTCTGGGGAAATCTTGCGGCACATTAATCATACATTAAGTGGCTAGCAATGGGAGCTGTTGCATTACTAAATGAGCTGGCATGTCTGCAGAAATTACAAGTAAACCCAACAGATATCTTCAATTCACATGCTTTCTCCCTCCCCTTCAGAAACCTATTTCATCTTCCATAATGAAAGTCATTAGCACTGGTAGTGGCCCTCCCACCTGAACATCTATTTATACCATCATCTGCTCCCTTTGATTTTGTCTTTCCCCATACCACTTTATTCAAAGGATGCTTATCACATGGAATAGCTCAAGTCCCCAAGCTAATCAAACGGATGGGTGCCCTCTATGACCATGGATAAACCCAAGGGCTAGATATGCTAAACTGTTCCCAGTTATACAGCACATGTCCAATCTGTATCCTCTGGTAGTTTAGGCATTGCTCACTTTCTGGAGTATTAGTCAGGAGAAATATTTCAAGGGAAGACCTCAGAGAACCTAATCCGAGCACAGTTTCATGAACTGATGCAATACTATCTAGTACAATACAGGACCCATCTGTTTGTTTAGCCTTTTTGCCTCATGTTATCCAAGTTATGTTTAATGGCCATAAGGGGGGAAACGTTCCCTTATTTCACACAGATGGACAGTGTGTCCTGTTTTAATATATGTTACATAGGAGTGTGGTCTGTAATTTACAAAAGGGATGACATTTTCATATTAGTTTGTATATGAGCTATATCTGATTTCATAATATCTCACACGTGCTTCAATGACATATGTACTACTTATATATGATTCACATGAAAGCGCGACAGATTTTTGTTCCAGATGGTTACTCTTGCTTTTCATGGTCCTGTTAACGGTGACACTTTCCCCCCTCTGTATAGAGTTATGACATCAGGCATCACAATCCATCATAAAAAGGAGGATTTATTAAAGACAACCACGACCATTACAGATAGGCTTCTACACAGCTTCAGTTCCAGCTTTGTCATCTTTGTTTGCCCAGCACCCATTCTGCCTGGAGCTCTATACAGCACACAGAGACAGTAGCTACTGAATAATATACTGCAAGTAAATAGATCATTGCACATGGTCTATTGCTCTGAACATAAAACTGGGAGCAACAAAGTCCTTGTTTCTAATCATGGCTCTGACCTGGGTTCTAATCTCTGATGCCCTGTGTGGTCTCAGGCAAGTCACTTTAACTCTATGTTTCCCCCATCCTCAGAATGGGGATAGCAATATTTACGTACCTGTTGGGGTCCTATGAGCCTTAGGGCTTGTCTATGCGTGGAGGGAATGCGCTTTACAGGCGTGTAATTTTTAAAATGCACTAATGTATTGTGCATTTATTGGTCCATGTAGACCCTGCTGGGGCATTTAGACATAGTGCTGTTTGAAGCAGTTCTACATTAAAGCGTATGAGGGGACCTTAAGTGTGCACCAGCAGGGTCTACATGGACCCATTAATGTGCAACTCATTCATGCGCTTTAGAAATCACCCCCATAGAGTGCATGACCCCTCCGTGTAGTGAGCGGCTGTGACTCAGGTAGAAAGCTGCATGCTGCCTGGGTTCCAGTCCCACTGCGCCAAATGTCTGCTATGAAACTGTGTTTCGCGGAGCAAAGTGGGAAGTTAGCGCTCCATGGGGAGGAATCCCAGCTTCTGCGGAGTTAGGAGCCTTTACATCGGAGCCTTCCTTTAATCGCTCTGCTGCCACCGCCCTTTTCTTCCTTCAGCAGCGACTGGCCCCCGTGCTGCAGCGAGGAACCTGCGGGGAATTTAGGCAGCTTGGCGCTGCAATAACTCCCACTCTGATATCTATGGGCTAGCAGGGGATGGTGATATCTGATGCCTCCCCTATGCTCTCCTCCTCTCTGGCAGGCGACTTTCATAGGTATATTCTGCTTCGGGACGGCAGCTGGTTGACTCTACAGAGCCTCTGTGATATACTCACAGTGAGGGACATCTGTATGCGGATCAAAGGTTTGTGATAAAACGTTCACCTTCAGGCTGACCCAGGTGTCCTGGACATAGAGCGATGATTTAATAATAGCAGAAGCCAAACACTGTCGGGAACCGAACCAATTTGTCTGTCAGGGAAAAACAACAACAATAGCAGCAAATCCTCAATCTGTAAATGCTTCTGGGCTGATGTCCAACCTCCAGCTTTCCTCGCAACGCTGCTGTAGACCCGCATAGGCCCGCTAGGAACAAATGGCGAAACAAATGTATCTAGCCTCGCATCTTAAGGAAGCAGCTACTGTAGCTACCGAGCTGCTGTTAATAATTGATGCAGGTTAATATTTATTACTGGGTATGCATCAGCCAGAGTGCCAGGCCTTTATGACTTGCATTGAGGGAAAAAAAAAAAGTCTTTTCACCAAGTCTAAGCATCCTTACCATCCCTTACACATGCTTTCTTTGGCTCCTATATTCCCAAGACAGTGGGGGGCAAGTCCCAAGCTACCAACTGTCAGTGAAAGTATTTTTGACTATTTCACTTTCATGCCGCTATCCTTCTTGGGGCTGCCTGGATTGCTTTTGAAGTGGATTCACACACAGGAAAGCACAGGGTGGTAGGGATGTTTCCCAAGCTAGTGTCTCAGAGCAGGTGAAAGGGAGAAGAGGGTGGTTCCTCGGCGCCCAATTCACAAGGCACACCTCGTCATCTGCACATGCATAAGAATAAGACACTGGCTCCCTGAAAATGCCCCATTAAAATCGTGCTCGGTCTGCAGCTTTGGTAATCACAAAATCCTGGGTCAGCTGAGTACGGAAGGGTAAGCAAACTGAGATGGCTTCCTCCTTCCTTCTCTCACCTAACCATGGTCTTAAAAAAAAAAAAAAGAAATAAAAAGGCTTTCCCAGCTTCAGTGAGCAAATCCAGATCTAAATCCAAATACACTGATTCCTGCCAGGATTTAGCATAGCCTAGAGTCTCCCTGTTTAACCAGCACCTAACCCAAAACAGTGGGTTCCTTACTGGAGGAACTAGGGGACTGCTAACCATTACTGACTCACCTAGGAACGGACTACTTTAGATCACATCAGAATAGCTGGAAATCAGATCCCAGTCATCTTACTTTTTTGGATGGGTTGAAACTGGTCATTGTTCTGCACAGACATGAGGTAAATTCAGCGCTTTCCCCATGAAGATATGCATGGCTACGTCTACACTGCGAGCTAGGGGGGTGATTCCCAGCTCGTGTAGACATACCTGGGCTAGCTCTCATTGAGACAGCGGGCTAAAAATAGTAGCGTATCTGCAGTGGCACAGGCAGCAGCTGCGGCAGGTCCAGGCAGGTTTTGTCAGAGACCAGGGCATGGGTGGTTAGGCCTAGTGGTTACAGCAGGAGCAGGTGCCCAGGGTCAGAGCCAGGGGTTAGAACCGAAGACCGGAACTGGAGCCGAGGGTCAGACCTGGGTTACAGGGCGCGAGGCACAGCAGGAGCAGGCCTGGGAACAAGCAGGGGCTAGTGCAGCCAGGGGCAATGCTTTGCGCAGCTGCTGGCCTAATGCTGCTGCTGGGCTTCAGAGCATGCCTGTTGGCTCCTCCAGCCAATCGGGAGGGCTGGCCAGCTGGGTGATTTTGCTGCAAGCCAAGTGTGAGTCAGCTGCGTGTCCTCTGGTGCTCACTAGGGAGCTAGCTAGACACAGGCTCAGGGCTGGCAAGCCCTAATTCCTGATAGGTTTGTACTCGGGATGGCTAGCTTTGACCTAGCTAGCTCGAGTTAGCAAGCCAGGGCAGCACCGGACTTCAGCAGGGACTGTACAAGCCCGCCCCAGACTCTGGGTATATTCTCAGGTGGCTAGCCCGCGCAGACATCTGTGCTCCCGCAGCGAGGTGAGGTCAGGTATGTTTATGCATGCTGTAGTCACTCCTCTAATCCCCTGATTGGCATAGTGAGAGGGAAGTTCTAGTCTATTTTTTGTCCTGTGGTATCTGAGCACCTTCCAGAACTACATTAAGCAATGTGACTAGCACCAGGGGTGGCCAGCCTGAGCCTGAGAAGGAGCCAGAATATTGCCAAAGAGCCAGTAATATATCAGCTCCTTACCCCCGCCATGCCCCCGCAGCTTCTCCCGCCCACCGGCAGCCCTGCTGATCAGCGCCCCTCTGTCCCCGCATCTCCCGATCAGCTGTTTCATGGCATGCAGGAGGCTGGGGGGGGAGGGGGAGGGAGGAGAAGAAGCGAGGGCATGGCAGGCTCAGGGGAGGGGGCGGGGTATAGCAGAGCCAGGGATTGAGCAGTGAGTACCCCCCAGCACATTGGAAAGTTGGCACCTACAGCACCAGCCCCGGAGTCGATGCCTGTACAAGGAGCTGCATATTAACTTCTGAAGAGCCGCACGTGGCTCCGGGTGGCCACCCCTGGACTAGCACCTGTCACCTCTGATTCTGGTCCACAATAATTCATTGAGCCCATGACAGAAGTTGAGATGCTGGAGACTTTGTCTGTGTGAACAGGTCATATTATTCCCTCCCACCCACCCCTTCCAGTGTTTATATTTTTCACCATGAAAACATTTTCCCTTTGAAACGTCCTTTTCTCTTTTGCATCTAAAAAGGTGAGATGATGATGAAGAGAGCTCCTGCTTAGCCTTCACCTTTATGCAAATATCTGCTCCACTCGGTGTAGCGGATCAGTGAAAAGTTTTGCATTTTAAGGAGCTCTCTGATGCCATTTCAGCAGTTTCCTTCCTTATTAAAGTTGGCATTACAGCTACTTTTCCCTAGTTATTTTTCTAACTTTGCTTTAGACCAAAAAGACAAAAAGTGAGAGAAGAAAAGCCAGGGCTAAGCAAAATTTCTGAGATGCTTCCTTTCTCTTTGCTTTATTTTTTTGTGCTCCCTTCTAACAAAGGCCACTTAGACTCCAAGTGGCTTGGATGGTTTCATCCTGTGATAAACCACATTTTAAGTGAACTGGCAGCCTGGAACAGAAACATCAAATCATCCCCCAAGAGCATGACCTGCGGCCGCTTGGAGAACTGCGCTGTAAGTACCCTGGAACTTTGCGATTTGGGAGGGAATGTGAGCTCCCTGCTAATAAAGCAGAAACAGAACTTGGTTGCAATGAATATAAAGGGGGCTGTAATGAATATGAGGGCCCTGGACACAGACAAGACCCCATATTTCTCCCTTGCCTGCAGACTGAAGCTGTTATCCTGCAGTGAGCTCTGTGGCAGGGTGAAGGCCTTTCATAGCATAGACTGCCTCGTGTCCTCACGCAGAGTCTCACTACCTTCTGACCAGGATTCAGCAATCATGGAAGGGAATGCTGCCTCCACCACGAAGAGGGAGGTGCCAGGGAGGACCGTCTTGGGGATCTGACTTCTGTTGCAGATTCCTAGAGCCCTGCAAATCTGTGGACCCTGTTTGCGGATCGCAGATGGATGCGAATACAAATTTTGTATCCGCGCTGGGCTCTGCAAATTCCTGAATATGTAAACTGTATTTACATTAAGATACAGTTCGGCACAGACACCTCGCAAGGCAAATTTTGTGTCAAACGGAAGCCAAGACTCTTAGGCTTTGAAAGACAGTTGGAATCAAAAACTGATCTGCCCCATTTCAGGTCTGTGTAACCCAGATGCGGAAAGAATGACTTGTAAAAGGCATGGAAATTAATGAGATGTACAGACTCTTTTACCCTCATGTAAGCTTCTTCACACTTCCCATGGGCTTTCGCCTCTGGAAACAGGCTTTAAATTTGGCCCACACTGGCAGGGCTCTAAAGGACAAGGGGTTAAAAAAAAAAGGAGAGCAGCTTTTAATATGGCATTTGTAAAAGTTTCTGAGCACCACCAGTTCACAAGGTACCAGTCCAGTTCCTGGTGTACATCACAAAGTCTGTCTGGCTTAGCCTTAATTAGGCAGTCTGCAAGCTATAAAGCCCTGGAACTAGAAGTGTAAAGAACAGAAATGTCTCATTATGATAGCTGTAGGTGTCCTGCCTGCGTCCATTAACCTACTGGACCTGGGAAGGCTTCCTGCTACTGAAGATATATTAAAAAAAAAAACCCACAGGAGATACATTTTAAACTCTAGTTCTTGTCAGTTGCCTTCCAGAGTGTCTGGCTCTCATAACTAGAAAGTAGGATCTGCCAGAACTAGAATTCAGTAAGCACATATTAGAAGCTTAGCTGGTGACAGGCTGCTGAATGCACGAGGTCTTTAGCATCCAGAAAGCTCGGTGTGCATCCTGATTAGATCACAAATGAAAAGAGTTTGACAGATATCCAGAGAATTCATTACCAAGATCAGTGCAAGCTGGTATACATAATAACGCTTTCCATTTACAGCATGGTGTCCTTCAAATGATTTATAACACCCTTGCAAAGCAGGATACTACTATTATCCCTGTTCTATGGGTTGGTAAACTGAGGCAGGGAGACACAACCAACGAAAAGTTGCTTGTAATTTTGGCGGCCAAATTTTAGACATCATTGGCAGGAATCAGAGTTTTGTGTGCTCAGCACCCCTCATCTGGTCTTAGGTGTCTAAAACTGGGCAGCTAAACATGAGGCCACTCAAAATTAGAAGCACTTCAGAAAAACGTCACCTAAGTGATTTAGCCAAGGCCACAGCGAATCAGTAGCAGACCTGGAAATACACCTTGAAAGTTCGGAGTCCCAGTTCACTGCTCTAACAGCTAGACTATACTGCCTCATTATTTTCTAGATTATCTCCTCTCTCTATTGAACTTTAGACAAAGACACGAATTACATGGCCCTAACCTAACTCTGGTTTCAGTGCTCCGTGCCGGATGAACCCTTTGATGTTCCGAATATCATTTGATGACAGCACAGGCCACCAGACAATCTGATTCACTTCAGGATAAGTCACAGAATAAAGCCCAGGCTTCAACAGCAGGAACGTTGCTCGACTGGACAGAGATGCATCAGCAGCACAGTGTGAAATAGCCTCCAGAGTCCTAACCTGCATTCTGTTCCTGACACCGGCTTCCCCCACTGTCACTCACACTTTTAATAGGAGAGAGAAAAAGAAGCGTGTGTTTCTGACAGGAGACCATATGTCATAGAGCATGGTTTTCTCCTATTCCTGCCTCTCACCCGATCTGTTCTTAGTGATGCAAGAACGCCTGTGACATGTTGGGTGATGGCCTCATAGAGTGAAGAAGCCACAGGTGCAGTGTTGAACAACTTGAGCCCACGGCCAAGTTTTTCTTAACAAGGCACAGTGCAGATGGATTCTTCCTTTTTAGTGAGTTCCAAACCAGATTGTGCTGTCTTGTCAGGCTTCTGGCAAGGTGCTTGGGTATTTAAGGGAAGTTCTCCAATGAATGTCTCTCAAAGTTTCCACTATGGCTTCATGAAGCTTATATTTCCTCTGCTGCCTGCATAAACTAATTACTCATAAAACATGGTAAAAGGTTTTGAAATAAATGAATATACACTTTGTTTATGATGATGGGTTCTGCAGTACTTAAGCAGTAACTCTTCATGCAAGTAGTTGCATTATAGCCAATAAGACTACTCACGTGACTGAGTGCCACTCAAACTAAGGGTTGCAGATCCAGGTCCTAAGATTTGTAAGTGACCGACAGTCTTCCAGGCCCCTCAGAACTTACTACTTTGGAGCCTCTTCCACCCTCAATGCCACATGAAGTCAGTTCTTCTCTTGGCCCAGGAAGACAGTACACAGCTTCCTTCAGATGCCATCAAAACTGCTCCTGAGTCAGTCACTGAGATCACTTCGGAGGATGCTGTATTCACATTGACCCCAGTCTCTGCCAGCGGGAAAACCAAACTCAAATCCCACACCTCATCCCTACGTGGCAGAACGCTGCAGTGTCTGGTTGTCAGAGATTAAAATGTTCAATGGGATCTCCTATCAGAGAGGGTCACTATTATTTTTCATGAACTCAATTCAACTCCTATCAGTCAATGGTAAGTCTTTTACTTTGACTTCAGTGGGAGTTGGATCAGTCCTGGAATCACTGCATTTAATCATTCAAGTTTATATTTTCACATTCATCCATCTGCTCTTGGGAAATTCTCTGTCAGGATGAAAAATGACTGCCTCGGCCCATTGTAAGATGAAAGGAGGCACATGAGCTTCCAAGATCTGTGTAGAAAAGGGGAACAAACTAAATGCTGCCTGAACACAACTGTGGTGTCATGGAGGGCAAGACTCAAGACACTTTGGCCCCATTTTTAGGCTTCATCCTACAAAGTGAAGCACACAGATGCAGGAGTCATACCATATGCATCATTTTAGAGATCCTGGACCTTATGTTTTGGTGTTTAAAATAGGCATTTGCCTGTTACTGTGAGAACAATTTAAATGTTAAGAAGATTTTGTAAAAAATATTGTAATGAAGAGAAATGTTTTTATTTTTTAAAAATTTAGAATAATTGAAAACACTTGTAGTATAAAGAATAAAGGATAGCAACATTTAGCAATTATATAGCACTTTTCATTTATAGATCTGATAGCTTTTACCAAAGTATCATTACCCTTATTTTCAGAAGGAGAAATTCAAGCACACACAGCTAAAGTGATCTGACCGAAGTCACTCCTGGAAATATGGAACGGCAGTATCGAATATGGAAGACTCCAACCCTTATGGAAAAGTCCTATAGTAGTGGTTTTCAAACTGAGGTCTGCAGACTATGTCTAAGGGGTCTGCGAAAGGTTATCGTTACCATAGAACAGTGGTTTTCAACCTGTGGTCTACAGACCCTGGGGTATCCACAGACTATGTCTAATATTTCCAAAGAGATCCACACCTCCATCTGAAAAATTTTAGGTGTCCGCAAATGAAAAAAGGTTGAAAACCACTTCCCCATAGAATTTAACAGACAATGATAACACTTCTATAGACTTTTTAAACTATCCTTTAGAATTTAATAAAGTTTTATGTCCTGCTACAGAATGTTGTTATCATCTAACGGAAGGAGATAATTCTCTACTACGTTCTATAGGTCTGAGAGTAAATTCCATACCACTCTATAGGTTTCATTCCTATGAAACGGGATTTTCACATAAGTGTGGTTCTGCACCAAATCCACCTTACATCCTGCTAGCTGTTCCATGAGTCCCCACCCCCAAGTAGGAATTCCAAGATTGGGCCCATGATTCTGAGGAGCAGACACCGGACTCTTGGAAAAAGGGAGATGTCTGCTGAAGAACAGATCCGTTTATTTCTAGGAGTGTGTTGTGTCTGGAACAAGGGAAAGGTTCAATACTGAGAATGGATACTGGTCAGTGGAGACTTAAATAAGGTTCATTTGAAACATATGCTTTCATACTAAAAAGAGTGCATCTGAGAAGAGCTAAAGCTTCAGATTTGAGCTGATCCATAATCCCCAGAAACACATTCACAGCCTTTTAATGCTGCATTCAACGGGTCTTTAAAAATGAATCAACAACCAGAAGAGTTGATAACTGGTAGCGTGGCCCACTGACTTCAGTTGGAGTTGTGGGTGTTCATTGACTCTGAAAATGAGGCCACAAGCTCCTCCCATACGGAAGGCACGAAAGATGTAAGGGCAATAACCGAGACTTAACATTCACAGGATCCTAGCGGTTATAGATGGAAAAGTCCTATTTGATCATTCTACAAACAAGAACGAGACTGAGAATGTTTGCTTTTCTCATAAGCACCCACTTATAAAACAGACTCAAAATAGTTAGAGACAGTAATTGTTCCTAACCTAGAAAGGATAATTAGAGAATTGGGCAATTATTATATTTTAATGACTTATTTAAGCCAACATTCTGCCCTTCTTACAGTTTCCTCTGTAGCTCTAAATGGGAAAGCGTCTATGCTGTAACGTTGCAGTGTGCCCGCACACAACGGCCATGCTCTACACGTAAAATGGCTTCCTTCCCTGGGATCGGTCCTCGGGAAACATTCCCAAAAGGTTTCCCCCCCCAGCCCCCCCGCTCTCCTGCTGGTAATAGCTCATCTTACCTGATCACTCTCGTTACAGTGTGTATGGTAACACCCATTGTTTCATGTTCTCTGTGTATATAAAATCTCCCCACTGTATTTTCCACTACATGCATTTGATGAAGTGAGCTGTAACTCACGAAAGCTTATGCTCAAATAAATTGTTTAGTCTCTAAGGTGCCACAAGTCCTCCTTTTCTTTTTGCGAATACAGACTAACACGGCTGCTACTCTGAAACCATTCCCAATGACCTGCACGAATTACTTCAGGATTAGGCCTTTAGAACAGAAGGCGCTGAGAATCTTGAGAGATCAGGGTCATCATTTATGAAGCAATTTAGAACCCTTTCATTTGGACGGTTCTGCATATTCCACACTATCATCAGAATCAACAAAACTACCTATAAACCTCTCAAAGGTTTAAACTCTCAAACTCGCAGTGTGTTTCTTATGGAAAGGGCCGTACATTCCCTAATCTCATTACAAAGATGGCTGGCAGATCTGCAGTGCAGAACATTTAACTCACCGTATCTCATTCGCTATGACAGACTGAAGAGAGCAGAGAGGTCACTGATGGCCAGCTGAGACTGCAGGGCATGTATTTGCTCCCAAGTGACCAGCATGTTGGAGCTGAACTGCATTCTCTCTAAGCCACATGAACTCTCCGAAGCCAGCATTAGCAAACAAAACAAAATCTGTCTTGTGCTGTGCACTCTAGAGTCAAACCATTTTGGAAAAGGGTGCAAATGCAAAGCGATTGGTCCTGCTCGCTAGGGATACGACAGACTATACAGAAAGTGAATGAGAGTCTCTTGCATGGCAGCGTGGGGTCACTGAGGTGAGCAGAGACTGTTCCTTGCTTTAAACTAAAGAGTGGTCCCAATCACATCTGCTAACTTGAATGGGAACCGCCACATTGTTTGCTGCTTTGTAACTTTACAAAAGTCTTCAATGATTTACACCTCTCCCTTGGGTCACTTGACTCAAATGACAGATTCACAACCGTGCTGACAGCTTGTTAAAAACTTCAAATCCAGACTCCAGCGAGAAACTGCTGAATTGGAATTCATTTGCAAATTGGATACTATTAATTTAGGCTTAAATAGAGACTGGGAGTGGCTAAGTCATTATGCAAGGTAGCCTATTTCCTCTTGTTTTTTCCTACCCCCCCCCCCAGATGTTCTGGTTTAACTTGGATTTAAACTTGGAGAGTGGTCACTTTGGATGAGCTATTTCCAGCAGGAGAGTGAGTTTGTGTGTGTGGTTTTTGGGAGGGGGGTGAGGGGGTGAGAGAACCTGGATTTGTGCAGGAAATGGCCCAACTTTATTATCATGCACATTGTGTAAAGAGTTGTCACTTTGGATGGGCTATCACCAGCAGGAGAGTGAATTTGTGTGTGGGGGGTGGAGGGTGAGAAAACCTGGATTTGTGCTGGAAATGGCCCACCTGATGATCACTTTAGATAAGCTATTACCAGCTGGACAATGGGGTGGGAGGAGGTATTTTTTCATATTCTCTGTGTGTATATAAAGTCTGCTGCAGTTTCCACGGCATGCATCTGATGAAGTGAGCTGTAGCTCACGAAAGCTCATGCTCAAATAAATTGGTTAGTCTCTAAGGTGCCACAAGAACTCCTTTTCTTTTTCCTCACAGTGTAATTTTAAAAGAGCATATGATTTTAAGCCCATGGGGAAAATGGGGGGGGGAGAAAGAAAGGAGGGAAAATGAGGGTAAATATAAGGGATCCTTAACTGCAGCATCATCAGTGGAGACTCAACAGCACAGTACATAAAAGTTTGAAGAAAGTGGTGGAGCCTCCGAACAAATCTGTTATCCTTCCCCTGCTACAAAGGCTGGGGTCTAGGTAGGTCTCGAGTTTGCAGCTTTGAAGTTGATTTTGGAGCACTTACTGTATGTGTTGTTACTATTACTGTATTACTATTACTGCCATTTCGCTTTGAGTGTTCATTTATGATATACAGGTTTTCTATAACGACACCACCATTAGTGAGCAGAATGAATCCACGAGATGACATGGAGAGAACTCCGCAATGATATGGTCCAGTGTTTCTTTGGGTGTCCAGAAGGTCTTTGCATATTATGGGTTGCTGATGTACTTACAACTTTCACTATTGACTTCCAGGATCTCATATTAAACCAATTGTTAAACAAATTGGTTAAATATAGAATTATAGAATATCAGGGTTGGAAGGGACCTCAGGAGATCATCTACTCCAACCCCCTGCTCAAAGCAGGACCGATCCCCAATTAAATCATCCCAGCCAGGGCATTGTCAAGCCTGACCTTAAAAACTTCTGAGGAAGGAGATTCCACCACCTCCCTAGGTAATGCATTCCAGTGCTTCACCACCCTCCTAGTGAAAAAGTTTTTCCTAATATCCAACCTAAACCTCCCCCACCGCAACTTGAGACCATTACTCCTTGTTCTATCATCTGCTACCACTGAGAACAGTCTAGATCCATCCTCTTTGGAACCCCCTTTCAGGTAGTTGAAAGCAGCTATCAAATCCCCCCTCATTCTTCTCTTCCGCAGACTAAACAATCCCAGTTCCCTCAGCCTCTCCTCATAAGTCATGTGTTCCAGTCCCCTAATCATTTTTGTTGCCCTCCGCTGGACTCTTTCAATTTTTCCACATCCTTCTTGAGGTGTGGGGCCCAAAACTGGACACAGTACTCCAGAGGAGGCCTCACCAATGTCTAATAGAGGGGAAAGATCACGTCCCTTGATCTGCTGGCAACGCCCCTACATATACATCCCAAAATGCCATTGGCCTTCTTGGCAACAAGGGCACACTGTTGACACATATCCAGCTTCTCGTCCACTGTCACCCCTAGGTCCTTTTCTGCAGAACTGCTGCTGAGCCATTCGGTCCCTAGTCTGTAGCGGTGCATGGGATTCTTCCATCCTAAGGACTCTGCACTTGTCTTTGTTGAACCTCATCAGATGTCTTTTGGCCCAATCCTCTAATTTGTCTAGGGCCCTCTGTATCCTATCCCTACCCTCCAGTGTATTGACCTCTCCTCCCAGTTTAGTGTCATCGGCAAACTTGCTGAGGGTGCAATCCATACCATCCTCCAGATCATTTCTGAAGATATTGAAAAAAACTGGCCCCAGGACTGACCCTTGGGGCACTCCACTTGATACCGGCTACCAACTAGACATGGAACCATTGATCACTACCTGTTGAGCCTGACAATCTAGCCAACTTTCTATCCACCTTATATTCCATTCATCCAGCCCATACTTCTTTAACTTGCTGGCAAGAATACTGTGGGAGACCGTGTCAAAAGCTTTGCTAAAGTCAAGGAACACCATGTCCACTGCTTTCCCCTCATCCACAGAGCCAGTTATCATAGAAGGCAATTAGATTAGTCAGACATGACTTGCCCTTGCTGAATCCATGCTGACTGTTCCTGATCACTTTCCTCTCCTCTAAGTGCTTCAGAATTGATTCCTTGAGGACCTGCTCCATGATTTTTCCAGGGACTGAGGTGAGGCTGACTGGCCTGTAGTTCCCAGGATCCTCCTCCTTCCCTTTTTTAAAGATGGGCACTACATTAGCCTTTTTCCAGTCGTTTGGGACTTCCCCCGATCGCCATGAGTTTTCAAAGATAATCGCCAATGGCTCTGCAATCACATCCGCCAACTCCTTTAGTGCTCTCGGATGCAGCGCATCCGGCCCCATGGACTTGTGCTCGGCCAGCTTTTCTAAATAGTCCCGAACCACTTCTTTCTCCACAGAGGGCTGGTCACCTCCTCCCCATGCTGTGCTGCTCAGTGCAGCAGTCTGGGAGCTGACCTTGTTCGTAAAGACAGAGGCAAAAAAAGCATCGAGTACATTAGCCTTTTCCACATCCTCTGTCACTAGGTTGCATCCCTCATTCAGTAAGGGGCCCACACGTTCCTTGACTTTCTTCTTGTTGCTAACATGCCTGAAGAAACCCTTCTTGTTACTCTTAACATCTCTTGCTAGCTGCAACTCCAGGTGTGATTTGGCCTTCCTGATTTCACTCCTGCATGCCCGAGCAATATTTTTATACTCTTCCCTGGTCATTTGTCCAATCTTCCACTTCTTGTAAGCTTCTTTTTTGTGTTTAAGATCAGCAAGGATTTCACTGTTAAGCCAAGCTGGTCGCCTGCCATATTTACTATTCTTTCTACACATCTGGATGGTTTGTCCCTGTAACCTCAATAAGGATTCTTTAAAATACAGCCAGCTCTCCTGGATTCCTTTCCCCCTCATGTTATTTTCCCAGGGGATCCTGCCCATCAGTTCCCTGAGGGATTCAAAATCTGCTTTTCTGAAGTCCAGGGTCCGTATTCTGTTTGCTCTCCTTTCTTCCCTGTGTCAGGATCCTGAACTCGACCATCTCATGGTCACTGCCTCCCAGGTTCCCATCCACTTTTGCTTCCCCTGCTAATTCTTCCCGGTTTGTGAGCAGCAGGTCAAGAAGAGCTCTGCCCCTAGTTGGTTCCTCCAGCACTTGCACCAGGAAATTGTCCCCTACACTTTCCAAAAACTTCCTGGATTGTTTGTGCACCGCTGTATTGCTCTCCCAGCAGATATCAGGGTGATTGAAGTCTCCCATGAGAACCAGGGCCTGCGATCTAGTAACTTCCGTGAGTTGCCAAAAGAAAGCCTCGTCCTCCTCATCCCCTTGGTCCGGTGGTCTATAACAGACTCCCACCATGACATCACCCTTGTTGCTCACACTTCTAAACTTAATCCAGAGACTCTCAGGTTTTTCTGCAGTTTCATACTTGAGCTCTGAGCAGTCATACTGCTCCCTTACATACAGTGCAATTCCCCCACCTTTTCTGCCCTGTCTGTCCTTCCTGAACAGTTTATATCCATCCATGACAGTACTCCAGTCATGTGAGTTATCCCACCAAGTCTCTGTTACTCCAATCACATCATAATTCCTTGACTGTGCCAGGACTTCCAGTTCTCCCTGCTTGTTTCCCAGGCTTCTTGCATTTGTGTATAGGCACTTGAGATAACTCGCTGATCTTTCTCAGTATGAGGCAGGAGCCCTGCCCTCTTACGCGCTCCTGCTCGTGCTTCCTCCCGGTATCCCACTTCCCCACTTACCTCAGGGCTTTGGTCTCCTTCCCCCGGTGAACCTAGTTTAAAGCTGTCCTCACTAGATTAGCCAGCCTGCTTGCGAAGATGCTCTTCCCTCTCTTTGTTAGGTGGGGCCCGTCTCTGCCTAGCACTCCTCCTTCTTGGAACACCATCCCATGGTCAAAGAATCCAAAGCCTTCTCTCCGACACCACCTGCGTAGCCATTCATGGACTTCCCTGATTTGACGGTCTCTACCCAGGCCTTTTCCTTCCACGGGGAGGATGGACGAGAACACCACTTGCACCTCAAACTCCTTTATCCTTCTTCCCAGAGCCACGTAGTCTGCAGTGATCTGCTCAAGGTCATTCTTGGCAGTATCATTGGTGCCCACGTGGAGAAGCAGGAAGGGGTAGCGATCCGAGGGCTTGATGAGTCTCGGCAGTCTCTCCATCACATCGTGAATCCTAGATCCTGGCAAGCAGCAGACTTCTCGGTTTTCCCGGTCGGGGCGGCAAATAGATGACTCAATCCCCCTGAGGAGAGAGTCCCTGACCACCACCACCCGCCTCCTTCTCTTGGGAGCGGTGGTCGTGGAACCCCCAACCCTAGGACAGTGCATCTCGTGCCTTCCAATCTGCGGAGTCTCCTTCTGTTCCCTTCCCTCAGATGTATCATCTAGTCCACTCTCCACATTAGTACCTGTGGAGAGAACATGAAAACGGTTACTTACCTGTATCTGCGTTGCTGGTACATGGACTCTCCCCTTTCTTCTTCTGGAGGTCACATGCTGCCAAATTTCTTCATCGTCCTCCTGTCCCCGCAGTGCAGCCTCTGGATAATAACAGAGGCTGATGCTTGGAGACTTGTGTTTATACGCTAGGCTCCTGCTTTCTCACATTCTTCTGTTTCCTTTCTCTCTGTCTCTCTAATAATAGAATTTCTTCTATAAAAGCTCAGCAGCATGTTGGCATTTTTTTGGATCTGCATCAGAAGAAAGTCTGCAGGAAGGCCCAGTTTTCTGACACTCTGCTGTGCTGATGTATATTGATTCAATTAAATTATGAGACACTTAAAAGTAGGGAAGAAATATTTTCTATTTGCAGTTCTGTTCTAAATACGACACGGCACATCAGATTTGCTAGGAGAAAAGCATGAGAGTAATGGCACTTTAGACCAGCAAAGCAGAAGGATTCCCATACTGCGTTATTCATTATTTGTTTTTAGAGTTTTTCATTTGCACCTGAATCACAAGAACACACCCTATTAGTAGAGGAAGGAAGAAGTCTCCATGAAGAAGGATGGTGTCATGGTCAAGGCACTGACTGGGGACTCAGAAATTTGGGTTCTATTCTTGAGTCTGCCACAGACTCTCTCCCAAAACTTGGGAAAGTCATTTCACTTCTCTATGCCATATGTAAAATGGGGATACTACTACTTCCTTTATCTGTCTTCTCTATTTATACTATAAATTCCCTGGAGCAGGGATCATCTCTTATTGTGTGTCTGTACAGTGGTCAACATAATGGGGCCTTGATCACAGCTGAGGAATCCAAATGCTACTGTAATGCAAATAATAAATACAAATTAAGAATGTGTACTGCAGTTCAACTGAAACCCTAAGTTTTCCCTGTAAAAAGCTACACACACACACACAAAATATTAAAAATCAAGGACCTGATACAATCCATGCTGTGCTTTGAGATGAAGCAGTTGGAAATATAGCCATCCCTGTTGAACAGTGGATTAGTAGCAACTAGCAAATCATAACTCAGGAGGGCAGAAGAGTTTGAAGAGCTGGTAGCACCAGAAGTTGAGACTGATTTCCTCATACTTTCACTGAGCTTTGCAGAACTCTCGCCAGTTGAAGTGAGATTAACAAGCATTGCATTGAGGCAACTGTTCAAAATACAGTCTTCCCAGCACCACACCAGCTGTCTGGAACCCCATTCATTGTCAAAGTTCCCCTAGTTTTATAGTCTTGAGTTAGCGAGACTATACATTTCATCCATTCGTTAATCAAAGGTTCATCTACCTGCTGGTCAGCTCTAAAGCAACTACATCCAGCTAACCAACTCCAGACAGAATTTTATTTGACCTAAGTAAAAGATGATTCATAAATCAATGGCATTATATTCACTGTAAGAGGGTTTTATTGCAATATAGTGTTCTTCCTGGTTGAAAAGAGCTGGTCAGAACAACCTGCTTCTTTCCAGCCCGTCACTTGTTTTTATTTTCTTCTATCACCTGCACTAAAATAATAACGTGCGGCTTTAACTCCCTCCAGGCTTCAAGACTTTGCAGCAGAGCCCCGTACGAAGCCTGTGTCTCCATGCTGAGATGCAGTGCAAGCCTGGATTCTTTTCCTTCTCTGAGCAGCAGGAGTTTAAAGGTATGAGAGGAAACTGCTGACCGTACATGATGTGCCAAGTCTTCTAATGGGACCGGACTTTTTGAAACTCTTGGAACAACAGAGATAGCACCGTTCTTCATAGCAACCTGCCTCTCGATGTTGCTGACAAGGGGACAAAGAGCTCAAACACCGAATACAGCATGTAGCTCTGTCCTGACCAGTACCTGAGGGGTCCATCTCTTTATTTATTTATGTTTACACTTTGGCATCATTTGCCTAGCTTGTCATGCCAACACAGTCCCACTGAATTGAGAAGAATTGTGTCCTAAGGTGTGTTCCAGGCCAGAAAACTGTCTCTTAAAGGAGTTTGATTCTGCTCTAATTTAAGTTAATAGCAAAACTCCCATTGACTTGGCTGGGAGCAGGATCAGGCCCTACATTAACCCTGGGGCAGTTGGGGAGGATGTATGCTACCTATTGTGGCCTTTCCCTGATGATCTGGCTATCCGAGAATTTCTATAGCACTGTAATGTGCCCACCGATGAGAGTCAGACACTGACACCCATTTCTCTCTTAACAGGGCACAATACTATACCGGCTAGTGTGTTTCACATCACCACTTTCCTCTAAGGGATGAAATGTCAGCCTTGCTCCAGCGTGTGTGACCCCACTGACCCTCTCAGAGGCAGCCCATAATGTAGTAATAAGGTAAGGTATCTTCTCCCTTCGCTCAAGTGATAGAGGTCTGGTTTTGGAACAGAAGGTGATGGGGTCTAAACCCCATGCTTCAGATATAGTGTTTAACAGGTGACTGTGCTGTCTGTAGGTACAGCCACAGATTCAGTACCACGTAGGTAACTATCCACTTAGCATCTGGACAATGAGGTGATGGGCCATCTATACATTTATTGCAGCATCTCCGTGGTATCTGGTTGCCTGACAAGGCTCATGTGGAGACATTCAGGAACTCAGTACGGGCCTCATCCTGTACCACTCAAATGGCAAAGGGAGCTCTGCCATTGACTCCAGGATAAGATCTCAAGGCCCAATGGTCTCCTACTTCCTGCAGTTTAGCCACTCAGCCGGGGAACTAGAATGTGACGTTAGCGAGAAGGAGCACTGTGCAGCTCTTTCTGAAAATGCCTGTGGATGGGGCTAACAGGAGTTTCCTCTGCAAATAAAAGGGGGAACATATTCCCAAATGTGTGTGTCGGTCTCCGGGATCCCCTTCTATAAAATTAATGGGACAAAATAAAGTAAGAGTTTTAAAATGTGTCTGACCTTTGAAAATACTGTGGAGCAGGGTACCATGCTGGTAGTTAGCCAAAGAATGCAACTGAAGGCTTTCAAACAGTTCATCATTCCAGGGTGGATGTATTAAAGAAATGAATAACCAGATATCTTCTACAAAATGCTGTACTGTTGATAGTTTTTCCCCCAGTGGCTGAGTCTGTGTCTCAAGCCACAAAATTTTAAAAGTAAGCTTTCCCTAACAAAAACCCCCATGGTGCACAATTATTCACTGATCTGCTTAGGAAAATTGCTCCCTGACTTACTGTTAGACTGAGACTCTGCTGGGTTATACGGTATGTAGCATCCAGCCTGCTTTAATCTGACTGGATACACAAATGAGCAGACATTTGAGCAAGGGGATCATGTCTCTTATCAGAATGGTTTTGATTTTGTAAAGCTGTATTTCCATTACAACTAGCAAAAATCTGCAGAAGGCCCTTTCCTACCTGATCATTTATACACTTATACACGCTGAGTCACTTTACTCTTGTGAGTAGTTCCACTGAAGTAAGCAATATTCCCAGAAAATTATACATGTCTTTAGGCAATGGGCCTTTAGGCAGATACTGTGATCAATAATTCTCATGACAATCAGCTTGAAATCTTTAATACCGGCAGTGTTATGAATACTTTTACTATTAGCAAAACAGTTATCAATGAGGCTGGGCCTGAACCACCAAAATTCTGAGACAGATTTTCAACTCCCAACAGTTCAGAGATGTTTTGATCTTCATAGATGTTTTGATCTATTTTAGCCCATTATGATAACAGAGGGACTGCTGGGAAATTTGGATTTTGAACCCAGATCCAGTTCCAAAAGTTCTTACATAACTGTGTAATACAGGTTTCAGAGTAACAGCCGTGTTAGTCTGTATTCGCAAAAAGAAAAGGAGTACTTGTGGCACCTTAGAGACTAACCAATTTATTTGAGCATGAGCTTTCGTGAGCTACAGCTCACTTCATCGGATGCATACCGTGGAAACTAACCAATTTATTTGAGCATGAGCTTTCGTGAGCTACAGCTCACTTCATCGGATGCATACCGTGGAAACTTTCCACGGTATGCATCCGATGAAGTGAGCTGTAGCTCACGAAAGCTCATGCTCAGATAAATTGGTTAGTCTCTAAGGTGCCACAAGTCCTCCTTTTCTTTTTGTGTAATACAGTGGCCTTGTCCATGTGATTATGTCTCCCTCTAGTGGTTGGTCCCAGTATGACTAAGAGCCTGCTATTTACTAATAGCTACTAAAGTTACTCCCTTTGTTTAGAACCTTGTGCTTTTGGAGCTGAAGGCTCCGGTCCAATACGCAGTGATGGCTGTTGGTTCTGTACGTGTGAATCCATATTCATTACATTTGGATCCATGGTTTTGGTTTGAAACCTTCTCCAATGTGTAAATGTAATTAAAAAGAAAAAAGAAATCAGACTGTAAGCGCTTCAGGGCAGGGATCATGTGTAGTACAATGAAATACTGATCCTGAATGGGGCCTTTGGGCCCTACAGCCATACCACTTCTAAATAACAATAGCAACAGAGTGCACTACTATGATCTTACCAACTCTTCGTTCATTTAGTAATGCTAGCAAAGCTAGTCAAAGAATGACAAAACCCCAAACGAAATGCTTAGACTAGCTTCTGGAATAAACAGCCGTTGCTGTACAACTAGAATACAAGGACAGATGAACTCAGATTGGAGAAATATCGTCAGCTTTACCCTCTTTAGTTCGGGACTGACACAAAGGGTTACAAGCTCCCAAAACCCAGCTCTTCCTGATGTGGACCTGCCCTTGTTCAAGCTGTGAGCAGACCCCCTTTGAAGCCAAGTCAGATTTGCTCCTAAATGAGCTGTGTGGAAGGATTCACAAGAGCAGATAAATTCTTCCTGGGTTTCCAGAAGACTAAAAAATACCTGGGATCAGGGTGACCAGATGTCCCGATTTGTGGGTCTTTTTCTTATATAGGTTCCTATTAACCCCCCACCCACTTTTTCACGCTTACTGTCTGGTCACCCTACCTGTGTTCGGGGAGCTGGAATCATTATTAATGGTTTCAGATACATAGATCAAAGTAGAACTTGGCTGATTTTTTTTTTTTAGTGCCATAATACATTTCTTGTCCACCTTTAAAAGATCGGGACCATTGTGTGAAGGTCTGGAGCACTCGAGGACTTTGATAGCTCATGAAATCAACTGTAAATTTGGGAGCAAAGGAGCTGTAATGTTGGCAGGAGCTGAAACTGAAGGGGTAAAAAAAAAAGAAAGGCACAGCTCATGGCAGGACACTCAGCTGCCCAGAGACAAGTCTTATCGCTGGGGAAAGCATTACCTGCTACTTGCAGACACATTCTATTTTTAGAGCACCATTGTGCCCTGTTACCTGGAATCATGTCACTGCAGCCGAACCTGGGGCATTGTAAAATGAATGCAAATGGGCTTTTCTCTGATGGCGCTTCAAATCACAGGGAAGAAATATCACCTACTTGCTCTTTGCTTGAATCATATGAGTGGCCATTTAATTGCCTGGTGACTAATTATCATGGGCCAAATCCTGAGACGTGCTGATCACCTGCAGCTTCCATTGTAAGGCTGTTTGAATGCAAAGCTTAATGCAAATTCCATATGGACTGAAGCCACATGAAAAATGTTTGGTATGAACTCCAACAGGGTGAAATCTCTGAGTTTCATACAGCTCTTGTCAATCCTCTACTGCCCCGCAAATGTTTTTATAGCCAAATAGTACTTAGTTCGCTTTAGAGACTCGACTATAGACGTGAATGCCTCTTTTATTGATCATGTTTATTACAATAGTGCCAATGGGTCCAGTTGAACGTGCTTGCCTTGTGCAGATACTGTACAAACAGAGCAAGTGACAGGCCCTGCCCTGAAGAGCTTACAATCTAAATAGGCTAGTCAGACAAAGGGTAGGGGAAAGGGAAAGAACATACAAGCGGAGCAAACAACATGATGGCTGCAAAAGCCAGGTTAGTTCTATAATTGTATTTTATTTTATCTTTGTTATTTAAATCCTTTCCATGGGGTTATGTTAGGGTGGTGAGCTGGAAAGACAAAGGAAGGGAGAGGGTGGGAGGGGTTGGAGCAAACAGACAATCAGCATAGGGGAGTGGCTGTTCATAGGGTTGACCTTTACTTGGATGGCTCCCTTCCCCCATCACCCCAAAATAGGATAGAATTTAAAACAATACAGAGTTCCTCAGAAAACCAAGAAATTTCCATTCAGTACGAACTGTGCACACACGCACACCACCCTTACCAAAAATACCACTTTTCTTTACCAGTAACCACGGGAGTCTGTTATTTATTAGAGCGAAATTTTTCAACTCAAAGACTGTGCTTGATGAAAAATCCAAAATGACATTTTTCACAGGAAAACGATGCTGTCAATGATTTATTCATTTGAGAATTGATGGGAAATTTCAAAATATTTTCATTCAGTTTTCAACTGCATTTTTCGTTTTGGGTTGGTGTTTTTGAAAACTGAATCAAAGTGAAAAGTTTGATATCAAGTAGAACACAATTCTTCAGAATTGCCAATGAAAGCTGGAGCGTTTTAAATGAAAAGTTTTAGATGAAAAACTTTTTCTTCATAATTTTTCGCCGCAATGTTTTAAAAACTAGCTGTATTATTAAAGATGGAGATGATGGGGATTAGTACAGGAACTGTAAGATGGAGGAGGAACTGGTTAAAAGGGAGATGACAATGTGTTGAGCTAAAAGGAGAACTATTAAGCTTAAAGGAGATTACTGTAGTCCGCACTCTCTGGTCCGGCAACATCTGTGGTCCGGCATGGTTTTATTTTATGGTTTTTATGCTTTATCTACTTATTTGCTTGTGCCAATACAGTAAAATTGTGCAACAACATTAACACTTTGTTATGAAGAGAGCCAGTAGGCCTTGTCTAGGTGACGTTGGAAGCGTTGTTCCGTTTATTTGCCTTGGTGAGATAAAAATAAAAAGAGACCTGCTCGCTACAATATTGACTTCCCGTGGTTCGGCAAATTCTCTGGTTCGGCACTGGTTAGGTCCCGAGGGTGCCGGACTAGAGAGGTTCAGTCTGTAGTCGAGTTCCTCAGGGATTGGTCTTGGTACTGCTAATGAAATTTGCTGATGACACAAAGTTGGGAGGTATCCTCCAGACATGGGGAAAATAAAAATTATGCAGGGCCTTGAAGATGGGAGTAACAGAAATGGTCTGTACAAAAGGCAAAGTCACACACTTAGGGATTAATAACACGAATTTCTGCTACAAACTGGGGGCTCATCAGTTGGAAATGACAGAGGAGGAGAACGACCAATTCAGCCAGGTCTGTCGCAGAATGACTATCAGCCACCAATGTGGTGCTACCGTGAAAAAGGCAAATGTGGTCCTAGAATCTATCAGGCAAGATATTTCCAGTAGAGAGAGGGAATCATTAATGTTATTATTCAAGGCACTGATGAGCTCTCATATGGAATACACTGTATAATTCTGGTCACTCGTGTTCAAGAAATATGAATTCACACTGGAACAGGTGCACAGAAGAGCTCTAGAATGATCAGGGAATGGAAAGCCTACCTTACGAGAGTAGGTTAAAAGAGTCTAGGAAAGTGAAGGCAGAGAAGGGATATGGTTGCTCAGTATAAACACATCAGAGAGAAGAGTTATTTGAACTAAAAGACAATGTTGGCACAAGAATAAACTGGCCGTGAATAAATTTGGGGTGAAAAGTAGAAGGATTCTAACCATCAGAGGAGTGAGGCTCTGGAACAGCCTTTCAGTAAGAGTACTGGGAAAAAACAACCTAACTAGTTGTAAAATGGAGCTTGATAAATTTATGAATGGGATTATATAAGAGGGCTGTCTGTGATAGCAGGGGACTGGACTCGATGACCCAGGAGATCCCTTCCAGTCCTATGTTCCTGCTATTTATAGCAGTTAACATTTGCATGTGATAGATGCATCCCCTTGGGTGCACTGCATATTTTTCTGAAAGTAACAACGACAGCTTCTTTACTAATCTAAATCATTTCAGAACATTTTTTCAGAGGAAGAAATTACATCTCAAAAATTCCTCCATTCAACTCCAATGAACATTTGAGCACTAGTTTCCAGTTTTTTATTTCACTTTAACCTCAGAATGGTTAGAAAGATGGGCATTTAGAACCCACCTAAAAAACTGAACAAATGCAAAAAGCCTCCCCTTGAAAAATCTTTGTTATAGAGACAAAAGTCTTTGGGAAAAGTCTTCACTACAAATGCTACCGCTGTGACACAGACACTTAACTATAGTGACATAAGAGGCTTTTCCACACTGTAGTAAATCCACCCCCTTGAGAAGTAGTAGCTAGGTCCATCAACCTAGGGCAGCTAATTTTTCACATTCCCGAGTGACATAGGGTGACCCAAGTTTTAGATGTAGACCAGGCCCAAGAGTAGAGCTCGAAATGCTAATAGGTCATAACACTTCAAGACAACTTTGTTCTTTCCAGATCATCAAATGCTTTGAGAATAGCTCAAGAAACACTGATATTAAACTGTTTGAAGGGGCTCTCTTTTGGTAAGAGGGTTTGTTTTTTCTTTCAATTTTTGATCAAATATTTTCTTCAACACATCAAATAATTACTCTGGGTTTTTAATATATTTTTGGCAGTCACTCTACTGTCATTGCAAATATGTACATCGTCCGGTGAGGATGAATAACGACTTCTGTGCGATTCTGTTTCTTCTACAGGCAACAGCCTTCTTCCCCCAAGCCCACTGGATCCCTTAAAGAGCTATACAGATCCTGGGGATCCATTGGAGGCACAAGAACATCTGCATAAAGGCCTCTTGCTGCTGTCCTCAGTTCATTATTTCAAAGAGTGACAAAGCTTCCAAGCCCACCTGGTCTCTCTTTCTCTCTGCCTCCTTGGTTTGAAGATGGCAAACTGTGTCCATGATTATTCATTAAAGAATTAACTCATTTCATACTCACTCTAACGAAGGTAATCACAATAAGTTAATCGGGGGCAGCGTTTAGGTGGCTGTAATAAAGACTCCTACATGAATCCCACCGCCGTGCATCATTGTGAGCTCTTGAGTGTAGGAAGCTGCCAGTACCCAGGGGTTCTGCTGCTTTAATAAGGCACCAATGATCTGAATCAATCTGTTGCACTATACATCCCTGTGGCTGCAATATGCTTGCTAGATGCATATCATAGGCCTAATGGGGTCAATGCCATATTATTACATAACATTTATACTGCAGTAGTGCTTAAAGGTAAGGGCTGCTGGAGCTTGATGCTAGACAATCATATAGTAGATGACAATCCCTGTTCCAAGAAGTTTACAATTTATGCACTAACGATAAATTCACTCCTGTACAAGAACCATGCACTACTTAAGCCCTATTTTGAGGGCTTACATGGGACTTAAAAATGGTGTACAGGCCTTGCGTTTGCTCGCTGTACAAGGGTAAAGGAGCTAACATACCAACCCAGGAATTCACATACCAACGAAAGGGTTCACACACCAACACAATTATGTGAGGCTGTTACTAAGATGTTACTATTGTATCTCTTGCTACCTTGCAATAAAAAAGATCCACGGCAGCGCATCTCAGAGCCTGGGTCAATTGACTGCCGAGCAGGGCTCAATGTACGGGGCTAACAATAGCACGTCGATGTTTGGGGTTAGGCTGGGGGAGAGGGTTTCAGACCCTGGGCTGTGAGTTCAGTCGGTTGACCCAGGCTCTGAGACTTGGTGCCATAGGCCGTTTTTTTGCAGTGTAGACGTACCTGAAGGGGAGAGATTTTCGAAGGCACAAATGGGAGTCAGATGCTCAGTTTCCATTGAAAGCCAACAGTGTCTTCACTGAGGTACCTGGCTCCCTTTTGTGCCTTTACAAACCACCTTATTATCCATCTGAAGCCTGGAAACAACTAACTCACAGTGCCAGGTTTATTGGTCAGTTCGCGGCTCTGCTTCCCCTTCCCCATTTCTGTATAGAAAGGCAGGAAGAACTGGGAAGCAAGCACATGAGGGGAACTTACTTTGACAACATCCTCATCAGAGGATTTGCACTCCACTGATTCAGAGATGTCCGTCACGGCGCTGTTCTCCTCAATGGAAACCACTTTGATGGGCACTGCAACCGTCTTCCCCGTGAGAATCGCGGTGTTCAGAATTTCTGTGTCCTGCACACAAAGCCAAGCACAGCACTGTTAAAAAGTTTCTGGGATGAAACCACAGGGAGGGTTAGAGAGATTCCTAAGAACCCAGAGCCCGCTCTTCAGCTGGTGTGAAGTCAATGGAGAGAAGTTAGTTATCACCAGCTGATGATCTGACATCATTCTCTCCAACTAGAAGCAACCTATTCAAATGTAGTAAATCCAAACTTATATTCTCTGCATTAGACAAACTCTTGTATGCACATTGACAGCCCATTGACCTTAACTGTATGCTCTAATATATAAAACAAAATCTTTGCAGCTTAATTCACCCCAGAAAGGCTCTGCTTTCAGGCATCTTCCGCTTTCTACCCATATTACAGGCAAGCTAATTAAGGGTCCAAATGCTTACTGCTAGACATGAGACCCACTATTTACTTGACAAAACTGGACTTCAAGACTATTTATTGAGATGGACCAGAAACACAGTTCAGGATGGTGGTATTTGAGTGCAGGCCCTTTGAAGAGATGGGGTCTACTATCTGGACCTGAACTTTTCGGGAGGATTATGTTTCTTTTGATATGGCCGAAGACACTAAGCTGTAAAACAATGTAAGGAATCCAGCAGGCATTAGTGAACCACAGGGAAAATCAGAAGGAAACCTGAAAGCCTGAAATCAGATCTGAAGGGGAAAAACCTTTTAATCCACCTTCAACACAGCTAACAGCAGTTTCATTTTTCAAGTGATTTCATCCCAAGTCTGACTTCTAGGTAGAATTTCAAGTCTTTATGCAGCCTTTTAACTTCCAGCCCTACAAAGTGAGTCAAAGTCAGCAAAAGCACCAGGGCCATTCTTGCAGCATGCAGGTCAACAGGATTTTTGCCATTGCTATCAAAAGCAGCAAGATTGGGCCCTGATGCTCTAGTCAATGTTTTATTTTCAGCTCAGGTTTAACTGGTTTAAAATCCATACTGTTTTTTAAGACAGTTTTACGATATTTTACTCTGAGGTTCACCTCTTCCTCTTTTTCTTTCTTTTTTTCTTTCTTTTTTTTTTTTTAAAAGAGGACAATGCATTTGTTTATAATATAAAAGAAGAAGGAATGTTGACACTTCTGGACAAGTAAGAAACCTACACAGATCCTAAGGCATTTATGTACACACGTTTATCCCACATTGTAAAGCAAGTCCAAAATTTCCCAAAATAGGGCTGGAAGTTAAGTATCTCAGTCCCTACTTAGGCACCTAGATTTCTGAAGCCTGATTTCACAGGGAGAGAGCACCCACCATATCCCACTGATTCTGAGGGGTATTCAGCACTTTTGAAAATCAGGCCACTTTTGTTAAACACGCGGCCTTAAGACCCTAACTTTTGAAAATCTTGCCCCATAGCATGTTCCATATATTAGCACTTTTGGACAGCCAGACATTTAAGCACACACACAAACAAAAGAAGGGAAGCCCTCAGAACATTCTCTAATAGTTTAATAAGCAATAATAATTTTAAAAAATCACCTTCCTCCTGTGGGATTCCAACTCCATGTACATAGAATAACCCAACCAGCTACTTCAAAACCCAAAGGCACTACATCTTTTGCTGTCTCTTTTGATATTGCTAGCATCGTATGTCCTTGGAAATGAGTCTTTTGCCTCAGTCTCTTAACGCCTTTACTTATTTTTTGTGCCTGAGAATGTTAAACTGTGCGAACGAAGGACGCGAGGGTGAACGAGGAGCGAGAGAGCTTGTGGAAGTGACAGAGCATCTTTTCAGGCTATCGCCGGTCTGCTTTGAAATGATTTTATTCTGATCAAGTTTGTCTTTAACTACTACAGTGAATTACTGATGGAGAAATCTAATGTAAAGGGACAGGCTCAGAATAAGAGACCTCTCATAAACAGAAGCAGTTTCAAGCATTCAACACACCGTGTGGCTTGGGATTTATCAATGTTTTCATCCAATGGTAGCCTACCAAATGCCAAGCCATTGGAACAAACCAACAAAACAAGAAGAGGTGTGAACATATGATGAGATGAAGCACGTGTAACATAAGCCTAGAACTGCCTATAACTGGGTGTAACTCACAATGATTTGAATGGGAATCATTAGAGCTTACTCCAGGGCCGAATTCAGTCCTGTTCAAGCATGCAATAGTGGGTAATCAGTAGAATAAGATAAAATGAACAACAAGAAATAGGAAGTTGGAGGTGAGGGTGTCAATGGCGTTCAGTGGATAAGACCACAAGCTATTGATCTGCCCTTGATGACAAATCTAAGATCCCTGAGCACAAGGACTCTAACCCTATATCACAAGGAGGAGAAAGCCAGCTGCTCATCTAAATTGGTACCACAACAGGATAATGGTGAAAATGCTGAAAGTGTGATAGAACAGCATCAGCTTTACTAAGATCAGGGGCTTGCTTCACATTGCAGCTAAACTCTGATCCTGGACCAAAACAATGGATTTGCCATAACAGATGATGCCATTACATCCCTCAAATCTGGTCTCCTGCCTTCACCAGACCCAAGCCCATGGCTTAAATTCAGCTGGAGCAATCTGGAGCAGAGCTTTAGTAAATAGGTTTAAACCCGCAGGGCTGAAGCCCCGAGCCCCTGGAAATACTCTTTGAGCATTTAAGCCCTGCCCAAGCCTCTTCTGGTTCACCCACCCCCAAATCAGATGCTTCCACTTTACTGGGCAAAAGAAAATGAGTTGTGACTTTAGAAGGCAAAAGCCTAGACAGCCAATACAAATGACAATCCTATTTTCTCTGTTATATAGCACAGAGTTGACGTGCCAGGTGTTTAACAATCCATCATATCGGTTTCTCTCTTTCCAGTGGATCATTATAGAGGGATATGATGCATAAGTGGGACCATCGTAGAGATACTATCACAAAGGTTAGAAAACCTGCTGAAATTCCCTCCTCACTCTCCTGCCGTCCACTAATGGTTTCATTAAGGGAAACTGAATCCATTTGAACGGCTTTAGTTTGATTAATTACTTCAGGGGCTGCATCTGCAAGAAAAAATATCAAAAATCAAGGACGCAGTTTGTCACGATAAAGGCTCATTGAAGTTTTAAGATTTTTTTTTCCATGGGCCAGCATTAGCTTCAGGAACACTCAGTGCATGATGTGCACAAAGGAAATAGAAATGTATGAGACAGATTCACTAATAGCTAATACCATTAGTATGATTAGAGATCCTTGACATTAGCAGGGAATCAGTAGCTATGGTACCATGGCATCTGGTCCATCAAAACAAGGATGGAAACCTTTCACACTTCATCTCCAATTAAATCAGTCACGACTCATCACTGCCGTACAGTACAGGAACTGTTTAAGTATCATATGTGACTAAATTACCACATACTGCTTAAGCAAATTAAAAGCTGCAGTCACTCCCATCCTTCGGCCTCCAAGCGTAATGTGCTATGCAGGAGTTGTTGCAAAAGACGGGGCATGATTCTCACTTCTTTTGCCCATGTGCTTGGAGCTGGAGTGGAGGAGAAGGTGCAAAGGTAGCTTGCAGACACCTTTGTACGCCCTGTATTCTGAGGCCGTTAAGGGCTTGCCGCAGTATCAGTCAGAGCACTAACTTAAGTTCTGCTTCCCACAGTTCACGACGGACCAGGGGAAGCGGAGAATAGTGGTAGCACTGCGTATTCTGGCCATGCCTCCTCCCCACCTTTGTCCCACCTCCTAGTCTTCCTCACAACACACCTTCTATGCTGGGGGCCAGGAGTAGGGCTGGTGCAGAACCATTAGCCAACCATATGCCAGGAGAGAAGACCCCTGCACAGGGAGTATTCCCAGGGGGATGTTTCCATCCCCTTTATGGCCCCTTTATTCAAGGAAAGGCCTGTTTGTGTAACAGAATTGGGCCCACAATCCACACTTCGGTGCACAGGCATTCAGGCAGCAAACTGTAAAAAAAAAAAAGACAAGGAAGATGTGGATACAAAGGTCCCTCAAAAAGCTGAACAAAACCTGAGAGAGAGAGAGAAACAAACATGGCTGAAATAAAAAGATTGGCCACTCAGCAGAGAAAAGTGTTTTATAATGGTCTAATTTAGCAGTGTGTTTAAAGAGCTCTCAGGGTCTGATTCAAAATCCATCAAAGCCTGGAAATTGAGTTTCCAAACTCCACCAGATTGCGTCTTATTATTGCAGCAGCCTGAGTTATTCATCACTACAAGTTAATGGTGGAGCGGAAGTTGGACCTTTGAGATCACGTTGGGTGACATTAGAAACAACTGTCACTACGTTTGATATCTGCCATAATAATGCTACCTACTTACACTTTGAAGAGGGATAGAGAACTTTTTAAAAAAGCAATATGCTTTTACTTTGCATGCTATGCTGTGGATACACACAGGTTATTAAGAAACCTTATGGAAGACTGAGAACCAATATAAGATGTAGGTAATTTGAACAATTACAATATCTTGGACATTTTCTCTTTCTTTAATTTTTAAAATCCCACAAGAACTAGTCTACTTTCCGTACAAACAGCCATTAAAGTTTTTGGTTTTAAATCAAATCTATTTTGAGCTGTGAAAGGACCAAAAACATGCAAGAACTGTGTTTGGATTTTCTTCCTGTTTATTAAAAAAAAAATGGACAAACTAATGCCAAGTAAACTGGGTAAAAAATAAGGTAAGGAAAGAAATAGGATGAATTCTGAGCAGGCACCAATATTCAACCTGGAATGAGGTTGTTATAAATGTATTATGATCCCCTAAAAAAACAAACCACCACAGGTTGTGATTTCCAAAGTGAAGTAGGGGAAGTAGCTGTTCTGTTCCCACTGAAATTAACTGGAGTTGTTGTGTCAAGTTCTTCTAGCTGGCTTTGCAGATCTGAAGCTGGCTTTGTAACTCTGATAGCACCATGGGGCATGATTCCAACAATGCAACCACAAAGCCAGTCATTTGGTATGAAGCAGAAAACCAACAGGCTTCTGATTCGGAGACGTCTTCCTGCCACACATGAACACCATGGGACTTTTCCAGTATATGAAGGGGAACATAATTATCGTGTATACATATTTCAACAACAGGCAGAAATATTAAGGAACGTTTTCATGCTTGTTTCTCTACTGGCTTGATAAGATTAATGCAGTGTTGTAGCGGTGTCAGTCCCAGGCTGTTAGAAAGACAAGGCGGGTACCAACTTCTCTTTCACCAACAGAGGTTGGTCCAGTAAAACATATTACCTCACCCACTCTGTCTCTCTGGTAAGATTAATGTCCTTACTGGGAGAAGCACATAAAACCAGCTGATTTACTTTGGCACAGGAGAAATTATTTTAAAAATTAATTGTTATGTTTCAGCTGCAACCTAGTATTTTATTACCCACAAAAGATCTGCCCATTCCCAGCCTGAAAAATGTATCATACAACTTTCTAGGTCAAACTCCAGGTGTTTTTTGCTCTCTGGACACCCAACACCTTTAAAAAAGGACCAAACCATCTGACTCTGCCCCAAGAGGCAGAAAAGGCATAGAATGATATCTCCTTCTATAGAATCCTGAAGTCACATCCATGACCTCAGAATACAGCCTGAGGTCATAGTGATGCAAGGAAATAGGGAAAAAAGGCCCATTTACTGATCGTTACAGACAAGTATGTTATGGAATCTTTAGGACTTGTGCAACATCCATTGTAATGGCCCCCCACAGAGACAGACGAAGCAGATAGGACACCTAGACAGCTGTCTTCCCTCTTTTAGCCAAGCACTTAATTAGTTGTGACTCAAGTGCAACCAATCACGTTAGGGCAGAGAGAAGACTCAGATTCGTTTGTCTCCTTTGTTTCGCTGAAGGATGATACAATTAAGAAGCCCAAAGGCTGGAAATGGTACATTATACCACACAAGAACAACTGGAAGGAAGGTTTACTCACCCTCCCGCCTTCTTTGCATAGACAAAACTCCCTTGGAAGTCAATGAGCCTTTGTGTGTGTGCAAATAATGAAGAGGCAGGAATTCAGATGCTAGGCACATGCACCCTGACCTGGTGCCTAAATACCTCTGAGGATCTGGGCCCCGATTCAGATCTCATTTGCACAGGGGTAAATCAGCAGTTACTTCGTTGGTGTCACAATGGTATTAAAACAGTGTGAGATCCGAATCAAGTCCCATCATTTACACTGGAGTATGTGGGAAGCGGAGTGAACGAGGGCTGGAATAAAGAATTGGATGTAAATATTACAGATAGTATGGCAAGTCCAAATTCTCTGCTTTTAATAATGTGTGAGGTTTTTAGACTCCAAGCCAATGCTACTGACAGAATACAGACTAGCAGAGACCTTTGGGCAGATCCTGATATAAGTTACACCAGTGTAACTCTCAACTAACTGCATTTGAGGTAACTTAGATCAGAATTTTTCCTCCCACCTCGGGCCCTAGTGTTGAGTCTCACAGGAAATTCAGGGGAGCTGGTATTCAGGAAAAAGATATGCTTTCTTAGAAAGGGGAAAAACAAAACAAAACATGAAGCTGATGTGTTATAGCCAGAGGAGAGAGATCTGCCTGTGCTCATATTTGAGCATATTCCTCAAGGGTAGGCACCAATATAGTAAACTCTCCAGGAATCTGACACCTTTGTTCCAATCCTAGAAATTCCACTGATGCCTGTGGGATCTCTGTGCAAAGACCAGAGTAGAGAATAGGGCCCTTTGTTGCTTGAATTTAGCTGAAGAGCAATCCCTGTGTTCACCCAACCTCTCAGTTGTAAGAAGGCAGGCATTCAGGCTTGACTAATTTAGGAACTAATTCAACATTAAATCGCGGCAGAATGAGGAAGCAAAGTGACAGCTGTTTAATTAAACTCTAAATCCGATTAGATGGTGTTATCAAGAGAAATCCACTGGAGCCTAAGGTCATGAGAATGGTCCTGTTTACAGTCTGAAAATTCTATAAGTGGAACTACATAGCATGATGTTAATCATAGCTTAGCAATTAAGGTTTCTCCCTGCACACAGACAGTCTTGAATTTGAAAACGGTGTGTTGCATGCCTGGGGAGGGTACACAGACACACTGGTGGTGTTTTCATTTAGAAGGAAAGCTCCTTGCAAGACTTTGTGGGAGAAGGGCCTTCACGTATAACGACCTTAGGGCTAGGAAAGTATTTGAACTATGGTAAAGGGAAGAAAGAAGCAAGCATCTATGCATTGCTGAGAAGCACTTGAATGGGTGGAGATGCAGGAAATGTAGAGAAAATCTAGGGGCAGTGCTGTGCTTCCATTATTCCTTACATATGATGCCCTGATTAGCAACACCACTCTCACAATATACAGTAGTTACAAGGAAGGAAGGTGGAGATAGGAGAGACACAAAAAAGGCCCGCTGCACACGTGCTAGTTTCAAATACCATAAATATTTTTCTGATGAGTACTAAATTATACATCATAAATTTCCATGGCACTGTAGTTAAAATGATGCACAGGATCTCATTGCACTGCAGACAATTGTTACGCTGACTTGTGAGCCTGCTTGACACGATGCTTGCAGATTCGCGTTATTAATGCTACTGCGATTACAACTGATTAACAAACTGATGCTGTTAGGCGGCAGATTCTGTTTATCTACATAATCCCGTGATTAAACATAAATTATACATCTAGCTTTCAGCCAACTGGGTTCTTTGACACTCCACAGTCACAGACCTTGTGTATATGAGGGGGTGGGGAACTGATATTCAGTATTTGAATTCTTAGCACACACTTAAAAATGATTGAGGAAAGGTTTCTAAGGAAAGGAGTTTGTATCATCTCTGATGAGTACACTGATGCAAGTTCAACCCAGGGGTAAGTGCATGCGATGCTTGTTGGTTGAATCTGGGCCCATTGTTTTCTCTCACTTGATTACGGTGTTACATATTGAACAGATAACAGGCCCCCTCTACTCTGCCTGTCAGTTTATAACCATTTGGGCTTTTCCTTCCTATCTCACAGTATGACTGTAAAAGGGATGGGGAATTCAAGAAAGGTAGCCCCCTTGTTGAATACCGTCCAACACCAAATGTGGATCTAGAATAGAACCCAGCTCACCCTCCCATAGCTATACTAGATCTGGAGTGCCAAGAGGAGAAAAGAGTAATTAAAATCTTATTCTAGGCAGTACGGTCAGAGAGGAGACTCAGAGTGAACCTAGAAAACTGATCTATTTGTAAAACATGCCATATTTACAATAACTTTTCTGACCGGAACAACAGTATGGAAAAGATACGTCTGCAGTGTGCCTTTTCAGCAAAGGATATCAATGTTTCTTATGGACATTAATCCATGTAGACACACAACCACCCAGTCAAGTATGTTCTAAATCTTTGCTAAGTGGCCAGCACTGTACAAGACACAAAAATAAAGGTCAGTACCTGCCCTGAAGAGTTTACAGTCCTTAAGACAAACACAGATAAGACAACACCCATAGGAAGACCTACAGGAGAGCATTAACATTGTTCAGTCCCCATCTCAGATTATGTTGGCTTGGACAGCTTGATCACTGTGGGTTAGTGTTTGTGGGTTTCAGTGAGTCTTTAGGAAGGATGAAAATGGAAGAAGGGTGTGAAACAAAGATAGTGGATTTTTATAAGATACCTGCAGTAAATAACATGAGTGGTGTTGCCAATTCTTGCAATTTTATCAAGACTGTTATGATTTTTCTTAAAACTCCAACCCCTGGAGTCATATGATTATGCGAGCATCTTTTTTGTTTTGTTTTTTTTTGGTAAGGAAAGTTAAGTGTCTAGCCCTCAGGAGGAAGGCTTGACAATACAAACCCAAAAGCTCAAAAAACGGAAGGCAAATAAAAATATCCATTGGCATTTTATACACACACACACACCAGTCTCAGGATTTTGGGTGGACTTGACTCATGGTTTTTGAACACTTGGGGCTGGCAATACTGTGGAAGGACAGATACCAAGCTAGAGTGTGGGCAGGGCTATGCAAATGAGACAATGTAATGTTAGCACAGGAGTTGCTGTGTTAGGGCCTCGACCAAGACAGAGCGTACGTATTTACATAACTTTACGCATGTGAGTAGAACCCTCAAGTGCTTTGCTGGACCTGGTACTTAAGCTTCTGAGCATGCCCAGTGTGAACTAGCGGTTTCCAGAGTCTTCAGCTAACTGGGATACTCATGCAATTAATGAAAGCGCTGGGCCTTTTCTTTGCAAATCTAACTCTCAGGCACCTATGACACATTGCAGACAAAGAGGTTCTGATTATAGACACTTTTTAGATGAGTGAACTGGGATACAGACTTGCACAAGGCCACAGTGCAAGTCAGTGAGTGGCTTTGCTGAAAAGAGAATCCAGGAGTCCTGACATTTAATCCCCTGCTCTAACCACAGGACCACACCCCCTGCTAAAGCCAACATCCAGTTAGAGTCTCCTCCCCCACCCCGCCCTAATCAACCCACTGATTTCTGCAAAGCTCTGAGTGCATCATCAAACTTTTACGTCTTTTAATTCTCTTTTCAATTGGGAAACTTATGTACTGAATTCAAACCTTTAGTTTTTGCAACCAGTGTAACTTACAACCAAGAGCTGAGAGCCTTTTGGGAAAGAAAACTCAGTGTTCTGAATCTATAGTTCTCCCAGAATCAATTACCATTTCTCAGTTTACAGTCTTCTAGAAGAGGCAAATCTTAATTAGTGACTCCTCATTAATGACAGATCATTTGCTTTTCCTCCCTTGTTGTGTATTTTTAAAAACACCCAATCAGTAGGATTCTGCAGCCCTGACAAACTGAACTGTAGAGACAGGAGAAGGGAAAAGTGTGCTACACCATGAGATACAGACGCCTGCAGCTATCTTTAAATCCTTGATGTCTAGCTCATGGCTTCTTTGAAGTGAAGCTACTCTATTAACATCTGAATTTGCAGAAAGGGAACACAACAAATGATTCCTTTGATGTACAATATCAAGACTGTATTGCTAAAATTCAATTATATGATGCATCAAAATTCGAAGTCTTCCTGTCTAACAATGGAATAGAAATAACCAAATAAAACCCTTCATGTACATCTTTAATTGGTTTTGACTTAGTTACAGTTTGCTACATAATTATAATTGCAGAGGTCTCCGCATGTGGCAAAGAATATGTTACAGGTAATATCATTCCTAAGGGCTAGATCCTGCAATAAGTTTTGTGCCGAGGCCCGTTGACTTCAATGAGGCTCTGTGCAGGTATAGCGGTGTGCTCCAAGAGACCTCATTGCAGGATCAGGACTTCAATTATTTTTTCATGTGACTTTAATTTAAAAAATCAGACTTATTGGTATGCACTATGCCACAACTACACCTGTACTTCCCCGATGTGGTCCAGCAAGGGCAGCTCCTCTCAGGCTTTTGGCGCCTCTCTTGGGCAGAGACCCACGTCTCTCTCCCTCCTGACGGGGGGTTTTCCAGGCTGCACTGCTTCCTGCCTACACTGTGATATTCCCAGTAAGCCAGGCTGCCTGACCAGGTCAGCATCTGAGGTTTGCTTTCTTTTCTGAGGCAGTGCAACTGCTCTCAGTTGCAAGTCACATCACAGCTCTTTCTAACCAATGCATTTATTCTTCAGGGGAAAGTATTACAGAGAAAACATCTAAGAAAAGATGCTAAACACACGCTGATCAGTTTACCAGAGATCACCCTTCCAACTCCAGCAGGGGCTCTGGTAGGCATCAGTCCTTCAAACCCCACCAAGGGGTTTTTCTGTGGTTACAAGTTCGTAACAGCTTTAGCGTAGAACGAGCAGCCCCATGAATGGGTTAGTCCTTCCTTTATGTAGCTTGGGCCTTTGATCTTCAGATTCTGGGACCAGGTAATCAGGTGCCGTCCTCAGGGTGTAGCCCCAGAAGGCTGGACGTTTGCATAACCAGAGGTGGAAATTGGATTCACCTTCCCCTCTAGAGATTCCCCCAGCAAACCACTTGACACCGTTTGTCCAAAAGTCCGTTCTTGGCTGGCTCATTGGTCAATACAGTTCACAGTACTTCCCAGGGCTCACAATAATACATAACCTTTGCATTTCATACAATGGACTCCAAAGAGACAAACTTCATTCAATAAGGTTTTTCACGGCTATTACAGGAAATGGCCAAATCTATTACATACTGACCCCATGCATAAATTCTGTCAGTAACATACTTGCCGTTGGAGGACTATGCAGTAAACTGATTGTATTACAACAAAGAACAAAATGCTGCAAAACAGAAACTAGGAAACATATTGCCTCAAACTGTAGTTGATCAAATACTTTCTCCCTAAGGTTTATGGATATGGCAATTACCCTGGCAGACAAGACAGCCTGTAGCAATGGAACGATTACTCGCAGATTTATTACAGGAAGGATATCCGACTCTCGCCCCATTTGTTTCCAATGCGTTTGGAACGTTGTGTGAAGCAACTAACCCTTACTAGTCATTACACGTGAGTGAATAATTCACAAGGAAAAATTCATCCAATGGCTTTGTCAGTTTTTATACTCATGGATATTCCAAGATCAGGCTATGATTTACTTTAATTTAGCTGTTCTGGGAGTATTTATTTCTACTTTACTAAACTTATTTTGCTCAATAAATTTATTATAAGCAATTCACTGCATCAGTTCAAAGCTCAGCATTCGGAATAGGAGCTGGATTATTTAGTCATTCACACACAGATGAATCAAGAGATATTGTTTCCTTTCCCTTGTTGGACGAGTGTCCTAGTACTTCCCATGTGACACTAACTTTCCATGAACATTTGTGCCAGTAAAACTCCACTGCTTGAATACCAATTGTATTAGTATTTATTATTTGTATAACAACAGGGTGACAGTTCAGGGCAACTGCACCTGTATTCCCTCTCCCAGGGCAAGTGCACATCTTTTAGGCTTCTGGCTCACAGATGTCATCCCTCTTGGGCAGAGACCCATGTCTCATTCCCTCCTGACTGGAGTTTTTCCAGGTTGCACAGTTCTTTGCCTACACTGTATTATTCCCAACAAGCCACACTGCCTAACTAGGCCAACGTCTGCTCTTTGCTTATTTTTTGAAGACTATGAACAATGTAATTGCCAACACTTATAAATTACTACACAGCTCTTTCTGAACAAGCAAAAGCATTAAAAAATAAAAATAATAAAAGAACATACACACATGCTAGAAGTCTTACCAGAGGTCACCTCAAGTCCAGCTTCGGGCTCTGGCAGGTGTCAGGCCTTCCAATCCTTTACTTAGGACTGAGGCCCCCTGAATCCAGAATCCAGCCCATTTGCTGGATTGGAAAGAAGGCCCCAAGTCAATTTAAACTCAGGATTTTTGGATAAATAGCCTTTCTTTGTCTTTTGGTCTCCGGATAATCCAGTTTGAACCAGTGTATGCAAGCCTCTCTCATTGGAGGTGTTACAACCTGAGTAAATTTCCCTAATTGCCCTCCACTGTTCTTAGTTCCTGGAGGTCTGAGGTCACTCTCCGCCAATGAATTACATACGATCCCTGGCCCACAATGATACATGAACTGAATACAGCAAGATCTTCCAAAAATATGGCAGGAAATTGCCATATCTATAACAAGCAGCATCTACGGGTATGTCTCCACAGCTTCTGGAAGCAAGTCTTGCAGTCCAGGTTGACAGACTTATTCTAGTGGGGCTCAGGCCAGTGTGCTAAGAATACTAGCGTAGATGTTTCTTTGACACTCGGGCTCGAACAGGAGCTCAGACTCTGAAGTCTGGGGAGAGGGGGTGGGCTTCAGAGCCCGAGCTCCAGCCTGAGCCCAGCGAGCTTCATTCTGTTGACCCTCGCTCCCAGCAGTCGTGTAGACATACGTTACAGGCCCCATCTGAGTTCTGGATTTCATTGTACCCTAAAGAACTTACAGTCTAAACAGACAAGCTGGGAATAGCATCCAGGTCACCTGATTCTCAGTCCATGCCGTGCCTTGATGCTAAAAGAAAGGGCATGCTAAAAGGGGGTTGAGCAGCATCGAAGCCACACTCCTGAGCAAGAAAGCCATTACCCCACCAGCCCTTAAGCAGTCCTTGCTGATGAGGAACACAAAGCAGCCAGCCATTCCCCTTTGGAATTCTGTACACCCCATCCACAGTTCTCTTCAGCTGAGCGGGCCCAAAGAGCACGGCAGGGAATCATGCTTGCGTCTACTAGATGGCACTGCAGACAGACACAAATCGGCACTATTTATCTAGTACCTTCTCTTATCCTCCAGAACGTTGGCAGCTCAGACAAAAGTGATGGTTGGAGCTGAACCAGTCCTAAATTTGTTCCGGGAAAACAAACTCCCCTCCCCTCCAATTTTCCTAGCCATCTGTAGCTACAAACCACAATCATTGTGCTAAGCCAGCCAGTCTGTTGTGACCTTAATAGCACAAAAAGTAGCAATGCTCTCTACAGCTGTTTAATTTTAACTTACAAGTACAACGTCTCCTAAACTCCTCCCTCACACCTGCGTCTGAGTAACTGTTTGACTCTTTTCTTTGAAGCAGACACAAAAATCCGCACTCATGCATGTGACATTGTATTACACTTGTGTTAAGTGTTTTTTTTTTTTATGAATCACGTCCATAGGAAATAACTTAGGACCTCCTTTTCTATCCTAAATTAAACTGCCAAGATGATCTCATTAGATAATCTAACCCCTTAGGTGACGGGAACTGCAAATTAATAAGGACATGAAATGGAACCCACAGCACATTTTCATGCATGATTGCTTCTTCCTTTGCTGTCTTGAAAGCTGGAAGTGTGCACACTTTGTCTTTTAGTTACGTGCCTATCATAATAAATGTGTAGCAGCAGTAACTGAGCCTCAGATTGGGGCCTCTCTGGTTGGTAGGAGCTGTGACGCTAAATACAATTAGGTATAGTTCACTGAAAAGACAAGTATTATTCTAAAGCTGTCTATTTTCCATTGACTAAAATGGATATATGCCAGGATATATGTGATCACTGGATATTTTCTTCTTCCTGTTGCATGGAAGAAGACTCTGCAAATGAAAACAGTGTCAAGGTAAACAATTCTGGAACTATTTAAAATAGATAAAATACTGAATATTCTACCTTAAAAGACACCTTGCTTTGACTTCTTATGGATTATTGTTCTTCACACCTTAGCTTGGTTCACAACTGAGAATGACATGAGCATGCCCCTAACCCCTCCTGGAGCTTTGTCCACATTACAAAACCACTGTATCGTTTACTAGGTGGCAACCTCTGCTGAGGGAGGGTATACGCCGGGTCAGGATTCAGGTGCAAGTGGCAGAGCTAGGTGGAAGTTTGAACAGGGTCTGCCAACAGTATATTTTGGCTCACGACATTTGGCTACTGTTTCATGATTGCTAGGATGTGCCAAACTAAATAACAAAAATGAGACCCTGCCTTGGAGCAGTATGTTGACTAAGTTTAACAGAGCTGTTCAGAAAATTACATAGATTGGGAATGCTGGTGGAATGATCAAGTGCAAACAAGCATATCCTGCAGTCTAACCAACTTTATGGAAAGTATATACAGTGAATAAAATGATACTCACCACACCTATCTCGGAATGCATGATCCGTGTAAGAGAAAAGAGACGTGGCGAAATTGCTGTATATCTCTGCCCTATAAGCACATCTCTCATTTAGATTGAAAGGAATCAAGGCATCAGAAAGGCTGCACAAACCATGCAGGATGATTTACTGAAGATTTGATTTGCCATAACAGATGCAAAACCTGCAGCCATATCTCAACTGCTACAATGATCAATACCCCCCACAACACACCTTTCAAGACATGCCTCTAACACCATGTGGTGTACCTCATCCAGTGCATCAAAGGCCCCAACAATAACTATGTGAGTGTAACTAGACAACTACACTCTTGAATGAACTCACACAGAAAAATGATGGAAGACAAAAACACTGTCACATGTGGGGGGAACAGTTTTCACAAAATGATCACTCCATAGCTGACCTCTCAAGCCTCATCCTCAAAGGCAACTTGCAAAACATTTCAAATGACGAGCCTGGGAGCTTAAATTCATAACTCTGCTAAACCCCAAATCTCATGGACTCAACAGAGAAACTGATTTTATATCTCATTACAACAGTCTGTAATCCACTAACTGTTCTTTGACCTATGACTGCAGAGGTGTTAATTGCCCCCCACATTTTGAATAGTTTCTTAAAACGTGTGTTAACTCCTTATATTCAACAATCTGTTCTACCTTGTAGTTAGCCGAGACACTCTGATTACCTTTCCCAGACATGAGGAAGAGCTCTGTATAGCTCAAAAGCTCATTTTTCTCACTAAGAGAAGTTGGTCCAATAATAGGTACTACCTCACACACCTTGTCTCCTTCTGATCCAGATTAGAGAGATAATAAGTGTTGAAAATGTACATAAGGTAAGTGGGTGCCATTCTAAGGTCAATGGGAGTTGCATCCAAGTAACTGAGAAAGGGATTTGGCCAACATTGTCAATTTCCAAATGCAGCAACACAGGGAGAATATTAAAATAAGCATAATAAAAAAACTATGGTGATTCAGAGACCATAGTCTAATATTTAAGGCTTGATTGAATGAGCTCCTTAGAAGGCAAGAAAAGATGGATATGCTTGAAAATATCAGTATCACAGAAGATAGAGATGGAAAAGACTCTTAGTTCACACAATCCATCTCCCCTTCAAATATGGGACTGTTGATGAAACTGCAATGCCAAGCACAATGATGTCCTGTCCATGACTGGGACTCCTACGAGCTATGATAATACAAATAAATAATAATAATATGATGAAAAAGCAGATGCAATAGAGGGAAGAGAGAAACATCAAAAGACACAAGTTAGTTAATGAATTGGGATTTATTTAGTGACCTATTTAATCTTTGTTATTTAAGATTTATCCACAGACACTTCCTGACCAAGGTTCAAGGGAACTCTTCCAAAATCTGTGCCCTAGTGCATGATGGACTGTAAACAGCCAGATTATCAATAATGGAAATTACAATCATCATTGGAAGAAATCATGATATATGATAGAAATCTTCAAAGGCACTTCCTGCATAATGGGGACATGGCTTTTATTTTTATTTATTTATTTATTTTTAGAAGACCTTTTCAGTGCAATGAGATTTTGGTCAAAGGGGGAGCCAACACATGACACTTCCCTGGACATGTGTCACATTCAGTGGTTTCAGAGTAGCAGCCGTGTTAGTCTGTATCCGCAAAAAGAAAAGGAGTACTTGTGGCACCTTAGAGACTAACCAATTTATTAGAGCATAAGCTTTCGTGAGCTACAGCTCACTTCATCAGATGCATGCAGTGGAAAATACAGTGGGGAGATTTTATATACACAGAGAACATGAAACAATGGGTGTTACCATACAGACTGTAACAAGAGTGATCAGGAAAGGTGAGCTATTACCAGCGGGGGGGGGGGGGGGGAGAGAGTGGGGAAGCACTCATGTGGAAAGCACTCTCTCTAATGGGGAATGGTCCTGGCTGTTCTCTCGCTGAAGACAAGCAATGTTACTCTCTTGGCCAATTAAGAAAGGGCTAGCTCAGTGGTTTTCACTGTTGCTTATATTGACAGCAAGAGTTGTATGAAAAAGATATGACTACACGTCTTAATCAACTGAAAAACCCAGACGCTGGGTCATAGACTGATACAATGCACAATAAATTAAGGAAGGAAGAAATAACCATCAACCATTATAGTTAATTACTCAAATTAGAGAAAGAAGCATGCCTGAGATGGAGATCCCTTGCTATTAAGAAATGACTGAAGATGTAGCAAGGGTAATCAGAATCTACAACTGCTGCATTCATGGACAGAATGACTGTCTAGAAGGTTTGGTGTGACCCTTGTAGTGCTGAAAGATGTATTTGATCCATCTCATCTTGCTGCCATGGGAGATTTCCTGTGTAAATTCTGAAAGTGACTTTGGATTTGACACTCAGCATGAGAAATCCCACAGTCTTCCAAGTTTCTAATTCATTGGGTCTTTGGCAATGATCAGAAGCAGATGCACTGCAGGAGAGAAAGACACAGAAGGTAGCCAGAGGTGTTGAACACTGGTGTATTTTAGGGGTATGCAAACAACGGGTATTTGAGAGCCTACTCCTGATCCTGTTCTTATTGAAGTCGATACAAGTTTTATCATCCATATCAATGGGAACCAGCAGCAAAGCATTGCCTTTTTCCTTGCTTAGAAATAAGTACACTCAAAAGCTGCATTTATTTAGATGCAAATTTATAAAGCAGCTGTCTGTTTCCCCTCTCTACCTCATAGGGAGGCTATTACATCAACGCCTAGTTGCCAAATGGATCAAGAAATTAAAGCGGTTAGGTAGGAACTGTATTCTTAATGGAGAAAAGGCCCAGGCTGTGGGTTTAAATAAGAATTTTAAGTTATTACATGAGAGAGTCTGACTCCAGTCTCACAGTTAATATGTTGGCTATAGTAAGGAAACCAGAACAACCCAATCCTGTTGGGTCCAGACTTTCCCTATTCTGAGGCCTGCTGTTATTTCACACCCTTTTTGTTACTGTCCAGTGGATGTGGATAATCAACTCCTTTAGGCCCCTTTGAAAACCCCAAACTATGTGTATATTATACACATATAGAGCAGAGATCGTATTTTTGTTCTGTGTTTGCACCTTTTGTCCATGACAAGGGCTCCTAGGCTATGGTAAAACACATATTACATATCATTTACTCATCTGCTATATAACGTATTTGTAATATATACACTCACATCCATAATTAACTGTTTTCAAAGAAATGCTCTTATAAAAGACCTCACTTGCTAGGAAAAGCAGAGCAGAGAAAGAAACATTAATGAAAATGTTAGCCCAGTGGTGGGGGTTATTTCCAGCATTCCTAGAGAAAGAGAAATATGTCTTACTGATACCTAAACACTGTGCCAATATAACCGCCTCAGAGCCTGCAGTGATTTCTATCCCTTTTAAACATACAGATAGCTTTACGTCTACTCAGATATCTGAGGAATAATTATCTGAAAAAGCCCACCTCTCATGTTTATCTCCATTGCTAAATAGCCCTATTAAGGCTATCACAGATGGGAAGACAAATATCAGTAAATACTGAATAGGAGAGATAGCAAAAGCCACCTGGTGATCCTCTTGTTCATGTATGTATAACTAGCCCTTGATGGGGTTGTAGAATATCTTCTTGATAACATAATTTCATAGATTGCAATTGTCTTTCCGTTGCAGAGACTAACATGTACAGTCTTACAATTAAGGACAACATCTCAGCTTGTGATCTTTTTGTTTGATGGGCCAGCCATTGTGTCTCACAGCTCGGAATGCCAGGTGAAGTCATCTGGAAGGGGACCTCCACTTAAAGTTGGGGCGGCTCCTTCATTAGCCAAAGCACCACAGTCTTGGTGATGTCTCCACTTCACATGGCATCACCGGGAACAATCTGATACTAAAAAGACCATTTTCATTTGCAATTTGAAACTCTGCCCATTTTCATTTGGTTTAAAACTGCATTACATAGCTGGCTATGTGTCAATGATAATATTATTACAATAGCTGCAATCAATAGATACTTGCAGAGTGAAAATACACAAATATATTGTCTATTTATGTACACACACAGATACACAGGTATACCATACACTATGCACACAGATATAGACATGTGATAGATACACTAATGATTGTGAGGCATTCAGATAGTACATTAATAGGTGCCATACAAGTACCTATTTTAGATATATGCAGTACTTTACATTTAATATGTACATTTTTATTTTTATATATAGTATCCATATTTTGTGCTTTCAACAAATAGTAAGGGTGAAATCCCGATTTCGTGGAAATCAATGGGAATTTTGCCACTGATTGCAGTAGAGACAGGATTTCACTCAAACAATCTACATGGATCATATCCTAAGGGGTCCTTCCTTAAGCATTGATCCTGCAATCAGATCCTTGCATCCCACACAAAGTCTCACTGATGTCAGATTGCAGGACTTTTTTTTTTTTTTTTAAACTTATTTCTTAGGCAAAACTCCCAGTGACTTAGTTGGGCATTTTGCCCCAGTGCAGATCAAGGATGACAGGATTTGGCCCCTTTAGCAATGGTGTGGACTGCAATAAAGTTTTTGGTGCTATGAGTTTACCCACTTACCCATTTGGCAGATATACATTGTAGCTACTATGAAAACAATGTCCTCACTGGTATGGGTGGAGTTCAGGGGAGGTGGACGTGTGCAGTACAAAGTCACTTTAGTAAAGGGGTTTGAAAACCAGGGGGATTAGACAATAGTTGTCGCAGGCAGTCATCGCAGGCAGTCATGTTTGCCCCATATTTATGGACACAGTATTCATCTATTTAAATTTCTTTCACTGTAGAGTGGCAAATTGTCTGGCAGCATCCAAGATGAACGTCAGCCAGGAGGTAAATATAGTGAAAGTAAACCTGTGCTGTGAAGAGAGCACTGAAGTTTCAGACTGGAGGAATGGCGTCATGCAAAAGGCACATGACTAAGATGCCGACTGGGGTTCAAGTTCCAGTTCTGCCACAGACTCCTCATGTAGCCTTGGGCAAGTCTCTCAGTCAAAACCTCCTTTGTCCATCCGGCGTCTTTAGACTGTAAGCCCTTTGGAGCAGGGGCTGTTTACTAGGGGTGTGTGCAATACCTACCATAACTGGACCCTTAACTCAGTTGGGGCATCTAGGTTCTACTAGACTAAGAATAATAAACACTAAAATTTACATAATATAAACACATCCCAAACAGGAACCATCTCAATGAGACTATTCAAAGATGAAGGTAGCACTCAACGGGAGGAAGGGAGACAGAATCTGGCCCACAGTGATTATATTTTCTGGCAGTGGCATAATACCGAGGGTAGACAGTGGCAGATGTGGGGGAGGTGGTAAGGTAACATCTGCATGGCTGGGGGAAAATGAAAGATTCCTCCTGCATTTCTAAAAGGTTTTATAGACAATAAGACTTGACTCTCCAGGGCAAACACGTTCACTAAATAATTATTATGAAATAATCAGATATGTCTGACACATACGTTATTTCTATGGTCACTCTGGAGATTTGTGGGCTTGTTTTCTTTGGGTAGATTAACATGCTACAGATTATTAATGGGTTATGTTCTCCTTCTAAGGGGGTATCCATCTGCCGTAGGTTTCTTAAACTCTTCAATTTTTTAATAGGTATGGCCACTGAATTGTGCAGGAGCGCTTGGCCTATGTTTGTGGACTTCAGAATCCCATTTGAAACAGAGTGGAAGTGAAATTGCCAGCCTCTCTCAAAATCTCTCAGTTTAATTTAGCCCATTTTCAAATCAGCGGGGAAAAATTTCTAGCTTCTCTTGCCTCATTTTGGCTGAATGTCATTCATTTTTGATAAGCACAAGCAATGAGAAAGACTCAGAATCAAGTTTCTTAGGGGACTGCTAATAAAAACAAAGGAAAGAAAAAAAATCATACTCCTGGTTATTTCTTATCTCTGGGCCTAGATTCTCCCTCCCCCCACCCTTTTAAATGGTTTATTGATTTAATGGACTTTATAGGAAATTGAAGAACGCAACGCTCATGGAGGGCAGAGGCAAGATGATTTCATTAATGAGAGGAGATACTGTGCAGACATCAGAGATATAGTACAGGCAAGGGGATGAGCGAGAGAGAGCGACACTCAGGAAAATTAAATTATTGACCAGACACATGTCTAATAGGCCAGTGGTATTTGAATGTATGACTGATATCCGTAGCATGTGTGTAAAAGAGAGAGACATACTAAGTACATTAAATATATGCAAAATCAAGGGTTCAATTCTTCACTCCTTACTCAAGCAAAAACTTCCTTTGACTTCAGCAGGAGCTTTGCAAGATCAGGCCTGTGATGGTCCTATCCATTAAACAGTCTTCAAGAGAAGCTAAGTTCCTAAGCCTATCATGCTAGTCAGTGACACTCAGGACTAAAGGATCCAAATCAATTTGTTTACCATTTGCTATGAAATGTGCCTTAACCACGTCAGCCCAATGAACCGCTGACTCGGGAAGAATTTGTAATGGCCCAATAAGCCTCAAAGTATGTCTGGCATTTGAAAGATGGGTAAACTGAGGCTAAGGATTTGCCCAAGATCACATAGTGAGAATGGCAGAGGCAGGAACTAAATTCAACAATTCTGTCTCCCAGTCCTGTATTCCAACCACTAGACCACCCTTACTTACATCTGTGAATATGAGAGAGTGTCTCACAGTACCTTAATGAGTAGTCACCTGTTTGGGTGAGGTGGGAGTGCTGAGGAGGAATTAGTTAGACTCAGATGAATTCCGTTTATCATCTCCTGCCCCTGACTCCTGGAACTTCATGTATTCTTAAAACATATGGTGCAGGATACTTCACACCAGCTGGCATCTCCAGTATTGGTCACTGCTTTTCAATGCCTGCAATTTGTCCAGGATCCAGTATACAAAGAATAGCATTTTTTGCTGGATCAGCCTAAGATTTAAGCCCACAGAAAATTTCTTGATATTGGCACACACATGCACACTACCCCTACATATAAAGATCTAAAAGTGCATCCAGGGCTTAGATGGATTGGTTTGGTTTCTGTTGTTGACATAATATATTCAGCAGAAGGCCCTCTACCTTCTGTTAGTTCCTCAAGTTGAGAATTCAAAATCACTAAGAGGTTAACTCAAATCTCAAAGTTTTGCTCTGCTTTTGCATTGTTTCCAAACACAAAGGAGAACAGAATTCATCTTAAATGACTTAAGCTGTTTTCTTCTGCTGACTCCACTCTTTCCTTATGGTTTGGTCTGGATAAACCAAAACTTAGTAACAAGAAACCCTGCACCAACACCCCTTTTCTAACTCATTAGTACTCAGCTCCTGCCTCGTCTCAAATCAACTCTATATTTCTCTGGAGCCGGTCTAGAGCAATGGATCCATAACCACTTAGGCCTTTTCACTCCTCACTATGCTGCACAAGGTGGCTGTCCAGGACTCTATGATCATAAGCAGGGAGAGAACTCAGGTCTTTCTGCTAAAAAAATCCCCCAAAGCCCAAACAAAAACAAAACACAAACGACCCAGCCCCGACTAGCTGAGCTAATAGAGGGTATCTTTCAGATGTACTGATATATCAGGGTTTTTGATCCACACTTGGGGACTGATCCAAAGCCCATAGCCCATTCATTGATTTCAGTGGGCCTTTGATCAAGTCTTATATCCCAGGTGGTAGAGTCCCGTTTCCTCTAAGTTTCTGACACTGTTTTAGAAAGAGAAGACCCCAGCCCAGGGGCTGACCTAAACTTTGACATGTTGACCAGGTAAAGCTCTCTCTTAAGCACTCCTCATTTCAGGGGACACTACTCATTTCAGACCCAAAGTTACCTATGTTGATGTCCCTTCTCTTTTACTGCTGAAAATTATTTACGTCAGAAATCATCATGCAACTGTGATTTCAAGGACACACTGAGGAGATGAAGTGCACAACACACTATAAAGTCCCTTCATTAATAATTTGTGTGTGTCCCTTGTTGTCATACATTGTGTTCCACATTTGCACCTTGGCAGGTTCATTTCCCATAATGAATGTTGGCAGGTTCTTCTCCCATAAAGCATCATGGGAACTCCTCTGGGGGAGGGGAAACTGGGCAACATGAAGTCCCTGGTCATGATGCATTATGGGAGATGTAGTCCAGCTAGGGATCCCAGCCCATAAAGGTGAATGGGGACATGAGGAGCAAACTACAACTTGTATGAGGTACTATACCAAAGATTTCAGGCAAAAATGTCCAGGGAAAATTCTGAAAAGTAAAATTACAAGTTTTTCTTTTTCATCACAATTTTCCACAGAATTTTTTTTGGGGTGGGTGGGGAGGATGGACACCAGCCATACCTCTAATTTTGGCCCAATGAGCTCTGCAACCAAGGTTTCCTCTGGTCACATCCCAGCCCATGGGTCGTGTAGATATGAGCACAATGTGACTCCTCTACATAGGTTCTCTTTTGGCAGCCTCTGCTCATGTCCCCCAGACTGTACAATGGGGCCTCATCCCACTCTTTAACCCCACCCCCTCCTTTCCAAGGGCTTTCTGTCAGAGAGGTGGGTTACATGAGGGAAGCTCACTAGGCGTCTACTCCAAAACTTGTACAATCCTTGGTTATTTACAAGAAGCTAGGAAGACAGGAGGCAGTGTAGACAGCAATGCAGACTGTGACAGTCAAGATTCAATCTGTAGCAATTACTGAAAGTGTACTGTACCCATTTTTTCACTAACAGAGAATTTCAAAATGCTTACAAGGGTAATACATTGCACTGTTCTAGAATTTATTATTGTTCCGGGGGGGGGGGGGGGGTAATGAATCTTGCAGAAGGACAATCAACACTGATAGAAAAAAATACAGAATACAAGTCAGATGGCTCGGAATCTGATTAAAATTAATGTGGCTGTTGCTTCTATTTCCATTTCATTTGCTGAAGCCCTCTTTCTCCCCCAGCGTGCTGTTGCTGTGACGGACAATGAGGCTGCTCTTCATGTCCTTTAAGGGTTCAGTCTGATTTTTCTGAAGAGGAGGAAACGTCCATGTGCCCACACGGTGGGTTTCTTTGGCTTGATTCGGATCTCAGTTACACTGGTGTGAACCAAGAAAGTTAGTGGAGTTATACTGGTGTAAGCAAGATCAGAATTAGGCCCTCTCTCCTCCCTCTGAAGCACACTCATACTCTCAGACTCTGATCCTGTCCCCAAAATTCATATTCAGAAAAGCATTCCATCAGCGGGGCCACTGACAGGACAAAAGTATGCAGTCTTGGGCCCTTAATTTAAATCTAGCTACAGTACACACAGAATTTCACTGAAATGTCCATCTGTTCACTAACTCAGGAAACCTTTGCCTTTGAGCATTCTAAGATAGTCTCAGTATTTCTTCTGTGTCCGTTGGCCAATATTTTGCTATACTTTCTCCCCAAACCACTCACTATTTCCCAGTAATAATTAATTTTAATCATCATAACTTTAAAATTACAGAACCAATTTTCTTCAAGCCTTGCTTATCTCTTAGATCTCAATGAGATTTAAAAAACAAGCAAAGTTTGATGTTTCTTCCGTCACATGTGGAATCTGTAAATTCATCCGTTAAAAGGCCAGAAAGGATCATAGTGATCATCTAGTCTGGTCATCCTTACAACACAGGCCATAGAATTTCACCGAGTAGTTCATGCAACAGAGGGAATTATTCTTCCTTACTCTACATATGTGAAGTATGTCATGCTATCATCACCAATAACTTGTGGTTGAACTAGAGTACATCTTTAGTTGCCAGAGCACAACTAGCCTATATCAGGAGAAAAGGCCCATTGGTACTTACTTAAGTTAAACTATCTTAACTAGTTCATGAAGATGCTTAGGGCCAATCTACCAACTCTTACTCATTTGAGTGATCCCACTGACTTAACTGGGAATACTTACATGAGCATGGACTTGCAGGATCAGGCCCTTAGTTTGTATTCCTGATAGGTCCCCATCAATATCAACTAGCAATCAATGTTTCATGTAGACAAGTTTTCCTAGCAGTGCAAATCCTTCCTTATTCATGTATATAATCCTGTTGACTTCAATAGGTTTGCTAATGTGACTCAGGTCCTCTCGCATGAGCAAGGGGTTGCAGACTCAGGCTGCTAGTATGTGATAACTATAAATATACCGAGGAATGCTGACAGCAATGATCGCCTGGGAAAAACCAGGGGGCCAGATGCAATAAAAATGCTTGCCTCCTTCACAAGTGTTGAAATGCTCCCCTTGCACCGCATCCCAGGCTGTGCACAGACTAAAAAGGAATAAAAAAAAATCACATTTCAGAGGATTACATATGCTTATGCAGATTTCAGCCACATGCATACAGAGGGAATTTTTATTTCATCTAGCCTTTTGACTGTATTGCATGGATTGTTTTTCTATTATTACTGCTACAAATATATGGTTGGCAATGGGCAGTCACTGGTTGACTTTGACTGGCTGTTTTTACATCTCCCTTAGACAAGTCAAATCACAGAGCAATGTTCTACAAGAGGGTGCTACTTATACTCTGTCCATCAATATTAAGGTAACAAAAGAGGTCCTTTTACAGCAGAAATCCATGCTTCCACCCGCTCCCACCTCAGCTTTATCGGGGTCTGGCTGGACCAGGAGGTTGTTATGGGAATGTAAAGCTCTTCCTTTCTGGATTATTCATTTGAATCAAGACCAATTTGCCAGTGATCATAAATTGTTATTAGGACATTCTGACTGTCCAATGGCCTCTATGAAATGGATCAGTGGTCTCAGCCCACTTCCTAATGGAGAGGTGCTCACAATGCAAAAATCACTCTTGCATCCTTGGGCCAGTCTTAGTAGAGGAGTGCGACCCAAGGACTTCTTGATGCCAGCTTGCAGAAGCCACAGGGATGCATAAGAGTTGCAGGGATCCCTGGGTCTTGTATTTATATTCTAGCTCACCATGTAAGGTTCATGTAAGGTCTCTATTGAAAGCCTCTGTCGCACTGGTCATCATATTCTTTGTGAAATGTAAGTGCAGGCAATATATAAAGAGATATGTATCTAGACTGGAAATTATATTCATTAAGGCAGGTCCCCCAGAGATAGCATGCCTTAAGACAGGTCCTCTCAGATAAGAGGACGGAGATACACAATGGTCAGGCAGGGAAACAAGTATTTCACAATGGAAGTTGTATTGTATATTGAGTTAAATGTTAATGAAGAGATTGCATGGACTTCAGGAGAAGAAATTAACACGAAGAGGTGAACAGTGCAGGAGGAAACCCTGGTTATAGGAAAATAACAAAGGACCGGTCCAATATATCTAGGGCTGTAGAAAGACACCCTGGCATCCTTCATTTAGGGGCACAGGGTACCAGTGAGCTTGCTTTCATTAAAGAAGGGTCTCAGCCATCCTGGCTGCAAATGTTGCAAGAGAGACCTTGGGTGAGCAAAAACAACAAGGAGTCTGGTGGCACCTTAAAGAATAACAGATTTATTTGGGTATAAGCTTTCGTGGGTTAAAAAAACACTTCTTCAGATGCATGGAGTTTAAGAAGAGGGCATCTTGTTACTTGTGTTTAGGCTCTAGATTGAGTGTTATAGTTTTATTTTATATATAACCCTGTTTCCAGTATTTCCGTTTGTCAGCATTTGAATCTCTGTGCTTTGCTAAATAAACTGATTCTTGTTTGCCCTACAAACATATCTAAGCACCGTGTGTTAAGCAGAGCTATGTCCTAGGGTGTAATTGACATGCTGTGGTGTATTCTTCCTTTGGGAACAGAGGATCTGGAAATTCTGTGAGTGTCTACTACATCAGGGGCTGGACACCGTCAGGGAACACTCAGAGTATATGTCTACACTGCAATAAAACACCCGCAGCTGGCCGTGTCAACTGGCTTGGGCTGCAGGGCTATAAAATTGCAGCGTAGACATCCAGACTTAGGCTGGAGCCCGGACATCTATACTGCAGTTTATCTGTGGGCTAGACTGTTCCTAACTCCGGCCTACCTTTAGGGGAAGGTGCAAGGTGTAGACTGGGTCAGTAATCACGCCGGGTCCCAGGTGCATAAAAGAGATCGCCCTTTTTCACTCTGTTTCAAAACGACCCCGCAGAACAGAACATACACTTCTGCAGAGCCCCTCCCCCAGGCTGCCTGTCTGGGAAGCTAACCCATTTATGGGTGCAGTTCCCAGTGCTGCACAAGGGGCTGTCCCCCAGATGGATGCCAGGTACAACCGTTATACTTGCTTATGGCAATCAAAGGCCTAATTCGATGAGGCAGGTAACAATGCCAAGATAACGATGCAGCACTACCTACAGGCAGTGGTGCTGTCTGCACAGATCCTTACACAACTGTGGGCACCTCGATCTCCAGAAGCAAAGACCAGCACCAAGCTCCGTAGGGGGCAGACCAAGGGCAGGGCGATTGCTCCTCATGCCTTTGTCTTTAGCACCAGCTGCCCGGGGGAGCACACTCTGCACCCTTGCCAAGGGCTGCGTGGGGTGGGGGGGAAGAGACAGAAGCCCAACACCCCCTGGAGCTCTCCCTCTGGCAGTGCAGGTCTGTGCTGACCTAGTATTTCTGCCCCGTCCCGCATCCCCAGGTGGAACTGCTGCGTTTGAAGTAAATATTCCCAGCGACAGGCCTGACAAATATCCTTGGCGATGATCATGTGTCTGGATAACGAATTGTGAACGGAAGGCTAGGCAAGGCAAACACAAAAGTCTAACAAACTGAAGGTGAAAAGTTGTGATTTTTAAATCCTTGGGGTAGCTCATTATATCACTAAAGCTCATAAAAGTCGAGGAGAATTTATTTTCCCATGGTCACTCATTACTTTCCGTTTCAATAATGTGTCTCCTTGTTATCTAGTTAGTTTTGCTGCCTGTACAGAAGCACCTCAGGCCCTCCTTAATTATATCCCAGTATAAACAATGTGCTGCTCTGGTAGGTGGATCTCACCTAATGGTTAATGACCGTGGGAACTATTCCCCGGAAACATTAACCCTTTCTTTATAGATCAAAACCATCATTAAAAATTGGCCAATTAAAAGACTTTGCTCCAGTTTTTCAGCATGAATCAGAGTTAAACCTAGTTACTGCTGCCAAACACACCAACCACCTAAGCCAGCAAAGCACCTGCTGCATTTCCAAACATACCTTATCATTGTTCATCAGAGTGTCTATTTAAAGTGACAGCACCTGAATATGGAGGCGAGTCCTAGGGTAAACTGCAAACGTTCACCTCATGCAACAAACATGCTAGGTAAAGTGAGTCAGTTGGTAATCAATTAACTGGAGCTAAACGAGGATCACGAAGTCTAGTCTAGACAAACACTACATGTCCTGTGACTTTATTTCTTTAGGGAAGAGGTGTAATCTAGCGGGTAGAGTAGCAGACATGTAGTTCGTGTTGCGGAGTTCTGTTTCCAATTCTGCCAGCGTCTGACTGTGAGACCTTTCACAAGTCACTTAAGTGCTCCGTGCTTCAGTTTCCCCAGTTGTAAAATAAGTACAACAGCACAGGAATGTTATGAGACTTATTTAGTGAGCGCTGTTTACACAGTGCTTTGAGATACTTGGGTGAAAGGTGCTATAGAGGTGCAATGTATTCAATAAACACCAATGCCAAAGCCATGGGTGGCCTTTGGGGTCCGCTGTCTGTCATAATGCCACAAGACCCTTTGGAAAATCTTGGTTCCGCGTCTGCAGCAGTCTCATGGGGAAGCTTAAGGGTTGAGCTTTACCTCAGGGATTCTGAATTCCCCAGCAGGGATGGTAGCCTTATAGTTTAGTATTGTCTTTGCCTCTGAATTCCAGTTCTGGGTCAGCTGCAAACTTCAGCAGAAGATCAGCCATTGAAATTGGTCCCTCGCTCCTGCTGAGAAATGCTCCTCTGCTCTCCTCCATCCAATCTGGCAGAGGAGGCAGTCACTGTGGGTACATGTGGCGAATATGGTACTTGGCAGCTACGGCATCAAAATACATGGCTCTGGAATGTCCTTTTCGAGCAATATCATATGGGTCCAGAGTAGACTTTTGAGCTGGTTTATTATGGAGGCTCTCCACGGTCTTTGCTCATGCATGTGTGGCAGCTTCGAAGTTGTCCATCAGGCTGTGTTAACTGGTCAGGCTTTTTAATCAACTAATCAATTATAAATCATGGCTTAAAAAATTCTTTTTTTGCAGGGGGGCGGAGAGGTTGTTGTGTTCCTAGGCCACTGCTTAGAGGGAGCCCCAAATTCTTGACTCTCATGGGATGTCAGTTGAGAGTGAGATCAAGATAACCTAAAAGTGGCAAGGAAAAAAACAGATCTCCAAATAACAGGAATGTTGAACTTGCTAAAACACCACATCATATTTCATGCCAGTCTGACACTGTAGATTTGACCTCTCTGGGGCAGGGATGGTCTTTTTTGTTATTTGTCTGTACAGTGCCTAGCACAATGGAGCCCTGATCCTTGACTGGCATTCCTAGGCACTATAGTAATACAAACAATAAATAATAAAGTCACTGAAAATCTCAATGGACACTTTAGCTGCTTCACCATTTGTTACTGGAGCTCCCACTTGTCAAGGCAGAGAAGCACATATCCTAAGTCTCTCATCAATCCCTCTCTAATACAACAGAAAAATTGGCAAGGAAAACCAAGAGTTCCCTAAATAGCATACTTTACACATAGAATACTTTATACATCTGGAAGCCTGCTGACCGCATCTCTGCTTGCCTCTTAGAAAATCCCAAAGTAATCCATTCAATAGAGGCTGTCAGGAGATGGGGTGGCCAAAAAAAGGAAAATCATATATATTGTTGTGCTGCATGGAAAATGGCATGCAACCTGATCCAACGGAAAAATGAACCCCAACCATCTGGGATAGCTTTATTGATCCATCCTTATTCCCCGCAAAAGGAAGAACTGAATATGATTGTACTAAAGAGAAAGAAAACACAGGCTAGAGGCAAAAGTTCAATGACTGGCTATAACAGCTAGGATACATTAACAAAGAGCCAGTCAAACTGAGCCATTTTGAATTCTTTTCACTTTTGTCTGTGGCTTCTGATCAATTTGGGATCAATGCACACATCTTATCCTTTTGTTGCTTTTGTTTTCTGTAGGGTAGGTAACAAAGGACCCTACTTGGAACAAATGGAACAAATCAACAGTGACTGACAGTGGACAGCATCTTTAATTGAAACAGCTTTCAATGCTGTATTTGACATGGACAATTCACAAGCAGATCATTTGGGTCAGAATCTGATCTCAGTTACTCTGGTATAAAATTAGAGCAATGCTACTGTCTTTAGTGGAAATTGTGTCAGTGTAAATCTAGAGCGTAAGCAAGCAAATTCTGGCCTCACTTAGACCAATGCAATGCCACCGTTTTAAATGGGGTTGCAGGTGCGTAAGTGATGTGGGTCTTAACCTCAATTTAGTCCCTCTCTGTAGGCACAATCACATGATAGGTTTAAGAATCTGTTACTGCTCTCTCCTAAAAGACTTACTTTTGTAGTTTAACTGGTAAAAAGCTCAGGAGCTTTTAACTACTGGAGGTCCCAAGTTCAACCCACACCGCCAGCCCAAAGGTGGGATGGGTAGGTTACAGAATTTGGCCCTTCACATTTAATTTACCCAGTTCCAGTTACAACGTAACTTCACTTTAAAAATATATATCCTGTTACAAAATAGCCAAGATAAATTTTTTACATCAAATATATTTCCTTCAAATCGAAATGTATGTTTTGCATCATTCGTCATTCCACTCAATTGGGAAAATATTTGTTCAGTTGAAGAAAAGTTCAACATGGCACATATTTGTTGGTTCATTTGTCTGCAGTAAATTAGAAAATGAATTTGTTTAGATATCTTCAGATATCCCGAAGAACTCCTGAACTGTGTGGCTCCTCATATCACCTGGACTCTTCTTCATTCATTTCTTTGTGGCTAATGGGAAGGAGACGTCCTTCTGGCTTGGAGATCTATGAAAGGAGGGAGGACCTCACAGTATGAAGTCATAGGTTTGTGTGGCTCCTTTGTGATGAGACTGTTATCCACTAGAGACCAACCTGGGGATGAATTCATTTAATTTGTGGGCTACAGATTCCTGCTGACCTGTGCTTTCTGATGAAAAAAGTTAAACATGCATGAAAATTGCAAAGCATGTTTTTAGATTGGGCAAAGGTTTGCAGCTCTGGTTTCTGAATGTATGGCCACCACTCTCATGAGAGAGCCTTCAATATAGAATCATAGAAATGTAGGGCTGGGAAGACAGAGAGAGCTCATCTAGTCCACCTCCTGTGCTGAGGCAGGGCTAAGTAAACCCAGACCATCCCTGACAGGTGCTTGTCCAACCTGCTCTTAAAAACCTCCAATGATGGGAATACCACAACCTCCTATATACTCAATTACAAAGGCAAATGCAGGTATGCATGAACAGCATATCTCCCAATGAAACAAAGTAGGATCATGGAACACACAGTATGTGTGGAGCTATACTGAGTAATGCTAAGCAAAAAAGAACCTCAGCTATGCATTACTGCTACCCAGAGGCTGGTTTTCCGTGACACAAAAGCATAATCCCTTGAGCTGGAGTTAATCAGTGGCTCACAGGATGCAGCAAAAATAAATCAAAATAGAAAAATATAATAATTCTCTGCATGTGCATAGCACATCCTATCCCAGGTTACAAACACACATGGACCCACTGCAAGTCTGGCATCATCCCCATTTTACAGATGGAAATATGTAAAGGACTAGGAAGTTACATGACTGCCTAAGATGACACAAGGAGCCTGGAGCAGAGCCAGCATAGAACCCAGTGCTTCTGACATCCAGCTGGTGCCTTCGCCACTTTGAATAGCCGGATTTTATGCAGGTGAAGTATAGAGAAGGATTTCATCTCCCTGACTCAAAGTCAGGGTGCTCCATTGCCACTATTCTATTTTTGGGCTGCTTTGCTAGCTGCAGCCCTTCTGTGCCACTTGCATGGGGTTCAGAAAGTCTTGCACTGGCCTTTCTGTGAATTCAAGGTGAATTTTCTACAGGAACTGGTGAACTATCCTACAGGAAATAGGTCTGCTACAATGCTGATGTTACTTTATTGGTTTGGGTATCAAATGAGCAGTCAACAAGTTCTGCTGATGGACCTGTCCCACAGTGAATTCTTAGTAGGAGAAATGCTTCTTAAATACAACAGTTTATCAGTTGGAGTTGTCCCATGAACAAAAGTCTCTTGTACAAGTTTCTGTCTCTTGGCCTGGTGTTGAACTGCACATAAATGTTGAGGCTTCACAATGAAATGGGATTGTGTGTTTGGGTGTGTATGTGTATGCACGTGCCACAAAAGTGAATGAGTTGGAGGTTTTTTGTTTATCTCGTTAGTTGGCAAAAATCAACACAGCTGGCTTCATTTGCTCATGATAGGGTAGAAATTTGAGGAGGCTGTGGAACGTAAGCTGTGCAACTCAGGTGATGGCTACGCTTGCAGCTGTAGAGAGCTTTGGGTTAAACCAGCCTTCGGAGAGCGCACTAGGGAAAGTGCTGCAGTCTGTCCACATTGACCGCTTCAAGCACACTGGCGTGGCCACATTTGCAGCAGCATTGGGAGTGGTGCATTATGGGCAGTTATCCCAGCGTTCAAGTGACTGCAAAGTGCTTTTCCGATGCCCCCTGGCTCTCACTCACTCACTCACTGCAAACGGTAAATGTTTGTCCGATCAGATAAGCAGCCGATGTCTGAAACGGAGCTTTGAAATGGCCCTACCGCGATTTCCCAACAAAGGGAAGAGTGACCACTTGGCTTAAGAGGATTATAGGACGTTTCCGGAGGTCAGTCACAGTGCAGTAACTTAACTCCTCGTTCACACTGACCCTGGGGCGTCTCAGCCAATACACAACAGCCGTTATCCCTCTCGCCGAGGTGGAGAACCAGGAGCGCTCCAGCCAGGGAGTCAGAGCGCTCTACGTGCCTTGCCAGTGTGGACGGGGAGTGAGGTAGAGCGCTCTGGGCGGCTTTATTGTGGTATAAAGTGCAAGTGTAGCCAAGCCCTTAGTACACCTTAATTGGCAAGCTCTAAGGTTAGTTGTGATTAATTGAAGAGGTTTTCAAAAGCAGCTTAGCAGACAATTAATCAAGCTCCTGTGAAGACACTTTTCTAATTGATCCAGGAACAAGTAACAACAAATCAGAACGGCTTTAAACAGAACACAACTGTTCTCAGGCAACAGTTCTATAGCAGAGAGTTAAATCTTTGCAAGATTGTTCTTTTCTGTAAATTGTGCTGCATATTCTGTATTTTGATAGGGGAAATCTTTTTCTCTTCTCTCTCTCTCTCTCCTTCATGCATCCTATTCTCTAATGAATTTTATAAGGCTTTCGCTACCCTCCCTGCCCATGAAGGAAACCTATCCCCACTGTTTCTTATCTTACACTTTGTGAGAGGCACATACACCCTCGTCAACATCAGATGTCCCAGAATGAAAAATGAACGTGCACCGATACTGAAACAACATGACGAGTTATTTTCCAAGTGGCAAATTTGAGCTTTTGGTAGTGCAGAGGCCGATTCCGGATGCCCTTTGATACAATGCCCCCCCCCGTGGTAATTTTAGTATACAGTCTTGATGAGTGAGGGTAAAAAAACATGAAAAAAAAGACAGTTGGTTGGAAGGTGGTAGGTACTTTCTGTGGAAAAAAATAATTTATTTTTTAATACAGATTTTTGTTTTTCTAGATTTAAAAAAACAAAAACACATTTGTTTTTTGAAAATCAAAAGCCAAACTTTTTCGATTTTCAAACCTCAACATTTTTTTCTGCCTTTGAGTTTTTTATTGAAAGCCTTAAGAGCTGCAACAGAAATGTAACCAAAAATGTCCACTTTTCATCAACTTTTTTTTTTTTCTTTTTTTTAGAAAAATTCTACCAGACCTTTAAAAAACAGCAGTAAGTGACCCATTTTTCTCTCCGTTATACCAGTGCTCATCTGGAGAAATCCCAATAAAATCAATGGGGATACCTGTGGAACTGAAAGCAGAATTTCAGCGAGGGAGAGCTGTATCAAAAATGAGGACATTGAGCGCTCAGAGTCACTTGTCAACTGGGTGATCTGGGGCAAGTCACTTCACCTCCCTGTGCTTCCATTTCCCCATCTGTACAATGGGGAGAGTGGTACTGACCTCCTTTGTAAAGCACTTTAAGATCAAGTGCTATAGAAGAGCTGGGTCGTATTGTTTCCTGTTAGCAATGGGTCATTCTGGATTGTCCTCTGCTCTCCCAAGGTATGGAAAGAAATTTGGGGAATGAGGTCTCCAGAGCTTCTGGCCTGTCTGCAGTTTGTTAGGAATGACTCTTACCCCTCCCGCACCCTATGCCTCATCCTAAATGGAATAACCACACGGTGAATTATGGTGGTGGCTCGAGGGAAACTCAGGCTCGCTAATTTTCTCTCTGAAAAACAGACGGATAAAATGGCCTTAAAAGCTGACCAGAGCTATTAACTTCCCAACTCTGGAACATACATCATAGAAAACTGGACAGCTCATTTCTTTGCTACTTTATAGAAAGAACTAGGAACACTGGGACAGGTTTGTTTCACGGATGTCCAGCCTGACAGTTTCGTTTGTTTCTTTTGTTCATTAGCACCACCAGCTTCTTAGTGCTCCTATTTATTTGTCCCTGTTACCTCGTTAGCTAACCAGGCCCAGGGTAACGAGGTGCTGTTACAAGTTTCCCTGTTGGTTCCTGGTGGAAGTTAAATTGATTATTTAGTTGCTGTGTTCCTACCACCTGCTCCACTGAACCCTGACCTACACGGCTATGCGGGTATTGTAGGTTCAGTTCTTTCCGACAATGTCAATTCTTTAATCTCTTCGGTTCCATTATACCAGAACTGCAATCGCTCTAATCCCTTAAAAAAAAAACAACCCCCCACAATTCGTCTTTTTCCCCACTTCTCTCCTATTTTTAAGATAATTAGAAAGAGGGTAATAAGAATGTGTGATCTTGCCAGCTTCGTAAGTTTTAGTCTAGCATTTGAACAGCTCATATGAGAGACGCTGCACTTTCGTGATCCTGGGGTTATATTTATCCCAACAAAAGATTTGTCGTTTCCTGCTTCCTGATATTTATTTTTCCTTCCTCCTTTTTTGCATCTGGTGTTTTTTATGTTGTTGTCCATTATCTTATGCCAACATAATCTGCTGGCTACTCCAGAGAGCTGGAACACAAGTTTTACCCAGCTAATGGATGGGACTGTCCTCATATTAAGTTTCTCTCTAGATATACATCTATAGATATACGTTTAACATCTCTTCTTAATCCATGTATATATTTTATATTATTTTACTCTACCTCATAATCACCTTTAAAAAGAACTAACTGTTTGTATTATCTTTATTATTTGAATTATGGTTGTGCCTAGAGGCCTCAAATGAGATTGTGCTAGGCACTGTAGAAACACATAATAAGATACAGTCCCAGCCCTTATAATCTAAATAGACAAGACAGACAAAGGGTGGGAGGGGAAACCAAGGTACAGACTTTCCCAGCTCACACAGCAGGCCAGTTGCAGAGTCAGGACCAGAACCCAGATGTCCTGAGTCCCAGACTGGTGTCCTAACCACTGGCCCACACTGCCTCTGTGTTTGTAACTGCAAAGATTCCTCCTTAAAGTTCCTTCCTCCAACAACATAATTCTGAAACAAGCAGTTTTGTTATCTGGGCACAATTCATGTTGAAATCAATCTGGTCTGTTTATTTCTCCTATTTTCCCGCCAAACTATTGAAGAAAAATACTTGCCATAAAACACCAGGACCTACCTTTTATGTGGGAGATGCTTTACAGTTTGTAGCTGAGAGAGAGACTGTGAAGTACAACTTCTCAGCAGACACAGCATCACGCTCTCTCTACCTCTGAACAAGAGAATTGCCAGCTAATCAGTTCAGCTGGAAATTAACGTTTAAATGAAGAAAGTGTCCTGGCTGGAGCTGCAGTGTTAGCTAACAGAAAACTGAAAATTCCCTTTATCTCCTAATATCCCGCCAGCAAAGCCAATTTTGCATTGGCATCTCATCCAGCTAGATTCTATTAGCACAATGTGTTATGGCTGCTGCCAAGCGTTATCACAAGGTACAGTAGAGAAACAGACACACACAAGGAAGCTTTGCAAAGTGAAGGGTTTTAAGGTATAATTTTGTCCTTTAAATCCCTTGCAAAAACCATAATGCTTGATGGTACTACCACTGGTACATCCAGGGCGTCATCCCATATTCGTTGTGCACCCCATGTTTCGCTAAATTGCGACTCAGGCTGCTAGAAAAACCAACATAAAAGGATGCATTTTAATCTCTCAGAGACGTGTGCACGTCCATCTGCATCTTGCCTACAAGTGCAAAGGCATTAGTGACTATTTTAACATGTATAAAAATAGATCAGGCATGAAATACAAAGAAGGAGCCAATGAATTCTTAAAGAAAATAGAAGGGGGGGGGGTAAATTCTGCCAGAAGATAGACACAGGTAGCTTCATTGGAAGTCATTGAATGAATCTCCCTAAGGCCAGAATCTGACCCGAAGAAGCTGTCTTAAGTATGTTGTTAAGTCTTTACAGGACTGAGGACATAATATTTATTGCCATATTTAGCTCTACAGGTAATCAAAGGCAACATTTCTCTCTCAGACCAGTTCTGAAGCACACAGCTCTCTACTGACTTCAATTAACTTTGGAGCAGGATCTATGTAAGTAAATCTCCAAAGAATATCGGCAGGAGTTTCACTGACATAGCATATAAGTTGAGGACTACCATACTGATTGCAAAAAATAATTCTTCCCCAGTTATCTAGTGCATGACAATATTATCAGACAAAAGGAAAAAACATGTAAAAATTTAATAAATAAAAGAGGGCCAGAATTTCACCAACAAAAACCATCAACCGAAAGTATCTTTCAGTATTAAAGTCTGCACTGGTCCTTTAATTTTGGTAAACATCTTGTTTTCACCTAAATATCATTGGGGCTGCTCCTGCTCAAGGAGTTTACACACACATTGACTTCAGTGGGAGCAGGACTTTTTTTTTTTTTTTTTAAATAAATTAACATGAGGAAAAAATTCCCCAGAAAAGGCAGGATACTCAAGCAGAATTTGTTCAGAATAGACTCTTTTCCAGTGACTTTCTAAACAGCCCAAGGGACTTTTCTTTCTTTTAAAGATACTTTCTGTTCTCTCCCTAAAACTGAAGTGCTTTACGCTGCTAGGGAACAGCCAGCTAATTAGTAGGGGCTTCATCCTCCTGAATACTGAGCACTTTGAACTCCCATTTGTTAACAGGAGTTGCAGGTGGTAAGTGCCCCCAAGAGTTGTCAGCATCCCTAGCCTCTGTTTGCCAGAAGCTGGGAATGGGCAACAGGGGATGGACCACTTGATGATTACCTGTTCTGTTCATTCCCTCTGGGGCACCTGGCACTGGCCACTGTTGGAAGACAGGACACTGGAGTAGATGGACCTTTGGTCTGACCCAGTATGGCCATTCTTATGATCAAACCCTATAGCACTTAATGGAAAAATTAAAAAGCGACCAGCAAGTATATTTTGCCCTCTGTTACCAACTGGTAGCCTAAAGAGAACTGTAAATGAATGGTTTAAAACAGGGGAACTCAATCTTTAAAGAGTAAGGGCCAGATTTTTTTATTTTAAAGGGGCAGCAACTTTTGTGTGTGTGCGTGGGCAGTTAGTCTAAATTGCATGATTTTCACCCACAATGAAATGCGTGTGTGATTCTGGCGAGTGCTTACTGCTCCTATACAAAAAAGGATATCCAACTGATACCAACAGAGATTCCATCACGTAGGGAGAGTATTATTACACCATGGTGGAGTAGTGCCATACTGATCTCGGAAAAGAATTCTTCCTGGATTATCTAGTGGGCAGAGACCACCTCTTTGCCAATCAGTCTCAAAGGCTGCTTCATACCTTCACAGAATGACAGTCATTTAAAGATGGGACAAGCACCATGCTTTCCAGAGAATCTCTTACCATTGCTAGTGGAACTATTCCTACCAGGTCCTTCTGGCAGATGAAGATTTCAGAGAGGGCTATGTCCGTTGTCCCCTTCCGAGGGTATTCCACCTGCCACGTGATTGGCTGCGTTCCGGAAAGACTGCTGAAACTGGCTATTTCGAAGTTCATCTGCACAACTTCACTGAATAAACTGTTACTCCTGGAAAGATGAAAAGAGGGAAAGGGAAGAGATATTACAGTGATTGAGGAGGGCAAATGAATCATATTAGCTACCGGAAAATGTAGTTATTTATATGCAAATATACAACAAACTTTTCGCAATACAAACAAGAATGATTCAAAATGTGCTTCCCACCAAGGTTAAGAACAGTGAGGTAGAGTTCCTTACTTTACCTTGATCCAGGATGAGATATATGATATAAGCAAAGATATTTACTCAACTGAATATTTTTATAATTTTGCAAATGTGAATTGATCCTAACAGTGAGTCCGATTCTCTTCTTTTGTACATTAGTATAGCCAGGAGTATCAACAATGAAGTAGATGAAGATATACCAGTCTAAAACTGGTGCAGGTGAGAACAGAGCCAAGCCCAATGGTATCATTGTGAATCATTATAACTATATGAACTGTTCACAATTAAACTGAATTTAAAGTCCTTAAATGAGAGTTGGAGTCAACGTAAGACAAGAAAAGAACCTTCCTATTTAACCATATTAGGTCAAGAGGTTATTTAAGCCTTAGACGTATCCTTAGAATCATAGAATATCAGGGTTGGAAGGGACCTCAGGAGGTCATCTAGTCCAACCCCCTGCTCAAAGCAGGACCAATCCCCAATTAAATCATCCCAGCCAGGGCTTTGTCAAGCCTGACCGTAAAAACTTCTAAGGAAGGAGATTCTACCACCTCCCTAGGTAACGCATTCCAGTGTTTCACCACCCTCCTAGTGAAAATTTTTTTCCTAATATCCAACCTAAACCTCCCCCACTGTAACTTGAGACCTTTACTCCTTGTCCTGTCCTCTTCTACCACTGAGAATAGTCTAGAACCATCCTCTCTGGAACCACCTCTCAGGTAGTTGAAAGCAGCTATCAAATCCCCCCTCATTCTTCTCTTCTGCAGACTAAACAATCCCAGTTCCCTCAGCCTCTCCTCATAACTCATGTGTTCCAGACCCCTAATCATTTTTGTTGCCCTTCGCTGGACTCTCTCCAATTTATCCACATTCTTCTTGTAGTGTGGGGCCCAAAACTGGACACAGTACTCCAGATGAGGCCTCACCAATGTCGAATAGAGGGGGATGATCACGTCCCTCGATCTGCTCGCTATGCCCCTACTTATAAATCCCAAAATGCCATTGGCCTTCTTGGCAACAAGGGCACACTGTTGACTCATATCCTTCTCGTCCACTGTCACCCATAGGTCCTTTTCCGCAGAACTGCTGCCTAGCCATTCGGTCCCTAGTCTGTAGCTGTGCATTGGGTTCTTCCGTCCTAAGTGCAGGACCCTGCACTTATCCTTATTGAACCTCATCAGATTTCTTTTGGCCCAATCCTCCAATTTGTCTAGGTCCCTCTGTATCCTATCCCTGCCCTCCAGCATATCTACCACTCCTCCCAGTTTAGTATCATCCTTCAGAGAATGGAAATAAAGCCTAAGTAAAGCCAACAGAAAGGTGCATAAACAATGGCAGATGAAATGTAATGTGACAATCTGGAGGGCTAAGGAGATTTAAAGAGCAAATAGTCAAAGACATAAAAAAAATCTCCAAGAAATTATTAAAAACATCCGTGGAAAAAGAATGCAGGAAATGAATCTGCTAGATTACCAAGGAGTTAAGGGATCAGTTGAGGTGGCTAGGACATTGCAGAGAAGTGAAATTATTCCATTCCATCCATATCTATACACTAACTTATATGGGGCTTGCATATAGTGTTCCTGTGATGTTTCACAGTACTTTGCTTCAAATTACCCCTATTCCCTCTAACAAAGGGCAAGCACCTGTACGTCAAGTGCGACTCAATCCGACTCTCGTCAGATACTTGTATGACTTCACCAAGATGGTAGCTTCAATCTTCCCTACTTTTTTGTGTGTGTACCACAGGCAAAGGTCCACTTCTGAGGCTCAGCAACAGTCCATGATGAACTGATCAGGAGTCCAGCTTTTAGACTTCCCTAATTACCATCTTTCCTTCTAAACTGTTCAGCAAGCAACCACCAAGCTTGTATGATTATTTTAAAAGTAAAACCTTTCCCATCCCAATTATTGTTTCAATGGTGAATTTTCCTTTGTAAGAACTTAGTCAGGAAACTCTTTACACTAGCTAATGTTTTAAATACCTTTACTTAGTATAAAGGCTTCCTCTCTTGAAAGAGAGAAACTCACACTCTTGTATGACTTGGGTATACTTTCTTTCGTGCATTTAAACAGTGATTTTGTGGGATAATGTGATAGATGTACAGGCGTAGCAATTCATAACTCAAGGTCAGCTCATTCCCATTTAACGAGTTCCTACTAAATAAATCTTATTGCTTATAAGAATAAGACTGGTTTATGCACTTGTGGAACATCCCAAAAGGAATACATATGGATTGAACTTGTAATTTATTTAAAGGCATGATTATATGCAAAGACACCTGGATCGTCTGAGCTACTGAGTTCATTTAGCTGTTAAAGACGCCATTATGCCTTAGATTAATGGTACCTGGAAGGTATTATTCTCACCATTTCTAGGTCTGATGCTTAGAAACTGACAAAGCTTTATATATGATTGACAATCCCAGAGTTTTCAGGTATGTTAAACAGAGAACAAATTCTAGCACAACTTCAGAACTGCTCTGAGTCACAATAGTGACAGGAGAGCTGCCCTGATCAAGAAGGCTGAAGACCTCTCTAAATAGCCTGTGAGCAGATGTAAATACCACAACAAAAAAAGGTCCAGCCAGCCCAATGGTATAATCGGGGACTTCTGGACAGGAGTGATCTAGAATCTAAGGTACTTAAATAGTCTCCATTCTGTAGTATCTGAGCACCTCACAATCTTTCATGTATTCATGCTCACATGGGAAGTGCTATTATCCCAATGTCACAGATGGGAAACTGAGGCACAGCGATGCTGACTGACTTGCCCAAGGTCATATTGGAAGTCTGTGGCAGAGCAAGGAACTGAACCTAAACTTTCCCAAGTTGCTAACCACTGGGCCATCTTGTCCAGTGCAACTGGAAAGGGGCGACTCACATGTTTCCAATGGAAATTACAGCACTTACATCTAGTCTTAAATGGCCTCTAGATAATGAGCCTTAAAATCCAATACTATTCTGTTTATTAGAGATATTCTAGGTAATGTGGAGAGATTTCTAAGATACATCACTTACGGCTGAGATTTGCAAAAACACCCCTGAGATTTGAACACCGCTTCTTTTTAAGGAGCTTTGAAAGTCTCAGACTATCATTTCTCTAGTCCTTGGAGTCACGCACAGCTGCCTGGCTTCAGTGGTGGTGGGATATAAAAACACAGCATTTTTAGCAGCACTAAAACATTGCTAAAATATCTTTTTCTGTAAAATGTGTGGCATACAGTATCCTGGAATACATGTGGTACAGTAGAAAGGTTTTATTGGCACTTGCTCGGGATGATCTGCGTAATTCACTTATAGCTCCTCCACGGATGAGCAATGGACTCATCTCAAACTCACGCCAATAAAACCTTCATACTGCATCATCTCGGTTTCTATTTTCTCTTTCGTATAGGAGAGACAGAAAGGATCAACAGCTGGGAAAGCGGCCACTTGAAAAAAATATGCCTTCCGAGATGTGTAATGGCTGGAAAAAAAAAAGGAAAACCTTCTCGTGAAACATGTTTAATGTTCAGAGCTTGCTCGCTGACTGAAATGGCAATTCCTTAATGTCTAGCATTTAGAACTGCTTAGCAGCCAGAACAGTAAGTAATTATAAAACTTTTCTAATGTACACAGCATGGAGTGATTGCAAATGCAGCTTGTGGCAGGAGGAGCTTCTAAAGAAGTGCTCAGGGGTTGGAGTAGGAGTCTGATTTGGTTGGAGTGAGAGCTTCCCTGGACCAGTTCACTCCATGCATTCATTCAGAGCTGTAAATAGATCAGTCATTCAGGGCTTGACTGTAACTTGGACAAGACAGTAAGAAGTCTCTTTGCAGCACTAGGCAGGCTACCCGAACCTTGGTCTGGGAGCACAGGAGCAAACACCGAGTTATATTCTCTCTCTGAAGCGGATGGGTAATGTTTAGGCAGAGTGGGAGGAGAAGCGAATGGGTGGAGACACAGTGCCGTAACCAGTGCTCACTGGCCAGAGCAGCTGATCCATCTTGATGGTGGTGGGGTTAATAATTTACTACTGGTTTAGTCTTGGTGCTCAGCTCCTATCCCCTGACAGCCAGGAGGAACTGTACCTCAGAGGTGATATGTGCCACTAAGAAACAAGATTTTAGGAGCTGGAGAACTGATTTGTTTATATAAGAATAATTAAAAACATATAGAAGGTGAAGAGAAGGAAAAGACTCAGGAGAAACGCTGCCATACAATTCAGCAGGTCATATTCATTATGGACCAAAAGCTGATTTTTGAATCTCTGGTGATGTGAATTCAATTAGCAAGTGATGCAGGATAACCAGGATTCTTGGGTTTGAAATATTCTTTAGGCATCTCATTGACCATTCATTGGGAACCATATATTAATCAACCAAACCCCTACTGCTTTGAGAAGTATTCCCCCCTTAGCCGGAATCTATCTAGTGTAGATAAATAATACTGTTCCAATCAGTAGCTGTTTAGTTCTGATGGGCAGAAGCTATCCCTCTGCAGACCAAAGAGTTGAAAGCAACATGCTGTGTAAACCTGACCCAGAGACAACCCAGTTGCTGGCAGGGGTTGGGTCCATGTTCTGAATGACACCATTGGAGCGAGGAGTTCATAGCAGATTCAGCTTCACTGGAAAGGTCAAGCGATAGATAAAACATAAAGTGTGTCCTGGTTTAACAGCCTGCTCCGGCCAAGCATGGCCAGGGTTCAGCTGAAGACAGCAGCACTTGAGGCCAGCAGAATGCTGGAGAGGCTGTCACAGAGCAGTGGGCCGGATAAGTCAGATAATAAGTAAGTAGGGCAAGAGAGGCAACACATTTGTCTGTCAGGGTAGAGAACACAGCTGACGAAAGATCCATAAACAAACTGAAATCTTTGTTGAATGCCTGTCTACAAGCATGAACTGGCAGTCCCTGATGAGCGATTTTCAAAATGTTGAGTTATTGCTTTGAGTAACGCAGGAATTTTGACTCTTAAATGAAGTGATTCTAAGAACTGCTACCTGCTAAATCAATAGTTCCGATTTACTGCAGTGACCCTCAAAGATAAATTTAAAGAACCGTGGACTAAAAAAAAATATATATCCCTCTTTAGCTCAAATATATTTTTACTGAAATCCCAGAAGAACCAAATGATTTTTTGAACTACTGAAAACCTCATTTAGTAACCCCTTTACTCTCCAGTGCTATCTGGTTTGACAGTGACATCTCAATGCAGAGTCACACTTGCTCAATGATATAAGAAATCCAATGAATATCCTTCAGCAACATAAAAGACCTGATTTTTCCACCCTAACTCATGTTGAGTAGCACCTTACTCTACACAATTTCAACGACACCACAATGTATTGAGTAATACAGTGTAGCTCGCAAAGAGTGGCAGAATCAGCCCCAGAAATGATCAGGTAACAAAAGTGCATGCTAATAGAATGGCCCCATCAATTGGTTTCTGAAAATAATGCTTGGAAACTTCAAAAAGAGCAGGAAAAAAACCAGAAAAAAAATTATGTACAATGAAACACTAAAGCCAACGATCGTGCCTTATTTGCATCTCCCATGCTGTTTATTTTGACACTTTCACTAAAACAACACTGCTAGGGTCATCATTTAAATGGAAATATACCATTTAAAAGACATAACTCCTTTGTGTTACAAAGTGAAATCTCTCCTGCTCTTGAAGTGAAAAACTGAAGGAACTTTCTCTACACCTGTTGTCTTGAGGTCTGGAGTTTGTTTTGAGTCTCATAAATCACGAGTCAGGCTGCAAAAGCATGAGATTAGTTTAAAAATAAGGAAATGTAGAAAATAAAATAAATGTTGGGTCTTTTTTATTTGCCTTCTGCTTTTTGAGCCTTTATGGTTACATTTTTCAGCTTTACTCTACAGACATGATGATTTTTTTTTCTTTAAATGAAAGCTGAGTTTTTCAGGTAATCACGACTCCAAAAGCTGGGACTTTAAGAACAACAAATATTGCAACACTTTTGATCAGATTGTTCGAGTTGGCAATGCTGTAGTATGAGAGACTCATGGTCAAATATTAGATTATTCACTGCTCGGGCACTGACTTTAAGGAAACTCCACAGAGCCAGAGAGCAGAGATTGCAGCTGACATGTATTCCCTCTATCAGACTGTCCAGCTTGACAGTGAAATGCCTCTTCGCAAACCAGCCAGCTAGACTCATTGTTTACATGGTGTTAGTACGTCAGTGGAAAATTCCTCAAATATCATTTTCCTCAAGAGATGAAGATGGAAGCTCCTTTGTTTAGTTCTACGTTCCTTATCCTGGACGTAAGAGACAACAATCTGTGCCTGAAATAAAACCGTCTCTTTCTTTAAGGAATGGAAGAGTGAGAAAACTTCTCCTCTCATAAATGAGTTGTTCTTGGAGGAATTTTCCATCAAAATGTTTTTTCATCAGAAATCATCCATTTGTTGCAAGTGAAACTGTTCTCAGGAAAGGATTGGTATTGATGAATCTTCCCCATTCAAAAAAGTTTTGAAAAAAAGTTTCAAAACTGTCAAAACATCCTGTTTCAAAATGTTCCTTCTTGAAAATGTTGAGATTGTTTTTAACTCAAAATGACTTATTTGAAATTTGAGTTAATTGACACTAAAAAAAAGTTTTTAGAAGGTCAGATCACAACAAAACGCTTTGAAATTACCAAAACAAAAACGTTTCCGCTGACCGAATCCAAAAGAAATTTCTGGATGGTCAGTTTGCAAAAATTTTTGAGATTGACTTTTTGTCCTGTTTTGGGATGGGAAAATGTCTGAAATCTCAAACTCCGGTGGGATGAGAAACCTGCTTCCTGCTCTGCTCTATCAGTTCTGTGTCCAGGGCGGCCACACTCTCCAAACTCATAGGCTAGATTGTGGCAGCATCTTTGTATGACTCTCCAGGAGCAGCTAGTTGCCCCAAGTACAAGCCTTCCTGGACCCTGGAGGTATATATTTGGGCTGCTAGCTGCTGCTGCATGCCTGTGCTAACATGGCCTCACTGCTATTTTTAACAAGGCAGTGCGGGTATGTCTAATCACACTCCCAGATCCAAGGGCAAACGTAGCCTGTAAGTCACGACGTAGTACCTGGCCTGCTCCTGGGGCAGCACTGCCGTATGCTGCCCTAGCCTCATGTTGAACTGCAAAATCCAGCTCCAAGCAAAGCACTTGAGAAGGGTGGTTAAGTGAGTCGCCTCCTATTGCTCATTTAGATAAACACCGTCTCTTGATTGGACCAACACTTGAACGGAGGTTTAACAGACTAGCACATTTTATAGATTTTTTCCCCCCATGACATTAAATATATTTGAGGTTAAGACAACTAAAGCACAACCAGCTCAAAAAGAGACCTGCCTTTCCCCCGAAAGGCCAAACATGATCGATCTGGGGGCCAAACTGTGCTCTCAATTACACCGATTTAAGGACAGTTACTCCACTGAAGTCAGTAGCGCTACTCTGCATTTACACTGGGATGTGAGGGCAGAATTTGACCAATTAGCGTTACAAATCCTCTAGCCAGTTAAAAATAGACCATGTAACAACGCTGGATGTGGAAAAACTAATTGTTTTCTTCTATCGTCTCCTTTTCTTGGCCAGATCAGATAGCCGAGTTCCATACAATGGACTCATCCTAACCTGACATCGGTGTAAATCATGAGCAATTACACTGTTATGAGCTTCTTGATCTCAGTGGAAATGAGATCAAGATCAGACCTTGTATTTTACCAGCCATGGGTTTAATGGTGAGGCAATATTTACGTGGACTTCTTTCCACTAGGAACTGGACTGAGACATATCAATTCACTTTCACATAGGCCATCAGATAGTAATAAAGGTGTATCACTAACAACCCAGGCTGCCTTTGAACCAGTGAAGGTTCATAAACCATTATCTATTCCTGGAGCCACCTAGTTCTTCTTTGTATGAATATACCAGCAAAAGAAGTACAATCACTTAATACTAATTTCTTTCAGAAGACCCTTAATAAGAGATGTGAGAAAGGTAATCCCCATGCAGAGCTATAGAGTGCATGTAATAATTCAAACCATACCAGCTACTGGAGACAAGATGGGTATTAAATTCTTACCTTGCCACATGAGGCAAACTGTTATCTGTTAAACCCTAAAATCTTTCATGACAGAAAGAAATGGATGAGCTAGCTGGACAATTAACAGATTTGGGAGGCCACACTTTCATGAGAAATTACAGCCTTAAGAATGCATGAAGCTCTTTAAAGGAAAATATCTAATGTATGACCTGAGAAACCTTAACAGCATATGTATAAGTATATATTTTTAAACAGACAATATAGGCTTTTAATTGAATTCAGAGCACTGTTTAGATAAAGGTAAATTAGATTATCTCATTAGGATCCGTACCTTTACATCTCAGACCACAAGATAAAACATGGCCTTTTGATTAATGCACCGGACTGGGACTCAGGAAATCTCAATTTCAGTTCCCACAGCTACCAAAGACTCCTTAAGAGAACTTAGCCAAGTCACTTAGGACTAGATTTTTAAAGGTATTTTGATGCCTAAAGATGTAGATAGGTGCATAGAGGATTTTCACAAGCACCTAGGCGCCAGCTCCCATTGAAACCAATGGGAGTTAGATGCCTATGTGTTTCTGAAGATCCACTAGGCTGTCTGCATCTTTAAGAACTTAGACACCATTAAAAGTCTGTCCCTGAGCCCCGTGTTCTCTGCTGTGCTGAAATCTATTCAGTGCAAGAGAGGGGGGGAGGGCCAGCAGGGTGTAAGACACATCTTCCTGATTTTCATGGTTCATCTCCATCAGCTGGCAATGGCTCCTATGGAACCATGTGGCAGCTGAGAATTGGCAGAGTGCAGGTGAAATGCCCCCGTGTCAGAGTGGGGGAAGGGCAGTCAGCATAGGAGTGGAGTGGAGTGCTACATCATGCCAGCAGAGAGCTCCATTTATGCCGTGAGACTTCTCAGCTGGCCAGATTCAATCACTTTGTGCCACTCACAATGTACATAGTGGCTGGAATAGAAGAGAGACTCTGGCCCTTAATCTCTCAGGGCCAGATTTGTAAAAGGTATTTAGGTACCTAACTCTTATGGATTTCAACAGTTTGGCCCCTAAATACCTTTACAAAACTGTCCCTCTGTATCCCCTTCCCTCTCCATACAATGGGGATAATAAATCTTTTGTCCCACCCTTTGTCTGTTTTCACTAAGCAGATTGTAAACTTTGTGGGGCAGAAGCTGTCTCTTACTCTGACTCACACAGTGCTTAGCTCGACTGGACCCTGACTTCCCACGGTGCCATCATGTGCTGCTGTAATGCAAATAATATTTCTCAAGAAATAAACTCTCTCCGTGATTCATCATCTTCTCCTTCCTTTGAGAAGTGGGTTTACTATTTAGTATGCATTCAGAACTGAAATCCCTCCATGGCTACTGTAGACAAACAATATTTTCCTTTTTAGGAGATAAACCTTTAAGTGGTAAAAATCTTCCAAGGGAGAGCACTATAAAAGAGACCTCGATCAGGAGTTTTCAGAGGAGCTGCATTCCAAATGCCCTGCTTTCAAGAAACTTTGCATTTTCAAAATGCCATCAGAAAAAAAGAAACTGGATGTATTCCAAACATCAGTACTAAATTATATGCCTGCTTCACCCTGCTAAAAGCAGCAAGAAGAGATTGTATTAAATATGCAAAATTATACTTTTTCGCTCACTTTTAGTTGCTTAGTTTAGTGGCTTGGGAGCAGCAAGTAAAACATTGTGCTCAGTGACAGGATAGTGTATTTGAAAAGCAGATTAAAGGTCCGCTCTTACTGACCCAAACTTCTAAAATGGTGTCTATTTTAAAGCATTCCTTTAGGGAAGATATTGACTGGAACGCACAGAATAATGCGTCGCATGTTCTAACAGCTTTGTGAAGTCCTGGCTTCTCTCTGAGTCTGTGTTCAAGTCTGAGGTAGTAAGGCCCACAGGTGGGCCACTGATTTTAGGTGGCAGTAGATGCCATATATCGTGACTTCAGAAAGGCTTTTGATACTGTCTCACATGATCTTCTTATAAACAAACGAGAGAAATATAGCCTAGACTAACCTACTATAAGGTAGGTGCACAACTGGCTGGAAAACCATACTCAGAGAGTAATTATCAATGGTTCACAATCGAGGTAGACGGGCATATTGACTGGGGCCCTGCAGGGATTTGTCCTGAGTCTGGTTCTATTCAATCTCTTTTTAAATGATTTGGATAATGGCATGGAGAGTACACTTATAAACTTTGCAGATGATACCAAGCTAGCAGGGATTGCAAGCACTTTGGAGGACAGGATTAGAATTTAAAATGATCTTGACAAACTGGAGAAACGGTCTGAAGTAAATAGGATAAAATTCAATAAGGACAAATGCAAAGTACTCCACTCAGGAAGGAATAATAAATTGCACAAATATAAAATGGGAAATGACTGCCTAGGAAGGAGTACGGCGGAAAAGGATCTGGGGTTTATAGGGGATCACAAACTAAATATGAGTCAACAGGTAACACTGTTGCAAAAAAAGCAAACATCATTCTGGGATGTACTAGTAGGAGTGTTGTAAACAAGAAACAAGTAGTAATTCTTCCACTTAGCTTTGATAAGGACTCAACTGCATTATTTCAGTATTGCAATAATTAACTGCAGTATTGCATCCAGTTCTGGGCACCACACTTCATGAATGATGTGGACAAACTGGAGAAAATTCACAGGAGAACAACAAAAATGATTAAAGCTCTAGGAAACACGACCTCTAAGGAAAGATTGAAAAAAATGTGTTTGTTTAGTGTGGAGAAGAGAAGACTGAAGGGGGACACGGTAGCAGTCTTCAAGTACGTAAAAGGCTGTTATAAAGAAGAGGGTGATGAACTGTTCTTCTTAACCATCAAAGACAAGACACAATGGGCTTAAATTGCAGGTTAGACATTAGGATAAACTTTCTAACTGTCAGGGTGGTTAAGCACTGGAACAAAATTACCTAGGGAGGTTGTAGAACCTTCACCTTTGGAGGATCAGACAAACACCTGTCAGTGATGGTTTAGATAATACTCAGTCCTGCCTCAGTGCCGGGTACCGGACTAGGGCACCTATCAAGGTCCCATCCAGTCCTACATTTTTGTGATTTCTTGGGTGCCCAACTTAAGATACCTTCAGTTTCCCCAGAAGGGCACCCAAATCTGGAGACACCCACAACTAATGGCCGCTTTTGAAATATTGGCGGGACATCATTTTGAGGGATTCAAATGGCGGGGGGTGTGGGGGGGAATATACTCAAGTGTTTTGAGCTTGATCATTCAATTAATCCTCAAATTGGCTCCTGTTTCCATTGCAGTGGTCTCAGTTGCTGTGGATATTAGCAGCCTGTTTCTCCAACTGACAGTCAAGTAACACTGGGGTGTTCAGACAGTGGGGCTGCCCACTCCCAGTGTGCCACAATACCAAGAAAAATAAGCTGATCTAGGGGAGGGGTTGTAGCCTTATTGCACATTTCCTATCAGCCAGCCATCTGCCTGCATTATTGCTAGGATGTCAATCACTTTGTTATCTGTGCACAGAACCTGACTCTTATGGGCTTAAATCAAAGCAATTGGTGTCAAATTTTTAAACTAGTTAGATACACAATTGCATTAGAGACCAGGTAACTGCACAAATCACTTATGTGAGTTGTACTCCTAACATTTAAAAATCAAGCTCTTATGTTTTTAGAGCTCAGTTTCTACAGGCTTCAATTTTTTCACAGCTGTTTTTCCATGACACCTGCTGTCCAGCTGTTGGCCAATCCATCCAAATCCATGGAACGCTTGGATACACCAGTCACGTCCAGCAGCAGGGTAGCTGAATTGGTCCCTTGCGACATACCCGGAATGTTAAGCAGCCGTCAAGCAGTTAAGGTTGGTGAACCAGTTGTGTTTCATAGAGACAAGCAATATAAATAAAGTTTTGCCTCTAAGAGTATATTAAAAGAAAAAAATACAAGAGTGCGGAAATATTCAGGAAAATGCAGAAGGGAAATAAAACCAGTACTGAAATAATATTTTTGCTTTATTTTCTCTTGAGGAAAGCAATTCTTCAACCACACTGACCACCATACAGTTTCCACAGTATGCATCCGATGAAGTGAGCTGTAGCTCACGAAAGCTTATGCTCAAATAAATTGGTTAGTCTCTAAGGTGCCACAAGTACTCCTTTTCTTTTTGCGAATACAGACTAACACAGCTGTTACTCTGAAAACTGACCATCCTGTTAGAGGAGACAAGTAATGCCTGTGACAGTCCCCTGCCTTCTCCTAGATATGGTAAACCTCCGTGGCGCCTTCTGCTTTTCTAATGCAGGTACACTTGGATGGTAAAGGGATTTTTCAAATCAAAGGCACCGATGCCACATCTGTCTGGCTGTAGCTGTTCAGTGAGGGCTCTAATTTAACAAACACTTTTTCAGGTGTCTCTGAAGCTGCCTGCATGGTGAGTAAAAGATCCTGAAATGAGCGGTATCCTTTGAGAAATCAGCTTAACTGCTGCAATTTCATCACCCAAGTTTGTGTTGACTCACCCAGACTAAGGCTGCAGGGAACTGAATAATATTGTGCACAGCCCGGAGTTAGAATATATCCCCCCAGAAAAGGGGGGCGGGAATAGTTTCAGTCCTCAAACCATCAGTGTGCTACCAGCGTTCTCTAAGGAGGCTGCAACAGCTGTGTTTTCACTTCCCCAACCACAGACCATGTCTTCAATTGTTATCCTCCTTCCCGATACTTGTACAATACGACCTTACCAGACAGCCCTCCCTTAAGCTCTTTCCTTGCAAACACCATGCCGTAGCACGTAACCATCAAATCATTAGGCAGCTACAGTAGTCGGTGACTGGGGTTAATTACTGTCCCATCAGGAGGTGGCTCAACCAGTGATAATGGGCCAAATACAGAACCCAGTTATGCTGGTGTAAATCAAGTGGAAGTGGTACTTCAGTGGATGGAGACTGGTATAAGATCTATATGAGAGGAGAATCGGGTGCAGTGGGCCCAATTCCTCGTGCATCAGTTTAATGCAAGTGTAATTCCATTGACTTCAATGGGATCGCCCTGAATTTATGCGTGTGTACCAGAGAGCAGAATCTGTCCCACCATGAGTAACTGTGGCCAAAAGTCATCACTACCAATGGAAAACAACATCATCCAGTTCCTCCACAGCTTCTCTGCAAGCTTCTGTAAGAAACCAGCATGATCTTGCAGGGATTAAATTAACCCCATATGCCCCTTAACATCAGCAAGTATGGGGCAGATGCCATTATTCATCATCCTCCTAGCAATAGCCGTGCCGCAGAGCGGGAGCTGAGTTTACGATTTACGCAGCACCTTTCATGCCATAGTGCTCTACAACATAAATTGGCAGACAACTCTATCCAGGAATCAGATCGACCTCTGCTGAAATGCAGTCACCTCCGGGTGAAACTGCAGCAGATATTAACATCATGAAGTGTCCTTCATGATAGTGAAGAGGTGGAGTTTGGTTGCAATTAGAGCTAGGAGGCATTTTTCAACCTACATTACTTCCTCCTCCTCAAAATAAGCTGATTTGGAGCGAGAAAAACATTTCATGAATTCACATTCATTTCACAACTGTTTTGGTTGAAAACAAACCCAAACCAAAAACAACCCTAAAAAAAAATCCCCTCAGATCTGAAATGTTTTGTTCTAACATTCTCAAAATGAAATGTTAGAATGTTTTTCCTATTCAAAATGATATTTTTGTTTCAAAATTTTTGTTTTTAATTAAAAACATTAAAAAATGCTTGAAATGGAAACAAAATGTTTTGTTTCTGGTCAAACAATGTGTTGTTTAACGCAAAAACATACACACTCTCCTTTTTTGATTCACTGAAAATCTGAAAAGTTTAATTTTTGATTTGATCTGAAATAATCCCCCTCCCCTGCAACCTTTTAGGAATTGCCAGTGAATAAAAATAAATCTGTTTTTCACCCAGTTGTAGGGTTTATAAAAGATTATTTAGTGCTGCTGCTAGGGGGTCTCTGTAGCTCCCAGATTAAAACAGCCTCAAGTCCTGGCCTGGTTCAAGCAGACCTGAAAGACTCTGCTGACTACACCACAAAACACACAACGCAGTTTAGAACAGGAAATGAAGAACAACATATTGATCAAAACTACTCAGGGAATTTAAATGGGCAAAATGTAAGCACTCAAGTTGGAAACTGAACAGAATGGTGGGGTTAACACCCCAAACAAAAGGTCAACAAGTTTAAGGACCCCAAAAGAACAGAACTTGAGTTTTATATTTTGTATATCAAAACAGCACACCCAGCAGCACCCTGAACGTCTAATCCCACAATGGGGCATTAATTCAGTACAGACCCAAAGGGAACAGCACTATCAGCCGAATCAGTAACCACTGCAGGCAACCACACAAGATCTTGTGGTAGGATTGATAGGTGGCTCACGCAGTTGCCAAGCACAGTGAAGTGAAAGCCCAGTAGCTTTTATCTGGAGCCCCTTCTCAATATCCCCTTGACATTCAAAGGCACTACTCTCACTGCTGAAGTGCCTAACACATGCAATTAACGTTCTTAAGGTGTCACTTAAAAGGATGCTGTCAAGACTGATAGGTTTGAAATGATCCCCACTAGCTGGAGTTTGGATTTGTGAATGTTACAGCATCCCCCACTCCAGCAGCCTGTGTGTGCCTCATCTGAATAGTTTGTATTTTTCTTCTTTGTTATTTCCAGGTAGAGTGGCATGAAAGTAACATCTTTGCTAAGGACTCCTCTGCCCCTGACGTGAGGCTCTGATGTAACATCATTATTCAGACTGGTTGAAAATTTCAGTCAAAACTTTTTGGGGAGAGAAAATCTGGGGTTTTTTTGGAAAATGTTCGTGGCAACTTTTCTAGAAATTTTTTGATTTTTCCATCAGAAAATGGTTTTTCCCCTACAATTTTTGGTTTTCAGCATTAAAAAAAATTCAGATTTTGTCTGGAAATTTTTGGTTTTCAAGTTTTTGGTTTTTGTCAAAAAGTAGACTTTTTTTTGTCTGAAACAAAACCAAAAAAAATTATTGTTGTTGTTCTGGTCTACATTTTCTAAAAAGAATAACCTCACATTTTTTGACCAGCCCTTGTCAGCATTCTCTACTTTTGACATCACACTTGCTTTACTGTAGAAACAATTACATTGTCACTAATGGAGGATGGAGACTTCCAGTGGGGAGTCAGCATTTTCGCATGGGAGCCGGGGGGTCTCTTTCCTAGCAGTGCCGTGCTGCTGAGCCCAACGAACAAGGGAAGAGAAATACCAAAAATTTCTGCTCTAGCAGCGGAACTTTCTTGAAGCTGAATGTTTGTAAAAGTTTCCAGCTGCTCCTTAAAGATTTTATCGGGCTCCCATTGAACATTTGGGTCTGCAATTAAAACATCTTCTAAAAGCCGAAAGTGGACATCAATTTCAGCGCTCAGACGCTTCTGTCTGACTGTCAGACACCAGAAGAGCAATGTGTCCTCAATATTTCAAGACGACAAATGAAGGAGACACCATTCTAATGTTAAATGGTCCATAAGAAAAGTGAATGCCTACTCGAGTGACAAGAGTGTTTACTGATAAGCTCTGAGTAAGGATGACTTTTGAATGATGCCCCTAAGAAGTTTAGTTCATGCAAGTTTTGTCTTTGCAGAGTCACAATTAGAACATGCCTTTGCCTGGTTTGTCAGTGGGCCTGATTTTCAAATTTGCTCAAACAGGATCTGATCCAAAGTACTGTAAACTCAATGACAGGTTTCAGAGTAGCAGCCATGTTAGTCTGTATTCGCAAAAAGAAAAGGAGTACTTGTGGCACCTTAGAGACTAACCAATTTATTTGAGCATAAGCTTTCGTGAGCTACAGCTCACTTCATCGGATGCATACTGTGGAAAGTGTAGAAGATCTTTTTATATACACACAAAGCATGAAAAAATACCTCCTCCCACCCCACTCTCCTGCTGCTAATAGCTTATCTAAAGTGACCACTCTCCTTACAATGTGTATGATAATCAAGGTGGGCCATTTCCAGCACAAATCCAGGGTTTTTAACAAGAACATCTGAGGAGGTGGGGGGGGGGGGGGGATAGGAAAAAACAAGAGAAAATAGGTTACCGTGCATAATGACTCCAAATCCAGACTCCAGCGAGAAACTGTTGATTTGGAATTCATTTGCAAATTTGATACAATTAACTTAGGCTTGAATAGAGACTGGGAGTGGCTAAGTCATTATGCAAGGTAACCTATTTCCCCTTGTTTTTTCCTACCCCCCCACCTCCTCAGACGTTCTTGTTAAACCCTGGATTTGTGCTGGAAATGGCCCACCTTGATTATCATACACATTGTAAGGAGAGTGGTCACTTTAGATAAGCTATTACCAGCAGGAGAGTGGGTTTGTGTGTGTGTGTGGGGGGGGGGGGGGGGAGGTGAGAAAACCTGGATTTGTGCTGGAAATGGCCCAACTTGATTATCATACACATTGTAAGGAGAGTGATCACTTTAGATAAGCTATTACCAGCAGGAGAGTGGGGTGGGAGGAGGTATTGTTTCATGCTTTGTGTGTATATAAAAAGATCTTCTACACTTTCCACAGTATGCATCCGATGAAGTGAGCTGTAGCTCACGAAAGCTCATGCTCAAATAAATTGGTTGTCTCTAAGGTGCCACAAGTACTCCTTTTCTTTTTGTAAACTCAATGGAAAGTTTTTCACTGGCTATAAAGGCTTTGGAGCAGACCGTTTGCAGGCAGCTGGATTTGTGGATGTATGTATTCTGACTTTTCATTTTAAGGACCATAATTCTCATCTTAACCTGAATTCACAAAGGTGGAATGGAGAGGGATTGGGGAAGACATGACAAATATTCTGCGAGATACTCGGAAAACTCCCTAGACAAAATGAGCTTATTGAGAAAAGGAATAAACAAATTAGTCTGAAATGCAAATTTTCCCACCACCCACTCATTAGTCACAGGCCATCTCACTGCCCAGAGCAGATGAGCAAAATTTTTTAAATCTACCATATAGCACCTTGTGATTTTTCCAAGCAACCATTACTACCTTCTTTGTGTCTTTTTTCTATCCTCTTTTGCCTTGTTTGAAACAGGTCTGAAACCTGTTTCTATATTATGGTTTATATGAATTACATTTTAAGGGAACACAATCAAAATGAAGGGAAAAATGGTATTAAAAACAATCCTTCCCTTTTTACTAACACGTTCGATTAAATTTAATAGTCGCTACTCCTGCTGTTTGTTTAGTTTCTGCACTTCACTCTAGTTGGAGCGTGAAATCAGATTCATCCAGTTTCACTTTTTTTTTGATCTTATGCACTACCGTGAGGCTGAGGGGTTGAATTCACCAGCATCTGTATACTGGTGTACACCTTCAGCGTTAGACTGGTGGAAAGCAGTGAGAAATCAGAATTAGGTTCAGTGGGCATGGTGCCGATCTGACTTATAACCAGGACTAAATCAGGTGCAAGTCAGGAACAACTTCATAAAGTAATTGCAACCATACAGACACAACTTGCGAGCTCACCTCCGTGGTGTCTCCAACAGCACAGATAACAGCATGGTTTTTACATTAAGCTGCTTTGGGGCTGAAGTGATGGAATTAATTAAATTATTTGCGGTCATACAGGATGAGATTCACTCTAGTGCAGGTGACCTACACAAGTCCATGCAACAAAGGGTTAAGTTCTAGGCACCAGCATAGAGAGACAGAGATTTTCTGTTGCATTACCTTGATGGCTGGGGCAGGCTTATTTCTACTGACTCACCTAGGCAGCCAGACCAGGTAGGTCCTATTAACTTCAATCCAAATTTAGCCTGAGTGAGAGGGTACAAGGGCAAGGACAGAGTGGGTCCCGCAGGGAAAACCCTAACGACAACCAAGCTTAGGCTCAGATTTATGCTTTACTTCATTTTTGTTTAAACGACCCCCAGACAGGGATTAAGTTTGGCCAGCTCTGGCGTAAGGAGCAGGGTGAGAAAGCCACCTGCTTACATTCTTATTCCAATCTCTAAGAGAAATCCATCTTTGTTTAACACCAGGCATCCCATCCCACTTGCACTCTTAATACGGTGCAGATGCTCTGCACTACTGTGAATTTCAGCCATAAGGGTTTGCTTTATGTTTAAACAACATTTAATCTGGGTCATTTACATCTTGCTAGTGTTCTCTTAAAGTCTCCTGACCTCAGATGCCGAACTGAGCTGTCAGCCAGCAGAGATGCTGCACCCGATCCACCCCTGCTCTAATGCCATTGCAATCAAAATTCAGTGGAGACCATTGCCGGCAATGGAGTTCCCCCAGGGCTGGTCCTTGGGCCCTCTGCATCTTTGCAGCAAGGCTGCCCATAGCTGTTGTACAGACACAACTCTCATTTCCTGTGGATACTGCATCCTGCCTAAGTATGGTGAGAAAGAAAAAGCAAGCCCTGGAGTTACTTAAACGTGTGGGTACAAATCCGTCACTAGCATAAACAGGCGTAGCTCCAATTTATTTCAGTGGAGCCAGTTGGATTTACACCAGCCACAGATCTGGCACATGCTGCCCAGTTCTATAGCTATCCGCTCTTTGAACTTTTAACTCGGCGTTAAAACAACAGGGGTGCTAAATCACCAGAAACAGGTCCTTGCAGAAGAAACAAAAACTTTCTCAACCAGCAGGAAATGATTTGGAATCTGGTTCCTACAATACACATCCCCCTTTGATCCAAGCCATGGCTGAAATAAACAGCAGCCCAATTTACAGTATTTGTGTAAATGCTTCAGTGGCTTTAAATAGGATTTGCAGGAGGGGAGAAAGGGAATAGGCAGATTAGGTTACAAGAGGAGGCTGCTCAGCTTGGGGGAGGTGGTGGTTTCTAATCCAGTTAGCATTATTTGGTTCTGGAATTTGCCTTTTTGATAGGGGGAATTTCTCCAAAGCCTCTGAGTGTCTCAGGGAGTTAAACCTCTTATTGCACGTTTACTTGTCCAATATTCTCTCTTCATAAAAGGGCAAAAAAAAAAAAACTCCCCATAGAAATGGCAGTATTCAATATGCAGCAGGATGCCAGCTCATTAAGGATTTAGATAAGGGCTAGGAGTAACACACTTTTTTCAGGTTAATGTATAATTATAATACTTATCTCTTCTATAGCACTTTTCTTTAGTAAATCTTGAAGAAGGTCAGAGTCATTATCCCCATTCTACAGATGGGGAAATTGAGGTATGGAGAGAGAGGAAGTGACTTGCCCAAGGTCTCCCAGCAGGCCAGTGGCAGAGCCAGGAATATAACCCAGGTCTTCTGAGTCCCAGTCCAGTGCTCTATTCTCTAGGCCATACTGCCTCTCCATTGCAATAGGTCCCCGTAGCCAACGCACACTAATTTTTTCAGAGAAAAAACTAACATCACTTATCTTTGACTGGCATAAAATGCTCCACCAACAAGAAGGAACATTTTAAACTCCTTCAGTGTTGTAATGACCCAATTCCATTGCTTCGAAAGTGAACTGCGCCCACTGCCTGGCATTTATATGAGGGCATCATGTCAAAACTATGTTCCACGGCCAGAAAACCACAAGCATCACTCTGTGTTCCTACTCCTCATATCTAAGGTGGATTTGCTACCCAGCTGTACTTGTTAATTGCCCTTATCACTGACCATGTACAAAATACTGATTCTACTGCTATTTGTATTGTGGGCGAAAGAGTTCTTACTATCACCAACAAGACTTTTGCCAGTGTGAACTGCATGCTACTCTAATTTGGATTGGCAGTGGGATACCACACACACAAGGCTGAACATGGTATAGACAGATCAAAGGCAAAGGAAACACAAGAACCCCGATGCTGTTGCATACAGCAGACCTGACGTGCAGAGATAACGGTGATAGTAGGTTATAAAAGGGGAGAGATGGAGGTCATGAAGGCAGTATGTCTTATAAAATTACAAGCACAAATGGAGAAGAAAACGAATTTGGATATTCCAGTGGCATTCCTTGATTTTATATTAACTACAGCTGGTTAGACTCATTTAATTCTGCTGAGGTAAAGATCTGCAAGAAGAGTCCCCTCCAGACTAAAGCTGCAAAAAGAGATGAATCACGATCACATTATTATTCCCACTGTGTGTGGCCTTTTTTTTTATTTATTATTTAAGTGCAGAAATTGTGTTGTGTAGCACGTGATCCATCTTCTAAAATTTGTGACATCTTGTGAAGCTTCCGGAGCTGTAGAGTTAATACTGCTAACTATTCTCATGCATCAGAAAAATCAGTATAGAGACAACCCCAAAAGGCGCTGCATGTCCCGACCTTGCTCCTGCTCCTGTCAATTGGAGTTTTGCCATTGATTTCGACGGGAGAAAGGCCACGGTTTCACTGCCACCTCTCCTCTGCCTTCAGGCACTCTCTCTAGCATCAATGTCTGGGCTAGAGAAAACTCTATGGATTTTCTGACACAATGTTCTGCTCCCAGAGATGACCATCTCTTTTGCCTGTGTAGCAGAGCCAGCTCTGAAGCGGCAATTTCAGGTCACCGCATAGGGCTTGAGGGCCCGTCTCGTGCCTTTGTAGACATGTCCCAGGGGAGAGCACCCTGATTTGATGGCGCTTGGGAATCGCTTTGCATAGGTGTAAATCACTGCAAATCGGAAAGAGAGGGGAAAATCAGGCAGCTACCTTTTTTTGTGTGGCTTCCCTGCTTCCGTCTGAATTCCAGGAATTATTATTACATGCACTGTGGCAATGCCTAGCTGCCCCAGTCCTGGACCAGGACCCCACTGTGCTAGGAGCTGTACAAACACAGAACAAAAAGATGGCTCTTACACAGGGTGACCAGACAGCAAGCATGAGAAATCGGGACAGGAAGTGGGGGGGGGGGGGTAATAGGAGCCTATACAAAAAAACGACCCAAAAATCAGGACTGTCCCTATAAAATCAGGACATCTGGTCACCCTACTCCTACACCAAAAGGGTTTACAATCCAATTACTAAAGTCCAAATGCTCTTTGGCGTGAATAGACACTCAAGGTGGAATTTTCAAAAGCACATGATATTGGCCTGACTCTGTCATTGACTTCAGTGGGAGCAGAGTAAGGCCAAGTTCCAACACCAAGTTCTTTTGAAAGTCCTCCCATAATGAACTCCAAACTGCAAGCCACCAGAAAGTGCAGGTGTCCTATGATAAGTTAAATGCAGGACCATGGAGCAGATCATACTGGTCTTCCATGAAAGCATAGCATATTTACAGGGGAACAATGATGCTCTCTGATAGCCCTCCATGTAAATCCCTGGAAGACTATTTTGAAGACTGCTTAGATTTCAAACTCTTTGGAATGGGCCCATCTTTCCTGTCTGTAAACACCTAGCACACTATTTGTACTCTATGTAAATCAAATGATAATTTTCTTGTATACCTACACTATCAGGCAGGAAGGAAGAGGTTAACACAATCTCTATTCAGAGGTTGTCTCTCCTGAGTTTAATACACATTCTAGACTCTGAAATCTATTTGGCATTCATTCTAAACCATTTTTACCAGCCTTTGAAAGGACAAGATTTTACTTAGGATTTTCATCAGCAACAATTACTGTTTCAAGAAAGTAAATTTCATAGCGAAAGTAGATTTTATTTTTGCAGCGAGGTTGACTGTGCTATCCAGCTATTTCTGTAAAGAGGTCTGGCCTTTACGAGAAATTTAAAGCGGCTCCTAAAGCCAATGGAGCATTTTAAATATGGAAATGGGAATTACAGGAACTCTGAATACAAAATGCTCAAAAATAGAAAGTTGTATCTAAGACACACTGGTAATCAGATCTCTGTATAGGGGCTTTGGGCTACCATATACATTTTTCATTTGGGGCAGGCCTCAGCTAGTGTGAAATTGCCATAGCTACACTGACATCATTGGACTCCGTATACTAGCTGAGGATCAGGCCCATAGCGTATAAGCTTTTTACAACAAAGACCTTGGTGACAAGGGGCACAAATTTTCAAAAATTCCTAAGGCCCAGATTTTCAAAGACATTTAGGGGTTGTTCCAACACTTAACCGACTCAGGAGCCTAAGTCTCATTTTCAAATAACTCCCATGAGAGTTAGGTGCCTAATGAGATTTTTAAAACCATTTTAGGCACCTATCTGCATCCTTAGGCTCCTAATTACCTTTGTAAGCCTAGCCCTTAGGCACCTGTGTCTCCATTGAAAGTCAATGAGGCTTCGGCTCCTAAGTCATTTTAATGCTTTACATTTTTTTTTTTGTTTTACCCAAAGCCATTTTATCTCATCTTTAGCCTTTTGATAGTAAGCCTCTCATCAGTGATGCCTTACTGCACTGACACTTTATAATATCCCAGCTCACTCTTCAAGTGGCTAGTCAAGTCCCTGCCCTGTCTGATTTGGAGTAGAGATTTGAACTTGGTTCTCCCAGGTGAATGTCCTAACCACTGGGTTGGTGACTAGTCTGGGATGGATGGGTGTTTCTTTCCCTCTCCCTTCAGAAATTCCATCCTGGATCGGAGAAACCTTCCAGAGGAAAATTTAGTCGAAACAGATCAGTTTCCATGAAAAGTTTTGCCTTAGATGAATCAGGCTTTTTATTTTATTTTTTTTTGGGGGGGGGGGGGAGCTAAAAATTATAGAAAAATTCCCTGACCAGCACTCCTTGTTATCAGTCTCTTTCCAAGAGAACTTTGAAGCAGTGATTGTAATGGATATTCTATTTGGCCACATCTATTGTGAGATACACAAGAGAAAAAGCATTTTGGTTATGCCTTCCACCACTTAAAAAAACTATCAAGTCATTAACACAATACACAAATGGCCTGTGGAACTCATTACCACGATATGTTGCAAGGTCATGCCAACATGAAAATGGGCAATCAAGCTTTTTCATGCCGGGTCACACTATATGTCCAATACTGTGATCATACCACCAATTCTCTCACTTGGTCTCTTATGCAAAGACCATTTTCACAACAGAAACAGCCAAGCAGGACCCAAGACCAAGATATGGCTTTCATGCTCACAGGGTGCCACTGGGAAACATTCGAGAAACAGAAAATTTTAGCAGCGAGTACTAAATTAGTGCCTGCTACTTTCTTCCCAAGCCAGCAAAAAACAGGTTTCCATAATTATTGATGCTCTTTACTGGTAAATGCAAAAATACTTGTGACAAGTAGAAGAACTGAGAAAACTGAACTTGTGAATGGAATGCTTCCTCTGTATATACTCTTCAGGAAGTGAGTAGTAAAAGAGACACAGAAAACAGGTTGGAAGGCAGAATTTGTTAAGCTTAAATTGCACTATTTCCCTCCCCCCATCCTCAATTCTGCCCTGTTTCAGTGTTACAGTCCTTTAACCCTTACATAGCCAAAATCTGCCATCCACCCCCTCCGGTATAAACCATGTAAACTGGACGCTGTAAGCCGTGCAAATTCTGATAACACCTTCCTCCGTTTATTAAGGTTTTTCTTTTCTTTCTCCCCTGTATAATCTCCCCGCTTTGTATCAGAGGAACAATCATCTGATCAGGAGGGCTGACCTCCTTTCAGAGTTCTGCTAATTCACCCCAGGACAGCAAGCAGATATAATGGGTGCTCTATGCTGCCGGATCCTAAAGGAACCATGAGGTCTAGAGAGAGCCTGCACTCACGTGTCATGATCTTACTGAGGGATCCCATAAAGTAATTTGTTTGACTTGTTCTTCTGTCAAGCCCAGTAGAAAACTACTTAAGCAGGACCTTATTAAAAGCTTGTTGAGACCTTTGAGCCATTGAGCTCTTCTGAGTAAAGGTGGTATAAATAAATTACTTTGCAGTGAACTCCAACACATCAACGTTTTAAAGAGACAGTTATCTTTCTCTGACCAGCAAGTTTCATTACTTGTCAGACCCTGTACAGGGAAATCAGTGTGTATTTCAGTTTCATTTTTAAAAGCGCTTATGGAGGAGGATGGTGCTAGATGGTGAAAAATAGCAGTTCGAAGAACCATCCGAACTGCCCAAATACCAGCTCTCTAGAAAGTGAAAGTTAAGGTTTGAATCCCGTCAATATATTTGTTGAGGTTCTCCTCCAAAGCTGCATTCGCATCATTCCTTGACATTTATGTCAAAACAAAATTCTGGAAAAGGTTACAACAGGACTCGAGTGTTATTGTGTGAACAAACCCCCAAACATGCAACCTGCATTCACATCTGGTGCCCTTTACACAGAGTGGAACCTCTCCGCTTTCCCAGAGTCACAGAAATATACACCTTGGGGGAAATTCATCCACATGCAGAGGGGACCGGCATGAGGCCTAGACACCATTGAACTCCTTCAAAATCAGGGTTTGGTTTGTGCAATTATAATTATTTATTGTATTACAGGACCCCAACCACATTCGGGACTTCATCGTGCTAGTTACTGTACATACATAGTCAGAACCACTTCCTGCCCTGAGCTCAGAGTCTACACAGAGAAAACAAACACAGGATGAGAGAAAGGAGGTACTATTATTCCCATTTCAGAGATGGGGAACTGAGGCTTAAAGAGATTAAAGTGACTTGTCCAAGGTCTCACAGGAAGTCTACAGCAGAGCTGGAAATTTAACCACTCTCTTCTGTGTCTCAACTACAAAACAATCATTGTCTTGTGCTTCATTCGTTAATATATGTAAAGGTCAAACACTTCATCGGCGGAGCTGGGAACTGAATCCAGGTCTCCTTAATCCTTTTTTTCTTTTTTTTTTTTTTTTTAACCATCTTTTTACCATCTTTGCACAAGGGTGAATTGCACTCTTTGTGAACACGGTTTCATTTCATTTCTCCCAAACTACTTAAACTTTTGGGGATTTCCACAGACACATGAAGAGCTCCAGCTAGCAGCCGGGAATTGTTTTTATTGCTGTCTAACAACGTATTGAATTTAAATGGCATGTGCATATGCTCCTTTCACACACACGCACACACACGCACTGCTGTACAGCAAAACTTTAATTTATCAAACTAAAATGCACTATAGCAGGAATTTATTGTATCAATGCTCAAATGTTTTTATGCATTTTATTTTTTTCCTGTCTTTTATGATTTTGGCAGTGGAGGGAAAGCAATCAAGCTTCCATTTGAGGCAGCTGTGTAAGCAACTCTCATTTAACAGAAGACAATGAAAAATTAATCTAAACTGAATGTAACTAAGTTTTCATAGAAACAACAAAACCACTCAGACATTATCATCTTCAACAGATGTTTGCTGACTGTCTTCATTTACGAAATTACCTGTCAACTTTTTACTATTTCCTCCAGGAAAGAAAAAAATAAAGCCAACCTCGGCTGTCTCTCTGAGTTAATAAGATGCTCCCTATATAAAAGGGATATTAAAGATCCTTCCCTCACAATCACAGTACTTAGCTGGAATGAGTGAGCTAAAGTAATGCAAGACATTCTGTTTCCTGTGGTTTCAAGTCTCTACTTTTAACTACTGAAGAAAAGTTCAAACAAGGCTGGTTGCTAAAAGTCTGGATTCCCCCCATCCCCCCTGCCTCTTTATCTCAGAACATCTGACTCTCGTATCATTTGAGGGGAGGCAACATTTGTTGTTCCTGGAAAGTTGTTTACTACAGAATGATCACAACTTTCTTACTATAAAATGAAAACACTTGAGGGAAGAGCATAGAGAATAATAGAGTGGAATCCATCCCAGTGGATAGCGCTATTGTTTGGAATAAGAAAAGGAGTACTTGTGGCACCTTAGAGACTAACCAATTTATTTGAGCATGAGCTTTCTCTGCGATACAACCGCATTTGCTCCAACCCCTCAGACAGAGACAAACACCTACAAGATCTCTGTCAAGCTTTCTTACAACTACAATACCCACCTGCAGAAGTAAAGAAACAGATTGATAGAGCCAGAAGAGTTCCCAGAAGTTACCTACTACAGGACAGGCCTAACAAAGAAAATAACAGAACGCCACTAGCCGTCACCTTCAGCCCCCAACTAAAACCCCTCCAACGCATTATTAAGGATCTACAACCTATCCTAAAGGATGACCCAACACTCTCACAAGTCTTGGGAGACAGGCCAGTCCTTGCCTACAGACAGCCCCGCAACCTGAAGCAAATACTCACCAACAACCACATACCACACAACAGAACCACTAACCCAGGAACTTATCCTTGCAACAAAGCCCGTTGCCAATTGTGCCCACATATCTATTCAGGGGACACCATCACAGGGCCTAATAACATCAGCCACACTATCAGAGGCTCGTTCACCTGCACATCCACCAATGTGATCTATGCCATCATGTGCCAGCAATGCCCCTCTGCCATGTACATTGGTCAAACTGGACAGTCTCTACGTAAAAGAATAAATGGACACAAATCAGATGTCAAGAATTATAACATTCATAAACCAGTCGGAGAACACTTCAATCTCTCTGGTCACGCAATCACAGACATGAAGGTCGCTATCTTAAAACAAAAAAACTTCAAATCCAGACTCCAGCGAGAAACTGCTGAATTGGAATTCATTTGCAAATTGGATACTATTAATTTAGGCTTAAATAGAGACTGGGAGTGGCTAAGTCATTATGCAAGGTAGCCTGTTTCCTCTTGTTTTTTCCTACCCCCCCCCCCCCAGATGTTCTGGTTTAACTTGGATTTAAACCTGGAGAATGGTCAGTTTAGATGAGCTATTACCAGCAGGAGAGTGAGTTTGTGTGTGTATGGGGGTGGGGGGGATGTGAGAAAACCTTGATCTATGCAGGAAATAGCCCGACTTGATTATGTAAAGAGTTGTCACTTTGGATGGGCTAGCACCAGCAGGAGAGTGAATTTGTGTGGGGGGGTGGAGGGTGAGAAAACCTGGATTTGTGCTGGAAATGGCCCACCTGTTGATCACTTTAGATAAGCTATTACCAGCAGGACAGTGGGGTGGGAGGAGGTATTGTTTCATGATTTCTGTGTGTATATAAAGTCTGCTGCAGTTTCCACGGTAAACATCTGATGAAGTGAGCTGTAGCTCACGAAAGCTCATGCTCAAATAAATTGGTTAGTCTCTAAGGTGCCACAAGTACTCCTTTTCTTTTTGCGAATACAGACTAACACGGCTGTTCCTCTGAAACCTGTCATTGTTTGGAATATGTTTCCCAGCATCAGTTTGCCTCAGAGAGAAACTAGGCTGAAGGAGTTTTTATAGAATGGCACTGCATGATACAGGGGAGATGCTGCCTTGGAATCTTATCTTGCTTCCACTGAAGTCGATGGAAGTTTAACCAGTGGTCCAATAGGTGCAGGACTGGGTCCTTACATGGGAACTCAAAGGCAGAAGTTTAAGAGCAAAAATTGTAAACAGAGACAAGCAGGCAGGAAGAGGCACCCAACTACAGAGTGACTGAATGAACTTTCAGAGGAACAGCCGTGTTAGTCTGTATTCGCAAAAAGAAAAGGAGTACTTGTGGCACCTTAGAGACTAACCAATTTATTTGAGCATGAGCTTTCGTGAGCTACAGCTCACTTCATCAGATGTTTACCGTGGAAACTGCAGCAGACTTTATATACACACAGAAATCATGAAACAATACCTCCTCCCACCCCACTGTCCTGCTGGTAATAGCTTATCTAAAGTGATCAACAGGTGGGCCATTTCCAGCACAAATCCAGGTTTTCTCACCCTCCACCCCCCCACACAAATTCACTCTCCTGCTGGTGCTAGCCCATCCAAAGTGACAACTCTTTACATAATCAAGTCGGGCTATTTCCTGCATAGATCAAGGTTTTCTCACATCCCCCCCACCCCCATACACACACAAACTCACTCTCCTGCTGGTAATAGCTCATCTAAACTGACCATTCTCCAGGTTTAAATCCAAGTTAAACCAGAACATCTGGGGGGGGGGGGGGTAGGAAAAAGCAAGAGGAAACAGAAAAGGAGGACTTGTGGCACCTTAGAGACTAACCAATTTATTTGAGCATGAGCTTTCGTGAGCTACAGCTCACTTCATCAGATGTTTACCGTGGAAACTGCAGCAGACTTTATATACACACAGAAATCATGAAACAATACCTCCTCCCACCCCACTGTCCTGCTGGTAATAGCTTATCTAAAGTGATCAACAGGTGGGCCATTTCCAGCACAAATCCAGGTTTTCTCACCCTCCACCCCCCCACACAAATTCACTCTCCTGCTGGTGCTAGCCCATCCAAAGTGACAACTCTTTACATAATCAAGTCGGGCTATTTCCTGCATAGATCAAGGTTTTCTCACATCCCCCCCACCCCCATACACACACAAACTCACTCTCCTGCTGGTAATAGCTCATCTAAACTGACCATTCTCCAGGTTTAAATCCAAGTTAAACCAGAACATCTGGGGGGGGGGGGGGGTAGGAAAAAACAAGAGGAAACAGGCTACCTTGCATAATGACTTAGCCACTCCCAGTCTCTATTTAAGCCTAAATTAATAGTATCCAATTTGCAAATGAATTCCAATTCAGCAGTTTCTCGCTGGAGTCTGGATTTGAAGTTTTTTTGTTTTAAGATAGCGACCTTCATGTCTGTGATTGCGTGACCAGAGAGATTGAAGTGTTCTCCGACTGGTTTATGAATGTTATAATTCTTGACATCTGATTTGTGTCCATTTATTCTTTTACGTAGAGACTGTCCAGTTTGACCAATGTACATGGCAGAGGGGCATTGCTGACACATGATGGCATAGATCACATTGGTGGATGTGCAGGTGAACGAGCCTCTGATAGTGTGGCTGATGTTATTAGGCCCTGTGATGGTGTCCCCTGAATAGATATGTGGGCACAATTGGCAACGGGCTTTGTTGCAAGGATAAGTTCCTGGGTTAGTGGTTCTGTTGTGTGGTATGTGGTTGTTGGTGAGTATTTGCTTCAGGTTGCGGGGCTGTCTGTAGGCAAGGACTGGCCTGTCTCCCAAGACTTGTGAGAGTGTTGGGTCATCCTTTAGGATAGGTTGTAGATCCTTAATAATGCGTTGGAGGGGTTTTAGTTGGGGGCTGAAGGTGACGGCTAGTGGCGTTCTGTTATTTTCTTTGTTAGGCCTGTCCTGTAGTAGGTAACTTCTGGGAACTCTTCTGGCTCTATCAATCTGTTTCTTTACTTCTGCAGGTGGGTATTGTAGTTGTAAGAAAGCTTGACAGAGATCTTGTAGGTGTTTGTCTCTGTCTGAGGGGTTGGAGCAAATGCGGTTGTATCGCAGAGCTTGGCTGTAGACGATGGATCGTGTGGTGTGGTCAGGGTGAAAGCTGGAGGCATGCAGGTAGGAATAGCGGTCAGTAGGTTTACGGTATAGGGTGGTGTTTATGTGGCCATTGTTTATTAGCACTGTAGTGTCCAGGAAGTGGATCTCTTGTGTGGACTGGACCAGGCTGAGGTTGGTGGTGGGATGGAAATTGTTGACAAATCAGATGTCAAGAATTATAACATTCATAAACCAGTCGGAGAACACTTCAATCTCTCTGGTCACGCAATCACAGACATGAAGGTCGCTATCTTAAAACAAAAAAACTTCAAATCCAGACTCCAGCGAGAAACTGCTGAATTGGAATTCATTTGCAAATTGGATACTATTAATTTAGGCTTAAATAGAGACTGGGAGTGGCTAAGTCATTATGCAAGGTAGCCTGTTTCCTCTTGCTTTTTCCTACCCCCCCCCCCAGATGTTCTGGTTTAACTTGGATTTAAACCTGGAGAATGGTCAGTTTAGATGAGCTATTACCAGCAGGAGAGTGAGTTTGTGTGTGTATGGGGGTGGGGGGGATGTGAGAAAACCTTGATCTATGCAGGAAATAGCCCGACTTGATTATGTAAAGAGTTGTCACTTTGGATGGGCTAGCACCAGCAGGAGAGTGAATTTGTGTGGGGGGGTGGAGGGTGAGAAAACCTGGATTTGTGCTGGAAATGGCCCACCTGTTGATCACTTTAGATAAGCTATTACCAGCAGGACAGTGGGGTGGGAGGAGGTATTGTTTCATGATTTCTGTGTGTATATAAAGTCTGCTGCAGTTTCCACGGTAAACATCTGATGAAGTGAGCTGTAGCTCACGAAAGCTCATGCTCAAATAAACTGAATGAACTGTCCCTCACATGCAGAAGCCAAGGGGGCTGTGGTTGCACCGGCCACGACACTTGCTGGCTTGCCTGGCTCCAGAACAAGGTGATGTTAAGGAGTTAACTACTGGAGAAGAGCACTGGAGATTCAGCTGCATAGCACCTTCTTTAATGGCAGTTAGACACTCAAATCTAATGCAGTGTGGTTTAACTGAAATTCGGAAAATTGGGAGATTTAAGGTGAAAAATTGTCAAGGTGTAAAGGCCTAAAAAGAGATTTACATGGACACAGAGGCGAACTAGGGATACAGAAGTTTCCCAAGACCTAGATTTTGCTCCCAAGCCAACTGGACCGTGTCCCTTTAATGCCTTTAAATATTAATGTTAATTATATACATTTATCCACATCCCCAACATCACTATAAAACTACAGGTCCCTATACTGAATGCTGAAGAGAATATCTACTGGTCACAGTCTCCATCCTGCATTCTGGCCAGTAAAGCTCTTGAATCATGTAAATAGTCCTATTGTCTTCACTGGGCATATTCACATGCTGCTTAAGAAATACACAATAAAAATACCACCTAGCTTCTAGACAGAGTTTTTATCCATAGAGCTCAGAGGCCTTTACAAAGAAGAAGTAAAGTATCATTATACATATTTTACAAATGGGGGAATTACGGTACGGAGAGATGAAATGACTTACCCAACATCGCTTAGTAGGCCAGTGGCAGAGCAGGGAATAGTACCAGTAAGTAGAAGCAAGTGGGAAACATCCCATATACATAAGTGAGCATTTTTTCCCTGTCTTAAATCATGATGAAAAGTTGAAATCTAAACAGCTAGACTTTGTATTGCACATTTCTGGAAAAATATGTGGAAAAATTCCTCCAGTGGAATTGTGATCGAGATAAATTTGGACTTTTCTGGTAAAGGGAAAACTTTCACACTAAATATATACACAAGAGACGTTCCAAAAAGAGGATGGGTATTCAGAAATGTGGTAAGCCCTTTTAGCGTGCCCAGAGGAGAATGGCTTGCTAGCTGACACACCAGAATCGTCGATATTAATCTGATCCTGAATAAGTAACATACAATGTGGTATGTTAACGTTTTCTTGTAACTTTGCTGTAATCAAAAGTTTCTTAAATAAAAAAAGATGAAATCTCAAAACCAGTGACAAATGGAAAAATTGATTTTTTTCTTTTTTGGTTCAGGTCAATCAGAACATTTTGATTTGATAATTTCAAAGCATTTTGTTTCAGTGCTACCTTCTTTTCTTTTTAGTCTAATTAGCTTACATTTTAAAATGAAAAGGCATTTTGGACAGGAAAACTGGATTTTTTTTTTTAAATTTTTTTTTTTTAAATAGAAAGTGTCAGATCAAAACTTTTTTCTCAACATTATTTTCGAGTCAGGCAAATCATCGAAAGTGACCCTGTTTCGCAAAGAGTTTTGGTTTAGACAGTTGGCATTTTTGACCAACGCCCCCCCCAAAAACAAACCATTAAAAATTTCCCAACCAGCTCTACCCATAATGCTTTGCCAGATCAGAGTACTTGGGACCTTGCAGTATTGACCCCGATATGCAGACGAGGCTTTAAATATTCTGAACTTGCTTGAAAAGACAACAATGAGCTGAAAACGCTAGGATCAAGTACTTTTGAATCTATTTGCCATCCTTATTAGAGGAAGGCTAGGCTACCTCAATCCTGTGAACAAAATGTCATTTCTTATGTTGAAACCAAGGAAGCACAAATCAAAGTCTTTTATATAATCTTAACTCACCCACAGGAACAAATTTAAACAGTCCCCATTGTTCCAACTTGCTTAACAACAATCAGCCAATTTACAGCTTAGAAATAATTGATATAGCAATTCAGCATCCCATATAAAGGTTAAGCAAAAACTAATAATAACCAAATCTTTTGTATAAGACTCTTTAGAGGGGAAATCGTTTATCTAGAGGTAGACACTCCAATGAATCGCATTAAGCTGTCAGAAGTCTGCACAACATGATTGCAGTCAATAATCATGTCCATATGGCTTTTAAATCCTTTTTCAACCCATATCTACCAATGGTTTCCTATGCTGTCAGGTCAAACGACAGAGAAAATGTTTGTCAAAGTCTGGTTGTGAACGTCTGTGCTGTTTTCTCCATGAAACAAAATGACTGGAGTGGGGGAGATCTAGATACTTATGTGGGCCCTATGACCATAGTACCTGAGCACCCCACATTATTGAATGTATTTATGCACATAAGGCTCCGCTGAGGTAGGGAAGTGCCATTTTCTCCATCTTACAGATGGCACCGAACAATGGAGTGATCTGCCCAGGATCACATAAGAAGCATGTGGCAGAGCAAGGAATTGAAGCCTTGTCTCGAGTCCCAGTTAGCCACTGAACCATCAGTCAAATTCCTCATGAACATTTGTCTGCATCAGACAAATGACAGCCCCTGCAAGCATTAATGGGCATCTGTGTTTGATTTGTATAATTGGCATATCACAAAACTCAAGGTGCTCAATCAATAGGTCAAAAACCAACGACAAAATAATTCAACATTTACAAAACCTGTCAAAGTTGTGTGTGAGAAAGCGAGCAAGATCTTTATTTATATGTATATTTAACACGATTTATATAAAACCCTGAAGGCTGTCACATATCCTCAGAGCAGATCTGTGCATCCCTGTGGTGATATTACTCATCCTTGTTTTGCTTTCCCACACCTTCCCCTTATGTTATGCCTTCTCCTTATTTAGGCTAAGCTTTTTGCTGCAATGGCTTTCTCTTCTCCTGTGTTTGTACAGTGCCTACCACAACGGGCCATGATTCTGAGTGACTCTTCTAGGTGCTGCTGTAATACATAAATAACAGCTCTAATGTGGAATCATGCCCCACCACCGCCTGGAGGTCAAGGAATGAGACATAGCTAGAACTGGTTGAAATTCTTCATTTGACAATTTTTTTTTTTTTTTTGCTCAAATTGCACTTTCATTTAAATTGAACTGTTTATGCAAAACACTACAATTTTTGCCTTTTAAAAAAAAACACAAAAAGGGAAATACATTTTAAAAAAAAAATCATTTTTCTGCAAAAAATTTCAAACACAGTATTTGCAGAATTTAAAAAACAACCAGGATGTTCCAGCCCATTCTGGACACAGAGCTGAGTGTGAACAGTGGAAGAGAGATCATGCAACCCATGGCTCCTCACAGCCTTCACTAACATTTTCTTGAAACAGGAGCATTTGTAGACTCAACCCTGGGGGGGGGGGGGGGAGAGCCTTCATCTTGAGTAGGAAAAGTCACCCAGACTCAGAGGGGCTGACTTAGAATTCCCAGGGGGTGTAGCCCACCCCCTTTGCCCCAGGTCCCACCCCCACAGCACCGCTTCCCTCAACTGCCCACCCCCTGCCCCGACCCCACTCCACCCCTTCCCCAAGCCCCCACCCCACCCTGCCTCTTCCCGCCCCGTTCCGCCCCCTCCCCTGCCTCTTCTTGCCCCTGCTCCTCCCGCCAGCGCCTCCTCCACACCACTGAACAGCTGATCACCAGCTGGCAGGAGGTGCTGTGGGGGGAGGAGGAGGAGGAGGAGAAGGAGCTGATAGGCAGGACCCGCAAGTAGGTGGGAGGCAGTGAGGGGGGAAGAGGGGGCAGCTGGCTGCCAGTGGGTGCTGAGCACCCACTATTTGTTTTCCGTGGTTGCTCCAGCCCCAGAGCACCCACAGAATTGTCGCTTATGCCCAGACTTACCCTTTGAGAATCACCTTATCACCCTTTAGGTCAGACACAACACAGGTACACAGGCTGAATGGACATTTGTGCTACTGTCCATGCTCTATGGCTAAGCTAACAGTCCACTTTTGATGAGCATCAAATTCACCATCAAATTAAAAGGAAAGGAGAGGCCACACTTTCAAAAATGCTTAGAGAACCTGACCCACCCAAACACAGGCGGATATTCCAGCCTCACCAGGATGAGCGCTCTAATTACGATCCTCCCTTGATGTGAAAACAGCCTTGGCGTTGATATTAAAACGATGCTGCTTTCCCAAACCGCTTATTTCCTCCAAGGAGCAAAATTAAAGCGGTGATGGATGAGATGCCTCTGCTGTTTATCTGGCCCAGTTTCATAATGTGGCATTGAGAGAATACTGAGCTCCAGCTAAAGCAAAGAAGGTGTAATAAAGCGCATGCCTGGAGAACTATGTTACAGCTTGAAGGAAAAGTTCCCAGTTGTTAAATCATGCAGGTGATGAATGAGGTGCAGGAGTAGGGACGGATCTGTGACTGGTTGATTCCAAGGCGGGGGGGAAGCAGGGGAGTTTGAGAGCTTATTTAAAGTTATGATCTTTGCTCTCTGCAGCATTGTCCTCACTATGACATCCAGTCAGCTGGTTTCCCATCCAGATTTGAACAGTCCAGCCACTTGCTGTCAGCAGCCTGCACAAAAGAGCCACAGGCTAAGGAAAGTTCTCTGGAGCATGCCTGACCCAGGTCGTCTAACGGCGGATATTGTGGATTGCTTGGGAGGTTCCCGGAGCCGCAGAGCGAAGTAACGAGATATGATTTCTTATCACCGCTATTCTGTTGACTCTCATTGCCCCAACCTCCTTCTGCTGGCTCACATCTCTTCCAGTCTCTCGAATATCTTCTTACGGGTATCCCTGCCTTTCCTAAAATAAACATGGAAAACACTGGCCTTCTCATGGTTTCTCCTAATCCCTCTCCCTGCCCCACTGCTGCCTCCACTATCCTCCCCATTCCTTGAGCTTGAAACACTGGGGTTATCTGACCCCACCCTTTCCTTCTCCCCTCACTGCTGAGTCTTGCTGACCCTCCCTGGAACCCACCTTTGTTGGATCATATTAAAGAAGTTCTGAATTAAAATCACAAATGAGTTTGATTCCCCAGAGTTTAAATTCCAGGGTATTACTAATTAAGAGGTCTCTTGGTTTTTGGTGCTGTTTCTCTCCCTCTATGTGTGAAACTTGCAAGCTGCTAATTGTGTTAGTACATTCTAAGACAGAGTCTGTTCTCAAAGCAGTTCACACAGAGAGAGACTCAAAACAATACTCTAACAACAGAAACAGCACCCAGAGACTCCCCGCCCTTTTGTTGTATTAACAATTGTGATTAAAATAGAGATAGAGGATGTATGTGGACGGATGCTTGGTGTGGATAATAACTGAATGATCAGGAAGGTGGCAGCCTAAGAATCCAGTGTCCACCGGGTGAAGAAGGCGTCACGTGGAAATAACCAGAGGACCCCCTGAGGGCAGACTGGAATCCACCCAACAGCCTCAAGAATGAGAGAACCAAAGAACAAGATAACATCAGGCAGCACGGAGCCGTCAGGAATGTGACATGTGCTGATTGATTCAGCAACAGCATGATGAAGCAATTCCCAAGACTGGCATAGGAAGAAATTCCTATAAAATGGACTCTAGAAAGTGAGAACTTTGGGGTCTGATTCTGCAAACCAATTTCCAGGAGCATCTGACAAGGCCCTGCTCCCTCCTCATGTCCAGGCCACCTGGCCAGTGGCTTGGCATGAGCAACTCTAAGGCTGGTAACTATGATAACAACCTTGCAGAACCTGTGTGTGTGTGAATAAAATATGAGATTGAATGGAATGTTATAATTATAACTAACTGCTTACTATGATTCTTTCTGTATTCACAATAAATGTGGTATTTTGCCTTTTCCCCTTTTAATAAGATCCTGCTGGTTTTTATTTTATTGGTATAAACACCTTCCTCTCCACCCGGCAGTGGCCACAGCCCTGGTTCACAGCCTGGCTTTCTCTCCTGGACTCTTGTCACCTCTTCCTATGGTGCACCTCTTCAATCCCACAGCTAAAATAATCCCCCTCACTTGCTGTTCTGAGCACATTACTATTCCTGTCCGTTCACTGACTTCTTCCCAAGGAGGGTTTGAATTCTATGTGGTGATTTAGGATGCTCATCTTATCCCTGAAATCTCATCCATCCCTCCTCTGCATCCGATGGCCCATTCTTCACACCTTCTTGCTCCCTCTATCTTCTCTTTGCTGACTCAGACCTTTCTTCTCCCTGCGTCCTTTGCCAGGAGCGACACCTCTCTTCTGCCGTCCTCACCCTCATCCTTCAACCACTCCTCACAAGCCACCTCTGTTGCCTTCGCTTTGCTACCTACTGCTCCTCACTGCCTCATTCTCAAAACCTGTATGATTCAGTTTGCAGTATAAACCAGACTCCTATTGTCTTCACTTGCTTCAATTCTCCCTTCTCTGATCTCTTCTCATGCCTTAGTGTGGGGACTTCATTTTCTACCTCAGCCTGACGTAGATTTCCTTTTCTTTGGTGTGGGGCTCTGGGTAAAATTTTCAAGAGCACCTAAGTCCCATTTTCAAAAGGGATTTAGGCACTGAGTGGGATTTTCAAAAGTGCCTTTTTGCATATTTAGGCACCTAAATGCCTTTGAAAATCTAGGCACTAGGATCCATATTTGTAAAGGTGTCTAGGTGTTCCTTTGTTCAGCATGGCAAAGCAATGCAAGTGACCTAGAGGGATAAATCCTATTTTCAAAAGTGACTTAGGCCCTTACGAACCTAAGTCTCATTGAAAGTCAATGGGACTTGGACTCCTAAGTGCTCAAGTCCCCTTTGAAAACGGGACTTCGGCACTGAAGTCACTTAGCTGCTTTTCAAAGGTTTACCCTGTGTCTTTTTTTAATCTCTGTGAACTGCCATGCTAGGTATTAAAGGAACAGACAAATAATACCACCTGCCTACATCAGAATAAACACTAGTCCGAGGGCTTTGTACTAATACCCCAGACACAACACGTCCGGGCTTTTGCGCTCATAGGGCAAGTGCAGCCTTTACTGGCAAGTTAACAACAAACCAGCCAACTTCCTGTGGATTTTGTCTTGTAAAGGCCAGGTCCAGGACAGAAATCCTATGGCTTTACTATAGGTAGAGAGAGCTGAAAAATGTATTTATTTAGAAGGAGCAGCCCGGCCTTCCACAGCTTGCCATGGCTTTATTGGTAAAATTGCAAGGAACGAGCCATTCCAGCTAATAGAGCCCCCAGTGTTTGATTAATGTTTAACAGAGGCATAGGCTGAATGAAACAGGGCCGTGGTAGACAGGCTGGCTGGGTGGCCTGATGACAAAGTGCTCTGCTGCCATGCAGGGAGATCGCAGCTCCCTGGCCCTGCGGGCCTCCTAGCGCTTCCTTCCCACACAAAACCAGGCTGATCCATACACATGCCCCACATGAGACCCTCTTCAGTTGCAGGGAAGGCCATTGTTATATGACAAAGGTGTATGTGAAGCGTGGGACGGGAGGAGAAGTTAAGAAGCTGGGGGGAAAGCAGCTCTCTAATAAACGCACCCCCCTCCCCCCCAGGACTAGGTGCAAGGGAGAAACTGCGTCAGCCCCTCTTGCTGCCTATCAGATATACAGTGAGCTTTATGGCTGTGACAGGGTATCAGCAGCTTCCCCGTTCTGACACTACAGACCCTGACGCTCAGGCTCGTATTCCAAAATTCTTGGGTGCCGGCAAAGAGCTCACATGTACTACCCATTACAAACTCCAGAGGTCAGTCCGACTACTTTCCATGCCTCTGTGCTGGCAAATAGGTCACTAATCAGATCAATTTCCTCCCAGAAATTGATTTGAAACTGAAGGGAAGGATGTGTTGAGTGGTATTTTTAAGCTAGAACATCAATCTGATGAATAACAGTCATTATACATTGTACATCTACCAGGAAGGAAGAAAAAGGGTGGCATTTTCTGCCCACACAATCAAGTCTAACACCGGGGAGACACAAAGCCTAACAGGGGAAAGTGGAAACAGAGCATCTGTATGAATTAAAGGGACTGGAAGATAGTTTAAGCGCTGATCCTATAAAGAGACTTACACGTGGTCAATTTTATGCATGTGACTAGTCCTTTTGGGGGTCAATAGGAAGTCAAGGGCTGAAAGTTTGAGAATTGCAAAAATAAGTTTTAAAAGTGTCATGATTTATTCTGAATTAAAATGGAAACAGGTTTTGGTTTGCATTTAAATATTCCCCTGCATGAATGTCAAGAAAATGTAACCAGCTAGAAACAAAAGTGAAATCGACTGGCCTGTTTGCATTGCACAGTAGGGAGAAATACACTAAAACAAGAAAACAGCATAAATGGGGCAGGGTGAATAATACATTTAAACATATATTTCTATTTTAATAATTTAGACTCTGATCCTAGATTTAAAACTTGGTGTTCTCAATACAGAAATTCCTTTTATGAGATTATCTCTAATTAGTGAATAGAAAGTGACATTCGTGAACGTTCCTTTTTTCTAGCTGTAGAAATTGTTCTAATCTAATTTAATTCGATTTTGCCCTATAGAGCGTCACCACAATTATCTACAGTGTAAACTCAACCCTGTTTGTCTCCTAATAGTTGGAAGCTTTGCCACTGGAGTCAGCAGTCGTAAGGTGTAAGAGAGTGTGACGCAGAGGTAAAGAAACCCACTGGACCAACACACGCTCCTGAGCTACACTTTACTGCTTCTAATTACAGAGGGGAAACTTCAAAAGCTTCATAAAAAATTTGGCCTGGAGAAGTATCCTTATATTTTTACCCAAACTGACCCTTTAGAGGTCTCTCTCCTTCATCCCATCCCATGAAGCCTGGTTGCTTCCTTGTGATCCAATTCTTTGGCGTCCTGGAATCTTGTCCGTGCTCAACTCCTGACCATTACTTCTCTTGTTCCCGGCTCCTACTTTCTGAGATGAGGGCCCACCCGCCAAATCTCCAGCTCCTCTTGAGCTTCCTCAATGACTGAAAACTCACAGGGTGCAAAATCTCATGCCCCCAGTTCTGCGTGGCTAGTACACACTCTGCACAGAGAGGGGCAAAGAGCAGGGAAGCACAGACAGGATGCCAGCAAACTTTCCGTGAGCTTTAGAGTGAGAGTTTTGGAGCCAGTCAAGGGAAAACAGGCTCACTTACATGAACTCCCTCTCCTTAGTCCACCACATGCTCGGTCTCATTCCACAGCCTGTGAGAGTGGTCCATCTCAGGACAGGAGTTATCCTTCTGCACTAAGCATGGAGCAAGGAGATGAAAACCCAAACAGTACACACTGGGAGAGTGATTTGGTCATGCAATGATAAGAGACTTGCTGTGGGAGATAGCACTGTTTACCTGTCTTCGATTTCTCTATAGCTGCTCACACTATAGCATCAATTACACTGAAGCTAATCTCTGGCCACCAACAGCCAATAGCTGAACCCCACATCAGTATCATTGTGGAAAGAACCGGGATCTTCAGTTACAGAGAGAACCACAAGCTTCTACTATCTGAGCGAAAGGGGAAAATCTGCTCTAGCATTTGTTCTATTAGAGGAGCTATGTCCTCTGTAGGTATGCTTACAGGTACTCCTAGGAACCAGCTTATAATAAATACGCTTAAAATATTTGTTGAGATTTAACCTATTAGTTCATTACATTTACATATGTCTAAACTGCATATTGGAAAAACTTCATTTAAAAAGCCTAAAAAAAGACCTCCCTAAAATCTCTGTTTAAACAAGTGATTTTTCCCTATAGTATCTGGCTGTATCCAGGAAAGACAAAGTTATTTGCTTCTATTGACTTGTGCAGGGAAATGGCTCCTTCTAAATGAAATCCCCGCCATGAGCATTCTTAAGTCTAAGGAAAATCTCTCTAACAAAGCTGAGCAGCTCACCAGCCATTAATAATTTTATTAAGATGATGTTAAAATAAAAAGAAAACAGTACAGAGTTTAAGCATAGAAGTTTCTGGTTATCAGGGAATAAGGTACAGATTATCAGGGGGTGTGAAGTTCGGTTTAGGATCGGGTGGCATAAGGAATACATAATCTGCAATATCCCCAATTGGGGGTATAAGGTTAACAGGTCAAAATACAGACACTGAGCTATGAGGCTATGTTGTTCATATAATGGCTACGTTTAGGTGTGGCGTATAATGAATGGATACGATGATGAGGATGGATTTATCCTCATTTGGTGAGATTTAATGTTCAGTGAGTTTATGGTTCCGGTTCTATTACAATGGGATGAAGTCTCCAATAATGAAAGAAGTCTGAATAGCAAGACAAGGTGGGTGAGGTAATATATTTTATTGGACCAACTTCTGTTGCTGCAAGAGACACACAAGATTTCGAGCTTACACAGAGCTCTTCTGGTCTCATGACTCGAAGACCTGAAGAAGAGCTCCATTTAAACTCGAAAGCTTGTCTCTCTCACTGACAGAAATTGGTCCAATAAAAGATATTACCTCACCCACCTTGTCTCTCTAATATCCTGGGACTGACACAGTTACAACTCTGAATAGCAAGTCACCCCACAGAGTAGCTACTAGCAAGCAGCTAGCATTAATGTTCTCCTTTCTCGGAGAAGGAGACATGTGTGCGCATGTGTGTAATTTCACATGGTGCGGCTATATCTTCAAAGCAGACTACAATTATCGCAGCCAAGCGCATACCCCAAATCCAAATGAGGTTCTTATACTGAATCGATGTCACAGTCACCACTTCAATCGTGTCTCTCCACCCCAGCCACATATGGTACTTCCAATTTACAGTGCAGAGCTATAGACTCATATATCTGCCATATAGACATAAGAGTGATTAGCAAAGTTCCCACAGGCTCCCTAGCAATTTTCACCAGGAGTGAAAATAGGACACAGATTCGAGCCCTCTGCTTAGTAGTCTTGGTTGAGTCTCTCCAAGCAGGGCAGGGGATTTGACCACACACCTTCCACTGAAATTAATAGAGAATAGGTATAAGCAAACAAGCGGCTGTGTACTACTCACCTTTGTCACTCGTGGAGTGGCCCATTACTCACAAGTGTTGTCGAGGAAGGACACACTGGTATGATGGAATGCATCTGATGAAGTGAGCTGTAGCTCACGAAAGCTTATGCTCAAATAAATTTGTTAGTCTCTAAGGTGCCACAAGTCCTCCTGGTTTTTTTTGCAGATACAGACTAACACGGCTGCTACTCTGAAACTGGTATGATTGGCTGTATAGCTTTAATGGCATTTAGGAATTATGGGTCTACACTGAGGGAAGAATTAGATGCCTGGGTTTTTTTGTTGTTTTTTTGTTTTTATCCTCAGCTGTATTTACAGAGCTGTGTACAGAACGGGGGAAATGCATTATAACGTACTAGGAAATGCCTCAAGAACATGGCCCGGGACCAAACAACTTTATGAGCAAGATGACAGGGCAAAATTACACACCTTCTAAATATATTTTTGAAAGCACCAATGTGAAAGAGAGGCCTGTTTTACCACCCATATTAGGGGAAGACACCACAAAACTATCCCCTCTCACAGGACGAGATGAAAAGGGGAAACAGTTTCCAAATATGACTTGTTCTATAGGAACCCAATAGGTTACATCAATTCTCCCTGACAGCTGTGGACGGAGGCAGAGCCATCCCTTGGGTATAGTGAATCGGGGCACCCGCTCTGGGCCCTGCACTTTGGGGACCACCGTGGGCCAGTGTGAATGGCTGGCATGGTCAGTCCCCGAAGTCACAGATTCATCACTTCTGCCCCGGGCCCCGCACTCTCCTAGGGAAGGCCTTGGAGGGAGGTATAACACCACACTGAATCCAAAGGTTCCGTTTCACACACGGTCATGAGCCGATTAAGGCAAGAGCCTTAAAGCCTCTGCCTGGTGGTTAAGGGAGGGTGACGGGATGCCCAGGCCCAAATCCAGACCTGAAGTAAACAGGTGCATTCCCACCAGTTGCACTTATTTACACCAAGGATGAATTTTGCCCCAAACCTCTGTCCGGTCCACAGAGTGGACACAGAAAGTCATAAGTCCTATTTTATGGTTGGTGGAGGTGGGAGGGAGGCTAAGAGGGAAAAAAATCTGGGGGATTTGTGCCTGCACTATGATAAGGCTGGGGTAGTGGGGGCCAAACGTGTGTGTGTGTGTGTAGAACTGGAGGGGGGATTGGGACTTGCTGAAGAGTGGAAGTCTCTGCTCCTCCAGACTTGTATTCACCGCTGCTCATTAGTGTGAATTTCCAACGTTCCATCCATAAAGGTTACCCAGGTAGCTCCAGGACCCCCTGTTTAGGTTAGAGTACCGGACCGGGACCCAGGAGAGCCTGGTTCTATTTGTGGCTCTGCCACTGATCTGCAGTGTGACCTTCAACAAAGTCATTATCCTGGTTTGACAGGTGGGGAAACTGAGTCACCACCAGGACAATGATGTAGAGCACTTTGAGATCTACTCCTGACAAGGACTATATAATAGCTAGGTATTTATTATTAGTAATTATTATCCCATCCATGCTAAAATTGCTCACAGAGGACCCAACCCAAGTCTATGGAAGGCCTCCCGTAGACTTCACCGGGCACTGAATCAGGCCCCATATGCTTAGGCTGTTTTCCCCATCTGCTCTTTTTCAGTGTGTGCTTCATCACAAGAGTGAGATGCGAATCATGCATTTCTGGGAAATAATTACACGCTACAGCATCTACAATTCTGCTAGAAATGTATTCGCTCTTAATAAATTTTAGAAAAGCACACTCCTTTAGTGCCAGCTAAAAAGACATCAGCTCTCAACCAGCTGTTGGGTTGCAACACTCAGAGTGAACCCAGTGAAATCAGTGTTCATTTGAGAGAGAGATAATATTTCAATTTCAAACATTTGCAGAGTTGGAGCATATTTGTGAACAACCAGTTTAGCTGGGGCTGTACAAACATGTCCTTTCAGTGAGTGTCTAGGGTTTTGGTAGCTGGAAATGAGCCCTGGGGCACTCACTACCTCCTTGGGTTCTGTTTTAAATTCACATTGATGTCCAGATCCCCGATGGATATAAATCAGCATCGCCCTATGGAGCAATGTCGATTTATGGAGCAGGATCGGACTCTGCAATGTTTGCTTATAGGAGTGACTGCAAGTTTGGTCACACCTCAGTAATTCTCTCAGCCCTGGGGATACTGAAAAGTGCAAGAGAGGCTGCATGTCAGAATAATCCGTACAGTCCAATTAACCGAACATGGCAACAATCCCCTTCCGGAGTGGTTCTGGGGGTAACACTTTCAAAAGCTGAGCTCCCAGCCCGTTCTTAGGGATCACGTCCTCTGCACTTACTGTTATATTTCTAGGTTAACTGTTCTAAGCAAGACTCTAGCTCATGATTGCTTTGATTTTCTATGGACTTAAAACACTGTTCCTCTGCAGCACTTAGAAAATTCAGTTAGCCAGATACCGTATCTGTGCCTAACCATGTTTGTAAGGGAAGTCCTGGCCTGAACCAGATAGGTTTCCATAGAAGCAGGATGATATGATTTTTCTATAAAGACTTGAACGGTCTACAATCCAACTAGTTTTCAGACCAGTTTCTCCCGCCTCCATATGCCCTCATTGTGACTGGTGAGGATTATGTGAAGCCCTCTTGCTGTGCCTAGAGTTGAATCTATGAAGACAGTTGTCTGAGGAGGGTTCCCAGCTGTGGAATTTGCTGCCTCTAACAGCCCAACGCATCCTGGATTTGGTAACCCTCACGGCAAATGCAAAGCTCGTTCTCTTGTACTTATGCACATTCCCAACCTACAAACAGGGAGTATTCCGACTGTTGGCTAGTAAAGGTGGTCATAAGGGACGGGTATTTTGTTTGTTTTTCCATTGTTGGGCAATCTTTGCATGATATAATTAGTAATATAGTTACAGTAGAACTGCAAAGAAGCAGCCTAAATTGTAGTTAGGGGCAGCCCAGTGCAATGCCAAAGGGCTTGTTTAAGAAACAGAAACAGTTTGGTGGAACAGAAGAATTTTTTTTAACTTATTTGCAAATGGTCACCAGTTCTATTCCTACGTAATCCAGGGCAGAAGAGGCTGGGATTCAGGAAACCTGGGTTCAGTTCCCTGCTCCTCCACAGACTTCCTGTGTGACCACAGGTAAGTCACCATGGGACAGAAGTTTATAGGTATTTCAAAAAAAGAAAAGGAGGACTTGTGGCACCTTAGAGACTAACAAATTTATTTGAGCATAAGCTTTCATGAGCTACAGCTCACTGCATCGGTTGCATCCGATGAAGTGAGCTGTAGCTCACGAAAGCTTATGCTCAAATAAAGTTGTTAGTCTCTAAGGTGCCACAAGTACTCCTTTTCTTTTTGCGGACACAGACTAACCTGGCTGCTACTCTGAAACCTGTCATTATATGTATTTCAGTGTCTAAAGATGCACAAAGGTGCCCAGGTGTTTTTTTCAAGAGCATGTAGTTGCTTAACACCTACTTATTTCAATGGGAGTTAGGGAACTAGGTGCTTTTTCATTTTCCACTGAATGCATCCGATGAACTGAGCTGTAGCTCACAAAAGCTTATGCTCAAATAAATTGGTTAGTCTCTAAGGTGCCACAAGTCCTCCTCTTTTTTTTTTAGGTGCTTTTTGCAAATCTTATGAGGTGACTAAATACCTTTAAATATCTGCACCTAGGGCATAACAGGTTTCAGAGTAACAGCCATGTTAGTCTGTATTCGCAAAAAGAAAAGGAGGACTTGTGGCACCTTAGAGACTAACCAATTTATTTGAGCATAAGCTTTCGTGAGCTACAGCTCACTTCATCGGATGCATACCGTGGAAACTGCATGCATCCGATGAAGTGAGCTGTAGCTCACGAAAGCTCATACTCAAATAAATTGGTTAGTCTCTAAGGTGCCACAAGTACTCCGTTTCTTTTTAGGGCATAACAGTAGTTCCCTAGCTCCCTGGGGCGTTGTGAGGCTAAACATACTAATGATTGTGAGGCACTCACATACCACAGTCATGAGTGCAGGATAAATACCTGAGACAGACAGCGTTGAAACAAGGGAGCTTATTGTCTTTCTCTTCACACCGCCTGGGGCCAGAAGTGGCTACATTTCCTCACTCACTGGATTTGTGCTGGAAATGGCCCACCTTGATTACCATACACATTGTAAGGAGAGTGATCACTTTAAATAAGCTATTACCAGCAGGAGAGTGGGGTGGGGGGAGAGAAAACCTTTTGTAGTGGTAAACACCCATTTTTTCATGATCTGTGTGTATAAAAACATCCTCACTGCATTTTCCACTTTTATGCATCCGATGAAGTGGGCTGTAGCCCACGAAAGCTTATGCTCAAATAAATTGGTTAGTCTCTAAGGTGCCACAAGTCCTCCTTTTCTTTTTGCGAATACAGACTAACACAGCTGCTACTCTGAAACCTGTCACTCCTTTTACTGGCCATAACTGAAAGGAAATCCCAGACAGAGGTGAGTTTGGGGGACAAGTTTGCAAGCCAGAGGAGAGAACTGGGAAAGCTGCCTCAGGGACGATGCTATCTCAGTTGCAACAATGGAGCCTGTTGCCCCCGAGTACTCCATGTTCATATGCGATGGAATATTGTTCCTCACAGGGTGGAAGAGGACTGGAATGCAGAGGACTGTGAGAACATTTTGTTCACAGAACTTCGCATGAAAATGTCCATTACCTCACTTCAGGCAATCTCCTCCTCCTGAAATGTTTCTTTGGTGAAGAAATTTTAAGACAAAAAAGACTTTGAGACTTCAAATAAGACTTTGAGAAAGTCAGTCAAAATGGCTTCTGATGACCAACCAGGGGCCCAGGGGTAACTTCTGCCAATCAGGGAAACCAGAAGAAATACCATATGGCTTCCACTGTACGACTGTTCCCAACTCCAAATGCACTGTGAAAAGCTGCCTTGAAGTTTTTGCAGAAATCTACTTTGTGCAAAAAATCACTTCCTACTCAAATTGAACTTTGTCATTAATGCAAAGCACATTTGGCATGAACATTTGAAGACTACAGAAGTGTCCTTTCTTGCTGAAGAATATAGCATGAGAGAATTTTTCAAACATACCCATTGCCTGTTGTGCATTTTCACTGTCCGAGAGGGAGTTTTAACTAGGATAACATAGCCTCCACTTACTCATCATGAAAAGAGAGTCACAGGCATAACCGACCCAGGGAATTCTACAGGTCCAACCAGCCAAGCAGATGTTATTTGGGAATGAACAAAATCCCGCTTGGAATATGGTCTTCCCACTTTGTTTCATCAAGTTTCTGAACATTTTGCATGTAATGTATTCAAGACACATCTTGAGAAATAGCATTTTCCAGCAGGGTGGCTCACCCAACGTCTATAAAAGAGGAGGAAAAAAGCCATAGGGGCCAATAACCATACACAATTAAAGAGCCCTAAGTTTAGCTAAATGATTACTAAGCTGGCCAGAGAAGTTACATTCCTTGAATTGAATGCATCCAAATGAAGTGAGCTGTACCTCACGAAAGCTTACGCTCAAATAAATTTGTTAGTCTCTAAGGTGCCACAAGTCCTCCTTTTCCTTTTTCCTTGAACTATGCCAATCGACTTCTATTCTGGCTGTAATCTAGTAGTTATAATGGCATATTTTATGCAGATTATGCACATTACCGATTTCTTATGTCTATTGCACAGCGATTAACATTGTGACACTACCGTTTTAAATTGGACGCTAGGAAAGAAATAACTACTGTAATTCTTGTTGGCTGGTCTATCAGAAAAACTTTGGTTGGCAGGGCACTTTGCTTTAACGCAACAAAACGGCATTGCTAAATCTGCTATTCTCCCTACAAATAGTTGAAATTGGAAAGAATTCAGTGGCTGAGGTCACTCGGATACCGTGGCAGAGTCATTATTGAATTTTGACTGCTCTGATTACAAAGAGTGCACACTCAGTCCATTAATTTGTAGTGTGGAAACTAAAAATCAATGGGGTGCTACTTAAAACCACTTTTGTAATAATTATAATCCCGCATGCTGATGTACATACACATGCAAAGGGAGCATGTGAGCTGCTGAAGAGCCAAAAGAGGATAGGAAAATAGCCAATGTGTTGAGCTGTATCTCAGAAAAGGGAAAACTCAGCCTAGACTAAAGCATTTGGGGCAAAATCCTGGCCCCACTGAAGTCAAAGAGGGTTTTGACACTGACTTCAATGAAGCCAGGGTTTCGCCCCTGGAAACTTAACTGCAACCGGAAGCCCAGGATCCATTCAAGAGACTAACAGGTGCTTACGTTTTCCTTAATAAACTCATTTCACGCTGGTGCTATGAGAACATTGGTGCAATAAGAATGGAAGAGAAGTGTATCCGTGGTCCAGGATGGAACCTGGGAGAGGTAATGTTTGGTGGAGTAAGGTATTTCAGAGGCAATACTATGTGACCTATTTACACCATATATTATGTACTAAATAGCACAGCTCTGCTAAAAATTAAAAGCTGTGTCCTTCCTCTGGTGGCCGCAGAGGGGATCTTGAGGGCAGCCTGGTGGAGGGAGTCTAGTTCCTTTGGGCCAGATTCCTGTGGTTTTTACTAGGAAAAAAGTATCAGGCTTCCAGGGAAAAGCCTGAGATAGGAGAGGATGTGTTACACACTGCTCTGTGAAAATGCGTGGTCAATATTTGCATATTCACTATTATCCAATTGCATTTTCTATTAAAAGGTCTGCAAATATTATAAGGGGATGCATTTGCCAATCTTAAATGCACCACACCCCATTGTGCCCTGGGTTACATAAAAACAGTCCACTGCAAACAATAGGATTGTATGGGTGTAACTCAGGACAGAATCGGAGTCATTATATATATATGTAAATGATGCATAATCTGTTGTTTTTCAAACCCACAAAGACCAACTTGATGACAAATGGAGCCATCCAGCTCCACCATGCCCAGTCACTAGGAGATATATAGTATAATTAAAAACAGTTCAATTTAAACTCTTCCTTCCTCTCCTCATCCCCACCACATTTATGTGACAGAAACCAACCAAAGCCAGAACATTCATAAAAGCATGACACCAACTTCTGTTGTTGAGAGAGACAAACCTTTGTACTTATACAGAAGAGCTCTCTGTAAGCCAGGGGTGGGCAACCCATGGCTCCGGAGCCACATGCAGCTCTTCAGAAGTTAATATGCGGCTCCTTGTCAGGCACCGACTCCGAGGCTGGAGCGATAAGCGCCATATTTCCAATGTGCTGGGGGGGGGGGGGGCTCAATGCTCAACCCCTAGCTCTGCCATGCACCCTGCCCCCACTCCACCCCTTCCTGCCCCGCTCCTCCTCCTCCCCACCAGAGCCTCCTGCACGCCACAAAACAGCTGATTGGGAGGTGGGGGGGGAAGTGCTGATTGGCTGGGCTGTTGGTAGGCAGGAGGCGCTGGGAGCGGGGTGGGAGGCTGCTGACATGGTACTGTGGCTCTTTGGCAATGTACATCGGTAAATTCTGTCTCCTTCTCAGTCTCACGTTGGCCAATCCCGCTGTAAAGTCAAACACTTGTCTCTCTCGCCAACAGAAGTCGGCTCAATAACAGATATGACCTCACCCACCTTGTCTGGGACCAACACAGCTACACTAGCACTGCATACAAATAACTCTGGTATCTCCGATGCCTCTGCGTGGTGGGTAGAGGATGACCCCACGTCAGCCAGTGCAGGAAACCCTCTTTCATCCGTAGTCATTTACGTCAAGAGAACGACAGGGATCTCAGATAAGTATGAGCTCTTATGTCGGCTGTAGTAGTGCCCTGTCCACGATCGGCTAGCACCCTTGCTTTTCAAACGAGACAACCCAACCTCTGCCTTGATATGTGAAATATGTACTGCAGCACACAGCGGGGAGAGTTAACTGGAACCTATCAGCCTGAACGGTCAATGTTTTTAGCTTTGTCAGTCTGTGACACAGTTAGCGTGATTTAGTCAAACGGTTTCACGAGCGCTCACATTGTTCTTGCGCTGAAAAGTGCTGCAAAAAAACCACAACACCCTTGCGGTATTTGCTCCTTCTGCTTGCGCCATGGCTGAACAGTACAATGGCATGTAAGAAGGGAATATACTCCCACACCAGTCTGCAAAGCTTTGCACAGGCCACAGGCTAGCAAAGGTGTCCTCTCTACTGCGTTCACAGTCAGAGAGAGAGAGAGAACTATGCAATTAAAGAATAGGAATTTACTTTTCACAGGTTGGTGTTGTACCGCAATGGAGCCAACGTATGGTCCAACATGCCAGTTACTCAGCTACCACCTGAGTGGAAGGGCAGGCCCTCGCTTAGGGGCCTTTGCTCAAAACAACATGCTTGTAACCAGCGTTGAATATTAGCAATGAGGCTCTAAACAAACCTCTTTCACATATAGAGGGGTCCGATTATCCTCTTCCTTACATGTGTGAGATCAGGAGTAATTCCATTCAGCTCAGTGGAGTGACACCTTTGTAACACTGGTGTTAGTGAGAGAAGAATTAGGTCCATCAAATGCATCCTGAGGGTTAGACTTCAACCTTAAACCCTAAAACCATCCTGAGAACCACGCTCAGATTGTGCCACTGAACGTTTTTCTGCGCTTATAAAATTAAATTTCTTGGCCATTCCAATATAGTCTCATTACAACTAACTGCAGCTGGAATGGATTCCATGGGTGAGATCAATGAAATGTGTTGATATTCAGCTGGAAGAAAAGAAAAGAGGAAAGAAGAAGAAATATCAACATTTTCCCTAGCTATTATTTTTGGCCCTATCATAGATGCATGAACAGGAAAGGCAGGCAATATGATCTATGAATGGCTGGGTTATTTGTAATGCAAAACCATCACCAGCTGCATGTATGCAAATAACACCACTTAGCTAACTCTGCACAAGAGCAGCCAGAGGTAGAACTTGCGATTCAAGTCAAAATCATGGCTGTGCTTGGTGAGCCAAAGGCACAGCCCTACTAATAAAAGGAACCTATAGCCACACAAGCAGAGATGCCATGTCAGGGATGCACCTGCCTCCAGATTTGGCCCGAACTGAGCAGTTCTATTAGTCTATCATGACTAACTTGTAACTCTAAGAAATGCTTTGCACATACATAATTAATTTGTGAAGGGCTCATACAAGGGTCACCATTACCATGTAGTCGTACAGGAGAGGGAGTGCGGAGGTTTTTCTGTGCACTTAGAATATGAAATAACTGTAAAGAATCCATCCACCTGTCTCCAGCTCAGCCTGTGATGTCCAGGGACCTGCAGGGGTCTCAGATGAATATGTGCTAACACTTAAAACTATGGTAGGGCACTGTCCGCAGTGTGCTAATTGACACAGACTTGACAGAAGCTAGAGCTGGAACAAAGCTATAAGATCACTGCGTTCGGTTCCCTGCTAGTGCAGTATATTTCCTAGAGCGTTGTCCAGTCCAGTTATAAATGTCTCAAGCAACCAGACTTCTACCAACTTCTCTTGGGGGCCTACTCTTATGGCTTCCTGTGCTGTTGTCTAAGTCTAATCAGAACAGTTCAGATGAGATTTATTATTATGGAATTCTTCATGTAGAGACAGTGGAGTGCATAAGATACATAATCCAGATTGCTTTAGTGAGCACTAATGGGGATCTTATTCAATCTTTTCGGAAGAGTTGATTTGGGGGTTCCCCCCACCCAATTTGCTTCATGCTTTATTGCCTGACTGATTTATTTCCTTTCACTGCTGCGTAAGTTACAGAGGAAAGCAGAGCTGCTCAGCAGCATGGTGCCCTGTTGCTGAACTCAGCTGTTTATGGATTCTAGCAGATGTTTCTGCTTCTAAGATTGTAAAAAACACACACACACACCCTGGCTATGCATCATTTTGTCCCTTATTTTCCACCTCTTCCAAATCACAAGGCAGCATTATCATAGCTGCGAAAATATCCCCAAATATGCCAAGTGACACGGATAAATAAGAGCTGACCTGAACTAAAACCAGAAGTTGTGCTTTTATGTGCAAAGAGGAAAATAAACAGAAGTGTCAGTCCAGGAAAGTGCAGCACCTCAGAGAGATTTCCCTAGATAGCCTAGTTAACAAAGACATGCAGATGACAGTCAGACTTCTGCTCTATTGATGCCAAGAGCTCTGTAAAAAACACACCCACCAAACAGAAGTCATTGGGACTCCAGGTTGGAAAGCAGATAGAAGTACATTTTCTAGTCACTCTGAAAGATGCTTGTTTTGTCAAAAAATTTTAAAAAAAATGAAAAAAATCTCACCCTAGACTTTGTGAATGACAGTTATTATTTAGTCAGTCTCTCAATACGGAATGGGTATAAAGTCATGCCATTATTGTGTGATTTCACAATCCAATTCAATTTAGTATGTTCTAGTCTGTGTGCTGTTTACATACCAATGAAACAAAACAACGATCAGAATACATACAGCCAGAATGGAACACGAGGATGGTAGTCAGAAGGAACTGAGGTCTCTAAGCCGGGCCAGGATATTACATGATATGGCCAAACCACAAAAGGTTTAGATCATTTGGTTTGGATAATCACCTAAAAAGCTTTTCCGAACTATGCAAACCAGCTGAGCCAGCAAACCTGAGCAGAAAATCTCCTGAGAAGGGGCTTTTTTGTGATGTTTATAGGTGGGCCAGAAGTGCTCTAAGACCAACCTGCCTTGTGGTGCTTCAGCCCTTCTGCTTCCAGACAGAAACAGCAACTGCAGAGGAGGCAAATATAAAAAATAAAGTGTGTACTGAACTTTTGGAACCTGCAAAGAGATCCTGGATGGTTCTTATTTTATCCAGTTCGGCTTGCTCATCCCTAGTTATTATTTTCTTCTCTATGAACCCACACAGCACTAACCCTGCCCTGTGGGGGCTGGTTGAGGCCCCAGCCGTGCACCACTGCAACATTACTCTGCACCCTTCTAGGGGGGCACACCCCACAGATTGAAGACCTCTGAGCTATGCAGACCCTATTTGTCTTTTGCCTTGGCCTGAACCTTTTCTAATAACCCGGGCCATATAAATTTATGTTGGATTCCATGTGAAGTCCAGGAGAAACTCCTGATATTACACAGCTCTTTCAAAGAAGAGTCTGTTTGTTCACCCTCCCATCTACCTCGGAGGGTTGCAGATTGTTGCCATAAGAGCTGTGGTGGTTATTCTTACACTGATGATTGATACGTCCAGAGCCAAATCAGTCAAAGTATGAAACAGAAAGAGTAATGTAATGTAGCCTCAGCAAAACACTCATTTCACGTGGACTCCCACAGAATTTACTTTTCCTTAATGCTCAAGAGAGCTCCCCTTCCCTCCACTTTAGTCTTGCTTTGCTGGCCTGCTTCCCCGCACCCCACCACAAGCACCAAAGAAGCAGGAGACTGAAAAACAGACATTTCTCCAGCAAGACAGCAGGTGCATACACCTACTTAGCATCTATGGCGGGCATAAAGGCTGGGGCTACAGTCACTGAACCTATCCCTGCTTTTCCTCGACTTGGAACTAGATTGCTTCCTTCCCAGATACGGGAAGAGCTCAGGAGGCTTTATACCTCCAGACATTTACAGCAGCAAGAAAGAGCCCTCATGGAAGCTTCCTTGGGGAAGCAACCTTGTAACCCTAGACTTCCGTGGCCTAGAAAACACGCTATTACAATGTGCAGCTGGCTGCTCCTCCACCGTCTGTGCAGATGTCCTGGCACTCACATGATTCATTGGAGGATTCTTTGCTGTGGTTTACCCTGTATAAGGCACTGCGGGGGGGGGTTAACCCTAAATTACAGAGAAAATAAGCAGAGAGAAATTCGATGAGGTAAGGAAATAAAAGGGGAAGGGTATACTTTTAAAGCCGCAGATAAGGATTTAGCTGTGTGATTTCTATTGATGTTAAGGATAGCTACACAATTGCAATCCCATGTGTCACTATGAACAGACGGCTCTTATTTATTCACAGTACAACTCAGGGATGACCAACACTGGGAGCTCTGAGGGTTACACTGGTACCTTCCCAGTAGCCCAAGGGCTGCACCTAATTTGCACTAAAATGTGCATAATATTTAAAATAAAATATTCAGCCAACCATGTTTGCTCCTACGCAACCTCTAGATACAGGAAATTGCTAGTCACATGGGTTCATCAGCAGTAAAAACCTGTGGCGGCTCAGCTTTCTCCCATGGCTAACTAGCCAGTTTATGCATACAAATGTTTGCAGGCACAAATCCAGCATCTGTTGTAAATTTATTCCATGAAATCCTGTGGTCTTTTCCCATTGTCTAATATCACAGATGTGGTACGTGCCATCCCGACTCAAGTACCGCACAGAAGAACAACTCCAAAGAGAAACCCTGATCCTTAAGCACCAAACATCTGGATACAGTGCAAGCAGCAGCGATCCCCGATCAAACCTCAGTGTTTTCAGGTCAGCAGGTGGCTTGATTCACTGCCACCAGGACTCTGAGCTTTGTGAAATTCCTGGTTAACTGATCACAAACTGTGAAGGCTGGAGAAGATACAGGCTCTAAGATGAAAAGGAGTACAGCTCATGAAAGCTTATGCTCAAATAAATTTGTTAGTCCCTAAGGTGCCACAAGTACTCCTTTTCTTTTTGCGAATACAGACTAACACGGCTGCTACTCTGAAACCAGGCTCTAAGATAATACCCTGGTATGTGAGAGGGTGTATGTTGGAGGGGACTGCGTATCTCCGAGTGAAATAAAAAGCCAGAAACACAAACTATCACCCAATGTGTTACTACTTTGAAACACGCTGATCACATGCCCTGTTGTTTTTTTGTTTTTGTTTTAATCACAAGAGCTCTTTTGCTTCATGCTTGAGTCACTTGGCCTCATATGATGCTGATAGATCAAGGACATGCAGAGAATTCAAATGGCTTTTTTGGTTTCCTCTGCATCCAGATGATACGAAATGCAACTCAGTAACATCATCCGCTCATTCAGTACGACCGCAGAGATTCTCAGACTGTTAAAAGGACGCGTTGTGTGCGTTAGGGGATGGGACTAAAGAACTGTGATGCAGTCTCATATGTGAGCGGGAAGCACTCTCCCCAAGTATGGCTCTTTATTAGATAGATGACTATAAAGCCATATGTCCACAGGTCCCTCAAAAGTTCAGTGCCAAGGGGATGAAGAGTTACATTCTAGCGGTTTTCCATCAGGTCAGTTTTTCTAACCAGTTTCTTCATTCTCCCACACTCACTTCCTCTACCCAGTTAGATACATAACCAATGTGGTGGTGTTAGACAACAAAGCAGGAATCCCTTACCAGCACTGAGTGACGCCTTGCCACCACTGACTGCTGTGATCTGAGGCACGCGTGCACACACACACACGAATGGAACAAATTCATCCTTGCCCAGATCCCAGATCCCAGCACGAGGACGGAAGGAAGGCAGCTTGTGCCTGCCTTATTCAGGCACTTCGGGGGCTCTATCAGTTTCCATATCAAGCCAAAGTAGCCCTTAGCTGCATCGGTCCCTAGGGGGCCTTTTGAGAGGACAGAATTTGCAGAGCACAGGCTTTTCCAGTCAAGTCCCTTCCCACAATTTCTCAATCTCCTCTACGCTGATGCTGCTCCACCTTCCACTCCACCCCGCTGATCTGTCCTGGAACACCTTGTGTCTGGGGTTGCTGTAAGGGGCAACTTAGAGCTGGCTTCTCATCCGTCCCCCTTCTGCACTGAGGCTATTCCCAGGGAGGATGGCGAAGGCCTTAAACTGGCCACATGGCCCCTAGGCTGGTGCTCAGAATGGCAGGGAGATGATGTACCAGGATCAGGACATTTAAGTAGCTAAGACAGCAACCAAAATCTGCTCACTTATCTTTAGGACACATTTCCGTCCAGCCAACTGTCCCCTGGAAAAGAGAACCGAAAAGGGACATGAATTGCAAAAGGAGTTGTTTATGCTCCACTCCCCCTAATCAATAGGTTGTTATCTTAATCACGAGTCAAATGGAGCTCAGAACAGGTTATGTTATTGGGCAAACAAGCACTGTTGGTTTCAAGCTGCTTCTGGCAACAAAAAGTCACTCTCTTTTAAAGGTGGAATCTTTCTTGATGAGCAGAAGGTAATGTGCTATGGCCTTGGGGTTTCAGAATACAAGTTTATGGAGCCTGGGAACATGTGGTTTACCTAAATTCTCAGGAGTTCATAGTATATCATTTTAAGTAGGAATAAAATACCCCCCCTCATGGTTTTTGTTATTGTTTATGTAATGCCAGAGTGCATCAGACATTAAGCTAACATGTATATGAATATACAGTCCTTGCTCCCCGAAGACCTTACAATATAAATACACAAACAACATATAAAGGGTTGTGGGGAAGGATGCAAAGTTAGGTTTTATCTGGTTTTTGTTGTTTTGTTTTTGTTTTTAAATTTCCAATCCGTTTTGTTTCATCCATGCTTCTTTGAAGGACAGCGGTAGTGCTTACAGACCCTTAGGAAGATATTATCTACTAGTTCAGCAAAGCACTTGAAATCAAGGGACTGCTGTGTGTATGTGCTTGTGTGTTTTGCTACATCAGGGCCTTAGTTTTAAGGAATCTGAAAGAGCAAAGTGTGGTGGTGTAGCAAATGAGGGATTCCAGGTGATGGGGGCTGCCTGGGAGAAAGGCATAAAGGGCAGATTTTGCTGTGTGTGTGTGCTCGACAAGTCATTTCAGCACCAACATTGTATCATCACAACATCATGATTTTGCAAAGAAACACTGTGGATCACAGTGAACGATGGGATGCAATCTCATTTTGCTGGCCCAGAATAATTTTCAGAGACTGTATTTCGTAGTACTCTAAGCCACACCGAGAATCAGGGTGGTTCTACCAAATTGGGACTGTGTAACAGCCCAAGGGGAGAACCAGTTGTTCTTTAGGTAGGGAGAAGACTGTACAGCTGTCAAAGGCCTCTCCTTCTCTCTCCCCGCTAAACAGATTCTCTGCGCTTTACTGGAACTGAGCTGATAGAGCTAGGAGGAAAAACACCACACTGTGCATCTGGCTATTATCTCCATGGCAAGCTGTGTGAACGGATCCCATTTTCATAATGCGTCTGAGAAATAAAAAGCTTTATTTGCTTCGTTTTAACAGCCCTTTTGCACCAATCGTGGAAACCATCTTTCTCTGCTCAAATAAGTTTACAAGTTCACTGAATTTCAGCAGGAGAAGCTTAAACTACGTGGAAGCTGAAACTCCCAAGCAGAACCTCACATTCTCTAATCTGACCTTATGCAACAGAGTGTTTTACATTGTACAGACAAGCTACATGGCTACGCTACTTTGAAAAAACTGGTGGCAATTCAGAAAGACTCCATTAGGAACCTGCAATCCTTAGCCAAATTAAATTAGCTTAATAGAAAATTTGTGCTTTGCACCGAGAGGGCTCCAAATGACACTCAATAACAACCATTATGTCCATTGCTCGGTATGCATCCCCCATGGAAAATCAGTACAGACACACCTAACTGGCGCTCATTATTGTGTTCAGTGAGGAAATCCCATTAATATAGCTTCGATTAGTAAAAGTTGTATTTCAGTACATTAGCTGGTATATACTTCCACAGTGGTTGAAGACCTAATGGCATCAAGGTTTCGGTCTAGCCAATTCTTCCTACTGCATTAACATTCTATTCAAACCCAGCCCAGTCATGCTTTTGAAAGAAAAGGGCTATTTACGTACGCAAATGCAAGAGGTGTTAATTAACACATTCACTTTTATTTGCATAATCAGTGTTAAAAATATTTTTATAGGTTAATTAGACATGATGCAAATTGGATTAAGAAGATTTAATTTGGGTTTTGATAACCTGACTATTATATTTCCACAGCTGTAAATATATTCGGCATTATATGCTGATTCTAAAGCCCTCGTTTGCTTTTCAAACACGGTTATTTGGCAGGCTTAAATGATTTATTCTTCCTCTTTTCCCTTGCAAACTCTCTATTTCAAATTCCACTAACTGCAGTCATACCTAGCATAGATGGATTTAGCCAGTAAGCCCCTCAGATGTTTCGACACTTTATGGAAGTCTACCATTTGCTATGCACTCTCGTTGTTCAAGCACAGAGTAAAAACATGTTTACAACTTCCTCAGACTCCCCTGTGCCTGGAGGAATACTGCACAAATCTTCAGACCAATTGCAGGGGACGTCACAAACCAACCTAAGGTTGATTGAATGTTTATGACCCTCTGCAACAAGGTTGGGCTAATGAAACACCAACCCAAGCAAGCATCACATGGTTTTATATAGATCATACATTTGCACGGATCTAATCCACAGGAGAGCAGTAAACATTCGTTATGGTAATGTGCAATGAGAGCCAAACTAACTTCCATTGAAAAGCATGATACAATTCTAATTGCCTGAAATTGGAGAAGACTGGACCTGAGAAACAGTCACAAACGGGTATGTTACATCTGGATTAACCCTTAACAAAAACATACAACTCAGAAGCATAGGAATCATCATTTTAATCAAACCTGTGCTTCCTGGAGTCAAGTATTCTGTCTGACAGTGGCTAGATGCTTCAGTAAAAGGTGCAAGAAATGCTGCATTAGACACAGGGTGGATTTCTTCCTATGCCCCGGCAGTTAGTGGTTGGCTTATGGCCTAGAGCATCAGCATTTATACCTCATCTGGTTTTATCCTATCACATGTACTCATTATCCATATAAGTGTCTACTCCTGATGGTGAGAAGGAAGGCAGACTCCTCCTTCTGGTATATCTCAGAGTGACCCAATCAGGTACAGAGGACTTCAGATTGGAAGAATTCTGGGAGAAAATAATTGTCCACATACCAAAGAAAACAAAACAAAAACAAAACCACCCCAACTTTTTTCTATTATACTGAACATTGTCAATACCGAAAGCTTTTCATGATGATCCCACACTAATGCTTATGAGTTAATCAAGGCTCATTATAGAAGAGTTCATTGACGACTTGATGGACCAACCACGGATGAAACAAGATCAAAGCTATCAAGCCAGACAAATCTATGCTCAGTAAAGATCTTTAAAAGACATTCATGCTGGAAAAAAAATAGCTCTATTCTATTCATTTCAGCTTAAACGGAGAAGTTTTATTGTCTGAAAAGTGAGTGCCCAGTTATAGATCAGCAGATGGTACCGTAGTTAATGTAAGTGTCTCCAGATTTCCAGGTCGTAAGTTTAATAGCTCTACTAAGTAGTGGTTAACATGAGCCCTCAGTCTTTCAAACAATAGATGGCACCATGGATATAAATGAGTTTAATGCTGAGCAGATGCGAGCGTTCTTACCTGTTCCTTGAATTTGGTGCTATCCTTTGACAGCTAACGGTCGTGGTTGAATGTTTTCCACCATTCCCCACCTCCTGCTTCACGTTCCATTGCCGGGGATCACTTGTCTTCACGCTCAGAATATTCACACCCTTCTTCACCTTGGCCCTGTTGGGAGCAGTGATTGTGAAATATTTAAAAGAGGGTAATTCATGACTGTGGCCTTCCTAATGTAGCTCAAAAAAATTCAATACATCAGCATTAAGGAAAGTATCGAAGGTGTTTTAAAATCCATTTGAACCTGGTAAAGATAGCAGGAGGGATAACATTAATGCAGACCTAAGCTTTGTCTACCAATGGCAACCTTTTAATTTTATTGAAAGGATCAATTAACTATATCTATTTCCATAGTCTCAGACTTTTAGGCCATCATGATCACACCATCTTCATGTTGTGAAACTTTCTGGGAAAGCCAGGTTCTCTGGGGGTGGTTTATGAAGACAACTGTGAATGTAAGAAAATTTACACACTGGATTCTTCCCCCTATTTCTGAAAAAATTCCTCACTTCGGTAGAAATTTGCCCCACCGTGGAAGTCCTAGGAACCCAAGCTTAGGCTATGGCTACACTACCGGGCATACAGCGGCACAGCTGCATCGAAGCAGAGAGAGCTCTCCCGTCCACTTAATTACTGCAGCCCCTGAGTGGCAGTAGATACGTCAGTGGGAGAAGCTCTCCCGCCGACATAGCATTGTCCACACCAGCGCTTAGGTCGGCGTAACTTACATTGCTCAGGGGGTGCCTTATTCACACCCCTGAGTGACATAAGGGGTAGTATGTACATGGGCTTAGACACTTCATAGGAGTCTCATTTGGACTCTTTCCATCGGCATGAATTTCAGTAGCAGCTCTTTAAAGAAGCCTTTTTTCCTTGCTTCTAATATACTTGTAGTTCCGTGGCATTATAACAGTGGGTTGGTTCATATTCTCGCTTTTTGTGTTTTGGGGCCTCTCATTCTAGAAGGCATTGTAAGGAAATTCTCCTCTGAAAACTTTACCATACAAAGAACGTCGTCTCTTGATTAGAGCTAGGATCTGTATTTTCATTTCTGCCATGGATTTGCTACGTGACCCTGAACACGTTAGTTAATCTCATCCTATGCTTCTAATAACATCAGCACTGGATGTTGTCAGGTTTAATTAAAGAGAGTTTATAAAGTGATTGAAGATTCTCTTAAGTGCAAAATTTATGCCTCCAATTTTGGTGACAATCAATTTTCATCACAGGACATCAAGAATGAGAGACCCCTATCCATCTACATAGGCACTGATACAGTTCCCATCCCCAGAGTATTTGTGAACTCACAAAAGTCACTTGGAGTTGAATTCTCGTACATGTGTGCGTGTGTACAGGGGATAGCAGTCAATTACAACACCTGGATTTTGCAACAGCCTGGCCCCAGCCTCAGTTAGAGCAACCTAAGTGCTGCTCTAAATCATGCCACTGGTGTATTGTCCTTATGGGGCTTACCCAGTGGAAGCCTGGAGGAAAGGGCATAGAGCACAATGGAAAATTGGGCTCTGAAGACTAGATTTTCAAAGGTTATTAGGCACCTAAGGATGCAGATATGTGTTTTGAAAATCCCACGAGGCACCTAAGTGCCTAACTCCCACTGAAATCAAATTTTCATTTCACCAAAAAAATTGCATTTTTTTTTTCATTTTGGGTCCACCTGAAACAATCCCACCCCACCTCCTCAATTCTTCAGTCTGTCACAAACTGAAAAAATCAGCTATTCTAACAGCTCTCCTTTGAGCATTTATGAAGCTTTTTTTTAAAATTTTTGGTCAAATTCTTCATTAAAAAAAAAAAAAAAAAAAAACAACAGCCCTGGAACTGAAATTTGATAAAACCCCTGAAATCCAAATCTGAAGAACACCCACTGCTTAAGTGCTAATATCTCACCAAAGAAAGAGAGGTAAAAGCCCTTCAACCTAGACCTTTTGTGCCTCTTCCACTTGAAAACAGCTTTGAAATGGCACAATGTCAGTGGAAATTGGATTCACAACCTTTGAATTTTGATTAGGTTTACAATTTCCTCAGGAGTTACAAATTGCTTTTTCAACCATGCAGCTCAAAATAGTCAATGGATGGACTCTTGTTTATTGGGGGAGGGGGGACACTTTATCTGGCCAAGGTTAGGAATACAATCCACTACCAGAGGACAAAAGGCCCTGACTACAATACCAATTTGTTAATTAACTACAATATTGGGCATTAGGATGAGTGGCCTTCGCATCTACCATTATGTAAAACCCATTTAAAGAAGCAAACTATTCAGGAATAAAGTAGGTTACATTTAGTAAAGAAAAATCAATGTTGTGATTGCACTTAGCACTAGAATTAGGGTATGAATACCCACAAGACTAAGCTTCCTAAATAAATATGCAGAAGTGTAATCTGTTACTCTCCCTCTAAAAGGGGCACTGAGGTTTATATAACAAGGTCAATGGATGAATCAGAATTAGGTCAGACCATACGGAGTACCATGTACTTTTAAGTAGGTCTCTACTTACATGCTTCAAATGTTTTCACTTAAATGTTAATTTACTTATGATATCTGACCACTAGCAGAGTAAAGTCTATTTAGTTCCTTTCCAAAGATTGGTTGACCTCGTTGTATGGCTGTAATTAAATATTCATTAAAAATAACCAACAGTACCAACTTTGTATATGAAAACTTGTAAGTCTCAGCTCCCAAATAAACCCCTAGACTAAAGACCCATTGGCCAAATTGCTTGCCAGTCTCCTGTATTTACCTCCCTAACCCATGTAGCGTTTATACACATGCCACATTCTCTAAACTGAGGCAAGTGCGGTGGGTGATAATAAGTGGAGACGACAAGCAGCTGGAATACTCCAGGCTTCCTCAGAGCACACTTCCCCACTCCAATTGAACAATTTTCCTCTCTGCTGTGCCTATTCAATCACATAGGATCACTCAGCCAGCCACTTTGTTTTATCCATCCCTTCTCCAAAATGCAGCGTGCCAACCCATAGAAACTTGTCACTCATCCTGTCTGAATTTTTGGCCAATTATACCACAACATGCTTTTCAGCTGCTTTCCCCAACAGCAGGAGGGCCTAATCATCAGAAGGGAGCAGGACATACTTGAGTTCATCGAAACCCAGTGTCAAAACCGAGCAAATCAAATTTTGTCTTCCATCTTTCATACTTTATTTCACTCTCTCTTTTCCATCTCCGTGGGCCACATTTTCCATCAACCAGCCGAGCAAGTAATCCCTCACATACCACCACTGCTGCTCTCTGGAGCGTTAGAAGTGGTTACATTTGCTCCAGGCATTTGGTTGTCCAAACACCCAAAGAATTAGATCTCAGAATACAGACTATTGGCATTTCTACAGCATCCAACATAGCCTCTAGGTGTTGGTTTTGGACCTCTGTCCAAAGTAGGACCAAAATTCTCCTGTTTTGCCTTCCTTTGGCCATAAGCTACATTCCACATGAATGCTGCCAGAACTCCTCGACCATTTTGACTACGTGCTTTCCATGGCAATAGTAACCCAACCAAGGCTCATGGCCTACCCTATCAAATCCAGTATTCAAAGGCCTGAAATCCTACCCTGGTCCTTGAAGTTTCACTGAACTGCATTGCTCCTCTCATAGGGTCCCTGATCAGCTGAGAACTCACTCCTGCAGTTGAAACAGGGACAGGACCACCAGTCAGCCAGCAAGGTGAGACAAAGGGAAGAGTCCTGCTTCCTTCCAGCAGGCCATACGCTAAGAAAGGAGGAAGTGTGCAGTCTCCCCTCCACGTCCTCCACAGGTAAGCCACATGGATGGAGGAACAGAGGATGGGGAAAGATCTAAACATGAGTCCCAATCCAGCAAAGCACCAAAGAATATGCTTAATTTTAAGCATGTGAGCAGAACCATTAGCTGTTCACATGCTGAAAGCTAAGCATGTGTTAAGTGCTTTGCCGGATCAGGGCTGTAATTTTTGATCCTTTGGCAGAAATGAACCACACAGTGGAGAGATGAATCACTTCAGGTTAGAATTGGATAGAGTAGAGTAATGGTGAGGTCAGCTTCAGCTTCACACTGAATCAGGGTTTCTCTAAGGATGGATTTGAAGCCCTTTTCCACATAGTAGCCAGAATGCTGAGTGATGCAAGCTTGTCTGTTATGCTTGGATCTGTGTGGTTATTAATTTGCATCACAAAAAACTTGTACCTCAGATTTGTCTCAGACTCATTTGGGGGGCTCCTTCCTCTTCTCCCCAACAGATAGATAGAGCATTTTGTTGGCATGGAAAACAAGTAGCATCCTGACTTCAGAGAAGACAGTCCCTGACAATTTACATTTGAAAAAATCACTGGATAATTCTTGCCAGGACTAAAAGGAATTTTAGAAAACCCCACAATAATAAACAAACTTTGTTTAATTTCACACTTTCCAATCAAAAACTGGTTTCAGAGTAACAGCCGTGTTAGTCTGTATTCGCAAAAAGAAAAGGAGGACTTGTGGCACCTTAGAGACTAACCAATTTATTTGAGCATAAGCTTTCGTGAGCTTCATGCATCCGATGGAGTGAGCTGTAGCTCACGAAACCTTACGCTCAAATAAATTGGTTAGTCTCTAAGGTGCCACAAGTACTCCTTTTCTTTTTTCAATCAAAAACTGAGGCACTCAGTTTCATCGGCAAAGTTTCATTTAGACTAAAATGTCTCAGGCTTCCTAGAGTGTAAAGTTTAGAGACAAACAAAAACATAATTAATGTGTTCAACTCAACTACAGATACAAACCTTGTCATTGTTATTGCATTTTGGTGTCTCTTCTGCTGTTAGATTACAAGAAACCTCATGTTTATCAGTAACTATATGTAATAAGCATCTGATAAACGCAGTACATACAAATAGCAATTAAATCAGCAACAGCCACAGCAGAAGATGGATTTATGACTCTAGGAGTCTTTGAAGCCTTCTCACATTAAAATTTTCCCATTTAAATTAAAATCTGAGGTGCATGTTTATGGTCACAATGGGTGAATACCACCTGCAACAGTAAGATATCGAAAGGGCAAGCTTCACCTCCAATCCTAAATTCCAACACCTTCCTAGTTCCACTAGGAGCAGCTCCTAACAAGAGACTCCCAGTGGTGTTGTGTGGGATTGTTGCGATACGGACAAGAGATCTAACAGTTAAGACCCTGCAATCATACATGATTCTGCTGCAAAATCAAAGTCTGAGATGAGATTACAACACTAAATTTCCCCAGTGACCGACATTAGGTTTGAAATAGTTTTCTAGCGCCAAGCCCTCCAGTCCCTGCCAGTGTGTTTTCTTTTCAGAAGGTTATACCTAGCTTTGAATCTTTTGTGTGCCATTTAAACTCCATCCTTCCCCTTCCATACTGTTCTTTGATCCCAGCAGTGTCTACTCTCAGATCAACAACTGCTGCTTCATACAGAACAAAACAATCTCACCTTCTCAGGTGCTGCACTGTATGACTTTTCAGTAAGAAGTTTTCTAAATTTTATACATTATACATAAAATCTTATGCTTTGACTTAGCAAACCCTGACCCCTTTTGACAGGTTTCAGAGTAGCAGCCGTGTTAGTCTGCATTCGCAAAAAGAAAAGGAGTACTTGTGGCACCTTAGAGACGAACAAATTTATTTGAGCATAAGCTTTCATGAGATGCATCCGATGAAGTGAGCTGTAGCTCACGAAAGCTTATGCTCAAATAAATTTGTTAGTCTCTAAGGTGCCACAAGTACTCCTTTTCTTTTTTTACCCCTTTTGGTTGTTCTTCTCCAGTGCCTCAAATCCTTTCCTGCCTGTAATATTTGCTAACACTCAGTATACTCCAGTAAGGCTCCACTGATCTGCCCAGGCTATGAGAGAGCACCAAATGTTACTGAATTCCGAAGGTCACATTGTAAGAAATGATTTCATCATCTCAGGACCCTTTTGTTTTTTTTAAACTCAAAGAGCCTCTCCTGGTAGCTGTGGGCTGTTCCTGGGCTGCACTTTCCAGCAACTCTCTGACCTTCTCAAGTTCTGCCAAAAGAAATTTAACCTCTTTCTGCCATAATTTAAATCAACCCCTTCTCTTCTTTGCTTCCATAGCAAATCAGCAGATTACAGCCAGCTTGTGGCATCCATAAAACTCAGGCAGGAGACTAACTGCGACAATTAAACAGGGTTTGTTTTATTAAGAAAATCTTTTCCTTCCATCTTTCTAGGTGAAGTGAGGCCCGGAGTCTCACTCTAGCTCTCAGGGGGCAGATGTCTACACTGCAAAATGGTAACAATTGAATGCCTCATTGCCAGTCGCAACAGAAAAGCCAGAGGCTGAATGGAACATGGAGTCTGACCTTAGTGGCATATAACCTCCAGATGTACGTGCAGAACCTCTAATAAGAAAAGGATGATTGTGTGGTTAAGGCACCAGATCAGGACGCCCAGCTCTGCCACAGGTTTCCTGTATGACCTAGGGCAAATCACTTAATCCTTCTTTGCTTAAGTTCTACATTAATAAATGGGTATAACGATACCTCCTCTTTCTCACCCTTTGTCTATTTAGCCTGCAGGTTCTTTGGAGCTGGGGCTGTCTCTTATTATGCGTAGATACAGCATCTCACACAATGGAGCCTCAGTCACGACTGGGGATATTATTATTCCAGGTTGCTATCCAGTACATTGGTAAATCCAATGGGTCACCTATAGATAGCTTTTGGTATCTAGGATTTCTAGATTGCAGGAAATTGCCTATTAAGTTAACCATTCTGTCAGGGAAAGTCTTGCCTACCAACCATCCCATTCTCTCCAGGAAGCTGCTTTCTCATGGGATAGTCAAGGTAAAGCCTCCAGTAGATGGTAATTGACACGTGATATGTACCGCTCTCTATATACTCTACAAATCTGGGCATCTGGAATGGGCAAGCGCAGAGCAGAGCGAACATGAACAATAATGAACAAAGTTATCAAACATTTTCTGTTGTGCCAGCAAACAGATTTGGTTCACACATTTATTGTTATTTGTGTTGCCGCAGCACCTAGGAGCCCCATCACAGACCAGGACCCCGTTGTGCTAGGCCTCCAAAAGCCCCTGCCCCCGAAGAGTTTACCATCTAAGTACATGACAAGAGACATCAGATGAATACAGACAAGTGGCTGAGGGAGCACATGGAACCAGTGAGGCATTATTGGTCAGTATGATAGCGGCGGTCAAGTTTTGGTTCTGCTTCACCCATCCCTATGAGCGACAGGTGAGCCTGGCTATCCAGAGAAATCACCTCCCTCCCAGTGACATATTGGCACAATCAAGTCAACAGAAGCCTCCAACTGGAGCCTCTTTGACATAAACAAGAGGCGTCCGCTGGCAGGGCGTTATGTGTGAAGGATCCTTGGGTGTGGAACTCACTTTCACAACTCCACCCTGCTTGGCTAGCCAGGGCTTTGATACATGAACATCCTGGGCATGCTGCAAAGGCCTGGTTTTTTCCCCGCTTCCCTCAGGCTCTCGGGGATGCAATGGGAGGTATCTATGCTCACGGGCTGTCCGTTGGCACTGCTTGTGGGATTTTCAAAAGGTGCCCCACGGATTTGGTCACCCTGGCCCAGTATTTAGGCACTGAACTCCCACTAAGGATCAGGGCCCCAGTGCCTATTCATTTCAATGGGAATTGGTGCATCATATCCCTTAGGTAGCTTTGAACAGCTTGGCTTCACAGCTCCCCCCACTCCCCACCCCGCGGGCCAGCTACATTTTCAACATTTAAAATAAAGAAATCAAAAGAACCAGAATCTGAACACTTTGGGGAGCTTCCTGGGTCAGCTCAGGTCCATTTTGGCGATTAGCTGTTTGTTAACACTCGCAATCCCTTCAAATTCCCAGCCAATTATTATTATTTTGAGTCTGTGAACTAGTTATTTAAGCTTCTAATATATCTCCCAGCAAAACTGCTTTCCTCAGCTCTGAGAGGTAATACTTCCCCCTCTACCCCCTCACCCCAGCATTAGTTAAGGGATTATAGGGAGGATATGAGAAAATATATTTTATATATATATACACACACACACATTCAGGAGTGATCTACAGTATGTAGAGACTCTAGGGTTGTCTTTCAGGCAGAGAGGAAACTCCATCTGAATTTACAACCTGTTAACATTCTGCCTCTAGCAAAGATAAACACTGCAACCTGGGAGCATTCACGGAAACTGTCATGGGGCCTCTACTGTGTTTAACTTGGATCAGCTGGATAGTAGAGATTTGAGGGGAAACAACAGTATTACAGGTTTCAGAGTAACAGCCGTGTTAGTCTGTATTCGCAAAAAGAAAAGGAGTACTTGTGGCACCTTAGAGACTAACAAATTTATTTGAGCATAAGCTTTCGTGAGCTACAGCTCACTTCATCGGATACATACTGTGGAAAGTTTAGAAGATCTTATTATATACACACAAAGCATGAAAAAAATACCTCCTTCCACCCCACTCTCCTGTTGGTAATAGCTTATCTAAAGTGATCACTCTCCTTACAATGTGTATGATAATCAAGTTGGGCCATTTCCAACACAAATCCAGGTTTTCTCACACACACCCCCCACCACACACACACACAAACTCACTCTCCTGCTGGTAATAGCTTATCTAAAGTGACCACTCTCCTTACATTGTGTATGATAATCCAGGTGGGCCATTTCCAGCACAAATCCAGGGTTTAACAAGAACGTGTGGGGGGGGGGGGAAGGGGGGGCGTAGGAAAAAACAAGGGGAAATAGGCTACCTTGCATAATGACTAAGCCATTCCCAGTCTCTATTCAAGCCTAAGTTAATTGTATCCAATTTGCAAATGAATTCCAATTCAGCAGTTTCTTGCTGGAGTCTGGATTTGAAGTTTTTTTTGTCGTAAAATAGCGACTTTCATGTCTGTAATCGCATGACCAGAGAGATTGAAGTGTTCTCCGACTGGTTTATGAATATTATAATTCTTGACATCTGATTTGTGTCCATTTACTCTTTTACGTAGAGACTGTCCAGTTTGACCAATGTACATGGCAGAGGGAAATTGCTGGCACATGATGGCATATATCACATTGGTGGATTACAATACAGCAGTATTACAGAGGGCCTTGAGTGGTGCTGGTATTCTGCCTCAGCCAGGTCCTTCCCCTTCCTTGAATGTGGAAGGCTATTTAACACTGAGACACTTCACAGAAGCGCTTTAAAAAAAAAAAGCAAGGCAGCCCCTTAAATTGTCACAAAAACCCGGCTTGACCTGCACCCTGGATGACTGGATTAGATGAAGCCAGCAAGGAGGTGACAGTGTCAGGCTTGACTCATCAGAGAAATAACAAGTTGGAAAAAAGGCAGAAGAGCTGGCCCAAATCTCTACCTCTGCACCAGTTATTCTCAGGGTCAGATAAATCTTTTCTTCTCTCACTCCCTGTCCCCAACCCCACAGGCTCAGGGCTTTATATGATATTGCAGCACTGCCAACCCTCATAATTTGAATCACAAGTCACACAATATTTGGTGTTCTTCATAAAGCTCCAGCTCCTGGAGTCATGTGAACACCTGAGAATCTCAGCTTTCTTTAAAAAGAAAGACGTGTCTAGGCCTCCCAGGTGTAGAGGAATGATTGACAACATGAACCCAAGTGTTTTCAATAAAGAGAACCGCTCATTTATTATTGTTTAAAAAACCTCATGATTTTTAAGACTCTCTCGTGATTTTATGAAGTTTAACTCATGATTTTTGAATGCTTGGGGCTGGCAATACTAATATTGTGGTCAGGCCTCACTGTGGCTCCTTTCAAATCTGACACCAGGTTAGCTCTTCCCCTCGAATTGCACCTCAAAGCACATGAATCTTCTCCCCCAAAGTCAAAGGGGAATTCTGGGTGCACAAGCAATGCAGGATGAAGACCAGAGCAGGAGCAACAATGTCTTTTGGTGCCTAGAGAATTCTCCCAGAAATTCTCGGCAGCCATTTTACATCTGAGAGCAAACTTTTCCTAGTCAGTGACAACACCTAAATAAGGAGGAGCATATATATATATATATATATATATATATATATATATATATATATATATATATATATATATATATATGCACCCTATTAACCTTGAATTCAAAAGTAACTGGGACAACGCAAGCAGTGGGCACATCTCTCAGACTTGTATGGAAGGAACTTTAAAAAGCTGAGGCATAATCGCACCAAGTTAAGGCCCCTGAAAGGTCCTCACTGCAGGACTGGGGCCCAAATTCTTGTGAGTTAGCGCCCCGTGAGTAAGGGTTGCAGGATGGGGCCCTAGCCCAGCTGGACAGGTTGCCTTCTGCCCTGGTTCACCTCTAAAGGAAATTGAAACAAGCAGCTATCCAACCAACACACACACACACTCTGTAGATAGGAAGCACAGAGTGGGTAAATCCCGAGGAGGGATTTCGCTGCGCATGCTAAAGATGACCTCTATAGATCTATATTATAGGATTGCAGACATTTTTGAGATAAACAAATGCACCGAGATAATGTTCGCCACTGCGTGCACTTTCCATTATTATGACAAGATCTCCCTAAGCTGAGCATGCATGGCATTCCTCCAGCTCACACGGCAGGAGCATTACTGGGAAAAATACTTACAGTTTGCAGCATTTATTAGGATTATTACTTAGACCCTAAATGACTTTCCCTACAGTCCCTTTGTATTTTTAATCCTCTCCTCAGTCCCCCTCTAGCAGCTGTTACTGCTACGCTTTACCATCAGCTAAGCAGACTACAAGGCTGCTTTTCCTCTTTCCTAGGAGGAATTCTACATTGCTGAGCTTCAACTGTTCGAAAGAGGGATGGGTGCCCTGAAAATGTCAATAAATGAGCGGTTATGTTGGGAGCTTCTGCCAAATTCAAATTTTAGGTGTGCTGCTTTACAATTCTCTCAGGGGCTTCACAGAAATTAGGACAGGAAAAGAATGACTGCAGTCGATCAGCTAGTCCATCTTCCAAGAGCCCATGCAGGATTGTCCCCTGCAGTACAGGCGCCCACTCCATGGGTGCTCAGGGGCACAAGCACCCATGGGAAAAAACACAGTGGGTGCTCGGCCCCCAACAGCCAATCAGCTGTTTGGCAGCTGCCCAGCAGCACTTGCGTGAGGGTGGAGAGCAGCGAACGGCAGGCGGGTGGGTGGCCCCGGGGGCGGGAGGAGGCACCATGATGATGGGGTCTTAGGGGAGGGAGCGGCCCAGCGGGCAGGAAGAGGCGGATTGAGGGCGGGGCCTCAGGTGTGCAGCGGTGGGTGGTGCATCCACAGGGACAAGTAACAGTCAGCACCTGCAGTATAGTATATTGTGCTTTGATGAGTCCAGTTTAACATGGCTGCCTAAGGAGATCGGTCCACAGATCTCAACATGCTTCCCAAAGCTCTCTGGCATGCAGCTGGGAGTTCACTGACTGGTACCATGCTTAAGAAGGTGTTACACGTGCACCTGTCAGTGGTCCACTCAGCCCAGCCAGCTCTATCTGCCCCTTTGGGGTACCTAGTAGCGCTAGCCATGAACAATCCTTGGGCTCAGGTGAGCACCAGGACTGCAGTCAAGACAGAGTGCAGAGAATAGCAGCTGAGAATCATTGCAACAGGTTTGGTTTAATATTAGCACACAGACCCCCGTACTGGGTAACGGCCCGTCTCTCTTCTTTCACCGTAATCCTTGCACTGGTATGCAGTTACCTTAGCATATGCACCCTTATTCCTGTTCTTCTGTTTCAGAACAACTGCATCTTCCATCTAATTCTGTATGCTGGCAGTACGTAGGAAATGCTGTGAAAATAGTCTAGGGGGATGCATTGGACAAAGCTGCTAGCTCTTTATGTTAGAATTGAATCTTAATCTATTTAAGGCTGCCAGGGATCTGTGATACAGCCTCCCAAATGGACTCGGAGTTTACCCAGCATGAGCTCAGATTCTTGTGCCTTGAGACTGCTGGTAGTAGCTTATGCTTTTAAAGCCCAATTAAATGAATAGTAAGACGCCACGGAGGTCGGGGGCGGGGGGGTCGGTTCAGATCCTGGACATGCACTCTAATGCAGTGCAATGGGACCAACATGTCACCAGTATCCGATCCGAGCAAGGAGGCAGAGGGGACACATGATGGGGGCTCAGGGGGCTAAGAAATGAGAAGACAATGAGGAAGTCAGGGGTGGGTGCTTCTCAGGAGGTTCAAGGATTAGGGGAACCACTGTAACTACTTTTCGGTTTTGTAACAGACTGTTTTTGTTTCTTTAAAGGGGGATTCAGTGGAAACAGCCACATCTTTTCTCTAAGCATGAGGAAACCTGTGCTTTGCCTTAGGGACAGAAGAATCCTTCCAAGCCTGGCGGGTGCAAGTGGCCCTCAGGGTATGTAATATATACTGTATTTTATTTTATTCACCAGGAATTTTTTCCTCCACCCTCTCTACTCCTTCCTCCTCCATTCCCAATCTCTCTATATTTCTCTGCCACTTGGCTTGCTCCCAACTATATCTCCCCTTGCATCCCTATCTTTCCATCTGCCTTCTTCCCCCCCCAGGCCTCTCTCTACTCCTTAATTTAAGATCTGACTAAGTCAAACATGAATCCAATCATCCATCACTGGACCCAATCACCCCATCCACCTTTACCCCCCATTGATAGAAACGAAAGCTGACTAAGACTCCAGCCCTAGTTCTTCAGTTTCTTGTTTGTTTGAATTAAATTTGCAGTTGGGTCACATCGTGGTGCAGAGGGTTTTATTTTGTTTTGTTTTGTTCTCTGAAGGAAATGTCAAAAGTGATAGGGTGGTTTTCAATAAGCATGGGGTGGAGGCCCATTTGTTGAGGTTGCTGGACAAGAGGAACACAGGTAATTAGGGGACCTCTAGAACATGGGTAATTCTGGCACCTGCTCAGTTAAATGAAAAGGGTCTCACAGCTACTAAGTAATACTTTAGTGAGAAGAAACACCCCTCTTCAGGACACATGCTCTCTGTTATACCTTTGAGATATCATGACCAGACCTGAAAAGCCTTGGCTATGTACCTTCCAACCACAGAAGCCCTCTTATCTTCTCTGCATGTTACATAAGTGGGGCTAAATTCTCCTGCTGCAGGATATCAGGAACTATCATTAACTTTTACAGGAGTCACTCATATCCTACTGCAGGAGAGTTTGGACCAAGATCCTAGGTACCAAGATGGTTTACAATGACCCTCTTTCCAGGCACCTATAGCAGCTGGAGCATGGCAAACCCAGTTCTCATCCCCAGTTTGTCGGAAGCAAATTAGTGCAGCCATCTAGTCTCCGTGCCTCAGTTTTCCATCTATAAAATGGGGATAGTAATCCTTCTTGTCCGCTTTGTCTATTCAGACTGTAAATGCTTTAGGGCCGGGACGGTCTCTTACTGTGTGTTTACACAACGCCTCACACAATGGGGCTCTGATCTCAGCTGGGGCCTTCTGATGTTATTGCAATGCGAAATTTGCAGCCAGGTCCTCCTCCCAAAAGCCCCCACTAAGCCATTATGGAGACCATTTCCTGTGGAAAGTTCGGTCTTGCGCTGGCCAGAATGGTCTTGCTATTGGCCTCTACTGAACGGTAAGTCAGACATGCTCATGCACTAGGATTCTGTTGTCCTCCAGCTGTCAGCCCTCACAACCGATTCTCCTTTAGGGACCTGTTCTTTAAAACTTGAGCCCATGAGGGCTGTGGAATCTTGGCGCCACAATGGAGAAAGGGAACTCCTGACAGGCCACTGAATTGTTCAATTCCTTTGAAGTGCTGTTGCAGGAATCAGTGGAATGGTTGCGGGGTGTATCTAAAGACGACCAGCTGCCAGCGGCTGAGTGAGAGGCTATGGCAAATGGCCACCACCCCAGTATAAACACTCACCTGAGGCCACCTGGGCATAGACATTAAACTACTCAAATATTCCTTGTTCTATTTAACCCCGCCCCCCCCCCCCAATTATTTATAATTGTTACTGGGTTTTTTCCATTTTCTTTGAGAGGTCTAAAAATAAACACAAATCTGCTCCCTCCCCACCTCGCAGGGAGCCTTTTTTCCCCCTCCATGGCTCTCCCCGAAAGTCATTTCAATTCGTCCAACTGCATCCGATGCCTAACTGCAGGGATGAAAATCATTTTGTTTCAGCTTGATGCAGCAGAAACGCACAAGACCTAAATAGCATGTGACAGGATATCAGGACACACAAGCACCTGATTTAGGGTTGCACAGGCTACCTCGGCAGCAAAATGATTTGGTTTCTGAAAATGCTGAAACAGCTATTAACCAGCAATATCTGTAATAGGTTAATACAATTCAAAGTGAAAGACTGAGTGTACGCACACACCCTCCCCAAGGCTTCAGATACCCATCAGAGAACCCCGCTTCATGCTCTCAGATCTCCGAACACCTGTTATCCAGTCTCTGTTTATAATCTCCTTTGATTACTCTGAGTTTCCAAGTATCTTATCACCTGCTTGACTCTGTGCCTTCAATCTTCAACCACCCTAAAGACGATAATATTTTATGTTTTCTTATTTAAGTTTAATATAACTAACTATCTTCCACCAACCAAATATAAAGGCATGGTTCTGGTGTGATATTTAGTGATAGTGAAAGATACTGGGCTGGCCATTCTGGCAGCTGTGTTGCCAAGTTTCAAGTTTTTGTCATGAGTCTTATGTCATTTGGGGGGTTTCTTAAAGCCCCAGTTCCTGGAGACAAATGAATACGTGAGAATCTCTGTTTTAATTAAGTAAGTACGTTTCTTGCCTTTATAGCTGTGGGGGAAAAGCCCGGAAACAAGGCATGAGCACACCCTAAAGGCTCAGAGACCAGAAGGCCAACACAAAAGAACCCAAAAGGTTGGATTAAAAAATGGATTTTTAATACTATCTCACGATACTTGCGCCTGATTCATGATTGCTGAAGGCTTACAATATTGCTGTAAAATCCTCTGTCTATCCAAAATGAAGTAAGGCCACAGACGTACACATCCAGAGCACCTTGCCAATATGGCACTGTGCTATTCTGGAGAGTGCACCTATAAAGTGTATGAGGGAAGCTCAATCATACCTTATTGCCTCTGCTGGGAAAAGACAACAAGAGTGTCATCTGGGATGGGGATTTTGACATTGGCACCTGTCCACTAGGAACTTAACTGAGATCCCTCATTTCATGCTGGCCACCCAACAGCCATCACATGGACAACGCTACTGGACTTACACTCTACATAAACCAGGCAATGCAAAGAAGTCCTGGCAAGCCTGTACCAGTCCCCTGAGCTATTCACTCCCTTATTTGAGGGGCCTTAGATAAAAACCACTAAGAGTTATGGTGTATATATAACAATCAAGGATATGGAAAAGTGACAAGTACAAAGAAAGGAATGTGAATAATATACAGAAGAGGCCATTATTCTGTGTACTGCAGGAAAGTGTTTCTGCTCCTTGCCAAAGAGGGAATTTATCTTTCTTTGATCAGAGGTGACCAGAACAGAATGCAAATGCAATAAAACCAGGGGGAGGGAAATAAGAAAGCCGCAAGGAATTCTACTCTGGTTTTGACAACTGATGGTGAGGTTATAAATTCATTCTTTGTGTAAGGGGCAGGAAGAATTTCATACTTCGAATAATCCACATTAATTGCTACGTTCTCGCGTCATTTCAGCAAAACTTCCTACCCATATTTCATTAGCAACACCTCTATGTTCTGCACCCCCGCAACCTCCTGGCAAGGATGGCCCTGCTCTTATTATTAACTTTAACGAGAGCAAGACTGGGTCATTAAATCCTGATTCAGCAATCTGGTACAGAAGTTTCACATGGGTGTAACTGCAGGAATTCAGTGGAATTATTCCTGATTTACACCAGTGGTGGTGAGAGCCAAATCAGGCCTTTAGTTACCTAAATTTCCCATTTCACCCTCTTCCCTAAGTTTCTCATCCGTTCTTCTATTTCCCTACTCCCATCAGTTGCTATAGTCCATTTTATTTAAATGCCTCTGCCCTCTCCTATACCACCTTCTTTATTCCATTTGCCCCTGGCCACTTCATCTTCTCCTTTGGACTTTTGGATGCCACAGACCTCGCTTGTTGTAGCTTAAAAATCAAGAAGAAAGCTTCTCCCCTCAAACTTTGCCCATTTTTAGAACTGGACATTTCAGAAGGTTCTGTAGTATTACTTCGTCTCTTTCATTTCTGAATTTCCAAGATGCCAAAAGTACAAGGGAAGCTGTTCTGTTTCTAGGTAGCACCGAAGCAGCAAGTTCCAGGAATCAGGATGAGAATGCCTGTTCTCAATGGATTTCCAATCTACTTTCACAGATAAGCTTCAGAGAAGCAGCTGGACGTTCTGGTGCTGAAATCAAACCTTAGCACTGAAACTTATGGAGCTAATCCTGCTCTCTTTCCTCAGACAGTGCTTTCATTAAAGGCAACAAGAGTTTTGCCCGAGCTATAGAGTGCAGATCCAGCCACACTGCAATCACACAGTGACCTCCAATTCCTTTTACTTGTATCTCCCTGGGCAGACTCTAATGAGCTGTGAAGTTGTCTGTGATGTATTTCTATGGCCATTATTATAATGCATTAATCAGATTGTACCACCATGGTACGTACTCATACAAAAGGAGCTTAGGCTATGCAATACAGACTAGATCTCAGATCACGCTATTATCATCAGCGGTAGTAGTCTTAAAATAGCATCTAGAAGCCCTATTGTGCACAGCACAGCACAGGACACACACACAGAGTCCCTGCCCCAAAGACTTTTCAATCTAAACAGACCAAGGCTGGGAGAAGGAACAAAGGCACGTAGAGGGAATGTGAGTTGCTTATAGAAAGTTACACAACAGGTCAGTGGCACGGCCAGGGACAGAACCCAGCTCACCCGAGTTCCAGCCCAGTGCCCTATCCACTAGGCTGCACTGCCTCAATGTAATCCTTCCCTCGTCAACACAAAGCATCACTCCATGTAGAGCTGAAAAGTCACCATAACCTCAGACCCCTGCTGCTTCTTTCATTGAAAGGGAAAGCACTTATTAATTTTCAGCACAGAGAGCCACTAAGGTGAATAAACATTGATCAGACCCTTTTGTTGCATTATACGAAGCCAAGCTGCCAAGTAATCAAACAGTTAATAAAGCCAGTTTGCAATTAATACTCAGAAAGTGTCCCAGACCTTACAATAAATCAATATTTTACTGTGCTGTAATATTGAACTGTCCAAGGCAGTATTCCAGGCCTCAGAATGCCATCGTTCATGTTATTTTACTCCACAAACCAACGAACTTATCCCCCGAGTTCTATTTTCAACTAAGCTGCTGTAAAGCCAGGGGCAAGTTACTTAACTGCTCTGTGCCTCAGTTTACTTGTCTGACAAATGGAGATAATGCTTGCTTACCTACCTCATAAGGGAGCTGTCTCTCTTAAATGAGGTTTTTGAAACATATGGAGATGCTGGAGCAAGTGTACTGTGAACATTTAGAATATTGCTACCTTTTAAAAGTCCAACATATATAATGTGCCTAAAAATAAAATAAATATTGAATCAGATTTTCAACACCAGCTGCCCTGCTTGTGCCACACTGCTGCGGGTTCAAAAAATTGCCAATTTTTCCCCGAGAGCAGGTGGCTTTTCTGTCTGCCCTGATAGAAACTTGCCCCCTTTCGGAGTCAGACTTAACAGACTCATTAACAATAAGATACTAAAGTCCAAGCAGTCTCCCCACGCTCAACTGCTTCCCAAGTTCCTACTTCAGGGCTGCTAAACCCACTCTCTAGGTCCTTTTAGGCCAAGACAATTAGCAGTTGGCAAGCACCACATTAGTACAGGACTAGCCTCTTGAACACTTTAAAAAAACCCAGACATGCCCATGTTTTAAGTGATCCACCCAGAAATGAAGCTGTAAGGAGCGATTGTGTCCTTTGCTCCCACACAAAGAACCTGTGTCAGGTCATTCTGTCTTTCTGGTTAGTGAGTGATACAAACTGACCCACTTGGGGAGCATTCAGTGACACCGCTGGGTCAACTGAGCAAGGTCATTAGCGAATGACATGAGGCTGTTCTTGCTTGCGGGTAATTGCTCTCTCTCTCACAATGTTGTTTTGTTCCTACAAACCCTTCAGATCTTCTGTTTTGATGGTGGCGTGTGCTTATCCACATTAAAAACACTAATTGCTTAAGCCCCGACCTGCCGTCCTCATGCCAGCTACACTCGACACAAATAAGTTTTGCCTCCATTAGGACTGCAGAATTAGCCTCGTCATCAGCCAGCCCAAACCTAACTATTGTTGAATACATTTAGAGATCATCTAGTTATCTCTTTCAATGCCACCCATGCGCTCTGAATCCGATTTAACTAATTTTCAAGGATCTTGACTCTTAATCCCAACATCCCGGGGATTTTCAAAAAGGTTTTGCTAGAAGTCCATTAAAATAAATCCCAAACTTTTCTAAAGAAATTTCAAAGTTAGCAATGTGCATCTGATTTCTCTCTTAAGCTGAACACTCCGGCCACAAGTCCCCAGCCTCGATTTTCAAGCACGGCATTTAGAATACTGATGACCTACTTTATTTTTATTTTTATTTATACCTCTGCAGCTCAAAGTTCAAAGCCCGGGGATAAACATATTTTCCAAAGTGTACGCTGGATCCTCTGCCAGCTAATGACATTTGTCTAAGGCTTCTGGTAAAAATGAGGTATACTAGCTGAGCTGGACCGATGGCAAGGGTAATGGTAGGTTCACAGTTGCAATAAATCCATCAAGTGAATGGCAGTGGGGACCTGTACTCTCCAGTGATAACAGAGGGGTGGAGTAGGAGTGAGCTGTAGCTCACGAAAGCTCATGCTCAAATAAATTGGTTAGTCTCTAAGGTGCCACAAGTACTCCTTTTCTTTTTGCGAATACAGACTAACACGGCTGTTACTCTGAAACCGAGAATTAAATTGTTACCATATTTACATGTTCACGTGAAGAATCCCTGCAAATGTTCAAGAAAGATGAATTGAAATGGGAACAGGTGCAGAGAAGAACACAGAGGATGAGAAGGAGAATGGAGGGTCTATCTTATGAGAGGAGACTTGGAAGAGCCTGGCTTGTCTCACCTAGCAAAAAGAAGGCTGAAAGCAGATATGATTGCTCTCTCTAAATACATCAGGGGGATAAACACCAAGGAAGGTGAAGAGCTATTTAAGCTAACTGACAGTGTTGGCACAAGAACAAATGGGTATGAACCAGCCATGAACAAACTCAGGCTGGAACTTGGCAGAGGTTTCTAGCCGTCAGAGAGAAGTGAGGCTCTGGAACAGCCTCCCACTAGGAGTGGTGGGGGCAAACAGCATCATTAGTTCTGAGAGAGAGCTGGACAAATTTATGAGTGTGTCTGTACGACAGGATTGCTTGTGATGGTGGGCGGCAGGGGCTCAGTAGCCCAGGGGCTAATGTCTGGTTTATGGTTTACATTCCTCGAAGTGCAGGGTTTTATCTGACCACCGGCATGGGTGAGGAAGGGATTCCCCTCCCCCAGGTATTCTGGGAGTGGGGAAGTTGGACTCCTTCCTCTGAAGTATTAGAGATGGTCACAGCTGGAGATGGGACACTGGACGGGGCGGGCCAGGGCTCTGAGGAGGCACCAAGGATTCCTTCTCTCAGGTGCTTGGCTGGCTGGGTCTTGCTCATATGCCCAGTGTCTAAATGATCGCCAGATGTGGGATCAGGAAGGATCTTTTCCCCAGGTCAGATTGGCAGTGACTTTGGGTTTTTCTGCCTTCCTCTGTAGCATGGGTGAGGGCACTTGCCAGGATTATTAGGCAATCATTTTCCTGCCATTTCAGGGGACTCAGTCACTGGTGCACCTCTGTTCCTGCTCTTCTCTGCCTGGAGCATGTAATAGTCTAGTCTCCTGTGGGCTGTAATACTTTGGTCTAATGTCGGTTGCTGGGTGTAGAGTGTGGATGCTGGATGCTGTTGGTGGCTTCGTGACATTCAAGAGGTCAGACGAGACTATCTGGTGGTCCCTTCTGGCCTTGAACTCAATGAGTCGATGCCTCTAAATGGGTATATCTTGTAAACAGCACTGAACAATTTTATTCCCTTGAAAATGGCATAATTTATTTTAATGGTTAGGATTTTGATAGTTATTTATATGTTTAATCAGGGTCCGAACTAGGAGTGAATGACTTGGCTTTTAAATAAATTTTTTAAAAAAGGTTAACTACTAGTGACGGTCATTCTTCGAGGTGTGATGCAGATTTGTATTTCATGTGGATGTGCATGCCCCAGGCGCCAGAGCTGGAAAACTTTGCCTAGCAGGGGTTGCACTCATGCCCTGTGCCATAGCCCCTAACCCTAATCCTAAGGGCAGCGCTGCCCTGACCCCCTCGTGGTTCTTTGCACTAAAGGAAGTGCAGACTCCGATTCAGAGGGGATGGGAGAGTGGGTTGTGAAAGACGCATCTGAATCACTTCTTGAAGAAAAAGAGAGTTACAGTAAGTAACCATTTTTTCTTCTTCGAGCAGATGCAGCTGGGTATTCCACGGGGGTGACTCACAAGCAGGACTCACTGGAGGTGGAGCACGGAGTCTATTTAAAGGACCACACGACTGCCTTCCTGAAGTTTGCATCTGATCTGGATGCAGACATAACAGCATAGCGGTTTGCAAAAGTAGGCCCAGAGGACCAAATGGCCACCCTACGAATGTCCAATATAGGAATGTCATTTAGAAATGCCATTGATGTCTCTTGTGGAATGAGCTCATGGATGAAATGCTGAAAATCACCACCAGGTAGACTCTCAATGAACTAAGTGCAAGACCAGAAGACAAAAGGCATTAAAAGGTACATCAAGTTGTCCTAGATATACACCAGTGTTGGCTGAACTCCCTGGGCTAACAGCCACACTGAGAATTGCTTCCACTTGGCCAAATAGGCTGCCCTGGTGGAGGGCTTCCTACTATTAAGCAAGACCAGCCAGACCACCATCCCTTCTCCTCATCTAACCACGGAGCAGCCACACCATAAAAGATTCAGGGAGCTCAGTGCTGGATGCAAAACCTGACTGTGGTCAGGATGAAGAGTAAGGAATATAGGAGGTCAAACCGATAACATGAGGAAGTTGGAGAATCAACATTGTCTTGGCTGTGCTGGTGCAATAAGAATGAGCTTGGCACTATCCAATTTCAGCTTGGGAATGATGTGTGGGATGATCAGAATTGGAGGAAAGGCAGACAGGAGTGCAATTCCCTGCTCAGGTGAAAAGCATTGGCCGACAAGCCAAGACAGACTCCCTTGGGAGAAGAGCAGCTGGATTTTCTTGTTTTCTCTAGTGGCAAACAGGTCAATCATTGGGATGCCCCAAACTGCAAAAACAGACCACAGGATGCTGGGCTTCAGAGACCAAATGTGATTCAGGGAGAAATTCCTGCAGAGGTGATCCATCAGGTGATTGTAGCTCCCAGGTGAATGATCAGCCACAGGGGTAATGTTTTCCCCAATGCAAAACTGCCAGAGCCTGACTGCCTCCTGACAAAGCACTCTGGAGTTTGCGCCCCCGACCTGTTCACATAATACATCACAGTGGTATTGTCAGTGAGTAAGAGAACTGCTGAGCCCCTGATGTGATCCTGAAAGGTCTGAAATGCATTGTAGATAGCACAAAGCTCCAGGACTTTGATATGCAGAGACGCTTCTCATTCCAACCACAGGCCCTGAACTTTCAGTGATTTCAGATGCACTCCTCAATCTAATAAATCAAAATCCAATGTGTGTACAATCTCCCTTTGAGATATTTCATATTGCGTGCCCAAAAATAGAGGCTCCCAAAATCATTAAGTCACTTTTGCAGTATTACCAACCCCAACTGATCAAAAATTATGATTTGGGCCTCCAACAACCATGAGACTTTGTGTTCTGTTAATTTTCCTTCTGAATTTTGAGGCTGTACACTTGGATCATATTTCCAAGTTTTTTTTTTCTGAAACCATGGGGGCTGGAAACTTGCTCTGTATTTAAATGAAAGTTGAGATTCTCATGTAATCCAGTGACTCCAGGAGCCAGGGCTTTAACAAAATCACCAAATATCACCAGGGGCCTTGCAATAAAAAAAAATGGGATTTGCCAACTGCTTTTGAATAACTTGGTTGTTGTCGTTATAAAAAACTAAAACTAAAAATCTGCAACTGTTTCTATTCGGCCATGCCAAATATTGAAAGACTGTGCAGGCTAGAGCACTGAGGATTATTATTACTGTACCAACAGGGAAGCAAAAACAGACCTTGCCATATATGGTTTACAGCCTAATCAGATCTCAGGCTCCCCACAACATATGTCTTAGAGTCCAGAACTCCTGGGTTCCAATCATGGCTCTAGCTCTGCTTACTGCTGTGCCTTAGGCAATTCTCAACTTTAATTTCCCTCATCTTTCAATGGGGATATTTATATTTCCTGACCACAGAGAGGTGTTGTAAGCCTTCAGTCACTGTTTGCAAAGTGCTTTAAAGCTGGGAAGGGATACATATTACGAGCAACAAGCAATACAGAAGAGCCTAGGGCTTTGGGATTACCTTTGTTTTTGAATTCCACTGATGTAATGGCCTGGCAAAGCACTGTTAGCTTTCGTTTTGCTAAATGTTTAAGATTCCTCTTCATTTTCCCCAATATATATATATCTGATCCCTGAGACTGAACAAGCTGAGAAAATTGCTTCTGTTGAGAAGGTCACAACCATTTACCTTTCCCCTGGAGAACTCCAGCACCTAGGTCTGATTGTTTAAGAAATGCACAAGCAAATGGCTGAAGTTCCATGCAGTCTATTTTGATTCTGAGCCTGCAGTGTCACCTGTTCCAAAGAAATGTGGCTTCTGGTTTCCTCACTTTACACTTACAGAGTCAGTGATTGAAAATCTAACCAGTGTGAGAATTGGGAGTCCCCGAGATGCTGCAGAGTGGAGTGATTTGTGATGAGCATTCTAGTGCAACATGAAACCATTTAGAACCACATTACTCTCCAGCATCTCTCAGTTCAGCTCAGTTTTGTTAGATCCCACAAGAGAACAACAGACCCTAGAGGTAGGGCTTCCTTTTTTCTCCTGGAGGCCAGGAAAAATTAAAATCAATACATTCCCAAGTTCAATTCTGCTGGACAACAAAGAAACAAACAAGTCCAAACAATTTTTACATGGAGTCGTCTTCCAAGGTAATGAGCAAACACTATGCATTACGGTAGGTGGAGGGGACCAAGAGTCTGAAGGAGATTCATAGAAGGCAGTACGAGGTCAAATTCCCAAGTGTTCATCACCCACCATCAGGGAAAGGTTTAAGACTCTTAAAGACTCAGTTGCCATTTAATCACCTAAATAAGGGCCAGATGTTCTGAGGTGCTCAGCACCCACCAGGTCCCACTTGTGGGCAGCTTCTCAGAAGAGCTGAGCAGACCTCAACGTTCTGAGCTCTTTGGAAAAATCTGACCCCGTATGTCAGCAATCCACCTTAACATTGCAACAAACTAAAGGTCTGGGCATGGGTGCAGGGATGGTCCGACCTACAGGACTTCCACTGGCCCAAGTGGAAATTTTCTACAAGAATCTTCATATCACGGAAATAAGGAGATGGGAGGGGGTGTGTGTGTGGGTGTGAAGAAAGTGTATCAGCCTAAAACTAGGGTGTCTGCAGTGCACTTCGAGGGCCAAATGCAACATGGGCAACTCTAAGATGTATCCCACAGTCACTCTTCTCCTAGAGGACAACAGTGGCCAGCTGGTGAGTTCCCAAGCACTGAAACCAAGCAAGGAGAGATTTCTATTCATCTGTCAAGGGCAACGTAAGGATATGCAGATACTAATTGAGTGCATGCATTTTTATGTAAAACTATAAATGCATATGCAGATTAGAAGTGACCCTCTGGCTCCCAGCAAGTTGCCGGTGAAGTGCTTGGAGTCAAGGCATTTGGGCTGAACTACTTCAGCATTTTAGTTCAGTAGCTAATTGGGAGGTCACTGCAAAGACCAAGAAAGAACTTTTACAAGTGGCAATGCTGTTCATTTTGCCACTAGCGGATGATAAAAATCTTTGCATTTCCTAATACGTCACACATCAGCACTGAACCCAGTGACCCCAACGTCAGCTGGAAGAAGGCGGGGATTGTTTTACATGGACTGAATGGAGACCAGAACGGGTCCAACAGATAATGTAATCCACTTAAATGTCTCTTGTGCATATACACTGTACTACTTCATAAGGGAAGTCAGGCATCTTTGCAGAGGATGATACAAAACACTGAACTGGAGTCTTACTTTTAATTTAAACGAACAAGACCTTTCTGATATATTCCTTGTGCATTTGAGAAGATTAATAAGCTTCACTTTGGTCACTTTGAATGAAGACCTGTAGAACAAAGAAATATTAACATGATTATACAGCATCATGTTTATGATAATTAAGAGACTCCCATTTGTTTTCATCCATATCCTGGTTTGATATCCATGAGGAAGAAAGAGCACTTTTCCGTGATGACAGAAAACCCACAGTCCGATGCCTGCGTGCCATGCCTCTAATTGCCTCATTCTGGGTTTCAAAACTCCTGACTCCAGTTAGAGATGGGAAGAATCATTTTTGCCCTGTTTCCACAGTATACATCCAATTCCACAGCTAACATCCACTATGGAACCTGCTGGATGTCTTCCATAGCAACATAAAATATCAGAGGCCCTGATTACAGTAGGTGCATTTTATTGTTATTTTTGGATCGTTATCAGAAGAAAATGTGTTGCCCAATATAAAGTGAAAAGATTTTCTATTCTGTACATGATCTAGCAACAACAACAAAAAACCAAACACACTTTGGGTAACCTTCCAATTCCTTGTCTGAACACGGTTCTATTAAAAGATGCTTGGAACTCTTCTGTATCTGCCGCACCGATATAATTAATTAATTGGAAAGGAGAAATAAATAAGAAATGAGACGAACAGTTAACAGGACCAGCTCTGCTTAATATGCTGCGCTCTCCTGAGAACTGAGGTAATGAATCCGATTTTACACTTCATGTTTTCAACATTGTCTGCAGTGACAGTGTGATGGAATGTCCATTATCCTGGCATAAGATTGACAAAGTCTCATAAAATGCTCTATGATGGTATAAATGGGACTGAACAAAGAAAAATCAAGCGAGTTTAGCAGGTATAAAATGGCCATAGACACCTCATTTTTATCTATTCAGCAGGAGACAAGCAATGCAAGCAGAGAACTGAAGGGTACATTAAGAGGCATCTGTGCATTTCAGCATTTCTCTCTGGGTTACCTGCAGGTGCTTGATAAATCCGACTTGAATAAATAGAGGAGGAGGAAGAAGGAACCAGAGAGTGACTGGGGGGCTCTTGGGAGTGGCACTGGACTAAGGAGTCTATCTCGGAGGCACGGGTTCAGATCTGATCCATGTTACTATTATTTGTATATCAACGGAGTGCTAGGTACTTGCACATCAGAAGTACTTGCTCTAAATTGCTTATGAACCAAGCTGTATTATTACTGTTCTATAGATACGTAGACTGAGATACAGAGAGGTTAAGTGACTTGCCCAAAGACAAACACCGCGTTAGTGGGAGAGCCAGAAGCAGAACCCAGGAAGGCCTGACTCTCAGTCCGCTGCCCCAACTCAACAAGATTTAATATGGTCTCATGTACAATGGAGGTCAAATGTCATCATTAGGGCCCTACCAAATTCAGAGTCCATTCTGGTACATTTCATGGTCATAGGATTTTTAAAATCTGAAATTTCACAGTTTCAGATATTTAAATCTGAAATTTCACTGTGTTGTAACCGTGGTGGTCCCAACCCAAAAGAGGGGTGTGTGTGTGGGGGGGGGGGGGGGGGTGTCGCAAGGCTATTGCTTCTGGGCTGATGGCTGATGGTGGCGGCACTTTCTTCAGAGCAGGGCGGCCAGAGCGTGGCAGCTGCTGGCTGGGATCCCAGGTCTGAAGGCAGCGTCGTCACCAGCAGCAGCGCAGAAGCGAGGACGGCACGACATGGTATTGCCACCCTGACTTCTGCGCCATTCATGGAGGTGGGTCTGGGCAGGGGAAGAGAAAGTCCCACCCTTCCACAGCCCAGCGGGACTAGCAGCTGGAGCTCGAGGCATCGTAGGAGCCCTTACCGGGAATCCCCCAACCCTGCCCCTCCCCAGTGCTCAGGGATTAAATGGGCCTTGGGTTGCGTGTGTGTGGGGGGAGGTGGGGTGAAGGTGACCACAACCCCCTGGACGGTCACCCACTCATAAGACCAGCCTTGCCCCCCAAAAAGTGACAACCCCACCCCACACATCATGCCACCCTCACTTCCGCGCCGCTGCTGGCAGTAAGCGCTGCCTTCAGAGTTGGGTGGGCAGCCAGCATCGACCACTCTTTGGCCACCCAGCTCTGCAGGCAACACAGAAGGAAGTATGATTACACTACTAGTCTCCTAGAATAGCCACCTTTCACGGTCCGTGATGCGTTTTTCACAGCCGTGAATTTGGTAGGGCCCTAGTTATCATTGAAAGACCTCTGTAAAATGGAGTTGGTGGTCTGAAGTCAGCTCCTAGTGAGAAATATCCCTATCACAAAACTATTTATTGGCCGTCTCTGAGCATAGGTCAAAGCTTAAATAAATCACAAGGCCCAAACTAACCACTTGAGGGCAGGCTGATGAGGCATTGTGGAGGAAGCCTGCACAGCCTTACCTCCCCGCTGTAAATAGAGGATTGCAGTCAACGGGATTACCATACCGGCACGACATTCACTGAAACAAATAATGAAAGTTGAGCTTGCTGGTAGCTCTACAGTCAGAAATATTTATCTAGTTTCCTTGTTCCGACTGATATTGACAAGGCCATTTCCTCCCCTATCCTCCAAGTTATTCAATGTATGAAACGGTCAGTCCTTTGTGGCACCTGCTGACACGTTTATAAGACAGAGGGTTTTTTAGCGTGTTGAAAACAAGTAATTTGTTGGATGAGCCAACATTTCCAAACACATGTTTCTAAATCACATAATCATTTTCCTTCCATTTCAGAGCGGGGGCGTGTAAGGAATGGTGCATGACCCCTCTAAACTGAGCTGCCAGTCCAGCTCCGGTCTTATAAACCTTTAGCTCACAGTGTGAAACCCAGCCCCAGGCCTGTATACCATTTGCATCCACAAAATAGAGATTATGCAGGATTTAAGTGGTGCATAGGCCTTGTGCTCCCAAGGGTGGATTTCACATCTTGTTTGTTTGTGAGCTTGAGCACTAATGAAAGTGAGGACTTAGGGCATGTCTATCCACCAAAACAGCAGCAGCAGCCGCCAGTCTCAGAGCCCAGGTCTGCAACCTGCGGCTCCTGCTGCAGTGCTAAAAATAGCCATAGAGACATTCCAGCCCAAGCTCTGAACCCCCCGCCACGGGCTTCACCGCCCAAGCTGAAACGTCTACAAGGCTATTTTTAGTGCCTTAGCACAAGCCCCAGGCAGCAGACCCGAGCTCTGAGACTTGCTAATGTGGGGTGTTTTTTTTTTTTTTTTTTTTTGCTATGGACACATACCCTAAGAACAATGCTGAGGTAGGACAGGTATTTACAATCTTCCTCACATGGCTACATCAGACTTGGGCCATTCTGGAGCAGAGACTGCCAATCACAGTGAATTGCGTGACCCCTGCACAAAAGTTGACTGGGAGGAGACCAACAATATCATTTGCACGTGTGCTAAACCAACATTTGAACCCAGGCTCACAGAGGTGAAAGCCAAATGAGCTGCCTTTTTTCTTTTCCTTGTTCTTCTTGAAGTGGAATTTCAAGCCCTGCTTTTGAATTGGTATTCAAAGCCAGTCCCACACAATGCTAGTGTGAATAAATGCTGCCTTCTAACTAGATGTAAGTAGTTCCTATTTGTCTCACTGACCCAGACCACATAAAGCTATTAGGGAGAAAAAAAACCCTCATTAATTAGTTCTTATTTCTTTCTTTAACTAAGGAGATAGAAAGGAGAGGAAAAGCAAAAATTATCTCATCACCAGAAGCCACTCTATTCTCCAACTCATTCTCCAGAAGGAAATTTACAAGCAGAAATATTTCTTGGCATTTTTTGCATGCATAGTGACTGTTACCTGAGGATCTCAACACACACACATAGTATAAACGTGAATTAGATTTTCCACAACTACCATGAGTCAGACATGATTACAACCATTTAGGGGAGAGAGCGAGTATTGTGTTCAAACACAGAATGAGGCATCACGAGACCTGGGTACATTTCCAAGCTCTACCACAGATTTCTTGTGTGACCTTGAACAAATAATTTAGCTCCTCTGTGCATCAGCTTCTTCAACTGTGTAGTAGCAATAATCCCAGTCATATTACCCTCCACACAAGGGATGCTGAAGCTTATTACGATTATCTGAGTCATTGTAGTGTCTATCGGTCACAACCATAGTCGAAGTATTGCACAAATACATAGGAGACAGTCCTTACCCTTAAGAGCTTACACTCGTAAGGCAGTGGCTCTCAGCCTATTTACCATTGTGGGCCGTATATGCAGCTCTCTGTGTGTGATGTGGGCCGCATCCACATGCATTACGCCCCATATTCTTCACAGTAATATTATGATGATATAATGATGGCATAACTATGATGGATTTTGTGCAGGATAAGCCATGTGAGATCATTGGAAAGGTTATGATTTACTGAATATGATTATCTTATTGGTATGCATGTATCATTTCGGTATCTGAAGTTCAGAACATTGTCTATGTAGCTATTAAAAATGTATTTACACCTGGGGAACGTCCACTAGGCAGAATGCAATCAGTCTAGATAGCTGGCTGGGAAGGGCCATTAAGGAGAACAATAGGTCTGAGAAGATGCTAATCTCCCACCTGAGGATGCTACGAACAGCCTCTGAGTCATGGCTGTTATGGCCCTACAGAGACACGTGGCCAAGTCACCTGTTACTGGACTCCATTTTAGAATACTAGTGTTTTTCCACTGACCGAGCGTGGGAATCAAACTGGGAGACAAAGCGTTCTACCATATGCAAAAGCTATTTAAGGCAGGGGAGTGATATCCTTTGGGCGTGGAGTCAGTGAAGACGAGACACAAAGAGACGCTTGGAAACACCTGAGAAACAAGGACTGAACTTGGGGAGAAGGGCTGAGCCCAGGTTAGAGGGAGTTCTAGTCTGTGAAAGGAATACCTGGAATCTTAAACTGCAAGCAAGTGCAGCTTGCCCTCAAGAATCTCTGCAAAACTGTCTAACCCATCATTTAGGGTGAGAATTGCCTACTCTTATTCAATTTCTTTAGTATATTAAGCTTAGACTGTGGTTTTTTTTTTAAATTTACTAGGTAATCTGCTTTGATCTGGTTTGCTATTCCTTATAATCACTTAAAATCTATCTTTTGTAATTAATAAACTTGTTTTTGTTTTGTCTACAAACCAGTGTGTGGAAATCCTAAACTGGGGCAGAAAGCAATTGCATATCTTCCTCCACATTGGCGGGGAGGGGCGAATTTCATGAGCTTACGCTATACAGTTCCCTGAGCAGTGCATGATGGTATAATTTTGGGTTTACCCTCCGGAGGGGATGTGTGCCTGAGAAGCTGGTACATGCCTTATCTGTATCGCCTTCCTGTGCAGCAGCTGGTCAGAAAGCCTGTTTGCATGTTACAACAGCTGGGTGTGTCCCTACCTGTGTGTATGCTGATTGAAAGAGCAAGCTTGGGGAGCTTAGCAACTTGCCAGAGCAGCACAGTGTGAGAGGGAGCCCAGGATGGTGGGTCAAAGGGGGCTCACCTGTTCCAGGTGGCACCCCAAGGGGGGGGGAGGGGAAGAAACTCGTCACAATACATACTACCTGTATGGCCCTGAGGATGTCACATGGGCCACAGCTGTATGCTGATTAGGCTGCAAGCGGCCCATGGGCTGAGAACCACCGCTGTAAGACAAGATGAAAAAACAGTGAAAGAATGGAAGTATTATATTATCTCCTTTTTCCAGATGGGAAACTGAGGCACAAACTATGACTTGTCCAAGGTCATGCTGCAAGCCTGCAATAGAGCTGCAAATTAAACTCAAATCACCCATGTCTCAGCCCAGTGTCTTAAGCCACAAGCCATCCTTCCCCAGTGGCTTCATTAATATTTGTGAAGTGCTTTGAGATCTTCATGTGAGTGCCAACTCTTTTTCCTAATTTGTAATTGGTTGTAGACCAATGTGCAGAGAAGTTAAGTGACTGGCCCAAGGATACACAATGAGTCAGTGGGAAAACTAAGAACAGAATCCAGAAGTTCCGACTCCAGTCATCTGCTTTATCACCACAGTCTACCTTAAAAGAAAAAAAATCAAATGCAAAATGAATTTAAGGAGGCGTAGTCCCAATCTAGACATGTGCATGGCTCCCATTTCAGTTTCTGAGAGATACAAACCCCTCTGAAAGAGCAAGACTATGGTGGCCCTTCATAAAAATCTCCAGATCACTTTAGAGAGGCAATAAAAACAATATGGAAAATTTATGTCCAACCAATGTAACTGTTCAAAGGTAAGTGCTTCAAGGACTCTTATGAGGCTGCTAAAGGTTTTCTGACTGATTAAAAAAAAAGATATTTATTAGACAGGATAATTTAGAGTATTGTTCAGCATAACTCTTGGGGAAAATAGGATATTGATGAGTTTGGATTAGTCGCAGACCCACCGAGGTACACAGAGAGAAACCGGCCTTGTTAGCAGTACATTATGGCTCAGGTTTTTGAAGAAAGCATTTTATATAGAAAATTGGGCTTCAATCTCTTTAAAATTCAGTAGTTACACATTAAAAAGTAAGGTTTACAGGTCCTATGGTGGCAGTTATATTTTGCTGAGGGAATGACGTTCACTGAGCTAGGCTAGGATATTTTCAGAGCTGTGTGCAAAGAATATGTGACATCCACATAAACTGGTTAGAAAAATCCCTAGCTGTTACATTGATGAACTATAACCATGCCATGGTAGGCCAAGAACACTGTCTTTGATCAAAGAGGTGAGGAGGCTCTACGCTTGGGTTTTGTTCCAGTTCCTCTGCTTGTGACTCATTGTGCAACCAAGGCAAGTCGCTTAACTTCTCTATGCCTTAAGTTTGCCCTCACTTACCGACCTCAGAGGCATGTCGTGACAATGATCTTAAACGGTTCTTATGATAGGGACAAAGGAATTGTCACACCAGATCAGACCAATTGTGTGTCTTGACAAGTGTCCTCTCAGATAGTGGACAGTACTAGATGCTTCAGAGAAACTCTGTAGTAGGATAAGCTGCCCTTTGGAGAGATTCCTTCCTCACCTCCATTAGTTAGCAGCTGGGTTATGTTCTGAAGCATGAGGGTTTACCCCTTTCAAAACCCCATTTAGACAAATCATTACTATCATAACTTGGATAGTCTTGAGAGGCACTTTTGAAAATTTTGCCTAACTTAGATAGGAACTGAGTTCCCACTGAAAGCCATAGGCTCCTGTCACTTACTTTTTTTTAAAATGACAACTGTTACTTATGAAAGTGTCCAATCCTGTTTTTGGCTCCTGCTAAGCTCTTGGAATCAATTCTGTATTGTGGCAATAAGTTCCACAGGCCATTTGTACCCTGTGTGTATGGGAAGGGGGGCGGGGGAGGACGACACAAAACCCCCGCATTTCCTATCATCAGTTTTAAATTTTCTCCCTCTCCTGTAAGTTGAAAGCATTATTCCTGGGGTTATTAGCCAGTATCCATGAATTCTCCCGTTTGGTTTAATTCTAATACCTCAAAGTATTTCCCTACATCCTATTAACATGTAATTTCACATTTATTTTTATCCTGGGAGCAGAATTAGACCAACATTTTCCAATACTCTAGTCCAATAAATCCCTTGCTTCAATAAAGGAATATAGAAATAGAAGAAACTGGTACCATCACCATTTATATTTCAAAGGAAGAAAGAAATATTGGGGGGGTGCAACTGCCAGCTTCGAAGAGGGAACAGATACTATAGGCATATAATGTACAGCGGGTCTTTTACAGCGTGTTTATTAGTGATAATGTAGTTGCCCAATTCACTTGTTTATGCCTCCTTTGAATTTTCTGCTGTTACTGCTGAAAAATGTTTAAGCCAAAAAGGTAATTACAATAACCAAGCCTCGTTCACAGTAAGTTTACAAAACAGAGCAAACTGGTAAATTATAGCAGCCTAAATCAACCTCAGGTTGTAAAGAGTAGCCTACACTGTAATTACATGCTTCAGCAAAATCACAATCAAGGGCAGACTGTGAGTCCCCATATGTGAAATGGCCATTTACATGCTGCAAAACAAGCATGAAGGTGCATCCATATTTTTGGTGCCCTTGCTCCCTACTACTGCCACTAAGAGCAAGAATAATCTGCACCGAGGGTACTGTGTGTAGGAGCCATTGTCAACTCAGGGGATGTGTCAGACAATCCACATCCACTGAACTGTGCACTAGACTTTCCAGTCAAAGCTTCAGTCTTGGATGTCCAGGCTACGGAACAGCCTGTCTGTGGGGTTTGCAGGAAACCTGAATAGAGGAAGAGAACTTCCAACATGCTCTCCTGCTGCTAGGTGAAGCTTTTGTGTGCAGCAAATTACAGAATTTAGCACCAAGCTTTAAACTCAAACACTCAAAGAAGGAAAAAGATCCTGGGACTATTAAACCTTTATATGGAGCTTAAAATTCTATGGATAAAAAAATCAAGAAAAATACAAATGGCAGCAATCGGGTATCCAAGGGTATTATATCGCAGTACAAATAGCAGGCACAGGTCAGAATCATTTGCAAAAGCCTAGAATAACTTTTGGTGTCACTGAACTTTTCACACTAATTGGGGAAAGAAAAAGACAATGATGCATTAAGATAGATGAGGCTTAACCGACTTGCACTTTATTTTGGGTAACCTTGTGCAGTTATTGATTCTATACCTGTATGTAGATATTTCCCTTCAACTTCCACCAGATTTTACTTTCTTATTAGCATTCTTTTCAGCGCTCTTCAGAAATTATTTTGTTTCCTGGTCTCTTGTAGGCTGCTGCTTTAAATTCCTTTGGCGAGCAAAGAGCCTCAGCAATGCAGAAGAATCACAAAGACTTGGCCACCTCCTATGTCAAATCTGGATGAGGATACTGGATACAAGAGGCAAGGATCTTAAACGCTGGTTTGAAAAACTTGGAAAGTCCAAACAGCAGCAGTATATTTGCATTTCCCCCCTCCCTCCCACCACCACCACCATTCTTTGCATTTATCTAGCGCCTGCTCATCTGGTGGCGTTTTACCCCCACTTTGCACAAGTCCAAGGCTCTGATCCAAAGCCCACTGAAGTCAACAGAAATGCTCCCATTGACTTCACTGGACTTGGGATCAACAAGGACATTTGCAAGGTGCAAGGCAATGGAGAATTAGGCCCATCGGGATTTACTGCTGCCAGTAAACCCAGGGAATTCAAGGGAGACTATTCCTAGTAGTATGCACAAACCTCAATTGCAAGGGCTTGCAGCAGTAGGTCCCAAGATAGATAAGAGAATCAATAGCTCTGAGATTTGGGGTTCTTTAATTAGGATTCCATCAACATGATGTTAAACAGTCTCTGGCTTGTTTTTCTTTCAGTTCACACTTCAGAACCACAGGCAATCTGTGTGGCTGCCATTGTTTCTTCGCTCACCTATGATCTGAAGCTCTAATGAGATATGTATGAAATCAAAAAATTATTATAGTTGATGGCTTTTTGAAATCAGTCATTTCAGTTCTCTGAGAACCCTAAAAGCTGCATCTACATCTCTACTGCATCTCTACAAAAGCCTTTTACTTTAACGTTCCTCTTGAAAACAAATTTCTGTTAGAAATTTGAACTCTTTTTGCTGAAACCTGCACAAAAGTGTAACAGGTCCTTAAAAAGACCCCGTGGATCATTTTGCTTTCTGCTGAGTGTGTCTAAACAGTGAGCAGCATTAGGAACATGGATAGAGTTTGGTCTCTAATTACAGAAATAGGTAAGTGCCCCTTTATGTATCCGTTATATGTCTTAAAGACAGGGTGTTAGCGAAGGATTGTTTGAACTGTACACAAGCAAATAGCTTATGTCATGCATTCTGTGCATCAGGGTTCTCAATACTGAGTTCTACAGTGGAAGGAGAAGTCACAGTGTCGTGACAGTCTTTGATAGGGAACTAATTACTGTTGCTGTACCAGTATCAGACACCACTCAACATATTGCTGCCTGGAAATTTTAGGAAGGACACTGGAATGCAATGAAGGAGGATATGTCTGTCCCAATCCAGGCTCTCTCTCTGTGTGATCTTAGTGAAGCTCTGTGCAAGCCTTCTGTGCCTCAGTTTCCCCTCCATGAAATGAAGATGTTAATATACACCTTTGTAAAGCGCTTTGAGAGCCTTTAAGGAGAGGCTCTAAATAAATGCACCAAGTTTGTTATGCTGTTACCCAGTACTTTGCTGTCTTTGCTTCGGGTGGGTCAGCACAGATCAAAGTTCTTCCGTGCCCCCATACCTCCTCTGCCTAAAACCTGCTGCAAGCACGAGCATCAAAAACTTCCCTGTGGGTGAAATTCACAAGGCCTGTGCATCACTTAAGTCCTCGTTTGAAGGCTTATGTGGAGTCTCAGGGGTGCGTAGGCCTTGCACGGCTCTTCCACATAGGGGAGATTTTTGCCTATAGCGAAAGTTATGTCCTAAATGCTTGTTCATCCTCACAAAGGACTTTAGAGAACCCTGTCCCTGGCAAAGGCCAATGATAGATGCTGGTTCTCTAAATGATGGAGTGGATGGAAAAATTTCTTTCTGACATGGTCATCTTAAGGACACCCTAATAATTTCATTTATAAAGTCCCCTAGCACTTAACACTGGGGGTCTAGCAGTTAAATTGTAATAATTAAAAGAGTATTCGATGGCATTAGTGCTAAAGCATTAAAAAAAAACCGGGTAGCAGCGAGGAACTGACAGCAATTAAAGCAGAGAACACCACTGATAAACCCGTGTCTCTTCGGCAGTGAAGAGGGATGAGGAAGTGGAGGAAATCCAGGTGGAGCTACTTCCAAGCCCTAGAAGCTGCCACAATAATGGTTAAGAGTCCTGATGACCAATGGGGAAGGGAGCACCAGGATACAGAACAGGGCTCACAGGTTACATCTACACTAGAAGTGCTTCCCCTGGTGGTAGCAACAGTAGACGCTCCAGTGTAGACAAGGCATGGGATGCTATCAGCATTTTAACCACTGGGTTTTCTAACCTGTTCCAAGATGACATTGTGGAAGGAAAACCAGTGTCTGGTTTATGCGAGAGCTCCCATTATTGCTGCCACTGGTGAATCTACTATTTTTTTGTTTTATTTTTAAGGGCAGTGGGGGAGCCTAGTATTCACAAGGCTAAAGAGATGGTCTTGATTCTAGCCAGGTCTCTTCACATTAAGGCCTTTGAAAACCAACAGGGCCAGCTGAAATCCAACCCACTACTTTACAGATCTTATGGCCTGAAGCGTGAGGATTGATCGCCCTTGTAATTTCATCCTAGTGAGTATAATGGGAGACAAATGTCATAAATAAATTTTCCTATTGAATAATGAGGTTAATGCCTGAAAAGATCTCATTTTCCAACACAGGGATGAGGAACATTTCCTCTGCCTTCACTAGCCCATGAAAAGTGGGATAATAAACACATTCATTCAGGGCCCTTGGTTTCTCACTTGAGGATACCCGAAGGCCACTTTTCTTTTTCTTAGAATTCATAGTAAGGCTGCTGCAGTAAGAGCCCGCTCCTTCAGCACAAATCAAGTCCTAAGGCTGGGATCTGGATGCACAAATTCATCTTGCAGTTCTATGGGATCTGAGCACCTAACTCCCATCAAAAATCCAAGCCAAAAGTTTAAAATGTGGCCATTGAATTTGGGTGTCCAACTTGAGGTGCCGTAAAGGGACCCAACTGTCACAAATAACTGAGCACTCACCCTCTGAACACCAGGCCTCTAAGATACCGCAGCTTGAGCGCCCAACAATGGAGGCCCCCCAAAAATCACTAGAACCTTTCTAATGTAAATCTCGTATCTTCAACTCCCTCCTCTCAAACTGAGCACACCAGGGAAGTACAAATAAACATGTTTAGTGCCCTCACATGTCAGTTAGGTGGAGAGAATTCGTGGGATAGGAAGGGGAAAGAAAAAAGTCAAAGAAAGGATAGAAGGAGGGGACAGGGAAAAGGGTTGCGGGGCCGGAGGAAGGAAGGGGCATATAGCTAATCCGTCATCCTTTTAGGAATGGCAGAAGTTTCCATAAAATCAGCTCCACCTAATCCACTCACAGGGCTCTCTTTTGGAGTGCTCAGTGCCACATTTTGGGGTTGCAATGGTAGATCAGCATTGCGATCTTCTGCCAGCCATTACTCACACTGACCAGTTGCTGACTCTCGCAATTTTAAGATAAGTCTCGCAATGTTTGACATTTTTCTTAAAACCTGACATCCCCAGGATTATGTGAATACTCCAGAATCTCAGCTTTCATTTAAAAAACACAGGTGTTTTTAGCCCTTGAGGTGGTGGAGATAAGCTCAAAAATGTAAAATCTACAGGTTCAAAAGCCAGAAGGCAAATAAAAAAAAGAACCCATATTTTTTTTTTAAATTCTCAGGAATTTAATGCCAATTTTGTGATGTGGTGGGGAGGGGGTAGAGGAGGAGACACGGGACTGACACATTGGTTTTAACATTTGAGGTTAGCAATACTGCAACATTCCTAGGGAAAGGTTTCAGAGGAGCAGCCGTATTAGTCTGTGTTCGCAAAAAGAAAAGGAGGACTTGTGGCACCTTAGAGACTAACCAATTTATTTGAGCATAAGCTTTCGTGAGCTACAGCTCACTCATCGGATGCATACTGTGGAAAGCTCATGCTCAAATAAATTGGTTAGTCTCTAAGGTGCCACAAGTCCTCCTTTTCTTATTCCTAGGGAAAGCAAGTGCAAATCAGTGGGCCGAGTGGAAGAGTAAGAACCCAATGTCAGGGTAGCAGAATATGACCTTTAATGTGTCTGCAAATTACCAGCTACAGCTACTAGACAAATTCAAGATTCACAACTATGTAGTCTCAATGAGATTCAAATGGACAAGTTATTTTCTTAATATATTTATATATTCAGCTGTTCAATAACTAAAGACTGGCTCTCCCTCCCTGTCCACCTTCAAATGAAGAGCTGAATGCTGGAAGTGAAAAACAGAAACCAACACAGAGAGAAGCTCTGAGGTTTTAAAATATGGTTTTATTTTATGTAAAGTGTTTGCTTTGGGGTAGCCAGAGAGATTCAAAAACCCATCTTTAAAAGGGCCCTTGGGGAAGGGAGCAGGCAGTGTGAATTTACTCAAGTAGAGTTTCAGTTAACCTGAACTGTTCTCATTAATACAGAATTATCTCTGGGAAAACAGCAGAGGCTGATGCAGAGACCTCTGGAAAGGCAGATGAATTCATTTTAAAATAAAGTCTCTCAAAAAAAACCAGAGTAAAAAGACATAGGCAAACAATGGATGAAACTGGAGATTTTCACAAATACCCACAGGATTTAGGAGCACAAATCAATTGACTTTCAGTGAGACATGTGCTTCCAAATCTCCTAGGTGCTTGAGAAAAATCACCCTTTAAGTTCTTTCCTGACAAAGCACAGAGTGTAAATCAAGGCAGAATTTGAAGACTGCAGATTCTTTTGCGTACAGACCATCTTTTTATGTTTGGACAAAGCCTAACTCAACAGGGACGTGATTGGTTTGGGACATCTAGGTGCTACTACAGGACAAATAATATTTTTAACACTTCCTGTATTTTTCATAACGTGGAATGTATTAAGGAAATGGTAAGGTTATGATTATGCTTATGGTTTTCAAAGGGGGTTCAAAATAACCTCCATTTGAGACCCCCCAAATGTGTGACCCCAACCAAAAAGAGCATTTCTAATAATAGTAAATCCAGCTTTGAACCTAGTTCACAATGGCTGAGGAAAACTAGTTAGCGTCAGCTCCCCAGGACAAAACCCGGTTCCAGTGCTGCCCCATTGATCATAAATCAAATCCACTTCTAGCACAAACTCAGTTCTTTGGGGCGAGGAATGTCTTTGTTCTGTGTTTGTACAGCACCTAGCACACTGGGGTCCTAGGCACAACTGCAATAAAATAATACCTCATAGCTACAGAAACACTAGCATTGCAAATGAACATTTGCACTCCCCCCACAAAAAGTGCCAGATTCCAAAGGACCAAAAAACTTCTGTGGAACCCAGCAGTGAAACAGTTAATTGTGCTAAGTGGAATTATTGAGAAGGAGATTCAGTGGTAAAGGTCTGGTTACACAACTGGTTTATTCCTAATCTTCATTCCTCTCTCGTCTCTTTTGCTCAATCCACTTTTCTTATGTTAGTCTGTAGGTCAAGGCACACGCGACGCATAAAATAGCTGGAACCTTCTTCCTTGGCCAATGGTACCAGGAGTGACTGACTGTATGAGAATTGCTTTACATGAGTGATACAATCTTTGATCTCCCAGACAGAACAAAGAATCAGCTTCAGTCTCTCATCAAACTCACGAAGATCAACAAAGGAACCCTTTGGCTCATTCCTGAAGTATGATAAGCAGTCAATTACAATGTCTGGCTGTCAGGATGCCCGCCTGCATACCTTTGCAAAGCCTTCTAGAAATCAACTGGGTAACATGTCAGGTTGCTTGAAAACAAAACAGAAAAGTCCATTTAAAGTACTGCGCTCTTTCTTTATAAAATTTATCTTGCAAGCCTTGGATTTTGCATTATATAGCAAAGAATAAAGGAACTCATGTTAATTTTGGGGGGTCGTATGTTTCAATGTATGAGGTGGCCAAGCTCTCACCAGAGCATAGGTGGTAACAATAAGGCTTAAGTCGCTGATCATAAGAGAGTTTGCTTTAATTTAGATCTCTTCCAGGCACCAAACGAGCCAGGGAACAGCAGCTCCATTCTGGGCTCTTTGGGCCACACCATGAAGAACACCAGATTCCACACCTGGCTACAGTGTTAAGCCATTTTAGCTACTGAATATGGCCTCTACTACCATAGGATCTGACTAAGCATCTCACAGTCAGTAATAGGTTTATCCTCACAATGCCTTTGTAAGATAGTACTTATACCCATATTTACAGTTGGGGAACTGAAGCCCATAAAGATATTGAATTGATACTAGACGCTAATGGAGCTGGAAGCAAGAACAAAGGAGCCTTTAAACCTGGCAGCCTTCAACATACACAAGCAGACATTTCACACCCTCAAAGTACAGAATACAGAGAGATTTCTTGGTGGGCCAGATCACGCACATGGGTTCATTCATTGACTTATTTGCTAGTGTTGGGAACCACACAGGTGGAAAGAACTAATTGAATATGCTAAAGTATCAGTATCCAGCTCCTGAACTGACATCCATGGTATCAGGTCCAAAAATCCAAGTAAAACTGCTCACCCTCTCCATTTAACTACACAGTCTTTAAAGCCAATAAAAGCATCCTTTTCTCTTCTCAGAAGCTTGTATAACATATTTATTTCCCACTCAAGCCAGCCTGGTAATTTAATTAACAGGCAATATTGCTGGCTCAAACACAGCCAATATACAAGACGGCAGAATTTTGCCTTTCCAGTAAAAATTGCCATCAGCAACAAAAACCCTAAGAAAGATTTAAATAAATAAAACAGGCACTTTGGTGGAAACCCAAATAGAAAGAGGTCTGATTTTATAACAGTTTTAAATGAATTTCCCCCAACGCAACTGAGAATTGGAGTCGGTTCCTACTTAAGTATCAGTAACACTTCTCTGAGGTATTAATCTGCATAGTGCTACCCTTTATATGATTTTTATACAATGCTAATGTTTTTCCTGTTGACTAGTCTTAGGTGCACTCGCATTGTTACAAACGTGGGCATTAATGTTTTCAGGTACTATGACTTGCACTTAATTAAAAGTGGGAAGTGGGGAGAGTAGAGGGGCTTAGCTTTGTAGTTAATAAATGAAAAGTAGGTGATTTTTCTAAGTGTGTAATTTGCAGATGAGCAGCATAGCCACTAGTCATAAAGCTGTTGCCCTATTTTACTGCCTACCAGAGTGCGTTAGTGTGAAATTAATTTTGTAGAATGAGAGACAGAAAGAGAGAAATATGGTAGAGTTTAGCCAGGTTGAAAGGATATGTCTGAGATATTTCACTTTAACTAAAGGCGGTGGTCACGCACCAGTCAACCCTGGACCCTACAAACATTCCCTCTGTGTGATTGACACACACTGGCATAATATCAGGTTTCAGAGTAGCAGCCGTGTTAGTCTGTATTCGCAAAAGAACAGGAGTACTTGTGGCACCTTAGAGACCAACAAATTTACTTGAGCACAAGCCTTCGTGAGCCACAGCTCACCTCATCGGAGGCATTCAGTGGAAAATACAGTGGGGAGATTTATATACACAGAGAACATGAAACAATGGGCGTTACTGTAACGAGAGTGATCACTTAAAGTGAGCTATTACCAGCAGGAGAGCGGGTGTGTTTCTTTACTTCTAGAGGCTGATTCTCAGAGGATAACAGCTTACTATAACTGTCATCTGCTAATGGAGTTACTCCTGTGACTGAAGCAGTAGAGGTCTGTGCTGTAGTGTTCAAGGTCCTACATTCAAACCATCTGGAGAACCTATAGCAAGAGGGAATAATTGTATTGTTGCAGGAGTAGCTTGGTTTGCAGTGCTCTACATCTTGGACAGAAGACAGTACATGAGCATAAAGGGAGGCATTCTTCAGGACATGCTTACTCATCATGATCCAAAAGGTTAGAAGCACATAGCTCCAGAGACATTTCCTGAAGAATTGATACAAACACCCCAAAGAGTATCAACATCACCCCCCAGAGCTTTAGGAAAGAAGAAAGGTTTTCATCTACAGTGGCCTGGATTCTGCATCACTGCAGTCAATAGGAGCTTTGCTATTGACTTCAGTGGGTGCAGGATCAACCCCTAAGTGAAACACATTCAAATGGATGCAAGGTATGCACAAAATGAACCTCAGCTCCCTGTACTTATTCTGCATATGAAAGCCAATGTACGGGTAGCCCAACAAAAGAATACAAAGACTGGTGGAAAAGCTGCTGTTTCCCTATTAGCAACTGATGGGAGAACCTTTGCCTTTGAGGAACCAAACAAGAGGAAGTACAGGACTAGCTCCAGAGTGAAAAGGAAGAGCAACCCAACATCTCCACCAGATAAATGGATTTAACTCTTGCAAGATAAGGATCTGCCACCAGATACACCTGGACAGCAACCCCAAGGCGGTGTGATTTATTTAACTGTTTCCACCTTCCAGTTGAAAAGCCAAAGATGGTTATTTTTAAACAGAAAGCTGTAGTTTGAATAGAGTTCTAAGACCCCAGTCCTATCATAGAATCATAGAATATCAGGGTTGGAAGGGACCCCAGAAGGTCATCTAGTCCAACCCCCTGCTCAAAGCAGGACCAATTCCCAGTTAAATCATCCCAGCCAGGGCTTTGTCAAGCCTGACCTTAAAAACCTCTAAGGAAGGAGATTCTACCACCTCCCTAGGTAACGCATTCCAGTGTTTCACCACCCTCTTAGTGAAAAAGTTTTTCCTAATATCCAATCTAAACCTCCCCCACTGCAACTTCAATCTAGCTATCTTTGGTAGTAGGGCCCAGATAAGTACCATAGTAACAAGCAGATCATAATCTTTAATGTATTTTTCTCACAACACACCTGTAAAGTAGGGACATGCTTACAGGTGGGAACTGAGGCACAGGGAAACTAAGTTACTTGCCCAAGTTCACTCAGGAAATCAGTGGCAGAACATGGACTTGAACCTTAGGTCTTGTTAGTGCCCTAACCATTGGACTGTCCTTCTCAAACACTTATGCCCATATTTGACCTTAATACCATATGGCAGTTCCACTGATTTCTAAGCCTGTAATTGGATTATATGAAACCAAAGGAAGGCGCTAAAGGGAGATGCGGCGTTCTAGCCAGCTCTGCTGAGCTAGACAGAAATTTTCCTCCCTGCCCCACGACAGCGACATGTCTTGCTAAGACACATCGATCCGTCTACCAGGAGAGGCGCAGTGGGAAGCAGAGCGACTGCTCCATTTTACGTGACGGCACTTTCCTTCTGAAAGTGCTAGAGGCACTCGATGCTTCAGGGCCCTTTGGCGTTTGTCTCCCGCCCCCTGCCTCAGCAAACTTGCTCTTATTGGAATTCATGTCTGTGCAAAGGGCTGTGTAAATGAGACTTGGATAGTGCACCGTCCTGCACTAGCCCTCTGCATAGGGATGAATTTCCCCTACTCTGAACTGGATACAGAGATGGCCCATCCACATAAGAGACCGGAGACAATGACTAGTTCTCCTAACATCCCGTATCTGAGTCACCACCACCTCTGCCTTTTGGGTGCGAACGCAGACTTCCAGTCACTGACTGTGGTTGGGAGCCCCAGAGGAAACTTTGATGTCCATCGGACTATACATTGCCACTGTGTCTGAAGAGCAAGTCTAACTTTGTTGGAAGCGGGAGTTCATTTGCTTGCACATACACCTTCTGCCATCTGTAGAACCCCTCAGAGAAATGTCTCATTTTAATATTCCTGTGCACGGATCCCTGTGCCTAACCACAATAAGTTAACGTTCATTAACATACAGGGCCCTCTATATCACTGGAAGAAGAATGTTTGAACAAGAAGGTGTATGCAACGTCTGTTGAGGTTTTGATTAATACAAAAAACTCTGACCCTTGCAGCCAATCTCATGCAACAGATTTTGTGCCACTTAGGGATATAAATCTTGATTTGCTGTTATGTAGGAGGATACAAAGATGCCGGTTTATCATTGACTTCTTCCATCTTTCCTCTGCTTAGATAGCTGTGCTAGGAAGCCATCGGTGTTATTCCTGGTTCTGACATCAACTTATTGTGCAACCCTGGGCAAGGTCACTTAACCTCTCCGTGCTTCAGTATCCCCATCTGTAGAATGGTGATAATACAGACTCAACTTATTGCAAAGCACTTGGAGACCAAAAAATGGAAAGTTCTACTGAAGTGAGACGCATTCCTGTCCAAATGCTGCAGCTCTCTCAAGAATGAGCACATATATGACATAGACGCTCCTACTCTCCATAACCATACATGTGGTATCAAGGTGGTATTTTTTTCCATCACACTCTTCTGCCCTCTCTCACAACCTCAGTTCCCCCCACCTTTGAGAAAGTTTGGCTATGCAATGGAACTTAATGATTGGCCCTAGCTTTTTGAAGAGCTACATCAAAACCCTGAATCCAAAATGTAAAATTATGGCTCCAGATTACAGCTCAGATCAGTCCCTAGTTTTGGACAGATTCTACCATCCTTACCCATCCTGAGTAGTAATTTATTACTTTCCTAAGGCCTGGGCCAAAGCTCCATCACGTTAATGGGAATCTTTCCATTGATTTTGATGGATGTTGGGTCAGAGCCATATTAGCTGTAGAGTAAAATACACGCGTAAGCATGGCAGAAACTGGCCATTCCGGTTACAAGGTTTGTCTACACCGCAGCTGGAAAGGCGCTTCCAAGTGTGGGTTGACAGACGTGCTAGCTCACTAACATGGGAGTGTGCCCGCAACAGCACAAGTGGGCAGCTCATGCTAGCCACCCAAGTACAGACCCACCATACATATACTCAAGTGGTTAGCTCAAGCCACAATGCTCAAGCGTGTGTCTACCTACACCAGAATGCGCCTTCCCAGCTGCAGTGTAGACATACCCTTAATGTTCATATAGGAAATCTCAGGATGAGTAAACTGTAGAGCCAGATTTACTGCTCCATGGAACAGAAGAACTCCCACTTACACCAGCAGTGACTTTGACCCATAGCTGCTGGATGACTTTTCTCCCTACCCTAAGAAAAGACGACGTATCATAAATAGTAAACGATCTGAAGTGTTCAAAAGCCCCAAGTGAAACCAAAGGGGCCTATCTGAATTACCCCCATCATTTTAAAAAGTAAGCTCAGACAAAAGAGGAGCACTTTAAAGATTTACTGTTTTCACCAATTTGTACAGTTTACCCTGTGCGGATTTCAACAAAGCAGCACTCCAAGGAAGGACGAGAGCTGTAATCCAGGATGTCAAAATAATAATAAGGGATTACACGGAGTGTCACAAATGGACCGTATTGTAATGTCTCCTCCCAGGATGTCAGAATTTTCTCTACTTCAATGAACAGCCTTGTTGGGCAGTCTAATTACCATGACAAACATCAAAATATTATCCGATTCCACACTCATCTCACTTCAGAAAATGGGTGTGAATTTAAGAATCAGTGTTTTTCTATTTCATTTCAATATACCAAGCCTCCACTGGAAAAAAAAAAAAGTTTCTCTCCTTTGCTTATTATATCTAAATGTTTAGCAATTTAGGGGCAACCCTTTTGTAATTCAGATAGCGTATTGTAGTATGAAACTGATATTACACTTAGGAAGCACACACATTTCCAGAAGACTTCTGAGACTCTGTCTCTCTTGTCAGTGATCCAAGTGTTCCTCATCTATAGACAATTATCCTTCTAAAGATGAAAGTCAGTACAGACATGGGGTCAGATCCTCAGCTGGTATAAACGGGTATAGCTCCACTGACATTAACAGAGCTACACTGATTTACACCAGCTGAAGATCAAGCCATTGATCTAGTAGTTAGAGCAGGGCTCAAAGCAGACTCCTAAGTTCTTTTACTTGTCTGTCCCTGATTAGCTGTGTCTTATAGTGACTTACCCTGAGGGCCAGACTCTGATACCCTTGGTCACACTGAGAAGTATCTTACTCCACAAATAGTTCTATTAAAATTAAAGAGCCTAACCAACATAAGGAAGGAAAAAACCCCATGAAGGACTCCTTGATGGCCAGTGTCCTCACAGAGCATGGAAGGGAGACTCATCTACAATTATTTAGGTAGCCACCTAAATTTATACTAATGCCTCTTCAAAAGGACTGGGTCACATGCAATGCTCTGATCTGGCAGCCAGCCAGCCAGCTGGAGTATTTCAGCTGGCTGATTCTGTGGACTATGCCTCACCTTCTTTCTTCTGAATTGCTTCTGCACAGAAAAGTTCCAGGTTGTTGCAGGCAAGTCTAGAAGGAGGGGCAGGGGAAGAAAAAGGCTGAGCTAGTCTTTCTCCCCCAGGATCCTTTTCAAATTTTGCTGCAGATCCTAAATGAAATGAGCTTTTTTATGTGGTTGGCTTAATCTGTACTGCACATTGCTAAGCCACCAGGCATAATATAGAGCAACTGACTGACTGCTTTCAACAAATCCAGGATTAAGCTAGCTTGAAAGTGAAAGGGTCTTTGTCAAAAGGGGGGGGGGGGGAATATCACATGTTTAAAGAGAAATATCTTACCTGACCTCCCAGATCAGATCTGAATATTGGGCCTATGTGTTCCTTCCTACGGGGTTTTGAAGACAGATTTATAGAGGAATGGTGGTGCAGTGGTTACAGCAATAATCTAGGTCTTGGGAGAACTGGGTTCAAGTCTCGGTTCTGCCAGAGATTTCCTGTTGGACCTTGAGCAAATCAACAGCCCTGCCCTACCTCGTGGGGTTGGTGAGGATACATTTAGTATTGTGAAGTGCTCAGATAGCTGCTTGACCCTGGCCACTCCATGCCTTTTCCTGACACACTGGGAAGACCCTTTGTACTCTGGGGGCCATAGCAGAATAGGGGGCTGTAGGGACCCCAGAAAGTTAGATAATGAGGGAAGAGAGGAGTAACAATGCAGTAACCCTGAAGACACAGGAAGGCAGCCCTCAGGGCAAAGGGACTCACATGCAGTTTTGCTGTGAATACATTGTTTGAAAGATGCTTCGATGTGTAATTTTGCTATTGTGAGGCCAGGTTACAGTATTTTCCCCACACATCTTGGCCACATTATTGCCAGGGCCTACGCGATTTGTTTTCTGCTCCCCTTGTAAGCTGATCATCGACTTAGTGCTGCTGTGGGTCCACTGTGGAATCCTGCCTTATCTGCTGCCACACCAGCACAAAAAACAAACCATTGCCATTATGCCTTCAGCTGCAAACTCCCCCTCCTTGTTCCAGCTGCTGAACAGTTTTGATTTGAAGTTACATACCTCTTTCACTCGCTCCCTCATTTCCACAGACTATAGGGCCTGGAGGGGGAAGAGGAAATTACAGCAGGAGGACCACTTCTAGGCTCAGAGTAAAAGCCCATTATTGGTTATACAGAAGAGGAAGGAGCCATATTAACCAAGTCTGCCCCATGGGAACCCCATGCATCCATGTCACCAGATTCAGGACATCGACCTTTGATTGCATTGTGGGACTGAGTTTTCCAAACTGCTTGTGCAAAACTGCACATTATTTGCACGAGCAATCACTACAGTTCCATGTGTGAACTGTGTAGAACTCCAGATGTAAATAGCTAAGTATGCGTCTAACTGGCAACCTTTACATGCAAATATACTATAACCAAATTCCACATATAAATATCTAAATGTCACAGTAATCGTTTAAAATAGGTGGACAACTGCATGAGGATCGTTCTAAAAAAAACAAAAACAAAACCAAATGCGGTCTATAAGTCAATATGTGCAGAAAGAACCAAATATTGTTTCTGGAATCATGATCGAAAGATACAGTGACCCGTTCCAGACACAGTCAATAAGGACCTAACATAGACAGTCACTTCTGGCCACAAATATATGCTTGCTACATCATCCCTGCAAAGATGGTACTGATATTGTAATCAATCTCCATCATAACCAGACAGTGGAGCAGACTCTCACAGCTGACCCCTTCAGCATCTTGTTAATCTTTTCTTTCTTCTGGGCATGCAGGGAGGTTTGGTTTTAGCTTTGGAAAATTAACAATTTTCTGACATGCGTAAGTACACGGAAACCGCAGTAAATCAGATTGCTCTGTGCTGAGAATGGCAGAAATACAGGCGCAAAGAAGAAACTGAGCTAAAACTGATAAGGCTTCGTATTTACATAGAAACTTTCATCCAAACATCTATAAGCACTTTTACTAACATTAATTAATTAAACCTCACAATATCCCTGAGATTTAGGCAAGGGCTATACTATATAGGGAAAATTTGTACTCATCACTGAAATTGGGCAGCTGTGTAAGACTGTACAGCAATAATGCAAGAGAATCCCACATACAACTGAAACTGCAGAAAGGAATTTAAGACAGAAAATAATGACCTGAGTTGGAGTTTATCTAGGACACTCTGGTGATAACACACCGCATCTCGTATGAGAAGTGTCACAGTAGAATGACCACAGCTGTTCAGGACCTTGATTGTATGTCTCACCTGAAAAACAGCACCCATCAAACACGAGAACGGGGAATTTGTTTGGTATTGACTCAGTGGATGAGCCACTTATTGTGTTACCAACACCACACCCTGCATAATCTATTGTACAACTCCTGCCCCGCTACCTACACAGTCCAACTCTACTTGACTATGAGCGCCACAAAGTAATATGGTTTCAGTGGCCACCTGAAGATTGTAACATAGTTACCTGTGGTCATCCCATTAATAATCTTCAATTAAACTTTCTCCAATCATCTCATAGGTCAATGCACATTTGCTGCTTCTACAGTAGATTAGAGAACCCTAGGATCTGTAGGGAAATTTTAAATGGGTGTGTCAAGGTTCCTTCCCCACTCTGAACTCTAGGGTACAGATGAGGGGACCTGCATGAAAAAACCCCTAAGCTTATTTTTTTTACCAGCTTAGGTTAAAACTTCCCCAAGGTACAGATTATTTTACCTTTTGTCCCTGGACTTTATTGCTACCACCATCAAGCGTCTAACAAATATAACAGGGAAAGAGCCCACTTGGAAACGTCTTTCCCCAAAAAATCCCCCCAAGCCCTAAACTCCCTTTCCTGAGGAAGGCTTGATAAAAATCCTCACCAATTTGCATAGGTGAACACAGACCCAAACCTCTGGTCTTAAGAACAATGAAAAAGCAATCACATTCTTAAAAGAAGAATTTTAATTAAAGTAAAAGAATCACCTCTGTAAAATCAGGATGGTAAATACCTTACAGGGTAATCAGAATCAAAACACAGAGAATCCCTCTTGGCAAAACCTTAAGTTACAAAAAGACACAAAAAACAGGAATATACATTCCATTCAGCACAACTTATTTTATCAGCCATTTAAACAAAACAGAATCTAACGCATATCTAGCTAGATTGCTTATTAACCCTTTACAGGAGTTCTGACCTGCATTCCTGCTCTGGTCCCGGCAAAAGCAACACACAGACAGAGAGAACCCTTGGTTCCCCCGCCCCCCAACCCAGCTTGAAAGTATTTTGTCTCCTCATTGGTCATTTTGGTCAGGTGCCCACGAGGTTATCTTTAGCTTCTTAACCCTTTACAGGTGAAAGGGCTTTTCCCTCTGGCCAGGAGGGATTTAAAGGTGGTTAGCCTTCCCTTTATATTTATGACAGGGTGCTACTGAAATAAAATAGATACTTAAATATTGCCTTATTGCGCTTTGATATCAAACAGAATAGTTTCCTATGACTGTAAAATACGATTGCAATCCAGCAGACACCGTAATTCACTAATTTGTTTCAAAGCTTCTACCAGAATATTCATACACACTTACTTGCCTTTTATGTTCAGTGTATTGACGATTTCTGGCCCACTCATTTTTATTCTTGGTTTTCCACGTCATTCACAAGCAAAGCAAGAATCTGTGCATGTGAGCTGTCAGGCAAGATTGTTCCAATCTGCCTCTGTCAAATTCAAGGGTCAAACCCTGGAGTTTTTATTCACTTTTCACAAAATACATCATTGATGACCAAGTTAAAACTAATTAAGGATTCAGGAATTGGCCCAGCATTCTCAGTGACAACCTGCAAAGTTGCAGAATCCTTCAGAAATGCAATACTGTCGTATTCTTAATGATCATACCCAGTGAGGATGGGATTCTTATTTAGATTATAGGTTTACATCGGCTTATTTTTATAACTAGTTGGCGGATTGTTATGAGCTGAACGTCGGTGAAATTCAGCTCAATTTCTTCCCCCGCCCTCCAATTATGAGAACTGGAGTCAACTTGCAGATCTGTTGGCACAATTATCTTCTTCTCTGTGAATTTCTGCTCATCGGCATTCACTGACTTTTGGAACTCAGTTTAAGAGCATTTTTCTGACTTGAAGGAAAATGGGGGCTTTTCAAACCACTGAGTGATGGGTATATTAGGCCTTGCCACAAGAAAAATGCCAGCTGTTTAAGGCAAGGTGCAAAATTCTACTTGCTCACTCCCCCGAGGGAAAGCCACTTCTTGTGATGGATGAGTAAAAGAGACAGTTATTTTTCCCCTTATCAACATCATAGTAAAGACTGGCAAGTAGGTTTCATTTCTGAGCTGGTAAGATGGACTTGGGGACTATTTCCTAGTTATTTAGCAAAAGGGCAAGGTTTTCATTAGTGACTAGTGATTTGGGGTGTCCAAGGTGAGGCCGATTTTCAGAGGGTAGGTGCTCAGCGCTTCTTGAAAATCAGGCCCTTTTAAGGTGTTTTCTATTGGGCACTAAAAAAAAAAAAAAAAGGCAGATACCATAATCACTAGTTGGTTTGGGCCAGTTTTTGAAAGATATTTAGGCACCAAAAGATGCAGCAAGGAGCCAATTGCATCTAACTTGCATTGATTTCAAAACCTGGCCCAAACAGATCCGATACTAGGGTTTGGAACCGACACTTAGGTTTTACGAGCAAAAGGCTTTTTCCTCCGCTTCACATGAGCTGAACTCTTTTCACAATGTAAATGCAAATTCAGTAAAGACAGGTTATGGGGAGGAGAAGCTTAGAAGGGGGAAGGCGCTTTAGACATTCTCCCTGCAGAGCTGGAGGGAAGGGGACGGTGGGGAGGAGAGTCAATCCCACAACCAGCAGAGTGGCACTGGTCAGCCGGGTTTCATTTGTGTGAGCTGAGCGAGTGGATGAAAGCAAGCAAGGAGCATAACCGAGGAGCGGTACAATTCAAATTTCAAACCCCTTTAAACATGAAAGTCTGCCTGGGCCCTGCAATATGAAGGGACATGAAGGAGAGGGATGAAATCAGCCCTGACCTCACCCAAGCCACCCTACTCCCTGCTCGTGAAGGCAGCAACATGCCTCCAAACAGCCACTGCAGGGTCGGGTGGTGGGGGATGCTGCTCTAGAGGGCACACCGCCTTAAACACTGGCCAGTTCTCAAGCAGAAGTCAATGCATCCTTTAACTCTCCTTTGCAGCTTCTCCCCCATCAGCGAGCAGCATAGTGGCAGTGACAGAGTTCACCAGTGGCAGAGTTCCTTAGCTAACCGCACAGGGTACTATTCTCCCTGCCACATAGCCTATCAGCCTGAAGAGTGTTGTCTCTGCTTCTATTCACCTGATGCCTTAGTGATCTGGACTGGGGGCAGGTGCTTCATAACCCAACAAAGTCCCTTTCCAGTGCTCATCAGCCATTGGTCCAATCAAGTATGGCATTTCCTAGGATCATCTTTCCTTTCTTCTCCAGTCCTGTTCCGGGAAGGGGTTGATAGAGCTGCTAACCATCAGTTTCCCCCCACGTTTTGCAGGGCCCTTTTCTGTGGTTTGCATGCATAAGGGTGCATACACCCTTGTGGGAGAAGCAGGAATTGGCATGCATCATTATCTGAAGTGACTAGTGTGGGAAGACGTGATCATTTGCCTTTTGTTATTATGGAAATCCTTTGCATGGAGAGCTTGTGCGTGAGAAGCCTATTAAAAATGCTAATAAAAATACATTAAAAAAAGATCATGTTTACTCATTATGCAAAGAGCAAAAAGCTTATATTTATATCACATCGATTAAATAGATATGATGATGGCAAATCATTTTGTTTCACCTGGAGCTGTAATTAAGTGACACCGCTTAATGAGAAGGAGCCAGCATTGATTGAACATACTTGTGTCGAAAAGTTCCTCTGACAGTGAAGGATGCTTCTGTTTACATCTCTCTCCACACTTCACGTTCCCTGATGCCTCTGCCTTTCCAATGAAGTAAAAAAACAACAACAAAAGCTACAGCTTTTTCATAAGCAATTACAAAAATATCTTGGGAATCCTAGCCAGCTACTTTGCAGTTTGAAGAAACAAGTAAACGGTTTAAAATGTGTATTACTTCTACCACTTGAGTTTCTACAAAAAGGAAGAATGAATAATGAAGTCAAAGCAACTGAATGGAGAAATTTTCAAAACATTTGAAATTTACAACAATATTCATTTTACTTGGATATATTGGGCCAGAGATTTCAATTTTTTCCACATTTACACCAGGGTAAAGAAAAGAATAATCTGGCCCACGGATGTCCAGGGGAAATAGGCATAATGTGAAAGTCACAATCACCACCTTTTAGACATTCAGATACTATGGTGATGAACAGTCTAGAAAGGAGACAGATAGATAGTTACAAGGCTCACCTTCAATAAGACATTCTACTTGGATCCCGCTGCACTCTTTCACCTGAATGCAGAGCACATACTAAGCTTACTTTAAGGTGCAATAAAAAGCTTCTGCTGACATCTCCTGCCACTATATGGAAGTGTGATGGATGGCAGGAGGTAGACCTATAAACGAGGCGTTGAAAGATTTTGTTAGCAACAGCCCCACCAACCATATGTCCCTAATTAGCATGGCCAAACTTGGGAAGAACTCTTTTATTATGGCTCATTTTGTGGTCTCTGAAGACCCCGTAAATATTTTCCTACATGGAGAAGTCTTACCATATTAATGATAATGGGATCGTTTAGCAAGGCAAATAGGAACATTGCCAAGGTCTAATAATTTGGGATCTTGATGTTTAATCCAAAAATACGCAAATCCAAGATTTACTTTGGATGGTTAACGAGCCTTTCACTTAGGTCATCAGCTCTAGATCAGAAACTACACTGGTGTGTGTGTGTGTGTGTGTGTGTGTGTGTGTGTGTGTGTGTGTGTGTGTGTGTGTGTGTGTGTGTGTGTGTGTGTGTGTGTGTGTGTGTGTGTGTGTGAGAGAACGTACGCGCACACGTGTGTTCATACTTATAAGAGAACTTAGTGCTCATGAAACCAAAGGATAAACAGGATAAACAGAAACACTTAGAGCCAGACATACTATAGGCAAGATCTATGCAAACTTCTTCATATGTGCTATACCCACTTCTACAGTACACTTGCTATTCTTGCCCCGAGTCATTCTGAAAGAGACTCTCAGTCAGGTTTGCTTTGTGATGCACTCAAAAGAGGACCAGGATTACAGTCCATCAAGGCACATTTTTACCTATGACTCGAACTTGCACTTTCGAAAAAGTCTGTAAACCTTGCTGGAAAGGGACTGTCTCTTATCTATGTTTGTACAACTGCAAAGCCCATTGGAGTCTCAGTGCCAACTGGGGCCTTTCGTCACTACCATCTTATAAATATTTACTGCTAATGACACTAATAGCAATCTGTCACACCACCTGGCTCCTTAATATCACTTTGTTGGCGTGTGGATTGCATTTTCTGAAGTCTTCTATTAACTGCCAGGGGGAAAAGTACCAATGCCAGTTGAAATGCCAACGTCTACGGAAAACAGATTAGCCAACGCTGTAGTAGAGTATGTGTGTGGTCTACAATTAGCAGAAATAAGCCCTAGCCTCCATAGAACCTCCAGATATGAGCCCACCTGAAAGTTATAATTCCAGGTCAAATCCCAAACCAGAAAGGACATCTTCTGGGGCTCCTAAGCACTATGATAATACAAATAATACATTATACTTTTCTGAATGCAGCCCAAGAGAGCAACCATCTTGTAAAAAGAAGCTGCTGCCCTGAGGTTTCCATCTTTCAGGTGCTGAAAGTCTCTCACGTTCAGTCAATCTCATATTTCTGCCATTTGGACCATTGAAGCTAAACACTAGCCATGGTTTGGGTTCCACCTAATACCCCAAACATGTGAAGGTTGCCACCTGGGCCCACCTCTGGAATCTCTGAGCTGCAGCCTAAAGTCATCTGAGAGGACAAATTTAAAGAACAGATGTTCCCCCATCTGGGAAAGATATCCAGAAAAGGACATGTCTTGGTAGGGATTATACATTGTATGTGAGCTCTCAGTCTCTTCATGAGTCCCCTCAAACACCTGATGCCCTTGTTGAAAACATATGGACACCTCCCAGATAAAAACAAAACAAAAATTCCAAATTCCACAGAGCAACACTCAGATGCACAGCTGGGTTAATCGGATTAGGAATCATTTAATAGCAACTCCTTCTTTGCGTTTTGTCAAATATGTTTGACACAGCAAGGCATCATCAGTGGACAAAGGAAGTAGATGCAGTTGCTTTATTAGGAAGAGCAAGTAACAAACAAACAAACGTTCTCCCATGAAAGAATGGCAGATGTCTGGAGATGCATCACTGGTATCACATATGAATAAATGTTTGCAAACATTCATCTGCATGGACATATTTGTCTACTGTCTGTAAGTTAGTAAATGAAATGGCAAATAGCCAAACACTTCCCCCGCCCCCCTGTTCTCCACCTCGGCAGCCTGAGAGAAAACATGAAGCCAAAACAACCTTGGCAATTCTCCCTTAACTACAACCTGAAAAGATACCATTTGTTGCTATTGCCTCTCACTCCAGTCCTTAAACCTATTGTTACCAATATGTACAGTACACTTAAAGACAAAAGGGGAGGCAAATATACTAGTGCTGCTCAGATCACCCAGCAGGAGTCACTATCATTCTATTGAAAGCTCACCCTGATCCACAACCACAGTCAACCCAAGGACCAAGAGGTGGAGGGTCAAGTTGTGGACTCTAGCACAGGCTTACGTGAAGGGCCAGATCCTACTCCCACAAAGACAACAGGAAAACCCTCTTTTTTCCAGAGAAGTCTGAGGCAGATGCTTCTTACCCTTCCTCTGGGCATTCACAGGTGTATATCTTAGGTGATTTACTCTCTTAGGTCCTTCTCTGACCACCGCTACTATGGTATCTGTATTTATTGTTGTAATTTTATTAGTAGTAGTATTTATTGTTATTATTAGTATTATTATTAGTATTTATTGTTGTAATGCCCCCATGAGTTAGGGCAGTGCTGTTATCCCCATTTTACAGATGAGGAACTGAGGCTGAGAGAGACCAACAGATTTGCCTAGGGTCACCCAGGAGGTCTGCGGTGGAGCAGGGGATTGAACCCAGGTCTCCTGTGCGATAAACTAGTGCCCTAAACACTGGACCATCCTCCCTTTCATTATAAGACTTTGAGTGTGTCATCCCCGGTGTGTTGTGCACTTTTTAAACACCCATGATCAGTGTTTCCCATTCACCTGACATGCTGACATCGTCCGAAAAAGCAAACGATTCATTTAGACTGAATCAAGTTAAGAGGGGAAAAGAAAAGCTGGCCAATCTTCAGCCGTGCTTTCATTAAGACTAGCTCTGTAGTCCTGACACAAATAATACTCCCATTGACATCAAAGGGAGGTTTGCTTGTGAGAGGAAAGGGCTGCATCTGTCTTTTTTTTTTTAATTATTTTAAATGATTAAATCTACGAATTGGACTCAAAGAGAGTGGGGGGAGGGGTGCTCAGCACCCATGAAAACGAGGTCACCTGTTTAGAGCCTGAGGTCAGGGCTAAAGCCAGGTGGAGCCTTGTGTTATGGTGTATCTAGAGACCCAGATTGCCTTAAACCAGCCCTGCCCTTCAAACACATCTTGGCGCAACTTGACTGCACAGACATTTGGCAGTCTGCAGGGAGGATGCACTTTTCTTGGGGAGGATTCATTAACATCTCTAAGTCAGTACTCCCAGAACATTCTTGGCATTTGTCAACCAGTTCTAATAATGACTTTCGGGCATTACCATCCTCTGATGGATTCCAAACTTGCAACCTTCTGTGGAAAGGCTAACTGAGCAATACAGACCTTTGCACTTTTATCCCAACCAGTAAAGAAAGTTATTTCCTTTAATTACCGTGTCCTATTTTTACTTTCTGCAAGAGTATAATCAAAATCTTTTTTTAAAATAATCCCATTTTCAACTTAAAATGAAGCCAACAGAAGAGAAGAAAAAAACCTGACTATTAAAGGCAGAAGTTAAAAGTCTTAGGGTTGAAACTAATATAGACCATATTTCATATTTATATATATGGTTTTCTATAAACTTTTGCCACTGTTTCAAGTTTAGCAAATGTAGATGCCATATTTTTGGCAAAAAGGGAACTTAAGATAATCTCCATGGAAAACATTATAAAGAATCAAAAGCAAACAAATCTTTCAAAAAATGTGACCCATATATTTTAGACACATTTCCCTTTGAAACCTCTTCGCTGGTGCTCTACATAATTTTTCATCTTTAAGAGCAAACACTTTGGTGTCATAGCAATAGTTCCCAACATGTCTCCCATACTGACCCCCTGGGTTTCTGTAGGTAGCAATCAAAAGCCACCTCTCTGCTCCTACCCCTCAAATCTCCAGTCACCCACAGTGTTCCCCCATCTCTATTTGCTTCCACATAAGCTTTAGCGGCTTTGCTTCCATCTTTAAAATTTCAGCCACACTTAACGACACTTTTCCTAAAATAGATGGAAACAAGATTCACTTCTGTATTATCTAGGATACCTGGCACTTTCCATGTTCCCTTTCGTTGCACTGGAGCCGATGCATTCACTCTATTGCTCCCAAGCCCAGCTTGGGCGGGGGGAGGGGGTGATTAGCTAAAGCCACCCTCCTTCAGTCAGTGCAAGGATTTTAAAACATCTGAAAGGAATCTTGAAATCAGTTGAGCTTATTAAAAATCTGGGGTTATTAAGGACATTCTCATTACTTTTCATCCCTGCCAGTTGGGTAAAAGACCATGTAACAGGACCTCTGGATCTAAAAGCAGGAGCCTCTGCCCCATTAGCTAAAACAGTGGTTTTCTGCAGACTATGTTTAAGGGGTCTGTGAAAGGTTGCCATTGCCATTGAACAGTGGTTTTCAACCTGTGGTCCATGGACCCTGGGGGTCCACAGGGTAGGTGTAAAATTTCCAAAGGGGTCTGCATTGCCATTCAAAAAATTCTGAAGAAAGGTTGAAAGCCACTGAGCTAAAAGACCTAGCCTATTCGCTCAAGGGCATTAGTGAATTCAAATCCCTTTATGCAGTCCAGTCTTTAGAGGGAGACAAAATCTGATTTGATCACTGTGCTAGAACTCTTGATGACCGGTTAGGCCATGTGCATTCTGGGATAATGTATTTACTGGCAGTTTTGTTATTGTTTTACATTGGGTTAGGATCAGACTACGGATGAATTCACATCTGTGCCAGCTTCAGCAACCTTAATATCGAGTAGCACTTACTTGTATGAATAGTCACGTGGAAGTCAACAATACTCCCATACTTGCCTCTCTGAATCCTACTCAAGGTGGGAACAGATCACAGAACCATGTCCTCTGAGTTAGCACATGATCCTGCTTTCATTGAAATCAATAGCAATAGCAATCAAAAAAACAAAACAAAAACAAAACAAACCCCACCATTGAGTTCAACAGGAGTGAGAGAGAGACCTTTTGGAATGTGCTTTTACAGAGCACCAAGGTGATTATGTTAATGAAAAGCCTCCGCCTCCTCCTCCCCCCCCCCCCCGGCTCTAAAATTTTACCTTTGTAGAGAGAGCTAAGCTGGACAAGCCCACATCTGGGAATCTCAGGGCTTCTAAACTGAACATGCCATGTGAAAAACGTTCCCGTTGTACTCTAGCAGGCATTTCAATACACCTCTGATGATAAATTTATGGTCCAAGGAGGGAAAATGCCATTGGTCGTGGGCAAACGCATTGAGCTGTGTAACTGTGGATCGGTATCATTGTTATGTAATAGAAATATTGTACTAGTACCCAGAGGCCCCCAGCAGGATCAAGCCCCCCCATGGCAGGTACTGTTCAAGCACACACACACACTCTCCCTGCCCCCAAGGAGCTTGTGTGCGGAAGGCAAAGGACACTGCTTAGTCTGCTTTGCAGGATGAAGCAGAGAGCTCCCAGGAGATCTTTCCTTTGAGTTAGAAAATATGGGCGAGCACAAGTAAAATCAGTTGCATGCATCATCCAGAAGCCAAGCACATTCCATTTACCATTCCAGAGGCAGGAGGAGAAAGAGACCTAGGCTTGCTGCTTGCTATTCCTATCTCTTCCCAACATTTCCTGCCCCCTCCTCCCTACACCCCCGCCCAAGGCCAGATTGTACTCAGCCCTTGAACGTGCATGCAGGAAGACTCAAGGAGACTCTCCCCACATGCACCATTTCCTCAAAGACCAACGACAACAGCAAGCCCTACAATCGGCGACCCAAAAGAGAGATGGGGCAGCAGCAGCATAGTCCTGCTCCCACGCCGTGAAGCAGGGCCAGAGACACCAGCACGTCCTAATGCAGAGCAGATAGCGGAGAACTCACCTCCACACCTGTGTGCACTGGGCAGCCCCAGGATCAATTCTGTCTCCTGAGACTATCGCCCCATGTTCACGGCAAGATCGTGCGGCTCTGCAGCACCTCCTAGAGGACGTGGTGCAAACTGCACAATCCAGCCCCGCAGAAAGCAAAGAACGTTTGATGCTCCCTCACGGTTCAGCATATACCACCTCCTCCAACGCTTAAGAGAAAACAAGCGGGATTCTTATTTCAGCTCAATGCACAGTTTAAGCCTGCTATGCTGTCTCATTTGTGGCTACAAAAAAAAACTCAGTACAAGTTATGCTGTCATGTATTGACTTCCTTAGCCATAGTAAACTGTGGCGAAATCCGGAAAAAACCATCCCTGCTGTATGTCTCCGTTCAACGGGGCTTTCGCTGGCCGAGTTCAGAATGACAAATAGAAGACTTCAGATTCATTTTTTTGTTTTCAATAAAAATCTTGTCGAACAGTGTCATGAATATTCATGGTTTTGGCCCACCTCCAGATTAAACGAGGAGAGCCAACCCAAACAAGACAACAGCAGTCCTCTCGGCTCTGCAAAGGGCTCTGCCTTGGATTTCGTAAGCTAAGGTATGCACTTAAAAAAAACCCCAAATCATAAACAAACATTGCTGTGTTCACCATTGGACTTTGATCAAAGGGAACCAGATTCCTCCCTCTGCCAAAGGAAACCTTGTCCTGTTTTAAAATAAGGCTTTACAGTACTTCACGCCTGACCCAAGCCCCGCTGAAGTCAGTAGGAATCTGTGCCGTGATGTCAGTGCAATTTGGTCCAGGCACTTACATCACAGGAGTGCAAAGCCTGCTGCCCCTGTGGCTTTCAGCTGCTGCCCATGGTACTGAGACACACCCAGAGCAGTAGCTTCTGGAGGTCTTGTGTCTGAAACAGGTGCAGTGGGAGAAGGCAGAAGGAGGGCTAGAAACAGGCCTTTTAGGAGGCTAGAACAGCTGTCCGTGCTAGCCTCAAGCAGTCCTTGTGCTTAGGTAGGTCAAGGACTCGGCTTGTAACTAACTCCTGGTGTAAGAATGGAAGAAAAGGGGATGATTCTTGCATCCTCTTTCCCCCTCCCTTGGTACACCTGTGCAGGTGAGTCACAATCCCCCCGCAAGTCTCACTACGCCTGTGGGGACTTGGTTCAGTATTATTCCTATTTTACACATGGTCCACTATGGCACAGAAAGGCAAGGTCACAGACTGAGGTCAGTGGAGGTCTTGGGGGTAGATCCAGGGGAATCCAAGTCCCAGTCACACTGCTCTAACCATTACCCAACACTCCCTGCACGCAGGGCACATTTATTTGCCTGTCGGAACCAGATGCATTTTAATAAAGCTACATAATCATGTTAACCATCCCAAAGAACTGCCGAAAGAATGGCTCTGTGCTGAAAGGCACTGGGTTTAGACTGGTTCCGCCACGGACACGCACTGCATCCTTCTCTCTCTGTGCCTCAGTTCCGCGTAGGTAAAATGAGGATGACAATTCTTGACCAGCAGGTGCTGTAATGCTTGGTACAAGATTGTGACTCGCCTGATACTTCCTTTCTCCCGTCCTCTCTCGTCTATTTATTGTTAGTAGTGTAGTAGCACTAGCAGGGCTGAGCCCTAGACCAGGACCCCACTGTGCTAGGCACTGAACAAAGAAGCAAAAAAGACAGCGCCCTGCCCCAAAGAGCTTACATTCAAGTTCTTCAGTCCAGGAACAGTCTCTGAGTTTGTACAGTGCCTAACACAAGCAGGCCCCAATCTTGGTTGGGACCTCAAGGTGCTACCAGACTACAAATTATTAATTAATTCATGATGGAGGAGGAGGAATATAAATGGTAAACTGAAATCTCTCCAGGGACATTGTTTCAAATTGTGGTTATTTCAGAGTAACTGGTCCTCCCGGAGTATTTCCAGGTTGTGCGAAGTTTTGGCAGTCTTTTTTGATTCAGCAAGGTGATAGACAGGTTTCAGAGTAGCAGCCGTGTTAGTCTGTATTCGCAAAAAGAAAAGGAGTATTTGTGGCACCTTAGAGACTAACCAATTTGAGCATAAGCTTTCGCGAGCTACAGCTCACTTCATCGGCTGCATTCAGGTGATTATGTCCCATTGAGATTAAAGTTGAGCATCTGTTCAAGCATCTTGCTGAACTGAGCCCTTCAGCAGCTAACTGTCATTTGACTCTCATGCAGATGTGCACGTGTGTGAGAGGAGAGAGAGACTCAAATTAGTGTTTGCTACACAGCCAGAAAGGCACCTGTCTTTAAGGCTATCGTTTTGGAAAAGCAAGGGTCATTTCCAGCATTATGACTGTGAAAGTGGACCATCCGAAACTTTAATATACAAATGGTGGAGCTCTGATAAGATTCCATCAGCTCCCATCTCTCACCGGGAGGCTATTATTACTCCTGTATAGGAGAGTCTTGACAGTGTCAGATCAAAGGCAAGTTTCTTATTGTGTTTAACCATACAAAAGTAAGCACAGCCACATCCCCATCACATTTCCTCCACTCACCCAGTCGACCTGGAGGTAGAAGGTGCAGAAGAGAAAACGGCTGCAGAGGTTGCTCACAAAAAGCTGTGGCCCAGGAAGTTGGGAGGAAGCGAGTCCTCTGAGGCCCCCGATCTTGCTAACTCTTTGCACTTGCCTCGATTTAGTCATGTGAATAAAATAATGCAAGTGCACAAGTAACAGCAAGATCAGAGTCCAACGGAATTGCTCCTCTCAAGATCCACAGAAGAACCACAGTGTAGGTTAAGCACAGAGATTAAGTTTAGCAGCAGCCCAAACCTCTTGAAAGCATTCCCACGTCCCAACAGCATGCAATTATCCTGCAAGGCCTTGCACACAAAAGAAACTATTTCCCCATGTTTATCCCCCCCACTGCTCCTCGGAGGATCCTGTTAACTGCTGGAAATGGCCCACCTTGATTATCACTACAAAAGGTTTTCTCCCCTCCCCCCGACAATAGCTCATCTTAAGTGAAAAAAGAAAAGGAGTACTTGTGGCACCTTAGAGACTAACCAATTTATTTGTTAGTCTCTAAGATGCCACAAGTACTCCTTTTCTTTTTGCAAATACAGACTAACACGGCTGTTACTCTGAAACCTGTCATCTTAAGTGATCACTCTCCTTACAGTGTGTATGGTAACACCCATTTTTTCATGGTCTATGTGTATATAAATCTCCTCACTGTATTTTCCACAGTATGCATCCGATGAAGTGAGCTGTAGCTCATGAAAGCTTATGCTCAAATAAATTGGTTAGTCTCTAAGGTGCCACAAGTACTCCTTTTCTTTTTGCAAATACAGACTAACCTGACCACTGTTTGTGTTCAGAGTTCTGTGGATACCCCGATGGAAGGGTTACCTGTGTGTTACGGTGTCATACTTGTGCCTACAAAAGAGAACTACTCCCTCCTAAAACAGATTTCTCAGTGTATGGAGAGTTCAATCACAATCCCAGCAAACATCATTCAGAGAGCTGTGATAACTATCTTTAATAACAGGTTTCAGAGTAACAGCCGTGTTAGTCTGTATTCGCAAAAAGAAAAGGAGTACCTGTGGCACCTTAGAGACTAAATAAATAAATAAATTGGTTAGTCTCTAAGGTGCCACAAGTACTCCTTTTCTTTTATCTTTAAAAAGTCTTCTTTTTGTATTCATTTGCCTCTAAAATGTTTCTGCCAATGGCCATGAGGTCACGGTACTCTGAATTCCTTCCTGTCCTGATGAGGCATGCTCATGCAAGCCCTTTGGATTACTTGTGTGAGTAATCCAGACTCACAAATAGTCCCATAGACTCCACTGGGTCTACCATGTGTATGCAATGCTTGTGTGAGTAAAGGTTTACAGGATCAAGCCTGACCCCCTTCCAAAAAATTACCCAGTTCTAACAATGGGTGAAAAATTAAGAGATTCAGTTCAGATAAGCGCCCAAGATTTTGGATACTCAGAGCTAGCTATTCCTCTTGCATCTTCAAAATTGAGCTAGGAATCTCATGCAAACAGTTTTTCTCATGGTATTTTACACTTTTATTACATGTCCCAGAAAGAACTAAGACAGAGATAAAGGAGGGCTAACAGACTGGATTTAGATTTTTGCCCAACTTCCTCCATCAGGTTTAGGTTTTGCAAAACCAAAACCAAGAGCAGTTTAGGATCCAGGTTCTGATACAGCCATATCCTCCAGGTGATTCAGATAAAGGCTCCTATTTTCTATCCAAGCAGGCTCTAAAAGTGGGAGGGAGAGATTGGGAGGTAAAAGTTTTTACCAAACTTTTTCAAACCTTAACTGTCCAGTTTGGATCAGATTCTAGTTTTGTTCCAAGTTTTTCTTCTTTTGTTTCTCTCTCCCGGGGGGGGGGGGGGGGGGAAAGAGAGATTCCTTCCAAAAACAAGAAAAATCTATCAGGCAGCCATTTAACTCTGTATATTTTAAAGTGGTAGCTGTGATTCTGAATGTGACAGATTCATTTTCTTGTATTCATAATGACTCAATTACTGCAATCCTCTTATGGTTTTTTTGGCCTCTTCTTTCATGTTTCTGACTCTGTGAATTGATTGAGTGTTTGATGACAAGGCAAATCATGGAGCCAATGTAACTCACCCAGGGGGCCCCTTAAGCATCATTTAAACAATTATCAAAGTAACATTCCTTATCCATTGAGACATTTTTAGCAGAGAAGGATGCAGGGATGTTAGCTCATTCGCACCACTAATTTGCAAACCTCAGCCATTTGAGTAGATATTTAAAATAAAAAGACACAAAAAATGAACAGCAATAGGAATATGCTGGAGCGAATATAATTAACCAGTACAGGGCAAACGTTGCTTTTCTGAGCAAGCAGACCAGAACTAGTAGGTCTCAACCTTTTGCAGTATTGGGACCCCTTTGCTCCTGGTCCCTTGCCCTCATATTCAGCTGAGATGTAGCCAGGACTCACTCTCATTTTGTATTTGGGACAGACAGGAGGCAGGGTGACCTAATGGATAGAGCACTGGACTGGGACTCAGGAGATATAAGTCTGCCACCTTAGACTTCCCTAGCTATGTCTCAGTTTCCTCATTCCCCAATAAAATGGGAACAATGACTCTGACCTCCTTGATAAATCACTTTGACATCTACTGATGAAAAACGTTATATAAGAGCTAAATGGTATTATTATTTCTATATATAGGGTTGGATATTTTTACTCTACAGCAGGGTTATAATTATCAAATTATACAGGATGATTAAAAAGTTAAACTCCATGGATAGTTTATTTTCTGCTCAATTCTATATATTCTTATTTCCAGGGCTAGTGTAAGAGCCAGACTTAATAGCAATCCCTCCACTCAGGCGAGCCTGTGGATTGCTCAGTCCTAGCACAAGGGTGCAAACTATCCCCAATGCAGTGACTATACCCCCACCCGACAACCATGACTCCACCCCCCTGCATGTGCATTGGCCCACAGAGCTTCCTGGGTGCAGAGACTGTGGACAGGTGCATGATCCCTCCGTAGCCAAGGATCTCTGGAAGGGATTGTCGCTCCTGAGGCTCAGAGTTTCCCAGAGCTCCATATGGGGGTGGTTAGTTCGTAGTTTTTAATGCTTTAACAGAAATGCTGACTATACCCAGGGATCGCTACCCCCACCACTGAAATGCCTGATGTAAAGGAGGGAAAGAAATCCTTACCCCACCAAAAACCACACCATGTCAAAACAAAAACAAAACTGGTTAAAAACAGGCAATGCAAGTCAACGTCTATTGTGATTCTTTGTGTTGAGTAGCACCCGGAGGACCCCATTGTAAAGACATGGCAAGAGGCGATTCCTGCCCTGAGGTGCTTACATGCTGAACAGACAAGTGTGAGAGGGGCAACAGAGGTGATGCAGCTGACGTAAAGTTTCACAGCAGTTCAACGGCAGAGTCAGAAATAGAACCTGGTGGGGCCTGGCTCCTCGTCCAGGGCCCTAGCCATCTGACCTCAGCGTCAGTATAGCACGCAACCCAAAAGGCCCCCACATCCTGACTGAGGCTGCTGGGCACCACGGTAACATAAATGATGACGACTAACACATTTCTGTGGTTTTTACACCAATGTTTACTTCGACAGTGAGAAGTCAAAACCGGTCATTACCACAGCAATGGACACTGCACTTGCTACCTGAGATGCTCCGAAAATTAAAGAACATTTGTAGTTTGGCAAGAGGAAGCGAGGAGGCATTTCCACCCTTTTCTGAATAACTCCCTGGTGTTTCTTTATTTCTCCATAGAGTTAATTCCAGCAATATTATTTCCACGCAGAAAACAAGAGGTGAGTTCTTTAAACAATACTACGGGCCCCTAGAAATTGGAGATTAGCGCATCTACCGTCCCGTCAAGTGCTGGATTGTTCCTTACAATATACGTTGTAGGGCTTTGTGCAGTTTGGTTCAAGGCACTGATCTCGCACGACAGAATGCAACGGGAGATTTGCCACTGGCTTCAATGGGACCTGGATCAGGCCCTAAATGACCTAAGTAGCAGGATTCCTGCCACTTCCCCTTGAGGCTTAGTTGTGAAGTTGAGATCATTAGGTCATGGAATACCACACACATGCAGAAGCAGCGTAGTCTCCCCTTCCAGCAGTCAGAGTCCAGTGTCACGGACCAAGGCTGCGTACGTCAGTGCTTCTGTGATGCTACCCAGGAGGATGCGTGACCCTCTGACATTAAATCTTCTTTGTATAACATGGCTATTGATTTCTGTTCTTGATGCCTGTTGTGCGCTCCTCTGCTCTGCTCAGCCCATCCCAATCCTTTTCACTGTGTGCTGAGCTGTCAAAGAGAGCAGGACTGGCATGGTGCCCTTTTACTGATGGGACCTATACTGAGTCTCCGAAAACAGCATGACAGATCACACACACCACACTTTTGAAATAGATACAGGCAGCACGTACTCCAGGTTTCATATAAAGTAAAAGGTCTAATCAGCCCATCCTATTGGAACCTGGAACCACACTGCTAGGGCCTTCATTGTCCTGGCCGCTTGAGGGTAATCCTTGAGGGTGTCATGGGGGCTGTTGCTGGAACCACAGGTCGTTCTGCAAAAGAGGGCGAACCCACATTGTTGGGTGATCTGAGGGAACTTCCATGAGGAAATGCCCAGGTTGCTTTCCTCTTCTTAATCCCCTAGGCCCAAACTTTAAGCATGTGAGTAGCCCCACTGACTTCAGAGGGATTACTCAGAGGTTTAAATTTAGGTACCTGCTTAAGAGTTGGTGTCCTACTGTAGGCGGGGAGGGGAGGACTTATTTTCTCTACAGTCCAGGGCTTTTTCTACATCAGATTCCACTATTATAATGCAGGGAAAGATTCCTGGTGGGAGTTTTTTGCTCAAGGACTGCAGAGTCGGGCTTTTTGTTATTAAGGAGCCCTACTGCCACATCAAACTTTAGAAACGAGAGCTAACATCTTAGAACCATAACTGGTGGGAAAGGGGGAAAAAAAACTGGTTCAAGGAGTATGAAACTGATCGCTCAGGGAGTCAAGGCTGAAGGTGCCTTATTCCCCAAGGATCTACAACCTATCCTGAAGGACGACCCATCACTCTCACAGATCTTGGGAGACAAGCCAGTCCTTGCTTACAGACAGCCCCCCAACCTGAAGCAAATACTCACCAGCAACCACACACCACACAACAGAACCACTAACCCAGGAACCTACCCTTGCAACAAAGCCCGTTGCCAACTGTGTCCACATATCTATTCAGGGACACCATCATAGGCCCTAATCACATCAGCCACACTATCAGAGGCTCGTTCACCTGCACATCTACCAATGTGATATATGCCATCACGTGCCAGCAATGCGCCTCTGCCATGCACATTGGCCAAACTGGACAGTCTCTACGTAAAAGAATAAATGGACACAAATCAGGTGTCAAGAATTATAACATTCAAAAACCAGTCAGAGAACACTTCAATCTCTCTGGTCACTCAATTACAGACCTAAAAGTAGCAATATTACAACAAAAAAACTTCAAAAACAGACTCCAATGAGAGACTGCTGAATTGGAATTAATTTGCCAACTGGATACAATTAACTTAGGCTTGAATAAAGACTGGGAGTGGATGTGTCATTTCACAAAGTAAAACTATTTCCCCTTGATTATTTCCCCTCCTACAGTTCTTGTAAACTGCTGGAAATGGCCCACCTCGATTATCACTACAAAAGGTGTGTCCGTCCCCTCCGCCCTATCCTTCTGGTAATAGAGCTCACCTTTCCTGATCACTCTTGTTACAGTCTGTATGGTAACACCCATTGTCTCATGTTCTCTGTGTATATAAATCTCCCCACCATATTTTCCACTGTATGCATCCGATGAAGTGAGCTGTAGCTCACGAAAGCTTGTGCTCTAATAAATTGGTTAGTCTCTAAGGTGCCACAAGTCCTCCCTTTCTTTTTACGGATACAGACTAACACAGCTGCTACTCTGAAACTTATTCCCCAAGTCTCCTGTCCTCTAGCCTTGCTAATCTAAGCAGCAATTTGAAAACCTAAAAAGACTCCACTGGAGATGACTGGACTTCTAGTACATATTAACCCCCTGCCGACTTAGCTAATGGAGGCATTTTGCGACACAGGGCGAGCCTGACAAACAAAATTTAAGGCAGATTCTTTAACCCTATCTGATCTAAAGATGAACCAGGGAGAATAGCTCTCATTAGTGTAACCATTTTTCCCACTGTTGTCAGGCCGATTTCAGCAGTCCTAATGGTGTCATGAAAAGGTGTAACCAGGAATTTATACACAAGCAGTGGTCCTCTGCACCTCTTCCCACTATCCACAGTATATTCATAATCTGCCAAGACAGACATGATAGTAGATCTGACAGAATCTTAACTAGCACAGTGAAGAGAGCAGCCTGTCTTCTGATTAAAATACCCCCAACCCAGTGCTGCTATAAGAAATATCGCCTCCAGGTGGCATACCTGGCACACAGTTGCTTACCCCAACGACAACGTAGATCATACATTGAAGGGGGAAGAGAGAGTAGCTGAAGCAGGAGTCCACAGCTCTCAGAAATATTCAGAGCCTGCTTTCATTGAACTCACTGGTGCCATACCATGCCCCTAGGGAGAAGGATAGGGGGTGGTTCCTTGGTTTTTTGCAGAGCATTGCATGCCCGTGCACGCTGTTAGTAAAATGGTCTCGTAAGGAAGAATTCTCTGGGACAGGATGACCAGAAATAACCTCCTGCTTCCAACTGTTTGCAATGGAGCACACCTCTGTGCATACATACAGTGCCAGGGGAGAACACAAAAATAAAATCACCAGGAAGCCAAGCCTAAAATCCCAACCAGCCTAGAGAGTCTGAGTTCTTAACTCAGAAGCACTAGGTCTGTGTCAAAACAGCTGGCAAAAAGGTTTTTTGGCTGGCCCTGTATCACCAGGTCTTTTCTGAAACTGTTTACAGTAATTCCCTTTGATTACAGTGCTTAACTAACTGCTCCCCTGCTGCTGAGTTCAGACCGCACAGGCATCTCCCTTGATTTTTCCTTTCTTGTTTGTGTTTGCTTGTAAAGCACTGTGGAACGAGGGGAATTTTTATTATTTTTTCTTTTGCCTTCTTACTTGCATCAGAGCAAATTATAGTATTAAAAAGGATACAGCTTCACAGACTTTATGTGTAGCTGATCTAATGGTCCTTTCTAATCTGACCCCCTGTATAACAGGTCGTAGAATTTCACCCAGTTACTTCTGTATTGAGCCCAGTAACTTGTATGTCTCTCTAGATATAGATAGGTTTCAGAGTAACAGCCGTGTTAGTCTGTATTCGCAAAAAGAAAAGGAGTATTTGTGGCACCTTAGAGACTAACCAATTTATTTGAGCATAAGCTTTCGTGAGCTACAGCTTATGCTAAAGCTTATGCTCAAATAAATTGGTTAGTCTCTAAGGTGCCACAAGTCCTCCTTTTCTTTTTGTAGATATAGATATAGATAGAGATCCTGATAGATAACTATAGGCTGTAGATGGGAAAAAAGGCACAACATAACCCTAACACCTGAAGACCCGAGGTTATGACAAAATGGGCTGTGGAAAACACCGACACAAAATATCACTGAGGCCAAGAGTTTCACAGATTCAAAAAGGACTCGACACTTTCAGGGATAATGAGAATATCCAGAATCAGAATAGTAAATACTAAAATAGGAAAGAGTTTTGGAAGGGATTTAAACCCTCTTGCCTTGGCTTAAGCCAACCGCTGCATGGGATGAAACATTCCTTGGAGGGCAGTTATTCCATGATTGCCCACTACAAGGTTGCTCACACCTTCTTCGGAAGCATCAGGTACTGACCATTTTCAGTGATCATGATCTGGACTAGATGGACTGACCGAGTCTGGCAATTCCTAGGCTCCTCCTCAAGCCCCGGTAAAGACTTCCACAGGAAAGACTCGCACCACAAGATTTTAGAGAGTTCCATCACACTCAGTTTCGGCTCTTGGAGCTCTGAAAGAATTGGGAGCTGTTACCTGCCAATGCCCTTGCTGTCAGTAACCACTTGGTAGCTATCCTGGGCTTTTGCATCTTTCACAGATAAGCTGGAATTTAAAGCCTTTTGACACCAGTTTTTCCTCAGGATACTAATTTCCATTCAAACCTACAGGCTTGAACACTCGCCTGCTTACAGTAGAACCCAACAGCTTGTCAGATTATCACACTGAAGATTCCCATGGGGTTCTTTAATGCATCAGAGCACAAGCTTTTTAGACAGCCAGCAAGCTTTATCTTTGTTAAACTAAAATCTACTCCCAGTGGTATGTGGTTTCCCTCTCCACTGTTGGGGGATAAAGGGTTATAATGAATGGACCCTTAACCAGCCTCGATTGTGTCTAATTAGGCAAGTAATCACGAGTTCAACTAATGGTTGTAACTCAAGTTGTAAACACAGCTAAAAGTCTAAACAGACAATAAGTTCCAGTGCCTTATCTCATCTTTAAGCAGCCTTGCATCAACAGCGGCTTTTTGGAAAGGTCATGCAGAGCAGTAAGTAGCAGGAGGCATACTGTACCTCAGAGCCATGTCTCTAAACAGAGTGGAAAAAGCCCACGGCACCGCTGTACATTTAACATGTGCAGCAACATATTTGGAAAAGAAGCCTCCCCCCGCCCAGACACCCCCCCAAAAAAACCCCACAGACTTCAGCAGTTCACTGAAATTAGATGGGGCAAATGCTACTTAAGGAGGTGGTTCTAGGATGGTGCCACACAAACCTAGCATTCCTGAAACTCTGCTATCCACCCAGAAATGGTAAATAGTACCCAAATTTCAGATCCCAGCAAATTGTCCATCTGTGATCAGCAATTTTCTGGCTTAGCTGAAGAGAATTAAACTGTCACAGCAAAACTACTGTTTTTTCCCTCCACCTTTCCCATGAATAGATGGTAGGGGTGGGGGAGGCTTTTCACATGGGAGCCCCAAGCTAAAAACGCATAAACCACTAGTCCAGACTCCTTTATATTGTACTGAGGGCTTGTTTATACTCCACTGATGCAGGGATTTAAGCATGATCAGAAACCCATTGAGTTAAATTGGAGAATGAATTATGGTATCAGCTTTTCTTTATAGTGTACAGAACTTTACAGCTGATTGGCTAGGCCTCACAATGGTCATGTGTAGCAGGTATTGTTATCCCCATTGTACACTGTAGGTGAACTAACTGAGGCACAGAGTGGTTAAGGGCAACATTTTGAAAGCGCGGGGAGTCCAATTTTAGATTCTCACCTTGGGGCACCCGGGCCTATTTTCCAAGGAGCTCAGCGCTCACAGCTCCTCCTGACTTCAGTAGTAGCTACAGGGGCTCAGCATCTCTGAAAAATCAGGCCCCAGATGTGCTAGATCAAGCCCCCAAGTCGCTGGTCAAAGTTGTGCTTCAGCAATTGGCCATGTTCATGCAGCAAGTTGGTGCTGGAGCTAGGAACAGAATCCAGGACTCCCAGCCTTGTGTTCTAACAACAAGGCTATGCTTCGTTCTCAGTATTAACAGATTAGGTTGTAAATGTGGCTGGGAAGGATGAAAATAGCATTGCTCAGAGTGCAGTGTTTTTTAAAAATTCATGGAGGTGGGGAGAAGGGAATAGAGCAGTGGGAGGGACCCCTTGTGTTTTGCTTTTCTAGAGGCCCTAATTTTTTAAAATCGTAATCAGTTCCTTTTTGCTTCTCATTGACTGCAGTAATAAGACAGGACCAATTTAAACTGGAGCTCATCACCTCTGTTCTTGCTCTGATGATATAATCCTTCTTGTCAGTCTAGGCCCATCTCCTCTTTTGCTCTGTCTAAAGAAAAAACAGACTTTACAGTGTATGTGAAGTATTTGCTTATGGCTAATGAAATTAAACTAATTGGAGTGTGATATTGTTCCTTTCGAGGTGACATTAACATGCTCTCTTCTTTGAAGATACTTCTTTGATGTTACAAATGCTTGGTTAAAAAAAAGATGAGATACTTATTACATTGGGACTAAATGGATTTTTCTTTAACGTCCTTTAGTAAATGTTATAATTGGCTACAATTTCAATAGCTTGTATTCCTATTGTTTCTCAAACCAGCATATAAAAGATGAATGCACCTGGCTGCTATTAATTTTTAGCTACACAATCATCTTGGGGAAATCTTCCCATTTATGACAAACAAAGCATTCGCAAGGTGGCTAGCACAGCACTTTGCCACTCTTGCAAGAGTGGCAATCTCAAACCTTTAACAATGCTTGTGTGTTTGTTATTATATTGTGTTAGCGCTTAGAAACCCAAACCAAGACCCAGGCCTCCTTGGGCTAGGGGCTAAATGCAGAGTGAGAGACACTCCCCGTCCCAATAGACAAGGCAGACAAATGCAGGGGATTGTGAAACACAGACAGAGAGATGAAAGGACTTGCTCAAGACCACACAGCAGGAGAGCAGCAGAGTTGGGAATAGGACCCAGGATTCTTGACTCCAGTCCCATTATTCAGTGAACCACTCTCCCAGTCTTCCCTTATTAAGCTGCTCTGCAAATCATTTTCTCATTTTCTGTGATCTTTACACAGCTGAATTATTATCGGTTTGTACTATAGGGACATACAAAGCCCCGATCATTGATCAGGGCCCCACTGTGGTGGACATTGAACAATGAAATATACACATCTGTCTACATGACCCCAGGAGCAACAAATCATAGACCTGGCCAGTTTTTGCAAGGGACACAGGGAAAACTGACCTAACCCATTGACTCTGGTACAGTGCATACTTTACGGGCTTGATCTGATGCTCCCTGAAGTCGATAGAAGACTCTCTTAGACGTCACTTGGGACCAGCTCAGAGCCCACTTAGCTCCTGAGAGACTTTGATCACAGGCTCACACTTGAGATCCTCTCAGGGGATCATATTGAACATTGACCAAACTATTATAATCTTCCAGCTTTGGTTAACAACTTTATTGCTTAAAAAGTTCTTCCAGTATCTTCTCTGTGTACCCATAACCTCGTTTTGAGCAGCTTAGGTAATTCCTGTTCAAAGTGCTACGTTACTTCATGGTATCTGTTTACAATGGAAGTTTGAATGGAGAGAGGATGTCCCCAAAATGGGAACAAATGGCAGCTCACACTATCCCTTTTCATTGCCTAGGGTGTATGTGATAGAGGGCCCCGCTCTACACACACAACACAAAACATATTTCTTACACAGTAAGGCCATGTCTACACCACCACTTACTTCGCTATAACTCACGTCGCTCAGGGGTATGAATAAGCCACTCCCCCAAGTGATGAAAGTTACATAGACCTAAGCACCGGTGTGGACAGTGCTGTGCCAGCGGGAGAGTTTCTCCTGCCAACATAGTTGCAGCCTCTCACAGAGGTGGATTTATTATGCCGATAGGAGAGCTCTCTGCCCTCGGCATAGAGCATCTTCACCAGACGTGCTAAAACTGTAGTGCTTCTAGCCTGGACTAACTATCCTTAAGAGTTACCCAGGCACCAGAGAAAGATGTACTCTTTGTTCCTCAGAACACAAAACGCCAATCTAAAGAGAAGGTCTAATTCCAGAGCAAAAGGAAACTTTGTTTTCAGAGGTCATGTCGGTTTTCTTTTCACATTTGCGTAATAGCTAAAGCTGTGGGTCTGGAATATGGACGTCGAGATCTCCTTTACAATTGAAAATGGAACATGAAATAAAAAAAGCCGATGGAAGCAAGTCCTAAGGCTTCAAGCTCTTTTCTCTCCAGATGTGGACTGAATTGCTTTTATGCTTAGATGTTTCCTAACAATAGTGAAATCACTTTTAAATATTTAAGTACTGTAGAGCTGCATGGGAACAGGAAAATGTTTTGGTGGGATTCACATGTGAAAACACACACGGGCACACAAAAGAGAACTCTTCCCCTCTGCCCCATCCCTCCTCATTCCTCTCTGTGCCATGTTGTATTTCAAATTAAGAGAGATTAAAGTAATGTGTGTACTTCAGTGGGGAGGAAGTTGGGGGCTTTTGTTTTTAGATTCCAAAAGCTTCCAAAAGATTCCACTTCAGGAAACCAATTTTTGTTTAGCGGGTTCGGATAATTCACTCCAGAATTTCAAGATACTTCAAAATATACAACAAATTCAACTCATAAAGCGTTTCTGATTACAGCCACACTTCAGTGCTCGTGTGTGTGTAGGTTTTTAGCTATTAGTAACTCCATCAGCATTCTCGATCCTGTCTGATACAGCCGTGCTGTCAATACTCATTAGGAACTGACATACAAAGCTGCCTTAGCTGATCTGTTTAATAGCTTTCCTCGCTGCATTTATCCTTTATCCCTCTTCCAATGTGTAGATTTATTATCACTGCTAATTATCCATTGTCCTGTGTTGACTTGTTTGCTGGAAACAGGTAATTCAATAACACTGCAACCGTTCAGGTGGAATGAAAATTGCACTGAAAGACCCATAATTAGCTATCTTGAGTGGGAAAAACACAGTCAAGTTTTTCTAATCAGGGCAGATAACTTCATCTCCTTTCCATATACTTATCCTGCTCAGTGCCTTCTGTAAAGCAGGTTAGCCGATCATTCAGCACCTCCTACAGCAAGTTAGAGATTAGCTGCTGCCTAGCAAGGTAGCGCAAAACATTAATGTTCCTAGCTTTAATGCTTTGGCCCGCTGCTGTTTAGCCTCTGCCAGATCAAATGTGGCACCACCCACAATGAAAAACAGATGGAAGGAGCCTTTAATAGTGCAGTCACTGGAAGCGTATTTAGAGCTATAGAACAAAACCACCACCATACACAGGCTAAGATTTTCAAAGCAACTTAACATATTTGGCCGCCCAAGTCCCAATACCACTGATAAAAACAGAGCATCCAAATTCCCAAGCCAGAGCACACACAGACACTTGTACATTTTTACGGTTAATCTGCTTAGAATAGCCTCTCTTTTTTGCTGTTATGATTTTTTTTTCCTGTTTGCAGAGTGCTGTAAATTTACAAGCATGTAGAAGAAAAGGTCCATGCTCTAAGGACTTCACAATCTACTCCCCGTATACAATACACCCAGCGATAGCTCACACGAAGGCTTTTATATAGAAAGATCAACAAAAACCCTCCGCCAGTGTCAGTCGGGATAGCTGTGTGGGAGTCAACCCTGCTATGCCGATTTACACCAGCCCCAGAAAGCAAGTGGAAGAGCAATGAGATGCGGGTTAATGCTACACTCTGGCCTTTCTGGGGATAGCTCATGCTGTTACAGGTGGACTACCTATGTAAAGAGATACAGCAGCTAGTCTGCTTATCTCCAATGCCCACAATGTTATCTCAACAGCTATAGGAACCAAGAATTCCCAAGCTATCGGAACCCACCACCATCCAGCAACGATCACACACTGTTTCCCTCAGTGCTGGGTGTTTGAAAAACTCAGCGAATAACATACAAAAAAAAGCAAGAAATAAACAAATACACCATGCCTGGGGACAACATGCAGTGTGTGTTTCTTTAGGATGATTTTGAATGTGAATGCATGTCATCGGATGTAGGGTTTGCTTTGGCAGGGACCCACATACAGCATCTACCTCACCAGGCAAATGGCCACACAGAAGGTTAAAGCAGCCTGTAAGCAACCTTAACATACACACTGGCCATTTTCCAGGTTTCTTTTTTTAAAAAGACATAGGCAGCCCATAGAGGCCTGGGCCAAACTTTCCTCTCAGATACATCCACGTACCACTATTGAAATCAATGGATTTACACCCAGGAAACAGAGTCAAACCTGGCCTCACCTGCCATTCAGTAAACGCAAGAGAGATAAATCTTAGCAGCTGACAGACTGGGCCACACAGTTTATGCCCCAGGAGATAGTGTCACATTATTTTTCACCAGTGAATATCACCTGTCACTTCATATTCTGGTGTTCTATGAGGAGCTAAGACAAGGCCCTGCTCCCTTCCACAGGGCTACTCTCTTGTAGCTACCCCATGCTTCCACCTGACATCCAAACAAAAATATTGTACGGAGCAGTTCCTTCAGCCCCACCTGCCTCCATTCTCCACTGAGTAGAAGAATGGCTTGGACGGCTATTTCGCGTCCCATCTGGATTTGGTGTCCTGCAGGCTGGAGAAAGAACCCAGGCTAGTGTCGCTCCCCGGCTCCCAAGGTGCTGCCCCTTGCAGATATTGGCCTGCCTCAACTCTCCCTCCACGTCACTAAGTCTGGGCCCAAGCCAGACAGGAGGGCTAACCAAGAGCTCTCTGGGCTGCCCCTCCATTCCAGAGCAATTTAACTCTGCATTCCACAGGATGCTGCAGGACCTGAAACAGCACAAGGACTTTCCCTGCTCTACTCTCGTCCACTGGCTCATCCTTTGAGAAGTCCAGCTCTAATGGTTCAGGCCACCCTGCCTCCGCCTTGTGCCACAGAGCCAGTGGGCTCACCTGGGTCCCTCAGTTCCATCCATGGAGCCACTTCCTGCTCACATGCCAGAACTCTCAGGCACCCGGGCCAAGCAAATATACAGGTTATAAATTCTGACGATGGGTGTGATGCTGGCAGACCAGGGGCCAACTCTTGCCAAGGCTTTGGGCCTCAGCTGAGCACTGCCAAATTCATTTCTGGGAACCAATCCAGCTCACCTGTGTGTTAGCATGGTTAAGATGGATATTGGACATGTATGATTATTCACCTTATTAAAAAAAACAAAAAAAACCCAACCAGTATAACTAGTGCTGTGCAAATCACTGAGTTTTCAGTTCAGTGGCCAAAGATTTGTTTTTAAATTCCCACCAATCAAAACAATTTGGCGAATTCGACCCAAATTTGCCAAACGTTTCAGTCAACCGGCATCTGCATTCTTCTGTGGGGAGGAAAAGATTTATCTGAAAAAAATCACCAGCTCTAAGTACGACCTGTTCCGAAAATCATCATCAACAACCAGTCTTGTCTATTACAGCGGGTGCAACAGGCAACCTCTGATGTCTGCTCTTTCCATTTCTTGCTATTATACCACTGGGCACATAAACAGCATCCATGCGCAGACAATCTGAATCCTTCCTGAGCTAAGAAGTATATCCTCAGCTTTCAATGAGGTTGTCTCTCTCTAACTCACTTTTCAGGGAGATAAAAGGCAGAGACACACATATTTCAAAGGGATATCCCTGCCCACGCAAAAACAACACACCACATTTGCCTCCTTTGGATTTCTTCTTTCATCACAGCTATGCTTGTTATAAGGAACACATCTTGTCTTCACTGCTTGAGAATACTGATTTTAAATAAAAAAGCAGCAGAGACAGAAAAAGCTTCTTCTAACTCAGAGGTTCCACTCAGTAAACAGGTAGCCTGCAGATTATCTCACCAACTAAACCAAAGCTACAAATATCAGAACGCTTCCAGGATTCCTAAAATTCCCCTGTTTTAATAAAAGCCTTTTATCTTCCAAGCGACACTTCCTTCCCTACAGGCTATTCTTGTCAGCAGTTGTCAACTATGTATTCATCTAATTCATATGAGCCTTCGACATAAACAATTTCATGTGCAGAAAACTATGAGAAACTCTGGCTGCTTGAGGCTGTAAAAGAACAAATGTTGCTTATCACTATTGAAATTTCTCTTGAATGTAAAGCCTGGTAACAGGAAAGGAGATCCATCAAATATTTTGGTGATTAATTAGTTTGTCGGTCTTTTTCACCCTCAAAAGATTGTCATCTGGTTGGTAGGAAAATCGCTAACGTATCAAATAGGAAGGAAACACATTGACTTTTGTTCCGATCCACTATGGCAATGCTCATGTTCCTGTGTACTGCCTTTGCCATTCCTTTCCCAAATAATGAACTTAATGTCTCTTAAAATCAATAGCAACTTCAAACATATTAAAATAACACCAAACAAACAGGTAAGTGTGCAGCCCAAAACACTGCTGCTTAAATAAGTAAAAGGATGGAGCCATTCCCTTGAAGTTCTCAGGACAAAACCATTGTGTGGGAAGCCAAAGCTGTGTCATGTCATTTGCAGCTAAGGCAAGTAAATGAAGTTTACTGCGCCAGGTGCTTTGCTACATTTAAACATTGTGCTGGGGGGGGGGGGGGAGAGGGGCGGGAAGGGCAGGGAGCAAGGAAAGGCGGATTGTGCGGGGGGGGGGGCTGATTTTGCTTAGTCTGTAGAAGAGAAGAATGAGGGGGGATTTGATAGCTACTTTCAACTACCTGAAAGAGGGTTCCAAGAGAATGGATCTAGACTCTTCTCAGTGGTAGCAGATGACAGAACAAGGAGTAATGGTCTCAAGTTGCAATGGGGGAAGTCTAGGTTGGATATTACGAAAAACTTTTTCACTAGGAGGGTGGTAAAGCACTGGAACGGGTTACCTAGGGAGGTGATGAATTCTCCTTCCTTAGAGGTTTTTAAGGTCAGGCTTGACAAAGCCCTGGCTGGGATGATTTAGTTGGGGATTGGTCCTGCTTCGAGCAGGGGGTTGGACTAAATGACCTTCAGGGGTCCCTTCCAACCCTGGTATTCTATGGGCTTGCCTACATGGCGATTTAGTGAGTGGCAGGACAGCAATCTAATATGCTCTAGAGTCATACTCTATGCCCCTGCTACTACGCATTAAAAGTTCAGGAGTATATTTTGATGCTTGTTTTAGTTACCGTGATGCATCATGCCACAGCAATGGCCAGAAAAGGCAGCACCCCTATTGTGAATTGGGCACTCATTGTAGAACCCTGGTGTGTTTTAGGGGTTTGGAATCCTAGCGAGGATCTCTTCAATGTCCTCTCTGTCTGGGGGGAGAGGGGAGATAGATGAGAAGTGGGTTGCAATTAGGGGGCAGTTGTAAATATGAGTCCACCCCACCAACTAGCTTAGGCTACTCCCCCTTTACATCAGCGTTCGCTACTGACAGAGAAACAGAGGCAAAACCAACCTACCGTACCTCAGTACGAACTGTTCCACGGTGGAATTGTTAGCCAGAGTCACAAAGACATTCACAACTTCTCCTTGCTTGACCGGCTTCGATGGCAGCCAGATGACAACATTACCGTCCAGCCTCAGCTCTGTCAGCTGAGAACTCTCTGGGGCTCGATAGAGGCTCACAGAGCCAATCCTCTGCAAGTGGGACATGGTCTCATCCGTACCATCCTTCCCTGGCCGGATGGCATTCCCCTTCCTCACATCCTCAGTGGTGCACTCCCCGGTCTCATCCCCCGGCTGGATGGTGTAGTAAAGTTCCACAGGGCTCCCTTCTGACTGATCTGTCGTTTTCTTGCGGCCAGCCACCACCGTGGGGGGGTTAAACCAGCTTGGCAGGAGTTCCAGCTCTGCCACGCACAATCCCAGATCCCCCTTCAGCCTGCAGCTGCCTCGGACTTCCCTCGTCTCGCGGAAGGCAAACACCCGCAAGCAAGGCAGCCTCTCCGTGGTACTGTAGTCATCCCAGTCCCTGCCCACAATGTAGAAAAGGATCTGGACTTTAGGCTTGCTCAGGTAAATTTTGTCGCTCATGATGCAGGCTTTAAGTCTCCAGTTAAAAGTAAACTTGCTGGTGGATCCAAAAAAGTTTGAAGTTAACAGTAGGTCATGGGGCACTGCTTGTTCAACGGAAAAAGGTCCATAGCTGGCATTTAATACAGGTGGCCTCTTGGCTTTATATGGGAAAAAGGACTCCACCCGAGACTGCAAACTGGAGTTTCTCATGAAATCCTGATTGGCTTCTTTAAGGAAAAAGGAAGTCTCAGCACTGAAGATCCGATAGCTCACAGGTAGATAGGTTGGTAATGAAGAAAATCTCTGTATATTGTCCAAGACCCCTCGACAATCTGTCACTATTAATAATAATAATAATAATAAAAAAAAGTTAGTAACCTTGAGCTTCATGGACTAGGCCAAAAGCAATGTATAGGTTCAAATTAAAAAGTTTCTCTTGACTCCAATAGAGCCATCTGCCACATTATTGTTCAATTAGTTATGATGGAAGAATGATTACAGTTAAACACTGGATTCTTCTGTAGGTCACATGCATGGCAGAAAATGTAGGTATTAATCTTGCCCTGTATTTATACATTTCATTATATATACACAATATATACACACACACAGTGGTCTTCAGCATGATACATTTGTCTAGATTTAATTTAATGCTGTACATCCACTAATTAATCCTCATAACATTCTTCATTACCTCCAATTTACAGACGGGGAAACGGAAGCATTACAATTCAGTGACTTTTGCCCAGGGCCACCGATGAAGTCTGTGTTGGAGTCAGGATTAAAAAAAACAAACAAACCCACAAGTTCCTGAACTACACTGCTTCCCAAACCGATTGCAATGTTTGTCACCAATGTGCCTTGTAAGGTTGCCATCCATCCTGTTTTCTGGGACAACCCCAGTTTCCTCGAGGTGATCCCATACCCAGACCCACTGCTTCTCCCCAACCATTTTCAGGATTCACCATATGGCAACACCGCACTGCAAAAATGCTTTTGACGAAATGTGAGGAAGATGCAGCAAAATATCAAGTTGAAATAGGATACACTGACATCACAGAAGAGGAGTGTGCTTCATTTGGAGAAACACATATTGAGAAAAAAGAAAAGGAGGACTTGTGGCACCTTAGAGACTAAAATTTATTTGAGCATAAGCTTTCGTGAGCTACAGCTCACTTCATCAGAATGCATCCGATGAAGTGAGCTGTAGCTTACAAAAGCTTTTGCTCAAATAAATTGGTTAGTCTCTAAGGTGCCACAAGTCCTCCTTTTCTTTTTGCGAATACAGACTAACATGGCTGCTACTCTGAAACCTATCAATCAGTAAACTACTAAATCTTTGCACAAGCATTGAAGGCGACAAGAAAAAAAACAAAAACAAAAACCCCACAAACAGTTCATTCATAAATTGGTAGAGAGAGTCCTTTTCTTTCCCATCTATTCTACCTTCTTATAAACTTTCTTTCTGCCTTTTTAGTCTCTGTTTAATCACAGCATGCCCAAGGCATTCAGTACATTGGTAAGTTCCACTCACCCATAGCTCTTGAAATCCTGCTAATCACTTTCACTGTAGGAACACTGGCTAGCAGATCAAAGTTAGTTTCTGTTCTACAGCCAAAGAGAGACTGCTCTACAGATTGCTTTTCAAAAGAAATGACAAACATTTCTCCCGCCTCCCTTCCACGCTCCAGAAACCTTGTTTCTGGGTCACTAATTCTAGAAGCATGAACAACAAGGAGTCCTTGTGGCACCATAGAGGCTAATAAATTTATCTGGGCATAAGTTTTCGTGGGCTAGCATGGTTTGCACCTCTATAGTTTAAGGTTGTGCTGGTATCTCCTATTTTCAGGGCTACAGATGCACCATGCTAAAGACACCCATGTGTGTGTAATATATGTATAGCTATAAAATCTCAAATCTCTAATGCATATGCACCCTGATGTGTGAGATCTAGTACACACAAGAGTGTCGTGTCTGTAACATCAGTAATAAAAACGGGTGCCAAGGTTTTGGCAGGCAGGGCCTCAGCTGAGCAAATTTTTTTTTTAATCAAAATTTGATTTGACTGTTTTAATAATTGTCAATTAGATGTCCACTGAGGCAAACAGGTGATTTTTTTTCTCACCAACAACCCTACCTACTCACTCTACTAAGATGGACCAAAACTGCAAAAGGAATAAGACAGCTGATGGAAAGATGTACATATTTGATAACTTAAAGACATTTTCCTCCCAGGCACATTAGGAGAGTCAAGGTGATTCAGTGGGGTGAGCACTGAGTTGGGAATCCAGAGACCAGAGTTCTAATCCCAGATGAGACAGTGATCAGCTGTGTGAAGGATAGCTCAGTGGTTTGAGTATTGAACTCACAACCCTGGGTTTAGCAGGCTAGTCTTTGAGGGGGCCATTTAGGGATCTGGGGCAAAAGTTGGGGATTGGTCCTGCTTTGAGCCGGGGGTTGGACTAGATGACCTCCTGAGGTCCCTTCCAACCCTGATATTCTATGAGTTTGGGCAATTTGCTTCCCCCCTTCACCTCCAATCTATCTTGGCTGCTTAGACAGTAAGCTCTTTGGGGCAAGGAGTGTCTTTCACTATGTGTTTGTACAGTGCCTAGTACCAAATCTGGCAAGAGGGAACCAAATCTGGTTGAAGTACCATTGCAATACAAATAATGAACTGGTGTCAAAATGGGTGGGTGCAGTTTTCAAATTTGATTGCTGAGCTCAGATGCCCAGGAGCTGGGCACTCTGCTGTGATCAACCCTTTGGTTTAGAAGAGATGGAGGGCTGCTGACAGCGTGTTTTCTAAGGGGGCCTCTTGCCTTTGGAATTCACACCCTTGCTCCAAACTCTTCCAAATTTATTCGGCCTTCAGGACATGCTGCAAACCCTGGAGCTTTGAGACATACGAGTGGGAGAGGGGCTGATGTCCCTGGGGAAGGTGCAATATTCATAACTCGAGTCTACATTATTGTTGCTGTGAGGATTGAGAGGTGTTGCTGCACTTATTTCTTGGAACTGCCCACAGTGCCTGCTATCAAATCAAAGTTAGGTGTTTACACTATAGCCACAGAGCGCCAAATCCTCATCTGGTGTAAACAGAATCTTAGGACTGGAAGGGCCCTCGAGAGAACATCTAGACCAGTCCCCTGCACTGATGGCAGGACTCTTTTATCAAGATCATCCCTGACAGGGGTTTGTCCAACCTGCTCTTAAAAATTATGGCTAGGCAGCAGTTCTGCGGAAAAGGACCTAGGGGTGACAGTGGACGAGAAGCTGGATATGAGTCAGCAGTGTGCCCTTGTTGCCAAGAAGGCCAATGGCATTTTGGGATGTATAAGTAGGGGCATAGCGAGCAGATCGAGGGACGTGATCGTACCCCTCTATTCGACATTGGTGAGGCCTCATCTGGAGTACTGTGTCCAGTTTTGGGCCCCACACTACAAGAAGGATGTGGATAAATTGGAGAGAGTCCAGCGAAGGGCAACAAAAATGATTAGGGGTCTGGAACACATGACTTATGAGGAGAGGCTGAGGGAGCTGGGATTGTTTAGTCTGCAGAAGAGAAGAATGAGGGGGGATTTGATAGCTGCTTTCAACTACCTGAAAGGGGGTTCCAAAGAGGATGGCTCTAGACTGTTCTCAGTGGTAGCAGATGACAGAACGAGGAGTAATGGTCTCAAGTTGCAGTGGGGGAGGTTTAGATTGGATATTAGGAAAAACTTTTTCACTATGAGGGTGGTGAAGCACTGGAATGCGTTACCTAGGGAGGTGGTAGAATCTCCTTCCTTAGAGGTTTTTAAGGTCAGGCTTGACAAAGCCCTGGCTGGGATGATTTAACTGGGAATTGGTCCTGCTTCGAGCAGGGGGTTGGACTAGATGACCTTCAGGGGTCCCTTCCAACCCTGATATTCTATGATTCTATGATTTCCAATGATGGAGATTCCACAACCTGCCTAGGCAATTTGTTCTAGTGCTTAACTACCTTTACAATTAAGAAATTTTTCCTAAGGTCCAACCTAAACTGCCCTTGCTGCAATTTAAGCCCATTGCTTCTTGTCCTATCCTCAGAGGTTAATGAAAAATTTTCCTCCCTCCTCCTTGTAATAACCTTTTATGTACTTGAAGACTATTATCATGTCCCCTCTCAGTCTTCTCTTCTCCAGATTAAACAAACCCATTTCCCCCCCCCCCAATCTTAGAATCATAGAATATCAGGGTTGGAAGGGACCCCTGAAGGTCATGTAGTCCAACCCCCTAATCGAAGAAGGACCAATTCCCAGTTAAATCATCCCAGCCAGGGCTTTGGCAAGCCTGAATCTCAGTCCCCAACAGCATAAAAAAAATAGTGTTAAAGTAAACAGCAAAGCTATCTGAACAGACTGGTGCACAGAAAAAAAAGAAAAGAAAATCTTTGCTTTTATATTGTAGTCTAATGGTTTCCACCTTCTGTTCTGCCTTACGTAATGGAGTACTATAATTGTGCTGATAGCTGGACTGCCTTTTTATTTTAATACAAATTTCAAGCCTCTACTACCTGATAAAAATCGGTTATAAAACATTCTTTTCACTTTGAATCCTAACCATGTGAAGTTGCACATATAGAACATTATTTCAGAGGTTTTTTTCCTACTCTTCCATCTCTCCCCAATAACTTTCATGCCCTCTAACTCGCCTCTAGTATAACTAATTATCAACAGACTACATGTACTTTTTAGAGTGGCTGCTGATTAGACTCACAGTCTCCTGTTCCTAAACTGATCAGAGAATCTATTCAACACACTGGCTAGTTTTTCTGAATTTTATATTCTAATGCATGATTTAAAATGAAGCATCCATTAAGCCCATGCTTTATTCTGCTTGAAAGAGTGATCACATTTTCATTTATTTGTTAGAAGATTAGCATGAATACCCTAAAAGGAAAATTATCTTTTAGAGTATAATTAGGAATCAAGTTCATAATGATGGTTGGATGTGGTGGTCAGACATCAGGGATGAATTTCTCAATATTAAACCTACTCTTGCTCAACCATTAAGAGAAAGAGTTCTCACAAAGAGCTATGGAATAGAGGTCTGTCTTGAGAATTCAATAAGGCCTAGATACACAGTTTTCTGTACCCATATGCTATGTTGGTGGGGGTGAGGGAAGTGATTTATAGCCCCTAATGTGGGCACAGTTACATCAGTATAAAGACAGGTTTCAGAGTAGCAGCCGTGTTAGTCTGTATACGCAAAAAGAAAAGAGTACTTGGGGCACCTTAGAGACCAACAAATTTATTTGAGCATAAGCTTTCGAAGTGAGCTGTAGCTCACGAAAGTTTATGCTCAAATAAATTTGTTAGTCTCTAAGGTGCCACAAGTCCTCCTTTTCTTTTATCAGAATAAAGGTGCTCTATTTCCATATAGTAATAAACTATACTGGTATAAGCGCATTATACCTGTATAAATGCACCCATATTAGGGAAGTTGCATTACTTTCACAAGTATAGGTAAAGCAGTACACTTTTTGTGTATACAAGGTCTAAATTTTGGATATCTCATCTGAGAAATTCCTTGAGAAAGAGGCTAAATCACCATGTCATTGGGATCAAATAAGCTGAGCTCGCATTTCGAACATGGAAGAAAGTCTGAAAGTTGGAGTAAGGGAGGAAACAGGTAAGGATCAATCCTGCATCTTTAGTTAGAGCGTGGATTCTCAAGCTGGGACTTGCAAACAGATGTCAGCACTTTGCGTGAGCCCTTTGCCCTCCCATATTACTAACTGGAAAGGGGCTACACCTAGGCAGAGGGGGGCCCCCAGTATGGAAACAGGGATCCCAAAATGGAAAATGTTGGGAACTACTGAGCTGAACAATTAGACAAAAGCAAAAGTTAAAGCTTGAAAATCACTGTTCCCTTGTGTCTTTTTGTAACAGCCTCGTAACTTCTTCAATCCTGTGTCAGACATTTTCCTCTTGTACCATACACTACTGTAGGGTTTCATCTGACCACAAACATGAATGCTTGATGCACATCATCAGCTCCAGTGTGACACCCAAGCTTAAATTCCTATATTCTACCAAGGTAGATTGCTGAAACTGGATCTCAAACCATGAACTCTGATCGAGGTTCTTCTCTCTTGGATATCAAGGTGAGAGGAGTCAAACATGGAACTGAGCCCCAGGCACCGGCTTCAATGGAGCTGTCATAAAACTCCGATATTTTAAAACCATCCTGCGCGGAGGTAATTTTGAAATAACTTTCCCTTGGACAGGAAGTTATGGATTTGGATGCTGGGTGTGAGGGGATCGGCCAACCGCCAAGCACACTTGCTGGTTGATGTTTAAAGTGCCACTGAGCCTTCAAGGAAACCATCTGCCTCTTCCCTCAGACAGAGGGCCCGGGCAGAGGAGGCCAATGAGAAGCAGAAGGAATCCACCCTTGCCAAGGACTTCTCCTGAACCCTGTATGGCCCAGGGAATAGCAGATTTCATAATAATCCTCCCAGGGAGCAAATCACCTGGAATGGGGAGGAAAGAGGGAGAAACGGCCATCCTCTCTCTACTTTCACACCAATCCGCAAGCTGGGCTGGGGCACTGAAAATAGCAGCCTATGCCTCCCTCGTAGACGGTGCAGAGCACATCACTCTGTATTGGCCAAGCCAACCCGTGAGTCTTGTGGCACTAACTCCCCTGACTCTCCGTACTGCCCCTGCCTCCCAGCATGGCCCCACCAAAGAACAGTCCACCCGTGGCATTCGGCACTGTCCCCACCTGCTTCCACACCCCCCCCATACACACACACACTGACCTCTCCCCTGGTGCGCCACACTGCCCCTGCACCACTCCCCCTTACCTGGTGCTCTGCACTGTCGTCCCCTTCCCCCCATGGTACCCCATACTGCCCAGTGCCCTGTCCCCCACCCCCAGCCCTCCATCCCACTTCTCGCACTGCAAATCACACAGTCTAGACCTGGAAAGACACATTAAGGGGAAAAAAGCTGAGAAGATATTTTTAAATCCACAAAGCTGGTCTCTTCCCCTGTAAAAGACACTGGCTGCATTTCCTTGCTCCTTTCCCACTATTCTGCCACAGAAGGCAGCATATTTAGTGGCTGTAGAAGGTACAGAACTCTCAGAAATCTTCCTTTTACAACTAGAACTCAGCAAATACGGCAAAAAGTGCCTGTAAATATTCACACAGATTTCATAATGACCATAATTGTTTTCCCCATCCCTTTTGTGTTCACTTTCTGGAAACGTTAGGCAGGAGGTCAGACTTGGTGATCTAATGGTCTCTCTGGCCGTAAAAAAAACCACTATGAAAATTCAAGGAAAGGGAACTGGAAAAGTTGCATGACAGGCCATTTGTACAAGCGAGATTTTCAGTTCACACATTTATATGCACCAGGAGTGCTTTCACATCCAGCCAGGGAACAGAAAACTCAACCAACATGACTTATTTGACCAGTCACATCCTTGTGGCAAAAGGTCTGCAACTAGTTCCTACAGTTAAAAAGAAAGGTGAAAACAAATCTGTCAGATCATTCGTATACTGAATACATTTGGGGAAAACTGCAATCCATTTACACACATCGTGTAGGCAGAAAAGGAGGATCATTTTGTCACAGAAATAACTGATCGCAAATTGTTTGCTTAGCTCTATTAAGAATCCTGATTTCAGGAAACTGGGAACCAAAGTCCTGTGATGAGGATATATTAGTAGTGGTTCCCTATCTGGTATCAAAATCTCATGTGCTACATTCATGCATGTGACTGCAGCTACCCTTGGCAACTAATAGGACCTTTTATTTTAAAGCGGAGATGTAGCTTGAACCTTACTTAATCCTGTTTGCCTGGAGTCACTGATGCTACAACAAGGGATGGCAGGAGACGGCACATCTAGATATTTTCAACACATTTCATATTTTATTAAAATAGTCTGAAAATTAATTAACTTTCTTTGTTCAATATGTAGCGTTTCACTTGTTTTGAAATGAAAATTGCAAGGACATTGATGAATGGGTTGTGTAATTTCACCAGACTTCCCCCCACAAAATTCCTGCATTCTTTGGGGAAATTATCTTATGTGACTTATTAAAGCCAAACTCCACACTGAACATCAGCAGATGTTCATGGGCCGCTCCTGAACAACTGTACAAAGAAGAAGTACTTTTTCCTCTTCTCTTCTTTTCCAGCAGAAGAAAAAGAGAGCAATCACAGAATGGCGAGCAGATGTGTCTAGGGACATAAAAGAAGGTAGATCAGAAGTTTCTGTTTGCCCTCTCTCTTAACACAAGAGCAAGGACTTCCAATGAAATTAAAAGGTGGGAAATTCAAAACTGAAAGGGAATTCACGCAACGTGCAATTAAATAGTGGAACTCATTGCCACCAGAAGTCATTGCGGCCAAGAATTTAACAAGATTTTTAAAAAGGGATTGAACATTTATATTGATACCAAGAATATCCAGAGTAGTTGTAAATAATGACAACAACATTTTTGGAAGGGATATTAAATCTCATTTTGAGGGTTAAGCCAAGCTCTAGCTATGGGAGATCAGGATGACACCTAATGTCGGGGGACAGACTATCCCACATCTGCTCTTGTGAGGTTCATAAACCCTGTTTTGAAGCATCTGATACCAATCGCTGTCAGAGGATAATGAACTAAATGGACCTTGGGTCTGATACAGTAGGACTATTCCAGAGGCCAGTGGTACTGATTCCTGTGTGCTAAATCAGGACCACTGACTTTATTTATTTTTAATATACTTATGGTTATTAGATTACTTAAAGTTTTTCCCTAGTGCAAAAGAGGGTCTTTAGTGCCTAATCCAGAAATAAAGTCAAATACTTATAGAATTAGAAAAGTGAACACCATAAATTGATTTTGTGTCATTTCATGACAGACCACACACTGCAATTTATGTTTGGTTATATGGTTATATCTGCCTGTCCTTTTGACTATGGAAATTAGCAGTGCCCTTTCCTTTGCAAACCTGCCTTCTCCTGCTCATTCTTGCAACTGATGCATATGTCAACCAAAGACTGCATCTGACATTCAGGAGTGAAATCTATAAACCGTTTTTCAGATTGGTTGATGACCTTAAAAGTGTATGCACAATCGTGTATGTGCAAAGGTCAAAGAAAGTTACAAAAAATTGCTCCCATTCTCAATGCTGACATTATGGCATGTCTGCTTTGGTAAGGCCATCAGACATACACTACCTACTTCATTATTTAAAGTCAAAGATTTTATCTGATATTGGAATTTCAGTTAACAAAGGGCTTTGTTACCGGATGAGCTTTGGAAAAGCTAAGTTCTAGGTCAGGCATCGTTCACACAACTTCCTTCCTCCTGCTACTAGATGTAAAATGTCTTAAGAGCGATTTACAATAGGTAAATGTCATATGAAGTCATTTGGTTCCAGTGAGGTCTGCCTTGTTGTGGTATACTTCATGGCTCCTGGGGAAACCCAAAGCAGTAACACGTAAACAGATTTGGTCTGATGCTTACAATGAGGGAAAGGGAGTTGGCACACCTCAGTTCTATTCTTGATTCTGACAATGACTCACTGTGACCACAAGCAACTTCTCTGCAACTCAGTTTACCTGCCTAGAAAATAAGAATAGAAGCAGCTAGTCAATGAAGCCTCACTGGTAATGTTTGTAAATAACTTTGAGCCAGATTTTTAAAAGTATTTAAAAGAGGCAGATCAGCGCCCAGGGGGATTTTCAAAAGCAGATAGGACCCTAACTCCCATTGAAACCAATGGGTGTTATGCTTCTAGCTTTATCTTCAGGCACCTAAATACCTTTAAAAATCTGCCCCTTTGAGATCATCAGCTGAAAAATTTCATATAGAAAGGTAAAGCACTGTTATTTTTAAAAGCCTGCAAAAATGGACCAGTGTGGGTCAGAAACTGAGATGAAAGAAGGATCTGGGATCAAGATTTCATAAAGTAATTAGTGATATGGGATGCTTCAAGCCCAGGGTGTCCCATCCGAGACACCTTGAAGGGGCCTGACTTTCAAAGGATGCCAGTTAGCCCGGTCTGAAAATCAGGTCGATCCAAAATGAAGACACACAAAATCACTAATCACATTTTAAAACCTTGGCCAAGGTTTCATGCTTTGATCTAATACACAAAAAGCTCACAGTTTGAATACATATTATGGTTATTAAGGTATTGTAAATGGAAACATACACATTACAATCATGGGAGCAAATAGCTCTGCCCTGGACAATATGCCAATTCTTCTAGCCACATCCTTCTCTCTACCTCCCTCTATAAATAACACTGTCCTTTCTTCAGCTGCTCTAGTCACTGCTCTGTTCAGACACTGAATTGTTTTATACATAGTCCACATTTAACATGAGACTGGAGCCTAGATCCTGAAGTGTGTAACTTTGCTCCACTGCCAGACTTCAATGGGAGTTGAGGGTGCTAAGAACATGGCAAGAGGCACTCAGAACCTCACAGGCTTGAGCCCTAGAAGAACAGAAGACAAGAAACTATATCCAATTAATGAAATGCAATGTTTTTCCCTATTCACACACACACTTTTTCAAAGAGCTACATTTTCAGAAGCTAATTTGTAATAATCTCTCCAGAATCTTCTATAAAAAGACCACAGACCCTTGCAATACTGAGCTAAGAAGAGCAGTAGCAGCAGATCATTAGTACAGTACTTTCAGGACCCGAGTGCTTAGGACTGATAAACTACTTTTAGGTCCTTAACGTTCCTGGATTGCTACACTGATGCTATGGATTTTTGTTTACCTACTTGGGTGTTTTTTCATGTTCTAATTGTCTACATGTCAGCCCACCTTAAGTGCAAGCAGCAGAGCAAACCCCCTTCCAAGGTAACAGCTCCATGTCCTTGTCAGCACTTTCCCCAGGCCCATCATCAGAATGAAAAGTTTATAGAGATACCACATATCAGTTCTGTTGGTTATGTGGTTTGGATTAGTGGCAGTTTTAAACAACTGCATTCAATAATCCTTTTGGCTTCCCATTGCTTTGTCTATGGTCTCATAGGAGACATTCTGAATATCAGATCAAAAAAAGTTTGATGAGCAGAAAAGCAACTCTGCCACCCCTCCCAATATCTGTCATAGCATCACACATTTAACTATACCTTAATTTAGGCCCAAACTCTGTAAACATCACACCTTGTAGTAAATGCTTCCAGGATTAGACCCTAAGGGTATGTCTACACTGCAACAAAATAATAATAAAAGAATAAATAAAACAAACAATAAACCTACGGCATCAAGACTCAGAGCCTAGGTCAACTGACTCAAGCTTGCGGGGCTTGGGCTGCGGGGCTAAAAATTGCAGTGTAGACATTTGGGCTCTGGGACCCTGGTCCCTTGTGGGCCTGGGATCTACACTGCAATTTTTAGCCCCAGCCCTACAAGCCGGAGCCAGCTGACCCAAGCCAGCCACAGCCAAGCCATGGGTCTTTCATTGCCATGTAAAGTACCCTTAGACTATAAACTCTTAGGAGCAGGAACCAAAGGCTTGTTTCTCTGCTGCCTTACTTATGCATCATTTACACCCATGCAATGCAAAGTTGGTGTAAATCATGCCATTCTGATTTGGTAGAATCTACCACTCTGAGCGCAAAGGATTCTTAGTGCAACAGAGAATCTGGCTCTATTTCTTTTACTGCTCTATGAACACTGAGGGCCAAATCCTTGGCTGGTGTCAATGAGCACAACTCCACGGATTTAAATGGAGTTCCATCCATTTGCACTAGGAGCAAACCTGAGCCGACATCTATTTAGGGTGTAGTGTAGATAAAAATCTATATTTCGGAGATCTGATTCCAAATTCAAAGCTACAATTCCATCAGTCTCATGATAGTAATAGAGTATTGGAAATGCAATATTAACCAGTTCAAAACATGAACTCTTGAATAGACAGGAATAATAAGGGAATAAAAATATTATCATACATACAAGTGTTTTTCCCCAGGATGGACTGCAAACTGCTTTACAAAGTGAAATACAAACTGTGTCTCCAGGGTCCACTTCCCCCACTGCTGAAGTGCAGCCACTTAAGGTGGCATGTGGCAATTATTTAACAACCTACCACAATATACAGCAGTTCAGGACAAGAGTGAAAGAATGATTTTATTCAGTACAGCAGGGGAGGGCTTTTTGGGCTACAAATAGGAATTTGGCCAGGATACTAGGGACCTGGACCCCTACTCATGGAAATATACGACAGGATCTTTTGAAGACCGTAAGCGCTCAGTATCTTGATTTTACATCCCCTGAAAGATGGCCGCCCCACCAGCACAATGCCCCCTAGCACTGTACTGGAGCACTGGTTCACAATGCCTTAGATGGGAGGGTGCTACCCACTGTATCAAAACATGACTTGCTGCAGCACTCTGGTATACTTTGGAGGCCTTCCCTTCAATATTGTCTGAGCCTGCTTGGCTTGTAAGGGCTGGCAGGATGGCAGAACAAGTAGGTATGGCTGTTGGCCAAATACAGAGCACAGTGAGGAAGTCTGAAATAAGCCTGACAAACATAGAGGCCATTTGGAGTTAACAATGGAGGCAGAAGAACCTTAGATCAGGGTGGTGGGTGACCCTATTCCTCCCTGGAATCACATCAGCCCATGAAAAAAAAATTTATATATATATATATATAAAAAATACACACACAGAGGAAATTTTGGGTCTGAGCCAGCAGCTTCATAAGTTGTCACCACTGTTCTTGTAGCTGTGTTAGTCCCAAGATATTAGAGAGACAAGATGGGTGAGGTATTACCTTTTATTAGACCAGCTTCTGAGCATGGAAGGTACAAGCTTTTGACCTTACATACAGGCCCAGACCTGAAAAAGAGTTCTGTGTAAACTTGAGAGCTTGTCTCTTTCACCAATAGAGGTTGGTCCAATAAAAGATATTACCTCCCCCCCCCCCACCTTGTCTCTCTAGCTTCTAAGTGTCTGTCTGGGTTTCCTTACCACATTGGGGGGTGGGGGAGAGGATTCACTCAGTGAGATTTAGGGACTGATGGTCAGCTGTTAAATCAATATAGGTTCATTGAAGTTATCAGAGTAATGCTGATCTCCACCAGCTGAGGACCAGATATTCATATGGAAATTTCACTGGACAGGAAAGAGAAATTGTTCTCCCTCTTCTCCCCCATCCGCCTCCTGCTCAGAGCCCTTTGGAACCTGAGGTGCCAAACACACAGCATTTTAGTATCTACACATAACCTAGGCCTCTTAAATCCCAATTACATGGATAGGTCCCCGTTTCTCACCTCTGACCCAAATACAATGGAATTTAGGAGGAGGTCAAGACAGACATGAAGCTCGGGGTGGCCTTGCTTTGAAGGGAAATGGTCTCAGCAACACAGGTAACCCGCAAATAACTCTTCATCATTGGGCAAGAGGCGGGATTTCCAAACCAAACTGGTGGCAGGAGAGCCTCATAAACAGACATCTGGAAATCAGTGTGGAAAAGCACCTTTCTCAGGGTTAATTAACAGTGAAGGTTAAAGCACTGGGGCTGGTCCACCACAGCACAGCTGAGAGCCGTCCCCAAGCTGATGTCATCCAAAGAGTGACCTCATTGACGTGACCACACTTAGAACCGCTTTACCCACAGCTGCTAAACAATCATCTTATTTTAATTGAAAAGACCCCATCAGTGGGTGAATCACTGTTAAAATCTGCCCTGGTGCCAGGGAGAGACCAGTGTAAGAATTAGAAATGAGCACAAAACTGCAAAACTACTCCGCAGGCATTCCTAAAACACTCATCTCAGCAACAGAGACCAGTACCTCGGGCATCTGAGCCGGCAACAGTCAGAGATCTCACTGTGCGAGGGGCTACTGCTAATCACGGAATTTCCAGGAACAGCCCATCTCTGCTGTGGAAACATTGCCCAGAAGTGATACTCCTAAGCAGGTCATCAGACCTGGTGCCGTACTGCCAAATTTGTGACTTCACCGTAGACAGGTACGTGCCCTCCAAGCTCAGACATCCAACATGAAATGTTGTGGTTATTGGCAGAACACTGGGGGCTGGGAGGGCATGATAGGAAAGATGCGGAGCTGTCCTGCATGCCTCCAAAAAGCCTGAAGCCACCGACTCTCTTGGGTGGGTGTAAAACAGAAGCTCATACTTTTTATATTTCAGGGGAAAAAGTTTCTCACCCTTTTCCTTGTAGGAATAGCCTTGGAAATGTCAGACCGATTGCTAATGCTGAAAGGAATAAGCTACTAAACTCCATTTCTGCAACAGGAGCCTTAAGTATGTGTGCGCGTTGGAGGGTGAGGAACAAGATATAAAGGTGCACATGCGTGTGTGCACAATTTTGATGTAAAAAGAGTCTGATAGGTGAGCTGCATCCCCAAGAATCATCTCAGTGCTCCTCTAGCATTTTTAAGCCCCCTCTGACAAAGGGATGTGACAATGATGGACAGGTGTCTGTTACCCTGGGTGTTGGGAGTGACACAACGTTGGGCTGCTCCAAAAATGCTAGTGCCGACTCTGAAAGAGGTCAAGTGCCACAAACCAGAAAGAAAGAAGAAAAAGAAAGAAACCCATCAGCAGGCCCCTATGCGAAGTAGTGAAACTTAGCACTGCTATAAATCAATCAATTGTTATATTGAGAAAGGACAATAACTTCTCCAACTTCCTACCCCTTATGCCCCAGCAACAGGCCTTCTCCCAAATCCAGCCAGCTGTGGACACGGGAACTTAGCAGCCTGTGCCGCAGATATGTTTTTCCAACAGGTGCAGCCCTTAAAGGTAGAATTAATTTTTCCCTTTCTTGGCAAGTGTTTCTGGATCCTCGGGGAAATTAATGAGCACACACCAAATATGTTTACATAATATCACCCCAGGATTTATCCTATGCAATGTCAGAAGTACTTTTAATCTCTCTGAGGGCCAGGAAAGCAAGGGAGGCATGTCAACACAACCTACTCTCCATACCGGCAGCATGAGGATCACTACTGTATTGATGGCTTTAATGCACCGGGTGAGCATACTGGCTCAGGTGACAAAGGAATCTGAAAAAGAGGAAGGGGTTATGGATGAGTAAGACCCATTGAACTGATTGGAAGTGTGGAAGGGCTCCATTGCCAGTGGGATGCCTGCAAGTACAAGGGACGCTCAGAGTCCTTGGGGCTCTAAAACCCCAGCTCTGAAATCAGCGTTTCTCTCCCACAGCTAGCCCCTATGCCTGTATGCATGGTCAACTTGGCTTGTAAAATTTTGCTGTGCTGTAATAGGATACTTATATTCTTTGATAGTGATTGTCAGCCTACAGAAAAATCCTAACACAAAAAAAAAAACAAAAAACCCCAAAACCCTAACACCTTTGTCTCCTGGCAAATGGGCAGAAAATCCCTCTAGTTGCTCTTAGGTAAACAAACTTCTTCAGGTCTGTGAAGACTGGTGAATTTCCCTGCAGGAGGTTAACTACCCTGCCTTTAGGTAGAGAAAACTCCAGCTCACAAAAGACAATTCCCTTTTGTCTCTGCTCTGTCCCCAAAGCAGAGAGAAAAAAAAATTTAACTGCTCTCAGCTTAAAACCTGCTTTCCAGCAGCCCAAAGGGAAAAAAATATTTCCTTTTCAGATCTGTGCTTCTGGTTCAAAAAAACCTCAAATTGATCTCAAAATGATTTCAAGTTAATCCCACCGCTCTGCCACCATGTCAAGGTTCCTTCCCCACTCTGAACTCTAGGGTACAGATGTGGGGACCTGCATGAAAACCTCCTAAGCTTACTTTTACCAGCTTAGGTTAAAACTTCCCCAAGGTACAAAGTATTTTACCTTTTGCCTTTGGACTTTATCGCTGCCACCACCAAATGTCTAACAGGTATATAACTGGGAAAGAGCCTGTTGGGAAACGTCTTTCCCCCCAAAATCCTCCTAAACCTTACACCCCCTTTCCTGGGGAAGGTTTGATAAAAATCCTCACCAATTTGCATAGGTGAACACAGACCCAAACCCTTGGATCTTAAGAACAATGAAAAAGCATTCAGATTCTTAAAAGAATTTTAAATAGCAGTAAAAAGAATCACCTCTGTAAAATCAGGATGGTAAATACCTTTCAGGGTAATCTGATTCAAAACAGAGAATCCCTCTAGACAAAACCTTAAGTTACAAAAAGACACAAAAGACAAAAAATGGAATCTACATTCCATTCAGCACAGCTTATTTTCTCAGCCATTTAAAGGAATCAGAATCTAACGCATATCGAGCTAGATTACTTACTAAAGTTCTAAGACTCCACTCCTGTTCTGTCCCCGGCAAAAGCATCACCCAGACAGAGAGAGCCTTTGTTTCTCCCCTCCTCTGGCTTTTGAAAGTATCTTGTCTCCTCACTGGTCATTTTGGTCAGGTGCCAGTGAGGTTATCCTAGCTTCTTAACCCTTTACAGGTGAAAGGGTTTTTCCTCTGGCCAGGAGAAATTTTAAAGGTGTTTACCCTTCCCTTTATATTTATGACACACCCCTAAAACCTCATTCCCAGGCATCTTTCTCAGATCTCTATGTGCTGTAGGATTTTTGTATAGCACCAGACACCCTAGGACCTAAGCTGTTCCTAGGTCAATTAAACCTCCACGGTGAAGTCCCTAGCAGACTTCAGATGCATACTTTGGTCTCTGCTCTCAGTTTCTTCTCTACCCTAGGATCCCCTGAAAACTCAGGTTTGGTGAACTTTTTTGCAAGCTCTGAGTCACTTATAACACAAACTATAGTGAAATTTAGTGCACACAACTAAGTGAAATATACGAGCTTGCATACACACACACTTTATGTGGAGTGTATTTTCATTGCAGAGCCAAGCCCTGACCTAATTCCCAGCACTTTTGCCGCTCATCCTGTCTGAGTGAATAATGGGTCAAATACCTCTTCCCTGGTGTAATCCCAGAGGTCAATGAAGTTACCCCAGGCAGGAATTTGGTCCAAAGCGACTGTCCCTGGCTGTTGGGATCAAGAAATACCATGTCAGCTGCAATTAAGGATGTCGGTTGCTTCTGAGGGCAGGCAGAAACAATGAAAGCCCTTGTGCTGGAGATAATATTCACTGATGCCTCCACTTCTGCAGCTTTATCTCCTTCATTTGGTTAACAAAACAATTAGGTTAAATTATTAATACAAGCAAATCTCTATTAATAGTTATGCTGGGCATAATTCAAAATTGCTCAGTATACAATGCTTATCTTGTATCTCCCAGTCACAGTGCTTCCCTGTTAGGCTAGCCAATTAAAGCAGAAGGGTGCAAGTCTCATTAAACAGGTCTCAAGTTCAAAATCCAAAACTTTTATGGGAATCATTTTTCCTTCCAGTAAATGTGCTTATAAAACCCATACTACCCAAAGTCCTGGAGCAACACTCTTGTAAACGGGTTTTGGTTTGTAGTCGCAGTTGGACTGTAGTACTGTCTATTTTTCACCTGTTAGGAGGCTATTTATACCTGGCCGAGCTCCAATTCAGGTACAGCAGACAGTTAGCCACCCAGGAGCTCCATTCACTGCCAGCTGCAATAAACGTGACATTCTGTAACTTGAGCAGGCAATTCTGATAGCTGCTGGAGACACTCATTCAAAACAGAGGGGAGAGAGGAACAGAGTACGTTTAGAGATACTATAAATACCGAGCTGCTCCCTGTGAAAACCGAGGACTGGTGCATGTGCCCTACAACCAGAGACAGCATAAGGGTCTGTTTGCATTACACTGAGTCCCCCTAAATTAATCCCGTATTTGTGCAGTTTTGCATTCAATGCAATCGCATGGAATCACCCTGCCAATGGGGTAGATGGCCGTTAAGAGAATGGATAATGTACAACTCCTGCCTGGGGGCTGTATCGGATGAGCAGTGACCGAAAGGAAGGTCATTACACGCTAGTCTTAAAGGGAAGACCCGCAATACAGGGCAATCCTCAAAGGCCAGCCAGGTTTCCAGTCTGATAGCTGTGCCAAGTATTCCTTTAATCCTTTATTTACCCGTAAATCCGCCACTCTGTTCAGCAGGCTTTTACTGGTATTGGGTTTCAGCTTTCGGGTTTCAACTTTAAGTGTACACTGTGTGGCCCTAATGAGAAACTCAATCTGTTAATGGGCAGACCTTCTCCACAGGACCGGGTCTTGGCAACAGGAGTCAGTCCCTGAACTTTCACCTTCCACTTGGCAGCATACCAGACTAACTCAACATCTCTGGGCTGGCTTACATTATCAGCTCGTTATTAACATACATCATAGCCAAATCTCTTTTATATGCACCCAGCAAACAGGAAACTACACAAGGGGAGGGCTCCTCATTTTTGTCTGACTCTGGAGCTCATAAAAATGGCCTAATTAGAACCAGCAATGGTGCGGTGGGGCATTGTGCAGATTTTCCTGCATGTTCTCTGCCTAGTCACCTTAGTCCTGACTTGGAAGAACATGAGGGATTGTCAGCTGTATTGTACCAAGTGCCGTCGTGGTTCTGTGGCAGTCTATGGTACTTATGCAGCCCCATTACTGTATTTTAGAGCCTCACCATTTTTAATGTGTTTATCTTCACCACACCTCTATGAGGTAGGACAGTACGTTTTACAGATGGGGAACAGAAGCCCAGAATGGCTAATTGTCTTGCCTAACGTCACACAGGAAGGCTGTGGCAGAAAAGGAAATTGAAACTGGTTTTCCTGAGTCACAGACTAGAGTCTTGGACCATTCTTCCCCCCCACCCAATGTGGATTCCTCTCAAGGGAAGTAGAGTTGTGGGAATGCTTACCAGTTGGTTTCAAAATGGATTGATGAATATTTTAGGTCAACCTCTTTGTGTGGATTCACAGTTCTGAGTTCAAACAAATCCCCTTTTCTCCATGGTAGAATCTCACTGCAACGGTGTAAGGTAAATTCATGTTTGATGGGGTTGTGCATGCTCACATGAGTTTAGTGAGCTCAGTGGCAATATTGGACAAAATCCACGTGACTTATCCTTGTGATCTTTTCCTAAAAGAGTGGGTCCAAGCTTGAAAGAAAACGAGCAATAGCAGCCACAAGTAACTTTTGGATGTTCAACAAAGTTCATAGCCAGCTTTGATGGAAACGTTGCCTCCCTGAAGAGCATTCATGTGAACCAGATGTGGTCAGCAAATGCATGTCAAACAAACACTAATGAAGTCGGATTTGGAGGCATTTGAGGTTGAGCAAAAAGCGTATCGCCCCTCTAGTAAGGTAAGACTAGGACATATTTTCACTCTTAACCTAAGGCAGGACTTGCATACAAGTTTCCAGAGCTAAGGAGTTTATGCAGGAATCTACTGACACCACCAAAGTTCCTTGGAAGTTATCTGGATTACTTGATTCTGTTTTCATCCACGTAATCAGAAGGTTTGTTTATGAATTACCTTTGCATGGACACTACAGTTTGTTTTCTAAAATAGCAATTCTTGCATGTATATGCAAGTGCATCAGATATATATTCCTTTTAAAAATAATGAATGTTCTCATTACCACTACGTACAGCTTCAGACAACTCAAGCTAATTGACCCAATCTCCAGAAAGGAGTACAATGTGAAAGAAATCAATGTAGGTTGTTTATGTGATAATCCTTAACCATGTGACTGAATGATGCAGTACCATCTGGTCCAATAAAAGCAGCTTTCATTGAATTGTAAAACGGCACGTTTTAGGTCTAACACACTTCAGTTAAAAGTAAAGATGGTAGCACTTGTTATGGTACAAGCTCAAAGCCTGGTGGATGTTTCACCTTTGTGGACAAACCAGCTTTGCAGATCACCAGTTTGTAAGCCACTTACAAAGATTTGGGCCAGATCCTCAGCTATACCCAAAGCAGCAATAAGGCAGGATTAACCAGCCATTGCAGGAGTCTCCCAACATGGATGCGGTATTCTCCATCATTCATAACTCCCAGTATGTCCAGCAGGGAGGGAGTCCTGCTGGGGCATCTCTATTCCCCAGCGATCCTTGGAAACTGGAACATTTTGCTCTATAAATGAGGACACTCTTGAAGAATGCGAGTTACTCATAATGATACGCCAACGTTTGTCAGGAATAAACTTGTTTCGTTTTCACAAGATCAGTATTCATTACATTTCCAGTTTATACACAGTTTCCCCCATTGCCGGTCCTCTCAATTTCTCAGGAGGTTGGCAACAGAAAAAAGAACTTCTTGCTTCCAGATCGCTGGTTCAAAACCGACCCAGCCAGGCAGCAGTTGAAAGTTGTTTCTACCTGATGGTTATTCTGCAGCTTGTGTTACATACATTTTTTCCCCTCAATCTAGACCTCAGTGGACAAGGTTTTCACATCAACAGTCAGCAACCACTGCTGGAAGTCTCAGAGGGCAAGGACTGAACGGGCACGGAGGCTCCACTAAAGTCTCTGTAGAACTGGGGGAGGCATATTGGTGGGGTAGGATGGGTAATCTTGCACTGTCACAGTCTGAGATGTACCTGTCATCTTCCTGGATTATGAGAGGATTTCAGTTTTCAAGGCTGTCAAACTGGCCCTTGTCACAAATATTAGATTTGCACACACACAAAAAGCAATGCACGAACACTTAATGCAAAGAACACACCTGCTTTGAAGGAACCTTCTAACTTCAGGAAAATTAGCCAGAAAGCAGCACAAGATTAAATTTGCTAAAACCGGAGATCTTTATAATGCGGGAGCCCCACATTTGCTTTGACTGCTCAGGAGGTAGAAATTTATATATATATATATATAATTTTTTTTAAATGGTTCTGCTTGGTATTATTTTTCAGAAGGTGATCTCATTTAATAACTTGGCTATTCAGACTGAATTTATGCACAGACGCTCAGAGCCAAAAATCTGTTCCTGTTTAATCTGCAGCAGAGCAGGTAAGAGTAAATATATTCAACATGGACTCAGTTCTTGCTGTTTCAGCCTCCTGTGACATAGCAATAGGCATCAGGAACACAGTATCTGCCAAATGACCTGCTGTTCCAAGAGGTTTTCATTAGCTTCAGTCCTTAAAAAAAAAAAAAACACACAAAAACAACTTTCCTGCTGCTAACTACAGAAGAAATTATACAGAATAATCTTCTAGGACCAAGCTCTTCCAAATGCAAGAAGGTTGGGATTTGATTTTAAATATTTAAAATAAACCACATCAAACTGATTGCACAGAAACCTGCACAGAGTATAAACCAAAGGAAACAATGGTAATGAGAGGTCTAGAATGCTTGGGTCTGCTGGTCAGAAATGGCTAATTACATTAACAGAAAAACTCCAGGAACTCAGATAATTGGACAAGTATGTACAGGTTAAGTCTGAAGGAAATATCAAGGAAGAGATGCTTGGGAATCAAGGCTCCTCAATTGTATTCTCAGTTCTGGGTTAGGGCCTCATTTACGGGTGAGCAGACAGAGACACAGAGTAAAATGGATATACTAGGTACCTACCATACAGGTGTGGCTTGGAACTTAAGTGTTTTCAAAATTCTTTGGGATCCCGGAATGAAAGGCACTGGACAAGTACAGTGTGTTATTATTAGCATTAGTAAAGTACAGTAACCCTTTATGCTTTTAAGCACCCTCCCACAGTGTAATCGGATCTAAACATATTAAAAATCAGACATAAACGTACATTTACTTTTTAAAAAATCCATTATTCACTCATGATGATCCCAGAGGAGGCATGCCAACATAGTAAGAGAGGAGGGAAGGAAAGACACTGCAGATTGCAATACCTACCAGTCCCATCAAACAGTGAGCAATTTCACCCCAAAGAATCTGAAGAGGTTAGAACCCTTAACATACATAAGGGCCCAATCCAAAACCCAATTAGGTCAGTGGAAAAGCTCCCCTTTGCATCAATGGGGCTTTGGAGCAGGCTCAAAAAAAAAGTCTATAAAAACCACAAAGTTGCCCTTTATTTGTATAAAATGACAAAAGGGATTATTTCAGCAGTATTACTACCCAGTACAGTGCCCCCAAATCCTACACTCTGAAATTCACTCATACTAGACACCCACTCCTATGAAATTGGGCCCACATTTTCAGACTTGGAAACCTAAATTCATGCACCTAAGTCTGACCTATTTTCAGAGGCATACGGCACCCACATATCCTAGTCATCCATTCTGAGAACCAGATCATACACTCAAGTGTCTACATATGGATTTAGCTGCCTTAGTTTAGGCCACCAAGTTAAGAATAAAAATGAGGCCAATATTTTTCTTGGTTTCCCTAAGTGCATTTAAATTAATGAAAAAAATTAGACCATTTCACTACAGCAAAGGCTGACTCAAGATCGCTGCTTTAAGTAATTTGCACACAATCTGCAGAGAATAATTTTTAATAGATGCAAAGTTAAGTGAAATTTAGACTGTTCAACATCCAACAATCCAAAACCAAACATTAGCTTACATGTAAGCTCTTTGGGAGCACTGAGTGTACTTTTCATTAGCAAATAAGGTGATTTCAGTTTAAAGCAGCAAACACGGCATTCTGCTAGGTAAGCTATTGAATAGCATTAAGAAAGTCTCTCTGCCCGGGCTCCAAAGACAAATATGGCACACGAGGTGCTGACTCACTATTTTATTGTTATTGTTATCTCCTCTTTACTGTTAAACCCACCCACTGCGCCTATAATTTTGCCACTTTGGATTGGCAAACAGGCAGATGCTTTGGAAGCCAAGATCCATTTCACTTTGGCCATCAGCCAGCAGAGGGAGCTCTCTGAGTAACTTAGTCAGTGACTTCCCTGCCAGTCCCGTGTTGCCTCTCTAGCAGCCCACACAGTACGACATTTCCGCCTCCTTTCAAACCTATGCATCTGACATGTCAGGTTCCTAATAAATTACTTGTGGAACAAAGACTGGCAAAAGATTTGACCCTTCCTCACACTCACATGGCAAACGTGGTTGGGATGACAGGAATATACCTATTCGCTATTCTGTGGTGGACATGTCCACTTGATAGCTGCAATTACTAGACGATCTCAATAGCTGCCACGTAAATGGGCATTGGATTATACTGTGGATTTAGAGAAGCATTTCCTAAGCTCAGAAAGTTTTAGTCTCCTCTGCTTTAGTAAATAAATAAATAAATAAAATAAAATCAATCCATCTTGATTGTCTTATAGTGGATATATCTGGATTAGTATCCCTCCATAGGCAGACATGCATTGCTCATCTAGCTGTAAGAGACCCTTATTCAGAAGGGTCGGTGGAGGCCTGGATTTAAATGCACAGTTTGTCAACAACGTTTTCACGATTACTAGTAAAGCAGCATAAATAAACCCCCGTAATTCCTTATTTGATGGATTATTAGCAGTAGATGTTGGCAGGAATCCATGTCATTCTGCACACAAACAGGTTGTCACGGTTCAGGGCAACGGCACCTGTACTTTTCCTCAGGTGTTGCCTTTTTTGGGTGGAGACCTGCACCTCACCCCCTTCTGACCAGGGGGTATCTAGACGGCATAGTTCCCAGCATTCCCATCACAGACAGGCTGCCTGCTTGCTTTCCCTTCAGAGCTGGTTAACAGATTAATTGCTACAGATACAAGTTACCAACAGCTCTTCTATGCAAGCCTCTTCTATTCCTAAGGTAAAAAGCACCACAAACAATAAAAGAACCTACATGCATGCTAATAGGCTTATCAGAGACCACCCCAACTCGAACATGGATTCTAGTAGGCCCTCTGCAAACCTGGGGTCCTGTCCATTTGCCAGCTCAGGAAGAAGGCCACGAGCCAGTTAAACACCAGGCTATTTATCCAAAAACCCTTTCTTTGCCTGTTGGTCCCTGGGGAAGAGTCTGAACTAGAATATGCACACCTCTCCAGGGGCCTGGCCCCAAAGGGTTGATAACAGAGGAAGTACATGACCATCCCTCCTACCTATTAGGAAAGGTACACACCCAGTCCCCCAATACTAAATACACCGTTTCATTTTTAATGGAATGAATACCTTTGAGGTAAATTGTAATTCAATAAAAGTTTTAACTTAATGCCATAAAGTTTATCAAAGATATAACAGGATACTGTCACACAACTAACTTCTTAAGCATATTTAATTTCTATCGCTGGCAAATGACAGCACAAACAACTTTGTCCTTTTCAGTCTCCTTCTGTTCCACATTTTCCATTTGTTTCCTCCCAAACTCTACTCTGAAACACGATCACGGACTTCATGAGCGTCTCTGCTGAACCATAAACCTCACAATCAAAACTCCATGAACGAAAAAGTTGCTGAATGCCCTTTGTGGGCGGTTTACTTCTGAAACTCGCATCAGATCTATCTGGCAGAGGAGACATGTATGTAAACACAAAGACGTGTAGGCTAATGGTTAGAACGGAAAGTCAGGACATCTGGTTTTATGCCTAACTTCCACTGTTCACTTATGTAACAGATCTGGACAGATCTGAACAGATCCTTTCATTCACATGAGTAGTAGCTTTCTCTGCAAGTGCCCCCACTGATTCAGCAGGGCTCGTTGCACTATCCTGAACCTACTCATCATGAGAAGAAGTATCTTAATCTTGCCCTATTGAGTTTATGCAAGCCCCAAGGGTTCCAGGCCTCAGTTTACCACCCTGTTAAATAGAGTACCTGCTCTACCCAAGCATTAATTGATTTTTAAAAGCATGTTCAGACACCTGGCTGAAAGATCCTATCGAAATACAAAGCACTTATCACTGCTAGCGCTTTTGTTTTTAAATAAGCCAGTATATGCAATGTTATGCAGTTGTCAAGACAACCTACCTTTCCTTTCCAAATGAGCACACACTTTCAAGCAGGAAATCCTCAGATCTGAACAGTTCACCCAATTAATGTTTCTTTCTAACCCCCTTCGTATCCCATCTTTTACATAAAACTTTCTTATTTCCATCTCAGCCGTCTCTGGCATCTGCCATGCGAGCATCTTGAAGCACTTTGCAAAAATCAGTTAATCAAAACCAAGATTAAACCAACATGTTTTCTGACTGAGTTTAGAACTATGAGACTAACTATGAACATGAGAGAATACTGGGTATGTCAAACATCACTCTCTGTGGCAATCAAGAGCAATGAAATACAGCTCAAGGAGTAGGAAGATCAAATTAAAGTTGTTTAGTTACATGGGGAAAAATGAGAACCAGCCTCATATGGAATGAGAATGAGCTTATAATGCAACTGCTTTATCTGAAGCTTGTGAGGTTTGGATACAGAAGTGGCTTACAAAGGATGGCACGTCTGCATTTCAGTTAAGAAATGTTTGCCAGTAAGTGTTTTCTTGCTTTAAATTTCATTCTGAACACTTATGCATCTGAAATGTAAATGAAATCAGGATCTGACCTGGATATCCTAAGAAATGAGTGAAGTTTTAGCTGCTTGACTCCCCCTGAAACTAAGATCTCACACAGCTCTCTAAAACATTAAATAATGAACATCTGTTTCTGTGTTCAAATCCAGACAAAAGGTCTTAGCTTGATCATGCAGAGACTCACTTGTGAGCACCCCTACACCTGTAGGATGTTCTACGGACATCAATGGAGACATGAAAAGGAATGCTCGCAGGCTACTTTGCAGGATAGGGGCCTCACTCAATAATTAGGGAAAATCCAGATCCATCCTAGAACAATTGAGAACCTGAGGACAGGTTTGGTGGATTTTTCTGTACTCACAAGGTTTTGTCCATGAATTCCATCTCCAGCCTGTCACAGTGTAAATGGAGAGGTCTTGGGGTATGTCTACACTGCAATTAAAAACCCAGAGCTGGTCCGTGCCAGCTGACTCAGGCTCGCGGGGCTCAGGCTAAGGAGCTGTTTAACTGTGGTGTAGAAGTTCCAGCTTCGGCTGGAGCCGGGGTTGTAGGACCCTACAAAGTGAGCTCCAGCCTGAGCCTGAACATCGACACTGCAATTAAACAACGTCTGAGCCAGCTGGCACAGGGGAGCCTGGGGTTGTCAACCACAGCATAGACAAACCCTTAGTGTTTCTGCATCCTCAGAGTGAAACATCAGTGAGGTAAAAAACTGCCTCTGTTGATCTCAATGGGCTGTTAAGGCTGATGATTTGATTTCAGTTACTTAAAAGCTTCAATAATAAGTGACATACCAGCTATATTCAAGGAGGACATATGCTTGTCCAAGCAGGGATAGCTAATAATAAGACCAAGCTCTTATATACAGACTGTTATCAGCAGATTTGAAAGCACTTCACAATGGAGAGAAGTATCACCATCTCCATTTTGCAGATGGGGAAAACAGACAGAGCAGTTAAGTGACTTGCCCAAAGCCATCCAGCAGGCCGGTGGCAGTACTGGGAATAGAACACAGGTCTCTTGAGTCCCAGGCCAGCATCTATCCACTAGGCCATATTATGTTGCTCCAATTTGAATGGCTGTTCTAGAGGAACTTAGTGCTAGGATACTTGCATGTTGCAACATGGCAGGAGACTATTAAACAGCTAACTGGGACAAACGATATCATTTGGACAACTACATACACTGGGCTTTGATGTGATAAATCCATATCCTCATAACTAAAACAAACTAATATACAAAGAGACCACACCTGCTCCACCCATATACAAACGGCACAGGGAACAAAACTCACATCCTTCAGCTCCATAATCATTAAAGGCCTCTGGACAGTTGAGCTGAAGGCTAATCTCCACTATATGGAAGTGGGAACGGTAAAAGTAGTGATGGTTGCAGTGTCTCTCCAGACCAACCCCTATTGGGCAAGAACATTAGCCAACATTAAGTGACTGAGCAGGTCTAAGGTATTGTGTGTCCTGCAAAGGATAGTTGCATTCGTGTATCTATACGGCAGAAGCAGCAGCTCAGTCTATTAAACGTGGATCAGAAACCCAGATCCAAAGAGCCCCAAGCTTTAGGGAAGTTCAGATCCAGACTTTGTGGCTAAATCCCATTCCAGCTACTTGCAGATTTCCCCCTTTTGTGTCTCCCCAAGACATATGGGGTCTTTTCTCCTCCTGAAACTTCGCTGGAATCATCCCCTGGTTAGGCAATGCTTGAGCCTTAATGTGCCAGCAAAGCAGAAGATTGTTCTGGTGCTAAATTCCCTAGTTACCCAGATAACTGCTTTCTCAGTTCCTTTGCGAGTTGCTAGGAATCTGAAAGTTCACTGGTAATTGGAGTGGTTAAGATTTCAGTGTTATTGGAAATGAACCAAAGTCTCTGAAATGAAGTAGGAGGTGCAGTCCGTCCTCGGGTATTCAGTGCCTGTGCTGATAGTTCCCTCCCGTCATTAATCACGATTTTATGGAAGAGTATATGCTTTGAAATCTTTATTTCAGTGACCCCAAGAAACACCAATGACCTCTTGCCTCAGCAAGACCTGTTCAGAAGATACTGAAAAGGAAAATATCTTGGGGTTAGAAAGAGAGTCATCTTTGAACTCAAGGAGTTAGAATGAGGAGGAGAAAGAGAGCATATTGTATCATTAATTTGATTCACCTCTTCCTGGTCTATTGAATTGCATTACGTTCAGATAAGCAAAATGTTCTCCTCTGAGCTTTTTAACAGGCAAACAATGCACTTATCTCTTGGGGAGTTTGCTGTACAGTTTTCTTGATTATTCCTAATGTTTTGACACAAATTTTCTCCAGAAGACAAAAAAGCAAAAATTACATCCCATTAAGGGCAGAATAAGAACTGAATAAATATAACAATAGCAGGAGGCATTGTTATTACCTGCACATGATGATGAAATTACAGTTCTCATTTATCACTACAGAAGTATTACAAAATGCAGTGTTGCTAATCTATATTCAATATTACAAATCAAAACAATGTTAAAAGGATGCTAAGGTTGCAAAGTCAAGCACTCAAATGTTAGGAAATGTCAGAAGTAAGGTTGGCTGTAAAAACCTAATTCACAGTCTTTGTGCATATGCATTATGACCAGAGCTGGTTGGAAACTTTTCAGCAAAAGATGCTGTTTACATCTACACTGAAACATTTTGAAAAAAATGTGTTGAATTCATCAAACATTTCCACAAAATTGATTTTGAAACGTTTCGGAAAATTATGGAATTTTGTTTCAGATTTCCAAGCTTTGGTTTGGAATTTTATTTTAATTTATGGAGTTATTTTCCATTTTTGTATTATTTGTATTACTTTATTACTTGATGTTTGTAGTACTGACATGTCATAATGACAGTCTAATAGTGGCTATTTTCCCTTTTTTAATTTTTAAAATCATTAAGGACAGCTCCTACTTAGAATTGATTGAAACATCTCATCTTCTGTTCTAGACCCAAGGGTCTTGTTTGTCTTATGTAACAATTTGACATAAATTCATAACAAATTTAAGTATTTCACCTTTTTGTGTGCATGGTGAACTACTTACAAATAGATTGTAAAAGCCTAACATTTACTTGTTATTAGAAACTATTTGTGAATTTCTGTAGTGAATAATTCTTGGTCTACAAACGCCACATGAATTGGGAGTATTTGCAGTTCTTCATAGGTTTGACAGTCATAAGCCACATGGTATTCCTTCTGTTCCCTGACTGGATGATTCATATACCTAATATGAACTGCTAACATTACAGTTGAATATACCATTTGTACTTTGCACTATGTTGGTTAGTGAAGTCATCCAAACAGGAATCAGAAAAAAATACCCACGACATCTTTATGTAGTTAATCAACACAGCTGTGAACCCTAGACCTCAGATCCACTATGTACAGGAGTTGAATGGTTGTGATGTCACCTGTTTGCAAAGGAAGGTCATAACTTTCATGTTGATGCTGCTAGAGTGAAGGAGGACAATGAAACTGCTGCACCTGTACATGTGTGTTTAAACTGCAATAGCGGGGTTTCCCCACCCACCCACTATATAAGAGCATTCCCACTAGCAAAGCTTGATTATTTAAACATGAAAATCCAAGGACACTTGGATCCAGGGTTCCACTTCTAAACAGAAGACAGAGGGAACATTACCGCCTCACAAATGCGTGAAATATGTTGTAGGCCAAGTTCTGTCCTCAGTTATTACACCTAACATGGCTCCCATTGGACGTAACAGAATTTGGCCCAGAAATACAAACACATATGCAAAAGTGACCACAGACGGGATAAATGGAGACATCTTCAATAGTTTAAGATCTTTGCAATTTTTCACCATTAGGACATTGAACTGCAAGCAAGGATTCTGCCTATTTAACTTCTATGCCTCCTTTGGCAGGAAGCAGCCTAAGGGGATGCTGGGAACTGTAGTCTCTACATTCAAAAGTTATTGTGTTGCTTGACTTCTTCCCATGAGAGCCTAGAGCTCCCAATATCCCTCAAGTCTTTGTACTCGCTACTACCAAAAGGGCTAGCAATAAATTACACAATATCTGGCCAGACACACAGTCGGCTGAATTAATTTCTTCTCTTTGCAGTCCTTGACCATCAGAACACGTGGAAGAGTTACAAAAGGTGAGTGGGGAGGTTGTGTGAAAGAAACAAGATCCCGACTGTCTGGAAGTAGATTTAGTACCTAGGGTCAGTTACTGCACATATGGAAATGACTGGAGCAAATAATTTTTCACCTAGGTTTTTTTTTTTGGGTGTGCATTAACAAATGCTAGTTCTCCACCCTCCATCGTAACACCCAGTAACTGCTCATAATATTTTATTCTATTATGTTCAAGTCAGATAATTGCATACGTAAACAGTGCATTGTACATAAGTAAACAATATTGGGTATGTAAAAAAGAGAAGTTTGCATATTTTTTCCATTGTGCTCTTTAAATAAAAAGAAAACAAACAAACAACCCCCAACCTTTTAGTTTCTGCTGAAGTTGATTTCTCTTCTCGTTGTTCTGAAATAGATTCAGAAACATAAATAGCTCATGTCACCAGATATAATTTATATCGTGCATGCTATGCACATGTTTCCAGGGAAGATACAAGGATGGATACAGCTGCCCTATAAATCTCACACACAACATCTCTTTTGCCTCCTCCTTACCCATTTCTCATCCAGCAAAAGCTAGTAAATCCTGAATAGATAGTCGGACTGGCCCCAAACCCCGATGAATTCAACCAAGATCTGATGATCCTCTTTCCCAATCTATTTGTAGGACAGTTCTAAAAGCCTCTGGCCACCATGCAACAGTGCCCTTCATATTAGATTAAAACGCTGCTTAAACCCATTACTATGGCAACTCTTTCCCTGTAACAATTGCTTATGAAACCTAATAGCACCAATTCATTCTTGGATGCGGCGATCTTTGAAACTGCCTTCTACTGTGGAAAATTAGGAGTGGCATTTTAATATGTTTGTTCTATTAAATGCAATCTCATCCCTAGGGTAATTAGGTGTAGATGAACAGTGTTCGCATTTTATGAGCTATTTCCCTACCTCCAGGGGCTAAAAATGAGGCTAACATCACATGTAAAGTGAGATTTTTCAACCACTCAGTACCCACAAGTGGGGCTAGATTTTCAATGGGGCTCATCACCCGGCAGCTCCCAATGTGCTGAGCTCTGAAAATCTGGCCAGGTGTTAACATGCGTAAATGGGAGCTGAGCTTTTTTAAAAGTTTGGCCCCCGATGTTTATGCAAAATTGCGTCTGTGGATTCCATATTCTGCCCTCCCGTTGCAGGTGGAAGTCCAACTGAGTTAATGAGTTTTCTGCATGTGGCAAAAACAACTGATATGCAGCAAGGGGGATCAATATGAATAAGAGATCGAAAGCACCGACAGGAAAAATATATTTTATATATAATTGAAGTTCCAGCAGGATGGACAAACTGTACTCCAAAAAGTTCAAAATCCTTTTCCCCCCAAAATCAAGCCTGAACTAAACCTTTTTCTGTGGAGGTTTTAAATGATTTGATTTCTTGATATTTTGGAAAAAAAGAACGTATTTCTTGCTTCTGAGCTGGATCAGATGCACAAAGACACCCAGAGGGGGGGGAAAAAATCAAAAACTTTGTGCAATATTTGCTGCCCAATTGGAAGTAGGATGTACACAAACGGTTTCATCAAAGCCTATTCTTGTAAAAATCTCCTGACCAGTTGTGCAGACTGTAGAGACTCTGGATAATCCAAACATTTGAGGCTCGCTCCTTATTAAGGTTAGTGGGTATAACACAAAATGAACTGACTAGAGAAGAGATACCCAAGAGACTTTCTATACTACTGAGATGTTCAGGATTCTATCAGGTGGGGGGGTTTTAGAGAAATTAGGAAAACTAATTATCTCTCTCATTGATTTGGGGCAAGTGAGTTCATTTTAACCAGTGCCGGATACATGATGAAGCTTAGTCTCTTGCAGCTTGGTTGAAAAGTTGCTATATAGCATCAAGACTCTTGGTGACAGAACGTATCTACTCCGCTTGAAGGTCTAGATGTGGTTAAGAAGTCCCTTGACCCATTTCAGCTTGCAAGCATGAAGTACAGGGAAATGATCCTGATTTTTCCCAGGTTTTCACACCTCATCCCATAGAAACATTTTTTTAAAAAACAATGTTTTGTCATCAATGCCTCGTCCTATGAACGTTTTTCATTGTGACAGTAGAAAAATAAGTTTACTTCTCACAAAAGGCCAGATCCTCAGCTTGGGGTAAATCAGTCTAGCTCTGTTAAAGCCAATGGAATCATGGGGATGTCACTAGCTGGGGACCTGGTCCCGCATCTTTGGTATGTTCCCGATTGCAGCCAATCGGAGAGAACAGCACTGCTGCCTGAACACTGCAGCATTAGCACAGGTAACATCTACGGCATCTCATCCACTTGCTGTCACGTCCAGGGGAGTTTTTACACCCTTATCCGCAGATAAATGTACACGGCTATGTTCATTCGCCTACTATCAGCTCTGCCTTTAAGAATCTCTCCGGAAGCCTGAAAAGAAAGAGAGGAAGTCGTTGAATTCATCCTTAGAATTTTAGCTCTCTGCCTCTGCATGGTGCCTTTTTACTACTTGATTAGTATCTAAATTCTCGCTGATTCAAGGCAGTTGTCTTTGTTTGCACTATATTATACATGCAGAGGAGAAATGTGAATCAAAGAGCAGGAGCTTCAGCTGGTGTCCACCAGCTCAGCTTCACTGGCTTCTAGGGAGCTATGGCACTCTGCATCAGCTAAGCATTTGGCTCAAACTATTTTTCAAGCTGCTATATAAAAGTTTTAAAGTGTACTATAAAGAGTGATCTGTGATTTTTGGAGAATGAACAACATAATAAATAGCATCTTTTAAAGAGGTAAATATGCTCTCATCAGGTGAGGTTCTAGAATAAACTCTGCTGGATGTTTGGAATCCATTCCCTGGAGATCATGGACTATAAATTGGAAGAAGAGAAATAGTTTGCTCAATACATGAAGTAGCACTGAGCTCAGGAAAATAAATTAGAGAAAGCTACTGTTGTAGTTCTCTGGTTTATTTCTGTCTAAAAGTCCTTGAATAATGATCCCAAACACTCTGCTAGTGATTACTGTTTCCCTATGATTAATCAGCTGCAAAGTCGTCTTTCTTCTTCTTCTTCTTCTTGCTCATTTCCCGGAGAACAGAGAAAGAAGCCATGCAGTGGCTTAGCGCAATGAGGCATTTTTGGCTTCAGCTGCTCTGTGAGAGCCCCACACGGGTACTACACATCTCAGCCTCCAACCCCCACCCTAGTGGATCAAACTCCTTACTCTGTAAATTATTTCTACAGAAGACAAGTAGAAAGAATTTGTTCTTCTCTCTCAGTCCCTTCAGAGGCTGCCTTTTCAAAGCTCTTCTTTTGTGAGCTGGAAAATATGTGCGGCAAATACAAACAAAATTAAGACACAGCAGGGAATTTTATATAGAATCATAGAATATCAGGGTTGGAAGGGACCCCGGAAGGTCATCTAGTCCAACCCCCTGCTCAAAGCAGGACCAATTCCCAGTTAAATCATCCCAGCCAGGGCTTTGTCAAGCCTGACCTTAAAAACCTCTAAGGAAGGAGATTCTACCACCTCCCTAGGTAACGCATTCCAGTGTTTCACCACCCTCTTAGTGAAAAAGTTTTTCCTAATATCCAATCTAAACCTCCCCCACTGCAACTTGAGACCATTACTCCTCGTTCTGTCATCTGCTACCATTGAGAACAGTCTAGAGCCATCCTCTTTGGAACCCCCTTTCAGGTAGTTGAAAGCAGCTATCAAATCCCCCCTCATTCTTCTCTTCTGCAGGCTAAACAATCCCAGCTCCCTCAGCCTCTCCTCATAACTCATGTGTTCCAGTCCCCTAATCATTTTTGTTGCCCTTCGCTGGACTCTCTCCAATTTATCCACATCCTTCTCGAAGTGTGGGGCCCAAAACTGGACACAGTACTCCAGATGAGGCCTCACCAATGTCGAATAGAGGGGAACGATCACGTCCCTCGATCTGCTCGCTATGCCCCTACTTATACATCCCAAAATGCCATTGGCCTTCTTGGCAACAAGGGCACACTGCTGACTCATATCCAGCTTCTCGTCCACTGTCACCTCAGGTCCTTTTCCGCAGAACTGCTGCCTAGCCATTCGGTCCCTAGTCTGTAGCTGTGCATTGGGTTCTTCCGTCCTAAGTGCAGGACCCTGCACTTATCCTTATTAAACCTCATCAGATTCCTTTTGGCCCAATCTTCCAATTGGTCTAGGTCCTTCTGTATCCTATCCCTCCCCTCCAGCGTATCTACCACTCCTCCCAGTTTAGTATCATCCGCAAATTTGCTGAGAGTGCAATCCACACCATCCTCCAGATCATTTATGAAGATATTGAATAAAACCGGCCCCAGGACCGACCCTTGGGGCACTCCACTTGATACCGGCTGCCAACTAGACATGGAGCCATTGATCACTACCCGTTGAGCCCGACAATCTAGCCAGCTTTCTACCCACCTTATAGTGCATTCATCCAGCCCATACTTCTTTAACTTGCTGACAAGAATACTATGGGAGACCGTGTCAAAAGCTTTGCTAAAGTCAAGAAACAATACATCCACTGCTTTCCCTTCATCCACAGAACCAGTAATCTCATCATAAAAGGCGATTAGATTAGTCAGGCATGACCTTCCCTTGGTGAATCCATGCTGGCTGTTCCTGATCACTTTCCTCTCATGCAAGTGCTTCAGGACTGATTCTTTGAGGACCTGCTCCATGATTTTTCCAGGGACTGAGGTGAGGCTGACTGGCCTGTAGTTCCCAGGATCTTCCTTCTTCCCTTTTTTAAAGATTGGCACTACATTAGCCTTTTTCCAGTCATCCGGGACTTCCCCGGTTCGCCACGAGTTTTCAAAGATAATGGCCAGTGGCTCTGCAATCACAGCCGCCAATTCCTTCAGCACTCTCAGATGCAACTCGTCCGGCCCCATGGACTTGTGCACGTCCAGCTTTTCTAAATAGTCCCTAACCGCCTCTATCTCCACAGAAGGCTGGCCATCTCTTCTGCATTTTGTGATGCCCAGCGCAGCAGTCTGGGAGCTGACCTTGTTAGTGAAAACAGAGGCAAAAAAAGCATTGAGAACATATACATATACATCGGCTTTCCTAGACAAAATTCCAATTTCAGCTGCACAACTGCAACGGACATCAGGATCTAGCCCTCTGCCTCTTTTACAATCTAACTGTCTGGGGGTGAGCATTCCTCTGAGCAGTTGAGTGCCCTCAACTCCCACAGATCAGTAAGAGCTAAAGATGCTCACCACTCTGCAGGATTGATTCAATAGGGCCGGATTCTCCTTTCACTTACACCAGGGATGTCAGGAGCAATTTCACTGAAGACAACATACTCACACCAGTGTAAAACCAGCATTAGCAAGGTCAGAAGCAGACCCATTGTTCCCCCTACTCTTATTCTCGCTCTACAACTGTAGTTTTAATAAATATTTTAACTCTGTAACAATGGACCAGGGAGATGTATCAATTACACCAACTGAAGATCTGGCCCTGGATTTTTAAATACTATATTGTCAAGCTGGACTCTCAATCTAGGTTCTTATAGAAGTGAGTTAAGAGAAAATTTTCCCTGGGTGCGCAGTGGTGGTGGGTTCTTTTTCAATCTGTAGGAAATAGTTTTCCCCCATCAGCAAAAACATTCCCCAGAATTTCTGAAGCTTTATAGGGGAAATCTAAGGGCAAGTCTACACTGAAAACACTGCATCGGTGCAGCTGTACCACTATAGCACTTGAATGAAGATGCCCTATGCCAACTGAAGAGGGCTCTCCCATCAGGGGTCAACCCACCTCTCCAGCAGGAGAAGCTTTCCCAGTGACATAGCCCTTTCTACACGGGGGTTAGGCTGATATAACTATGTCGCTCAGTGGTGTGGATTTTTCACAACCCTGAGTGACATAGTTATACCAACATAGGTCTGGAGTGTAGACCAGACCTTAGTGAAATGGATGAAAAACTGCCCACTATAAGCAAAACTGACTAGTCTGTGTTGTCATGGTCCCAGATGAGTAAAAAACAAACATGAATTCACAGTGAAAAGTAGGAATTCTTAAATTCCCATCAATTTTATGAATCTGAAATGTTATTCGTCACACAGAATTTGCTTTTCAACCTGACTGTGTCCCTTTAACCTAGCAAAGCATTTAAGGATCTAGTTTGTGCAAGAAATGCTATGCACAGTAAGGGCCCAATCCTGCAATCACTTACTGCCAAGCCTGAGCTCCGAGTCTGGAAAGCATTCCTACTTAGGAAAGCTCTTAAGCACGTGGTTAAGTGCTTTCTTGAATCAAGGCCCTACTCCTTATTAGCATGAGAATTCCCACTGAGCACAGCAGGGCTTCTTCCAGCAGTGAGCACTGCTCTCAGTAGTTTGCAGGACCGAGCCCTAACGCTGTATTTGTGCTACCATTTCAGATGCGTCAGGACTCAACTGTTTCTCAGTACCAGAGAGACCAGCAGAGCATGGAAATCATGCAGGTTGTAGAAGCACTAAGTGTGATCAAAAAAGCATACCTCTGATGAAGAATCTTCAAAAAGCATTCATACTTAGTTATCCATGCCAGTATCTTCCCAGATGGTTATAATCCTGGAAAGCAAATACTGGAATGCAAAAAAATCCAAAGCTAAACCATAAGGGGACAAATACAGCATGTGAACTCAAGGAACATGGAATATAAGAGAACCCTGAAAAACACTGCTAGCTTTTTATTGAATCTCACCTACTGTTTGCGGTTCTTAACTGTAATGGTGAAAGTAACTGTGCTCCAGTCTGGGAATTAGTAGTAGGATAACATACAGAAATCCAGCCATTAATGCCCTGATGAGACAGAGCACAGATATTTTGCACATTTGCAAACCAGCTTTACTGGTTAGATTGTTAGCTGCTGTGTAATCAGTCCGTCTTTCTGATTCATTCCCAGCTAGGGCCAATGCAGTATGAACACAGGATTACTTCTATCCACAAGATGGGGAAATATAAATAAATAAATAAATGGAAGAATACTCCGTAAATGAAAATTAAAAGAAGAAGAAACAGGAGAATCAGCCTTTTAAGGAGTTTATGTACCCACAAAATAATAATGGAATGCACAGTACAGCAGCTTACTTGTGCATTAAAATAGGTACTAATGTTTAGAGTGTATTATTTCATGGCAAAAACACATTAAATCTGTAAGCTGTCAGTTTAAAATAGACACATTAGTTTTGTCTCAAACACAAAGAGGTAACAGCTGTAACAAATGAAGAGCTGGACCTTCCCTTTCAAACAAACAAAAATAGATGTATATTCCCAAATCTGCACTGAAAATTTATGACACTGAAGTCTTTTGTTTTGCTGTCAACAGGGTTTATAGACATCGGGTTTTACTTTATTTCAAAAGGTACAAACATAAATCCTGGGGAACTTCAGAGCCCACTGCTCTTCCTAATGTAACTTGACCACAGCACTCAGTGAGGTAAAACCAGCCAAAGCCCATGGGTCAAGTTTGTCCGTGGTCTTTTGAAGTCAATGGAGTTACACCACAGATGATTTTTAAATTTGGTCTGACATCATGTACAGATCAAACACAGTGGTCAAATTACACTAGATACATATGCTCCATTCATTGTAATAGATGAGCCCCTCATAATCTGTAATGTCGTTATTCTCACAACACCCCAGAAAGGTAGGGCAGTGTCCTCCTCTTTTTAAAGGTGAGGAGCTGAGGCACAGAGAGATTAAGCAATTTGCACACTGGCAATCTGTGGCAGAGAAGGGAATTAAACCTACATCTTCCGAGTCCAATCCAGCAGTCTAACCACCGGGTAATCCTCCCTCCCAAGGGAGGGACCGGTGTTGAAGTTACATCTTCTTGTGCGATTTTCATCACATCCTAAGCTCTGTTCTGCAGTAAAGCAAAATGCTCACAAATGTAATACTCACAGGGATTAGAGATGGAAAGGTCACGGGATTTAACTGTACATCCCTTACTCATGATGGTGGGCCCTTACTCATAAGAGTAGCCCTATTGCCTTCAGTAGGACTACCTGGAGCTCACCAATATGAATAAGTGTTGCTCAAGCTAGCCCTCCCTTTGGTCCTGATTTAGCTAAATACTTATGCATGAGGCTACTCATGGCCTTGAAGTTAGGCATATGGTTACAAGGCATTTATTAGGTCTTCTAACCCACACTCTGCTTAGGCAAGATTGCTCCCCAAATCTGAAACCAAAGTCTCAGGGCCTGATTCTTATCTTACCCCTGCTGGGGTAAATCAGGAGTCCTACTCTGGAGGAGAGCGGTGTTACACTAGTGCAACATAAGAATCCAATCTCAGCATTGAGCTCAGTTGAAACGAGAGTTAAGTGATGAGAGACCAGAAGTCTAATGTGATTTCAGTTCAAAGCCATACACTCAGCTCAGATTCGCTCAACCCTTAACAAGCCTAGCCTGAACTCTGAGGGGAGCGTGTCATGAAACCCGAAACCAAGCAAAACTTTGGTGCAATCTCAAGTTTTATTGCCAATGCAGCTCGAGAAGTTTAGTTACAAAAGGAATAGTATATTTTTAAAGGGGTAAGTAATATTTTCGGGCTCAAACTTTATCAGCACCCCTCTTTTGAGGATGGAACGCCAGCATGAAAGCTACCAGGCTGAAGATAAAACAAGAGAAGGGGTGGAGTAACCTTCAGAAAGAAAATAAATTGGATTACATTTTAAGGGCCAAAAGTTGTGATTTTCAGTCTAGTACATGAGAGGGGACTGTCCCATGGACTTTCAGTGGGACAGTCCCCTCTCATGTACTAGACTGAAAATGGACTTTCATGGACTTTCAGTGGGAGTTGGGCATTTCACGCCTTAAGACCCCTTTGAAAAAAATTCCACCACAACTTCTGAGCGGGCTCAGTTGCACTGACTCCAATACAATTACACCAGCAGAGAATTTGACCTTAAGGCTTTGTTCATTAGGAAACTTGTTTTGCTAAAAAATTAACAGATTCTCTTTCCTCCTTGAGCTGCCCCCCTCTCCCCCCCCCCATTTCTGCCCCACTGGAAACAAGAAAAAAGAAAACGTTGGCTCCCTTCACCCTTTTTCCCTCCCTTTTAAAAAAAAAAACACATCTTTCCTCCCTGCACCCAGCAATGGGAAACAGATTCAAAACAGCCTTAAAACACTACCTCAGCAACAAAGCATGCAATGCGTTCCATCTCATCTCCCTGCCCCAGCTGAGCTTACAGCAGTAGGTGGCTTTCAAACTCAACATCTGATCAAAATGAAAAACTGGGCATGCCTTTCACCCCATGACAAGCAGGCCACTATAACTCACACTAAGGGTTCTTCCACAGACAATCAACTACGGCAGTGTCTCAAAGCTCAACCTCGGCCATCGTAAAACAAACTCGCAGGGTTTTTAAGAGATGCCCGGGCTTTCTCTCTCTCTTGCTGTGTTTTAAAAGAAAAAAAAAAAAAAAAACACCACACCACACACACAACCACACTAAAACTGAAACCCGGAGAAAATTTATGGCAGGGTAGTTTGTGAGAATGAAGAAGTAGGTATTTCCTCTTGTAGGTTACATTTTATTTTAGGCATGTTGTTTCTGGTGGTTTAATGGTAGTTACGGCCCTATAATATTATTATGTGTATTTCAATAGTACCTATCAGCCCTCATCAGGCCCCCCTGCCCGTGCTAAGCCTACGTATACAAAGGTTAAGTTCATTCACCGGATCTGCACTGGTTTTCCCAATAAACATCAGAAAACTGCTTCATTAAGTCAGACACAGTTCTAAAGTCTGTTTTGCCAAGAGGGAGGAAAAAAAACTGCATGCAACCTCTGGTTTTGGTTTGGTCATACACGCACTGAAGAGGAGCATTAAGTAATAGCTGTTGAACACTTGTGCTGCACTACAATCTCCGATCAAAACAACGCTGATACTAAACAGTCCCCTTGCTTTCAATCACTAATCAGGTAACCCATTAGAAATACCATCCAGACTCCAACAATTTTAAGCCTTGACTTCAAGCAAACAATCAGCTTATCCTTCAGGGCTCAGGAAGAAATCCAGCCCCCTCCCTGTGACCTGATCATAGAGAATCGCACAACTGGCTAGGCGCGTGAAGGGGTTTCTTTTGCATTCCTCTGAAGCGTTCTAGAAAGGCCACCTCCCGAGTTAGGACACCAGATTAGATGGACCATTGGTCTGTTCCACTATACCAGCTCTGTGTAACCACACAGTTACTTTTACACAGAAGCTGTACCATGAAGAGGTAAGAAGAACTTGCGGCCATATTAAGAACTAGCTATTATGTTATACACCAGCCTGGCTGCCTTTAGATCCCTATACATCTGCAGGAAGTAGAGGAGATGAACTAGATTTGCAGATAACTGCTGTGTGCTGTTGAAACAGCTGCTGGGTTTTGTCCCAGAGATGGGCTCAAGGGGTCGTTTATATCCTTTACCTACCTCACAGGGATGTTAGAAGGCTTTACAAAACATGAACCTTCCCATCGTAGGGCAAAACACATTGCCGAAATACAAAAGCATTAATAATAGTGAAACTCTAATGGCTATAATGAATGCAAAGTTTGGCATGATATAGAATTCTATTGATCAGAAGTTCTCAGTCTGGGAGAAACATGCACCCAAAGGGCTACCAAAGCCACAAGACAGGGTGTGTAGAAAGAGGAAACAATCTCACCATGGAGATGTATTATTACCATATGGATTTCAGCAAACCCTAGGAGGGAGAGAGGTAACCAGCACACTCAGAGGTGGTGAAACATGGGAAGGTATTAGCTCAAACATCTATCCATTGATTTGTACTGATTGTACTGATCAAGCACTCAACAGAATGAGTCACTGATCACAAGAGTCAGCTACCACATGAACTCATTAAAAAAAGAAAGAAAAGAAAAAAAAAGAAAAGGAGACAGATATACTGTATGAACATATACAGAAAAAGGGAGAATACAGTACACAGAGAGAATAGGGAAAGAAAGGGAAGGCTCAGACGCTCCAAGCTCATACAGCTTTTAAAGGGGCTGTCTACTGAGGTGTGCCTGGAGAGAGACGCAAAGATTTTCCCTCGGGTGTATGTACCCGGAATCAAAAAGGTCCAGAACCAGTGCTATAGACACCATGGTGTAACTGTCTATCAGGCTCCCACCTGAGAGGAGAGAGTAGTGAGCTTTATATTCCGCAGCATCGCAACGCAAACAAAAACAACACACTGTCAACGTTATTTTAAGATGGACAGAAGGACAGAAACTTGTTTTGTCAATTCCATTATTTTTTTTTTAAAAAAAGGTAAAGTGAAGACTGAATAAGAATCTCATGGAGTCAGAGGCTTTGCCCACTTCTGAAACAGGGCACTGGGTTTGCAAGTCCAGATTGAGTTTGCAAACCCTTTTCCACCTGTAATTTAAATGTATGATATTTTTACCCCAAAAAGGGGTTTCAAATACTGGTGTCCATCTCTCTCTATTTTTTTAAACCCATTTCTCCCCTTTACATCAAGTAATAGGTTACCTCTTGATCTCGGGGAGCTACTTGCTGAGTAAGGTGCTACTCAACATGAATAATGGTGACAGAAATGGGCCCCAAATTTGTTTTACATTCTGTCTGCTCAGTGCTCCATTCCTCAATTTTTCCAGTTTTCTCTGTTCCCTCTGCTTTTTTCACATTTTCTCCCACTAAATGTTGGAATCTAAAACAGTCAAGTCAGAGCTGATTTATTCAAAATCTACAGTATATGAGTAGGTTCAAAACTTTATGGAAATTTGGTTGCCCAACACTAGGAAAGGAAATAGACCTCTTCAGTACAAAAAGCCTTTTCTAGATTTCATTCATATGTTGGTAGTTCTGCTTCCTACTACTATCCAAACCAAATGACAACTCCAAAGTCAATACCCCATTCACAGTTAATATGGATTTGGTCACTAGCCCTCAGTTAGTTATACCTTCTGCAAAATATTGTTATTTTTTACATTGTCACTAATCAAGTTCCTGCCATGTGCTACACCGTTAATTAAATGGCGCATATAAGGAACAGGCTCACCCTCTAAGAACGTTATTCACTATGGACCTACGCTTTAAATTTTGGGATCATAAGTATTTCCAAGCAGAAGAAACAAATCACATTCCCCGGCAGCTCTCAGCTTTAAAGAAAAAAAAAGCAAAGAAAGTATCTGGCCATGTTCAGGAAGAAATGTGTTTTAAATTTCAATATTAACTTCAAGCCAGTTGGAATGGTGTGTGCAGGCTGCTGGAAACATATGGGGCCAGATCCTCAGCCAATTTACACCAGCTGAGAATCTGGCTTATGGACTTAAAGTGACAATCAGTGAATGCACAAAGTGCCTGTTTTAGAGCATTTTCTCTTCCAGCTTTTGCCTCGTCTCAATTTCTCTCTCAGTGGCATGCTTTGTTCTCCAAAGAAGCCTTAACCACTCCTAGATCAAAATATTTAGTCAATGTTTCTTGGTCGGAAAATAATCCTGCTTTAGACTAATTCGTTGGGAGACACTGTGGTAGATTCAAGATAAACGAAAAGGTCAGGACACATATCCGAGGGTGCTTTAGAAAAATCAACGCAGACATGTTTTTAATGAAAATCAATAACGGACATTACATAATGAAAAAGTTCTCAGGCAGGCCTTTCAGGCAGGCAGTTTGCAAGGGTCAATGAGGTCAACTGCTCAAACGCATGAGCATTAACTGGTTAAAAATGTACTATCAAAAAACAAAACAAAACACAAATTTCAAAACCTGCTTCCTGTGAACAATGACCCAAGGGTCCACAATTCCCCCCTCTCCTTCCCCCCCTTCTTCCTCCCCCTCCTAACTCCAAGTAAATCAGCCTCAGGAATCAGTGTCATGGTTCCTCTAACACTGTCACTCCATTGGGAGCCGCTGACCCATGGAGCCGCTGCGAATGCTTTGACAAGCTGCAGTGCAGCCTCAACAGGAGAGAGATCTATTAAAAGCTGAAGTTGTGAAACTCTTTAGAAGAGCCCTGTCCCTTCTCGGAGTAATTAATTCTTTGACTGCCATGCTGAGACGCAATGAATGAAAACATACTCTCAGGAGGAACAATTATACTAACTGAGAGAAGCTGTCGAGACAAAGAACACAAGTGCTCAGTTGAATCGGGTTTAGATTTTCTATAGGCACAACCAGTGCTGCTATATATTGTCTGCAAATCAACAACAAGCCTGGAAGGAAACCTACCTCATAGACAACGGCTTACAACAGGCAAAAACCTATATTCACACCACATATCCCTTATCAGAGGCTTTTCTCTCACAGGATATGAAGCTTAATATGCCTGAACGCCGTTGCCGAGTGTCGCCATTCCTCGCATAGAGGATCCGAGCTCTGTGTTGGCGTACCACGGCAAATCCCGCAAGTGCCTGGCACATGCAAGAGCTGAAACAGCAATGAAGACGGGGGTTTCTGGATGGGTCAGGAACGCAGCCTCTGGATTTTCAAAACTACAGTATGCAGCCCCACTAGTCAAGAGCCACATATAGGTAGCGGGTAGCCAGCCAGTCTGGCACTAGTGTCCAGTGAGACTATTAGCAGCCCCTACATTGATACATGGATGCTTTTCAGGTTGTGGGTGGAAAGATTCCATTCAGCTGGGCTTTGTCCATGTGCTTAAAATTTTAAGCAATCACCCTGGATATTGATCCTTGAACCTGGTTAATATTTTCTTGGGCCCAGCCGCAAGTGTTTCCTACACAGAAAGGGTATAAACACAGAAAATGCTATACATTGCTTGTGCACATTGAGAACTGCAAACATAACACATGCTTAATGCTGTCAGAACCTCAAAGAGCTCCCCCACCTCCCCCCGCAACAACCTGCCTGATCCATTCAATTATTGTGTATTAACGTGCCTGTCAGTTTGGTATCTAAACATGAGAGAAATAAGTGCCTTTCAGGGGGAAAAAAATTAACAGCCAACATATAGAAGCAAATGAAGAGAGGAAACTGGCAAAAAATCAGACGACTTCCTGAAAGACAAGTGGCTGTAGAATACTTTGTTCTCCCTTAAACTACAATAAAACCCCCCATTCATGTGCTAGCACCATAGCCACTCATGTTTTCTTATGAAAAAAAACAGAAGCTGTAAAGCCTTTGAAAAGAAAAGATGAAAAACATGTTTCAAAATATAAAACAACTGGTCTTACTACTGCAATATCCATCCTTAAAGAAGAAACAAGGGTATTCAGGATCTATACTTTCCTGGAAAGTTAGCAAATGGAGTCCAAACAAGAGCTAAGTTCTAGGACACGCTAAGGTTCGCTGAAATATAGCTATATTTGAGGACGGGATCCTAACAAAAGCCTACCATGGAGTCAACAAGACGACGGCAAGATTCATTACAAAGTCAGACATAGTGTTTGGCTTCTAACTGGACAGAAGGCTGTAGCATTAACACATGGTTCATTACAACAGAATTAGAGCCTGGTTATTCAGTACTGCCGAAATTAGGGACGGTATACATCAAACTGATTTTCCCATGAAAATACGGGGCCTCTTGTTCAGCCCCGGGAGGAGGGGGGGAACGCACTAATTATGGTGCAGAACCTATTTACATGCACAGAATACAACTTCTGTTTGGCAATTCATTCTATTGTTTCTCACTGCAAAGGATTTCAAAGTGGTCTCCATCCAGAAGGTGACTTTAAAAAAAAAAAAAACATGTTGCAGCAGCAATTTGATCAGAGTTAAGATATAAAAACTTCCATTAACACGTGACAATGGTTTCAATATTTTCTCTTAGCAACTGTACAGGATATTTTATTAGTGAGATAAATTACTTTTTCACCTCATATGTAACGACTGCCACACTGAGTTACCGTTGCAATTGAGACAGCTCAGTGTGATCAATCAAAGATTTTAGGTCGTTGCTGTTTAATGACTAATTCCTCAAAGCCACAAAAAATGTGAGCTCAGACAATTAGTCTCTTTCTAAAGAAAAGCAAGGAAAAAATGGGTATTTACTTGAGATAGACTGCAATACTCTACACCAGAAACAGTACCTTACTCACCAAGTGGTTCCAGTGATATCAGTGGGTTCACTGTGTAAGGTGAAGGATATTTGCAGTCTGGCTTTTAATGTTCAATACTGTATTTTTTTTATTTTGGGGGGGGGGGGGGAGAATCCTGCTGAAATTGGATTCAGATGACAAGGAGCAGATTTATGGTTCTCTCCAGCTTTCAACATTATTCATTAGGGCTGACTGGAAAATTCCAAATGTAACATTTTTCAGAAAAGGAATAAATATTTCACTCAAATTTTCACAAACTTTTTCCCTTTTTAAAAAACAAAACAAACAAACAAAAACCCAGTTCTGTTATTCATATAGTCCCTCAGCTAGTGTATGTCCAGGTAACTCGCCTGACATCAGCAGAGCTATTCCGATTTATACGAGCTAAATATCTAGTTCACGACATATTAATTTTATCTGATCTGTGTCATATGAACTATACACAGTACTTTACAAGAGACAGAGTCCCAAAGAGTTTACAGTCTAAGGGCAAAGCTCCCCACTGAATGACATGCAGGCTGGAGTGGGCCGTTACTGACAAAAAAAAGTGGGGGGAAATATGGAGGCAAGGTATGGAAGGGTGTGGAAAGACCATCAGTGCAGGATGTCTGCTTGAAAGGAATGGGATTTTAAGGAAGGATTTTGAATAGGGAGGGGGTGGCTGGTTTATAAAAAGTGGGAGATTGCTCCTGGCACAGAAGGCATCATGGAAGGAAGCATAAAGCGACAACTGGGAAGAGAGGACTACATAAATCCAAACCCAATACATAAATCCCAACCCCACCAGATTCATCCAATCACAGTAATGAACTCCAGCCACAATACACATTATACAGATTTATGTCAGCCCTGGAAAAAAAAAAAACATGATTGAATGCATTCATGAGATGAAATAACCCCCTTGTGAAAAATACATGTTATGCTGATTGAGTTTATCTGTTAATACCCAGATGGCTACTTATCTGGTTTACCTACTGACTAGTTGACCAGTTCCCTCCTTAACACCTGCTAGCTGATCTGGCTGACTAAATTTATCCCCAAAAGCAGTTGGCTCATTTCTTAAATGGCTGAGTAGTTGTAGGGTTTCTCCCTTGTAGTCACTGGAGAGCTGACTCAGCTGGAGTGCTGGCTGACTCTTCTGAGACGATGGCCAAATTAATAGCTTTTTAGCCCTTGCTCCTCTGGCAATCTCTGTCCGGGAGCTTAAAAGTAGTCTCCCCATTCCTTATTGACTCTATGCCAGGCATCATTAGACAAAAAATAACTTCCCTGACACTTTACAGTATAAAAACAGAAGTTCTGCCATAACTGATGCATGCCAAATATGATAGTCAGACCGAAGAGCTGTTCATCACTTTTATTATATTGACAGGTTTCAGAGGAGCAGCCATGTTAGTCTGTATTCGCAAAAAGAAAAGGAGGAGCACCTTAGAGACTAACCGATTTATTTGAGCATAAGCTTTCGTGAGCTACAGCTCACTTCATTGGATGCTCATGAAAGCTTATGCTCAAATAAATCGGTTAGTCTCTAAGGTGCCACAAGTCCTCCTTTCCTTTTTATTATATTGTTATCAAAAGTACATAGAGCATTCCCAGAGGCAAGGTGGTGGGAGGAAAAGAAGAAAGGTCATGAGCACAACTTGAGTGTACAGTTGCAGCATAAAAAGCTATGAAATTATCTACTTAGTTTTTAGTTTCCCTGATTCAGACAGCATGGGAGGGTGAAGGGTTATGCTTTTATGCAGAGGGAAAATGGGGACTCCTTTAGCAGCTTTATCCACTTTAACTCTAACTACAGGGTGATCATTTTAGTTATTAATTTTTTAGTTAGGATAAACAGTATTTTGACAATTTGAGTTATTTTCTTACAAAAAACAAGCTGAGGAGAGAAGGTGACAGTAGAATGGAGGCCGCATAGGTTATGAGTTAGAGTTTTCATACATATGGTTAGCATACGAATTAGATCAATGAGGAATTTTTAAATCAGTTCATCCCATGTAGCTCATCTTTCCTCAAATGACTCAGCAGTAAATCCTGTGAAGACAGTGACTTTACACCATTTTACATGGCTGTCATTGGTATTTGGTTTTGTATTCATAGCTTGCACCCATTTTGTTTCACCAAACTGCTGTGTGAAAGTATTTCATTGCAATTTTCCACTGGTATTTTCTCCCAGAGAGGAAAATTGTATTGCTCATATATCTAGTGTTATATCCTCCCACTGAAAGTCATTTTAACAGTCTAGGAATTCCCCTTTCCCTGAAAGATCCATTCTGACAGAGGTTCCTAAGGAAGCTGAAAGGTAAATATACGAGGTCCAGAAAGGTGGCCAGTAATTGGGCCTGTCATTTCTTCCAGGACACATAACAAATGAATGCCCACAAACCCCATTCAGCCAGAACCTTTACCCGGGTCCAATGCCCATTGAAGTCAATGGAAAGACTCTCATTGATGTCAGAGGTCACTGGATCAGGTAGCTCTTACTCATGAAAGCAGTGTGTGAACCCATTGAAGTCCATGGGGACTATTCACTCTGTCAGATTATTGTTTAACAAACTATTTCTTAACTGGCCTAGATGGTCACTTGAGTATTTCCCATTTAAAATACATCTCTCTTTACCTTACTAACTCTTTTGCAGAAGCCTAATTTCTCCTAGCCTCACCTTGCCAGAGATAATGTTCAGCACGGGTGACATTACAGCATTAAAACACTTATTGGATGGTGAATCACCATCTTCATGTACATTTTTCCAAACACCGTCTTACAGAGCCAAACTGAATCCAGCCTGCCCACCAGCAGCAGCCGCCACCTTCTCAGTCTCCTTCTCCCATCTCCAGGGGAATAGCCAGCCCTCTGAGGAATGCCTACCTTCACTGCCAACTCAGTCTTGGTATGCTCATTGTCAGCTTTCTGAGCATCACCATTTGCAAGCTCAGTGGGCTTTCTACAGTGATTTCATTAAATATAAGCAAATATTGGGGAACACAAGGGAAAATTAAAATTAAATCCAAGGGTTATGGTGGGGTGGGGAGGGAAGGAAATCTGAGTCATTTTTTATGAGCAATGCCTTTCAATTTCAGAAAAGATCAAAAGGGCCTTTCTATGTCACTCTGTACCTGCAAGAGAGCACAATGGAAAAGGCAGTCAGATCCTGTGGAGGAACAGGAACATAAATGAATTCCACAAAAGAACTGAAAGTCACCAGGCTCACCTTTCGTGCAGTAAGCTGGCTGTAAAGGCCTACAAAAGTGATAATTTTTTGAACTTATCAATTTGGTTTCTGGGATTTCAGAGCCATCAAACCACTTGAATGAAAAAGGGCCCATCTTTAAATTGCAAATTGGCAGCTGCAGTAAATCACAGAAAATGCTGTGCCCTTCAAAGTTACTCTAAAATGTCTTCAGTTTTTCCATAAGTAGACATCCTTCCTTATCTTCAGCAATAAACGTGCTCCTTCATCTCCCATACATTAACATCATTGTTGCTGATCTACTGTGGCTGCGTAAAGGATTTAATGAAGCCTCCTTCACTACAAGCCAGATGTTAGGTTTGTATCCTGTATTGGATATGAAGTTGCTAGATCAATTTTCCCTGCAAGTGACATTTAAGAGTTCTCCTGCTCAACACCCTTATAGTCAATACAGATATATCATGGTATATGCCAAACCAAAGAGGACACAGCTCCTTAAATCCCATTGCATAATCAATGCAAAATGAAAGCACCTCCACACATTAATTAGCATGTATCCCTAAAGAAGAAGAGCCACTGAACACAGTTGCAAGGTATTCTTCTTAAGGGCCTTCATGTCCCAGTAACTTCAGTGAGAGCTGGACACTCAGCACCTCACTGGACCCAACTTTAAAAACTTGAACACACACGTCTGAAGGGACTGAAAGAAGGTTTAGAGATAAACTAGTTCAAAGATCGCTTTGGCTAATCCAACACAATTACCACTGGGCATTTCATACAGCCACCCCAGCCTTTTGTATTGTCATGTGGAACAATCAAGAAAGCAGCAAAAAGCATCTGTTGACTGATCAAACAATCTTCACTGATGAGGACTGATACCTTGTCTGGGACGTATCCTATATGCCAGCTGCGTAATCCAGTCACGCTGTCAAGATGACTGGGTACCTTGACTAATACCTTCATGAAGCAAAAGTTTGAAAAAACCAGGAGAGGAAGGCTTTCCTTAGAACTGCATCAAAGCATCCTCCTTGATGCGTAAAGTTCTGAGAGAGGAGCTGAAGGTCAGGGGAATAACTAGAATCCACTTAGCATAGACAAAAGCCGTAGCTTAGCTATGCCTGGGACTGTGAAAAGCATTCACTAATGAAATATTTCAAGGGAACAGAGTAAGACAAGGGAGTCCTAACATACTGAGTTCACACTTTGTAAGCTAACACTCTACAACAGGGACTGTAACAAGTAAATTCCAGTCTGAGCAAACATTGTATCACCTTCTCCTGGAGGTTGCAGACAGCTGGGTAATGCAAAGTCAGCAAACAGCAGAGAAACCAGAGCGGCCAGGTACCAATGGTGTATTCTCTCTCACTCTCTGCAATCAACCTGGCAATAATTTCTTCACCCCCTGATTCTACCAGAAAGGGTGGAACTGGCAAAGTAATAGAAACCAATGACGGAAGTTCAGGCAGAGACAAGGTAGGTGAGGTTATAACCTTTGACTGGACCAACTTCTGGAACACACAAGCTTTTGAGACATTCAGGTACTCCGATACCATGGTGATGGGCCTGACATGGAGCTCCACAGGATGTCAATCTCATTCCACACTCACTCTTTATTATACATTACACACACAAGCCACTATACAGCCTCTGTAGCAAACGCCCAAAGTATTTTAAAGGTCATACAGGCCTGGATCCTGCACACCTTACAAGGAGTTGCAAGACAATTCTGCTCCAGAGGAGACTCTGGGAGTGCAAGAAAGTTGCAAGGCCTCTACACGTCCTCCCTCTTACTCTCCAAAGTGCAGAGGGACAATGGATGTGCCTAGCGAAGACACGGGGCTAGATTCTCATTCATACTAAGGTCCCTTTAGACTGCCTTGGTAACGGTAAAGTCTTTCAAATGGATATGAAAGGGGTATTATTGAACTGGAGAATCGGGCCCATGGGCTGCAGCTCAGTCCTCATCCTGCTAACAAGTTGCCTAGCTATATGCTCCCCTCTTTGGCTTCTCCAGCAGGTATTACTTGGCAGCAGAGGTCTCAGTAATGCAGGATCAGGTTCCAGCTCATCACTTTCCCCCCATGCGATACTGCGTAACACCTAATGTCTACATTGTGCAGGACCAACCCTGTGGCACATGGAAGCATTTCAGGAAAGCTCCCTGGTAACACCTAGCATCTGACCCAGAGGGAGGGTTTATAATTTTCTTTATTTCATTTATTGTGACAGCCTGCTGAACACGCAGCTTGGTTTTTTTATCTACAGTGAAAGGTTTAACAACTATTTCAGATCCCTGCACCTTACAATTCCGGTCAGGAAGCTTTAAGGAGGAGCAGGGATCCTCAACATCTCACGGTTGAGGCTGATACTGTTTTCCCTGCACTAACACACAGCACCTTTCCTCGCACTTCCACGTCTCTGGCGCCATTCTTCCACCATTGTGGTAGAGGGCGGCTCCTCTTCCTCCGCCACATGATCACCTTTGGGATATCTGCTCCCCTTAAGCCCGTCAAGGTTTGGTCTTTCTACTCTTCCCACCAATCCCCTTTCCTTATGGTTCCACGGACTCTCCTCTTTCAGCCCCAGGAGGTTCTTTCCCGCTCTTTCTATGAAAGAGTGAGAATGCCTTCTATGGCCTGCAGCCCATATTCATGACTGCAGCCTTACTCTGTGTGTGAGTGAGTGAGAGAGAGAGAGATGGTAACTTCTGCCTTGTACCTCCTACCTCCACAGGGACACTCAGACAGGCAGCAGCAGGCAGAGACAGAGAAGAGGCAGCTGGCACATGCTAAAAGGAACAGGTGCCCCCCCACACACACACACCTGCCTTGTGCTAAGACAGGGTCTGTAAAATGATGCTAATACCCCTTCACTCCAAGGGGGCCTGGTGAAGATTCACTGGCTAAACAGAGAGCTTTGACAATAGAAAGTGCTAAGTGAGCCTTGCTAAATATTATTATTAGGATGCCAGGGTAAAGCCGGTCTGGATGGGATGACCTACAACTGCTAACCACCACCATAGCTCCTTCTCTGTTCTGTCCTGCATGCTGCATTGTTGAGTGCAGTATAAGAATGTGGGATGGATTACCCCGGGGTGGGAGGGGAGCAGGGCTGTGAATATGAGACCCTCTGCTCACTCCTTCTCGTTCTCAGCAGCAGCGTTATACCAGGCACCATTCTATTTTTAGCACCATGGTGCTGCCAATCCTCAATCCAGGAAGATACTTTACTCTAGGTGCACAGGACTTTGAAGATCATATTTGAATGGCACCCAGTTCAGGCGGTGAAGGAGCCCCCCCCCTCGCCCCCAAGAGGAGGGGAGAGGGATGGAGCAGAAGCAAGCAAGAGGTAAATCTGTCGTGCGGGAGCAAAAGGAGCTGGGGTATTGAAGAATATGTTCACTCTCAGCCTTTTAAGAGTTAAAGTCAAGGACAGCTTTTAGTTACAGCCCTGAATTTGCCACGCTATCAGAACACTGGCGCTGAATAGGAGATTATGTGGAATTCGCCCATTTGGACCCACCTCCCATTGCCCTCCCCTCTTTCCACGTACCTGGCAAGATTCCCTAGATGCTCACCAAATGCTGGGAGGGAGAATACCAACTTTGTGTGATTTGAATGAGAGACCAGAGAGAGAGAGAGGAAAAAAAAAGAGGGATACACACACACACACACACACACACAGAATCACTTTTTTATTCAAATGTGAAAATCCAAAAACATGCAGGGGCACAAGTAAGGGCAAAATAGAGCCTTAAATATTTAAGTCTTCTCTAAGGCTCTTATGCTAATCATTTAAGCCAACCCAAGATCTTTAAAAATATATATATATATCTAAGGAATTATCCAAAGCCTTTTTGTTAAGCTAGTTCTAAGGATACAATCAGTTCCTCTCCTCTCCTGACATCATGCAAAGCGACTCAGGCAGCAGTTAATAAATCTAAGTCCCTGTGATGGATTTCATCTTCCATGGAAAAAAAGCCAGAGAGGAAACAAAAAAAGAGGATCTGAGGGAAATCTATTCACTGATCTGAGGAATCAGAGGACTGAGGTCAGCTGGCAAGCCGCAGCCTGGCAAAGCATTATGGGCAGACTCCCGAAGACTGCTACTGGACTTACTGCCGCACATGCACAAAGCCTGCTCCTGTCTCGCAGCGACTTCAGCGCAGTCTGAAATGCAGGAGGGTCTCCCAAATACTCAGTCAGAGTTGCAAAATTCTCAGTAGAGAAGTTGATCTACCATGTTCCCAAAACAAAAAGGTCTTTAAAAACAAACACCAAACCATCAAAAGACATTCATTTTTCAAACGCTCATCTCTCCAAAATGACTCAGTAATCCCAGATTTAAAAACAAAAAAAGAGCTACCTCTCCTCTGATATACTGGAAATTTCAAGCAGAATGGTGTTGCTCTGTTGAACAGGAAGGAAGGGTCAAAACTGGGCTTCTAAATAACACTAGTTATTGCCTTAGCTACAGTTGGGCTGATAGGAGGGTCTGTATGAAGGGTTCACTTCAGAGCATGAATTTGGGATTTGGACAGAGAAGAATGCAATGACAATATTGCCAACTTCAAGTATTCAAAAGTCATAAGACTGGCTTAAAATCTTGTGATAAAAAACATCAGAATTCTTTTCCTTTGTCTTCTGGTTTATAAACCTTTAGGTCGCACTCACTTCATGTTTTAAAGCTGGTCTTGGGAACCATGAGGGCTAGAAATGTTTTTTTCCCCCCTTTTTAAATCAAAGCTGAGATTCTTATGAAATATCTTGACATAGTTGGGAAGTTTTTCCTGAGATAAGAACTGTAGGGCAATGGAACAGACTGCCTAGGGAGGTTGTGGAAGCTCCTTCACTGGAAATTTTCAAAAGGAGGCTGGAGCCATCTGTCTTGGATGGTGCAGACACAATAAATTGTGCATCTTGGCAGGGGGTTAGACTAGATGACCCTCATGGTTCCTTCTAACCCTAGGATTCCTATGAATTTTCCTGCCATCTCATTGCCCATGCGTCACCAATCACACCAGGGAGCATGCCGCATCACTGGATACAAGTTTAGTACCCTTTGTGGCTGCCCAGGAAGCAGAAAAAAAATTAGGAAATCTAAGTAACGCCAGGTCTACACTTCAAATTAGGTAGACCTAGCTATGTCACTCAAGGGTGTGAAAAATTCACACACATCCTGAGTGACATAGGTAAGTTAACCTGTCCCCCAGTCTAGACACTGCTATGTCCATGAAAGAATTCTTCCGTCAACCTAGCTACTGCCACGCAGACAGGTGGATCATCTACAGTGACAAAAAACCCTTCCACTGCTGTAGGAAGCGTCTTTACTACGGCATACAGCAGCAGCTGGAGGGCCGCAGCCGTGCTATTCTAGCACCTGTAGGGTGGATACAGTCTAATATACACCTCTTGGGAAGGCGTTCAATCCACAACAGGTTAACTTACTTAGCATTCCAGCCTGAGACATTCAGCAAAGCTAATCTCAACAGAGTAGCAAAGCAACGCCTGCGAACCCTGAATGTAATGTCAGCAGCAGCAGCCACCGCCATCCCTGTCAGGGACTGCGCGCTCCCTTCTCCAATCAAAGGCCAGCTGGCAGTAGGAAAGAGGGGCAGGATTTCCTGTGAGTTACCCAGAGCTCTGCGAGAGTAGAGAAGGCAGCTTCTCCGGTTTGCTTGTTCCTCTGCCCGCCATGGCTGGGTTTCGCTGCACGGCTGCTGATCTGTGGAGTACAGGCTCCGATCCACAAAGGTTGAACTTATTATTTATTCTTTGCATTGCGGTGGTGCTTAGTATCTCCAGTCAGGGCCCCATAGTTCTGGTCACTGCCAGCGTCCCTGACCCAAAGTCTCTACAGTGTAAGCAACTTCTGAGGTTTCTGCAAGAGCCTTTTTTTGAGACCCCGCACTTCTCTGCCAGTGCTGATGATCTTCAACCAGAGTGACACCAGGAGGAGAAAAGAGATCTGATATGCCTTTAAAATCCATCTAGCACCACAAAACACGAAAACGTCTTGCTCACATGGCTATTGCACGATGTTCCTACAGGGCAGAGTTAAGGTTGTTGGGTGCCCCACCTGTGCATTTCTATAACTTAACATGTTTGGATCTTTAAGTATCACATTAACTTGGAATTTGAACCCTGCTTTGTAATAGGATAATTAAAACTTCCTTGCAGCACATTTTACCCTAAATCATTGATCAATACTCTCAACTTTAACTCCATTTTAACAGTTTTTGTCTTTACATTCCATTGCTAAAGAAAACCTCTTGGACTGAGAGCTTGTCCATTCAGCCCCAGGCAAAATAAAGCAGCTGAGTTATTATAAGGAGAGTTAAATATGAGAAATGTACTTGGCCTGAATTGTAGATACATGTGCGTTCTGGGCACCTCAACGCACAGCATTCTTAGGGTCTGATCCCAACTCCACAGGAAGCTTTCCACCGACTTCAATGGGAGTTGGATCAGCCCTACAACAAGGGTCAAATATGCTCTCTCTGCTCGGTCATGCAGAGTGCACCCCCTGCTGAAGGGCAGGGAGGCTTTGGGGAGTCTGCTCACTCCTTGCACACCCAGAACCCAACTACAGGGAGTGCCTGCACAATTAAGTTTGTGGGACAAGCCAGAGGTGGGCTGAAAGGAAGAGCAGGGCAGGGGCAAAACTGATGTGTTTTACCACTCAAGTCACTGGGACATAAGCCAGTGCCTAAGTACTTTGATGAACTGTCTGGGACCTTAATTTTTTTTTTTAATGAACGTTTTATAATTTAAATAAAACGTTCACTAATAATAAAAAAATGGAACAGACATTTGAACACACAACAACAATTCTCCAAATAGCAACCTAGTGAGTCTCAGCTCATTGCATTTCCCCTCACCATTAGTAACGGCTTGGTCTTGCCTTTTAGATGGTCACCAAGAAAAGAACCAGGGTTTGCGAGAGCTGTTAGACTTTTGAATGCATGTTAGGATCAAGGAGCAGCATCAATCAGCTCTGTGATAAGTTAAAGCATCTAACCAACCATATAAACCAACAGGATAAAAAAAATAAAAAAAGAGTAGCAGAGCCCTATTCATCTGGGAAGCAAACATAGGCCATCTTTGTGTAACATTACCCGATACCAAGAGAAACAGGAAAATTAAAAAAAAAAAAAAAAAACCACACCACAGCAAGGCCTTAAGATCTGACGTTTTCATGAACCAATAAAATGTAATCCTTCCACATGCTACCTTGTAACAGACGCTTTCTGTGTTATTAAAAATGATCAGACAGCTTTGAGGTCCACTTTAGTAGATTAATCTTTAAAACTCCTGCCTGTCCCTTGACCTCCAGTTTTATTATTAGGACTAGGGTACGTTTAAACAAAACACACGTGACTGCTTCTGCTGATCATAAATAACTCAAAGTTATATCTTAACTTGCACCAGCACTGGCTTCACAGACAGTCAGCAAGGAGCCACGGGGAAGCTAAGCTTGGTCTCTATGCTAAATACTAAGGATTTGATCCAAAAGACCTTTGAAGTCAATACGAGTCTTTCCATTGACTTCACTTGGCTTTGGATCAGTCCTGTGTAAGGGACCCTCCTCCAAACACTTTAAACAGAATATTCTTGACTATGCCTGTTTGGACACACCACACATCAATGTGAACAAATTATAAACCATGCGCTGCAGGTAAGCTCAATACCAACCCAGGATGAATATGGCTGGAGATTTCTGTTTTGCACCATATACAGAGTGTGTGCATTTTTTATACAGTGTTTGTCACAGTGCACGCCTAAGTTTTTGCATTTATAGATTTTGCCTCTAACTTTTTGCATGTGAGAAAAAATGCAAGGTGAAGTTAACCAATTAACACCTTTCCAGTCATGGGGGGCGGGAGCAGGGAAGGCTCCGGCAGAGGGGTTAGTGGGTTATAGATCGTTGTAAGAAGCCATAAATATATTTAGCGTCTAGCAAAGTTATGAACCCAGGCTCATCTTTTGAAGATATTGATGTTTCTTTTGAAGAGGAGGATGGAGAGATCAGATATGGAGTGATCACTTTGCGCAAAGTGTTCAACCACAAGTGATATGGTGGTTTTGTCTTTTACCATTTTTCTGCGAGAGTTCATTTGAGAGGGTAGTGATTGTCTGATTTCACCCACATAGTTGTTATTGGGGCATTTAGTGCACTGGATGAGGTACACCACATGTCATGATAAGCATGTGTAGGACCCATGGATCTTGAAAGGTGTGTTGTGGAGGGTGTGGATCATTGTAGCAGTGGAGATATTGTGCACGTTCTTGGATCTGTTTATTAGAAAGCATGCAGATTCCAAAAGAAATTCCAGTGGAGCACTAGAAAATACCAGTCACCTAAATCAAGAAGCCCTGAACATAGGAAACATTAGTGGGATTTTATTTTTAATATAAAAATCAATAAAATGAAGTCTAAAGATGAGACAGTAAGTATTCTCACTTTCTTCTAAGCATTCAATTTGCTAACGCACATCAACTAAAATTCCTCTTAGTCACGCCTGACACAAGCTAGTCCTTTAGGCAAACATTCTCTCCACTCTACGTGCTGTGGCTCCCGGCCAGTTTTCAGTTGATGTACACAGCATTTTTCTACTTGTGCCTATGCTCAATGAGGTCTCTTCAAAACCCTGGTCGCGGACAGCATTTTTAGCCCTGTGTATGTTCCCAACTTTAGATACAAATAATGTCCAATTGGAAAAGGTCAACCCCTGTAAATCAGGTCACCTGCAGCAAACGTGACAGCCACAGATCTGGATATAATCAAACACTTAAGCAAAAGGCAAATCGGTGAGACATCAGGCTGTCCACCTTGGAATTAAGGCCTTGGTACAGGTTGATGGTGAAATGAAAGTGAATTTCCTTAGGACAAAGGCTGTTGCACCTAGACAAAGAAAATACCTATTTGAAAAACATCACAAATCATTTCCAAACAACTCAAGGGCTTTTCTAAAACAAACCATTCTCCTGATTAGAGGCCAGCCATCAACAGTTCTGCCACTGCAGAGGTTATTCAACAGTATTTGCTATGCTCATCAGAGGCATGACCCTGCATTCCTGGGAAGTTCTGCCTGAGGACAGAATGCAGGATCGTCCACAGGCTGATGGGACTGTAGAGTGGGCAAAGCTGGCAACTGTGCTGGACCATTTCTGGATGAAGGTTCCTACTGTTCGGTTGCCTTCCTTTACTTGCCCACTTCGTCTTCCTCATTAAGGGCAGGATTGTGACCTGCCCTTACACTTTTGTGCTATACAGAGGAGTGAAGGGGACATGGCCCCTCCACATGGCTATCTTCATTGGGGTTCATAGCACAGCATTGGAAAGCACCTTCCACGGAGCTCCTACTTCCTCCTCCCATGCAGGTGGGTGCGGATTGGGCAGGCAGAGGTGGGAAATGGGTGGAGCCTATGACAAAGCTCTGTCCTTGCCTCCGTGGGTCCCGCATTTCCTGGCGGATTTCGCTAGCCTCAGAGGCTCACTGTGACCCTCCACATAACCCTTCTCTCTCTAGAGACAAGGGTCACAGTCTACAGAGCCATTTTCTTCATAAGCCAGCGAGGGAGGTGAGGAGAAGTTATCCTTCCTTGCACAGTCTCTTGTCTCCCAATCTCAGTGATTAATCAGGGGGCAAAGGTGGGGGGGGGGAGCCCAGGCCCACCCTCTACTCCGGGCTCTAGCCCAGGGACCCTAATAGTATCAGCTATGGTAGCTGACTTTTTAGAAACATGACATGTACAATTCCCTGGGCTACTTGCCCCACAGCAGCCCTCACTTCAAGCTCCACTTCACCCTTACCTCAGGGCCTCCTTCCTTGTGCCTGATATGGTGTGTACTACTCAGTCTCTCCAACAGCACAACTTCCTCCCACAGCTCCTGACATGCACCCCCACCTGACTAACTGGGAGGCTTTTAACTAGTTTCAGCCAGCCCCCGATTGGCTTCAGGTGTCCCAATCAACCTAGCATTCTCCCTGCCTTCTGGAAAGTTCTTAATTGGCCCCAGGTGTCTTAATTGACCTGGAGCAGCTGCCATTTCACTTATCCTGGTACCAGGGATTTGTTTAGCCTGGAGCTAATATATCTATCTCCCACTACTTTTCTACAGCCATCTGGCCTTGCCCCATCATAAGCCTTAGTTCCACATTGTGGCAGCCAGTGCAACAGGGGGAGTATGGGTCAGGGCACCTACTACTGGAACAAGTGGAGGGAATCAGGGAGAGAAATATAATTCCCCAGTCCTTCCCATTCCATATGCTCCTGGGTCAGGGCAGCTATGTGCTGCTCTACTCAGGGCAGGTCATTAAATCAGTCTACACTAGGCCTATTCCTGAGCTTCTGATGCCCATAACTCCATGGGCATCAGTTTTCTCAGGCAGAAAAATCTCACTGAATGCTTCTGCAACATTCCGATCCCTTTCCTATGCTCCAGGAGCAGTAAGGCCTCCTTCTCTGGTGCCGGCTATGGTATTTTTTTCCCCAGCAACACAGCAGAAAGGCTGCTACACTGGAGGAAACTGTTAATTGCTCCCGAATATGTGATTAATTTCCAAGTGATTATTTTAAAATAGTCTGTCCAATGCCTCAGCCCTAATTACATTTCTGTTGTCAATTAATTAAAACCATGCTAAGTGAAATACTAGTTTTTATTTAAAGTTTAGGGGGAAAATCATGGGATACAATTAGATGTTACCAGACGTGATCTCAGCAGGGTTTCAATCATAATAGGTCCCTAATTCAATACAAAGCTGTAATTAAGAATGTAATTAACTTGTGGAATTCTACTGATGTCATACACCACAAGAGCACATAATGAGCTACACTCTTATAGTTCAGAATCCTTAATAGACTGGACTGTTTTATGAGTAAGAGCACGAATTGGGTACATAAAAAAATAAATGTATTATGTGCACTTCACCAACACAATAGTTACACTTTAAATCCAAGCAGAGCACTGACCAAGAGAAGCCAAATTTTGCTCGGCCAAGGGCAGCACTGACAACTTGTCAGCAGCCCAAGTCCATATCTAGGATGTAGAACATGAAGTAGACTGAATGACCCACATCTCCAATACTGAGATCCACTGCCACTAAATATTGTGGAGCCAGGTTATTGCCATGACTCCATGTTAAAGATGAAATAGCTGCAACCTATTCTGTCATTTAACTAGGGTGTAGCTCAAATTAGCAGTAAAAAATTACCACTATCTGGGGGGTAAGATGGTAGATCTCAGTCTGGTTTCTTGCAGACTGGTGCCCACATCACAAAAGCATGACTGTAGTTGGCAACATTCTGCTGCCTTAGTTGGGGTCTATCCGTTCAGACTGGTCTAACTAGGGGACGTCTACACTCCACTTAAACACTTGCAGCTGATCTGTGCCCGCTGACTCAGGTTCACGAGGTTTGGGTCGCGAGGCTGTTTCATTGCTGTGTAGACTTCCAGGCTCAGGCTGGAGCCAGAGATCTGGGACCCTCCCACCACACAAGGTGCTAAAGTCTTCACAGCAAGAGATACAGTCCTGCAGCCCAAGTGCCATGAGCCTGAGTTGGTTGGCACATATCTAGTTGTTGTGTAAACGTACCCTTAGACCAGGGCTAGGCCAACTATGGCCCACGGGATTGCCAACCCCATGGCACAGCGGGGCTAAGGCAGACTTCCTGCCTGCCCTGGCCCCGTGCCAATCCCGGAAGCGGGGAGCACCACATCCCTGTGGCCCCTGGGGGGCAGAGGGCTCTACGCACTGCCCTCGTCTGCGGGCACCACCCCCTGCAGCTCCCATGGGCCAGAAACTGGGAATTGCGGCCAGTGGGAGCTTCGGGGGAAGTACCCGCAGGCGAGGGCGGCGTGCAGAACCTTCTGGCCCCCCTTCCCCAGGGGCCGCAGGAATGTAGTGCCGGCCACTTCCGGGAGCGGCGCAGGGCCAGGGCAGGCAGAGAGCCTGCCTTAGCCCTGCTGTGTGCCACTGCCACCCCAGAGCAGCTTAAGGAAAGTGGCGGCGCTGGGCCGGAGCCCGCACCCCAAACCCCCCTTGCCCTGAGCGCCCTCCTGCACCCCAACCCCCTGCCCTGAGCGCCCTCCTGCACACCACACCCCCTCCTGCACCCCAACTCCCTGCCCCAGCCCTACATGCAATTTCCCCACCCAGATGCGGCCCTTGGGCCAAAACGTTTGCCCACTCCTTGCCTTAAACTCGTACTCTATTGGCCCCTCCAAGTCAATGTTGAGACACAGTGGCACGGTATTGTGGGGAATCCTGTGCTGTAGTTTCCCATGTTGTATTGCTTCTCTAGATTAAATGAGGATTTCTGCTCCCAGTGCAATAAAAAAAAATTTAAAGGAAGAAGTCAAGGATATTTAGGCATAGACTAAAATAAAATCAGTTAAGGAAGCTAAAGGTGGCTCCAGAAAAACAAAAACAAAACAAACAATAATAATTAAAAAAAAAAGTCAAAAAACCACAAATGCCCAGATAATATTCACCTGTGAATCACAATAATGACCCTACAAATCGCAACAGAGTGAGGCCGTGAGTATATTTGTGATTTTAAATATATATATATATATTTATAATTTATTTATTTATATTTTTACCTGCTTTAAGTTATTTTGGTTCTTTCTTCAAAGTAGCTGCTGTGGCTGTGGAACAGGTCTCCATGGGTGAGCGAAGCAGCCTTGTTAACCCACTTCTCCAGAACAAGGGTGCAAAGATAAAAGCCTGGCTGATAAGCTAAGGAGACTCCCATATTGCAGTTTGCTTGCAATCCGTAAGAAAAGTAAATAGACGAAAATGTGATTGAGCAAGATACTGACAAGGACTCTAAAAAGTACTCAGGGATTCCATATTCATGGAATACGAGGCCTTTCGAAAGGGTGCACTCTCACGCTCTCTCTCTCAGCACTTTATATTCTCCAGTACTTTGGCAAAGCAGGGTTTAGATTAGTTAATGGAGCGTCTTATTACCCTGTTTCTGCTACTTGTTGGAAGAAATTACTACTGAATTTTTGGGACTTTGATCATTTTCCGTGACAACCTTTCATTTTGCGGGCTGACTTTCTGGAGGGGGCGGGGGGGAAGACATTTGCACGTCAAAATGAATCCCTGAGAATTTCTGCTCACCCGTTACATAAACGGCCAAAAAGAGACCATTTTCAGAACACTAAATCCACCAAGTTCATAATCCATACATCAAGTCCACCCCTCTCTCTGCCACTCCCAGGTCTGTTTGCTGACGCATCTATACAGCAGGCTTGCCAGAGCTTGGACTACTTTTTAATTGTAGGAGACCAGAATAGAAATCAAAATTAGATGCTTACAGTAGTTCTTCGTTTAAACGCTCAGTCATATGGTCCGGATCCTGAGAGAGGTGCAGCATCTGCTGCAAAGGGTTGAGGGCCTGTTGGCTTCAGCAGGTGCTGCAGATGATCTGTAATATACTTTTTGGGGCCCATGCATCAAAGTATCTGAGCACCTTCCAAGTATTTATGGATTTATCTTTACAACATAGCAGTAAGAGAGAGGAGCATTTGCCCCATTTTACAGAAGGGGAAGTGTTTCACTGAGTTACTTAAGGTTACCCAGGAAACAAAGCACAGCCATGAACTGAACCCTGAGTAACCACAAGCCTGTCTTTCCTTCCACGGGCCCTGGCAAGGTCAGACCCTTACGCTGCAGCAAGTCATCTGTGCGGACATAAGCTCTGATTCTGATGGATGCCAAGTCCTCTCCTCAGAATCAGTCCATGTACAACTACTCTTGCCTTTCTTACCAGGCAGCAAAGGTGTTAATAGGCAAAGATATCCCACAATGTGTTGGTGCAGGGATGCTAAAGGTAACTCAGAGCTGCCACACCTCAGCTGAAAGCTTCTGAAAAATCATCCTGCGGAAAAGTCCCTAAATCACAGGTTTTATTGAAACAGCCTGGGATGGGGGAAGTACACTGATCCAGAAATGCAGACACGTCTAATCTGCCTAGTCCATAGGGAACCGCATACACAGGGCTTTCCTCCTCTGCATTGCATTCAAACAGACAATACAATGGGGCTAAAGGCATTTGCAGAATCTTCTTTCCCCTCTTCCTACTGAAGAGGCTGAGCAGCAGCAAGCCTATAGAAACATCCACCCTTCTGATCTGCTAGTGCTCCAGAGCCAGCTCTCTGTCTTGCCCTACATGGGGGCCACAAAATTCTAAAAAAAAAAAAAAAAACCACCCTTGCTGACCTCTTCCCTTTCCTTGCCCACCCCCCTTCGTTCTTTGCTGCCCTGTTAGCTGGTGCAGAGTATACACTAAGCTGCCTTTCCAACACCTGGACCTTCACCACTCAAGTGCCAGTGTAACAAAAACAAAACAAAACGGTCTTGGGTTCACCTGCCCATTGATTTTTTTTTGTTCCATGCAGCTGTTACATGTTCAAAAAAGTCACCTGAAAAGCTCTCTAGTGAGCAGGAAGAAGATTAAGTTTTCCACACAACAAACCATGCCAAACGCTCTTTTTTTTTCCCCCACTCTCTTGCTGACAGTTGTGATTCAAAATGGCACTGAATGAATGAACGGATCTGTCCCCAGCGAGTATGGCAGGTAAGTAAAGGTCCTTTGAACCTCAAGTGGCCCTCTCTCACTGTCAGTTCCAAGTCATATTGAAAGAGTTCAAGTTCAAGTCTATCCCCAGGCTCCTGAACCCTCTCTCCACAGCGCAGAACTCTAGCATTCTAGGACTCAATCTCAAAGGATATTAAAACCAGCAGGCACAGTCTACAATGAGCCAGGAGATTCCTTAAAGGAAAGCCAGGCAAAGTCACAACACTCAACAGTTAGGAAGTGCCAGGCATAAGGTTGACTGTGCGATTTTAATTGAGCTCTCTTGTGCCTATGCATTAAGATGCAGTCTTGAATTACATGATCATATACTACTTTTCCCACAGGACTCCTGCCTCATTCAGTGCACAGGAAAACCAGCACTCACTGAATGGTTAGCTACTCTAGATTTCTTTTTATCCTTATCGTTCAGCGTGTGGCCCCAAACCTTATTGACTGCACACCATCCAAGCACAGCTATGAACACAGAATTATTTCATCCTGGGCCTGTCTTATCACTATCAAGTGCTTCACAAATAAGCCTGAATTTATTTTCACAATATCTGTGTGGGGCAAAATGATGTTAATAACCCATGTTACAGATGGAGAACTAAGGCACAAAGAGACGGCACAAAATTCTCAGAAGTGTACACTGGTTTTGGTTGCCCAATTTGAGATCCCTGCAGCTAGCACTTACATTCCCCGTTATACGTTCAAAGCCCAGCTCCCATTCGTCTCAGTTGCAGTGGGGAGTGCTCAGCACTTCTGTAAACCAGGCCGCAGGCAGCTCAGACTGGGTGCCCAGAAAATGAGGAAAACACACACACAATTACTGACCACCTGTGAAGAGTTTGGTTTGAATGGAACACAGGAACTCTGCGGCAAAGGCTGGGATAGAATCCAATTTTCTAATGCAGCAACCAACTGCCTTAACCAGGAGATCATCCTCTCCTCCTGCAATCCCTTGCCTCCCTGACTATACCTTCCAATTTCTGTAACAAACCAAGCATGGCTCCAACAGGCAACAGCCTCCTTCACTATGCATCCCTGATTTATTCTCTGAACACCAATGAATAAGACAAGGGTCCTGTAGATAGCCATTTGCCCTTCATCCCTCTGTATCCCAGTGAGGCTGCTTCCTTCTTCCCTGCCATGCTGCCTGGGCCAGCAAAAAGAGCAATTTCTGGGAAAGCCCTTGCATCCCTTGGCTGGAGCATGCTCGGTACAGAATTTTCCTGACAACCTCTAACCAACTTCTACTGTGCAGGTAGAAACTACAATTTTCAGAGGCTTATACCACCATCTAATTTTGAGTGGATTTTCACAAGGACAGCAAAAGTCACCTCTGACTCCAGGGCAAACCCCCTCCTCCTCCAAATTTTAAAACCCACAGAGACACTAGGACAGTATTGCAGTCCCCATATATTCTAAAATAATGGGTCAGTCCTCCAAATATCATGAGTTCTTTTTATTTGCCCTCTGTTTTTTGAATCTTTAGGATACATTGGAGAGGTGTTTTCAACCACGAGGTTGAGAAAATTACTTTTTTTTTTTTTAATTAAATTTGAGACTCCCACAATACAATCCTTTAGAAGTTTGGGCTTTTAGGAAAATGCCAAGTATTGCAAAACCCACAACAAAGCTGGACAGAGTTAACAATTAAACTAGCGATTTAAGTTAAATTAAATTAAAAATTCTCAGTTAAAGAATTTTTTTTTTAAACAATGGCAAACCAATGTATTTTCTGCTAACTTTGTTCTTGGGAAATAGCTGAACTGTTTTTAACTGAAGCTTTAAAAAAATAAATCAAATCAGTCTGAGGCAGACACACAGCATGGAAAATTTCAGCTTGCACATATAAAGTTCAGAAAAAGTTGTAAGCTACTGAAAAACGGATGTTACAATGGAAAGTGTTAGGTAACCTTCACTGCAAGTGTCGCTGCCAGCTACATACATACACACACACACACACACACTCTCCCTCACTCTTAAAAGTGGTCAGATCAAAATTCATGACTAATCATTTCTAATCCAACTGATGTAGACCAAAAGAAAAAAAAAAATCATCTCCAACGGTGCTGCACTTCCATTAACAACTTTTTGGCACATGACGGCATTAGGAAACATCACATATGAAATGAATTACACTAAGCGGTTTTCTTATATATCTTCTTCAGTAGCTTTGAAATATTTCTGAGCACATCCTCCACAATGAAGTCTTTTTCCTATGAAGAAATCAGTCTTCCCTGATTCTTCTTTTGTTCCATGTGGTCTGCTTTTTTTAAAAAAAAAATTCCTTAACACTTTCCTGGTTTGCATTCTTTTTCAATTAAGAGCAACAAAGTTTTTAAAATGTAGGGGGACAAATTCAGAACAGCAAAAAAAAAAAAAAAAAAGGGAAAAAACTCCACTCTTGCCTTGTTTATGTAAAGGGAGATTTACATTTATGGCACCTTATTGAAGAATAAAAAGGTCTTACATTAAACCCTAGGATATTTCTTCAAAGAGGATCGGAAATTAACAGATCAGAGGCTGGCAACCTGCAGCTCTCTTTAAGAGAAGGGAATGCTGATGGAAGGATTTGGATTGACAGCTTTGAAGACTGGAGTCCAGGAGAACAAGTACAGATCAGGTGACAGTAAAGTGTCACCACATTGAAATAAGGGTTGAAGCACTTCCAAGAGTAAAAAGGATAGTTCAGTCTCAATTTCCACCCTGTCCTTTGCCTCCTTGCTGAACAGCCTAATGCAAAGTCAATTGAAATGAATGGGAGCCTTTGCGTACATATAACCCTGCATTGTACAGGATACGTATGCAGTGTGTTATTAAAAAAATTTAAAAAAAATCTCGTAGTCATTGCTGCCTTTGTGTATTTCTTTTTCCTCTCAATTCTGTTTTCGTCCTGTCCCCCCCCCCCCCCCCCCACACACACACACACACTCGACTTCTCTTTACCCACAACCCAAACTGCATTTCCTCACAGTCTCTAAGTGGGATGCATGAGGGACATTAGAATTTAAGCCAAACTTTTGAACCCCACGGTGCCTGAATGGGTTCAATCGGAGGCAGTACAAGTTTGCTCATCTCTGCTTCTCAGTCATCCATCATCACAGCCCCTCTTTAGAGATCAGACAGCTTATAAACTGTTTCTGTCCTAACCCTATTGATCAGGGAGACAAAGCTGCCTGAAGGAAGCTTACTGGTGCTTCACTGACAGCAGAGTGACTTCTCTGAAAATATGGAGCAGATACAGCCTGATGCAGTGTGTTATTCTGCATTCATACATTCTCACCTGCCTCACACTTCTCTTCCTGCCTCCTTTAAATCTACTAAATGGTTCCATAGATGTATATTCTTCACAGTGTCCTGTCCCAGAGGAGCACAAGAGACTTGGAATTTCAAGTATGGTCAGAGACTCTCTTTTTTAAAATCAGAGAAGATACATGCATAAAATCCACCCTTCTTTTTATCTGTCTTGTACAGTGCTTTTCAAATAACAATGTTTAACTAGTAACAAAAATCATCATTATACTATACTTTAGCCTGTTGCAAAACAAACACAAAAAAGTCACACAGGAAATATATGTTCTGAATTAGAAACTGACAAGTCAGAATGTCATTAAGAGAAAATACAATTTTTCATGTTTTCAATTGTTTGAAGACATTTAGAATGTGAAAGAATTGAATAAATCCATAATTCCATTGAGCGCATGTGGGCAGGTCAACAAGGACCAACTGTTTAGATTTGTCATTATTTCTCTCATTTTTGGTGCTTTACCTTTAGGGTGCCCAACTTTAGGCATCTACGGCCTGATTTCCAAAGATGCAGAGCAGCCGATAGCTATGTGTACTCATGACTTTCAAAAAAAATATCAGTCCTTGCGTGTTTACGGTTTACAACTGGACATCCACAATTGAAGACCAATGACAAAAATCTGATCCTTAACCTCTGTCTTTCATTTTCCACATCTGTAAAATGAGGAAAACTATTTTAGCCTCCCAAGACCATATGAATTAATTATTCTTTTAAGAGATTGCTGGCTTTGTCCATGATCTCTGTGCTGTCAGAATTCCCACTGAGATCTCTGCATTACTTTTTGTATCATATGATATACATAGAGGCTGCAAAACAAGGGCAAAATATATAACATGCCAGGTATATACAACATATCTGCCTGTTTTCAAAGGCAACATGACTGAAAATACCAATTGCATTTTTATATCAGTTTCCATTCAAAAGCAATGGGAAAACTAAAGAAGTATATTTAAGCTCCTTTACTTTTAATAGCCCAATATTCTGGGTTGAAACATTTGTAAATGATCTGAACCAATTCTGCTCTTAAATCAACTGGGTTAAATATCTTCCTCCGGGGAACACTGGAATAGCATTGTTCATATGGGCACAGTTAGATTACTAACAAAAAATTTCACCTACTATTGACAATTGCAGACTAATTAGCAGACAGACGGAGAGACTTCCAAAAATCACTTCATCTCCGAAGGGTTCTAATGGTGCCAAAATCTGACTGGCACCATGAAGAGGGCCCCCTTCCTTTGCAAGTGGGAATGTATATGATGTAAAAGCAGAATTCATATAAACCATACTCTGACTGTGAATAGCACTAAGAATGTCCTTTTTGTCCAATCTGTTCCTTTTTACAGGAAAAGAGAGAATTCTTTGGTAGAGGGAAAGGGTTTTTACAGAAGAGCCCTGGCTTGGTGGAGGAACAGAAGAATAAATATATGGGGTAAAATCCTGGCCCCTCTGAAGTCAATGGCAAAACTCCCATTGACATCAATGGGGCCAGAATTTCAAGCACAGAGAATATCCTCTGACCACGCCTGGATAGAGGCCCCTGTGCAGTAGGTTCTGCATCACTGAACAGGGAACTAAAATGGAAGAAACTATTTTCAGTCATGGGCTTATGCAACAGCACACATGTTTACCAGCATCTATATATGCACAGGGTCATACAGCACATGGCCCACATGCTTTAAAATTGAAGTTCATTTAAATGTTTCAAAAAGGTCCGAAGTTGCAGAACAGTGCATACAAGAACCCAGGTGAAAGTGACGAGCATTGATTACCCAGGGGGATCAATCCAACCTACTCCCACTACAATGGAAAAGAGAGAAGGATTGATAGCCACAAAGTTCAGACCCACATCTGAACCTTCCCAAAGTTTAAGCATCTTCAGATCTGGGGTGTTGGTTCAGTCTAGCATAGAGAGATAACAGCGGAATCTGGATCAGGATCCAAAACTTCAGCGGCGTGAACGATTGTGGTCGTAGGCCTCTCTCTAGATCTTGGACGCTAATAAAATTGTTGATTTCTTTTTCTACCCAAAAGAAACAAAAAAATCAAATTTAACTTACTCTTCAAATAGGCTATATATGTATTGTGACTCTTCCAAGAACGTTGCCCGAGGGTATGATTTTTACCTCCAACCAGTTCTGACGGAGCGTTAGATGATTGTGTTTAAATGTCATCTGAAGCTTCCCATTCCAGTGCTGTGGTTTCGTCACTACAGCTAATTTAATTTTAAATGAATTTTCCAAACTAAGCCTGAAGTTCAATGGAAGCCTAAAGGTTTGAGGCCACGTGAAGCTTCCAGCCTGAAATATAGTGACATCCAGATTTCAATCGTGAAACAACAAGGTAATGGCATCGAGCTATGACTCTATGACTAAGTGTGGATAATGTAATAAAGTGAGACCCTCCAGGGAGGCCTTGTGCTATGGGCATTTTCATTCCAGATCACATTATGTATCTATCAAGTCTGCGATCCTGCTTCCAGCCATGGCTTGCTCATGATGCTGAAGTGAAAAATTCACCTATAATATACATTTCCATTCTGTGATGCTGTGCATGTCTGGAAAAATTCCTTCTGGACACTTCTGGCAATTAGCTGATGCTCTGAAGCATGAGATGCTATTTCCTTTGGTTTAGGTCCTACTCCTATCAGTTGCTGAGCAGTTCCTATGAGGTGCTGAGCATCCTTCCCATAGAAACAGCCAGTAAATATTCACTTAGGCCACGTTTTGCACGTCTTATTCATAAGATGCTCCATAAGAGCCCCTTGATAAAATGAGACCACCTGAGAAGGTACTATCCAAAATAAGTAAGGGTATCGAAGACTGGCCTGTAAGGCTCACTTGACCCCAAATATCACTCACCATTAATTTTTCATATAAACCATTTCTGGAATACTTTTGCACATTCTGCTTGAATTCTAAATAGTTAGTTCTTCTGAAATCATACTACTGTGCCCTTGCATAGTGCCTTCTACAACCCAGGGAGCTCTTCAATGCCAACGGGCAGAGGGCACCCCATTTCATAACTCTCGTCAGGCCCAACACACTCATTGCCCCAACCAACTGTTGTCAATCTGTATCTAAAACATGTCAGATGCAAACTGGCTACACACCAGTCATTAATATTATGGTGGGATGTATGTATGAGCTATATATGAAGAACTGTACATGTGTGCTGGAAATATGTTCCTAAAATGTGTTGGTCAGCCTAAGCCCAGCCTGTCCTAGACAAAAGAATGTTGTTCACCAGCTTGACTATAACATCAACATAAGTTACGCTAGGTGAGACAAAAGACAATGAAAAGTATGTTTACATTTAAGGTAAACAAACCCTTTAGGCAAGCAAACAAGTGGGGGAAGAGGATTACTTAATCTCAACAGGAAGTGGAGGCTGCACCCCCAGGAAGCCTTCCTGCCTCTTGAAACATGGTCAGTGAACTTTGGGAAGATATAGGTAGAAGCAAAAAGCCATTTTGTTGTCTAGTACTGGGACAGACAAGGGGCCGGAGCTCTTGTAATCTGAGCAAGTTGAATCCTTCAGCCATTGGAGCTGAAGTCTCAGGGAAGTGACTAAGTGAGAAACCTTCCTAGACCAAGACTGTAACTTGCTGAACTTACGTTTTAGTCACTAGGAAGTGTGTTTTGTTTTTACTTATAACCTTAACTGTGTTCTATTCTTAATGATCATTTACATATCTGTTCTTTTTTAATAAACTTATTCTTGCTTTATTACAAAACCATCTGAGTGCCGAGTATTAAACTGAAGGGTAAGATTCTCAGCCAAACTAACAGGCTGGTGCGTGTGTGCACACACGTGCACTGTCTCTTTGGAGGCAGCAAATTTGACAGCTGTTGTGAGGGTCCAGCAAGAGGGACTGGACGCTGCAGAAAGACATCTCTGGGGACCTCTGAAGTGGAGACCACTCACGGGTACCTGCAAGGCAAGCTTTGGATTGGCAGAGTCCTGAGGAGTTTGCTATCAAGCTGGTGTGCCAGGGAGCGGACTCATAATTTAGCAGCAAAGCTCGTTCTTAGTGAGGCAGGCAGCAACAGCAGCTCACAGTTCTGGGTGACCTGAGCCAGGCATCACAACCTTCAGTCCACTCATACAATCCAATAAAATAATTGTAGTGAGTGCTTTATGATTCAGTCCAGAGAAAAATGAATGATTTAAAAATAAAACTGGGAGCTATTTATTATGATTACTAATTGCCACTGCTTGGTATCTGTATCAAAGAACAAGACCTTGGATCACAAACAAATTGGCTGTACCAATGAACACTGGGAGTTGATTAGGCACTATATTAAATACCCCCTCTCAACCTCTGCCCACCAGAGAGATAGGAAGACATTGTCCTCAACACAACCAAGAAAGCATCAGTTGTAACAGGCAATGACAACAGGACACAAAGAAATTTGCCTGACTATATGCAAAGTACCCGTGAGTGATTTACCATTAATAATGCAGGTTCCTAATCCCAAATTATCAAACTTTAAAGGGACGCTCAAACTTGATAGCATCCTTTCCAAATTCCAGTAATAAAAATATAATTTTTTACTTGCATAGTAGTTCCCTCATCTCAGGCTCTCAAAACTCTTTATAAACATTAGCTAAGTAAGCTTTCCAATAACCCTGGGATGTTGTCAGGTATTGTCATTCCCATTTTCCAGATGTGCAAACAGAGTCAAGGAGTGGTTATTCAAGTGCCTACATTTGCACAGGCAGTCAGTGGCACAACTGGGAAAAAACAACCCGGGAATCTTAACTCTCGTTCTCTTGCTTTAATCACTAAAACACCTTTCTATCCCCGCAATTTCATTGTGCGTTAAATAAGGCAATGCTATCAGCTCCACCCTTCTACGCAACCCCACAGGAACAAGTGTAAAGAGACTTTCACGAAAGGGAACCAAGGAAAAAGCATTAGTATGACCACATTTTATCTGTGTCGGAGTAGAGGGGAAAAGGAGAGAGTTCTCAACCATTCTGGGGTGGGGTAAGGAGAGGCCATCTCAATATCAACAGATTGGGGAGAGCAAAATCGATCCCACATTTCTGCAACCTATATGAATAGACTTCCTTTGCAAGCTTTCAAGGGAGTTATTATGAGCGGCAGCAGCAGGAAGACATTCATTTATAAGTATCACCTCAACAGTGTCCTTTCATAAAAAGGCACCCTCTTGGCTTAGTACAATATCTTTAAAACCCAAGATGGAGAATACTGGGGAGTGTTTAACTATCAGAGCCACTCTGGCTGTTTTACCACTCACAGCCCTCTCCCTCCCCCCACTAACGATTAATCTTTGCCATGGAAGAAATTGCAATTCGAAGAGCCATCACGCCTTATCAGAGGCCAGCTACAGAGAAACCGCACTCCAGATACCATTACAGCGACCTGTTGGCTTTAACTACAGGCATAGCCTTTGGAGAAGTGCTGAGCATCTGTAATTCCCATTGACACAGGATCAGACTGTTTGTGCCAACACTTCTATAAGGTAGAGTGTCAGGGATTCACTGTAGCAATCACCACAGGCCAAAAACCCTGCCTCCACAAAGAGTGGAGCTCTTTCTTCTCACACGACCCATAGAAACTCTCTAAGCCTCCCTATGGCCCATGTCCAAATGACAACTGAATGCAAGGAGAACTCTCTCTTCCATCAAACAAGCATGCCACAGTGCACCAGGAGCTGTGAAAAGGTAGTAGCAAGCACCAAACATACCTGAAAAATCAAAGTCAGGTGCATTTAATTAGGAACATTCTAAACCATGTTAGTTACTTAAAAAATAAGCATTTGAAGAGTGGCAGCCATAAGTTATTGAGAAGTTTGATCGCATTACTACTTTGCCATCCATTTAGGAGTTTTCAGATAAATCTCTCACCACATAGAAACCTTCTTGAGTTTACAGACAAACAGTATTCACAGCCACTCGCCCAGGATCAGTAGGGTGCAATCAGATTTGGTCTGTCTCTTTCATGGTGTTCTGATCAGTGAAAATTAACAGGTGCTGACAAGTCAATACTATATTACCTTCTCCACAGGAGTTATTTATTCTATTTGCTACTCTTTATTTCATGCCAGCAGAGCGAGAAGTTGTTTGTGTCTACAGAGTGCAAACAAAATACTCTGGCTATTTCTAAAGACACATGAATTTTTAAAAACAAAAACACAAAAAAACCTCTCCCCCAGTTGTTGTAAAAATAAATCTGGTTTAAAGAATGGATCCTCCAATAGCTACAGTCCCCAATAGCACAAGAATAATTCTACTGGAAGAAGTAGTGCAGATCAGTGCGAGGAATAAACATGCTGTAGCAGCCAAGTAAGGATGGGCTATTGGCTAATTAATTCGTTTTAACTAAGAAAGAGAGAGAAAAAGAAAGTGGGTGTATGTACACACACACACACTTATGCAATCAAAGTATGGGTAATAAATTAGATTAGAGCTGCAGGTTTATGTGGTAAAGTAGAAGTAGGATTACACCACAGTGGTACAGGACTAGTAAGTATGCATCACTGATGAGTGTGTATACAGTAAGATAAGGCCTACAGGCTTTAGGTCAGTAACATATGTAGCTTGGCTACAGAAGGCCTCAGGCCTGAAACAGGTTGGCATGACCAGCTGACAGAGAGATAACCCTGTACCAGTGAAATGTAAGATGACAGTGGAAGATGTGTGAAGTGCTGCTGTTCTGGAAACTATGCGGCAATAGACTGGAATGCAGCGTACCAGTTAATACTGCAAGATGCGCAACCGTAACATTTCAGGGGATTCTGCAATAACCTCAAGTTGCTATGGTAACTCACTGACAGACGAAAATGAGAATAAGGGGAACTAAGGGGGTTGCCTATGAGAAATGGAGCACCCTAAAATTCATGGGGTGTGGAAGTGCAAATAAGGAAAAAGGGGCTGACATTCTCATGCAAAGCAGGGGGGGGGAATGAAATTCAGGGTAAAAGGTGTCACCTAGCTTAAGTGAATAGGGAAGCGCACCAGGAAACAGCCAACAGAACTTCCACCTGATAATCACCCTACCCATCGCCAGGGATGAGAATATGAAATCATTGATGCTGGACATCTTATGATTGGTCTCTCTCTAGTTTTGGTCTCTCTCTAGTTTTGGCATTGTTCATCTGCTCAATGAAAGTGTTGATAAAAAGAACATTTGATAACTTGTGGCCATAAGGAATACACTCACTCTTCGTGTGCTTCTAGAGTCTCCAAATCCAAGGCTATTTCTAATGGTCATTCTCACCGTGCTAACCCTGATACTGTAATCATTCAAGAACTTGAACGTTTGGCATAGATCACTGCGGTCTAAGATACCACTGGTAATACCAACTGTCAAGGTTCCTTCCCCACTCTGAACTCTAGGGTACAGATGTGGGGACCCATATGAAAGACCCCCTAAGCTTATTCTTACCAGCTTAGATTAAAAACTTCCCCAAGGTACAAACTTTGCCTTGTCCTTGAACAGTATGCTGCCACCACCAAGTGTTTTAAACAAAGAACAGGGAAAGAGACCACTTGGAGACATCTTTCCCCAAAATATCCCCCCCAAACCCTACACCCCCTTTCCTGGGGAAGGCTTGATAATAATCCTCACCAATTGGTACAGGTGAACACAGACCCAAATCCTTCAATCTTAAGAACAATGAAAAAATCAATCAGGTTCTTAAAAGAAGAATTTTAATTAAAGAAAAGGTAAAAGAATCACCTCTGTAAAATCAGGATGGAAAACACTTTACAGGGCATTCAGATTCAAAACACAGAGGATCCCCCCGTGGGCAAAACCGTAAAGTTACAGAAAACAGGAATAAACCTCCCTCTTAACACAGGGAAAATTCACATAAAACAAAAGAGAAACTAATCTGCCTTGCCTGGCTTACCTGTACTGGTTGCAATATCGGAGACTTGGATTAGGATGGGTTGGAGAAGATGGATTTCTGTCTGGCCTCTCTCAGCCCCAAGAGAGAACAAACACATAAACAAAGAGCACAAACAAAAGCTTTTCTCCCTCACCCCCCAAGATTTGAAAGTATCTGGTTCTCTTATTGGTCCTTTGGGTCAGGTGCCAGCCAGGTTAGCTGAGCTTCTTAACCCTTTACAGGTAACAGGATATTGCCGCTGGCCAGGAGGAATTTCATAGCACTGTATACAGAAAGGTGGTTACCCTTCCCTTTATATTTATGACACCAACCGATCAGTATTAAAAGGCTACAGTCCTTAATCCCAGGAGAAAAAAAACAAAAACAAAAAACACGCTAGCTCAGGGAGGGCAAACTTTTTGGCCTGAGGGCCCTATCAGTTTCCAAAATTGCATGGAGGGCCGGTTAGGAGAGGCTGTGCCCCCCAAACAGCCAGGCATGGCCTGGCTCCCAATCCCTATCCAACCTCCACCCCCCTTCCCTGTCCCCTGACGGCCCCCCATACCCCCTGCCCCATCCTCTCATTCCTGACTGCCCCCACAGGACCCCTGCCCTATCCAACCTCCCCTTCTCCCTGTTCCCTGACTGCTCCCCACCGCCTCATCCAACCCCCCCCTCCTTCGTGACTGCCCCCCCGGGACCCCTGCCCCCATTCAACCCCCCTGTTCCCTGCCCTCTGACCGCCCCAACCCCTAGCCATACCCCCTCCCCCTGACTACCCACTCGAATGCCCCTGCTCTCTATCCAACTCCCCACCCCACCCCCTTACCATGCTGCCTGGAGCGCCGGTGGCTGGCTGCACTACAGCCGTGCCGCCCGGTTGGAGCGAGCCACACACCGCACAGCACAGAGCACCGGGTCAGGCCAGGCTCTGCAGCCCGGCAGGAGCTCGCAGACCCACTGCCAGAGCTTTGCGCTGGCGACGCAGTGAGCTGAGGCTGCAGGAGAGAGGGAACAGCAAGAGAGGGGCCGAGGGCGAGCCTCCCGGGCCAGGAGCTGGGCAGGAGGGTCCCGTTGGCCAGATGTGGCCCGCGGGCCATAGTTTGCCTACCTCTGAGCTAGCTTCTTCCCTAATGTAACTCAGCTGAAGTTATATCAGTCACGAAGCTAGCTCAGAGCGAGAGCGGGTCTGACCCAAAGCCCGGTGAAGTCAACAGAAGGTTCTCATAGGCATTGAGCTAGGAGATCTCGTAATAGGCCTACTCCAGTGTTCATTGTAGCCAATACCAAGCTTCCCACTGACCTCAGTAGGCTTTGAATTGGCTCCAATCTCTCTCTCTCTTTAGGCTAGCTTCACCCATGGGATGTCATCCCTAATTTCATATTTATAGAGGCAGGGAAAGAATCCAGTTGTCCAAGGCAGCATCCCAAACTTAATCACAACAGCCTCCTCTCTCTCTTCCTGCAATCCCCTGCCTCATAAAAATGAGGCAGGTGTTCTACAGACAACAGCCTCCTTTACTACACAACCTTGATTCATCACAAGAACAGGGCCATCAGTGCACTGAATGAGGCAGGGGTCCTAAGGAGAAAAAAGTATTATATCATAATGTGTACTCATAAGGGGGCTGAATTAAGGTTGCACAGGCACAGGCAACCTTAATTCTAGCACTTCCTAACTTTTGTGCTTGACTTTGCAACCTTAACTATGTTATTTTAATGTAGCTCTTTTTGTGTGTAATTTCCTGGGAGGTTGGGGTTTTGTTTTTTTTTTGTTTTTTTTTAAACTAAAAAACCCAGAAATTCCATCAAGTGGCATCAGACAGACACCCAGCAGGAAAGATTTCAGTCCAAATGGTTAAAATTTAGCAAATTATAAGACCCTGTTTTCGGTTACTTATCCTGGGAAGTGTTGGGCAATCTTAATAAGAGTCAGTGCTACCAGTCTGGCCTATATGAATAATGTGCAACCTTTCCTTTATTCATTTCCAATTTCTGAGAACAGTACATTTGTCTTTGGGCACCTCTAAGTTAAACACACAAAAAGTTATCGGTTCTCTCTGTGGGGAGGTAGAGATTGTTTGTTTGTTTTTAAACATACCCATAATTTTGACTTCATAAAAAGCAAATAATACTAAGTCAACAGGCAGGTGACAAATAGAGGCGGAAATCAAAAAGGCATGGTTTATGTAGTGCCTTTTCACTTTCTCTAATTTCTCAGTGATTAATATCCTTCATAGAACGTTCAATGCAAACCATGCCTACCAACCATCTTATTTCTGTGGTGTCACATGAACAAATTAAAATTGTATTGCTCCAAGCATTAGACAAGAAAATTGATCAGAAAACGGAATTTCCATTCCAAGTCAGAATGAAAAGCCAAAATTTACCACAGAATGAAAAAAATCTTTTTTTTTTTAATTTGTAACCATCAAAACATTTTGAATTGATCATGTTGAATCATTTTGTTTTGATAATGTCAAAACATTTCTAACATTAACATTTTGATATAATAAAAAAATCGAAATGATGTCCAAATGAAACATTTTTACCTTACTGAAACGAAACAATTTGACACCATTAACAAAATGAGAAAGGCAAAATTATTTGTTTTGACTTCTCCCCCTATTAAACATTTCATCCAAAAAAAAAAATCAACACATTCATGCAAGACATTTCGATTTTGACAAAACGGCTTTTTCTGATAGAAAACTGGGATTGAAAATTTTTGATGGCTCTTATTAGAGGGCACAGGAACAATCCTGCACTGGCATGAGGAATCCAGCATTGACAAGATAGGTGCATTCCACGTCTAGCTTCTATGATTCTATGCTAATTAAGAGAACAAATTATATGGGCTAAATTCTCACTTCAGTTACACCAGACCAACATGATGAGACTGCAGCATGTGTTTTATTTACTTTAGACTCTTTTCGTGCACAGTAAAACTGGCTTTCAGATGTGCGCAAGAGACCATGAAGGATTTGTTCCTTCCAAAAATATAAACCAAAAAAAAAAAAAAAGTCTCTTTTCATAACAGTGAAAGGCTTTCACTCTTTCTTTTATTCCCCCCCCCCCCCCCGAGCATTCTTCTTCAAGGTTTTCATATAAATGTCAAATTCCTAAACACTGTTCTTTGGCTTACTGTTTCCTTCATATTATGGAAAAGGCCAATTCACTCTAACAATTCTCAGCCTCCCACTGCAGCAGACTTGTGTATCCTGACCAAAAAGAGGAACATGCTGTCCTTGTCCTTTGATGAACACAAGTGACACAGAGCACACAATTATGATGACTAGAATAGAAATGGGAATTATTGTGTCCTCCCCCTATTGTTTCTTATTTTCTGAATGAATGATTTAAAAAAAAAACCCTAAAAAACAAAAGAACAACCCTACTCCTGTAAAAATGTATTCTTCACTTACAGTTGTAGAAGAAATCTAGAAAAACGGTATTAGAAGAAAATTGTCAAATATCAGGGTAGCGGCTTGACATAAAACACAACACTTGTGACATTAACCCATTGAAGGACGTTAGAATCAGATTAAACACTTATGGGGATATACAAGTGTCTACTTAGGGAGCCTCATTTAGCTGTTTACATCTGTCAAGTCACTGAAACTGCACAGTTGCCTATAAAGGTCTTTGATAATGACAGTGGAGCTATGATGAGCATGATTCGAGCTACTCCAGACAAAGAAGTGCCAGAGAAAGGATGTCTCCAAGCACAAAGCTACTGACCCAAGAAGCCAGGAACAAGAAGAGGCATTAATGCATTTCTTAAGTGTAGTGGCAAAGAACCACTTAGCCAAAATGTACTCCCCTAAAGAAAGTTTGGCTGATTGACCAGTAGTGCAAAGATGCCTGTGATTTTAGTGATGGGGATGACACGTTTATAGAATTCAAGATTGACAGATTAATATTCTTTGGAATAGCAAGGAAAATAGAAGAGTTGACTTGCTGGGTCAATTCACTAGTTACATCTGAAAAGAAAAAATGGTGACCTGAGGTGGTGTATTGACCCAAAAAAATTTGAACAAATAGATGAAGAGAGCATTTCCACTCACTAACTAAAACAGACACAGGCAGTGCTGGAGCAAAATTATTTCCAAAGCTAGATGCATCTCCAGGCTTTTACCGGATACCTCTAAGTGAGGATACAGCAAAAGCTATGAACTTTCAATGCACCATTTGTCTGTTCTTGTTTCAAAAGGGTCACATCTGTCACTAGAGCCTGAGCCAATCCACAGAACACAAAACAGTACAGCTGTTTGAAGAGCTGAACAGTGTGAAACTGTTTTTCCTTGGGTATTGGAGTCTGTAGGAAGGCTGCATAAAATATAAGGGACTCCATGTCTGCTATAGCAAGCAAGGACAACTGAATTTGAAACTACATCATGACAAGTTTGGTGGCCAGGAGGTTACTGCATGTTACCATGAAGAGATACAGCTAAATTAAGGAATGTTATAAAACATCTGCCAGACACAGGGTATAAGGCAAGCCATGATGAAATCTGGTCTCTTGTAATATATGCCTCTTTCTTCCTGCTACCAGTCAAAGAAACACGATACACAAACTGAAAAGGAGCGTGAACCAGTTCTTCCTCTCCAATGGCATGTCTACACAGGGACATCCGAAAAAGTTCATCTGAATTAACTAACAGTGTGAACTTGAAGTGGCTTAGTTAAACCACATTAGAATCATAGAAGATTAGGGTTGGAAGAGACCTCAGGAGATCATCTAGCCCAACTCGCTGCTCAAAGCAGGACCAACCCCATGTGAACCTCCATGTGAACACCCTCCCTCACTATTAAAGTGGCCTTAATTTGGTTTATTTCAGTGGGACCAGAATTTGGTTTTCCTCCCCATGGACCAAGTTTCCACAAATCTATTACAAAAGCAATGTGCATGCTAATCTCCCATGCAAATCTAGTTGCCTCAGCAGAAGACACTTGTGTTTCCATCTCTTCCTTAACATTGAACGACAATATAACCTGGCCAAGGATGGTATCATGCTACGAAACTGGGCCTCATTCCAGTATCTCTTATGCTGACATACCTCTATTGACTCCACTGGAGTCGTTCCTGATTTACCGCAGTGTGCACGAAATCACATAGGTCCAGAATGAGAGAACCAAGGTAACCCCAGACACAATAGACCCTCAACTTTAAGAGACAAGAAATATAATCTATTTCCATTCTCTGATATGTCTGCTGAGCCAAAATGGTTTCCTAACCCTAATTTAAGCCCAAAAATCACAGGGCAGGGCAGAGTTGGGAATAGAACATAGATCTCCTGACTCCCAGTCAAGAGCCCTAGCCTCTCAATCACCCTCCTATTATACATTCATATTGCTCTTGGGCCTCAAAACCACGCACCAATTAATTATCACTTTGAGACTGACACCTGAGCAAGTCTTATTTTCATATCTTCTGTACAACATGTATCTTGTTTATCTATCTTATACTCTCATTTTCGCTTCCCTAACCCCAAATTTATATGATTTCCAGTTACAGACTTTGTACAATTCCTCAGTGGTTTCCCAATTCATTGTATGACTTTTCTTCGGTCTCTCTCTCTAAACATCCAGCATGCATCTAGTACAGCAGTGGGAAACTGCCAAAGTTCTGATCAAGGATACCCCATGCAGAGGGTTGGTGGTGCTGAACCACTGAGTCATGTCACTAGACTTTTCTAAGCTTTATCCAGGGCTTAAAGAAAACCAGATTGGGCTATTCCGACACTTCATTGGTGGCCTCATCAGCTTCTGAAGAATTTAAGCTTTCGTTAAAATGAATTTTAGTACAGTCGGACAACATTTTTCACGTAAAGCCTTTTTCCGCCCCCCCAATGCAAATGTGCATTGACCCAAGCAATTTGCAAATTCAGGTCAATTTTGCTTAATTATTTCGGTTGGAAACTTTGTTGGAAACTGTTTCAGTATTTCCAAAACAAAACGTTTTGACTTTTTATTTTGAAAAGGGCATTTTGTTTTGCAATTTCCCTCAAACTGTATTTAAATGTTTTCTTAAACCTAAAAATTAAAATGAAATTTTTTGTTTTGGGTCAACCTGAATGTTTCAGTGGACATGAAATGAAACACTTCCATTTGCTGAAAATTTGAAAACATTTTTGTTTTGGGTAGAACGGAAACATTTCCCTCCCACACCCAGTTTTTTCCATTTATCCACAAAACTGGAAAAGGAATTATTTGCACACCCCTGTTTTCTAGCTCTTATGGTTACAAAAAAACACTTCTGAATGTGATCCAATTCTGCACACATACAGGAACAGTTTGCTCCCATTCATCTCAATGGGGTGTTTGTTCAAAAACTTAGTAGTGGCAATTTACCCTCAAACCGTTAGCTATTTCACTGCTCTGCATGTTCGTATTATCTAGCTTACCAAAGTGCAGCTGATACTAAAGACATTACTGATGAAAAATGCCCATTAGGTCATTTTTTTCATCCATCAGCTGAGGCCACTGCAGGATAGTTACAACAGTATATTCACCAGCATTTTGTTCAGTCTAGTTTTAGACATCCCAAGCAATGAGGCTTCCAACACCTCCCTTAGGGAGGCTGTTCCCCAGACTAACCTTTCCCGACTTTCAGCATGAATTTTCCCTTTGCTCATGCCATTGCTACTAGGTACACGCCACAGAAGAGAATTTAATAGGTTCTGAACATCTGTATCTGGAGCTGATTTTTAAAAATGCAGACCAGGCCCTAAATCCAAATTTAAATCCCTCCCCTTTCACCTCCAAAAGTGTACTATATCTGTGAAAGTTTAAGTTTACCATGGCGCACAGTTCATTGCTTTATTCCATACAAAGACATTCCATCTTTTAATTCAAGAGCCAGCCAAGTTACTCATTGTGAGAGATGTTATTGGATCCATAATCATAATTCCTTTTTTCATTACACAACACAGCTAAACATTCAGAAGCATACAAGAGCAGATACCTCTGCATCCTTTCACCTAGAACAGTTAATATTTTCTTACAGCAGGATGGTTACCAAAGCTTCAGATTTGGCCACAAAATACTAACACAAGGCCAATATTAAAACCTAATAGGCTGCTTAGATTGGTTTGGAAATGTGCTACACAAAAAGAAAAGTTAACTCCATGCTGTTATAGTTTTAGCAGATTGGGAATCCCTGCTGTGTTCTTAACTAGCACCAAAGTGGTGAAATTGAATAAAAAGTTTAGGAAAACCTTTATAACTGAGCTGTGCCGCGCTATGGAATGGAATTCCAAATGCAGTGGTGTAAACCCTATTGTTTGAGAAGTTTATATCCAGAATGGATGAAGCGCTGGGAATAGTGGGCCTGATTCTGCTACTTGGATTTGAATGGCATTCCTCCTGATTAACACTGGTGTAACTGAGAAGAGACTCCAACCTTCTATCATGTATCTATCACTCTGTGAGCAATTATGTGTGTGTTTGTGTACCAAAAAAATCACTCTGACTGTGCACAAGTCAGAGAATTACATGTATAAATCAGCATAATTTGCATGTACAGCCATTAATTGTGTATGTAAATTAAGTGTGCAAATGAACTGACATTTTATCTGAAAAACTGCAGCCGTTTTTAAAGGCTTATTAATTTTTGCCTTTTTGCATTTCTAGCTTCTATGATTCTTGATCATTCCCCCAACTAATCTTACTCTTAAGAATTATCTGTGGACTACATTTACAAAAATAAGTCTGCACACTTCCTTTACACATTCAAAACACCAATGCTCTGCTTCAGGAAAGCAGTTCAGCAGATGCTTAACGTTAAGCAAGTGATTAAGTCCCATTCGTTTCAATAGGATTTAAGCATGTGTTTTAGTGCTTTGCTGCACAGAGATCATTTCCTAAAACAGGGATAAAAGAAATACACATGCACCAGGGATTTACTTGTGCACATATAATTACACACTTGACCCCCAAGTGGGGCACACAGATCTGGTGTTTTGCACATGAAACTTGTGCACGTGCAACCACACAGATGCACTTTTGCAAGCTGACTTTTACAAATTTGGATCTGACTAAAGGCAAGTTTTAAATTCAATGCCAGGCTCCTCTCTTGAGGATGAATGAATTAGCATTATTAGCCAAATCACATAACCATAGTAAAATGCCACACTGAAGCCCATAGCACTGTTTTGGGAGAAATTCTCTTTAGCATCTACTATCAGGCCTGAATTTCCAAGAGTTCGGAGAAGTAAAAATAGCTCTTTAAACACCGGATGACAACTTGTCCATAATATAAAGTTTCTCAGCACATTTAAATAGTTTGGTTTGGGGGCTAAAAAGCGACTTTCATTTAGTGGGACTTAGCTCTCAGAAACAATCACCATCCACCAAGGCCAACAATACGAGTGAAAATACACCAGGGGAGAGCAAATAAAACACTTGTTAAGGCCTCACAAGGAAGCCATACAAACACCTTAGTTAATAAGTTTAATGAACTGGCTCTTTTCTCCTTAATACTGTGCAGCCTAACACTGAATGGCAAATCCCTCACTGACAGGCTTTGCTTTAGTTCCCTGCAGGGAACTAATATTTTTTTCTTATTCTCAGAAGCTCCCAACAGCGGCTGCTGGTAGCGCCTAGCCCTGGTGCCACAGAAGACTTTTCTACAACATAGTTGAGCTGACGCTGACCCAGGTTCCAGCAGAGAGAAGTAGCTTACCAAAGCTTGGTTGTTTACAACCTCTCACTGTGGTCCTTTCTCCCACCTTTCTGGAAGGGCAGTGCACCTACCAGGCTCCCGTTATACAAATCTTGTCTGATACACGTTCCCATATCTTGGCTCCCCATTTTATTGAAGTCTAATGTGAACGCCTGTTTCAGGTTCGACTCCCAAGAACGACCTTACAGAAGGGGTGCTGCACTGTCCCAAGGCTAATACAGTTCTCCCCTCCAGGTGCGGCACTCAGTACAATCTCGTATTTTACATTAGCCCTTTTCTAGCATGTTGAGGCACTGAGATACAGTACATTAAAATAAATAGAAAAGGAGTACTTGTGCAGCTCACGAAAGCTTATGCTCAAATAAATTGGTTAGTCTCTAAGGTGCCACAAGTCCTCCTGTTCTTTTTGCGAATACAGACTAACACGGCTGCTACTCTGAAACCTGTCATTAAAATAAATGGGTATTAAGATTACTGGCATTGAGCATGCCATTCAATTGTCTGTCAAGCATTGTGTTTTCCCTACCAATTTGGGGAAAGGCCCTCTATAAATGGTCACTGATCAGGTTAATCTGATCTTGCCCCACTCCTGAGATACTCTCATGTACATCAGGGCAGTCTCTACATTCAGCTGTCCTAGGAAAAGGGCTGGCAGGACTGGACTACACTAAACAAGGAAGAGTTTTTTATTAGTAATCCTCTTATGTCTGTCAAACCGCATTGCTGACCAACAATGAATTAATTAATTGCAAAACGAAGGCGTTCACAGTTTAAGAGGACAACAGCAACAAAAAAATTACATGGGACTAGACAGATTTCCCTCTCTACAAGTTAGGATTAATATTATGTTAGCACCCACAGCAACATAGAAACAGGCACGATTAGCAGGCACCTACCCTGCTTCTATTTTTCCATAAAAATCCACATAGCACATTTCACAGCAGTGGATCCGCTGGAGGAAAACGTGGCTTTGACAAACGGACCCAGTCTGTGATCCCAGAGACGGCAAAGAACTTCGAGATCATCCAGCCAACCTTACTGCCAAGGCAGGATTGTTCCTTTCTCTAGGTTACCGAGCGTCTGGTACAGTCCCATACAGGACTTCTAACGCTTCTCAAGGGAGATTACTTTGCAACTCTCTCCTCCAGTCTAGCAGGAGGCTATTGCATGGGCTAATCACGGTCATGGAGATCACTCACGACTTCCACACACCATTGGCATCGGTTTCCTCTCCGAGTTCTCCCCGGGATGGATGGGGGCATTTCCCCTAAGAATAAGATCTCTTTATTGCAACTAGATAGATAAGGAACAGTAGTACTCTTTCTAAACCAGCCTGGAGAGTTTTAAAAAGGGAAACTTCCCGTTTGCCTGCTCCGATCAGACCTGCTCCCCTGAGTTTCTCTCCTCGAGATAAACAGGAGGACAACACGACAGGTGACGCCAGGGGAATCCTTTTAGAAAGGAGAAAGGAAGGGGGAACGAAACAGGCTTGTGCGAGCTCGGGGGTTGCGTGTACATGGAGGTTGCGCGGGGGAGAGAAATCAACCAGGCTCTCGGGGAGCTCCAAGCTGGAACCGAATCAACTCCGGGTTGCACTTTTTCCCCCCATGCGCGGGGCACCGCGATCCAGGTGGATTCACACGGTCACACCCACCCCGGCCGCCCCGGACCTGGGGCCGGCGCCGCGACAAGCGGCCCCCGGCTCGCTTACCTTCGCAAAGCAGCGCCCCCAGCAGCAGGCTGGCAGCGGAGCCGAGCCGCGAACTGGCCCTGGCCGCAGACCCCCCGGGGCCCATCGTGGCGGCGGGAGAAGGGGCGGAGGGATGTCCCGGGCGCTGCTCCCCGGTTAGCGCTCCCTGCCCGCGGCCACCTCCCGGCGAGCCATCTGCAAGCCCCCGCGGCGGCGGCTCCTTCACGCCCCAGGCGGGCGCCTCTCCATGCCGGCCGGGGCGGATCAGCCCCGCCCGCCGCCCAGCGCTGCCGGGCTCCGCGCCCGCCGGGGACTTCCCCTGCGCTGGCGCCGGCCCGGGGAGCGGGCTGGAGCGCGCCGCCGCCCGGACCCAACTTTCCAGCCCGGCGCCGGCCGCAGCAGCGAGCAGGGGAGGAGGCGGCGGCGGCGGCGCGGGCGCGGCTGGGGCTGAGGCGGCGGCTGGGAGCATCCAGGGGGCCACCCCGGCTGGGAGAACACGGAGCCGCCTCGCTCCCCGGCCGGCCGGCCGGCTCTGCCCCCTGCCTTTATCTCGCCGCCAGCCGGCGCGCACCCCCGGACTTTCCTCCGAGGAGACAGAAAGCCCCTCGGCCGGCGGAGGCGGTCACCTGGGGGCTGAACCAGCCCGGGCTCCAATCAGCGCCCGCGCCTCCTCCCCCCGCCGCCCGCCCTGCTAGCCTCCCGAGCCCGGGGCGTGACGGCGGGGCCGGGAAGCTGGAGCCGGGAGTGGGGGGCAGCGGGCAGAAAAGCAACAGCCCGCGCTCGGGGATAGAGAGATCAGCCCACCCCCTCCCCCGGATTGTGAGCCCCGGCAGTGGGGAGAGGAGGGGGGACAGCTGGCTGGCGAGGGAAGGGAGACAGGAGAGAAACCCCCCCCCCCCTTCCCCAGGCGTTAGGGAGAGAGGGAGTCCAGGGCCTGGGGGTGGGGAAAAGAAACCAGCCCCAAGGAGCGGGCCTGTGGAGGGAATCACCCACCACGGGCACATAAGCACCAGGCAGAGAGTGGGGCGAGGGAAGCTGAAGCCCTGGCTGCAGGGACTGGGCAGGAGGGAGGAGGGACCCTTGGCCCAGGCATGTGGCACAAGAGGTGAAGCAAGGAAAGGTGGGGGGAGAGTTCCTAAGTAGTTGAGCAGCAGGGGACTGGATGTGATGGACAAAGGTGTACACCCATCAGGATAGTCCCTCAGGGAGAAGAGAACCCCCCTGGATTTCACCAGCTGCACCTTTCTCTACTAGGTCCTTCTGTCCACTGCTTTGTCCTTCCTTTCCAGGCATAATATTTATTCCTGGGGCCCCAGCTTTACAGCCATTCATTTATCATCCATGCTATCTGGTGGGAGACCCAGATACCATTGGTATTTACCTCTTGCCCCTCATCTCCTTCCTGCTCAGGGGGATGGGAAAGCATACAGCTACAGCCTTTAAGCACACAGAGGTATCTGAGATGCCACCACTTTTGTACTTCTGATGTCCTGGAACTACTTTTGTCACAGATGAGGAAAGGGAGGCAAGACAGGGCCCAATCACCTGACCCCTGTACCACTTCCCTCTCCACCATGGGGTGCATTTTACTCCTCTGAGAAGTGCAGAGCACAAAAGCCCCAGGTTCTAGTACAAAGCATTCCTTGAAAATGGAAACCTCTTCTCTTGCAGCCTGCTCCTTTGACCTTGAAAATTTGGGCCCCAATCTCTGCATGAGCAGCAATTCCATCCAGATGCAGCCCATTGGAAGATCAAGGCCAGAGATTTTAATTTCAACCTTTTATAAACAAGCAAGAGTAAAACCTGTTTTCACCAGTTATGAAAAGTGTGTTTTTTATAAAAAAGAGGTAAAAACTATTGCCAGTGCCCCAAAATGATTCTTCTGAAATCATTCCACTCAAACAGATAAACAGTTGCTTGATTGCCTTAAAACCAGGCATTTCTTACGAAATCTCCACAGTGTGTTTGGGACGGTCATAGCCATGTCACCTTAGTCATGCTCAAGGAGGATGAATGTTTATCACAGCTTTCATGGAAGTCAGTTTACATAATTTTATTACTAAATATGCTTACATTTGCTATAAAAAGGGGAGGTCACTTTGCCCATCCGCCTCCCCCATTTTTAATGTGTTTTGATCAGTCTCATCCCAGGGATTTTTCTTCTAGCAAAAAATCGTTTTTTTTTTAAATGGAAATTAAAAGAATTTTCAATGTTGAAAAAAAAGTGCATTTGTAGGTTAAAAAAAATCTTTCATCAAAAACTATAGAACAGCTCTGGTGTTAAGTACTGTGACTGTATATTCTATTGTAGACACTAGAAATATTTGTTAGTTGAGTTTAAACCTAAGAATTTGCAGCCAGGGATAAAACATGACTGGCAACAAGCATTTATGTCCTGTCAACACTAAAATTTGTAGACAATCTGTGTGTGCAATTAATTTCATTTAAGAGAGCAAGGAGCCACTGGCAAGACCAACACCTCTTACCCAGAAGACCAAATGCACTTTTATATCATCCTTAAACCAGAAATATTTATGATTTTTTTACGTGTGAAGAAAAGCTTACATTTAATGCAAATTGGAGACAGATGGCACACAATACAATTTGGAAGTATTGACAGTAGGATAGGTGACAAATCAAAATGACTATGTTTACATTACTATTTGCCCAGCACACGCTGCACTCAAAGAACACTTTGGATGTTGCACACAGATCTACGTTAGAGACTTTCACAGCTAAGAATTAAAGGCGACGTACCAAAGTGATGAGGATGGTATAAGAATCTGAAGAGAACAGAATAAATTCTGCTAGGAGTTGCATTGGTCCCTCACAATTATATTTGATTTCTTGGGGTTTGTACAATATTTAGGTGCTAGACTTTTCAACTCTCTAAACTTTAAGATTCTTTGCTTAGGCTAACATTTTCAAAGAAGCCTAAGGAAGTTAGGCACCCAAATTATATTGACATTCAAAAATTCCAGCCTAATTCATTTCCTAAAGCACATATGATGAACATGTGAGATGCTGTGAAAAATTTAAAGATTAATACTAGACACAAAACCATACATGAGTGGAGGGTGAGTATTTTTGGGAAGGACTGAAAGAGGAAATTGTAACTTTAAAGTCAAATAGGAAAAACTTCATTGCCTTCATTTGATATTAGCCCAAACTCTCCCTTAAAACATGTAAACAAAGGTGTGTTGTATAAGTTACATTATATTTGATCCCACCTCTGCTTGGTATTTATGCTGTCTTAAAATCTTCTCCCAAAAACTCTTTTGATCTATTTACGGATGGCCAGATTCTGCCTCCTTACGTACAGTAATACATTACTCCTCAAATAGTCCCATTGACATGGAGGGCACTCGTCACAGAGGACGGTAATATGCAATGTGAATAAGGATATGAACCTGGTGTAACAGCCAAATCCTGCTCCCCTGGAAGTCAACAGGAATTTTACTCTTGAGAACAGGCCTGAATCCTGTAATGAAGGTACTCACATGAGTGAGGGTTAAAGGACCAGGTCTACCGACTCTGGTGAATTTTTACCACTAAGCTTCATTCAAAGTTCAGCATGGCAACGTAATGGATTATCAAGGAGTTTCTTTTGGGTATCTCTTCAGGAACAGCAGCAGGGAATGATAAATACCATGTCACTTCACTTTATACAACCTCTGTCATGCAAAACGTACAAGGAGAATTTTTATATATATATATATTTTTTTTCAGTTATTAGATACTTCAACCACAGCCACATGAAATAAAGTTATAGGGCTTGCTTTTTAAAAGAGGGAGTCTCACATTAGGAGCTTAAACGCATGTTTTGGTGCCTGTTTGGACACTTATACATTTATATTTTGTGCCACTGAAGAGTCAGCTCTTCTCCCAGTTACCACATGCATTTCCTGTGCCAAGTAGAAAGAAATGCTGAGCTGTCTCGGGAACCACTATGTGGGGATGGTTTCAGAGTAGCAGCCGTGTTAGTCTGTATTCGCAAAAAGAAAAGGAGTGGAGTCAGGGCGGGGCCGGGGGCAGAGGGGAGTTGAGTACCCACCGGCGCCAGAAGAAGTTGGTGTCTATGAACACGGTCCAAAGAAATTCAATTTTAAATGTAAGCAAATACTTGCATGAAATTGTTTGCAGTATTTTTCTCGCTTTAACAACAGGCTTCCTCTGCAGACCTGTTACATCTGGTTTTAAACTAAGATTTTAAGCTCTAGCGGGCAGCAACTGTCCTTTTCTAGAAGTCTGTACAGTGCTTAATGCATTAGAGTAGCAGCAAGAGAGACCCTAATTAGGTCAGGACTCCACTGCAAGTCAATAATAGTAAATAACATTTGGAACAACTAATCTAAAAAGCATCCTACCTCCTTTTATTCCCCCTTTTACATTTATACATAAGGAGCAAAGAGTCCTATTTTCACACACATTGACTATGTACATAAGAAAGTTCTCTATTTTGAATACAGTCCACAGTATGAATTACATTTTATTAATATAGATGGAGTGATTAACTTAAGATAGTGTGTCAGATCTAATACATTTCAAAGGTGTTTGACACCTTGTTACTTCACTTCTTCATTTGCTGGAGTTAAGCCTTTGAAATTCTTATGTGCATCTGTTGAAGGTTGCATTTTGACAAGGGACAGCTACTTCAAAGTGCTGTGCCCAGGATAAATAGCTAATCTAGGTGAACCGCTGACCTTTTAGCCTGAGCTCAACCATTATTTTAACATGTGATACCAATTATTGGCCTGTGAAGTGAGCTCTGTACATATGTATAACCAAAGTGGGTTTTAGCTCACGAAAACTTATGCCCAAATAAATTTGTTAGTCTCTAAGGTGTCACAAGGACTCCTCGTTGTTTTTGATGATACAGACTAACACGGCTACCCCTCTGAAACAGATTAATATTGTATTTTCTGGCAGTCATAATCCAGGTGATCAATTAAGAAAAATGTCTTCCAGCACTTCCTTAAAATCCCTTGCATGATTGTTAAGGTGGACTGAAACTCAAAGCAAAGCTTTCCTGAAAGTGCTTTGTTTTGACGTTATGAACGAAGGAAAGACAAACTTCTCCCATTCAGGTTAGTCTTACACACTGTTCTACAGCTCCAAATCAAAGTTGCCTGTGTCTTTTCAATGCAAACAGTGCCCCCTGGTGCACCCATCATGTCTAAAAAAATCACTCCATAGGGAAAAATCTAGGGTACAACAGAACACAAGCAGGTTATGTGTTTGTTGTTTTTGTTTTTAATTACATCTGCCGTTCAGGAGCAATATGAGAGCACCAAATCCCATCCATGTGGCACAAAATGAATTATTCATGTCACTCCGTTCATGATGGATTATTTGGTCATAACAAAGTTAATCCATGTCTCATGAAAGGAAGATACCATCTCTTCCCGGCAGTGGTCAGTCGTGGATGCAATACAATTAGCAGAGGTGCTTTAATTGTGTGGCTTATCACTGGGCCTAAAATGCAGGAACTTCTTCTTTTGTATACTTACTGCTCATCAACAGTCCTCTAAACCAAAGAGACCAACTTACATATAATGTGAAACAGGTTAGTATAAGAAACGTAGCAACAGCAAAACAAAACACAACCTCATAAAAGTATAAAACTTTAAAAATTGCTTTGGGAACTGTTTTCACTGCTACCATTAACTGTGATAAATGGTCTCCCATGCACCTTAATAGTATTAGTTAATAAATTGTAATCTAGCCAACAGCATGAACTTTTAGAAGTTATTTCTGCCTGGTGATACTTCTCTATCAAAAGACAGAAGGTGACACATGATAGATTTGTAATTATACTTGAAATACAGCTTTCTCCCTGCAAAGTACCCATCCCAGGAATGCTTACCCCTGCTACATGATAAGAGAATTGGGCTGAGTGTTTTCAAAGGAGCCTAAGGGAATCAGGGACCAGATGTTAAAAAGGATTTAGACACCTAAAGGTGCATCTAGTCACCTAGTGGGATTTTTCAGAAATGCATGGACATGTCCCTGAAGTCAATAGGAGTTAGGTGTGTAGACACTGTTGGGGAAAAAAAAATCATGGTAGGCACCTATCTGCATCTTTAGGTACCTAAATACCTTTTAAAATCTGCCCCCAAGAGTCTAAATCCTATAGGCTCCTTTGAAAATCCCCACCAGGAGATCTTCAGTGGTCTGAAACTCAAAAAAGAGTCCTGCAAAAAGTGGAAGGAAGGTCAAATTCAAAAGGATGAATATAAACAAATAAGGAGAAAATTAAAAGGCCAAAGCAGAAAATGAGATTAAACTAGCTAGAGATATAAAGAGTAACAAGAAAACATTCTACAAATACATTAGAAGCAAGAGGAAGACCAAGGACAGGGTAGGCCCATCCATGGCAAAGCTAGAGTACCTCTCCAGGGCACAAGCCTGGGCAGATGATATGTTGGCACTGAGTTGCCCATGCATCAGGACCCTCTCCCTCTCTCAGCGTCACCAGTAAATCCGGAGGAGAGGAAGAACCAATACATCTGGTACCTGATCAGCTGGAAGAGTTGCCGGAAAGATACTAAAATATTAGTACCTGACCGTCTTGGGGGCTCTACTCTGGATTTTCTGAGTTTACTCTCATAGCCATACATTCTCCTGAATTCACCCACAAGACAGTGGGGCTTTTCTGTCAGGGGTTGCTCCCTTAGAATATGTCCTCCCGGGCTACCCACAAGGCAGTGTGTTTCATGAGCTGCAGGTAGTACTATCTACAGGCAATCCTCGACTTTACGACGTTCAAATTACAACAAATGGCACTTATGCCATTTATAAATGGACACCTTTCTTCGACTTTCCGACACCGATTTTGACTTTACGACGCTTGAGCTGATGCAATGCCACGCCAGCGAACAAGTTCATACACGCATCGACATTCTGTGCCGCTGATCTCCCTGACTCAAGACCCTCAGTAACTGATCCGACACCATTTTTACATGTTGATTCTTTGTGCTTCCAAACTTTTTCTTAAAAGTTAGTTTTTCTTTGCCCATAATAATGGCAGAAAAGTGAAAATCTGGTGCAAGTGATGTTTCTTCTTCGAAGAAATGTAGAACAATTATTATGGAAATAAAAATGGAAATATTTAAGAGGTCCGAGAAAGGTGAGACACCAACTAAAATCAGTAAAGCTTTGGATTTCCCCCAAACGACTATCGTGACCATGCTGAAAGACAACTTATGAGTTCAGGAACATGTTAAGGGCTCAGCTTCTATGCCAACAACTGTGATAACTAAGCAGCGTGTTGGACTTATTGCTCAAGTTGAGAAACTCTTAATTATTTGGCTGGAGGATCAAAATCAACGCTGTGCTCCTGTGAGTTTAGGCAGAATTCAGGAAAAGGCCTGGAGTCTTCATGCTGATCTAAAGAAACAACAGGGGGAGAGTTCTAATGCTGAGCCTTTCAATGCAAGTAGGGGGTGGTGTATGCCCTCTAAAGCCAGGGCCAATTTGCATAACATCAAGGTCTCAGGGGAAGCGGCCAGTGCTGATGAGAAGGCAGCTCATATTTTCCCCCGAGACATTGGCTGAGATCATTGAAGAGGGTGGGGATTGTGCTCAGCAAGTTTTTAATGTTGATGAAACTGGGCTCTTTGAGAAAAAAAAATGGCTTCAAGAACCTACATTGCCAAAGAGGAGACATCCATGCCAGGGTACAAAGCTGCTAAAGATAGGCTCACTCTTTTGCTCGGTGCAAATGCTGCAGGTGACTTTAAACTTAAACCTTTGCTTGTGTACCATTCTGAAAACCCCAGGGATTTCAAGGGATATTCCAAGACATTTCTCCCAGTGATATGGACATTCAGTCGTAAGGCATGGTCAATAGGAACATTTTCGAGGATTTGTTTAATTATCGTTTTGTGCGAAGTGTCAGGGATTATTGCAGCAAAAACAGTCTTGCATTTAAAGCATTGTTAATCCTTGACAATGCTCCTGTTCATCCAACCATCCTTGATGACATGCATCCTGACATCAAAGTGGTGTTTCTGCCTCCCAACACCACCTCACTGTTGCAACCCATGGACCAGGGGATAATTGCATCCTTCAAGGCCTAGTGTCTTAGGAGCACATTTGCCCAGGCCATCAGGGCAACTGAGAAGGAAGGTGGACCAACTCTGAAGGAATTCTGGAAGGGCTCCAACATTTACCAGGCAGTTATGAACATTGGTGAGGCACGGAATGAAGTCAAACAATCAAATTTGAATGGTGTTTGGAGAAAATTGTGTCCTGATATTGTGTCTGACTTCCATGGCTTTACAGACACTGTTGAGGAGGTGACCAACACACTTGCTGAAATGGGCAAAGAACTCAACTTTGACATTGCACCAGAGGATGTTAATGAGTTGCGGGCATCACATTCTGAAGAATTAACTAATGAGGACCTCATTGATTTGGAACAGTAAAAAGTAGAAGAGGAAGAAGAAGATGGACCCACTGTTGAGGAGACTCCTCCTCGTAAAGTCTTGATAACAAAAGTGTTGGCTGAGGCATTTCAATATTTAGAAGCTGCCATGTCCCGGTTTGAGGAACATGACCCCAGCATTGAGCGCAGTGCATCTGTGAATAGGGACATATCCAACATGTACAACTGCTACAGAGAAATTTATAAGGAAAAGAGGAGAATATCTGTCCAAACTTCCTTGGACACTTTCTTTAAGTCCTTCCAAATCACCTCAAAACCCCCTGAAAACCCCACCTAATTAGAGCCACCTTCTTCTGAGCTCATGGGTGTCCCATCTCCTTCATCATTCCTTCAGTAGGTTTCTTAACCTAGAAATCAAATGACAAGATCAGCAATGCCCAGGAACCAATTGGGTCATAAGTCAGAGGACTGCCTGTACTATGTATCAGAGGGGTAGCCATGTTAGTCTGGATCTATAAAAGTCGCAAAGAGTCCAGTGGCACCTTATAGACTAACAGACGTATTGGAGCATAAGCTTTCATGGGTGAATACCCACTTTGTCGGATGCATGTACTATGTTGCTTTATGTATGTTTAGCTTATTATGTGATTTTTTATGTCAACATAAATACATTGATGTAGCTATATTACTCATGTATAATTGATTGAGTACAAAAATCTGGGTTATTTTGGTGAAAATAGTGTATTGAGCCTTGGTTCAGGAACCAATCACCCAATTATAACATTGGTTCCTATGGGAAAATCGGTTCTGAGTTACTACGTTTCGATGTAAGACATGATTTTCAGGAACCAATCATGTTGTAAGTCCGAGGACTGCCTGCACTCTCATTACGATAGCAGGCATAGCCTGTCCTGACTGTAGATTCTGAGCTGTATTAGCAGGAGTGTGGTGAACAAGACACAAGAAGTAATTCTTACACTCTACTCCACGCTGATTAGGCTTCAACTGGAGTATTGTGTCCAGTTCTGGGCGCCACATTTCAGAAAGATGTGGATAAATAGGAGAAAGTCCAGAGAAGAGCAACAAAAATGATTAAAGGTCTAGAAAACATGACCCTTCAAGGAAGATTGAAAAAATTGGGTGTGTTTAGTCTGGAGAGGAGAAGAGAAGACGGAGGGGGAGAAACATGATAACAGTTTTCAAGTATATAAAAGGTTGTTACAAGGCGGAATGAGAAAAATTGTTCTGCTTAACTCTGAGGATAAAACAAGAAGCAATGGACTTAAACTGCAGCAAGGGCGGTTTAGGTTGGACATTAGGAAAAACTTCCTAACTGTCAGGGTAGTTAAGCACTGGACTAAATTGCCTAGGGAGGTTGTGAATCTGCATAATTGGAGATTTTTAAGAGCAGGTTAGACAAACACCGGTCAGGGATGGTCTAGATAATATTTAGTCCTGCCTTGAGCGCAGGGGACTGGACTAGATGACCTCTCAAGGGCCCTTCCAGTCTTATAGTTGTATAGATCTACTTAAGCAAATCTGAGCAAACATGTACAGAAAGGCTAACTAGTTTCAATAATGTTAGTATGAGTAAAGTGTGAAAATATGACTTTGAGTTGATACATCATTAGGCTTGATGATGCCAGTGCAAATGCCTCCCCCGAGTGTTTTAATACACTGTAGTGGTTGGGTTAGTATGCATGAGTAGCACTGCCCTCAATGGGTAGTAATCAGAAATGCTCAGCTAGGTATATCCCTACAGTGCTAAAAGCTAATGGAGGTTCTCTGTTAGCTCAGTGGGAAGCGACCTGTAATTTCAGAGTAGAAAGAACAGAGCTCTGTCTCCTACTGCAAAACTCTAAATAGCAACTGTATGCAGTGTAATAACAAATGAGAAGTCTGAATTATTCACATTATTCTTTTGTGATAACTGCTCCATGTTCTTGCAGATTTTTGGAACCTTGGGTCACAAAAAGTACATTCCCAATTTTGCATTGGGGTTGAGGCTTCCTATCTGCTACTGTAAGGAAAAGAAATTTCTTTGCAATGACACCAGGGGAAAAAAATGATTGCTTTTCTGAGAGCTAACTGTCCATGCTGAGCGTTCAGTAAGTGCAACAGAATCAGCTGTGCAGCAAAGGATGAAGATCAGAGACCATCAAAGAGGATCAGAAACAGACAAGGAGCCAAGTTGTGCCTTGATTTATATCCTGTTTGAAGTCAATGGGCTTTCTTGGGTTGTAAAGCAGCGAATTTAACCTAACAAACTCTGAAGAAATGGACACATATTCCATAATGTTCTTAGAAAACAATAGGAAATAGCAAGCAAGCCTGTAACCCTTCCCATGCTTCCCTGTTAGTAAAGAAACACCCGAGTCTGTGGTTAAAAGAGAAAGTCTCTCTATTTCCTGGAGTGATGTGTTTTATTTAGGCTCTTAGCAGAGCAAGGCATAAGTTCCTCCCACACCAACTCTTCTACCTTGGCTGTGAGGGCCAACTACTTCTTTGACAGTCTTTTCCAGCAGCAGTTATAAGAAAAGAAACATAACAAAGCCCAAAGCAGAGCAGGCTCACCTCTCCCAGCTCTGTAGGTCCCTGGTTAATCTCTGAGTTTCCAAGACCACATCCCCTCAGCAAATTAAATAATATCTAATTGGCCACTTAACAAGGCCCACCCGCCAAACAAGCCGGGTTGTTTAACCCCGGACTGGTCCTGGATAAGCCTCACTAGTGGAGGCAGGTGCAACAGGGCATTTTGCATGGTAACAACATGGGCCTAGATCCTCAAAGCTATTCAGGCTTCTAACTTCCACTGAAATCACCTGGACAGTGGTGCTGTTGCCCCAGGAGTATTAGTCCCCTGAATGACGGCTCACACAATTGATTTCAAAACGGACCAACCATATCTAAAGCCATTTCAGTCTGATAACACTGAAAGGAGCATAAAGGAGAAGTCCCCATGTGGGAATTTTGATCCTCCCCGACCTCGCTACCATCTCAAATATCCTTTTCCTCGTTATTCCCACAGGCTGACTTAGTGCTTTGGTGTGATGTCGGAGATGGGTTTTCTTTTTTCCCTCCTATTCACACAGTAGAAGCTGTCTAAGAAACTGTCAAAGTGCCCGTGCTCTGCCCTCTGCCATGTGCAAATAACACATGGAAGCTGAGTATGAAGGGGAAGAATTTACTGAATGGTCTGTGTTTACATCGCCACAGGAAGTAGCCACAAAAAACCCAGACAAACTAGGATTGTTGTAGATATGATCAAGAGGTGTAACTAATGAATGATAGAGCACAGACAGGTAAATTAGGCACTTCTAATAATACCAAATGCATATGTAGTGCTTTGTCATCCATAGATCTCAAAGCCTTTACAAAGAAGATAAATATCACTATCTCAAAGATAGGGAAACTGGGGCACAGAGAGAGCAAGGAACTTGCCCAAGTCACACAGCAGGCCAGCAACAGAACTGGGATTAGAGCCCATGTCTTCTGAGTCCCAGTCCAGTGCTCTCTCTTCACTAGGCTATGCTCTTTCACAATATGAGAACAAAGGGACATTGAATATAATTGAAAGGCAGCACATTTAAAACTGGACAAGGAAATACCTTCATTCTGTCTCTCTCTCTCTCTTTCATACACAGAACACAATTAACTTGTTGAACTCATTGACCCAAGAGATCATTGAGGACACAAGATTAGCGGAGTTAAAAAAGGAACTGGAAATTTATATGGCTCATGAGAACATTCACATTTACAGTAGCAAGGTTTAAATAAGTAAATCCAAGAGTTTTGGAAGGGATATAAACCTTTAGGATAGACACCAACCTCTAACTAATGAAAGTTAGGAAGAAATGTTCCCTAGTGGCAGATTATCGAACTGCAGGGTTTCTTGCACTTCCCTTTGGAACCAAGACAACATACTGGATTAGAGGGACTCCAGAAAAAGTTTCATTAAAAATAAGCGAGAAAAAATAATTCTCTAGCCTTTCGATAGTTTATCTAAATTACAAATGTAACTTTTAATCAAATCACTAACCAACTGCATTAATGCAAATCCAGTTGCTATAGCTGTTTTTAAGCCTATGAAACCTGTGAGAGCTTTTGCTACTTTGTTACCTATTTTTGTTACAGTGCTTACTGAATATGCTGAATTTATTTTAAAGCCAATAGATGGTATAGCCATCTATTATTATGGAATATGTCTATTCCAGTAACAGGGGCCCAGAGGTCTTAGTCGTGATAGGTGCTATACAAATATATAGTAAAGGACAGTCCCTGGCCCAAAGAGCTTGCAATCAAAACCACAAGAATTTAATGAAACTTTTCTACAATTCACATCTAAAAATGGCATGTGTTATAATTTAAAAACATTCAGTCAACACTCAAGCTTCAAATATCAACTGTGTTTCCTTCCTAAATGCAGAATGATAAGTTACATGGTGATTATCCAATGTGTGAAATGCATGATATATAAAATATTTGTTTTTTGTGCAAGTCTCTGTCCTTCTCTATTCTACAAGGTGCTGCACATTGCTTGTAAGGAAATGTAAGAGCCCTCAACTCCACAATGGCCAGTGGCCCCAATCCTGTTCCCTGAGGTCAATAACCAAACTTCCATTGATCTATGTGGGTCCAACATGAACTGGGGGTGCTCGGCATCCTGCAGGATTTGTCTTTAGTGGACATGGGCATGGAAGGCACAAAAGTTGCCACTTTCTACTTCCTCTGATTGTTTGGTACTGAGCACATCCCTGTGAATTTTACCATTTCTTTTGTGTGCTCCTAGGGTGGGAAACCAGACAATGGACTGTTGTCTTCTTCACAAGTTATTGCTCTCTTCACCATGCTTAGGGCACATAGGTTCTGCTAAACTGGCTAGATTTGAGGTAGGAGGCCAGGTGAGTTGGGGTGAAAAAATATTAGTTATAAGGCCAGATGACCTTCTTTGGGAGGAAGGATAGCCCAAGTTGAGACTCTAGAGACCTTGGTTTGGTTCCTTGCTCTACCACAGATTTCCTCTGTGATCTTGGGCAAATCACTTAGTCTTTCTGGGGCTCGGTTTCCCATCTGTAAAATGGGAATAATATCATTTTTCTACCTCGCAGTAGTGTTGTGAGGATAAACACATTAAAAGATTGTGAGGTGCTCAGACATTACCATACTGGGAGCCCGGTTAAGTACCTTAGATAGTGGAACAGTGGGGAGGGGATCATGATTATCTTGAGACTTTGTCCACTTTGCTCATCAGCACCAAACGGAATCAGTTAAAAATGCTGCATATCAGTTATCTGGAGATCACAATTTAATCATCCAACTGAATACAACTTTTGCTTCATAATGCAGATTGAATCTGAAGTACCAGGAACAGAAAAACTGAATTTCAGTGGATAAACGGAATGCATATGGTAGCAACAAAAGAGAGGAGGAAAAATATCCAGGGTTTAGGCTATCATTATATTGCTTGATCTTTTAAATAATTGTTTAATGTTAGTGTATCCAACACCATAAAAATACCCAAGTGAGAGGAAGTAAAATAAGCATTATTAATTCAATCTTTGCGTAGGATGATAAGGAGTCAGACTCTTCCTGTGTTCACTTCCCCATGTGCGACTTTAAAAAAACTCAAGAGCAATCAGAGTTCATCTCTATCTCTCCCACAATAGTGATCTCCCAGCAGAAGAAAGTATCAGTATAATAATGATAACACAAGCTTATTGTCCACAAACGTCAATGTTATACCAATAAAATAAAAACCAACAGGATCTTATTAAAGGGAAAAAGGCAAAATACCACATTTATTGTGAATACAGAAAGAATCATAGTAAGCTGTTAGTTATAATTATAACATTCCATTCAATCTCATATTTATTCACACATTCATTCATACACACACACACACAGAGGTTCTGCAAGGTTGTTATCATAGTTACCAGCCTTAGAGTTGCTCATGCCAAGCCACTGGCCAGGTGGCCTGGACATGAGGAGGGAGCAGGGCCTTGTCAGATGCTCATCTGATGCTCCTGGAAGTTGGTTTGCAGAATCTGACCCCAAAGTTCTCACTTTCTAGAGTCCATTTTTATATGAATTTCTTCCTATGCCAGTCTTGGGAATTGCTTCATCATGCTGTTGCTGAATCAATCAGCAGATGTCACATTCCTGACGGCTCCGTGCTGCCAGATGTTATCTTGTTCTTTGGTTCTCCCATTCTTGAGGCTGTTGGGTGGATTCCAGTCTGCCCTCCAGGGGTCCTCTGGTTATTTCCACTTGACGCCTTCTTCAGCCGATGGACACTGGATTCTTAGGCTGGCACCTCCCTGATCATTCAGTTATTATCCACACCAAGCATCCATCCACATACATCCTCTATCTCTATTTTAATCACAATTGTTAACAAAGAGAGATGAATACAACAAAAGAGCGGGGAGTCTCTGGGTGCTGTTTCTGTTGTTACAGAGTATTGCTTTGAGTCTCTCTCTGTGTGAGTAGTTGTTGTTACAAGGAATTGCTTTTAGAACAGACTCTGTCTTAGAATGTACTAACACAATTAGCAGCTTGCAAGTTTCACACATAGAGGGAGAGAAACAGTACCAAAAACCAAGAGACCTCTTAATTAGTAATACCCTGGAATTTAAACTCTGGGGAATCAAACTCATTTGTGATTTTAAATACAGAACTTCTTTAATATGATCCAACATCAACTGCATCATCTTATTCATATGCGCAATGTTTTATTTCAGGATCTGGAAACCCTAAACCCTAGAAACCCTAGTTACCATCCGAAATCCAGTCTTCCTATCTGGCAGTGCTATTCTGTGCCTTTGCTAAGACACAATGCCTTAAGCAAGGTAGTGCCAATTATCTCCAGGTGAAATTGACCTCCATGCAGAGGGTCCAGTCAAATTCCAATGTAGCACTAACATCCCACACTCAAACTCCCCTTGACTTCAGTGGGACCAGGATCTCTCATTTAAGTGGTGCCTAGGACTTTTTGCAATTGCTACAATCGTGAGCTACAGCTCACTTCAAGCTCATGCTCAAATAAATTGGTTAGTCTCTAAGGTGCCACAAGTACTCCTTTTCTTTTTGCGAATACAGACTAACAAGGCTGTTACTCTGAAACCTTGGATTAATAAGTTATTCAGACCCGTCAACTTATTTTAAATATCATGCAAGATAAGCAAAACAATACTTGGTCAAAATATATCTTCTAATGCTGTTTCTATCATGATGTTCCTAGGGTGTTTGTTGCCAAGGTATCTGAACACCAAGTCTTTCCCTCTCCGAGAACTTGATCCAATAACCACTGAAGTCAATGAAAGCCTTGCCACTGATTTCAGTGGGCTCGGAATCAGCCCGAGTGAGATGTTAGGTTAGTATCAGTACACTCATTTGGGGAAAAAAATGACATAGAGCGATAAGGGACTGATCGCCCACTGAGCACCCACAGCTCTCACTTAATTCAGCTCCAGAAGAGGAATTTTCTCAGGACTTTACCCATTGAATATGGAAAACCCATTGAAGTCAGTGGAGTTGTGGATGCCTTGGCTAAACTTGGATCCTTTTAAGATTTCAAAGAGTATGTCTACACTGTAATTAAGAATCCATGGCTGATCTGGGCCACCTGATTTGGGCTTGCCAGGCTCAGGCTAAGGGGTTGTTCAATTGCGGTGTAAACATTTGGACTTGGGCTGGAGTCTGGTCTCTAAGACCCTGCAAGTGGGAAAGTACCAGAACTTGGGCTGCAGCCCGAGTCTGGAAGTCTGAGCTGCAATTAAACAGCCTTGCAGCTTTTGGAAACTGAGTCACCTGGCACAGGCCAGCCACAGGTGTATAACTGCAGTATAGACATACCCAAAGAGACTTGATCAAAGTAAGTAGAGGAACTGGGAATAGGTCAAAGGAGTCCTCTGCTCTGATCAGTATAGTGTGCTAATATGACCATTGAAAGCAGTTCATGGGCAAGTCACAGATAAAGAGACTAAATTAACTGAATACATTATTTTCTGTGATTTTTTTGCTCGGGTCTAGTTCCATTTCTGATTTCCAAGTCACAGTGATTAAGTGGGTTCAAAATGTGTTTTCTTAGCCCAAGCTTGTCTATACCAACTTGAAGTGGATTCACACTGGTCGCTGATGGGAGAGAGGTTCCATATGATCATGAGAGTTATTTACTGTGCTTTCCTTATGCCTATCATTTGATCATATGTACAAGGCCACAGATTCACTTCTTCAAATTTCATAAACAAACATTTGCCTTAGATAATATAAAGAAATCACCCAGTGCTAGGAAGACACAGTCTATTGCTGCAAGGTGGTGAAAAGCCTCACAGTTACAAGGCCAAGTGTTCTTGCTGAAAGACAGAAGAGGCAGATTTCATTTAAACATAGAAACAAAAGGTAAAAGGGCCCAGACCCAGGGACAGGGCTATTGTCTGTTTCAAGGGTCTGCTGAGCCTAGTTGATGAAACAGAATCTGATCAGCCTGAAATTGACTCAGTTGGCTTTGTAGCCTGAAAAGCTCGTGTGATCTTTCTGATCTTATTAGGGTACAACAGTGAATGAAAAGTATAACGTGACTGTGATTTGCTACTAAAACAGTGCTTTAAATTCCAATGTACAGTAGTATGAACCTAATGGGTCCATCATGCATGTTAGACTGCTAGAGCTAATGAGCCTATCATTCTACCAACCTGTAATATTGATGTTTAACGTGTACCGTACAGCAGAGGGCCCTGTAGTACAGCATAGATGAGGAAGATTGTTCAGTACAATAAGGCTCCGTTCATTTTCTGATGCGAGCTGAGATAGCTGTTTTACACAACCGGATGCTTGCTTAGATTTACGTCTCTCGATATTTGTTTTCCGTAATGTGGAAAATCCCAGCCAGTGGTAAAACGATAGACAAAATTCAAGTCTTTTAATAAAAAGTTCATTACTCAGATGGACAAATAACGATAATTCTCGGCTGAGGGAATTGAAGACAGGGCCCCCAGTTTGCCATTGCCCAGTTCTTTACACTCCAGTGTAAAGTGAAAGTGGAATGAGACCGTGTCGGAATCGTAATGTGACCCCCTCTGCACTGATGGAAAGAGCTACACAAGGTGCAGTGTTGCTGGAGTAACACAGTAATGAGACAAGCCCACAGCGCCAGAGCAGGGCAAAAGGTTTTCATGAAAAAAATAGTGCAAAGGTTCTAACTGATTTGTTTCATGTGATTCTGGATCTCCTCTGCCTTCTTCCCCTCTTGGGAATTTTGGGAGGCTGAATATTGTCATTAGTGAGGGGAGCAAAAACTCAAACTGTGTGTGCAAACTGGGGGAAGATAAGGAGGTAAAGATGGCCCACAAATGGGGCCCCATACCATGACCTCAACTAAAACGTATTTCAAGATCCATCTCCAATCCAGCCATAAACAGACAGAGAGTGGTCGTGAACCCTTGAAACCTGGTTGTGATTCTCAGGTTGAAGACCCACAGCCTTGAGGAATTAGATGAGTTAAGATCTCAAAATAGGGTTTATATGAGCCTTGAGTGGTCCATAGGCACTATGCTGGCCTTTTGCTCAGGGGTAAATTTCACACTCTATGTCCTTCTGTGCCCTCTCTCTTTTTCTGCCTAAGGTCTTTTCTTTTCTCACAACTTCAGACCTCTCCAGTTTCCTGTATCTTTTTTTTCTGTGTTCCCTGACAACTTCAGATCTCTCCTCTGGATTCCAGATGTCTGCTTTCTGCTAGCCCCCACATCTGTGGCTTTTTCTTAATCTCCTAACAAGGACACATCATTTTGGTGCACTTAACACCCCACCCTCTGACTCACTGCATATAACTGCATCCACCATCTGAGTCTAATGGCTTGGTATCATCTCATTGTGTTGTTTCTATGAACTCATATTAAAGGAACACAAAATGCAGCTTGTAACATGAAAATCCTATTACATTAGTAAACAGTTACAGAAATCCTTTCTCCTGGTGTTATGGAGCTCTATTAAGAATAACACAATTGCCAGGTAAATTCTAACGAGTCCAAGGATGTTACTGTGGATCTGAAAAGCCCATGCACAGAAAACATATCAAACAAGCCTATTACAAGGGCTATAATATTTATTACAATGGGATAGGATAAAAACAGAGTTTCAGTTGCAACAAGGAACCTCCTTATTTGTGATTTGGCAAGTGTTAGCCCTAATTAAAAATAAATTGAATTATTACAGTCTTTACATATATAGAGGAGGGTTCTGCCATTTTCAGAGGTTCTACTGGTTTGAGAGATACAACAATGAGACTGCTTGAAGAGTGGGTGAGTAGATGTGGCAGAACTGGAGCTTAATTATTAGAGCTTTGTTAGTAGTAGCAGTAGTTATACCATTGTGGTGTCTACAGGTCTAATCAAGATTGGGGCCATATTGTGCTAGGCCCTGTACAAACACACAGTGAGAGAAAATCCTTGCCCAGATGAGTTTACAACCTCATTTGAAAATTGAAGGGTGGGAGGAGAAACAGAGGGATAAGGTATCTTGCCCAGCGTCACAGAGCCTATGGAACCTAGGGGCTTGTCTACACTGTCCCACAATTCAAATTACGGGGGTGTGAATAGCAGCGCACGCCAGAGTGCCGTGCTTACGTCTCCCATGCGGCTGCTGCAGGCACAAATGAAAAGGTCCTTAATTAGCATACACTTAGTCCTCTTCAAGTAGGACTACATTAGTGGGCACTAGGAACCTTTTAGTTCATCTGCCGCGTCCACACTGGGGAATTACAGTGCAGCACTTCGGTGCGAGCTGCTTGTCACACCCCCATGGGCTGAATTGCAGGGCACTGTAGACATAGCCTACGTCTCCTGACTGTCACTCCCCGTCCGGATCACAACCGGGACATGGGCAGTGGGGCCTAATGGTCAGAGCCAGGGGGTGACCAGGCCTGGGGGTTAGAGCAGCGCCAAGTTGGAGTCAAGAATCAAGGCCAAGGAACACCGAGGGGCATAGGTCAAAGCAGAGTCGAGGTCCGAGCCAGGGATCAGACGCCAAATGCCGAGCCAATGAGTGAGCCAGAGACGTGGTCAGGAAGTGGAGAGAGGGGTCAGAGCCAGGGGTGTCAAGGACGGGGAAGGGCAGAAAGTGAGGTGGGCGCAGTAGCAATGGGAACAGAATCAGGCACCGGGAGCAGGATCGACGGCAGCTGCAGCATGCACACACGGAGCAGCCAGCAAGCGCCGGCTGCTGCTGGGCTGGCTCCTCTCGCACCTGCGCCCCGCCGGGAAGCGCAGTCGATCAGGCAGCTCCCACCAGGGTCAGCTGTGCCCAGTGTGTTGCTAGGAGACCCTGCTGCAGCTGGCTCCAGGACACTGTCATCTCGTATCTACGCTGCCTCAGAGCTGAACAAATATATGCCCTTCAGGGCCTTCCTAACCGAAGAGTCCTCAAGCACTTTATGCTCCTGAGGGTTCAGAAATTGCAGCCAAAGCACTGAATGCAGCGTCCACCAAGGGTGACTATTTCACAGATCATCCAGGAACCGAAGGAGCAAGGAAAGAAAACGGTAACTGTGACCATCTAGCTGCCTGATGACTTTGTTTTTGCTCTCGTTGTGAGACAATTTTTCTATCACTTTTATCTGGGACAAATCTGTGACTCCAGTCGTAAATCAGCTTTCAGCACCATGTGATTGGTTATATAGTTTATCCTGACTTCAGGCTTCTTGGATTTGTTTTGACCAAGCCAGAAAACATAGGTTTGTATTTCCCCTTATTCCTCGGGGATAAATCATTAAATATGAAAGGATACCTACAGACAAGAAAGCCTCCATGTATAGTCACTTGCCCATTAGTGCTCAGATACCATGGTGATGAGCATCTGTATGTACACTTAGAGAGACAGATCAGGAACAATGGCTGTCCACATTGCTATAACATTTCAATATTTTCTCATGGATAAAGTCTAAAAGGCAGAACGAAATATGAATTGGCTGCTGTTACAGGAGAGTTCCATAGTTGTATAAATGTAAATAGTTCGTTTGTTGAAAGGTTGGCACGCAAGAATATGTAGCATAGTTCCTGCGTGTTGTAGGACAAATAAACCTTGCTCTTGTGTACTGCAGATGGCTTCTTGTGTGCAGCCGTTTACAGCAACTCTCAACAATTGCAGAGGATAAGGTATTTTAATGCCCTGTAGAAAACTGGGGATTGTTGAAGGAGGGTTGTCCAATTGTGAATGATGGGAATTGTAATTGCATAAGGAATGCATAAAAACTAAGGGTCTGGTTCAAAGCCCATAAAAATGAATGGGGGTCTCTTCATTGGCTTCCATAGGCAGTGGATTGGGTCCTAAGGCGGGAGCTCAGAATTTGGCCATTGAAGACAAAATGATGCATCTGGATTCTGCTGAGAGTTGCTTCCGTCTTCTAATATACTTTGAATTATGCAAATATATGAATAGCAAGACATTGTATACATTAGCAGATGGAAATAAATAGATTTCTGGGCTATTATGGTTAAACTTTTGCTCATAGCACTGCAGTTTAGCTAGCTGCCTTTATACAGAACTACAGCTGCAGAGAGGCCAGAAGAATTCAGCAATCAGATAACACAAGTACAGTAATTTTTAAAACACCCCTTCACATGCCCTTTCTACTTATTTTGTTTCCCTTGTTCCCTTGGCACACTATAGCACGTACTGGAATCTGATTGACAATCCCCAGAAGTAAGGAGTGGGCACTGGCATGTCATATGTGGCCTCATGTTGCAGCACACTGGAGACCATGTCTCACATTGGTTGATAGAGAGTCACACACAGAACCACCCCAAGACTGATCTAATGTCAATGCATTTCTCTTTCCTAATGTGAAATTGCTACTGGATTAGCAAACCTAGTGACCTGAGTACTCTGTTTATCCCTGGGGCAGGAATAGGACAGGTGTAACCCACACACCTCTTGGGTGTGGTGCTCTGTCCCATTTAGTGGCACCAAGACGAATGAGAGAGAGAGAGTGAGATTAATTAATCTGCTCTACAGCCTTAGCTAAGGGCCATATGGCTTTTAGCTCATGCAGTAGCGGCTCATGCATTAAGCTTCGGAGGTCTCAGGTTTGATCCTGCCTGCTGACGACCGGGGTCTGTCGGTGTTACAACTGGGGGCTCGTCTGGGATTTCAACTGGGAGTCTCTGAAGCTCGGGAAGCACTTCCTCAGCTAGGGGAAGTATGTAACTCGCACATCGCCCTTTCCTTCAGACTACCTCTCCTACTGCTGTCTTAAGTAGCCTCGTCCATACTCCCCCAGATGGGCAGAGCTACTGGTAAATGATTGTGTATGTAATCCAATTTCTTTGATTTAACCTCATCCAGGGGTGGGGAGAAAGAAAGAAAGAAAAGAAATCCTTCAGAAATTGCAAGCTGGAAAGTGCAAATGCCCCCCGCCAGGAAAGAGCCTTCTGATCCTTTGTACTTCAAAGCTATGACGACAAATCTCACCCTTAAGGATTACAGATAAGTGTCATACTGATACTGTTGACAACAGGTCAGGGAATTATCTGAAAAAAGGCAAAATAAGGAATTAATGTTATGAGCCATTAAACAACATTCTAGTTATGTTTTATGTACTGTTGAATAAAGACCTCATTGTTATTTATTAAAGTATCAGCACGAATTGATAATCTATGTTAGAAGAGGATGGATTTATTATTGTTCCCTTAAATGTAAAAGGTTAACATGCTCCTGACTGCAAAATAATAATATACTTTGCAGCTAATGGCAGTATTTAGCATTTGATAGAGCTCTGGAAAAATGTCCTTGATATTTATTAATAGACCAATAGAATTTTCCAGGCTTGACTTGTAAAATCTTCTGACACTGACATGGCTTTCAGTTAGTTTTTCTTGAACAATCCAAACTCATATGTTAACAAATAAAAATAAGAAAAAGAACAGGAAGCTATGAGCTCAAATTGCTTCTGAATCTTTTAAAAAAATGGAATAATAAAATATGGGTAAGGTTGGTGGAAAATTCCTCTCTGGTCCAACACTTTCTTCTTATATCACCTTTAAAGCTCTTTATACTAACAAATGGCATGCACAATGTCCTGATGACAATGGAACTGCTAGTGTTATTCTTTCCAGAGTCATCAAGAGTCTGTGGCATTGGGAGAGACTGTAACTTAATAGTGTTGTAATAATAAAGTGGCTGGTGTGAATGTGGGCAACACTAACCACCCCTGGGTAGACTCAATACTGCTCACCTGTGTGTCACATGCCCTATACTTCAGCTAGCGGTGATTCTCCATTAGCTTAGAGGCTATGGAGATCTGGGTTCTATCCTTGTTACTAGCCTGAAGTTCTATAGGCCATTTGGTGGTGCACATTTATTGACAACCATGCATTTCCCAAGTGGGCCCAGATCTATCTTAAGCAGGACATGAGCAGTCAGCCGGTTGATGAAGCACCGATCGTGATGCAATTCTGTTGTCTGAAAGCCACCACATATGTTGAATAGTAGGGCTGGGATTTTCATATCTGTGTGGGAGATTTAGATGCCCCATTCCCATTACTTTTAATAGAAATTGGTCTGTACAAACTCCTTAGCTAGTTTTGAAAATATCAGACTAAAGTTATTCATCTGGAACACTTGGCTTGTCAAGTTTAACACCTAGAGTACCATTTTCACAGGTAGTTCTTTGTCGTGTAGTAATGGCTCTGTACCCCTGATTAGAGGGTTGATCAAATAATCCCTTTTAAATGCTCTGGCTCATTTCTTATTTTGCGCAGCTAGCAAGGTGTCTATCTGGCTCACTGGTGTAAATGACTGAGTCTTTTCTGCAAAATGCTACAGAACACTGAAAGCATAATCCTTAAGGATTCATTAAAAAGCATGACTATCAGCTTTTGGAGAGATCAGCCCACATGTATAAATACAGGGCTTTTGCTTCACTTGTATCGAGGAAACCCCATGGTCAGAAAGAGAAGACGGAGGTAGTCAAATGGGATGCTTGCAGACACTGAGCAAGAATGCTCAAGAGTGGTTAGGGCTTGAAGGGAGGGAATTGCATACATGTGTTTCTTACTTTGCCTAGATATATGGGTCTCCTGTGCTTTACCTATGAGTAAAAGGACTGGTTTAGAAATCCCTGTGCAAAGGCTGTGTCTCACTTACTTCAACTGTCATATGTCCCTAAAGGGTTAAACTGTAACCTGAATACCCATGTGCTGCAGGGATGATGTGTTTGAGTGCCTGGGTGGTCTTAGGAGGGTCAACACTGGTCCTGGGGGCCCAGGGCAGTAGCATCGCACAGTCCCATTCATTAGAAGTGGCCCCAGACAGAGCCTCAGTACCTGAGAAGTGTGCCCTAGAGGCCAGAGCCATGCAGGGATTAGAAGCCCACAAATCCAGCCTGGGGGTCCAAACATGGCTGTGTAGTGAGCATCCAGAAAGGGGAGCTCAGGACGGTGACACCACCTTTACTGCAATCTTCTTCAGTGCCTTAAAAGATGAAAATGGGAACTCTCTGACTTCTAAGGGAAAGTATGAACCTCTTAGAGCTAAATATAATTACCTAATACTGAGCAACAGTGTTTAATAAACATTGACTCACTTATGCATCTTACTTCTTCATTCTAAGCACTTGCAATTTATCCTAATGTATCCAGCTAAAAGGTGCTACGTTTGTTCCAAGACGGAACGGTCCTCCACTTTGTACTTTTGTATGTAAATTAAACTGCTTAGGCAATAAAACCTTGGAAAAGATGGCGTAAAGTAAGTTTCAAGTGTTACTAAATGCCCATGGGCATCTAGCTAAAGGCTTGTTTGTCATTTAAAATTACGTTGTAGGATACTGTATATTTATGGCCTTATGCTGAAAATGCTATGCTGTAAATTATAAAGGAGAGCATCTCCTGGAGACTATAACTGCTTCTTTTACGGCAACAATGTTTTCCCACAGATAAAGCAAATATAAATTTTACTGAGGTAGAGCTAACATCAGCACAGGTCATGGATTAAGCCTGATGTGATATAATGTCCAGTTGGATGCTGGAGAACAATAACCCAAGCCAAATGGAGTGAAGGCTATACACACATGTGACAGAAGGTATTGTTAAAAGTTTTTGCTCTTTAGAGATTATGCTTACGCTCATGTTCTATTCTGTGTAGGTTCTTATATTGCCATCATCACTGTGGCATCTGAGGCACAGATCCTCAAAGGTATTTAGGTGCCTAAGTCAATGGGAGTTAGGCACCTACATGCTTTAGAGGATCTGGAGTTGAGTGCCTTCCAGTGCATTATGTGATGGAATTAACATGTGTCACAGGAGGGCCATTCTTTCTCTTGTCCTCTCCTGATGTGTATACTCAGCTGATGTATATCAGCATAGCTCCACTGAAGTCAGCAGAACTATGCTAATTGACACCAGCTGAGGATCTGTCCCCATGATTAATAATGAATGTAAGTGAACTGGCCTCTAGCATTTAAGTCACATAGGAATGTTGAGCATCCTATCAAGCAACTCCTACTCCTCACCCAACATGGAGAACACTGAGTAAATGAACATCACACATAGCTTGCAGACTATGGGGGAAATCCAACACAGGCCGATTATGTGAGGTAGCAAAGTGGCAGAGGCTGCGAATGGGTGGAAAAGTGATCAAATAAGTGTTAAAGTGGTGGGAGAGAATTCAGAAATTTCCACTGAAAATTTAGATGAAAACTTTTGTTTTGTCAAAATTTTCCAGGGGGTGAGGGTGGGATATTTCTGAACAGTGCTAATTAAAAGAAAAGTCTGACAAGAGGGAGCTGGAGGGATGGCTTTCCCAGGCCTCTTAGCAAACATATCAGTTATAAAGAGAAGCAGTAAAGAGAACATGACTGTGACATTAACTGTTCTCTAATTCTCTTCTCTCTTACACAGGTGTAAATTAGGAATAACTGTTGGAGTGATGGCATTACATCAGTGTCAGACTTGTGTAGGTTAGAGGAGAATCAGACCCCTACACGTGTAAAGAAATGGGAACCATATATTGGAACTAAGATTTAATTCTACTCCTTTGCTCTGTCTTCATCACCTCGCCCCTCTGAACATCTTGAATCGTGAACTCAACCACTATCGAAGTTTCAGACAGTTGTTGCATAACTAATATGCTTAATCCACCAAAGGAAGAAAACATGTCAGAACTGAGATGGTGTGATAAACCAATACTGTCATTTGGGGACACAGTGAAAAGTAAATTAGTAAAATCAGAAAGCCATTTTCTTCATGATTAGTAACCATGATGATGACACTAATTTTCCATTCACTCAATCCGTCTGTCCAAGCTTGATGTAGAGGGAAGGACACATCCATCAAAAGAACATGTTTAATTAATTCACACTTCCTCTCAGGTCCTTATTTCATGTAATGTGCTAAACATTTTTAACCTTATTATACAACATATTCATGCCCATATGCAATATTCATGCCCATATGCAATAATTAGCAAATAATTTATATCCAGTAATGGCAGCCATAAAACATAGACTGGTCTAAAGTGTGACAATAGGATGATCATGCAAAACCTTGTGCAGTTTCCCAGAAAAGAGCTCAATCCTGCTCCCATTGAAATCAATTGCAAAACTCGCATTGATTTCAAGAAAGACAACAGTGAATAATACTTGATCCCTATATAGCAGCCTTTATCCATCTATCTCATTGTATCAGAGCACCTGATCTCAAAGCATTTTACAAAGTTGAGTAAGTAACATTATCCCCATTTATCAGAGGGGAAAACACATACAGAGATGGTTAGTGATGTAATGATGTCCCTATTAGGGTTTTCTGCAGCGATCAAACCCTGAACTTCTGGATCTAAAGAGCCTCTAGTGCATGAGCTAAAGAACAAGCTACATTATTCTGGAGATAGTATAAGACTCAAACCTCTAAGTGGTTCAGGTACAGAAAGACATTCCGATATGTTACATATGCCCCCTAGCTAGTGAATTACAGTGCTTTACCTAAGGTCCCAGTGTGGAACATAACAGAGCAGGAGATTGAAGACAGATTTCCTGACTTTCTCTTCTGTACTAGCTACTGGATTCTGGTGCCTCAGGGGGTGCAGGAATAAACCTCATGGGAGGAACTGGGAATCTTTGCCTTCTTTCTTGAGATTACATCACAAGATAAACAAGTCACGGGTCCTCTCTGCACTTAGACCACTTTAGAAGTAGGCATTAAGCCAATGGTTCTACAGCGTGACTTTTGCTTCTTTGAAGCTGATGCTCCGTGATGCTTTAGAAACACAGGCAATTAAAAAAAACAACCACTTCCTAGGGGAAAATGTAAAAACCTGTTCTGACGGTTGTTTATACATTTTTAATTAATGTTTACTTCAGAAGTGCAGCAAATGATTCTGAAACTACTTTCATGTATATGGGACGCTGCCTGTCTTTATTGTACTATGGAATTGTGATACTGTGGGAGTTTGCTATAGAGGTCAATGAATAATATGGGGGAAAATTCCATGCATATATATTCAGATCTGAAAGCCAATTTTGATTTTACCATATTTATAACACTTTCATGTTCACTTTCCCTGAATATACAATCACTTGAACTTTACTTGTGCAAATACTCACAAAAAGAAAATGTTAAGTTTGAATACTTCAATATTGCCAAAGGGTGAAATTCGCCTGAGGTGTGGAGGGCCAGCAAAAAAGGCCCTGGGCACTAAGTTAATTCTGCTTTGAGGCTACTATTATTGTTCGAACAATAATATATTCAGCAAACAGAATTTGACCAGCTTTAATCATTATTAAGATAACATACAATGCGATGCTCAGATTTTATTCTGAGACCTGTCTATGGATTGTTATTAGTTAATACGTTAACTGGATAAGTGTTAACAATATTTAAGTATTGCTGTTATGCTGGTTTTGTGCTCATTCATTTTACTTTATTCCTGCACACTGTTTATGACCTCCTGGGTTGGGAAGAACTACTGTGATTTTGCCACTGTCACAGTTACCGGGCTAGCTGCATCTCTGTCTCTCTGAATGTATCCTCTAAAGAATTAAGCCTCAGGCCTTTACCTCCCTTGGGGTGGAATTTTGGAATTCTCCTGCTCTTGGACCGGGCTATAGTACCCCCTTTATCCTTTGTGCTTACCCAGCAGTTCTGACTGTGTTTGGTACCTGCAGTTCTTCCCTTTGGGAGTCTGTGATCAGTGGGGTATATAGTCAGTTGACAGCTTTCTTAAACCAAAGTGTTGTTTATTTAACCAGCGGGAATAAAGCTCTTAGATAAATAGGATTTTAAAGCAGTCCAGATGCATAACTGTCTCATCTAAGCCCGACCATCCAGTGGCAGGCCTAGTTTCCTGGGATGGCTGTGTTAGTCTGTTTTCCCTGAACAACACCCTGGCAACTACCCCTCTGTTAAGAGAATGAATCCCTTTTAATCCAGCCAGAGTCCCTTTGTTCATGTCAGTTCCCAGGCTTTGGCACTCTGTAACACAGTGGGACTCACCACCACGGCTCCTCCTGCTGGCCATCCTGGGAATTAACTCTCAGCCCTTCCAGTCCACCTTCAGCTAGTGATATCACGCCTGCCGTCACTGCTGTCTCCACTCTTCAGACCCACGTTGCTCCCTGGACCATAGCGTCCTCTTCTGGACAAGGTCCTCCAGCTGTGCCCCCCACTCCAGTATCTCCCCCCTTCCAGGGGACCGGTAGTTCTTAGTTCCAACACTTGCCTCAGTGGCCAGCTGCAGTCCAAGGTCCAGCCCCTCATCTCAGGGGCAAACAGCAGTCTGGATACCGGCCACTCGCCTCATTGGCAAGTGGGGTACAAGGTGGGGGGGGGGGAGCTCAGGCCTGCCTACTACTCTGGGTCATGACCCAGGGACCCTATGCCAGCAGCCACCTCCTGCCCTCTCCAACCTGCTGCCTATTTTCCCTGGGCCATTTCCCCCAGAGCCCTAGCACCCTCTCAGCCCTTGTAGCAAGGCCCAGCCTGGCAGTGGTCAGCCAGCAGCTCACCCTCACACGCTGCTGCTGCTGCCCCTGCCCCTGCCCCTGCCCAGCCCAGCCCTGCTCTGCTCTGCTCTGCTCTATTTATGGCACTTCTTCAGGCAGCCAGTTCTCCCCCCTTGCTCAGGGGAGTCTCTCTTTGCTCTGCAGAGCGGCCCTTTATATATGGCCATCGCCAGCCCTGATTGGCTGCTCCAGCAAGCCTTCCCTCTCTTGGTGGGCTCAGTAAGCCCTTTCCTGATTTGTGGGTTCTGCGCAGCCTCCCTGGTGCTGCTTTTAACCCCTTCTTCCCCCTGTGTGGGGCAGCCACCCCACCACACACTCCTTGGAAAAGGCAGTTTGGTAGGCACGGCAGGAGGTCGAGCTAGACTTCTCAGGGCCTATGGCTCTGACATTGTCCTATAACAACCCTTACTTGTTTGCTGAAGGGTGGCTTATCTCGAGCTATTCTTCCTCCCTTCCTGTTTGTTTTCCCTTATAGCCCACTGTTAAATGAAATCAACATATCCATATAGTAAACCTCCCAATAACCAGGTCAGAAGTTATTCCAGGGCCGCTTCACATCCACCACAGGAAGGGGCTAGCATGAGGTCATCAAACTTAGTTTCACCGGTGACCTTAATTAAAACTGGAAGTCATATCTCCAGAAGTGACATTTATAGTTAGCTGTTTTCATTCACAGGTCTCAAAGTGATCTGCAAAATAAGGTAAAGTATCACTGTGAGAGAATCAGAGCGGTGAAGTAGCTTGCCCAGGGCCAGTGGCAGGAATTGCCCCTCTGTCTCCTAACTCACAGTCTAGTGTCCTAGACACTTAACCACACTTGTGCTTCACTAACCTACTCTAATCAATGCGTGTCTTTCCATTACCCAACCCCAACACTGACAATCTTTCATATATGTTTCCCTTTCTTGAATGGTTCAACCACAAAGTGCCGCATACAACACAAATACTGTCACATCTTGAAACTGAGTGTATGAACTGCACTGCAGTTGTCTAAATTAGTCCTCATCATAATGTACTGCTGGTTTGAACTGCTGCCTCAAAGAATACCTAATCACAAAACTGTTTTGGTATCCTCTCCTCAAACTTCATTAGACATGGAGCACTACCCACCGTTGATGTTCTTTTTTAAAGTCAATAAACTACTAAACTATACTTTTGAAATATTTACAAACCATCTGGCTCATATTTAATTTTAATTAGACAGAATCTGTGAAAATAATTCCTGCTTCTTGTAATTAAGTTCACTAGAAGAACAACAATGACAAAGCAGCAGTTCTTGTTAACGATACACTGTTGCCTTCTTCACACCTAACCATTACCTTACAAATAGCTTCAGTTATTGAGAGACACTGCATGGCATTTTCAAAAGCACTCAGCCTAGGCCTAAATCTGCTTCCATTGGAGTCAATGGTTTATTTTTTACCTTTGACTTCAGTGGAAGTGGATGTAGGCCAACACTGAGCGCTTTAAAAATCCCTCCTTTTGGGTAAACTGCAATATCCTACACCAGAGATGGGAACCAGAGGGTATGACCCACCAGAGGAGGGCAAGGTGAGGTTTATCTGCTGACCTTCCCTTGGATTTCCACGAGAAAAAGAACGGACTCAATAGAGGGCCTCAGGGTTTGGCCCAATAGGAGCATGTGGTGACATAAATGTAACTGACACAGGTCAATCTTTGCCAGAAAATTATTAACTAAGGGCTAAATTCTATCATCACTGAGAAAGAAAATCTCCCATTGCTCTACCGAGGACCATAGAATTTGATCCTAGATACACTCATAAGTGCTTTAGAGAGAAGAAATTATACTAATGAAAGTGCCCTCTCTCACACACATATACCTCATAGAGATCAGCATATTTTAAGAGATCAATGACTACATTGCTCCCTCATCCAAGGTTTCTTGACTGCCTATTGTCAAAGTGGTTACCAGTACTGAGGTACTATTAGACTCCTCTAAGCTTCTGGTCACACACATGGGCAGAAACATCTCCTTTCACCTTCAGCTGATGGAAGAAGTGCACCAATTCTTCTCAGAGGCAGACCTTTGCCAGAGTCATCCATGTTTGTCTTACTTCAGGGGCTAGAAGGTTGCTATACCTGAGGCCAGTTGCTAGGCTACTCAGAAACATTATTTAGTACAAAGTACAGCTACCAGCCCTTAAGGAAAAGCAGTGTGATAATAGCATTCAAACACAGGTGTAATATTGTCTGCCAGTTAACTGGCAGGTGGGATTCAAGGTGATCCCTTGTTGGTTTAAACTCCACTTATATCAGACCAGCTTTTCCACCTATACCCTAATAACTACACTGGGAAGAGCGGAAGCAGAGCAGATTATCCCACATCTGCCTGCTGCGGGATACTTATAGCATCCTCAGAAGCTTCTGGTTCCGGCCACTGTCAAGGACAGGGTACTGGGCTAGTTAGACCTTGGGTCGTATCCAGTCTAGCAATTCCTGTGTTCCTAAGGAGTGCTTTAGCTCTCTGTCTCAAGGCTGAAGCTCATGGGAGCTGAGGAAGGGTACTCAGTCCCACTGAACGGATGATGCCTGAGCCCAGTCCTAGCTGCTTTAGAGCAAGACATAAGATGGTTTCATTTTTTCAGACCTTCCACCAACCAACAGACTTCATTATCTCCTGAAAGTCTACTGTCTGCTCTCTGACTCCATCAATCTTCCCAGAGGAGCTGAGACAGCGATTGCATGAGAAGCGAAGTATATGTTTTAGGAAGATATTTGGTACCATTAATAATGGGCCATATTGTGCAATCAATTTCTAAACAGACCTCCCTATTGAGATCAATGGGGAGTTGTGCTTTAACATGCTCATTGGATATGGCCTAAGATATACATTAACCACTTAGCTTCTTCATGATATTTAGCTTTTTTGGATGGGATTTTACCTTGCCTGCTTTACTAAAAGTAAAAGATAAGAGATTATTCTCTGCTTCTCCTGTAAAGTTGGCTAGAACACAGGGAAGGATCAATGACTAGATGACCTTCTGGGGTCCCTTCCAACCCTGATATTCTATTCTATGACTATAGCAGAAACAATGTTAACTTACTATCACAAATAGCTACAGGTAGAAAGCGACAAATGATGTTATTTTAAGAAAAAATAAAAGAATGTGTAGGGTTTTTTTTTTTTTTTTGGTATCAGGCTACAAAGAGGGATTGGAGTGTCCCTGTGGAAAAAAAAAGCCTCCACACTATGTGCTATGGACAGTACAATCATACTTTGCAAGTGATATAAACAAGATTCTCCTAAACCCAACACATGCAGACCTGTTTCAAACATGCTAAACTGTTCAAGGGTTTAAACTCTGTTATATCTGTTAAAATGTGACCGTTTCTGACAACCATGACAATATTGTTTTAATTACTATTATTAAGTGCTTGTAGCTCTTAGAAACCCCAACAGAGATCAGAGTCCCATTGTGCCAGACCAGTATTTCTCAAACGGGGGTCCTGACCCAAAAGGGGATCTCAAGGCTATCGTATGGGGGATATGAGATCACAAAAAATATTGCCAGGGGTAGGGGGAGTACAGCAGCAGATGCCGCTCTCTGGCCGCCCAGAAGAAAGGGTGGCAATACCATGAGCATGTGCCTATAAGTATGTACAGTCATTTGCTATCTGTTTGGTTTTTTTGGGGTGGGGTGGGGGTCATCACAGCCAGAAATATTTTCAAAGGGGGACCCAGCAAAAAAAGTCTGAGAACACCTATGCTAGACACTATACCAACACATAACGGCAGATTGTCCCTGCCTCCAAGAGCTTTCGGTCTACATAGGGAAGACTGAAGAAGGATGGGAGAAAGGAAATAATGTCCTCCTCCTTTTGTAAATGAGGAATTGAGGAACTAAAGTCTCACAGTAAAGTCTGTGATAGAGTTAGGAACTGAAGGCAGATCTCCTGACCCCCGGCTCAGTGCTTTAACTACAAGACCATCTTTCCTTGCTGTATAATTGAATATTATAAGAACATAGCAGCTAAAAATGGGAAAGATCTAATGTCCTCGATGACTGAGAGAACCTCACTACCTCCTGTCTTTTGGCAACAGATAACGTTCCTTGTGATTTCTAAAAGCAAGAAAGCTGATGAAGGGCACAGGACTTACTCAGCTCAGATGACTCTTGAAGCAAGATTTATGCAGGATGTTTTCCCATCTTTAAGTTCATTAAAATAAATAATACCTGCCTGTTATTTTAAAAAAACCAGCTGTAAAATGATCACTCTGACATAAAAAGGATTTGCCTTAATTGTGAAATAATCCTATGGCTTCAGAACCATACAGTAACTTTTCCATCCCCAGGGCAACATTTTACTGCTATTATTAGTCTCTAAACCAGACACATAACTGGCAAATCTACAGCAAAATTGAACGTCAAGTCGCAGAAGAACTTCTGTTGCTCTTAAGGATTTGCTGCTAAAGTTTTTCTGTTCTGCTGGGGCTAATCCTGCATCCAGTGATGAAATGGGGGAAGGGATAGCTCAGTGGTTTGAGCATTAGCTTGCAAAACTTGGGGTTGTGAGATCAATCCTTGAGGGGGTCATTTAGGGATCTGGGACCAAAATTGGGAATTGGTCCTGCAGGGGGTTGGACTAGGTGACATCCTGAGGTCCCTTCCAGCACTGATATTCCATGAAATAGGAAACATTCTATTGACTTCAGTGGATATTGGAATTAGTTTTTGGAGTTGAGGTATCGCTGTGAGGAGACGTCAGACATTCCATAGATAAATCATTTTGTTTGGGAGCAGAAAATCACTTCTCTGGATCACATGATGTTAAAGGAACCTTGAGGGATAAAATAAAGGCAGTTAGAGACCAGTGATTTCATAAGTACCTCTTGCATGTTAATAGCTTACAATATGAACCATACTTAGTACAAGAAGGAAACAGAAAGAGCAAACATCCTAAGAATGTGTGGAAACTTTCATTTTCACTGATCCTTGTGACTTAGAGAGGTAGTGCCCAAATAAAAGTATAACTCAGAAATTATATATATTTCCTCAAATACTAAAATACAGTCATCATTGAAGAACACTCTCAGCTCAGCAGTAGGAAAGCCAAGAACCCAAAACTATGTAGAGAAGGAGAAGCAATAAATGAAAGCCTCCTTATTGAGTTGCCCCTTGATAACAAGGAGCTTTGGGATGACTTTATCCAATAACTTCCTTGTGATGGGGTAGTCTGCCTCCTTAAAGGTAGTGCTAGCTACTGGTCAGCCCACCCTGTCATGTGGCTTGGCCCTTTAAAATTTTGGAAGGTCCAGTGTATATAAACATACAAGGACCTAAGAGATACTGATAGAGAGGAAGCTGTCCTGGGAATAAGTAATGCTTAGGAGGAAATCCTGTCACTGGGTCTTTAAGGGCCTGGGACCAGGAGCCTTGCAGAGAGGGCAGGGCAAGGCTCCCTCTCACTCAACCAATTGGGAATGAGGTAGGGGAAGGGGACTGGCATAAATTCTGTCTCTTCCCTCAGAGCAGGGTACTACTCGCAGAAGAAGATTGGGCTGTTAAGTATCTGGGTCTGAGGACTAACTTGGGAAAAGGGGCCAGCTGAGGCACAAGCTGGCTAAATTATAGCCCATCTCCAAGGAGGATAGCTGGGGACGCCTGTTTTGAGTTTTCTGAGCAGGGCTCTTAGATGGACCCAGAGTTGGGTGAGCTGGGGCAACTAACCAAAGTGAGTTATGCTGGTAGAAAGACTTAAAAAGTCAGACCCCATTAAGAGGTGCATGACTTGAACCGATTTAGTCGGAGTACTTGACTGACAGAACTGCAGGAGGCCCTGAGTATAATCCCCCTGACGGGCCATGAGGGGGCCACTGAGTGTTGTGCTGGAGGGCAGCACCCCATGACACCCCTCTTCTGCTGAACATACCCATGCTCTTTCAGGGTCTAGGGCTGGCTGCAGTTATGAGATGCAGCTTGGATGGAAACTTGCCAATGTGGCACATGGCTCAAGTGAAAACAAAAGAGCAGAGCCTGCCTTCAAAATGCCGAGTGTCATTGCGCAGACCTGGCCTGGTGCTGCTGGCCTGCTCTGATGCTTAGTAGTGAACCTGTCTAGCATGCCGTAAGCTTGATTGTGACCTTCTGTTTTGATTTCTTAGCCAAGATGAGATCAAGTAAAACAAAACATCAATGATCTATCACAATCAGTGACCTTCTTAACCCACAGGCTATAGAACCTGTTGATTTATGGCATGATGCTGGGGTCATGATTTTTCTCTGTAAATATCTTTGCCCTCCCCGAAATGATTTTTTTTAAATTTCTTTTTGAGGAGACACCTTGCATTTTCTTGAAGGAGTGACCCTGATGGAATTCCATACTTCCAGTTACCTGGCCCCTTCTCTAATGTGCTATTTCTAATGCTGCCATAACAGGTTACAACGAACTTCACCTGGAATGGTCCTTTAGAATATGTGCTAACTGCTTGTGCTAAACTATCTATTCAATCTTGTATTTAATTGTGATACTCTGAGTTCCTTTCCCAGATCTGACAAAGAGCTCCGTGTAGCTCAAAAGCTTGTTTCTCTCACCAAAAGAAGTTGGTCCAATGAAAGATGTTACCTCACCCACCTTGTCTCTTCAATATCTTAGGACCAACACTGCATAAAACAAAGATGACATGCTTATTGATTTCATTTTCATTCTCAAGCTTATGCCTTAATCCCCTTAGAAGATGGCTTGCAGAAACACTTGGGTATAAGAACCTGATCAGAAAACATGGTGCATTGTCTTGTTGAAAGCATCTTTTCATTTTCCACATGAGAAAAAGTGGGCTGTCTGTGCAAAGCATTGTGTAAGTGGCTCCTAGTTAAATCCTTTAACGAGTACTTAATCATTCAAATGGTCAGGTTCATGGCGGAAGAATTGGAAGATTATTGGTAAACAAACTACGTTCATCTAGTGCCTTTCTTCCCAAAGCAATTTACAAAGTGATACAAAACAGGCATCTCCTCATTCATCACTGAAACACAACCTGCTCTGGTGTGAAGCATGACAACTAGTTTCAATGATATACAGCAGTTTAGGACAAGGAGCAGAGAATATATTTACTCTATTGAAACTGCAGTGGTTGTTTAGAGAGACAATATAATAAAACAAGATGAAATTTGGCCGGAACAGTAGTGTTTACACCTCTCTCACAAAAATCCAAAGGCCTTTGTTTTATGCCTCATCCAAAAGATAGCACTTCCAGCAGTGCAGTGACCCATCTCAACATGCGAGCCATGCCTCCTGCTGAGTAACACACATTGCCTTTAGATGCTCTTTTAAGACTTTAGAAAGGCATACTGACTCTTTAACGGGAGGTCTGGCCCAGTGGGTCTTTTCCTTGGGTCTCAGCCTCTTTGTGGGCATTCTGGGAGTTGTAGTTCCCAGAAGGAGCATGTGACAGAGCAAGGCTTGCTGGGAAGCAGGATAAAAGGCAGGTCCTGTTCATCAGTAGGAAAAGAGGCTAGGGAGTAGGAGGTGGGATAGAGGTTTCTCATTCTGAGAGCTGGGGGAAGAGAACCTGGTGAACAGCTACAGAGAGCTAGGCAAGCTGGGGAGTGGTGATGCATTAATAGAGGTGAATCTGAAGATTTAGATAGCCACAAGTTCTCAGTGAGATCAGTGGTGTGACCTTGAAGCCTGATGTCTGCACTTGCTCACTTTAGGGGCTTCAAGTTAAGGCTTCCAGAGGTAGAGAGGAAGTTGCACCCTGTGCATTAGGGGAATGACTGTGTCCCAGGAAGGCCACGGATCTGTGTTATACGTGGACTTTGTTACCCAGGAAGAAGGCGGTTTTTGTTTTGGTTAAAAGGCCACATCACCCAACCAGCTAGAGGGAAACCTGCTGTTATAAAGGTAAGAGTCTGCTACAGATCCATCCTGTTCAAGTAGGAGTTCAGTGTGACTCACTTAATTGGGTAAAATCTGACAGGGTGGCAACTGTAATATAGTATAGCAAGATGCGGAGAAAACTATTGACAGGAAGCTTTTGTCCCAGTTGTCTCAATCTATCCAGTGACAAGCAGATTGGATTAAAATCTGTATTGTCCCCAGAAGTGTTGTTTTCCCTGTAGGTTGCTTCTCCTAGAAAGGGAAGCTACACACTTGATTTTTATAACCCTATGTCTCCTGTTTACTAAAATCATGATGCTTTTAACATGAAACCCCACTCTTCAAATGTTGCTTAATGCTACCTTTCCTTCTACTGTTCACTTACAAACTTTTTTTTAATCTGTTCCCCTCTGCTATTTCTGGCATTGGGCCTTCAGCTAACCTTCTGGATGATTTTGATTTGACTTAATTTTATTTGTTCTTTCTGTGTGTTTTGGTGTGGCTTTTTTTTTTTTTTAAATTGTGGCATTGAAATTTAACCTAGGGTTTGGATTGCTTACCAGAAAATCATGGGTTTAGTTGACTGGCATATATATCTGCAGAGGGAAAGAAATTCTAGTGACCCAAACCTTTGTGTAGTAAAATAACACACATCCTGCATTAGATTATGATTCTGAGCTGTCTCTTTAGGTGTTTTATAGGCTTAAGTAAAAGCAAAAATTTGCAGTTTCTGTAAGTCAATCATGTTTTTTTAAAACCTATGATGAAAGAATCTGATTATGTTACAACTTTAAGGTGGTTATTGCTAACATCTAATAAAACCATGGCAGTACCTTACTCTCTCAGAATAAAAAAGTTGGCCTCTAGGTCATGACACTGAGTTTCTGTAGCATTAGCCCAGACTGCTATATGCCTAAATTATTGGCTTTGTGAGCTATTAGCTGAATATTAACTCTACATAACCTCTTGACATCTGTAGTGTCTCATCTAGTGGGTTATCCTAATGAAGACCATGACTGATTGATAGAGTTCTCCAATGGATGCATCAGAGAATCAGTAGCTGCTGCCGTTCACATCAGAGCGTTTCCAGATCAATTTCAGGAGGTAGTACTCCCTGGGTCTACACTGTCATAGAGAACACACCCTTTTAGAAGAGAGCCCAGGTGTGGTCCATGTTGATATCCTAGTGGCAGCCAGAAGCCCCAATCCAGATTCGTACTCTTGGCTTGCTATACAAGATCAGGTGAAGGCATATGGGCACAAATGAGCCTCTTTTCTGCAAACATATGCCTCGGATGCTGAAGGTTTTAGTGAGATCTGGAGGGAAGAACTAAATACTGTGTGTTGGTCAATGACCAAGACCGGACAGGATAACTGAAATGAGAGAAGGTGATTTTCATGTTATGCTGATGTCTGCATTTACCATAGCTGTAAAATGACCAGGACTCATCAATACTTTTATGAACAACTTTGCTGCTTTTGTTTACCTGCTCATAACAGTTAGCTTGTGGAGATGCGTTCATCGTCAGTTGTGAGTCATTTCTGTTTAGCATATGAGTAATAAAGTCTGTCTTGTCTAATCTCTGACAGAAAACACTTTTTTTTTTTCTTAGATGTACTGGCTGCCTACAGGTTGATTTCTGCAGCCCTTTCATCAAATGGTCAAAAACAGGCAGTAAAATTATTTTAGTTTCTTGTGGCACGGTAGTCAGATGGTATTATAATTAAGGAATGGTGTCAAGGTTCCTCCCCCACTCTGAACTCTAGGGTACAGATGTGGGGACCTGCATGGAAACCTCCTAAGCTTACTTTTACCAGCTTAGGTTAAAACTTCGCCAAGCTATAAATTAATTTTATCTTTTGTCCTTGGAATAACCACTGCCACCACCAAACTCTAACTGGGTTTACTGAGAAACATAGTTTAGACTCATCTTTCCCCCCAAAATCCTCCCAACCCTTGCACCCCACTTCCTGGGAAAGGTTTGGTAAAAATCCTCACCAATTTGCATAGGTGACCACAGACCCAAACCCTTGGATCTGAGAACAATGAAAAAGCATTCAGTTTTCTTACAAGAAGACTTTTAATAGAAATAGGAGTGAAGGAATCATCCCTGTAAAATCAGGATGGTAGGTACCTTACAGGGTAATTGGATTCAAACCATAGAGAATCCCTCTAGGCAAAACCTTAAGTTACAAAAAAGATACACAGACAGAAATAGTCATTTTATTCAGCACAATTCTTTTCTCAGCCATTTAAAGAAATCATAATCTAACGCATACCTAGCTAGATTACTTACTAAAAGTTCTAAGACTCCATTCCTGGTCTATCCCTGGCAAAAGCAGCAAACCGACAGATGCAGACCCTTTGTTTCTCTCCCTCCTCCAAGCTTTTGAAAGTATCTTGTCTCCTCATTGGTCATTTTGGTCAGGTGCCAGCGAGGTTACCTTTAGCTTCTTAACCCTTTACAGGTGAGAGGAGTTTTCCTCTGGCCAGGAAGGATTTTAAAGGGGTTTACCCTTCCCTTTACATTTATGACAAGTGGAATGATGATTACGTGCTGTCTTATCTAATTCTGGATTTACTGAATTCTAGATCCTACTGAATTCAGGGGAAGTCAAGATCTACCTTTGGCTGTCTCTTCTGAAGCTTACTGGAATTCCATCTCTGTTTAACCCAAAACACAGTCTCAAGTATAATGCTCCCTATGGAAGTTCAGCCTACCTGGCAGCAACAATGAATTTTGAAGGCTGCAAAACTAGATGCCAATTTATGCTGTTTTAGCACATAATCTGAATGCCTCTATTGTTTTAGGATTGTGGAGAAAACCTGTGGAATGTGACCCTTTAAACTAGACCTCATCATAACCCTCAAATCAGTTCAGCAACTCATGACTGCATTCCAGATTTGGCAAGATCTGCTACACTGCAGATGATTGGGGGTCCCCTAATTGCTATCCATTGGAAAAATGTCTTTTTAATCACCAAGTATTCAAGGTTAATCCAGAGCGATTCCCCTCAGAACGCAGGAAAATTGTTTTGCTTGCCTATGCATGAAAGAGTTCACGACTGTTTTCTGTCTCTCTCATTCTAAACATCCTGTTTTTGTGTTTTTTTTTTTTCCTGTGGCCATGAATTCTTTTTTTAATGCAGCTAGCAAGCAAAACACAACTTTATCACATGTGTTACATTGATGTGTTGTCAGTTCCCATTTCCTGACTATTAATCCCTCTTCTCATGTGTGAAATTTTACATTTCAATCAGTAGATCTTTCCTTTGAACACCTAATTCCTCTAAGACCAAGGTTCCCAATCTGTGGTTGCTGCTGGTCACATGGTGTTGCTTCTCCCAGGGTCCAGCAGGCCTGCCAGACCCACACTTCCCATATATCCAGAGGATATAATAATCTACCTGCCTCAGGGAGTCAGCAGAAGGGACATAACGTTCCCCACCAGGCTCAACACCAGCTAACAGGATGGGGTGCTTCAGTTTAAGACAACTTCTGTACCAGGTTGGCTAAGTCCCATATAGTATAGCTCCTCTACAAAAATGTCTTAGTCTTCATCCCTATAAACGTTCTTATCAGGAACAGAGTAGGCATAGAGCAAAAATCTATGGGGTCTAAGAAACATTAAAAGTATCCAACCCAACCATAGTATTAAACGTGTTTTCCACCATCTCCTCTAGCAGAAGGATAGGAAATGGGAAGTATGGCTGAAAATGATTCGTCACCTACCTAAAACTGATGCTCCTCAATTTGAGACATCTCAGCTGAGCAATAAAACTCCAGCAAATGTCAAAAGCAATTATGCTCCCTGATATGTCACGCTTCAGAATAACCTTCCTGTGAATGATAATCTACTGTTGATGGAGAGCTGCTTGTTGGTCTCGAATAGTAAGGTCTTGACTCATCTGTTAACCAGGAAAGTTGTTTGTGTGTGGTCCAGTGTTAGAGCAATATGGTATCACGTGAAAAAGGCAACCTGCTCACTTTATTTATTTTTTCAGACACTGCCTATACTTCATTCTAGTACTATCCCTATCGAAAACAACACTTAATATGGTAAGGTGATTTCCTCCTCCTGTTTAAATTCACTCCATACTCCCCTTTGGGACTATAAAATTTCCCATACTTGGTCTCGGCACACAGGTGAGATTAAAGCTGACAATCTTCCTTTTCTACACCGTGCACTGAGTCCCCTGCATATCACACCCTACACACGGCATAGCCAAACTAAGAGCTGTCCCTGAAGATACCCTTGTGACTAGGATGATCTCCTTTCTTTCAGATTAACAGTAAGGCCCATGAAGAAGTCCATGTACCTGAGGTCTGCCTCTTTGCAGCTGGAATATCCCCACACTCAAGACAGTGCAAGCAGTGTCTATTTGTAGGGGCTTCCAGCACAGGGACCCCAAAGGATTTCATTGTTCAGCACACTCCTTTAAAGAATTTCTACTGCTAGGAGGGGTTGGATTGAAATAGGAAAGGAAAATCACTTTCTCCTTAGTTGTGAAGAACTTTTAGAGTGTATTTGTAAATGCTGGTCACTCACAGTTGGACTGACTACCTGCCACTGCAGTGAAGGAATTCTTGTATTGGCTAGCAAAATGGGTTTCCTTCATAGACAAGCAGCACATGGGATGCGATGGCTGACAACTAGAAAGAACGGGGAGGACACAAATATACTGTCATACTTTCTCTCGCAGTAAGCAACTGCATTATGCCTAGCCTAAAGGCACAGCTTGTTTCACTCTGATTAGCTCCCAAATTGCTATCTTTCATACGGTGCTAATAACTATGAGCTGTGAATAGACTGACTTGCTCACCATACTGAAACCAAGGGCTGAAGCAAACGCTGATCTGTTGTCAGATTCTAATTCAGGGGTCTCAAACTCATGGCCACATGAGGACTAGTACATTGGCCCGAGGGCTGCCCCCTCCCTGCCCCTGAGGGGTGCAGGGTGCATCAGGGGGTTGGGGTGCAGGAGGGGTGTGGGGTGCAACAGGGTGTTCGGCTGCAGGATGGGTTCGGGGGTGGATCTGGTCCAGTGCGCAGTGGGGACAGGGCAGGGCAGCCTCCCTGCCCCCATGCCACTCCAGGAAGCGGCCAGGACCTGGGGGGGGGAGAGGGGGGCACAGTGGTCTGTGTGTTGCCCTGGCCACTCCTCTGGGTACCTCCCCTGAAGCAGGAACCATGGCCAATGGGAGCTTTGGGGGAGGTACCTGGAGGAGCAGCCAGTGCAACACACAGACCACTGTGCCCCCCCACCAGGTCCTGGCCGCTTCCTGGAGCGGTGTAGGGGTAGGGAGCCTGCTCTGCCTCCGGTGCGCGCCAGGACGGAGCTGCTCTAGGTAAATGCTGGGGGAGGGGGGTGCTGCGCGGAGCTGGCGGGCTGCGTGTTTGAGACCCCTGTTCTAATTGGCTGTTGGAGAGAAGCTGTCATTCACAGCTCAAACCTCTTTCATGTATGTGCGTTGGGGGGAGGGATAGCTCCGTGGTTTGAGCATTTGCCTGCTAAACCCAGGGTTGTGAGTTCAATCCTTGAGGGGGCCATTTGGGATCTGGGGCAAAAACTAGGGATTGGTCCTGCTTTGAGCAGGGGGTTGGACTAGATGACCTCCTGAGGTCCCTACCAACCCTGATTCTATGCTTCTTCCAGTGTGTGATGAATGAATTACATCAGCCAAGAGAAGTTTGAATACATTGTATTTTGCATGGGAGGATCTATATGTTCAACTCTCCTTACTATCTGAAAGGCACCGGACCTGATGTGTCTGTGAACTTCAAAGTCTTTCATAAGACTTAATAAAATGACATTTAAAAGGGAGCTGAGGTTTTGGAAACTTTGTTTTTCCTTTCTAGCCATAAAAGGAAGCTCAGCACATCGAGGGATAAAATTTGAGAACTGCTGCTTGACAGTTCAACATAAACAATCCCAGTGATGAAAGCACAATATGGGGATAATTATCTGTTCAAATAAATCTGCTTGATGCTAATGAGCATTTGAACAATCCATTAAGCAGTCAGATTTTCCTGGGCAATCTTCTCTAGTAAGCAAAAATGACACATCTGAAACTTTTATTAAGTATACAGTTTCCTCTCTGCGTCTCCTCTGCCTTTGATATAGATCCCTTTCCTAATACAGTACCTTCTTTCTGTATCTCCACTAGCAAGAATTTAGTCCCATATGACAGTGCACCCCTCTCAGTTTAGTGACAGTCAATAGATGAAGGATGGATGGGCCAGTTCGGATAAAATAAAAACTGACCCAAATCTTCACTGCCACAGCAACGTGGGCAACCAGACCCAAGACCGGTTTCCAGTCTGAGCTTCAGAGTCACTTTTTGGAGACAGCTGTGGACGTAGCAGCCTTCCATAATTACATAGTGCCCTGAGTGGGCTATGCAGGAATTGCACAAAATCTCCCTAGCTCACCTCTGCTGCACTCCAGCTCCCTCTCAACCTCTGCTATGTGGGCACCTAGAAGACCGAAGTCTTTACCATGCATGTCCCAAAGTTGACTTTGCATTGGAGGAAGAGGTTCTCTGTCAGCCACAGTTTTGCCCCTTTAGAGATTTTTGTGGTCCCAAAATTTGAAAAATTCTGCTCCGCTCCATAGTTGTCCAGAAAATGTGTGGGAGGGGAACATGCATGAAAATGTCATCGAAATGTTTGCCTTGGAAAAATTAATCAACATTAAAAATTGAAAAATGTTTACCAGCTCAAATGTATATAAAATTCTGGTTATTGCATGTACTGGGGCTTGTCATCCTGGTCACTTACAATAACTCAGATATTACTCTTTAGCGGTGTTTATGTAATTTAAATGTGTATCTGGATGACCTCACATATTTGCCAAAGTGTCCTACCAAAATAGCCACACGTGCCACGAGCCTTTACTTGTCAGAACATTCATACCAAAAGCTCATTTTTGTTATGTCTTGTTGCTGTTCTAAGGTTTCAGCCGTCCAGTGAGGGGAGTGAGAAACACAATAGCATAGGACTAAAAGGACCAATCACAAGTTTGCTATAAAACCAATAAGATCGATTATTATCCAAATGCCTTCATAAGGATTTATGAATAACGAACCTGTTCAGTGATGCTGGAATGTTTTTAACAGTGGGGTGCTGAAAGCCAGCCCACTTAGCCCTATCCACCCCCCTCTTCCCAGAGCTGGGGCAGGCAGCTGAGACCCCAGGCATGCGGGGCCAGCAGTTGAGACCCTGGGGGTGCTGCAGTACCCCCTGTTCCTGTGCCTATGAACACAGTCACTGCTGATCAGCGAATCATTTGCAATCCAGTCCTAATTATAAGGACTACATTGCCCAAATTAATAGTTAACCTGCTCTAGTACATGGCCTTTTCATTGGCTCCCAAAGTAGGAGTTTGCTCTTCATGTGCATCTTAATGCACATACCCCTTGATTTCCTACAGAATTTTAAAAACACTGAATTCCTGCATGGAGCTGTACTTACAGGTCTCTGCACAGCATATCTATTAGTGTTGATAACAGTTTTTCCTTCCCAGGGAGGTTTACCTGCCTTGATCTAGGAAGCACTGGTAGGTGTTAGTCTACATTTTTAAGCAGACCTCAAAAAAGAATACAACCATTTTGGAAAGTTCCGTTTTTTCAAAGTCATGCAGTGCTGTATGCACACCTCTATCTGGACTTGATTTTTATCCCTGAATGCCAGTACAGGAATAAAGATGATGGAAACACCTGCTGTTGAAATAGAAGATGGTGAATTAAGAGCTTGATGCTATTTTCCTGATGACGTGAGACTCTCAAGGGCCAGAGTGGAACGGCAGTATTTGGGGAAAATGAATTGTTAATTCATTGATTTTTTTCTAGTCTTTTGAAGTTACACACAATTCAGAAAGGCATTGGTGCCATTAATAAAACTTCCATGAGCCCAAGATGTGGGGGGAGAAAATCAGCATTAGACTTTTCCATAATTAATCCCTTGGGACAGTAGTGGAGAAGATGCAAGGCTAAAGAGTTTAAAAGCAGCTACAGAGAAGTTGGTGATGGTGCATGGGTTTGAGTCTGGGATTTAAAAGGGGATGGTGTTGATGGTCCTGTGCTAAAGCATCAAAATGAAAAGTGTTTGGGGGCTGGGGGAGGAGAGACAAGTTACTTAGCTCGTGTCTATTTTTATATGTCATTGATGAAACTGAATGTTAACCTCTCTGTACTTGAAGGGATGGCATCACCACCTTCCAAAGGAGGTTCATCGCCAAAGACACTTGTGCAGCTGGTTGGTGAGGCAGCTGGCGAGGCAGAATGGTGGCATCTCACCCTCTCTGCTCCTAGATTGCTGCCCTTCAGTGATCTTTCCAAGCTGTGCCTGAGCTTAGAATACAAATTAGAAGCCGCTTGGTTGACTGCAGTGGAGTTACACCAGCGCACCCCGAGAAGAAGTGAGAGGGGAACTGAGCCTGAGGCAGTACGTCTACAGAAATAAATACAATAATAATAGGCTCAGTATTTCATCTGTGGAATTTGTATTTTGTACATCAACACAGAAGGCCAAACCTGTCTTCCGGTGCAGATGTGTCGCCCTTACCACTGATGTCAAGGCGAGCCATGTGACTCTAAAGGCAGAATTTGGCCCTTTTATCGTGGGTATGTTACTACTTTCTGTAAACAAACCAGGTAGTCAGACAATGTGCACATAGACCAAGATTTTCAAAAATGGCTAGTGGTTTTACATGTCTGTCTTTGAGTGCCCATTTTGTGACCCCTTAAGGGTGGTTTTCAGAGGGTAGGTGCTCAACTTCTACCAAAAACTAGGCACTTTTTAAGGTGCCTTAACCAAGTTACTCAAGATCACCATTGACAATCTTGGCCATATCTCTTCCAGGGATGTTACTCTGGCCCCTTCCTAGTTTTGAAATTGAGATTAATAGGTGTATGGAGGAGGAGATTTGGAGACAGGGTGTTCGGGGGAGTGGATGTGGGGGGGAACCATTTAGCTTGCTTGCTGCTTCCTGATGAAAATGTGAGCATTTGGCAATTAAGATGGCTAACCTCATTATTTTCTCAGCCAGGCTTACAATAGTACTGCCAACTGGATGTTATCACATACAGTAGGTCATAAAGCCTACTCAGTTTTTGTTTCTCTCTCTCTCTCTCTCTCTCTGTTTTTGTTCCTGGTGTCTCTTGCTACACTGCTACTTAGCTTTCTTTGTCATGCAAGATGTCCTCTTTTTCTAGGTGTTTGCTCTTCTCTCTTTCCTTGTGATATTGACTAGAGTGGCTGGAAAAAAATTTCCATGCAACATTTTGAATAACTAGCTTTTTCTTTCTGACAAATTTCCCTTTTCTATCAACTTTTGGGGTGTCTTTCATTGTAAAACTGAAAATGTGTCAGTTTTTGACAACTGAAGACCAAAATTTTGTGGGTTTTTTTTGACAGCCCCAAAATTCCATGGAAAAAGGTTAATGAAACCATACAAATTCCATTAAAAATTTCAACTTTTTTTTTTTTTGTGGAAAAGTGAAACACATCTTTCAACCAGATCTTATACTGATGTCTTTCCACTCTCTATTAGGACCGGTTAGAATTTTTTTGTGTGGAAAATGCAACTCTTTTTTAAGTCTAAATCTCAATGTTTCAAAAAATATGTAGGTTTTGATGAAAATGCATTTAATTTTAAAATGAAAGTTTTCATTTTATGTCAAACATTTTAAAAAGGTTGAAATTGGAAGAAATGTTTCCATTTTATCAAAACATTCAATGACCTTGTTTCAGAATTTTGTGTCGTGGGAGAGTTTGAATTTTTTTTTTTTGCCCCATTTCAAAATGGGGAAAAATATTGGAAATTGCAGAATTTCCCATGAAATGGAAAATCCAGTTCTTTGATCATCTTTATCAGCTCATGATTCTGCTCCATGTAACTGACTTTGCATAGATTTCAAAAATATCCTTTAAAATAGAGAGAGCTTCTTCTTTTTCAATAGTCTAATTCTTCCAGAGATACTATCACTTCAGACCGTGAGTCTTTTGTCGTAGAGGACGTTGCTGCCTTTTTAGCAGCTGTCCAATCAAAGCCAATTGATTACTTACACTTCTTATCAATAAGATTTCTCTGGCAAAAAGGCTTAAGTCACCTACCTTCACTGTCTTGGTTTTCCCATCTATAAAAAGAGTAAAATATTGCATTTACCTTCTTCGCAGGGCAACAGTACATTTTAATTAGTGTACATAAGGCAATTTGGGATTCTCAGATGAAAGGCACAATGTAAACATGGTTTTTATTTAACAAGCTTTAACTATTAAACAGTTACTTTAGAAAATAAGTATTTTTGTTTTTTGTTTGTTTTAAAGGAACCCCCTCCCCCGCCCAGACCTTAGGCCAGCTGAATAACTTAGAGAAACAATTTTTTGTGTTTCTTAATTGTCGCTGGTTTTCAGGGATATTCTTTATTCAATGCATTGAGCCATAATATGTCACTGTCCATGTCTTTACTTTTATTTCTAAAATGATTAAGAATTTGTTAGAAAAGATGTTGCTAAATGCCTCTAGCATGTACATACTTTTCTGAATGTCAATTTTTGGCATGTCATTGAAGTTAAATCTTTATTTGTTGGTAGATGATGATTAATAGGATAGGTCAAAAATTGTTTGAGGTTTGGTACGTTCACATTGTGAAGGTCTTTATACTGAAGTCAACCACCAGCGAACAGAGGGTATGCCTACACTTCAATTAAACATCTATGGCTGGTCTGAGTCAGCTGACATGGGCTAACCATGGGTGCTTAATCGCAGTGTAGACCTACCCAAAGGGACTTGTGTTCAAACATGATTACTCCATATAGAAGCACTTCCTCTTTAGAAGGCTCTTTCTGGGTGCAATACCATCCTGTGCATCACTGAAAACTGTAAGTAGCACTCTTTCAGCCAATTCAGATCAGATTGTAATAATGAATGACTTCTGTTGATGCTCAAGATTAAATAGTTTCGGAGTAGCAGCCGTGTTAGTCTGTATTCGCAAAAAGAAAAGGAGTAGTTGTGGCACCTTAGCTGTAGCTCACGAAAGCTTATGCTCAAATAAATGTGTTAGTCTCTAAGGTGCCACAAGTACTCCTTTTCTTTTTAAGATTAAATGGATTTTCCATTCCCTGAGGGTGGAATTCAACCCTATGCATGGGACTTAAGTGGGATCTATACAGAGGGCCAGCATAAGGTCCCCATTCTCTTCAGCAGGGTGGTAACTTTAAGCACATGTTTAAGTCTAGTTGAGCTCCAATATGACTAAGCATAGGCTTAAAGTTAGGCACTGATTCAGGGAAGCACGTGTTTCTCATCCTATTTTGAAAGCTTCAGTGGGATGTAAGTGATGTGTAGTCCTTGCACAGGACTTGTGCATAGGGATGAATTTCTCCATGAATATTTCACTTTTCATTTCCTGCCAGGATGCACCCCATGTTCTTCATAGTGATATGATTATGGCATAATTCTGATGCATTTTGTACAAGATAGGTCATGTGAGGTGTCATTGGAAAAGTTTTTTTATGATTTGCTGAATATGATTATCATATTTGTATGCATGTATCACTTTTGTATCTAAAGTTAGGAATATTGACTATGTACCCGTATTTCAATTATGCTCACTCTGGGTGACACCCACAACTAGCTTTTCTGGTACAACAGTGAAGAAGCCAGACAGTGCTGATGGCCCATCAGCAAAGACAATGGACCTTCCTGTGAACATTCCAGACAGCCTGTAAGTAATGGCTGCTATAATGCAGCAAGGTCATGTGACCAGACCATATGTGTCTGGAGGCCATCTTGAGATGTCAGTATTTTTCCACAAACCAGTCTGGGAACCAAGTTGTGAAACACAGGGTTCCCGCCATATGCTAAATCAATATAAGGCAGGGAGTAAAATCATCTCTGATTCTTCACTCCCCACAGAAGAAGACTCCTGGAAACACCTGAGAGGGGGGAAAAGACTGAACTGGCGGAAGTGCTAGACCCAGGCTAAAGGGATTTCTAGCCTGTGTGAGAGACACCTGGGTATTCCAAGCTGTAAACCCAGTGTAGCTTCTCTCTTAAGAATCTGTAGCGTGCTTGTATCATCAGCTAGGGTGAGAATTAGTGTATGAATTTGCTATCTGTCTAGTACCTTAGGCTTAGTTTGCATTTTTGTTTATTTGCTAGATAATCTGCTTTGATCTGTTTGCTATCACTTAAAATCTATCTTTTGTAGTTAAAGCAAAAACAAGTTTATTATCTAAATCAGTGAGTTTGGACTGAAGTACTTGGGAATCCTAGCTCAGAAAGGCTGTTGCATATTCCTCCCCACATTGGGAGGAAGGGGGCAAACTCTATGAGCTTACACTGTACAGTTCACTGTGGAGTGCAAGACAGTATAATTTTGGGTTTATACTCCGAAGGGTTGCATGCCTGGGGAGCTGAGAGTTACCTTGGCTTTGGCTTTTCTACTCTTGGTTTGTGTAGTGGCTAGTCAGAGCCTGCGTTGTAACTGCAGCTGGGTGTGCCCCTACCTGTTTGTATGCTGGTGGAATTGTAAGACCAGGAGTGTGTCTGCAGCTTGTCACAGCTGTGCAGTGTGAGAGGGAGCCCAGGTTGGTGGGTCAGAGGGCTCAATGGTACGCCCAGTTCCAGGTGGCATCCCAGGGGGAACCAGTCATAGGGACATCTTCAGAAACACGAGAAATTAATCCAGCTTCGTCACTGTTTTCTTTAATCCATCTAATTCCCACAATTAGAATGTTAAGCTTTGATAACTCCACAGATAGTAAGCTACTAGTTACTTTCTTCTGCTCCTTAAGCCAGGTCAAGGCTCCAACGGGGCTAATGTAGTTTAGAAATGGATATAGATTTTATTTTTTTTAAGGAACTCTGAGATCTTATTTAATTCTTACCATCTATTTAGACATAAGACATTTATTATAAAAGAGAGATGAAAGGGGATTTTTAGTTGGAACTTTGAATTTCAAAATGCAATTTTTCCCCTTTTGTGTGAGAATCAATTTTGTATGTGTGCTTATTTCACAATTAAATTTGAGACAAATGTTTTTTTATGGATGCTTAGACTTTTTGAAATGGTTGTACACGGAAATAATTTTCAGATGCATGGAAATCTCACTTGCTGCAACAAATAATGAATACGTGTAATGGAAAAATTCCTTAAAACCATTTTTTGGAAATATTAGCAGAAGCTTAATAACAGTATAAAACTTGTTACAATAAGCTTTTGGAGCTGGAAGTGTATGCTGTAAACAACTTGCTTTTTTTCCCCCTCTGGAGAGACCATTTTCTTTATTAAATATTTTGGACTGTGAATTATTAAAAATGTGTCCTTTCATTAGTTCAGGTAATCTGTGTCATTAGCATTTTTATGTACAAAGTGTTTGTTCCTTTTACGAGTTTTGACTCCCATATTGAAAACTGAGAAGTGAATGAAATTATATATATATATATAATATTTATTTATTGGCTTGGTACCTGAGAGTTTATTTTGAACAGATCTTGCTTTTTTCAAATTATTACTTAATATTCTGCTGTAAATGGAACAATACACTTGAAAACTGGTTTGCTTTTTGCCTGTAAATTAGGAATAGCTAAAGAATTTCAGCCAAGTTTCTATAATGGGGCAAGAAGTACTTCAAGCACATTCCTTGCTTTTTTTATCAGCATTTTATGCTAGGATAAATCACCAAGGGAGAGCCAGTGTGATCACAGGATTGTAAATGCCCATTTTATTTGGGTTGCTTTTGCATAGTGAAAGGCCAGTAGCAGGATTAATTTGATCATCAGCTGACTTTGATGAATACCTGTAAGCAAAATCACTTGGAGAAAGCATTTTGAAGGTGAAAAATATGGTTGCTTAGGAACACGAGTTGCCATATCTGAACAAACCAAGAGACCATCTAGGTTCCAACAAGACTATCCCTACTCCCAAAGAACTTAGTTTGTCAGTGATAGCTAGAGATAGAAACTTGGTCACTTGATTCTCAAACACTTGCTCTAAATGTAGATGTGCTGCCAACCCATTGGGGGCTATTCTTTGTTCTTCTGTATTGTATTAACTGATACATCGTCGGGAAATCTATACTTCAAAGCGCAGCTGAAATAAGCAGGCATAACTCTGGAAGTAAATGCAGTTATGCCTGCTTATCTGGTTCCTGGTTTGACAATGCAGACCTAACATTGTTTTGGGAGGGATCATGTTAAACAGATGTCCTGGGATTTCACATAAATGCCTTTAAGCTTATACTAGCCCCACAAGGGTCCTCAGACTTCCAATCTACCTCCTATTACCCCCGCCCCCCTCACCCTGTCCTCCCAAAATGGGAATACAGATGGTCAGGAAGTTTTTCAGCAAAATGTTTTTTCATCAAAACGGAAAACTTTGGTGGGAACAGGTTGGGGTGGTTTTGACAAGTTTTCTCAACTCAAAGTTTGTTCGAAAAACTATCAAAACCAAAAACTTGTTTTTCTGGTTTGGAATATTTTTGTTTAGAAATTTAAGGTAAACATGGTACAGTTTTAGTACCATTTACTTGGTAGGAACAGTAGAAGATGCTCTGGTAATGGCAGTGAAAATGTGACTCTCCCACCTGTTCTAAGACGCAGTCCATTATCTCCGTAGGCTGAAAACACATCCCCCTTCCTGGGGTTTGACTTGTTCAACAAAAAATGAACACTAAGACAACATAGGGCTTGACTTTCCAAAGAGCTAAGCATCTGACACAATGCCAAAGCCAATAATAAATCTGGGTATTCAGGAACTGTTAAGATTAGACCCATAAAATCAACTCCAAACCTTCACTGCCCCAACCAAATCTACCCCGTCAGAGCAGCCCAGATCTGAAATCTGCTTCCTTCCTTTTTCATTCCCCCCAGCTTAATTTTGCTGGCAGTTGGTGCAGTGGGGGGACCATTCACCCCCTTCTGCCTTCCTCCAGTGTGAGGTCTGGCCATCTAATCAGAGGGCAACAGCAGTGAAGCTGTGTCACTTGCACCCACAGGGCACTCAGTGGGTGTGCAAAAGGAGTGCAACTTACAAGGGGTGAGAAGGGCAGAGAAAGTAGGATGTGGTGGGAGATGAGGCAAGATGAAGATTCTCTTCCCCCAACCCCAAGTAGGGTCCAGGAAGCAAATAGAGCATGCTCTGTAAGTGAGGGAGGCAGGAGATCTTCGTATAAGAAAGATGTCAGCTTATAAAGAAGCATTAAGTGGCAAATGGAGCTGCACTCAGAGGCTGGGAGAAATGTTTGCTCTGAAACATTGACAGCTAAATGTAATAACAAAGGCCTAAACTGAAGCACACAGCAGACTTCCTTCTCACACTTGCTGTTATGTGGGAGTTCAAAGCAGCTCATTAGGTGAGACAGAGAATAGGGCCCAGAATAATGACTGGAAAGAAGAACCCTGTTTTTATTATTGGCTTTGTCAAGCTGTCAATGGATCTAACACTGACTGCTAACAGGGACAACTCAGCTATCGTTGCATAGGTGTAAGGGGTGAAGTTATTTCTCATAGCTTGGGTTGTAGAGTTTCACTTAATTCCACTTCTCCAACCCCGGGAGCTATTCTCGTCAGTTCTGATCAGACAGGACTTGTAAGACTGTCAACACTTCTGTCAGTCACAGGAGATACAGAAGGCTGCAGTGGGTGAAGGAGATGTTTCCATATGTCCCAAAGCCCTACCCTGGGGCACTGTACTGAGTGCAAGACTTTATTTGTCCCCTGTGGGGAATCTTTTTCTCCTTGGTGTAGAGGATTGAGCATGGGGGATAGAAGTGAGGAGTTACAGCAAGTCAGGACTGGGATTAGAACTCAGTATGTCCTTGGGCAGATCATTTAAATTCTCTGTGTCAAATTCATCCCTGCTGTAACTTCAGTCTCTAGTTACCTCTGGCACATATCTGGCCCTCCAAGTGTCAGTTTCCACACATACAAACTGAAGATACTCGCCTACTTCGGTGAGGCGTAACTATGGGGTTCATGGTTTTGTTCAGTGCTCTGTAAATACAGCTTACTACCCATAGGTAAGCATAATTGACCACAGACTGCCCCAACCTCTACTCCTGGGCTATAGTTGGGCTGTACAGAATATAAATATGGGATAGGATTTGGCCATACATATTCTGGTATCATTTATGTGACAGAGGATACAAGTGTAGATGTAGGGTGAACAGTGCCAGCCTTAAAATGCTTGGTGGTCAGATGCCGATGTTCTGTCTTTTCCCCTTTCACTCATGCTCTCATTTTCTTCCTCCTTCTCCCGGTCAGGGCAAGCCTGCCTCATGCCCATCCAGGCCATGAGAGTTGGTAGCAGACCTCATCCACCTGGGGAGAGACCATCTTTTCGTGGATGAACAGTGGGGCTGCTTTTTGGTGAAGGATTTTTTCCCCTCTGTTTCAGTCCCACATTGTAAATCTCACTCATTTAAAAAACAACACCGACCCATCCCTCTGTCAGAATGTTACAGCTTGATCGCCCCAAAGGGGAGCAAGCAGATCCTGCTCCTGTGGCCTCAGGAGGGGCGCATAGGTCACATGCACCAAGGCAGGCAGGAGCAGCTGCTGCAGATATCATAACCACCTGGTTAAGGTGGCAGTAGCTAGAAAGCTGTGGATTGACTGGGTTGACTTGTTCCAAGACACATGAGCCACTTGCCAGCAAAAGAAGCAAGCAGGGTTGGATTAAGGCAATCCAGGGCCCTAGACACACCATGACACACAGCCCCACATGCTTCACCCACACAGTCCCATCACTCACTTGGAATAAGACTGGTGGTAGTGTTCCCTCCCTTCCAAAGAGGCAGGGGCAGCAGCCTGGGCCTCTGCTGTCTTTGGGCACAACAGAAAGGGCTGAGCACCCACAGGGAAGTGAATGTGAGCTGCAAGTTCTTGGTGCTTCTGAAAATCAAGCCATGCACGTCTCAAGTTGGGAGTGCAAAAATAGGGGCAGGCCACTTCCAAACATTTTCGCCATAGAAGCTTGTGGAAGATGTCCCACCAAGGCAAGGGGCAGAGGTTGGATTTGAATTCTAATGTTCTAACTACCAGTGCTGTACTTTAGCTAGTAGCTTTTCTCATGCAACTAGCCATTGCTCTTAAATATAACTTCTCAGCTCCCTGGGAGCTGTCTGGATGAAATGGATTTGCCACATCAAGCACATTTACAGTGTGATAGGTTCGGTCATAGAGACCCCCTTGGGACTGTCACCTGATGTGCTGAAATTACCTCTGAGCCCATTTTCCCTGCCAGCTTGGGACTTCCAGAACCCTGTCTGGTTGAGCCAGACACACTAGCTTGCTGTAACACAGACCAGTGTCTGGTCCACGCCCCCAAAGCTGCAGACTTAATGAAAAACAGCTCAGGAGGTTACCTATCTTCAGCACCTAGACACCCAGTTCCCAATGGGATCCAAACCCCAAATAAATCCATTTTACTCTGTATAAAGTGTATACAGGGTAAATTAATAAATTGTCTGCCTGCTATAACACTAATAGAGAGAGAGATGCACAGGTCTTTGCTCCCCCAGGTATTAATCACTTACTCTGGGTTTATTAATAAACAAAAGTGATTTTATTAGTATAAGAAGTAGGATTTAAATGGTTTCAAGTAATAGAACAAAGTAAGTCACCAAGGAAAATAAAGCAAAAACACGCAAGTCTAAGCCTAATACATTAAGAAACTGATTACAGGTAACATCTCACCCTCCGAGATGTTCCAATAAGCTTCTTTCACAGACTTGACTCCTTCCTAGTCTGGGCCCAGTCCTTTCCCATGGTACAGTCCTTGTTAGTTCCAGCAGATCTCTCACATAGTAAGCAGGGGGTTTCTCATGGCTAAGCACCCCTTCTGTCTTGCTTCACCCCCTTTTATAGCTTTGGCAGAAGGCAGGAATCTTTTATCTCTCTGGGTCCCCACCCCTCCTCCTAAATGGAAAAGTACCAGATTTAAGATGGATTTCATTATCAGGTGACATGGTCACGTGTCACCGTAAGACCCCTAGTCTCCACTCCTCCTGGATTGGCCTACACGTACACAGGAAGGTTTGCAGGTAAATAAACCACTTACAACCAATTGTCCTAGTCCATGGGAGCCATCAAGATTCTAAACCACCATTAATGGCCCACATTTTGCATAATTACAATAGGACCTCAGAGTTATACTTCATATTTCTAGCTTCAGATACAAGAATGATACATGCTTACAAATAGGAGGAATATATTCAATAGGTTATAACCTTTGTTATGATACTTTACAAGAGAGCTTTTGAATAAAGCATATTCCAGTTACATCATATTTACACTTATAAACATATTTCCATAAAACATATGGAGTGCAATGTCACAGTGCCTAGTCCTGGTCTATGATTAGGGAATAATGATTCCAATTAAGTGGATTGGCCTGTGCCCTCTTTTGAGTAAGAGACTGTTTAAATCTTGCAGGGGGCAGGTAACTCCAGTGCGGTTCCACCTGGCTTGAGTGCTGAACCCCTGTGGCACCTGTACATAAGGCTGGGGATGAGGCTGCATCTGGTGTGTGACTAGGATGGCTTTTAGAAACAGCAGGGCATGCTGGGATGCCTAGATCCATTATATAAGCATACCGCAATGCTCTCTTTGTTGCCGGCAAAAGGGAGATCCAAGTCAGAAGGTGGTTGAAGGATGCTGTACTGAGGTTTCTTTTTTCTTTGTCAAGCTAATATCCCTGTTCTCAATAAACTGGCTACAACTTGAGAAAACACATCGAGGCTAGCTTTCCCCACCTCCCTGACATGCCTTTTGAAAATCTCCCAGTGATCTCCCCCTTGTGGCTTTTCTTTTTCTGCATCACTCCAGGAAAGCGGTTATTTCCCTGGCAGGTCTTTTTGTAGTGACTGTGGATCTTCATACAGGCTACCTGGTCTCAGGTGACCCACAGTGGCCAGCAGACATGATGAGAGACTCGCCCAGACCACCTCTACTGAAAGGAGCTATCTATCGAACCCAGGCAGCCTTTACAGGAGAAGTAGAATAAAAGAGGGGAGGGGAAAGAGTGAGTCTTGGAACTTCCTTCTGTTCCTGGATGTTTGCTCAAAAGTTTGACTTAGAGCACTATGCAGCTCCTGCCGTAGTCAAGATTGCTGCTCAAGTGCTTGCCCTACAGGATCAGAAAGAGAATAATTATTTTTCCATGTCATGTGCCTCTTGATCTGCCATCTAGGAAGCTAAATCATTCCAGCATTTACCTTCAAGGGAAGAGATAAATTACAAAAAAAATCTGTTAAGGAATGCACAGAAGGAGAAAGTCACTTGTCAGCCTGCTCACCGTACTAACCAGTGTCACTGCGGTCTTTGCTAAAGAACTTCAGGGATAAGGATGACCGGTACTGGAAAGGGGAAGGCAAAAATGACTGATGAAAAGGATTGTCTGTGTCACTTCTGTGGCACCAGTCATTGAATTCAGCACCCCGTGTAGATCTGAGTGATGGCCTTCCTATATTTTTTAATGGCAAGGTGGCCGGTGATCATATATGCTAATTCTTCTACGCTAGAGATGTTTTAATTGTGGGTATTGTGTAACAGGCCCTAATCATGGGTTTCTTGTTTGTTTGTTTGTAATAATCATAGTTTAATTCTTGGCATCACCTACTTGCTAAATCAGATTTTGGAACTTAATTTGTCAAGCTTTATTTTTTTTTTCCTTGGGTTGATTTGGTCATATTGATAGTTCTCTGTGTAGGAATTAAAAAAAACCCTCTTGATTAACTGAAAGGGGAGTGAAATGAAATATACAAATACAGCTTTATTTCCCCTCCACTCTCAATGAATATCTTGAGGCTATTCTCAACATATTTTATGTCACATGGGTGAGTGTGAAAATGGAAATGCATAGGGAAAATGGAAAAACATGAACATTCCTGTTACTGAAACAAAACTAAATTATTATGACAAATAAGATCATGAATATGGAAAGGAAAACGAGAATAGTGTTTTTCCCATTGCCTAGCCCTAAATCTTGTGTGATTTGTACAAAGGAAATTCAACACATGAATGACCATAAAGTTGAGATGTGGAGAGCTGAGACCAGTGTAATATATAGAAGATATACAAACTGTTAAAAATAAATATTAAAAAATAGCCTATCATTTCTTTCTTAACAACAAAACATCCATCCTCCAATCCTTACAGTGTAGCTGCTTCAGTTCAGAGAATCCTAGAAATCGGAGCTTATTAACTCAACTAGTCCATCCACTGGCACGTGTAGGGTTGTTCCCTACTCTGCAAGTGAAATAGTGGCCCCATTGAAGTGAATGGCAAAACTGCCTCCAAAGTGGCTAGGATTCCACCCAATATTTCCTAGTGATTTGTCCAGTCTAGATTTTAACATCTCACTCGTTCTAGAGGAACATATCTGCTTTGAGACCTAAGTGTGCAATAGGCTCAGCTAGGATTTGAGTTTTAGAGCCAAATCATCCTCTCCCTGGGAAGAAGAAGCAGACATAGGCATCAGGAAGTTGCCAAATGATGATCTTCTGCAGTTTTAAACCTTCAAGGTCTCCCTAGATGGGGAACAGGGATTGTTCCCTTTCCTCTGTGACCTGTGCAAGAGGTTTGTCTTTAAGGCTTCAGGATCATCCAGACTCATGAAGACTTGCTTCCTTGGCAAACCTGTCCACTGTCCCCCCGGCCTTTAGTTCTTTCTTTCCTACAAATTTAAGCAATCCTGCATGGGCTGAACGGATCACTGGGTAGCACCAACAATGGAAACAATGACTAGTCTCAGGGGAGACAATTATGACGATGACCTTTTGTAGTCTCCTTTTGTCATCTACGCAGAAAAGAACCTCGTAGTTCAAAACCTTTCTACCGCCGAAGTTTCTCTCATATTGATGAAACTCAGACATAGCTGCAAAACAACTGTATCTTTGGTTAGCTCTCCCCCCCCCCATTAGTTTTCATTACGCCATTTTTCACTTTTGCAGTCATAACCAGGACAACTAGTGGAACTGTCAAAATGCCATGAAAGAGTCCATATTTTTGGCTCAACCACAAAGTACCCATAAATTTCATATTTCTTATGACATTTCCAGCCAGATTTTTACAGATGCAAGAAGTTCAGTTAGTTCACTAAGCTTTGGATAAATATCTGAACCAACCCCCCTCCCAGATATTTTTGAGTTTCACTCAGCAGCTGTAACTCAGTAAGCAAAGAATCCGCTTTGCTGAGCAGATGTTTCGGGTGATTGGTTTAGCTCTCTTGCTAATGTAACAAAAAACTGACATTGCCACTAATTTCTTGCCTACATCTGTTTTGGGTTGTGATAGTTATTCTGATTTTTATAAACAGCACACTGTTACATAGTTCATCAGCTATTGAGGTTTACAATATCCAAAGTGTGTGTTCATGAAAAGTGTCTTTTAATGCCTCATTTTACACAGGTTCCTTTAAGAAAGATGAACATGTAGAAATGTCAGCTGTTGCTAGTTCTCCATAGTCAGTGAAGTTGCTTGCCCTCTGCAGATGGTATGTATATAATTTGTAAAGTGCCACCAAAAATGTGGCACATTTCCACTGAAGGAATATTTACTGATCTTGGTTCAGAACAGGAGTTAAGGGATGGAATAACTGGATTCTTTTTAGGCCTGAGTTTTAACTCTCTGACTGGTCTTCATGGAACTGCCTACCTGGGACACTATTATTTACTGAACTCCTGTTAATTAGCCGAGCCAGGAGGGTGCTAATATAGAACCTCTAAATGTGCATTTTTGTTGATAACTACCTCACCTAGTAATAATAAAAAAAATCTATAAAATTGACTTTTTCTCAAAACCCCCCACTGATGCACCAGACAAATTTTTCAGATGGCTTCAGTTATCTTCCAGCATCTGCCCTGTAAATTTTGCTCGCTGACCTGACTGCAAAATGCCCTTTTATGTCCACAATTTTTAAAAATCTTTTTACTGTGCCCATGACCAGGATATCTCTGCACCTGCAACAACATGTACGAAACTTGCAATTCTGGCTGGTGTAAAGAATTGTGGACACAATTTCAACTGCTGCATTTGAAAATTGAGTCCATTAAGTCAGAACTCACAGTTTCAATGTTCAGATCACATTTCCTAAATGAGCCAGCCGATACATCTCCATGTCCTATCTCGATGCTGTCTGACGAATCATGTAGGGAGAGATTTCCCCTAACAGATGTTTCTGTATTAGTATTCACTGTTCATGGAGAAAATTCTGGGCTGCTGTTCAGTGCCTAGATTTTATTATTATTATTTTTTTTTTAAAAACATCTGACATCTGGGTTAAGTCCAATCATGCCCTTTCTTTTTTCTGGTGAAGGTAGTTGATTTGAAGTATATACTCCTGTCTTTTGTTTTACCCTACCTCATTGTATAAGGCATAGATGGGCAGTGTATGCATATATCATTTCCCATAACTTGTGGTCAGCTTGTGGCATTCTCTTCCACAGAAGGCCATCAAATGCAGTCTGCTGTAACTAGATTTTAGAAAGAAAAGGTTTGACAATGTCATATCCACAAACACAAGGGGCCTCAGTGCTGGTATCTTGAATTTGGGCTTTTTTTCACTTTTGGAGACACTTGCTTCTCCGGCCCCTAGGAGTCGCAGTGCCAGGGACTCACTTCCTCTCCTTCACCTGCCATCTTTGTGGACGACCCCAGCTAGCGGGGCTGCCTTGGTGTAGTTCTCCTCTCACCTCAGTTTTGCACTAGAGTATTATCACTGACTTTAAATGAGTTTTTGTTCCTGATTTAATCCTGTGTTAGTGAAAAGAGAATCATGCCCTGTGTTTTCACTGGAGGGTGGGGCGGGGGCTAGTGCAGAGAGCCAGGAGAGCAAGGACGTACAGAAGGACTGGGAGTGAGGAAATAAAAGTGTTGGAGAAAGAGAGAGTACCCTTAGGTCTTGTCTAAACTTGAAAGTGACACCAGTTTAACTTGGTTATTTTGGATTTGCTCAAACTGATTGATTCCTATAATCTCAAGCACACAACCTTTCTGAATCTGCCAAAAAGCAAGCAAACTCTCAGACCCATACTCCTCTTCCAATCTGTATTCACAGTCCATCATTGGTAGTGCTTCAGTGGGAGAGGAGCAAACCATGAAGATCCCTGGCTTCCTGTGGCTGGTGTTAAGCGCTTGGCTTGCTGAAAATCTTCCAGATAATACATTCTTCCTTCCTCATTTGCACAGTGAAGTATGAGGCTGAAAGGGCAAGAGGAGAAAGAAGATTAGTGGCCCTAAAAACCTCCTATTTTCTGTGATATAGCTTGGAGATTGACTCCAAAAATCTGGTTAGCTGGCAAATACAAATTCAGACACACTGGCTGCCAGATATGCCCAGCGGTATGTGTGCCGCCTGCTGATCCATGTGTTGTGTGGGCTGCCTGCCACTTGCATTACTTACATTGTGCTGGGATGCAATACCAGAGAACAGGAACCAAATGCAAAGTTAAACAGCATCTTTTCCCCTAGTTGACGTTCTTTCTTCTCTCGTTGATTTGCTTTGTTAGTTTTCTCCTGTCTTATCCTACAGCAGCAGGCAAGAATGCCAATGATGAGACCATTTTTTGGTTCAAACCTCAGACAGTGGTTTGGGGAGAGTTCACCTGACCTGAAATTTATAGCTAATTGATAAGGAAGGATTAAATTATTCTGATGAAATGAGGAAAACCCTCAGATAATGTTTTGGTGTGCTTTTTGTTTGAGGTTTGAAAACATCTGTGTGTAGTTAGAAGTCACAGTTGTGCAAATGTTCGCTGTGGATTGTCCTCACAACTCCCCAGTAAAATAATTTTATTATTACAATAGCACCTAGAAGCCTCAATCATTCATCTGGGCCTTGTGCTGGGTGCTGTACGCACACATGACAAAATGGAGGTTCCTGCCCTAAAGAATTTGCAGTCTAGGTATATGAGTGGATACAGGAGTAGAGAGCAGAGCTCAAGGTAACAGTAAGCTCATCAGCATTGTCATCCTCCACAATTGGTCCCCTCTTTTCCTTTGTCTATCCTAAGCATTTTGAGCCTCACCCCCAAAGTCCATTGAAGTGGATGCAAAGATTCCCAGGGGGTTTGGGATGAGACCATACATAGTGCTCATCACTATGACATCTAGCCACTCTGTTGGCAGGCTTAACAGAGAAGCCCAAGAAATGGAGAGAGACTGGACTACAGTGCAGTGGTTTCTCGACCGGCTGGGCAGTTTGAGGAAGACTGTACAACTGTACGGTAGTAGCCATTCTGTGGGCCAGTTGAGAGCTTGGGCCTTGAGGGCACCCTTCAGCTGTGCTCCAAAAGGGAAAATGTTCAGTGCGGCTGACAGTCACCTTGATTCTTTTGGTGACACGTTCCCACTTCCGCTCTTCTTAATCATGGAGTAAATTATGGCCAGAGTATCCGCCCTCATTATGAACTTTCTGGCTCTTGTTAGCTTGTGACGACCTGAACACTTCAGAACTTGGTTCTTTCAAATTGATCAGTGGAGACTTAACCATCTGGAGGTATTAATGTGCCTTGTGACGGGCTCAGGCCTTATGGTGGAGGGTGTGTGTGTGTGTGTGTGTGATAGGCCTTAAAACAAATTGGTTTTGCCCAGTTGTGCAGCACACAGAATCACTGTTCTATTGATCTAACTGCAGTGAATTTCTTTCTGCCTACAGAAGATCCTTTTAACATAAAGGGAAGACATTGTGGAAAGAACACATGAGGCTCATTTTAGGAGAGTAAGGATATTGATCTAGTATATAAATATACACTGCAATCACTGTTTGTTTTATATGTATCAGAACGTGTCCATACTGCCGAAGCCCCTAGGCTCATTTAAATCAATGAGATATAAAACACAAGATGTTGATCTATTCTAACAGCTGGCACCACATAGAGTCCCCAAGATGATGAGTGCAAATGCTATCCTAAGTGTGTGAATCCATGGAGACGCTTCTCCAAAATTGAGTAAGATCATCATTTAGAATTTAGATTACACCCACTCTTAATTCAGCCTCTTTCAGAGAAAGAGTGTGACCAAACAATAGGCCTTCCTTTGAACCCACAATGTCAAGCTTTGGTAGGAGCAGAAAGGGAGAGAATTCCAGACTCATGAACCATCAACTGAAATTCCTTGTTTCCAAGACCTTTCCTCCCATAATTCAAGAGAATTGCTACAAAATCACTTAATCTGATATCCGATGGTTTACAAAACATGATGATTTCTCAAGCAGTACCGCCTCAGGTCATGCAAGGGTTAATTGACTGACATCTGCTCCTTGAATTGCACTCAGAAGCAGGGAGTACTCCGTTACTGCCGGTGGAGCACAAGTGTAATCTCCGTTCAGTTCACACAGCTAAGCACTATAAAGTGGACTGCTCTTTTCTGCATTAGGGGATTGATCCCGTATCCTTTGAGTTTATGAATTGGTTGAATCCTATTGACTTCTAGCTGAAGCTTTCAAGTGATACACTTAGAGAGATCCTTGTAGATCACCTCATATGAACATCAAAATGGTGAGATGACAAAGGCTTTGTCTGCGTGAAGTTGCATGGGTTTAATCAAAGTGATTAAACTAGGGCCAACTCCTGTGTGGACAGTCCTATTTCAGTTTAAACCCTGCTTTATTTTGGCTTAGCTTAAACTAAGGAAACTGGTATAAGAGTGACTTATTTTGGCCTAAGCTTAAACAGAGTGTCTGCACAAGAATTTGAACCGGTTTAAGTAAATTGCTTGAGAAAACAATTTAAATTAAACCAGTGAAAGGTTCTTATGTAAACAATGCCAAAACCGTGAAGAACTGTGGTGAACTCTCTTGCTAGAGAAAGGGCTGCAACCTCTTACCCAAGTACGGTCTCGCCCATTATTGCTACCTGGAATGCCAGATGCCAGTGAGATGCAAAATACTGTAATCACTAAGCTGCAATCTTCTTGCAAACCATGGGCAATGCCTCTGAATAGGTGGAGCAGATATAACCCAGGCCAAATCTTTTAGCGGCTCAGATCTCTCTTAGTATGAGCACAGGAATTATTATTGGTAAATTTTTTTAATAAATGGACAGTGTGGCCAAATTTAAACTAGCTTTGTTAAGACTGTAAATCTCCCAAACTACAGGATGATTGGAAATGCTTCGTATGCTACATGTGACATCATGTAAATCATTTTACAAATAAAAGGGCATATACTATCAGAGGTTTCTAAGATTTCCTTGTAGAAATCAGCAAGGAATTGTCTACATGCTGACGGCATCATATAGCTCATTAAGTCTCAACACCCTAGGAGGAAGGTAAGAATTATTTTCATATGGCAGGTGGGTAAAATGAGGCACTGCCTGGGTAAAGGACTTGCCCAAGGTTGCATAGGAAGTCAGTGGCAAAACCAAGAGTAAGTCCCATAGAACCCTGCTGTTGCCCTAGACAACACTGATGCAACAAGTAGAGTAGCAGGCAAGCTCTTTGCAGAGTGGGGCACTCCTAGGCTTTCCTAACACAAGCACGCACAGAACTTTTCAAGCCAAGGTGTGGAGAGTAAATCTACAGTTTAACTGTGTTAGCTCAGTTTGACTAATGCTTAGAGGACTATGTCACATACAGTAAATTACTGGAAGAAGAAATTCCCACCGAGGTAATGAGTGCCAAATAAAATGCATTATCCAATAAGAGAACTATTAGAAAGCAAACACTTTTCACATGATTTACAACAGGCTGGAGCTCCACAATGGCAAATGGAAGGAAAGGCAATTACACCATGGGAGGACCACTACTTTTGTGGCACATGCTGGAAACCAACAGGGACAACTTTAAGTTGCTGCTGCACGTGGCACACTTAGTTTAGCTTCCCAGAAGAAATATTTGAGTATTTGAAAGGATGAATACCAAGGAAGGAGAAGGAATTGTTAAGTATAGTCCAAGGGCTAACTAGCAGGTGCCAGAATCTGGTTATTCTGATTTAGGAGCATATTACTTCATGGACTTCTCATGAAGTCAAGTACCCTTACTCCCACTGAGTGGTATCGGGGCAAGGGAGAAGAAAGATGAGTCTCAGATCAACTAGGAATGATCACCGGCAGATGGAGTTTGTCCCATTGGGTAATTGTTGGCTAGACAATCCACTTGCAAAATGAGATTTAAAAAGAGAAGGTGGGTAAAGGGAGGTATTGTGGCTCGAAGGATTCACAGAGGTCTGAGGCTCAAGAGCTCTGGATTCTAGGCCCATCTCTGCCATTGGCCTGTTGGGTCATCTCGGGCAAATCCTATCACCCTTCAATGATGGAGAAACTAACACATAAACATGGGAATAATGATACTTCTCTCCATTGTACGGTGCTTGGCGGTCAACTGATAGGAATCTCTATAGAAGCGCGAGGAATTAAGAAGGGAGTTTTCAGGGTCCTGAACTAACCCAGCCTAGTAATGGTTTGTCATGGAGCAAACATTATTGGCACAATACTGGAGGAACAGGAAGTCTTCCAGGGACCGATGTGACAAAGCATATCTATTAGCCTGATTTTTCTGCTTTGGTAGGTGCCTTGCTCCTTCTGGAGATAGGTGATCATTGATGAAGGAGGGAAAAAACTGGTGTAAAAAGTCATGAAAATTGTGTGGTGGTATGTTTACATACACACCCTGGAGGGAAGGAACGGAGAAAAATCTTGTCATGTTAACCATGGACTGCTTTGTACTTCAGGGAAGGTGCATGTTTTCCATTTGAGATTGGTGCCATTCTACTCCAATGAAGGGATGATAATGGGGAGTAGTCCGAAGGAGGCCAGCATGACGAAAGCAATCTATGTACTGAGCTGCCTCTCACGTTGTTAAATGACACAGCCTTTAAACAGGAACAAAATATTGCTATAGTGTTGTAATTAAGTGATTATTTTACACAGGCGGCTGCCTTACAAGCTCTGTATTGAATTACTAAATTGATATGCTGATGGCTTGAAATCATATTAAAATGATTTCGTGCCAGATCGGTGTTGCTGCATTAGGGAGTTGGTATGAAAACAGTTCTCATGCACTGTTCTCTTAAAAGGCACCAAGAGAGATCACTGATCATTATCTGTTAGGTTCACTCATCTGGGGCACCTGGCATTGGCCACTGTCGGGAGACAGGATACTGGGATGAATGGACTTTGGTCTGACCCAGTATAGCCATTCTTATGCTCTTAAGTCTAATCACTCTCTACCTGGCACAATGGCCTCTTCTTAAAAGGAGATTTCCTGTTGCAAAGAGAATGTGGGGAAACAGAACCACCCCTCATCTGTGATGTTAACGTTTCCTTCCCCTGCCAGTTTCTTGACTACATTTCACAGTGATCTTCCTGAGCCAGTAGGGGCTTGGCACCAACATGGAGCTAGAGCAGTGGTTCCCAAACTTGTTCCGCCGCTTGTGCGGGGAAAGCCCCTGTTGGGCCGGGCCGGTTTGTTTACCTGCCGCGTCCGCAGGTTCGGCCGATCGCGGCTCCCAGTGGCCGCGGTTCGCTGCTCCAGGCCGATGGGAGCTGCTGGAAGCAGCGCGGGCCGAGGGACGTACGTGCCACTGCTTCCAGCAGCTCCCATTGGCCTGGAGCAGCGAACCGCAGCCACTGGGAGCCGCGATTGGCCGAACCTGCGGACACGGCAGGTAAACAAACCGGCCTGGCCCGGCAGGGGCTTTCCCCACACAAGCGGCGGAACAAGTTTAGGAACCACTGAGAGAGTTTTGGCAGAAGCTCTGGCTATCCAGCCTCTGCTTTGTAATAATATTCACATACTGGCCTTTCTTGAAGCTGCTGTGTACAGGAGAAGCTCTGTTCAGGTTTTAATAGTCTCTAAATGACCTCCTTTATTCCCCTGAAATAATCCTTTTGCATGCCTCACTCTCCGTGCCATTGTTTTCAGTCTGTAAATCTGACGTAGCTTTACTGCCAAGGCACAGAAATATAAATTACGACACCCAACAAACTCCCATCCCCCCACATGGTCTTACCTTTGACCATGCAAGTCTTTCTGCCAAGGGATTGAGCTCTGTCCTTAGCCAGATTAGAGGCCCTTCTCACATGTGCAACGGTATTATAGCAGTCCTTATGCCCCCTTTTTATAGCTAGTGGCACCTCATTGACTGCCATCCACATTCAGAGAATAAGAGGGTGTTATACACTGACAACCGTTCAAAAGATAGTCAGGAATCTAGAGAGAGATGTCACAATATTGTGGTGTACTTTGGGCCTCAGATCCTTTTCAAAGAACCCAAAGAGGGGGTAGTGGGTCCTAATTCACCAAAAGAGAGGGGATGAAGGTGGGGGTTGCCGAAGGACTGGGTGGAGAAGGAAATAATTGTTGTTCTGAAAAGGAGACTGGAATGACCGAGAATGGAAGTGGACCATGAGAAGACTGAGAGGTGGGAGGCCCACTGGATTAACTCCAAGAAGGCTATCTAGAAGTTGGGGAGGAGGGGATGTGTCTATTAGAGGAGTGAGGATTGTGTTAGAATGGGAGAAAATAGGTCATGGACCCTGGAAGAAGATTTCAGCGGTTTGGATTATTCATATCAGCTTCTGAGATGCAAAATGGAGCCAACAAACACTTTTTGGCACATAGCTTTTGGGGCCGAAATGATGATAAGGTGGAATAAGTAGCACCTCTGCACAGCCCAGTGAAGGATACAATTTTTAGAGTCCTAAACTACTTTTATGCTTATGGTTTAGGTGTTCACCCCCAGCAGTAACTTGCAATCTACTCAATGTTTTCTCTTATAATTCTGCTGGAAAACTGTGGTGGTGATATAAAATACAACTATTCTATGATTCTAAAGGAAGCATGAGAAAGAAAGAGGAAAAAATAACGATAGATTAAATTCTTAGCTTGTTTACTTGCTTACAACTCCCAGTAGAGAAGACAGGGCTGAATTTCTCACAGATCACTACAAGCAGCACTCGCTTCAACTTGTGCTGTAGCCTCAAAAAAAACAAACCAAACTAAACCATTTTGCACTGGTTTATATGTACAAATGTCCTGCCTGTTAAGGAGAGGCAAGTTGGTCTTGTGGTTAAGACCCAGTGCTGGGGGTTTAAAAGTCTTGTGATTCAATATCTACCTTCAGCACAGACCCAGTCCTGTGTGACTGTGGGCAAATCACGTGGGATGGTTTTGTTTTGTTTTAAAGCACTTTAAGTGATTTAGGAGCAGCAACTTTGGCTTTCTGATGGTCCCGAACTTGTGTGAATCCTACAAACTGCCTTGTCTTTGCTAGCCAACGGAGGGAAAATGTTAACTCCAGGTCAGAACAGTCTATGTGGCAATGTAATGGAATACACAGAGAAGGTACTTAAAAAGCTAGAGAATGGCAGAACCCCGGGGCCATCCAGAGAAGCTGGAGCTCAGTGCAGCTCTTCTTATTGGTGACAATAAAAGTAGTGGGCCAGATCCGAGTCCTTCTGATTTCAATTTCACGTTACACCAGCTGAGGAGCTCCTCACTGTATAAACAAACGTGGAGGAGTACAATAGTTGCAAATTTTTCTTGGAAAACCTTGGTGTGCAATTTATTTTTTCTGGCCAGCATCAAGAAACTTTCTGTCTTAAAATATTCATTTCATTGTTAGCATAGAAGTAACTCGGATTCAATAAGAGCTTATGCGCTTTTGGCATTTTCTATTTAAAAAAAAAAACGACGAGGGATTGGAAAATACCATCATGTCCTATTAGCACTTCTGCCAGTGTCTGGCCAAGCCATTCTTCACTCTGATATGCTACAAAGTAGTTGTGAATGAGATGGTTAGGTCAGCCTTATCACTGCCAAGGTTGGAAAAAGCATGTGGATGCCACTGGCAGTAGTGGAGGAAAAGAACGCTTGCCAGATGGTTGCCTAGATCAGTGGTTCTCAACCAGGGGAACGTGTACCCCTGAGGGTCTTCCAGGGGGTACATCAATTCATCTAGACACTTGCCTAGTTTTACAACCGGCTGCATAAAAAGCACTAGCAAAGTCGGTACAAACTGAAATTTCATACTGACAAAGACTTGTCTATACCACTCTATATACTATACACTGAAATGTAAGTACAATATTTATATTCCAATTAATTGATTTTATAATTTATATGGTAAAAATGAGAAAGTAAGGCAATTTTTCAATAACCGTATGCTGTGACGCTTGTGTATTTTTCTAAAAGGGGGGTAATTTCCTTTCAACTGTTTTTTAAACATTTCTTTTAATTTCACTAGGCCAATTACATCTGATAACACAACAGGAACCAACCATAAAGGATCAATTGTGTATGATGCTTTCCGCAGCTAAATCTGGTAACACCCCAAGTGAGGCAGACTCTAGAAAGAACTAGAAGACAATAGAGACCAACAGAGAAAAATCAGTCTTTAACAATACTCTAATGTCATGAAAAATCCAGCCTTGCAGCCAAATTGGATATAATTCAAGATTGTTTAAATGAGCCAACTTCTACATTGGTGCTGGCTGAGAAAACTATTGAAGTATTATCTGTACCAGCAGCGTAGCAAGAACAAAAAAAAAAAAAAAGTCTTTACAAGCTGTGACAACCTCCGTTGGTGTATGACAGTATTGCCTTACGGCGGAAGCAAGGGAATATAAGAAACAAAGTGAAATACTGTAGCCTTAGAGTGATTAACTTTTCAAAGAATATAAAGGAAGAACGCTGTGACTACTTCTAAATCCTCCCACCCCTTTGGGAACATAGGAGAACAATATTGCTTCTCTTATTTGTACTTGGAAGGGCTGTTTTTTTTTTGTTTTTTTTTTTAAATAACAGCAACAGGGATGGTGGCTTTGACAGCATGGTTGCAATAGAAGGTGGAAAGAGGAAAGCGTCTTGCAGTTAAGTCTCGGTTACAGTAGAGGAAACACATGGATAAGATTGGTGGAATTAGAGGTTCATTTCTTGTCTGTGCGGTGGTTTGTGTCTCAACCCTGGGCCATATCACATGATATGATCCCATGCATGGATTCTCAGGCTTGCTTGTCAGACCAACAATATTATTTCAGAAGGGGAAAAGTATTATCTTTATCCTCTTTGTAGGGATAGTGTGAGGTTTGTTTAATGCTTTCTGATCCTCCGTTGAGAAGGCTACATATAAATGGAAAGTATTATTAATGGTAGTATTAATTGCCTGCTAACTCGGCATCCTATTTAATCTTCCTGTTGTATGTCACTGGCAAAAATATATTAAAAATATGGAAGATGCACGGAGGAGAAATGTTGTACTTTTTAGCTTCAAGCTCTATCTAAGCAATTGGATGTATTTTTATTTGTGACAAAATCCACGTATATGGTTTTGATACATCTGAAAAGGGAATTACATTTTCCTGCCACTTTTATCAGACCTTTGAGAATTTGTATTATAAATTCATGAATTAGGATGGCAAGGGATTAACTAGGTTATCCAGATTAGGTTTGTATTTCAAATCGATTTCATTAATATAAAAGCCTCTCTCAGCTATAAAACATGATTTACTAACCTCTTTTCCTAGAAAGGTGCTGATTCTCTTCCCGTTGCTCTCTTGTGCCAATGTCACCGCATGTTATAAAAGCTGGAGAAAGGCGGGGTTAAGGACTGGCCAGTTCTATACAGAATGGTAAAACAGTTAAGTGGGACAATATTGTAATCCTGGTATTACCAGCCCCTGCAATGGGAAACCCATTCGTGCCCACCGAGAACTTGCCCTTTCTGCACAGTGTAGCCATTCAAGGCGTCACATAGGGATCAAATTCAAGTTTTGCTCCCAAAAAAAGGGCACCTACCAGTTGAGCTCCAGATGAATTTCCACTAGTTGTAGCCGTATTAGTACATGTAATTGGGCAGTTGTTATTCCTGTCACTAGAGGGCAGTGACACACACAGGATTTAGCCAATACAGTCAGTATAATGCACAGAATGCATGAGCCCTGAGAATGGTGGCACTTCTTAGAAAACGGGAAATGGGGGCCCTAAAAAGCCTTTTCAGCACATTCCAGTTGCACCAAGAATGAGAGTGACTGTTATTTATCCGTTTTGCGGCTTTGCTATTGACCCATTCCCGGTCTTGTATTCTATAGATTTGGGGGCAGAAACATAGCCACTTACGTACTAACCCTTTTTTTTTTTTTTACGGGCTTGGGAATTAAATCAGCAGTAGCATAGGCAAGACCCATTTTAAAACCAGCTGGGCTACACAGGATAAGAGAGGTCATCAGGTGAGACTCAATCTTAAAGGCAGGTTCCCTTTTGTCTCTCATAAACAATCACTGCCCCCCCCCCGCTTCTGTCCTATAAACAATAAGACATCAAAGCCCAGCGAGTGTTCTCCTATTCTGATTTTGCAGTGGCCTCTCTGATTGCGCTGCAGTGCTTTCCATCTGAAACAGCTCCAGAGGTGAAAGTTGTGTTGTTGTTGTTTTTTTTTAAAAGTCTTTAGAAAATTACCATTTGCTCTATCTACCGTACATAGCAACAGCAGTGTATTCTGACAACCACTTAGAGGGGATTATAACATAACTACTCAAAATCAGTTCTTATTGCCATCTGTTCCCTGAACAAGAGGAACTGAGCTCCGGCAGTTCTATGCTACATTCTTCATAGACTGTTGCTGCTTGGAACTCTGCTTTCAAATATGTTATCTATTTACTCCTGGTGCTATTATCTAAGATGGACCCTTGAGCTGTCAGCATCTGATATTGCAATCGATGGTAAATGTGTAAACTCTCATTACACACTGCCTTTATACCGGATTGGACAGCAACATTAATGAAACATGGAATCTAAGTGCAAGAGTTAATTCAGTTTGAGAGCTATTTGAAGATGTCAGCTAATTAGTAACCCTTCTTTTCAGCTGAAAGGATTTAACTCCATTTCCTATTGATTGATTGCTTCCAGGAATGCCAGATCAATAATGGAAGGCACTTTGGGATTATAACAAAAGACTGTTGCTCGCTATTGTTAAGTTCCAGACAGTGGACTTGGTCTGGTGGGATGTGATGATGTCCCATTTGTGTAGATCCAGAGGAAGACTGTCCTGTGCTGAAGGGGAGGGTAGAACTGTGTTCCTTCACGCTGCAGCTGAATAAAACGATGAATTGCTCCTACTCCCACTGAAGCAAACGGCAAAGCTCCCATTGACTTGAAAATGTGTAAGATCCATCCAATGCACAGGCTTTAAACTAGACACGAAGCAAGTATTATCATTGTCATTTATTTCTAGCATGGTAGTGCCAAATGGCCCAATCTTGATCAGGACCCTGTTGCTCTAGGTGCATTACAAACCTACAAGAAGACAGTCTGTGCCCCCATGAGTTGATAGTTTATCTATAGTAGTCTCATGCTGCCGCTAATCATGGCAGGAATGTCAGAATGAATCTAATTTAGGTAACGGGTGTCTTGCATTTGCAAACTAACGTGTATGTCCAACATGCGAAGTAAGGCAGAAGATGAACTATAAAGAGGAGCGTTAATGTGCTAAAATGGCTGCACATAAATGCAGAGCCTCGGAAAATTAAGCATTACATCACCCAACCTGGGTTCAGAATAAACCAGGGTAGCTAGCGTGGGATGCCCACACCCTTTGCTGTGAGGCTCCATTTTTGTGTTCAGCTTTGATGTTTCCACCCAATCGCCTTAGTCACTGTTTTATGAAATCTGAACTCGTGGAGGTGGTGGGATCTGGTTTCAGAGTTTTAGCAGAGGTTTGTATGTTTTTGAAATAACTGGTTCCATCTCTCACTAGCGAATCTCTGCTGTCATTTTGCAGAGAGACAACTGCTGGGTTTGCTGGGGGAGGGAGGAAGGGGAGGGAAGAGAAGCCTATTTGGAAAGGGAGAAAACAAGGTCTCATTTTAAAGATAATGCAGGCCCTGTGCTCCTGTAATGCTTCCTGACCCTTTCCCTGGGATGAAGAGGGGTGTGTGTGTGTGTGGGGGCGGGGAGTCATTCAAAGCACACTGAGGTCATTGGAAATCTCTGAGTGGGCCTTGGATTGGAGCCATTATACTGTTAATAACCATTTGGGGCACTTTCATTTCATGAGAGCACAGGCATTTTGTGACCCACTGTCCATGGCTGCACAGGAATCAAGAGGGCATAATGCACCACCTTACTCCACCGTGTGTGCCGCCTGCCTGTATCACAGGTCACAGCACTAGAGGGGGAACAGCTCTACCTCCCTCACAGAGGAGTAAGGAAGGGACAGGCAGGGCCTGACTGCTTCCTCCTTTCCCATCCAAGAGGAAGGACAGCCTTGTGGTTAGACTGCTAGCCTGGGATTCAAGAGACCCCAGATCAATTCCTTATTCTGCCTCAGACTTCCTGTGTCCCCTTGGGCAAGTCATTTAGTATCTGTGCCTCAGTTCCCCATCTGCAGAATGGGGATAACAAGTCTGCCCTACCTGCCAGAGGTGCAGTGAGGATTAATACATGAAAGGCTGTGAAGTGCTCAGAGCTGTGGTCATAGGGGCCAGGTGAACGTCCATGAGAACCTGCTGGCTAGCACAACTGAGCTGCTTGGAGGGGACAATGGGCTGGTGCAGATGCCCCTCCTTCCTCAGAGTAGGAACCGGAGACTGGATTGTCTGTGGTCTTTGGCTATTTTAGGTGATGCTGTCAAGCGTGTCATGTTACAATGATTCATCTTAAACCACCATAGCACAGATGTAGTCTACAGTCCCGCTATATGTGTTACCAAGGTGTATATAGTCTCCACTTGATGTAGGTGTCCAACTCCCATTAGTGCTAATGGGAGCTACTGTGTCCATGCTGCTAGGGAAGGCTATTTCCCAGATTGTCAACAACTAATAAAAATGGCATTTCAATTTGGATGCCCAACCTTCAATTTAGGAAGTAGGCACTTGAGCTGAATTTTTGACAGCTGCTGTACCATAATTAACTTCAGGCTCAAATGGAATTGTTTATGCCATTTCTACAATTTGGTCATGGGAATGGATTCTTCTTTTGCATCCTTTGCAAAGGCAATACAAGCAAGATTCCTTGTGGTTTGGTCCTTCTGAGCTTTGAAGAGGGAATAAGCAAGAAGAAGAGATGCTTGTCCGTAGCAGGCTATTCTCTGGTTTCCAGCAAATAAATGATACAGGGCTTCCACTGAGTTCGGAGTGGTTGGATCAGTCTCACAGAGGAAAAAGAATTAATTTGGGGTACTATCAATCTGGCAAAATTTAGTTGCAGTCCTGAGAGAGAGCTTGGTTCTGGGATTTTTGCAAGCCCCAGTAGTTTCTTCATGTTGTGGATGGAATGGTGACTAAGTTTATAGCAGGACTCAAATGAAAACCAGCCATTAACTGTTTTCCCAGTGAAGGTGGGAGTCCATATGTGCTCATTTTCTTCCAGGAAAATTTCAAAAAGCATTAACACACAACCACATCTGAAGGAGCTGGTATGTTCTACTGAGACAATAGCCCCCGTAAAGAATGGTTTAAATGATCTGCTGCATTAGAACAAGTCCTCTACTTCAGCAGTTCTCAAACTGTGGGTCAGGATCCCAAAGTAGGTTGTGACCCCATTTTAATGGGGTCGCCAGGGCTGGCGTTAGACTTGCTGGGACCCGAGCCCCACAGCCTGGGGCCCAAGCCCCACAGCCCAGGGCTGAAGCCTGAGGGCTTGGTCCCGGGACAGCAGGGCGCAGGCTTCAGCTTCAGCCGTGGGTGGCCGGGCTCAGATTACAGGCCCCCCTGCCCAGGACTGAATCCTTTGGGTTTTGGCCTCCCCACCAGGGGCGGTGGGGCTCAGGTGGGCTCAGGCTTTGGTCTTCCCCTTCCTGGGGTTGTTGTCAGAAGGGCGTCGCGGTGCAATGAAGTTTGAGAACTGCTGCTCTTCTTCATTGCATTGTAGAGTTAAAAATCCAACATTTTGAAGGAGTGCTTCAGCAAGCATGCGTTTAAGAGTCTGATCCCTTAAGTCATAGACCCTCACTCTACTGATTTTTAACTCCCATTAGCTATGTTAGTTCTGCAGTCCAGTAGCAGAGTGAGCTGGATTCAATTCATGAACAGAATCACCAGCATCAGCCGTCAGAATTGCTAACCAAGTGCTGAGGTTTGCTCCAACACACACACTGGAGGCAAAAAGAAAAGGAGTACGTGTGGCACCTTAGAGACTAACCAATTTATCTGAGCATAAGCTTTCGTGAGCTACAGCTCACTTCATTGGATGCATACGGTGGAAACTGCAGAAGACATTATATACACAGAGACCATGAAACAATACCTCCTTCCACCCCACTCTCCTGCTGGTAATAGCCCATCCAAAGTGATCACTCTCTTTACAATGTGTATGATAATCAAGGTGGGCCATTTCCAGCACAAATCCAGGTTCTCTCACCCCCCCCCCTTTTTCCCCCAAAACCACACACACAGACTCACTCTCCTGCTGGTAATAGCTTATCCAAAGTGACCACTCTCTTTACAATGTGTATGAAAATCAAGGTGGGCCATTTCCAGCACAAATCCAGGTTTTCTCACCCCCATCCCAAACACACAAACTCACTCTCCTGTATATACTCTCTGTACAGGAGAGTGAGTTTGTGTGTTTGGGGTGGGGGTGAGAAAACCTGGATTTGTGCTGGAAATGGCCCACCTTGATTTTCATACACATTGTAAAGAGAGTGGTCACTTTGGATGGGCTATTACCAGCAGGAGAGTGGGGTGGAAGGAGGTATTATTTCATGGTCTCTGTGTATATAATGTCTTCTGCAGTTTCCACCGTATGCATCAGATGAAGTGAGCTGTAGCTCACGAAAGCTTATGCTCAAATAAATTGGTTAGTCTCTAAGGTGCCACAAGTACTCCTTTTCTTTTTGCGAATACAGACTAACACGGCTGTTACTCTGAAACCTTTCACTAGCTGCTTTGTGCTTTACAAAGCTAAGCTACAGTACGTGTACAAGATGGAGTCTCTCCGCTGTCGGATCCCTTTGATGTTTTGCTCAACTGAGTGGAAAATATCTAGGTAGCAACTACTGAGTAATACTGTCTAGCAGGCTAGAATAAGTATCTTGTATTGTTAACAGATGTGATTAGATGGTTCATTTAGCGGTTCAGGATTTTACACTGTAGTACTTCTCATCTAAGTTTAATTCCTGAACTGTCTGCTGAAAGAATCCTATCTCGTTAAAGGAAATCAAGGCCGTTTTACTGGTAACTAGAGAGATTCTCACACACTCTGTTCAAATCTGGTCTCTGTTTTCCAGAAACTGGTGTATTTGGTTGCACCTGACAGATTACTTTGGAATCCCAGAGGTTACAGATTCTTAGTCTTGCTCATCTCTATTTGTAATAGCTGTTCAGCTATGAGTGGTGCTTGGCTTGCGGTGATGCTGAGCTGCCATTGGTACTTAAATAACTGACGTGCTGCTTCCCCTCAAAGGGATATGATCTGATTTTCCTGGGAATCTCCACACTTTTGTAATGGAGGTCTGTGGATGAGCTGCTCAAAGACTTAACTAAAGTTTGCCCAAGTGAATAATTAAACATGTGGCATTCCCAAGCTGAGCCTGGTGGTGGTATTTTATCCATTAAAGCTATCATGCTCCCTGTCACCTCATCTGAGCAGTGGCATTATGGGTAGATCTCTCACAGTTCTCCTGTAAACATTGTCTAGATGTCAAAAAGAAGGCTTAAAAAAAAGAGGAGGAACCAATAACATGCACAGAACCTAAGTCTGTATCAAGCTCTCTTTTGCTTGTATTTTTGCTCCCCGGGGTTTGTCCTTTGCTTGTTAACTCTTCCATGGTTATGTGCGTAACTTAGAGCTGGATTTTGATACCTTTAGTCGGGTTAGGCAGCTCCTCCCTCCACAGCTAGAATATAAGGGTTTACATGAAGTCAGGGAGATAAGCTCCTTAGAGCCTGTATTTGTTCTGGACCATAAATCCCAATGCACAGCTGTCGTGTAGTCAGAAGCATTGTTCTTTATTGCTCTAAGAACCGTGACTCTTAAAAAAAAGAATCTTTTGGTAATAATAACAATGAGGCCATATCTCCTACCGTTTGGGCTGGGCTGGAGAGTCACATGTGAGCGCACAGCAGAAGGTTCACCATTGAAACCATATTGCTGTCATTCTGATCTTTCAGTTCTCCGTAGCAAGTCTCTGCAGTGGGTTAAATGTCATCTCTTCGATCACAAGATTCCACCTCATGCAAGGCTCTTCTGGTGTGTTTAAGTGAAGGGTGGTTGTTTTGTGAATGAGGTGAGAAATAGTCCTGACCTTGGCTTTGTCCCTCCCCTGTGGCACTCAAGCTTGCTGTTAGATTTAGTGGATCTGCTTGTAACCAGAGACCAGTGGTGTGGGGTAGCTGGCAGGATCAAACAGCCCTGTGAGTCTGGTTGAGGCTGTGCTCATGAGGAGGTGTTGCTGCTGAGTTGTCATGTCCTATTTGCTATTGTGCATTGCTCAGGAGGAGCGTTGTCGTCAATGAAGCTATTATTATTTTTTAACTCAAAATGATAAATCAATACTGACATTTTTAATTAGTTTTGGTTTTTAAAAGTTGTCATATTAGGCGGTTTTTGTTGTGTACATTTCTCACTGATTCCTTAACACAAACACAGCAGGTACCCTCACTCACCCTGCTGGCAATCTGCAAAAAGACTATGCCAATAGCCCTGGGTCAAAATCATACACTGGGTTACATTGGTAAAAAGAAAAGGAGGACTTGTGGCACCTTAGAGACTAACCAATTTATTAGAGCATAAGCTTTCATGAGCTACAGCTCACTTCATTGGATGCATTCAGTGGAAAATACAGTGGGGAGATTTATATTCACAGAGAACATGAAACAATGGGTGTTACCATATAGACTGTAACAAGAGTGATCAGGAAAGATGAGCTATTACCAGCAGGAGAGCGGGGGAGGAGAGGGAACCTTTTGTAGTGATAATCAAGGTGGGCCATTACCAGCAGTTTACAAGGACAGTAGGAGGGGAAATAAACAAGGGGAAATAGTTTTACTTTGTGTAATGACACATCCGCTCCCAGGGTTACATTGGGAGTCTCTTCCCTCCACATGAGCAGTAGGGCTGGATCTCTCCCTATCACACCAGCTGTTCGTAGGTTTGGATAGTAGCTGCTGTGTGGCTAAGGACACCATAGCTGCTAGGTGTATCCAGCCCCTCAGCTGGCTATGCATAACTGTCATATTCTGTCAGACCAGAAGCCTGATGAAATCTGATGTGTCTGATATCTCGTCTCCAGCAATGGATAGTCACACGTGAGCCAACAGAAAATTTCCTTAATACTAAGCATACAGAACCCCACCTTTATTCTACTGACCGTGCTGGTGCTGGGAAAAGTGTGGAAGAGCTGCCTTGAAATCCCAGATAACTTTATCTACAGTGTAAAAAGAGAGGATGAGAAAGCAAAGCAATAGTAACTATCTATTAAATTCTGGGTTGAGGGACACTGCATTTTGTCAGAGACAAGGTGCGTGAGGTAATATCTTTTATTGGACCAACGTGTGTTGGTGAGACAGACAAGCTTTTGAGTCACACAGAGCCCTCCTTCAAGTCTGGGAAAAGAACTCTGTCTCACAGCAAAATGCAAGAGGGAACAGATTGTTTAGCAAAAAGAAAAGGAGGACTTGTGGCACCTTAGAGACTAACCAATTTATTTGAGCATGAGCTTTCGTGAGCTACAGCTCACTTCATCGGATGCATACTGATTGTTAAGCGTAAGTAGTTAGTACATATTGTAAGGGACCGTATGCTACATACTGCATTCTGTCACTGTAAGTGGGGGAATAGTCCCGCTCTTGTGGGGAACTTTCCTGGCTTCTGCACTACCCCGGTGAAGTGGGCCAGCGAAAGGATCTGAGTCCTCGCTCCCACTTCCTTTACCCAGTGGCCTTCCTGCCCTTGAGGACTCTCCTGTCTGGCAGAGTCCTTGGAACCCCAACAAGGCTGGGCCCAGGATTCCTGGGGGGCTCGACCCCCAACCCTGCTGTGGTCACCTAGGACAGGGGCTAGGGTGTCCCCACTCTGGGGTACTCTCTCTGCACTGGGCACTTCTCTGACCCACTGATCATTACATACAAGTTAAAGAAAATGCAAGTTATTTAATCAACAATTTTAAAAAGAATAAGGAAAAATGGGAAAGGTTAAAGGAAACACATCACCCCGCTCTGTGGCAGGGAACATCACAAACAGTGTCTCTGGAATGTCCGGGCAGTTCACAGTCTGTTCCTTGTAAGTCCCAGGCCTCCTTCTCAGGCCCTGGCTGTGCTGTAGGGATGCTGTGGGTTGGACACTTGCTCTGGTGGTGGCCACACGCTCTAAGTGGTAGGACCCTTCTTCCCATTGTTGCCCCCACCCTGTCGGGGTTACGATCCAAGCCTGACCTGCAGAGCATCCTGGCTGAGGCGTCTCCCTGTGCTGGGCCGCTGCCCAGGGTCCCCCTCGCTCTCCCCAGCTGTTCACTGCACCCAGCTCCGGGCTGCTCCAGCCCCAGCTCCACCACTCGGTCTCAGCACTGCTACTGCTTTGCCTCCAGCTCCCTGGGCTGCTTCTTTGGCCCCTCTGGCTCTTGTTGCTGCAGCTCTGCTCCCAGGGCAAATCTGCTCTCTCTGGGCTGTGCCTCTGGCTTTGGGGCTGCAGCTCTGCTCCCAGGACAGGGTCTGCTTTCTCTGGGCTGCTTTTCTGTTCCCTCTGGATCTGGCCCAGCTCTGCTCCCCAGCTTAGCTTGGGCCCGACTCTGTCTGACCCAGGCAAATCCAGCTCACACGGAGGACGGGACCTCCCTGGCCTCCTGACTCTCTGATTAGCCTGCCCACTCTGTCATTCAGGCGGACCTGGAGCATTGGCTTCTCCCCACTGTTCCTGGGGACTGTCAGTCTCAGGGTCCTGATTTCCCATAGACCCTTCCCTTTTTAGTACTGGGAGCTAGCTAACCAAAACACCCCACTGAATGTTAGTAAGGGGGCAACAGACCCCTTATATCAGCATCCTACAGACTGGCTTTGAAAAGAGGTTTCACCTTTACACTCTTCTGTGGGACAACACTCTCAGTAACATAAACATGGAACTTGCCCAAATTATCCCATGGCGTCTCCTGCATGTATGGATTGGGTTGTGACTGTGTCACAAAGGGCACTGAAATTGAAATTGAAAAATTACTCAAAACTGATGCTTTCCGATAAAAAGTTTTGGTTTTGGCAAATCCTCATTTTCTGACAAAAAATGGTTTTGTTGCAGAATTCCTGACCAGCTCTAGTGGTGAGTACTCTCAGCTGGGAACAACCGCATCTTGGAGGATCAGGCCTTACATTTGCCATTTTTTGAGTGAGTGACTAAGACCCTCAGGGGTAGCATGTTACCTTTGGAGACCTGGGTTTGATTACATCTGAGGTGGAAGTGTGAATGGGTGTTTCAGGCTTGCCTTCTGCGTCGATTATGTTACCTAGGTCACAAAACCAGCATGGAATGTGTCCGACTGTAGTGCAATTACTTACTGAGGTGGTTGTTTGAATAGCCGTCAGAACTGCAAGGCAGGATTGAAAGAAGAGGGAGCTTATACAGCATCTGCCTGTCTGTGTAGGGGAGAGGAGGGCTGTTTGACTCCACCATTGTTATCTGTCCCTCCTATTCATGAATACTCCATTTTAATTAGATGACGTGTCGAAGGTACTTATCAGTATGAGCAAGCATGGCACAATGTGATCCATACTAGTTCTGAGTCTGGACCCATTTGAACAATTTGCAGTGAAGATATTAGATACATAGGGTCTCAGTTGGCATAACTCAAAGTAGCCATTAATTTCAGTGGAATGATGCAAGTCTAAGGATCTAGCTGAGTAGCTTTGCTAGGAGCAGAGGTAATTCAGTGCTTGAATGGACATCTAACACAGTGGTTGTTTTTTTGTAACTTATGACATTGCTTACAGGTAAGTGCCTTCAGACATAAAACCAGCTGATTTAAATCCAGCCCCTGAAGTTCTGTTTACCTAATTTAGGTAAGAGTTTACTCTAGATGTTCAGCTCTGGCTAGAAGACAATGGCCTGTGCAGTGTAAACAGTATGTCTTTAATTTCCTCATACAGATATATTAACACTTGTTAATGAATGAGCTTAAACTTGATTGACTGCAGTTTTTAGTACGAGCAGTTAAAGGCCTCCCTTTTTCCTTCTAGTATGCAATGCAAAAGTGCAGAATATTAAATCCTACACTACATCCATTAGGAAGTCAAGCAATCAAACAACTATGGAATCCTCAGAGCAGTTTAAAAGCTTTTCCACTTGCTGTTAACGACACATTAGCAAAAACCGATACTTAATGGCTAAAAGCCTTCAATATCCCAAATACAAGTAAAATACAATAAAAAAGCTGGCACACCTTCAAAGTATCTTTAAATGATAGGAGCATTTTAAAATAAAAGATAATTAAAACCTTCAGGATAAGCCAATCAGAAGCTCCCAGATCCTGTTTGACATGATCCCAAGGAGCAGTCTGGAATGGCTGATTATGAAGAAATAGAACCGGCTGATTATGAAGAAATAGAACCAGCTGATTCCGAATATTCTGATTTTTTTAAAGTGGATTTGCACAATGGAGCAAATATAGGAAGAATTTTCCATTGAAATAGACTTGTGTGGTATTTTTGGACTCTTTGCAGCTATTTATATTTAGAGGAGAGTTTTTTCTCGCCCACCACTCAGCTTTCTTTGTTGGATGCTGTGGTGAAGTCCTGATTGTGTGTGTGTGTGTGTGTGTTGTCACATACTTGGTTTACAGCAGTGATTAGGATCTTACACCACTTGTACCTGGATGGCTTCAAGGCGGGGATCAAAAGGAGAAGGAAATGAGCTTGGAGCAACCAAGTCTTTGTTCAGGGATAAAGTAATATTTTTGCATTTACATGTTGCCTTTCATGCTAAGGGACTTGTGTGTCTGGTGTTAATAATAAAATGTGACCACTGAATTGTAGCCACTGAGGAGAAAAAAATTGGCCAAGAATACCAGGACCTACTTTTAATCTTGTTTAAAGTACAATGGGATCATCTTTTAGATTCACACAGAGTGGAATGGACATAATTTTTTCGGGCTGGTTGGAACACCAGACAGAGGGGTTGGGCTAATATTTCTTTGGGAAGGGGGGCAAAATGATGATGTGCAACCTGACACATTGGGAGTCTGTGTGGTAGAGTGCTGAGAACTTGGCTCCTGATAGACCAGCTCACGTGTTGTGCGAGTTAGAGGGGAGACTTCCTGGCTGAGGAAGAGCCATGGTCCCTGCAGGAGGGTGGGACTGAGTGAGGACCGGAATGGAGTAGGGTTGGGATTGGAATTTGCCCCCCTTCCCAAAGAAATATCTGAATAGGTTTCAACGAGTAGTGCCAATCTGTTTCCACCAGAGAAACACTCCATAGCTGGGGATAATTAGGGCACTGGCCTGGAACATGGGAGACTGGGTTCCTGTCCCTGCTCAGCACGATCAGGGATGGAAAAACATCTGCTCTGAATCAGGCAGAGCAGGGACTTGAACCTGACTCTACCACATCACAGGCCAGTGCCCTAACCCCACACGCCTCCCCTTCAGCGCAGAACAAAACCGAAGTTGCAGTGACAAGGAATTGTCATCTCTAATCAGGAGTCTCCTCTTAGACGGTTTGGAAAGGCAGGTGCCCTGTAGGATTAGTAATGTGATTGATTTGAAGAAAAATAACCAAGATCTAGAAAGAGACTTTAGGAAAAGCCCTGAGCAAGGAGCAGTACATAAGCTACAGGCCCCCAGGAGCAGTTGGGGAGACATTGTGACACCATCTTGCAGAGGGCTGGTAATTTGCTGTAGCCTGTTCAGGAGGCAAATACAACACCCCGGCACTGGCTCAGCTGAGCTGTCCAACGTGCAGGACATGTAGAGCCAAGGATCTGCTTGTGGGAGTGGAAGAAGGGTGTGTGCAACTCCTGCTTACTACCACACACTTGGGTTCAAGGTCCAGTTGCTTGCACAAGTGCATCATGGAAGGTCTTGTTCCTTTTGACTCCCTGGCTCTAATGTACGGTCCGAGTCACAGCATAGTCCCAAGAATGTTCCTATCCAAAACTTAGGCATCTAAAGATCTTGGTAGCACCAGTTAAACCCAAAGCACAATGATAGGATGAGCTCGCCCAGCTACTGATAAGCACTTGGAGCCCCAAACCATTGATTAGTATGGCAGTTATTAACCAAAGATGGTTTTAATTAGAGAGCCTCATAAGGAGAGTTGAAACATTACCATTCACAGGCTCCAACTCAGGAGTGCATCCCTAATTAGCACAGCACACTGCCACTTGCTTAGCTTGACAGGTGCTTAAGTCCCATTGAAGTCAAGTTAAGCATGTGTTTAAGTGCTGTCCTGAATAGAAGCCTTAGTGCTCAAGAGGGTGTGGGATTCCTCCCCACCCCCAGTCTGTTTCTTGTAGGTCACTTGTGGCTAAAAGGTTGAGTGGTGAAAATTAGCACCAACATTTGGATCTGCCAGCTGAGTTCCCATCCAACTCTCTCCTTTCAGATTTTACCAACATGGTGCAGTATGTTTGTCTCAAAGGGTATGTCAAAAAAGGACCCTCCGCGGGGAGGCTCAGAGCCTCAGTCAGCTGACTAGGACGCATGGGGCTCATACTACAGGGTAAAAATAGCAGCATAGACATTTGGACTCAGGCTGGAGCCCGGGCTCTGAAGCCCACTGAGCGGGGTGTGGGTCTCAGAGCCCAGACTCCAGCCCAAGCCCAAACAGCTAGGCTGCTATTTTTAGCCCCATAGCACAAGCCCGAGTCAGTTGACCTGGGCTCTGAGACTTGCTGCTGCAGGTTGCTTTTTTTTTATGTATCGGCATACTCAAAAGGTAGAAGAAGCTCATCTTCCCTATGAATTCATTTTCTTGGTGTAGGGGGAAAAGGTGAAATAAGAAAGATTGTAAGCTCTAAATTCTCATGGCCCTGGACTGCTCATATATTACAGCTACAGCTAGAAGCCTGCTCTGCAATGTTCTCCCACCTGGCTCCAGCAATTTCCTCATTGCTCAGTTTAGAGGAACAGTCTGAGTTAAGGGACTTGTGGCCTAGATCTCTTCATACCGGGTGGGGGGAGGGTGGTTGTCAGATATTTCAGTGATCAGCGCTGTACTAATGCCTATAAAAGCCAGCAGTGTTCCTGGTTTGGCAAAAGCCCTTTAATGGGTGCTTAAATTTAAAGACAAGTAGCCCCTTTGACTTCAGTGGGAATTGAAGGCACTTGGCAGGATTGGGCCCGATGCAAGTGTATCATGTGTGGCTCACAATTAAGGCGCTATTGTTGAGGCATTGCCCTTAAAGTCTTTGTATGTTTGCACCTAGATAACTTTACCTTAGTGCTTGCTTTATTCTTGGATTCCTTTGGTATAGGGAGTACTGCAAGCAGGTCCCGTTCCAAAGTCCGTTGAAGTCAGCAGGAGACTAGCCACTGACTTAAGTGGACTTTGGATTGGGTCCATACAAAGAAGCATTATTTAGCTGTCTAAGGCTGTTGCCATGCTCATAGAGGTAATCGCTGTATACAAGTGCCAGAAGCTGGGAATGGGCGACAGGGGATGGATGACTCGATTACCTGTTCTGTTCATTCCCTTTGGGGCACCAGGCATTGGCCATGTCAGAAGCCAGGACACCAGGCTAGATGGACCTCTGCTCTGACCCAGTATGGCCGTTCTTATGTTCTGAAGTAAGAGCCTCTAACAGCAATAGTGTTAGTAGTAGCCGTGTTAGTCTGTATTCGCAAAAAGAAAAGGAATACTTGTGGCACCTTAGAGACTAACTAGTCTCTAAGGTGTCACAAGTACTCCTTTTCTTTTAACAGCAATAGGATACCCTGGAAGAATCTGGGTCCCAAATAATAAATGTGTATCCTAGGGTGTTTTTAAACCCACTGAGCCATGTAGTCCCCTCCTGATTTCATTTATCCATAGTAAACTTTTAATTTTAATGCAAGAAAATTGCTGTCTGCTAAAGCCTTATCTTGAAATGATTTTCATAATTATTGTTTAGGTTTCACACTGATAAAAGAGAGTGGGCTAGCTAATTCCCAGGAATCTTTCTACACCTCATTTATCAAACTTAATCCCCCTTTGCATTTAGCACATACGCTTCTCCCCTCCACCTACCTCCCCGCCCCCAATAGCTAGCATGAGAAATGAGCATTTCATACAAGAAATGCCACCCCCCTGGAGAAAGGTTTGAATATACTCCTAGCCTCACACATTACTTTTCTGTAAAATTAGGGCATGAAAAAGGATAATGAATGTTAAACCAAGTTAAAAGGAGATTTGCAGCGAATTAACAGACCAAAAATGTAAGATATTAGGTTGAACTCGCACTTGGAGGGATTAAAAGGCTTTGTTTGTCCTTTGATCTCATTCCTGTTGCTATAAAGATCTTCAGGGTCAATGGTACGGAGGCTTATCACCATTCTAAATTACTGTTCGTTTTTGCAGTGATGGATTACATACCGGGAAAAATGGTCTGCCATGGAAATTTTAGATACCCTACTTGGTTCCAACCTCCCATTCAAACTAAGGCACCAAATCCTAGGGAACACTCTCCACCTAATTAGCGTAGAGAAGTATCACTCTCTGTTAAGAGCAGTAATTGTCTTTACTCTGTTTGCTGGGGAGGGTGTGGGGGGGAGTTATGACATGTTGGATTGTTTCACCGCACATTGATTTGCTGCCATCAGCCAAAAAAAGATGATGAAGGGGAGCCTCGGCCTTGACACAGTATAACCAAGAATGGAGAGTGGAGGAATAACGTTTTTTCTAGAACTGCCTGACTTTTACCCTCATGGTGCTGGTGAATTTCAACAGCGAGAGATGGGAGGGGGGGGGGAACCCCCAACTTCTCTTCATCCAGGAAAAAAGAAAATGATGGGCTGGATCCTCAGCTCATGTGAACTGGTAAAGCTCCTTTTGAAGACACTGGAGCTTTGTCCATCTACAACAGCTCAAGGTCTGGTCCTGTATATGTTATCACAATTACTAGATAAACACTCTGTTCAATTCCAGTTGAGGATGGAAAAGAGCCATCTTTGGTGTGTCCTTTTCCTTCTGTCTTCCCTGCTCCCTCTCCTTTCCTGTCTGCATAGTAATGACTCCCTTGGTAAAGGTTCTGCTGGGGTTTCCTTCTTTGTTAGTTAAGTGCCTATTTTCTGCTCAGGGTTGTAGAGTGAGCATGAACTGGTGTCCTGTTAATTAGCCTTTTAGGGTTGTAGTCCCACCCCCTTTCTATCTGATACCTCAGCTTGACGTGTTGCATTATCTAGCCATACTAGTTAGCAGTATCAAGCTTTGCATTTCGAAGCCATGGAGCCACAGATTCAAATCCCGGGCGGGCTCAACTCACCCTTGACCCTTCTGAGGTAGAGAAATTGAATTCCATGCAGCTCAGTGCGTGAGACCTTTTTGGATGAGACCTTATTTAACCAAAGTCCTCTCTGTTCTGTGCAGAATTACAGATCCTTTAGCACTTTTTCTTAGAGTAGAGGTTTGCTTTGGAGTCCTTGGCCAACATTTCCTTCCTTGTTGTGCAGGGCTTTGTTGAGTGGTTGCTTCCCAGCCACCCCTGATGTGGTTGTGTTTCAGAAATGCCTTCTGTGTAGCACTTCAAAATCCTTCAGGATGAAAGCTGCTATATAACTCTGGCCCCGATCCTGCAGAGACTTACAAATATGCTTAACTTCTTATGATGTTAACAGGCTCACTGTAAGTATTCCTACTGACTGTAGTGTGTAAAATTCAGGATGTGTAAGCCTTCACAAGGGATTGGTATGGGCGTGGGGAACGCAGTTGCCTTCATGTTGGAATGTGGGTCATGTGACTCATTATGGAATATTGTAGGGCAGGTTAAACCCCAAAGAAACATACCTGTCACTGTGGAAAATATAGCTTGAGGGGCTTATGAATGTCATTTGTGAGCTAAAATTAACGCATATTAAGGTAGATTATGATTGTCCCTTCTGGCCTTAAAGTCTGAGTCTCTGGGAGTGCAATGGGATTACTTAACGGTAGCAAGCACTGTAGCCAGAAGCTAGTATTTGCAGGTTTGAGGCCATAGGAAGCACAGATTAAGTATTCCACTGAGATTCATGTATCTTTGAAATATTCATAGAATCATAGAATATCAGGGTTGGAAGGGACCTCGGGAGGCCATCTAGTCCAACCCCCTGCTCAAAGCAGGACCAATCCCCAACTAAATCATCCCAGCCAGGGCTTTGTCAAGCCTGACCTTTAAAATTCCTAAGGAAGGAGATTCCACCACCTCCCTAGGCAACGCATTCCAGTGTTTCACCACCCTCCTAGTGAAAAAGTTTTTCCTAATATCCAATCTAAACCTCCCCCACTGCAACTCGAGCCCATTACTCCTTGTTCTGTCATCAGCTGTCACTGAGAGCAGTCTAGATCCATCCTCTTTGGAACCCACTTTCAGGTAGTTGAAAGCAGCTATCAAATCCCCCCCCCCTCATTCTTCTCTTCCGCAGACTAAACAATCCCAGTTCCCTCAGCCCCTCCTCATAAGTCATGTGTTCCACAGTCCCCTAATCATTTTTGATTAAAATTCTCCTTTTCCATGCTGGTCGTAGGATCTACTCCACATTGCTTAGTTACATAGGTTAAAAATTCTTTGAAAAAGAGAGGAAGGTGGATGCACAGAAATGAAGTTGGGGCAAGGGGGCTGGTACAATTTGTATAATGGGGGTGCTCGGAGCCATTGAACCAAACTGCAAACTCCAGATCTGATGGAATCCACTTCAAGCCGGGGTGGGGGAGGGGTGCAGCAGCACCTCGAGTTCCAGCATTTATGAGTGAGGAAGAAAAAGAGACTCTAACTTATGAAAAGTTAAGGATCCTAGTACACAGTGAAAGTAAATGACCATTACTTTAACTACATAATTGACACCAGCTCTTTACTGATCGCTAAGCAAGAGGTTCCGCTAATATCATAAATGACTGTGATCTGGAGCGCAGAAAGAATGGGATCAAATCCAGCAAAGTGCTGAGCACCGAATGAGTCACCAGGAGTTGAGAAGGCTGGGCAACTCATGAAGGGGTTCAGCCCATTTCAGGATCAGGGGCCATATTTAGTACTGCTTAAGTGTAATTAGAGAGAAACGACATCAGGTACCCAAAATGTCATGTGTCCCCTGTGGAGGGCTATGTTATACAAGTGAAGGATTGCTTTATGCGCAAGTCACACGGGAGAGGAATGATTCTAAAATTACTGCAAGCTCTTACAGTGGAGCAATCAATTTTATCTGTTGAGCATGGCACTCGTGTGTTTATGACAATTCATAGTTTTAAAAAAAGATACTGTAATAAATCTTATAACAAAATATATTCTGTAGATCCAATCCTTCAGTGGAATGACTCGTATGAGTAAGGGTTGAAGTCAGAGGGCTAGATCTTGTCACAAGGATACAGTCAGCATGGGGTTGTGGCTCAAGGAGGCATAATTGCCTGCTTGCTCCTTCCCCCTCTTGCTCTGGGAGGTAGTCATTAGTAATAATAGTCAACAGCTGCAGTGAATTACTACACCCCAACCTCAGCTGTGGGGACCAGCAAATAAAGGATAGTGCCAAGCTCCGCCCATTCCTTATCCCCTAGCGCCAGGGCAGAAGCAAGCACGTGTGTGACTCTGCACACCTTGACTCAAGATCTGGGTGTGCTGTGTAATGGCACAGGCATGTAGTTCAAGTTGCATGCTTGCCTAATGTAACTAGTCCTGCTGAAGTTAGTGGGACCACTGGCAAGAGTAAGAAATACTCACGTGAGTGAGTGAGTATTCTAGGATTGGGTCTTCTGAGTATCTGGTACAACAGAGTATCCATATTTCCTGCAGTAAAATCTCTTGCTGAACAGAATTAGAATTCATATCTCATAAACGTGCTATTTAAAATAACTTTTGATTTAAAAGCAGGAACTGGTTGCTTAGAAAATCTGGCAGGATCCAGTCAGTCTTGTACTTTTCTTTTCTTTTCTTTTCTTTTCTTTAAACAACCAGTGGGTGTGAGAGTCAGTGGCTGGTTTTGAAACTGTTGCAAGCCAGATAATGATTGCAGTCTATAACATTCTCATCACAAACAAATGCACAGAACAGACTGGCATAATCCAATGTTCAAAGGAGCTGGAAAGTGTCCAGATAACGCAGGATTTGTGTGGACACGAAATTTGTCAGGATAATTCTTTGAGGTCTTTTACAGGAGTTAATAACTAATTAGAGAACACTGAGAAAATACCAATTCCCTGTCATAAGATAGTCCTTCCGTTACTTTGATCTCTGGCCAACTTGCTCATAACATTAAACAGCTGATAGATGGACATGATTTTTTTTATTAGACGTTCAGTTCAAGAAGCAGCATTTGGTCAATTAATTTACTTGTGGCAACTTCTCTGACTGGGTTGTCATTGCAGATAGAATTGGAGACCTCCCACTCCAAAACACGGTTGTTTCCCATTTGAGCTAAAGGCCGAAGATCATAAGGTGGAAGCAATAGCAGGCAGCTATCCCAAGAGATCAGCAATGGAGGGTGATGGATAACAAACCTTGCAAGCGGGTTAAATGCTGTATGGCCTGATTCTCATTTACATGGAAGCCAGTTTACACCAATTTGGCAGTATAAAGAGGCTTCAAGTAGGTATAAATGTAATTTATTTCTACTTTAATGCCATAACAGTTTAAGCTTGCCTAAGTGCATATGAGAATCAGGCCCTATATACGTCTCTTGTCAGATGCACTATGGATTTGGCTTATACCCATTACCTTGCAGCTGTCCATTGTACAGATTGAAAAGAAAAAAGGATTGATAAAACACTAAACCAACCCACAGGACCAACCTAATGGTGCCTGCCCCTTCATAAATGGAAGTCAAAGGTCATGAAAGTTAAGCAAAAAATGTCTCTCGGCAACATCATATCATTGTATCGTGGTGTGACAAAACAATAGCTGTTTCTGATCTTACTGGACTCAAACAAATACCCTTACATATACTTTCTGTGTACTGAGTCCGACCTCTCATAAAAAACTGAACCAGGAAAACAGTGTTCTCTGATATATTCCAGTCCTGCTCAAAGGCTTGTTATAAATAACTTGTTCAATTACCAGGAGATGTTGATATGATGCTTCTTCCAAGATAGCTTTTGTAGGGGTTTTGTTGGAGATACAGCCCCAAACCATATGATTTATTGTTTGTTTTCCTTTTTAAAACGAGAGCACAGAATAAAAATGTCAGATTTAAGAAAAAGGTTGTTAAACTTTTCTTGTTCCTTAAAGGCTTTTTGGGTATTTTCAGTGGCTGCTTGGCTCCTTACCTGCCATTCAGAAAAGTGCCAAGCAAATGAAGAACTCGCTGGAGTTGTCCATCCCCTCTGGTCTCTTGTCCATTCACGTTTCCGAGCTTCCTTAGTATGAGCTCAGTTGGAAAAGCGAAGGGTCTATAGCAGCCACTAGAGGACTGAAAGAAAGAAAAAGATGTAAAGAGTCATATTGTGCTAGCTGTGAAAATATTGCTGTCTCTTATTGAGACCAACAAGCTTGGGCAGTCTCCATCTTAATTTGTTTCTCTCCGCCTCAGTTCTTCTTACGTGGCATCTCCTTTATGGGAGGCTTGCAACCCCGGTAGCCTGTTCTGTACTATCCCCTGCTAATCTCTTTGTGGATGAATAGTCCTCTTGATCCACTCAAGGTGCCACATGGGCCATCCAAGATCTTCTTTTTCTTCTTCATGTTCTTCTGCCATCAACTTTCCCTTCCATTGCCTGTAAACATGCATCACCCAATGAACCTCCTGGAAACTGGATCTTTCTTTCCATAAGATATGTGACTGGCATTTGGGTTCCAATAATCTCCAATACTTTTTGATTGGTGACATGGTTATCCGTGATATTTTCAGAATTCTTCTATGACCTGGTAATTCGAAGGATTGTTGTGTCTTTATTATCAATTGTTGGAATGTCCATGTTTCAGATCTATAACTTAATGCAGACTAAATGTAAGGACTTCAGTTTTCTGATTTATGTCCCTTCTCATCAGATGTTTATCCTTCCAGAATGTCTCTTGCTCAATTCACTGTATCTAAAATGGGGATTATACTTTTTTTTTCCTCCATCATATCAATTTAGATTGCCCTACAGAATTTACAAGCATTATCGCTCACGAAGTGTGCTAACTGCTGTGCATAATGTGGTTGCAATCTCAGAATATCTAGGTTCTACCATTACAAGTAATAATTGGTCAACATTTGTACAAGAAATCAATCTTTGTGGTAGCCATTGCCAGTTTGTCCCAAGATGCATATCATGGAACAGCCATCCATGAATGGAACTCTGTCCATGTCTATGTGAAACACAGATGTTTATAGTAGTAATGAGGCTCATCTCCTCCTGTAGGAGGCGCTGGGGTACGTCTGCAGTTACAGAGCAGCAGACTTGGAGAAAAAACAACGTATTCTTAATGAGAAGCTTACTTTGAGAAACTTTGTGGGTTTTTTTTCTGCTCGAAGAAAACACTTCATCTTGAATGTCAAGAAATACCAAAGGGATTGAGATGAATTTCAAAGAGGAGGTTTGATATAGTTCAAAGTATTTATTTATTAGTTCAGAATATTTTTGACAATGGCAGTTTTGCAAGTATTCTTCAAAATGAACCTGGTCTCTCTTTCTCCCTGAAATGACTCCTACTGCCCAGACGTAGTCTGCCTGTCGCTACTTTTCTTTTTAGCAGCAGTATGTGAAAAATCCTTCTCTGGCAGTGCCCCCTACTGTTATGAATATTACTGGCAGAAGATGGGCAGAAAGGAAGCAGCAGCCTTTTGCTAGCAAAGCAACTGGCCAGCAGTTTTTTTGTTCTGCATAGCTACACCCTCTTGCGGTTTCCCCTGGATGCAGTGTCTTTTACTTCCTGTCATGCTTTGCTACGTAGTATTGCTGTACGCTTTGAAACAGGTGCTCCTTTCCACCCCAGGGGTAAAAGGGATTAAGAGCAGCTGAGGGAGGCTGGCGAGGTAGTTGGCCCCAAGTGTGACTGGCTTAATCAGGCCACAGCTGGCCTGAATAAAAGGGCTATGGGGCCAGGAGCTGGAGGAGTCTCACTCTAGCCCTGGAGTGGGAAGGGCTAGCTACCTGGGACCAAGGTACCTGAAGTGGAGCAGTGCTGGGGAAGGGCAAAGGGAGCTGGGGAGCTCCAGCCCGGTAAACCCCCAGGCTGCAGGCCTTGGTGAAGGCTTACAAAAGGTACTGGGGCTGCAGAGGGGCAGCCCGGGAATAGGCAAAGGGAGTAGGCCCTACCCCTTTACCAATGATGAGTGGTCATTACAGACTGCAGTCTGTCCCTGTGAAAGGGGGCTAGATGAGGACTGGCAGTAGCCACTGAGGCAAGGTGGGGATAGAGGGGTGGGTGTCCCCCTGGGAGGGGAGACCCAGAGTGAGGGGGTTCTGCTGGGGTAGAACCCTGAGGTAAAGGGGTACCGGGGTCCGGGAGGGATGCGGGGCCTGAGGCAGGTGAGACACCGGCCAGCAGAGGGTGATCCAGAGCTGGAGTTGAACTAATTCCCAAGACGACCAGCAGGAGGCGCCGCACTGGTGAGTCTTCAATATGCTACAGTGCGGTAATGGGATTTCTATATATGCAGACAATGCTTTGGGATCCTTTTGGGCTAAAAGACGCTTTGGAAGGTAATTGTAAGAGATTATTATTCATCTACATGAAGGAGTGTGGCAAGTGGTGCCTTTGTGACCAGCTGATCATGAGCTAGGTAAGAAGTTACGATTTTCTAGGACTTCAGGCTGGGGTTTCTAGAGGAGTCTAAGGGATTTTGGCACCCAACTTCCATTGAAAATTTAGCTCTTAGAGTCCTTTGAAAATACCAGCATTAAATTCTGTCTAAACAAAGTTTGGCCAGAGAGTGGAATGGAAGAAAGTAAAAACATTCAGAGGACAAATAGAAAGTCATCACTGTCAGTCTTACACTTCCCATCCACCCGAAATTAATTTTGGCTAAAAAAGGTCAGCCAAAAAAGAGCAGCAGGTGCTCTCTTGAAACGTTTGTATTTAAATGTGGCTCAGCCTATCCTCATCTTTGTCTGATTATATCAAAATTTTAAGTGGTGGCTGTTTTTGCATCAGCTCAGTGTTGAAATGTTAGAATAACTTCCAGGGAAATAAGCATGGGGGCAGAATGCAACGACCTGGTCAGAGATGCATGCATGTTAAATGTGACTTATCACATGGTCTTGCAGTGTATCAGATCAGTTCCACATGTATAGGATATATCTACATTTTAGAGCTGGTCAAAAATAAATGGTTTATACATATCAACATAGATATTGCCATAATGCATCAGACCAGTGGTCCATCTAATCCAGTATCCTTTCTCTGAGAAGTGCTTCAAGGGAAGGTACAAGAAACTCCCCAATTGGAATAACCTGCCTAGTGGGGAAGTTTCTACCTGACCACTATTTAGTGTTTAGTTTATGTCCTGAAACATAAGGATGTCGGAATATATTTCTTGTCTACTGAAGTGGTGGATGTTTTCATCACATAATGTATTTGCATCTATGTAGCAGTTTCTATTTGTTTTTTCTCACAATTGGTTTTTCTCTTAAGAAGGTTTTATATAAACACAGTAATCAGAAAAGAATGCCTCACTAACAAGGTCTGTAAATTGTTTAAATTTTAACTGCAATCTTCAAGAAGGAAGTTAGAGAAAAAAATACCTTCAACTTTAAATTTCAGGTTAGATTTTTGATTTCTCATCAAATGACTCATTTGTCATGAAATGCTGATAATCACAATTTACCATTATTGCTGGGTTTTTTAGTGCCGCTGAGAATATCAGTGCAACCTTTAATTGGTTTCACCCTGTATAGAGAGTGACATTTCTTGCACTCCGCTGTGGGATGTGTTTGTCAATTAAAACAGTTTTGAGTATTTATTTAAGGAGCAGTTCCCACCTGCTGTCTGTTGTGGAAATGTGTTAGGCACGATGCTGACAAGTAATCCCTTTTTTTTAAAATTTTGATTTTGTTTTCAAAGGAGTTGAGCTCTGCAGGAAAGGAGCAGGTTGTTCTCGTCTCTTCAGCTTCCTCTGTGGATATGTGCTGTGTAGTCTCTGTCTGGGGCTAGATTCTTCCAACTCTTGCTTGACGGTGCAGTGGAATAAGAACTACCCCAACTGTACACTGCCTTGCTCAGCTTTCTCAGCACTTCCACAGCCAAAGTTAGAGGCTATTTGCCTGACGCTCCCTCCCTCCCTGGAGGGCTTTGGAACAGCCAGAGCAAGGCCAGTCAGTGAAGAATCCATCCAAGCATTTCCACAAGCACTTCGCAGGTTGATGGTGGAGTGTAATTAGACTGTTTCTCCACTACTCCTCTTATAGTGGGGATCTCTCTCCCACTACGGCTGGATGACCAAGAGCAAATTCCCAGCAGCCTCTGCTTTCCCCTCGAGCTACAAGAAGCTTACTCAATTTACAAAAAATGTTTTGTTTTATTTTTAAATAGACTGATAGCCCAACAATCCTAAAATTTGGGACTGCTGGCTCCAAAAGTCATTGGAAGGGGTGGGGGGAATGGAGTACCCATTACACTGAGAACAGCACAAGTCTAGTGGGTTGGGAGGACAAAATAAATTCAAAGCCTAGCCAATCCTATGTTCAAAGCAATGCTGTCTTATAGATTTACTTGATGTTTATTTTCAGTAACACCTCCTGTGCAGCAAGGCATATAGATACATTAATAACACTGTCTACTATAAATTAACACGGCTGCTTGCTTCCAGATTAGTCATCTTTAGGTTTCACTCCTCTATAAATTACAAATTATTGATTCATATTTTAATTCAGCTACTCAGTCTCTCATGTTTCTGGTTGTCTCCTTCCCCTGCCACCTGTGGTGGACATCTATCTAAAGGTGGAGTTATTCTGTAAAAGGCCCCAGGGTTTTGGCTTCTCTTGCATTTGCCATTGCTCACCCTTCCCAGTCCGTGAGCAATCATCATTTAACAAAGAAATGAAGTAAGATTTCCTGAGAAGAAGGGGAAAAAAAGCACTTGACTGCAGAATGCATTTTACTGTAAATCACCCAGGCAGAGTGAGACATAGTGATTACAATGCAGGTGTGACATTCTTTTACACTGTATAGTCCTCTAATATTGGCTGCCATAAACACTATAAATCAATGCACAGTGTAACAGCGTGATGCAGTTTAAAACAGCAAAATCTGAGCTGGATGCAAGCTGCCAGCAATAAAACATTTTACCTTTCCCTCAGTCACTTGTTTACAGCTTGTTTGCCTGCTTTCTAAACTTTCTTGAGGCTCACGCTTGACATCAATTGGTGCGGCAAAGAGAACATAAAAGAAGAGTGAAACAGACTTCCGAGCAGTTGAACTTGGTCAAATAGCTTCTGGCGAGCCATGACTGAAACAGATTGTTTTCACATCTTAAGGCAATTGCTATATTTTATTGTTCAATTTTATTGTTATTTATTGTTTCATATCATATATCATTTTTCACTCCCCAACCCCCGCCCCATGCCTCCTAAAAACAATTTTGAGATAACTAAGAGCCAGCTCAATGGCTGACACTGGAAATTTACTAGAAGATGTTAAAACTGAGATCCTGTTTCTGGGTTTCTGAGATCCCATGGCATTTTTTTCAAGAGTTAGAGGTGTCTGTCTGAGAGTCGTGGCCAGAAACCAGGAAGAGACTGGACCAACCTCAACATTGATGTTTGTAGTGGGTTCAGACAAGCATCAAAGAGTTCAGGTATTCATACCAAAGTGTATCCAAAATATCCAGGTCTCTTAAGCCAGCCAAAATGGTCAGATTCAAGAGAACAGTCTCTCTTGTGAGATTCTAGTACTTCCTGTCCCTTCTATGGCTGAAAATACCATGAAAATGGCCTTTTGTTCTATTTTACTATTAGTAGGTTCAGTCCTGTTTAGGGTCCCATTCAAGAACGCACTTATGTGCTTTCCTGAATTGGGTCCTAGAAAGTTCAGAGACCCATGTAAATCACCTTTTAAAAAGGTAATGGGATATTTTCAGAAAGGCTCAATTTGGATTTGCATCTATAAACGTGAAAAGAGATTCCTATTTTCTCTGACCAAGATCACCCAGCCTTAGTAACTATGCTCCTGCAATCTAAATACCCTTGACACTTTATCTAGCTAAATGACAGGTTTCAGAGGAACAGCCGTGTTAGTCTGTATTCGCAAAAAGAAAAGGAGTACTTGTGGCACCTTAGAGACTAGCTAAAGTAATCTTTGCCTCTTACACCTATAAATGCTGTAATGTTGCTGATTCTGTTATAATAGCTGCCGTGTTCAACCCCAGATGTGGCTGCATTTGCATTTGTATTTGCATTTGTGGTTGAAGTGCAACGAGCCCTAGGTGTAGCCTGAAATTCTGAAAAGTGCTTTGGGGTTGGTGAAAGGCATTCTGCGAGATAAATAAATTCAAATTATAAATGTGCAGAGTTAGCACTGAAATCTGAGTCTATAACGTACAGCAATGTGAGAAATTTGCATAGGCGGTTTGTGCACTAGCCTTCAACTTCTGGCTTCCTGTTTGATGATGGGCCCGAACCACATGGTGTGCATTAATTTGGTAGAGACTTCTGCTACCAGTCCTGCTGTCTCTGCCCTGCTTCCCAGACTTTCTGTGGTGCCCTCCTGGGACCCCTTGCCTTGGAAACATGTCCCCCATAGGAGCCATGCTGCCACTGGTTGTCTCCCTCTGCCGCTGTGAGGTCAGAGCCATGGGAAGGATACTTCAGGAGTGGTAATTCCTCGTTAGATAGCTGCTGGGTCTGCAGAGGAACATGTGGTAGAATGTGGCATCCTCTTAACTCCACTTGCTACTAGCGATAGCTGTGCTCTTAAATACTTCTGACCATGCAAAGCTCACATGAAGAGGCCTCCACAGGATCCCAGGGACATGGGGTGAGAGGAGGAAGAGGAGGGGCCTGGCACAAATCTGCCACCTGCTTTCTGTGCTCCTGTAGCATGTTCTGCTTAATTTTGGTTCCCTTCTACTTATGCAAGAAATGGAGGGGAGCCGTGAGACCCGATCCTGCCAACGGATCTTCATTGATGGTTCCTTATAGCCACATGGTGTCTGACTTCTGTGGTTATCTGCACAGGAGTTAGGATTTTCCCCTGTGGCTCTGCTTGCAGGATTGGGCCCATAATTTAAGAAATGTATGTGCTTTGAGCTCTTTGGGTAAAAGGTTGAGAGGTACTGCGTACAGGCTACTGTATTCTCCTGCAAGCAGAAGAGATGAAATAGTCGTCACTACTTAACGTTTGTATTCCAGTGGTACCCAGAAACCCTAATGAGGGTCAGGGCCCCACTGTGATAGGTGCTGTGCCAACAGACATGGCCCCTGTTCATTATTTATAAATAAAAGCTTGAAGTCTGGAGAGCATGATGCAAAAGTCCATTGAAGTCAGTGGGAGTCTTTCCCTTGACTTCACTTGGCATTGGTTTGGGCCTCAGATGGACAGAGTCTGCAGGTTTGCATTGCCCTTGGTTACATAGGGGCATCGAGCAGAGGGTAAACCAGAAGATTAGTTGTCTGAGTCACAGCAGTCTCCTCTGTGACTATTTCTTTCTTTTTAGTCATTGCAGATTAGCTGCTGCTGCTATGCCTTGTCAACATACATTTTTTTAAAAAGACCTTTTCCCAAAACTTCGCATGTTTTCCTGTTTTTTTTTTTTTTTCTTAAATATCTCTTCCCTCATGCTTGGCAAAGTTATCCTTTTCAAGTGCATCAAAGTTCCTTACGTTCAAGCTTCAAGTCACTGATGGCTGAGGAAAAATTACAGGTACAAATTAAAATCTTTCCAGTGGGGTGTATTCCTTTAAAATATTGACAGTTCTTGCCCAGAATACACACCGCATCAATTTACTTCAGATTACTTTTTCGCTATTAAAATATTTCCTCTCCACTCCTCGCACTCTAAAAGTAGGTATGGTCGTTGACTTGTACAAGTTCTGAATAGAGAGACTATGGGTATGTCTACACTGCTGTTAAAAATCCTTGGTTTTCCTGTGTCAGCTGTCCTGGAGCTCTTTAATTGCAGTGTGGGTATTCAGGTGTGGGCTGGAGCCCAGGTTGTAGAACCCTGCGAGGTGGCAGGATCCCAGAGCTCAGGCTGCAGCCTAAGCCCAAACATCTACACCAAAATTAAACAGTCACACAGCCTGAGCCCCATGAGCCCATGTCAGCTGGCATAGGCTAGCCACTGGTGTTTAACTGCAGTGTAGACATATCTCATTAGTGACTTGCTCTTCTAATACCAAACTTGGGCAGGCTTAGCTTGCCCAGAGTTCAGTTTGTCATCTGTTACTGAGGACAAATCTGGTCTGATTATTCAACTAATACAACTGTTTGAAAACATCATGGCTTAGTCAGTCAGATAAAGAGAGAAGGTGTCTCAGGGTAGATCTGAATCCCTGACCTCAGATGAAAATGGGTCATTTCATTATTAAGATAAGCAGATTACTTAAAATGCAACAAAGATGACTCCCACCACTTTTAATTAAAAATGGAGACAATGAAAGCTTAATGCTGTGGTTTAGAATTAGGATTGATGAAAGATTGACACACTGGACATATGACAGCAAACATACAGAGTTGCTTGCTTGGTAATCTTAGAAGAAGATGACAATAACAGTTGATTTTCATAAAAGCTGCTACCTAGTACATATGTATCTTTGTAAAGGAGTAGTGGGGATCTGCAGGCCCTAAAAGGATCAAGCTTTTGTAGAGGGGGAAAAAAAAAAGATCAATTTCTCTGGGTTCTACAAGAGTCAAATATTTGTATAGGACATTCATGAAAGGGTTGATGTGGAAAAGTAGCAGCAGAAGTAGCTCAAAATAGCATCCTACCCTCAAGCCATGGATTGGCCAGAGTCATCTTGCTCTGATGTCATAAATAATGCTTCTATCTTAGTGTGTTTTTGGATGAGTGTGGTGTCACTTGACATCCTGCTGGAGAGTCTTAAGGGGGAAGTTGTTTGGAAGTTCAGAAAGCTTGTGTTCTAACACATGATGTTCAGCTCAACTCTTATTAATCTCAACTGTTGTTTTTCTATCTTGCCTCCAGCCATTTTGGGCCAGCCCTGATGTTTTAAAAACAGCTCTACCCCAAACAACAGCAAACTATGTTGGTCTTTTTATATGTATTGTACTGAAGGTTTTCGGTTGTTCTTGACTTTCTTTGAAAAATCTAATTAGAATTCCTGTTCTATCTCAAGAAGGTGAACGGGGAAGACCAGGAGGCCGCACTGGGCATTATGGCCAGTTTTAAAAGATGGACCGCTATAGTTAGCTCCCAAATCTTTACTTGGGCCACAATTCATCTAGTTACTTAACAATATACCTAACTTTAAGCCAAGGAATAGGCCTTTTAGAATCTATGGGACTTCAGTGGAATGCTTTAAATTAGAATTTCAGGACGGGAAGGGACTTCAAGAGGTGATCTAATCCAGTCCCCTGCACTAAAAGCAGGACTAAGTATTATCTAGACCATCCCTGACCGATGTTTGTCTAATGGGCTCTTAAAAATCTCCAAAGACAGAGATTCCACAACCTCCCTAGGTAATTTATTCCAGTGCTTAACTACCCTGACACGAAGTTTTTCCTAATGTCCAACCTAAACTGCCCTTGCTGCAATTTAAGCCCATTGCTTCTAATCCTATCCTCAGAGGTTAAAGAGAGAGTTTTTCTCCCTCCTCCTTGTAACAACCTTTTATGTACTTGAAAACTGTTATCTTGTACCCTCTGTCTTCTCCAGACAAAACAAACCCAATTTTTTTCAATCTTTTCTCATAGGTCATGTTTTCTAGACCTTTAATCATTTTTGTTGCTGTTCTCTGGGCTTTGTCCAATTTGTCCACATCTTTCCTGAAATGTGGCACCCAGAACTGGACACAATACTCCAGTTGAGGCCTAATCAGTGTGGAGTAGTCCTAATACCTCCCAAAATTACGTTAAACTGTTGACTCATATTTGGCTTGTGATCCGCTATGACCCCCAGATCTCTTCCTACAGTACTCCTTCCTAGGCAGTCATTTCCTATAACTACTTTCTGGGAACTGCTTTCCAACAAGTTATACACCCACCTTATAGTAGCTCCAAGTAGGTTGTATTTCCCTAATTTGTTTATGAGAAGGTCATGCGAGACAGTGTCAAAAGCCTAACTAAAGTCAAGATATACCATATCTCCTGCTTCCCCCCCCCCCCCCCCGCCATCCACAAGGTTTGCTACCCTGTCAAAGAAAGCTATTAGGTTGTTTTGGCATGTGCTTAAGGCTCTTGCTGAATCTGGGCCTTAAGCTCCTAAATAAGTGACCTAATTTTCAAAAGTGCTGAGCACCAAATAGCTTCTAGCTTGAAATTATTTGGAGCTACTTCATGCTCAGCACTTTTGAAAATCAGGTTACTTAATTATGAGGCTTAATATGACGTAATAGCCAACATTAGGCTCCTAATTTTGAAAATCTTGGTCTCAATGGCTAACCAAGGAAGGGAGACCCATACCTATGCCAAACACTAAAGCTTATTGCAGATTTATTTTTGGTTAGGTATTATTTTAGTAAAAAGTTCAAGCCTTTTTCTGAGAATAGTTCTGTTGTATATATGCCTGTGGTTACCGATAAGTCTGCAACTTCATTTCAATTAACACAAGTTCTGCATTCTTGAGCTAAACTAAGCATCATCTTGTCATAGGCTGTTGTATATTGACAAAAGTACTCATTAAGACCCTGAGCACTCTTAAAAGTATATTCAGGCTATAAACAGGAAAACACTAAGTATCGAATATTGATTACTTATAGCCTCCGGGATTGTGGAAATTGTTAAAAATTTAGTTTGTAATGGAGGGCTGCAGCATTAATTTTCAACTTTGACTCTTGTAATATTGCCAGGGGCGTTATGCCGACTGCTGAGTCCTTTGGTGCAAATCCGTAGATGCTCAGCGTGTTTCTATTAGAGTCCATTTGTACAGCTTCACCTTTGAAGTCATGTAATCAATAAAAACTTGAATAATTACTACAGCATGCAATTGCAATTTGCTTCCTAAATAGCACTGGTGCTATGGTAGATTGTACATATATGGGTTACACTTTTTTCCTAAAACAAGACAGATCTTGAGGTGTGAGTGTGCTGCTAGAAATCCATTGTATTTTGTCCTCACAGGCTACACTCAACATACTCTTCTCCATAGTGCTGACTGGGTAGTATGGGTCTTAGCACAGGGAATTGCTTATTGAAGTAGTTTAATTAAAACTTTAGCTACAAGTACAGGACATTCAAAGCATTGTGAACTAAATTCTATTCTTGTTTTAGTTGTGTGGAGCCCTATTTGCGGCAATAGGATTCTGAGGGCAGAATTTGGTCGTTTAGGAACATAAACAATTGATGCTAGTCACTGGAGTCCATCGCTTTGGTTTCATGTTCCATGGCTGGATTGTACATCTCCTAAATTATAGTTGTTGAAAATAGCTATTCTGAGGCAGAGTGTGTGTTTCCTAAAAATGACCTACCAATATAATGTAGTAGAAATTATACATGGACATTGTGAGATTCTGCAACTTTCAAAACAAGTGTTACCGGGACTCCTTTTGAGTTTCAAGTTGCTCTGAGTAAGGTATTGACAGAACAGGTGCTTAGTAAACTACAGAGTGGCAGGTGTTACTAAAATGCTGAAATCATCTCAAGTAGTTGAGCATTCCAAGAGACAGTAGAGCAATAATGTTCAGTAAACCATCCTGTTGCTATAAATACTTCATTCTGATGGACTTCTTGGAGTCTGAAACCACAAATAGAATGTTTGAAACCTAGGACAACACTCAAATAAGTCACTACTGATTCCCTGATGAATGGTTTTATGGTCAAGGTATTGGACTGGGATTCAGGAGATTAGGGTTCAACTCCTGATTTCTTTCACACACTCCTTATGTGACCTTGGGCAAGTCACTAGATATGCCTACACTGCAAAGAAAAATCCACAGCACAGAGTCTCATAGCCTGGGTCAATTGACTCAGGCTTGTGGGATGGGGCTGCAGGACATAGCAGGGTAGACATTCTGGCTTGGGCTGGAGCCCATGCTCCGAGACTCTTTCCACTTGTCTGTTCTCTGAGCCTGGACTCCGGCCTGAGCCCTTATGTCTGTACTAAGAAAAGGAGTACTTGTGGCACCTTAGAGACTAACCAATTTATTTGAGCATGAGCTTTTGTGAGCTACAGCTCACTTCATCGGATGCATACCGTGGAAACTGCAGAAGACATTATACACACACAGAGATCATGAAACAATACCTCCTCCCACCCCACTGTCCTGCTGGTAATAGCTTATCTAAAGTGATCATCAAGTTGGGCCATTTCCAGCACAAATCCACGTTTTCTCACCCTCCACCCCCGCCCCACACAAACTCACTCTCCTGCTGATAATAGCAGAATAATAATAATAGCATAATAATGTCTGTACTGCTATTTAGCTCCACAGCCCAAGCCCCGGGCTCTGAGATTTGGTGCTGTAGACTTTTCTTTGCTGCTTATACATTGCCTTAATCTCTCTCTGCCTCAGTTCCTCATCTATAAAATGGGGATAACGATATTTGTTTTTATGCTACTTTTTGTCCATCTTGTGGATTGTAAATTCTTCATGGCAGGGAATGGCCCATGATGTGTATGAACAGTGCCTAGTACAATGGAGCCATGTTTTTTTTTTTTTTTTTTTTTTTTAGGGCTGCGGGCACTACTATAATACAAGTAGTAATAATTCCAAATAATTTCTCGGCCCAAAGAGGGAAGCCCAGCTGGAATAACTCCTTATGCAAAAGAGCATGTCAGCCTCGTATGGTTTAGTAACTTAGTATGCATTGACTAGCCACTCCTTTGAGCCCTATCACATTGTACAGCAGGGTTTATGGAGAATATTGTAGGATTCCTATCACAATAAAAATTATACCAGTCCCCTAGAGATAGCAAGACAAATTATCATTGTCTACCTACACTGCTAGGTTTGAGATATATTGAAGCTTGATTCGCAGCCTTTCATATTTTTCTAGTCATTACTTTCTTTCATTTTAAACAGCTGGTGGGCTCCTTACATGTCAGCTGGAAAGTTACAGCGTTGTGTATATAGGTTTTGAATATAGAATGATGGTAATGGGCTTTTTATTTTACACTAACATTTTAAAAAAAAATCCCCCAGTGGAAATGAATTGAAGAGACATGTTAAACAGAAGATATCTCCAAGGTTGTGAGTTAAACTGACAAAAGCAGAGAGATTCAAAGACTGGCTCCCGCTATTACTTCTTTACTTCACTGTGCCTATTTATTTTAACAATACGTTATGGCACATCGGACTGTGTTCTCCTCTAAAGTCTCTTCACTAGCTTAATATGATAGGATGAGTTGTTAAAGGTGAAGTGACAACCTTAATTCTGAATGTTTTCTGTTTCGTAGGTTCTTATGGCCAAAAGGGACTACTGTGATCAGCTAGTCTGACCTCCTATATAGCATAGGTCATAGCACTTCCTCAAAATAATTCTTAGAGCAGATCTTTTAGAAAAACATCCAATCTTGATTTAAAAATTGAGAGATGGAGAATCCGCCTTGACACTTGGTAAATTGTTCCAATGATTAATTACTCACTGTTAAAATGTATGCCTTATTTCCAGTCTACCAATGGCCCAGTTTACCATGCAATCTAGATCACTCTGAATCAGTGAGCCATCCCCTTCATTATTAACCACGCTCCCAATTGAACCTTTGACCCTGCTTCCTTCTGCAATAAAGGTTCAGACTGAACCAGCTCAGAGGTATCAACCTCCTTACGTATCTTCAGCCAAGTTGTGTCAAGTGCCAGGAGAGACAGCAGGATGATTCAGTGACCATGACTTGGAATGAGTTGAGGATCGATCCCTTGAAGGGTGAGGGACAACCTAAGGGTTCCATGAATTCCACTGAGGAAAGGAATATGGGATGGGTGGCAACTGGGCCAAGAACCCATGTCTTGACTGCAAGAACAGTATCGATCCTGGTGGTCCCATGGAGATCTTGAAGACTCTTGAGCTCAGTGCCTGGATGGAAGAGAAGAAGCAGAAGATGACTCTGAACTCAAACTTGAGGAACACTCTGTGGAAGTATAACATTGTATAAGTATAACTTTGTATAAGGGGACATGCTGGATACATTATATATGAAAGGGCATGCCAAAACATGTTACAAAGTATCTGAGGGAGCACACGTAGGGACAGTTAGCTTTTGAATGGAGAAGCAATTAAGATAGAGCCAGCACGTCTAAGAAGCAGGCATCAGAATGGAAGGTGTGAAGGGCAATTAGTTAAGTTAACTGGAAGCTGTTAAAGGAGATTGTTAAGGGTGGCAGGTAATTGAAGATACGTGACTGGTCTCAGGGATCTCGAAGGGTGGTGACTAAAACCTTTTTCTTCTTTTGTCTGTAACTTCTCTGTAACTTGTTCTCCAAAATACTGTATAAATTAAGAGACACAAGCCCCACTCGGGGGGGCTCACTTCTAAATGTATTAGCAGAGCAGCTTTGCTAATAAAGCAGGGTGGTCTGATAAACTGTGAGCCTGAGTCAAACTTTGACAGCTCCAAAGGGAAGGAAATGGAGGAGCCACCTCTGGTGAATCACACTCCCTGATTCATCCGGAGCCTACTGCATGGGCCACGTTGGTACCAGCGAAGTTAGAGAAGTCCCTGCCTTGACTGCCGGCCCTGTCAGAGAGGCAGCACTAACATTTGGTACCGAAGTAGAGGCTAGTGTTGAATCTGTAGCTCCAGCCCATACGGCCCAAAGAAGCTGACGTTGTCTCTGGGGCTGGAGATGGAATTGGCACTGACAAAAGATCTGTTGGTGCCAATATGGAAAATGATCTTGACTCTGCAGGCTGCTTTTTAAGTGATGCCAGAGATGATGCCTGCAACAGCCTGTATTCTGAGGCAGTCAAACTAGATGGTCCTGGGAACGCAGAAGACAATACCACAGCTGATCACTCCCGTATCACAGGCCAGTCTGGCACAGAGAGGCAGAGTAAATCTGTCGCTATTTGATAAGCCTGTGGGGTCGTTATAGTTGGTGCCGAGACCGAGGTTGTTGGTACTGGACTCAACGGATGGTACTGGAATGATCTCGCCTCGTTACTGGAGATTGGGTAGACAGCCCAGTACTAAAGGAATCATGGTGCCAACCAGCACTCCTCTTAGAGAAGGAAGAACTTCCCCAAGCCCTGGAATGACTCTCGTCAGTTTTGAACCGTATTTCTCAGGCAAGTAGAGGAAGGAGGATGGTTTCGTCTCAGAGAAGAGTTAGAATCTCGCTGTGGCACTGAAGCCCTCTGAGGGGCCAGACAATCTGAACCTGACACTGAAGCAGGCCTCATGGCTTGATCCATAAGGTACTACTTCAGGTTTAAGTCTCTAGCCAACTGTGTCCTCTTTTTGGCGGACTTGCAAATGGAGCACTTCTCCTTAATATGCCCTTCCCCAAGGTACAATAAGCGCTGAGTATGCATTTCACTACTTGGGGTAGCTACCCTACATAAGGGATGGTGCTTGAAACCTGGTAAAGGCATCACACCAGGTTAAAAAACAACTATTAAACTACTAAACTAACTAACCAACACTAAGGGGTACTACTACTAAGTATAATTAACTGTATTCAAAAAAACAGGGAAATTCCCTGTGGTGATGACAAAAGCATGGGGTAAATACGACATGGAATGCTGGTTTCAAACCTTGAGCTTCTAACAGCTTATCGAACAGTATCTGATATATACCTCACTCTCCTAGCCAAAGCAGTTTACAGAGGAAGATCAGTATCATTGGGTTAACATTTGTAAAAGTATCTAGGTGATTTGGGAGCCCAAGTCGGATTAAAAGTCAACAAGACTTCCCCATTGACTTTCAATGAGACTTAGGCTCCTAAATCATTTGGTGCTTTTGAAAATTTCACCCACGCTTCCTATCTTTTTTGTATATGGGGAAATTGAGGAATTGTAGTGTCTGGCACAGTGTTACACAGCAGAAATGGGAATAAATCCCCACTTTCTTGACCACCAGCCCAGTGTGCTATCCATTTAATTGCACTGCTCCAATAATGGTAAATGAATTAATTCAGTATATGCCTTCCAGAATAAAAGGCTCTCTGCATTGTCATGCCGCTCATTTCCTGAAATGCTGACAAATCATTTTAGTCCCACCGTGCATAGCAGCAAATTGGTGCATTGCAGACGGCTGGTCAGTCCACTCATAGGCGAACAAGGGAAAGAAAAACAAACTTATTCCTCTAGGGCTTGACTCCCCTGGGGTGGAGCATTCTACCCTTTCAATGAAGTCAGTGTGTGTAGCAGGTGAGCAATATATCCCCCTTTTGTAGTGATCCAAAGCTAATGATAAAGTCCCTGGAAAGATTCCCAGTACTTCAGCAAGCTTTGGATCAGGTCCTGTAATAGCAGGAACTATTGAAGCTATAGGAATTAAATATCACTCAAGTCAACTCTACAGCCCATTTTCAACTCTTCAAGTGCTCCCTGTATGGGGGTGCCTGATCACTCGATACATATATAATGGTGGATCCAGATTCTCTCCCAAGCTTGCCTCCTAGGCTGCCCTGTTTGGAGCTGGCATGGAGGATCTCTCACTGCTCCACCCATACACTTTAGCCCCTCTAAGAATTATCCTTGTCTCCTCTAGGCACTTTACTGAGCCATGTCTGTGATCAACGTCTGATTAATAATAATTATCATCATCACCTCTGCTTCAGGCATAATGCTTGCAGGAGCACCCACTGGGGCAGTGCATCTCTGCATTGCCTCTCAACTGGGGCAGCGCCTTCAAAGCCTGACAGAGCCCTTGATGCTTTGCAGAAGTGCATTTACAGACAGAGCTTGAATACAGACAAACCTGTATGGCTGACTTAGAACAACGCTTCCTTAGCTCTCGTCCCCTAACACCCCTACTCTACTTGTGCTACACTGATGACATCTCCATCATCTGGATCCATGGAAAAGAAGCCCTTGAGGAATTCCACCATAATTTGAACAATTTCCATCCCACCATCAACCTCAGCCTAGACCAGTCCACACAAGCGGTCCATTTCCTGGACACTACTGTGCTAATAAGCGATGGTCACATAAACACCATCCTATACTGGAAACCTACTGACCGCTATACTTACCTACATGCCTCCAGCTTCCATCCAGGACACACCGCACGATCCATTGTCTACAGCCAAGCTCTAATATACAACCGCATTTGCTCCAATCCCTCAGACAGAGACAAACACCTACAAGATTTCTATCAAGCATTCTCACAACTTCAATACCCACCTGCTGAAGTGAAAAAACAGATTGACAGAGCCAGAAGAGTATCCAGAAGTCACCTACTACAGGACAGGCCCAACAAAGAAAATAACAGAACGCCACTAGCTGTCACCTTCAGCCCCCAACTAAAACCTCTCCAGCACGTCATCAAAGATTTACAACCTATCCTGAAGGACAACCCATCACTCTCACAGATCTTGGGAGACAGACCAGTCCTCGCTTACAGACGGCCCCCCACCCTGAAGCAAATACTCACCAGCAACCACACACCGCACAACAAAAACACTAACCCAGGAACCTATCCTTGCAACAAAGCCCGATGCTAACTCTGTCCACATATTTATTCAAGTGACACCATCATAGGACCTAATCACATTAGCCATGCCATCAGGGGCTCGTTCACCTGCACATTGACCAATGTGATATATGCCATCACGTGCCAGCAATGCCCCTCTGCCATGGACATTGGCCAAACCGGACAATCTCTATGCAAAAGAATAAATGGTCACAAATGGTCACAAATCTGACAATCTCACAATCTATTACCAGCAGGAGAGTGAGTTTGTGTGTGTGGTTTTTGGAGGGGGTTGAGGGGGTGAGAGAACCTGGATTTATGCAGGAAATGGCCCACCTTGATTATCATACACATTGTGAAGAGAGTGGCCACTTTGGATGGGCTATTACCAGCAGGAGAGTGAGTTTGTGTGTGGGGGGGCGGAGGGTGAGAGAACCTGGATTTGTGCTGGAAATGGCCCAACTTGATGATCACTTTAGATAAGCTATTACCAGCAGGACAGTGGGGTGGGAGGAGGTATTGTTTCATGGTCTCTGTGTGTATATAATGCCTGCTGCAGTTTCCACAGTATGCATCCGATGAAGTCAGCTGTAGCTCACGAAAACTCATGCTCAGATAAATTGGTTAGTCTCTAAGGTGGCACAAGTCCTCCTTTTCTTTTTGCAAATCTGACATCAGGAATCATAACATTCAAAAACTGGTAGGAGAACACTTCAGCCTCTCTGGCCACTCAGTAAAAGATCTAAGTGTGGCAATTTTGCAACAGAAAAGCTTCAAAAACACACTCCAGCGAGAAACTGCTGAGGTTGAATTAATATGCAAACTAGATACCATTAACCTGGGTTTGAATAGAGACTGGGAGTGGCTGGGTCATTACACATATTGAATCTATTTCATTAAGTTAAGTATCCTCACACCTTCTTGTCAACTGTCTAAATGGGCCATCTTGATTATCACTACAAAAGTTTTTTTTCTCCTGCTGATAATAGCTCATCTTAACTAATTAGCCTCTTACCGTTTGTATGGCAACTTCCAACTTATCTGTATGTATATATATTTCTTCTTACTATATGTTCCATTCTATGCATCCGAAGAAGTGAGCTGTAGCCCACGAAAGCTTATGCTCTAATAAATTGGTTAGTCTCTAAGGTGCCACTCCTGTTCTTTTTGCAAATACAGACTAACACGGCTGCTACTCTGAAACAGGTCCTCCTGTTCTTTTTGCGGATACAGACTAACATGGCTGCTATTGTGAAACCTGTCGGTGATCTGTTTCCATTCACATCTCAGGCAATGCGAGGGAGGGGGTGGTGGTGGAAACTATGTTAGATAATTTTGTCAGTGTAAATATTGCTTCTCTGTGACTTCTCGCCGAAGTAACATGGTGTGCAATAGTTCTGAGTCCGTGACTTCAAGCCTTACTTTGTCAATATCACATGAAGGGGCTGATCTTGGAGCAAATAAGTTCTGTGGCAAGCTCATTTGTATTCCTGCCTTTTAAATGAGGGCTGGGGTGCTCTTCAGTGATGTTCAATGAAGCAATCGGCGTGTAATTCTTCCTTTCTCTCCTGGGAGTGGTTGGCACATAGAGGCTGGGGATTATTAGTAGCTACCAGAAACTGTAATACCGGAGGGATGAACATCTGATAGCTGTTTGAATACCAGTCTCTGGACGGTAATAGAGGCTATTGGTCTGAATCGTCTCTCATTTACACGGGTGTAAATCCAAGAACACCACCATTTAAGTCAGTGGAATTACACTGGTGTGAAAGGAGAATCAGGTTCCCTGTATAGTTGCCTAGCCTTGACGTTTATGCCTGTGCATTGCTGCTCTGGTATAGTTTTTAAAATAAATGTGCCAAATGCTGCAGTGGCCTACACCCAGTATAAATCCAGAGAGGCTTAACCCAAGTTTGCATTGGTGACACTGGGAGCAGAGCAGTTGTCTGGACTTATTCATGAAAAATAGGAGTTAAGACATGCAATGATGGTTCTCTATTTATAATATAGTCATTAAAAGGTCACTGGCATGTACATTTTGGGAGGGGACTTAGGAGGAGGTGAGGTTTCAGTAACTAGACCACAGATATGAGAACTAGGACTTTCGGGTTCTAGTCCCAGTGCTGGCACTTCTGGAAAAATAGGGGTAATATTTGTAAACTCACTTCCCAGGTAGGTTGTGCATGTGTTACAAGGTTTAATTGTTTATAAGTAGCTTTGAGATCCATAGATGAAGGATGTGCGTGTGTATGAACGTAATCATATGTAATTGCACCCCCCCCCCTTCTGAGCAACAGAGGAGTTACCATGCCAAATCAAACCATCGGTCTGTGGAGTCTGGTAACTTGACTATCAGTGGCGAATACTTGATTTCTTCCAAGGAAGAAGAAAATCTCTTAATGTCTCTTTTCGTTCTTGTTTGTTAGAACCTTCATGACAATGTACACCTCTCTATGCCCTGCCACCCAATAAAGTCAGAAAGCTCTACGAGAAAATACTCCAATTGGCCCTAACCCTGACCATAATCAAATTAACCGGACTATTCTGCCTCAGATTTTATCTCATTCCCCTCTGTACTCCCACCCTCCCCAAAGAATGGGGAAAGAGCCTGAAGGTCAACAATTTCATGTTAGTTTGGACCAGGGGAAAGGATTGACTGCCAAAATTGAGGGCTCCTCGCAGAGGACTCCCTGCTGAGAACTTCCTCTTAATTAGAACAAAAGTGAGTTCCAGTTCAGTTTCTCCAGATTGCAACTGTCACTAATAGCGTGTAGCCAAAAGCCTTTGTTTACAGGTAGATGTGTTTATTTTTGCTTGTGCCAAGGACAAAACAGGCTAAAGAGATTTGATCCTACTAGCATTACAAATTTATCTCTTAAGTACCATCCTATAAAGGAAATGTAATACCAGTGAAAATATCCAAAGAAAGTTAACAGACATCTATAATTAAGTAATGATGAGATGCTGTCACTGTGAGTAAAATAAAATAGTGGGCACTTTATGAAGGCCTTTTTGTTGTCTCTTCTTCCACTTTGTACGTTTGTTAAGGATACACCCCCAAGCTCCATTTTGGGGATTACAGTGGGTCTGTAAGTTCCGTGCAGGGCTTAAATTTAGTTGGAGCTGTTCAGAGTGGAGCTCCAGTAAATATTTTCAGCCCCCCACCCCGCCGCCCCCTTGGAGTTTTTATAGCATACTGGGGAGGGGCTCCGGGAAATATTCTGAATTTAAGTCCTGGTTCCATGCACACCCAGATCTCTGCTGCAGCAAGGTTCTGAAACACATGCTGAAAGCTCCAGGTGCAAGTAGTTCTGTTGAGAAATAGGCCGGGGTTTTTTACCAGCCCTCTTAGAGGGTGCCTAGATGGTTCAGGGTTTTTAGTAAAGGACCTACTCATCTCGACCATTCCTGCTGTTCAACTAGATTGCTCATCATTCTCTTGATCGGATATCTATGCAGACTGCACAGCTTTTGGCTAGATTGTCTGCTCTGTCGTGGCTTCAGGCTATTCATACCTGTTAAGCTACAATCACCCCCCTTGACCAGACCAGGGTATCTATGCCTCTGTATATGGCAGGGTTTCAGAGTGAGAATGCATGTGTGTGTTATCTGTACATCTCTCCCTCTGCCCTTCCATTGCTGACAGCCACATTTTTGAACAAGAGAGTTTTGGAAAGCACAGCAGCTAAGACAGCTTATGTAGATGTGGAGGTAGCATCATTGTTTTTAAATGCCTTTTAAGCCACAGTGGGGCAAAATACAAGGATGATGGGCCAGAGAGATAGTCAGGGACAAGCCAGAGGAGAATGCAAAAGCACATAATCTGTATAGAAGGATCAATGTGCTGAGATATATGAATGACTGTGATGTATGTGTGTGATAACATGGGGCAGTGGAGAAAAAGTCAAATAGATTAAATGGGTTATTTTAATTTCAGGCAAAACATTTTATTCTCCAAACAGTAAGAACAGAGGCAAAAATACATGGTATTACACTTTTCTAGAGAGTTATGCAGTGGGGTCTAGATAGAGCACTAGACTGGTAGTTGAGAGACTAAGATTCTCTAGCTCTGCCACCAATATACTGTGACTTCATTTCTTGTTTCTCTGTTTCCCCTTGAATCCACTGTCTGTCTTGTCTAGTTAGATTGCAAACTTGTCAGGACTGGTGTCTTGATCGGATATCTATGCAGACTGCACAGCTTTTGGCTAGATTGGCTGTAATCCCCAAAATGGAGCTTGGGGGTGTATCCTTAACAAACGTACAAAGTGGAAGAAGAGACAACAAAAAGGCCTTCATAAAGTGCCCACTATTTTATTTTACTCACAGTGACAGCATAAGCGTAAGTAAATTAGCCAAGCGTAAGTAATGTGACAAAGTTCCTCCTCTGCCTTGGTGGGTCCTGCACTTATTGGCGGATTTGCTCACCTCAGAGATTCGTGGTGGCCCTCAGTTTGGCCACTTTTGCTAGTGGCTTAAATCTGCCGTTCACTCAGCTAACCTCATCACTGGCCAGCATGGGGAAAAGGAAGGAGAACAATCCCCACAGTCTAGGCTGGTCCACCTAGTGGGTCAGGGGACAGGCCAGGGACCTTCCCCTCTGATGGGACCCACAGTCCAGGTCAACACCACCTGTATCCAATAGGGAGTTGGGGGGATGGGGGGAATCCAGGCCTACCCTCTACTCCAGGTTCCAGACCAGGGCCTTGTGGATCACAGCTGTCTAAAGTATTTCATGTAACACCTGTGCGACAGCTACAACTTTCTGGGCTATTTCCCCATGGCCTCCTCCCAACACCTTCTGTATCCTCACCACAGGACCTTCCTCCTGATGCCAGATAGTGTTTGTACTCCTCAGTCCTCAAGCAGCATGCCCTCTCACTCTCAGCTCCTTGCACCCCCCCTGACTGACTGAAGTGAGGTCCTATTTAAACCAGGTGCCCTGATTAGCCTGCCTGTCTTAATTGATTCTAGCAGCTTCTTAATTGGCTCCAGGTGTCCTAATTAGTCTGTCTGCCTTACTTGGTTCCAGCAAGTTCCTGATTGTTTTGGAACTGCCTCTATTACCTTACCCAGGTTAAAAGGGACCTGCTTAACCAGGGACTAATATATCTGTCTTCTATCACTCTCCTGTAGCCATGTGGCCCGACCCTGTCACAATAAGTAGGTGTAGCCTTTGGGTTTACTAACTGTTGTCATTCCCTTTCCTTCTGTCTCTGTTTTATACCTCTGTTTGTCTCATACATTTTCTTGTTTCTAAGTTCCAATCCTTTGCTCTTTCCTTTGGAGGTGAGTGAGATGTGGCCCCTCATGTCACACCTGGCAGATGTTCCAACCTGTAGGCAAAAAAATGTGCCCAGATGCAAAATACCAGGTTCAGAATAATAAAAATCAGTCTACACTTTGAAAAGTTGAATACTGAGCGTTCAGCCAGAGATAGGCAATGAGAGCTAGACATCTGAATGCCACGCAGAACTGCGATATAAATTAATTCCCTTCCCATTTTTATCATTCTGTCTAAGTAATGCTTCATTTGTAGCTGGAGTCTTTAGTTCTGTGTAAAGACTAGCTGTAGAAATTTCATGTTGGCTTAAATTTTGATACCTGAAAACAAATCATGACAAAGGCACTCCATTTTAATCATTCTAACAATAAAGATCCTCTCCCTATTCACTGTATTCTGCCATCCTGAAAAAACAAAGAGCCCTTGAAAACTAGAGGATAGCCAATGTTCTTCTCCTTCTTGAGTTCCTGAAGATTGCTACCAGTAAGTACATGCTACTACCCCACGTGGAGTTTTTCTTGATGGTGATAACTGAGCACCTCTAATGCTTCATAGAATCATAGAATATCAGGGTTGGAAGGGACCTCAGGAGGTCATCTAGTCCAACCCCCTGCTCAAAAGCAGGACCCATCCCCAATTAAATCATCCCAGCCAAGGCTTTGTCAAGCCTGACCTTAAAAACTTCTAAGGAAGGAGATTCCACCACCTCCCTAGGCAGTGCATTCCAGTGTTTCACCACCCTCCTAGTGAAAAAGTTTTTCCTAATATCCAACCTAAACCTCCCCCACTGCAACTTGAGACCATTACTCCTTGTCCTGTCCTCTTCCACCACTGAGAATAGTCTAGAACCATCCTCTCTGGAACTACCTCTCAGGTAGTTGAAAGCAGCTATCAAATCCCCCCTCATTCTTCTTTTCTGCAGACTAAACAATCCCAGTTCCCTCAGCCTCTCCTCATAAGTCATGTGTTCCAGACCCCTAATCATTTTTGTTGCCCTTCGCTGGACTCTCTCCAATTTATCCACATCCTTCTTGTAGTGTGGGGCCCAAAACTGGACACAGTACTCCAGATGAGGCCTCACCAATGTCGAATAGAGGGGGACAATCACGTCCCTCGATCTGCTCGCTATGCCCCTACTTATACATCCCAAAATGCCATTGGCCTTCTTGGCAACAAGGGCACACTGCTGACTCATATCCAGCTTCTCGTCCACTGTCACCCCTAGGTCCTTTTCCGCAGAACTGCTGCCTAGCCATTCGGTCCCTAGTCTGTAGCTGTGCATTGGGTTCTTCCGTCCTAAGTGCAGGACCCTGCACTTATCCTTATTGAACCTCATCAGATTTCTTTTGGCCCAATCCTCCAATTTGTCTAGGTCCCTCTGTATCCTATCCCTGCCCTCCAGCATATCTACCACTCCTCCCAGTTTAGTATCATCCACAAATTTGCTGAGAGTGCAATCCACACCATCCTCCAGATCATTTATGAAGATATTGAACAAAACCGGCCCCAGGACCGACCCCTGGGGCACTCCACTTGTTACCGGCTGCCAACTAGACATTGAGCCATTGATCACTACACATTGAGCCTGACAATCTAGCCAACTTTCTACCCACCTTATAGTGCATTCATCCAGCCCATACTTCTTTAACTTGCTGACAAGAATACTGTGGGAGACCGTGTCAAAAGCTTTGCTAAAGTCAAGATACAATACATCCACTGCTTTCCCTTTGTCCACAGAACCAGTAATCTCATCATAGAAGGCAATTAGATTAGTCAGGCATGACCTTCCCTTGGTGAATCCATGCTGACTGTTCCTGATCACTTTCCTCTCATGTAAGTGCTTCAGGATTGATTCTTTGAGGACCTGCTCCATGATTTTTCCGGGTGTTGCTATTGAGTGCTTCTGGTGTTGCTATTGAGTCGGATTTTAAATAGTAACATTTCCTCTTACAAAAGTGGACATCTCTTCATATTGATTGGAATGTATTTGATTCTCAAACTTTACAGTAGTCTCTTGACTGGTTGCTTTATAGTTTGTCTGAAAATGTTTTGGCTGGTATCTACCAGCCAATGACTGGCTCATGTCCTATATAATGGTCTCTAAAAAGTTAGATACAATGTGGTATCTTGTTGGGAAAATACTACTATGGCACATGCTCATGTATGTGTGGGATGGTATCTTAGGGGACGAGAGTGCCCAGTTCTTCCTCTCCAAGCACTTGGGCTGGAGATACACCACTGACTTGAGTACTATTCAGAGGAGAATTTGGCCATATGGTGTTTTTTGGAGAAGTCCTCTAAGTTCTGTTCCTTCTGTTGTATGTGGTTAGCTGATGATCCTGGGATTGAAGTGAGTGTGTGGCCATTGATCATTACCGTCTGTATCTCTTGGGGTACTTTGACATGGAAATGCAGCATTTTACACTTCTGGTGAATGCTGCTGGATTGCTATGTTCCACCCTAGCAAGACTTTAAAACTGGGGGAATTAGCTGGGACAATGGGTTGCCTCGTAATTGATGTAAATAGCTTGTTTAATGACTCTGCTAAAGCAAAGTGGCATGTGATTGTAGTGGAAATGCTACACTGGTTGGAAAACAAGATATTAATTCAGAACACAAGAACATGAAGAAATAATGTTAGGGGACTGAGTAAAGGCTATTCAGCTTCTCTGGGCTCATTTCCATTTTCTGTAGTACACCATTAACCATAAGATGCTATCATGGTTTTTAATGACCCTCATGTTTTTGCTTCAACAGCTTTGTCTGGTAGGCAGTTCCAGATGCTTATGATGGTCTCTGTGACTGAAAACATGTTTCCTTGAATTTCATTCTTTAATTTCTACTGTGTTTCTCATGTGAAATCACCACTCAGAAAAATCCCGTCACTTGTACTATAAAGTGGCTGGAATCAAAATACTCACTAATGACACATACCTATGTTTGTTCATACCAGGACCCCTTTTTTTATTAAATGGCACTCTGTCAGTCTTGAACTAGGACCTCAACATAGTGTTAAGGGTGCTGTGGTGAAATCTAGATGGAGATATGAAACCTAGATCTGATACTTTGTGGTTGTTAAAGATTCCATGGCCACTTCAAAAAGTTATGGTGTGTATTGTCCCCAGTAAGTATCTAGAAAAATTCGGATGTGAGTAATTACATTCTAGTTACTTAACTTCCCCTGTTGGTTTGACTATATATTCTTCTTCGCTTCTGGGTGCAACACTGTTCTGTGGTAGTCCTGTGCTGTCATAAATATAAAGGGAAGGGTAAACCCCTTTGAAATCCCTCCTGGCCAGGGGAAAGCTCCTCTCACCTGTAAAGGGTTAAGAAGCTAAAGGTAACCTCGCTGGCACCTGACCAAAATGACCAATGAGGAGACAAGATACTTTCAAAAGCTGGGAGGAGGGAGAGAAACAAAGGGTCTGTGTCTGTCTGTATGCTGCGTTGGCCAGGGACAGAACAGGAATGGAGTCTTAGAACTTTTAGTAAGTAATCTAGCTAGGTACGTGTTAGATTATGATTTCTTTAAATGGCTGAGAAAAGAATTGTGCTGAATAGAATAACTATTTCTGTCTGTGTATCTTTTTTGTAACTTAAGGTTTTGCCTAGAGGGGTTCTCTATGTTTTTGAATCTAATTACCCTGTAAGATATCTACCATCCTGATTTTACAGGGGGGATTTCTTTATTTCTATTTACTTCTATTTTTTATTAAAAGTCTTCTTGTAAAACACTGAATGCTTTTTCATTGTTCTCAGATCCAAGGGTTTGGGTCTGTGGTCACCTATGCAAATTGGTGAGGCTTTTTATCCAACATTTCCCAGGAAAGGGGGGGTGCAAGTGTTGGGAGGATTGTTCATTGTTCTTAAGATCCAAGGGTCTGGATCTGTAGTCACCTAAGCAAATTGGTGAGGCTTTTTACCAAACCTTGTCCAGGAAGTGGGGTGCAAGGTTTTGGGAAGTATTTTGGGGGGAAGGACGCGTCCAAACAGCTCTTCCCCAGTAACCAGTATTAGTTTGGTGGTGGTAGCGGCCAGTCCAAGGTGTAATATTTTGTACCTTGGGGAAGTTTTGACCTAAGCTGGTAAAGATAAGCTTAGGGGGTTTTTCATGCAGGTCCCCACATCTGTACCCTAGAGTTCAGAGTGGGGGAGGAACCGTGACATGTGCACTGGAAAGCAATTGCTGTCATCCCGACAGGTATTTTTAGTTATTTTATTTTAATAAAAGATTAAAAGTTATCTATATTTTATTGCCAGTTGTTATTTACATATTGTAGTACATGTTATATTATTTATGCTTATTGTTTAATTTTATTATTTATATATTTGTCTTACAGTAGTGTCCAGTCATACTAATTGGAGTCAAAGTCCCACTGGGCTAGGTGCTGTACAAACTCATACAGAGATTTGCAAAATTCATAATTCAAGCATTACCATTAACCTAAGAATTAAAATATTAGAAATGACCAGTTAAAGTAACTTACATACACATTCTACTATCTTATGTCATTCATATGGTTCCCAATCCTGCACAGATTCAAGAATCTGTGGAGTACTGCGGAAAGGCATCTGAGGGTTTGTGGTGGGGTGGCTGCCCCACCCCTATGTGAGATAGGGCGAAGCCAGGCCAGAGCATCTGTGCAGACCAGCAGCCAATCAGGGCTGAGCAAGGGGCGACCAATCAGGGCCGGGCTCAGCCCTATATAAAGGCTGCCCATGAGAGGAGTAGTCAGTCTCTCCCAGACCTCCAACAGGGAAGGTCTGTCTCCAGAGTAAGGAGACTAGCACCTGGGACAGCGCAGCGCAGGCTCAGGGGAGCATAGGAGAGCTTCAGCCTGTTACCTGCCACCTGCCAGGCTGCGGGCCCTGACCAGAAGGGCCTAGAGGGTGCAAAGGGGTCAGAGGGGAAGTGATCCAGGGAGAGTGGACAGATGAGGGGAGAGAAGGAGGGCGGGGAGGCTGCGGCTAGAGGGTCCCTGGGTTGGAACCCAGAGTAGTGGGCCAGCCTGGGTCCCCCCCTTATCTTGCACCTGGCTGTGGGAAGTGTCCATAGCGGACTGCACCAGACCCCTGTCTGAAGGGGTTAGACTTTGGGGTGTGGTTGGCCACTGAGGCAGGGGCGAACCAAAAGATGGCTGTTAACCCACCCCTGGAAGGGGACTAGCGTGGACTAGGGGGCACTGTTGGAGGGCAGTGGCCTGAAGAGGACGCTGCCGAGTGGGGAGCAACGTGGGTCCAGACACCAACAGAGGGCGAGAGATGGATGGGACACTACTAGCAGAGGGCGCGCCACATGGACTGAGTTAATTTCCAGAGTCCGCAGCGGGAGGCGCCGCAGTGGTGAGTCCCGACCCCGTCACAGGGTCATAGTGGCTCACAAACTAAATATGAGTCATCCATGTAATGCTGTTGTAAATAAAGCAAATGTCATTCTTAGTTGTATTAGCAGGAGGGGTATAAGCAAGACATGAGAAATAATTCTTCTGCTATACTCTGCGCTGATAAGGCCTCAGCTGGAGTATTGTGTCCAGTTCTGAGTGCCACATTTCAGGAAAGATGTGGACAAATTGGAGAAAGTCCAAAGGAGAGCAACAAAAATGATTAAAGGTCTAGAAAACCTGGCCTATGAGGGAAGATTGGAAAAAAAAAAACTGGGTTTGTTTGGTCTGGAGAAGAGAAGACTGAGGGGTGGAACATAAGTTTTCAAGTATATAAGAAGTTGTTACAAGGAGGAGGGAGAAAAATTGTTAACCTCTGAGAATAGGACAAGAAGAAATTGCAGCAAGGGTGGTTTAGATTGAGCATTAGGAAAAAACTTCCTATTAGGGTAGTTAAGTACTGGAATAAATTACTTAAGGAGGTTGTGGAATATACATCATTGGAGGTTTTTAAGCGCAGGTTAGACAAACACCTGTCAGGGATGGTCTAGATAATACTTAGTCCTGCCTTTAGTGCAGGGGACTGGACTAGAAGACTTTTCCAGGTCCTTTCCAGTCTTACACTTCTGTAATTTTTATCATCCATTCAGAGCTACCATGTACAGTGCAAACTCTTTCAACATGTTGAAAAGGAATAGATCACTTGATTCCCTGTTCGTTCCCTCTGGGGCACCTGGTACTGGCCACTGTTGGAAGACAGGATACTGGACTAGATAGACCTTTGGTCTGACCCAGTATAGCCGTTCTTTATGTTTTAGTTAGATTTGCACACATACTAAAATGCATTGATGTATGTATTTTGGAGTAGGTAAAGTATGTAATAACTAATTTGTGTATGTTGAAAGTATTTACAGTTCAGCATTTACACTTCACTCTGTAACAGGTAATTTGTCTGGTACTTTAGAAAGCTTTGATCTTTAGTACATGAAAGTTTTCCATTATAAGGTATATACAAGGGACCCAAAAAGAAAACCTGACCTTTCTGAAAATTCTGTCTTGTGAAAACATTCTAAAGCTTTTAATTTTGTTCCATGGTGGAACAAAAACAAATGCTGAAATCTTGAAAAATGTCATGAAATGGAATTGTCATTCTCTGGCCAGCAATAGTGAAAACAAAAGAATTGAAATGTTTTCAAACATGCTGTAATAAATGCTTAAATGTGGTTTGCTTTGACTGGATGAGAAGGCATAAGTAAGTGTAGTGTCTTGTGAATGAAAATCCAGGCACCTTTACACATGTGAGGTTAATGCTCTTTTATTAGCAGCGCTTTTTGCTCCATACTCCAAAAATTACTGCACCATACTATCCTCCAATACTGCAGAGGCTCTTGGGTTTACCTTACCATTGCCGGGTGCATAGATCAAATAGCCCACGTTTTAAAAGAAAAATAAAAAATTCACAAGAAACATCTCATGAAATAAACCAAAGCAGATTTCACAAACTAGAGAACCTTGCTTAAAGGACTGGTTCAGGACTAAATGAAAATCAGAAAATGGTGAACCCAATGTATTATCCTCTGGGCACACAATATAAACCATTTGGATGTTGGCCCTCAGTGGTTAACATCATTACAGCTCATGTAAAACAAAGGATTATCCTACATACTGAAACACACTGATCGTAGAAATTGCTTTTTTTTAAATTAATCCAGGTTTAAACTCCCCATCTCTAATTCCCAAGACCTAAACAGACATTCAGAATACCTTGTCAACTTCATGTGTGGGTTTCTTTGTTTACCTCCGCCATTTGGAAAGACTGTACCACTTTTCTCTCAACCTCCATTATTGACGGGAATAAATTGTTAAACCCAGCATAAAACGTACTATTAAATTAATGACATCCTTAAATAACTGTTGTCAATACATTCTTTGAATGTTATGTCCCCATCTGTGATTTTGTTGTTCTTCATGACATCTCAACATGCCCTAAAGTCCCAGTCTTCAGTTCCTTTCAACTGTGGATGGCAAATGCTGGAGTAATTTAGCAGCATTCTGTGTAGCAGATCTGAAAGAGATAAACAGAAGGTTGCTGGCATATTTTTCATGTTGTAAAAACAGATTCAAGTAGTTGCTGCTGAAATCAATAAAAAGCTAAAACAAAAAGGGGTTTTCCCCCCACGTTCCATTTAGTTTTTAAAGGTTAAGCCGGTCTGATCCAAAGCACAATCAAGTCAATATGAGTCTTTCTGACTGCTTTGGGCATTGGATTGGGCCCTTTGGAAGGAATATAGAATATGTGAACAAATTAATGTTACAGATTGTAGATATTATTTCTCTCTGTTTTATTAATGACATATAGCAGATAACCCAGAAAAGTCTGGCCACCTGGTGTTTATACTATGCATGTGTGTAATTGATTTTTTGATCGCTTATAACTCTGGGTCTTTTAAATTGTTTTTATGGTTTTGCAAATTACCCCCTAAGGGGATTGAGCCTCTGTGGGAATTAACCATCTGGAAAATTCAGATGTAAAGAAGAATTCTTCAAAAAGTCATAAATATGTGAAACCAGGGGGTTTGTAATGGAAGTTGCAGCTAGAGGCATAGCCATCGCCGCTGGGATATTTGCAGGTGGGTTTTCCTGCAGGGAGAGGGAAGTTGGGTTTGGTGTGTGGTGAACCAGTATCTTGCTGGAAGTAGGAGAGTGGTGTACAATTTTTGGGGGGTAAAAGCTAGGATGGGAGTAAAATTTTAAGAACATAAGAATGGCCATACTTGGTCAGACCAAAGGTTCATCTAGCACAGAATCCTGTCTTCTGATAGTGGCCAATGCCAGGTGCCCCAGAGGGGCTGAACAGAACAGGTAATCATCAAGTGATCCAATCCCTGTCGCCCATTCCCAGAAGTGTATAAACATACACTGACAAAGTGATCAGTACCCAGGAGACTCCGCATGAGACTGTCTCTGCCCAGAGAGCTCACAACCTGCACAGAGACTTGACCCATGGGTTCTTCAACCTTCATGAGTAAAGAGAAAATCTCATCCCTACTGCATCAATACCACTGGATAGCTCAACACGGACAATGGGCTAAAGTGCCCAGCCTACGCCTTGCAAATTCCTCTTTACTTGGGTGGGCCAAGACTGTATGCACCTGCCCCACCCCACTCTTCACAGTGGCAGCAGCATGGTCCTGGTTTGGTTAGTGACTCCTTTTTTAAGGACCTGGCTAGACATTGCCTTACATGGTCCTCACCCCAATAGAGCTCAGTGCTGAAAAGCTATGTGGCAATTATACACAGTTTCCACCTGCCACCCAGCTCCAGTAGGCATCTAAGTGACATAGGCCCCTACTTGCTTTTGAAAATCCCATTATATGCCTAAATACCTTTAAAACTCCCATTGATTTCAACGAGTATGAGGCACCAACGTGTGTTTGAAAATCTTAGTAAGTGCCTAATTACCTTCAAAACTCTGTCCCGTAGGCTCCAACTTAGAACTGGGCAAATAATGGATTTTCTTGGTTTGCTGGAAATGTTGAAGTTTTAATTTTGCATCAAATAAAACGTTTCCTCTAGATTTTGACCATTTAAAAATGTTTCTCATTTAAAAAATAAAATTAAAGGAAATTTTGAAACAGAGTAATTTCAAATGGCAAAACTGGAACGTTTTATTTTGAAAATAGTGAAATGCTTCCATTTCTTCAATTTTTTTTTTAACTAATCATTTGGCTAAACCAACACAAATTCACGAGATATGGTGGTGTTGCTGAATCTACATTTTTCACCGGGGGGAGAAAATTGGGTGGAAAAAATTCCCCCAGCTCTATTCTGAAATCATTTTCGAAAATGAGACTTAATTTCCCGAGTCACTTAGGCACCGTTCATAAATTTTATGAGCTGTAGTACAGAGGTGCTGTCTGTTTGTGGTCATTAAAAGTTCTATAGTACTTTTTGCAAGTGTTAGCCCTGGTGTTTCGGACAAATTCCAATGTAGCTATTCAGAGTACATTCTAATCCCACCTCTGGTTTCAGTTGGATATACCTGCCTTAAAATGTTTATGCCTGCTGCTAAACAGGTACCATCAATCACCCCAGAAGTGGGCAAAGTGAATCCTATGTGCGTGTATATATACCCTGTTTCAGAGTTAGTCTGTATTCGCAAAATCCCACCTTGATTATCATACACATTTTAAAGAGAATGGTCACTTTGGGTGGGCTATTACCAGCAGGAGAGTGGGGTGGGAGGAGGTATTGTTTCATGGTCTCTGTGTATATAATGTCTTCTGCAGTTTCCACAGTATGCATCCGATGAAGTGAGCTGTAGCTCACGAAAGCTCATGCTCAAATAAATTGGTTAGTCTCTAAGGTGCCACAAGTACTCCTTTTCTTTTTGTATATACCCTGTGAAGCACATTGAGATCCCCTGGGATGGAAAGGCACTATCTAAATTTGAGATACTATTAATGTCTTTCTTCCTCTACAAATAAATCATCTTGCAAAATGACTGGAAGAAATTACTTTTCCACAAATGGATTCACCCTGCTCTCCTGCAGGGAGATGAGAGAAACTTTATAATAATGCTCAAATTGTTCTACAGCCAGTATATTGCTTTGGTTGACTAGCTTTCTTTTTGTGGCTTTGCTAATGTTTCCACAAATGGGAGAATAAAATTAGCCTTCCAGTTCTGTGGGATTCTGTCTGAAACAAAGTTGTTGTTTTTTTTTTTTTTGGTCGGGCAATAATGGCGGTGCTTTTGTTAATTATTATTTCATATTGTCATAATTAGGCAATTAATAATTTACAGTAAATGCTGCTGCTTTTTGCTATGTCAGTGTTTTCATTCTTGTTCATCAGATCCTTATTCCATTATTGTGATTCATAAATACATTACATTTGGAGCCTTTGATAGGGTAAGAGTCCTACTTTTATCAATCGATCGATGGATCTCACACACGGAGTGTATAATTTTGCTGTGGTTGTTGAAATGATGTATCCCAAGCATTAAGATGTCCCCCAAAAATTGTATTAGTTGTACCCATACTTTATTTTTTTTTTTAAACCAAGCAAGATGTTTAATAAAGACTGTACAACCCTAAGGCCTTATTGGATAAATATTTCCGTTCCTTGATTTAACAGTCTACTATATTTACTCAGTGAAGGATAATGGATCAGAAGTTTCCTGATGCATTATGCTAACAGCAGGACTCTAATGTGGCTTTTCAGAGGAACTTGCAAGGTATGATATAGACTCTCTAGGCCAGATCCACCATGACTTCACTGAGTTACACTCATTCACACCAGCTAAAGATCTGGCCCTCTGACTTAGCTGTCTAGGAGGGACTGACTTGATTATCAGTTTGTTTCTCAATTTGAAAGAAAGAAAAGTCCCAGTAGAGCTCACAGGATACACAAATAAAAAGATGCCCTGGGGATCTGTAGTGTGGGACACAGTTTCTCCTCTGTAAGTTATAAAGCCCCACCCAGGTTGATGATGATGGCAAATGTTTGCCAAGAGCCCAGAGCTCTCCCCAAATCAACGAGGGTTTCAGTTGTTTTCTTCCACAGCAAACCTCAGCCTGCAGAAGTGAGATTATGCTATTTATAGCAACAACTGATAGTCAGGGTTACAGCCAGCTTCTTTTGTGCCAAACATTGACCATCACATGGAAATGTGGTGGTGGTTAGAGGGTAAATTAAACAACCTTCCATTAAAGTAACTTATTTCATCTGCATACAGTCTCAGTCCTGTGGGGGTGTTAATTTCAATGCAATAAATGGGCCCAGAGAATCAAAGTTGTTAACATGACCCTGTCACTGCACAACACTAAACAGATAAACATGATTCTGGGTTTCAAACAGAGGCATCAGCTTGCTTAATCCCATAGAAACAACCGCCATTAAAAATCTTTAACTTTTATTTTTAAATAAAATAAGAAAAACAAGGAAAAACAGTTAAAGCATTTGAAATGTAAATATTAGTAAGGCTTTCATTTTAACTATATCCCTTATTCTCTTTTCCTTCAGCTGTTTATAAGTAAACCCCCCTGTTTGACAGCCTTTAAATGCCATAAAAGATGGTGCATACAATCTTTTTGGGAAAAATGGAAATTAGAAGTATGGAATAGTCTAGTTCTTACATCATCCTGCTTTGAGTACCAGGGACTGGATTAGATGACCTATTGAGGTCCCGTTCAGTACTACATTTCTATGATCTGGAGCTAAGACACACAAAAAAGGGGACCAAAAAAAAAGCAAAGATTAGAACTTATACCTTCTGTCTCTGGTGTTTGCTTTCACTTGCAACCTCGCTGTTGGAGAAATACTGGCACAGCAAATGGTCTGATCAGCCATTCCAAGTCCTGGAAAACTTGTATCAGCATGGGGCTGTTCAGGGCATTGCTTTTAGCTGACTCTCCGGTCATGGGCTCTCAGCACGTTGCAAAAGTCTTGGCAGACTGAAGATTCTTATTAAACAGAAGGCCAAAAAAAAAAAAAGGGGAAAAAAAAAAAAGAGAGAGAGAAGAAATGAGGTGGGGAAGGAAAAGGACACACAAGGAGCAATGCAAGTCTCACATTCCAGATGGTGTTCTGGATTGAGCTGAAGCTGGTGGTGGTGGCAATGTCATCGGTTCCCTCTTGATGGACTGTTCTGATCAGGATGTCTTTCAGAATCAGAACAATGAAGACCCAAAGATATCATGGTGGATGCTGGGGTCCCCAGAGATGGTGGGGGATGGCAGTTGTGATAATAATGCTCCCGCCTTCCAAGTTCACCCATCTTCCAGTCAGTTTCCAGACTCCCAAAGTCTCTCTGTTTTTGCAGTCTCTTTAAAAACAAATAAATAAATAAGAAGAGTGAAGGCTGGAATAGCTCATCCCCTCATTACTTTGTCCTAATTCCCGACACACCAAATTTCCTGCTTTGGTCCATTTAATCTGTGGTTTCATTCTCCTTGTTTACCAGTCATGAGCTCAACGTAGTCCTTGGATGGTATCAGTTTTTGTTTGGATTAATCCAGTCTTTCTGCCTTTAACTTTCTGCTGGGCTTTATCAACTAATGTTATGTAGCAACCTGAAGAGTTGGACTCTTGTTACCATGGACAGCTTATCTTACAGGCCTTTTCAGAACAGGTCTCTCTTGCCCCTTTGAGTTCCAAATTTCAAGTCTGTGAGACTTCTGCCCTATAGGGCTCAGTCAGGCCTGTAAGGCACAGCCCTGAGCAGAGCATCCGTGTGGAGGAAGTGTGCCCACTGCTTTGTGAACAGCATCTTACTCCCTGGCACTGACTGGGGTAATGGGTGGAGCAGGGTAATTGCCCTGCCTTCTTCACCCTTCCTTTTCCCCAGAGGAGGGGGGAGTGACCAGTTTTTGTGCACTTGGGATCACAGTGATCATAAATGGACCTGGCCTTTTTGTGAGTGGCACAGGACAGTTGCTCCTAGAGCACCCCTTGCCCTACCCTGTAAGGACTCTGCACATCTGTGTAAGAGCCAGGCACGATCTTGCCCTGGATCATTGTTGTAGATTATTTTAAAAGCAGGCGAAAGCCCAAGGATGGAATAAGTTTATCCCCAAGTCTAACCAAAACCTCTGGGCTAAGCCTTTCTCCATAGACAGGGTATCATTAGCTGTGTGGGTGTCCTGTACACAATAAAGAACATTTCTTTCATACAGGGAAAGACCTATCTAACTTTAATGATGACTGTCCCTCTTGTATCTTAAGACTTCTCCATAGCCTTGACATAGAATTCTTCCCGGAGACTATCCATACTGCATTTGGTGATCTCAGGAAGCAGAGCATTAGCTACAACCTGCAACCAAGAAATAGGCTATTCAGATGTTTCGGTATATTCTTTTTCTCTTCCCCCACCAGCAAGTCAAAGCAGCAACCAGCATCCCTGCCAGATCTAGATTCCTCTGCACAGGCTTCCCACACAGACTCCTGGTGCGAGTCCCAGTGTAAAGCTACCAAGTTGGGCAAACCACATTATCCCATTGTGGGACAAATTTACCAGCATCCTTATTCGACGTACCATCCACAGATAAGCATTCCTTGTTTATCAGAGATTCTGTATGGCTGCTGTTCCAGAGCCTAACGCTGCATGATGAACAAGTCCCAGGAGAGGGCTCCAAACCAGCGCTACCCACAGCACTTCACTGAATAGCCAAACAACCACTGGAGAGCCCAGAGGAGCACTTTCAAAAATGCACCGAGCGTATGGGGAAAACTCCTGCAGTTGGCACCAAAGCAGCCGCCGCTCTTCGGTGTACAGTCCAGCAGATACAAAACAGTCAGCATAGAACTTTCAAAGTTTGCCGTAGCATAACGAGTAGGGTTGAAAGTTATCCATTGAAACTGTTTTTTGATGGAAAGTTAAGTTTCCGACTAACTGAAATTCTTTTGCAGGATGTGTCTGCTTTCCATGGAAAATGTCAGCTTTTTGTCCAAAAAAATAAAAAGGGGGGGGGGGCACAAAAAAAATCAAACTCCTGGAAATCCTAAACCCGAAAACTTCCAGTTTTCAGGTTTTTCAATTAAAAGTCAAAAATGTCCACAGGAACCCTTGCCCCCGACCTCTGTTTTCCAATCAACTGTGGTAATGAACATATGTCTAGCGAAGGCAAGTTAGTGGTCAGTGACCCAACCACCACTCTGACCTTACAAGAGCTGTGATTGCTCAAGGTGCTGCTGTTTGGGGTGTCTCTGAAATAGTTGTGTATTATGTTGAATTTGTTTCCATGTGCTTAGTGTGTGCTCGGCACACTGTGTACTTTGTTATATGAAAAGACGATTCGAGCAAAACCTCTGGGGTAAAATTGTAGAGGAACACACTGACGTGTTAGTATTTTTCGTATCATGGCCAATCTACATGTTTAGGAATTGTTTATAAAAATCATGGGAACAGTTGACATCTGAAGCAAATGAATAGCTAGCAGGCCTATGAGCTGTATGGCTAAAGGTGTGCGGAAAGGAAACCTAACAAACAGCTTCCTTAAAAAACTATCGGGGTAGTTTTCTATTGTGGGAAATTAGCAAAAAATTGCCTTCAGAGTCTGGGCTCTTAATGCTTAAACTGTTTTTAAGTGCAAGATTAATAATTGCTAAATTAAAGCTCCTTTATTATTATGATGCCATGTGAACAATAATTTATTTGCTATTAGGCATTTTAAGCTGATTCTGAATGGCTATTTTTCACTCAAACCATCAAATATTGAAGACCAGATAGATACTTTTCTCTCTCAGCATTAAAAAAAAAAAAAAAAAAAAAAATTCTCATGTAACACATGACTCCAGGAGCTGGGGCTATAAGAAAACATTCACAAATTGTGCGACTCGTGACGAAATCATGAAAATATAGCACTACCGGGCAAGACCCAGCTGTGGAAGGATAGGATACGATGGTGCAAGCGAGCTCTCTTCCATTGTGCAGCCCAGAGCTCTCCACTGCAGTCCAGAAAATAGGCAGGGCCAGGTGGGAGAGGCCTCTGTTTAGTGGTGCTCATAGCTGGCAGTGCTCCCATAAAGCCCGAATTAAAGGTCCACGCCAGTTTTACACCAGCGTGACCCTAGTGAATCTACTGGAGTAACACAGCAGTGAATGTGTTTGAGCATTGGCCTGCTAAACCCAGGGTTGTGAGTTCAATCCTTGAGGGGCCCATTTAGGGATCTGGGGCAAAAACTGGGGATTGGTCCTGCTTTGAGCAGGAGGTTGGACTAGATGACCTCCGGAGGTCCCTTCCAACCCTGATATTCTATGAATCGGTTCCTATATGCAACCACCCTAGATCTGCCAGGGGCATGTGGTCTTATTAAAAGATGTACCCACAAGAGATGGCTCTTGGGGGAGAAAAGATCTGCAAGGATCCCTTCAGAGACCATCTCACGTTGTTGCACTGTGGGAGGGGGGGATACCCTGCTCCTTCCCACCTGCAGAGCAGACTCCAGAGCCAACCCAAACTTGGGGGATCTATGGAGTTCTGTGACATCTGTGAGAAGCTCCATGGCTTGGCCCTGGCTCTGGACTGGGTGTGGGCTGCCTGGCCAGTGAAGGGTGGGATACCAGGGACTCCCTTTACCTGCTCCCAGTACCCAGGGGGCATGGGGTGAGTCCTGTAAATAAAAGATAATGCAATCTCAGCTGGGCAATTGCTGTGGGCCTGGAGGGAGGGAAGACGTGTACCCACCTCAGCCCTATCTGTTCCCTGGCTTACCCCATCTCCTCCTTTCACTGTGTGATGGTGGACCAGAGGCTTGCCCTCCTTAGGGCCAGAGGATACGGGGGGGATCATGCCACAAATGCAGCTGATTCCCACTTCTGCCTGGGAGGGAGGGGGAAGAACTGAGTGTGAATGGTCCCCTCTGTGTGGAACCACAGGGAACCCTTTGGGCCTGTATTGATGTTGCACTGCACCCTGCCTAGGCATTGCATGGTCTGACCTGAGCGATGAATGGTACACCATAGGGTGCTGAGATGCAGGGATAACGGAGCAGGTTAAGAATGGCTTTTTGTCCTTCAGCCTCATTACTGTGCTTTGCGAGTCTAGACTGGCATTTGGGGGAAGAGATTAGCCCAGGTTAAAACAGTAGATCCAAAGCCCCATTTGAGGATACACTGATCCAGATTCCGACATCACAGCTTGGCCCTGACTCAGTTTCCAATATTAGTATCTTATGTATTCACAGGTTTATCATGGTGGCAGTAGTTGAAATGCTGATATGTGATTAAAATGTTCAGCTGGTGTATTATTGCTTAAGGATAAAATGATAGGATAACGTGGCTTGTCCTTTCCATGTGAAAAGCCTCATGGTAACGTTTTCCTGTGAGCCTCTTGATCCATTAAGTCTTTCAGGAAAGCTGCATATGCTGCTTAACGATGTGAAATTCACTCTTCATATAAACATCCTGTCATATGACAGTCCTATGATAAGTCCTAGATTTTGCAGCTTTTGTACCAATCAGAAAACCCATGCTGATGTAATTATCCCTCTTCACAGCCACTCCTGCTACACAGCTAACTAATGCCATCCAGTGGTAATGGCACAGTAGAAGTGGAATGTGTTACAAGCTAGCTAGCTTAAGATTAAGCAGTGCTGTTCAATTTTCTGTCCGTTGCCTCAAATACTACATATTCAAGGTTGTGAATTTGACTTGAAAAACACTTATTTCTGGGGTGCTGGAGGATATGTGCTCATTCCAGCAGATAGTAAAAACAGCGACAGGGAACAGACGCTAATAAACAAGTAACTACAAGGAATTTCCCAAAAGGCATCTAAAAATAGCCCGTTGAGCCATGCAAATAAATCAGTCCCATGTTATTTTTTAATCTTGCAGTAAAATTCGTTGTCATTTAGCGTTCTTGCAGTACTGCATGCCCCTCAAATTTTGTTTGATTTGCTATTTTAACAAGATAGCTTACCATCACAAAGCCATAAGGGTGGGGGGGATTTTTACACACTTCATCCGAGCTGCCTTTGCATGAAAAATGGACTTGGTTTTGCCATTTTAATTCTAAAATGGGCCTATGTTGGGAAAATGGGCCAATTTTCAATGGAAAACAAGTCTGGGTTTTGAATTTCCTAAATCCTTGTTTCTCTCTCTCACTCACACGCACATACATACATACATATCCACCCACTTTTGGATTCTTAATGAAATGCAAAGAACTCCCTTGACTTCTAACAGGCACTAATAGCTACTGCTGTTGCAAGTCTTTGTCATTTCCACAAGACCCCAAATATACTGTGAAAATTACCTGTTGTTGACGCACTTTGGCAGCAACATGTACGGTTGAACCAACGCTGAATGTGTTTGAACTGCAAGTGTAGCCAGAAACAAACTAGTTATGGTGCTGAATCTGAGGTTTCGGAACTGGTCCAGATCGTGGCTTGTCCTTGACTACACTTGCGATTAAACCCTGTCCAGCTGCATGCATTGTCAGAATGGGTAACTTTCATAGGCAGACAAAGCCACGGTGTTAGTTTTTTCCTCCCATAAATGTTACTTGTTGCTCGCTCCCCAGGAATCCACTTTGCATAAAGTAGTTGAATAGTCGTTGGGCAGAGAGAAAGAGAGAACAACTCTGTAGCCCCCGTGGTTAGAGCACTTATCTGGGGTATAGGAGAACCACCTTCAGATCACGGCTCCACCTCTGGCAAAGCAAGGAAATTAAATCTGGGTCTCCCATAGCATGGGTGAGCACTCTAACCGCTGAGCTAATGGTTATAAGGATTGTGGTGGCTGCTGCATGGATGGCACTGAAATTGCAATAATAATTTGCCTGAAACTATTCTGCAAGTTCATGTAAAATTCACAAAGTTTTGGGTCAACCAAAAATGCATTTTTTCATTGAATAAACTATTCACTCCCCGCCCCCAAATTTGCCCTGCTGTAATCTGAACTTACCTAGGTCACGATTGGGTAAAGTTTTGAAAAACCAAATCCTCCCCTTGTCTTTCCCCACCCTGAATCTTCATCCAGCAGATACAATGATGGGTCAATGATTGCTCCAGCAGAGACTATGGGGAGCACAATTTAAATCTCTTGGGAATACCCAGATGCTAACAGTGAATTCCATCCACACTTCCTCAAACTGGTATTTAATTAATTATCATCTGGATGGGTTACAGTCTTCTCTTTGCTAACAAAACTAATTACAATAGTTCAAGCATTTTTTTTAGAAAAATGCCACCATTGTCCATTCACTATCATATAAACTGCACACTAAGCCTTTGAGAACTGCTAGATCACAGGCATGAGGTTTGTAACCAGTCTCAAGTGATTGCATTTTACACACACTTTGCACACCCATGAATGACCACACAAGTTGCAAGGCAGTGGAGGATTGGTCCTACTGAGGTCAAAAAGCTTGTGATAATCATATGGTGTGTCAGTGGCAGAGATGAAAATATAAGCCAAGAACCCTGATATCAGCTCCCCTGCTCTGACCTTTGTAGTGCCTTGCCAGAATAGAGCCTTACTAAATTCACAGTGGCAATCCTAGGGTTAAAATATTATAACATGAAGGCATAGATTAGTTTATGATTAAGATCACTACTCTGCTTCTTTCTACCTATGCCACAGAGGAGCAAAAATATGTTCAGCATAACTTTTGCCCAGTAGGGCTCAACCGTTTCCAATATTTTGGCTCAGACTTCCAGAATCTAATAAACATATCACAAATATTATGCGTACCAGTGGCACATATGCTGCTTAATATTTTGCACGCTCTGTTCATGAAATTCTGCTGCTGTTGGACTAAAGCCCTTAAAAATAAGGAGCACATATTGTTTTGTCTGCATGAAACCAGCCACTCAGTGCTGAACGCTAAAACTAAATTATTTCCATTATGTTTCCCTCTTATTGTTTAAAATGCAGTGTGCAGCCTTCAAATAAGCAGATTATTTGTAAACTAAAAGGTCAATGGTGATTTTGCTGCCAACTAATATCTCCTATTGCCCCACAAAAATCCCATTCAAGCTGAACTATATTGAAAAATTGTGACAGCACAAAAGACCTTTTTCTGGGAAGGGAGCATGTTAATTATGCCACACTGATTTCATCTCACAAAGACACAATGCATAATTTAAAATTTATACTATTAATTTGATAGGTATGTTTTACAGCCATCTGATGTAAGAAAATGCAAGTTCTTTCTGTCATTACTAGTGAATCACTTTCTTTAATATTTTGCAGTTATTTTTCATTTGTTAATCTTTTCCTAGCAATGTTGAAGAGACCTTTTGCCCTGCAGTAGGCTGGGAATAGCTGATGTTGGGCTGGAATACAATGCAAGCCTCTATGCTGTGGGTAATTCCCTGGGCTCCTGTGTTATACCGCTATTGAGACACTGCATGTGAGATAGAAGAGCATCATCGCTTCTAAGACGCTTTGTTAAGTACCCTGTATAATCACAAAGGCAACGTACAAATGACAACTGTATATTATTCTTTAGATGCCAGTCACAGTTCTGTAGTTAAGGTTCAGTTGAGGTTGGGTTTTTTTTTGTTTGTTTTTCATTTAAAGTAGAGGCTCAACCACTGTTTCTGTACGTGTGAAGAATTCAGCACATCCTCAAAAACATAGCACGGGGAGTGCAGAATTTTCTGAGAATTTACAATAAATGCGGTAATTAATTTGAGTCCCCATTCATTCAAAGAAGGGCCCTTTAAGAAATGTAGCACCCCGTGTCTGACCTTTTTTTGCTTTTTTCCTGTCTTTAGTTATCTCGGCTCAGGCCTTTTGTGTGGACCTGGAAATGGGCAAAGAAGTAAAACTTGGAAATGTGGGTGAGAATCGGTTTTAAAAAGAAATCATTGGTTAAGTGGTGACCGTGTTTTTGCACTTTACTACAGACAGTCCCTGCCCTAAAGAGCTTACAAAATAGACAGAATAGCTCAAATGTGCCGAAAAGCCTAGATAAGTGAATAGCTAGCTTTTCAAATATATAATACAGGAAAGGTCAGATCCTCCACTGGTACAAATTGGCAGGACTCCATTGACTTCAAAGCGTGTATATAAATGTGTATAATGTGGCGCTCTAGGTGTACACTTTTTTCTGTGTCATGCTACCACTGCATTTGTGAACAGGGGTTTTTGTTTGTGTTGGCATCCTGAGTGAGACCCAGAAAATGTCAGTGTTTATATCAGTAGATTCTGATCGGGAAAGAAGGAAAGATTCCCAAGATAATTTCAGGATGCCGTTCCGACAGTGGTTTTGCAACTTTTTGCTCCTTCATGTTGTGAATCAGTAGCTTATATTGCTATCTAAGCATGTGGGTGGTGGCAGGAGAGGTCGCCCCCCGCCCCGCTGCCCACAATAGGTAAATACCCACCCCCCACCCCAAGATCTCTCCTCAGTCCGCATCTATTTTGTCTGTATGATATCAAATATATTTTCAGTTATTCTATACTCATGGAAAATAATCTGTCCCTGCACTTGAAGTGCATGATCTAGCTCTTAACATTATGACCAAGCTTACACTGATTTCAGGGCTGCAGAATCAAACCCTAAGTGAGCTGGGGAAATGGTGGTGCTCAGGAACTCAACTGTATTCTTTGCAGCGTATATGGACCTTCTATTCCCATCTGTTCTGACAGCATTACTTTCCTGGCATTGGCTGAGGCACCATTGAAAATCTTGAGGTTTTTGGCAGCCCTTTTGAGGGCCTGAGAAATTCGCTAAAACCCAAGTCTTGGGCCAAAAGCCTGAACTTAGACAGATATGACGTATGCAGGCAGTCGCACACCAGTTTGCTCTTTGTGTTTCATCCATATGTATCATTGCTTTTTTTTGAGAAATACTACCTTTAAATACCTTTAAAAACGGGGAGGAGGAGGATCCTGGGAACTACAGGCCAGTCAGCCTCACCTCAGTCCCTGGAAAAATCATGGAGCAGGTCCTCAAGGAATCAATTCTGAAGCACTTAGAGGAGAGGAAAGTGATCAGGAACAGTCAGCATGGATTCACCAAGGGCAAGTCATGCCTGACTAATCTAATTGCCTTCTATAATGAGATAACTGGCTCTGTGGATGAGGGGAAAGCAGTGGACGTGGTGTTCCTTGACTTTAGCAAAGCTTTTTACATGGTCTTGCCAGCAAGTTAAAGAAGTATGGGCTGGATGAATGTACTATAAGGTGGATAGAAAGTTGGCTAAATTGTCGGGCTCAACGGGTAGTGATCAATGGCTCCATGTCTAGCTGGCAGCCGGTAACAAGTGGAGTGCCCCAAGGGTTGGTCCTGAGGCCGGTTTTTTTCGATATCTTCACAAATGATCTGGAGGATGGTGTGGATTGCACCCTCAGAAAGTTTGCAGATGACACTAAACTGGGAGGAGAGGTAGATTCGCTGGAGGGTAGGGGTAGGATACAGTGGGACCTAGACAAATTAAAGGACTGGGCCAAAAGAAATCTGATGAGGTTCAACAAGGACAAGTGCAGAGTCCTGCACTTAGGACAGAAGAATCCCATGCACTGCTACAGACTAGGGACTGAATGGCTCGGCAGCAGTTCTGCAGAAAAGGTCCTAGGAGTTACAGTGGAAGAGAAGCTGGATATGAGTCAACAGTGTGCCCTTGTTGACAAGAAGGCCAATGGCATTTTGGGATGTATATGTAAGGGCATTGCCAGCAGATTGAGGGACGTGATCGTTCCCCTCTATTCAACATTGGTGAGGCCTCATCTGGAGTACTGTTTCCAGTTTTGGGTCCCACACTACAAAAAGGATGTGGAAAAATTGGAAAATGTCCAGTGGAGGGCAACAAAAATGATTAGGGGACTGGAACACATGACTTATGGGGAGAGGCTGAGGGAACTGGGATTATTTAGTCTGTGGAAGAGAAGAATGAGGGGGGGATATGATAGCTGCTCTCAACTACCTGAAAGAGGGTTCCAAAGAGGATGGATCTAGACTGTTCTCAGTGGTAGCAGATGACAGAACAAGGAGTAATGGTCTCAAGTTGCAGTGGGGGAGGTTTAGGTTGGATATTAGGAAAAACTTTTTCACTAGGAGGGTGGTGAAACACTGGAATGCGTTACCTAGGGAGGTGGTGGAATCTCCTTCCCTAGAACTTTTTAAGGTCAGGCTTGACAAAGCCCTGTCTGGGATGATTTAGTTGGGGATTGGTCCTGCTTTGAGCAGGGGGTTGGACTAGATGGCCTCCTGAGGTCCCTTTAATCCTGATATTCTATGATTCTAGGATACCCAGAGGTTGCATGGTAAAACCACCTCATAAGAACATAAGAACGGCCATACTGGGTCAGACCAAAGGTCCATCTAGCCCAGTATCCTGTCTTCCGACCATGGCCAGTGCCAGGTGCTTCAGAGGGAATGAACAGAACAGGCAATCATCAAGTGATCCATCCCCTGTGTCCCATTCCCTGCCTCTTATAAACAGAGGCTAGGGACACCATCCCTGCCCATCCTGGCTAATAGCCATTGATGGACCTATCCTCCATGAATGTATCTAGTTCTTTTTTGGATTCTGTCATGGTCTTGGCCTTCACAACTTCCTCTGGCAAAGAGTTCCCTAGGCTGACTGTGCGTTGTATGAAAAATACTTCCTTTTGTTTGTTTTAAACAATGTATCACTGCATTGCCCTGTGACTGCTTTGTGGCTTCTCGCAAGTCCCTTTCGTGCAACATTGCCTGTCTCCTTTCTTATCATCCACCCTATAGGGCTAGGAGCGTGATCCTGCATTCTTTTCATACCTCTGTGTCTGAGGGAAAGGTTCTGGTGGTTCATGTAAAGACAGTTCCTTTGCTCAGCACTGCCCTGTGCTGCCTTATGTGCGTTCCAGTGAATAACATGGAGCTGCTGTAACAAAAAGATGCTCTCTTTCCCTATGACATGTGAGATTTTAAGGTCCAGGACTATAAGGATCAAGTTTTCAATGCTTAATCGTCCCACAAATTTTAATTTAACCCAGTTCCACTCAGCCCTCCTTTCTGAGATGGTCAACTAGAATATCACATAGCTTAATGTGAGGGGGGCCTTTTCACATGAGATTTTAAAATCTCAGCTACCGTCTGCTCAGTATGAACATGAGAATCCCCTCACGCTTTTCACACAAGCAGGTATCAGTTCCATTCTCCTCAGCTAAAACTTCCCCTTCTGTCACCATGATGAGATATGCAGTGAGATGACGGTAGCCCTGCACTACAGAGAATGCTGCATTTCCACAGTGTTATAGATCTGCAGTTTGTAAAGCCCTTTCAGATGAAAGGCACAATATGCAAGATTCTTCTATTCAGCATGTCCAGAAAAAGAAAAGTTCATCATGTCTTCTCTCACAAGGAGGAAAAATGGATATTAAAATGCAAAGTCCTTTTATTCCATGGTTTTTGTCTCTTGATCCAAATGTATATCACTTCCCTCTCACCCCCAGCTTGGTTTGAATTGAATTCTTTACGCTTTTACGCCCCAATGTGAATCCCGCTTTTGGTCTACACTAGACACGCCGTGCAGACATGCAGGAATCCTCAACTGTAGACACTGAGGTAGCATAGCAAAGCTTTCCTTTCATCTAGGATCTTTCGGATGTCAGTGTATAGCTTAGGAAATTCTGCACACAGCACTTAAAAGTTTATTCATGGAACAGTGCCTGATTCATCACAGATGTGCATCGCTATTCAAGAGAAGTCTCAGTGCCAGATCACAGCTGGTGTAAATCACTACAGTCAATGGAGGTTCACCAATTCACACCAGCTGAGGATCTGACCCATAGTATTTTGGAAAAAGTTTGGGATTCCTTTCAACATAAGAACATATGGATCATGCAACTTTCCCATTGGTAGAGGAAGTAATTTACCACTTTCCCATTGCCACAAGGTTGTGTACAGTGATCTCTGTTAAAAAGTCAGCCTTTTCCTACTGGGCACTCTGAGAATGTTGTGTATCTAAGATACTGCCATGTGGCTATTTGTATATTTAACTTTTAATGGCAAGCACTGTATTGCTCTAAATAGTCCTAGAGATGTAGCAGAGGAGGAAGTGTTACAACTTTAATTTTTCTGTAGGTTTCATTGTATTTTTCTATATTTATCAGTTATTTTGGCAAACTGGCTCAGGAGAGCAGTAATAGGAACCTCTTTCTTCTAGAAATGCTTGAGGAGCATGGTCCTGCTATCTTAAATGAGTAGTGGGAGCCGTGAATTCTTGCTTTTTTAAACCTGGCAGTGACACTGATTCGCTCTATGGCCTTGGCTGAATTGTGTGTTAATAACAACATCTCTAAAAGGGGGTAATACGTTGCCTATTTCAAGAGGAAGTTGCAAAGATTTATTAATGTTTACAAAGCCACTTTGAAGATGAAAAGTGGGGTATGAGCTTATTATCAGATCCTTGGCTCAAATCCAACTCAGGTTGTTAGCGACCAAAAGTTGTTCTCTGACCGCTAGCTGCTCCTTGTCATGTGTGGAATGAATCAGTTGTCTCATCAGTCAGCAGGCATCTACATCACCAGCATTCCTGACTCTAATTGGAAACTTTATTGGCAAGGAAGCCAGGGATTGAATGGGGCTGGAAACTGTCCTGCCACTTTATCCTTAGAAGAGGCTTCCTCTTTCAGAAGTACATGTAGGCTAGCGATGGTGCAGCTTGTATGTATGTCCTGGTTTGGAGTATGAGTAGAGGACTTAATTTTTATGGGACCTTTCACACCCACTGAAGCACTGAGGGCTTGATTCAAAGCTCATTGACTTTAGCAGGGTTTGGATTGGGCCCCTAGTGTCTTTATCCTGACTACGTTATAAAACCACAACATGACACAGCACACTTAAATCTTTGTGAGCAACATTCCACTACCGGAATATCAGGGGTCAACATTTAAATTTCATTTAATTTAAGAAATATGCTGGAATACTTGCCCAATACCTGCTTGCTTTTTGCTTTACTGTAGCAAGTGCTGTTAGTTTCACAATTTGGAGGGGTATATTTTTAACCAGAAATCTTTACAAAAATTAAAATCAAGCATGTAGATATTATTTCTAATAGCAGAGAGCAAAACTCACATTCGATACATCAGGACTTTACAGAATAGGAATGAAGTAAAAACTGAGCAAGTTCCTCTGGATGCTGCCCTCTGAGTTATTAGCATTTCTGCATTACCAGCAAGGGGACAAATCCATACCCTTACATCAGCGGTGTTCCACAAAGCCATAGCACATCCTCACATCAGTTTTAAATAGAGCTGGATAAATTCTGCACAAGAACATTCATGAATAAAAATCATCAAGTTCACTTTGATGGTATCTGTGACCCTTTTATACATGTTCTGGGACCCTGCATATGATTGGCTTTTTTTTCTTCACAAGAATATACATGGTCTCTTGTGCACGTGTGTTGACCTAGTGTTTCATTCTGGCAATGTTTGTACGCCCATTCTGAAATCACTTTATTTCCCCTCCTTCAGTTTATAAAACTTAGTCATCCAACTGGAGAGCAGAAGCATGTGACTTTGGTGACATCCCCCTGAATAGCCAGGAACCCAGGCCAGAATCTCTGCTGTCTTCTAAACCTTTGTGTGTCAAAGGAATCAGGAAGCAGCCCAAACTGAGCAGCAGAGAATTCTGTTGGCAGGAGGGAGCTCTCACTTGGTGCAGAGCTGGTGTTGCTGACTCCCGTGTCACACCTCCAACGTGACCTTGGTATAGGAGATAGGGATGTGGCCAGAGCCCGGTGTACTGTGCCAACTCTTGGGGGCTGTTACCATCTATTTTAAGTTGAAGCAGGACGTTGACTGATACAGTCTACGCAGGAGCTAGCATTGATCCAACATGACAATCCGAGACCGCCCCAGGCTCCCTATCGTCTCTGGCGCACCAAGCAGATCTCAATGCGGGAAGGAAACTGGACAGAAGTGTCCTAATGCTTTTAGTTCCCAGGCATCAAAATCAAAATCTTTTCATGGAATATTTACAAACAGAAAAAAATGTGTCCAACGAATAATTTGCTATGAACAGTTCATCCCGTTCTACTCTGGGAGTTCAAAGGAACAACCAAATGTACTGGTCTTGCAGAATTACACATGCAAAACTCTCATTGTCCCAAAGATGTTCAAGGGTCATCTTAACGCTGAATATATTCCTGAGCAAGTGGTAGCTTTGTCTACATCCCCTCCCCTCCCAAACTGAAAACCATGCACGACCAAAAATAAATGCTTACTCATGGCAACAAAGATTCACATTCATGACCTGACATAAAGTCAAAAATAGCCACACTGATGAGCTTTATCATCATCTGTCCTACTCAATCATTAGACTGTAGAGCCACAAAACTCCATAGTTTGTAACAAAGTAATGAATTTAATTGCAGCCATCAGGTGTTGTTTCATTTGTTTTAACAGTGTGAAATTTCCTGCTGATATTAACATTGCCTTTGCTCTATTTCACTTTTATTTATATATATATTCTCTATTTTCGAGGACTGATGCAGATATTCATCTTGCCTTAAATATGTATTGCTTAATCCAGACCGCATTAATCCTATTTTACAGCTGTTAAATAAGCAGCCTGCAGCCCTACGCTACTTGATTTACGTATGTAAAAATTCAAAAATGCACAAAGGTATGTGTCAAGCTCTTGTCATATCAGCCCCATTATATATGGGTCTCTGAAAATAAAGATTTTAAGTATATTCCCCCCGCCCCCGTAAGATGGGATGTTCCACAGTTGATTTGACATCAAAAGTAGTTATGAAGGCAATTTTATCTCTTCCCCCCCCCCCTTTTTCTAGCCAAATATTCCTAGCTGAATCACTAAACATCTAAACTTTCTGACAAGGTCATTTAATTATCAACAGTGCTGGCTGAGAAAGAGACGCCTTATCTCTGCAGCGACTGCTTCTTTTGTGGCGACTGTGATATTGCTAAAAAGCCTCACGCATGTTCATTAATTGCTATTCAGAAGGCAGTCCTCATGCACAGAGGCATTTTGCCTTTCTTAACTTTTGCTTGTTAGGGTAACTGGATTATGTCAGCATTAAACCTGTATCACTCCAGTGTGCCGGTCCTCCAAAGAGACCAGGTTTGAACTGGAAAGGTAAGCAAACAAGTTTGTATTAAAAAAACAAACAAAAGAAAATAAAAGAGTTCCATTCTTTGATGTGGGCACAACAAAGATGAAGGAGCTTTGGAAAACCAACCTAACCAGAAAACTATCCCTAAGTACTAAGGAGGAGCAATGGTCTGGATAGGGACTTGGAAAATCTAGAGTCAGCTTCCAGGTCTACCACAGATGTCTTCTGTGATCTTGGGCCAGTCATTCAGTCTCTCTGTCCCTCCCACGTGTAAAATGGACTAATAATTTTTCTTTGTCTACTGTAAGTCCCACAGAAACTCAGCTTCTTCTTAGCGCATGCACAACATACCTCAGGTGGCACAGGGCCAGGATTCATCACCGAATTTGGACTGCTGGTTGGATCATTAGCTTCCCCAGCCCAGGCTGGATATTGATGGATCAGCATTCACGTCGCACTCCCCATGGCCCCCAGGAACTCAGCTGGTAACTGAGTTCTTGCTCACATGAGCTGGGTCAAATTGATCGCTATATCTGGAGTAGGAAAGGAGTTTTCCTTAGGTCAGATTGGCAGGGACTTTTGGGGGGTTTCACCTTCCTCTACAGCATGGGGCATGGTTCACCTGCTAGGATTATTGGGGCAGATCTCAGCTAATCAGTTCCCTGCCATTGCAGGGCATTGGTGGCTCCTGTTTGCTACCTGTGGCACACAAGAGTTTAGTCTCCTGAGAGCTGACGTGCTTTGGTCTAACTAGAGTCATTGGATTAAATATAGGAGTATTTGGTGAAACTTTAATAGTCTGTGATATACAGACGGTCAGACTAAGTCCAGATGGGACTATTATGTGATCTAAACTCTATGAAACCCATTTAGGTTGCAAACTCTTTAGAGCGGGCACTGTGCTGTACAATGTGTTTGTACAGTACCAAGCACAACAGGGCCTCAATTTAAGGTGGGTCCTCTAGATGTTACCCAGTGTGACATTATCTGATTAAAATATGACTATGTAGATCATTGTTGCTACCACTGTTGTATAATTGCAACAAATCTTGTACAAAGTGTGGGATGTAAGATGTCTATGGAAAAGTTTTGATTCGCTGAATATGATTATGCCATTTGTATGATTTTTGTATCTGAAATTATGAATATTAATGATGTACCTGTATTTCAAATGTTTGCTTGTGTGGTAACACTACAAAGTATTTTGCCTGCACATCCTCAAGGGACTATTCATGTTAAATGGCCCATCAAGGAACACTTAACTCACAATGGACCATGGGAGACGCCTGTTTGCACTTAATGGACTCTCCTGTGAAGGTTCTAACTAGAGTATGGGTAATGGCTTCTGCTATGACTAAGCGAAGCATGCATGGACATGTGACTCCAAATACCATCTTGTTACCTGTAATTTTTCACAGTGAGAACAATGGGTTTCCCTTCACTTGGCAGAAGCTATAAAAGGCCCTGGAAACATCTCTATTTTGCCTCTTTCCTGCTCAAACCTCTGGACTATGAACTTCTACTAATGGGAGGACTCTGATCAAAGGACTGAGGACTTTCCATTGATTTGGAAGCAACCAGAGACTTAACAAGCCAGCAGTTTATTCCATCACAGCTACAAGCCTGAACCAAGAACCTTGCATTTATTGTATGTATTTGATTCCTTTAACCAATATTAACTTTCTCTCTTTCTTTCTCTTTCTTACTCTCTATCTATAAATAAACCTTTAGATATTAGATACTAAGGGATTGGCAACAGCGTGATTATTGGGTAAGATATTGACCTGGGTATGTGGCTGGTCCTTTGGGATCAGAAGAACCTTTTGTTTGATGAAATTGGTTTTAAATGTATCAGGGGACAGCCGTGTTAGTCTGTATCCACAAAAACAACAAGGAGTCTGGTGGCACCATTAAAGATGCATCTGAGGAAGTGGGGTTTTTACCCACGAAAGCTTATGCTCAAATAAATCTGTTAGTCTTTAAGGTGTCACCAGAGTCCTTGTTGTTTTTTTTTGTTTTAAATGACCACTCAGCATTAAGTCTAGTGTCTGGGTGTTGAATCTAGGACTGGAATACCTAAGGAGGCTGTATTTCTGACTTCTTGTTAGTCAGCGTGGTGAGACAGAAGTTTTCTTTTGTTGCTGGTTTGGAATATCTCATGGAAGAATAACCACCATTTTTGGGGTGTGTCTGCCCTTTTTCCCAGCAGTTTGTCCTGAATTTGGTATTCAGTTGTGATCCACGGAGGCATGGTGACACCCTGATATAGTCTGTATGATAACACCCATTGTTTCATGTTCTCTGTGTATATAACTCTCCCCACTGTATTTTCCACTGAATGCATCCGATGAAGTGAGCTGTAGCTCACGAAAGCTTATGCTCAAATAAATTTGTTAGTCTCTAAGGTGCCACAAGTCCTCCTTTTCTTTTTGCGAATGCAGACTAATACAGCTGCTACTCTGAAACCTGATATAAATGAAGTAATCTATTCATAACTGTCCTTGACTACTATGATGTGGCTGCTGATGTAACACTGCAGAGCAGAAGTATCAGCCATAGTTTACAATTGCGTATCTGTTTGTCTGTCTGTCTGTTCGTCTTTTTGTTTCTGCAAATTTTCAGAATTTCCCACTGAATGGAAATTCCAACTTTTCACCAGCTCTAATTGCTAAATGCTCTGATTAATAGGAGCCTTCTTCCCCGGGCTTGTTACTCTGTACTTGTTACTCTGTTCAGGGTTTCTTGAACCTTCCCCTGAAGCATCTTGTTGGAGACCCCAGGGCATGGTCACTAGTTAAGTTGAGGGGATGGAAGGCCATAAGGATCGAGGAGGTCTCCCTGCTGAAGGCCTAAGGGCTTCTTCTCAACCCCCCTTAATAGAATTCAGGCTTGGCTGGTTTGAGTAAGCTCTTTTGCTCTTAAAACAATGTTGCAGCTGCAGATAATGCCTTCATAATATAAGGTTTGCTGACGCCAAGTTAAAGATAATAGGAGAGACAGTTACAAGGCCAGACAGAATGTGCTGGTTGTTTAAGTTGCTAGGAATGCTTGTTAGAGGTTGTAGGAAATAAATATTGTTGTAACCCATATAAGGAAGGCAGAGTATTTGTGTAAAGTTTTAATTGGCTGATGTGTAGTGCAGTAGCATTAAGGAATATAAAAGTGTGTGTAATGACCTGCTCTGGTGTGCAGGATTTGAGATTCTATTCTCCCTGTACCTTGTTTGCAGCTGCAAATAAACTTTTCTGCTTCTCCACCCCGTTGTGATTATTGAGTGAAGCACACTGGGTAACGAACCCCTGCTGTTGTTTTGCCTCTGGGCACTGGGTGCTGGAGACAGGTGACAGCAATAGGGATTTGTCCTGCAGATGAGCGATTCAATGAGGATGGAGAAGAGAACTTCACTCCCAAGTATTTAGGAGGACTTGCATGTGCAAAGCCATTAAGTAGCAATCTGCTACAGGTATACAGCTTCTCTCATCCCTATGGATCCCAACATTTCTCCACAAATCCCATCCATTCACCCTAGAGCCACCTTGGAACATAGAACTGCCATAGTGTATCACATGGGGGAGAGAGAGATTTTGGCCAAGACATGGGGCAGAGGGCACCCCCCCCTTACAAAATACATCTTTGGATTCTTTATGTTCATTGAGATTTTCATTGTTAAGGTCTTATTCTATAGCCAACCCCCCCAATAATCTGTATGCTGTTCATTTGAACCTAAAATAAACCTCTGATGCCCAGGAGTCTGTATAGCACACCTGATACTTATTCAGTAAACTTTCTCCTTTTGGCTTAAATAGGCACAAGAAAGGGTTCTGCGGCAGGGGCGAACCCTATTGTTTCTGCAAACACTCTTTGGTAAAACTGCCAGATGATTATTTAAAATAATTAGTGTTTGAAGGATTTGTTTTGTGTTGAGAATATTAGAAGAGTGTCATATCAGGAAATGAAAGAAACTAACGGGCATGGGATAACTAGGGTGACCAGACAGCAAATGTGAAAAATCGGGACAGGGGGTGGGGGGGGATAATAAGAGCCTATATAAGAAAAAGACCCCATAATCGGGGCTATCCCTATAAAATCGGGACATCTGCTCACCCTAGGAATAACTGATTTTAATGCTTCTGGATCTGAACTGCTAAGCAGCTGCGTTAGTGGAAAGCATCCATGATAAATGTGTAGTAAAACAATATGGGAGAACTCAGGAGAAAAAAAAAATCTTTAGCTCAGTCAAATAAGGCATTTTGGTAACACTTTGATGTAAATGCCTCAAATGAGCGCAGGTACTTAATTTGCAATGGAGACATTACCAGTTGACTCCTGAAAGGTACTAGCGCCTATGTAATTATAAATTATATTAATAAATGTTTACGTGTAGCCTTATTAATATCTTAAGACTTTGCTTGGGCTACATCAATGGGCTAATGAAGCTTTGATTCAAGTTAAAATTAAAAACTCCTAGAACATGCAATTTAATAGCAGGTCGGTATCAAGACTAGTTCTGCTGAATTCTGAGTACAGCCACCTTCCGTGTAACACTTTGGGAGGGTTTGGAAAATGAACATAATGATTTTGGGAGAGTTTTTCAAAGGTGCATAGTAGGAGCTAGGTACCCACCTCCTAGTGTCTTCTTTCAAGGCACATAATCACTCTTTGCACCTTTTGAAAATCTCCCCCTTTGCATTGTCCTGAGAATGCGTTCCCACTTGGATGCTGAGTATTGGTTGTGGATGAAGATCACCAGTGGCAGAGGGGAGTACTAACTAATGCATTTTTCCTCCACCAATATTCAGTTGAACAGTGAGCAGAATTAACTGCTGTGTGAGCTCAAAATCTGTCATACTTACCAGGCAGATCTACACCATACTAGGTTCAACTTCAGTTTTTGCTCCCACACTTAATTTTAACTGACCTTTGACACTAAAGCAAGACTGTTTTACTTTCAAATGATCTTCTGGCAAGAGCATATATACCTCCTTTCTCTATCTATGAGTCTGTCACATACCATAGGGGGGATTTGCTAATACTTCTGCGCACGTCCCCCTCCCCCACCCTTTATCTATTTAGATTGTGATCTCTTTGGGCTAAGGACTGTTTTTCACTAGATGTATGTATTTCACTACCACAATGATGTCCTGGTCTTAGTTGGGGCTTCTAGGTGTTTGCTGTATTATTAGTTATTCATAATACACTATCTCCATCTATCATCTAGATCATTCACCACCCTGGCCTCTAGCTGGCTTCAGGGAAGGCTGAATATAAGCAGATTGACATTACTGGTGGCGGTTCCTGGGTGGAGAGGGGAATCGTCCTTCGCTGGGAATTAAGAGATTTACTGAAGGCTCCTAAATGCACAAGAGTATTGAATGATCTTCGTGGACTCTCGGTATGTCTACAGAGCAAATAAATACCTGTAGCTGACCTGGTCTGCTGGCTTGGGCTCATGGGACTTCGGATGTAAAATTGCTGGGGAGAGCCTGAATATCTACACAACAATTTTTAGCCCCACAGCCCAAGCCCCATGTGCTTGAGTCAGCTGACCTGGGCCAACTGTGGCCACGCTGAGAGTCTTTTATTCCAGACTTCAAGTTACAGAGACTCCACCATTACCATAGTTCAAACCACCAATCCTTTCAATTTGGGCTTCACAGTAGCGGTCATGCACAACTTTTGTTCAGGATCATAATAGCCTTTCTGAGAACAGAATGCTCTGCAGATGCTTCATGACCTAAGATGTGGAAAGTGAATGTTAATTGAACAGGGCTCTTAACTGACATTCTGGCCTTAGAATTTTTTTTTATAGATGTTAATAGTCCGTATGACCTATTTAAAGCTGACCGCGTTTCACTGACAAACAGCTTTCTGCACCTAATTTAAAGGTAACTTGTTCATATCCAGCACTGGGATCCACATGAATAGGAAACTGCTGCAGGGAAACAGCAAAAATAAGTTAATGAGAAAGCAAGGAAGATTCAAAGGGACAAGAACTAACAGCTTCAGGATTGAACTTTGGGGTTTGGGTTGGTTTTTTTGTTTGTTTTTTCAGGCCAGAGGGCCCTATTCAGGACAGCACTTATGCATATGCTTGAAGTCAACCACATGTTCACAGCATTGCCACCCCCAAATGTTCAAAAATCATGAGTCAGGCTCACCAAAAATCTTGATTGGCTTTAAAACCATGAGATTGTGTTAAAACAAAAAATTGATTTGGTGTTCTTTTAATTTGCCTTCTGTTTTTGGTGCACTGGGGTCACATTTTGACATTTTCTTCACAACCACGAAGGCTAGAAATGTACTTTTTCTTTAAGAATGAAGGCTGAAATAATCACATATCCACTTGACTCTGGGAGCTGGGGCTTTAAGGTAAACAATAGTTATTATCCTATGACTCATGACAGAATCATGAGAGTTGGCAACACCGTTTTTAAGTACTGTCCTAAGGATGGATGCCGTCCTAAATTAGGGCCCAACTCCCACTGAAGTGAGTGAGACTTGAGCATATGCTTAAAATTAAGCACGAGTTTAAGAGATTCATAAATCAGGGCCAGAATGATTTTCTTAAGCACTTTCAACACTGAGATGTTGTATCCTAAATTCGCTGTGCCTGGAGAGGACTTAGAAGAATTTTTAAAAAGACATTCCATCCCTGGGCCAACAGATCTGATGAGATCAATGTTAGGGATCTACAGCGCAGAAACCAACGCCAGCACCTCCGTCTGTCTTCTCCTGTTGTGTGGCAATCAGTTGATCCAAGGGGTATATTTTTCAGAGGGAATTACACCTTTTTTCTTGCCAAATTTGCTCCCAGATAATTGTACCTACAGAATAAATTGCAGGCAAGAAATCTAAGTATTGTGATATAGAAGGGCTAGGAAGCAGTGGGAGAGTGCTACAGGGGAAATATATACGCTCAAGGCTAATTAAGGCGTGGCTCCCTGTAGACTAGGGAAGGCGGCTGCAGGTTAATTGGAGCACCTGCAGTCCATGAAGGCCCTGACAGGAACCTAATAAAACCCCCTGCTTCAGGCAGATAGGGGAGGAAGAGAAAGAGGACTGGACCGGAGCGGAGCTTGAAGGTGTGCTGTGAGACTTGGAAAATCAGGGAACTGAAGTAAGGGGGACCCTGCCCCAGTAGGGGAGGGAGACTCCCTTCCCCAGCATCTAAGGACTGCAGGTATCCCACCCAAGGGGGAAGAGGGTAGGAACCCGCAGGGGTTGAGGGGGACTGGGGCTCAGAGTGATGAGCACCCCAGACCCTTTTCCTGCTTCCCTCCTTTACCACCTTCCTGGGCTACTAGTGGGGCCATAGTTGCCCCAAGAACAGGGGCAAGGGGTGGCATCTTAGCTCCCCGCCAAGACAAGCGCAGGACACACCAGACTAATGTCGGCCATCTTGTCACAGTATTTACACCTAACTGCCTGGCGTGCTGTAATCAGTGGTTTGGCATTGCAACTACTCAATTTAATAATTGCACTAACCATTAAATTTGAGGTGCACCTGCAAAGGAAGCTCTCCTCGATGAAATATTGCCCCAATCTATCTGTAGAATTTAGCTAAAATAAGAGAAGAAGGAGGAGTATGATGGGAGGAAAGGAAGATAAAACACAGAATGCCAGATCCTTAACTGGCTTAAATCAGCGTAGCTCTATCGAAGTCATAGAGTGAAACCAATCTGCAAGCTGTGGGTTTGGCCCATAAAATCTATCTGTCTATCTCTCTATCTGATAATTCTGTCAGATCATTTTACAAACTTTTTTTTTGGTGGGGTGGGGGGAAGGCAATTCCTTACAGATTTGTGGCAAACTTGCTTCAAATCCCCTTTTTCTTTAAAAAGGTAATTGCCATACACACGAAAGAAAGAAAGGGCAAGATTTTTGGTTCTAATCAATCAATAATTTTTGAAAGCAAGCCATTGTTTTTAGCACCACTCTATTTTAGAGTGCTGTGCTAAAGTACTTTACTTTAGTTTCTATAATAATGCCTTTTCAGCACTTCTTTTCTTCCCTCAAGGCTATACACATGGATTCAAAAGAGGAAAAGAATGTCCTACTTAAAATAAAACCGCACCTTTTTCATATTGTCCTTTTCTTCTCCTCCTGCCTCATTTTCAGATGTGTGCTGTGCAAGTGCGTACAAACACACTGCTTTCTGTTAGTTTTAAACAAACCTCTTTTTCAAAAGCATCTGCTTTTTATCCAGTGGAATCAAGGAAGATGATCAGCTTCTCCAAGTGAAACACAGGCCTTGACAAACCAGTTAGAATAAATGTAGAGATGTGAGAGAGCTGGGTAGAAACAAAATGATTCAGGCCCAAAGCTCTAGTATGTTTGTTTTTCCTCTTCAGTATAGGATCTGAGGAACTCCCTAAGTGTTCGCTCTTTGTGATTCTTCCTCATTCGGCCATTGGCAAGTGGGGGTTGCTTCTTTTCCGAAGTGGCTCGATCCCCAAAGCCAGAGTGGAGACTCTGAAAGCCACATCAGAGGCCAGGGTCATCTTTGTGCCTTAAAACATCTTTTTTCCCCCCAACAGTATCTGCTTCCTTTGTATTGAAATTAATAGGCAGCAGGTTTAAAACAAACAAAAAAGTATTTCTTCACACAACACACAGTCAACCTGTGGAACTCCTTGCCAGAGGATGTTGTGAAGGCCAAAACTATAACAGGGTTCAAAAAAGAACTAGATAAATTCATGTAGGATAGGTCCATCAATGGCTATGTCAAGGTTGATTCCCTACTCTGGCACTTAAAGTGCAGAAGGTGGGGGCCTGCAAGGATTTAAAAAAAATATCTGCCACTCCAGGCTTGTATTAAACTCCCAAGGTTACAGCTCATTTCTGACCTTGGCTTGGTAAATGCAAAATGCAAAACCCCTTTTTTGGAACCCAGGAAGGCGCACTTGGGAATTCCTTCCTGTGGGGTACCCTCAAGCCCTTTCACGCCCCGTCCGGGGAAGAGGTGAGAAAGAAAACAAAGGAAATTAGTGGTTGCCACCAGCTAATTAAACAACATATGCACAAATCTCTTAGGACACCAAAAATCCAATCCTGTTCTTAAAAAAGGTAAATTTTTATTAAAAACAAAAAGAAAGAAAATACATCTGGAACTTTTAATTTTTGGAAATGCTCTTTTAAAATCTAGTAAAAGCCTAAGCACTCAAAATAACTTTCTTGGGGGTTCAGCTTAAAGGTTACAAGCAAACTAAAGTATCTGGGGTTAGCACAGAGGAGTCCACTAGCCATAAATAAACCTAATTGCGTCTTACTAAACATTCCTGATCTACTTACACATTTGGGGGTTCCAGATAAGTATTTCTAGGTATGATCTGATGCTCTATGATCATACCTGGCTTAAAGCTTCTCATAGCATAACTGCTCCCTGTTCCCCTCTTTCCCGAACAACAACAGAGACAAAGGGGAAGTTTTTTCCCCACTTAAAAAAATTCTAGCCTTTCCATTGGCTCTTTTGGTCAGGTGCCCACTCCCTTTCCTTTACCTGGGGGACTTTTTAAACCCTTTACAGGTAAAGCAAGCAGAGAACAGCCACCAAGAAAGACTTTATAGCTAACTGGCTGGCTGGGTGTCCATAAAAGGGAGCTACCCCACCTTCATTTATCACAGGCTATTAGCCAGGATGGGCAGGGATGGTGTCCCTAGCCTCTGTTTGCCAGAAGCTGGAAATGCGTGACAGGGAATGGATCACATGATGATTACCTGTTCATTCCCTCTGGGCACCTGGCATTGGCCACTGCTGGAAGACAGGACCTTTGGTCTGACCCAGTATGGCCATTCTTATGTTATGTTTGTCAATGCAACATAGGATATGATGCAAAGGAAAACTTTTTATGCAGCCTTAGCACAGAGGTCAGTGTTTTTTTACCTCTTTGTGTGGATGACTCCTTATTTGAAGTCCCTCCCCCACTTATGTTTCCTGTAAGAGTAACAAATGCTAACCATGATAGATAATGTGTGTGTATTTCCAGAGGTTGACATTGAATGATAAGGGTGTGTGGTGAGTAGGGGAGCGAGATTTTCTTTGCTTTACCATGTAATAAATATTTCAGTGCCTCTTGACCCCGCCCCTCCCCATCAGCTTGGTATTCATAACCTTCCGGTTAAGAAATACTGGGGGGCAAACGTGGTTGGTTATAGTACAGCACGCAGATTTCCGGGGCTACACATGACCTGCAGAAGGGACAAGAGCAAAGCTGAGAGGGTTGAGAGGAGAGTGAAGGGGTTAGTGGTGGTGGATGGGAGAAGAGTGTTTTGAACTGGAAAGATGGAAGGGCAGAAAGAGGCATCTGAATTTCAGCTGCATGATTCCCATCTGCTGTTGAGGTTGAAACCTGAGGGGTTCAGGTAGCTTCAGAATGTTGGAAAATGAACGTTCCCATCCTTAATATCCATATTGGCTGACTCAAATTGTACTAGAGATTCTTCCTTAAACTGGGTTTTATCCTGCCACCTTAGACACATTAGATGACATCCCCGCAACCTCAATTGCAGCCAGCTAGCACAATGCCGGTGACCCACTGCAGTCCTCCTTTATTTCTTATTTTAAGGGCTTACCTGGGACTTCAGAAGAACATAGGCTGCCCCCTGTCTCTGTGCCGGGGCAGATTTAGTATCTTACATTTCAAGGAGGTCCACTGATTTCAATGGCACTACTTTTGTCATACGATGCTACTGAATTGTAACCGAATCAGACGCATTATCAGTGTAAGCAAATAGCTTTCTTTTTTTGCAACGTATGTGTGCTTGCATCACAATTTATCAAAGGCTGTGACTGAATGTGGGCTGAATTTAGTTCTGTGTTTTTCGAATGTCTTTAAGACCATTCATATCTATATTGTGTATAGAAGATAATAGTGGTACACACGTGGTGAGGTGCAGGTAGTAGGTGATATTGGTGAGCATTTGAGGAGTATTACAAATACATTCTATTGCTCTTGAGACATTAGTGACTCTTTCTCATGTCACACAGTTTAGTGCAGAGATTCTTACAGGAGCTTGTCCAAATCTCTAGTGCGTGGCTCTGGTATAAATGGCATGGTAACGAGAAACCTGTCTTTAAAATCTCAAGCCTGAGTGATCGGTATTAATCAAAACAACTCCAGGGACCTCATTTTATGCCTTGCTGGCTCTTTGCAATATGTAACCCCAGTATCAGTTTCAGCGGACTTCAAAACAAACCCTTTATATTGCCAGGTTATAAAAGGTTATGTTGAAGGGTATTTATTTAGACCTCTGTGGAATATTGTTGACAGTGAAACCTGAAACAAAGCAAAGCTGCTCTGGTTTTCGAGTTTGTTACCAATTCAAAATGTCAGCTGTTTTTCAAAAGATGTATATTTTTAAAGCTCATGCATGCTTCAATCAAACATTTCAGGTGAAGGATCATGGTCTGATATAGAGTTTTGTGTTAAAATCATGCGGATTTTATGGTTTCATCTGTTTGTAAAGCAAAATCTGGGAGAATCTCTGATTTCAACTGAATTTTGTTTTGTTACTTGAACCAGAAACTCAAAACATAACTCTAGGTGTAATCCCATAATGATCAAAATCAATGGAAACATTCCTCTCGCATTACAATATCATCTCCCTACATGTTGTCCTACATTATTTGTCAGTGCAATAAAGAACAGAGAACAAAGTAAAACTTCTTATACACACTTACACAGTAAGAGCTTGTCTACACAGGGACATTCAGGACACTTAACTGGTGTACTACAGTGAACTAAGACCAGTTTACTTCTGAATGAGAGCATCCACATGGGGGATACTGCTCTTTGAAGTTTGTACATTAACTTTGCACCTTTAGTTTAGTCATCTTAACTCCCCATGCAGACAAGCCCTAAGCTGTTATATAGTCAAGTGCATACAGTTCTGAGGGATACAAGTATTGCCCAACTTCTGCAGAACCTACAGAGATGAAGAATGAAAAGAAAGTGAAGCGGTTGGTGGTGGGGAGAAAAATATCAGAATTGCAAAGACATGGAAAAAGAATGTTTGTGAGACGGGAAATTGGAAAGATTTCAATTGGATTCCTTCTGCTGTTGAATCAATTTGAAAGAAAACCATCAACATAAGTCTAGTACAAGCTCCACTGAACACTCTCTGCCCATGCTAGAAGTCCATTTGATGCCACGCCTATGGTCGCTTTCCATGTCTATGGTGGCAGAAGGAGTTTGTTTGCATTCAGATAAATTGCGATGTCAAGGTCTGACAGTCAAAGAGCAGCGGTTGAGTTCCATGGGGAAGAAGGAACACTAGTCTTGTGAACAGTGTGGCCCAGAAAGCTACCACCCCAATAGTGGGCCCTTAGGATGACCTTTTCTGAAGGGGGACAGGGTCATAAGAGAGGCCAGCATTGAACGTTCTCAGAAACTGAACAAACTACTCAGTTGTGTATCTCTGAAGTCTGAGAGTCCAGAAATCTGGAGAATCTATGCAAATTATGGAGTTCCATAATTTGCATATAATGCATAAGAACTTCCTTGTGTACGCACAAGTGACCAAAAGTAGCCACGTTATAACAGTCCAGTGTTCAGAACACCCCCACCCGCCCCATATTGCTGTCTTTCCGTCTCAATCACAGATACGCTATGAATTTCCCTGGCTGTATGAAGAAGCCATGGGAATGTCTTGAAAGGTCTGAGTTGGCAAGGTTTTTATCCAACACAATGGGGGCTAGAGTCTATTAACTTAACTCTCAACTGAATGGTACCTGAGGCTATTTCTACACTGCCCCACAGTTTGGATGAGGGGGTTGCAGTGCACATCGAAGGGCAGTGCTATAACTCCCTGTATGGATGCTGTGGGTGCAAACTCAAAGGTTCTTCATTGGCATTAATGTAATCCTCTTCAAACAGGACCACATTCGTGTGAGTAAGGGACCTTTTAGTTCACTCCTGCATTGCCCACAGGGGGGGTGTTATAACACAGCATTTTGTTGTGCACTGCTATTCGTGCGCACACATGCCCCCTCCCCCTGTAGTCGAACTGCGGGGCAGTGTAGACAAGCCCTGGGTCTCACTGATAGGACGAGCCATGGAGTAAGGGGCAGCTCCATATGAGTAAGGAGGAGTGTTGACAACACTTGTGATACTTTCACAACTCTCGCAGTCTTTGAGGGGCCTAACTCATGGCTTTTGAATGTATGCTATTGCCAATACTGGGATATTAGAATCTGGCCTGATTCTTATGGAAAATGTTTCCAGGTTTCTGTCCAGCTCTAGCAATCAGATGTGTCATTTTAGAGGACATGGAAGCAGCTGTGGTAGCCAAAAGCCATAAACGTTCATGGCTTATTCACATGAATTGCTACGTACAGTGATGCATGCAGGGGCAGAGGCAGTCTCCTGACTCAATGGGGGAACTGTACTAAGCTCTAGTGTAATCATTGTATGACACAAAACACAATAAAGAGAGAGCAGGGTTATTTGTCATTTATTATTCCAGCCAACAATCTGATTATACGTCTGTGGTACTCTACCAGTAATAACAAAATTATGATGCATAATAATAATGCAATAAATAGCTGCAGAAGCACCCTCCACTCATGCACTGTAACCTACCAGCCTAGCATGGGGGAGGGGGAGGGCTTTGGGGATCAAGCCCACCCCCTACACACCCTGTAGCAGCGTCTCCTGTCCTGCGGGCCTGGGCTTGGCTCCCTGCTCCAACCCTTGCGACCTGGTGTGTGGGGTTTGATACCCTTGGTTTCATGATTGCTGTGGGTGCAGTTGAACCCAGAAACCCACAATAAAGCATATCTATAGTACTTAAGAATAGCTGCGTCTTTACAAATGGTACGAAAGGCCCAAGAATATATTGTCAGAGCTTAAATATCCTGCCTATGTCATATAATTGTATGAGCTTAATTGTCTGCTGTGGCACAGACTGATTTACAGCAGTAGGGAAAATAATTTTTTTTGGCTAGAGCTGTCAAAACAAAATAAACTTGATGAAAGAAAATAGGCCTTGGACATTTTTCCATGTCCCAAATGGGCGTGACTGGACTTCCTGATGTCTTTTGGTTAACGCCAGTTCAGGGAAGGAAGTTAATCAATCAGTGCGAACTTCAAAACCAGCTGCTTGGCGGAATTCTTTATTAATATAGGGGAAGATTTTTTTTTAAAGACACGATGAGTGCCCAACTGTTCTAACTCCTATTGATTTTCAAAGGGAGTTGGGTGCATTCGTGCTGTTTGGATGTCTCCTCCTTAATTATTTCAAACTTAAATTGCTTTCATTTCCTCTCCTTTCATTAAAAATAAGGCTATGACAAAAAGATAATTTCAGACCTAAGTAAAGGTGCCGTTGTCTTTGGTAAAATGGAATGCAAGGAACCTGAGGGGAACTTAATTCAAATTTGAATTAAATGGATATAAATTAAAGTGTTTGCCAGGATCTTTTATTTCTGTATCTGTCTTCTGATAGCTAATATTTATAGCCATAGAACCTTAAAGTTCCATCTGCCCTGTAGAGTGAATTCAACTGAGTAACGCTGAGTTCTTGTAAAATCAAAATGCTCTTACTGCAGGGTCGATGAGATATAAAGACTATTCCTGGGCTTTTCTGAACTGTTCTTCAGTTTTAAGCCAAATCCAAAATTCTTTTTGGTTTGTCAAAAAAAACCAATTTCCCATTCAAAATTGGTCTAGATGGAAAACTTTTTAACCAGCCCAATTGGTGACTCTAGGCAGAATGGGAGGAGTTAAGTTGTTAGAGAACTAGAAAAAAATTGGATGTTTCATGTTTATGCTTAGCAAGCTAAATAAAGGTCACTCCAGAAATCACTATTACACTGTCCTGTGTCTAGAGCAAAGTGAAAACAGGAATTTTCATAATTTTGTCCCAAATTGGGATGAAGAGATGAAATATCAATTTTCACAGAATGAAATGTTCTGAATTTTTTTTGATTTGGAAATGATTGAAACTTTTGTTTTGTCACTTTCATCAAAACAAAACATTTCAGTATTTTTTAATTGAAATATTTAGTTTGTTGAACTGACCCAAACAGTTCCATCTTGAGTCAGTTTAACATTAAACTGTATTTCCCTGTTGTGGTGTATTGCCTCATGTGAGTTGTAATTAGGGTCCTTTGCCCCCTTTCTCCCCTATGGGCCAGGCATCCTGACTGGAATACATCTCCCATTATGCATTTGCAAGCATGTGACTCCCATGATGCACCATGCTGCAGAGTCAGATGGGGAGTGCATTGCATCATGGGAGATGTAGTCTGGCTAAGGAGCTCAGCCAATAGGAAAACATGGGGACATCAGGACTCTAAACTATGACTGCCATGAAGCAATGCTCCATGATCAGGAAAATGCAATTTAATATTGAACTGACTAGAAACTAAATGGTTCGCGTCAGTTCCACAAACCAAAATATTTCAATTTGCGACAAACTGGCCCAACATGAAATGTGTTTTGTTTCAGTTTTCCTGAAGAAAAATCAGATTTTGGCAAAATTGAATTTTTCCATGGAAAAATTCAAATGTGCAGAAACTTCCTTTTCTGCCAAAAAATCATTCTGAGGGAAAACTCCCAGTCAGCTCTACCTGTGTCTGCTACACCTTGTGATAATGCTACAGAAAACATTCAGGCCTGGATTGCTGGTTACATTGGGTGACTCTAGAGTTGGGTACCCAGTTTGAGACACTTAAGAAAATGAGGCACCCAAAATTTTGGAAAGGAGTACTTGTGGCACCTTAGAGACTAACAAATTTATTAGAGCATAAGCTTTCATGAGCTGAGCTGTAGCTCACGAAAGCTTATGCTCTAATAACTTTGTTGGTCTCTAAGGTGCCACAAGTCCTCTTTTTTTCTTTTTACGGATAAAGACTAACACAGCTGCTACTCTGAAACCTGCCAAAATTTTGGATCACTTAAAAAAAATTGGGCCTTCATGAGCTAATAAATGGACTGTAGCCAGCAAAGGATGAGTTGAAATGAAAGCTTGTCTTCCACGCTGGGCTAAAAGGTCAAATGCAGTTTTGTCTTCGAAGCAAATTGTATCCATCTTTAGTCATTGGGACTTAGCAGTTACGGAATCACAAAACCACCACATGGCGTTTTCCAGACTTCAAATGCTAATTAAGAGACGCCCTGTACCCTTCAATAGGTATTTCAGAAGCAATTCATTCTTTGTACACCCTGATTACCAAGGGGGAAAAAATGGTTCTGGTTAAAATTCTAAACAGACCAGCATAACCATTGTTTCAGAGGTTACTGGCTGTGTGTCAGACCTGTCTGACACAAAACAGAAAACCCGATTTTCCTTTGATAAGTCATTGTAGCTATGGACGAACACTACTCAAAGAATGTCATATTATGCAGCCTTGCACAGGGACTGAATGAATCTTTCCACAGGGGGTAGAGGGCAAAATTCTTGCTCACATGGAGTGTTTACCCTTGGACTTTGTGCTGGTGATCTTAAATGGACCTTTTCCTTTTAATAATTTTTCTGTTCTGATAAATCTAATATTCTCTTACAGAAATGCTCTAGGATTCTCCCTGTTCTCATCACTCATCAACTCCAGTTCCAGAGCCTCACAAAACACCCTTAGAACTTGCTGAACAAAAAGTTCTGAAGAACAGATCCAGCTTCAGATGAAGCTTTGTTAAGACAGACGTGAAAGCAGGAGGGAGAAGCAATTGCAGAGTTGCTAACACGTATGTAGCAATGGCCCTGTGTCCTGAAAGATGCCAGTTCTGTATTGGGGGCGGGGAGGTAAGATGTTTATTGTTTCACAAACTCTAATTATCTGCCAGATATCTAGCTGGTGTAAACTGGCATAGCACCTTTGACTTCAGTGGAGCTATGCCGATGCACCCCAGCAGAGGTCCTGCCCCTGGTGCTCACTGTATAGTGGTAATAAATGTTTTATTATGGGCTTCTTGGCATCGTTGGTGTAATTTAGTAACTGACCACTTTTTTTTTTTTCAACCCCCCTCTAGTGTTGTATGAAATCCTTCCATAGAGCTGAACTCCAAATGAAACCCATCAGGGTGCTGTTCCCAACTCAAATGTTAGCTCCAGTCCACAAAAATCTGGAAGACCTGGGAAGGTCTGTTCTCATCAGGAACTTATACAGTGCCCATCACCATGGTATCTGAGTTGTTTGCACAGCCCATCATCCTCTCCTCTTCCAGGTACCCTTTGAACGCCTACCCCCGCCCTGCTGCCATCCCTGGCTACTGCTCCAGGGACCCTATTCATACTGTTAGCATTAAAATCTACAGGGAGCGGGGGTGCTCAATCCACCCTCAACCCTCACTGACTTGGAGAACAGGTGGTTCCCTCCACGAGGCCTCCTGAACACCAGGGGACTCTCAAAGACACCACTACTAGGAACCAAGAAGGAAACAATCCCATTCCCGTTGGCCACTCCTTCGAGTGGCTGTCCCTAGCAATGGCACCCAAACAAATATGGGGCATTTCAGACAGCTTGTGGTTGTTCAAAAAAAACTTCAAATACATACAGCATGCAAAGCAACAGGCAACACGAGAGGGTATCGTTTCCCATCTGCTGCATACCTGTTCAGGTCACCACCATGCTCCTGTAAAAATCCTGCTGAGCGTTTGGGGCCTGGGGGTAGTGGCTGTACATTGCCTACTCAGTCGGTAGTGAGTCTGATGGTTTCTGTGTCGGAGAGGCCTGGGACGGTTGCAGAGCTGAGGTGTGTTTGGGGCACCCGGTTGAGGCTGAAGGTTTGAATGATTATTTATTTATAGAGCCCTCAGAGTGTGCCAAGTGGTAAGGGCTTGATTCTGATTTTTCTTACACAAGCATAAATAGTAGTGATTATTGATGTCCTAGGTTTACATTGGTGTAAAACTGCTGTGAGATCAGAATCAGGCCCTTTGAACTCAACCTCTCTGTGAACTACCTGGATTTGGTCCCATGTCTTGTCCTGAGGCCAGAAATATGCTAGGTTTGGTTCATACGTCCTATCCAAACCAAATACATCAGGGTTCACACAGCTGTACCATTTGCCTCAGTCACCTCTTCAGCTTCTGATATTGTGTAAATGTCCCACCATGCCATGTTTCCTTGTTAGGATTGTATCCATCCCAATGCACTTCTTGACACAGCCCAGTGTTCCTTTCTTTGGTTTCCCAAGGTTGTTAGCAAACATCCTGGGCTTAAATTAAAAGGCACTAATGGAAAACAGCCCCGAAGTATCAATCTGCCTCACTGCCTACAAACCCCCTGGCATTTCAGCCACTGGCTTCAGAGCAGCAATCGATGAACTTACAGGAACTCCTTGAAAATATAACTAGAGAGGATTAAAGGAGGTGTGTGTGGGGGAAAACAAAATGCTGAAACAACTGGAGTGTAGGAAATAATTTGTAAAACTCATGCTGAACACATGAAAGGATAAAACAGGACTACACGTGAAGCATGACTTTAAAAACATATAACTATGGTTTGCGGATTTAGAGATCAAGGTTTTTCTATAGCTAAACTGAAGACACTCATGCAGATCCTGTGAAGCTGGGATCTCAGTATGTATAGCAAGATATTAATTCACAGGTTGCAGAAACAGTAAGAAAGCAGTGAAGAAAAGGGTAATAGCCAGCACAATATAAGAGAAACCAGGGGGATAAGGTAATAGCTTTTTTGGACCAACTTCTTTTGGTGAGAGAGACAAGCTTTCGAGCCGCACAGATTTCTTCTTCAGGTCTGGGAAAGGTACTCCCACCATAGCAGCTCGAAAGCTTCTCTGGTCCAATAAAAGATATTACCTCACCTAATTGTCTGCCTAATATCGTGGGACCAACCCGGCTACAACTATGCTGCAGTACACTATCCGGCAGTAACAAGGTTTGCGAGTGCTTTGTTGTGGTAAGTAGAAGCTGTGCACCCCTCGCCACTCCAAACCCAAGAGTGACTTGGTCCCTCCTGGGGATTATAGGAAAACAGACGGTTCTTCGTGTTCGTTTTCTCATTACAAAATGATTCTCTCCAAACCAAATGGCAGATTTCTCATCTCCACTGAGGACTGGAGGAGAGAATCTGGTCCTTGCATGGAAAGATTGTGGTCCTGATTCTTTGCTTGCTTACACCAGTGAAAGGCCATTGACATCAGTGGAGTTACCCCTGATTTACACTGGTGATGGGAGACTCAACCCCAGGGTATTTGCTATGTCCATAGCAATGTGGAACTTTCTTCTGGCATGTCGTTAATTACACCAGGCACATTGGGCCCCATGCTGAACAAGGCTAGGTTTTGCAGTTCATCTGAAATAGCTCCTGCCTCCTCTACAGCCGGTGCTGTGACCACTGGGTCAGCTGTTAACCTTCAGGACCCCCTGATTAGTGGATTGTGTGGCACTGCTTGGGTTGAAAAGGCCTAAGACTTCTGCGCTGGAGTTCCCTTCCTTTGTTTATGCCTTGCCTGCTGATGTACAGCATCCTGTCTCCAGCCTCTCCCTTCTGGAGCGGGCATGAAAATAATTTTACAGTCTTGATGACTTTCTTTCTTGCAACTTCTATGTTATGTTTCCTTTTTTGGCAACCAAGAATCTGAGTGCTGAAAAAACCTTGTAAAATGTGAATTTTTAATCTAAAATTATTCCAGGCTGGATCTGAATGCTCCCATTAAAGTGTGGCCAGCTTTTCTTTTAATTCACTGCAGCAAGGCTTAAGAGATAGGGGAAGAAAAATCCCATTAACACAACATACCCTTTGAGAAACTTAAACTCCATCCTTCAGGCATTATTTTGTACTTTTCAACATTTCAAAATTGAATCATGAGGGCAACGTCAGCTGTAATTACTGGAGCCCATTACAGGAACCAGGGACAGGTGGCACTTAAAGAAATTGCTCTGGTGTTGGAATTTGTCAGTGAAAGCAGGACCAAGAGCTGTAGCTCCAGCTTACTGCAAAGCTCATCACATAATAGATCATAGCAGAATCTCCAAGTATACAGGCCAAAAGAAAATTGCGTGTAAGCGAAAGGTGAGTGAATGTCACTGCTAAAAGATGAAAGTACTCTTCTTTTGTGGGCTTGATCCTGGATCATCAATGGTGTCTGAATGGGTTCCCTGGCCTCTCCCAGCAGGCTCACTTCCCTTCCTAGCTCTCTGATATCCCCATTATTCTCTTCAACTATCCATTACAAAAACTGAGCTACTCAGCTTTCCTCTTACATTATCCCCACCCCTTTTCTGGATTACCACCGGACGCTCCACTATGCTGCCCATTTATAAAGATGAGAAACATTTGGGTTGTTTCGACGACTCCTCCCATTCTGCCCTCACTGCCAAGCCTTCCTGCAGTTCCCTCTCTAACATTTCTAAAATCTGATCTTTTGTCATGTGCTTAAAGTTAGGCATCTGCTTAAGTACTATGCTGAACTTCAGCAGTGAAAAGGACGGATACTCTTGGGGTTCAGTCACTGGACTGTACTCAGGAGAGCTGGATTCAGTTCCTGGCTCTGTTATAAACTCCCTGTTAGAGAACATAAGAACAGCCATACTGGATCAGACAATGGGCCATGTAGCCCAGTATCCTGTTTTCTGACAGTGGCCAATACCAGATGCTTCAAAGGGAATTAACAGAACAGGGCAATTATCGAGTGATCCACCCCCTCTCATCCAGTCCCAGCATCCAGCAGTCAGAAGTTTAGGGACACTCGGAGCATGGGGTTATGTTCTGACCATCTAGGCTCTATCCTCATCCTGGATCTATCCTCCATGAATGTATCTAATTCTTTTTTGAACCCAGTTATACTTTTGGCCTTCACAACATCCCCTGTCAACGAATTCCACAGGTTGACTGTACACTGTGTGAAGGACTTCCTTTTATTTATTTTAAACCTGTTGCCTATTGGTTGGCCCCTGGTTTTTGTGTTATGTGGAGGGGTAAATAACACTGCCTTATTCACTTTTTTCACACCGTTCATGATTTTATAGACCTCTATCATACCCACCTTTGTCATCTCTTTTCCAAGCTGAACAGTTCCAGTCTTTTTAATGACAGGTTTCAGAGTAACAGCCGTGTTAGTCTGTACTCGCAAAAAGAAAAGGAGTACTTGTGGCACCTTAGAGACTAACCAATTTATTTGAGCATGAGCTTTCGTGAGCTACAGCTCACTTTAATCTCTCCTTTTATGGAAGCTGTTCCATACCCCTAATCATTTGTGTTGTCCTTCTCTGAACTTTTTTCTATTTTCAGATGTGGGGGACAAGAATTCCTGCAATATTCAAGGTGTGGGCATCCCATCGATTTATTGTCTTATTATCTATCCCTTTCTTAATGGTTCCTAATATTCTGTTAGCATTTTTGTCTACCATTGCACATTGAGCAGATGTTTTCAGAGAGCTCTCAACAATGACTCCAAGATCTTTCTTGAGTGGTAACAGATAATTTAGACCCCCATCGTTTTGTATGAATTATTAGAATTGCATTTCCAATATGTATTACTTTGCATTTATCAACACAGAATTTCATCTGCCGTTTTGTTGCCCAGTCACCCAGTTTTGTGAGATCAATAGATCTCATCCACCTTAACTCCCTAGTACCTTGGGACCAACACAAATACAATTAAACTGTATAAACTCTCTGTTTTTCTTCGGGAAAATTATTTCTTTGTGCCTCAGTTCCCCATGTTTCAGCATCCAGCAACCAGATAGCCCAGGACTGAGGGAGAGTAAAGGGCATTTTTTTTAACATCCCTTCTCCTCAAAAAAACCTGCCCCACCAAAATAAAAACCCTGATCTGATCAACTCTGGACTTTGAGGAAGTTTAGACCTGAAATTGGGATCTGGGTTCATCTTTCAATGGAATCAATCAATTAATAAGTTAATGAAGTACAGATTTGGACTCCATGCCTTAATTTAATTTATACTGAGTTCTAGACACACCACATTTGCATCACTTTAAGGTTTTGAGGATTTAGGTTCTCTCATCTTAATAATAATTAGAGCTGATCAAAATTTTCCAATGGAACATTTTTCCACAAAGAAATCGTTAATTTGTGTAAATGTTCTGTGTGAATGTGTCAGTTTTGATTAAATTTTGTTTAGAAAAAAATTGAAACAAATAGTCTTGATCTGCTTCAACCTTATTGGATTGGAGTGTTTCAATTTTTTTATTTTGAATAACTTTTAAAATTTTAATTTCTAATAATATTCTAGAATAATATATAATTTTTAAAATGTCAAAATGGAAGCATTTTCATTGACCAGAAGCCAATTTTTGTTGGAAATTTTGTTTAGGGGGAAATTTCAACTTTTCATTCTGATTCAGAGAAAACAAAATAAAGGAAATCTAAGTTTTGACCTGCAATACTCTAACAATAATACTTCCTTTCTCCCACTTTTTGCCTGTCTTCACTACTTACATTGTAAGCTCTTTAGGGCAAGAACTACACAGTGTCCTGTACAATGAAGCCTTAATCTTGTTTGGTGTCTCTAGGTGTTCCTGAAATACAAATAATAAATACCAGTTTAAATAAAATCCTGATGTTAATAGGCGGCATTAAATCTGGTCAGTAAGTCTTACTAATTTTTGTATTTATTAATTTGCTTATTGCGTGTTTCAGTATTTTCCATGTCAGATATTTTACTTTGAATAGACTGCACACAATGAGAAATTGTCAACACTGGGGGTTATTTCATTGTGAAGTGTGTAACTCTCAATGACAACAGTAATAACATGAACTCATATCAGCACCTGGTTGCTAGATTCTTGTATCCCCTATCTGTATGAATATGAGAATATGTTTGCAACTCTGTATAGCATCACTGGTCCTAATGTCTGCCTTGCTTTTTGTTCTTGCTTTGGGTAGACAAAACGTCCCTGTACACTTGTAAAGCTAATCCATTTGCTATCATCTTGTATTTTGAGGAAAAAATGTTATAAATATATATATAATATATATATAAAAAATTAAATATCAGTGCATGAATTTCATTAAATCACATCAGACTAAAAAGCAGGCTTTGTTTAATATCTAAGGATATTTTCTGTGAGACTCACTTAATATCACATTCGTTCAGTGAGTTGAATAAATTTAGCTGCTGCTTACCTTTCTGTAATCATATTACAATGGCTTCAGATTTCATTTTCCCCAGATTTTCAGCTGGAACAACTTGCCCATCAAAAAAAGATTCTTATTAGAGGCAGGGTTAGCAGCACTATTAAAGTTGCTTGACTTTTCCCCTTTATAAGACCCACTTTTCAGTTTGTTGTAATAACTATGCCAAACTTTAACCACTTGGGCCAAATTTTCTGTGCCAGGTGTCTGCCTCAGGTAGAATTGTTTTGGAAAATGTTAGTCGAAATGGTCCTGCCATTTCTGAAAACAGGGTAGGGAAAAATTGTTTTGCCCACGCTAAATTTTTTTTAGCTACCTTTTCTTTGAACTGCTCTAACGTCCTTTTGCATCGGGGATTTGTCTTTTGCTGACCCTGTAAAAATCCACCTAAATGTGGCCAAACCTTTTGAAAAATCACAATTTGCACAGGCCCAGTAGAGACTTCATTGATTTTTAGCAGCGAAAGTATCTGAAGATTCCATCCTTGCTGAGCATGCTTGAGCTTCTTACAGCTGCCAGTGCTGGCTAGACAGGGAACATGCTATCCTCCCAGAACAACTGAGCCTGCATCCTCCAGCCCAGGATACAGGGGCAGTGCTGGACTTTCCCTGTTATGACTGCTCTGGCTTGGGGTGGGCCTAAGCCCAGGAATTGAGAGGATGGAACGTGTCTCTCCTGTGCTCTCTATGATCCCCCCCCCCATGCCTGTAGGAGCAGGATTTTATAAATATGCTATAAGAATTGATGTAAACTTTTCTGCCAGCCATCCTTTTTGAATAACAGAAAGGAATGACCATCTGAGATTGGGATCCTGTTTCCCATATGCATTACAATTAGGACCTGTTATAAAGTTTAGTAAGTAAGAGACAGGATCTTGTATTGTGTCTGTGTTCAGGAGATTAGAGGAAGGCTTAATTTACAGTGTCTTTTGATCAATATAAGCTGACACTGTTTGTATTCTCGAAGGTTTCTGTCAGAGACTGTTTGTGTGAATGAGGAATGCAAGCATCAGGAAAAGATAAGGTGTAAAAGCCATCACAAATGTCCAAATGGTCAAGAAAAAGTGAGAGACTTGGAAAGACCAGGAGACAATCAGAAAACATCCATTGTATTGGATGCTAAACATGTTAGCAGCATTGACTACCTCAGAGGTGAGGCAGGCCCCCCCGAAGGCGAGACAACAAATAGGAGATAACGATGGGAAGTCCGACAATAACTTCAAATGATAACAGCAGAAAACCCCAAGATTAACACGACTTAAGAACTGATGATTACAGGATGGCATTGCAAAATGCATGGACTCAAATGGAAATTTACAACTATAAAGATGGGGGGGCTTTGCCATGGAACTCTGGGTTCAGTCCTGCAAAGCATCGGATCGCGACCGACAGAGCCCAGCTCCTCACTCGTGCTCAATCTAAATGGCCACTAGATTGACTCGAGCTACAACAGACTGGTAACTATAAACATCAACTGGCAGGACTGCGTGTGTGTGTGTGTGTGACTGAAGAGCATATGCTAACTGTTGTATTTTCAATAAATATGGTGAGCTGCCTTCTCTCCTGTAAAGATCCCGTGTGGTTCTTATAAGTATAACATGCTGGCATCCAGGCAAAGTGGAGGAGGAAGCTGCCTGAGAAGACACAAACCTGACCAAGGGGGAGAGAAGGGGGTAAACTGGGACGAGGAATCTGTTAAGACTTGAGGGACAGAGGGAAAACTGGAACTGTCTGGTCAAGGAATCTGGGTGTCAGGTGGGAAGAGGAGACTGGGAGCAGGGTGTGTGGGGCAGGGAAGACTGAGACATACTATTTTTTTCCACAGGACCCGTGCCTTATTCAGAATACAGGATGCCTCTGCCCCAGGGAATGAATCAGCGTCATGTAATAAAGGAGGCTGTTGTCTACAGAGCCCCTCCCTAATTTGTTGCATAAGCCAGAAAGTGTGTAGTGAATGAGGCAGGGGTTTGTAGGGAGAGAAAGGGTGGTCTCATGGTGAAGGCAGTCGAATTCTGCCCTGGAGAATGGGATTCTATCCCTGCCTCTGCCACAGAGTTGATGCAAGGCAAGTAACTTAACCCAAACTTTTCACAGGTGGTCACTCATTGTATGTTCCTCATTTTCTAGATGCTTGACTTGAGACACTGGGGTCTGATTTGCAGGAATGCTGAGCAGCTGAAGTCAATGGGAGCTGTGCCTGGAACATATGAAATGCTATATAATGCGAAGTACTCTAATAAATCAGGTCCTATGTGTCTCAAATTGGGCACCCAAAATTAGTGGAAATTTTTTACCTTAATCTCTTTGTACCCTAGCTTTAATTCTACTCTTCCCCACAAAGAATCCAGTTCAATACATACCTCATCCAAACTGTCTAGATACATGTGGGCCAGGCCCAAACCCTAGATGATTTGAAAGCAGCTAAATCTCTTGAGGCCCTGAATAGGTCACTGAATTTATTTAGCTATTTGGAAGGTAGGAGTGGAGGAAATATCAGCCTTATATAAATTTGCTAACGAGGAGTGAGCTACTCCTTCCACATCTGCTGGGTTGGGACAGGCCAGCCTGACACGTGGTGCAATATTACACCTTGTAGCACCTGGTCATACTACTGACATTGTGCATGGCATTTAGCCATCAAATGTTTTGGTACTCTTGAGAATGCCAAAGGCAGGTAAGCCAAGGATAGCTTCCAAACCGTGATGAATGTGGAGTCTGCAAGCATGCAAAGGAGATTAAATAAATAATTTAAAAAATTAAGTGAGAAATGTCAAGGATCTGATCCTGTATTGCTTAATCTTGGCAAAACTCCTGTTGAAGGCAATGGGAGGAGTTCAGGTGCAGGATCTCCTTGGGAAACTTTAACTTGTATTAACAGTTAAACTCTTTGTTGATATTTTTGTTGTCTCAGTATATTTATCCGTTTCCAGCAATGCTCCCCCTGTTTTCAGTCTCCCATGATTCCAAGTAGCTCCTACCATTGGTAAGGTAAGTAGGATTTACCCATCTGGTTCAAGAGGTCTTTCCTATCACCTTGCATGTCTGATAGCAAGTATAATAGTATCTCCTAGTAGGCCAGTAGGTGCTGACCTCTGCCATGTGACAGAGCTATAACAACCATTTGTCATTCTGACCAGTGTCATGTGACAGGAAATAAACACCAGTCTCTTATTAGTATTCGTGAGTGGTTTCCCCCTTGTGTCTCCATCTTACCTTTTTGGAATCCAGGTAACTGCTAAGCAGACTTCATATTGTATCCCCAGCTGAACCAATACAAGACTATCTGAATAATAAATGATGCAGGCCATACCTCTGTGGTGAGCTACATACATTTTATGCTGGAGAAATGAAAATGGATCAGCCTAGAGCCTTGGCTATATCAACTTTAAAAAAAATCATGAATCATCTATTTTAAAATGTTACCAAAAGTTGACCAGTGTAATAATAGGGAAAATTAATTTCTAGATATGACAAATTTATGAGTCTGTAAATCCTGAGATCTTTTTATAAGAGCCACTTTAAGTTAGAGACAGTGGAGTATCAGAACAGAAGAAAGGTGTCCTAGTAGCTAGTACACTGACTTGGGCCTTAGGAGACCTGGATTCAATTCCTGGCTTATGGGGGTGACCTTGGCCAAGTTAATTAATTGGTCATATACCTCAGTTTCCCATTTGTAAAATGGGGTAATTCTTCCCTCCCTCACAGGGTGTTGTATGGGGCTAGTATCCATTGAGGAATGTGAGGTGTGCTGTTACTATGCTGATGGAAGTCTTAGGAAATTACTTTCAAGTTGAAGCTGAGAAACCCAGAACAGTGGGAAGTTTTCTAAAATGGAAAGAAATTGCTAGCTGTTGCCTCAGGAGCCAAGGGGACCCAGATGGTAGTTTAGGCCATATTAAAATAGCTCGTGGGTGTTACTGATGCAGTGAAGGAAAGGCAGTGCGAGGAGGATAGAAGAATCTGAAATAGTTTGGATAATCTAAAGATCTGGCACATAAGGAAGTTGGATTAAATGATCATTAGAGACGGTTCAGTTGTGGGAGTGTGATGAAGAGTGGAGGGGGATGCAGTTTTTAGCAGCTTCTATTAACTGCATTAGTTCAGCAGTGGGGAGATTGCATCATGGTGATAGCTGCTTTTCCTGTAAAAGCATTTCTGCAAGGGAGGCGCAAGGTCTACCCACAGAGGTCTCCCTCTGCACATGGTCCTTTCCCTATCTCTAGGGTTATCATTGATGAATTGCTACTGTTCATTTAAGACCGTGCATCTCAAAACAAATGAACACGTTCTCAGGTTCAAACTTCATCCTCAGACATTTTTCCTGTGCTGTGTGTCTGGCAGATCGCATATGACTCACATGTGAAATGATCTTCTGATCTCTATTTTTCATCTCCTGTCCCAGGACAGCACCGAGGACACCATATCTAGCATCTGGAATTAGTATCAGATCAGCTGAGGATCAAAATATGACATGGAGGCAGATTTGTGTAATTCAGAGGCATGCAATCACAGAAATACAGCATGTTGTCTAGCTAGTGCACAGACATATTTGAAAAGCTATTTAAAAATTTCAAACAGTAATGTAGCTCTGGCTAGAAAAAATTTCACTTCTCTAGCATTTACCATCTGACTTGCTGCTTTAATAGCCTGAACTTTTACAGTGTGAAGACCAAATCCTTATGAAAAAGCAACTTTTACAAAAATGGAAGATAATTTGCTGGAAAAATTCACACTTTTCTTTATTTCAAGTAAGGCTGTGAACTCTCAACCCCTGAAAAACACCACTTTGGAACTTCATGTTGCCATCTGGTATTTCTAAAAACGAAAGTCCCCGTGAAGTTAAAGGTATTACTTGCTGGTTGAATAACAGCTCTGATAATATCTTCAAAGACCTCTGCCATGGAGAGGAGCCCTTTATACCTCAAGGGCAGCATGTGAAGCTGAACATGTGCATTAGATTTGAACAGTTGGCTGCAGCTTGGTTTCAGTTAAAGGTTCTAATCCCAGGCAATGGGTTTCAGTGAACACTAGATTAGGCACTAGAGGTAAATTTTTCAGAAGCTCCTACCTATATGATTTAGGTGACTCCCATTGAACGTCAATAGAACTTGGGCATCTAAGTCACTTTTGAAAATGAGCCTTCTGAAACTTTGTACCCCAAGATCAGGAAAAAGGTACCCTTAAAGGCAACCAGTCCTGGCAAGAGTGAAACTAGGGAGGCAACAGCTACCCCAGGCTGACCTTCCTCTCTTATTGATATTCCACATCAGAGAAGTCTAAACAATCCAAGGGCTAACTAGGCTACATCTACCGCAGGTTCAGATGGAACCTATCCCAAGGCTTGGTGACAACATGTAACTCCATGCAGGCTACCTCAGAAGGAAACTTTGAACCTCCCCACAAGGGCTCAAGCATCCTTATGAGTTCGTTGGCAGAGAGGGTGGGCCAATGCCTAATTTGCATCTCCCAGCTTCTGAGGGATGGTTTGGGAAACCCAGGACTTGATAATTCTGACCTCACAAAGGGAAATCTAACCTCAGCTGTCCAGACAAAACCGCCCAAAGTTGAGACTCTTGGAATGAACAAACCACAATTAATGTAACCATAACACCTGCATACATCTGATGATTGGTGCATGCTTGCACCATTACTTCAGGTACCTGAGCAACCCAGTGCAGTATGAAATTACTTCATGAACAACACTGATGAAAAGATGAGCCACTGGAAGGTTAACAAGTCTGGGATCTGGCGGATAAATGAGAGCAGTGAATTCCAAACTCAAGGAGTCCTCATGATTAACTCCCTGCATGCAGTCAGCTCTCATTTATATCAAGGGCACCTGCTAACGTGCATGCAGTCCATCAGCTCCTTGTTTAGCCATCTTGAGTTTAAATCCAGCCCTGCTTAATATTTGGCTTTAGACTGCAATGCTCTGTTATGCATAGCTTTGTACATTTCATGTGGTCTCAAAGTGCTTGCTGGGATATTTTCTATATCATATGCTTTGGCTCCAACATAGTGCAACAATAATCTTTCCATCTTTGACCTTTGTTTGTATCCAGAGCTGCTAGTTAATTTTCCAATTGTAGCAGCCATTTTCACCCATTTCAAGATTTGAGGGCCTGAGTCTCTTCTCACTTATATCAACTTTACATTGCTCACTCCAGTGACTTCAGCTAAGTTGTTCCTGATTTACACTGATGTAAATGAGAGAGAAATGGGCCTTCGATGCTATAAAAAATACCAGGAGAAGTAGCTACTATTTCAGTCACCTTACCTGCAGTAAATATATCTTCTGTTATACAAGCGTGCAAATGATACCTATTCATACAAAGCCACAGAAACCTGACAGAAATTTCCATCACTGGGGTTTAAAGGATGCTTTAAAATCTTAGCTGGCAGAACTACTATTCATATTCCTAATACATTCATATTACTTTACAGTCGAACATCAGCCCTGCTTATTTATGTCACGAAGCTTGTGTCTCAGCAGAAAGGTTATGAGGAAATTTTTAGCTTAAAGCTTTTTTTCTTCTGTGCCCCAACTCTGAGGAGAGACACACGTGATCACCATCCTGCAACATCTTCAAGCCCTTTGTAAACAGCTCAAGGACCGACAGACCGTGCAATTAGCCATGCTCACTCATCTCTTGGACAGTGGTTCACAACTTGACCATTACTCTGATCACTGTTTTAATGACTACAAACCATTCCAGCTGCTTTAATAAAGTAAAATGTTTTCTTCACCTCCATTGTTGCCTCTTGTGGAGGCCACATTTTGCAAAGTTGGGGGCCTAAACGTAAGCATGATTTTAGGAGCCTAGGTATGTAGGGTGAAACTCTGGTGACACTGAAGTCAGTAGGGGTCTGGTGCTTGATACAAAGTCCTGTTGAAGTCCAGTGGAAAGACTCCCATTGATTTCAGTGTAGGCTATGGAGCAGGCCTCTAAAAAACTGTCCCGATTCGCTGAGGTGTTGTGCAACCTCTGGACCCACTGAGGCAAATGGGAATAAAGTCATAGCAAGCATGCAGCTCAATGACAGCTGCTTGATCACTTCTTCACTCTGTTGGGGTTTGTCTACATGGGGAGTTCCTCCAGAATAGCTATTCCTGATGAACTCCATGTGCGGAGGCTTTTATTTAGAGTGCCTTATTCTGAATTAGCTGAAGCTACTTTGGAAGTGGATTAAGCAAATTTGGAATAAAGCAACACTCTCTTATTCCTGAGTAAGAGCATCTGGAGTGAATTGGGAACAGTTAATCCACTTTAAATTCACCCTCTACTTTATTCCAGATGGTGCAGACGCGCCCTTAGAAAGCTGCCTCTGATCCCTGGTGGGGGTCTTTGTTTAAAGAGTCTCCTATCAGTCACAATCTACCATAAACTGCCATACAAATAGTGGCAGTACATAAATACATAAATGCTGTATTTCCAAACACTATACATTGAGCCCTAGGGTGCTTTTAATGCTTATGTTTCCTCTCAGATCCTTTACTTCAGATCCTATAAACCCACGTTAAAGGACGTGGAAGGGACCATGGGCCGAAGAGCTATTCCACTAGTGCCTTTTGACTGCCGCTGTTGCCTTTTTTCATGCTGCACCTATGCCTGGAACTCCATTGCTGACCACATCCACCAGGCCGCCTCCTCTCTCCTTCAAGTCCTTTCTAATAATTCTCCCACTTCTGCAAGGGGAAGGAGGTAAGGTAGGGAGCTCCTTTGCACCCCTGCACTCGCTATGCTATTCCCTCTCTTGTGCAGGTGAGTGGGGAATGCAGAGTGGGACGAGGTTATGCTCTATCCTCCAGTATTCCAGGCAATGCACTGGGGGAAAATGAGCTTCAGTCGGAAAAGGCCCTGTGCAGCTTAAATCTTCCATGGAGCAAGGTGGGGAGCAAGGAGCGCACCGTGTCTCTGCCTCTTACTCAATGCAGACTGTAAATTACAATCTAACCCTAGATGTGTGCACTAGCATCCAAAGTGTCCTGTTGAATACTATATTATCCTTCTTTTCTCCTTCCCTTTGCCTCCCCTTCCCTGTGGTGTCATCTTCTTGTGTTGTGATCTTAGACCTCAACCCTGCAAATACCTAAGTCCTGCATGTAATTAATTAACTTTACATATGTGAGCTGTCCTTTAAACTCAACAATACTGCTCATGAGGGTAGTGTGCATAAATCTTTGCAGGACTAAGACCTTTAAAAGTATATTTTTCAGGGCAAAAGGTCAATCTTTATCTCCATTGCAAAGCCCTTGGCATATCTATGATGCCATATACGTAATAAATAATAATAACAGCATGAAAGTTGGATGTATGCTGGTTGCAAGTAACAAGACAACCAGCAAGAGGTGGCAAGAAAAGGCGAGGAGTTTAATGAGACAGAGTGCACCCATTGTCCAGTTTATGGGCTGGAAATTAATCTCTGAGTCTGTGCTCTGGTGCCATTGAAATCGGTGGAACTCCATCAATAACTGCCAGCTGAAGATGTGACCCTTAGTCTCTTTGTCTAGCAGCACCTGAAAAGGATTTAGAGCACAGATAAGTAATTAAGAAAAAAAGAGACCAAGGAAAAAAAATAGGAAAGATATGTTAATTGCAAAGATTCTGCAGCATAGTAATCAGGAATTGTTGATGATTGTCTAAGACTTTAAATGCAAGTGTGCAGCTGGAGAGAACAGGACGGCTGGGTGAGCTGCTAGACAAATGCATTATAACTCTCCACGGAGGTGGCTTCTTTGATACATCTTTGTATCATTCTTTGATTCTTTGAGATCTCTTCCAGCGTTCAATCTCCAATAATGGAAATTGATTTATATAGCTGTGATGAGAACCTTCTTTGCGTCCAGTATTGATTGCTATAGACTTTACTGAAAAATATGTTTATACTTTGAAGGGGATAATGTGAAGCAGTCAAAAGACTCGCCTTTGACCGGCTCAGTTTTTAAAGAGCAACATGAATTTCAAGACACCAAATTGACATTGACCAAAAACAGCGAATTAAGGACACGGTTCAGAGTATTTGCACCTGTAATTTGTGACAGTGACCGTTTCAAACACTCCGATTTGTACCGCCATTTGAAATGCAGGTGCCAGGGATGCCCCCAGTTGAATTGTGGGCACAAAATGCAGGCACAAACTTTGGCAGCATGAATTGTGTCCACAGGCAGAGAAGATTATTATTTTTTTTAATAATCTGGCCTTAAAAGGTGTGTAGCATGTTGTGAAAGGAATATAGGGGAAAGTTAGACTTATTCTAGTGGAAGTCAGGCCAGGGCCACCTCTACAGTTTTTGCCTCCCCAAGCAGTGAACAAAACTGCCGCCGCAGACGGCAAAAGGAAGAAGCTGCCACCGATTTGCTGCGGCGGGTGGCACAGAGAAGCTGCCGCCGATTTGCCGCCCTGGTGGGCGGAACGGCCACCCCAAGCACCTGCTTGGAATGCTGGTGCCTGGGGCCGGCCCTGAGTCAGGCATCCTGGATTCATGAGGAGAATCCGTCCCAAACTGGGGACAGTATCTATATTCCTGCCTATCTCCAGATTGACTATTATTGTAAAGGAAAATTGCTTTGGGATATGGTTTATGGTATTGGTAAAACCTACTTTGGAAGTCCCTTTCCATGATAGCAATATATTGAACTCTTATGGCAGTATGAGAAGCATCTGAAAATATCAGTTAAACTTAATAAAACCCCTGTGAGGTAGGGAGGTATTATACTAATTATACAGCTGGGTCAATAGAAGGGAAGATTTACCTAGGGTACCACGGGCAGAGTTGAAAAAATAATCCTCAAGTCCTGACTCCTGGCAGAATACTCTAACCACTAGACAGCACTCCTCCTGGAAGGGAATTTTTTCCCCTATGGAACTGAAACCGTCTAGTCCAGTGGCTCTCAACCTTTCCAGACTACTGTAGCCCTTTCAGGAGTTTGATTTGTCTTGTGTACTCCCAGGTTTTACCTCACTTAAAAACTTAAAAAATTAGACATAAAAATACACAAGTGTCACAACACACTATTACTGAAAAATTGCTGACTTTCTCATTTTTACCATATAATTATACCATAAATTGATTGGAATATAAATATTATACTTACATGTCAGTGTATAATATATAGAGCAGTATAAATAAGTCATTGTCTGTGAAATTTTAGTTTGTTCTGACTTCGCTAATGCTTTTTATGTAGCCTGTTGTAAATCTAGGCAAATATCTAGATGAGCTGATGTACCCCTGGGAAGACCTCTGCGTACCCCTGGGGTAACTGTACCCCTGGTTGAGAACTACTGGTGTAGTCAGTGTCAGAATTCTGTCCAAAATTCTGATCAACCTGATTTCTTGTTATTGGAAATGTTGATACTTTTCAGTCAGTGAAAAGTCTCATTTAAAATGAAACCTGTTGGGAATTGTCACTGTCAGTTTTATTCCAGAATAATGAGATCCATGACCCTGACTGGTCACTTCTGGTCATTGCAGCTTCCTGAGGAACAGTAGCTCCCAGATGTTGTGGATTAGCAGAAAAGTGGCATGTAAAATTATATGCTATGGTATTTCCAAATCTGCTGAGAAAATGACTGCATGGCCACAACAAAGGTGCAGGACTAAAATATTTTCTGAAGTAATCTCTTCACACTTGCAAGAATCCAGCAAGGTGGCATCTGTTTAAGATGAGGAGAGAAAATGAACTTGAGTGGCTTTGATCTGTTATCCGACTGCTAAAACAACAGTACAATGCAGAAGCCTTTGAACAAAAGAAAGGAAATGCACGCTTTTTGGGGGTGCGGGTGGCCATCTCACATCAGATATAGTATGGGAATAAACATACTGTATCAGATAAGTGGTCCATCTGGAGAGGCTTCTCTCCTGCTGTCACCAACAGTAGCCAGTACCAGAAACTTTAGAGGAAGGTATAAAATCTTTGTAATGGAAAATTATGCAATTGCATACTCAGGAGGAAAGTTTACTCCTCACCCAAAGCAGTTAGTGGCATAAATACTTCCCAGGGTAAATTTGGATATTCTTGTTATTCATAGAAATATCCTACCTCCTTTTCAATCCTTCTGAGCTCTTTGCACTATTAATATGTGATGACAGGGAGTTCCACTTGTTAATTATGCATTTAATGGTTCTAAACTCATTGTCCTAAAATGTCTTCTGGCAGTGAATTCTGCAGGCTAATTAGATGCTTAGCAGTTTGAAATGTGTTGACTTGTAATTTCAGTGGTTCCTCCTTGTTCTTGAGAGAGACAAATGAGAGCACTGTATATCTTCCATTATTTTAAATACTTCTGTAGTGTCACCTCTTATTCGTCTCTTTTCAAAAAATAAATAATCCTGGTCCTTTTTTAAAACTCTCTCCTCAGACAGAAAGCTTTCCATGTCATTCTAAGGATTTTCATTGCCTTTCTCTGGAGCTTTTCTCTTTCTGCTATATACTTTTGGACAGGGAGTGACCAGAATTGTGCTAACTGGGAGTAACTATTGGCTTTTTAATATTGATCACTCTCAACATTAAACTCCAGGATAAACCGATATTCTCAATGATTTCCCAATGACGCAAAAGGAATCCGTAGCAGTCTTAACTCTTGGTTTATGTTCCCTGGGCAGTAAGAGGGGTTAAAGTCAGTGAAAATAAAATTTCACGCCAGTCAACCTTCCCTTTTTCTTTTAGTAATTAACTTTCAGTCATATGCAGAATCCTTGGCTTTTCTCCCTAGAATTGAAAAGAAAATGTGATGTACTTTGAAGTCTTATCCAAATATTTGAAAACCTACATCATTGTGATCATGAAGAAATCCTTGAGAAACTGACATCTCCAGGAAAACACAAGGAGAAGAGATTACAATGCAGCTTGGCAAAAAAATGAAACTATGAACAATTATTTATCTGACAGTATATACCTGACAGGCAGGGAGATTTTTAAGGGCCCCGGTTTGCTCTGAATTGCACTTGGTGCAACTTCACGGAAGTCACTGTTATTCTACAGGTGTAGACCGCAGGATAGTGGAATGCACTGGGATTTAGGGGAGCTAGGTTCTCTTCCTGGCTCTGCCACTGGCCTGCTGGGTGATCTTGGGCAAGTCCCTTCACCTATCTGTGCCTCAGTTTTGATATGTGTAAAATGGGGGTAATGATACTGACCTCTTTTGTAAAGCGCATTGAGATCTATTGATGAAAAGCACTATATAAGAGTTGGGTATTATTATTATAGATTGATAGGAAGTGCAGTCCAGTGGCCAGGGCACTGAACTGTGAGTCAGGAGATTGGGCATGCATTCCCAGCTCTTCCTCTGCCCTGCTGTGTGATCTTAGGAAAGTCACATCACCTCTGTGTCTCAATTCCTCCATCTGTAAAATGAGGATAATGAGGCCTTCTTTTTATAAAGCCCTTCAGAATCGATGGCTGACAATAGCTATGTCAGAGCAACAAAGTATTGTGTCTAAAGAAGGCCATCATGGTTTTAGGCTCCGTTGATTCTCCAAATGACAGCAGAAGGGAAGCTACCACCATTCTTGGTTGCTAACCTCATAACTGGTTAGCAGAACTTTCTTCTTTGGATATCTTTAGAAGTTTGAATGGATCAAACTACATTATGAGGGTTGTGGCTAGTGAGGCCTTTGGAATAATCTGTAGGGGTCTTTAGCTGAGAAATGCAAATGTGACTTACTACAATGAACAATTCTTTAAGATAATGATGACAACTTGTAAAGTTACAGCCCTCCCTTTCCTCTGCTCTTGCCTTGAAATAGTTACCATGGAAATGTCTCCCAATCCATGGTCCTGGTGCCACAGATCCCCTCCATTGTTTCACACGATTCTAACACGTTCCTCACCACGATACAATATTTCGTTTATTCACTCATTCTTATTCTGTACATTAGGGGAGAGGAAAGATCGTCTTTTGTTGTTTAAGAGGTGGAGTAGGATATGGGAGTTCTCCTTTTGATTTCTGGTTCTGACCCAGACTTGTGAGTGATCTTGGGCAAAATCACTTAACATGTCTGCATCAGTTCCCTCAGCTGCAAAATGCCATATAGTGGGGGGCCGTGAGGATAAAATAATTGTTTTATGAGATGTTCTGCTACTTTGGGGTTGCAGCTGTAGGAGGCTATGTTCGGAAGATCAACAGATGGGTCTAGGTGAAGGAAACAAAAGAGGCGGTTAGTGGTGTGGTTTGAACAGAGGAAATAAAATCCATGGGCATCCAGAGGAGTGTTGCTAGGAGCATACTGGAAGACAAAGATAAGAGTCTTTTGTTCTGCCTTGAAGGAAGCAAGACTCAACTCCAATAGAGCTATAATAATCACAGTCTTCTATTCAGGAGGAGAGGGCTAATCCAGTACTTTGATTGACTTCATATCGCTTAGCACTGTACAGTTTCAGTGTCAAGTGGCCTTTTTCACTTTTCCAGACATAATATGGTGAAGAAAAGTTGAATTTTTAAATACTAAACTTTCAAGGTCCACTTAGAAACTACAGAGAAGTATATCATAAATACTGTACAGAACCTCTTCTGAAACGACATACTCTATGCTTCTAATATGAATTTTTCAAAATGTGTCTCTGCTGTACCTTGTGACCCGAGGTGGGATTTTCAAAGTGTGCATGCGTAGTACAACTCCACAAATTAAACATAATGCACTGAAGTAAAAATTCACCATTTGTAGGACATCTGCTATTGTTTGTTTGATTAGTTCCTGTGTAGCCTGGAGAAGCCCTGATCCTTTTTCATGAATCTTCAGTTCTGCCCCCACCTTTAATGCCAAATTAATAAAGGAAATGCTTTCTCTCTCTCTCACTCTCACACTCACACACACACACAGCCTTTGAAACTGATTGCCACAAGATATTATCAAACCAAGAGCATAGTAAGATGTCAAAAAGAGCTGGATGTTTATGCAAATAGCAAGAACATGTAGAGTTACAATAGCAAGAACTGGAAAACATAAAAAGATACAAGCGTTTTGGAAGGGATATAAGTCCTCATGCTTCAGAGCATATATCAACCTTCCATTTACAAGGTTAGGAAGAAACTTTCCATGTGGGCAGGTTGTTTCATAATTGCCCAGAGCAGGATTACTTATACATTTATCTGAAAAATCTGGTACTGGCTACTGCTGTAGACAGGGTTCTGGGCTAGATGAATTATTGGACTGATTCAGGGCAGCCAGTCCTGTAGTTCCCTGCCAAAGACAGAAATAATTTTTAAACAAAAATTTAAACATTTAAAATTAAAATATTTTAAAATGACAAGGGACTTGAATGTCTTGTCATAAGGATAATTTCAGTTTCAGTATATTGCCAAGGAAGAGCAGTGCCTTGTGGGTGTCACTTTTCCTCAAACATTTGTGAGCTCTCTAAGCGTGTCCGAGTCCATTGTTTCAGAAGGCCCTGACTGAGCCATGCAAGTCCCAGATCGCATTTGAATGTGGAGGAAAGGCCATTTGTTTCAGGTGTCTACTGGATAAGCCTGGTCCAAAGGTCATGAAGTCAATGGGAGTCTATCCACTTTGGATCAGGGTAGTAATGGGTAACATATAGGTCAGTGTATTCTATTATAATTTCTAACCAAAAAAAATTCCGCTGATGACTTATTCTTTAGCTGAATTTGACTGGTTAAAATGTTAATGGAAAATGTGATAATATGTTTGATATACTATAATCTTCTTTCTGGTGACTGATAAAAACTGTGTCCTTCAGGGCATTGGCTTTGAAAAATTGTCTCCTCATCAAGAACCTTTCATTTAATCTCTCCTACATCCCAAATACAACTGGGAAGTGATAAAATTCAACCTTGCATCAATCATCACCTGGTTTTGTAAGACCTAAGGAGCTGTGACATTTGCTTTGTACATGTGGCCACCAGGCAAATTATTAAAAGAAAGAAACACGTGGTTACTTGTTCTGCAAGAAGTCCAAGAACTTGGCTCTTTTAGGCTTCCTAGGAGAATGGTCTACCTGTTGGACTAAAGTAGCAGCCCCATCAGATTGTGGTGCATGTAATTATATATCTGGTCTATCTTTATTTTTTGTGTACTGCACCTCTAAAGCTCTCGGGCTCTGTTATCTGAAGAGAGAGGCAGGTATTGTACATTCAGTTCAGTGTCATCTGTCAGAGAGGCAGAGAAACGCCCACGCACAGGCTGTGCTGCCATGGAGATCTTATTTTTGTTCTTCTTCTTCTTGCTATTCCTTTAAAAGTCATTCAGACTGAATGTATCTGTTTATCTTTGGGTATGGAGAAACATCATACAGACAAATGCAAAGACGCTTTTACATGTTACCATGTTGTTTCCTTCCAATGCAGTTTTCAACTGTGACGCGTCCCGCTGAATAAAAATTTTCAGAGCATTAGCTAAGTTTATCCCATGATAATGGAATACAATAGCATCCTATTGTGTCATGTTCATGATACTTAGTGGTAATCAGTGCCTGGGTTTTCTTCTACTTTCTACCTAAGAATCAATAGTGACATGAATACATTGGTTTAATGGGTTAAGGTGTGTTTATCTGACAAATGCCAATACAGTGATCAGTTAGTTACAGAGCATAATCAATCTCTGCAGTAATTGCCAAGTCCAGTCAATAACTGCAGTGGAATTAACAGCAATGTGAGCATATTTCTCCTTACATGACAACCAGTTCAAGGAAAACTGTATCTCTTTGATTCTTACTTAAGGTGCTGGGCCGGTGACTGTAAATCTGAACTAGCAATGCTGTATGTAGGAAGTTGTGAACATGATAGTAACTTTGGTACCTCATTAATATTGCAGTAGAAGTGCTAGGCTGGATAAGTGGTTGCTCTGTGGCCCTGATTCGACAATGTGCTGTGCGTAAAATGACCCTTGCGCTTTCACGAAGTCACATGGAAGTTACTGAGGGTCTGTCTGTTGGCGCACAAGTGATTGCAGGTTTGGGGAGCCTCTGTTTCCTGACACCGCTTGTCACTGTGGTGTGTAAGTGCCTCTCGCTCTTTATGGTAATCCTAAAACTACTGCCATTCAACCCATGGTCAATACAGAATATTTTTACAAACACATTTGTTTTGTTCAAGATTTTACTGCTTCAAAATAGGCAACAGTCTCCAAAATACGTAACGCTACTTCATTCTGTTCATCAGATATAAAGAGCAATATAATGAAGGGATACCATACGAAGGTCTGCAAAAACACTCCCCTTAATGGCAGTTTATACTGCCAGAGACTTATAAGGATTGTTGAAATCATACAAATACATTTAGAAATAGACTGTGCATGTTTTATTTCTAATTACGTGCATTCTATATTCGTATAAACTCCCTCAGCGGCTACTGGGCGGGTGGGGAGGAATATATAATCCCAGACGACAAGCAAAATCTGGCAAACGAAAAGGAGCTAGTATGGAATTCAAAGACATTTAAAGGTGGAATTTTCAGCTCCCTGAGCTATGATTGCTCTGTCTTGGGAAGTTTAAAAAAAAAAAAAAGTTCTAAACATAGCAAGATACAGTAGCTAATTTAGAAACAATCGGTCTTCTTCATATGCTTCAGTAGGTCAAGGAGTTGGTTAGAATGTACTCATTTGACATCGACCAGATGAAAAGTTCAAAAGCCATCTAAGGAGACTGTTTTTTTAAAAAAGCCATGAATTATAAAAGAGAAATATAGGAACCTTGCTATGATGCATAATAAAATCAGCAGGGAGCTGTTTTCAAATTACACACCAATATTATGGTGGTAATATTCTGAGTTTACTATGAAAGGGGTGTATTATTCAGCATTCTTATTTTATGAGGGCTTACCGATGGACATATTCCTTATTGCGTGAATGCATATATTTCATGACAGATTTTGGTTGTGTACTAAGCAACAAGTAACTAGAACATCTGGGGTAGTGAAAATAAGAAATTATTAATGAATACTTACCAAAAAGCTGGTTGTTACTTGTAATCAGAAGCAAATGAAGAAAAGTAAATGGAAACGCGGAGGTAAATTTTATGTAGCAAAGCATAGATTATCCATTATGATTTGTATATGTGGTATTAACTTTTTAACCAAGGTTAGAGAAGAGGGAGAAAAAATGACTTACTGCTAATTCAGTATGATTTAAAAATGTAGTTTCCACAAATAAAAATGAAACATTCTTTCATTTTTTTTTTTTTACAAATGTCTTCTAAATGGTAGCAAAAAATTAGAAAAATGCTGGTAGAATTCAAAAAGTGAGGGTAGCACTGGGGGTGGGGGGAAGGGATGAAAAATTGTATTGCATTTGTGAGGAAAGATGATCTTTTGGTTAAGGGACTGGACTAGAACTCAGGAGAACTGACATCAATTCCTGGGTCTACTCTATACTTCCTGTCTGACCTTGAGTAAACCACTTAATCCTTCTGTGCTTCAGTTCCCCAGCTGTAAAATGGGGATAATACTACAGCCCTTTCCCAGAACCTTTGTCTGATCCACCTCTTTAGAATGGAAGCTCTTTCAGGCAGAGACCATGTCCTACTATGTGCTTGTACAGAAAACACTACAATGAGCCCTGTCTGTCAATGATCTGCCAGTGAGCTAAGTGCTTGGCTAGGGCCTCTAGGCATGGCCATAAAAATAAAACTTATGTTTAATTTTGCAGACACTTAGAGCTGTGTTAAATGCTAAGCAGATGAGTTATTGGCATCTGACCTGGAGCAGGGTATTTTTCCATTACCCTTGACCAAAACAAACCAGAACCCACCCGTTTCTCAGGAAGGTTTTAAAGTCAGTTTTCTTAACTGGTAGGAATAAGGATCTTTAAAGTGAACATTAATCAGAATTGGAAAGAAAACTGCGGAGGATAAGTTATTCCTTTTTGATACTCCCACTGCCTGTGTTATAACTAAGACACCTTGATGGAGACATAGAAACACTGCAGTTCCCATCAATACAAAGACAGGGACGGTATATTTCGGTCTGCATCTTGCTTTATACACAGGCTGAGGGTGGATCTCTTGTCATGGACAGCAGATGGTACCCTTCTGATCATTTCAGAAGCTGCCAGTGTAGTGGAACAGATAATTTAGCCCAAACCATGTAGCAATGCTAGTATCGACAGTAGATGATCGCAATGGTGTTTTCTGGCCATAGAATCGATGACTGTCATTGTGTAGATTCAAACAGGGGGATGCTTTATAAGCAGCTCTCTTTATTTAGAGCACCACAGTGTCTTCATAAAATCTAAAACTTAATCTCACTCCAACCTACAAGAGTCCACCAATAGGAAGATGCAAAGAAAGGGGATTTACATTTTGCAAACAAGTAGTACTTCAATACATATTATTCTTACTCAAGCAGAAAAAAAATGCAACAAATTAGTCTGCTTCGTAAACTAATGAGCAGACTATTTAACTACCAAAGTGCTCTCTTTTAACACTCACATCATGTCCACAGAGAGTCATAATTAACCTACATCTGCTATGGACATCGGCCAAACTGGACAGTCCCTATGTAAATGGATAAATGGACACAAATCAAATATTAGGAATGGGCAATATACAACAACCTGTAGGAGAACACTTCAACCTCGCTGGACACACGATAGCAGATTTAAAGGTAGCCATCCTGCAGCAAAAAAACTTCAGGACCAGACTTCAAAGAGAAACTGCTGAGCTTCAGTTCATTTGCAAATTTGACACCATCAGCTCAGGATTAAACAAAGACTGTGAATGGCTTGCCAAGTACAAAAACAGTTTCTCCTCCCTTGGTGTTCACACCTCAACTGCTAGAAGAGGGCCTCATCCTCTCTGATTGAACTAACCTCGTTATCCCAAGCCTGATTCTTGCTTGCATATTTATACCTCCCTCTGGAAATTTCCACTACATGCATCTGATGAAGTGGGTATTCACCCACAAAAGTTTATGCTCCAATATGACTGTTAGTCTATAAGGTGCCACAGGACTCTTTGCCAATTAACCTACAAGTTCTTCAAAGCTACAAGCACCAGTTGGTTAAATGTTGGAACCTTACACTATGTAAGTACAAGAAAGGTATACTAAAAAGTGTTCTAGTGATAATCCATCTGTCTTGGAGAAACGCCAGTGCACAAGCAAATGTGATACATCTTGAGAACAGCAGAAGGAAGATATATTTGCCTGTTTCACATGATTCAGAATTGATCTCCTATGGTTTGTACTACTTTTATATTCTTAGCAACAACCAAAATATCTGTTCTGAATAGAATGTTTAACTGTCTTTAATACGAACAGCTTCATTCACATGGCTATACTGTACCGGAGTGTCTATCACTGCTTGGGAATTGCACTATAAACAGGAATACATTTTATTCCTCTGATATATGAATGATGTCAACTCTTGGTAGCTGTTACAATTTTCAAGCTCTGGGAGCTCTAGCCCATAACTCTAAATAAGCAGCATGGCAAAAATACACATTGTCTACTAGCATTCAAACATTAAAGCTGGGCCAGGTAGAAAGGGTTAATCTATTGCAAAAGGAAAGTGGGCGAAAGAGTTACATCTCTTATCCACTCTTTGCTTACACAAAATGTATATTTTAAATGGACTTTTAAATTGCAAAACTGGTCATGCATGCAAAATTTAATTTCATGGTCATGGTATAGCATGTCTGGCATATACCATATAACTACATTGTAAGCATTCCTACAGGGCACTTTGCAATTAGTAGGTTACAATGATCTTAAAATTTACACTGTTTTAGAAAACAAATACATCCATGTATAGAGCCTGTGTCTATGTCATTTACATAGTATTTAATGTGGGCCTGATCCTGAGAAGCACAGTAAGGTGCTGACCACTTGGGAGGATCAAGCCAAAAGAGTCTGATCTCACACTCGTTGAAGTCAAGGGGATTCTGGCTTTTGACTTTTATATGACTTAGACCAGGCCCTAAGAAGACAAGAGCCCAATCCTGAAATCCTTATTCACCTGAGAAGTCCCATACAATGCAGTGAGGATTTAGATGAATTAAGATAATTCATGTAAAGACTGCAGAGTCAAGTTCCAAATGGCTAAAAAGGTTACCCTGTAGGAAAGAAATACTCCACTCAGATCTGTATTCTTTACCCTTAAAAAGTTACTCCTTTTCTTTGGGTCCAGAATTTTGCATGGAAAATGCAGCAGAGTCTTGTACAATAAATCCTACCACCTCAGGTGGCACTGAGTATTTGGGAATGACTGAAATTGCACATTAAAGTGCCCCAATTTGTTAGAAATACTAAAAGCTAGGAAGATCATTTTCTGTTGTTTCCAAGATATTATCCCTCTCCTTTTCAAGTGAACGGTGCAGCAGCAAAATGCTCTCTGCTGTTAAAATGCTTCAGATGTTCTCGAAAGTTTATTGTTCCCTGGAAGCAATTTATTTCATTATAATGTGCTCACAAAAGAACATTAGTGTTTAATTATTAGGAGAACTATTCTTAGCAAGACTGAGGCTGCAGTGTGAGCCAAGAAAAGAATCCAAGTCATGGGTTTGTAAAGCTCCCTCCTCTCCGTTGTAGTTGCAGTCCTTCCCTCTGATGATTGATGCAGGTAGATAGTAGAGGGGCCGGTTGAACAACTTGGTGCAATTAATATTTGTTATGAATTTCTTGCATTGTCCCCAATAAAGAATTATTTGTGAAATAATGTTCATTATTCAACCTGCTGTAATTAATAGGATGTGCATGTTCTTCTCCTAGTGCACTCATGCATGCAACTGGGTCAAACTCTCCGATATGCAGAGGGCTAGGCCCACACATGATTTAAATCCTATTTTCAGAATTGAAGTGGGGCAAAAGGGGTTGTAGGCCATGTGTTAGGGCTCTGCACAATAGGGGAATTTCAACCTCCTGATGTTACTTCAGGGCATGAATGCTATTGTCAGGGGTCCATCTGTAATGAATCCATGTCTACAGATAACAGATCAATACAACAAAATACGTTGTATGGGAACTCAAAGGGATCTAGGACTAGAACCCTGATCTGCTTCTCTCTCTACTTCAGGCTGCTCTCTTCCCTAGTAGCAGCTGCTTTACCTTCTTTATGGGTCAACCACCAAAGAGCACTTCATTCACTCACTCATGTACACAGAGCCAGTATATTATATCACCAAGTTATTGACCTGAATAACAAGGATTCGTCTGTAACAACTGTTCGTCCAGCGGGAGTGTAAATTACACACATTGGTATGTATTAATTCAGCATTTTTGACCAAAGGTCTGTTGAAGAAGAACAGACAGAGACAGTGAGAAAGGGGGAAAATAATGATAATCCATAATAAACACATGCAGGTTAAGAACTGGTGGTCCTGAGTGAGAAAAAAACAGCTTGGGCTTACAAGAAGAGGAAGCGATGAGATGACAAATCATGAAAGGGAGCAGTATTAAGGAGAGGGAAAAGAGACAGGTTTTGGAGATTGGATTTCAGTATGACAAAGAGAGTCAGAAAAATGGAGAGAGAGAGAGAGAGAGAAGAAGAATTCCACAGAGCAGTGAAAAAAAAATCACAATATTTACAAACAGTGGCAGAAGGAAGAAGACTGAGCAGAGATGAATGAAAGGAACAAACCCCAGGGTAGGAAATAAGAGGGAAAAGAAAGGTTGGATGGGTTGCTTTAGGCAATAAATATAAAAGTGAGAATTTTAAAACAATAACATGGGCATGGGGGATGGGAAGAGAGATTGGACATGTTCCTACAAAGGCAAAGCAAGTAGAGGCAGCGTGAGCTGATGGATCAGTGGAGATAATGTTGCAGAATTGGAGCACCCACTGCTCACAAATGCACAGCCTTTAATCCACACATTAACTGTTCCCACACACTATTGCTACTCTGCCTGTTATATTCACCATCTCCGTTGGGTAACTGTGGGCTGGACCCAGAGTCCACTGATATTATTATTATTATTATTGGAGGTATTGTAGTGCTTAGGGGGAGCACCTGTCATGGACCAAGGCCTCATTGTGTCAGGCATTGTACGAAACACACAAAAAGACAGTCCCTGTCCCCAAAGAGCTTACAAACTCAGCCTAGACAAGAGACAACAGATGGATGCAGTCCAGAGTGCAAGGAAACAGCGAGACAATATTGGTCAGCATGATAGCTGTGGTCTCAGTGGAGTCTTTCTGTTGATTTCAGTGGGCTTTAGATTAGGCCATTTATTGTCCATAAGTCAATGTAAATGGTTGTTCTATAACTGTACAGGCCTAATAATCAAAAATGATACATGTCTCTACAAGCAAGTAGTCAGATACAAGAGTATTCATTTTTTTCATTGCCTAAGTATATAGTATCTGGAAAACTCTGGCTACTAGAATCAATACTATAGTGTATCACCTCCTTCAGCATCTAATGGGAACACAGCTCTCATCTTTCCAGTAACTATCTTCTTGAAGCAAGTTTGAGTTATTGTAATCTTCTTTGGTTCCAGTTCCTCCTTCCCTTGCTAACACACTGTACCCTCTATGTAGTTCAGGTGATGTGACAAATCTGCAGTTAATGTAAAATGCCCCCTGATTTTCATAAGCGTTAAAAGAAACAGAACACCAAATTTCCCTTTCCTCCTTCACAAAATAACAAAGTTGCTGCAAAATCCTGCCTTCATCAGTAACAAGAAAGCCGAAGTTTATTCTCCGGGACCTTAGAACCTGCTCTTTAATCATGGTGCTGGCTAAACGCTCTCAGTTAAAAACAAAATGAACTTCCAGTCATTTGCAATCTCAGCTGATTAATCATTTCATTGTTATTGTAAGTGCATGCTAATTGCCGTGTGCATGTATATATATGCCACATATATTAAAATGCAAAGTAGAAATTGTTCATCATCACTGGCTGAACATATCCCGAAGGCAGGACACTGTCACCTAGCAACTTCTGAGAGCTGATTAAATCCCAGGTGGGTATCCCGTAGGCCACTTGTATGTGGTAAACACCACAGGCAAGGGCAACAGCAAAGGGCTGAGTCAGGTCTCAGCAGTTGCTAGGTGACAGTGTGCTGTCCTGAGGGTATATTCAGCCAGTGACAAAGAGAGAGGCTTCCACCCTGTATTTTATTAACAGCCTGCAGGGGGCAGCAGAAAGAGGGTGTTGTGGGTGGAGTTCTAGAAGGAGCCAGAACACTTCTCTGCAGCTTGATCTTGTAGCTGAATTAAGCTTGTTTATTAAGCTCCTCCTCCCTCACCTGATTCAAATCCTTCCTAAATGCACTTCTTTCATTTTGCTTAGGACTGGGGAAGGAGGAGGAAAGGTAAAATGCAAGCACAATATAATGAATGCAACCATTAAGGTATGTCTGTGCTTTAATGGGTGATCTTAGGATTGTTATCTTCATTCTTTATCCCTATTCACCCACTTTTTGCCTGGCTTATGACGTGAGGTTTTCATGTCATGTTGAATGTAAACTGCATTCTAGGCAGGGCATGTATATGTGAGGGGTTAGCCCTGTTTAGGACACCCTAAGAACAATAGATATGTTAGTGCCAAGCACAGTGAGTCTCTCATCTTCTTGAAACCTCTAAGGCATGACTGTGATTTAAATGATTATAATAAAACTACTGTCACATTCCTGGTATGTCACAGTACACTTAAGAACTTATTCCAAACATTATATAATATGAAACTAAGAGCCAAATTGGGCCCTTGTTTGCATCTGATACAACTCAGTTGACTCCAGTGGGGTAGCATATGCGGTAAATAAGAGTAGACTTTATCTCTATTAATCTAATGAGATAAGTGATTATCCAGTACAGTATATCAAATGTCTAATGATCTGATATTGCAATTGGGCACCCCTAAAATGTACATTCAGGTTCTAGAGATCTTACCATGGCATTCTCCATTTTAAGTATAAGGCACCTCTGTGAAATTAGTAATCTCTCATATCAAATGTTTCAGAGTAGCAGCCGTGTTAGTCTGTATCCGCAAAAAGAAAAGGAATACTTGTGGCACCTTAGAGACTCACAAATTTATTTGAGCATAAGCTTACGTGAGCTGTAGCTCACAAAAGCTTATGCTCAAATAAATTTGTTAGTCTCATATCAAAGTTAATTTAAGTGCTCCATTTAATGTAATGTAGATTGACGTGAACTTGTCTTTGTGTCCCACTGTCCCATCCTGGATGAAATCACAACTGTTCACTTGTGTGTCGTAAGCACGGTACTATTAGGAGTGAGTAGAGATCCTTCTTTAGTTTCTGTCGATTGTAAAGTATTTATATGGCCTATGTTACTGTAGTATCTGAAAGCCTTGCAGTCTTTAGTGTATTTATCTTCAGACCTCCCCTTCCCCCTGCCCATGAGGTAAGGAAGTTGTTATCCCCATTTTACAGATGCAGAACTGAGGCACAAAGAGTCTAATGGCTGTATTTTTAAAGGTATTTAGGTAATGAGAGATGCTGATTGGAACTCAGGACACTTTTGAAAATCTCTCTAGGTACTTAGCTCTGCTTGAAATCAGCTGATTCAAAAAATGAACTCATATATCCCAGATCCTAAGCCAGTGCCCTAAATGCTGGACCATCCTATCTCTATTCTAGTGGTTCTCAAACTGTGGGTCAGGACCCCAAAGTGGGTCGTGACCCTGTTTTAATGGGGTTGCCAGGGCTGGCAGGACTCAGTCCCTGGTGGCAGAACTCAGGTTACAGGTCCCTCCATCCCGGGTTGAAGCCCTTGAACTTGAGCTTTGGCCCCCCCACCCGGGGCGGTGGGGCTCGGGCTCTGGCTTTGCCCCCCAAGCCTGGAGCGGTAGGACTTGGATGGGCTCAGGCTTTAACACACACCCCCTTCCTGGGGTAGTGTAGTAATTTTTGTTGTCAAAAGGGTGCTGCAGTGCAATAAAGTTTGAGAACTGCTGCCTATCCGTTAGTTAACTGGCCTTTGGTTTTGGAGAAGACGCCGTGTCCAAGACCTGTTCCTTGAAGCAGGGCTTTCGAGCTGTGCTCCGCCTCCAATCCAGCTCCAGGCAAAAACCTGCGGCTCCACTGCCCTGGAGCTGCTCCGCACTCCCGCGCTGGGCTCTGCCCCAAAGCCCTGCCTTGAAGTTTGAAATATCTGTAGCATGCAACGTAATTACAACCATGAAGTCCTAGGCAGCCATGAATTTGTAACTATTATTTTTCCTTCACAGATTAGATGTGCTGCAAGTTTTGTGAAGAAAGTGGGGTGTTTTTTTTGAGTGAGTGTAAAGATGGGTTTAAGAACATAAACGTGTCTTTGCAACCTTAACTCTAATGCTCACTGTACCGTGAACGCTATAATATATATTCCTTTGTTTGGTTTTCACTGTGGCATGTTTAATGCTGCTGTTTTAGAGATGACTTTTAAAATGTATGGCATCATACTCAGGTGGTTCTGACACCAAAAAATCAAGAGAGAATGAGGAAGAGGGAGAGAGCAAGGAATATCAAAGTGATCAGTTGCTGCATTAGCATTCAAGGACTGTGAAAACTTTGTGATACAGATTACTTGTTTCTAAGGGTATGATTATGACCTCCAAATTGTATTAAAGAATATGCATCTTAGGCATCAATACCTAATTTAAGAGGGATTACATTACAGCAGAGCTAGGGGGAAAATACCTGTGTAATTAAACACCTGCACCATGCAATCTAGAGGCTAAAGCCCTTACAGATCAAAGATATGCTTTATTAGTCCAAAATTTATATGTAAAACCAAGTTCACTATAAAACACTTTTTATTTATTTTTAGAGATGTGCAAAATCTCCAAATCCGTTGCTACCAGCATCTATCATAGGTAGTGAAAAATATCATATACCTGGTTTCCCTAGCTGTCTGGACTATTGACGATGGCCTGTGGAGACAGGCTTTGGGCTAGATCCTCAGTGGGTTTAACATCAGCATAGTTCATAGTCTTCAGGCTCTAGAATGGAGTGCTTACCTGATGTGTGGTTATTGGACATATACAGCCAATTGCCAAGTATTAGCTTATCTTCTAGAACAAAGGCAGTGAAAGCACTAACCTCTCCGTCCCACAACTTTTTAGCTCAATGGTCTCCACTCTAAGATAAAGGAACAACTTTACATGTGAATGGATCCATTAAGACCATGACTTCAAGGCTTGCTGCTAAATCCAAGCATGTGTTCTTTCCAGCAACATACTTAAGCACGTTAGTCCCAACGGGACTAATCATGTTCTTAAAATTAGGCATATGCTTAAGTGCTTTATTAAATGGGGGCCACAGATCCTGATCTCAGTGGTGCTGCTCACATGGCTGGTGTTAAGGTGAATCAACCGAAAGTGTAAGGCCAATGCACATAAGTTAGAGAATGTGATGGGGTGAAAGGGTTCAGGGAGCTAGGTGGACCAATTAACTGCCTAGGCTGCCCCTGCAGGAGGAGCCAAGGAGTAAGGAGGACTAATTGAAGATGAAGCTCAGCAGGAGAGGACCTGGAGGGGCCTGTCTGATCCCAGTGGCTGAGAGCAGAAAGGGGCAGCAGTCATTCCCAGGGTGAGAGAAGGCAAAGTAGGAAGTAGCCGAGGGATACAGCAATGAGGTTTAGGATTGTGCGGACTCTGACTGCTTGTTGTAGGGTTCCTGAGCTGGGACCTGTGTAGAAGACGGGAGGCCTTGGTTCCACTACCAGTCACTGCGGGAGTGGTATCATTAAGGGGCAGTAGGTCCTGTGAGACTTTGATACATGCTCTTCTCCCCCTTCTCCTTCCCCTTTCCCCCCAAGGGGAAATAACAGTGGCTGGAGGGCCAACCCATGAAGCGGGAACAGTCAAGTCCCTGGAGAGCGAAAGAGAGTGAGATGGAGTGAGTAACCGCAGGAAGTGGCAAGAAACTGGCACAGCTAATCCCCGGATGTGGCCAGAAGGAGGTGTTCCTGCGGTGATTAGATACCCCCTCTATGAACTTGCTCATTCAAGAGTAAAGTGGTAAAGAGTACAGTGAACAAAGGCCTCTTTACTCCTGTATGAGAGCCTTCAGACGTTGTTTGAAGTTGATACACTTATACTCACAGACTTTAAGGCCAGAAGGGACCATCGTGATCATCTAGTCTGACCTCCTACACATCGAGGCCACTTTAACTTATGCTTGTTGACTTCACACAGTTAATTGATTTGCCTTAACTTTCCTGAAGGTTTCCTTGTAGACGAGCCCAAAGTGTTTGTAGGAACTTTCAGTGTGTGGCCTTGGGGAAATGGCTTCTCTTTCACCTCAGCTTCTCCATATGTAAAATGGGAATGATAATACTGGCTTGGTGGTGGCATGGTTATAGGTGATGAACCTGCTCAAGAATTAATAATGAAAAATACCAGTGGCATGGTAACCAGACAACCATAAAATGTTTTGTGTGTGTTTCATGGTGGTTTTGATAAAGCATGGAAATGTCAGAGTGTGTTCTTGCATTTTTTCATGGTTTCGAGGCCAGGGCTCTTTAACATCCCTGCAGCGACCATCCATATTTTAAGCAAAACAAATCCCAAACCCAAACTCCACTGTCTCCATTGGTAGTTTAATGAAACACACAAAGCGGTAACCACAAGCAAGGATCGAGCTCTGTAAAAGCATGCAGGTGCACAGCCAGCTAGTACTTTCCATATTTTGTGCACTAACTCTCTGCATTAAAGAAAGATGACCTGACAGCTAATGCTGTGAAAAGCAAAAGTTTTCTATCAAATCTTTACCCTAACTGTAAATAACTAAACTTTGCAAGGTTTTAAATAATTTTGGATTGAAAAGACTTTTTGTTGCCTAAGTATAAAACTATTGTAGGTCTGGAGGGAGGAAACTGCTTATGGTACGATTACCACAGTCATCTGCGTATGCGGGAGACCTGAATTCTGTTCCCAGTTCTGCCACAGGCCTACTGGGTGATCTTGGGCAAGTAACTTCACCTATCACTGCCTCAGTTTCCCCATTTGTGAAATGGGAATAATACCTTCTTTGTAAAGTGCTTTGAGAACTCTGGATGAAAGGCACTATGTACAAGTTGAGTATCATTATTTATTTCTGCAGTTACGGTGACCGGTCCAATGTAATAATTTGTGTAGAATAGAAACAGGGACTCCAACTACAGAAAATGAGAACAGAAAACAAAGAACTAAACAATTTCTGGATATGAGCTCTGCTGGATTACAAAGGACAAATGCATTTTAAATCAGGGCCTGATTCTCCTCTCACCCCTGTGTAAACCAGAATAAACTCCACGGAAGGCAGTGGAAACACAACAATGTAAGTGAAAGGAGAATCGGACCCAGAGCTTCTCAGATGAGAATGATCTGCCACCAGAAACAGAAGGCCTGGCTCTGGCCTTATGTACACTATGTTTTGGAGTCATTCGCGGAGTTGCAGCACAGTAAAGCTGGTGTACATGAAATGAGAATCAAGCTCAAGGTAAAACTGGCGTAAGATATATCAGAGCTAGACACCATTGGGCCTGATTCTCCTCACGATCCTGCAAATGCATGCATGTGTAACTTGTCACGAATGAGAAGTGTCAGTGGTTTCAATGGGATGACTCACCTGAACAAAATTTACGCAAGTGCATTGGTGTTTCCAGGATTCATAGTTCTTCAGGCCAGAAGGACCATTACAATCAGCAAGTGTGATTAGAGCCTCTATCAATGACTGTGCTTTCAGATTTAGGATACTTAAGATAGGTCTAGTACAATTCAAAATAAGACATTTAAGGAGCATGCAACAGACCTATAACCCAAGGTCCATGTGTTATAAAAATGACTTTCCTTTTACATCATCTGCTTGTGGAACCAATGATGTGCAATGGTAATGAATGATGGCCTGGTGAAATCAGAAACAGACAAGAAAAAATCAGTACTAATCCATAAACCTATGTGGTGCTCATAGCCATCATGGAATAACGGCAGTTATCAGAGATGGACAGGAATAATTCTGTCTAATGTTTTGAGGAGATATATTTAGGTGCATGCTTTGGATCTTCTGTATTGTTGCATCCCTCGGTATTGACCTAGGAAAAAAGGGTACCAGAATTATTCCCAATCAGCCTGACCGCATGCCTTTTGATTCCAATTCATTTTAGCATAGCCCGCCTGGGGACAGACTTTATAAATACAATGTGTTATCAAAATAGATCATGTGTTCTCAAGTACCTCAGTGGCATCAGGTTTTCTTTTTTCCCTCTGCGATGAGGAAGCTGTAATTTCATATAAGATTATATGACTTAACATTCATATTTTTAGAAACATCAAAGTAATTCTGAATAATGTGTAATACACTGTAGCAAGTTGATTTAGATCAAACAACTTTACTGTATAAATGTCTGTCTCAGCCCATAAGAATCCCCTGGGAATTCTGCAAATGGGAGTGGGGGGTTGGGGGGAAAGAAATTTAATTCTAGTCTCTTCATTTCTGTCTGCCCTTCTTCCACGCCCCAATAGAGTGGTCTGCCGAATGCTTATCTTTCTTTCTTTGTAGCAATCTCTCACAAATCCTAACTCCATGCTCTGAAGGTCATCCTAGGCCAAAGCCTCAGCTGGTGTAACTTGATGGAGCTACAGTGATTTACATCAGCCTAAGAGCTATGGTCATGTAAGGTTATGCTATAAACATGAGGCCTGATCCTGTGAGGAACCAAGTGCTTCTTGCAATTTGCTGAGCACCCTCCGTTTGGCTCCTGTCAACTTCCAGGGGAGCCAAGAGTGAAATTCACCCCCACGCAGAGGGCCAGCAAAAAACCTATCCAGAACAAAAGTCTCATTTAATCTGTATTGGCCTGGTCCTCAGCAAGTGTAAATGGACATTGTACTGTTTAAATCAGTGGAGCTATTAGGCTTGTGTGGACCTACTGCACAGAGGTGAATTTCACACACAAGGCTTCTCTATACTTACGACTACATCGGTACAATCGATGCAGCAGTATCAATTTAATGGGTCTGATGAAGACCCACTAAGTCAATGGCAGAGTGCTCTCCTGTAGAGACGTGTACTCCAGCTCCCCGAGAAGAGTAAGGTAAGTCGACAGGAGAGCATCTCCTGTTGATACAACACGGTATAGACACCGCTGTAAGTCGACCTAAGTTACACTACTTCAGTTACGTAAGTTACATAACTTAGGTCGACTTACAGCTGTAGTGTAGATCAGCCCAGAGAGTGCTCAAGCCCGCTGAGTTTAGTGGGAGCAGGATCCAACCTTTAGGCCTGGATTTTTGCAAGCAGCTCCAGCCTCTGAGGCATTGCAGAAGGGTCTACGGTATTGCTAACCTCAATCATTCAGAAATCATAAGTCAGACTCCAAAAAAAATCATGCAAGTGGCTTAACAATTATGACATTTCTTTAAAATAATAAAAATTGGGTTCTTTTTATTTAGTGTCTGATCCTGTAGCTTGCACTCACATCACATTTTCAAGCTTTGCACTTGATCCTGTAGCTTGCACTCACATCACATTTTCAAGTTTTGCACTTGATTCTGGTAGCTGGAGCTTTCAGAAATATACCAGAGAATCACAAGACTTTTGCTACTATCACAAAAGTTGGCAGCACTGGCTCTGTCCTTGCAGAGCTGTTTGCACAACTGGAGCCATGCACACAAAGGATTTCAGATATAAATCTCCTGGGGTCCTTGATTCTCTAGATTTTAAAGCCTTGCACTCATATTAGCCTTTGTCACTTTTTTAAATAGCAAAAATGTGTATATGATGGCAAATGATGGCATTTGATTATTTATGGTTACTTTGATATGATATTTGACTTCTAATAGGTGCTTGTCAAAACAATCTGATGTCTGGAGGTTTTTTCTTTTTTTTGTATCTATTCTATTCATATCTAGTACTTCCATTAAAAAAAATCTCATATTTCTTTGAACTAAAATACCTTTTATCTGTTGAAGACACTTGAAAAGTCTAACAGGAGAAGAAAATTGCCAAGAGCTTGCCAATAAACCTGATTAAATAAAAAACGAATAGAGGATAATTTATGCTCTATTGAATCACTCTGACTTTCATCAATAAATAATATTATAATAAAAAGATACATGCATTTTACTGTAACTTTGGATACATCTACTTAATTTCCGTGGTTTAGGGAATTAATTTCTATGGTATTCCCCCTAATCCTTGTTGCTCAAAAAAAAGATCAGCTAGGGTGAAATTCACCCCTGTACACTTGACCTATGTACCACTTAAGTCCTAAACAAAGAACGTACAATAGGCTACGTCAATAAAAGCATTGCCATTGACTTCCATTAGTGTAGGAACAAATCCAAAGCTCTTAGAGGAGTTGAGGGAACTATTTTTGGAAACATAGAACCAATGGACATTTTGGCTGGATATTTTGACTCCCTAAACTAGCTAAAGATATAATGAATACTCAGGTATATGCCCTTACAACTGCAGATTCTGATGTGGATGCAGAAGTATTCTATGAAAACGTAGAAACAATAGAAATCAGCAGTGGGAAGAAAGACAGAATAGTAAGTTTTATAGGAAATTGGAATGCGAAAGTAGGAAGAGAGAATCTATGGCAGTTGCCCTTTTGGTCTTGGTGAAAGAAACCACGGCAGAGAAAGATTCTTAGGATTTTGCAAGAAAAATGACTGCGTTATCTGCAATACTTATTATGAACAAAAGGAAAGCACAAAGCATTCATAGGAATCACCACAAGGGATGTACAAAAACCAAATTGATTTTATCACAATCAACTGTAGGCATAGAAATGGTGTTAGGAAGGTTAATGATTTACCAAGGGCAGATTGTGGATCAGATCATAGATTGGTATTGATGAGACTGAATATCAAATTGAAAAAGTTACAGAAAATCAAATGCTATATAAGATGGAACATGGAAGCCCTGAGGAACCACAAGATACAAAGTCACTACCAAGAAGAAGTGATGCAGATCGTTAATGAAAACAATGACCAAGTGACTTGGGAATGCCTGAAATAGGCTATCAAAGAAGTTCAGATAAGCATATAGGGAAGAAGTTAATAGCTAAGAAAAACCCATGGATAACAGATGACATTGTTGCTTTGATGGACTAAAGAAGAAAAATAAAAGCACAAAGCTTACCAACAGAAAAGTGGAATACCAAAGACTAAATAAAATAAAGAAAAAATGCAGATTAGTGGAGCCTGAATGGTTGAATGAGAAATGCAAAAAAATTGAACAAGTGGATAAAGGGAACAAACAAAGTGAGATGTATCAAAAGATAAGAGCCTTCAATGGCAGTAGAAAGATGGAAAATAGAACCTTTAAGGACAAAATTGGACAATATTTCACAGATCCATAAAACATGAATGAGAGATGGCAAGAATGTATTAAGGAACTATATGGTGATTTTAGTCTGGAAAAACCTTAACTAGAGATTAATCAGGAAAGCCTGCTGATAATGGATGGAGAAATCATGGCAACAATAAAGAGACTTCCAAATGGAAAAGCAGTAGGTTGTGATGGAATACTGACTGAATTGTTAAAGCATAGGGGTGAAGCTTTGAAAGCCCTGTCAGAGGTAATAAAGAATAAGCCTGAGACAGGAGAATTGTCAATAGACTTCTGTTTGTATCCAAATCAACTCCCCCCGCATATGCCCCCCCGCCAAATGCTATGAATTGTGAAGTCTATAGAACTATCAGCCTAATATTGTATACCTCTAAGATACTTTTGTGAGTTGTTCAATATTGAATACAAGAAAAGATTGATAAGCAAATAAATGAAGAACAATACGGCTTCAAATGCGGAAGGGGCACGATATGAACTTGAAGCTCATATTAGAAAGATCAGTTGAAATGGGGAAAACAATATATTTGTGGGGTTTTTTGCAGACTTCCAGAAAACATTTGACAGAATCTTTCAGTGCAAATTGCTTAACACAGGAAGATCTGTAAGAATTGATGGATACAAACGCCAAGAAACAAAATCAATTTGTTCTGGAATCAAGATGATTATAATGGGAGATGAATATGAGAATCTAATAGAGATCAAGAGAGGAGTGAGACAAGGTTGTATAATGTCACCAACTTTATTCAAAATTTAGAGTACATATTTGATTAAATTAATTGAAGAAACAGAAGACGGTATTAAAATGAATGGGAAATGGGTGAATAACATTTGCTATGCAGATGACAGCACTGTTGGCTGATTCAGAAGAAGGTCTGATGAAGTTAGTGAAGATTACATATATGAATGTGGCAAAGAATATGGTCTAGAGTTGAATGCAGACAAGACAAAACTAAAACTATAGTGGTATGCAAGAATTTGGGAAAATATGCAAGATTCCAATGAATGAGACATCCATACAGCAAGTGAGAAAATATTGCTACCTAGGAAACATAATTATGAAAGATGGAAGATTGGATATTGAAGTCAGCACCAGAATAGCAAGAGCGAAAGAGATTTTCTGGAAGAATAATCATCTGATGAGAAGAGATATAAATCTGAAGACTAAATTCTGACTCTTAAAAACTTACATTTGGTTTGTGTTTAAATTACAGATGTGAAACGTGGACATCCAAGCAATCGATAATAACTTCAAATTGTGGTATTAGAAGAATTCTGAAAGTATCGTTGATAGAGAACGTAAGCAACGAGAAAGTACTGGAGATGACTGAACTCAGCAAATCCTCGTCATAGATCTTATGAAAAGGAAGATTCGATTCGCAAGGCACATTTGAAGGGGTTCAATGGGTGGGTCAGGGTTACCCATTCTGTTTGGAGGAAAGTTGTTGGCTGAAGAATACGAGGCAGAAAAAGATCTTGGATGGATGATGTGGATCAAAAGGACTATTCATCCACAAAAACATTAGCAGAAATTCCTGGTGAAGCAGCACTAGTTCAGGAAGTAATTGCACTATTTACTTTTCAATATCTTGGCATTAGAATCCTGATGGAAATGAAAGATCTCTACTTGATTTCAGTGTTGGGTGTGAATTTTTTTAAAGTAATTTTGAAAATAAACATTTCAGTTTGTCATCCATTACCATTAGGAGACAAGTCCACTCTGCTGTCCTAAGATTTCTCCCTAATGACAAAATTTAAAGAGCCCTATTTTTTGAATTTTTAAGGCTTCCATAGTTTTTGCAGAAAGCAGAAAATGTGAATCAGTGCTACCTTTATGGCTCTGTTAACTTGCTGAAATGCATCTTTTTGATTTAATAGGTGTTTTTTGGTTGTGTATTTTAATAGAGGGGAAATGGAAGAGCCAGATTCTGCTCTGAAGGGCTCAGCCATTAACTTTGGTATGAGCTTCACCCTAAGTCAACAACAATCCAGTGTCAGATTTTTGGCTTAGATTTGTGTTCATTGATGATTATGAGCCAAGCTGGAGAACTCTGTTGAAATTCAAGGTTCTCTGAACTTTGGGAGTGGTCGGAGATGCACGTAAAAGATTGGCTGTTACAGATACCTTTTTATATATCACTCCACTTGTAATAGGCTGCCTTCTTGTTTGGCCTCGAAAAGTGCTCAGGCTGTCAGGTATAACTCCAGCTCCAGACCTTCTAATTTACCTTGTTCTTGTAGAACAGGATTTACCTAGGTTTGTCAATGTATGAAATCTATCCCTGTGAAGAGAGTCCATGCAAGGCTTATGCACCACCTACGACCCATTTATGTCATTAAAATAGATCTTGAGAGAGACTTAAATGGTACGTAAGCTTTATGTTAGCCCTCTGAACTTCACACAGAAACTGAGCCTCATGAGTACCTGTGTAAATAGCTTTGTGTGATGATTAGTGCCTGACAGACTCACTTGGCTCCTGGAAATCTTTCAGCTTCTATTTTGTTTACATAACTCTGTCATCCATTCAGTTTGCATGCAAATAACAATGAGGTGTAGGCAACCAGTCTCGTACTGTAAGTTGCAAATAGTTGGTAAAGAACCCTTTGGCTGAAAATGTTTGAATAGCGAGCATGTTCGTAAATCTGAAAACCTGAGAATAATTCACAAATGGGTAAAGGGGCTAAAATCTCACTTAAATACTCTCTCTGACTACACCACCCACGTCTAGGCCCTAAAGCCCTATACTGGAGTCCCCTATTGTATTTTTGTTGTTTGAGGCCTGTTGAGGTATAGATTTTAAGGCCTGAGGTGATTTTTAGAGCAGAGGTTCTCAAACTGTGGCCCGCGGACCACCAGTGGCCCACAACCTCCATTCAGGTGATCCGTGATAGTTCCCTCTAAGGTTCGCGCCTGGGAGGTTGCACACGAGAGAATGAAGGGCCACCCCCTTAATTAGTGGAGCCACGCAAGTGTGGCTCCACTAATTAGGTGCCTGGACCCTGGAGAAGATACACATGTAAGGTGAGGTGGTGGCCTTGAGGGGAATAGGGGGTAGCTGGGAGAAGGTAGTGGGGTGAGAAGAGGGGCTGGGGGGGAATTTGGGACGCGCAGGCCTGCAGCGGCCAGAGAAAAAGGCGACTTTCCCCAGCGCCAGGGCTGCAGCTGCCGGGGAGAGACCCCCCCCCCCCCTTCCCAGCTTGAGCTCCGTGTCCGCTGCGGCGGGGGAGAGAGGGCACATCAATCGCATTAGAAAGGTCAGACTGCTGATATTAAAATATGAGTGTGCTTTTATTTGTAGAACAAAAAAACGTTCATTATTTTTTTATATAGCGCTTTTATTCAAAGTGCTTTACAATAGTTAGCTAACGGTACACACAATATTTGGAAAGATCATGAAGTGGTCAGCCGAAACCCTCAGCAATTTTCAAGTGGTCCACGAAAAGAAACGTTTGAGAACCACGGCTTTAGAGGAAATCAAAGATAACCCAGGACATTGAATTCCACCAAAGCAATTCACTGTAGTGCAAGGAATGGTTCTTCTAAACAGACGTCCAATCTTGATTTAAAATCTCTAAGACTTTCATGGCACTAAAGCCACTTTACACACTCTCTGGCTGTGTAAATTACATTACACTCGTTGTAAATAAGACTCAGGTCCAGTGCCCCTTCGTCAACTCCTCTACTGTTTAGTTACCCACACTGTTTAAAAAGCTGAGTGTATTTGTATCTAATCTACACTATATACTGTGTGCAGCATATTCAGTGCTTAAATGTTATATACCACATTGTAGAAATACCTGAGGTAGACAGAGCTAAGAGGTCACCAAATTGAATTGGTTGTGCAGTAAGCCTGGCAGCTGTTTATAAATCACAAATACAGACGATTGTGTCCAAAAGAGAGAGAGAAATTATGCAGCTCCTTATTATTTTTCAGACATGAGGAAAATGCTGCCCTGATTCTCTTTACAACTTGAGTGGCTTATCACCACTTAGCAGCTTGGTGCAGCATAAAAGGAAAACAATTATTAATGAAAAGTCTCCTTTGGAGCGGCCAGTGACCCTAACACACAAGACCTTGGCTGAATTCCATGTTCTACTGCTGTTGACTTTTAACCTTCAGAGATGCACTGAGCCTGGAGAAGAATCAAATGATGGGTGTTTGCTTATAATGAGTGGGATATTGCTCCAAGCCAGCCCTGCTATCTAGGAAGGCTCAAGTTAATGCAGTTCTGCTGTGCGTGATGGAGGAGGGGGGTGAAGGGGAACTACTGTCTGTGCAGAGGGACACCAAACCCTAGGCATGACCCTTTGTCCATGCAGCATGGAGGATGACTTTTGGGGACAGAGAGGAAGGGTGGGTCTGAAAGTGGGGGTCAATATAACCTCCCCTTTGAAGCCAGGGCATGTGCAATCTCCTTCCCCACTGCCTGCCAAGAGCAGAACGTAGAGGTCCCTCAGCCATTTCTACAACTTTATCACCACTTCACACAGAGAAACCAGTCGAGAGGTGTCTGTGAAACAGGAACCCCTGAGTTCTACCAGGCACAATGCCCTGACTCTTTTTAGGTGGAGTAGCAGAGGCAGCTGTAGCTTTCAGTAGGCCGGGCAGCTTCGTAGTCTGCTTCATTTCAGGGATAGCTGAGACACCCCTGCTTTAATACCATGCCAGTTTGAGAAGCTATTGATGCCCTCCTGGGCCGGGTCTGCCTGTGGAGAACCTCACTGTTTAGATTGCATGGGATTTTGTGCTGGTGGGTCCTGAAAATGTATTGTGAGCCAGTTCCCAGAACATTAAAAATGAAAGCACTTGGTGGCAAGAAATGAGGTGGCAGGCCATCAAGACAGATGAGCACTGACCTCCAGGAGCATGTGATGGAGATGCTTACTCTTGAAGAACCACAGCTTCTCCCCGGAACGTGAGGTAGTAGAAAGTGTCCACTAAAGCACCCACTTCAGTTTCTCTTAAATGACGTATATTAAGTACATTAAGGAAATGGTTGGGCCGGAAAGGATATGGAAACCCCCTTTTAACATTCCTTCTGCAATGAAAAGGATCTAGTGTCATGAACAGAAAGGTTAGTAACATCTTCCATATGCCTCGTCTTTTCAGGAAAGGGCATTTTTCTGTTTACAGCATCTTCCTTTTAAATAGTTGAATTGAAATTAATTATGTCATGGCTGATAACACTCCTGCAAAGAGACCGGACTGAAGGAGTCATTGATTTCCCCGTTCACAGCCCGCTCAGCAGCAGTGTGAGTGCTCCATCTTTTAATCTCCAGAATGAAAGGAACAACAGAGGTCCCTGTGGATTTGTATTGTTGTATTGTTGAAAGTGATTATTAGCAGAGCTGAGAGAGCTTGCAGCAGGGCCAGTTCACACTTCATTTAGGTTTATAGGTATTTATTTCTCTATTCCCCTGCACCCCTAAGCCCCACAAGCTCACGAGTCCAAGAACAGCTAATTAAAATGATTTGTTTATTTTAAGTATGCCTGGGTGCAGCTCTGCTCAAAGCCAGAGTAGGTTTATATTTTAATATGGCTGCTTTAAAAATTATTGTTTTCCTTTCCCTTCTCCAGTGCAGAATTCTTCCTCCTCCATAGGCCTGTTTCTCCTTTTCCTTTTACTACTGCTCCAGCAAGGTGCTCTGTTCGCAGCCCTGGCAAATGGAGCCCTTGTATTTAGCTGAAAAACAAGCCGAGCAGAGGCACTCGCAGTTCAGGCATTGTCGTGCCTCCTCAATATTTATCTGGAGGGGAATCCTGCTCCACGAGTGAGAAAGTAGTTGTCTCAGTCCTTTTCTGCTGCTCCAATGCTATCTGTCATTTATTTCTATTACAGTAGCTCCTAGAGGATTTGTCTGATAGCGGGGCCCTTGTGCCCTAGGTCCTGTGCATACACATAAGAGACAGTTCTTGCCCAATAGAGTTCTCACTCTGAATAGACAAGACAAAGGGCCAGAGGAGAAATAGAGGCACAAAGTGGGTGTGACTTGCCCAAGGTCACCCAGCTGGCCCACGGCAGAGAGGAGAGTAAAATTCTGGTCTCCTGATTCCCAGCCCAGTTCCCTATCCATGTTGTTGGCTTCTGCACACCTTCGACACCATATTCAAGCTATTCATACTTGTATCTTAGAAAGGGGCCCTTCCCAGCTCTGGGTCTGCCCCATCTCATCCTACACCTTCCTCTCGCTTCTGCTGCTGCACACCACCTTACCTTGCCACTGCTGCCTTTGTTTCTTCTGTGCCCTTATGGCTCCTTGTTTTCTTTCGTGTTGCCCTTGGAACAGTTGCCTGGAGTGCTGTTGGTCCTTTGAAGTGCCCCAGTTATACAACAGTGTCCTCCCCCGCCCCAAACTTTGTGTGTGTGTTCCATTTTGTATTGTCCTGGACTTGTATGGTGAGCTCTTTAGGGCAAGAGTTTGGTTGCAGTGAGTATGCACGGTATGTATCTACAGTGCTGTGCAAAGAATCCACACATTTCCTGGCACTGACTGGGCTAATCGCACCCACTCTCCTGGGCTAATCGCACCCACTTTTAAGATGGCATCAGTTGGCTCCAGCAACCCTGATTCCATCACGAAGGCCTTTCTGGGTGCACATCCCAACCCTGGGGGCTGTCTGCTGAGAGTTATGCTGGCAGCAGGGGTGCCAGGAGCCCAGAGTTTGTTTTTACAATGCCTTTCAAGAATCCAGTTGAGTCTCATTCAGAAGAGATCAAGAATTCAAATCCTTAATATTAGGTTGAGATGTTAACGTTCAGTGTAATTACCCGGCCACTTCTTTTATTTCTATGCCAGGTAGCTGCACAGATCCCCTGCTTTGAAAGAAACACCTTCATCCTTCTGTCTCTCCTTCTCGTTTATTTGTACTTTCCCCTCTCCTGAATCAAACAGACTCATTAACGGAACTGAAGGGCTGGAGATATATATTTTGCTCTGCAGAGAAAAAAATATATAATGAAAGGCTGAAGTTCTTAAAACTGCCTGTAACTGCAAAGATGACTCAATCCCAATATATTCTGTAGCTTGCAGTAAAAAAGGGGTCAATAAGATGGATCTCTGAGGTTGGGAGGAATATATAATTTCAGTCATTAGAGGAATGACAGGCATGCAAAGTAAAACTCTGTGAATTTTGTTGAATGTTTATCTTCCATAATCTTCCTTTCACCCAGTGGAACAAGAACATTGTTGTAATCTATATTCTTGTATTATAGAGTTGAACAAGCAAAATAAGTTATTTTATGGACACCTTTTCAGCTCAGCTGTTTCCATCCAGTCTGCCTCCTAATAATGAATGGAAAATTACGTATTTTACAGTTTCATCCTTTGAAGGTGTGAAATGGATTTAAATACATGTGTGAGTTCTTTGATGGGTACAACACATATCTAGAACTTTTGTTTGATTGTTTCAAACACCAGCTAGAGAGGAAATTTTGCATCCCGGGTACACCAGGTTTTCTGATAAATAGTGAAACTTTATCACAGGAGATTTCCATCTGTGTAAGTTTAACTGCATAAGTATCTTTTGTTTTAGTTTAGGGCAAAACTCTGGTAGCAAAGCTTTAATATTTATTAGTCTCTTTGAAGAGTGGCTCATCTTGGAGAATTGACTTTGTAAAAATGACATGAGTGGGTTCTGTGTTTATTAGCTAATGATTCTCCACAGTAAAAGTCAATAGGACTTAGGCTCCTAAAGGGTATGTCTACACTGCTGTAAAAAACCCATGTCAGTGAGTCTCAGAGGCTGGGATAATTGACTTGGGTTCACTGGGCTTGGGCTGCAGGGCTAAAAGTTGCAGTGTAGACAGTCTGGCTCAGGCTGGAGACTCACCCACCTCACAGGGTTTCAGAACCTGGGCTTCAACCCAAGCCTGAACATCTCCACAGCCACTTGGGCCCTGTAGCCTGAGCGCCGTGAGCTCGAATCAGCGGAGCTGGGCCAGCAATGGCCAGGCCATCACATGCCTTTTATTGCAGAGTAGACATAGCCTTAAGTGTCTGTCACTTCTGAAAATGGGTAACTTTTTTCAAAATCACTATCGCATTCCAGGATGACATCCAGACTAGTGCGGGCAGGGTTGTGTCACCGCCTGCCCTTTAACCTTGGGGGCCTCACAATGCTCTGCTTTTGCAGCTCCCAACCAGGGCCACTCACAAAAAGCATATGGGTCACACCCTGAATGCCTGTGTCTAGCCACAGCCCTGGTGCAGCAGCTCTGAGCCCAGCAGCCTGTCAGCAACACACTAGCCACATTCTGGTTACACTTCCACCAGCCTCGGTTACTATTTGCAGGGTGACCCCAACACACTCAGTTTATTAATTCACCCAGAACCACATCTGTATTTAATCAACAGAGCATCAATTGAGTGTAGACACAACCAATGTTCTAGGGATGTTCTGAACACACCAATACAGTCCTGCAAGCAATTGCCAAAGACTGTCAGTGAGTGTGATAGGATGTGCTCCCCACACTTGCCCTGAAAGGGTTATTGTAGGCCAAATGGGCCAGTTAACCTATTAGGCTGCTGGGGGGATGGGGGTGACTGCGATATTTAAGCTGAGAGGAAAGCCCTAATTACTCATCCATGCAGGAACAGGCTGGGCCTCTGTAAAACCAGGGAGCTGGTAGCAGAAAGGGCCGCAGGGAAGAAGACAGGTTGTCTACATATTTTCAGGGTTTTTTTTCAATGTGTATACACCTTACACTGGGCTTGGATCTTGCAAACAATGAGATTCCCCCAACAGGATACATTGCGAGTTAATTCTAATAGAAGTATGCAAACTCTATTCTACCATCAATGTAGAATGCTTTGTATGATCCATATTGTATATAAATTAATAGTATCCTATAGCATGATAACAATGTCTCTTCTCTGTCCACTTTCCAATGGGTTAATGCAATTTCCACAATAGAATTCCTTTCAAAATGCCATAATAAATGGCCCAAGCTTAAAATTATGTAATAATTAAGGTCCAGATTTTGCAACACTTTCATTGGTGAGCACTTATTCACACAACTTCCCATTGACTTCACTAAGACTATTTGTGTGAGGAAAGCGCTCGTTCATGGATGAAATTAACCCCTATGCAGAGGAGCATGCCTGAAGTCTACTTAGAAGGATGTTTAGTGGTATTGTGCTGGCTTTCTGCCCCTAACATGAGCACACGCTAGCCCTTGCTATTTAGCCAACATGGATCAATGCTAAAAACCTCCTCTCCAGAAGCCTGGAATTCAGATGCAGAGCAGCTGATCATGTAGGCTCCATTTGTGCTCAGTGACTTAAGGGGTTAACTCACTTAAGTTAAAACTCACTAGTTTCTCTGCACTAACTTCCTGTGTGGACACTCTTTCTGTGCACAGAGAGCCTGTGTGCATGTTAGCTTAATGCACTTTGGAAGGGTATTAAGCTAAAACGTGTGGGGGCACTCTTAGTGTGCAGTAAGAGTGCACTAAATCCCGGGGTGGACAGAGTAGCTAGTATACTTCAAATTCACACTCTAGATCCCTGCGCACTAACCCATGTAGACAAACCCTCAAACTCCCATTAGAAATACATTATTGGAAATGAACGAACATGAAACAAGACTTTATTCTGATAACATGTCACCAGAGGATGCTGATGACTGAGTGGTTGTGGGGCCAAAGCAAAAACTACGTACAGAGAAGAGAAGAATTTTTTTTGGGGGGTGGGAGAATTGCATTCTTCCTTTTAGTGACTTTTTTAAACTGCTTATTCTGTGAACTCCAGTATAAGTGTTCTTTTTCAGCAGTCTTTGTTGCCAGTCATTTACATAAACAATGGCAGTAGTCCAGTCATTTTTCTTCCATTGACTGCTCACGGGAGTTGAAGATCACTCCCTACTAAAAACAGAACACTAGTGCACACTGGGTTTAGTTATTGCAGTTCATTGTTTTATGTGTCTTCTCCCTCCCCCTCCTCAAGCTAACTCTGACAGATTTATTTCTCTTGCTGTGTTATAGCATGGGGATTCAGCTTTGGTTTGTTTATAGAGGGTGGCCTTTGCTGACATCGCAAGGCCAATAATGGGCCACTCAGCAAAATCCTGATGCCTTCCAGCACTCATTAGTGTAGAGGTTTGGGTTTTTTTCCCCCTCTTCTTTCTCTCACTTGATTAAGCTGTTGAAACACCGAGCCAACAGATCATGTCCAACCTATAAATACCCAAGCAGAATGACTTCTTCCTTTATATATTCAGAAACTTGGTTACATATATATACTTTATATTGGCTGATGGAGAGCAATAGGCATCAGATCATGGGATTTTCAAGTGCCTTCTGTTCTTCCTGATGGCCCAAAAGGATTGTTTTGGTTGGCACGTTGCCTGTCCTTCTAGGCTTCCTTTTGATGTTCTCTCCACATATGGCCAGGCTGTCATTGTAAAAGACAACCAACATCTGTGAGGGTGGGATTAGCGATCCGTTCTTGAGACATTTGCCAGTACGAGCGTGCCAGGCACCAAGAGGGCCTATTGCAGCAGCTAGCATGCTTTTCAGCAGTAGAAGAATGTCTTCTGGGGATGAGCAAATACTATAATGGCAAGGCTGTTTCCAGTAATAAACAGATAGGAAGCAAGTCCCATTTACTGGCTCTTGACATCCCTGCCATCTGTCATCATTTTATGGATTTTCAGATTCATTGGAGTGCTTATTAATCATATAGGGGGAGATTATGGTGCACTCTTGGTACCTGTGCAAGGGAGGAAGGTGGGGGAGGAAAGCGCCTCTAATATTCCTGCTCTGACTAGATAAGCTGCAGATGACAGCACCGGGGAGACAACAGCCCCCCTAATGCTGGAGCAGAGAGGAAAGCAGGTACCAGATTGTGATGCTCTGATACTTAGTCAGCTTCTTGGGCAGCAGAACTATGGGCTTCCCTTTCTCAGGGCTTATGGTAACTCCACAGTCAAGCCCAAATAAATGTATATTTAAATAACTGAATAGCCGGCACCATGTCACTGTTCGCTGATATGGTTGTAAAATCAGAGGGGAAAGCAGTGTGTTTTCCACATATGTTAGATACTGTATGAAGAGCACACCTTGCAGTGTATGGTCTTTGACAACACATAAACTGTATTTAAAGTGTTCAGTGAAACAGGCCAACTCATGATAGTTCAAGTACGTTGATGGGCATGATGTTGAAGAATATAGAAAATAGGTGATCACAGCACTTGTTTATTATTTTCATACTGTAGACTGACTGTCAGGAGTAAGGATCCACTGGCTTACCCCCGAGGCAGTCTGATGAGCAGGGCTGGTCCCAAATTGAGCCATTTGATTGGCCCAATTCCCCCTCCCTGATTGGCTGAGGGGATCATCAGACTTGCTCTTAAGACCAGCGGCAGGGTGCTGGCTGCTCAAACTCATGGCCGTATTAACTTCTGCCTTTTTCCAGCCTTGGACCCAGCTCTGCTCCTGCCTTGTTTCACTCCAGGTAAACTGGTTCTAGCCTCGATCCAATTCCTGACTGGTTTTCATCCTAGGCTCTGTCACCTGGCCTCTGACTCCAGCTCTGACGCTTGGCTCTGAATTCTGCTCTACCCATTAGGAATGACTGCCCACATGGCTGACACTGACTGTTTCCCCCCCAAAATAAAATGTGCTTGCTGTATGGGCTACTGTTCATTTAATGGACATTTTAGTTTAAAACAAAAAAAACCCCAAGCACTTTAAAACAGGATTTGCAAGGGTTCCCTAGTCCTTTTACCTCCTTAAATTAATCAAGGAAGTTGTTTTGCTATTAGTTTTTCATAAGTTTATAATCTAATTCCTCGTCACTGGCAACATGTGGGTAAATAATGCCAGCATCAGGAAAGCGTGAAGATGCGGAAAGAGTCGGGAATTCTTTATATTTGAAATTATTCTTCTAAGCTTTCAAAATTGGATTCAATTGAACAAATTATTGGAAAGAGAAAGCAATAGCTTAACCTAGCTTGAAACAGATCCATGCATAAACTACAAAGTTTACTACTGCTTCCTACAGTGCTTGAGAATTTGAAAATATACCCGAGTGACGAGCAGCTGAGGAGTTTTGCCAGCAATTAATTTCCGCCGCATCTCTGCCCTCAATCATTTTTAATGGTTGACTCTGCAGAGATCCACAGATATGGCTTCAAAGGGCTGGATTCTTCAGTCTGCTAAGTTCTCTTTACAGTTTTCACACAGTGCAAAATGGACTTAAACTGGCTGTTGAATGTTCTGGAGATTCCTGCATAGGGGGACTCTCCAACCAGTGTAAAAGTGATGGGGGTGACTCAGCGGCCAGCTTCATCACCTGCCACTCCCTCCTCTGCCAGATGTGTGCTGACAAGTGTAAAGGGGAGGGGACCTGTTAGGGGAGGGAAAGGGAAATGGGTCAGGGAGGGAGGGGGCTTAGCCAGAGAGATGAATGGACAGAAAGAGTATGAAGTTGTGAGGTTCTACTGTATCTGGTTGTCTGTTGGGGGTGGGGGGGGATGTTATCCATTAGTAGCACCACTTAAATCTCCCCCCTTCAAGCTTTAACTTGGGCCAGGCACACCAGAGATTGAGCAGAGATTGGCACCCTGTCTGCAATGACTGATCCTTACAGTGGAGAATTGAGTCAAAGGCTCTCTCTTTGCGGCAGCCTTACAGTGCTGGCAAATGACAATATCTTCGTTAAAGCCAGTAGGTCAGAGCCTCAAGGCAGTAAATCAACGCAGAGCCACCCACCTGTACGGAGCACTTGCAGCACTGCTCTAGATCAGTATTTAAAGTAAATAGTTAGAGTGCCAGTAGACGGCACTCAAGAATACGAAGCACAGTTCCAAAGTTTGTTATTTGGAATGGCAAATTAGAGCCTTGCACTGCGTCGCGGCGTCAAGGTGGGGGACCGAAATCTATGAAACAGTCTCTCAATGTGCAGCAGCAGTCAAAAAAGTGAACACGATGTTAGGAACTACGAGGAAGGGGACTGATAATAAGGAAGAAAATATCATAATGCCACTATGCCGGCACCCTGAATACTGCCTGCAGTTCTGGTTGACCCATCTCAACCAAGGTATATTAGAATTGCAAAGGGAACAGAGAAGGGTAACAAAAATGATTAAGGTTATGGAACAGCTTCCATAAAAGACTGGGACTGGTCATCTTAGAAAAAGAGATGACTAAGGGGGAAGGGTTGAAAGAGGTCTATACAATTGAGTGGTGTAGAGAAAGTGAATAGGGAAGTGTTATTTATCCTTCACATAAGACAAGAACCAGGGGTCACCTGTTGAAATTAATAGGCAGCACATTTAAAACAAACAAAAGGAAGTTCTTCTTTGCAGAACACACAGTCAGGCTATGGAACTCATTGCCAGGGGATGTTGTGAAGGCCAAAAGTATAACTGGGTTCACAAAAAAATTAGAAAGTTCATGGAAGGCGGCCATTGATGGACCTATTAGCTAAGATGGTCAGGTAGACAATCCTGTGCTCCACGTGTCCCTAAACCTCCAACTTCCAGAAGTTGGGACTGGACAACGGGGGATGGATCATTTGTAATTGCCTTGTTCTGTTCATTCCCTCTGGCACTGGCCATTGTCAGACGGGATACTAGGCTAGATGGACTATTATCCTGACCCAATATGACCATTCTTAAGACTTCCTCTTTACAGCAGCTCTTAACAAGTTCTAAACAATTTTCATCAGCTGAGTTTCTGACCTCTCTAGTGCTTTACTTGTAATATTATAGCACACAAATTTAGCCCAAGTTAGACAAGCGAAAAGGAATTAGTTCTCCCTAAGGTTCTCAGCAGGTCATTTCCATCCTGAATCTCACTATTGCAATAGCAAAAATCTAGGTATTTGGATGTTTGCAGTCTGTGCAAAATGATTTCAAAATACTGTAGAAACAACCTTGAGTAAGATGATAAAAGGACACAATAACTTGTTATTAGCAAAAGAGTGGTTTCTATTTTTATCCTTCCCAAACCTGTTCAACTGAAGAATAGAAAAATGGCTGGAAAAATGGGAAATTATTATTAAAAAAATTATAAGAATATTCCATTCAAAGGGCAATTTCACATCATATCGATTAAGAAGCCTGTGTGTGTGTGTACATTTATACTGGGTCAAATTCATTCCTAATGCAACTATTTATTTAACTGGAGTGCATCAGTGAGTTATGCCAGGGCTTAATTTGGCCCACTTTTATTGAAATATATTGATACCTGCTCTTAACTCAAACACAAATTGGTCATGCTGTGAGTTGTGCAATGATCATTAAAACCCAGGAGTTCCTTTGTGTAGAACACTACGCCACATTTCCCTTAAATCTTTTTAGCATACAATAGCTGAAACACACCAGCAATCAGTCTTTAAGAATTCTGCAGCTGATCTTTCCAACCATCTCTAATTCCCATTTCAGAGCAATAGAGACAATTTTTTCCCTGCAAAAAATGCTTTCTCAAGATAAGCAACATTAAAATAAATAACGTATTAATCCTCTGCTACTTTTGGGATCTGTGACTCAGCACTTAGATGCAACTTTCTTGCTGAGTAGATATATAAGAGAGTGTGAGGGCAGGAAATCCACCTCACCAGGCCATGAAGTTGGAGATGCTCTGAGAAGGCTACTGCAGCCCAAAAGACCGGATTGGCCTCTGAATGCCCTTATTCAGCACCTCACAGGACAAGGGATTGTGCAGCAATGATTCATGTGGCGCCATCCTTCCGCTGCTGCTGAGGAAATCTGAGTGCACACCACTCCAGAGTATACAGCTTCTGCATGATGTTCCCACATGCACCTCCCTTTGCACAGAACCTTATCAGTTCCACTGCCATCAGCCTTCCACAGCTATGGACGTGGGGCTGGATTTTCTCCTTAATTCACTGCCAGAGGTTAAAGTAAAATGTCATCTGTGCCTAGTGGACTAAGGTCAGTGGAATTACTCAGGCTGAATTCAGCCCATATCAGACAACCAGTACGAACCCACACGTTCTTCGCTGTTTTGTGTTAATGATATTGGCTAATACTGCAGTGAGCAGTAGCCGTGTCAGTCCCAGGATATTAAAGAGATAAGGTGGGTGAGGTAATATCTTTTATTGGACCAATAGAGCTCTGGTGGAAGATAGGGTACTTCCACATTTAGAGGGATACTTTAAAACTGGTACATCTCACTTCTCTTGGCAGACTCAGGGGTGGTTGTCTGTCTAGTGCATAAGGTCATGCTCACCTAGCAGGTGCATGGAAGTTCATCTTTTTTTATTGTCCATATCAGCACTAGCAACACAAATGATTACCTGCTGGGGAACATAATTTATCAAGAATAATTGCAGATAGCACGGTTGATGGGTCTATGTTAGGGGAGAACTGAAGCAGAATATTAGGCCTTAGGACATCATCAGTCTTTACCTGGATTTCCCTGTGGAGTTATCTATGGAGTGAATTAATGACAGGCTGTGACTAAAATAAGCAGATGCCTTTGATCTACCTAAATGGGACCTTCTCCCTGAAATTTATATGCTCAATATTTATATTATACTGAAATAGTGAAGGCCTCCAGTATAAAAAGTTGGCTGCCATGCAGTTTATTGCATCTCATGCCTTGAGGTCACGACATAATTTAATATCATAAAAATGAAATATTACATACATGGGCTAAATAGCAAACATGCTAAGTGATTTATCTGTGAATTTCCTTGAGAAAGAGAAGCCTCACAACTGTCTTGAAGATGTAGAGCAAGGTAAATCGATTGCTGCATTCTATTCTCTGGTACCAAGTAATAATGCAAACTACACAAAAATCATTACATGAAAGGGAAATCACATCACAAGGATAGGAAATTACTGAACATTTAGAGTCAGGTAACAAATTAGAGAGGGAAAATTTCTGTGTCATCTTCTACGTTCCTCGGGCAAATATACCAAATAGCAATCCGTTCTTCAACTTGTATCAACACTATGATGAAGTGTCTGTATCATTCCTTTCATTTACAGTGTGCCATACAATAATTTTCTATATGCAGGAAAAAGATAAAACTAGGAAACAATTTGTAGCGATTGCGAGCCTGGAATAACCTTTGTATAAGGTATACTATGATGGTGTTAGATATAGTAGTTAGCAACCTATTCCACCCGCTCCCGTCTAGCTTGGCCTTGGCCCCTCTCCCATTGAACAACATGGTAAGAGTAGAGTGATCACAGTCACCTAGCATGTAATTGGGGCTGTAACCCTCAGGTAGAAAACATCTGATCTAATCCATTTGTGAGATGGGCCACATCTACCCATGGCATGGGAGCTAGCTCTTACTCTGGATCTGTAGGAGAGCTTTTTCAAAGCTTGGAGGGAGTTATTTGTGTCCACAGGTCTTGTTCTGTCTGCTTTAGTGATAGGCCATTGCTGTGAAGTTTGGATCTGGGTGTGAATCCACGCTTCTCCAAAGTTTTGGTTTGGTCCTGTCTCTAATCCACTAATTTATTCTGGACATCTCAATGTTTGTCTGTCACCTCAACCATGTATACAGGATGAAGGCCAGCAGAAGATTTAAGCTCTGGCACTTAAGTCCTTGCAAAGCCTCCTTTAGGACCTTTTGGACTTAAACCCTTTTAAGTGGATGTAGGTGGTCCATGGGTCTTCTGCTAGTCCTCTGAAGAGGGGGTGAATTTCACCTACAAAGCTTTACAGTATGTAAAATGCATTCTCTAAACAAATCACTTTGCTGCTTATGTTCAGGCATGGCTCTAGCAGTGTGCACTTCAATCACCATGTGCTGCCATCTGACAAAACAATCTTCTCACCATCAGAAATATTACCGTGCCGCTCCGTGTTGATGAGGATGTAGTTTTAAATACCTGCATGTCATTATCTTTCAGCTAATGCATTTGAACTGCACTGTTCCAAATACAATGAGCGTTCTGTGTTTGAACAGAAATTTGAGTAGCAAAGGGAGTATTTCAGACTGCGGACACAAATAAATAAACAGAGACACCCATTTAAGGATATTTAATCAAGAAAAATATTCTTATGACTTCACCCTTTTTCTCCCTACCTTTCAAGATCACTTTCCTGTATTCAGACTCCCTCATAATGATTCTTAGACATGCACTTTAGAATCCCTAGTAGCAGGTTTTATGCCAATTAGTTGATGGGTTTATGATAAAGGAAGCTGCAGACTGTTCTTACACTCATCAGCTCTCTGGGGAAATCCCTTTTTTCCAAACCAGTATTCCTCTCTAGTCCCTTTACATTGCTCCTGCATCGATAATGGATTATATACCTCACAGAACCAGTGAATATGCTAACATGAGGGAGCTCTCTAAGCAGTCCACTTCTGTCCAGTCCACTTCTACTACCCCGGCTTAGAGGCCATATTCATAACCTAAGAACCAATGTGGTCTGGAGACAGTTTTACAAACCATGTTTAGAAGCCAGTTATGTCCCATCCATAATGGTTACTCAAATTGTGCTTTGTTTTTTTTAAACCTGGTTTAGCCAAATGTTTCCTTTTGTGTAGACAAGGCCTTACTCTTTATATGTAATCTTTTCATGCCACAATAGCCCTGATTTCAACTGAGACAATTTAATTCGCTCCCCCCCATGCAAAAAAAATCATAAAATCATATATCTTGAATTGTAATAATGTCAAAGTTTCTTCTTGTAGAATAACGTTCACTGTCGAAGAATAAATTCTCTCAATAACTAGTACGAGCAGGTTTCACTGATGGTGAAGTTCTTCTGTCTTAAGATAGTAGAAATTGTTTTATAGATAACCCATTGTTTCTTTCAGTTGGAAATAGGTTAGCCAGAGTAGTGGGACTAGAATTTCTGCTCTAACTGTCTGCCTTTTCTATCATTTTTTTCATGTGTAATGGACAGACAGTAAGAAGCACAATGAGACCCTCAGACTGTTGGCTATAGCTTCAAATATATAGAAATGTATATTCATAGAATAAACAAGAATTTCCACTAATGTAAAGTCCATCAATTTCCCTGAAGGTAATGGGATACTTCATGATGATATAACATCTGCATTGAAGGATGTGGTGTTGGTGGTTGTTGTTGTTGTTACTTTACTCTGGTATGTGGGTGTGCATGGCACTTTACAAAGAGAATTAAAGACACAATTCTTGCTCTGCAGAGCATATCATCTAAGGTAATTGGATCTGCCTTTGCAACCATGCAGATACATTTACAGTAAATTTATTTCCCCACAGGCATAAGAGTTCACCTGTGCAGATCCGACTGCAGGATGACTGCCTATTATAGCTACAAACAATTGAATGTGGTGCAGGAAGAGATACTATCAGCCAAAAGGGGGAGAGGGTCCCTTAAGAGGGAATGTGTATGACGAAGTGAGAATCTGCCTGCTGATTATGGTTAGAAGCAGCAGTGGGAAAGTGGGATATTTCTAAACATGCTGCGTAACAGAATTTTCCACATGCAACCTGTGAAACAAACTTCTTAGGTTTCTTTAAGTCTTGGGAGAGCAGGAAAAGAAGCCTGGAACTGAGTAAAGAAGCAAAACGTTGCAAGCTCCTGTGTACTGTTTTATTTAGTTTTAAACACAAGCCTAAGTGAATCGTAGAGAGACTTTTTGACTATAGTTAAGGTTGTAACCAATTTTCCACTATAATTGTATGAAATGTCATTGTACTTCCACTATTAACAACCAAGGCCAAGTTCAGCCTAGATGGAAGTGGGTACCACTCCATTGATTCCAATGGAGATGTACCTGCGTAAGGCATCTCTGTATGGACCCCACAGGCCATGATTTTCTTCATAATGGGACCTAGACTATGGACCCATGGGAGGTTTGCCCATGAAGAAAAGGCCCATGTAAGGCTGCTGTGGAAGCTATGCTTTACATAGCTCTCTAATTCTATCAACACATGCCTTTCTTCCCATAAATATTTAAATTCTTGTCTTGATGGGTCTACACTGTGAATAGCTGGGCAGATAAACCACAAAATAGGTTACTGTACAATAGGAGACACAAATTAGATGTGAGAATACCACCGTTAATCTTTTCTTGACAAGGTAAACTACTGGCAGGCTCAACTGTTGTTTAGATCTGTTTATTCTGTCAAAGTGAAGTATCAGATAAGCGAAGTCTTTTGAGCCTTTTGAATGCAAGCTCATAAGAGAATTAACGAGTTTCCGCTTAAAGGCACTCATCCCATCACTGATAGAAATGCAGATGACTGGGGAATGTTCAGAGACCCTTGATGGTTTTTTTTGTCTTCTTCTGCAGCATAGGGCATGGGTCACTTGCTGGCTCAAACTAGGGTAAAGGATGGATTCTCTGTAATGTGAAGTCTTTAAATCGTGATTTGAGAACTTCAGTAACTCAGCCAGAGGTTATGGGTCTATTATAAGTGGGAGTGGGTGAGGTTCTGTTGCCTCCGACATGCAGGAGGTGAGACTCCCAATGGTTCCTTCTGGCCCAAAAGTCTGAGACTTCATCTATTCACAAAGCTTTTAAAGGTGGGTTTTAAAGCAAGCTAAAAACTGTAGTGAGATAGAGTGAATTTGTTTTCTCCCATGGGCTTATTGCTCTTGGTGATGTGAGCTTAATGTTCCAAGTAGTTACAGAGATTCAACTTGACAAAAGAGCTAAAAGATACTAACACTTTTTTTTAATGCAAAAGGGTACAATTACAATAGCAAAGTGCTTGCAGGGAGTTCCTTTGACTGTGGGCCTCTACAGCAGCAAATGAGGTAGTTACATTAAGTAATCACGAACTCCTTACTGGGCATCATCAAGGAGCCTGAATAACTGGAGGTCTTCATTCCTCTCTAAATTGACCTGATCTGAAGCCCATTGAACTCAGTGGGAGTCCTTCCATGAGTTTTGGATCTGGCCCAATGTCCCAATTACGTGACTTTTATATGCATGCTGTAATGGCCAAAGTGCAATGCCCATGCATGAAATATTCAGAAGTGTCATGACCATGCACGAAATATTCAGGAGTGTCATTAACTAGGCGTTTCCTTGCATGAAAACTTGAATATTTGCCCTGTGAGTCTTCCATGCACAATCCTTTCACTTTTACCAATACAGGACACATTGACAGGAGAATAACTCTTGCTGTTGTCATTAAAGCAACTGTGTCTTGGACACATGCCTCCCTGTATTAGGTCTTTTCCAGGCATGTTATGATCCTATTAACTCTTTTTGCCAGATGCTCAACTAGTGTAAGGCTTCATATAAGTCAGTAAGTTTATGCTGATTTACACCAACTGAGAATCTGCCCCATTGAGCCTATTCCTCTACAAGGGTGAGCTAGAGGTCTTTGATAGAGGAAGAGTTGACTTTCTCCACTACAGAAGTATATTACTTAAAATTTAGACAAGTGAGGTTTTTTTTTTTTAAAATACTCCACTGAGTTACTAGATGAGATGTCAAATGGTTACCATGGTACAACACTGTACAAAACTGTAAAATTACAATATTTAAGATTGCCTGCGGAACAAGTACATTTGGTTCCTGTCCTCTGTACAATGTCTTGCTGACTTTGATGTGATTATGTAATTTGCACATTTCAGAATTCAGATATAATTTTTTCCCATTAATCTGTCACTAACTTCCACTGATGAGTGGATTTGCTAATTCTGGGGCCAGTCCTGCAGCCCCTATGCAAGTCAATGAGAGCTCTGCCTTTTAAAAATTACTAGAAATGTCATGTACCTTTTGAGTAGTCCCACTGAAATCATGTGAGTAAGATCTTGCAGGATTGGGATATCAGAGATCTGTAAGGGAAAATAAGTCTCCTTCATATAACAAACAATAGGACCATTTGATGCAAACAATAATGTTTGGTGTTCTTCTTTACACGTTATCTGCATCTCTCCTTCAAGAATTTTCTGTCCTTCAGCCTTACAATGTGATTCATCCTTTACAAAATGATTAATTCTTTCAGTGGAATGAGTTTTGTTGTTCACTGTGGCTCCATGAAGCTCACCTGTATCAGAAAGCAAAGAACTTTGTTTGTATTGCAATTCTGATATGCCTAACTGTATATCAATAGTAATTCTAATTAAGTCTGGAGTAAGCCTGATTCTCCACTGCTTTCCAGCTTGAATAGTGTTTTCCACCTGTGTAAAATACGATTGAATCAAAATGGTAGTGGTTTACGCCCACTGTTGCACTCCCTTTGTTTGCACAGGTGTAAATAGCTATACCAAGTGCAAGTCAATGGAGAATCGGGCACAATAAATTTACTTGAGTGTAAATATGATGTGAGAGGAAAACCAGTCTGAGTCTGACAAATAATGTTGTTCTCATGACAATTTTGCTTTTATGAGGTTTCTTTCTTGCAGTTAGTAATAAATTGCTTTGTTGAAAAAGCCAATATTACATAGAGTGGCCAATCAACATCTAGACAAGCAGCATATTTACCTAGGGAAAGAGGGACGTAATTTTCCACTGTGAGTACCCATGAAGGGTCGAAAACCATTGCTACCCAAACTACGCACATGACCGCAGGAATCATGTAAAACAAAGGCAGTTTGAGAGAAGACACATAGGCATTAAAACAATTGAGCTGTTGTCTTGTTTCTGGAAAGGACATTTTATTAACATGGGAAAGTTTGAGGTTGGGAGTGAGGGGATGTAATCTGTATTAAGTTTTGTGAGAGTTGAGGTGGGGACATTTTAGTTCTGTGGCTTGGTTTCTCTCGGGGAGGGAAAGGTAGTTGGTTTGTTGCTGCTGTTTCCATCTCTGTCGCATCATGTTTTTAGTAATTTGTCAAGGGCACTTAGAGCCTGAGAGAGAGGTGTTAGATGCTGAAATTAAAGTAAGTATTTGAAGTGAGTAAAGCCAAAGAAATGGAGGTCATTTAGGACATTTGCTGCTGTACCGTGGTAACATTCGCCTTCCTACTCTGGTAGGCCCCAACCAGTTCAGATATTTTGGAGGAGGGGATGCAAATTCTGCTCCCTGATGATCACTCTATTCACTATCCCACAAAGGGACTCCAGGTCTCCCTCAACTGGGGAGTCTCCCCTCTCTCTTACCCACACAGTACATGAGCCGGTGCTGCTCGGAGGCGAGTTCTCGGCAGACTCTCCTGTGCTTCACCGTACAAGAACAGACTTGTTGTATGGCAGGATGCAACACCATCTGACCCAGCCACTCCACGGTTTGGATGGAGGGGTGGCCAGGTCGGATTTCAGTGGCATTGTGACCATGTAACCAGAACTATGCTCCAGACTGCTCTGCAGCAGCGGTACTGATTTAATATGGGATCGCTACTTAAAAATGCTCCATTATGCTCGTCACTGTCTATGCACAGGGTAAGAGAGCATCCCTGCCCTGAAGAGCTTGCACTCAAAATAGAAAAGCCAGATAAAAGGTGAGCGAGAGGGAGTATTGTTTGTTTCCATTTTGGAGACTGGGAACTGAGGCCCAAAGAGAACAGATGACTTGCCCAAGATCCCAAAAGAAGTCTGCACTAAGGGCCTGGAAGTTAAACCCAGATCTCCTGCATCCCAGTCCAGTGTCTCAACCACACAACCATTCTTCCGGTCATCTTCTTCATGCCAGGGCATCTCCTAGTTTTCTGGCTGCTAGTTCCTGTCATTTCCTTCAATGAGGGCATGCAGCCAGTGGCTGGAATATTCAAACATTGCCTGTCGTTCTGCATCTGTCCCTCTGTTTCCAAAACAAGTCAAAACAAAACAATATTCACTTCTTGGCCAATAAGCCAAGAGCCACTCTGAAGTTGTTCTACACCACATCTGTGTCTCCCCTCACATGTGCATTTTTTCTTTTCTGAAGAGAGAAGCAGCTCATGAGGCATTTTCTTATCTAAACAAAATTAGAGGAACTGCAGATTCCTCCATTAAAAACAAAAGCTTTTCCCACCCACCTCTTATCTCTGAAAGATGAATGCAGCTTCGACCAAGAGATAATCTTGAGGACCCTCTAATGATGATACTACAGCTGGAAAAAAACCAACCCTCTACCAACCTCACCTTCCATGAACTTGATTTACTGAAGCTCTAAGTAACAGAACTTGTTTTCAGTCCTGTTATAGCTTCAGGGCTACTGCTACAAGTCTCACACGTAGTGCCTTCCAGTCCAGTGCACGCCCCTCTTAATTACCATTCTGTGTAGCAGTAGCGCTGAGCACAAAAATAACCCCATTAAACCTCAGCATCACTGCCTTGATCTGAAACTAAATACACCAGATGGCATCGCACAATCTTCCCTGTCCGGCTGTTGACACACGCGGGAAACAGCGTTTCTATAGGTAAAATGTGCACGGGAGGGTCAGCTTCATTAATCATCTCTGCAAGGGCATTGTGGGCTGTCTCTTGCTTTTCCGGGGGTCAGCTTGTGACTTGTGCTGTACAATCACACAGAGGTATAAAAGAGAGTAGGAGACCCTCCCTCACACACCTCTCCATGGATTTACCCAGGCCTGGGGTCAAGGTGTGCAGGAGTAAGTGGGTACTGTGCACCTGTTTATGTCCTCTGCAGAGCTGGTCAACAGGGTGTGAGTGTGGAATGGGTGCCACTCTCTGTACGTGCTGGCCAGTGCAGAAGAACAGCATGGCTGGGCTGGGGGTGTTGTAATGTGCTGGTGTGGTACAGGTCAGGAGTAAATTTACTACCACTCTGAGGAAAAGAGGAAGCATGGGAGGAACTGTACTTCGGAGGTGTTAGAGTCACAATGCCTCCTGAGTAGGGGGCAGTCTATTTACTACCCTTTTGTCCCTATATCACACACCCATGGCCAAATATTTCCCATAGTTACACCCAAGGAAACCTGTTGGAATCTATAGGTTTTCCCAGGAGTAACTGTGGGTAGAACTTGGCCCAGAGCTCCCAGTGTGTGGTGAGACCCAGAGACCCCTTGATGCCAACTGGCAGAGGGCACAGGGAATATGTAGGGTTTTACAGAGGTGCCCTGGGTTGGATATACTCATAATAGTTCAACAAACTATTGTGACTATTGTCACTAAGTGGGTCTCAGGCGTGTGAGAGCCAGTAGCCCACTGGTCATCATGATCATTGCAAAGTGTGTGTACAGATCATATTTAAGGAGTTATATATCTCTACTGAAAAGGTAGGTTCTTAAGGCCTTAAAGTTAAGGCAGATCACCAGGAGGTGACATACTTCCTGCCTGAAAGGCATCTATTACCTTGGAAATGTTCCTAGCTCCCTGACTGGTCACTTGTGTATTGTATGCCTCACAATGTGTAGCCCTGTTTGCATACCAAGCCACAGTTAAAGGAAGAGATTATGAAATCTACTAGAAAGGAAGTCTACAAGAAGAAACAAACAGCTGGGGGGTGTCGTGTTTATAAATAAAGACAAAGGCTGGGATTAGTATATCGGGGAAGGGGGAAAAGGGCAAAAAAACCCGCACAGAATCCTTCACCTAGGAGGCAAGCTGACAGTGTGTCTGTCTCATGAAAGGAGGGTCACAGCCAACCTGGGAGTTCATTTTGCCAGGGGATGTTGTGAAGGCCAAAAATATAACTGGGTTCAAAAAAGAATTAGATAAGTTCCTGGCAGATAGGTCCATCGATGGCTATTTGCCAAGATGGTCAGGGATGCATCCCCATGATCTGGGTGTCCCTGAGCTTCTGACTTCCTAAGGCTGGGCCTGCATTATGCTGTAAGAAGTCACAGTTTTACAATAGACATACTGGAACTTGATCAATGAGCAGGTGTTATTTAGGGTGATTTCAGCCTCAAAGATTCTGGTCTGCCAAAAATCAATCAGGCTTTAGGATACAGCTATTAATGCCCACATTTCTTTCCAGTGAAAAGGAAAGAGCCATTTTCAAGTTTATGGAAGCTGAATCTTTAACAAGATATTACCCAATCTGAGGCTTGGGAATATAAAAAATCAGCACACCCCCCCTGCTGAGTTAATTAGATACTTTCAAAATGTTGAACTATCAAAAGTCACCTGCCTAATGAGTTTCTCCCTGTGACACCAGCCTCTTTGGGTCTGGGTTCTGATGTAAACTGCCCCAACATTAATGATGTCTGCGCTAGACGCTGAGAGAAAGTGCGCTTCAAAGGCTGCATCAGTGAGAAGGCTCCCGGAAAGATGCAGGGTAGAAAGGTAGCCAAAGATGGACAAGAAGACAATTGAGGCTGCTCTCCTTACAGTTGTAGGCCACATTCTAAGCTAGAAGAAGAGGGAGAATAACAGCTGGGTGGGAAATTAGCCAAACAAAGGCAGTTTCATGGTGCAGTCAACAACACCTGTAGTAATAATAAAATATTCTGTGTCAGAAAATTTGGGATGAGCCGTCAGGTTTTGAAGATATAGGAATCTCTAAATTCTTTATTTTTTTATTTTTTTTTAATTTTGGAAAAGATTCAGGGAAGTGTTCTCTGACCTCAGCGGTAATTCTGGGTCAAACTTCTAAGTGGGTCACTGTAATTTGCCTCTAGTGCATGTTTGTTCAATAATTTAAAGACTTTTTTGAACGATCCCCACACTACTCCAATGGGGCTACCAGACTGCTCAGTGAAGTCCCATTTCTGCTTCTGTGGAGCCTCTCCTGGAAACTGCCATACAGCCTGAGCCCCAGGACAGTTGCCTTGCTCCAGAGACTTATTCTGGGGGAGCTTTTCTGGTAAACGAAAAGCTAAAGTAAATTTGAATTATCCTGAATGGTATTTTCTCATTTTGCTGAGCAAGGCAGTTCCCCAGCTGCTCCAATGGCAGGATCACCACAGCCTGAGTGAGGTCTTGTGAAGTGTGAAAATCTGTGCTGACTCACTGTTATCTTCAATATATGGGATGATGGAGTTTTGCCAGTGTTAGGGAAGAAGCTTCTCAGTCCCAAAGAAGTCCCTAAATCATGAGAGATTTGAACAATAGGGCCAGGTGATTCAGTGCAGGGTCAGACCTGGAAGACTAAAGAGTGGGATAATGTGATATCATTAAAGGTGGGGAACCTGTGAGGACTCCAGAAAAGGGAGTGATGAGTGTTCTGATATCCCAGGGATGGGCCCGGTCGAAGAACCTAGATAAACAGCGTTAGGTTGAGCATTTGGAGGGAGCTGATGTATAGTCGGGGGAAGGGAGGAGGAGGAAGAAGAGGTAGAGCAGGGAAACTTAAAAAGTTCTGAAGGAACATCTGAGCTCCGGTGGGCTTGAATTTCTAAGTCTTCTTGGGTTGTCCTCACCAATAAAAAGGAAGCAACGTGGTCAGTATCATTGTCACTGAATCCAGAGAAAGATGCACATCATTAGTCTTTACCAAATGTCTTTGTCTGTGTGTCTGCCTGGAAAGTGCTCAGTCATGATGGTCAGCAGTAGGTGCCATATACAGAATTAGTAACCATACCCTTTCTAGATGCAAAGGACCAGCCTTTCTTTAAGTGTCTTTGCTTAGGGACAGATACTCCTTGGCTCCTTTCGGGCGGTGGGGGGCGGGAAGGCACAGTGCAAAGATCATTCCCCATACTATGCCCTGCGTTAAGTGCCAAGCGGAATTGCAGTCTCCATATGCTGGGGAGCATAGGGTCTGCTCCCACGCTAGATACTGATAGTGCCCCAAGTGGGCCCTGGAGTAGAGGAACTATAGCTCTACCTCCTCTCCTTCAAGGTGCTGGCAAATAGTTGGCAGGCGGGACAGAGGGTGGGAGGAGGTGCACAATGGTAGCTCAAATAGGTCAGTAGCCTCGGGGTAAAAGCTATAGCTACTCTATGGTATGATGCTTCCTTTTTAACCCCTAACATGCAGCCGCATACAGTATTAAAGATTGACCTAAACAGGATTCTGAGATGTGATGAGCTATGAGTTCTTAGCTTCTGAAAACCGCACCAAAACGACTGAAAGTACATCTCTGTGTGAGGCTCATTGAGGTGGATTCTGGGTTCTGTGACAAGATGACGTTTTTCGCACCATAACATTAAATTGTAATATGGTAGGCAAACTGTAGCAATGATTATGTAGAGTAATTGTGTTGTTAGACCCTGCTAGCAAAAATAATCATCTTATGCAAAATGTATATGATTAATAAAAGATGAGCATTTTTAATTCAGTTGTCCTTGCCCTTCCTAATCCTACTTACTTTGCTTCACTTTTCAGACAGTGCACTTTTGTAATCATTGTGTTAGTAAATCTGCAACTAGCTGTTGAGCCATTACATCAATATTTGTTTTCCAGTTGTAGGTTTGGCAGATAATCCTCTTTAGAAATGGGTTTCTCAACAGGGTTTATTCATATGTATGTGTGTGTGTGTGTACACAATTATTATTATTCATATTACTGTAGCACCTAGGACCCCTTGTGCTAGGTTCTGTACAAATATAAAACAAAAAGATGGTCCCTTCCCCAGGGAACTTCAGTCTAAGGTAACAGATGGAGGCAGCCAGACCGGGGAACACAAGGAGTCACAAGATGAAAGTGGTCTCAGCACATCAGCAGACGAACTGTTAAGTTTTTTGTAGGCATCGTGGCAAAGGAGCGTTTCAAGGAGGGATTTGAAGAAGGATAATGAGGCTTCTTTGTGGATGTTTATGGGGAGCTCCTCCCAAGCATGGGAGAAAGCACAAAGGTTCTTGTTTGAAAATTTAGTCAGTGGGAGATGGAGACTGGCAACATGGGCCAACTGAACATGAGACTCAACAGCTCTATAGTGAATGAGTGCTGATAGGTAGGGTGGGGATTGATTGAAGGGCCTTGGAAGTGAATACAAGCAATTTGTTTGATGTAATACAGAAGGGGAAGGGGTGCAAAGAGAGGGGTGACATGGTCAAAGCAATAGGCTGGGAACATGATCTTTGCAGCAGCATTCTGAATAGATATAAGCAGGGTACTATTGAATTTGTCAAGGCCAGAGAGAAGAATGTTGTAGTAACCAAGACACGAGATGGTGGGAGCTTTAGCTGAGTGGATTGATAGGAAAGGCCGCATGTTAGCGATATTAAGAATTAGCTAGATTTAGACATAGCTTGGATGTGAGGACCTAGAGAGGAGTCTGAGTTGAAGATGATGCTCAGTAACAGGCTGGATGGCATACACGCCAACTTTTCCCAGTGCTGGTGGGTGCTCGCCCCTGGCCCTGCCCCGCCCCCGGCCCTGCCCCACCCCCTCCTGCCCCAACTCCGCCCTCTCCCTTCCCCTATTAGACTCCTTCCCCAAATCCCTGCCCTGGACCCGCCTCTTCCCACAGCGTGCTGCGTTCCCCATCCTTCCCAGCATATGCCACCCAAAACAGCTGTTGGCGGCGGTGGCAAGTGCTGGGACCTAGGGGGAGAAGTAGGGATGAGGCGCGCTCAGGGGAGGAGGTAGAGTGGAGGTAAGCTGGGGTAGGGGAGCGGGGAGCTGCCGGTGGGTGCAGAGCACCCACCAATTTTTCCCCGTGGGTGCTCCAGCCCTGGAGCACCCATGGAGTTGGTGCCTATGCTGGATGGTGGTCTGATAGAGAAAGGAGCAGCAGGGAGAGCATGGGGGGAGATTAGCCATCAGCTCAAGCTCAGAATGACTAAAGAGAGACCCTAGACATCCACGGGGAGATGTCAGAGAGACAGGCTGAGATTTTAGTTTGGACAAAAGGAGACAAGTCTGGAGTAGAGAAGTAGACCTGAGGGTTCGTCAGCGTAAGGATGGTAGTTGAATTTGTGTTTGTGGATGAGATTACCCAGAGAGAGGCTGTAAAGGGAGAAGAGAAGGACCAAGGACAGAGCCCTATGGAACCCCATAGAAAGTTGGAGGACGGATGAAGAGGATCCTTTGACGGAGCAATTGGAGAGATAGGAAGAGAACCAAAAGAGGACAAAATCATGGAAGCCAAGGAAGGATGAGACTTCAAGAAGAGCATGGTCAGTGGGGTCAAAGGTGGCAGACAAGTCAAAGAAAAGTAGGACAGGGTACTGGTTCTGAGCTTTAGCTAGGAAAAGGTTATTGGTTACTTTGGGAAAAGCAGACTACAAGGGGAACAAACCAGGTTGGAACTGTATCGCTTTCTCATTGCAGATGTCTTGTCATTTTACAAAAATTCTGTTTTGAAAATCAGTGTTCCCCATGGGCTAAAGAGACTAAATAAGAAACAAGAAAGTGACCTACTGACATTAAGCAGAAAATAAATTTTTGCTCGTCAGCTTTCCATGGCACTAATCCATAACCCATTGCAATCAATGGAAAGATTCCTATTGAATTCCATGGGCTTTGGATCAGGCTTCATTCCTAGTCTTGTATTACAGGAGGATAATGATGCTAGATTTTCGTTAAATATCCTTTCAGTATCATCAGTGGTCCATGTAGGCATTCTGTTTGCCTTTAAAATATTGCCACCATGTGTTATGGTAAATAGATACTTTTTGGAGTCCTGATCATGTTGTCCTTACCCACTGAAATCAGTGGTAGTTTTGCTCAAGTATTTCACTTGCATTAAGACTGTAGGATTGAGCCATATAATAGGCTAGCTACTTAATGAAATAGGGACTCTCCAGTGTTCGTTATATGAAAAGCCACCATCTGATAATAGTTACTAGACTGTGGTTTCTAATATACCACAATTTTTCCCAGTACGTAGAAAAGGAAATAACCCAGGCACTTAGAATATGACTGTGATAAATGCTGGCAGCTGCTGACTTCTCAACTATTTACAGTAAGCCAGTGATGAGCTGCCAAAATCTTAACAACGGGTTCCCTCCTCACTCCACGAGGGGGTCGTTGCCCACCCCCGCCCCCCGGGACTCCTGCCCCATCCAACCCCCTGCGTTCCTTGACGCCCCCCCAGGACCCTTGCCCCATCCACCCCCCTCCCCTGTCCCCTGACGACCCCCAGAACCGGGCAGGAGGGTCTCGTGGGCCACCATAGTGCCAACCCCGCCCCTAAGAGCCAGAGGCACCTGCTGGGGGGTGAGGTGGGGAGTCCCGGTGGTGCTTACCTGGGGCAGCTCCCAGGAAGCATCCGGCAGGTCCCTCTGGCTCCTAGCGGTGGGGGAGCATAGCTGGGGGGGGAGCAGGGGGAGCGGCCGTTCCCCCCACTGATCACATCAAAAGGCACCTTAGGTGCCGACTCCCTGGGTTCTCCAGGGCTGGAGCACCCAGGGGGAAAATTTGGTGGGTGCAGAGCACCCACTGGCAGCTCCCCGCCCCACACCCGGCCCCAGCTCACCTCCACTCCCTCCTCCGCCCCGCTCTGCTTCTACGTGCCCCCCCCCCCCGCCCGAGCTCACCTCCGTTCTGCCTCCCTGGGCCTGAGCGGGAAGCCGTGGCTTGTTTCTCAGCCGGCCCCGGCTTCCCGCCGAACAGCTGATTTGCGGGAAGCTGGGGGTGGGGGAGAAGCAGAGCGGGGCGGCGTGTTCAGGGGAGGAGGCGGAGTGGAGGTGAGGTGAGCTGGGGCTGGGGGGTGGGGGGAGGAGCTGCCAGTGGGTGCTCTGCACCCACCAAATTTTTCCCTTGGGTGCTCCAGGGCTGGAGCACTCGTGGAGTCGGCGCCTAAGGCGCCACTTTTGGCCGGTTAAATTTAGAAGCCCTTTTAGAACCGGTTGTCCCTCACGTGAACCGGTTGTCCCTCCAGTGAACCGGTGCAAACCAGCTCCGGCTCACCCCTGCAGTAAGCAATAAGAACTAAGTATGAAAAACAATAATTGTCCTATTACTTCTAAGATGTAACAGAGCAGGCATTGTATGTTATTCAATGCTAATGGCTAGCGTACCCCTTAGGCTGGGGTTCCCAAAGGAGCCCACGGGATTTGGGTAGTCAACTTCCATTGAATTTCAATGGGATTTGTGTGCCTAACTCCCGTAAATTCTTTTGAAAAATCACACTCTTAATGATGCAGGACATGGTACTTATCACAGTGTGCAGGGAGCTATGCATTTAAACCCCTTGTCCTCTTTGATTGTTAAACTAAATTGTGGTTGGTTTTTGTTTTTGTTTTTCGAACCAAGTGATATTTAATCAACATGCAATGGGCCTAATCTTGGTTCCATTGATGTCTGTGGCAAAACCCATGTGACTTCAACAGGAACTGAATTTGGCCCATTAACTGTTGCAGTAAATGTCATCTAAGGGCTAAATTCTGTCCTCGATGTGCTCTCCCAAGCCCCCTTGATCTCAATGAGAGTTGTATGCATTGATTGAGGGCAAGGTAAGGGCTGGAGCATGTCACTTTTTTAACTTGTCCCACTGAAAGTTCACTTCCCTACTGGCACCGTCAGGGCCCCTGGAAACTATCAGTATAATTAGTGATGTGTACTAAGAATTATATGGAGCCACATATGTGGTGTCTTCCATAGCACAGAATAAGATACAGTCCTTGCCTTGAAGAACTCATGGTGGAACCGATAGAACCCAGTTCAGAAAAGGAAAGAAGTGGGTGTAGAAGTCATTGGTAAGGAAACTCATATAGAAAAGGAAACCCACATGGAAGACCTGGGTTTAAAAGAGGGATGTGGAGGAGAAGCAAGGAAGCACTTGGCAGATGAGAAGTGGAGAGATTTTGTTTTCCAAGCATAGCCCCGGATCCTGTGTCTATGCAGAGCCCCACTGAAGGCAATGAGATGCTGTGTGGATGCAAGTGTCGAGTCATCTGAGGCTCATTGTAAGCCCAGGACCGGTAGTGGGCAACAAGAAAGAAGGCACAGAGCTGAGAAGAGGAGGAGGAGGAGAAGTAGGAGAAAATGGAAGGGAAGATGAAGGCAGAGTACTGATTGTGTAGGACTTGACACGTAAGTGTGGTTAATTGGAGTTTGAAGCAGTAAAGAGAGGAAAAGGTGAGGAGTGACACAGTCTGAACAATGGGGAAGGAAGATGATTATGTTAGGGATAATGTAAATGGGGTGGATCATCGAGGGCTGGCTGAAAATTTTCTGTTGAAAATGTTTTCCAGTGGAAAAAAATAGGTTTCCAACAACAACAAAAGTTCTTTAATGAAAAGGGTGCACTTTCCACAGAAAACAACAAAAAAAAATTTGGTCAATAATCCAGTGCCTGGGGGAAAAAAAATTTGGTCTGAAAACTAAAATTATTTCTATTTAGAAATGTCTCTGCAGTGCCTCATGGGCGTTATAGTGGGGATGCCTCATGGTCCCCTTCTCTGTAGGTTGGGCTCCCCAGCCAAACTTTATCTCTCATGATGCCATCGCCAAAAGGGGAGACGGTGGCACATCACAGGACATCTAGGTTGATCAGGGAGCCTGGCCTATAGAGGAGAATGGGCACATGGGGCAACCAACTACAAGTCTCATGAAGCACTGTGGTAGCATATCCAAACTGAAATATTTTAGGTTTTGATTTTTCATTGACAAGTCCACATTTTCATGCCGGGGGGGGGGGGGGGGGGGAATCCAATTTTTTTGAACCAGCTCTGGGATCATCCTGTACTTGTTCAGACAACTAATAAAATCCTTAGAAGATACAGGAATGCTTTTGTAACAAAGTTCTGGGGATTGTAGTGGTTTCTAAGGTTTTACAATTGGCACTAATATGTCGTGTCTGTGAAACAATGGCTTGTCTAGGGGAATAAAATGAGGAATGCAATAAAAATAGTCATTCTTTGCTATTGTTCTATTTTAATATACCTGCTAGAGTTTTAAGATGATGATCTTAGAAGAAATAGAAATTAAAACACCCAGTGTACCAATATTTTTGCATGTAAATGTCTTGTCTACAATTGCACTCTGATTCAATCTTTAAAATGGATTTCTGTTTATGAGATGCTTAAAGTCATGTAATGCTGCTACATTAACCAAATAACAAATTAATATCTGTTCACTGCACAAACAATGACATATTCCACACAAGTCCAAACCCCATGTAGGAAATGCAACTGACGATCTGGTTGCAAACTAACTAAGGGTTTCTTTAATGGGCCTTAAATGAAGACGGTATTGCTGAAGGTTTGGAAACTAAGTTGGGGGGGGGGGTAAGCATCCTAAAAATCAGATGCTTATTGAACTACAGTACTTACTTAGCACTTCATTACCACAGTGGTAAGTACAGATAGTGCAAATAATGATATCTGTTGGAAATTTTTTAAGCTGTATAGGAAATACCTAAGGAAAACCACACATAACTGGGTAATATTATCTAGATATGTACGAAAGTTGGAAACTTTGTAAGGGCACATCTACAGCTCCGAAAAGTCTATTTAATAAAAAAAAAAGGGGTGGAGGGGGGAGAGTATCATCCGATGATACAAAAGACATAGGCAGTGTTAAGAAAAACATAACCTTTGGCACATCTGGAATCAGTAGGTTATCAGTGAGGGTGCAATTTACCCCTGTGAAGAGAGCCAGCACAAGTCTAATGCACCACATAGATCCCCGTTAAGCTCTTATTTGAGGATCTTAGTGTTGCACTGGCCCTAGGCATATGGGTGAATCTCACCCTAAATTTTTACATCAAAACTCAAGATATGTGCTTACAACAGGAGATCACTGCAAAGTAGCCACTTGGGAATGTGTCTGTATTCGATGCATACATTTATATATGGTTATCTGAACTTCTTTAAGACTCCTGTTGTTGGATATTGAACAAAGTAGAGCTAACTTATCAGGATGAAAGATCCTTTCTACATATTTTTTAATTAAATTGAATATGTACTTTGATTTTGTGTGCATGGATTTGCGTCTCATACCCCCCACCTGAACTTCGAGTTAGAGGAAACACAAAAAATCTTCACATCAACACCAGTCAAAACAACTAATTTTTTCCTGGTTTCAAGTAAAAACTGAGACTTTTGTACATTTTCAGGGCAAGAACCCTCAGCAAATATTTTTTATGAACATAGGCTGGCATTTTAAGTTGGTAGGAAAATCAGAAAACAGTCAAATTTTGGGTCATGCTTTTTATGAATGTATCACTTATAAAGGGTTAAAAGATGTTTTCAAGGACGTAAAAGGAGGAGGGCGACAAATTGTTTTTCTTAACTTCTGAGGATAGGACAAGAAACAATGAGGTTAAATGGCGGCAAGGGCGGTTTAGGCTGGACATTAGAAAAAACTTCCTAACTGTCAGAGTGGGTAAATGCTGGAATAAATTGCCTAGGGAGGTTGTGGAATCTCCATCCTTGGAGATTTTTAAGAGCCGGTTAGACAAACACCTGTCGGGGTGGTCTGTATAATACTTAGCCCTGCCATGAGTGCAGGGGACTGGACTAGATGACCTCTCGAGGTCCCTTCTAGTCCTCTGAGTCTATGTTGGACTCTATACCAATTAACTATTAAAACAGGTCATTTTGTTGCTTATAACTGTGTATAACATTTTCTGTTCATGTGTTCATTTGCATATTAGTTATGTCTGTAACGTGCTTATAACATGCTTTATTAATCCTTTGTAAATGGAATCTTAATGTAAAGCATGACAGTGTTCTGTGTGGTTTCAGATTTTGTTGCAAACCCATCAGGCAGCTCCACTAGAGTTACCTTTTGCCACTCAGCACAGCTTTGTTTTTCCTTTGGTCCAGTAATACTGAGGAAGGTAATTAATTACCAGTGGAGCTAATAGACAATGCAAGTGTTTCATCACGCAGAATAAATTATCATGGTAGTAAGTAAATACCTGGTGTAATGTATTCTGAGATTCATGTAAATTATGTGTATGCTACAATGTGGTTTTTCCTGTGGGTTTACTTCTTAACGTACTTCACAATTTGATAGAGAGTGAGTCACAGAAAAGGAATTGGGTGAGCTCTTGGGGTTCTTTTCAGTGATGTGAGATTTGATCCAATACTGCAAGACACAAATCATGACAATGTGTATTGGAAACTTAGAATGCTTATCAAAAGTCATTGGCCATGGTTCACCAAAAGTATGCCATGAAAGTTTTCGTACAACAGCCAAGTTTAATTATCAGACATATGTCCTCTTAATTAAATGTCAGTGCCAGCAAACTTTGTATAACTAATCCATGGTTAGGTCATTCCCCAAAGAAGCTACTTCAAGTACAGTAAATGTCTGATGTGTGAACAGAAAGCTGAAGGGTGTTTTTAGTTATCCCATTAAGACAAGTTATTTAACATAACTAAGCTGTGAATTGAGCATTGTATGAAAACAGAGATAATTTATTCCTTTTGTTATAAAAGCAACGGCTTCTAGAAAAGAGAAAAGCTTTAGATATGCCTGATTTTTCTCTATATTGGTGGGGAAAATTTGCTTTGGCTTCTTTCATCCCTTTTTTCCCCTCCTGATATTGGTAGGGATAAACTGCATAGTAGCTGGGAATGAGGCGTTCTAACTTATGACTCAACATTCTACAGTCTTGCTGAGAACAATGACTTTTCATGACATCATTAACAAAAATGACCCTGACCTGGAAAGTTAAAAAGGCAACAAAGAAAACGGACGACGGACTCGCCTCCTCTTTCCATCTTTTGTTGCAGCCTTTGTTGCCTCGAGGCATTTATGCGGCCGTACAGTGTCTTCAGCATTTCAAGGATAAATCTCAGCTCTGAACTTTTGTTATAATTTTCGTTTGTTCTGAATGTCTTTATTATACTGAACTCAAGAGCTGGTATTGGTTTCTTTTTAATGGTGTCTTTGGTTTAGGCATTAAACTGCATCAAAATAAACCTCTGCTCTAGTCAAAACAAAGTATTTTTTTTTTACCTCTAAACTCTTTCCTTCCTCCCTGCCCCCAATACCATTGGAAGAGGTTATGCTAACAAAGCTTCCTGCTTTGGAAGATGTAAGAAGGCAATGTGAACATTTTATTGAGCTTTTCAATGAGTCGTTGGCAAGCTTGTTTGGATAAAACAAAAACTAATGTGAACCTTCACCCAAAAAACAAAGAATCAAGTTTTTTGGGGGGATTTGGAAAACTTTCTAGAATTATTTTTAACATCCATCCTGCCCCCAGCACCCATTGAATTTCAATCCAATGGAATGGAAACAAAAATATCTGAATAATGCATTCCATAGGGCATCTTGGAACAAGAATGATACTGGAAGTTGTATGTGAAATCTTCTTGTGACACTGTTTGCCAGAAGCTGGGAATGAGCGACAAGGAATGGATCATTTGATGATTACCTGTTCTGTTCATTTCCTCTGAAGCACCTGGCATTGGCCACTGTTGGACGACAGGATACTGGACTAGATGGACCTTTGGTCTGACCCAGTATGGCTGTTCTTATGTTCACTTTCAGCTCACTTTTTCAGACTTCACAGGTGAGATCTATAGCAGGTATAAATCAAACAGTTTCATTGATTTCAATGGAGCGATGCTGGGATAGCAGCTGAGAATCTGGCCCAAGAGTTTCAGTACGGTCTATCTATCTTAGGCACTTCTTAGAGCTATTCCATGGGAAATTCTGATATTTTGACATTTCCGTTTATCCTGAATTGAAACAAAAAGTCCATTTCAAAATTTCTTGCAAAACAAAATTGTTTCAGAAATATTGAAGTGACCTTATTGAAACATTGGATTTTGATTAGTTTTAAGTGCTTTGTATCTATATAGTATAATCTAAAAATCAAAACAATAAAGTCAAAAGGAAGTTCTTTGACCATATCAAAACAAAGTGCTTAAATAATTTTTTGTCAAAATTTCTGACACAATTGATGCAGTCCTGGGAAACCTTTTAATTATGTTGAATCAACACTTTCTGATATAAAACTGGTCCATGGGGAAATGTTCCACCAGTTCTGCTACACGTATACCTTACCCCCCACCCCATCACAGTTATGATCGGGGAAAAACCCAGAAAACGACCCTATAATCATGTAAAGCTACGCTGCTGTCTTTTTTCTATGCTCATCTGTCCTTTCTACTTTGTTTATGGATAGAAAGAATGTGAACTGTGTGTAACCTGCACTCCCTGCTTTTGGGGAGAGAATTCCTTATACAGATAAGCCTCCATGCTCGTACCTACCCCAGAACTTCAAACAGACTGGGTTAACCGGTTCGAACTGGAAGAGATATCACAATGTATGTTGAACCAAGCTATAAAAGCTCATCCCTGTTCTTTGTTCGGGGCTTCACCATTTTCCTCTGAAAAGGAATTGGTGAGCCCTTCAGCTGTCGTATTTGCTAGCAATAAAGTGCCTCACTTTATCAAAGAGCCAAGACTCTGTGTTTTGTTTGGCTAATACAGAAGTCCAGGGAAGGCTACCCTCCTAACCCTAGACGGGAGGGGAACCCTTTTTCCCTAACAGTTACATCTGAGCACCTTATAATCGTATGTATTCTCACAGCATCCCTGTGAGGTAGGCCAGTTCCATTGTCCCTATTTTACAGATGCGGAATTGAGGCACAGAGAGACTGAATGATTTGCCCAACGGCACATAGAAATGTGTGGTGAAGCAGGAAGTTGAAACCACATCCCAGGCTAACACCCTTTCCCCTGGACTATTTTTCCTTTCTGTATTAGATGTGAGCCAGCCACAAAACACTGGATCTTGACCTCCCTCCCACCAAACTGGAAGGTATTTCAGACGGGGCTCAAGATTTTTGTCCATAAGCGCAAACCGTTGTTGTTATTGGGATACACCATGAGAAGCCATTTGGAGTTGCACATGCTCAGGCGGGCATTTGGCTTATTATTTAGTCGTCATTTTGTTTTCCCGTATTTCTGGCTTAACCAGATACACTGTTTTCACTTCTTCCTGTGACAAGACAGTTGGCTCCTTCACCAGCCAGGTGATCATGGAAGGCAGCTGTTGGAAATCACAGTGCTAGGTGTTAGGCACATTTCTGTTACTGGTTCAGGTAATGAATTCAGAGTGAGTTTTCCCCCAGGTGGATGCAATTTCATCACATTACAAGAAGGACAAAATACTTTCAAGGGAATTTTTGTAATAAAAGATCAGAAGGAATCCAACACTCTGCCATAGAAGGATTAGTTTTGTTTACATTCTTCCAGTTCTTTAATTTTTGTAGAATTTCCCTCAGCAAGAATATCCCACAGGTTAAGGATAAAGGAAGACTCTGTAGGGCTCAAGAGGCCACCAAAGGATTTACAGATTTATTAGCTGTTCTTAAAACATGTGGTATTAATTACACATGTATTTGGGGTATAGATATTTATTCAAAACTTTCTTTTTGGTTTCCGAAGCAATAGAAAAAAGGAATGGTAATTTATGGAATTTTGTTTCTCTTTCTTTGGTGAATAAATTTTACATATAAAAGTGATGCACAGATAAAGACTGCTGATTTGCAGTTTTGGACATTGTTAATGAAAGCTGTTGATTTGAGCCCTATTATAACACAGACCCAGTCCCTTAAGCTTTTCTGTTAATACGAACTGCACCATGATTTAAGGCTCTTGATCACTAGTCATCATAGTTCCTGTCACACACACTAATCTCCATGGACTGAAATATGTTCGGAATACCAAGTGTCTGTACATCAGAGTAATCTTAAGTTTCTCTCTCATAATGAACAGAAATTGAATCAATCTCTTCTGGCATTTACTCCAAGAGTAGATGTTAAAGCAGAAATTTAACACATATACAAAATGCACACTCCTGGAGCAAGTAAAACTTTAATTAATATTCCTAGCATTTCCCTCTCCTCCCTAAAAGGACTCTTGTTAGCTCATAAATTATACCGGATTCTGGTGTTTGATAGTTTTTTAAATGTTTTCTTTGCTATCAGGTATTGTAGAAACCCAACATGATTCAGTTACTTCATACAGCTTCTTCTGGCCACCAAGCATCAAATTCAGAATTTTAATTCTGAAAGTAGTAAATTTCATGGTGGTTGTAAATATGGGACAAGAGGAGAAGATGCTTATTGGAATGGTTGACCAAAGTCCTCTGTCACAAGTCCGAGAACTCCTTAAGCGCGGACTATTGATAAACTTAGGCATGAATTATATCCATGTTGGAGAAAGAACTTACAAGGCCTTTCTGGAGAAGCAGAAAAGAAAGAAAATGATTAAAGAAGGAGATCAAGGAGGAAAAAATATTTTAACACTGCAGCCCAGATACTCAAAGGTATCTAATGGACTGTTGCCACATACGTCTATAGAACTCCTTTCAAACAAGGATCTAAGAGTACTTCAAACATTTGTTAATTGAAGATTCATGACACTTCTGTGAGGTAGTTGTTGTTCTTCCTATTTTTAGATCTCAGTGGGAAATAGGTTTCCTATCTCACAAAAAATTGAGACTTCAAAAATATTTCCTGGTCAACATTGAGACAAAACTGAGACTTTTGAAAATTTTCGTGAAAAAACGAGAGAGAGAGAGAGAGTAACCCCAGAATACCTAATTCAGAGCAGGGGCTTGACTCTATGTCTCCCACATCCTGGATGAGTGGCCTAACCATTGCTTATTCTGGGGTGAGTTCTCTCTCTCAATTATTTTGAAAGGTCTCGCTTTCATTGTGCATTGGATGAAAACAATTTTTGAAACCTCAGTTTTTCACAAAACAGACATTTGTTTTCTGACCGACCGTAATTTAGAGATTTAGCCTAAGGCCAGACAAGAGTGGTACTTACCTAAATGACTGACTGACCAATTAATTCAAAATGATCGAATCCATATTGATCACATATAGAAGCATTGGTACAGGGTTATTACTGGAGCTGGGTAGGAAATGGTTTTCCTGTCCTGGGTGAATTTTCAAGATTTTGAAAGTTTTCTTTTCCCACGTTGGGACAAAGTATTAAAATCTCAAACTTTCATGAATCGAAAAAAAATTGGACTGGACCAATTGAAATATGCTGACTTTGACCTTTTTTTATCCTTAACTTTTCCTTTTATCCTTAAAATTTCTAAACAAAAAGTAGTTTCTACCCAAAAAACCAGAACTTTAATGTTTTGAAAATGTTACGGTGGGACTTTTTGACAATTTTCAAGTTTATTTTCGAAAAAACTTTGAAACAAGAAATTTGTCAAAACCCAACATTTCAGTTTCAGCAAATTGCCGTTTTCTGCTGATCAAAGGTTTTGTGGAAAAATTCCCTATTAGCTCTATTTATAACCGTATGGCATGCTGGCAGGCCAACAGTCTGCCAATGGCAGTGCTGACAAGGCAAGACTAGGGAACAGGGAAAACTAGTTTTCTTTTACCAGATCAACAATATCCATGACTAATAAACCCAAGGTAGCTAGCTATCCTCTACTAATGTGTATCTGGTTATACTGATATTTCTGCCTGCAATCAACTGCAGATGTAAGAGAAAGCAGGCACAATTTTATGATGCAAACAATACCTGCAAAAAGGGAAGATGGGCCTTTGAAAATGGAGCCCATAATGTGTATGCACTGGACAAAACTTCTTTCTCAGTCTTCTCAACAGCTGGGTCAGTATTTGCTCAGAGAGAAGTTGTCTTTCTGCTGAATCATCAACCCCACTCCTTGCCATATGGAGTTTTTTGTATTTCTTGCAGGCCTCCTATCCAAATTCAGATCCTGTTTTACTTGTGCAAATTAGATTTAATTGGGCCACAGCATAAGGATATTTGGCTGGAAGCCCTAAAGAAACTGGCTGGGAAACAATCTTATGGCTTCTACAGCCTTTTTGTATGCATCCATCCGCTGCATTCAGCTGGCTGACTGGATCAAAGCCATCAGAAGACTAAGGATTAATATTATTATATATACAGTTTTCTAGGCAACTACACTTCAAACCAAGGGGCTTGTGACTAGGTTTTATAACAAGTCTGGGACTCTGAGATTTTTTGGGGAGTGGGGGATTGGCTTACATTTTTGGTTTTTATTAAGTGTTTTCTAACTCTACAGACATTTTATAATTTATTCTTCTGCAATTCCAACTTCTAGGACCAAACGATAACAAAAATTAACCAGCAACGCTCTCTTCCTCCCTAAATATAGTAATCTATAAAAATCAAGAAATGTCAATTCCAATGAAAAATGTACTTAGCATTTCGTCATAATGTGGTTTATGTTAATTCACCAGATCAGGCCATTAAAGTCTCTGTCCCTCAGTTTGATATAGTTACTTCACTATGAGACAATATAATTTCTGTGCTCTGAACACATTAGAATTTAATTAGTACTGGCACAGAATAGTAGTACCTTGAGTAAAAGAAAGACTAAATTGCTTCATTTCTGGCATGGAAAATCAATGCACCTTCTATTCAAACTTGATTTTCATTTAATTATGCTTCTAAATGGATTTACAGGAGTCTATTTTGGATTATAATATAATTAGCACATTAACAATTAAAATACCACCAGAACTGGATCATTTATCCAGGTATCAAAGAAACTTTGTCTTATCGTGATTATGGGATCTGTTCTTCTATTAGGTTCATGTACTTCTCACTCTTTTCAATGGAAGTGATGCTCTTGCATTGGCACTGGACTATACCACTGAAGTCTCCAGCTGCAGAAAGATTATTCTTTATCTTCTCCCTGTTTCTCAGAAAAGGTCAGAATAAATTGGGCCTGATTTTGTATTATTCAGATCCTGTATAGGGGTGGTGGATGGAGGGTAACACAGGGGACTCTACGCTATCTTTGCCCATTCGGTGGCAGCTGGGAGCCTGTTCACTCTCCTCCACCATGATTAGAGTAGCCTAAGGGCTCCTCCAGCTTTTTATGGTCTTGTATACATAGACCCTAATGGGCCCTGGGAATTGGGGAGGAGTCATTGTACAATGCATTCTCTTCATACCCCCTCCCGGCTCTGATCATAACACTCACTTGAGCAGAGCCAGTCATCCTGCACTCTGGGGTTTATCAAATGACGGGAAGGATAAAATCATTGTTTTCACTGTGAAGAAATCCAGGATTTAAATGGATGTTTCTGTGATTTGAATTCTTTGGCTCACAGAGGTGAAGGCTAATGACACTATGATGAAATGCACCCCTATATTTACACACGACTGTTTTAATCTTTGTACAAAATATGCCTTGTGAGGAATCATTAGAAAACTAATAGCTTGCTGTCAGTACTATCATGATGAAATGTATGTAGCAGCATTATATAAGCTGAAATCATGACTGAAGTATGCTTACCAGACAATCTGGGGAGAGGGTAAACCTGTTTCTCAAAGACAAAGGACAAGCTACTGCCTCTAGTCAAGTGTCATCAAAGCTGATGGGCAATCACCTCTCAAGTGGCTATTCTTTGGCAAGGAATGGGGCAGGACCAAACAGATCTGCTTCTTAGCAACCAACAGCAAGGATCCCTTTTAAACACCAGGCTCCTTAAGTCCAACTTCACACCAGGAATGAACTTTACCTAGGAGTAACCCTTCAGAAAATACATTTCCAAGGGCGACTGAACTATAAAAGTGAGGGACAAAACACCCCAAGTTCTCTCCCTGTCCATCTCTCTCCTTTTCACCTATGAAGATAAACAACCTATGGACTTTAGGAGAGACCCCAACCTGAAATTTGGTCAGCCTTGTTGCTGGGAGCATATGGTAAGAATTTATCTTGAACCAAGTCTAGCTTGTTAAGTTTTAGTCCTCGGCAGTGTGTTATCTTTATTTCTCTTGTAACCATTTCAGAATTTAATGTCTTATACTTGTGCTCACTTAAAATCTCTCTCTTTGTAGTTAAATAAACTTGTTTTATTCTTTAACTAAAAGCTAATCCAATGTTGTCTTTAAATGGAACCATGTGGGTAACTCCATTTATGGTAGCAAACTGTTGTATATTGATCCCTTTAGAGGGACAATGGGCCTAATTTATCTGGACTGTCCAGGACAGGGCTGAATACATGTTTTGGGGGAAAATCTGGGACTGGGAGTGTGTTGGGTAACCAAGGCTGGTGGAAGCCAGTGTGTGACTGATGTGTGGCTGGCAGGCTGCAGCTATACACAGACGCTCAGGGTGTGACCTGCATGCTGGAAGGCTGTTTGTGAGTGGCCCCAGTGGGAGCTACAGAAGCAAAGCATTGTGAGGCACCCATGTTTGCAGGGCAGGGGTGACATAGTCCCTCACTGATCTGGATTGCACCTCAGAATGTCATAGAGCCTAACCAACCCATCACCCCAGCTTGATGTACATGACCCAACTCTGTTCTCAGTTATAGCTGCCTAAGTCCCAATAGGAATTGCAGACATGTAACTGAGAGCAGGATTGGACCCCATGCTTCTGCTACTTGAATCTCAATTATATCCACCCTCAAATCGTGTTTGAAGCTCATGTAGCAATGACACTAGCTCTGTTCCATACCTCTTATACAGTTTGTGTCACTTTAAAGCTCACCTGGTCTACAAGGGAGACGGTCTCCCCTCCCCCGCCAATCCCCATTCCAAAAGAGCCAAACAGAATACAACTCACAGGGCCAGAAATTCTCCACAGGGCAAATGATCTTGTAAATGCCTCATTTACAACCTACTGGTTGTTTTGTATTTTCTGAACTATTCCACATCAGCCCCATTCATTTCTGATTTCGCTACTTTCACCTGCAGTTGAAGGACATTCCGCTGCTGTATATTTTAATTAAGTCTCACTGGAACACAGTTGTTTTTCAGTCTTTGGGCATCAAACTGAGTTTTATTCCTACCCATGAGCAAACTTATAGCATTGGGGTAAATCAAATAAGAAATAAAAACTTATTTAATACTCAAATACATATTTTCCAGGATAGTCTTCTAATTCCTAATGTGCTTATAATGCTGGTTCCCATTATATTTCATTTCCCCCCTGCTGCTGCAATTTATTTTTCAAAGCAACAGTGTAACAAAAGAACAAAGGAAAACATACCTGGAAAAGCAATCTTTTAATAAATTTGGTACTGCACAAAAAAACTCCATTAATCTGGCTTAAAAATATATTGTTATAAATGCCTGCAGAAAACCCTGTTTTTTGGTTATTTGAAAATTTAAAAGTCTTAAGATGCCACATTTTTTCCATTTGGCAGTCAATCGGCAGAGAAGCAAAACTCAAGGAAAAAACCCACGTATACCCTTATCTCATTTATATGGAGCACAATGTGTAATGGCAACTATTGCTGATCATGCCAATTGCCTCATTAAAAGGAAAAAGTAAATGTTTAAAACTTTTGGACTGCTTCATGTTAAGGTTCCCTTTTAATCTTCCTATCTGAAATCCATGAATCAATTAATGGATAACTGATACGTGAAAGTGACTGTTTATAATTGCTTGGGTAAAAGACAGAAAATGTGGACAGACTATTAAGGGTCAGATTTTGATATATTTACTCCTGTAGATCTTACTCCCAAATGGGTCCATTATGTTTCAGTTGATCTATTTGTGCAGTAATATGCCACTAACTTATACAGGGTATTGGAATCTGTCTCTAAAGTAGATACAAACCCAATTGCTTTCCGTATTTCCAGTCTGAATAATTGTGTACAATTAAAGTAAATAAATGGATGGTTGAACAGATGGCTGGTGTAGGCTATTGAGTTTCCAACACTTCAAATTCATTAATTGATCTATAGATTTTTATTTTTTTTAAGAGCAGAAGGGATGACTGTGATCAGCTAGTCTGACCTCCTGTATAACACAGGTCATAGAATTTTACTAGGTAATTCTTACATGAAATGCTATGTCAGTAAGAATAGGTTATTTTAAAATTGAAATTAAATTAAAAATTAATTTTTAATTAAAAATTGCTGATGAGAAGGATAGAATTAGTAGTTCTGCAAAATGAAGGGCTATAACCCATCTGTAAAAGCTCTTTTCTAGTTGTACAATATTATTTTCTATGATTTGGTTGCAAAGATAATTATTGTCCCAAACAAACTCCTAGTTTGCTGAAGCTTCAACATAAACTCCCTTGTATTTCTCTCCTGGTAACAAGTTGCTTCATTGTGTACTCACCTTGTACAGGGAAAAGCATATTACAGGATGGAATTTTTGTTTTTCTGTTTTTCCTTTTAAAAAAATCCAAACAAACCTAGGAAATTCCATTTAAAAAATTATAAAGGTTGCAAAGTGAAATAGCACTCCCTGGGCATAGAAAATATTTTTAGAACTGATCAGAAATTTTCCAAAGGAATGTTTTTCCATTGGAAATATTGATATGTCAAAAGTGAAATGTTTTGTGAAATTGTGTCAATTTCAAAGAAATTTCCTTTTTGGGGGAGAAAAATGAAGACAACATGTTTTAATAAGGTCGAAATGTTTGATTTCAATTTTTAACATTTTATTAACAGAATGTTTTGATTTCTCTAGTCATTGAGAGTTTTATTTCATATTTTTTAATTAAAATGTTCAGGTAGGAATGAAACGTTTTGATTTCTTTGAAACAAAACATTTTGGTTGTCTGAAACTTTTAGAATTTTATTCTCTGGGAAATTTCAACTTTTTGTAAATTCAATTTTGGAAGGAAAAAAATGGAAGTCACAGAATTTCCCATGAAATAGAAGATAAATTGTGACCTTCTTTTTATTTCCATGATCAATTACTCCTTTTTTTTCCTGCAGGACCCTTGGTTCCTTCAGGCTCTAATTCAGCAAAGCACATAAGTGTAGGTGCTTGTGATGTGGTGGACTAGGTCTGCAAGCCCTGCCTCACCCTGCCCCGGAATAGAGCAGTTGAGAAGTCCTCCAGGCAGCCTACAGTGGCTGCAGGGGATCAGCCAATCAGAGGGGCTGCTGGAGTGACCAATCAGGGGCCAAAAGGGCTAGATAAAAGGGAGCAGCAGAGATAGAGCATGCAGCTACTGCCTGGAGCTCGAAGATGGAGGACTGAGATGGGCCCCAGTTGGGTTGTTGAAGAAGACAGTGCCTCTGGGAGGAAGCCTTCAAGCTGTGGCCTCAGACCAGGCCCGAGAAAAGAACTTGAGACTATGTCCCGGAACGGGGGACAGTGTGTGTGGCTCAGCTAGGGGGCTGAGCCGCTGAAGACCTGCTCAGAGAACCACTGGCTGAAGAAAGGGGGCACTTGCAGGATGTGGGTGCTACTCCGCTCAAAACTGTGATAGCAGGCCCATGTCAACCAGAGAGGGGGTGCTTGTGGTCGGCAGATGCTGACGCCATTACAGAGCTTAATTTTAAATAGATGAGCAGGGCTACTGGTGTCATTGAGGCTGCTCAGATGCATAGGTACCGTGGTGAACTGTGACCCCAGCATCCAGGCTGGTAAATGTGGCAACGATCCTTTATAATGAATATCATGTTATCATGAAATTTGGCTGTATCATAATGCATGTGTACAAGGGGCAGAGTTAAGACTGCTCAAGCAATCTAATAGTTGCATTTCATGACATTTTAGTGCTTTACCTTGCAACTCTAACAAGCTTTTAACATTGCTTTTTAGTAAGGAATATGCTTGGAAAATGCTATACTTTCCTAGGTCTGTGTAAATTATTTCCTTCCTCTACAGCAACAGACTTTTAACCAGATGTGTGTGAAAAGCTTTCCTCTTGAGTTTTAATCTGAGGATACAATATTTGATTGTTCCCTTTGCTTCCCTTCTGATTGAATCTCCTTTAGGACCTGTGGATCAAGTCTTTGAAGGATGAGAACTGGACTCAGTTTTAAGTAATGGATTGAGAGACACGTTAAAAGCAAGGAATAGAGGTTGAGACCTTAATTAAAACAGTTACATTCCAGGGAGATATTGATGAACAAGGAGATGCTAGGGGCTAGAATGTTGCCATAAATGTTTTTCAGAGTCCACTTGTACAATGACACAGCTAATGTTCGGTTTTATTATTTGGTTCTGCCTTGGTAATATGTGATAAGCACACTTCAAAAGGTTTAGAGCTATTGCTGAGGTGGTACTCATGTATTGCAGAGATGGGCAGCCACAGAAGAACCTAGACGCGTGAATAGATGCTGGAAGAACAAAAGCTTATCTGAGCCCAATTTTCTGAGGTTTTCTAATACTCTCTGATCTGATTCCTTCTACTCTGTGGTCCCCCTGACACAAGCCTTCTGGGGAGAGTTCCTCTCATGCAGCTGAAGGTCTCATTGCAAGTTCTGACAGCCTCTGCTCTACTGCAGCCACTGCTTTGTCCAGGTTTTGTGTACTCTGGGGCTATATAGCTCATCATTTGTATTTACCGGTACCTGGGGTCTGACAGGAGCTGCCAGACTCTGCCATGAGATCTTGAAAGGAGGGGAAGAAGGACGTAGGCACCCCCTGTTTGAGGGCATCTGGACTTAATTGGGGTGTTCTGGTTGGGAAGACCCCGAGTGCTGCAATTTGGCCTTGGAGACTATAACTCCCATGATACCTTGGGGAAGAGAGAGACTTCCACCTCCAGGTGTGAGAGGTGCCTCATTTTTGGAGGCAGATGCAGTATGTGGTGGGCTCCATTTTGAGGGGGGGGAGGAGTGCTAATAAAAAGAAAAAAGTAATTGCTGAGTGGCTGGAAATCTTCTCTGAGCTCCATCCAAGTGGGACACCAAATGGGACCATCCCCTGTTCTGACTCAAGAGCTGTTACCGGTCCCCTGGTCAGGGGAAGGGGGTTGCTTTGTGGAGCTATGTCTAAGCTAGGAGCTACTGCTAAATTGTAGATAGAAAGCCAGAAACTATTGGTGCTTTGACCATGCAGGGAGCCAAGAAAGCTGTTGCTGGGCTTTATGGGAGCTGGGGCAAAGGCTGTTGCTGTGATCAGAACTGATTGAAGTTGGCATGCAGTGAAAGCAGTGGGAGTAACAAGTCTTTTGTTTGGGAAAGTGCTTTCCAGGGAAAGAGGTTAGCGAAGAGACCTTACGTGGTTTCCTTGAGTCTGAGAAGAGAAGTGGTCTTGTTGTCTAGCCAGTATCCAGAGTTCCTGACCTCTGGCTATAACAACTCCCATTTTCACAGGGGTTGTGCAGCTTGGATTGATTCCCAAGTTAGAATCGGTCTACCCCTTGTTGACTTGAACTACTTAACCAGACCAGCAGAGTCCCAGGTGTTAAGGGTTTCATGTCCACCCACGGAAGCATCGAGAATTCTGGAATTAAGAGGAGTGCACGCTCAGGGGTGTGGTAACTGGTAGTATGTAAGTTGGTTACATTTCCTTACTACCGTGAATGGCATTTATTAATTGATTTTATTGACGTGCCCCCTACTGACTTGAAGTGGTTGTGGCATTTTAATGAATCTCAATCTGTTATATCCTGTTTTTCTGAGTTGTGAAGTAAAGATACGTTATGCTCTTAGATTAGAGTTATTTTTTGTATGGAGTTTATAACTGGTACTTCTGGGTTAAACCCATTGCACAGATTAGCTCAGTTTATTCCTGGAGGTTCCCAATCAAGCGGGGGCATCACCATTAATTTTCTTTTCAGTAAAAGGATTGCAGCAGAAGGGTGGTTAGAGGATTCCCACCTATCCAGCATCACCACTGGGCTATTCAAGATCTCCTTTACTGCTGATGAAAATCGGGCACCCTGGCATGCAGGTGTGTGTTGCTTGCTACCGAGTAACCTGGGAAGTTAGACGGGGTTTACAAAAGAGTATGAGTATTTCAGAATAAGTTAAGTGGGAGTCTGATTGAAATCAGTCAGGACTTGAGGAAAAGCTCAGGTTTGACTTGGTGTAGGGGATGATTCAAATTTGGGGCCAGTTCTTCTTTCTAATCCACTTCTCCCCGGGGAGGACAGAGTATTTTTTGATCTTGCACAGGAGAGTACACCTATCCAACAGACAGTATCTACAATTGATTATAATAAAACATTGAGCCTGGTTCCTCCCATGGCACATGGACATGCGCTTTTCTCTGTATCCCCACTTCTATGCCTAGAGGGTTAACTGTGCCAAAGCCATTCTAGGAGACAGGTTAGATCAGTCTATGACCTCAAGCATCCAGGTCTCTCTGGTACCCAGACAGGGCTAAGTTTTGTGGTTCTTTAACATGGTTCCAGGCCCCAGTGAAGTTGTAAACAGCTTGTTTCATTGTGCTGCACACCAAGAAGATTTACTGCTGCCTGATGACTGAATCACTGGGAACAAATCTGTCCCATTTGTCTTATACACCCCAAAATCATGAGTCATCTCCTGCCATGAGATCTCATGATTCCTCATGAGAAAGTCCACTTTGCTCAAAGTTTGAGAGGCATTCTGTTAAAAACAAGTACTGCAACATGATACATAATGGGGCTTTGATATTGTTTTAGATTATTTGAAATTGACAGTCCCACTTGTGGGTTTTTTGGGTTGAAGGGGGATTGGTTACCTACTTGGGGAATTTTATCTGCTAAATTGGTTCCAGTTGTCTCTGCAGCGTGTTCTCAGAAGTATCTGGATTAAATATGATAAGAATTGATTAACTGTATGAGAGAATCCCTCAAGGCTATCAGATACTCTACTGCTGGGAGGGGGAATCTGAGCCCACACTCCAGCTCTGTTTTATCTCTTAAACGATACTGTCGAGGTGGTTTTGGGTGTGTCATCTTATTTCAGATAATCTTTTTAACAGATTATATCCTTTGCAGAAAGATATTAAGAATTACTTTTTAACACAGTTCAGTCCTTAGATGCCTGTTTCCACAAATGTGCTAGTAATCCCTGGGTGGATTACATCTACTACACACATGGTGGACACCATCATTGTTTTAAATACTGGATTCTCAATGTCCTGTTTCAGCATCACTGTTGTTTGTCTTGAAGAGTACTTTTGGCAGCAAAATATTTGGGGTCTGGGTGTCGATCAAAGGAGATCTTTTTAGATTAGCAGCCATTTTATGCAGGTAGTAGATTAGGTTTAATTGATAAGAACGCATGTCAGGCACATCTTTGAGTGGCTGGCAAACTCAGGTGAACAAGCCACTGGAAGCCTGTGAACTTAGTGCTGGTTGTCTGCCAAGCTCCCACTTTATCACAGACTTAAATGCCCCAGCTGTGCAGGTCGCATGTTGATCCTACAAAAGAGACATGCAGTGATGAAATGGCATTCTCAGACGATCTGACTGTCACTGAACTTTAGTCCCAAATTGTACTGGAATACAGCAGTTTAGAATTTTGTAGGACAACATTGGATTGTGGAGAAAAGGCCTGTCAGAGGAAGGAGAGTAAAAGGGGCCTCCAAGGATGGTCTGGGCATGGTGACTTATGCTTTGTCTACTAACTCACTCACCATCACCAGTTCTAGCTCCCAAGGGCATGGGGATAGTCTCTTCTCCCGATAGGGGGTTTGGAAGCATCACTGCCACCACTTCACGATGCAGTTTGCTGGAGGGCCTGGCAGTCTCAGTGCTTAGCCTGCTTTTCCTTGTGTCTCAAATTAGCATTCTATTGTGCTATGAATTATGGGGTTCTCAGATCACCCCTCATAAATCATAACACAGCAGTGGGTTAAATTCAAACATTGGAGGCAAGAGAGGTCAGCTAGGACCTGCCTCTCTCTCTCCTCGCTCTCTATCATAGTGCCCAGCCCTCCACCACTGGATCCAAGGTCTATTGTGCCCTGGCCTCTTGCCAGGCAGGCCAGATCAATGACATTTGTGCTTGACCTGACACTGATTTGAGTGAGTTCACAGTTCCAGGCCACTCTCAGCCTGGGACTATCAGGGAATATTTAGTTTTCCTTCAACACAATAGGATGTATCATACTCTCAAATGACTATAATAAGGCTGTGAAACTAATTTCCACTATGGTCTTGAGTCCAGTGCTGCAGAAGCAAAAGCTGTAATGATTTGTTATATATTAGCTAGCCACTAGATGTCTCTATGCATTGGGTAGAAGTCCAGGCAGGGCAGGGTCCCTGGGAAGCTGGAACTGAAGCTGTGTGGAAGCCTGATTGTTTGTGCCTGTAATTGTAGTGATTTCTCTAATAAATGCCTTCTGTTTAAGATACATTTTGATTCCTGATATCATGGTGAAAGCTATTTATAGTGCATTCATAGTAGTGAATCACCCTGCACTCTCTGAAAATCTCAACCTTAATGCTCATACTAGAGTTACAAAGGAGTCTAAGGAAGTTAAGTGCCGAAATTCAATGGGAGTTGAAAATTCCAGTCTAAATTACTTTGAGATAATTTAATTTAGAGTAAACTCATTTCCTTCTAGACTTAGTCAAACTAATTACTGTGAACTAGATTCCCTATTATGGCATAACATTTGTCTTCATTTAAGCACTGTGAAGTATGAAGGAACTCAAATTTATCCTTATTTCCATTCTGGCAGTTCAGCAGTCAGGCTGGCTTTCATTACATTCACTAGTCTGTTCATTCACCAGAAAGAACCTGAACTTGTTAAAGGGATTTTGAATTGCTAACTCCAAAGGGGAGTTGAGGTTGTTGAGTAGTTGGGTGCTTCGCAAGATCCAGGTCTAGATGTTTATATCTTCAGATTAGAGCAGAAGAAATCTGTATTGTGTATCTGTTTTCCACAGGGGTACTGGGTAGGGACAGATTATAAATTATGCATGGATACAAAGATCCTGTCTCATAATCTTTGGTTATTGTCATCCTTTGCTGTTTTACATTTGATTTGAGCTGTAATCTCCTTGGGGCAGGGACCTGTCGATTTTTTCTTTGGCCCAAGCACACATCTGATATTCTGTAAACCATAATAAATAACTATTCAGTCTTTGCAGTTGGATGGACCACATATCTTATCACATCTAGACCTCTGGATTCTGTCGTCAGTCATAAAACTAGTCTACAGAAATCACTAAGTGTAGATCATACTCTGGGATGCAATAATTTGACTGATAAACTGGTATCAGATACCCTAGAAATGCATTTGCTATAGGCACAGCAGTGATGAGAAGTGCCTTAGGTAAGGTGTCTAGAACATTAATGGACAGTGCTGTTTTTTAAATATATTCTGCTTGAAATTACATCAAAAGAGCTTTTAAAGAGCACTGTGGGGAATCATGCTACAAGTTAGCGAGGCTTGGAGTCTATTTCTGACCCTCTACAAGAACAAAACTCTGGAATGGTTTAGAAGTTAAAACATCTGAGTGTGTGCAATCTGGGATTCTTTTGAAGCAAAACAATATGATATTTTTAAACCTCAGTTTGAAACAGGTGAAACTTCCCAAGTTTTTTATCCTCAGAGCTGTGCTGTAAAATGCTCTGACCGTGAGTTAAAACAAACAACAAATATATTCCTAGCAACCCCAGCACCATGGCATTTGTAGTATCTAAACTAACAGAAAATGGTTCGGTGGTTGAGCTTTGTTGGTTTTTTTTCAGTTTGAACCAAGCAAAACTAATAGTAGTGATTTCCCGCCACCCACCCCTCCCCCCGGTCAAAATATTCATGATGGGATTTGTTATACCCTTTAGTTTTCATTAGCCAACTCTAATTGCGAAATGTGCTTGTTCAAAATCATTAGCTGATGTATTTTATGTCAAACAGTGATAATTTCAATTAATAGAAAAAGAAAAAGCTTTTGGTGCCACAACGAATACTTGCTTGTTAACATGCTATTAGTGTGTAGCCTTCAATTTTCTGTTCAGCAGACAATGCAAAACAAGGCTGAAGCAGATATGACTTACACACATTCAGAGCAGATTATGTAAACTCCTTTTTCAAATTAAAGAGGGCTAACAAAAGGCTTCACACCTAAGCTTTCACGTGCTTTGGAATAAATGCAAGGTAACAGAAGTCTGTATTTTACAGAGATGCAGTTTTTTGCATGGGGTGACTGGACTGCGCAGGTGTGAAACCCATCAAACACTGCCATTGCATAACTTTCTGATGCACTTCTTCCACTAGGAACTGAACTGAGTCCATCAACTCACAAATAAAGCTGTTCAAATACCCCCAATTTTTCAGTCTGGTGGCCAAAAACGTCAAAAGATTTTATTTCAGGACAAACAAAATTGGTTTTTATATTGGGTCAAATGAAACATTTCATTTTGGGTTTACCTTTATAAAAATCAAACTGGAGCAAAGTAGTTTTGAATAGAAAATGTCATTTTTTTTCAAAAAAAAAATCAAAATGTTGTATCAACTTTTTAAAAATTTGTTCCAACACAAATCTGTGAAATGTTTTGATTGATCCTTTTCTGACAATGTTTTTCAAACCTGGAGAATGAGAACTGTTACCCACACAGACATTTAGATCCAGTCGGAGACCAGTTCTACTCCTGAATACTTGAGACACATCCAGAGGGTGAAAGCACACTATGACTGTATACAAAATGTTTAGTGTAGCCATTGGAATCCCCATTTTAACAGTCTCATAACTAGAGATGAGATGATGTTTGAACTGGAATAGGTTTAGAACAGGGCTTGAACTCACAGCTCAATCAGGGCTAGGATCCAGGTTTGGATTCAGTGGTGCTGATCACTTGTGTACCACTTTCCAGAGATTTTTAGCTCCAAATAGGAGAAAGCTTGCAAGATCAGTTGTGTTCAGATATGAACCAGATAATCAGGTCCCAATCAATTATGGATCCTGTGGAAACAGGAAAATGTTTGTATAATTTTTTGTAAATAAATATCCAATGTCCCTCAATATATTGGTGATATTATCCTGTCTGGATGCATAGTTAGATCAAAAGAGGTTGTTAAAAGAAACGAGGCAGGAAAGGTTAAAAAATGGTTTGGATAAGGAGCATCCCCCACAAACACATGAGGAGGGACTCCGTAGGTCCAACTCTGTGACTGGGCTGTTTGGTCATGGCTGAGAATGTGAAGATCAAAAGCCACTGACCTGTTCAAAGGTGCTCCTGGTAGAAAGATAAGGGCGGGGGGGACGGGACAGCAGAGACTGAGCAGGAGCATCCTGCAGGCTGCAGTAAACTGACCAAGAGTCAGGGTCTCCTGGAAGCAGGATACAACTTGGTTCCCATGACTAGAACAAGAGACACCAAGGTTAAGTCACGTCTACCTCGGAGCATGAGAGGAATGTCAAGCATAAGTAAAGGTCTCTGTTTTAGAGCCATGTTTCTGTGTACAGCACAATGTACATATTGGGCACAATAAATTATACTTTGTTTTGGAGAAGCTGCTTCTGTGTCTGTAAGCACTTTGAGACAGGTCCTTTGGTTCTGTGTGTACAGCACCTAACACAAAGGGGTCCTGGTTCATGAGTGGGGTTCCTAGGCGCACTATTGTCTCACTGATACTGCTGCTGTCTACAGGCTTGCCGAGGGAAACTTTTGCAGGTGTCAAGCCCATCAGTAACTTGTTTGTAACCAGAGGGGTGAAACCCAGAATGGTTCAATTCTGGGATCCCACCCAAAGAGAAGTGGACACATGGACGGGGAAAGGTCTTAGCAGGAGCAGAGTATCCAGGGACTACGACAGAGCTGTCCCATAAGCAAAACTATAGAATACCAGGCTGCAAAAACAACCTGTCCCTGAAATTTGAAGGTATTCAGATTATAGCCTCTGGGTTTGGCACATCTCTCCTCATAATATCAGGCATTAGCATATAACTGACTTAAGTATTGCACAGAATTCCCTTAGCATTACTAACACGAACCATTTCACTGACAATCTATTATAATAACCTACACTTCCTCCCTGGAGAAAAGGCAGAAAGAAGAAGAATTCACAGTCGCTCTTAAATATACAGACTTAGCGGGTATAGCAGAAAAATACAACTAAGACACATTTTTCAGTCCGAATTCATAATCCAGAAAGGCAATATCTTTTTGGAATTATGTAGCAGTAATCCCTTCACTTAACTGTCCCTCCACCTGAGGAATGGGAGAAAAACAGTCTGGTTGAAGATTAGGACCATATATCCACCTCTGGTGTTAGAGGATGTAACTCCCTCTTACACAGGGGTGAATCAGGTCTTGCTTGTGCACAATAACTGGGTGTCTCCACAGGAACCTCCACAATAACTGGGTGTCTCTTCACTTTTTCACATAAGTCCCTTGAGTCTGATTCTGTTCCCACTGCATTACTCTGCAATGGGATTACTTCTGATTTAAACCGGTGAGAGAAGAGAATTAGGTCCTTGAGTCCAATATCCTGGTCCTTCTCCAACACTCTAGTCTTCCACTAATAGTAGTCAAGGTGCTTCGTTACTCATGATCCTTTAGTCTCCCTAACTCTGTTGCAGTATGAGCCTTTGGATTCCACTTCCAAAATACCATTGCAAAGCAAAAAAATTATTCCGTGTCTTCCTGCCCCCTTCAGTACTTTACTAAGTTAGTTTCAGGCAGCTGAAGAGCTGCCTCTAATCTCCTTATATGGAAAGATGAGCACTGGGAGTGAAAACCTGGCTCCACTGAAGTCAGTGAGAGTTTTGCTAATGACTTCAGTAGGGCTAGGATTTCACCATGATCTTCAGAGGTCCCGAGCAGTCACAAATCCCTGCGCCTCAGAATCAGGCTCTGGGTTGGAATGCAGGATCTCAGTCAGAGACGAGTTAAAACCTCAGGATTCTACGAAAATATGATCCTCACAACCAGCGGGTAATGCCTTTAGCAGTTTGCTATGGAAAATAAATTATTGTAGATGGTCTTTCAAACCATCATTTTACAACATGTAAATAAAATGGCTTCTATTCCTAGTGAGAGGGGTGAAACATTGAAAGGAAACTCTATGCTCTATTAAAGCTTGATAATTAAACCATGATAGCAGAGTGCATTCCAGGGCCCCCATGCAGTAAAGTCCTGAAGTGCAAGTAGTTCCATTGACTTGAATGCTTAAACACACGATTAATGCTACACATGGGGGCTTAAGTGCTTTGCCATACTGGGGCCAGACTTTTGAGCTCTGGACACTCCCAAAGGCACTCGCCTTCTCTCTCCAGATGAGATTGACATTTGATCATTTGTTTATAACTTTGTGTGCAGATGGTGGGCCAGACTCACCCCTACTGGTGCAATCCTGCAAGAAAGCCTCCCCTGGGGCAGGGCAGGAGCGATCATCAGTGCCCTGCTGGTGGTGGTGGTGTGATTTATTATCTGTACTATGGTACCACCTAGAGGCCTCAGCCGTGATCAGGGCCCCGTTGAGCTTAGGCATGGTGCACATGGTAAGAGGCGCTGGGCTGTATGAGTTTAGTCTAGTAGACAAGTGAGACAAAGGGTGTGAGGGGAAACAAAGGCACAGCAGGTCAGTGACCGATCCAGGAATAGAATTTGGGTCTCCTGATGCTCAGTTTGGTGCCCTATCCAGTAGACCATGCTGCCTTCAGCACTAAGGGATGGCAGCTTTAAATTCAGCAAGGGGTTCTATAGGACTTCACTGGCAGAAGCTGCAATGGGAATTTACCTCCTGGGACACTCCCCTCTGCAACCAGCTCCACCAGTGTTCAGCGACACTGCGGGTCCATGAGCCAAGGAGGCAGCGGTTGCTGTGGCTGCTTTCAGCCATCAAAGATTTCCTCTGGATCCTGCATGAAGCCAGAGGCCCTCTGCTGGGAACCAGCCCCAAAGCCCAGGGAGTAAAATACAAGCTCACCATAGCCTGAATGCTGATCGCATTGGAAGTTAAAAGTTTGGCAAGACTCAGGATGCCTTATTTTAAACTCTCCCTGTGTATCTACAGTTTCCTAGCTGGTTGGATCTGGTTTCTCCCCGTTAGGTCCTGTGGTTGTAGAATTATTCACACTACTGTTTCTTGTTAAAGACAATGCCCTGAGGGCTTTAAGGTCTTGTTTGATCACAGAGCTAAAATATAAAGCTCCAGCTTCCCCTCTCCATTGTACCTAATTAAGGAATCTCATTAACCCTCTCTGTGGATGGATTGAGAGGCCTTTCTGCAGGCTGCTAATAGGTTTTTTGGTAGAACAGCACAGTTGTCTGACCCCTGGTATTAGGCGCTGTGTTAAATGTACCCTGTCAGCTCATGGCAGTGACATTTCCATTTCCCCCCAACCTCTGAGAAACTTTTCTGAACTAAGCACAGTTCTTTTAGGGTTCCCTCCCACCCCATCCTTACTATCCCTGCTGCTCATTATTGTGGATTAAAAATCCCCTACATTTCCAGGGTGTTTCATGATCTCAGGGTGGTATTTGATGTGTGTAATTAGTTACTGAGGGAAGAATGGTGACCCTGAGATAACCCCTACATGGATCTGCTTTCTCAACAGGTGGGGGCGGGGAGTCAGATTCACAATCCCCCATCAGCACCTTGGATGCTGGGGGGGAAGGGATCTCCGAGTGGGGAGAGACCAGGGCCAGGAGTCATATTGTTTTCCCCTTGCATAGAATACTTGGGGGAATTAATACAGACTGAGGTTATATTAACTTTCCCACAGCACCCACCCGCCACTGTTCTTGCACATCTTTAAGGGAATGGGCAAAAGGCTTGATCTGGACCATAGTGACTACTTTGCTGTATTTAGAAAACTATTTACAATTCTGTTTGACAGGAAACAACCGGTGAGCAGTTGCTAAATTATTGCACTATAGACAATTCTATTATTTGTATTACAGTAGCACGTAGAGGTGCTAACCAGGACTGGGACACCATTGTGTGAGGCACGGTAAAAGCCACACAGTGAGAGATCCAAAGAGCTTACAATCGAAATACCCAGACACATGATGGGTGCGGGGGAGGGGAAACAGAAGCATAGTGAGGCAAAGGGATTTGGCAGAGGTTACACAGCAGGTCAGAGCCAGGAACAGGATGCAGGCCTCTGACTCTCAGGCCAGTACCCTATCTACTAGACTATGGTACCTCTCAGATTTTAATCTTTATCACTTTAATGACTCATCTCCTATCAGATCAGTCTTTCCAGTTCAAGAGCCCTTCGATGCTGGCATGTCCTGTATGTACACTTCGCCTTGTGCACCCACCCTCACCGAAATCCTTCTTGATTGATGCCAAGAGCTCCTACTTAACTCTCTCAGGACGATTCATGCCACCTCAAAGAGAATAGGTACAGAGACGGTGGAAGCACTGTTCTTTTCCAATCAGTGATGATAAGCAAGGCTGAATCAAGTGCCATTGTATGCACAGCAAAAATCAAGGAAAGGGACAAATATTGAACCATGGTCCTGGGCTGCACGCTGTGCCATTCATGACTTTGTTTCAGAGGACACGGGTTTTAGAGAACATGGGTTTGCATCAAGATCACTGCAGACAAAGCAGAACAAATACCGCATATATTTTTCCACGAACATCAGCCCAGCTTGTATGTGTTTCCTCTGGCAGCACTCATCCCTCTGCATTCTAGTCGCCCAAGAGTGCTTGAGCAGTAAATGTACTCTCAGGTACATTTACATAGTTTCAAAGTCGCCTACACAAATACTCCTGCAAACCAAAATTCAAATACACCCACACTACCACACATGCCAGAGATGTTGGAATAGGAACAATACCATATGACTTGCGTAACCAATCACAACTAACCAACACAGCTCGGTTTCCAAAATATTTGAGAGAACCTTTCACGAGCAATCAACCAAGTTGGGCCATGATCATCTTTAACTGGAAAAGAGAGAAACAGAACTTACCCATGACTTCTGATGTTGACTCGGGTGAAATTCCCCTCTGTGCAGAAACCCAGCTCAAGAGGCATACACCACTCAAGTCTCTCACCTTATTTTGAAAGCCTGATTGGGATTGAAGCAGTGCACAGAATTTATGCTGGCTCCTTGCAGAGGGGTGAATTTCACCGTATGGGGCAGATCCCTGAAGTCAATGGAGTCTGAAGATCTGACCCTAAAGGTTTTAGTGGATGGCCCAAAAAGTCACAAGTGAGTGTTGTAACAAATAGCTGAATGCCCCTAATTGTTGAATGGCTGCAGTGTTACAAGCTTATTGCCATTAATGTCTGCTTTTTGTAGTCATTTGTTTAGCATATGGAAGATTTATGTCTTTTCAGATCATAGAATGTCAGGGTTGGAAGGGACCTCAGGAGGTCTAACCCCCTGCTCAAAGCAGGACCAATCCCCAATTTTTGCCCCAGATCCCTAAATGGCCCCCTCAAGGATTGAGCTCACAACCCTGGGTTTAAGCAGGCCAATGCTCAAACCGCTGAGCTGTCCCTCCCCCCATAGCATCCTATGATAGCTGATTATCTTGTTTAAGTAGGTTAACTTGTCTAAATTATGAAAGAGTGAGGATCCCTTGACCAAAATTCAGAAGAACACCAATGGGCTGTTCGTGATGACAAAGGGAATCAATAGAATATTCCAGCTAGAATAAGTCAACAAGTCAGATTTCATCTTCCTTGTGTTATGTCTTTCTGATCTTTATTGCTTCTGAAATATTGTTATGCTCAGTTCATATCCTAAAGAAAAGAAACATATTTTCCCAGTCTGTCTGCTTAGCAAAGGTCAGCTTGTTATGTTAGCTTATTGCTCACCATGTACTAATGGATTAGAGGCATTACTAAGATAACTGTCACTTTATATGTTGGTTCCCCTCCACATTGTAAGTATGTCAGTACTTGAGTTTGTTCATGAAATAAGAAGGGAAGTACAGAATTGTCAAATCCAAACTCCTCATGATTCAGATACATTTAAAAAGTTAAGTTCATAAAACCAAAGAGCTAGGAGGGGAGTGAAATCTGATCTTGAGAGATGATCTCAAGTGGCAAAATTTGGATCCAAATGTTGAATGATGATCGCAAGCTGCAAAGTTTGAGGATGTTTGGATCTGGGTTTTGATTTGGAGCACGATAAATATAGGGACCTCAGGGATTTTGTAGGGGCACGATAAATATAGGGACACCTGCTGGTTAGCACCTAAGGGAATGTTACACAACCATGGTTTCTCAAAGCACAGCAGCAGTCCGGCCATATGACTCACACACCTGCTGTGGGGACACCACCAGGGAATGATGTAGAGCCAAGGAAAAGGCAGCTGTCTGGCCCCTTTGTGATGCAAACATGAAGCAAAGGAGCCAGACTGATGGCCCAGGGTCTGGCCAATAAATTTCAGGGTACTCAAGATCATACTCTTCCTATGCATCTCACTGAGACCTTTATCCTCTCCTCATTTTGTTTCATTTAAATATGGGCCTAAACCCCAGACCTGTTCAAATGAATTTGCAGCGTGGACCGAATTCTATTTTCCGTGTAAGACTAATAATGGCACAGCAATGTGTCCTATTCCCTAAGCTCCAGGTGGAAGCAGAGAAACACTCGAAAGTTTAGAAGGAATCTAGTGCACTTCAGCCAGACTTCTCCTTCCTACATAAAAGTTAAAGGGAACACACAACAAGTGGGCAGATTCTGGGCCAGATTCTCTACTCAGATCCTGCCCCCTTGCGCCACTCAAGACATTTCCCTGTTGGAGGGAAACTCCCTGCTGGCACACGTGGACTGGCTGTGGCCACTCTTTTTCCTCACTGCAATATAGCGGACCCTTCATCGCTGGGATAAATTGCCCAGAAGCAGCATTAATTCTGGTTGGGACCGAGGCTGGCCTGAAACTAGCTTCCCGACACGCAACCACATCCCCTCATACACAGTACAAAGCTCCAAAGTAGGAGGAGATCAAGCCCCCAAGTGACTTTTCCAGCCATCTCTGTATACCATAATCAGAAAAAGAAATACAGTAGTTATAATAAATATTCTGTGCTTCCGTAGCACCTTTCACCTGAGCATCTCAACGCTTGGTCCAGCTCCCAGCTGCTCTAAGTGCCCCTGTGCCCATCAGCAAACACCAAGGCATGAATTCTGCCCCACAGAAAGTGGGACTGGTTGCTGGGTTTGGCCTGCACAACGCAGATATGGCATGCCAGTTAGGGGATACACCAGCAGATTATAGTATTTGTTGATAGCAGCACCATATGCTATCTGGCAACACAACGCTCCATCCTGCCAGTCTGCCCTGTAGAGTTCAACCCTAGCTGAAATAATTATTGCAGCAGAGCACGCGCACCACCCCTGCACTCCTAGGTATTCTGCTAGGTTAAGGTTGTCCCTACCTAATTCAGTATTACAGCAGCCATTTGAGGTAGGTACAAACTATATCAGGATGAGTTTAGCCACCTCTGGGGAGTGATCTGGCAGTGGGCTAACAGCCAAAGCAGGGGGGATTCAGGTAGGCAGAAGCTATCACATAAGTTGGAATCTAGCAGGAACTGAACTCCCTATGCTTTTTTTTTCAAATTGTCCTGAGAACTTTAATAAGTGGTTAGGAGGACCTTGGTTTTGAATCTGGGCCAGATGATGACTCTAAGCCACTGTAAGAGTTGGGTTACACTGCAGCAGCTTTCCCTGGAATTTCCCTCCAGGGATTTGGAGGAATACGCCCTTGGGCAGGAGATTTGGCACCCTTTTCTCTTGGGTGAAGCAATCACTCCTCATGAAACTGAGGATGGAGCCAATGATCTCATGCAAATCCCACTGCGTTATTGGATCTGAACTAGCCTGCTGACTAGTTGGTGGTTGCATGACATCGTTGGCTCTTCTCTCAACTCACCGCTTCCTTTTGATTTTGAGGGGATCAGCTACTCCCCGGATCTGGAATACAGCAGGTCCCTTGTTCTCCGGCCCCAGTGCTAGAGTAGCAGGGGGAAGGCTTCTTTTGATGGTTCCTTCTGCACCTCCAGTCTAGCCCTAGCTTGCTGCGTTGTTGGTTGTAATTAAACAATCATGATATTTTTCTGGGTTAATTTCCAGTGCAGTTGGATTTCTTCAATACAGTTCACAAGCCAAGTCTCTTTCACATATGTCGTGAAGGGGTTTGTAATTATCATGATTTTTCTTAGTGCACTGTATATAAAAGTCTGTTAGCAGATTATCAATTACTTATTCAGATCACGTGGAGCAGACATCGAGGGGCAGCTATACCTAAACTTTATGGGGAAAATGATTTGAATTTTAATAACTTTACCTTTTACCCGTGTTCCTTCTTCATGTCTACGTTTTTTATTTTTTTGGTTGATTACCATACGAATTGCTGTAGGTGATTTTGTCTGAAGGTAGTTAAAGAGTAGAAAAATAAGGATTAATCTTGACAGAATTTTTAATCATGTTTGCAAATAAATTACAGCCGCCAAGTGCCAGCTGTCATGGAAATGCATTTATTAAAACCACACAGAATCCAAACTGAGCCATTGTGGGGTGGCTTCAGCTATTTAGGAAGATGCCTATGTCTTGCCCAAAAAACATGTTATACCGCAATTCAGTGTGGCATCATCATATGATGATAGGGCACACCAAGGGAAAAAGACCAGGGCAAGAGAAGAAGCGTGGCCCAATGGTTAGAGCACTGACTTTGCAGACCTGCGTGCAAAGCCTTGCTCTGCCACAGGCTTTCTGGATGAGCACATCATGTAGTCTCTCTGTGCCTCAGTCCCCCAACTGTAAAATGGGGATAAGTGCACTGCCCTGCCTCACAGGAGTGTTGTGAGGATAAATACATTAAAGATTGCGAGGTGCTCAGATAATATAGCCATGGGTTGGGGGTGGGATGGATAAATTCTTAAGATAGAAAAAATGTGTGTGAAAGGAGTCATTGTGATGGTATAGAAAGAGGCGTTATTTGGCTGCATGTATACAAACCTGCTTGGGACATATCCCAACGGCTCCCTAACCCCATTTCCAAAATTGTAGTCATTTAAATTTGCCCAGGTTGGAGTTGCTGTAAAACAGATACATATGGAAGGTTTGGTGGGGTCTTCCCTAAAAAAATGTTGAAATTTCCTGCAGTTTAGGGGGTTTTAACATCTTTCCAAAGAGAGATTTTGCATTTTATCCATTAGAGATAACTTAGGTCTTCCCTCTCCACCCCCCAGAGAGCAGAGGGGACTGGCTGCTCCAGGCTGCCTCTTTCCACATTTGCATTGCACTGTTCCTAAAACCAGCTGTTTTCTGGGTACACAAAGCACACAGGCATATTGATTCACCTGTGTACTTAACACTTATTTGGTACCATTTCTTCTCTTCTTCTTTTAATTATTGACACCCGTAGGTCCTCTCATTGAACGTTTGGCAGGAGCAGTATCTATGGTTTCAAAGGTTTTCTTTTCAGGGCATTTTAACACACATGTAAATGATACTGCTCATCGTTTTCCTGTATGGCTATTACATTGTTGAGAATTAGATTTTCTTAGTCTAGTTTTGGCCTAATTCTGCTGCCATTGAAATCAGTAGGAACATTGACCATGGACTTCAATGGAAGTTCAATTTTGGTCAACGTGGAGTGTTTTTGTAAAGTCTGTCCTGGGTCTGGCTCTGAGGGGGTCAGGCCCCCATACTACCTATGGCAGGCTTCGCTAAGGAGAATGAGTCAACCCAGATCCACCTGTGGAATTGCCTAGGTAATTGGGTGGCACCTGGGCCTAATAAGTATGAGAAGAGAGGAAGCTCCTGAGGAGACAGGCTCTTCAGGGGAGTTGGGTAGGAAGCTACTTCTAGTGGTGTCTCCCTGGAGGGCAGGAGCTCATGAAAAGAGGAACAGGTCCAGGGAGAAAGTGGTCCCAAGCAAGGGACTGGAGCAGTGCTGGAGAATGAACTGGGCGTGGGACAACCTGGGGAACTACTAGGGCCGGGCTCAGCAAAGTGTTATGCCGTATCGGGAGTAGACTGGCATCTGGCTGGTCACCAAGCAGGGGCCCAGCCTGAGAGTGTTCTGGAGTGGTAGGGGCAGGACGTAAGATGATTAACTCTGAGGCAGAGAGTTTCCAGTGGAATAGCTGAATGAAGCTTTTGCTGTTTGCATGTTGTCCTTTTTTGTTAAATAAATAAGACCCTCTGAAGAGGGTGTTCTTTAATACCAGAAAGGCCAGCGTGGATTTGTTTATACCCTATATGAGGGGAAAGTGAGGCATGGGCTCCTTTGCAGCACCATGCCTGTCCACTGTGGACCTGCTGAGGTGTCCTCCACACCATTACACTTCCCTTTTACTTTGATTCAATATGTTTCTGTTCCAACCAAAGTACGGTATCACTTGGCACTTTTTATCCCTCGCTCAACTTTGATGGATTGAATGGAATGAAGGGGTCAGACCCTTATTTTGGTTTTCTGTAACCTAAACCTGACTGAGTTTTGCAAAACCAAACTTAAGCCCCAGAACATGCCAGTAACTTTACAAACCAGATTTTATTGGAACATTCAGAAGATAAATGAAAATAGGCACATGGGTAAGAAAGGAAGACCATTTCCAGGGCAGATTGACTTCTGTATTCCCCATTACTGGAATGACATCCAACCCTAAATGCTTGCACAGAGTCCTCCATCAAGATGTTGATACTTATCTACTTCTTAGCAGGGCTGCTGGTGTTTAATTGAATTAATCTTTGTAAAGTGCTTTGGGTCCTTGGGTGAAAAACTACAGAACTGGAAAATGCTTTCTTTAAAATATTTTCTTGTGGATAGAGCATAATCCTCAGCTCAGGGGATATGACAGATGAATGAGTGCACAAAATGCTTGCAATCATGGTGGAATTACAACATGACAGGTAGGAAGACAAGCAAAAGAAGAGAGATGATGAAATACAGCACCAAGAAAGTGAGGCAGCTGAATTCAATCAGCTGTTAGTGGTAACGTGCAAAAAGATCAGAGAACACAAGAAAATCCAAAATTAACATGCAGTGAATTTCCTGAGCACACTGCTTGTTTCTATGACTGGCTTTGGAGATTGCAAAATACTGTGTGTAAAGCATTTGTGTTCACATTGTTCCTCCTGGGCTAGTTTTTTCAGTAGTCAGTGTTGCTGCTCTTGTTTCTGAACTATGTACTGTTTCAGTCATCCACCTGTTTTCTTCTTCCTTGGAAGCCCAGCTACAGCACAGCATGAGGATCCATTCAGCAATGTCATCCTGATATTTAGGTCCAGCAGCCTTCCACAGGCACTGGGGTGGCACAGTGACACAATGAGATTCTTTCTTTCTGTTCTACTTGTCTCTCCAAACTATTATAGGCTGCACTCAGCTAATCCTTTCCTCTAACCAACCCCCCGTCTGCTGCACCTTTACAGTCTCTGAAATGATGCACCTCTAGTCCTGTTTCAGTCGTTTTCTTGGTACAGACACATTAGAATGGAAGAGCAGTGAATTGCAAGTGAGTTTACCAAGAAATGTCACAACATAGGCTAAGCATAGCTAAGCTGGTGTGATAAGATTGCCAGTGATGGACACAAACTGAATACCCCGCCAGACCACCTTGAGGACCTAACCAGAGATCAATCCTGGTGTCTATGTCCGTTTGGGATTTGCTATGATAATAATGTCAGGACCACAATTCTTTCAACATTTCAAAAGTATGTTGCCCATAATGCTGCCTTTGCTTTTCCATAGCCTTTGATTGTTGCCTAGTTGGTGAAGCTTCTAAAACCCTGTGTTGCCCTGGTGTTTGACACATGGTGGGTATTAAGTTTTTCCCTGCCAGCTCACTTAGGGCCAGATTGTCAGAGCTGCAGAGCAGTCAGAACTTCCAACTGAAAGCCATAAATCTTCACACCCAAAATGTGAGTGCTCTGTAGGGCCTGGGCTTCATTCCTGGCAGGGTGGATAAAAATCAATGATTTAAAAAAATAATTAAAAATTGGATTTTTTATATTTCAATCTGATTTTTTTTATTTAAATCTGCTTTTTTGATAAAATGCTTTTTGAGGAAAAAACCTATCGAAAGGTAGTTTTAATTAAGATACATTATAGCTCAAAGGTATGTCATCATGGAATAGGGATTATACATTCTAATTCTATAGTATGAGACAATATATTCATGTAATGTTTAAGAGAAGTTTTGTAAATGAGTTCCAATAGTTCATGGATTAGGGACCCAATCTTATGGGGTTCCACTGGATTCTGTATAGATTATTTAGGTTAATCTTTCTATCTACCCAATGGGACGCAGTGCTCAGTCTAGAAGATACCATCAGAGATGCTTAGTTTTACAGTTCTCAAACTGTGGATTTGTGTCTCCAGAGGTAACATGCTTGTTAACAGCAAAAATGTTTTAAAATAAATAAATAATATACAGAGGTAAGATATAACAAACCTCAACTCTATTGTCCCTCTGCAAATTTGTGTACACAGAGTCAATCCCTTACCTCTCTCTAAAAGTGCAAAGTTTCAAAAACTTCAATGAATTAAAAGCTTGTTGGGGGCGGAATAGATCTGGGCAAGGAGAAGTCTGGAGATAAATGTGAGAAGCAAATGACATATGCTTGTTTTGTTAAAATATTATATACTTGCTGTTGAAGAAAAAAATCCAGAATACTTAATGTTGTTGTCTTAGTTAAATAAAACAATTTAAATGTCTGTCTGATCTCCTCCTAATACAGTAAAGCAAGAAAATCCTCCCAATATTAATGATTAACCTGTTGAATTGGAGGTAGTTCACCTCCCAATGACTTCATAAATATCTGCTTCAATTACCTCTGTTAAATGAAATAACCACTCATTCATTTTCTGATATAGCTGTAAACTAATCTGAAAAGTTTTCAAAATAAATCACTGTTTAAAAATGTATAGTGTGTAGCTTCTAAAAATGAAGCCTACATCTGTCTCTGAGTTGTGAAGAATATGTATTAAGGTTATAACAACCAATAAGAATCCACTTTTATGTAGAAAACCATGCTTAAATTGAGTCTTTCTGACTAGTGATTTAAAGCATGGTTTAAATCAATTTGATTTAAATCAAATCCACCCTGATTCCTGGTCTCCTGTCCAGAGGCTGGGAGTGCAGCAGGGGTGCTCTTGGGGATATGGGACAGGTTTACAGACCTTATGTCATTCAGCAATGAACCCTCTGGCCATTTTTTAAGACTTGTTCCATCCAATTTTCCTCAGCTTGAAGGATGGTGATGATTTTCAACTGGAGCAGAGGTATTATAGGGAAGAAAATTAGGAGTATTTTTAGACCTCTATCAAGATCATCTCCTAGCTGACATGGATGGAACAACCAGACTGTGATGGGGCATCTGCCCCACACAGGAGTAGAAAGGGTTAACATCAGCTGGGAGCAGTGGAGGTGAGTCCTCTGGGTGGCCTGCCAAGGCTGTGTGAACCACAGCCAATCAGGAAGGAGTTGCAGAGAGTAACCAATCAAGGCCCAGCAGTCTCAGATAAGAAAAGCCACAGGGCAGAGCAGGGTCAGTCGCTGCCAGGAACCCCAGGAGGGAGTACTGGGTTCCTAGCCCATGGATGAAAGCTAGCACCATGGACAGAGCAGCTGCTGGCTGGAACCAGGGGAGTGAAAGGGAGCTCTTGGCTGGCTGCTAGGACTGACATGCTGAGGCCCATGGGGAAGTTGCCCAGGGAAATATATTGAGAAGTTGAAGGGGACTCAGCATGTGGCTGCCATTTACAGGGTCTCTGGGTCGGGACCTGGAGTAGTGGGCGGGCCCAGATTTCCATTCCTCCCCCTTTCCATTCACTACTGGGGAAGTGGCTGGACAGCTGGACTGCAGTACTAAACTCCAGAAAGCAGGAGTACAGATGGTTAGACGGCCAGAGGGTCGACTGTGTCTTGAAGAGGATGCCATGGTGCCTAGTGAGCCAGATTGGTGAACTGTTGTTAATAATTCTGAGGGTTGGTTCTCTCTTCCATCCGTCATACAATTACAAACCTTTTCATTATTTTACTTCCTGCTTCCCAGAAAAAATTACTCCCTCTGTGAGATGTGACCTTCAGCTGCTCATGTTTAATCATGATGTAAAATAATAATAATCCAAGCTCTAAGCTATATCAGTCTCATCTTTCATTAACTTTCCACTTTTGTTCTTAACTGCCCCATTGGACATCAAACTGGGCTGTGGATCTTGGCAATATTAATCTAATCTGTCAGTAACGGTCCTCTGTTTTCCTTAATCACCCCAATGAATCTTAGCCTGGTGGTTTGTTGCTCTTGTACAATTATATTTTTATCATTGTTATCTTTTTAGGGCTATTGTCATTTTCTTGCGCTAGCAATTTTTTAATAACATGATAGCATGTTATAGTTATAATGATGAACGGACTTCAAAAATTTGGGTCAATTTCCTAGGAATACCGAGGTTTATCTGATCTTCACACAAAATTTAGCTGAACCTCTTGGGCCTGCTCAACTATCTTGCAAGATTTCTGATACCTCCTCTTAATTCATTAGACTCGAGATGCTAACCAATTTGAATTTGCAGTAAATTGGGTGAAGATTTGACTCACTGAATATTAAATCTAGAGTTTGTCTCTCCAAAGTTAACAGATGCATGACTGACCAAGGTGACTGTTGCATATTGTGATATGTGACGTTATAGACCAAGGGCCCAATCCAGTACTGTTTACTCCTGTGAGTAGTTCCACTGAAGCAAATGGAACTATTTGCATGAGTAAGGACTACTTGGATACTTCCAAAGTAGATTAAGATAATTCATGATAAGGCACTCTTATTCCAGAATAAGAGCATCCACACATGGGGTTAATTAGGAACAGTTAATCCTCTTTATAGTCACACCCTACCTTGTCTACATATGAATTAACTTTCACATGTAGACAAGCCCTTACCACAGGTTACAGAAATGGACTCCAGGTACCCTCAGCCAGAAATGAGGTGTAGGTATTTCCTTTTAACATATGTGGTGGTGTTATTGAGCTTGATTATTTTATAAAATGACTTTACTCTGGCTAACAATCCCTGACCCCTTTTTTACATTTACAAATTTCTGAAACTTGTTGATGAATCTAATTCCTCTTTTTATCAAACGCATTTGGTAAATGCTTCTGTCTATATATAACCTGTCATGATCCTCTGTGTTGATATATGTATTTTACATATATCTGTCTTGTAATCTTGGTCACAAATTGCCGTAGCTCCAGCATTTCCTTTTTCAGGTTGAATGTCTCCAGTTTCCAAGCCCCATCACATGAGTTCCCAGACTTTTTTTTCATCCCAATCATCTGTGTCTTTCTGTCTTTCAGACAACAAATAATGACCTGCCTTTCCAAGGGTATTTTTTTTACTCTCCACTGGCTCCACCTTAAATTCTGTACAGCCTTCCTTCTCACACGTCCAGGTATATGTAAAATTATTCCATTCTGGGCATATGTCCATTTAATAAGGCTATAATTTCATGGTCCTCAACAGAGTTCATGCCGAGTCATGAGGTTGGTTTGGATTATTGTGATTCTGAGGTGATTTAGCTATTCTCTGTGGATGCTGATTTTTTGTCTTGTTACTGAATTATGACTGGGAGTCGTCAGTCTAAATTAAGGCAGTAGAACCATACCGCCTATAAAAGTACAATGGAGGGTGATTGCAATTAAATGGTGTGCAAAGGGACATGGTGCATTGCTATCACCTACACTACAATAATAGACATGAATGAGGTCAAAGGGAGAGAAACCAGTAATTAAGATGTATCGCCACAGGAACAGAAAATCATTAGGAAAAAATGCAAACATGAGCAAAATGCCAATAAGGCTTACAAAAACTCGACAAGATATGTGTTAGAGGGATGAACTAAGAGGATCCTTGAACACAGCAGACACGTGAAAGGTTTTCAGTAGAAGGACGGTTAAGACAACATGGGACACCTTTTTCCGACAGTGAATTAGACAATAAGTGTTGGCTGAAGCAAATCTTGTAGCTGGAAAAATATTCTCCGTTCTTTCCCATCCTTTCGGAAGGGAGCAGAATATCCCTATCTTAGTTCTGTCAAAGTTTTCAGTGCAAGGGGATTTATTAATGTTTATTAATACCCACATCTATGGTCTTGTCATGAAGGATGCTCATTTGTGTTTCCTCACGCCTTCTTTTGATCTGTTTTTCTAAGGGATAAATGATGTCGACTGGAGTTAAAGTCCTGACAATTGCAGTGGGAGCTGAAAGACTAATGATGCTGATGATTTCACTTGTTGATGGCCTTAGCATTCCGTTTTTGTAAATTTCGCTATGTGTTCACATGCAGCGCCAGGCTGCTAGGCAAAAGGCTGAGAATTGTGCAATTAAAATCTTGGGCATGTTTTTGATTAGTTATTTGATGATCACCTTTATTTTTAGTGCAAGACCATCTCAGGGGTATGAAAATGAGCACAGATAATATGGGAGAGGCCTGCTGGTAGGGAGATGTCCAGGGAGATGGCAGCAATGAGTCTAGGGTGTCTGGACTGCAATCAAGTGTAGTGGATGGGCCTGGATTCCTCTTCCAGCTACTGGTAAGGTGGCATGAAGCCCCTGAGATGGGGATAAAGATGACTGAGAGCCCTCAGAGCAAGGTGTGGGGACCCCAGGGCCTAGAGTTGGGGCTAAAAACCTTTTGTAAGGACATTGGAATGTTATTTGTTGGACTTTTTGTCCACCCAGAAGTGATAGGACTAAAGCCCGACCTGTCCAGAGGGCTGAGTCATGAGACATGGCAGACCTCTGCCAGTGGCAGGGGGATCTACAGGAAGACTGCTTGCTATGTTGCGCCCAACTGCAGTGGGCTATGCCAACAGTGAGTCCCTCCTCCTCCCACCCTCCCTTATCCTCTGTGTAGGAATGTAGAGGAAGGTACAATCTTGGCTGGAATTATTGAACACTGTGGAGCATTTGGGGGATACTGTCTGTATAAAAGATGCTATACAAAAAAGGATTACGTTGGATTCCAATATTAGATTTTCCCTCTGTGTCTTTGGAAAACAAATTCTTGCATTTTAAAAAAAAAAATGTAAAATGGCTTTGTATGCTTTTATTGTTTCTTAACATATAAGAAAAGCTTTACCTGAAATATTTTTTTTCATCTATGAAAAATGTTTCATTTGGGGCGGTTCATATTTGCGAAACTGGTGAATAGTCAAAACTGTGGCAATTTGCCTTCCCCTGTGGCCACATTTCACAGGACCTGTGCTTTACAAGTGATACCTTTCAAATAGCTCTAATACTCAGGTGGATTATTGAATTCTTCTTCTCACACAGAAAGGATATTTGGTGTTTAAAAACCTATGCTTTGAAGACTATATTCTTAATTTTTCCCCTTTTTTCCAGTCTACAACCAAAGTTGTTTTCCCCTTTACTTTTCCATTCTTTTTAAAACCAGTGACTTCTCAGTACTAAAAATACAAAATCTGTGCATGAAGGCCAAGGCAGGGCACTAATTTGCCATGAGGAGGGCTAGGTAAGTACTTTTATTGGCATTGCTTTTGTGGCCCAAAGTCAATAACAAGGCAATATTTATAGAAACTCAGGAGTTATTTTCAGAGTGCAGTTCTGCTTCAAAGAGATTATTCAGAGCAACACTGAAAATGTAATCACTGATCACAACCAGATGAAGTTTCTTTCTGTCATTATAGGCCTGAGTTGTAATATTTTATTAATGAAGAATAATCTTGTTGAAAACAATAAAGAAAGAGCTACACAGAATATATGGGGGCTCTGGAAAATATAGCCAGCAACGGTGGAAGTATAGAATGCAAACTCAGGGTTAGATCTGGAGTCTTTGAAAGATTATAGGCAGACCACAAAGCTTTGAAACAGAGTTTAGCCCTTCAGCATATTTTTTTCATGAAGAACAGGTATGTACTGTATGGTGTATTGAGAACAGCATTGGAATTGCAAGCTAACAGTTGAAGATCAGAGGGCTTTCTGGGTCCTGCTTGTAGGCTAGAGGGGGCTGTGTAGCAAAGAAGCATGTGAGCAGAGCCATTCTGGGGAAAAAACTAGCCTAATGCAAGGTGGAGTGAGTTGTACGTCATTGCATTAGGGAGCAGCGTGGTTTTGGGTTCTTGTTGTTACATTGCGACCTTCCAGCGAGAGTATTTATCTGTCATCTAATTTCTCAGTCTGTATGCCATGAACATAACATAGTACAACAAAAGATGGCCTGTAGAGTTGTCTTGTGGATAGAGACTGTCTGTCTTTTTGTTCTGTTTGTACAGTGCCTCACACAATGGGGTCCAGGTCCCTGACTAGCGCTCCTAGATGCTACCCCAGTAGAAACAATACATTTGTAGTTCAGGTATTGTATTCCCTATGTTGTTCACCTCTAGGTTGTCACAGCAACAGGCTTCTATGGTGATCCATGCCTCTGTCACCTCAAGACAGGAAATGTTTCTCTGTGCTGTTTTTAAGGCTATTCCTTAATACCACCTGGAAGCTGAAGCTGGTGCAGCAGGTGGCAGCCTACTTTCTAAGCAACATAGCTTACCAAGAACGTGTGATCCCAGTGCTCTCACTGCTCTGTGATATGCTCTGGCTACCTGCTGGTTTCTAGCTGGAACATGAGGTATTTATTTTAACTTATGAAGCCTTGAATTGCATGGATCTGCCTGCCTAAAGACTGCCTTAATCCCCATGCCAAATTTATGGTCAACAGAGATACTTGGGTTGGAGTCCCCTTGATTTAACAAAGGGGGTGGATGCTGTACAGTGTTCTGCATCGGAGGGTGACTGTTTATAGAGAATGGAGTATTGATGGTGAAGGCCCTGAGTTGTGTTGTGAGGAGAGGGGAGGTTTGCTGCTGCTTTTGTTTGTATTGGATTGTTTTATGTAATGTCAGAGGTGCCCGGAGTAGCAATGGATGTCTTTATATGTCACTATCAATAGCGAGGAACAATATTATTCCAATTCGTTTAGACGCCTGGATGTGTTTTCTAGACCCTTTGTGCAAACAATGTCCTGCAACGGTTCTCAAGGTGTGTCTACTTTCATACTAGTGAAAAGTCCTAAAGTAACATGCAGACTCATTCGGATTCTGTATCTGATCTGGAGCCCTGAGTAGGGGATAGAGTGGAGATGCACTGCCACAGGATGAGCTCCATAAAGTATTGTGCCTTCTCAGGCAGCATCCCTCGCTAAATGTTCCTTGGCGTGTAGGCCCTTCAGTCTTTTTAGGACCATATGATGGCCACCTTTCTCTGCAGCAGTTGGCTGGCTTGGAGTGAGTACCACCTATCCTCATTGAGGTGGCTTGCATCCTGTCATGGCTGCTTAAGGTGCATCCTTCAATCTTACTGTAATAATAGCTCTCTCTTTTATATAGAGCTTTTCATCTGTAGATCTCAACGCATTTCCCAAAGGAGGTTGGTAGCATTATCCCCATTTCACAGACTGGGAAACTAAGGTCATCCAGTAGGTCAGTGTCAGAGTTAGGAATTGGAACCCAACTTTCCTGAATTCCAGTTTGGGCCTCCAGCCACTGGGCAGCCCTGCCTGTTAGGTATAGTCCTTTGTATTCCGGCAGTGTATTAGGTATGTTTACTTCCTGGCCAATGTAGAGCTGATATAGTCAATCACATAAATGTTTTATTTTCAGACCTGCGCTTTCCAAATGGTCATACTGTATTGGCATGCCTATATTTCTAATAAACTCTCACCATGCTGGGACAGCTATTCACAGTGGAAATCCTCTCATTTATCAAACCTTTTTTCTGAACACCGTTTCTTACATTAGATTATCTACCACTGAACCACACATACACTCTAATGTGGATCAGGAGGATAAGTAAATTCTTCCGTGCCGTGGCTCATTTTATTCCCATTGTGTGATATAACTTATGAATTTCAGTACGTGGGATAGATCTTCCATGACATAACCTCAAAATGTGATTGATGAGATATTCAACACCTGCAAAACTCGGCTTATCAGTTGTTGTCAGCACTGTTCTCCTTTACTATCTATCTTATGCCCTGACCTTGAGGGCTTTTCACAACTGTTGAATTTGCATATGAGCAAAGCCTGTTTCTCTATATATACAGCCAGGAGGAAATGGTGGGACAAGAAAGCATCGAAACACAGATTTTTAACTTGATTCCTCAAAATGTAGGTACAGAGGGCCTCATGCTACAGCCATTCTGTCCGCAGACCCCCATGTGGACTCAGTGGGAATTGCATGCATGAAGTCAGCATAACTGTGAATTTAATCCATCTCGATTTAGGTAGTTTTAATGCAGCCAGTGCCTAGGACATTGATCTTGAAAACACACATGCACTTGCCTAACTTTAAGATTGTGAATAATCCCACTGAAGTCAATGAGTCTATTCAAATGCTTAAGGTAAGCATGTGTGTAAGCGTTTGCAAGATCATAGCCTAAGTGAAGATTTTTGCTTGCGTGAACATGTGTTCAGAACTGTCACCTTTTAATGAAGGGGTTGTTTTTCTCAGTGAATAAATTTGGACTAAACACAATGTATATTTGAATTCTAAAATGGCTGGATTAGTGGCATTTCTACTGAATTAGTGTCTGTGTTCATTTTGACAGTTTTCAGAGTAACAGCTGTGTTAGTCTGTATTCGCAAAAAGAAAAGGAGTACTAGTGGCACCTTAGAGACTAACCAATTTATCTGAGCATGAGCTTTTGTGAGCTACAGTTCATTTTAAAAGTTCATTCATGTACTGTAATTAAACCAGGTATTAATACTAGAGACTGAATTAAGCCATTGCTCCAGTGTCCACTGAAATTATAACCAAGTGCATAATCTATTTGAAATCAGCACCCCCAGGTTGGTCTCTTCACCAGAGATGTCTCATGTTCTTGCACTTAGATCATAGCCAGGGGTATTATATTTATCTACAAGAGGGCTGAATGCTGCTCATCATTCCGATGAAGACCCATTGAAGCAATTGTGCTAGACTCACCCCTGTTATAATCCCATTGAAGTCAACCGAGTAATAGGAGTGACACATTTAGCCCAATGGAATTAACTGAAGGCATGAGTTGACACTTAAGTCTTGGTCCTCTAAGAACAAAAACATCTGCAAACTCACCAGACCTCAAATTCTGTCCCTCTCTCCCAGAACAAACCAGGGGCACTTTATACAGAGTAACAAGCCTACTTTTTGTTCTTGTGCATCAGCCCTCTGACAAGAAAGTTCTGTTGCCACTTTGAGTGGGGTAAAATTTTAGGGAAACCTTTTTTTGGTGGAAAATTTAGATTTGGTTTCATGAAGTCATCTACTTTAACCTAATTGTCTCAAAACCATTTCATTTCAATATCTTCTAAATGCAACTTCTGATTTTTTTTATTTGAAAAGACTTTTTGTTTTGAAATTTTCTTAATTTAAAAAAAAATTAAATAAAATTTACAAAAATGCTCACAATCAAAATGAAACGTTTTATTCTGTTATGGAATGAAAAGTTTGGCCTGAGCCCAAAATAGTCTTTCTTTGACTTTTCAGGACTTCCAGAGAAGTGAAAAAATCAGTAATTTGCACAGCGCTACCTCCAGAGATTATTTTTCTCTGAGTTAAACACTTGTACATGACTTCCTCAGGCTGTTCTGAGCAAGGACACTCCCAGTGCTGTGCTACTGACTTCCTTGGGATTTCTCTGGATTTACACTTGTGTAACCAAGAACAGAATTTCATCCTACATATATAAATACTGTATATGACAAAATAACACAGAAACATGAAGAAAAGGCAGTAGTAATTACAGCATCTTCTCATTAATTACTAGGTACAGTTACAATTTACTTTATGGAGTTAAGCTACACAGCTACAGAAAACATTCCAGAAATTATATACCTATTACACCCCAATAACGATAGTAAGAGAACGTACTGGTTGCAAAGTCTAACACTCAAAAGTTAGGAAATGCCGGAATTAAGGTTGGCTATGCAGCATTTCCAGTCTCCACCACTTGGGTTCTTGTCTCAGTCTTCTCCCAAACTCCTTATCCTGATCTATGCCCTCTGCAGCTGCCATCCCTTCGAAGTCCAGTTCCTGATCCCTCTGCATTCCAATCAGGCAGCTTTCTCCTCCTCTGACGTGTTGCTTGGGCCCAGCGGAGGAAGCATTGAGAGCATAGGAGAGACATTCTCTGCTCTCACTTCCAGTGCTCTGCATCACAGCCCTGCCACATCCGCCTAGAATAGTTGAATGAGTTCTGCTTACACAGCTCAGTACAGTTGAATGCTTAGTTTTCAGTTGCTTGCAATTTCCCCAGCCTTTAACTGTGCGGGTTGAAATTTTCCATTCCAGGTGTCTTCCTCAGGGTGAGGGTTTTGTTTGGAAAGTATTAGCCAAAACGATTCAGTTGTTTCTAAGCGCTAGAGTAGGCAAACGTTTTGCCGGGGTCAAAATTCTTACAGCTGTTTCACTGCGAAACAACAGCTCCTCCATACTTTGCCACAGGGAGTCGAAATTTGGCAGCAGGGTGGCCTGAGTGTCAGGAATATGCCTTTTGCCATTCCTGAGCTGACTGAAGTAAGATCTGAACTGGACTAGCAAAGAAGCACAGCTGTGTACACAGGCCATTCAAGAGAGTTGCTCTCCTCCTTCTGGGAAATGATTTATATTGCCACTCGCCTTCCCTCTTTGACTGAAGAAACAGCGCTGGGAGGTAAAGGGGGGGAAACAGCTAGTTTAATCAAAGCCCAGAAAATGAAAGCTGGGAAATGGCTAGTACAGCAGGTGCATTAGTGGCAGAGTCTCCCGTGCCTGTATTTATTGTGCGGAGGAGCCACCCACATGAAAGAGCGGGGAGGGAAATCAATTCTTTCTTTGCCATAATGTAGGGATAGCCCGCTGGAGGCCCCTTCTAACATTCATTATTCTGTGATTTGGCTGCGTTTGCCTTCCCCCTGCAGAAAGATCTGTGGCAACCTAGAAGGTTTCAGAGTGTGGGGAAAATGCTAAGACTCCATCAGCAGGTGGGCTGCTTCCCTGAAGAATAGTTAAGGGGGCTCAACACCCAAACCCCACTGAATGGGTTGAGGATTCCAAGACCAAATGGTTGGATCCCACCGAGGTATGCTGAAAACCAGTGCTCTCTGTGGAGCTGTCCCCAGTTCTCTGCCTGCTGTCTATGCTCATGATGAACTGTGTTCGTAGCTGCGGGAGGGTTGAGTACCTTTTCAGTGGATTCTCTATGGATTCGTTGGGGGAACATACTGGAGCCTCATTACAACCTGTTCTTGCACGATTTCCAGACCAGTTGCATAGTACTAGAGCTCTGTTCAGTTAGTTTGGATAAATAGCCAAACTTAAGTTGCTATTCTTTACTCTGAGGGCCAGCACCTCAGCTTGCATAAGTCAGTGTAGCCCCACTGATGTCACAGAAGCGGTGCTGATTTACACCAGTTGAGGATCTGGACCTAAATCTTCTCAGGCATCAATGTGAATCTAGTAAAGTTTGCATTTATTTGCAGTCTTGGAGGAAGGTGTGAAAAACAAAACCAGAAAAGTTCTTTCAAAGACAACCAATGAAAGAACAAGAGTTAGTGGGGTGTCCAATATAAGTGATTATGTTAAAAAGACAGTGGATTTATACTTCAGGCAAATTAATATTCAATTGATAAAGTTCATGGTTGGCAATAAAGGTCAGAATAGTATCATACAGGAATTCACTCCCTAGGGTGATCTGTTTAAAATGATGCTTTATAGACAAGCCCTCCTCTGCTCTCAGATTCTTTAAAGAAGGCCGCTGCTTTGGAGTGCTTTGCCCTTTGGTGATTACATGGCAGTTTTCCAGAGAGGAGGCGAGTGCCTTGCATTTAATCGACTGCCACTTTTCACCACTTGTGCAAAAGCCAAATGTTCAGAATGGTTATGAGTTGTTATGGGGGAGAGTGGGGAAGGTGAATAACAACAAAATGCCTTAATGAAAATGAAAAGCTGCAAGATGTAACTTGGGCTTAAAGATTAACAAGCCATTTTTCCCCTTTCTATATTAATATGTTATATACCTGGACAATTATTTATCAGCGGTAGGCCTTGTTTACATGGTAGGGTAATACGCTCTATGGGGTGTGATTTAATTGGTCCGTGATTTAATTGGTCCGTGTAGACTCTGCTTGTGCACTTTAACCTAGTACTGTTTGAAACAGTAGTGTATTAAAGTGCACTAGGGATCGTTTAATTGGTCCATGTAGACCCGGCGGGTGCGCACTAATGTACAACACATCGGTACACTTTAGAAATCAGACCACTGTAGAGCGTCTTAACCCAATGCATAATCAAGTCCTATGTTTAACTTTTCCTGCTGGGATCAAAACTCTTATTTCATTGCCGGTGCTGTCTGGCAACGAAGGAAGCTATCTCAGCATACAGTTAGCTTTTTGTCCACAGATATGGATTATGCCTGTTTCTATGGCTACAGTTACTGACATTCTAGGAAATTGTCCATAGTACTAATATTATGTCAAGAAAATGCATGTTGCTTTTGATAGATAGACTGTAACCAAGACAGACAAACTGCTACATCTTTTTCCATCTCTAATTTTTATGAGTCAGTAATTTTGTAGGTAATTAGCCCATCTCTCCATCCTTTCTTCCGTTCCCTGTAAATATGCTTCAGGATGTTTGATAGACAGAAAATTGTATGTGTTTGGAATTAAAACCTCATCCAGAGGGCAGCATAACAATACACTATGACTATGTTAAATAAAGGCAGAAAGAAACACTGCCTCTCCAGTAGGTTTATGTGTTACATCTGACCCCCTAGCCCCCTAAGTGCACTGTATCTGAGCATACTGAAAATGTAGGGAGTGGAAGTCACTCTTCCCAGGTTGGCAATGATCCAAGAGAGGACAAGCCACTGACACAAACTTTTGAAGGTTTTTTCCTCTTTTGTATTTCCCAACAGACAGGCTACAGACTCCCAACAATGTCTTGTGCTCTGTAAGAGGGTGCCAATGTGTCTGTGTGTCTCTGTCTGCAAAGAATTATGTATGTAACACTTCCAAGATAAATGGTGAGAATTTTACCACAAGATGTCTTGTATTGTGCTGGGGTTTCCATGCCCATTTGTGTCTCTTTCCCCCCTGCTGTTTTTACACATTGCGTGACAAGGGTGGAATTTTCGGAGGGGGGGGAGTAGCTGCGCAATTATATTTCAAATTTTGGACAGGATAAGGGTGTTCAGGATGCTCAGCACCTTGCAGAATCAGGCCATGAATTTGGGCCAGATACCTAAGTCTGTACCCAGGGCCTAATTTTTTTCTCTTTCTGTTACACTAATATAAATTGCCCGTTACTCCAGTGAAGTCACTGCAATTACATAGGACTAAAACCAGTGCAAGGTTTTAATCTTGCATCCGCTAGTGCCCATGCTTTTATTGACTTGAATAGTGCAGGATCAGGCACCGATTGAAAGAAGAATCAGGCCTCCCAGATTTTATGCTATTATTACACAGGTAAACTCCCATTCATTTCAATGAGCTCTTTCCTCAGCAAGAATTTAGGAACTAGGTAAAGGCCTGAGGATTGGGGGCCCTTTGGAATTGCATTGATATTTTGTTACTTGAACAATATGATAGAAAAATCATAGACATGTGGGAGTGGGGAGGTAAAGGTCCTCAAGAAGTAATTTAGTCCAGCCCTCTGTGCTGAGGCAGGATCAAGTAAACCTAGACCATCCCAGACAGGTATTTGTCTAACCCTGTTCTTAAAATCCTACAATGATGGGGATTCCTCAACCTCCCTTGGTAACCTATTCCAATACTTAACTTTCTAACTATAAGGATACTTTTTCCTAATATCTAACGCAAATCTTTTTTGCAGCAGATTAAGCTGATCATTTCTTGTCCCATCTTCAGTGGACGTGAAGAACAATTGATCACTGTCCTTTTTATAACAGCCTTTAACATATTTGAAGACTGTTATTAGGTCTCCGCTCCATCTTCTTTTCTCAAGACTAAATATACTGTGGGTTTTTTTAACCTTTCCTCATAGGTCAGATTTTCTAAACCTTTGCTAATTTTTGATGCTTTTCTTTGCATTCCTCCAATGTGTCTGTATCTTTCTTAAGCTGTGATGCCCAGAACTGAACACTCTACTCCAGCTGAGGCCTCACCAGTGCTAAGTAGATCAGAACAATTATCTTCCATTTCTTACATATAACATTCCTGTTAATACATCCTAAAATATTAGCTTTTTTGCAACAGCATTGTATTAGCTCATATTCAATTTGTGACCCACTATAACCCCACCCAATCCTTTTCTGCAGTCCTCTCACCTACTCCATTATTCCCCATTTTGTATTTGTGCATTTGATTTCCTCCTCCTCCCCAAACTGTAGTGTTTTTCTCTTGATTTTATTGAATTTCCTTTCAGAAAATTCTCCAGTTCATCAAGATCATGTTGAATTCTATTCCAGTCCTCCCAAGTGCTTGCAACCCCTCCCAGCTTGGTGTCATCTGCAAATTTTATAAGCATACTCCCCACGCAGTGAATGCACATTAAGCCTAGTCCACAAGTCCTCTCATAGCTTTGTTTAGTCATTACTAAAGCAAAGCTCCCATTGGCTCTAGTAAGAGTTTACCCTCAATAAAGACTGAGGACTGGATTTACAGAATTTGTAACCAAAGTAACCGTTTCAAGCTTTGTGCCCTGATTTAGCAAAGCACTTGCATGTGCTTAAATTCCATCTATCCCTTTAATGGGCTTTAAGGCTGTGCTTTGATTTGGGGTCCTTAATGTGTGAGACGAAGCCCACTGAAGTAAACAGAAAGACTCCTGTGGACTTTAATGGGCTTTGGATCAGGCCCTTGTTTTGTATAGTTGTTAGTTAAGAGAGAGCTTTTTTCTGTGCTCCAAAGACACTAATAATCTTCGAAAAGAAATAGGATGGATGTGAGAGGAAAGCCAAATCATTTAAAATATCTATTTAGATGTAGATTGTATGTCCTTGAAATTAGACGTAGTTTGTATTCTGACATTTTGTAGCAATTTTTTGTGCTAAGGTAAGACACTTTGAAAGTTCACTGACGTTTTCATTATGCCTCCCTGTTTTTGTTTTGTTTTTTTATCGGAACCACTCTGGTGTATCATAAGGTTGATTAATTTGTCTCCTCAATGATTAACTTTCTCTGCTTTTATGTAATTTTTTCTTCAAACCCTGCACAGAGAAATTAAAGTGGTATTAACAGGTTCTTAGGTTGGCATTTCTTTGTCCCTAGATCAGACTTCACTATTAAGAGTGCAGCATAACACACTGCCAAGGCACTAATATAATCATATTACGTTGCAAATATGTTTCCCTTTTCAGTTTATTTGCTGATGCCAGTGGGTGTCTTCTTGTTTTTGTTGAGTTCACAATCAAATTCACAGTCATAGGAAGTTCTCAGGCTGCTGGATACAAGAATGTATCCACTGATGTGCTGAAATTTGGTATAGCTCAGGAAGAAGGACCTTTTTAAAGCATTTACTTTGACCATGCTGGTACGTTCTGATATAACAGGTTAAATGCAAAATGGGCCAAATTTTGGTATAAACCTTAGTACTGTAACATCTTGGGGATCATCCTTCAAATACGTATCCACATGAATAGTTTCATTATCTTCAGTGGAACTACTCATGTAATAAGCAAATGGGTACATGAGGACTACTTGTGTGAGTAAAGTTACTCATATATAGGATGTGGCCCCATGAAGTTACTCCCATCCGATGAAGTGAGCTGTAGCTCACAAAAGCTTATGCTCAAATAAATTTGTTAGTCTCTAAGGTGCCACAAGTCCTCCTTTTCTTAAAGCAGAATTTGGCACACTTGTACTTATTGGATTCACTCACAAGCTTAGGTGTTTGAAGGATCAGGTCCTTGGAAGTTAGTGGACTTACTCTGGATTTGCACTGGTGTGAGATTAGAATCTGACCCTTCCTATCTCAAAATTCTACAGAATACATTAAAGCAAACAAATATTGTTTTATTTTTTCCTTTGGTGTAGAACAAACCAATCTCTCACGCTATGGACCAGTCATCTTCATGGAGGGGAGGAAAAGCCTTCATTAAATGACCTGGGGAATTATAGGCCTGTCAGTCTGACATTGATCCCAGGCAAGATAATGGAGCAACTGATATGGGACTCGATTTAATAACGAATTAAAAGAAGGTAACATAATTAATGCCAATCAACGCGGGTTTATGGAAAATAGATCCTGTCAAATTAAACCTGATATATTACTTCTATGAGATTACAAGTTCAGTTGCTAATGGTAATAGTATCGATGTAATAGACTTAGACTTTTGTGAGGTGTTTGACTTGGCACATGGCATTTTGATTAAAAAACTAGAAAAATATAAAGTTAACATGGCACCCGTTAAATGCATTACAAGCTGGCTAACTGCTAAGTCTCTAAACGTAATGTTAAACAGGGAATCATAATCAAAATGAGTGTGTTTCTAGTCGAGACCCGCAGGCATTGGCTCTTGGCCCTACGCTAGTTAACATTTTTATTAATTACTGGGTAGAAAACATAAAATTATCACTGATAAAATTTGCAGAAGACAAAAAAAAAAAAGCAAGGAGTGGTAAATAATTAAGAGGACAGGTCACTGATACAGAGCGATCTGAGACACTTGCTGAGCTTAGTGCAAGGAAACAATATGTGTTTTAATGACTAATTGTAAATGTATATGTCTAGGAACAAAGAAAGTAGACCATATTTACGAAGGGAGACTCTATTCTGGGAATCAGTAAAAAAAGATTCAGGGATCATGTAGATAATTACGGTTACCACCTGGCTGGTATTTGACTGGCCTGGACTGTTTTTTTTTTTATGGATTTGCCAGTTCTTAGAAAAATAATGTAATCTGCCAAGATTTTTTATATATTGGTCTAAAAATTTGCATTATTATCACAATACACTGGGATATCTAATGTTAAAAATTTCTGTGTCCAGCTAAAAAGATGGTGCAATGTTCCCACTTCCGCAGTTTAAGCAATAACCAATCGAAACTGCTGAAAATACAGCAGCTGTCTGCCCACCAACATGCAAGCGCACGGCATGTATGTTTGAGTCACTCGAGAGTGAGGAGACGTGAGATGTTATCAATCGTATCTATATGTGTTATCTCTCTCGATACTATAAGTGGCTGTTGGGGTTGGGGGTAGGGGTTGCAGCAGGTGTGTGGGGAGGGAGGGTTGCTGGGTTTTTTGCATTTCAAAGCTGGGAACCCTATGGATAACTACCTGAATGTGAGCTCCTAGTGTGACGCTGTGGCCAAAAGAGCTAGTGTGATCCTGGGATGTATAAACAGAGGAATCCCGAGTTGCAGTAGGGTGGTTATTTTACCTCTATATTTGGCACTGCAATTGCAGCTGTACTCCTGTGTCTATTTCTGTTGGCCACAATTGAAGAAAGCTGTTGATAAATTGGAGAGGGTTCAGAAAAGAGCCATGAGAATGATTTAAAGGATTAGAAAACCTGCCTTAAACCGATAGACTCAAGGAGCTCAATCTAGTTAGCTTAACACAGAATTTAAGGGTAACTTGATAACAGTCTATAAATACTTAAATGGAAAACAAATATTTAATAATAGGGTCTATGGTCTGGCAGAGAAAGGTCTAACATGATCCAATGGCTGCAAGTTAAAGCTAGAAAAAGACTGGAAATAAGACATAATTTTTTTAACAGTGAGAGTAATTAACCATTGGAACAACTTGCCAAGGGTTGTGCTGGATTCCCCAGCACTGACCATTTTTAAATCAAAAGTGGATGTTTTTCTAAAATCTATGCACTAGGAATTATTTTGGGGAAATTCTCAGGAGATCAGACCAGATAATCACAATGATCCCTTCTGGCCTTGCAATCTGTCAGTCTATGAATAGCAGTCATTGTTACCACATATATAACTCTGTGAGCATGAGAGTACTGTGCCTCTCACTCGGTGTCAGCCTGGGACAGTTAGGAAGCAAAAGCCATCACTGAATGGCAAAGAGAAAAAGGGATTAAATGAGGCAAAAGAAATTCAATAATTTCCATTTGTAAGGGAAGGATATAATGAGGTAGGGATGCATTTCAGATTTATCTCTGGAGTCAAATCAGTCTTTAGAAATGTACAATTCTATCCTTTACCATCCTACAATATCGTTTGCCCCCGGGTCTCAAGCGCACCATTAGGGGGAATAGTTGTGACATGAGGCTGCAAAAACAGTGACATTTGTATTGTTACCAAGCAGAGGTGATTTATCTTCATGCTACTAGTCAGAGGCCCTTAAAAGTCTTCTGTCAGTGGCATATCCTATGTATCAAATGAGAAAATTGTGCACAGAGTAATGGCTGACCGGTTACCCATTTCAAAGAGCAGCGGTTTCAATAATATCATGGAATGAATTGGTACTTCCTATGGGGAGCTGACTAAAAAAATGTTCTCAAATCCCTAAAATGTAGATGAATAAAACGGGTATTAATGCGATTTAGCAACTGTTCACTTTTCCTTGATCAGGCAAGGGAAAAGGGTTCTACCCTGGAGATTTAAATGCACCTTTGGGTATTTGAAAAAAAGAAAAGGAGTACTTGTGGTACCTTAGAGACTATTACTCTGAAACCTTTGGGTATTTGAGTATTCCACTCTCATGCTACAATCTGACGCAGCAAAGCCAACGGAAAGAAACATTCTGTTGGAGTCTAATACGATCTAATTCCCTATCTCTCAGCTGTGCTGCTTGATATCCCAGCATGAAGAAATGTGGACCACTGGATATTGAAGCAATCTATTATAATAACAGGGCTGTCTGGGTCTGAATGCTACCTTTAGATCTTTTAGCAACATGTAGTAGAGGTCTACATCTTGTGAAAGTGGCTGATGTGTAACATTAACCTGCAAAAGAATGGGGGGGGGGTGAACGTTATCAATGGGCCACATTCTGCTCTCAGACATGCCAATTGTTGCTGTATTGCAACATTTGCTTAATGTAAGTGCTCTCACAATACAGTTGTCCAAAGCTAAGTGCTTTGAATTTTTGTACTGAAGTTTTTAAGCCTATTTATTTTGTTTTTTTTTTTCTTGTGGGAAGAGGTAAATAAATGCAAATGGTTGACAATCTGGTGCAAGAAGCAGCACTGGCCTTTGATGCAATACATTAAGGAAACTAGTTGTTGGGATTTCTCATTTTGTTTTTTTGTTTTTTAACATTTTCAGGACATGTAGCTAAATAGTCTGGGCATGAGAACAAAGCAGCTGCAAAATAAATGAGGCAGAGACAAAAGGAAAACCTGGCCTTGCTGGAAAAGGGGCACTGAGAGAACTTGCCAAGACCAGACACAAAAAAGAAAAGCGGGCTGGCAACCTGGAAAAGGGACTTGAAAGAATAACTTGCAAGGACACAAAGAGGCAAGGGCCATTGCAGAGAGACATGTAAACCTAGAGTGGGAGAGAGGGAAACAAGTAATAGAAGCAAAATCAACATGTAGATCAAGTGTAGAAAGATGTTGAGTAAGAAAGAGATCAGAGAGTTTTAAAATCCTACATTCTTTTAACTCCTGCAAGCCTGGAATTGGAATTATCATGAGCCTCCGATACGTGTTTTCCTTAAATCATCTGGAAAATACACAGTACTAGTACTTAGAGGAGCTTTATCAGAGATAATGGTTATTGTAAGATGCTTTAGTCAAATATCAAGTGATTGCTCTGTGTTATGTGTGGTTGCCATTGCACCTTAAATTGACTAGGCTGTAAAATAAGGTTAATGATACAGATCTACTCACTGGGCTGGTATGAGGCATGTATAAGTTTTGTACTGGCACATTGGGAGAAAACTCCATGTGGGGACTTTGGCTTTGTTAAAAAATTATGGAAACAAAACCAGCCCAAAATTGTGCTGTGATTACGTGGGTGTAAATCTGGAGTGACTCCATTGAATTCAGTGGAATCTCTTTAGATTTCCAGCTGTGGAAAATGACTTTTCATTTTGAAGTCAGTTATCTCTGAATCAAAGGCCTAATCAGAACTAAGAAAAGAGCTACAACCCTTGCTCTTCAATATTAGAGCTGGGCAAAGTTGGTCATATGGATTTTTTTTTCAGGCAAAAAATGCAGATGCTACAATACCAAAAAGTTATGTAAATTTGTTTCTGTTTTGTCAGACTATTGTGGTTTAAAAAATGGTCATTTTGACATTTTTGAAATGTTTTGTTTTTTCAATTCACGATTAGTTTTTGTTGCAAAGTTTCCATTCATGTTATTTTTAAATAGTCAAAAATGGTTTTTAAATGCTCAAAATAAAACCTAATATTTCAAGTCAGGTTGAACAAAATGTTTTGTTTGATCCAAAATGACATTTAAATTTTTTTTGAATTGCCAGCAAACTGAATAATCTGTCCCCCTCCCCACCCCCCGCACCCCCAGCTCTACTCAATATACCATATCTAGGGTGACCAGATGTCCCATTTTTATAGGGACAGTCCTGTTTTTTGGGACTTTTTCTGATATAGGTGCCTATTATCTCCCTCCCCCCCCCCGCGCTTTCCGGTTTTTTCACGGTTGCTATCTGGTCACCCTAACCATATCTAAAAAGTGACACCACAAGAAGGCTTTCTTGCAGGGTTGTTTTTTTTTAAGCACCTAGAAGCTGTAGAGGAAAATAGGAGATCTGAGTTTCAAGAAGATAGTGTGAATGGGGAAATAGTAAGTCCCAATCTTTTCATTAACACCAAGTTTTACTTAAGCCATTTCATAACTTTATATGGTAGATACATTAAACATAGACCACACTGGGATTCCACTCCATATTTCCTGTGTCCAGATTCTCTTCTCTATGAATTTCCCTGTTGAGAGAAGATAGTACTGTAAGTTGATTTGTTTTAACTGCTACCACCGTCCAGTGTGCACCATCAGAAAAGCCTCCACTAATATAAATGTTGTTACATTCCCCTGTAAATTCCAATTCTCCTACATTCATTTTGGAGGCTAACCAGTAACCAGCATTGAAACTAGAAAGGGGGCATTTAAAATGTATTTTAAGGTTATTAAGAAATGAAAAGGGTTATTAAAAAAGAAACCCAAATGGAAGTGATTTTAATAGTAAAGAAGAATAATGATGCCAACTGTAGAATATCAGGCAGGAGACAGTGGATGGTGTGAAAACAAATTCAGACCCTGGACACACACAATCATCAGGGCATATAAAAATGCCCTAGTAACCAGCAGCAAGGGAAGCACAGAAATCTGAAACTATGGCAACTCAGTGTAGGAAGAAGCATTCATTATGGGGGGGGAGGGGAAAAGAGAAAAAACAGTAGCCCCTAAATCGCTATATCAGCTTGGTTCCTCATTTTCTCAGCAGCTCCAGGACCTTGTTTAACCCTTTCACCCTGCCAAGTAGAATTCTTTTCTTGAAACTTCCCAGAATCAGCTGTCCTTGAATCTACTATGGGGGGAAAGTCTGTGGTTTCACACAAGTGTAGTTATCTGGGAGGGCAGGTTCATTAATGTTCTACCATATGTGCTAATTTGTGAAATGAAAAAAATAAAAAGGAGAGAATTTTGTGTGACAGCAAAAAAGGTGCAAAGAAAAATATGGAAATTTAACAGCTTCTTCCTATAAGGAAATTCACAGGTTTCAGCAGATTGCATTTGGAAATTGGTGGAGCCAATTTGCACCATCTGAAGATTGGGCCCAATGTATAGTGTGGTGATGAGGGATCAGCAAAGGAGCAGAGTTTCTTTTGGGATAACAAATTCACAAAAAGTTGAATTTTGCACGTTTTTCTCTCATATGAATTTGTTTCAGCTGCCTGTGTGTTGGTTTTATGTAAACCTTGGGTCCAATTCTCAGTTGGGGGATTTACTCTTGGTTTAGAGGAGGGTAAATGAGAGCAGGCTTTGGTGCTGTCTTTATTTGAGGTGCTAATACACGGTAAACAGCTACATAAGAGGGTCTGTTTGTTTGAATTTGTGAGTGCTTATATGAATGCACATTTCATCTACATTTCTTATCTGCAAAGTTGAGTCAGCTAAAGGGGCAAGGTCCATTTCTTAGTGAATAAAAAAATAAACGATTGGTTTTTCTTTATCGTATCTTGCAATGATGCCTTTTGTTTTTCATAAACATTCTTTTAAAACTCTTTAAACAGTTCTCTATTACTCTTTCTGTGGCTGAAGATGTCACTGGGGGAAAGAACTAATGGATTTCAAAAGCCCTATCTGTAGTCTTGGTCAGTGCATTTACGACTTACTTTAGACATAGTAAGATACGTTAGAGTCATGCAGGAATGGTGCACAGAGATTTAATAATCTGGGCCTCCCCTATACGAAATGGACACAAGTTGCTGCATATTTAAGAGGAGAGAGATTTCTTCATGCACCTTGTGAGATTGAGGAAAATGATTGATTGGTCCAAGAACCACATGGATTTGTGTGTGTGTATTTATTAATGTATTTTTGCATGCACACTGCCTGCATTTGTATGTGCAAATTAACATATAGGTAGCTAAATGATTTGCCTATGTACTGAAATTACCTCTTGCAACAAGAAGGTATGGGAACAAATGTGTGCATAGGTAACTGGTCTCACTTCATGAAAACGTAGTCTTATCTGAACAAAATTGTCGTGCAGTATTATGGTTCTTACCCTGGAAGGGGCTGCATTTTATCAGTGGATGACTTGATTATATATAATCCTGTCTTCATGGAAGTCAATGGGGAATTTTGCTATTGACTTCACAGGGGCCAGGATTTCACCCAGATTGTATTTATATATTGTGGTGCAGCTGCAGCATTGTATTTGAACTAAAAAGGAAACCAATAGAAACTTTTTGCAGGGAACACGTGCAGGACTGGGCCCATTGTTTGCAATGTGCCATGGGAATTCTTGGATTAAAAAGTCCTCTTTAAATTTTCTCATGGAAAGAAGATACAAACAACATCTGATAGTATCACGTATTAACTTTCTATTTGAAGCACCATGGTAATTTACATTTGGCTTAAGGGGCATTAATGATATCTAGCACATTAGTTATTGAATTTTCAGATGGACTTCAATATTCAGTCTATTTTCTGGGTAAGTTACTAGAACAGTAACAGAGTTTTGCTCATTTTTAAGTATGAAAGTTACGTGATCGGTCTTGTCTACATTTTTAAATGTGTGGACCTAGAGTAAACTTTGTTCTTCCCATCTAAACAACTGCATCTGGCAGTTTCACCATATTTGTCTGATAGCATAAGACACTGTATCCTGGGTAGTTTTTTGGCATGTACTAATGCCATGCTTGATCAACATACTCCCAGCCCCAGTCATATACCTGTTGCTTTCCAGTGTGAAATTGACAAGGACGGCATGAATCTGACAGCTCAAGTCACAGAGGTCAGGATCAAAAGCAGAACCCTGCAGGTGAGGAAGGCACTGAGTTAATGTAGCTGGCTGCTACACTGTACTGCAGGGGGTGCACTGGAAACCTGTTGCAATTACTGCGGTGTCTGGAAGAGTGTAACAAAAAGTATATTGCCATGGTGCTCTCTCTGTCGGCAGGCAATCAAGTGTTAGACAGCATCCCCTAGGAGAAAATTGAACCATGAAGGAGTGAATACCACTGAACTCGGGAGACAAGCACACTTGCTGTGAGAGGCGGACAGCCAGCTGAAAGGGCACAATTCCAACTGATGAATGGTGGGGGGGAAAGAAAGAGAAACTACTAGAGAAATGGTCCTGATTGTATCAGGTCAGAGTGGAAGGTGTGAGTACATGCATTATAGCTTGCAGACTGAGGTAGCTTGGTGCATTGAGTCACAGTGTTCTGAACAGGGCAGAGCTCTGTCATGCATCTGACAAGCAAGGGCCCAGCTACATTTTCTTTTATAATTGATCTGCTGTCACTGCAGCATCAAAAGACAAGGTATGGACTGGGAGTGCTCTGTGTAACTGTTAACTGTCCTTCTGTACCTGAGCCTGCGAAATGGCAAGGCTCATTAAACCCTAAGAATTAGAACTTGCTGGAAAACAGGAACAAATTTTCATTGCTGGCTTCATTTATAATTTTTTGGACTAGTTTTTTAATATATAAGGGTTCCCACCTTGACTTCAGTGGGATTAGTTGTGAATAGAGTAGTAGGACATGTTGCCTAACCTGCTGGTCAGTGCATGCATTGCCAAGCCATTTCTACGTAGTTTTTGTGACATGAACATTTATCCACCAGCTGATGTACTGAGACCATCCTGTTATTTCACAGAGGCCACCAAAGAACCTTCTGATATTAACATTCTCCCCCTGGATTAAACTCCTACTATTGTCTTAGAACTCTAATGCCTTGTGGTCCATTAATAAGCCTCCATCACTAAGCAAAGCAACACTCTTCTATATGGTAGTGTCAGGTCTACTGAAGGAGGTTGAAAAACTGGTTTCTTAGTGGAGGTTGTTTAAAGGTGGGGCACAATTGTACTGCATGGGGCAGATCCTTCCCTGGGGTAAACTGCTTGAAATGGGTCTACATTAATGCTCACTAAGGAACTTTTAGTGCATGCCAGCAGGGTCCGTACGGGGCAGTTAGTACATGATTATGCTAGCGTGCACTAGAATTTAGTAGTGGACTAATGTACCATGTAGGCAAGCCCTCACTAAACTGCATACAGCAACCAAATCTGATGTTATTTTTTGTACAAAAATAAATTATAGTACTGAATCAAATAAAAAAAACAAATACTTTCTGCGAAACCTTAAGCTATGGAAATCCTTTCTTTAAGCCTTTTTAAAACCTGTGGCATATCTTACATTGATTTTCCCACAGATAGTCATATTCAGTTTTCATTCCATTTTGCTTCCATCAGAGTCATCAAATCCTTTTAATTACATTGCTTTTTCTCAACTGCCTTTTGTTTCGTTTTGGGAGAGGCAGGTTTACTGTGGGAGAACGCTGGACAGTTGCATTATTTGGGCTAAGAACAAGCTTGACTTGATTTCAGACCACACCAGTGTCGCTTTCATAGCATAAAGTTGCAGAGTTTGGTTGCATGTGCTGTGATAAGGGATCTCTGAAAATGTAGCTATGGTTGCAAATTGCAGCTGACTGTGAACAATAAATGCAGTGGTTTGATTTTATTTTTTTTACACTGGCTTATTTTGCAGAAGTAGGGGGGCTAGTTATCTGGATTTGCTGGGGAACGTGTCATTGTGGGGGAAATGGCAGGTTAATGTCACCTGTTTGATCAGGTGATCTCCATCATTTCAAATAATCAACCTAGTGCAGAAATGCTGATGGGCTACATGTTCCAGCCTGACTGAAGTTTAAAGGCCAAATTCACTGTGAGTGCAACTGTGATGACTTCAGCTTCAAGCACTTATTCTAATCTGGCCTTACATGGTAACATAGAAAGTGATAGGCTGTGGGCAAGCCCTTTTATGGCAATAACATATAAAGTATATGACTGTATGGTATAGGGATTTCAGGGCATTATAGAATATTCATAAATTCAGTTCAAAGTCCGTGGTCTCTCAGGAGCTAGTCCCATCATTACAAGCTCCTGTTCCTGGCTGCTAAGAGAAGGGCAGGGGACAACATATATAATACTACGGTTCACTCCCCCAGAGCTAATGAGCCTTTGCAAATGGGCAGGGCTTAACCTCAGCTTCTCTATTCCTCCGTTAAGGGTGGGGCTAAGAGGGCTCTCAACATCACTGCCCCAAACAGAGACAGAAGAAACCTCTCTGCAAGGTGCAGGTGGATGGAGCATCTTATAAACCTTGCTCTGTATATATTGCCGGGGGGTTGGCATTTCAACCCTCTCTTCTGAACACATCTCTTGTGAGTCATTCAAGTGCAGGTTGGAGGAGAAGACAGCCACTGAGAGAGGAGAGTGTTCATTCTGGGAACCTTATGGTGGCGAGAAGTAACCCCCACTGACGTCAGTGGCTTCTGGCTGCAGGGACTCTCAAATCCCATCACCCACCTAATGTTGAGCCGTCATGTCACATTGCTTTTGAACAAGTAACAGAATCCTGCACAATGGCAGGATCTGGGATTGCTCGATCTATTTTAGCTGCTTCTTTTTCTTTCTTTCTCTCTGGTTTCAGAGTAACAGTCGTGTTAGTCTGTCTTCGCAAAAAGAAAAGGAGTACTTGTGGCACCTTAGAGACTAACCAATTTATTTGAGCATGAGCTCCGATGAAGTGAGCTGTAGCTCACGAAAGCTCATGCTCAAATAAATTGGTTAGTCTCTAAGGTGCCACAAGTCCTCCTTTTCTTTTTTCTTTCTCTCTCTCTCTCTCTCTCTGCATGCCCATAGATGCACTTGTGTTTAAGCTTCTCATCCAAAATATCCATTGTGGCAAAGTGAATGCAAATGCCTGATTCATCCTTTAGGAATGAAATAAGTCTTGATTTTAAAGCATTAGCTGTCATTTTTCTCTTTCAGAGAAGGGCACATTGCAATGAGGAGATGTGTTTTGATCACTCACTGTGTTACAAAGAGAGTGACTCTAAATGACATTGGACCAATGCTCAGTTCCAGCCACAGCCTGAGGGGTGGGATGGTGCTCTGGGTCATACAGGAGAAGGGGATTTTACCTCTTTCCCTTCCCTGTGCTACATAGCAGCAGAATAACTGCTCTGTGGCCAGTACTGTAGCTTCTGCCTGGAATGGCCAACATAACTGCCATTAACTTCCCTAAATCAGCCCCATCTGCATCCCCCAGGGGGCAGTGTTCTACAGCATGCACCTCCCCAAATTCTACCTCCCTCCATCCAGTGCCATGGAGCCAGCATTTCTGAGACGTGAAAGGTCATTTATTTCCATTGAAAGGAGAGCCATTAGATGGTCGTGACTTTAGTTTATTGTCCATCTGGTCCAGATTTGAACCAGTTATTTGCATGGCTTTGGTTTGTCTGCGGAATTGGCACGTATGTCCAGGTGAGGTGTCTTTAAATCCCCTCTCTGATCTATGTAAATAACATACATGCATATGTCGAGAGAGATTCACAGTTCTGCCTCCAGGATTGAACGTCCAGGTCTCATTAATTTGAATGGGAATTGGGTATGCATATCCTCTATGCAGCTCTGAAACTCTCAGCCTTAGTGTAGTGCATTGGATTAACCATGTCTCTTTCTAGTAGATAGCACCAGTGATCACAACAGCCTGCTACTTACCCTTGTGCTTTTGGTGCTATGAGTCCTGAATTCAGTCCCCACTAATGATCGTGGTATCGACATGAATACATGCTGCTAGTCTGGGCCAGATTTTCAAAAGTATTGAGGCACCTAAAGATGCAGATAACTGCTTAGTGGGACTTTGAAAATGCCTAGGTGCTTAACGTCCATTGAGCTTAGGTGTTTTAAAAATGTTACAGATCCCACTAGATACCTATCTGCATCTTTAGGTTCTTAAATAGCATTGAAAAATCTGGGCCTATGTGCTATGTACACAATGGAAGAGGGTACAAGCATCTTGCATCTGGCCATATATGAAATATTAAAGACCAATCAGCAGCTGACATGCCTGATGGTTCCATGGGCACTTGAGGAAATGGACACTGTTTTAGCTGTCTTGCTGGCCTTACTACTATTGATTTGACAGGATCTGGCATGCCTGCTTGTATCTGTCTCCTCTCTTCTCTCTCCAGACTAACTCAAGAGGAAGTCTGACTAGTGGGTGTGATAGCAGCTTTCACTTTTCTCTGTTGTGGATATCTACCAGAATGAATGGGGAACTGTGGCTAGGTGATGTTATAGAAAAAATGTGTTCTCTCTCTCTCTCCCCACACATATATTACAGCTTCACACATTATACGGATTTTGTTACAGAGTTAACATGTAAATAATATCACATGTCCCTGAACAGCAGCTGGGTCATTATGAAATAGCTTATGAATTGGAAAAGGTCAGAGAGAAAGCCAGCTGCTTTCCTCTCCCTGCCTGTGCTTTCAGTCTGGGCTGAATTATTATTATTTCACTAATTAATAATCTGCATGCATATTTAAATGATTACTCTGCAAGATATACTGCGTTACAAAACAGTGTACAAAACAACAATGGCAAATTGTTTCACTGTGCATAAGAGCTTAACTCTCGCTACAAAAAATGTTTTCTAATACTCAATTGGTATCCTTCTGTTGCTGATTAAAACCTCATTGCTTTTGTTTTTATTAGTCCCCCGTCTCTATGTTACTTTTATCACTGTGAGATCTTTAGAATTAGCCACAAGGGCTCAGCTGTTTCCTTATTAAATCCGGTTACCTCTCGAGGTGTCAGGGAAATGAAATCAAACCCCTTTGTAATAATGCTCTGCAACCCTTTAAATATTGATTACTTTGACTATTTAGACCTGCTGACAATTATTTTTATCAGAAGGGAAATGAAGCAGGCTGAGGCAAGTCATTTAACTTCTCTGCATGTCAATTTCAGCCTCTGTAAAATGGGGTTTTAGACATGATTTAGGGCATGTGCCTAGGAGGAGAGTTTTAAATTTACTTCCCTCCCAGGGGCTTTAGATTATTAGGGCTTAGGTTATGAACGTTTGAAAAGCACTTTGAGATCGCCTGATAAAAGGTGCTAGGAAAGTGCACCGTATGTTTATTAACGCCTGCCTCAGGCCTTTTCGATTGGAAAAGAAAGATGGGTGTTGCAATCCGACTGGATTCCGCTCCTTCATTCTGCACTCCAGGTCGTTCCAACCCAAGGGTTCCTGTGGGAGATTAAAAGAAAACTCAGTGACTGTGAAAGCAGAGTATGGGGGTTGGTGACTTTTGTACCTGTGTGTTCCATTGCAGGATTGCTCTTCCATTCCAGAAGCTGCCATATAGACAATTAAAAATCTCTGAGCAGCCAGCTCAGCCATGAACATAGGGACATATTTTCCTTTCAAAATTCCCTTTCTGCTCCAACAACACTTATAATCCAATTTTCACCAGCAGAGATGAATCATGTCGCTCACCAACACTTTCACAGTGGATGGAGAAGAGCAATCGCGTATTGATTTCCCTTCCTTTTTCTCTGGTCATGTCTTTTTCTGAGACAGCTATGAGTAAACTCTGCTCCTGTTTTTCTTTCATGCTGCTGGTTTTGGTATCAGGTAAGTAATGAATTTATTGAGGGGAATGTGTGTGTGCGTGTGAATGAAATAGCCATAAAGAGTTAGTGTAACAACTCTTTCTTGATCAGGGAGAGGAGTAAGCAGCAGCCTTCTTCCATTACGTGGCTCTGGAGAGAGCAGAGAACAAGGGCTGGTCACCTGCTACTCCCCATTGCAAGCAAGTAGATGAAATATAGTTATGAAGTTAGAGGAGCCCCTTGCTTTGCCCCTCCTCTTCCCAGATGCACACGGGGGAATAAGATGATCCACAAAAAAGGGTGAAGCAACATGTTTCCACCAGAGCAAGGGGAATCAGGGGGAGGAATTACAGTTCTTTGAGTCACAATTTGCTCTCTCACAGGACAGATTGCAAAATTATAATCCAGCTCTCGGGTGTGTGTGTGTGTGTGTGTGTGTGTGTGTGTGTGTTTAAATGAACACAAATAAATGGAAAAGGTTTCCGTGGAAGGACAGGTTGCTGTCATGCAGACTGGAGTGACGGTGGGTCAAAGTCATAACTCCAGTGATTTCAACTGGCTTACACCGGGGAGGTTGGTCCAGGTACTTTTATACTGTGGTCTTTCTGGAAAAAAAAAATATTCACAGGAAACTGCCCTAGAAGCTGGGATGGGAAGGATTATTAGTGTTACAGCTTGAAAACAATCTCTCAAAGATACGTAGAGTTCTTGTGTAATAGCTTTGGTTTCATTGGGTATGTATTTATTCTCTTTTGTGCATCGATAATATAAAGAAGTGTATCCCAAGTTGTCAACAAATCTTTTATTTAAAAGTAAACATGAATAGAAGTCATCACAGGAAAATAACCTCTCAATTAATGCACACTTGATGTGTCCTACATTCACTGTTTATCTGTTCAAAAATCAGCTTTGTTCCAGGCAGCCTTGTTGATTCACCAGCCTTTTTATCCCCTTTGTGCTCCCACTCTGCTTCCATCTCAGCCAAATGTACAGCCTGCTCACCCACAAGGAGGGAGAATGTCATGCAGGGTGATGTCATGTGGGAATGAGCCAGCAGGAGACACTCTGTTTGCAAGCACCACGGCTCTTTTGCAGAACCTAGAGGGTCACCTCTATTCTAGTTTTCTCAGATTCGTATACCTCTGGTGTTGCACCTGAGCTTACGCTGATGGCATGCAGGAACTTGATTCGTTATTGTACTTTGGGACTTCTCTAGCACTCATCAGATGAAGATCTCAAAGCTCTTTACAGAGATTAGTGACTTGATTTGCTCGGTGCCCACATGACCTACACAAATATTATTAAACAGAACTCAGAGTTGGTGACCAACTTTAGTACACGCAGTGAGTCAGAAGCAGAGCTGGGGATATAAGCCTGGAAACAGAACATACCCCACCTAAAGGGAATTAACAATCAGAGAAACAGCCTTGTTGGGAAGCTTGTAACCAATATTTTGTTAATTCAAGAAAAAGGCATTTTCTTACCTTATCATGATCATCCCCGTCTTCCCGTGCTTCACCCTACCTAACGCCCTTCCAGCCACCTTTCTAACTTTCTCTGGTGAATTGTTTAGTGCAGCCCATGCTGGTCTTGCATTTTGTAATGACTACAGGGAAAAAACTAGCACCTCTTATGCAATTCTCCAAAACTTTAGTGCTTAAAACAAACAAAACTGAACAACTCACGGAACACAACTGGGGCGGTTCAGTTCTTTTGCCTTAGTTGTTTGTTTGTTTGTTTGTTAATTATTTATTTTGCATTAGCGCCTAGGAGCCCCAGCCATGGACCAAGATCCTGTTGTGTCAGGTGCTGTACAAAAAGATAGTTCCTGCCCCCAAAGCACTTAGTCTATGTCCATCTCTAGTTGGAACTGAGATGGACCAACTTCTGTCCTGGAGGAACACATGGGAGGTAGACTCATCCTGTTCAACTGCAGGGTGTAGCCCCTGGGAGCTGAGGGAGGAAATGCACCCTCCTCCAAAATGAAGTCTAGTTTATGTGCCCATCCTGGTCTAAGAGAGATGAAGCTGCCAACTAGCTACAATGAAAAGTGTGATGGTTTATATGGAAAGTATTTTTAATTCAAAAATTAACACAGAAAAAAACATTCCTTTAGCAGTTTTTTTTATAAATATATCTGACACTGGTGTGGTGTTTCCTAGTGTCAGGAGTGCCTTTTAAACATGGGTGATGGAGGATGAGCTATTAGGGGAGGAAACTGACAGCAAGAACCAGCTGTGGCAGTTTAACATAGTCTTCTTGAATTGACCTCCTACAACACTAAAGCCAGTTGTGAGAAAGGTGTAACTGACTTCCAGCCAGAGGAAAGGAATCTGTAACGCATAGAGTTGTCTTTAAGGACCAAAAGCAGGAGAAATCAGCCATTGGTTGTAAAAGAAAACAGGAGTAACGTTTACTTTCCCCCATTTTTTCCTGATTACCACTCATTCATTCCCCACCCACATCCCCTAAACAACCCATAAGGGCTTTGATTTGCTTTGCATTGCATTCTGTTTGCCACACCACAATAGGTTCCACACTACAAAAGATTTATGAAGGCTGTTTCCCCAAGCACTCTGTGATTTATAAATTCAGTCAAAGAAAACTCATATTCTGCTAGGTAAAATACCCTTCTAGCTAAAAGTAACAGTTATGACCTCTTGCTGATCAGCACTTTCAGGCAGATTTTGGTGACTCTGGTGGCCTGTGACCAGGATTCATCACTGAATTTGGTCCACTGGTTGGATCATTAGCTTCCCCAGGTTGACCCAGGTACTGACAGGGAGTGCGAGGTGAATGCTGATCCATGCCCCCCTTTCCGGAAGTCATGATGGAGGCTGGCTCTCCTGCTGGTACAGAGTGGACAGACTCATCCACTGTAACCTTAAGAAAGGATAACGGTTTCCTTTCCATAGTCAACATTAATTTGCAGACCAGCCTGTAGTAAGGTAGCTGGCCCCTTAAATGAAATCAGGCCCACTCTCCTCTTCAAGTCCAGGAGCATCTGAGTTTGGTGTAATGAGGATGGCGGGGTTGCCCCAAGAGTTATAAATGAGAGAGAACCCAAAGGCAAGAGAGAGTCCAGAATTGAGAGCGCCAGAAAGTGAGCTCAGAGCTGGATTGAGAGAAGGGAGTAGTGCGAGTTTCCCTGGTTGAGTGGTGGAGCCAGATCAGGCTGGTGAAAACAGGAAGGAAGTCGGGGTGTCCTCTACAAACTTCCCCCAGCTGGAGAGCCACAAGAGGGCTGAAGGCTGAGAGCAACAAAGGGAGAGATGTCTGCTGGCTTTCTGAGCTGAAGCTGGAGGGGCAGAGCGGGCTGTAGACTGGGGAATGATGGAGGGATGAGCCTGCTGACATCTCCAGGCGAGAACTAGAACCATACCTGAGCAGGAAACAGGGCAGAGAAGCACACCCCGACTAGAAGGGCTGAGGTGAGGCATGTCGCAGCTGTACCTGTACCTGAGAGGTGAATATAGTGAGAGAAGCCTGAGCTGTACCCGCTGTGTTGATGGGCTGTTGGGACTTGAAAGATTAAATGTCGTGTTTGGACTGTGCTGGGGATTTCTGGATTATGCTTATGGGGTTTCTGTAATAACTTAGCCCAGCAAAGCTTGTGTGGAGTTACAGGGTCCTCCAGAAGAGGGAAATCGAGGCAGGGGTTCCTTGCAGGGCACCCAATTTCCATATGAGAGTTACTTAAAGTAGCATAACAATCTGCATTTCTTCATGTTGACTGTTTTTTAATTCAGAAACATTAGGATAATATTTAACCTTGTCACTTCCATGTCTGTAAACAAAGGCTGGTGGGAACATTTTCGTCGACACTTTTTTCGTCTGCTTTTCTGGAAAACTTTTGAGATTTCATTGGAAAACTGAAAAAAACCAAAACAAAACAAAAAAACAAACAGGGTTTTGGTGATTCAGGATAATTTGCCCTCCCTAATTTTTGGTAATTTTTGGTTTGAATTGTCAGTGGCCAACTCTCCTTCCCCACCCCCAAATCATTTTTCAGCAAAATGTCAAAAATTCTGTAGGGGGCAAATCCCCATTGTCTAGTCAGCTCTATCATAAACATGGTTCGCCAAGATCAGGGATGGGTAACCCCAAGGTATAACAAACAGGTTTTCATTTCATAGTAAAAAGACTCTTTGAAAGGCAGGTAATAGAATTTAATGGTCTATGATCCTTTTAGGGACTATTTAATTACCATGGCCTATTGTGGATCCAGAGGCATGTTTGATGCCATAAGCAATGGTTCAAGTATTTATTCAGTGAAAGTGCTAATATTGCAACTTGCCTTGTTCTGTTTCTGTGTTCTGGTTTTATGGGCTTTACTAGTGTCTGAGGAATTACAGTCATGTCACAGGGAAAGACAGTTTCATTCAAAACAATAGTTAATGAAAACGTTAGGGTAAGCTATAATTTTAGTTAAGTAATTCGTGGAAGTATTTTTTTGATCATGGATTTTTATAGTTACTTAAAACAAATAATTGATGTAGCTTTTCTTATAATAATATCTACACTTCCTGATAATTGTGCCTCAGCTCCGTTGTATTCCTTGATCTTTGTCTGATGCCTTTATATTTGTCTCTTTATTTCTGATAGTGTAAAAAATCAACCATTCTGCCTAACCTTTATTAAAGGAAATTAGTAAATAAATTCATGAATGTTATGGGACTGATTCAACTCCCGTTGAAATCAATGTGAATCTTGCTTTTGATTTCAGTGAGAATTGGATCAAGTCCTATTTATTTATTTTTATTTTTCTGAATATGGAAATGAGAACAGCTCTTAACATATGTCTCCTTCTTGTCTAAAGTACCATAGAGCCTTAACTCAACAAAAATACAAGAAGGAGACATATGGTAAACATTGGTCTCTTTTTCGCTGAAAAACACAAAAGGAAAACCTCATATTTTAAAGAAGGAATTATATTTTTAACATATGTCTCTTAGATGTGTGTTGGAATTAAGGCTATAGGGTAGTTTATTCAAGAAGATGAGATGTGATCGTGCTTTTTGAAGAAAGCCAAACCAAAAGCATACCTTAAAAGAGGACATATACACCATTAACATGTGTCCTTCATTCATGCATATCAGCGTTATGATTTATGGTAGTTTTTGAAGCCTTGGATGTTAACTATGTGTTGTGGAAAAAAAATAGTAACAGTTTGGAATTGATACGTTTTGTATTGGTGTAGATCCAGAAACAGAAATGTGAGGGTTGACCTCAGTTACTTATTTCCTAGCTTTTCAGCACTTGAAGAAAACTTTATTAAAATAGAACAGTGAGCCTTAATGACAATTAAACAAAGTAAAAGGGCCTTAGTGCAAATGAAAATCAGGTTTTCTGTGAGTGTTACTTAGTGACAGATCTTACAAGTATTTTTAGAGGAGCAGGCATGCAACTGCTATTGCTGGAAACTGCAATTTTAAATAATGACAACTGGGAACTGCTGTTCTATTTACGGTAAATGTAACCTGATCTTGGGGGAAAATGTCACCACCAACCCAGCAATAGCTTATCTGTCCAGGATGGTTAGGAACACATCAGGGGTATTAAAATAATCATTTTTTATTTCTCCGTTAGAAAGCTAGAAATAGTGATGTCTGCTTTTGAGCATCCTAGTCCAGCTAATTGCTTTCAGGAAAGTGTAATCAAGAGCCATTATCAGCATGTATCAAACTGATACATTCCTAAATCATTGCTCAAGTTTAGAGTAGATTAGATTTCTGATGATAGTAAACTCACACTTTGCCGGTTTTGCAGCTGCCCACACAGTCTGGTCTTATCAAAGAATTTCTTGTTTGTTTTTACAATGGAGAAAACACTGGGCAATATTTCATAGGGCATCTGAATGCTGATAAATGCAACCATTTCATGTACAGTGGGATCCCTCCGAAGACTTTGATTCCATTATATATTCAGAATCAAGAGACACCAGACCAAATCCATCTCTGGTAGAATTTCACTGGTCTCTAAGAATTATACCAGGGCTGAATCTGATGCACAATTCTCAAAATGTCATTGGATGGTCTGTATTTATGCTTTGGAGGGCTGACACATGGCAATCTATAGGTAAACTACAGGCATTAAGATCAGAGCTTTGACAATCGCTACAAAATAGCTGGTATGTTGTAATAGCTCAGTGCCAGTGACTACAATCAAGTGATGCTGTCACAAGATGTGATGAAATAATGGTAAATCGTATCTGTCAAAGAGCAAGGGTGTTTTTATTGTTCAGGCACAAGGCTGCGTGTGAGGAGCTCTTGATTCTTTTACTGACTCTGCCACATGTTATGGTGCCCATAACACAACAAAAGACACAAAAGGTGTCCAACAAAAGAGATGTCAACGTACGTGGGCAGTTAATAAATAATGTGCCTGTAATGGTGATCGGAAATATGCAGCAGTGCATGCAGGCTTTTTAAAACCAATCCAAGTTGGTTGCTTGGGCACTTCAAATGGCTTCCTTTGTGAAGCTCTTTGCAGCGGCTCTTGGCTTCACAGACTCCTTGTGTGAGCTTGGAAGAAGGATGGCCCAGTGGTTAGGGAACTAGCTTAGGTCTTAGAAGACCTGGGTCCAAGCTCCTGCTGCTCCACAGACTTCCTGTGCAACCTTAGGAAAGTCACTTAGCTTTTCTGTGCTTGTCTGTAAAATGGGGATAAACAGCACTTCCTTACCTCTCTGAGGTGTTGTGAGGTTAAGGACTCTGAGGCGCTCAGTGTCACAGTTCAGGGCAACTGCACCTGTGTTCCATGGTATGGTCCAGCTAGGGTACCTGCTGTCAGGCTTCCAGCTCCCCAGCCATTGCCTCTCTGGGGCAGAGGCCTACATCTCTCTATCTCTCTCCTGACTGGGGTATTTCGAGGCTGCACAGCTCCCTACCTACACTGTGAATTGCCCAATAAAGTCTCACTGCCTAAGCAGGCCTGCTTGACTCTTTTCTCCTCAGAGAATAAACACTGTAATTGCCATACTTACAAGTTACCACACAGATCTTTCTAAGCAAGCACATTAAATGTTGAGGTAAAAATGTTACAGAGAAAACATATTAAAAACAATTTAAAAAACCCTACGCACATGCTGATGAGCTTACCAGAGACCACCCCCTGACTCCAACAAAGGTCTGGCCAGTGAATTGTCCTTTGCAACTTACTCAGGGTTTTCCTGTGGCTACAAGTTCATGAATCCTTTTGCTCAGAACAACACCCTCAGGAATCTGAGGGTCACTTGGGTCTGTGAAGAGACCATGAATAGGGAATCAGCCAGAATCCCACCCAACTAACAGTTCATTCATCTCTTAGCCCATTGTTTAAGAGAGTCCTTTGGAGCTCACAACACTTCTCAAGGTTTACATTAGTCATGTCTCCTAGAGAAGTGACATACAATAACACACAACCATTTCCATTTTTACTACAGTGAGTTCCTAAGATGCTTGCACTTAATTCAATAAGGTTTGTCCAGGATATTGCAGGAAATTGTTATATTTGTCATACTTGGATATACCAGTAAAGGGGCCCATATAAGTATCTAAGATATATAGCCTGGATAAAACAGCCATGCCTCTTTATACCTTAGTTTCCAGGTGTAAAATGAAGATAATAATTCCCTATCTGATGGGCTATGGTGAGGCTTCATTAATTTATGTCCATAAAGTGCTTTAAGATCCTTGAGTGGAAAATGATTGCCTGAATGAGGGCACAGTAGTATGATTATTTCTTATATATTTTATCACCACTTTTAAGATATCTCACTGTAAGGATGATTTTTTTTTTTTGAGACCGCACAGCGGTAGATGTAGGGTGACCAGATATTTGGGACTTTGTCTTATATAGGTGTATATTATCCTGCATCCCCTGTCCCAAATTTTCATGCTGTCTATCTGGTCAGCCTAGGCAATGGGACATTGAATATAACATATATATATTGACATATATATATAAAATATTACATATATATATACATAAAATAAAATGCAGGCCTGAAGCCCTATATATAAAATATGGCTTGTGAAAATATTTGTTATCTGGTTCTGTATCTGCTTCTCCCTGGGACAGAAATTTAACCTTCATGTTGCAACGTAACACAGTGTCAATGTTCAAATTAAAGCATGCTGCTGAGTACAAATAAAAACATTTCATCGGTAGTGACAGGGCCTCTACTACCTACAAACGAGTTGGTAATTTCAGCCCAATGGGAATTACAAGTGCGCAGCAGTTCTAGGGTTTGACTCTGTTTGCCAACCTCTCGAGATTGCACCAACTGTAAATCTGTCCCACTGTTCCTTATCCAGTCTTTCTTATGTTTTGCAGCGTCAAAAGCATAGAAACCATTCCTATCATGACTGCTGTCAGACACCCTAACAGTAGGTTTTCAAAAAAAGAAAAGGAGTACTTGTGGCACCTTAGAGACTAACCAATTTATTAGAGCATAAGCTTTCGTGAGCTACAGCTCACTTCCTCAGATGCATATCGTGGAAACTGCAGCAGGCTTTATATATACACAGAGAATATGAACCAATACCTCCTCCCACCCCACTGTCCTGCTGGTAATAGCTTATCTAAAGTGATCATCAGGTGGGCCATTTCCAGCACAAATCCAGGTTTTCTCACCCTCCACCCCCCCACACAAATTCACTCTCCTGCTGGTGATAGCCCATCCAAAGTGACAACTCTTTACACAATGTGCATGACAATCAAGTTGGGCTATTTCCTGCACAAATCCAGGTTTTCTCACATCCCCCCCACCCCCATACACACACAAACTCACTCTCCTGCTGGTAATAGCTCATCCAAACTGACCACTCTTCAAGCCACTGACATAAAAGCCTTCAATCAATGAGGTTGCAGTGTGGTATGAAATGTTTCCAGGTACCACCAGAAGCAAGAGGCTGAGCACTAATGAGCTATAGAGCAGCATTTGTAAGAAGCACAGACACTAATGAGCTGTTCATGTTGGTTTTCTTTTTTGCTCATCCCAAGAGGTGAGATGTCACATTATAACTTATTAGGATGTTCCTCTTCCAGAATATTAAGTTAGCTGTTCCTCAGCTCATTGGGCAGCAGTTGTTTGATCAAAAATATTATCTCAACCACTGACAGCTGAATATTTTCAGGAAACAGAATTGCTCCTATTTTTTTGATAAGTTGAAGACAAAGGTGTCAAAGAGAACTCCATACTAAAGCTATACAAAAGGAGTGACAAATGGTATAAGTGAAGTTAATAAGTTTAACAGATACTATAACCCAACTTAAATTTTAAAATGTAATGTGTCATTATAATTTTAGTGCAATGCCACTAATATATAATAGCCAAACATGCTGAAAATGTATGCAAACTGAATATTTTCTGTTATATTCAGTGTCCCAGCTAGACTTCCTAGAAAATTTCATCAATAACTTGCAATGAGCACCAATCTGTGTAGCTTGAATATGGATATTTATTTAGATTAAACACATTCCTTAAACTATATATATGTTTTTAGAAGCTTGGTGTGATTGGACATCCCAAAGCTAGAGGATATAGCAGGGGTGGCCAAACCACGGCTCACGAGCCACCTGTAGCTCTTTTACACTTAAAGTGTGGCTTGCAGAGCCTCCCGTGCCCCCACCCCCCTGTCCCAGCCAATCTCCACCTGCCAGACTGGGAATGGGGAAAGCTCAGGGCTTCTGCCCTGTGGCAGGGTGGTGGGGTTAGAGGCTTCTGCCCTGCAGGGAGCGGGGGCTCAGGACTTCAGCAGGCACACCCTGCCATGGGGCAGAATCCCTGTGTCCTGGCAGGCACACCCTGCAGGGCTGAAGCCCTGAGCCCCACCAGGCATGCCTGGCTCTCGAACTTCTGAGGATTATTGTATATGGCTTGGAGGATCAGGAAGTTTGGTCAACCCTGGGATATAGAGTCAAGAGCAAACGTATGTTGGAGGAGTTTAAGTAGGGCATTGAACAGTAATATATGCCAGTTCAGAAATGAAGACTAGATACACTGGATAAATTATTTCCTGTGCATTGTCCTCTCTCTAGTTAAAATATTGATTTGCGTGGTTTTGGTTGATGCTACTGATTTCTATGGTTTATTTTTCATGCCATAACATACCACTGTAATTGGCTGTATTGAATACTGGGCCTGGTAGAAGGGAGATTATTTCATTTGTTTAGTTACAACATGGGCTTTGCTATGTAATACACTTGATCATACTACGTAAAAAACTTGCCAAGCCAAACCTTTTGTTGATGAAAAATATGGGTTCAAGTTGACCAAAATAATTCATGAAACTAGGTTGATTTTGACAAATTGTTTCAATAAAAAAAAAAGACATTTCAGAAATGACAAAATGAGTCATTTCAGCATTTTTGAAACAGCATTTTGACTTTTCATATCGGAAAGCTATTTTTCATTTTGGAATTTCTCTCCATTTTATATAAAAACATTTTAAAACATTTTAACCCTCTCCCCCTTAAAATCACAACAAAATGTTCCATTTTGGGGTTGACCAAAGTGTTTTAATGGATACAAAACAAAACTTCTTTCAACATTTTGGTTTGTCGAAAATTTCAAAATACTATTTTTGGTCGACTCTAAATTAAAAAGAAATGGGACTGGCTTCCGAACCAAATATTCTGTTGTTAGGTCACCCCTCCTCTTGACATCTACCTGTCCACCTGTTGTCTATCTTTCCATCTGTCTGCTACATTTAGTGGTTTCCATGATCAAGTTAATCTTTACTAACCGTTACCATACTATCTGAGATGTCAATTATTTTTTGTACTGTATTTAAGGAAATACTGCTTTACTGAATATTGGATCATAGAATCATAGGACTGGAAGGGACCTTGAGAGGTCATCTAGTCCAGTCCCCTACCACAGGGTGGTAACTGATAGAGTGCATTAGCTCAGAATGGTAAAATTTTACAGTCGTTTTACTTTCTCGTTTAAAGAAAGACAGCGGAGTCTAGTGGATAGGGCATCTGACTGGCAATCGTACTTGTATTACCAGCCCCGCCAGTGACTTGCTGTGTGATCCAGAGCAAGTCATTTCACCTTGCACTGTAATCCCATCCTCTGTCTGTTTAGTTCGGAAGCTCTTCGAGGCAGGGAGTGCCCCTCGTTAAGTATTTGATTATTACCTAGCACAGCGGGGCCCTAGTTTTGGTAGACAATCATAATGGTCCTTCTGACCTTCTGTGATTCTAAAGTCTATGTCAAGGCAATATTGTTATATAAATAATTTTATCCAGCTGCAAATGAGGTCACAAGGTGCAGAGCCTGAAGTCTTTTTAATGGCAATCCCTCAGTATAAGCATTTACATTTTTTCATTTTCCAAATATACCAATCACATTTTTCATTGGGTGCATGTGGAAGAATATTTAAAATCAATGCAAAATAAATTGGCTAATGGCATAAATATTCCTGGTCCCAACCCCAAAATTAGGATGCAAATTGGAACTAAATCACACCGTAATATTCTATGTAATAACTCAAGAGTCTGAGTTGTAAATGTTGGAATGTGGACTATTGAGAATGAATGGTGCCGTGACCTTTCTAGCTTAATCTTGAGTGCTAGAGCAAAGATTATATTTACCGCCATCGAAAATTAAATTGAAACCTTGGAATCACTCAGATTAACAAATCATATCTCATACTGATAAAGAGTGAGAAATTCAGTGCAATAGGGGAATGCTTGGCCTCTACCCATCACTAGGGCCCTACCAAATTCACGATCCATTTTGGTCATTTATAGGATTTTAAAAATCACAGATTTCATGATTTCAGTTATTTAAATCTGAAATTTCACGGTGTTGTAATTGTAGGGTACTGACCCAAAAGGGAGTTCGGGGGAGGGGTGACAAGGTTATTTTAGGGGGGAGGTTGCGTTACTGCTACCCTTACTTCTGCACTGCTGCTGGATGCGGCGCTGCCTTCAGAACTGGGCAGATGAAGATCAGCCGATGCTGGCCGGGAGCCCAGCTCTGAAGGCAGGGCCGCCACCAGCAGGAGCACAGAAGTAAGGATGGCGTTGCCAACCTTACTTCTGCACTGCTGCTGGATGCGGCCCTGCCTTCAGAGCTGGGTGCCTGGCCAACAGCTGCCGCTCTCCAACCGCCCAGCTCTGAAGGCAGCACAGAAGTGAGGGTGGCAATGCCACAATCCCCCTAAAATAACCTTGTGACCCCCCCCAGCAACTCCCTTGTGGGTCAGGACCCCCAATTTGATAAACACTGGTCTCCTCTGTGAAATCTGTATAGTATAGGGTAAAAGCACACAAAAGACCAGATTTCACAGGGGGAGGCCAGATTTCCATCATGCATGTTTCATGGCCATGAGTTTGGTAGGGCCTTACCCATCACCACGCTGTAGCTGTCTTGAGGACTTCAGTTCCCAGGGCTAGTCAAGCTGGCACGTTTTACACAAGGGCACTAAATTAGCCATTGCTGCAGAAGGGGAATGAGAAATATCACTGTAAATGAGGCTTATCCATGTAATTTTCTTTGAACCTCCTCTTAGAGGGGGAAAAGACAGATGTGTGGTTGTAGTAAGATGAGCAAAACTTGGATGTCTAGGGCATGTTGTTGAGCTGTTGTATGCTGGTCTATTCCATATACCTCCTCAGCTGCTTATATAGACCTCCTGGTGAATAAGTATGTTACCCAATGGAGCAGCCACTAATTCATCCATCCAGCCATCTGTGTACCTTAGGGTTTTATACTGCAGCCCATCACTGCAGTATGTGAGCATCTTCCACGTGAAATTGGTAGCAGTCACAATGTCCTTATTGGACTCATAATCTCTTCCACACACCAGGGCCCAGTGCTTGGGTATTTGCACTACTTCTTAGTGATTCAGAGAAAGGAAAAGTGGCCTTAAAGCTCAGGAATAGGAATCTGGAGCAAGATCTGAGCTGAGATTCATTGCCCAGGAAGTATGGCAGAGCTAAAGTGGCTCTGGGGGGGACTTTATGGTGGCTCCCAACATCAGGGCTTGTGGCTGTTTTCCTCAGTTTCTATTGTGAGGGAATCCTCCTCTAGCTGGAACTGGGATTTTAGGGTCTCTTTAGACCACTCCAGCCCTTCAGCCCAGCATACAGAAGCCACAGAAGGGGTGAGAATCTTGCCAATGGCTTCTATACCCACCTGTGCCAAAGGTGTTCCATGTGACCTGGTGCAAGTCACCTAACTGCCTTGTGGCTCAGTTTCCCCACTTATGAAAGAAGGGCTACAGTGGGGATTAATCAAGAAACTATCAAGTGTCTTGAGATTCTTGAATGAGGGGCATTATATTTTAATTGTTCTTTTACTTTATTATTGCATTTGACCATCTGATTGTCCAGCGATGTCATTAGTGAAATGAAAATGAATGAAAATTGTTCTCCTTCAGCTAGAAAAATAAACGCCTTTGTGACTTTTCTTATGTGGTTAAAAATCATAGACTGCCTGCATGCTTTGACAACTTTGCCGAAATGTGATGGGAGAGAAGAAACGTGGTTCAAACTTAGAAGCAGGGTGTTTAATTGTTAATGATGAGACATTTAAATCCATTAGCCTTCTTTTCCCTCCAGTTACATATTTGAAACCTTCCTGCCTGCTGGAAGCTATCATCACTTCTTGCCTCTGAGTTGTTCAGAAGCTGGCACTGGTCTCATGCCAAGTATTGAGCTGTATTCTGAGTCACAATTAATATCCTCTGTGTGGCTGTTACATCTCGTTTGGCTGGAATCTTGATCTGAATACTGAAATTTGAGGGTCTCCAAGTTCTCATGCAGGGAAAGGAAGGGATGGTAAGATCTAATGGATTTTTGCCTTCAATAATAAAGCTGTGCAAAACTCTGTGGTCTTGGTCCCCGTAGATTCTTACCCCAGGAGTTCTGACTTAAAGTGAATTCAAAGCAGGCCTCTGCCAAATCTGCCAGCCTTCACAATGTTTCCTATATAAACTGGGTAAAACGGCTATCGTTCATACAGAACTGTAAATGACTCAAGATTCTCCTGAAAGTTCCATGAACTTTGATGGGCTTAGCCCAGAGTAAACGACAGAAGTTTTGCTCAGCACTTTAATGACTGGTGCTCAGTCACTCCATTGATATCCCAATTAAGGGAGTAAAATGGTATGGCAGTCTTGCTTCACAGCAGAGGAGAGTTTTAAGGAGAGATGTGAGGGTGGATAATGAGTTATCCTTTAGTCTGGAGAGTGGCTTTTGGGTTAATCACATCCACAGAGATCACAAAAGCCACTGAAGCAGTCTTTTGGCAATCCAGCTGCTCCACTTACATCAGGCCAAGAAGTGCCCACAGCCCCAATCTGCTGCTCTTGTGCCGTAAGTCTTTCCTTTTAGTACAAATTCAAAGAGAACACTCACCATGTGTTCCTCACAGACATTAGATAGATAGATAGATTGATTAGATATAGTGATGGGTGAACTAAAAAGCCAGCAAAAAAAATTGAATTGGGGTTTTGTTTCTATAAGCCAACCAAAGATACTAGTCCATAGATTTTCTGAGATACATGAAACTTTGGAGTCTACATAACGGGGCTGGAAATTTCACATCAACACATAGACCTCTTCTTGAGATTTTTGGCACTTTCTGATTCTGGTTAGGCTGGAAATGGCATGAGAGAGTTTTTAAGGCCTTTCGCTTCTTATTGGAATCTGTAAGTGCAGTGAAGTGCAAAAAAAAATTTTTTTTAAAGGGGGAAAAAAGAAAAGCAACCACAAAAAAATAGTTAAACCCAACTTTTCAAGCTGCCAAAACAACAGTGTGGTTCTAATTTTGAGTGTAGATTTGTAAAAGCTCCATTTCATCCAAACCAACTTAAACTTCTTTAATTACGTCCGTTAAGGGCCTCAGCCAATTTCCATAAAATTAAATAGGGCCTGATCCAAATCTCATGAAAGCCTTGGAATATTCACATTGATTTTAATTGCAAGTGGATAAGACTCTAAAAATGGAATACGTGTAAGAGACATGCAATGTGTAGTTCTATAGATTCCATACTGCCTACATTTCTCAAATTTGTTCTTCTTTAGAGTGGATTGCAAAACGTTGAAGGTCAGTCTAATTGCACTCCTATTTTATAAATTGCTTTCTTGGCCAGACAATACTACTCACAGTAGATTAAACCTGAGACTCTCTATCTCTGCCTTTGTTTTATATAAAAGATTGATAAGTGATTACTCTCTGTAGAATGCCTTATAAATGTGCTGTTAAATAACTGATATCTATCTATCAAGATAGATTTTTCATATGGAATCCTTTTCCATAGAGAATAAATGGATCTATTTCCACTCCCTAATACAAATACATATGGGCCAGATTCTCAGGTAGAGTAAATGGACATAGCTCCACTGAGGTTAATTTACACCAGCTAGAGATCTGGCCCCTAATAATTTTTCTCTTGCTGTAATTTTCTCTAATGCAAACCTTCATCTCTTCTCACTGAACTCAGATTCTGAACTCATATAATTCTTGCATCTGGTTATTTACTTTCTGCTTTGTATTCTTTTGGCAGAGTTTATTCACATGCTACATTTTTCTCTCTTGTTCAACAATATGTGTGCTGCATCCTTAATCTCTAATTTATAGTCCATGTTTGTTTTCTGTAATACTCTTTTGCTGAAAATCAATAAAAAGGCAATTTAGAAAAAAAGTAGTTCTCTCTGTAGTCTAGTTAAAGGAACTGCCAATAATTAACAACAGAGTGTGATCCTGCATTCCCTGTGCATTCAAAACTCCCATTGACTTCAGTTGGAGTCTGGGGTTTGCAAAGACTCCAGAAACTTGGCTCAGACTTTTTGAGAATACCTGGGCCTGGTCGTGAGGTTACATCTCACGTTGTACAAATCCATTCAGCTAAAATTCAAATCCCAGCCCAAAACGCCCCAAATTTGAACCTAGCCATCTTTGAGGTTCCAAAAAGGTTGTGTTTCCCCACTCTAGCTAAAGGTCTTGTGGGGTGGGGGAAGCAGTTTAAAATGCCTCTATTTTTGGGTGCTCAACATAAGGTCTCTATTTAAGTTCCAGTAAGCGCTGACCACATGCCCCCTGAAAATCAACCCGCTTTAAGGTGGGCATTCAACATCTCGAATCTCGTTAGCAAAAGTGTGGCTCATTAAAGGCTTTACCCAGCTGGCAGATGGGCAAAGGGTGGGTGTTCCGCATTTGGAAAGGTGCCATATTTAGGCACCTAACTCCCATTGACTTAAATGGCAGTTAGGATCCCAAATATCTTTGTGAATCTGGCCCCAAAAACCTACGGTACTGAAAATCACAACATTAAAAAATTTAGGTCCCGATGTATGTAGGCCTGAGGCACATAGTGGTTTGGGGGAACTTATTTGAAACTAACACACCATCACTGACTGATTAACTTGAAATGTGCTCACTCCAGTTAGTTCCATTTTCTTCTGGGTTACATTGTATATAGCAGGCAGAGCTGGAAGTAATTTATTAGAAAATTATATATACAAAAGCTTGCAACCAACACCTTGTCTTTGTCAATATGTAAATGGTATTGCCTGATGAACAAAACCTTACCTACAGTTCTATCTATTCCACGCTCTAATCAGTGCGTGTATAAATGCAGTTTAATAATTTATTACCTTTTAACTTTAGTTGAGCTTTATTATGCTTTTCATCTTTGCTGTAAATATGTAAAATGCTGTTAATCAACCTTTGTTGGTGAATATTTGATTAATAGCTAGCAGATGTAACTTGCCTCCGTGTATACGGTGTTAAATGTAATGTACCAACACATAATTCATTATTTTAATAACATGTTGGGATAATAAATCAAAGGAACTCTTGAGAATGCAACAGCCAGAAATACCCAGGGAAAAACCAGGCTTTGCTTTTTCCTTTTTTTGACTTTTTTAATGAAGAGTATGGACCCAATTTTCAGAAATGCTGAGTACCCACTGTTCCTCTTCTTATTAATTATGTTTGTTACAGGAGTGCCTATGGGTCAGCTGAGAATGGAGCTCCATTGTGGTAGATGCTGTAGAAACACAGAATAAGACAAGCCCTGCTCTGGAGAGCTTATAGTGTAAATAGATAAGACTCACAAAGGGTAGGAGAAAAGGATTGAAAACACAAGTAGAGGGGAAAATGCAGGGGTTGCAAACATCAGGTTAGTTCTATGATTTGTTTAGGTTTTTATTTTACTGCAGCTGGTGTGTCCCTACCTGTGCGTGGGTGCTGCCAGAGGTTTGCTTCAGTGGGGTCACGTTAGGAGAACAAGAGCTATGTGGGGAGACAAATGAAGGGAAGGGTTAGGAGGGATGCAGCAAACAGCCCGTCAGCACAGGGGAGCGGATGTTCAGGGGGAAAACTGCAGGAAGCAGCCTGGTGACAGTCCCTGTGTGCAGTGCTTTCTGCAGACGCTTGCTGGGTTCAGTCTCTGGCTGGCTCGTTCCTGCAGTTTCTTTACCGATACACATATGGCTGAGAGAGGGGGACGCTGTACGGTTCCTAGTGATGTCCGTTGGAGTTGTAGGGATTCCACGTGTTGGACGCCCCGTCCAGGATGTCACCTGATGTGCTGAGGTCTCGCTGAGCTCACCAGCTACAGTAGCCTGGACTCCCTCTCCCCGTTTTGCTGAATCAGGCTCTCCGGCCTCTGGCAGCATGCGCACAAGTAGGGACGCCCCAGCGGTAGAATCACACAGAGTCTGCAAACAGCTCCGTATGGGAAGACTCAGCTAGGACATTGCCCAGCACACCTCCTTTAGGGTGTAAACCCAAAATTATATTGTCTTGCACTGAAGAAAAATCTATAGAACGTAAGCTCATAAATTTGTCCCCTCCCTCAATGTGGAGAAAGATATGTATAACTTCTTGCCGCCCTCCCCATTATAAATTGCACAAACTGGGTTTTGTAATAAACAAAACCAAGTTTATTAACTACCAAAGACAGATTTTAAGTGATTATAAGGGATAGCAAACAGAACAAAGCAGATTACCAAGCAAATACAACAAAACACACATACTAAGCTTAAGATCTTGAAGAGATTGGTTTCAAGAAGTAATTTCTCACCCTAAATATTGCTTTTGGGCAGGTTGCAGAAGTTCTTGAAAGTTAGCTACCCTGCTTGCAGCTTAAATCTTCAGACACCATATTCACAGACCAGATCCTTTTTCCAGCCTGAGCTCAACTCTTGTCCCCCTGTGTCTTTGTTTCTCAGATCTTTCCAGCTATCATCCTGGGTGGGGATTCAGTGAAGAGTGAACCAAGATCAATTTACTCCCCAGCCTTAAATAGAATTTACATAAGGCAGGAACCTTTTGTTTCCTAGTCTTGACCATCCCCTCCTTTTAGTGGAAAATCACTAGAAATCTAAGATGGTGATTAGTACCAGGTGACATGACCACATGAACTTGTAGTGTCAAAGCAATGTCCCAGGACGCTTCTCAGGAAGGAGAGAGATTAGTGTCTTCAAAGTCTTACTGTTTTTTCCTTATGACCCATCAAGGCAGATGGCCTGCTGTCCGGTGGGTGTTTCTCAAGTGCGCACACAGTTGTAATTGTTACATAGTTAATATTCCTAACTTTAGATACAGAAATGATACATGCATACAAATTGGATAATCACATTCAGTAAATCATAACCTTTCCAATGATGTCTCACATGACCCATCTTGCATAAAATATATCTTAGTTTTGCCATATTCATATCATAAGCATTTTTCTATAAAGAATATGGAGTGTAACGTCACACTTCCCCCCCGCCCCCTTAGATTACTGCCAGAGGGTTGGTCACTGACAACGCGGGGGCAGTGTGTGTAAAATTCTTTTTAGTTCTTGGTTATCTAATTTCTTAGTGTTACCAAAAATTGTAGTGTCACCCACAGATATTTTCTGGGGGAAAATTAGTGGGTGCTCTGCACCCATCAGCAGCCAAGCTCGGGAGGAGGCGGGGATTTGAGGAAGGAGTCAGAATAGAGGCAGGGAGTTGGAGTGGGGACTCTGGGGAAGGGGTTGGAATGGGGGCATGGCAGGGGTGGGAGGGGACGGGTCAGGGCAGGGCCTCATGGAAGGGGTGGGGTCCGGGCAGGGCCAGGGGCAGAGAGGGGTTGAGCACCTACCAGCGGGAGCAGAAGTCAACGTCTATGCTGGGTGCCTGTTTCCAAGTTGCCTGAAAGTCTTTCAAAGTACAGCATTGTTAACACAATGTAGATATTAATATCTTCTAGAGTGTAGGTGTCTTGGCATTTAGCCACCAATGCCATGAGGCGGTGTGCCTCAGTGTCCCCTTCCACATAGCCATCTAGATTGGTTATGCTTTCTCTGCTGTGCCAAGGCTCTAAGCCTGTTTACAGGTACTAGTTAAGTAGTAGTATTCTCATAGAACTTCCTTGGTACCACTCTTAGCCTATACCAAATATATCTTAGTTATTCCATATTCATAACATAAACATTTTTCTATAAAGAATATGGAGTGTAATGTCACACCACGCTTCTGAAAATCAGGTCTATGTCTTAGAATCACATCAGTGAAATCCAAGTCAAGGTTGATGCTCTGTTTAGAGAGCCATAATACTGTGAGTCTTTAGCCTGTAAGTAATCACTTTTCAGCCAAAGTTTTATGTTTAAAAATCACCATGTAATTTTGAGTGGCCAGAGTTTATCTCAGTTGCATTACTGCATGAGACATTTTTGGTGGCACAAATAACACAGTGAGTGAACTTTAGTGGCAGTAGCTCCTTGAGTGGAATAACTCCACGTATGACATACAGTTGCCATCCAAGCGGAACAGTTCACAGACAACCACTAGAGCAAATGAAGATTAACTTAAACCTAATATTTGGAAAGTCTCCACAGTGTGACAAGTCATCTGAAAAGGCACCGATTGTGACACTGAAATTAGCAAGGTTAGGATTTATAATGATGGGAAATATGTGTGTGCATTTTCCCACCATGCATCATAAAACATGGATGTTGACAGTCCTGGTTGCAATGCTCCCCCGATAAATGCTAGACTCTTGTTCCCACCGCGACAGTTACGGTTTATTATTGATATATTTTTCTGAGACGATGATGAGCAAAATCTACAGGCAATTACATTTTTGTGATCATGGTAGGTAAAAGAATGAAACAGAAAGTCAAAGGCAGTTGAAGTGCAGCCATCTAAAATAAAATGAACTTGGCTGATTGTAATTTATCCTGATAATTGCATCCTTTCGCAAATGTTTGATGTTTCTTGACCTTTTCTGAAAAACAAAAGGAAGTGTATTACCCTGAAAATGGGGCAGAGGAGCCTTGAATATGCTTTTGCAAAATACTTGAAGGCATGAACTGAAAGTGTAAAGGATGAGACGGGTGTATCAAATTATCTTAAAAAGCTGGACTTTTTTAAAGTGAGAAAAATAAGCTGCTTAGGGGACAATCGAAAGAAGAGTGTTCCTGTTTTCTGTGTTACACCAGCAGCCTTGCTATACGAACAGCACCATTAAGTTTTTCTATATTGGTTCTTGTGTGCCCTATCACCATAGTATCTGAAAGCCTCGCAAACATAAGTTTATTTATCCTCAGAAATGTCCAGTGAGGTAAAGGAGTTGTGTTATCCACATTTCTTATAGATGGGGAACCAAGGTACAGAAAAATTAAGTGACTTGCAGAGCCAGGAACTCAACCCAGATCTCTGGAGTCCCAGCTCAGTGCCTGGACCATAAGAACTGTCCTTTCCTCCACACGGATGTATTTTAGAATAGAAAATAACTCTGTTCTCTTATGTAGCTTAGAGTAGTAGCTGTTGATAATTGCTGGTGGTTTTTAATGGCAGCCACCACACAGTATATACAGTATAATGCACTAACAGCCAAGTATGTGATTTACTATTGACTGAGACATTTCACAAGCTGCATATTTGTGGTGACCTTGACAATGTGTTTGATTCAATGAAGGATTATCAGATTTGATAGGCCTTGTATTTAATTCGGTGTCTTGTTTGAAAGCTACAATGCTCCGCATTGATTTCCATGTGCAATTAATACTTTTTGTCAGTAACAAATGCTTCCAGAGATAATATACTCTATCCATTTCAATCTCTCATGTATGCATTTCAAATCAAATAGCAGCCGGTAGACAGAATCGCCTCAGAAGTGACAGATTTAAGGTGGGAAGGTAGTATTAGGAATTGCTTCTATAATATCATATAACATTTAGAAGAGAGAAACTAAATAGGTTCAGATGAATCTATGTAGTGCCAAAACTAAGGGTGCTCTGAAGCCCTCAGATCATTACATGCAGTGCCTTTCTGTATGACATTCATTGCTCATGCTTACAATTGCAGTTGAATATTTTGTCAGGGTTCAGGGCTAATCCGGAGTGAATGGGAAGTCAACCTCTAAGGTGCACAGTAGAGCTCCTTGATTGGAACCTCTAGGCAGTACCACAATACAAATAATGAATAATATTATCACTGTGTATGATTTGCTTCAGATATCTGGGGGGAGGGATAGCTCAGTGGTTTGAGCATTGGCCTGCTAAACGCAGGGTTGTGAGTTCAATCCTTGAGGGGGCCATTTAGGGATCTGGGGCAAAAATTGGGGATTGATCCTGCTTTGAGCAGGGGGTTGGACTAGATGACCTCCTGAGGTCCCTTCCAACCCTGATATTCTATGATCTGTAGTAGAGCTAGCTGGAAAGTGGATTTTTCCATCCTGCAGGAAAATGAAATATTGAAATGAAATATTCCAAAATATTTTCTTTTGACCTTACAGAAAGATTGCATTTTGACTTTTATCCTTTTGATGTGTATTGTCGTATGTGAACATTGAATGTATAGTGTAAAACTTGAAATGTTTCCACTTTAGATAGAACATAAAGGATTAAATGATAAAGTCAAAATGAAACATTTTGATGTTATCAAAACAATACTCTCCCCAGAGAAAATTTTGAAGTGATGGATGCATTCCTGTGAAATGTTTAGTTTTTGTCAAATCAGCATTTTCTGGCACAAAACTGTCTGACTGGGACATTTTCCAATCAGCTCGAATCTGTGACTGTGATTTCAGATTTTTTTAAATAGCCCGTTTTAGAAATGGGCCCTAACTGACATCACTTTTCCAACCCTCCCCCTAACAGATTCTGCAGGGTTGAATAGAACCTACATCCAAACCATTTTTGGCTTTGGTTTTTTGAAACCACGGTAATATCTGTGTCCAAATAATATGCTGCTTTGCAGAGTTGTCTTTGCTATTGTACATAATGGTCTTTGAAGCTTCAGTTTATTTTGTCTCTATATTCTGTCTACCTATTATTAGAAATAAATAATAAAGTGAGCAAGTGTGGTTTAGATCATGAATCCTACCTCATAAAATATCTGTAAGAGCCAGGCTTTTATCATCTGGCTAGGTACTTAAGGAGCCTCATCACTGTGATATCTAACTGCCTCACCAATGTTAACGGATTTTATTCTCTCACTGCCCCAGTGCGATTGAGAAGTATTATCATCATTTTATGGGTGGACTATTGAGGCACAGTTTAGATTAAATGAATTGCACGAGGTCATGGGAATGGAGTACGGGTCTCCTAAATCCCAGTCTACAGACCAACCCATTCTGCCACCCTTTCATTCCAGCTTCTTCCTTACATTCCCACATACACTGTGTCCTGGGTGATGCTTGTCGGTATTGCTTGGAGAGTTTTGTATTCTGTAGCTCTGGGGTGCTCTTGATGAAGAAGCTAGATTATTACAGATATGTACCAATCTGGGGACAGCATATTCTATCAGCTCTTGCAAACCTTAAGGTTCCACAATAAAACAAGAGCTACACACCTCTGCCAAGCCTCCCCATCCATTTTGCATTTAGCGTGCAGATGCTGCGATGTTTTATAGGCTGCATTTTCCTATGCTTTTTGAACCTTTCTTCATTAAGAGCCTCTGGTAATTTGCCTGCCACCAGCTTCTTCCATTAACACTACCCTTAGATTGAGTGTGTCTGAGGAAATGGATAATGGATGTTGTGCCATTTAATGGAATACCTGTCCCTCATCTACTCTAAGCCCATTGTGTGTGTCTTCTCCCCTCCCACCTTTCTGCTACTGCATTACTGGTGGGATGGCTCTGTGTGTGTGTGTTGCATATTCCCCAGACGTTTATCCCAAGCCACTGCATGCTGTTTATTATTCAAAGGGGTTGCTTGTGCAGATGTTCCCATCCTTGTACCCTCTTGCCTCCCACTGTTCCTTTTTAATACACAAACAGATTGCATTGTTGTCTTATTTTGCTTCAAGAGAAATAAATCCCAAGCCAGTCCTGTTTTATTTCCTTATTCCTGGGAAATAGGTCATTCAGGCCTTCTCTTCCTCTTTACCACCTTGTGCGCATGGTTTTTCCTGAGTTAGGTTCAGTCCAAATCCATGGAAGAAATAGGAAAATCTACATAGATGTCTTCCCGGTGTTTAAAAAAAAAATACCCAAATGCAACCTTGTTAATATGAAGCAGTTTGGTTAAATTGCATGCTACTTTAAGTGATCTACCCATGACACCCTCATTTCAACTGTTGTTATTTTAATATTTTATCTGTATACATCTGAGTCCCATTGTACAAGCATATAACTAAAAAGATATTTCCTGCCCCAAAGAGCTTACGGTCTAAGTTTAAGGTGAGAGGCAACAGGTGCATGCACCAAACAGATGGGGGAATAGACGGTAAGAGTGAGACAATTGTGATCAACCTGATAAGCATTGGTCACAGCTCACCTGCTGCCTATATTGTCTAATTATAATGGTAGATCTACAGAGAAAGAGAGAAAGGGCTGGATAGAGAAGTATAATTAATGGTATGTAAAATGCTGAAAATATCACAGCACATCACATTAAAATGTTCACAGTTTCCTTCTGGGCCACATCAGGGTCGAGAAATTTGACTTTTTTTTTTTTTTTGGCAAAAGTTTGTAGAAAGTAGAATCTTAGTATATGACTCTGCCTCCCTGAAGTGGTGAATGTCAAGGGATGACAACATACTGTGTGAAGGATGATTTCATTTATTTTTAATTTGCTTGCCCTTAATTGTTCTCTAACTACCACTTTTCTCAGACTGTCAGATAGCATGAAAAGGACACGCACAAGAAAACACCAAACACAGAATCTCCAAGAAGAAAATAAAGCCCTAATTTGGAAAGTGCTCCCACTTACACGAGCCGGTAGTATGTACTGATAACTGAATGCCCATTAGTCTCAATGTGTTCAAAAGGTTTTGATTCAGTTTTGCTTGTTTCTGTTGCAGACTTAAAATGGAATGAAACAATCTGGCTCCCAACGCTTCCTCACTACCTGCTGTTGCTCTCTTTCTAGATTAATGATTGCAACTAAGATCTTAATATTATAGCTTTGTTTTTTTTTCGTTTTACACCTCCCATGCACAAACGCCTTCCGCTGTGACAGATGAAGGAGGAAGAATGAATACAGCCCCCGCGTAAGCAATATTCAAGGGTTGCGCAATTTTTGACCTAAGAAACATTTCTATGGGCAATGAGGTGTTAGCTAACGTTCCAAGTGATCTTCCCTGATTAGGCTGTCTTCAATAACTCTGTTCGAAATGGAAACCTCCTGGGTCCACAGCCATTTGGAAAGAAGGAAGGCTCCAAGATTCATCTCTGCTTATAGGTTTTTTATGGCTCGCGAAGTGTCTTGTCTGATATTCAAAATTACTGAATACAGAGTGAAGGATAGAGCTGTCCCGTTTGGTTTGCGGGGTGGGGGGTTGGTTGGAAAATGACTGTTTTGTCAAAACTGAAACTTTTTCTGTGTAAGGGTCAGTTCTGACAAAACTTTTGTTGGGATGGAATTTCTGGTCAAAACCTGAGACAGACCCTTCTTCCCCTACCCCCCTCCACCCCCCCCCACCACTCCAGTCTAGCCAGGTAGGCTAGTAGTTAGGGCCTGGGATATGGAAGACCCACGTTAAACCCTGCTCCAGATCGGGATCTCACATTTTCTAGGTGAGTATCCTAGTCACCAGACTAGTAACTATAATGAGGTGGGCTCTCCCTATCTGTTTTTTTGTTTGTTTGTTTTGTTTTTTTTGAAGATGTTTCATCCGTATGTAGACTAGGAAAACTGTTTGAAATCTCAAAAACCAGAAAACTGGTTTTCACACAGCTCTAGTGAAACACAGCCTTCAGGGAAGTTTGACCAAGAGATACAAAACCTGGTACACTAGCCCCTGAAACCTTGTGAACTCTAACACACTAACAGGCTTATATTTCAGCACAACCTTAAATGGGCCCAAAAGGCTATTGATGAAGAGTGTCTCACTGTTACCTCCTTTAACCCCCCTCCCTGTGGAAGTTCATTGTCATGTATTTAAAACTGTTTAAAATTGTACGCTGTCACTTTAAATTTCAGAGTTTTTCCTCGTCCTGTTTACAGGGTAGGGGCCTCTGTAGGGAAGGTGCAATCTGGGCCTAGCAGCAGTCAGTTTGCAGAAAGGCATCGGTCAGGGTTCATTCCCCACTCTGAACTCTAGGGTACAGATGTGGGGACCTGCATGTAAGACCTCCTAAGCTTATTCTTACCAGCTTAGGTTAAAAACTTCCCCAAGGTACAAACTTTGCCTTGTCCTTAACAGTATGCTGCCACCACCAAGCGTTTTAAACAAAGAACAGGGAAAGAGACCACTTGGAGACATCTTCCTCCAAAATATCCCCCCAAGCCGTACACCCCCTTTCCTGGGGAAGGCTTGATAATAATCCTCACCAATTGGTACAGGTGAACACAGACCCAAATCCTTCAATCTTAAGAACAATGAAAAAATCAATCAGGTTCTTAAAAGAAGAATTTGAATTAAAGAAAAGGTAAAAGAATCCCTTCTGTAAAATCAGGATGGTAAATACCTTACAGGGTAATCAGATTCAAAACATAGAATCACTCTGGACAAAACCTTAAGTTAAAAAAAGACACAAAAACAGGAATATACATTTCCTTCATCACAGCTTATTTTACAAGCCATTAAACAAAAGAAAATCTGACGCATTTTCTAGCTAGATTACTTACTAACTTTACAGGAGTTGTAAGGCTGCATTCCTGAGCTGTTCCCGGCAAAAGCATCACACAGACAGCCCAAACCCTTTGTTCCCCCCCCCTCCAGATTTGAAAGAAGTTTGTCCCCTCATTGGCCGTTTTGGGTTAGGTGCCAGCAGGGTTACCTTAGCTTCTTAACCCTTTTGCTTCCGGCCAGGAGGGATTTTATAGCACTATTTACAGAAAGGTGGTTACCCTTCCCTTTATATTTATGGCAGCATCTTAGAGTAACATGGGGTGATTGTGCTTCTCTGCTTTGGGGAGAAGCCTGCTTTGTCCCTTTCTGTTTTAGGGTTCTGGTGTATCATCATTTGGAATTCCAAGAAATAAAATAGCATCACGTTGCAACTTTCCAGCAAGAGTGCCACCTGTTTTTTATCTAACCTCTCTCTCTCTCTTTGTATACCTTGAACATAACATTCATGACACCAAAGACAGGTGTAGAATTAAACTTTTTACAAGAGCTGGACTCATAGGGACTGCTGCTGGAACCTTCAGACGTGGTGAAGAACAAGATCGTGATGCCATGATGAGACCACAGTTTAGGGCTGGGGAGGGCTCAGGGAGACTGAGAGAAATAGAAACCCCAGAGGCTATGAATGAATGCCCAGTCCTCCTTGCTGTCTTTGCTTCAAATATAACACGTGCAATGAAAAAGGGGCAGAGAGGAGGGGACTGGCTGTTTGAAAGGACACGCCTTCAAAACTGTGCTTTCATCTGCTTTCTCCCTTTGAAAAGCACCTGAAAGAGGGAGGGAGCAGTGGGTGAAGAGGGCAATGTTGGTCAAAGTCCTAACATGCCAAATTTGCTCCAGCCCCTACTGAGCAGCTGAGGCAGTGCAGCAGGAGGGAATGGACGCTCAAACCGATGCCTCAATTGTTTAAAGGGGGTTTCTTTTGACAAGTCATCTGAGTAGAAGCCCAGGTATGTAGCCTCCGTGAGGAGAAGGGAGGTATGTGCCTGCTGATTCAAGAGGGGGAGAGAGCATGTTGTTTGCTGGCTCAGAGGTCGGGGGCATGGGGGGGGAGCAGGTTTTTTTCTGACCGTCCCGATATAATTTCCCCCTGTAAAGTAGCAGTACATCTCTCCACCACCCTAGTTAAGCCCACTAGTTAAGGTATTTGGTACTTCCTCTAGAATCAGTCACTTATGGAGTCAGCTGTCACAGCTCTGACTATTAGCTGTAGGAAGTTGTGGCCTCGGAACACCTTGTGGTTTCCTCTCCTGTGGTCATCTGTCTTGCATCATTTGCAGACCCTTTTGGCCTCGATGTTCAATATGGAGCCTGAGATCTGAAGAGATCCCCAGAGAGGCCGCATTATGCTGCTACTATTGATCACAAGACAAGGCCAGTATAGCTTGTATGTGTGCTTCATTTCCCCCCTCAGCCACTCCCTGCCTTTCGTTAGGTTTGTGAACCTGGCAAACTTGGAACACATGTTCATGTCCCCTGAAAGCCTTGTATGGGCTTTCTCATGCTTGTCCAGAGGTGCACTGCTAAGGAAGAAGAAATCTCCCAGGATGCAGTTCACTTCTTGCCCTAAAACTTTCATTTTACCCAGAGAACACTTGGCATACTGCTGCTTTCCTGCCTCTCATGAAATCAGAATGCTTACTCAGCTAAGTTTTCATTCACGCCTCTGGCTTGCAGCCTGTATTGAAATGAAAATTCTGCAGGCCTGTCGTCAGCCTTCATTTTGGATGGCGTAACACAAGTCTCTTTTAAAGCCTGAGATCTCCAGAGCTCAGATCCATTTTCACCGCCTTTGGCTTGTACAGAAATCGGCAAGAAGTGCAAATATTAATAAAATAGACTCTGGACCAGATCCCTCTCTGGTGTAGATTGCTCGAGCTCCATTTAAGTCAATGGAGCTGTGTTGATTTGCACCAGCTGATTCCTAGATCTCCAGCTGGCGTAAACTGGTGTTGCTCCACTGATTTGATCCCCAGGTGAGGATCTTGCTTGGATGGTCTTGGAGCTAATGCATAGCCTGTCGATTACCACCTGTTTTTAGGTAATAAAATTCTGACTTCAACAATAAATTTCATTCATGAGGGACTGGATGACCTAAGAAGAGTAGCAATTCGATACAGAGCCTTTCACCTTTTGGTCTCCAGTTCCTAACCATACCAGGACATAGTGACGAAATGTTATCATATGACAGGCACATGTTAAATTACAAGTATCTTTGCTACAAGGCCACCTCCACTTTTGACATTAATTGGCACCCATGTTGATAGTCAAAGCAACAAAGCGAATGACTGAATGGATGTGGAGCCAAAATTACCTCTTCATCTTCAGGTGTGGTTCCTTCAGAATAGGATTGCTATATGTTGGCAAGACAGCATGAAAGATATTACATTGCTGTTGACCATGTTATACTTGTTCAGTGGGTAAATGGAGGATTTCAGTCTAGTACCCTTCACAAGCACTGAAGTCCTCCCAAATATAAGAATATTGAATTGAACCCAAACACTATTTATTTGGGTAGAAAAGCATCTTTTTAGCTAATTTGATACTCTCGAAAGCCGTGCATTATAACTCAATATTGCCATTTTATTAAGCCTTAATACTGATAGATTGTTTTAAGTCTATGCTGTGAATCTTTTGCAGATGAAACATTGCAACTGAAATATTTCAGCACCAAGACATTTGTGGGATTGGGGTTTTTTTGCACAGTGTTATCATTCATATGGTCTAAAGGACCTGAATGACTGAAAACCAGCAAGTAAATAAAGTCCTATCCATTATATACCCTAACAGCAGGCCTAGGGACTGAAGGATGAGGAGGAATATTTAAATCATCATGTGAAGCTAAACTGTGCTGTGTGGAATGAGTGAGTGAAATGACATTCTAATCAAATCTGACAGCACTATTGCATTGTAATTATAGACTGCCAGAGGCACTTTTTAGACTATCCGTACTTTTGGGGTAGTTTGCATCTAAATTAAAATTGAACTTCAAAGCAGTTAACTGGGGATGCATTTCCAAGGAGTTTAAAAAAAAAATAAAATGTGAAAGACACTAACTGATTAGCGTTATGTTCTGTACCAGCTGCTTGCTACTGTAAAAAAAAAAAAAAAAAGGCAGCCATGTTGATAATCAGAAACGAGTATCTTGAATGCCATTAATTTTCTTCTGAATTATTTATGGGATTTTTTGTTCCAATTGTGCAGTTCATTTTAAATGTTTATTTAGCATCCCCAAAAAGACTAAAAAGAGAGCTGGAAAAGCTCCAAAGAGCCAGCTAGTAGCAATGTGACTTTGTTTAGGTGGCCTCTTCTCAAAAGAACCGTGATCTACTTAATAGTAATAAATAAATCCTTCCACCCCATTTACAGTGGAACAACAGAGTAAACTGCTTTAAAAGAGAATCAGCTGGTTTGAGGAGGAAATGCCATGCAAATACGTGGATTTCTGAAAAAGGTAAAGCGCACAATTGCATACTGCAAACATCTGTCTGTCTGCTTTACAGATGTTCTGCCTGCAACTCCTTTTCTGATTAAATTTCTAGACAACAACCGCAAAAAGGAGTTTGTCTCTCCAAGATGTTTTCCCTTTGTTGTTATATTGCGGATCCACTTATTGGAAGCAACAGCCTAATTCTTGGGACTCGACCCTTCTATCAGATACAGAGCATGCATCACTTGGCATATTGTAAGATCGGCTAGTGTTCTTGGACAGGCATGTGCTGTATCTAGATACATGGCAAGCAGGTTGTGTGTTGGAAGGAAGGGCTAGGTCATTAATCAAGACCTGTGTACAAACATGGGACAGTCTAATACAAGGGCAATATCTTTTGGATTCATTATTTCTTCTCCTTTCCCCTCTCTCTTTTTTTTTTATCTCCTCTCCCTACATCTGTAAATAATCTTTCTTTTGGTTTACAAGACTTTAGAAATTGGCATACTGCAACAGAGAAATAGCAAATCTAACCCAGTGTCCTACTTTCAGCAATGGCTAAAGCTGGATGCTTCAGAAGGAATGGAGTAAGCTCCCATAATGTATCTAACTTGGCTACACTATACCATAGGGCAGTGCTTCTCAACCCGTGGCCCACGGGCCACTTCTGGCCCAATCAGCACACAGCTGCGGCCCATGTGACATCCTCAGGGCCATACGGGTAGTATATATATTGTGGGGATGCGACCCACATAACACAGAGAGAGCTGCATATGCGGCCCACAATTATAAATAAATTGAGAACCACTGCCATAGGGGGACATTTCTTCCTGACCACGAATGGTGATTAGCTTCTGCCTTGAAGCATGAAGCCTGATATTTCTTTGAATATCATCATAGTGAGCGTACAGTAATTGTAACTGATGAAAGACAGCACTCATATATAATCCAGGAATTTGTAGTCTCTAATGTCTACATTTCCAGTACTCTTGCCTAGTATACTTGAACTCTCCCAAAGTTTAATCTCAGAAGACTTTATTTAATTGGATAGATGCACAATTGTCCAGCTGTCCTATACAACGAGTGCTTATTCATGCAGACTAGTGTTCATGCAAAATTTGCACAAGCAAGTTCAGGACCTGGGCTTGAAAATTTGGGGTTTAGTTAGTTTTTGATCATTTGCTACTGAATTCCTAACCTGAAAGTCTGACTTCTGTGCTGATACATTGTTTTCCAGCCCACAAAGTGGTGTATTTACAATCTCTTAGGAAATGCAATTTTATCATAGTTTCATTGTTATTTTATTACAGAGGTCTCTCTATGGATGTGTATTTGTGATTATTTATTCACGGTTATTTTTACAGACTAGGTATGTAACTAATAGCACTTGGGAACTTCTTACGTAGATACAAGCCTGCTAGATCAAACTCACCCTCAGGTCTGTAGCCTTCCATTTGCTAAGCCAGGACATTCATTCTCACAGAATTAGTGTGTTCAGAGTAGAGCTGGTCAGCAGCATTTTTCATGAAACATTTTGTGAAAATTATTTAATGTTTCTCATCAATATTTTGAAAATTTCAAAGCCTTTCAGCCAGCTCTAGACACACTCCACGTCATTTTCAACCAGACATGCAACTGGGCATGCAAAACTATGCATGCAACATTTACCTAACTTACGTGTCCAGGTCAAGTGTTTGCAATTTGCCCAGTTTTTGCACCTGAGTTCACTGGTGTCAGTGAGAGCAGAATTTAACTCATAGTTTTCCACACCAAATTAGAAATTATTGTCCTTAAAAGAGCTGGGTTCTATAATCCTGACAAAGACAAAACTCATACACTTCAGTGGCAGCTTTGGACTGCAGGTTTGAGTGCTAAGGTTTGAGTGCTAAGGTTCTGACTCCCATGCGTGCTTTGAATTCAATGGCACTGCTCACTGTGTGTAAAGTTCAGCATGTGCATAAGTCTTTGCAGGAGCCTAAAAGTGCATCTGGATAGTTTTCTAGAGGAAAATGAATAAACCCAAACTTTTTGTTTGTTTAGTGCAGCCATTGCTCATTAGATCTAGGTTCAGAGTCTGGTTATTAGTTAATGAACTCAGCTTCAATAGTTTGTGTGTGTGTGTGTGTATAAATTATATAATTTGTAAACTGCTGTCTCACTTTGCTCCTTTTGCTTTTCCTGTGAACTGCCATGGTTACACGCCTGGGTTTTATTTTTCATAATTCTAACGACGTGTTTTTCACAGTTTCACTACAAATTGTAGCTGCAGGACTTCTTCTCACCCAGCGATGACAAGTTATTAAAGAAAAAGGCTTGAAGACATTTTGACTGAAAGCAGTTTTTCCCGTTTACCTCTTGACAACATATCAGCCAGTCTCAGAATCAGGGGGAGGCAATTTTACAAAACCACTCTGCTCCCTTCTCCCATGTCTCACTGCACATGGAAATTCTGAGAGTTCCCCAGGAAATATAGCTCAGACCTGACACCTAGACGTGTGTGCCAGCAGCTTGTAAATCTGAACCAACTCTGGGTGGTTTAGAAGGTTTGCCAGCTGTAGGCCAGGAAACTGATAGGATGGCTGCCTAATTGCAGGAACTGAACAGCCACCGTCAGCAAAGTCTCCTGCCTAGTCATAGGGATTATATTACAGATATGCTGGAGCACTGGGATGAGAAGCCATGTTCTGTCTAGAGCCAGAGCCTGACCCTGACCCCCAATTTCCCTTGCTTTGTATTAAGCCAGCAGCACCCCTCCCCAGCAAGCACGGCCCAGTTTTGAGACAGTGCTAACTAACATACCAGGTTGCATGTGAACTTTTAGTGAGCGGGGCTTCCACCTGGGCTACAGGGGCAGAAGGAGGCTAGCCCCTCTGGGAGGTCTTCTCCTTTTCTCATAACTCCTTCCTTACTCTTTAAACCATTCAAACACTTGAGCTTCCAGCAGCTTGGGTCCAGGGGTGGTGAGCAGGGCATTCTCTGTTACACATTTGATCATCTTTTTTTCTGATACCATTGCTGGATGGATAATGGGTGAATCCTTTCTAGTTTATCATGGTCCATTTCACTTGGTATAAAGTACCCCAGGTAAATGTTTATGTAGCAGCAGCTTGTAGCAGAAAGTGCCATTGAATGCATTCTGTAGCTTCACGGTGGTCACTCTGCGACACTTGAATTCAAGCTGCATTTTGTGATGGTGAGCTGGTGCTGTCCTGAAAAACACGGTGGATGAGGCAGTCCAGCCAAAGGGCATCAGAGAAGCTGGGATTCTTAAAGCCCAGTTGAATAGTACCAGTGACTAGGAAAGTCCTGATTTCTGAGTGCTGCAGAGGGGGGCCCATGGGCAGAAGGGATGGAAGTGTTTCATTTCTTGCAGAAGGGCCGTATGCAGCAAGATGCCACACTCACGACTTGATGCTTTCCATGTTTCCACCGGGCTCCTTACAGTGTTGGAAAGTCCCCTGAAGCTCCTGCTCCAGCTGCTATTGTCTCTTTTTGGAATGTGGGGTTAAGAATGACATGCATGGCCCTGTCCAGTGAGGAGGTGCAGCAAAGAGCCCTGTAGGCCATGCATGTCTCTGGGATCTACTGCTATAAAGATGCCATCTGGGGAAAAGTGGTGGTACAAAACACCTATGCCTGCCTCTAGTGGGAAATTCTACCTGGGGCACAGGGGACTACATGAACTGTGGTGAATCAAACCCTAATCTTTGAGCAACATTATGCTGCACCTGGCTATGATGTGTCTTATCTATAATGCTCACTGCAAAAGCCTATTAATTCCCTTGAGTGTTGGGAAATGTCACTATGATCTGGTGGACTCAGGTCAGAGGTGTGAGCCAAGAAGTTCTGAAATCTAATCCTGCCTCTGCCACTGACTGACTGTATAAATCACTTAAACTCTACCTCTGCTATTTTACAGCACTTTGAAAAAACAAAGGGCTATATTCTGCACAGTATGTGTAAAGTATTATGAGAAACATGCCCCACTCTTAAAGGGAAACTCAGTAATATCGTACTACTTATATGCCCATAACTCTCAGGGGCTACTCAGAAAGAGCACTTCTGGATAACACCTCTCACATCTGAAGTCGGTCTTCAGTGCAGATCATAGAATCATAGAACTGGAAGGGACCTCGAGGGGTCATCTAGTCCAGTCCCCTGCACTCAAGGCAGGACTAAGTATGATCTAAGCCATCCCTGACAAGTGTTTGTCCAACCTGTGCTTAAAAATCCCCAATGACGGAGATTCCATAACCTCTCTAGGCAATTTATTCCAGTGCTTAACCACCCTGACAGTTAGGAAGTTTTTCCTAATGTCCAACCTAAATTGCCCTTGCTGAAATGTAAGCCCATTGCTTCTTGTCCTATCCTCAGAGGTTAAGAAGAACAATTTTTCTCCCTCCCCCTTGTAACAACCTTTTATGTACTTGAAAATTGTTATCACGTCCCCTCTCAGTGTTCTCTTCTCCAGACTAAATTACTCCAGTTGAGGCCTATTCAGTGCGGAGTAGAGTGGAAGAATTACTTCTCGTGTCCTGCTTACAATACTCCTGCTAATAAATCCCAGAATGATGTTTGCTTTTTTTGCAACAGCGTTACGCGGTTGACTCATATTTAGCTTGTGATCCACTGTGACCCCCAGATCCCTTTCCACAGTACTCCTTCCTAGGTAATCATTTCCTATTTTGTATGTGTGCAACTGATTGTTTCTTCCTAACTGGAATACTTTGCATTTGTTCTTATTGAATTTCATCCTGTTAACTTCAAACCATTTCTCCAGTTTGTCCAGATCATTTTTGAATTTTAATCCCAGTCTCCAAAGTCCTGGCAACCCCTCCCAGCTTGGTATCGTTCGCAAACTTTATACGTGTACTCTCCATGCCATAATCTAAATCATTGATGAAGATATTGAACAGAACCGGATCCAGAACCGATCCCTGCGGGACCCCACTCATTATGCCTTTCCGGCATGACTGTGAACCACTGATAACTACTCTCTGGAAATGATTTTCCAACCAGTTATGCACCCACCTGGTGGTAGTCTATCCACCTGGATAGTCTGTCATTTCAACCATCCAATTCCATCTGAGAACTGCATATAGAAATGTAGGACTGGGAAAGATCTGGATAGGTCATCTATTCCATGTCCCTGAGCTGAGGCTGGACCAAGTATACCTATGAATGCCCCTATATGTTAGGGTCTCAAACAGTGTTTCCTAGGACTACCACATTTTAGAGGATGTACTTAGAATGAGGGTAGAGGATGGGAGGGGCATGGGAGTTCAGAGTGCCGAGCTAATGGTAGGTAGGAAAATTGGTGGATACTAACAGGATCATCAGCCATTGTAAGTTCAGCCCATCTCTTAATTTGTCATTAGACATTTTCTCCCTTGAACATATGTCGGGCCTGAAATGCAGAAGAAAGAGACACACAATCGGAAGAGGGAGCATAGCCTTTCTTTTAAGTATGGAAATTATTCTTCAAATGTCTTTGTTGACAGCTGGTGTGGCACAAAATAAACATAGGTCTATTTGCAAGTAAGCAAGAATTAGCATAAACAGCAGCTGCTGCATTACCAAAAAACATGTAACAATAAAGAATTTTTTCTGCCTTCAGAAACAAAGGTAGGTAAAGAGCCTGCATGAAATAATGAGTTACTTAACCACCTGTTAAAGTTCTGAGCACCAGCAAAATGAAAGAGCCGTTTGCTGATGGCATAAGCATTTTTCTGGATCAGTTTTTCTAATTAAAACTGAATCTGTCCTTATGGAAGAAAAAAAAAAAAAGCACTGAGGTGTTAAAAATGTTTCCCCCATAGATAAGTGGCATTTCTTTACTTGATTTTTAATTTTCTTTTTTCTTTGTCCAAACAATTGTCACTAATTCTCACAGGCACACTTGGATGGGGTTTCTTAATGTTTCCTCCATCTATGTAGTATATAAAAGCCACATCAGGCCACCAAAACCTTTAATCATGTGTATGGCCTGATCTCATTCGGAAAGATACATTTATGGTCTTTTGTCTCCATTTCTTTCTGTGGTAAGAGCTGGTTAGTAGCCTACTCGACAACACTGTCATGTTTTAATAAAACCTAATGGCCCCAGACAGTGAAATGCAGAAGCAAGAGAGAAGAAACAAGTTTCAATGCACAACTTTAGCTTAATCAGGCGTGATTTTATTGCTTTATCAGTTTTCAATTGAAGAAGGCTTTCCTATTCAGTTAACTTTCCCATAAAAATCGTGGATCCAGTTATCTGGAAGTGCAGTAGATTATTTAGTTGACATGGGTATTTTCTTATTTCACTAATAATTGCAAAGGTTGTACTGCTCCACATCAGTTATCAGTTTGTTTTCAATTTGCAGCTATATGTCTCCAAGTTTCTCTGATAGTAAAATAAAACGGGCGCACTCTAAATATTAACACTACTTAGAACTTACATAGGTTTTGACATCTTCAAAACGCTTTAGCAGCTAAAGCCAGATCCAAAGCACACTGAAGTCAACGGGAGTCTTCCCACTGACATCAGTGGTCTTGGATCAAATTGGCTTAGAGCCGAATTCTGATATCCATGCTCATCTGAGTAGCACCTTGCTCAATGAGTAGCTCCATTAAAGTCAATGAGACAATTTGTGGAGTAATACTACTCAACCTGAATAAGGGCATCAGAGTGTAGCCCTAAAGTATTAATACTCATGACACCCCCTGAAGGTGTAGCCCTAAAGTATTAATACTCATGACACCCCCTGAAGTAGTTTTGCTACCCCAAATTTATAGATGGAAATATGGTCTAATGACTTATCACAGAAATGTAGGGCTAGAAGGGACCTCAAGATGATCTAGTCCATCCCCCCAGACTGAGGCAGGACCAAGTAAACCTAGACCATCCCTGACAGTTGTTTGTCTAACCGGTTCTGAAAAACTACAATGATGGGGGTTCTACAATCTTCCCTGGTAATCTAGTCCAGTACTTCACTGTCCTTATAGTGAGAAACTTTTTCCTAATATCTAATCTAAATGTCCCGTGGTGCAGATTAAGCAGACTATTTCTTGTCTTACCTTAAGTGGACATGGAGAACAATTGATCCCCATCCTCTTTACAACAGCCCTTCACATACTTGAAGACTATTACCAGCTCACGCCTCAGTCTTCTTTTCTCAAGACTAAACATGCCCATATTTAAACATTTCCTTGCGTACAGCATAGAGAAAGTCAATGTCCAAATGAGGCCTAGATCTCAGGAGCTCATGGCTCCCACTCTCATGTTCAGTTCACTAGACTGTGCCTCTTCTCTTGCTATATAAGATTTTAAAGTTTTGTATAGAGAGAGCCTGGGTTTTTCAAATGAAAGTGTTTTGCCAACCTGTCAGTAGTTTCTCTGGAAAAGGGGGATTATGCTTATATGGGGTATTTCTCAAAAGAAACATATTTTGTATTCAATCATAGTCCCATACTATAGACTTCTGATCTTACAGCTGTATTGTATCCTGAAGATGGCTGTATTTCACAAGTGTATATCGTGATGATGGTGGAAGGAACACATCAGGATTTTTGGAGATAAAAATCACTATCAGGCAATTTGCGTCTCATAGATTTCTCCCAGCTTTCATTAAGGTTTCTTCATATTAAACATTAAAATGGCTTTTATTTAAAGAGTAAAAAAATTCTGCTTTACTCCATTGTGGATGAGACAGCAACATCAAAAGTGGAGAGACCATTGTCATTTTTTACTGCAGCACTTTTCACAAAATTTTACTTCTCTATTCTTTCTGATATGGTATTTTGGAAGCTTCTGTTTGACTTTCATCTCTGAAAAACTTGGTCTTCTATATCAGTCAGTCTTTCTATATATCTGCAGAGGGATGTGTGTATGTAAATGTATATAGGTATGCAAGAATGGAGAGACCTTGTTTCCACTGCAGAATGAAAGCAAATGTGTGAAGGCTTTCCACCACAAAGTAGAACTACCAGTGGTAAAAACTGATCAGTTTCACTTTGGATGGGGTTATTTTTATCTGTCTTTATTCACATTCTGAGTACCAGGCTGTGATACCTTTATTTACGTTTAGTAGTACACTATGTGACAGAGCGACAATACCCTGCAATATCCTGTGTGGCAGTCTGTATTATTATGGTCACCACTTTTACAAGACTATGATACATTTTGAACAAAGTATGCCTTGTGAGATATCATTTGAAATGTCATAATCTGCTGGACATTATTGTCCTGTTAAAATATTTCTATCAATGTTGTATGTAAAGTTATAAGTTTCTACTCTATAATATTGCTGTAACGCGTTAGAAAGGCAGGCTCAAACCAGTTTTTCAGAGTCAAAGGCACACTGGCACTCCAGACAGGTGTTAAAAGAGCTATCACTGACTTAAGCAGTCATTCTTCAGCAATGGGAAGGTGTAAATAAGAAATTTATATTTCATTACAGAAATGGTTCAACCCTCATGCCCACAAGAGACAATCTGTCGCCTGCATCTGAGTGGGAGCAATCCTCAAAGAGGTGGGTGATATAAAATGAAAGAGAGTGGCTTCCACTTCACTCCTCCTGTCTCTCTACTCATGATATCAACAACTCTCAAAGAATTGAACTAAGGGGGAGTGGTCGCAGGCTGGAACAAGACCCAGCCTGTGAAATTTACAGCAACATATGGTGAGACTAACCTTTGCTTTTAAGGCTACCTAGCTTGTTAAATTAGGTATTAGCTTACATATTACTATTTTATTTTCTTTTGTAACTAATTCTGACTTTTATGCGTCAATACTTGTAGTCACTTAAAATCTATTTGTAGTTAATAAACTTATCTTATTTTTTTATCTTAACCCATGTGCTTGGATTAAAGTGTGTGGGGAAACTCCATTTGGGATAGCAGGGCTGGTGCATATATAATTTTCCTTTGATGAAATGATAGAGTTTCTATGAGCTTGCATTGTTCAGAAGTGTGCTGGGCAGTACAAGACACACATTTCTGGGGGAAAGTCTGGGACTAGAGAATTTGGGACTAGAGAGTTGCTCTGCAGTTTAATTTGTGAATGGCTATTCAATATTGTGCAACTAGGAGTGAGTTTACATGCTAGACGCTGTGTATGAACAGGCCAGGAGTGGATGTTTATACAGCAAGCAGTGTAAGAGGCACCCCAGGTTGGACAACTGATGGTCCACAGCTGTTCAACAGTCCAGATTGTACCCTGGGGAATGTCACATCCTGGTCAAACCGTATGGAATTAAGAGAAATTTTACTAAAATAAGTTAAACTTTATTGAATTAGGTTCAATACCTTTGCAGTCTAGTGTGTTAAAAATGCAATTGTGTATGTGTTATTGTAGAATTGTACATAACTTTTCTATGGGCAGGATTAATGCCATCTCTGGGAGATAAAAAGGAACTTCAAAGAACTTTTTGGGGACAATGCATGTGAAGTGGATTTCCTAGAAAATGCATGAGGGTGATGGGAACGCAAATGTCCCACTTCAAATCCATACTTTTGAAGCTATGCCTGGGGTAGAAAAAACAGTTGTCTGCCAATTACCTGGTCTTGGAAACTCCATCTCAAAGACCCCTGAACTTTGTAAAGGGTGGACTAAACATGTCATGAGCAGACTTGTTCTGAACTGAAGCTGTGATGAACTTGAAACCACTTGGGTGGGATTTAGAAGGACTGTTCCTGCCAGAGCCCAGGGGGTGATATTAGCGAACGTATAGGGTCTTATATTCTTTTTTAGTGTGTTTTCTCCGTAGTGCTTTTACTAGAAGGAAAACCCACGCTTGTCTGGGAAGTGCTGTGTGGTAACTTATAACTGTTAGCAATTACGCTGTGTAATGTGTCTGAGGAGAGAGAGCAAGCAGGCCTGTTTAGGCACCCTGTCTCTGCTGAGAATAACACAGTGAAGGCAGGGAACTGTTCAGCCTGGAGATACCCCCATCAGAAGGGAGCAAGATGCAGGTCTTCATCCAAGATAGGTGATGGCCTGGGGAGCAGGAAGCTGGAAGCCCTGCTGTACCATAGAGAGAGAGAGAGTGTACTGTTGCCGTTGCCCTGAACAAGTATCCACAATGAAATCAGTGGAGCAACTCTAGGAGTAAGATGCCATTTATGGGAGTGAAGGTGTCCTAATCTAGCCTGCTGTAATTAGCAATGGCCAAATTAATTCGGCTTGAACAAGAACTGACCCAAGCCAGACACCAAAAACTGTACTGTTCTCGGTCATGTCTGCACCTCTGGATTCTGGCTGGGCCTGGAAGAGCTGAAATCTTAGCCAAGAGGCTGTTCTAGCAGGATTTCTAAACCAATTTTGCAGAACAAAAACGTTCATGCTGGGAAGAAAGATAGGCTTGTGGTTAAGGCATCAGACTGGGATGCAAGAGACCTAGGGTGAAATCCTGGTTCCATTGAAGTCCTTGACATTTTATCCTTGATTTCAATGGGGCCAGGATTTTAAACCTAGATTCAGTTTTACTGCAGACTCCTTGAGAGACCTTTCTCCATTCCATGTAGTCTTTCTGTGCCGCTGTTCCCCATCTGTATAGAGAACATCATAATGGTGTGTTGTGCTGATAAAGACATTAGTGGTGGTGAGGTGGTCAAATACTACAATGATGGCAGGCCCAGGGCCGGCTCCAGGCACCAGCGAACCAAGCAGGTGCCTGGGGCGGCAAATGTAAAGGGGTGGCAGGACGTCGGGCTCTGGGGCGGTGGCGGCGATAATTCGGCGGCCACTCCATCACAGTGCGTTTCGCGCTCGACGGCAATTTGGCGGCACGGACGCGACTCTCCTCCACTCTGCCTCCGTGTTTGGCGGGCAGGATTCCACCTCCCAGTTCGGCAGCAAGTTTCGGGGTTTTTTTGCCACTTGGGGAGGCAAAAATGCTGGAGCCGGCCCTGGGCAGGCCACATAAGTAGACAGATATACAGTATTGGGGATTGCTCCTGCTTTGAGCAGGGAGTTGGACTAGATGACCTCCTGAGGTCCCTCCCAACTCTGATATTCTATGATTCTGTGATTGATAATAGGATTCAAAGATTAGGTTGTTCCTCCACACTGAGCCTTTTTCACATTCATTCACCACTGCTCTTAATATAGTTGCTTTGGGTGCTACCCTGCTGATGCTCTTTTGGCTACATCTCCCCACCCCCCGTCTGCTGAGCAACATCTCACACATAGAACAGTTCTGCTCTTGGATCTCAAACAACCCAGCTCCGCCCAACCCCTCCTTCATTCCAGTGCTAAAAAATGAAAATCAAATACTGTTTTTTCCAAACCAATTTCTGTGCCAGTGGAGCTCCACCAGATCTCTCAATTTATGCAAAAAATTTCACACACTAGCGCATGTCTGAGAAATGTCGTCTCTACCTGTCAGTTTAGTCTTTGTGTTCAGTTAAATTCTAACTCCCAGTGCTCCTTCAGGTACAGTATCTGTAGCTGACAATATTACTTGGCTTATGCATTATGCATTCTCTCTCTCTCTCTCTCTCCACACGCATATTTCTGAAGAGAAAATGATAGATGACCAAAACCAGGGTGTTTTCCTACCGATGGAATGTGTGGGTAGTAGAAGGCTTTTGAGGGCATAGATCTAGAGGTGGGTGCCAGACAGCATCACAGAGGAAGACACATACATAGGGAACAGCCCTTATTTTCATGACTGTTGCAAGATGGCATATGATTTTTACAGAGCATGTTATGCTGTCCCACAGAGCTGGAAATCATTTCTCCCTGTCTGTTCTCTCCAGGGCTCCCTCTTCCACCGTGGATGCTAGAAGTCCTGCGGTTTTTCTAACAACAATGTATGCCTCTCCGTTCTCAAAGTAGTTGCAGTGGTGGTGATTTGCATCTGACATCTTAGAAAAAGGTGGCCGTTATGAGGGGATTTGCTGAATTATTTGAAATAATACATCAGGTTAGGGTGCGTGGAACAGGGGATCTGGCTTCTATTTTTTGTTCTGTTAATGACTTACTATGTTACTATGGACAAATCTCTGAACCGCTCAGTTTGCCTCTTTGCAAAATGGGTCTGACAAAACGTGCTGTTCATTGTTCTTTTTGGACCTTCGTCTAGTTGTCTACAGGAGGTGCGTATGCAGCTTTTATTATTGGAGTATTTGAGCACCTCCCAATCATTTATCTATTTATCCTCCCACTACCCTGTGAGGCAGGGGAAAATCCCATTTTACAGATAGGGAATTGCGTCAGAGAAAGATTAAGGCCCAGATTCTCAAAGGTATTTAGGTGCCTAACTCCCATTGGAATCAAGTGACAAGGCACACAGAAAGTCTACAGCAGAACTCAGAAGTGAACCCCAATTTCTTGAGTCTGACTCCAGCGTATTAATGAGACCATCCTTCCTCCTGATGCTGCCGGGGTTTTTTCCCCACTTTGGACGGAAAGATACTTGACTTTCAGAATCTCTTGATGTCAGCCATTTGAACAAAATCCTCATGCTCTGTACCGTCCCCTGCTCCTGTGCCATCACTTCACTCTCTTTAGAGACCCAGAAAAGGGCTATGAGAAGTAGGGATCTCTCTGAACAGAGGCAACTTACACACATTGCAATGAGCGTACGTCTACTCTCCTTCTGGTGGTGGTCAGAGCACAGACGCTGCATGCCCCCCTAGCACGGGTATAAGTAGCAGTGAAGATGAGTAGGCACTGTTTTGGCAAATAAAGATACGCCAGAACCTTATAGCATGTCCTCTATATGGCTCTCCCCTCTACATGACCAAGCAGTGCCTCTCCCCGCCTTCACTGCCATTTTTAGCAGCAGTGTCCTTTGTCTCCCCACTGCCAGAGCCTTTGCCCACTCCCTCCTCCCTGCCAGAGCCTTTCCTTGGCACGTGTAGCTCCGTGCTACAGTGTGGATGCAGCTCGCTTTTCCCTGCAGTGCGTAGCTACATGTTTACTACACGGCACCGCCTGTGGTGTGCTGTGTAGATGTTGCCTCAGTTTCCTCATGTTATGGCCTTTAATGCTTTGTGTGCCATCAGCTTTTTGTGCCAACCATCCATTTACCCTTCTGTCTAGTCCCTTTCCCATCAATAACTGCACTGGATGCTGGTAGCCTAATAGTTCTCTCTGTCTTTCTTTCTTTTTTTTTTTAATAACAAAAACTAGTCCCCTGGTATCAGACCTCCCTGAGCTGGGAGTACGCGAGCCCCTTATCAATCTGCTTTCTCTATGAAACCCGTATTCTACAGGGATTCTAGAATCTATTAGTCTCTCCTCTCTGCGTCTGGTGCTACAGACAGTCTGGAAAAGAGACCACTTGAAAAGAGAGAGCAATGCCAATATCGTTTATGAATTCCTGGCACATTGCTTCACCCTGAAGGCTATATTAAGCAGCAAGGATTTTTAAAACAAAGACCTCTACTAACCTCACCACAGGCAGTGAATCTGCTGATATATTATTAATTTTATGCACTAACTTCAAATGATCTGACTAAAACACCACTTGTCTCCTCCTTGCACTTGCTTATCATATGACTGCTGCCCCTTCCAGAAATGTCACTTTCCTTCCTTCCCTTGCTGTTTTAAAATATATAAACTCTAAGTCTATTTAAACCACAATAACCCAATTATACTGCACAGAAATAGGGCTAAAGCCAAAAGAAAACCATTATAATCCCTACAATGAAAGTCCACAGCTAACAATTGAGAAAAGAATAAACACTATTCAAATTGTTACATGTTAAGATCTACATCATTTGTAGATAAGAAACAAATTTACATTTTAATGTTAAATATCTGGAAATACTACTTATGTCTTAAAGTATCTGCTGCGTATTACATACTGACATGGCTACAACTGCAGTGCATAGATAGAATAATTCCGTTCACTAAGAATCTCATTCATAATTATATTGTCCAAAGGCAGCCTAAGCATGGGTGAGAGGCATTTTCAATGGGAGAAATTGTATTTGGATCATAATCCAGATATTTAGGGTGGGATTTTCAAAAGAGCTCAGCATTGACCAAACTCTGCTCCCACCAAATATTTTTTTTCTACTTTTTATAGCCTTGGTGCATTCATTTTCAGTTTTACAACAAGGGCTGGATCCTTCTGAAGTCCATGGGGGCAAGATTGGGCTGCAAATTTTGTTCCCTAAAGTCTTGTGGGTGGTCGCAGAAACCTGATACACTTGGAGAGCAGGGAAGAGGTTAATTCAGGTCATGAATGAGGTAGGAAGGGGACCAGCTGGGGCCAATTATGCCCCAAAGAGGCATGGTGTGTGACCAGCCTGTGTTTGCTGAGGGAGGGAAGAAGGTAGTGCCTTTGGAGAAGGCTTGTGAAAGGATTCAAATGTACTGACCAGTAGGCTCGAGCAAGTAGCAAAGGGAGGAGTGGGATTTGATTACTGGAGTGGCCTAGTTTTCAGGCAGTTTTTGCTTCTCTAGAGGGAGACTGGCTGGAGCAAGCCATCCTCTTTTTATTCCTTTGTTTTGTCTGGATTGGGGTGCAGAAACTTCTCATTTGTGGAACTCTTTTGAAACCAAGAAGGGGAGGATGTTTTCTGCTTTGACTTGAGGGACAAGCTACCCTACCTGCTGGAGAGACACTGAGGCAGCAACTTCACCATTCAGAAAGAGGTAAGGCACTGGCCCATATGTCTGTTACAAGGGTAGTTTAAAACCCTCTCTGATGTAGAATCAAAATGTTTCTCTTTCTCAGCAGACTGGAAAAAACATGGCATGGAGAGGGTACTAAGAGGGAATTAAGTAGGAAAGGCCCTAAATGTACCTGGTTTTTAAATAAAAAAAACAAAACAAAACAGAAAACTCCCAGGTTTATTCTAGGGTCTCTGTCATGGGTAGGAGGCTAACAACTATTAAAAGTAAAATAGAACAGAATAAAACATTTCAAATTACAGTTACCTTGACTATGCCACAAGTCTTAACAGTCAGTTTAAGAATGCCTCCTTTGAACAGCCATAGAATCCTAACCTTTATTGAGTCACTGCATGGACTTGGCAAATGAGCTGAAGGAATGGTGATTTGTGTGTGACTTGTGTTAAGCTGCTCACCATGGCCAGTGTGAAGTGGTTTTCAAGAGTCTGAGCAGACTTTCGCTGTTCATGTAGCTAATACAAGCACTATTTTCTCTTGGGAGTAAACTAACTCCTGAGTGTTTACTAAGGCCTTGCTTAAGAGAAAGCTACACTGGCTTAACTCAAATCCATTTTAAAATTGATTTAGTTAAACTAGTGACTCTGGATAGTTTGTCTTAAACCAAGCCTATTTTATATTAAGCTAAGCCAAAATAAGTGTCTCAGACATCAAGACTAGAAGGGACCATCATGATCATCTAGCTTGACCTTCTGCACATTGCAGGCTACAGAACCTCCCCCACCCGCTCCAGTAGTAGGCCCAAAATCTCTGGCTGAGTTACTAAGTCTTCAAATCTTTACTTAAAGACTTCAAGTTACAGCAAATCCACCATTTACTCTATTTCAAACCAGCCAGTGTCCTATGGCCCGTGGCATAGAGGAAGGTGACCCCACCCCCACAGACATTACCCCTCCTCCCCATCCCCCACAGCAGGGTCTCTGCCAGTCTGACGAGGGGGAAATTCCTTCCCAACCCCAGATATGGTGATCAGTTAGACCCTGAGGATGTGGGCAAGATCCACAAACCAGGCACCCGGGAAAGAATTCTCTGTAGTAACTCAGACCTCCCCCCATCTACTGTTCCATCTTCAGCAGCTGAAGACATTTGCTAACAGCCATCATGGCTAGGCCATATGCCACTGTAGGCAATCTCATCATATCATATCAACTTATCAAGCTCAGTCTTAAAACAAGTTATGTTTTTTGCACCCGCTACTCCCCTTGGAAGACTGGTCCAGAACTTCACTCTTCTGTCTAATTTCAAGCCTTGACTTATTGATGGCCAGTTCATCTCCATTTGTTCTTGTGCCAGTTTTAGCCCTTAAGTTGTGTCCACACAAGCGGTTGCAGTGGTTTAAAACCCTTTTTAGGCTGTACCTACACTAGAAGCTAGCGGTGGGATTCCCCTCGTGAGCATAAATAACAATGTAGCTGTGGTAGCGGCAGGGAGACACCGCTTAGTTGTATGCGTACGTACCCTGTGTACCCACTGGTTTCAGGCGGCTGTGAACTCGTTAGCAGTGCTGCCATAGCTACACCGCTATTTCTTCTCTCCTTAGCTTGATGAGAGCAAAATGGTAGCTCATAGCATAGACATAGCCTTAGGGTTGTCTACTTGAGAAAGTTGCACTAGTGTACCTAAGTATTAGGGTATGTCTACGCTTAAAAAACACATAACCCTGTGGCCTGAGCCTGGGCCAACTGCCTTGACTCATGGGGCTTGCACTGTGGGGTTAAGTAGCAATGTAGATACTTCCACTTGGGCTGGAGCTTGGGTTCTGAGACCCAGAGTGCGGGGAGGGTCTCAGAACCCAGACTCCAGCCCAAATGGGAATATCTATACTGCTATTTTTAGCCCGCTACTGCGAGCCTGAGTCGGTTGATCCAGGCTCCAAGACGCCACTGCCAAGGGATTTTTGTTGTTTGCAGTGTGGGTGTACCATTAGATATAGAGGGGCTGGGTAGCAACTTTATCTCACTGATATTCACTGCTCTTTGGATAGTCATCAGTGTATCTTCTGGGCACAGACAAGTCCTACTACTGATGAAGCTATGGCTAGTTGCATCACTATTTCAGTCTATTATAACCATCCTGGTAATATTTGCTAAATCAGGTTTTGATTGCCCTGTTGTACTAATAAAATATTGGTTTCCCCTCCACTCTTCTCCCTCTTGATCAGTGATAGCAAACAGCTTCCATGACTAATAATATGAAGTGCTATCCATCTTCAGTGCTGTACAGACCCTAACTAAACTAATCATGGGAGCTCGCTTTCCTGTGGGCATAGCAATAAAGTAAAAAAGTGACTGCAGTGTGAGTGGGACTGAAGAAAGAGGGTCATGTTTCAATAGGGACCTAACTGGGTATGATACCTAGATTTCAGGAATGCAACTGGTGGCCAGGCTTACGGTGGCAAACACTGGCCTCCGTGCCTGATCAGTAAAGGCCTTTCCTACAACTCTGCATGTCCCATCATTTTATTACTAATAAAACAGTGACCAGTAGGCAATCATCATGCCTCTTAATGGCAGAGGCCAAAGACTGAATGGGCCACAGACACATCCTACCATCTCTCGTTTAAAATTTGTCCTGCAAGTTAGGGGTCAAACACATTGGTAGAGCCATGGTATCATAGGCTGGGGAAGGCTGTGCCTTCCCAAAAAGCCAGGTGTGGCTCCACCCATGCTCCGCCCCCAGGCACCCTCCTGGTTCCTGCTCTGGCTCTTCCCAGTTCCCCTGTGACATGGCTCCCTCTTGCGCGGCCCCAATGCTAGCCCCAGCCCGCGCAGCCCGCCCTCCCTCCCGGTGCTGGGGAGGATGGGACCGCACCTCCCAGCGCTGGGGGCGCTAGCCTGGGGTGGGGGCAAGTGGCTGCCTTGAGGGGGCTCTGGGGTCCGGCAGGGCCTTGGTTGAAGGGGCAAGGCTTTGGGCAGAAGGGGCTAGCCTCCCTGAGCCAGCCGTCCACATGCCGCCCATGGGTAGAGCAATGTAGGGAACATTGCAATGCTACTGCCAAGCCTGTTCTGTGGATAAGTGAAGGATCTCTGCTTCCGAGGCTATCAGAGGACACTTTCTACCAGCCCTGTGCTTCACTCCAATTTCTTAAAGAATAAGATTTGGTCTGATTCAGAGGAATCTACAGTACCTGACGCTTACTGACTCGTCTTTGGTCTAGAAACAGAAGTGAAAATTCCACAGGAGCCAGCATTATCTGTGATATCACCAGGTCTTCCTGGTCTCTGAGTAGACTGGCCTAAAGCCAAAGCTGCAGAAGACAGTATAAATAATTGCTTTTGGGACCACTGGGGAGTGTTCAGCAGCAGGCCCCATTAAACTTTTAATAGGGTGCAGTGTGCCCATTGGCTGTATGGAAGGACCTCCCCAGTCATATCACTCTTCTGCTGCTAGCTCAAGAGTCCCCTATTTCCTCACATGTCACTGGTATACAATTGGCCAAGATTAAGACTGCACTCCTACAGTGGAGCAAATCACAAGGGAGGAGGAAGACTCCTTGTGCCCTCTCCCGTCTCTTGCATGCTTATGCAGGACAAGGCACAATATTGTCCATTAATATTTTGTGGTTTTGGTTTTTTTTTCCAAAGCCTAGGGGATTTTGGATGCCTAACTCTAGCTCCAATTAAATGAGTAATTAGGCATCAATTGTTTGAGCAACTTTGAAAATCCCAGTCATCATTCTCCGTACAGATGGGCCTGGGCTGCCAAGTTCAGCTCCAGATCTGAACTTCTCTAGAGTTCAGTTGGGCTCCTGGGCTATATAAGTTTTGAGATGTTGTTCTTCATTGCTGTCATTAGACTCCTATCTTTGCCTGTTGAATAGGCTCTTAAGTTTCCCCCTTATAGTATGGTAATTATCCTCATCATATTAAAGTGCAGAAGAAACTTCAGTGAGGAAAATAAAAACAGACTGTACTCATGGTGGCTAACTTTTTATTTCCTTTAATGTTCTGTTTTTATGTCTTACTGCCTGGACCTATCCCACTAATAAGCTTTTAATGACTGTTCCCACTGATATCATAGTACTTCATTCTTTGCATGCCGCCTTTATTTTCTACAAGAAAAATCAATTAAGCACCATGCCTCCCTGACCCCTTCTTGTATTAAGGCTTATCCCAACAATTAGGATTGCATTATAGCATTCCATCTTTTTTAATTTTTGTTCTACAGACATTCCAGCAAGTCAGGTGTCAGTGCAAAGATTAACTTTATTGCAGCACAGCACGTAGTTTAGCTCACGTTGGTATGAAACCACTTCAGTGGCCTAATTACAATGCCTACATAATTCTTTTTTTTTTAACAAGACTGACTTACTTTTGGGCCAGAGTTACTTTTGCAGTGGTTTCCTTGATAATGGGATACGGCATGGCCAGAGGGCAGCAGGAGGGTGATAGAGGGGAGATATGTAAGCCCCAGGATGATGAGAGCCTTATTTCCTGTAGAGGGAAGAGAGGTTGCTATAGATAGAGTCACCTGATTAAAAAAAAAAAACAAAACCCTGCTTCAATCAGACAAGGGGAAGGAGTTGAAGCAGAGTGGTTTGGTGTTGAAGCAGAGAGCAGTTTGGAGAAGTGCTGTGGCAGGCTAGAAGACCAAGACCCTAGGTAAAGGGAAACTTGGCTTGTGCAGAGAGAGGGCAGGAAGCCCCACAAGCTGAAGGGCCAGAGAGGGAAGTAGCTCAGGGGAAGGAATCGCTAGTTCAAATGGTTTGCTGCTATCCCTAGGGCCCCTGGGCTGGGACCCGGAGAAGAGGGCAGGCCTGGGTCCCTCGCTATCCACTCCCCTTCTCTGGGTTACTAGTGGGACAGTTGATACCCCAGATCAGGGGCAAGAAACGGTGCCCTGAAACCCCCACCCCAAGAAGAGAAAGTGTGGGACCCATCTTAGTAGTGCCAACAATTTGCCACAATAACTTATTTCTATGTGAATATGGTAGGTTTCGGGTGCGGGAGGGGGAAGAAGACTGCAAAATGCATTTTTCTACAATCCAGAGCATTGAAGGATTTCATAGATTTGCCCAGAAGAGGCAGTTCTTATCACCTGTGTTACACAGGCCTTAGAACTCAGCCAGTGATTCCTGCATCTAGCCCAGCTATTGGTGGTTGAATCAGAGCATGTCTTTTAGAAAGGCACTTGGTCTTGATTTTAAATACTCCAAGTGATATTTTACCTTATCCTTTGGTAATCTATTCCAATGGCTAGTTACTGGTAGAAATTTGCATCTTATTTCTATTTTGAACTCTGCCAACTTTCACGGGTAAGCAAAGTTGCTGCACTTCAGAAAATAGCCCCAATTGCAACAATTACCCTTAATTTAATCATTCAAATGGAAAGGTACAACTTACAACTGCGGTTTCAGCACCAGGTATCACTCTGTCCTATCTGTCACTTGGCCCTGTAGCTCATAGTTTGGTTAATTTGACCCTCCCTACCTCCTTCTACAAAGTCTGTGTAAAGCAAACCAAAACCTTCTGATTATTTCTCCTGGGCTGGATTTCCCAGCACAAAGTAAGCACACTTCGTGTTTGCTGTAACACATGTCTCACGAATGCAGCTCTAAATGAACATGATGCTATGGCATCAGAAGAGACTTTCCTTGCAAATAGCATTACCAATCACCGCCCTATCTGCACCACTGCTCTACAGCGTTATCCCTATTGGTTCTTCCTGCCTCCTCCATCCCCGTATGCCATGCAATTGCAGGAAATTCTCTGCTCCTTTTATATCCACAAGGCACAGACAACTTAATTTCTTTATTTATATAGGGGTGTCGTGTAACTGTTCAGAGCACTCTGAACAAACAGAGCCCTGGTCAGATTATATCGCCCATGGACATCAGGGTCTCCCCTCTTGCTCTCCCACTGTGATGTGAGAAGAACCCTATCAAAAAGAATGGGGGCCCAAGGCAGCGCAGTGGATCTGAAGTTAATGTTGAGCCAAGCCAAAACAAAATACTTTGATTAGGAAACATCAAAACATTTAGCTTTGGTCAAAACAGAATGTTTCGAGATTTCTGTAATTGAAGCTTTCCGTTTTTTATTTGTTTCAGCGACGCATCAGTTCTCTATCAAAACAACTTCAGCAGAATTTTCAACCAGCTCTAGAGAAAACACTTTAGTTGTTATAGTATACAGACAAAATCAGCACTTCGGCTTGCATTCTTTTTATTCCTTTTTAATTTTAAGCAGGTCATGGGACCTAACTTATCAACCGTGGCAAACTTTTTGCTGCTAATTGGTTAGATGTCAGATGATAAAAGGGAATAATTTCAGTTGTATTCATTTCACAAGAGATTTATTTTTGTTTTAGTAGATATTTGCTGTTATCAAATCTACTGTAATAAGTCGCTGACATGAGAAGCTGTTACTGCCTTTGGATTGTTTTTGTAGGACTGCTTTTCCTTTACTCATACAGTGCATGCAGTCTGAAGAGAATTTCCTTTGCCTTATTTTGAACCTTACTGCGGTTGCTGTCTGCGAAAGACTGTTATAAAAGGGATCAGCGCTCCATGGAAAAGATCTAGTGAAAAACAGGACAGAGGGGTCTTGACTATGGAAAAGGGAGTGGGGACAGGGAAATATCTCTAACAAATATATACATGGTGTATTAGATTCTCACGTGGCATAAACTGTAGCTCCAGTGAATTCAATGTTGCTATGCTGATTTACACCAGCTGAGGATCTGGCCCATTGTATCCTATGTACTATCATTTGTTTCTTCCAGCATAGCTTTTTTGGGGGTACTTATATCCCTCATGTCTAGCACAGACTTCCTTGCAGCTAAGAAATCCCTTATTTTAAAATGAAATCTTCCTCTAGAGATGCATGGGGCAGGGTTTAAATGACAGGCATCAAGGTTGCAACTACTTTAAGTACAAAAAAGTCTAAAACCGTATAGGAGGGTTGCAAACATGAAACTCCTGAGGTTCTTCCATCCCCAGAACATTGGCTGTCTGTGCCTACTTAGCACTGAACAATGCAGGAGGCCACAGGCTTGCACCACAGGGTTGATAACTTGATAGTACAAAGTACTATAACAGGATATGAAGTTTCCTTATCGGGATTACATTAACCAGCAATATACCATTTGCATGAAACAAATTAGTACAGCTAGACAGTGCCAAACCATGTACTTCACAGGCAAGGATAACTGATCAGAACCCATATTCTCATGATCCTTAAAGAAAAGGAATTCAAGTTGCACTGATAACTAGGACTGTCCATGATTTTGTGTGTGTGTGTAATGTCTTTTATTGGGAAATGTCAGTCTGTTCAAACCAAAACTGTACCCAGGAAAGGGTTGTTTTTGGTGAATCTCCTGTCTTTAAATACCTTGCAATTGTTAAAACAGGATGTTTGGGCATTTTTGAAATGAAAAAGTTCTGCTTCTTGGTTTTGAAATGCTGCATTTTGAAAGGTAAAAGGTCAAAATTGAAATGTGTTAACATCCACAAAACATTTAGATTGGGTGTGACATTACCCAGCATACAGTCTGGACTGATGAAGAGCTGTGTTTCCTCATTTGTCCAAACTGGGATGCCTTTTACACTGGGTAACTGGTGAACAGCGACTCCTGGCCAGTTAAAACACAGCCTCCAGCATGTAAGTTACTCAATACTGTATAGCTGGGGGTGCTACTAGCTAGTCGCTCATGAATTATACTGCAGACGAACCCCAGCAGACTCTTTTAGGCCCAGCCACGTCCCCCAGAAATGTACATTCTGTACTGCCCAGCACTCTACTGGACAATGCAAGCTCATAGAAAGTCTATCATTTCAGCAAATGAAAATGATATGCACAGACCTTGTTATCTTAAGTGGAGGTTCCCAAACATTTCAGTCAAAACACACTGGTTTAGAAAAAACAATAAGAGGTTTATTAACGACAGAAAGAAAAGAGAGCTTTTAAGTGACTACAAGTAATGAGGCATAAAAGTCAGGATTGGTTAAGAATAGCTTGCATTTTATCTTTTTAAGTGCCTAATTTAAGAACTGAGTGAACTTAAAAGCAAAAAGGTTTCTCTCACAATAAGCTACAGCAGTCTGTACTGTCTGAAAAGCCTCTCAGCCAAGACCCCCTGCCCACCCCTCTCCTTCGGTTCTTTAAGAGTTGTTGATGTCCGGAGCAGAGATGAAGGCAACCTTGCTAAGTCATGGTGACAAACAGCCTCTTGTGGCCATAAGATTGCCAGGCATCCGGTTTTCGACCAGAACGCTCAGTCTAAAAGGGACTGGTAACTCCGGTCAGCGCTGGTCACTAAAAGTCTAGTCAGCAGCACAGCGGTGGTAAGGCAGGCTCCTTGCCTGTCCTGGCTCTGTGTGGCTTCCAGAAATGGCCAGCATGTCCGGCTCCTAAGCACAGGGGTGGCCAGGGGGGCTCCGCATGCTGCCGCTGTCCAGAATGCTGGCCAATGGGAGTTGCGCGAGCGGTATCTGTGGGCAGCACACAGAGCCCCCTGACCTCTCTCTCTCTATGAGCCAGACATGCCAGCTGCTTTAAGGAGCTACGTGGAGCCAGGGCAGGGAGGGAGCCTGCCTTAGCCCAGCTGCGCTGCCGACTGGGAGCTGCCTGAGGTAAGCCCACACTCTGAACCCCCTGCCCCAGCCCTGAGCTCCCTCCCACACACTGAACCCCTCATTTCTGGCCCCACCCCAGAGCCTGCACTACCAGCCAGGCCCTCACCCTCTCCTGCACCCCAGTCCCCTACCCCAGCCCGGTGAAAGTGAGTGAGGGGGGAGGAGAGTGAGCAACGGGGGGGGGGGGATGGAGTGAGTGCATGGGGCCTCAGAGAAGGGGCAGGGGCGGGGCAAGGGTGTTTGGTTTTGAGTGATTAGAAAGTTGGCAACCCTACGTGGATGTGAAGTTCGAACTGTTTGTGGTAAGAAGAGGGCCTGAAACATAAGGCCTTGTATTCGAGGCCTGGTATGAAGCCTGAGGCCTGGGCTAAAGTAGTTAAAACTTTGCTTTATATCAGCAAAGTTTTAAGTTGTGAGCAAGAGGCAGGCCTTGCTCACAGAGTCTGGCAAGAACAGGGCTGATGTTGCAGAAACACATATTCCTAAGTAGTGGTAGGCACAAGAATATATATGCAAACACATTCCAGAAAGCTGGTACCAGAACACCTCAATACCAAAACATCCCCCAAAGATAACAGGAACACACTGACGCAGCCTAAAGATAAGGTCAGGATGACCGCATGATGGATAGAGATGTTTTGATCAATCCAACATGTAGAAGGCAATGAGGTGGCACCCAAATACATCATTTATTTGTATTGGTGTATAAAGATGTATCTCAGAGGGAGTGTCTTTGGCCAGCCTTGGGAGCAGTGGAAAGTCCCGCCACTGACTTAGCTGCGTCCATTGTCTTGAGCATACATGTCTTAGTATCCTCGTAGAGTCTGCCAGGTGCTATTACCGTGCTTCGTCGACAATAAACCTGGTCGGGCACCTTCGCTACTAAACCAAGTCTTGTGGTCTTATTGGGCAGTTTGATCGGCGCCAAAAGAAACCTCATCAGCTTTCTTTTGGCCCAATCCTCTAATTTGTCTAGGTCCCTCTGTATCCTATCCCTACCCTCCAGTGTATCTATCACTCCTCCCGGTGTATTGTTATCTGTTAACTTGCTGAGGGTGCAGTCCACGCCATCCTCCAGATCATTCATGAAGATATTGAACAAAACCGGCCGCAGGACCGACCCTTGGGGCACTCCGCTTGATACCGGCTGCTAGCTAGACATGGAACTATTGATCACTACCCATTGAGCCTGACGATCTAGCCAGCTTTCTATCCACCTTATAGTCCTAAATGTCTTGTCCACTCCTCCCCCCTGCCAGAGAATGGTCGCTTAACTAAGTGATAGCCCACTTGACTTTGTTGATACCTGTCTGGGGATGCCAGTCTGTCTTTGTTGCTGAAGAACTAGTTTGGGCCCATCTTTCTATCTCTCTAGAACATGTTACAGCAGGAGTCGACAACCTTCAGCACACAGCCCATCAGGGTAATCTGCTGGCGGGCCACGAAACGTTTTGTTTACGTTGAGTGTCTGCAGGCACGCCTCTCCCCCCCCCCCCAAGCTTCCAGTGACTGCGGTTCACCATTCCCAGCCAATGAGAGCTGCAGGAAGTGGCAGCCAGCACTTAAACAATTAGAAGGAGGGAAGGAAAAAAAGAGAAATGTGGCTTGAAAGAGAAAATCTTGAAACCCTAAAAAAACCCCACTTGTTTCGACCCCAAGGCTGCCAGTGTATACTTTGAGAAGCTTAACTTTTTTCACTCTCCATTAACTTAATCATTCATGATTAACTTCTGCAAACCGAAGTTTCAAAATGAAGGCCCCCATGCTGGGACTGTTCACATGGCTACAGCTAACCATGTGCATAAGCTTTTGCAGAGTTGCAGCATTTAGAGCACTTTGCAGTGATAGTAGCCAGAGACTGAATTCCAGGGACCAGATCCTCAGCTGGTATAAACTCTGAGAATCTGTCTCCTCGTTTTTATTCCTGTCTCTAACACTGAGTCATTTAGTGACACGGGGAAAGTCAATTCTCTGTGCTTCAGTTTATGCTTCACCCTTCGTGGGATATTTACCTGTATTTACCCGGAGGTGTTGAGATGCTTATGTTGGGATCCTTTAATGAAAGGTGGCAGTACTGTAAATGGACAAGTTACATTTTGTTTGATACGTCGTACGCTATCCTTCATGTTCATCAGCAGTTGTCATCCCTGGCAGTGTTTCTGTACATGTGTGCGTGGTGCTGATATGTCATCAAAAAAGTTCCAATGTATTTTGAAGACTGTCACTTTCTCAGACGCTGCAGAGCTAGACAAAGCTACAGGCCCTGGGAAGAATGGCAGAGCTGCAGTGAGCTTCCTGTTAACTACATTCTCATGCCTCTTGTGGGGCAGTGCAGAGGAGAATCTTCTTCCTTTTCAACCAACCGAGAGGAGGCAAAAGGGGCATCTAAAGTGATCTGTCTGCACATTTGTGATAGGAAAAAAATAGTGCTCTTCTGCAATTATCAAGATTTAATTAAAAATTAAAATGAATGGATAAAATGGAACTCCAAACTTGCTTATATTCTCCGTGATTCTGCCTCGGTCATTTTTGGAATATTGAATAATATACTGTACTTGCTGTGTTAGCCTCTGTGGCGAACTGACGTTCTGCTTTGAAAAAGTTGTTCATTGTTCCCCTGAAATGGGTGTTTCTGAAAGCCAAATTTCCCTTTCATTCTGTAAGCAAAACTTTCAAGGACTATCTCTCTTTAAATAATTGGACAGTTATATGCAGGGCTTCATTTTATGAAGACATGTCTGGCTTTGTGTATGTGACTGTAGATTATTTTTGGAAAAACAAACAACAAATATGTTACAATTACAGGTGTGGCTTGCTTGATTTAGGGTTAGATTTTTAACCTTACAGTCTGGCCTGGTTAATCGGTAAGGTAGCACTTATCTGAAGTGCTTACCTTTGGCTGCAGAACATAAGAACGGACATGCTGGGTCAGACCAAGGTGTCCATCTAGCCCAGTATCCCATCTTCCGACAGTGGCCAATGCCAGGTGTCCCAGAGGGAATGGACAGAACAGGTAATCTTCAAGTGATCCATCTCCTGTCATCCATTCCCAGCTTCTGAGGCTAAGGACACCATCCCTGCCCATCCTGGCTAATAGCCATTGATGGACTTATCCTCCATGAACTTATCTAGTTCTTTTTTGAACCCTGTTATAGTCTTGGCCTTCACCACATCCTCTGGCAAGGAGTTCCACAGGCTGACTGTGCATTGTGGAAAAAATACTTCCTTTTGTTTGTTTTAAACCTGCTGCCTGTTAATTTCATTTGGTGACCCCTAGTTCTTATGTTATGAGAAGGAGTAAATAACACTTCCTAATTTACTTTCTCCAGGAGGAAGTTATCTGCACCAGCCCTTTACCTGACATAGCTTATTTTCCCCCCGTATGTTGGCCAGCATAGCTGAGCCAGTATGTTGGGAGGGGATGGAGTGGAGGCTCCCCTTCTCACACATGCAAGCAATGGCCAAACACTGCTATTCTCTCTCCCGCCCCGCCCATTCTTCAATATAGAAGCAAGCAGAGAATGCCTAATGTCCTTGGGTTACCATGTACCACAGGTCCGTTTGGCTCAAAATTAACAAAAGAGTGCAAGGTATTTAGAAATCTTTGGATGAAAGGTGCTGTACAAGAAATGCCGTGCCCTGTTACTATTATAAACTGATCTAAAAATCTCAAATGTTTTGGCTTTAAAAAGAAAATAAAGCTCGCTCTGGCACAGATCAGTGTGGTGGAGCTAATGAAACGGTGTCTATTTTGCTTTTGCATACCAGGACGCTTCCTCATCATAGAATATCCGGGTTGGAAGGGACCTCAGGTCGTCATCTAGTTCAACCCCCTGCTCAAAGCAGGGCCAATCCCCCACTAAATCATCCCAGCCAGGACTTTGTCAAACCTGACCTTAAAAACCTCAAAGGAAGAAGGTTCCACCACCTCCCTAGGTAACGCATTCCAGTGCTTCACCACCCTCCTAGTGGAAAAAGTTTTTCGTAATATCCAACGTAAACCTCCCCCACTGCAACTTGAGACCATTACTCCTTGTTCTGTCATCTGCTACCACTGAGAAGAGTCTAGATCCATCCTCTTTGGAACCCCCTTTCAGGTAGTTTGAAAGCAAGCTATCAAATCCCCCCTCGTTCTTCTTTTCTGCAGACTAAACAATCCCAGTTCCCTCAGCCTCTCCTCATAAGTCATGACACATCTATGGTGTCGGATTCACACATGTTCTGCCAGGCAAAGCGGTGTCTCTCTCATATATTGTAAACTCACCACTTTCACTTGAAGCAGAAATTGAGATGGATTGGAGCAGAATCATATGGCCCAAAAGAAAGAGGGTGATAATATAATACAGATTATTTTTAAAATCAAACTGGTTGAAGATCTGTAATCTGCCAGCCATTTTGCCATACTCCCTTTTTCCCCCTCAGAACTGAGCAGGATGGAGGAGTGGGAAATGCAGGAACCAAAGAGCAAACTCTCTAAAAAGCATGGTAATGGCAAGACATGCTCTTCATAAACTAGTTACATATCAGAAACAAGGAACTAAAAATATTAAAATACTGCAGATAGCCAAAGAAGCTGCTGAAATAACAATTTAAGGGTAGTTGAAATTCGTGGCCTGACGTCCAGCGATGTTGAGTGCTTACAGCCCCAAATGAAAGGAGCAAAATTGGGGTGCTTATCATTTCTCGTGGCCTAATTTCTCAGTATTGCTAAGTATTAAGTGAGCTTGAAGGCTGTTGTGACTTCCTTGCAAGAAATCGAGAGCATAGGCTGGCCACAAAACCCAGGTATGTCTACGTCCCCATTATTATTATTATTATTATTTATTATTATTTATTAGTGATGTCCTTTATTATAGCAGAGTCCAGGCATGGAGAGAGATGAAGGCTTTTATTCCAAGCACTGAATGGATCTCGGGATGTGGCAAATATGATGATGACGGGATGATTGTCACTTGCTCAAATGGTTCTTAAAGCAGTATTATGCACCTAGATTCTGACAGTCAGTAGTTCCTGCTGCACAGGTCTGAGTGCAGATTATTGCTGTCACTAGGGTTCACAGATTGTCTCTCGGCCAGATCTTGAAATCTTAGCCAAAGACTTCATCAATGTCAAATTCTTGTTCCGCCCTAGTCAGGAAGTATATGCCATGTAATCCTCACCATACATGGTGGCTGTCAGGTGTCCTTTCATGTGGTGGCTGCCTCTGTTAGCAAAGCCAGAATCTGAGCAGAAAACTTCTGCCGGAGACTCCATCTGCTTTCTTGTTTTCTGGTGTGTGCTTCTAGGCCTGACCAAAATACCAGTGAAGGCAGTTATGTCCCTGATTTTAGCAAGCATATGACTAAGCCTAAACACAAACAAAGTCCAACGGAACCACTCACTAGAGTTGGCTGGGAAAACTTCAAATTTTCAGTCAAATCAAACTCTCTCCGCTAAGTGATTAAAAACTTGGTTTGGAAATCCTGCCATGGTGCCTCATGGGAGTTGTAGTTCAAGCATCTTATGTCCCCTTCTCTCTGGGCTGAGTTCCATGATGCACTGTAGTCTTCCCCTCTTGTTGAGCCACTAAGGTACATCATGGAGTGTCTGGCTCTGGTGCATCATGGGAGATGTGGTCCACAGAAGAAAATACAGGCATGAGGCATTTGTGGTGGTATTTCCAGAACAGATGCTCAGGGTGTGTGTGTGGGGGGGGGGGGAGTGTTTTTACAAAGCTTAAACTTTTTTTCATTTTGTTTAAAATCCATTTTCTATCAAATGATTTTGATGGGAATTTTTTTGACCAGCTCTATACTCCCCTGCCTACATACCTTTCTGAATTGGGGCAGCCAGAACTTGATCCCCAGTTTTCTACTTAAGTAGACTGCTGTCTGAGTCCACAAACAGCTTTCACTGAGTTACCATCTCCTCTCCAGACAGGTATTTGAGGAGCTTGCTGGCTCAGGTTTTGACACACTTTTGAGGGCAGTCTGAAGAAATCAAGGCCCAGATAAGTATTTGCAATGGATGGGCCTGTTCCTAAATTCTTGGACTTAATGACTCTTTAGACTGATTGGGCTGTAAGGGAGCTACTGTGATGGCCGGATAAGAATTAACCGTGGAAAAATAGGTCAAGTTGTTTTCAGTAAATGAATGTTATGAATCGGTGCAAGAAACCCAGAAGAAAAGCTGAATTAGTCCAAACAAAAGCCTACTGATAAACTGAAGGAGTGTGAGATCCTGCTTGGTAAGTAGGAAAATATGGGTCTAGAAATTAAGGAACCAAAATTGGTGTGTCTGATATTAGGCCTAATTCATGGACTAAATTATGATGGGCTATTCCACCCATCACTCTTTTTTGGGTCCTTAACGAAAGTGTGAGTGTGAGAATAAGACTAGACAGAGGCTACTGAACCAAGCTTCACCATCATGGGGGGCCTCCTCCCCCACCATCTCCTGGGACACGGGGGCCTTCATCATCCTAATCCTGCTAGATGTCCTGACCAGAATGGGCCAAGAGAGGGACCCAGTTGGCATTGGGACTCCTCCGGAGCCAGTAGAGGCGGTGACCTGGGATGAAATGGGATTGATTGGAACAGTTACAGCCCATCTCAGTTAACTTCTTTTTTTATCCAAAAGGACAGTTATTGCCATCTAAGACTATCAGACAAGTGGGTTTTCTTTCTAAAAGCTCTTTCCAGCTAAAGGGAGAGGAGCAAGGGGTGTTGTTAAAGTGAGATTCTTACTTAATACCTTACATTTCAAATGTTTTGGTTTTTTTTCTCTCCTTTATCCTTCATAGATGTTTAAAAGTATGTTTAACAATGTTTGCCTTGGTACTAAGCAGGCCGAGGTCTCTGTGTACCAAACACCAGACCTTGTTTCCAACTGGTTAATGTTGGACAGTGATTAGGTTATGTTAGCACCTTTAACTCCTATATTCCATTCAAAAATGTGGGATTCCTCTCCAGTGGTGGACAAGGGCCCCATTTCAGCAAGTAACTCAAAGAGAGATTTCAGTATGGTGGGATGAGGTCTGCTTCCTGCCCAGGGAGAAAGCAAGTCTGTTTTGTACAGACACCTGCAGCGGTAGCTGGGCTGCGTCTGTACCCTCTGCTAGGGGTAGATGTAGGTCTGTTGCCTACTGTGCTCTCACCTGCATCTCTATTCTGGGCATTCAGTCGAGCTATGCTAACCCACCAGGAAACAAACTGCAAGGTCATGTCAAGAGTGGACTTTATCAGTTTCTTTGCTTGGGCCCAGGGTTTCCAACACTTGCAATTTTATGCTGCGAGTCTAGTTACGTTAGGACTGTCTTTTTTTTTTTTCCCCAACCATTTCATGAAAACACAAGAGCCTGCCCACTCTCTCACTCTTGCTTCTTCAAAATGATTTTTATCTCCACTTACTGTCAGTGGGGCTAAAGCCAGCAAGATGGCTGCCATTTCCCTTAAGATTAACTGCATGTAGAAGTGAGGCTTCCCCTAGGAAAGATGTCTGTCATCTCTATTGTTTGCAGTGAGACTGAAGCCTTGCCATAGGTAAAATGGCTGCCCCTGTCATTTGGGAAGGCCAGACAGGACACTACTAGGACACAGACTGAGAGGAGCAGCAGAGACACTGCAAGAGATGCATCTGGTGGCTGAGCAGGAGGTAAATTTAGTAGTTACAAAGAGAGAGGGGTGGCTGTGCACTGCCCTGTGCTGAGGGCTTGTGGCGAACCCAGAACGGAGTGCTGTCTAATTATGGTTCTGATCCTGCTCACTTGGAAGGTCATGAGTCTTCCAATTGACTTCAACTGCAGCAGGATTGAACCCTTAGTCTGCATTTGCCACTAGTATTACAGCGGTGCCAGTGGATGGCGTGTATTGACACCTCTCATCTCTTTACTTCAGTGTAAATCCAGAATACTATTGAAAGTACACCTATATTTGAGCGGGGTGGTGGTGTTTGTGATTCCCGGGGTGCAAAGAGGTACCCACGCTAGCTCTGCTCGAGCTATCCTGCTTAAATAGCAGTGTTGCTGGGGTAACACAGGTGGTGGCTTGGGCTAGCCACCCAAGTAGGTAACAACAGGGTCCATGTGGGTACGTATTTGCACAGCTAGCCTGAGCCACTGCCCAGACTATACTGGTCGAGCTAACGCAGGTACATCTAGGCAAGCTGGGAATCACACCTCCCAGCTTAATGTAGATTCACCCTGAATTTCACTGGCAAGAGGTCTGAGTTGGACCCATCATTCTTGCATAACTAAAGCAACTTTATTAAAATAAAAAGAATAATCTGACTTGACTGCAGGCAAGTAAATTCAGGATTAAATCTTCAATACACAATAGCAAGCACCCAACTAAAAGCTAACGTGATCTCCAATCGTGTTTTGTTATTGGCTTAATCCTTAACTGAATTTTTTGCTGTTGTGTGCCTTTCAGACTACTAATGCTGTTTTAATGGAGTCCTTGCTGCAGGAAATTTTTTTTTAATTGAATTTGTTCTAGATTTTTACAGTTTGATGTATTTACTTTAATTACCAGAGAGCTGTCATTGGTGGGTTTTTAGTAGGAAAAGATGCTCAGGGTTACCTATGACAATAGTAGACAAACTCTGAAAGCTCTTGAGTACCCTCTTTACTCTATTGACCCCAGTGGGATTTTGGGCACTCAGCCTCTCAAGGCTTATTGTATTCTCTTCCACAATTGACCTGAAAGCAGCACTACAATACATTTAGAAGTGTTCTGTATTTTTAATGTGCAGTTGAGAAAGACCTGGGGCCTCTTCCAAACCATAGTGAAGACCATGGAAAAGATAACTGATGATTCGAATGGGCTTTGGCTCAAGCCCTATCAGCATGATGGGGAATGGGTGGCATCTGTCCCAGCTTGAAATTAATTCAAGTTACACATGGCCTCCATAAATTAAACACGGAGCTGGATCCTTCACATGTATGAATTGGTGTTGCTCAACTGAAGTCAATGGAGTAATGCCTGTCTACACCAGCTGAGGATCTAGCCCAGGGGTGGGCAAACTTTTTGGCCCGAGGGCCACATTGGGGTTACAAAACGGTATGGAGGGCTGGGTAGGGAAGGCTGTGCCTCCCCAAACAGCCTGGCCCCCCTGGGACTCCCATGCCTATCCAAACCCCCTGTTCCCCATCACCTGACTGACTGCCCCTTTGGGGCCCCACCCCCATCCAACCTCCCCTGTCCCCTGACTGCCCCCAGGACCCACTGCCCCTTATCCACCTCCCCACCCCTGCTCCCTGCCCTCTTACCATGCCACTCAGAGTGGCAGGACAGGCTTATTAGAAAGCCTGGGAGGTGGGCCAGAGTGGGGAGGGGCTGGGGTCTAGCCTCCCTGGCCGGGAGCTCAGGGGTTGGGCAGGACGGTCCCGCGGGCTGGAGTTTGTCCACCTCTGATCTAGCCCTACAGGGCAAAGATCTCTTGCTACCTCCATCAACACATACAACTCACTAGAATCAGAGTTGTAAATAGGTATCTGAGACTGTAACTTGGTCTACCATGAACAATTATATTTTCCTTGGCTCTTATTAAAGCCTTCCTTTCCAAGGTATCCAGGGGACATTCAGCAAAATGTATTAAAATACAGTTAAAACAGGAACAAATAAACTAGAAACATAATTTCATCCTATAAATGATGCTCAAGCATGCAAATGTGCTCAGATCTGAGGAAGAACTCTGTGGAGCTCAAAAGTTTGCCCCTTCCACCATCCAGAATTGGTTCAATAAAAGATATTCCCTCACCTAACAAATGAACAGTCATTTGGTAGTGTCTTGGGCCAGACTTCTACCCTCCACTGGCAATAGTGGAGTTACACCCATGAGGAATTTGTCATATGCGCTTTTTTAATGTAGTGTAATTTTAGCTGACACTAATTACTTGCTGTAATGTGTACACATTATCTTTTAGGGGCCTAATAAATTAGACAAATGGGTAAGCTTGTTCTTTGCAATAACCATTGGCTCTGAGTAATCTGCTGCCGATCGTGGGAATTCTGCTGTTGATTTCAATAGGAGCATGATCATGCCTTTGGTTTTTACCATTTTATTAGAAATAACTTTTCTTTCTACTCACTGTTCACCTCCCCAGCTCAAATATTTATTACTTTCAGTATTGTGGTGATTTATTTCTATTTGTTTTTAATTTCCTTTTGCAGTGTTTCAAATGGTACCGCAAGCTCTGAATGGCTTGGTGTTAAATTATGTAGAGGTGCCACATTGCTCTTGAATGCCTGCTTTTGATGAGGTTATTAAAACTGTGACAATACAAATCACCATAGCAACAAAAAACATAAATCCATAGCCTATTCAGACCTCTTGCGTATGAAAATGTTTTAGAGTCCTCAGATACTGAGTGACAATGAAATTCAAGAAGCACAGTATGTGAGTCTGACCTAAAATACGTCAGCATTTATTGGTACTTGATCTTTGAATAGTCCAGAGCCATCAGTTTGTTTGTTCTCAGGAAGAACAGCCTTGTGGTTGAAGTAGGACTCTGAGATCTGAGTTCAGATCCCACCTGTGCGACAGACTTCCTGCGTTACCTTAGGCAAGCCACATAATTTCTCTGCACCTCAATTCCCAGTTTGTCAAATGGCCAGAATACGACATTTCCCTGTCCATTTGGATTGGAAGATCTTCAGGGAAGCAACAGTCTTAGAATGTGTGTACAGTGTGTAGTGGGATGGAGGCAAACCAATAACATGGCCCTCAGGTGATACTGTAATAATTATTTGTATTGTGGTAGTGCCTAGGATCTTCAGTCATGGGTCAGGCCATCATTGTGCTAGGTGCGGTACAAATGCAATAATCAACTGTAGAGAGGAGAGGTTTGGGGCACAGCACCGGAATCCAGGAAAATGTGTGTTCCAATCCCAGTTCTATTACTGATCCTTTCCAGTGTCTGTGCCTCCATTTTTCCCCAACATCTCTCTAATGGAGACTATGTTAACACACTTGTAGTGTGAGCTGAAGATGACCTCCCCATGCAACTTGTTTAGAAAAAACAGATTATTCACATACCTTTCCCTTGCATACTGCACAGTGTGGGGAATAAGGAGCCTCCTTCCCCCTGCTCACCTGGCTTTGTCTGTGTCAACATTAGATAGAACTGTAGCCCCTGTACTGTGGCATGACAAATATTTTGAGGATAACTTGTGTGTGTTGTGTAATACAGGCTCTTTAAACTATGAAGCATGTCCTATAGAAGCCAAATCCTGCTTGCCTTACTCATGAATAGTCCTCTTGACTTTAGTGGGACTTAATGTATTTGAAGTCAATGGCACTACTTGCGTAAGTAAGGAGGACTGGATTTGGCTCAAATTGTTTAGTGACTCAGTGAAGCTGTTTGTATTTTGTTTCTCACTGACTGCGATATCAACTGATTGACATTACGCGCCAAGATTTATAGTGGACCATATGGTCTCTGGCTAGCCCTAATGTTCCTATATATCGCTTCAGCATTGAGGCTTCTCTGAGTCTAGTAAGTCTAGTTTGCCATGGTTCCCTTGTTTTCCTGTGCCATTTAATAATGCATTTTATATATTCTGTCTTGCAAAGTCTTTTAAAACATTTTGATATTGCATTATACCAATTGGGTTATTTGAATGCTGAAACATACCATTCAAATGTCCTCCTTTTTAAATGAGCAGTCCGTCTCTCTACCAGACAAGGACATTAAAGCAATCAGTAGGGTAATAAGTTTTTGCCTGGAGTTTGTTGGCTGGTTAAAATGTACAACAGGAATATATTTCACAGTTTGATTTAGTGACACAATTCATTGCAGCATATTTCTGTTATGATTGTTTTAATAAAATAGCAAAGAACGCTTTATTGAAACCTCAATCTGTATTTACACCAGTATCTAACAAAAGATGTGAAAACACTTTTAAGATGGCTTCTTAAATGGAATGTTTTAAACAACTTAGTTTTCAGCAATATAGTGGAATTCGGTAAAGGGCTGCTACTAAATCTTGGAAGAAATACAATCACTAATCTGAGCAGCAAATGTGGAATCTTCATGGGTTGCAGTTTTATTGCTCTCAGCTGGGCATCAAGTAAATTTGAAAAACTGATGGAAAAAAGCTCTGATGGAGAGCTGGGGAAAAAAGCTCTGATGGAGAGCTGGGGAGACAAAAGATGTACAGTAGCCAGAGCTGGTCACATTGTCTACAAGTTTGAAACTGTCCATATTTTGAAATTTTCAGGTTTTTTCAATATTCTTCTTGTTTAACAGGCTATAAAGCTGGCTGAATTTTCAAATGTTTAGAATGTTCTTGAACTATGGGGGTTCTTTGTTTTGTGTTTACACTTCTCCTCTCCCAAAACGTTAATTCCAGACTGAACAGGCATCAAGAGATGCTGGTGAGGCACAAATGCCTCCAGCTTCATGACGGATGATAAATTACATTCTGCCAAAATGGGTGGGTTGGTCTTCAGTGATTATATCAACTGGTAAGTTTCATAATGTGTCAGGTCTTCATCTTAAAGTTAAAAGAACAAGGAGGACTTGTGGCACCTTAGACTAACAAATTTATGAGCATAAGCTTTCATGGGATAAAACCCACTTCATCGGATGCATGCTGCGGGGCTGTTGGGAGTATGAGTCTGGCATTCAGCTGGTGAGGTCAAGGAGCTTTCTAACATCCGCAATGTTTCTGCTTCAGTGTGGCTGTCTGGATGTAAACTTCATGTTCTAATGTCACCAACCCACCATATTAAGACCTGAAATGAAAGACAAGCAATAAGTAAATATCAAGTGTCTGCTCCCCACTAGGTTTATTTTTGTGCATATACAGTAGGGCTTTTGTTATTATTGAAGATGGGTTAGAATTGAATTGTTTGCTATTCCTTATATTCAAGGGGGCAGGTTGTCGGCTGGTAAAAAAAAAATTATATATATATCAGCATAGCTCTACTGAAACAAATAGCTACATTGTCTAACACTAACTGAGGATCTGGACCAAGGTATTGTAATGTAATTATGCTTCAGTAATGGAGCAAGTGGTTGATGGAAGGTTAGAAGAATCGCTTTTGGCCTCTTTGCAGGGGATAAGACATTCTGGGAGATTCTGTTTCATAGAATAGTTTGACAGAGAATGAGCATTAAACTGAAGTTCAGATTGTCCTTAATACCTGGCCAAGAAAATGTCCACACATCAACATACCAGACACCTGTCATAAATCCCAGGGTTATGCCTATCTTTTAAAATGAGTCACTATCGGAACTATCCCTTGCTACTCAGAGGAATCTGTCAAGTATAATAGTCTCCCTGTCAATACATCAACAATACTGCTTTAAGGATATCAAGAAAACTACCCCAGTTGCCAGCCGCTTTTTGTGCTCCCAAGAAAAGAATAAATAAGGATGGGGGTCCTCATTTAGCTCTTGTTGAAGGAAACAGTGGTAAAGGATGGAGGAAACAAATCGATATGCATTGTTTTCCCCTAATCTCTTTGCACTGCAATAAATGTCTAAGGAATATAGAATTCCATAAAATATGCAACACCCCAATGGCACTTTCTGGGGCACAATCTGTGATTTCAATAATAATTCTATGGCAACTGGCTGTATCATGTGGAGACTGACCAGGTGATACTGTGGGAATGCTGTACTAATAAAGCATGGCACACATTTGAAGTATAGAAATGTTTGCATTTTACTCCCAAGAAAGTTTCAGGTCTTGAAGATGTGCAAATGCTGAAAGGTGTTAAAGGGAAGGCGAGGGGAAAATGGCATCCTGGACGTAAATAAGAATCTACATTTCTGTGTAGAGAAGGACTGTCAAAGGCACAAGGAACAGTTAGGTGTCCCAGTTCCCTTTCACTTTAAAAATCTCCTACTCTATTTCATTCACTGACACTTCACTAACTGGAATGTCTGGGTAACTGTTACTTGGGCCTTGTCTACATGGGGAAACTGACCAGCATAGCAATGCTGGTCATATTTTTAGCTTTTCTGGAATAGCTTCCCCATGTGGACACACTCTATTCTGGAATAAGCAATTTTTATTTTGGAATAATTGCACAACTTTGTGCTATGCCACTCAATTTCTGCATGTAGACAAGGCCTAAGGAGCATGGATGAGGTGAAAAGTGAGTAATTAGGAATACATCTAAATCATGCTACAATGGGTCAATTACCTCATAGGCCCATACAAGACAACAATTTCAACTCCTATTAAAAGAGGAACATGTAACTTCCCTTGTACTAGAGCTTATTCCATTAACTCCTCAGCAGCATCTGTCGGGTTTCCCATTATAATCTATTTTCTGGTCTCTAAATCTTGGCTGTAATCATGTGCTGCTTGTTGAAAGTTGGCAAGAAAGGTGTCAGCCAGGGAGCAATTAATCACAGAATGTGAAAGAAAACCATTTCCCCATTGTAAAGGCTTTGTACAAAAGGATCATGGGGGTGTTAATATAGGTAGTACTCAGAAGTCTGCCTTAAAGCATCTGGACAGACTTCACATTAAACAGATGCAGCCAATGGGAAAGTACAAACTCATCAAATATAGGGTAGGTCTACCCTGCAGTCAGAGGTGTGACTGCAGCACGTGTGGACATATCAAGCTAGCTTTCATCTAGCTAGTTCCAGTAATAATAGCTGTGAAGCCACATCCAGCCCACCCTGGATCCAGAGTATGTACCTGAATGGCTAACCTCTGCTGCTGCATCTTCCTTGATCTTGTTGTTCAAGCTACCTCAATCAGGATTCTCTGCACCTTGAAGTCTTTAAACCACGACTGGAGGACTTCAAGAGCTCCAACATAAGTTAAGGGGTTTGTTACAGGAGATGGTGGGTGAGATTCCATGGCCTGTGTTGTACAGGAGGTCAGACTAGACTATCAAAATGGTCCCTTCTGACCTTAAAGTCTATGATTCTAAGTTCACACATGCTTCAGCCACACCACTGATGGCAGGGTAGACCTACCCTAAGTAAGTCCCTATGTACATAGTTCCATGACAGAAGCTATTTCTCTCTGCTCTGTGTTTAGTGTGTCAAAGAGCAGTATTTAGACAATAGAATACAAAAGCTCTATTTCTCCACCTACGTCAATCTTTTTTATTCCTGTTTCACTCTCACTGAGGTCAATGAAGTTACACTGGTGTAAAATTAGCAGTTCAGGGGAGACTTAGCCCACGGGCTTCAAAGCAGCCATTATGGTTTATATTAAGTCCCTGATTCAGCTGAGCATGTGTTTATACATACCGTGGATAAGCCTTAACGAAAGAATCCTGGAAAACTTACTCATACAAGCAGTACTATCGAAGTCGGCCAAGGCCTAGCCCAAGTGATCAGGCTGGACATTTGCAGGGAGGGGGAATTGCCCCCCTGTGCCTCTGCAAATGCCTGCAGGAGACTCTTACGAAGGGGAGTGGGAGGAGATGCACAGTCCACCCTCATCCAATTCCTCTTCACTCATAGGAGAACCATCCCAGTTCCACTTCAAAGGAGCCATGGCTGGTTGCAGAGGATGGTGCTGAATTTGCCCGACACCTCATTTCTGCTAAATCTAGCCCTCCTCGGTGCCTTCCAGTGCAGCTGGTCAGTTGGGAAAGTGTAGGAAGACGGAGATGGTCAGCAGCATCTTGAAAATGCTGCTATCTATGCTAATAGCATGAGTGATGTCACCTCAAGGCGAGAGGCTAAAAATCAAAAGGAGTTCTCTGAGAACACATTCCACAGTACCACACAGACTGTAAGGTCTGGAGCTTTCTGGCTAAGAGATCGCTGACAAATGATCTCCAAATGGTATGAATCTATTGCCAATCTGGCAAAGAAAAAGCACAAAACAAAAGCTACCTAGCCATTCTATGACTGCTTTCACTTATCCTTCTGTTTACTTTGGCAGCAGAAATGACCGATCGTGACTTGTGTAGGTGGCTGACTAGGCATTCTTAGATACAACTGCTGGTCCTCCAACAGTATTTTATGTTATGGTAGCACCCTCATCCCTGAGCTAACTGCAGCTTGGAGCAGTCTGCAGGCTCAGCTGGAATCAGTTAACCACTTTCTGTTCGGTGGATATGAACCCCTGGTTGGTAATTACTAGGCTATTGGTACAATTGGGAGGAACAAGGAATAGAGTGGAGGGTTTAGGGGGTGAGCAACAGTGTGGAAAGTTCCTGCTGCAACATACCTGTGTCTTCTCCTGATTGCAAACAAAAGGAAAGGAGAAAGTCAAACATGCTCGGGCTGTGAGGTGATGGTGTACTGTACTGCCATGTCTGTTTCGGGGTAGCTGCAGGGGTATCCTGTGACACTTAAAAATGGGCCAGGTTCTTTCTAAATACAGGGGGAAGGCAATTCTTCAAAATACTGTCTATAGGTTAATAAAAAAAACAAACATACAGAAGGGAGACCTGTAAAATAAGTTACACAAGGAAATTCTGACCATATACTTTGAATTGCATAGGGAAGGAATCAGAACTGGCTCCCCCCCCTCCCCTTTCCTTCTCAGCAGATCCTGAAGTTCATATGTGCTGCTGCATGAATTGCTTTTTTCTGGTGGTCAGACAGCTCCAAGTACTGTGATCAGAATCTCTTTGCTTGGGGCCAGAGACAAACATAGTTTAATATAAGGAAAAAAGTTAGCATTTGTCAATCCATGAACTCCAGGCCTTGCGTCTTTGACTGTGAGAGCTTAGGGGTCAAAGTACTGAATTACATGACTTTTAGTTCCCTCTAATTTTATTTATGAACAATTAATCAGTGGGCCATGCTCAACTATGGTGTTTATGCAGCTAAACACGCCTAGTGGGATTTACAAAGCACTTACAGGCACCTAACACTTCTTGACTATAATCACCATCACCTTTGGCTTTTACCACCCAACCCTTCTGTCTTACAATCAAAATAGACATTCTTTAGGGAAGAGATTCTTGGAAAATATGTACAGTGCCCAGCACAATGGAGTCCTGATCCTGGGTACGGCCTCTGCTATGATCTCAGCTGTGACAGTGTAAATGAGGAATAACCTCTTTTGAAGTTTATATAACTATTCTAGGTTTTCCACCAGCATCACCTGTGCTGGACCACATTCTGATTTGTTGAGGAATATGTAAAATCTTTAGTGTTAAATCTGAGCTAAGTGAAAACTAGCTTTTAAAAATGTGTTTCGGTAAAAGCAAATGCTTATTATGTGTTCAATTGTTTCAGTGCACTCTGAGAGGAGGGAATTGACTGCTTTTATATGGCTTAGAATGTGTCTAATACACTAATAAGTGAATTGCCAAAGGAATGTTTGTTTTTTTGGAGTTGGAGAGAAAATAAAGCCCCTTACTATGTGCTCAGCTAAGGTAGCAAAATTGCACCCAACTCAAGAGACCCTCAAAGTGACAACTGATTATAGAAACAGAGGTAAAAGAATGCTGGGAATAGATCTTAAAAGAAACTTTACAGAGAATTAACTGACATAGCAAAGCACTTTATTCTTTTCCCCACGGTAAAACTTGAGTGATCTTAATGATTGACTATAAGATGCTAGCAGGTGTAAACTACATCAATTGAATAGTTGTCAGTGACAGTAGAAGTGGGAACTGGGCACAAGCAAGGAGGTCAATACAGGGGAAGATTCTTTGAAGTGCTGAAGCAAAATAGCTGTCAGATTGAAGTCAAGACAGGGGTGAGAAGTTTGATGGAAAATCATAATGGTCAAAGTTTGTTTATAGGCAAAACTACAAAGAAGACAGGTTGAATGTTGTACTTAACAGTTTCAGCTAGAGACTTCAATGGAGGCACTGGACTAGAACTCAGATGAGGAATTCAGTCAGAGTAGGACTACTCCTGCAGATTTTCTTGGGTTCGTGCTTACGTATGGAAAAACTGCAGCCTCTTCTGCAGGGAAATGATCACCCCACCCCTCACTGAATAACTTTGTGAAGACTGAGGGGAACCTCCTGAGCTTTTCCTCCCAGGCCTCTCTCCTGGGGGATGTTTCTGTGGAGTGCTGGTGGCCTACCCCCTGGTCAAGCAATCAAAAATGGAAGATAAGCTAGAGAAATCCAAACCAAGGATCACTTGAGGTATAAATTAAAGGGACAGATTGCTCCTTGTTTGACTTGACCCAGTTCACCCAACTCTACTGTTTAAACAATGTCTCTTACAGCACCATCAAATTGTAAAATGTATCTTTCTGACCAGAACAGCTATTCCAAGCACTCTACAGAACTTTGGTAGTGGCTGACATTGGAAGATTTAATATACTCTTAAAATAATAGCCCATAATAACTTTTTTTTGTTAGCAGAAAGTGCTCTTCCTATAGAGTAGAGGATAGCAGGGGCTTTTGCTCCAGTACTTGTCATATGCATTTTTTTTAAATGGCATGATGTATCTGGAAGAGAAAATTGATGAAGATTCTCCAGCCAGTTGACCAAAGATTCTTAGCTGGATGTTTACCAGGGAAATGGTTGCAACTCCTTTCAGTTAAGAGATTGTGATCATCCAATCATTGCCAGATTTAAAGGCTAGCATTTAATGAGCAGATGACCTTTTCAGCCCTGTTCCTTTCCCTTCTAAAGGAAGGATGAAATTCTGTCCTCCACCTACTCTAGCAGTTGTCAGCAAACAGAGGTCTGCGTCCAGTGATCTTATTGTATCCTCCCTAAATGACTGCATAATGAAAGCACATTGCAGCAGCTTCCTCTTTTAAATAAATCTCTATTTAAAAGGGTCCATTAATACATTTCAGTATAAGTGTCTGTCACCAGGATTATGTTTTGTTTAATTAGATGTGCCTGATAAAGCACCTGGAATCTGACACAAACAGCAAACCTAAAGCTTTGAAATGCTGAAGCTAGGCATGCTAGTTTTAGCAGCGCTATCTGACTGACTTTCTCCACTCTAGAGACCAGCAGGAATTTGGGGTCTCAAAGTCTTGTAGTGTGGACCTCCGCTTAGACATTCTCACAGACAGCTCCCTTCCATCTATGAATGTGCAGACTACCTCCCTTTCTGGTCATATTTGCATAATATGCCTGCAGCAACTACAGCCATGGCTCCCTTAGCAAAAATTTTAGCCTAAACTTTCAAGTGGCTGATACTGGGTGCCCCATTTCTTGGCTGCCCACCTAGAAACCTTAAAGATGGCTGAGTTTTCAGAAAGTGCTGAGCGCTTGATCTAATGATCAGCCCCCTTTAAGGTGCCTCAGATTGAGCTCCCAAAAATGACCAATAATTTCTAAAGGGCAGGTATTCGGACAGGATTGAGTGTCGTTTTAGCAGACTTAACAGATCACTGGTACCTGCTGATGGGAGGGGGCGGAAGGGGGATTTAAAGGTTTGCCCCCAAATAGCTTGTCATGTTCCCCCTTATCCTCAGCAGCCACTTACTGCAGCTCCCAGATGTTTGCTGCTGCCTCTCCTCATGGCTGCAACTTGCAGTTCTAGGAACTTCTATACAGGGATGGGGCCCAGCTGGCAAACCCTGGGTGTCCCCTCCATGCATCACCTCTAGGTCTTAATGTAACATAGCATCTGGAAACAAAGAGGAAGACGAGTGGATTAAAGTCTCTCTGATGAACTAACTCAGCCTAGTGAGAAGTGCCTGATTCTGATTAGAGTTAAATCAGTTTGACCATAGTTATTCCTGATTTATAATGGTGCAAGGGAGATCAGAATTATTAACTTTAACAATCACCTGCTATTCTGTTAGTCCAGGCACCAGTTGAGGAAAACATCTTTGTTCATGCAAGCGCTTAGTGTGGGCTTAAAATTAAGCATCATATGTATTTTCCAGATTAGAGGCCATAAATCTTAGTTTAAGCTAGAAAATACTTTTTTAAAAAACACACACACCTGGGAGTGCAAGTAACTACCTGTGTAGCAAGGCAACAAGACTCACTAGCACACTGCCTCCTACCGGCTGTCCAGGGAATTAACTCTCCAGCATCCAGAGGGCCATCTACAGGCCAGTGTCTTGCCTGCTGCTGGCATCTGTCCCTCCCAGACCCCAGTGCCCTTTTCCTCAGGGTTCTGCCCCAGCACTACACCCCCTCTTACTCTGGGTTTCCCCTCCCAGGGGAACCCCCAACTCTCTAAATCCACCTTGCCTCAGTGGCTACTGCCAGTTATCAGCTAGCCCGCACCCACAGGGCAGACTGCAGTGTAATGGCCACTCATCATTGACAAGGGTTAGGACCAGCTGCCTCTGCCTATTCCCAGGCTGCCCCAGTACCTTTCTGGGCCTTTACCAAGATCTGCAGCCTGGGGTTTTACCAGGCCCTTCTGCCCTTCCCCAGCACTGCTCTACCTCAAGTACCTTGCTCTCAGGCAACTAGTCCTTCCCACTCCAGGGCTAAAGTGAGACTTCTCCAGCTCCTGGCCCCCAGCCCTCTTATAAGGGCCAGCTGGGCTCTGATTGAGCCAGCCACACCTTTGGTCAGCTACTCCCTCAGCTTTTCCCAGCCGCAGCCCTCTCCAGGGCTGCTTTTAACCCCTTCAGGGCAGGAGTGGGGTGACCACCTGCTACACTAACACTTAGAAATATATTGTACATATTAAGAATCTACACAAGCATGCTAAAATGCTTTTTAATTGAATTAATGTACATGCAGCTTTCCTATTAACAGCAGCAAGCTAAAACCTGATTTTCAGGCTCAAGTTAGGAAGACGAGCTCTGGGGGATATTTTACTTGTTGTTAAAGTTGCTTCCATTCAAACTTTTTAATTTCTACTGCTATTTCATTATGGTCATTGAATGTCCCCTGACATCTCTCGCTTCAAAAATATGCATTTTTGTTATTAGATTCATAAGTATCTTCATCTATTTGAAAATATTTCCCAGTGTCCCTACATCATATAGCATCACTACAGTTGTTTGCAGTGATCACTAATGTAAGCGGTTCTCAATTACAAAGCTCAAAAGAATGAAACAAGCATTTTTAGAGGCTTACATGGGATTGTAAGTCTGTTCTAACTAGCCCATCATTTACAGCAGTAAATATAAACTGGGACATAGACCATCAGAACCACTGAAATGGCATAATTTAAAGGAGTATTTTTTAAAAAGAAAAATCGGAAACTACACTGAATTCCCAGTGATGGAAACCGTGTGTATATGGGGAGCGGGGGAGAGACAGCACTTGTTTGCTAAGCTGCTTCTGGGAATGCAAGTCCAGTGATAGGATGCATAATTTGGATTTGTTTTCAAAGTAAACTAGTGGTAGCAGCTGCACATCCCTTGGAATCAGTGAACGTCATTTTGGCCTCATGTGGAATGCCTTGCAGAACCTGTGAGGGCCTCATTAGTGCTGCCATCTAATATCCCACCTCTTCCCCGCCCCCGCCAAGTAAGGAAACCACCTTCAATTATTCAGTGCTTCCTGTGCTCTGACTTTGTTTTTCTCAGTTAACATTAAAATGTGATAAAACGGAACAGTTGCATCTGGCCCCACCTAATGATCTCAACAGAAGAATTCAGTTACCCATCACGTCTGTGGGTAAACGCTAGACCTATCCTAAAATGAAAATCCAAATTGCAGGTGCTTCTAAACAAATAGTGGATGGTGTGTGTGTGGAGCAACACTGTATTTTGAATTGGTACATTATGAGGCATCAAGTTAAACAATTGCCAAAATCTAGGTCACTTCTGTCACAGTTTCAGCTACACCTGTGTTCCCCCTCTGTGGTCCAACAAGGGCATTCACTTAAGGGTTTCCAGCCCCTAGCTGTCTCCTCTCTTGGGTGTAGACAGGTCTCTCTCTCTCTCTCCTGACTGGGGTACAGTTGCCTGCCTTACACTGTGATATTCCCAGCAACTCAGACTGCCTTAATAGGCCAACATCTGTGCTTTGCTTTATCTGGCCTAGCTTACAGTAAAAAGTTGGTCGACCTAGCTACATTGCTCAGGCGTGTGACATAGTTAAATTGACCTAATCCCCAGCAGAGACCGCGCCAGGTTAACGGAAGAACACTTCTGTCAAATTAGGTGCCACGCCTCAGATGTGGATTACCTAAACCAACGGGAGAACCCCTCCCATCAGGGTAAGTAGTGTCTATGCTTGAAATGCTACAGTGGTGCAGTTGCAGCAGCATTTCAAGTGTAGACAGGCCTTCCCTGGAAGCTGTGAAGAGTGTTATTGCCAGCCATTAAGTTACCACACACTCTTTCTAAGCAAACATGTTTATTAAGGTGAAAGCATTACGGAGAAAACATGTTACAAACCATAAATGAACCTACACACATGCTAAAAAGCTTCCAGAGGTCACCTCTAACTCCAGCCTCAATCACTGGTAGGTGTTAGTCCTTCAAAACCCTCAACTGGGTTTTTTCCTGTGCTTCCAAGTTCATAATGGTCTCAGAACTCGAACCCAGGCTCAACAGTGCGGTCGGTTCTGTATAGAGCTTGAGTCTTTGATCTCTGGAAACAGATAATCAGCAGACATTGACCCTTTCCTTAGGGTGTAACTTCAAAAGACTGGGTATTTGCATAACTGGCGGCAGGGAACATGCTTTAATCTCTCCCTCTCTATTCCGCAGGAAATCCACGTTACGTTTATTGTCCCCGAAGTCCATTCTTGTCTGGCACACTCTCAATATAGTCTTTTGCACTCTCAGACCTCACATCACATCTTGCCCCCCGTCCTTCCAGAGAGAGGTTATGTCGTGGCCCACAATAATACACAAACTTAATACAAGAAGGTCTTTCAAGGATATTGAAGAAAATTTCCGTATCTGTCACAGCTCCCCAAAGCACTGCTTTTTTGTGACTACTTCTGGAAGTAATGCTAGAAAAGTATTTCTCCAGAGTCTTATTGCTCTGGGCAGCTTACGTGGTAGGCAAGCCTATCGGTGGGAGGAGTGAGGATAAAATTCAGTATGCTCCAAATACCTACTAGGTCTATGGAATCATCCCAGATAGCATTGCAGCTACTGAATGACTTCTAAGTACTCAGCTTGTCTCTCTAAGTCACCTTCTGAAACAGTAATGCCCAGCTCTTACCATGTAACAGATGGTAGTTTAAATTCTGATGATAGACTCCCACCAAATGTTCACACAGTGACTCTAGCTGGTATCCTTTATTCAAGGCTATAGCATGGGGCTATTAGAAAATTCCAGTATTCTCTTCCATTGTGGAGACTGAAAGCTTACAGGCCACAAAGGAGGTTCTGGTCATAAACCAACAATACAGCTGGAACGTCTACCAAAACTGCTCAGTGTTCGGAAATGGCGCAATATTTGTTCATCTTGATCTTCTGGGATACCTGTCAGTGGAATTAAATGGCTCAAGCTTAAGCCAGTTCTTAATTGGACAACGCTGACACTTTGCAACCCCAAAGCTGTTCTGTTTTAGTGCAATCTATTTCATGTCCACTCACATTGGTCACCAGTGCTCCCGTATTACATGCCTGTGTAAACACTGTGTACTTGCAGGCTGTGTTTATGAACGCAGCTCACGAGGGCACAAACACTTCTTGCATCTTGCATTCCTTCATCAGAGATGTATTAACCCTCCTGGAAATGTGTGCTACCACAGGCCCTAACGAGGTTATAGCAGTGCTGTAAGTGCTCTAATAATCAACAGTTCTGCCATGCAGTTGATAGGTGACCTTCGGCAAACAATAGACTCTCTCTGTGCCTCGCTTCCCTATCTGTAAAATGGGGATAACGACACTTCCTCTTTTGCTTATCTGGTTTGGTTGTAAGCTCTTCAGGGCAGAGGGTCTCTTACAAAGTGTGTATACATCTCCTAGCACAATGAGGATTGGGCGGGGCAGCGCTGGAGGTTGGCCCCTCCAGGTATTACCATAATAAAAATAGCATGAAAACATAACTACACTTCTCTCCTTAAATACCTGTGCTGGGATTCTGCAAAGAATGTAAGGGAGATAAGTGCCCAAATTCCATTTAAATTTAGTGGATTTGAATACTTTATGAAGCTCCTCTAAGCATTTCAGTACAATGACAGTTTGGATTTAGACAAGCCAGGCAGGACCGCACCTCTGGCTCCCCTCCCCCACCCCATTTACTGCTGCATATAAATGTCCTAGAAAAGTGTGTATAATACTTAGAAACCATGCTGCAAGGAGCATAGGGGACTCTAAGCCTAGGTGTTTTCCTGGCATGTGTAAGCAGGGCTCAAATTCCTGCTAACTCCACCCATCAGAGTTCTCTGGCTATCCATTCTCTGTATTGAGTGACTTTTATTCTACGCTAAAAGAAATTGGTCCCTAATTTTGTGTCTTATTGACAGTACGTGATGTAGGTCTTGAGATTCCTACAAGCGATGATGATTGTCCAATGTATAATATGTGGCATGAAAGGAAATCATACACAGATGTTGAGATAAACTATGAAGCCTTCCATTGTTGTGTGCAGTGTTTACTGTGGCCGTGTTGGTCCCAGGACATCAGCGAGACAGGGTGGACGGGATAATACCTTTTATTGGACCAGTGCAGCTGCGCCGCTGTAAAGCTGCAAGTGCAGATGCTCAAAGCCGATGGGAGAAAGCTCTCCTGTTGACTTAATTCCTCCAGCCCCCGTGAGTGGCAGTAGCTAGGTTGGCAGGGGAAGCTCTCCCATTAATGTGGTGCTGTCCGCACCGGCACTTAGGTTGGTGTAACTTACATCGCTTATTCACTCCCCTGAGAGACATAACTTTTATACCGACTTAAGCTGTAGTGTGGACATAGCCTTAGACGACAAACTAGTCAGGCAGCACAGCACTTAAAACCTGACCCTAATTTGGCACAACAACAAGGACTTGCCTGAGTCCCATTAAAGGCGTAAGACCTAAACCTATACCTCAGGGCTTGTTTATACTGCCTTGCCGTTCAGATTATGGGGGTGTGAATCAGAGCGTGCACTACAATGCTGGGCTCTAACACCTCCATGTGAACACAGCGGGAGTGAACTAAAAGGCCCCTCGGTCACATTAATGTAATCCTATTTGAAGAGGATTATATATATGTGAAATAGGAACCTTTTAGTTCACCCCCGTAGCATCCACATGGGGGAGTCACAGCACAGAACTTTAGCACACGCTGCCTCACACCTCCAGAATCTGAACGGTGGGGCTGTGTAGACATGCCCCTAAAAGATGAGTTTTGCAAACAGCAGTTAAAAAAATTTTTGAGACCTGCAAGGGATAGTGTAATAAACTGCACTGGTGCAATAGATTCCTGTAATATAGAGATACTGTGTTATAGAATTGGCACTTTGATGCTGGGACCCAATCTGTATTTTCTAAACTTATTCCAAACCTGCAAAAACAGCCTGAGAATTGTCAACCCTCTGGTAGAAATTTCAGCTCTGAGTCTTAACTGATCTCCTGTTTAAAATCCTGATGGTGGCTTTTGGTCTGCTGCTGCTGCTATGAATTTTAAATCTCCATCTTATTAAGGCTCCGTAGATTGGAGCCATTAGAGGAAAATCAGTGTGGGTGCGCGCTCTCTCTGTTCCCATGGCTCCAGCCACATCAGGATTATTATTTGCAGTGACTGACCTCTTGGAATGACCTGGACACAACTGGAAGAACATTTGGATGCAGTTCAAGAAGCTGCTCTTGAGCTATAAATGGCTATCTGGTCTGGGTCCACAGAGGGAGGTGAAATGTGTTGACTACGGGTTGCTGAATTAAGGATCTATTAAGAAGCAACCCAACATTTAAAACACAAGAAGCCCTATATTCCAAAAAGCTTACTTAAAATTCTCTGTGACCGCAACACTTGCTTGGTTTTGCTGGATATGCTATAAAGCTATTGTCAGACTATTCCTGACCTTGTTAAGCCCCAGAAGTACTGGGAATCTTGTGGGCTCTATGCTAAGATTTCAAAACAAAATGAAACTGCTGGCTTTCTGATGTTGATTACCTCCTAGATCAATGTTCATACAGTCTTTTAATCAAATTACTTGGCCTGTGAAGTCCTGAATGCACACTGCCTATTTTCCCATTAGCTTTGCATTGGAAACAAGTACTTAACTTCTGACTTGTGCGTACTTGGTTTAATGGGCTCAGCATAACCTATACAAAAACAAATGTAATTTACTTTAGTTCTCTTGCATTCCCACTCAAATCTTACGGAGAACTGGGGACAGGAAGAGAGCATTTATGACAGTTTTCAATCTGTTTACTTTTCTGGAAGAATGTTAGGTTGGAAACTGTGATATCTTACATTAGCACCTTTCATTCCAGAGGTTCCCAACATGTTACAAAATTAAACTTGGTGTTCAAGATGATGTTTGTTTTTAACTAACAAACTCTCCCTTTGTCCTAATCCCCTTCCTTTCCTCTCTACATGCATCTGATGAAGTGAGCTGTAGCTCACGAAAGCTTATGTTCAAATAACTTTGTTAGTCTCTAAGGTGCCACAAGTACTCCTTTTCTTTTTGCGGATACAGACTAACATGGCTGCTACTCTGAAACCAAAGGAATAGTTATAACTGTAGGTCCGGTCCTGCAAATACTTACTGATGCTAGCATTTTTTCAAGGTGTAAATCAGTCTTGTATAGAACACTCTCTTCATCAGTAGATCTCAAATCACTTTACAAAGGAGTTCAATATAATTATCCCCACTCTTACAGATGGGGAAAGTGAGGCAGAGGGTGAAGTGGCAGAACTGGGAATGGAACATATGTTCCCTGGGTCCCAGTCCACTGCTCTATCCACCACACTTATTGAATTCATATTGTTGGGAAGTCCTATGATCAGTAAAAGCAGCCAGATCCTGGGCTGGTGTAAATCGCCATATGTGCACTGAAGCAAATGAAATTATCCCACTTTACATCAGCTGACAATCTGGCCCAAGTATTTGTAGGATCTGGGTGCATATAGGGTTTGGTCTTTTTCCATGCATAAATATTTAAAGCCCCAATTGTGTAATCCTGACTCATGTTTTGAGAGCGGAATTTTCTCATGTGTGTTACTCTGTTGATTTCTGGGACCTGAGCATCTGGCCCTTTAACTCTTAGGGCTGGTCTACACTGAAACTTACTTAGGCATAGCTTCAGCTCTCAGGGATATGAAAAAATCCATGCTCCTGAGAGAGGTAGCTATATCAACATGTATATGGGTATATGTACATGTATATAGGTATATGTCTAACCCTCAGTGTAGACAGCCTACCACCTCTAGGGGAGGTGGATTAACTACAGAAATGGGAGAACCCTTCCTGTCGCTGTAGTAAGTATCTACTCTAAAGCACTGCAGCAGCCCCTCTTCAGTGTGTTGAGGGCAGACATACCTTGAGCAACAACTGTTTGAAAAGTTTTTTTTTAAAGCCTTATTTATGAGAAAGCAGGTTGTTCTCAAATGTCCTAGCTGATGCATATCTTTTGTTCGGTTGCAGCTAATGAAATTTGACTGGTGAAACCAAAAGTGATACATTGCAATTCAGTGCATCCCCTGGGGGATAAAAGGTACACATAATTTTTCCTTAGCCCAGGCAAAGAAACAAAATAGGTTTTAAAAATTTGGGGCAAATCCTCTATTGGTGTAAATTGGCATGGCTCAAAGGAGGTCAGTTCATACAAACTGAGAATTAAGCCTGTTACATCTTACTCTTATTCCCAAGGAAGATTTGTCCAGAACTTTGGATTTTATCATTGTATATTCAGGGCAAAATCTGTCTGTCATATTCTTGTAAAGTGCTATCAGTACCTGGATGCTGTGTAAACAATCATGATTGTTTAGCTTAATTCTCAGTAGACCACTGTGGGATAAATCTGTCAACATCAGTCCCTTTAGGAACCTTAACAATGTGAATATCTGGTGAACTCCAGCAGTGCAAACCCACCCTCAATACAGCCGATCTGGTCATATGTTTCCTCCAGGATAGGGGAAATCCTTGAGTGACAGACGTAGTAACTCCTAAACCACTAAAAAGAACAGGAGTACTTGTGGCACCTTAGAGACTAACGAATTTATTAGTGCATAAGCTTTCATGGGCCTCAGTCCACTTCATCGGATGCATAGAATGGAACATATAGTAAGACGAGATATATATATATACACACACATACAGAGAAGGTGGAAGTTGCCATACAAACTGTAAGAGGCTAATTAATTAAGATACGCTATTATCAGCAGGAGAAAAAAACTTTTGTAGTAATAATCAAGATGACCCATCTAGACAGTTGACAAGAAGGTGTGAGGATACTTGACATGTGGAAATAGATTCAATATGTGTAATGACCCAGCCACTCTCAGTCTCTATTCAAACCATTAAAAGAGATGAGGTTGCACTACACTGGCTGAAGTCTCTGGGTGCCTTCTCAGGAATCCCCCTGTCAAATGAAGTATATGGAAGCAATTTACAGAACCATGTGTCAACGTGTCCAGGTTCATACTGAAGAGGAGCAGCCACCATGCCAACTATAGATGGAGGAAAGATAGTGTGAGCCACAGTTCTGTCAGGCTGTTCCCATATTTTGTATTTTCTCTGTATTGCCAACCCAGCTTAGGTTTTTGCGCTTCCAGACACAAAGATGAAAACATGTCTACAATTACTCTTGTTCTGGTTGATCTCCTCTATCAAAGAGTAAAGTCTCCAGGGCAGTACAGTGAGAGTCTTTCCAAGGTAGGTCACAAAGTCTCATGAAAACAAAAGAGTGTCTGAGGAGTTGTGGGGAATATAAAGGGCAAAGTGCACAGCAAACCAAATGACACTTTCATGGGGAGCAAAGGGAGAGAACAGCTTTCTCTCAGTACTTTAGCCTGATATTTTGAGACCCAGTAATTTTAGGGGTATGTATAAAAATGTATAAAAAAAGTGTGTGTGTGTGTCTGTATTAAGTAAGTAAAAAAAAAAAAAAAACCTTTTGAGGTTGACCTACTGTTGATGTATAATAAGCGTCTAATGGAAAGGCAAAGATTATAGGTGGCCGGGCAAGTTCCCTTGCAAACAAAATTATTTTGCAGTAGATTCTCAACTAATGCTCCTGAACGCTGGCCAGTGAAAATCGCCTAATACATCTAAACTTATACTGATAAGGAAATTAGACACAAATGTGAAAGCATGAAGTGGATGTAATGCAATTTTACTGTGTTAAACATGGACAATATACACAGTAAATTCCTACATGCTGCATTGCATTAATCCAGGAACAAAATATTATGCACAGTTTAAAATGACCAGTGCCTCAGGGAGCTTATTAGTACTTTGGGGGAAGTTTGGCCTCTTCGCTTCTAACGAGTTTTCTGTCACTGTTGTGATGTTTCCCTTGAGATCATTTACACCTTTGAAAAACCAGCTATAGTTAGAGATAAAGTAACTCGCTCCACATGATGTGTTTTTATTAACAGAATAGCAATGCAGGTCACCTCAAAAAAAAATCCTTTTAAAAAAAACAAGAAGGATGGCAGCTGATTTGTGGTGGTCTGGCAAATAATGGACTTAAATGCTGGTGTTGGTTAGTCTCTAAGGTGAATAAATTGGTTAGTCTCTAAGGTGCCACAAGTACTCCTTTTCTTTTTGGTGTTGATTGGTTTGTTTTTAATACTGATACAGCTGAATCAATAATTCATTTTTAAAACTGTCTTCAAAGGAGATAGGAAGCTTCTGAGGATGGGATATGGAGACTTTCGCATTTGGTTTGCTAATTTTGCACTTTACAATCCAGGTTGATAACGACTAGGTCTGGTTGGAAATTTTTTTTTTTAAAAAAAAAGGATTGTTGAATGCTTTGACTAAAACTTTGAGTTTAGTCTGTGACTGGAGTTCTGGGAGGTGGGACTATCCCTTTAAAAGCAGGGCAGAATGGAAATTCTCTCCAAGATGAGCTCCCAGAAAGGAGGCAGGTTCAGGTGAAGAAAGGACAAGCAGCCACTTCAATGAGGTGGTGGCATTTGTTGTGCCTGAATAGTTAACTTTTTAAAAATAGGTTTGGTTTCCAGGATTTGGCCTTGATCCCAGGATTTGGCCTTGATCCCTTGAATCTTTGCAGTTTGCCCCCTATGAACGTGGCTCAGACTCTCCATATACCACAATCGGAGCTCCAGAGGATTTGAGGATATCCAGATATCACCAAACCATTGCAGAAGCTTTAGCAGACCAAAAAAAAGATAGGCATATATGGTTCTAATGATCCATGTCAGGATTAAGAATACAGACTGAACTCAAACCTTGACTGACTTTGAACTCAACCCACAAGAGCGTTCTACACTTCATACAGCTTTTGTTTTTCCCTTATGGCTAGAGCTAGTCAAACTCTTCATGGTAGGCTTATCCCTCTCGGTCCATGAATTGTTTAGATTAAAAGGTTTTCATCATTTTGGAAGCAATAGTTTGTGCAGTCCAATTTCAGCTTATGGATTGTTCATGATCTCTTCATTATTTGAGGTATCAGGGGCTGTTGTTTCTACTCCCTCATTGAAGGACCAAGAGCAAATTCATTTTTATTACAGTATTGTCCTTGCAGAAGACAATAAGTAGGGCTTTTTTGTAACATATAAAAGGAATTTTTATTGAAGCTTATAGGGCCAGATAGACTTCGTAGTTCTCCCTGGTTCATTTAAGGTCCTCATGCAATGAAACATTTAAACATCTGGTTGAAATTAAGAACATACACAAGTGATTTGCTGAATAAGGATGGGACTACTGACTCTGGGCTTAAAAGACCATGCATAGGTGGTCCGTTTCCATGCTAGTTTCTGCTGGTGTTAACCATGAGGAGAGCTGTTTGGGAATTTTCTGTTGGAGTGATTTTTCGAATGCGGGGGGATGGGAAGAATGTCTGCCACAAAATTGAAATCTTCCTCAGGAAAATCTCTGTTTTGCCGAAAAAAAATATTTTTTTTTTCTGTCGGGAAGATCGAAATGGAATGTTGTTTTCAGGTCAGTTCAACCCAAATTGGAATATTTCATTTTGTTTTGAATCCTTTCAATAAAACACTAACCTGCATTTCCCTATCAACACTTTGCCTTTTCGGAGTTGTAATTCATACCCCCATTCTCTCCTATAGACTGAGCTCCCTGCAGGACTACATCTCCCATAATGCAATATAGATTTTTTTCCCCCCACCCAAGTTTTATGTGGTGCATCACAGAAGATATAGTCCAGCCAGGGAGCCTGGCCTTAGAAGAGGAAAATATGGAATCAGGCTGTGGAACTACAACTCCCATAAGGCAATGTGCCACCATGGGAAAATGCAGTTTCAGTGTTGAACTGACTCAAAACAAAACATTTGGGTCAGTTCAACAAACCAAAAAACGTCAAAACTTTCTGTGCAAAACTCTCAATTTTTTCTCCATAATGGAAATTATTTAAACTTCAATTTTTTCATCCCAATTTGGGGTGTAATGTGGAGATTCTAAATTTCATTCACTTCTAATCAGGAGTTATAATCAGGAGTTATAATCAGTTATAATAATATAACTTTATTGAATATACACTTGATTTATACCAGTATAAATGGGAGCAGAATCAGATCCAAGGTCTCCCTAAACTTGATCCTGCATTTAGGAGTCATAAAATGGATCCCTAACTATCTAGTTTGAGGCAGGCTTCAGTATCCCTGCTTTTATAATTCACTTACAATTTCTATCCTCTCCCACACTTGTGGCTGAAATAAAATTCCTGACTTTTGTTTCTTTTTGTGACAAAGTACCGTTTCAAGGAACAGCTCCAGAAAGCTGGTAATAAGCAAATGCTTCAGAAAGCACTGGGAACATAGTGCATAAATGCATGCTTTTACCACTCACTCCTTTTTCCATTGTCACCCTGTTAGAACACTTCTTGGCATGACAGTTTCAGGAATGTCTATGGAAACAATTAATGGTAAATTATTTATATTAACAGCTGCTCTGTGGTTCTTTCCAGCTGTTATCTCACATTATTTCACACTTAGAAATCCTATACTTCTTGAATTTTGCCATAGGTTTACATAAGTGGCTGAATTTGTCATCTGAGTTAAAGGGGCTATTTTTTTTCTCTCTTTTTCTAAATACAAGAATGTTTCTGTATATGCATGTGTGTAATTACACTCACTTCTGAGCTTGTGTGTGTGTGTGTGAGTAAAATATGCACATGGTTTAAGTGCTGAGTTGCCAAGATACTACCTGCTCAAGTTGTTATAATGCTCTAAGACATGGCTCCCAATTCAGGCACAATTTTGGTCGGCTCAGTATTGCACACGAGTAACTACCATGTTGCCATGGCAGCAATGGTGCTGATGTAAATAAAATCAGAAAGACTGCAGACCAAATTCAGAGGTGACGTGTTTAAATTAGACTTCCTTAGACACAGTCAATGAACTGTAAGGAAATAGGACTTGTCTAGACTAGGGCAAATTGTGCTGGGGTAAAGAAGCTACACTAGTACAATCCAGTCATGGAGATGTGCAGCCCCCAGATGAGGCTTACACAGATGCAGTGTATCCTGATAAGCTACCCTATTTTACGTTAGCAGCGTATCCACAGTGGTTTAGCAACACCAGTGCGTGCAACCCCCTCAGCCCTCACACCTCTAGGGTAACGGCGTTAGTTCTGCTTACACATTGAGGAAAGAGCAGGAGTGCAAGTACCATTAGCTCCTATTCCTGTTAGCCGCTTTTCTTCACCTACATCTCTTCTGGCTTCTCAGCACAGGAGGTACCAACAGAGACTCCTCTATTCTCAGACTCAGAGGGTCAAATTCAGAGAGAGACTGTTTGTGGGGAGAGGAGAGGAAGTTATGTTGGTAAGTATACACAAGGAGAAATGGAAGTGGCTAGTTATGTCCACTGAGACGCCCCCTCTCCACTTGGCTTGAATCTGTTTTCCACTGTTGATTAGGAGAGCTCCTTATCTCTTCAGCCAAAGTAGAGTCATAGAATCATAGAATATCAGGGTTGGAAGGGACCTCAGGAGGTCATCTAGTCCAACCCCCTGCTCAAAGCAGGACCCGATCCCCGACTAAATCATCCCAGCCAGGGCTTTGTCAAGCCTGACCTTAAGTATCCCTCTGTAACAGCACCTTCTTACCTTTCTCAAAGGCCTTCCATTTGTGGCCCTGCACATCAATATTATTCTTACTAGCTTTCTCAGGATGTTTCGGGCTCAACTCTGCACCCTCTGCTGTCATTTGAAGGGATTGGATCAGGCCCTGCATGAGTAACCTACTAACTTAGTGAAAGCTGCCTGCTAAGTTAGCTAATAAGTAGAGCTGGACAAAACCAAGCGCGCCCTCCTCCCCCTTAGGTTTGAGCACCTTCAAATGTTGAGAGAACTCTTGGAGCTCAAGTTAGAACTTGTGTAGCCCAGGATGAGCTAAGTCAGTATCTAGAGTCCAACCATCCTTGAGCTTTTGGGAGGCTTAGGCCTGGCCAGAAAACTAAAATCCAGATCTATTTATAATGAAGAAAAATTTTCTAAGCCGAGAGAAGCTAGAAACAATCAATGAAGAAGTGAAAAGAGGAAGGAAAATCTACAAGCACTAGTATAGGAAACATAAATCTTCCTAAGCTGTGGGTGATCACTTCACTTATATTGCCATTCTATCCCCAATGAACGGGCAAACCTTCTGTTTCAGATTTTATGGTGGACCACTGAAAATGAGAAGGAACACTCGCAAAACATGCGTACAAGCTCACTGTTAACGGGTGAATTTTACAGCTGGCCTTCAGTTTCTCTTCTCCTGGAGGTAATATTATCTAGTGGTTAGAGCAGAGGCTAAGGCACAGATCGGTTCTCTGCTACTGACCCTTTGGGAAGTCCCTTATCTCTTTCTTAGGTTTTGTTTGTGTTCGCAGCGCTAATCCTTATTCATGAGTACTCTCAGAATTGTGTCTTTAGGTTTTTCTTTCTTTAAATCCAAAACTTAACCAAACACTGTAATGGGTAGCTTGTTGTGGGTTTAATGCCTTTTTTTTTTTGTCATTGCTGGATCGTTTCTTCTAATTGCCTTTTCCAGAAGTAGAGTCAGGGACAAAGTTTCTTGTGAAGATTTCAAAAGCGCAAGATGCTGCAAAACTGACCCTCCCCCCACCCTGATTCTAATTTTCTACTCAATTCCATCTGCATCTGTTTGTGTGCAATTTACATTTTCTATATCTCAGCTGTGCTTGCAGCAACCCCTGAATCCCTCCCAGTAGAGAGGTGGGATGAGAAAAGCATGCTGAGAAGTGAAGCGGGCTGCAGAAATGGTTCAAAATACAAGCCCAAAGCTAGTTTCTATAAAAGATTAGCGTCTCTGTCAAAATTGTGCACAGATCATTTCTCCATGTATTGGGTCTGGGTAAATTTACCAAACTAACCCAGTCCCACTTAGAATACTTCCTGACTGGTGCATCCTTAATTCCTGCTCTATGTGTGTGAGAGAGAGAGGCAATGCCCTTAATCCTGTTCCAGTTGTTTGCAGATTGTATCTGTCCTCCTAAATATCATCTCCACACTCCCAGTCAGTGAGATTCTGTTTGCTACATTTTGCACAAGTCCCTCTGTTTGAAGGTAATATCTAATGTACAGTATGTCTAGGAACCAAATAGACATTACACTATCCAGGAGAATAGATCTGCATACTATCCACAACCGGGAGTTAAGAGAAGGGGTTGCATAGAACTTATAATTCATATTATGGTAGCACCTTCTCGCCTTAACTGAGATTGGGTCTCATGGTGCAAGGCACTGTACAGACACATAGTAAGAAGGGTTTATAATGTAACTAGATAAAACAAAGCAGGACTCCTGTTCCCATTTTCCAGATGGGGAACAGAGCTATAGAGATTAGCTCAGTGTTGCACAGGAAGTCTGTATCACTTGGAAATCAAACCCAGGCCTCCAGAGTCACACTGCCACACTTTAAGAACAAGACCATGCTTCCTAAAACAGAAGAAAGGGATATTGTCCCTTCTCTCCCTAGCTTGAGTAAGCAGTGCTTACTCCTCCTGTCTCAATCACTGCCAATGACCCACTTCATTCTCTCTGGTTGTGAGCTAATCTTTCTCCTTTTCATATTGCATTTAAACCCAGACTAGGCCATAGCTTATTCAGAGAAGTACTCCTACTGCACTAACACCTAAACAACATAACCTTGGAGGGTGTGGAATCAAACAGAAAGATGCAGTAGCAAGTCACTGGGCTTACAGTCATGGTGCAGCAGCTACTTGTATTACAGGACACCAAGGTGATGTCTGTGCTGGGTTGTAAACCTGGATCTGTGGGACCTGGGCTTGTGGACTTTCTCCAAATCTATGCTTGAGCATCCCCACTGCAGTGTAAAGCTAGTATTACAGTAGTTGGATGCAGGTCTCACAACCATGCTAACACATCCATACTGCTGCCCTGTGTAGATCGTATGACTCCAGTCTGCAGCTTCATCTGTGTCCACACTGCAAAATGATATGGTTCAGACCCAAGTCACAGCAGGACTTGGGCTCTGATCCACCCCACTAGCAGGATCCTAGGAGCTGGGTTCTGAGTGCTTGCTGACCCACGTCAGACTGATCTGTGTGTAGACAGAAGGGGAGCTTGGGCTCAAAACTGAGTCAGAGTTTGGGCTTAATGCACAGTGTAGACATACCCCAGAAGCCTCAATCAGGATCAGAGCCCCGTGGTGCTAGGTGCTGCACAGACATTGTGTAGAAGGACAGTTATTGCATGTGCTCCAGGTTACAAAGTTTATTCTGCATTTATTGTAAATCATTAGAATAGTTCCATATAGAGTGTTGCCTATTAACTTGAATGTAAGCCTGGGTCCTACAAAATTCCTGTTACATCTTAATTGAATAGGACATTTCACTTTCTAAGTTTTACTTTCGAGTGTTATTGACCATAGAAGTGTTTGGATCTTACTAAACTGTTCAGGATCACCTAGACTGATTGGGTCTGCTTCTGCAAAACTCTGGACTCCCTAAACTCTCAGTAAGAGAGCTTGCCCAGGATTGGCCTGGAGTCTCCAGGAATTAAAGATAAATCTTTAATTAAAGATTGTCATGGGATTAAATCTCCAGGAATACGTCCAACCAAAACTGGCAACCCTACCTCTCAGGGAGCCCCTTTCACTCAGAAGGCAGGGCCCGAGCCCAGCCTGGCTCACGTGAGCTACTCCTTCCCCAAACCTGGAAGAGCAGGACAGTGCTCCACCCCCAGCATCTGTCTCCTCTTGGACTGAGACAGGGCAGTGCCACTCTAAAAGATGTTGCTTCCCTCTGGGGCGCAGGGGGCAGCTGCGGGTCTGTCTACACTGCAGTCAGATGAGTGACTGCAGTGTAGGTAGGCATACCTGTGTTAGCCATGCTAGCTAGACTGAAGCTAAAAATGGCTGAAGCACAGGTTTCGATGGGAGCAGTACAAGCTGGGTACATAGTCGCATTGCGAGCCTGCACCGGGTTCTGTGCTGCCATTTCTTCACTGCTAGCTGGGTTAAAGGGCCTGACTACCTGAGCTGAAAACGCCATTCCGCACCCTCCCCATGATCCGCCCTCACAAGATAGAGCCTGTAGCTCATTCAAAGAGTGTTGCTTCCCTTCAAATTCTGAACAAGTAGGCACGGCAACAAGCCCCTTGTCTCCTGTCCATTTCAAAGAGCTCTTGGACCAGTGAGGCAATAACGTGAATATTCTTCTTCTTCTTCTTTTTGTAAATTGGACTGCAAATTATTAATTGGGCTTAATTCTGTAATCCTTTAGGTGCCATTCTTCTACCCTCTTCAAATTATTACCGTGGTGCAACCTGCTTTTTCTGAGTAGGCGTGAGAAAATCTTTATTGTGACATTGCCAAGCATAAACTATGGATAATGAGGATAAACCTGTTAACATAAAAGCTCTGCTACTTAGTAAAATAAAGGAATAATGGTGGTGTGACTCCGAAATTTCTTTTAAAAAACAAACCACTCTTTATTTTGGAATCATTAAGGAGAGTACTGCTCTATATTATAAAGACATAAAAGAAATTAGTGGATGATACAATGCTGCTAGGAGACGTGATCCAGGGTAATCCTCTGCAGAGGAAAACACGATTTCAGTATCTTTATGGCTCCTAGAGCTATTGTTCTCACTGCACAGAGGTGTCTTGCATTAGAGCTGTAATGTAAGGACTCTGAGCCTAACTATCAGCTGCCTTGTATAGATATTTAGGACCTCAGAAGGAGTGAGGCAGTAGAAAATCTGACCAGGGCTGGATCTTGGCTATATTTTTAAGATGGGTTTCTCATCCTTGGCATTGTGAAGAAAAGCTTGAAAATGTGACCAGAATGTAATCGACGCAGAGATCTGCCTGAGTCTGTAGAGAGCTGAAATACTAGCGCTGAGAGGGGTGAACTGCCTCATGCATCTTGACAGTCCATTACCTCCAACCACCTCAGCTGAGGTTTATGTGCGTGGCAGGAGGAGAGTACAGCAGCCCTCCCCAAAACAGAAACACCCCCGTTGCTGTTACCACCCGCTGCCTCCTGGAAGGAGAATGGGGAGAAAGAAGGGCATGTGTTCCACTCTCCAGGGAACTGTGGTCCTAGTGCTGCTTTTGGCTTCCCTGAGAGGGAGGAGAGAACTTCCCACCTGCCACCATTCTAGCTGGTGGGTGGGGCTGAAGCGGGAAAGGAGTCGTGACTATGTCCTGCTGAGCCTATGGCCCCAGCTTGCCTTAATCAAGGCCTTCAGACTTTCTGGGCCCTGGCTGTCTGACAGCTGATGACTCAGTCCCCAGCACAGCTAAGGATTTACAATTCCTGCCACTTCTAAAGCTGTCCAAATCTGACAGAATAATGAAGACCAGATGAAAGGACTGCTTGAGCCTGTCAGGCTTCCAGTCTGCAACAGCTTTTCCCTTGACTTCTTGCCATGTTGGTACTCTACTGATAATTGCAAGAGGCATTTGAATTACCATCACACTAGCTCAGGAAAAAAACCTCACTCTATATCTCCTTTGGAACAGAACCATGTGTTCCTACTTGTGTGCTCATATTTCCCCAGTGCTTGCTCTCAAATATTCCTGAGCACCAACTTCATTGCAAAGCACTCTCATTGCTTTGGTGTCTGTTTCTCCATGAAGCAGATGGGTCATTCCTCCAAAGGGTTAGACTTGCAAGGCTTCAGTCCGTGCATATTCATGCTAAAATGCTTTCATCATTTTCTCCCAGTAGAATAATAGACCTTCACTAACTCATATCCCTGTCTGAAATGTGCCCCACTTCCAACTGTCCATTGTTTCTGCTAGGTGGCCAAGAATTCCTAGCCTGCCTTATTTCATATCCAGTCCCTCTTTATTAACTGTACATGTGGTCTTTAACATGGCCTTTCTTTGTTTCATTTAAATCTGAGGCTAGGATTATACTTTTTTGTTTTTCCTCAACAAAATTAGAGAATTCTCAACACGGAATCCTAGATCACCTAACCCCTCCGCTCAATTTTGGAGGAGTTCAGCAATAAATCCAACCTTTTTCTGGTTTGGGCCTCTCAGAAGGCTGAAATGGAACCCAACGCTGGGATTGGCTTCTGCTCCATTTTTGACCTTCGTGACTTTGGCCATCTCTACAACACCAGTTCCCTTGGCAGCCTGGAAGAAAAAGGCCAGATTTCAGCTGCCTTTAAACCTCAGTGTGACTTTGTATGACCAGAATAAAATGATCCTAGATTCCCCAGATTTCTACTCCCTTCCTTCCCACAGTCAAACTCGTCTAAATAGTTTTGAGGGGTTGGCTTCTGTTTTCCTGATGAAGATTGTTACTGATGTTCTTTGGGTTGAGCAGCCACTGTACCTAGCCCTGGGGCTGCCCCACAAACAATTGAACAGCCAAATGGGATCAGCTGGGATGTTAACAGAACCACCACAACTGAGGCCTGGTCTACACTGGGGGGATCGATTGAAGTTATGCAACTTCAGCTACGTGAATAATGTAGCTGAAGTCGACGTACTTAGAGCTACTCACTATGGTGTCTTCACTGCAGTAAGTCGACGGCTGATGCTCTCCCGTCGAGTCTGCCTATGTCCCTCGCCCTGGTGGAGTACTGGAGTTTATCAGAGAGTGCTCGGTGGTCGATTTATCGCACCTAGTCTAGATGTGATAAATCGACCCTCGCTGGATCAATTGCTGCCCATCAATCCAGTGGGTAATGTAGACAAGCCCTGATACTCCTCACTGGCTATCAAGGCCACACCTAGGTGGATCTCTGCTCTTTACCCGGTGCTGTTACTTGATGAAACCGGCACAAAGTAGCAAAGGGAAGTGTTCTGGAATCTATGCCTATGGTCATCTTTTTGCTGAAGGTACATGACCAGTTGAACAATATCTTCAACCCATATCACTTGGCCATGTTAAAGGTTGTTACATCAACTCACCTATGCTCTCTTTATGACAGCTGTGTTGCCTTAGGCAAAGCCAAGTGAGGATCATACTTTGCTGTATGTTTCCACTTCATGTTGAATGACACTTACAGCTGTAGGATGAATGACATAACTTATGCAAATGAAATGGCTGTGCTGTTAAGAGGTCTGGCACTCTGTGGATTTAAGCAATCACTGATGAAAGGCAAACAACAAAAGCTATCATATCAGAGAGAAATTTACTCCAGGCAGGGTGACTTCTGCAGAAGAAGTTGAGCGCTAGGGTGTACATTGAGTGACAAACCGAATGGGTATGTCTACACTGCAATTCAGCAGGTCCGAGCGCCACACGCCTGAGTCAGCTGACATGGGCCAGCTATCAATGTTTAATTATAGTGTAGACATACCCAATGCATCTATCAGCTACAGCAGGTTAGGTTGGTTGGAAAGGCATGTTAGATTGCTGGGCTATTTAAGGTCTTCATCCTGGAAGTGCATCCACCCAGATGGATCTGCACACTTCTGCAAAGGCCTGGGGAAATCAGTGGGGCTCCAAGCAAGTGCAGGGGTCTGCCCACTTGACTGCAGTGACAAAAGCAGCAGCCTAGATCTTAGGGTCAGGTTTGGAACTCAGTTATACTGAAGAGAGGCGTTTAGCTCCTAGGAGAGCCAATTAACTTTTTGTGGGGGAGGGGGCTGGAAAAAAATTTTAGTGGTGGAAAATGGTTTTTCAACAAAATGGGAATGTTTACCTAAAATATCAGTTGACAAATTAAGACTTTAGGGGGGAATGAGGGCTGGGGGTGGGGGTTGTTGTTTGTGGGTTTTTTGTTTGGTTGGTTTTTTTTTACAAAAATAAAATAAATTGCAATATGTCTTGTAAGACCTTTTTGCAAGGAGAATTTTTCCTGACAAGCTCTAGTCCCTAGATTTTTCCATTGTTTAATAATACGTCTAATACTGGGTGCCCAGAGGCCCCATTGTGCTCAGTGCTGAAGATAAACATGGTTACATTTTAAATGGAACGGAGTAAGGGTGGGAAGGGAAGCACAGTATCAGAGCTGTAAAATGATTTTTCCAAGGTCATATGGCAGCTCAGTGGTGGCAACCCTGGGAATAGAGCCCCAGGATCTTGATTCTTAGACCAGTGCCTTGTTTGCTAGACCCATGGTTTTCAGCCTATGGTCTGCCTAAGATTTCCAAAGGGGTCCGCACCTCCATTCAAAAAAATTTAGGGGTCCACAAATGAAAAAAAGGTTGAAAACCACTGTGTCAGACCATACTGCTGTCCTTGGTAATAACTGAACAAGTAACCTCATGCTGCAGGTGATGTCCAACCAACATTGCATGCCTCTGAAACATTAGAAAAAGAAAATGAAGCTAAACAAAATACGGGGGGAGTAATTTCCGTATTTTCTCTTTCCCCAAAGCCCAATTCACACTCCAGACCAAAGCTTTTCTAATTGCCCCATGATTTGCTGTTCAACAACAGTTCACACTGTACCATTCACAAGCCACCCACAAGATGGTTGGCAGCGGCGCACAGATTTCGATGAAGTAGGCAAGCGCGTTGCAAAGATGAAAGATTGTGATGTGCCTTGTATTTCCTGCTCTCCTCCAGACAGAAGAGTTGGGTGAGCAGCTGCCTCTAGGGATGAGTCTCATGCAGCTCCTGGGCCAACAAATTTTAAACTGGTTAAAGAAAGCAGGGTTTTTTTTGTTTTGTTTTCAGAAAACAATATGTAAAAGGGAAGTAAGGGGACTGGCAACTCACTAGTCATCACCAGTAATCTAAAGAACTTCAAACACTTGCCTTTAAGTGAACGAACAAAAAAGAATATTATAATCAACCTCCGTGTTTAATAAGACAGGCGTAAGGCTTTCAAAAATATAGGCAAGCATAAGAATCTGCTTTGGCACATGCATCCCAAAAGATGCCCAGTACCAATTTGTATCTTGCATTTCTTCTTGACAATCAGAGACCCTAAGACTTAAGCACCTTATGGAACTGATTAACATGTACGTTGTTTTTATCTTGGTCTAACTGACGGCTGAACGATCTTTTCAGAAGGCTTTAGCCTTTCTTGTGCTTCCCATAAACCAGATCCTGAGTATACCATGGGGACAAGGATTTCCAACCTTAAAAGAATTGCCAGTGGAAGAGGAACTTGGAGAAGAGTAGGCTGAATTATGTTATTTCATGGCCTGAAATAATATACGTTACTGGATGCGGGGGAGGATTTTTAGAGGCACCCAGATTAATACCTATATGGCAGTAATAATGTGTTCCAGTAATGCCAATGTGTACAGTACAGGAAATCACTCTGCAGAGTTTTTTTACCAGCAAAATAGAAATTTTGGGGTTGATTCATGCATGCCCTTTGGCTGCTTTGCCCCATTCTGGTCCTGGAAAGTACCCACACCTCTATTTTTACTGGTTAAGTTATCCATTGCACTAGTGAATTACATGAGTCATCTTACCTCGTATAAGAAAATAAAGATACACCCCCAGTGGGTTAACTTCCAAGAATACTGTCTTTACAGCGAAGTCTTGCTTCTTACTACATATTCCATCTGGCTTGACTGAGACAAAGGGAAGGCAAGGAACTTCTTTAGGGTCACAGTGAGTTAATGGTTCCTATTGGGTACACCCCAAGGTGCATCATAGATCTCATCTCTCTCTCTCTTCCCCCCCACCCCCAAGATCAGGCCATATACAGCCTCTTTAATAGTGTTGTCCAAAGTAATGTTGTGGAGTGTATTCTTAAAGTATTTCTGCATTGGGCCAGCTGTACAGTGCCTTTCCTCTCTATTAACACCAATACTGTGTAATGTGTTAAAGCAGGAATTTCTTATTGTATGTTAGAAGTTGCACTTATAATCCCAGGTGCTGCAGCATTGACATACAATGTAAAATATCCCCATTATTTGAATATTGATCCACAGTTGAAATAGGGTGTGCGGGGATCTGTGGTTGTACAAGTATGTCTAGGATATCTACCGATGGAAGATGACATTTGTCTTCTATAGAATTTTTTATCAGGATATCTCAAAGTACTCAAACAGGAAGAGAAGTATCATTGCCCTCATTTTACAGATGGGGAAACTGAAGCACAGAGGTGAGTTGACTTGCCTGAGGTCAGGCATTGTCAGGTCATTGTCAGAGCCAGAAACAGAACCCAAGTTGGCTGGAGTCTCAGTCCAGTGTCCTGTCCATGTATGTGTAAAATACATAAATAATACATTTAAATAAAATTTAGTGCTGATGAAAAATGCTGGCTTGACAACCCTGGAGCGTGAAGTCCTCTGTCCACAGAACAGGTAGAGCCTGGCAGTGTCAATACAAGCTTCAGGTTCAATCTCCTTGTCATTTCAATCTTGGATAGCTCTGCTCATTCTACTCCAGCTCTTTCTCCACAGTCCATTGAACAGCTAGCTAGTGTACTTTTGACCAGGTTTGGTTTTGAACCAGGGACTTACAAATAGAAGATTCTATTGACAACATCCTGAACTGTCTCACTGCCCCGTATTCATACATATGCTTAAAATTTCTCACATTCATCTTTGATACGTGAAAGCCTTTATACATAATAATACCTCATTTTTAAACAGTGCTCTTCATCTTTAAAGCTCAAAGGACTTCACAAAGGGCAGTATTATCCCCACTTCATGGATGGAGAAACTGAGTCACGGAGAGATGAAGTGACTTACCCAACGACACCCAGCAGGCCAATTGCAGGGACAGGAATTGAACTGAGGTCTCCTGTCCAAGTCAAGTTCCTTAGCCACTAAACTCTATGGGTCAAGCACTAATCCCACAGATGCATACGGGCTGTAAATCTAGCAAGATGTTTTGTATTTACACTAACATCCACTATGTGCTAGGCACTTTCCAAACACACTGGGAGAATGGTCTCTGCTCTGGGGTGCTCATAATGCAAGGACTGACATGTTGACAGAGGTTAGAGGAAGGAAAACTATAAGGCAACTTGTGTAGTAAGTCTTTCAATTAATGTACATTGTGTGGCCAAACTCTATTTGCAAAATTTGAACAATCTTGAGCTAATCTGGTGATAAACATTAGAGCTGAGTCATTAACTGTTTTATTTTTTTCAGTTTGCTGGCAACTCCAGAAAATACAAAAAAAATTGTTTTTGGGTTGTACCAAACATTTTGGTTTGACCCAAAATAAAATATTTAGTTTAGATTTTGAGGGGGGGGTTAACTTTAATTTTTTAAATAAAATTGAAGGAAGGTTCAAAGCAAAGTCATCTTGAACCACAACACTTTGTTTCAGCAAATGTCAAATCAAAATATTTGACTTTTTTTTTAATTCTTTACTTTTTTGACATTAACAATTCAAAACTTTTGTGAATTTATGAAACATTTCGGTGTTGCTGAATTTCTGCATTTTTTGATGGGGGACTGGGGAGAGGAGTTTTGGCTAAAAATTTTGACTTCTCGCTAATAAAAATGCACAATCTTTGGAATAAAACTGAGCCTTCATGTTATAACAAAAGACATGGGGTGTCTCTGAGGATAGAGAAAATGTTATAATTAAGTAAACTGCAAGTCCTGTTTATCATTGCGTAGTATAATATGTGCTTGGTTTTGCATGCTACTTTATCTCAAATTGTACCCACAAGTCATGGGGGGGGGAAATCTCAGTGTTCAACTCCATTAGATAAAACTTATTCTTTGAAATTCAGGGCAAGGAGCATATGGAAATTGCTACTGCAAGGAACAGACACTATGCCAAGAATAAAAATCAGCACACTACACTATTGAAATGAGTGTCATTATGGGTTATTTTGAATCAGGCCATGACATGATTGAAATTCAATTACCTCTTCTGCTTTGAAGGGCCAAGTGACTTGGAGAACACAAAGTTGGAATGTCAGGATTAAGAAAACAAAGTGTCTATGTTGGTTGTAATTTTCCAATAACTCTTTGCAGCCTTGATGCTTACAGCCAATTCCAGGACCTACTGGGTTACATAGAGCTAGTCTGAGACTCTGGATTCCTTGGTAAATGCTGTACTATGTGCAGTTGATGTCTAGTGCAGTTTGTGCCTTTCCTCTCCTAATAGTCAAATCACATAGCCATGTTTATGACCTGCCTTATTACACTGAATCTCCATGATAATGAAATCTAATAGACTGAAACTTGTTAGAATGGCTCTTGTTTTTCTTGTCTCTCTAGTGTATGCGTCTCTCCTTTTTCATTACAATGCATGCCAGGATTGCGTTCTTAAAATCTTCAAGCACAAATGGTAGCTGATGGTAACCCTTAAATTAAACTACCCTCAAATTCCCACAGTTTGTAGGTAACTGAGGGCTTGTCTACACTTACCGGGGGATCGATGAGCGGCAATCGACGTATCGGCAGTCTATTTTAGCAGGTCTAGTGAAGACCCGCTAAATCGACCGCCGATCACTCTCCCATCGACTCCTGTACTCCACCAGATGGAGAAGAGTATGGGGCGTCGATGGGAGAGCATCTCTCATCGACATTGCGTAGTGTGGACAGTGCAGTAAGTATTCATTTGAGTTATTCACGTAACTCAAATTGGGTAGCTTAGATTGAATTTCTCTTGTAGTGTAGACAAGGCCTTAGACTCTTGTAGTGTAGACAAGACATGCTTGTTACTTGCAAGCTTAGCCTTTGAGAAAGAGATTGGTGAAACTAACTTCAGTTGTTGGCTTGTTAGGTCTTTTCTTACTCAACAAAACCCTTCAGTTCAGGTCCGTCAAAACATCTTGGCTTCAAAATGTTTCATTTTGATTTTGACAATTTTTTTTTTAGTTTAAACTTTGAAACAAAACGTAGCTTCAGTCCAGAAAATTGAATTTTTTCACTCAAATGTGTCAGAATGTCCCATGTTGACAATACAGATACTCTTTTTTTCAAAACCTCTTCAAGTTGATAAATTTGAATCTGACCCTTTCCCATGAAAAGTTTTGGTTTGGACAAATCAGCATGTTTTTTTAATTGAAAAACATTTTGCCAAAAATTTCCCAACCAGCTGTAGTAATTGGGGCTTGATACTGTAAGATGCTGAATGCTTCCTGAGAGCCAACCCCAGCGGTGACGTATCTCACAGGAAAGGGTTCCCTGCATGAATGAATCCTGCCACTGCCAAGTTACCCAAGGAGAGAAAGGGTCACCATGTGAATGCCCATGGCCACAGCATGGGGGCTGGCCATGATGCAGGAGCATTGGCCTAGGGAGGCTATTATTTAGGATGTGCCTAGGGCCTGGGATTGCCTTAATCCTGCCCTATTTAAAGCATATGGAACACTTAAACTCTTAGGAGGTAATTAGTAGGACAAATAGGTAAACATCTTCTGCCTCTTCCTTGCATTTCATATCAGAGTCATCTCTAAGGCTATGTCTACACTACTGCCTATGTTGGCATAACTTATGTCGCTCAGAGGTGTGAAAAAAACACTCCCCGAGCAACATAAGGTACACCAACATAAGTGCTTGTGTGCACAGCTGCCAAGGTTCCTCCCCCACTCTGAACTCTAGGGTACAGATGTGGGGACCTGCATGAAAAACCTCCTAAGCTTCTCTTTACCAGCTTAGGTCAAAACTTCCCCAAGGTACAAAATATTCCACCCTTTGTCCTTGGATTGGCCGCTACCACCACCAAACAAATACTGGTTACTGGGGAAGAGCTGTTTGGACACGTCTTCCCCCCCAAAATACTTCCCAAAACCTTGCACCCCACTTTCTGGACAAGGTTTGGTAAAAAGCCTCACCAATTTGCCTAGGTGACTACAGACCCAGACCGTTGGAACTTAAGAACAATGAACAATCCTCCCAACACTTGCACCCCCCCTTTCCAGGGAAATGTTGGATAAAAAGCCACACCAATTTGCATAGGTGACCACAGACCCAAACCCTTGGATCTGAGAACAATGAAAAAGCATTCAGTTTTCTTACAAGAAGACTTTTAATAGAAATAGAAGTAAATAGAAATAAAGAAATCCCCCCTGTAAAATCAGGATGGTAGATACCTTACGGGGTAATTAGATTCAAAACATAGAGAACCCCTCTAGGCAAAACCTTAAGTTACAAAAAAGATACACAGACAGAAATAGTTATTCTATTCAGCACAATTCTTTTCTCAGCCATTTAAAGAAATCATAATCTAACACATACCTAGCTAGATTACTTACTAAAAGTTCTAAGACTCCATTCCTGGTCTATCCCCGACAAAGGCAGCATAAAGACAGACACACAGACCCTTTGTTTCTCTCCCTCCTCCCAGCTTTTGAAAGTATCTTGTCTCCTCATTGGTCATTTTGGTCAGGTGCCAGTGAGGTTACCTTTAGCTTCTTAACCCTTTACAGGTGAGAGGAGTTTTTCCTCTGGCCAGGAGGGATTTCAAAGGGGTTTACCCTTCCCTTTATATTGGCATAACTTATGTCGCTCAGAGGTGTGAAAAAACCAGTCCCCGAGCAACATAAGGTACACCAACATAAGTGCTTGTGTGCACAGTGCTATGTCGGAGGGAGACTCCTGCTGACATAGCTTCTTCAGCTTATGGAGGTGGTTTTATTATGCCAGTGGGACAGCTCTCTCCCACTGGCATACAGCATCTTCACCAGCATGACATGACATAGACATGGCCTAATTTTCCACAGGCTGAAATGCCCGAGGCTCCATTTCTACAACTGTTAGTAATAAGGTTTCCTTATATCCTGATTTTGCTGAGACAGACCTGGTTTTTTCACAAGGGGTCCTCAGAACTTCTTTCATGAAATCAAGAATTGGACATATCAGGTGTCCTGAATCAACATTTGGGACCAGGATTTCATTCTTGTGGGTTCTTTATGATTACCAAAAAAAAATGTTTTTTTCATGTTCCTTGTAAATACTGCAAAATAGAATTTGCTTACACAGTCCAGTGGAACAAGTGTTCAGTGGGATGGTCAGTGACCGGAGTGAAGAGAAGTTGAATAATTGGGAAAGAGAGCACCTTAGGCCACGTCTACACTACCCGCCGGATTGGCGGGTAGTGATCAATCTATCAGGGATCGATTTATTGCGTCTAGTGTAGATGTGATAAATTGATCCCCAGTTGCTCTGCTGTCGACTCCGGAACTCCACCAGGGCGAGAGGTGGAAGCGCAGTCGACAAGGGAGCGGCGGCCATTGATCCCGCGCCGCGAGGACGCGAAGTAAGTGATTCTATGTCGATCTAAGATACGTCGACTTCAGCTATGCTATTCTCGTAGCTGAAGTTACGTATCTGAGATCAATCCCCCCCCAGTGTAGAACAGGCCTTAGAGAGTGTCTACAAAGTGGATGTTAATAGCTTGTTCAGCATTTCATAATACATTCAGAACACTGAATGACTGGAAGATTTTTCCCAGTGAAGTGTCTGTGTAACTATTTGTAGACAGTGGTGACACCAGCACACATGAGTTAAATAAAGGTCACCTCCATCTTTTATTTGCCAACCCTGAAAAGTCACTGTGAAAGAATCCCAGTTTTTTATTTTGAAAATGTGATCACTTTGGCTCTTTTTCCATAAAATTGTATCGGTTTTCATAAAGACTTACAATAATTTGTTATGCTCAAGCTGATCTTAATACAGAGTGGTTATTTCTAGTGCTGGGTGAACTATTTTTTTAGAATAGTAAATACACTAAAAATGCATTTTTGGGTGGGGAGGGGGCACCAACACTTGGGTCAAATTTGGCAAATAGGTTTGGCTGAAAAAGTCCGGGGTTTTTTTGTTTTTGCTTTTGTGCTGGAAATGTCAAAACATTTTGTTCTGATAACTGCCACATGAAATATTTTGACATTTTGAAACACAACAGTATTTCATTTTGAAACTTTTATATCTTTTTAAAAAATAGCTAACTCCCAAAAGAGAACAGCACGCCCTACCCCCTGCCCCAAAATCATTTTGGGTAGAATAAAATGTTTCACTTGACTAGAAACTGGGCTGGGGCTGGGGGGAGAGAGATTCATTCAGAAGAACCAAGTTCCATTTTGATTTGACCTGAATCAACTCTTTTTTTTTTTTTTTTTTTTCTTCCCCTCTCCAGATTTTTTTGGTTAGGTCCCCAAACTGAGAGATCCATTTATTCATTCAGCTCTAGTTATGTCCTACCATTATAAGACAGCTGACTAACTTAGCCTTTCCTAATCTATTAGCCCCTTCCCCCTATACTTGGTATATTCTTTGTTACGATAGATACACCTGCTTATTAGGGCTACATAATTTTGCAGACAGTGTATATATGTGCCCCAATTGACTGTCAGTTACTTTAATAAAAGTAAAAATAAAGCTGATGGTGCATTACTAATGCAGTGAAAGTGCTTCACTTTTTTCACCTTTGCTCCTCTTTGAACAGCTGCTGTATGTATCAAGCATACATCCATTTTTATTACATAAGAGCTGAATTCATTTTAATCAAGAAAACAAGAGTGGTCGTTTACGGTAAATGAAACGTGCATGGGATTATAAAATTCTGTCTAGATGAAAATGTGAGTGCCATGCAGCCATTCATTGCCCCCTTCTCAGGGCAAATTTGGAAGTTTTCATGCCAGCCCTAGGAGCAGATTAAAGACCAAATTGTGACTCCCCTGCTCCTGCTTCCTTCTCAGGAGGGAGTGGTGGATAGTCTAGCTGGTGATTGTGGGAAGGAGGGCTCTTCCCACTCCTCACCACTCTCTGCTCACTCACTTGCAGGGAAGGGAGTATTGGGCGAGCAATTCCCCAAAGGCAGTGGTCACAATCTGCACAGGGGGGCTCAGGGGCAGTGGTTTCCTTATTCCCTTATCGGGCTTAATAAGGGCTGTGACGTGTAGCCCATAGAGAACACTTGATAGGCACAATCAGATTCTGTAGGACCAATAAGACGAGACTGATTTTAAAATCAAAATTGGTGGGCTGTGCCAGGGAATATGCATTTTTTCTTTCAAATACTTTTGATAAGAACAAGTTTCTAATGACTTCCAATGGCTACCTATTGTTCTATGGTGGATGGTTGGGGGAGGTTTTGCCTGCACCTGTTGAAGTCAGTTGCAAAGCACCCAATGATTTTACTGGTTTGGGACCAGGGCCTTTGTGACTTTATCTGTGTGGGTGGAAGGCATGAGGTTGAGGTAACCAAGTCATTCTATAATCTAGTCGACCAGGCCTACCTCGAAGAATTTCTTGGTGCTGCCCAATCATGAAGAACCCAACATCACAGCTTGATGATCAATTGCTGTCCACTGGTCAGGTAGAAGAAATCAAATTTCTCCAGCATTTCCTCAAACATGGGCAGGCCTTTCAGCCTAAAAATGACTATGCTAATCTTAATGTCAGAAGTCAGTCAAGTTAAGACTTGCTTCACAGCAGCTTGTCCCTTGCTACTTTTAAAGCCTATGGGTATGTCTGCACGGCAAAAGATGTTCTTAACTAATTTTAGCTATCCCAGGTTCAAATAACAATGAAGACACAAGTACTTGTCTTTTAATTAGAAGCTCATTCAACCTCAGGATCCCGTATGGCTTTACCTCTAGCTGCTAACTTGAGTTAAAAGCAGATGAACCATGTCTTTACTGCTGTTCTAACCCATATTATCTAATCTGCGTTTTTTTCCACAGTATAGACATATCCTATGAAGCAGCAATAACATAAGAAGAGAAGACTCTTCATACACTTAAAATGCTGAAAAACAAATAATTGCCGATGGTCTCCCCTTGCTTATTTTATAATATAATTGTCTTTAAACTATTTTTGAAATCCGATGCATTTCTTTTGTATCTACTAGTTAACCAACCTAACTTGCGGCATTGGTTAATGTTCCATCAGGCCAAAATATAATCATATTATCATGAAGACACTGTTGTTCTTCTTGCTAAAGGCATCTGAGAAAAGGTCCTTGAGCAAAGCTCATCTTCATGTACTGCCCCCCACAGTGATAAATAGTGGGGCCTGGTTTGGGTCCCTTGTTGCTTCACATCTCTGGATAGAGTTCTTCTGGGTGCGGTCCACTGGCTCCTTGAACTCCATTGAGGAGCAGTTGAGGTCTGCTCAGCGTTCCCCTACGGATCACTTGTTTTAGCCCTATGGCCTTCACTCCCATCCCTATTTTTTCTCTCTCTCTCTCTCTCTCTCTATTTTTTTTTTTTTTTGGTCCCTCCAAACTCAATTGTGGCCTGTAGTTTTGGGCAAGCCCAAGCCTGACTATCCCAGTATCTGAAAAGATGCAGTGGTAAACAGAGGAGCAGATTTGCTGGTATGCTCTGGTTGCTTTGGACTATTCCAATGACACAAAGCAGCTATAAATGTGGCCTAACTGGCCAATTGGTCTGTATAGGTGAATCCAGCCCCCTGTTTCCAAAGAATTGGCACAGACAAGCCCATTATTTCCAAAGAATCAAATCCTGACATTCTTACTCAGTTCTTAATTCTTTATTCACACAAGCCAACCGCTGATATTTTTAGGCCTCATATAGAAAAACCTTCTCCTCATCCATCTCACGGAGAGAGAGAAAATTCCCATATACCCATTTCCCCCTGTCCCCAAACAATGCATACATATTGCACATTCCACTGCTCAACCATATCCAAAATCATACAACTACCTATGTTCATTTACAACTGATATTATGCATACTCAGTGCTGCTCTTCACTTTTCTAAGTTTAGTGTCATTGGTAATCACTGTCAGTCACAGTACATGCAGATCAGTGTGCGATCAGATACACCCATGCCAAGTGAGCAGGCTTTGCCATTCCCAAATTCACATGGGAAGCTATGGAAAAGCGGCAGGGCTTGTTGCCTTGAGGGCAGATTCTGTGAGGTACTGAACTCCCTCAACTCTCTCTGAATTCAGCAGATGTTGGGAGTGCTGAGCACCATATACAGCTAGGGGCTAGCACTCTAGGTTTTATCCCATATCCTTTACATCCTCGGGTTTGTGACCCCTGGATTAGGGATTTTCTCACCCTTGTATGCTATGTTTCCTCATGATTTATTATTGTCGAGCTCTAAATACAGCCAAACTTTTCCAGTCATTTCAGTGGGATTTTTGGATTTGAAAGGAATGAAGAGTTGGAGGGAGCTTTAGACCTCAATTCAGCAAAGCTTTTAAGCACACATTTAAAGTTTAAGTATGTGCAGAAGGACTTTGCTTAATGAGCAAGACAGACAAGACCATATCTCTTAGAATGCCTAGGAAACAATTTTGAGGGGACCAATCCACAAAGGAAACTTAAGTTTTAAAAAAAAAGAAAAAAAAAGCTCTTAATCTGAAAATTTAGAGTCATGTTTTTCCCTGTGAGGAAAATCCACAGAAGGCAGCAAATCCTACAAGTGGGTGTGGCTTCCCCTCCTTTATGGAAGAGGCAGGAGGTTTGGTCTCTTAAACTTGGGGATAGCTGGATACTCATACAACTTTGCTGGTCCTTCGCAGTGTCACTTCTTCAGGATTCATGCTGCCGTTGGCTGCTCGAGCAGAAGCCGGGGAGGGTTGTCCACGGGAATTCTTTGCATCAACATTAATTCAGAAATAGCATTCTGATGAGATCTGGGGGCTCAGACTATTGAGCCCCAGCACTGGTTAGCAGGGGGTGCTAGCCCTGTGACGGAGCTGTTATGCCATGCCCGGCCACAAGTGGGTGCCTAGAAGTGCATTGACTCTCCGTGGCAGTTTAGGATTCCTTTGAGCCACCCTGAGATGCTAGAACTTTGGACCAGTGTTCAGATCTTCCTACATGCCTGTACAGCACCCAACAGAATGAGGCCCAGATCCTAGTTGGGACTCTAGGTGCTGCTGTAATGATGATGCTAGAAACCTGCATCTCTAGGCAGGGTAACTATGCCTGTTCTTGTGGGGCAGTGGATCTTATCCACTGTAACCAGGGTAGAAGAACTGGAGTCCCTCCTGAGACAGTGGGAACTAGGGCCTGGGTCAGAAAACATCCTGCAGGGGAAAGTACATACAGCGAAGCCTGGTGAGAGAGCTTAGGTAAGATTTGTTCTGTTGCTATTTTGAGTTACCAGAAAAGGAATAAATTTGTAACTGACTTTGATCTTTGCTCATTGCTTTGTGCTTACCCCCTAATTCATCTTTTTAATATTTAATTCTTCTTTTCTTTTACAACCACTTTCATCATTTAAATCAAAATTAAACATGGCTTTTAAACAGCTATAATTGATTTTTAATTCACTGGTCAGAGTGCAGTTAATATAAACAAATGAGGTTTTACTTCCATTTCCAGGTACACTTAATTAGAGGAACAGCCAAAATAAAATTACAAAATTTAACTCAATACATAACAAGGTTTTGGTAGGTGCGTACGCACACACACAAATGCTCCATTATTTTAATGAAGGTATATTAAAAAAAAAGTTGTTTTATAGTTTTAAAAGCCACTGTAGCAAAATAACCCCTTCAGAGAAAAGAGTTACATGTAATTAGAGCTGCCGATCTTGGATTGTTTGTTATTTATCTTGGATTCCTTGTCATACATATTGTCGTCTGCCATTGCAGAGTGTGTACTGTAGCAACTCTACAAAAGACAATTGGTGTAAGCATATCTGGCACCTCTGGAAATTGGAATTAAAATTTTGTCCTTTCAAAACACTCAGCAGAGGAGTTTCTCTGAAATTAACATTCTGTTAGTGATGTGGAATTATTCCCATACCTGTTTCCTTCAGTTCACACAAAGAGAAATCCCCAGGGTGATTAATTCAATCACCGCTCTCTATTAAAAATCTGGAAGCTGCATAACTGACCTGCCTCTCCTCTTACATTCTCGGTGCTCTCTTTTTAAAAAGCCAATAACAGATCCTTGCACCGAGACTGATGGGAGAGTTAGAATATTAAAATATATTGTGCTGTGACTGATAATTAAGAAAATCACAAACAGTTGTTTGGCACAGCCTCAATAACAGTGCCTTCCAGCTGGAGTGGAATAGGGTGACATATTTCATTTTGGTCTATTAAATTTAATATGGGCATTCAGAACAGAGGTTTATAAGACCTTAGTTGAACTTGCATTGGAATCTGGCTGCCTCTGTCAAATGCAGTCATACAGGAGGAAGGCATCCCATGTCAAGAAAGCACTTAGGCATGAACTTAATTCCTGCTGATGTTGGTAGGACTTAAGCATGTACTTAAGTGCTTTCCTGAATCAGGGGGCGGGGGTGGAGGAGGGGAGCTAGGGCCTGATCCAAAGTCTTCAGTGAGTGTTGGGGATCAGGGCTTTAGGGCCTGATCCTGTAAAATACTGAGTGCCCTTCACTCATGTGTTGGTCAGTAGGAGTGGCGCCTTCACGATATAACTGTCAGCTGTCGGTCCCAAGCAAGATTCCTATTCAAGAAGGGCCCCTGCGAGCATTTAGCGAGTCTGACCCACTGCGTGTCTGTGAGCAGCACATGTGCTAATGCTCAAGGAATAAGCAAGCATGGCATTTTCTTCCTTCTGACATCACTTAAACACCGAGTTTCTCCAAGCCATAGCTAATAAAGAGCATTGGAAAAGAAGAAGGGCCTCCCCCGAGGCTCCCACTCAAAAATGCAGGCGTCAGTGAACTAAGTGTGCAAGTAGAAATGCCTGAGCACTGTTGCATGCGCCAAGGCTGTGTGCACGCAACTGTAAGACTTGCACATTCATAGGCTGTGTGTGCACATTGGGCCTCTTGTACCTAGATAAAAGCACACATGTTTAAAAATGCAGGGCTAGGCACGCTGCCATTGACTTCAGTGGGAGCAAGATTGGTCCCTATAACTGTAACCTTCTTCAGGGCCTTTTTGACCCAGGTCAAATGTGGTGTTAATTAATATCAGAGTCTTCTCTTTGTGGATCATATCTCCCCTTAACAGACAGATTTGATGATCAAGGAGGTGGTCTTAATCTCTAATTCCTATCAATTATATGGATATGTTGGGGTAAAAGCCTGGATTTTTCTGCCACCAATACAATTCTGACTTTCAAAGGAGTTTTACCCATGACTTCCAAAGTTATTTACTCTTACTTAATAAGAACTGAAGTTCCAAATGGCTGCAGAGAAAGAGCCAAATATAATATCATTGCCTCTTTCTCCTGCATCAAGGGTGGAAGGTATCCAGGGCCTTGCAGATTTGCTTCCTGGTCAGGGGTGACATTTAGGGACGGGGGCACCTCCCTCCCCCCCAAGTTTTGTACCGTGGCTGGAAGCGACCCCCAACCCCATTTTCTCCTCCTTCTCCTCACCTGCCAGGAGTTGCTCCCCCCCCCCCACCAAAATCTGAAATGGTGTCCTTGTTCATGGTGGAGGGGAAATCAGGGATCTACAGTCTATTCTAAGTATAATTTGCTTTATTTACACACACACATCCCAGTGCCAGCACAGAAATCTCACAGGTAGCCTGAGGAAAATCCCCTTTTCCAGGACTCTCAGTCCACACCCCCACTGGACTAATTTTGTAGCTGGAGAACTAGTTGTTGATCCCATTCCTCAAATTCAGAGACTGAAGTTCTTGGGGCTATGATTTTGTCAATCAGGAGACTTTATTATTCCTGAATAAAATTTGGTTTTATTCCAAGGATTTCAGATAAGTAAGGCAGAAGAAGAGTATCTTTTTTATTTTCAACTATTTTGTATTATAACTGCATTCCTAGTGTGGACATTTGCCTTTGTTAAGCACTGGTTCCACATGCTAACGAAATACATTTCTGTGGGTTGCTCTGTGGGACTAGACATTGGAGAGCTGGAGAGCAGCCCCCAGGATGGAGCAAGCACCGGTGATGAACCCTGATAATAGGGCAGGATCTGGACTTACTGGGAGGATGTGGTCAAGTGAAGAAGAAAGAGGGATGCCAGGTCAAGCCTGAGAGGGGCAGAAGTGGATTTGTAGTTTTAGTTTGGGATTTTGTTGGGGTGGCCTCCAGGGGGCAGCCCTGTGAGTCCTGGCCCTGAAAGAAGGGTGAACTTAGAGAGGCTGTGGGAAAGGCCTATTGACAGGTTTGGTAGGAAGAAGACGAGGGAGGCAGCAGCAAGGAGTCTGGCAGAGTGAACCTTGACTGCCTGCCCTAGGGTCCCTGGACTAGAACCAGGGGTCAGCAATGTGTCCTTACATGGACACAAGTGTCCATGGTAAAAATATTGAGGTCCATGGTAATTAAAAAACAGCTGAATGACGGAATAACATAATCTCCCTCCCCCTGATGTCCGTCACTAAATATGGTAATTTTGTCAAGTGTCCGTCGCGCAACTTGGTGGTGCCAACCTCTGACTAGATCCCAGTGTAGTGGGAGGCCCTGGGTTCCTTGTCTAGCCATTACTACACTGCACCCACCCATGACAGAGCATGCTAGCAGTGCGTCTGCTCTTCCACACGGCACAGCCAGTTCCTGCATTTGGGGTGACATATGAAGAGCCCTCTCTGTGTGCCCTCAGTGGCATACAGCACTCCAGAGGCATTAGGACTGTGTTCCTCCTTCACGTCCTCGCCCCCTGTGTCTGCTTGCAAGTTTCATCAGTGCAATGTATTTTATTTCATGTGAAGTCTCTTCAGGTTGTTTTTTTTCCTTCCACTGATGCCCAGTCACATGAGACGCTCAGCATCCTTAACTCTCAATGTGTCAATGGGAGTCGAAAGTGCTCAGCACTTCATGAGATCTGGGCAGCCTGCTTAATCGAGATGGTAGGCCATTCGGTTGGGTATCTCAAAACAACCCCGTGGAGGCTCTGATATTTTATTCTCTGAGTCTCTGATAACTGAGATGATGACTTAATTGACCCATTTCTCTTGCTAGTGGTGTGTGTCTGTGTCATCTGGGAGAACTAGACCCATGGCTGAATGTTGAGAACAATAGAAATCTGTTCTTATTACTCTTCCCTGACTTTTCCTTCCATTTTTCCTGTGGTTTATTTTGTCCAAAGAATAAAGATCTTTTTAGTGGAAGAGTAGAAAAACTGGAGTTAAACTTCCATTTATAATTTTCCACCTCTTTAAATATAGAATGATCTATCAAATCCTAACAATAGGATACTGCAGGACATGCATTAATGACCCGTTAATGCACTTCTCAGGTTGCTAATGGCCCATTACTGCTCTCTTGTCATGTCTTGTTGCATAATTCTATGCAAATCCAAAAGCAAGGGATGGCAAATAAAAAAAAAAAAAGCTGGAGAAACAATATTTTCCAGTCATGAACATCAGACTTCAGTTTTCTCTTGGTTTTAAGTATGTTATTTTGTTATTGATGTCTTTCAGTACTGTGATGGAAACTAAATCTTGTAAACTAAATAGAAAGTCTTTGATAGGGACAAGTATAGTCCATTAACACCCTAAATCAAAAGAAGCTGCTTCCTCTGATGTGCTCATGCAGCCCATTTTCACGTATGCAGCACCACTTTAATGACTCGTTTGTTTCCTAGGCTTTGTTCACTAAAATTCCAGATGACAAGCCCACGACTCTTGAATGGCTGCATCTCTGGAGTAGACTTCAGGTAACAAATAAAAGCATCAACAGCCATAGTTCCAGACGCGGCTTGAATGCCTCCGTGTTTCAGTGCCTTCAGGTGCGCACCCCGCAATGGAGGTACTCCAGATGAGAGGCCAGTTATGAATAAGGTGGCCTCAGAGGGACCTTACGGTTCTAAAATTTCATTTTGCCAATATATATGACTGCACCAACTCTTCCAAATGTTGGGGAATCCTGTGAAAATTTTGCAAAAATAGAGAATGAATTCTTTGCAATGAAGAGATGCAGAATCACAGCTTCCAAATTGAAACAATTCATTCTAAAATGCCCTAATTATAGTGCAAAAAAATTGTAAAATCTCTTGAAAATAGGACAGATATTCAATCCACAACAAAGTGGAAACATGCTCACATTTCCAGTCGTTCAGGTAATGAATATTTTGCCTGACACCTATCTCTACCTATGATAAAACCAACGAGCCTAGCATGGGATAGTTCAGAAGTTAAGGGGGTAGGAAATCCTGGCTCCATTGAAGTAAATGGCAAAACTCCCACTGACTTCAGTGGAACCAGGTTTTCACCCAAGATTTTTTTCACTCTGCAATTATTGCTTCATCTGATTGGTTTTGCAGCATTCTCCTATGTAATAGCGTGTCATGACGCACTGGGACAAGTAAAGCCTGACAAAACTTACCACTGACTTCCTTAGTTGCTGGCAATTTCTTTAAAAACAACATGGTCACATTTTATATGAAGGGTATATTGTTAAATAGTTTTAGAGGGCTAATAAATAACAGATGTTAGTCAATTGGTTGTTAGAGACTGATAGGTCAAAAGGTTGCTACAGGACCTGCTGACATGCTTATAACCATGTAGAACATGTGCTTCTCGTGTCTGTAACAGGTTTATAACATCTATTAATCATTAACTCTCTATACAGTATTTAGAAATGTATTAAAGTATGACAATTTATACTGGGTTCATTATGTATTTGAATTATGAAATCATACAAATGATGAAATATAGCCCATTCTTCTTCCACTTATAACTTGGTCCTTATAATATATATTCTAGTTCTTCATCTACACACAGGGAAGATGGGGACTTTAGTTTTACCATGAGGTAATCTTGCTGAAGTCAGCGCTATATCTCCACCTAGGATTAATCTCGCCTAGTTTACCACATAGTAAAACCAAAATATCTTTCTTCACTGTGTTTTTACCTCAGGGTAGTTCATGTGCCTTAGTTACGCTGAGGTAAAAAATATACTTATTTTTTTAAAGCAGTGAGGCCTGGATGGTGATAGGAGTTTAGCAGAGGAGGGTGAGGTTATTAGCACAAAAGCATGGCATGAGGAGTGTCATGAAAGATGACACTAACTTCATGAGTGTGAGAATTTGTGGAGCGGGGGGGGAGTAACAATGAATTGCTGTGACTAGCAGTAAACAGCCACCATTTACAAAGGCATGCAGATGGAGGGGCTTCTCAGGCTGTCATTTTTACGAGTAGGTTTTCCTCCTTTGAGCATAATAGTAGTCAGGAGAGAGAGAGATCAAATTGCCAGATGTCTCAGTTCTATGTGGGCTGTGCTGGAAAGGTGTTATGAAGCAAGTCTGCTGGCAACTGCGATGAGGTAGAATTGATTAGAAGATGCAGAGGATCAGAGGAAAGTAAAGTTCATGCATTCCCACAGAGATGCGAAGGAGGAGAAAGGAGAGGGGCTGACCAAGAACAAGTAGTGCTGGAAGAGCTCAACCCTAGATGTGCCCAGTTGCCAAACAGCCTAAAGAGAAAACTGGCATGATTTTGTGTGGGATTTTAAACTATGTCAAACCCCAACGGTAGCAATTCCGCCTGCTGTTTAAGCAGAAAGTAACAGTGCTGCTGGACAAGGAAGTGATATGCACAAGAAAATGTGTTTTTTGCGAGGCAGTTGGGAAAAACGGGTGCGATGACATGAGAGGAACATCTGTGCATCATGCAATAAAGCTTTGTACTGTAAAGGAGCAACAGGAAGTGAGATGGCTTGGAGTGGGAGATGGGAGGCAAAGAACCAGGCCATGTGTCACCAGGTACAATCCCGCTGAAGTCCTGCTTGAAGCATGATTTCCACGGACACCAGTGGAGTTGCACCAATTTATATCAGGGCTGCGTTTAAGTACAGAACCCCTCAATGAGTGGCACAATCTTGGCAGTCTCACCCACTCCAATCCAAAGGCAGCTCTTCACAAGAGAGGCAGGTGTTGAAGGCAAGCTACCCATTCAGATGGTGCAGCCTACCACTAAAAAGGCATCTTAATATTTTTTTTTAACAAACATAGCCAAAAGCATCCTACATTCCTTGTGTTAAATGGAGAGGTGGCCAAAGCCCACACACACTGCATGAAGAGCCATTTCCCTCTATAGATGCCAGGAATGTCAGGGAATTTGTGTACAAAGCTGCTAGAAAGAAACACATTCCCAGCAGATCCTCCTTGTCCACTAGAGCTGTAAAATACCTCCCCTCCTCCAAAGCGACAGTGGTGAAAAGTACCAAAGACATGCTTGGCAGTATGTGAACTAAAGGGAAGTGCAGTGATTTATAAACAAGGCTTTCCACCGGTGTATCTACCAATGTAGACAAGTCCCTTCCAAATGTGGAAAGCCTGATTCAGACTGGGGACTCTGGCCGCTAATGGCATAGAAGTAATAATGATTTAAAATGCAAGCTTTTGAAATGTACAAAGCTTCCACCTACACCGTGGCCCATTGCTTCTTAGAGAAGCCTGGCGTTCTTAGTGCTGTCTAGAGGGAGATATTTAACACTGCTACAGGTACCTCAGCAAAATTGCTTCAACCTTAGCAGTATTGCATGGCCCTTTATGTCATTCAGTAGAAGTAATAACCCTTCACTAAATAATTTAGCCTGAAACATTTTGCCACATAAAAATATTTTTTTCCTTTTGATAAACACTTATTCTGACCAACTGCACCATAGCCATTTTAAAAGGACAGCAGCATGAGGCTGGCTTTTCCATAGAACATCTGTAAACTTTCTATTTTGCATATTTGCATATTTTGTATAACCTGATTTATTCATACAAGGTGCAATATTTTTGCATGGGATTTAGGGGGCTAGTTTTGATGGGAAATATGACAAACTGATGACGGTAGACAGGATTGGCATTTATTTTTTTCCTTCTCTAGCACTTGGCCCCTACACTGTAACAGTTAAGAATTAAGAGAGAGAGAGAGAGAGAGTAGCCTTTTTGTTACTTGGTTTTTTAATAACATTCTCATTCTGTGAATTTCATTTGGGATGCAAACAACAGTTTTAGAGGGCTGGGGTCTCTTCTCACACCAATGCAGGTCATGAATAACTGCTCTAAAATCCATGGAGTTACACCTGTGGGAAGATTAGTACAAGTGAGACAAGAATCAGGTTCCACATTACATTTTGGTTAAAAAAACAAAACAAAACCTAAAATTAACATGGCCTACATTAAACAAATTAAAAAGTGGCTAACTGATAGGTCTCAAAATGTCATTGTAAACAGGGAATTGTCAGCAAGCGGGTGGTGTATTTCCAGTAGGAATTGATTCTTGGTTCTTTAATATTTTTATCAATGATCTGGAAGAAAATGTCAAGTCATCCCTAATAAAGTTTGCAGATCACACAAATTCGGGGAGTGGTAAATAATGAAGGAAACAGGTCCCTAATTCAGAGAGATCTGGATTGCTTGGTAAACTGGGCACAAGCAAACAATATATATTGTAATCAGGTACATCTAGGAGCAAAGAATGTAGGCCATACTTACAAGATGGGGGACTCTATCCTGGGAAGCTGTAGCTCTGAAAATAAATTTGTAGGTTGTGGCAGATGATCAGCTGAACATAAGCTCCCAATGTGGTGATGAGGCCAAAAAAACTAATACGATCCTGGGATGCATAAACAGGGGAATCTGGAGTAGGAGTAGAGGTTACTTGACCTTTGTATTTAGCACTGATGTGACCGCTGCTGGAATATTGTGTCCAGTTGTGGTGTCCACAACGCAAGAAGGATGTTGATAAATTGGAGAGGGTTCAGAGAAGAGCCACGAGACTGATTAAGGATTAGAAAACATGCCTTAGATTGAGCTCCTTAAATCCGTCACTGTATTTAGCTTAACAAAGAGAAGGTGGAGGGTGACTTGATTACAGTCTGTAAGTATCTAGATAGGGAACAAACCTTGCAAGGAAAGGTATGACATGATCCAATGGCTGGATGTTGAAGCTAGACAAATTCAGCCTGGAAATAAGAGGTAAATTTTCAATGATGTGAGTAATGAATCATTGGATCAATTCATTACGGGCCCTGGTGGATTCTCCATCACCAACAATTTTAAAATCAAGATTAGATTTTTTTCCCCCTAAAATCTATGCTCTAGGAATTATTTTGGAGAAATTCTATGGTCTGTGTAACACAGAAGGTTAGACTATATGGTCACAATGGTACCTTCTGGCCTTGGAAAATAAGAATTTGAATTTATAGTAACATGAGAGTAGAAGGATGATCTAGTGGTTAGGGCTTTATCCTGGGGCTTCATGCTTCCCTGTCCTCGTTTATTTGGAAATATTCCATTATAGTGTAAATTCTCTAGTGCTGGGATTATCTCTGTTACTATGTGTGTGCTGCAGTACCTACCACAATGGGCCCCTGATTCTGACTGGGGACTCTGGCCGCTAATGGCATAAGAATAATAATTATTTAACACACACTAAATTCTATGAAGGAAGATGCTGGCTCTCTTTAAATTCTAGCTGCCCCGTGGATATATTTAAATTGATTTCAGCATAACTCTATGTAGCTGGGCCTTAGCTCTCTGCACTAGTGGATTTCAGTGCCTAATCAGGGCCCTTAGCTGAAGGCCCAAGGCCTGTTAATCACAGCAGTGTATGCCCCAGGGTGGAAGACATACTATTATGTTTTATAGCCCAAATTCGGTTTAATCAAGCAATGCATTGATGGGGATGTAAATGAAAAATTGCAAAGAAATGAAATGTGCTGGCAGTTCTCTTTAACTGCAAAGTTTTAATTGCATCTTTATTTTCATGTGTTTGAACACACTGATGTTTGTTTATTTCTACATAGTCCCCTGTGCAAGCGGGTCGGTTCACTGTGGGAGAAAATTCTCAAGACTGTCTTTCAAATAAAATATCTTTGATAAGCCATTATCTAAATATAGTGGTGACATTAAGATCCACAACAAGCAATTTCTGTCTTTATATTTAACTTGTATTTGAAAAAATGAGGCTGTATACACTTAACAGTTAGTGTGTGTCAATTCTTCTGCATCCGTTACACAAAGGCAAAGCAAAGCAGAATGACTGAGGCAAATCCAACCTCCCAACATCTTGGGTGGGTGCACAAGGCTCAAAAGCAATAGAACTGCCTGCAGGAGGACAGATCTTGGAGGCTTTTCCAGGTGCTCTTTGCACCCCCAGTGAGCCCCATGTTCTGCAGCTGTTCTTACCGTGGAGGATGTTAGAGTGGGGCAGGGGAAAGATGGGAGGTCAGGCAAATGGGTAAACACACTATGTGAATGACTATTTCAGACCCAATCTATTGGGTGAACAAAATTCAGGACTGTTCAAATTCCTGGTCCTGGTTTGACCCAATTTGGAGTTCTGGCTCACACCCAAATCTAGACAAGACCACCAGGTTTATGTGAATTTGGCTCAGCTCTCTAAATGATTTCAGGTTCACTCAAAACTGGGCCCAGGTTTGGGAGCCTTTTGGATGAACCTGGTCTGAACTTCAAGGTCGTAGCAAGATATGAAGCCTGATGAGATGACTGTGTTTGGGTTTAGCTGCTAATCTTTTTGCGTTGCTCTGATTGCGAGGAGGGGAGTTGGTGGATGTACTGAAGGTCCGTAGGGACTGATCTGTTGGAACCTATTGGATCACAACAGCAGCAGTGGGTAGGGGTGATACTATTGCAGCAATTGTACTAGGACAGTCTCTGTCGTCTAATTGTGCAAGACGCCATCAGTGAAATCCTGTCCTGAGCTAAGTCAATGGCAAATCTCCCATTGTCTTGAATGGGGCCAGGATTTCTCAGGGGGGCAAAGTGCAGTGCATGTTTCCTGAACTACTTCTCCTGCTCAAGCTGCATTTAAGGAAGAGTGAACATTCAAGTCTCTTGACTTACTTTAATGTTGTTTTCCCAGCTCTAGTTGAGACTTGTGCGTAATACTTGATCTGAAGTAAAACTCACGCAAGAACCCACTGAAGTCTAGCCAAGATCTACATAATATGAAATCATGTAGCCAGGGCTTTAATTCTCCCTCCATTCTGATAACACTTGATTTTCTTTCCCTCTCACACACACACTAATCAGCCTGTGCAATATGGAGAATAAATTGTTAACTGAAATCTGAGCAGGATCTTCAAAAAGACGGATGGCAAAAAAACAAAACTGAATTTTAAATCCTTTGCCGCACGCCTGCATCCGATACCCTTCCACATAGCTGTGTGACTGCAGGATAGCTGGCAGTGTGGTTAGAGTAGCTTTCTGTCCCCGTTCTCCTAATGATCTAATATTTCAAGGTCAAGGCGCGAGGTCCACTTATGCAGCCCTACGACTTGGGGGTAGAATAATCAAACCAGAGGTAATTCTGTGAACACAGATGGGATGGTGATACTGTGGCTTTTTCTTGTAGAGCAGGCTGTCTTAATGAGTGCATGAGCCAGCAATCATCTTAAATCATCTTAAATCAAATCTGATTCCCTTGTGTAGTTCTCCTACCTTTTCAAAGGGTTATTAGTTTGGAAGCACTTTAGGGGTACGTCCCTGCACTAAATCTGTAGCTGCCTTAATTATGCCTGTGACAACAAACACACAAACAAAAAAAGACAAAGCACTTTTGATTTTCATTTGCTATCTGCCGCGATGCAGTTGTTTTCTCATCCAATTAATTCCACTAGGTTTTTAATTGAAGTGGCAGTTGACATAAATATTAATCAGCTGCAAAGAAATACAAAGGGTCAGGGGTCACTCCAAATGGAGGGATGATATGTTGTCTTTTGTTTTGGTGGGTACTCTGGTTTACCTTTCCTTTTGTCACGTCACAGATTCCTCAGACTGGGAGGAGAGGCTTGATGTGGTGAACTTCAGAATGAAAAAACAAAACAAAACTGTATATCGTGGTTCAGATTTTAATACTGATACTTGGAAACCTGATACCACAAAAATGTTTAGTTAATTAACTGTCTTGTAATGCCGGTTAGTGGGAGAAGGGGAGGACTCAGCAGCTTGTGACCAAGCAATAGTTCCTGGCCCACTCCCTTTGTTCAGCACCAGCGATCCATAGACTGCTATACGAGATCCACTGCTTTGGAGAGGAAGGCTGGGCCAGTGGGGTAGGACCCTAGTTTAGGATTTTAGGGACTTGTCCCTCAAGTCTTCCTTCTGCCATGGACTTCCTGTGTGACATTGGGCAAGCTGCTTAATGTCTCCGTGCCTCAGTGGGGATAATAGAACCTCACAGGAGTATTGTGAGGATAAATACACTGAAGATTATGTGGTGTTCGGATACCATGGTAATTGGGGCTGTACAAGTACCTTAGAGAGGGAAGATTCAAAGGTGTCATTCACGGGAAGCACTTAGCTCCTATAACTCACTTTCCGCTGGCTCACTGCTCGAACCTGGAGCTATGTCAGCTCTCAGGAGTTTTGCTTCAGTGGGTTTCCTGCAAACACTTGATTTGGTTCCAGGCTGTAGGGGTTGGGTTTGTCACCCCAACCCTGAACATGGCCTATGGCTTTGGTGCGTGAAATGACAGTTTCACAAACTGAGAATTCAGGATTTGGCCGGGAGGGTGGATTAGGGTCATTTCATTGTGAAAAGCTGTTTTTCCTGTATGGAATTGGCAATGCAGTGGGGTTGGTCTTTGTGTGTGTCTCTGAATGCAATGTGTGAATATTAACAAATATATCAGTTTTGGTATTTAACATTACAGCTGTGTGAAATGCTGCCATTTGAGTCAAGCCAGAACTCCAAGCTAAACTCAAGCAGAATGCAGATAATGCAAAGTTCACATGGCTTCATCATAAAACCGGAAAGCTCCTGGGCTCCCCAAGAGCACTCAGAGAAGAAGTTTTTTCAAAACTGTCGCACAGCTTCATTGCAGCCTGAGAGCCAGATTCTCCTCTTCAAATTGGCTTCCCTACAGTACATCATGCGAGTGGCCAGAGGATCTGGAATCTGGCCATAGGTGGCTAGCTGAGAATTCCTCAGGCAGGGGAAGGTCTCAGCTGGTATATAGCTAGCAGAGGTAGCTGCTGCCTCAGTTCTCACTGCAGATGGGAAGGGGTATATCAAAGGTGGAAAGGACTGAGGAGGTGATGTAGCAGAGCACAGCACAGTACAGCTCCACGCCTCCAATTCTCAGCCGGGAAGTTGTCCTTCGGGAGCAACTAGGCTCCTCGGTCGTCTCCTTCTGGCCCATTCCTAGGAAACTGCTACAAAATCTGATGCTAATGCAGGGCCTATGGCTTTAGACTTAGCTCTTGCTTTTGAACAGAAGATGCACAGGACATGTGGACAGAAAATGCAATCACAGTAAATATGAAATAGCCCGTAGTAATGGACTCATCATTTGGAGGGATCAACCCATCCATTCATTGTCAAGAGGATGGGGGTGGTGAAAATGATACATCAGGTACAAATTGATCAGAAAACAGATGTGCCGTGTGAGGGTGCAAGGGACAAGCTGACGTACCTTGTATGGTGCTCCTTACTCCCTCCAACAAGGTATTTGACAAAGATCTGCTTCATTTAGTCTCTCAGTTCCAGCTGCCTCTGAATTACATAGCTTGAGCGGCTGAAAGCTGTGGTTCTCTGCAGCTTGCATCACTGTGGTTTTCTCTTGGGACTAAATTCAGCCCCATTTTTTAAGTGAAAGGAACTCGTATTGACTACAGTGGGAGCTACCGCTGCTCATGGCAATGAAGAATTCACCTGTGGGAGTGTTGGGGTATAGTTCACTTCATCGGATGCATCCGATGAAGTGAGCTGTAGCTCACGAAAGCTTATGCTCAAATAAATTGGTTAGTCTCTAAGGTGCCACAAGTCCCCCTTTTCTTTTTGCGAATACAGACTAACACGGCTGCTACTCTGAAACTTGGGGTATAGTGCACATAAATTGAATTAAGGGTGTTCAGTCTTCTCTCATAACTTTCTGTGAGTGGCTTTTTTTGCTTCCCCTTCCATCAGTTCCCTCAGCAGCATTGCCAACTCTTGCAATATTTACTGCTTTTCTTTAAGCTGCAGCACCTGGAGCTAGGAATCTCAGCTTTCATTTAAAAAAAACAAAAGTGTGTAGTCCTTCTGGCTGTGGGGAAAAGCTTGACAGTGGGAACAGAGTATAGCCGAAAGGCTCAGAAACCAAGCAAAAAAATAACCCAACAATTTTCTTTGTCTCTCTAGATTTTTTTTTTTTTACCTGATACCATGATTTTTGGGGTCCTGACTGTTTGGGGTTGGTAATATTGTTCACTATGGAAATCTCGCTCAGTTCTGTTCCAACTAGCCGCCAAATCGGTGCTAGCTCTGCTAATAAAGCGGGAGTGTTGTGGGTGCAGAGAATGACCTCTCTAACCTCCCATCACAAAGGTCTCTGATGTTGTCTCCCATACAACACGCCCTGGTCCTCTCTAGGAACTGAATGACCAAAAGTTGTATGGTTTTAACTTAAAAGTGTAATGTGCGCCCTACATGCAGCTTAAACCGCTGTATTGCTGTTGAATGTGGCACGCTGAGTCTCTCTCCTCAAGCAGACAATGAGAGCGCTAGGTAGCTTCAGAACCCACCTTCCCTTCCTCTCTCAGGCAAGTAGCACTAATTAGAGTGAGGTGTAAGAGCAGAAAAGACATTATGTTTGAGATTTCAGGAAATCTCCGGGTGCCTTACAAAGGAGAGCAGTACCATTATCCCCATTTTACAAACAGGGAAACTGAGGCACGAGAAGCGGCTACGGCTTGCCCCAGGTCACCCAGCAGCCAGTGGCAAAGCCAGGAATAAACCCAGGTCTCCTGAGTCCCAGTCCAGTTCACTGTCCATTAGTCCACACTGCTTCACTCTCTTTTATTACAGTGATGAATTTGAACCATGTGAGACATTGATTATAGTTGGATGTTTGCATTTTGGGGCTTGGCAATCCCCCCCCCCCCCCCCCCGTAAATCTGTATGCTCATAGCATAGTCCCATCAAGCTATGGCTAGTCTCATAGCATAAACCATAATGGGAGAGGGTAGAAGAAAGAAAAGGGATTCAATTCACTCTTGAAGTGGAAGGAATTCAGAGGAAGCTGAGGGAGTTCAGAGCTATTTGCCTTCCTTCAGGCACGCTATCAGCCATTGTATAAGCTTCAAAACAAACCTCCTCCAACATGACAGCCCTTTGAATGCCGCAGCGGTGGAGAATTAGCCTGTGACGGGGGGGGGGGTGTCATTTTTAACATTCTTGCATTGTAGGCTGGATAACAGTTTTGAACTGCTGCTGGATGACAGACATTCCAAGTGCTTTAACGTGGGAACCCTATCCATCGTCTGTTAGTGTGCAATAATCACCTTTCGGGACATTAAAATGGGAACGGCATCGCAGTTACAGAAATTAAGCCATGATATGATGGAGCTTGTCAGCTACTAATCTCTTTTCTAAATATATACATGTTTCTTGTCTCCTTGTATTAAATCATGCTGTAAAAATATTTAGCTATTAAATAAAATAGTATATGACTATAATCAGTAAAGCACTAGAGATTCTTTCCTTCTCCCCCTCTGGATAGGGAACAAAGCTTCCCACCACATCGCTGCGAAGTTCAGTGATCATTCCAAGTAGATGTGGGTAATCTACTGAGTTGTTAGGACTGTTGGAGGCTTTGTGTTAAGCCCAGCTACATGAGGCATTGGAGTTAATAAGTTAAGTTCAGGTCAGAGCTGCAGAGAGCTGTTTACCCAAGATTCTAAACTCCGGCTCATGAGTCCCCACACGCTGCCTTGGAAAAGCTTATGAACTCACTGCTATTTGCTTAATAAGGTCAGAATGGAAAGCAAAGCTCCAGAGGAACCAATGGCTTTTATTATTAGGAAAACACACAGCCTTTGTAAGGAGAGGCAGGGTGGTCCATTGGCTAGAGCACTGGGCTGGGACTTAGGAGACCTGCTTGCCATTCCTGACTCTGCCACTCAAGTGCTGTTAAATTTGACAAATCACTTCACCGTTCCCCGCCAATCTTTCACCCTTCTTCTGTCTTGTCTGTTTTGTGCAGTTCTTATTTGGACAGGTTTGTTGTCTCTTGCCATGTGTTTGTATTGTGCCGAGCACAGTGGGGTCCCAATCTCAGTTGCGTCTGTAGACACTAACCTAATACAGATAATTAATACAGAGTAAATTTGTCTAGCTTATTCACAACTTATTGACCAGATGTAATGTGTTGTAGCATCTCTTTAGTGGAAGGTCACATATGGTAGCTAGTGAGCTATAGTACACAGAGGTAAAAGCAGGTATAAAGTATTTATCATCATGATAAATCACTAATATATTTAGTTACATGTTTCTTCTCCCCTAGGATCCTCTGCTTTCCCCTTTTTTCCCCATTGCTTTCAAAGGCCACATGTCAAGACACATTTTCCTCCCCCTCTGAAGACACTGAACCTCCTGGCTGGCATAAAATATGCAGCATAAGTTATTAAAGAATGTTACAGTCGCTGAATTGAGCAATCATTAAATAAATACAACTAAATAATGTATAAAAAACCCTGAATGTAAGTGCTTCCCGTTTTTGCTTACTCTGCCCAGTAAGAATGTCTGTGCTCTCTCCTTTTCCTTTTCCTTTTCCTGCTTTCCTGAGAGATAGACTGAACTCGAAAGCCTCTCCATAGTTGATCAGAATGTCTGTGAGAGGCTTAACAGATACATTGCCTCAGCAATTTCTTGTTCAGCAGCTTGTTTACATTTAGCACTTTGGCTTAAAAGATTCCAAATTGAGAACACTGTGAAACGTAATTCAAATAATCTATTATTCAGTGTTTACTTACTACTTGCAAGTCTTCAAGGGGCACTTACAGCCTACCAAGAATTAATCAAATAATTAATTCTAGGAAATCAGTGGTTCAGTTAGAATACACGGGGGCCGTATTTTCAAGAGCTCATTTAGGCACCAAAATAAGGCCCTGATACCAGAAAGGTACGTGCACATACTTAGCTGTGCCCGTTGCATGCAGTGGCATTACACCCAGTCCGTAAAGTTAAGCACATGCCAAGGTTATTTAGAATCAGGGCCTATGTGACCAAACTTCCCAGAAGCTCAGCATGTTGAGTACTGAGTTCTTTAGGCCATCTCCTCCTTATTTAGGTGATATAATGGGATCTGAGTTTTTTTTCCCCCAGGAAATCCAGTGCTAACTTTGGATGCCGAGCAGCCTGTTGCTTGCTCATTGACCCCTGGAATGCAGAGTCCAATGTGTCTCCTGGCGGATCCCAGGGACACTCTGTTGTTTGGACTCTGTATCACTCTCTGATCCCCTGGGACAGTACGCCTATAAGTGAGCACTTGAAAATTTGGCCTTAAGTGACTGGTTTATAAGGAACCATGGATGCATTCTGCAGAGTTCCCAGAATGGCTTCAAATACATAGTTTGGGGTTTTGGTTAAATGTGTTGCATTGTAGTGCTTTGAAAATGAAGGAAAGCTAGGAATAATGTAAGCTTCAATACACCTCTTTGCCAGCACACTTTATCTCTCTGACCTGCAAAGAACACAAAACAAAACCTGACAGCTGTGGTAAGGACTATTGTCGTTTTGAAGGTGTTCACTGGAATGGAGCCTGTTTCTGAGTCCAACAAACTCATTACACATTTAAGCCTGAGATATGTCTGTAGAAGTTAAAGGCCAGTGCAACAACATGCTCTATCACGCAAAAAGAACAGGAGTACTTGTGGCACCTTAGAGACTAACAAATTTATTTGAGCATAAGCTTTGCATCCGATGAAGTGAGCTGTAGCTCACGAAAGCTCATGCTCAAATAAATTTGTTAGTCTCTAAGGTGCCACAAGTACTCCTTTTCTTTTTGCGGATATAGACTAACACGGCTGCTACTCTGAAACCATGCTCTATCACTTAACTCTCAAGCTATTGGAAATGATTCTGAACTATGTCCACTTAGCACTGGAATAAGTATTAGCATAGCAATATGGTTGTAGCAAATTAACAAACAACCCCTAAAATCCTTAGATAAGACGGCCAAGTCCTGCACTTCCTGTTGGGGAGGAAGTGAATCGGTTTTTCAATAATAAACATGTTTTTAAAGTGGCTAGAAGGAGGTGGTTCCTATTCTTTACTTTTTCTCCGTTCTCCCTGTTTTTTATTTTCTTACCAGCTGATGCCCACCAGTAGGGTCATGCTGCCCCCTCCCCCAGTTCCCTGAACCCTCGGCCACTTCGGCATGATCCAGATTTTGCTGTTAGCTCCTGTCTCAATAATGAGTCAACCAAAACCCTGGACTGGAACTCCCTGACCTCTGAGGATTCAGCCAGATCCAGGTCCAAACTTTACACTTCACTGGCCTGTCTCTCATATAACTGACTCTTTCTCGCTCAGCTTTTCCCCTCAATTGTCACCTTTTTTTCAGTGCGTTCAAAACTAGGTGCTACAGATTTAATTATGCTAGCCTTCACTCTATTTTTGCTGGCACACTCAGTCTCCCCTATAGCTGATAGTCTGTCAGCCAGACAAAGAGCTTAGGCTGGCTGATGTTCAGCATATTATTCTTCCAACCCATGTCAGTGGACAGCTTGTTATCTTAAGGGGCAGGGAGCTTTTGTAGCAAAGTATCAAAAATTAGGTCAACAATTTAATACGAGTTCCTTACATTTCATGATAAAATGGCCCATTAAGGGCCATGAAAGCACCATAAAACCCTGGACAGAGAAGTAATCATTAGAATACTTCCCATTCCTCTTTTAATGTACTGAATTTTTTTTCTTTCCAATTCAGCCCCATCTAGAGCCAGTAAGCGTATGGGGAAATAAAAGAAATCTAATTCGTTACAGTAAAAAAATACATTAAAAAATGTCCAGAGATATGATGGAGAAGGGAAATATTGTGGAAATACAGTGAAGGACTCATTGAAGTGAAGTTGAACTGGAGGGCACACATATGCTGGGATTTTCAATAGAGGTAAAAGGAATTTCAGTAGGATTTAGGCACCAAACTCTGTTAGGTTCCTTTGGGGGAAAAACTCATCCATTAGGGGCCTGATTCCAAACCCACTGAAATAGGTGGGAGTTTTCCCATTGACTTAGTAGACTTTGGATCAGACCTGAAATTAGCTGGAGCATGTGTGTGATTATTGATTTGTTAATGTGAGTTATTTGTATTGTGGTAGCACCTCGGAGCCCCAGTCACAGACCTCATTGTGCTAGGCTCTGTACAAACTGAACAAAAAGATGGTCTCTGCCCTCCAAAAGGTTGTAGTCTACGTGTGACCGAATGCACCTCTGTATTCACACCCCCTACACACCATTGTAATAATCTTTCTACAAAATACACCTGGTGAGGTATCACTTGAAATCTAATAACTTGGTAGTCAATAATATCCTGGTGAAATGTATGTACCAACATTGTATGTAAAGCTATGAACATAAACTGAAATCATGACTGAATTATGTTTTCCAGACAAGACTGGGAAGTGGGTAACACTGTTTCTCAGAAACTAAGGACAAGCTGGTGCCTCTAGCCAGGTGTCATCAAAGCTGATGGGCAATCACCTATCCTTTCAATTGGCCATTCTTTGGCAAGGAAGGGGACAAGAATAAACAGATCTGCCTCTTAGCAGCCAACAGCATGGGACCTCTACCACCACCAGACTCCTTGTCTCTGTCCTCACAGTGGGAATGAATTTTATCTGGGGGAAGGGGTATGCACAGGAATAAAAATGTGGCCATTTTTGGGGGGGCACTTTTGGTGCCCCCCACGGCCAGAGAAGCTGGCTCTCCCCTCCGTGGCTCCGTGGCTGGTTCTTCATATCCCCCCGCGCCACCCCTTGGGCCAGTGGAGCTCAGTCTCCCTTGGCAGCCAGAGAAGCTGGATCTCCCCCTTCAGCTTCAGCCCCAGGGCTGGAGGAGCTGTCATCTCCACCCCAGCATGGGGCTGGAAGAGCTTGCTCTTCCGGCCCCGGCCAAGGAGAAGTTCTGTGCCCCCACAGATTGGGGAGCCATGCTGCTGCTTCCCTCCGCCCCCTTTGCACTTACCCCTGTCTGGGGGTAACCCTCAGGAAAATGCATTTCAAGGGTGACTAAACTATAAAAATGAGGGGCAAAACACCCCAAGTTATCACTCCCTAGCTCTCTGTCTTTCACCTAAGGAAACAAATGAAACAACTGTTGTACTTTGGGAGCAGATCCTGGCCTGAGAGTTGGTTGGCAGTGTTATTGGGACCCAGTGGTAAGAATTTCACCTTAAACTAGACTTGATTACTTTAGCAGTCTTAGGAAGCATTTTATCTTTATTTTTCTTGTGACTATTTTTGACTTTAATGCCTTCTACTTGTAGTCACTTAAAATCTCTCTCTTTGTAGCTAAATAAACATGTCTGATTCTTTAATCAAAATCTATCCAGTGTTGTGAACTGGATGGGGGAGGAATTGGAACTAAGTGTGTGTTGGGGGTTACCCTGCAAGTAGATATCAAGGCTGCTGGAAGCCAGTGTGGGGCTGGTGTGTTGGTGACAGGTTGCTGGGTCAGAGTTGCGGGACCAGGGCTGTGGCTATGCACAGACACTCAGGGTGTGACCTGCATGCTGTTTGGCTGCTTGTGAGGAGCCCAGTTTGGCAGCTACAGCAGCAAAGCATTGTGAGGCACCCAAGATTGCAGGGCAAGGGTGACACAGCCCCTCACTGGTCTGGATTGCGCCCCACAATGTCATAAAACAGATACATTATTTTATTCCGTGAACATCTCGTGTCCATCAATTTGGGATCATTTAAACTCTTCAAGCTCCTCAACACACTGGCGGGTGTTAAGAAAGTTCATGGATCCGAAACTCCTGGGAAACTCACCAAAGAACTGAAGCTAAACCCCATCTTAATTCTACCTATATAATCTTGTTTTCTGCATCATAAATGCTTGTTGTTGTGTTATGGATCTAGGGCCCCAGTCAATTATTTTTCACACTAGTAGAATGGAAGCATAAAATAATCGGCACTTCATGCTAAGCCTGAAATATTTGGCCTGCCCTCCCATTAGCTCATCTTTGGAAACAAATGCAGGTGATCTCCTTCTCCAACATAAATATTTCTCAAATTCTAAATGGCTTGAAGGTGTTTGTTTCATCTCAGATGCACTTTTCATTTTCCACATGATAAGGACAACTGAGTGATAGCACTTCTGCTGAATGTTATGGGAACCAAATAATAAATAAGAGGATAGAAGGTGCGGGGGACAGAAATATAGTCACAGATTCCTGGCTTGACCCCTACCAGTGAATTAATGAGGAGCTCAGTTAAGTGGAATGATGTGCCTGCAACAAAGAGTGTCACTGAGCATCTCAAATGCAGAGAGAGAGAGAGAGTGAAAACACAAAGAGGAAGTGCAGCAATGCCTAAATACCTTTTCAAATCTGGGCCTTGGTCACTTCTGAAAATGTTACTGTAAGTCACTTAGGAGCCTGTCACTTTTGAAAATGGGACTTAGAAGCCTAATCACTCCGGCACTTTGAAAATTTGACTCAAGCTCTGTGTGCATCTGAGCAACCATCTTTTAAATGCATCCGATGAAGTGAGCTGTAGCTCACGAAAGCTCATGCTCAAATAAATTGGTTAGTCTCTAAGGTGCCACAAGTACTCCTTTTCTTTTTGCAAATACAGACTAACACGGCTGTTACTCTGAAACCTGTAATCTTTTAAATGGGTCCAATAATACTTAACTAGCTCACAAGGTATCGCCAAGTTAAATTATGTCTGTAAAGCACTTTAAGTGCAAGGTATTATTATTACCTACTGCAGCAAGCTTGCCAATAAGAGTTGTATAAAACTTTCACAGCTTCTCACAAGAGCCTTTATGCTATTTATTAAGTGAGGTTTTCTGTCACTTCATGCTCAGCTGAAATATTGTCCAGCAGGCTGGAGGACCCAATTATACCACCAGCTTCAGCATTTGAATGATCCTTGTATTTAGAGTAGAGGAGCTATTGAACCCTCTGAATATTCGATTTAAATATTTATCAGGAGCACTGATGATGAATGGTTCTACTGGCTTCTCAGTCCATTAATATAGAAAAACTATACAACAAAGCTAAGGGAAAAGAATCTCTAATTAGTACGTGTCTGCTTTAAGCATGTTAGTGTAGAGATGGAATTAAAATGAATATTTCCCATCCGTCAGAGGGAATTTTTATTAGTAAATGAACTGAACCTTTCACAGATCCTTCCAGATTTCATTCCACTAACTTCTTATTAGCAGTGGAATCTTTTAAGATATTTTAGGCAAAGGTAGAAGTCTTTGCTTTTTAAGTCACCTTGCATTAGGATTTTTTTTATCAGGGCAAAATCCTGCTGTCCCCTCACTAAATGAGGCAGAATTGCATGGGATAGGGCCATGATGAGTGTAGTAAAACTTAAATACTGGTTTAAAAAAAAGCTGGACTCAAGTGACTTGCCCAGGGTCATTCATTGAGTTATTGGCATAGGAATAGCTCCAATGATTCCTAACAATCTGTCTAGCTACTGGACAACTGCTATAGCAGTTCTGCTGTTTCTTGGTAAAATAATAATGGACATTCTGCTTCTGCACGGCTAATTCTTTCATTTTAATGTAAGGCATTTATAGAGTGCCCTAAATTTATACTGGGTTTTACAAACACATGGAGTGTAGTGTGTTCCCTATGATAAAGTGCTTGTAATCCGAAAGGCCCCGCTCACACATTGTGATCCACACCATCCCAGGCCATGCCTACCTGGATTCCCTTTGAACTTAATGGGGTTATGCGTTGATGCAGCCGTGCATCTGTGTAGGTTGCATTTCAGGATAGACTTAACACTAGACAAGACACACGACCTCAGTTCACGGGATGGAGAGTATGGGGATGGAGAAGTGGGATTGTATAATAGGTTAAATTTAAGCAGCTATTGGAAAGAGAGAGATTAAATGGCTCATTCCACCAAGCTCGCACCTGACTCCTATCAGTGTGATGGTTTTATGTGCACCTTTTTAAGGAGCTGTTCTGCAAAAGCCCACACTTGTTCCTTGCCAATGACGCCAAAACTTGAAACTAACCCCCACGTTCACTATTTTGGCATTTTTAAAAAAAATTCAAGAAGGGTCCGTTAATTTCATGGATTTCAATTAAATTTTTATTTTAATCAAAAGCCTTGGGAGGGTGTTTTGAAGAGTAAATTTAATTTCACTTAATTTCAGTGTCCCCTTGATCGCATGTGTGTGTTACAAACAGGTGAAGAACAGCACTTGATAATGCACTGAGCTTCAAGTACAACTGAACACACACAGGACTTACGCTGTTTTATTATAGGGTTTATACAGCCCTGATCACTGTAGTGTCTTATTGCCTTCCAGTTGTATATCAAGAGACATGACTAACATCTGACATGCGTCGTTTCAGAGTAACAGCCGTGTTAGTCTGTATTCGCAAAAAGAAAAGGAGTACTTGTGGCACTAACCAATTTATTTGAGCATGAGCTTTCGTGAGTGAGCTGTAGCTCACGAAAGCTCATGCTCAAATAAATTGGTTAGTCTCTAAGGTGCCACAAGTCCTCCTTTTCTTTCATCTGACATGCGGACACTAAGTATTGCATTGGCCAGGAATTGAACCTATTGAGTTTGAATAATTCAATCATTTTTTATTTAAAAGGCCACCGGTGCAGTATCTTCTACAACTTCCAGAGTCATAACAGAACAAGGAGTAATGGTCTCAAGTTGCACTGGGGGAGGTTTAGGCTGGATATTAGGAAAAAACTTTTTCACGAGGAGGGTGGTGAAGCACTGGAATGGGTTACCTCGGGAGGTGGTGGAATCTACTTCCTTAGAGGTTTTTAAGGTCAGGCTTGACAAAGCCCTAGCTGGGATGATTTAGTTGGGGATTGGTCCTGCTTTGAGCAGGGGGTTGGACTAGATGACCTCCTGAGGTCCCTTCCAACCCTGATAGTCTATGATAAAATATGGCATTAAAATAACTGCTGGTTTAGAAGAGACGTTAGCGGCATGTAATAACACTGTTATCTTACAGCCGTTGCTATAAATAATGGTCATCTTTTGGTACATTTTCAGCACAGAACCCACTTTTACATTAAAAAAAATAAAGTGAGAACAAACTGTTCTTGTTTGAAGTGAAACCACTTTAAACACAGCTGCAGCCACCTGAACAATCAGCACTCCTGAAAGATAAACACTTAGTTGTAGCAATCAGGCATATGTAGAAATAAAATGGCCATCAAGCTGCTATGTACAATGAAAACTCTGGCTAAACACCCTTGTCTCTCTCTGTTTCCTTGTAAACCATGTGCCTCTCTGTGCCAAAAGTTACTACTGGCTACAAAAATGTTGTCTTGAACTGGGTAGGGTGCATGTGTATCAGTCCCTCTATGAATGGAATCAGAATTGCCCAGATGTGTGGCAGGGCCCTATACTGCTAACAACAAATGGGGATTCAGTGTTTGCTTATGTGACAGGAAACTGTGATTCTGGAGGAGGCTGTGGATTTTATTCTCACTCGGCTATGGATTTGGCACTGGTCTGCCACATAGAATCCTAAGTAACAACGGTTTTATGAGGTTTCTTTGGAGAGAGGGGGGAAATGGAGTAAAACAAATACAGTGAGTATTCAAGCACTTGAGATACTGAAATGCTGTTACTGGGACACATGAGATTTTAAAGTCGTGATCACAATAGGATCCTAGTCTATGACTTGAGCTCCTAGACACTATGGTAATACAAATATATAAACAATACTGATAAAGGGAAAGCAAAAGCGATTGAAACAGAATTTTACTTTTACCTAGGTAAATTGCTTATGGATCTACATCTAATCTTTTAGGAAGAAGACAAGATGGCCATCTCTGGATCCATGGTCATCAGAAGGAGAAAAATATTCTTGCTGGGACCAAAACTGCTGATTACTCTTGAGCTGTTGTGTCATCTTCCTTAGGTAATGCTGGGAATTACTGAGTCCCATCATATGATTAAGTAAAACTCAGTATTCTAAGGGATTCTGCAGTCCATTGTTGTAGTTTAGATACACTGCCATTAGATATTGTTTGAGTTCTGACTTGTTCCATAGTGGTAAAATGGGGCTGAAAGCAATTAGCCAGATTTGGAAGCATGGGGGATGATTGGTTGTTTTGCATGTTCTCAGATGCTTTGTATGTTTGACTTTTATCTGCAATTTAAAATCAAAAGGTTCATTTTTCATCAGTTTGCAATCTGCTGATGAAAAGGCCAATCCTACAGCCACTCTTCACTGGATTAAACATGATAATTGTATTTACATGAGAGGATACTGCTTGTCCCAACTCTTTCTGGGGAAAAAAAGGGGTCGCAATGGAACTTCTGTTTCCACCTGATGCATTAAGAGCCCCATCCTATTAAAAGGCAGTTTTTTAAAAGAGTTGGTCTTTTGCCTTTAACTCAAAACAGAGAAGTATAAATATGCAGGTGTGTATTTTCTTATAATTATTGGCCCAAATCCTGCAGTTGAACATGAATGGGACTTTGTGCATCTATGGATCTGAATGCTGAATCAGGGCCAAAATCTCTTCAAAGTAGATATCCTAGTTTCCTGGCAATTTATCTTAAATAAATAATAATAAGCAGCACTGAAGTAATTCCAGTCACTCTCCGCCTTTCATAAACCATTAACCAAGCCACTTATTTGGAAAGTGGTCTCTCCTGGCCTGATTTGGGTTTTACGAGATGTTGGGGGATCTTCTACACTGCCACCAGCACAGCTGTTGCTAACCCACACTACAAGCTCTTTAATCCTTGTCAGTTTGACGGTAACGTTCCTTGGTGTATTGAGTTTGCTGAGGGGAGGAAGCGACAGGCTGTCCGACAACTTTTGATCTATTCAATAACACCATTCGTTTTCTGTGGAAGTGGACCCTAACCGAACCCCTGGATCGTCACACCCTGGAAAGTTGGGATCCAAATGCAAACTTTGCGACAAAGTCTGGTGGTAGTGTGAGGTTGCTGTTCTGCAGGAAATGGACTTTGGACGGAAAATGCTAGAGTAGCCAGAGGCTAAGCGTCCACAGATATCCATCACCCACAGCCATGTCACATGTATACACTAATAGGGGTGTGGGGATACAACCAGGGCAATGCACATACCCCTGCCACTGTCCAGCAGAGGCAATAAGAGCTCTGTAGAAATGGCTAGCAGAGAGATGCCCCAGCTTTCTGTTATACGCAGAAACGCTGTGGAGCCCCTTATTCAGCCACTCAGGGAAGTAAGGTTCAGATTATGGCTCGAGATATGGCGTGGAGAGCAGGGACTACTCATCCGTATCCCCAGCTGAGGGCAAGGAGGGGTCACAAAGGAGTGTGGAAGGAGTCCTGGGTCCACGCCTCCCACTCACTGACCAGCCAGATTATCTGACTGAGCATGTGGGGGAAGTAAACTGCTCCACAGAAAGGTAAGGAGAGCGCAAGGGAGAAATTGTGACCGAGCCTCTGTTCATTCTCGGATCTGCTCCGGGAACAGTGCGGCTATTATATTATTTATTTGTGTTGCAGTCGTGCCTATGGGCCCCCCCTCGTGGACCAGAACCCTATTATGCTAGGGACTGTACAAACAGCCCGCAAAAAAGTCCCTGCCCGTAAGAGTTTGCAATCTAATTATAAGACAGGAGAAAGATCGTGGAGTCATCGTGGGTAGTTCTCTGAAGATGTCCACGCAGTGTGCAGCGACAGTCAAAAAAAAAAAAAAAAGAAGCAAACGGGATGTTAGGAATCATTAAAAAAGGGATAGAGAATAAGACGGAGAATATCTCATTGCCCTTGTATAAATCCATGGTATGCCTACATCTTGAATACTGCGTACAGATGTGGTCCCCTCATCTCAAAAAAGATATACTGGCATTAGAAAATGTTCAGAAAAGGGCAACTAAAATGATTAGGGGTTTGGAACGGGTCCCATATGAGGAGAGATTAAAGAGGCTAGGACTTTTCAGCTTGGAAAAGAGGAGACTAAGGGGGGATATGGTAGAAGTATATAAAATCATGAGTGGTGTGGAGAAAGTGAATAAGGAAAGGTTATTTACTTGTTCCCATAATATAAGAACTAGGGGCCACCAAATGAAATTAATGGGTAGCAGGTTTAAAGCAAATAAAAGGAAGTTCTTCTTCACTCAGTGCACAGTCAACCTGTGGAACTCCTTGCCTGAGGAGGTTATGAAGGCTAGCACTATAACAGGGTTTAAAAGAGAACTGGATAAATTCATGGAGGTTAAGTCCATTAATGGCTATTAGCCAGGATGGGTAAGGAATGGTGTCCCTAGCCTCTGTTTGTCAGAGGGTGGAGATGGATGACAGGAGAGAGATCACTAGATCATTTCCTGTTAGGTTCACTCCCTCTGGGACACCTGGTATTGGCCACTGTCAGTAGACAGGATACTGGGCTGGATGGACCTTTGGTCTGACCCAGTATGGCCATTCTTATGTTCTTATGTTTTTACAAGAGACACATTGCAATTTTAGTCTGCTAACCCTGTGTGAACATGGATCACATGTAGAAAGAATGAGTGAGCGTTTAAACTGGTGCTGAAAGCTGCAGCTAATCACCATTGGAGATACCAAGACATTGTCTAATAAAGAGAATGAGAAGCACATACAGACAGGCTGGTGCAGGAGTATCATAGAGTTTTTGTTGGTTTATTTTTTTTGTTTTAAAGCCAGAACTTTGGCTCATTTTGTAGCCCATGTGCATACTATCATGTGTAGATGGGAAAGAGACAGAGAGAAAATACCTATCACAAATCATACCTTTCAACACACTGTATAGTCTGTTAAAATTCAGTCATGCCTTTTGTGCTTGTACTCCATTAATCATTTTCACTTGTGAAAATAAGGGTAAACTTATATCACCAATCTGCATTAAGATCATGTCATCTTTATCCTGCAGTTGTTTCTCTTTTGAGACAGCCAGAGTCAACCTTTCGTCTCATAAAAACTGGGGTGGAAGAGAAGTATCTTTTTTTTTTTTTAAAAGTGGTAAGTATCTGCCGTGACAATTGGGACTCCTAATGGTGGTTTATACTTATCTCTCTCTCAATGGGAAGGTTTTCTAGGGGGATCCTCTGTCTTGTGTCTTCATTGTTGTGCCATTAAGTGATGCAGGATGTAGGTTTAAGCTTTTTGTCCATATAAATCAATAGATAGGAAACATGGACTCAGAATATGATTGTTCCCCCACCCTTAATGCTAAATATTGTTGGCTTGCTATGCACCTCCTTTGCTGAAGTGGTGGTAACTGAAATTCCCTGGGGCACGATGGTCATTTGTCATATTTTCATAGTTTACTTTTTAGGAGGCGCCAACCTTGAAAGAATGTGACTGCTGTTAGTCAGCAAGAGTTGACACGGCTTTACTCTATGAACAAAACAAGGGCTCTGAGACTTAGACTGGTTTTACACTGCTGTAATTCCATGGAGTTTTAAAATGGCGTCCATGCGCTCAGAATTGGACCCTGTGAGCTGAGGTAAAGTCAAGGTTGTGAGACACGCTTAAAAAGAGCAAAAGAATTCATAATAAAGCTCTCGTTCTTTTTTTAACTCAGGCTGTTGGCATTGCTGAAGTCTCACTACACTCTTTGTTCTAATGCAGCATGCTTGCTATAATTCAAAGACAATATGAATTAAGAAGTAATAATATGTTCTTGTATAGTGCCTTCAGTCCAAAGTTCTTGAGCACTTTCCAGTACTAGCTAACTAAGCCTAAACTACATCACTGAGCTAGATAAGGAGGAGCGGTGTGTGTGTGTAAAATAAACAAATACACCACTTCACACCATTGCAATGCAGCCACCTCTGGGGTCAAACTCCATGGTTTGTGTATGGTTGCCTGGGTATGTGTAAATGGCATTGCTTCACATGGTCCCATGCTTTTCACTTGCTTTGTCAAAGTCCTCTCCGAGTGTGCATTCACATTCTGTCCCTGACCAAAGGCATGTCTCCCAACAGAGAGGGATTCTCCCTCTCTGTTGTTTGGTCTGCATAAAAAGATAAGATTCTACTATAGCTGACAGCGAATGGAGTTACTCCTTTAGCCCCAGTGATAGAGGCTCATGCCTTTAGAGCTGGATGTTTTGGGTTCCTTTGCTATTGACACACTGTGTGGAGAGAGGAGGGTGTTTGTATACACTTAACAATTTCTAAGATGCTTATATCAAATAATATGGACCAAATTCAGAGACGGGTTTAGCATCTGTAACTGTTATTCTAGTCAGAACTTGGCCATGTATTTTTAACAGTGGGACAGCAGCTAGTGCAACTATTAATCTGTCTGCTCTCTTCCCTCTGGGTGCGTAACATTAATAGATTGTAATTAAATGAGGTTTTGGCCAACGCTTTCAAAAGCGACTGGTGATTTTCGGTGCCCAACTTTAAGCACTGTTAAGAGGCCAGATTTTCAGAGGTCAAATGCCTCGTCACGTTCTGAAAATCAGGCCCCTTTAAGGCATGTCTAGTTGAACAGACCAAACCTGAGACACCCAAAATGACCACCCACTTTTGAAAATTTAAGCCTGCATCCTTTAAAATATATAGTTTGAAATGTTGCTTGAGATGGAAAAATAAAGGTGTCAGGTCCTCACATCTAGCCTTTGTCTAAATCTTGCAGTTTCTTTCTGTATAACATCTCTAGGATACAGCCTTTCCTCTCTGGCCAGACAGTATCGCTCTCACCCAGGCTCAGATCGTCTTACCTCAATTCCTGCAACATCCTTTTCTCTGGCCTTGACCAATGCAGTCTTGCCCTGCTCATATCAATTCAATATATCGCTGTAAAGTTCATCTGCCTTACTAGTCGTTTTGATCAAGTTACCCCTCTTTGATCAAGTTATCCCTCTGCTGCCTCCCTTGCATCAAACGTAAGCTGCTCATCTTTCTCTTCAAGGCCTTTCCTGACCTACTCTCACCCTACCTACGTATCATCTCTGTGATGCCAGCTCCTGCCTCCAACCAATGTGGCCAGCTTCCATTGCCCACTTGTTACATTTTCAAGCAAGCACTTGTGTGCTTTCTCCCACGCTGCCCCTCATTCTTGGGAGCAGCTCCCCCATAAAGCAAAGTTGTTATCTTTCAGCGCCTTCTTTAAAGCAGTTCTTTGCTGAGATTCCTAAAAACCACTTGACAATGGCAAGGTCATTAGTGTGCTAAGGCCACTGCTTAGTAAGCTGACCACTGCTGTCTCACTGTTTCCTTGTACTCCCTTAGATGGTAAGCTGTTTGAGGCAGAGATCATCTCTTTGTTCTGTGTTGGTATAACACCTAGCAGAATACTGTCCTTGTCTATGTCTGAGGAGCTCCTAACTGCTGTGGAAATGCAAATATGCATATGTATGCTGTTCTTTCATATAAAGTAGTACTGCTTGGCTCCTATAAATCTGGACTGATGCTAGGCATTTTTTCTCCTGGTCTTTTACCTTCTCAGCAATGGTAATTGAAAAAGTAAACATTTCATTTTTCATGTTAGATCACAGAGAAATAACAGGCTATTCATTATTTGGCACTGATTCTTCTGCTAAATCCCAGCTAGAATGGAGAGACATGCATGCTCCTTTGAGATTCCTTCTTCGTTCTGCTGCATTGATTTGGTAGCAATTTGCATAGTATTACTAATAATTTGTGATTTTTTGCTTTTGAGACTAATCGAAACTAATCGAAAACTAATCGAAAGATGTAGAATGAGCCTCAAATATGAGCTCCACTGGAGTGGAATGCAAATATCCAAGCTAGAGGGGATTCTACTGAGTTTACGGCCTTGTCCTACAAAGTGCTAGCTGTTTCAGTGAGAGCTAAGAGAACTCCATACCTTATCACCATTAGGGCGAGAACTGGTTGAAAAATCAAATGACGTTTTGGTAAAAATTGTAGTCCTTTATTTTTCCTCAAAACCAGCATTTAGGTCCTGATGGTGCAATTCATTTGGTATGGGCAGGGTCATATTAACTTCACTGGGGCTCTGCCTGGGCATGACAAATTGTAGGATTTGGACTTTAGGTACAATCACTCCTGCCATTCGCTGGTGATCCATGATGTAGAGTCTGGTATATTTAATTCTGTCACTTTTTTCTGCTCTTTATTATAGTTGTTTTAGGCAATGGCCATTTAATTTTAGAGGTCAGTTTAAAGTATTAAAATGTTACAGTAAATTATAAATTAAATTTTCAAGAACCTGTTGAAAGACTCTTTAAAAAAAATCTATAGGTCAGTTTTAATTGATCATATGCCAGCCAATTTCACATTACTTTGAAATTCTGCCTTAATGACAGGTAGTGGAAAACCCCCAGAGTTTTCTGAAACAAAGGGGGAAAAAATACTTTGAGTTAAGCCAGAGTTATGTTTATATTTTCTGCACAACAGCAAAATCAATAGTTTTATTCTTGCCAAAAGCCCATAGCAATATTTTTTAGATCACCTGAATTTCAATAGGGTGCGGGGGATTAATCACAAGTATGAAGAGTCTGGTGCTCAGTTTCCTGCTAGAAAAAATATTTTCTCAAATGTACAATTCCATCTCTCTGCTGACCCCTACCTAAATCACAGTTTTGATGGAGTCTCTATGTATTGTATGTATGTCTTGAAAGTGACATATCCTTTATGATCATGAAAGTCAAAAGACACTGTAGCAAGTGACATCGCAAGTAATATTAGCTGTTCCTACATTCAGTTTGACCACTAATATAGATGGGACTAAGCTTCAGGATCAACCCACATGTTGAACGCCCACTGACTTGAACTGGAGATCTGCATGGGAAGTGACTCCACAGTAGGACTCATGAGAAATTCTAACGTGGCATGTCCAGTGGCTGAAGTCCTCCTCTCATCCCATGCAGCAGCAGTATGTACATTTCCCCATGCTGCCGGGCCTCCACAGCTGACCTCAAGATGCCACCTCTAAGGATGAAAGAAGATAGCTCAGTCTTCATGACTTCTGAGATCTCAGCTCCTCTGCTGATGTTACCAACAAGCATGTGAATTGGGGCCATGGTTTTTATGATAGAATGCTTGTCCATTCAGGGTTGGACTGAAACCAACTGCTCCTTTGTAGAAGCCACCAAGCAGCAAATGGGTATAAAGAGTTTTGTGCATCCGGGCCTTGTCTGTGGAAACTACAGCCAGTGTCCTGATGTTTTAAATAAGTTTATACAGTCATACATATATTTAGTATTTACAGGCAAAATACTGTAGTGGAGCAAATATAAAGACAGAAGAATGTCTATTTTTTCCTTTATCCGTTTTTTTTAGCTGCTCCGATACAGATGATACCCATTAGGGCTCAAAGGGAAATAACAGTCCGCATTCATTCTGGCATTTCTGCCACAAACATGTTTTAAATTGCAAAAGCTCTTGGCAATGATTCATCTATTTAGTACACTTCAGGAATAAAGAATGTGAATTGTGAAGCAATCGGAGTTATGAGATTCAGCCACAGTGAATATCAATTGACACAAAGTAACAGTAGCCCATGAATACAATCGTGTTTTCCCCCTTCATAGTGTATTAAGATGAGCAATGAAAGGAAGATGTCTAAACTTGTCAGTGACAGTCCATTCCCCCTGGATTCCTAAATACATTCAGATTCAAGTGTTCCTTTCTAGATAGTGTCACACTTCAAACATGCCGTCTTAATTTTTATTTTCCCTCCACACCTGTGGCGTTACACCTGGGATGACTTTGGCCCAGCAACTTTAAGAAGCAGATAGTCTAGTGTTGGGCCCCAGATTGCATACACTCATACTTGCAAGTAAACTTACTCACATGAGACAGCTGATGTGAATTTGTAGGATACAGCCCTTCTTCTTAAACTTTGGGCAATGTAAGAGTTGCAAAACAAACCTTTTGTTGTTGTATTTGGGGAATTTAGGTCTCAGTTCAGGAAAGCATCCCTCATCAGCAAAGCACTTTAAGCATATGTAAGCAGGCTCTGAGTGAGCTCTCTCCTGACCTCTAGTGATGAGCTGGAGGAAAAGACTTCAGGAGCAGACAGTGTTTGAGTAGACACTCCTAGTTTGCCTTGGTGTGCAGAAGATGGAGTAGCTTTGCCAAAATTACCAACTTTGGCTGGTTTGGGGTTACAAATCATTCTGGTATTTGAATGCAGGGGTAATGAAATGTTATCCTTATTGTATGAGTAAAGGGCAGCAGAACTGTGTTTAGTACATCCTGATTGAGGGAGGTCACCCTAAATTGAACCTCACTTGCTAACTAAGGAGCCAGATCCCAGTGAGGCTGAGAGTGGGTGGGGATAGGTGTTTCCACCTGGCTGTATGAACTCTCCCAAAAGAGTTCTAGCACCATTTGACCTGTCTCTTGCCAGCGTTTACAGACAGAGCTGATTAGACTCTCAGTTGAGACTCCTTGTTTCCAGCTGGTGATTCGTGGAGCTGACATCACTGCTGAGCAGGGCTAGGGGCTGAGCCTTAGACTTTCTGCGTGGACAGTGTTGCAGTGCAAAACAACATAGAAACTCACTACAAGCTGAAATCACTGACAGCTGAATTAAGTGGAGGAACCTCAGATTGTGACATCGTATCCCTGTGAACGCACCTCTGAACTTCTGGGTCTTTGCTAACCAAGGACTGGTACCCGTGAGTGGGGTGCAGTGGAGGGAAAGGGGAGTGGTGTGTTAAGTGACATTCGTTTATTGGACTTTCACAACACAAGATGAGACACTGAAGCAAAGGACAATGCCCAATGCACTGTGGAGTGGATGTTTTGCTTTTGAATTGTGGTGTTTTCCCAAATTAATGTTGGGTTCTCTTTCCCCGGCTTTTAATAAGTTTGATTTTATAACACACAGACTCAGTGCTTGCGGGTGAAGCATTGCCTCTTCAGAGCATCCAGGGGAGGTGTTACAGATGTGCTAAAATGTTTTCCTGAACTGGGGCCATAAGTCTGTTTTTATACTCCTTTACCTTCCCCTTCCTCCTTCCCACATTAAAACAGCCATTTGCCACTGTTCTAACAAACAAAAAACTCCACCTAGTGGAAGCATTTAAAACCAGCAAAGGTCTGTGTGCAATGCTGCATGTAGCAATAAGTCCTCGGATGGCATTTCAGGTTCGTGCTGCACAGCCAACAGCAGCTTCATCCAGTACTCTACTTGAGCAATTGATATTTCATTACTGCATTGGGATTCCCTACCTCTCCAAATCTTTTACGTGTATTGGCACTTCTAATGTACGTATCCGGTTGTATTGGGAGAGCTAATGGTTGGTTAGTTAGGTAACTGCTTAGTAATCTTCTAATAATGCATACAGTTTGAGGCAAAAGACTGGCTGTCTTGGAAGACTAACCAAAGCTCCCAGAGGTTCTGTTAGCTAAAGAAATTGATTTTATAGCCCACAAAAGGCTTTCTTTTGGAAACTGAGTAAGCAGGTGGCTGCAATTTATATAAAGTTAAATTTTGAGCTTGTTGTTATGACTGGAGCTTTTCCCAGTTCACTACTGATAGTTCTTTTTAAAAAAAATTGCAGGTGTATAAAAAGTGTTGAATTTTACTCTTAAATGTCGACCTTTGACATTTGTTTTTAATCCTTTTGGAGCCAAATCTGAAATTAACAACAGGCTTATTCATTGCTTTAACTTTCAGTTTTGTGGCATGCCATACATCAGAGGAATCTGTGAACAAGGAAGAAAGGGACGTCTTTGTAGTCACGTCTTGTGTCACTTTCCTCCAATAGACTCTAAGCCATCATTACAATCAAAATTCTTTATCCTGAAAATTGCTGAACGAAGTTTAAAAATCTTAAAATAGAGCTTGTTTGAGGCAGAGAGTAGATTATGTAAAGTGTTCAATGCAACATTAGCCGAGGGTCCCCTTTTTTTCCTCCCAGAGCATCAAGGTTGAAAAGGGTGGTTGTTTTTTTTTAATTTTTTTCCTTTTTTCTTCCTTTTGCTAATATTGTTTATCACAGTTAAGGAGGACTGAGGCCTCCAAAATATTTTCTCTTTTAATGAGCCCAATCCGTCAGTCCCCACTCAGCCAAAATGTGCATTAAAGACTTTGGGAGCTTTGCCAGAGTAAGGCTTGAAAGATTGTGCTTGTGACAGATGTTATGGTGATACTGTGCAGCATATCCAGGTCCTGCGAAGGGCATCCACAATGAGAGACTTTACACACACAGGAAATCCAGACGAGGACTTTGTCCACTCAGCACCTCAAACAAAGGGCCCTACCACTGAGCTAAAAAAAATCTCCTGTGGTGGCTTATAGTAATGAGTTCCCTATACTTTCAGTGCGCCAGTCACTGGAGAGAGGCATCTCTCTCTCACGTACACACACCCACACTCCTCAAGTTCTTTATTAATTCAGACCATATCACATGGTCATCACTTGTGCAGGCTCCCATTACTGCTGGGCCAAAAGGTTCCTATGCCATCTGTAGGAATCCTTTCTTAGGATGACCGTGGTTGTGTCTTCATGCCCTTTAAGCCACCTTCATTAGGAGCTACTAAGTGGCATTCTAGGAAATGGGACACATGGCATGTTCTTGGGTCCTAGGATTTAAGCCTCAGTCCTTGAGGTTACTTCCAAAAATTCTTTGGAAATCTGTTCGTCCACAAGTTTCCAGGGTCACTCCAGCACCCCAGTATGCACCCCTCTCTAGGATTCAGACACTAGTTTACTGTTATCTGAAACCTATTTTTTTACAAACAACTTCACACCCACCGTTACGCTTTTACTTGCTTTTCCTCACTTGCATTGTGGGAGAGATCTTAATTCACCGGCTGAAATGTGGTTCATTTGCCTGAGTCAAAGCCAAGTACTTGTGTAGATGCCACTTTTAAAATCCCTGGTGTAGAATCAGAAACCTGGTGGGACTTCTTTATTCACTGTAGAGGTGTTGATTTAGGAACACAGTAGGTTAAGAGGGCTAAAGCCAAATATTTAGTGCTAATCCAGAACAGAATAATTATGCCAAATTCATCCCTGAGATAAATCCTCAGATACCCTTTTTAAGACAGCTTTATGTCTGCTCTTGTGTCTTGGGGGGGCTGAGATCAGCACCCAATCTTCTGGGTACAATTGGATGGAAGAGCCTTTTCTGGACAGGATTGGGGTAAAAGCCTTCTAGAGCTTTTCTGTTCTTATTGGTTGGTTGAGGTAAATTTTTTTTCAGTTTGATTCTTTACTACTGCTGGTTGAGTTAATTCACTTGTATATTAATATTTATGCTGCTGGGAGCTCAGAGCTTTTATATGTGTCGTTTTTTAAATCTTAAATAAATCCAAAAATGCTGAGGTCTCCTGAGAAACCTGGCCATGTGTTTTGGTGCCTGAATACAAGCTGAGTTCTTTGAGGGAAAGCTGGTTCCAGTGGTGGGGGAAGGGGCTGAGAACTTCTGAAAATCTGGTCACAGGTGTCAAACTCTAGTCAGGGGGACCACAGCAAAGAAAACAGAGATTATGGAGGACTTGGCGTGAAAAAAAAAGAAAGGACGTGATGCAAATGACTGACCTTAACAAAATATTTTCATAAGGCAGAATGTCCTGTTTACAGAAACACTAGAAGAAAATGTTTGAACATTTGTAACGATCAGATGGAGAATAGTAACACGAGAATGGAAACCGATGTTGATGACCTATAGATTTATTTTTCTCTTTACGGGTTGGATTATTCATTTTGCTCAGTTTGAACATTGGCCCACATAGGTTTTGATGGCTGAGTTTTTTACCGACACCAAGCTCTTGCCCGTTTCTTGGAAAGAATAGATTTACAAGGGTCTAAGGAGTTCATAAAGTCTAACAAAACTTAGTTAGACTGGATGGATCTTTTGGTTTCAGAACTTGATGCAAACTAGAAGTGCTTTGAATGTCTGTTTTATCTTCTTCCTTCACCCCATAGAGCTACTTAGTTAAGAGATGCATACCTTGTAATCAGGCATAAAGTTACCTCATTATCTTCAGTTTAAGGCCATATTTATATATATTTCCAAAATTAACACTATCAATACTGGTAGCTGAGAATGAAATTGTTGAAACATTTTTCTTGCTACCTGCCTGAGAGAGCTTTGTTGTTGTTTTAGTCCATTCTTTCTGGTGTTTCCAAAAAGTCGCCAATCTGATGTAATGGCATCTGAGTGGTACGCCATAAGGAGGTGCATATCCAATGTGTTCCCCACAAATATAATCCAGGCTTAATTTTAATTCCCAATCCAGCTTTCAGTTAATGGCTGGTAAGCCACTTTCAAAGATAATATTACTTCTCCCATAAGTGTTGGTAGAATACATTTTCCAGAGTAACTTTCTGTAACTCAGTGGGAATCCCCCATTGCATTCACTTGCCTTTCAGCTATAAGCATTCTGGTGAGCATCACTCGAAATAATAAAACCTATCTTATCAGTGGTTAAATCATAGCAAGCTTGGTGCTCAATTATCTCCTCACCCTACCCTTGGGGGAAAAAATCTTCCCTATAGACCAGCCATTTATCTCATGTGTATATGATTAATTATTCCACTAATCCTGCTAAGTGTTAGGTTAACAATTTCTGCACAAGATAGTTTCCCAATTACTTAGCCACTAATATCTTCAGCAGAACACCAACCTACCTAAGGAACTGGAAGCAATCAACCATTACACAGTCATTTGAGTCCAGACAGTGCATACACGCTCAGCTTCCTAAAGATGAAAATGTAATGACTCAGACAGCTGAAATGATAGCACTTGCCCAACTAGCCTTTTTTATTTTTTTGGTGGGAGAAGTTAGTGGCTGGATTGATAAAGTTGTTACAATCCATTACATTCCATCAGAAATTCCATTCAGCTGAAAAGTCACTTTCTTTTTTACAAGGCAAGGACATTAAAGTTAAATACAAGATAAAAAAATAGAACAGGATGGGTGGTAATCTTTTCCCCCCACGGACGTCGGGACTTATATTAGGATAACTTTGTTGCCACAGCATGAGGAGTCATCTTTGATTTATACCATGTCTTGATTTAAAGCAACATGCAAATTACTTACCTAAGCCATTCCATGTGCAATAATAATGTACTTTGCAGCTTATTCCACTTCACCCGCTTTCAAATATCATCTCCCCAAGCTGAGTGTTTTAAGTAGTATAAAAAGGTGTGGCTTAAGCATAAGGTCAATTATCATGAGGCTTAATGTAGCATGGACAAACAGAGAGCAATTTGATATCAAACTGACTGTTGTAATACTAATGTAATGTTAATGAGGGTGGGATACACTTCAATCCAAAATTTTCATGTAGCATTGAGAAGAAGGGATATAATTCCAGATTGGCTGAGCAAAGCAGTGAGATAAAGAACATTTGAAATCTGTTAAGGCCATCGTACAAACTGTTGTAATGTTAGCTTGCTGAGACGACCGCTCACTTGATTGCAAATATGAAAACCATTTTAAAAAACGACACAGTTCCTATTGGCAAAGGTGTCAGTTTAGCTGGTATGTGAGACAGGGCCTCATTCATATTTCTTGATATGTGTATAAGTTATGCCTTGAAGATCATGATGCACCAGATTGTCAAGATACAATGCAGGCATCATGTAGCTCAATAACATTAGATTTTGCTGTTGACACAGCTCTTCTAAATGATATCTTAACCAGTAGGCAAGCAAAGACTGAATGACTGTTCAGTGCTGCAAAAAAGATGTGGGTAATGAGTTATGAAAAAAACAAATCTAATGAGAATACTGGCACCTCCCAACCCAAGCCTTACATCAGCAGGCCAAAGGAATACAAGAGGTGAATCAATTCACATAACTTGGCAGTATCATGCAATCCAATAGGGATGTCCAGAAGGAAATAATGTCACAACCTGGGAAGGTGGCCGCTGCGTTCACCAGCTTAGGCAGGCAGAGATGGCAGAGCCTTGTTTGTGCTCTAAAATTTGACCATGCAGGAAGAATTCAGATGTTCAGTCTCCCAACTGCTCAAACATTTATATGGAGTGATGGTTTTTGCTGGTATAGTGATGCCCAAGGTTAGGCAGGACTTACCTGCCCTGAAAAGAAATCCTGAAGAATTGTTTCTTCCTTATAGAAAGAGACACTGAAATGGAAATGCAGGGGTGATCCAGCGAACAGGGCATTGATCTGGGTGTTCTGGTTCTATTCTTGCCGCTGTATGATCTTAGGCAAGTCATTTCACCTCTGTGAAGTGTAATCTGTATGTGGTTGTATTAATATGTGTCTGTGCAGCAACTAACACAACGGGGCCCTGATGTCTGTTGAGTCCTTCAGGCCCTTATGTAACACAAATAGCTAGTAATAATAATAAGGGGAGAAAAAGAAGAACATGGAGAGAGAGAATGGGATGAATCCACGCTCCTACCAGTTATGACTCCATTGACTTGAGTGGAGTTATTCCTGATTCTCATCGCTGTCTTTAAGAGGGGAATCAGGTCCTCACTCTAAGCGCTTACGTAAAGCCCCTGTGTAATGGCATGGATCTGAAGGGTAACAGGTAAGCCAACCTGCCAGTTTCCTCTAAAGCGTGGGCTGGGTTTGTTGCTGTAGCCCAGCTTCAAGTGATTATCCTTCCATTATGCCAAGCTCTGGAGCAAATGTTGACTCATCAGCCTTCACTGCCAGCACCATGAAAGGCTATACAACAGAATCCCGACAAGGACTGGAGTTGAAAAGAGAGACTCTGGCTATACTGGATACAATATTGATTATAGTGGGAACCTACCTGGAGACAGGATTTGGCCATAAGTGGCAAGTGATGCTCCACTGGCCAAAAATATCATAGCTGTGTGAGATGGGTGGGGGTGGCAGGATTCCTGGGGGACCATGTATGGGGCTGCAGACCCTGTTCCAGGAGGAGACCGGGTTCCATGCCTATGGCTCCTGGCACTCTCATGCTACTCCTCAGCTCCCTCCCACCCCCCCACCCCCAGCTGCGCAGCCATTGCTTCTCCCTCTGTGCCTGCCCTGCTACCTCCAATCAGAAGGCTTTGAGGGGAAGCATGATGTGGTTCTGAGTAAACCTCTTCCCAGGCTGCAGAATGCTGATGTCCTGTTGGGCTGTACAGAGGAGTTCTGAAGCCTCCTGGAGGGAAGGAGCATGCAATAATACAGTTGCCTCTCTCCTCGCTCCATCAGCCCCTCTTCTCCACCCGTCAGGCCCCATGTTATGGCTTGGGGTCGGTCCCGTCCTGTTGGAACCAATGCTATCTTTTTTGCGACTAGCAAAGCAGATGCCGGCATCTGAGTCCATTGCCCATCACCAGCAGAAAGATGAAACCTGCAATAAGGCAGCAAAGTGTTCACTGTTCCCCTTCTTTTTTGCTCAGTTGGCAGCATCTTTGTTTTCCTGACTTGGGTGCGCAGGCTTTGACTGCCTTTGAAGTTTGCTCAGACGCGCTTTGGGCAAATGAGCGTGGAGTGTTCTTGCTCTGAATCTAACAGGAGATTTCCATTTCCCTGACAAAAAATTTAGCAGCTTGTTTGTTTTGTCACTGCGTTTGCAGCGTAGGTGCTGCTGATTTGACCGGTTTTGTCTTTCAGCTTGAAATAGGAAAGGGGGACGGGGGAAGTCTATAACGAGGCAGGATGTCTGTCTGCTGCTTGGGCTTTGGGTTCGGAATTGCACGTACAGGACAGAACAGTGAATGCAGCCCCAGGGGAGAATCTCACATGTTGGTTGTGATGTCAATGACAGCATGCTGTGGCAGCCCTGTGGCATGTAGGAATGCTGCATGCTGGAATGGAGAAAAATAAAAATAAATGGGGAGATACGTTAATGAAACTTGTCTGCAGCAGCAACCAAGTTCCAGGTGACTAAAGGAAAGTGAGCCATTTGGAAAGAAGGCAGGCAGATCATTAGAAGGTAACTGCTATGCTGATAGATGCTGGTGGAGAGATTCATTGGTTGTCTCTAACTGAGCACCTGTGTAGAATCCTGGAGCTTTTTAGCCGTTTCCTTTCTGAAAAAAAAGGGATTGTCTTTTCAGAATTCAGCCTGCAGGGCAGGAAATCCACGTTGAAGGCAGATGGAAATGTAAGGCTCTAAGACTGTGCAGCACATATCTGAGTGTTATGTGTAATATCGGCGCACGGAGAAGGAAAAATCACAAGGGAGAGAATGAGTGGCATCAACCATGGTTGTAGCTCCCAGCTCCGCAGGCTGGTTTTGTTCTGTAAAATCTTCTGACTCTGAGTTCCGAAGCGCATGCTGCATTGCTATAATCTCTCCTCCTTCACTTACTGACTTCCTGGATGTTGTCCAATTGAAAAGGGTCATGCCAGAACAATTCAGTGTTCCAGTACCTTCTCTTATATTGATATGGGAGCTGTTTAGAAAATGGCAATTGTTTTTGTGGAACGTTAACAGAAAATTCATTTTTTTTATTCAACGTTTTTTATCTAAAAATTTAAAAACTAAAGAAACTCCTTCTCCCTTTTCCTCCCGCTCCTATTGCCCCCTCCCCCCACCGATTCCAGCTGCAAAACATTAAAAAAAAAATGGAGAAAGGGAATGATGAAACTGGCACGGGGGACTTTTTAGTCTCTGAAAACCAAAGTTATTTCTGTTTCCCACTGAGAAATTCTTAATTTTTTTAAAATGAAGAATGTTGACCAGACTCCTTAATCCGCTTTCCCAAATCCGTAGCTTTTGTGGAGGTGTAATGCAGTGGTGCAAGTAGAATTCATTTCTTACTGGTACTCTGCACCAGCTTATGGGAGGGGGGGGGCGGCAATGTGACCTCCCCACATGACCCGCCACGTGACTCCTCACGTGACCACCTCCAGCCTGGGACCCCGCACTTTCCCTCTCCCTTCCCCATGATCCATCCCACATTACCTGGAAGGGCTCTGTCCTTCTCCCGCTGCGCCAGAGGCTCTGAACTGCAGGGCTCTCTAGAACCGCTGTGGTGAGCCCAGCCGTGTCCTCTGGTGGGGCTGCTGTACAGACCCCAGACGGGAGATGCAGGCATGCAGCTGCGTGGAGGGGCTGGGGGCAGTACAGCTGCATAGGAGGAGCTGCAAGTTTCACTGCTGAGGTTCCCGAGAGAGCCCTGCAGGTCAGGGCTCTCCCGGGAACCGCAGCGGTGAAAGGAGCAGAATGTAGGGCCACTGGGCGGGCCCCAGCCCTGTCCACCGGCGGGGCTGCTGTACAACCCCCAGACAGGAGATGCTAGACTCAACTGCGTGGAAGGGGTGGGGGGTGGTTCAGCCACTTCTCAAGAGCTTCTGGCGTGGGACCACCCAGCAGCCCCACGTTCTGCTCATCCTGTGTCTTTCCAGTACGGCGTACCGGCTGTAAATATCTTACTGGTGCGGTGTACCGGACCATACCGCCCTACTTGCACCTCTGGTGTAATGTGACGGAGAGTATCCTCTTTTTTTCTCCCTCTTCCCTCCACCTCCAAACACAATGCTGCTTACAAAGGTAAGCTCTGACTAACACTTCCCCATCATGCCTGTCCTTATACAGGGGCAGAAGGCTTATTGTGCCAGCTGTCCCCTTTATAACCACATGTTTGGATATCCTCTGTTTTTGCTTGTCACCAGTCACCCAGTGGGCATGCTTCTGGTGACAGGATGGTCTAGTGGATAGAACACTGGGACTTAAGAGACCTGGGTTCTAGTCCTGGCTCTTCCACTGCCCTGTTATATGACCTTAGCCAAATCACTTTGTCTATCTGTGTTTCTGTTTTCCCCTCCCATCCTTTGCCTGTCTTGGTTACTATTTAGAATGTATGCTCATGATGTCAGGGAACATGTACAATGCCTAGCACAATGGGGCTGAACCTTGTTTGAGGTCTGTAGGCATTACTGTAACACAACTAATATATGGAAATAGAGACATGGAAGAAGGATGCAGGAAAGAAACAAGAAAGCCGATGGCCCACTCTGAAAAGGAGGGACAAATATAAGAGAATGATGCAATTATTGACTCTCGGGTCGTAAGTTCCTCCACTGGATTTTATCATAGAATTAACCCAAAAGTTATTTTACTTTTACATTTGATGGTGTTTGCCAGCAGAAAGAAAGTTACCAGTATTTATTTTACTAACATTTGGGTGTCTCCTTATTCTTCCTGCCCCTTTAAGTGTGTAGGACCTTGACAACTGGCTGTATATGATATGGATGATCATATGATTTCCATAGTGAGAAGTTGGGGGAAATCTGGAGGGGAAAAACATGTTTAAGACACACAAACTCACTCATTTTCTAGTCAAGCTTCTGTTGCTAATGAAATGCAGACAGTTGTGCCTAAACATCTGACGTGTGAAGATCAGCACTAGGTTGTACTAAGTAAAGATTATGACACCCTTGTGTTATTTGTTTAAAGCTGACTCATGCTGGCAGTATTAGGTTACATTTTAGGGACACTACTGTGAATTATTTGAAGCTGTATCTTGCATGCATTGTAGCAGCTGTAAATATCAGTTAAGCAACTTTCATAAATTATACCAGAGGCATTTGTGTGTTATATAAGAAAAATATCCTTGTACATAAATGAGGCTCTATCTTTAACTATTTGAAAACTGTGTTAAAGCTGAATATATATGGATTTTAGACCGTGCAATTAAGGGTTGTGTCTAAATGACAGTATCAGGAATGCAAACTTATTCTGTAAGTAGAAATGGTGTAATATACATGCTAAATTGTTTTGCCATTAATACGCGTTGTTTATTTGTTTATTTTATTATTGCAATAGCATCTAAAGGACCCAATTGGGAATCAGCACACAAGGCACTGCACCTGGGTATACACTCACTCTTTCTCTCCTCCTTCCCCCACAACCTCCCCAAAAATGCTATCTGGCCCCAAAGATCTTACAAGTCCGGTGTCACTGCTTCAGACGACGACCAGAAAAGTAAATGCAGGATAAATCATTTGGCTATGGAAGTCAGGCTCTATGCACACTTCAAAGCTTCCACACTCATTTCGCTATTTATTTTCATTTCTAGAGAGAGCTTCTGTCCAGCTCTTGGCTGCAGCTGACCCATGTGACTCAGTCAGACATCCTCCTTCCAAAAAGTTGTTGCGTAGATTCGTAGGGCTATGTTTGGTCTTTGCCCAGTAATTTTCCCATTGAAGTCAACAGGGATGCACAGAATGGAGACCATAATATGCCTGCATATGCTGCCACTCAGATGAAGTCAGAGGCAAATTGTCCTTCCTGCCTGTAAGGGACTGCAGAAGACTCTGTGACGGCCTGCCTAGGGAAGAATGCTTTCTCGTGCAGACGGTTACTATCGGTCAGGGTCGGACATGAGGAAGCAGTCGAAACAGGTCCTCAGCCGGCCTTGACTGCCTCGTGTGGCCCCTTGCTGGGAAAGGAGCACGACCCCTTAGTAGTTATACATGAGCTGATAATGTTAAGTGTATATTAATGCCTGCTATCCACCCCTTCGTTGGACTCCGTCCCAGGCATTGCTCCGGTGCGCTGCGCTCTCCACCTCCGTGACAGCAACGCTTGGAGTCCCCGTTGCAGGTGTGTCACTTACCTTCGATAAAGCCAATAATTTGCTGCTTTGCTGCGTTTGAGCCTCGCTTTTTCGGAGCACCCCTGCCAGGCCCCCCTCTCCCACCCCGGGCCTATACCAGAACACTGCCCTCTCCGGATGGACATGACAAAACATGTTGGAACAGAGTTTGGGGAGGTGCAGAAGAGGGGAGACTGCCATGTCTGTGGCATTCCCTGCTCTTCCCCTGGCTCGATGGGGTGCCCTGTGTGGATAGGGACGGGGCTCCAGGAGGGGAGGGAGTAGTCTGAATGCAGCTGAATGCCATATTTAGCATTGCCCCTCACCAGTCCCATGAGTATCCCCCAAATTAGCTAATGCTGTTTGTTAAACAGCTCCTCGCTAAGAGGTGGCAAGCGGCGAGCCTCTGGAGCCATGTTGCTGGGGCGCAACCCTCCATTGGATCTCTGAAGAGCTAACTCTAAATTCCCAGGCAGTTCCTGAAGGGCTTGCCTCGCCTCCTTATCTCTCTCATCTCCCCTTGATGGAGCACTCCTACAGTTTTATCACAAACTCAGGCTGACCTCTAGAGGGACTCAGAATTTCTTCATCATCATCATCATCATCATCACCATGTTCCTATTATGCTTCTGGCATTTAGGGCAGTGACGAAGCTCCTCCACTCCTGGCTGTTTCTGGCAAGTCTTTCAATGGTTCCCCAGCTGTGCCCCAGGGTTTTCAATTTGGCTTCCACAGCTCTTCACCATTTTGTTTTTGGGTGGCCTCATTTTCACTTGCCTTCAGGTGTCCATCTTATTGCTACTCTGGTGATGGAATCAGTTTCCCTTCAAAGCACATGGCCAATCCATCTCCAAGGCCTCCCGGCAATGATGGTGCTCAGATCCTCTTGGCTGCACTGTTTCAATAGATCTTGGTTTGAGATTGTTCTGGGCCAAAAAATATGGAGGATTTTTCTGAGGCAGGTTGTATGGAATGAAGACAGTTTGGACATGTCCTACTTTCTCATTCCCCAGCATTCTGCACTATAAAATAGTGTTGAAAGTTTGCAGCTCTGATAAATCTTGAGTTTGGTTTTGGTGTTATATTTTAATGATTTCCAGGCTGTTTTTAAGTTCCTGAAGCTGTTCTTGGCTTTATTGATTTTGTTCCGGATGTCTTGGCTTGTTCCACCATCCTGGTTGATGGTGCTGCCCAAGTATGTGAATGTTTCTATATTGGTGAGAACATAATCCTCCAGCCGTACTGGTGATGGTGAGGCAATATTAAAGGTCATGATATCTGTCTTATTACGGTTGATTTTCAGTCCAATTTGCTGGCTGAATGCATTGAGTTGGGTTGTTTTTTCTTGTATATGGTGTTGGGTATATGATAGGAGAGCGACATCATGCACCTGGGGAAATCTTGCCCCCTGCCTTTGCAGCCACATAAGGTTCTGACAAGGGCAGTCAGGGGACCCACCACTGCATAGATCCTTCATCCCTCCATCTGTGGCAGGAGGCAAATAGGAAGCATATATTGCTTCCACGGAGGGGCTTCACAGCTTCTGAAGGAGAGTTCCTTCACCCATTGTGTCACTCACCACCCAGCCTAGCTGTACTCAGGCTGGGGACCTACCTGAGAATTCTGGAATAATTGTATAGACACAATAATAAAAATATGTAGTTCATGTAAACATACATTTGCTATAATATCTATATTACACTAGCACCTAGGGGCGCCAACCAGGATTGAGTTCACAGTCTACTGAATGTTGTGCAGACATATCTGAAGACATGCTCTGTGCCTCTGAGTTTATAATACAAAATGACAAGTGACATCCGGAAGGTAGGAGAGGAGGGATATAGTCATATAGGGCTTCATCCCAAGCCCATTCACATCAATGGACTTTGGAATCTTTCTTTAAGCTTCACTATGGATTTTGGATTGAGACCCATGTATGTTTGCAATGTTAGTGAATATTACCATATCTTCCTGTCTGCACAGAGAAGCTGTGATGATGAGAGAATTCTTATAGAGCAAAATGTATTGAACTATCACTCGCTTTTGGCAAAAACAAACCCTGTTATGTAGTTTTCCTATAATAAAAACAATCATTCTTCAGTCATAGCTTTATGATTAAACACTACTGAGGCAATGTTTCTTCTTGTCATCTTATTTTGCATATTTCCCAGACTGCAATGCAGTGAAGCCTTTTGTGATATTAACTAGATTATAAAAATGTCATGTCAGATTTGAAAACTGTCACTAACACGGGAGTTTTAATTATGAATAAATTAAAAAAAGAATAGAGAGAAACGGCTTTTCCTATGGCAATGAGATTTTTTGCATTATGCACAAATACTAAAGCTTAGAAATGTTCAATGGCTAAAAAGTAAAAGTGAGATAAGAGAATGGATTATTCTGGAAACTAAAATGGAGAAAAAGTAAAACTGACAAAACATTACAATTCAAATGATGTCTTTACAGGAGTCATTACAATAGAATTAATGTTGTGAGAAGTGCTGGCTTGTCCCTGCATCTCGGAGCAGGCTGCTCCAGGTAAGGACGTACACTCTGGAGAGTGATTGCAAGAAGTGATGTCTGTCTAGTGGTTAGAGCCGCAGATTCATAGAGCCCTGATCGAGCAAAGAACATGCTCAAACACCATTGGGGTTTGATTCTGACTGACACTAAGGTCTGACATGCTAGCAATGTAAAGGGGCCTTCCATTTGGAGTAAATGTAACCTTCAGCTACTTTAAGGCCCCATGACGCTGCCAGAGCTTTGTAAAGGGGGCCCGCCGTGTGGGCTCACGTGTTTAAACATCAGTATGTGCTTAAATGTCTTGCTGTCTTGGGGCCTAGGATACTCTGTTCTCCTCCAGGCACTGCTACTAAATCGCTATGTTCCCTGGAACAAAACACACATCAGTAGATTCTGCCACCCTTACACACACTGGGTGGTACCCTGCCCCACAGACAGTCCTACTGATTTCCCTGAGACCCCTGACAGAGTAAGGTATTACCCAGCATGTGGAGAGTTATATCTGGCCCATAATCGCCCTGTAACTTAGTTTATCCGTCTGCCGAATGGGGCGTAATGCTTCCTAACCTCACACAGGTGGGGTGGTGAGGCTTGGTGAATGTGTGGGAGTCCCCGGTGAAAAGCACGGTGCCAGTGCAAAGAAGTCTTAGGTCAGACCCAACCACAAAGGTGGGCAGGGTTAATTGCCTACAGCGTGGATTGCTCCCCTACTTAATGACAGTGAGAGACACATCAGTAATAGCGGAGCCTCAGCACGCTCGCTGCTCCAGGGAGGAGGAGGAGAAGAGGCGGGGGTGGGACCTTTGGGAAGAGGCTGGAATCGGGGCGACCCCCTCCAGCCCCCTGCCATGAGCACCCCCGCGACCCCAGCCCCCTGCCCTGACCCCTGCACCCCCTTACACACCCCCTGCCCTACTCCTGCACCCTCAGCCCTCTGCCCACCCTGTCCCCTGCTCCCTCCTCATATAGCCCCAGCCGTGATCCGTGCACCCCCTCACACCTCCCCAGCCGCCTGCCCTGACCTCTGCACCCCCTTACACACCCCCTGCCCTACTCCTGCACCCCCAGCCCTCTGCCCACCCTGTCCCCTGCTCCCTCCTCTCATAGCCCCAGCCCTGATCCCTGCACCCCCTCACACACCCCCAGCCCCGACCCCTGCACCCCCTCACACACCCCCAGCCCCCTGCCTGACTCCTGCACCCCCAGCCCTGACCCCTGCATCCCCCTCACACCTCCCCAGCCCCCTGCCCTGACTCCTGCACCCACCACACATACGCAGCCCCCACACACCCCATGTCCTGACTCCTGCACCCCCCCACATCTCCACCCCCACCCTGAGCACCAAACGGGAGCTCCTACACTGCCTCCCCCATTCCCACCTGCACCCCTCGCACCAAACAGGAGGTGCCCGTGTAAGCACTCCACACCCCAACCTCCTGCCCCAGCCCTGAGCCCCCTCCCGCACCCTAGCTCCTGGCCAGACCCCACACCCCAAAGTTTTTTTACAATATTGGGAAAGGTCGCTAAGTGGTCCACCGAGACTCTCCACGATTTTCAAGTGGTCTGTGGAAAAATAAGTTAGACTACAAGAAAAATCAAGGTACCTCACTTTATTTTCATGTACTTCCTATTACGTATAGAAGGAGGATGAAGAAAAAAGAATGAAAAACGGGGGCTGGGGGAGAAAAGAGAGAATGTTCTTTTTCTTGGCAGGGGCCCCAGGAGGGGCCCCAAAAACGAAGCTGAACATAGGGCTGGGGGGTCCCCACTAACTCTAAATCCACCCCTGTCGGTCACGTCACCTGGGCTGGGGATACTGTGTCAGCTGATCCACCCCAGTCTCCAACCTACCTGGGCAGTACAGCAGACATGGCTCTGCCCACTATCTCCTCTCTGCTCCCTAGCCCACCCCCCACTTGCATCCCCCCTCCCTCCCAGCTTAAAAATGATTGCTTGCCCCTACCCCCCCAGGTTGCCAGGTATTCACCCACGGAAGCTTATGCTCCAATACGTCTGTTCGTCTATAAGGTGCCACAGGACCCTTTGCCAGTTTTAGACTGGAAACTCCAGTAGAAAACGGGACCTGAGCATCCGGTTAGCACGGCTGACTGGAAACTAAAAGTCCGGTTATCGGAGTAACCGCATTAGCCTCCACTCCTCCCACTCCTGACACCCACCCCAGAGAGCTGGAGGAGAACCTGTCCTGCCGCCCCGGGAGGAGGGGCAGCTCAGTGCAGAGAGAGACGAAGAGAATGGGCTAGAACCAGGTAGGTACCTGCTCTATGTGGGCAAGGGCCAGGGGGGAGGGGATCCCCAGCCCTACTGCGCTTGCAGTTTACCCCTGGCCCCTCCCTTGCTCCAGGGACCGTGTGTGCTTTTACCCCTAGCCCCTTTTACAATCATTCCCAGGGGGGCCCAGAAATATATTTGGTGCCGGGCCCACAAAAAAGTTAATCCGGCCCTGGCAGTAGTAGGGAGTTTTGCCATTGACTTCAACTGGAACAGGATGAAGCCCACTGTGCCAGCTTTGCTGGTTTTTCTCTGGTATTCAGGCAATCCAGGGGTGGGTTGGATTGGGGAGGGGCTGACTCTTCCTCTTTTCCCCCCACCCCCACCCTTACACATAAATAAAACAGTTCAAGCTTTGAACAGAGAGAAAGAGAGAGACACCTGTCAGTCAGTTCTGTGGCTCTCTAGCCCTGCGGCATGGTGATATTTTTCATTCACTTGTTGCCTAGCTTTATTTTCATGTCCAACAGGATGTAAGATATTCTGAAATTGAGTGTGGGGGTGTGTGTGACCCCAATCACCTTGTTTGGTCTCCTGACTCGCACAGCTCCAAGTTATGTTTGCTCCAGAGAAACTCTTGCACAGCTTGCAGTGGTCGAATCCACAGCATCTAAATTAGAAAATAGTCTGTATTTGTTTGTGGGTCGGGGGAAGGGAGAGGGGAACAACAAATGCTGCAATATCATAACTGCAGTTAATTTAAAGGCCAAAAATAAAATCAGTACCTCCATCTATTTTCCTGACAAAACTTTTCAACACAAGAGCTCAAATGCATTAGCAACCCCCACATTTAGTTAGGAGCTAAAGTGGTATTTCATGTTGAAATAGACTTATTGTTATCCATTAGATCTGGTAAATTTATTTCAAAAAGAGACTATCTATTTCATTACATTTTATATTACTTTGTATAATAAATCATTTTTCACTAGAAGCCCCCGCCTAAGATGAATTTAACTGACTTTATAAATAATGGGTCAATATCAACTTTATCATAAATTCATTTAATCTTTGGATCCAGGCCCAGTGGGTTCTTTTGTATTGCTTTCTTGCAAATGATCCATAATTCATAATTAACTTTGACTTAAAAATGTGACAATGCATTTTCTTTGTGAAGTGCCAGGGTGTGGGCTTTCTTTCCCTTTAATTTTCAATGAAGAAAAATTAATTCCCCCTTAATTGCAGGTTTAGATAATGTTAATTTCAATTTACTGCTCTGCGTTGCATGGCATAGCTTGAAATTTGCCTGGCAATAAGAAAAAAAGGATAAAAAAAAATACACACTGGCAGAAACAATGCCTGGAGGAATAAGTCTAATTGCTGTCAGCAGCTCAGAGAGCTGCCGGGAGAATTCATGTTTCTTAATTCAGCCAAAAGATATTAGTTTCAGTTCTCTTATTACCAGTGCTATTGGCTCTTGCAACAGCTGCTATTCACAGCAAACGTCAACATCTCGAGGTAGCACTGAGAAAGAAGGTAAGTTTCAAGCTGAGGGAAGATTTGTTACGTGTAGCATCGTAGGACTGGAAGGGACCTCGAGAGGTCTTCTAGTTCAGTCCCCTGCACTCACAGCAGGGCTAAGTATTAACTAGAGCAGCGGTTCTGAAACTATGGGTTGGGACCCCATTTTAATGAGGTCACCCAGGCAGCATTAGACTTTCTGGGACCCAGGGTTAAAGCTGAAGCCCGAGGTCTACCCTCACTGGGGGCAGTGGGGTTCAGGGTGCAGCCCCCTCTCCCCCCACCCAGGGTGGCGGGGCTTGGGTTCTGACACCCTTCCCCCCAAGGGGTCATGTAGTAACTTTATTGTTAGAAGGGGGCTTGCAGTGTAATGAAGTTTAAGAACCCCTGGTCTAGACCCTCCCTGACAGGTGTTTTTCTAACCTAGGCTCTTAAAAATCTCCAATGATGGCGATTCCACAACCTCCCTAGAAAATTTCTTCCAGTGCTTAACCACCCTGACAGGAAGTTTTTCCTAAGGTCCAAACGTCCTCTATGCCATTGACCGGAAAAATTCCATAACCCTGCATTATCTAAAGGTATCACCATTGTCTTCAATGGAAGTGTTTTTTAAAAAAAGTCATGCAATTTTGCACCACTGGAGACAGGGTAGTGGGACGCTTGGTAGGAGTCCACTGGCTGCTAGGCAGTAATCAGAGCGAGTATTTTTCTGGTTAGCGCCTGGCTTTTGTGAAGAAATCATCCATCAAAGGGAGTGAGTGTGATGATTTTTGACCAAAACCAAGCCCACAAATGTTTGTGAAAATTATGGGATTTCAGTGTTGCAATCTGGAGGTGAAAGTCTAGAAGCTTGTCTGAAAGTCTGTGGTAATGTAATGTGCGACCAAATCAGCGAAGTCAAAGAAATATAATCCTCTAATGTGTGCTGTGCAGTTGTGAGGAAGGGGAGATGAAGGTCAATAGATGCAGAATGTAAAATGACACCAGGAGACCAATGTTGGCCTCAAAAACGTGATTTAAACGTCTGCTCATTCTTGTGGTGTTTTCTCTTCTGGAGTTAGTCCTTTATGATAGTCAGAGTGAGATACTGGATCCTGCCCGTCATGGATGGCTCCCTCTACTGTGAGTTACACCCATGGGAGTTGTGCTGTTGAATCCAAACCCAAATCTAACCTGGATTCATCCTCAAACCCCAAAGTGGAATTCTAGCCCAAATCTAATCCAAATCTAAACTCTGCTTCCTTGGTCCATCTCCAGTTATAAATTAGCATGACAACTACCTCCTGTGAAACTTTGGTTGGTCCATAGAGTTTTGAAGGCAGGCTTTCTCATAAGTTCTTATTTTAATTGTGCTAGGCACAGGAGAGTATGACCCACAGAAAATTACTGTTTTAGGCAAGATTAAATAAAGGAAGCTAAAGGCAAGCAGCAGTACTATGTAAAAGAAACAGCTGATAGGGGAGCAAGTCTCTTAAGATCACACAAACCTAATGTTGATTCTTAAGCTTTGTTTGCAATGTTGTTGGAGCCGCGTTGGTCCCAGGATATTAGAGAGGCAAGCTGGGTGAGGTAATATCTTTTATTGGACCAACTTCTGTTGGTGAAAGAGACAAGCTTTAAAGCATACACAAAGCTCTTCTTCAGGTCTGGGGAAAGTATTCAGAGTCACAGCTAAGTAGAAGGTGGAACAGATTGTTTAGCATAAGTAGTTAACACATGTTGGAAGAGGTTTTCAAAGTAAAGTGGCCATGCTTAATCTTGTCACACATCATGATTGAACGCATACAATCAAATTCAAAATACTGAAAGCCTAGCTGAGGTTGTAGATGTTTGTTCAGATTCTTTTTATTTCTACTATATCCTCCTGGTCACCTAATTACTTCCCCAAGTTGTTCTTCTTTATACCTGAATTGGAATTCATTGCCCATTGTTCAGACTCTGTTTTTGTCCACTTTCATGGAAGTCATTTTCTTGGCTGCAATAGATGATCAAAATGTTCAGTCAGTGCCACGCAGAACCTACTCAGAATGAAATTACCAGTATACTCTTGCCCCTTTGGCCAGAGTGACTAGCCAAAATTCAGGGCCTTGAAGGTTGTTTCCATGAGGGGATAAGAAATCAGGGAAACTCGCCAGAAATCTTCTTGGTGGAATCTTGTTTATTTACAAAAAATGTTCACAAAGTCCTGTATTCCCACAGTGGAAACCAAGAGCAAGCAGTTTTCATGCTCAAAACCCCCCAGATTGCCACTCCAGCAAGTTCTGTGTCCTAGAAGCTCTGTTCCTTTGCTTCCTCTCAGGATCAAACTCACAACTCCTCCTCCAGACGTTCTCTGCCTCCAACACACACAGCTGGCAGCTGGTATCCTAGCCCCTGAGTTTATAGCCTGGTAAACCCGTTAAACTACCCGGGTTAGCTCTGGCTTGCCATGCGCCACCATTGTCTGCAGCTATGTTTGCTACATAAAGGGGCTTGAATGCTTCTCTGAGCCTGAAAGAGTGCTTGGCCCAGCCGCTGGCTTTAACAAGGTCTGTGATTGTCTGTGGATCAAAGGCCTGACGGCAGCCAGTACCACAGCAGTGCTATAGTCTATACCTGGCATTCACGTTTCTGGCCATTCTTCTTCATGCTGGAAGTGCAGAACTGCGCCTGTTTTTATTAGATAATTTTCTGTTTGCACTTTGAGATGCAAAATGGTGCGTTTTCCTTGCCCTGTAGCCTATTCTGCCATACTCCTCAGACCACATCCTGGAAGAGAGCCTCTGAGGAACTCTTGTGGTGGCGGAGATGAATGTGGTACAGATTAAATTAAAAAGTGAAGCAGGAAGCTTCAGCGGTACTGGAACCGCTGTGCGCTCTCCTGACTTGTGCACTGATGTGTTTCAGGTTTTTTCTTGCACTTTTCCCCTACCTGATCACTAATTCCGTTTGGAAGGAGCCCTTTTTCTTTCTCATTAATCATCTCTGACATATAGCGGGTGATTTTTTTCCTTTCGTGTTCAAGGTCAGCCTCATCCCATGACAGAAAAGCATGCACGGCATCTTTTAATCAATGATCTGAGAACGGAGGGAGGATGCAGTGCTTTGATTCCTTAATGTGCTTTATGCAAGAGATGCTCTTCTGTTGTCTGATAAACGCACCGCAGAAACAACATCATCAGTCACTTCCTGGTTCTCTGGCCACATTTTTCTCCGGCAGGTAAATGAGGGATGATTTGGCTGAGATTAAAGTAAATGCTGCTACTGAGACCTTCTGCAGGATAGTACTAAGGCTCTCCATAAGATTGTCCAATACAGACACGACCCTATGGAAATACTGCATGGTCTCTGAAATGCTAGTTGTTGCTTCCTGTTTGAATTGTGTAAGGCAAAGTTGAGCTGTTTTAGATGAGTAGTCAATGCTCCATTGCAAGGTGGCTTTGTGGTATAGCAAAGAACTGGGAGCCTGAGTTCTGATCTGGATCATCTTATGTAAGCTTAGGATTTAAAATCCTTCCTCATCCCAGATGCATAGTAGTCTTGTTTTTGCAGTGTCATGTAAATTTATGGCTCTATATATGTTGATTGATAAAAATCAAGACCTCACTAAAAATGGTTACTGCACCTGGGTAAACAAAATGACAAAGGGTCTCTGTATTGCATTATAATTATTGTTTTGTTTAAAGCCTTAGGAGTACATTTTAACCTGTGAGCGTGTGCTGAGGACCAGGGCCAGGTCTATACACAGCACAAATCCCACTTAAATCCTATTTTGAGGACTGAAGTGGTGTTTGAGCCTTGTAGTGGCCCTCTGCACAGGGGGTAAGTTTCACCCTTAAACCGTGATTCCTTTTGGGCAGTTTTGTATAGGGATGGATGAACTGGTTCAAATAACAGAGATGAACAGACTCCCAATCTTCCCACTCTTTTGTACTCCCTGGTTGCATTCAGAAGCAGAAGTGCTGGAGCTAGGACTATGTAAATAATCGAATATCCCTCTCAGGTGCAGGTCTGGGGGAAAAAAATCATTTGGGGTCAATTCAAACCAAAAACGTGTTTGAAAATGTTGGTGAATGGAAATGTCAAAAAATATTGAAAATGAAACATCTTTCCAAATGTTTAGTTTCAGAAATGCCAAAATGAACAGTGTTGACATTTCCATTTTTTTTTTTTCAACTAAAACAGTTCTCCAAAATTGACCTGAAGTTACAAATTCTTTTGGTTGATCCAAATCTACGTTTTTTCACCAAAAAAAAAAAAAAAAGGTTTTGTATGGAAAATGTCACCCAGCTAATTGGAATGCCCTACAGGGAAGCTGTAGGGCAGGCTTGCTTCTGGAAGACACTGAGTTGTGCTTCAGAACTGAACAGCCAAAACTCTCTTGACTCTCAATAAAAGTTCAGGTTCTCGGACAAAGAGTCAGAGTTCTGGTCTGTCCACATTTAATTGCTGATCCCATGCTGAATGAATGTCATTTTCAATCTGCAACTCCATGTGGATTCACTCCTGCTGTCACACTTCATGCATTGGTTGGAATAGAAGGCCTGTGTACAAAGCTGCTACCTGACTGGGTCTCAGTGTTTTTAAGTGACAGAGAAGTGTTTTTGCTTATTGGGAAAGTTTGGATAAACTTCCAGAGATGAAAAGCGAAAGTGTTCTCCCTGGTAACATAAAGACAGCAAAATGACTAACTTTGCCAGTTTCTCTGCAGCTGTGAAATGCTTCACACCATTTATTGACAGGTGTGATAAGCATCTCAGAATAACTTTGCAAGTTAACCACTTCCAAGTCAGAAAAGTAGAAGCAGAGTTGAAAAAAGGAAGTTAATAGGAAAATCCCGCCTGTTAGGCTTGCAAGAGTGATGACCCTATGCTAAGAGGACTCTAATACAGTGGGGTGTTAGACCTTTCCTCCCTCTTTATAAAATCAGAATCTATTGAATGAGTTTGCACAGTCTTCCAGCTTGGATTTTCAGCTGAATGTGCAGAGAACCAGTACTTAAACTGATTGCCAGTTTCTAGGCATGCATCTCTGTCTCTGTCTCCTGGGCCTTGTTTGCTGTACGGCATTGTTCTGCTGCTGAAAATAGAAACAGTGAAAGAGAGAAAAATAAAGGTTTCAGTGAAGTTCTCAGCTTTTTTATTAGCTTTGAATTTAGCACATTTTTATATGGGGTGGGGAGGGCTCAACCTCCTCTAACAAATCATTTATCTGTTGAGTGTCTACTTATGGTGTATATTGGTTAAAAATCCAGTGAAAGAGTCAATTAAATTCCCTCTGCTGATTGAATAAGTAGGAGGATGCAATAATGCATTTACCAAAAAGTGTTTTTATGTACATAGTTCAAATTTGTACAGAAGACCAAACAACAAAAGCAGTGGACAATCTGACCTATGCTGCACTACCTAAAGAGCGGACCTTGCAGATTGTTTGGAGGTCTGGGTCAGCACTAACTCTCAAGTTAACTTATTTTCTGGGCAAAACCCACCCTGTACTTAGCTTGTAAGTAGAGCTGGTTGACATTGTTCACAGGAAAGAGTTTTCAGTAAAACATGCAGATTTGGTGACAGGAGAAGAGTTTGTAAATTTGTCTATTTTGCCAAATTGTTTCTGTTGACAGGGGGAACAAAAATTTTTTTTAAAGCCCTGAATGTCAAAATGTTTTGATTTGATATTTTTGAAACAAAACATTCTGATTTTAGGACTTTTCATTTCAAAATTTCCTTTCATTTCATTTTAAAACGTAAAAGATTTTAAAATGATCAAAATGAAACATTTTGTTCAACCCAAAACAGATTTTTTTCATTTTTTTCTGGAATTGCCAGCATATTGAAAAATCAATTATTTTCCCAGCACTTTGGAGCAGGGACTGTCTTTTTGTTCTGTGTTTGTACAGCGCCTAGCACAATGGAGTCCTGGTCTGTTCTAGGCGCGACAGCAATACAAACAATAACTTTTTTCTATCAGTCTGTTGCGTGACTGCATCAAGCTGTGTAAACTTGCTTGAAGGGCCTATTGTTTGATATGTAATAATCAGCAAGACATTTAGTATTGTTTGCAATTATTCTGTGTGTTGAGTCAGTGTATATAGTGTGGTAGTGGAGCTTTGTTTTTGTGTCTTTCTACCACTTTGGCACGAATGCAGCCATCGCAAACTGGTATCAGCTTTTTTTAGTCCCACAAAAGCCCTCGATACTATTTCTCACCATCAGGTGTCTTTATTTGTCACATTTGACAGAAAAGTTATCATAGAACTTTTTATTTAGGCTTTCATCTTTTATATTAACCTAGCTTTGTGCCCTCCAGCCTCATAAAACTCGGTTGCTGTAGTTAGCAAGAAAACACTGAATTTGTAAGATCTCTGAAAATGATTGAAAGCCGCTTTCTTTAAACTAGGCATCACAATTTTAGGATCTGGTTATTTATCAAATTTACTTAGCTAATTTTATCATAAAAATTGGGGGAGTGGGGGTGGAGAAACAGGCGCTAACAAGACATGAATTGGTTATAAACATACAACCTTTTTTGCTTGAATATTTTTCCCTCCCTTGCTCCTTCATCTGAACTACTTCCATTTAAGATTAGAGCCTCCCCTCAGTGAATTCAGCTGCAAACTCTTGTTGACTCTGATGGAAACAGTAATGGGCCACGAAGTCCCAATCATGCAATCTCTGCTCATAAGCAGCTCTATTGTCCTGAGAATGATCTTGGAGGGGAAGGATCATCGTGTTATGGCACTAGATGGGGAACTGGAATGCAGGAGCTCTGCTACTGGCTTCCTGTCTGACCTTGGGCAAGTCGCTTAACTTCTCCATGTCTCATTCTCCCATTTGTAAAATTGGGATGTGCCTTTGCTCGCATCCTTTGTCTAGTTAGATAGGAAGCTCCTCAGGGTAGGGATTCTCTCTTACTCTCTTCCTAGCTAATGAGCCACTGATCTTGCTTGTGGCCTGGAGGTTGTGGTTGTGGCAAATAGGAATAAGAAGCCTGCACCACGGAAGTTAATGGGTGAACATCACCCCTTTGCAAATAGCTCACACCAGTAGTGGGGTTTTCGGAAGTGCTCAGCTTTGGCCCAGCTCCGCTCCTTTGTTGAAGTCAATGAGAGTTTTCCCTCTCATGTCGAAGGAAGCAGTTAGGCCAGCACTGAGCACTTCTGAAAATCCCACCCACAGGCTCTGCAACCTGTGAAGCCCTATACTGAGGGGATGTGTGCAGATCCTTTGCAGAAGCCCTATACTGAGGGGATGTGTGCAGGTCCTTTCACAAGGTGAATTTCGCCCTGTGCTTGTACTGCAAATACCTAAGGGACTTACTCAGATGGATGAGTGCTTGCAGAGCCAGGCCTAGGGTATTACCAGGCCAGACAAAGCTCCAACTGGAGTCAAGGCACGCTAGGTCTGAGTAAGGCCTTCAGGGTTTGGCCACTCTCTTTGTGATGTCGTTAACTTGCCCCGGTGTATCGTAAGCAATTTTTCATCTTTGGGGTTTTGTGCTGCCTTGCCATGTCAGCAGAGAGATGATTGATTCAAGCAGGGACATTTCAGTTATTTTCTCTCTGATGATACATCTCAGTAGGCTGGCATTTCTGACGTGAGTGAAGGATAAGGAAAAATGGGAAACTCTATGCTCTCGTTCATGGTATGCCAAACGCAGCAAATGGCAGATAAGCTGACACATTTGAAATCCTCCAATTAATCATATTTCTGGCCTGTATTCAGTTATGAAATGAGGAAACGATTAAGGATGCTGATGAGACCTATAGATCAAATGGAACAATATATCATATGTTTTGGGGATAAATCCAGTTTATCTAACTCGTGTGACTCTGGTTATGGAGAGGAAGGGCCTCAATGGCAGTCCATAACCCCCATGTGTAAACTAGACTCCTAATCCCACAGACTTTGCCCCCTGGACTTGGAGGTTCAGCTTTCTCTCAACTCAGAATTAAAAATGAGTTTGGTGGTCTTATCCTAGTGCTCGGGTTTTTTGTCTGTGTCATGTGTTGCATGAAAGGCAGTGTGATCTAATGAAACTAGACTGGGAGTCAGAAAGAGCTGGGTTATATTCTTGTTCTGACACTGACCTGCTGTGTGACCTTGGACAAGTCATTTAATCTCTCTGTGCCTCTGTTTTCCATGTGGAATTTTACTTGTTTAGTTGTGAGCTCTTCAAGGCAGGGACTATGAGTTTGTACAGCACCTAGGACAAGGGGCTCCTAATCTCATTATACAGTAATACAAAAAGTAAATAGCTGTGTGATGCCTCTGTTACAAAGTCTGGAGCAAAGCTGCTTGACTGTAAGTTTCTGCTCAAGGGGGCTTGGGTCTGGAATAGCTGTGGGGGTAGGGAGTGATGCTTAGGTCTGGAGCCAACTGAAACACTTACACAGCACCTGTCTGCATTGTGCATGGTTGAACCCACATAGTCATGAGAATTACACTCACTGACAATATTTTGTTAATGAATGGACAGTATTCTTAAGCTAGTCCTTTAAGTCAGTTATATCCATCACCCCCGAGTATCATGGTGTCTGGTATCAAGGTGGAAAATGTGTTGCTACCTATCAGGAATATTCGTACGTTCATTGATTTTTTATCTTCTGTTCGTATCATGGTCATTTTCAGGTCTATATCTCTAATCAGAGATTACTTCTTAACCTAGAATGGCTCTGGAGTTTTCAGCCTTAGGAAACAATGTCAAGTTCACTAAACCTGGTACACATTTTGTGCCCTAAAGTTCTATTTATAGGGATACTTCTATGAAGAAGTCTTTGTATCAATTAAAATCCTATCTTGCTACATTATCGAGGCATTTATACCATTCTCATCAAAGTGGTATTTCAGTGCCCTCACCAAGGTATCTGAAGGTCACTGCAGTACAATTTGGTGGGTTTATAGGCTGATGGATGTCACGTTACTTGTAACATGCAGAAATGGATAACATGGGGAAAGATACAGCTATGTATGTGTGCTATCTGCATAGTTCTTACATTCCCATAGATTTACCAAGCAGCAGCATAGACTCTAAGGTATTAAGAGCATAACGCCCTGTGATGGAGTGTTCAAACCCCACACTGGGCAACAAGGGGCTAAGGGATTATTTTGGGTTTAGCCAGCCCTGCCCTGCCACACCTGCAGTAAATGCTCCATCGGGTAGAGGAATTAAAAGGCAGGGAAACAGCTCCTTTGAGGGCAGACCTGCAGCCCAGCAGTGCAGAGGGAAGGCAGAAGGCTCTGACACAACTGCCCCAAAAGTGCTCTCCCCGCAGGAATGGAGGACCCACCCCAGAAATGCTCAGAGAGGGAAGTATTCCCACTCTCCCCCGCTTGTGGACCCTGGACATTGGTAAGCCCCTCTTATATTCTTGATTTGGGCTCCCCCAGCAGGGAAAAGCCATGGGCTAAGATGACGCAATGGGTGGCGGGAGGTCAGAAGCGACGCAGGGAGAGCAGTCTAAACCTTGGTTTACAGACCGCTTGTAGCCCAAAGGGCTCTGCGTTGGAGCCCAGTGGAATGGGAGGGCCTGGGCTCCACTAGCAGCAACCCCCTGCTAGTCATGCGTTGCGATCTGACCACTAGGCCATGCTTCCCAATCAATCCCTGAATGAGGGCCATTGCCCTCCCTTAAACACCTTAGAACATCTGAGCCTTAAGTAGACAGTGAAGCATACCCATAGCCAGTGTTAACAGCCCCTAGAAATCTTGCCACAGTTAGTTATCGCCTCTGGAAACAAACTGGCCCTGTTGATTTAGACAGATTAGAAACTCAGCTAAACCCCTTCAGGCACAGCTGAGCCAGAACGCAACTCCAAGCATTTAAACAAGAGCTTGATCAGAAGCAGGAGACAAAATCAAGGCAATGGAGGCAGATCTGAACCACTGGGTCTAGTTACTTTTCTCACCAGTGTAAATCAGAATTGGCTCCGTTGTTATGTGACATTGCTGTAGAACTGCCATAAGTGGGAAGAGAGCCAGGCCCATTGTTTGTAGCCAAATTAAGGTTTCAGAGGAGCAGCCGTGTTAGTTAGTCTGTATTCGCAAAAAGAAAAGGAGGACTTGTGGCACCTTAGAGACTAACCAATTTATCTGAGCATGAGCTTTCGGGAGCTACAGCTACAGCATCCGATGAAGTGAGCTGTAGCTCACGAAAGCTTACGCTCAAATAAATTGGTTAGTCTCTAAGGTGCCACAAGTCCTCCTTTTCTTTTAGCCAAATTAAGGTCATTGCAAAGCATCACTGATGTCTGTATGCTGGAGTAACCAAAAGTGAAGGGAAATCTCTGAGCAAAGATTTCCTATCTCTATTATCTTCTCCAGACACTGGGCAAGACAGGGTACATTTGATAAATAGGTCATGAGCGTAAGAGATGGGTTTTTTTTATTAGTGGTGAAACATCTGCCTAAGAAGAACAGATGTCACTTAGCCAGAGGCTAAAGAGGTATTTACAGTCCCAGTAGCACATGCATCTATGGCTCTAAATAGCCATCTGGGCCATGGAGCTAGATTAAAAATATTAAATTGCGTGCTTTTCAGCTGATGGCTGCTTGAAAATCATAATTTCAGATGGGAAAGAGAAGAGGGAATTTCTAAATTTCAGAATATTTTTAAGCACATGGAATGGCTTAAAAAGCAACTTCTTGCCAGTGACTGAATTGCAACAGAATTTAAAGTCCCTCACAAGTGTTCCTACATCTAGTTTCATCCTCAATACCACTTTCAGTCCTCAAGCTCCACTCTTCTGAAGGGAATATACAGCAATCAAAGACTATTTAAGATTAAGGTTTATCTCTTTCCCCCAGTTCACACACCCTAGTTTTCATTGTGGGGAGGGGTGGAAAAAAGACAAAAGTGATAGCTGTAGGACAAAGGCAGGAGCAGATCAAATGAAACCAATTTGATGTATGTGATTGCAAAGTTCAAATAATATGAGAAGTCAGAATGAGAACCCACTGCTTCATCCTCATTTCTTGTGTGATCTTTGCACATGGGTACAGGTCTTACAAAAATGCATTGGTGCCCATATAGCCTGGTGATAGAAGCATTTGGAAACCATAAATAAGAGGAAATTCTCTATGGGTGAAATCCTGGCCCATTAAGTTGATGCTAGATCTCTTTAAAAACAAAAAAGCATAGTGGTAATGTTGCATTTTAAGAAACAGGTTCATATATCTTATGATAAATGATCTGTCGCTTCAACCACTGCAGTATACAAGGACATACATTTTCAAAACCAGCTAGAGAATTTGGGTGCCCCATTTGAGACACCTGAAAGGGACCCTCTCACGCCCACATAGGTAGTTTCAATAAAGTCACTGGCACTGCTTAAACTTTAATGTGTGATTAAAATTTCTTCATGGTCAGTGGCATAAAGCCTAACGCCACAGGGTGTAATCCTACCCGAAACTTCCTGAGTTTAGGAAGAAACTTCTCCTATGGGCAGGATACTATACAACTCTTCAGTACAGGGGTTTCTTACACTTTACTATGAATCATCTGTTAATGGCCACCGTCAGAGACAAGATACAGACCAGGTTTGGTCATTTGGTATAGCAGTTCCTATGTTTCTACAATGTTAAAGAAATTATGCAATTAGTCTTTTTTTAAACTGGACCAAAGGTAGTAAAATCTAAAAAAGGACTTTGTATGAAGCTCGGAGACGTGAAGAAGATGAACAAGATTGTCTTCAACAGCCGACCCATATGTTATGTTACGTTCTCAATGAAGAGCATCTTACAGCTACCAGCCCAATGTTAAATGTGAAAAGGACATGATGTTTATTAATATGTCATTATGCCACTGTAGTATTGTCTGTGAACATATGGGAAACCAGCAAAGGGCTTTCTAAAATCTCATTGTTGTTAAAGCAAAGTGATTTTGGTTGCAACATGTGAATTATACGGTGAGCATCAGTAAACAAGCTTGTCTTAAACTGATAAAAATGGAAAACCTACTTCTAAAATTAATTAGTGATGAATTACGTTTGGTATTAGGGGAGGTCATCTGACCATGCACTATACATGAGCAAGTACAGAGAATAGTTACAGCTAAAATGTGGGAAAGGGAAGTTATAAAGTTCTCAAACCAGGGAAATATTTCTGATTATATTAAATGCAAGCTAGGGTTTAGGAAACAACCAGCTGTACTACAGACTACTCTAAAGAGCCTTATGTGCATGGCCCAGAAGTTCAGCATGGCCCAAAGTTATATACAAAATCCAAGCCTTAGAAATCTCTCTCTCAGCTCGCAAGCAACACGTTCTTTTAAAAAATACTTTAGGGTTCCAAATTGACCCAAAATTGAGGTCAGTATTTTTTGTGCCATTGTAGCAGTTGCAAGTCTTACTTGTTCCAACTCCTTGTAGACTCTGCCCCTTTGAGCTCTTTGGTCACCACAACACCACTATTAAGCTAAAAAGGAGAAAGGCAGGGAGTACAAGAAATAAGTATAGTATATCTATTGTCAAAATCTTATTTCAGGCAATCAATCTGTAAAATGACCCAGCAGGGAATCCTAAAGGAATCACAGCATGTTGAACCTGCTAGGCTCAGACACCAAAAAGCATACACAGTTTAGAGTACTCAAAAATAGAAGCGATAAGCTACTGGGACTTCTTGTGTCATTGTCAAACTGGGCTCAACATTATGATTGTGTTAAGAAAGTAATTCGGCCTGGACACACAAGAAGGGCCAGGTGGTGTTTGTGAAAGCAATAACTTCATTCAAAGCTTGGGAGATGGCAACCAGGTAATGCTGTTATCTTACAAAATGCCAGAGCATGGGTTATGTAATCAATGGATTGGACCTTTCTGTATCATTGACAAACTCAGTTCAGCAGTGTATAAAATCAGGGTGACAGGAGGCAAGCGTAACAAAGACAGACTTTATCATGCTAATCAGTTAAAGCTGTATTGATCATCCAGGTCCAAGGACCAACTTCCTTCCCTGGAACTAGGAGAACAGCAGTCTGGGGAATTTCCACAGCTGGAATCTGACAGGTCGCGATTATGAAATGGACATCGCTATTTCCGATTTACTACTCCCTTATCAGTGCTTTAAGGGTAAGACTGAGGCAAAATCAAGAACTGGGACTTGTGTATTGCAAAAGACACAAGCAGTTGTCTAAGGTCATGACACATGATGACAGGTGAATGCTCAATTACTTGAACACCGAATACGAAATGCACATCAGGAAGAAATGGATCAAACTGTTATAATCAATCCAGGCTGCAAGGTTGTTTTGCAACTGCATGCCAGCCCATTAGCCAATGCTTCAATGGACTCTTTCCCAGTATTAATGCAGTGGTAAATGTTTGGATTTGGAAAGGAAACATGAAGGTAGATTCCTCCTCTGTAGGTGTCTCTGTCATCCGTCCAGAGATTTCCCACAAAATATTGAACCCCATCATGTGAATTCTGCGTAGCCTGATTCTGGGGGAAGAACCTTATCACAGTCAGATCAATTGGCCATTAATCCAACATTATTAACAAAGGATCAGGCAACATCAGGTAAAATGCCTATAAAAATCAATGGCTGTAGAGAAGAAAAAAACAACAACATTGAGAGCCTTTGGGCTGTAGAACATCTGGATTTTCTTTAATGCAATTTCACTTACTTTACATTAGGCCTTAAATTACTTATTCCAGAGCAGTATTTTAAGACACTACAATATTAATCCAATGACTGTCCGTTTAGGCTGGCTAAAAATGAAACATTGTATATTTAGTGGTGCTTACCAGCCAGACATCAGGAAGGATATATTTTATGGGATTATGTAAAAAGAGGTCAGATGTATCAACAATACAGTCACTGACTTGGAAGCCTTCCAGTTTAGTGAGTCCCATGAATCACTGGAGATCGTAACCAGACATCATAAGATTAATTCCCCCAAGTTAAAAGGGAAATATGTGCTTAGCTATTATTGACTATTATATAAAATAAAGTGAAGTTCAATCCCACATCTTCTCAAATGGTAAAATCCTGCCAAAAACCAGCCTGTGAGGTTCATTTTGTTTGGCTGGAAGATCCAAGTTCATTCATAAACAGTCCATATTTCTAAGTAGAAACATTAGCTGTCAACGATCTGTCCATACTAGTTACTAGCTCTCTGCAAAATGTGCATAGCAAAATATAAAACCTGGTGGCATTTGCTTGCTTGGGTGTTTGTTATCAACTCAAAGCTCAGGTTCATTGAAATATAAGCATACTTTTTGGAAAAAGTGGATGGAGTATCAAGGAGTCCTGGGCTGTATTCAAACCAAAACTAGGTTGACTTCTGGGTTTCGGCACACGTGGAACAAGGTGGTTTCAGACACGTTTTTCTTTGAGGGTGTGTGTGTGTGTGTGTGAGAGAGAGAGAGAGATCAAAGCCACATTAACTAGAAATTCTAAGAATATGAAACTCTGTGTTGCAAAACCTCCCATAAGATGCTTAAAACTGTAACATGCTATGGGTACCTGCATGGCTCCACAGTATGCCAACATTTTTATGGCTGACTTAGAACAACGCTTCCTCAGCTCTCATCCCCTAATGCCCCGACTCTACTTGTGCTACATTGATGACATCTTCATCAACTGGACCCATGGAAAAGAAGCCCTTGAGGAATTCCACCATGATTTCAGCAATTTCCATCCCATCATCAACCTCAGCCTGAACCAGTCCACACAAGAGATCCACTTCCTGGACACTATGGTGCTAATAAGCGATGGTCACATAAACACCACCCTATACCGGAAATCTACCGACCGCTATTCCTACCTACATGCCTCCAGCTTTCATCCAGACCACACCACATGATCCATTGTCTACAGCCAAGCTCTACGATACAACCGCATTTGTTCCAACCCCTCAGACAGAGACAAACACTCACAAGATCTCTATCAAGCATTCTTACGACTTCAGTACCCACCTGTGAAGTGAAGAAACAGATTGACAGAGCCAGACAAGTTCCCAGAAGTCATCTACTACAGGACAGGCCCAACAAAGAAAATAACAGAATGCCACTAGCCATCGCCTTCAGCCCCAACTAAAACCTCTCCAACGCATCATCAAGGATCTACAACCTATCCTGAAGGACGACCCATCACTCCCACAGATCTTGGGAGACAGGCCAGTCCTTGCTTACAGACAGCCCCCCAACCTGAAGCAAATATTCACCAGCAACCACACACCACACAACAGAACCACTAACCCAGGAACCTATCCTTGCAACAAAGCCCATTGCCAACTTTGTCTACATATCTATTCAGGGGACACCATCATAGGGCCTAATCACATCAGCCACACTATCAGAGGCTCGTTCATCTGCACATCTACCAATGTGATATATGCCATCATGGGCCAGCAATGCCTCTCTGCCATGTACATTGGTCAAACTGGACAGTCTCCACGTAAAAGAATAAATGGACACAAATCAGACGTCAAGAATTATAACATTCAAAAACCAGTCGGAGAACACTTCAATCTCTTTGGTCACTCGATTACAGACCTAAAAGTGGCAATTCTTCAAGAAAAAGACTTCAAAAACAGACTCTAATGAGAGGCTGCTGAATCGGAATTAATTTGCAAACTGGATACAATTAACTTAGGCTTGAATAGAGACTGGGAGTGGATGGGTCATTACACAAAGTAAAACTATTTCTCCATGTTTATTCCCCCCCTCCACCCCCCACTGTTCCTCAGACATTCTTGTCAACTGCTGGAAATGGCCCTCCTTGATTATCACTACAAAAGGTCCCCCCACCCGCTGGTAATAGCTCACCTTAAGTGATCACTCTCCTTACAGTGTGTATGGTAACACCCATTGTTTCATGTTCTCTGTGTATATAAATCTCCCCACTGTATTTTTCACTGAATGCATCCGATGAAATGAGCTGTAGCTCACGAAAGCTTATGCTCAAATAAATATGTTAGTCTCTAAGGTGCCACAAGTACTCCTTTTCTTTTTTGTGAATACAGACTAACACGGCTGCTACTCTGAAACCTGACTTTAGGAAAGTATTTGCTGTATTTTTTTCCTTGCCTGAATACTGTCTAGCGGCGGGAAAGAAGGAAAAGGTAGCATTGTGAAACTAGCCAGCTCTCCGCACACACTAGCAAGTTCTCCATGGCTCTTGGACCACAGTTTGGGATCTAGAAGAGCTGGAATTTTCAGCTCTGCTTATTAAAGGGGACATTCAAATGTTACCGAGCTTAAGATTGAATTCCACAGCACAAAATCTAGAAGAAATATGGAAAGATGAAACACATTATCTCCTCCATATTAACAGGTGCACAGGGATTGAAACAAACCTAAGCCCCTGAAAATAAGACCTTAATAAATGTGTACCTGGTACAGTGGAATAGCCTTTGTATTCCGGACAAGGCAGGGACTGCTTTCTAGCAAGACATGTTGCAGCAAAATATTAGAGTCAGCCATCCAGTTTAAAGAGTACTGTTAAATTTGAGTTAGAGCACTCTCATGGAGATATCAAATATACTGTACTGAATGTAATCAGAAAAACAGCTTATGCTTTGCAGATGTTAAACATCATGCATTAACTAAAATCTTGATAAAGTCCATTGAAATTGGCTATCAAGAGTTGCACAACACCATTGTATTATGTGCACTATTAGGTGTTAAAGAATTTGCATATTATAAAACTTTTCTTGTGAAAGAAAATCTTCAGTCCCATTTTAAAGAGTTATTAATTTTCCTGTGTGTTAGGCTAGCAAGAAGAGGAAAAGGTTTGGCATTTCTTCTGCTATGCTGCTCACAATAGTGACTGTATGTCTGTGTAAAATTGTTTGTTCTTTAAATAGATGTGGTTTCATATCAAAATCAGAAGGATCACTTTGTCATGTAAACACTTGATTTATTTTCAATGCACACATGTTTTCATTCTCCAACTGTCAACCTCACATGTCAGCCTCAGACACATGGAGATTTCCAAGGTGGGCATCTTTGATCAAAGGGGATGTCTGCTCTTTGTTATGCGGGTCACATGATAAGGTTTTTTTTGGATCTCTGGCTGAAGAGGTTGTTCAGATATAGGCATATTCTAAGGATAGTTTCCATTATTTGCATTTGACTGCAAGGTCATGCGTGGGCCTTTCCTTTCAGATGTAGTTTTTGCTGTGCTTTGTTAGCTCAAGGAGTGCCATAATATGATCTACGTGGACCTGGCCCTTAAACTTTAGTCCTCCTGGTATTACAGATATTACTAATTCCTGTATTAGTTCACAATGTTTCTGCCCACTTCTTCAATGACCTTTCCCATGGGGAGCACTTTACATCTTTGTTCTGTGATCTGTTTTGGCTGCCATCTAATTTCCATATGAAGTATAAGGTGTTGGTTTTAACTAGGCTTGAAAGATTTTTAACGGTAAATGTTGATTTCACCAGAAGCACACGAACTGACAAAATTATTTCCATCGATGATCAAATTTTATAGATAGAAAAAGGCTGCTTGAGAGAACTTATTAGAGTTTGATTTAAGGATGTTTACTTTGTATATTTTGACATGTGATGTTGACCGTTTGTGTTTTGTAACAGTTATCAAGCCTTAACATTTTGAAATTAATGCCTCCTCTCATTATATAATTACTGTCTGACCTGTGCTGTTGTCTTACCTCCCCTGTAATTTCCCTCAACTGTGGAAATTTAAATGGATAAAAATAGGGAAAAAATGCTTACAAATAATTTTGATGGATAATGTCAATATTTATTTTAAAAAAAATCCAATTCTGCAAAGCCTGGTTTTAACCCTATAAACCAGTGGTGGGCAACCTGCGGCCCACCAGGATAATCTGATTGCGGGCTGCGAGACATTTTGCTAACATTGACCGTCCGCAGGCACGGCTCCCCGCAGCTCCCAGTGGCCATGGCCCACCGCTTCCTGCCATTCCCATTGGCCGGGAACAGTGAACCACGGCCACTGGGAGCTGCGGGGTGGAGGTGTGGGGGGCGGTGCCTGCAGACGGTCAATGTCAGCAAAATGTCTCGCGGCCCACAATCAGATTACCCTGATGGGCTGCATGCAGCCCACAGGCCCAGGTTGCCCACCACTGGTATAAACTCATTCGTGGTTTGGATTGTGTCTCCCTAAAGGCAGGTATATAAACCTCATGCAACCTGGGAGCAAGGAATGGAAGCTATGGAAGAGTCAGGTGTTGAACCAAGTGGGCTCAGTCGCAGCTCTGTTACTTGCTGTCAGAGTACTGGAGGCTGAGAGTAAGTGAGGCAAGTGTTTCCTGAGAGCCTAAGGACTCTGCATGTGCCTGGGCTAGAGGTATTCACTGCAGGTAACACACATCTATGGAAAATGAGTTTCACCAGGGGAGCAGGCCCAATTGCCTTGCCCTTTTGCTTCTCTTGCTTCGGCTGTGGTAAGACTTCTGATTAACTTTGACTCTTGGGACCAAAGAGGAATTTATATATGAGGGAAATTTCCAAATAGCAAAGAGAGTAAAGCTTCCCTTTCATCCTCCCTACCCCCTGTGAAGGCTCTGGGTAATGGTGTGGGGACAGTATTAAAGGGAAAGACCCTGTGGAGGGAAGTGCCTGTGAGAAGGCATCTTCCATCTCTCTCTCTCTCTCTCTCTCTCTCTCGTCTCATATCACTCTGCAGCTGTTTTGACTCATTAGGAGCTTAAGCTAGTAGTCTCCTCATCTGAAGGGAGATGCCCAGATTTACACCAGTGTAACTGAAATCAGATTCGGTTCTTCAATAAATCTTCTCCTCCTCCTCAGTGAACAGGTGGGGAAACAGACACCGAGAGGTGAAGTGACTTATCTGAGGCAACACAACAAGTCAGTGGCAGAGCCAGGATTAAAACTCAGGAGGATGCTAGCTCCCAGGTCTGTGTTCAATCCACTAGCCCATGCTAGCTGCATAGAGAGTTGGGTAGTTCAGAAGTAACCCTTCTCCTCATTGGTCCCTCTCAGAAGCTCCTCAAAGGGCAGAAAGTCTGGAAATAAATCTCCTGTCTTGCTTATGTTTCACTCCTCTCTAGCATTTTGCAAGAGCTCCCAAATACTACTGAATATGGCTAGTTGGATTTAGGCAAATCTAGAATTACTAAACTACAGTTTTTCAAATAGAGGTAATTATGTTTTACCTTTTTCACATGGTGTTGCCATATAGATGATTTCTGGCAAGGTTGTCTGATAATCTTTCTGATATAATTAAAGAGCAGTTACCTTCCTCATTTCTACCCCTCTGTCTTTTTGCAGGTAGTTAATGCAGATTTGGACTTTAAGTCGGTCATGAAAAACTGATGTAGAAATCTCTTTGTGTTGAAGCTGTGCAATTTGTATTTCCTTCTCTCTCTCTTTTTTAATTGCTTTAATCAACAGTTCCTCTGCATAAATCCAACAGCGAAAACCAGGCACCAGAGCAGATATATGAATTACCCACAGGTAGACATTAATTTTCTTGGGTCAGTGATACTGCATTTGAAACCACTGAAGTGGATATTTATTGGATTGTTTTATAACACTTTGTACTATCCTTTAACTAAAGCAACTAAACTTAATAACCTTTCAACAAGTATTAAAATATATTAGCTGTTGAAGTGGAAGTATTTTGAATTTCATTAGTATTTCTGTAGAATTGGTTTCTTTTGGTTAATTTCAAAATGGATTTTGCCTGTCTCCTAAGGGTTCTGTAGGCCTTTCTGATTTTATACACTAAAGCATCAAGATCATCAGATTTGTGAGGGTCAAACTGGCTTGGTTTATTTGCATTGATCTTGGATATATATTTGACTCTTTCCGTATTCCTATAAATAGTCAGAAATTGGCAAACCTGGGATGACTTAGAATATGCATCAACTTTCCACTCTGAGAAGCAGGATTCCTGTCTTAGTTTAGTTCAGAGGAATGGGCATGACCATGTGAATAAAGCTTGAGAAACATGCATTGAAAAACTTAATTAATTCACCATTAAGTAATTACCAAATTCCAACCTTCTTCCCTTTTTGTTTATTAAACCCAAATTATTATAGGGACGGATTCTCAGCTGGTTTAAACTCTACTGAAGTCAAAACAATTTATACCAGCTAGTCACAATTTGACTTTTCGTGCAAAGTCCTTGACATTCCTTTTATGTCATCCAGTTGTTTAACCCGATAAACTGTCCTCCTGACAAATACCATCCATACTAGCATCAAAGAATATAACTTCAAGATAAGGCACTGTCTTGTAATGTAAACTGGTATTGGCTCACTGTATGTTTCCACATTGTTTGTACAATTCTTCTGTTTGTGGTATGAGGCATCTGCCCAGATAGCATGACTTACTCTTAAGCAACCTACACAGAACAGACTTCACACAGAGTTCCTCCAAACCATTTCACTTTGCTATTAGTTTGTAGCATGCAGAGTTCCTTTCAGTCGCTCCTTGCTTTCCAAGATTGTGACTTTCTGCTCTATTTATTTCCTTGTTTCTTCTTTCTGTCTTTCAGATGAGATGTAAAATAGAGGTCCTGACTGCTTGTGGCAATTAACTCTCATGATATTTTATTACTATAATGGCAGCATCTCTCTTAGCCCCAGTGTCCTGTCAACATTCCAGCGTGAGTAGTTACAGTTTGTTGCTCTTAGTTTCAATTGAATACAGTATTCATTGGCATTTTCTGTCCTAAATTTTTGTCTGGGGTTGCTTTGAGCTGGAAAGAAGCTCTCACATTCCATCTCAGAGATGGCTGCATTTCATGGTTGGGCAAATATTGCCTTTATGCAGAACTTATGAAGAGGTTTGATATCCTTGGGGGCTGAAAGAAGTTTGGGGGCCAGGTTTTCAGAAGAGCTCAAATCCCATGTAGGCACCTAGAGGAAGTGGTCAGGTATTCCAAAGTGCTCAGCACCCAGGAAATCCCTGCCTAAATGGGAGCTGGGCTCTTGAACATCTAGACCATTATTCTTACACTTTTGTAGTGCAACTGTCCTAGGGCTGAGAATTCTGGGGATCCGTTCTCAGACGAGCTACTCATCTTGTGGAAAGATGTGATAACATTGTTTAAGGTCATCCTTGAGTCTTAGCTGACTCCTGAGCTGAGCCCCACCAGAACTCAGAAGGAAAAAACCACAGACTTTGGCTTAGGTCCATCTCTGAATGAAACAGGCATATGCCATACCTTCCGACATTATTGTGTGCTCCTACCCTCGATTAAGCATCTTATTGAGCTAGAGAAAAATATATTTTTCCCTCTTGTTTCAGCTTTGTTTCTGATTACATCTGAAAGGTTTTGAATGTATTACTGGTATTTCATTGTATTCAAACATTTTGTTCTCCACATTTTCTGAGCTTCTTAATGTAGTTTCTAAGGAAACCTAACAAAATACCGTTTTTGATTGTATCTGTCATTAAGCAATTCTGATTTTCAGCCCTACTAAAATTACTACTATTGTATATCAGCGTGGAGTCAAAATGCTTCAGTCTGTCAGCCAATGTATTGACAGCATGGGTGAGTGGGAGTATCAATAGAATGGCATTCACGCAGAATAATATCCATGGCTGTCGTTATATTTTTAATCAGGGTTTTCAGAAATAAGTGTAAGAAGAGATGGTTCAATCAGCCCAAAGTAATGGCTTTTCATGTTCTCTGTATGTATAAATATCTTCTTACTATATGTTCCATTCTATGCATCCGATGAAGTGGGCTGTAGCCCATGAAAGCTTATGCTCAAATAAATTTGTTAGTCTCTAAGGTGCCACGAGTACTCCTGTTCTTTTTGCTGATACAGACTAACACGGCTGCTACTCTGAAACCAAAAGTAATGGTAAACCAGTCTTAAGAGCTGCTATTTACCCATCTGATTCTGTTATAACACTCAAACAATGTAGATAGTGGATCCAGCTTGTTCTAGCCATAACTAATACATTTGATTTGTTTTATTATGATTTGCCAGCTATCAGACACTAATATGGAAGGTGCGTTATTACACACCGTGTGTACATATTACACACACACACACACACATATATATATATATATATACACACATATTTTTATTGACTGATCCTGAGCGGTGCTGAGCACACATAGCCAAGTAGGAGACCCTAAATATAAACTGATGCCAAAAGGATGGCATAGGTTTTAACTAGACAGAGGTAGCCAAAATAGTGCCTTGTCATAGAAACGGGATTTAGTTGTAATGAACATAAAGTAGATTATTCACTGAAGCTGCTGGCCCTATGCACAGACCTTGTGGTTCTCTCTAGCTCCCAGACACTGACCCCAACATTTCTGCCAGTCACCAAAATGAGCCTCCCTAGGTCCTAGACCAGGTGAAGCTGATGATGAAATAGACTACGCTACAGTGGAATACTACCCAGGGCACTTCCCAGATGCTTCCTGCATATTCTATTTAGGCAGATGGACATATTTGAGGGCTGGCGCAGAACTGGAGAGTGGCCTGCTCCTTTCCTTCCACCCACCACCACTGCACTCTGAATATTTGGCACAGCAGCAAATCCAGCCTTCTATTTGATACATCTCAAATGGGGATCTTAAAGGAATCACTGGTCAGTTTTTCCCCCTCAACTTGAGATTGGTATCAAAAAGACTTGCATGAGATTGACTTTAAAAACCTATTCATAGAGCTAGTTTAGATGACAAGGGTCACTAGAATACAGAATGTTCCTGGCTGCAGAAGAGAGAATCCAACTCAAACGTTGTCAGGTTTTTGGAACCAGTAAGGTACTGAATGTTGGAGATAGTTCAGAGGGGGGGGGGGGTTGTAGGGGCTTGATATAAAAGGAAAGATTACAAGAGTGAACCGTATAGTTTGGCTGAGCGATGGCTATGGGGAGACAGAACAGCATGCAAATATCTGAAAGGCCTAAAAACCAAGGATGGAGGGGAATTCTGCCTAATTAAAGTGAGTATAATTAGGTGTAATGGGATGAAACTCTAGGCTGCACATCAGGAAAATCTTTCTCACAGTAAGATCTTTGTGGCTGTGGAATAACCACCAACTGGTGAATCTGGTCATACTGTAGTTAACAGATGTCTCTGAGTTACCATAATTACTAAACATATATAGATAATACACAGATGCACACAGGGTACTTGAGGCACTATTCAGGCTTTTGTTGTGTGGTGGGTTGAATTTTTCTGGTGTGTCATTCATTACTCAGTGGTAGATTGACATCTTCCCACCCCTGTTAATGTCTAGATCTCAAAGTGCTTTACAGAAGAGGTCAGTATTATTAGCCCCATTTACAAATGGGGAAACTGAAGCACAGGGAGGTGAGGTGACTTGCACAGGGTCACCCCGAAGTAGGGTGACCAGATGAAATGGACAAAATCGGGACACATGGGGGAAGCAAAAAAAAAAAAGTATCCGGAGCCAAGTTGCCGAAGCAAAAAAACCCCAAAACCCTGGAGCAGCCAAAGCTGTGCATTGGTCAGGATGCGGGACAAAGAACTAAAAATTGGGACAGTCCCGATTTTATCAGGACATCTGGTCACCCTACCCTGAAGGCTCATGGCAGAGCTCAGCATGGAACTCAAGTCTCCTGAGTTCCAGTCCCTTGCCCTATCTACTAGGCCACACTACTACCCAATAAGGATAGTTTGATGCTAAAGAGAAATGAAATTCTCTATTATGATCCTTGTTTTGTTCTCTGTTCTGATCCTTGTTTTATCTAGTTCTGTATTTTTGAGACTCTGCCGCTCCCTTTAGCCTTCGCGTGTGTGTGTGTGTGTGTGTGTGTGTGTGTGTGTGTGTGTAGGCATGTATATAAAACCCCACTCCGGATATGCCATAAGCTATTTTCTCTCCTTGGTGCTAGCTATCACCAATATGTGAAATCTCCCTATTCCCCTCAGCAGGGGTTTATAGTTCCTTTTGCCCCCATCCCTGACTCCAAGCATGCTGAGGAAGTGGGGTCAAGAGGCTCTGACAGCCATCATAGTTGTTATTCTTTTGGTAGGGCCCCGTAGAGGTTCGGTTTGGAGCTGAAAAACTCCAAGTGGGGAGATGTGTGTGTGTTTCATCATACCCACATACGTATTTCAGTTTTCATCTCTGTATAAACATCCTTACTCTCTTTAACAGTTCACACTTGTATATACTCTTGGAAAATTTTGATTTTTATTTTGACCGATAATATCGATATTTATTTTAAGTGATTTTCATCCATTTGAATTTTCACAATTACAGGAAATTGGGGCTGGGGGCCAGACAACAAGGCAGATCAGACAATAATTATTTAATGACAGTAGATGCTGATTTCAAAATGTGAAAGCTTTATAACCATTCCAATACAAATTGTCTACATCACATGTCAAAATATACCAAGTAAATATGCTAAATCAAACTTTTAAGTTCTCAAGCAGCATTTTTCTACTTTGGCTATCTGTACATTTTTATTATTATCTATGGAAGTATTTTTTCATTTGGGCAAACAGTGAAACCCAATGTTCATCAATAAGAATGTAATCTTTCCAAGCCTATTTATATACATACAAGATGAAACTCATATTACTTTAATGGCTGCCTTAGTGACAATTTGGCAAATAAAGAGGAACAGCACTTTAATTATTGTGAAAACGCTTCTGTAACCACTGTTAACTATAATTTAGTGTCAGGTTTAACTGTGCCTTAAAATTCAAATGACTTACTCTTGGGGACACTAAATAAAAGCGGAGATCCCTGACTGCTAGCATGCTATCACCATCTCTTCCAATCCTACTGTTTTCTTTCTTTCAAAATCAGATGGATACTTTGACAATGCAAATGCATCCCACACACAATCAATGTCAAATGATATAGTCTTAGCTTAAAATATAAATCCCCCACACTTTAATTTTTCCATTGACATATTTCTCTAGTAATTATGAATTGGTGGATTAATGTGCTGGGGGTTTTCAATGAATGCATGCCCAATACTTAAAGTTTCTCAGCATCCTTATGAGATCAGTATTATTACTACCATTTTTCTAATGGGAAAACCAACAAAGGGCCATATAGGCCACTGGTGTCAATGGAAGAAGCTTCACTGAGGTAAATGGAGTTGCCTCCATTTGCACAAGCAGAAATTTGGCTCTGAGATGTTAAGTGAATTGCCCTAGGTTATACGTCAAAGACCTGATCCTGTTCCGGATGATGCTAGTGCCATTTTAATTCAGTGGCCGCAGGATTGGGTCCCATGTCCATATCCGCATAGGGAATAGAACCAAGAGTCATGGCTCTCAGTCCTTTGCTCTAACCAATACTCATATGTTTCCAATATAATTGCTACCAAAGACTGAGCATCAGAAGGTTTGGAGGCTTAGTTTGGTTAAAGACACAAGAAGTCTGAGTGCCAAACTAGATGTCTTAAGTCTGCAGAACTGAATGGGAATCTCACTGGAATGGACTTCCCTGATTGGGCTGGAGTTCTCCAAGAGGAATCTTTCCCACAGCATTCCAGTGCTTCCTACGTCTGTCTTGACCAGAAAAAGGAAAAGGCAATTGCCCATGAAAATGGGGTGAAAGAGTGACTCTAACTTTGTGAAAACTCCTCTAGAAAGGAGGGATAAATAAGATTGCAGGTCCACTCTCACTTTCTCTCATAGTTTGACTGAAAAGATCCTTAAAATCTCTCCCTCCTCATTTACACTTGCTAAGTCTGTATTGTGAAATAATCATATTTGATGACAGCAAATGGCTTTTTGGACTAACGCAACCATTTTTGCAGACATTTTTCATTTTGGTTGTAATTTTCTGGCTTTTCATTGGAAAACTGGAAACCAGAATTTTTTTTTTGTAAATATGAATTTAAAAAATTTGTTTCTCAGAAGCCAAATATTTTTCAGTGTTTAGTCTTCGTTTTCCATAAAAAACACAAAATACTTTCAGTGGAGATGGTTTAGAAATTTCCCTGGGAAAGTAGTGCACACTTTTCGACCATCTGTATTAATCAGTAAAGGGGCACAGATGTACTTTTCCAGGCATGGGATTATAAATTGTAATATTTGCACAATCAGGGTCAATGTTCACATTAGATTTTAATATTTCACTGGAGGCCTGTGTAAATGTGTTTAGGTTTCAAATCCCACCTTTACGGCTTTTCTTGTGTCCGGCCCAATGCTTCTCAGTGAACACTCTGGCAGCACCCGGGAGATGCCCTGAGACCTTAGAACCATCTCTGTCTAAAATAGAATTTAAAATATAACTAATAAAATCTAGTTTAGTTGACATCTGTTTTTGCAGTTCCTTCTGGCAATTTATACTGTGCTGTAGACACTGGATCTGTCTGAATTTAAATTTCTTCATGGTGGTCCTAAATCAGCACAGTAAGAAGCATACATAGAATCATAGAATCATAGAATATCAGGGTTGGAAGGGACCCCAGAAGGTCATCTAGTCCAACCCCCTGCTCAAAGCAGGACCAATTCCCAGTTAAATCATCCCAGCCAGGGCTTTGTCAAGCCTGACCTTAAAAACCTCTAAGGAAGGAGATTCTACCACCTCCCTAGGTAACGCATTCCAGTGTTTCACCACCCTCTTAGTGAAAAAGTTTTTCCTAATATCCAATCTAAACCTCCCCCACTGCAACTTGAGACCATTACTCCTCGTTCTGTCATCTGCTACCATTGAGAACAGTCTAGAGCCATCCTCTTTGGAACCCCCTTTCAGGTAGTTGAAAGCAGCTATCAAATCCCCCCTCATTCTTCTCTTCTGCAGGCTAAACAATCCCAGCTCCCTCAGCCTCTCCTCATAACTCATGTGTTCCAGTCCCCTAATCATTTTTGTTGCCCTTCGCTGGACTCTCTCCAATTTATCCACATCCTTCTTGAAGTGTGGGGCCCAAAACTGGACACAGTACTCCAGATGAGGCCTCACCAATGTCGAATAGAGGGGAACGATCACGTCCCTCGATCTGCTCGCTATGCCCCTACTTATACATCCCAAAATGCCATTGGCCTTCTTGGCAACAAGGGCACACTGCTGACTCATATCCAGCTTCTTGTCCACTGTCACCCCTAGGTCCTTTTCTGCAGAACTGCTGCCTAGCCATTCGGTCCCTAGTCTGTAGCTGTGCATTGGGTTCTTCCGTCCTAAGTGCAGGACCCTGCACTTATCCTTATTGAACCTCATCAGATTCCTTTTGGCCCAATCTTCCAATTGGTCTAGGTCCTTCTGTATCCTATCCCTCCCCTCCAGCGTATCTACCACTCCTCCCAGTTTAGTATCATCCGCAAACTTGCTGAGAGTGCAATCCACACCATCCTCCAGATCATTTATGAAGATATTGAATAAAACCGGCCCCAGGACCGACCCTTGGGGCACTCCACTTGATACCGGCTGCCAACTAGACATGGAGCCATTGATCACTACCCGTTGAGCCCGACAATTTAGCCAGCTTTCTACCCACCTTATAGTGCATTCATCCAGCCCATACTTCCTTAACTTGCTGACAAGAATACTATGGGAGACCGTGTCAAAAGCTTTGCTAAAGTCAAGAAACAATACATCCACTGCTTTCCCTTCATCCACAGAACCAGTAATCTCATCATAAAAGGCGATTAGATTAGTCAGGCATGACCTTCCCTTGGTGAATCCATGCTGGCTGTTCCTGATCACTTTCCTCTCATGCAAGTGCTTCAGGATTGATTCTTTGAGGACCTGCTCCATGATTTTTCCAGGGACTGAGGTGAGGCTGACTGGCCTGTAGTTCCCAGGATCTTCCTTCTTCCCATCCTTTGCTCTAAAAGTATAGGGGCCTTATCATGTTCATGCCAAATACTTGTGATGTCAAATTCAGGCACGGTATAAGTAAGTAGCTTATTGAACTCATGTGTCCCGACTTACCCAGGTCAGGATACTGTCCTAAGACAAAAAGAAAAGGAGGACTTGTGGCACCTTAGAGACTAACAAATCTATTTGAGCATAAGCTTTCGTGAGCTACAGCTCACTTCGTCGGATGCATTCAGTGGACTAAGACAGAGATGCCTTCCTAGAAGTATTCATTGTTTCCATTGCTGCAGAACTCAATCAAAGATTCTTACCATGCACAATCAATAACAACGGCCATTGAAGCAAAAATGTAACAATTAGTAACCCAAGTGAGTAACGTGGGGAGTTCAGTGGAGGAGGCTGAGAAAGGGATGACACAGATAGATGCCAGCACTAAAAAGTGCGAAAATAAAGTAAAACATCTGTCCAATTTACCTAATTGTGTAATAAAAATAAAAAGAAATTTTACATCTTAAAGTAGTGGCACTGGAAGTTCGTGCACAAAATATTCACAGCGGTGGGCTATTTAACAGAGGGGAAAATGGTGGTACAACTATGCCCTTCGAAACCTAGCTGCCAGATCCTCTCTGATTGAAGGTCATGTCTGGCAGTGTGGTCTAGTAGGTAGAGCATTTAACTAGGGGTCAGAAAACTGGGATTCTATTCCCCACTCTTCTATTGATCTGCTGTGCGACTGGGCAAGTGACTTCACCTCATTGTGCCACTGCATCCGATGAAGTGAGCTATAGCTCACGAAAGCTCATGCTCAAATAAATTGGTTAGTCTCTAAGGTGCCACAAGTACTCCTTTTCTTTTTGCTTCCCCTGGGACCTTTTTGTCTGTCGGGTGTAGATTGTGAGACTTTCTCTCCCCTACTCTCTCTGTGGGCTTGTGCAGAGCTATGTGGCCCTATTCTTGGTTAGTGCTATTGTAGAAATAAACAGTTGCTTGTAATGAAAATCATAGATAACAAAGAGACAGACATATCTGCTTTTCATTTACCACATATACTTAAGCATAGACTGATAAATCCATGCCCAAATGTCAAGGCATTATTGTATAAATAAGAAAAAATATGACTAGATATTTCAGTTCTTCCTGGCAGCATGGATATCCCTGGGTCAGAGGGTTTATCATAGGCTTATCTTTTATTTAGGGGAGGGGGGCTTTTTTAAAGTATTAGCAGAGAATCAGTGTGACACTTCTGTAATGCACCAGAATTTGTAAGAGGCTAAGCACGGATTTTTTAAGCGGCTAAAGAGATTAAAATTAATGGGTTAGAAAACTTAATATAGGGCCCTAGGCATCCATGGTGCAACTACTAACTTCAGGGGAATTACACCAGGGATGAATGTGGTCCACAGTCAGTTGCATGTATGTAACACATTAGACTCTGTGTGTGAGAGACGTTCTCCTCTGTGCTCTTTCCACAGAAGATGCAAGGTCTGTTACAGCCTCCAGTGAGAGCACCTGGGCTCTTTAGTTCAAGCTGTAGAGACCACTCAGGCATTTAACTGTGCATTCAGGGGACACCATCATAGGGCCTAATCACATTAGCCACACTCTCAGAGGCTCCAGAGTCGCAGCCGTGTTAGTCTGTATCTGCAAAAAGAAAAGGAGGACTTGTGGCACCTTAGAGACTTGCAAATTTATTTGAGCATAAGTGAGCTGTAGCTCATGAAAGCTTATGCTCAAATAAATTTGTTAGTCTCTAAGGTGCCAAAAGTCCTCCCTTTCTTTTATCAGAGGCTCATTCACCTTTGCATCTACCAGTGTGATACATGCCATCATGTGCCAGCAATGCCCCTCTGCCATGTACATTGGCCAAACTGGACACTCTCTACATAAAAGAATAAATGGACACAAATCAGACATCAAGAATTATAACATTCAAAAACCAGTCGGAGAACACTTCAGTCTCTTTGGACACTCGATTACAGACCTAAAAGTGGCAATTCTTCAACAAAAAAACTTCAAAAACAGTCTCCAGCGACAGACTGCTGAATTGGAATTAATTTGCAAACTGGATACAATTAACTTAGGCTTGAATAAAGACTGGGAGTGGATGTGTCATTACACAAAGTAAAACTATTTCCCCTTGTTTATTTCCCCTCCTACTGTTCTTGTAAAGTGCTGGAAATGGCCCACCTTGATTATCACTACAAAAGGTTCCCCCGCCCCCACCCCTTCGCTCTCCTGCTGGTAATAGCTCACCTTACCTGATCACTCTTGTTACAGGCTGTATGGTAACACCCAATGTTTCATGTTCTCTGTGTATATAAAATCTCCCCACTATATTTTCCACTGTATGCATCCAATCAAGTGAGCTGTAGCTCACAAAAGCTTATGCGCTAATAAATTTGTTAGTCTCTAAGGTGCCACAAGTCCTCCTTTTCTTTTTACATACACAAACTATCCTTGGTTTTAAAGGGATCACTCGTTACAGTACTTCAGGTGCAATCTTGGAGTACATTTTGGCTCATTACAACTGAAAGAACTATTTCAGGTGAACAGGACCTGAGAAAATACTGGCAGAGATCCAGCTACCCAGTGATGCTCCATGCATGCCAGGGACAATAGCCATAGCATTATTTGTCCTGCAAGATAATAGGTGGATACAGAGGCGCAAAACCCTGCACAAGGAAAGAGGCTTAACACTCCTGATAACAACAGCAGGCATTTTGCATCCAGAGCCCCAGGCATTGCATCTTTAGAGAACAATGGGGAAGTGAAAATCCGCATTACAGTGAATGGAGAAAGCTGTATAATACACGTATCATTTTCTGTAGCAGCCTTGGCTGAAAGAGCTGTAATTAATTATAAGGAGATGACAAATGGTCAAGGCTCTGCTGAAGGCAGTGGCCCTGGTATTTGACATTGTAATGTGACTGGGGAAAAGCTTGTCAAATCAAGGTTGTATTAATTTATTAGACCACTAATCTTGGCAAGTTAAATGAGGAGGGAGGAGGATAAAAGCTGAAATGCTATTGCAAATATTCAATCTTTTTTGGGGCGGTGGATCACTGGAAAATATTAATGTGCTTTCAGGAACAAAGAAACATCGTTGACCTGATATCTGTGCTGGAAGCTTGTTTATCTGTCAATCGCACTCCTCACAATGGACTACAGCCTAAAGTCCTTACATGGTGGTTATTTTGGTGACCTCCCATTGGTGACAATGGAGTGAGAACATTAGAATTTTGCCCAGTATGCATTCAGCTGTTTGTCAACAAGTTACAGGTATTTAACAGAAATTCCCTACCTGCAGCTTGGAAGTTTCAAAGTGGCTCCTGGATCTCTTCTGAATCATTCCGTGCTCTCTTTTTGAAAAGCAGTGTATTTTAGTGACTAGGGCTCTGCTCTGGCACAAGAGAACTGCCACCGATCTGTTGTGTGACCTCGGACGTGTCAGTTTATCTATGTGTTGCTTTTATCCCCTCACACACTCTGTCTTTGTCTTGTCTGTCTAGATTAGAAGTTCCTCTGGATAGGAGCAACAAGGAGTCCAGTGGCACCTTAAAGACTAACAGCCATCTACTATCCAGCATCTAGCAAATGTGATCCCAATGTCAGTATGGGCCTCTAGGTGCTAAGTTAATAATCAGATACTATTACAAAGATTCCAACTTTCTCTTCGGCACCATTTCAAATACCGGTGGTCAAACCCTCTCTACATGTGCTAACTACCATGGCAGAAGCTATCAATTATTGATTTCTAAATCAAATAAGATGCAGCAGCAGCATGTATCATGGAGCCAGGCAAAAAAATTTCTCTAAAACCTTTTTTGAAAAATGCAGATTTGGCAACATCAAAACATTTTGCAAATTCATGTCAGTTTCCCAATAGTTTCAGCCAAAAAACAAAAAGAGAAAAAAATTCGGGAAAAGTTGAAATCTTTCACTTTGACGTTTTAGAAACAAAATGTTCCAATTTGGGAGGGGGCCGGAGAGGGTGGCAAAAAGACTGTGTTTTGACATTTCTGACCATTTTATTTTAAAAACAAAATTCCAAAACATTTTAAAAAGCTCCAAATCACAGGAAAATGTGTAGCTTGACCTGACAAAAAATTTGAACTTTTTGATTTGCCTAAAACTTCTGAAACATTTTGATATTAGTCAACCAAAAACTATTCCCCACCTTCCCTTCCCTATTTTTTGGAACTGACAACGAACCAAACAATCTGTTATATACGCAGGTCTACTCAAGATCGCTGGGTCCTGTATCCTTCCATCTGTTATGCTGCAGTCCAGTGTGACCATGCTTTATACTATCTGGAACAGGGTGACCTGCCTCTTTAAGAGCCATGAGGTCTTGGGCCAATTAGCCCCGCCCTAATCCACCTGTGCAGGGCATGGGACTTAAAAGGAGGAAAGCCCAGCAGTTGAATGCTGGCTGTGGAGGAGGGTACATAGGCTGCTCTGATATGAGGCAAGGAGCTGGGAATTGGCTGTGGCCTCCTACAGGCCCTTGGTAGGAGGATAGTCCTGACCCAGATGATAGGAGCCCAAGAGCTGGCAATGAGAGAGGCTGTCACCATGGGAGCCCACCTCTAAGGTAGGAGGCTAAAAGCTGGGTCCTGTAGGGCTGAATGAAGATGCTCTTCTTTTATTGATTTCAGAGTAGCAGCCATGTTAGTCTGTATTTGCAAAAAGAAAAGGCGGACTTGTGGCACCTTAGACACTAACCAATTTATCTGAGCATAAGCTTTTGTGTTTCAGACTTGGACTAAGGGACTTTGTTCTCCTGGAAGGTGTTGAACATTTTAATGAAGTGCCTTGGCCGGAAGACCATGTCACCTCTGTGCTGGGAGTAGGGTGAAGATCATTGTGGGGAAATTAAGGCAGACCATTGCAACGCTGGGTCTTGCTGTGAGGGGTCACTCTGAGATGGTGAGTCTTGGAATGCTATCCAACTGGATGTGGATATGTCAGGAATGTTAAGGCTATTGAGTACACTGCTAGTTCTCCCGGACCAGCAGCACATGGATACTTAGCACAGATGCTTTGGTAATTATGATACATTGAGACTTCTGTACTAAAGCCTCCAACTCCAGTTGTGTGGCAGTATACAGTTAACAGTTAACAATGAAGAGTCCAGTGGCACCCTAAAGACGAACAGATTTATTTGGCTATAAGCTTTTGTGGGTAAAGCCATGCATCTGAAGAAGTGGTTTTTTACCCACGAAAGCTTATGCCCAAATAAATCTGTTAGTCTTTAAGGTGCCACCAGACTCCTCATTGTTTTTGTGGATACAGACTAACACAGCTACCCCTCTGATAGTTAACAGTTGTAATACAAAACATAGTGATGCTTGCGCTCTTTGAATCTGTGTTTATTTAGGTGTATGGATTTATTAAACCTTTTGTTATATATAAATCTGGAGGGAAGATTCCTTTTGTAGTAAACATATGCTTTCCTTTTCTTCTTCCTTCAGGTAAGATTGGTTCTGTATTTGATCACACTTCTTACTGTCTTCACTTGTGTTTTCTCTCAACGTTGACCATCCAGCTTGGTTCTGTATTAGCCAATCAGGTTTGGCCAGTGCCATATCTTCAGTTGATAATTCAGACTTCTGTTGCCCATTCAGTTCCTGTAGCATGTGCCAGAATAGAGACTATCTGAATGTAGATTTATTAGATACCTATTCTGTTGTAATCTTGGCAGAGGCTAGAAATATGGCCAGTTATGGAAAATGTTAGGAAAATTTGTATGAAGTGATGAATAGAAGTTCCATGCAGCTCTAGGGACCTATTGCCAGTTCACCTCTTGGTTTTCCTCTGGGAATTTCAGAGTTAGGGGAAGGGTTGTTGTCTGCTTAAAGCAAGATACTAGGAGTTTGGGATTCCTGTTTCTGCTACTGTTTCACAGTGCAAGTGAAACTTTGGCAAGTCACTTAAACACACCATGTGTCTGTTTCTGGATAAAATGAGCATGATAAACTTGCCTGTGTTGCAATAGGGACATGGTATTCTAGTGGCTGGGGTCTTTATCGGAGTTCGTCATTCAAAAGTATTGTACTTTCATTGGCTTTATGTTCCCCCTTGCATAGCAGTTTGCTGGCTCTTTTTCTCATCCAGGTGATCAGTGACCCACTGCTACACACTTTGATTCTATGAGATTGAACTCACCTTGACCTGTTTGTCTCCCCACTCCAGACAGTCAGAAGGGTCCTGAGGTTCCTCTGGGGCCTTGGCTTCTGAGATATGGTTGACTAATAGAGCCATGGCTCTCTGGACAGAAGTGTCTGTCCACACAGCATTATGAGTAATACACTGAGCCAAACAAGCTTCAATATGTCACTTCAATATGTCCATGGCTTCCAGGTAACATGGCCGAGTCAACCCCAGGATACCTGATTACACAGGGGATAGAGAGCCAACAAGTTGGGAACATAGAGTGATACAAGCAAAGTGTGGACAACTAGAAGAGTGATTATCCACATAACTAATCTGTGAATTAGCTGCGCAAGGACCATGCTTTTTGAAAGCCATGCCACCCCTGAGTTAGTGGCAGAGTTAAAAGCTGGGCCTAGGAGTGATTGGCACTGCGGTGTGATTTTTTTTTTTTTTTCCCCCTTAGTATCAGTTTGCTAACTGAAGATGATGAGTCTGTGTGGGTTGTTTTTTTTCCTGAGGCTCAAGATGTGAAAATGTGTCTGATGTCTTTCATTTCCACCTATTGAAAATGCTTTAAAAGAAAAGAAATAAACAGATGGCACTCATTAGCGCAAGAGTGCTTTAATCTTTTGCACATTTTAAATTTTATTTTCCTTTCAACGTTCAAAAGTAAATTGGTATAAAATTAAGACTTCACCAGAGCAATTGAGTTTCACACATTTCAAGCCATGAAAGGGGAGGTGGACTCAGTCCAAATTTTGACAACTAATGCAATCCTGGCATTGCAATTATCTATTATGACCAACAAATATATTCTAAATAGATGGAATGCATTGAGCTCAGTCTTACACATCTTACTCAAGCAAAACTCCTTTGAAAGCCCAGTACAAGACTGTGTCTTTTGCTTCTACTATTCATCCAAGTAATTTTCATTTTAAACTGGAAAAAATAAACCCTTCATTTTAAGGAATGCATGCAAGCCACTGTGGATCAAATTTTCAAACCAGGACATTCTACCAAAGTAATGGAGGTGCACCATTTTACACAATAGAAAATCTGGGCCAATATATACATGCTATGGAACTCTGGGGTCAAAAGTTAGGTGAGATCTGAAGTTGGACTTTAGCATTAGTTGGGTGAATCATACTGTAACCCACTTATGAAGGAGTATTCCAGTTTCCCCTTTATACCAGTCTGCAAAGGTTATGAGTTGCTACTGTTCTCAGCTACAGAATCTGGGCTCTTTAGCTCACTATGTAGCAGCTTGTGCTCTGAGGTCCTGGAGTTCAGTCCCTGGTATGGTGGCCAAAGAAAAATACAAACCAGACTGGACAAGGCAATGATCCCCAAGACATCGAAAGGACATTTCTCCCCTAGCAGTGGTGGAATGGGTTGCATTTCTTGTCCGAGTGATTTCTAAATCGCAGGCCAGGGGAGTTATGTTTGAGGACTAGATGAACATGTGAAGCATGAATGCAAGTTATATCACTCAGTTTGCTTTTTTACAGGCAAAAGGAAACCATGATGTTTCTGATACTTTTTACATCATAAAGAAGCAATAAATATTTCAAAGGTTTTCTTAAGGGCTTGTTTTCTTTTTCTTTTTTAATCATAGAAATTAAGGTCACGTCTGCCCTGTTTATTCAGGGAGATACAATGGAAAAGTGGTGATCTAATAGGAATTACAACATGACAAAATGAAATCCCAGTAACTGACCAGAGAAGGGACTGTTAGTCTGATTTTTCAAATTTAGAGCTGGGTTTTCTATTTTTCAGGAAATTCTGGACTTTTGACATTCATTTCTGTTCCAAAATGGAAGAAAAACAAAATGCTGTGGAAAGAGATTCCACAAAATTACATCTCCCCTTCTTCACCACCCACCCTGCAAATAGTTAGGGGTCAATCAACAGGTTTTGTTCCAATACAATTTAATAATTTCATTCAGATTTCAACCTTTAATTATTTTTAAAATAGAAAATCAGTTTTGTTTTGAAAGGTGGTTTCAAAATGAAAAAATCAAAACATTCCATTCTGTAATAATTTGGTTTTTAAAACAAAACATTGTCAACATCTCAACGTGTTCTTGAACCTTTTTGATTTTGACAAAAAATTGCATTTTTTGTTTATAAACCACTTTGATAAATTCCTGACCAGCTCTGTTTAAAACAGTTCAAGCCAGATTCTCTGGACCAGCCAAGCTGTGCTCTCTGAGGGCTGGTGCGGGAGGGAAACTTTGCCACTGGTAGCAGATATGTCCTCAGTGCAGGTTAGAAGGAGCCAGTTCCATCTACTTCTCCAAAGTAATAAATACAAATAATTTAAAATTGATATTGGTAAGAATTCACATCTGACACTTTCCTTTAAGAGATCTTAATGGAATCAATTTGGGCCATATCATGATAACACGTTAAGACTGATCTTGTACTTCATATTTCTACAATTTCTCAAGTTCAATGGGACCATGTACGTGAGTAAGGACTACTTGCCTGAGCAAAATTTGACAAATGGGGCCCTTACTCATGAGCGTGTTAGGAAGCTCTCTTTTATTTTCCAGCTGAGATATTTCTTGAAGGAATCAAGCTGAATTATTGCAGTGACAAGTTAATTATGTGCCAGCATTCTTGTATGAAAAGTAATAATTTCCCATATAAAGCAGTCACACACGATGCCAAATAATCTGAATATCTTTAACTGAATATCAGCCATATACCCGTGTATTTAAAATAACAAATACTGTCTGCTCCCTTATAACTGATGTATTTGAATATAAATGTAGAAGGCCATATTTCCGGATGCCACCTTATAATAATTAAGCTCTGCACCATTGCATTCATAGTGCTTGCTCAATGCTGCATCTCATTAATAGTTGCCAGAACATTCACAGCGGAGATAGAAAGTTTAGAATGAGAGGGGTGACTGGGACTTTAATCAGGGTAAACTGGAACTCCATATTATCCGAGATATAAGGAGTGTAAAGAAGTTAGCCGGGGCTCGTCCCCCTCCGGGGCGGTGGGGAGCCACACCGCCTCACTACACACCATTGATGTCTTGGGGGAATTAGTCCGGCCGTGGGAGTCTCCCTCGGCGGCCCTTGTGACAACTGCAAGAAAGCACAGTAAGCCTGGGCCCTAGGTCAGGGCGGGGCAACAGTGAGTCAGGCCCTCAGGCAGGGCTGAGCCGTAATAGTACAAATAGTATCAATAAGCCCAGGCCCTGGTTCAGGGCGGGGTGACAACAAGTCAGACGCTCAGGCCTTCAGGCAGGGGCTGAGCAGTAGCAATGAGCCCAGGCCCTTGTTCAGGGGCTGAGCAGTCGCAGTACCAATAGTAGGCCCAAGCCTCCAAGGGACCTGGCAGAGGGGGAGACGGCCACCCGCGAGTTGCGTGGCAGGGGGGACGCAGGCCCTCCCGCTCCACTGCATCCCAGCCCAGGGCCTTAGCAGCAGCAGAAGACCTGCTGCTGAGTCAGTGGGGATCCCGGCCGCAACACACTGACATGGGCTTTGGCAGTGCTGCAGCCAGAGTAGGGTCGGCTGCCCCATGGCTACTTCCAGACTCCCCCTCTTGTGGTATCTGGGTCACGGTGGTGTCCTCCGGGGGGTCCAGCACCATGGGTTCCTCCGGGTAGGTGGCGAAAGGCAGGCCCGGCAACTCCTCCGGGTCGCAGGTGTGGGGCAGGCCCGGCAACTCTTCCGGGTCGCGGGCGTGGGGCAGGTCGGAGGCATCTGGCCTCCCCGGCGGCTGTCTTCTCAGTGAGTTCTGAGGTCGAGTCTTTATACTTCTGGGGCGCCTCCTGACCCTCTGAGGGGCGGGCTCAGAGCTCCCTAGCTCCGCCCACTCTGGTGCCCAGAAGGGCTCATCCCTCTCCAGGGCAGCGGGGAGCCACACCACCTCACTACAGGAGGAAGGATAAAAGTAACAATGACTGATTGTGTGATTGTTCAAAGGCAAGGGACCATCTTTCTTCTACTGCTGTAGTCATCATAAGTAGAGCTGGGTGAATTCTTTTCTGGAAATTTTTTTTGCCAAAAATGAATTGTTTTGGAGGTCCAAAACAATTTGCTGAATTTGGGTTGAAACATTTCAGATGATTCAAAATGAACTTTTTTTTTTAGTTTTTGATTTGACAAAAAATATTATTTCTGTATGAATTGGGGAGGTGGGTTTTTTTGTTTTATTTTGGCTTCTGAACCAAAAAATTCCAGCTGTAATCATAATAGGGTCTGATTCTTTTCAACTTCTTTGTCCCTTGTGCGGTCATTTTTATGAGTTGAAAGTGGGTGTAGAATTCTCTATGCTGTTTTGGTAGCAAGGTATGTGAAGCCACCTGAGAATTCTTTCAAAGATTGCCTAAGCTTTGGCTGTTTATATGATTTATATGCTATATGCCAGATCTTCATCTGGGGTAAATCAACATAGCTTTATTGAAGCTATGCCAGTTTACACCACCTGATGATCTGGGATGGGGGTCTGCCTACACAGAAATAAGAAAATTTAGCTTGTCCAGTGAAGCATACTCAGTATGTTGATTTCTGAATAAGCATGTTTATTAATGCTTGAAGATTACTTATCTGTTGCTCTAAGGGAAAAAAATACTACAGAGGGTCTCATCTTGATCTCACATCAGTTTTGTACTTCCACTGACTTTAATGAAGTTGCTCCTCATTTATAGCAATGTAAGTTAGACCAGAATTAGGCTCCCTGACTTTTTTCTATGCAGTGCCTTGTTGAGTTGAAAACTACATAACCAAATTCCAGCAGCATGTTATCAGATTTTTAGGAAGGCAGATAAAAAGGCACTCCCGAGAGTAGAAATCCCCTTGAGCTGGGGAGAGAATAGAGAAAGGCAATTATGAGAACCGCGTGCTGTTTTATCAAGAGCAAACATTAGAAGAATTCCACTGAAATAAACTTGCCATAGCATTACAATTTCAACACCGCCTGTAGATTATGCCAGGGGCTCAGATCCTGAAAAGCAAATAGAAAAAGAGGGAAGAGATAAATGAGGAACTTTAAAAATAAAAATTCCAATTAAAAGTATTGACTTTTCATTTTATATGAAAGATTGAGGATATTTTTAATGTCCTTTTACTATTTGTCAAATTACCATAGGTGGCAAATGGGAAGGAAACCTGTTCTTTCCTGCTAGAAGAGTACAAGCTCGGTAGTTCAGGAAAAGGCAACAGGGACAATAACATCTAATCTAAAACCCTTAAGTGAGATGACTTTTATGAAGGCCTCCCAACAAAAATCTGTGAGAGTACCAATCATACTGTTATAGAGATTTATGGACGATCTTTGAAAGGAACATAAACCTTACGTCCAAATGGAAGCCAAGCATGCATATCTGAGGGCAAAATTTGCCCATAAATTATGGGCACTGCCAAGGTATTTTCTAAATTTTATTCACTTCAGTCTTCAACATGGAAGATGGATGCCCAGGGATCTAATCTAGCCATTATTAGCTAATATCCTAAATAGTGAAAGGGAGTGAACAATTGGTGGCAAAGTTGTGGATGACAATTATTTAGCCTGGAGGGGATTGTGAAGAATTCCAAACTCACTTAACTGGGTGATTGGGCAACATAGTGGCAGATTAAATTCATTGTAGGCAAGTGTTCTTCCACATTAATCATACACTCTGGTGACTTCTAAATTAATTGTAACCGCTCAGGAAAAGACCCACACATCACTGGGTGGACATCTCAGTGAAGACATATGCAGTACTGCATAAAAAAAAAGCCAACAATGTGTTAGATTCTATTCAGAAAAAAATACAAAATAATACTGAAAATATCATAATGCGCTCATTGTTTCAATGCTGTGTTCAGTCCTGGTCACTCCTTTTGAAAAGATACAGCAAAAATTGAAAAGACTCAGACGATCAATGCAAATCACGGAATCAAAGAAATGTGGGATTGGAAGGGAGCAGCAATAAGGCAAGATGCCTCCCAGAGCTCCTGCGGGGGGCAACCTTACTGCAGGGCTGTCGCTACGGGCTGCAGTCCAGCCCTATGCATCTTCTGGCCTCGGATAGTTACGGTGTTCTTTAAAACCAAGAAGAAGTGAATTGCTCTGCTCATCCTTAACTGGCAGCTCTAACTGTTGATGTCATTCGATAGGCAATATGTTCTAGGACAGTATTTGTTGTAATGCCCAGTCAATATCCTGGAGGAGGGGCGGCTGAATCCAATGGGGAGGAAATATTTGTTCTGCACGTGGAAAATCTATAATGAAATCCTATCTCTTTTCTTTTGACTATACTATGCTATGTACTCTATGCATTCTCAGTGTGCATAGGGGTTTTTGTCAATTTCAACCGAACAGCAGCAAACCAGTGTATTAAAGCAACATAATTTGGTAGGTCCACTTTACCAGTGGCTCGAGTCCCAGCTCAGACATGGTATCTGTAATCATTTTGAGCTGGAGGGTGTGATTATCCACTGTAGATAGAAATGTTCTACTGACTGAATCAAATGCATTTAACTCAGCCAGCAACGTTATTGTTTGGAGGCCAAAATGTCTCCAGTTCATATCCTAGGTCTTGTTTCTGTTATTATATGTTTGATATTAATTTCTGCCTTTGAGTAGCAAAATCCTTCCAGCGCTATAAGAAGATAAGAGAAATGTCTATGGAGGTCTCCCTTGGCATAGCATTTTGGCACCAGCAAAACAAATATTGTGGTTTTAAGTTAAGTCCCATACCTGATCCAAAAAGAAAAGGAGTACTTGTGGCACCTTAGAGACTAACCAATTTATTTGAGCATAAGCTTTCGTGAGCTACAGCTCACTTCATCGGATGCATACTGTGGAAACTGCAGAAGACATTATATACACAGAGACCATGAAACAATACCTCCTCCCACCCCACTCTCCTGCTGGTAATAGCTTATCTAAAGTGATCACTCTCCTTACAATGTGTATGATAATCAAGGTGGGCCATTTCCAGCACAAATCCAGGTTCTCACTGTGAGAGAGACGCTTGCCAGTTATCACTAGGGAGGTGAAGCTTTTTCTTCATTGTATTCCCCCATTTTCCCCACTCCCCATTTCTTTGTGTCACACAGCAGCAAAAGTAAAAACCTTTAGGAACCCAAACATTCATTATGATGCACATAACATTTATATGAGAGAAGTAGCTCTCTCTAGTGGTGCCTCCTATCTCAATTTAATCCAAACATAAATACAGATCTTTGCTTCAGGAGTCAGTAAACTGAAACAGTAAAACAGTCAAACCAAACACAGGAACAGCCTCTGTGATTTATATTTACTTTGCTCATACTTTAAAACTTAGAGAAATGCATTATAGTCGTCATTGCCTTTTATCTCAGCCATAGCATGGAAAATTACCTTCCACTGTCACATTTATAAAATACTTTCTGAATGTTTATCACCCATCGACAATTGTCACAAGGACAGCATGGTTCTTTTAACAGCTACTCATGTTACTTGAGTAATTTATGCTACACACGGCCAAAAAGTGGGAGAGAAGAAAGAGAGACAATATAATTGATGAAAGAAAAGGAGTACTTGTGGCACCTTAGAGACTAACCAATTTATTAGAGCATAAGCTTTCGTGAGCTACAGCTCACGAAAGCTTATGCTCTAATAAATTGGTTAGTCTCTAAGGTGCCACAAGTACTCCTTTTCTTTTTGCGAATACAGACTAACACGGCTGTTACTCTGAAATATAATTGATGCTGTCTCTTCGCCCTAATAGAGAGGCTATCATTGCAGGATCACAAAGCTCCCTGGAAGCATTAAGACTTGTCAAATACCATTGCATATAGGGATAAACAGAGGCACAGAAAAGTTGAGTGACTTACTCAAGCTCACAAAGCTAATCAGTTGCAGAGCCAGGGACAGTACCACAGAGGCCTGACTCTTGGTTCCCAGCTCTTCCCTTGAACAGAGTATAGCACTTTTGTCTCCCAGTGTTACTGGAATAAGCACTTAGGTTTTCCAATCATTTTTATAGGTACTAACTTACAAATCTGGCCTTAAGAAAAGTTCCACTTCTGAAATTCAAAGCTAATTCTTTGGCAACTCTCAGCCATGCGCACACCCTTCTAGCTGTGTTATTGTATAGCTGTCAACAAGCCAGAGGGCCCCTGTGAGGGCTCATAGAACAGTCATGCAAATCTGAACACAAAGAAAGGATTGAGGGCAGAGGGCACTTGAATGAATGCTCCCTCTCCTCCCACTAGCCTCCATGGGAAGGGAGCCAGTTAATTTATTTAGAATAAAAGGATTTCAGCCAGCTGGATAGTGGCACTTGGCTTCCCTTGCAGGGCCTCCTGGGCATTTACTCTAGCTACAGGGTAACAAAGCATTTGGAAGCTGGATAGGTGGCCATGGAGGTCTACGATTTGTGTAGCATGAATTAGGAATAAAATTCCTTGTTGGGAAAGGAGGTTCAATACAGCAAAGTCTGCAGGATGTGGACTGTAATGTGCTTAAGCCAGATCCTCTAGCTCAGCAACCTGCACTTGGGGCAAGATAATACTTAGTCCTGCCTTGAGTGCAGGGGACTGGACTAGATGACCTCTCCAGGTCCCTTCCAGTTCTATGATTCTATAATACTATGAAAATTGGAAGTGAGGTGGGGGAAGGCAGCTGGATCCTTTCCAATCTGCACTGGCCTGGATCCCTGACACAAGTCAGAATACTCAGTGGGCCCCTTAACTTCTGCTGGCTGCCCACGGCCCCTAAGGGGCTATTCCAGCAGTCCAGCCTCACCAGGACATAGTGCTGCATGCCCTTCCTCCTGGACACCTGCCCTGCAGCAGGAGTGGCGGGGGAATCATTACCACTAATGCAGGGGAAATTCTTAAGGGGCTAGCTGGGCTGCTTTGTGCCCCTAAAGCTGTGTTGAGCAAGCTGGTCTTCCCTCATTAGGCTCTCTCTGTGGGTTAGGCCTGTCCACACAGTAGAAACAGTTAAGGTTTCTGCAGTCAGGTAATTTTTTCCTCAGTTAACCATTCAACAGGCCACAAAGATGAGAGTCACACTCTGGTATGACTCATAAGGCTACATATCTTCATGGGTTAACAGAGTAAGTCCATTCCATGCTTCCCTGTGCTTTGGACATGTGAGCTTGTCACATGAAAACAACAACTAAGATCTTTTTATGTGTCTGATAAGGGATATTAGGGGTTCAGTTCATAGAAGCACTTAAACGATCCGTGTCTTCTGGGTGTGGCCATCTGTGCTGGAAAGTTCTGAGAACTGTCTGTCTTGTGAGGTTTTAGCTCATCTATTGCTGACCCCAGGGCTGCAGGCCAAGAAAATGCAGAGACAGCAGGCCTCCACAGATATTATGGCAATGGCTACATGAGAGACATATTTGACACATCTGGGCCCCCATTTTCAAATGTATTCCAGCACATGCACACTTTATTGCATGCCTGTTTGAAAGCACAGGCCATAAAATGCAAAATTCTAAGTTGGGGGGACTGTATCCTATAAGTGTGGGTTATTATGAGCTCACAGTTACTTTCAGTAAGTCACTTCCCTTCATGCCTCAGCTAACGCCATCAGTTGGGAATGAATAAAAATGAAAAGAAGATTACCTCTTGAATACTGAGGGAAACACACATGTAAAAAGTACTTTGGCATCCAGGGAACAGAGCTGTAACCGTGCTCATGTCCCTCCCAGAAACATACCTCTTAGGTCAGGAAGCACTGCCAGCAACTACAGCTGTCATGTTCATGTACTGGCTACAGAACTTGCTGATACACACCAGATGTGTCTTTCATAAGATCTTTTACTGCTGTGCGAGGTATGGCTGAGCTTATCTTAAATAGGGTTTTTTACATGGTGCCACCTAATGGCTGAACATATGTTATGGTTCAGCATTGTCTCTTAAGTTGATTTGTCCTGGATCTCCTTTCCAAAGTCAAATATCATCAAATCCTCTGACAAGTTCTTCCACCTTCCTCACTAGGCCCATCATGACTGCCACTCTGCCTCTGAGAGAGAAGGATGTCGGTCTTTGGTCATATACACTCTTTTGCCTTTGTAAGTTGCTTCTGTGGTGACCCACAGTTCAGAATACCTCCAGGGCTAGTCAGAGCTGTGTCAGGTAATTTCAGCTCTGGTTGGGGCTGAAGGTGATTGTAAATTCCTTCTGAGATGACTGTGACATCTGCTCTTGAGTCAATTTTAAAGTCAGTAGTCTACCCATGAATATTCAGTTTCATTCTCCAAGCACACTCTGTGTCATCACACGCGACAAATCCCAGAAACAATGGCTCTTGATTGTCTGTAATATGAGTCAACGCCCTGACTGCTTTGATGGGGAAAACAGCTGCAAAATGTCCATATTTCATTCATGTATTACACCATGAGCCTTTGACTGCATGTGCATTATCTCTTGGGATATGACTTTTTCGTCACCTTGTGCATGTAGGCTGGACTTTGTCCCTCTTAGCCAGAGAGTTCTCTCTCCTTGCCTCAGAGGTTGTGATGATGATGATTTTCAAGTGTCTGCTTACAGTTTCTAAGCTAGTTTCAGGTTTTTCAAGTTTCTGTAGGTTTTTCTGTTTCACCAGTTCATCCTGTTTTACTCTTTGGCTAGCTCTGGCTATGGTTAAATCTCTCTTCAATTGTAGCTGTTGTGAAAGGCTTTTATCTGTTAACCCAATAACCAGCCTGTCTGTGATATTTTCATGTTCCCAAAATCACAGTTTTCAGCCAGTGTATGCAGAGCTCTTTTGAAACATTCAGCATTTTCCCCTAGTCCTTCAATTCTCTGGTAAAAACATGTTATTTTGTAAACCATATTTCTCTGAGGTATAAAGTATGCATCAAACATAGCCAGAACCTTTTCTTCATCGTCTTTGTGACTGTCTTCAGTAAAGCCAGAAGATTTAAAGATCTGCTCTGCTGGCTTCCATATCACATAAATTAAAGAAGAGACCTGCCTAGCTCCAGTTTCTTTGTGGAGTTTGGCAGCAATGCAAAATCTTGCAACATATTGTTTTCAGTTTGTACATTCTGAACTTTTGTCAAAGCTGAAGTTTCTGGGGCATTGAAAAGTGGCATGTTGAGATCCTGAAACTTTTCTTGCTTTGCTCCTTCTATTTGCAAGCTTTGGTGCTGTTTTCCTTCTGTTTTTGTTCTTAGTTTACTTCTGACACCATGTCATGTCCCTGTACCAGATGTGGACTGGCTATAGAGCTTGCTTATACACCAGATATGTTCATTCATCAGATCCTTTAATGCTGTGCCGAATATGGCTAGGGTTAGTTTCCATAAGGTATTTTATACCCAGTGACACCTAGCAACTGAACAATATAATAGAATTTAGCATTCCATAACAATAGCCATTACCAGGCTTCTTTGCACTCTCCATCTCTAGGAGACATTCTGCAAGCCAAAGCAATGATTCCTTTCAGCTGTGCATGAACTGGGGAGAGCAACTATTGTAGAAAGTGGCTGCAGAGGTGCAAAAGTCCTGCGCTATCTTGGATTGGAGAGCTCTATAGCTGCTCAGTAGAGCAGAGAGCTGGAACCTGCAGCAAATAGGAGGTTCTGGTTTCTGTGGTGTTTGATGCATATAAAGGAAGCAGAAATTACTGAATTGTTGAATATTCAGTACAGGGGCTCCTTGCTTTAGTGAGAAGAGTGACAAAGCATGGGCATTTTTTTATCCGGTATTGTCACAATTACTTTTGTTTCTTAAAACTGGTTGATATATTCAAGGTCACTACTCACACTGTATTGATTTTTTGCCTGGGGATTTAGAACCTAAATGATGGAATGTGGTGTAAACTGATAATTTTTAAAAAAATTATTAAAACGTCACAGTGCACCTTACCTGTTAACATTTACTAAACAGTGAATGCATCACAACCATACAGTACTTGGGCTCCAGCCAGTAATTCCTGCAATTCATCTAGCAAGATTCTATTACAGCTTCCTTCAGATGAAAGACTGCATCTTAAAAAATCCTTCCTCATGGACTCTTGCATCTACTTTGATAATCTATGTTGATCTTGGCAATGATAAACATGAAGAGCCAGATCCCTAGCTGGTGTAAATCAGCATTGTTCCAGTGATTCCAGTGGAGTCACTCTAATTTATACCAGCTGAGGACTTGGCCTAAAGCACCATTTCCATCCTCTCTGCCAATACACTGATAATCTATGAACTCTTCTTGGTGCTGCAGAATTAACTGATATGAAAGGGGTAGTAGCACGTTGCTCCATCCTCTCCCAGCCCAGCATGGGAGCTCTGGGAGGCTTTTTGCAAGTCAAACAGCAATTTAAGCTCTACACAAGCCATGCTTCAGTGTTGCAGCACCAGCTGCAAATTATGGCATCTATTCCACCCCCACGCTCGCATTCCCCATTGACGGTGGGTATGAGAGGCTGAACCAGAGCAAAGCCCCCCTCTCTCTTCCCCCCCCCCAAAAAAATCAATTTGGCTGTATTTGAATTTTTAAACCAATTTGTTTCAACCAAAGTTGTGTTAACTTTCTGATTATTCTACCAACTGGATTTGTTGGTAAGAATATTTATGGGTACAGGAAAGTTTTAAGAAAATATTGGAGAATATGTGAATAAAAAATGTTGCATTCCTAATCACAAAAATTAACTCAGAATTGGGTTTCTGTCACTATGCTGAGTTTCCCAATCATGGGAATGCAAACATACCATGTGACCTATGTGGTCAATCAAATCTAGCTTTAATTTTGAATGTCAACAGTGACTGACTTCTTGCTAAGACACTAACAATCAAGAATTATTTCTTGAATTGCTTTGAAGATAGATGCATGTTTTTACATTACGATCTGTCCACAATAGAATCCGCAAACTGAAAATGAAGCAAAATCAATTAAACGATTGGCCCTATTGTTTGCCCAGCTGTGGTCTTCATTTCCTTTTTAATCTGCTTCTTGGCTGCCTGTTTCTACATTTGGAACAGTATCCAGACATCAAGTAGCTCAGAGGAAGAGTTGATTTTGACTACCAGGATTACCGTAGCATGAAGTTAAGTGCGTATCCCTGTGCAGTTTGTGTGATGACATTATTAATGGATAACTGGATTTAGGCAATCCACTATCACAAGGTGCTTTACTTCCTAGAAATGTTTGCATATACTTACATAGTTTTCTTTCATTCACATTTCTTCAGCCAGTCCTCTTTTGTTGTGCTAACTAGCAACAAGTGATCAAAGATTGTAAGATAATAGAATATCAGGGTTGGAAGGGACCTCAGGAGGTCATCTAGTCCAACCCACTCCTCAAAGCAGGACCAATCCCCCAGTTTTTGCCCCAGATCCCTAAATGGCCCCCTCAAGGATTGAACTCTGAACCCTGGGTTTAGCAGGCCAATGCTCAAACCACTGAGCATTCACTTCTGCTTGGCTTTGTGTTGCATTCATACATCCAATAAGAATCCATCAGTCACAGTTTTGCAATCCTTAAATGCTTAATGTGCAGATTTCATTAAACAATGGCTGCACGATGAATGAATAGGGTATAATTTAGTGAGATGAGCTGGGCTGGGTTTTAGATGCTCATCATATTTAAAGCAATAAGCGATGTCAAAATAATTGAAATATGCTACACCAGTGAGGTGATGCTATTGTGAGCAAGATAATGACTCCTACGTAATGTTCTACAAGTATATATTTAATAATGGGCAGATGAGAATAATGCTTTTAATTTTACATCATGTTGACTGACAGGTTGGAACGCTCAAGATATTTAACAGACAGAGCTGTTATCTGCTGTTTTAAAAGCTAGTAGAAAAAAATACCCAAACGCATTCGCGTAACTACTGTTATTCTTCGTATTCAACTTATTTCAGAACATCTTCCAAATATTTTCAAGCTGGATCCTAATGGTGGTGAACTTCCTGGGCCTGTTTTCCTACAGCTTGCCTGCTAAATTGCATGTTCTCCTACAGCTTGCATGCAAAACAATGTTGCCATGTCTGAAATGCATTAGAGCCAAATCAGAATTTGCTAATGTATTTCTGGGAGCAGCCAAAATTTCTCCCCACCTCCTTGTCTGAATATTTATTCAGATGCCAAGAGAGGAATGGTGTAAAAGTTTCTCTATGGTGAAAGTTCGGAACAAAGACTTTAGGCTGAAATTCCAAGACATGAACCAAGATTTTCCAAGGAACTAGAGATTTGGGGTGCTTGGATTTTTGCGTGCCCAGCTGGAGACACCTTAACAGGGGCTGACTTTCAGAAAGTGTAGAGAACCCAGCCTGTGAAAATCAGGCCCCTTTATGGTGTCTCGCACAGAATATTGAGCCTTCCAAAATTACAAGTCACTTGTTTACTACTCCACGAGCAAAAATTTTCAGGAGTTACCATAGGGTTAACTGGGTTCCCCAGAGTAGTATGGGATGGAGCACCTCCCTTACAACTGTTTTGTAATTAGGAGTCACCCTGCCCCATTCTGTTGTAATGCAGTGGAATACAGCAGTAAGTTCCCAGCCTGTAGTCCTGTATGACGTGTTATTTTTTTCTTTAAACTGAGCAGTCCCTCTACAAAAAATGGTCCCGCCCTAAGGCCCCAGTCCTGCAAGCTGATCCATGTGGGTGAATCTGTGCCCATGTGGAGCCTTGTTAAAATTAACAGAGCTCAGTGCAGGTGCTGAGGTTTACTCTAAGGGATCAGCTTTCAGGATCAGAAGTGACATGAAGCCCATGCATGCTTATAGTGCCACAAATAAGGTATGATTATTCAATATCTTGACAGCCAAAGTAGTAGTTAATTTATATCGTTTTCTTGTTGGTCCATCATTGTCTGAGTTAGTGCAGGCAAGTGCCTTTGTTCAGAGACAGGCAAAGAGGCAGCTACATCAGGCTAAAACAGGCTGTAGAAGCTGCTTCATGTGTTCAGAGCTCAGGAGCTTGATTCTGAGAGGTGCAGAGTGTCTGCTAAAGCCAAGGAGAGGCCTTAATTTCAGCCTAGTGATTAGAAAATTGCCTAGGAGACAGTAGGGAGTACCTGTTTGCTCCTACTGAGCACTCATTCAATCAGCCGTTCTTTTATGGTGAGGTGGCTGGGTTCTTGCAACGCTAAATGCAGTCCCAGAAACCATTTGGAAGGGAGATTCCCAGCTTTGCAGCTAATGGCCTGGCACTGCTTTTTGTCCCCACAGAATCCTTGAAATCACATACATTGTCCTGATTCTAATTTTCCAGTCATTTCAAATATTTATGAAATCCTCATTGCCAGCAAGAGATGTCAACATGAGTTTCCAGCAAGGGATGTCAATGTGATTTTCACTGATACCAGTGAAGCAATCAAAACTTTGACATTCCTGAGCAAACAATGATCCTGCTTGGTAAGACAGACAGGTGTTTGTCCGACCTGTTCTTTAAAACCTCCAATGACCAGCATTCCACAACCTACCTGGAATTTAGGTAATCTGTTCCAGTATTTAACTATCCTTATTTGAAAGTTTTTCCTAATATCTAACCTAAATCTCCCTTGCTGCAGATTAAGCCCATTACTTCTTGTCCTATCCTCAGTGGACATAGAAAACAACTCTTTATAACAACCATTTACATACTTCAAGACTGTCATGTCACTACTCAGTCTTCTCTTCTCGAGACAAAACCTATTTCATATCGCTTTAAAATCTGGAAAGATCAAGCAGGGAAAAAGTCAGCACCCCTAAACCCTGTTTAGCAACTTCCAAAAGATCCAAACAGAAATTTGGAAACTCATTAAGTCTGAAAGTTTCTCTTTTTTTTTTTTTTTTTTTTGTTAATAAATTGCAGGGAGTTTGTGATAAATCACAACCCTATCAAACTCTGCTCATCGCATGAGACTTTGGCTTTCATTACTCATCTAGTCCCAATTTTCCACTTCTTAGCTCTCTAGAGTCCCAGCATGTTTGCTTTTTCTCAGCACTGTTGCCCATGGCAATGCCTCAATGTCAAAGACAAAATTGCCACCGTGCAATCAGCTTCTCTGTGCCAATGTCTCTGTAGTTGGTTCTTGCAAACCCACTCAAATTCTGTCTTTTTTTTCTTAATTTTCATCCCTAGGAATGACCCCTATTCCAAATGTGTCAAGAGGCATCTGGCAGATAACCAGAGGCATTGCTCTGTAGAATAAGGGGAGGCCCACACTTTGTCCACTGACAGTGATATCTTACAGTTAACATTGTAATTAGCAATATGCAAACAAATGAATAATTAGCATAGAGATTATGTGAATTAGTCCTTATGTTACGCACCAACTTCCATACTGATTAGTGAACTGTGGTGCATTGTTGAAACATCTGAGTTGTGCTAATTATTTGCAATGCTGTGAACATGTCTAAGCTTTTGTACTGGTGAACATAGGTAGAGACAAAAAGACATATTACAAAAAAGGGAGGATTCTAACGTAAGATGGGCAGATACTAATTGCTGGCTAATCACTGTGTTAGAGTAATTATATTGTGTGCTTTAAAGTCTACAGTATATTACTCTGTTAATGGCAAAATGAATGCCAGCCTATAATTTCCTACAGTGGAGCTAATTTTTGTTGTTATCATAAAAGGATACATTTGTTTTTTTCACACAAACATTTCCCCTTTTTCAATAATAGTTTTCAATAATATCATGTTATTCCGGCTTTTCTAAATTCTACTTGCTTGACTGTCTGGGGCAAGTTTTTCTGCTAATGTCCAATTCAAATATCATTAGTTTGGTGTGTGCGTGTTTATAATGAGAGGGGGTGAGCACAGGTATTGTGGCTGGGCTAATGAAGTGTCCCCGATGATTACTTTGCAAGACGTCATTATCAGACTGCACGTGTAGTGCTTGGTCTCCATATTGGAAGCAGACAGAGCTTTTCTCATAATGGAACATTCGAGAGAGCAATGTGAAATGCGCGTTAGCATTCAACAGGCCCATTCTTACTCCCACTGAAAACAAGGGACATTTTCCCATTCACCTCAACTGAAGCAATATGGAGCCCTAGAACTCTAATGCAATTATCATCCTAAGACTACATAGTAAATATACCAGTGTGAGCAGACAGCACGGAAAAATGAGTGCGTTATTTTTAAGGCTCTATTAGCTGTGTGGCAGTTAATGGGAAGATTGAAGGTGGAAATTGGTGATGTGCTCTGTATATCAAGGAAATAGTGAGAAACAGTTATATATTCCTTGGTTACGTTCTGTTAACACCGTTCCACTCAGGGCATGTGGGATATGGGAATCATTTTTAAAGAGGGGAATAAAACCAAACAAAGAACCCAGGATCAACGCGCCCCCCCCCCCCCATTATCCCCCTGCAATGTTCTGAAAAATCTGTGTCGAGCCTCTCCATGACAGTGCCAGCAATATAATGCTTCCAATTAAATACTGGTTCTTTGTGGCTCAGAAACAGAAAGTATGCTAGTTGAAGTCACTTGTGCTAAACTTAGCGGGGACAACTGTCCCTAGCTTCTGAAAGGTAGCACAGTATTTGCTTTTTATGCCGGCAATTTTCCCTGCCTCGCATAATATAGAAACTGCTTTTTTTTATGCACTGCCTTTTTTCAATAATGATTTCATTTATTTCCTGCAAAATTTCTCTCTCTGTGACTTCCTGGGTCTACTTTTTGACTCTCACTACATGTGAGCCCATTGAAATGGCTGTCTCGTTGGTACGTTTTTGCAGCTCACGAGCTATCGGGACTCTTAAAACTTTTTCCTTCCTGAAGCATTGGGGTCAGATTTTTTTTTCAAGTGCTCAGCACCCTAAATTGGGATAGATTGTCAAAAGAGATCCCCCCCCCCCAACTTGCTCTTATGGCAATCAGTTCGCCTAAATAGGAGCCAAGCAGGTGTGAAAATCTGGCCCTTGGTTCTTCAGCCATTGCTGCAGTAAAATAATGCTCTATCTGTAGCTATTCAGAGTGAACTGAATCCTGCTTCCAGCATCCAGACTAGGACCTTGATGGGGGGCTCCATGAAGTCAATTCTCCCCACAAGACTTCAGAGGCTGAGCTACCTTGTAGCTTCTCCTCCATTCTTTGAGGCTGGAGTAGAAGCCACCCTCTATGTGATGGAGCCTAGAGCTCAGCTCCTCCCTTGGCTCACCCTCAAACTCCCACTGGGCACTGCTGCAGAGGGAGCATCTCCTGAGCCAGGCTCAATGACATACAAGGCTCTGTGTGTAGCCCCAGTGTAGGTTATCCTTTTCCTGCAGCCAGAGAGGAGGGGATGCAGGATTTGTGTGTTGGTGGAGTGGCAGTGGGAGATACTCTGTTAATGAGGCCAGGGTACATCTATGCTGCGAAAAAAACCCATGGCAGCCAGTCTATGAGCCCAGGGCATCTGACTCAGCTCGCTTGATGGGGCTAAAACTAGCCCTGTAGACATTCCTCCTTGGGCTGGACCCCAGGCTCTGAGGCCATTCCCCCTTGCAGGGTTTTAGAGCCAAGCTCAAGTCCAGCCTGAGCAGGGATGGTTACATGGCTATTTTTCACCCTATAGAATCATAGAATCATAGAATCATAGAATATCAGGGTTGGAAGGGACCCCAGAAGGTCATCTAGTCCAACCCCCTGCTCAAAGCAGGAGCAATTCCCAGTTAAATCATCCCAGCCAGGGCTTTGTCAAGCCTGACCTTAAAAACCTCTAAGGAAGGAGATTCTACCACCTCCCTAGGTAACGCATTCCAGTGTTTCACCACCCTCTTAGTGAAAAAGTTTTTCCTAATATCCAATCTAAACCTCCCCCACTGCAACTTGAGACCATTACTCCTCGTTCTGTCATCTGCTACCATTGAGAACAGTCTAGAGCCATCCTCTTTGGAACCCCCTTTCAGGTAGTTGAAAGCAGCTATCAAATCCCCCCTCATTCTTCTCTTCTGCAGGCTAAACAATCCCAGCTCCCTCAGCCTCTCCTCATAACTCATGTGTTCCAGTATAGCATGAGCCTAAGTTGGTTGAGCTGGGTTCTGAAATGTTCTGTCATGGGGTGGTTTATGCTACAAAAAAACCAAGGCATTATTTAGTATAATCTGTTGATAACAATAGATCCTTATGCATCTACCGCTTCCTGAATGATTTATATTCTGGAGTGAAATACACCCTCCTCTCCCCCAGCACTGTATTGAATGGAATGGCTACTATCCTCTCTGATTTATGGAGCATAAGATAGTCTAAGCTGATGGCCCAATGATTGTCTTCAGAGACTCTTTCTCAAAGCAGGCTGCAACTGTGCAGTTTCCCCCTGCTTTACAGGATGACATAGCAAGCGCTGGAAGAATCTGCCAGCAATGGGTCTCCTAAAAATGTCACTGGAGTGGGCTCCCATGACAGATGGAGTGTTAGAGTTATCTGTATGTATCTAATATTAATGCCTTCAGTTTTGAAGAGACGGGTAGAATCTAGGCTGTCAGCAAAAGTGTCCCCTCTCCTCTGTGCAATGAATCTAAAGAGCTTTTTCAACCTGACAGCAGAATCTCATTAATGGGGAAAAATACATACATGTGAGGACTCTGCACCAAACAAATCTGCACTAGGAGATTGGGGTTTCCTTTTGTTTGCGTTCCAAAGAAGTGTCACCTAAGAGGCATTGCCAGGCTTCTGCACAGACATTCCAACCATCACCTACATTCTTGGCGGCATGCATTAAGCCCACTCAGTGAGGCCTTGATCTTGAGAGGTGCAAAGTGCTTAGCACTCTTCAGACAGGAAGCTAGGCACTTCCTAGTTTCAAATCTTAAAAGGTCAGATCCTGCTTCTATTAAAACCAATGGCAAACCTGCAGGTGACTTCAGTGGGAGCAAGGGTGGGTTGCACCCAGAGGGGAAGCAACATGTTCTAGAGAAGAAGGCTGTGGACATGGACTCAAGAGACCTGGGTTCTGTTCCTGGCTCAGACACTGCCCTGCTGTGGGTCCTTGGGCAAGTTGCTTCCTATTTCTGTTTTCTCTTTCGCCCTTCGTCTGACTCATCGACTTAGATTCTAGAGCACTGCAGGGGGCAGGGACTCTGTGTGTGTGTGTGTGTGTGTGGTACCTAGTACAATATGGCCCTGCTTTCAGTTAGGGCTTCTAGGCATGGCCATAATACAAATAATTTAATAATAACAATGAAGGGGGAGGGATAGCTCAGTGGTTTGAGCATTGGCCTGCTAAAACCCAGCATTCTGAGTTCAATCCTTGAGGGGGCCATTTAGGGATCTGGGGCAAAAATTGGGGATTGGTCCTGCTTTGAGCAGGGGGTTGGACCTCCAGATGGTCTCTTCCAACCCTGCTAGTCTATGATTCTAAGTGATAGAAGATGCACAGAATCTTCACTGATAACCTCCCTAGTGGAGGAGTCTGAGTTACATTCATAGGTGATATAAATCATGGGGTAAGTTACAAAATCACGGACTGGAGGGACAGAATGAAAAGCAACTAACAGCAGGCCTAAGATGAAGCTGGGGCTTTGCCTTTTTAATTTATCAGCACATAACTCACATCACCATTTCGCTGTGTCTCACTTCTGAGTCTGCCCTATGATTTTTTTTATGTGACAGAAAGGAAACTAAATAATCCACCACAATATTTCCACCATGAGACCTGGAGATCATTTTAATAAATGCCTGTAGAATACAAATGGGGCTGCCAGAGCCCTTCTGAAGATTTGCTTCAGAGCCACCTAAACCATTCTGGTGTGAAACAGGGAGTCCGCAGCACCAACAGACCGAAACAGGACTGCCACACAGCTATGGTTCTGGGATATACAGCAGGCTACAGCAGGCTGCTGTTTGAGTATGCCCCCCCAAAAAAAGAAGAAACCAAAATAGGAAAAGAAGAAATAGCACAATTTTGTAAAGCCAATAATAATCATCAGTAGCAGCCCCAAAGTTGGGCTGACTTAAATTTGTGGCAAATTTCCCTTTCCATGAAATAAACAAACATACTGCATACACGGAAAAACGTCAAACAATGAGGGGATCAGTTGCCAGCCCCCAAAGTCAGTCAGATGTGTAGGTTTGTAAATATAACATAAAATCTTAGTGGCAACAGCATCTTAACTGGCTGGAAAGACTGGGCCAGTCTTCATCTCTGGTGTATCTCTGTTATAGTAAATGGACTTTCAATGAGGGTGAAACAGATCCAGTGAATTCCCTGGGCCTCTAGCAAATAATACTTGTCTATGGTGCTCTAATAGGAGAGAAACCAGACTGTGATGTGTTAGATATAGGCACCCCACAGATCTAGTTAAGTGGGGGTGAATGTAGCAAAATAACATTTATTAGTAGTAAGTTTTGGGGAACTCTGCTGCCTCGTGGTCAATTAACAAATTGGTAACAAACAAAGCATGCATGAAGACATTGAACCATTTAAAAAAAAAAGTCAGTCAGTGCACTCCTCCTCTTGTAACGGATTGCTTTAGTAAAACAATCATCACCGTAAGGCTGCAAAGTATGGGTCTGATACAGCGCATGCTTACTACCGTATGAGTCCCAAAGTCAGCGGGGCTATTCATGCTATGTTTGGTAGAAAGTGTTTATAGGAGCCGGTCATTATGCCTGTAAGTTGCCATAATGTGGACTGCTGCAAATCCATACCTTTGGGTCCAGCTCAGGTTGGATATATCGGGTGTGTTTACTAGTGCACACTAAGCAGCACACAGCATAGGTAAACTTTTCCGATCAAGGGGTTAGCACCTGGAACCTCAACCGTGCTCTGGCTGTTTTGTACCCTGCCACCAGCACAAACCAGCTCCAAAGGCCTGGAGGCCTTTCCTTATATAGGGTGATCGTTGGGTGGCGTGCTACTTCTGTACGAGCTCCATGTACACCACTCTCCCTGCAGATGCTGTAGAGGACCTAGCACCCATAACAGCAATGTTTAGAGTAGCCCTAAAGGTTCTCTGATTTAGCCCGTCGGAGTGGCCTGATATGCTCATGAAGATGTTCCGCACAGAGCTGGTCAAAATTCCGATTTTCCGTTCTACAAAAAATCCATTTTTCCCCCCAAACCAGACCTAAAAAATGTAAATTTTGAAATTTCCTGCCAAATGAAAATTCAAAACTCATTTGTTTCAGAAATATCGAAAAGGCCTCCTCAAACCATTTCGCTTTAATAAGGTCACAGTGATTCACATCAGCTGTGCTATATGATGTATTTGAAACAGTGACATCCAAATTCAACCTTATCAAAATGAAACACCTCAATAATTTTTCATCAAAAATTTCAACAAAATCATTATGTTGATGCAAAACATCTTGATTTATTTAAATCAGCATTTACCAACAGAAGACTGTTCCATCTTAAAATTTTCAGCCAGCTGTAGTTCTGCAATTGTGTACAAATAACAAACCTTTATCAAATATACCTATGGAATTGGACTACCAATGACCCCATGCTACTGTTTGTTTGCAGTAACTGTTGCATTAAACTCCAGCAAACTATTGCTAAATAGATTTGTTGTAAATGCCAGTGAAATTTATTTCTCTAGGATATGGAAGATGACTCCAAGGTTTTGTAGGTAATGGCTGTGAATCAAAATAGTATAATCTCCCTTTTTTTCTTCAATGATGTGACTGTATAGCACTCCCTGAAACAACCAAGTATATGTTGATAAGAGGATGCTACTTAACATTACTAAATCACATGACCTATCCAGCCTCAAGATTCAGGGTGTGAGCTGACCACCATCGGCCATCAGGAAGAAATGTCCCAACAATTACTGCACAATTGACGTAGAGCACTGTGTCTGCATTCCATGTTCTTCTGAATCCTGGAGTATAGATAGCAGATGAGGTGGACCACTCTTCTATCAGGGTGGTGAGATGGAGGTTAGCTAAGTGGTATGCGTTTGTGTGTTGCTATATTAATATTATTGTAATGACAGTGCTCTTTTTTTGGTTAGTAAGGTCTGGAATACAGGTGAGACTGTTCAGCTACAGTCTGTGGTTAGTACAGCTTGCCTCCTAAGCTTATCTTCACCAGCTTAGGTCAAAACTTCCCCAAGGTACAAAATATTCCACCCATTGTCCTTGGACTGGCCGCTACCACCACCAAACTAATACTGGGGAAGAGCTGTTTGGACGCATCCTTCCCCCCCAAAATACTTCCCAAAACCTTGCACCCCACTTCCTGGACAAGGTTTGGTAAAAAGCCTCACCAATTTGCCTAGGTGACTACAGACCCAGACCCTTGGATCTGAGAACAATGAAAAAGCATTCAGTTTCTTACAAGAAGACTTTTAATAAAAATAGAAGTAAATAGAAATAAAGAAATCCCCCCTGTAAAATCAGGATGGTAGATATCTTACAGGGTAATTAGATTCAAAAACATAGAGAACCCCTCTAGGCAAAACCTTAAGTTACAAAAAAGATACACAGACAGAAATAGTTATTCTATTCAGCACAATTCTTTTCTCAGTCCTTTAAAGAAATCATAATCTAACACATACCTAACTAGATTACTTACTAAAAGTTCTAAGACTCCATTCCTGGTCTATCCCCGGTAAAGACCAGCATATAGACAAACACACAGACCCCTTGTTTCTCTCCCTCCTCCCAGCTTTTGAAAGTATCTTGTCTCCTCATTGGTCATTTTGGTCAGGTGCCAGCGAGTTTACCTTTAGCTTCTTAACCCTTTACAGGTGAGAGGAGCTTTCCCCGGCCAGGAGGGATTTCAAAGGGGTTTACCCTTCCTTTTATATTTATGACATGTGGTGAAGACACTGAAGTGGATTCAGGAGAGTTTTTGGTTCAGTTGCCTGCTCTGACATAGACTCCCTATGTGTGATCTTAGGCAAGACTATTTCTCTTGGTCTCTGTTCCCCATCTGTACAATGGGGATAATCATACTTACTTCCTCCCGCTCTTGTCTAGTTAGAATGTAAGCACTTCTGGGCAGGAACTGACCCTTTACTTTGTATGTCCAGCATATAGCACAATGCAGCCGGTATCTTGGTTGATGCCCCTGAACACTACTGTAATAATGAGAGGATTGGAAAAAAAACCCCAGTGGCTTTGACTGGAAAAATATCTTGGGGTACAATTTGCCTGGCATTCAGGTAGATGGCTGAAAATGAGCTAAATTCTGTTGTCAGTTATATTGGTGTAAATCTGGAGTAACTCAATGAGCAAAATTTAGCCCTGGCTTATATACATCTAAATCCAATGCAATCGATGGAATTGAAGGTGTAAATCAGAGCCGAATCTGAACCAATATTCTTGAAGAAAAACATTGGAAATCAGTAGTAACTCTGGATTTACAGCATAACTGAGAGCAGAAATTTGTCACAGTGAGTTACTGCTTCTCCCCATCTTCTCTAGATGTTTGACGTATGTTTTCTTAGCCTGGCAGCCCACAGAAGGATGCAGATGTCCTCTCCATAGTAAGCCGAAATATTTGGCAGAAAAAATTGGCCGGCTCATGGAGAGCCATAAATAACTCTCATGAAAACAGTAGCTACTTAAGGAGCAGAGATTTCATTTGAATGCTGATCTTTCCCACTGCAGAACATTGCTCCTGACTCATCAATATTTTAGAAAAGAAAGAGAAACCTCCTACAGCTGCCAAAGCCAAATTGGGGAAATTAAAAATCAATCCCATTTCCAGCATGGCCCTCAGCAGGTGCTAGGACCCAGTAAATCATAGGTGGGTGACCTCTCCCTAGGCTACTGTTGGGAATCTAGACCCTCGTATTCAAGCCAATGAGCTTTCTGTCCAGTGTGTACATTAATTTCCATTAAACTAGCATTGCCGGTAGGCACAAAGTTGCATACGATTCAACTTTACAAAGTGAAAGGGACAATTTCTCTGCCTGTTTCTCTCATATGGCAAGAAAACGTGAGTCAAATCCTCCCCCAAAGTAATTCAGTTGAGCACGAGGGGATTACACCAGACTTTGGCCCAATAATTAAAAGGGCACAGACTTCATGGTAAGGGAGCACATCTGTTGACAATAATTGCTGCAGGTACATCATCAATGATATTTTTTTAGGCAGGGCTTGTTTCAGATTTGCCTTAGTGCTAGTGGTTAAATAGTATTGGTGATAGCTGGCAACTGAATCCCACTTAATGAAGTCGGTTCCCTCCAGCATTGCCCATTGCTGCACAGAAGTGAGGTGCTATGGTAATGGATATAAGTAGAATCCAAAGGAATAATACTGTATGTTTAGAGAGATACAGCTACCCGTAAAGATCAGGATACTTATCCAAACTGAGCTTGAACTCCAAAATTGTGACTGCTTCTCTGAAGCCTGTCCATATCATCTCACCTCATCATGAGCCTGCAAAAATGGTCTGGAAATAACATGAGACCAACCTTTATTGGGAGGTGTCTGCATTTCTTTTTTCTGGCTCCTGCACTTTTTTTGAAGACATTTAAGGAACTCAGCATTTTGATTCTATAGATGGTCAAATTTTCACTGGTGGAAGGAAGCGAAGGTTGTAAGCAGAGCTGGCCGAAAGTCAGAATTTCCATTCCACGGAAAATTCTGACATTTAAAATTTGTGTTCATTCCAAATTGGAAGAGAGAGAAGCAATTTTGAAACTTCCTGTACAATGAATTTTTTTTTCCCTAAAATTTCATTGTGGGTCAATCTGAACATTTCATTTCAATACAATTGAAGTGTTTCCTTTCAATTTCAGCTACATAAAAAAATCAAAAATGAAAAATGGTTTCAAGATGAAAAATCAGAACCTCTCATTCTGATCATGTCTGACATCAAAATGGTTTGTTTTGAGGGTTCCAAAACAAAATGGAGTCAAAGGATACATTTCTGCAAAACATTTTGATTTTGATGAAACAGCACTTTCGATAGAAAAGAGTTGTGTTGGAAAATTTTCAACCAGTTCTAGCTGTAACTCTAGCCCACCTGGTTTGTTCATACGTATGAATGAGCAAATATATGCTCTTGCTGTGTGGCCAAGGTACACCTGTTATTTTTTTCTCCACTCAAGTGGTCCTGATGAGTGTGACAATCATGCACCTCATATGTACTAATAATCATGCTTTAATTGTTTGCTGCCACATGCATTGAGGTATATGCCTTAAAAGGGCCTGGCATCCTGTCTGCACATGATGCTTTTGTCTCCAAAATTTGCATGTGTAAATTTCCACACAGAAGCACTAATTGTTGGGCCACATCTGGAAGCTAGAGGTACCAGTGCTTAGATTTCCATACTAAGCTTCATTTAAAAGGATAGTGCATAGGAATATGCTACAATAGTTTAGCATAAGGAAGAACAGCACTTTGGAACAAATACAGGAGGGGAAACATAGGTGGTTATTTTTGGGAGTGGAGGGATGGTTAGCTGGAATCTGAAAAAATTAGTTTCCGAGCCCTGTGAAAGATGCTGATGTTGCATTTTACAGGTTTCTAGCCAAGGTGCTTGTCATGTCAATAATGAAGGGTCACAGAACGAGCTGCTTTCTTCTAATATTGAACAGGGAACTTGATTAGATTAAGGAAAACAATCTTATCCCTGGAGCTTCTCTCTCTCTCTCTGCTTCTCTAGAACCTTCTCCAGGACCCTGCTGGTCTGGCTTCCGGCTACAATTTTAAAGAAACAGTACACACATCTTCTCTTGCCAGTCATTCTCTGTGAATCTGGCCATGTATTTAGAGAGCACAATTGTAACCTTAGCCTTGTAGAAACAAATCTGAGTTTAAATATGTTGGCCATGCGCCCAGTATTAAACCAGACGGTCCTCTTTTGGATGTCTTTTCCTCTGTCTGGTACTGAGACAAAACCAAACATAGTTTTGTCTGGTATCAGATGGGAGACACCATTTTTGAAGGGTGGGCTGCTCTACCCCCACACATGTAGCTGAGTGAAGTTATGCTGGTGGAGTTGGTGTGGTATGCTCTTCATAATGGCGTCATTTGTGCAGTATGACCTCATACGCACAGTGTGTGCAACGTCATGCCAGCCCCCGCTGTTCCTGGAAGTACTGGAATGTCTGGTGTTCTGGGAATGTGTTAGTGGCCATCCTAAGTTTTAAGGGAGGAAATTTGTGGGTGCTATGGAAGTCCTTGAGATAGATATCAATCCTTCCACTACCATGCAGTTACACATGTAGCCGGGTGAGGGAGGAGTGTAACTGAAGATTTTTGAGCAGAGAAGTTGGAGCAGGCTCTGTACTTCACAGCCGCACAGACTCCTGTACCTTCAGTGACAGGTAATAATGGAAATCTATTTCTGACTAAGCTCTAAATAATTACAGCCAGAATGTTATTGCAGTGCTGATGAGTATTTATCCAACAGAACAAAAACAGCATGTTGATTCTTGAACCACAGAAAGCCATAATTGTCATTTAAAATCTGGCATGTTATTTACAACATTAAATTCATTATCTTCTGGAATCTTATTATAAATCTAAAATATCACTTTGAATATATTTGCATGAGTAAGAAATCTTCCAACCTACCATGGTAAAAAAAAATAATGAATATTGTTTTTTCTTGTTTTAATTAAATATGAGTGACAGAGATCAAGCAAAAAAATCATGTCTTCTCTATATACAGACTGCATTGTGCTTTGAAACTATTAATTGTCATTAAAGTAGCAGTTATCCCAAAAAGTTAGGATTATAAAATTACAACTCTCATTTGAAATGTCTTTCACTCACACAGTAACTCGTACCTATTCCTTAGCTATTGATGCAATGACTGTATCAAATGAAGGTATTTTTGTTTGTTTTAAGAGCCTGGGTAAGATCACTTTAAATGTTCTAGCAATTCCAGAGATGCCGAAGTACAATCAGGGAACATGACAAGACATTAAGTGACAGAAATATTGAAAGGAAAAAATGGGGCTCGGGTATTAAAAAGAAAATAACAATATGCATTTGCTCTGGTTTACTGTTTTCCATCCAAGGATCTAACAGATTGATGAGCAAGCCTCCCCAGTCTTCAATGGGAGCAGAATCAGACCCTAGTGTGTGCAGAATGCTTTGACCCTGATATTATGATGTTGAGTTACTACTTTTAGTCCCCCTGAGTGAGATTGTTGAAAGAGCCCAAGGCCAGATTTTCAAATGCTCAGCACCTGTGGTGCCTAAATGGGAGCTGAGTGCCTTGGAAAATCCGGCCATTGATTTCTTTGGAGCTACACGATGTACTAACTCAACAGGAGTTATCTCTGCCCCTGACCTTGGTGTTAACCCGTCTGTTCCTCAGCTTCTTGTAAATTGGGGATAGTGCTTACTTTAACGGGGCGTGCTGTGGCTTAATGAATTTGCAAAGTTGTAAGTCTTAGCACTCTGTGGTCATTTAAAAGGCATCATAGGCCACATATTGAAAGGCCATTCTCAAGAGTCTTCCATAGCTGTTTGGGTATTGCTAGGAAGACACGATGACCTATCCAGAAATTGTGAAGTCACTTAAGACTGGATTTCAAAGTTATTTAGATGCTTAAAGATGTGGATAGATACCTAGTAGGATTATCAAACGAGTCTAGGACCTTACTCCTATTGATGGGAGTTAGGCACTTTTAGAAGCAGATGCCTAAATATATTTGAAAAATCTGACCATTAGTTCCAACAGTACTCTAAATGACACTAGGTTAATTGATAGTCAGTAGAATTTCATTTTCTGGTTCAATCAGTTTTGAGTCAGAAATTTCTGTATATAACTAATTGAGGTTCCGCAGACTTTCTAACATTGCCAGTATCATGCATTCTGCCCTAAGGATTATCCTTTCCATCGCAAACACTGATGTGTAATGTATTACAAACTGTTCTCATCTCACAGAAGCAGTAGGGAGGTTTTGTCTCTGTTTTAGCCCTGGCTGGATGTTTATGTTCATTCATTCATTGTTCCTATTCTGTTTGCCTGACTCGCACTTTATTACAAGGACAAGTTATTACTGAGATAACACTCCTGTATCCTGGAGTAATAGTGTTCTTATATTTAGTCGGCTATCTCTCAAAGGATCAACAGGACAGTCTTTTGTAATTACAAGTAGAACTCTGAGTATATGGGCATTCAGGACAGATGTCACGTCTCAGATGCTTGGCATATTATTTATCCATGACATTAGGAATTAGGAACATAAGGGTTTGATGTCAAGATTACACAATGAGGTCTATATTCTAAAAACTAACAAGAGCATGGCCAGGTGCCATTAGTCTGTGCCTGCAAGCTTCTCTATAAAGATGTCCATATGTCCCAGCTTGTGCGTACATGTACACTTCCCGCTCCTGTGAACTATTACAATGCTGCAACATTCTAGGTTCCGATCCTGCAGTAAGTTCTATATGAGTGCATCCTTTGCCCAGCCCCATTGAATTCAAGGGGCCTTCATCTGCAAACACAGTAGGGAAATGTTTAACTCCTAAACGGACTGTAGCCATGCATATGTCAAGGAAATTACAGGCACGTTTCTACTGTTTGTAGGTTTTGCCAAACCTAAATTTTGGGCCTAAATCAACCTGTCAATGTCACTTTAGCTTGGAAAACACCACCACTGCATATGCCCAGCAGCTACATATTATCAACAGGTCATAAGTGTATTAGCACGCAGGAGGTACTGTGATACTTGGGACTGTAACAATGGATTAAGAACTACCTAGGTACATATTGACAAGATAGTCCAAAAAGTTTCCAAAGGAGCCATTATTGACTATTGTGTCAATGATGCATGAATGAAGGAGTCCCAAAATACAGCCTGCACTGGCATGATAGACCATAACTGCTCTGCGGTGTTATAGTCCATCATGTCAACACCACACAGATAAAAGACTTTTCTTAAGGAAACTCCAAAAGAGGAATTGCATTAGTTTTGTAGCTGTTGTGCGCAAACAGCACTGCTTTGGCTAATGGGAAGAGGGGAAAATATTGTAGCTCTTTGCTTTTAAAATAAATTCTCTCTCAACCCTTGCAGCTATGGCATGTTTGTTTTTTTAAGAGTCCAGCTAAAGACAGTACCACCGCAAAATGCTTGATAGTTCAGGAAAGATTGTTGTAATGATTCTGGACAGCAACTGTCAGGGTTAAGAAAGTTATTTGTTCCATTGGTTTATGGAACTGGCTAGTAGTATTTTATTGTCAAATGGAATTAGTTTTATATCAAGAAGAGTGATTACTTGGGTTCACAGCATTTGAGATTAAACTTGATGATTTCATGTCCATTATTGATTTAGGCTTTAAATTCAGTGAAGTAGAGGGTTTATATTTTACTTAAGGGGATTTGATCACAGTAGATGTAATCTTCAATGGCTTCTGCAAATAAATTAGTAAAGTTGCTACCCCTTTTACAGTAGTTGAAGAAGACAAGTGAAGGTGGAGATAAAAGACCCCTTATCCCAACTGAAATGGCGTAAAAAGATTTAAAGAGACACTGGTTAAAAAAAAAATACCACTTTGGCTTCCTGAGTACGCTGGATATGTTTTAGCACTTGAGACAGTGAAGCTCCACGGCTAGGTCAGATGTGGAAAAGTGGTCTCCCAGTGATATACCTCAGCCCAGCGCTCAGCAGTAAGGATTTGACCAGGGTATGTCTTCTCTCCTTGTGTCCTCTCCTAATAGCTAGATAGGAAGCTACCCTATGTAACCTTCTCTCCAGCCTTAAAATTGCACTGCGGGAAGACAGAAGGCAGCCCACATCTAAGCTTGGTCTACAGTAGAAAATTGTCAGCTCAACTACATTGCTCAGGGTGTGAAAAATCCACCCCCCTGACTGGCATAGTTAAGCCAACCTAACCCCTGGTGTAGACCGTGCTAGGTCGATGGAAGAATTCTTCTGTAGACCTAGCAACAGCCTCTTGGAGAGGTGGATCACCTACGCTGACGGGACAGCCCCACCTTTCGGCACAAGTAGAGTCGCCACGGAGGCACAGCTGCAGTGGTATAGCTCTGTCACTGTAGCACTTCAAGTGTAGACAAGCCCCGAGTCTCACAGCAGGGCTGGGCTAAGGAAGCACCGTGCACAGGAGGCAGCGTAGTACTGCACTGTGACACGGAAATAAAGGATGGTGTCTGGAAAGCCACAAAAGCATCTTGAAATAGGGCAGCCCTTGGAAACACGGTGTGGAGAACCAATGAGTCAGAGCTGAGTGCTGCTGTCCTGGGATCTTCAGCCAAGGGAGGACCAATGGCGAGTGGACAGACAATGTGCGGCTCTCCTGGCACTGATGTATGTCTGAAGAGGAAGGATAGAAAGCATTTCAAGGAGGCAGCAGTCAAAAATAGGCCGCCCAGGCTCCCTGTAGCACCATCACCCAGATGGGGAATAGGTATGGAAGACTGCCCATTGAACCTCTTCTCCACTAGCATTAGCGGGAGCTGCACCAAGCCCTGTTTACAACAGGTGAAACTTTTTGGCTGAAACTTTTTTTCAAAAAATTCTGAAAAAGCCAAAATGCTTCGTTTGTTTAGAGCTTTTCCAAATGAAGTGCTTTCAGTTTTCAACTGGAAATTACTTGTTTCTAAATGTACTTAATTTTTTTTTAAAAAATAGCTCAAAAACTAAACAAACAAAATGTTCCATTTGACCCCAAATGAGATTTTCTTTAACTTTTTAATGCACTGAAACATTTTCCTTTTGCATCAACTGAAATGAAGAGACAGTTTTAGAACAGCCAGCGGATGGAAAAATCGGTTATTTGCACAGCTCTAGTCCAGTGAGCAGGTGTGGGAGCTGCACAGCTCAGGCCACCATGAGCCTTCCTCCCCACTCCTCCTCCAAGTCCTTAAAATTTCTAAACGTCGCTCTTCCGTAGTCCAAGTGTTAGCGCAATAGATGTACAAGCTGTACGCTATTTTTAAATATAATGCAACCATGGAACTACTAAGATGGGAGCCACTCGGCTTTTATCATTTCCCCTTCCTCTTTCTTTCCCCCTCCACGTTGTGTTTGTATGTTGTCTACTTGTACTGGGAGTGGCTAAGTCATTATGCAAGGTAGCCTATTTCCCTTTGTTTTTTCCTACCCTCCCCCCCCCCCCAGATGTTCTGGTTTAACTTGGATTTAAACTTGGAGAGTGGTCAGTTTGGATGAGCTATTACCAGCAGGAGAGTGAGTTTGTGTGTGTATGGGGGTGGGGGGCTGAGAAAACCTGGATTTGTGCTGGAAATGGCCCACCTTGATTATCATGCACATTGTAGGGAGAGTGGTCACTTTGGATGAGCTATTACCAGCAGGAGAGTGAGTTTGTGTGTGTTTTTTGGGAGGGGGGTGAGGGGGTGAGAGAACCTGGATTTGTGCAGGAAATGGCCCACCTTGATTATCATGCACATTGTGTAGAGAGTTGTCACTTTGGATGGGCTATCACCAGCAGGAGAGTGAATTTGTTTGGGGGGGTGGAGGGTGAGAAAACCTGGATTTGTGCTGGAAATGGCCCAACCTGATGATCACTTTAGATAAGCTATTACCAGCAGGACAGTGGGGTGGGAGGAGGTATTGTTTCATATTCTCTGTGTGTATATAAAGTCTGCTGCAGTTTCCACTGTATGCATCCGATGAAGTGAGCTGTAGCTCACGAAAGCTCATGCTCAAATTGGTTAGTCTCTAAGGTGCCACAAGTACTCCTTTTCTTTTTACTTGTACTATGTAGATTGCAAACTCCTTGGTCAGGGACCTCAGCTGAGATCCTCAAAGGTAGTTAGGTGCCTAAAGACCTTTAAGGATCTGGGCTTTTGTCTTCATACCATCTGTAAAGTGCCTGTCACTATATGGCAATAGTTAAGAAAACAAACCTTTGCTTGTGTGGGGGCCCTTACCCATAGTGCAGGGCAGGAGGACACAAAACCCCTCTGCAATTGGCAATCCATTGACTGCTTTTGTTTTCAGAAATATGCACTGGGAAACAAAGCATCTGACGACAGCAGGGTCGTGTATAGTGAAGCCCTCCCTCATTTCAACACTGGGGTGCAAATGTTAAGGTTGTTCCCAGCATGTTCACCTGCTTCCATGTGTGCTGTATGTCTGTTGCACTGGAAATGATGCTGCACACCTTGCCCCCTGGGTGGCGTGTATTTGCGACCCCTTTTTCTCACCGTAGATTCCCTTGCCGGACAGAGAAAAGTGCATTGCACTGTGCATTTGTGACCAATGGGGAAGTTCCTTTGTGGAATCATTTCATGCTGTTTTGTAGCTTGATTGGCTTATTATGAACACTTTTCCCTGAGCGTGCACAGCTTGGAATGTCCAGACACCAACTGGTCTAAGGTGTGGGCGTGCGTATATGTTTACCCCCTACTGGCTGACTGATGGAATGTATAGCCCATAATTAGTAGCTTCCTTAGCTTATGAAGTCATGGTCTATTTCTGTGGTTCCAGGCTTTATCCTTGTTTGTGAAATAGCTAAAAGCATTGTTGCATGTATATCAGTGGCACACCATGGCTTTGTCAAGCTAGGTCTATGGTAAATAAGCAAAAGCGTCTTCATTTTTGCCACTAATATTGAAAAACTGACATTCACCAAAAGGAAAGGCTTTTTTTCCCCACAAAGGCTGCCTCTGATCCAAAGGAGGAAGAAAAGGAAAAGGAGGCAGAGATGCAGGCTGGTGCATTGTTTTGTAACTAATCGAAGATATCAAATGAGATGGGAGTGGAAACTAAGAAGCTGTTGCCCCTGGCATGTTTTTTAACTAATTTTGGTTTTGGTTTTCAGTTTAGCTCACCTGTTCAGTGAACAGGTTCAGATTTACTGGGTCACTAAATTGTGACTACAATAGAAATGACAAGAGCATGTGTTTTCTAATTCACCTATTTGGAAAAGTGCACTTGAGCACCAAGAGGATTTTTTCCCCCCTGCAAGTAAGGAGGATAAAGCTGGCACTGCTCAGTATCTAACAAGCCTGGGGAAAATCAGTTTTGCGTAAAGTTACCTGTCTGAGAGACAGGCACCCAGCTTTGTATTCCTAATGTTACTTCTGGTGTCACAACCATTGGGTAAAATGTTCAAAAGTGCCTACATAATTTAGGATCCCAAATTCCATTGACTTTAAGTGAGGCATAGGCTCCTAAGTCACTTAGGTTCACATTTTAAAGGTATTTTGGTATTGCTGCGCTCAGTGTTGCGGTGCCTAACTGATTTAGGGGCCTTATTTTCATAATGGTTTAGGCACTTAGGAGCTTAAATGTCATTGACTGTTGATGGGATTTAGGCTCCTAGATGCCTAAATTTCTTTTGGAAAATAAGATTGAGGCCCCCAAATCACTTAGGCATTGCAACACTGAGTGCACCAATACCTTTAAAAGCTGGGCCTGAGTTGCTTTGGAACTTAGGACCCCCAAAACCTATTGATTTCCAATAAGATTTAAGCTCCCATATGCCTAAGGGCCAGGTTTTTAGATGTCTAAAAAAGTAGATAGGTGGCTAGTGGGATTTTTCAAAAGCACCAGAGCACTAGATTCACAAAGGGACTCATGCATTGCAATGCCTAATTCCTAGTGGGGTTCACAGCCCTGAGTTAGGTGCCAATGCTCAGGGAGAGTTAAGTGCCTAAGAGATGGATTCTCAGAAGCCAGCAAGTTCCATGCCTAAGCTAGCCTGACGCAAAATGCAGTGGAAAGGGGTGGGGTTTGAGCCCAGACCAACAAAGGGGTTTAGGTGCCCAATTACCATTGATCTGGGCCTCTTAGATGACTTCTTATTCAAAGAACAAGTGCAATGCAGGCAGCTACAGAACAAGCTGTCTCACCAGTGTCTCCAACCCTTCCCCCACCTGTGTGGCCCACCACTAAAGATCAAGGGTGAAAGCCCACACCTTGTCCCACCAAAAACTAGGGTGTAGTTTCAACACAGGCTAGAGGCCATTTAGGATTCATGCCTAGTGGAAGTTGTCAAATTGAAGTCTGTGAATCCAGGTGTGTTAATGGCGCTGCACAGCATTTGCATTCTAGTGTTTCACTGTCGTACCCCCCCCCCCGCCCCCCGCATATACTTGGAGGGCTCTCTGAGCGTATCCTTCCTCTGTGGAAACATTATTGCTTCCGTGGAAGAGGACCTAGAGCAGTTCAGTCAGGACAGCAATCTGTTGCATCTGTATTAAAGATTAAAAACAGGCAGAAATGGCATCAGGAAAAAGCACATAATTTTGAGGGGTTTAAGAAATGTACTGTACTTTAAACAACTGAGCCTTGATACAGAAAGAGCAAGAAACATTTTTAATCTATCATCTGGCCTTTGCTATACAGACAGCTGCTTGGTGTCTCACTTCTGGAATACATGCTGCTGTTACTGAGCCAGAGTTGCCTGTCACTTAGACCTACTGTACTATGGAGCCCTCAGGTATCACCTGGCTCTGCATGACATTCCTAGAGGAGCAGCATAATTGCTATTCCGGCACTGGGACTGTTCCTCTGTGGAAGGTATTTCCAGGAATGATGTTAGAAAATGCTTCTTCCCATGAATAATTAAAGGTGTCCGTCATTCTCCTTCCAAGACACGCTGTACCTGTGTCACCTGCAGTTGTAATTAATTCTAGTCCTGAGCTGTAACTAGGTTCAATATCCAATTTGAACCCATAATGTAGAGTGTACTAGCGTATAGGGGCTAGCACAGACCCCAGGCACTGGGGTGAATTTATTTTCATGGCAGAATCACGTAGCCTGGATAACCATATTTACTGCTGTTTCTTTGAATTGTAAAATATGCAGGTAAGGTGAACTGAGCAAAACTCTAGAAATCTGTGCAGTGCTAGGCATGAGCGTTTCCTTTGTGTTCAGTCCCTGTGTGTTTTGTATTACAGTATATCTTGCCAGTGTGCTTTTTGTATCCTATTTTTGTCCAAAGAACTTAATATCTTTGTCTTGCTAGAAGAATTCAGTGGAGTTACATAGGAGTAACGGAGAGCAGGTCTGGCCCTGAGGGGGAAAAAAAGATTTGCTTTCAGCTCAAAGAATTTGCCCCTGGAAGTATGTGACCCTGTGTCTGTCCATCCATCTATTTTGAGTAGTGATGAGGAAACTCCACGCATCTTATGGATGGTTTGGCAAGCAAGGATCATGGTCAGCAGAAAACCATTTAAAAAGAGATCACTGGAATGCCTTTTTCCTGTCTTCTCATCGCACGTCACCTCTATTCCACACACTGCTCTCAGCTCAGCTGACCTACTGTGGGTCAGGCAAACCATAGTGCTAAATACTACTTCATTAAAGTTTGCTGACTCATCTCAGAAGATACTCATGTCCCTGAACTATGTGAGGTCACCAGAAGGACTGAGTAGTGGGGGGGAGGGGAGATGTTTGTGGGTCATACAGAGCCAGATCCACGACTAATGTAACTTGGCATAGCTCCATTCAAGTCAGAGAAGCAATGCTGATTTACATCAGCTGGGCAGCTTTGTGTGAGTGTGTGTGTTTTACCCTCTCTGTCTTCAAGTTCCCAGTCTGGGGAAACCAGCCTGTTAAAACAGGTAAATGCTTATTCATTGTTAAAGCCTTTCCAAGTAATGTGTTGAAAGGTTCAGAGTTCTTGCATAAAGTAATCTTGAAATTCTGACATTTTAAATGACAGAATTTAGTCAGAAGGCAGCATGCATACACTTTTAAGAACTGTTAATGATGGATTGTTGGTTTTAATCAAGTCCATTAATCTGGTTGGTTTACAATACAGCTATACAGATACAATATGGATAATATTTACAGATAAAAATTTCCTTCATACATTGTTCAGCACATACTATACCCAAAACACCTGAGTCATAAGTTGGGTAGATCTCATTTAAAAAAAAAATATTCATGATATAAGCAACCAAGGAACTAAATAATCAGATATAGTAGCAAAAGAGGGCACAGTCTACCTGCAGGATGTACAATCGTCAGTCGAATCCTAGTTTTTTCCACAGCAAACAATTTCAGTTGTCCTTTTTAAAAATCAAGCTTAGTTTAAAATGGATTCAGTTCTCTTAAAGATGAGAAAGTGGGTGTAGGGCATAGGCACGTGAACTCGGAGTGTGTGTGGGGGGGTGCTGCTCTGCTCCCAGTCCCACATGCAGGCTCCCAGCCCTGCACCCACCCTGCCCCACACCTGGGGTCTCGGCTGATGGCCCCACGCCCAGGATTCTGGTCCTGGCCCCGTGCCCCGCCCCCAGCTGTGGCCCCAGTCTCGGTCCCCTTACCCCTGTCTGGGTCCCCCTCTCCCAGAGACATGGGCCTGCTCCCAGCTTGGGGGGAGGGTGGATAAGGGTAAGGGGGCTGGCTTTCAGCATCCCCACTGTTAAAAGTGTTCCAGGACCACTGGTTTAGGGTTATATTAAACTTAGGCTTGTTGAGAAAAGTCTGAGTAAAACACCTATGCATCCAATGAAGTGAGCTGTAGCTCACGAAAGCTTATGCTCAAATTGGTTAGTCTCTAAGGTGCCACAAGTCCTCCTTTTCTTTTTGCGGATACAGACTAACACGGCTGGTACTTTGACACCTTCTGTTATTATCTAAGTGTAAAACCCTCTCTCGGGCACATAACACTTCTGTGTTTACTAGTGAGGAGTTGTATTTTATATGCTGGCACAATCTTTTCCCGGGGTTTTGTATATCTGCATTCCCTCCTCTTGCTTGAATGGCAGATGACCTTACAGATAGATCCCTGTGGAAGCCTTGTCTACTGTTGCACTTCAAATATGATCCAGCAGGTGGCGCCATCGCATGGTTTTCAGCCTGGCAGAAAGCACAGGCAGTCCCAAAGTGTCTCATTAGATCCCTGTTGTTAGCAGGTGGTCTGCCAACCTCTTTTCAACATACCTTCCACTGCTAGTGAGACTGGAAATAGGGTGAGACTGAGCTGAACTCTTTCCAAATCGTGGCTTGCCCTTAAAAATCAGGACAGCTCATAAACCTTATCTCTAGCCAGGCAGCAGCATCCCTTCTGCTGAAGAGTGACAGAAAATCCCTTATGTTCCCAGCATCTACTGACACGAGGCACTAAATGCCTAGAATCAACATTAATCCCAGCTTGATTTGCTGGTGATAATGTGTTTGCTAATTTCAAATAATAACAAAGGGCAACCCTCAAAGTGCAAACCCACACTGCAGCCTTAAGCCACCCTCTCCCTCAGTAATGAGGCAAATCAAAACCCAGCTCAAATTCTGGTACACAAATGTATGCTTTGTGCACGCTGTTTGTTCCCTGAAGCTGATGCACTGAAGAGAGATTTCTCACTGGGTGTGCATTGGTGTCCTGAAATCTCCAGAAGTCATGTCTGTAAATGAAATGGGTACTTTCAGCTCACTGTGGGTTTTTTTCCTTATTAAAATGATTCAGAAAAATAACTGAATCTGTTCTGCTGACTCAGAGCCCCTCTTTACCCAGAGCTGGTGGCAACCTGGCCTTTGTCAAATTGATGGGCAAAGTTGTGTATGTTAGTGCATAATTGTCTATTCTGGGGCATTTCGTCGTTCAGTGAATCCTCTGACACCGGCTACTGCCAGTGAGAGGAAACCAGACTAGATGGGCCATTAGTCCCAAGTCTCCTGTCCAGATATATGCGCAAACCCTTGATTTCATAGTAAGCTTTGAGTGTACAGTACTTTGACAGCGCTCCCTTGCTGAGTAAGTTTTCATATAACAATACTCAAGTCCAAAACTACTTGCATGTGAAAACAAGACCAAAGTGGCAGGTGAACTTTCAAGGTGACTCGATGCCCCTGGTGCCTGTGTTCTCCCCTGCAGTATGAAGGCCTGGGAAAGGAAGCCCCTAGGGCACAGAGCAGGTCTTCCACCATGTCTGCACAGCATGGCGCATACCACTGCCACGCAGCAGAGAAATCCATACAAATAACACTGCACCCCAAAGTCACCTCCGCCTGGAAAGGCTGCATCACAGCCACATGCACCTGGTCCACAAACGTGGAGAAGGGGAAAGGATGGAGATCAGAGTGACCCTGTAAGCTGGCAGCAAGCCACAGAGAACACTTGCTGGCACCCTGTGGATGCTATCCGTGCAAAAGACTTGCTCAGCCTTCCTCTCAAGCCCTGTCGTGAGCAGAGGCAACCCAGCAAGCCCCTTGGCTGTGCAGCCAGTGGCTCCCAGGGTGAGGCTGTGTTCTGTGACATCTCCAGGGTGGACCACTGACCCCAGAGGGTTATTTAATGCTGCTCCTCTGGTGTTGGGGCTGTGCAGACACTGGAAAAGCTGCAGAATTGCTGTTCCCTGACTCTTCCCTGCTACCCCAGCCCATCCATCACATGGGAAGAGGTGGGGTGGGGGGTTGAAGAGCTGGAGGGTGGCAGGGGGAGAACATTTTACAGGTGTGGTTCCCCTCCGCTTCCTTTTTCCTGTGGAGCAAAGTCTGCCACCCTCCAGAAATAGCTCACTCAGTATCAAAACCAGTCGGCCTATTCCTGGAGTAAGGCATTACTCAAGGTGAAGAAAGGTGGCAGAATCTGGCCCTGCACCTACTGTGGCCCATTCCATTAATAATGGCAGCATCCTTGGTTATCTGTTCGATTTAGGTCCTAATCCAAAGGCCACTGAAGCCAATGGAAAGATTCCCATTAACTCCTGTGGGTTTTGGATCACGTCCATAGCCTTGGTACTACTGCCTAACCCCATCTGCAGGGTATAAACTTCCCTGCCTTCAGTAAGCTTCTCCGGGAAAGGAGCCCTATAGTCTGCCTATAAAAATGAGTTACTGGGGGATTTTCAGCATCAGAGGATATCACCGAACACATTTTATCTCAATCAGAGGTGATGCTATTAGAAAGATGTTAATCATGCTGTGGAATACACTGCATATCATGTCCTTAAATCACCTATAACACATACATCACCCAGTGAAAGTACATCTACACAGAGAAGCATAGAATCTAGCCTTGTTTACTGTAGTTGACATTAATATAGGCACCTTCACCCAAGTCACAAAATCCAAGGGGAGAAGTTAACAAGGTCATAACTAGAATCAGAGAAACACAATTTCTCTTCTTCATTCCATCCCTGGGAAAACCACCATCACCATCACTTGGATTTTGGCTCTGGCCTTTCACTGTATTCCAAAATTGAATTAAATTGTAGAAATAGAACACACTGTTAAACCAGCTATTGGAAATAAAATAAAGCATGCTGTCAAAATTAATTTGCCATTGAAGGCGGAATATTTTAGCTCTGAAATTAATGGTTCATTTATAGACTATGATGCATTAAATGGCATCTGTTTATACAGTATCTGTTATACATTTTGAATATTTTAAAACGTGTTGATTCATAATGGATAATAATGTCATCTTGCACTTATCACAAGTGTTGTTCATTTTGGAATCTCAACATGCTTTAAAAAAAATTAACAAATTCATGCCTCACTCTCCCCCCCACCCTTCAAATAATTTATTCACAATGGATGAAATTCAGTACAAGACCTAGGCACTACTGAATTCCACTTCAGTACTTCTCTGAGGTCTTAGGTGGGAATAAGTGATGGTTAAGTGGGAAGCTTTGGGTTAGACCTGTGCACGCTCTTTGTGTTAATGACTTATGCAAACTCCACGGCATGGATCACCTTTCAAGTACAGTTTGCAATGTGCATTTTAATGGATTTGTTTTAATTATTTTGTCAGTCTAAATGTCCATCAAAATAAAGAGGCAAAAGCAGCAGTTTCACTCTGCAAAATGCAAACACTGAAAAATAAAAGTAGTGCCCAGTGTATTGAAAAGCAGTTAGCCAATGAATGACTACAGGAGTAGAGTGCATTTGAACATCCTAATACTATATAACTTCAAATATTGCCCCCCTCCACTCAGGGGCATCAGACTCAACTAATACAACCGCCGCTATTGCCTCCGGGGTCAGTTATTGGCTAAAAGGGAATGAACAGAGTCTACTTTATGGATAAAAAAAATATTTTGGCCCCATTGAAGTCAATGGCAAATCTCCCATTGATTTCAATGGGGGCAAGATTTCACCCTACTGCTCTATCGCGGGTTTTCTGTCTGTACCACGGTGTCTGAACACAGGAAGTAACTGAGGTTGCAGCATGTTTAGGGAAAATGTATACTAAAGGAATGAAATCGAGGCCCTGATAAAGTCAGTAGGAATTTTGCCTTTTACTTCAGTTAGATCAAGATTTCAACCATACAGAGCACATATATACGGTATAAACTAGCCCCCTGCGTTGAAAAAACGTGGTCCTCGGGCCAACAATATTCTTATGGCATTTTGTATGCTACCCTCCTTAGCATTGTTCTAATCTGCAGGGTCAAAATTGTCCATTACTGACTTCAACTCTAGTCAGTGGGGTAAATCTTAAGCTCCTTACTCAGGATCAAATTCCCACTGAGAGTCCCATTCAGAGTTTGGCTCGTTATGTGACTAAGGACTGTAGCATGTGGCCTAGCATGTATCATATGTAATAAGTACTGAAATGCCTATATGTGCGATTGGCAAGGCAGACGCTGGAATTAGAATGCCTGTGCTCTGTACCGATATCATCATCCATACATATGTGGCCCAAGGGTGGGTAATACTAATTTTCACCTAAAGTCAGACAACTAAATGATTCTCACAGAAAATCATTTTCCTCCCTTTAAGTTTTAGTTAAACTGCCCCTGTGTATCAACAAGACAACTGAATTATTTTGCCTACAATCATTAAAAATTATGTTTTGGTGCCAAATGGACTCTTTGGATAAAAATTTATATTCTGAGTTTAAAAGATAATGTAACTTCTTGGGCACCCAGAAATTTACAAATTGTCACTTTATTTTCACAAAGCAAAAACTCAACGTTTCATAAATATTATATAACACAATATGTCACCCTTACATAAACACAAAGCACCACTTCTCGTTCTATTTGCTGCAGGCTAGATGGTGCTACTGATTGAAAATAGCAGGGTTTGGTTTGGTTTTGTGTAATATGAAGACACATCAAGCTATTCAGGCCTCAGATCTGATCAGTAATTATCTATCCTTTTTCCAGAATCATGCAGCCCTTGTTCAGTCCTGTCTTGGTCACAACTCCTGGTAACACCAGTGGGAGTTTCAGCTGCATCAGGACTTTACGATTTGTCCTATTTAACTTCTGACAAATATCACCCTGCAGATCTTTCTGCTGTCAAACTAACGGCTCACGGTTTTTTCCAGACACAACATCAATTGAAAACCAGACCCTAACTTGTACCCTACTTGTCATCCAGTTGTTTATTGATCCATGCCATTTTTTTTCATTTGTACATAGGACTGAAAGAGACCCCCAGGTCATCGAGTCACTCTTCTCCTGCTATCACGTGCAACTCCATCATGTAGTTAAGGCATCCCATAAAGATCATCTTTGGTATGTACTTGGAGAGGTAAGTTGATTTTTATCATTTGATTGTAGGGCTGTATTTATGGGCAATGTAACTGTAGATTCTGGAGTCAGACACAAGAATTTTTTCTATGTATAAAGGTCCATGTTCTGATACACTAACTTGCACTGAGTAGAACCCAACAACATGAGTTGTCTCCTTGTTTAGGAAGATGCTACTCAATGTCAGACCCAAAGTAATTCCCCATAAATACCATTCGGGACAATATGTCACTTCTGAAAATTTCTCCTTTGCTACTGCTGTGATTTTCAATGCGGATGATGGGAGTTACGTATCCAAAATCCATTAAAACTCAGCATCCGGCCTCTTTGAAGCTCCCAGCTTACATCCCAGGCAGATAAATACATCCCTTACTGTCAGATAAATTTAATTAAATTAGCAATAAAGGTGTTTTTAGTAAAGAAAGCAATAGCAATGGATCCTCTTAGGGCAAACGCAGTTTACCCTTTGGCACCCTTTGGCATTGGTGGCTGCCAGTTTGTGCATTGGGGACCTAAATCTATTCCTATTGAGATCGATGAGAGAAGGATGGGACCACATATGTAACTCTGATTTCAGCTACTGTATTGACTATGGGAGGCAGGATTGTCTTGTGCTTAAAGGTAGCATACTGGCCTACAGGAGATCTGCATTATGTTTTGGACTTTGCTGTGGACCTTGGGCAAGTCACATAAGCCACCTGTCTCTGGTCCCCATCTCTAAAATGGGGCTAATAATCTACCTCAATGGTGGGTTGTGAGGATAATTAATAGGAGATACTTAGATACTATCCTCACGTGCACCCCAAGAATCCTATAAATACATAAAATAATTATTCTAGATTCACACCAGCATAGTAGAAAGAAGAATCTAGCCCATAATTTGCATTGGGAAATGTAAAAGACCTGCGGGTTCATCTTAAACCCACTTCCCAAAACTACAAGCATATTTCACACAACTATAGGAGCGTTCTTACTAAAACTGAAACCTTGACTGATGTGCACCATTCACAGATAATTTGCAGGGGCTAAAATACAAACTATCACTACCATTTTCCCGGTGCCTCAGTATGGAAACAATGGGCTGGACTGGCATATCATACATCGGACTGCATGAAACATTTGTATCAAGACCTGAAAATCCACTCTGATGTGGGCACTGGGTGCCCAAAGAGTGAAACCCCACATGGTTTTGGTTTGCCAAAATAGTGCATGCAATTCCCTAGCTCATCACACCACACATACACATGGCTCATCAACTTCATTTTTGTGTGATTAAAATAGGAGACTCAAATTGAAGAATCACATGAGCAATCTGTTTATTTCTATGTTAGGGTTCACGGGTTTCACAATGTCACTCAAGTGCGTCTTTGCTGGAGAGTGGTGTTATTTCTGAACTCTGTCCTATAGAAAATGAACAACTTTTAAAAATGGCACATTTAATGATGTAAACTGAGGCTTGAATAACTTAATGGGTACACAAATTACACAGTTATAAAAGTCATCTGTCATTGTCTTAACTTACAGTTTATTTTGTACAGGTTTCATTATGTTATACATCTAAGACTTACCATACTCTATAAATATTTTGGGCATGATGAATATACATATTCAGTATTGTAGATTCAGTAGTTAGTGTATGCATTTCACTATGTACTATACAGTGTATTTCAATGTAGCGTATACAATATGTATTTCAGAAAAGAGCATATTGTCTATGAATATTTGGTATCCCATTTATGAAGCACTCTACGTTGAAATACAGATTGTATCCCATTATATAATATACTGTTTTTATTGAATCATATGGCTGGAAGATTTGCTTCTTCATTCCCCAATAAGAACTAAGGAAGAGCAGCTAGTACCATTATGAAGCTGTATCATTCTACAGCAAGAGGAGTAGGGGGACCTGTTTTCCCACATTTGTATTTAAATCAGGAAGTGTGCATAGACAAGCCATATGGAGCTAGTCTATAATGTCCAAATGAAATATAATAGTTCTGCACAGTTGGAAATGAACTCTTTCTTCAGTATTCTCCATGGGCCAGATCTTCAGCTGGTGGAGCTAACCGCTCAGTGATTTACGGTAGCCGAGAGTCTGGCACTTTACAGTTCTAAAGTTGCTAAGAATCAACATATTCAGTGAATCCTCCCTTGTATTGATAGTTTGCGGGGAAGGGGTGCAGGTGGGGGACAAAAACACCGTCCATACAACCTATTTCCTTTTCTTTATGTAGAACAGTATGCACCACAAATACAAGTTGTGTATTCTGTATGGAGCCATAGGAGTTTCCTATCTCGGCAGCTACTGAAACTTCATAATTGTGGACATAGCAATCTAATTATTATTATTAGAGGTTTTCTTAGCGAGACCAGGTGGGTTTTAGTCATTTGATGTTTCTTGATATATAATCTGCCTCCAAATGCCATTCCTTCCTTTGGTTAATAATTAGCCTTAGAAATATTTATTTGATGTTCTTTCATTTGGTCTGCAAATAATGTTCATTTTACAGGAGTGGTACTTTTACACCTGTCTAGATCCAGCGGAACTCGACTGCTTTTAATGGTGTCACTCTGCATTTACACCGCCGCAACTGCGGGGACACTTTGGACGGTCTCATTTTCTCTCTTTGCTTTTTTATTCTTTGGCCTTGTGCATTTTTATTTATTGTCACTTTCTATTTCTGAACTTTCATGTACCATGTTAGATCTTTTAAAGTTTAACTATAATATATTTTTGTACTTCCAGAGCATTTTCCATCTGTACCAGATTCTATGTATTGGTGTGGCACGCTAAATTCTGGTTTCCATTTTTTTGTTTTTGTTTGTTGAGTTTTTGTTAACTACTATAGTTCTTTTACTTATCTTTTTAACTGTTTGTATTTTGTAACTGGCGACCAGACTTAACATCCAGGTGGACTTGCTGTGTGTGATTCCTGCGTAGAACAAAGATCAAGGCTCTAAAACCAAACAGATCCTGTACTGGAGAGTGGGTTGGCCTAAGTGAAATTCTTTGTCAGATCAGCTAGCAGGCGTGCTAGACTATAAATTCCTCTTATATTCTCTGTATTTTCCACTTAATCGTTTATTTTATATGTGCACACAATGGAACACCAGCATGGAAATATGTGCACTCTACTTTTAGTGATCCTTGTCTCACAGCTACATAACTTCTAATGTGAAACACACAAAAATTACCATTTTGCTCTTTTCAAATCTTGTTCTTAGAGAGAAGACTTTCAGTATAAACAATGTGGCTTCTGACTCTTGTCCAACGTTAACATACTGGTCCCGAATCAGCAAAGTACTTAAGTCACTTTGGGATCAATGGGACTTAAGATATGCTTAAGTACTTTGTTGAATATGGATGGACTCTAAGCAGTTTGCTGAACTGAGTGGATAACTACTTACACATTAGCAAAATGTAGAAAAATCTGGAGGAGCTGAATTTTATGAAGATTTTCTGGTTTTATTAATCAGGTTCAAAATAGCAATCAAGACTTCTCTAGCAATCTTTGCTCAGCTAGAAAAGGAGAGACTATATGTTAAATATCTTGAGCGTTAGTTTACTAAGATATGTGGTACGTCTGAGCTCACACTAAAGTGCTATTATGTTCATTATTTTGGGAGAGTTGGGGGATGTGAGGCAGCTGTGTTTGGATCAGCTGTCAATTACATTTTCTCATGATGGGCCCAATGTACTGTTTTGCTTCTCTTAGACATTTCATACATAAAGGTTTCTTTGCTACAATTTTCAACACATTTCAATCGTACTTCAATGTAAAAATGAATATAATGTTTGTGGAATGGAAGCTTTTTGAATCTCCAGCATTCCTGTCAAATTTGGGAATAGCCATTATATAACTGTGCCCGGTATTTTCTTTTGTTATGGAGCTTGTTGAAAAAGGTTTTCTCTGTACCAGACATATGATTAGAGATGGCTTTTAGACAGGGCCTGTGTGCACCAGCCATTGTAGATGGATGTCTACGTAGTGCTAAACTGCAGTGTGTGTGTGTGTGTGTATATATATGTGTGTATATATATATATATATATAATTTAGGACAGTGTAATACCAGTTTCAAGTCTTTGCTTATTTCCCAGGCAATTTGCTTCCTGTTCAGTGCATTTCAATACTACGTTTGCATTTATCGTGAAAGTAACATATGTTGCCCACAAAGAATTTCCATAAGTGGTGTTGTTTCATGAGAGGCATTTTGCTTTAAAGTGTGTTCTGCTTTGTTTCAAGTTATTTTTCATATTGTCAATGGCAAAAATAAACCCAGGACTGCTTCTTGATTTTTATTTTCCAGGGTTTATTGTTGTATATACAGTTCCCTGTAAGGAGATACAACCCTTTTCCAGTGTGAGATTTCTACTACGTTTCTACATTTCAAATATTAAAGATTTGCATGGGAAGGAGAAAGATAATCAGTGATGAAGAGGTATCCTTTAGAGCTGATGCACATGAATAGAAAACCTGAATAACTGTAAATATACTGTGGAACACTTTGGTAAACCCCCAAAAAAAAATCTCCAAAGAAAATATTTAATGTTCTCTAAATCAAACCATCTTCCTAAACAATACAGATAAGAAATTAACCACATGTGGGTGTTTGTATCTGTAAAAAATGAGAATACTTGGCTGCATTGCTCATAGGCAAATAAAATTGGACAGATTCATTCAGATCTCTTTTGAAGTAAGCCTAGGCTTAGGCTGTATGCAAGAAATATCCACTGTGCTTTACAAAGGATGACGACTAGAAAAATCAACCCCAAAAATTCCTTGTTTTCTGAATCACTGTTTATCATGAGTTGACAAACAAATGTAGTCTCCTCTGAGTCTGAGCATAATTGTATTAGCATTTAGCTAGTACCAGGCCGTATATGAAAACAGCCATCATGTGCGACACCTCCAACACCTACATGTAGCTGTTTCAGGGACACATCCTGGTTTATAGTGAAACAGGATTAACTCAGCCAGCCTCTTGTACCCACTCAATGATGTGCAGTTATCCTCTTGGGACGTCCAAAAGTTAGACTCCTTTGTAACCTCCTATTGCTGACTGGACTGACTGCTCCACTATCCATAAAACAGAAGGCATAAAGGTGAATACAAACATAAGAAAGTATTTTACATATTGTCTTGCAGTCTTTCCATATAGTCTCTAAGTTCCTTGGAATCGCCAAGATTCATATCTTGACATACCCATTTAATATTATCGTCACTGTCAAATAGAATTGAATTGGTGTAAGGACCTCCATCCTCTGGCAGTATTGTGGTATATGAAGTGAACTTGACCCGCTTCCGTTTTGGCCCAGAAGGATTTATAGGTTCACTTTTAACTTCTTTCTCACAAGCATACTCACAAGATCTGAGGATCTGATTATGGAGAGTCTTCTGCGAGCTACCATTAAGGAGAAAGTTGCTTTCTTCAAACTGCATCCCTCTGTCAATCATGGTAGTGCACTCCTCTGAGGGGAGTGAAATGTCAACTGGGTTTTCCAAGAGTTCAATCTCATTTCCAAGCCAGACCCAGTCATGAGAATGTGGGATGTTGCCTTGCTCACTCACGGCAAACCTTTTGTGTCTATACTTCCAAGCAAATGCCGCGCAGTTAATTAAGAAGACCAAAATTGCTAGGCAGAAAACACACAGCAGGGCATACATGCCAATCTCCAAATCAGTTAACCCTCTAGAAGTCAACGCAAGGTCATTGGGATTATTTTGTCCTGGTACCTCTACTTGGGTAGGAAAACTTGTGAAAGCCGTTGGGTTATTCTGGAGGCCAGCCTCATGAGCCTTTTTCTCATCAATGGGAGACTTGGAAGTTGTGCTTTTGTTGGCATTGTCTTCATGATTAATAAAGGTTCCATGTTTGGCCCATTCTTGCACTGTCCTCTCCTGTTCTGCTGTCTTCTCTATAGCATTGTTCAGATGGTGGTTAAACTCTCTATCTACATCATCAATGTCGTTGGTCCTTCCTTTGTGGTCTGAATCTTTCTGACCCAATTTCACTTTGATATTTCCTTTCCCAACAGCCAGAATGCTCTTTCGCTTCGTCTTCTGGCAAGGTTCACTGATCACCATTTCTATTTTAATCAGGGGTCCTTGCCCATCACCCTCTGCAACTACCAGAGGCCACTTTGACTGAAGGTTTTGCTGGGCAGATACCACCATCTCATCCAGCGAAGTGATGGTGACAGAAAAATCCTTGGAATCATAAATATCTAAAGGTGTCACAGAGCCATCACTGAACAAAATCCAAGCACTGACTATGGCTTCCTATAAGAGGAAAAGGGGAGAAATAATAGTTTGAAAGTTAAGACACCATGTTTTAGGGTTTTGAGAGCTTACACTTACTTGATGCCAGTGACATAAATACACTGTATCGCTTTGTTTATGTGTGGTTTTTGTTTGTTTTGTTTTTACAAAGATGCTTCAACTCAGCTTCTGGTTTTGTGTGCTGTATTCCATTTAGATATTCGTCTTATTTGCAGGTGCACTCTAATGTGCTTGCAAAACGATGCACACAAGTATTTCTGGGTATAAAGTGAGAAGTCACTTTTCAACATCAAAAGCCCATTGATGAAAATTCTCAGATTTCCCAAATCATGATTTTTAATACATTTAGAAAAATGTCGTATAACAAGGGACATTTTGAAAATGCTCCTTGGCTTTAACCCTATGTGCAATATAATGCACTTGTATAAACTCTAGGTGTGGTGTTCATGCTCGTTTATTTAAACAGAATGCATTATGAACCAGATTTGAATGAAATATTTCAGTTTCAATCGTAGTATTTCTAAGTAGGCAATGGCATGTGCAAGGGATAGAAATGACTGTAGTTCCCTTTGGACACCACAGAAACACTGACAAACATGTGCTGCCGCTTATAGTTTGAGGATAGTTTGATCAAACTCAACGTTTTTTCACAGCAGCATTAATCATTCTACACATAACAGTTGCACATGACGTACCTCACTATCAAAACATAACTGCTTTGAATAATCTTACCCGCTTCTGTGGGACCAGATTCTGCCACTCTCTCTCTCACATACTGAGTTATACACCCTACTTCTTTCATAGTTTCATTTTCACTCTTGGGACTACTTGCAGAATAAAGTGAGCATAAAGAAGGCTGAATCTCATCCAAATGAATGGGCCTGATCTTGCAAACCTGTACTACTTAAGTCTGTAGCTCCCGAAAGCTCATGCTCAAATAAATTGGTTCGTCTCTAAGGTGCCACACGTCCGCCTTTTCTTTTTGCGAACGCAGACTAACACGGCTGCTACGCTGAAATTAGTCTGCCTAGGGGCTGCAGGGGTTGAACCCATAGAAGGTACTCAAAACCCTCAGATTTCAGCCATGTAAATCAGCGAAATGTTCATATTGAGCTAAGAGCTTCCTGTGGCTATACTGGCCCAAATCGAGGGGGAACAAGGTATAAGGATGGGAATCTTGCTCCTCGCTAGTTAACCAGGATCCTTCCATAGCACACTTGGGAAGTACACATGCCCACTGCAATGACACACACCTCTTCCCCAATGGGGTGTGGTCCTCTGGAAGGAGGTGTATACTCAGCCACCTACCATGAGCAACATGCATTGCTAGGAATCTTGGACTAGATACATGGCCAACCTGTTACACATGTGGTGAGGGTCTTTGGGAGGGAGCAGGCCAGCAATGAGTAAGCTACGACAGGGAACTGTGTCTTAAGCTGCATGAGACATCCTGCTTTTCAACCAGGCATACATTATACATGCTGCATAGCTATACAGGAGGCTTTCTCCTGGCATTCTACAAAACACCGTAAACAAACCAATTAATTATAATTATCAATACTATTTTGGAGCATACCTGTTTTGGGGTATGAAGAATATCGCAAGCAGATGCTGTGGAAACAATAGCTCTCTTATTTCCTTTGTTTATTTGTAATGACAGGGACAAGCCTGTTACCAGTTGTACCCCTAGGTCTGTGATTGTTACGCGGTCATCTAGCACGATCACTGTCTTCTCAGCCAAGATGGAATCAGAGAGAGGCGACAGCACCTTCAAAAAGCAAGTATGCCTTCTTGTTTTAAACAAGTGACTCAATGTTATAAAACAAAGTAACTAGATTTTCTGTTCAGTTCAGTGTGTGTTGCATTCATTATAAGCTATAACTGATGTTTCCCAAAACGTTACACCCATTTCCCATTTAATTACTATATATACCCAAAATAGTTTTATTAAACATGTCATTGTTTTTAAATTACAGCCTCATCCCTGAGCAGTATGGTACAGAGTGGAGATTAATGAACTAAACTGAATTTATTTGATTTTTTTAAAAATATATAGTTACATTTACAATTTCTGTAAAAGCTCTAATTAATATAATTACATTGCTGGCTACTGAATGATACTGTAATTTGACAGAGAAATACAGAGTCTACTGGCCTCAGAATATACTACCTGTAAGAGCTCAGCTGGGCTGATCTCTAAAAAGACAGAGTACCAGATTGCCAGAGGTACTTAGGTGCTTAAAGATGCTAGTGGGGTTGACAAAAGGGCCTACGTGAATTAGGCACTTAACACCTATTGACTTTCAATGGGAGTTAGTTACCTAACCTGCTTAGGTGCTCTTCTAAATCCCAGTTGGTGCCGATCTTCACCTGTAGGTGCCTAAATACCTTTGGAAATCTAGCCCGAGGATGTTGACTCCACTGCCTATGAAGTCAGTGGGAGTCTTTCTATTCACTGAGTGTTGGTTCATGCCCAAATGTCACTATCCTTTTTATTTTAGTTCCAAAATATAAACTTTGTATACAAGGATATAATGGGAGGTTATGTAAGCAAATACAAAAAAAACCATTTCATGATTTTTAATTAAATATCAATCATTTTAAGTTCCCGCTACGATTTTGTAAACACACAATGCCACATTTTCAAAGATATTTAAACATCTACAGCTAAAGATAGCTGTCAAGTGGCATTTTCAGAGAAGTTAAGTGCCTAACCTGCTTAGGTGCTTTTGAAAATCCCATTAGCCGCCTATCTGCATCTTTAGGTACATAAATACCTTTGAAAAACTGGCCCAAACTGCATTGTGTTGCTGTAATTAAGAATCAAGCAGTGAAAATGACTGGAAACAAAAGTGAAACCTATTCAGACTTCTGTGTTAAATTAATGTTTTCCCCAGACATAACAGCCTTTTATATTATAGCCAGTAATCAACTGCTCTCACCCCAAATTCTCCCCACCTATACCTAGGTATATTTTGAGCTGTTACCTGAACTGTGGTTATCCCATGTTCACGACCAACTAGTACCCGTCCATCGTGTAATTTAGCAATCTTAGGTTCTTCCACCTTCATGAAATCGGTCACGAGATTCGTGATGTCAAACTGCCACTCAGAGCCCAACATATAGGTCAGCTGGCCTCCAAAATCGGAAGACTCTGCTACAAACTGTGTGAGGACTCGCACCATGGCATGCTGGTACTGAAGGCTGCAGCCTCTTCCCTTCCTCTCATCATCCTCTTCATCATCACTGTCACGGGTAGGCCTGTAAATGGATTATTTATTATCCTTAATTCTCAGAATCACATTACAGCCTTCAAAACTTCCACCCGAGTAGCAAGTCAATATATCCGTCTTTTCATTATCATCTCCCAGCCTGGTGAAGGGTGAGAAAATAGATTTTGATGCCTCGGCTGGCAAACTTGAATGACAATTTTGCACAGCTTTTCCAAATTGAACCTCCCTGACCCTCTCAGGCATTTACATCATTGCTGAAGATCCAGTGGGTCTAGAACTTGTTTTGTTTTTCATCAGATGCTCAAATCCTCTAGGTGACTAGGAAAAACATCATGAAAAGTTTGACAGTCGGAGCTATGGTACCACACCCCCACGTGCATGCTGATGGTTGCAGATTGGCCTTGGGGGAAGTGGAGGCTACATCTGCATAACGGGGGTGGCTGCCACTCTTAAGCGTGACCCGTTCTGCAGCACCTTCATGGCGGTGTCTTTGCTCATGTACTGCAAAGGCCCAATACATTCAGGGACCCCTGCTTAGATCATGCGCCTCCTTTAGCCACCTCTCCAGCTCACAGAACACTGTGCATTTGAGATGTATGACATTACTATTTAATCTTAAATATAACCCTGTTCATGTGGGTAACTGGACAGGTATAATTCAATGTAACACCCAGGCAGGAGTTCAGATCAATAGAACCCAACGCTTCCACAGGTAATCAGCATATCAGTTAATACATAACATCATATGATGTGCAAATAGAAGTATGAGGCTCATGGCTGGCTGTGCCATCACTCACAGCTATGCTCAATGGTACCATTAGAGACACCTGCTTTATAATTTTCTAATTATCTCCCCATATACTATAATAATTGCAGCTATGCAGTTAAAGGTTCCTACAGGCTTTCTACAAAGTATCACAATGACTTGTACACGAATACTGCTGTTCATACACAGAGCAATATTTTCCATGCTTTAAACTCTGTTTTTTCCATTGATTCACTTTACACCCTAGGACAAGCACACAGATTCTCTAATTGAACCATTTCTGTTGTCTTGAAAGTCAGCTATTAAGCACTGGGTGGTCACACTTTCTCTCATTATGCCCCCATGCTGTGGAATTCGTTGCCTAGAAATATTTGATTTCACTCCTTTTTTTGTAACCATTTCTAAAGCTGGGATGGGGAAGAATCCTCTTATTTTTCATGGGGCTTCGGGAAGTATTTTCATGTTTGCTATGTTCTCTTATCTCTTTGAAATACACAAGTTATGAAAAAGCTATTATAAAACACAATTGTTGTTGTAAATGGTCTTACAACAAAGTTAGCAACCAATAAGCTGAAAAAAAAAAAAGACTAAAAAATCCACATCCTTCGCGTACTTGAACTGGGAAAATCCTGGTGTTCTGTAAGTTAGTGTATTGATGTATACAGCAAAGTGGCCATAGTGAACATCATTGAATAGTGTTTGCAGTGTTGTTGAAGCCAGGGTGGTCTCAGGTTATTAGAGAGACAAGGCAGGTGAGGTAATATCTTGGTAACATCAGGCCCAAGCCACACTGGAAGAAGAGTACCAGGTAGAATCTTCACAGAATGGAAAAGTCTACAGGGATTCTTGAATTTTTTCACATTGTGAGCTACATCTCCATTAGATCTCCTCCCCTGTGTGATCCTGCAAACCAACTCCACTTCTACTGACAAATGAATAACACATCCATGTGGGTAATGCAGCAACTGTTCACATGAGAAAGTTAATCTTAGGGAAGTTTCATAGAATCATAGAAATGTAGGACTGGAAGGGACCTTGATAGGTTACCTAGTCCAATCCTCTGCAGTGAGACAGGACTGAGTATTCTCTAAATCATCCCTGATAGGTGTTTGTCTAACCAGCTCTTAAAAACCTCCAGTGACAGAGATTCCACAATCTCCCTAGGTAATATGTTCTAGTAATCAACTACCTTTACAGTTAGGAAGTTTTTTCCTAATGTGTAATCTAAATCTCCTTTGCTGCAATTTAAAGCCATTACTTCTTGTCCCATCCTTGGTGTTTAAGGAGATTAATTTATCACCCTCCTTTTTATAAGCCTGTCTTGTTCACCAGCACAAGTTGCGCCAATAAAAGATATTACCTCTTCCCCAACCCTTGTCTGTCTTATATCATTGAATAAATTTCTCTAATATCATTGAATAGTTACTTCACTGAAATCAATGGCATTTACATTCAGGAAGAATATGGCACATTATATTGAACAAAGGGATATTGAAGAACGACTTACAGCAGGACCACGCAAAAAGCAGTGCAAATCCTATGCACCGAAATTTATTTCACGCTTGCAGAAATAAACAAATATCCACGGCAGATTTTCAAAATTGCTCTAAGCCCACAATTGGGGCCAGCTATTCCCATTCAGGCATCAAAATAAATGGGCAGATTTTCAGAACTCTCAGCACCCACTTCAGAACTCTCAGCTTGAAGAGCTCTTTGGAAAATCTGACCAGTTGTTTCGATTCCTGAACAGGAGCTGTTGGTTGCTGAGCTCTTATGAAAATCTGCCCTGCTTTAAGTTTAGTCTAGAGGTGGGATAAGAGTTGAATTTTTTTTTAAATAATCTGACCCCATAAAATGAGACACAGTGTAACCCAGATCTGAATCTGCCATGATTGGATTTTGCAAGATCAAAACCTGACTGAGGTTTTGCAAACCCTAATCTAGCCTTTTTCTCATTTAGAGAAAAGAGAAACAACCAATCTTTTACTATTCTGGTGCAATTAATATCTTTTATCTAAATTAATATCTAAAACTTATATTTTATTTAGAGGCTGTTCTGTTCCAGAACGATGAGGCCTTGCCTCTACCATCACAAAATGAAATCTGGCCTCCATCAGCTGACTGGTCCCAGGCAAGCAAAACAAATGTGATGGGAGCACAGCTAAACTGCCCCTGGCCAGTTCAGGGCTTTGGAGGCTGTAAAATACTATAAAAGAGCTCATTTGCTCTGTAAAGGACTTGTACCCTTTACCCATTCATTGAGCTGGGCAGATATAGCTAAGAAAGTGATGAACTTTCAAAAGGGTTCTCATTCTTAGACCAACCCTTTCTCGTTAAGACAGATGGAATCCTGTTGGGTCTCACGGAACATTCCAACTGTCTTTGTTACCATATTCAGATTTGTTCGGTCAGTACTAAGCAATAGGCCTGAAACCAAGCCCAAAATCTGATAACCCCAAACTTTGGGAAAATGTTAACCCTGATCAAAGGTGTGACAGCAGCACGTGTAGCTTTGATCTGGCTTGCTCCAGTAACAGTGAAGCCACAGCAGCACCCCAGCTCTGGACAATGGGTATGTTCCTGAGCGGCTAGCCCATGCGGCCTCAGCTTCACTGCTAGTGTTATTGGAGCGAGCCAGATCAAAACGCCATGTGCTGCTGTCACGCCTCTGATTGCCCTGTGGACATCCCCGTCCATTCGGTTTTAAAATGGGAGCTTCTGGATTTGTGTTTTCCTTATTATTTTCACATACGAAATGTCTGACTCAGTCCGACCCACTTGTGTGTTGCCGCGATTAAAGGTTAGTCTGCTGTCTGAACCTGCAGATGAGGCGAATTGTTCACAGGGAAAATATATTCAGTTTCCATTCAAAATGGGTTGGGTGGGGATGGAGGAATCAGTCAGCCCCCTTCTGCTCCACAGAAATGTGAGCTGGGGGAAGACAGATGACAGGGGAGTCGTATGCCATGCTCCCTCTATTACCTGCAGACTATGGAAGCCACTCCAGCTCCACGAGATCAGCAGTGCAACGGGTCAGAAGAGCTTATGTCCTTGGCCAGAGGAGGTGAAGCCAATGAGAAGCTGCTACCTGCAACATGCTGCTCTCTAGAGCTCACAAGTATCCACCTAGGAGATGATGCTACCCCAAGAAGCACTAGCACCAGACCAGAGTGACTCCCCCAGGAGCTGTGCTACCAGTGAGTAGAGATCACTCCAATCATTGCCCTCACTGCAGAGTCTCCAGGCCCCCCAGGCATGAGATCACCAGGGTTCCTCTCCCTGGGAAGGGTTTTGTAATATAGCCCACTTGTAGTCATCTGAAGAGTTCTACATACAAGTCCACATTTCTTAGTACCATAGAACTTTTCTGTTGCACAAACATGGAGAATGTTAGAAAAGTTTTGAGTACTTTAGAACTTAGAATGTCTGAGGCTACGCCCCCAGCGTAACGTAACGTTGGTGCAAAGATGGAAAGTGAGGTGCTGGCAATTTCAGAACATGCCTTGCAAGTTTCCATTGCCAGGTGCCAATTCAAGTTGTTCTTCTTTAATTCAAGGGTGTTTTTAAACAAATGATATCCATTTCCACTTCAAAGCCACAAATCCCTGATTCAGTTAATAAGACAGAGCTTTTCAGTACTTTGCCTTTTTGGACCCAACTAAGTGTTTGAAATCCATTAAATTACATGGTCCCCATAGAGTCTTGTTAGTGATCTTAGTAGGCCTAAAATCCTTCCTTGAACTTCCTTGAGCTCATTTTAAGTGTCCTCTTAAATGCAAGCTACTGCTTCATATTGCCTTTTTTTCTGGTTACCTCTAAAGTTAGTGAGCCTTGTGCTTTGAATATCTTTCAGAATTCTGCTTATCCATATTTCTTGCTCCTTTACAAAATGTATTCGGAAGATTTTTGCTTGTCTGGACTGCACCAAGGTTGCCAGAATTCCATTTCATTTACATTTCAGACAGATAAAATCCTTGCTAGAGGGTAGAGTTAAAACAACCCTGTTATAATGGTGCCTGCTAGCAATGATATAATCAGTGATCTGTCTGCTTTTCTATTATACAGCTGTTCTACAAGTGGTTTAAGCTTGTGCATTTTAATTTTAATTTGCAGCTAAGCATGCATATACCTAGCCAGAGAACAGATTTTCATCTGGAAAATTGACTGCCCCTATTGATAGTGGCATGCACCATAGATTAAATTATGATTCTCCATCTCATATGGATAAGTATAAAAGTTCATCCTATATTTATGGATTTGCATAGTAAGCCATATTTCTGCTTATACACAATGGAGACTACTTTGTATACTCCCCTTCTTTAGAATAGCCCAAATCCAAAATTCCTTACTCAGTTCGCATGCAGTTTCTACTGAAGTAAAAGCCATTTAATTCAGTAAGGAGCAGGTGAAAACTTGTCATACCAATCCAAAGGGAGCAAGGAATTCAGGATTTCTGCCACTATGTTTATATTTTACCCTATCTTCCTACTTTCCCTTGAGGAAATTTGCACAGAAGAAGATATTTAAGCAAGAAAGGATCAATTATTACATGCATCTTACTATTACACATAGTTATATGCCCTCCATTACTATGGTATGTGGACAATAACATGGTATTAACAGACCCTTTCATTATAGTAAGGCTACGATTTTCTCATGGTTATTCTTAGTAAAAGTCATGGACAGGTCACCGGCAATAAACAAAAATTCACGGAAGCCGTGACCTGTCTGTGACTTATTCTGCTCCAGCTCCATGGTTTCCCCCGCCACCCTGGTGGCTGGGAGCTGCGGGGTTCCCCGTCCGCCTAGGGTGGCTGGGAGCTACAGTGTGACCATATTTCCTAAAGAGAAAATGAGACACCCCAAGCCACTCGCCTGAGGCATCCCGCACCCCCTGCGCAAGGCTGTCACCTGTTGCTGGAATCCTGCTGGCTGCCAGCTCCAGAGTCCCGCAGTCCCTGGGGCTGAAGCAGAGAATGTCATAGAGGTCTCTGGAAGTCACAGATTCCATGACCTTCATGACATAAACGTAGCCTTAACTATAGGACTAAAGATTTCCTAATAATATAGACTAAGATTTTCAAAAGAATCTAAGGGAGTTAGGTGCCAATACTCATTGAATTTCAATAGGCGTTATATGCCTAACTTTTAGCCCTCTTAAAAAATACCAGACCTAGTTCTTGAACTGCTCATGAGATTTTTCGAACTGACAATATTGACTCATATGATTTTGTGTTCAGAGAATACAAAGGTTATCGTTCTGACACAGAACGTTGGGAGCTTCTTGGGTATTAAATCAAAGCTTTCTCCATTTGGAACGTCTTCCCAGTGGATGATACAAGAACACATTTCAGCTGTCTGGCATTCTCACAACATTACACTGTTCCAGGGCAGTTTAGCAGTGACTAATATAAGCTAAAACGTTGCTGAGAAGCAGGAGACGTAAGTTCAACTTCAGAAGCTGCCATTATCTTCCTGCACAACTCTGGGCAAGTCACTTAACCTCTCTGTGCCTCAGTGCTTCTGTTTGTCAAATGGGGATAATACTTCCCTACCTCACTGGGGTGTTGAGTATAAACCCATAAATATGTGGAAGGTACAAATACAGTATGGTGCTGGTGTAATATAAACACCCAGACAGAGAGAAAAACAAAACAAACCGCCTCTAAACATGAAAAACAATGAAATATTGAGTAAAACACACAAAGCATGAAAAAAGAAAGGAAACTTTGAAGCTCCCATACAGTGCAAATGTCAAGGCTAGCATAGCTAATGCTAGTCCCTGATTACCTATTGATTTAAAATAGAGAAAAAAAGTAAATAAAAAAATCCTAGTGTTTCATAAACCCAGGGTAATTTATTTCTACTCGAAACCTGAAATACTTGTCCAGTCACACATGCATAGGCAGCTGACACCCAGTGTCAACCAACCGGCTACCTTTTTGTAGCAATACAGCAGCCCCGCTTTTTCTTCCACGCTACACGGAAACAATGGTTGCTAAAGATGTGCCAGTGGGTCAGATGTAATTTGAGCAGCAGTGAACGAAGATTGCTTGCCAGCTTGCAAACAGTGCAGGCTCTCAGACCATTATCTTTATTTCAGCTGGCCCAATAAATCAGCACTAGACCCTAGGAGGGAAATGCCCAAAGCTGGGCGTAATGGGTTTAAAGTCAAAACGTCCATGATGTTAACAACCGCTGAATGTCTAACTCACCATGCGTGGTGTTCAAAAGCCAATTCCTATAAGAAACATCAGCAACCCAATCCTGCAGTCATTTACTCCAGCAAAAACCTCATTGACTTCAGTTGGATTTGCGTCTAAGTAAGAACTGCAGCATCAGGCCCATAAGCAGCAGACGGTGCATCTCTTTGGATTGCTAAAGCAAATGAAAGTTCGTGATTCTGGGACTATTGTAGCAGCTGGCACCAATTCAATCACCGAGCACATTTTCTCTCTCCACAAAGAGCAACTTTGTCTTCACCAGTGAAAGTTAGAAAAGTTTCCATTGTGCCAGTTCTTCATTACCTGTCCTTTTGACACAGCCACCTGATCAGGAGCACCTTCTAGATAGACAAAAGAAGGTATCTGATTATCTGCCCATTTGTAGTGAGCTCATTGCCAGAGTATCTGGTTAATTTATTCCATTACCCCAAGTTACATCCCCTTGTAAAGTGCTAAATAATTCTACTCCTTGCTCTCTGTTTGGTCTCTTCAATAGCTAAGATGTGTCCTAGTCACTGAGCACAGCCGGCAACAGGCTCCTAGCTGGAACTACTAGGATTTTCAGTGATAGGATCACTGCTGAGAAACCCTTTTGCATTTGCATTATAAATTTGATCTGATGTCATGCCATGCTCACCAATAGAATTTTTCAAGTGATCCTGAAATTCATCAATACAGTAGTATTCCTGGAAACGCTTAATCTAGCTGCTTGTCCAAATGTTGGCTGTTCCCCCATGGGTCCTTTGAGAATGGGAGGGGCAGGAGAAAAGACCTCAAGAAGCCTTTCCCCCCTTTTGCCAGTGGAGTCTCTTTATCAGAACACAATCTTTTGTGAATCCGCAATGCTTTCTTGCCTAAATCAGATCTGCTAGGTAGTGCTTCTTTGAGCTCCTCTGTAGAACTTGCTTGTACAAAGCTTGATGCTTCTTCAAAAGATCTGCTGCTTTAATGCTCACTCACCTTGTACCTTTTTCACCCACATGCTTTTATGTTTGCTCAGATCGCTCCACCTTGCTCTTCTTGATATTGCTGATGATCTGTGGGAAATTTTTCTCCCCTTATCTTTCACATCTATGTGTTATCACCATGCTGCGTAACTGAGGCACTGCATGCTCTTTAAAGTCTAGTGTCACATGGCACAATGACATTGTAATAGTAAGTCAGCGTAAGTATCAAACCATGGGCAAAACGGTAAGTCACTGAAAACAGCTTTTGTGAACGCATTCTTATAGTCTGAACTTGCTGGTCTTAATGGTAAGATCAAATCTAGCGAATCATCTAGGCCCATGAAACACAATGACACACAATACTGTGCAAAGTGCACTTCTGCTGCATGTTGTGACTTTAGAAATAGCAGATACAGGCTCAGGAAAAATAAGCGGACAGAAGGTGAGTCTATTATTGGAGACCTCTGCTGCATTACAGTAATGGAGAAGGTGCAGCAGAGGTCAAATGGAATAATCAACCGAAATGAGACGCCCATCTATATTCAGAAATGTCAAAGAAATTGGACCTGCATTCTTTGGGAAAGAGGAGATTAAAGGGTGGGGGGGTGTCTAACTGAAAATGCCATATTCCCTTCAGAATTTTGTGTAACAGATGTAACGAAGCTTACTGAGCTACATTAATGTCGAGCACAAGGAAAAAGGGGCAAAGACTTCAACTCTAAAAGCCTGATTTACAGCAAGGCCACAACATGATCTATTCTTGTGGGTAATAAATATTGTACTCACAAGTAATTGTGCCCACAGGTTTGCACCTGCAATGAATTGTGCATGCAAATATTAGCATTCGGAGGGCCATCTACATGTTTTTCAGGCAAAATGGTTTCAACAGAACAGCTCAGAGTAAGGTGCTACTCAGTGAGAGTAAGGATAGTAGAATCAGGCTGTAACTATGGACATGCCTGCATGGAGGGAGGGTGGGAAGGGTTACACTATGCACTAGCTGAGTTTCTGTGCATTGAAATGTCTTATATATACCTGATGCAAACCCTTAAAGCATAACTCCACAGTTAAAGTGTAGTCTTTACTATGCTCTAAGATTCTGATAACACCACTGTGAGAGAGGCAAGTACTAGCCCATTTTACAGATGGAGAAACTGAGGCTGGCCTCGTCAGTAAATTGCACGAGGCCGCCAACAGTCAAACTAGACCTCAGGAATTCTGAATTGGGATTAGGAGTCAAGAGCTCCAGGTACCCTGCCCTCTGCCCAGACCTGTGTCTTTTCTACAGTGCCTTGGGTGTGTCTACACTGCAATCACGGGGTCTGCAGGCAGCTTGCATAGACATACCTGAGCTAGCATCAATCTAGCCAGCTCGGGTACCAGATCAGGGAAACTGCAGCTGTGCAGCCTTCAGTGTGGGCCCAAGTAATTACCCAGGGTTCTGGCAGGCTTGTGAAGCCCATGCTGAAACCTTCACTCCTCCAGTTCCCAAGCGACTGAGATTAAAGCTAGCTCGGGTATCTTTGTACAAGTTGCAATTGCACCCTGTGGTTGCAGTGTAGACATGCCCTATGTCTTACTGAGTGCTGGCTGCTTGACGTGATATATCCGCACTCCTTCCGCAGATTCTCATCCATGCAGCTAGCTTTGATTTCACTGAGTTTTCACAGGATGGAAAGGAGGACAGAATTTGGCCTACCGTTTTCACAGTAGTGACTGTTTCAGGCCGAGGCAGACTATAAACTCTGTTTGCAAATGGGATGTTCTACCCTCTGAAAAATAGCCTCCAAATGAATCTGCTGGATCTTAAAATCCCTGGCCCATATGCATGCACCTAGGTCATGCAAATATAGCAATCATACCTCTTATTGGATGTGACAGGTATCCGCCAGCCCTTGATCTGGCTAAGTTCTGTATCCGAGATCTCTATCTGCAAAGGAAGCCGTGGAGCCCAGACCGTCACTTCTAGCTGGGTGGTAAAATGCTGGTAAGTAAAGTTCACAATGGTATCCACTTTGCTCTTCATTTCCTTGCCATTAACAAAGATGGAGTCGCATCTGCCAGAAACCTTTAAAACAAATCCCAAGATTACTTGCAAAACGGGTAAAAGTTCAGGAAGACGCAGCGTGAATGATACATCGGCACAAAGACATTGCTAATAATGGGAGTAACGCATATTGTATCTTTAGCTTTCGAATTAGTGGCAAACAATTCTGCATTCCTCAATGGATACTACTTAAATTACAAAAATAATGCTGTGATGTTATGTGACCTGTGGTAGTCTTTTATACTGGAGAAATTAAATTCTCCATGAATCAAACTTCATGTGCATCAAATTTTGTTTACAGCTTACTTAAATCCAGAAAAAGGGGGCATATGTTAATAAGAAAAAGAAAAAAACTCTCAGACCCATAAAACAGAATCCTTCTCTTTTCATATGAGTCCTGTAAGGTTCAGTGCCAAAGACCTTCTTGTGGTCCATAATATGCATCCAGAACTTCAGTATAACTATTAATTTTAGAACTTCTAAGTGGAGTTTCACCAAAATAAATATAGAGCTGATGTAATCTCATGATGTTTGCTACACTAAAATACTTCCAGGACAAGTACTATATGGAAGCAACTAATAACCTAAGCCCCATCCTTCACCTGGAGTCATATGGATAGATCCACTTCACCCTCACAGAGTCCTATTGGTTTCAGAGCTCCTTGGCACAGATCTGGATGCAGAATTGAGCCCCTAGATTATAAACTCTTATCCTGTAACAATCTTAACCTAGACTGGAAACTCTCTGAGTCAAGGACCACTGCTTTACGACGTGTGTGTCCAATGGAACCTGGTCCCTGCTGCTGCAAGATAAATAATAATTTGCATTTAGTTTTTAAAATAAAAGGAAAGATGTGACAGCTGCCAAAGAAGTCAGCATACACTGACCTCTGCCAGGGGAGCGGGGCAGTGATCTTTAGTAATCGTGACCCACGTCATTCCACTGAGACTGCTAAATAAATATCCGTCTTGCATCAGCACTTCCTTGTGTCACACCATATTCCTTGTGTTACAACACAGAATAGAAAGCTGAAGACGGAGAGGATTTAGGAATGCAGTGTTAGGAACTATATGAATGTCCGTTGCAACTTGTGCCCAGTACGGATAAAAGGCCAAAAGGCCATCAGCCAGAAAATAAGAGACACAGGATTTTGACGGCAGACCCTGGGTCGATGGGCAAAAGGGAGGTCTGAAGTCTTTGCAGTCTGAGATCCCTCTTTGGCCCTCTCTTCTGTTCCCTTTGCAGAGGGAAGGTGAGAGATTTCAGCAGAGTAAGCAGAATCCTTGGGGTTGGCAATGGAGTCTGCCATGAGTTATGGGCTAAATGACAGATGCCCTATAAACTGCACATTGGACCCACTTAAATGCCTGGTATGGGGAAGTGTGCAAATAGCACCCTTCTCCCATGTTAAATTTTGGTCAAGTTGCAGCCTGCCACTTAAAACCCATCCTTGTGTCTATCCCCATTCAATTGTGTGTCCTGATCAATCCTAATCAAGGGACTGAAATGACAATGAATGACTTTTTCCAAACGGGCTTTGGCCAAAGTTGCCATGGTTTGGCTAACAAAACGAAGCCACTTGTCTGGAGATCACGCTCCTTCCACATCAATGCCTGGAAAGTAATAGAATAAAAAACAAATCTAAGCACTTGCTAAGAAATGTAAAATGGACTCCAAGCTCACAGGTACAAAGAGTATCACAAATTAAATTGAACATATTCAAAATCCTTGTCGTTCCCCTCTCAGAATGTGTCACAAATGTCTTTGAGGCATTTTTAAGCACATTAATCAAGGCCATTAATGGAAAGAGCAGTTGAGATTCTAAATCGAAAAGGCTACATCTAGGGAGCTTTGTTCGAATTAACACGGGACAGAAATAATTAAGAAAACTTGAAGAGGGAAGGATAAACATCAAGACCCCCATCAGGGGATTAACTACTACATGATAAGACTGAAATGAATATTTTAGACTGTGTTTTTAGATGCCTAAAATGTTCTTGCATCTCCTTCAGTCAGCAGGAAAGGTGCAAAATAAACGAAGAAGGGGCCGATTTTCATCGTACCTATAAGAAAACCAGTAGGTTTGGTTCACGGATTTCACAGATGAGATCTTGAGCTGACTCTGCACAGCAGTGAATTTTGTATCCTCGCTGACACCAAGTGAGGGACTCTAGCCCTGATAGTGTTGCCCGAAACCCCACAGTTGGGGAAGGGAGGAGCAAGATGTGCAGGACCTGTGTTGCACCTGATAAAAGGCACAGTAGATGCCACTGTGCTCTCTCTGCACATGGGAGCCGCCATCTGCTATTGTGTGATTTTTGAAGGGTTTGGGTTTTTTGACTTGCATGGCATTGTTTTTTTTGAACTGCTGCTGAATAGCCGAGCGAACAGGAAGAGTAAAAGAGCTGTCTCTCCCATTAATGCTTCATGGTGGGAAGATACCAGAGTGGGTTTGATCTGAAGCTTAAAGCGGCCATCCTTCATTCTAAAATGCACAAAGCAAGCATAAAACATCCCAACACTAGCCATTGTCACCTGCCTGGCAAAGTTAAGAGATGCAATTTTAGAATGTTTCCTTTATCAAATATTACAACCAGGTGAGCAGGAGGTCTAGCTATCCACCCTTGAATTCAGGTCAAATGAAAGTGAGGTGTAATTAACCTTTCCTGGCATTGTAGCGGGTGGTTGGCTCCAATCCCCACAAGTAATTCTACAAGGCACAATTTCTTCTGTACAACCTGTCTCAGCCTTGATTTTAGACTAATCAAGTACCAAAGTATCTAGCAATCCAAAAGAATAACTAGGAAGCTGTTTAAAATTCAGGTCACTGAACATTTACTTATCTCTTAGGAAAACAGGCAAAGGTGTAAAAAAAATGCTAAAATGTGATATCAAACACCCCACCCAAAACCCTCTCTTGCATGATGAATTTTTCCATGTGCAGTTGTTGCTTTATTCAAAAGCCATAACCTTACCCTCAACTTACTTCAACAGCATGCCAGTGATTTAGAAAAGAGGTTGAATTAGATAAATTTTGTTTTGCTTTGTTTAACTATATCTGGGCAAAACATGCAAAAAGTAAACATGAAAATGTGAAAGTTGTTCTCGCAAGTACTAAAGTTTGTAGCTAGGTTATTCAAGATGCAGTGTGGAAAAAATGATTTGATTCTCCTTTCATTTAATTTGGAAAAAAGAAAAGGAGGACTTGTGGCACCTTAGAGACTAACCAATTTATTTGAGCATGAGCTTTCGTGAGCTACAGCTCACTTCATCAGGTGCCACAAGTCCTCCTTTTCTTTTTGCGAATACAGACTAACACGGCTGTTACTCTGAAACCTGTCATTTCATTTGGAGTAACTCAGCTGGAGCCAGTAATAAAAATAGAAATAAAAATAAAAATGCCTTGTTCTTATCTAGCGCTATTCATTCATAGATCTCAAAGTGCTTTGAAAAGGAAATGAGCATCATTATCCCCATTTTTTATAGATGGGGACATGGAGGCAAAGAGAGGTGAAGTGACTTGCCCAAGGTCACCCAGCAATCCAGTGGTGGAGGTGGGACTAAAACCCACGTCTACTAAGTCTCTGTCCAGTGCCGGCCACTAGGCTATGCTGCTTCCCAGTAGAGGTAAAACTTACGTAAGCACAGTATCAGATCCCTAATTGGCTGTAACTTTGGGGTGAACTTCACTCCTGTACAGAGAGCTGATTAAGAACTAGTTAAACTGGCTTTCAGAATAGGGTTTAACTGATGCACAGGCATTGGGCTGCCCATGTGGACAGACCCTTAGTGAAGAACCACAAGATTAAGCTGAATGACGCAATGGAGAAATATATACATGTATGTAACCAGCGCTATTGAACAGCAAAACCAACACCAGTTAAAATTATTTAGTAAGTTTCTCCGGATCCCTCCATCGCATGAAAGAGCGGAATGTGGTATGACTGCAACCTTTTAAATATTCTGTAAAATAGTTCACCACGGCCAGGGGAGGTTATAAAAGAGGGGGATAAGACTGACCGATCAAGCACATTATGGATCTCAGTAAAGGTCAGAGGCGCACTGTATACTGCTGCTTTCCAAAACACGTGTGAGGGATGCAAAATCTCTGGACTGTGGCTGAGGCTGTAAAGAGAACAACAGTGATGGGATTTTCAATGTGAAAGGCAAATAGAATAAATGACTCGTTCTTGTAATAAACTTCAAACTGTAATCTTGTGATATTTCTTGAATGTCAGCCTTAGCCACCTTTTCTGCAGTATTCTTACAGGCATTGTCTGTTTCATTCCGGTAGGAATAATTTGCTGAGCTACTTCAAACAGTCTACGTTGTGTGGTGTGGGCACAGTTCTGTGAAACTGCTTCCCTGTTGGATTATTGTGCTTTATTATTGTTGTTGTTAAATGTTTGCATTAGCAAGCCCAGTCGGAAATGAGCTCCTCAGCTCGAGGAATTTGGCTAGGTGCTTGAGAAATGGGAGGAGGCAAGATGGAAAGAATCTTCCTCTTTTTTTGCCTCGTCACCAAGTTGTGGGAGCTGGGCTCCATGCCACATAGCAAGCCTGCACTTTCTGTGTGGTTTCCTTAATTCCTGCCCTTGGGCACCTTCGTTATTCCACTGCTGGAGTGGCCTCTACACCCAGGGAGGTGAGGTGGAATTTGCCCCACAAACCGTACATTAAACCCCTCCCTCCTCATGCTGTCCTGAACCTATTTGTTGTCTAGCTGTGACATGCACCCTCAACCCCACCCTACGTTTCCTCAATTTTCTGCTTCTTCTTTGACTTTCCTTCCTCGAAGAGGTCTTGACGTTTGTTTTGTACTGAAAAGCTTCTCCACACAGCTTTGGAAACTTCAGACCAGATACAGGCATAAATGACCCCAGCACCAGTGAGTCCTCCCAGAGGGGTGTAGCCAGAGTGTTAGCCCCCCCTGCAGAAAGGCAGCTGTGCACCTCGAAAGTGGACAGCACTGGCTGGGGAGGGGTGTGCAGTTTGGGCAGCCTGGGGATGCATTGATTCACACCATGTCCTTGGCATGCTCCACCAGCTGGGCACCTGGGGAACTCAACTGCAATTTCAAGCTGCCCTTCCCTGCGGGGGGGTTGTAGGGGAAGGTGGCACTACAAATGCCACTTGCCTCCCGAGGGGGATGGATTCCCCACCTGCAGCCCCTGCTGGCATAGGGAGGTACAATTTGCACCTTGCTTCACCGGTCATGGTGAATCAAGACCCGCAAATTATACTTACATGGCTAACAGTGTAGGTGAATTAGTTCCGGCTAGCTGTTCTTGATGCAGATTTGTTACTGCTTTGTGGATACTTTCCCGGATGGACTATTGCAACCATTCTCAAATTGTGGTCACAACCACAAAGTGGGTTGTGACCCCATTTTAAAGATGTTGCTAGGGCCACCATTAGACTTGCTGGGACCCAGGACTGAAGTTGAAGCCCGAGTTCTAGTTTAAAAAAGAACTAGATAAATTCATGGATAGATCCATTAATGGATTTTAGCCAGGATGGGATGGCATGGTGTCCCTAGCCTCTGTTTGCCAGAAGCTGGGAATGGGCAACAAAGGATGGATCACTTAATGATTACGTGTTCTGTTCATTCTCTGGGGCACCTGGCATTGGCCACTGTTAGAAGACGGGATACTGGGCTAGATGAACCTTTGGTATTTAAGATACTTCTCAGTCTGGATTTCCATTGTACCTGTGGAATCTCCATTCCTTTTCTGCCCTGGACAGTTCCAAACACCAAGCATGTTGCGCCATTCCAGTGAAACGTTTTACCGTGTGAGATTTGCATAATTGACTCATTATTCCACTTCAAATGAGAGCTTAAAACTTACTTTTCTAGTTACTAGTCTTCTTAAATTGCTTTATTTCTTTCTACCATGTTGCAAAAATACTTTGATACTTGAAAATGTGCTCTATCAAATGTGAAATAAAGTAAAGCACTTGCAGTAGTTTTTAAAGAAGGGGGTGTTGTCTGTATAAGGAATAAACAGAAAGGAGAGAGAAAAGACCAGGAAAGTGGCAAGGGCCCGCAATGTTGCTAGATCAGATGGCTACCTGTGATTTGGGGGGATGGCTTTTTTCCCCACTAATCACAAGCATTTATAGTTTTGAGGCCTCCCAGAAACTGAGAGGATCGGGTTTTCTGAACTGGCCTCCAGCACTGAGGGTACAAATTATTAGGCCTACCATTCTAACCATGATGCCATAGATGCCTATTAACTGCACCTGCATCAGGTAGTTAGGCATTTAAATGGTTCTGTTGTGGGCAGAATTAATTGTACCCATGTTAAAAGGCAGATGCAATAGAGATGACAAGTGTCTGAGTCCTTTAAAACAATAACTAACAAAACATATGGCCACAATTTGTACAGGGCTTGATTCTACAACTCTCACTTGTGGTGAGTGCTACTTACTTATGGGAGGAATCCAATTGGGTGCAATGAAACTGCTAGTATGAGTACGTAGCATTCAGTATAAGCAAAGGCTATAGAAACAGGCTTTTAAATCAGGAGGCTCAATGAGGCATTAGAGACTGGAGCAGCTTAACACAATAAGAATTTAGAGAGGTGGACTCAAAATTCTCCACCATGCTGGTTAACTTAGAGAACTTTCCCTGGCTGCCAGTGTTAATGCCTGGACTCAGCTGGACATTCAAACGCTTCTCGCTGTTTTGGAGCTGGTTTCTCAGCTTCCTTAGTGAGTTCTACCAAGTGTAGCAGACTGGAGTGATGGAAAGATTCTGCGAGAGGAAGACGCAGAGTTGTTCCAAAGGGAGCCCCAAACCCTTTGTGATTTGTCTGAAAACAAGTAAAAATACTCCAACATTTCCAGAAGAATGACTCCAACTGGAGAAAAGGAATAAAAAATAAATGCCTTTGATGGTGCTTTAAGCAAAGAATGTGGTAAAGGAGAAAATAAGGGGTGAAGTTACATAATCACTCTACCTCCAGCTTTTTTGCTGTACTGAAACCTCTGCAAAGTGTGATTTCTTTACCTGATTGATTGACTGGAAGGACAGAATTCAAAGAGAACAGAACTTAGCCTTTGTGGCCATAAACCAAAGTATTATGGGCACTGATAGTTAAAAATCATCCAGAACAAGGTCTCTGTACAGGAAAGCTCTTGGGCACATGTTTGACTTCTGGCATATGCTTAGGTCCTGTTGACTTCAATGTGACTTAAACATGGCTCTGTGTGCTGTACTGAACAGAGATGCTTTCCTGCATCGGGGCCTAATTTTGAAACTGACTTGGATCTGGATGAATAAAGATTATGCTCAAGAACACTAAGTAATTGAGTTTCAGAGTAGCAGCCGTGTTAGACTGTATCCGCAAAAAGAACAGGAGGACTTGTGGCACCTTAGAGATGAACAAATTTATTTGAGCATAAGCTTTCGTGAACTACAGCTCACTTCATCGGATACAGCTCACGAAAGCTTATGCTCAAATAAATTTGTTCGTCTCTAAGGTGCCACAAGTCCTCCTGTTCTTTTTAAGTAACTGGGGTATTTCTAACTACACAACAGCACCTCTTGATAAGCCAGGCCAGGTTCTCAGCCAGAGGTCTGGGGGCTGCGAGCAGGTTTCAGGGGGCCACCACACAGGGCCAGTGTTAGACTTGCTGGGGCCCAGGGCAGAAAGCTGAAGCCTCTCAGTGTGGGGCTCAAGCCCAGGGCTCCCAGCCCTGCAACCTGGGGCTGAAGCCACAGCCTGAGCAACTGAGCTTTGTGGGGTATGGGGCCCTGGGTAGTTGCCCTGCTTCCTACCCCCTAATACTGGCCCTGGCTTTTATATGCAGACGTTGCTGTGACACCGGTGGGCCGCCAGAAAGAAAAAGATTGAGAAGCCCTGTGCTAGGCTTTCCCCAGGAGCTCTGTCCTTTAGTGGCCAGGAGCACTGTCGCATGCTAATTTCCCCCCGAAGTTTTAACTGGATGTGATGATATCCTTTGTTCCTTGTCCTAAATTATTGTGTTGTGTCACTGAGCTAATGTGCAACTCCAAAGTTTCCATCCTAGAGGTGGCAGGACTGCAGTGGAAGAACTAATGGGTATCGCTTGTCTTAGAAGCAGGATCCAATGGGCTTAAAGGTACCATGTGAACAGAAGATGTTAGGCTACATTCTGCTGCCCCACCCTGCACTGGGATGCAACTTCCATAGAAGTTGCAGGGAGGTTGTGTGTATTTGAGGGCAGGAATTTGGTCTGTTGTTCTTATAATACACTTCTAGCTGTGCAATTTCTCCAGTGTTGTTCCCAAGCAGGGTTATTTCTTCCCCTTGGCTGAATGTATGGACTGGAATCTGCAAATGATGTCTTATATACCATTTCAGACAAGTGATGAGATCCACGCGATGAAGGGAAGGCAGGCAACTTGATGCTGAAACTGGAAATGATGAAAACAGAAGGTTTATACTCTTTTAATTTTAGACATGTGCAAAATAGCCTCAAAGTGTCATTTTAACTTTTTTCCAAGTTAATATTTTTAAACTAGCAAATTAGCACTCTTTCAAGTACTTCCCTCTGAAGTAATGATACCATCCTGAGGCAGTTTAGGATACGAGTATGTATTCCCACAGGGCAACCTAGAAGATATATCCTAAGCCTTGTTTCCTTTTGAAAAATGTTAGTAAGAATTTAATTCATGTTCTAACCACCCACTGTGATTAGCATAGTGTTTATTTTTCAAACTATCCAGCTTTCACAGAGGACAGTGCACATTCATGCATTACAGTGTTGTTGGTGGGTTTTTAAGTATAATTCTGTTACCATTTGGAAAACAAGATCCAGAATACCCACGACATTTAGAAATATGCTCCTTGCAAACAGATAGTCCTTAAAACAGAAGACACTGGGAAGAAGCAGCTGTAAGACCTGATTTTATTCTTATTAGAAATATTAAAAGACCTTGGTTCTGACAGAAGCTCCTCCGCTAATCTCTCCAGGGTAAACAAATCCTCTCTGAGATGCATGCATGTACACTTGGCAATTATCTCTTCATGGTCACTGGGTTTCAATTACTTTTGTTTTTAAATATATGTTGCTTCATTAATTAAATGGGAAAACACTCAAATACTGTAGGTGAAATCTTAAGTTTCCAACTCCAGCGATCTCATTACATCAGAGCATGCTCACTCAATGCAACTTTAAGTTGTCACAGCAATAGAATTCAAAAGATTCTGTCCTTGCTCCAAAGTACCCCTGCCCCACATAGGCTTGGATACTGATTACTTCACTGTTTGGAGGGAAAGACAGGTGTGCATACTTTATTCAGAGGTTGGCAGGAAAGGGGTTAATGCTCTAGACAGGAAGGACTACAGTTTTCTGCCTGGAGTGGAGAGATTTGCAGCTGGGCCAGCTTTGTGGGAAATTAATTCATTCTCTGGCCCAACATGCTATAAGAGAGGATCAGAAAGTGGAGTGAGGTGGGGAAGTTGCTGGCAGAATCTAAGACTAAGATTCAGGAAGAAATGATTTACATGTATTGTCCCCTTTCACAACAAAGCACATCACCTCCTAGGCAGGCAAAATCCTGTTGTATTCTCATTGCCCTGTCACAAATACCTGTAGCCAAAAATACTTCTAATAATTTTACGTAACTGGTCTGGACCCTTCATGCAAAAGGGTTCCATGTTGCTTCACAGCCATTATAATGTCTCAACCGATGCCTGAGAGAGAAGTAAATGTCGATATGCTAATTTTATGGTTAATCAAAGCGAGGCACAGAAAACATCTAGGGCAAAAGGTAACAGAACGGTTCCCATTAACAAAGTGACTGTCTCTGATATCACAATGTTGGGAGCGTTGTAAGAACATGAATAGACAAATTGTTCAGTTATGTAGAGAAGGGGTTTACATGTTCAGCAGGCAGAGGAACAATCCCACTGGGGAATAAAAAAAATCCGCCAAATACACGAATGCTAGCTAAACAGCATTTCATCCCCAGGACATTAGTAACTGTGCCATTATAGAGCATCAGACACATTCAAAGGACATCAACACTCGTAGACACTTCAGTTCCACAAATACATTCATGCCCCAAAGTTGGAGCGGATTCAGAATTCACCCCAGCCTGTGCTCTGATCCATAATGCATACTGTACATATAAGCACAGAATACATAAAATGCAAAGAAGTGAGTCAGCTTTTGCAAATGGAAGAAAGAAAGCAGGAAGCTTTATGTTATACTTTCCAGGGAATTAAACATCCAAGAAAGCTTCGGTGCTATTTCTTTCATAACCTATGTTGGCAGTTTAGCACTCACATGCAACCCCACTGTAACCAATCTATGTCCAGGCGTAAAGGAGTAAAAATAACAAAACAGATTTCAGCTTCTAGGTTACAAGCAGTTATTACAAATAAGATTATGATCCTCTCACACAGCCCTAGTGGTATTGTCAAAACCTGGCCCTAAACATGCAGCAAGGGGTAAGCACTACTTTGTGCAAGATGCTGAGCATCAGCGGGAATGGAGGGTGTTCCAAACCCCACAGGGGGCCCAATTCAGTGAATCATTCCTACTTGACAAAGCACTTAGCCACATGTATAAATCCCATTGATTTTAAATGCAAGCTTTGTTGAAATGGGACCAGAAAGTATTAAATTCCTTGGGTACTGCTACGTTAACCGAATATGTTCTTACCTTCCTCAACCTATGCAACGTCATATTTGCTTTATGGGGCATGGAGAGGAATCGGTAAAATCAAAACTGGTACCTTCTGGGTCTCTTTATTTTTGGTGCAGGGAACTGATTGTGCAAATCTAGGATCTGTTTTTAGGAAGTACCACACTGTACTGTGCAATTCAAAGTGATCTTATCAAAAGCAAATGGTGATAGCATGAGTTTAAATCTTACCCTAATACTAATTGCATGTAAGAACACTGTAGGTACTGTGTGATTCAGGGTTCAAGATAATATTCCGTTTTTATTATTATTAAAGAAGGGCATATTGCTATAGAATATGTGAATGGTACCGGTCTAAAGTAAAGGCTTTAAAGCAGCTGGATTCCAAGAAAGTAGTCAGAGTCTATCCACTACATGTAAATTTAAAACCTTAGATGAGCCTCTAAATAACATGCTATAGTTTACTACATGCATCCGACAAAGTGGGTATTCACCCACGAAAGCTAATGCTCTAATACGTCTGTTAGTCTATAAAGTGCCACAGGATTATTTGCTGTTTTTATGAAGCATACCGTACCTTTAGCATTTTTCTTTTTCTTCCCCCTCGGCCCCTCCCACCCTACCTTCACCGCTTCACCTGAACAATAACTCTAGGGCTTTTTACAGGTCTAATAACTATAATTATAAATGTGAATATAATAGTAACTCATTATTCCCAGATTATAATGCAGCAAAAGTGAGAAATGTACCACGTTGAAATGGGCCCAAACCGGAAAAGTTCAGAACTATCTCTACACTTCCCCAAAGTTGACAGGGGTACTCCGTTCCAGGGTTTGGCTCAGTGTGGAGAAAGGAGCCATGGGTGATGTTCAGAATGCCCCCCCAAAGCTTAGGGTGTGGGGAAGCTTGTTCAACCCCAAAAAGTACTACAGTAACAGTCCAAAACACTAACTACACCTTATGGCAAGGATACCGCTGTGTTTGGGGCAATTACTGTAGGATACTGTAGTATTTTAAAAAATATATTAAGGCTTGACCCTTGGCCATTGTTAAAGTTTCCACTGATTTAAATGGGGCAGGATCAGGCACTAGGGGACAGATTTTCAAAGGTATTTAGGCACCTAAACAAATAGTCTCCTAGAATCCCAATGGGAGTTAGGTGCCTAGTGGGATTTTCAAAGCACCTAGGTAGATAAATACCCTGGCCTTCTAAAGGAGTAAGGGGGCAGGTCCAAAGTTGCGGTCTAAACTTCACCAGAGTTTTCTGCCTCTAGAAATAAGGACTCAATCCTGCAAAACCGTACTAAGTGAAAGTAACGTGTATTACTCGGAATAACCAATGGAAAGCACAACCACACCTGGCATAATGAGGGCCTGGTCCACAACAGAGGCTCCGAGTAAGTGCTACCAAAACACATCCCAAAAGAACAACAATAACAACTAAACTCACAAGTAAGTGTTTCATAGAATCATAGGACCAGAAGGGACCTCGATAGGTCATCTAGTCCAGTCCCCTGCACTGAGGCAGGACTAATTTTCTAGACCATCCCTGATAGGTGCTTGGCTGACCTGTTCTTAAAAACCTCCAATGAGCAGGAGAGTGAGTTGGGGGGGGGGGGCGGAGGGTGAGAAAACCTGGATTTGTGCTGGAAATGGCCCAACTTGATTATCATACACATTGTAAGGAGAGTGATCACTTTAGATAAGCTATTACCAGCAGGAGAGTGGGGTGGGAGGAGGTATTGTTTCATGGTCTCTGTGTATATAATGTCTTCTGCAGTTTCCACAGTATGCATCCGATGAAGTGAGCTGTAGCTCACGAAAGCTTATGCTCAAATAAATTGGTTAGTCTCTAAGGTGCCACAAGTCCTCCTTTTCTTTTTGCGAATACAGACTAACACGGCTGTTACTCTGAAACCGGAGATTCCACAAGCTCCCTATGTAATTTGTTCTGGTGCTTAACCACCTTGACAGACAGGAAGTTTTTCCTAATGTCTAATCTAAATGTCCCTGGCTGCAATTTAAACCCATTACTTCTTGTCCTCTCCTCAGTGAATAAGGAGAACAAAATTTCACCCTCCTCTTTATAACAGCCTTTTATGTACTTGAAAACTATGATGTCAGTCTCCTGCAGACTAAACAAACCCAGTTTTTTCAATTTTTCCTCAGAGGTCATATTTTCTAGGCCTTTAATCATTTTTGTTACTCTCCCTTGGACTTTCTCCGGTTTGTCCATAGTGTGGTGCCCAGAACCGGACACAATACTTCAGCTGAGGCGTTATCAGTTCTGAGTAGAGGGGCAGAATCGCTTCACATACCTTGCTTACAACATGCCTGCTAATAGATCCCAGAATGATGTTTTCTTTTTTTGCAACAGTGTTACACTGTTGACTCATATTTAGTTTATCTACTTTTCCCCCCCAGGCCCTTTTCTGCAATACTCTTTTCTAGGCAGTCATTTGCCATTTTGTATTTGTGCATTGGTTATTACTTTCTAAGTGTAGTACTTTGCATTTGTCCTCATTGAATTTCATCCTATTTATTTCAGACCATTTCTCCAGTTTCTCAAGATCATTTTGAATTGTAATCCTGTCCTGCAAAATGTTTGCAACTCCTCCCAGCTTGGTCTCATCCACAGACTTTGTAAGTGTACTCTTCCCCCCCCCCCCCCCCCCAGTTATGTGCCACAGGTTTAACACGTCCCTATCCCACTTTCACGTCACAATTGTACTGGCAGTAACCCACTTGATGTGCAAACCCCACAGTATTTTGGGGCACTACAAGGATCTTTAGCTTAGGTAAAAGAAGCGTTGCTGCAGAGTAAATGGGGGAAGCTAAAAACACAACAAAGTAAAGTTCAGAGAGAGAGAGAGAAGCAACCAGCTTGACCGTAAAAGTTATTTATTGAATAATAGTGATAACTACGCAAGGAGACCCTAAACCAACATAACATATATTATTAAAGGTTAATACCTGAGCTAGAAAGGAAAACAGAGAGAGAGAAAGAAGGAGATCTCACTGCTCCCTGAAGCTTGAACTGGTCAGGGTTCCCAGGTGATGGTGGTAGCTCAGGGTCCTGAGGGCAGGAGACAGGCAGAGCCCCTAGCATGATCAGTCAGGAGATGATGGAGTCCCAGTGGAACTGATGCATAGTTTAGATCTAAGCATCAGAACACTTACTTGGGCATAGGTAGGGGTTTTTGTAGAGAAAATACAATGGTTCAAGGGAGAACACTAGATTTGTTTATGGGTAAACTGATGACTCCAGGGTTTTCTTTAGGCTGATCACCCTTGGCTATGGGTAGTGTTTTCTTCCAGGGAGCTCACAATGCAACTAGGCTGCTTCAGTATTCTGGATATCAATCAAGGATTTATTACTAGAATTGGTCTGATAATTGCTGAGCTGGGTGTGTGCAGGCATAGGTTCATTAACATCTGGAGCAGAGATTCCCATGATGCAGTGTGTCCCTGCTTTTCTGATTCCAGAGTTCAGTGCGGTTCTCTGTTCTCCATTCTGTATGCAAATTGAGATGTCTCCCTGTCCCATCTTTCATGCAGATGAGGCTAGGGGAGTTGTTTCTGTTCTTCATTCTGTATGCTAATGGTCTTAATCTTGTCACCCTTGTCAGGAGGGGTCTAGGTGTGTCTCCCAACGCCCTTCACTACTCTCTGCAAGCCTTTTCTCTGATCGATTTTGGTTCAAGAAGAGATTGGGGGGTGGGTGGGGGTGTCTTTCATGAGTCAGACAGGCTAGATACTGCGCCCTGGTTCCCCAAAAACACAGAGCTGACTGGTATCACCCCTCCCCCATCCACAGGGCTTGTTACTCTGTAAAAAAAGGATATTAGGTTGGTTTGATATGATCTGTTCCTGACAAATCCATGTTGACTGTTACTTATCACCTTAACTTCTAGGTGCTTACAAACTGTTTGTTTGTTTAGTTGCTTCATTATCTTTCCAAGTTAAGCTGACTAGTCTGTAATTCTCTGGGTTATTCTTACTCCCCTGTTTATAGACAGGTATTGTATGTTGTCCTTTTCCAGTCCTCTGGAATCTCTCCCGTCCTCCGGAGTTCTCAAAGGGCATGGCTACACTGGAAACGTCAATGCGCCGTTGTGGGAGCGCTCCCAGGGCAGCGCTTTGAAGTGCAAGTGTGGTCGTGCGCGAGTGCTGGGAGAGAGGTCTCCCAGCACTCCTGGTAATCCACCTCCACGAGGGGAATAGCTCCCAGCGCTGGGAGCCTGTCTACACTAGCGCTTTAAAGCGCTTTGACTTGCTGTGCTCGGGGGCGTGATTTTTCACCCCCGAGCCAGCAAGTTAGAGCGCTATAAAATGTAAGTGTAGCCAAGCCCACTTGGTAATCACTAGTGACTCAGAGATCTCTTGAGCCAGTTCCTTAAGTATTCTAGGATGTATTTCATCAGGCCCTGCTGAGTTCAAGACATCTATCTTCTCTAAATAATTCTCAACTTGTTCTTTCCCTATTTCAGTCTCCGATACGACCCCATTTACACTGATATTCACTCTGTTACTCATCCAATCACTGCTAACCTTTCTGGTGAAAACTGAAACAAGAAAGGCATTTAACACTTCAGCCATCGCTGCATTTTCTGTTGTCTTTCCCTCCGTATTGAGTTATGGGCCTACTCATCTGTGGTGTTCCTCCTCTTTTTACTAATGCTTTCTTGTTACTCTTTATTTCCCTAGCTAATCTTTTTTTTTTCTTTTCTTTTTTTTTGCCATGGCCTTTCCAAGGTTGTCCCTACATGCTTGTATATATATATATTCAGCCTTTGTAATTTGACCTAGTTTTCACTAATTTGGATGACTTTTTTTTTTTTTTTTTTTTGAGTTTCAGGTCGTTGAAGATCTCCTGGTTAAGCCAGAGTGATCTCTTACCATACTTCCTACCTTTCCTACACCTAGTTCTTGTGCTCTTAATAATGTCTCTTTAAATAAACTGCCAACTCTCACTGAACTTTTTTTCTGTTAGATTTGCTTCCCACAGGATCTTATCTACCAACTCTCTGAGTTTGCTAAAGTCTACCTTCTTGAAATCTATTGTCTTTATTCTACTGTTTTCCCTCCTGCCATTCCATAGAATCAAGAACAGCCTTCCACCTTCAAGTTCTCAACCAGTTCCTCCCTACTTGTCAGAGTCACATCTAGAAAAGCCATTCCCCTAGTCACTTTCTTTAATTTGCAGGATTGGAACCTATCTCTCATTAAGAATATTACTTTCATTTTTACAAAATATGAACTAGAATTTATATTGAGGCCTGCAACAAAGTAGGGGGGAAAAGGATACAAAGTGAGCTCCTTCCTCCATGAATGGTAAGGATTTGCTCCAGTAAAACATTGGCTTGGTAATATGCTAAATGTGTGTTCAAAGGATAAAGGAAAACACATGATGGCCCAAACAACAGGCCATTGTAGAAAACAATCAGTTGTTCATTACAAATGTATAAATCTTTACACTGATAACATGACACCACTTTAATACTGCCTCAGCAGCAATTTGTACAGCAGAATCAGTGATACTCTATTGATTTACTGGACAAACCGCTGTTGTAATTCTATTATCTCCTATAGATGTCAGCATTTAACACTATTGATAAGAGGTCAAGCGATATTGGCGGGGTGAGGAGGAATAGCTTATAGGGATGAGCACTTGAATTTTCGGAGTGTTTTTACCTTTTAACCCCCGTTGAAATGCACTGAACTAGAGGGAAGAACAGCATGGAAGACATTAACATTTTGGTTTAACAATGGGAACAATTGCAGAGGCTTAGAAAAGGTTCAATGATCCATGAATGTACAATGAGAATTTAAAAACCTGCTGCACTGAATGAAGTGTGTGCACTATTCAGAAACTGTTGATCTATGGAAAATGATTAAACCAAACACACGATCTGCCAGGATTTCAGTCCCAGGTGCAGAGCAGCTGCTCTCTTTCCGTTTCTAGGCACTCCATGCAGGGGTGTGACTGATGGAGCTGACACAACTTGGGTGGATGTGTGGGTGGAAGGGGGAGGAACATAGAAGGTGGTTGTGCTCAGAGACTCCCTCCAGTCTGCCGCTTGGCTTAACATCATTCAGATGGAGTGATAATTGCTCACCGGGCACGCTCGTTGTGCAGCTGCTAGCAGGGACCAACATTCTAACATTCTATCCTCACATATTATCTACAGTGAATTTTGAAAGGGCTTGGGGATGTTTTTTGGCCAAGGACAATATTTGGTTTCTGCAAAAATATTTTCTGGTTTCTGTTGAGCAGCAGAGAGTGGCTAGTGATGGGTAAACCTCGCTGTTTGAAGATTGCTTTGTTAATCAGCTGGATTTTACTTGCTCTTCTAAATCTCTTAAATCTGCAAAATTGTACTGAGGAATTTTGTGAGAACAGATGTTTTCCCAACTCTCCCCACTCCCCATTTGTTTCAGCTCTGCAACTTTCCGGATAGGAAATAGATGGTTTTGACAGGAGGAGTCCGAATAGTCATGGCAAATGGCTATCCTAAGGAGTTGGTGTAGTTGAGGGATAAAAGAATATGTTTACTCCCAGCAAACAGGCATTAACCCTAACCATTAGTTCAGGCAGAAAGAGGCTGGGCCACTGGGGACTCCAGTCTGTCAGCAGAAGAGCGGGAAGGTGACTGGTGCCACTAGCCTGCGTCATTACATTAAGCTATGTTACTGGCCTTAGCACACACAAGGTCTTTGAAATTAGTGGGGAGACCAGATAGGTCTCCCGATTGGTGTAGGTGAGGAAATAGGGATTAGCTGAGAAGGGCAAGCAGGGCAATTTCTTTTTTGGACACAATCCAAAACCCAGTGAAGTCAAGGGGAATCCTTCCATTGATTTAATGAGCATTAGACCAAGCCCTTTGTAGGTGCCAGGACTTCCCTGCCTGGGATTTAGACTTCAGCATGGTATGTAATAAAGATACAGCTTGGTCAGCCATTTTACACATTGTCATTTGAGAGACCCCTCTGCACAACCTGCTCTCTCAGGAAATTTCCAGTACATCACACTTTGAGATGAGCTATCTCATGCATAGCCTGTCTCCTGGTATTTTGGCACTTCCAGTCCGAAAAGAGAAGATGCATGTGAAACCTATATCAAGTTGTCCAATCTCTTTCAAATCTCAAATGAATGCAAGTTCAAGTCTCTTGGGCTGGTTCTTGTTTTCTCTCAGCCAGTTTGCCCACTGGTAATGGGAACACATGGGCTCGGGCTCAGAGTAGGAACCTTTGCACGTTTGCTCATTTGCAATGGAAATCTTGCTCCACTCTTGCTCCTTGAGTCACTGCTTCTTTTCACCAATGCGGGTAAGTAAGTCAGCATGCCTCCTGTTTGTCTTGTCACTATAATGGAGTACCTCTCCTGGGCTGACATCCTTCCCAGACAGCATGCCTGTCTACAGACAGACATCTTTATTGTTGTACAGTGAGATAAAAGATCTTTCTCTGGCACAAAGTTTTAGCACATTCTTATTTAGGGCTACTTTCACTTAAGTATTTGATCCCTAAACTTTAACAGAGAAGCATTACCAACACTTAGCTTTGGTAAACATCCATTCGCTTCATATTCAGTGGCTGGTGTCCTAGAAGTTGTTTATCTGGTGAAACCCCAGCATCTGGTGCCAGCTCTTTCTTGCATCAATTCTAATTGCAAACACTAAACCGTTCAGGAGAAACAGTGTTAATTGGGTGAAAACAACACATATGTTGGGACTACAAGGTAATGGAGGTTGGTTTCCTTTTTGGTTTTTTTCCCTTCTCTTTTGCACTTGAATTACTCAAGTAAATGGGGTTACAGGTTGACAGGATAATTATCACACTATTCTGAAATGTAAGAGGGGAAAGTATTCAGGCAGATGTAACATACTTCAGTTTCACTATGTCGAATAACAGGTTTTTTAAAAACATGGAAAAATTTAGTATTGGTGATTCATGGATCTAACTCCTGTGACTCAAATTTAAAATCTAAGGCTCCATGAAATAAAAAATAAATTACATGTGTATTCATTCAATTTCATTTGTTGTATATTCTGTGGTTTCGCCAATGACATTTTAAAGGGGGGGGGAGGGAGAGACAGAGTTTTATAAAGAGTGCCTAATTAAAAATCCCATCACACATCAGTTATAACTGCTGTAGCTAACTAACTCCCAGGGACCTGTAGGTCTTTTCAGGTTACTGTTGAGTGCAGGCAATCTGCAAATTTTCCATCCTTCCACAAAGATTTTATAGATGCTGCCTCACGCTGAGCTGAAAGATAGCAGGAATATCTAAGGTTTTGCGGCCTTGCAGGGACACTTTCTGTCTGATTCCTCCTTACTGAATCGTTATATGTGCTTCTCGCAAACCCTAATTTTCAGTGAAAATGCTGGCATAGTCTTAACCTTATTTAGAACATGGTAGTTCTGTGAATGACTTTGTTTCTTCAGTCGCCAGCTTTGTGATTAAGTGCTGAGAGCGAGATCCTGCCCAACCCTTACATGTCTGTGGAATGCGGGGACCATATGAGGCCCTGATGGTACTATACTCTCTGCATTGCTCCGCAGGGGAACACAGCATCCCAGAGGAATGTAGAGCAGGTAGATTCCAGGCTCTGTCCCCTCCATTCTGCTCAAGAAGAGGGCAGTGTGTTGCACACATGAAGGAGGTTTTGGAGTGTGCATGCTCCCTCTGCACACACTGAGGCATCTCAGTGCCCGCCCCATCCCCGAGCAGGGCAGCCCCACACCTCCCCAGATATAAGTTTAGCTGGATATAGTCTGTTGGCCTGCTCCCTGAAGTGTTCTTTGTGGAATGAGAGTAGTCATCATAATTTGCCTTCATGTCAGTGCCCGTCATCCAGGGATCTCCAACAGTGAAGCCTCACAAGGCCCTCTGTGACAATCAAGGATAAGTAGAATGAATTTACAAATGGGTAAACTGAGACACATAGGACTAAAATCTGCTCTTGGTTCCAGTGGTGTAGTCCGCAGTCACTTCCATGATTTCCTGGATTAGGGCAGGACTTAGACCCAGTGTGGTGATGTGAGGCAGCTCAGGCTGTTGTGAGTTAGTCCAAGAGACCGAGAACTACCAGCTGCTGTCTGTGTGCCATGGATGCACTATATTCACTATGACCAAATCCTGTTTAACCTCTCCAAATAGGTTCACTACAGTGCACATGGGAGAGAAAAGTGTGTAAGGAGCTCTCTCAACAGCCCTCAGCAACACAAGTCTGGCATGGGGGGGCTAATGCAAGCCTCCTGTCGCAGACTCATTTCATGAGAGGTATGTACAGTTGCCCCAGCCAGCAAGCAAGTTGTCTGCAATCAGCAGCCAGCTCCAGATCTTAGTGCGTAGGGAATGCGTGCTGCTCCTTCCAAGAGGAACAGTTACATCATCATCTTCATGCGCTGTGCTAGCTCCCTACGAGACATCCTTCCCTGTCTCTTGCAGCCAGCTTTATTCCTGGAACCCACTGCCACCTACCCCCGTCATGGCTGTATGGGGCTGAGGGCAGGATTTTGCCTCTCCAAAGTACACGGTTTACACAAGGTCCCATGGTGATGAATTGGCAACAGAGCAAGTAATAGAGCCCAGCAATCCCAATTCCAACTACCCCTGTTCTAACCACTAGAGACGCTCCTTCCCAGTCCCAGGACATTCATCAGAGGAAACTTTTCCTTTACGTTTAGAATTAGGCGTCTAATGTTGTCTCCGAATGACATCTCTGGCACGGGAGTGCATTCCACTACTTGCCAAGAAAATTATATTCTTTCAATACAACAGGGGTTTGCCTGATTAGGACAATGTAATGAAGACTGTCCTTCTAAATTCATCTTGGGTCGGCACCTCTGGGCAAGCATAACAACATTCTAATCTACCGCAAGGGTAGACAGCCAAGTAATAATGTTTGCAGGCTTACCAGAGTATTAAGAGTAATGCTTTAAACCAGGAGTGCCGGCCATGGCACTACATTCTCAAACTGTGCCCTGATGGGGACATGCCATCACTGCTCTAGTTCATTGCTGGGAAAACTTTTAAATATCCACAAATAGCTCTGCAATGCAGAGGGGCACATTTTTATTCAGAAAACAAAATGCTGGTTCTGTGCCTAGATTTCGGTGCATACGCTGCATGTACATTTACCCTGCTAGCTTTTCGCCTGAGAAACACAAATAATTCATGGATTAGTTAAAAAGTAAAATGGAACAATTAAAAAAGGAAATGAAGCGATCGCAACCTACATTCGAATAACGTTCCACAAAGGCAAGTTCTTCAGTTAAATAGTTCGGCATGACATGTTCTTTTTCTGACCCCACATGAGATGGTCAAGGCTATTTCTATGTAGTCCTGGCTGGGCCGTTCTATCACATTGAACTGTTGCCAACTCTTGCAATTTTATCACTAGTCTCACGATGTTTGTCTTCAAGCCCCCAGCTCCTGGAGTCATGTGATTATGTGAAACTCCCAGCATTCATTTATAAAATTAAAATAAGTTTCTGGCCTTCACTGGTGCAGAGAAAAGCTTGAAAATGTGAACCCAAAAGGCTCAAGCTTTAGAAAGCAACTACAAAGAACCCCAAAGTTTGTTGTTTTAAAATGTCTCATGATTTTTAAGCCAATTCCATGGATTTGGGGGAGGGCATGACTGATGATTTTTGAATGGTTGGGGTTGGCAATATTGGCTCTACAGTGTTTTCACTTACAGTATGTGCCATACAGGGCTTGCCAAATGGCAGCAGTGGTACAACAGTATTTGGGGCCTTATCCAAGGCCCGCTACAGCTAATGTAAAGACCTACCCTGACTTCAGCAGAGCTGGTTCAAGCCCAACAGTACAGATGGTTAACTGAAAAGGAGACCCCCCAGAATTTTCCATAACTCTCAATCCCCTTTCTTGCTATATTAGATAAACACTTTAAACATATCCAGCGCGCAACAAAATAAAAAGACACCAGCATCTCCTTGGTGTTGGTGCTGCTGAGCTTTATTCCAGCAGACAGCTACGCTCAGGAAATATGCTTGAAGGATCGCTCAAGAAACAAAGGGAAGTCCTTCACAATGAATGTACTAATGCACTAGAAGGAAAAATTAATCTTCAGTCTCTTATAAATGCAGCCAGCATGCCCTCCAAGTGAGTATTCTCGAGCTGCTTAAGCGTAGTAGAAAGCAACTGAATGAAGGTCTCAAATCTTTTCAAAGAAACTATTTGTCTCCCCTGTTATGTCAACGTGACACTATGCTGAGAAACAATTATTTGCCTGTTGCAGTACATTAATAATTCTAAAACCCTAGTAAGGGATGCAGGGCTCAATTTTTGACTCTTCTTCATATTAGGGGCTTAATCTCTCCATAAAAACACAAGGTAATTGCTTCTGAGTCATAATGGCAGCTGCCTTTTATTAATTCCAGCCAGCATACAAGAGGAGTGGATTATGTCTCTGGTGCAGAGGGAAGTAGTGGGTATTACAGAGGAAGTCTTCTAGGGAAAGGGCCTAAAGCAACCTATATCAGGACAAAAAGAAAAGGAGTACTTGTGGCACCTTAGAGACTAACAAATTTATTTGAGCATAAGCTTTCATGAGCTAGAGCTCACTTCACTGGATGCCAGGACAGTGAGACTTTGCAGAAAGTACATTGAATCCCTAATTTAAATCAATGTGAAGAATAAGTGGGGAAAATAGGAAAGGTCACTTTGCTTGCTTTGTTTCATTTCCTTTTTAATATCTGCTTCAAAGATGCCTTGTTTCCCGTATATATAATGAAAATATATTCTATAGACCCCCCGTTCTACAGATCTGTTCCTTTAACATTTTTCATTTCCTGAATACCACTGAGTTCCCGTTCAAAAAAAAAAAAGAAAAGAAAAGACGTTCCCTCCCCTTGCAGGTTAAGAGAGATTTTTAAGGGCTTTTTTTCTAGGAAGCAGGGATGGTCTAGTAGATAAAACACTGGACTGACACCCAAGATGTGGGGTCAATTTCTGAGTCTGCCACTAACTTCCTGCATGACCTGCGCAAGTCACCCAGTCATTCTGTGCCTCAGTGCCCCATCTGTAAAATGAAAATACAGCAGTGTTGTGAAGAAAAAATTCATTCAGAATTGTGATGCATTCCCATGCTATGCTAATGAATAGTGTAAGTACCCAGACAGAAGCCTGCAAAGGTTTCTGTTCTTGTTACACTTTCATTATTATTTATTTTAAAATGCATAAATACTTAGACATTGTTAACAAAGGGGTATGTTGAGATTGCCAGGAAAGGAAACAATGGCCTATTAAAACTGGATCTATACTAAAGAATCGCAGGAAAAGAGAATGAAAAGGGAAGCAGAAAATGAAATAAGCAGAAAATGAACTCAACAAGCCAGTCTAGTGGCTGCTGCTAAAACAGAGCTTGTGGAATAGGCAAACCAAGATGGCTATTCTAGATGCCAGTTATTCCAAGCACAAATCCAGAAATTACTTCCACACAAAATCACAAGTGTTCATTTTATTCATACCTGGGGAAGGAATTATCGTAGCTTACTAGAACCTGATGGGCAGTGGCCCATATGTAATATACATTATGAGTTTCCTTTTCCAGTTCACCGATATCATTCCTTTTGCAGCTACTATTGCTCTCAGAGCCACTTCCTACCTCATTTATACAGATTAGGTAGAACTGGTATAATTTAATATTGGGCTTGCTATCTCTCTGGCTAACTGGGTTTCCAGCACTGACTCCATTCGCCTAAGAATGCTATCACATGGCTGTTATGCTTTCAAGGTTCATTTGGAACCTTAGTTAACAGCTGTGCAGCCTCTCTGGCGATTTTACCATTTTCTCCGTTAAGAAGCTCGCTTGCTCTCTGCTTCACTGAGCTCAAAGTTGTTTTCTCAATGCTGCTTCTCAGCTGCTATCACATAGCCCGTTTTTTAACGTTCTGGGCTGTAAATACATTTTGGACCCTGTGAGATGGTAGCTGTTATACGGTCCTCTGTGGCTTCATTTCCCATTTCATCCAGAAATGTTCAAACATCATCTTTTATTGATCTCGTTTCTGTGGCAATGGAGAACGTAGTGAAGTTTTGTTTAGCATTTCTGGCTATGTCTACTTCAGAATCTCCCACTGCATTTCTGCTGGTCATCTTTGTCTCATAGATTTAATATTCTTCCCTTTCACTTCCTGTGGTCTTCTGAACTAAATATATATGCGTATTCCTTTGTCCTTCCTTGCCCTGTCCCCTTCCCCCTGAAAAAAAGTACTTAATGGAGTTAGATGTCCAAATGCCACTGAAATTTAGTTGGAGTTCCATGCATAAGGTGAAGATTTTTAAAGGTGTTTAGGCATTGCTCAGCTCGGCGTTGCAAGGCCTGTATAACTGAGATGTCTATGTCCCATTTTCAAAACTGACGGGCACGTAGGAGCTGGATTCATAAAGGGATTTGGGTGCCTAATTGCCTCATTAGGTGCCTAAATCCAACATTTAAGCACCAATGGCCACAAAACCATCACTCGGCTGCCACATAACCCTGTAGGTACCTAAAGTTTCCTAGACGCCTATGTTTCTGCCAGTAGGTGGAGCAATGCCTAAATACTTTAAAAAGACTGGGCCTACCTGCCTTAGGCTCTTTTGAAAGTACTAGCCTAACTCCAAAATAGGGAATTGAGTTGTCCCTGGTAGGTCCAGTTTTCACCCTACGTTTTGCTGCACCATGTTAACAATGCCAAGGAGTTAAACATTCCAGGAACAGAATTTTCACACTACATTTCCATATTGTGTGAAAAGATAAAAGTTTGTTCTGCATAGCCTCAAATACTCACTTTAAACTGGTCCAGTGGTCTCCTTTCCCACAAAAATTCCTTAGGCCTTGTTTGCATCTGTTCCAAATGTCTAAACTCCCCTTGCATTTCTCAAGATAACTTTTAAAAGTGATTTGATTTTTGCAGGAGATGGGCCCAAACCATCTTGGGTCTACCAAACTTAAGGAACGTTCAAATTCAAATAATTTGTGCCTTGGGTCCATCTCCATTTGCTGTCTAGGAAGCGCAGGGCCAGGCATCTTGGAACCTGCAGATCTACCAGTCAAATCTCTCTCCAAGGTAGTTGGAATACAGCACTTGTGATTGGCTACGGGAGCCCTGAGGCAATGAAGCAGCTGCGTTGCCCCAGAGTAGTATGGGTAAGAAGACTCCTTTTTCCATCACAATTCCCGTGTGCTTGGGAACATGAGCTTTCCCCGTCAGATGGTAAACAAAGTTCTACCAGCACCTTTTAATATTCTCATCTCAGTGAATAATCTGTGAATTCTGATTCTATCCCTTCTCTCGGGAGTTGGAGATATTGCTGTAATATTTTTAGATTACCACTTCTATTTCAAATATTACCATCATAACTTTCTTCAGACTTAGTGATGGGTTAAAATCCATTACTAATGTAATAACCTGGTATATGGATTTGTGTACAGGCCCAAAGTCCAGAGTTTGGTCAAGAGGTCAGAGGCCTAGCAATAGCTAAGAGAAAGCAGAATAACTAAAGATAACCTTGCTTTTGCTAAGATATGCCTGGTCAGCAAAACGCCAGATGCGGGGGGCAATAACTGTGTCTTATTCCAAGTTGCAAATAGAACAAAGAAGCCCTGTTTCTGTTGTGTTAGTTTCTTCTGTAGGGAGATGTTCTTCCCACACATCCAACCTTGAGTTTATGAAAAGGTTGGAACATGTCAGTATAAGATACGGCCTCCTCCCACCTCCCTTTCCCAGGAACCAATGCCTGCCTTAAAACACAAATAAGCAACTTGAAAGACAATCTTTATTGCCATATACGTTCATTGTTTCTTTGCTTTTACCCCTAGATATGTATCTGTTGGACAATCAAAGGAGCTACTTCAGTCCTATGGACCCCAAATTGAATCCAACATATATTCTATACTAATACATTTATTAAAGTACTAATTAAATGCTAAATGTTAATTTGTTAACTTGAGACTACGGGCGGAGACATTATGTAACCTTTTGACCATTGGCTACTGTGCTAGCATGTCTTGCAGCTAAACCTATCCGGGGGTGTGGGACTACCTACCCCATCATTTTCCCCGCCAATGGAAAATCCATGTATTCCATTGTAATCGATTGACAGCGTCTCTGAGCCTAATAAGCGAGGTGACACTCCGTCAGCTCTGTACGTAATAAACTCCTGTGCTTGACCTCTACACGGTGTGGATTTGTGTCCTTCACTTAGACCCTTAGTAGCTGCCAGTTATTCCTCCTCTCTTGATTAAGATTTTTAACATACGAGCTGCTTCCATTTTCAGGAAGATGGTAGTCTCTTTATCCCCCTTTTATTTCTGATTGGAATTAGAAAGTAGTTAAAAAAATGAAAACTTTGACAATCCCTCCTCCCCGCATGCTCTTTGTCATAAACATTTTGAACTGTGTGAAATTTTCCTACCAGCTGTAGCGGGGAACACTCCATAACTTCTCGGAGGCTCCAGTCCTGCCAATGATGACATATGGGTGCAAGGATTCGCAGTTGCACAGCTGCTTGCTAGTTTGGGGACTTCATTTATTACTTTCTGCAATAATAGCCATCCAGTCTTCCTTAGGGCAGTGGCTCTCAATCTTTTCAATACTGGCATACCCCCACCTAAACCTCCTCCTACCTTGCTGGGGGATGCCCTTCCTATTTAGCACCCTTGACACCTGTTTGCACCTCACCTCTCCATAGCTCGTGACACCCAGGTCAAGCATCTCTACCTTGGGACATATTGTAGATCTAACATGCCCTAGAAAGTGTTGCTGTCATTAACAAAAACCAAAACCATTCTTTTTGCCACAATACCCACATCCAAATAGCATATTCCCCAGAGTCTTACACTCACCATGAATTTTATTTTCTATGTGCTGCAGGTGTTAATACACCTGACAAAGGGTGAATGGCATCTATTGCTATTGTAACATGGAGCTTAAATGCAAAGACACCAAAGGAAGGAGAGTTCAAGTTTTTAAAGGCATTGATTTTTGTTTGTGCATTGTCTAAATTTACTCAGGTCTCACCTTTTAATAACCCACCATGTTCCTGCGGTAGGTATCTCTGAAGTCAGCTTGTGGCTACTACAGCCATTAGACGCCGTTTACTGAAATAACTCTATTAAAGATTTGTGTTTTATGCAGGCCATAGATGTAGTCCTATTGCTTTAACTTGAAAGAGCACCTTTCTTTCATGGTTGTAAGATGTTTGCTTTTCTATATTTTGCTCCTTTTTTTTGTTGTTGAACATGACTTAGCCTCTGCAGCACTATAGATTGCTATAGGTCACCAATTTTTCAATGAACTCATGTTCGATGCAGGGCACGAGCACAGTCTTATTGATTCAACATGAAGGAACACCTCCTTTCACAGTTGGACGCTTTCTCGTGTAGAAATATTCTGAAATATTTAATACACTTCATTTCTAGCCATGCATTGGGGCGTGAGGGGGATTATCCCACTAAGATTTTATTCAAAATAGAATTAAAACAACACACCAAATTCATTTTTCCAGTTAAAACTTTTGGTTTCACTACAGTGTTTAGGACACTTGAATTCTTGGAAATGTTTCCACAGTTTTGTTATATGTTGAGGCTTAGATCCTACCCTCTGTGGCATAGATACAGCCAGAAAGGCATAGAATCAGGGTCTGCAGGAGCTCTATCCACAGCTGAAAAGGAAAGAGTTCAACAGCTCATGAGTTGCAGGAGCATGGTAAGTTGATCTGCAATTATGCAGTTGCACTGGCCATCCTTTTCCTTCCATTTGGCACCCAGTGATGCAGTATCCATAGGCTGGAGTGGTAGCTAAGAAGCAGGAGAAGATACTGCTCTCTGCAAATACTCCTGTGCAAAGCCTGTTTAATTAGGCTTTACGCAGGGAGGAAGATTTGGGCCTCATGCCTCATCTTCTATGTACTGCATATTTCTGGTAACATTTCTTTCTCATACATACTTCCTTAGCATTTGTTACCTTGAACCTACTCCTCCCCTCCTGAGACACTTAGTACCGTATCCATTTTTAGGTGTTTCAAGCCCTTCCCTGAGATCATTGAAGCACTTTCTGAACTCAGCACTGATTGATGGAGAAATCATTCTTAAATCATAAGGCAGTTGGGGAAGAGGACCTTAAAAGCGCTCCACAAAATTCTTCAGGATCATTGCAGGACACAGGAGGAGAAGAGACCTCTTGAGTCATCAAGTCCAGGCTCTTGCTATCGCAGTCAGCCCTGTCATATAATCCCATTCATAAACTTATCATGCTCCATCTTAAAACTAGTTAGGTTGTTTGTCCCCATTACTCCTGCTGGAAGGCTGTTCCAGAATCTTGCTCCTATGGTGATTAGAACCCTTCTTCTGATTTCCGGCCTAAATGTATGCAATACCAGTTTATAACCATTCATTCTTGTGCTAACATTGTCATTTAGCTCAAACAGTTCTTGGTATTTGGCCTCCTGGCTGTGTTCATAAAGATTATCCTCTCCCAGCCTTCATCTTACTAGACCAAACAAGCCATGCTCTTTTAATCCTCTCTTGTAAGACAGACTCTCCATTCCCCTGATCATCCCAGTCACTCTTCTCTGCATCTGTTCCAGGTTTAATTAATCTTTCGTGAACATGTGTGACCAGAATTATTCGAAGCCTTCCCAGCCCAGCCCCGGACGCACACACGACTTCAGTGGAAGCGTCAGAAAGGATTCATGTTCCTTTGCAAGCTCCTCTATGCATGATTCAAACAGCCCGAGACTGGAGGCCGCCTATTGCAAGAATTCAGGAGCTCAAAGCTGGCATTAATACATTTCCCCTCACTAAAATTATTTACACTCCACGAGACTATCAATAATAACATAAGGCGATTAAACAAGCCCGACTGTTCAGTTTTCAGAAGAACAGAAGGACTCAGCAAATGGCTGCCTGTTAGACTTTACACAACGGTACTCAACAACAACAATTAAAAAAAAAAAAAGGCTGTAACCCAAATATTTATCATTACAGGGTGTTCACTAAGGATGCTGGGAAACATTTATACAGATGCAGCTTTTTGATTTATTAAAAAACAACGTGAAAGAATAATGGTCTGGTGATTAGCCTGGCCATTCTTATCTCTGTATTGTCTAAAATTTTAGGGCTAGAACGTGCCAACCTCCTGCGTGGACGGAGAGCGGGCTAGCAGGCTGGGCACAGCCAGAGCGCTTGCTGTCCCCTGGCCCCAAGAGCTACATGATGCTAGCGCTGCTGCTGGACTCCTCAGAGAGGGCAGGGCCATGGTCTCACACCTGTATCGACCAGCTGAACGAGCCCCAGGTGGAATGCGTGGTGTGGACACCCTGATGAAGAGTGATGAACTGTGTTCTATGTCCTAGAAGCCACCAGAAACCAGTCACAGTAGCAGAGCATCTGTAGCTAGGCCATGCATGTTTGTGCACGCTCAGTGAGCATTGTTATTTGGGACCCTACGGGGTGGTTTCTGCATAGTGGTGTTTCATTGTATAAAGAGCAAAAGCACAACACCCTGCCATCTCTGGTTCCCCCCTGACCCTCCCCAGAAGGAGGCCCTCACACAGGGTGGAGTATGGGATGTGCCAGAGGTAGGAGAGGCCATTGTAGTCTATGTGCAATTATGAGCATCCTATAACTTTCTCCAGGGCAAAACCAGCCCAGCACCCCACAGAATACAGTAGGTGCAAGCCGTCACCTCCCCGTGCCTGCTTCAAGCACCAAAGCAGGGATGAATCAGAGCCATTGTACCTGGCTGAGAGGCTCTGCTCCTGTAATCTTTCCTTAGTCTCTTAGCAGCTGTATGCCTGCTCTCTGTAATGTGTAAAATGAAGCATTATTCCAAACATGGGAATGAATTATTTATCCCCAGGAAGGATTTTCTCCTTCTGTAGCGAATGTCTCTGAGACTGGTCCCTTTGTAGCTTGGGAAAACCTACAAGACTGTGGCTGGTGTATAACAGGGACTCTTTAGCTAACTCTTCCGAGATACAGCTGTACCGCGCCATTCCCACTTATTAAAAACTTTGATTCACAGGAGGGAGGGATAAAAAGTGCACCAAGGCATTCTCCAGTGGCAATGTGTACTTTTGAAAGGCTTGTCTAAAACAAACGTTCTGCCGGCAAGGAACAGCGGGCTGCCCTGTATACGCTTAATAACCAAATGCTGAATATCTTTTCTGATGCCCCTTTTTGCACAGTTTCCAGAAGGAAACCATTTTAAGAGATCACCTTGGTGCATTGATTTGGGGACTTGACAAAATCAAAGCTTACATTTATCTGTAGTGCTGTAGGTATATTATCTTTCTTTGCAGCAGGCGGTGTGATCAGCTGGCCAAACAGCATTCGGGACTGGAAAAAATGACATCATGTTCCAAAAGACTGAGGGCATAAAATGTCACCTAGAATGACAGACAGCAAGCACCAGGTAGGCTCATGCTGTTAAAAACTGGCTTGGAAAGTTTTTACGTGCTGGGCCTCGATGGAAAGGAGTGAATTAAGGAAAACAATAAGGAAGAACATACATTAACGTCACCCTGAAGTGGGTAATGGGGAGTGTAAGAGATCAAAATAAGCACTGTGTGTCTTTAGATTTTCATTTAGTCTTTCACATAAAACATAGTGAGAGACCCTTTGGGGAGGGGTGGAAATTAAATCCAAACAGTATTTTCAAAAGGACCAATTGGAAAAGAGCAACTAAATAATGCATATGAATAGGAACTATCATTTCCTGCTAGCAGTTTATCCCACTTGACAACAGAGCTTAGAGCAGAGAACTCTGCTTGCTGTCAGTCCTGCTGGGTAATCTGCATTCTCTGCTCCCTGGCTAATGTCATTCTCTCCTCACTGCTGAGCTGTGCTGAATATTTGTACTAGTAACTAAATAAAGGATTACCTTTCAGAGTGTCCACAGCGTGGTCGTCTTCTTCAATTGTAATCTCGTCAAGGCTAGACAATGTTCTGTGCAGGGGGCGGGTCTAAGCTCATTGCCAGCACTCTGCCAATAATATAGCAGTAAAATGCAAATAAATGCCTAGGTCCTCTTCATTAACGTGTATATTCATTTCACAACCCTTGTTTGATACTTGCGAGGACCTTTGTATCGTTGCTCGTTATTTCTCCATTTATGGCACAAATTATCTTTTCTTTGGCTTACCGCAGATTTCAATTTGGACTTGCATTAATAGTTGTGGGTTCTTTGCAGTGGTCCAGTGTGTAGCAGGACTGTGTCATTCAACTTATAATGCAAGGACAGAACTGTCACCCTTTGCCCCATCTTGAGTCATACAGCACCCTCTAGCAGAAGCAGACTGGACATCCACTGAAAAACACACCAGCAGAGCATGACCTGAAGAAGAGCTCCAGTTGGTCCAATAAAAGATATTACCCCACTGCTTTGTCTTTCTAATATCTTGGGGCCAACACAGATACAACAACACTGCATGTACCAGCAGAGTAACGTTTAGTGATCTGCTGTATCCCATTTAAAGACAAGTTGTACATAGTTTGAGGCTCTTATCCTTATTTTATGGGGTAAATAGTACTACTTGCATGAGTAAGGATTACTCATGGGAGCACAAGTTTAGCAGGATCAAGACTTAGATTAATACTCATCATCTTTTAAATTATTGTTCAGTGGTTAGAACGTCTCAGCACACCTTTGAGATCACTATGAATTGACTGTGGGAAAAGTGACAAATAGAACTTAAAAGAGCTAGGGCCTACCCTGAAAACAAAAGGAACTGAATAATTTCCTGGACTGAATAAAGTGATGAGTTGTTGGCTAAAGCTGAGCGTATCACTTCTAACTCCTCAAGCATTAGCTCTGTTGTAACAGGCCTCCCTTCAGAAGCTATCCTACCAACGCACCCACACATTAAGCACTTATTCTAAACCACAGGCTTCTCCAGTCTAATTACAACTATTGCGTCACCGAATGCCCTCAATCTGTATGAAGCGCTCCTGCTGTTGTGGAGAATCTAAGCCTCCATTTTCTCAAAACAAAATTAAGTTTCTACTCATAAGGTTCTAAATAAAAAGCCCCAAATCTGAACAAAATGTAAAAAGATCGTGTTGACTGCCACAGTCTACAACAGTAGCTTTAAGTGTGAACAGTACCCATTCATCCCATAGGATGTTAACTCTGGAACCTATTGATGTCATTTAAAATGCCAACGCTGTTAACTATGTCACTGCCGATCATTTTAATAGAAACACCCATGCTAGCTTATCCAACAATTACATACTACTAACCACACCTTCCCAGTAGCTAAAAGCCTTAACATCCACCTACCCAGATGCCAAAATGTATCTTCCATGCTGGCAGCTTTTACAACATCACATCATGTTGTCCATACAAAATTCTGTAGCACACCAAAAATTTAAAGGCAGAGTAAAATCAACTGAATCCAATATCCAAATAAATAACAGAAGGGCTAATTGTTTTTGTATTTAATTCAGTGAAAGCCGCCATGTTTTAATTCCCCAGGAACTGCCAGCGAATTTCCAATCTGTCACACCGGAGAGCTGCAACATCCAGAGGCTTTGTCACAAAATTTAGGTGCCACTTGATGCTGAACATAAGGACCTTGATCATAAATATTTTAATGAGGATTTTAAACCATTACTTTATGCTTATGAGAACTACATGGACCCTGCACTTAGGAGCTGATTCCCATTAACACTGAGGAAACTTTACACCACTCTGGCAGTGAAAGTGGATCTTTATCTAGCAATATAAAAAGGCCTTAAAGTGATGCCAGTGTAAATGAGAATCAGGCCCTAAGAATCCATGGGGGAAAACAAAATGCCAAATCCTGCCATCTTTATTCAAGCCTTAGGAGCTGTTCCCATTGAAGCTAGTGGGGGATTTGCTGAATAAGGACACCAGCATTTAGCCCCAAGAAGCAAGGGAAAGAAGGAAAAGGGCCACACAGCGTGAACATCATCCATTTCCCATCTTCTGTATCATAGAGTTAGTTAAACTAAGCATGAAAAAAATAGTGTAAATTGCCCAATTGGTGTCAGCCCAATAAATCGCTGATGTTCCTTCTGATTGGATTTAAATAAATAAATGAATAAAAAGCCTGAAAAAACACAGTCGGGTGCCAGTTCTTTAAGGAAGTCTTGTGCTCAACAACAAGGATGCACAACTTTCCAGTTGCCTGTACATTTCACCTCCTGCAGCTCTACCTATGAGGAAAACAAGATCATCTTTATTCAAGTTTCCCCCCACATGACGGGAATGCAAAAAGAGACCTCTCCCCCTGAAGGAGAAAGGTTGCTGGTATCTGTCAATGGCAGGTGCTTTTTATGTCAAATAAATTTACTGTAGGTACTTCAAAATGACGGTGGCGTGTCAGCCTCATCAGCTCTGTCTTCCAGTCCAATTATACCTCTCCAGGGAGTGCATCTCGGAACACGTTACCAAAATGCAGGTGTGGATCAATTAAACTACAAAACGTACAGCTTTCAAAATCTGATTAAGGCCCACAGAACCAAGGGAGCGCAAAGTGAGGGGCCCGCTCCTACAAGATGCTGAGCACCTTCTGAGAGCTGCCAACATTCCCAGGGACTTTAGCAGGAGATCAGAGCCTCAGCACTCCTTGGCAGGCACTTAACACATTTCAGGATTGGGCCATTAAGGATGAAGACATCTCTTCTATCCTGCTATATACCTAGATAGCAAAACGGAGTGCACAAATCATCTTTACTCACCCCTCAGGGGGCGCGCTGTCATAGGCATAGCATTATTTCCACCCTACATCCATCCCAAATGGGCAGGAGCTACAGGGGCATGTATCATTCCTTCCCACCAGGTTCCACCACAGTGGGCTGTATTACCTTTTTCATGGAATGAATTATATAACCCCACTGTCTTCCATACAGTCGCCTGGCTGTAGCTGAGACCCCTAAGGGTATGTCTACACTGCACCTGGGACAGTGCTTCCTGGTGCGGGTAGACTGATACGCTAGCTCTGCTCGAGCTAACGCACTGGAAAAGGCAGTGTGGCCGTGGCTCGGCCTAACTTCCCAGGTATGTACTCAGGGATCAGGCGGGTTGTTTTAATTACAGGAAAATAACGTTTGGAAATGTGAATTCATTTTCCGAGCATGAACAATAGTTGAAGTGGTATAAAGCTGCAAACTCCAGGAGGTTCACACATCCCTAATTAAAATGTTTAAGTGGCCCATCCATTACAGTTTATAAAGCAAAATTAATTTGCTGCAGAATCTGAGGTGAAACTTTTAAGAGTTTACCATTTTCTGCCCACAACAGTTTGCTATTGCTAACCTTGTTCTGGCTAATTTGGCCAGTGTTCTCTCAGTTCATCTCTTAATATGAAATATTCAGTGTTTATCCTCAGCAATATTACACTTCAGACTCACATAAAATACTGAAGCACTCGTTTCCCAGGATTAGGATCAATGCCCTTTTACACTGTTTGCTCTAATGGCAGCCAAATGCTAAAGCCACTGAGTTTTGTCTTCCTCTCAGCAGCACCTTTGCTGAAAGCTGTGTGACTGCACTTCATCACACGTGTTCTCCTCCCTCAGACAAGACATTCCAACTACCTTTGAAGACCCTGTGTATTTAAAAATAGCTTCCAGAAGACACACACGTTATGCCATAAGCTGTCTAAAAAGTGCCAGGCTAATAAATCTTTGCTATATACCATTGTGAAAGTGTCGGGTCTGCCTTACAGCTTTCATGTATTTATCTTCACACCACCTTTCTGAGGTAGGGAAGTAGTGGCATCCCCATTTTACAGATGGGGAGCTGAGGCACTGCAAGGCTAATGGCTAGCTCTATAAAGGAAATGAGTGGCTAACTGCCACTTTAGGCACCTACATCCAAAATTTAGATCCTCGAGGTAGTCATTCCACTACCACTCTCACCTGAAGGGCCCATTCGGGTGGGCATTTTCCGAAGCTGCCTAGCAGCTAGTGCCCTACCCAGAACAATGGGGGTGCTTTTGCCTTCCACCTCCCCGCAACTTTTAGTCCAGTGGTTAGAGCACTCCCCCAGGATGTGAGGGGCCCACGCTCAAATCCCCACTCTGGCTGATGTGGAGAAAGGATTTGAACTCTGGGTTCGTCCTCCCAGGATAGTGCCTGAATCACTGGGTGATGGGTGGATCTCCCTCAATCTCTCTTGTTGAAACTGTTCTACTTGTTGTAAAATCCTTACTACTTATCGGAACAGAGACTTGAATTTGTGTCGCCTAGGTCACTGGGGAGTGCCTTAAGCACTGGGCTACAGAGTCATTCTCTCATTTTCTCTGGCCCAATGACTAAGTATTTTCCATCCTACGGCTTGGTGATACTGGTCCAGTGACACCAATTAGCGCCTTTTTGGCCCTCTCCCTATCCTGAAAAAGACTGACTGGACCTGGGGTCTGAACCCACTAAATGGAACCATCTCACTCCCATTGGCTGAGGCAGTTTCAGGGCAGCTTGCTGCCCATGACCATCTGTACTGTGGAGGGATAGTGTTGGCATCTCCTGGTTTGTCTTTGCTGAACCTTTCAACAGCACTGAACTAACTGACTTTAAAAAAAAACTGGCTAAAAGGCATGCTGTAATAAACCAATTGATACCAAGGTAAATCCATCAACCAAGCTGGCTTCGTATTTCCACTGCTTCCAGAAAGGGTTGAGTCCTGGAGTGAACAATTTCCTTGAGAGCGATGACTGGGCACTGAATAAAGCTCTTAGGTAGTCTGGTGACAGACACTGTAGAAATGATAGACTGATAGATAAGATTAGCCTTCATATTCCTGGTCCATGTTATTTACAGTAAGTTACACCCTTGATCAGCGATTTTAATGGCAAAGCAACAGGGGGAAAATGGTGGGTGCTGAGCACCCACCGGCAGCCCCCCCATCAGCTTCCCCCCGCTCCCCAGCGCCTTCTGCCCAGCCTCCCTGCCCGAGCTTATCAGCGGGCCTCACGGATCAGCGCCTTCACCTCCCTGCCCGAGCTTCCCGCCCACCGCAATCAGCTGTTTCGCGGTGTTCAGGAGGCTCGGGGGGGGGGGGGGGGGGAGGAGCAAGGCCACGGCACGCTCAGGAGAGGGAGCGGAACTGGATGGGAAGACGCGGGGCGGGAATGGAGCAGGGGCAGGAAGAGGCAGGGGCAGGAAGAGGCGGGTGGGGGTGGGGCCTGGGGCAGAGCATCCCCCTGGAACATTGGAAAGTCGGTGCCTGTGGCTGGTGAAAGAGACAAGCTTTCAAGCTGCACAGAGCTCTTCTTTGGGCCTGAAGTAGCTCTGTGTAGCTCGAGCGCTTGTCTCGGTCACCAGCAGAGCAGCTGGTCCAATAAAAGATATGACCTCACCCAGCTTGTCTCTCTCATATCCTGGGATTAACAGAGCTACATCATCTCTGCAAACATTGCAATAATTGTAAGTTTGGAGCCTTGACTACCTTGTGGATCTGGGCCAAAGACTCTTAATTCTGTCACAAAGACATTAAAAACCTATCAAAAAGAGCCAGGCCCCTTATGTGGCTGATCCACAGAGAACATGAGTCTGTAACAGGCCCAGCTAAGGAGCATTAGCTCAAGCGGGAGCACTTCATGCTTTTAGCTCCGGAGGGTCCCGTTTCAATCCCTGCTATGGCAGCTGTCACATATATGCTTAGCATGTCACTGAAAAATTACTATCCTGAAAGGCCCTCAGCCACCTGGCTCTGAGTATGGAACAAGTGGGGGTTGCATACCCCTTCATCTGCGCTAATCCAGGGTTGCCATTCTGCACTTGGACACTTGAAAGGACCTCCTGCCATGTAGGTAACAGAGAGGCTGAATCTATTTAAATCATCCCCTTAGGCCTTTAGCCCTAGGGGCAACATTTTCAGAATTTGGGCGCCTTGGTTTTCAGATGTCCCAAGTGCCCATGGTCTCCCCACCTCAGCATCTCTGAAAATCACAGTAGTCGTGTTCAGGCGCGTAACTGTAGTGACCCGGGTCTGAAAAACGTTAGCCTCCACAGTTAGCCCATCCCACCCAGACATTATGATTTAGCTGTCCTGCAGTCGCACCTGGGGGAGGCCTAGTCACGAGCCAGGACCCCATTGTATTAGGTGCTATACAAACACAGAAGCGGAAATGGTGTTTGCACTTATTCCTGTTCCAGAAAAGCTCATTCCCAGAGGTATTCTTTATCTTGACGTAGGCCTTAAGGACAGGCTAGCAGGGGAGGGGCGGAGTATGTGTGATCTCCCTTCTCTCCTATGAGGTTTCTCCTTCCCCCGTCATGTTTCAATCTGTGTCAACCACCAGCTTTACTGTTCGTTACAATATCAGATAAAGAAACGAAGCCCTGTTAGCTACAGCTAGACAGGAAGTAGTGGGTGGTGGGGAGGGGAAATTCGGTCTTCTACTGCTTTACCATTAATTATGGAGGATTCAAGATACGGTTTGCGGTACTAAAGCAGTGGGCAGAAATGGTTTGAATTTGACCTTCATCATAATTAGGCAGCATATTACCAGAAAGTGAGGAATAATGCATTAGAGTGCTTTCCCCTGGCAAGCTAACAAGGGACATGCATTCTCTAACAGTCCTCAGGATGTTATGACACCGGTGTTTTCAATATATGCTTCTGCTTAGGCAGAAGGCGCCTGATCCTAAGTACAGGGTGTATCATGAGTAACTGTGCTGAAATCAGTGGCATTGCATGGGTGCAGTGGCATTGCAGGCCCTGTGAATCTAATAAGTGTGGTTGAGAGTCCATTCAGTAAAGAAAAACTGGGCTAAATTCCTCTGTGGTTTAACTCTACTGAAACAAATGGAATTACAGCACAGATGAATTTGGCCCATTGGTCTGGCCCAGTGACTTTCCATTGTCACATTCAGCCAGAGAGAAAGAAAGAAAGGCAGTGAGAATGTCCAGGGGTTAGGGCCCCAATTGGGGACCCGGGGCCCAGTCCCCGCTGTTACAATCACTCTTTCATTATTTATCCACTGTGGAACAGCTTCCACAGGAGAGCCTGAGGGAGCCCCACATGACAATGTGCATAGCTCAGTGGTGACCGCACTCTCCAGAGAGTCAGGAGACCCCTCTTCAAATTCTTTCTCCTCCTCTGGCAGCGGGGACTGAACCTGGGTTTCCTACCTCCAGGGCAAGTACTCAATCACTGGGCTAACCGTCATAAGGTGGGCAATAGGTAGCTCCCTGAGCACACCTACCAGATCAGGTCCTGCACTCAACTTAGGCAACTGAAATGCTTTGAGAGAGACGCAGCAGTGTGCATGTCCGGAGGCAGAAACTATAGTCATGAGTGAGTTTAGGTGGCTACAGGATTCAGCGGGAGTTTTGTGGATCACAGTGGAGCAAAAACTGGGATTTAGACAACTAAACTCAAGACTTAGGCACCTTTTGGGATCTGGGCCCTACATATTTATACAGCACCCAATCAACATGGTATCTAGGCAGCCGTAAATGTATACATACTTGGTAACATACATAAATAGTACATGGTTATGCTCATTTACATCAGTGTAAATCCAGAGTGGTTTCACTGAATTCAGTGGAATTACATCTCTGTAATTCAGAGCAAAGACAGAAATAAGCAAAAAGGATTGTCTCATTAACAATCTACTAACTCATAATCTACCAAAGAGACATAAAAGGTTAAGAATGCAATGCTCTCGGTTCTGGCCAACAGAATATGACATCTCTGCAATTAGGACGGAACAATACAGGATGGAATTAATGGTGTAAAGAAGCACAAAATTAGTAAATTACATCCAACCCAACTGACAACTTTTATGAGAGGGTTTAACTTTGTATGGCACATGGAAATGTGTCTGGAAGTGAAATCAATATGGACTTTTCAAAAGGTGCTTATCAAGGGGGTCAGCTACATGTTCTTTCTGAAATAGATAGCGAACCCCTCCGCCCGTGTCCGTGCTAAATTCCAACTCAGATCATTAACAATCGTGAGTTCGAGCCTGCTAAATTCCCAGCTAAAAACCACATTCAGATGGAATTAAGGCAGAGAGAACATAGCAATCATTTGGGGTAAAATACATTATGAGGTTGTTGCAATTATCCAAAAAAATAAAATTACTCCCACTTTTAGGCCCTTTTACATGACTAAGGTGAGGTAATTGGCCTTAGCATAAATGAGATTCAGACCTCTTGCCTTTGGTTAATTACATAATTAGTAATATAATGGTCTACCTGTTCTAATAGCCAAAGGACGTGCATGGTCCCAGGTGAGAGTCTCTTCTATCAATTATCAATCTATCAATTTGATGCCAGAAAGTTTCACATAGCAGGCTAAATTAAGCACTGATTTACACCCTGTTCAGTGTCTGAAGCAAATGGGATAATATAGGGTGCTGAATTTGATCTACTGTTCTAAGGCCTGATCCAAACCCCAGCCAAGTCAATAGAAAAGTCTCCCATTGACTTGAATAAACCTAGGATCAGGCCCTTAGTTCTTATTCTGCCCGAGAATAAAACCTATTTTGGAAAAAGAAAAGAAAAGCAGTCAAAGGGCAGGAGCCTCGCTTTCACAAAGTGTATAAATTCACCACTGCAACTGGAAAGCTTGTCTCTTTTCTTAGAGGTCATGTCAAGCCTTATTTAGTTGCCGGCTCCAGTGGACCTTTTAAATTCAGGAACCAGAACAACTTCATGCCCAGCTTTGACAGCATACCCATATGGAGGGCTGCTGCTTGAACTAACTGGATTTTAAACAGGCAGTGTTTTGAAATGTAACACCTCCCTATAGGCTGCAGATGTTAATTTTATTAGGGAGGAAGTCTTTTTCCTGACCTTTTTATGTCTAACGTGATCCAATCTTCTCTAAACACAGAAAATTCTAGAACTAGTAGACACTTTACTAATACAAAAGGTAAGTCCATAAGCTCTGTGTTACAGACCTGTATCTGGTTTTCTGAAGTGAAAAAACCCCCTCAGTTCTTGAGTTTACAAGAGCAACAATTCACTGTGAAAACAACAAGGAGTCCTTGTGGCTTATAGCCCACAAAAACTTATGCCCAAATAAATTGGTTAGTCTCTAAGGTGCCACAAGGACTCCTCATTGGTTTTGCTGATACAGACTAACACGGCTACCCCTATGAAACCTGAATTCATTGTGAAGTGATAAATAACAGAGCCACTAATCAGATAAGAACAGCAGCATAGTACATAGCAAAAAAATAAAAGTGAAATTTATAGCGGGCGACTGTGCTCCTTTGAAAATCAAGTTGGTCACATGTGGAGATATTCATTCATGTGTCCTCTGGTAAAGACGTCAAAAAAATTGGGTTGAAAGCAAAAAGGAAGTGTGATTTTATTTCAGTGGATATACTGGGAAACAGAAACACATAAGGCCTGACTGAGTCTCATTTACACTAAGGTCCATTTACACCCATTTGGCAATGCGATTGGATCAGAAAGCGGTCACAAATTTAATTACACTGCCAGAGTGGTGAAACCCGGAGTCACACTGCAAATGAGAACCAGGCCATTAAAGTTTACAAACATTTTACTTAAATGCACAACAAATAACCCCTCCCCATCAACTCCCCCTGCAGCTGTACTGTAAATTGGTCTCTGTTAGATAACTCAGAAATTATTTGTGTTCATGAAAACGAGAGCTAAGTGTGGACCCCCCAAAAAAACCAAAAGCAAGCAAACGTTGCCTGGCTATAGATTTTGTCACCAACTTAGGTGTTGGGTTGGAGTTTCTGGGTTAGAGTGAAACAAAAAATACAAGCAAACCTGAACAAACGTGCACAAAGCCAGCTAGCATTGGTCTGGGGACGTGAAAACCTCAACTGATAACATAATTAAGGAAGCTGCAGTCAGGAAAAATTGTTTGTGGATAAAATACTGTGTTGAATTTGATGATGAGGGTGATGTAGTATGATTTCCAGACTTCAAGACTCAAAGCCTGTTTTTATGGATACAGACTAACACAGCTACCCCTCTCATATGTCGTATGATTTGGTTCAGATCCTTCCAGACCTGACAATAGAACATCACTATAGTTCTTTAATCAATTACCTTATGTAGAGAATTTGAATGGAATTTGAATTGAAGTGCATGTTGAGTCCGGTACACATTTCAGCACAATTCCTTTTTGTCCACATGTGGCATGAGAGAATTTGCTCACGTCATAAAATGCAGCATGCCAAAGTATGTCTTGGGGTTTTTGTTTTTTTTGCGATTTTTATCAAGACTTACAAGATACTGATGAAAACACCTCCTCTTCTAGTAACACTTCTACAAACACCTTCTCTAATTTGACAATAGATACCCTAAAATTTCACCAGTAATGTTACAAAATAAGTTCTTTAACCCACTCCCCTTTATTGTCTTTGGAGATAAATTGAAATGTGTTTGGTTACCACATACCAGATGCAATGGCTGATAATGAAGTCATTCCAAGTTTTTTTTAAATAAGACGAGAGGGTGAATTTTTGGATCCGGTGAAAATCCATGTACATATACTTCAAAATGAATAATAGGTTGACGATACACATTTTCTTGTTCTCCTAAGATAGCATGAAAAATTCTCTGACAAAGTATGTGCTATCTACTAAGACCTCTATGGTCTTATCTACAAAAAAAGGTTACAATGATGAGTTAAAATACTAAGACATGGACTTTGGTGCTTCAAATAGCAATCTACAGAGAACATATAAATATGGTTTGTCAGATCTAGAAATGTATTTAGAGAAGACACAATTACTACCTAGAAGACCAGAAGGAATGTTCTTTCTCAAAGGCTGCAGAGGTAGTTAGTATGAAAGTTCCTGGGTCAGAGGATCTCTGTTTGCAGAAGAGGTAAGTGTAGAGCCTTATCTTCTGTAACAGGTGTGTCCATGCAACTCAGACAAAGAAAAACAACTACCATTCCCAGACTACTCTCTGAAAACTCCATAGAGGTAAGGATAAAGGTAAGAGAAATCCTACTCAGATCTGATGCTTATGCACCACCAACAAAAAGCAGACATAATAGACACACAATTCCAGTTAAAATGTTTTTCTACCCTTATGTCTACATAATAATAATTTGAATGACTTTGTTTTATATGGTAACAACAGTGGCAAAGTTATACAGTCAATGACTTGAAAAGGTCATATTTACAATGCCTTTGTCTCGCCAGTGATTGGTGTTAATATAGAGGGAACCGATTTAACCTATTACTTTTGAAAGCAAAGTCTGCTTTTGCTACAGTAGGTGGGACAAGGTGGTTTAAAAAGTCATAGATCTTACTATAAAGAAGTTTTTTACTAGAATTTCACTCTTGGTCTAATTGTCACTCTTATACACATCACAAAGCCACCTTGGAATTTGGTAGAGTGCAATGTCTTTGCTTAGGAGAAGCTCTGGACTGGAAAAACAAGGTCAAAAAGGTCAGGAGTGTATTAGCAACCTGGCAATATATCAATCCTAGCAACTCTTACTATTTATGTAATAATGGGTGCAGAAGGACTGCATGGCAACAAGGGTGCCTGAATGACGGATTGATTCTTCCCAAGTATAACACCAGACAGCATGTGCTTCCCCCTCAGCAGCATTGATCTGCTAGCAAGCAAAAAAAGAAGCAGGGCCATGATTCCATTCTCCCTCTTTTGGTGGTTCAGCACCACTGAGGGCCCTGCACTCTCCGTGTTCATGCATTCATGCTGTACAATCCAGGGATTCACACCAGCCTCTCTGCTAGGCACACACGCAGCACCTGCATTGCTGGGTTCCACAATACAGAAGGGGCATGCTCTCCCTGCATAAGTTCCAGAAATCAAATGCCCTTTTGAACACTGACACTGGATCTTTTCTGGGTGGGATTCCATGACGGCAAAGTTGAGGGCCTGAACTGCCACAGAGAGCACAAGGACAGAGATTGTGGTTGGCTTCTGTTCAGGGGCATGATGAGGTGGGGCAGAAAGGGGACGCTCCATCTCTCCACTTTGCACACCTTAGTTTAGCCACCATACCTTTATGACGTCTTCATCAGCTGATTTACATTCAGTGGACTCTGAAACATCGATCACAGAACCATCCTCGTGCACAGCAACAACTTTCACCGGAACAGATACCATCTTCCCTGTCAGAATGGCCGTGTTGAGGACTTCTGTATCCTACACGTACACACACATGCACAAAAAGGGGATGCACGTTAAAGAAGCATGGCCACCGGGCACAACGTAGGCATTTCCAGTGTTGTCGGAAATTAGTCATGATGCTTATTGACCTTCATCCTTGACTTGCAATTTTAAAAATTAGGTGCACTGCTAAAGTAATTTGATGATACAAAATAGCAAATTATTAATACACCAATAGATATCGCCAGCATGATGCAATAGATCAGGTTTGTTCTGCATTCTTCTTCATGCTTTGCAGAAGACAGGGTCATATGTCACAATCTTTATAGAGCTACACAAATCTTTCCATCCCTACCTCCCAAGTTATGTCAGTGGTTGTAGGTGTGGATACCAAGTGTTACGATAAAAGGACTCCCCCCCTCATTGTTTCCCAAATTCTCCTTAAAAGATGTGCCTGTTAAGTGGTTTCCTTCTTTGGGGGCTTGAGTGAAACCTTCATTTCATGTCACATTAGAAAGAGATGTGGCATCAAAAACAACAGAATGCCAAATGCAAATTTTAAAATCTTTCCCCATCAAAATCCCACCTGGAGACATTGTACTGGCCATGAAGCCATATTTACATTCTTTGTTCTCCATTAGGTAAGGCATAAACCAGATGTTTTGTGCAGTAAATGACTATTTAATGTTCATTTATGTTGATCAGTCTCATTTATAACCAGCTGCCATCAAGTAGGGAGGGACAGCATGAGTAAAAGAAATAGATGACAGAAGCAGAAGTGAAAAAAAACAAAACAAAAACCCTGCAAAGTCCTTACAAGGACTATAGATTGAGCAAGAATGAGAACCGAAATGTATCACCTTGTGGAGAAAAAAATGTAGATTGCAGAAGACATATAGGATCAAATTCAGGCTGCTTCATCCATGCCAAAACCATTGGTGAGCAACCTGCAAACCATATACAGTCAGACATTATACATATACACACACAGTAATATGCTTGTGTGTGTATATATGTAATATATCCTAGGACCCATACATAATGGTGAGGTGATGCCCCTGTGATAAGTTGCATTTCACCTGGACCATTTTATCACAATGCAATTTTCCAAGTCATTCTTCCATAAAGGACTTTTTTCTTCAAAGGATCAGGTAGAAAAATATGTCCCACAAGGGACATAATTAACAAGTACAGCTGAATAATCGTACTTTTGAGAACTCTTTCTGGTGGGGAGGGGAATATGAACCACATAACTCTCCACTCAGGGCCTGATCCAAAGCCCATCAAAGTTAATGGAAAGACTCCCATTGACTTCAAAGGCTTATATGGGCCCGGCTGATCTCACCTATGTCAGTTTTGCACCAGTTATTATACCAGTAACCAGCAGTTGTTCCTGCTTTACACCAGTGTAAGCAAGAGGAGAATGGGGCCCAACAAGCTTCATTTTAAAAACCAATTGGTGATTATCAGCTACATTGACATCATCTTTGGCACTAGTGAAGGTTAATGCAAAGGTTACAAAAGGATTGTTATTCCTTTTGTACACTTCATCTGAACTGGGAAGCTGATGACAAGAGAATAGGTCTAAGAATTGACACATCACTAGCCCATTTATTTTTGGATGTTCTGAAATACTTTTATCTTGATCTTGACATAAAGTGTTGCCCCGTGTTCCCCTCAGCATGTTGAGAAACTCGCCGTGCTGATTAGCAGTTGCTGCATCACAAAAATAAACTTCACTGGGAGGAAAAGTTACAATATAAAATCAATATCTCAGATGCTTGGATCCAGTGTTGTGCAATTACAATAGACTGTGTTAAGACCTTTTTACGAGTTAACTATTTTCAGACTCCAAAAATGTATTTCCTCTGTGAGAAAGAGTGTGAAGTCTGAACTGAACTAATTGCCTGTCCATAAGATATATATATTACATATTTTTTAAAATGGATCTTTGACAAGTAACAACATTTCAGAGAGACTCAAGTAGGTGTCTTTTATATATTTGTAGTAGGGCTTGTTAGAGACGAACCATTTCCTGAATTTAACATGTCTGTAGTGATTATTACTGACAGTGCCTGAAATCTACAGAAGGGTAATAACATTGATTTACAGGTCAGCTGGCATAAATTGGCAGAACTCCACTGAAGCTGATGAAACTATGCCAAGCTTCAGCAGCTGAGGATCTTAACCACAGAGACTAAAACGTCCCAGATGTGAAATGGTAAACACCCGTGTCTGGCTTCTGTAAACTGAGGTTTTTTTTAAAAAAAGTATAGATAGCATACAAAAAATGGAATTCTATTAACTCATGTGGGAGCTGCATATTCATATTGCCTGCTCTATCCCTGAATAATAATTACATAAGTGTTTATCTCTAATTCCTTCTCTGTACCTGAATGCATTAGCACTTCAGCAGAGCTTTTCTTAATTACAACTGTAACCTGCTAATAGTGTTTCTTTGTTGTCTGAAGGAATCTACTTCTTATCCAGCCTAGGCTAAATTAAAATTTAATACAACATCAGGTCGCAACAGAACTAGGAAGCAAATGACAGCTGTTTAATTAAAACCTAAACCTGATTAGATGGCACTACTGAGAGAAATACTCTAGAGGAAGAGTAGAAAACTACCAAAACTCCGGGCCAGGATAATGGATTTATTTGAATATGAATAAACCCTATGTGCATCTACTGTAAATGTTTACAACTCATTGCTTTGGACAAACCGGGGAGTGGGGAAATATGAATGGGAGACTTGTCAAGAGTCATGATAAAGCTGTGATTGCCAACGTTCCCTATTAACATGGTGTGTGCGTTACCGAGAGTAGGGATTATTGAGGAATGACTGCCGTGGATATTAATGAACCCCCCTCTATGAAACCCACAAGAGTGGTATGAAAATCCCAAATAATTAGGCTTTAAATAGCTGTGCTGCATAGCGCGGTGTCTTCCCCTGAAACACATGGTCATAGCCTGGCCGAGGAACTCCGCCGGGCCGAGACTTGCATTCCTCTCCTGTGGTGGAGGTTCTTGGCCAACAGATCAGCATAGCGGTTCATCTAGTGCTACACTGTGTCGGATAGCTATACATACCCTACACATCACCGCAAGTGTAGACAAGGTCTATTCCAAAGCCAGAAATTGAACTCTTAGTCTCCTTAGTCCCAAGTCCAACACCTTAACCACAAGAGCATTTTTCTTCCCCACAAGTATCCGTGAGCAGCCATTCTGCAAACATCCTACCCCTATCTGCACTGCATTGCTTAAGTAATGCAGAGGACCTTCTGCTGGCCCTGTACACGAGGATGAATATCAATCCTAATGATTAATGTACAGGCCGGCTTATTTCTTAGAGGTTAACAAAACATGTGGCAGTACAGTAAATCTAATAAAAATACTCAATTGTAAATCAGGAGGGAAACTTAAAGCCAGCCCTGTTCTGCTGACAAATGTTACAGCTAAATGCCTTTTGGCATTTAGTTGAAATGATTGTCTTTAGTGAAGAAGGCATGGAGATGAAACATTTGTCTGCAGAATTGCATTCCTTTATTATTTTTATTTTTCCCCCTGTGTGTATCTCGTGAAAAGAAGTTTGTAACATTGGAACTAATCTTTTGGAACCCATTCTCCAGTCCCATAATGACACCTCTTAGAAATTACAAGGCAGGTTGTGACGTGGGTTTTTTTAACCTCATTAGATAAACTATTCACCACTGTTTGCTTCAGATCAAAGAGCAAGGCAATGTAAGACTATTAAGCAAGCTTAATATATAAATTAGATGATTTGCTAAAATTATTATAATCCAAAACAATTCTGGTGTACTTTTCTCTCATAGCTGAATGGTGTTGTAGGATTCAAACATATATTAATGAACCCCACTTGGTGGAAAGCTATTTATATTTTCCACTACCGCATATCTGTTGTGACTCACAGGTAAAATCTGCCACTTTCTCATCCAAGGGTGAGAACGTACAACTGAGATTATGTGTTTATTAAACATTAGGGAACATTTACAATCTTCCATAAGTGCTCATTGTTCTTTGAAGGGTTTTTTCCCTAAATTAATCCAGTTACACTCCATTGACTCTGCCTTATGCCAAGTGGCCAGTCTCACACTTTAATGCCAGTAGAAGAGCAGTGAGCTTGGGCAATATCTGATTATTCACTGGTCATACTTGGGAGCCTGATCCTGCTGTCCTCACATGCCCATGACTGAAACCAACAGGGGTTCTGCATGTGAAGGGGCTGCAAGATCTTAAATTACAAATTTAGCTATCTTTAGTCACCTTGAGCAGTACCTTAATTCATGCATAATTCTGTTGATTCCACTGGGACTACTTCTGCAGTCACGTACAATTCTCTACATACATGGGTGGCAGAATCAGGCCCAGAAGGATCTGTATGCCCTGCCCCCTGCCCCCAACATTCATTCATGTCACTAGAAGGTCATATCCCTGCCCCTCTACCCTTTCTCAGGCTCCAGCTGTTTCCTCGTGAACATTTTATAAATTGTATCATTATTAAGAATGATCAACTATGACAGATGGTAAATCACAAATACTGCAGGCTATCATGCCAAAGTTAAAGGTCATCCTTTATCACTTTTGTCTTCCTGCATAACAGATTTAATTCATATTGGGATTCCCAAGGAACAAGAGGCAGGAGGACACATCCTGCAGACAAAGTTAAGGTAGATTAAACTATAGAAGAGAAAGAGGTTCTTAATCACAGATTCTTTTCGTGGCCCTTATGCAGCACATATCAGCCTAATTCAATATTATTCTAGATGTATATTATAGAGTGTACTACCATAACACTTGATCTCACACAAACACATATCAGCAAACATGTTTGTTCATAGATTCCAAAACGAAATTTTATTTACTGTCTTATCTCCTAACAAAACATATATTGGAGGAAACTGATTCCTTAACTTGTGTACTATACACAGCATGTGCTAGGATCTCAGAGGTGTCAGCTAGAATGGCAATTGTATCGTGAAATTCATGGAGGTCAAAGCTGAGATTTCTGATGTTTGCTATTCTTTTTATAAACTTGCTCCTGTAATGTCATTAAAAAAAAAAGAAAGAAAGAAATTTGGTGATTTTTTGAGGTTTATCCAGGAATGATAAGCAAATCCTGCAGCCAAAGGTGAACCCTGATTAGCAGCGTAAATAACATCACATATGTGACCTGAGCAAGATGCCATTTTTTTAAAAAAACCCTCATAATAGCCAATCTGCACCCCATTAAGTGTAGGTTCAGAAAGCAGCCTGATGCACGTGGCAGGAGTAATTGCAACCTGTCAAACAGTCCTCTGTGTTTTAGCTAAACACCAGTATCCTCTGCTGTTCCAGAGACCTTTCCTGAGAACAGGCTTGTACTGTTTTGCTTCAGCCCATGATGTCCCAACAGACTTTATTCACAAAGCCAGCTGTGTTAAACATCTTGACACTTGTGTTCCAAAATGTAAACTCAAGGTTGTGACAATAAAAGGATGAGAAATTCTCAAAGCAGGAGAAAGCTTGTCACCTGTCTGCTTTTGGCAAACCACATGTTAGAAAAACCCACTGAGGTCTCTGGGTTTGTGCTTCAATGCCATTCTGTGTCCCATGCAATAGAGGACGCGTGAAAAGATGGTTTTCTTTTTACAACACTGACCGCATGTCAGAGAACAAAAGGTAGCTGGAGCTAGAATCTCTCATCTCTATTTATGCACGCACTCTCTGAATAATTTTTTTGCTGTTCCTTATCTTTTCTCAGCATCTTCCCCCACTACCTAGAGTAGGTAATCTGAATTAATAACCATAAATGGATATTCCAACCAATCTGACAATCAGGTTTGGATACTTTATTGGGCGCTTTAATGGACTGCACTGTAGAGGAACCCAGCAGGGGATCAATAATAATTTTTGAAGCAGGCCTTTGACAAAGTTGCATCTCTTACTTTGAAATTGCCTATTCTGCATGGAGTGTATATGGCAAAACTTTGAGAATTATCTCTCTAGGTAGGTATTTAAAGCATTCTTAATTATCTAGCATAGTATCTGAGCAGTCATCTGGTAAATTTATGCCAGCTGTATGTAGTAGTAAATGACTGGTAATCTTTATAAAACACATAGGGAGTGCTCTCACGATAGTAAAACTATTGTCATGTTGGACATTTATGGTAACACAGTGCTACTTAGCTTATGATAATCATGGACCTGATGCTCCTCTCCCACGCGACTCCATCCAGTTGCTGCATGCCTACAGGCTGTGGATCGTACTATCGGGGCCCAAATTCACACCCTTGCACGATAAATTCTTTTTGAAATGTCAATTAAATAACAATTTCAGAAACCCCAAGAAGGCAAAGCAATATATATCAATCTTTTCTGTTAAGGAACACAAGGATTGCCATAGTGGTTCAGTTCCACGATCCATCTAGTCCAGTATCCTGTCTCCATCGGTGGCCATCACGTTTCAGAGTCTCACATTAGGCTGATATGGAATAATCTCTCTCCAGGGAAGTCTCACATTAGGGAAGTCTCACAAGAAGTCTCACATTAGGCTGATATGGAATAATCTCTCTCCAGGGAAGCCTTCTCCTAATCCCTAATAGTTAGAGATTGTCTTAAAAACCAGAAGCAGGAAGGTTTATATCTTTCCTGGATAAAGAAATAACTTTTCAGAGCAGTTTATGATGAGATATACTCCAGTTTAAATGGGAATTCATTCAGAGAAGTCCTATGGCCTGTGTTGTACAGGAGCATAGGCACCGACTCCGTGGGTGCTCCAGGGCTGGAGCACCCAGGGAAAAAAATTAGTGGGTGCTTAGCACCCACCGGCAGCCAAGCTCCCCTCCCCCCCCCACTTCCGCCCACCTGTGGCCCCCACCAATCAACTGTTCCCCCTCCCTCCTGGCACCTCCTGCATGCCGCAGAACAGCTGTTCAGCAGCGTGCAGGAGGCGCTGGCAGGGAGAGGGAACGGGGATGGGATGCGCTTGCCGAAGGGGCAGAACGGGTCAGAGAAGAGGTGGGGCGGCGCGGGGGCAGGAATAGGTGGGGTGGGGCCCTGGGGAAAGGAGTGGAGTGTGGGCAGGGATGTGGTTGAAGCGGGGGCAGAAAGAGACAGGGTAGGGGTTTGGGAGAAGGACGGGGGCTGAGCGGGGGTTGAGCACCCCTCGGGGAAAATTAGAAGCCAGCGCCTGCGCACAGGAGGTCAGAGTAGATGATGACAGTGATCCCATCTGGCCTTATAAGAGGAGTTATGGGTTTGAATTTCTGGCCACCATTTGCAATTTTGCCCAGGGACCTTGAGTGCTACTGGTTTAAGAAAGCATGTCCAACCAAAAAAAAGATTAAAAAATGCAATGACCATTTTGAATCATTTCTTTTGAATGTTTCTCAGCCAGCCGTGTCTTACTGCGTGAGATGGAGAGAATACTATATCATTGCTATAATGCGAGGGTTGGTAATTTACTGGCTTGAAAAGTAAAGCCAGCACTAATCGAAATATAGGGTTGCATTATCATATGATTTTACTGCTCATCTGGGTAATCATCATCTGTCATGACTGCTACCTGGGAAGAAATCCATATCCTTCTGTAATAACGGCTGCTTTAATGTTATAGGAGAATACCCAAATACATACATTGCACATGCTTGCTGTAGCCATGAAAGAACACTGCTCAGGGATGTGGACAATGTATATCATGCAATCAGGACTCCTGGGAAATAGATCTACCTATCCCCTGTTCTGCTTCTCACTAACTAGCTGACCTTCATAAGCCACCCACAAAATAGGTATATAATAAGATCTACTTGGGGAGGTATTTGTGAGGGGTATTGTGAAGTTCCGCAAAGTGCTCTGAGGTCCTCAGATGAGAGATGCTGGCCGACAAGTGTCACCACAGATTTAGCTCTTTTGCTGGGTGCTCCAAATGCGTTAGCGACTTGATCCAGTGAAGCCATATGACTCATGCAAATACAAATGCTGCCCTTCAAAATGTGAATGAATAGCATAGCCATAGCCCAGCCAATGTATATCTACCATCATTTCAATACAATACACAAGCAGAAGCCTCCTCTCCCTGTCTAATAGGGGCCTGGTGCTGAGAGACATACGAAGCAGACAATGGGGCAAAAGCTAGCATCTAGCAAGAGAGCAGACAGTCAGGGAGGCAGCAGGGTCATTTCCCTGCTGTCTCCCTCCCTCAGTTGATGGTGGAGCTGGATGGAAATAGAAGAGAACGGAGGCTATCATTTCACAGAGGATGATGCAGTGTCTACCCTCCCCCTTATGCTCCCTGGGGTTCTAGGAGGCCCTCTCTCTGGCCTACATGGGGACACTTGGAAAGTTAATGCAAACTGAAAGTGGATGTATTAAAGCGATTAAGCTCCTGTGTGGACACTCTCATTCAGCAGTAAAGTGGCTTTAGGTCAGTTTAGCATGCTTCACTTTGGAAGATATGACATCTTCCACTGGAGGAGTATGTACCAACCCCAACCGCAGCCCGAAATCTTTAAATAGCACACAACGAGTAGCTCTCTTCAGTCTAATAGCCCTCAGCAGCTCTGGTTTCAAAAGGAAGAATCAACAGGTTGATAACTTGACGTTAAAAGGGACAGAAATTTTCAGACTCCTCGTTGTTTCTCAGCTCCTCTTATATCTTTGCTTTGAACAGCATTTCTGAAAGGCTCTCCGAGAAGAGAAATGGACCTATTTATAGTTCCATGCCTGTAGTAGGACAGTAGTTCACTGTCACTTTCACCATTCACTGGCACAAAAACTCAGCTAACCTCTGTTCACTCTTACAAGTAACACCAGGAAGGTTTTATTCATGTTTCTTCAGGTATCACATTTTTTTAAAAAAAGAATTATGTGATTCAGTTCCATACTTGTGAAGGCTTTTTTTGTTCTGTTCATTTCTTCAGAGAGAAAGCTGCAAAGTGGCATTAGCAAATAGCTGTTGGCACATTTGCTCTCTCTCTCTCTCTCTCTCTCTCTCTCTCTCTCTCTCACAGCTCAGATTTCCAACTGCTCAGAGACTTCCCACCCCTCGAGGTCATGGTCAACCTGACTGCAATCTCCAAGTGATTCACTGACACCTGAGCACAGAGAGTGTAAAACAAGGACAAATCAGAAGGGTAGCATTTTACACCCACTTTTGCACAGGTGTAAATGATTGCCCAAAGCGCACAGGGAGAATCAGGCCCCTGAAGACTACAAAGGAAACTGGAAAAGAAATCTTCTAGAGTCCTGAAAATGCTGAGGAGGAGAAGAGGGTGAGTTCATGCCCTGCATCTTGCCTGTCAGAATACCTCAAAATATCAGAGAATGAATCTGATGCTGATAATACAGCCAAGAATCTTAGAACAGAGCCATAGTCTCTCTCTAGATATGGAACTATATCCTTAGATCTCCCAAATCTACCACAATCACAAGCCCTCTTCCATAAAAAATATATGATTAGTAATGTTTTTATAATTAAACTGTATTTAGTATCGGATGCAATTCTTTTGTGTTCAGAAATGGAATGATCATAGCCTTAGCATATAAATTGTGAAGAAAAAAGTCAGTTCTTAATAACATTATTTGGAAATGAGATTATAGAATATATATTTTCTAAATTGTTGCAGTATCAGGAGGTTAGACTGCAAGCTCTTCAGAGATTGGGACCGTCTCTCACTAGGTGTGCTTGCAGTGTTGTTGTAGTCATATTAGTCCCTGGATATGAGAGATATTAGATATTAGAGAGACATGGTGAGGTAATCTCTTTTATCAGAGCAACTTCTGTTGGTGAAAGATACAAGCTTTCAAGCCACACAGAGCTCTTCTTCCAGTCTGGGAAAGGTGCAAAGAGCGTCACAGCTAAATACAGAGTGGAACAGATTGTTTAGCATAAACAGATCAAAGCGGGCCCCAGACTCTGCTATGAGAACAGGTGCAAAACCTGCAGACAAATCTCCACTGCTACAATGATCATTACTCCTCACAACACACCTTGCAAGATCCATGGGTCTGACACAGGCCTATCAACATGGGTGTACCTCAGCCAGTGCACTAAATGCTCCGAATACAACTATGTGGGTGAAACCAGACAATCACTGAGCTCTCAAATGAACTCACACTGAAAAATGATAAGAAACAAAAACATCCTATCAACTGTGGGCGAACACTTTTCACAAGATGATCACTGCATTTCTGACCTCTCAGTCCTCGTCCTCAAAGGAAACCTTTGAGCGTAGATGCATAACTTTGCTAGACACTAAACATCATGGTTTTAATAAAGACACTGGATCAGGGTCGGTGCAAGGAGGTTTCGCGCCCTAGCCGAAACTCCCACCTTGCGCCGCGCGCCCCCCCCACCCCGCCTTGCGGCAGCTCCCTGCCACCCCCTCCCTCCCTCCCCTTGGCCCAGGGAGCCCTCTCTGCGGCAGCTCCCTGCCGCCCCCTCCCTCCCTCTCTCCCCTCAACCCGGGGAGCCGCGTGCAGCAGCTCCCCACCCCAGCTCCCCTCTGCTCCGCCTCCTCCCCGAGCACGCCGCCGCTTCTCCCGCCTCCCAGGCTTGCGGCGCCAATCAGCTGTTTGGTGCGCAAGCCTGGGAGGAGAGAGAAGCAGAGCGGAGCGGTGCTCAGGGGAGGAGGCGGAGCAGAGGGGAGCTGGGGAGGGGAGTGGTTCCCCTGTGCACCGCCCCCCCACCCCGCTGCCCCAGCTTACCTCTGCTCCACCACTGCCCCCAACCACTTGGCGCCCTAGGTGACTGCCTAGTTCGACTAGCGGTTGCACCGGCCCTGCACTGGATTTATGGCTCATTACAACAATCTGCAACCCACTAACTCCCCCTTTTTGTCCTACGACTGCTAGGTGTTAAGGGACCACTTCACCTTGAATGGATTCTTAGAATATGTGTTAACTACATATGCTAAACACTCTGTTTCACCTTGTATTTAGCTGTGCCACTCTGGGTACCTTTCCCAGCCCTGTTGTAGAGCTCCGTGTAGTTCAAAAGCTTGTCTCTTCCACCATCAGAAGTTATTCCAATAAAAGATATTATCTCACCCATCTTGTCTCTTCCTATGCATCTGCAGCACTTTGCACAGTGGGGCCCTGATCTCAGACGGGACCTCTAAGTGCAACTGTAATATAAATTTTTAAAAATGATAATAATGCCAAAGTACAGTATGCGCAAAAAGAAAAGGAGGACTTGTGGCATCTTAGAGACTAACCAATTTATTTGAGCATGAGCTTTCATGAGCTACAGCTCACTTCATTGGATGCATATGGTGGAAACTGCAGAAGACATTATATACACAGAGACCATGAAACAATACCTCCTCCCACCCCACTGTCCTGCTGGTAATAGCTTATCTAAAGTGATCATCAAGTTGGGCCATTTCCAGCACAAATCCAGATTTTCTCACCCTCCGCCGCCCCCCCCACACACACACACAAACTCACTCTCCTGCTGGTAATAGCCCATCCAAAGTGACAAACTGGACAGTCTCTACGTAAAAGAATAAATGGACACAAATCAGATGTCAAGAATTATAACATTCATAAACCAGTCGGAGAACACTTCAATCTCTCTCTGGTCACGCAATCACTGACATGAAGGTCGCTATCTTAAAATAAAAAAACTTCAAATCCAGACTCCAGCGAGAAACTGCTGAATTGGAATTCATTTGCAAATTGGATACTATTAATTTAGGCTTAAATAGAGACTGGGAGTGGCTAAGTCATTATGCAAGGTAGCCTATTTCCCCTTGTTTTTTCCTACCCGCCCCCACAGACGTTCTGGTTAAACTTGGATTTAAACTTGGAGAGTGGTCAGTTTGGATGAGCTATTGCCAGCAGGAGAGTGAGTTTGTGTGTGTGTGTCCCCGGGAAAAAGGGGGGGGTGGGAGTGAGAAAGCCTGGATTTGTGCTGGAAATGGCCCACCTTGATTATCATGCACATTGTAGGGAGAGTGGTCACTTTGGATGAGCTATTACCAGCAGGATAGTGAGTTTGTGTGTGTGTTTTTTGGAGGGGGCTGAGAGGGTGAGAGAACCTGGATTTGTGCAGGAAATGGCCCACCTTGATTATCATGCACATTGTGTAGAGAGTTGTCACTTTGGATGGGCTATTACCAGCAGGAGAGTGAGTTTGTGTGTGGGAGGGTGGAGGGTGAGAAAACCTGGATTTGTGCTGGAAATGGCCCAACTTGATGATCACTTTAGATAAGCTATTACCAGCAGGACAGTGGGGTGGGAGGAGGTATTGTTTCATGGTCTCTGTGTGTATATAATGTCTGCTGCAGTTTCCACGGTATGCATCCGATGAAGTGAGCTGTAGCTCACGAAAGCTCATGCTCAAATAAATTGGTTAGTCTCTAAGGTGCCACAGGTACTCCTTTTCTTTTTGTGAATACAGACTAACACGGCTGTTACTCTGAAAAAAGTACAGTATACATCTCTTACATATCCACTTCTTGCTCTCACAAGTTGACAATATTCGAAACATTGCAATTAATTACCCTTTTTCTGTCTTAACTTAAAAAATGGAATTTTGAAAGCCGTGCGACGTTGCTCACAATAACTCTGACGTCAGAGAAGTGCCCCAGCGTAATGCAACGGCGCTCCTCATCTGCATCACATCAAAGAACTGCCTGTATCAGACATAGTGAAAAACCAGTAGTGTAGATTTGTAGCCAGGTCAGGCAGCACCAGCAGCAGCCTTCACCATTCACTGCAAACTCAATGGCTTCCTCATACCTTAGCCATTGTATTTTGGGGGGGCGCATTCTTCAAATGTATACTGCTCTTACGTGTTTTGCCCCTCCACCCCTCTATGAAATGTTCTCTCACTCTCTATGTCCATTTTATCTCCTAGCCTTTGAAATCCACGTTAAAAGTCATTTCCTGCATGCAATGTGTTAGCCTTAAACTTGCCTGAGACTTTCTCTGGCTTTTTGCTCTGATACTAATTATTTCCACTCCTCTAATGTGATTTCTTGTACAGTGTATTGGTTGCACCCCACAGATAATTTTCAAATTCCATTTAATGAAGATTTTTTCACTTCCCAATATTCTTTCTTGGCCTGATTTTCTCTAAGATTTTGTTTTTGCAGACTCCCTCACCTTGCACCTACTCAAGTATTTGCTTGTTCAGTCATGTCCCTACATCTGATTATCTCTTTCTCTTCTCCATTTTTATTAGGAATGACCTCAATTTTGTTTAAGTTCAAGGTGAAGTCCCACTTCCCTGATTTCCATGATTGAATTTCTCAGCGAACTCCTATGTTGTATACGTGTTTCCTGTGGAAAAAGATAATATCATCTGTGTGGTTCAGAACTGTTCAGTCACTTCTTTTTAGAATATCAATATTTTTCCATGTGTCTTCAGCATCTGGGAGATAGTTTCTCAAAAAGTTGCAGAACTTTTCCAGATCTTTGTGGAGACTGTTGGCCTGATTCTGTTCTCAGCTATGCTGGTATAAATCAGATGTAATTCCACTGAAGAACATGAAGTTACACCAACGTAGAAACAGAGTGACATCAGAATCACACCCTGTTGTCTATTCTAACAATTATATGGTGAATGTTTTATTTAGACAAATCTCATATTCCTCTAGCCTTTGATTCCGTACAATTCAAATACGGATTCCTACTCCTTTCCTCTTGAATGGCCTTCTTTGCATAGCCAGTGAATGCCTAACATGTCTTTGAGACAGTTAATTTATTGGTTGATTAGCTGAAATTCAGTTGTACAGAAAGCCATTAATTCAGAAATCATGAGAAAACACAGTAGACTGCAAACAAAAGGCTGGTAAGTCTTTCATTCCTTGGGTATCATCTGTTACCTTTCTTAAGTGAAAAATGATAACATTTACTCCCAGGCCACAGATGGCTGAATATACTCAGGGGAAAATCACAGAAGACCTCACAAAATTAAACTTTTGTAAAATGGTACATTTTGAGATGGCTTCTGATATCTCAAAGGAGGGATGTAATACAATAGAACGAGAAAACAACTGTAGGCAGGTTGATAACATATGTTTCTGTCTAAGAAGTGAAAATAGAAAGTGACTATACCCATGATTTTTGATAGAATCATCATATTGCAAAGAGCCAAATGTCTTGTTATTCTATAAAAGCACGTGTCTACTTTAAAAAAATCACAGTGTGTTTCTGTGACAAAGATTGCTAACAGAATTCTTTATCCTACCCACCAGCCCCAAAGCCTTCGTCCAAGGAGGGACTTTAAAACTGTTCTAATCTTGTTTTTCTCCTGTATAACTGAATCTACAGTAAGTACTTGGCAAAATAGCAATGTTGCCAAAAATTATCCCCTGACTGATATTACTAGGCTGGCAGAAGTGTCTGGTAAATTTGGCCTAAGTATCTGCAAGCCAAAGAAATGATAAATCAATGAGTTTGAGAACATGGTTGGACAAAGAGTGTCTGGATGATGAGAAGTCTCAGAGGGGTAGCCGTGTTAGTCTGGATCTGTAAAAGCGGCAAAAAGTCCCATGGCACCGTACAGACTAACAGACGTATTGGAGCATAGGCTTTCATGGGTGAATACCCACTTCGTCGGATGCATGTAGTGGAAATTTCCAGAGGCAGGTATAAATATGCAAGCAAGAATCAGGCTACGGATAACAAGGTTAGTTCAATCAGGGAGGATGAGGCCCTCTTCTGGCAGTTGAGGTGTGAACACCAAGAGTTGCTGAGAATTTGGGATTATAGGAGATTAAGGGTTTGATTTTCATTTACGTTAAGGCCCTTTTACATCACTCTGGTAATTTAAAATGGCCTTATTGGCCAGTCTTCTTCACACTAAAGACCCTTTGCACTACTAGCATAGTAACAATCAGGGCCAAGAATTTTGGAATTGGAATTTTGTTACCCCTTGGCTATGATGGAACATCGTCATTCTTCAGAGCTCAAGAATGTTACATCACCGTTCTGCATTAGCCTTTCTTTGTGATGCTGAAAAAGCTGGTCAAAGATTTCACACCGCTTTATCCTGCTTGACGATGGGTACATTTTGGAAGTCAAACATGAAGTGTTTTTGCTCTTCTCATAGACAGGACAACACAAGCTAAGAAGACAAATACCAACTCTTCAAGTGGTATGAAAATAGCTTCAGAGGGCTATGACAACCATAGGAAACATGTTGATCTGGGTTTGATTTTTTTTTAATGTGATGCTGACAGTCAACTTGTTGCCTAGAGGTTATATTCTATTACAAGTACTTGAAGCGAGCTGTAGCTCACGAAAGCTTATGCTCAAATAAATTGGTTAGTCTCTAAGGTGCCACAAGTACTCCTTTTCTTTTTGCGGATACAGACTAACACGGCTGCTATCTGAAACCTTTTATCTAAATTGGAATCATAGTTCTTTCTTTATTCTACCCATAAGGATAATTGTACCAGGGGTTTTTTTTCCGGTGATGTTTTAAGTGAACTCTGATATTCATTGATATTCATATATAATGCAATCTGACAAAGACTATTACAGAGAAGAACCAGGAATAAAACGGTGATGTTATTTCTTTCTTATAGCAGGCAGAAACATGGATGCAACAGAATACAAGGCATGAGTCTCTTTGCTGGCCAGATTGGGACTGAAGCTTTTGATGCGCTCTGAAGCCAGAGGGTAACAACACCTGTCTGAGACATAGCTGACCTAAGATTCACTGAGTATGAACATTTCACAATGTTTTCTTTTGACAACGTTGTTACCAGGCAGCAATTGCATGCCACAGCTCCCCCCTCTGCAGCAGCGTTTCTATAACAGGACTTTTCTTGTTCTCTAAATATCTTACACAGCGAACCAGGAGCTGCAAACCCTTACTCCTATTAATTGTTATCATTTGTATTACCATACACGTATGATCGTCACAGTCATGGATCAAAACCCCACTGTGCTAGGCACTACGTTTAATACTATGGTTTGCAGGAGGTCAGACTAGATGATATGGTGATACCTTCAGATGGGAGTAAAGTTAATATTTGGGAGTCTGAATTTGCAGGATCGGGCTTAAAGTATAATTTGAACGTATTCTGGAATATTCTATATTCACTGACTTTCATCCAGGATCTCCGAGTTCTTTTGCCTGGGCTGTTCACTTGTGAAAACATGCAAGAAACTCGAATTTGATACAAAGCTTTTGCTATAAAAGGCAGACCTGAATTCGATATAAAGATTTTGCTGATATACTGCCTGTGAGGCAGTCATTTATTATATAAGCACTGGAAAGGGTGTTTTGGTTTTAGCTTTTTTCTTCTTTTCTGAATGGACTGCCAGAGGATTTTTCCGATGGCAATTGCTGTGAATTAGTTTGCAATTCTGTGTCTGTGAATGCTTGAAAAACAAATTAATCCACGGGATTTCATTCATAAAATGTTATTCACTTCATGCATTCATTTTTTCATTTGAGATTTCCTCAGCACAGCACTTCAGAGGATGCACAACTCTGTAGGACAGTAGCACACTGTAGATGATTATTAATGATTAAAATTTCCAAGCCTGGTATCATGCATGAATCTCCTTGTTCTTTTCTCTCTAACACACAAGGAGGGTTGTGCTGTGCAATTGCCCAGCCATTCTGAGGGCTCTCGTGTGGAGTATTGCGAAATACTGTTCTATTGCACACCCTTCCCTGTCCATTATATACCTAAGTACGTGCCTCAGGGGAAGATAGTGAGACAGTTTTGGTTGCAATGTAATCCATATGCTGACAGCCTGCAGCTCTTCACCCTCCTTGCATCCGACCTAGATGGTTTGGTTATTCAGCATTCCCAGGGCCCAGCTGAGACTGGCGGCTGAATGAGAGTTAGCTGGCTGACCCTCCGACTGGATAAGACAAAAGTTATCCTGGTTGGCTGTAAGGAAACCACCACTGGAGACAGCAGAAATATCTGCCTGTTCAATTAAGAGATGGGTGGTTCTGTCCACCATTTATTATTTGGGTTTACAAGCCAGGAATCCCCAACTACTTCTTGATGTCGAGAAAACAACAGTGGTCAAGAGTGCTCCCCACCCCGCAATTTACATGCAGAAATTAGATTGCATCCTTTCCCCCTCAAATACAGACCTCACTACATTTATCCACGTCTGTTCCCTCCTGACTGGATTACTACAGGATGCTCTATACGCAGACCACTTGGAAACTTCAGCTGGACAGAATGCAGTGGCCTGCTTACTTCACAGTGCTTCGTGCATGGAACACATGACTTCTATGTTCCATAGACTGGATAGGCTCACAGACAATGCTGGATGTTGATTTTGCTCTATAAAGCCCTCTTTAGAGTGTCTAAATTAGAGCTGGGAGCAAGCCTCCCAGCCCGAGTAGACAGATTCGCACTAGCTTGGCTCAAGCTAGCACTCTCAAAATAGCAGGGTGGGTGCTGTGGCTCCAGCAGAGACCTGGGCTAGCCACCTGAGCTCGGAGCCAAGAGATGGGGTGGACTTGAGACCCCAAACTGCAATCTCAGAACTTCTATTTTTAACACACTAACTCAAGCTGAGCTAGCGCGAGTCTCACTCCCAGCTGCAATGCAGACATACCTGTTGGGCTGGTAGAGACCATCACTCATTTGTATTCTAATTGGGCACCTGAGACCAGCTTGCATGCCATCCGTCCCTAGATGTGTTCATCCAACAGGTGGTGAGAGAAGATTACAAAACATTACACGTTTTTCAGAAGAGGTGCGTTGAGGAGGAGATTGGGGTGTGTTGTGGGGAAGCTTTTATCACCATTAACTGACGTGCTCAGATGATGCATATAACTTTATAGTTATTTTTCTGTCCAGGTGCCTAGTGGGGCTGGTATGAGCATTGGTATAAATTGTGGGGGGGGAAAGTAATAAATGAGCAATGATTTAGTAAATTAAACCTCCAGAACAGTCAGACAGCTGTTTCAACATACTGTATTTGATACAGTCTTCATGGCCAATATGTTGAAACAGCTGTTCTTACACGTAAGGTAAGTTTGTCCTATATGTTTACGTTTTGTAGTGGGAATATTCTAGACCTGATGCTCCTCTCACTAAGTGCCCATCTACACTGCAATTGGGGGCGTGAGTGGGTAGGCATACACATGCTAGCTTTAATCTAGCTAGCATGACTAAAAGTGCCAGTGAAGACACAGGCTTCAACATGAACTGCACAAGCCCACCTGGACCCCTGAGTATGCATTTGCTTTGCTAACTCATCTAGCTGCCACACCTTCACTGCTGTTTTCAGCTGTGCTAGCTAGATTAAAGCTAGAAAGAGTATAACTACTTGAGCTGCAAGCATACTGCCGATTGCAATGCAGATATATCCTTAATCAGGAGTGACACCAGATGAAACTCCTCTGATCAAAGAGTCTGAGCTTTTGTGCATGTGTTTAGTGATTTATTCTGCCGCACTAATGGATTTAAATAATGAGACTGAGGGGCCAGATCACCAGTCCTACTTTGCCCCTCTGCACAATGTGACAGATACCCATGTTGTTGAATATAGCAAGATGTTTGAGAAATGGATGAATGATGCTTTCTTGCATGTACGACAAATATCAGTGGTTCCTCAAATGAGACCCTGGCAGGTTCATTGATGGCTTATGGTGGGCTGGTGTAACAGGGCGCACTCACCTCTTGTGAGTGGCCCCTTAGCTGACTGCGTGTGCCTGCTCGTGCTCTCTCTCTCTGTGATGTGACTGTGGTGACTCAGCTCTCCGGCCAAGTCACACCCAGTCTGTCTGTGTGATGAAAGCAAAGCAAAGTCCAACAGGGGTCTCTCTTTGTGCCCCCGTAATGTCTCCCACAAGTTGTCCCTGCTCCAGGATAGAGCAGTTCCCAGGGCTCCCTCCCTTGCAACAAAGTCTTCTCCCTCGTAGGGCCTTTCTGGCCACAACTCTCCATCTGGGCTGCTGCAGTTCAGTTCCTCTGGGTGTGCCTCAATGTCCAGGCCACTTCTCCCAGTGGCTAATGGAGGTGGGAGGGTCCCAGGCCTACCCACTACTCCAGGTCCCAGCCTGGGGACCCTGTAGATAGCAGCTGTCGCTGTCTCCCTTCATCTTAGTCGTGCTGCTGCTCTAATTCTCTGAGCCACTTCCCCATGGCCCTGTGCCGTCTTCACCCTTTCGTCAGGGTCTGGTCCTGATGGAGTCCCAGCAACCAGCACAGGGCTCCTGCTTGCTCTCCCCAGCTTCTGGCAGCACTACCGCATACGGGGTCCTGCAGCTCTCTCAGCCAGCCACACACCGCCTCCACTCCTCCAGCTCTAGCAAAGAACTGAACTCACTTTTGCCCTGAAGCTCTTCTTATACTGACCTGCTGGGCCCTGATTGGCTGCTTCTCACACAGCCGCTTTAGGCAGCTTGGAGGACCTCTCTACTGCCCTTTTCTGGGGCGGGGTGTGGCAGGACCACCAGGCCTCCAGCAGGGGTGGCTTAGTCCACCCCGTTACAGCTGGCTAGTCAGGTGCTGTCTCTCCTTGTTTCTGGCTGCTATATCACAATAAAGACAACTCAACATACCCAAAGGTTGTTATAAAGAGGAGGGTGATAAATTGTTCTCCTTAAGCACTGAGGACAGGATAAGAAGCAATGGGCTTTAATTGCAGCAAGGAAGATTTAGGTTAGACATTAGAAAAAACTTCCTAACTGTCAGGGGAGTTAAGCAATGGAACAAATTACCTAGGGAGGCTGTGGAATTTCCATCATTGGAGGTTTTTAGGAACAGGTTAGACAAACACCTCTCAGGGATGGTCTAGATAATACTTAGTCCTGCCACAGTGCAGGGGACTGGACTTGATGACTTACTGAGGTCCTTTCCAGTCCCACATTTCTATGATTCTATGAAACTGTTCCCAAACACTAACTGTCCCATGCGAGCAGTTGATGCATTACCCACTTGGATTCATTTGTCTGTAGAGGTAGAGTTGATTTGCAGGATCACACAGGGAAGGAGGTGTCTCTACGAGACAATCATTCTAATGGAGATGTATCTCGCACAATGAAAAAATTCAAGAATCCCTGCAGACGCTTCCATTCTGTGAAAAGCAGGGCAGCTCTATACAGTTTTCCATCACGTTCTGCTCTCACTTCCACCAGTGTAAATCTATTGAAATCAGTGGAGTTACTACAGTGACTGAGAGGGGAATCCGGTCCACTGACTGCTGTACCATTATACTACAGCTGATTAATGTTCTTGCCCTCTGGCATCTGTCAAAAATATATGGAAAACAGCTGTAGACATTGGGCTGTTTTAAACTGGTAGGCAAGAGTCCACTCTGGGTCACATATGTGCCTCCCCACTCCTGGGGGATTTACAGTGCTTTCATATTAGTTGTTTCAAGGAGACAGAAATGGCCCATGAGGCCACATGCCTAGACAGACTACTTTCATTCTGTAATGCCTTCCAACAGTAAACAGTTGACAAAAATGGAAAGACTTCCTTATACGGAGGCAGCATATGGCTTCAGTGTCCTTAGGAACAGCAAGTCTACAGAGTATGTCTCAATCTGCCTACATCTGACATCTGGCCTGGAACACAGATGAAATCACACACACACTCACACACACACACACTTCCCAAGCACAACCTTCTGATGCAACAAAATACCCTCTAACCTAAACCCACTTCAGAACAAGTCAGACCTAACTTCAAAAATAATTTGCCACTCTTAGAGGCACAATGCTAAATTACCCTTCTGTCTCCCAATTCCCAACCACAATCCTCTTTGGAATTTGCTTAATTATTAGGGTTGAGTGTTTATGAATGAGAGGTCAGATCCAGCCACTGGGTGGTATAAGAAAACTGCAAAGGTCAAGCCTGAGTTTGAACAATTCTACTGTTCAGATGAAAAGTATGAACATATGAAGGGGAAAGGGGGGAGGGGGGGAGAAAGGAGTGGCATTTGTAAATTGCATGGAGTGTTTTGAAAGAACAGACCTTCATGTCATTCTGTTTTTATTGCCACTTGCTTCAATCTGATTTTTTTTTAACCTTTAGCCTTAGTTCACACTTTATATTAAGGTTCCATTTATTAATAATTTATTAGCCCTTTATAAACCATTCATAGCCGTTAAAAGCATGTTACAGATATAAGTAGCATTTCTTATAGATGGTTCTGATCACATCAGTAGAAGATGGTTCTAAGCCATGGCTTATAAGTAACCTATTGGCCAGTTGCATTCTATAACAATTTGTAATAATTGATTAACCATGGATTAAAACCTCTATTAATAATGTAGTGTGTCTTTATAAAGTATTTATAAATGTAACCTTACTATCAAGTATGGCCAATTATTTGATAAATCGAAAGAAAGACAACACTAACTGGAAACGTGGAGGAGCTCTTGTTCGTTTTGTTTTTAAAAGCACTCTTCTCCCTTGTGCTTGGCCTGACACTGTCACATTCCAATGCAAATACATTGCAATGTCCTTGGGAGATGTGGGTATTTTACCATACTTCCTTAGGGCCAATTTCTGCTCTGAAACACAAGTTCGACTCCCGTGGAAGTCAGTGGATTTGCTTGTTTGTATGTGTATGCAAGGGCAGATGTTAGCCCATTTTATTAACTTATTAATGCAATCATTAAACCACTACAATTAAATACCAAATAAAATTGCATTACAGTAACATTAAGGATACATGGGAACTCCAGCAACATGGAGGCTATTAGTGTTAATGGGAGTTGCATGTGGTTAAATTTCAAATGCAGCACGCTATAAGCACACTTGGAAGGATGTAACAAACCGGCGCACACACAAACTTTATATATAATATCATTTATGGTGGCTTAGTTTTTGTGTATTTTGCAATTATTTGTTTGGGTTGCGTGTTGTTTATTTTATAAAGCTATCTAGATGGAGTGTAATAAAGGAGTCACATATAAAATACAAGTTATAGTCACCCAAGAGAAGTCGATAATTCACCCCAAACTTCCTTGTTTGCAATCGTTCACTTAGCCAGGAGCTTCAATGACAAATTTATTAAAGCCGATTATTTTGCACTTTACATTCAATCCAACCTGTCTTCTAGTGTATTGCATTTATTGTAATAATTATACAGGTTTCTACACCACCCGCCCTAAGGCTTTATTACTGCCTACCCCATTCATTTAAGAAAAAAAAGGTCTCTTCACTGTCACTGCTATCTTGCTGTCAGAAAAACGGAGGCAAACTTGGATTATTGCTGGTTTATTGAACAGTGATCTACATGAACTTTGATTTGCCATGGCCAGTAGTCTATTTGGCAAACTACCCCCCAATCCTTTTGCTAATCTAGTCTACACACGGATATAAAACTGCACAAATCACATGTCCAGCTTGCCTCTTAAGCTGGTAGCTAAGGGTATGTCTACACTGCAATTAAAACCCTACAGCTGGCCCATGCCAGCTGACTGAGGCTGTGGGGCTGTTTAATTGTGGTGTAGACGTCCAGGCTCCGTCTGTAGGATCCTGCAAGGTGGGAGGGTCCCAGAACTCAGGTTGCAGCCTGAGCCAGAGCAGATTTAAAAATTTTATTAAAGCTAATGTTAAAAAAATTATATAATACACAGGTTGGGAAAAGAGCATCTGCACGTCTCGGAATAGTGCTTAGATTATCCACAAATACAAAGTTAGTTTTTTAAAAGTTATATGATACATAGAGTTACATAATCAACACTAACCCAAATTTAGATGAACAGATTTAAACAATGCAGTTTAGATATTAGAATCCGAATACTGAGGTATTTCATCACTCATGAAAAGTTGTACAGAGATTTGGTTGTGGAAAGCAAAATATATCAATGAGTGGAGATTGTCCCTCAACCAGTAAGAATTAGGTTGGTTGTCCATTAGAAAATACAATCCATAAGGAAAGTATTTGTTACTTTCCTGACCGCGTGTCTCATTGGCTTCTACACCGCAATTAAACAGCCCTGCAAACTGAGCTATGCGAGCACGAGTCAGCTGGCACGGACCAACTGCAGGTATCTAATTGTAGCATAGACATACCCTAAAGAGAGAGGTTAAAGCAGTCATTATAATGGTTCTGCGTGACACAGGAGATCCCATTGATTAATAGAATCTCCAGGTGGCCCATGTTGCTTTGCTTGTTACCATCAGAGCACTATGAAAGCTAGGGGAACAAGAGGGGTGAAAGATCTCATCCCAAAATTGTAGGTTTTCCACCGCACCCTCACTTCTAAAGACTTCAATGGGCCAATATATTAAATAGGACCAGATGGAATGTGAATTCGTCTAAAGAAGCCCTACACGTGATTAATGAAAAAAATGATTAGTGAAATGGAAAACATCACAATTATTTCATCTGCTGCATTGCAGTTTCTCGCCTCATTATGAGCATAATGTTTTTGAGAATTTTAAATTAGAATTTAAGAGTAAGAGACATTTGCTTACCCGCTGATCAAAATGAGTACAGAACAATGTGTGCCTATATTCTCAACCCAGAGGAAAATTAAAGAGATTCAATATTTACACATTTTATGGAAGTTCACTAGAGAAACACAATATATTTCCCAATTAAAATCTCCTTCCAGTTGATTCATATCCCTTACTAATATCAAGACACTGTATACTGAAGCTATCTACACAATACCATTATGAGAATGTACATGCGTTAAAAATTAATGTCTGTTAACTACTGCTGAGCGAATAGTTCATTTGATGGATTTTTCTTGTTTTCCTCTTTATGAATTCTTCATGAACAGTTAGGAAAATGTTTATTGTTCAGAATTATTCACTCTGTTTTTTCAGTGAATAATTCCTGATCTGAAGATTATTCACCAATTACAAGTATTCACCGTTTGCAATCTGAAATTTGTGTTATGTTCTAGTTACATAGAACAGACAGGATTATGTAACTCACGACAATGCAAAAGCACATATTACAAAGCAGTTTACAGTTTGCAATTCATGCCGACATCCACTCAAGAAACACAAACAAACCTGTGTGACCTATGAACCCACGTCGCAGAGGCCAAGTGGCAAATTTACGACTGAACACAAATTTTCAAGTGTGACACTCACTTTATGCAAGTATTGGCTCTAGTAAAGCTTCAGCACTCAAATGTTCATGGGAAGTTATCAGGAAAAAAGATCATGAACGCCGTTGAAGCAAAATTTGCTTTTGAATTGAAATTACTATTTGGAGACGGTAGGTTCAGCTACTTTCTGATTTCTGCTTAACAAATGTGTTAACGTAAGTTACTCCTGATCATGAGCTCTAAGACACACTGATCCAAAAACCTGGATCTAAACACCCTTTAGCTTTGGAGAAGTTTGGCCTTAGATCCAACATGGGATTTTCAACAGCAACTAACTGACTTAGGAGCACGAGTCTTGTTGAAAGTCAATGGAACTTGCTCCCCTAAATCACTTAGGGTCAGATTTTTAAAGGTATTTAGGCATTTAGAGATGCAAGTCATGCCTAACGAGAGTTAGGCACCAAGGCACTTTTGAAAATCCTACTAGGTGCCTAAATACCTCTAAAAATCTAGTCCTTAGGTGCTTTTGAAAATCTCACTCTCAAACTTCATAACAAAGGAAGGGATACACAATGGTCTGCGGATAGACCACTGGACAGGGATTCAGGAGACCTGGATTCTATTCCCAGCTTTACTGCTAACTAGGGCAACCAGTTAGCAAGTGTAAAAAATCGGGACGAGGGTGGGGGATAATAGGTGCCTATATAAGAAAAAGCCCCCAAAATCGGGACTGTCCGTATAAAATCGGGACATCTGGTCATCCTACTACTAACCTTTGTGACCATGAGCAAGTTTGCTACCCCATCCCAATGAGGATAATGATGCTGTCACCTTTGTAGAGTGCATTGAGGTCTACTAATGAAAAACAAGGTATTATTATTTCTACAGAGGTTAACAGCAAAGTTATCAAATATCATAGTGGTTTGGACCCAACAACTTTCAGTTACTATTGACCTGAGATGGATTTGAACTGGCAACCTAGAAGTAAAAAGCTCTATAAAATCATTAGTTTTCCAGTCTTTTCTAATGCATGCTTTAATAGCATGTTTTCCCCCTTTGAAGTTAATTTTAAGTAGGTTATCCTGAAAATAGAGGGTTGAAACAACCAGAGTTGTTAAATGTGCATGAGATCAAAAACATTTCAAAATCCCTACTCTTAGGAGAGAATAACATGCTAATGAAAAATGGTGATCAAATGCTCCAGTTATCACTTAAATTTCTAACAACGTCAAGTGCAACAGACCTGCTAACCTAAACTTGGTTCACAAAGATATTTGAGTATCCAAATGGCTTTGCATCATCTTCACACCAAACCTCAATTCTGTAGTTTCCCTGCTTTCTCAGAGCCTTTCCAAGGCACTGTTATCTAGCTTAAACTACAGACCCATAGAGATTATATTAGTGGAGAGACCTCTGGAAGAATTTGCAGGACCTTTGACCAGGCTATCAGGTCTGCCCTTTGTCTGACTGGGTCTGTAATCTCTGATGAGATTCCCTCCCCCACTTCAACCCGGAAAGCTAGGCAATAGGACTACAGCAATGTAAAGACAGCTTTAACTGGAAAAGGACAGCTTTAACTGGAAAAGGACAAGAACTGAGGAAAGCATCCTCAGGCTCCACTATCTTCCAAGGACCCCCTCATAGCATAGGGCAGTGGTTCTCAACCTTCTTGGGTTCAGGACCCATTTGTAAATGTTTATGGCCTGTCACCGCCCAGTAAATAGTCTGGGGGTGGAGACCCCAGGGTGGTTTCGGTCACGTTCTGCCCCCAGGAAGATTGGGTTCCCCACCACAGCGTTGGCTCCTGCAGCTCCTGTGCTGTGGGGCTGACTGGCATGGCTCTCTGGTCTGGGTGTTGTAACCTCCGGGATTGCAGCACTTGACCCCGACCGGACCAAATTTGTGTGAGTGGAGTTGTGACCTGACTCATGGAGTGGCACTCGCTCAAATTTGGCCTGCCCGGGCTCCCGTCGTCCTGACGGCTGGACCAAACCTGAGTGGCGCTGGGACCCCAGAGGTTGCAGTCCCTGGAGCAGTGAAGCGAACCCAGCCAGCCCTGTGGGACAGGAGCCCCAGGAGCTCTCACGTGACCCTTTGAAACATCTGGCAACCTCATTTTGGATCCCAAAGCAGGGGTTGAGAAACCCTGGCACAGGGGACATACCGGGGTTGGGGGGTCACAGCACTGAGATTCTGAACAGCAGTGCTGCCCAGAGGCAGCTGATAATGGGCTGCCATAACACATAGCTTTCTGGGACTGCCAAAATTAATTCAGGGGCAACTCCAACCCTTGGAACAGGTCACATCAGGAGGCTGCAAGGGTGGCTTAAAGGCTGTAAGAGGCACAGCACAGAATTTTCTCCTCTGGGTCCCACTGGATTCGCTGCTGCTCTTATCTTCTCAGGTAACACCAGAAGTACAAAATGCTTTTACCATCTTCAAGTGGCCTTGAGCTTGTGACCCTTGCTCTTTAGTGTGGCCCTCATCTCAGTTATCCACGCCTTTGCCCTCTCTGGGGTGGGCTACTGTATTATGTTTCACTTCAGATTACTCTTGAAAACCACACGAAAGTCGACAGTTGTATTATATCTCTCAGTGAAAGAGAGGGTGGCAGAATTGAGCCTTTGATAATTCAAGTACCACACAAGTGAATAAAATATGAGCTGTAGAGGATTCTCCCAAAGCACCACATTACACGGTATCTTGATTATCTTAATAATGCTACAGCATAACATTTCCCTAGACCAGACACACCTTTGGAAGTAATTGCTTTGTGCTCAACAGCAGCTTAGAATCTAGGTTACAACTTCTAAACCTGCCAGATTATTGTTCTGCTCTAGCTTTATGATGCCATTTTAATTGAATTAAAAAAAAATACAGGAAAAATTAACAATTACTGGGCCTAATTCTGATCTCATATCTGCATAAAGCAGAAGGTAACTATGCTCAGATCAATGAAGTCAAACCCGTGTTGAGCAAAATGTGTGTTAAAGACAAATGTCTGTTTAAAAAAAATAGATTTCAGTGCAACAATATGTATATAAGAAATATGGTACCACATCTGCTTGGCAAGACCATGATTTTGTTTGCCTAATTGAAGCAATATATGCATCAGTCATGTGCACACGCCGTTAAAATTAATTCATGCAGAAGGGACTCTGCTTGCTGTACATTTTTATGAACACAGGCTGACAATTAAATAGTGTTAATAAGACTCACTCTCCAGCTAGCAGCACCGTGCAAAAACAAATAGCATTTTGTTCACGTGTTCCCAATATAGGCACGTGCAGATTTAATTAACAGTAATTTCACTATCTGTGAGATTTCATCTCTATTTTACAAATGATGCCCTTTTGATGAGGGCTTCAGTTCAGATTACTGGCTAATCAACTGTAGACTGAGACTAGCATGCTAAATTAATTGGCAATAAAAACTGAAATGAGCATTCTGGAAAAATTATAAATGAGCTCAACCCAAATTATTGGCTAATTGTTAAGGAATAAGAAAAGTACTCACTTTAGGTAAGCAAACTAACCACACTATATCTTCCAATGTGCTATGTTTCCCAGTTCCACTGGTTATTACCAGTCTGCCTTGGTCAATGAGGGTGGGATCCACACAGGGACTTAGGTGTTGCAACGCTGTGCATCACAGCACCTAACTTTCTGTCACTCTGGCAGAGTGGGGAACTGAACCTGGGACTCCCATATCCCAAGCAAGTACGCTAACCACTGGGCTAAAAGTTATAAGATGGGCAACAGCACCACTTTCTCCTCCAGCCACTGGATTTGAAAGGGGCACACCTCTGAGCCTGCCTACCAAATCGGATGAACGCCTATCTTCCCCCAGTTTGTCAATGGCTCTGGGGCTTAGGTGGGAGACAGGTATCCGGACACCTGAGGCAGCAATGCAGAGGCCCAGAAGCGGAAAAATGGGAACCTAGTGAACTTTTACCCTGAAAATATAAGCAGTGAGTGAGGTTAAGCACCTATGGGGTTCAGCAGGAGTTTTGTGGATCACAGTGGAGACAAAAGTGGGGCTGACTTAGGTGCCTAAGAACCTTTGTGTTTCTGGGCCTGATTTCCTGGGATTTGATGTGACTTTTCCTGCTTACAACCTCTCTCTCAGGAGGCTGCTTAGCTCCTTTCTCCAGCTGGTCTCGCTACTATTGATTACCCTCTCAGGGGATCTCTGTGTATATTTGCACTCAATTCCCTTCTGCAGAAACATTCACCTGGTGGAACAGCTCCTCTATTCATTTTAATCTGTGAATCTACCAGTAAGTCCACCCATTCCTACAAAGAACATGGGGTATCCCACATATTCTGTATAGGGAGCATGGTCGTATTAAACTTTATTTGGACACGCTGAGCTTAAAATCCCCCGGGTACTTCTCAAACAGGTGAAGAGTTGATGAGGAATTATTAGCCAGCTTTATAGTGAATAACTGCTATTAATGGAATAGCTTATGGTTGGGATCATAGAATCATAGAAGGTTAGGGTTGGAAGGAACCTCAGGAGGTCATCTAGTCCAACCCCTGCTTGAAGCAGGACCAATCCCCAACATTTGCCCCAGATCCCTAAATGGCCCCCTCAAGGATTGAACTCCCAACCCCGGGTTTAGCAGGCCAATGCTCAAACCACTGAGCTATCCCTCCCACCCAAAATAATCATAGAACCCTAGAATATCAGGGTTGGAAGGGACCTCAGGTCGTCATCTAGTCCAACCCCCTATTCAAAGCAGGACCAATCCCCAATTTTTTCCCCACATCCCTAAATGGCCCCCTCAAGGATTGAACTCACAACCCTGGGGTTAGCAGGCCAATGCTCAAACCAATGAGCTAAATGAGGGATAGAGGGTATATTACAGCAAATGTGGAAATATTAATGTCTGTAATCTTCATACATAACTGTTTAATTATTAGCTCGGTGCATCACAATACAGGAAAATAAAGATAGTTCCTGCCCAGAAGAACATATAGTTTAAAGCTAGATACCGAGAATTATTGTATTGGGAAATCCAGGGGCAGGGACAATTTAAACCCATTTCTTGAGGGCCTTGTGGAAGTTGAGTGAGTTTTAAAGAGGGACCTGGAATAAGAGAGAAGGGTGGTTTGCAGGGCTGGCTTTCGCTGCATGGAATAATGATAATTAGCCATCAGCCATCATCAAAACTGAAAGCTATTGGCAGTCTGTAGCCAAATCTTTGCAATTTGACATGTTTCAGAATGATTTCCAAGAAGGGATTAGCTGAAAATCTTGGCTTTATTACATGATCCTGCATATCTTGCAACCAGATCTGTGATATACTTGGCATGGATACTACCTGTGTATTCAGGAATGTTGTGAATTTACAATAACTACGCTGGCTGTACCAGACATCAGTAAGGATGCCTGATTTTATGAAAGAAGGTGGTTGTCTCACAATGGAATAACATGATGACTTTACTCAAGTAGGTAGAAAACTGGAGCATAAAACCCGTCATATAATCTCTGGCTATTGTGATTCAGTGTTCATCAGCCAACAAAGTTTAACAGTTGAATACAATTCTGCTGAACTAATATTTGATGGATGTGGCACATATTAGCAGTTTTCTAGAGTGCATTATAAATATTAATGGTATTGACAGAGCCTCTAAAAATTTGTCATGTCACGTTGCTTCCACAGAAACACTCAAAATGCAATTACTTCTGTCCCACCGAGTGCCAACTCTGTTTTCCAGGGTTACTTATTCCTTTTATTTACTATTTTTTATTCCAAGCATTTAGATGGCAAGAAATTACAACCTGAACACCACTAAAGGCCTTAGTACCTAATATAGAGTGATGCTGAACACATCCAGTAACAACCAGGGATGCTCTACTTTGGAGCTGGCCACAGACATTTCAGGGGAACACTATTGTGTCCAAATATGACATGCCATCAAAATTGAAAAGCTTCACACAATCAGGTCCATTTTGCCAGAATTTTGTTTCAGAAGAAAACTGTGAAAAAAAACTTCCAACAATGTCAAAATGTCCCATTTCAAGAATTTCAGCACAAAACATTTAATTGTTTTAAATTTGGAAACTTTTTGTGTTGATGTATTTTTAAATTCTGCATTATTGTTCCATTTGCATTTAATACACAATTTGAAAAGTCGATCAACCTGAACAATTTTTAAAAAAATTTCCTTCAGTGAACAAGTTTGAATTTTTTTGTTTTCATTCGGATTAGGAACAAAGCTACATTTCAAAATCCTTTGTGAAACTGAACTTATGTCTTTGGTGCAGCTTGACTCAGCAGATCTCAGGATCAGATTGTTCCTCTGATCAAATGGCTTCTATATGGACTGGCACCATGCAACTCTCCATAAGAAATCTTCTAGAATTTTGCATTCCTACTAAGAAATATAATCTTTATTAGCCATGTCTTATGGTCATTGTCATAATAGCATTACTCAAGAAAATCATTTATGCCCTATAACAACATTTTATTTGAAGACTGTCAAAAGGAGGACTTGTGGCATCTTAGAGACTAACAAATTTATTTGAGCATAAGCTTTCGTGAGCTACAGCTCACTTCATCGGATGCATTCAGTGGAAAATACAGTGGGGAGATTTATATACACAGAGAACATGAAACAATGGGTGTTACCATACACACTGTAATGAGAGCGATCACTTAAGGTGAGCTATTACCAGCAGGAGAGCGGCGGGGGGGAGGGGGGGGAGGACAGGACTTTTTGTAGTGATAATCAAGGTGGGCCATTTCCAGCAGTTGACAAGAACATCTGAGGAACAGCGGGGGGGGAGGGGGGAGATAAACATGGGGAAATAGTTTTACTTTGTGTAATGACACATCCACTCCCAGTCTCTATTCAAGCCTAAGTTAATTGTATCCAGTTTGCAAATTAATTCCAATTCACCAGTCTCTCGATGGAGTCTGTTTTTGAAGTTTTTTTGTTGAAGAATTGCCACTTTTAGGTCTGTAATCGAGTGACCAAAGAGATTGAAGTGTTCTCCGACTGGTTTTTGAATGTTATAATTCTTGACGTCTGATTTGTGTCCATTTACTCTTTTACGTAGAGACTGTCCAGTTTGGCCAATGTACATGGCAGAGGGGCATTACTGGCACATGATGGCATATATCACCGTTCTCCTGCCGGTAATAGCTCACCTTACCTGATCACTCTCATTACAGTGTGTATGATAACACCCATTGTTTCATGTTCTCTGTGTATATAAATCTCCCCACTGTATTTTCCACTAAATGCATCCGATGAAGTGAGCTGTAGCTCACGAAAGCTTATGCTCAAATAAATTGGTTAGTCTCTAAGGTGCCACAAATCCTCCTTTTCTTTTTGCAGATACAGACTAACACGGCTGCTACTCTGAAACCTAGGAAAGCATGATTACTCTGCTATAGGCACATAAAACACTTTTTTACAATGTGCAAGCTGAAAATGATACAAAGTATGAGCAGACACATTTATTTCTTCTGATTTAGCACACAAACCACTGGACAAGGTTTTAGTTTGGAGTGTACCATTTTGATAATGCATTGGTGAGAAAAGTTCAAGAGTTTGATCCTGCTTCCTTTAAAGTCAATAGCAAAACTCCAATTGACCTTTATGGTGTAGGCTTGGGACTTAAGTTCTCATTTTTTGATAATATTTTACTTACTGTTATTTATATTCTCTGGGGTGAGAAGCTACTCTGTCTTGAATTTATTTCGTACATTTTTCTCCTCCATAATGGCAATTATTATTACATCTCAAAGGTAGAGTATTGTGTTTAATGGGACTCTTTGCAGAATAATAGACATGCACCATTAGAAGAGATGCAATTTTAAAGGCAACTGGAAAGCGAAAATCCATACTGATTTCAAACCCGAAACATGTGCTGTATTCACCCAATAAGCAGACAGTATTCTGGGTATTCTGCATCTAAATACATTTTAACTAATCTTTTAAACATATATGAAGATCCACAGGTTCCTTTGGGGTCACTAGAAACAATGACTGAGTCTTCAAGTATCTTTGACAATCCAGGATGACGTATTCTGGGGTTTCTCTAACTGATCCAGAATAGCCAGCAGGAACTCATAGGGGCTGGTAAGCATTTCTTTTTTAAAAGTGAAGCTACATTTGTTTCTAGGCTTGGTTAATTTCCATTTTGGCTTGAGCTGTTCTCCTTTAACTGAAAGGTGAATACAAGTTACTGCATCTACTGCATCGTTAGCAAAGTAAGTTCTGTATGAAAAATGAAAATTTACACAAAGGCTTTTTATTTTTAAACTCGCCCCTTTTTATAGCTAGTTTCAATAGTGGTCTGGGCAGGAAAGCAGACACTGATATTCGAATCGCATCACTTCAGACAGACTTAAACAGACTTGAACTGAATTAGAAACAAGCTTACATGGGAAGCCTTTTCCTTGAAGAAGTGTGAAGGGACTGCCCCGAATGAAATCCAAGGCAGAATCTGAGCTCTGGAACACAAAGTGATTTGGTCATTACTGTAGAAAGAAGCTTCAAAAGGGGAGCAAGAGGCGCCCAGGAACAAGTTATAGCCACGTTCCTAAACTTTAAAATCATCTCCAAACTTTGCTCACTTGACTAGAGGATCATCAAGGAAGTGCTCAGCCCTGGAAGCAACTGCAGAGCCTTGCCAGACTTTTCTGGATAGGAATCTGTTTTCATAGAATCATAGAAGATCAGGGTTGGAAGAGATCTCAGGAGGTCATCTAGTCCAACCCTATGCTCAAAGCAGGACCAACACCAACTAAATCATCCCAGCCAGGGCTTTGTCAAGCGGGGCCTTAAAAACCTCTAAGGATGGAGATTCCACCACCTCTCTAGATAACCCATTCCAGTGCTTCACCACCCTCCTAGTGAGATAGTACCATGGCTCTAGCATGCTTATGGGTTTGCACAGGGAGCCCATTGCTTTCAGATCCGCACTGACATTCACAGCAAAACTAAGGAGGTCAAATCCTAGCTCCTAGCTGCAAACAGCAAGAAGTAAGCACAACAGTAAAAGCTAGGGGGACACTGCAGTGAGGAACCTGTAGTCTTACAAACTCTGAGCACCAGTTGGTGCTAATGCAGTTCTTGTTGCTGATCGTTTTAGGAATGAGCTCAATACCTAATGAAGCGGGTTACATTCTATGGCCTGTGATATACAGGAAGTCAGACTGGATGATCTAATAGTCCCTTCTAGCGATAGATAGATAGATAGATAGATAGATAGATAGATAGATAGATAGATAGATAGATAGATAGATAGATAGATAGATAGATAGATAGATTATAACAAGAGAATTAAATCTCTCTAAGAAACTACTGATCTGATTTCAACTCTGTCTAGAGAATTAAAGGGAGTCAGAGTCCACTCTTGGCAGAGAAATGCTACTATTCCATGTGTTGTTTTTTAGTTCTACCCCCATCCTGCCCTGTTTTCTCACCTCCCTGTTAGCAAAAAAGAAGGCAAGCCAGAGGGACAGCCCCCAAATTTTTTGATATGGGCTCAGTTCTTCGAAGTACTTAGCACCCTAACTCCCATAGTCATCCTTGGGGTTGAAGGTTGCTCAGGACCTGGCACAGGCTGGAAAAATCCTGCAACTCAGAAGACTGGGACAAAAGGAAATTGTTAAGCCAGGACAGTACTTTCAAATCCAGAAGCTTCTGGATCCAACTAGGTGATTTCATGCCATCTGGAGAGGTTTTGTGCCCTCTATACTTTGGTTATGGCCATGTACATTGCTGATGGCAGTAATCAGCACAAATGTGGATCTGTTGGGCTAAAATAATAAGCCTAAATCTTCATCTGCACACTCATATCAAAGCCAACCTTTCTTAGAGGCTCACAAATGTTCACTGAGCTTTGTTCTATTTGTATATGCCTCTGCACTTCTTGGTTCTGGGTAGGACTGTGACTGGAAGAGGCAGTGCTTAATTGATGCCAGGGCTTGCCACTTTGCAGCCCTAGCACCTCTGGGCTTGCTGTATCAGTAATGAATCTAAAAAAATTACTTGAGCCCCAGCACCTCTTTCATGACAAATTAAGAGTGAAGAATGAAGAGTTGTAATGCCTGAGAACTGTTTTTGTGGTGTTTCCAGCTTAAGAAGAAGCAATATGGACAAAAGATCTCATGGCCAAAACTTTGCTGTCAAAAGAGATACTTCTGATTAGAAGCCTTTTCAAGAGCTATTTGTTATTATTCCTTGCAACTGATCCTATTTCAATCCATACTCATAAGCAGCTAAATTTGGGGAACAGTTCCACCCATAAGACTCCGGTTTTGTGCACAATGAGGTAAGGTGTGTTGGGCTGGGGAAAACTACTGTAGTAGTCATGTGGAGCTAGCTTGGGGCATTCTGCTGTGCTTGGAGACCTCCCTTGCTAGCCCTTAGTGCTGCTTTGAAAAGATGCCTCACTCCTGTGCCTGCTGCAACATAGGTTGAAGACATTGCCAGGCATGGTAGCCAGGATCTTGACCAATCATGCAAAGAAGCATACAGTACGATGGCTGGTTCCCAAGCTGGAATTACTGGGAAGTAGAGACACCAGAACACGGCTCTTTGAATACGTGAAAGCGATGGAAGTTGCATACATAAAAGGGGAAGATGATGTGGCCTGCTGTATAGTTGGACATTTCACGACATTTCTTAGAAACTGAGTTTACCTTAAGAATGGCCATACTGGGTCAGACCAATAGTGCATCTAGCCCACTATCTTGTCTTCCAACAGTGGCCGGTGCAAGATGCTTTAGAAAAAAGAAAAGGAGTACTTGTGGCACCTTAGAGACTAACCAATTTATTTGAGCATAAGCTTTCGTGAACTACAGCTCACTTCATCGAATGCATCCGATGAAGTGAGCTGTAGCTCACGAAAGCTTATGCTCAAATAACTTTGTTAGTCTCTAAGGTGCCACAAGTCCTCCTTTTCTTTTTGCGAATACAGACTAACACGGCTGCTACTCTGAAACCTGTCAGATGCTTTAGAGGGAACGAACGGAACAGGACAATTATTGAATGACCAATTCCATGTTTTCCAGTCCCAGCTTCTAGCAGGTGGATGTTTAGGGACACCCAGAGCATGGGGTTGCATCCCTGACCATCTTAGCTAACATTGATGGACTTGTCCTCCATGAACTTATCTAATTCTTTATTTTTAACCAAGTTATACTTTTAGCCTGCACAACATCCCCTGGCAATGACTTCCACAGGGTGACTATTGTATGAAGCAGTACCTCTTTTGTTTGTTTTAAACCTGCTGCTTGTTAATGTCATTGGATGACCCTTGGTTCTTGTATTATTTGAAGGTGTAAATAACACTTCATTATTCATTTTCGCCACACCGTTCACGATTTCATAGACCTCTATCGGATCTCCCTTAGTCATCTCTTTTCTAAACTTCATATCACCCTGTAGCCATAGTGCAGGCAAAGCAAGCTAGTAACATGTAAAAACCTCTGCATTCTTGCACATCCTAAAACAAATAAAGTGGTGTACTCAGCAATTTTCTTTCAGTTTGAGTTATAGAAATGGGCATCTTTAAGGACCATTTTTCCTGGGTGTTCCTGTCAGCATGTTTGCCAGCAGCAACTGAAGATGCTATTATTCAATCTCCCATTTAAAAGAAAACTTACTCGTGTATATATGGCCATCTGTGGTTCTAAGTGATTCACAACATTAGTCAACCCACAGCTTACATTTTTCGGGAGGAAGCAAGATTTCAGAAGACATCGATTAAATACTTGCGGCGTACACAAAAAATGTTTCAGCGCCAGGGGCTTGCTGCACTGGTGAAATATTGATGATTACATCTGAAAAACACTTTAAAGATAATGACATCCTGGGAATCACAATCCTATTACTGTTCAGCAAAGGATTTGTATCCATATATAAAAACCACCAGCGCTGCCATTCACAAACCAAAATCATTTCTCTAGACCAGTACTTCCCAAAGTGTGGTACGTGTACCCATGGTGGTACGTGAAAGGGTTTCAAGGGGTGTCATAAATATAAAGGGAAGGGTAAACCCCTTTGAAATCCCTCCTGGCCAGGGGAAAGCTCCTCTCACCTGTAAAGGGTTAAGAAGCTAAAGGTAACCTCGCTGGCACCTGACCAAAATGACCAATGAGGAGACAAGATACTTTCAAAAGCTGGGAGGAGGGAGAGAAACAAAGGGTCTGTCTGTCTGTCTGTCTATATGCTGGTCTTTGTCAGGGATAGACCAGGAATGGAGTCTTAGAACTTTTAGTAAGTAATCTAGCTAGGTATGTGTTAGATTATGATTTCTTTAAATGGCTGAGAAAAGAATTGTGCTGAATAGAATAACTATTTCTGTCTGTGTATCTTTTTTGTAACTTAAGGTTTTGCCTAGAGGGGTTCTCTATGTTTTTGAATCTAATTACCCTGTAAGATATCTACCATCCTGATTTTACAGGGGGGATTTCTTCATTTCTATTTACTTCTATCTTTATTAAAAGTCTTCTTGTAAGAAACTGAATGCTTTTTCATTGTTCTCAGATCCAAGGGTTTGGGTCTGTGGTCACCTATGCAAATTGGTGAGGCTTTTTATCCAACATTTCCCAGGAAAGGGGGGGTGCAAGTGTTAGGAGGATTGTTCATTGTTCTTAAGATCCAAGGGTCTGGGTCTGTAGTCACCTAGGCAAATTGGTGAGGCTTTTTACCAAACCTTGTCCAGGAAGTGGGGTGCAAGGTTTTGGGAAGTATTTTGGGGGGGAAGGACGCATCCAAACAGCTCTTCCCCAGTAACCAGTATTAGTTTGGTGGTGGTAGCAGCCAGTCCAAGGACAACGGGTGGAATATTTTGTACCTTGGGGAAGTTTTGACCTAAGCTGGTAAAGATAAGCTTAGGAGGTTTTTCATGCAGGTCCCCACATCTGTACCCTAGAGTTCAGAGTGGGGGAGGAACCTTGACAAGGGGTATGGGGCAGAATTTTTTATTTTACTTTATCATAACGGGACCCCCAGCCGGCAGCGGGCTGAATGGGGCTGGCGGCTGGGACCCCAGCTGGCAAGGGGCCGGTCTGAGTGGCTCAGACCCGCTGCCGGACTGCCAGCTCTTGCCAGCAGGGGTCCTGGCCACCGGCCCCGCTCAGCCCTCTGCCGGCCTAGGGTTCTGTTCACACCGGCTGGCAGCCAGGGCGGCTCCAGCTTTTTTTGCCGCCCCAAGCAGTGAAGAAAAGAAAAGTGGAAGTCATACTGCCGAAGAGCTGTACCGAAGAAAGAAGAGGGTCAGAAGCACAGCAAAGCCGATGCAAACCACACATGCGCATTACCGTGGCTGGGGCAATACACTTGCCTTTGTGGCATGCGCAGAAGTCATACTGATGGATAAAAGTGAATAACTACTCTACAGATCATAGCAAGTACATACTATGGTGGAGCCTGTTCCACTATGTGTGATTTGTTATGAGACTCACAAATGAAAGTATGAAACCATCCAACCTAAAATGCCATTTTGATAGCAAACATAAAGAATATGAGGGAAAACCTGTAGAATTCTTCGAAAATAGGCGCAAAGATCTCCAAAAGTCCCAGAAAACAATTCGTAATGTGACGGTGTCATAAATATAAAGGGAAGGGTAAACCCCTTTAAAATCCCTCCTGGCCAGAGGAAAAATCCTCTCACCTGTAAAGGGTTAAGAAGCTAAAGGTAACCTCGCTGGCACCTGACCAAAATGACCAATGAGGAGACAAGATACTTTCAAAAGCTGGGAGGAGGGAGAAAAACAAAGGGTCTGTGTGTCTGTTGGTATGCTGCTCTTGCCGGGGATAGAACAGGAATGGAGTCTTAGAACTTTTAGTAAGTAATCTAGCTAGGTATGAGTTAGATTATGATTTCTTTAAATGGCTGAGAAAAGAATTGTGCTGAATAGAATAACTATTTCTGTCTGTGTGTCTTTTTTGTAACTTAAGGTTTTGCCTAGAGGGATTCTCTATGTTTTGAATCTAATTACCCTGTAAGGTATCTACCATCCTGATTTTACAGGGGTGATTCCTTTTCTTCTGTTTACTTCTATTCCTATTAAAAGTCTTCTTGTAAGAAAACTGAATGCTTTTTCATTGTTCTCAGATCCAAGGGTTTGGGTCTGTGGTCACCTATGCAAATTGGTGAGGATTTTTACCAAACCTTTCCCAGGAAGTAGGGTGCAAGGGTTGGGAGGATTTTTGGGGGAAAGACACGTCCAAACTATGTTTCCCAGTAAACCCAGTTAGAGTTTGGTGGTGGCAGTGGATATTCCAAGGACAAAGGATAAAATTAATTTGTACCTTGGGGAAGTTTTAACCTAAGCTGGTAAAAGTAAATTTAGGAGGTTTTCATGCAGGTCCCCACATCTGTACCCTAGAGTTCAGAGTGGGGGAGGAACCTTGACAGATGGGAGGTGAAAATATTAAAGCTTTGGAAGCTTCATGTAGTGTGGCATACTTAATTGCAAAGTCCAGAGCTGCTGAAGTGATTGGCGAGACATTAGTAAAACCTGCAGCCAAAGTAATGGTGCAAGTGATGATTGGAGACAAGGCTAGCAAAGCTATAGATCGTGTCCCCCTCTCGAATAACACTGTTCATCGTAGAATCACAGACATGGCTGAAAACGTAAAGCAGCAATTATTGTCAAGAGTACAAAAGAGTCGCTACTATGCACTGCAAGCGGATGAATCCACTGATGTTGTGAATTTAGCTAATCTTTTGTTGTTTGTCAGTTACGAGCTGAATAATGAAGTCCACGATGATATTTTGTTCTGCCAACCTATACCAACACGTACAACTGGAGAAGCTATTTTTAAAGTTATTGATGACTTTATCAAAAACAATAACTTGGATTGGAGTCGTTGCGTTGGAAGAAGCATGGATGTCGCCAGAGCCATGATTGGTTTGAAGAAAGGAGTTGTTGCACGTATTCAAGCTGTTGCGCCAGAAGCAAAATTGACTCATTGTTGCATTCACAGGGAAGCACTCGGCACCCAGAATATGCAGGCAGATCTAAAGCAAGTACTGGATGAAGCTGTGATAATAATCAATTTTGTGAAAGGCCGCCCTCTGAATGCCCGGCTGTTTTCTCAGCTTTGTGATGAGATGGGCAGTGATTACACAAAACTCCTATTTCACACTGAAGTGCATTGGCTTTCACGTGGAAAAGTTCTGAATCGCCTGTTTGAGCTGCGAGAAGAACTGCAAGTTTTTTTAGATGAAACATTTAACCTGCAAGACTGTATACACGACTGGAAGTGACTATGCAAACTAGCATATATTGCAGATACCTTTGCTCATTTAAACAACCTCAATCTATCTTTGCAAGGGAAACTCATATCCATATTCCATGTTCAAGACAAAGTGAGTGCCATGGTCACAAAATTGAAACTGTGGCATAAACGTCTTAGTTGTCGTGAACTGGATTCTTTTCCATCTCTTCATGACTGAGTAATAAACTCCACTAACGAACATGTTAGTGATGTGTTGCAAACCATAAAGCAGCATTTGGAAAGCTTGCAGAAAGATCTTCGTAAGTATTTCCCTGAATCGGACGGCACCTTTGAATGGATAAGGAACCCTTTTATCATCTATGTTCAAACATTGCCAAATAACCTCTCTGCTTCAGAAGAACAGCTCTTGGAGCGGGCTGCAGATAGCTTCCTGAAAACAAAATTTGAGCAAAATACACTGACGTCATTTTGGTTGGGGGTTAGCTTTGAATATCCAGCTCTGTCAGACAAAGCTGTCAAGTATCTTCTGCCTTTTCCCACCTTGGATTTGTGCGAGATCGGATTCTGTGCGCTGGTTGGCATCAAAACAAAAAACCGAAATCGTCTTATTGACGTAGAGCCCCATCTTCGTCTTAAGATCACAAACATTGAGCCAGATATCCCCGCGATCGTGTCTGGTCAAAAGCAGTTCCATCCCTCGCACTGAATAGTTTGATTTGTACTGAAAATTTTTCAGTACCGAAATAGTAAGCATTAAAACTAATGCTTTCTTCACTAACCTAACCAAAGCAACGTATTTTAATTTCAGAATATACGAATTCACCATATATATATATCTATCTATATCTATATATATATACACATCTATATAGATAGATAGATATATGCTGTTCTGCCAGACTGTTGATTCGCTTCTATTATTTTAATTATTTCTAGTACTATTTCTATATGTAACTATTATTTCTATTAAAATTTTTGTTTCAACTGTATGCAATATAATTTTGTATTTATTTCTAATAAACATTTAATCCAAAATGAAATGAACCAGGAGTGTGTTATAAAAATGTGGCTACCCTCCACCCCCAAGATAATCTTCACTGGAGAAGGGGTACACTGGTAAGACAAATGTCTCAAAAGGAGTACGCAACTGTTGTAAGTTTGGGAAACACTGCTGTAGACAATATGGTAACACTAAATATTCTTTTATTATAACAACTATTGTTCCTAGGCTGCAGCTGGAGCTTTCTTGCAAAAACAGTGACAATGTCTCTCTATCATCTCTTGTTCTTCACATTGGCAAAGTTCCTGCTTGCCTAGAAACTCTCTGAAGTTGCTGGGTTAGGGCTGATTTTGACCTTTAGGTAGACAATTTAAGCCAGTCACATTTTCTGTGGTGGAAACCTGGGTGACAAGCCAGGAATGGGTAAAGTGATGGTGGGGGGCGGGGGGGAGTTCGTCTACCCCAGAAAACAGAGTAGGGCTATCCTAACAAGCTCAGCCGATTCAGTGTTTCCCAATCTGTGATAAATTGCAGATGTCTATCTGATTGAGAGAGATGATGGGGAGAACTGCTGTACCATTATGCAACCAGATCCATCTTTATTCCACCAATTTCTACATTTAGTTTTAACCGCAGTTCTACTTTGCAAAGTGACTCTAAATAGGACATTGTGGGGTTTCATGTTTATTGTTTCTCAATGAGTTAACATAGCCAATGTGCTCAGTTTATAAGTAAAAAGATGTTTTTTCTTCCTGCCAGCCCTGAAAACTTCACTTGAGATCTGTGAGTCAAGCAAAGGTCCTTCTCCTTTTCATACATCTTCTCCAGGAATAAAGAATTTAGAGATCTCAATTATACCAGTGAACCCCATGCCACCCACTTGTCAATTATGCTCTTTGACATCTGTGCCTCTCCATTGTCTTCAAGGGACCTGCTCAGGAGTAACTAACGGACATTTAGTGCATTAGTCAGCTGATGATGCACGAGAAGAAATAAAATCCAGTTCATACTCTTAGCTGTATTGCCTCTGCAGGACTAACATGAGTAGAAAGGAGTACAAATGTACAGTATTTTTGTTACTTAAAGTAAACAGATAGGACCCTGAATACACACAAGAACCAGATCTGTTGAGTAAGAAGAGGCCATTGTTGCCTAGTCACTTTTCTAGGCAGAATTGTTCTTCAAAGATTTTAAGGCATGATTTCCATTTACACTAAGGTAAATTAACACCGAACTCTCTGTGTAAAGGGGATATAAGTGCAAGTGCCAGAGGCACATTCGCACCTGGTGCAAATTGTCATAGAACCACTGACTTCAACTGAGTCAACGTACACCATCAGAGGATCTGTTCCCTCAGCCCCGAGTTATGTATAGGGGCCTTCAGTGTAAAAGAGAATCAGGTACTTAGCCTTCTATACATCACTTTATTTTAATTCAAGTCTTTCTGTTACAACTGAACACGCTTTTCATTCCGCCGCTGCATCGCATTATATGTCTGTCACATGTTCACCTGCTCCTTCAGTGGATATGGCTCCTTCAAGCCGCTATTGGTGGTGAAGAAATGAGCAAGAACCAAACAAGAACAAGGGGAAACTAAGGCTCCCAAAATGACACTAAATTAGAACAAAATATAGATGGGAAACACTGTCATGGTACGGTAAGAACTCGTCTCTAAAGGACTTCTCTGAAAACCCTAATTATTTGCTGACTCTTGAAACAGATCAGAGATGCACAATAAGGACACAATTTCCCCTCAGTTACACCAGTTTTATACCATTACATCTCCATTGATCTCAGGAAAGTTACTCTTGATTTCCTATCTACTGGTGTGAGAACAGAATCAAGACATAGGTGCCTAAAGAAATCCAACTAAACAACTCTATAATAATATGCAAGACATACTGGACGTATAAACCACAATTTGAGTCATCAGACTGGCATCCTATCCTAGGTATCCTATGTTTGAAAAGCAGGCTCAATGTTTACATTTAATTATTGTCATACTGAAAAGGAAGTTCTTTTGTGAATACTCAGTAATGCACCAGAATATCTGAATGCAAAGAAGAATTTAAGTGTTTTTGACATTCTACTTCTCCACCTCGCTCTGTGATTGTATTAAACATGATGAAAATGAATCACCTTTCTACTTTCTGAGACATTAGCAGCACATGTTAATTGGTACACCAGATGCTGAAAGACTCAATTATTAGAACTATTTAGTGCCGAAAGGAAAACAAAATAAGTTTCACAGGACCAAAGCAGCTGATGCTGATACTGAATGCATCATGCTTTGTTGTACTAAACAAGTGGTCTTATACTCTGCTCACTGTCTGAACATCCTTTCCAGATATTCAGAATAGACAATGCTGAGAGTCTAACTCAAGACACTTCATATTTTCTGTGGGCAAAATTTCTCAAAGGTTGGCACTGAAAGTTCAAAAAAAAAAAAAAGAAAACAAAAACATAACATAAACTAGAAATTTTGCATTTGAACTAGACTCCAACTTAAGCGAACAATTATTCCTTGCTCTGGTAAATTTCCCATTGACTACAGTGGAAATTTTGCCTGCATTAAAGAGGCCTTAAGTAGTTACAGACAATCTTAGTTGATAAATCAGTATTTACATTGTCAAAGTCATTCATAAAGGCTCTAGGTATTGGGGGAAAATTTATTCTTCAAGTTGCAAATCCCAACTTTTTCTAAGTAAATCAGTTTTAGAGATATTAAGCCATATTATTATGGAACTTTTGAGTGTGCTTCAAAAAGCACTTTAAGGAATCTGAAAAGTGACTCATAAAACATTCAGGAACAGGTAAAACTGAGTAAGAGTGGCTTCATTTCCATATAATTTTTCATTCTTACCAAGCTGCATTTATTCAGGATTGATTAGTTAATTAAAGCCAGTACCGTTTTTTGAATATATAAATGATATATAAATGTTACATTTAGAGCAGTATTTGAGGGAAAAAAGTCAATTTGTGATGATTTTTAAGAATGATCGTTCATTTCTTTTGTAGCACATTACACCTGTCTTAAAACTGTAATAAACTGGTAGGTTGCGAGGGGATTCCCGTTACCATGAATAAAGGTGGGACCCATCCCTCTCTGGTCTTATTGCCATGTATGCCCTCACAGTCTCAACGGGGAAGATCTGTCTTTGACCTCCTCAAGGTTAATATCACCAATCGCCCCTCCCAATGTATATCCCTAAATTCCAAAGCCCCCTCCAGAAGAATCCCTACAGGACCCAGATACTAGCTTGCTGATCCTAAAAGCTCCAAAACATAGTACCAAGAATGTCTCCCTCAACAAGGTCACCTCTTGTCCACAGTGACACATGGGATGCAGGATCCTCACAAGATCCCTGTGCATAAGAGTGATGGAACAGCATGTATCCTCCCTAAGGCTGATGCTTTCAGACCACCCCACCCGAACCTCCACACTAAAAACCCTTGGCCACAAGACCTAACCAGGCACTCAGCCCCACCAATGGAGGAATAGGGCACGGAACACAAGGCCAGGCCTATTTCATCATTAACTGAGCTATCCCGTGGGTAAGACAGGTGGGGAATTACATGATACTCACTCAGGGCCTTCTTCCGGATCAACCCTAGGGGGAAAACCTGCAAGTCCTGTATAGTGAGATGACCGAATGGCCCTGCTATCCTATTCCCCTTTAATTCTTGTGTAATCTTTTTCTTTACAGTATGGCCCATTCCCAATAACACCTTCAAATTTGTCGACATTACATGCCTTTTTTACCCTGTAAAGGAGTTCCTAAACCCCAAAGTAAACCCAGCCCACAAAAATGCCAATCTATCTTGTTAGGGTAAGAAGCACTCTTAACACCTCATGCTTAACTGGAGATGGTACTGGGCTTCAGGCTGAGGAAGCCCTACAACCATGACCACCTACATTAGGAAAGAAGTTTCCCAATTTTCCCATTTTCTAGACACCCGTGGCCACTTGGGCATTTCATTGCCCTGCTCACTGTTCCCCAGCTCACTTTATGTCAGCACCTCTCTGTGCAACAGTGACAATAAGTCCACATATTCACCTCTCAGCCTGTTTCTTTAATAGTACCAAGAAGGTGAACTCCCATTGGGTCAGCCACCCCAGCATAACCATACTTGCAGCTGACCACCAAGCCACCTTCTGTGCCTTCTTGCCCTGAGTCGTCCCTGGGACAGCAATTCTACCCCAAGAAGTCACATTCCCATTAGTGGGTGAGTTGTAGCATGCTTAGCAATCTCCTTCCACCTGTTCCCATTAAAGGCTCCCATCCCCTGGAGAGTGATCTGCCAAGCAAAGTTTTAAAATATATACAAATCTTTTTTTCTCCCTTTAACCTCCACCTGCCAAAACAAATGTCCTTTAGTGGCAAGAATCCAACTGTACAGGCCTCTGAGAATAAGAAAACGTATAGTTCATAAAATTTAGAAAGCAGAAAAATTGTTTAGAATACCTTTTCTACACTTAATATTGGGATTTTACAATCTAATATCTCAAAATATACAAGGCTACAAAATTATGCCACTGAAGATACAGGGGCAGAACTGGCTAAAGACTGAAACGTGCGACTCAGAGCAGTGTAATTACCGGGGTAGCTTTAGTACAACTGGAGAAATTTTTTTTTTTTTTGGCAAATTGATGTTTATGAAATGGCTGCTTCAAGCTGCTCAGAGATTTGTCATGTTGGAAATCTGCTCAGAGACGGATGAATAGACAGCTTTAAGATAATGATAAAATAAATTCTAAATGCAACTTGTTACACCGATTTCACCACCACACATGGCATATGTTATTTATATAGATCTATACATCATAGATGTATGTTTGCGTATACCCTATTAGGAGCCCTTAACAATTTGGTCACACTCACTCACAAACAGTGAATTTCCCAAATTAGATATATGCACAGAAACAGTGTCTCCCTGGAGAAGGGGCATCCTGAGGGCACGGCAGATCCATCAAGCTGTATGTTGCCCTCCTACAAACGGTATGCATATAACTCAGTATCGTGTGAAATTAATTCTTTCCTACCTTCAAATACATCAAAAAAAATCACTTCCCAGGCTGACAAGCTCAACATAAAAGAAAAAAGATGAAAGTTGTGTTGGGAATGTTGGCCAAGAGAATTGGAAGCCACAGACAGATCTGCCCAAAACAGTTGTGTTGTGTTTCTAAAAAGGTAGAAAATCCATGCAGCAATGTCGTCTTGAGTTCACAACCTCGTTTAGGGGAAGTGGTGCGAATGATTCAGTAAGTGGTCCCGTTCCATTTAAGCCAGTACTGAACCAATGGTCCAGCAGGATATTAGGAGGCAACACGTCCCCTTTTGCATCAGACAAAAGATGAAAGTGCTAATGGCATTTTTGTAAGAGGAGGAGTGTTCATCCAGATGTCTTGGATGAATTACCTTTGTCTATCTACAGTCACCGGACCTCCTTTAACCTCCCATAACTTTGGCTTTATGGCCCAGCCAGAGGATGCACAGGGAGTTACCTCCTTTTCCATATTTTCTCTAGCAGGTGTATGATGGAAATGATGATATAGCCTAACTAGAGCATTCCCACCATGTGCCACTAAAGGAGAGAAACCTCTCTATGGGTAGCTGATTTATAAGAACAGCTCATCTTAAAGTAGACTGATATCCTTTTGCAACAGCAGTAGGCCTGTCACAGCGGTCATCCAAATCCATTCTTGAGTCAAGTGCAGGCCATAAACAACTGTGATCAACCACCTTGCTATTTTCTCATTTCATGAGAAGTCACTTCATTACCAAATCAGTTGGAGGTGGCCTGCTATTCTACCTCATCTTTTCCATTACTCCCTGCAATGCATATGTTCCATCTGGAATTAGAGATGTGGGGATCGGAAAGTAAATTCTACTAACTAAAATTAAACTGTCCCAGTCCTAATATAGTAAAATGGTCTGATCACTTCCATAATAAATTTTACTTTATTTTGTTCCACACAGTCATTCAAATTGGACTTTATCATTATCAGGAGAGCAAGGAATTATTGCTTCAAATTGTGGAGAAAACTCCCTGTGTCCCAGCAGGAAAATGTTTAGATTTTCTGCTGTTTGTGAACATATTTATTGTATTTGTTCTAATCAAAATTAGATTCAAAATATTAAAAAAGTGAAAACAGTGCTTTGGAGTTAAAATTATATGGATGATCTTCCAAATGGAGATAGATTCAAGTTTTTCAGGCATTCCCAGAATTCCAAAATTATATTTTAGCCTTGTTCTTCCACACTTCTCCACTCAAAAAAAAAATCAGATTATTTCATAGTTACTGGTAAAACAGAATAATACCAAGAGCTGTTGGCTGGGCCACTTCAAAGCTGCAAAACAATATAGCTTCTCCTCAAACTGTGTAAGTGGGGTCCAACTGCTATTTGGATTTAAACCAAGAAGGTGCACGTCACAATAAATGGTTCCAATGGACACTTTGAATATTATTCAATGAGGAAATCTTTGAAAGCTGCCCAGTTGCCCATAATGAATACATAAATAAATAAATAGGTATTTCAGTTCATTAGTTTCGCACAAACTTGAAGACGTTTCAGTCTTGTTCAGAACATACACATGTAGATGTAAGTAGATTTGTACTTCTTGGGCACTACTGTTGAATGCCAGATGCAATTGGGTTCGTGGTTTTAGAATTGGCAGCTGACTGTACCACCCGTTCTCCTGGTTGGGGTTTTCCTCTATTTCTGAGAAACCAGGAACTGTCTTATTTGTTCGCAAATTCACAGCGAATTCCTAATGACATTTGCATACCGATTTCTCGATTAGCATTTGTGCAATAATTAGTGTTCTCCACACCCACATCTCCTTTTCGTATAAAGATACTGTATGTTGAAACCTTAATGCCGCCTACGCCCAATAAGGAAATTACTTGTGCCATAAGCTTGCCCCCTCACCCCCAACTAATCAATCAAAATGTACATCTTGCATTACAAGCCTGCACTTTTTCTTACTGGGACCCAAAGTGATTAACTATGTAAGAGTGAGTTACATTTCAGCTGTACAAGGCCCTTCTCTGTTAGCAATCTCAAAGCGCTGCTCTTTAATGCACCAATGATTTTAAACAAAGGGACTAGTGTACTTTGCAGCCAGGGGCATGCAGCACCTATCTGCACAGTACAGCAGGATTGTCTGCTCATATGGAGCCCTGTTTTGCTACATAATATGCAGAAATCAACTGTATGTTTTCACATCTTACAGACACAAATCTAATCTCTTAAACTTCCTACCAACTGTGAATGTTAACACACAAGATTTCATGAGAGATGATTCGTAAACCCACCGAAGCAAGAAATCAGCTCTTTTGATCAGACTATTACACAAATGCTAGCATGAGACCCACCACACCTACTTTATCTAGAAGAAAAATAAGTTTAGGTAATGGAGAACGATCCCTACCACTACGACTGCCACCATCATTCTCAGGAACCATGGGGTTGAGTTTCCCCAGCTTAGCTTGCGGTTAGGTGGCTCAGCCTTCGGGCAGGTTAATGAGCCAAGATGGACTGCAGCAGAATCGCCCTTTTTCCCGGCCTGCCCAAGTGGCCAGCTCACCTGGCTGTCAATAGGAGCCAACAGGTCTGCACTTAAGCTCAGCAGCATCAGCAGCAAGTCTGCAATTGCCCCCATACCCAGCCATGCTTCTGCCTTGTATCCAGCCTCTCCAGCCTTGTCCTTGTCCTGCTTCATTCCACCTTGCCCTGCTCTCTTGCCTAGCTTCTGACTCCAGCTACTGATTTCTGGCTCTGACCCCTTGGCTTGATTCCTGGTTCCTTACTCCAGCTCTCATCCATGGCTCTGGCTCCTGTCCCTTTCTCTAACCAGTAAGTTGGGCTCTGGGTCTAACCACCAGGTCAATCCACCCACATCTTGGTCCTGACAACCCGGCAATGAGGGAATGTTGATCATAGAGGGCTCTTGCTCTTTTTATTTTGTATTCCAGGAAAGCCTTGAAAAAGTTACAGATGTACTTATGATTGGCCCTACCAGCAGCAGCAGCAGAAAACAATAGTGAGATACTGAACCATGTGTAAGAGACACCCTGTTTGTTCTGGCATGAGCATGGGGCTTATTTATCCTGACCAACAGAAAGATTTAGGAATTTAACTTCAGTTTAAGTCTTTATTAAGAAGGGTCCCTAATGCTCTGCACAATTCCACAGTCTGGTTTTGTTTGTTTAGTTTTCCCTCAACAAACATACAGAGGTCTCAAACAATGTAAACCAGACTTAGAGTTCCAGTTTTCAGCGAATTATAATGGTAGCCACCTGCAAAACTCTTCCTGACAAGACATTTTTCAGTATACAGTTTAGCTTTACACAGTGCCGATGGTCCGATTTATACACAAAGTGAATTTGTACAGGAAATTACAAAGACTTAATTATTTTTCACTGGCCATGGGATTTTGAGGTCATCAAAATACCTGATCCCACAAACTAAGGACCAACTCCTCTTTTCACATTCATGCAACGTCTCTCAAGCCAATGAGCTTGCATTTGGCTCTACGTTTTGTATAGGAAAATTAGAACAGTCAAGAAATTAAAGGGACCCCCCCAAGTAATTTACATTCAATGTAGAAACAAGGAGTTTAAAACCCACTGCATTTTGATACACCTTTATAGTGTTCTTCTAAGGGACAAAAATATATGAGATGATATTTATTTACAGATTCTATGTAGTTCAGGAAACGGTAGGAAAAAATTTACAATAAAATTGACTTATTAGTGATGGAAGGAGTTGAGGAACCCCTCAAGAAGAACATTAAAATATATTTTCTTAACTTTTCAAGAACTTTCTGTAACACCTGGTTTCACTGAACAGAACATGATAGTGTATGGTGCATTGGCTTTTGTTCCCAGTTCAGCAACACAGGCTGGAGCTTGTCTTGCAGTGAAGTGAAGCAGCACCACAAATGAGCAAATATGAGAGGAAGGAATGCAAATAAAATCTGTTGTTCTTGCTACTGCTATCTCAGACTCTTCTGTTAGCCTAGGGCCAGCCAGGCAAAGAAGCTTGCAGTCAGAGGGAGATAGCTGAGCTACTGATGAAAAACATCACTAAGGACTGTGACCATATGAAGAAACATTAGGATGTCCCAAAAGGAGACAAAAATACGTAAATATATATATATATATATATATATATTTCTCTCTCTCTCTCTCTCTCTCTCTCTCTCTCTCTATATATATATATATATATATATATTACACTTCAGGTTTTTTTCCCCATCATGATGTAAAATAAGAGATGAGAATATGAGCAGCAAAATTAAGATGCATCTGTAGATCAGGACTACAAACCTCTGACCAACATTCAGAGATCCGGGGTTAGAAATAGGCACCAGCGGCCAATTCAGCGATTAGAGGGAGCGGGGGACTATTATAGAGAAAGCAGGACCAATTGCAAATTTCTGATCCAAACATACATTATGCACCTTTGAAAGTTCACCTCCAGAGGGCTGCTGATTTGAACCCAACTCTACTATGTACCGGTAGCACTCTTAGTAGTGTAAATATCTTATGAGCCATTTCAAACAACTTGTATAACAGTGGTATTGTTTATCCCTCACTGTACATTAGTATTACAACCTGAATCATCACTAATAATTGACAACATCACCTCCAGTTTATTTTAGTTTTGCTCAGTCTCCTCTAAGTGTACTGATCACTTATTTATATGCTCCAGGAAAGCCTCCCAAAAAATCACCCTGTAAAATACCTCACTTGTATTTTTTTTTCTATCGCTGGATATCCAGCAAGTTTAGACATTGTCAGTGAGAACACAAAAGAGTCCTGACTAGATCTTTGTCTGTATTTACTGCTCTCCTCCTTTTCTTCTCTCCCAGAAGGACAGGGTAACATTTGTGGAGAGGTTTCAGAGTAGCAGCCGTGTTAGTCTGTATCCGCAAAAAGAAAAGGAGTACTTGTGGAACCTTAGAGACTAACAGATTTATTTGAGCATAAGCTTTCGTGAGTTACAGCTGACTTGGAATGTTTGGATTTTTGTTGATTAGGTGGTAGAGGAACAAGAAAAAAAATTAACTTCCTTTCGCAGGACTGGGGTGGGGAGAGATTTAAAATGTATCAGTAGATTGAAATTTATCATTAAATTCATAATTTTTTAAATCAAATTAAGCAGGAAAAAAATTAATTCTTCATAAGATCTTTAGGACAATTTCTCAAAGGAAGTTCTGCAGACAGGGCCTAATTCACCATTCTGTTACATCTGCTTTACACCAGTGTAACTGCATTTAAATGCAATTGATTTGCAACCAGCAAAAAGTTCTAGTAACAGAGGTCCCACAGTCACACCGAAGGTCCATATAACAAGCTGCATTTGAGTACACAAGTAGCCACTTACATGAAAAAAAGCGGGGGTTAGGTTTTTTTGACCACACATATTACACCCTGCTTTGGAAACAGGGCCTCTCTCTAAATCTAAAAATCTAAGTCTTTAGAAACGATTTTGTGTCCCCACTGTATAACTCAAAATGAGTTTTTTATTAAATTGACATTTTGCAGCCCGCTGGTCGGTGATTTAGTCTAGTGCATTTGAGTGCTTTGGGGAAAAGCAAAGCAAAATATGGCCCAGTTGTCTGGCTTATAAATGAATTTTTCTACACATGTGGGCTAATTTATTTAAATGAAAATGTCATAACTAATTGTAGCATTTAGCCTTAGTGAGTATGCATGGCAGTCGCATTAACACAACAGAAGACAACAGCTCCAAAGGAGTTGTTACTATGTACCAGGCCAATAATCCACTAACAGAAAAGAATTTGCACAATAGACTCTAATGGTTTCCAAGGAGCCATTATGGTATATCAGGTAAATAAAATATTATTGAAATGTAGTTTTTGCATTTAAACCATTTTCAGCAGATGCATAGGAAGTAGCAAATTAAAAAAATGGTTCATGTTTCCTTGAGTACTGAAAGGAATCAAAAGAAGCATTTGAAAAACAAAGCAGCAGTTTCTTACCATTGCAAGAGGAACAATTCCTGCAAATGTTGTTTGGCTGACAAAGATCTCTGAGACCACCAGTTCACTCATCGAGTCTTCTCTGGGGTATTCCACCTGCCAGGTAATTTGCTGAGCTCCTGCCAGGCTACTGCTATTGTCAATTTCAAAGTCCATCTGCAAGATCTCATAGAAGGAGATGTTTGCTCTGGAAAACAAAATGCACATTAAGTGCAATTTAAAATGAAGCATCAGCGAAATGTCAAGCACAAAATAAATTGCAACAGGTTTTTTTCTTTCCAGTAGGGGAATTATCAAATTCAACATGCAGACTTCAGGAAACGTTGCCTGATCTATTGATTGTGTATTAATTATTTAAAAATCTCCAATCGACAAATTAACACCCTAGGTTTGACAGGCTTCAGTTCCAAGAGTCCAGAGAGTTGGAAATCGGTTGGTTACGGTTTAATTGGAAACCCCAACGTGCACAGTTGCAACACTCACTGAGGAAAAAGCTTTTGACCTTTTAATAGTTGTATTGACACAATTAGTAAACTCACAAATGTTCCGACCCAAACCAGAATGCAACAGTAATGCAATATTAATTTTACATCCAGCACCATGCCATATGCACACTCACACAATCCTTGTGAAGACCCAGAGTAGAAAAACAGGTGGTGGTCCACAAGTGTCCAATCCTATATCTTGCATGTCAAGTGATTCCAATGGTTGAGGTCTCAGTTGTCTAGACTCTAGGCCATGGTTAGCCATAAATGGCTGCTATGAATATTCATCAGAGTGTTCAGCCTCCTTTGCCCATAACTCACTTCCTCATTCTAATAATGTTGGGGTGTCCTGATTCTGTATGTTCAAATATTAATTATTCCAGATATATTAGCATATATGTCAATTAGTTACTATAGCAATACTGAGGTTAAGCTTCTGCTCATGTTAGAGTTGCCAATTTTTGGTTGGATGTATTCCCGGAGGTTTCACCACATGACATAATTTTTAATTAAAAATTAATCTTTAATTCTTGGAGACTCCACGACAGTCCTGGAGGGTTGAAAACCCTCACTCACGTTCCTATCCCAAAACAGCCAAACTGGCATCATCTGACTTTCTGCAGTTACCAATCAGCATTTTGCGGAATTTCATAAGAATTTCTAGCAAAATTATCTCTTATGCAATATTGGGATTTAGGGTCACTGTTGATCATTTTGCTTATGCTAATGCTTAATAGGCCTAACTTATGCTAATTACTTAAGCTAATGTCTTATGGGTTTGGGCCTGTAGTCTTATATTGTTGTCTTATACCTATATCGTATCCTTATACTTAAAAGTTAACTTTAAGCCTATAGGCTTATACAGGGATTCTCAAACTTCATTGCATCGTGACCTCCTTCTGACAACAAAAATTACTACATGATCGCAGCAGGGACCGAAGCCCAAGCCTGCTGACCCAGGACGGGGGCCAAAGCCCTGAGGCCCTGGGGGGGTGCTGAAGTTGAGAGCTTCAGTCCTGGGCAGTGGGGCTCGGACTTCGGCTTCAGCTCCGAGCCCCAGCAAATCTAACGCCAGCCCTGGCGACCCCATTAAAAAGGGGTCACAACCCACTTTGAGATCCTGACCCACAGTTTGAGAACCACTAGGCTAACCCATAGGCTATAGAAGTTGATAAAAGACTAAATCAAACAATCCAGTGGGCAATGGCTATACTTTATAGATGAGCTGACAATCTATCTTTTAGCTTTCTGGAAAGGAAGCATGTTTCCCATTAAACTCAGACTTTAATTCTAAGTAATCTCAATGAACCTGTAATATAAGCCCCAGACACCACACGGCACAGATGTTGCTAAATTGTTTATTCAGGTACCACTATCATTTGGTTGTTGCAAATACTGACATTCTGAAACAGTAGAATGTTTGGTCATTCCTCATGTTGCACCAGAAATGAGCTCTCAGCTTTTTTTTTTTTTCCCCTCATTCAAATATGAACTGGCCTTTATCTCCATGCAAAAAATGGATTTGTGCTAATTATACATCACAAAAACGTGCGGTTACATTATCCGTATTTTCAGTTCATGGGAATATATTGCTTGTTGCTGATGCACACTTGTAATTGTATGAAGATCGTTTTATTTTGGTCATCTGGGAATAAAAGATTAAAAGTGGATGTAAATGCAAAGCATTCAAACTCTGTTTGTGACTTATTTCTGTTTCTTTTATTAAGAACGACACTGAGGGCTTGTCCACACTTACCAGGGGATCCACACACTGCAATCGATGCACTGACGGTCGATTTAGCGGGTCTAGTGAAGACCCGCTAAATCAACCGCAGATCGCTCTCCCATCAACTCCTGTACTCCACCTGAACGAGAAGCGGAAGGGGAGTCGACGGGAGAGTGTCTCCCATTGACATCGCAAAGCGTGGCCCCCGCGGTGAGTAGATCTAAGTATGTCGACTTCAGCTACGTGAATAGATCAATCTCCCTCCCCCCCCCCATAGTGTAGACAAGGCCTTAGGTACAAGGACTTGCCCACAGCCACACAACAGATCAGTGACAAAGACAGGAATGGAACCGAGGTCTCCTAAAGCCAAGTTGAATGATCTACCTACTGGGAAACACTACCCCCCTTACAAACACCTGGCTCTCACTCCCACAACTACAACACTACTGCTTTTTTAAGATGATTTTTGCCCAAAATGCTCGAGTCCACTAAACTAGTCTAAAGTAATACTGCAGAAAAGTCTATCCATGCATAGCTTTAACTTTCTTATCCTGCTGCTCTGAAGTGAAAGTGCAGTGCAGAGACCTTAATGTTCATTTATCTTCTCTACCCTCAGGCAAGGCTAGAAGCTATTAATGCATCGCCTGGGTGACCAACCAGACTACCAACAAGATGCCAAAGACAAATTACGCTATACAAAGTCAGGGATATAATTAGAAACGTCTCAATTTCTGCAGAAAAATATTGTCAGCATAATGCAGAATTCAATAGTACGGGACCCTGCTCATTACTTCTAACTATTTGTTTCACTTAGTCACAGACAGAAGACAGTCATAAGTCAGAAATTAAATTTAGAGATCAGCCCTGGATACAAATTCTAGATTCAAATTTTGAACCCTCTGGGTGTGTCTGGATCTGGAGTTTCGGTTCAACCCATTACCCCAAAAGGGACTAACTGAAAAAAAAATTCAGAACTGGGTTCAGAATTCTTAAAAACTCTTTGGACCTACAGTTCTGGTTAGGATTCATCTCTAAAGTAATTAGTAAGACTAGCATTTTGTACACCACAAGCTCTGTCAAAAACCGAGCTAAACGAACAATGTCATGCTGTCAGCTGTTTTGTGCTCAACCCATGACTCTGTTATCCTCTTCTGTTTTTCTGTATCCAGAGAAAAACTATACACTTACAGTCTAAATGGCCAATGTTATGTTAAAGACAACAGCACGAAGTCTCCATAGTCATCAAGGTTTACCTGGTCCTCCCTCAGCACACGGGGGCTGGACTTGATGACTTCTTGAGGTCCCTTCCAGTCCTACGTATCTCTGATTCTAGGCAAGAACAGCGCGTGTGTGTTCTGTATACAGCTAGACTTGGCAGAATTACATTTTTATATTTTTGTAATTTTGACAGATGATAGCTTTGTTTATTTTAAGTATTTTTTTCTATTTTTATCAATTTAAATTTTCACATTGACAGGAAATCATTTAATAACAGGAGACACTGACATTCAGAAAGTTAAAGCTTTATAACTGTTAAAAGAAATTACAAACCTCAAATTGAAATATACAGATATATAAATATTCTTAAATCAAACTCCCATAAGTTCTCAAGCAGCACTTTTCTTATTTTGCCTATCTGTAGTTTTCAATCACCATCAGTGGAAACATTTTTTTCGTCGGCTTGTGTGTGAACTGTGAAATCAATGTTTACCAACATTTACCAATAAAAATCTAATCTGAGCCTATATATAACAGACTGCAGAGACTGTCAGGGAGGAAAATGGCCACTGCCTCTGTAAACAGGCGAAGTTCTAACTTTCATTTAAAGATAGATACCTCTGTATACTCCAATTGCTTGAAATCAGATTTAAATTCCGACATAGAATATAAAAGGAGAACATCAGATACACTCACTAGGATTGGCAGGAAATCAAGAATTCCATTTCATGAAAAATTTCAGTGGGGGCCCTGACCCCAGGATAGCCACTATCTCAGCGGTCAGCGCATTCGTGTGGGACAGGGGAGAAGCAGGTTCCAATCTCTACTCTACCTAATTTAGAGAAAAGACTTGAACCCGAGTCTCCTGCACCCTAACCAACAGACCATTGGCTATTCTGAGGTCTCACTCTCTGATTTTAACCAGAAATCCTATTCTCAAACTGTGCAACTTTCCCAATGAAACCTTCATCAAAACAGATACAATTTCCATGAAAAGTTTCAACAGCTTGACATTTTCTGTGAAGAAATCTAGTGTCAAAAAATTCCTGATCAGTTAACACAAACACACACACACACACAGTCCCTGACTTGAAATGAACAATCGGAAACTACAAAACAGGAAAAAAGGGTGCTGGCGGAATCCAGTTTGCCAGGAAAATTCTCTGCCATTACTTACATGAAAAAAATATTGCTAGTCAAATGCTTCCTGCTTTGTTTCTGAAACAATTTAAATGTACCGAAAGATGTCAACATTTCAAAACAGGGCACCAGCTTTTTTCTTTTTTTTTTTTTGGAAGACTGCTAAAAGAGCTGTACTGATGTGCCAGATTCACTGTGCTCTAATTAGGTTTCATTTAGAGAGTTCCTCCACCAAGTACACAGCTTTCACAAAATGGCATTCAAGCCCCTGCACTACTTTATTCATCGGCAGTGCTACAAATTACTTTCTTGACAGCAGGTCAGCGAATTGTCTCCAAAACTGTGGTCTCTCTTTTTCACTCTTCAAAACAAAGATCTAGCCCTCAGAGCAATGCCATGTGCTATAGTATCTGGGACACGGAGTCCCCCACGGAGAGGCGTACGATCAGTCCACAGACTTTGCTCCAGATCTCTTCCCAGGTTACAGCTATTGCGAACAAATGATAAAGCTTTAAAAGTCAATTTCTTTCTTCCTCAGTTCATGGCCTCCCTTCTGTCCCTACAGTCCTTGTTCTATCCCTCATCTATAGATTCTTGTGTTTCCAATAGCAGGAAGACTGACACTTAATGAATATTGATACATAAAGCAATGTATTAACTGTTTTCAATAATAGTGTGTTGTCAGCCGGCCTCTCAGTAGTTAATTCAGGAACTCTGAAATTTTTAAATCCAGGGCACTAAAGACCTGGAGCATCTCTCCTTTACAGTGGGGCAAATCAGAAGTAAACTCCACTGAAGCAACTGGAGGTAGGCTGGAGTAAAATCTCAAATAAATCAGAATCAATCCCTGAGAATTTAGTATTTACTTTCTTCAGACTTCATCAACCTCTATTTACCAACCATGATACTGTGTCTTAAAGTTCCCACCTTCAGTAGTGGGGATTATCTACATGCCTTTCTGTTCCATCTTTTCTTTTTAAAGAAGCTCTGTCCTGTCATGGCAAATCTTCGATTTCTCCTTGGCCTACTCTGTACTTTGTGACCAATATTGAGAAGTTGGCTCTCACATCCTCTGGGTCACTGATGTTCTTTAAGTGTCCAGCAAAGATAAAATGCCATGGAAGTGGAAATTCTACCAGCAAAGGAGAAGAGTGTAACTCATACTATTATCAGCCATTAAATCCTATTAAACCAAACTCTGTCCTAAAACCTGGCAACTCTTTCTTGCAGCCCATTCCATCTTTGTCTAAACAAGTTTGCAGCAGAGAAGTGCTCATGGAATCCGAGGGTTGTAAGTTTCTTTTCTTCTCTCCCTTCCTTCATCTTCCTTCTCCTCCATTTTTACTGTCTAGTCAAAGCGTCTGCTATCTTGCAAGAACTTTGCCAAACCCAGTTTAGAAGAGCAATAAAAAATAAAGTCTAACTTTTCTTTTTAAATAAAAGTAAGATTATTTCCTGCAAGCAGGAGGAAAAGACCTTATAATTTTAGGCAGCTGGCATGCTTGCTAATAAGTCCATTTCTATGGAAATGAGTTCATAACTATTAATTTTGCCTGCTCCTGATCTATTCTTGATGAGCCTTTCAAATTTAGAAAAGCGCTTCATGATTCTCTCAATTTGGTAATTACTAACTCCCTTTGATGAATCCCACCCAGTGTTTCAGACATGAGACATTCATGAGACATTTTTCTTTCTGGAGAGGAGAAAAAGGAAGCATGGCTCAGTTTTATTTCTTCTCACAGCCTGAAGTAAGGAGGCCTTGTTCATCAAAACACCGTCTTATTTATAATCCTACATTCTACTGTAATTGCTCTGTCGCAATATCTCTTTCCCAGGGCAGATGAAGAACCCCTCAAGATTTTGATGATTTTACTCAGCTTCCCAAAATGTCTCACCTCAAACGTATTTAATGGATTCTGCCAGGTCTCCAACAGAAAGTGGCCGTGGGCCATTTTCAGACTTGTCATTGCTCCATGCACTACAAAATCATTGGGAGGTTTGTGTAACTCTGTGTTCCTGTCCTGGAACATATGGTTTCTGGGATATGATTTAGAAACCCATGCCAAATACATTCCAAATGCAATTTTCATAAGCTCCAGAAATATATTTAATGGCAATTAATTTGGACAACACAATCTGGTTAAATTCCAGAATAACGTTTTGGGCCCCAATCCTGCACCTCACATTGCACAGGCAGGTCAACGTACCCAAGCAGAGCCCTGCTGACTTGCATGGACCTCCATGAAGATACAGCAATGGAGAGGCAGCCATCTTCATATGTGATATCACTTGCAGGGCTGAAGCTTTAAATATTTCCTTCTAAAACTCAGTTCTAAAACTGAGTTCTATTAACGCAGTAAAGAGCATTTGCCCACCTTGAGACAATGGATGTCTCCAATCAAGAATGGTCTTCCAGTGGGACAAATCCTGGACTACGACTCCAGATAGAGACTATTGGTGCTATTGAAAATCCCACCCAAGTGCCTTAAGAGCATGAGTTCCACTAAAAATCCATAGTATTTGTGCTATTAAGTCACTTAGGTGTTTTTGAAATCAAGCCTGATATTTAGACTAATTGTTACCTCTATTGACCTTCATTACCAAAAAACAATGAACTGTCATGGTACTTTTTTTTTCAAACACACACACACTTTTCTTTTACCTTAACGTTGCAAGTGGCAGTAAAGGATACCTTTTAAAATCTCTATCTTAAAAACCGATGGCTCTGTATATTCACTACAATATTAGATCAATATTATTAATATGTGAATTGCATGGGCTCATTTAGCAAACTTATAGGTTACTTTGAAAATGTACTACAACTCTAATGCAAAGGCATTAATAAGCACTAGAAAATCAATTATTGTTATTGAAATATGACTGGATTCACTTTATATTTAACATATTTCTTTAGGTGGAACACAGGAATTATAGCATTAGCAATCTAAATACTGGATCAATATCATACTATGATTTATGTCATAATGATAGTTGAAATCTGACTAGTTAGTAGTTACCTTTTATAAACAAAAGAAGGCAGAGCTATCAGAATCAGATTCTTTTAACAAAGATCTGGATTGCGAATGTACCTGAAGAGGCTGGTGTCTGCTTTTTGTAAAGAATGAAATATTCACAATGTCGCAGTGGAAGATGAGAGCAAAGCAAGTTCTGAAATGCGGCTAGGTTAGGTGCATCGCTGGATTATTGAGAGTTTGTTGTCAAATTCCGTCAACAATTCAGTTTTCATAAAAACCAGAAAGTTATGTTAGTGGTGTTGGCTTTTAAGAACAAATCATGATTTTTCATTAATTCATGACACAATGTTTTCAGTAAATGACAGTCTGTTTATGAGACACACACAGCAGTGGGAAATTGTGAAAAAAAATGAGTGTGAACTAGTTAATAATAATAAATGTCTTTGATGTCATGTCATTTGAGAATATTTTGGATCATTTTAAAGTTAATAAAGACCTACTCCTGCTCCCCCTGAAGTTAATGTCAAATTCCCATTGAATTCAATGTGAACAGGAATAGGACCTGAGACAGGTAAGGTTCAGAACATGTCAGTAGTCCAAGCCTTACTCCTTTGATCTCCGTGGGACTTCTTGTATATATATTTGTTGATCAAGAGCAAAGAGCTACAGGATCAGGCCCCATATTTCAACAGCTGTTTGGAAACGCTGAGCACCCAAAACTCCAGCTAAAGTCAATCACAGCTGCAGTTGGGCAATAGCACCTCTGTAAAAAATCCTTCTCCCATTGAAGACACTCAGATTCCAATAGTTTCTAATGGAGGAAAATCGGGCCCTCAGCATATTCCCTCTCTCTTCAGTGCATATATGGAAATTTCAAACAAAAATCTCCTCATTTTTGAGCCGAGAGGAGGATTTCCATACTATCCTGCAGGTTAAGCTTCGTAAAGTGCCACTTTCTGAAATGTGAACACTGGGTGTGTTTAACAAAAATATGTTGCATAACTTTCAAAAGATGGGGTTAGTGACTGAAGTGATTGTTTAATTGTCTTTCCGATTAACCCAGACTTTTAGGGCTTAGTTATCAAAATAAGCACATCCTGGGGAATCACATGATTCTTTTGAGGACTGGAGACAGGTACAATGCCCTGAAAAGAAGCCACCCGCCCAACTCACTCCTACTGCCAGTAGGGGGAAGGAAGTAGAGACGGTATACTCTCCCTCATCTCCATCGCCGCCACTCCAGATCTGACAGGGCCTGTGCAAAAACCAAGGGCAGATGTCTTTAACATGAAGGACCAAAAGGCTGATGGCAGAATTGTCACGTTCTCAGCAAGCTTCAGGGGGAAGGCGGAGGAGAGGGAAGGAACTTTGCTCTTTGTGGTTGGAAACTGATTCCCCCATGATGGAGTTTTAAAACTCCAATTTACACTCACTGTGTCTTGTGCCCTGTTACCTAGCAGTGACAGGGCAGGTACCATACTTCAGTTTTCAAGTTTACTTTGCAATCCACCACTGGTCCGAAGATGCTCTCATGGTGCCTGATCCAGGTTCTTTTTTACACTCTAAACCTCAGGACTTCCATCGCTGCTGTGAGAGTGCAAAGAATGCAGGATGAAGCCAAGCAGCATGATCTGGTGATCATGTATGGATTGACACAGCAATTTCTTATAGCCCAATAACAAAACAGCTGTTTCTGTTCAAAGCACACCATCAAGACCAGACATTACCCATATTTTTGCTTAGCCAACATTTCCCTACGAAAAACAATAAATCTAGATAATGAGCAAACATTTTAAGCTCCTCAGCTTTCTTCACTGCCAATTCACAACTGTCCCTCACACTAACTCTTGCAATGACATCCCATTTATTTGATTTTATCCACATCATCATGACAACTCCAGAGATAACTGAGACAATCGTTTTTATTTGCCTCTATCTTTGTGACAGCATGCAGGAAACCCTGCTAGGAAAAGAGGCTGTGGACACTATTTTAGCAAGCCTTTACTAAATAGGACTTACCAGATCAAAGTCAGTTCTGTTGTGATTGGGTGGAGCTTCATTGAGAGCAATGCACCCATTTGCACTGCAGCTCCATTCAGTCCTTGGTTTCAATTTTCCCCGGCTCAAGCTTTATGGAGGCTCTTTAGGTTTCAGAGAACATTTCAATTAAACCAGAATATTTTTCTGACTACCACTTAGAAGCTCTTCATTGTTGTACTGCATAGTTCTTAAAATAGAACTCTTATCACCATGAGAAAGCTCCATACTGGGGATTTTAACAAACACATTCAATTAGACAGAAGCAGAAGTCAGGGTTAGCGGATGCTGGATACGAATAAAACCAACTATTTTTGTTTAAAAGGGGGGAAAAAAAGTATTTATAAGGAGAAATGTTGCCGAACTTAAAATGGTTAATAAACACTGGAGCCAAAACAGCTCCTGATTTATCAGCTTATTTATAATTTTCCTTTACCTGTTCAGAAATCCTTAAACATTTTGAGATCATCATAACATTGTATATTTTCAAATTGTTGTGCAGAGCCTGTAAAATATGCCATAAAACATTTACTGCATGCATATCTGCAGTGGCTGAGTTTTAATCTACAGATGATTTAGAGTTCAAAAATATTTCCGATGTATTAGATGATATAACAGCATTTCTCCTCAAAGGATCTTAAAGCACTTTATAAACCATAAATAAATAAATAAATAATAAACATTTCCCCATGCCCCCATATTGCCCCACCAATGTTGCAGATGGGTAAACTGAGGCACCGGGCGATTTAATGACCCAGCCATTCTGCCAATGAAGTTTATAGCAAACATTCCAACTGCCTTCAAAGAGAATAAGAGCAGGCCCGAAGTGACTTTATAGTCAAATAGCAAATCAATGCCAGATCCATGAAACAGAAGCCAACCGTCACAATTCCAGTCTCTAGAGACACACTGCAAAGCCAGGGGACAGCTTCTAGGTCTGTCTACGATACGACACTGTAAGCACAATTTGCTCTATATATTGAAATATGGAGGAATCCCACTGAGGGTGATTCACCTACCCACACAACCTGTCCAAGGAAATGAGCTTTGTTGTGAAGAATCTATGCAGGGATTGGCGAGAACGGAATCCATCCCCAACCTGTTAATAGCTCCTCCATGAATCCATGTGCAGGAGTTAGCGGCCACTAGGTGTGCACGGAGGAACACATACACTCCCCACTCCTCCTATTACAATCTACAGGCCTGAGACTGAAAAAAGAAAGCTAAAGCACATGACTCATCAGACTATTTACAATTGTATGGTTGTGTAGTGTCGGGTAGTAGCTCAGCTATATATATAACATAAAACTGAGCTAAGTCACAATAGCCTCGTTTCCAGGATACACTGTTGCAGGGTCTTGCAATATTTGGCATTTTTTAAGCCCCAGCTCCAGGACTCATGGGATTACATAAGAATCTTGGCTTTGATTGTTTTTAAACAAGTTTCTAGCCCTCTTGGTTACAGAAAGAAGCTTGAAAATGAGACCTGGAAGTGCCCTAAAGATTCAAAATTCAGAAGGCAAATAAAAAGAACCCTCCATTTATTATTTCTTTAACGTCTTGCGATTTTTAACCTAATCTCATAATTTTTGAGAGACTGACTCATGATTTCTGACTGCTTGGAGTTGGCAATACTAAGTATTAGAGTCATTCAGAAACATGGAAGTATTTCAAACATTTTTTTTTTTTAATAAAACCACCACTCTCAGACACAGCAAAAAGTTACTCACAAGCAGGTTGCCATTTATATTTTAGAGAGACAATCTAGTCTGACAGCTGGATCTCCTTGGGGAGACAATTCAACCAGAGGGAATCTAAAGATGCAAGCTCTATGCGAGTTGAATTTGTGAATGAAAAGGATGTGGTGACGAGCTGCAGATGGTGACACTAATGGACCCAATGGGTTGGAGCAGATACACAAGAACAAAGGGAGAAGAGTGCTAGGGGCTGGAGGACTTTAAAAGCCTCTCGCCACACCTTGAACTTAATCCTCAATTTAATGGGCAGCCAGTGTAAACAAAGAAATAACGGAGAGCAAGGACATTGGAAAATTAAGCAAGCAACCTCATTTGCAACTGCTTGCTGAGGGTGGATAGAAATCACCAGGAGCCCAATGTGAAAACTACTGCAATAGTCCATAGATGAAATAATCAAAGAACAAATAAAAATAAAAATGTGGCCAAGAATTATTTTTGTCCTCCTACATTCTGTTCAGATTTCTACAAGTTTTGAACATTTAAAAAATCCCTTCTTTTGAACCTATTGCACCTACTGTTACAGCTCAAAGCAGGAGATGGGCCTTATCTACACCGGCAAGTTACTGCGCAGGAAAGCAGCTTTCTGCGGTGTAACTCCAGAGGTGTACACACTGCCAAGCCACTCAGTGCGCAGAAACTCCTCAGTGGCAGGGTTGCAAAAAGAACACCTCGATGAGAGTCGTAAGCCTTACAGCACAGAGGCTCCAGTGCTGTATTGGCAGTGTAAACATATTACAGCGCAGGAAGCAATCAACTGGCCTCCGGAGGTGTCCCATAATCCCTCAAATGGCTGCTCTGCTCATTGTTTTGAACTCGGCTGCCCTTGTGTGTTGGGCTGATCTGCTCCGGGACACAAAGCAAACCATTAATGTGGACTGTCTGAACGTACAGAACAGCATGCTGATACACGCTCTGTCCCCCAAAACACACTGTCTCTCTCCCCCGCTCCACACACACGCACACGCACAACCTCCCTGTCAAACACCCCTCCTTCAGTTGAAAAGCAGCTGGCAATGTAGTAGGATGCCCATGGAACAATGGGATTGGGAAATCTGCATCATACGACACTGTGCCTGTCCCATGAGGCATTGCAAACCCTTCCCTAAGCACCCTGCAGCCAGTTGCATGGTGGGATAGTGACCACAATGCACTGCTCTCTTTCCCATTGCAAGAGTTGCTAATGTGGATGCGCTCCAGCGCACAGTGTGAACACGCAACAGCAGCTGTATTCCAGCACTTTAATAAAAGTGGTATAATTTGTTACACAGAAACTTGCCAGCGTAGACATATACTTAATGTGTGTCTTAGGGATAGTTCACATCTGCTAACAAAATAAGTGGTAAAGATAACAACATAGCCAATGGAGTTACACCAGGGATGAGTTTAACCCATTAACTTCACCACAAATGAGTTTACCTCCCCCCATCACCGCCCCCCAAATCTCCTGGTTTAAGTAGGGCATGAACAAAATTGGCTTTATAGGCCAATTATGATGAACCAATTTTAGTTCTGATTTTTTTCACCACTAGTGATTTCAAAATACTTAATAAACCCTGAAAATGACACTATATGTGTGTCTGAGCATTACTACATATTAACTAATAAAGGAGATTAATTCAACCCAGATGAGCAAATAGGGGAGTGGATTAGGGTCCACATTCAATATATTGACAGAATAAAGCTACTTACTATAGTTTCACATGCTTTCTTTGTTATTTGATACCAGTTTATGTTCCTGATTGCTCACTGCAAAACCAAAAGTATCAGAATAACCAAGATTTGTAATGTAAATTACTCTATGAAAAGTGTCTCTGGATTTTTGACAAAATAATGAATCTGAACTCTGCTAGACCTGTAAAGATAAATATTGCATCTGATCTACTTAGCAGCAGGGAGGGAATTTAATATTTCCCCTCTCAAAAATTATTCCACCATTATTTCATAATGGCATGAAAATGAGGTCAAGAGAATGGTCACCCATGCAACATTGTCTCTAGGTCACCTTCTCAGAGGATAAGTCACACTCACAATACAATAACATCCCCAACATGTGACATGAATTCCAATGCCCTGGCTGTTGCTGGGATGCAGTGGGGCATTGCTGGGAGACCGGGTCACAACTGTGAATAAATGGGCATTGTCATAAAGGAGTAATAAGTAAGTAATTACATTGGGAACTGAGAAGGTATAATTAGAAACGGAAAGGGGGGAAGTGATGTTCCATCTTCCCTCTCATTCCTTCATCCATATGATAGAATACTTGGTCCTACCTCAACACAAGGGCTGCGCGAGATGACCCCTAGAGGTCCTTATTCCAACCCCACATTTCTATGTATAATGTCTCTTTGGGGCTTTATCCTTTGAGGTGATCAAATGTCCCCCTCCCGTCGAGAAGTTGGGCACCTTTAACTCTCAGTGAAGTTAACAGGCATTGAGGATGCTCGACACTTTGCTGGATTCATTGGGATTACTCGTGTGAGTTAAGTTACTCACCTGCATAAGGAGGACCAGACCTCAGAGCGCTTAGGAAGAGGCACAGTTAAATACCAGGGACTTCCTTCAGTGCAGCCAGAGTTGTTTATACTGGAGCTAATTTACAGCAAAGCACCTGACATTACAATACCAATCCAAGAGCAACGTCCCCCAGGACAGAACACTGATGCAATGGATCATGTCAATGAGGAGCACAGAAAGGAGAGGAAGAATTCCACACATTTGGTAATGTTTGGTCTTTACTTTTAGTTATTTGATTGACAGGTGACTATAGAATGGCTCTGTGTGGAAGAGCACTAGTGATGGACCTGGTGAAATAGTGCTGAAGATAATTATAGACTGATCTCTACGCTATGTGATAATTTATTGGCTCTGGCCCCAGTACAATAAAGCACTAATTTAGGCTTCCTGAATCCAAGCCTAAATCACAGGATCGTCTCTCCCTTTTTTTTCTCTGGCTTGTTTCTTTTTTCTCTGCTTTTTCCCCTTGCAACCTTATTATAATATAAAAGCACAGAGCTAATAACAAATATTAATTAATGTAAAGATGGATAGGACATACAGAACTTACCTTTACAATTATTCCACTGCAATTGTTCCTGTTTTTTGTTTTCCTTTGACACAATTAAAAAATCATTATATTGCCGAAAAAAATACATTTCCAGCTGCCAAGAAAAATGGAGCAAGTCATGTGAAAGCAGTGTGAAGTGTAACGGCAGGTTCTTCGAAACACTGGCAGTAAATTCATCTTTGCCCAGAAGAATTATGTAAAATATCAAGAGTCCTAACATTTAGGGTAAGCATTGAGCAGGCTTTATGAAAAATGCTGTCAGCTGTCACAAAATCATCCTCTTTACATGCATCTCTTTTCAGAATATTGTCTTTTATCTATTTTTCCCCCCATAAACAAATTGCTCAGCTCTGGAAAACAGATTAGCTGAAAGTTTTGTATTTTGTTGTCCCAGTTTTTCTTTCAGGAGAGTTATACTTACACCTATCACGGTGGATGGTTATGCTGGAAGCAATTTGCCTCCGTGATTTTTGAATATCCTCTTTCAGGGAATTTGAAATCTCTTGTTTCTAACTTATTTGTTTGGTAAGTTTTACTGAAGCGCTAAAAAAGAGAGCGCCCATCCACACACTCTAACCATCTTCGGCCTATTAAATGCGGCAATTTAAGATTCCCACCAACAACTAATCCATCTCTTACTCAAACAATTCACCATCTCTGATATTGAAATGGTCAAATGGCTGGGGGTGAGAGGGGTTTGGAGAAATATGAGCACTGCAACAAATCCTGAAGGTCATCAGATTTCAAAGCGTGGGGACTGACAAAGAATACACTGCCAGCAGCCCTTTCTGATTTATACCAAGAGGGTTATCTCAAACACCTCAGCTGACCTCATTTGTAGCAGCATGGTATTATTACCAGTACCCTCAAGTACATCACTTGTATTTACTAAGAAAATTCCATCTCTGCTGGGATAGTTAAAAAAAAAAAAAAAAAAAAAGCACAGCATGATAAGACAGTAGCTAAATGTATACTGATTGCAGTAATTGCATCCATTCCTCTGTCAGAAAGTCTTGTATTGTATTTCTAATATGTGCTGATAAGTGCATTCACAACATGATTAACTGCCTCAAGACAAGAATGGCTATTATGTTTAACAGACTGATTAGCAAGTGACTGAGCTGCAAACTGTACTCCTAGTAAATTGGCTGCTTTTAAATTACAGCAGCTTTTTATTGTTCCATTTTTAAAATGCAATGGTTTGTTCCACATATGCAATTCTTAACTGATGATCAGTAACAGAGGAATACCGAGCTTTCAACGTTTAATATTCTAATCTCAATTGAAGTGTTTCACGTTTTCCTTTTAATTACAGTGGAATCTGTACCATACACCCCTGTTGTTCAGCAACCTTCTGTTTTATGTGACTCCCAAAAAGGATCCCAGAGTATAATTCTAATCCACCTTTATTAGAGGGCCTACCTCTATTAAGCAACCAATTTTTTTTGGTCCTTTGAGTGGCCAATTAAGAAAGGATTTACTGTATTCTTCCCAGCATCTGACTGTAAATCCCTCTCCGCACCATTATGCGTTTCTACCCTGTGCTGTTTCACAGCACCTACATTAATCCTCAGAGTGGTGAGAAAGTGGGATGGAGCACTGGACTTTCACCTCTGAACGGAAGCGAAAGCGGGTCTTTGCCTGAACTCACTTCAGGCATTCCAACTTGAAAGCTCTGTGCCCGCTATAACAAAGGCCATTTATTCCTCCACTGTAAAGAGCTTTCACTTAACCCTCTGTGCTTTATAATAAAGGCTGGGATTTGGGTGTCTAACTCCCTTAGGCTCTCCTGAAAATCCCACCCAAAACTCCTTCTACATGTTTTCACTGAATGTCTGTTACATAGAGATGTATTATTAATTATGATGTTGTATTGTACGGCACCTTGAAACCCCACCATGGACCTGCACCCCACTGTGTTAGGTTCTGTACAAACTGTGTTTGTACAGACTTTCCCCCCAGTGAGGATGTTCCAGAGATGAATCCTTGCCACTGAACATTCTCAGGATGGTAGGTGACTCAACCCCTGCTAATCCAGATGAGATTGGCGGGATATAATGCGAAAGATGATCCTGCAAAGATTATATTGTGTTTGATACTTGACAGATGAAATTTATCTGTCTCTGAGCCTTCTGCTCTCCTTGTCTTTCCTGAGTACCTGCAGAGAGAGAATTAGGAATTGCTTTTTGCTAGAGACCCCTTACCTAGGGGATATTGAGGGGCTCTTGAAGGAGCCCCATCCAGGTCTCTTAGATTCATAGATTCATAGATACTAAGGTCAGAAGGTACCATTATGATCATCTAGTCTGACCTCCTGCACAACGCAGGCCACAGAATTTCACCCACCCACTCCTGCGAAAAACCTCTCACCTATGTCTGAGCTATTGAAGTCCTCAAATCGTGGTTTAAAGACTTCAAGGAGCAGAGAATCCTCCAGCAAGTGACCCGTGGCCCATGCTACAGAGGAAGGCGAAAAAGCTCCAGGGCCTCTTCCAATCTGCCCTGGAGGAAAATTCCTTCCCGACCCAAATACAGCAAGGAAAATCATAATGGCAAGAAGCCTTTGAAGAAAAGGGATATAAAACAAACACGAATGGGGAAATCCAAATGGCTCAAAGCATACACCCAATGGAGAGAAGGAACTTCTGATGTCTTGGCAGGAAGCCACAGCCGTCATGTCACTCTTTGAAAACTGGGAAGGAAAACTGGTGCACTGTGGCCAATTTTCCTTCTACCAGCAAAAAAAATATAAAGAGTAATTGATCCTGGACACTTATTATCCCTAGATCTCAAAGCATTCCACAAAGTTGGGTAAGCAGCAGCATCCCATTTCCACAGATGGGCAAACTGAGGCACAAAGCTATTAAGTGATTTGTCCAAGATCAGAAAGCAAGTCAGCCACAGAGCTGGGAAGAGAACCCATGAATCCTGGTTCTCAAGCCGGAGCCATATCTGTGGAATAGCAACTACCTTACTCCAATTATGATATCCAAGACTTTGTGTAAACTATTGTTGAGTGCATCCATCAGATGCATTGGCCTACACAGTCACTGATAACTAGCACATTGTTCTGTTGAGTGCTCCAGGGTCCCAGAGCCTGTTCTATTTTATTTTACTGCACTGACCATACGAGAAGTTGAGTTAATGGATATATGCCTGATCCTGTCCCAATTAAGTTAGTGGGAGCTTTACAATTGACTTCAGTGGGTACAGGATCAAGCCCTATTTGCTGAAAATAAATCTAACCTGTGTGAGGGCCATAAAAAAGAAATAGCAATAAACAGCGAGCTCTGACTTGGCAAATCCAAGTTCCACTTTTTCTATTACAAGCTACATTCAAAAAGGCCCTATAGAATACTGTACGATTTCATTAGATATATTTTTGATAAGCAGTGAGCTAAAATCTGGCCTCTCTCTGACATCTCCTCGTGGATGTCTAGCTGTCAGCTCAAGCTCAACAGAGCTAAAATAGCCCTCTTAATCTTCCCCCCAAGTCCTGCCCGCAACCTCCTTTCAACAGCATATTGCTGCCTGTCACTCCAGCTACGTCTACACTGCAGCTAGAAGCATGCTTCCCAGCATGGGTATAGACATGTGCTAGCTCACTCAAAGTAGCAGTGTAGCCAGAGAAGCATGGGTGGCAGCTCAGGCTAGCCATTTAAGTACACACCTACCGGGACCTCTTGGGTACATACTAAGGCACCTGGCCTGAGTCCCCACCTGTGCTATCCCCAACTATCCTGCTATTTTTAGTGTCTACCTGGACTGGGAAGCATGCTGCAATGTAGATGTACCCTCAGGTCCATGACCTGTGTAGCACCTTCAACTCAGACCTTCTGCTATGTCCTCACATCCAGGCTATGTCAAACGTTGCAGATTCTTTCTTCATAACATCTGTAGGACACGGTGGCTTCTCCTATCATTCCACACAGCTAAACCTCTCCTTTAGCCTCTCATCACCTCGTGTCTCACTACCACAACATCCTGTTCTCTGCTCTTGACAAATGCCATCATGCCCCATTCTGAATGCTACTGCAAAGACTATTCCCTAGCCAGTCGCTTTGACATCGTCAGCCACCTCTTTGCATCTCTTCACTGGCTCTCCCTTCTCTCTCAAATCAAACAAACGACTTGCCTTCACTTTCAAGGCCCTTCACAGTCTACTGCCACTCTCCCTATTGTCTCTCATTCAGTACGGAAAGGCCAGCTGCTGCCTCCAATCTACCCATGATGCCAGCTTCCATCGGCCACGTGTTACGTTTTCAAACAAGCTTCATGCTTTCATAAAATCACAGAAGATTAGGATTGGAAGAGGCCTCAGGAGGTCATCTAGTCCAACCCCCTGCTCAAAGCAGGATCAACATCAACTAAATTATCCCAGCCAGGGCTTTGTCAAGCCGGGCCTTAAAAACCTGTAAGGATGGAGATGCTTTCTCACATGCTGTCTCCAATGCTTGGGAAGCGCTTCCCACCAACATCCGCAAAACCAACGCATAGCAGTAGAACCTCACAGTTACGAACACCTCGGGAATGGAGGTTGTCCGTAACTCTGAAATGTTTGTAACATTATGGTTGTTCTTTCAAAAGTTTACAGCTGAACATTGACTTAATACAGCTTTGAATCTTTACTATGCAGAAGAAAAATGCCGCTTTTAACCATCTTAATTTAAATGAAACAAGCACAGAAACCGTTTCCTTACCTTGTCAAATCTTTTTTTTAAACTTTCCCTTTATTTTTTAGTAGATTACTTTTAACAGTACTGTACTGTATTTGCCTTTTTTCCCTTTTTTTTGCGGGAGTGTGGGGTCTCTGCTACTGCCTGATTGTGTACTTCCAGTTCCAAATGAGGTGTGTGGTTGACTGGTCAGTTCACAGCTCTGGTGTTCATAACTCTGAGGTTCTTCCTTCACACTCTCCTTTTTCATGACAACACTGTGCACAGACCATGGCCTATCAGGCTAACCAATATTGTCTTATTGTTTCCTTGTACTCCTCTATCTGTTGTCTCTTGCCTTATACTTAGATTGGGGCAAGGACCATGTTTTTGTTCTGTTTCTATACAGCGCCTAGCAAAATGGGATCCTGATCCACGACTGGAGCTCCTAAGTGCTACGGTAATACAAATAAAATAATAATTATTTTTGTGTACCCTTTTTGCTTTCTCATAACCACTTTCAAATTGGTCTTAATTCAACTCAAACCCAAATGCACAGAGCTCTTGAAGTTTTCTGATACAGAAAATGTATGGGTTGACTGCCACCAAATGAGATCCTGTCCTTTCAGGGTTTGGAGAATCCTAATTGTTGAGGAAAATTACACAAAGAAGTGTAAACTGCCACACAAACAACCACATAATCTACACATGATTAAGGAGCTAATCGTAATCCTAATATTATTTTAGAATTTAGGGTAACATTTACGGGTTCATTTGTTGAGGAAAATTTCCAAGGCAGCAGCACTCACAAAAACTGCATGTGCCAGCAGGATATGACCATGAATACATAATTAATTATTATTAGCAATGCTGTAATTAATATCAGTGCTAAAACAATTCAGAATTCAAAGTGCTCTCCTGTTTTCTCAGGAAATTCATGGCACAGAAATCCTACAGCATGAAGCAGTTTTAGCATCTGTCCGTGGATTTGGTATTAATTGTGGTTTTTGAAAAAAAATAGTCGTTATTTTTAATTGACTTCTGAATGTGAAGAAAACTTTCCAGATTTTTTCCTTGGTTTGTAAACAGAACATTGAAACAGTAGCTCCAAGACAAAGGAGAATTCCACCATACATCCGATTGTGACATTGACTCTGAAACCTAATGATAACATTGAACATGTTTTCGCTCTTACACTGCTGATCCTTTTTGTGAAAAACATCAAGCTAATGTCCTTTATGAAAAGATGTTCAATGGATATAAATCTGCATGTTTTAAAGAGGAGTGTAATTTAAAGTTATACCAAATATTTATATTAGGGAGAAACAATGAAGTCTTCAGCATAGGGCTGCGGGAGAGAAGGAAAGAGAAGATCTAGGGTAACTGGCAACGCTTTGGGTGGTATGGAAGATCACATGGGGAAGGATCTCAAAAAGGAATGAGGAAGATCTCAGAAAAGTGTGGGGAGATTTTATTTTTAAAAGACAAAGTTGGGTGCAAAGTGTCTCACTTTGTTTAATGATATTCAGTAAAAACAGAAATAATTTACTAGATAACGTATTAGTGCTTCCATGTGTGTTTTTAGTGAAGTGGCTTTAGAATAAATTCTGCAGATTCTCCAACACTTTCTGAAGAATCAGAGAGAAAAATATTCATAGGATTTAACAAAATTTCCTGCAGATTTCCAGTATCCCTTAGCATTCATAGTTTCTGTCTCTAAAGCCCTGCTCCTACAAGCTACCCCACAGGGCAGATCCTTGTACCTACACGGAGCCCCCCTGAAATAAAAGGGGTTCTATGGAGGCAGAACAGGGCCTGTAGAATCAGGGTCTAGGTTACTTTCCATTATCATCACCATTTATTATTTGTATTGAGGTAGCACTTAGGAGCCTCAGTCACAAACAAGGATCCCACTGGGCTAGGTGCTGTACAAACACAAGAAAAAGAGGGTCTCTGCCCCCAAAGAGCTGCAATCTAAGAAAACAGCTTACAGTCTAAGTACTGGAGCCATATCCTCATCTTCTGTGTAGTCTTTATGCTCCAGCTACTACATTACCTATTTTATTACTGTGAAAAGAAAAGGGGGAAATGTAGAAAGACCTGGTAGTAATGGTAAGTACATGGCTTCAGGATTTTGTATTGCTTCTAAAAATCTTTTTTCAGCAAATTCAACACCCAAACCAGCAGAACATTTCAAACCAGCAGCCTGATTTCAATCTGTGAAGTCTGTGCAATACCTCACTGAAACCTCATTTCATCAAAATGCCTTAAGGGCAGCTTTTGCTCGCCACCTGTAACTTGGAGTGATTGGAGTAAGCTGTTAATTTTAAATTACACTTAATGGGAAATGTTCCGGGGGAAACATACAAATTAAAAAAAGATAATAAAGCCATTGTCATTCATTCTTACCATACTCTAAATCACATCAATTCTAAGCTTCCTTTAACAAACTGCCTGCAGCTGGCATCTCAGATGAAGAACAGAAGGATATCTTTCATGGAACCAAAGCGACAAAAATCAAGGCTTTATTTTTTTGAAAAAAAAAATTGCGATTTTTCTTTGGCTTGTATGGGTTTTTCCCCCTCCTCCTCCTAACATGGTGTAATTTTTACTGCTGACAAAAAAATATATATTGATAGCCCTGGAATCTGTAGGAATGGGGCAGTATCCCTTTAAATAGGTTGTGAGCCCTATATTGGCCCTCACTATCATCTGTGATCCAGAAGCCACGAGATCCCTGCCAGAGCAGCAGGGGAGCTGGGCAGAATTTCATTTCCTGGGCTTGAGGGAGAACAGAGACTGCCCCCTCCCTAACCCAGAAGGCATGGGGAAGGTCAAGGAGGAGGGGGTCTATCCCCTCTTGGCACTGGCTCGAGGGAGTAGTAAACTCTGCCCCATAAAGAAGGTCTAGCAGTTGACGTGCAGCATACATGGTCCTGGGTAGAAAATGCCCAGGGCTCCCTTTGGCCCTCCACTGGAGTATGTCTACCAGGCACTCGAGCCCTCAGTGGACAGCATGTTATCTCTGCACACCTCACGATCCCATAATATTTGCTGGGTACCCAGTTCCTGATGGAAAAATTAGACTTCTGGTCCATAAAAGAGCGATTACAGGAGACCGCCATAAAAAGATCAATCAGGCATACGCCTACTGACTAACTCCCCAGGGCACTGTGTTACATTGGAGCACCACGCACGCCCAGCTGAGAGCGGACAATACTCTCACTAAATAGTGAGAGGGCGAATGTTATGGCTTTTGTTATGATCCAACCCCAGTTCAAATTCTGGTCACTAAAGAGATCAAGTAGGAGTGGTGGTTTTGCCGTTGAAAGAAAAAGCAGATAATGTGGCATCCCTAAAACAATTTATCTTAAATTAAGAGGCCCAGGTGAATAGCAAGGATTGTCTCTGAGGCGAAGGACAGATGACTCTATCCCCAGATGATCACGATAATGGGCCTTCCTTAAAGCCTCTTTTTGTTTAAAAAACAACCACAACAAAAATTAACTCTCTTCTTTCTCCATGTATTCATCTAGGCATGGGGGTGCTGAAAATTCAGACTCTTGTTCTTTTGATTCATACTTAATGCCAAAACATTTGAACATATAGCACAGTTTACAGCGCACACGCGTCAAGAGCTTTTTAAAAGCACAACAAGCCAATTACACAGGCTCAGTCTGCAGCTTTGAGATGCATGCACAGTAAATGAGAGGGATAATGGTGACAGTGACTTTCCAGCAGGAGAGTGGGGTATTTACTGGAGTAGCACTTTGACTATCTGGCACACACATATGATGAGATATTCAGATTCCAAATTACTCTTTAAAAAAATGACTCCCCCCCCCACACACACACACACAAAACCTTTTGCATTCCCTGGGTTCCTAATGAAGTGACTTTGCTGGTGACAGAGGTAAAGGGATAACTAATCTTGCTAGAATAATAATACTTGCACACAGGGTGTAATGGTCATCATTGATGCATGATGTTTGAAACTGCCAAAAGAAACCCAGTTCAGGGCCGCTCCACATACCCCAGCCCTGGAGTGAATGGAGAATCTCCATAAGTTTGAGTGGTCAGATAGGCCCTGAATCCAGTGGGACAACTCACATTCTTAAAGTTGGTCATGTGCTCCGTTCATACAGCAGAGAAGATCTGATATTTCACCCAATAAAGGGCAGTCCTCAATGTTTGCATTAGCCTTCACATTCAGCAAACCTTAACTACTGGAAACATTATTCCATTGGAAAATCATTCTCATGGAAAATTCCCTTCCAAATATAATTTCCACATAAGATCTCAGTTAGACCCTAATACTGCACCATTAAAGTCAGTGGGGGCTTTTCCATTGACTTTAATGAACGAGGAATCATGAACTAAACCCTGACCTAGATTATGCAGTCAAGAAGGCTAATGTCATTTTGGGCTGTATAAGTAGGGGCATTGCCAGCAGATCGAGGGACGTGATCGTTCCCCTCTATTTGACATTGGTGAGGCCTCATCTGGAGTACTGTGTCCAGCTTTGGGCCCCACACTATAAGAAGGATGTGGAAAAATTGGAAAGCATCCAGCGGAGGGCAACAAAAATGATTAGGGGACTGGAACACATGACTTATGAGGAGAGGCTGAGGGAACTGGGATTGTTTAGTCTGCAGAAGAGAAGAAAGGGGGTTCCAAAGAGGATGGATCTAGACTGTTCTCAGTGGTAGCAGTTGACAGAACAAGGAGTAATGGTCTCAAGTTGCGGTGGGGGAGGTTTAGGTTGGATATTAGGAAAAGAATTTTCACTAGGAGGGTGGTGAAGCACTGGAATGCGTTACCTAGGGAGGTGGTGGAATCTCCTTCCTTTGAGGCTTTTAAGGTCAGGCTTGACAAAGCGCTGGCTGGGATGATTTAGTTGGGGATTGGTCCTGCTTTGAGCAAGGGGTTGAACTAGATGACCTCCTGAGGTCCCTTCCAACCCTGATCTTCTATGATTCTATGGAAGCTCCTGCAAACTATGCACCAACAGGGAATCACTTCGCCTCCACTGGAAAGACAACCTGTCACAGGTGGAAGAGAACAGTCACTCAACGTTTCACATTAGTTTAGGACAGGATGTGAACGACACTGTCACTTGAAGTTACAGGGAGAATTTAGAGAGGCAGAATGTAATTTACTAAATTCAAATTTGTCTAGGATACTAGAATTAACAGCCCTACTCTTGCAATAAAAAAAAACATTATGGGGTCTTCAAAGACCATATGGGGACAGGATCTTCATTTTCTACCTCACAAGAAAGTTTTCCCTTGTGGCATCCTGAGCCATTGCGTCAGTTCTGGTACGGATGAGGAATTGCGCCTGCTGAACTACCAGCAGCAGTAAAGCATTTCTCCTTGTGTGTGAGTGTGAGTATACATACACGTCTATATTCTATATTTTCCCCTTCTTCCCTTTTCTTTATTCTCCTGAACCTTGAAAAAAATAATAAACTGTGCAATTAAAAAAGATTTGAAGATAATGCTACTTACAATCTCCATAATAAATTTATGGAAAAGATATTTAATTATAACCATAATGCTCTGGAAACTGTTTTTATTGTCATTAAAATGTTAATTACCCTTCACCAGGGTTACTAACAAACTCTTGAATTAAGAATTTAGGACAGATTTATTGAGAGTAAATTTATTTGCATAAATTACAAAAATATCTACTCCCCTGGCGCTTCATCTTTAAATGGCAATACCTTCCAAAGAATAGCTTGAAACATACTCTAATAGGCTACGGAGTCAATGCCCATTCCTGCAAACACTTACACGTGATTTTACTTTACTCATGTGAACAAAGTTAAGCATGTGTGTAAATATTCGCAGGACTGGAGTCTATAATGTACTGTGCCCCTCAATCACTGGCAACGGAGACTGAACCTGAGGCTTCTGGATGTAGATGCATGACTCACCCCTGCTTCAGCTAAAAGACTCCCTTCTGTTAATCAAGGCTGCAGCAGGCTAAACTGCGGTCCAGCCACCGCTAGAAGGTGACAGCATCACACTGAGCAGCTGTGGGTTACACTTACATATATACATTCACAGATTAGGAGTAAGTGAATCAGACACAATGAATAATCTATTCATTACTCATCAAATCTATTTATGACTCATCAAAAATTTTACTTCATTTGCATCAGGTATATATACCCTTAAATTTCAAAGTGTTTTACGGAGGTAGGTAGGCATAATTGTCACGATTTTACAGAAGAGGGTGAGATGAAAGACAGAGGGGTGCGGTGAATGGAACACTCACAATAAATCACTTGCCTGAAATCTACAGACCAAAAATCATTTGGGGACGATATCTGGCAAATAATTTAAAACGACAGATAAAGGTGGTCACATTGCAAACAGCGTGTGGACAATTCACAAAGAGAAGAAGAAGTAGAATAAATCATCCACTACAAACTATTCATCCAAAGCTAGAAACTATGTTCAATAACTCACTTATGCTTTGTTCTGTCACCTGTTAGGATACAAAACAGAACAAAATCATTGCAGAAGCATAAAAAACTTACAGTTTTATTCAGCAATATTTTGTATGATTTGCAGGTGTAGGTGATAGATAAACCACGATTCTTGCTGCTTGCAACACAGACCTCTATAAAAATTCTTGTAAAATATGTACAGTTTGGAAAATGATCCTATATTATTATAGATATTAAATATAAGAATAATAATGACAGACATATATTCATTACTTGGATAATGTAACAAAGCTGTTCCAGTGGAACAGAAGAGGCCCAAATTGAAATGACTGAGCATTAAAAGGAATTTAGGAGAAATTTCTTTACTTGGAGAATCTTTAACATGTTGAATAAGTGCTGCCCTGAAGAGGGTGTTCAGTTGGGTACAGGACTGGTGTTAGACTGGTAATATTTATGGATGAGGCAGCAAATGGCACACTAATAGAGAGTGTAGACAATACTAAGACTCTCTCTGTATTTGAAGGGTGTAAACAATAAAGAGAAAGAGGAATTATTGAGGGCAAGATTGCACAATTTGCCCAATGCTCTGTGAAAGGGGCCTGGCAGACACATACCACTCCCAGGGCTGCTGAAGAGAAGCGGGGACAATCTCACCCATCACTACCTCGAAGCTCACAGAGTGACACATTATCACTTTGTGGCATGCACTCTGCCTCATCCATTCCATGGTACTGTCCATTTGCTTCTCAGTGGGAGCAAGGGTTGCAGAACATGACCCTAAATAACTTATTCAAAGTCACATGGGGACTGTGGCAGAACAGGGATAGAACACAGATCACCTAGCCAGCTCCCAGTCCAATACCATAACAATAAGTCTATCTTCCTGTATTAGCCCTTCATCATTAGCCTATACAAGCCACTAAGACCTGAACTCCATCTACTAAAACATTTGCCATGCCAAAAGATTCCCACTCCTGCCTACTCTCCGGGTGATGCATATGGTCTCAGTGGGTTAGCACTAAGCGTCCTACGTTGCAAGTTTAGCTCTACAGTAAATGATGAGTCTAAAACTCATGTCAGTACATCTGCAGTCTGGCACCAACTAGAATGGCAGCTGCCAATTTGAGTAGGTGTCATCAATGATACTGTTCAGCAATACCAATGGCCATCTGTTCTTTCCTCCTCTGCTTCTACCTAACAAACTGTTGAAAGATCAAGATATTCTGGAACAAAATGAGGACTAAAATTTGCTGGGGATGGTAGAACAACTGCCAGCTTAATTCCTGGGTGGCGGGGGTGCAGGATGGAAATTCAACCCGCTTATTGAGGAAGGAAATTCTGACAGGGGCTTACGGTCTGGGTGTAAGGCAGAGGGTAATGGAGAAAGTACAGTGGCTGCAAGTTAAACCACACAACGGCAGTGGCTTTAACAGACTGTTTACTGGGTAGCTGCTGAAATGAACAGGGAGCACAAAGGGTGTGCAAGAGGCAGGAACAGTTGAATGCTGAATGTTCTTTAACCAAAAAATAAAGGCAAGCTGGACCTTGCTTATTTGTGCAGCTGCGGTGTGTGGGGTGGGAACGGAGACTAGTTTCTCCGCACAAGTGCAGTGTCTTCCACATTGTAAGTTTAACTCTTTACAGCAACCTAAGATTTTGATGCTTAAGTTAAATTGCTAGCACAGCGAACCCTTCCAGGATCCTCTACCACAAAGGAGAAAAGGAATAACAAAATTTTCCCCCTCTTTCCATGGCCTTAAGTTAGACATGGGCAGTTCTGCCCATGTTTTGGTACGAGGTAGATGGTTGTGCTTTGGGAAAAATCAGATCTCACACCGGTGGCTTATCAGATAATTTTTGTTAAATAAAATAGTAACAACAAATCCTGATTCTGCAGCCCTTGCTACTGGAGAGCACATACACACCAAATCACCCCAAGGGGCTAATCACTTGAGTAAGAGTTACTCAGCTTGAGTAAGGATTGTAGAATCACGGTGGGGGAGTTAGAGAACATAAGAACGGCCATACTGGGTCAGACCAAAGGTCCATATTGTCTTCCAACAGTGGCCAATGCCAGGAGCACCAGAGGGCATGAACAGAACAGGTAAACAACAAGTGATCCATCCCCTGTCTCCCATTCCTAGCTTCTGGCAAACAGAGGCTAGAGACACCATCCCTCCCCATCCTGGCTAATAGCCATTAATGGACCGATCTTCCATGAATTTATCTAGGTTTTTTTTAACCCTGTGATAGTGTTGACCTTCTCATCATCCTCTGGCAAGGAGTTCCACAGGTTGATGGCGCACTGTGTGAAGAAATACTTCCTTTTGTTTGTTTTAAACCTGCTGCCTATTAATTTCATTTGGTGACCCTAGTTCTTGTGATCTGAAAGAGTAAATAACACTTCCTAATTTACTTGCTCCACACCAGTCATGATTTTGTAGACCTCTATCATATCCCTCCTTCGTCGTCTCTTTTCCAAGATGAAAAGTTCCAATCTTATTCATCTCTCCTCATATGGAAGCTGTTCCATACCCTTAATCATTTTTGTTGCCCTTTTCTGAACCTTTTCCAATTCCAATCTATCTTTTTTGAGATGGGGCGACCACATATGCATGCAGTATTCAAGATGTGGGCATACCACGGATTTATATAGAGGCAATATGATATTTTCTGTCTTATTATCTATCCCTTCTTAATGATTCCCAACATTCTGTTCGTTTTTTTGACTAACGCTGCATGACAGGTTTCAGAGTGGTAGCCGTGTTAGTCTGTATCAGCAAAAACACCACCCTATATCGGAAACCTACTGACCGCTATACTTACCTACAAGCCTCCAGCTTTCATCCAGACCACATCACACAATCCACTGAGACAAACACCTACAGGATCTCTATCAAGCATTCTTAAAACTACAGTACCCACCTGGTGAAGTGAAGAAACAGACTGACAGAGCCAGAAGGGTACACAGAAGTCACCTACTACAAGACAGGCCCAACAAAGAAAGTAACAGAACGCCACTAGCCGTCACCTACAGCCCCCAACTAAAACCTCTCCAGCGCATCATCAAGGATCTACAGCCTATCCTGAAGGATGATCCCTCACTCTCACAGACCTTGGGAGACAGGCCAGTCCTCGCTTACAGACAGCCCTCCAACCTGAAGCAAGTACTCACCAGCAACTACACACCACACAACAAAAACACCAACCCAGGAACCAAACCCTGCAAGAAACCCCGGTGCCAACTCTGTCCACATATCTATTCAAGGGACACCATCATAGGACCTAACCACATCAGCCACACCATCAGGGGCTTGTTCACCTGTACATCTACCAATGTAATATATGTCATCATGTGCCAGCAATGCCCCTCTGCCATGTACATTGGCCAAACCAGACAGTCTCTATGCAAAAGAATAGATGGACACAAATCTGACACCAGGAATTATAACATTCAAAAACCAGTAGGAGAACACTTCAATCTCCCTGGTCACTCAATAACAGACCTAAAAGGGGCAATTCTTCAACAAAAAAACTTCAAAAACAGACTCCAACATGAAACTGCAGAACTGGAATTAATTTGCAAACTGGACACCATCACATTCGGCCTGAATAAAGACTGGGAATGGTTGAGTCATTACAAAACCTAAACCTAATTTCCCCAATACTAATTTCCCCCTACTGTTACTCACACCTTCTTGTCAACTTTTGAAATGGGCCACTCTCATTACCATCACAAAAGTGATTTTTCCTCCCTTGGTATCCTACTGTTAATTGAATTGTCTCATTAGACTGACCTCACACTTGGTAAGGCAACTCCCATCTTTTCATGTATTTATACCTGCTCCTGTATTTTCCACTCCATGCATCTGATGAAGTGGGTTGTAGCCCATGAGAGCTTATGCCCAAATAAATGTGTTAGTCACTAAGCTGCCACAAGGACTACTCATTGTTTTTGCTGCACAATGAGTCGATGTTTTCAGAGAACTATCCACAATGGCTCCCACATCTCTTTTTTGCATGGTAACAACTCATTTAGACCACATCATTTTATATGTATAGTTGGGATTATGTTTTCCAATGTGCATTACTTTGCATTTATCAACATTGAATTTCCAGATCATTTATGAATATGTTGATGTTGGTTGTGGCGCCAGTGGTCTGGAGGTGGCAGCAAGGGGGAAATGTGTATAATACCCCCCCCGCCCCCCCAGCCCCTTAAGCCCAGGAGGAATCAACCAGATCTGGAAAAAGGGGTAAACAGCAAGGTGGCAAAATTTGCAGATGATACAAAACTACTCAAGACAGTGAAGTCCAAAGCAAGACTGTGAAGGGCTACAAAAGGATCTCACAAAACTGGGCAACAAAGTGAATGCAGTCTCAGAAAGGAGGTGTTAACTTTCACACGTAAACTCTCCCTCCCCTTAAAGGGAGGTTGCAAGGGCAGCCATGGGCTGTGGGGAAACTATGGCTACTCTGTTCTGCTGAAGCCTCCCTTCCCTGGGGGCTCAGAGCTGGCACTCTGTTCCCATGCTGGTGGCCCTGGCCTCACACAGGCCTGGTGGTTTTGAGGGGACTGCCCCTCCCCACCCCCATAATGTTCATTCCATAGTGTAGAGCATGATTAAGAAGCCAGCAGTTTCATGCATGGAAGGAACACAGATTCCCCTTTTATCTTACACCTGGCCTATACACACAGTGAATGCATATAACTATTCCTGTTAGGGGTGTGATTTTAAACCAGTATATTACTACAACCCTTAGGGCTTGGCTACACTTGCAAGTTAGAGCGCATTAAAGCAGCCCCAGGCGCTCTAACTCCCGATGTGTCCACACTGGCAAGGCACACAGAGCGCCTGGACTCTGCAGCTGGAGCGCTTCTGGTAATCTACCTCCACGAGAAGCATAAAGCTTGCTGCGCCTCGGCTGAAACGCCCCAGCGTCAGTGTGAACGAAGTGTTGCATTACTGCGCTGTGATTGGCCTCCGGAAACGTCCCATAATCCCCTGAAGTCAAGTGTCCACTCTTGTCCTTGTTTTTGAATCACTGCAGGAATGTGGATATGCCCTTTCAAAGCTCCGTTTCTGACAGCCGGCTGCTTATCTGCTCCAGGACAAAGCAAACCGTTACTCTGGAATGCTGCTTGCTGTGAGTGTGTGAGAGAGAGAGGCGGGCGCAAGGGGGGGGTCTGCTGCTGTCTGAACTTACAAGACAGCCTGCTGACATGCTCTCAGCCCCCCAAAACACCGACACACAACACATTCTCTGTCACACTCCACCCCACCCCCCACATTTGAAAAGCACACTGAAGCCACTTGCACACTGGGATAGCTACCACAAGGCACTGCTCTTTGTGACGCTGCAAGAGCTGCTAATGTGGCCACGCCGGTGCACCTGCAGCAGACAGTGTAAACACAGGGCAGCGTTTCCCCTGCTGCGGTCTCCAAAGGGTGGTTTAACTCCCAGCGCTCTCCATCTGCAAGTATAGCCACGCCCTTAGCGTGCATGCAGTTACACAAGTGTAAAGATTCATAGATTCCAAGGATGTCCTATAGCAGCACAGTTATTCCCCTTAGTGTATAGGAAGAGCCATACAAAGCACATTTATACCGGTATAACTGGGTCCACACTAGAGGCTTATACCACTGTAACCATAGCGGCAGAGTTAAAGCAGTATAATCTTTTTATTTAGACAAGCCCTTGGACCATAACACCTGCTTGGGGATTCTGCATTCATCCCCGTACAATGAGAAATAAGTGCTACAGTCCAGTTCTGTAAACTTTTGAAACCTCTGGGACTGGAAGCAGAGAGGTGTGGGGGGATCAAAGCCCCATAATATAATTTTCTGAGGAGAGGTACTGTCTTCTCTACATTTTTGCCCAATCACTTTAAAATTCTCAGCTGGCGAAGAAGCTTAACAAATCTAAAGGAAAATTTTCATTTCACTCTTACATTTTAAAAATTTAAATACATTTGTCAGACAGGCTTTTCATATTCTCACTTCCAATTTTTCCAATAATCTGTGTGTTGCATAAAAAGACATGTAAAGAAATTCCCATTAGTATGAAAGCACAATAGCTGTCTCTCTGATTGCTAATTTTAATCTTTTCTCTATTAATTTTAATTACTCTTGCATCATTAGTTTCAGAAATAAACAATTAACTCGTATTTAAGGTAAATGCAGCCCACAAAACCAGTAGAACAAATGCATAAATAGTTTTCAAGGTAAATAAATTCACACGATAGTATTCCTTAGCTAAGCAGTTAGCAAATGATAATTTCCTCCAAATGTATACAACACTATACGCTGAGCTCTAACTCTCATTCTACAGTATCAGTGTATCACGTTGCATGTTACTTTACAATGCATATGCATTTCAAGCAGTCATTCCAACGTTTGTCAATTTCAGAAGATCCAGCTAAATTCTGTGGCTTTAGCTGGGCCTTGCATAAAATGAGGAGCAAGAGATGACTGATGTGTAGGGAACTGGCAGCTCTACAGACAATGCTCACTAAGGCCCTGATCCAGCAAAGCACTTAAGCACCTGCTTAAATTTAATCACAGGGAGTCCCTGCAAGATCAGGGCCGGAGTTGATATTCTCTGGGGTGCTCTCCCAAAACTTCTCTGGTGGCTCCATTAGCTTCTGCAGAAATAAAGGTTCCATCTTTTGGAAAGTTAAAGTTTCTAGCCCTTGCAACGGAAGAGAACCTTCTGACTGTGACCACAATGTATGGCTGCCTGACTGAGACTGCAGAAAGATGGACAGGGCATCCTAGTATGCACCGTAGCCTGGGTAACATGTTGGGAGAGCAATGAGGAGGCAGTATAATGTAAGCATTCAGTCTTATTGACAGGGCCAGCTTGTCTTATGTTAGACATTGAATAGACTTGGAAATCTACCAGGAGTAACTACCTCGGAAATATTTGCAAACACATTTCCCCACATGGATACTTCAGTGCTTTCTAGTTTCTAAATTAAGCTGGTATTCTTAAATAGAGGTGAATATCTCCAGCCTCACACTGCAACTCTAATAACCTGGAGTCACAACAAGTGCCAAATATTATGAAACCTGTAATGCCAGCTGTACTGTGACCAAGGGAGCCTTCAACAAAGCATTTACAATAAAGGCATTCCAGTGCTCCGGGTAATGTAATTTTAAAGTGAAGTGGATGTTCCCTTGTGCTATAATTTAAATGAATTATCCCCCCCTTAACAGCTTCTCAACAATACTGCATAGTAAATGATTGGAGAAATTCATCTGGGCAACTTTAATTAGGTAAATGTAAAATGCCTTTATGTAAAAGGGCACGATCATGCGCCACAAAACAAAGGCTTGGGTTTCTTTCAGTTCCAGCTTCAAAGAAAGTACCTTAACACAGGCACACACAAAAGGGGCCAGAATCAGTGTCCAGCTTCCACCAGTAGGTGCAGGCCCCTGAGAGCAGAAAGTCCATTGAGAGCAATGGTTGCACACGCCACCTGCAACCCCTGCTCCTCCCGGGACAAGGGGTGTAGTCAGCCAACACAAGTCACCAAGTGGATGGGGCTTGCCAAAAAAAGGCGATGGGGATGGGATACCTGTGAGAAGAGCACAAATCCCCTGTGCTGGTGGAACTCCTATGGATGTTATATCTGAGCCTCTTGCAGATGGAGACAGCACAACGACTCCATCCACCCACAGAGAATTTCCACCTGGGCACAGCTGCCTCTCTGGACGCAAGGATGAATCAAACTCCACCTTTTCAGCCTGATGTCTCAGTGTAAATTACTGATTTACCAGTTACTTATGCACAAATATATCCACAGAATGTTCTCTCAACAACACCTCAAAACCCCACAGTAAATCAGCCACCGCGTTTAAATCGGCTCATCTCCTCTTTTGACACACCAGTACGAAATGTGACAAGGTTTGCATGCAAAGTCATATGCAACTGACCCATGCCTTTCAGCCAGTAAAACACAGAGCAGCCATCTGATTTTCATCTCTGATGAAGAGCTGTGAAAAAATGTTCACAAAGATACACAACACCCTCTGTCTCACCTTGTCTAAGATTTCGTTTACCAAGTCAAAAATCAGAGCGGGTTTGTCAAAAGGTTCACTCATGTTTGCCAGCTATTCAATCAAACTGTTACCCGTTCAGTGGTTTTACATTATTTAAATCTCAAAATTGACTTCATTCAAAGGAGAAACTCAAAGCTAACATTGGGGGTTTGAACCTCATTGGGTCAAAGCCAGCAAAAATGTTTGCACAAACCCTCAAAAAGTGAAATTGCTGCTTTTCAAATACGTCTACCCAGAAGTTGCTAAAAATAATTTAAATCTGAGATGGAGTGTGACTGAAATATTTGTGTTACTTCCATTCCAAGAGCCAGGCATATCCCATGACAGAGGTTGACAGGTGTTGAAAAAAGAATCATTCAACATCATATGCAACATAGGAATTACCATATTGGACTACTGATCTAGTCAGTCCAGGAACCAGCCTCCAGCAATGGCCAATAATTGGTGCATCAGAGAAAGGCAAATTAAAATCAACAACTCTGAATGCACCTAGTCAATTGTGATTCAAGACACCTAGCGATGGCAACATCCCAAGTTACACCAACAATTCTGAGGGCAGGCGAATTACCAAAGGGAGTTTAACATCTAAAGAGAATTGAAGGGATGGTGTAACTTACATTTTTCTCCCAGCCTCCAGGGCATGTAAATGACACCAGCTCAGGGTCTGTCATTATGAGACGTTAATACGTGGCAAGCCGGACCATAAATCTACAGCTTTTCAGCCTGCCGCGCGCTGTCCCTCTGGACGCTGCTGCTGCACACGAAAAGTTCTCTCGTGCACTTAGACCTACTGCTGTAGCACTTTTCGTGTGCAGCAGCAGGGTTTATGTGGTGCACCAGAGCACTGGAGATGGACAACCCAGCTTGCTGTGCGCTAATTCATTCTACAGACACGCCCTTAGATGGAGCCAGTGGTGAGCTGGAGCCAGTTCGCACTGGTTCGCTGGAACCGGTTGTTAAATTTAGAAGCCCTTTTAGAACCGGACAACCGGTTCTAAAAGGGCTTCTAAAATTAACACCTGGCCAAAAGTGGCGCCTTAGGCGCCGACTCCGTGGGTGCTTGGGGACTGGAGCACGCATGGGGAAAATTTGGTGGGTGCACCCACCGGCAGCTCCCCGACCCGCGCCCAGCCCCAGCTCACCTCCACTCCGCCTCCGCCTCCTCCCCTGAACGTGCCGCCCTGCTCTGCTTCTCCGCCCCCCCGGTTTCCCGCGAATCAGCTGTTCGCACGGGAAGCCTGGGAGGGCTGAGAAGCAGGCGGCAGCTTCGCACTCAGGCCCAGGGAGGCGGAGGGGAGCTGGGGCGAGGGGGCGGGAGGAGGGACGCCCGCACCGCAGCAGGTAACCCGGGGGGGCGCGCAGGGGAACCGCTCCCTGCCCCAGCTCACCTCCGCCTCCCTGGGCCTGAGCGCGAAATTTTCCCGGAGCACCCAGGGAGTCGGTGCCTAAGGCGCCACTTTTGATATGATCAGTGGGGGAGCTCCCGCTCCCCCTGCTCTCCCCCTAGCTATGCTACCCGCTCCTAGGAGCCAGAAGGACCTGCCGGATGTGTCCTGGGAGCTTCCTCAGGTAAGCACTGCTGGGACTCCCCACCTCGCCCCCCAGCAGATCCCTCTGGCTCTTAGGGGCAGGGTAGGCACCCATTACGGTGGCCCACGAGACCCTCCTGCCCAGTTCTGGGCACAGTCAGGAGACAGGGGAGCAGGGTGGATGGGGCAGGGGTCCCAGGAGTGGGGGCGTCAAGGAACGCGGGGGATTGGATGGGGCAGGAGTCCTGGGGGCGGGGCACGACCCCCTCGTGGGGTGAGGAGGGAACTGGTTGTTAAGATTTTGGCAGCTCATCACTGGATGGAGCCTAATTAAAATTCACAGATTAACCATATCCTGTCTGTCCAGGCTACCATAGCTCTTGTTCAGGCCCTCATCAACTTGCCCATTAACTACTGTAATCTCTGGTTTTGAGGCAAGCCACACTGACCATCTCAAGCCTCTTTCAAACATTGCTGCAAGGGTCATCTTCCCAGCTCATCACTTCAACCAAGGCATACCTGCCCTCTTCATTGTCTCTCCCCGCTGGCTCCCCCTCCTCCACCACATCAAGTGCAAGCTCCTCGTCTTGGTCTTTAAGGGTTTTCACCACTTAGGCCTGATAAACAGGATGGGGCTATACACTCAAGCTCTCACTTTTGATCTCCCACTGATGGCAGCCTCAATCACCTGCCTGCCCCCTTTCCCCTCAGACATCCTGCGCTCTCTGTCATGCCCCACCCCCATATAATGCCTGGGAGAAACTCCCTGTCAAAATTCATAATTCATAACATTCATTTTCCTCTTCAATCCCACCTTAAAGCCAACCTCTGCCTGGATGTCTGGCACTGGCTAGGTGAGCTGAGACGTCTGCCTTCCTGCTAAACTCTGCTCATTTTATTATTACCTCATCCTCCTGCCTCATTTGTCTGTTTGTTCACCTGCTGCATCCTGTCTGACCTAGACTGGGAGCTCCCTGGGATGGGGACTGTCTTTCTTCTTCTTTAATCTGTTTAATCTTGGTTATCTACAGCACCCAACACACAGGATCCCTTACCTTTAATGAGTTTCATAGGCACGATCTAATATAGGTAAGAATACTAATCCCAACACTCCAATTTCCCACCTTCATATCTTATTCCCTCCTCCACCCTCATTCTATCAAGGGCTATTCTTTTTTATTCCTCTTCCCAAATCTTTTACTCTTACCTATTTCCTATCTGTACTGCTTTTTTAGCAAAATATTGTATAATCTCTTAACCTGACCAAATCATATCTAAATCTCTCTCACACACACACTCATGTCACCTACAGTCTGACACTGCAAGACCTGGATGATGGTTCTGACCCTAATAAAATGGAACAGACCCTTTCCAGGTGACATTTTGTAGTATGTATTTTTATAATCACAAAAATAACTCCTCCTGCATCGGAGCATCTCAAATATGGCTGCTGCATATTTAAATTAAATGTCAAGTGGAACCTCGTAGTTGGAAGCTAGTGGAAGATTTATTTGAAAGTGGATGATGGTCAGGGAAGTGGAGTTGGGAGCTGTAATTGATACTTATTAGACTTGGAGATTTCTGAAAATGGAAGGTTGCAGGGCGTTTGGGAATAATTCCATTCACTGTGCTCTGAGCCGTGACTGGCACATGTCAAAAAAATCGTCAAAAACCTATATCACTGCAATCATCCTCAAACTGTCCTTTCTGATTACTTTACATCTCAGATTCCACCTGTACTATACTCCAAGCTGTAACTGACTCTAAACATAAGAAACCCTCTTACTGTACTTCCTAACCACAAGCAGGGCCATATTTAGGGGCAGGTGACCCATGTGACTGCCTGGGGTGCCAGGTTTGGGAGATGCTGGGCTCGGCATGCTGTTTTTGGTGTTCACAACAAAAGGGGAAATAGAATGTTTGAAGGAAAATGTTTCAGGTATTCCGTATGTGGATTCATTTTTTTTCACTAACCTCATAGAATGTTCTGGACCGTTGTAGACTCTCATGGAACCTTCCAGACTTTGTGAGGACTACATTTTCCTCAAACCTCCTAAAATGTTGTCAGCCATGTCCTCGTGGGTATATAAGGGATAATAATGCATGCAAATCGTGCATCAAAGTTGTGAAATGGGCTACAAATGGAATAAAAAATAAGGTATTCAAAAATTTTACTAATGGAGCAGGGGGCATTGAAGACACTCCTCGCCTGGGGTGCCATTTGGTCTAGGGCCAGCCCCAAGAACAAGAACAAGAAAAAGGAAAACTCTGCCCCATCTTTTAGGATAGTCAAGAAAACAGAATTTACAGACTCCAGGGGTCATACTTTCCTCTTCACTAGAGACAGACTGAAACAAAATAGTTCAGTCAAAGAAAGACACATTTCCTAGTTTCCCTTCATGACGAAGTTTAAACGGTGTTTATGACAATGTTTGTTGGATGATGGCAGGAGGTTGAGAAGAGAAAGCAGCTTTTGAGCACCGATGAGGCTGCTGTGGGAATTTCACCAACACCACGATCCCAGAAGCCTAATGGCAACCTGCAGCTTTCAGGCAATGTGACTGAGAGGACTAGCCACTGTGAGATCTGAAAATCTGGGAAAATTTGGTGGGCTTCATTTGAGCTGTAAAGGCCACCTGCCACTCTAATGGTTCAGCGTCGTGCAGCACCATATCATGCCCACAAGAGCCACTGCACCGTAAGATCTTCATGAAAGGGTCTTTATACAGCTGACATATCTTACCTGCTGTGCGCTTGCAGTGATGTATATATTTATTTCGGTGGCAAGCACTTTGGGGCGGGACTGTCTTTTTGTTCATTGTTTGTATAGCGCCTAGCACAGTGGGGTTCTGGTCTATGCCTGGAGTGATACCACAATACAAATACTAATTAGTAATAACACAATTAAGAACAAGGGGCAGGCTGGAGAAAGACGATGATGGGACATCCGGAGTAATGGAGAGACAGCAGAGATTCACCTTGTGTCAACTATGCCAACGGTGACTAAAACAGGGGTTCTCAAACTGGGGGTCATGATCTCTCAAGGGGTCACAAGGTTATTACGTGGGGGTCGCGAGCTGTCAGGTTCCATCTCCAACATCTCCACTGTTAAATATTTTTCAAAAGTGTCTTTAATTTATAAGCGGGGGGGAGGAGGTCACACTCAGAGGCTTGCTGCGTGAAAGGGGTCACCCATACAACAGTTTGAGAACTACTGGATTAAAACGATACGAATGTCAGTGGAAAACATGCTCTACCAGCAAGACTGTGTAGCAGCAATGAGTGGGTGGTCGAGGTGAGAAAAGGGACACAAGGAGCCTCCCCCCTTTCGAATCCTGCCCTGGCACAGAAATCAGGAACCATCAGTCTTCTCAGCCTGGGAGCAGCGGGACTGTGTGAAGCTAGTCTAGTGACAGGGTGGTGGAGGGAGTAGGCCATGGCCCTGCAGACAGCCAGAGCTGGGTGGAAAAATGGTTTCCCCATCCTGTGAAACTTTGAGATTTCCAAAAAATGATGTTGCTGTTCCACACCAAGAAAGAGACTCTTGATAGGCTGGTTCAAATCCCTGCTCTTCCTGGCCAATAAGGCAGAACAGGGAGTCGAATGTGGCTCTCCCACACCCCAGGGGAGTGCCCTATCCACTAGACTATTGGCTATTGCAGGGGGTCTCCCTCTCTCTGACCTGGAATTCCATTCTGCCCCCGAGAAACCTTCCAACACAGGTTAATAAAAAAACGATACATTTCTGTAAAAAGTTGCAGTTTTGACAAACAGCATTTTCCTGAAGAAAAAAATTGGTTCCTGGCTAGTTTTACAGGCAGCATGGAAAGGACGTGGTTGACACTCTTCCCCGCTCTTGCTATCTCTGTGTGAATCTGGTTTGTGTCTTGAGGACTATTTATATATTTCTACAGGCTCCTTCCCGCTGTTTATCAATGTAACCTTACGAAAATCCCCCCCAGGACTCACTCCACAGGCCCTGCACACAAGAGTAGCAGGAAGGCATGCTGTCCCCTTTTAGACAGTATCACGGTGACTCCCTGGGCTCCAGAGGCACCAGGTGTGCCTTGAGCACAATGCCTCCAGGACCTCCTTATGATGCATGGCAGCTTCAAGCTACAATTTAAACCACAGCATCAAGGCAACCAAAAAAATTGTACGTCAAGGAAAGAAAGAAATTTGAGATAAAACGATATGATAATAGCTCAGAGACAGCTTTCTTCTACTGCTCTGCCAATTCCTCCTCCACCCTCATATAAAAGTGAAAGGCAGCACAGTCAGCTGATTTCTGTTAAATCTGCATCCACCGGTCTCCGGTTTCTACTGAAAAACCCCTTTTAAAAAAGCCCAGTAAACCACAGGGACAGATTGTCAGTCTTCACAGATTCAGCTCTTCCATTTCCAAGTGAGAGTGAAATACACATGATTTTGAAGAGGGGAACATAAATTTCAGCTCAGTTTAGAACTCTGTGGGCAGTAAAGTACTCTGCCCGTTAAAAACATAAATTAACATTTAAGTGTGTCTGATGAGAGTCTGGTTCTAATAGGGAGCGGGCACTAAATCAGAATTATGGTAATGCTCTTTCCAATCCCAGTACGTGAACCTCGTCTCTCCTGATAAAATATACTTACAGTTAATGTATTCAGAGATGATCCCAAAAAAAATTAATGGTGGGGGGTATGTTAGTTCACACAAGCTTTTTACTTTTCCAGTTACAGTCTTAATAAAATAAATGAATAAATAGCAATAATACAGCACCTTCCATCCAAAGATCTCAAAACACTATGCAAACAGCAATGAACGGAGGGTAAGTCTATCCTTGCAGTGGTACGTAGACTACAGACACTACAAGCCCAGCTAACTTGAGCATAAACAGCAGTGCAGACAGTAAGCGTTGCTGAGGCAAGTCAGGTAGAATGTTCTGCACGCCTGAACCCTAAGGTATATACCCTACACGCTCTCCACAAACACCCTAGCAGCGCCTTCTCCATCTACACGGCCGTTTTTAGCCATGTAGCATCCTGCTGCCTGAGACTTTCCCACTGCCTCCTTCCTCCCTTCTAGAGCCTTTCACTGCAGCGTGTAGCTGCACATACCCGACATGCTGCTGCAAGTGTAGGCAAATGTAGTCAAGGTCTTAGTCTCACAATGCCCCTGAGAGTTTGGTACAAAGATTTATCCTCAAATGAGAGGCTCAGATACCACGACGATGAGAGGAAGAATAGCCCAGTGGTTAGGGTGCTAGCTTCAGACTTGGACGTTTCAATTCTCTGCTTTGCCAAAAGCTCTCCGCAGACCTTGGCCAAGTCGCTGTTTCTCAGTTCTTCATGGGGATTACGGCATTTCCCTAAATCAGAGGGGAGCTCTGAGGGTAAACATGTTAAAGATTGCGAGATGCTCTTATATTACAGTAATTGGGGCCATATAAGTGCTGACATAGAGGGTGTTGTCCGATGGACCCCTGGAGAAGTTGGAAGGTATGTAGTGAATGAAGCATGGGATTGCAGAAATTAAAATGATGGTCTCCTGGTGAAGGCTGTTGAATGCATATAAACACCTAAGATAGCTAGGTAGGCGCAAATGATAGACAGATAATCTGAGGCACAGAATTTATCCACAGAGACTGCAAACAGAACTCAGGTCTCCTGGGCCCTATTCAATAGCTGCATGGACTATTGCAGCCATGAACCAGTTCCACAGCCTAAAAGAGGAGGCCTCCTCCTGCCTATTTCTGTGGGATTTTCCTGCATCAAGCCCATTTCCTCAGATTTGGCACAAAGTCCATTTCTCCTCTCAGAATCACACTGAGGTTTCCCTACATGCGTGGATCTTCCAATGAGGCCTATGGAGACTATGGGCATATAGGGGCCAGGTTCTCAAAAGTGTTCAGCACCCACCCTCGGAGGCAGATTTTCAAAATTTCTTAGCATGTTAGGTGTGACGCTCCTTGAAAAATCTGGCCTCGCATATCACACATGGGAGCTGTCGAGTGCTAAGCACTTTTGACACCTGGCCCTGATGGTGGGTCCTGAACCCTTGAAAATGCAGTCATAACTGAGTACCAGAATGCAGATATCCACCCTTGTGCACCTAGCCATTGTCATTAGCCCCGCTCAGAGATATGTTAATTGTGAGGAAGCGCCAGCTGCAGCTTTCTACCATCATTATTTTAATGCCAGTTTATTTATATAATAAATGCAACAAAAAAAACCCTTAAAGAACTGACTGTAATTCCCCTTCTTTTCTTTTGTGTGGGTGCGGGCAAAGAAGAAGAGAAGACTACTGGGCAACTCTCAAAGTCTTGACACAATTGGTAACAGATTTCAAGATATCACCTCCCAGGAGGGAACTTTCTAGGTTGAGTTTTAATCTAGAGTGAAATTTTATAATAAGGATTTATAGTGGAAACACTGCCAGGACCTTAATTAATAACACAAATGGTGCCACTCTAATTCTAGGAGACTTTAACCCTAAACATTTGCTCGCACGCCAGCATAATCATCTTTTCCTTTTAACAACACACAGAGTCTAATCCTGAAATCTTTATTTACCGCTTGCTCTGGGAAAACACCCGCTGAGTAAAATCAAGAGCGGATGATTCCTCCTATGTTCAAATAGGAAGCCATCCCAGACTGTGCTGAAGTGGCAGGAGGAATCAGACATCTCTGTGGTACTATATCGCCTTCCCTTGGCCTCCCAGAGATCATTCCTGCGTAGGAAATGACCCATACGGGGAAATGAGATGGGACCAGAATACAGGTTAGGGGCATGACCAGCTAGCTGTATATTAGTTACTATAGTCATGCTGTCCTAGGACCAGGGACGCCAGAAAACAAAGCAGATAAGGGCATCTGCAGGGATGCCTCTTGTCTCGTGCTGATCCCATGAAATCCATAGTTTCTTAGACTACTTGTATGCTGTGACAGCAGCAGAGGTGGCAAGGGTTAGCTGAGTACTGAATACATACCCACCAGTGTCAGGCAGGTTTGTACTCAACACGGCTAAGCCATGCTGCCGTTGCCTATGTTACTATGTCTACATTGTTCAATAAAAGCTAGCGTGAGTACATATACATGAGCTGGGAATCACACCCTTAACTTGTAGTGTAAGCGTAGCCTTACATTGGAGCCCCTAGCTTCTTCCATGGTGGAGGCAACCCCAGCTCTCTTCCCCAACAGAAGAATAAGTAGGTGAAACTTGCAATTTTGACCCTCTCCTATGCCAGTTATTCTAGAATAGGGGAGAACGCTCTAATTTCACAATATTGCTGTAAAACAGGCTCATCTTGTTCTCTTACTTTGATATTATTCAGGATGAGCACTTAGAATCATAGAATCGTAGGACTGGAAGGGGCCCCCTGATGTCTCCTAATCCAGTGCCCTGCACTCATGGCAGGACTAAGTATTATCTAGACCATCCCTCACAGGTGTTGTCTAACCTGCTCTTAAAATCATTTAATGACAGAGACTCCATAACCTCCCTAGGCAATTTGTTCCAGTGCTGAACTACCCTGACAGCTAGGAAGTTTTTCCTAATGTTTAACCTAAACTGCCCTTGCAGCAATTTAAGCCCATTGCTTCTTGGCCCATCCTCAGAGGTTAACAAGAACAATTTACCTCCTTCCTCCTTGTAACAACTTTTTATGTACTTGAAAGCTGATACCATGTCCCTTGAGTCTTCTCTTTTCCAGACTAAACAAACCCAATTTTTTCAGTCTTCCCTAATAGGTCATGTTTTCTAGACCTTTAATCATTTTTGTCGCTCTTCTCTGGGCTTTCTCCAATTTGTCCATACCTTTCCCAAAATGTTGAACCCAGAACGGGGCACAATACTCTGCTGAGGCCTAATCAGCCCAGAGTAGAGTGGAAGAATTAGTTCTTGTGTCTCGCTTACAACACACCTGCTAATACGTCCAAGAATGATGTTCTCTTGTTTTTGCAACAGTGTTACACTGCTGACTCATATTTAGCTTGTGATATACTATGATCCCTAAATCTCTTTCCACGGTACTCCGTAGGCAGTCATTTCCTATTTTGTATGTATGGAACTAATTGTTTCTTCCTAAGTGGAGTACTTTACATTTGTCCTTACTGAATTTCATCCTATTGACTTCAGACCATTTCTCCAGTTTGCCCAGATCATTTTGAATTTTAATCCTACCCTCCAAAGCACTTGCAACCCCTCGCAGCTTGCTATCATCCGCAAACTTTATAAGTGAAGTCTCTATATCTAAATCATTGTTGAAGATATTCAGTAGAACTGGACCCAAAACTGATCCCTGCAGGACCCCACTCAATATGCCTTTCCACTTGACTGTGAACCACTGATAACTACTCTCTGGAAATGGTTTTCCAACCAGTTATGCACTCACCTTATAGTAGCTCCATCCAGGTTGTATTTCCCTGGTTTGTTTATGAGAACATCATGTGAGACAGTATCAAAAGTCTTACTAAGTCAAGATATACCACATCTACCACTTGCCCCCATCCACAAGGCTTGTTACCCTGTCAAAGAAAGCTATTAGGTTGGTTTGACATAATTTCTTCTTGACAAATCCATGCTGACTGTTACTTATCATCTTATTATTTTCTAGGTATCTGCAAATTGATTGCTTAATTATTTACTCCATTATCCTTCTGGGTACAGAAGTTAAGATGACTGGTCTATAATTCCCCGGGTTTCCCTTATTCCCCTTTTTATAGATGGGCACTATATTTGCCCTTTTCCGGTCTTCTGGAATCTCACCTGTCTTCCATGATTTTTCAAAGATAATCACTAATGGCTCCTTGAGTATTCCAGGATGTATTTCATCAGGCCTTGGTGACCTGAAGACATCTAACTTGCTTAAGTAATTTTTAACTTGTTCTTTCCCTATTTTAGCCTCTGATCCTACCTCATTTTCATTGGCATTCATTAAGTTAGATGTCCTACTAAACTTGCTACTAAACTTTTTGGTAAAACAAACAAAAAAGTCATTAGCACTTCTGCCATTTCCACATGTTGTGTTATTGTTCTCCCCCACCCTCATTGAGGAAGAGGCCTACCCTGCCCTTTCTCTTGCTTCTAATGTATTTGTAGAATGTTTTCTTGTTACCCCTTATGTCTCTAGCTGGTTTAATCTCATTCTGTGCCTTGGTCTTTCTAATTTTGTCCCCATATACCTGTGTTATTGGTTTCTATTCATCCTTTGTAATTTGACCTACTTTCAGATCATTGAAGATCTCTAGGTTAAGCCAGGGTGGTCTCTTGCCATACTTCCTATCTTTCCTATGAAGTGGGACAATTTGTTCTTATGCCCTTAATAATGTCTCTTTGAAAAACTGCCCACTCTCTTAAACTGTTTTTCCCATTAAACTTGCATCCCATGAAATCTTACCTACCAACTCCTTGAGTTTGCTAAAGGCTGCCTTCTTGAAATCCATTATCTTTATTGTGCTTCTAACACTGCAATTAGCTTCTGCTTGCAAGAATCTTCTCTGAGCGTAGTGCTTATTTGGCACCCATTGGCACAGCATCAGAGCACCTCACAGCCATCACTTCCTGTAGTCTCACAATAGCCCCCCCCCCCACCCCCCGTGTAGGGAAGGGTGATTATCCCCCTTTCTACAGATGGGAACTTGAGGAACAGCACAAAAATGGCATATCCAAGGTCACACTGAAATCTGTGCCAGAGCCAGGAATTAAACCCAGATCTTTGAAGGCTAGTCCAGTGCATTAACTTCCTCCTAGAGGAACTAAAAATAATAGTAATAAATCATCAGCATCAGGGCAGGAAAATAAAGCTTGACTAACTTGGAGGAATCCAAATTGTCATCTTATTTGTGATCCACAGACAAATCAGATGAGTGCCCTATTTACTGGTCATATGACCCTTGGTGCCTCAATTTACATTTCCCCAGCTGCTCATTTTCTAGGTGGCACTAACTTACATCTCTTATTTACGACCTATCTATGCTGTTCTTTCCTCTGCAATCTACAAGAAGGCAAAAAAGATGCTGTTGAAATATAGGTCATAAAGCATCTCTGTGCGGTAACTCATGTCTAGAAAGTATGGTCAGTGACACAAAGAAAGATTGCCCTTCGATTCCATTTATGTAATCTGTAACACATGCTTCTGGATCTGCCATGTATGTCCCTGGGCATTATCAAGAAAATAGGATTCTTGACCTGGATGTGTATGTTGAAAATGCTGATTGAAAGCCAAAATAAATTGAATGTCAATGTTTCGGGACCAAGACAATGTCTGCATGACATAACTAAAGTTACTTAAAGTCTGCTTTAGACATGGATAGAGCGTGATAGCTACGAATTAAAGTAGATTCCATTGGCGAGGTTTTTTTGTTTTGCTTTGTTTTGTTACTAATACAATGAATGTCCCATTCTCCATTATAAGTAAAGTGGAAAATCAGTCTGCGTTGAAATATCAGAAACTTGCAATATGTGACACAACTGAACTGTGTTTCCAGGCCATCTGAATAAAACAGCAGTGGAATTGCTATACAGATCCCATGGTGCCCATGAATCTGTGATGTGTTTTTTATTTATTGTAGAAGACACCCATATGCACTGAGTTAGTCTGCCCGAAATCATCCACATGACAACGATTTAGGTAAACTTGTAGATATATCAAGCGGGGGTTTAGGATTGAATATGGAAAGAAATGGCTCAGTAAGCCAACAGAATGAGAGTGAAGATAGATTTAATATTTAGGACCTTGGAAAAAAGCAACCTATCTTACAATAGAAGAATAATCTTGCCAACCGTGTTCCTAAAGGCACTACACAGAGACACATTTCACTCTCAAAACTAGCAGCATGCCAGCTAGGAAGATCATGTTACGTTCCAAGCAAGGCAGTGCCCAGCCCTGCACAGGTTGTAAGAGAGGGTGGAAGACATTTCAGGGGGATATTTTCAGAGGCACAAATGGCAGCAACGCACGCACCCAGCTCAAGCTCAACTCAATGGGAGTTGTGCACTTTGCACACGCACCCCAGGGGTACAGGATGACATGATCCGGCACTTCTTTGAGCATAAGGGCTGCTCAAGGCTTATGCCAGGCCTACACTAGCCTTCTCTAAGTGGGTAGGAAAAGAGCAGGCCAGGCCAAAACCATGGCCCTCTGCCCCCCCCCGTCCGTTCCCCCACACACACACCGGCCCGCCCATACACCAGCCAGCAGAACTAGCCACTACAAAAGGGGACCAGACGTGGCTCTCTCTGTAAGGGTTTTTCAATGGCCATGCTCCCCAAAGTTTGTGGGTAAGGTAGTGCACTCAGTACCCATAGCATGGATCTGTCCCAGAGTGTGACGTTGCAAGGGGCCCATCATCTCCGGGACCTGCTGCTGGCAGGCTGCCTCTCACCAGATCATTCATGGCTCAGCCCACTGGCCAAGTCACAAAGTTCAGGGTGACAAAACATCCAACTCAAAATACAAACGCAAAAGAGCCATCAGCACCCCTCCCTTGGGTTATTCCTTGGCCCATCCTTTGGGTTCAGTCTTCAGCCCCACCCTGGGCTCAATATTCCTTCGGTGAGGCTTGCATGCCCCTTCCTCAGGGGTTGGTAGGGGGTCCCAGGCCCACCCTCTTCTATGGAGTTCCAGCCCAGAGACCCTGCAGTAGTAATCAGCTAGGTCTGCTTCTTCAGACATGCTGCTATTTCCCTGGGCTGCTTCCTACCTCCACGCCCGCTTGTTCCTGCTTCCCAGCAGCTTGTGTTTCACAAGGCCTTCCTTTGACTCCCAGGCCTCTGGCTCCTCCCTAGAGCCTTCCAGCTCCTCCTTTCTCTGCTGAGCTCATCAGTCTTCAACCTCTCTCAGGCTCTTCCTCAGTTGCTTCTGATTTTAGCAGAGTTGCCTCTTATTGCCTCCCTTCCCCAGGGACTCTGGCAGCTGCCCCTAAGGATTTCCCAGCTCACTGTGGGTCCAAGCTCAGGGCTTCCCACACAGGAGCCTGTGCTGCTCCTTGTGGGTTCTCCTACCTGCAGGAGAGTCATGCCTTCTCTGCAGACTCTCCCCTCACTGTATAGCCTTTTCCTAACCCTTTCCCAGCTGGCGTCACTAATGATCCTGAAGTTTCCACGTCACCATCAGCTAAGGGCTAGCTGGTGGGTCACAGGCAAAGCTGAGCCTGGCTTGCCTTAAAGGGCCAGCCAGCCAGCCCATGATAAAGAGCAGTCCCATTGTTTGAAATGGAACTACTCACATGCTTGAAGTTAAGCCTGCACTTTAGTGTTTTGCTGGATCAGGGCCAGAGTGCTTGGCCCCTTGCAGGACCAAGCCCTTAGCCTCTCAGCACTTTGGGGGCCAGGACTCTTGTTTCGCACATAAGATAGTGCCTTGTCCACCATACGCTACCCATACAACGTCATAGAAATAATGGCCATATTAAAAGTGATGAAATTCCAAAAGGCCTCACCCTGGTATCATTTCTTTACCATTAGCTTGTCCTAAATGCTTCATCAACCTTTATTGCAAGAACTGCATTCTGAGTTTCAAAAAATGATGTCATCCACTGGTATCCAGGGGTTACACTCAGTGCACATCCAGGACTGAAGAGAAACTGTTGCATTTGTTTGGTCTTCCCCCATGTGAAGTGGCAACCCATACGTTCCCCTTCATTAGTAAGATGCCTAATGTATGTCCTGGGCAAATAACAGACGTTGGAGAATCTGAAGCAAACAGAATCATCACCCGAGTTCTATTTTTTTTAAAATAAGCAGATGTTTACTGTAAATTAAAAAGATATCTATCAAATCTGAAACATATTATAAAGCTATTCCTGAACTTTAATTATTACGAAGAACTCGTCTCCTGTGCCTTGTTCATTTCACACAGCTGAAAAAAATGTTAACAGCCTTCTAATTATATCAGTTTTCCACATTAAAAAAATTGGTTCACATTTTTTACTCTGTCTAGAGAAACTATGGATCATCTCACTATGTATGCACTGAATGCTTTGAATTTACATATCAGAAATACAAATAAGTGCAGTGACATTAGATCTTATTCCCTTTAATTTCTAACAAAAGAAAATAGTCCATTTTGTTTAGCCACCACAATTAAATTAGTTCATTTTTCTATCACAGGGTGCTTGATAAGACAATTTATCAAAGCTTTCATTGGATTAAGCTTAATGGGACATTTCTCTCAATAGAACAAAATGCCAAAAAAAATTATTTCATTAAAATCAAACAACTTGTGTTGCCCCTCCCTGTCTCTAACCCTTTTTGATTCATTAACATATGTATCAGAAGAGTTAATTGTACCTTTCCTTAAACAGACACCATGGTCTGAAAGCATTGATTTTGTTTAAAATTCAGCAGATTGTTTCAGTATGAACTTACATTGGGCACTGTTCTGTCTGGTGATGGCCAAAGTTCAAGTGGCTGGCATGTAGCATTTGGCAGGGTCTGGACCTGTTTGCCCATTTATTTACTTGTAGGCATTTCTATGGTGCTCATCAACGTGGTATCTGAGAGCCAATTTACAACTGCCAGGTTATTTGCAGCATATCAACGTGGTACTCCCTGTACTCCATGCTCCAAGTACATGATGAATATAGGAATGCTGTGATTGCCACAGGAAAGGTAATTTTACATGCAAGTAGTGGTAGTCACTTCTTAAACAGTCGCCTCAATATCTGAGCCTTACCATTGGCCTACAAAACCAATTCTGAAGCCTCTGAATAAGCTTTGCTCTGAGATATGGTTCCTCCTTCCAAGTCAGACTAGAGTTTCAGAATCACCTCTCTCGTTGTATTTTGACTTTTCCCTGTCTAGGCCTCCAACTGGAACCTGGAAGTGCAGATAGCAATTTATTTTAAAACTATCTGAAAAATCTCTGAACATCCACAAGTTTTCAGGTCACGTTCAGGATTGAGATGAAAGTTCCAGAGTCAGATTTTTGTTATTTCATCAGAACCGGATCACCCCACCATCTCTGGTCATCAAGGGCACTATCACAGGGCTCTGCCCATTCGGGGGGAGGGAGGAGAGCGGGAGGCAACCCTGCTTGCCCAGTGCGGGGTTGATACACCTCGTCACACAGTCGTCGAGACTCTCAACTGGGACAAACACAATCAGAGACTCCAGCCCTCTGGGTGGGAAAGAGCCAACGAATAGTCTGTAGGGTCTCTAGCAGTAATGCTCACCTTCCAGTGAGCAGTGGAAGGTAGGGGAACCTGGGCCCACCCTATTCCACCAGGTTCCAGCCCAGGGCCCTGTGAAGCCAGCAACCTCCCATTTCAGGATTCAAATATCGGCTCCCAATACATTCCCTGGGTCACTTCCTACCCTTAAATACACTTTGGGCCTGTCTTCTCTGGGCCGCAGCCTGGCATCTCTGTCAGTCTCCACAGCCGGTGGGTTCTCCATAGCGTCGTCAGGGATACCCACTTCAACATTCTGGAGGGCTGACCATTCTTCAGCAGGAGCAAGCAGCACATGTCCATCCTCCTCCTCAGACAGCCTTGATTGAGCTAACCAGCTTCCTTTTATCTGCTCCCTCCACCTACAGCAAGTGCAGCAGAGGCAAGGGGGTCATGGCCTCTTGGGCCCTAAGTGACTTGTTCGTCACTGCGCTTGCCCAGTGCAGGGTTGTTACACCCCATACAGACACATACAGGCAAGATGCCTGATTCTCTAAGCCCCTACCCATGTGTTGCTCTTGTTAAACTCAAACGAATGTAGCCCTGTGGATCTGAGGCACATACATCATTTCCAAGAACTTGGGATAACAGGGAAAACCGATCAGTCAGTCTGGCAAATATCCAGATCACTTCAAATGCTTACAGAGCAATAGATTCTAAGCCTCATTTTGGTTTGGGGACTACTTTTTTTTAAGATTGTGGGGCTGATTCTCATTTACATGAAGGCCCTTTTACCCTATCAGAGTGATGCAAAGGAGTCGTCATGTAAATGAAATTCAAGCCACTTGTATATGACTGGAAGAAACTACATATAACAATTAAACAATCTTTCCTCATAGAATAATAAGCAGCCTAGCAGAAGTGAAAATGCACAGTGACCACTATCTTCCCCCCACACCAACCACTGTAGCCTAAATGCACCCAGAGGAAGCATTTATCCTAATACCAGCCTTTCAGCGAGCCGCATCCTTTTCTTTCCACAGCCACCCTCTGCTCTCCCTCCCTGCCATCCTATGGAGCTTCTAAAGTTTAAGCTTGTCTATGATCAGCTGTATTTCCTAATTTACTATTCCATATCTGCTTTACACAGACTCTCTCTTACAGATGAGCAGACATTAGTGGCAGCAACATAACAGCGGCCCATATGCAAAGTTTGTTTGTTTGCATCATCATGTCCTGGGCTTCAACTCAAAGCCAAGAAGTCCTTATGGCCTCTGGGAAAAAAATGTCAAGAACAAAACCTCTGCTCTCTCAACTGGAAAGAGTAAGTCACTGATGATAAAGAGAGTAACAAATCCATGGCCAAAAAGAACTTCATGTTCGTAACTCTGCCACACAGCACAGCCACTTGGAACTTCACAGCAAAAGCAGGGACAAAAATTATATCTTATTTTTTAGCTCCTAAAGCACAAGCCCATATCAACTGACCTAATGAAGAAGCCCCACTAGCTACTAGCAGTGTAGAGTCTATGACACAGAGTTGGGCAGTTCTGATTCCATCCAGCAGAGGGCAAAAATACATACACACTGGTCAGCGGACCACAATATTATACACTATATAGTGTAACACTTTTCATCTTAGATATTCCAACCAGTACTCTCCACGCACTACTAATGTATTACACACACCTGCTTATGTCTATAGAAGAGCTGAAGTGGTGGTTCAAGGTTCAAGGCCAAATCATGGCTAGGATTTCAATTAACATTCAACACCACTGAAATCTCATGAGCTATTCTTGTAAGACGGCAATCCAAAATCTTCAGCTCGTTCAAATAATTCAGTTTGGGGTTTACACTTGAGCAGAATGTAGGCAACACAAATGGCTGTATAGACTAGTAAGCATTTTGCCAGCCTCTGTGGAGTATACTCAGAGCATATGTTCAATCCAGCATATGAACGTCTTTGAGTGTACTGGGCAGATCAACAAGGCTCTGGTTACAGATTTATAACAGTTGGAAGGAAGGTGATCATGGCAAGAGGCCCCTAACTCCGCTGCTGCTGTCTGAGTTTATTATACTTATATATTTTATGGATCACCACTTCCGTGACTCTCGATGTACAGTGTATAGATCACAAGAACGGGTAATGCTCTGAATACTCTGTGGGGCCCTGGTGGGAAAGAGTCTGGCTTATCTGCTCCTTTTGCTGAAGAGGCTGTTCCATGTCTGCAATTTTACACGTACTTTCTCATTTAAATGCTGCCTGTGTTTTCAATCCTGCTGTTGCCCTGTATTTGGTATTGAGCTATGCTGTGTTCTAGTGGTCTGCCTGCTTGGCTGAAGCTCTTTTGTACGCAACCCATGGGCCTTTCTCTTTCTTAACTGCTGTTCTCTTGTTGACTTGAGGAGCCATCTAGGTCAGGCAATTCATCTCAAAATAGACTCGTGGGCCAGTAAACAGACTAATAAGCTACATGTGCTTTTTTGGGCTAAAAGCCACTGACAAAATAAATTTGTTAGTCTCTAAGGTGCCACAACGACGCCTCGTTCTTCTTGCTAATACAGACTAACATGGCTGCCCCTCTGAAACCTTTATTAAGGCCGTGATTTTTAGTGTCTAGCAAAGTTATGAATTTAAGCTGCCAGGGCCGTCTTTTGAATGTGTTGTGCAGTTTTCCTTTGAGGATGAGGACGGATAGGTCCGATACAGAGTGAACACTTTGTGAAGACTGCACAAAACATTTCACTGACATTTTTGAAACAAAGTGTTTTGACTATTTGTTTTGAAACGACATTTTGTTTAAAAATTTTACCTAGATTTAAATAAAAAACCCAAACCCAAACCAAAAAGAGTAAAACAAACACCCAAAACGAAATAAAATAAAATGTTTTATTCAACCTGAAACATTTTTTCCTATTTTTCAAATTCAAACCAAAAAACCAGTTAGTCACGCAGCTCTAGTGAGCCCCCACTGAGTTAACTTTGAGGAAAATAAATTTGGGAAAGCAGAATGGGATTAAAAGCAGCAGCGTGATGAATTTCCCTCTCTTCCATCCCAGCCCACACTGTACAATAGTTCTAAAGATGGCTGCTCTACCATGTCAAGCTTCATGAGCACAACATTTGGAACAAATGGAGCTCTTCACTCTCCCCTCGCATTTTGAAGTGAAAAGTAACTTCCTCAGTTTGAACAACTGATAATTTTATATAAGTGAAACAGTGGCGAGAATTGCAGTAGGCAGGACTCTGAGGCTAACATCTCTATTCTTGAGAAAAGTACCTTCAAACCTCTTATAAATGTAAATAGTCAAGACCCTGGTGTTACCTCTCATCTAAGAGCAGATCTTCCAACATTACAGCACCCCTGCAACAGCTTAATTCATTGTTGACCCACATAGGAAGCGTCCCCTACCGAAACAGGTCTGTCTGCAAATCACCTAGGGAAAATAGGTGTGTCTATGCAAATCTGGTCTACTCCTGAAGTCTTTTCCCCCCAGTTCCTCCATAGATAGCAGGGGAGAACTCATTCAGACTCTAGTGTACTCATCTCAGTGAAGCAGTCTGTATGAAGAAGCCAGTTCTCATTAAAAGACACCTGTCTGGATCTCAATTGCGGTAGCTGTGTACAAACTGATTTTCCATGTGAATGGAAAGTACATTGCTCTTCGTCACACTAAGCACTTCATGTTTCTTACCATCTTTCTTATGGTACTCCTTTCAGGGCCGGCCTTTGGGGTGGGCAGCCAGGGTGGTTGTCCAGGGCGGCCTGCCAAAGAGGGTGCTGTGCGCTGACCCGGCCCTGCACTCTACTTGCACGCTGCTGGTTCCTCTCCCTCCCGGCCCAGGCCCTCCCCCCCTGCTCCTCTCAGCCAGCTGGCCGCCAGCTGAGGGCTCCCCTCCACCCTCATTACTGCTAGGCTTCCCTGTGGCACCCACCTCCTCCCTGGGGTCTCAGGCTTCTGCCAGGCCTGGGGCAGCACTGGTGGGAGGGTGCTGCGCATGCAGCTCCCCCACCCGTGCGCCCACCCCGGTCCTGCCATTATTCAAATGCAGAGGCCGGGGAGCATGGGGGTCCCAGACCATGCTAAGCAAGAGGTGGCACCAGTACCCAGTGGATGGACACCCCGACCAGTGGGTGCTCCTTGCTCCAGGTAAGCCCCCTCAGCCTGGGCCCCGTGGAGCAACGGAGTCCCTTCGTCCCATCCCCCCACCAGTGCCCCTGGTCTAGGGAGGGATGTGGGTTGGGTCCAGTTCAGGGGGTTCAGTCTGGGGAGGGATGTGGGTCGTGTCCAGTTTGGCCTGGGGAGGGATGCAAGTTCACCCCAGGGTGCCATTTTCCCTAAGGCCGGCCCTGAAGCCTTTTCAGAGATGTAAGACAGGAGAGAGCACATTCTGCTTAAGCATCGAGTTAATGTGCATAGTTTAGGTCTGTAGCTGAAACTAGAATGAAACTACCCACCCAGTGAGATGTGAAATCATATAAACTAGCCACAAACTGTTTCCAAGATTACTCATACTTCTCTAATACAGTTCACTGTAAAATGCTCAGCGTTCTACACGGGGACGCTCAGGAAAATTAATCCACATCAACTAAAGATATGAATTTAAAGTTGTAAGTTGTACTTTGAGTTGTAAGTCTGAGGGGGTGTACTATGGAGTCTGTATGTGCTACACGGTCACACCCAACTCTGCAGTTATCAAGTGTTTGTCAAGGACTGATCCCTCCTGATTGACCCCTCCTGGCCAGGTCCTCAGTAGTCTCTGGCTCTTTTAGGATAATGGGGAAGCAGAAGCTCCCCTGACTCCAGTAGGGGCTAATCAGCCCTAGCTCTCAAGCAGTCCGTGCCGGGGGTAGGTAAGGGAACCCAGGACTACTCACTCCTTCGGGTTCCAGCTAAGGGTCCTTGTTTGGAACAGCCAGAACCAGTCCTCCTCAGTCCCGTGCTGTTCCCTGAGCTACTGCCTACCTCGGTAGCTTTCCCCAGCGCCTTGCCCTATTTCTCCCTCTTTGGTGGACTGGTTAGTCTGGCAGCTTCTCCCCGTCTGCTGGAGGGATCCTCTCTCTGCAATCCCCTTGTCTCTCTGGCAGCCACTCCACACTCCTGCTTGCAGCCGTTTTATCCTCACAGCCGCTGTTGGGCTGCCAATCAGTTCTGGCTGGGCAGGCTTGCTTTGTTAACCCTTTGGCTGGTGTATACAGAACCCATGACAGGGTGTAAAGAGCTTCATGTTAGAAAGGAAAGAGCAGAGAAGACAATGAAAGGATTCAAGAATACAGGAGCCAGTGACAGTACAAATGGTTGTAGGTGCCACAAGATGCAACTAACTAACTGCCAAATGGAAGTTTCTTGCGCCTTCAATGGAAGAACAGCGTCCAAGGAGAGGCATAAGGTGGTCAGAACTGTGGGAGACAGAGATGATTTTAGCAACAGCCTGTTGGCTAGACAAGCAGCGGCAGAGGTTAAATGTAGGGAGACCAGTGGAGAGCAGGCAGCAGCAGCAGTAAGGAGATGCATTTTGCATGAGACACACTACAAAACCATGGCTCACTTTGCTCCCACTAAGTCAATGGCAGTTTTGCCATTGACTTCAATGAAGATAGGCATGGACCTTACAGTTGTATTGTACCACATCATCACAAAAATCAGGACTAGCTACATTTTTAGAAAAAACAATTGCGTGCATTGTTACTCCTCTTCCTCCCCCACCCTCTCCCTCTCACCCCACCCCCAGTTTAACTGGAAAGGAGTTTGAGATTGCATGTGATCAGGTAGAAACATACAGATTTTTCATCATCTGGATAAAGATTCTCAGTCACATGCCTTTCCTGATGAAATCACCACAAAAAGCCAGCATGCAAGGGGTGTCAGTAACAGAAGAGCTGAGCCAAACACATCTGGCTTTATAGAGTATAATTGTGCTATCAAGTGCCTTGTTGGTGTGTGTCTTTTGGAAACTAAAATATTTCATTGAGATATTTTGGAAAGGTTCCTTCTCATCTGCACGCAACTCATTTAAAAAAAGATGATTTAAAACAAAAGAAGCATTATCCAATATTACAAGTAACTGTTAGCAAGGCTCATTAATGCAATGCACTGAAGCTAAAATTGCTGCAATTCTTTTTCATAGCTAAACTACTATAATTAAACCATAGCTTCTCTGTGTTATTTAGCAAAGTAAATAATTACACCATGCCCTTGAGGTTTATTGTTAATTTGCAGCATCAGGCAGATATACCATTGCTGTCATTTCTAAAACTCCATTTTATGTGCCATACCTTCTGGCTTGTATTTACAGTGTCTGCTTGCTACTGTCCAGGAATGAACATCACAACAACTGCATTAACACACATTCCAGATCATAAATATAAATCATTCATATATATATATATATATATATATATATATATATATATATATATATATATATATATATATTTAAGTCAGCCAGCAACATTTTAGAGCGTATGGCTAAGGCCATAAATAGGCACCGTGGGGAAATTGGCTTGTTACCTGAAAGTGAAAGAGCAAGGTGTCCTGAGTTCACTTTCTACCTGCCCTTTGACATTTTTGTCTAGACACAGAAATGCCAGCATAGTAAGGCTATGGTTTCTTCCAGCAGAGCTGCTGCCTTGATGAACAATGTTCTACTAGTGTTCTATTCATGTACAGAGAAGTCCAAGCCCTAGGGCTCTCAGGCAGCAAGGGCTGTTTTCCATGTACATGAATTACACTTACTGACAGAAAAGCCTTTGGAAATCATCAGTTTTTAGGTATCCTGCCCATAACCACCTGCCTAGTTTAGTTTTGCATTGTAAAAGTTTCCACGACAGAAAGAGAAATACTTCAATGACCAAGGTGAGAGCGCGCCATCTCATTTCCAATGTGCAAATGTTTACAGATCTGGGATTTAAGATTGTGGACTGTTAGTTTCATGGTTGTTTCCCTACAAATATACAGTGACACTTCAATGCAATATATCTCAAAGAAATCATAATCATAAGTGGAGAAGGGGAGGGTGCACCATAGAATCATAGAATATCAGGGTTGGAAGGGACCTCAGGAGGTCATCTAGTCCAAACCCCTGCTCAAAAGCAGGACCAATGTCAGAATAATTTCAAATTCAGACAGGAAAGATTCTTAGGTTCATAGATCAGATGGAAACAATATAAAATAGGCAAAAACATATGTATCACCCCCAAAAAAGTGACAAAAAGATCCCACACCATTTATCCCACCCATCAATGACTCTGGGTTCCTATTCATTTATTTAAGCCAAGATTTACAAACTTGAGGGTCTACTGTACAGCACCTAAATAACAGCAGCCTGAATATTTTCAGGGATGCTGAGGAACACAGTTCCCTCATCTCTGAAAATCAGGCCTTTATTTGGGTGCTTAAATATGATTAAATATGGATTTAGGTGCCTAACTTGAGGCACTGAAGTTTGAAAATACAGGCCTGGGCCGCAAGGCTGCACTTTTTCTGGTTTTCACGTACCCTTTAATGGCTAAAAGAGGATACCTGTCTTTGCTGGAGAATTAGGGCAGTGTGTATGTCCTCTCTTTTGCCCCTCCCACCGCCCCTGAAGTCAAGAAAAGGGGAAGGCAGATAACTGCTCTGTATGCCCAGACTCAATCCAGAGAGAAAAGCCCCATGGCCTAACACTGAGCATCTTAATATTTGTAGGGTATGTCTACACTGCAATCAGAGGTCTGACTGCATCACATGTCGACATGCCCAAATTAGCTTTGATGAAGCCAGCTCAAACAACGAACAGCAGTGAAGCTGCTGCAGCAAAGTATGTATTTTAAAAATTATATGTTTCTCACAAAACTATGAGTCAAATGTGGTATGCACTGGGAGTTGGACTATAGGCCCAGATCCTGAGCTCGTATAAATCAGGCACTCAGATACTACAGTGATGAGTGCAATATAAGAACCAATACAAAAGAGAACAGAAATCAGCATAGTTTTAGTTTCACTGGAGCTATGCTCATTTACACTAGCTGAGGATCTGGCCCACTGTATTCTGCTTTATTTCCCATCCTAAATTATGAATGATATTCCTGTGTGTTATTAAAGGAGTTGTTACGTTCCAACATGGCTCAGAGCACATTTCAGCATGGGTGAAGTGATGTCTGTATGTTATTTCCTAAAGCCTGAATTCTCAGGTGGTGGAAGGGCCTCTTTACACTGCTCTGGTGTAACTGAGAATAAAACCTTAAGCATCAACCATGTCTTCAGTACTATATGGTATACAAAGACACAGACCCAACAGATTTAGGACTGACTTTTCCTCTCCAATCTTCACAGTAAATCAATAGAATTTAGAGTATGTGTGGAGAACAAGCTAAAACTCATGAGGTCCACCACGTGGATCAGAGTAGGGAACATAGTCCAGAGTTTGTAAGGTACTTTGGGAACCTTTAAAATGAAAAGTGCTAAACTGTAAGATACCTTTATTATATATTATGTAATTCCAACCCTTTTTTTCCTTGGAAATAAAATTTGAGGTCGATGTTACAATATAAACCCAGGGCCCACACCTTCAGGATTTTCTTGCCTAGGGAAAATAACTGACCTTCAATATTCAATAGCTTAAACTGTAAGCGAATACACTTTCCAGGTTGGTAGCATTCAAGTCAAAGGGCATCACGTTAACAGTCATGTTTTCCTATGGTTAGCACAACTCAACTCCATGTAGCTAATTATCAACAAGTCCTTCTAACACAGTATTGTGCAGCCAACTAACTCCTTCCAAATTAGGTTTTTTCCTGTTGTGATTGATAGCCTGGTTCAAAATTTGACCCTGGGAAACTTCCTCCTCTACTTTAAAATTATTTTCATTCCTTAACCAAGGAAAAATGCTTGAATATGAGGGGGCATCAGACCATATGTAGGCTATAATTTGTTTGATTACACTTTTGAGCAAGTAATGGATTGAAATACACAGAATTATTACTGATATTTTAGGATTACTAATGTCCACTATTGTTATTTAAGTGGCATTTTATTTAGCTTCAAATGAATTGCTACATGTATAAGCCAACTTCATGGTGTGTCATGATTCAAAGTAAATACTGTCGTTGTTACCCTATGACTAATATCAAAATCCTTTGACTATTCATGACTTTCTAAATTGTTTCTAGGACCTCCCTCATCTACATATAATAGCTACCATGGCTTGGAATATAATGGCTCTATTACCACAAAATAAATATTAAAAATAATTAAAATTGACACAAAATTTACAATATCAAAAACAATGTCCCTAGAATCCTAACGTCATTCATGGAAGATTGTGGCCTTAGCTCTGCCTCAGTATAATTGATTTCAAAATGTATTTTAATGTGTGTTTCTTGATGTTTGTACAATGCACCCATCACAAGATAAATCACTGCTAAATGTCAGTCACAAACACTCCCACCTCCGGAAAAAGCACATGCCAATATTCCTTATACTGTCCTTTTCTGGTGTTGTAGCAAAACTAACCCCATTGTGGCGCTGATTCAGGATGCTCCAACCCACATGCCCACTGATATCAATGGGACTTTAGCACGTGCTTGAAATTAAGCGCAGATTTAAATGTTTTCCTGAATTAGGGCCTGCGTCAACATGGTGGATCTCAGACTTCTCTCATCTAGGGCCTGATCCAAAACCCAAGTGAAGTCAATGGGAATTTTTTCCAATGGCGTCACTGGGCTTTGGATCAGGCCTCTGATGAGATGACCATTAGTCCACATTGCACAGATACAAATGGACCAAGTCTTCTCTGATTCGTAATGTAGAGATAGTTCTGTCTTTAACCCTCATAATATGTCCCTGCCCCAAAACCTTTAGGGTGGGGAATATCTCCTCCTCCTCGGGATTTGATGCCGCAGTCATCCTCCCTCCACTCTGAAAGCAGAACAAGCTATCGAGTGTCCAGGTATGCTCTTCCAGACACAGCCTAGTCCCCCCTTGGCTGTAACATGCTTTCACGTGTGTTCCATTACTTGCCGCTTTTCCACATCACTGGACTCTGTTCTAGCAGTAAGTTTCCACAAAATATCCCCCTCTCCAGACAAGTCTTCAATCTGATTATTCAAATACTTAACATTATGGAGCCTTATAAATCAGATTACCTCATTAGAGCAGGTATTTCTTTTTTACTGGCCATTTCTGGTTTCATTACAGTTAGTAAAAGAAAGGCAGGTGTGCAAGAGAATTTGTTTTATAAAGCTTTATAAGCAGCAATCCCTCATCTTGATTATGTTTAACAGGTAACTGCATTTTTATCATTTTTCCCCTCTCATAAGAATAGAATTAAGTGAGCCAGCTGGATTACAACGTTTAGATAATGAAAACACACTTTTCCTGGCTCTTCAGTAGATACCACAGGAGATGAGTCCTTAGACTTCATTAACCAATTGTACAAAAGAGCTGATCCCGTCAAACTTGTCTTTAAATGATGTTTTAAAATGTTGCTGCCAATAAAAGAAATAGTCTTTGGTGGATTATAAATGTGGTCCTTGGAGCCTTGTCTGTATCGGACTTCCTTGATTCAGTCTCCTTAACAGCTGTGTCCAATAATGCCTTTATAGTTAAGGTCCTTTCCTAAGGAACTGAAATGGGAGTCATTATTTGACGATGATAATTTCCTTTTTAATTTCCATTTGTTTCCTGCGGTGGGAACCTGCTTGGGTATCAGCAAGAGGAAACCTGCAAGGCAGCAGAAAGCTCACAAACAACACTGTAGAGCGAAGACAGGAAGAGCCTTGCCTTAGGGGATACACCGTATCCCTTGGGGGATATATACTGTCATATATGGCATGACAGAGGTACTAGGGCAGGGTGAAAAGCGCTCGCCTTATCAAAAACTGAGTAGTCTTTATCTTAGCCATATTAAAAAAAAAAAATCCCTAGGCCAAAGTGTGGCCCTAGAGGCCTGCAGACTACCCCCTTGCCTTTCACACGCCTACTGTATATGCCAAGTACCCAAGTCCATTATACTGACAGCACCATGTATCACTGCAATAGCATGAGTCCGTCTCATGATTTCTGCAGCCACAATGAAAACAGCCTCCCATCGATTGGCCTGGGCTTCCTGTTAGGTACTATAACGTCAAAAAGGTGTCTGGTTTAAATCTTATTGCTGTGGTTTTTGCCAAACATACACACATACCAAAACCAGTGGCTCCTTTTATGGTCTTATTTTGATAGCTCAGTATGTTCTCAGGAGACCAAGCAAACAAAAAGCATCATGTAAAATTTCACAGGCTTCCAAGTGATCCCCACATAGACAATGTCGGGGGCTCAGCTTGGTGTTTGAATTTTCCTCTGGATTTCTTGAAGGACGTTTGTGCTGTCCTGTTATAAATTAACCTGAGTCTGCAGACATCTTACTCACAGAATTCTCATTGACTTGACGGGATCAGGCCCATGAGCTTAGGAAAGCCAGGAGAGGTTAATGCACAAAGTTGTGCATCAAGTTCTATATAAGAAAACCTACAGATATTAAGAAATGATAGTTCCAGGGCATAGGTGACTGCTGGTTAGCAGCGGTTTAGCTACCAAGGTTAGAGGTATATCGGTAGCATATTAAGAATTCTTTGGAGGACCCCAGATCAGAATGCTGATAAGGAATGACTTCTACACCAACCCTCAACATCCCAAATTTCTTTAAAATCATAAATGAGGAAAAGAGAAAGGCTCAGCTCCTGCTGCCTATTTCTCCGGTGCCTTCTTTCCCTGCATTGTACTATGCCATATTCAACTGAATGGATTCAGGGTAGGGACTGTGTCATTGTCCCTGTGAGGCACCATGCAATGCAATTTTGGGGTCATGTTCAGATGTTAAAGAAGAAGAATATTGAAAGACATGCACAATCTGGGGGTATAACAGCAGTAATGGATGATTTTAACAGCCCATAGTAAACAGAAGACTATCACAGAAAGGCAAGGCTTAAATTTCTGCTGCTTTACATCTCATACTCCGACACCACTCCTCCTTTTCACAGGTGTAAATGCCAACACACAGCGCAAGGCAAGAGAGAATCAGGCCCACCGTTTATTAATACTGTAAAGCACTGGGGGTTTGAAGCAGATTTTGTTACCATTTATAATCTGAAAGAGGTGACTCTCCACTCGGTCTTCTAGAATACACAGGCGTTAATACAGGAGGGGAGGATGTTAGCTCCACTGAATATCAGTGACTACTGCACAATTAGGTTTATTTGCGTAAAAGAGCTTACTATCCTGGTGGCCACACATTGGTGTGGAACCCTATAGAGCAGTGGTTCTTAACCTTTACTGCAGCCTGCACCTCTCTGGTTCTCAAAATATGTTCTTGCACCCCTTATCAAAAATCGTTGAAGTAGGTCAGTTCTTTAAACCTGTTTGTCTATTACAGTAATCGTTAAAAAATGTATAATGTTAATTAAATACATAGGTTTGATGAAACAAAGTAGTGTACTTACATGCCTGTGCTTAATTTGTGTTTTCGATGATTTACCTCCTAAAAAAATCTGGCATGTCTCGCACCCCCAAAAAGGGCATCTCGCACCCCAGGTTAAGAACCACTGCGATAGGGGAATGATTTTGAGAAGAAGGAAAATGGTTAAAAAAATCAGACTGAAAATGAAAATGAGACCTGGAACCTGTCAACGAGCTGCTTAAGAACACCGCAAGAGCAGTACAAATGGTTTGTCCGAGAAGGAGATTTATAAAGGCATGGTGAAAGAGAGGAAGGCTCGGGTGCGTTCTAGCAAAACAAGTATCCTTTTAAAGACGAGAAATCCTGATTTGGAGGAAATTCCCCCATAGGGCAGCAGGCAGCTCTTCAAACCAGGGGACTGTTGTTGGGGGAACTGTGCAGGGTTACCTGCAATAACACCTCCAAGCAGCACCCCCACGCAATGGATGTGGAGGGTCTTGGGCAGCCATTCCAGTCTATAAGGGGATCCGGAGAACTCCACACCCAAGAGCCTTTCTTCTGTTCCTGGGAACCTGACTTAGAATCTAATTAAGGACAGTCTAGTAGTGTTTTCAGGTAAGTACCGTGTAACATGATAGAGTCAAGGCAGACGAGTGTCTGCAAGGAGAAAACTGTCTCACTTAGCTGCTGGAGATCTCTCAAAAGGTTAATAAAATAATAGATAAAGCTGAGAGTGAGCATCATTTTCCAAAAGCTTTTGATAAGTTTAATTGTATAAGAGCAGTGGCCCTACCATTGAGGGATACCTACAGCACTGCCCTCTTCACAACAATGAAGAGGTAACTCAAAGGAAGATAAAGTTCACCTTCATTCCGGTTTTCTGTGCCATTCACAGTTGTTGATTTAGTAATGGAGCACTGCTGTACCCCAGAGAAAGGATCCATTCCAGGCAGCTGCTCCAGTGTCCCAAGCAATGTAGTCGTTATCCAAGTAGGGGCCTCCAGAGCAAAAGCAAGAAGAGGATTTCACCAAGTGAAACAGCCTGACACAGCGACAGCAGAGAACTGAGGGGTATTCCTGTAAGTACTTCCAATAAATGAGCAGATGTGCCGCTCAGGAGGCTTACAGTGCATCCCAGCAAGAGACTCTGTCAGGAAATAAATAACCACCAACTAAGGGGCAAAGTCATCTCATGCTTATCTCCTCTTCCTACGGATCCCCAATACAATTCGCTTTAGACTCAGTCTGAGCTTTGGTAGGAAATTCAGATCAGTGCTTATTATTATTATTGTGAACTGGTTGGCCAGCCTCTATTCACTAGGACCCGCTCCAACACACAATGAAGTCAATGGGTATTGACAATGGGATCTTAGGTATTTATATGGTCTGCATTATCATAGTATCTGAGCACATCAAAATGTTTAGTGTAGTTATCCTCACAACACCCCTTGAGCTAGCCAAATGCTATTTTACCTGTTGGACAGATGGGGAACTGAGGCACAGAGAGGCTAAGTGACTTATCCAAGACCACAAACAGAGTCTATGGGAAAGCAAGAATTGAACCCCAGTTTCCTGAGTTGCAGGCTAGCATGCTAACCACTGGACCAGTCTTACTCACTGAATAAGGCTATGCCTACACTACAGCCTATGTCGGCATAACTTGTATCACTCCGGGGTGTGAAAAAACCACTCCCCTGCGTGACATAAGTTACACTGACATAAGCGCTCATGTGCACAGAGCTCTTTCCCATCAGCATAGAATGTCTTCCCCAGCTGCAGCGCTGTGCATATAGACATGGCCTCGGTCTCATATGGACCCACTCGATAAATAACTTAAATTTAGGGCAACCTAAATACAATTAAAGGTCAGCCTGAGTAGAACAAATACAGTCAGAGGAAACAACATGTAGTCAACCTGTAACAGGAGACCACCAAGTCAGCCAGCGTGGATGAGGTTTTGAGAGGACTTGATCGTTTCATTACCTCTACCAACATTTTGTAGCTATGCAAGCTAAGAAAATAAGGTTAGTCAAGCTTTGGGTTTCAGGGCATAAAATGGACACCTGCAACTGTTCGGAAGGGTGGTTTTTTCTATAGCATACCTTGTTTAGCTACTGCTGGAGGCAGCACCCCAAACTGGATAGAACAATGATCTGGCCTGGTAGGGAATATCTAATTGTTCAATCTTCTTTCCCCTCTCCCCAACAAACGCGGCACATTTTCTGCAAATATACTTGTCCGATCTAGTTAAATCCCTCTGCACTTTCCTTGGGAAGGGAGGATTTCAAAGTTTGATTTGTTTTAGTCACTACGTACTCTCAGTTATTCCCAGCAGCTCTTTCAGATGACAAGGTTTATCTTTGTCGCCACTGTGTCGCATTTTAGGAATCAGGACCCAACAAAACCCAAGATACCATTTAACATTGTGCACGTTAGTCTTTTTTGTTCCAGGCCTCTCAGCCGCATGGTATGACTCTCTCTACTAGACTGTTATATACAAAATGGTCCCTCTGGGCAATGCACTCAGTCAGGATATTAACTCCCTCCAGCAGTTTTCTGTGGCTCATAGTTATGTGATCCTCATAGTTTAAAGCATAGCTTGTAAAACATTTGTGCATATCACAAATCCATCACATGACCTGATATGGTTCAGCATGACTGGCAACCTCTGAACAAGAGAGAGAGAGAGAGAGACCTAGGATTAGATTCACTGAGCTGATACACATCAAGAATGAGATCCTTAGGTAGGAGAGAGAGGAAAAGCTTGAACTGCCCCTATTATTACATAAACCAAGACAGCACCATTCAGATTTGCTCACAGATTCTAAGAGGAGAAAATATGACTCCCATAAAACTCTTATTTATGGGGAGAGAGTTGGTTTTGTTTGCCTGACTAGTGCTTCCCAAAATGTACTGTTGAAGTACATTATTATCGCCTATTTTAAAAAAAGGCTCCAGAGGTGATCCTAGCAATTACAAGATGGAAATCCAGTAGCAGGCAAATTGATTGAACCTATAGTAAAGAACACAGTTATCAGACTCATAGATAAACATGATATGTTGTGGAAGAATCAATGCAGCTTTTGTAAAGGGAAACCATCCCTCACCAATCTATTAGAATTCTTTGAAGGTATCAACAAGCATCAAGACAAGAGTGATCATGTTGATAACATGTACTTGGACTTTCAGAAAGCCTTTGACAAGGTCCCTCACCAAAGGCTCTTAAGCAAACTAAGCAATCATGTGATAAGAGAGAAAGTCCTCTCAGTGACTGGTTAAAAGATAGGAAACAAAGAGTAGGAATACATGGCGAGTTTTCACAATGGAAAGGGGTAAATAGTGAGGTCCCCCAAAGATCTGTACTGGGACCTGTACTGTTCAACGTAATCAGTAATTATCTGAAAAAAGGGGTGAACAGTGAGGCTGCACAATTTGCAGATTATACAAAGTTACTCAAGTTTGGTAAGTCCAAAGTTGACTGCAAAGAGTTTAAAAGGGATCTTACTAAACTGAGTGACTGGACGACAAAATGGCAGATGAAATTCCATGTTGATAAGCACAAAGTAATGCACATTGGGAAACACAATCCCCACTATACCCCACAAAATGATGGGGTCTAAATTAACAGTTACCACTTAAGAAAGAAATATTGGAGTCACTGGAGATAGTTCTCCAAAAACATCCACTCAACGTGCAGTGGCAGTCAAAAAAAGCGAACTGAATGTTAGGAATCTTTAAGAAAAGGGCAGATAATAAAACAGAAAATATCATAATTCCACTATATAAATTCATGGTATACCCAGAGCTTGAATATTTCATGCAGTTCTGGTTGTCCCATCCCCACAAAAATATATATTAGAATTGGAAAAGGTCCAGAGAAAGGCAACAAAAATTATTAGCTAATTATTATTAGCTTTCATGCAAGGAGACTTTAAAAAGACTGTGATTGTTCCGTTTTGAAAAAAAGAGACGTAAGGGGGGGATATGACAGAGGTCTATAAAATCATGAATGGTGTGCTGAAAGTGAATGGAAAAGTGCTATTTACTCCTTCACATAACACAAGAACTAGTGGTCACCCAATTAAATTAATAGGCAGCAGGTTTAAAACAAACAAAAGGAAATTCTTCTTCACACATCGCACAGTCAACATGTGGAAATTGTTGCCATGGGATATTGTGAAGGCCAAAAGTATAACTTGGTTCAAAAAAGAATTAGATCAGTTCATGGAGGATAGGTCCATCAATGGCAATTAGCCAAGATGGTCAGGGATGCAACCCCATGCTCCGGATGACCCTACAACTCTAACTGCCAGAAATTGGGACTGGACAACAGACGATGGATCACTTGGGAATTGCCCTGTTCTGTTCATTCCCTCTGAAGCATCTGGCACTGGCCACTGTCAGTGACAGGATACTGGACTAGATGGACAATTGCTCTGACCCAGTATGACCATTCTTATGTTCAGACAATGGGCTAGCATGCAATAACACTGGGCTGAATAACACTGCTGAACTATCCCTAGAGCAGCCTGCAAAGAAGTGTGTGATTTAGAGTCACCAGCTCCCTGCTGCTCCAGAGAGGGAATAAATGCCATCTTAGTGGTCATGTGGAGTCAAGTCTTACACATTATTTACTCGGTCCTTGTTCAGGCAAAGACCCCACTGAACTCATGCTAATATCGTGCATGATTAAGAACCACAGTCCTCTTCCATCAAAGTGATCTGTTCACTCTACCATTTCTGTCTGTTATGCCACACTGCCTCAGTTTCCCTCATTTGGTCAAGCAAACACCACGCAACAGGTGTTCCAAATGAAAGTCTCACCTTCCAGCCCCTGGTTTATAATATAGAGCAACAAAAAGTGTTCACCTTGCACCCTGACTCCCCAAGTCCTTTCTGGCCCTTCCCCAGGACCTCACCCCCTCTTCCTCGCAAGATCTCTCTCTTGTTTCGCTGTCAGGGTCCTCCCTCCAGTCTACAAGGCTCTCCTAAATCTCACTCCAGACCCTAGGCTGTTGCCCTTTCCCCAGACAGTTATCCTTCTCCATAGACTTCTACTGCATCAGGTCTTACTCAGCCCCTGATACATCCCTCCCTGTCAGACTCAGCTTGGAGTATTGCTTAGTACAGTTCCCACAGACACGTCCCTCTCAGTCACATGACCATTCTGGAGTCTCTTCACACTGACTGCAGCCCTTCCTAGTACCAAAGGATTACAACTCTTTCTCGCCAGACTAGGGTAGGGCCTGCATACCCCCCATCACAGTCATATTGGAAGTGAATAGGAGCGTCACCTATGGGCCAATGTAAATTTTGCCTAATTCCAGACTCAGGCCCCTACATAACAAGATCAACACTTACTTCAATCAAAGAGGTAACAACGGACAACCCAAATCAGAGGAAGGTGCTCGACTGCCAAATATAAGAACTGATATGGGTGCATGTGCAATGATTAGCACTGGTATAAGCACTTCACTTGCAGAATGACAGGTGGATTTTGAATGGTATCTCACCCCTGAAGTCTTAAAGTGAAGGACTCTCTCTTTGAAACTATTTGCTAAATCTCTGAAAAGTAGATGTATCAAGATTGCTGCTGGATTTCTATACAAAGAGAAAGGCGGGGTGCCTGCCAAACCCTAGACAGCTTTGACCTGGTGAGCATCAGAGTTCCTTATGACAACTCATGACTACAAACAAAACAGCACCCCCTCCTGTCTTGTCCTATAGAAATATACCTGTTCTGTGACTAAGGGGAGTTTTGCTGTTGACTTCACTGGAAACAAGACTTGGCCTCTCAGAGTAATTCTACTTGCTTATTGCCCAGAAAAATGTAGGCCGGGATTTTCAAAGCAGCCTAACTAAGTGAAGTAACTAACTTCTATGTCAATGGGATTTGAGGGTCTCGCTTAAGTGCCTTTAAAAATCCCAGTTGTAAATAATGGACCTTCGTCCATGTTTAATAAAATACACTTTCAAAACATATTGATATGAAAAGCTGTATCTTTCCAAATATTCCTGCTCTGAAATTTTGTGATCCATCATATTCATTTGCATATGTCACATTATGCTGTGGGACATAGTTTACTACATAAATGATGAAATATGATAAGTCAGTACAAGCAGGTGTGCTGCAAACAAAAAATCAATGTAATCATGAGGCTCAGAAAATTGCTTTTAATTTTATGTTTATATATATAATTCTGCTAAATTATTTGGGCAGGTTATTGATGTATTTTTGTCTTATACAACTGGTTTGAAATCCTTAATTTGTCTATGTGCAAGTGGAAATTTACCCACATTTTACTCTAAGTGAAACTTTGTGGGTCTAATATTACATGCAAAAATGTACCAGAAGTAGCAAGACGACAACCCAAATATTTATAATAAGCAAGTCCAATTACTTCCACATCAAGTTTGGGAAAAAGTGCTTTTTGATAAAAAGAAAGACAGAGATTGACAGATGTACGTATTCCGCAGAAAAAGAGGTACATGTAAGTACAGGGTGTTTCTCACACCCTTACATACCTAGCCCCCTAAACTTTAAAGGAATGATTTTCTATGCATCACATGAAGAATCAACTGACTGACCTGTATTAAGATCTATAGAGAGCATTGCTAAAAAGGTACCTCTAAATATCTACTTAAAGGTGTTCTTGGGAACTGATAATGGGATATGACACTTTTCATTTATCTAGGTCGCCAGTTCAAATCTAGCTTAGGCCTATGGTGGCCAAGAGTCATCACCATCTGAACAGTATTCAGTGCCCTATGTGAAATGAGTTATTGATCTTCTCCATCTCATAGAGGATATGTCCACATCATAAAACATACCACAACATTTAGCACTACACGGCTCCCTCGTTGGCAGTCTCTCTAGAGAAGGATTGCGTGGGCCATGGAGACTCACAGCTAGAGGTGGTCTTTCCAGGTTAGGGTTTCGGCACATTCTCAGGGCATCATAGGATATTTCACACTGTCACTATTCTATCCTGTGCTCAGTGGAGAGAGGATTCCAGCCCCTTTAACAAGCATGAAAAAGACTATACATTTATAACTAACAATGAAATGCCACTTCTTGTGGTAGCAGCATAATGGGTACTTTATGCAGTGGGCTTAAAAGCAAAATTCACATAGGACCAAATTCTGACTGCTGCTAAGCTTGCAGAACATTCAAGCTCTTTGGGGCAGGGACTTGTCAATCTTTTATATATGTTTCCAAAGTGCCATGAACCCTAAAGCATTCTATAAATCATAAATGAGGCAAGGCAATGGGAGTTATGGGCTCTTAACACAGGGCCAGAATTTGCTCCATGGTTAAGGTAAATTACGAAGAAATATTAATATTATCAGTGAAATAGAGTTGTAGCGGCTTTTTATTCTTGACAGCATATTGCCGGCATCACGTCAAGAGATGAGCAGCTGCATCTGGGACCGAAAAGGCCTGATTTGAATATTTAATCATGAAAAATTAGATTGTTCCAACCATGCCTTCAGATACACTGACCCCATGCATAAGAGCCGCCCACAACATTAAAACAATGTATTTCACTAGAACTCTCTTCGGTTAGTTTTGGCCCGATTCCCAGTGCAAGTGATTAGTGTAAACCCACAGAAAAATTAACAGTGCAGGGATCCACAGAATTGAATGGTGTGTTAACTACAACCTCATCATGCTTGTGGTGGAATGAGTGTGCGCTCCATGGTTACTTGCTGTGATGGGAAATGAAACCGCCACTTTTCAGAGACCAATTTTGGCTGCTTGGGAAGCAACCACATGCTGAAGCAAACAGGCTGACAGCTCAAAACATGCAAAACAACCAAAGTAATCATGACTCAGGCCCCCAAAAATCATGAGTTATGCTTAGAAATCTAGAGATATTTTAAATGTCAGACCTTCCTTTGTTTGCCACTGTGTTTTTGAGCACCAGGACGTAGTCAAGACACATTCTCAAGATTTTTCCCTGAAACCAGGAGGGGTAGAATATTATATTGCTTTTAAAATGAAATATATAATCACTTGACTTCTGGAGTGAGGGCCGTAAGAAAAGTACCAGATATCACAACGCTCGTGATAAAACAGCGAGACTTGGCAACCCTGCTTTACTTACTTTAAGTCAATCGCCATTAAAATCTTTCCATTCCTATTTATACATAAGTAACATTATCGTTGTGTTTGCAGTATTCCTTATAGTAAGCCGGTGATATTTACCCCTGTGCAGGGGAGCACCATAGAGTCTATGTGCTACAAATCCCACCTGAACCCTATTTTAAGGGTTTACGTGGTGGATAGCCCTTCCGCTGGACCTCTGCATAGGGGTGAATTTCATCCAATAGAAATAATATGATGTCTTGACCTGTAGTGCCACATTTTTACATTTTGCTTTCTTCTGGCATTGCACTAAATTACAATCTATAGGGCATGAGCTTGAAAACAGCCTCCATTTTGACAGGTGCAATTCTGAACCTGCCAGTGACTGCACCCCCAATTCACCCATCAGGCTCATTACAGGTACATCAGTGAATTTTGGGGCTGGGGGTCCAACAATTTGGGGCATGGACTGTCTTGATGTTCATGTCTTATACAGCGTCAAGCCCATTGCTAATGACCTATCAAAAAAAGAAATAAAAAAAATTCCTATGGATGGAAGTTAAAGCCAGAAAAATTCAAATTAGAAATAAAGCTGTTATAAAACTACACAAGGATGAATAACCATGGGAGCAAACAACGGAAGTGGTGCAAGCTTTAGCCAAGTGTAAGTTATTGGGCTCAGTATAGAGGCAACTGAGTGAAATTCTGTGGCTGTGTACAGGATCCTAAAAGGAGGAGGCCAGAACCAAACTAACAAGCCTCCCTTCCCCATACATCTCCTTTAATAAGGCCCTCAAACCGACCACGGTCAGCAGAGTTCTTAGCTGTCTTATTGGTCTAGGGAGCAAGCAGACTTTCTCCCTTTCCTTACATGTCAAATCTGGGGTGTTGCCCCTAACTCACTTCATAAGGCCCTGACCTCACTGCCTTGAGTCACAGCAACCCATCGTATAGTCAGAAAAAGTCTCTAGGGCCCAGGTCAGACAAGCATATTGAACCTGTAGCAGCCAACGTGGTTCTGGTCCCCTCTGTCCTGCTCAGCTTTCTTTTCCTGTTTATATAGCCCAGCCCTGAGGAGGGGAAGGGTGCTCCTTGATTGCACCCAGACTGTCTTGGCTATAAACACCAGATTATCCCTTAAAAAGGTGGTACACTCTGCCACAGACTTGGGTTATACAGGACTCAGACTAGCTGATCTAATGGTCTCTTCTGGCCTTAATCTATTAAATTAATAATAATATACACTTTCTAACTTTGCATGCAGCTATCATACACATTCTGCTAACATGTGAACACTGCCAGCACTCACTGGGGTCCAGCAGTCAATCTCTTACTCACCCAAGTAATCCCACAAAACCCAGTGGGGCTACTCATGCTGCAAAGAGCTTGTAGCATCAGGCCTACAGAAATAAATGTTCCCTGCTTGCAAAAGCTGCTCAGAGTCGACAGCCTAATTGGCAGCGTTAAAGAAAGTGTCCAAAACTAATTAAAAGGATCTTCCTGAATTAAGCCCTAACCCTGTCATATCCCAAAAGCGCGGCACGTTGCATGTTCCAGAAGGCATCTCCCACAGAATGGCTTAAGCAGCCTACACTTCTGCCAAGAATAGAAAAGAAGTGCATCAGACCTGATCAATTAAGTTCTGCTGTACCATATAAGTTTGAGAAGCACACTAAGAAAATAACAGTGCAGAAAATGAACGGGATGAATTATAGACATCAGCATTAACAGAGAGCAGAGTTTCTTTCTTTGGTTCAATAGGATATTTGGAGGAGAAAGCTTGTGCTGACAATGAAAAATGTAACAAGCCTGGCTACAGATACACTTGCAGTTACAGTTCATTTTATTATAGAGAGTTCCAAATGCAATTTATGAGTCATGTTTTGTAGGGAAATTCTATCTTGGCCTCAGACCTACCCTACCAATTCTGAGGCCGATATGAGTCTTCACATTTATTTATTTACTTGCTTTTTGAGACAGGTGGGAAGACTTCTGATGGAAACTCAGTCTTTCCTAATATTCTGTATTTAAGCAAGCACTGTTAGCAAAAAAAACAAAATAAAAAAAATCTCCATAACTTGTGTGCATTTCTCTGCTTTGTAAAAAAAAAAATATAAAAGTTAAATTAAAAATATCTTATGTACAGGACTAAAAGCGACCAGAATCTAATCAACCACTCACAGCAGGATTCCAAAAGTGCCACTTACAGTGTACTGCAGACTGACATATAATCATGGCTGAAACAGAATTACAGTTCACGTCACTACATAAGTTCTGTGGATCTCTGCTGGAGTTCAGAGGAGATGGGGAGGAAGTAGTCCAGCAGCCATTCCCTTCATCAAATAAATGAAATTTAAGAGACTAATCTACTGTCAAACTAAAAACCTTACAAATTCACTGAATTACAAGAGGCAAAAGCACAACGGTTCCTCCAAATTCTGCGATGGGTGATCAATTATGTTTTCCACTCGAACGGTTCACACAAATCTCTCTCCTGTCCACCCAGCTCTCCTGCTATTTATGACATTTATTGTTAATTTAAAAAGATCAAAGGAGAAAATGTTCTGTGAGGTTCAAAATATGGTGCACGTTGCCGCATTTTAAAACAGTCACATGAGGAATAAATATAATGATGCTGAGGCACCAAGTCAACAGAAAAGGAAGCCTGTAATTTTGGCTTCTGATAACATATTCATGTCTCGTTCTTCATCATAGTCTTTCTGTAAAGTGCATTTGTTCACCTGGCTTGGGGCAACAACATAATGTGAAACACAAAAAGTTTAGCTAATTGTGCACTGACATAACAAGGATGGGGAGCTGCAGTCCAGGGTTTGACCCGTTTTGTTCAGCTGCTCTAACAATGTAAAATGAAAGGGCAGAGTTATTGCAATCATGCAAGAGTGACCGCCTCTGTTTCACATTGCAAAAGAAATTATGCCACAATGGGAAAGGCTTTCATCGACCTTTGGCCATCAACAGTGAATAGCCTGTGGAATATCTGCTGCGTAGAACTGTTACAGACAAGAGGTAAGGTAAACACATCTACATTGACACTTATTGCAAAGGCCAAGGACCGATGTTACCCCTGATGAATGCACCACTTTATAAAGCTACAGACACAACAGATATATATCTTTGATAAGCTGGAAATCATACAGCAGTATGGACTTGAAAATCTCCCTTCTACAATGTTGTTAATTAATAGTGAAGATAGGTGTTCAAGTCAGTGTAGCAATGGGCACGGTATAAGAACCTAGCTAGATTAGATTCTCATAAGCTGCTTGAGGCAGAGACCATCAGTTATCATACACCAGCTCAGCGCCTCACTTAGGGCCAGATCTAAAGGCACACAGTGAAACACAGTGAAAAGGCACCCACTGACTTCAGGGGGCTTTGGAAATCTAACCCCAGTTGTAGTTTGTGAACCCTTCTGAAGAATCCTGCCTGCAGAAATGCAGTCCCAGACCTGGCAGACACCTTTTGGTGCCACCACAATATAAAAGATGAACAAACAATTATGTTTGGTATGTGGGAGATATTAAAAGACTTTTCCAGTAAGTTTGATTTTAACAGAGACCCCCTTTCCTAGTGTACATTCCTGGAAATCCCAGGAAGAGTTTATTTAATTTTTTTAAAAAAAACTGGATTGCGTTAAATTTTGGATAGTAATTTATAGTAATTTTTTTTAATTCTTCATTTGCCTTTTGTTACAGTTACAATATATTTATACGGAAGAAAAAAATAATGCATTGGCAGCAACTCTTTGTAAATTAATAAAGGCAACAGTCTCCAATAGTCAACAGTTACCACACAGCCAATTCCTTTCCTAAGTATAGAGAAACGTTGCTATATCCAATATAACTCTGTTGATAACTCCCTTCAAATGCTGACTTTTCTAATTGTATAAAAGCAGGCAGCAGCAGGTTACCAAAACACCAAAGGCCTGATTCTCTGCTGTGTTCAGTCCAGCTTTATGCTCGTGTCTATGAAAGCTTTTCATGTTGTAGCATCATTTCTTTTGCAATAACTCTGCCCTTTCACTGAATTTAATGGAGACCCACTCATATAAAATCGGTAAAAAGAAAAGGAGTACTTGTGGCACTTTAGAGACTAAATTGGTGTAATTCAATGGAAAATTCAGGCCTATAAGCTACAAAATGTCTCATCTTATGTGCTCAGTCCTTTAAAAGACCCTTGAAAATAACTTCTTGCTCCTACAGTATGTAGGTCAGCGGGGAGCGTATGTGTTGAGCGCCTGATAAATTGAGAAATAACAGTTTTCGTTAAAAAGTGATTCACAGCCAACATACACTAAATTCATCACTACCATTTTTATTTTTTTAAATGATTATCTCCCTTCCCATTAGAGCAAGGCTTAAGAGTGACAGATGATCCATCAGTTTATCTGCTGATTTTTAACTACAGCATTTTGCATTCATTATTCCCTACTTAAATCACTCTTTTAAAGAGAGGAATAACTTATTTCCTCCTCTTGACACTAAAGAAATTAAATGGTACAACATTAAGATGAGTGCTTATCTGACTAAATGAAACCCTGGTTATGTATCCATGAAATCAGCCTAGAAAAAAAACTACCTAAAAGAAGTTGAAAACTAGGTACCTTAAGACCAAACATCTTTACTCTCCATTCACTGTTAAGTTGGAGAATTTCTAGAGTTTAATGTGCAGACTGAAAACTTCTCTGGGCTGGGGCCATGTCTTTCTTTGCAGCTTGTACAGCACCAAGCACACACATAAACAAAATAGCCAGTTACCTGAGGAGCTAAAATGTGTCAAACTCAAGCAACTCAGCAACCGATTCAAGACTCGTTCATGTTCGGCTCGTGATGTTGCTGACATTTGTTGAGTGGTTTTTGGTTTTGACATTGGGGATTTTCGATGTTAAACTCTGCAGTTTCATAGCTTCAGGAGCACAGCCGACTTGCTATCGGGTTATGTCTCTACTGAAGGTGGAGGTGCCATTTTCCAGCTCAGGTAGACATACTTACGCTAGATCTGATCACGGTAGCATGCTAAAATTAGAAGTGTAGTAGCAATGGCATGCATGGCAGGAGGTGCTAGACACCCCAAGTATGTACCTAGGGTATCAGATGGCATTGTACTGGGGGCAACTAACCCCTCCCACTGCTCACGCTGTCATGGCTACACGTCTATTTTTGGTGCGCTAGCACTAACCAAGCTGGAGCAGGTCTGTCTATCTGAACTGGAAGCTACACCCTGAGCTCCAGTGTACGGATACCCTTAGAAAAACTACAGCATACTGACTGTGCCTAACCAGTTCTACTCCATTGAACAGAGTGGGAGGGACACAGGGCCGTTACTGGCCCCAAGCCCTTTGGATAAATTAACATATATAACAATAGGAGCCATGAGCAATCAACCCAAGGAATAAATCCAGGCTTGGGTTTGTGACCGGACCATGCACCGGTGCCGGAGGGGCTTAGGGGAAGGATTCTTGCACCGCCTCTCCATGCTTTTATACAGCTGCACAGCACTATTCACAATCTAGAGATTACAAATGAGAAAACAGGAATTTCAGTACAGGATTTTTAGACAACACACAAAAGAGAGACCCCTAACAACAAAGCTGTCTTCTAAGAGGACTTTACTTCGTAAAATTCTGGGACTACATTTGTTACAAAAACTTTTGGGCCCAACAGGCCCCAAAACTTTCAAGTGAATGGAGACTTGCTTATTTAAACACACAAAAGAGGCATATCCAAGAGTTAAGCCATTTGCAGTCACTCTTAAGGTAAGCTTGCTTGTTGCCTTAAGGACTGTAATCTTTCAAAGTGAGCTCCGCAACAGGTATCATGGGAAAACCTACCCAGACCAAACTGTACAGAAAGAACGAACTGAATGTTAGCCTTTAAGTCCCTGTGTTCAAGTGCCCACAGGTCACATGTTCAAGAAATGTACCTGGTGGCCTACATTTTTAGCTAGACATTGCAGAGTGAAGTTCTTTAGCAGGCACAATTTGTTCCCATAACTCTTCACTCCTTATGAGCCAAATCCCGCAACTCTTACAACAAGCTGTACTCATGCAAACAGCTCCAGGGACGCCCATGGGACCACTCCCATAAATAAGCGTTGATGGAGTGTGGAATTGTCCCTGTAATGAACTGCTGCTGCCAATCACACTGCTTGCACCTCTATCTCCCTTGCACCAGCAGAAAGGACGCTAATCTGGTGCACTCTGATCCTGCTCCACCAAAGTCACTGAGAACTTTATCACTGACTTCCATTTTTATTATTATTATTTATTATTTGTCTTCCAGTAGCTCCTAGGAGTCCTAGTCATGGTCCAGGACCCCACTGCGCCGGGTACTGTACAAACAGAACAAAAAGACAGCCCGTGCCCCACAGTTTACAGAATTAGCATTAGATTTGCCCTTAGTCTTATTCCAACAAAATATCTTCTCAAAACAACACCAAGTGTTTACACACGCACACACACAGACCTTCCTAACAGCTCATTTCAATTTGATTTTTATTTTATACTCATTATATCACTGGCTTCTCAATCAAACCCTTTAAGCTGGGGAGGAGGGGGAATTCTAACACAAGCAAAAATTAATTTGTGTAAAGTTAATGCTAAGTTAGTTTATAATGTATCTGGCACTGAGGAGTCAAATAAATCAAAAAGTAAAAAACATAATGCTTTCCAGTCTATCGCACCTCCAGACAATAAAATGGGCTTAAATTTTGACTAAACGCCGAGTAAACTAGTTGTTGGCTTTTATACTTTAATGCACTGATTGTTAAGTAAGCAAGTCAATTTTTCATCTGTAATGGAATTCAAATGTGTGCTGGACCTTCCAATTGGCTGACTTACAAATAGTAAATCAGTAAGATGGGCCTCAGAGGTTCCTAAAACACAGGCCTCCCAATTTCAGTTTGTGTTCAATTACTCCTCTCATAATATAAGAAAAAACAGTTCTGGCCTCTGTATCCTTCAATCCCTTTGTATGTGATTGCCAGAAATAAATAAATAATTTGTCTGCAAAAATGTTCAATTTACTCATAAGCTTTCAGCATTGTTCAAGAGGTTAATTTCTGACTTCTCCAGTATTTTCAGGTGTAACAAACTAAATCCATCTAGTTATCCCTAACATGGCTTACGGTCACCATTTATATTTTCAGCATGGTGCTGCTTTTACTAGGATTAACAAAGCTAACTCTGAGTACCTCCTTATCATTACAACCGACGTAAATGGGACTTGAGCAGATGCTTACAACTAAACGTGCGTAAGTGACGTCCTAACTAAGGAAGCTATTCTGAATGAAGGTCTAAGTGGCCCCAAAACCGAAGGGACAGGGCTACAGCGTTTCAACTGTGACTATATTAGTATGTAGGATATTCCAAGCAGAGTCGTTGCCCTTCCCCTGGTGAAGTGAGGTAGTGGTGATAGCACGTGGGACCACAGGACCTGTGCAAATCCTTTAATCTGCACCCGGCCTTCCCCCACCTCAGTGTCATCTGATTCACAAGGCACACAGAAGCCCACTGCACAAACACTCCATTTCAGCCCACACACAGCCATAAAATAAACCAGAGCTACTGTTTGCCTTCACGAGGCTTGCAGAACTGTCTGAGCAGACATTTTTCCTGTAGCTTGAGACTCTCTTTTTAAATTGAGTCATCTTTCTATGCGAAACAAACATGTTTTTCCAGCTGAAGAAAAGCCAGAGCTTCTCTGACAGGGATAGAAAAGCTTCTGCACAAAGCTGGTGAGCACAGATGGTTGCTTTACATACATTGGGCCAAATTCAGGGGTCACTTGTAAATTGATGCAAGCTGAGCTTACCCTCTCTACAGAAGTGAGCCCTCTCTATTTTCCCACTAGAACTGTTCTCTTCAGTCCTTTCTTTACAGTCCCTCTCTATGTAGTTTTCATTCCGCTCTATTTTTCACCCTATATTTCCACAGATGTTTTTCTTCTTTGTCCCATCTGCTCATTTTTTCGCACTCTCTCCTTACTAATAGCTCAACCTAATGGCTTCTAAGCCGGACTCCAGCCCACAGCATGTGCATGGGCTTGAAATAAGACACAACAAGTTTTGCCTTTCTCTCTAGGAGTTACTGCTGCTTTGTGTAGAAGCAACAGGTGAAACTGAGCTTCCATCAGCCAGGTGTAGTTCTTATATGCTTGAGGCCTAGCAAGCTTCTTTTGCAGTAAACCGTGTCCCTAGAGTGTTATGGAGCATGTCCCAGAGCCTTATGTGGGTGTAGTTAACAGCACACTCCTGTGTGCGCCATGGCAAGATGCTGCTCCTCATTTAGGTAATCATTTGTATGACAACCCGCAACCAACCCGCATTCAAGATCAGTCTTGTGCTGTACAAACATATGGTAAAAGATAGCAAGGTCCCAAATAGCCTACAATCTTAGGCCCTGATTCAGGAAAGCATGTGAGCATCTGCTTAAGTCCATCCCTATTCAAGACAGCACTTAATTTTGTGTGTGAAGTTAAGTACATGTTTAATTTTCATTCACATTCACTCCAGTGTGACTTTCCTAAGATGACTGCAAAGGACATTGTTGGGGCTCAACACCTGAGTGCCAGGCCATCTGATCTCTGTCTGAACTGCCAACCCTGCAACAAGGGACCTTTGGGGCCTGAAAGCTTGTGTATTTCAAATTATATGTAAGTCTAGTAAGTAGCAGCACAGTACCTACCTTGCCTGCTATTTCCTGAGTATCAACACAGCTCCAAACACTGGAGTCAGCAAAAAGATTAAGTGAAACAACAGCAGCACCACAAACATGCCAATTTCCCCATTTACATTAACTGCCTGTTAGCGTCAATATCTAGATGTCACACACACAAACACACACACACACACGACTTTAACAAGCGCTGATAACCCAGCCACCTGATTTGTCATTGATGTTCAATGACAGGTCAGATGACTGGGTGAGGTTCCATTTTTAATTGATGAACAAGGTATGTGAAAAACCAAGGCCTGCATCTGTTCTCCCACAGGCCAGGTTGCGGATGGACTTACTGCAGCGTGAGGGCAGAATTCAGGCAGAATCAAGCCCAGTTGGCTGGGTGGCTAACAGTGCTACAGCAGAAAGACGTGTGTGGTCCAACGAGGTTCAGGAACACTGTCACGGGGCTACAGTGTGCAGTCATAATCCTGTCACTGAGAGCGTGCCACATACCGGCCAATACATAGCACAGGACCGGCACTGGCCTCAAAGCAGAACCCTTCCCTACCATTCCAGCTACAGGGTGAGCATTTGTTTATTACCTTCTGATATTGAGTGGGATTGGCAACATCTAGTGGGAAAAATAATGTTGCCCAGAATAAAGTGGATAGGGATCATCACAGCCCTTTTCACAAAGATGAGTGTAGCAAAAGAGAGCCCAGACTCTGAATTTTGAGGCAGGGACCACCAGGAAAAAGAAAAGAAAAAACAATATTTTTGTTCAGTAGTTTGTGCCAGCTCAAATAATATGTACATACATTTATATGCAACGAATATGCACACATTGTATGAATGTGTATATGTATATATTGTGTATACAATATCTATACAATATATTATATATATATATAATATATATATATATACACAATGTATATATTGTATATATTGTATGAATGTGCACATGTATATATAAAACACAAAAACAGGCAGTCACACTTAAAATGTTCCTTCTTTTGCGTGATATTACTAGTTCTAGTGACACTCCCAAGTACAGAAAAACCTCTTCAGAATAGAAGACTCCATTTGCACACACAGTCATGCCACTTCTATTCTTTGGTTTAAAGATACATATTATCACAACTGATTTGCTGTGTGTGGCTATCAAGGTATCTTGAGTTAAATGGAAAATGTTTTCAAGAGGGGTAGAATATATTTTTTCTCCCATGCGAAATATGGAAAGGTAACTACTAACTCTAACTTTTATCCAAGTTTAAAGACCAATTTCTTCAAATTATGTGCAGTCGGGCTAGCCTCTATCAGGTGAAAAAAAACTTTCAAGTGACAGAATAAATATTCCTTGACGAAAATTAAAAGATATCGCTATAGATTTCTTCCCACCTCCTCCCCACTATCCCCCTGCTTTTCTGTAGTCTGACTTACTTTAGCGTAAGTTTGATTTATACAGTGGTAGATAACCTAATAGACAGAAGCAGTATTACAGACCTCGAGAGGAAATAATCCCCTAAGTGAAAATAATTTGTTTGGTCTCAATAATACTATTGAGGGAAGGATCAATTCAATTAATGTTGCTAGTTAGCATAAATATAACCATTCTGATTAAAGTGCTAGTTCGTCATAGACTTAGAGGCACATCGCACACTCCTCCCTCAGGCAATTGTGCCAAAGAATTCAATGGCAAAGTTTTTCTGAGTGAAGAAGTTGACCCATACTAAATATACACCTTCAAAAAGCAGAGGGCCCACGTGCCAGTCTACACATCTCATTTGGGATGCTTAGTCACCACCAAACCATAGATTCAAATCCCGGGAGGGTTAACTGATCCCCTCCACGTTCCAGGGAAGAGAAATTGAGCACCATGAAAAAATATCCTGTACTGGGAAGTGTTTCAGATGAGACCTTCAAAAACCAATGTCCTGTTCTATGGTGACTTTAAATAACCCAATACTACAAGATGCTGAGTGCTCATTTCTCAGTGACTTCAGTGGGAGGGATGGTGCTCAGCACCTTGCAGAATTAGGCCGCAAGTTCCCACAGCACATTCCCAAAAGTAGGTATTTGCCCAGATGTCTTTCACCTTTTGCTTCCCGACCCTACTATGTCCCAGGCTGCTATGCAATAGCTACATGCCAACCAGAGGTAGCTACATTCCAGTGGTGCTTTCAGATTCTTTGCGAAGAAAGGAGCTATGGAGTTGTAAGACCCAATCCTGCTCCTGCTGAATTCAAAGGAAAAAGTCCATTGTCTTCAGTGGGCACAGGATCAGCTCTCACGACATTATTAAGCACTAGTGTGACTGGCAGTCTCCTAGTTACTGGCATTCGACCTATTTTCTTGCTACTGCTTTATGTATTAAGCCACATGTTCCTAGAAGACAAGGGACCCAATCCTGAAAACAAGGTAAGGACTGTAAATGGGATGCTGAGGACTCAATTCCCAATGCAGTCACCAGGAGATAAGAGTGCACAAAACCTCACAAGCAGCACTCAGCCCTTCACAGGATCAGGCCCACAAAATGATAATTTTTCCCCATGAAAAGGGAGACTCTGGCTCCATGTGTATGTGCTTGGAGTAGAAACTGCATCCTCATGAATGACAGCAAGATTTTTATTTGCCTAATAGATTAAAAAAAATTAGAACGTTCTATCAGGTTTTACTACATTCAGCACCAGAGTCTGTTTTGTCAAGCAGCTGCTGAGTTCAAAGATCTGTCCAAGATATAATCTTTTCATGTCTTCCTTCCTAGTTTTTCCTTTTCTGGTTTCCTTTGCTTTGACCTCTCAGTAGCTGGTTGAAATGTAAACAGTTGCCACTTGGAAGTGACAAGGCATGCTTATTAAATAACTCCTGAATAGTGTAGGCGTGCTCACATGTATTCACAATAAGGGCAAAGCTCATCTGTGCAGGAAACAGTTTTCTCAGGGGCTGGTGCCAGACTCCACAGGAACTAAGGATCATCAGAGACTTCATCACCTTCTGCTTCAAGCGCCCAGCACACTTCTGCAACCTTGCCTTCACCGATATTAACACAGAGTGGCATAGGCATTTTAAAAAAAAAACCCACAACACTATCAAAACAAAATACTACCACACAGTTCTGCCCCTGCGGAGAGGACGAGAGAGAGCACAAATGACAGATGCTAGTCATGTTTCTTAATGCACTGTTGGAAGGTGCTCAGACACTACAGTGGTGAGGGTGGTATAAGAACCTATATAGTGTGTCTGGGAATATATACAAATAAATACAATAATTGCTCCCTTTTATGCTCTTTGTTAAAGCGTGTTATCGAAAGAGATTTGAAATACAAGCTTATGGGATGTGTTGGAGTTCTAAGGAGGTGAATTTATGAATGTGTTCCTAACAAAACACACTCCGGAAAGCTTTAATCTATGAATGGTGACAACTCTAGACAAAATGGATTTTTAATATAATATAATGTAAACCGCCTGAGCCATTGTGATAAGGATTTTTTTTTTTTTTGGTAAGTGTTGTAGAGACAAGGCATGATGCACTTGGCATGAAAGGAGGAAAGGTCTTAATTTAAAATATTTTAACAAACACTCAATTTGCATTCACAAATGTGAAAAAGGGAGATGAAAAACTCATGATAAAGGATAATACCGCAGAGAGAAGGAGGAGAAAGATTAGAAAAGTAAGCAAATTTGAAAGGGCTCTGAAAGATAATGCCAGCTAAAAGGAATAGAAACTGGATTATGAATGTCTTGCAGTCTAAAGCCACTGTTCTTCTTGTAGTCAAAGTCTGACTCCAAGGTCCTTCATGACTCTTATCAGAGCTAAGCATTGGGGAAAGCAATAGCAGCTGATGCCTAAGTAGTGGAAAACAGACCTCAGTAAGGTAAGGGCATCCAAAAGTAGTCAGGGAAATTTCAACAGAATGCCCGCTTCTGCAACTCTCTCTTATATATGAGTAGCTCTTACTCATCCAAATAGTTCCATTGAAGTCCACTGGAGTGAGGGTTGCAGGATTTTTCCCTTTAATTGTAAAGCAAAAGTATATGCTGCAAATATTAGCAAACAGAAGAAGTTCCTCCTCCAGGATGACATGCTTCCACTAAAATTATTAGGCTCAATTCACTGGGTTACTCCAGCTTTACACTGGTTTCACTCCAAGGAAATCAGTGGTATAACATTGAGCTCACTGACTTCTGTGGGAACTGGCTGAGTCCCTCAAGGAAAAAATTATTTATCAATATTTACAGTCTGTCCTTTTGCTATACAATTAAGGAGCATGATCTTGCAACATCTTCCTCAGGTAAAACTCCACTTGACTTGAATGAAGCTACTTGAAGTTACTAACAGAAGCAAGGGATGCAGAATCAGTCCCAATGGCAATTTTGCCATATTGATTGAAATAGGAGCAGGATTTGGGCCCCCAATGATTTAAATGAACCAACAAACAAAGTGGCAGAATCTGTATATGAACTATACACATTGTTCAAAAGAAAGAGTGTCAAGGCCAAAAAAAAAAAGAAAATTAAAATAAAGATCAAAGTTAAATATTTACTCTAAGCGCTACAATATTTGCAAATCTGGAACCGATCTTTCAGCAGTTTCTATTTGCATACTTTAATTAATCCAGAAATATTAAAACTAATCTCACAAAGGAAAGGGTCAAAGTATTAATTAACTTGAGATTTGTTGCTTTTGTATAATTTAACAGTTCAACACAAAGTAAAAAACAGTGTTAATAAAAACTAAGTTACTGTGACAGGTATAATTTCATGGATTAGTGAAACATGTACAAGGCAAAAACTTTCAGTGTTCTCCACAGTTTTTGCTTTACTAAAACAAAAATTAGTAACTTCAGTTCAATTAAATAGATTCTTCTGCAGGAAAGAATAATATTAAGATTTCCTTAAACCTCAGCATTTCCCTTTTAATATGATGGGGGTTTGTTGCTCTAAATGGAACATAGATCACAGCTATTGTAATGGAAAATCTAAACTTGAGGTCAATATTGAGCAAGCCTCTTGACTGGCAATCTGGGTTCATTCAGAGAAACCTTGACTAAATTTAATCATTGGAGTTTTCATAGCCCAAGTCTGCATGTGGCAACTGTAACTCCAGTATAACAGTGGTGGTTCTCCTCCCAGTCAAACACCCTGCACTGGCAGACAGTCCTCCCAAAGCTTTTAAAGCTTTAGCCACAGAAGACACAAGGAGTCTTATTGAAAAAGAACTGAATCAGAAACAAATTATGCAGTGCCCATCCCATGTGTTAGAAATAGGTGAGCTATAAGAATAGCAATGATAATTGTTATGATGAAAATGAACAGCAGCAAATTACAAAAAAAAGCTAGAATTTCCCTTCAACCTCCAATATGGGACCCAGATAAATCAGACCCCAAAATTTGGGTTTGCCACTTTGGGGCGGGAGGGGGGAAGAAGTGAGTGGAGAAGGCTAAAAATAGGGGAGAAGAAGTTAAAGAAACCCAGTATGGATAGAAATATTCCACTGAAATTTTGCACTAGAAATCTCATTGACAACTTTTTATTTAAATAGGTCCCTGCGGTGTTTGTTCCTCAAATATAGCATGAGAAATGGAATGTGAAACTGGTGAGAAATTGAATCTGAAATCCAAACATTCAATAATAATTTCCCTGGGTCTGAACAGACACTATCATCTGTTTTTCTTCCTTAAAAGGATCTTCAGAGAAGGACAGATGCAGAAGGAGGATTCTCGAATTTAAAGTCTGACACAGTTTTGTGACTAGCTACAATACAATTTTGGGCTAAACATATGCTTTGTGTACTCTAAATATAGTGTAGTTGCAAGAGCAATTGCTTGTATTATAAAATACATAATTTTGAGTCACAATTTAAATTTCCATTACTTTTGATATCTTTGGATATAGTTTGTTAGAGCATCATCATCATAAATATATATGGCATTCATGAGAAGTCTGAGACAACCATAGGTATGCTGCGGTGGTAATGAATGATACTTGGTAGCTATTAGTTTTATAGCTTTTCAAATAAAAGTGAGAGCGCTGTCCTATATGCCGTTAAATTATTTGTAATATTTCTCCCATTTTAATCCACTTCTTGCTGTTGGCTCTTTTGCAGCAGGCATTTATTCCTACCATCCCCCCTAGGTGACAGACAATAGGAGAGAGGTAATTTCTGCTGTATCGAGTATAATTAGGTTATTCACTTATGAAGCACTGGGAAAAAAAACCCCTAAAGCTTTCGTAAGATAACATGGAATCATGTTATAATTTGGCAAGGCTTTTGAATTTAGGAGGGTGGCGAAAGGACAGCAGTGCTTTCAAAAGCAGCATCGTTTATAAAAGGGACTATTATTTTCTTGCTAGACATCACCTCTATGGTGAGGCATCAAATAGCTTGGATCTCTTACCTGCTCTCTATATTTGGATCATTGCGCACACAAACAACAGAGGCAGTGGTCTGCATCCCTCCATTGTCTACTTCCTCTTGAATTCCCCACTGGTCTGCATCACTGACTCTGATGGCCATTATCTTCACACCTGGTGCTGCCTTAATTCTGTTGGGGAACAACAGAGATGGTTTTAGTTAGAAACACATGAAAATAAACCCGGCGAGGTAAACAGGGGAAATAAAAGAGGAAATGTTCCCCTTTGCATCCATAATAGACTGGTCCACGGGAACTGTAAGTCACTCTGCCTTAAAACAATAGAAGTGATCCGATTCTTTGACACAAGTATGAGTTTCATTGTGCGCAAAGCCAGTTAATTTTCAGCTTGAACAATGTGGAAAGAATCAGAGCACTTTTTGCCTCAGTGGCACCAGTTGGACATAAATGAAACAGATGTGACTAAGCATACATTGATTTAATTTGTTGTGTTTATATCTTAGTTTAACAGTGAGAACCATAGTGATGTGGAATAAACAGATCCTAATGTTTGTCAAGCTCTCGGAATGAGCTGCTTATACGTATAAGGGAGACCTACCACAAGGAACATGCTCAAGTGGTCAAAGAGCACCACATCAGGGAGAGGGGGAGACATGTCTTATTGCCTTGTCACGGTGAGTGGATTGCAGAATGAAAACAATGACAGAGTTGCATTTAGCTTGAGCAATCCTAGTGGATTATATGACGACAAAAAGCATTGCCCCGTTCCATTTGCTGAAGAAATAAGCAAAACGGAAAAATCTTTTTTTTTCTTCAGCACGTGCAGAGGACAATGACTCTAAAGTCAGTCCAGTGACTTTTTTTTTTTTGCCTTTTTGCGTGATTGCCAAAAAAGAAAAAAAGGAATTTGTGCTGTTGTTCCATGCTACAAAGGGGATGCCAAAGAACGGAAAATAAACTCCGTTGGAACAGCAGGGACTTCATTTGTACTGTTCAAGTTCTGCAAAACAATCCAGGGATTTCCATGGGAGCACTGAAAACGTGCTTGGAGTATACTTCGGCTGAAAGCACTGCTACCAGACTTAATGAATGATAAGTAATGCCAAAAGGGACCTCTAAGTCTTATGGTGGGATGAAACAGCACGGCTGAGGCTTGAAATGTTACTTAACAGTGAACTGTGATGGGTTTATCCGACCCTGTTCCACCCCCCACCCCGATGTCTGTCCATGCTAGCACCACACTGAAAGCTATTTACGAATCTCCTTTAAGTGCTTGAAGAGTTCGTGATTTTGGATCGAAGGGTCTTCAAGATCCAGTGGAAGCCGCTACCCTTGAGATCGTTTTAACTCATTCTGCTTTTATGATACCCTTATCTTTTCCCTTGCAAGCCTTCACCAATGTGACAGGCCAAATCCGTGCCCGATACAACTCCTCTGGGGGCAAAGGAATTCCAACGGAGAACGCATCTGGCCAGATTTGTTTCCCTCGTGCTTCTCCAGATCTCTGAGCAGCTTCTCACCAAGCCAAAATGCCCTTTTCTTTTTCCCCTTTTCCGAGGCATTTTCATTTACTTTGCATTAGTTATACTGAGCCAAATCCTCCTCTCGCTTATCGCACAGTGACTCCATTGACTTCCTGAGTTACACTAATGGAAATGAGAAGAGAATCAGGTCCTTGTCTGATTACTGAGACTGTAGGGGACAAGGACGCACAAAGGAGGAAGGACAGCAGGATTTGGTCCTGTATCATTTTTGGATTCACCAGACTTCCTCCAAACATCTGATTTTAATGCTTCCTCCTATATAACCGTTTCACTAGATTTCTTTATGCTTCAGTGTTCTCTTTCTTGCACTCAAAGCTGAATCTATTTTGATTGACGTACCCTATATCCCATTAATGCAGGAGACAGCTTCTCCACACTCACCCTCACAGTCTCCCCAGAGTACTGGGCTGCAGAGACGCCTTTACCCATGCAGGGTTTTGTGTTGCAAGTCTTCCCTCCCCCTACCCCGCATGCACCCTGCCACACCTACCTCTCTGCATCTGCCCCCACCAGCTTTCCCACTGCTGCACGCTGAGGGGATAAGAGGATGTTGGTATGGATGCAGCAGCCTCAAATGCCCCTCCATCTCTCCCCCAGCCCCAAGTTAATCCTCTGTTGGAGGAGCAGTCATCAGTGTGGAAGGCTCTTTGATGGCTAAGAGGTATAGAGAGCACCAAGGAGGGGAATGAGGCCGAGACACCAAGAGAAACCATGGAGGGAAAGGGAGCAAGAGATGCTGGGAAGCAGAAAGAGGGCAGCATTCAGGGGGAGTCATGGAAGCAGGTGATGAGTGACACCAAGAAGCGGACAGAACCATGGGGGAGGAGAGAGTTAGTCATGGTTGGGGTAAAAGTTGGGGTAAAAGACCCTGGGGGAGAATGCTGAGGGGAAAAGATGTGCAGGAGGGAGGGAGATAAGGTGCCAGCAGGGAACAAGACAGGAAGGGGCGGAGTCTGCGGGATGAGGGAAGAACCGACTCTGCAGAGGAATAAGAGGGAAAGGGAAGAATTTCCTGAGGGGGAAGCAGACTCTTTGCTGAGGAGAGAAAGAACCACATACTCGGGGTTTCCAGATCCAAACTTGACCAAAGTTTGGGTGCATATAGTTCAGATCCATCTCCTGTAAATACTGTTGGCACATACTGTTACTCCTGCATCCCATTCTCGCTTTTCTAGCTCTCCCAAATAGATTGCGCCCAACAACACTGACACTCTCTTCTGCCTCAACCAACTGCTGGTGCCTAGAGTCCTGTAAACCAGAAGGCAATGCCACCTACTCCTCTTGTGTCTGAGCACAGCTACGAGCTATTTTTTGACCATCTGGACGGCAGATGAAACTCCCGGATGACTCTGTCCTGTTGGCTCACCATTTGCTTCTCCCCCTTAGGGTACTGTCCCTTAACAGGAGGCCTTCTGGTTTTTGGCAGGGCTGCCTTGTTGACTGCGCCTGCAGATTTCCTTTGCTGTGTTTCTGCTGTCTTACTGGGTTAGCATCAGGGGAACGTCTTGTACTTTCTTTCTCCCTCTTACTCTCTCCAAAACGTTTCAGAATGCTGCAAGATGTCATTTGGCCTTTTTGGACGTCATGAGAGCCAGGAAGGGTGGGAGAGGGAGGAAATTGAATTCAGCTTGGGAAAGCAAGATATTCAAATTAAACAAGTCTGCAGAAGAACATTTTGATCCTTTCATCCCTCAGACAGAATCGCACAGTTCCATGGACATGGAAAACCCATTGTGAGAACTGGTGGAGCTGAATGTGAAAAAGAATGGGCAATTCCTTCCAAAGCTGACATTACTGACTTGAACAACAGTCCAGTGGTTAAGCTGCTACTATCCGACTCAGGAAACCCTAGGGTCAATTCCTTGCTGTGGCAGAGACCCTTGTGTGACCTTGGTCAAGTCACTTAGTCTCTCTGGGCCTCAAACCCCCCCATCTGTAAAACAGGGATAGTATCAGTTCCTTTCACCACAGGGGTGTTGTGAGGATAAATACCAGAGTTGGCCAGAAAATAGAAATTCTGTCCAAGGGGAAATTCTGGCCTTTTTGGAATTTCTTTTCATCCCAAATCGGTACAGAAGTCAACATTTTGAAATTTACTGTGGAATGAAAATTCCAAAATATTTTGTTTTGGAAACACTGAAGTGACCTTATCAAAGCATTTCATTTTTCATGTCAAAACAGGATATATGATATTAAATATAATATTTCACTTAAAGTATTTTAAAAAGTTAAAACATTAAAAATCAAAATGAGAAGATAACATTGGAGTGAAATGAGAAAATCTAAACAAAAGCATTCCATTTTAGTCAGAATATTTTTTTAAAAAATCCATCCAAATTTTCACCAAAATCAACATGATCCCTCAAATATTTCAATGTTGACAAAACAGCACCCTCAGAGGGAAAATCATTATATTGACATTTTTTTCAACCTGCTCTGATACAGACTTTGCGAGTTACTTAGATCCTCTGTAACGGGGGCCATGAAGTACCTAAGACTGATAGATACTGTAATCCAATAGAGGGGGCTCTCTAAAAAGTAGGTTACCATGTACCCCGAACAACATGCAATCCAGGATGCGGTATGTTTAGCATCCACCGTGTATACCCTTTTCTCCACTGAATTAGTTCTCATGAAAGACACCAGAGCTAGAATTGGAGACTGCAGCCAGGAACAGGTACTGCAAACTTTACCTTGAGGAAATGAAACAATCAAGCCACATACACCCCATTAAAGTAAATTACATGCCGCTGACCTTGCTGACACCTCCCATGGATGGACCTGAGAGCTATGGTCCTGAAGTGGATCCAAACTTTTCCAGAACGTAGGATAATTGTGCTGTGTACTTTTGGTTGAGGCTCTCCTCTAGCTTTTTCCAGAAGAATCAGAACAGAGCAAGGGAAATAATAGCCAAGGGCAGACTGGTAAAAGTAGTGATAGGACTAGTAGTACAGTCAAAAGCGTAAGCCTGGCCTCCTGGGACATGTGTGCCCATCAGCCCAGAAAGGGTGGGAGGCGGCTGCTGGCAGAAAGAGGAAAAAACGTAATTTCAAGAATATTCAGAGGATGGGAACCAATGAAACCACTTCCCTGTGAGTGAACCTGATGTCCCCTATAAACGTCTTCCTTCCCTACTATAATTATGGTAAGTAGGGAGTTTATTTGGCTTCAGTCTCCAGAATGTGTCTGGTTGCTTTGACAGCACTTTTTCGTACTTAGTGTGTCTTCCACCATGTAAAGCTGTGGGTACGATATACTGAATGGAGTAGTAAGGCAGAAGCATTCTCCAACCCCTCAAATCACAGTGATAAGGAACTACTTTAAAACGCAGTCCCATCCTAAAAGCATCTGGCCCTATGAATTCAACAGCTCGGAACTTTTTCTCTCAGCTATTATAAGACCAAAAGGAGAGAAGCTGCAAGGAATCACTGGTGTGGGGGAAGAAAACTGCTGACCACTGAAAGGATGTGATACAGGATACTTCCACTGCTTCCCGTGCAATTGAATGGGAAACCTGAAAGGTAAATGTCTGCTTGCTATACACAGCCAGTTGCTTTCAAGCAGCTATAATTGTGATGTACAACCTCAGCAAAAATACATTTTAAACAGAAACAGAATGAAAAGATATTTAGAAACCTATACCAGGAATATGCTTAGAGCAGATGGAACTCACTTAAACTGATTAGAAAGGAAGATTTCTAAAATAGCTCTGAGATGGTAATTTATTTCCCCCTGCTATTATGGAAAAGTACAACACGGTCTGAATTGAATTCATCCTCTGTTACATAATAACAACAGATATAATAAGAAGCTTCCATAGAATGTTCCACTGCGGGAGCAAAAATAACTTTACAAGAACTTTACAAAATAGGGTTACATTTGCTGTGGCTAGCAGTCTAGATACTTACCAAAGCCAAGAAACCAACAGAAATCAGCCCTACCTAACTGTTGCATTGAAAAAATGAGATATTACTTACCTAGGGGAAAAAAAAATTAAGGCCCCAAGCCTATGAACTGCTGAGCACTTCCTGCAAGGTACTGAGTGCGCTCAGCCCTTGGGACGCTCAGCAAGTCTCAGGATGAGGCCCTAAATCTTCTTCATCTTAGTGATTATTTCATTTTTACATTGTAATGGGCTCATCACAGACTTACACTGAAATTGGTTCTCTACCAAAGCCTCCTAAAAATAGCAATACAATAGCAGCTGCACATGCTTCTATTGAAATTAATACTGAATTGTTAAAAGGTTAAAGTTAACTTTATTTGAAATACATGTCAAATATGATATGAAGTCTCTGGGGCAAAGTGAGTCCTACTCAAGAAAGAGTATGATGGTAGAAGCCGAAATAGCATGGGGTTGTTTTTTTTTAAAATCACGGGGGTGGAATAGCTCAGTGGTTTGAGCATTGGCCTGCTAAACCCAGGGTTGTGAGTTCAATCCTTGAGGGGGCTGTTAGTTGATCTGTGGCAAAAAATGGGGATTGGTCCTGCTTTGAGCAGGGGGTTGGACTAGGTGATCTCCTGAGGTCCCTTCCAACCCTGATATTCTGTGAAGTAAAACAACAAGCCTACAAATCCTAAAAGAGAAAGATAGATGGTAGGCAGATGGCAACATGGAGCAGAGGGTGATTGCAATGCATGGAACAAAACCCCCCAGGAACAGGGTTTGAGTAAGGATAACAGGAAGAAAGCCTCAAAATGATCTTGAGATATTCCTAGTAGAAACAGGAAAGTACCTGACAATTGACAATGGGACCAAAGCAGATGATTGCCCTTAGGGATGATGAAGGGAGATCAGTAACTATAGACAGAGACAGCATGTTGCAAAGAGAACAGGAGTTTTACCTGAAGTTCTACCATCAAGTCCCATCCATCTTAGAAACAACTCCACTGACTTCCACTGACTTCCCATTCATTTCAGGCTCCAGTTCCATGGATTAACTCCTGCCTATTTGTGTCTCTCTGCACTCCTCTGGCTCTCTCTCTGTCCCAGTATTCCCATCAGTGCCGATGCAAGTTCATTCTCACTGGAACTCATGGACCTGTATCTCATCTCCCCAGCTCTCGATCATCTTTCAAACTGCATCTGAAAACAGGTCTTTCTTCCCTCCTGTATACTTCTTAATTTCTCTCTGCAGCTGCCATTTTTATTTAACCTCTTGTAGCTGTCCTTACAAACATTACATGATGCAGGTTGTATGAAAGCAGCTATTATTTTGTTGTACTGGAATATCCCTACGCCAAAACATTGGGTAGGAAAGGAAAGACAAAAGAGGTACAGCAAACAGCACAAGGACAAGAAACAAAATTGCTCAATAAACATGGTGGCTAATAGATAAAAAGAGGTCAATGGATCATGAACTAACAAAACTGTTTGCAGAATGTAAGAGAGAGAATAGAATCCTAAAGAACCTGAGTGATACAATTATCATTCCTCTACTCATAGAAATAAAGCTATCAATCTTTTTTCAGCCCATCAAATGTATCAAAATGTGCTAAGTATTACGTTCACTAACATATTGGATTTTGAATAATGAAAAGCGTAAACAGCATTTTAATTTGAATTCTGAAAGTACTGTCCATGTGATAAATTAACTCTTAGACAAGGCAAATTAATACACCCTACCCTTTAGTATGCTTGCTTGTGATTCTATGGAGACTCCATTTAAGGCTTCAGAAGAATTAAGATAAAAATAGGGCCAGTTGAAAAACAAGGGGGGAAACCTATGAATATTTTCTCAAAATTTCCCTGCTTCTTTTTTTTCCAAAAAAAATTTTTCCAGTCAGCTATAGAGCTGGTCAAAATACATGGAAAATTTCGCAAATAAAGTACTGTGGAATTTCCCACCCCGCATTTTTCATCAAAACTTCTAAACATTCAGGGTTAGATCTTCAACTGGTATAAATGGTCATAGTTTCATTGACTTCAATTGACCTGACCCACTCAATATTAAAGCTACATTTTGCTTCTATGAAACATATGTCCAATGGACATAAGAAAAGAGAGAGTGAGAAGTGAGGGAAGGAGGGATCTCTCCCTCAGAGATTTTAGTGTGTCTCTGAAACATTTTGTAGATATAAGGCTGCATAAATAATATCAACAGAGACCATTTTAACTACTTCAAGAATTCCAACACTACCTGGCAAAGCCTCTACATAGATCTGTTTGAAAATTTTCTGACAGAACAATTTGCCATCAGAAAATGCTGATTCCACAAAAGCAAATGTTTCGTGGGAAAATATCAATTTCATTGAAATTTAATGGGAATTTACCAAACTGTTTCATTTTGACTTTTATAATTTACAATATAAAAGTTGAAAAGATGATGTCAAATGAAACTTTTTGACTATCAAAACGAAGTGTTTCACTCATGAGAAATTCCAAGATTTTGACTTTTTGTCCTGATTCAGGACAAAATGAAATCCTGAAATTTCCTGCAGGATGGAAAGGCTGTTTTTGGCCAGCTCTATATCTAAATCAGACAGGCAAATGAATTGAAGAAACCAACAAAGATAAAGGAAACATCCTGAACATCTTGAAGGTAGAGCTACTAATTTTTATTTGCAAAAAGAACAGGAGTCCTTGTGGCACCTTAGAGACTAACAAATTTATTTGAGCATAAGCTTTCATGGGTTACAGCCCACTTCATCGGATGCATGCAGTGGAAAATACAGTAGGAAGATATATATTCACAGAGAACGGGAAACAATGGGTGTTACCACGCACACTGTAACGAAAGTGATCAGTTAAGGTGAGCTGTTACCAGCAGGAGAGAAAAAAAACTTTTGTAGTGATAATCAAGATGGGCCATTTCCAGCAGTTGACAAGAACATGTGAGGAACAGTAAGGGGGGGGGGGGGAAATAAACATGGGGAAATAGTTTTACTTTGTGTAATGACACATTCACTCCCAGTCTTTATTCAAGCCTAATTTAATGGTGTCCAGTTTGCAAATTAATTCCAATTCAGCAGTCTCTCGTTGGAGTCTGTTTTTGAAGTTTTTTTGTTGTAATATTGAAACTTTTAGGTCTGTAATCAAGTGACCAGAGAGATTGAAGTGTTCTCCGACTGGTTTTTGAATGTTATAATTCTTGACATCTGATTTGTGTCCATTTATTCTTTTACATAGAGACTGTCTGGTTTGCCCAATGCACATGGCAGAGGGGCACTGCTGGCACATGATGGCATATATCACATTGCTCAAATAAATTTGTTAGTCTCTAAGGTGCTACAAGTCCTCCTGTTCTTTTTGCAGATACAGACTAACACGGCTGCTACTCTGAAACCTAATTTTTATTTGTGACTATTCTTATCTGAAAGCGGATATTTTTGCAAGTCTTTACTACATTGATCCAGGGTGAAAATTGAGAACTACTCTCAACAGAGCTTTTTTGTGACGGAAATGCAAAATTTACATTTTTTAAAAACTAGGGTTTACCAAGGGAAAGTATCTATAATGGAACTTTTCATTTTTAAATGGAGGCAGGTTGCTGGGTTCTGGACTGGGAGTCAGGAAACTTGTGTCATATTCCACTGACACTGTTAGAGATTGGGATGTGGGCAGTCTGGCTTAGTGGTCGGAGCAGGCGTCCAGTGTAATTGTTGGAGCAGGCATGCGGAGCAGGAAAACGGAGGTGAGGGTCAAAACCAGAGTCAGAGGCCAGATAACAGAGCCAAGGATCAAAACAGAGTCAGAACCAAGAATCAGAGCCAAAGGTCAGAGCCGGGGTCAGAGGCCGAATGCCAAAGTCAAGGGTCAAGCTGAAGTGAGAACCAGGAATCAGAACCAGATTTTCTGGAGTCAGGGAAGGCAGGAGCAGGGTTGGGACAGTGCTGGAAAAAGGGAGGACTGGGACCGGAAAAAGACGAGAGCAGAAGTTAGCGCAGGTCTTAAGAGCATGTCCGCTAGTCCTGTTAGCCAACTGGGCACTTTGGCCAATCAAGTGGCTCAACTGGGGGGCCAGCTGCACTCATCAGACTGCCTGGGGGCTAAGCTAGCAGGTAAGCAGGATAGTTGCGTGCCCTTTCTCCTAACAGACTCACTGTGCAGGCTGTTAATCACTTAACCTGTCCATGTCTCAGTTCAAAATGGGGATGGTACAGTTTACCTCAAGATCTATGGAGAAAAAGTGCTCCATTTTATTAGTATTGCAGAAAAACTGTACTTTTGTTCAGTTAAAAGTTTACGTTGGACTTCATTGGATTATATTTCTATAATCTCCAAATGGGTCTAACAACTGTGGATCTAAGAGTCCTTTAGCAGTTAGTTTCGTCAAAAAAGATGCGAAATACTGACTCCAGATTTTCTAATTTGCAATCCACCAGGAAACATTGCTGGTCCTTAAACATACAAATTACTTTAATCAGATTATGAATAAATGTATCGGGATTGTTCTGTGCGCTATTACCTACGCTGCAAACTCTTCACATTGGCAACACAGGCTTGACTCTGCCCTTGCCTACACTAGCTTTCATTGATTCCTGATTTTCACCAGAGTGAGAGGAGAATCAGGCCTCTTGTCTTTTACCCTACCGAAAAATGTATGAAACACTGTTCATTCTCTACAAATAAATAAATTAATCATTCCTAACATTTGCCCAGCATTTTACATGTTCAAGGCACTGTACAGACATTAACTAATTAACTATTGTTATTGTAGAGAATTTATGGATCAAAAGGAGCCACGTGAGCCCAGCTCCTGGTTTTAAAGCTTGTTTGTGCAAACTAGTCATCGTATTTTCCTTGCTCAGTACTTATCCTGACATTTTCTTCTTGTCACCATGAATACATTTGTCGAACAAGTTCACCAGACTGCATCTCTCTCTTTTCTTTTTTTTTAAATAAAAGAAAACACATAAAAGAAGAAAGATTTAGTTTACTTTCCTATTTCATTTTTAGTCCAGGTACCAGAGACACTACATGTTGTTTAACAAGGTGCCACAAGTACTCCTTTTCTTTTTACGGATACAGACTAATACAGCTGCTACTCTGATACGTGTTGTTTATCGTTATTCGAGGAGTTCATCAGCATCTGCTCCCATAGTTCTCTTAAGCATCTTGAAAACTTCAAGCATATGCCCTCTTAATCCTATCTGCTCCCACAAAACAGTCTATGGTGTAGCTTCTCTGTACAAAATGCTGGAGTGACTGTCAATACCACAGGTCTACAGAACAAAAATCAAAGCCTTTAAATTTTCTCTCCAACCTTTCTCCGAAGGATCTGAAATACTCAATCTATGTCCTTTGCCTTCAAACCATTGTAATGCTGCAGTAGATGAAACTGTTCCTTAAAGCCCAGAACTACAGTAGCAGAATGCATTATCAAATCTGAAGGTGCCCAAAGTATTTGAACCTGGGGTTCCTGCTATCTTGTAGAAACACATCTCTGAAAGCCATATATCAAAGTAAGTCATAGGTTTCCTTGTGCAAAGACAAAGATGCCTTCTGGTCCCTTTTCTACGGAAGATGTTCCCATAGAAGTCAACCCTGAAAAGATGTTTGAAGACCGAATACATGTCAGGCCTAGTAGGAGACCAAAAAAGTCTTATTAAAGGTGTTATTTTTCCAACTTTATAAATAAAAAACTGTGAAGGTCATTGTTGCTGTTGCTTAGGTTCTTCCAAAAAAGCAAAACTGTTCATCTTTCTCTGTCAAACTTTCCCTAGTAAAAAGATCATACATGGATGCTTAGAATTTAAGGAAAATTAAAAATGGGAGATTTTTGTACACTGATTAAACTTAGTACTGCAGTTTCTCTCTGTCAAAATTTGGGGTGGGGTTGGTGCTCAGAATAGCTCACAAATCTTTCTTTAAATTTTCTTGCCCTTAAGGAACAATATTTGCTTATTAGATGTCCATGTTATAAAGCAAGAAGTGTATTAATTATAATTGACATTAACATAGCTAATAATTGCCCTATCAGGGTTTGTACCATATTTTATAGTATTACTTATAAATCAGATCGCATCAGTATATCTTAAAGCACTTCACAAAGGTGGTCAGTATTTTTATCCCCATTTTAAAGATATGTGAGCTGACAGCAAAGCAGTGGCAGAATTTCCTGCGTCTGAGCCCAATGCCCTCTCCACTAGGCTACACTGTCTGTATTCCATGTAGCACCTTACAAAGGCAGCCTTGTGTGTCATTTTGAAATCATTCCATTTATTTATTTCACTGACTGAATGGACCATTTTGGAATAATTAAGACCTTTCTTTAGTACAGCAGCACAATGACGCCTATCTTCGTACTGCAGCAGAAATTCAAATTTGCTCACCTTTGCGGTTCACTTGTACATGCGCTTCTAGGCTGGGAATTTAAAGGGATAGAATGCAGATAGTGTTGATGCAGCTATGATGTTAAAACCACAGCTAGTTGGAAAATTTTAATCAGAACAGCTTTCCATTGAAAAAAGCTGGTTTTAACTACACCACGTTTTGTTTTTGTTTTTTTGTTTGTTTGTTTTTTTAATTGAATTTGATAAAAATTAGATAAACATTTTGGAAGTGTCAATACATTTCATTCTGACATTTTTCTCACATTTTTCAGACTGAAATGTTCAGATATTTTTATTGAGCAATTTACTTCATTTGATGTTAAAAAATTAAATAAATAAAAAGCATCCACTTCAAACTGAAACATTTTGATTGAACTGAAATATTTTTTTTCCAGAATTTCATTTTATGAAAAATTTTGAAATGTTGGATTTTTGTCCCAATTTGGGATGAACTCCCCATCCCCTCAAATGGAAAATCCACTTTCCAACCAGTTCTACCTAAAACTACAGTGTGCATTATATGTAAATAATACAATATATTGATGGTATCTTTGGAAAGAGAATCTCAATTTACCTTTTCCGCTACTTACAGAAGGGTCAGCCATGGAGTTTCTAAATGGTGACAACAGAATAGGATGGTTTGAGTTACCAAGAGGGTACAAGCATATGCCTTTATGTTTGCTGTATCATAGAATATCAGGGTCAGAAGGTCATCTACTCCAACCCCCCTGCTCAAAGCAGGACCAATCCCCAACATTTGCCCCAGATCCCTAAATGGCCCCCTCAAGGATTGAACTCACAACCCTGGGTTTAGCAGGCCAATGCTCAAACCACTGAGCTATCCCTCCCTGTATTATTCTGACTGTTGGAAGCATTCTCTTTCAATCAGTGTACAAACACAATGTAATTACAGTGTAATCTGTTTTAAGCAACCTCTCAAGGGATAAGAGAAATAAGAGGTCATTTACAAGAGGTGGTCTTTAAAGGATGTTTTTTTAAAAATTGTGCGAGAAACCACAATAGAATACATTAATGGTAAAGTGCATGAGACAATTCGTTGCTTGTTTCCAATGGTCCTTAGTGCACGTTTCATGTATTTTTACATCACTGCTCAGCGTATCAGCCTAAAGGGCAAAAAAAAAAAAAAAAAAAGGAAGGGTTGTTAAATAGAAACAGCAACTACAAGAACTGAGGGAAAGAAAAGAACCAAGGAAATGCAAAGGCACTTCAGAGAAAACAGGCAGCTGGAGGAAAAAATGAAAAACCATTGCTGAGTTGGGGTCACCGCAATGAAAACCCTTTCCTATTTTAAAGGGACATGAACAGTTTGTCTGAACCAGTTGTTTTTAATTGGATTATTTCATGGGCATTTCCTTTGTTTGACTGAAGAAAGGACATAGGGGACCATAGACACTGCAACGCAAGCCGGAGTGGCACAGTGTATGGCTCGATATTACCAGTAAGGCTGTTTCCCCTTCACTGTCAAAAAATAAAAATACCATTCCTTATACGCTTGTCAACACGTCACAGCAGTCCTATTGTGTTTACCTATCAATCATCTTGGTCTGTACCTTTACCTTGAGGCGTAAGTGCTAGAATGGTGAATCAGCCAAGCTCAGGAAGTAATCTCCCTTTCTCTCAGCAAGATGGAATTCAATTTCCAATGTAGCTCAGACCTAAACTTTTTCTGAGAAGTGTCAAAGTCAGATTCAGGACTCCCATAATTTGTCAGACCACTCTGTTTACTAGCAAAGCGCTTTGCCAATGCACCCAGATATGTGAGTCCCTGCAAAAGCTCAAGCTAACTTATTTATACAGACAAGCCAAAGCCAATTTAACATAAGAGACAAAAGGAAGCAGAAACTGACAAATATACATACATATCTTATTTGCATACTAACGTTTACCAATCTCCTAGCTCAGTAGGAGCTCTAAGTTAATTAGTTTAAGGACCCATTGTCTCACACTCCTTCATGTTTCTCTTCCTGACAACTATATTTCAACAAACCCTTCAAGCAGCATTTCTTTAATGAATTATAATTTCAATATAATTCATTCTACTTTCACAGAAGACAGCACCCATACCTTATCAAAAAAACATATTTTTGGCTTCTAGTGAAAACCTTAGTGACCAGTATGAGTATGTGTCATAAATATAAAGGGAAGGGTAAACACCTTTAAAATCCCTCCTGACCAGAGGAAAAACCCTTTCATCTGTAAAGGGTTAAGAAGCTAGGATAACCTCCCTGGCACCTGACCAAAATGACCAATGAGGAGACAAGATACCTTCAAAAGCTGGAGGGGGGGAGAAACAAAGGCTCTCTCTGTCTGTGTGATGCTTTTGCCGGGGACAGAACAGGAATGGAGTCTTAGAACTTAGTAAGTAATCTAGCTAGATATGCATTAGATTCGGATTCCTTTAAATGGCTGAGAAAATAAGCTGTGCTGAATGGAATGTAGATTCCTGTTTTTGTCCCCAGCAAAAGCATCACCCAGACAGAGAGAGCCTTTGTTTCTCCCCCCCTCCAGCTTTTGAAAGTATCTTGTCTCCTCATTGGTCATTTTGGTCAGGTGCCAGTGAGGTTATCCTAGCTTCTTAACCCTTTACAGGTGAAAGGGTTTTTCCTCTGGCCAGGAGGGATTTTAAAGGTGTTTCCCCTTCCCTTTATATTTATGACAGTGTGTGATTTACACTTCAGACGTAAAGTAGATGCATCACTAACCACTAAGTGAGCTTGTAATATATGATTTCCAAGGGAATTCAGCCCTCTTGGCGGAATAGCCTATCCTAGCCTTTTTTACTATCTGTTTTCTTTACTATGAGACTTTCTTTAGTGGCAGACAACACTTCTTAAAGATTCACTCACAGAATAAGCACTTCGCAACAATTATATCAACCTACAAGTCCTGCACCTTGGATCAGGTCCTGTGGCTCACTAGAAAAATGTCCTTTGGCTGCCAGCCCAGAGATCCATGGTCTTTGAAAGCTCCAGATCAGTCTCCACAGGTGATGCTTGTGGGGTGCTTCTCTCCTCAAGAATCCCTGTGGACAGCTTGCCATTTCTACACCTGTCCTTTCACCCCTTGTGGTCTTGACAGTTTCATAAGGATTCGCTGAGCCCAGGTACCAATCTTTGTTCCTTTGTCAGCTTTGTTGAGAAGATTCTGCAGAAGATGTGGACTTGGTCCTCACGTCCAGTTCGGAGAATGTTCCACAGATGATCAGTTTAGATGGTCAGGTACTGGGATGGGGGATCTCCCTCAATTTACCTGCAAGTTTTCTAAATCACGAACATGTTGAGGCCATTTCTTCCCTATAGCTTTCTCATTCATCTTCTGCTTCCAATGCTGAGACCACAAAACCCCACCTGTTCTTGCACCACTTATTTAGCGAAGCAACATTCTGAAAGCTGCTGCCTGTCTAATAGATCCACCTTCTTATATTACTCCTGAGGGAATTCTGTGCCAAAAAAATTAAAAGTCTGTGCACAATAATTTAAAATTCTGCAAATTTTATTTGTCAATAAATAAATGTGGAGGCTCCCGCATGGCAGTGGGGAGCACAGATGATTGGCTGCACAGAGGTGGGAGATTACCATGCAGCCCCCCCACCCCACCCCAGGGCACAGATTCAGCGGTGAGGCTGCAGCTGATCCTGACACTTTGCAAGGGCCAGGCCTGCCCCAGAAACACTCCAGGGTGCTGCCCCTCCACACCAGGATCCTGCCCCTCCACACCAGGATCACCAAGTGTGAGGCAGGCAGGTTCAGCCCGGCAGGATCCAAGTGTGGAGAGGCTTGGTATGGGTCAGAGGGCTCTGTGTGGGTCAATCTATGTGTGGGCAGCTCAGTGGGGGGTCTGGGTGCCTGAAACAATGCACCCATGCTGCTGGAGAGGAGCACATGAGTACTCTTGTGGCTTCCCTTTGCTTCCCCGTCAAAGGGTCATTTTTCTGCGAGGAAGCAAAGAAATCTGCATGGGACATGAATTATACATATGCACAGTGGTGCAGAATTCCTCCAGGGGTATTATGTGGGCAGAAGGTGAAAATGATCCAGCCATTTGAAACTGCCTGCTCACAACACTGCATCAGCTCAGTGTGTTTAATCCAGCCTAGCAAAATTGTCAGGAAAATTTACCAGTCACAGCCCAAAACCACTTGCCAGAAAGTCATTAATAAAATTTTACTTACCTGTCAAGAGAAATTATTCGCCCTGGTCAATTAAAAAGTTTGCAAGGCTGCTTTAATCCTTGTAGCCCTTTTAAAATTAAGCTCTCATGTTTTCTGTTGTGCTTCCAGGGTGAAGACAGGTGGGACAGACACAGACAGGTAGCAGGCAAAGCAATGAAAGAGAGTAAAAAGTAGCTAGCAAGCATACTGTCCTTTGGACTCGAGGACAAAGTACAGCACTTTCTGGAGCCCAAATCCAGTCCCAGATTTCTAATCTGAATTGAAGCCCTGGATGCTGGTCCATAAGAACACAGGGTTGGAAGGGACCTCCTAGGTTTTTTAGGAAACCCGTATATAATCCATTTGGAAATTTATCTAGCTCCATCCTAAAACTAGTTAGGTCGTTTGCCTGCATTACTCTTGTTGGACTACGATGGGTACTGCCAACATAAAGCAAAGATAGATAGATATGGCTTGACGATGATACAGGGCTGGCTCCTGAGAAATGCTGAGCCCTGAACAAGTGAAGCCATTTGTTTGGACCACTCACAATAAGGCCCAAGAATTAACAGCCAGCCAGACTCCCCTACACACCTGCCCCAAACTCATATACCAGCTGGAGGAGGGATAGAACAAGGAGCAACAGAGAATAGGTCCCATTGAAGTTAAACAAACTATGCAAAATTTAGGGGACAATAATTGTGTGATCTAGAGATGCTGAGCACCTACTCATGTGAGTAAATGCTAGTCAGTGTGAGTAAGGGCTGCAGAACTGGCCCACTTATGTGTGCAGATCATCTTGAGATCCTCAAAGAAGAGTAGCTATAGGCATTTAAGGCAATCTTAACCACGTTTGCAGGGGTCACTCTGCTTCAGACCCCCGTGAATTAGGTTCTGTCTATTATCAGTTGCTTTCCATCTTCAGTTTTCCTTCCTGTCATTATTACTAAATTATTCTACAACTCCTCCTCCCTTTACTTCCCCATTGTATGATGTCCATTGACTAACATTATGTCACTATAGTTTTGCCTAAGGTACTATCATTCCCACTGTGTGGATGACAGAATCTTGGGGTCTGTTAGGTAAGGAATCATGGCGAATTTGTGAACATAAATTACTCCCATAAATTGAGAGCAGAGGACATTCATTTATTAACAATCAGGGATTTTTCTAATGCTTTATCAAAAGTACTGCTGATATAGTACCTAGCACAATGGGACTCTGATCTTAATTAGGGCCTCTGGGAACAACAGTAAAACAAGCAACAAATAATTCCTAAAATAATTGTGTGCCATAAGACCATACTGTGGCACCCATCGAGGTTTCATTTGGCTTTTCCATTTCTTCTGCTATGGTATAAAGGACTTCCATTTTCTTGACTGTCTTTATGTTTCCTCCACTTCACCTCTTCAGAAGACAAATTAGAAACCAGTTTTGTGAAATGTCACAAACAAAAAGGGAGGGGAAAATACAGATTTAATTAGGGCTACACATTTTCAGACACTGACTAACAAGTAGTTTAAACTGAAAGAGTTTCAAAAAGGGGTACACTGTACTTAATGTTATAAACATTTGAAAACACAGGCTTTCACCTTGGAAGGGTGGGGGTGAGTCAACCTGCTATAGAGAGGCTATGACCTTTTATAGTATATTTAGAGATTTGCAGTGGGAACTGTTCACAGTAAGATATGGTATCCCACTGAGCATTAAGCACTTTCCATTCCTGTTCTATAGGCTGCTTTTTTAATTCTAACTAGTCCCTAACCCCGTTAGTCATGAATTTGCAATTAATGAGCCTTGTTTAGAAGACTTGAATACTGAAATTGTTCTGATACACAGGGCATATAACCACAGAAAAGACAAGCTAATTCAACAAGGGATTCTGTGGTGCTTAGGGGGTATTCCAAATCTCTAATAAAGGAATTCAGCTGTTAAGTCATTTCAACAAGGGGTGTCATGCAGTGCTCTAGACTCAGAAGTTCCATCTTAAAACATGATGGACTCACAACTTGGCATCTGGGACACAATAATCTCTGTGTGTTAGGGATTCTTAACATCTGCTAGTAAATCTGGAGTCAGTAAAAAAAAAAATGGCATGACTGGAAAGAAAAGGCTCAAGAGTGATTTTCTACCAAAATCCCTATCTGCACTTATGAATCAATTAAACTAACTAAAGGCTAAAGTAATTATAACTGGCTATACGTGGGTAGAAAAACAGTCATACTTCCTCTCCAGGCTACAGAGAGAGGAGAGGAGAGGAGAGGAGAGGGACGAATCCCTCAATGGTTCTTCTGCCCCAAACCTGGAAGGGAATGAAGATTTTCTCTTTGGATTCTCCCTCTCCCCAGGCTCTGAGGATGGCAACCCCAACAGCATTTACCCACAGCCCTGTTCTAAGGGAAGCCAGTCCTGGAGTCTTCCTCTTCCCCAATATTTTCAAGGAATGGTGATCTGGCTCCCTCTCCCCATTTATTTAAGGGGACAGCAAGATTAGCCATGCTCCTCCCTCAAATCTTCCCCATACTGTCTTCAAGGGAGTAGCCATGTGTCCACCCACTCCTAATTCTAGAGTAGGGCAACTGGGGGGAAAAGACCTGGACTCTTTATAGCCAGTGTCCCTTTGAAGCTGAGATACACCAGATTGCCATATACCTAAAATTCCCATTCTTTGAGGAAGTGGAAGGTTTAAAATTACCCTGTGCTTGGAAAAATAAAGAGCTCATCAGCACTGGGGAGCTTGATTTTATCTAACCAAAAATTTCCTCCAGCAATTACTTACACTTTATCTGACTGCAGCATAAGTCAAGTACTTAAGCATCCAAGAGCATCTTCCTGTGTAAATAATCACTGGTGCAAAATTGTATCACCAGGTTATTTTCGCCTGCAGTTTACGGGTACTAAAAGGCAGGCCATTTTTTAAACCTAGCATTTAGATTTCCCGCTACCTAATTTTCTGGTAAAAGATACAAATTCAAGGCACCAGTTCAACAGAGCACTTATTGATGCGCTTCTATTCAGGAAAGAACTTAACCACATGCTTAACTTTAAGCATTGATTCAATCCCATTGACTTTAATTGGACTTAAGCACATGCTCAAATTCTTTCCTGAACTGAGTCTTTATTGCTGACTTATCTGCCTGCAATTAATTATAGGTAGATACAGAACTTTGCCTGAAAAAAAGTCACGTGTCTGAAAATCGGGTCTTTAAACCGTTGTCTAAAGCCTTTCTGGTCAGAGATACTGAAGTACATGCACATTTCTGTAAAAGCAAGGAAAATACAACCTGAGATGTATAATAAAGATGAAGGTTAAACTTTGTCTTGCTAGTGGGAACATTTTACCAGTCTTCATGTGTCATAAAGTGCCTTCATGCATCCAAGATATCTTATGTATCAAATTTAACTGCTAACAGTTCACAGCTGGTGTACCAAAGAGCAGACCAGGATAAAGAGAGAAGTCAATGTACATTACACCTGAGTGTAATAGGTGAGATATATGCTTGGGACCAGGGTAAAACTGAAGATTGTGTTATATACAGTGCCCGGTGAAGATAAAATATAAATGCAAAATGCACTTCTTCATAGGCATTACATTTTTACATCTACATCAGGAGCATTTCGTTCTGCAGCTTGAGACTGATTGGAAGTAATTTAATGGGAGAGTGGTAGCTGAAACACAATCACACCTCGAGAACAATGTAATTACATTGAATTTAATGTGATTTCCTGCCACTGGTTGAAAACTCAGCCTCCTCCACATTCTTGCTCTTGCATTGAGCATGACAATCTAGGCAAAATTAGTTTGATGTTGTTTGGAGAAAAAGAGAAAAGGCATTAAGGCTATGTCTACATAACAGCTTATGTCGACATCACTTATGTGTGAATAAACCACCCACCCGAGTGACGTAAGTTACACCTACGTAAGCAACGACATAAACACCGACGTAAGCGCCCGTGCAGACACTGCTATGTTGGGCAGGAGAACTTCTCCCGCTAACATAGCTACCGCCTCTCGTGGAGGTTGTTTTATTATGCTGATGGGAGAACAGACACGCCGCAGTGGCGCAGGTGGATAAGGTAGACAAGCCCTAAGACTTTATGATGATCATGGGGAAATAAAGGAAAGCACCAGCCATAGACCATCACCGTGATGGCATAAAACTGCAGGGGATCTTCACACGTATGGGTGATAGATTTAAATTTCTGGAAAGAGGATTCTCAGTGGGTGACCTTTGTTTGTCGAATTCACTTCCGTTCCTGGCATGACAAAGAAGTTTGCTGAACTTTGGAGTAGGGTGTGATCACCTCTGCTCTCTGGGAGTACAAAGAGTTGAGGTGAATTTTGTTTTAGACAAAAGGAGTCTTATTTTGTTTTTTAAACTTCCTGTGTTGGCCCCCTAGATGCTGTATTAGGCATGTTTTAGAAAACTGTAACTAAATAAATAGATGGGAGAAATTCTGACTACAGAAAAGGGCAGGGCAGATACCATCCAAAAAAATTAACAGAAGTTCATTTCAATAAAGAGCGTGAATTTGAGTCAAAAGGTCTCCTACCCCCTTTTAGACAGTGTCCATGATCACTCATCACAGTAAATTTTAGTTTACTAAAATGTATCCAGAAAGAGAAAAGCATCATAGTTATTCAAATAAATATACTGCCAATAAATATATTGCCATTGCACTGAGACAGTTTGCATTGCCAACTTGAAAACCCTTTGAGAGTGTAATTATCAAATCCTGGAGTAGAAAAAATGCCATACAACTTAGATGACCAAAAGGACAGCATGCATACAGCAGGGGTCGATTTATCGTGTCTAGTATAGATGTGATAAATCGACCGCCAATCACTCTAGCGTCAACTCCGGTACTCCACCTCAACAAGAAGCGCACGGGGAATCAATGGGAGAGCATCTCCCATCGACACACCACAGTGAAGTCTAGTAGGTCGACTTCAGCTATGCTATTCACGTTATTCACGTAACTTAGATCGATCCCCCCTCCCACCCCCGTAGTGTAGACCTGTCACTAAACATATTAGAGGGGAACTAGACTGAATTTACACCTTGCTGTTATCTGAGTTTCTAGCAAATTGTATAGTCTAAATCTGAAGATATCACTGGCTGCATTAGCTTTGGGGCAGGGCACCTCCTGCCATAAAGAAACTTGTCTCCTTTGAGCAGGGGTTCCTGGAATGAGAACAGAGGAGACTGAAACCAGGGCAATGACATGGGACCCATTGCCTCTCTTAGATATTTATATGACCCTTATTACCACACTCACAATCTAATGTCTTGATCCGCAACACCCCAAGGGATAGGGAAGTGCTATTATTTCCATTTTACAGATGAGGAACTAAGGCACAGAGGGGTTAGAGTGACTTGCCCAAGGTCACACAGAACCATTGGGGCAGAACTGGGAAATGGGCCACTGGACCACCCTTCCTTCCAAGATTAGTTGGTTCTGGATGGCAGAACCCCCTGCAAATCCCAACAACCCCTCAATGGAATGGAACTGGTGATTTTTTTTCTCCACCCACAGGCCTCCTCTGGATTTTTCCATGGGACATGGAGGGGAGGAGAGGAGAGGTGACAGGATCTCTCCCTTAGTAGGAACTTCAGGATATGGCTTACAAATAGGGCCAGAGCCCTCTCAAATGCTTTCTGTGCAGATCAATCTAAGCTCATGAAGTGAAGTTGAAAGTAATTGGTTGTATACCTGTATCTGTGACATGGGCAATCTGATTCTAGACCAGTTTCCATCCTGAGTTAATCAGAAGAAAAACAATACTCTTGAATATTTAAACCATTAACCATTGGGGTTAGGTATTTAAAGTTCTCCTGATCGTTAAAGCAACAGCTTCTGTGCAGGGATCACAACTGCTATAATAAATTGGTTAGTCTCTAAGGTGCCACAAGTACTCCTTTTCTTTTTGCGAATACAGACTAACACGGCTGTTACTCTGAAAACTGCTATAATTGTTGCACAAGATGGCTGCCAGCAGCTGGGGGGCTCCAACCTGCCCATTTTAATCAGAAACTTTCATTTCAAATGCATTTGGCAGTGGTGAGAAGTGCTTCTCTACATATGAACTTTCAGAGAGCTGCAGCGAGCGAAACACATGCAGCTTTTCTTAAAGCTTGGGTCAAAGCACAATTTCCCAGGTTTCTATAAACACTCCCTTTAAACATGTACTTGTGCTTTACTTTCTGTGTCCTTGTTATACAACTGTGGGGCACCCCTTAGACTGAGCAAAACCTTCAACAGTCAGTTCCACAGAATATTCACAATAGGAAATGAAAAGAACAGTGGGATGAATCGGCTTAAAAGTGCACTTCAGTGTACTTTCTTTTTTTTAAATTGAATATACATTGGTTCCCAATACCGCTGCAAGGAATAACACCATTAACCCCTGTTTTGCTGCAGCCCTTCAACTGGCCACGTTTATTTTCACTTAATAAACTACCTGGAAGTCGTTAAAAATATAGCATTTCATTACGGGCCAAATCCTGAGGTCCTCATTCAGTTTTTACTCTGTCCTGATTTAGGCAATTTCCGGTGAAGTCAAATTCCACAATCCTGACTCAATCAATGCTTAATGGCAGTTTTGCACAATTGCATGGAATTTGGCCCTGAGAGACATCTGAGTAAGGACCTCAAGATTTAGCCCCGATCATTACTACAGTAATTTCAAATGTGGGCCAGGATGCCATTTAAAAGCCAATGGAAAGATGACACGAGAAACTCTGTCATCCAAACCCTGTAAGGTATTAAAGAATGCAAAATGTCTGTGTTTGGTTGTTCTTCGTGTTAATTGTGGAAAGGAGGGAAAAGAAGATTTGAAAGAGGCCTTATGAAGAAGCAGAAGGCGTCCTTCTGGGCAATGCTCTCTGCGGGACCAATTCATCTTCACAGTAACTCCGCTGATAGCAATGAATGGCAACAATGATGCTGATGTCTGTTGTAAAGCACCCTGAGGTCAACTGAGGGAATGTGATCTGTAGGCCCAACGTATAATCAAAGCTTAAATTCAGCCCTAGGTTTCTGCCACTGAGCTAAGAGGCAACCTCCTCTAGAATCATAGAATCATAGAAGATCAGGGTTGGAAGGGACCTCAGGAGGTCAGCTAGTTCAACCCCCTGCTCAAAGCAGGACCGATCCCCAATTAAATCATCCCAGCCAGGGCTTTGCCAAGCCTGACCTTAAAAACCTCTAAGGAAGGAGATTCCACCACCTCCCTAGGTAACGCATTCCAGTGTTTCACCACCCTCCTAGTGAAAAAGTTTTTCCTAATATCCAACCTAGTCGAAGTCATTGGCGATGGATGGGCGAATCAGATCAACAGAGTTCACCTCTGTGGACGTTGCCCATTCTTCTGCAGTGGTGCTACTGTAAACATTGCAACAGACCCTCCTTTTCCAGGCCATATTTGCTTATTGGCTCTGAACCATGAGGCCATCCGGTAACATGTGCTGGATGGTGCTCTTTTGAGGATGTCATCTTTCTATTTATATTGCCTAACTCTTCTGTTCCAAACCCCCATGGCAAGCCAACAATGGAAATCATAAAGCATAAACCAGTAGGGTTAGATAAGTGTCCATTTGCTACACATATGCTATACGCCCTAAGGACAATACTCTCCATGACAGTTTGTAGCACAAAAGGCAGAATGTCCATTTTAGATGTATAACCCATTTGAAAGTGCACTGTACTATACCTCTGTAGAAGAAACACATCCAGGTGAAACACAGGACTAGGAGCCAGGAGATCTGTGGTGGAGTGAAGTAACAGAACGCAGGCTTGATGTAAGTGTGCCTCGGTTTCCTTATCTATAAAATGGAGATAATACTAGCACTGACCAGAGGGTGACAATTCTGTTTTGCTGCAATCTTCAAAATTTCAAAATGTGTTTTCACTGGAACAAAAACACATTTTCAAACATTTCCTTGAAAATGAAATTGTGTCAAAAAGTCAGTATTTGGACTGAAAACTAAGCTTATCGGTTTGTGCATAGGTAGGCAGGTGGTTAGAGGAATGGCCTGGGATGTGGGAGACCCAACTTCAAGTACCAGCTCTGCCTGATTCAAAGTGACTTGGGATGAAAAACTCTGCTCTGCATCAAGCAGGTCTCCCACAGTCCAGGCCAGTGCACTAACCACCAAGATAGGTAGCATGTGAGAGTCTCTCTTAAATACTAACCGCCCACATTGGGGTTATGAAGCTTTATTCATGAATGTCCATAAAGCCTTGGTTGCAAGGTGCTACAGGGGTGCAAAGCACCATTCACCACTGCTGTATCTCTCGCTTTCTTTGTAAGGCAGAAGTAGCAATTTCTCTATTGCTTTGCTCTGCTTTCTCACATCCTGCTAAGCTTGGTGGCAGGGTTTGAGTTGCCAAATTAATTCTGACAGGTTTCAGAGTAGCAGTCGTGTTAGTCTATATTTGCAAAAAGAAAAGGAGGACTTGTGGCACCTTAGAGACTAACAAATTTATTTGAGCATAAGCTTTCGTGAGCTACAGATGAAGTGAGCTGTAGCTCACGAAAGCTTATGCTCAAATAAATTGGTTAGTCTCTAAGGTGCCACAAGTACTCCTTTTCTTTTTGCAAATTAATTCTGCATCTCTGTCCTCTTCTTGTGTTTTCTTACTTACATCCTTCAGTAAAAATAAGAGCAAAGACTATGAAGTACAGAAATGCATGATATAAATCATGGCACTTACTAAATAGACTGCAGGATACCTTTGACACTGCTGAATCAACTCTACCTCTGACTTCTTAGGTTCCATTAGGTCTATTAGACTTTGACACAAACATGCCCTATTCCTCTAATATTTTCAGCACATAAAGGAAGTTGCATGAGGTGAGCTTATTTAAATAAGTAACTAGGATGCATATTTCTAAGCAGAATGTATGTATGGACATGGGTATTTCCATTGTTTCATAATTTACAATGGACTACTGCAAGCCTTTACAACAAAAAAGAATACAGTATACACTATGTATTCCCTAATGTCCAGTCATCAGGTAATAATATTGGCCCTGTAACATTTTGTTCCTTTGGTTTCACATCCATTCTCTCAAGCCATTTTATCCACTTGCTTCCTCTTCTCTGAGAAACAGGAATGTGAAGCAAACCTGAATCCATGTAGTCTCTGTAAAATACTTGCTTTAGAATTATTACGTGCACAGAGTTTCCTTTATCTCAGAGGTGGGCAAACTACAGCCCACGGGCCACAACCGGCCCGCGGGACCGTCCTACCCGGCCCTTGAGCTCCCGGCCGGGGAGGCTCGCCCCCAGCCGCTCCCCTACTGACCCTCTCTCCCACAGCCTCAGTGTGCCGTGCCACCGGCACAACGCTCTGGGCGGCTGGCTGCCCAGTTGCAGAGCCGAGGCCTGACCCGGTGCTTTGGGCGGCGCGGCTGGGGGAGGGGGCGTGGATAGGGGGCAGGGCAGTCAGAGGGCAGGGAATGGGGGGTTGGATGGGGCAGAGGTCCCAGGGGGCAGTCAGGAAGGAAAAGGGGGGTTGGATGGGGCAGTGGGGAGCAGTCAGGGGCAGGGTTTCCAGGGGCGGTCAGGGGACAGGGAGAAGGGGTGGTTGGATGGGGCACGGGTCCCGGGGGGCAAGTCAGGAATGAGAGGGGGGGTTGGATGGGGCGGCAGGGGGCAGTCAGGGGTGGCGGGGTCCAGGGATGGTCAGGGGACAGGGAGCAGGGGGTGATGGATGGGGCAGGAGTCCTGGGGGGCCATCAGGGGACGGGGGGGGGGGTTGGATGGGGCAGAAGTCCTGGGGGAGCCGTCAGGGGGCGAGAAGCGGGGGGTGGGGATCGGATGGGGGTGGGGGTCGGATGGGGGCAGGGGCCAGGCCACACCTGGCTCTTTGGGGAGACACAGCCTCCCCTAACCGGCCCTCCATACAATTTTGGAAACCCGATGTGGCCCTCAAGCCAAAAAGTTTGCCCACCCCTGCTTTATCTGCTCCATTATACTCCGAAATGGCTTCCATAAAGTCAGAAAGATCCATTTCTAGATACAATCTGGACTTCTTTCCACAACAGTAAGCCAGGCCTAGAACACAATAGGAGCTGGGGTGCCCTCCTTTAGGAAAATTCCTAAGGACTTCAGGGCATGGCTTAGAAACAGGATTCGATTGCTTGACAATTCCTCCTGTGTATATCTTCAGTGTTACTGGAGATGTGCAATATGCTGCTTCTTTCTCTGCCCCATTCCTTAAGATTTCTGCTGCTCCAGACTTGGCAATATAGAGTACAGATGCTCAGCTGTTGGACAGATTCACATATGGAGTGCAGTTCCTCTTCCCAACTGGCTACTCCTTTGGCTTTTCCGGCCAAATCTGCTCATAAGGTCTGATCCACAGAGTCAGCATCTATGCCTACTGTATAGTCCTCCTTTTAGAGCACCATCTTTCCACTATAATTAACTCTTCTGTGCCAATCCCAGTGGCATGCCAACTATGGAAATCAGACAACTCAAACCAATAGGGCTAAACAAGTGTCCATTTGCTAACCATATGCTCTGTAAACTCCAAGGAGCCGCCTTCCTCATCATTTGTTGAAAGGATGGCACCGCAAAGTTCCCATGTTGGCTATAACATGGAGAAGTGTTTAAAAAAAATACTTCTGTGCCACTCTCCTGTATGTATCTTAGCTCCTCAGAGAGCACAGGGGGAAATGTCACCAACAAACAGATCTTCTTTTTTATGTTTATTTCTTCATGATACAGAGACAAATAGATGCAGATGCCTTCTCCTTAGAGGCCTTGCTAAGCAAATTAAAATGCTCATAATTGTTCTAGGGATTCATAGAATTCAATTTTTGTAACTGCCTGTTTTTCAAAACATTAACAAAGTCTCCATTACACAAGAGGAAGAACTTGTAGTTCCAAACTATGTCCCCTGAGCCTTTCAGTTACATTTTGTCTCCTGTTGGTTTCCTTTGCACTGGCCTCTGCTATCACTTTTATCTTGCATCTTTATTTACTTAAAGAAAAGGAGGACTGGTGGCACCTTCCAGAATAACAAATTTATTTGAGCATAAGCTTTCGTGAGCTACAGCTCACGTCATCGGATGCATGCAGCGGAAAATACAGTGGGGAGATGTTTATTTCCCGCACACACACACAGACACAAACACACTGTTCCTCACACGTTCTTGTCAACTGCTGGAAATGGCCCACCTTGATTATCTCTACAAAAGGGTTTTTTTCTCTCCTGCTAGCAATAGCTCACCTTACCTGATCACTCTCATTACAGTCTGTATGGTAACACCCATTGTTTCATGTTCTCTGTGTATCTAAAATCTTCCCACTGTATTTTCCACTGCATGCATCTGATGAAGTGGGTTCTAGCCCATGAAAGCTTATGCTCAAATAAGTGTATTAGTCTCTAAGGTGCCACAAGGATGCCTGTTCTTTTTGCGGATACAGACTAACACGGCTGCTACTCTGTAACCCATTATTCACTTGTCTCTCTACAATGACAGATTATCAGAACTACTGTAAGCAAATCGAGCCTTCAGCTCTTGGAGTTCAATATATCAGCTATACTAAGCCCAAATCATGTATTCAAAATGCTATTTTCTACTGAGCACTACTCTCAATTCTTCTGGCACAACCGGAGATACGGGGCTGGATTCTGATCTCCCTTACATCCATATAAATCCACTGACCTCAGCTAAATTGCTTCTTAATTATACTGATGTAAGTGAGATCAAAATCAGGCCCTTAGAAAAGGGTGGGCCAGGGTAGATTTCACCTACTCTAAGAATGTAGGTGTATTCTTATCACTTAGCTAGTTCTAGAAGTGTGAAAGAAAGAATCAAAATCACTGTCTGCCCGTATAAGGGCCTTCTCTCACTGTGACAGTCTGAGGCCCTGTTCTTAGGCTAAGGCCTCTGGCTAAGCAGCAGAGGCAGCCATAAGCTGGGAAGCGACCGGTCACATCCTCACATTCCAAACTAGTCACATTGAAAGAAGGTGCTATTGGGCTGTTAGGAATACAGTCCTGTCCTGATAATGCCTATCACCTCCAGAGAAAGGGAAGTGCCTAGAAGATGTAAAAGGAAACTTAGTTTGATAGCATCCTGTCTGGTAAGACTCACTTATCAATAGCTGGGATGTGAAATCCTCATTTCTGTGTTGTTCTATCACTGTAGTCCCCATTTCCCTATTGTTTGTCTGTATAATCTCTGTTTGGTTCTGTGATTGTTTCGGTCTGCTTATAATTAAGTTTGCTGAGTGTAAACTAATTAAGGTGGTGGGATATAATGGTTAAATAATCATGTTACAATATGTTAGGATTGGTTAGTTAAATTTCAGTGAAATGATTGGTTAAGGTATAGCTAAGCAGAACTCAAGTTTTACTACATAGTCTGCAGTCAATCAGGAAGTGGGGGGGGGAGGGAACAGGATATGGGGGTGGGGAAATTGGAATCATGTCTTGCTAAGAGGGGGGAATGGGAACAGGGACACAGGTAAGGCTCTGTGGTGTCAGAGCTGGGAAGGGGGATGGGGAAACTAAGGAAGGAAACTGGAATCATGCTTGCTGGAAGTTCACCCCAATAAACATTGAATTGTTTGCACCTTTGGACTTCGGGTATTGTTGCTCTCTGTTCATGCGAGAAGGACCAGGGAAGTAAGTGAGTGAAGGAATAAGCCCCTAACATGGTTATATAGCAATTCTACTTTATTTAGCATATATAATTCCAAAATCTGCAAATACAACAATTGAGTTACTCTACATTTTCAGCAGTGTAACTGAGAGCAGAATTTGATCTAAAGTATCTCCTCTACTAACTATATGGTCTGGGGGAGAGAGTTCCCAAGGTGTAAACTGGTCAGTTTCACTTCAAATATTCAACGTGGTTAAATCCAAAATTATTTAAATTTATCACAAGAACCCATAAAATGATCAACACCAACTGCAAATGCAGGGCTCCTTTCTGGAAGGTGCTGAGTATCCTCAACTCCTATTGAAGTAGAAGGAAGTTGATGGTAGGAACATATGCCAGGCTCGAATATTACTGAGAAAGGAACAAGAATAGTCATAAGTAAGGTACGTGTTATTTTTCTCCTCCACCCCCATTTTATGGATGGCGTAACTGAGGCACAGAGAAGTTAGACAACTCATTAAAGGTCATACACAAAATCTGTGGTGAAGCCAGGAGCAGAGCCCAGATCTTGCAGTTTCCTGTGCTGTGGCAAAACCACAGGACATACTATGGATTTCTAACAGAAAACGCATCTCTAATTCTGTGTGTCGCAGGCTCATTCAAAATAAAAGTCAATCACTTCCACTGGATGCCAGCCAGGTTACTATGGATACATCATGGAGATGTGAACAACAATCTGCTAAGCTTAGCCATGTACCACAGGGATACAAGAACCTTAAAAAGCACTGGCCCCTCAAATACCATAAATTATATCAGCTCATTCTCACATATAATTGTGTAATAGGTCTACTCTCACTCCCACTTCCTGAGGTTAAATGGTTCATGTCATTTTAATGACTGTATAGAGAACAACGATCAGACATGGCTGGAGAGCAGAAATAACTTATCCCGATCGGATGTCAGAGATCCTCTTTAGCTCGTTGGTTGAGAATTGCCACCTGTGGTAGATGAAGAGGTTGTCCTTTATTCAAATCCAAGGAGCTACATTTTCAGAGGAGCTGAGTACCCACACTTCTCATTGAAATAAATCTCAGCCCCTCTGAAAATCTAGCCTATATTTTTCACTTTTTAAGGATCATTAGTAGAAAATAGACAGAGAAGATCTAAATCCAAACCAAGCATATGGACGTCTCTGTTAGAGTACAGTATGTGCCCAGCTTTACTTTGGGTGACTCTTCCAAACCTAATTAATAGATTTGCTTAGGTCAAAGATTACATATTTAAATAGAGACTTAATTTCTCATGGACTGTACAGTGAGCTAGGTTATTCATATACACATATATGTTGGGGTTTGGTTGTGAAACAGCTAAAATATCAAAAGGACATTCCACACTAACCCTTTGGGGCGGGGGGGGAAGGGTTGTCTTACACAATTCCCATAATAGGAAACATATACCAGGGGACTAATAAATAAAGCAAACTCCTCTATCATTCAAATTATGGTGCTTATGGTCAGTAAACCCAATTAACTCTTATATAACCTACTTCTTGACTAAAATGCTGCATCTGATCTTCAGGACTACAGCGGTGTGACATAATGCGGCTCTGTAAAGGATTTCAGCTCTGTTTTCTTTGTGCAACTTCAATTATTTAAATTAGTTTCTCCGATGTCAAATGGGCTGATATATCTGCCATTCCTAATTTCCCATTCCAGCCACAAACTTCCTTCTCCAGAGCACTTAAACAGCACATAATTACAACTAATTATTGATCACTGAGGGATTACTAGTTGACAAATCCAATTTTCACACTGTTATCGAGCATGACTGACCATGGATCCGAGAAAATAAAATGTACCTGTGCCATCTTACGTATCTGCTGCTGTACAGAGCAGAGTGAACACAGTCACTGGTTTCTAAGAATCTTAGTATTTCTGATGTATATTGCAGGAGTATCTGGAGGCCAATGAAGTCAGGGAACCATCGTTCTAGGCACGCTACAAGAATACAATAAGTGACAGTCCCTTCCCCAAAGATATCACAATCTAAAAGCATATTCTTTCAAACTGGTAAACAACTTCACTTCAGCTGGGTTCACACCCCTTTTGTGTTCAATTTCTGCAAGTGTTCTTTCCCTCAAAACCACTGGCAGGGACGTTCATGGAAACAGCGAATTTGGTGCAGATGCTGCCGAGAGAAAGTGAATTTTAAAATTTGCAATCTTGAGTGTTCCTGGTGGAACTCTGATTCTACCTGGTTGGACCCATCCACTCAGAGAAATGGAACATACCATGTGAGTATGTGGCCCATGGGCCCAATCAAAATAGTTCAGTCATTGAATGTGCACACTAAACTAGCCAACCATGAACGCTCTGGGGCCACTAGCACTTTGTAGCCCGCTTAGCCATAGCCCAGCAGTCCACAGTTTTCCAGTTTGTTGGAGCAAACAAACGACAAGCCAAGAATTGCTCGCAGAGGCTATCCAGCCAAAAAATTCTAAGAAATCTGAGAAAATCCAGAGCTATTCCCAAATAATACATCAACTGAGACAGGGGCGAGATTTTTCTACTACGTTATTTGTTACAAAGTATTTGCCCAGCTCTACTTTGCTAGTGTTATTTTCACACAATTCACCGTGCAAACATTTCTGTCCTCTTGGGGCCAAACAATGGCCCTTCTAGTGTGGCTCATGCTGAAGCGTGCACAGAGTCTATTCCCTGCACTACTCTCAAACTGGATAATCATTGACAGGTTTCAGAGTAGCAGCCGTGTTAGTCTGTATTCGCAAAAAGAAAAGGAGGACTAGTGGCACCTTAGAGACTAACCAATTTATTTGAGCATAAGCTTTCGTGAGCTACAGCTCACTTCATCGGATGCATCACGAAAGCTTATGCTCAAATAAATTGGTTAGTCTCTAAGGTGCCACTAGTCCTCCTTTTCTTTTTGGATAATCATTAGCGCCGCTGGGAATTTTCTGTCAAAATCATTTTTCAACAGAAAACGCATTTTCAGGAAAAAAAAAATCATGTTTTCTATGAGGAAAACCAAAATGAAACCATTCTTTTCAGGTCAGTTCAACATTAAACTGCAAGTTCCCTATTGTGCCACATTGCCTTATGGGAGTTGTAGTTCAGACCCTCCTTATAGGCCAGGGTCCCCAGCTGGATTTTGTGCTCCATGATGTGACAGATGCCAGTGGCCATGCTTATATGAGATGTAGTCTAGCCTACTGCAGGAGAAGGAAGGCACCAGGTTTCCAAACCACAACTCCCATAAGGCAATGTGGCATCATACAGAATTGCAGCTCAATGTGCACAGACGCTAAACTCACCATTTTGCCATTTCGAAATCAAAATTTTTCAGGATTTCTGTCTGTAGAATGATTTCAATGTTTCATCTTTTCGTCCTGATTTGGGACAAAAACCAAAGTTTACAACAGAGAATTTCCTGCTGGACCAAAATTCGGATCTTTGCTCCGCTCAAAAAATTATTGTTAGGTGATCAGAGCTAAGGAGCAGAGCAAGAAAACATCTTCAAGGGGGTGAGAGCAGGGCACCAGCCATTTCCATGCAGCATGGCAAGCAGTGAAGTGAATGCAGCCTGCTCCTTTTAGAAGCTGCAACAAAACTTGCTCCTCTCTGTGTTCTACTCCATGTGCAGCACCTCGGATGGTGTTATGTTCTCCGCAGGTATCGCGCCCCCTTCGGCAGTGGATGCATGTTTTGCCCCGTGAAATAACAATGATACCAGTCCTTTGCATTTGCAGAACACCTTGAGGATCTCAATGTTTTATAAGCCTTAAAAAGCTTCCCAACCGTCCTGCAAAGTAGGCAAGTATTAAAACACTTTTTTTTACAGGTGCATAAATTCTGACACAAAGACATTAAGCAAACTGCAGCACCTCAATTGAAGAAGAGGGAACAGCATCTAGGAATCCCTGCTCACCAACCCCCTCAACCTTGGCATGTATAGTGAAAGGCCTTCCTATCATATTAAATACATCTTTAACGCCACTCTCCCCCACACCTTGTCCTTGCACTGTTGCCAGGGGGACCTGCGCCATACTCAAATATGCGGTCTCCCAAAATATAAAAATAAAAAAGAACATCACACGCAGGAGAGCTGCAAGCCAAAAGTTAGTTTTATTAATAATATGTACAATGTCTAGAGCGCACAAGGGCTGCTGTTGATTCATAGGAAGAAAAACGCATCGCTTTTAGTTATCCTTTAATGAAACTGAAGTGCTGCCAGGATTTCAATTACGGTCAATGAGATTCCCTTTAACAAGAACATATAAGGTTTCTCAGCCATGAAAGATGTGTCATATAACATGAGCATCAAAAGCATTAACAGACTCTCAAGGGAATGTACACAGAACACCCCAATAGAGATATTCTTTGTGGGCTCGTGAGGTTACACAATATCTTGTTCACATGAAAGCAGAATCAGGCCTGGCAAAGGACTTGTAACAAACCCTGTACAATCCCAATATCTGCCATTTAAAATATTGTGGTGCCCTTTGTAAGGAAATCTCTACTCCTATTTTACATGCAAACATATCAATGAGGAGTCCCGCTTAAAAAATCAATAGCACCCTATGGCCCCAGGTGCTATATCTAATGGCAAGTTATAAAGGGACTAAGTTTAAAAGCCCAAACAAATGGGTACCTTTCCTCCTAGACAACAAGCTGATGAAATGTGTCGCTAAATAACACCCCTTCTAGTCTGGACAGAGTGATCACAACATGCACCTTGTATTTTTAATTAGCTGTGTCCCTGGGCTGGCAAACATTTCAGAATTGTTTACTGTACAGTCATGTCATTGGGCAGCCTATCCATGCTGAAGATGCAAATTCAACAAACTCTCCAAAAGCCTATTACAGAAACTACATTCTGCACATAATTACTTTTTTAAATACCCACACTTTAAGGCATGTCTAAGCCGACTACCTACTGCATACGCCACTGTAAATCCACATGAAAATGCAATAAATCTCTCCTCAAGGATACTGTGAAATTACTGCCAACACTGACAGTTTCTGAATTAAACAGGGTTGCATCTTGCACAACACATACAGAGGCGGTTTCCATCCCAGATTTAGAAGATACAGATATCTTTGCTGTGCCTTTCATCCAGTCGGACCTCAAGCCACTTTCTGAAGTGATTGCTGGGGCACAACGAAGGGTGGGCCCAGAGAGCCAAACCCTCCCCCTCCCGCATTGGCATCCCGCAGGGATTTGCCAAGAAGCACACGCACCCTGGTGGTCCCCAGACCCTCCCCTGGCTGGGCAGCTCTGTTGCACAAGCATCATGTATGGGGATCCTGCAGAGGCCAGAGTGCTGAGGTTTCTCCACATCTGCGAAGGCAGCTGAGTCCACAACACAGAGCTGCTGGAGCGATATAGGCAGGGGCACCCCAGGCTGGGAAAGGTGGGAGGCGCCTGGGGCTGATGGGGGCTTGAGGAGATAGATGATGGTCCCAAAAAGGAAAAAAAACCCTCCCTCTGTGCAATAGGCCCTCTCCCCATCATATGCTCGGCCCAAGGAAGACACCCCAAAATCAGCAGCCCTTGGCCTCCTCCTTAGGAAAATTCTGGTTGTGTCCCTGAGCAATTGTACAAAGGGGTGAACAATCTAGTTCATTTCACCTACCCCTGAAGGGTGGCCATTTCCAGGGTGAAATGTAGCAGCTGCTTTAAAAGGCTTTCAGTAGCTTCTGTGGCCAAGGCACCAGCCTTTGAGTTAGCAATTCCATGTTTGGTTCCTAACTGTGATAGTGACCTTGGGACACTCACTTATCCCCTCTGTACCTCACTTTCCCTACTTGGGAAATAGGGATTTTGCCTTCCTGAGTTTACACAGCGTAATGTATTATGGGTTTGACCGAACACACGAGATAAAAATAATAATTTGTAAAACCAGGGAATGATACCTTGATTTTGTAAAATCCTTTGAGATCTTATGGATGAAAAATGCTATATAAAAATGCCAAGTATTATTTTTATCATCCTCAATAATAGCATATGGAAACACAACACTTTAGGAAAAAAGAGGTGAAGAACAGTACACAGGATTGAAATGGCAAGCAGAACTTGCGTAGGCAAGTTGTAATTACTGAACTTGGAATTTAGCCAGGACATTGGGTTGAATTACTCTACTCTTGTGAAAAGAAAAGGAGTACTTGTGGCACCTAAGAGATTAACCAATTTATTTGAGCATAAGCTTTCGTGAGCTACAGCTCACTTCATTGGATGCATACTGTGGAAAATACAGAAGATGTTCTTATACATACAAACCATGAAAAAATGGGTGTTTACCACTACAAAAGGTTTTCTCTCCCCCCACCCCAATCCCTGCTGGTAATAGCTTATCTAAAGTGATCACTCTCCTTACAATGTGAACAGTGACATGGGATCTTTAAACAACCAACAATCAGGACCTTGGTTTTACCTCTCAGCCAAGGGGATACCTCCATCAACACAGCCCCCCGCCGCCACCCCGGTGCCATGCTGGAGCATTGGTTCAATACTAACAATGCAGAATGAATCACTAACCCCAGCCCTAACCCCTGCAGCCCCTATGATTTCAGCAAAAAGAACAAGGAGTACTTGTGGCACCTTAGAGACTAACAAATTTATTTGGCCACAAGCTTTCGTGGGCTAAAACGCATGCATTCATGCATCTGATGAAGTGGGTTTTAGCCCACGGAAGCTTATGCCCAAATAAATGTGTTAGTCTCTAAGGTGCCACAAGTACTCCTCATTCTTTTTGCTGATACAGACTAACATGGCTACCCATCTGAAACCTATGATTTCAGAGGTTTCCATCCAAGTATTGACTAGCCCAGGCCTGCTTAGTTTACGAGCTCATCTTGAGGTTGTATGGCTACGGGTTTCTTTCATCATTCTTTAACTGCAACAAGGTCTATTCTATCACTCATCTATTTTTATGGTCCCCAAAATTCAAGGATATCTATTTAATTTCCCAAGAAAACCTAATATTAAAAATACTGCTCTCTCAGGCCAAACCACAGAGAACGAACAAAATTCTCCTGGCTGCTCTATGAAAAGGTGATTAATAAGCACACCAAGAAGAAAGAAATTAGACCAAATTATAAACTATTGTAAATCTTTTACTCATCCTGGGAATAATGAATGTAAGTAGTTTCAGAGAGCAGAACAGATTTCAACAGAAGTCATCTTAGTTTTCTTGTCAATCAACACGCTATTCATCTTGATAACAGCAGAGACAGACAATGAACTTGCTTAGTCCTAAAAGGAAGGTGTACTATATCCTAGATAAGGGTATTAGAACTATCAAGAAGCATCTGTGTTTAAAAAAAAAACCTGAGCAAAAGGAATATTACAATAAACTAAAGCTTGCAAAATTGTCCAGAATATTTACCAGGCCAATCAAAGCTTCTGCTCATCCATCCTTTTCCATAGTAATGATCACAATGGGGAAAAAAAGTACCATGTTTCACTCACCCTGGGCAAGTAGAATTTTACAAGTCTAGGCTGACGAGATCTGCTTTTTTCAAATAGCTTAAGTAAAATAAGTTTGTGAGCAGATCCCTCTGGCTAAGTGTCCAGTTCACGACATGTTATAACTCAGGTGTCAGAGTAGCAGCCGTGTTAGTCTGTTTCCGCAAAAAGAAAATTTGTTAGTCTCTAAGGTGCCACAAGTACTCCTTTTCTTTTTATATTATAACTCAGACACTCGTATTACAGAGCTGGGGAAAAAGCAGTGCAAATTGTCTGCAAACAATTCCAGGAATTCAGTACTTGTAAATATTGTCTTTTTGTTCTGTGCTGTTCTGTTCTGTGCTGTCTGGGCTGTCTTTTTGATCTGTGTTTTTACAGTGCCTAACACAATGGGGGTCTTGGTCCATGAATACGCACCACCACAATACAAACACATAACACTGAATTTCAGCTTGCCATGTTCATGACATTCATGCAAGTCGAATCCTCTTTGTATGAATGTTTGCCAACACAATGAACAACTCAAGCAGCAATTTGTTATCGGATGAAATGAGATTCATTTTGTGACAGATCGATCTTAATTTTGAAATGGAAGTGGATGAAATGGTTAAAAAACGATTAAGCTGCTTTAGTCTCCACATCTAACTTGAGATCTTGGTTTGAGATACATCAGTAGCGGACTTCGAGGGAGCTGCTATTGCTAACTTCTTGTGCTTTCCCTGTTCTGCGGGTAAATAGACAACTATTGATATCCCAAGATAGCAACCTGGAGACAACTAAATTAATATTAAGGGCCAGGAAAAAAAGTTATTAGCTTGAGTAAGTAAAGCCATCTTTGCAAAAAGGCTCCCTTTGAATTTTTTATTTCATGCTTAAATAAAAACACTGAACAGCAGAAGTCTTATCTCTCAGCAATTTTACAGAGAATAGCAGTTCTTTGTATAAAACTAGCTTTAGAAGACTTTAGACTAGATTTGTGTGTGTGATTTGAAACATATATTTGAGTCAAATACATATTGTATTATTTAGCATTTATGTAGCCCTGTGAATTTACTGGATATCACGTGGTACACATAATACAGCAACCCTGACCTAGAGCACTTCCAGACACAGGCCATAAAGACGACGATCGGTAAGGTGCTAGAAGGCATGGGGCACTGTCAGTAAACAGATCAGCTTAGAAGAGAACCACAAAAGGGAAGGGATTTGAAGCTGGTGAGGGAGAATTCTTGGCACAAAGGAAATGAGGGACTGTTCCAAGCCTAGAAGGTATCATGAAAGGAAGTGTGAAGCTGAAAAGATGCAAGAGGGCCCAGTGCTGGGCGTTGTGGAGTGCCTCAACTTCAGTGAGAGATGAGGTTACTAGGCAGCTTGTAGCATCATTTAGAAGTGGGATACGGAGAAGCAAAGGCAGTCTGAGGGGGGTGTATAGTGTGAGGGAGCTGTCTAAGGCCGGACTGGCATTGTGGATGGTTTAAAGGATGAGCTTAAACGTAATGCAGAAGGAGTGAGACAAGCCAGTGAAGGGATTTCAGCTGGGTGGGAGCAGGATGATATAGTCAGAGGAGATTTTTTAGCAGAGGCATTTTGCATAAACTAGAAGGGGGTAAGGAGATAGGCATGGCTGCTAGGGAGCAAGCGGAGAAAGAGAGGAGACAGACCACGGTTCTGTCTCTCGGAATAGAAAGGAGGGATTTTACAGAAGAAGGGGCAGGACTTAGCAGGAGCCAGGGTGGAAGAGAAAGGAATCTAAGAGAATATCCAGTTTGTGCATTGAAGACAGAGGGGCCTCAGAGAGGAGAAGGTTTTGGTGGGTAGATAATGAGCTTAGTTTTGGCTATTCTGGTATAAAGGCGGCAGTGAGACACCCACAAGGAGATGGTAGAGAGGCGAGCATGCAGCAGTCTGCTTTGTACACAACATACTCATCAGGGTGATCCAGCAACCGAGACATGAAACCTTCTCAAAACTCTCAGTGTCCGTCCACTACAGGGCATCCTGGAGATGAAGTGACCTATTGTGCAGCTATGCTGGAAGATGGACAGGGGACACTGAGCGTAGTTTATTAGGCCACAACTTTATTCTTAAACGCCTGGGAGTACCCGGCAGATAAAAGTGTACAGAGCAAGTAATTCCATCATCATTTCAATATATACCAAGGGGCATCTGTCAGCCCCTCCCTTCCCCATCCTGGTCCCCAGCCAACCTGCTGCTGGGACCTCAGCATCCACCACCCCGAATGAGGGCTAATGGAGGCTAGAGGAGGGTTGGCTCCCTGCTGTACCAGTCAGAGGAGCACTGAAATTCCCGTTTCTGCTCCTTTAAACACTACATCCTTTCAATCCTTTCCCAGTCCATTCTATCTGATCACTGTATCCCTCCCTAGGGAGTTCCTGCACCAGAGATCCACCCCATGTTTACATACTGAGTTGCAACATCATAGCCGAACTCTTGTTTCATGTTTGCCCCAGGGAAGCCTCCCCCGAACCTGCTGTGGGGAAAGTGGGGGGGGGACATTTTGCCTTGGGCAATCTGGTAGCGAGGGAAAAATTCTTTCCCAGCCCCCCGAGAATGGAGTGATTAGTGCCAGGCCCACAGCAGATCCTGACCAAACCTGGCATTTCACCACTTCCATGGGTGAGAGAGGAGGTGCTTCTCCACCCCGTCCAGGTAAAAGAGGGCTTTTCCTGCACCAGCATAGACCTATATAGTCCCCTTCACCACCACTTCCAGTCCCCTGGGGGATGGGTCAGCATCCCCATGCTGACCTGGAAGGCAACTGCAGCAGAAAGCCACTCCCTGGCTCTCTATCCCTTAAAGGGGGCACACAGCCTTTCCGACAAGCCGGACAATGACCCCCGCCACTTAATGCGTGGTGAGGTCATTCTCTACTCCATAGGCATTCCTCTAGAAGAAAATAGGCCTCTACAGTACACGTGCATTTCATCAATGAGGTGGGACTGTGATATCGTTTGAGGGACAAGTTTAGCATTTCACGTACTAAGAGCCAACACAAAGAATGCATTCTAACCCTCCTATTTCCCACCAAAAGAGGAAGTATTGTCTAGGGGTTAGAGCAATGTATTGCAAATCAGAACTCTACAGTTCTGGTTGGGCTTGTTCTTTGACCCAGAGTGAATCTAAGTACCCCCTGCCTCCCAAGTCTGTTGAGTGGGGCCAGATTCTATCACCCTTACTCACACAGAAGTGTACCTTTCCCCTTGGCCTTAATGGGACTATTTGCAGAGTAAAGTATTATTCCATGTGAGCAATGGTGGCAAACCCTGACCCTTAATGCTAATCAATCTCTCTCTGGAATTCCCAGGTGAAAGGTATTATGCAGGAAAGGGGGGGGCTCTTGCTTTAATGAACTCAGATGCATGAAATGTTCAATACACAGTTTTTCAGCAAATATAGGATATGCATTCTTTGACCTACATTTCCATTGGCAGTTATTTTTTTAAAGCCTCTTTAAATAATGGAGAGTTTGAATGAATTCATATAAAACATTTTAGCATGAATCCACTGTGTAATTCATGCCAGAGGTAAATAAATAGAGCCACCTTCAGACAAAGGCTGCTTGGCTACAACTAGCTGTTCCTTTAGCATTTCATAATTGCTCATTGCACAATGTCTATTGTTTGCACAACTTCTTAAGACTGAATTAGACAGCAGATTTTTTTGCACAGTTCTGTTACTGTTTTCTTTATATTTTGAGAACTATAGGTAGAATGCATCACACAAGCAGCGGTATCCGTGCTAATACAGACAAATGAACATAATTAAAAGGCAAAAGAAGCACTGAAATTTACGGAGCTATGTGCAGATGCTTGTGCTCTGTCACGCAGACAACAGTAGCAACTCCATAACTAAGAATGTGTTTGATTTACTATGCTGTGGCGGTGTATACCATCTAAAAATAAGGGTTCAGAACACATAACATACACATGAATGGCCCAGATCACCAAAATCACAAGGCCATCCACTCCAGGCATTGGCATATTTCCCATTAGTTATCATGCATGTGAATTTACAATATTCACTCTCTCTCTCTCTCTCTCTGTCCCCCCTCCTGCCCCCAAAATTCTATTACTTTCATTCATACATACCTCAGTGGAGGTAGCATCAATGGAATTACGCCAGTGTGGACCAGAGCCAAAACCCTGGATCCAAAACAACCCAAAATTTAAAATTTGTTTGGATCCAGATCCAAGCTTCACTGCTAGCCCCCATCTATCATGGGACAAACTCCAAAACTCTGAACACCCAGGAACTTTCAATTATTAATTGGTAAATTTTATTATCATCTCCTATATTAAAGATTTTGTATAAAAGAATTTGTACACGTCCCGCCTACCTCCTACATTCCTTGCACCAAACCCTCAGTAACTTCAGTGGATGTTTTGAATGCGCAAGGAATGCACTGTATCTAACGCTGGTTTTGCTTCTTTGCTTTTTGCTTCCCCCACTCACTGCCTTCTAGTACCAGCGCAATTAGAGATGGCTTTTCAGTGTAACTGCCTTCTAACTACTCTCTTTCATTAATCCAACATAAAAAGCTTAGACCACCCAAAGAGAAGAAAGTGACTGCAAGAAGCGGGTAGTTTTGTCACAATGGCCAATTAAAACAAGGCATAATTGCGGGTTGACTTGGCCTCCCTCCATTCACCTGCCATAATAGAGAGTTACCAGATGGGGATGTAGCAGCACCCGGCTCCCCCGTTGGCCCTAACTATGCCCATTTAAATGCCCTCCTTTCAACTTTTCTACCAATGTGGATTGTAGCCGATTATCTGACTTCTATTTCTTTACTTTTCTTAAGCATTAAAATGAACCCATGCACTGAACATTTTTCTTGGAATATTCTATCTTAAGCACTTACATGGCTTCCACTGCCATACTGTGTGAGCCATACTGTGTAAACAATCTTTAATGTGTTTGTTTATCCTCACAGGGGTGCTGCAAGAGAGGGGAGTGCTCTTACCGCATTTTACAGATAGGGGAAACTGAGGCATAGAAAGACTAAGTGACTTGTTCAAGGCAACACAGGAAGTCTGTGGCAGAACAGGAAATCGAACCTGAGTCTCCCAAGCCTGAAGCTCGTGTCCTACTCACTGGACCATCCTTCTTATCTTCAGCTGTGAAAAAACACACTGGGAAACAAAGGGACCAAAAAGTCTGCCCAGATGCATCAGCATGTATATGAAACATTTGAAACTAAAATCAATGCACTCAGAGTAAAACTTCACTGATTTCAAATGGTGTTACACCATATTTACACCTGCGCAACTGACAGCAGAATCGGACCCAAAAGTCTGTCGCCCAAAGAAAGCAAATTTAAAGGTGCCTGCTTTCTACTTTCTGTTTTAGTACTGTTCATTACACATAGGACCACTAACTACAGCAATCCAATTTGTTTAAACAAGACTGAGACTTACTGCCTTTTCAGTTAATGAAGACCCGCATTGGGATTTGATCACGTAGTCCTTGGCTAGCAGCACACAGCTACAGCAGCATTCAACACACAGTCCAAAATAAAGAATCCAATCCCAATGTTGGTTGAGTCATTAGGGCACACAATTTGCATGAAACCAGCAGATGTTCTGCAAGTTAGAATGTTCTCCCCAAGCTAAGAACCTTTTTAATCTACCCTCATACATCACAAGCTTTGTGAGGGGTTTTTTTAGGTTTGTTTTTTTTAAAGGAAGTAATTGGGTACATAAAAATTTTACCTCATAACTGGCTACCTTTAAATCACTCGCTGCACTATTGAATATTTAATCAATTTTGTCAACTGAAAATAGCTTTTAATTCATTTCCAGTTGCTGTTGAGCTCAGAGCCAGTTGTGTATGTACAAATCTCACTCAATTAGTTCCATCTTTTGCAACTTTTACTTCCCATTATTTATTATTTAAATTACCATAATATTTTCAGGCCACAATCAGCTGCCCCATTTGTGCAACACCCTGGAATAAAACAAAGACACCCACAGCCCCAACCTTGAGACAATACGGGTTTGGAGAAGAGTGCTGGTAATCAGTCCAGACAGAAAAGGCCGGATCTTTGAGACATTAGACAAGAACAGGAGACAAGATTTAGATGAGTCCTGGATGAGTGGCCCTAGGAAGCAATCCAAGTTAAAGGGTGAAATCCAGCAGATGGGGTCATCACCAGAACTCCCATTGACTTCAAAGTGGCCAGGAATTCACCCAAGATTTTGTTGTATTAATCCAAAACATCCTGCCCCTTTCCTTCAACGGTGAGGGTATAACTCAAAGTTTCCCCCACATCTAACATTAATGACCATCTAGAAATCACCGGCTACTTAGTGCTCCAAAAAGAAGAACTCATTTCAGCACAACAGTCAACCACATATTTGACTTTAGGCATGTGAGTTTCCCATTCCTATACAGTGAAATATTTTATCACATGCATAAAGTTAAGCACATACTTAAGTACGTTGCTGAATCAGGGCCTAAACCTGCCAGGCTCAGTTCTCGACTGTGGCAGAGCAAAGCAACACATGGGCCGAGTGGAAAAGGGAGGCTGTCAGGGAGCTGAACACAGTTCCCTGATTCTCAGCTGATTGGCCACAGCATAAACTTCAGGGAGGCAGCTTTAACTTACAGGGCTGGTGAAAGACCTTCCCCTAGTAGAGAATCAATAGCAGCAAAGCCTTGCTCCCCTACACCCCGACCTACTCCCTGCCCAGACCTATCCATTCCCACCTCCCCGCCACTCTAGGGGAGAAGGAAGCAGCCAGAGGAGAGGACGCTCCATGAGGAATCTTCAGCCAGTCTAAGTTCACTTCACTTAACCAGCACAGTGGGAACTTAACTGGACCAAAGAATCGAGCCAATCATCTCCAAGGTGGCCATCTCCCTTCATCTAGGTTCTTAGATGCGTGTCACACTGCAGCACTATGCACCCTCATCACAGCACCCCAGCCAACCCTTACAACTACAACGCTTTAGAAAGCGAAATGACTCCTGAGCCTTTTAACAGAATCTCACGCTTTCCCCCTCAGTGTGCTCTCCGTAATGTGCACAATGCCACATTGGTCTGACATTGCTCCCCAGATCTTTACACGTTTTGAAACAAAATCTCAAGTTACGCAGAAGCTGGCTGGAGATAATTAGCCGGAGCTGTCATGCTGAAACTTCAGGAAAGAAGGATAGGCCTGAAAATGGGCTTGTAAAATCCCAACTACTTAAAAATGTAAAATCTCATTCCATTACTGTCAACAAGGATAAATTTGTGTCAAGCCATAGGGTATATTGGCACCTTCCAAATATACTGGAAACGTTTTTCACATTTTCCGCTTGTTTGTTGATTATAACAGCTCCTGCTAACACCAGTGTAGACAAGAGGTTGTCAGTGCTTCTGCTCTAAATCTTGTTTTTCCATTAGTTTGCTACTCAGATGTAAAACTAAGTGCTTCAGAATCCATCGCCTGATACATTGTATGAGATGCACTGCAACTGATTATGCTTGGCCCCACTTATCTATTTCTAATGCAATCTGGTATACGAGGTGCCAGTTTATATGTGGGTTGCCTTTAAATTTCCATAAATAATTTTTTCTTTCCATTCTACAGTTACGTATCTAGAGGCATATGGAATATACTAAGTTATTTCATATAAAATATCTATCTTCCTTGGGTACTCAGACAACCTCAGTCTTTTCATGTGTTTATCCTTCCCTGTGAGATAGGGAAGTGCTTTTAACCCCAGTTTTACAAAGGGAAAACTGAGGCACAGATAGGCTTCCTTCCTATAGGATATGCACTTTAACAACAAGATGGGAAGCTCTGTATCTCCATAAGCCAGTGAGATTCTGGTGCTTTTGCCTTTTGCAGGACAGAAGTCAGAGAGAGACAGAGTTATTGCCGTTAGTATTACTTCATTGTGATCGCATTGTGGTTATTTCTGAGACTATTTCATACCCGTTATTCAATCGTGAAACCAGCCTCTCGCTGCCATGCTGCCTGTTTTTCATATGAAGAATGATTGCTGCCCTACTATTGTAGCAGGTCGTTGCTCGTTATCTAAAAGTCCATTAAATGGCTTTGCCAGCTGCGACATTGTGAGTCCTTTGTGATTTTATAGAATTAACCGGGTCATTTATCCTCGTTTGGACATCTATCGTTATTTAAGCTTTTAGTACTGGCTGGGCAACTCGAGTGGGTTTGGGAGCCAACAGGCTAGGGATGTGGGAGGACATTAAGATCTGAGAAGATGGGGGAAAGGGGAAGACCTGGACTCACTGGACAAGATGATTCAGACTAGGAATTAGTAAAGGTGGCAGGGAAGACAGATTTGACACGGAACTGGGATGTCGGGGGAGAACTGGGACTGACTAGACAAGGAGACTGGAACAGTGAGACTGGGGAAGTGGGGAGATTAGGATTGGGATAAGAAGCCTGAGTAGGGGAGACTGGATAGGCAAGGAGAATGGGGCTGGAACAAGGAACCTGGGGTGGAAAAGAGGCACAGTTGGGAAGGGGACAGGTAAATTCAAACTTGGAGGGTAACAGATGGAAGAGTCCGAGCCAACTAGATACACTCCCATTCAGAGCCTGGAATGGAAACCAACATTCCTGAATCTCACTGTTCCTCTGCTATCAGAAAATCTCTGTGAAATCCACTGGCAGAGTATACGTCTCATCCCCCTCTAATGCCAGTCCACAGAAGGGATGACAACCTTCTATTGCTATCAGGTTTCAGAGTAGCAGCCGTGTTAGTCTGTATTTGCAAAAAGAAAAGAAGTACTTGTGGCACCTTAGAGACTAACCAATTTATTTGAGCGTAAGCTTTCGTGAGCTACAGCATCCAATGAAGTGAGCTGTAGCTCATGAAAGCTTATGCTCAAATAAATTGGTTAGTCTCTAAGGTGCCACAAGTACTCCTTTTCCTATTGCTATCAGTTACTCAATTAGCTCAAGTACCAGAGGTCTGTGAAGGGGATCTAAAGGTTCCAAACCTGCTGATAAATCATGCTGGTGTCTATATGATGGGATTTCTGTTTTCTCGTTTGCTTTTCTAAACACCTCGGAAACTGCACACACACAAAACTACATTAAAAGAATATTAAGACTGCAAAAGTCAAGCACTTAAAAATTAGGAAATGCCAGAATTAAGATCGTCTATGCAACTTTAATTCACAGCCCTCGTGTGTGTGCATTATGACGCAGTCTTTACCTATAGGATTACATTATTTTTTCCCACAGGACCCTGTCTTATTCAGCGCACAGAAAGAACCTGCTCTGGAGATGAGTCAGGATTGCGTGGTAAAGGAGGCTGTTGGCTGTAGGACCCCGCCTCATTTCTTGCAGGTGTTGGAAGGGGTGGAGTGCATGAGGCAAGTGACTGAAGGAAGAGAAAGGATGGTGTCCTAGGCAATCCATTGCTGCCCTGGAGCACTGGATTTTATCCCAGCCTCTGCCGCAAAGATCCTGTGTGACTCTGAGCAAGTCACATAAACTAAATTTTCACAGGGGGTCACTAATTGTGTGTTCCTCATTTTCTGGATGTCTGACTTGAGACCCTGGGGTCTGATTTGCAGGAGCGCTGAGCACTCACAGCTGCAATCAAAGTCAGTAGGAGCTGTTATTTGAACATAGAAAGTGCATATAATGCTACATATACAAGTCCTAGATCTCTCAAATTGGGCAGCCAAAATTAGTGGAAACTTTGGATCTTAATATCCCTGTACGTAAACTCCCTATATGGAAAATGGGGAAAATCTGTGAGTCACTCCAATACTATGGTGACGAGCTCCACAGAAAAACCCAGGAGCAAATAATGGTCTTCAGAGCAGGATTTGAACAATGCGCAGTAATAAGGCACAGGGCCACACGTTGTGAGAATAACTATTCATTAAGTGAGCACCATCCATCCCGAGCACTGAGCGAGGCAGTGGTCCTGTGGACTCCTGTGTAAAAATAGCATATGATGCAATTAAAGACAGCATCAGTCAACCTTAATCCTGGCATTTCCCATCTTTGAACGCTTGACTTTGCAACCTTAATAATGTTCTTTTAATGTAGTTGTTGTGTGTGGCGTACACACACACGTGCACTCACACATATCTCATCGAGATAGGGTTTGTGTCAATATTAACGGACTGTATCTTAAGTTCTTTAGACATTTTTTTCAAGTATTCCCATGTCTCCCATTATGGTCTCCAGGAATAATTTAATGTTGTGATTTTTTGTTAATAGAGAGAACTGTGATTAATTTGAGACGGGTCCTTCCCTCCACCCCCCACTCTACTTGTGCTGGATTGTTATCTCTCGGCCTTTAATAAGTAGTCATTTTAGTTGTGTAGCCACCATGTTCCTGCCTTGCTACCTGATTCAGAATGATTTCATTTTAAACGATGAAGGCCATGTTCAGCATGTTCCCGCTACTCAGCCGTGCTCTGTTCCCAGTATTTTGTGTTCTCTTGTTTCCTATGTATTTCAAGGTCTAAAGCCGGTTTTGTTTTTCCTTGTTGCTCTCAGCAGCTATTGGCAGGAGACTGCCTCTTACCATTTCATGTCTTCACAGATCTTTCATCATTAACAAAGAAGTCTTGTAAAGTCTATTTTAATGTCCTGTGTGATTTTTCTCCCCTAAGTAGGCAGACATTTAACCTCATCTGTATGGATTTATGTTTATTAATATAAATTCTTCATATCAGTTCTGCTAGTGAGAGTGATTAGTAAAAGCTAACACTCCTGTATTTCACCTTGTACTAATTCATCCCAAATCAAAAAGTAATTTTCACTGCTGCAATATGCAGAGTGCGGCACAGGGAGGAAAAAAAGTATAATCCACCAAATATCTGCTAGGTTTTTAGCTTCTGTATATTCCTGCCATTCCTCTTAAGCATGGTGATGATTGCATCCCGCCTACAGCATGTTGTATTTGTCTAGTATAGGATTCATTACATGATGTCTGTCCCTTCCTTATTATTGGAATATCTCCAGTCTCGGTTTCCATTCGGACAGAGGATTAAAGAATGACGGGTCATTCATATTAGGCACATGTAAAGTATGCTAACATCCCTACCTTTTCTCCATGAACTGTTAGTTCTCAGACTTGCTTTATTTCTGTATTCTTATTCACAATTAAAACAGAACCAATATGCCACACGTTTTTATAAACAAAGTCATGGCTCCTTTTTTCATAACTAAGAAGTAAGTGATTATCCATTACTCCACTAAATGCCACAAAAAGGTTTTTCTTTCAAAATGTCTTTACTGCCCCAAGATAGTGTTAAAATAACTGTACACTCCAGGAAAGCAATGTTAAACCATCCCCAGCTGCATCTATTTGATGAGACATCTGTCTTTTCAGTCAAGAAAGAATCAGTCTCTCCTCTCTCATGTTTATACAACTTCTCCATTTATATCAGGAGACTCCTTTTGTAAAAAAAAATAAAATAAAATAAAATAAAATTCCCCTTGCTTCTTCATAGTTTCCATTTTTTCTCACTGTGTATATATTTATTATATACTAATCCATGTATATTACTCATTATAAACTTATATTAGTAAAGTAAATATCCTTAGTAGTCACATGTGCATCAGAAGAGAGAATTTGGCCTATAAATTCTTGTACTAGCTTTGCAGGGTTCTCCAAACTGCTTAATGTTAACAGGCACTAGAAGGGAGCATTATGACCATCTAGTGTGACCACCTATATAACACAGGCCACAGAATTTACCCCAAATAATTCCTCTTTGAACCACAGCATCCCTTTTTAAAACAAATTGAATCTTGATTTAAAAGTTATTCCTACGAAGCAGTTTTGCAGCAGCTGAATCCCATGCAATTGTGCATCACTGCATAGGCTCTCACCAACAATAGGGAACAAGCCCACGTCACCACTATGGAACGAGCACAACACCAGCAACATTTTGCATAGAGAACTTGCTACAGAATCCAAGGCAATGGGCTAACGGACGGCATTCAAGCCTAACTTCCAAAGTTCTATGCTTTCTGGGGTTCATCACAATTCTGGCGGTTTGCGTGGAAGTGTGTCTATCTGTCTGTCTTTCAAGCCAGACATAACCTCTGTAGTCTGCTTTGCAGTATACAAAGCAATAAATGTCTGCAGAGACTGATTAATGGTCAAAGCAAAGCTAAAGCTTTTAATCAATCAAATTCTGTTTATTAAGGGACTATTACAAAGCCATAGGTTATTCTGATTACTCAGACATAGCTTCTGTAATATAAAAAAGAACAAAAATATATTTAACTGGTGAATGATTGAAAGCAGTATGTTGTGTCTCTCCGGCTCACTTTCCAGTTGCATCCCGATCAAGATGGGGGCTAGCATTAATAAATGGGAGCGGGTTTAAAAAGTGAACAGTTGTTCCAGGAGTGATCTGTGTGGAAAAGAAATTGTTGTTGGACACACAGAGACCAGCTTTCAAACATGGACTTCTTAATGGGACACGTTCATTGGAAAATGTAAAATCTGTAAAGGCTGATAAAGGAGCTTGGGTTGGCAACTTGAGTCTACAAGGTCAATACAGATTTAGATGCCATTTGCAAGATAACAAAGGTTTGAGTTTTCCAGGTTGGAATTGGTTAACATTCTCTTTGGGTATGACGGATACATTTTGAGTGCTTTCTAATACAGATACCTTCCCTGAACCACTTTCTTGATACGGTTGCAAAAAACAACAGGGTCCATCATCAAATTACTATTTGTTTTCCTCACCATTTGCCAAGAAGCTGTTAAGCTTTGTAATTTGAGAGCTAGGTTAAGATCCCAATATTTCACCCAAAAAGGGAGAGTTGGATTCTTTTTATGGACTGAAATTCAGTATTTACTAGTACAAAATTCAGCACAAAATAAAACACTGTACAACATAGTGTATGAAATACTAAAGAGGCACATAAAATTGCACACATCCATTCTGTTTGCATACAGTCATATCAATGAAGTTTGCATCACAGTGAAAATCTTAAGAATGATTTGATTTTGATCTATAGTCTCATCTGAACCAGAATGGAATACATTACACGCCACTTATAACAGACACGATTTAAAACAATCGGTTATACTGGGCAAAAACATATTTCCCCAAGGCAAACATAGTCACTTCAATATATTTTTCTCTGGTGAAAACACACAGAAACTCTAGGTATAATAACCTTCTGGGTTTTTATGGACATTACTAATGGACTGAAAAACAGGGAGAGCCGACAGAGGAAAACTGTTATAAATTAGATGTAGGAACTATGGTGATTTTATTTCCCTCAGCATAATTCCCTGCTAACTGTGTAAACTTTAGTTGAATAAATTCTCCATAGGCAAAGAGTGAATGTCATTTGAAACATTCAGAGCAACAACTGCCTCTGCTCTTTCCACCCAGCAGCGTCAGTGAGCAGGTAACAGATCTGCATTCTGCCTCTTACCTTTAGCATTTAGCTTCCTGAAATAAAGCACCCACTGTTTCTTTGACTTACAAACATAATGAAGGAAATGACTTGCCAGACACTCTTTTGAGTAGTATCTAATTGCTTGGGGAATTTCCACTTTGGTCTTCTAGGCTGAATACCAACCTTGGATCCAAGAATCTCAGAGCTAACATGGACTCCCACTGTAATCTTGGGCAAATTAGTTAAATCTCTTTGATTCGGCTCCTCCATATCTCCCATGGTTTGAACAGATTCATGGGAACATAAGAACATATGATCCAACATCATAACATTGGTCCATTTAGTCCAGTATCCTGTCTCCATCACTGACGATTAATCAGTACTGTATACATCAGAGGAAGATGCAAAAAGAACAGGAGTAGTTGTGGCACCTTAGAAACTAACCCATTTATTTGAGCATAAGCTTTCGTGAGCTACAGCTCACTTCATCAGATGCATTCAGTGGAAAATACAGTGGGGAGATTTTATATACACAGAGAACATGAAACAATGGGTGTTACCATACAGACTGTAACAAGAGTGATCAGGTAAGGTGAGCTATTACCAGCAGGAGAGCCGGGGGGTGGGGTGGGGTGGAGGGACCTTTTGTAGTGATAATCAAGGTGGGCCATTTTCAGCAGTTGACAAGAACGTGTGAGGAACAGTAGGGGGTGAAATAAACATGGGGAAATAGTTTTACTTTGTGTAATGACCCATCCACTCACCGTCTTTATTCAAGCCTAAGTTAACTGTATCCAGTTTGCAAATTAATTCCAATTCAGCAGTCTCTTTTTGGAGTCTGTTTTTGAAGTTTTTTTGTTGTAATATTGCCACTTTTAGGTCTGTAATCGAGTGACCAAAGAGACTGAAGTGTTCTCCGACTGGTTTTTGAATGTTATAATTCTTGACATCCGATTTGTGTCCATTTATTGTTTTACGTAGAGACTGTCCAGTTTGGCCAATGTACATGGCAGAGGGGCATTGCTGGCACATGATGGCATATATCACATTGGTAGATGCGCAGATGAATGAGCCTCTGATAGTGTGGCCGATGTGATTAGGCCCTATGATGGTTTCCCCTGAATAGATATGTGGATACAGTTGGCAACGGGCTTTGTTGCAAGGATAGGTTCCTGGGTTAGTGTTTTTGGTGTGTGGTTGCTGGTGAGTATTTGCTTCAGGAAGATGCAAGAAACCCAAAACTGAACAATTACAGAATAACTTGCTCTTATGGGAAGTTTCTTCCTGACCATAAGCATAATGGTTGTTGTAGGCCCTGAAGCATGAGAATTTATATCCATGACACATTTTTACCCTAGCAACATGGGGACGGTCATTCACTGTGTTTGTACAATAGGCACTGACTAATTCTGACTGCAATATCCATGTTTCATAATAATATGGATGTTACATTATATGTTTAAAATGTTTAATTCATGTTTATAAAGTGTGTGATGCTAGCAAACCAGATGCCAGCTCTTGCCAAGACTGAAGGCACGAGCTAAGAACTAACAAACTCATAGCCGGAGACCGGGCCAGTTCACTTGTTTGTTAGGTATTAGTTTTATAAGAATGTATTTAGCGTTTAAACTCTATGAATTGCTTTTAAGTCGCTGCATGCATTAATCTCACTTGTAATGTCAGTATTCCAGGCTATAAGAAAATCTGTAAGTTTTGCCTTATAACTTTGAAAATGTTTGGTCTGACCTTATGAACCCAGACACGGGAATTGTCCTCCTCCCTAGAAGGGCCATCAAGGAACATTGCAATACAAAGGATTGGTTAATGGCCCTATCACACCTTGGAAATGCTACGTGCAAGGAAACTCATCCTTTGGGCTTGTAAGCTGAATGGAGGAAATAAAACAAAGTCACAGGAAAATTTTCCATCTCTGTGCTGCTAGAACTCTGACAGAACTAGAGACACCAAACTGAAGCCAGAGATCCTCAGGGGTTATCTCCTGGGTCCCCTCTAAAAGACACTTTAAATTGGCAGATCACTACAACTCTGTCACTCAGAGGATTTAGAGAACTCATTTGGTGAGAATATGTTCATTTGCTTTAACCTGGAAATAACTCATTTCTTTTTCCTACTTAAATAAACCTTTAGATAGTTTATTACAGGATTGGATACAGGCAATATCTTTGGTGTAAGATCTAGGTACCAACTGATCTGGGGTAAGTCTCTTGGGACTGGAAGCAACCTGAATATGGTGTGATTTTTTTGGTGTAAGCAACCATTTATCACTAAGTCTAGTGTCTGGGTGGCAAGATAGACTGGAGAGTCTAAGGGGACTGTCTGCGACTCCATGGGAAGAGTGTTATAGTGACCCAGGAGTTGACATGTGTTACTGGCTTGGCGAAATATAAATCAAAGAACACACCACCAATTTGGGTGTCTGCCCTGTTTTTGACAATCTGCCTTGAGGAAGGCACTCACAGTCGTGAGCCAGTCCAGACACCATGACAAAGTACTTAGAAGAAGAAAGGTGCTGGCATAAGATCTGTTATTCATTCACTTTGCATCTTTGTCACGGATAGTATGTTTCTGTCATCTTCTTCCTGCACCTTTTTAGACTTAAAAGTGAGGAGTAAAAATGTGTCTAAGTTGCCAGCGTGTATTGCAACTCCTCTTTTCCCTAGTGTTTAACACTCTCTCGGTAAGACACTTTCCAATTACCTTTGGGCCTTTCTATTCCCCAAGTCTGGCTCCTATTTCTCTGAGTTGTGTCTATGTGTAGCTCTTAACCAACATTAACAGTTAAAGGCATAGTAATAAATATACAGCACTAACCCTCATGTTGGTTAAGAGTGCCTGAAATCAAGTACTATGCAACTCAACAGTTCTCTGATAAAACTGAAATTCACTAATAAAACTGCTTGGAAAATTTCAAAAATTACAACATTTCACCCCAAAAAAACGGGGGGAAAGTTTCCACTAAAATTTTCACAAAAAGATTTTCTGTTTTCCAATCATTTCTATTCAAGACCAAGGAAGCGGATTCCAATTTTGAGAGGTATACAAAGAAAAACGTATTTTTGGTGGGTTAATTTTTTCCAGTTTTCTCCTTTGCTGTGCAATGGGAATGTGCCATGCCACAAGCAAGCAATCATTTAAGCTTGAAAATAAATAAACTACTACTAAGGAGAGAAAGGATAGCTGGTCTTGTTGTTAAAACACTGAATAGGGACTCAGACAATCTGGTTCCAAATCCTGGCTCTGCCATGCATTTCTAGCATGACCTTAGATTCATTGTTTCATAGATTCATAGATACTAAGGTCAGAAGGGACCATTATGATCATCTAGTCCTACCTCCTGCACAACGCAGGCCACAGAATCTCACCCACCCACTCCTGTGAAAAACCTCTCACCTATGTCTGAGCTATTGAAGTCCTCAAATCGTGGTTTAAAGACTTCAAGGAGAAGAGAATCCTCCAGCAAGTGACCCGTGCCCCATGCTACAGAGGAAGGTGAAAAACCTCCAATCTGCCCTGGAGGAAAATTCCTTCCCCAAATATAGCAATCAGCTAAACCCTGAGCATATGGGCAAGATTCACCAGCCAGATACCCAGGAAAGAATTTTCTGTAGTAACTCAGATCCCACCCCATCTAACATCCCGTCACAGGCCATTGGGCCTATTTACCATGAATATTTAAAGATCAATTAATTACCAAAATCATGTTATTCCATCATACCATCTCCTCCATAAACTTATCGAGTTTAATCTTAAAGCCAGATAGATCTTTTGCCCCAACTGCTTCCCTCGGAAGGGTATTCCAAAACTTCATTCCTCTGATGGTTAGAAACCTTTGTCTAATTTCAAGTCTAAACTTCCCAATGACCAGTTTATATCCATTTGTTCTTGTGTCCACATTGGTACTGAGCTTAAATAATTCCTCTCCCTCTCCGGTATTTATCCCTCTGATATATTTATAGAGAGCAATCATATCTCCCCTCAACCTTCTTTTAGTTAGGCTAAACAAGCCAAGCTCCTTGAGTCTCTTTCATAAGACAAGTTTTCCATTCCTCAGACCATCCTAGTAGCCCTTCTCTATATCTGTTCCAGTTTGAATTCCCTCTCAAACTGCACACAGTATTCCAGGTGAGGTCTCACCAGTGCCTTGTATAACAGTTCTAAAACCTCCTTATCTCTACTGGAAATACCTCTCCTGATGCATCCCAAGACCGCATTAGCTTTTTTCACAGCCATACCACATTGGCGGCTCATAGTCATCCTATGATCAACCAGTACTCCAAGGTCCTTCTCCTCCTCCGTTACTTCTAATTGATGCGTCCCCAGCTTATAACTAAAATTCTTGTTATTAATCCCTAAATGTATAACCTTACATTTCTCACTATTAAATTTCATCCTATTACTATTATTCCAGTTTACAAGGTCATCCAGATCCTCCTGTATGATATCCCGGTCCTTCTCTAAATTGGCAATACCTCCCAGCTTTGTATCATCCGCAAACTTTATTAGCACACTCCCACTTTTTGTGCCGAGCTCAGTAATAAAAAGATTAAATAAGATTGGTCCCAAAACTGATCCCTGAGGAACTCCACTGGTAACCTCCCTCCAGCCTGACAGTTCACCTTTCAGTAGGACCCGCTGTAGTCTCCCTGTTAACCAATTCCTTATCCACCTTTCAATTTTCATATTGATCCCCATCTTTTCCAATTTAACTAATAATTCCCCATGTGGTACGGTACCAAATGCCTTACTGAAATCTAGGTAAATTAGATCCACTGCGTTTCCTTTGTCTAAAAAATCTGTTACTTTCTCAAAGAAGGAGATCAGGTTTGCTTGGCACGATCTACGTTTTGTAAAACCATGTTGTATTTTGTCCCATTTACCATTGACTTCAATGTCCTTAACTACTTTCTCCTTCAAATTTTTTTCCAAGACCATGCATACTACAGATGTCAAACTAACAGGCCTGTAGTTACCCGGATCACTTTTTTTTTTTTCAAAAAGCCTTGGGCAAGTCTACATGCCCTGCAGTTCAGACTACAGGGGCTGTAAATAGCACTGCATACCAAAGTGCTGCACTGTAACTCCCCCTAGTGGATGCTACAGGCACAAACTAAAAGGACTGCAGACTACAATCATGCAAACTAGGAACCTTTTAATTCAGAGCCACAGCATCTGCAAGGATTTACAACACAGCATTTTGGAGTGCACCACTATTCACACCCATGTAATCTGAACTGCAAGGCAGCGTGGACAAACTCTTAATCTGTGTGTCTCAGTTCCCCCATCTGTAAAAAATATGGGGATAACATTTCCCTACCGTGTGGGAGTGTTGTGAGGAGCAAAAAATAAATACTTTGGAGGTGCTCAGGGACTATGATAATACGTTCTATAAGAGGAAATGGATTAAAGCTACATCAAAGCAGTGGGAAATGCCAATTATAAATATTTCTCTAGCAAAATGGACGAGCATAGTCAATCATTCTGGCTAGCCTACAGGAGGTATAATGAGTAGAAGCAAAGTCACTTAAACTAGTCATAATCAATGACACATTTTATAAGAAAGTCATAGAAATATTAATGGCACAGACTTCAAAGTCAGCTTCCAGGTACCAAATCCTATTATACTCACAGATGCTTAAAGAATACTTATAATTTTCCCCCAAGCTGCAGGCCAAATCTTGAAGTCCTTTCTGAGGCAAACACCCACTGAAGTCAATGGATCTATACCTGGGATGCACTCAACCCCTGTTATTTGCTGGATTGTTTGAATACACAAAGTATTTTTTTTAAAAACACCTACCTTAATGTAAACTGATCTGCTAGGGAGTCACCGGAAAGGGACACATGAAAGGTTACTATGTCACCTTCCTTGACAGGGTTGAGTGGTAAGTGGATCATGACGTTCTCATCTAGCCTCAGTGAAGATTGTTTTAGTTTGTCTTGAGTTGGATAGACAATGATGCTACCAATCCTCTCCACAGGCGGCAAAGCCTCATGTGCATTATCTTGACCTGCGTGTATGTTGTTTTCCCATTTTGCATCCTCAGGAGAACACTCCCCATCTGCTGCATACATTTTATAGAAGAGCTCCACAGTAATGCCTTCCAACAAAGCTGCTGTTGGCTCACGCTCCGAAATCAATGGTGGAGGGGAGCTGAACCAGCTCGGCGCTAATTCCAGTTCTGCGACACATAATCCTAAATGACCTTTCAACCTACAGCTGGCCACAGCTTCTCTAGCCTCCAGGAAAGCAAACATCTTCACACAGGGCAATCTCTCTGCAGAATCATAGTCATCCCAGTCCTTTCCTGCGATATAGAACAAGGCTTGCACTTTAGGTCTGTTGGAATAGATTGAGCTGTCGATTATGTGTGATTTTAATTTCCAATTAAATGTGAATTCATTAGCGAAACCAAAAGGAGCAGAAGTCAGCATTAGGTCCTCAGGAACAACTTGTTCCACTGAAAAAGGTCCATAAGTTGCATTTACTACAGGTGGCTGCTTGGCTTTGTATATAAAGAATGACTCCACCCTAGCCTGCAAACTGGAGTTCCTCATGATATCTTGATTGGCTTCTTTGAGGAAGAAGGAAACATCAGCACTGGAGATGTGATAGCTCATGGGAAGATATACCGGCAGGTTTGAAAATCTCTGTGTGCTGTCCATGACTCCTCCTCGGCTTTCCACCACTGCAAACCAAAGGAAAAAGAAAAAGAAAACAAAAAAAGAATTCTAATATTTACTTAGCAATTTTTCTTCAGTTCCTCCCAGAAGCAATTATTTACTATACATAATTATTGTTAGTCACCTCTACAAAGCATTTACATATTGTCACCATGAAGGTAACACGGCACACTATTAGACCTAGCGTGCCAATATTTAACATTCCATTGTTCCTGTAGTGCCCCTTATAAAGTTTGCCATAAGGCCTTGATCCAAAGCCAACTGAAGTCAAGCGGGTTTTGGATCAGGCACTAGTAGCAGAGATAAGGCCAGGTTCTAGTTTGGGTTCTGCAAAACCACAGATACCTATGAATTTTGTGGGAGGTTTCAGTGGGACGGTCTCTCAGGTCCAGGGCAGCCCCAGACAGAGAGATGAAACCTGATCTTTTTGATCCAAAAACCAGATGTTTTGACATAAGTCCATTTCACAAAAACCTTCTAAAGAGTTTGGTTTTGTTCCAGTGAGGAAGGGAAAAAATTCAAAACCCTGAAAGTAGTCAGAAAACAGATTTGTCATCCTCCGCCCAGCTCGAATTCCATTTTTTCCTACCACAAAACATTCCGGGGCAGGGGGAGAGGGTGTCAATGAAGAGACTTAGATTACAAAGTCTTGGTTTGGGCCCATCTCTAATGAATAGTGAAGTATAGTCCAAATGGACTATAATACTAAAAGAAAAGGGGGGAAAAAATCACGTCTTCTAAACTAATATTTTTTATTTTATGGCAAAAGTCCAGTAAAAGCTGATCCTCTGGGAATCATACCAAAAACAAACAGAATCCAACTTATTAAATACAAAGCAGTTCCATAATGTGAAGAGATCGCAGGAACAATGACAGATTCTAAGGTCAAACCTCTTACAGTCTATATCTAAATCTCAGGGCGCAAATGTAACGTTTTGTCATTATTGGTTACAGAAGATGCACAATGCTACAGCAACAATTACACCTGTTACATGCTAGATGACTCAGATACTGTCAGCTAAAATTTAGCACCTATAAAAGCTGTAATATTTAAGCTGCCTTTTCAAGTTGTGTATTTAACAAGGCTACATTTCTTGAAGATATGTTATAAGGCAAATCTCTTCATCTATTCGCCTTTGACTTGTTCTCTTTTAAAATTCCACTCATTTATTTTTGATTGCTTGATTTTTTTCTCTATTGCTTATTTAAATCCCTCCCCCAACTTATTATAGAATTTCTTCTTCTTTTTTTGCGATATATTTCAGTTTTTTTTAATGTGGTCACCTAACTGCTTTTTCCCTGAATGTACAAGAAAGTGTAAAAACATCATAACATGCATTAGCAAAACACAATATTCATGAAAAGCATCCCCCCTCCTGCTTTCATGCACACAGTTTAGCTGAGATACTCCCACCGTGAGTGCCATACATACACACATATATATCGGCTATGGGTTTAATTGTGGCTTTGCTACAAATTCCAGGTAAGGGGCAGTGAAGTTGCACTGCTCTGGAGCCATGTTGGGACTCAGAGGACACGTCTACACTGCAGTTGGGAGGTGCACCGGTAGCACGCCTCGGCATAGCCAAGCTTTGATCAAACTAGCTCCTAAAAATAGCAGCGGGCCACCATGGCAGAGGAAACAGCATGGGCTAGCCACCCAAAAGTGCAGCATCTCCCCCGTCCCCGCCCTCAACCCTAAGTACATACTCGTGTGGCTGTGTTGCTATTTTGAATGAGCTCAGTTATGCCGGCATGTGCTGCAATTACACTTCCCACTCGCAGAGTGAACATTTTGAGTCACAAGCTGGTTCCTCCCTTGCTCCTGGGACGAAGGGATCTGTACTAACCGTACACACAGAACAGATTATGTCCCACGGTAAAACCAGCATATCCCCTCCCAGCTCCATGCATGATGCACAAGAAGGGAAGCCCACGCCAGAGAGTGAGGAGACCCTGACAACCCCTGTGAGGGAGCATAGCCAGGGTCACAGTCTAGCTCTTCCAGTGTCAGTCACTCTCGGGACGAGAAGAGGCATGTTAATCACTTCACTTCTGCATTTCTCTTCATCCAGGGGTGAACCAAGGGGAAGCTGAGGAGCGCCCTGAAGCATGCAGTGGTTGGAGAAAATAATCTTCTATGGGAAGTCATAGGCTAGACTGGGTGCAAAAGCAACTGTGGGAGATGACAGGACTTGGAGGGATTCTAATGTAGCGTGAGATGGAACCCGGAGGGAGGCAGAAAAGGAGAAGTAGCCAACCCAAGGAGAAGCAACATGGGGTCACGTGTAGCAGCTGCCTATGTGCTGGCTAGCCTAAGAGAGGACCTGCAGGTGTCTGTCGGTCATGCCAGGGGGTGGGATAGCAAGGCAGCCATCAGAAGGTGGGGGAGTAATGCCCAGGGCAGTCTGGTGGGCACAGGGAACCCGCAGAGCCAACTAAGACGACGGTTCAGCGAAAACAACAGGAGATCAAGCAGTAGCAACAGTGGGGCCCTACGATTGCTATAGAATTGGGGAGCACAAAACATTGCAGGGCCCGTTGGTGCTCCTTGGGTTGACCCAGCCCCGACTACCACAGTATCCATACTGTCACTCCTTTGCCGAATGAGAAAGCCCTTCGGTGATCATGCCGCAGGATTTGACATGTCTTATTTATAGCAGGGAAATTAAAAAAACCAAAACCATTCAAAATGGTGGGTAGCTCCAAAGCCTATTCTAGTCACCAAGCAATGCTGTAGCAGCTCCATTTCTGTGCTGCTGTTTATGGAGTACCCTGACCCAGCAAGACCGGCCATGGCAGGGACTGAGATTACAGATTTCAGTAGTTGCAAGTGAACTTTGTTCTTGTGAGAGCAGAGAGGTAGGATGGTTTGTTTCTTTGCTGAAAAGTCAAATTTCAGACAAGTGCCTTTGACGAACTAATTGTAGATACATCTAGCTGCATCTGAAGGCACGGCTTTTCCAAAGTCTCATTCATCATAAAATAATCCAGCTACACTAATAAGCAAAGGACATACAGCAGCCAGGTATCCTCTGATTTCCAACAGAGATGTTAAACTTTGCCTTTTCCCAAGACAAACCTGATTCTTGGGGAGATTTAGATACTGGCGCAATTCTAGGAACTAAAGAGAAATTGGGAAAGGATGTGAGGCTTAAATATATTAGCATTTACATTATAGCAAGTTTTATCACCTTTTTACGCAGATGTTTTATTTCTCTCAAATACTGATTTACAGGAACTTTAAAAGGTATGTCTCTCCCCTTCACTGATTTCATTATAGTAGTGGCAGTCAGTGCATCTTTTGACACCTTGGTGTGAAGCCGAGGATTCTATCCTGCTATAATTCAAATAAAATGAGACAATTTTTGTCTGAAAGCTTATACGGGAAACCATAAACACCAGTAGACACAGCTAGGTTTTGTCCCAGAACCAGCCTGAAACAAAATATGATATCTGAATTGAGCAGCATTTTATGATGCTGTCTGAACACCTAAAAAGAAATACTTCATACCACAACGGGCCACCACCCCTCCGTTTTAATTCCAAGATTCAACACTGTAGCATCAATCACTTTACAGTAGCAGTCAGCTTTAGGAGTTGCGACAAAACAACTATTAAATCGCCTGTTCTTTAAACGACAGCTTCAGTAAGAGCAGGAGAGAAGAACGTTATTTGGTCCCATTTAAAGTAATAAAACAAAGAAGAGCAATGGTGGGAGAGAACTAGCAGAGCAGCAGGGAACTTCCCCGGAGCATGGTGCTATTTCAAAGCCATAGTCACGTCACTGTGGTACTAACAGAAGGGGAGGGGAAAGGAAAAAAAGAAATGCATATAAACAACACACACAAGCATTCGGGCAAAATCAAAAGTGACCTGTGATTTTGGGTGCCCAATTTGAGATGCCTTAAAAGGGATTGATTTTCTTCCATTGGCAGGGCACAGGGGCTGGAACAATTTGTATAGTGGGGGTGCTGAGAGCCATTGAACCAAACTGAAAAACCCTGTATAGAATGGAAACCACTTCCAGTCGGGGGGTGCAGCAGCACCCCTAGTTCCAGCCCCTCTGGATCAGGTGCTCAGCAATTTCTGGACATCAAGCCCCTTTACCGTGTTTCAAGTTGGTCTCTCAAAAAAAGAGACGCCCCAAGTGACTAGTCACCTATGAAAATCTTGGCCCTTCATTTTTGTGACAACATTCTGCTCTTCAGTGTAAGGAAGTAGCATTTGCCCTGTCCCTTCAGATTGCTAGACCACGAGGCAGGGTACAATGTGGCAAAGATGAATACCTGACTCATCAGAGGAAGCTTGCAAAAAAAAAAAAAAATTAATGCTTGTAATCACTTTCCTAACTGTGCCTGGGGAAGAGGTTTCCTTCATGACTCTTATCATGGTCAGCTTACGCCTTTAAAAAAGGAGATTTGCTCTCTCTTCTTTGCACGTTGTTAGTTTTTAAATTATCCAGACTATTTTTTTTAATCCAGCTATGGCACTTGACCCTGAACCAATGCCATAATGAAACACAGCACATGACAGTAAAAACACAAGCAAATCCATAGCTGAACATCATAGTAAGCAATGAGAATCAGTCTTTCCTCTAACTCAAGGTTTCATCAAAGGAAGATCATGCAGGCTGAGGGTAAGATATTAAAATGAAGCTCCCAAGCAGACTAAAGATGCCAATGAAATTCACAGAGTATTTCAGAGACTTTTAATATAATATTCTAATTAGCAGGCAAAACAACCACTGTAACATAAGTAAGATCATGGCAGCTGAATGTCAGCATTGTAAATCACTGAATCTAAGTTGTTTTGAAAAGAGTCTGTCAAAACACATTTCTCCTTAGAATAAAACAAAAAAGGCCTCATTACAGATGTGAATTCTCACCCAAACCCTCTGGTAGCTGAATGGAAACCTGCCAGAAATTGAGCTCTGACCTTGTAAGCAATGCCCTCGTAGATATGGAAGAGATACTGGGGAAAATGCTGAAATATTTAGCTTTGTAAGTGTTACTATCTTGAAAGCAAATAGAAGGCCCAATCCTGTATCCATGAAGTCAGTGGGAGCTTTGCCTTTCAATTCAAAAGTGAGTAGGATCAGGTGTTTGAGACCGTTAAGCTACTCTGCTACATGAAAGAGGAATAACTTCAAGTAATACTTGCTGGCACTGCATTAGGATGTGGTCAATGGCTCACCTGGTTTTCTGGAAGATTAGGGGCTTGTCTATACACAGGGAAATTGACCAATATAGCGATTCCAGAGTAACTCTCCTTGTCGACACTATTCCTCAAAAAGAGTGACTTTGCTCTGGAATAACAGTGACTATACTGCAGAATGAATTACTGTGCTTTGGAAGTGAAATAATTATTCTGGAATATAGTCACTTTTATTGTGGAAGAGAGCGTCCACACAGTGGAGGTATTCCAGAATAGCTAAATTACATCAGAATTGTACTTCCGAAATAGCTATACTGGCAATTCCCCCCATGTAGACAAAGCCTAAGACTCAACACGTTTTAGGCCTGATTGTTGCCACAAAGCCATAGTTCTGCAGTGGGGGTATGCAAGACAATCTGCCACACTGGGAATTTATAACAGCATTGTGCATGAATCTCTGGTTCCACTAAAACATAAGAATGGCCATCCTGGGTCAGACCAAAGGTCCATCTAGCTTAGTATCCTGTCTTCAGACAGTGGCCAATGCCAGGTGCCCCAGAGACAAGGAACAGAACCGGTAATCATCAAGTGATCCATCCCCTGTCGCTCATTCCCAGCTTCTGGCAAACAGAAGCTAGGGACACCATCCCTGCCCATCCTGGCTAATAGCCATGGACGGACATATCCTTCATGAACTTATCTGGTTCTTTTTTGAACCCTATTATAATCTGGTCAGTGTGGCTCATTCCATCCCTTGTCACTCATTCCCAGCTTCTGGCAAACAGAGGCTAGGGACACCATCCCTGCCCAACCACCTACTTCAACTGTCTAGTGTACAGACAGGGGGACACAGACATGCCCCCCCTCTTCTGAGAGGACAGCACTGCTATTGACACTAGGTAGGAGCGCTCCCCCAGAGAGTGACTACTTCCTGTGAAAGATACACTGCTGGGTGGAAGGCTTCTTTGGATGTCTCCCATAGCCACACTGGGCTGGTCACAATCTAGCCCTTAATTTCTAATTAATTTGCTTTTTTCTCCTCAAACTATTAAATGTTTAGTATATTCCCATGTGCCTATAGCACAATACCTAAAATAGCAGCCGTATTTAGCAGGTTATTTCATTAGCGGTTATTTCATTGACAGCCACATCTTGACATGAATTTACAGCGGTCTAGTCATGAAATTTTGTGCACACATGGACATAGAATCAAACAGTACTTTTTCACCAACTATTTTTATGATGCTTGTGAGAGTCGAGTGCCTAACTAAAATAATATAACCATTGAGCACTGGCAGCCATCTTGTGCTCCAAAATTCAAGCTTTCATTTAAAAAAAAAAAAAAAAGTCATCATGGTTGAGAAGATATTCCAGAACTCAACCAAACATAAATCTGGTATCGGCCTGAGTCTGCATACTACCTATTCAATCAGTCATTGAAGGGTGCGTATGAAAACATACTAGAAACATTTAGAAAGCCAGTATAGTAATAGAGCTTAGGGGTGTGGCAAAAGCCCTCGTGTAATGCAGTTATACTGGCATGAAAGTGTTTTTACCAGCATGGTTTATTCCACTAAGCAGCTAGTTTAGCCTATAATGGCAAAAGCACATTTTTGCCAGTATAACGGCGTTCACACTAGGAGAGTTTGCTGATATAGGTATACCGCCAAACCTTTTCTAGAGTACACCGGGTCTAAACGAATGAGGTGTAAATTATTCCCACTCCCCTCAATTGGGAGTTCACACTATTAATTATTTCACTGCTGATCAAAGCACGAAAGAAGAGGAATGACTGTAGTGTGAGGATCTGCATAACCCACTGTAAGCAGAGACATCCTTGAGTGAGAAGAGTTTAGGCTGTGCAAGTGTAACACCAACAGGCCCCGGTTGTCGGTATCGAACCTGGGACCTCTAGAGCTCAGTGTACGAGTGTCTACCACATGAGCTAAAGGCACATGGCTTTTAGCTAAGGCGGTGGCAGAATCATTAAATCTCTAAGTGGTCTCGGTGCCACTAGAGGGAGACAGAGCACCATGCCCAGAAGGTGTGTGGGTTACATAAGGATTTAAGGAGCTTGGGAGCATACCGACAACTTGTCTTTCCCTCTTCCACCCCCCACATGATTCATACATGCAATACAATAGACATGAGAGATTTGACGGCGGGATTCTTGTCATTTTACTCTGCAGAGTTCCTGCGACTTATCCGAATGGTTTTCTGAAAGTTTCTTTTCCTTTCCGCTAGCATCCTTCCCTCAAAAGGTACAACCTGCATCGCTCGGGCCACATCTACACTCTGGGGACAGCAGCATAGCGATGGTGCCGTAGCTATACCAGCATAGCTCCACACCGTAGACACAACCCACAGCGACAGAAGAGGTGTTTCCAATCTCTGTAGGAATGCCACCTCTCCAAGTCATGGTAGCTAGGGCAACAGAAGCATTCTTCAATCTATCTAGCGGTGTCTAAACCAAGGATTAGGTTGGCATAGCCACAGCACTCTGGAGTGTCGATTTTTCACACCTCTGACAGCCAGAGCTATAGTGACCTACATTTTAAGAATAGACCAACCCTCACTCAAAAATCAATCTGAAACTGTTGCGTATTTGAATCAGCTCCACAGCAAAATACATGGGCACTAGAGAGAGAAAAAAATCTTAAAACATCAAACTAATACAATAATTCCTTCCACTTCTGATTGAGTAACTTTTGGGAGAAGTTATACTGAAAGTTTCCAAGAGATAGCTAGGAAAGGCTTGCAGACCTTCATTACACTGAATTAAAACCAGTCCAGTAGCACCCACCGTATAAACCATCAGGGGGTGGGGGGGAACAGAAGCTGTAGAATCCCTATTCAGCCCTCCTAACTCCCACTAGTTTCAACTGGAGTTTGATAGGATAGAAATAATTGAACAGGGCTCTAAAGCATTATGCAATGATTACTTTGGATATTGGCTCAGGTCTTGATTTTGGCATTGCAAAATGTTGCTAGTCGGGTGTTTGCGCTACAAAACCAAGGCAACAAAGGGGCCGGGGACAAAAAAAACAAATCCATTTTATCCAAACACCGAAAATTGCAGTCAGTTTAAAATAGCTGGTTATGATTTTGGCCTGTATCTACTGTGTCTATCTTTACAAGGTCAGTCAGCCGCTATTACCCATATTTCAGTGCCAAAAATCTGGGCAGTCTGTTTTACCAGTCTCACTTTCTCCATCTTAGCTTTTGTTCTTACGTTGCACGCGTATCTTTGCTGAATGTGCCTATGGCATGAAAAAATACAAGAAATCAACATCTGTGTCCTTAGAAATATTTTGTCTATTGAGCTTTTTCCAAGTGCAAAATCCAACAGTCACGCAGGCAGATGAAACCTTCAGCCCACCCACCTGTTTAGTAAAGAGAGTTTAATTATCATTTCTAGCACCACACTACCTATCGTGCCTGCATTGCTTAGCCAAAACACAAAGTTGGGCCGGGAAGTTTCCGAGCTGGTGTTCACTGTTAGTATGCAGATAGCACATTTGGCACCATCACCCATACTGATAGACATGTGCATCGAGCAAGGCCATCTACAGATTGTAATAAAACTCTACCGTTTGAAAGACTGCCTATAAATCTTATTAAAGTAATCCCCTCCCTGAACCCAGATTATTACATTCACCTTTATGGTAGAATAAAAATTAATTTTCGCAGCTATAATAAGTGCATGATAAGAAGGCATCACTTGAGACTAAATAAAGATTATAATTAACTCCAACTGAATAAATCTAAATTTCACTTGGGCTAGCAATTTGCTTTCATATGCACCCTTCAATGACTGATTGAATAGGTACGGCGGGATTAGCGTCCCATGCCAGTTCCGCCATTGTTGGCAGGATTACATTTGGCGTCTGGAGAAGCAAGGCACAGCTGTAATCCAATACCCAAAAGGCCCAAAGATTAACTCAGGTTCTCTACCAATTAAAAAAGTTTGGAGAACGAGAAGGAAACAAGGCACATGATTCATATTAGTCCAGTTTAGGAAGGGCAGAGAACACTGGACTCAGGGAAAGGTAAGGAAACTGCTCATTCTGTCCTCTAGCTCAGTGCTACTCAAAGTGGTGGTCCGCGGACCGATGCCGGTCCACGAGCCATTGGCTGCTGGTCTGCGCACACGCTGGAAAAAAAAATTGCCGGTCCCCCACATCGGATACCTTGAGAAGCACTGCTCTAGCTCACTGCTTCATTATTCTGCATTTGCGTATGCATCATCTAGGAAGATACTAGTCTACAACTTGATTAGTTGGGGAGAGGAGTTTCTATTGTTTTTTCACACACACACACACACACACACCCCTCACCAGCAGATAAATTGCAGAGCTATGCAATAAATAATGTTATTGTGAACATTCAGCTGATTCCCCCACAAAGATGTAAGGCTTGTCTACATGGGAAAATTTATTTTTTAAGTCAACCAGCCCCAGAAACGTAGAATTCCCTCCCAAATGTGGAATTCCCTGTCAAAATTAACCCTATCCAAACTTAACCCCACCCAAGCCAAAGACAGACAAGATTCAGTCTGACATCAGGAGATTTTCTGAACCTAAGTTTGTCACACTTGCAAAGTTGGATACATAGCATCCCTGCAAGGCTAGAAATGGGAGCTTTATTCCACTGGGATGGAGAGATTCCCCCTTTCCTATATGACGGTGCACTCGCTTCAAGCTCTGGAAGAGCCTGAGATCCTGGCCACTAAGCCAGTGACATTTGTAAGTGTAAGAAATCAATTCTAAGTTATTTTTGAGGTTTTATGGCTCCCCGGGAGCCCTGTACGGTGGGGAACATAGTAACTAGGGCCCCTGTTTTATTGGCCAAGTGATACAAAAAAATAGACCCAGTAAAAAAATGGTTTAAAGTTCTTTAAAACATTCATAAAATAGCTTTTCCTGAAACATGTGGGGCTGGTTTCACTATCTGTGAGTTGTGCATGGCACCCATCCCAAACACATGCTGATGAAACTTTTATACCATCACATATTCCACTTAAGAAGCTCACGTATTTTTTTATCCAAAGAGTTTTTCTTGTTATAAACATTGATTCAAAACCCATTCCACAGAAGTAGTTGAACCAGCAAATGTAAATGATGTTCAACGATTATTTTTACTTGTATAGAGGTGGCACCTAGTAGCCCCAGTCATGGCCCAAGACCCCATTGTGCTAGATGCTGTACAAACACTGGTTTTCTTCCTAGCCACTGCTAGTAAGGCAGGTCGTTTTTTTATCTAAACACCAGCTGATACCCCCCAAGGTCTGCAGCCTTCCTTTCCGAATCTAATAGGTCAAAACCAACAAAATCCCATTAAAATGAAAGTGGCCTTTTCAATGCACGAGTGATGTGGGAGTGAGGCACACGGTAAGTAGCAGAGGTGACTTTTTAATAAAGGGACGGCGATAAGCGTGGTCAGAGAGGCCTGTTTGAAAATTAGAAACACTCTCTCTTTCCCCAAAACAGCCAGGCAGAAATGAACTGAGGCAGTTAGATTATTACGGTCCTTTTGCATTTTTTCACTATCCCTCTTTAATTCCTCCCTCCACTGACAAATGCAAGGGAGCTATTTTGAGAGCTAAGAATTTCGAGCTCCACACACTGGGTTTATCCCTGCATTACTGGAACACAGGTTTCTTCAATATCGCATACTACCGCAGAAGCCACTCAAGGTGCAAATAACTGGAGAAAGCTGCTTTCCTGGCACAATACTGTTTCCCTGAGAGTTCTGTTGCTTTAATGGGACTATGAGGGTTGCTCAAGCCGCTTTGTTGGGATGATCGCTGGCCTACTTGCCATTTCAGTTACAATGAGGAGGTGTTGATATGGTGGTTAAAAAGTCACAGACTGCTTCTGGCTAGTGTTCGCAGCTTACCTCATAGGAGAGCAACCAGGAAATTACCCTGTCAATTACAATTAGAATTGTTAACAAAGTGGTGAAAGGTCACCAATTCATCTGTTGAATCAACTGAACTACAGAGATATTATAAGTTAAATAGCATTTAAAATAAACTGGATTAAGGGCTAGACTGTACCCTGGTACCTGGAGAGGAGAAAGGACAAAAAGGATCACACACACTTTTTGCACCTTGCACAGCAGCGAGACATAGTCACATTCCCCACCTTCCATGAAGTGCAAGTACCCCAAAGGGCTGAGGAACAAGCAGAGCAATGGCCCCGCTCCATGCAGCAAGCTGGCATAGGTGATGGAGTGTGCAGAGAAGGCTTTGCTTTACCCCGGGAAGGACTACAGCTGCACCCACTGAGCTTCAGAAAGCACAAGCAGAACTGCATAGCTCCAAACCTCCCTCAGTCGAAAGAGCACCACTGAGCCTTCAAATGGGACAGCCACTTGTTGGGGGTGAGTATTACGGCTTAGCTCCACAGTTGTGCACAGCAGCTTAGAGGCATGCAAGAAAACAGCATCCTTGTTGCAAACTGGTTTACTCTGGTGGCTCAGCAAGCCAGTACTCTTGGCCCCCCCCACTCCCTGCTCGCTGATGACTGCATCTTGTGCTGCAGAATTTAATCTTTCATTTAAAAATAGAGTAATAAAAAAGCACTAGACCTTATAATTAACACTGTAGAGCAGGCATAAAGTGATGCAATGAAATCTGCTTCAGTTTGCAGAGAGCCTGAAACAGGAATGGAGAGAGGTGTGAACTCCTCTCATGTGTCTCACAGGATGTTAACTCTGGAGTGTAATGATTACAATTTAAGTTTCCCAGCTGATCATAGGGTGCCAGAAAGAAGAGAGAGAGTCTTATTATGAAGATCTTCACAATCAACTGCAAGCACAATATCATTTTGGCAGCAAGAGTGGGCAGTTAGTTTTGTGGGCAGAGCCTGGTAGAGCATCACCCCTTATTTTCGGTCCATGTGACTCCTGGAGTTTACAGTTTCAAACTGACAAAGTCCAAGGGATGGAGCGAAGATATGCAGCCTGAAGTCAGGGTGACTGAGGACTAATTACATCTGGCATGAGTCTAATAGCTTTTTCCCATTAAAATGAGAACATCTTGCATAGTAATGTGAGCTCGGAGGAGTATGAGGGGGAGGTGCCAGAACAGGGGTGGACAGATAGTAAGCTGAGGAAGGCATCAAAAGGACTGAAGGAGGAGAGCAATATTGCTTGATACAGTAGAGGCTAGAGGCTGTTCCAAGTCCAGCAAGAGGCCATCAAGAAATGCAAGGACACAAGAGCACAGGAGAGTTTCCAAGAGGCCAGCACAGTTGGCTGTGGGTAGCTTGCCACAACGTACATAGTAATATATTACAAATGTGAATCTATGGAGGCATCTTGATGACCTGGTTTTACTCTACTGCATTAATGCTGTACTTCAGTATCCACTTGTTCCCAAATTCTAGCATTGCCCAGTACAACCTCCAGGAACAACACATTTTTGTGAAAGGGATAGTCACAGTGCAAAAGTCAAAAAGTTCTACACAGCAAATCCTTACTACATGATCCTCTAGCAAATGACAGAAATTGCTCAAAACAGGCTTCATGGGTCAATCTTAAAATGCATAAGGTTTCGCACTGACGCAGCAGCTGTCACCCAAGGATCTCATAGTACTTTACAAACAAGAATTAGTTAAGGCTCACAACTCTCCTCTGCTACCTGTATTTTTATGTCCATTTTACACACGAGTAAACTGAGGGATAGAGATTAATGGTGGGATTTTCAAAAGTCCCTGCAGCCCAGATTTTTAAAAGGTATTTATGCGTTGTGGTGCTCAGTGTCGCAATGTCTAACTGATTTCGGATACTAAATATCATTTTTAAAGGGATTTGGACTCTTAAGTGCTCCGCAGTGCCTAAATACCTTTAAAAATCTGTGCTGTAGGGATGTATGTGCACAAATCCCATGGACAGCTAATGGGTTTTGCCCTCCTAAGTCACTTAGGCCCAGATCCTCAAAGGTATCTGATTTCAATGGGAGTCAGGCACTTAAATGCCTTTGAGGATTTGGGCCAAAAGCATCTGTGAAAATCCCACACTCAGTGACTTGCCCAAGTTGCTGAGGAAGTCAGTGGCAGAGCTCAGAACAGAACCTAGGAGCCCTGACACACAACACTGCTCCAACCACTAAACTATACTCTGCACCAGTGTTTCTCATTTAGCCAACTTTTACTGTGCAGCACTGATGAACAAACTCTCCTGAATTCCAACAAGTTATCGCTTCTATCTGCCATTATTTCAGAGTGCTGTTCTTCTCTCTTGAGACACAGTAGATATGATTTGTCACAGCTACTGGAGAGGCTCGTTGCTAAGGAGGTATTTAGGATGAGGCTCCATGCAGCTGTTATTCAAAGCAAAGAAGCCTATTTCCGCCCCGCACCCCCCCCCCCAGTGATATTCCATAAACACCACAAAATGAATTTGTGTATATATTTGCCAGACAACAGAAGGGCTTTAAGGGGAAACACATTCACTCAAGGCACCGGTAGTAATTGTGGAAGTAAATCTCTTAAATATATGCTCACCACTATTAGCCAGCTCAGGAATATTTGTATTCTGTGTCAAAATATCTATATGGCACGCTAAGCCAGGAGACTGACAGCAGAAAGGCTAGGATTTATGTTAGCTCCGGTCTATCTGTCATGGAGGTAGGAAAGCAGAGAGAGTCCTTTTATTAAAGTCACACTCCTCATACAGATATTGATCTGAACAGCTCAGGTTGAATACACAGTGCACCACCATCTCTCGGCTAGTCATTGGTATAGTGATAAAGAGTTGGTTTAGACAGGCTGCACTCCCAGTGCCCATCTTACCTCTGCCCAAAACATTTCCATTGAGACTGTTTTGGCCCAGGGAGTCACAAGTGTGGGCTGGGTTGTCAACATCAGTGCTTATAATTTCTAGATTAAGTTCTTATTTGCAGGAGAAAGAAATGGATACACTGTACTGACTGTATTAGGTTCAAAAAAAGAAAAGGAGTACTTGTGGCACCTTAGAGACTAACCAATTTATTTGAGCATGAGCTTTTGTGAGCTACAGCTCACTTCATCCGATGCATGCCGCAGTTTCCACGGCATGCATCCGATGAAGTGAGCTGTAGCTCACGAAAGCTCATGCTCAAATAAATTGGTTAGTCTCTAAGGTGCCACAAGTCCTCCTTTTCTTTTTGCGAATACAGACTAACACGGCTGCTACTCTGAAACCTGTATTAGGTTCAATTCAGTAAAAACCTCTTATTTAAATGACCTCAATCTACTGCCGAATTTTCAGTCTGTCGCACTAATCACACAGCCTTGCCCCAAGATTTAGATCCAGCTCAGTGAAGATTACATCTGGCCCAAACTACACTCTGGGGCCTCTTCCCCTTTCCCATAGCTTAAAATGTATGTGCAGTACAACCCAGCAATTATTGTTTTAAAGGTCTTAGAGATATTTCTATTCTACCAGTTCCTTCCGCTGTTTTTAAAAAAATTTATTTGTTTGCTGGTTGGGTGGTTTTATTTGCGCAAACCCCCTTCTCGTGGCACGGCTGAGTGGTCATTATAGAAACTTACATCAAATAGAAACCTAAACAGGATAGGGGAAAGATAGACTTTGTACACTTCTTCTTTATCCCATAGCTGCAGTTTATTTAGATGCAACATTTTGTGAGCCTGGCAAAACTACTCATAGGAAATTTTCTCTTTGATGGTATTGAAAAAAAAAAATATTTGCACTAGAGATGGGCCAGAAGAGAGGTCAGTAGACCTTGTTGGACATGCTCGACCAAAAGAAGTAAACTGAGTTCCAAAGCTAGCCCTTAGAAGAGTGGGCCCTCCATCCAGTCACTTGGGAGAGCTTAGAGCCGTGGTTCCCAAACTTGTTCCACCACTTTTGCAGGGAAAGCCCCTGGCGGGCCGGGCCGGTTTGTTTACCTGCCGCGTCCGCAGGTTCGGCCGATCGCGGCTCCCAGTGGCCGCAGTTCACTGCTCCAAGCCAATGGGAGCTGCTGGAAGCGGCGCGGGCCACGGGACGTACTCCAAACTGACGGGCCCAAAAAGCTAAGGCTCACTATAAAAGTAACTCAGAATAAAATCACTGTCCCTATGGTTATTTAAAACACACATGCCTTGAATGTACATAAAACCCTCAGACTGGCCAGCTCTCATCCGCATCTCACGGCCTCTGTATTCCCAGGAACGTTGTGGGTATAGCAACACTGCGGAAAAAAGGTGCGTTCTGAACTCAGGTGAGCTAACCAACATTAGCTAAACACAGGTTGAATCAGCAACAAAGACACGGCAACGCAGCTTCGGGCTCGGGTTACCCCATGGAGTTCTACCCCAGCCTCCCCCATAAGCTTTAACTCAAGCTGCTAACCAGAGTTAAAAGTCTATATATAGGGGACCCTGGGGCTGAACTCCTTCTGCCAGGGCCGGCTCTAGGTTTTTGCTGCCCCAAGCTCCGGAGCGCGACTGCCCGAGCGGAAAAAAAAAAAAGGAAGGGCCGGAAGGCCACCCCTGGACTTGTGCCGCCCAAAGCACGTGCTTGCTTTGCTGGTGCCTAAAGCCGGTCCTGCTTCTGCTAACCTAAGTCAAAAGCACAGCTGCCATGGCTTCCCTGCTATTTCAACCCAAGGTAGCTAATGTGGATTAGCTCACCCCAGAGAAGAACACTTTTTTTGCAGTGTAGACGTACTCTACATCCCACCCATGGTTCTCATGGAAGAACGCTGCTAAAAACATGCTGTAGTCCTAGGTGGTATAGGAAGCATACCCCTACCTTCCCCTGTCAGTCTCACAGCTCCCCTCACTGTTGTGAGCAAGAAGAGCACAGCAAAGGGTTACTGGGACATTTCCAGCCTTGTTTACAGACTACGGCCCCAATCCTGCAAAGACTTAAGCACATGTTTAATGTTGGGGCTACCAACTATGCAGAGAAAGATAACCTCAGGCTTAAATCTTTGCAGCATTAGGGCCTATAGGAAGGCAACAGCTCCTCATTGAGGTCTTTCCATTTACTTCACAATGGGAGCTGGATCACACCCCATGAGACCTGAGCCCCAGTCCTGCAAACACTTATGCACATGCTTAACTTTAAATACGTGAGTGAGTCTCATTGAAGTCAATGGGTTCTCTCACGTGCTTAAAGTTAAGCACATACTTGAGCATTTTCAGGACTGGGGCCTTAGATACCATCCAACCTTTTAACTGGTTAAAACAGCAAAACAAATCAGAGCACCAGCACTTCAGAGGTTCACGCACCGCACCATTAGTTCGGTGGCATCTTAGCCCTAACAATTCTGTGTGCCCAGTCTCTAATCTGCACCTTGCATCTCTCTCTAAGGCAGCCAACTTCACACCACTGTACCATCCAAAAGCAATATGCCATCTCTGGCCCTTTCAAGAGCCAGTGGCATACGCCTAGCTTTACTGAATTTGGTATCAATAGCATTAAGTTATCAGTTCAGAGATTACTCTCAAGAAACAAAAAGAAAAGGAGGACTTGTGGCACCTTAGAGACTAACCAATTTATCTGAGCATAAGCTTTCGTGAGCTACAGCTCACTTCATCGGAAACAGTGACCACCACCACAAGATATTTCCTTTAAAAGGAAGCTCTCCTGGCCTTTTCTGGGGTTTCACCATCTCCAGAACAAAAATTTCGGGGTAGTCTCACATTTCTATACTTCATCCCAACATTTTAGTTTTGAAACGACAACAGCCGCTAGCAATTTCATTAATTTGCTTCTGTGAACAAGATCTTTGCATTCCTATGGTAACTCCTGATCTTCTCCCTACAATCCCTTAAGATTCTGACACAATCCTGAGATTAGAACCAAACATAATTTTTCATGCATGAATGCATTATTTTATGTTTAGAATATACGTTTGACATATTTTACAAATTCATGGCAGATACTGTCAGAAAAGACAAAATAACCTTTTCTTTGTCTGACTTGTCTCCTACTACAATGATCAAAGGTGGCAAGATGCCATTTATGTATGGAGCACTGCTCTTCTCCGGAAGGGAAGAGCGAGTCTGCAACTTTACATAGGTCTCTTTCATTGTTTGTTTCTCTCCTTCTTGCCGATTTGCAATTTAACCTTCCAATTCCTAAGCACTAGGGAAATCCCCAGTTGCTCTGGAGGAGCTAATTCCAAGAGTTCTTGTCAAAATATTGGCGCATAAAGAAAGTGAAACCTTATGATGGCTTTCATGCTGCGGTGCACCAAATACAGTTATCTTGCTGACAGGCCTCCACACATTAGGTCATACATGCAGTGTGGTTCAGTTATGTTGATATAATAATGTAATTAAAGATAATGATCATTAGGAGCTGAGAATGAACAGCATTTCTAAACTCTTCAAGAGTCAAGGAAATGAAGTGATCTATGATGAGAATGCAAGAGCCAGCACCTGTTAGTAGAGCTGGGGTTTGGACTGAAATTTTTCAGCAGCAAATGCAGATTTGGGTTATCAAGGATTTCATGAATTCATGTCAATTTCGGCAAATTGTTCAAAACGACTACAAAAATTCCAGAAGTCTAAAAGTTTTGTTTCACTATGTTCAAAAGGACACCGTTTGATTCAAAATGACTTCTTGTTTCCAAATTGCCTTTAATTTTTTTTAAAAAAGAAAAACATTTCAAAATCAAAACAAAGTGTTTTGTTTTGACTTTTCAATTCACCAAAAATGTTTACCCAAAACGAATTTTTGTTTCTTTTTCTGGAACTGCCAGAGAACCCCCCAAAAAATCAATTATTTGCCCAGCTCTACCTGTGAGGTTAAAAAAATTGGGCCTAATTCTTCCCTCAATGACACGAGGACAGTGCTGTTGACAAGGGGGTCATTTGTATGCAGCGGACTAGAATTGGGACCAATATATATTATTTGACAAGCTACAGTTCATCAAAATAACATTAGTTTAAGATGAGGACATACTGCATCGGTCTAACTGAGCAGTACGACATGCAGGAAAGTGTAGTTACTCAAGAGATGTCAACTGCATAGAATTTTGGGCTGGGTAATAATCTCTCACTGAGCTTAGAAATACTAAGAGCTAGTCCTTATCTTATATAAGCCAACACTTGCATTAATACAAACCTATAGGGCCAGATTCTGTTTTGAATGACACCAGCATAAATCCAATATAACTTCATTGATCCCAATCTCAGCCAACAGCCTGGTCTTGCTCCCACTGAGGTCAACGTAATTTTCCTTGGCTCCTGTGTAACTCAGCTCAGAGTTTTGCCCATGGGCACATCAATATGGCAAGCACATATATATCACATAATTTTCATGGATGCAGATGACATCAGTCCACCATACTTGAACTTTATAGTTTGCACTACAGAACCTGCATGACCATGCAGTGGAACAGAACCACAAGAAAAACTTATTTCCCTTCTGTTCATCCGAATCTTTCATAAATTTGTATCTAGACACCAGGCTGGAAATATCATGAGTGTCAGGCTCTGGGTTATAGGTGGTCAAAGCCAGATGCAGGGTCAGAACTGGGCCAAGGGCAGCACTGAAACCCAGGGATAGGCCCTGGGTCAGAACCAGGATCAGAGTCTGTGGACAAGACAAATCAGGAACGTAGCAGGGTGAAGTTCAAAGCCAGTTTGGAGTCAGTCCAAGGGCTTGGGGGTCAGCACGGGGTGCAGGACTGCAGCGGGTCAGGGTAGGGCACTGTAGTAGGGCAGTCACCCTGCTCCAGCTCAAGAAGGGTTAAAAGCCAACCCTTGGAGGGGGGTGGGGCTGACAGCCAATTAGGAAGAGGCAGAAGGGCTTGCCAATTGCAAGCCGGTATAAAAGGGAGCAGATCAGAAGGGGTAGTTAGTCTCTCTCCAGCCTTGGAGAGAGATGGACCTGGCTGCTTGAAAGAGAAAAGGGTACCTTGGACAGTGCAGTGCTGGGGAAGGGCAGGAGGAGCTAGGGAGCTCCAGCCTGGCAAACCCCCAGGCAGAGGCCTTGCTGTCAGGGTTGGAGGAGGTACTAAGGCTGTGGGTAAGCAGCCAGGGAAGGAGGACGCAGCAGGTCCAACCCCCTGGCTGATCAGGAGTGGCCATTTCAGACTGCAATTCACCCCTAAGGGAAGGGGCTAGATGAAGACTGGCAGTGAGTCACTGTGGCAAAGTGGGTTTAGGGGATTGGGGTTCCCCAGGGAGGGGAGGACTCCTGAGTCTGGGGGCACTGCTGCGAGGCAATACCCCAGGAGAAGGGGCACTGCGGGCCGGTGAGGGACGCAGGGTCGGAAGTACTATAAGTGGTGGAGATTGACGAGGAAGCAGGCAGGGAGACACCTGCCAGCAGGAGGCGCTCAGAGGCTGGGATGAGCTAATTCCTGGACAACCAGCAGGAGGCGCTGCGGCAGTGAGTCAGGGCCATGTTACAGGCACAGACAAGGCTGAAGCAGGCTGGAAGAGGGCTCAGGCAAGGATGGGAGCAGGAGCAGAAACCGGATCAAGGGCAGGCTGTAAATCTGCAAGACAGCAGCAGGGTTGCCGGCCAAGTGGCTTTGTGGCACAGACTAACTTGCAGCTCTGGCAAGGTCACTGAAATAGGTCATCTGACCCAGGCCCTGCTCAGGGATAGGCTGCTGCGGCCTGCCAGGGCGATGAGTCTGTTAGAGGGACGTGTCATGGTACCTGAATGAGCAACCCTGGGCTGGCTGCGGGTTTGTCGCACAATAAGCAGAGTTTAGATTTGAGTCAATTCAAGTTCAAGTCAGTTCATAGAATCATAGAATATCAGGGTTGGAAGGGACCCCAGAAGGTCATCTAGTCCAACCCCCTGCTCGAAGCAGGACCAATTCCCAGTTAAATCATTGCGGATGATACTAAACTGGGAGGAGTGGTAGATACGCTGGAGGGTTCTTCTTAGCTCCAGTACTGTTCGCCCACCTGCTAGTTCAGAGAGCAAAATGCTGTGGAAACTCAGAACACCTCAGCTGTAGGCTACATCTGCTGGTTAGAACTAGAGCCAAGTGAATAATTTACAATGAATGAACTTTCCTGCTTGGTCTGCCCTGGGAACAGCCAAAACCAACAACAATTTCCTCAGTTCCATTTGTTAAAAAAAATTTCACTGACTCTTTCTGGAAATTTTTTTTTAAACTACGGATCGGTTTTGAACTGTAAGTTTTCAACGTTCCCCCTGTGTTGGTTAGTTGTGACTGGTCAGGTAAGTCACATGGTATTGCTTCTCTTCCCTGACTGGAGGAGTATGCAAATACTCCCAGAACAAGTACTCATGCATGCAAATCTAAAATTTGATTTCTAAGGTCAGAGGGATACCATATTTAACCATATAATCAGATCTATGATACAACAACATATTTAATCTACTCTCCGAGAAATGAAATAGGATCGCAGCTAGCTGGTGTTAAGCATGGAACGTTTGTAGGAGGCTCCAGGAGGGAGAGCACACTTATGAGAAGTGAATTAAGTTCTAAAGTGCCTGGTCAGTATTGGTGAGGCTGGTTGCTGATGCAAGGATCAAATGCAACTCCGGTATAAGGGAGCATATCTCCATCAAAGTCAATGAATTTGGCCTCCCAGAAAGTGTCTTATTAAATGAGGCTTCCCTGGAAAAAAGCAGGACCTTCCACCTACAACTTAGTGAGTGAGACCATTCAAGATCAGAATGCTGCTTGGGACAGTTAAGTCAATGGTAGCATGGCTACTCATTCTCTCACGCTGCCATGGCTTGTGAGGGAGGGTGGAGCTGCAGGGCAGCAAGGAGGACAAGCCCCCCTGCACAGCTGGACAGATCCAGGACCCTTCCTCTTTTTTTCTGCGGCCCCACCTTCCGTCTGTCCTGCATCTCCACCATGAGCTGGGAGAATGTTGATTCCACAGCTCCAGTGGACCCTTGAGGGTATATTTTTGCTAGGTTGTTCCCCTTCTACATGCTCCTACCCAGACAGTAACAGATAATAAATGAGAATTTTGAATGACTCATCATTAATAATCATTTATTATTTGTTACTGTTAAATACCTGCAGGGAAAATCATGGCTCTGTTGAGTTCAGGTGAGGCCAGGCTTTCACCCCTGGAGTATCAGAGTTCTGTCTATTTCTAGATGCTGTTTGTACAGAATCCAGCATTACCAGTCACATGATACAGTATAGTATGTACTTCTGAAAGATGGTATATTAAAACTTTTGCGGGGGGGGGCTTTTGGAGGGGATGCATCAACCTTGCTGCCAACTTAGACAGACAGGGAACAAGAAAAGAACAACATTGAAAGGACATTCAATATAAAACAGTCGTCTAGCTGAATTTCAGGATGTCAAGGCACTGGCCACATTTTAAAATTTGAAGAATACGAAAGAAATAAAAATAACTAAAATCCTGAAGTGTTATGGAGTTGTCTTTGCTATAGCATATAACACACACATTTCTATTACCCTTTCCAGATTAGCCAAATGAAGATCAATGTATCTATAAAACTCAATGACATGTTAATGCAAACCTTAAAAAAGATAAAATGCCTTTTATCTCAGTCTTAGGAAAACCTAATAAAGAATTAACAGTCCATGAAGCCATGGAGTTTTACTCAAGGCTTTACTTTATGTTAGGGCTTCCTACTCCATTAATTTTTAACTGACAGGTTTCCCCAAGTTTTGGGACATGTTGGTGCAATCCTATGTTGCGTTGATAAGTCATTAAAGCGGGTCTTATATTTTCCGTCAGAGATGGGCTCAGACTATCACTGCAGAGCTCCAAAACCGCATGTGTTCTTAAACCCCATGTAATGAGCACAAAGCACAGTAACAATAAATCTGAAGCAGTTGTTAAGGTGCATAAATTTGCCAAATAGGGGAGATAAACATTGACTTTGACAATACTCTCTCTGATAGCTCATAAATTTACGAGCCAAAATATTCGACTTTTTTTACACCTGGATAATGAGCCATTTGGATCCAAGTTTGTTTGCAACATTAGCATTCCAGATTCACATCGTACACAACTGCTAGGAACCCAGCCGCTCTATTCTGAGTGTTGAATCTTGATTTAAAGAGATGCAGTCAAATATTAATCTAGGATTCCGTTCAAGATCTTGTGGTGTGTATTACTAAAAGCGCTTAGCAATCTGGGTCCACCATACTGCTAGGGATGGATTGGCAAAGGCACATAAGGGAGTTGGGGGTGTGGCTGCCATTGAAATTGAATGCGGGCTGGCCCCTTTGAAATTCTCAGCCTTCGGTATCTATTCCTGCAGATAAATACAAAACAAGGGACCAACATTTGCAAATTTGGGTGCCTAAAATTAAGCACCTAAATCCCATATTTTGGCACCCGAATAAAAGTTTCCTGTTTTCTCAGGTGCTGAATATCTGCAACTCTCATTGATTTCAATTGGAGCTGCAGATTATAAGCCCTGCCGGGGGGGTGGGGAGGTAGAAATTAACCTGCTTTTAAGTGTGATGCCTAAATATGGATTTGGCTGCACTAATTTTATGCACCCAAGTTTGACAATTTTGGCTAAGGTCCCTGCACCAAAGAGCTACAAGCTTCTTGAAAGACTTTCCTGCTAGGACCCTCCCAAGCAAGGAGCTCAGATTGTCCATGCTCCATGTCCCTCGGGATGAGGGAGGGAGCAGGATCTTCGTGTTTCAGGGATCCATGAGAACACATTCAGGATCCACATTCTTCCCTGAAAACATCAGCTAGAGTTGCTCTGTAGCTATTTGATTAAAGGGAGGTCAGGATGGCCACAGACAAGCCTTGAAGACAAACAGTTCTTCCTTTGTGAATTTTTCATTTCATTTTTGTTTGGCAGAAAGGATGTTTCCCTCTGGACCACTGAGCCAAACTCTGCTTTAATTACTGTTGGTTTAACTCTTGTAGATTATATTTATTTATAACATGCCTGCAGGCCTCAAAATTTGATTGACTGGAAAATCCTTCTGGTCTGATGGAGATTATCCGCTAAAATTAAAAATAAATCTTTTTTTTTATTCTGATGAGTTTCACCAGTGTCACACCACCAAGTTTGTGACGCACACACACACAAAAATAATCATTGCATTTCCCCCTTGCTCTTTTCTATCTCAGGTACTTATATGGCCCTGTCAAAGGCAGTCCCTCTCTCCCACACAAAAGGAGGGGAAGACGTCTTTCAGACCCTGCAGATAGTCTCAGCTCCCGCCCACTTGCACGGCTAAAGACCAAGAGTTAGTCCTGGGGGGTGTTTAACAAAGCAGCCCATCGACTTTCCTCAAAAGGCACGAGCTGGCGGTGCTCTCAAACCGTTCCTCAGCAAGTAACCCAGTGCCCTGGCCTGGGAGCTCTAACGCTGCTTGTCTCAAAGTGCCACCCCACCTGGGGCGAGTTCCCCCCTTTTGAGGGCCTTCCCCCAAGCCTGACGCGCCACATAGGTGCAGCGGGGTGGGGCTGATTGTGAGCACAGGAGTTCTTTCACTCCTTCTTGCCTGGGAGGTGGTAATCTCCCCCACCACAGGCCCCCCATTACCATAGTATCTGAGCACCTCACCATCTTATCTTCACAGCACTGCACTTATCCCATTTTACAGATTTACATCTGCACAAAGAGACTAAAAGCCAGATTTTTAAAGCGATTTAGGTGATGCCTACGTACCTTTTAAAAACGACTTGCCCAAGGTCACATAAGAAGCTCATGATGGAGCAGGGAATTGATCCCAGGTCTCCCAAATCCCAGATTAGCACCCTAACTGTGGGGCCATGAGTCTTCTCATTTACCTTCTCTAGCCTATACTCCACTGAAAAGCTGGGTGTCTCTTCTGAAAGGCTTGGATAAGAGTATTCCCAGTGCTGATCCATATTCCTATTCTGTGAGTCTGATGCTCAAGCAAGGACTTTGGCCTGAAGGACTTTGGAAGGAGGAGAAAAATCATGGTGAACAAATCTGCCAGGAGACTCCATAAAGCAGGGCTTCTTCCCCGGGCAGTCTCAACAGGTTTACAGGGCGCACAACCATCCTCCTTCCTTTGCTAATGGCTAAAGGAGAGGGAGTCCCCAAAACTTTTTTCTGCTGCAAGAAGGGGGGTCCCGGGATGGAAAAGGTAGAGAACCATTGATATCAAGTATTTCCAAGAACAAGGCCTGATGTGGGCTGGAGCTCCTGGGACTCCAGGCTCAAGGGGAAGAAGGAAGGAGCAAGAGCATTCGGTGATGGTTCAATTGCTGTCAGGCAAATGGTGACACAGCTGAGTCTGAATGAAGTCTTGCCAGCACTCAGGCCAACAGCCACATACCAGCCCACCCTGGCTTTTATGCCAGTCATTTTGTTGCTCCTTCATAAGGCTACGTGCAATCCTGCCACCATAACAGAGCGAGGCACAGGGACACACCCTGGGGTTATTTCAGCTCAGAAATAAGTCTCATGAATACATGAGTTAGCCTCCTGAATAAATGCTACTCTAAGGGAGTAAGGGGCTGCAGAAGCTGACCCTACATGAAGAGCCATGTGCACCTAGGCACAATCTATACGTGTGCAATAATGATAACAACGTCCCCTGACAACTATTGCATTGAAAATTCACTCCGTCATCCAAAACCTTCAATGTCCAAACTCACCCAGGGGACAGCACCCAGCCATCTTGAACATTCAGATAACTGGGAGCACCATATTGGATTCCACTGTGTTGTCATCCATCCAGGCAACGGTCTGCAACTAGCAAATTCAGATCATTTCACCCTGGCATCTGTCCTGCTTTGGCTCTTCAGTATTAAAACGACGTTTCCCTGGCCCTCACAAAGAAGGGAAACGTGACAAAGAAGCAGTAGCCCATGTTAATCTATTTAAACAAGCCACCACTGCCGTAATATTTTGGAACCAACTCTACCACCCTTAGGAACACTGGGTGGTGTTTTCCAGCTCAGTGAGTGTACTACCATGAGGAAGAACTACTTGTGAGTAGGGGGTTCAGAAATGGATCCTTTATTACTCTCTGATGAAATTCCATCATCAGGTTATGCCAGACTCCTTTGATGCTGATGCCACAAGTTGCTGAGCACCACCTGTGAGAGACAGCGCACCCTCAATTCTTACGACAGCCTGGTCTACACTACAGAGTTAGGTTGACACAAGGCAGCTTATATCACCCTAGCTCTGTAAGTATCTACACTAAAATGTCAGTCCCGCCAATGTAACCGCCCTGCTACACCGACAGTAGACACTGTGTTGCTTGCATTGACTGTTACTGGCTTTCAGACGCTGTCCCACACTGATAGTACAACCGGTACAAGTGATCCTGATGAGGACAGGCACTGAGAACACAAGGAGTGTAGTATGGACACGCAAAAGCAATTTAATTACTGCTGCGGCTGTAGGCCGACGTAACTGTGGTCAACATAATTTTGTAGAGTAGGCATGTCCTCTGTTCAGACACTTTGAGAACTCTTAAGGCTCTGTTCAAAATCTCCAATAGGCAAACAATAGCAGAAGTAAAATAAGAGCTATTTGGTTAAAAAAGTGTCCCTTTAGAATGCATTCTTTCTACCTCTCCATCTCCATGGAATTTTAGATAAAGCTCAGGAGCAAATATTTACAGACAGAGTACAAATGAACTTCTTCTTTATCCTCCCCTTCACAGCCTTCAGTCCCAGATGTGCAAGATAGAAACTCAAACACAGGAGGGCAGATTAATTGAGTAGGAACTTGTCAATCCATGCTGCTAATGCAAGACCACAAAAAAAACTGATTTAACCTCAGCAGTGACCGCCAGCCACAACCTGGCACTTGATTGGTTGTCAGCAACCTGCTCTGCTGAACAAGGGCACTAAAAAAAAAGAAAAAAAAGCTCTGATACTCAGTATGGAAAGATGCCCCTCAACTAAGCTTTCCCCAAGTCTGCAACCAAATATAGATTCATAGTGGCCTCTAAATAAGTGATGCCAAAGAAAAATAACAGTTTTTCAAAGTCATTAGTAAAGATACAGGGCCAAATAATTGTCTTTGAAGGAATCAGCGGACACTGGATACTATACAACGTTCCCCTTCCAGAGTTACCTTGGCATCCTGTCTACAGGGAAGTAGCACATTCAACCCCTCCAAAATCAGCAGATCCCACTCAGGCACAAGATGGCCCAAAGAGAGGCCCCCTGCTTCCCCACTGGCTCTTCCCTTGCTCCAAGACTCCAATGGACTAGTGCTGCCAGAATCACCCATTGTACCAGTGCCCCCCAAATACACTAAGAGTGGCTTTACAGCACAATGGGAAAGCACCAGGGTTAATGCTGCTTCACCCACACACTCAGAGTTTCCAGCCCCGTACAGCCTCCCACATGCTTCCGCAGAGTCTGGAGAAAGTGGGCGGGGAGTGAGCAATGCCCCTGAGGTGACATTCCTCCCCTCCATAGCCCCACAGTATGGATCCACAGGATTTCATCCCCAGGGGCTGCAGTGATCAGTCTGGCCCTAAGCATAAACTACAGCTAAATTTTCCTTTTACCGAGTATTTTAAACACCCCTACAACCATACAGCTGATGAGGGAGCTGCCCGATTGTGGTGGTCTCTTTGGAAGATTATCATTTGAACATTAGAGGTGCAAGATTCGCAGGAGATTATCATATTTACACAGAACGTGTTCTCTCCGTTCCTCAGGAGTATTCGTTTTCAGAACTACTGCATTTTTTTCATGCAGTTAATTGGATGGATTGAACTGAAACAAAAAACCCTCAATTCTTTCCTCCAAGTAAAAAGGAAAAATGCATTTTTTTAACAGAAGCATTTCAGAAACCTTGTACTAACGCAACCTGAGCTTCATTTTTGCCAAAACACTTAACTGCAGCATTCCCAGAATATATAGGTGACATCAGAGAAGGACCAAATTAGTCCAACTTCTAACATAAAAAGATGTGATGCTCTAAACCAAACCTCACCCTCTAAACCCAAAGCTGTTCCTACTGCAGCAGGGAGAGCAAGTACCAGGGATTGCCTTTATACTTGACAGCATTTTCACTGGGACTGTTGCTCTGGGAATGGTCCAGTGGTAAGAGCAGTAGTTTAGGACCCAGGTTCAAGTCCCTGCTCTGCCACAGACTTTCTGTGTCCCCTTGGGCAAGTCACTTAGCCTCTCTGTGTCTCAGCTCCCCAGCTGCAAAATGGGGATAATAGCAATGTGCTACCTCACAGGGGTGTTGTGAGGATAAATACATTAGACGTTGTGAGGTACTGAGATACTGTAGTAATGGGGGCGGAGACAGATAAGGTACTTTAAATGGATGGACAGAGTTTTGCAGAATCTGCGGTTGCATTCGGTAAAGTCACAAGGGTCCCCTATCCTCATACCTCAGAACATACATTGATCCACTAGCAGGAACAAAAATTAGTTATTTTTCCAAGCCATACACACCATGGGTATGTTACACCTACATGTGAAGCATCCAGCATCGGTTACTGTCAAAGACAGGATTTTGGACTAACTGGATCATTGATCCATTCCAGCATGAGCATTCGCAGCACTAATGGCCTGACGCTCCAGGCCAAACTCAGGCTGGGTGCAATGACGTTCAGCAACTCTGCCGTTAATAGAGGTGGGCCAACTTACAACAGGTTAGTGAGGGAAGTATTGCCTCAGACACCCACAGAATCAGGTCGATACTTCACTCCTGCTTCATCTCTTGTGGTCTTTTCCTCAATGAGAACCCAGAAATTCATTTCCACTACACTATGCTAAAATAAAATAAAAAATAAAAATAAAAATTGACTCTCATTCATTAAAAAAATTCCACAACAACCATCCAGTTCACTAATTTTTATGTCTGTTGCTGATGTACAGGAATCTAGCTGACCTTTCAGTGACTAACCTAGCATACATTACAAGCTTGGAAGATAACGGTCTCCACCCTCTTTTCTTTGATTTATTACCGCTGCAACACAAGTGCTACAGTCGCCAGTGCGCGAAGAACAAAGCATGGATCTTCAGTTAATTTGGAGTTGACTTCTTTTCTTATTTAAATCCAGATAGTTTTCCCCAGCCTCAGCCAGAGAAAACATCAGGGCACCACAAAAAGTGGCTTTGAGCTACCAATCCCTCTCCACAGGAGAATCAAGCTCAAACAGCACAGTGTGCCTTTGTGATCACTGTGGAGACCAGGGCTGAGACAGGACAGCAATCCGTCCCCTCCTGTTCACAAAGCTACTCCCTGGCCACCGCTGTAACACTCAGCCTTCAGTGACCCCTCCGCTGGCAGAACACTCACTGCGGGGGGCAACGGTGGGTGCCTCTGCATAGCAAGCAGATTGATCAGCCCTGCTATCGTTAACTCCCCCAGATCACTGCCAAACCACCACCACCCCGAAATGCACACAAAGCTGGGCTCAAGTGCCATGCAGGAGGTGAACACCCCCTTTAAACTGCTGCCCCTTCCCCACCAGAAAGAAAGCAATTCCTCCCATATACCCCTTTCCCCCATCAAGTAGAATCTTCCACTGCACGTGGCTCCTTCAGTGGTATGGAGGAAAGCTCAGGATTTACCACTAATGGACTAATACAGCCCATTAATGCAGTAAGGCAGAAATAAACAAGAATTTTGCCTGCGTAAGGACTTCTGGACTGGGCATTAAATCAGACCAGTCTATTTCTTCAGTGTCGCTGCACATATATTTACTCCCTGTACAGCTGGGTATTGACTTTGAAATGTTATCCCGGACATCTAAAGTGCTCCGGGATTTGGCTCCTAGTTATTGCTCAATACCAGTCGAGAATTCTACACTCCATTTCCAAGGGCTTTCATTTGCCCTTTGACAAGGTTCCCAAGGGTTTCTAATACTATGCAATACAAGTTTCCTCTGAAGTGCTACACGAATGCGAATATGCCACTGGCATGAAGTGTCAAAAGAGCTCCAGCATGGACCGAACGGGAGGTACGGGATCTGATCGCTGTATGGGGAGAGGAATCCGTGCTATCAGAACTACGTTCCAGTTTTCAAAATGCCAAAACATTTGTCAAAATCTCCCAGGGCATGAAGGACAGAGGCCATAACAGGGACCCAAAGCAGTGCCGCGTGAAACTGAAGGAGCTAAGTAAAGCCTACCAGAAAACCAGAGAGGCGAACAGCCGCTCTGGGTCAGAGCCCCAAACATGCTGCTTCTATGATGCCATTTTAGGGGGTTCAGCCACCACTACCCCAACCGTTTGCTTTGACTCCATCAATGGAGAGGGAGGCAACATGGAAGCAGGTTTTGGGGACAAGGAAGGTGATGATGATGAGGTTGTAGATAGCTCACAGCAAGCAAGCAGAAAAACCGGTTTTCCCAACAGCCAGGAACTGTTTCTCACCCTGGACCTGGAGCCAGTACCCCCCGAACCCACCCAAGGCTGCCTCCCAGACCCGCCAGGCAGAGAAGGGACCTCTGGTGAGTGTACCTTTTAAAATACTATACATGGTTTAAATGCAAGCATGTTTAATGATTAATTTGCCCTGGCATTCGCGGCTCTCCTGGATGTACTCCCAAAGCCTTTGCAAAAGGTTTCTGGGAAGGGCAGCCTTATTCCATCCACCATGGTAGGACACTTTACCACTCCAGGCCAGTAGCACGTACGCAGAAATCATTGTAGAACAAAGCATTGCAGTGAATGTTTGCTGGCGTTCAAACAACATCCGTTCTTTTTCTCTCTGTGTTATCCTCAGGAGAGTGATATCATTCATGGTCACCTGGTTGAAATAGGGTGCTTTTCTTAAGGAGACATTCAGAGGTGCCCATTCCTGCCTGTAGCTGAACAGAAATGTTCCCCGCTGTTAGCCACAGGGAGGGGGGAGGGATGAGAGGCTAGCCACGAGGTGTGGGGAGGCAAAATGCGACCTTGGAATGAAAGCACATGTGCTATGTATGTAATGTTAACAGCAAGGTTTATTGTGAAAGAGTGTACCCATTGTTCTATAAAATGTGTCTTTTTAAATACCATTGTCCCTTTTTTTTTTCCTCCACCAGCTGCATGTGTTTCAAGGATCACAGGATCTTCTCCTTCCCAGAGGCTAGCGAAGATTAGAAGGTGAAAAAAATGCACTCGCGATGAAATGTTCTCTGAGCTCATTCTGTCCTCCCACACTGACAGAGCACAGACGAATGAGCGGAGGCAATGTCAGAGTGCAGGAAAGCATAAAATGACCAGAAGGAGAGGTGGCGGGCTGAAGAGAGTAAGTGGCTGGCTGAAGAGAGGGCTGAAGCTGAAAGGTGGTGGCAGCGTGATGGGAGGAGGCAGGATTCAATGCTGAGGCTGCCGGAGGATCAAACTAATATGCTCCAGCATATGGTTGAGCTGCAGGAAAGGCAGCTGGAGCACAGACCACTGCAACAGCCCCTGTGTAACCAACCGCCCTCCTCTCCAAGTTCCATAGCCTCCTCACCCAGACGCCCAAGAACATGGTGGGGGGGCCTCCGGCCACTCAGCCACTCCACCCAGAGGATTGTCCAAGCAACAGAAGGCTGGCATTCAATAAGTTTTAAAGTTTTAAACTTTTAAAGTGCTGTGTGGCCTTGTCCTTCCCTCCTCCACCACCCCTCCTGGGCTACCTTGGTAGTTATCCCCCTAGTTGTGTGATGAATTAATAAAGAATGCATGAATGTGAAGCAACAATGACTTTATTGCCTCTGCAAGCAGTGATCAAAGGGAGGAGGGGAGGGTGGTTAGCTTACAGGGAAGTAGAGTGAACCAAGGGGCGGGGGGTTTCATCAAAGAGAAACAAACAGAACTTTCACACCGTAGCCTGGCCAGTCATGAAACTGGTTTTCAAACCTTCTCTGATGTGCACTGCACCCTCCTGTGCTCTTCTAACCGCCCTGGTGTCTGGCTGTGTGTAACCAGCGTTCAGACGATTTGCCTCAACCTCCCACACCACCATAAACATCTCCCCCTTACTCTCACAGATATTGTGGAGCGCACAGCAAGCAGTAATAACAGCAGGAATATTGGTTTCGCTGAGGTCTAAGCGAGTCAGTAAACTGCGCCAGCGCACTTTTAAACGTCCAAATGCACATTCTGCACTTGCTCAGCCTGTAGTTGAACAGCTCCTGATTACTGTCCAGGCTGCCTGTGTACGGCTTCATGAGCCATGGCATTAAGGGGTAGGCTGGGTCCCCAAGGATAACTATAGGCATTTCAACATCCCCAACGGTTATTTTCTGGTCTGGGAATAAAGTCCCTTCCTGCAGCTTTTGAAACAGACCAGAGTTCCTGAAGATGTGAGCGTCATGTACCTTTCCCGGCCATCCCACGTTGATGTTGGTGAAACATCCCTTGTGATCCACCAGAGCTTGCAGCACTATTGAAAAGTACCCCTTGTGGTTTATGTACTTGCCGGCTTGGTGCTCCGGTGCCAAGATAGGGAAATGGGTTCCGTCTATGACCCCACCACAGTTAGGGAATCCCATTGCAGCAAAGCCATCCACTATGACCTGCACATTTCCCAGGGTCACTACCCTTGATATCAGCAGATCTTTGATTGCATTGGCTACTTGCATCACAGCAGCCCCCACAGTAGATTTGCCCACTCCAAATTGATTCCCAACTGACTGGTAGCTGTCTGGTGTTGCAAGCTTTCATGGGACTATTGCCACTTGCTTTTCAACTGTGAGGGTGGCTCTCATCTTGGTATTCTTGCGCCTCAGGTCAGGGGAAAGCAAGTCACAAAGTTCCCTAAAAGTGCCCTTACACATGCGAAAGTTTCGCAGCCACTGGGAATCGTCCCAGACCTGCAACACTATGCAGTCCCACCAGTCTGTGCTTGTTTCCCGAGCCCAGAATCAGCGTTCCACCGCATGAACCTGCCCCATTAGCACCATGATGCCCACATTGCCAGGGCCCATGCTTTGAGAGAAGTCTGTGTCCATGTCCTCATCACTCTTGTCACCGCGCGGACGTTGCCTACTCGCCCAGTTTCGCTTTGCCAGGTTCTGGTGCTGCATATACTGCTGGATAATGCATGTGGAGTTTAATGTGCTCCTAATTGCCAAAGTGATCTGAGCGGGCTCCATGCTTGCTGTGATATGACGTCTGCACAGAAAAAAGGCATGGAACGATTGTCTGCCATTGCTCTGATGGAGGGAGGGGCGACTGATGACATGGCTTACAGGGTTGGCTTACAGGGAATTAAAATCAACAAAGGGGGTGGCTTTGCGAGAAACAGAATGGCCCCCTCAAGGATAGAACTCAAAACCTCAAGGGTAGAACTCAAAACTGGGTTTAGCAGGCCGTTGATTTAATGGAGGGAGGGAGGGTAAAATGAATACAAAACAAATCTGGTCTATTTCTTCTTTTGATCCACTTCATCTATCTTTATACATCTTGCTGGCAGCAGACTGTGCAATACGACCACTAGCCATTGTCATCTCCTGGGTGCTCGGCAGAAGACGGTGCAGTATGACTGCTGGCCATTGTCTTCTGCTGGCTGCAGATTAAAAGACAGTGCACTGCCAGGAGGACTGAATCACCATGAAATGAAACTTAAAAGGGAAATGACCTGGCTGAGTCACTCCCATGTTTGCCCAGGCGCCCCTGACCTCATCGAGGTCAGTTAAAAGAGCACCCTGGACTACATCGACGACGGCTACCCATGATACTGCACTGTCTGCTGCCAAAAGGCAATAAACTGTTGCTGTGTAGCAATGCAGTACCGCGTCTGCCAGCACCCAGGAGACATACGGTGACAGTTAGCTGGGTGGGCTCCATGCTTGCCGTGGTATGGCATCTGCACAGGTAACTAAAGAAAAAAGGTGCAAAAGGATTGTCTGCCCTTGCTTTCATGGAGGGAGGGAGGGAAGAGGGGCCTGACGATATGTACCCAGAACCACCCGCGACAATGTTTTAGCCCCATCAGGCACTGGGATTTCTACCCAGAATTCAAAGGGGCGGCAGAGACTGCAGGAACTGTGGGATAGCCACCCACAGTGCAACGCTCTGGAAGTTGATGGTTGCCTCGGTATTGTGGACACACTCCGCCAACTACATGCACTTAGAGCATTTGTGTGGGGACACACACAATCGACTGTATAAAAACATTTTCTACAAAACCGACTTCTATAAATTCAACCTAATTTCGTAGTGTAGACATACAAGAACTGCTCCATTTTGCAAACCTCTGTGTCCAGAGAAGACTTAGTTGAAGTTCAGTACTTCTGGAGAGAACAAGTTTAACCAAGCAGTCAAGGAATGGAACAAGCATTACTGTAAATTCAAGGAAGTGAAGGATCTGTGGTTTGGAACCAGTGAGTTTGTCCTACACAGTCTAAGCATCCTCCTAAAATCTGGTTATCCTAAAGCTTATCCCAAAGCCTGCCTGTAACTTTATTCTGAAGACTTTACTATCGGTTCTTACACAGTAGATTCTGGTCACCTACAGGACCTAATTTTTCAAAATTGCACATGTTTTCAGACTTAAATGTATAACTTAACATTTGCCCCAGTTCACATGCTTGGTGTGTATGCACAGTTGCGATACCTGCGTACACAAGTTGTATGTGCACTTGCAGCCTATTTTCCCATGTAAAATTTTGGAAGTCATAACTACTTTCATTATCATCTGGCATTTATCCCGAGAAAATATCAAGTTGACTGTTCATCATGTGTAAGAGTGGCAATTACTCAATTCAGGCAGCTGTTCCTGGATCCTGATTTGAAATCATACCAAGAGATATGTAATAATGTAAATAATATAATGATCTCGTAGTTTCAATATTTACAAGTCAAGATTTTATTGTGACATCTGAATAGGAGGGGGCTCTAATTCGACCTTTAACCACGTTGAGGAGTTGACCCAAGTGCAAGCTAGAACAAAGGTTTAATTTCTAAGATATATACAATTTTGATCTAAAAAGATGTTGATAAGGAAACAACCCAAACGAAAAGATTGGAGAGGAATTTGGACAAAGCAAATTATCAGGATTTGGACAAAGCAAATGATGTACATGGGAAGGGGAGATAGATAGATAGATAGATAGATAGATAGATAGATAGATAGATAGATAGATAGATAGATAGATAGATAGATAGATAGATATTTTCAGTTTGCATAGGTCATAAAGAATTTTTTTTATAAATTATCTCATGGGTACTTTTTAACTCCAGTTAAGTGGCATAAGATTTTTGCTATTAGGGAGGTGCTCTGTTGGAGGGGTTGCGGGGAACACACTTGCACATGTGGTGTTTATGTCCAGGAAGCAAATGGTTTGGGGAGGAAGTTATCAAAGAGATTCGCCTTCTGACAAAATGCCAGCTTCCTAGAGATCCCCGGACCTGCTTTTTTAAAGCTCCTGTAAAGGAGCCACATTTTAAACATGAATGACAAATTAATTTATTTTCTATTGCTAGCAGCTAGACTTTGTATTGCACAATACTGGAAAAATGGCAGTCCTTCTATGGAATTGCAGTAGAGTAAAACAGAGATTGTCCATGTAATGTAAAAGCTTTCACACCAAGTACGTACACAAGAGAAGAGGACAGGAATCTAGAAATCTGGTCATCCTTTTTAGCCTACTCAGAGGAGCAGGACTCCCCAGCCAGCAAGCCAGAATCTTTAGTCAGGTTCTTTGAATATTAACCTGATCCTCAGTAAGTAATGGACGGTGTGGTATATTAACATTTTATTGTAACTTTTTATTACGGTAAAGTTGTTTTGTTTGTTTGTGGAGAATCATTAAGTCAACATTACTGATTTCCTGGGCACCCTTAGTGTTAAGCCATGAGTCTGAATTTGCTGCTAGCGGGTCATCAAATGCAAGGGCCTAATAAGCTATTAATATATAAGCTATTAAGTGGTGTAATAATGCTGCCGCTGCTATTATATAAGTTAACTAGGTAAAAGGTTGATGGGGGTTGGACTAGATAACCTCCTGAGGTCCCTTCCAACCCTGATCTTCTATGATTCTATGTAGCAGAGAGTCCTGTCATACTGGCAATGGGGAAAACAAATAAAAGTTCAGTGCAGAATTTGGCCCATTTAACTCCAAATCTTCTTTTAATTCAAAAGGTAGACTTTATTCCATCAGGGTTCTGCCTGACTATTCCCTAATGACACTGTATATTGGCTTTAAGGGCTTTTGACCCTCTGTGCCAAAATTGGTTTGGAGTCGCCTCAAGCCAAGTGTATTGACAGTTGTTCCCGTTCCTCTGTGAGGTTAAAAAAACATAAACATGGAATATAAAATGCAGAGACTACGCATCGCATAGCAACCCTGCCCCATACAAATACAAACGAAATACTGACATTGTACATCACAGTACTTGAATCAAACACTTCCAAGTTAGCGAAACAAAACTCTAGAACACCGTAAGTCAATTCTCAGTTTGATTCAACAGTTTACAAGAAGTATTTGATATTTATCCCTTGCAGAGTTAAATCCCTATAGCCCTTCTGCACAGCAGTCCATGCTCCTTACTGGCAAGCCACGCATAAATTGCATCTGCCGTATGGAACCAAAGCCCTCTTCTCCATGAGGCAAATTAGGCTTAGAGGATCCCTGCTTTGCGCTTTGTTTGGGTTGCTATTATTACGGTTTTTAGCACTTTAGCAAGCTCGGAATTGAAGAGTTTCCAGGATAATTTAATGCTTTTAGAAAGAGAGAGGTAGAAAAATGTTCAACACCAGCACTTAAAGAGATACCTACTTCATCATACTTGTTTCCTTTCCCAGATGTAAAACACAGCATTTCTATAACTGCTTGTGAACTTTGCACTGAAATCGCTTTCCTTACCCGTTTTTGCACTTTGGATATGGCAAAAATTGCATTTGTCCTTATTCTAACGCAGCAAAAGCTATTATAAAATACAGCTCTGATTCTGGTCTTACTTCCATTAGTTTTATACCATGTAGTTCCAGTAGCAGTCTAATTTACACTAGGCTCAAGGGAGTAGATTTTCAAGAGATCTCAGCTTCCATTTAGGCACTAAAATTAGTGGCCAGATTTTCAGAAGGGAGTGTTTGGGAGCTGAGCACTTCTGAAAGTCTGGTTCCAAGTGTAGGTGCTTTGCACCTGAAAAATTCAGGTCTGTCTGTCTCCATATGGCAGTGCCTGTACACTCGCATCACCAGGATGCACACAGCTCTGAGCGGACACATTGTTCACTGGTAAGACTATGACTGCAAAGAGGCAGATTTGATTAGTGGATAAAGTGAGTGAAATCCTGACTCCATTGAAGTCAATGAGAGTTTTACACTGATTTCAATGGGGTCAGGTTTTCACTCTCAGAGGCAGGAACTCCTGGGTATTTTCCTCATTCAATCACTCTCTGATCAAGCCACTTAACTTCTCTCCTTCTGATGCTGTGTCTACACTAGCTTGTAGTTTAGACATAAGCTAACCCTTAGCTTGTAGTTTAGACATAGCCTGAGTAGGGTGACCAGATGTCCCGATTTTATAGTGACAGGCCTGATATGTGTGGCTTTTTCTTATATAGGTTACTATTACCCCCTCCACCCCCTGTCCCAATTTTTCACACATGCTGTCTGGTCAGCCTAAGCCTGAGTCACCCATCTGTTAAATGGGTGTGACATTCCCCGGGTGTTATCCAAACCGGTGATCTGCTAGGTCATTCCAATCCTCGACTCTGGGAGACAGCCTTACCCTGCTCTGCTGTGAAAGCCACAACTCCTGGGCTGTTTACGCACAGCCTCTAGCGTGTAAGCTGTTCCCAGCTCCGTGAGTGAGCACTCTTGGCCAGCCACTGCTTGGATTGTCCAACCAAATGGCACTAGCCAATATCTCTGGTCCCAGACACAATCCTAGGAACCTCCGTCTTGCAGTGTCCAGTTATGCCCGCCTGACACTGCACACTTATATGAGTTCATCAATTTAACAAAGAAATTGACATGTATCAGGCTTGTTATCCCAAGGGGAGTCTCTGACACCAAACGCACTGCTTCAGGTAGAATAAACAAACAAATTTATTAACTACAAAAGGTGGATTTTAAGTGACTATAAGTCAAAGCACAAGTCAGATTTGGTCAAATGAAATAAAAGCAAAATGCATTCTAAGCTGATCTTAACACTTTCAATGTCCTTACAAACTTAGATGTTTCCCACCACAGGCTGGCTGGTTGCCCTTCAGCCAGGCTCTCCCCTTTGATCAGCGCTTCAGTCGTTTGGTGGTGGTGTCTGTAGATGCAGGTGGAAGAGAGAGGAAGAGCATGGCAAACATCTCTCCCTTTTATCATGTTCTTTCTTCCCTCTTGGCTTTGCCCCCCCTTTCAGAGTCAGGTGAGTGCTACCTCATCGTAGTCCCAAACTGGCCAAGGGAAGGGGGGTGACTCACTCCAAAGTCCAGATACTTTGGCCTTGGCTACACTTACGGATGTACAGCACTGTGAGTTAAACCCGCCTTCATACAGCTGAATAGGGAAAGCACTGCAGTCTGTCCACACTGACAGCCGCCAGCGCACTGTCGCGGCCACATTTGCAGCATTTGCAGCTGCATTGGGAGCGGTGCATTATGGGCAGCTCTCCCAGCATTCAAGTGGCTGCAACGTGCTTTTCAAATGGGGGGTGGGGAGAGAGAGTGGGTTTTTGGGGTGCTGAGAGTGTGTCAGCATTCTGTCTTGTAAGTACAGACCCCCCTCCACCCCGTCTCTCTCCCACTCACTGAAAGCAAATGGCAGCTGTTTCTTTTTTTCTCATAGACGAGGTAAGCAGCCGCTCGCTAAACGGACCCCAACCGCCTTCCCCTTCCCCCAACCCATGCTGCCTCTCCCTTCAAGCAAACATTAGCTGTCGGCACTCCAAACGGAGCCCCCCTGCCTGCCCCTCACTCATTCAAAGCAAACAGTAGTTGTGTTTGTTTTTTTTGATAAACAGCCCCTGAAACAGAGCTTTGAAATGGCACTTCCGCGTCCAGAGTTCACAACAAAACAAGAGAGGACACTTCAGTTAAAAGGATTATGGGGAGTTTCCGGAGGTCAATCAGTGCGTAATAACATTACTTCCCGTTTACACTGGAGCTGGAGTGTCTCCGCCAATGCGCAACAGCTGTTAATCCTCTCGGGGAGGTGGAGTACCAGGAGCGCTCCAGCCAGGGAGTCAGAGCGCTCTACATGCCTTGCCAGTGTGGACAGGGAGTAAGGTAGAGCGCTCTGGGAAGTTTTATTGCGGTATAACGTGCAAGTGTAGCCAAAGCCTTTGTTTCTGCCTAGGCCAGTATCCTTTGTTCCTGTGAGGCTAGGCTGGGTTTGTCCCAAACATGCCCTGATGATGTGTGAACTGCCCCTCTGCTCCTGCAGACTTTTGCCTGGGCTTGTTTTAAGCCATGAGGACACATTTTCAGCCTCATAACTATATATATGAAATTAAAACCTATAACATCACTATAACAACAATGCTCAGTGCATCATGACCCTTCCGAAGACACCCAACATGACAAATTTTGCATTGGATACCACACAATCCTATTATAAGGATGAATATGAGGGTGCAGTGTGCTCCCCCAGGGTACAGAATGTCACAATGGGTATATATGACACATGGAGGGATAGAAGGCTAATTAACAAAGTACAGTAAAGTGACAAGTATTTTCAGTGCCAAGTATTTCTGATTTTGTTGAAGGAGCTTCACAAATGTTCACACATTTCCGGGGGCATCTCTCAAAATATGGTAAATATGGGGGGAGGGCATTTGCGGGAGACAAAGTGGTAGATTTGGAAAGGAAATAGACCTATAAAATAGGAAGGATAGATGTTGCTAATTTATGATGTAGAGGGTTTGCTGAAGGGAGCATATTTTCTTTAAGGTTTCTCTACCAGTAACTCTTTATTGTAATGCTCATTTCCCTCATCTTCCTTCAGTATCTCGCAAACCTCTTCCCTGCAGGAATTTCAAGTCAGCTTTAATTTTGGATCAAAAGCAGTGTATCCAATAATGTTTTTTAAAAATTCCCTTCCATGTTTAGTTACATTAAAAATAATCTAATATATTCCACTGGCAAATAAAAAGTAAATATCAAATTGTAGCATATCATCTTTTCAGACTGCCACATACTGGCAATCAAGCCACACAACATTTCTTTTTTATTTCTCTTTGACCATTAGAGGCTAAATATAACCATAAGATTGCTTAAAACACGCACAATATTCTAAATAGTTTTAATTCCATCTATTCCTGACTGGGTCAGAAGCTTGGCCGCAGCCCCAGAGCATTAGCTGTTTCCCAGTTCGTACAGTTTTCAGTTCTCACAGTTTTAACCTGGGAAATTTGAGTCTTTTCCGAGTCCAAAGGCATTTTATTTTAATTTTATTTACATAACAAAATGACACCCTGCAACTGCTGAAAAACCTCTTGCAATTCACCTGCAGTGCAAGAGTGTTTTGAATTTGTGTGGCTTGTACAAGCTATTTATCAAACGCTAATAGCCCCACTTCCTATAATCTGGACAAACTGCATGTTGGTCATCTCAGCAATCAACACAACATTTTGTACCCAATTAGTGTCAAGTTTTTGTGGGTTTCTCATCTTGTGAATAAAAACACAAAACAAAACTTCAGCAGAAAGTAACCAGAGCATCCAATGAAGTGAGCTGTAGCTCACAAAATCTTATGCTCAAATAAATTTGTTAGTCCCTAAGGTGCCACAAGTACTCCTGTTCTTTTTGCGAATACAGACTAACACGGCTGCTACTCTGAAACAGAGCAACAAATGTTTAACAACAATCAAACAGAGCAAATGAAAGTGAAAATGAGATTATCCATCAAAACAACAATGACAGGTTTCAGAGTAACAGCCGTGTTAGTCTGTATTCGCAAAAAGAAAAGGAGGACTTGTGGCACCTTAGTGACTAACCAATTGATTTGAGCATGAGCTTTCGTGAGCTACAGCTCACTTCATCGGATGCATACTGTGGAAACTGCAGAAGACATTATATACACAGAGACCATGAAACAATACCTCCTCCCATCCCACTCTCCTGCTGGTAATAGCTTATCCAAAGTGATCACTCTCCTTACAATGTGTATGATAATCAAGGTGGGCCATTTCCAGCACAAATCCACGTTTTGTCACCCTCCACCCCCCCCTCCAAAAACCACACACACAAACTCACTCTCCTGCTGGTAATAGCTTATCCAAAGTGACCACTCTCCTTACAATGTGTATGAAAATCAAGGTGGGCCATTTCCAGCTCAAATCCACGTTTTCTCACCCCCCCAGCCCCATACACACACAAACTCACTCTCCTGCTGGTAATAGCTTATCCAAAGTGACCACTCTCCCTACAATGTGCATGATAATCAAGGTGGGCCATTTCCAGCTCAAATCCAGGTTTTCTCACCCCCACCCCAGCCCCATACACACACAAACTCACTCTCCTGCTGGTAATAGCTCATCCAAAGTGACCACTCTCCCTACAGTGTGTATGATTATCAAGGTGGGCCATTTCCAGCATAAATCCAAGTTTAACCAGAACGTCGGGGGGGGGGGAACAAGGGCTTGCATAATGACTTAGCCACTCCCAATCTCTATTTAAGCCTGAATTAATAGTATCCAATTTACAAATGATTTCCAATTCAGCAGTTTCTCGCTGGAGTCTGGATTTGAAGTTTTTTTGTTGTAAGATAGCGACCTTCATATCTGTTATTGCATGACCAGAGAGATTGAAGTGTTCTCCGACTGGTTTATGAATGTTTTATAATTCTTGACATCTGATTTGTGTCCATTTATTCTTTTATGTAGAGACTGTCCAGTTTGACCAATGTACATGGCAGAGGGGCATTGCTGGCACATGATGGCATATATCACATTGGTGGATGTGCAGGTGAACGAGCCTCTGATAGTGTGGCTGATGTTATTAGGCCCTGTGATGGTGTCCCCTGAATAGATATGTGGGCACAGTTGGCAATGGGCTTTGTTGCAAGGATAGGTTCCTGGGTTAATGGTTCTGTTGTGTGGCTTGTGGTTGCTGGTGAGTATTTGCTTCAGGTTGGGGGGCTGTCTGTAGGCAAGGACTGGTCTGTCTCCCAAGATTTGTAAGAGTGTTGGGTCATCCTTCAGGATAGGTTGTAGATCCTTAATAATGCATTGGAGGGGTTTTAGTTGGGGACTGAAGGTGACAGCTAGTGGCGTTCTGTTATTTTCTTTGTTAGGCCTGTCCTGTAGTAGGTGACTTCTGGGAACTCTTCTAGCTCTGTCAATCTGTTTCTTCACTTCCGCAGGTGGGTATTGTAGTTGTAAGAATGCTTGATAGAGATCTTGTAGGTATTTGTCTCTGTCTGAGGGGTTGGAGCAAATGCGGTTGTATCGCAGAGCTTGGCTGTAGACGATGGATCGTGTGGTGTGGTCAGGGTGAAAGCTGGAGACATGTAGGTAGGAATAGCGGTCAGTAGGTTTCCGGTATAGGGTGGTGTTTATGTGACCATTGTTTATTAGCACTGTAGTGTCCAGAAAGTGTATCTCTTGTGTGGACTGGACCAGGCTGAGGTTGATGGTGGGATGGAAATTGTTGAAATCATGGTGGAATTTCTCAAGGGCTTCTTTTCCATGGGTCCAGATGATGGAGATGTCATCAATATAGCGCAAGTAGAGTAGGGGCATTAGGGGACGAGAGCTGAGGAAGCATTGTTCTAAATCAGCCATAAAAATGTTGGCATACTGTGGGGCCATGCGGGCACCCATAGCAGTGCCACTGATCTGAAGGTATACATTGTCCCCAAATGTAAAATAGTTATGGGTAAGGACAAAGTCACAAAGTTCAGCCACCAGGTTAGCCGTGACATTATCGGGGATAGTGTTCTTGACGGCTTGTAGTCCATCTTTGTGTGGAATGTTGGTGTAGAGGGCTTCTACATCTATAGTGGCCAGGATGGTGTTATCAGGAAGATCACCGATGTATTGTAGTTTCCTCAGGAAGTCAGTGGTGTCTCGAAGGTAGCTGGGAGTGCTGGTAGCGTAGGGCCTGAGGAGGAAGTCTACATAGCCAGACAATCCACCTTGATTATCTTGCACATTGTAGGGAGAGTGGTCACTTTGGATGAGCTATTACCAGCAGGAGAGTGAGTTTGTGTGTGTGTGTTTTGGGCGGGGGGGTTAGAAAACCTGGATTTGTGCTGGAAATGGCCCACCTTGATTATCATACACATTGTAAAGAGAGTGGTCACTTTGGATGGGCTATTACCAGCAGGAGAGTGAGTTTGTGTGGGGTGGGGCGGAGGGTGAGAAAACCTGGATTTGTGCTGGAAATGGCCCACCTTGATTATCATACACATTGTAAAGAGAGTGGTCACTTTGGATGGGCTATTACCAGCAGGAGAGTGAGTTTGTGTGGGGTGGGGCGGAGGGTGAGAAAACCTGGATTTGTGCTGGAAATGGCCCACCTTGATTATCATACACATTGTAAGGAGAGTGATCACTTTAGATAAGCTATTACCAGCAGGAGAGTGGGATGGGAGGAGGTATTGTTTCATGGTCTCTGTGTATATAATGTCTTCTGCAGTTTCCACAGTATGCATCCGATGAAGTGAGCTGTAGCCCATGAAAGCTCATGCTCAAATCAATTGGTTAGTCTCTAAGGTGCCACAAGTCCTCCTTTTCTTTTTGCAAAACAACAATGTGGCACATTGCCCCTTGGTGCTTTAGTCACCATTCCTACTGGCTCATGATGTGGTCTGGCTTTTTCCTCCATCAATGCCAAAGAGCATTTCAGACGCGAATAACTCAATCCCACCCGAAAAGTTTAGTTGGTAAATATGCAAGAAACACTGCCTGATTTCTCACATGCAGCCGTCTGAGCAAACTTCCTGTCAACAGCCCCTCCATATGAGTATTTGGCTTTACAGCCTGGCTGCAGTTCGCAAATGCTGCACAAAATGTGCTACCACAGCAAGATGATCTTATATATGTTTGTTGGCACTCCCTGGTATCCCTGAAATCCACTCTTTCACTACAGAAAGTCAACTCATCCCCAGAGTAAATCCATCCTGTCTCCTCCCCGGCACCACCCTTGGCTTCCAATTCACCTCCCTCCTCATCCAGGTTCTCCATTTCTATTGGCTGCCGGTCTCCCTCCCCCAGGCTCCTCATCTAAGCTCAGTGTCACACACACACACACCCAGCTCATTGTCCCAGTCTCTTTGCCCAGCACTCCCAGTTCTCCTTCAGCACCTTGGCACCTCATCCGCGCAGCGTCACCTCCCCGCCACATCCCACTGGTTCCTGATCCCAGTCTCCCCATCTCCTTATTCAATCTAAATCTCTCCCCAGCATCCACTGTCTCACGGTTTCTCCTCCCTATCCCAGTCTCCTTGCATATCCAATCTTAGTCTCACCCAGCCAGCTCCTAGTCTCCTTTGACCTTCCCTCCCCCCGCCTCCTTGCAGGTCCCAGTCCCATTCTCTTTGCTCAGCAAATCCTAGTCTCCCCAGAGCTCCAACTCCCACACCCAGTGTCCCAACTTCCCCCAAACAGCCTCCAGTCCCAGTCCCCCACCCTCTCTCCCCATCTCCCCCTCCCACACACACACAATCAGGCTCCTTCTCCAGATCTATTCCCCCCTGCCACCCCCAGGTCTGGCTCGTATCCCCTTTGCATTCAAATCAGGCAGCTTCCTCATCCAGTGTTGCCTGAGCATCAGCGGTGTGGGAGGGGGAGTGTGACAGGGGCACTGAGAGCACAGGAAAGAGTCTCTCCGCTTTCCAGTTCTGGTGCCTGGCCTGGGCTTGAAACAACAGGTGCTGGAGAGTTAGGGTGACCAGACAGCAAGTGTGAAAAATTGGGACAGGGTGTGGGGGTGATAGGTGCCTATATATGAAAAAGCCCCGAATATCAGGACTGTCCCTATAAAATCGGGACATATGGTCACCCTATGGAGAGTCCAGTTCAGCCCCCTGCAGTCCTGGACTGGAGCTTGCTCGATGCCAATGGATTCTTTGGGGAAATCAGCTGTGCTCTAGGAATTCTCTACTGTACATGAGCAAAGTACAATTTTTCAAAGGTTTATAACACGGCCAAATGTGGGCAGATTTTCACAGGGGATGAGAGAAGGCACCTTTCTCACAGAAAGGTAAACCCCCGATGCATTTCTAGTCCCTGTTCTGAAAGCACGAGGGTGCCAGAGCGTCCCAAGCGAAAGGCCACCAGAATATTTTACCACGGGCAAAACAACTTGTTTTTCACTAGCCTCATACTTAGAAATGGCTGGATGGTTTTGGCTGAAATGCTTAATATATATATATATATATATATATATATATATATATATATATATATATATATATCAGCTCAAGGCAGACACCAAACATGGAGAATTTCAGCCCAAACAGGTCAAGTCTGGCAACGCTTACAAGCAACTGAAAACAGGGTACTATAAAGGCAAGTGTCTATAATTCGTCAGTAATACACAAACTAAACTGCTCTTCTCTTTCCCAGTCCCGCTCCCTCCTCCAAAGCAGCAGCAGAACTGGGGCTGTTCTGCTAGGAAGGTGGATACAGGTTTGTGGAGCACACACAGGATCAGATGCTCAGCTCCTATACATCAGTGCAGTCCCCCCATATGTCACTACGGATAATAATAACCAGCTCTTATATAGCACTTTTCGTCAGTAACTGTCAAAGCTCTTCATAATCTTGTTAAAATATATTTCAACATCCTTTTAACCTGGGATGATGATGATGCAGATTTCTCTCTACAGCACATTCCCATCAAGCTCCTGCAGAATTAATGGTATTACACTACATCAGACCGCCCAGCCTGGCCGAAAACAGCATTTATTTTTCTCACGCTGATAAACCGAAATTCCAGTGCACTTGTCTGTGTAAACACAGCATTACAAAGACATATGGCTAGCGCTAATTGTTTATAGACCTGGTTATTTATTCCCTACGGTGTGTCTTCCTGACTTTTACTAGTCATAATCCAATGCCCTTGAAAAGGATACCCACTCAGCATGTAGTAGGAGAACGTATCCAAGTATATTTCAAGTCTATTGTGCTACACGTGATTCAAATTTATTCAGCAGACAAAATATTTGGAAAGTTCTTCAATTTCATCAGAGCGGCTTCTCCACATTTGTGTCCCAACCAGCATCCCAGGATGGGTTCCGTAATGCTTCTGAAATGGTTAGTTGTCAGTGATGGTTCAGAACCAAGCCTTCAGATCCAACCACCACCAAACTTTAGGGTATTTAATAACTGGATCCAGGTCCAGATACAAATGTGCAGACTGCAGGTCATTTCTAGTCAACTTCAAAAAGAATTGGGCTTACGGGCGAAGAGAAGGAAAAGCTGGGCTGATACCAGCAGGAGAAGAAAGCATGCAAACAGAGAAACAGGCGTTTGGAAAAGACGGGTGAGGTGGCGATTAACAAAGGAATAAGGAGGCATGGGGAAGACATTGCTAGCACTTTGAAATGAACAAGCGCAACCAGAACTTTCAGAGCAGAAAGAGAAAGAGGCCTTAAAAAAATAAAACAGAGAGAACACAAGCAGGCAGCTCTGTCAGGTCAACAGAGAAAGAGATCAAGCTCCTGGAAACTGATCCCAGATGCCCTCCTTAAATTAAAAGATCCTTTCGCCTCAAGTGGGTAGGCATCACTGTAGTACAAAGAGCTGCATGACTGAGAGCATGTTTAATGGAACTGTGAAATTTAAACAAGAATATGCAGGACAAACCCCATTACTAGCTCCCTAAGCCAAAGTATTATGAAACACATTCCAAACAACCGGCCTATCATTCTCGCTGCATGCATTTCTCCACCTTGACATGTGCTTGCTTCAGACTGCTGTTCGAATCACGTATTTCCTTTGAAATGGTTGATTCACAAGGAATAATCAAACTTTTGTGTTTAAAGTTTCTGATTCCACTTAGTCATTTTCTTTCTTCTCCCTCCCCGCCCCACATTCTAGTTTCTTTTCACTGACACCTTCTTTCAGGTTTCCCTCTGAGAGGCTTCATTTCTCCCTCTAATTGAGTTGTTGTCATGGAAATCTTTCTCCCTCTCACTCTTTCTTGAAAGGCTTTAAACACCAGCCCCCTGCTTTGTCACTTTTCCCACTGACAGCAATCAGCCCCGCCACATCTCCTCCCTGCACATGGAAGCAGCCTTTTAGATACTCCAGCTATTTTTGTTGGGTCAAGAACTTTAGAGTTCTACTAGACTGTCAGCGCTTCAGAACAGAGCCCATGTCTATATATGAAATCCATTAGACGTGGTCACCACAGCACCTACCACAATGGGGCGCTGGTTTTAACTGGGGTCTCTGGGCACTGCCTCCCTAGCATACTGATTACCAACTGATTTTCTATATCCCAGTTTTCATCCCTGACCAATCCTAAGGTACATTTACAGCTTTGTGAGCCACTAGTCACCAAATACGGAATATGTTCACAGTGACCTGTGACATATAGATAGGTTAAGCCAATTTGCAGTCAGCAAAGCAGACTTGACAAATTTTCAACTCAAGTTTTGGCTCATTTACCAGCCCAGAATTGTCTGGTGTTATAACAGACTCCAAAGCAAGGAGCAGCATGGGGTGAAACTCAAAAGCAGAGGTGGGCAAAGCTGCAAGATCTATAGCCAGTGCTCCTACAATTCCAAAGTTCAGGTGTGCTCACAATAAGGGGCTAGGATCAGCCCAGCATAGAGATACAGGCTATTTCCACACCCAGAACCACATTCAAATCCAACTCTGCATTCAGATTTTAAACATCACAAAGTCCCAAGAGTGTTTGGATCAAGTCATCTCTATCTCTGGAGGTTCAGAATTCAGGTTTCCTCGAAATAGGACCCCCAAAATCTGGATTCTTGTTTGATGCTTCTTTGAGCTAACTACCCAGACTGCTCCAGACTGCAAAAGTTGCCTGGAAACCAGAAATAACAAGCTCTCTCTGTTGGATCATATTAAAGAAGTTCTGTATTAAAATCACAAATGAGTTTGATTCCCCAGAGTTTAAATTCCAGGGTATTACTAATTAAGAGGTCTCTTGGTTTTTGGTACTGTTTCTCTCCCTCTTTGTGTGAAACTTGCAAGCTGCTAATTGTGTTAGTACATTCTAAGACAGAGTCTGTTCTCAAAGCAATTCTTTGTAACAACTACTCACACAGAGAGAGACTCAAAGCAATACTCTGTAACAACAGAAACAGCACCCAGAGACTCCCCGCCCTTTTGTTGTATTCATCTCTCTTTGTTAACAATTGTGATTAAAATAGAGATAGAGGATGTATGTGGATGGATGCTTGGTGTGGATAATAACTGAATGATCAGGGAGGTGCCAGCCTAAGAATCCAGTGTCCATCAGCTGAAGAAGGCGTCAAGTGGAAATAACCAGAGGACCCCACCCGGAGGGCAGACTGGAATCCACCCAACAGCCTCAAGAATGGGAGAACCAAAGAACAAGATAACATCTGACAGCACAGAGCCGTCAGGAATGTGCCATCTGCTGATTGATTCAGCAACAGCATGATGAAGCAATTCCCATAGACTGGCCTTGGAAGAAATTCCTATAAAAATGGACTCTAGAAAGTGAGAACTTTGGGGTCTGATTCTGCAAACCAACTTCCAGGAGCATCAGATGAGCATCTGACAAGGCCCTGCTCCCTCCTCATGTCCAGGCCACCTGGCCAGTGGCTTGGCATGAGCAACTCTAAGGCTGGTAACTATGATAACAACCTTGCAGAACCTGTGTGTGTGTATGAATGTATGTGTGAATAAATATGAAATTGAATGGAATGTTATAGCTATAACTAACTGCTTACTATGATTCTTTCTGTATTCACAATAAATGTGGCATTTTGCCTTTTCCCCTTTAATAAGATCCTGCTGGTTTTTATTTTATTGGTATAACATCTCAAAAGATTTCCACCACTTGGTAGCTTTGATCAGGCCAAAAATCCCACAGGAAAATCTTGTCTCATAATGTTGAGGCTTCTATCTATCCCTCTTTGGTACTTATATGGATGCCATTACCACGGCATCTGAGCACTTCACAATCCTGTAATGTAGTCATCCTGAGCACTCTTGGGAGACATTACTACCCCTATTGAGGAAGAACAGAGACACGAAGGGATTGGCCAAAGGCTACAGAGGAAGCCTATGCAGGGAACTGAACCCAGGGCTTCCAAGTCATAGCCTAACCACCCTAACCACTAGACCAGCTGTCAGGGTTCATTCCCCACTCTGAACTCTAGAATACAGATGTGGGGACCAGCATGAAAGACCCCCTAAGCTTATTCTTACCAGCTTAGGTTAAAATCTTCCCCAAGGTACAAACTTTGCCTTGTCCTTGAACAGTATGCTGCCACCACCAAGCGTGTTAAACAAAGAACAGGGAAAGAGACCACTTGGAGACATCTTTCCCCAAAATATCCCCCCCCCAAGCCCTACACCCCCTTTCCTGGGGAAGGCTTGATAATAATCCTCACCAATTGGTACAGGTGAACACAGACCCAAACCCTTGGATCTTAAGAACAATGAAAAATCAATCAGATTCTTAAAAGAAGAATTTGAATTAAAGAAAAGGTAAAAGAATCACCTCTGTAAAATCAGGATGGAAAATACTTTACAGGGCATTCAGATTCAAAACACAGAGGATCCCCCTCTGGGCAAAACCTTAAAGTTACAGAAAACAGGAATAAACCTCCCTCTTAACACAGGGAAAATTCACATAAAACAAAAGAGAAACTAATCCGCCTTGCCTGGCTTACCTGTACTGGTTGCAATATTGGAGACTTGGATTAGGATGGGTTGGAGAAGATGGATTTCTGTCTGGCCTCTCTCAGCCCCAAGAGAGAACAACCACGTAAACAAAGAGCACAAACAAAACCCTTCCCCAGCCCCAAGATTTGAAAGTATCTTGTCCCCTTATTGGTCCTTTGGGTCAGGTGCCAGCCAGGTCAGCTGAGCTTCTTAACCCTTTACAGGTAACAGGATGTTGCCTCCGGCGAGGAGGGATTTTATAGCACTGTATATAGAAAGGTGGTTACCCTTCCCTTTATATTTATGACACCAGCCTTCCTCTGTGCTGCTTCAATTCTCACTTCACTTCCTCTACTTCTCCGGGCCCTGCCACAACCCGGATGAGCCAAGGCACAGGAAAATGAACAGAGGCAACAAAAGAGAACCAAACCATTCAGAGACTTCAACCAGTTTGGGGTTGGGTTCAGAGGTTCTGGTGGGAGGGGCTATTATTTTTCCCCAAACCATTTCATCCCTTCCTCACTGTGACTACTAGATCAGCCTACACTTCCTATAAATCCACCCAAGAAGATACCTCATCAATACAGTGCATTACAAGACTGGAAAATAAAACTATCCTCATCTTACTTGACTTCAGTGGACAACTCACATGAATAAGGCAAAGGTCAAACTGGCCATTATTTTCTGGTGTTCCAAAAAAACAGACCACCAGAAATTACAGATCCTGTACTGTCTCCTCCATTTACATGCAACTCATCCCCCAGATTTCCAAATTAAACCATCAAGTCAGGATTCCTTGAGAAAAGAGCAAGCTATTCAGCCACTCTGATGGTAGTTACACCACCAGCTGTCAAATGAGCCCTTGTTCTTTAAGTTTATTTGACTGACACAGAGGCAAAAACAGGTCAGTTTGAGGCCAAGTACAGTTTTCAGCAGCCTGCACAGAGGACAGGGAGGAAAATATTCTAAATCCCAGATAGTAAGACAAAGGCAAGCATTCAGCCATGACTAATACTCCAAACAGTCTTAAAATGCAAAACAAGAAATATGCTCCATGATCACTGAGTCAAATATTCCCATAAAGCTACTAATTAGAATGGTGTTTGCAGTCTATATTTCATTTCACCTGATGTTTTTACTCCAGTTAGTTATTCTATCACCTACAGAGTGCTAGTTAGCAGATTGCAGAGGTGTCATTGGACTTATACAGGTAAAAGTTGCAGCTCACGTCCTGAATTCAGATCTAACAATCACTGGACCTGCACAGTTCTACACTGCCCACGGTTTGGTTGCGGTTACCTTGTTAAAAAAATAAAAGTCGAAAGCTAGGCAGGGTCAAATGAGATCAGTAGTCAGATGGGAGACCACCAAAGAATACGCAGAAGCTGCAGGAGATTGGTGTGTGGCTGAGTCTTTCCACTGAGTGAGCCTTGAACCAGTGCCCCAGCATGGTGGTAGGGGGCACGGCACTGCTGGACATGAGGTCTTTTAATTGAAATGTAAAATCAGGTTCTGAGCCTTTGCAGTCAAAGCATTTTCATGTAAGTAGGAGTGCTAAAGCCCAGGGCCTTGTCAAATTCAACCCCCTGTAATTGCTTTCAACCTACCTACATTTCCCAGCAGTTTCAGTTGGGACAAAACACACCTTATTTCCCTTCCTAAAGTGTGTTTAGTATTCCTGTGCACACTGCTAAACAGCTGCTGTGCTCCACCCCAGAAGTGACTCTTTCTGTGATAGATAAAGTTAGCCCTGTTTATATTAGGGATTCCTGTTTTGATATCAATTTAGTTTTGTAAAGGGCTGTGGGATGAAATGTGCTACAGAGATGTATGGTAATCACTATTTTTATTAAAACCATAATGACAATTTAACTATACATTTAATTACCTAATAGTCATTTTTTCCCATATAAATTCTGTGGTAAAGAGAAGAATGGAAGAATAGTCTCCAACATAACTGCAGCACTATGCAAGTGAAATCTTCCTGCCCTGTATTCTATTGAATTCTTACTGTGTCAGAATCCCAGCAGTGCAGGCATGCGAACAGATGACACACTCACAGCACGCTAACTCATTCATGCCTCTCCCACCATCCCACATTCGACTTGCCACGCTGACATGAGACACTGTTTGCAATCTGAAAGGAACTTTTCTCTTTTAAAAACTAGGTCCTGATGGGAGATCTTCCAGGAGGGTAGTCTTCTGAATCAGATCCTCAAGGACAAAAATTCAAACCTGGGTGTCTAAAATTAGTCAAAAGGCACCTTGATTATTAGATGTGCTTGGCACCCAAAACGAACTCTGGGGTTTCTAGAAGCTGCAAATGCTCATGGTCTTTGGAAATCAAGACTTTTTATTTAGGTAACTGACGGCAAGTTTGAAATTTGGTCCTACGTATGCAAAAGTTCCATTTACAGCAGTGGTATTTAGAATAATCTCTATACGGTCATGAAGGGAATGGCTGCTAAATGCACTGTTAACAAAAGGGGGGAGGGGGACAGTAATTTGACTAAGATTCGGCCTTTGCAGATATTTATCACACTTACATAACCTCTATTATTTTTATTTTTGATAATGGCACAGTGGGAATTGAAAGGTACATTTCCGAAGTATTGCACTGTGTTTTAACGCATTCGCTCTGGTCCTACTCAGCTCTTGAAAAATGCAGCAGGGAGCTCCTGCCAAATTTCAGTTTTTAAAAGTAGGCCATTATTTAGCTACTAGAGTAGAGCAACAACAAAAAATAATCCCCAGCCAGAAACAAAATTCTGAGATGCTCTAGAGCTAAAAACTGGTGATCCAATTCAGGGCGTTTTAAAATGACAGTAATTTATTTTGCTTTTCTGCCGAGAACCTGTGTGCAAAGTTGCAGCCTGATGCAAATTAAAACAGATGAGTTATAAACACTTGAAAACCACATTTATAATAAGAAAAAGAGGACTTGTGGCACCTTAGAGACTAACAAATTTATTTATACAGACTAACACGGCTGCTACTCTGAAACATTTATAATAGAAAGGCTAACAAATCCTTAACTATAATGATAATGACTTGCCAGGCAGCCCTATAATGTTAAATTAATCATTAACATGCCTCTGTTTTTTTTCCACTGGGTCATTTAATAATGTGATAACTCATTTCTTTCCTCCGCCTTCATCTCTCACATTGCCATGGAGACAATTGTGAATCAGATATAAATAAAAATACCCTAACACTGTGGCACCACATGTTCTTTTGATTTGTTGCCAAGGTGAGTTTAAAATTATAGGAATTCACAGGAGCTCAGTAATTAACAATTCCTTTGCTATGAAATCACTTCTCTTTAGCCTGTTCACAGACGAACTAGCTCAGGATTGCTCATGAACATGGCCATTCTGCATTCCTTTCCAAGTACCTGTTGTTGAATCTGTGAATGTCTCTCTTGCAAGCCATCATCATAGGCCAGATTCTACTACCCTGTCTCCCTGTGAGTAGTGTCTTACTTTGCATGTCGTTCCATTCGTTTCAATGGGATTTCTGACGTGCGTAAGGCTTACAGGAATGCTTAGCTCTCTGAGATGAAAATGTCTTTTATGTCATGTGTAAGTTTACTGCTGGCCTCTACTGGTGGGAGTGTCAAATATTTTCTGTGGAAGGGGCCTACATATCTGGACCAGAAGGTGGCAGATTCCATCATTGCTGTAGGCTATAAAGTCTTGTCTGATCACAACATACAGAACAGCTTATCGCCATTAATGATAATTATTATTATTAATTTGTTAACCTCTAACAACCTATAGGTTACTATCCAAGACATAAAATTAAGACAGTCCCTGCATCAAACAGCTTACAATCAAAAGCCCCAATTCAGCAAAGCACTTAAGCACCTGCTTAACTTTAGGCACCTGCTTAAATCTCACTGAAGTCAATGGCTAGGTTGCTGAATCAGAGCCTAAAAGAAACCTTTATGCAACCACAGAATTTCTGCAAAGTGTTACATCAAATCTTCTTTAAAGCAACATACACAGTCCTGTGGCATGTTCAAGCCCTGAGAATGCTTTTTTAAATTAGACTCATAGGATTGGAAGGGACCTCAACATATCATCTAGTCCAGTCCCCTGCACTCATGGTAGGACTAAGTATTATCTAGACCATCCCTGACAGATGTTTGTCTAACCTGCTCTTTAAAATCCCCAATTATGAAGATTCCACAACCTCCCTAGGCAATTTATTCCAGTGCTTAACCACCCTGACAGCTAGGAAGTTTTTCCTAATGTCCAACCTAAACTGCCCCTTGTTGCTATTTAAGTCCATTGCTTCTTGTCCTATCCTCAGAAGTTAACAAGAACAATTTTTCTCCCTCCTCCTTGTAACAACCTTTTATGTACTTGAAAACTGTGATCATGTCCCTTCTCAGTCTTCTCTTCTCCAGACTGAACAAACCCAATTTCTTCAATCTACCCTCGTAGGTCATGTTCTCTAGACCTTTAATCATTTTTGTTGCTCTTCTCTGGACTTTCTCCAATTTGTCCACATCTTTCCTGAAATGTGGCACCCAGAACTGGACACAATGCTCCAGGTGAGACCAAATCAGCACAGAATAGAGCGGAAGAATTACTTCTCGTGTCTTGCTTATAACACTCCTGCTAATACAGTCCAGAATGATGTTTGCCTTGGGGGTTTTTTTTTGGTTTTTTTCCCCCACGCGCAACAGTAACGGCCCTTCTCTGTATTTGGTCTTCCTCTTGCCTCTAATGTACTTGTAGACTGTTTTCTTGTTACCCTTTATGTGTCTAGCTGGTTTAATCTCGTTTTGTGCCTTGGCCTGTCTATGTTTGTCCCCACATACTTGGGTTATTTGTTTATATTCATCCTTTGTAATTTGACCTAGTTTCCACCTAAGACTCTTTTTTTATTGTAGATCGTTGAAGATCTCCTGGTTAAGCCAGGGTGGTCTCATGCCAGACTTCCCATCTTTCCTACGCAGTGGGATAGTTTGCTCTTGTGCCCTTAATAATGTCTCTCTGAAAAACTGCCAACTCTTTTGAACTGTTTTTGCCCTTAGACTTGCTTCCCATGCGTCTTACCTACCAACTCCCTGAGTTTGCTGAAGTCTGCCTTCTTGAAATCCATCTTTTTTATTATGCTATTTTCTTTCCTACCATTCCTTAGAATCATGAACTCTCATTTCATGATCACTCTCACCCAAGCTGCCTTCCAGTTTCAAATTCTCAACCAGTTCTTCCCTATTTGTCAAAATCAAATCTAGAACAGCCTCTCCCCTAGTGGCTTTCTCCACCTTCTGAAATAAAAAATTGTTTCCAATACATTCCAAGAACTTGTTGGATAATCTGTGCCTTGCTGTGTTATTTCCCTTGTGTAGTTGGAGTCTCCCATCACCACCAGGTCCTGTGCTTTGGATGATTTTGTTAGTTGTTTATAAAAAGCCTCATCCACCTCTTCTTCCTGGTTAAATGGTCTATAGTAGACCACCTACCATAACATCACCCTTGTTTTTTACCCCTTTTATCCTTACCCAGAGACTTTCAACAAGTCTGTCTCCTGTTTCCATCACAATCTCAGTCCAAGTTGATATATAAGGCAACACCTTCTCCCCTTCCCCTTCCCCCCGCCCCGTCTGTCCTTCCTGAGCAAGCTGTACCCTTCTATACCAATATTCCAGTCATGTGTATTATCACACCAAGTCAATCTGTGATGCTATGTCTGTCATAATTGTGTTTATTGACTAGCATTTCTAGTTCTTCCTGCTTATTCCCCATACTTCTCACATTAGTATACAGACATCTAAGATACTGATATGATTTTCCCCCATATTCACTCTTGTCTCTCCCTTATCCCTGCTATAACAGCCGATGCTCCCCCCAGATTCCAACCCTTCTCCCAGGTCCCCGTGTTTTTGACTTACCTGAGGGCTTTTGTCTCCTGCCCCCATTGAACCTAGTTTAAAGCCCTCCTCATTGGGTTATCTAGTCTGTATCCAAATATGCTCTTCCCCTTTCTTGATAGGTGGTCCCCATCTCTGCTTAGCACCTCCTTTCCAGAACAGCATCCTGTGGTCAAGGAAGCCAAAGCCCTGTGGCGACACCATGACCTCGCAGCCAGGCATTCACCTCCAGGATGCATCTGTCTCTGCCTGGGCCCCTACCCTTGACCATAAGGATTGAAGAAAACACCACCTGCTCCCCCAGCTCCTTCACCCTTACTCCCAGAGCCCTGTAGTCACTTCTGATCTGCTAAGGGTCGTACCTGGCAGTATCAGTAGTGCCCACATGGGTGAGTAGCATGGGGTAGTCATCAGACGGCTGGATGATCCTCAACAATCCCTCTGTAATGTCTCGCATACGGGCCCCTTACAGGCAGCATAGCTCCTGGGATGCCAAGGTAGGCCAACAGATGGGTGCCTCCATCCCCCTCAGAAGAGGATCACCAACCACCACTACCCTATGTTTCCTCCTGGGAGTGGTGGTTGTGATCCTCCCAGCCTTGGGGGTACATGGCTTCTCCTCTTCCACCTTTAGGGGTGATTCCTCATTACTTGTTGCCAGGGCGATATAACGGTTCTTCATTACTATCATGGGTGGGTTGGGAGCAGGGGTGGAGCACTGCCTGCTGCCAGAAGTAACCAGCAGTCAGCGTCCTCTCTGTGACAGAGCCATATCCTCCTCCTCCTCCTTCGGTGGTGTGACAGCAGTCCTCTCTAGCTAGATAGCTTCCTTAGCCTTGGATGTCTCCATATGAATACTGTCAATGAATTCCTCCTGGGCATGGATGCTCCTCAGCCTGGCCACCTCCTCCTGTAGCTCTCCCACCTGCTTCCTGAGGAGTCTATCAACAGGCACCTCTCACACTGGACGGTCCCCCCAGCCTGGCTTTCTGAGAGTGGGAAATGCAGGCCACAGTCTCTGCAAATCCACACCAGGATCTGGGTAGAGGCATCCATGGTAAAGTTCTCTCTCTGGATACAGGTGCAGGTGGAGGAGGCAGGAGCAGCGTTGGCACTGGAGATGCATCCCTTTCTAATCACAGCGATTATATTACGACTCCTTCTCAAACGCCCTTGTTTGTGGTCCCACACACCACACAACAGAACCACTAACCCAGGAACCTATCCTTGCAACAAAGCCCGTTGCCAACTGTGCCCACATATCTATTCAGGGGACACCATCATAGGGCCTAATCACATCAGCCACACTATCAGAGGCTCGTTCACCTGCACATCCACCAATGTGATCTATGCCATCATGTGCCAGCAATGCCCCTCTGCCATGTACATTGGCCAAACTGGGCAGTCTCTACGCAAAAGAATAAATGGACACAAATCAGATGTCAAGAATTATAACATTCAAAAACCAGTCGGAGAACACTTCAATCTCTTTGGACACTCGATTACAGACCTAAAAGTCGCTATTCTTCAACAAAAAAACTTCAAAAACAGACTCCAAGGAGAGACTGCTGAATCGGAATTAATTTGCAAACTGGATACAATTAACTTAGGCTTGAATAGAGACTGGGAGTGGATGGGTCAATGAACAAAGTAAAACTATTTCCCCATGTTTATTCCTCCCCTCACTGTTCCTCAGACATTCTTGTCAACTGCTGAAAATGGCCCACCTTGATTATCACTACAAAAGGTTTTCCCCCCACCCCCGCTCCCCTGCTGGTAATAGCTCACCTTACCTTATCACTCTCTTTACAGTGTGTATGGTAACACCCATTGTTTCATGTTCTCTGTGTATATAAATCTCCCCACTGTATTTTCCACTGAATGCATCTGGTGAAGTGAGCTGTAGCTCATGAAAGCTTATGCTCAAATAAATTTGTTAGTCTCTAAGGTGCCACAAGTACTCCTTTTCTTTTTACAAAAGATAATGTTTTCTAACATTGTTACCTTAGAATGGGAAAGGATTGGGGTCCAGATTCTCGAAGGCATTTTTAGGCACCTAACTTCCATTGAAATCAATGGTCCCTAAATACCTTTGAGAATCTGGGCCTGAGGTTTCTGACTGAGACATTAATTATCATCATGGCTAGTTCATTAAACAAATAGGTCCTGATCCTGCAAATACTTATGTGTATCAAAGGGGACTACTGTAGAGACAGTGTATAAAATTTTCACAACCAAGTGATTTAGAAACCTACATCTTATTTTCAAAAATTACTTAGGTGCTTAGGAGCCTACATTTCATAGACTTTCAATAGGATTTAGGTGCCTAAGGACTTGTCTACACATGACAGTTATTCTGGAATAAGTTTCAGAGTAACAGCCGTGTTAGTCTGTATTCGCAAAAAGAAAAGGAGTACTTGTGGCACCTTAGAGGACTAACCAATTTATTTGAGCATAAGCTTTCCTGGGCTACAGCTCACTTCATCGGATGCATACTGTGGAAAGTGTAGAAGATCTTTTTATACACACAAAGCATGAAAAAATACCTCCCCCCACCCCACTCTCCTGATGGCAATAGCTTATCTAAAGTGATCACTCTCCTTACAATGTGTATGACAATCAAGTTGGGCCATTTTCAGCACAAATCCAGGTTTTCCCACCACCCCCTGCCCTCCCCCCACACACACACACACAAACCCACTCTCCTGCTGGTAATAGCTTATCTAAAGTGACCACTTTCCTTACTATGTGTATGATTATCAAGGTGGGCCATTTCCAGCACAAATCCAGGGTTTAACAAGAACGTCTGGGGGGGGGGGGGGGGGGGGGTTATGAAAAAACAAGGGGAAATAGGTTACCTTGCATAATGACTTAGCCACTCCCAGTCTCTATTCAAGCCTAAGTTAATTGTATCCAATTTGCAAATGAATTCCAATTCAACAGTTTCTCGCTGGAGTCTGGATTTGAAGTTTTTTTGTTGTAATATCGCAACTTTCATGTCTGTAATCGCGTGACCAGAGAGATTGAAGTGTTCTCTGACTGGTTTATGAATGTTATAATTCTTGACATCTGATTTGTGTCCATTTATTCTTTTGCGTAGAGACTGTCCAGTTTGGCCAATGTACATGGCAGAGGGGCATTGCTGGCACATGATGGCATATATCACATTGGTGGATGTGCAGGTGAACAAGCCTCTGATAGTGTGGCTGATGTTATTAGGCCCTGTGATGGTGTCCCCTGAATAGATATGTGGGCACAGTTGGCAACGGGCTTTGTTGCAAGGATAGGTTCCTGGGTTAATGGTTCTGTTGTGTGGTTTGTGGTTGCTGGTGAGTATTTGCTTCAGGTTGGGATGCTGTCTGTAGGCAAGGACTGGCCTGTCTCCCAGGATTTGTGAGAGTGTTGGGTCATCCTTCAGGATAGGTTGTAGATCCTTAATAATGCTTTGGAGGGGTTTTAGTTGGGGGCTGAAGGTGACAGCTAGTGGCGTTCTCTTATTTTCTTTGTTAGGCCTGTCCTGTAGTAGGTGACTTCTGGGAACTCTTCTGGCTCTGTCAATCTGTTTCTTTACTTCCGCAGGTGGGTATTGTAGTTGTAAGAATGCTTGATAGAGATCTTGTAGGTGTTTGTCTCTGTCTGAGGGGTTGGAGCAAATGCGGTTGTATCATAGAGCTTGGCTACAGACAATGAATTGTATGGTGTGGTCTGGATGAAAGCTGGAGGCATGCAGGTAGGCATAGTGTTGAATTGGAATTCATTTGCAAATTGGATACAATTAACTTAGGCTTGAATAGAGACTGGGAGTGGCTAAGTCATTATGCAAGGTAACCTATTTCCCCTTGTTTTTTCCTACCCCCTCCCCCCCAGACGTTCTTGTTAAACTCTGGATTTGTACTGGAAATGGCCCACCTTGATTATCATACACATTGTAAGGAGAGTGGTCACTTTAGATAAGCTATTAGCAGCAGGAGAGTGGGTTTGTGGGGGGAGAGGGGGGTGAGAAAACCTGGATTTGTGCTGGAAATGGCCCAACTTGATTATCATACACATTGTAAGGAGAGTGATCACTTTAGATAAGCTATTACCAGCAGGAGAGTGGGGTGGGGGGGAGATATTTTTTCATGCTTTGTGTGTATAAAAAGATCTTCTACACTTTCCACAGTATGCATCCGATGAAGTGAGCTGTAGCTCACGAAAGCTCATGCTCAAATAAATTGGTTAGTCTCTAAGGTGCCACAAGTCCTCCTTTTCATTCTGGAATAAGATGGGGTGTGAATTTAAAATGGAATAGCTATTCCAGAATAACTATATGTGAGCACTCTTGTTCAGGAAGAAGAGTGCCATTTTCCAAATTAGCTTAATTCCCTTTGGAAACGGATTAAGCGTAACTAGAGATTTCAGTGTGTTTGAAAATTTGACCCTGGGTCTTTGTTTGTGTGAACACATAGTACCTAGCACAATAGAACTCTCCCGGGTTCAGACCTGTGGGAGCTGCCATCAAACAAATATTGAGTCATAAATAAAACAAATAGCAATTGACAAGGCTGAAAAAGGGTCCCAATTACTGGTTACCAGCAAGGAAAAATAAATGTACAGCGCTGACTACCCTGCAAACTGGTTTTGACTTTTACTCTTTCCCTTCTACTGACCAAATGAAGTGATATTTTAACAAGGAAAGCAATACAGTCTATTCGCAGGCTTCCTTCTCACAAATAACTAGAAGATTAAGGAAAACTGCCAGCTGTACTGGCCTGTTTGACAAACAACAACATCAGCTTCACATCCTCAGGGCAGATAATGAGGGGAATGTGCTCGCCTACTAGACACAGATACTAGGGCTCCAAATTCCAGAGACAAGTGCCAAATTCACCACTGGTGTAAGAGGGGCAGCTCGACTGAAGCCAAGTAAAAAGAAAAGGAGGACTCGTGGCACCTTAGAGACTAACCAATTTATCTGAGCATAAGCTTTCGTGAGCTACAGCTCACTTCATCTCTTAGTCTCTAAGATGCCACGAGTCCTCCTTTTCTTTTTGCGAATACAGACTAACACGGCTGCTACTATGAAGCCAAGTCGTTCGCTCATTTACACCAGCAGTGAATTAGGCCTGAATTGTGTGTATGTCTCGCTGGCTCTCTCGCTTTTTGTACTGGTTCAGTAACCTAAACATAAAATTAAGACTAAATCCTACCAACTCTCAGGACAAGCCACATGAAAAAACTTTTTAAAGGGCTTATCGTACTCAGCGGAAAGTCCTCGATACATGCATCCCAGCTTTGTCATTCAATAACAAAATCCGAACTCCTGAGAGATACTCAGCTCATCCTTGGGAAAAAAACAATGCAGAACAACATGTTTAAAATCCGGTACCAAATACTTGGATAAAAAAAAAAGTCTGAAGCTGTTTCCCCATTTTCAAGTTCTCTTGTTATTTACACTCCCAACATGCTTCGTTGGGCTTCACTACATCTGTCCTAGTCCCTGATATACTATTGGAAGGACGTGGGAGCTGCCCAGAATATTTTATGAATATTATATGTTCCATCTGTTATTGTGGTGTATATAATTACAAGAGGTTAATTCCAGCAGGAGCTGATGGCACATCCGCGAGAAAGTGCACAGTCACTTCTGATTGTCCCATTTATCAATTCTCAGAGGGACAATTCAGGGGTTCTTCGGCTTGAAGTCTTATCTTTGACCATGCTCAAGTTCAACCATCTGACTTGTATCATGGGCAGGAGGGAGAGGAGAGGGTTTGAGATCCTGAAACTGAAACAAAGAACCTTGGGGTTAATAAAAGCTCAGCCCCTGAAGAACAGGGGAAAGAGAAGCAGAGATTTTTGTGGAGAAGCTTGAACTCCAGCCCCCTGAGGTGGTGGTGTCTGGGGTAAGCTAGGCCTGCCTAAGCCTATAGGTAAGCGTCAATCATCATCATCATCCCAGTGCGCCTCCTCATGGTTAGTTCTGGCAATGCAGCCCCTATGCCATTCCCTCCTCCTCCTCATGACTTCCGTGATCTGTGCAGTGACTTGACCCTCCAGCCAGGTCACACGAGGGCAGGGCTGCACTTAAAAAGCTGCAGTGGCCCGGCTGCACCATTGACGACTCTACTTCACTGATAGGAGAGCTTCTCCCCTTGGCGTAGTTAATCCACCACCATGAGGGACAGTAGCTACGGCGACAGGAGAAGCTCTCCTGTTGACACAGCGCTGTCCACACCGGGGGTTAGGTCAGTGTAATTACGTCACTGTGGAGTGTGGGTTTTTCCAACCCCTGAGCAATGTAAGTTTTTAGTGTAGACCTGGCCTAAGAGTCCTACCCTTCCAGGGTAACAATAGCCCAGTTCAAAGGAACAGAAACTCTTCCACCCTCCCCAAGCTCAACCCTCAGACTCTCTGCTCCTCCCCAGGCTCTGCAGAGTTCTTCCTCCCTCCATCACAGAGCGCTGCCTCCCAGGGCCTTCTCCCTGGAGACCCAGCTCCCCCCGAGCCACTGACCTGCCGGGCTTCTTCCCTGGAGTCTCTCTTCTCCCAAAGCTGCTCTAGGAGTCTCCTTCTCCCCAGCTGCCCTCTCCTTTCAGGGTAGAGGCACTTTCCTGCAGGCCCCTCTGTGGTTTCTTTCTCAGACTGTAGAAACTCCCAAATAGAGCTCTCCTGAGCCTACTCTTCCCACTGCCTGGCAGTCCTCCCTTTATAGGAACCATTCAGTCTAGCTCTCCCCAGCTGGGCCTAATCCTTAATTACCGGTTTCTCCTCCAGGTATCACAGCATGGGCTAACTGGCCTCTCTGGCTCCCCTTTACTGCTATCTGGGGTATTCATCCCATCACAGTCAGACAGATATGGCTGTAGACCTTTTGCTGTGTTCAAACCTTTGCTCTTGTCATGGCACGTTCCTACTGTTGAGATTAAACCATACTTGGTTTTGAAAAGGCGGTTTGGGTCACTGCCGGTCACAGCTCCTGCAGGAAAGACTCGCAGGACCTGAACCCAGTCGGACCTGCTGGATAATCACAGTGGGTAGAAGGGGCTGGCGCCCGGCGACACAGTCAGAGCAGGAGAATCTCACGGTTCCACCCTGAGAGAGGTGACAGCACAGGGCCTGTCCTCTGCGCGGGTGCACCGTGAGAGGCGACAGGGGGCTCAAGGTGTAGCTAGTCCTGAACCATGACAACTACGGCACATCTATGCTGCAGTCACAAGGTGCGACTGGCACTCAGGCACATCTACCCGAGCTAGTTTTAATCTAGCTAGCTCAGGTGCCAGGCAAGTGAAGCCACAGAAGTGCAGGCTGAACAAGCCCACCCAGGACCTTGGGTAATTACTCAAACAGCTAGCCCATGCTGACGCCCGCTTTGCTGTGGCTTTAGGGCATTAGTATCCAAGTAAGCTAGGGTAAAGCTAACTCAAGTATGTCTACACAAGCTGCAATCACACCCTTTGATACACTGGAGACACTCAATGACTTAGGCCTCGTCTACATGGGAAAGTTTTATCCGTTGTACCGACATAGTTATACCGAATTATAATCTCCCCATATGGAGGCTTAATCCTGTATACAAACATGGCTTTTTTTTCAAATGTAGCTTGACTCCTTTTCCAAATTATGTAAGATAAACCAATAATCGGCATTCTTGTACAAGAATAAGAATGTCTAGAGAGAGTGAGAGAAGATTCACCCCTTAGGTTATACTGAAAAATCTTTCCCATGTAGTTTTAAACATAAACCCTTCCATATTTTTTATATGAGTTAGATGATGCTAAAGTCTTGTTGGTAATTCAAGCAAATGTTCAATTTCTTGGGCTAACCAAGGTAAGACATTTACTTCGGGGAAATATGCTTAAATATGTATTTATAGAATCTGCACAATAAAAAGGGACAAATTAAGGATTGTGCAGTATTGATATTGGGAGTTCTTTCAATTCGCTTACCAGGAGCAGTGGAAAAATGGAACCATGACCATGTTTGCAACTCATGTTAGTAGCTCTAGAAATAGCAATATCCCTATTTTACAGATGGAAAACTGAGGCAGAGTCATGCCGGAATTCTGTAGCAGACCAAAACTGAACCCAGATGTCCTGAATCTCAGAGGCTAGTGACTTAAATATAAAACTACATCCCCACTTTTCCCTCCTAAACACAAATACCTAGGTAATGATTAAAGATTCAAAGGGGAGTTTTAAAAAAAAACCACTTATGTGCCAGTTAAATTGTGTTTCAGTACAATGTAATTGTAGTGACTGTTGATTCTAAGTTACATCCTAGACACGCCTTCCGCTAGTTGTGGTCTTTCATCAGCTGCCATAATGCACAGTTAATGACGCAGGAGTTTCTTACCCCCTTAGAATTTTTGTTGCTTGTTTTCACTCAAAGTGTTTCCCAGTGTTTGTTAACAGTTTGATAAAGACGATGAGCACTTGTGAAACTGGCCCCAAGCTCTGCTCACTGAACTGTGAACTAACTGTAAATATCATTAGAGCTGGTCTCACATTTGGGATTCTGAGGAACAGGAGCTCTGCCCCAGAGCCTACTACAGAAGTACATGAGTTCAGGATGGATAAAAATAGCAGCCCCATCTAAAGAGCAGCATTAATTATATCAACTGTTTAAAACAAGCCACACAGAGTTAATAGAGTTTGTTTCACTGCTTCAGAATCAAGAGGAAATTACCCAACTCTTTCTGCGCTGTTTGGAAAAGTTACAGTACAGCTAACACTTAGAATCATAGAATATCAAGGTTGGAAGGGACCTCAGCAGGTCATCTAGTCCAACCCCCTGCTCAAAGCAAGACCAATCCCCAATTTTTGCCCCAGATCCCTAAATGGCCCCCTCAAGGATTGAACTCACAACCCTAGGTTTAGCAGGCCAATGCTCAAACCACTGAGCTATCCCTCCCCCTAAGTCCTTCTTCACATTATTATTAATGCAGCTCTGCATATTATTGCTAGCACTACATATTATTAGCAACACAGCTGTAACACTGACTGTGAGCTAAGCACTGCCCAGACACACACATGGGAAGAGCTGAACCCATTTTGCAAACATGATAGTGTTTTAGGGAGCCCATTTGAGACACCGTAACAAGACCCTGATTTTCAGGAAGTGCTGAGAACCAGGCCTCTTTAAGGAACCTCAGATTGACCAGCCGAAAATCAGAGGTATCCAAAATCACATGAGCCTTAAAAATCTTAGCCTCAGAGCCAGATTTGTAAAGGTATTTAGGCACCTAAAGATACAGATAGGTACCTAGGTGCTTAACACCGAAGCATTTTCAATCTCAGGAGACAAGCAAGAAGTGAACAGCAAGGAAGTGGGATAGAATCACTATGTATTTATATACATTTTATACATTTTTTTCTCCAAAAACCATCAGCTATACCCAAATGTCCCTCAACACTATTCGTTGGCTGATTTCTTTTAGGCATTGTAGGAGGAATGGTTCTTGAGGAAGGATTTGGAGGAGGAGAGGTACCAAGACAGCGATGGGAGAAGTGGACAAACAGGCAATGAAGGCTAGCATCTCTGGTGGAGCAGGGGGTCTGGTGGAAGAGGAGTTGAAGCAAGAGTGGATCAGCAAGGAGGGCAGAGTTACAAAATAGCCTGGAAGGGTATTAGAAGAAGCTTGAAGTTGATGTGGTGGAAAAAGTGGGGAGCCAGTTGAGTCATCCAAAGAGGAAGAGGATATGGTCAGAGCGACGGGCAATGCAGGTGGTTACCAGCTGCATTTGGTCTGGACTGGGGGATGGAGCAATGTGGGTGACAAGGAGAAAGCACAGGAGAAGACGACAGCAATAGTGAAGATGAAGGGCCAGGTGCAACCCACTAGCTTTTCTGTACAAAATTTTTGCACTTTCTCACAGTGAGAGCTGGCACCGTCCAGGACACTTTACCATGACAACTCAGGAAGATACAGACATATCTCCGACAGCCACCTTCTTTGGAATGACGGGATTGGCATGATATAAATGGAGATAAAGCTTCTCTGAAGGGTGATAACAAAAGGATCCCATGCTCCCCACCAATGTTCCCTCTAATTTTTGACAGTCTGCGTGTGCAAAAAATTTCTTCTGTGCAAATTGTTGTGCTTCTGTGCAAATTTTTGTGTGCGCGGTGTTTCACCATGTGCACGGGGTTTAGGATCTGTGTGCGCGTGCGCATAGCTTAGAGGGAACAGTGGTCCCCACCAAGTCCATAAGCAAAGAGGAGCCTATCCCCACAAAGAGAGAGGGAGCTCAGGCTAGCAAGCATACTTCTTCCATGGGGCTGGGAGGACCTATGCAGTAAATCTGTAGGCTCCAGACCTGAATGGGTGGACCAAGAATGGGAAGGAGTGGTGCAGAAAAGTCACACTCCTCCAGATTTTATCTTCCTTCCCCCCATACCACCAGACAGGAGGAAGCTGGCCTGAGTTAATACAGCCTTAGGCCTTACCTCCCTGTTCCCCGACACAGATTTCTCCATTCATACTGTAGAACCTCCCTTTGTGAGGGGCTCAGGGGGCAGCTGCAGACAGCAAAGGCACAGATAGGATATTGTACACATGCAAGCATTTCTTCCTTAAATCTGTGACCACATAAACAGGCATCACCCCAGAAATAGAATAAAACTTTCACTAACAATGTCCTCTTGTGTTACCTTTTACCATAAGCAAGCAAGATTTATGCATTCCCGAGATTATTAACCAGGGCCATTTATCTTTATTTCTGTGTCTAAGTAATGGAGACACCACCAACGTTTACAAGCCTCATAGGATTAATTACTGAAGCCATTTACCAGGGGATCCGTGGACTTGGTTTCCCTCAGACTAAAGGAAATGCAAAGTATTTTTTCAAAGCATGGAATGAAATTTCATTTAAAAGACCAATGGCCCATGTGATCACAATCGTTACAAGGCTCCAATCCAGCCTGGCGAGAAACTACAAGTGGCCAAAAGGCTGATGATTTTCTCAGGTTTTTCCTTCGTTACTTCATTTTACAGAAGCACTGCAAATCAAATCCAACAACTCTAGAGAAAGAAAAGCTGATGGCCAGTGTCCCCCCCACTTACTGTGGGCCAGAACCATTCTGGGTCTTTTAATTATCTGTGTCAAACCAGATGGGAGGGACCAGACATTTTTCATCCCTTGTCTCAACTTAATCCCTTCCTCAGAAATTGAATCTTTCAAACAGTTGGTAGGAATCTTGCAGTTTCAGTATTAAACCCTCCCTGAGGCATGATTCATCTCATTGGATTACCTAGGAAACTTCTGAGCACTGAGAGAGGGTAGCTCTCTTATATACTTCAGTCCTGAATCGAATTCAAAACATGTGAAGTGAGCCAGTCAAGAACGCTCAACGCTGCCAAACAGGATACTCAAGACTGCGTGCAAGATCAGGGTTCTTGCTCTTCAGGCAGAAGGAGCCAGGTAGCAAAGAAGAAGGGAGGTCTTAGACACCATCAGCACAGGCCCCGAAAATCCGTTTCTAAACTGAAAGCCAAAGTACATTTGTGTATATATATTCTGCATCCAGCAAAGTTTGACACATATTCAGGATCTGGTTTTCAGCAAGGTCCTGCTTCACTCAGTTTTCTAGATGGATTATGCGAAGCAGAAAAGGAGGCCCAGTAAGAGACATAGGATCACAGTAACTTAGAGGTTCAGCAAGATTATAACCCTCATTTTGAATGGAGCCTCCTCTTTCTATTGCCTGCTCAATCCTGGGGCAAAGAAGACCCAAACCACGGATAAAAGACAAGGCAGAAAGATTTGTGGCCAAAATTTAGGTTTTGTTAAAAAAAAAAATTAAGACAAAAAGAAACTAATCAATGACTTTTTATTCTCTTTATGGAAAAGTTCTATAGGTTTTAATAGAAAGTTATCTTCCTGTAGGTTTTTTTCCCCCTAAACCAGCCTACAAAATTTAAGAAAGATTTAGGTCTGTGCTACAGAGTTCCACAGGATGATTAAAAACCCTATCATTTTCTATTAAATTCTGTAGGTTTGAAAGCGATTCCTACCAAAAACGTATTGCATTTCTAAAGAATTCTATTGTTTTCGTATCTGTTCAGTTCTATAGATCTTTTCTGTGAAAGTCCACTAGACACAGGGATTTTGTGGTGGGGCTGTTTATTTAAATAAATATTCCCTTCCAGTTTTTGCAACACAAACACTGGAATGTTGTGCTGATGCAGGAGAACCTAAATCGGAAAAAGGACTTCTCTTTTTTTAAAAAGTGAAATGTTGTTAGTTTATTTTCAGCGTTTTAATTGAAAGAAGTTCAAGAAGGGAAACAAACAAAAAAGAAACAGTGAAAAGTCAATGAAGTTTTTAAAGTTAAAGTTCTAATAGAGGTGAGGAAGTTTGGTTTTGTGTTTTCTTAAGTTTCATGACCTTTTATCTTGACAGTTAACTTGACAGGTTTCAGAGTAGCAGTTTCACAAACAAATATAGGATACAAATAGCACATAACCAATAACACTCGCTCACCAGTGGGTTGTTCGTTCATGTAGCTGACAGTCTGAAAGCTGACGGAGTTCTACAATGGTTTTCCTGTATTATCGTAACATGGAGCCATTTATTATTGTTATTTAAACACTGCCAGGTTGCTTTACACCAGGTAGTATATACTCAGCAAAACCCATACAGAATCCCTGCCTCAAGAACGTACAATCTCGGAGCACAACTTGGTATAGTGCACTGTTTCTGAGGCAAAATCTCCATCGCAGTCTTACTTGTATGAACAGGCCAATCAGAATTCATTCAGCTTTCTTTCATACCTAGACTATATTTCTATGGAGAATAGGATATCGCAGAACAGATGAAAGATTTGTACATTACAGCTTGTTTTGAACAATGCTGTGCATGGTTTGAATAGGGCCGGGAGATTTCTTTTGCGAATCAGGTAAGCACAGGTAAGCCTGAAACCCCACCTGACCTTCTGTGTGAATGCCCAGGCCCTGCCTGTATCAGAAACGCTGTGGTTCTACTACGCAAGGGGAGGACACTGGATTTCGAGAGCCGGTGCAGGCAGCCCCAGTAGACCTCTACATCCAGTTCTGTAGGGATTTACTGGGGACCCGTGGATTTACTGAGGGACCCATGGATCTACCAATCCAGAGAGCTATTGATGTGTGAAAAGAGAAGCACAGAGGCTACTCTGCCATGTGGAATAGTCCCCAAGCAGAAAGAGAGGCAGGATGGCCCAGTGGTTAGGGTGCTCATGTTGGTTCGATATCCTGCTTAGCCACAGGCTCCCAGGGGGACACCAGACAAGTCACTCAGCACCCCATCTGTAAAATGAGAATAGCACTTGCCTAATTAAGGCTAAACACCTTAAAGATTGTGAGGCATTGGTAACCGTGGCCATACAAATATCCTAGATAGACAGATGTACTGTATATCAGTGGACCTACTGCTCTTTATCCCTGCAGCGACCTCCCCCTGCCTTGGGCTGAGCACGGAGAATGGGAATTGCCCGTTAGCGCCTCCTACTGGAATGTTTCCGCAATAAGCAGCCTTTTTGCTAGTTGTTCTCTTGCAGATTTCTCCTCCAGGCGGCTCCTTTTCCTGCCCTAGTCTGACTTGTGCAACACACACACATTTAAAAACAGACCCTGCAAGGATTAAAAAAAACCAAACAAGCCATGGAACCAATGCTGAGGTCTTTCTGGTCCGCAGCCACCTGCCTCCAGGAGAACAAGACGGATGCACAGGCAGAATAAACTGTTTTGAAACTAATTGTACAACAGTAAAAGATTCTTCAACATCATGCAGCCAATCCTAGGGGGAACAATTACTAGGAGATAAAAAGAAAAAGACTTCTGTGCACAGAAGGATAGATTGACACACTTTACATTTCATTCGGAAAAACTTCTGTGGGTTTGACAGTCACCTTGAACAGCATTAAAGAAAGAGAAGAGGTGGAGTGGATAAATGCTCAGGAACTGTCAAGCTGTAATTCTGCCCTCAGGTAACTGTGTCGCCATTAAAGTCCAGATCCAATAAGAACTCCTTCTGGCTTGGGAGCCACACAAATCCCTAATAATCAATTACACTGTGGGATAAGATTTCAGGGGCTTCTGTGTCACAGGGACTATTCAGTCTGCCCCTGTCACTAGTTTTCTATAGTCAATACCTATCAATATATCACTGACAGGCACATATCTGTTCCTATTTTAACAGTAGCAATTCAAATAGCAAAGCCCCATGTCATATAAAATGTACCATTCTTTTGCAACAGTGGTGGAGCAGAAACAGTATTTGACTAAGTCGCATTTCTCTCTTGAATGGTGTATGTGCACAGAGATAAACATTCATATATAAAAGAAGCCACTTAGTGGGAACACTGAATAATCTGAAATATGCTCCAATCCATAAAACTCAGAGCAGACACAGACAATGCCTGGGAATTTGTAAGGACCATAAGGGATTAGAGTGCTCAACTCCCATGGCAATTCTCGCTGGAATTCCCAGCCAATATTATTGTCTTTGAGCCTTAAAAATCTTCCTATCCTGCACGGGATTTCCCATGACTGCCTTTAAGAATCAGAAAAAAAGCCAGCCCCTTCCAGCAGGACAGAAGGTAGATTCATAGATTCCAAGGGACCACTGTGGTCATCTAGGCTGACCTCCTGGCTAACACAGATCATAGACTTTCCCGAAAATAATTCCTTTTTGACCTAAAGTACATCTTTTAGGAAAAAACATCCAATCTTGATTTTAAAATTGCTAGGGATGGAGTTAAGGCTCCAAGTCTGTATAGAGTAGGATATAAAAAATTAAACAAAATTAGAAGAAGAATTTGCTTACAAGTGTGACAGTGTCATCTATTCTGAAAGAGCCCAAAATACTTGACAAACTTTGCACCAAATTCTGCTCTTCTGTACAACTTTGATATCAACTGGCGGTGCATGCACATAGTGGATGGAAGAATTTAGCCTTTATGTAAAACAGGAATTATTTCACACCAGTGAAATATGGCCAAGTCTAGGATGGAACACAGCAGCATTACATAAAGGTATCCACCATGCGTACACCAATTACCTCAAATCCAGTTTAAAGGGTGACGAAATTGGAGTTCCCCTCCCACCACCGTAAAAATATCATCCTGAAAATATGTTCCTGTCAAGAACAAACATTATTTCTAATTCAGAATCTTCATTTTCTCTGCCCTCCCCTGGAGCAAATGCCAAAATTTAAAGGACAAAGAGTGAAAATGCAATGCTTTATGTAGCAGGGTGGCTACCCCGCTCCTAAAATAGATGGGGTTAAAAGCAGCCCTGGAGAGGGCTGTGGCTGGGGATGGCTGATTGGGGAAGCAGCCGCAGCTGGGCCACACCCCAATCAGGCCCCAGCTGCCCTGTATAAACCCCAGGGAGCGGGGGGCTTGGTGATGACGCAGTAGTCCAGACTGGGGCAAGGTGGGGATAGTGGGTTCCCCAGGAAGGGGAGACCCAGAGGCAGAGTGTGGGGGTACTGCCAGGGGGCAGAACCCCAGAGAAAGGGGCACCAGGGTCTGTGAGGGACACGGGGGCCAGAACTGTGGCGGATCACTGGCCTGCAGAGGACGCTCCATGCTGGAAAAGAACTGATTCGCAAGGACCAGCAGGAGGCGCCGCAGGGGTGAGTTGCACCCCTTTACACTTTGCAACAACATGAATAGGAATAGCCAGGGGTAATATTTAAAGTTCCCATCATACAAACTGACAATGTCAAAGGTTCAAATCCTAAATCTTTGCTCATTATACATATCCCTTACTCAGGAAAATTCCCATTAACTCTTGATTTGGGGTTTTAAAGGATTATGATTTTCATTAGTTGGCCCAATTATGGGTTTTTTATATATATCAAAGAACATAAAGAGAAGTACAAATCCAAACTGTTTCAGAATGCCTCTTAAGGGTCAGAGTCCAATGTTGTGGATTCGGAATAGTTCACCCTACTCCTTTTTAACTATTTTTTTTTATTATTGTCTCTCTTCTAGGAATACATATGGTAGTTCACCTTTCCACAGACATGGGAGAGTAAGATCACTCAATATCCAACTCTCAAAGGAAAACATTTTAGCAGGATTAAAAAAAACAAAACTGCAAAACCGAGAATCCAATTTTTCTATTCCCGCTTTAGGTCTCTCAAGCACCTCCAGATGCCAATAAATAGAAGCATAATCCAAGAAAAATAAGTATCTCAAATCCTGACAGCTAAACTCCCAATTTCTGTGCAAATTTTAAAATGTTGCCCTTCAGTCCCACACATTCCACAAGCAACCAGTAAAAACAGTGACCCAGTTTGTTCTGCCAAGGCATATGATGCGTCATAAAACACTGCAGAGAAAAGCTCAACATTTGCCATTCCCGAACTTTCATAATCAGTGGCAAAGCACAGCACTCTCCCCACCCCCATCTGCCTAACAGAACTCTCAAAACCTGAATGTTCTTTATCAGAGATTGTTTGCGAAGTCTCCAATTTGAGTGTTGTACAGTTCTTCATAACCTCAGAACAGCAACATATCCACGGATCTTGAAATAAAAGCATGCAGACATCTTGTCCATTTGAACCAACAGAATAACCACCAGCCTTTTCCTAAAGATCCACCACAACCATGCATCCAGCAAGGGTATACTGTAATAAGTTTCATAGATATTAAGGTCAGAAGGGACCGTTATGATCATCTAATCTGACCTCCTGCACAATGCAGGCCACAGAATCTCACCCACCCACTCCTGCGAAAAACCTCTCACCTATGTCTGAGCTACTGAAGTCCTCAAATCGTGGTTTAAGGACTTCAAGGAGCAGAGAATCCTCCAGCAAGTGACCCGTGCCCTATGCTACAGAGGAAGGCAAAAAACCTCCAGGGCCTCTTCCAATCTGCCCTGGAGGAAAATTCCTTCCCGACCCCAAATATGGCGATCAGCTAAACCCTGAGCATATGGGCAAGATTCACCAGCCAGATACCCAGGAAAGAATTCTCTGTAGTAACTCAGATCCCACCCCAAGTTAGATCTACACCTCCAAAAAGCCTATCTTCTAGCCAGTGGATTCTTGAAATGGAATTTTCAGAAGAGCTTTGCACCCACACTATGGACCCAAAACTCCAAGCTTTTCTGACTATAAATACCACAGTGGGAGCCGCTGAGTGAGGAACACTTTTTTTCAAATTCTGGCCCTTGCTTAGGTGCTGAGGCAGGACAAGGAGTCTTCTGAAAATCTGGCCCCAATGGTGGGTGCTGAGACCTTAGATATCTGGCCTTTGGAGTTATTGTGAGGCAGTTTCAATGGGAACTGAGGAAGACTCAGCACCATGCTGACTTTAGTCTTTACTGTCCTTACTCAGGTAAACCTCCCTGTGATGGGGCAGACTGGCCCCGCACTAGTACCACAGGGGTTAACCCTTCCTTCCTGGCAGAGGAAGCCCCGCCCCGACGCCCTGCTGGGCATGCTCCAACTGGAGAATAAGTATAAACGCCTGCAAAGGTGCTCAGTCTGGGCTGACCACCGGAGGAGAAGGAGGCACACCGCCAGCTCCTGAGGAAGGACAGCCAACTCTCCTGGGTCCAGGGGCTGGCCAAGCCGGGATGCACCCGGCGTCCCAGATGGGGGTCTCGGCAGGAGGGGATGGACCGGAGGACCCCCCCCACCCCCCAGAGTGGAGAAGACGACATTGAGGGTAGGAAGTGACCCGGGGCATTTTAGAGACAAGCAGCGTTAAAGCTGCACTGACGCTCGGTGTGTTGCGGGCGGATCCCCACCGAGCTAAGCGCGAGGGGAAACCCTGCCAATAGGAGAGCCCTGGGTCAGGACCCGGTGGAGAGGGCGGGCCTGGGTCCCCCAACCCCTCCGACCATTGGGATACACTTCCCTGCCTGAGGGCAAGTTATATGGACTCTGGCCGTTGGGCCACAATGCCCTGATACTCGGGACAAGCTATAAGGACTTTGGCCATTGGGCCACGATGCCCTGATACTCGGGCCGTTGGGCCATACTGTCTGGATACTTGGGGCGAGCTATATGGACTGTTTGCCATGGGGCCACACTGCCCTGAGACTTGGGGGCACAATACATGGTCTCAGACCATTCGGTCTCACCACCCCGGCCAAGGGGCAAGCATGGGGAAACCAGCCGTTGGGCCACATCGGAACACCCTTACAAGACGGGCGTGGGAACGTAAGAGTGGCGAGGCCCTGACACCCCATCCGCCCCTGCCACAAAGGGGCGCTGCAGTGCCGGACCCATCACAGTCCCCAAAGCTTCAGCGACGTTGGGTGTGTCAAATCTTGCAGTGCTTGCCTTCAGGGGGAATTCTATCGGTGTGAAGACTCCACCCTCTCTCTCTAAATACCTTAAAAACCATAACCAGAAAGGCATCACATTATTAAAAATCAAGGAAGTAAACATAACGGCTCGCAGAATAGCCACTCATCACTGGCCAGCGATACAGCCTGCCCATGAGCAATACATCCAGCGTCTGCTGTGCAGTGTAGACCTGCTCCTGCATTCCTTTCAGACGCGACACCCACTAACCTCACACACGAAGACTGGTGGTGCATAAAGAACGGAGGCTCAGGCACTAAGTGGCCACAGAAATCCCATTTAGATCTTATGTGAAATGGGGAATGACCTACCTGTATGCGACTGCAGATTTTGTTAGTTCACGGTACCCTCATGTGCAGCATTGCACAATGGACTAGGGGGCATCATACAGAGCTTTCAGCCTTCTTCTGAAGGTACTGGGCCTTGCTGAAGGAAAGATATAGGACTTGATGGACCAGTGGTTCCTGTGGTTCTCCTGAATCACTGGTAAATACATAACTGGAATTTCAGGCGGACCCAAAATGGATTTTAGCTCTGTGTTATGCCCTTCGCAACTCATGCTCCAACCAACTTGCCTTCAGTGTAGTACAGCACGAAACATATGACTGGAACCTTCAAATTCACGAACCCCACATTGAGCTAACCCTCTGCTGAGCGACCCTCTGCCACAGCTGACTACAACAGCTGTAAATTGCCTTGCTAAAATGATGAATTCCCTCAGGCAGAAGGGGAGCATTGGGGGAATGCGGGGGAGAAATGGATTAGTTGAGGATTTCAAATGCTTCATCTTCATTTAGACTAATCCTTCTAAGATCAAATCCAGTTTAGCGAGCCCCTATTCTGCCCCATCCCCCGCAGACGCACGCTAACACAGCATATTGATCTAGCCTGCAGACACTTGACAACTTTTGCTGAAATACTGTACTAACACGTCCTAGCTGGAAGTCAGAATTTCTTTAGAAAGGTTGACTGGGAGTGGTACATATCCTGAAATTATGATCCATTCTCCCTGGCTCATGATTCTCAGGAGCCAAATTTTTTGAGTGGATAAGATGCTACACTTGCTGTTCTGACAAGGACAGTTGTAATTTTATTATTCAGTTAGAAAGCAAAATAGAAAAGCGCTAGGCCACAGAGTCCTTTAACAGAAAGGACTATGTGCAATCCATGTCCCTAAAGTCAGGATTATAACAATTCCCACGTTGAATCAGAACCCTGTCCAATATCTTATCTAACACTGATGCAAGAAACCCCATAGCGAACCAGTATGCAATAGCCGATTCCAAAGCGAGCTTATTTTTTAATGCACATGAGGTAGCAGATTGGGTATATGGTCTGAAAAATAAGGGTGTATTTACACACCCTTTAAAAGAAAATTGCTCACTCCACAGTTCACTTCCACACACTGCAGGTGTCCACCTACTGCATGCAAGCTTCATTTTGCATTATGCAGGTTACGGTTAACAGGCATATAGGAAACTGCTACCAAGGAAGTGCAAGCTACAGTAAGTACTGTAGAGCAGGAGCAGAAAAAAATGCCACTGATCAGGCATGTATTTCCTCAGGTTATATTTTCAGTATCACCTCTTTGAGCCTCCTCAGCTATTAACATGTCAGATATTTGATTTGTGTAATCTGACATCTTTTGAATCGTAGGAGAATTAAGATCAGTTTTTAAATAGATCCACTAAGGTTAAAAAAAAAAACAGTCCTTATTAATACCCATATAGGATGCGTGCTCAGACATTTCCTACACTAGGGATATATTTGTATGAGTCAACAGCATGTGTCACTATCTCAGCTATTCAGTGGTTTGAATTTTCAGCTGTCTCTGCTGGTTTTATTTAGCAGGACGAATCTTCAGATTTGTATGTTTTAAGGAAGAGGTTACATTGTTTTTCAAAAACTTTGTTCTTGCCAGTTAAAGAATTACTCCAGACTGGATCAAATTTAGCGAGAATGATGATACGGGGCAAGCAACAGCAGGATTTATTTCCCTTTCTATGATAAGATGACAAATCAGGAGCCTACCATTTCCTGTAAAAGACGTCCCTGGTGGGCGGATTCAACCAGAAATGAGCCCAGGCATCAGTGACTGTATATTCTGATTCCATCACCCAAAGCTCAGCTGAAGGAAAATGTGACCATTTCACAAGTCCAAATGGAGTCAATCTTAGAGGTTGGAGTTGCCCCTTTTCATTTTAGCTATTTTACAAATGACTTCATTTGTATTACTACACAGCATAGCAGGGATGGCCTCTCTGGGTATACCTGCCTTACAAAGGAAGCTGCTTCTCCCTCAGAGCTTCAAGGTATCTGAAAAGACTATGGCCAGGGTCAATAAGGACTTAAATTTCTGATATGGGAACCAGGGGGCTATATAAACATGTCACCTTCTTCCTCTGACAATCTGCTACCCATGTGAATTGAGTCAGATCTGCTGACTTTAGCAAGGGCTTTTTATTAATTATTATTATTATTTCTTTGAGGCAGCACAGAAGACAGCACAGTATGAGGAAAGCGAGGTGGACTTTATTCTGCTTTGCATTTCACCAACAGAATTACCACCTGAGTTCTGGCCACAATGCAGTGTCTTTACTATGGGTGATGATACACAAATCAGAAAGAACTTCGCTGGATTTTAAATTCCCAGAGCAGTTTTAAAAACATCCTTTTACTGTTAAGCAGCTAAATTTGATCTGGATGTCACTGAGACACAAAAGCATTCAGCTTCACAGTTATTTGTAGACTTACTTTTCAAAGAATAACCAACTCTAAACTCCCTTCATTAAATCTAAGCTTGTCCTTCAGGAGTGGTTTGTTTCGTTGGAAACAAAAAAGAGGTGCCATGAATCAGAGGTGTGCAAGTATACTCATCTCCCCACGTTGGCAGACAGAAAGGTAAATTTACTGATCCTATACCAACACAGGGAGCGTTTTCGAAAATAAAGAAAAAATAAGGAAACTGGATGGCTCTAGGACAGTGGTTTTCAGCTTGTGGTTTCAGACTATGCCTAAGATTTCTAAAGGGATCCATGCCTCCATTTGAAATTTTTAGGGGTCCGCAAATGAAGAAAAGGTTGAAGACCACTGCTCTAGGAACTGGCAATGGAACACACAACACTGCCCATCTCTAGGTCATTGGTCTGAATCCAACCCAAGTCAATTGCAATGGAAAGGCATTACTAGCTAGCTACTGTTTGGTAAGCCGAGTGAAATAATGTGATCATGATCTAAAGTTTGTCTTCACTGCAAAGTTAACTCTATTTATAACTCAAGCGTGGCCCCTAAAGTCCCATCCACACGTATAAACCTGTCATTCAAGTGTGGCAGTGACTTAACTCAAGTTGGCTGGCCCATCGGGGGCATAAGTTGAACTTGGGCTAGCACAACGTGTCGGCTGCTAAAACAGCTGCTCTGTGCTGCTTGAGTTTTATTCCGGAGCCTGGGCACTCTCACTGGAGCGAGGCTAATGCGAGCAGCATTAACGCTGCCATGGAGGCAAGCCATTAGCCCAGTTCTCACAAGAAACAGCCACAGCATGGCTGCATAGGCCACCTGAGTGCAACGTTGAGCCCTGGCAGGTCTGCTGATGATGCTTAGGCTGTCAGAGGCACACAGCATATGGAGCAGGGAAGGGGCCCAAGCCACATCTCACCACAAAGAATGTAGTGTCAAGTGCAGGAGGCAGCATATGTTATACTTGTTCTATACCACCACTGCTTGGGTGAACCTCCAGTTCCTCACTGGCATGACTCAGGTTCTTAGCACCATAGCAGAGCCTCAGTTATTTACGGTGCTTACCTAATCACCGCTGGGAAAGTCTGAGAGATGTGGAGAATGCACCTGATCTGAGGTGGCCAGGATGCAGAGGGAGCTAGCTGTGGACTTTAGAGTGTGCAAAGTCTAGATTGTCTATCTCTGGAAACAAAAGGACAATGAACACATCTCTCTGAGCCAGCTAGGATTTACGAATCCAAACATTTCATTCATCTCAAACTAATACTAAACTGGGAGGGAGGGGAAATCTGTGTTTCAAACTGTGGCTACTATGAAGAGCGATCTTAAAGCAGCTAACGTTTGTTTTCAATTACCCAGCTTACATTTGAAATACTCAAACTGTCCCCAGAGCATTAAATAAATGTTGTGCATTCATGCACAAGAAATGAAAATTACTTAATAACACAGCCTCCAAATGCAATTGCACAAATAATAATGACATCAGCACAGAATTTTGCTTTCTGTCATCTGCATCAGGATGGCAAAAATACATGCAAAACATTTTTTTTAAAGGCATAGGTGTGTTAAACTCTGCACTCTCCAAGGTATAAAAAGAGTAAATATACAACCAAGATCTTATCCCTGTATTTCCATTTTGTTCATGATAACACATTGAGTTGCCATTTTAGTCGTAAGAATGGCCATACTGGGTCAGACCATCTAGCAACAGTGGCCTATGCCAGGTACCCCAGAGGTAATGAACAGAACAGGTAATCATCAAGTGATCCATCCCCTGTCGCCCATTCCCAGCTTCTGGCAAACAGAGGCTAGGGAGTCCATCCTGGCTAATAGCAAGGGATGGACCTATTCTCCATGAACTTATCTAGTTCTTTTTTGAACCCTGTTATAGTCTTGGCCTTTACAACATCCTCTGGCAAGGAATTCCACAGGTTGACCGTGCGCTGTGTGAAGAAATACTCCCTTCTACTTGTTTTAAACCTGCTGCCTTTTAATTTCATTTAGTGACTCCTAGTTCTTGTGTTATAAGAAGGAGTAAATAACACTTCTTTACTTTCGCCACACCAGTCCTGATTTTATAGACCTCTATCATATCCCCCTTAGACGTCTCTTTTCCAAGCTGAAAAGTCCCAGTCTTATTAATCACTCCTCCTACGGAAGTCATTCCAGACCCCCTAATCAGGTTTGTTGCCCCTTTTCTGAACCTTTTCCAATTCCAATATATCATTTTTGAGATGGGGCGACCACATCTGCACACAGTGTTCAAGATGTGGGTGTGCCATGGATTTATATAGGGCCAATATGATATTCTTGATCTTATTCTCTATAGTCAGAACTTTCAAGGAACGACACCGGATGCAGGAAAGTTTAGTGTCAAATGAAGAACTGACATCCATACATTATGAGCCAACTAGACCGACACTCAGTTCAATGCGAAGGGTTTGCCAATCAATAGCCATGAGCATCAGTTCACACAGAACAACATGTCGATGCTGTTAGCCTCACATCAGCCCACCTTTATGATCAATGTACTCTCCCCATATCAATGACACTGGTACGCCTGAGTGATTGAAATGGAGCAAAGGCTTCGTCCAGGAAACATGCCTGCTCCACAGAAGACACACATCACATCCATTGCGCAACACAGCCTGAGCTATACGGTGCTTGCTCAGTGTTGCTTAGCAATGAAGCCCAAGCACAGACTACCCATAGCGCTGCCTACCCCACCATGGGAGGAAGGAGATTTTTCAAAAGCAATAGGAATGCTGTGGAGGTGAAGGAGGAGGAGGGATTGCATGAGAAATAAATAATAGCCCATCTACTTTGCATTTCCAGTATAGTTTACAAAAATGTAACTCTTTCATCGCCACAACACTGCAAGAGGTAGGTAAAACTGTGGAGAGCCATACTTATGGAGGAAAACTGCCCTCACAGATTTCCTTAGTTTTCCCCAGTGACTTCAGTGACAGTGATAAGTGCTCATCCGCTTGCAGGATCAGAGCCGCAGAGAGGGATACATTTCAAGTAGAGCTCGGCAAAGAATTTGCAATATTTGATCAGTTTTGTCTCTCCTTCGATTTGCAAATTGTCTGCCGATAGTAAATTTCCACTCAGGCTGGAATAACTTGAGCAGCGATTGACTCAGGTCATTGATAGATATGACAAATGAAAACCATGGTATTTTAAAGGGCTGAAATGACATAAGCTGGACATGACAGTGCTTCAGAGTTGTGTTGTGTATTGCTAAACGTGGCATGCACTGGTGGAGCCAGCATTCACACTGCCAAACTTCTTAGGTCAGTATAGGTATTGCTTATAGTTAGAAAACAAGAGCTGCATGGCCTGCAATGACTGCTGGTGGGTTGGGTGAGTGTGAGTGTGACAGAGATGGTGACTGCCAGAGCAATTGAATATGAACGTGCTGTTTGTTTTCTTGGTCACATGCCAAATTAAACCTTTCAAAGAAGGATTTAATTTAGTGTGCGTTACTGAAGCCCTCAACGAGGAACACAGAGCACAGTGTACTTTCAAATGCGCCGTTGCTTTCCAAGCGCACAACGCCCAGACCTGTTCCACATTCCAGGCCTCTGCTGTGCTGGTAAATCAAAGCCACCGGGGAACTGTTCCGGGAACTAAAGTTAACTGGTGGGGACAAAGTAAGTGGCCAATTGTGTTGTGACAGTCTTGACAGTCTTCTCAAGTGCGTGAAGGGATGCCTCATGGTTACTGGTTGAAAATCCCTTTGCATTAAACAGAATGTCAGTCCAGCTATATCGGAAACATCCAGCTGTCAATCAACATTTACTTGTAATACTACACAGGGATTTTTTTAAAGTTGTTTTTAAACTTTATCCTACAGGGGACAAAATAAGAATACTTGTTTTAAATAAATGAAAGTGTGAAATAATGCCAGTTGCTTGAAAATCCTGAATAAACTATTATTTATTTACTCATGGGGCATTGAAGACGTGCTTCCTGGCCTCAGGAACTTACAGTCCTCAGCAGTGGCTCTCAACCAGTGGTATACGAACCCTTGGGGATACGCAGAGGTCTTCCAGGGGGTACACCAACTTGTCTAGATATTTGCCTAGTTTACAACAGGTTACGTAAAAAGCACTAGCAAAGTCAGAACAAACTAACATTTCGTACAATGACTTTTGTACGCTGCTTTATATACTATACACTGAAATGTAAGTATAATATTTATATTCCAATTGATTTATTTTATAATTATATGGTAAAAACAGCGTGCTGTGGCATTTTTGTATTTTTAGGTCTGATTTTGTAAGCAAGTAGTTTTTAAGGGAGGTGAAACTTGGGGGTACACAAGACAAATCAGACTCCTGAAAGGAGTACAGTAGTCTGGAAAACTACTACCCCGATCCTGCAAACACTTAGGCACATGCTTAAAGTTAAGATTGATGCCTAAGAATAGGCATAATGATAAATATTGTACCCCCCTTGATCACCCGAAAGGGGCCAAACTTTTCCAAAATCAAAGTCATGGAAGTTTGGGCTCTGTGTTTAATTTTTTAAAAACAAAAAAACAATTTTGAGTGCATTTGTTGTGGGTGGCAATAGACATCAGATTGACAGCCTTAGAAATGGAAGCATTTATTTTGTCTGATTTTCAGAGATGGCTCTGAGAAGAGTATGGGTGATCTTAAGACACCTGCCATTTCCAGTCTGCAAACTATTTTCAACACTGCAAAAACTGTAAATGTCAAACAGTTTTGCAGTCTCTTTTATACATTCCTGCTTGCGAATTTATGCATCAGAGTTGTCAGCACTGCCAACCATGAGCATTCAACAATCATGAGTCAGGCCCCCCAGAATTGGCTTTTTTTAAAAAAAATCATAAATTTGGGGTTCATTTTATTTGCCTTCCAGTTTCTGAGCCCTTAGGGCACACTTGGGTCATGCTTTCTTCTGCAACCACGAGGGCCAGAAATTTTTTTTTAAGGGTACATGAGAATTTCAGCTAATATCTTGATTTCTAGCCCCAGAGGCTGCCACAAGGGGGTGCAGCTCACTAGTGGTAAGTGCGCGTCTTTATATTGGTTTATATTAATATTAGGCCAGAGGCAACCTGGACCATGAGCCTGCAAGAGAATCTGCTGGTGCAAGAGAATCTGCTGCATCTGCATGGAATCTCGTTAAACGTGGATCCCTGCACGCAAAGTTAACAGACCACAATGGGGAATAAGGGCCACAGGTGGCTTAGACACATTCTCATAAAGTGCTATAACTATATCACAGGTGCTTTTAAAAAAAAAATAGAAGGTTGTGTGGTCTAGTGGACAGGTCATGGGACTGGTGATCCAGGGACTTCAGTTCTATTCCTGGCTCTGCCAGCAACCAAGTTTCTGTGCCTCGGTTTCCCTACCTGTAAAACTGGGATAATTATATTTACAGTCTTTTTTAAAAACACCGAGATTTTGCACATTAAAAAGATGAGCAAAGCATTATTAATAAACCAAAAGCCTGTACACCTGAAGTATTTTACAGAAACAAGATGATGCATTTTTAAAACTGGAGTAACATAAATAAGAACTCTATGGCCTATTTTACCCCCTAAAGCTGGATTGCTCTAAAAGAGCATGCAAAAAAATTGCAAGTGTGTTTGACGCTTTTTGTGTTAAAATGACGTGAAAACCTGAGAATTGGGAACTACCCGCTCCTCTTTTGGAAATCCTCATCTCTTGGCTTTAAAGATTTCTTGTCAGTGTTCAAGATGTTTGTCACATTCCATTTGGTGCTACCATAAATTCTCATTTTTTTTGTAGACATCAATGAAACCTCAAACACTAACGAAAAAAAAGTAAATTGCATTTCAGGGTCATTTAAAGGGGATTTTAGTTTCTTGTTGTGATGCAACCAAGAACTCACAATTGCTCATCTATTGATTTTGCAGTGGCAGGTTAGGTGACATTAAAGGATCAACCATGCAAGATGGCATTGTTGGGAGAGAGCAGGGGAGTAAAAACAGAGTAAAAACTTATTTAAATATCTAAAAGGAAAAAATCCAGAACGATCAGGCTCCACTTATTATTCAATCTAGTTAATTCATAATAGATGTAGCTTGTGCTGAAAATAGCTTCAAAAATCTCTCTCGGCTTTCCACAGGTAACACTACACTGCTGTTAAATGAGTGTCTCGGTTATAACCTATAGGAACCCCCCCAAATGGGTCAAAAAAATATTTCAGCCTGTGTATTGAACCCTGTCCCTGATTAGAGGAAAAGGCTACAGATGTGTCAAGCCAATACCTATGAAATACTAGAAATGTGTCCGATTTTTAGCCACAAGCCAGCAAAGTATGAGCAGAGGAACATTAAATCCTTCATACTCATTCATTATAGCACCCCTTTGGGTAGAGACAACATGAATCAACCTAATATATTCAGTGTTCATTAGTTTGATGCAAAACAACACTTAAGAAGAATCTGGGCAGGGACACTGTTCACATTGTTTTCACTTAGGTTTTTTGTTTCTTTCCTTGGTTAGAATATTCTTCCTTTTAGAGGCAAAGCAACCAGCCCCCTGGAAACTGAGTCATTTCAATATGCTGCAGTAGATGTACTAATATAAAATCAACACCACCTGCATTAGGGGAATTAAACCCAACACAGATGCCTGAAGCCTATTAGGGGAAGTGGGGGGATTCAAAACTGCTCAGGAAAGAAAGGAAGATCGCAGTCAGGAAAGGCGGGGAAAACAAACACAAGTCAATTTTTAAATAGAAAATTTGTAAGGTAATTGATTCTTGTAATTCACGCAGAACAGTATTTTAAAGAAATACATGGGACTGATTCTGATCTCAGACCACATCTACACCAGGGTTATTCCATTGCGTATAACTGAGTTATTCCTGATTTAGAACAGAACACACAGAGGAAGAATCAGGCCCACAATCTATTTACATGGTGTCTGCCCGCACTCCAATGCCCCTTCAAGATCACCAGTCCAAATGTGACCTCGGCTGGTAGTGACCAAACCTCGCTCCCATTCAGCAGCTGCGTAATGAGGTGGGTATTCTCAGTCCAGTTCCTGTATCACTCAGAAGCACCATCCCAATTGTCACGGCATAGGCAATGTGCATTATCAGTCTCTTCCCCTTCACCAAAAGGTGGTTCCCCTATGCATCAGTGCAGAGACACCTTGGGAGGTGTTGATGTGTTGTACCTCTTCTGAAGGGAAGCAAAAGATTTCACTTGCTAGACTCTCACAAGCCCTCGATTCTGGACAAGTGAAATTCACCCAGATATACCAGGCCTGTGCAAAGGCCAATCCAACCATTTTAAACCCTGCAGTGCCCTCCATTCAAACTGCTACCACTGACATCCTTGGCACCTCAGTACAAGAGACTCTGCAAGCAGCTCTGAAAAGTCCAGTGAGAGGAATTCTTTGGGGGCAGAGCAGGGATGGGGATACTGCAGCCATGCTTCTACAGATCCAGTGGTCCAACATTTTAAATGAGTAGGTGCAGATGGACAGCAGCCATTACTTCAGCCTCTGGCTGGTCTCGAGCCCCAGTCATTCCTTCCATGGCCAAAGGGCGAATTCAACCCTCCCCTGACATGAAAGCTCATATTTTGTGGAAGACAACAGGTGAGGAAGGTGAATATCTCCATTACAGATGGAGATGGGGGGAGGGAGAGACAGACTTGTGCTTCTCTAGCTGGGAACAAGACAAAAGGGCTTTTTATGTAACATATCTGAGGAAAACATTTTGTGCAAATGCTCCTCAGGATAAAATTTCACCTTGAAAACGAAGGGGGAAAAAAAGCTGAACTCTCTGATACTTACTGTATCCAAGGAACTCAGATACCATGGTGATGAGCAGAGTATATAAACTTAGAGACTAGAGCAAGACTCCAAGCCACAATGTGCATAAAAGCTCACGCAAGCCCTTGTTCAATGCTCTTAACGCACACAGAGTGCAATTTGCAGGTGATGGACAGATTTCCAATGAGAAAGCATTAATAAAGGTTTGGTTAGGGAGGAATCCTATGTACTCAAGGTGTAGCGCTTGTCATGAGAGGAATTTTTAATTTTAACTAGCAGAATAGAGTAGGAATAGTAGAGAGAGAGAGAGAGCTTAAGGGCAATTCTAACCCTGAACTGTGGAAGGATAGCCACCCCTTACTAAAATGCTTTTTGATCATTAGCTAAATGTCACACATACGTATAAATATGCACACAACCTTACACACAGAGGGGATGGGAAGGAGAGGTGCAACAGGAAAAGCAACAAAATAGGGGGGTGACAAAGTGTATGTTAAAATAGCCACCACCCATCCATTTTAACGTAAACAAATCTTCCTCTGGCCCATCAGCAAATATCTTATACCTCGACTTGGAAGGATCAGGTTATCAGTAAACATCAATTTTACCACACACACAAATAGACAAGAAATGTTTCCATCTATAATAACTGAAACTTACAGCTAGGGAAAATGCTGCTTGAGAATTTATCTGAGTTTGATCTAAGGATATTTGCTGTGTCTATTCTGAGATGTGATGTTGACAATTTGTGTTTTAACAGTTATAAAGCATGAACTTTTTGGACTCTCCGTGTCTGTCATTAATTCCTGTCTGACATGCCCTTACTTTCCCACAACTGTGATCATTCGGTAAAAGATGAAAAAAAAATATGTTTTTTGCACAACTGAAAACTTGAATCAAACTAAAAAAATGCTTCAGAATAAACATCGATATTGTCCCTTGAAATTATTTTTAAAAAAAATCAAATTCTGCCAAGCCTGCTTCTACCTGACCTGCTGTGAGTTTTCCCGAGTGGGGGCCATGGGTCTATTGATTGAGCTGAGAACTAGGTACTAACAATTCCTGAGTTCTAATCTCATTCCTGACACTGAGTCCCCTCTGTGGTTCTGGGCAACTCTCTTAACCTCTCTTCTATGGATTATATTAAGGAGAAGTGAGGATCCCAAAAGCAGGGAAGGAGCTGCCCCATGTCCCTCTGGCATGGCAAGAGCTCCCTCTGCTGTTTCAGCCTACTTCAACCACTGCTCTCTGCCATAGTTTCCCTGGGGTGCAGAATGAAGGTTATATTGAGAAACATTGGCTATTTATGTTCTTTGAAGATGCAACATGCCATAGCAGAATTCAGTGTTGCTGCTACTACCTTCTTTGCGGGCAGACAGCTCAAGCAAACACAAAAAGGATCCACGTCTCTGCTACGGACACAGATGTTGGTAACCAAGTGTGCCAGGTCTCAGAGTGCAAAAATGGAACTGCAGCTGATTAATTTCCCCCCTTCCCATCCCCAATAAAGTATTTTTCTCATTAAGGTATTTGCTTTCTTAAAAATACAAGTGCCTTTGCAATGTCTCTCGTTGCGGACTCTTCGCCCCAAACAAGCGATTAATGGTTTTGATTAAAGTGATGGTGGCAATCTCAGGTGCGTATTTTATTATGTTTGTGATCATTTTGAATTGTAAAAATAAATTGGCGAAAGATCAAAGGAACTTTCCTCTTCTGTTTTCAGAATTAAAGGCCCTTCTGACTGTAAACACCAGGTCAGGCGTAGCCACCTGTCTCGCAAAATCAGTCCCTGAGTTTAGCAGCGCATGGAAAGCAGCTGATTTTGTGGAGTTAGTAGCTGATACGAGCCCCGGGAAATTGGAAACCTGGCCCAAAGATTAGAATTTGAAGCATCATTCTCAGCTACCCCAGCCTCTTTATGTTAGAGCAGCACCAAAATCTTCACTGCAGTGGAACAACTGGTTAATCCTGACACACGCACAACTGGTTTGGGCATCGCGATTCAGAAGATGGACGAACTCACTATCAACACCCCCACCCGCCTCTCTTTGAGGAATCCACTGTTGTCGACACGATCAGACCAGAAATCTCAATAAGACCAAATATTTAAAATATACATATTTGGCTGTCGGCGTGAGAGCTACCCATTCCACATGCATTCACCACCGCTGCTCCTCCCCTTTGGATTCCAAGCAGATGCCAAGCTGTGGAAGTGATTCTTTCATTTACAGCGTCTGGCTCCTTGGCAGACTCCTCAGGCAATTATGTTTATAGGTTTAAAACGGTCACTGGGTCTGCCTCATGGCTTAGCTGCTTTTGACTTGTAGCAGCCCCTCTCGTCTTCATGGGCCATCCGTTTTAACGGCGAGCTGCTCTTTCAACACAGGACTCAGACCATTCTTTTCCCCTCAGATTAGAATCTCTGTGTTATTTCTTTCACCTACTTTTGATTATTTTTGTGGCAGTAGGAACTGCAACCCACTCTAGGTACATTATTTCCTAGATCCCAGGGCACATGATGTACTTTACTAATCCACAGCCCCTCAAACAGCCTGAAAAATTACCCGCACAAGATTTTCTTTTAAGAACGTTGCATTCCTCATCCCAACAGCGCTCGGCTTTGCAGCCTTTGGCTGCAGATGAAATGGTTCATCCCTTCCCCTGGAAATTGCCCAATTGAAGGCTTCAGGGTGGAGTGGCTCCTTTCATGAAGACAAGTGCTGAGCCACTCAAAGTTGCTGAAAAATAAGAAGCCCAAAGCTGCCTATTAGCCTGCATGCAACACTGATCCACAGGGATTTTTAACATGACATGACTTCAAAGACAGTTAAACATGGCAGATAGGTAGCGCAGGAGGCGGAGGTCCTACATATCTTTGGCTTGAAGAAACCTCCTCCCAGCAAGACAGCATAATCCAGTTCTTAAATTCCTGGCTTCTCTGATTAAAGCTCCCAATTGACGATAGGGAGTTTTGTGACAGGTAGACACCAACTCGCATGTACGCCATTGAGTGGTGATTAGAGGAGAATGATCTTTGGCCACTGCTGAACTGGGCTAGATACAAACTGATGACCTGGAGGTCAAGAGTTCCACGTGCCATTAACAATCCCCTAAACCAGTCCCTAACACAGAGAGGTGGCTATGAAGTAGCATTTGGCATACAATTAAATAACAATATGACAACTTTGGTAGAGCTCCAATTTTTAGAGTAAGACATTTACAAAACAACCTGCTTAGAAGCGTTAGCGTGAAGGGAGATGTTGTTTGAGGGCTACCTTCACCAGCTTGGTGTACAACCCTCAGAATTCATCCACACGCCACTCGGAAAAATATCCACCACCAGCCTCCGCAGTGACTTCTGACCTCCTTCAATGTACTTTTAAAAGAGGAAGCGACAGGCTGAGTATTCATCTTTGCTTCCTATCATTGCTGGCTCCATGCCCAGCATTAATTTAGAATCCATGTTGATTAAATCTGTACTTCTTTAAGAAAGGACTGAATCAAAGTAAATTGTGTTCTCTTGTAACCCAGTTAAACTTTACAGCAAAGTGGTGCGGTGTACGGCAACCCGCCTTCAATTCAGCACACGGCTGATGCTTGCTCACACTGTGAAGTGCAAGTGATAAATCTTGATTGCCTTATTAACAGGACTTCTCCCATTGACCTCAGTGGATCACTTGCATGAACAGAACATATAGTAAAAACATGGTGGCTTACTTCACGCCACCCTCTCTGGAACAGTACAGCCCCATGCTTGGGCTGCTCAGTGGGCCAACATCAATATAGGTAACTTGCCATGGCCTCAACTACTACCCACCCCCTTGGATTCGCATAATCCCATTCAGGGTGCTGGGAAGGGAGCAATCCCCATTTCTCTGGAGCATGTAAACAGAGTCTGAATGAGCTCTCCCTTGACATCTAGTGGTGAGAAGTGAAAAAGGTCTTCAGGAGCTGATCTCATTTGCATGGGCACACCTACCCTACCTAGGTGCTCAGCACAATGGGATTGCTGGCCCAAATGGTCACTCTTGGCTGGTGTGGGATCCCCAGTCTCCTCGTTATTGGGGCAGGAGTAATAAAGCATTGTCATCCTCATTGTGTGAATCAAGGGCAGCAGAACTGTACTTGGCATTTGCCGATTGAGGGACTCACCCGCAACTAAATGGCACTCACTAGGCAGGGGACATGGGTTCCAAAGCCCAGTTGAGAGAGGGTGGGGACAGGTACTTCAGTTAAGAGAGGGTGGGGACAAGTACTTGTACAGTGGTGTGCACCTTGCCTCAGGGCCCCAGACACCATTTGACCCTTCCTCTCTCTGCTGTGTAATAACAAAAGTTAATTTATCCTCATGTCTTGTTACATGCTGCAGAGCTGAAATCACTGATATCTAGGTCTAAGTATTAGACCTGCTTTGGGACACTGTCTCTGATGCAAGAGACTGCCCAGTGTGCACCAGCAGTGAGGGTCCCCCACTAACAGCTAAAATCACTGAGAGCTGTGTTAAGTGGGGGGCAGTGACGACATCTTGGCTTGGCCAGCAGGGCGGCTGGTGGAGAGGCACGGCAAGCAGAGGAGCGAGTAAGGTGCCTCCTTACCCCCACCTCTACCCAAGGTGGGAGGTGAACTCTGGGTCTGCACTGTCCAAGGACAGCAACTATGAGTGGAGTGTATTGAAGGGACAGGGACATTAACACTGGTGAGGCCTCATCTGGAGTACTGTGTCCAGTTTTGGGCCCCACACTACAAGAAGGATGTGAAAAAATTGGAAAGAGTCCAGCGGAAGGCAACAAAAATGATTAGGGGACTGGAACACATGAGTTATGAGGAGAGGCTGAGGGAACTGGGGATGTTTAGTCTACGGAAGAGAAGAATAAGGGGGGGATTTGATAGCTGCTTTCAACTACCTGAAAGGGGGTTCCAAAGAGGATGGATCTAGACTATTCTCAGTGGTAGCGGATGACAGAACGAGGTCTCAAGTTGCAGTGGGGGAGATTTAGGTTGGATATTAGGAAAAACTTTTTCACTAAGAGGGTGGTGAAACACTGGAAGGCAAAGCGTTACCTAGGGGGGTGGTGGAATCTCCTTCCTTAGAAGTTTTTAAGGTCAGGCTTGACAAAGCCCTGGCTGGGATGATTTAATTGGGGATTGGTCCTGCTTTGAGCAGGGGGTTGGACTAGATGACCTCCTCAGGTCCCTTCCAACCCTGATATTCTATGATTCTATGATTAAAGGGACTTTTGAGTTGCTGGACTTAAGAACCTGGGGGTAAAGGACACTGCCCAACTTACTTGGTGGTGAGCCTTTTGCTCATGGCTTATGTTTATAAACCTTGATTGCGGCGTTTCCCCAAATTAATGCCGCATTATTTCCCTCCTTATATTAAAAGTGTTTTGCTACCCTCAGGCTCTGTGCTTGCCTCTTAGAGGCGCCCAGGGGGTGGTGTGTAATCGTCCCAGGTCACTGGGTGGGGGCTCAAGCTGATTTTATCTTGTATTATTGAAAAGGAACTCCTAGGTACTGAACCTGGCCCTTGTTGCTGCCAACTCTGACTGACAGAAGGGTTACAAGCACAAAGATTGATATTTTGTCTGGCCCTTAAACACAGGGTATGAAGTTGCAGGCTTCTTGCCCCCTCTGCTCCTTGCACTTTACCCTGTGTCAGGCACAATCCATCCCTCAATGTCCCGACATAAAAATCCATTTATTCCTCCAGCTCTGATTTCCCATCCTCTGTAACTGGCTCTTTCCAGGGAGATTTCTCCCCATTGCCTGGAGAGGTTGATCAGTTCCTGAAATGAAACTGTATCTCGCTGAACCTGAGATGAGACAAGTGCAGGTGACGCCATGGGAGGTTCCCCAAGCCACTGGCTTTCCTAAATCTCCTGGAATTTCAGTGGCCCAGCCCAGCAGAGCACATACAGGAAGCTGGCTTATCACTCAGTAATACATTTTTAAACCTCAATTTAAGCTGCAGATGCCTACCAGGAGGCTAAAAAGCTACAAAGACTCTTCTCAGAGAAAGCGAGACAAAGGTGACTCAGTGGACCCAATATTTCTATCAGGGAAGTCAACAACAACACCTATTGTCATCAGTGAAAGCAAAAGCCTACTCAACTTGGGGCAGGTTTCAATTAAAGAACTGAAATCACTGTTTTCCCCCAATACTAGAAAACTCAAAGGGTGAAACTCTAAATTCACCTTCGCTATTCTGCAACAAATCTTTGCCTCTCTCTCTTTTAACACAAGCCAGCAGCTGCCTCACTGATGGATGAGGACAGCCATATTTTAACCAATCACCCTGCCCAGAACATATGGATGCCAAGATAGCAGACAGTGAATAGAAGACAGAGGTGCAGTGGCTGAGTAGTTAAGGCACTCAACTGCATTCCTGAAAGTCTCACTCGATCTCATACTGAAAGGCCACCTCCGGTTCACCCCGCTGCAAAATGGGCACCTGATCCATCAGGTTAGGGCAGTCAAAGGCAGTCGGACATGATGCTGCTACATCAGTCCCTTGTGTACCATTGGCTCTGAAAATGATATCAGCCCAGCAGAACTTTGACTTGCCTAGCAAACACGGAGAGAAAAAGACTGCAGCCAGTGCTGTTATTCAGGCCAGCAATGCCATTGACTTTAATGGAAGTACCAATCATGAGTGAAGGTGATGGAATGAATGGGACGTTTTTCTATCTTATGGAAGGAGAAGTATCCTGGAACACCATTTAGCCCACCCCAGTATCAAGTTCTAAGGGTTCTACCAGGCTGAGGGATACTTTGCTCTCTGAGTAGTCCCAGTAAGACACTATCGGTGTGACAGAATCAGGCCCTCTGGCCGTATGAACTGTAATTACACAGGAAACTGTTCCCCTGCCCTCTTTGCTGATGCAACAGCCTGCAGTAATAGCTGCTAGTTAGAGGGCCTCGTGGGAACGGCTTCTGAATTCCTTGGAAGAGCTTGTCCTGGATAGCTGAAGACAGGGGGTGAAATGTCACCTCCGTGAAGGAATGAGTCCTGCACAGTGTGGTCAGCCGCCGTGTGTTTAAAAGGCAAGACAATGCATGTTTATAACTATTATTCCCAGACACAAACCTGTATTAAGCTGGAGTGAAGGTCAGGAACACATATCTGTAACTTATTTGGAATGATCTTGTCATTTTTGTTTTAAAGCCTTCTTCCCAAAACAAGGACTACAACCCCAGGAAATTCAGTTAAAACACTTACCCATGCAGGTTAATGTTTAGAAATGCAGAATTACAGTTTTTTGGGCAACCTGAACTGCCCTGTCAGTGTCTCCAATGCAGTTTTGAGTATTATGTCATCTAATCCTAAAGGGTACAGTTTAGCTTTTGGGCTGAGAAAGCAAATGCACAGAATCCATGCTCACATAAGCAGTAGCATAAGTGAGGAAAGGAAGAAAAGGGAACAATATGTCAGACTTCTGAAAAATACATGTGGACATTCTCCTGTGTTTGCATACCACTATAATACTACCTCATTCTTAGACAGAGCTACTTTCAAACTCTACATCAGAAGATCTCTATGTGCTATACAAAGGAGATCACTATCTTAATTCCCATTTTACCAACGGGAAAACTGAGGCACCCCAGGGAAGTGACTTGCCCATGGTCACCTAGCAGGCCAGTGGCAAAGGCAGGAATAGAACCCACCTCTCTTGACTCTGAGTCCAACACCCTGTCCATATGCCACACAGCCTCTGTATGCAGCCATAGCCAGTTTTCTGGAATTAGAAGCACAGCTCTGTTCCTCCGGTCTTGCTCAGCCAAACAAATGTGCTAACTTTTCAAAGGGGCTTATTCTAACTATTTCAAGTCATGTGTCAAATATTGGCTCCCCTCATATAGGCCCCAGTTAAGTGTGTAAGCATTCACTTAACTTTAACCATGTGCCTTAGTCCCAGTCAATTCTTAGATGCTTTGCTGAACAGGGATGAACTGCTGAATCAGACCCTAGCGGAGCTTAGAGTTTCCCTGTTTTACGAGCCACTTCACTACAGATAAAAATAATGTATTCATCTCTCTTTCCAACTAGGTTCCCACTGCTTGGTTCTGAAAAATTAAACAAACCCCATTTAATTCCACTAACCACGAGGCAAACTATTGGTGGCCTAGAGACCACAATTCCAGTCGCTTAAACTACATAGGCTGCTACATCGGATAAAATGCTACAGCCATGGCACTGCAGAGAATTCCTGAAATATAAATTAAGTTCAGCCTACAAGGTCCCTACAAGTTTAGCTGGCAGCAAAGAGGACAGAATGCAAACCGGAAAGAAAGGATCAAAATCACAGCTATTAAAAAGGTAAGTGTTTTTTTGGTTTTTTTTTAAGAGCCATGTATAACTTTTTTTCTTTTTTTTTTTAAGCACAAAGATCTTAATGACTAATTTTACCCTGAGCAGAACAGGAAAATGATGGCTTTTTAGCCACTTGCCACACTGCTAGTACTGAAATGAGGTCAGCAGGAAACAGTTAGAAATCCTCCATTTATCCAAACAAGTATAATTCTTAACAATATTGCAAACCGGGGCGGGAGGGGACGGGAAAACAGTTTAGCAGCTTGGCATCTCTGCCACCATCATCAGAAAATACAAGAGACCCAGCCATTAAACTCTACATTCAAGGGCCTTCAACACACTACATCTACCAGCGGGTGAGTCAAAGAAGCATTTTGGAAAAACCAGCTGAAGAGGCCTGTAGTCAACCCAGGACATCGCTCATGGACAGTTAGAGACATTTAAAGAAAAAATTAACATTGGGAACCAATTTACTTTTGCTGCTCTGTGAAACAATCATGCCGCAGGAATTGCAAGTAAATGGCTGGAGTTCACATAGCTGGAACAGTGAAGAAAACAGCATAGAACTTTAATGGCGATATGAAATTCAATTGAAATTGATGGCTGGAAAAGTAAAACATTTTAACATCCTGTCAATGTAACATCAGCATAAACACACACACACACACCCAATGGCTGAGGACCAATTTCCCCCAACACTGCAATCTGTTCACAGAAGCACCATATAAGTGTCTATCGTTCCCATAGGGCTGTCAAAAAAATGGGGGAAAAAAATCTTCTCTCTTCCCTCATACAGTAACTTAAGCAGTAAATGAATATTCTAACGTCCCCAGACTTTGCACCACTGAGATTTTTCATTTAAAGCCCATACATTGTAAAAGTGGCAATCCGTTATTATAGCCTGTCCCATCCATTTCTTGGAAAGATTGGAAACTGCTTTTGTGTTTCATCTTCGTTTGGAGCCATAACTCATAAGATGTCGAGGCTGTTTGAGCAGATTTTGTATCAACCATCTGCGGCTGACGTACGTTTCAAACACTGATCTCTTTTGTTATGGAGTCTGTTTCCAGCAAACAAATGGAAATACTGTTGATGGGGGTGTACTTTTCTAACATCTCAAAATATTGTTTTGCAGGGTTTTTTTTAAGAGTTTGGCAGAAGGTGGATAAAAAGACAAAACATTCTGACTGAGTAAAGAAAAATAATTTGTTACAGTTAGCCTACAATGTTATTTTTTTAAACAAAGTTACGTTACTAATTTTGGGCCTAAGTCCCAAAGCCTTTTCTCAGGCAAATCTCCTGTTACAGCTTCAGCGGGAGACTTGTCTGGGGAAAGCATTCTGAATTTGGCCCAAACATTTCAGAATTATACCTTACATAAACGGGGCTTGAATAAGTACCTAGGATAAAAATTTCCAAAAGCTCCTGTGATTTAGGAGCTTAAGTCCCACTGACTTTCCATGGGACTTGGGCTCTTAACTGCGTAAGGCACGGTCTACGCTGAAAACATAGATCAACATAGTTACTGCACTCCGGGGGTATGAAAAACCACAGGAGTGAGCGCCGTGGCTGTACCAGTTTAACCCCTGGGGTAGATGCTTCCATCAACCTCGCTACCATCGCTGGGGGAGGTGGAGTTCCTGCAGCGACGGAAAAGCCCCTTCCATGGCTCTAGTCTGCGTCTACGCATTGAGGCTACACAAGCACACCGCCACTGCTGTGTAGTACCCGCAGCGGAGACGTGGCCTTGAAAACAGGATGATGATCAATTCCTAAATCACTTGGGTGATTTTTGAATAATATTAATCTCTAGAGCCTGATTCTGAGAAAAGGAATGAATGCTATGTGGCAGGTGCTAGTCATGTTGCTTAAAGCACAGTTGGAAAGCGCTCAGGTACCATAGGGATGAACACAGAACCTGTATAATTTTCAGAGGTGTTGAGCACCTACAGTTCCCACCTGTGAAGATCAGTCCATGGAGTTACATATTACACTTCCTACATAAACTCCCTGGCACGAGCAGAGGGAAGTGTTCACGTGGGCAGCTCACACAGTTACAGTGTAACTGAACTTGTTCCAGCGTGTTGTACCAGTTGATTCATGGTTAGGCTTTGAAATGCAAATTAATCATTATAACTTTTAATTGAGCTAATGTAAGCATCATATGTTCCTAATTACACAATGCAGAGGGGGAAAAAACTATTGCAAATGAATGTAACTGCTTAATCTAATCAGGATGGCAAGTTGTGTTTTAATTACAAATTGGTGTGCACAGGCAAAGCATCTGCTATGATTTAGTGGCTATGGTCCTGATGCGCAGAAGACCTGGTATTCTGACATCCCTCCGCATGCTGTTCAAGCCTACAGGTGCCAAATATCAACCACCTCCTTTCTCCTCCCCACACACAAACATGGAAACCCACATTCTGAATGTGCCAACATGCCCATGGCCCCACTGCAACTTTTACTGGGGGCTCTCTCCACAAACACACCTCTGGGATTTCAGCATCTGCAGCGCGCGTGTTCACACTTCCTCAGGCACTGGTGTTACAAGGGACCATCTAGCCTCCTTGCTTTTTCTCCAGCAAAGGAAACCCTGTCCTTAAAACGGCCTTCGCCCCCACATCTCTCCACTCCTGCGCTGTATAATCAAGGCTGCCTAAGACCTCCTGTACTCCTCTGCACCTACAGTCCTGGAGAACTCAGACTTAGCCCTTAGAAATGACTCCCCATTTTAAGCTGTGTAACAGTTTTCACGCATATAGGCTGAGATCTTCAAAGGCACTTAGGGGACCTGGGCACCCAATTCTCATTAAAACTGGATGGCACTTGAGTGCCTAAATCCCATAGATGGCTTTTAACATCTCAGCCTTAGAGTAAAAGTTTGCACACTAGGTCTTAATTTAGCCCAAAAGGGTTGAATCCTGCTCACCTTACTCCCACATTTAGCCCCATCTGATAGGCCCCAGAGATGGAAAACAACATATCAGAGATGAGCACACAAAACCAAGAATAATTAGTTAAATATGGGGGTAGCATTTAGTTTCTTACCTTTTATACATAAATTAAAAAAGAAACTCTATTTAGTCCAGCTCACTATCTGTCAGTTTTGCTTTACAAAAATCAAAGTGCCATTGGAGTTCATTTCCTTGACACTCTTACAAATCAAAACACTGGGAAATGCATTCAAAAAATCACTCCCCGACAAAGACTTTGTAATCTGAGCTAGAGCCCGGAGCAAATTTTTTACAACCAGATTAAAAACCCCTGCATATTGTGGATTTTAATGGACAGGCTGATAGAACTGAGTGACTATAACATAAGGGAACACAGTTGCATAATGCATCACCCTGAGTCTATATTACTGCGAGATATGGGAAGATGACAATGTTTGCTGCCCGACTCTACCTGAGGGTCAGAAAAATATTCATTTGCCAATAACTCCGCTGGTAATTAACTGGAGTGTTTCCGGGAGGGAAGAATGCCTCTGAAACATTACGGGGGTTACAACGTGGTATCTAAAAAGCAATGACAAGCTGTTTTTTCCTCACATTCTTTCATATGATGTGGTAACTCTGATTTACCAAAAGGATTAATAAAGCCTCATGGTTTCTGAGCACACTCGCATGTGTTTCAGATTTGCCCAGCAAAACACATTAAAACTAAAAACATTAATCATTTTTTTTTAAAACATTAGGGCACGGTTTACTGTGGAACAATCTCCATTTCTCCCACTAAGTGGACAGATGGATTGCTACTTTGAAATTGGGTACAGTGTGGAATTTGGCAGAGGTCTCCAATTTGGCAATGTCTCCAGCCTCACTTCTTTCTTCAAATTCACCGACTTGCAGAGGTTTGGTGTACGAGATGCACTAAGCAGACTGAAGAGCTCTTTTAAGGCAAAAAAGTCTTAGTCTCATTAAGTATTATTTTTAAGTAGCAGAACTTGAAGTTCTAAGGAAATGCTCATCACCACCACCTTTTTTCCAGTGTCCAAGTTGGGTAGGGACAGCTTCTGTTGGTTTCTTGGCTTTGGTACCTAGATTGCCAGCCACCACAAGTCTTAGCTCATTTTACAGATGGGAAACTGAGGCACAGGGAGCTAAGTGATTCTCCCATGCTCACACAAGAAGTCTGTGGCAAAACAGGGTCTTGAAGCCAGGTCTTACATGTCCCGGGTCAGTGCACCAACCACCAGGCCATCCTTCCTTTCAAGAAAATGATCAGTTTCTTCAAATAATATTGCGTTCTCCAAAAAAATAATATGTAAAGGCCCAATCCTGAAACACTTACTACCCTGAATAGTTCAGTGAGACTTCTTGCCGCAGTAACTCAGTACAGCAACAAGCATCTTCAGGATCTGCCCATCAGCCAGCAACCCTTGTTCTGCTCTCCCTTTTACTCTCACAAGGGAAATAAGGGTGGGCTAGGCCAGTACTTGGAGGGGGCCTCCTCTCTAAAGAGCTCCTTGATGCTGCAGGAAGTGGGATCAGTTCAGACGGTGTTTCTTAGGGCCTGGCCTGACCAGCATTCACTGCCAGACATGGTGCTTGTTATGGGGCACGGGCCCGTTCAGGATAATAGATTGCAGTCAACAGTGACCCTTTCAAGCTGATGAAAACGGACAGACAAAAGAAATATTAATTTTGAGCTCATAAGAAACTATCATGAACAGCAAATTCCCCAGCCATAAAAATGGCTCTGCATATATCAATGAAAACCAGAGCCTCAGTGAAAACCAGAGCCTCATGCTGGCTGGAGCCAACCTCTGGAGCAAACTCCAAGATTACAGCAAGCAGACTCAAAAGGCATGAAAGCAATCTCTGAACAAAGCTAAACGCAATGTTAAGACTCCAGAGTACATACTTACCCACCCATTTCTTAGCAAGCCATGTGAATAGGCTTGCAGCCTAAGTATCCTGACTTGTCCGTATCTTCAGCTGACTTTCTGATATATGGGTCAATACTTGTTTATCTGACGAAACATGTCAACTCATTTTTCTTCAGCTTTCAGAGATACCTTTTAAAACAGCCATTTACTTTAACCCTAAATCATCTGCCTATGCCTGTCTTCACTCAGAGAGAGGAAGCCCAGCAGAGTAAGACGCAGGTAATTCCCCTTGATCTGAAAGCTCACTTTCTAAATCAAATCAATTTTTCCTAACTTAATTTGTCTAATCGAAATCACTGACCCATGCAGTGTTCTCACAATCCTTTGACAAGAGCTGCACCAATTGAAGCAAGGCTAAAACGCTTCAGCCAGACCAATTCGTGGAACTCTTTAGAGGAATTCTTTCGTTGCTGTAATTAATTTTTTAAGTGCCTCAGTGGGATGCTCCGAATTCAAACCCAGGCCAGGGAGTAATGATTATGCTAATGGAAAAAGCTGTGCAGTAAATAATTGTGTGTGTGCTGCTGAAAGAGATCGTTTCCAACGGAGAGCTGATGCCACATTTTGTAGATAACCACTTACATGAGAACGTTCCCAGTACCGAAGCCTGACACAGTGATTCCCAGACACTAGTGTGCTTATACCTCTCTTGCCATGGGACCTTCAGGCTTCCCCCTCCCTACTTCACTTGTGAGTCCGTACTGGATTTACAGCTCTGACATCCTTCTCTCATTCAGCCATGTGCACTTGAAGTCCTCATGGACCTACAGGGCATTTTAGAGCATACACGGAACCACCCAGCTCCACGGGCCTGATCCTGCAGGGGTTGACTGTCTCTTGAAAGACACTGAGCACCCTCAACTCCCATTGACTTCAGCAGAAGTTAAGAGCACGCTGTACCTCCCGAGGGGTTGCGGGATCAGGGCACTCTCTGGTAATCCTGTACAATTGCCTCAAAAAGATTGCAAGCCATAGGCCAAGATGCAGACGTGATCTCTAATTTTAGATGCCCAGAAGTGAGACATCCAAGATCCCAATTCTCCACTGCCATGGAGACCTCTGCACAGTGGCTATCTAGAAAAAGGGCATGACAGTATTTCTAATGCACTTTGAGATCTACAGGGGAGAAGCATTAAATAAGAGCTAGGTGGTGGTATTGGTCTAGCTCTGCCCAGTGGATTTAGGAGGGGAAAGTGTCTCAACTTCAGATGACATTAACATTTATATGACTTGTTTTTAACGGAGATGAGTTTTCTGGCCCAAATTCACTGACGCTAACAAATTTCAATGGATTCCTTTCAAATGAAATACAATCAGTGAATAAGGGCATATCATTTTGGTTATATAGAAAAAAAAAGGAAGAAACCTTTTTATATTAATTCCAGTGGCTGCCAGAGATGAACAAATAATAATGCTGATAACGAATATACTCCATTATTGCAAAACAGGGCAGAGAACGTCTTAGTGCAAGATGATGTTTTTAGAGATAGTGTGACTCTACCTTCCTCCTTTTGGTTCTTGATGAGCCACAGAGCATGCTTTCACCGTGTTCAACTAAATTCCCGTGTCCTTTATTGTACAGATAACTTACAACTGTCATATATTTATCCACCTGCACAGAACTCATTTTTCTAGCCACTGTCCGGCCACCATTTAAATAGTTCCTTTTGTTACCGACTCTTCCATCAGCTAATGCAAGGATCTAAAGGGTGTAAGCACTGAAGAGGAAGAGGAATAGCTTAGGGTCATCCAAGGGACAGAGCTAGAAATCATGGAATGCAACTGAGGGAAGGGGAAATTTAGGCTGAATATCAGGGAGGTCTAATAGACTGTGAAATGGTCTGCCAAAGGACACAGTAGACGCCTCATTCCTGGAGTCATTTAAAAATGGACTAAACAATCCCGCATTGTGGGAGGGGATGGAAAAGATGACTTAATGGGTCTTTTCCATCTCTTATTCCTATGATTCTGTGCAACTGATGCATGCGGGTAGCTGAGTGTCCCGTGCTAAAAAAGATGAGAGCGCAGAGAAGCCCATGATGTGTCTCGGTCTGCATGGCCACAGAGCTGCTGCTATTAGATCAAACTTTTTAGACCCTGGATTTCAACTTCTATAATTAAACTAAAATCTAGTTCACTAAATGTACACACACATTTTCTTCTTTCTTTCCCCCATTAAGCAATGAAAGAATTTAATAGGACTTTGCTCTTCAATGCGGTCTTCCGCCCAAGGGCTTTACAAACACCTGTGACACTTACACTCACCACCCTGTGAGCTGGGACAGCAGCAGCATTCCCATTTTACCGCTGGAGAACTGAAGAACAGACACACTCACTGCCCGATTCCCAGAGCTGCTGAGCACCCAGTGACTTGATGAATGTTACCAAAGAAGTTCATGGCAGAAGCAAGAATACAATCCAAATCTCCCAACTCATACTTCTGTGATTAAAGCACCAGACCATCCTTTCTCCCTTTAAGGTTACTGTGGGGTTCTTCTCTTCTCTGAATCAAAAATGTCACTCCTGAGTGAGTAGCAAACAGACTGTTTCTCTTTGGCAGCCACAACTGCTGTGTTTCCGGTGTGTTCAAGGATTCCCTGCCCTAGAGTCTATGGATTCTGCCTGTATCTTTCTATAGGAAGTTCTGGGTACCACATTTCTTCCTTTCAAAGCAGCACATTCCATTAAATGTAATTTCTCCCCACCCCTACCCCATTGCAATCATGCAGCCGCCAAACTAACTGATAGCAGGTCCTAAACAAAGATACACATTAAGCATGTGTGTCATTCATGAGAGTGGTGGGGTCTGGAGTCCAACTAAGAGTCTGCTAAATAACATAAAATGGTTCTTTTTTCCAACTTGGGAAATTCTTTATGAAAGATGTCCAAGTCTCCTTTTTGACAAGGCAATGCCTGGATCCTGCCGGTGTCCTGACATCTAACGTTGCACATAAAATGCATAAACAACATAAATGCTGTTGCTTCCACTGCTCTCCCGATCAGAGAAACTAGATTAAAATCATCTGCTGGCAGGTTTATTACATGGCCGGCAAGAAGATAAGGGTACCATGCACCATACCTCTGCACTTAACAAGAGATGAATCTCTGCTTTGCCATCTGTTTTTCAAATGTTTCCATATTAACAAAAGAGACCAAAGACGTAGGCAGGCACCTTTAACGGAATCATCAAAAGGATCTTGATTTCTTTCTTTGGTAAGAAGAAGGACTTTTCTTCCTGCAAAAAAAAATATTATCTTCCACAGGCAAACTCTTCACAGAGTTCCCTTAGAGGTGGTGAGATTTCCCTAACACACTACCCGCAACTTAGCACCAGGCTGAGACAGTGGTTCAATACTAGGGAGTATCTGTCCTGTGAGCGGTAAGGGACCAACTCAAATAAGCAAGCGCTACTCACTCCACAGGCTGGGGGAGAGCCCTTAAGATCCCAGGGCCCTTTTCGCAGGAGTAGGGATTTTAGACTCAAAGTCTTAACTAGACTCTGATTTAGGTCATTACATTGGTCTGTTTAAATTCCCCAGTGGTTTCAATTGTATTCTTCTTCCCTTCCCATTCTGAATAGCTTTGTAGCATTGCCGTTTGTTGTTAAATATATATATATATTTTCTAACTTCGGTACTTATTACCATAACGTCTGGAGGTCTCGCATTCTTTACTGTATCCAGCTTCACAGCATTTAAGGCCAGAAGGGACCATTAAATCATCTAGTGGCATCTAATTTTCATCCAGATAGTTAATCCTTCAACACCCATGTGAGGCAGGGTTACTGTGAATTCTATGGAACCCATTTTTCAGGTGGGGAAGTGAGGCCCAGAGAGACGAAGGGCTTAGATCTACCCAGGGACTTTGGCATCTAATTGACACCTGAGGTGCCACAGATCCTCAAAACCTTAGCTCAGCTACTTAACCGTGCAGGTACCTAAATCCCCTTGGCCCCAAAGTTTCTATCAGTGGGCAGGCACAAAACTGCTTAAGTCCTGACAACCCCAAGCTCCTTGGCAGCCTAGCTGATGCCCAAGTCTCCAGAGGCGCTCTGGCCATTGCCCTGCTTATCTCACCTGAGGGGCCTGAGCCCGCGCGTGTTCTCAGAGCATGCCTATTGGGCTGGGCCTTACACAAGAGAAAGCCAGCAGTGACCAGATCAGCAATGTGCTTTGCTGGGGCTGGGACATGTGCATGTCCCAGACTACCCAACTGCCTAGTGGTTAGGGCACTGCCCCAGGTTGTAAGACACCAGTTTTCAAATCCCTGCTCTGCCTGATTTCAAACAGGGACATGAAACCAGGATGCCTGCATCCCAGGGGAGCTCCCAGGCTCCCACACTGTTAAGCATTCTGGGTGCAGGGGGGTCTCCATCTGTCATGTTGATCCTGTGTCTGCTTCATATAAATATTCACTGGCCCAGACAGAAAGACTGACTCTGTAACCAGGTGGTCGGGGCACTTCTTGGGACATGGGAGACTGGAGTTCAAGTCCCTGAACCAAATTACTGGGTGGGCTATTGGCCATCATTGCATGGGGGTCACTCTCTCCTCTCGAGAAAGGGCTGGCCCGGGTCAGCCCTACCTCCAGGAGAGGCGTCATAGCTGCGACTCCCAAATAGAGTTAGGGACTCTATTTGGGACTCCCAAATAAAATACCGTAGAGGGGTGGGGCCTGAGCCCCCACCTTCTCCTCAGCATTTCCTACTGGCTGCCTTAGGCCACTCCCTGCTCAGCTTGCTGGTTTCTGAGAATCCCATTTGTAGGCACCTAACTGTCCCCATGCCTTGTACAGGGAACCGAGGGGCCTAACTCAGGGCTGAGAATTCTACTAGGTGGCAGGGCACCTAAAAATTAGGCACTGCAAATTCCTTTGGGGATCTAGCCCTAAGCGACTTGCCCACAGCCACATCAGGAGCCTGCGGCAGCATCAGGGAAGTGAACTCAAGTTTCCCCAACTCACAGAGTAGCACCCTAACCACCAGATCTCTCTTTGGTTGCTGTTTTCCATCCCAGTGGTGGGGGAAGTGATCACCCAGAGAGAATCTGCAAAGCAATTTGAGAGGAGCACAGCTGTACAAATAGAAGATATTGGAAACGGCATATAAAAAAACCCATATGCAGTAGGCTCTGGCCTAGTGGAAGACTGTGATGTTTGCTCCTGGCATACGTACCTCCCTCCCTTCCATGAGGACAGAACTAAGCGAAACGTGTTCCCCAAGCTTGGCACAATGTTGTTGATTTTTTTCCTTCTTCTTCTTCTGGTGAAAAATCTGATGCCACACTTCGCTCCTGTCTTTGCCTGAAGTGGCGAGAGACCGTGAGGGTGTAATCAACTCTTTTAAAATGATCTTAAACGACAGGCAAATTGATCAAGTGGTAAGTCTCAGCTGCTTTTGCACTTGAACAAACTGGTTTTCTGTGAAAAACAGTGTCTACACTGCCGTTCAATAACATCACTCCTGAAATATGCATACCTGCCTTCATTTCATCACCAAAGTTTGGAAGAAAAGCAGTTTAAAATACACACACAAAATCTGGAGTACCTCATAAATTAATGAAGTTTTCCCAGCTCTAACACCCACCTGTGTAACCAAAGAACAATTGAAAGCCTGTTGTAAGAGTATTTTTGGATTATCATCATCATCACCAACATATATATTGCCCTTGTGCCTAGAAGCCAGCCAGGTCAGGATCCCAATAGGCTCGGTACCGTGCAAACATATAGCCCCTTCCCCAAAGATCTTACTCTGAATATATCACAGTGGTCACTCTCCAGGGTAGGCAGGGCAGCCGATCGTACAGCAATCTGAGCCACATAAGGACCTAGACAGAGTCAGATACAGTGTGCCCTTTACCCACTGCTGTAACTCGCCTCAGAGGACATCTCTGCATGTCAGTTTTGCCTCTTTGCTTTCAGATGTCGACAGCCTCCACTGAGGGACCATTTGGGAAAATTCCTGACAATGTGGAACAGAAGCATCTTCCACTACCTAAAAAGCACCGAGGGACATAAACAAGTGGTAATTCTCACTGAAAAGCCTTAAAGTGAGAATATTTGAAGGCTGTACTTGGAGAGTGTTTATGTGCGATAATCACATTCCAAGGCACCAGCAGAGCAATTGTCAAAGGTGAGTGCTAGCTTTCTGTTAAAAAAATTCCAGCCACTGCCTGTCATTAAAAGCATCAAGTGTCTGATGAAATTTTAAGGGGCCTGATTTTAATCTCCCTTAACCATCCATTCCAGCAGAGTTGGTCCTCACTTACATTCGTATGAGAGAGCAGAATGAGGCCCACTATCATTGGTAAATTAGAAAGTGAAGAACAGGCAAGCACAGACTCTGATCTCAGTTACGCCACTATGTAAACAACTCATGACAGAGGAGTTAGTCCGGATTTACAACTAGTGTAACCAAGAAAAGAATGTGGCTTATTAAACAATAAGTATGGCAAAGTCACAGGCATGCATCTCTCTGGAAAACATGGTCCACTGAGTGGCTGATAAGTAACAGATTAAGATTTTCAAACCAACAAGGTTTAAACAAAAAGGAATAGGGTTTTACAGAACACATGAGACCAATTTTTCATAGCTGGCTGGCTATGCTGCACTTCCTGAATATGCATGGCTCCTTCACGCATGCCAAATGCACAGTTACGTGAACAAAACGAGTATCTTTGCACATAGACAGATAACTTTGCACGTACCCATCTGAAGATGTCAGTACCATTCTGTGCCCAGTACTGCTTCCACGGAGAGCTTTACAATTGACATCAGTGGGAGCAGCTTGATGAATTAATGCAGTCTGAAGCTATATGTATCTGTACCCACAGTCACCCCACCCTGTGAGCAACCCCGTTCAACAACCAGGGGCAACAATCAGCAAGCAAGTCCTTAGCAGCATCATGGTGTCTTTGGCAGGCACATGTCTAGGGAACTAGAGCATGGGACAGGAGGCACAAAGGTGAAATCCTGGCCCCACTGAAGTCAATGAGAGACTTCAGCAGAGCCAGGATTTCACCTAACATCTCCATGCAGATGACACGCTGGGGATCTGAGGTCTGGACACCCTGCTTCTCCCATGGGAAAGCAAATCCTGCCACCATGAGGTCCCAAAATATCAATTTGGAGGGAACTCCGTAAGTGGAACCTCAGGGAGTTTTCCCCTCCCCCGTGCCCTCTTCCCGCAGTGATTCCTGTAGCGGGGCCAGTCTAGCCCTATATGGGTCCATTATAAAGAATAAGCAGCACCTACTGTGTTAATGCCAGTTTAGTCACTGGGACAGCAGTGTTTCGAGTGAGTGTCTCGAAGCCTGGATCGTGCCCAGTAGTAAAATACACCAAAACTAATTGTACTGTATGGATTTTTGTATGTAACTATTTTGGAGTGGAAACCTAAAGAGAGACGATCGATCAGCTGAAAAGTCTGATTTCAGTGAACGGAGCTTTGAGACCAAGCTTGACAAATTGAAGAAAATGATCAAAAATTGAAACACGCTGAATGATTTTCTAGTGTTTGAAATATACAAAATCAGGGTGGCGTGTCAGTGACTGAAGAATATTGAGCAAGGACAGGACTGTACTCTCGCTGGACCAGATTCTGATTTCAGTAACAATGCCATAAATCCAGAGTAATTCCATTTATTTCAGTGGAGCTACACCAGATTTACACTGGTGTGATGTGCAATCAGAGTGTTTGAAATATATTCCTTTAGTGGGACTTTCAGCAGGAGGCAGCATATGATTCTACACGCACACATAAAGCTCCATTGTGAAAAGTAACCTTATTAGATGAAATATTTAAATCTAACGGATGCTGTACTAACCTGTAAACATAATCTGCATTTTTAAACTTCTTGTGTGATCACATTTTAGAAATTTCTTGTACAATGGATACTCTGGGTTTTTAGTGTCAAAGATGGCTCTGCATAAAAATGCTGCCGTATTCTGTAGCTAGAGTAATAGGCAGGTAGATACACACATATATAATCCCCCTCCACCTCTTCCATTCCAAGCACTTTTTTGCACGCAAGGATCTTCCTGGCCTGCGTACATTTTACAGCCATTAAGGCAGTAAATTCATTAAACCAAAAGTGAGTAAGCTCGGGAAGACCCAGTCCCGAGCTCTCCACGGCTCACCCAACAAGCAGACAACAGCACTGATGCCCGCTCACCTGCACAGAAGGAGACAGTACCTCCTGTTGATCAAAAGTGACCACTGCAACCAGTTCAGAAATACCTGGAGGGATTCGAAAGAGAGTCCCATTCAGCTCTTCCTACCTGCAAGGAGGCTAATTGCAATGCCTTAAGGATGGGAAGGGTTACAGGTGGAATCAGGCAGGCATGTGAAAAGTCGGGCAACTCATCCAGGTCATCCACAGGATACCTAGTCACATAACCTTAGAGACAGTTTCACTGCTGCCAGGCCGAGCCCCGGCAACAGACCAAGGACCACTACCAGGAAGATACACTCCAGAGCAGGGCATATGGGGCCGCTAGCAGCCAAGTGTGCGCACCCTGCTTGAAGCCCCATGCACTCCAGTTATTGTGTCACCAGAGACAGGGGAATGATCTCTCCACTGGATCCTCACAAAGTGATTTGAGCAACACACTGGAGAACAAACAAGTCGAGTCCACTTCAGAAAGCCGTCCAGAACACGGTGATGAGAACACAGAGCAGAACAACTGGTCCGAGACACAGAGATGCCCACAGAGCTGTCTGAATAAAGCCCCAGGTTGCCATGGCTCTGGGGGTATAAAATAGATGAAATGGTCGGGGTGAAACAGTAATGTACCACGGACGATTCCTGAAAGGCGCTTGTTAAAATGCGACCACCTTGCAGACGGAAAGCTTGGGAAGATTTCCCTGCCTTTCACTGTTCCTCACCTCTCTGGTCCACAAGCAAATGCACTCAAAGCCTATCAGGTGATGAGCAAACGTGTTGTGGGAGTTTGTGAGCAGGGTGTGAACTCCAGCTGTTTTACTGCACACCCTGTATTTCATTCACAGTGACCCCCTTCTAACGGGCTGGGTTTAGTAGCAGTGAGCAATAACACTAAAATTAGCATTTTCTCTCTCAAGGTTGGCTGCTCCTAGGGCTTCCCTGAAAAGACCATGCCATCCTAGACCTCAGCTCTTGCACCCAGAAAGACAGTTGGATCCCTTGATACCTGTTCTGTTCATTCCCTTTGAAGCACCTGGCATTGGCCGTTGCCGGACCATCGGTCTGACCCAGTATGGCCAGTCTTATGTTCCCTTTCACCAAGACCCATGCACCCTTACATCCAGAGGAGAGTTAATGTACGCACCTGCTAATGAATCAGGAAGAAATAACCAGCATATCCCTGCAGGATTCCAACACTGCTAAAGTGTAGGTCAACAGAAGCTGCTGCCACCCTGTTGAGCTACTGGTTGCATGGGAGGCAGCATTCCCCCTGAAGAGAAAGCAATGAGCCTATCCTGCCAGTCCCATCATTCCCCCTTAAACCTCCTCATTAGGCCTTCACCTGTATCCTTGAGGCCAATGGAGACTATAAGTAGAATAAAGCCTGCAAGATCTGGTCCTTACTAATGACAACTTCCATGCTCCCAAATGAGTGACTGCCTAAGCCAGTGATACTCAGACTGCGGCTCTTGAGCCATGAGTCCCTCTAATGTGTCTCCTGTGGCTCTTTGCAACACAATATTAAACCACTGTGTGATTTAATTATTAACTAATCTAAGTTATTAACCAATCAGAATGCTTTTACTGTGTTATTAACCAACAGTAGTTGATAAAATACTTGGTCAGGCATTTTGCTGGGAGAATTTTTATATATATATATACACACACACACATATACATACACACACTCTTTATATAAAACTAAATATTTAAATATGATATATAGTACTATAGTATATTAAAAATGAATTCACATGACTGTGGCTCTTTTGAATAATGTTAATCGCTAATTTGACTCCTGAACCACTGAGGTCTGAGCATCACTGGGCTACACTAGGCTCATTAGAAGTGAGGAGAGGAACAGAAAAACAGGAAGGGGAACCACGTTGTGGCTGAAATTCAATAAATTTGTGCACTGCTCCCCATCTTATAGCTGGCAAGGGTAAAAGGCGAAGAGAGTGGACAAACAGATTTCCCTCAAGGAAACATATTGCATTCTCTCCTCGTTATAACTAGAGGGGAGATGTGGAATATTCTCATTACCTAGAAGTAAAGAGGAGCTGCCAGATGCTTTGAGTAAGATCATTTTAAAATATTCTCCCTATTATGGGTAAACATCAAAGTGTTTGGAAGTTTATTTAAGCAAAAGGACCCAAACCTCAGCAGTACAGGATCTGAACCTCTTGGCTCTGCAGAACCAGGGCTGGCAGTCTCAGACTGAGAGGCTTGCGCATCAAATTCCCTTTGGCTTCTGCTTCTAAGCAGGTCAGGAATGTGCACAAAGTCCACTTTCTTGTAGCCCTTTGGCATTTCACCTTCTGCTTCTACACAGAACCAGCTGATGCAGACGCAAAGATACCCATCGGATATAATGAAGGCTGGGGCGGAGTTCTGAATATTTCCAAGCCTCACAGAAAATTTGAACTTCAGGTGAAGTTTTGTGATGCCCAGAAAGTGCAGCTCACAGACCATAGACTGTCCTGTCATCTACAACCCATGGCCGATGGGCATGACACAGGCCAGCTCTAGTGTGCAGCTAGCCAAGGTGAACAGGTGCACTAGATTAGACAGGCCAAAGAGAAGAGTGGGACTGTGAGGTTTCAGAGTAGCAGCCGTGTTAGTCTGTATCCGTAAAAAGAGCAGGAGGACTTGTGGCACCTTAGAGACTAACAAATTTATTTGAGCATAAGCTTTCGTGAGCTACAGCTCACTTCATCGGACGCATACAGTGGAAAATACAGTGGGGAGATTTTATATACACAGAGAACATGAAACAATAGGTGTTACCATACAGACTGTAACCCATTGTTTCATGTTCTCTGTGTATATAAAATCTCCCCACTGTATTTTCCACTGTATGCGTCCGATGAAGTGAGCTGTAGCTCACGAAAGCTTATGCTCAAATAAATTGGTTAGTCTCTAAGGTGCCACAAGTCCTCCTGCTCTTTTTACGGACTGTGAGGTGTTCACCAAACACCAGCCTGAACTGGAACTGCACTGCTCCTTTCCAAAGGCCACAGAGTAGTTTGAAGAGCAGAGGTAGAACGTTACAGAAGTCGGCTAAGATGGTACATTTCCAGCAACAAAGCGGGTTTTCATATGTATAAAAGAGTCAGGAAGGAGAGTGAGTTTGGGGGGGAAGGGGGGCGGAGGGTGAGAAAACCTGGATTTGTGCTGGAAGTGGCCCAACTTGATTATCATACACATTGTAAGGAGAGCGATCACTTTAGATAAGCTATTAGCAGCAGGAGAGTGGGGTGGGAGGAGGTATTGTTTCATGGTCTCTGTGTATATAATGTCTTCTGCAGTTTCCACAGTACGCATCTGATGAAGTGAGCTGTAGCTCACGAAAGCTTATGCTCAAATAAATTGGTTAGTCTCTAAGGTGCCACAAGTCCTCCTTTTCTTTTTGCGAATACAGACTAACAAGGCTGCTACTCTGAAAGAAAGGAGATGCACATTACAATGAGTAAGAAAAAAACCCCACTCCATTGCTACTACTGTAGAGACAGGCAGCAGCAGTGGGTTTCAACCTGTGGTCCGTGGACCCCTGTGGGTCTGCAGACGATATATAAGATTTCCAAAAGGATCCACACCTCTATTTGAAATTTTTTAAAGAGTCCACAAATGCAAACCACTGGTCTCCCGCTCTAACTCTAATGAAATCAACCGCTGGGTCTTACTCCGGCAATTAATATTTCAAAGAGTCAAAAGCTTGCAAAGGACTATTGCATGTAACAAACACAATGACACTGCCCAGGCGTCCCCCACCCCGGCTATGTCTGTTGACTGGGGTGGGGGGATGTTAAGCTTTGGCAAGCAGAGAGTCCCAGGTCTGTTTTCTCACGTCCCCCAGGGCGAGCTGAACAAACACTTTTGCTCGCCTTGCTGGGGAGAGAAATGTAATTTGTACCTCGCTATCTGTGAATTGGCAGCCGGACTGGGGATTAGGGAAAGTTTCCCCCAACTGATTCTCCCAGGACAGGCTCCGCGGTGGCGCAGAGAGGAAGGTTTAAGTGCAGAGATGCGGAGAGGGACCCAATGCCATGGAGAAGACTGCCGAGCTTTCCTGTCCTCTAGGGCTATGGGGTTCGACTTCTGCCTGCCCCTTCCTCTTCTTTCCCCCCGGGAAGGCGCATATCCAGGAGGGCTGAAAGCTGACTCCCTTCGCAGTTACGAGCATTTTCCCATTCTCTGCACCCATAACTCAAGGGTCCTTATTGAAATCTGTCCTGTTTGCATACAAAGACTCCTTGTGTCCCAGGTCATAGTGGTAACTGGGCTTCTACATTCACATCATAAGGCTCACTCATATTTAATCTGAAATCCTTCAATAACTAAACATTCAGCGCGAGTGTTTCCAAGCAAAATGCCTGCAACCCAGAGTGACAGCCGTGCGGCTCAATGGTCAATAAAAATAGAAGAACTACAGCGCTATTTCGGCACCGGCGCATCTACATTCAACTTGTTTTTAACTACCATTATTTCGTACTAAACCGCTGTGCGGGACCCCACGCCCCCAGTGGCGAGTTCAGCTGTTCCAGGAGAAGGTCCTTCGAGACTTCTGCAAGAGCCTGGGATGGGATGTTCGCCCCAAAGCCACCAAGAGGCAATCTGACCCCTTCCCCAGATCGGAGGGGGGACCCAAAATAAAACGCTGCTCTCACGCTCGATTGCAAACCATAATGCAGGGATATTATATAGTTTAAAGTCGGTTGCTTTCAAAACACGAATTAATTGGCTCCTCTGCTATTGACCTGAAACCCTGCAAGATGCTCAGATCCGCAGGGGAGACGCTCAGAGCCCTCAACTCCCCACTCAGGTAAGCTTGCAGGATCAGAGCCTAAATATGCTAGCAAATATGCTACCGGTGGGTCGAGGCTTTAGTCTTGCAAGAGTAGTCCCCCTGGGCTCAGTGGGGCATCAGTTGTTTTAAAGCAGAACCCCCATTGTCTGCAAAGATACATGAATGCGGGCCCACGGGGACTAGTCCGCTTGAGTTAAAGCCAGGCTTTGTGGGATGGGGGACCTTTCTTTTCCAGCGATTCCTGAACCCTTGTTGCTCTTTATCAAGCCAAGAAAAGCAGGCAACACCCTGCGTCCTGGCCAATCTCCTTACAGCCAGGAAAGGTGGCACTAGCATCAGGTCACCTACGAGTTTTAAATTCCTGGGATTTCTTTCTCTGCGACAACGGGGAGAGTGTCCGGTGAGCATTTCCCACCAGGGAGTCTTCACCGAGCGCGCAGCGACCCCCCCCCGCCCCCCCCCCCCAGGTACAGTCGGGATCTTTACGCTTCTGCTCACTCGCTTTTCGCTAACTCTGCCCTTGCCCCAGAGCGGTGACATCAGTAACTTTCCCCAGGATTTCTTGTAAACACACAGCGGTCTGTGTTTCCCTCCAGAAGGTTGCAAAGCCCTCGGGATTCGGGGCTGTCCCTGCCGCTCGGTGGGAGGATGCCGGGGCCCCACCGCCAGTGGGATTGGCAAGCCTGGGGCTGGCAGCCCGGGAGAAATCCAGCCGGCTTCATGCTACCTGCGACCCCACCCCTCACATCTCCCCACCGCTGGCGGAGGCAGTGCCAGACCCTCAATTTGCCAGCCCTCCTCCAGCCGTGCCGCCTTGGGTGTCCCGCAGCTCGCCAGAGGGGAGGGGAGGCGGGAAAGCGTTCCCGTGCCCCGAGGGGGAGGCAGGGGTGGGAGAGAAGGCGACAGAGCCCAGCAGGTGGGTGGAAAACCCTCCCACCGCCTTCCCGACTGGGAAAGCTGGAGCGAGCTTTGCCAGGGGTCGGGCAGGGCTTGGGTGGGTGGGGGGGAGGTCGCCCCCCCCCGGGACCTGAACGAGGGCTGCTATTTCGGGCACCCCCCCCCAAGGAAAATGAACCCCAGGACCGTAGTGGGGGAGAGGGGCCAGCCCAGGAAGGGACTGTCACACCAATGGACAGTGTGGGAGGAGCTGCCCCCCCCCGCCCCAGGGTGAGAGATCCGGGCCCCCCCCCAGCCTCCTCAGTCCCCTGCGGACAGTTCGCAGCCGCGGGGGGGGGGTGATTCCGCCTTAAGTTTATTTGCGTCACTTCGCTTTGCCCTGCTCGTCCCCCTCCAGCGCCGCGAGCCGGGGGACGGAGGCGCCCGGCGAAGGTCACGCGTGGGAACGGACACGCCAGCCAGCCCCATCCTCCCCGGGGCACACGGGACACCCCGGCCCCGCCGCGCGCGCGCACCCCCCCCCCCCGCACATGCCCCACGCGTGTCCAGCCCGCAGCCTCCGCGCGCGGGGGGGGGCCCACACGTGAAACCCCCGCCACAACAACGAGGAAAAACTTCGCGGGGTTTTTTTTGTTTGTATTTTTTGTTTTTTTACCTTCGCACAGCAGGGCGGCCAGCGCCAACGCCAACGCGGGGCACCTGGGCACCATCCTCTCTGCTCCATCCCCAGCAGTCATGGTGCGGAGTTATTCGCAAGGGGAGGGGGGTGTGGCGGATTGAGGGGGGGGTCTGAGTAAACAGATCCCCCTCCCCCCCCTTGTGGTTAAACCACCCCCCAAAAAAAAAACCCCTAAAGAAGCGGCTCCGGCCCGCCAGCGATGACCACAGCCCCCGGGAAAGCCGAGCCCCCTGGGGCAGGGCCGGGGCGCAGCAGCCCGTCCTCCCGGGCGCACGGCGGCTGGCCCCGCGGTCTCCGCTCCTCCCAGCGCCGCGGGGAACCCTCGCCCATCCCCGGGCGCCGCGGGTGCTTGCAAATCCTCCCCGGCGGCCGGGCTCCACCCCGGCGGCTGGTCCCCGGCGCGTCCCGCCCCCCCCCCCCCAGCCCCAGCCTGCGGCCGGAGCCCAGCCCGGGCGGCTGCGGCGCTTCAGCCGGGGACCGCCCGTCTCACCTCCGAGCGGGGCGCATCTGCGAGCGGCGCCAGGATCCCCCCCCAACTCCCCCCAACTCCCGGGCTACAGCGCGGGGGGGCTGCGAGTGACGAGCCGGCAGCGCCAATGGAAGGGGGGTGGGCTGGGAAACGGGGCAGGCGGGGGGGGGGAGGAAGGGGGGCGGACACCCTGGGAACCCCCGGGAGTTGCGGGGGGAGGGGAATCGCCTTTACCTGCCTGGGCTGTAGCCCGAAGGGGAGCGGGGGGAGCCAGCGAGGCTCTGGCTCGGGGAAAGGGGGGGGGATTCAGGGGGGCGGGGGCAGACTGGCCGCTGCCCAGCTGTGCTAGCCCCTCTCCCGGGCAGCCCGCGGATCCCCTGCCCCGGGACAGGCCTGGGGGCTGCGGCTGGATGGATCAACCCTCGGGAGAAGGGCACAGGACGGGGTGGGGGGGCACCATGGAGGAGCAGCCTGGGGAGAAGCGGGGGAGGGGGGGGGCGATCTCAGCCAGGCTGGCCCCAGCCTGGGAAACCACCGTGGGGAGGCCGGGAGAAGCGGATGCTCGGGAAGTTGTTCAGCTCCGCCGTGCAGGGGGGTGGGGGGCACCCCGCGGAGCCCCCGAGCGCCTCCTGCCCGCCCGGGGGAGCGCAGGGGCCGCCCCCCGCTGGGTCCCGCCGCGGCCCTCGCTCTCGGCCGGAGGAAGCGCCGCATTCAGGGGGTTCATAACAGCCCCCGGCTGGGCTCCTGGCCGCTCTCGGGGTCGCTCCCAGCGCCGCCGGGGGGGGCTCAGCCCAAGCCTGGGAGGGGCCCCCATTGCTAGGGCGGGGGGAGGTTTGATTGCTGAGCAGGTGCGGAGCGGCTTGCCCTAGGAGAGGCCAAATCCAGGCCAGTCTCCCCTGGTGAGCTGAGATCCATAGGGCAGGACCGAGTCCAGGATTTCTTGGGGCGGGGGAAGGCGCTTTCATGGGACAGTCAGTATCAGCCTGAGGCTGGTTTCCCGGCAGGCTGGCTTTCTCCCGTCTCTGGCTTTGGGGGCCCAGGCCAGTTCCCAGGAGAGCCGGATACCTGCCCAGGGGGAGCCGCTGCCCTGAACTCACTGGCTGGGGTTCCAACAGGTGCAAGAGAGAGGCGCAAACAAGGCCCAGGCTCTTCCCATTGCGCTCTTGGCACAAAACTCCCCTGGGCCATAGACCACCTGGCCAGAGAGCTGGTTTCAAACCAGCTCCTTCGGCAGAGCGTAGTTAAGGCAGGGTCCTGATTAAAAAACAACTAGAGCCCGTGCTTGAGTTTGAACCCACCGTAATTCTAGATGTTTGTCACACTGCCTCTTGGTAACTACTGAGCGGTGCCTAGCTGTTCAGAAGGTCCTGGGCCACCATGAAAAGCTGTCTCCCTGCAGAAAAAGGAAACTTACTGCAGAAGGATTGAGGCTATTCTTTATTAAGGTGACAGTAACCCTCAGGCTGTACAAACATGTAGCAAAACACAGCCCCTACCCCCCAACAGAGCTGCAATCTGTACAAAATAATCAGCAGGTGATGGAAAATACCAAAAGCTAACCACAGATGTTGGGATTTTTTGCTCTGATTTCTCTGGGTGACTGTCCCCACCCCTCTTTTCATTGTGGTCACACTAGATTGAGCGGGTGAGTGGATGCCCCCAAGATAAGGATGGACCTGCTGCAGCAATTTCTGAAGAAGCCTTTTATTAGCTAAATGTGTCGCAGGCCTTCTGCGGTGGAGGAATGTAAAATGGCCCGTTCCAGAGAGCAGCAAGAATGCATGAAGGCACAGTTGCGTTGGGCCTGGCTTTTCTTTATACTGTGTGCCTCAGACAGGGGATATCAGGTGCATGGTGTGACTCACCAACCGGGGGCTTTTGCATGGCACCACCAACCTCAGGAATCAAGTGAGCTGTAGCTCACGAAAGCTTATGCTCAAATAAATTTGTTAGTTTCTAAGGTGCCACAAGTCCTCACCTGCTCTTTTAACCTCCAGAATGATTCAGAGGCAGCTCTGGGAATGTTCAAAAGCTGCAGCCCGCAACTTTGCCTTCCACCCCCAAAAGCAAAGCTAAGGGCATCACCGCCTGCCTTCCTTGGGTGCCCAGCACTCCCACCGAGTTAAAGCAATGCCACAGGGAGCCTTTTGTGCGCTGTTGAAGGGATGCAAGTCAATTAAGAACTGCACAAAATGGCAAATCAATCCTCTACGCTTTTCGGGTCCTCTGGATTCACAACTGCACACTCTCAAAGCAATAATATCAAGCACTACAATGGAAGAGAGACCAAGGGACAGCAGCTGTCCGGGAGCACAAAGCTTCTCTCTCTCTTCTCCCCCTGGAGAAACCCCTTTGAGAACAGAATTCTACTTTTTGTTTTGCTTTCACATATTGACGTTGTTTTTCACCATCAGCATCACCCTGAGAAATCCTCCCCAGGCTAAACCCCATATATCCATAGCAGCCACTGCTGTGTTTAAAAGGTACCAGCTTATTTTGCCATATTTCTATAGCGGTGTCCCACGCACCCAGTCAAAGTTTAGTGCCCTATGGGTGTTCCAATGGGGAGTAGAAACTGGTGGTAGTCTGGTATTTCTTTGATGTAGTGTTGTTTATTTACAAAGAAATTACAAAGTCCTGTTTCTCTGAAGCAAAGAAAATCAAGTAGCAGGAAATGGCTTCTTTTGCTTAGAGCAAGTGAACACTTTTCAGCCTGCATTCCTGACACAAAAATCTCTCCCCGGTTTTCTTGCAGTGTCAGCCATTCTCCTTTCCGTTGCTCCTTTAGGCAGTCTTTCTCTCTCTCATTCTCTCCTGTTTTTCTTCTCTGTTCTCGGTTTCTTCATGTTCTACCTTCCTGCACGCACCCCCAAAACAATATTCAGTCAAAGCTCCAGCATGGGTTCACACACTCTTTTTGTCTAAGGTGTGGGGCCTGTTTTCATCCCTCATCCAATCACACCCCTGGGCAGAGTCCCTTGGGCAATGCCCATTGACACCTTTGAGGAGTCGTGGGCGCTGTCAGGGTTTCTCTGCTCCGTGTCCTCCTCCGGGTCCCTGAGTTTTAACCCTCACTCCCCTCCCTATTTTCCCATTTGTTGTCCCCAGTACTCACTTGAAGCCTGGATCCAATGGCTCCTCCTCCTCAATGGAGGGGGTGGGCCTATACTTTGGGCAGGCCCACCTGTCCTAGCACATAGATGGGAGGTTATGCTTTCAGTTATTAGAACTGAAGGGTGAGTTCATATCTATCAAACTCAATCCCATAACACGGTGTTACCCAGCTCATAACACTGGTTATAAAGAGTGGTTTGTTTTTCAGATGGCCTCTCCCAGCCCATACAAGCCCAAATGTAACTAACATCCTCTTCCCACAAACAGATGAAATGACATCCACTGGATTTTATATGACTAAATATGTATGTAGTTTTCAAAAGTAAAAAGGGTCCAATTACATTTTCAGAGAATTTGGGGCATTTGATAGTATAATTTCTTTGCTTTCATAAAATACTAAACCATGTATTAAAATACTCAATTTGGCCATGAGCATCTTCAGAGCCACTGTTAATAGATGCCCAAATTTAAGACAAAAGAATCTGCCGCTCCACTTGGAGGAGAATGTGTGTGAACAGCACCCTGACAGCTGAGCATCGTCAATCCCGCCTGATTGATTTTTGGTTTTGAAGCATGTTGATCTACCCAGAAAAAGCAGAGAAACAACAAGGGCATCCTTCCATGAGAATGGTGCAAGAAACCTCGCATCCCTAATCTACAGGTGGCAGGATGGCCAAACTACCCAAGGCAATGCTGCACAACAGCACTGGGATTAAATTCTGAGTCAGAGCCTGACCTCCTGTATATTCCATTCTTACTACCATGTCTCATTTTATGCATGAAGCTATAAGATTTCTTACCCCTCTTTTAACTGCAGCAGTTAAAACGTATAATGGCTCCCCCTACGAATCATTTTGCTGCAGTTTCAAATAGGGCTTCTTCTGACAGCCGGCTTTTGGGAAGTGCTGTATTTATGCATGTTGCCTCTTTCCTAAGCATGAATTTAAACCGGCAAACGTTTCCAACTGCGAGCCTAGGAACACACTAGAGGGGAAGGTTCAGCCTTGGAGTCTGAATTTTAAAAGCTTAGGGTTTACTTATAAAAATTTTGGTTCTGATGCAGGGATGCAAGAGGCTGCATTGTATTTTGAATCCTAACTTTAGTCACTAAATCCAAGCCAGGTTGTTTTTCAGTTCAATAAATAAAGCAGAGGTTTCCAAGAAGCAGCTGGCACACTGGTGTGGATTTTTGAGACAACCTACTTTGTCCATAAACAGCATTCTCCTTTCCTTTTGCACAGCTTTTGTGGTTAAACACTTTTTCTTTTTTCTTTGTCTGAGGGTTGCTAAATGTTGGCAAAGCTTCATTTTTATTTCAAGATAAAACAAAGAGTTTTTATTTCCAAGGGGGCTTTGCAAGGAAAGGGGGGAAGTAAAGCAAAATCCCCCTCCGTTGGGATCTATTTGGGAACAATACTTAACAGGTGGGATTACTCACTGTAAATAAAAAGGGCAAAAGTACTGGCTGTGAATTTGTTGCTCTTGAGAAGGAGGCGCTGACTTCACTGGTTAGGCAGCCAGTTGCTTTGTAAAGTCTAGCAGAGCAAGACAGCCCAGCTGTGCAATCCCAGCCTGGATCCACGCCAGTAGAAATCCCACTTTTAACAAACTGGGCCAACTTGGTGTGTTTGCAAAACAAACATCTACTAGGGACTAGGTGAAGACCACCAAACCGATTTCGCTGAGCCCCAAATATACTGAGCTCCTGGCGGTAGCAGTAAAATGTTTTTAGTGCATTAGCCCGCTGGGTCACCAAATCACCTCACCCTAATGTAAAATTAAAATTAGCTCAGATAGTGGGAACAATAGATGACATCTGCAATTGATCTCCTCCAGCTCCGAACTGACTAATGCAGATCCTCACTGCCATCATCCTTCGCTGCAAAAAACCCCCACAAAAACAAAAAAGCATTGTTCTCTACAATATCACTCTTGCCTCTGTTCAAGAGAACTTAATTATTCGGAGTCCCCAGCTCCTGGGCAGAATTTGTCACATCTGTGAATGTTCCATAATGTAGGTGTGCGCCATTTGCCTCTGCAAAACCGGAGAGAGAAGAGATTGCACGGTCACATGTCTTGGAATGAGTGTTATTGACATGACACAGCCACACAGTGTAAGAAAAGCAGGCAATAGGCAGCCCTTTCAGTGGCACGTGGCAGCAGCATCTTTGTAAGCAGAGGGAAGAGCTGAACTCGTTTCTCTGCACATGTATTGCTTTGCCTTGCTCTGCAAAACCTGCCTTGCTCTGGGTCCCTCCCTGTTCCTTGCTTTCACAGGGACTCCCTTGCGGGAGACAGAAGAAAGTCTCAGTCCCACACAGCATCTAAATGCAGATCAACAGGGTCCCCCTCCATTCCCCCAGCAGGCTGCAGTAGCTATCGATAAGAGGTTTCAGAGTAACAGCCGTGTTAGTCTGTATTTGCAAAAAGGAAAGGAGGACTTGTGTCACCTTAGAGACTAACCAATTTATTGGAGCATAAGCTTTCGTGAGCTAGCTGTAGCTCACGAAAGCTTATGCTCAAATCAATTGGTTAGTCTCTAAGGTGCCACAAGTCCTCCTTTTCTTTTATCGATAAGAGGTTACACTAGAAGCTAACATGTACTTTGGGATACAGCAGGAGACACGGGTCCATCCTGCACTGCAAATTTCCACAGTCCAGCTGGGAGGGAATAGGGTGTGTTGATTACACTTCTTCATCTAGATAAATATCAATGGTCCATCCCTATCGCTTAAGTGCAGAAAAGGCAGAATGACCACCTCTGCACCATGGCCTAGCTGCAGTTCCAGGGCTGCCGGGGTCCTGGGAAAACGTCTCCCGATTTTTGCTTTGATTAGGAGTTAAAATATTTTTAATTACCTAGAGTCTCCCCAGCAAACTGAAGGATTTTTTCTTGCAGGCTAAAAGGCAGTGTCTGGGTGGTCACAATCCAGGACCTGAGCTTTTCCTGTGCATCTGTCCTTACTCAACAGGCCAAGATACTGCTTATTGATAAAAGAGCAAGATTCCCCTCTAGTGGTCATTCTCATTATTGCTGGAAGGAAAAAAACCAGACAACTGTGGTGCAAAAATCTCTCACATAGATGTGCAAAAAAAAAAAATCTCTCTCTCTCACACACACACAGAGTAAAAAAAATCCTAAAACTAATAATAAATTCCCTCAAATGTGTTTCAATTTAAAAAAAAATCAAACTACTAGATGCTTCCTGAGCTGCCCTTGAAAAAAATTCACTGGCTCTATCCCCTGCATCCAAAAATCTTCTGCAGGAACAAAAGTTTCAATATTCACTAAAAAGCAAACCTGAGTCCTTTAAGGATTGAGTTTTTAATGTGATTACAACAAAACTGCTGGGAGAGAAAAAGGAAAGAGCAGTTTAACAAAACCTATGCCCCTGGGTTCTTCCATGCTTTTGTAAACATGTCTCTGGGTTTTTCTTTTCCCCTTTTCACATGCGCCAGCTTTTCTGTAGCACATCCTGTTTGCCTCCTTAGCAGCTATTATTGTCATAAAATTTTTAAGTTTTATGTTTTACCGCTCCATGCAAACGGAAACGAGAATCAATGCTTATCTTTCATAAGGGGAAAATGAAATGGTATGTAATTGTGAGACTCGGAGAAATAAAAGAAGTCCAATTCATTCAAGAAGAATTAGGCCAAGGCAAGTAAAAGGAAACTCAGAGGTTTAAATTTCCTTAAGGAAACACAGGGTTAATTAAAAGAACTCACTGCAATAATAAAGATCACCTTGCTGTCTTATCTTTTATTCACCATAATAAAATATTATATGGCACATTTAGCTGCTAACTCAGCTTTAATGGGCCCAAAATAAGTTTAATTGGATATGTTGCACATTGTTCAACATCCTGTTTCTTTCCCAGAAAAGAGACTAGCTACTGGCAATCAGTCAAGTGGTGATAAGGAAGCTAATGTTACTGACCTAAGGTAAACTTGCCCTTGACCTGGATTCCCTCAATGACTAAGGCTTCCTTGAGTTAAAACAGAGAAGAAAGGAATCAATTCTTGTTTCTCTGGAATTAGGTGAAGTATCCACTTTCTTCCTTGAATATCTGTTTTTAGCACCTACAAATGTAAGACGTTCCACAACATTTTCCCCCTTCCCTTAGAAGTAGTAAACAGTTATTTGCTAACTCCCACATACTCTAGGTGAAAAGAAAAGGAGTACTAGTGGCACCTTAGAGACTAACCAATTTATTTGAGCATGAGCTTTCGTGAGCTACAGCTCACTTCATCAGATGTACTCCAGGGTACTGTACAAACAAAAATGCATTGCTCTGCCCCAAAGAGGTTACTAGCATACTTCTCCAGAGTCTCCCCCTTACCTATAAAAACCAACATAATTCCATGTCCTTCATTAGCTTCTCCTAATCCTATCTTTGAGTCTTGTTCCATACTGCCCAAAATATTGTGAGCAACCTTCCAATCCCAGTGCTCTAACCTTCCCTTTCACCCCATCTCTTCTTATTCAAATCCCTTTGAAAGGTTCGTTTTTTTCCCAGCCCCTGCCAAAATAGTAACCCACAGCAATCAAGGACCTTCCCCTCCCTTAAATAGGAGAAATAGCAAGACCGGACAAGAGCAGAGTATCTGGAAATCCTCCCATTATTGTTATGAATTTTTCAATTAAAAAGAAAACCTAACTAGTATTGAGAGGCAAGATAGATCCAGAGATTCTGAAAACCTCTGATGAGTTAATCAGGAAGTTTCAACTTATATATGTAACAATGTAACTGGCTGATAGTGATCAGTGGGATTCTATTAGTTGCATACATGATTCTTTGGATCAGCATCTTCCCATACCTGGGGGAGAATATAAATAATAACTATGTAGGCCTGGGTAGTCAATAGGTGGACAGCAGGCCAAATCTGGACTGCCAGATGCTTTTGAATGGACTCTGAATTATTTTTATTTACTAATTATTATTATTTTTTATTATTTTCTCTGCACTCGGGACCTTCACTATACCTTGTCCAAGAAATTTGGACCTAGACAAAAAATAATTGACTACCCCTGAAGGGGGTTTCTCAACCAGTCATGAACTTTCTTGTTGTAAGTATAACGCTTTTGTTTTACATTTCTTCTACAGAGACCTTTGACTGCAACATAAAACCATTCAGCCAGCTAATAAGAGGGGAAATGGTCTCATTTGTATTTACAAGTTGTGAAATGGGTTTCCCCCATTAACACGTCTCTTTCATTTTCTTGTGGACAAACATATTTGTCTTGCACTAGATGGTATGATGGGATAACATGATTTTGGTAATTAATTGATCTTTAAATATTCATGGTAAATAGGCCCAATGGCCTGTGATGGGATGTTAGATGGGGTGGGTTCTGAGTTACTACAGAAAATTCTTTCCTGGGTATCTGGCTGGTGAATCTTGCCCATATGCTCAGGGTTTAGCTGATCGCCATATTTGGGGTCGGGAAGGAATTTTCCTCCAGGGCAGATTGAAAGAGGCCCTGGAGGTTTTTCACCTTCCTCTGTAGCATGGGGCAGCTCACTTCATTGGATGCATACAGTGGAAAATATAGTGGGGAGATTTTATATACACAGAGAGCATGAAACAATGGGTGTTACCATACAGCCTGTAACAAGAGTGATCAGGAAAGGTGAGCTATTACCAGCAGGAGAGCAGGGGTTGGGGGGTGTTGAAGGACCTTTTGTAGTGATAATCAAGGTGGGCCATTTCCAGCACTTTACAAGAACAGTAGGAGGGGAAATAAATAAAGGGAAATAGTTTTACTTTGTGTAATGACCCATCCACCCTCAGTCTTTATTCAAGCCTAAGTTAATTGTATCCAGTTTGCAAATTAATTCCGATTCAGCAATCTTTCGTTGGAGTCTGGTTTTGAAATTTTTTTGTTGAAGAATTGCCACTTTTAGGTCTGTAATCGAGTGACCAAAGAGATTGAAGTGTTCTCCGACTGGTTTTTGAATGTTATAATTCTTGACGTCTGATTTGTGTCCATTTATTCTTTTACATAGTGACTGTCCAGTCTGGCCAATGTACATGGTAGAGGGGCATTGCTGGCATATGATGGCATATATCACATTGGTAGATGTGCAGGTGAACGAGCCTCTGATAGTGTGGCTGATGTGATTAGGACCTATGATGGTGTCCCCTGGATAGATATGTGGACACAGTTGGCAACGGGCTTTGTTGCAAGGATAGGTTCCTGGGTTAATGGTTCTGTTGTGTGGTATGTGGTTGCTGGTGAGTATTTGCTTCAGGTTGGAGGGCTGTCTGTAAGCAAGGACGGGCCTGTCACCCAAGATCTGTGAGAGTGATGGGTCGTCCTTCAGGATAGGTTGTAGATCCTTGATGATGCGTTGGAGAGGTTTTAGTTGGGGGCTGAAGGTGATGGCTAGTGGCGTTCTGTTATTTTCTTTGTTGGCCTGTCCTGTAGTAGGTAACTTCTGGGTACTCTTCGGGCTCTGTCAATCTGTTTCTTCACTTCAGCAGATGGGTATTGAAGTTGTAAGAATGCTTGATAGAGATCTTGTAGGTGCTTGTCTCTGTCTGAGGGGTTGGAGCAAATGCGGTTGTATCGTAGAGCTTGGCTGTAGACAATGGATCATGTGGTGTGGTCTGGATGAAAGCTGGAGGCATGTAGGTAAGTACAGCAGTCAGTAGGTTTCCGGTATAGGGTGATGTTTATGTGACCATCGCTTATTAGCACTGTAGTGTCCAGGAAGTGGATCTCTTGTGTGGACTGCTCCAGGCTGAGGTTGATGGTGGGATGGAAATGGTTGAAATCATGGTGGAATTCCTCAAGGGCTTCTTTTCCATGGGTCCAGATGATGAAGATGTCATCATTGTAACGTAAGTAGAGAAGGAGCATTAGGGGACGAGAGCTGAGGAAGCGTTGTTCTAAGTCAGTCATAAAAATGTTGGCATACTGTGGGGCCATGCGGGTACCCATAGCAGTGCCACTGATCTGAAGGTATACATTGTCCCCAAATGTGAAATAGTTATGGGTGAGGACAAAGTCACAAAGTTCAGCCACCAGGTTAGCCGTGTACATAAAATCTCCCCCCTATATTTTCCACTGTATGCATCCAATGAAGTGAGCTGTAGCTCACAAAAGCTTATGCTCTAATAAATTTGTTCGTCTCTAAGGTGCCACAAGTACTCCTTTTCTTTTTACGGATACAGACTAACACGGCTGCTACTCTGAAATCTGGTAGGGAAGTTACTTCTCTTATAGAGGCTATTGGGGATTGTTTCAGGCATTTTCAGCATCAGAGCACAAAGAGATATAGAGAATCCAGCGAGTCACTAAGTACAGGGACAGTCTGGATTTATTTTCCTCATTAAGTCTAAAGCAGTAGGTGTGAGACATCAGCAACACCACCAGAAGGGGATTATTGGGGAATAACCCCCGCCAAGAAGTGTTGCACCTCAATCAATGCAATAAATAGTTACAGATGCTAAAACATGGCCATTCTCATCAAAGCATCAGAACAACGAATGCTTATTGACTGAGCCTGCTCAATCTGTCCGAGCTTCTGGTTTCTGTATCAGTGGCTGAGCTGCTTTCAAGTGCCTTGGCTGGCTTAGAGCGAGTCTTGTCTTTGCACGTTCTTCTGGTGTGAGAGCAGCACAAGCAAACTGACGAGACACTGTGGAAGCAGCCAAGACACACAAAGCTGTGGCTGCCATGCACTGGCTTTTCCACATCTGGTTCTTCAAATAAATCTTTTCCCAAGACAGTTTTTTTTAAATGATGCTGGTATGCTGTTGATTGAGTTTTCCTTGTGCCCAAGGGATTTTCACACACGTAAGCAAACTGTATATGAATGATGGGAAAGAATTTGGAACATCACTAAGTCTGGGGGTTTTATTCACCGGAATCTCAGAATATAGTTTCGGGAATGCCCCAGGTTAAACAGTAAGGCTGAGAAATAGGCTGAGGATGGTAAGTGCCCAAGTCCCATTGAAGTCAATGGGATTTAGGCACCAATTCTCATAGCACCTTAGAAAATGCCAGGCTAAGATCATGCACTCTTGGGATGTTCGATAAATAGAAAATATTGGAACATGGCTGTAAGCTTGAATATCATTAATGATGGGAGAGTGTCAGAAATGTCACCATTTGTCTGAACAAAATCTGATCTAATCAGCCAAAAATCCACTCCCACCCCCTCTTTGCTCTGCCAAACTGGGGCGGAAATCTAAAGAGAAAAGGCTCTCCCATATGGTACCCAGTACCTTCCCTCATGCTTCTGTATTTCAGTACTTCATCTGGTCCTCTGGAACCTGGGGGAATCATGGCAGTGAAAAACAACAGGCAGGAGACCGTAAAAGGACCTTTTTTCAAACTTCAGAAAAGTGTGATTTGAGTTTGGGGCTCCAGCCAGGACCTGAACCAATCAAGCTCATGCCTAAACATCTCTCATATAACCAGGGCAGAACTTCTAATTGAATTCTGTGCCTTTTTTCTGAGCCCAGATGCAAGAAGGAACAAAATAAAGGAAAAGTGACATTCAGTTTGGACACTGACCAGGATTGCAGCTGTTCAACATAACCCACGGTTTCAAAATAATAATAGTGTTGTCTGGATGGACAGAAAAGGGGATTAGGTGTCAGAACTCCTGGGTTCTGTTCACAGTTCTGCCACAGAGTCAATATGTGACCATGGGCAAGTCACTTAACCCCCCTGGGCCTCAATTTACCCCCTTTTTTAAAGGGGGATAATCCTGTGATGCCTAAGGAACTAGTGTTTGCAAAGTGCTTTGAGATTCTTGGAGGAAGTGTGCTGTAGAATTGCAGAGCCGTAGTACTGGTAATTATTACTACTTTTGGTATTTGAACTTCGATGGCTAGTGAGAATTCAGGAGGGTTTCCTTTTGACAAAGCAAGCGGGCTCCAGTTTTCAGGAGCAGAACAGAAACAACAATACTTAGGAAACTGATAGGTAAGGAGAGCAGCCAGTGAATATTAGCTCATCCCTGCTTTGTTCTGCCACAGATTCATAATGAATGGAAAGAATAACGTTTAATTACCCATTAAGGTACATTATACTATTTGAAACCTGCCTACAGCATTTTGTCATCTGATTCAGTTGTGACCAGCATGACCAAATCTGGGTTTATTACACAGCATTTCAAGCTTAAATAGCTCGGGCCCAGGATTTTCATTGTCTTTAGAGGGAGGAATCCCGCTACATCCTTTTAGCGGACCCCACGCATTCGAAAGTCACGAGACTGGCTTAAAAAGAAAAAGGGGCAATCACACATACCCTTTGAGTTCATTTTATTTGCCTTCTGGTTGTTAAGCCTTTCAGAGTCGCATTTTCAGGCTTTTCTCCACAACCCGCAGAGCTGTAAACTTTCCCTGTCTTTAAAGGCGAGATTCTCACATAACCATGCATCCAGGAGCTGAGGCTTTAAGAAAAAACACCCACTATGAGCTTGGTCCACGCTGCAGCGATTCCAGAGTCAATGGAGCCTGTTCAGTCCTGCTGTTCAAGGGGGAGGGGGGGGAAGAGGCAGTAAGATTGGGGATAAAATCCGCTCCGTGCTCCATGGCCGTTCCCAGAGTGCTGTTTCACATGGGGACAGGAAGGGCGGGATTGGGTTGATGGACCTGCTGCTATTCAGAGCCACTGCTCTCCGCAAGCCATCTCCTCAGGTTCCGTACTTGGCTAAGGCCCACTTCCTCCGAATTTACCTGTAGGCTCCCAACTTCCACTGACATCAGTGGGAGTCAGGTGCCTAACTACCTTTGAGGATCTGGAGCTACATAGCCCTGCAAGAACTCTGTGGGTATTTTCATGTATGCTGGCTCTGTATTTGCTTCCACCTTTGAGGCAGAGAGAGGATTTGACGAGGCTCAGGGAAGAGGCCCCTCCCTGCGTTGGCCTTCCCTTGTTTAAATGGTATGAACCCACCCCCCACAAAAGAAGAGACTTTGCTCTCGAGTTGCATGTGGTTTGGGGTTTATTCATTCACGTCTTCTCTCCGTTGCCTGGAATCCGATCGCTCGTGTCCACCTTAGCAGAGGCAACGCTCCCACTGAAGTTAGTGTGGGGAGCATAAGACTCATATCAGCATCAGGGTCTCTCGTACCCTGCAACAATTTAGCAACACATTCCAATTATTTAACACTGGGATCCACGGACTGAGGGAATTAAAACATTTAATGCTGCCTCATGAGCTGCCAGTCTGTTTAACCTGGATTGTTAATAGGCACCAACTGGACGTTGCAAATCAGCCAGCCAGTTTCCTTGTAAGAAGCAGCCTTAATGCCGTGTTGTAGAGAGATGGTAGCAGGAAGTTGTGCCAGGGTGCCAGATGGCCCCCATTAGAAACTGTGCTTCATTTTAGATCTTCATTAAATCAGGTGGTCCCCTCAGACCACAGCTGTGCATTAGCTCACAAGTTGTGAGCTAGCTGGCTAAAGCCATGCAAGAGAGGGCCTAAATCATGCACAAATGTTGCATCCATTTTGTGAGTTAAAGCGACAGGGGATATTTAATCCTCCTCTTAAGCTTTTTCTTGGTAGGTCACCGTACGTTCGTATTGCAGGAGCACTGAAAGGCTCCGTCGGTAGCAGGACCCGAGCATGCTAAGCATGGCACACAGGCATAGTGAGACCGTCCCTGCCCTGAAGAGTTTACAATCTAAATAGACAAGGGAAAGTCCTAACCCCATTTTACAGCTGGGGAACGGAAACCAGGGGAGGTTCAGTGACTTGCCCGAGGCCACAGAGGAAGTCTGTAGTGGAGCCAGGAACTGAACCTAGATCTCTTCAGTCCACATCAAGTACCGTAACCCTATAATCCTCACTGTATTCAATCTGATATTTCTCTGCCTCTGTTAGATATTGCTTAGAATAGCATTGTAATCCAGCAGGTAAAGAGTTAATGTCACCTTTTATGCCCCCAAAACAAACTGGAGTCTGTGAATTGTTGTGCTCTGATCAGCTAGAAGTGCCTGAGATTAAAGGGTGGTATATTGTTGCAATTTACATTCCCTCCTGCACCTGTTTCATAAAAGAGGTTGAAGGCAGATCAGAGCAGAAGATTAACTGATTTCTTTTTAAATTTAAAGCACCCATGCACACAGATCAGGTCAAAATGGACACACACAAAACAGAAGTTATCAAATGTAAATATTTATAGATAAGAGCAATTTTAAAAAGCACTGTCCTAGTTGTCAACAAAACCAACCTCTCCCATATCCCCCTCTCTCACACCATCAACTGGCACAGTTTGACAAGGAGGCAGCGTTCAGACTGCTCTATTGATCTTTCTGCATTGTCTTCCTCCATTCAATAAGAAGAAATCATCAGCTTAAGGAAAACGTAGGTGGGTATTTTGAGATTCCTTAATGAACAACCCCTACCCCCTGCCAACCCTAAAGTCACCTTTAATATTTCCATCTCAGTTTAGCTGCTGTCTTCTCCGCTGCTGCAAACACAAGCAGCTACAAACAGAGACAGAACATAACTGCTTGAACCTGCAATTCACAATTGCTCAGAAGAGAAATAAAGTCCTTGTCGTGACACATCATACGCAGCCAGATTCTGCATTTGGTTAGGCCAGCATATAGTAGGAGCAACTCCCTAGAAAACAGCCTCCTGGATGTGAAGAAACCAGAGCACGCAAGGTCAGGATGCAGCCCGTGGGATTCTATTTATTTCCTTTTTGGAAAGGGAAGATTCTTTGCTCAGGAGGCTCTATTTAGTGGAAGCAGAGTGGGGAGAGAAGTGGAAGAAGGTGTCCAGCAGAGCTTTGTTTGCACCAGGAGAGCTCTCAGCAGGTGGGCAAGGAAAGCCCTGGCAGAGAACATCTTGCAGGGAGCCAGAGAACATGACTGCCCATTCCTCAGGCACCAAAGGGAGCTGGAAACAAAGAGGCTGGAGGACACATGCTCATCTTGCCTCAGGCTTGAGTATTAGAGCGATAAGACGGCTCAGGAACAAGGATCTCCGACAGACACCCACAATCACAGGGAAGGAGAGAAAAGCCCTGGAACTGCTCAGTGCCTCCGCAACATAAAACCTTTACAAGAAAGAAGCGTGTGGCGGTCCTGGCTCCATTTCCACCATCGGGCCCCCTCAGCCGAATACAACCAGAGAGAGACGGCTCCTCTGGGGATGGTCAGGCCAGGATCAGGTTAGATCTCATGGCTTGGATCACATTTTCACCTGTGTTTTCTGACCCCTAACAGCAGCCTGTTTCTGCCTGACAGTGCCCACCCTCTAGTCCCTCTATCACTAGCTCTGTCCTTCTGAAAACTTGTGGTATCTCGTGTCCAGAGCAGGGACGGGATCAAAGTGCACTCGGGAACTGTTACCGCCTGGCTGCAGGATTCCATGGAGACTTGGTGCCCAGCAGGCTAGATTTAATCCCCAACTTGCCACCAACTGGGTGTGGGTCTAGATCAGCTGCTGCCCACCCCTCCATTATGGTCTCTGGAGTGTGTAACCCATTCCTGGCTCTGTCTCCCCACTTGAACTCCTGCCGGCATTAGTAGGTCCTCGAAGCAGGGCACTGGGCTTTGTGGGACACACGCACGTTTGTTTTGACCCCTGGGACTTTAAAGCCAGCAGGTGTAGTTGAGGGCATGTGCTTGCTCCTCATCCCATGCCCTACAGGAAAGCACACGTAAAGCTTCCCACCTCCTAGGCATCGGGGTAGATGAGAGACTGAGTATCGAAGGAGGGGTTTTCACTAGAGCAGGCCGGAACATTTTTGACAAAACAAAGTTTCAAATCTGTTTGCATGAAACTTTTGTTGGCAAAGTCTGAGTTGGGAAGGAGGGCGACAGACTCACTGACTGGCCCGTTAAGGCCCTGGCCTGGGATGTTGGAAACCCTGCTCTGCCTGATCGGAAATTAAAAGTTCTGCTCCAAATCAGGGACTTGAACCTGGGTCTCCAACATCTCAGACCAGAGCCCTAACCGTGCGTGTGCACACGCACCTTCCCCTGCCTTCCTGACGCAATTTTGCTTTTGTGAAGCTGTTCCAAAGGTTTTGGTTTTGTTCCAATGCTGAGCGAAAACCTGAAACCTCAATAATTGCCATGAGACAAAGTCTCATTCTCCACTCGGATCAGACAGAAGAAGGAAGGCCTGCAGGGACTTGGAGCCAGCTTCAGAGGCCTCATTAGCCCTGGAGACAAGGGCTAAGACGAGCCCTGGAGAGCAGTGAAACTTCCAGGTTGCTTGGCATCTTTGCTTCTAAGTTAGTCAGATAGAGCCCTAAGCAAAGGACCTGGAACTATGCAGCTGTTTGCAGCAAGCTATCATCTTCCCACCTGCTTATAGTCCCATAGCCCTGTACGTGAACCTGTCTCTATCAAGCAAGGTCACGCTACACAAAGCCGGGCAGCAACACCCACCATCTCCAGGCCTCAGGGCCAGCCTTTCCACCGATTAGCTTTGAGTACTGTGAACTTTGATTCCCCAAGGAGATGCAAGAGCCCAGCATGCTGAAGGCAAAGCCGCTGGATGAGCTGTCAAAAAATGAGCGCCAGCTATTAGAATTACAAACAGGCATTAAGTGCGGAATAAGACAGGCGAGGTCTATTAATACAAATCTGGAATATGCCGCGTGTTCTGACAATAAGCAGTTTGGAGTTTCCAAAGAGAGACGGAGTTATTATTTCATCCTTCAAGAGCAGGTCAGCACAAACTGAACTTTTGTTCTCAGTGGAAAATTATACAAAACCTCAGAGCAAGTGTTTCTGCCTACGGTAAAGGGCAGCCATGCCACGTTTTCCTAAGCGATTGCTTTTATGCAGCTTCCATGTTAACAGCTCTCACGGGGACAGAGAATCAGCTAAAGTGTAAAGCAAAATAAAGTGGGAGGAGGAGAGTAGTGTAACAGTTCCCTGAGCCCACCCTTTCTGTGGGGCTGTGCTCATCAGAAGCTTATTTGCTTCCGAGTACTTTGCTTGGTTTCTGTCACTGAATTGGATGCTGATGAACTCAGTCCTAAAGTGTCCTGCCTGTTAACTCCCCTTCTAGCACTTGCTCAGACTAGAGGATCAGATTCCTTATTGATTCACGCACTCCCAAGTTCCAAACCAGAGAGTTCTCAAAGACCTGGAGCGATGGATTCTCTCCCACACGATTCCCAAACCAGCTTGGCCCAGATCTTCAAAAGGTATTCAGATACCTAACTCCCCTGGATTTTAATAGGAATTTGGTTCCTAAATCCTTTGAGGATCTGGGCCCTCGTGATTTATTTCTGGAAAAGCAGCACATCTGTCGCCATCTCAGAAAGCAACATTTGCATGATAAACTCTGAGGGCCAAAACCTCTCTAGCTTTCCCACAGTCTTTGATTTCGTTGGGAGCCCATGACTTGGTATTTGGTCTGGAGCACTTAGCTTTTATGTGGAACAATTATTCGGATCAGTTTGTATTTTTTTCTGTTGTGTTTTTTGCTGCTTTATCTCTCTGACATCTTTATATATAAAGCTCTCAATAGGTATAACAAACAAAACTAACAACAGGGCTAATTCTTGGGGCGTCTCTCCTCCAAAAATTTCACAGGGCATTACTAACAGCCTTGGAAGGATTCGATTTTTAAGTGGTGAGATCGACATTTACCATACACACGAGCCAATGAACAAATATTTCCATTGATAATCCAAATTTAGAGATGGGCAAAGTAAGAAAAATGCTGCTTAAGAATTTATTAGAATTTGATTTGTATATTTATACTTTTAGAATATTTGCTTTGTATATTTTGACACGGGATGTTCACAATGTGTGTTTTAACAGTCAAAACGTTAGGCTTTATGAATCTCAGTGTCAAGTGTCTTTAAATAATGATGGTCTTACGCCCTATTGTCGCACCCTCCAAGAAGAAAATTCCTGCAACTGTAAAACTGCACATTAAAAATGCTTAAAAACCATCAATGTTCTCTGTTGAAATTATAAAAAACAAAAAACAAATTCTGCAAGCCTATTTGCAAGCAATCCTTAGGCCTTGTTACAACCCCCGATTAAAGAGGCAAGTGTTAGCAAACCCATTTTGCAGCGAAGGAAATGGAGGCAGAGCTACTAGGGGTCAGACTTTCAGAAGAGTGCAAGGCCAGCCAGGGGTGCTGGAACAATTTGTACAGTGAGGGTAGGGTGACCAGATGTCCCGTTTTTATAGGGACAGTCCTGTTTTGGGGGACTTTTTCTTATATAGGTACCTATTACCCCCCCACGCACACATCCATCTCGTTTTTTCACGGTTTCTATCTCTCTTTAAATCCAGCCAGGGCTCCCCCCCCCAGGTAGTCTGTCCTTCATGCAGAACAGCAGGCTCCAGGTTCATTGCCCTTAGCCTTTCCCTCCTCAGATTCTCCTCTTTCCCTTCTCAGGGAACTCTCAGCCTTCCTCAGGGAAGGCCCCAGCAGCTTGCTCCTGCTTCTTCATTCCTCTGGGGAATCTGGCTGCCCGGGCTTGAGCTCCCCTGCTCCAAGGAGCAGTAACCCAGCAAGTGTCCCTGCATTCCCAGCTCTTTTCTTTATGAGAGGCTCTAAGTCCATCCCCAGTTGGGGCAAATTGAGATGGCCCCACGTAAGCTACATAGTCCTGCCTGAGAAGTAGATAATGAATCACTGGGGACTAGCCCCATTCTGTCTTAAAGGAGCCAGGCACCTGCCATGGGCTACAGCAGAGCCAATGTACCTGCCTCGGTTTCCCTCCTTCAGAGTCCCCAGTAATTCCATAATAGCTTCCTTGCCTCAACCGTCCCCCTCCTTGGGGCTGGTTTATTACCCAAATGTAGCGCGAATAGTCCCAAGCATAGCCCATTTCTCACCCTCCCACACACATAGTCCTTAAAATCCCAACACACCTAGCCCATCATCATAGCTCCACACCTGTCCTCTCCTATTCTTTCACCAGGACAACCACTGCAGCTCTTCCAGATGGAGTGCAACCCCACCCCTCCAGCAGGGACCTCCACAGCTTTTCTCCTGGGGGCCCGTCCTCACTAGGGAAGCACCCCTCACTCCGCCTGGCCCTTGGCCCTCTGTTCTTGCACAGCAGCTGCTAAGTCCCTCCGCTGCTCCCTGCCTTCGGCCCTCTCCAGCTCTCAACTTCACCTCTCTGACCTTTAGCCCTCTCACCTGGATTCTCTGGCTTGGGGAAGTCAGCCAGCAAACCTCTCTGCTGCTCTCCTACCGTCCCCCAGGACCTTCCCACCGTCTCCTGGACTCCGACAGTTCTCCCCTGCCTTTTTCCTGACTGCCCCTTCTGTCTCACTCTCTCCCCATTTCTATGGCCCAGGTGCCTTCCGATGTGGAGGTAGCCGGCTCTCCCCTCTTAAAGGGCCAGTGTTGTCCCGTGTCCTACAGGTGCTAAACAATTCTGAAAATCTGGCTCTGAGTGACTTACAGAAGGGGCTGGCGCATGTGTTTTTTGTACATCCAAAACTGCCGTTGCCTTCAAGGTCATCGCTCAACACTGTACAGCGAGTCAGTGGTCAAACTGGGGAAAAGAACTCAGGACAACACAGGCTGCTGCTCTAGCTACTCTAGGACCTATTCCCTGCCTTAAACTATAGATGCCTGGTGGGAGTAGATAGAACTAGAGTTCACTGGCCCCAGGGGAATAAAAGAGGCAGGGGAAAAACAAGAAACTGCCAAGACAGAATGGAGCAGGCTAAGAAATTACAAAACTCTGAGACACAAAAGTCAAAAAATGACATGGACAAAAGGCAATTGTTAGGGTGTGTGTCACCATCTGGCACCATCACACAGTCTTACAAGTTCCCTCTCTTAGTGTGTGAGCAAGTTTTTAGTCTTTGAAGAAATGCTGTATTGTTATTCGTAGTTTGCTCTCTGCTTTATTCTCTACAGTTGCAGGCAATTCTTCAGACAGAACAGCTTCCTGGGAACCAGGCATTGGGATGTGGGCTGAGATTTCTGGAAGACTGTTTGTACACAAAAGAACAAGTTACAGTTAGAATACACCCAGGCGGCTCTGCATCGCTGATTTCTCCTCCATAGGGAAGTAGGTCTACAAGGCCCTGGACATCTGCTATCACTCATCAGAGGGGAAACACTGGTATTATAAGCAGGCCACTGCTGTGAGAAGGAGCAACACTGTTAACCAAGCAAAAGACCTGATCTTGCTCCCCCTGAAATCAATGGGAATTTACCACTGACTTCAAGAGGAGCAGGATTACGCTCTAAAATTTGTATTACATACTGCTAGGGAAAATAGATTTTTATGGGTAGGTAAAGAAAGCTTTAAAGGGAACAGCTTCAATTATATTTTTATTGGGAAAACATTATCTTTACTGCAAAATGTGCATCACAAGGCTTGAAACGTACATGTAAATATGGCTCAGTCATTCATTTTGGGTGCCTCAGCAGTTGCGCAGCATATGACGACATAAATCTGCAAAACTCTTCTGCAGGCAGTGCAGGCTTTTCTATGCATGCTCTAGACGCCTCGCAAACAACGGCTGCAGGACAATAATAGGAGCCCAAGGACTCGTGGAAGCTGATCAGATAAAGCCTCCTTCGAGTAGTCTATTTATTTTTGCAGATAGCCGGAAAAAAAATAATTCTTAAAAAAAAAAAAAAAGATAATTCAGCATATAAACAAACATCAGTTGTATACCACACAGATGCCATTATTTGCATAATTACAGGGAACCTGGTTTTATCTTTGTCAAAATAAAGGGAAATAAATTTCATACCATATTCTGAATGCATCATTTTCTGATGGCTTTCGGCTGATCAAAACAGCGAGCTTCCTCAGTGCGGATGGAACCAGAGTGTTTGTTTACTCCCCGTCAGGCTGCTGTTTACTGAATGGTGCTGTGGATCAATCAAAGGCCTGGTGCTGCAGTCCTTAGGTGGGCAAAGCTCCCAGTGCCTCCACAGAGAATTTGTTTGCACCTACCTCAGCTCTCAGGTGCTCCAAAGCATAATTTTCCACTGGGTTTTGAATCCTTTGCACCAAGCGGTGCTGTATAATAAAATACTGTGCTCAAGATTTTCCAAAGTGACTCATGATTTTGGCTGCTTCAGCTTGAGGCATCCTAGAGAATCTGATTTTCTAAGAATGGGGGCTCAAAGCCCCCCACTTTTTCTTTTTTAAATTGGGTCCCTTTTTGGCCTCTCAAGCCAGACACCGAGAACGGGAGACACACAATCACTTACTTTTGAAAATGTTGGGTTGTAGATTAACTTGAGGCCAAGGGGCCAGAGCTTATAGGGCCCAATCCGTCTTCCCCTTGGAGTAAAGGGCTGTTGACAACAGTGGGAACAGGACTGGGCCCCACTGTCTTTCTTTAGCACTTTACCTTAGTAGGTGAGGTTCGCAGCTTGTGTCTTTCCTGCTTTTGCAGGTGAGCGGCTGCTGACAGCACTGCCCCCTGGAATTAAAGCTTGTCTCGGCTGCTGGGAATCCGAACGCTGCTCTTTACCTGGACAGCTCTCCTTTGAGCTCTTCTCCATTTATGCCTTTTAACATTCTTCTTCTGGCGTTCAGTGGCTTTCGCAACCCAGCCATTTAGATTAGCAATGGGGGAAACTGCTAAGGGTTTGGATCTTCGCTTCGGTTCTGGGAAGCATGTGAAATGATGGTCGCTTATCCACACCTCTTTGGCCTAGTAAATAATGCTGGAAATCTCATCAGTGCTAGACAGGTCAACCTGCCCTGTCTCCTGACAAGAGCTAGGCACATAGGGTCCAATCCTGCAGGGTCCTGAGCAGCCCCATGCTCAGTGCTGAGTATCCTCCACTCCCATTGACATGGGTGGGAGCTGGGAGCACCTCAGAACCTAGCAGGACCAGGCCTGTATGCTGCTAAAGAAGTCAAGGTTAAAATCCTCTTTTCCATGGAGTTTGGCTCCAGCATGCCCTTTGCATCATTTCTGGGGGTCACATTTACAGTGGCATTTTCAGGAAAAGTCCCAATGTTGACCACCAGCAGGGCACCTGGCCAGACAGCACCGATTGAGGCTGTGATAGATAGCATACAGAGGCTATGGGCATTTTTACCTCCATGTTGTCTGATTTGTCTCCTCTCAGTGGCATGGTGGCCTAAACATCTGTGCCCGGCTTACATTTGCATTCCCAACGTTGCTGCCATGAGCAGAGCTGGGCTGGGACTCATGCAAGGCGCTGAGATCTCCTGCAACATGCCAGCCCAGGTAAGGCTTGTGTGCCCCACGCAAAGTGGTTTGGGTTTTTTCCATGGGAAAGAAATCAAGCAGCTTGCCTAAACTTGAGCGTGCTTTCCCAGGGAGGTTAGCAGAGCTCAGGATGAAAATTAATTCTAATACCACAGCAGCTGTCCCAGCGTCAAAATGTCATTCCGGTTCTGTACACAGGTGTGCACATTTTAACAAGCCACCTCGAGCCGATCCAGATGTTCCTTTTACAAAGCTACATCGTTATTAAGAATTAGCTTTGAGTCATTGGCACACCAAGCCATCCGCTATAATCCTGAATGCCATCTGGAATGGCTTCTTTCTCACAACATGGCAGACAGATGGAGACTGCTTGAAAAGCTTTAACTATAGCTTTGTTCAGAGCTGGACGGGATATGTATAATTATGATTTTATGGGCTTTTTGTTGTTGTTGCTATTTGTGGAGTGGCCTTTATTTTATTTGGCTCCATGCAACCCTCACGCGCTTGCTGAAAACATGACAACTAGAGGCTTTGGAACACGGCACTCACTTGACATTCACTCCCTTGGGTCAGGGTGTCTGGTGAGACGTAGAGAAGAGCCAAAGATTTGCATCAAGGAAAAATGGTCTTATGGAGAAGGCCTTGGACTGGCACTTGGGTGTTCTGGATTTAACTCCTGGCTTTGCGATGTTGGGTGAATCATTTAAGCTCTGTGTGCCTAAGCTACCCATCTCTAAAATGGGTTTAGTATTTTCTCTCTCCCCTCTTTTGTCTATTCAGACTGTAAGATCTCCAGGCCAGGGACTGTCTCTTGCTATTGGTTCACACTGCACCTTGCACGATGGGCCCAAATCTCAGCTGGGGCATCTAGGCACAGTCATCATCATCATCATCATCATCTTTTCCCTTTTCACTGAAGCTTTTCTATGAAAAAAGAGGTGTGTGTACAGCCTCAGCAGGGATGCATAATTGTGTTAGTAATTCTGTATGTAGCACTGGTCCTAGCCGTTGCAGTTTTCAGGCCCCATCAGGAGAGGCAGTTCCAGACTTGGGGATCCCACACAGAATCTACTTTTCTGCACAGGTTTTCCCAGCAGTGGGTCCCTGGTCAACGCAGGCATTAGTGATTGTGCACATCAAAAAAGGTGGTTAGCTCCTCGTGCCAGTCCAGTTCCGAAGAGACTCGCTGGGTCTATTTCTTTCACACATTGATTCCGTGGCATTTTGGGGAAAACACTCATGGTTTCATGACAGACATCACAGGTGAAAAGTTATCAGCTAATTCCATCCGAGGAGCCATTCTTAGTTAAGCTGCCTGCATATTAAAATAAATCTTTGCTCTTCAAATACTGTGTATACACACACACACAGAGCATTCTTATAGGTTGATTCTCCTAAGTTTGCCCGTTCTCCACACACACAACTGTGAAATGCCTGCAGCCCTCAAAGAGGCTGTTTCAAAGATACCTTGCAGACAGAAATGGAACAAGACGGCAAATAAAAAGCTTTCCTAGTCAAATGAATGGAGAACACATCCATCCTCCCTGAATGGCATTCATGCTTTGGCTTTGAAGAATTATCTGCAGTTCTGCTTTGCTTCAACCTTTATATTAAGACAGACTTGCCAAAAACACTATTTTTAAACCATCTCCTGCCTCCCCACCCAATATCGCTCTGTAGATATTCTTAGCAGAAGAGTTTCAGGGAATGGGTCTTTAATAAATAGGAGCCTTAAAGCTAGACTAACGATTTCCTCTGCTATTCACCACCTGCTTTGTGGCTGTATTCACACAGAGCAGCTCACTAGGAAGGGAAGAGTTCTAGGAGCCGAGGGCCCCTTTACAATGGGGGTGGGGGGAGATGGAGGCTGGGTGTCAGACAAACCAATTAGGGCCAAGTTGTCCTCACCGCCTGAGCCCGGGGAGAAGGGCTGGCAGCTCCATTCAGGGGGCATAGGGAAGGAAGAAGCGCTGCCTCATTCCCGCACCAAGTGACTTTTCAGAAGCCCTTCCACGAGCCCAGGCAGCCCAACTTGGGAGGGAGCTGCCTATGGGGAGGGATAGCTCAGGGGTTTGAGCATTGGCCTGCTAAACCCAGGGTTGTGAGTTCAATCCTTGAGAGAGCTGTTTACGGATCTGGGGCAAAAAAAAATTGGGGATTGTGCCTGCTTTGAGCAGGGGGTTGGACTAGATGACCTCCTGAGGTCCTTTCTGATTCTGTGATTCTATGGATGGGAGAGGTTGGAGCAGGAAGGACAGCTGCTCTCTGCAACTCTGTCCCCCCCTCCTAAGCCCAGAGGTCTTTTGTTGGTAAATTGGTGCAAGCCTTGGCTTCACTCTAGGGTCCCCTTCCATGGGTTAGGACCCCCACAGCACAGCCTCTGGAGCAGTGGTTCTCAACCAAGGGTATGTGTAACCCTGGGGGTACGCAGAGGTCTTCCCAGGGGTACATCAACTCATCTGGATATTTGACTCATTTTACAACAAGCTACATAAAAAGCACTAAGAAAGTAGGTACAAACTAATATTTCATACAATGACTTGTTTGTACGGCTCTGTATACTACTCACTGAAATGTAAGCGCAATATTTATATTCCAATCAATTTATGTTATAATGATATGGTAAAAATGAGAAAGTCAGCACTTTTTCAGGAACAGCGTGCTGTGACATTTTCGTATTTCTAGGTCTGATTTTGTAAGCAAGTAGTTTTTAAGTGAGGTGAAACTTGCGGGTACGCAAGACAAATCAGACTCCTGAAAGGGGGTACAGTAGTCTGGGAAGGTTGAAAGCCTAGAGGAGACATGTTGTCAGGGGGCCAGAGGGGAAAAGGGGTTGCTGGAGTCCTGGTAAATACACAGGGACTTTGCAGCTCTCAAAAACCTGTTGATTTGGGAGTGGGATGGACCCTCCTACTTAATCTATCGGGACAAACCCTGCTCCCCCAGGGAATAAATGCTCCAAGAACTCAGGAGATCCTTGAGGAGCCTCCAAGCTCCTGTGCAGGTAATTACCATGCCGAGAACGCTCTACCCTCTGCCTTGGAGATGCGGCTTCAAAGCTGCTTCAAGGGCCAGGGCAAATGAGTTGGATGGTACTGAACTGGTAGGGTGTTTGTTCCTGGCCCAGAACAATCGCAATTCAGTCTGATTCAGCAGGACTCATAAGCTCTGTTCAGACAAAGAATAAGGCTGGAATTACGGTTTGGGTGTTTATCCATACATTGTTTTCCCTCTATAAATGGGTTCAAAAAAGAATTAGATAAATTCCTGGAGGGTAGGTCCCCCAATGGCTATTAGCCAAGATGGTCAGGGATGCAACCCCATGCTCTGGGTATCCCTAAACCGCCAGCTGCCAGAAGCTGGGAGTGGACGACAAACGGTGGATCACTCGATGATTACCCTGTTCTGTTCGCTCTCTCTGAAGCATCTGGCACCAGCCACTGTTAGAAGACAGGATACTGGGCTAGATGGACCATTGCTCTGACCCAGTATGGCCGTTCTTATGTCATCACACACGCATTGGTTTCATTAAACCAGTGCAATCCCCTGTGGAGAGTCTTATATTAGTCCAAGTGGCTAACTGCGGTTTAGATCAGGGGTCTCAAACTCAAATCACCACGAGGGCCACATGAGGACTAGTACATTGGCCAGAGGGCCGCATCACTGGAACCCCTCCTCCCCCGCGCTGCCTCTGGCCCCACCCCCTCTTCACCCCTTCCATGAGGCCCCGTTTCTTCCCACCCCTTCCCTGCCCCTATTCCAACCCCTTCCCCAAATCCCTGCCCTGCCTCTTCTCCGCCTCCTCCCCTGGGCATGTGGCTCCCTGCTCCTCCCCCTCCCTCCTGGAAAGTGCTAAGCGTTGCCAAACACCTGTTTGGCGGCGGAAAGCACCTGCAGGTAGGCAGAGGAGCTGGGACACGGCGCGCTGGGGGGAGGGGTAGCGGGGAGAGGGGAGCCTGGTGGGCCACAGGAAATAACTCCGGGGGTGCGGGGAGCTTGGCGGGCGGCAGGAAATAACCCCACGGGCCACATGCAGCCCATGGGCCGTGTGTTTGAGACTCCTGGTTTAAATTAAACCTGTCCCTGATCAAACAGGAGTAAGCCTGCTTTAAACAGAAATAAGAGCAGAGAGGCCCTAAATGTGACCTGTCCAAACTGCAGCCCTCGATGCTTCGCTGGCAGACTCCTGATCCTGCTACCCCTGGTCTTCAGAGAAAGCAGGAGCGAGTGCTCCTCTGAGACCCTTCAGATGACGTGAGCCAGCCCCTCTGGGGTCAAACGTAGGCGGGAAAGGGCACAGAGAATAATGAAGCTTTGAAGTGAATTACAGGCACGTTGAATCCCGCCAGGGCTGTTCTCCGCATGATCTGAACCTTTTCAGACCCAGGCTTGTTTAGTCTCTCAGTCGGACTCACTCTCCCCGCCACACAAAAGGGATGAATAGCAGCCACGTTCGTTTTGTCAAAGCACAGGAGCGGGCTTGGCTAGAAGCTCCGCCAGGCTGGTCGAGCACGGCTCCGTGTTAACAGACCCACCCTGCATGGGAACGAGACAACCCAGGGGACCTAACGGCCTGCTCATCAGAACGGATCCTCCTTACAGCCAACCTTTTCCCCCCGGGAATAAGGAGCCGTTCAAGCTCCTTCTCATTCCACATCATGGCAGCATGCGTCAGCAAAGGCCTGAAGCTTTCCCTTCAGAAGTGCTCCTTGCTCTCTGAACTACAGTGAGCAAAATGGCTTCCGTCCTGCATGTGTGCTCACCCTCCATTCCTGAAGATGACGCAGGAGAAGAGGAGAAGGCGAGGAGAAAAGCACCATCAGGACATGCATTTAGGCAGAAGCCCAGACTTTAAAGTAAACGCCAAGAGCGTTCATTAAGCTAAGCAACGCCTGGAGGTAATATTTGACTAGCTGATGTAAGAGCTGCTTTCAGTGTGAGAGGCAGAGGTGTGAAATTCCCTCCATCCCGTGCTATCAGAGTCTTTAATCTCAACCTGCTAAGTGAACAGATTTCTGACACCAGCCCGCACTCCATCTGGAAAACAGAGACTAATTAGAGACGGTATGGAGACATAATGCCGCTTTCCAGGGGTTTTGCGACAGATAAAAAAAAAGACAGCATATAAACTATCTTGGGTGGAGGTGTTAGTCTTTCAGATGAGACAAATCATTTCTCTCTCCCTTTCAGCATAGGAACAAGATCCCCAGGTGAAATTATAAGAGCTTTAAAGGAAACCCTTTAATAGAGCACAAAACTCATCCATCTGTCAAGCCACTGGGTTTGTCAGGCAGTGACGCTGAGGAAAGGTGCCAACAATGAGGAATGAATATAGATTTCCCTTTGATAACACTTTGCACTGATATAGCACCATCCGCCAGAGCACCTCAAAGGACTTTACAATCAAATTAAAACCTTGCTTCACCCAAGGAGGCAGGTATTATTACAGTCATTTGGGGAAAGGTAAACTGAGGCGCAAAGCAGGTTAAGTGGCCTCCCCTAAGGCACACAGTGAGTCAGTGACAGAGGTAGGAATAGAATCACAGAGCTCTGACTTCACGTCTCCTGCTTTAACCACTAGATAACATCCCCTCTTTCAACGCCTGCTTCTCTAGGCGAGCACGACTCTCCATGACTGACCTTCGCTCTAGCGCTAGCTACTTCTGCCTTACTCCCCAGATTAATAACCCCTCTTGTCAGCTTCATAGGCACTTAGGCTGATTCTGAACTCACATTAGTGCAAATCAGAAGTAAACCCATTGAAGTCACTGATGTGATACCAACCTCTCCCACTGGCTGAGGGAGCTAGGACAGAAGAGGTCCTGCAGGGAAAATCCTAGCCAGAGCCCAGCTTGGGAAGAAAGCTTAGCTTCTAGAAAACCTAAAGCTCCGGCTATCTGACTTACCAATAGGGCCAAACCCCAGGAAATGGTTAAGGCTGGATCATCAACATGTGAGGCAGAGTGGGATGCCACCTACTGACACCCTCATCTTCCCTTTCGCTCAGCCTCGGTCATCATTTCCTGTGGGTCTTGGATTGCGGAGGGTGTGTTATGGACTTGGAGCCACATCTCTGCAGGGGGAGCAGCTGGAGACATGGAGAGCACGCTGGGGGAGACAGTGCACATGCTACTCCTCTTCATGGGATGCAACTCACTTTCCCTGCTGCGCAGGGTGGAGAGGGGATGGGGAACGGCTCCTCCCGCTTTTAGGGCACCTTGTGCCAGCAGGGGAATGGAAGCAGGAAGTCTGCCCGAGCCTGACGTGGTCTGTGCAAGGTGGGGAGGACACCTCTTGGTACCCACCTGACAATGTTGCCCTCATGCACACAATGGGCAGGCAGAAACGGGCCTGTAAATGGCCTGTTTTGCAAGGCCGGGACTGTACAGCACCATGCACGCTATATAAATCTAATCAATAAGAGTAACTGAGCTGAATTGCACATCTGGATGATCAGGATCAATAGTGGGACCAAGTGGCAAAAGTGTGGCTGTTAAAAACTAGAGCCAAGCGTTTCAAAAGCGACTCGTGAGTGTGTCTGCTCAATTCAAGGCCTCCTTAAAGGGGCCTCATTTTCAGAAAGTGCTGAGCACCCACGCTCTGAAAATCAAGCCCCTTTAAGGCGCCTGCAGGCACCAGTAACTCTTGAAAAATCTTGAGCCCAGGCTTTACAGCACATGCTCATCTCGGGGCTGCCAGGTCATCTTGCCCTGCCAAGAGGCCCTGCAGTAAGTCTTTCCGTGCTCGCCATCAAAATACGATTTTATAAATGACTTACCGGCAATTCTCCGTCTTCAGCTTAGTTTAATATTTCATCTTTTCATTAAGTAAAACCCAGCACAATATCAGAGAGAAATTAAAGTCCAGCACGGAGCCACAGAAATGCCACTGTCTGCGTGGCTAAAAAACAAAGCCACGTGTGTTGGTCTCCTGTTATTCAGATCTGATGTGCAGCCCCCTTGGAGGAATTTGTCATGCTGTTATTCTGGTAGAGAGCCCGGTAACTTCATCAGACAATGCAGGCAAGAGCTTTTGCTCAGCCGCTAGACAAACCAGAGTGCCTCAGCTCTGCAGATGGAGAATGAATCTGTGCACCCTTTTTTGGTTATCCAAAAGTCGCAGCAGAAACAGCTGCTCTCCATGGATGCATGCATCCATAACCTTCCTTAGAATGATTTATAACAAGGAAGAGGATCCAGTATTCCCATCTGTTCTTACAAGCAGTGATTTTCCCTTTTTCCCCCCCAGAGGAAGCAATGCTTCCAGATGGAGGTCAGGACAAGTGCATACACCAGATCAGTGACATGGAAGAATTGCAGGAAACTCCCCCTTCCAGCCCCGAGCCAGTGCCTATCCCTCTGGAGAGGCAGCTGCTGTGCAGTCCCGAGCTCGAATTGAAAGCTGAGGAAATCCCAGTGGTGGCAGGGCTGCCCCCGAACCTCCCCCAGGATGAATTCTTCCCCACTCTGTGCAGTTTCTACTCTGGCTGAATCCACTCAGTGTGGCACGCTGTACCTCGTCTAGTGAGGAGGTTGATAAGCCTGCTACAGGCAGTAAAGACTCACCTATTTAGATCCAGGGGCTCTCTGCTGCAGGCAACCCACTTGTTGCACCATGCAGCTCATAGTGGGGATTGAACCTGGCACCTCTAGACCTTAATGGATGAGCCTTTGCGGCTGAGATAAAATAGAGGAGATGCAGCTTTACCGTGCACATACTTGCAGGAGCGAGTCTGTCCCACTAATTGCAAAAAGCGTTAGACGTTTCCCTCCCGTCCTTTTAAACTGATACTCTAAGGGCAGGGGATGGCGAGAGATTCGGGAAGATCTGCCCAGAGAAGAACAGTTTGTTGATTAACCCTTAGAAACACAGATTCTTTAAGGCCCCTATAGCGAGGCACAGCTGGGCCCCTCTGGCTTCTTCCCTCACCAACCAGTCAGGGCCCCCTCAGGTGGATACAATCACCACTGCACTTTATTTGTAGCTGTTTCCCATCACAACCACTCACTTGATCTATAGGTTTATTTCCTAGCCAGACTTTACGAGCAGCAGACCAAAGCCACAGGTCCCTCTCAGGCTCTCCCTCCCTCCCAGCCCTTTCATAGCCCCTGGCTAATTAGGCTGGCAGCTGTTGCTAGTTGCCAGGCAGACGCAGGCCTATTCAACTTGCTCCAGTCTACTCCCCTTAATTGGTGCTGGCGTGGCAGGGGGGTTGATTAAGCATTCCTTACCCAGGACCCTGTCACAGCCCCATTTCTGCCATCAGCTGTGCATTGGCAGACCCCTGCCCCTGTGCAGAATTCCACCTAGGTCAATTGGACTCTGCCCACTCAGAGTTCATTGCAGGATGGGGACCTACTGGCCCAAATCCTGGGTGCTTCCCGCAGTGGGAATTGGACTGAGAAGGGGTAAACCCAATGGACCTATTGGTACCAGGCGTCATGATAGCAGAATTGCCAAATGGATTTGGCCGATTCTCACTGCCTCAGAAAGCAGAACAGGGTCCCATGTCATTCTTTGATCTGACACACAGTTTATTGCATCCTGTGAAGTGAGCTGTAGCTCACGAAAGCTTATGCTCAAATAAATTTGTTAATCTCTAAGGTGCCACAAGTCCTCCTGTTCTTTTTACAGTTTATTTGGCCCTCACTGTAACTTACTAGGCCAAAAACCAGCATTATTTCACTGTTGAAATGGACAAATCAAGCCCTCGGAATTGGGGCTGGACAATCAACCTTATCTCCCACCCCTTGTGCTAATGCCTTAAACTTCAGGTTGTGCTGAGACCGTTATGAATCACCATGGTGTAAACACAAGACAAACTGGAATTGCTCAGCCAATTTTCAAAGAGTTTACAGTGCACAGCTTGTGCTCTGCTGTCTTGGTTATCAAGTCTGACTGAGATCTAGAATCACAAGCCACATTTGGAGACAATCGGCTTTGAAGAGTTAAAGTCAGCAAATAGAAAATAATTTGAAAATAATTAGTTTTTATTATTATTCCTACCCCTTTTGGAGGGACTGGCTGTTGCAAAGGCAACAGGAGGGGGCGAAATGAGTTTTTAGTCTAGGTTTATAAAGAACATGGTGCTTTAATTGGTATCCTCTCAAAAAATGCAAAAGTACAGGAATTAAAAGAGATTTTGAATAACTAAACATTTTCCTAGACTCGTACAAAAACATTGACACAGTCTAATGAGTCACCATAGCACAAACCAAAAGAGAAGCTTGGCTAACAACAGACTCTTGCTGGCAGCTTCTCTTATTATTCGTTAGTATTTTTTACTGCAGTGTTGTATTACCTAGCAGCCCAAAAAGCAGACACACACACACACACCCTGCTCTGAAGAGATTACAGTCTAAACAGACAAGCCACAGGAGAAAGGTGGTACATTTTTTCGCCCCCTTTTACAGGTAGCGGACTGAAGCATGGAGTGTCTCCCCCCCAGGAATTCTGTGGCAGAGGCAGGATTTGAACCCTGAGCCTTAGGCCAATGCGGTAACTGCACAACCAGCCTCTCTCTCCTTCCCTTAACCGAACTCTTCCCAGCAAGGTCTCATGACTCGTTTGTAGTCCTTATCAATGCCTCCCATTAAGAGAGCACAAAGAGCCATCCCCTCCTAAGGGAATCACTCAAGATAAGCTTGAGAGAGTCTCTCTCTAGGGCAGCCCTGCCTGGCGGTAAAATCCAGTCTTGGGCCTTGTCTTCACTGCAGATTTCAGTTGGGTTCAACACAGGTTTTCCCCTTAACACACTCTGTGGTCCCCCTCCACACACGGCGAGGCAGTCGTCATCCCCTGAGGTCTGGGGCAGACCTCTGGTTAGCTCGTGCTGCGTGATGCTAACCCAAGGTCACTGCAGCGGAAGCATGCAGCTATGGCCAATCCTACAAGTGGATGCCTGACCGTCCTTCACCCCCTTCCCACAAGCCCCCACCGGCATCTACTTTCTGTACTTTCTTTCCACCTGTGCTCTGACCCCCCCTCACCAAAAAGAGTTCCACCTTCATATGCCTCTGCTCAGCATCCTCAATCCATACGCATATTCCCAACAATGCCAGGGAGAGCTGGTCAGGGCGTGTCTACACGTATACTTGCCACGCAGCAAGCCAGCCGTGTAAATCTAGAGTTCCTGAATGCCATGCACGAAGCATCTGCACGGACTCCGCTGATGCAACTAGAACTTCCCGAGTATGCTTTGACAAGCTGCAGTCTGAAGCAGTGCCAGTTTGCTTTCAGTGGATCACTGCCTATTCCACCACCATCTGCGCTTGCTCAGCACATCGTTAAATTGCCTCTTGTTTGGCTGGCACACGTCAGGATAAGCCTTTTGCCAACCAGGGCAGCAGAGGCTATGCTGAGCTAGGTAAAATCATAGTTGGCACAGACACCCCCATTGATGTGTGTGTGGGTGGGTTGCGGGGGAACAAAGTACCAGCCTGCCCATGCTCAAACAGGCCAGACCTCCAGAATACCCAGGCACCATGCACCCTCCCAGTGCACCCCTAGATTGTCACAATGGTCCCCAAGAGCCTGCATAATGATGGAGTCGTGTCCTTTCCCATTTCTGGACTCGCTTGCTTGAAATGGCAGCGTAGGATGGTCTGCATGCTATCGATCACACCTGCACGGCTTGGGAACCTCATCTGTTCAAACTGCAATTATTTCAGGAACATTTCCAATTTTTGCATCCCTGGGGGACAACCCAGCGTTAATTGCCTTGCAAACCTCCATGGCCACCGTGCCAACCGAGGACTTGCCAACGGGTCTGTAACGATCTGAGGTTGCCAGCTGCCACAGCACAACAGCAGCGCTCTTGCTGAGCAGTATTGGCTCTCCGACCTACCTTATTCTGCCATGCACGTACCAGGGGGAGCTCCTCACGCAGCTCCAGGAATGTGGCTTTCCTCGTGGCAAAGTTCTGCGCCCAGTACGGTCATCCAAGTTTCCATCACAGTGTAGTCCCACCCGAGTGCTTGTGGTCCTGGTCCAGAAGCAGCCATGTGCATAGCAGGGGATCTGCCATGAGAGCCAGCACTGACTCGGTCCACGCTCCCGAGTCCCACAGCCTCATCGTCTCTTCCTCTTATTGTGCTTCTGGTTGTAAGCCGCTGTCTCCATCTTCTGCAGGCCAAAAGCTGCCTCAGAAACACTTGTCACTGTCTCTTGGCAGCAGCTTCTGAAGAGGCATGAAAGAGATGTGTTGCCTCCATGAGAAGCAGCAGCTACCAGTTACTGGGGCAAGTGGGATCCATACCTTCAGCACTCAGCAGCACTCCGCCACACCATCTTGAGTCCTACCAAGGTCTTGGCCATTTCCTCCCACAATCCCAAGCGTGGGCAGACAAGCTGTCCCCAGCACCCTGTGAATGCAAGCACAGAACGAGGCAGTGAGTTGCAGCACTCGATCTCAGGATACCAGATACAGCCCCGCCGCAGATGTGGGGCATGACAGCAGCATGTTATCAACAACATGGCTGTGCTGTCACGGGTTAGGCCGCTGCATCTTGACTAACTCCCAGTTAACAAGCAGTGAAGAGGCAGTTCTTGAAGACCGAGACCCTGGGCATAGTCCCCAGGATAAAAAGGGGGTTCCCCAACTGGAGAAGGGGAGGTTTCTATGCTATACTGGACTATGTAGACTAAGATTTCTAAATATCTACAGCTCCTTTAGAGATTAGAAGAGCGAGGGAGAACAGGGTTCCGACTCAGGCCACGCAGCGGTCAGAAGGAACTGGGAGTGATGTTGATCCACCCTGCCTCTTTTACGCTTGGCCAGGCCCACGAGGGAAGATATTGCTCACATGCGGGTCAATGGGGACTGCCTGGGAAAACTTCCGGCCTCAGGCAGACCCACATGTGGAATTCACACCACAACCAGCGGTCGAAGAACAGGATGTTTAGGAATCCCACAGCCATTCCAAGAGAACACCCATTACTGTGATAAGGGGATGAACACACCTGCAGAGAGACAAGGCCTTTGGAGTGGCGGGGAGCCCAATTTCTAACATCTGCATGTCCAATGTAAGTGATGTTGAGAGAAGCCAACTCGCCTGTCAGGAGCCTTCCCACCTCCCTCAATGGAGGGAAGGGAGTTACTGTGTCACTCTATGTCAGGCTAGTTGGACAAGGAGAGAAATACAGTTTTGTAATATCCATGGTCCCCGTTGTCCTGACCCTTCTTTCTTCTCAGCCAGTGACTCTCCCTGTTCTCAGACTAAGCTGACACAAAGCTTATTGTAGGCAGCGATTTTAAGTGTCTCATGTCATAAAGTTTAGACAGATCTTCTCCCACGGAGGTCACTTATTCATCTAACACACAAGTTCTAAAAGGAAAGGAATTGCAAAGAATACATCGGTTCCGGGTGGATATTTGAAGGCTGCTGCACTCTTCACAGACGGGCTCTTTACTTTCTGTTCAGCTGCACACAGAATATTCTCCGTTGTGATTTCAGCAAGATATGCAAAACCATTTAGTCTGGGACCGGCCCTTTTTTTTTTTTTCTTGCACACCCCAATTAAAAGCTCCCCAGAAGTGCTTGAGTCACACCTCAGTTGTCACAGGAAGTTTCCTCCCGGTTTCCCCCAGTGAATTTCAAATGTAATAGAAGAAAAAGGTCTGTGGTCTCATTTGCTAGGTCTCAACAAGTTGGATCCAAGGCTGGAGCTTGAATGTTAACCCTCTGATTTCCTGACTGGCTGAATTCAGTAACCCACAACATAGGGTTCATCATGGTCAACTCCCATTGCTATGTCACTACTCAGGAACACTGCATTTCCCAAATAGGGTCAGACCTTCAGTCCGTCAAGCCTAGTAACTTACCCCTAGCAGCAGACCATTCCCCATGGCTTAGAGGAAAGTTTAAACACACCTATAATGGATCCAGCCAAATATTTATTGGAATCATTTATAGGACATTAGCTCCAAGAGACCCAACCCAAAATCAGAGCCCCTCTCTACCGGCACTGTACATACATGCAGTGAGAGACAGTCCCTGCCAAATCAAACAGACAAGACAGAGAAAGCATGGGAGACAGGACATAGTACTATCCCCATTTTACAGTGGGGGAACCGAGGCACAGAGAGACTAAGTGACGTCTAGGTGCTATTGTAATACAAATAATAATTTTAGTGAGATGAAATCTCATTCATTGCTCTAGATCCCCGCACTAGCACAGAGCTCATGACAGGATCTGGTCCCTGACTGCTCTGTGCCTCAGTTTACTCCTCTGTAAAATGGAGATAACATTATGCAGCTCCCGCAACAGGGTGGGGTGTGAACTCTTGGGAAGAATTTCACAGTCTCAAGTATGACTAACTGTGGTTGGACCATTAAGTTTGATTGACTCAGACTTACAGGAGCGTTTCACCCATCTGTCCTGCTGCCACACACCCCCACACACACTCTCCAGGACTTTCCTTTCTTACCGCAAATGGTCACAGTCAGGGTCCTCTGAGATCATAACAGGGCATGGTAAGGTTTGTCATGTACTGCAAAATACGATAGATATTTTTAAAGTCTTCAGTGTACTGAATTTTTATAGGGTCTCTTCAGTAACACTGAAGCCTTTCCTGGGCAGCAGGTTTAAAACAAATAAAAGGAAGTTCTTCTTCACACAGTGCACAGTCAACCTGTGGAACTCCTTGCCTGAGGAGGTTGTGAAGGCTAGGACTATAACAGGGTTTAAAAGAGAATTAGAAAAATGCATGGAGGTTAAGTCCATTAATGGCTATTAGCCAGGATTGGTAAGGAATGGTGTCCCTAGCCTCTGTTTGTCAGAGGGTGGAGATGGAGGGCAGGAGAGAGATTACTAGATCATTACCTGTTAGGTTCACTCACTCTGGGACACCTGGCACTGGTCACTGTCAGTAGACAGGATGGACCTTTGGTCTGACTCCATATGGCCATTCTTAGGTTCTTATGCTGAAGATAAGAGATGTTTCAGCTTCTCTCTTTCTTCTTGTCTTGTTCTCCACTTTAACAGCAGAGGGAAATTTCCACTAAGAAAGATCAGGAGACACCCTGAGCATTTACGGTATCAGTCCCTGATTGAAAAAAAATGGGCTATAAAAGAACGTATTTGGTAACCCAATTTGAGGGGCTCATTACAATTATATCAAGCTAATTGCCTGCCTTGTATTTCATTTGGCAACTTGTTAAACTAATTGAACAAAATAAAACTAATGAACAATTATAATGAAGTTTATAATTAGACCCTTGGAAAAACATGCCCCGTGAGAACATTTAAGATATAAAAAATGGTACAGGAGACTTAGAGCTGGGAATGGGGGGTGGGGGGGGCGTGAACCCTGAAGATTTCAGCAAGTGATTCAATTCTCTTCTTTTGAAGTGATTTCTCCTGTGACCTGAACTTATTCTTGTGGAGTCTAGTTCCAACTGATGTCAACTTGGAGGTTTCTTCCCTCAGCTATTAATGCACATACAGCACCATCTTACGATGCCCCTAATTCTGGGAAATACCCTGCTACAGATGCAGCTCAGACATCACGTTTTTGACAAAGCCCTAATTACATAATGTAGGATCTATATTAAGCCAGCTTTAGGATCATAAAAAATGAAAAACAACATTGCCACATTGGCTGGCTGAGCTATTCTTACACTGCAAAACCATGTTTCCATTTCAGAACCCCGGGAGATAGAAATAAGAGGAATAAAGTAAACCAGCACTATCTGTGTGTTTAAAGCCATTTAGGAAAAAAAAAATGTTATCGTCCTCACACTCAATCCATACATGGATTTAAATAAATCTTTTCCAGTCCCTTTCCCCTCTCTCCCCCTGAGTCTAAGCAAGGAAAATTAAATACAGTGATAAGACAGAAGCACTGACCTTTTGGAGTTTCAATTTACAGGGTTAATCAGGTACCCACTGAAACCGAATAGAATTGTCGCATCAGAATCTGCACAGGTTTAAAAGTTCTTTCCTCAAGTTTGTACATGACAGTAATTATGTGATACATAACCTGGCAGGAAGTTGGGTTTTACATCAGGATAAAAAACCCAACACCCCAAATCAAGGAGGAAAAATACTCAAGTCTCCCTTCTAAAAGTCTGGACATTCTTTGTATCAGGGTACAAACTGCAGGCTCTAACCAAGATCAGTGCAAAGCAATTGGACAAGGCACTGTAGTGACAGCCCCTGCCCTGAAGAGCTTACATTCCAAATAGCTCACATGAAGGGTGGGAGAAAGGAAATACTAGACCTATTTTACAGATGGGGATTGAGGCAAGGAGAGATTAAGTGACTAGCCCATGATCAGATGGGACATCTGTGGCAGCACCCCTATGCAATCTAGTTCCAGCATAGTGTCCTAAGCCAGTTCATCTTTCCACTTATGTTACGGTTTGACTTTTAAAGCGAGCAAGGTAAGGAATAGTTGGGGAGAAACCTGCTCGTCTTGAGGGCTATAAAAAAATACCTTAACTTGCCTCCTGCAACATTTCAATAGAGCTACACTAGAAGAAAATTCCATTCTTGTGGTGAAGTCTTAATATTTTTATGACATGGGAACGGTCAGTCATCTTTTCAATCTAATTACAGGTTTCACCGTGCATGTCAACATGGATTGGAAATGGTATATGGCCATCTCTTCGTTTAATCATTTTTCCATGGGGTTTGTTTTGCCTGGAGGTTTTGGGGGTGGGAGTGGGGTCTTTTTTCTTTAAATCAATCTATCATCCCCAAGCCACTAAAGTTAAAACTGGTAGGAAGTTTTACAAAGTTCACGCACACTCTCTCCCCGTCGTTCCATTCCATGCTGCCAGTGCAGTAGTTTAAATTTTAGGGGATCAGGGAACTGAGCACATGATGGTTTGTTCAAGCAGCATGGATGCCTCAGAACTCACTCAGCCGGTCTCCTCAGCCTGCTAAACTCCCATAGAAATCAACAGGAGTCTAACCTGAGTACGAGTTTCAGGCCTGATTCTACAGCGTCATTCACACCCGGCACCTTGCCATAACTGCAGCCAGTGACTGTTGAGTTTGCAGAACAAAACCAACAGGACTGAGCTGACATGCACTTGTCTTCCCAGCGCAGTCTCTAAGAAAAGGCCCTTTCCCATAGGCAATGCATGTGGATTATTCTCATTACCCAAACCCTGGCAATTCGTGTGTGTGTGTGGTAGAAACACATGGTAGTGTCTTTTTTTCCCCTGCCTCAGCAGCACTTGTAATCCAATTCACACCGGTGGAGTTTAATAATGCCTTTCCCTAACACATTTCCTGATGATGGGGGATAGCAATCTGACACATTGATCTCGCCCATCGCAACTTTCCAACAATTCCACAGGTTGGTAATAGCCTGCTGAGACCCTAGTTGTGTTGAAAGTTCACATGCGTGTGTGCACGTGCACGGGTGTGTGTCTCCCTCCCCACCCCCGCCACCCCACACATTGTGACAATAAAATGGTTCATGAAACAGGAACAAAACCCCTAACGCAAAGCGTGAAATAGGTTTCATGGTCCCAGATAACCAGGTCAATTTATAAACCTCACTCTGAATTTGCACTATAAGAACTAATCCTGTACAAGAATCTCTCTTCATGCCTTACACACTTGCATTAATACATGAAGTGTCATGTATCTACCATATTTTATTAGACATGAGAACTAGGAGAATTAAAATTCTTGGATGGAGATCACTTAGGTACACTCAGGACTGGCTCCTTATGGCTTGTCTACACACACAACAATTGCACCCATTTAAACCAAAATCCATTTTTAAACCTCTTTCTTTAAACCAGTGCAAACCTGTGTATGTATTCTTAGCTGGGTTTAAGAGCAATTTATTTCAGTTTAGCTTTAACCTCTTCCTAACCAATTTAAGTTAAATTAAATAAGCCTGGTTTAAACTAAAATGAGAGGGTCCATGCAGCCTGTTGCACCAGTTTAAATTAACTGGTTTTTAAAACATCACACCTTAAACTAAACTGGTGCAACTCTACATGTAGATGAGCTCTTGGGCAGCAGCATTTCACTGGGTATAAAGCATGCTACCTACTCCTTTGCAGGCGATGAACAGATAGAGCTTAATAACAGAGCCTCACTGCCTAGCTAGCATCACCCCTAGCTGAGTACTCAGCAGAGAGAGCAGCCTGAGCCCGAACTACCAAGCCAAACAAACACTTCTGCTCTTTAGGGAGGGGAAATCAGACTCTAAACCCAGATCTGGATCCAAAGGTCACAGCTGACCAATATTAATAGGCCCAGCCAAACCCCTGGATCATCCAAATGTCCTTGTAGTCTAGGTGGGAAGGGAGGTTGAAATCTGGCCACAGAGCCTGCAGAGCTCAGGCCAAACTCTGGCCCTGGCGAGCTCCCAGACAATGTTCTGGGTGCATGTATAATTCCAAACTCGAGCGTTTACACTCCCCCTAATAGTGCTCTGCATCCTTCCGTCGTACCAAATTCCTGTGTGATATCACAGACTCTTCAGCAAACTGTTCTGGAAAGTGGAAAAGAGCAGGGACTCAAGTAGAGAGGAGAGATCAAACTGTAGAGAAGGAAGAGAAAGCAAAGCAAGTAACCAGAAAACCCAACAAAGGCAGGCTGGTTCCTGAGTAGTCTACGTCACTAGTTCCCACTCAGGTTTACCCTGGGTCCCATTATAGTCCAGCAAAATTTAGTCCTTCAGTGAGACCCGGATTTGCCCCACAGTTTGCAAAACTTTAGAAGCTTTTCCAAATATCGGAGTGAGAGCGAACAGGATTCTCCAGCCACTGTGTGAAGATGAGGGGGACCGGTCAGTTAAACCACATTATATGAAAGTCACCATGCCAAAGAACAGTAAATCAAACAATATCAGACTCCTATCATCCACTCTGACCCCTGCCTGTCACAGACCTACTCCCAGGACGTCAATCTCAGTAACGCAGCATGGCCAGAGCTTAATTTGTGCCAGGGCTGAGCTCCGGCAGCTCTAGCTTGGTAGTTCATATCCCCAGCACCTCTGGACTTGCTGTATCATTTATGAAATTTTAAACATTCCTTGAGCCCTGGCACCTAATTGCTTGAGCCCCAGAACCTCTTTCGTTACAAATTAAGCACTGAATACTGCCAACTCCAAGCATTCTAAAGTCATGAGTCAGGTTCACCAAAAATCATGAAATTGGCTTTAAACATCGTGAGATTATGTAGAAATAATAGATGGGGTGTTCTTTTAATTTGCCTTCTGCTTTTTGAGCCTTTGGGGCCCACTAGGGTCACATTTTGAAGCTTTCTACGCAGCCAGGAGGGTTAGAAAAACTTATTTTCTTTAAGAATGAAGGCTGAAATGATCACATATCCACTTGATTCCAGGAGCTGGGGCTTTCAGGAAAACAATCATCATAAGACTCATGACAAAATCATGAGAGTTGGAACACTGCTAATGTCTTATCAACCCTGCTCTTGGATCTCGGTAGTAATACCAACCTGAGCTTCTTCCTCAGCTGGTTTTACTGCTGAGACCTTGTGAACACTGTGTTCACATGGATTGCATTGTGCAGTAGGGTGACCAGACAGCAAGTGTGAAAAATCAGGACGGGGGTGGGGGCGGGTAACAGGAACCTATATAAGAAAAAGACCACAAGTCAGGACTGCCCCTATAAAATCGGGACATCTGGTCACCCTATTGTGCAGTAGGGTTTACATAGACCCAGCACACCATGATCTGTGTTTCCTGTTTACACAGACACATATACCTCTCCTCGCCCTCTACCGCCTAGTGGTCACTGTACACATTCATACCTAGCACGGCGCATGTGGCTGCTATGAACCTATCCCTTCTGATTCACTCCTTCCATACTGCAGCAACCAGAGGATACCCAGGACCATCTTGGAGAGCATCAATCAAATAATTAATTGTTTATAGTTGTGCATGAAGATTTATGATGAAAGGAAGGAATGTTTTGGATAATTTGTCGCTCGAATCTTAATATCCTAGTACTGCTATAAATGGCCTCTTTGTAAAAACTAAAACAGAAACCATGCTGGAATGCACTTTTCACCAGTCGATCTGATTGTCCCTTTTCTTTACTGCAGTAGCACCAAATGAAAGAACTAAACTGCAAGATAGTTTGAGCAAACTCCATAGTAGTTACAAAAATCAACTACGTGTTCTGTTACATTTACTATTGTACAGTAATTTACTAAGAATACTAGAAATTAAGGTTTTTCCAAGGAACTCAGTCAGTTGGGGGTTGGTCTTGCTTTGAGCAGGGGGTTGGACTAGGTGACCTGGTAAGTTCTCTTCCAACCCTAATCTTCCGATTCCAGATTAACCTCATGCTGGCAGAGATAATGCTCTCGAACCTTGCAAAAACACCTGCCTAAAGTAGTAAGAGAGACATGACTTATTTAAAATCTTCTCATTGGGAAGTACTAGATCCAATTAAACGTTCACTAACGCGCTACGTAACCCAGTTATAAATGGCATGCTAGGGATTCCCCACCCGCATCGCCCCTCCATCATCTGTACAGCTGTGAAATGCATTTCTGTCAGGTTGCTTGGCAAAATCCCTGTGACCATCAGAAGTAATGATGAGAGTTTGTGCAGACGGCTGCTGTCTGCTACATCAAAACTTTGGGATTTCTTATTGTTCTGTGACGAAAACGATTCTATCCGAACCACTCTGACTCCCTCATGGCACTTGAGAGACTGTTGCCCTCTGCTTTGCGTAACAGATTCACTTCCACTTCTCACACAGATCATGTTGAGAAAGATGCTTGAACTGATGCTGATTATCTTATTATTTGAATCTAAAAAGGCCCCTAATTTCCAGCAAGGAAAAATATGTACAGTCTCCAAATATCTAGAGCCACCCTATTCTGCAGTATGTGATTGTAGCTTCATGAAGATTTACAGACATGCACTGAAATTTTTTCAGTAAATTACAATTAACCAAATTTAGTTTTCACTTAAAAATAAAAACAAAGATACCATCTGGAGGAAAGGGAAATCAGACCTTCTTCATATATTAAACCCTGGTCCTTTAAAGCTAGAAATACTCCATCTTCAAGAAGGCAGTACAATTGGAGAGAGAATTAGGCACAGGTGAAATAAAGATCTCAGCTCTGGGGAAGACAGCTGAGAACTAGACAGTGACTAAGATACTGAGGGAAGTTGTTTTTGTCAGTGACGAGATGAGAGATTGAACCAGGCAACCTGCTTGCCACAGACTGAAATATTTAAAGGGAGACAAAGTTCAGGTGTAGAGAGACAGCAGACTAGATCTGTTCTGGCAAACGTGAACCTTTGTGGGTGGAGTCACAGAGTGCACCATGGTTTAAAAGCTGAATAAAGAGCAGTTAGTGGGAGGAGAGGAATCGCTGGTGCCAGGAGGGGGAGAGAGAGAATACTACTTCAAATACTATTTAAATTCCTCTCAATCAGAGTGGTGAATCTACATTTAAACTGAGTCAAAGCAGACAGAATGCTTTCAAATAAAATAATTAGCCCTCCAGGCTGGTACCAGGGTCAGTGTCTCTCCTCAACCCACTGTGTTAAGGCACTTTCTCTTTAGTGGCTAGAAGTGCAGATCACTGAATCCAAGTGCCCGACTACAACAGATTCATTAGGGCTCGTTAGTTCTGTCTGACAAGTTTATCGGTCTTCTCCTGAATGAATAGAAAGGATGCAATGCTCCTCAGGGAGGATGCCCTTGTGTCTTATGCTACCCACCTTACTTATGAATGGTGTGAAAGTGATCAGTTATTTACTCATTTGCATAACACAAGAACCAGGGGTCACCCAATGAAATTAGTAGGGCAGCAGGTTTAAAACAAACATGAGGAACTACTTCTCTACACAATACACAGTCAAACTGTGGAACTCATTGCCAGGGGATGTTTTGAAGGCCAAAAGTGTAACTGGATTAAAAAAGGAATTAAATAAATTCATGGTCCATCACTGGCTATTAGCCAAGATGGTCACCGATGCAACCCTATGCTCTAGGTGTCCCCAAACCTCCACTTGCCAAAAACTGGGACTGGACAACAGGGAATGGATCACTCAATTACCCTGTTCTGTTCATTCTCTCTGAAGCATCTGGCATCAGCCATTGTCGGAAGACAGGATACTGGGCTAGATAGACCATTGGTCTGACCCAGTATGGTGGTTCCTTATATTCTCCCCACTTCAGCTCCTGATTGGTATTCAGCAATCACACATGAACGGTCTAGAACAATGGGGTTAGTTAGCAACATGACCTCAATATCTGGTGACACTAAAGAATTTGAGTGTTTGTCACTCTGACCTGCCACTTCCTCAGCTTGTCAGTATGACAACTATGTCAAGAGAGAACAGGCCCAGGACTCCGACAGATGTAAGAGATAGCGACGGTTGTGACGATGATACGTGTGCACCTTTAGCAAGGACTTGGCTGGATCTCACTTCTCTCTTAGAGCCATCCACAAAGCAAATAGTATTAAAGAAACTTAACGCTGCCGTTGTGTCCTGGGATTCTCTCTCTCCATAACATAATAAACCATATCTAAAGTGTTGATACTGCTCTCTAATGCATTTTAAATGGTATTTTAGCACCAATTTACCTATTAGACCCTGACAGTGCTACCTTGTAAATAATATACTTTAAAAACTGTATGTATTAACCTGAAAGACAATAATGGCTCCAGGGAAAGTCCACTCCATCAGGCAACTACCTGTGTTTTTAAACAGGTTTCAGAGTAGCAGCCGTGTTGGTCTGTATTCGCAAAAAAAAAAAAAAAAGGAGTACTAGGGGCACCTTAGAGACTAACCAATTTATTTGAGCATAAGCTTTCGTGAGCTACAGCTCACTTCATCGGATGCATTCCGATGAAGTGAGCTGTAGCTCACGAAAGCTTATGCTCAAATAAATTGGTTAGTCTCTAAGGTGCCCCTAGTACTCCTTTTCTTTTTGTGTTTTTAAAGTCACTGAATAGGTAACTCAAGCAATCTCTTTCTCTTGCACATACAATACGGATTTTTTATCAGCTGAAGCCAGTACAGGCTGTTGTGTTCCTGCTTCTTTTATTTCCTCTTGGAGAACTACCACTAAAGGGAAATTAATTATTAAAAAAGTAAGCATGAGGGGAAGTACATGTTTTAAACCAAATGACAAAAGCAGAGGCATTATAAAACAACAATGCACAACTGGATGAGTTATGCATTAATTATGAACAAAAATCAGCCGGAAGAAAGAATTTAAAGAGAAAAATGTGAATGATAATTGGGAACGGTTTAAGAACATTTTACTACGTGCCAAAAAGCCACAATCCCACAGCTGAGAAAGAAGGCCACACGGGTTAAAAAAACAACCTGGCTTAGAAGGGAAGAAGTGAAATCCCATATATAAAAAACAGAAGAAAGGGGAAGTTAATAATAATGAATTTAATCAGAAGCTAGGAATTGTAGAAAATTCACAAGGGAAGCAAAAGGCCTCAGATAAAACTATGGCTAACAATCAGAAGGAGATTTTCATGTATCTTATTAGGAACAAAAGGAAACCTAATGATGGCATTGCTCCATTCCTAGATGAAAATGGTAGAATTATTAATAATAATGGAGCAAAGATGGAAGTGTTCAATAAATATTCTGTTCTGTATTTGGCGAAAAAAACAGATGCAGTCATGTCATGATTTATGATGATCAAATACTTTCTCCATTCCCATAGTAACTAAAGAGGCTGTTAAACAGATGTTTAAAAACAAGCTACATGTTTTTAAAATCAGCAGCTCCAGATAACTTGAATCCAAAAGTTTTAAAAGAGCTGGCCGAGGGCTTGTTAATGTTGATTTTCAACAAGTCTGGAAACGCTAGAGGACTTGAAAACAGTTATTGTTGTGCCAATATTTTTAACGAGTAAATGGTAATTACAGGCCTGTCAGCCTGACATTGATCCTGAGAAAAATAATGGAGTAGCTGATATGGGACTCAACAACAAATTAAAAGAGTAATCTAATTAAATGCCAATTAACAAGGTTTACAGAAAAGATATCAAGTTAGTAAAGATTTTGGTATGAGATTACATTTGGTTGATATAAGTAAGTGTTGCTGAAATACACTGACTTCTGTAAGGCATTTGATACAGTATCACACATTTTGAGTAAAAACCTAGAACAATACAAAAATCAACATGGCACACATTAATTGGATTAAAAACTGGCCAACTGATAGGTCTCAAATGTATGCGTAAACAGCCAATCATCACTGAGCTAGAGTGCTGCTGGTGTGGCCCCAGTGGGGTCAATTCTTGGCATTATGCTAGTTAATTTTATCAGTGACCTGGAAGAAAACATTAAAATCATTACTGATAAAGTTTGCAGAGAGCACAAAGTCTAAGGGATGGTAAATAATGAGGAGGACAAGTCACCGAGACCGAGTGATCTGGAGCGTTTTGTAAGCTGGGCTCAAACAATATGCATTTTAATATGACCAAATATAAATTATCCAGCTAGGAACAAAGTCTTCAGGCCATACTTACAGGATGGGGGACTCTACCCCAGGAAGCAGCGACTCTGAAAAGAACTTGGGAGTCATGGTGGCTGATCAGCGGAACATGAGCTCCTAGTGGGACGCTGTGGTCAAAAGAGCTTAGCTGAGTCTGCTGTGAAGGCAGATATGCTGATCAGACACGGCCACTCACTGATAGTGGTGCACCATTGCAGCACCCAGCGGGAATCAGTCTGCAAGTTCGGGGACGCCTGGCTGCTGCGCCACCCTGGCGAAGGCTGCAGCGTCAGCCCACCTTGGTATCCAGCCAATTCTTCCTCCCAGGGCTACTGGAGGAGGCTATTGCCGATGGCAACACTGTTCTCACCTCCCTAAGTGCAAAGATTCCCAGTGTGCCAGCTCCTAAGAGGAGGAGCAGCACGGGGCATAGGCGCTGGCTCCATGGGCTGCAGCACCCATGGGGAAAAATTAGTGGGTGCTCTGCACCCATCGGCAGCCAACCTCCCCTTCCCCCCCACCTCACCTCCTCCCCTGAGCACGCAGCATCCCCGCTCCTCCACCTACCTCCCAGGGCTTGCCACCGCAAAACAGCTGTTTTGCAGTGTAACAAGCTCTGGGAGGGAGGAGGGAGAACGTGGCGCCCTCAGGGGAGGAGGCAGGGCCGGGATTTGGAGAAGGAGTCGACTAGGGGCAGGGGCAGAGAGGGGGGTCGAGCACCCACCGGTGCCGCAGAAGTGGGTGCCTATGGCACAGGGCATATATGTGGTGGGGGTGGAGACCTGAAGGAAAGAAGCTTTTTGAACCCTCTACTTCCCCTGCGAGAAACAGTCAGTCTGCCCCTGTACCATATACCAGCTTCATCCTGGTACTGTACTTTCCCCAATAGGGTGGAATATAGCTGGTGCATCCAAACTTGTAGATGTAACAACAAGAGATTTGCATTTGCCTTTGGCGAGTTTTAGTGGTGGTGGCTTTAATAAAAAGTGGTTCAAATGTGGGAGTGGGACTCAGGAAATCGGAGATCTGTTCCCAACTCTTCCAGAGCCTCTCCCAGGTGACCTTAGGTAGGTCATTTCAGTGCCTGATGTTCAGCCCTCACAAATCCCACTGACTTCAACGGGAGTTGCAGATGCTCAGCCCTTGTGAAAATCAGGTCCTTAAATCAACTGAGGTATAAAGAGGTTACTTGCCTACTTACCAGGGTAAATTTAATGGTTCTAAAGTTCTTTGCATTCCTTAGATCAGCAAATGCAAATGCACACCAGCATAGTATCCTACATCAAGGTTTGGGTTTATGCACTGAAGCCATTTCCAAACTATTTTAAAATCTGAAATTTGTAAGAAATCGAATTCCATCTGTTATCAACCTTTCTACCATGCATTTGATAGGAGACATTATTGAAAACACACGCACACATATACTATGCCTAGAGGTTGGGTAGGTCATCAACATGTGTGTTTCCAAACCATCTGGTTTTTATAAATGAAATAGTCCAAAATTACTTATAAGGATCTGTGTGCTCTATAAACCCCAGACGTTTTGCATGAATTAAAGAACAGTGTAATGAAGTTTTAATGACTACATATACACAGTTAATATAAAATTTATATTTAGCATGCTGGAGGAGCATGGAATTCAAAGTATATAGGAGGGACTTTTAATCATAGGTTACTGGCAGCTAAGCAACTCTCTTCTCTACGTTTCTAGAGGGTGCACGGCCTTTATATGGAAGTGTACAGCATACCGGCATGATGAACAGATGTGTCAACTCTGCCACAGTTCAGAAAGTTACATGGAAACTGGTTTGTTTCAAGATCTCATTTGGCAATGAAAGATCTCTACGTTCCGCAGTGGCCCTGAAGCTCTTGTCCACAATGCCTGCATTATTCACTTACCCAGCTCAGGCAGGGCCTGTCTGAGGAAAGGGCTACCTCAGAGTTGGATCAATAGTTCAGTTCACATCATGAAGACAGGGCTGCCTGGCTGTGAGGGCACGGATACAATACTGCTGCTAACTGCATATTCAACACCTGACTAATTTTTGCTACAGCCCTTTGCTTGTTCATAACGGACAATTAAAGGGATTATGTATGGATCTAAGGGAGTTGAAGTATAAGGCACAAGCAAGCATGTACTTAACTTTAAGCACGGGTATCTCTGGTGAAGGCAGTGGAACTGTTCTTATACATAAGATTAAGCATATGCACAAGTGCGTTGCTAGAAAAGCTAAGATTTTGGGGGTACTACTCTGTTACACTTTTTTTTTTTTTTTTAGTTTCAAAGCCAGTAAAGAAAAATTCCACTGAGACAACAGATTTGGCTTCGCAACAGTGCTCTACCGGCCCCCAAAAGCCAGGAAGGTGTTTCCAGGCCTGCATCCTCCCAAGGTGGAGAGCTAGATTAGCAGTTGCAGAAGAGTTCCACACAGGGTTGTGTGTTGGGATGGTGGCACATTACCCAGGCTACCATCTGAACTGATGGACAGCTGTGTCGTTGCTTCTCCAATCTGGGGGGGGTCTTTCACAACGCTTCGCTGTGAGATCAACCGCTCCTGACCTGCCCCCACACAGCCTCCATCATGTAAATCACCCCTCCCTAGATTGGCCACCAACCCATCAATTACATTATGGACCACCACCAGCAAATTTCCAGTCCTAGACTTTCCCTAAGAAGTGTCTTGTACTGCTCAGTATCCTCCAGGACAACACAAGCTCAGATAAAGTCCGACATTTCATTAATAGAAAATGACATGCACAAATATTATCCCAAATGAAGTCCCCCCAGCCACACACACGGGTGAAGGTAAAACAATAAAACAGGTTTTATTAACTACAGAGAGTGATTTTAAGTGATTATTAGTATGGAGGCAAGTCAGAATAGGTTACAAAGAAATAAAGTTAAAACGCAAACTAATACCAGAGTTAAGTGAATTCAAAGCAAAGGTTTCTCTTACCACATGCTTTAGCAGTCTTACTGGCTAGAAACTTTTCAGCCAGGACCCCTCCCCTAGATCAGTGTTAATTTCTTTGTCCTTCAGGTGTTGATGCCGTGAGTAGAGATGAAGGGAGAGATCATTTGGAGCGTCTGTTGCCCATTTCTTCCCTTTGAGAATCATCTCCAGTCTGTGAGAGGGAACTTCCAGCTGTTTCTTTGCTAACATGTAAATTTCTCTCACCTTTTTTCCTGCCAAAGAATGGCCGCTTAACCAGGTGATGGTCCATTTGATTTTGACGACACCTGGCTGAGGCATCAGTTTGCCTTTTGTCTTTGAGGAACTGGTTTATGCCGGCTTTTCTAAACTTGAAATGTGTTTCAATGTTATACAGTAGAATCTTATATTTTTTTTTTACATATAATGTTACCACACATTTTACCAGGACAATAATGATCAGCACATTGTAAGTTTTCAAATGAAAACTTACAAGGCATACTTTGTACAAAATCCATTATAGTCTTGTAAAAAGGGTGAACACAGGGATACAGTCACAGATGGCCATGATCCTGCATCCTCCCTGCTTCTACCCACTAACCTCCTGAATGCTAAGGCAAATGGAGACACCCCCCCCACCCCCCGAGAACAAAACTGCACAGCACTCGAGGGGTGTGGACTCCTTGAGCAAGCTCCCTGAAGCAAGCCTACTACCCAACCCAGTGGGGCAACACTTGCCTACTAAGCTTTCTCCCTGGAAGAGGATTGCCCCCAAAATCGCTGTCCCTACGATTATGATGTTTCTTTTAGTCTTATCCCCCGCCTTGGGAAGAGTTTTCTTCTTCATTGTCTTATCCCATCAAGATGGGGCAACAGTTCTTGTTCTTCATCTTCATCTCAAGTACATCTTCCAAATTGACACCAACCTTCTTCTCATCTTCCTTCAGCATCTCAAACCACTTTTTCCTAGATCTTCCTTATGACCTTTGTCCCATGACTACTATTGTCTCACATGACCTAGCCAGCTGAGTTGACACTCTCTCAGCTTTTACGAGCATCATGGCTCATTCTGTTTCATTGCATAGCCTATCAGCTCTCGTCTTACCAAGTAACCACCTGAGCACTCTTTTTGCCAGCATGAAGTAGTTCTCACTTCCTAATTACCCAACATTTCCACCTGTATGTCACAGCTGGCCTAATCATGATCTTCTACACTTTGCGCTTTAGTTTATTTGGCATATATTTCTTCATGCAGCTCCCAACATTTGCATCCCCATTTCCACTATGGTTCAACACTGAACTGAGGTATTTAAATTGTTGCACAGACTAACTCTATACTATCTAGTTTTATAGGCTTCTCGTTGTCCTTCCTAATGAGGCATCACATGTATTCTATCTTTTGTCAGCTGATTCATAAGCCATTTTCTTCACTGTAGCCACAGCTGTTTCTCTCTATTGTCGCTTCCTGGGGATACCTTAACATTGTACTGATTCACTCCCTGAAGACAAAGGCCCAAAGATCACATGCGATTGCCACAACTTTTTACAAGCCAGCTGGCTAGGACATTCTTAGTTTGAAATTGGAGTCCCTTCTCCTAGGTGGGCTGCCTACCATGGCTAGCAAACCCCCTCTTATAACCAGATTGCTCCAGGCAAAGTCCCCAGACACCTGCCTGTCACACACCCACTTTTAGTTAAGAATACCTCTGCAACATGAAGGCAAGTGGTAGGAGTTCAGCTGTTAGTGGCTATATATTACACTGGTCCCATGAGACATTTTCTAGGGACCGTGTTTATCCTCAAACTCACCTCATCCTTGGAAAGATTGAGTTGTTCCTTTAAGGAGGTGCACTTTTGTCCCTCTACCTCCCAGAGAAGAAACCCTGCCTGTGTTATTCAGTCCAAGCCTGGCAATACAGCTGCTCAAGATTTCCAGGGCTCAAGTGCAGTCTTGGAGGCAATTAACAGAAACAGCTTCTTTGTTGCAACACCCCTGCTTCCCCTCATGAGGACAATCTATATTCTGTGATTATTTATCATCTTAAATAGGGATGAGTGGTCCAGAGAGAGTAATCAAACATCTGAAGTGAAACAGAAGTGAGACTGAAAATAAAAAATTCTCATCCTTATCTTAAAAAGTATTTTTATTCCATCTCTGCATCTTGTGGCTCAGCCGGTACAAATGATCAAAATCCATACAAGCCAGGAGGTTCTTGTGCAAGAAGGATCAGTGCTCGAGAGATCACCTGCTCTTGCAAAAATTCCCAGCTCAGTTTTGGACACACAAGTCGCTTGAAGGGTTTAAAGAAGTAAACACACTCTTGAAGTTTGCCCATTGAGACCATCCTCAAAGCCACTTCAAGTTTCCTCTTGACCTTCAAAATTTTAAAAAAGAACCTTTTTGATCAAAGCTTTAGTAGCACATTAACGAAAAGTTACAGCTTGCCAACAAGTGAGAAGTGCAGTAATTACAGACCTGAGGTGGTCTTCATTGCAGAAGGGATGAATTTACAGTGGGACAACTATCACAACCTAAAATGCTAATGGAGGCAAAGCACTGGAATTTATACTGGACAGAGCTACGAGAGATAAATGCCAGATATGTGGGGGAGATAGGATTGACCTCTAATAGCTCCACTGAGATAAAAACTCCAGTTACTTATCTCCACCAGCATTTTGCTTGGTGTTCGCTGTCTCCATATAAACACACACTTTGCAGTGAAGATCTAGCCGGACATACTATTTTAGGACCGTGCTGAAAGATGTAAAGCAGAGGGGCACATTCTCAAGAGGCTTGCTTCCGCATTTAGTCACATGTGCCACACCCCATACATCAACAGGCATCTCAGTAATGTGCCACATGCCTAGTGCTGTGCAGAACATGTAGATGGCAACCCGGGCCCTGAAGAGCACACAATGCAGAGATTTTGGGGGAGGGGAGAGACAAAAAGACTCAAGTGTTGGGGGATGGGTGGAAGAAAAGGAAATTAAGCTAAGAATCAGATCATACCAGAGCGTGAAGAAAAGAAAAGAGTCAAATGAGACAATTGAGTGAAAATAAAAACCGACGCTTAAGGATCGGTTTCATTTTTATTAAGTTGAACATATTAACAGCGTTGAATGCACTGAACACAATTAAGGACACCCCATGATTTTAACGCATTAAATACTTTACCCACAATATTCAAACAGTGCATGGGATCCTGAATGCCAGGGGTTCTGTATACCTATTGCAATTGCATCTTCTTTGTGAAAATTGTATCTTCTGTGTTTATAGTGTCAACATACTTGTAAAAGGTTTTTTCCCCTTTATAAACTGGAAGGATAAAGAATTTAAAAAATTTAGTTTTTCACTTTCAACATCACATTTAGTAAAAAAAATGTCTTACAAAAACATTGGCTTTTATTACATTAATAACTGGAATTGCTCAGCTAATGCAGTACTGGATTTTTGCCTGCAGACTCTAATAATGGATTTTAGAGCAGTAAGAGTCAAATTCTATTCATTTAGACTGATGTAATTCCACTGAAAATCAGACAAACTCTGGCTTTTCACCAACACAAGTGACACAGCATTTGTCCCTCCCCCCCCCCCCCAAAAAAAAAATCTATAAAAACATATCAGCTGAAAGCTTAAAACTATATGTGAAGATATCACAAAATGAAGCAGCAATTACCTCCAAGGGTACAGTGAGATATTTCAAGACTGCTCACACTGAGTCAGTCAAATAAAAAGAGGTTTCAGAGTAGCAGCCACGAATTGAGATGTGGCTTTATAAAAACACATTAAAAAGTACTTCATACTTTTATATTTCATGGCCATGCTGACATGCCTTTACCCTCCTGCATAGGACAAACATCAAGTATTTTAAAAAGCCACAGACTCCCTGCACCTGGCTCTAACCGGGTAGTAGTGTTGTTTTAAATAAATAGCTTGAATTCCATTTAAAAAATAAAAAAAGGAAAATTTTATGAACACAATATTCCATTATCAATTGGAAACCGTTTGCTCTTCAGGTTCTAGTTTGCCAGGTTGTTGATATAAATCTAACCAGAAAAGATGCATTTGTCACATGTATAAAAACCCAACAGGCAGTTTCCCTCTTCCAGGCTTAAAGATAGACTCCAAGACACATTGCCTATTCATCTAGTAAAAGGTAGCTACATTTTACCCAAGCCTTTCATAATGCACTTAATGAAATATTTTTTCCTTTAAAAGAACCACTGGTATTTAAATAGCTTTTTCTTTACATACAGTATTCATATATACAAAAAAAAACCAAACAGAACACAGAGATGCAACAAACAGATTCAGAAATTCTGAAGCTCAGGAATATTTTGGTACAAATCCAGCGTCTCTGGATTTGAGAAAGATCCCCGCTGATCAACATCCTTCCCTGCAATGACCTGCTTCACAGCCACTTCAACTTTCTTCCCATTTATTGTGTACTGCAAAAATTAAATAAAATAAGTAAATAAATAAATCAGGCAACAATGAAGCTACACTCTTTGTCTGGTTGCTTTATAAATGGTCTAATGGAAAAGCTGCTGCTAAGGCTGGAATTGATTCATTACCCCTAGCAGTGGAGGCAGGAATTCTGCTACACCTGACATCAAATAGTTTCTTAAACAGTTTGAAAAGCAAACTGAATTTGATGAGTTTTATTAGTGATTTTAGTTTTTTAATAGACAGACAATACTATCACCCTAAGCCAGCTCCCCTTTACTTCTAGGGAAGCAGGATCGGGCCCTTAATGCAATAATTAAAATTTTGCAACTTTCTGCCATTTAAAATTACACATGATTTTCAGCTTTTTAGGTTTTCTAGAAATAGGCCCAAACCAAAACCCTAGATCCAAGAAGCCCTGGATACGTGCATGTGTACATGTACCTTGATCTCAATTCCGCAAGTGTTCTCTCTCTTTATAAGGGGCCAAACCAAAACCCTGCTTTTCAAAGCCCTGGACTTGGAGATGGAGCCAAGCTACACAACTTTGATTTACTTCAAGGACTTTCACTTGTTTCCCTAGACATTTAATTGCTGTTAATCAACAGATTCAGATAGAAAACAGCTTCTGTGGGAACAAGACATCATGAGGAGGCAAAAGACAGGTTCTCTGTGCTTGGGTTTCAGTGTTGCTGACCAAGGCACTACTGCAATTGTGCAGTGAAGAAATCCCAATCTGTGCTCCAGAACAGTGGAATTCTTGGCTGGCAAAGGCAAGTAGGGAAGACCTGATTCTCCTGTTGGCAGGGATGATCCCTGAGGGATGGTCGATCTCATCTTAGGGAGCACCAGGTGTCTCCATTACGGAAGCTGTTGAACAAGAGCATCGTTTGGCCTGATTTTTAGTACCAGCCACCGCCTTGTTCTGTCTACTCTTCATTTTGGTTAAGATAACCGAGGTTGTGGCAAGATATAGCAAAGCAGCCAGTGGGCTCAGAGTTATCTCCTCAAGGTGAAGCCCAGAAGTTAACCCTTCTGAGACAACTTTTCATTACAGATCTTTCAGAGCAGGCCAAATAAATGGTCTTTGGCAACAATACTGTATAGTTAGGAAGTTATTCAGGTATTTGGTCTATTTTTTCCTTGTTTAATACTACATAGTTCTTATCCCCTTGCATAACACTAAACAGCCACTCTTCCTCCTCAGTGATTACCAACCTGGTTTTGAGAAGCGAGGCTGACTAGAATCCGATGGGAGCTGCTGGAAGTTCACTTCTTGGGGGGGGAGAAGCTAGTCATACAACATGTTTCAAAAAAATTTAGTGCTTTGCCAAATTGGGGCCACAGGGCTCATTGAGTCAAGGTACTGCAAATCTCTCCCAGTTCGAATTCCCTAAATACTAACTCTGAACGGTTTATCCACACCAAATACCCAGACAGACAGAACAGCAGGGGACTTCCACAGTTTTGTATCAGTTAACACACGCACAGCCCAAAGACGATATAGAGGTCAAAGCGGATCAGGTGTTTTAACCAGATCAAGAATATTTTACAATATAAATGTATGCTTGTGCGCACAGCCCTTTATCACTGTATATTATCTGTGCACGGGAAAAAATGTTCTTTAAACATTTAACTAGAAGCATGAAGTAATTTCCAAGCCTTTTCCAGAGTTTTTGGCATGTCTATTTTTGACAGTTTGTAAAATATAGGCCTGATCCTGATTTCACTTACGGGGGTGTTTTACACCAACTCCACTGGTGCCAGAGTTATTCCCAATTTCAACCAGTGTAAAATGACACCAGGCTCAAAGCCCTATAATTTTGGGGGCAGGTACTTTGTTTTTATAAACGCGAATTGACATCTAGAAATAGCAGTATATGGAAAGATTTTTTCCTTCCCAAGTCAAACCTTCAAAGAAAGCAAGGAGACAGCTTTGATCATTTTACTGCAGATACATTTTATCTGAAACATAACTAAAATTCATTCCATTGTAAATTCAGTCACAATGTGAACTAATTAACCATCTAAGCAGGCATTCCTAAGGGGCTGGCTCTCATAAATACCTCATCACCATCAACTTCATTCTTCGCATTCAGGTGATTTATGCATCTTTGAAATTTAACATTTTATGTAGAAGCCAAAGATGCAGTCTAGAAAAATCTATATCACTACTCAAGAGGTAAGTCACGAAGGTTTTTTTTTAAACCCTCATGCAAACAAGACATGCTAAGCCCAATGCTACTTATTTACAGCAGTGTAAGCCAAAAGACACCAGAATCAGGCCCTTGCCTGATGTATGAAACCAAATGGGAGCTCCCAGTGCACAGTGCCACTGAAAGGCAGGCCACTTTGGGTCAGAAGCCTACATTTGGATTTAGTTAGGCATGTTTGAAAAATTAGGCTTACAGTGCTTTAGAGAAAATGCTTGAAGACTTAAGCCCATATGCACATGGCCTGCCAGGAACCACCCTGCACGTTCCAGCCTTGCCAACAGTGAGCTACTCACAGAGCAGCAGGTGGGGACTGGGGATAGGGCTTTTAAAATGGAGAGGCTCCTCCAGTGAGTTGGGAGAAGAACAGAGAAGCACCAAGCAGGCTCCTCTCGGACCAGGCTCCATAAGCCTGACTTACAATGGGGTGTGTCAGTAACTCCACTGAAGACAAGATGGGTTACTGTGCTGCATGGTTGAGCAGAATCAGGCCCCAGCATGTTCACCTGCACAGACATGTCTGAAAACGGAGGGTCTCTCTCAAACAAATGTATAAAGGTGTCCACCACTCTGTGGAGGCAGCTGAGTTTTCCTCGGGAAGGAACGTGTTCGACTTTGCAGAAAGGGCCCCTGTGGTTTAACAGTGACACGGTCAGTCACCTACTGACAGTACTCTCTTTACTGGGAACCCCAGCTCTTGCCTTCCATATCGGTACTGAATTACTGGAAGATTCCTCACTACTGCTTATATTTCTCTGAATTTAGGTAAAAGTTAAAGCAGGGAAAGTACTTCTGATGTCCATCTCTGCTTTCAGAAGAGAAGGTTTCCCACACTTGAGAAGAGAGAGGCAAGATGACTCTATACAGCATGCAAATATACCCATTAAAGTACAACTCATTCACACCTGTGCTCCAAAAAGAGTCACTAGACAGGATAAAGGCCATCACTAGGGACATCAGGGACGTCCCTTTCTCCCTGGCCTTGTTAAACACAATATATTAAGATCACAGATTTATAATAGCTCAAGATGGAAAAGATTCATTTCCATGGAGCCCATTCAATGGGCAGGATATAGCGTGTTGCAGAGAATGTGTCTGATATTAAAATGATGCCACGCTGGTGCTATATATAGTGTGACTAATTATATATCTGTTAGACACAGGCAGAGGAAGGTCTCTTATTGTAGTTATAGCTATTGTTAAAAATATGGATGGACCTAAAATTGAAATGCAAAAACGGGTGTAAGAAAAGTGATTTCAAACATTTGCTCAATGCTCAGCTTTCAAAAACAGACTATTTGAAATGGAAAACAAACAAAAAGGCAAGCAAAAGCTTTTTGGCACACCTATAAGCTAAAGTTAGCTTTATAATATGCATTGAGAAAGCACAAAGTATTTTATAAGAAAATATAACCCAATCTTTAGCTCAGCAGGGCACATGTATATTTATAAACTAAGGGTGGGTAGGGATAGTTCCAAAAACAAGCTTAGTTGAGAAGAAAGCAAAAAAAAAAAAAAGTGAAGTCGCTAGGCAACGTAGACAAACTATTTATAAAACTTGAAAATGCTTTTTAAGATGCTAAAATTTCCAGGCGTGTGGGTTTGAAGAGTGATGACAACTGCTCCTTAATTACTGCTCAAGGTGACAAAGAAAAAAAATTAAGCAGTATTTTCATGACATACCGGAATGCCTTTGGTTTCTAGAATGAGGCTAGGAACATGTCTGGCAGACAGCGCTATGCGTATCGCATCCCTAATCCTTTTGACCAGATCCTGACTGAACACCTGGTCCGACGCCATCTTCAGGAAGAGGATCACCCTTTCCTCCCCCTCTTTGTTGTACTGAGGGACACAGAGGCTATCTGAAACCTCCTCAAAGGCTTCCACTGAAAGAAGAAGAGTGCTTTATCATCACATGCACTTGTTTTTTCCACTGGATGCTTTTTTTTATTTTACACTAAAGGGCACATCTCCCATCACCTGTTCTGGCACTGATGAGGCAAACAAACAGATATTGACTAGGATTCTTAAAGAGAACACCTAAGGGAATTAGGCACCCAAGTACCACACTGTCAGTGGCATTGGCCTACCTAATTAAGATTTTCAAAAAAGTTTAATGCAATTAAATAAGCAAACCACACTGAAAGTCGGTCATCCAAGTCACCAACTCCCTTGTGGAATTTTTATGTTTTTTAAATCCCAGTCATTGATTTCTGGGAAAGTGAATATCAAAGTTTATAACTCCAATAAATACGGACTTAGGTCAGGCTAAAATTTTGATATAGTTGTTGGCTTAATAAACCTTTTTGTTCAAACACAGGCAATACGTTTGCTGATTTACCACAACTAAGGTACTTCTATACCCCTTATTACCACAGTCTGAGCACTTCCGGGTCCTTAATGTATTTACCCTCAACAACCAAGTGAGGTAGGCCAGTGCTACTATCCCCATTTTACAGATGGGGAATGGAGGTCCAGAGAGACTAAGTGGCTGTCACAAGGTGGCACAGGAAGTCCGTGTTGGAGCAGGGAATTGAATCCAAGTTTGAGCCCTGACCAGCCCCTCTCTTCTCCCCCCCCCCCCCGCCCATCATATGACTGCTTTTCAACCAGTCATGAGGCAGGATGCCTTAAGTACATTTCACCATGTGCAGCTGGATGATCCAGGCAGTACAATCTCAACTGGTTTAAAAAAAAGGTGAGGAGGCATTATCAAATCACAGGCTGATCACAAACTGGTTTAGTATTCAACTGCATCCCCAACTGAAACAAAATATTTATTTACTATACTGATAGTTACACAGCAGAGCCCTTGAACACAGGAAGCCAGAATCAGATACCATTTCCACCAATGTAACCTGGACTAGACTCTGGCTGGTAGGTTCCAAAAACAAGACAAGGGAGAGAGACTGTTCCAAAGCTTACGCAAGGGAGTAACTAAGTGAAATGCAGCCTAGGGCAATAGCCATGAACATTCTGAAAGTTGCCCCACCACCCACAAGGGAAACTGACCCTCCAGATTTCACATTGTATGAGGATGACAGCTTTTGCAGCAGAACAATACCTCAATTCACTATGCCAGAGGAATGCTTGACACCATCTCTCTGCCCTCCCTCATTACTGCTAACTTTCTGCTGACTTCATACAGTCACACACTGCCTTTGTGCACAGATTCACTTATGGCAGTAATAAAAAGGCACAAGAATTTATTTCGGCTATTGACAACGGCTCAGTAAAAACAACCGAGCACTGTCTAATAGTTCATCTTGGAAGAACAAACAATGGAAATAATGGATTTCTCTTTTGAAGTCACATAAAATGGTTCACACAATTCTTGTAAGCCTTATTACATGAGTGCAACATCTTATGAGGAAAATGCAGTCCATTTCAGTTAGTCACCTCCAGCTCTGTAGATCCTTTTGGAAGGAAGGAAATTTCATAGTCAACAAAGCAGTTATTTCATTGTTAAATGAGAATAACCTCTTTCTTTAGCCCCTTTCCAATGAAAGATCTCATGTGTTAATTAATTAATCCTTTCAACAACCCTTTAAATACTCACATTTCAGATTTAAGACTACACAAATGTCACTGTTGCAAAAGGTGGATGAAAGTTTTTCCTACCTATGTTATAGATTTCGGAACTTCCAAATCTCACTCCACTTGGATTTAGCGTACCATCACTGAAAGTTACACACAAACAAAGGACTATAAAAATGTAGTTAGGGTTTGATGAAGAAATGATGCAATTTACTAGGTTTCTCAATATTTGGTGTGGTGAAATATGCAGGAAGTTGTAGCAGAAATAGGATTACAAGAGATTTTTTCTAAAAGCAGCTTTGTGCTCATTAAAATTAAGTTTTACACAAAATATAAACAAACCACATTCTTCCCTTCATCATTTGTTTCCTCCATGCCCAAAGATTCCACTGGCTTTCCTCACTTAAACCTGCATGCACACAGGCCTTCACAAAAAGTAGCCACCAATATCCAGCCACCAAGTAACACAGCCAGGTGCCTTTGAGGCACTCCTTGGCACTGCTATTTTGTCTTCCCTCTCCCACCACCTGAGGCAAAGCATCTCCATTTCAGAAGCACGTCTCACTCCCTGCAGACAGTGGACTCCATGAGCTGAGCCTAGAAACTGAACCAGGCCTGTTGCGTGAAAATCTGGACAAAATCCTGGACCACTAACTTGCCATTAAAACGGAGAGCTGATAAATTATATGGCAGTATTTACCAAACAATGCTCCTGATCCTGAAGTCCTATTAACTCTTCAAAACAAGCATGGCAACTTATAACAAGGTAACACCTCACACTTCTAACCTGTAGCTTTCAAAGTGGTTTAAAAAGATGGATAAGTATCATTATCCCACAGCGCCATAGGGAACCCGAGGTAGAGAGGTTAAGGCAGACATTTTCAGTCTCTCCATTTTCTGGGAGTCCAACATGCAAGGCCTAATTTTCAGAGGCACCCAGCACTTATCACTGAAGCCCACTAGAGTTGTGGTGCGTGGCACTTTTGAAAGTTATGCCCATGGTGCCTCAAGTTGGACCTCTGGCAAAAGAATCAAAACAAAAACAGAAGAACTCAAAGGATACTTTTAGAAGTGCAGGGCAGCAACATGCTCAAGATTATGTAGCAAATCAAATGCAGAGCCAAGAGCAAGCCCAGTTTTGACTCCCTGTCTGGTGCCCCACCCACTGGGCCTCACTGCATCCTGTGAAATCCCAGCTTCTCAGCAGCATGACCTCTCAAAACCCAAGAGGCTGTAGGCTAGCAATCCTGCACAAGTACCGTATATTAGCTATTTACAATGTGCTGTCCCTTCACTGTGAACTTACTGGCCATACTGGGTCAGACCAAAGGCCCATCTATCCCAGTATCCTGTCTTCCAACAGTGGCCAAAGCCAGGTGCCCCAGAGGGCATGAACAGAACAGGCAGTCAAGTGATCGGTCCCTTGTCATCCATTCCCAGCTTCTGGCAAACAGAGGCTAGAAACATCATCCCTGCCCAGCCTGGCTAATAGCCATTGATGGACCTATCCTCCATGAACTTATCTAGTTTTTTGAACCCTGTGATAGTCTTGGCCTTCACAACATCCTCTGGCAGGGAGTTCCATAGGTTGACTGTGCTGTGTGTGAAGAAAGGCTTCCTTTTGTTTGTTTTAAACCTGCTGCCTATTAATTTCATTTGGTAACCCCTAGGTCTTGTGTTACATAAATGTTGAAATTTACGATGTTGAAAGTAATAGGATTCTAGTATATTTCCTCAGATCCAGAAACTCCGCCAACAAGCAGAGTGGGGAGTCATCTGAGAAATGTACATGTTCTCCTGCAACCCAACAGAGCCTGCCAACTGTACACATGTTCCCTCAGAACAGTTTTACCAAACTATACTTTACCTGCGGCCAAGCATGATGATTCCTCCAGTCTCAGGATTTATTTTGCAGTAGTCACCGTGGGCCCAAACACCTGTCAGAAGGTGACAAAGTGTTAACCAGCCCATTTGCCATCAATGCAGATCTGATTGACTCACCATGCAACTGCAATTTAGTTATCAAAGACCAGAAGGGGACGGCACCAGAGTTTGGAGAGACTGAGTTAGGCGGAAAATTAAAAGTTAAGTCTGTAGAGTTTATGACAAAGGGGACACACACAAAAGTCTACAAGTACGTGGAAGGTGTAAGTCCTTTGATTCTGTCAGTCGGACCACTCCTGTGAATATGTACAGCCCTTACTCACCTGAGGGAGAGCTGTCTAATCCTCAACATTCCGGGCAGGATTCTGATCCTCCACACAGTGGTTTAACTCCCCTGACCTCAACAGAGGCTAGTTCTAGCTGGCTGCACAACATGCATCTGTATGGGATCCAGATTTGGGATGTTGCTCTTTCCCCATCAGAGGGAGGGGAAGAAAGATTGATCAGCCTGAGCGTGCTCAGAGTCAACGCCCAGCCTCACTCCACATACCCAGGCTCCTGAGTCTTGTGTTAAATGCTTCATTGATTGTGTGATACAGGATCCTCGGAGATCTGAGTCAATGCTTTGACCACCACCCACAGTGAGGCATGAGGGTACCTCCAGTAGAGGTAACACTCAAAGGGGATGTCTCCCTCAACCCTGTCAGTAATTCTGGGGCAGAGGCACTCTCTGGGATTACATGGCAGGCTCTCAATAGAGTCACAGGGGCTCCCGTTAGCTTGACGGAGTTACTCTGGATTTACACTAGTGCAAAAAATCAGAATCAGACCCCTAGAAGCTGGGCTAGATGTTTTTCTCATCTACAGCAGGGTTGGGAATGGAAACGTTAAGCAAAATTTGAATTAGATTGGGTAAGGACAAAACCTCAACCACGCCCGTGCAGGCACCACTCCACTCCTCAACTGAGGAATTTTATACTTCGTTTCAACCTGAAACATTTCTACAGACCACCACAAAAAATAGGGTTTCCAACAGTTCACTGAAACCACCATCGGTACAGGTTTCTTAGGGAAGACTGCTGTCAAACACAGCGATCTGTCCTTTCAGAGTTGCGGTTGCTACGGGTGCACACGCACATGCTTTTACATGGATTCAGTGGTCCCTTTTGTTCTTAAAGGCCACTCTGGTTTTAGCGGCCAGATAAGTGAAATGTACTATAAACCACCGAATCATCAAGAACATAGTACTATAAAGCCAAAGAAAGAAAGAATCTATTGTTAAAAATAAAACACGCACCTCTTTCCAGGAGAAAGCTTACAAACAAATGACAGACGAGGTGGCTGTGTATTGGTAACTACTGCCACAGCTAGGCAGAGTGCGTGCAGTGGTTTTATATGCAGTCTTTCAAACTGTAGTGAGGCAGCAAAGGAAGAACACAAAGAGACTGTTTTGATTGGTGACTGTGGAAGAGTGTGCGGAAAGCTGTCAAAAGATCTGTTTTAAAGTGTACCAGGGCTTTATTTAGAGTTAGACTTATTTCATGGTGTATGATCCTAGGCCATCTGCTAGGAAGAAAACTTTATAGTGGAATTAAAACTTGAAATGCAACTTGTAACGTGTGGGGTCTCGCCGGGCATTGTGATGTTACACGGTCATCCCCTTCCCCCACCCCCATGGAAGGAAACTGGCCACTCAGTATAAACAATGGGACAGAAAAGGTTGCTAAAATTATAAACGTGGCAGCAATAGCTGAATATTGCTTATAAAATAAGAAAAGGGCCAAGGAATGGAACGGTAAACAGACCCCTGTGGTTAAGTGAAAGGTAGCACTCTCCTACTGTGGATCATGGCTTCTCACAGTAAAAGGCACTCTTCCTTGTTACTCACTTGAAATGCCTTTGTGAGGCTGTGATTGATAAACATCTCCATCTAGCGCTGAAAAGAAATGGACTCAAGGCCTTGATCTCACAAGCCCATGCCCAGCATGCAACACGGAGGGCAATGTTGCTGTGCTTCAGTGCAAGTACGAGCAAAGGCTATGGGTGGATCCAGTCCTCCAGAATAAAGCACAAACAAGCATCTAACCCGCTGCACATCTGTCCCCGTACTCTTATCAGCACAGGGCTGGTGCAGGAGTGGAGAACGAGATACTGGCTTGCCCCTCACACTAATTAGGTACTAGGCCTGGGCTTATCTCCTAGGCCTCACCTCTAATACTAGGCAGGAACAGTCTGGCATCCGTATAGTAGCAGTCAATAGAAGATCATTCCTTTCCCACTTATACACCCAACAGCGTACATCTGTGCCGAGCCAGATCAAGCTGCTCTAGCAGTCCTATCTGCCTAACAGCAGCAACAGAGGAATTAGTTTTCCAGAAATTCAAATTCGACTAACCCAGACTGAAATTCAGACCAAAGCACCAGCGAATAAATAGCAAGATATTTATCAAACATTTGTTACAAGTGCCACCCTAGCAAATCTAGATACAGCTGCATCCACCCAACCATGGGAAAGAGCAGGCTTATAATTTTGTAAACAACCGTCAGTTCTGTATGCCTGGTCAGTTCAGATAATGAACTAAGCATTTCACTACATACCTGGGAATTTTGAAAAATAAGCTTTCCTGTATTTATTTCCATTCTCATCATTCCAGAAGTGTGTAGGCTGACAGGGCATAGGCTTGGTACAAACCAGCTCACCGCTTTCCCCCCAAACTGGTTCGCCTGTTTACAAATAAAGAGACAGATTTTCTGCATTTCCCTTTTGTAAACCGCTGGGTACAAAAGCAAAGCAAAGAACATAGGATTATTATTTGCAGAATGGTAACACCCAGAGGCCCCGTCACTCTGGGCGTTGGTAGCTGATCTAAAAAGTTTATGGTCAATGGGCTAAATTCAACCTTGATTTAACTTCACAGAGTAAGGTTAGATGATCTAATGGTCCCCTCTGTTCTAGCCTCCTGTTTAGCACAAGCCTCTCCCAAATACCCCTATATTAAACCCAAAAAGACTTCAATTAGACCAATGTACTTCAGTCCTCAGGAGCTAAACTTTGAGCCACAGGGACAGAACAGAAAGACCAAAGTACTACCAATGCCCAAGGTCCCTAGAATAGCAGGAAACTGATTAGGTGAGATACACCCAGATGATCACAGCAGGAAAAAAAAAAAAAATCACACTATGTTGCAGAGGAATGCAAAAAAAAATTCATTAAAGTTTAATGGAATTACATCAGTGGTGAATTTAGTCCAGTGTCTGGTACAGACAGATTTTAATTGGACAGGAGCATAACTACCAAACACAAATACAAGATGTTGGGATATGGTCTCATACTAACACAGGGTCCTGAACAGCCATCAGATTTGCTCAGTCCAGTTTCTTGTGGGACAAGCTTCTACATCAAAGACCACCACCACTATTAAGGGCACGGTTGAGAAGTGGTTTTGAGATCACTAACTCATTTACAGCTAGCCACTTAGCCATGAGATGGTTGCCACTTTTGGTCATCAGGTTGGATTATCAGCTGATCAAGAGATGAGTGTCTCTCTATCAGTCCCATTAATCACCATCCAAATTCCTGCAGCTATTACATTTTAGTTAGAAATGCCTATTGGAGTTGACTGGAAAATGGTTACCTTCATCATTCCATGCTTCCACTGCCATGCCCAGGTTCCTGGCCTGAATCTCTCCTTTGTAAACTGGGATTGTAACATTCTGACCCATGAAACATGAAATGATATCTGTTCCACCTATAACAAAAAGGAGGGACACTTAGAATTCAGATACTTTTAAAGAACTTTTTAAAATATCAAATAAAGGGCACATGAGTTATTTTATTTTATTTTCACATAATACTGAAATAAATTCTGTCCACTCTAAGTAACAAAACCTAGAATACACTGCCCAGATTGTCTACTATTTCTATACAATTTACAATGAAGAAAGTTAGAGAGGCTTTTCTTACAATACGCATGCCCTTTGTATAGGCATATACCTTAGGGACTGAATTTTTTTCTCCCACTAGTTTTACACTGGTAAAAGATACATTAACTTCACTGGAGTAACTCCTAATTTACACAGTGAGAGTGGCGATTCAGGCCCCTAGTCTACAGTTAGGTCACTGATCCAGAGGGGTTTAAGATAAGGAAATGACACTTTGGTTCCTTGGGGCATCTTGCAATCAAACAGTATAGCTGGACTAGATAGTTGCTGGTGGTCCATTTCTATTTCTTGTTCTTGTGCATTAGCACAATAGTAGTTATGTTTGGGATCTTTGCACTCATGGGGAATATTTAAGCCTTAATTTTAAAAAAAGTTTTTACTCGAGTAATCAGGATATTTCTAGTCATATTTAAATAAAAAGCAGAGTTACAACAAAAGGCCCAATCCTGCAAATCTCACTCACATGACTGTACTTTGACATCAGAGACCATTAATAAATGTCATCTTAAGGTCCAGACCTGCTTCCATTAAAGTCAGAGACAGAACTCCCATCGACTTTAACGGCAGAAGGATTGGACTCTGGATCTGGGGTCTAAACTAGGTTGACACGGTCCCACTGAAGACCGGATCCTTGGTACCCTGCACAACAGGGCCCTGTATGAGTGCGACTTTATATGAATAGAAGAGAAACTGCCCAAGTGAGCTCTCCCCACACTACACTGGATATGGATTGACACATCTCCATTGTTAATTATATAATCTACACATTGACCCGTCTATTGTGGCCATTAACTGAAATGGAAGCCTGGCATAAGTCTCAGGAGAAGTTTCCTGGTGAAATCAGCTATGCAGAGAACAATGCGTGCTGTAGGTTAACAGACTCTCTTCCTCCCCTCACCCTGCTGCCCGCGAGGACAGCCAGTCAAAAGAAAGTATCCTGCTTCCTTACATCTACTCTGTCACAATAATTCCACCTCAAAGTCTTTGAGTGCACCAAGTTCATTATACTAATGCAATGGCATGCTGAATTATGCAGAAAAACCCTGCACAAGTCAAAGGTAGTTGCAGTTTAAGTATAATCACGGCTGACTGATCTCCCAGCCCAATTTTCCTGTACACAAAGTTGCAAAGAGGCAGCAAAGATGGGAACTGGCTACAGAAGGAATTAGCAAATGCTTTTGGAGTAAGTATTACCTGAAATGGATCCCAGGAGGACACTGCTCTTTATATGTTTGTAGACATACTCATAGCTTTGAGATTTGAGCGGTGACCCTGTAGATAGTATAGTATGAAGTGTTTGAAGATTATGGGTGTCACCTTAAAGAGGGAAGAAAACCAGGAATTACAAACATTTAAGTTCTATCACATTATCTATTCACCACTTAAATAAATCCAAATAGTCAAACTTAATCCTCAGCTCACTGTCTGTGAACAGGCTACAAGGCCAGAGAAAAAACAGAGGGGTTTGAAGCTTACATGGTTTTAAGTTTCTCTCTTCTAACACAGCCAGCCACTTTGCACCCGTTCCAAGGATGGTGATCCTAGAGAGGGGAAAGAAATTTTCAAGGACTTTGCACATTCTACACCTTGCAGGATCAGTCAAGTATCAGATCTGCTTAAAGCTTCAATGATTCTAGGCATGTCTTTTTCCGCAATCAAAATTAGTCAGGTCAATTGAGTCATTTCTGTAGCTTTGAAATTTTTAATTCTGGCTTTAAATATTAAGCACAGCCTTCCCATCTAGTGGAAAGCATTCGCTTACAGTTTCAGGAATCCTGAAGTACAAAGCACTCCAAATACTTTAGGAAATCTCCTAACATATAATTCATTAATTTGCCATAATTGCTGTTTAACAGGGCATCGTCGCCTTGTTATAGTCTCTCAAGTATCAGAATTGTGTTATTCCAGTGCAGTGCAAATGACAACAGTGATCCAAGTTTTGCTCTCAGATACACACTCAATTCCAACTGAAGTCAATGAGAGTTGCATACATATGGAGCACAGTGTATATGTGGCTGCCTGTTGAAGAATTCTAGAATTGAGGAGATGTCATAAGGAAAAAACCCTGGTTCAGCACCTTTCTGCTACTCACAAAACAAGGCAATTTTTTGCTACACTTGCTAAGGCACCGTGTTTAGTATCTAAGTTTGAGCAGTCTCCTCCTTTTCCCAGTTGCAAATTACAGATCTTTAGGACAATGCAATCAGCTCTGCAGCATTACTATTCACATTACGCAAAACAGTCACACCAACACTGAAGGCACAGTGTGAAATAAATATTTCAATTAATGCAATAAATAAATAAGATACATAGCTGGAGAATGTGGTCATATGCAAGAAAGAGACAAGCCAGTTAAAGCATCAGGAGCATAAACATTTTCCTTGCATGCTACCCCTCTCCCCTAAACAATCAAGCTTCACAACCATCCAATAAGTTAAAATATTCTTGTAACACCCATTTGATCAGGTCCTGAGAGGCAAAGTGACTTACTCAAGGCCTGTACCAGAAATAGAACTCAGAAGTCCTGGCTCCAACCCCCTGATCAAACCAATGGACTCTAGAAGGATTGCATAGCAAGCAGTAATGTGGTAAAAAGAACAGTGGGTGTTATTCAGTTTGAAAAAGTTAAACTATCCAAAGTAATCAATGAAGCTTAATACCTACATTTGTCTATATTAGTTAAAAATATAACTGGGGCTGCAATAGAATCCCAAGAGCTTCATTTGCCTACTGCTTTAATATGGGAGTTCTGAGATGCCATTAATCTAACCAGGAAACAGATTTTTAAATGACTGCATATAACTCATTTTCAGTTTTCTGATCACAAGGAAGGAGAGAAGAAGGAAAAAAAGTCTTCCCACACACCAATTAAAAGTTAAAGTGAAGTCTCCCCCTCAACTCCATTTATTGCTGGAAGTGTTAGCCTGATCTATACATTAACCTTCAAGAAATCCTGCTCCTGGGTAAGTAATGCTCAAGTGATTTGTGTTGGCATAGTGTTAGTTTTACATGGTGGCAATAAATTCCCTTGAGGATATGCTGAAGTGTATGAAGATAATTATTATTTCTGCAAGGTGCTTTAGAGACATGCAAGTATATGGAATATTGCATGAGCGCCTAGAGCACGGGATGGGCACCTCTTTGTATAAAGAATAAATCATAATCTCTTCTCTATTACAAACAGTGATTGGCTGGTCCTTTGGCTGTGGTTTACTACAATCATATGAAGTATTTTTATCCTTATGCAATATTTTACTTACTAGCACCCTCTGAGCCATTTATTATACAGCAAGGATACTCTACACTGGTCTATTTTTTTGGTTTACTATTTGACATACTCTCTTTCCGAAGTCTTTTGAGTAGTTCCCTCCCCGCCAACACCAGTTTACCACCACTTAACCCAGGGGTGGGCAAACTTTTTGGCCTGAGGCCCACATCTGAGTATGGAAATTGTATGGCAGGGCATGAATGCTCACAAAATTGGGGCTTGGGGTACAGGAGGGGGCTAAGGGCTCTGGCTCAGGGGTGGGGTGGGGCAGGGCTGGGGCTGAGGGTGCAGGAAGGTGCTCCAGGCTGGGACGAAGGGTGGGGGAAAAATCAGGACTGGGGCAGAGTCAGGGCACAGGAGGGAGGGGTCGGGGTATGGGCTCTAGGCAGCGCTTACCACAAGCAGCTCCCAGAATCAGCAGCATGTCCCCCCTCCAGTTCCTAAGCAGAGGTGTGGCCAGGAAGCTCTGCATGCTGCCCTGTCCACCGGCACCACCCCTGTAGCTCCCATTGGCTGAGGTTCCTGGCCAATAGGAGCTGCAGGGGCAGTGTGCAGAACCCCGTCTGCCCCTATACATAGGAACCAGATTGGGGACATGCCACTGCTTCCAGGAGCTGTGCGGAGCAGGGCAAGCCCCCGACCCTACTCCCCGGCAGGAGCTCAAGGGCCAGATTAAAACATCTGGAGGGCCGAATGAAGCCCTTGAGTCGTAGTTTGCCCACCCTGACTTAACCCCTTGATATGGGCTAAATCGAGCACTACTGAGCAGACTCTTTACTAAAATCATCCCAATCAAGGAGTTATTGTTATTCAGTATCTCCAGGGTAAACAGTTATGCCCTGTCATGAAGGTGCAGTGTGCTACATATAAGATGACAGCCAACATGAATATTTTGGAACAAACTACATTAGAAGGCTAGCATACAGCTGGCTAATGCTTTTAGCAATCAATTAAAATATTAGACCTGCATACATGCTTGAACTGCTTTCGTTTACCTTCCACATACCCTGATGATGCTCAGAAATAATCTGTTCTATCTCTAGACTAACTTTTTATCCCACTGGTTCTGCTCTTGAATCCCTCTAAATTTCAACAGATTTTATTAGCCTTCCACTAGAAACAATTTCACTAAGATGTAACCTTTAATTATAATAGCCAGCACCAAATTGTTAAATACTGCGTAGCATGAAAGGCAAAGCTGCATTTTAATTATTAATTGGCAATAGTTAGGTGACATGCACTGCATCCACTTTCCACCATAAATGCATTAAACCTGAGCATTAAGTAATTTTTAAATACTCAATATTTTTATGGTAAAAATGTAAAGATCTGCAGTTTACCTCCAGTTTGCAAAATGGTAGAGTTATAAAAATCAATGCTCTGTCCAGTGTGCACAAAGGTCAAATATCATGAAAGGCCTTAAAGCTGCTTTAGTTTCAAATTTTGTTATTTCTTTATGCACCAGTAGAGGGCACCCGGCACTGCATTATGTTCACACAGGTATATATGACGACAACTAATAAATTGCTTGACAAAGAATGAAACAGATTAGAAAGCAAAGTATGAAAATACAAGTAGCCCTGCTGAATGGCCCCAGTCAATTTAAGGCTTTCAAATTCTATCAAGCACCATACTCAGGTTTATGCTGAGTAGTCTGAAATAAAGGATTCTTGTTTCACTAATTCCGAGTGCACTGAGAAATTACTCTTTAGACTGTTCCCAATTACTGCCTTTTGAAAAGGCTGCTCTTAAAACTGACTGTTGAACTGACATTCTTTATTTACAGGGAATCAAAATGCCTGAATGAATTCTAAAACACACCATTCAACCCTTTGTCTTTCACTCCCTCTAAAAAAGACCACTTCAGTCTAAGATTTAAAGAGTTTATCCTAAATTAAGCCAAAGTTTAAAAACTATGCCACCCTATACGTTGGCTTCAGATCAAGCAAAGAGCCTCTATTGAAGCTGTTTTTATGTGGGATTAGTAACAGACTAACAAGTGAAGACAGCAATTTCTAGGACTTAAATTGAGAAGAAGTTCTATAGTTCACTTCAACATCTTGTTTACCTACCCCAGTCGGTCAACCAAATCCCAGAGCACATTGGGTGATGGAACAAGAGGAGATCCATCATATAAGACCACTGAAGCTCCTGCAGCAAGCGCAGACACTAACCAATTCCACATCATCCAGCCAGTCTAGAACAAACAAGACTCCCATGTTAATTTCTATCTTTGTGAGCTCACATACTTGGAGGGAGACATCTCTCCCAACTATTTATTGACCTGTGAATTCAGTCTCTCAATGTTACTTCAGAATACCACTGCATTACATTTGTTTACTGTTAGAGTAAATTTATCATAACCCATGGACCAGTTTCAACTGTTATCACTGTAAATCCAGCGAAGCTATTCAAGATTTACACTTGTTGTAGCTGACTCAGAACCTGGCCCCCACTTTAGTAACCTTATTTCGGGCCTTCAAAAAAAAAAAAAGGGGGGGGGGGGGAGAGGAAGACTCATGGAATTAATGTAGGGCCGCAAAATGTGTATGTCGGTTTGAAATTAGCCCGATAATATATTCATAGGTTTAAGGCCAGAAGGGACCATGAGATCACTCAGTCTGCCTTCCTAACACACAGGCCACAGAGTTTCATCCAGTTGCTCCTGTACTGAGCCCAGTAACCTGCACGCAAATAAAGCGCATGTACCAGAACAGCATCCTGTCCTGATCTGAAGACATCAAGAGATGGAGAATCCATCATACAAGGAGTCCCATGTACTTATCCCAAATTACAATGATTATAGGGTATTAGACTTACCTGATAATTATAGACCAAAAACATAATAGTTTTATTTTGTGTAGCAACTTCCACAAATACTTCAGGTGGTACTTGATTTGGTATTTAGCCCAAAATACTTCACAGGATACAAGTGACAGCAGGTATTTGAGACAACTAAAACACCAATTCGGACATGGTTTGTAGTATCTAGTGTGTATTTTATGACACTCCATTGCTGCTTTACACTGAATCCCATCATATGCCAATGCAATATGTCTTGACATTTTAAAAAAAAAAAACTTTTAATCAGAAATTATGAAAGTTCCAGTGTTCACTGTATGTACGCATCTCCTTGCAGAATGCAGGTACAGTGCCTGTGCTAAAAAACCCTTGGGGGAAAAAGGATTCTTCCCTCCCTCCACCCATACATGTCACTTTGTTGGCATATGGGGGCCTGCAGCTAGCCAGGAAAATCTCAGTGCCTGGGCCATGTAAGGCATCTGTAAGTGGTCCTACTTAGAATCATAGAATATCAGGATTGGAAGGGACCTCAGGAGGTCAGGTGGTCCAACCCCCTGCTCAAAGCAGGACCAATCCCCAGTTTTTGCCCTAATCCCTAAATGGCCCCCCTCAAGGATTGAACTCACAACCCTGGGTTTAGCAGGCCAATACTCAAACCGCTGAGCTATCCCTCCCCTTCTTGCCCAACTCCACTGCAACTCCAGCAGACAAGTCACACTAGGAGTGTGTTCATAGTACTAAGCATTGGAGATTGCTTTTTCAGAGCAGCCTGGGAGAAGTAGGGGTTGCTCTAATTTATGTCAAGGGCCATAGCAGCCTCTGTTCTGACCTTCAGCAGGACTCTTACAAACTAAGCATCATTAGTTTTCCCACATCTCTCAAATTTTTCCAGCCTCAAACTGCTACAGCCTAAGAGTTTATTATAAAGATCTGAGTTTATACACACCTCTGCTGATCACCTCTACTTGTATTATCTGATTTGCCATTGAGGTACAAGCCTAAACAACGATAGGGGAAAAATAACCAGACTCCTCAGTGGAGGCAATGTAGATTAGCTGTTACTGTCACAAGTTTATACAGGAGCTCACCAGGGAAAGACAGGCTAGCCAAGCAGAAACTCCTTTCATACCATGTACAATACCTTCTACCTTGCTACTGCCCCAACATGATATAAACAAACTTCCACAGAGATAAATTTACACCTTCCTCAACAGAATATGACTGACTGTTGGGAGCATGGAGAGCATCACGGTAGTAGGATAGTGTTAGGATAATATTTAAAATGTTTGAAAAGCCCCAAAACAACCTTTTTAGGCTTTTATTTTCTTAAAAATAAGTCACTGTTAAACCTAAGTTGCACTGTGTTGACTACACTAGCACCAAATAAGGACGGTTAAACTCCAAGAAGTCACAAAACAGCCATTATATTTTCTTCCCTTTATATTATTAGAAATCACTCATTCAGAACATGGGCATTTCCACAATGGAGAAGACCAGTGGGCCATCTGGCCCACTATCACATCTCTGACAGTGGTCAGAACCAGGTGTCTCAAAGGAAGGTGCAAAGAATCCCAGTGCACTTATGGGGTTCCCAAGTGGGGGTGACAGAGGTTGGCTCATGCCCCAACCATGAAGGTTCATAGCCTTTTTGATACCCCGTCCACCAGGCTCCCAGGGATGCACAAATTCTTGCTATTCCACCAAGATGAACAGGGTAAAATTGTCACTCATCTCCAACATGTTCAGTTCCCCACATGATGCAGATGCTTTGAAGATGCACCTGAGGAGGTCATTATAGCAATAAGCTTAAAACTTTTAAAAAAAGTTTTATAAATGTCATAAGCCCCACTTGCCGTTGTATAGTACATAATAACGTCATTGCTAGTCGTGTTGCCATGAAGAATATGCTCCTTCAGGTGCTGAATTAGTGTGCCCTGAAAAATAAAAGAGTGAAGGGAAAAATAAGTTTATGTAAATAAAAAGCAAAGATCTGGTGGCCAAATATACTTTTCAGTCTCCTAAGGCTGCACAATGAGTATTTCAAGGTTACAGACAGGTATTGAATTCCACCATCTTTCAAAGTAAAAAAGAAACAAACAGGCAGCAACTCCCAGACCTATCCACGTCAGCATGGATAGCATTCTCCACTCCCCTTTCATGTAACTTTCCATCCTCCTTCACTAGATCTCAGCAGTGTCTGCACTTAACCTACAACAAAGGGAGCATGTTGTTTACTACAAACTGCAGCATCACTCCATAGCCAGCCACTAGGATAGTGCAGCACCCGATGTAACCCGTAAGGATTTGCCTACATGGGGAAATTGACCAAGAGAACTATAGCAGTACAGTAATATATCACTCTAGTTCTGCAGATCCATTTCCCCAAGTGAACAAGTCCTTTGACGCAGTTTCACACTCACAATACACCCAGCTGACTGGAAGGAGTGAGGGACCCAAAGTTGTTCTGGACTTAGGCGTCATGGCACAAAGCATTCACGTCATATACTAGGTCACAACAGTAGCTCAAGCTATCTCAAATTTTAATTCTTTGGAGACTGCAGGCAGAACTATGTAGACTTCCTCCTAAGCATTCATGTGGCTAGCAGCATGGAAAATTCCACTGGCACATAACAATGCACTGAACTACGCTATTACTCACTTTTCTCTTTTGTTGAAAATGTAGCTAAAACACTTCTTGGATCATCATTCAAGACAGACTTTCTAGGATCAATGAACGTATAAACTGCTTCCTTGTGTCACTTTACTACAGTGACACATTAAAATGGTTGATTTAAAAACAAAAACTGTGCTTTGCATTTTTGGAAGTGCTCATGGTGGAGCTATTAGGGACTTCACATGAATCAAGCAAAATATATGTTGAAAGAAAATCCATTATAGATAAAAATTTAAAACAAAAAACTAATGTAAATTGCACATGCTTTAAGGGATGGAAAGGAAAAAATATTAAATAAAAAATATACAAGCAAATCCAATTTTTCCTTAGCATCTCAGAGGAGCCACGTCTGGATTTTACCTGCTAACGCTCCAGTGCGCTAAGATGTCACAATGCTGCCATCTAGCTACAGACTACTTTCTACAACCTGCATTTTAAACGTAGAATTCATGGCTTTGCCATACCACAACCAGTAACTGAGAAGCAATCTTGCACAAGACTTATGCACACGTTTAATGGGAGCGTTCACAGTGTGCAAGTGAAATGCAGGCTTAAATCTTTGCAGGAGCAGGATTTTTAATGGTACCCTTATAGTTACAGTCCTGTAGAAATTGAGACTATACCCCCATTGGATCAAATTCAATTAAATGTTTGTTGCCTCTCTTCTTCCCAATTTACACTTCTGGATTCTCAGGGTCTGAAATAGTAACGAAATTTCTAAAGATAAATCCACCCACAAACTATGAACTACTACTATGGAGAAAACGGAGTGTAAACCAGTTCAGAGGAGAAGACTGCCTAGCTCTTTTTTTGTTTTTGTTTTGGGGGGTGGGGGGGGGGGGAGAGAAGAGAATCTACCCCTTTGTGTCTTGGATTCTAGCTGAAGAACCCAATTCTCCATTTGCTTACATGGGTGTAAATCAGGTGTAACTGCCAAGGTGTGAAATCAGTGTAAAGGGAGATTAGAATTGGGGACTATGTTTCTATGATTTAGGAATTAAAAAATAAAATGAAAATAAAAACAAAGTTGCTGAATCATTTGTTAGAGAACTAAAACAAAAACCCTACAACAACCTCCACATGTTTCTCTTTAGACCATTAATACACTAGAGCTTTGCTTCTGAAACAAAAAAAGTTACATATATTTAAATACACACACACCCCCACCTACCCTTACTTCTGCCTGCAGGATAATACATTTTAAAGGTTTGTCTTCCTTTAAATTATTTATGGCTATCATTTAAATATACACCACAACAGACTTGCAGAGGAAACATACGCGTTTACCACATTGCACACAGTAGGGTATATGAAGTTAAGATTACAAGGAAAAAACATTTCCTGTAAAAAGATCCAGGGGATAATCAAGCTATTTTAAATCCACTGTGATCAACGTTATTTAATACACTTTTGCTGTCATTTCATCTCCTCTTGTATTTTTGATTATTGAAACTAAACTTCAGCTGTATCAGCACCACTGTGTGGCTCCAACCAAGTTGGGAGGATGAGGCAGAAGAAGAGGAAGGGTAGGATTCAAGGGCAAGCTAAGCAGCTCTGTAAATTATCTGGTGATGAACAGAACTTTGAAGAGGAGAAAACCCCCTTCCCTTTGTCTTCTCTACCTCAGTGTATTTTAATCTAGCTGGTCAACTGTATTTATCACACACCTTTCACTACCTTCTCTGCTCACTAACCTGTCTTCACAAGTGCTTATCCTAACATTCTGAACCCAGAGCAGTTACCAACAGCTACCCAACTGTCACAAAAAGGTCTGGTCTACACCAGAATATCAGGTTGATTTAACATCACCACTCAGGGGTGTGGCAAATCCACACCACTGCGCAGTGCGTTAAGTTGACCTAACCCCCCAGAGTAGACAGCACTAGGACAACAGAAAAATTCTGCTATGCTGCTGGAGTGTTTTAAATGTAGACAAGCCTTAAGTGAATTTACTGATGGAGATGGTTTTGGATTAACAGCTCAAGTGGCAGAATTCTTCTAGTCACGAAAGCCCAGCATGGGGGTTGCAAACTTCCCCATGTCATCTCTGCGAATGTCAGATACAACCACAGTTGTCAAGGTTCATTCAGTCGTTCGTCTCTCCCAGCAAGGACATCAGTTGTGCCAACTGTGGTTGTGTGACAGATACTTGTCCACTGGGAAGTATCATGAACAACCAGAACAAGCTCCAGATAGTAAGGACTTTTGGTCCTTATTGATCCATCTCTTTCAGCTATGGACCGAAAGGTGAAAGGTTTCACATAGTTATCAAAATCCACTGAGCCAACCAGGCCCCCCTTGGGAACGATCAGTATCTTACATCACCACATACACTCTTCTCCCCTCCCCCCAAAAAAAACAAAAAAGAGCTCTGATGATTATAAATAGACAGTGCGACATTGCAGCCCCAGGAGGGAAGACGTACCCCTGCTGAATGAACCATGCATTTTGGTGCTCCTGTTGTGCCAGATGAATACATGATAAAGAGAGGATGACTGAAGGGCAGCTGTTCGAACTCCAGCTGGGGGGCTTGGTCTCCTTTCCCAGTAGCCAGGAAATCTTCTAGAAAAACACTGTACAAAAGAGAGGGAAAAGCAACTACTTAAAACGACTTCAACTTTAAAAACAAAACTAACTGCTACTCAACCACAGACATCTATACGATCATTTTCAGACCCAACAGCACTCTTAAAATAATCCAGCCTGTATATGTAACCCTTCTTTTGGCTTTTCAGGCCTTTGGGGATTTTCTTTAAAATGAAATGTCAACAAAATGTTTAAGAATAAGACATTAACGGCTATATTTTAAGAACAGGCCTACAAATTTGCACATATGAACAGTTGCCAGCCTTAAAAGCCCCATACAGAGAGGCAGAGGTAGCAGGTAGGTACTTGTATAGCCCCTATCATACAACCAGCAGAGTGCAAATTAGTCTACCATACTTTCAAGTAGCACACTAAGCCATGACCTCCCTGTGCTGTAGCCGAGTCCAGATGGAATGTTACTGTGCAGCAATCTGGGACATTGTAGAACAAACCCTGCCTTGCCACACAGTAGCTCACCGTGTAGACAGGCCTTAAGATCAGGCCTGAGAAAAATCTTTGAGGCCTGGCTTGGAATAAAGGATCAGGCCCTCAAGGGAAATATTAAATTATAACAGTTATAATGTGGGTCCAGGTTGCAGTGCAGACAGAATGGCTGTTATGACTGTCAGAAGGAAGCTATGCCAGCCCTTGATTCAGCTGTGAATGTACTTTTGGCTTGTAGTATCAATTACAATGAAATTGTTCTGGAGTGACAGAATCTGACGCTTACTGCACAGTTTGGAACATTAGCAGTATCAAAAAGGTATCTGAATAACCTAACCCTGAACAGTAAATAAACCAACCAACCTACCTCTAATTGTTATTTAAAATTGTTTACTGCTCGATTTTGGAGCATGCTTTCTTCTCCTCGTTATACCAGATCTCATTTATAGAAATGTGCTAATAGGATATTTCACAGAGCAACATTTTCTCTAAGATAAACAACAAATCAAACTCAATAGTTGTCATTTTGTTGCTTTTATAAAAGTCTCACCACACTTTTATGTTCAAGTTTATCTGCAGGACCCAACAATCAATAGCAATGGAAAGCAAAATTCAGAAGGCTAACGAGGGTAGCTTGTTGCTTTGTATAAAGCTAAATTAAGTGGATAATGTAATTTTACTGGATGCTCCTGTTTTATATCAATTATTGCTTAGACAAAACGTGAAATATGACTGAGTAAAAGATACTACAAATGCATGTTGGGGGAAGGAACGAGACTGAGACAGCAGTGATAAATCTAGTATTGACAAGCTGAAAAGTACATTCATTTTGTAAGCAACCGAATTCCATCTTTCTTTGTGGAGAGATTTCTTGCTGGGTCAATACTAATGGGGAGAAGGCGAGAGAGAGAGAGAGAAGTGTTGTAATGAAAGAAAGCAGATCAATTGCTCGTTTAGCTTCATGCTCATCAGTAGTGGGGTTTCTCTAATATAAGCAAAAAGTTTACTGAAGTAAACAACATTTTTACTAGTTTGACAAAAGTATTCTTGCTCCACCGCCCCCACCTTCCCATTCCTTCCCATTATTCTGTCACAAGTTTCTGAAAAAATTCTGCTGAATGGACAGTTAAAAAAAAAAAAAAAAAAAAAAACACCTTATTTTGTAAAGCCAAGACACGTTTTCTTTTGGCGTACTGCAGCATCCTTAAGCAATGCTAGAAAGCAAAGCACACCATCACTATACTAGAGCATGCAACACAAAATGAAATGAACTAGAAAGTTTAAAAAAAAAAAACACTGATCAGTCTAAGTCAACTTCCAAGCCTGATCCTAAAGCCCAAAAACCTCAAGAATCATTCCAATAAAGTCAATGGGCTAAACTCCCTGAATTTACAAAGGTGTAAGTGAGAGCAATGATTCCACCAACTTATTAGAGTGAGAACAGTTCTGATCCAATAAAACTGCTCACATAAGAGCTGCATGGTCAGATCCTAAATTATGTGCTAAATACAGAAGAAAAAGTGAAAAGTTAAAATGGAGAGAAGCTTAAAAAGCTAACCAACTGAAGAAAAAAAAAAGGCTATAAAAACATGGTTTCTTCAGTGTCTGGTCAAGATTATCCCACAGCTCTAAGAGAAGAGCTTCTTGTGCTATGTCAAGTGTCCATTCTTTTCTCCATGAGATTTGTATTGCTGGATGTCTGAGGATCCTTGTATGTAACAGGAGCCTGATCCTTACAGGTTCTTTCCAGATGAGATGAAGTTGGGCCCCCTAACAAATGGATATAAACTGGCCACTAGGAAATTTAGATTAGAAATTAGACGAAGGTTTCTAACCATCAGAGGAGTGAAGTTTTGGAATAGCCTTCCGAGGGAAGTAGTGGGGGCAAAAGATCTATCTTGCTTTAAGATTAAACTCGATAAGTTTATGGAGGAGATGGTATGATGGGATAACATGGTTTTGGTAATTAAATATTCATGGTAAATAGGCCCAATGGCCTGTGATGGGTTTTTAGATGGGGTAAGATCCAAGTTACCCGGGAAAGAATTTTCTGTAGTATCTGGCTGATGAATCTTGCCCATATGCTCAGGGTTTAGCTGATCGCCATATTTGGGGTCGGGAAGGAATTTTCCTCCAGGGCAGATTGGAAGGCCCTGGAGGTTTTTCGCCTTCCTCTGTAGCATGGGGCACGGGTCACTTGCTGGAGGATTCTCTGCTCCTTGAGGTCTTCAAACTACAATTTGAGGACTTCAATAGCACAGATATAGGTGTGAGGTCTTTTTTAGGAGTGGTGGGTGAAATTCTGTGGCCTGCATTGTGCAGGAGGTCAGACTAGATGATCATAATGGTCCCTTCTGACCTAAATATCTATGAATCTATGAAACATGAAGTTTGTAACTAAACTAACAGGCAAATACTAACATTTCCCAACATTCAGGAACACACTAGTGAGAAAAATCCGTGTAGGGTTCAGTGTCCATCCCATCTCTAGTTCTGATAGACAGAGCACATGCCCAAAGGCTGATTTTGTCCCATTACCTGTTTGGTATTTTAGAAATATCTATCACTTCTCGCGATGAAACATATGGAATCACCACCACTTTTCTTAAATCTGGGAGTCCTAGGGGAAAAAAAATGGAGTACAAAAACCATTATTCACTTATTTCCAGTTACATAAACAAAAGGCCTCTTCTCTGTTTGGTTAGTTTGTGTAATGTACGTACAAGTAATGGACACAATTCAAGCTTTTCCCAACTCCCATCTTTCTGTTTGTCACTGACAACGTCAAACAGCACCAGCAGCAAGCGATTGAAACTTGGATGTAAATACAGTGTAACATCAACAATGGGAGGATTAGAACCAGTCCCAAGGGCCAAGTTTTTCTATTAGAAAAATCCACACAACCTTGGTGCGTCACAGGTTTCATGAGCATACATGAGAGCTGAATTCGGCCACATGAATAGCAAAACCAAGCTCTTATAGACATTGTTCATCAGGAGATCTCAACATGCTTTAAAAAAAAGCCAGTACCATTATCCCATTTTACAGATGGGGAACCTGAAGCACAGAGAGGTAAAGTGACTTTCCCAAGGTCAACCTGCAGGCAAGTAGCCGAGATGGGAATAGAATCAAGTCTAAGCCCAGCGCTATATTCACTAGCAAACACTGCCTCCATCTGTTCAGCATAAGCACATACAGCATTTTTCCTCAAATGTTCCATGCTCTCTCTGCTTCTTTCTCCACTCAAAGGCCCAATCCCATGTAAGTGAGCCAGGAAGAAGTGGTGGGAGGGAGAAGTCAGCTCAGCAATATGCCCTTTCCCTCTAACCCTGCAGGAATCCCACCATGTGAATTATTCTCATCAAGCGGAAAATACGGACTCTTATAGTTGCTGTTTTAATTTGAAAAAAAAATCCAAAAAGCTAAATAGTTTTGCCTAAATAAGATTTGATTTCCTCATCACTTAAACAGCTTTGAAGTTTCCCACAACTCTATGCGAGATAACATGGTATGAAGTGAAATACCTTTTACTACATTATGCAGTTTTTCCATGTGGTTATGTTCTTTGCCATTGTATACGACAGCCTCAACAGAGAAGATCAGCTTGGGCTGAATTTGTGAAAACCTGTCCAGTACGCCCTGTGGAGAAAAGGGAAAGGACAAGAAATACAATCACAAACAACACTGCAAAGGGGAAAAAGCCACTGGTTGCTAAGTCCAAGCCATGTCACAAAACGTCAAGAAGAGAACAGGCACGGCAGAGTACAGGGATAATGTTAGAGACCAATCACTTCCGTTTTCTCCATCCACCCCCAACATTTTAAGGAACAGTGAGTGTGAGAGCACCAATCTGTTTTATAATCCCAATGCCTATTCCAAAAAGTACTACTGTGTCCTAGACAGATTACCCAGAATACCATAGTAACACTATTAGTTGTAGGGTCAGATTTACAAAAATATTTAGGTGCCTAATGATGGAACTAGGAGCAAATATGCCTAGCGTGGGTTAGGCACTTTATGACAATTGATTGTAAGGGAGATTTGTACCTACCTAGCACCAGGCCCCTATCTGCATCATAAGGCATCTAAATATCTTTGTAAAAATCAGGCCTGAAGCCACTGCAACAAAATAATGTATTTGTCTAAGAAACCAAAAAACATTTCAGCATTTAAAATATATATTTTATATATATATATATATATATATAAAAATGCATCCAATAGAAAGGCCACATCAATTTGAAACCATTTATTCTGCTAATGAAGGTTAGTAAAGGAAACACTAACTTGATTAACATGATTAGGCATTGCAAAAAAAAAAAAAAAAAAAAGTTAATTCAGTTCTTCAAGCTTCTTCTCCCTAAGGCACAAATACTAAACATTCAGCTCTTATTCTCCAGTTAACTGGCCTCTGTTCTCAATAATGAACCAGAACTATACTCACATCTGAGTGATAAGCCCTCTTGGCACTTGGTGGATTTACACCACATGCTAAAACATTCCTGAAATGGGGCTTTTGTAATCAACAGCAAGGACCAAATCCTATTAATAAAAACATATCGCAGACAGCATCTTCCTCTCTAGCTATGTTCATTGAAATATTAAGCATTGTAAAATTGACAGAGTTGGCCACAGGAAAACAATCTCCCAAAACACTACAAAGCCAGAGACCTCACCAGTAGAGCTGAGAGAGTAACTGATTTTTCAATTTAGTGACTGACCCAAAAGATTAATTTGGGGTCAAACAAATATTTTTGTTCAAAACAATGGTCCCTTCCTTCACCCCACCCCCCAGTTTTTTCTTTAATTTCTTAAAAAGAAAAAAAGTTAAAAAAAACTCAAACAGACCAAGCTAAATTTCAAAATGAAACAATTTGTAGCTATACATTTGAAAATGTTTTAACTTTCTAATTTTTCTTTCCACCAAATTTTAAAAAGGAAACATTTACCAGATTAGAGCAAATAGTTTCAGTCACCCTGAAGCTTCATTTTTCAACAAATGAACTATTTGACCAAAAAATTTCACCTCAGCTCAGTTCACTAGGATGTTTATTCACTGCTAGCCACCTCCATTCCCTTCTGCTTCCTGCCTAGCCCTCTGCATATTAGTCGAAATGAGATGCAACAACTAGTTTTCTAGGAATTCCTGTGGGCTTCTTATATACTGCACTTAGAGCAATTTCCTTAGATCACTTTCCCAGGAAGACAAATTACTTTTATACACCCAGTAAATGTGGTAACAGCAACTAAGAAATTGTACTAAATAATGAGCCGCTTACAAGTCTCCTACACAGAACCAGCCTTTGGGACCAGACCAACTGAAGGAGAAATCTAAGTAGATCACTGCAGTGAACTGGAAGTCCCCTCCTCCTCCTGCATAAAGTTAAAGTAATTGCTTGGGAAAGAGAGACTTCACCCACTCAACCTGCAGGCACAGCTGCATGACTACAGACCACGTATGCCTATTTCATCCTTTGTGGCAAATCCGCAGCAACTCTCCCTATGCAGATTCATTAATTCCAAGGCCAGAAGGATGATTTTGAGCCATTGGATCTGCACAGTTGAGGATAAACTTGACCTGATTCTTCTCTCAGGCCAGTATGAACAAGAGTGAGTCCATGGAGTTACTCTCGTGTAGGACCGATGTGAGCAAGATCATAACCAGGCATCTTGTAGTTCTTCCCCCACTGTATGTTCTCCATGCTGGCCTAATCAGGGTTGGTATGAAACCTCCTGAAGGAGTGCAGAGACCCTGTCCTCCATAACCTCTCCAATGTCCACGCAGCCTCATCATAGGGCTTCTGGTGGTGCAGAGGTCTTCATGCCAACTCTCCACAACAGAGAGAGTTTCCCCCTTAGTTCAGATATTACTCCTGGATTTTGCAGACATTCCTCTTGCACTTTGGACAATAAGCACTTCCTTGTCTCCTTTAAATTCTACTCTGGTCTGACTCCACAAGTTATCCTAGTAGCAGTCACTCAGCGCTCTGGGCTATCAATTAAAGAAAAGCAGTTTACAGTACACAGAAAAGCATCAAGGTGTGTTTCTCAGGGAAGTGGAGAGAGAATGTGAAACTCAATAAATTCAAGCTTCAATCATAGAACTGCAGGACTGAGAGGTCATCTAGTCCAGTCCCCTGCCTTCAAGACAGGCCTAAGTATTAGACCATCCCTGACAGGTATCTGTCTAACCTGCTCTTAGAAACCTCCAATCTCCCTATGCAATTTGTTCCTCTGCTTCACCACCCTGACAGTTAGGAAGTTTTTCCTAATGTCCAACCTAAACCACCCTTGCTGCAATTTAAGCCTTTCGATTCTCGTCCTAGCCTCAGAAATAACATACTGAGTTAGTTGAAAAATCTCCAGTCTCACTCCAGTGAGATGACACGACACAGGTTTTCAAGAAACTTATCTAAAGCATTCACTGTTGAGAAGACCCACACTCAGACACGCTGATTTAATTACATTACAACATTAAAGTAGTTCTCCAAAGAGCTTACGGCCAAGTAGGGGACAGTCTCAAATCGGATTGCCATCTTATCGATTTGTTTGCAGTGTTTTCTGGAAATTGCTCAAGTGTCCTAGTAACACGTGCATGCACACACACAAAAGACTGCTGCCCCCCATGCTGAATATAGCATCTAAACAAGTGGCTTTAAAAAAAAAAAGTTTAAAAACGAAGACGGACAGAATACCAGGAATGTCCTGTGAGGGAGGAGTTGGGGGAAGGGAAGAGGAAATCCAAGACTCAGACAATTACAAGTTGCGGGATCTTATCTGGGCCATGCGAACCCGCTAGACTGGATTCACGACAGGATGCAAGCCCTCCTCTGCAAGGAGGATACAAATAGATGGAACTTGCTTCACTGGCAATACTGGGACTTCAATCCAACCAGATAGCTCAGCAGGGATCAAATCTCAAGGAAGCCCAGATGCATTAGAATTGGCTTGTATTCTCAGATCTTGCACTCAGAACTGTGCAGGTGGCCTCCTGACTTCAAGGGGCTGCCTGTAGGGGTCTGTCCACACAGTTCTCAGTGCAAGATCTGAACTTACGCTTTTTTTGTCCACCTACTTATGCACAGGCCAAACCGTCCCCTTTGCCTGTGGATATACCTCTGAGGCAAACAGGAGGCCCACGGAGGGTGTTGAAAGGAGGGGGAAGGGCTCCGCACGGGAGGGAACCCCCTTAGTTCTCTGTTTATTTGCCTGTGGCAACAGGTATCTTCCAGGTTTGCTGAAGATTTATAACATGCAGGGCCTTTAAAAAAAATTGTTTGAGCAATGCAAGATGACCTCCAAAATTTCATAGAACAAACATACCTTTAAATATGAAATATTGTTGAAAGCTACAAGTTACAGAACCACACAGTTCCACCCCAAAACGTAGGTGTGTAAGCTTTAATTGTGTTAATGGAGTTACATGAACACACGGAAGGAGAAAGATCTACCCTTTGGGTGGAAATGGATATTGCTACTTCTGACTATCAAAAGGCCACAGACTTGGATTTGAATTTGAGCCAACCCAGCCTTTGACTAACAGAAGGAGCATAAGTGCTATTGATGGTGTCAAGGTTCCTTCCCCACCTCTGAACTCTAGGGTACAGATGTGGGGACCTGCATGAAAACCTCCGAAGCTTACTTTTACCAGCTTAGGTTAAAACTTCCCCAAGGTACAAACTATTTTACCTTTTGCCCTTGGACTTCATCACTGCCACCACCAAATGTCTAACAGGTATATAACTGGGAAAGAGCCCGTTGGAAAACATCTTTGCCCCCAAAAATCCTCCCAAACCTTACACCCCCTTTCCTGGGGAAGGTTTGATAAAAATCCTCACCAATTTGCATAGGTGACCACAGACCCAAACCCTTGGATCTTAAGAACAATGAAAAAGCATTCAGATTCTTAAAAGAAGAATTTTAATAGAAGAAAAAGAAAAAAATTACCTCTGTAAAATCAGGATGGTAAACACCTTACAGGGTAATCAGATTCAAAACACAGAATCCCTCTAGGCAAAACCTTAAGTTACAAAAAGACACAAAAACAGGAATCTACATTCCATTCAGCACAGCTTCTTATTTTCTCAGCCATTTAAAGCAATCAGAATCTAATGCATATCTAGCTAGATTACTTACTAAGTTCTAAGACTCCATTCCTGTTCTGTCCCCAGCAAAAGCATCACCCAGACAGAGAGCCTTTGTTTCTCCCCCCGTCCAGCTTTTGAAAGTATCTTGTCTCCTCATTGGTCATTTTGATCAGGTGCCAGCGATGTTATCCTAGCTTCTTAACCCTTTACAAGTGAAAGGGTTTTTCCTCTGGCCAGGAGGGATTTTATAGGTGTTTGCCCTTCCCTTTATATTTATGACAGATGGTACAGATATCCCAAGGCTAAGCCTGGTTAAAAAAAAAAACTATCACAAAAACTTAATAAAACTGGGCACTGAAAATAGCCCATCAGCATGGAGAGAAACACATTCGTACATTGTAGAACAAGTAAAATGAACAATCTTCCCCAGATGAAAGATCAAATCACACTGCAAAGAAAATACTCCGTCACTTTCAGACCAAGCAGAAAATATCTGTTCTGCAAATGGTCATTACAATGTGTAGAGTTATTTTTTTTTTAATCATTGTATTGCTGAAAAAAATATTTTGTGCAAGAAAATGGAATTATGGTGCCCTCTAGTCCCTATTGGGCACTATGACAGTTTGATACTTTTGAGGCTCTGCAGATGGCTATTCTGGGTCCAGTTCTGTTCAATATCTTCAGTGATTTAGATAATGGCATAGAGAGAGTACATTTATAAGGTTTGCAGACTATACCAAGCTGGGAGGGGTTGCAAGTGCTTTGGAGGATAGGATTAAAATTCAAAATCATCTGGACAAACTGGAGAAATGGTTTGAAGTAAATAGGATGAAATTCAATAAAGACAAATACAAAGTACTCCACTTACGAAGGAACAATCAGCTGCACACTACAAAAAACGAGAAATAACTGCCTATGAAGGAGTACTGTGGAAAGGAATCTGGGGGTCATAGTGGATCACAAGCTAAAATAGGAGTCAACAGTGTTATGCAGTCGCAAAAAAGCGAACATCATTCTGGAATGTATTAGCAGGAGTATTGTAAGCAAGACACGAGAAGTAATTCTTCTGCTCTATTCTGTGCTGATAACGCCTCAACTGGAGTATTGTGTCCAGTTCTGGGTGCCACATTTCAGGAAAGATGTGGACAAACTGGAGAAAGCCCAGAGAAGAGCAACAAAAATTATTCATGGTCTAGAAAACATGACCTATGAGGGAAGATAGAAAAAATTGGGTTTGTTTAGTCTGGCGAAGAGAAGACAGAGGGGACACAAGTTTTCAAGCACACAAAAGATTGTTACAAGGAGAAGGGAGAAAAATTGTTCTTAACCTCCGAGGATAGGACAAGAAGCAATGGGCTTAAATTGTAGCAAGGCCAGTTTAGGTTGGAAATCAGGAAAACCTTCCTGTCAGTGGTTAAGCACTGGAATAAACTGCCGAGGGAGGTTGTGGAATCTCATCACTGGGGATTTTTGAGAGCAGGTTGGACAAACACCTATCAGGGACGGTCTAGATAATACTTAGTCCTGCCATGAGAGCAGGAAACTGGACTATATGACCTCTTGAGGTCCCTTCCAGTTCTATGATTACTAACCATTTATATTGAGGTAACATCTAAATCACTTAACCAGGTTGGTCCCCATTTTGATTTCTCCAATACAAATATAACAAGTAACAGTCCCTGCTTCATAACACTTGCAATCTAAAAATCCTATAAGAATGAACAGGGATTCAATACTCCTGTATTACCATTGTGGTTTGTATCTAGTACTGCTCATGATGTGCTAGAGAGTTTCCAATCCCATAAGATACAGTTTATGCCTTCAAGGGAATAAGAAAATGTAGGTCACAACTTGCTCAAAGGTGCCAAGCGAGAACTTTGATGTCATTTTATGCAGCAGTTTCATTCTGCAAAGATAGATTCCACCCAAAAACTGAATACTTACAATATGATTTTATATACACGAGAGCCTCACCTACTATATTACCTGTCAGGTCTTGTGATGAAGTGATAGGCCGTTGCAAACACAAGCTTACCCATAGTGACTCAACATGGCTCTGTGCCTCAAAATTCAAAAGGCCAAAATCAGAAGTGCCATCTATGTTACTGGAAAGCCAGCCTGGTATTCAGAGATGCAGCCCAGGCTAAAGACGAATTAGATTAGAAACTACAACTATGACGGGGGCTCACAAGTCAGGGCACACAGCAGCAGCAGCAGGTGTTGCACCACAGTGGGGCAGAGGGGTGGGGCACCGCCTGTTCCAATCCCCATGGCTGCAGATTGGTCCTGCTGCCTAGGAGCCGGCGGGCCAGGCCCAGGACTGGGAACGCAACCAGTGCTGCCGGGCTGGACCATGGTGGGGATGCTGGCGCTGCTAGAACTGCCTGAGGGGCCTGAGCTGCTGGACAGGAAGCAGGAACTGGACAGACCCTGACTCCAACCTGCTACCGAGCACCAGCCACTGGCCCTAAGCGCTCTGCGCCCCCTGGGCTGCTTGAGCTGGATGCCGCTGGCCAGGCGCTGCCGGTGAGTAGAGCCCTGCACAGTTGTAGCTGCATCTGATCCACTATCCACAAAAGTGGTCAGCAGGTATCTGCATCCGTGGATGCAGTTATCCACCGATTTGCAGGGCTCATTAAGGCAGCGTTAAAGCACCAGAGTGAAGCAGGAGATGTGGGTTCTAACACTGACTCTGCAGCAGGCTTCCTGTGCAACCTTGGGCAAGTCCCTTGATCTCTGTGCCTCAGTTTCCTCACTGGTAAAATGGGGTTGATACTAATCTCAAAGGGGTGTCCTGAGGCTTAATTCAACAAGGCCTCTAAAGCTTGTCAGAGGAAGAGCACAAGAGAATGACAAAGTATTAACTGCAAACTCCTGGAGAGGTCACAAATAAGTTGTGTACTGGCAGAGACATTCCTCAATTGGATGGAAAAAGCAAGTGAAACTAAGCAGCTGGTGTGCAAAATAAGGGGAGAAAGGGCCCAGCACAACACAGGGGAGTGTCTTAGTTATCCTATCCCAGGTAATACTTCACATTCATTCAGCTCCTTCCAGCCAAAGATCTTCAAGCCATTTACCAGCATGAGGCAGAGTGCACGCTGTGTACTACCTCACGTACAAGATATAGCACTTAGCACTAGAAAGCCACAGAATTCTGCTGTGGCACAGAAGCGAAGGCAGCTGTGGTTAGAAACTGGCTGCTTGTTAGCTTTCAGAGCACCTCCCAAAAGGAGATTTGTGTGAGAAGACTTGGACTGACTTCTGTCCTCGGCAATGACGCTTGATGGCACTAGTTTCTGTCTGGCAGGCACATGAAGACCATTGCAATCCTGGCTACATTCTCTCGTTGCTTCTTCTAGACGTGGGATCGCTATGCAACATCCTTGATCGTTTAAAACTAAAGTTCTGTACATGCCTTTGAACACCAGTCTTGCTATTTAACTCCAAAATCCTTAATACTAATGCTCAAATGTCAGCCCTCAAAGATGAGCAGCTCTGATATAGGGGAGGACCATCTATCAAAAAGTGTTCCTTCTTTCTCCCAATAGGAGGGCCAGGGTTTTTTTTTGGCATTTGGATTCATGGATCTTGGTCCCATCCTGCAGCTAATTATTAGGAAGCCTCTGGGAAGAGAAGAGTGAGGGGGGGATTTGATAGAAGCCTTCAACAACCTGAAAGGGGGTTCTAAAGAGGATGGAGCTAGGCTGCTCTCAGTGGTGGCAGATGACAGAACAAGGAGCAGTGGTCTCAAGTTGCAGTGGAGAAGATCTAGGTTGGATATTAGGAAAAACTATTTCACTAGGAGGGTGGTGAAGCACCTAGGGAGGTGGTGGAATCTCCATCCTTAGAGGATTTACGGCTCGGCTTGACAAAGCCCTGGCTGGGATGATTTAGTTGGGGTTGGTCCTGGTTTGAACAGGGGGTTGGGCTAGATGACCTCCAGAGGTCTCTTCTAACCCTAATCTTCAAGGATTCTACGATAATAGGATAAAAGTAAAACCAGAAAAAATACTGGAAGAAAATAGATACTGGTTTTTCTTTTGTCATATAAAGACTTGCAAAACTATCCTGTAGCAGTGAATATTGTAGGCAAATAGCTCAGTATAATTCAAAAGAGGATTAATCTAGGAATAGGAATAGCTTCTGCAGTTGTAAACTATCCTAGCTAGCATAAGGGCTGTTGATCTGCATGTTTCAGGGCATAAATTGATTGAGAGATGAGGCCAGGAAGGGGTCTCATACCATCCACAGTATATTCTTACAATGTTGATGTGCTGGAGCCATATTCCGGAGAGGCTACCTTGACACCAGGAAGACTGTCAGTTTCCATGGCCTACTCAATCCTTGGCCTCTGTCAACAAGGCCTGTGATGGGATGTTAGATGGAGTGGGACCTGAGTTACGACAGAAAATTCTTTCCTGGGTATCTAGCTGGTGAATCTTGCCCATATGCTCAGGATTTAGCTGATCGCCATATTTGGGGTCAGGAAGGAATTTTCCTCCAGGGCAGATTGGAAGAGGCCCTGGAGGTTTTTCGCCTTCCTCTGTAGCATGGGGCACAGGTCACTTGCTGGAGGATTCTCTGCTCCTTGAAGTCTTCAAACCACAATTTGAGGACTTCAATAGCTCAGACATAGGTGAGAAGTTTATCGCAGGAATGGGTGGGTGAGATTCTGTGGCCTGCGTTGTGCAAGAGGTCGAACTAGATGATCATAATGGTCCCTTCTGACCTTAATATCTATGAATCTAAGTGTGCCACCTCGGTATTAACAGATGGTGCTTTTTGTGATCTATCCTTTATGGAGTGAATTAAGCACCAATTCATGTAACATGGCAACAAGTAGTCAGACAGCATCAGCTATTGCACAGTACCAATGTAGGCTTGATTTGGAAATGAGCAATTGAAAGCTGCGACTTTCAAAACCTTCTCATGGATTTGAACACCTAGTTTGTGTTTAAATTAATGGAAATTGGGCTTCTGGATTCCATGGCAGTTTGAAAAGTCTCAGCCTAAACAAACAGTTTCCTTTCTCAAGTTTGGAAGGAAATCTAGTTTTCTGGGGTTTTGCCACAAGATGGCAGAAGTAGTAAACAAATGGAACATGTACCTCTTCAGTCAAGAACTCTAAACAGATACATCCCAGATCTAACCACCATCTGCACTAGGCAGGCTCATGATTATCACTTCCCTGGAATGGGCAATTCTGAGATTACTTACGTTAATTCCAAAGTCAGGCGAAGTTGAACTCCAAATAGCACCAATACTTGCAGTAGCCAGCATTGCTTCCACTGCGTGAATACCATTGGGCAAATAACCTACAAACAGGATTTCAATAGTTAAAGAAGGGAGAGACCTGGAATGCGCAGATCTTAAAGTAAACCCAACCTTTACTGTAGTCAGTTTATACAGATGTGCAAATGAGAAATAAAATATCTTATCAGACACATAACTGCACCTGCAAGTTTCTACTGCCAGATGCCACTTCCCCCTTCTAAGGGGCCAGAGTCTGATCACAGACACTGGGGAAAGTTTGTTGTAACTGCACTGACAAAGAATTACTCCATATTTGACGGCCTCCCAATTTACAGTGCAGTCACAAAGATCCAGATCTTGTTTATCAATCAAAATCTCACGGGGAGGGAGCTGAAGATTTGAAGGGGGATGTGAAAAGAGGAGAGCAATTTAATGGCCAGGGCAAATGTGAACGGAAGACATAGGACTACCCATTACCAAAAAGCTACCAGGCACTTAGAAGTACTGGAAAAAAAGTTTGTTTAGAAGGTGGGATTATGAAATGCCCAGTATCCAACTGTAAGGCAAATTCAGTTAACGGCAGCTCTCTCCCCACAAGCATGCCAGGGCAGGTGGAAGGAGGGAGAAATAATCGCTGTGCAGATAGCCTCTCCCCACCCCCCTTTGATAACCTAACTAGCTTTGTGCTAAAGCTATCCAGCCAGAGGCAACGTTACATTGCAAACATGAGCAGAAGTGACACGGCTCATCTAGCGTCAAGGTCAGCTGACTTATTTCTGGCTCCATGCCCTTAATCTTAATCAACATGAGTGTCGGGGCAGACATGCCAACTCTCACAAATTCCTCACAATTGACATGATTTGTAAGTAAAATTAAGCCTGACATATGATCTTGCAAAAGAACTCTCAAATGTCAAAAAAAAAAATTTTTTTTTTAAATAATCCTGTGCGAGTTCCCACTGTTCGTCGGCCCCAGCAGCCAGGACTCCAGCAGTCAGGCAGCCTCAGGGCCAACAGCAGGAGTCCCAGTCACCCAGGGCTGAGAGCGGGAGCCCGAGTGAGGAAGCCAGTCAGCCCTGTGCCCAGGAAACGTGGAACCCCCAAGAGTCAGGCACAGGATAGCTAGGACCCAGGAGGTGCTGGGATGCGACTCAGTGATCACTGGGGTCACTCTGTCCCAGTGGAAGGAGAAAATGAATTGCACTCACTGAAGTAACTCAGGGTTGCTTTGGGGAGTCCACGCTCCTTGCAAGATCCTCAAGCCCCACAGCTGCTGCTGGGGTCCCGAGAGCTCTGGTTGCAGCTAGGAAAGGTTAATATTGAGGAGTAACATTCCTGCTGGTCTGCAGGAGACTCTCCCAGTGCAGAGACCCCAGCCTGCGCATGACACCCCTTCCTGGGACCCAGCCATCTGCTCCCAGGGAGTGCACCGCTTGGAGGGACAGTAAGAGGGACCTTCCCATCCCCACCTCCCCAGGTTACACCCTGGCTGCAGGGAGATGGTTTTGCCCCAGGCTGCTCCCAGCTGAGCTGACTGTGATTCCCTGCCTAAAAGCTCAAAAAACCCCACAAAACCATAATTTTTATATAATTTCATAATTTTAAAGCCAATCTCATGAGTTTTTGTGAGCCTGACATAATTTTTGAACATTTGGGGTCAGCAATACTGTAGGGTATATACAGTAGATCCTAAAGTAATATAACCTGTATACACAGACACAGACAGATGCACTTTTCAAGCAGGAATGCAGCCAGTATGTTTTCACTTTGCATTCAAAATGCATTAGCTTTGCAAATCTGAAATACAGCATCATCATCAGCCTGCAACATGATTTTGAGATTTAAATACACAAAAAGATCCCCTCTGTCAGATATTCTGACAAGAGGAAGAGTCAGGAGAGGTAGATTTTCAACAGGCTGCTCCTGCCCCCAAAGTCAATTGAAAGGTTGAGATGTGGGTTCAAACCTGATGATTCAAAGGACATTAAGTTAGGGTGCCCAAACATGGATTTGGGCACTTATCTGTTTTAAAGGACCTAAACGACATCCAAGTAAGCAAGCAACAATGCCCAAATACAGAATAGGAGTTTTATTAGGTACCCTAAAGTTTAAAATTGAGCATTTTTATAAATATATGCATGGGCTCTTTAAAGGACCAGGGGCCTGGCTTCCAAAGATGCTAAGTACCTGTAGCTCCCATGGATTTTCATGGGTCCAATTTACAATGCAGTAAATTGTACCATTGTATCCCATCATGTGTTAGGAACTTTCCAAAACACAGAGGACAACACTCCCTGCCCTGATGGGTATTTCTGAAAACAAGACCCTAAAGCTGCCTCTATAAAAAACAAAATAACCCACACACCCTCAACCCAGAGGTTATTGGTTTCTATGCACGCACTGGGTTGGTTTGTTAGCCAGTCTACTGCGATGCACTTTAAGGAGCTGCTTGTTCCCAGCGTGCAAGCAGTGAATTTGTTTACAGGGGCTAGGGGTGGGTTTCTGAGGTGGACTGAGCTATTTCTGCATCACCCTTCATATCATTGGCGGGTGCCATGTTAAATAGGGCTGACCAATCACCACTAATTTATGGACCGTTAGGCTTTTTGCCATTAATCATGGAACATCTATCCAATCTCTGATCAGGCACTGGATGTGGTCTGACATGCCCTGACATAGGGAGTTCTGGAAGAAATACAGGACTGTCAACAGAAGTCTCTCAGCATACATCAAGATGTTATTTCTTCACACGGACCTACATAAAGTTTGCACTGTTTCTACCATGTTTGACTTTGATCTCTCATATTATAAGCCATACGCCCAAAGGCATAAAGCATCATTTAGTAAACTCATGCTCATTCCTTTGGGATCAGAGTTTGTGAGGCAAGGCTCAATGTTCCTGTTTTCAAAAGGTTCTCTCACATTTCAGAGCATGGACTACTTTTTAAAAAGGTAGAAATTTGCTGCACCCTCTCCTTCACTGGCCCAAACCTTCCCTATAGCAACTTCACCATTTGGCTACATGTGACAGGGCAGCCTGCATCAGGAGGGCCCTGAGTCGTGTTCCTCTGAGGAAAGTTCTTACAGATGTGAATGCTCCTTCAGTGGGATTCCCAGTTGTCCGCAGTGCCTCTATCAGGTGGGTCAAACAGGCATAGGCTGTTGCACGTGGAGCAGGGCTTAAAACCCAGAGACAGGGGCAGCAAAGTCCCTGCTGAGACCCTAACTAACTGAACACTTAACAGCTACTTAATTACTAACAAACAATAGAACTATTTACAACTAGAAGCACAAGGCTGAGAAAGAAATTGCTGGCCGGCTTGCGAAGCAAGGGACAGAGGTGCTCCAACTGACCACCATGGTGGAAAGAAAGAACTGAGGGGGCTCAGGGCTGGAGGCACCTGATATACTGCGGCATGAGCGCAGCACTCTAGGGGGCACCACAGCCAGCCCTATGGATACCGCTAACAACCACACACAGAGGCACGCACACTTAGAATGGAATTGACATGAGCAAGCACTTGAAAAACAGCCTGGTTTCTGCTCTTCTCACACCACCACTGGTCAGATTCTGCAGGGCAAATTAAACCCTTATCCACATATGGGCAACTTACCGCTTTCAAAGCATGCTCTCAGGGATATCCTTGGAATCCCTCAGTGCTTTCAGTACATTTGCACAGGTGTAAGTGACTGAAATCTGGTAAGAGTTTTTACTGATACCCAAAAAAGGAACAGTATCAAGTGTGTGCTCTCTGCTGTGTTGGTCCTGTAAGGCTAAAAGAACAATGACCTGATCTGTTGAGTGAGAAAGTGTCCTTTTTACAATCACTTGACAGCTGGATTCACAAAGGCCCTAACTCCTGTTGATTTTGATGGGAGTAAACTATTAATTACCTTTGTCACGCCAACCATTTACAGGTTAGAATAGTGTTCTTTAACCAAGACCAGGAAAAGAGTGCCAGTCCATCTCCTCAACAGATCCATCCTGAACATCCAAGGGGAAATTTGAGACTAACATCCCTTTTTCCTGTATCTGCACTGCACAAAACTGTTACATGCAAGCAGGTTTGGACAAGCTCTCCTGACACGGACAGCACACAAAGCTCAGCATAAGCGACAGCATTAGTTTTCGTCTCATTTCCCACACTGTAAAACCATACTTATCAATGTACTCTGGGAAAGCCTAGGAAGGTAAAGAAAACACAACTGGCAGGTACAGCCTGGGTCATCAAGTCCAATCCCCTGCGATACCGAGGCAACCGTGTTACATAATTCCTTTCATAAATTCATCAAGCTCCCATGCAAGCTATCCCAGATACTGAGAGTTGGTCCACATGGTGCAATGAGCTTCGGAGGTCTTCTCACACAGAGATCCAAGTGGCAAGAGAACTGACAAACCCAGCTACACCTGGTAAAGTGGCGCTTTTCACATGGTAGAGCCCAGACAGGAGGGATATTTATTTAAACCAACCAGTTCTGACCACATGGATAGAAACCTGGGACTAGGTACTGGGAACAAGAGGGCTCAATCTGCAATCAGCTGAACTCACAGCTGGCTCAGGGAGTACACATCTTACACCACTAGTATGCAGCTTCCATGAAAACAAAGGCAGCGTGAGTAGTACCCATTGTAAATCAATTTCACAGAGGGCATGGAAACAGTAAAAATGCCCCACCCCAGGATTTCAATTTTTTAATGTATTTTAAAAAGGAAAGGGTCTACAAAGTCTTCAAATACAAAAAGGTGAGTTTAGTCCATTTCAAGGATACAATGACTTTTACAAGTAGCTTGTAAAAGTCATTCTGCCCCTGAAATTTACTACGTTTACCTGTAAAATTCATTCAGTGCAAACTTTGCAAAATTTAGTCCTTCTCCATTTACACCGTTGGGAACTTTCTTTAATAAATCATGATTTGCACGGGGCTCTAAGCATAAGCTACATCAAAGTAATTTAACCTATGACACCCACTCTGGCAGGACACGTCAGACCTTAATACTACAGGCTACTTAAAAATGAGAAAAAGTTGTTGTTTATGTTAAAAATAGGTTCAAGACACAGAACAGTCAGGTCTTTGCATTTCCCATAAGTCCCTATTTACCTGAGCTGGTGTTTGCTGAGGTTTTAAGTTTAAATGTGTAGGGACATTACAATGCTGAAGTCAGTCCTGCTAAAAGTTGTAGGCCAAAATTTCCAGAGGTAGCCAGAGAGTTTGGGTGCCCAATTTGCAACGATGACAAGGGGCCCTATTTTCAGAAAATGCTGAGCACCCAACTCTGAAAGAGAAATCAAGCTCCTTTGCAGACGGAAGCTGGGCATCCAGAAACTGGCCAGAAACTGAGGCATCCAAACATCACTTGTCACTCAGAAAAGGAAAGACTTTGGCGTTCAGGCCAAGGTTTACTTTAAGCCATGAAACCGTACAACACAAGGAAAGCAGCAAACTCAAGGCTGAAAAATCCTCAAGGCAGCTCCTTCCCTACTCCTAAATGCCTGGTATAAGAAAGGGGATAATTCAAGGCCAGGGCCCGTGTCAGCTTTTAACCTTAACACAACATTTCATACTCTTACTTGGATTTTAAGATCGCCTCCTGGCTAATATTACTACAACCCAAGACTATTAGTAACCCACCAATCCTCTTAGAAAGCTAGCTTTAAAACCACATTAGCCCTAGTAGCTTAAGTACTAGCTTTAAACAATACAATGAAATGCCGTTTTGTCGAATGCCTTTGCGGGGTTTGTTGGCTGATAAGACAATACCGGTTACAGGAGCACAGGAAGAGTCAACTATCCAGAAAGGAGAAAGAAAGATAAACTGGAGCCTATTTTATTCTGATATCCGTCAGTTATTTGCCAGCGAGGACTATTTTTCCAGCTTTACATTAGCAGTGGCATTGAGGTGGAGGAGGGATATGGGGCACCTCAAGATTGGGTCCCCTTGGTGTCGCTTGAATGAGCCACAGTTTATGTTAAGGCTACAGGTGTTACTGCACCTGCCACACACCCCTCTAAGATCTAGGTAGACCTGCAAGACATCCCCAGACAGAAAATGTATATGCTGCCACAGCTTTTGAAACAATGCTTGCTGCTAAATAGCTCTTCCTCACAGCTGCTAAGCTTTTAAGTACACCTGGCAATAAGAAGCTGAAGACCAAGGAGAAGAGATCAAGCTGAAAGAGAAAGCCCCAACAGTGCTGCCTTGTTCATCTGCCTCCATCTTTATGGTTGTAGTGATGGAAGTGTTCATTGCACTTACAACAGAGGACACGATACCTATCATGAAGAGTTTGCTGCCCAAGAGACAACTAGGCAAGAGTAAAACATTCACAAGGGATGTCAACTGGATGGGCTGGTTACTTTCCCTTATAGATTAGGCTTCCATGGAATGAAGGTTCCAACAGCCCAAGATCCTGCTACTGTGGTTGCAGATCAAGAGGGCTTTTTGGGCCAGAATGACAGGGAAAGCATCCAAATCACAGTAGGGTGACTGGAAAGGTCAGGCAACACTCAGTTAAAACAGCATTTCTGCCCATTTGAAATAACTCACAAAATGGGGGGGGGGAGAAATATGCCTATTACTGCTGCTGTAAAATGTACAAAGCTCCCATGCCAAACAAAGGGTTTTCTAAGTGCTACTTTTATGTTCAAAACAGGTTAGGTCCTGGAGGAAGGTGGCAAACTTTGGGAGGCCCTGGACTGTGGTATTGCATGTGGGTGTGGAAGTCTGAGCTGAAGCTTTCCCAGCCTAATACTCAACACTCCCTCACCTCCTTCTGCAGTACTAAGGATTTGGACAACTGCCATCTTCGTTTCAGCCTCCAGCAGTGATGTCACAATTCGGGCCCTCCAAAGATTGCCAAAAACCTCAAGGGCAGGGAGGGAAGGGAAGAGAGAAAGGCACAAGTCAGGACTTACTTTTCTAATATAAAAAGCAGAAAAACAACAAGTTTTTTGATATTGCTTTTCTACATCATAAAGAGAGCAGGTGTCAGAGTAGCACAGCACATCTTAATAGGAGAATAGATCTTCTTTGGTTTGAGAGCTTGGTCTAGGATGAAAGCGCATACAGATGGCTCTCTCTAGAGTGGTAGGTGGCAGCTGTTTAACACAGAACACTACCCAATATAGTTTTAGGGCAGGAAGAGGAATAATTTGTAAAATTGCTGGGGCTAGGCAGGGAGCTAGGCAAACAAAGGTTCAAGATGATAAGGAAGGTGGTAATAGAGTACATGTGGTTTTAAATATCACCCGACATCTCACTCTGCCCTCCACATGTTTATCTATCAAACGGAAAGATGCTTTCCAAGACTTCTAAAACCAACTGGAATTTGACCAAACCAAAAGAGTTAACTTCCCTACTCCTGCAAAAACCCAGATCATCTCTAGCAACTATACATCAGGACCTCATTTCAGCCAAGAGATGGTACCTCGAGCAGCGCACCTGAACACTACAGCAGGCCCCAGGCTCAAAACTAACTCAGAAGACTGTATTCAGGTGCATCACTACCACTTCCTTCAGTGCACTGGGGTCTCTTTGAAGGTGTCTCATAAGAGCTCTGAGCCAGGCCATCCCTACTTAGCTTGTGAGACCTGAATCCAAGTGATCTTAGTATTTTGAAAGACACATTTTGAAAAAGCAGGTAATGTAATAAGACCCACAAAATTAAAGGTCAGACATGAACTCCTAGGCTATCAGGACTTGAAAAGTCAGCTCATACATCACTAAAAAGGCAGTTTTCCTTAGAGTTGCAATATGGAAGCGTGTATGATACTATGACTCCTATGTAGGTTCTCTTAAAATAGCTGATCTTCAGATAGGAACCCATGTTAGCGTTTTACATAAAAATCTTAGAGAAACATTTCTTTTGGTGCCTTGGAGATCCTAACATTAAAAGCGTAGCCACTACAATGGACGAGACACTCCCTTCGTACTCATTTTGAAGACCAATATAAGCTGGAAGGAATAGCCTGAGAAATCATGAAAAGGCTATGGGGGGGGGAGGAAGGTGTTATGAAGAGAAAGGAATAAAACATGTAGACGAAGTGACCCCACTATGGTGAATCAGCTACATATTAAATAGATCACAAACCCTGGAAGATAACAGTGCCTTGAAATTAAACATTTTGCTATATCACAAGTATTTCTCCCTAAAGTGTTCAATTTACGCTGTGTACTGGAAGTATAATACAAGAAGACAAGAAATTCCAATTTATACCTCTTCTTGTGGTTCTTAAGAGTCAAGCCTCCCAATGAAGCCAAAGGGAATTGTCTCCTGTTAGGATAGCAGGATTGGGACCCTAATGCTTGTAGCTCATCCTTGATGCCTACGCTTCAGGGAGGAGGAAATGCTGCATTAGTTAAATTTGGAATTGCTAGGCATATCTCCTGACCTTACCTTTATTGAAAAAATAAAAAAGAAAAAAGAAAAAAAAAAAGAAAATAGCATTTAAAGCGTACTCTTTCAAGTAGGGTGACCAGATAGCCAATGTGAAAAAACAAGGTGGTTTTGGGGGGGAGGGGACTTTAAAGGAAGCAGGATCAGGCCCTAAACTGGAAAGGAAGGAGATATGTTAAACAGTTACTATCAACACTATGTGTTAAGTAAATTACCTAAACACACCCCTACTTGGAATGCATTTAAAAAAAATGTATATCAATTAAGCAGAGCTTTAGCAGCTCTAAGTCTGAAACAAATAAAGAGCAAATAAGATGCAAAAGTCAGCCAACCTATAATTGAGAGACAAAATGCTCTCATTACAGGAGCTAATAAAAGACATTTCTAGATGGGCCCAAAGCCTCTTCTAACTGCAGTGCAGATCTCTACTACATATCCTGCCTGTGGAAGGAATTTGATAAATGGCAGTGTGAAGATGCATGCAAAACAAACACAAGCAACAAGACAGACCGGATTTTTTTTTTCCTCCCCAATTCCTTCCTTCCCTCCCCCAACCCTCCTCCAGGCTATGGCTGCATCCACGCTGCAGTTTGTAGCTGCATGCAGCAGTGGGGATCTCCCAGAGCCTTTCCTCATTGCCAGAATCTCTGACTCAGGCAGGGAAAGGCTCCAGTCATGGGAGTCACTGCTTGACTTATTTTAAAGTTTTACAGTCTAGTGAGAAGTTATTTCATCCCAGAGTTTAAGACACTCAATTTAGCAGAATTCACCATCATTGCACAACACCCAAATAATGAACTTTTAGGGAGGAATTAAGCAGCGGTGGGTAGGATGGAATTAACCTAGCCACAGGCAGGCAACGGAACTGTAATGAAGATCATCCAGGACCAGTACTCACGCCTGAAGGCTAGAAACGTGCTGTAATCCCTCCACATCCCCCATGCTAAGTTTTGCAGCTTCTGAAAACATGCCTGTGGTCCCTCTTCTGAATTTCTCCCCTCACCCTTCCAATGCCTCCCTTCAGCAATTTTTTTTTTTTTTTTTTTGGCTATGAACATGAATCTCGCTTTCGCGGCATACAGAGGAGATTCAACACACACCACCACAGGAGAGCCCTCTGGATTCAGATGAATATTTAACACAGTTTGCACCACTTCGGCATACAGTTTAGAGAACATCTGCTTGCAGAGATGTTCTGTGGTAAAAAAAAGTCACAACTTTACAATATAAAACAAGGTATGTTGCTTGTTTCCCTCTCTCCATGAAGTACTGTCTACAAACTCATGTCTGCACACTTCCTTCTGTGCATACCAGGGGAAACTTCATTTCAGAATAGCTGGTGCTCAAAGTCAGCATAAATTTGCTCAGTCTAGTCCACAATTACAAGCAATCAGACACTACAAAGCTTATCTGAAAAAGGATCTGGACTATTATGTGACTCAGGCAGATTTCCAAATGCCTTCAGTTCCTGTTACTTGTAGTGATTTGACTGTTTGCTGGGGGGGGTGAATAATCAGTAGCAAGCGGGAAGTCCAAACTTCATTCGGACATGACCTGCACTTGTTAAATATACCGTGCCCCAAATAAGAGGTAGAACGGGAACCCTATAGATGCAGGTGCTAAAATCTGAACTTTCCTCCACCCGTTAGTTTCACTCAACACTTGGTTTCAGATCTAAAGTTGTTTTTCTGAGCCAGTAATGAACCTGACACCAGCAGGATAAAATCTGAGGCAATCCTTAATCAGGGCAAGCTCCACTGACTGACAGGCATTTCACCCAAGTAAGGGCCTCAGGACTTCATCGTGTATTATTTAATAAGTGTCCTTCCCTTTCACCAAACCAGAGGCTCATATCAGTTGAAGGTCCACTTATCTGCTCTGTATAGCACAGTATATGTTCCACTTAGACTAAAGGTCTCTGTGGCATGGATTTCATCTACTCCCATTTGTAGACTCTGGAAGTACCATTAGTGTGATTTAAATAAACGATGAACAATCTTTTCATCTTTGAAGATCTGGGTTTGAGTTCTCACTTAAGTCATAAGTGAGAGTGAGTTTCATTAGATTTTTCTCCCCAAGACCAACATACAATTTAGCATAGGTGACAGATACTAGCCAAGAGACATCTGCGGGCGGGGAGTGAGAGCAGTAGTGGTAGAACAGTATATCAAGGGTTAAGATGTGCTCCACTGCCCACCAGCATGCACAAGTGAGAACCTGAACCCAGAACTTCAAACATGAAGGGATTGTGCATCATCCTTTTTGCAAGTACCATTAGTATCTGATGCGCAGACAGAGATAGAGAAGATCCATGCCCTGAAGACCTATGCTCTATTTCAGACATACTACACAGATCAGAAAACTGAATGCAAAAATCACCAGTGAGATGCGTTGACAGAGCTGAACAGAAGCTTGCATAACCCTTGCCTACACTTTGCTTGAATTTAGCCAATATTGTTTGTTCTTCATGAGACAAAAGACACACAAAATAAAAACATATGAGAGCAGAGAGTTCAATGAGAATATTCGTCTCCTCAAATTGCTGCAGAGACATTATTATTAACAGGCTCACCAGTTGGCCGTGTACATCTTGCTCACTTTTGACTTCCACAGAGGGCTTAAGTTGTGAAATAGACCTCTGTGCAAAGTTATGAATAAATCATTTACTTTTTCCTCCAGAGATGGAAAACTTGAGGCTAAACCAGCTTCCATCCCTCGAGAAGCATATTTCATAGCAATATAAATGCACCAGCACAAGGGTCTTTTCTTTGGTGTGCTCCTCTTATGTGCGTGTTTCTGGAGCCCCAAACAACTCACTTTGTTTGCTTCAGGGATATTTCCCCTCCAATCCTGCCCCAAAATTACTCACCAACAACTCTGTCTCCTATTTTCACTCCCATTTTCCTCATGGCTGAAGCATACAAAGCAACATCTTGTCTCAGCTCTTCAAAAGTGACTTTTGAGATTTCTTCTTTGCCTTCCTCTGAAGAAAAAAGGTTTACAACATAAATCAATTAGAAATGGTACACTGCAATCTAAGAACCAGAGTCCACTGCAAGGGATTCATCCTGGGGGAAAGAAAGACGAGGATGCTATTTTGAGGAAAAAGCTCTCAGACAATTGTTAACACTAGCCCTTCAATAATATTCTTGTCCTGTGCAAAGCTTGTCTTTATAATGAGACCTCTGTGTTAATGGATGGGATTCACTTCCTACAGGGCAGGACTGTACCTCTGTTCCTGAAAATGTAAGTTGCTGATTGTAGATAGGCAAGAGTCAGAGAGCATTTGTTCAAAATTAAAGCATGGATTGATTGCTTTACCCCATACCTTTCTGATCTAGAAAAAAAGGACTGCTGCCCAGTTTTCTAATTAGAGCTAAAAAAACCAAAACAATCAGTTGTTTGTTAAGGTTAAATTTGATTTAAATTTGCTGGTCACTGGGTGACTAAAGAAATGTATGAGCCTGTTATTTATGTCTCAGTTAGAGTCTACTCTAGGACTCCTAGCATTCTAGGATCTCGAAGATACTGCAATTTTCTTCTTGGCATGTCTCCAGCGCAAATATACTCATCTGGGCCAGGTTCATCTCAAGAGCGGAACTATCGCAAGTTTTAATTTTTGTACTCAAGACTAGAGGTTACATAAGGCCTTAATAAATTGGCTAAATAAAATAAGTGAACGTCTAAGAGTTCTGAAACTGTCTTCTCTTGGCTCCCCAATCTGTCTTCCACTGACAAAAGGGCCTGCCCTGTCTTCAAGGTCCAGAATTCCTAACACATATACAAGTCAAGGAATGTGGCAAGTAAATTGCACTAGTGATGCTGAATCTTATAGCCTGTATTCTAGCAGACTGCTATGGTCAGCAGAGCTCCTTTAGCAGAGTATAATATTTGCTTTGCTGTTCCTCCTCTGCAAGTTTAGCTGCCCATGGAGTGGGTAGTAGGCCTCAAACATTCATAACCAATTGTGTGAAATATTACAAGAGCCAAGATGCAATCCAAATTAAAGGTCTGCATGGAAGGGGGTAGAAGTTTATAAAAGTTGCATTTAATCTTCTGTCTGAGAGACTCACAACCTTTCTACAAGATCTCCACCAGTGACTGCTGGAACCCAACAGATTCCCTAAGCTCCATTCTGACACAGCAGTAAGGAGTTCACAAATATACTGAAATAAGACTACTTAAGAAGATTAAACGCTGGAAAGGGCCTGGAATGAAGATGCAGATGCAACTCCGTACTCTCTGCAGAAGGAGTACTGATACTCGCTGCATTCATGCACTCGTACAGTACTTGCCCATGCTGAATCAATAATAGTGCAGATTTAGAACTATGTATTAGAAAATATCCTGTGAACCAGGAAATATTGTTTCCTCCTATTGATGTTGTCTCACACGGTTAAGCTAAACAAAGCGATGAGTCTCTGGCACACCTAATAGAACAAACAAACCTAATCTCTACATAAAAGAAACAACATCATCATATGTTAACCCAACTAATTCATCAAAACAGTTGGCTCATAATTCCTTAGATTAGAATGGAAATAATTTTAGAAACTATTTACCTCAACTTACTTTTAACCTTTTCCTTGAGACAAAAAAAAAAGGTCAATTAAGCCAGTTTCACAAATTTACCCACTTTCACTAACTGTTTGCCTTGCAGCCATTGCAGAGGGCTTGTTTAAAAACAACTAACTACATTGTCTCCTAAATACAAGAAAAGGTTTCTAAGATTTTTTTTTTAAAGAGCATAAGTGATGAGTCAATCTTTCAAGGTTGAAGCTACATAAACTTCATTTCAATGACACTTTAACAGATCACTTCTTGTTGCAGCTGAACCAGGTTACAGATTTTGCCACTCACTCTCTCTCAACTCTGTATAGATTTTATATAGATGTTCAATTTCATTTTAATTAATTGAAGAAACAAAATGCAGCTATTTATACTTTTCCTTCTTCATTAGGGTAACCTACTGCAGATGGCTCTCATGTTTTTATTTATATATCTAAAGGGAGGGAAAAAAACCCACTTACCTGTTCTCCATATTCAAGAGAAAAAGAATCCCACATAGACTCTTTACCATTCCAATAGCAAGCCTAAAATTTTACATCATATTTTGTCTAACTGGAGTGTTCAGACTGCGGGTCATAGGTCTTTGATTATTATTAAGCAATTAAAAGGGGCATTTGTCTGGGCCAGTCCTCACTAAAAGGATTAGGCCTGGCTAAAGCTACATTGAGAGCTCAGAAGAATAATCTAATTTAAGGTGCGTAGTGGCTCCTTACTGAGTATCTCCTTCCAAGGTGTATAACAAAAATCCTTAGAGTAGGAGATAAAAATCAAAAAGTTACCAAAAACCCCCCCGATATACATGGAGGTACTGGGAAGGTTTAGATTTTTGAAAAACAAGTGAACTGCACTGTTCAGGTTGTTCTGTATATATCTAAGATCTGCTCATTTATGTATATTAAAAAACAATCCAAGTTCCATGACAAATTTAAAAGCTAAATCTTAATCTTGGTACATGCAAGCAAGGTTGAGTGATTTAAACCAGGATTCAAATTGCTTTGATTTAAATAATCAATTTTAATCTTGTTTTGCATTTGTACTTTTTTTGTTTGTTTGTTTTTTTTAAGGAAAATAACTAAGGTCAACTCACTGGTTGGCAGCCATTAAAGCTCGTTGTTCTGAAACCAGATATAGCCTTTACACTAAATTTGGTGCATCTTTTTGCCAAACAGGAGCTATACTACATCCATATACATTTATTTGAACACTTACATAGCATAACTTACACTTATGCAGATTCTTAAGGGTGCAAATTATGTTAGGAAGTGATAAATAGTGGCACAGCAGTTACCACAGCTTGTGTGTTTGCAGTAGCAGCCCCAGAGCAGTTCCATCACTGCACTTCTGGGTGGAGGGAGCAGCCACAATGAGACAATTTCGTAAAAAAGGCTGTAGACAGGAGAGACTACACACACACAAAATCTGCTAATGTGAAACAAAGATCATGCAAGTAAGTGCCAGAAGCTCTCTTTTCTGGATATGCCTCTTCAGGCCCAATGCAAATAAGGTTTGGATTTCAGCTCAGTTCATACAATTCTCTTCAGTGTATATTCGTGACTTGAAGACTTAAAGCAGCAAGTTAGCAAGTGTTTGTAAAGCATTTTTTAAAAAGCACAACTAAACCTCAAGTGTATGAGCAGGGCAATAAACATCCATTAATAGAGGATTCCATCCATCATCCTAAAACCTTGATTTTCCTGAAATGTATCCTATTACAATGGGGAAAGTTTATTGGAACTGAACTTTGATGTTATTGCACAGTGAAGTTTGGAGCCCCCCCCCCCCATGTGACCCTTTCTTCCTGTAATATCAAAAAAGGATTTTAAACCCCCCAAATCTCTGACAATATCTAAGGTAACAGATTAGGAGTGACTGTAACAGAAAGACCCCATTTTAAAGCAAGCATTTATAATGGAAATTCCAACGATGCTGGAATGCAGATTAAATGAAAGAGTTGACGATAGTGCTAAACAAGACAGCATAACCCCAACTAACCCAGCTCATCTTCACCAGTCCGTAGGGAATTTTCCAAAATTGGCTGCTTGCCACCACAGACCATCTTCTCACTGTCCTTCAAGATAGGGGACCTGGGCAGATGCTTCCGAGCTGGCTGGTTTGCTGTCCACCTCCCCCTTCATCCAAAACCTACTTTATCTCAAGGTTTATCAGGCAGTGATGAGGAACATGTAAAAAAAGCACTACCCATTTTAGTTGGGCAAACTCACTATCTCACAAGTAAAGAACACAGGGCTACTGGCTAATGGAAGTCACAGCTAAATACTTACTCGCCGCATAGAGAGCAATTTTGTCATTTTCCTTATGCTTCAGAAGGTTTTCTGCATAGTTGAGCCGACTGCCTTTAAACCATTCTGGAACATCTGCAATTCCCTTAGATGGGTCAACTACCTGCAGGAACAGTATCAGACATCCTTGGAAAATAGGAAAACCTGCAGCTCTTCATCTTCAGAGGACTTTACAGACATTAGCTAGAGAAGTCATTTTAATAGCCAAGTACATTTATTCAGTTTACAGGGGGACAGACAGGCTAGGTCCCGCAACATTGGCGACAGAAAGTTTAGTGACCTGCCCATTGCCACAGGTGGAATCAGTGTCCGAGCCAAGATCAGAACTCAGACATTCCTGTCTGCCAGTCCTGAGTTCAAGATAGAGATGCACAAACCTCAAACTAAACCCCTTCGTCACTACAACTGGTTTGTGACTTCTTGAATAGTACACAAGCCAAGCCTTTCTGGAAAGCATGCTTTTTGCTCTCATCTTCCAATTTAAAAAAAAAAAAAAAATATGGACACACATAGCAAGGCAAGCTTGTATTTAGATTGTTTGCCCTGGTTTCCCCTCCTGCACTGAGCTCAATAAAAATGTACCACTAATCTCAAACTGAGTGCAGTGTTTCCTTCACAGGAACAGTCTACCCTAGTACCCAAGTAACAGGGTGCTGTCCTACTTGCAAGCAGGCAGAGCTTGAGTGCCATGCCAGCAAGAGGCTGGAGCGATGTGATGTCTAACATGCCTAGCTCTAATTATGAAATCCAAAGGAAGTGCTAGATATTATCTGGCGAGCTCAGAGTGCTTGACAAAAGGTAGGTACTAACTCCATTTTTTAACGGATAAATGCAAGTAAAGACGTTAAATTTAGGACTTTCCTAAAAAACAGAAGCTCCGGGGTATTTTAAATTATGCTATGTTTAAATAATTTAGTTAAACTGATGGAATGTAATATGTGGACTGGGCCTTAATTGCCCCACACACAAAAGAGTGGGGGGCTGTTAAGATGAATTTGCAAAGGTAGTGCTCTCTCCTTGTCTCCCCTACTAAGGCACAATAGGACCCTATGCACAAAAGTAAATTTTTGCACCACCTATTATTTGCACATAGGTCTGCAAAGGGAGTTATCTATTCATTAAGCAACTCTACACCAAAGATCACCCACCCAGGGATCTGAGACCCCCCCCCCAACAGATTGGAAAACCACAATAGAAAGGAGTTACCCCCCCCCAAAAAAAAAAAGTGCAACAGAAACACTTATCCCCTGCCACATCTTGAACTAATCATCAGTTCCAAGAAGATTTCAGGTGCCCATCACACAATTTTTCCCAAATTATGTTACAATAAGTCACACTTTAGGAGTATCTCTAACATTTGGGACAGGAAAAAAAACTGCTTAGTTTTACTTCAAGCTTCCTGAATGGTTACAGTGTTTTGCTTTAAGCTGACATGTAGGGTACATATTAGTTATTTTTCCAAGTTAAAATGTTCTCTTATGACCATACAATGTTCTCTTTTTTTTTAAAGCTTCAATTTATGCCCTCGGGGTCCTATCACATGGATGGTGAAGGTAGTGTAATGAAAAAACTCTTCTTGTCAAGTACAAAGCTGACTTCTACAAAAACTTGATAAGATTTCAGCTACAGGGCTTCCTCCAAAGAAGAGAGTTTTTATGATTGTAAGTGCTCAGCATATGTATTTGACCAGAGGCAACTCTGAACTTACCATCCAAGTCCTTCTACAACAGGAAAGCTCATAAGGAAGCACTGTATTGTCCAACTATGTATTTAGGAGCATGGGTTTGAAAGAGGCCTCAGCTATGCCCCCAGTTTTCGTGCTTGTAACTAAGTGAATATGCTAGCATTTAGACGACTAATTTACAGTAACAATCAGATGTTTCACTTGCACTTAATGGATTGTACTGTGTAAATTAAGAATGAGACAGGGATCAATTGTGTTTCCAGCAGCACAGTTCTCTCCTGAAGCAGCAAGAGTCCAGACTGCCCCCAAACTGGGCCAGTGCTTTAATGGCACAATCTGGCCCACTGGCAGTATCTGTCCCTGTATGCTTTTACATGCTGAACAATGGACCAGGTACAACCTTCTGACAGCTCAGTAAACTACCAGGATAGATGTTTCTTAAGTAACTAACACAGCCTTCCCCCTAGTATCTAGCCACCTGGCACTAGGAATAGTCCCATGCTCCATTCACTAGGACAGACACCTGTTTTTAAACAGCTGGATGAATACATGCTTGTATTCTGCTGACAATAAGAGGGCTAACCAAAGAGTTGCTTCAAGGTGGATGAAGTCTCCTATGACTTTTGTCCATTGTAATGTAATGTCTAATGTAAATAACTTATTTTCCCGTTACATTAGATGACAATTAGGAAGTGATCCTTAAGTAACAGTCCACTAGGTAGTAAAAGTACTTCCATAAAATTGATTTTCCACCCCCTTTCCCTATCCCTCTACCTACTCCAATTTTACAAAGACTATGACGGTTATTAAATCCAGGTTAAATACCACCAAAAGCAAGCAAGCACTGACTTACCTCATCATATAGATGAGAGAACACAATCTCACTGAACTTCCAAAATTCTGCCCAGAAATCAGAGTAGGACTCAACAGACCACTGGTACAACTCATTGTAGGTGGCTAAAAGTAAAATGTGTATTAGTGTACTTATCTACAATTACAAAAAATAGAGTATTTTTTAAACTTCTGAGGATATCGACCAGCTTAGAAAGTCAGGTTTCAGAGTAACAGCCGTGTTAGTCTGTATTCGCAAAAAGAAAAGGAGTACTTGTGGCACCTTAGAGACTAACCAATTTATTTGAGCATGAGCTTTCGTGAGCTACAGCTCACTTCATCGGATGCATACTGTGGAAACTGCAGAAGACATTATATACACAGAGACCATGAAACAATACCTCCTCCCACCCCACTCTCCTGCTGGTAATAGCTTATCTAAAGTGATCATCAAGTTGGGCCACTTCCAGCACAAATCCAGGTTCTCTCACCCTCCGCCCCCCCCACAAACTCACTCTCCTGCTGGTAATAGCCCATCCAAAGTGACCACGCTCTTTAAAATGTGTATGATAATCAAGGTGGGCCATTTCCAGCAAGTCAGTGGATGAAGCGGAATAAATGGAAAGGGAAAACCGATGATGGATCCACATTAATAAGTCTAATTAGGGACAATCTGAGGCATCCAAAAGATAAACAGCCATTTCCCTGCTAGGGGTATCACCAATATGACTTCAAGCGGAAGTGACTGATCCACATGGACAATTTAGACCTTACAACTTACTTTGGCAATAACTTAAGTCAGTCAGGTGTGTGAATAAGCATCCCTCTAAACGATGTAGGTTACACCTACCTAAACCCCGGTAGGGACAACACTGTGTCAGTTGGAGAGCTTCTCCCACCATCTCAGCTACCACCACTCACAGGGGCTGGAGTCATTAACTCAATGGGAGAAATCTCTCCCACTGGTTTAGACCATCTGCCCTAGAAGCACTACAGCAACGCACATGCGCGGATACAGCATTCGTAACAGATGGTTTTAGCTCACCTGAGTGCTTTACAACCCATTCATTAATGGGCTGAAAAATGTGTATTTGTTTATTCAGAATGAATTCGTAGCCCCCTCCTTTGTCAAGCCACCTGAGAACCATACATCAACAGGCCCTCACAAAGAACACAATGTTCCACTTGTTAATGAACTGTTGCCATTCCCTACCACAAATGTCACCATAAGGGAGCATTCACTCCTCAATGGCTTCAAATGGAGTTGAATGCTCAGCACCCCTTAAAGTCAGGGCCCAGTTGTTTCAAGCTGGGCACCCCACATTTGAGGCACCCCCATTTACTAATCACTTTTGAAAACTTTGACCTCGACCTCAGGATGTCTGTTTCACCATTTATAAATGAAAAATACTGCCCACCTTCGTAAAGCACTGAGCTATACAGAATAAAAATTCTAAGTATGATCATCATGAGCCTCCTCTTTGCAAGCTCCCTAGGGATAAGCAGTCACCATCACATTGTCAAAGGTTGACAGAGCAAGAAGTGCTACAATGATTTAGTTCCTGTTTTGATGCCTTCAGATGGGAAGTAAATGTCAATTTTTCTGATTGAGGACTTAGACTGCATGATAACAGGCATCTTAGAAATACCAGAGCTTGACTGACAGATGCATGAAGATCATTTTGACTCCTCTCTTCTATTCTTTCCTCATACCCAGGCCATTGCCAAATCCTGCGACCAATTTTTTTTTAAGATCGCTATATAAAAATGAGAAAGTTCTTTTCCAGTCCAGCATTCAGGACATTTTAAACCACTGCAGCCTATACGTCTCTGGCCTGCCCCATTCTCATCTCTCATTCCTCCAGTTGATCAAAGATACGCAGCCATTGTCAACATAATCTCTATCCAGATGTTCCCAGTAGATCTTCCCACTACTTTAAAAATCTACACTGGCTCCCACTCTTCCACCATATCTTATTCAAACCTCTTCTTCCCCCCCATACCTCCAAAGCACACCATAATTCCACCCTTTCCTATATATTTTATCCTATTCTTGCCTACATATGCCCTAATCTCAACCTCCTACATACCATTCCGCTCTTTGCATTCCACCTAAGCTTCTCATCACTACCCTATTTGTTCCCACATCAACCCATATAAATAAGATAACCTTCCTATTAATGACAGGTTTCAGAGTAGCAGCCATATTAGTCTGTATTTGCAAAAAGAAAAGGAGGACTTGTGGCACCTTAGAGACTAACAAACTTATTTGAGCATAAGCTTTCATGAGCTACAGCATCCGATGAAGTATATAAATCTCGCCACCGTATTTTCCACTGAATGCACCCGAAGAAGTGAGATGTAGCTCACGAAAGCTTATGCTCAAATAAATTTGTTAGTCTAAGGTGCCACAAGTCCTCCTTTTCTTCTTCCTATTAATATGACAAACTCCCTGTGTCTCCTCCTTCCAGAAATTACAGATCCACATGCTCTCCATGAATCATATATACTCGAAGAGATAGCCATTCCCCATTTTGTTTGTTGTCTTATTTGTACAGTTTGTCCTCACTTGAGCCTTTAGGCTGTAAACCCTTCAAGGCAGGGACCTGTTAGTTTAGCCCTGACATGCTACTGCATTCAGCATTATGTAAATGAATTCTCTAACAGACTCTCATGCCTGGGATCTCAAAATAGATCAATTTTAAACAAAGACAGTAGAATTTGCCTCTTGACAGAGGCCTCTGCCAGGCAAAACCGACACCTGATATTCATGTCCCTGGAAGTCATAAGTGCACAGTAGCCACTAATATTCATGTCTTTAGGGCTGATACCCCTTGCCAAGACTGACAGGAAACCCATCCATTTTTATTCTTCTTCTCTTAGTTCCTAATAGAATTAGACGCAGGATTTTGAAGCATCTTCATATATTAGGCACTTGCAGGGCACCAGAGACTGTTCACAGCCTGGGCCACCCTCTAGACCTAAGAGGGTGCAGGATGCTTCAAAGGTTTCAAAACGTGCTTTAGAAATTGTAAGCAAGTCCTTCTCAGAAAGTAACTCCACACCCCCACGACATTATTTGCAGAGAATATATTTGATATTTCTTCAGGGGGCCTTGTCTGTCTTAGTTATGCAGTAACCCAAAGACACAGGGCCTGATTCCCACCTCACTCGCAGGGTGAAAGTCAGGAGTAACTCCATCAATGTCAGGCATCAAAAACTGGTGGGGGGGGGTTGGAAATCAGAATCAGGCCCTTTATTCCTAAAGGCAAATAGAGCAATCTGCCCCTTAAAGTAGGATAACATCTTCCCATCCCACCACTCCCTAAGCTGCACCTTCTTGTCAACTGTCTAAATGGGCCATCTTGATCATCACTACAAAAGTTTTTTTCTCCTGCTGATAGTAGCGCATCTTAATTAATTAGCCTCTTACAGTTTGTATGGCAACTTCCACCCTCTCTGCATGAATAGCGGTCTTCTTACTATATGTTCCATTATGTGCCGCCGATGAAGTGGGCTGTAGCCCACGAAAGCTTCTGCGCTAACAAATGTGTTAGTCTCTTCGGTGCCACAAGTCCTCCTGTTCCTTAAGCTGCACCTTGAAAGCGCCCTACAACGCTCACTTCACTGACACCTCCTGGCTCCCGCCACCTCCTTCAGCCCTTTTAAAGTCCTCTGGACACCACCTTCGTCCAAACCTCTAGCCCCGCCCCCGCCCCCCCCTTGCTGATGGGGCTCTATCCCCCCAGCCCCGCCCCCCCCTTGCTGAGGGGGCTCTATCCCCCCAGCCCCGCCCAGCCCCCGCCCCCCCATGCTGATGGGGCTCTATCCCCACAGCCCAGCCCCCGCCCCCCCGTGCTGATGGGGCTCTACCCCCCCCGCCCCGCCCAGCCCCCCCGTGCTGATGGGGCTCTACCCCCCCCGCCCAGCCCCCGCCCCCCCCGTGCTGATGGGGCTCTATCCCCCCAGCCCAGCCCCAGCCCCCCCCGTGCTGATGGGGCTCTACCAGCCCAGCCCCAGCCCCCGCCCCCCCCGTGCTGATGGGGCTCAATCCCCCCAGCCCAGCCCCAGCCCCCGCCCCCCCCGTGCTAATGGGGCTCTACCCCCCCAGCCCAGCCCCGCCCAGCCCCCGCCCCCCCGTGCCGATGGGGCTCTACCCCCCCAGCCCAGCCCAGCCCCCGCGCTGATGGGGCTCTACCCCCCCAGCCCAGCCCCCGCCCCCCCCGTGCTGATGGGGCTCTATCCCCCCCAGCCCAGCCCCCGCCCCCCCCCGTGCTGATGGGGCTCTATCCCCCCCAGCCCAGCCCCCGCCCCCCCCCGTGCTGATGGGGCTCTATCCCCCCCAGCCCAGCCCCCGCCCCCCCCCGTGCTGATGGGGCTCTATCCCCCCCAGCCCAGCCCCCGCCCCCCCCCGTGCTGATGGGGCTCTATCCCCCCCAGCCCAGCCCCCGCCCCTCCCCCATGCTGATGGGGCTCTATCCCCCCCAGCCCAGCCCCCGCCCCTCCCCCGTGCTGATGGGGCTCTACCCCCCCAGCCCAGCCCCCGCCCCTCCCCCGTGCTGATGGGGCTCTACCCCCCCAGCCCAGCCCCCGCCCCTCCCCCGTGCTGATGGGGCTCTACCCCCCCAGCCCAGCCCCCGCCCCTCCCCCGTGCTGATGGGGCTCTACCCCCCCAGCCCAGCCCCCGCCCCTCCCCCGTGCTGATGGGGCTCTACCCCCCCAGCCCAGCCCCCGCCCAGCCCCCGCCCAGCCCCCGCCCCCCCCCCCGCTGATGGGGCTCTACCCCCCCAGCCCAGCCCCAGCCCCAGCCCCCGCCGTGCTGATGGGGCTCTACCCCCCCAGCCCAGCCCCGCCCAGCCCCCGCCCCCCCCGTGCTGATGGGGCTCTACCCCCCCAGCCCAGCCCCGCCCAGCCCCCGCCCCCCCCGTGCTGATGGGGCTCTACCCCCCCAGCCCAGCCCCGCCCAGCCCCCGCCCCCCCCGTGCTGATGGGGCTCTACCCCCCCAGCCCAGCCCAGCCCCCGCCCCCCCCCGTGCCGATGGGGCTGTATCCCCCCAGCCCAGCCACCGCCCCCCCCCGTGCCGATGGGGCTGTATCCCCCCAGCCCAGCCCAGCCCCCGCCCCCCCCGTGCCGATGGGGCTGTATCCCCCCAGCCCAGCCCAGCCCCCGCCCCCCCGTGCTGATGGGGCTCTATCCCCCCAGCCCAGCCCAGCCCCCGCCCCCCCCGTGCTGATGGGGCTCTATCCCCCCAGCCCAGCCCCGCCCAGCCCCCGCCCCCCCCGTGCTGATGGGGCTGTATCCCCCCAGCCCAGCCCAGCCCCCGCCCCCCCCGTGCTGATGGGGCTGTATCCCCCCAGCCCAGCCCAGCCCCCGCCCCCCCCGTGCTGATGGGGCTGTATCCCCCCAGCCCAGCCCAGCCCCCGCCCCCCCCGTGCTGATGGGGCTGTATCCCCCCAGCCCAGCCCAGCCCCCGCCCCCCCCGTGCTGATGGGGCTCTATCCCCAGCAGGTTGCCCCAGCCCAGCCACTGCCCCCACGGCCACCCCACAAGCGTTGCCTCAAGCAGGGCTCCCCCCCGCCCCCGGGGCCACCCTCCATCCCGCGGCCCCCCGGCTCCGCCCCGCTCACCCAGGCGCAGCCCGCAGGCGCCGACCAACCCGGCCCGGAACCGGTCCATCTGGGTGTTGCGCTTGGAGTCGGGCTCCCACATCACCTGGGACTCCAGGATCTCCGGCTCCCGGGACATGGCGGCGGCGGCGCCTCCTCCTCACTCCACCCGACCGGCTCTGCCGGTGTCTCAGCCAATACTGCCCCGCCCCGCCTACCGGGCCGGCCTTTAAAGGCAGCGCGCCCCCCGCCGTAACCTTCCGCCGGGCGGGCAGGCGAATGAGTGCGCCGCCCCCACCCCCGCACGCCGCCGGGGGCTGGAGACGGCAGCGAGCCAGGGGCCCCACCCGCTGCCGGCCAGGGTAACCTTGCCCCGTCCCCGCACACCTCCACCCCAAGCAGTCAGAAACCCGGGATAAATGCAGCGCAGTCCCCAGCATCGCTAATGCTCGGGGGAGGGGGGATGCAAGCACGGTTAATGGAGAGAAGCGAGCCGTGATAAAGGAATGGAGCAGAGGCATCTCCTGTTGCCATCGCGGGTGGTGATGTAGTCACAACGGGGAATGCCGCTCCAACCTAGCACTGTAACAGAAGGGCAAGCAACTGGGCCTTCCCCATTTCCCGCTGCACACCCCTCGCCCCCCGACTGGAAAGGTGTTCCTGGGGCACTCACCCTGAATGGTCCCTGGAAATAGGTGTGAAGGGCTTGTGCTAAACCAGTGGCCCGTGGACCCCTGGGGGTCTAAGATTTCCAGAGGGGGTCTGAGCCTCTATTAAAAAAAAATTTTTTTTGGGGGGGGGGGAGAGAGTGCGCAAATGAAAAAAGCTTGAAAACCACTGTGCTAAACAATCTGTTCAGCCTTGTATTAGGTGTGACACTGGGTATGTGTACACTGCAATTAAAAAGCCAGGCTGTTCCAGCTGACTCATGAGGTTTGGGGCTCTTGGATTGCAGTGTAGATGTTTTAGAGTAACAGCCGTGTTAGTCTGTATTCGCAAAAAGAAAAGGAGGACTTGTGGCACCTTAGAGACTAACCAATTTATTTGAGCATAAGCTTTCGTGAGCTACAGCTCACTTCATCGGATGCTCAAATAGATGCTCAAAGTAGATGTTCAGGCTCCAGCTAAAACCCAGGCTCTAGGACCCTGCAAGATGGGAGGGTCCCATAGCTCAGGCTGCAGCCTGAGCCGCTATGCCTACACCAAAATTAAACAGCCCCTTAGCCTCAGTCTCCGGAGCCTGAGTCAGCTGGCACTGACTAGCCACAGGTGTCTAACGGCAGTGTAGACATACCTTTGAGTACATTTCCCAGCTCTGTGTAGCTTGAAAGCTTGTCTCTCTCACCAACAGAAGTTTGTCCAACAAAAGATACTGTATTACCTCACTCACCTTGTCTCTCTAATGAAGGGTACAGTAGAGATCACAGTATATTACTACTTTAGATATTTTGAGGCTAGAATACACCCAGTTTTAGCAAGTTTGAAGGCTGGCAGAAAAGAGTTTGAATAATGTTGTAATTTTCTTTGAAATGCTGCTTTTCCACATACAAAAAAACCTTCTCATGGGCTGGGTCACACTGGGCTGCGAGAGCACAATGGAATGAAGTAAAGGTACAATGAAAGGCTGTATTACCTTTTCCGCAGAGCCCCTCCTGGGGCAACTACAGAGAGAGGAGGTTGTTGGTGATTCAGGTCCAATTAAACCATATTGGGATCCAAGGGGATAGAAACAAATCAGGTTTGGGGGCCAAGGTGGCTTGTTGCAGGGGTAGTCTCTGCATGGAGATTCTCTGTAAATCTCTTCCCACAGCTTTTCCAAGTAGGAAGCAGATAATCTGGCTCTGAGTCTCCTGCCCTTCTGGTGTGAAGATAACCTTAAAAATCTGACCAAATATAAACGGATATAAAGATATTTGCAGGTGGCACAAAAACAATATCTCTGCAGGAGGTCTACACTGTCTATTTTGTGACTTTCCTAAGGCACTTGAAAAAGATATATCTAGATTTAAAATAGAGAGGAGTTATTACTGTTTTAACTTTCTTGAATCCAAAAAGAAAAATAAGTGTATGAAACCCCAATACTTCCTAAATAAAATCAGGTTTCAGAGTAGCACCCGTGTTAGTCTGTATTTGCAAAAAGAAAAGGAGTACTAGTGGCACCTTAGAGACTAAGGAATTTATTTGAGCATAAGCTTTCGTGAGCTACAGCTCACTTCATCGGATACATTCACCAGATAAAATCAAACAAACACCAGAGCGAAAAAACCTTAACTGTCTGCATCAACATTAGGACAGAAGGTACAGAAGTAGTTAAGCAACAAAGCAAATCAGTTTTAGCAGTATTCTAAGGAAATCATAATTGTATTCTCTCCTTTAATGAGAATTTTACCTTTTTCCAGCTGGCTACACTATTTGTCTCTCCAATTTCCAGATTAGGTTGTAATTATTTTGTAAATGTATAGATTTTTAATTTATGCTACTTCCTATTTCTAAGATGCCCTGCATGTTATCTAAGTAAACTGATATAAATGTCTGGCAAATAGTTCACTTTATGTATCTTGGTATGCTTCCAAAGAGAGTTGCCAAATACCTCTCACTTTGCATTTAGTCAGTTTTAAAAGTACATTTCTCTTAAAGTGAGGCTTTCTCGCATTGTGTGTGTTGCAGTTAGGCATTTTACATTTCATTTGTCATCTTTTTAAAAAATACCATTCAAATCATCCCAGTTTATCAGCCTTACAGCATGACCAATCATCTCTTTACTTTCTATTATTCAACCGGTAAGAAAAAAAATTCCACAATCATGGTTGTGCGTGCGTGTAGGAGGGGAATATACGAAAAACTGTAATTCCCTTTCAAAGCCGCTGACTGTTTCTTTAAATAGCACCTGGCCCATGTGCTCTGAACATCGCGCCGGCTGTGTAGTGCGGACGGATCCCTTGCGGCAGCGCACCACAATCAGATTGCACCGGGATTGGCTGGTCCCACATCAGCCCAGAACCCACCTCATGTGAGGCTAGCCAGACAATGGAGAAACCGACACAAGGACAGACTAATTGCCTAAGAGCTTTAAAAAAACCTAATGCGCTGTGAACCAATGAGCTGAAGAATGGGATGGAGGTGTGCCCAATCAGAGGAAAGCTTTTAGCTTGGCGCTCGTGCAGGTGGCAGCCTTATCTATTTTGAGTTGAGTAAGACAGAGACCTAAAGAGAATACCTCCAGTCTAGACATACCAGCTGATAATTAAATCTATACTCCGTTTAAGATAATAAAAAAGCAGTAGCAACTGCCTTCCTCCACCCAAAAGCAGCCTATACCTGGAAAATGCCAGTACAACATGATTTAGGAGGAACAGTGTAATTTATTTTACTGAGCTGAGAATTTAATTGAAAAGAAAGTGGCCCAGTTTACTTTATACACGAGGATGAAAGAGGAGCGGGCACTTTGAGAATTTTATCATATATTATCCTCTAACCCACAGACTATCTTGACACATATATTCAGCATTTACAGTAATTCCACCCCTGTGTACATCTCTGCTCCCATCTCCCTCCACCGATCCTCTTCCTTTCTTACCTTGTTTTCAATTCTTTCTCTCCTTTTCTCAGTCTCATCCTTAATTTTCCAGGATTCCAAAGGAGGCTTTAGGAAACTGTAAGAACTTGAAGGAAAACTGAACAAGCATCCCTTGAATATCGTTGTATGGCTACTTTAGAAATTTTTTTTTTTACACTAGAATATACCCACATTTCAGCAGCTTTAAAGACTGGAGAATAACAGTGTGAACAGTATTCATTGTAATTCACCATTTTCACCCAAATATATTTCAAATGCTACTTTTGTATAACAAAATCATTTCAAAACAAGATACCCACCTTATTCTAGGTTTGGATTAAGGACACTCCACACACCCACTTGAATATAATAAGTATGTGAATAAACCTGTGCAAGTATCCAAAGATTAAATTCCATTTTGAGAACTGAAGAGGTTGTCTGGTTGACACAATGAGGCAGGATACACCACAAGGCACACATTTTATGGAATGATTGGAGGTCTAAACTCTTAAGCACCCTTATGAGGATTGTTCTAAAATAGACAAACTCCTCAAGCAGACACTAACAAGTTCAGCACAAATGGTTCTGAGGACTTGTTCTGAAGGTGGAGAACTCCCAAAATAAAGCTTTTAGTCACCAAAAAGACACCAAATGTCCTTTGTTCTGCTCCAGACCACGCAGGGACAAAGGGCTGGACCTTGCTTGTTCTGCAGGAGTGAGGGAGATCCTTCTCCAATTGAGGAAACTTTCAACACAATAATTGAAGCAAATCCAGTTCTTCTTGTGGACAACATGTAAAAGCTTACATCCAGAGTCCACTTCAGTCCTGGAATCTATTACATACATGAAAGTACTAGCTGTAATTTCAGATCTTGATTAGAATACATACAAATAATATTCATACCTGTACAAGTGAGAAGTTTGTTAGTTCTAAAACACTAATAATTATCTGTAGCTACCTTTCACCTCTTCTTGATTCTTAGGGTCTAATGAAATGTGGCCCAGAGAGAGACATCCTTAACCACTCTCCACTTCACTGTAAAAGTTTGTATTTGGGGCTGTGCCTTTAAAGATTGAGCTTGACAGAGAGTCTGGACTGCTTGCTGTGAAAGTTATTATGCACACAGGGTTGGAGCTGGATTCCGAACAAAGCAAAACTCTTGCAAGCACCTTAAACACTGTGTGATCACTGAACACCATGTAGCTCAGATGATGTCACAGCACTGGTCCCTGCCAAAGGTGCAATCACTGTAAGGAAGAGGTTGACATGGGGCCCTCACACAGGCAGCATGTTTGGGGGAAGTGTAAGGAGCCTTTGTCTCCAACCTTACCCAGCCTGCATAATGGCCAGGGGAAACCACAGCCCCTGTGCTCTGAGGACCTGAGGGGCTGCTGTATCCCTACTCCCTAGGGGAGCATCACCAGTGGTAGCATAGCCCCTAACCCTGACAAGTACCTGCTCAGAGTAGCTTGTGGCTATGGGAGCTTTCCTCTATACTTGCATCATTTTGTTGGAAACATTGCTGGAATTGACTTATATTCCCAAGTCTCAATATCCCTTTGCTCTCTAGAAAATAGGTGTGAAACCCACTGGAAAAGTGTGTGTCTTCACCACCTCTAGTGGCAGGTCCAAACAAAGATAACAGCAGTTACCAGTTACTCTTAGTTCAAATGACAAGGGACTGTGCTGTGGATCTAAAGATCCCAACCCTGATGATAACGATCCTGACTCCTCCCCAGGGCACAGTCTGTCCAGGGCACTGAATGAAGCAGGGATCCTATGAAAAAAATAGTTTGATCATGTAATTAGATTGCACCATAATACACATGCACAGGGGGATCAAATTAAGGTTGCGCAAAGAAGTTGTTGGGGGGTTGCAAGGTTATTGTAGGGGGTTGCGGTACTGCTACCCTTACTTCTGTGCTGCTGCTGGCCGCAGCACTGTCTTCGGAGCTGGGCGGCTGGAGAGCGGCAGCTGCCCAGGGTGGCATGGTATGGTATTGCCACCCTTACTTCTGCACTGCTGCTGGCAGGGCGCTGCCTTCAGAGCCAGCCAACAGCCGCTGTTCTCTGGCCACCTAGCTCTGAAGGCAGGGCAGAAGTAAGGGTGACGATGCCATGACCCCCCTAAAATAACCCTGTGAAGCCCCTTTTGGGTCAGGACCCCCAATTTGAGAAATGCTGGTCTCCTCCCATGAAATCTGTATAGTATAGGGTAAAAGCACATGAAAGACCAGATTTCACCGGGGGTAGGAGGGACTAGATTTCACGGTCCATGATGTGTTTTTCATGGCCTTGAATTTGGTAAGGCCCTATTTATAATACATACACTGCATATACCCACCTCTCACAGCACAACACACACACTGTACACCCTTCACAGCACAACACCCTCGTCATCACTCCTCACAGCACAACACACACCCCTGCCACATCACTCCTCACAACACAACACACACCTATCTTCTTCACAACACAAACACACCTGAGAGAGAGTCAGGCATCAGGGCAGCCAGGGGCAGACTGATACATAACACACACACCTACCCCTTCACACCCCACCTCCTGTGACCCACCCCTTTTTGGCCAATCTTATGATTTTTGGGAGTCTGACCATGGGTGGTGGGTATCAAAGGCCAGGGCAGGCTAAGCCTCCCCTGACCCAGGCTGTGGCCCCGCCCATGTTCCACCCCGAGGTATCACCCTCCCTCGCCATCTACCCTTAAGCGGGCGGGGGCTCAGCTCTAGCCAGTGGCCTGGAGCTTGGGCCTGCTAGTAGCCACAGATAGCCTGGGGGGGTCGAGCCAGCACCCTGGGGTGGCGATGGGGCCGGCCCAGTGCTGGGGGAGCTGGGTGGGGCAGGCAGCCTGGGGCTCCTCTGGCCGCTCAGGGCTCCTCCAGCTATGGTTGGCGGGATCTCGGGTGAAAGGGGAAGGGCTGGCGGGTGTTCACCCACCACCCATGGGTCTGACTCATGATTTTTGAACTTTTCGGGTTGACAATATTGCTTCTTAGGAGCCAAGCTGTGATAAGATTCCAGGTAATATTTTCACTTTCCATTCTTCCCCACAGCACTGCAGCCAGCTCCAATGCTCCCTTGTGCATTTTTTTTATTATTTATTGCCTCTGAGTGGGATTGTCAAAAGCCCGTGAATGACTGAGGATAGGGATTTTCAAACTGTGGGTCAGGAGCCCAAAGTGGGTTGCGAGCCCATTTTAATGGGGTCGCCAAGACTGGTATTGGCCCTGGGCCCCAGCAAGTCTGAAGCCCAAGCCCAAGCTCCATTGCCCTAGCCTGAAGCCCAAGCCGCACTGACCAGGGCTAAGATTACATGCCCCCCGCCCAAGGTAGAAGGTCTTGGGCATCAGCTTTGGCCCCCACATCCGGGGCAGCAGGCTCAGTCTTTGGTCCCCCCTCGTGGGGTCATGTAGTAAATTTTGTTGTCAGAAGGTAGTCATGGTGCAATGAAGTTTGAGAACTGCTGATTTAGGACTTGGGAGCACAAGTTAAAGTGAAAGTCAATGGGACTCATGCACCTAAAGTCACTTGGTTGCTTTTGAACATGCCACCCGACCTCTAAACCCAGTTCATTTATTTGATACTTTCAGCAAAGTTGCTTACACATGAGCCTATCTATCTATTTTCATATCAAATAACAGAGTGCCTTATGTCCAGGCCTACCCCCTATTCTAATTCAATGCACTGCTCATTAGCAGAGGATGCAATAATACCTCTAACAGTCTTACTTTTGCAGCCACCCAGAAGCCTGTTTTTCTCTATAAATGCAGGAACAGAGGATGTAGACAGTTTGAGACAGCAGCCGCAGCTCTCCAGCTGCCCAGCTCTGAAGGCAGCACAGAAGTAAGGGTAGCAGTACTGCAACCCCCCCTACAATAACCTTGCAACCCCCCCCAACAACTTCTTTTTGGGTCAGGACCCCTCTAATTACAACACCATGAAATTTCAGATTTAAATAGCTGAAATCCTGAAATTTACCATTTTTAAAATCCTATGACAGTGAAATTGACCAAAATGGACCCTGAATTTGGTAGGGCCCTAATTATGAGGTGAGGGATGTGCAAGGTGTGTGTGTTGTGAAATGAGAGGTGGATGTGGTGCACTGTGAGGGGTGTGTGTGTGATACGCTGTAAGTAGGGTAACCAGACGTCCTGATATTAGGGACTTTGTCTTATATATGCAACTATAACACACACACACCCTGGGAAAAAAAAGTGTCCTGATTTTTCACACTTGCTATCTGGTCACCCTAGCTGTGAAGGGTGTGCGGTGTGTGTGTATATTGTGAAGAGAAGAATGTACAGGGTGTATGTTGTGCTGTGAGGGTGTGCAAAGTGTTTATTGTGAGGTGAGGGTGTGCAGCGTGCGTGTTGTGCTGGGAGGGGTGGTTTGTATGTTGTAAGGTGAGGGGTGGACAATGTGTGTATATTGTGAGGTGGGCTATGCAGTGTGTGCTGTGCGGGGTGTGTATATTGTGAGGTGAGGGATATGCAGTGTGTGTTGCATTGTGAGGGGTGTGCACTGCCTGTGTATTGTGAGGTGAGGAGTGTGCAGTGTGGGTGTTGCACTGTCAGGGGTGTGCAGTGTGAGGTGAGGGGTGTGCGGTGTGGGTGTATTGTGAGGTGAGGGGTGTGCGGTGTGGGTGTATTGTGAGGTGAGGGGTGTGCGTGTTGCACTGTCAGGGGTGTGCACTGTGAGGTGAGGGGTGTGCACTCTGTGTATTGTGAGGTCAGGGGTGTGCAGTGTGCATGTAGCACTGTCAGGGGTGTGCAGTGTGAGGTGAGGGGTGTGCAGTGTGGGTGTATCGTGAGGTGAGGGGTGTGCGTGTTGCACTGTCAGGGGTGTGCAGTGTGAGGTGAGGGGTGTGCGGTGTGGGTGTATTGTGGGGTGTGCGGTGTGCGTGTTGCACTGTCAGGGGTGTGCAGTATGAGGTGAGGGGTGTGCGGTGTGGGTGTATCGTGAGGTGAGGGGTGTGCGGTGTGCGTGTAGCACTGTCAGGGGTGTGCACTGTGAGGTGAGGGGTGTGCACTGTCTGTGTATTGTGAGGTGAGGGGTGTGCGGTGTGGGTGTTGCACTGTCAGGGGTGTGCACTGTGAGGTGAGGGGTGTGCGGTGTGGGTGTATTGTGAGGTGATGGGTGTGCGGTGTGCGTGTAGCACTGTCAGGGGTGTGCAGTGTGAGGTGAGGGGTGTGCACTCTGTGTATTGTGAGGTGAGGGGTGTGCACTGTGAGGTGAGGGGTGTGCGGTGTGGGTGTATCGTGAGGTGAGGGGTGTGCAGTGTGGGTGTTGCACTGTCAGGGATGTGCAGTGTGAGGTGAGGGGTGTGCAGTGTGGGTGTATTGTGAGGTGAGGGGTGTGCGGTGTGGTGTATTGTGAGGTGAGGGGTGTGCGGTGTGGGTGTATCGTGAGGTGAGGGGTGTGCGGTGTGCGTGTCGCACTGTCAGGGGTGTGCAGTGTGAGGTGAGGGGTGTGTGGTGTGGGTGTTGCACTGTCAGGGGTGTGCAGTGTGAGGTGAGGGGTGTACGGTGTGGGTGTATTGTGAGGGGTGTGCGGTGTGTGTGTAGCACTGTTAGGGGTGTGCACTGTGAGCTGAGGGGTGTGCACTCTGTGTATTGTGAGGTGAGGGGTGTGCACTGTGAGCTGAGGGGTGTGCACTCTGTGTATTGTGAGGTGAGGGGTGTGCACTGTGAGGTGAGGGGTGTGCACTCTGTGTATTGTGAGGTCAGGGGTGTGCAGTGTGAGGTGAGGGGTGTGCGGTGTGGGTGTATTGTGAGGTGAAGGGTGTGCAGTGTGAGGTGAGGGGTGTGCGGTGTGGGTGTATTGTGAGGTGTGGGGTGTGCGGTGTGCGTGTCGCACTGTCAGGGGTGTGCACTGTGAGGTGAGGGGTGTGCGGTGTGGTGTATTGTGAGGTGAGGGGTGTGCGGTGTGGGTGTATTGTGAGGTGAGGGGTGTGCGGTGTGCGTGTCGCACTGTCAGGGGTGTGCAGTGTGAGATGAGGGGTGTGCGGTGTGGTGTATTGTGAGGTGAGGGGTGTGCGGTGTGGGTGTATTGTGAGGTGAGGGGTGTGCGGTGTGCGTGTCGCACTGTCAGGGGTGTGCAGTGTGAGGTGAGGGGTGTGCGGTGTGGGTGTATTGTGAGGTGAGGGGTGTGCGGTGTGCGTGTCGCACTGTCAGGGGTGTGCACTGTGAGGTGAGGGGTGTGCGGTGTGGGTGTATTGTGAGGTGAGGGGTGTGCGGTGTGCGTGTCGCACTGTCAGGGGTGTGCAGTGTGAGGTGAGGGGTGTGCGGTGTGGGTGTATTTTGAGGTGAGGGGTGTGCGGTGTGCGTGTCACACTGTCAGGGGTGTGCAGTGTGAGGTGAGGGGTGTGCGGTGTGGGTGTATTGTGAGGTGAGGGGTGTGCGGTGTGCGTGTCGCACTGTCAGGGGTGTGCACTGTGAGGTGAGGGGTGTGCGGTGTGGGTGTATTGTGAGGTGAGGGGTGTGCGGTGTGCGTGTCGCACTGTCAGGGGTGTGCAGTGTGAGGTGAGGGGTGTGCGGTGTGGGTGTATTGTGAGGTGAGGGGTGTGCGGTGTGCGTGTCGCACTGTCAGGGGTGTGCAGTGTGAGGTGAGGGGTGTGCGGTGTGGGTGTATTGTGAGGTGAGGGGTGTGCGGTGTGCGTGTCGCACTGTCAGGGGTGTGCAGTGTGAGGTGAGGGGTGTGCGGTGTGGGTGTATTGTGAGGTGAGGGGTGTGCGGTGTGCGTGTCGCACTGTCAGGGGTGTGCACTGTGAGGTGAGGGGTGTGCGGTGTGGTGTATTGTGAGGTGAGGGGTGTGCGGTGTGGGTATATCGTGAGGTGAGGGGTGTGCGGTGTGCGTGTCGCACTGTCAGGGGTGTGTATTGTGAGGTGAGGGGTGTGCACTGTGAGGTGTGGGGTGTGCGGTGTGCGTGTCACACTGTCAGGGGTGTGCACTGTGAGGTGAGGGGTGTGCGGTGTGGTGTATTGTGAGGTGAGGGGTGTGCGGTGTGGGTATATCGTGAGGTGAGGGGTGTGCGTGTTGCACTGTCAGGGGTGTGCACTGTGAGGTGAGGGGTGTGCGGTGTGCGGGTCGCACTGTCAGGGGTGTGCACTGTGAGGTGAGGGGTGTGCGGTGTGGTGTATTGTGAGGTGAGGGGTGTGCGGTGTGGGTATATCGTGAGGTGAGGGGTGTGCGGTGTGCGTGTCGCACTGTCAGGGGTGTGTATTGTGAGGTGAGGGGTGTGCACTGTGAGGTGAGGGGTGTGCGGTGTGCGTGTCGCACTGTCAGGGGTGTGTATTGTGAGGTGAGGGGTGTGCACTGTGAGGTGTGGGGTGTGCGGTGTGCGTGTCACACTGTCAGGGGTGTGCACTGTGAGGTGAGGGGTGTGCGGTGTGGTGTATTGTGAGGTGAGGGGTGTGCGGTGTGGGTATATCGTGAGGTGAGGGGTGTGCGTGTTGCACTGTCAGGGGTGTGCACTGTGAGGTGAGGGGTGTGCGGTGTGCGTGTCGCACTGTCAGGGGTGTGCACTGTGAGGTGAGGGGTGTGCACTCTGTGTATTGTGAGGTCAGGGGTGTGCAGCGTGTGTGTGTTGCGTTGTGGGCGCTGCCCGTCACGCCGCCCGGCGACGAGCGCTACGCGGCCCGGGCTCGCCGCGGGCGCCTGGGCGGGCGGCCCCGAGGGACCGGCCCTGTCACTCCGCCTCCCGCAGGGGGCGCTGCAGGCGCCGCGGGAGCCTGCGCGGCCCGCCGGGCGGGAGGATGCTGGGAGCGGCGGCCACAGGCTCCTCGCGCTCAGGCGGCGGCGCTCGGGGGGCTCGGCCGGGCTGAGCGACATGGCGGCGGGAGGCAGGGGGCGGCTCGTGCCCGGCCTGGCGCTGCTTCTCCTGCTGCTGCTGCTGGGCGAGGTGGTGGGACCGGGAGCCTGGGCGGCCCGGAGCCGCGGCGCCGACAAGCAGAACAGCTTCCGCCGGGCGGCCAGCGGCATCTACCAGGGGGTGAGCAGCTTGTTCGGCGAGGAGAACGTGCGGGCCCTGCAGAAGGTGAGACCCCCCCCGCCCCCGGCGAGCCCCCCGGCGAGCCCCCCCCCCCCGCCCTCGGCGAGCCCCGAGCCCCCTGCCCTCCCCTAGCGGGGTGAGGAAAAGGCGCGGGCCCTGCGGCCGATCCCTCCCCCCGGCTCCCGCCATCCCGCGCCGCCGCCCCGGTCCCGGCTTCGGGCGCTCCCCGCAGCCCCCTCCCCCCCCCGGCGCTCCCCGCAGCCCCCTCCCCCCCCGGCGCTCCCCGCAGCCCCCCCCCCCCGGCGCAGGCCCCCCCGCCCCGAGCAAGCCCCGCAAGTTCCCGGGCGCCCCGCGCCAGCCCTACGGGGACTAAGGCTGCCCGGGAGCCGCGGGGGCGGGGGTCTGCCCGGGGTGGAGGTGGGTGGGTGGGAGCCGGAATCGTTGAAAGCCCCACGGGGGCCGCTTGCCTTCGTTGCCTCCTCACCCCGAAGCGTCTCTTGGGGGCGTGGGGCGAGGCTGGAAGGGGGGACGCTCGGGGCGTGCACCTTTTTCAGCTGGTGTAGGAGCGTAGAAACAGCCCCCCTCCGCGCGGACAGTCTGCTCCCCCGAAAACTTAAAGGAGACCCATCGTGAGGATTAACGATTAGGATTAACCCATCGTAAGGAAAAGAGCCTTCCCGGGGGCCATGGGGCGGGGCGGGGAGGGCGCTGCGAGCTGTCGGGCTCCCTCTGTGGGTGGCTGCTCTGCGTCTCTGATCCACCAGATACTAGCGCAGGTTCGTGCTGTTTAGAAGCGGTGGCCAATGACTTTCACATTGTGGACCCAGGGCCCTCTGTCCCCTAGTGCTCTATAGCAAAGAAAAACTGGGTTTGAGAACTCCCTACCCTCCCAAGCAAAAACTGAATGAGAAATCTTTGGCTTCCTTCTCGTTGTTAGTACAAATAGGATGGATTATTAAACTAGTGCTGGGAGAGTAAATTAGAAGCAATACTAAACGATTTATACAGAGCATATATTTCAGTTTTGTGTCAGTGCTTTTTGAAATATAGTTACAGCATTGTTTGTATTCAATACAGTAAAGTGTCAGAGGGAAAGAATCAAGACACTTGGGCAAGGAGGAGAAGAAAATGTGTTCAGATAAGATTGTTGAAATGGAGAGAGAGGAAGGCTGAGCTGGATGTCACTAGGAGGCCAGGAGAAGGTTCTTGCACAATAGCTGGCAGTAAATTAGGGAGCAGCATGGAAGATGCAGGTGCTAGATTAGATGAAGCAAGCTGAGCCAAATATCCATCTTTTTCACCTATAATCTCGATAGCTTTTTGTTCAGGAATTTTATAGTGACAACCTTCAGAAGGCTTCTTAGGGATTCAGGTCAGATTCTTCAGGGATACACACAAGAACTGAAATAAGACTAACAAGTAGAGTAATCTTCAAAACAAATTTAGATTAGGCTGTTCCCAAAGGAAACCAAATCAGCCTTCAGGTGTACTCATTTTCTCATTCAATCTTCTAACTTCACATTTCCCAATCTTAACTCCCTCTGTATCATAACAACATGAAGGTATGTAATTTGCTGAATTGAATGAGTATAATTTGCACTGTCGTTAAAGTTTTGTGTAGTTTTGTCCACATTGTTTATGGACCTGTCAGGTTTTCAGTAAATATCTGAGAATTGCATTGAAAGAGTTTTTGGTTTTCACACACCAGTTATGAACTTGTTGCAAATAACACACAAATATGAACAAGCAGGCAAACAAAAACCTATGTTAATTCAGTTTTTCCTGTGATCTGGAACGAAAGAAAGATTTGCTACATTTATTTTTAAATACTTGGAGGCACGCAGATACTATGGTAAAGGGAAATATATGTATATATTTATATATATGTGTGTGTATATATATATATATTTATATATTTATGTTTGTTTGTTTGTTTAAGATGTACTGAAAACTGAATAAACTGCATAAACCCCTCAAGGTTGATTTCCAATGGTCATTCTTTACAGTAGCATTTTATTTTACAGTTTTTCTCAAGGCTGACAGAAAGATTTGTTTACGGTGTGGATGTATTAGTAGACACATTCTGGAGAATATGGACTGATGTGCTGGATGTTCTTGGAATTGATGGTAAGTGTGATGTCTATTAAACCCAAAATTATGCAGGTAATCCTTATGGATGTTTTTACAGGTATGGGGAGGATGGAGAATATTAAGAAGGTATGTATTACCTTTGCATTTGTATTATCTTTGATACCTGTTATTACATGCATTTATAAATCATCCATCACCGCAATTTCTGGGAGCACTTCCAGGGTTTACATTTTGTCATTAATACTTCCAAACAAAAGAAGTAAAACAATCCTGCTACTCTGCATTCTGTAGCTTTGAAGCAGAGAATGGAAAGAGATCTGACCAGTGAGCTAAAATCCAAGAGCTGATAGTTCACTGAGTTGAAAATCTGGGCAAAGAGATGTCTTGTGTAGCTTTCTAAATCTGGACAGGTTAGTGGTTAATCTTTGTTCTTCACTGGGTGTTTTGAGACTTGTGACTGGGTGTCATCCACTAAAGAGAATGGAGAGGACAGTTTCTGGAGCACCAAGAGTATGCAACTGTGAGGGCTGGTTTAGGTAGCTACCCCTTCTAGAGTGTTGGTGGGGACTAGTTTCTACCTCTAGTTTGTTTCTCCTTTTCTTATAATGTAATCCCTGAAATTCCATCTATCCCAACGCTCCTCAACACTCCAGAAGCAGGTGAAGTATTTTGGTAAAGCAGTATGAGAAAAGCTTTGCACTGCTGCTATGTTTGTTCTGTAAACAGGACTCAACACTGTTAAATTCTCTGGGCAGGGGTATGGGAAATAAAACTTTTAAAGGGTTTGTGTAGCTTAATCACTTTACTGTGTTAGCATGATGAGGGTGCCTTGAAAATATTTCTCTGAAGAGAGGACAGTTATTAGAAAGTTTTCTTTAGAAAAGAATGAAAAAGATCTGCATAATTTTTCCTGGTATTTTCACATTTTTTTTCCTTCCTTCATTTTGTACATTTCCTTGCCTGTACCTAAGTTTTCTCTTGTTTTCCCTGCTCTTTATTTCTCCCTTTTCTTACTCCCATCTCTGATATTTGTAACATTCTTAATGCTAAGTCTGGTCATATAGAGCACTCTGTAAATGTGACTCCTTTCCTATCTGTAAGAGAGAAAAGAAGACCCATGGGTCCTAGGATTGCTGTAGATCAGACACTGGAGCTGGAACAGGAATAAATTAAGAGGATTTTTATCACTAAGTGTGTCATTTAATGATGGAAACCTTGTTGAAGTTAACGGAGCACTTTTCTATAATGTGCTTTGCAATAGTTAGTAGTAGAATGTTCTCTCCACTTCTAATGTAATATCTTTCTTTGGTTTGACTGAATTCCTAGCTTTTCCGAAACAAGGGCATATTGCTGTGGCTTGCCCAGGTGCTCTAATATGGTGACACACTCGTTTGTGCTTATAAACCTTGCCTAGGAAATAGCACCTTGCACCAGTGTTCTGTGAATTTTGAAGGAAAAGTTTGGGATATGTGGCTCTCTGATTACAATGACTTGTTTTTGTAATAGAGCAAAAATAGACACTTTAAAAATTAAAATACTGTTTTTCCAACTAAGTTATTTTCCTAATGGTTCTGGGATCTAGACTCCACAAAGCTGAATAATTTTAAGCAGTCTTGCGTGCAGATGGAGTTCCTGTCATTAATCTCTTTACATGTTGTCGTTATTTTATTGCTGATCGCTTTATCAGGTGGAATGGGATGAGGAAAAAGTCCGAAGGGTAAACTGAGAGTTGCTGCAGGGAAAGAAATGCAGAGGGGAAAAGGAAAGACACAAGGAAAGGGCAGAGAAACAAAGGAAGATGGGGGAGGGGGAGGAGAATGAAAAGAAACAAAGGGTAGAAATAGTCGTGATCCTAAAGGTGGATGTACTATTCTGTTGTGTGATGCTGAATGCAGCTTAACAAATAATATCTAAATGTTACTACATGAAGACCATATTTACCCTTGATCTTAGTTCTAAACTTTATGCCCTGGACTAGTGTGGCCCTCTCTTTAACTGAAGTGAATTCACTCAGTCACAACCATAGAAATAATCTAATGATTGCTGGTATATGAAAGAGACACACGGGGGTACATATGTATTTATCATTATCCAGTAATTTGGTCACACACCCCCCACCCCACCCCCTTTTTTTTTTCTCTAGAAACCACAGCCTTGAAACTTCTGCAGATATATGGCCCTTCAGTTGTTATGCTCACAGTTTACACTTACCTTTGCTGGATGTAATTAAACTATCTTTTAATTTCTCATAAATTTGTTTTTATTTTTCAGCTTCCAACCTGACTCATTATTTCAGCCCTGCAGCAGTTGCCAACAACCCTACGCGTGTTCTTCTGCTGATTGGTGCTGTTTTACTTGCCTATTGGTTTTTTTCTATCTTCCTTGGATTCTTCTTCTGTCTCTTACATATGCTGTTTGGTCGCTTCTTCTGGATTGTAAGAGTTGCTCTGTTTGCCCTCTCATGTGTATACATCCTCCAGAAGTATGAAGGAGAACCAGAGCATGCAGTCTTGCCTCTGTGCTTTGTTGTAGCAGTCTACTTCATGACTGGACCCGTTGGATTTTATTGGAGGAGAAACAGCAGCAGCAGCCTTGAGGAGAAGATTGACCATATTGACAGTCAAATTAGACTTCTGAACATACGTCTTACTAGGATAATGGAAAACATGGACAGAGCCAATGACCAATGAAATAAAACCTATAGATCACTTCACACCAGCTCACTAGAAGGTTACTAAGCACTATCTCATTGAAAGTTACTAAGCAACAAAAAATCACATGATAAAAATGTGCAATGTTAAAACTTTAGATCATGTGTTTAGAAGAATAAGAGTAATTTATCTAGACCATACACTCAGAAAAAAACACTTGTAAAATAAGATATGAGATTTAGCTATATATTCAGAGAACGTTATCCATGACTAGAATTTTATCAGTGAAAACGCTTACTTTTACAAGCATTTAAAAACATCTTTTTGTAGAGTTTTTATAAAAGCAAATTGAGTAATTATTTAAAATATTGAAGCTGAGCTGAGCATTATGCAAATTTGACATTAAAAAAATCTTACTTAGGCTACCAAATGTTTTTCTTGAGAAGTAGTGATAGTGGGTCCATGTTTTAATTTTTTTTTTTTACAAAGGTGTGAGCATTCTAATTTACTGTTGATTTATTTCATTGCCTGAAGTTGCCTTTTCATGTAGTATGAAAAATTTTCTCACATTCAGGCCAAAAAATATCATACCATAGCTTTTAATGGCAAGAAGGGAGTTACTTCATTAAATCAGAAGCCCTTTAAAGCCACCCCAAAATGAAGGACCCATAACTCTCTACAGCTATGTGGTTTTCTTTCTTAGCTTTTCATATTATGGACTTTGCCTTCAGTGTTTTGTTTTGTTTTAAAGTGCAGTTTAAAAAATCAAAAATTGCTACGAGGATAAGAAATGTAGTGTGCTGACAAATTTTCAGTGGCAGAGTAGTTTATATTTGATCTTCACAGTAAAGCATTTTCCACATACGAGCGCATAAGAAGAAATTTTTTTTATTTTTAAATCTCAGGACCCACATGCTTCCTCAGAACAAAAAATGCAGCAGATAAAATACTTCCAAATGTATTGTTGCTTAAAGCTTTCTCAGGACCAATAAGCAGCAATAAATCTATCTTGAGGAAGATCTGGATTTTTTTCTAAAATTTTAAGTCTTATGGGTGCTTTTTGCTTGAAGTCCGTGTCCCCAGTGGGTCTTTGGGAGGTCAGTCACTTAAGTGTGTATAAAATAGAGGATTATTTCAAAGTGATGTTAGGAAGCTTTGAAGCGACTTTATTTTGGTGGGTGTTTGTATTTGTATCCTTACCATGCTAACAAGCTAGATCATTATGACATTGACTTTGTAAGATTTGTTGAAGTGTGTTGAGACAAAGGTAACCTCAGGGAGGAAAGTCTGAGAAATCATTTAACTTTTGTAATGCAGTACTTTCAAGGCTGTTCTGGGGATGTATGGTGGGAAAGCATTTATGCCATAGCAATGAGCACAGTATAAATACCTAAACAGATAATATGCACCATCATTTCAGAAGAACCAGTTTCTAATATTTTTTAAAAGCTGTGTTAAAATAAAATCTTGTGCTGAGCCAAAAACTGCTATTTCACATATGTGTCCCTGTTTTCTTCAGGGGAATTGCATATAACCACCTAAGCAGAATTTGGCATTTTGTCTTCAACTTGTTGTTTTGGGGTTTAACCAGGATTTTAACATTTCATTGAATTTTCATTGTAAATTTCCTTTTAATTTTTAATGCTGAAGCATACAAGAAGACTATTTTAAAAATGCATGTTACTTGCCTGATCTCTCTTTTGGTCTGTCATATTGAACTTGTATTACTATGATTTATTTTTAAATCCATATTTATGGCCATTTTAAAATATAGGGTTTTTTGATCTTTGGCACCAACTTGTCAGTGATAACTTAAACTTAGTTAATTGGTTTAACTTGCAATTGACAGTATGTAGTGTGAGCCTTTTTAATCCTTCATGCTATCTAAGTGGCTACATATGCAAATGCAAAAACCCTGAATCCTTACAAAGTTTTTGTTGAAAATTGCAAAGTATCTGATTTAACAACAAAAAGCCCAACCCTTGTCTACAAAAAAAAAATAAATTGTATGATTATGTGCAGGCTTCCAAACTAATAATGCCGTATTTAAACTTCTTTCTTCATTCTTATGCTTTAAAAACCTAGGTTAGGGTCCTACAGGCTCAACCCTGTGGTCTCTAATAGATGTAGTGCTGTTGATAGCAACGGGACTATTCATAGTAAAAATCACTACCCTCAGTAGTGCTCGTAGGATCTGGGTACAAAGTAGACTCTGAAATTAGGTATTAAAGTCCCAAGTTAGCAAAGTGCTTTGTGAATTTGGGGCCTAAGGACTGAAGCCTGCAAACAAACCTTACTAGAGCATATAGTTGCACTGTCTTCAGTGGGACAACTCCTGGGGGAGAAGGTGACCCACATGAGTCAGTTTTGCATAATTGTGTCCTAAATAAGGAAATACAGGGATGTGTAACTGTTACCTGAAGTGTACATTCATGCCTGTTTTCTATGAATATGATTTATATTTTACATAAAATGTTTATATTTTAGGTAATCTATATTTAGTACTGAAGATAAAAACACAAAGATTAATATAAGAATAATAAGAATTGCATATTACAGACTTACATTAAAATGTTACCATAAAATTTACTTTTGGATTATATTCATATTATTCCCATGTCTCTTTTTATGTCACTTTTTTAGTTTTTGGTAAAACCAGCCCTTTTGTGTCAACACTCTTCTCCCAAACTTCCCCACCCTGCTGCATGCAGGAAAATATATTTTTGTATTTACTTACATCCCAGGTATAGTGAAATGTTTCATTTTAAACACAGTAGAAAATTTAAAATGTTATAAATAGACAAGGCAAATATGCTTAGGCAGTTTATTTAAAATTGGCTATTTTAATCAGTATTGTTTCCCAATATTCAATTATCTCAGTGTATAGTCTGCTAACTTCAAAAGTAGTTATTTTGAAAGAGCACAAACAAAAATTCAGTGATTGTAAATGCTCTGAATTTAATGTGCACAGTAGTTAAAATGCTTTTGGAAGGCTAATCTGGTGGTGTATTTCAGTTCTCAAGTTACTTTTGTAAATATAGTTTACTAATATTTTTCCATACAATATTATTTTCCATACTGTTCACCTACTAGGCTCTTCTACTCCATTCTTCATAATTCATTCCATAGGAAGTGATTGTGTGATACTGGCTTTTATCTGAAGGCCTCAGGGCACTTTACAAAGATGTGTAATCACTCCATTTTACAGATGGGTACACTGAGGCACGGAGTTTGAGTGACTTGCCCACGACCATACAGCAAGTCAGTGGCAGAGATAGGAATAAAACCCAGATCTTGTGATTCCCCGTACTTTGCTCTAATCACTAAATGGCTCATTCCGAGATGGGCAGTAATATCTTTGCATTCTTTAGCATAGTTTAACAAATCCTGTCATCCGTTCTAGAGGCTAGTAATATTGACCGGCTCCTTTTTATTGTCCAGTCTTCAGCAGCTACTTAGAAGAATGTCACCTTACTTTATTGATTGACATGATCTTTTATGATGGACCTCAAGCTGTCTGGCTTTAACAGAAATTCCATTAAGGTCTTAAGTTTTTATATTTCATACTTTAGGGCCTAATATTTGAAACTACTGTGTGTATTTCAGTACATCAACATTCTGTAAAGCTTTACATTTGTAGCAGTTTATCTGAAAGTACACAACTCACCTATAGTTAACTGTTTTGTATTCAGAATGTAATGTTTTCAAAAGTGGTATTGAATGTCAGAGTACAATGTACAAAGTCCGATGTAGATCAGTAGAGTACTTAATAGTGTGTTCTTCAAATTGTGATTTGCTTTTAAAGACTTGTTGCATAGTTAATATGGAAAGTAGACTCAGTACCAACCTTAGCTTTTTGATGGTGTAAAGTTTTTTTAATGTGATTTGCCTCACATACTAATAATCCAGTTTTGGCAGCTAATGATGTTATTGACCATAAGTTCTACTTGTCTGGTTTTTGAGAATAAAGATTTTATTGTATCTGCATGTATTTTAAATTTTTGGATAATTCCATTGAACTGTGATTAGAATTAGCACATTAAAAATTGATCTTTCTTCTTTTTAACCAGGAATTATATTTGCTATTGTAGCACTAGTTCTCAGCACTGATGTCAGTCATTTAATTTCACATCCTGTTTTGTACATGAGATTTAAAGTGTAGATCATATTTAAATTTGTGCAAATTGTTATGTAAAATGATTTGTTCTGAAGAAAATTGTGTGTGTTTACTTTTGACATATGACCCTTAGGGAAATATTAGATTTTGCTGATATTTTAAGAAGTTATGACTATCAAACTTATTTTTACAGAGCTATACATGGCTTTATTTATTACTTCTCTGACCACCAGATCAATGTATTATGTAGTTAAATATTTGTAGACCGATTTCGCAAATAAATTATGGTATTGTGACTTAGCTTAAACAAAATAAATGTTTGCTAAAACTTTGCACTGAGACCTGTATTGCTCTTAAGACTGTTTTGTTGCAAGTCGTGTGTTTGGAGGAAAGTAATTTTCTGGAACTCCACTATTTGAGAAAGAGGTCTGATGGCACCTGACTGTCTAAATTAGAGAAAATTTGCATCATACGTCGTTTGTGATCATATCCCTGCAGCTTAAAACCCTTTAAAAGAAGCAGGTTTCAGAGTAACAGCCGTGTTAGTCTGTATTCGCAAAAAGAAACGGAGGACTTGTGGCACCTTAGAGACTAACAAAGTTATTTGAGCATAAGCTTTCGTGAGCTACAGCTCACTTCATCGGATGCATCCGATGAAGTGAGCTGTAGCTCACGAAAGCTTATGCTCAAATAACTTTGTTAGTCTCTAAGGTGCCACAAGTCCTCCGTTTCTTTTTGCGAATACAGACTAACACGGCTGCTACTCTGAAACCTGTCTTTATTCTTACCTATGGTATACAAGCTGTTGCAAGCCTCTGTCCCTTGACTTAGTTCTGTTGATAATGATCTATCCCCATGGTCTGTGTCTAGGTCACAAAAGACTAAAGAGAGTGGATCATTGACTCCTACGCAGATTTTACAGCAGTAATGTTTCCTCCCACACCCTTTCCCTTCCTAGCACTATGCCATGTCATCAGGGGGCTGCTGATCTGTCAATGCAATAGGACAAAGGGTGTCTTGTCCTTCAGGTGCACTTTTGTTCGTGTCTGTGAGCCTGCATGGGGATGTCTGAGCTGGGTGTAGACAAAGCAGGTCCTCTCTTGTGGGTAAAGCGGGGGGCTGCTCCCAGGCCATCATGAGCCAGCTTCTCTGTTGCTTGGCGGGGGTAGGCAGATCATCCTGTGTGACACCTGTCTGCCGAGGGGGGCGGACTCCCTGCTGGTGGTTTGCCTGTGCTGGCGGGCAGGCAGGGGGCGGCCTGTCCACGGGGGCCAGGGCCTATCGCCGCCCGAGCTAGGACCTCACGCAGCCGCAGGGTGCGGCGGAGACAATGCGAGACCAACGGTCGGCGGCAGGTGGGAATTTCAAACCCCCTTATCCCTACCCCGCTTCTCTGACGTTAGAGGGGTGAAATTACCTAGCGGGAGGGAAGCTAAGCAGGATCCTATGAGTTTGGTCCTTGGAAGGGAGACCAAAGGTGAGTGAGGTGATAGAGCAGGGGCCAGGGAGGCCTTCTGCAGTTGTGTCATTGGAGAAACTTGTCCCACCCTGCTAATGGGACTTCCTGAGGGGCAGGGCCGTGTTGCTAATCTCTTGATCTAACTGCGAATATTTGATGGTTTTATTAAAGGCCCCCGTCATGTATCTGGCTCACAACCGTGAGTGCCCGTGTCTACCTCAGGATAGACTGTCAAAACAGGGCAGAGACCCTAAACTGGTGGGGAGTTTTATTACTAGATTTTACCAGGCCAGTAACAAATGTGAACTCCTGGATCACTGTAACACTTAACCATGGAGTCAAAGACAGTCCCCTTAGACTTTCCAGTCTATCTTGCCACCCAGACAAACTGGACTTAGTGATAAATGGTCACTTACACAAAACATCACATAATATGCAATTTTCTCCCAGTCTCAAGAGGCCAGTCACTGACCCCCAGATCATTTGGTACCCTAGATCTTACACCAAAGACACCACCTGGAGCCAATCCTGTAATAAACTAACTAAAGGTTTATTATTAACTAGGAAAAAGGAATGTTAACAGATTAAAGAAAGCAAACATATACACATGTAGGAGCCCCATGCCCTGCCCCTCTTATTCCCCTGTGGCCCTGCTCATCCTCCTCCCCACCCTGTGGTCAGGCTGCAAACTGGAGGTAGGCCATGCTAAGAGCTGCCCAGGGGAGCCCAGGCTCCTATGGAGGGCCAGGGTCCCTCAATCTGTCCTGGGCAGGGGGCCATGGTGCCCAAGAGCATCCCCTGTCCCCGCCTCCTGGCGGGGGGGAAGGGAATGATTCCTGTGCCTGAATTCATAAGTTCAGAGCAAACATTTTCAAAGTTAAGAAGCAAAACGTACATATTTTCTTATAGCATGGAATACTAACGTTACCCGTGAGTTTAAGGCACGCAGCAACTTACAAGCATTTCATAGAGTCTAAATACTAAATACATTCTTATAAGACTAATACCTATTTTGAGGAAAACTACCATACCTGGTCTGGTCTCTAGCTATGAGGTTGTCAGTTTTTAGCTAATGCTTGCAGCCTGGATAAAAGCTGGCATCTGGCCTGCCAGCGTTACACCGAGCTCCTGGAAGCATGTGATTAGGTGAGAATATCACCTTTTAAACAAAAACAGTAAATTTCTAGTCCTCATGGTTGTGGAGAAAAGCTTGCAAATGTGACCATGCACCACAAAGCTTCAAAAAACAGAAACCAAATAAAAAGAACCCCATTTTAAAAAAAATAAAATCTCATGATTTTTGGAGGTGTCTGTCTTGTGATTTTTGAATACTTGGGGTTGGCAATGAGGCATAAGTACATGTGAGAACAAAGATGTTTGCTTACTTTTCAGCATTAACAGTTTCATCCCACTGGTATCTTGCTGTCCCCATTTGTATCCATCTGTGGTCTCTTTTTTACACTTAGGTCATCCAGGAAAGGGATGCCTTGTGTTTGTACAGTGCCTAGCACAGAGGCTTATTATGCCAGTTTGTTTCCCATGATTGCAGTTCAGTGTTATCGTATACATATGGTATGTAATGTGGTTGTAGCCGTTGGTCCCAGGATATTAGAGAGACAAGGTGGGTGAGGTCATATCTTTTATTGGGCCAACTTCTGTTGATGAAAGCCCCAGTGGAATCAAATCTCATGAGCACGGTGTGCACACGAAGTGGAATCTATGTGGACAACACATCTTGAAGAAATAGTTACTTTGCGTGACTTTGAGTAACACTTCTTTCATCTACTAGCACAGTCAACTCCGCCCTTCATCCTTCCAAGATGGACAAACTTTGCTTAAGTTCCATTGCAATCCCTGGGGCTACTCACACGCCTATTTATGATTCCAAAATGAGATACTGAGCTGGCTATTTGCCAGGAACCTGAGGGCTCCAATTAGTTGCATTGCACACTAATCTCATGTTGCTATTGGCAATAAACAGACACACACACACACTGGGGATTTCCTTGTAGCTGTATTTTTATCTGAGAGGTGAACCAGCCAGTGCTGGTGTGCTGAGTTTACGGGCAATAGAAAGATGCAACTTATCTGCTCTGCTCACACAAAGGAGAGGAAAGCCAGGGTCTGCACAGCAGCCCTTCCTCGGCCCCTTCGCCCATTGCCCTCCTCTCTCCCTCCATCCCTCCACTCGCTCTTCCTCCTTCCCTCCCCTGCTCTGTTTCAGAGTAACAGCCGTGTTAGTCTGTGTTCGCAAAAAGAAAAGGAGTACTTGTGGCACCTTAGAGACTAACCAATTTATAGGAGCATAAGCTTTCGTGAGCGACAGCTCACTTCATCGGATGCATACTGTGGAAAATACAGAAGATGTTCTTATACACACAGACCATGAAAAAATGGGTGTTTATCACTACAAAAGGTTTTCTCTCCCCCCACCCCACTCTCCTGCTGGTAATAGCTTATCTAAAGTGATCACTCTCCTTACAATGTGTATGATAATCAAGGTGGGCCATTTCCAGCACAAATCCAGGTTTTCTCCCTCCCCCCCCTCCACAAAAACCCACTCTCCTGCTGGTAATAGCCCATCTAAAGTGATCACTCTCCTTACAATGTGTATGATAATTAAGGTGGGCCATTTAGATAAGCTATTACCAACAGGAGAGTGGGTTTGTTTGTTTGTTTGTTTTTTTGGGGCGGGGGGTGGGGGGGAACCTGGATTTGTGCTGGAAATGGCCCACCTTGACCATCATACACGTTGCAAGGAGAAGTTTCAGAGTAGCAGCCGTGTTAGTCTGTATTGGCAAAAAGAAAAGGAGGACTTGTGGCCCCTTAGAGACTAACCAAGTTATTGGAGCATGAGCTTTCGTGAGCTACAGCTCACTCCATCGGATGCATGCTGTGGAAAGTGTAGAAGATCTTTTTATACACACACAAAGCATGAAAAAATCCCTCCCCCAACAAACCCACTCTCCTGCTGCTAATAGCTTATCTAAAGTGATCACTCTCCTTACAAGCAGGAGAGTGGGTTTGTTGGGGGAGGTATTTTTTCATGCTTTGTGTGTATATAAAAAGATCTTCTGCAGTTTCCACAGTAGGCATCCGATGGAGTGAGCTGTAGCTCTCGGAAGCTCATGCTCCAATAAACTGGTTAGTCTCTAAGGGGCCACAAGTCCTCCCTCCCCTGCTCCGTGTCACTCCAGCCATCCACGCCCCGCCTCTTTCTCTCGCCCCGCCCCCTGACCCCGCCGCTCTCGCGCGATCTGGGGCGCCGACCCCGGAAGTGTTTGCTGCCGGTGCCGCACGTGGGTGCCAGCCAGGCCGGCGGCCCCTTTCCCGTCCCGGGCCGGGTCCCTGCTCCTGGCGCTGCCCGCCCGCCCCCGCCATGGGCAAAGCGCGCAAGAGACACAACTGGAAGGCGCGGCTGCCGGGGGGCGCCGGGGGGCCGCCGCCGCCGCCCGCCCCAGAGCCTGTGCAGCTGGAGCTGGGAGGTGAGTCCGGCGCCCTATGAGCGGGAATGGGCGGCCCGGGCCACCCCCCCCCCCCTTCGAACGGGCGCCCCCTCCCCCCCGGCACACTCGCCCCCTCCCGAGTGGGTGACTCCTTGGCACACTCACCCCTTCCTGAGGAGGCGCCCCTGGCACGCTCACCCCCCCCCCGTGCACACTCACCCCCTCCCAAATGGGCACGCTCCCTTCTACCCTTACCTCGCCGTGTACCCTCACCTCCACTGTGCACACTCATCTCCTCCCGAATGAGTGACCCCTTTGCACACTCTCCCGTTCCTGAGTGAGTGCCCTTTGCACGCTCTCACCTCCTTGCGCACACACACACCTTCCTGAGTGGGTGACCCCCTTTGCACGCTCTCACCTCCTTGCATGCTCACTCTCCTTCCCGAATGCGTGACCCCTTTACACAGTAAGTCACTCCTGTTGAGCCCTAATGTGTCTTTCTTTGGAAGAAAATGAACTGGTTGGGAGGTTGAGTTGCCCCTCACCTTCATCTGTCATGGTTTTGAGGTACGTTGTCATTGGCAGTGTGGGGAAACTTGCAGTGCATTTGCTTGTGCTGTACCTGCCCTAATCTCAGATACAAGCCTATCAATAAATCCAGGGTTATTTACCTTTTAGCAGCAACAAGAGGTGTCAATAAGTTCAGACCCAAGTCGAGGCAAGTTTCAGAGCCATGTGGTAAAGCTTTTGAGTGCTGCTAACTTGGTGTGTGGGCTTGGACAAGGGACCTACCTTGTGTGTACCCCTTTCTTCATTATGAAAATAGGGGTAGTACTCATTTCCCAGGGGAGAATTATTTGGTACAATGTTTTGATTATGAAAACTTAACCTTTTTCCACAGTGGTATTACTCAAAAACAAGAAAAGACAGATTTCATCATGAAAATAACCATGAAAGGAGAGGAGCATTGTTTCCCTGCTCAGCCATCCTACTGGCTTTGTCAATAATATAGTTGTTGCTATTGCCCTTTTATTTAAAATCAGTGAGCTTTGCAATAAGCCTGTTAAAAATAAGCTATCTAGGGCATGTGACTGACCAAAATCGACACTTTCAGATGAGGCAAAGCTGAAAGGAGTGGATGAAAGTAATGCCCTGGTCCTGCCAGCTAAAAAGACAAAGACGAAAAAAGTAGCTTGTGAGACACAACGAGAGAAGAAGCCCCTGAGCAAAAAACAGAGGAAAATCTTGCAGAAAGTTTTAGAGCAGAAAGAGAAGAAAAATCAGGTAGGTTGCATCTTGGTCGTAAGGCTTTGCCCAGCTGTGGTTGAGTCGGTGATAAAGAAAACTGTTTAAACAGGCCTGTTGTCAACAGGATTCCAGAGTCGCTTCCCTGGGAATATAAGCAAGGATTTTCTCCTTAGAATCATTTTATAGCATCTGCCAATCACCAGCTTGCAGGAGCAGAGGAGAAGTGTCTAGACACCTTATTGTGGTCCAGTGCATTGTCAAGAACTGTGTAGACTGCCACATGCATTTCAGTGGGAGGTTGACAGTGAAGCCTGCTGCCAGTTTAAGTTGGAACGGCGTTCGCTATTTAACTGCTGCTTGTTTTGCTAAAAGTATACAGCTACCCAGGGACTATTGGTACAGCATGCGGCTGTAGACAGAGTTTGAGTAGAGTCCTACCACTGATATCAGAATGCAGTGAGAGAGCAGGAGTGCAGGTCTGGGAGCCTAGGACTTCTGAAGTCTAGTCCGGCTTTGGACAAGTCACGTAACCACTTTGAGCATCTGTTAAATAGGGATGATTCTTAGAAGTATTATTCTAAGGATTGTCTAATATTTGCAAAGTATTTTGAAGGTGAAAAATGTTGTTTATAAATAAAAAGCATTGGGCAAACATTACTTTTTTCAAGATGACTGGCAGAATGAAAGGCTCCAATACCCCTCTTGTATCAAAATATGAGACAAAATTCCATCAATTAAAAGGTAGAGAAATAAGTAGGATGAAGATCCTTGACCAGCCTTACTCATGGGGTCACTAGCAACACTTCCATAGCATCTCTCTCTACCTTATTGTGGTTTTTCCCAGCATGCAAATATAGTATGGTTCTGTCCCCCTAGTCCTTACTCAAGCTAAACTCCAGTTGACTTGGTAGCTGAGTAAGATAGAACTTGAAGTGAATCATTTTTGCTGGTACAGCAGTTCTAACAGTGATTATGTGTGTGTGTGTGTATATATATATATATAATTTTTTTTTTTTCCTGTAGCGAGCTGAATTGCTAAGTAAGTTAAATGAGGTCCAGGCTTCTGAGGCTGAAATGAAACTTCTGTACACCACTTCCAAGCTGGGTATTGGAGGACGCATGTACCAGACCAAACGGTAAACTTCCATCTATTGCTGCAGTTGTGAATCAGGCATACTATTGCTTTCTCAGTCTCTGTGTTGCACGTAGATTCCCTTTTTCCTTTAAATGACTTCTTCACCTATGTTACTATACATACTACTTGATAGATTTGTAAATTTTTTAAAGTCCAAAATAGTTTGGTAGTTATGGTGAGGTAGAAAGAAAATGAGACTTATTACAGCCTCATGTTCTTTGAGCTGTTTTCCTTTTTTTTTTTTGGGGGGGGGGGGGGGGCGTGTTTGAGGATCTGAAGTGTGAAAATGCTCGCTATATTGGGGAAAATGCCCATAATGTGTAAATGTTCTGCTTTAGGACAGTACAAGAAGCAGGCACCACATGTCCGGAGAAGATTAGTAGCATCAGTGGTGCAAATAAAAAAAGGTGCAGACTAGACCTAGAACTGGAGGCTGAGAAGAAGACTGAATCCTCTGATAGTTCTTGTGAAGAGGAAGAGCATAAAGAAACAATTGAAAAGCCAGCCGCTGACAGCTTTAACTTTGGAAAGGTGGAAGAATGCATTACGAAGCCATTGCATAGTGATCCGGCTCCTCCTAGCACATCAGCTCATCAAAAAGCTTTTCATAAGCCATCTTCCAAGCCTGCGGTTTTCATCCCAGTGGACAGGTCGCCTGAGATACAGGTCAGTCTTTGTTAGTGATTCATCACAATAAACGTTCTTCAAGGAGGAAAAATCGGAGTGACACTCTCCATCAGACTAATTCATGGCAAATACTTGAGTGGAGACTTGTGGGATTCACCTGCATCAGTCATTAACGTTGATAACACTGCAAACAGTGCAGAGTGCATTCCCAGCATTGCTTTGTATTACTGATACCAGCTGTTGCCGGTTAGAGACACAACTTTGGGCTTTGAGCTTGTCAAGTGAATAAAGAAGGAAACGACTTTCAGTTTTGTTTCAAACCATGTATTAGTCACTAATTCTAAATATTTAATTTATTAGTGATCTGAGATCTTAAACCCTTTTGGTGTAATGAACTGAAAATCTTAATTGTTAAACTGGGTTTTATTCTCCATTATGCTAAATGTAGTTTCGGATAGATTTAATCTGCAGAAATTTGAAAGGGTCCACTTATTGAGCAGATATATGATAGTGAGTTATGGAATGAGTTTCCATTTGAAATGTTGTTAAACTCAAGAGAATCTTAGATGACTATATGGAATCTAACAAATCGGAGGACTGGTTTAGTTTCATGCTTGAGTTGCCAGCTACCTTTTGAGAAGTCAGGATGGAATATTTTGCTGATCCCAGTTCTTGGTTGGCCTGGTGGTGTGTTACCCTACATTTTAAAACTTTTCAAGCCAGGAGGAGGAGGAGGGCAGACTGTTACCAAAATAACCTAGATATTAGAGGTCTATAGCCACTTCTGCTCCTACATGTATTGGACTGTGTGTGTAAATATCATTCATGACTTTTGGAGTGGAAAATCCATGGTGGGTTGAATCTTTCAGACTTTTCATACAGCTTTTTTTTTTTTTTTTTTTTACTGAGCTTGACCCATTGAAAAGCAAAGCAAGAAGAGGGATCAAGACACACAGACTGAAAATAAAGTTTGTTTTGTTTTCAATAGGAAGCGAGACTAAAGCTTCCTATCCTCGCTGAAGAGCAAGTTATCATGGAAGCTATTAACGAGAATCCTGTTGTCATCATATGCGGAGAAACCGGGAGTGGTAAAACCACTCAAGTGCCTCAGTTTCTGTATGAAGCCGGCTATGCCAGGTAGGATTCTGTTCTTTTATACTGAAAATTGTTGAGAATTTGTTTTGGTTTTTTTTTTAGTTAAGTTCCGTCCCTTTCTGTTTTTTGAACTTTGTCTCTGTTTAAGACTCCTGTGTTAGTGCTATTAACTCTATGAGCAGCAATTGTGCCTACATCAGATGGAGGTGAAATGAACTTGAAGGAGAAAAATCTGTGGGCAGTCCTTAGTTTGCACAAAAATCCCTCCAGATAATTTATTTTAGAGCTTTTAAACTGCTACTGTGTTTTAAACATGACTGTTTTGTTTTTCACAGTAGGGCTATAATACTTGTCACTAACTGTGAAGGTAGGTTAGCTAAGGGGGAAAGCTGGTGGGTTCATCTCTCCAAGACACGCCACATGTTCCTTGCAAAATTGAAATAAACACCATCATATGTAGTGAAAAACCATCTGCAGCTTGTCAGGGGCTACAGACCCTTTTACAGGATTAGGTGGCATAACCAAGATGCTGCCTGCCTTCCGCCGCTCAGTCTCATTCAGGTGCAATGAACGTTCCACTTCTGCAGTATTCCCTCTCCAGCCCAGACTTCTTTTCCAAAAGAGCCAGTTTGGTAGGGATTACCTGGTCCTCCCAACAATAAAGGAGAACCTGCGGGTGTGGTAAGACAACCTCAAAACCCACCCGGAGGAAAGCCTCTTGTCCTCTTTCCTAGGTTTGTCTGTAAAAAGCTTTTCTCCTCTGTCCTAGTTCCGATGGCATCATTGGAATCACAGAGCCTCGGCGTGTAGCCGCAGTGTCTATGTCTCATCGGGTCGCTAGGGAAATGAATTTTTCACACAGGTAAGGGACAAAAGATCAGGGGCTAACCAGGAAAGTCAAAAACAGCAAAACCCAGTCCCCTTCTAGTATAAATCTTCTGCTGAGTGGGAGAGGTTGGAGGGATGTTATCTTGGGGTCGGATTAGTTGCAGTCTGTTCTGCTGGCCTTTCCAGAGAGGAGCCGTAGGAATCTTTCAATGAACTCAGCACTGCTGCTCCCTAGAAAAATCGATGGCGGTCTTGGTGTTAACAAGCCCTCATAGCTCCCATTGGGGAGCCCGTGGATTAATGAGGAGGTGCGGAAGGAGACATGGCTGTGCTGTGTGAAGGGGAGAGCAGGTGTGCCATAACAACGGGCTAGTTGAAAATAAAGCCATTCTATATCCAGCTTTCTTAGCGGGGAAGGTTCCTGTATGGGACAGTGGCATTCTGCATGTGCTAGAGTCTGGGAAGCGGAGACTCAGGCAATCTGTGATCTTCCACGCGCCTTATGCTGCGGTACCAAGTCATAGCTGAATTGGGCTGAAGGCAGCATTCTAAACTGAACTCTGACTTTCCTTCCTTTCCCAGCTTTTTACATTCAGTCTATAATGCTTTGCTCTTTTTAAAAAAAAAAAAAGTGTGTGGCTTTGTTTGTGTAATACTGATGTATTTTCTCTACAGGGTAGTGTCATATCAAATACGTTATGAAGGAAACGTTACAGATGAAACCAAAATTAAGTTCATGACGGATGGTGTGCTACTGAAAGAAATTCAGAAGGTAGATTACCTTCTGCAATGAAAAAACAAAGTATTTAATGTCTCTAGAGAGAAATTCCACACATTCCTGCTAGCACTTGCCATGAGTACAAGCGTTCCTTTCTAAAACAAAACCCCTTTCAGCCTTTAAGTTGTATTTTTGGTGACTAGGTGTCTATGATTATTCTTTTTATGCTTGTTGGAGGTACAGTTCTTGTTTCAGCTGCTGTATTGACCTTCATAGGAATAGACGTTGGGATTTCTACATCACATTTTCCAGTCTGAGAATGGTCCAGGGATTAGGGCAACAGTCTACATCTTGGGGTAACCTGGGTTCAAGCCCCTGTTCTGCCACTGGCTTCCTATGTAACCTTGGGCAAGTCACTTAGACTGTGAAATATGGCTAGACTAGGACTGTGCCTTCATTTCCCATCTGTAAAATGGAGATAATAGCACTTTCCTACCTCACAGAGGTGTTAAGAGGACAAATGATCCCTAATCACCTCTACTTCTTCCCCCATGATGCACAACCAATTTCAAGACAATCCATTTCAGTACACTAAAGATTCTGTGATGTGTTCAGATAGGATAGTAATGAGGATGGTCATATAAACCTAGATAGATTCGAAGGATGACTACGATGACTGACCCAACCTTAACGCAGAGACCGACCCGACTGAGACTTGACTTGATGTGATGAGATGACTCAGCTTCCGTCTTTATTTCCAGGACTTCTTGCTTTTGAAGTACAAAGTGATCATTATTGATGAAGCCCATGAAAGAAGCGTGTACACAGATATCCTGATCGGCCTCCTATCTCGCATCGTGCCCCTTCGTGGAAAGGTAACAAAAGCAGAGGTGGTTGTGCTGAGATGAATAAAGAGGAGTATGAGGAAGCTAGATTAAATAATGAATAGCAAAGAAAAAGTAGATAAGGGGCCGCTTTTGTCTTTTGTTACATCACAAGAACTGCGGGATGTTCCATGAAACGGGCACGTAAAACACTTACACACACATAAAAAGGAAATAAATTGTTACACAGTACCCATTTAACCTGCATAACTCACTGCCACAAGACATCAAGTCCAAGAACTGAGGGGGATTTAAAATTAGACATTTATTCAGAAAGTGAGGACGCTCACCATTACATGTGAATGTAAACCCTCATCCTTCAAGGTATAAGCCAACGATTAGGAAAAGACTTCCCCTAGGGGAATCTTACATCTACCTTACACCATGGTTTTGGTAAAGGGAAATCATGCCTCACTGATATACTAGAATTCTTTCAGGCAGTCAACAAGCATGTGGACAAGGGGGATCCAGTGGATATAGTGTACTTAGATTTTCAGAAAGCCTTTGACAAGGTCCCTCACCAAATTGGAAAAGATTCGGAAAAGGGCAACAAAAATTATTAGGGGTATGGAATGGCTGCCATATGAGGAGAGATTAATAAGACTGACCCTGGAAAAGAGACAACTAAGGGAGGACATGACAGAGGTGTATAAAATCATAACTGGTGTGGAGAAAGTAAATAAGGAATTGTTATTTACTCCTCCTCAGAACTCAAGAACTAGGGGTCACCAAATGAAATGAATAGGCAGCAGGTTTAAAACAAACAAAAATAAGTATTTTTTTTCACACAACGCACAGTCAACCTGTGGAACTCTTTGCCAGAGGATGTTGTGAAGGCCAAAACTATTACAGGGTTCAAAAAACAACTAGATAAGTTCATGGAGGTTAGGTCCATCAATGGCTATTAGCCAGGATGGGGAGGGATGGTGTCCCTAGCCTGTTTGCCAGAAGCTGGGAATGGGTGACAGAATGGATCACTTAATGATTACCTGTTCTGTTCATTCCCACTGGGGCACCTGGTTTTGGCCACTGTCAGAAGACGGGATACTGGGCTAGATAGACCTTTGGTCTGACCCAGTATGGCCGCTCTTATGTACCTTGAAATATCTGGTACTGGCCACTGGTGGAGACAGGGATGCTGGAGTAAGTGGACCACTTGGCTACTTCAGCATGACCATTCCTAGGAGTCTGTTTTCATTGTACCTTTGCAAACATGCAGCGGGAGGTTCGGTGCCTTGCTTAAGGCTGGCCTCTTGGTGAGTCTGTGGCAGAGTCAGGATTGCGAATAGGATTTTTGTCTGTCTAAGGACCACAATATTCAGCCCTCTGTCTGTACTGTCATTTGGCCTTGTATTGCACTTTGTGCCTTTCAGACTGTGAGGGCTTTGGGGCAGAGGCTTACATTTGGTGTCTGCTATGGCAGCACACGTGCGCGTGTCTAGTGCTACATAAGCGATTACAAGTGGCCAGACTGCAGCGTAAGACTGCATGTTTGCATTTCCACAGAAAGGGCAACCTATGAAGCTGATCATTATGTCTGCCACCCTTCGTGTTGAAGACTTCACTGATAACAAGAAACTCTTTCCTGCTGTTCCCCCTGCTATCCAGGTAACGGTCATCCTAGTGGCATCTGCTGCCATGGCTGTAATGAATGGGGTCTGACTTGGGTTTCCTTTATAAATCTGGATGCTTACAGGGGCATTTTTCCTTTTGCTGCCTCTTATTTACAGTCCTCTCAGCCAGCACTGCAGTCATTTCAGCGATGGCAACTGCAGGCAATTGTCCTGCTTGTAATTTGTTTTGAACTATGTATTTTACAGCTTCTCTTGCTAAGAATTCCAGCTCCCACTGAAGAAAGTGATCTCAAAACATTGACGGTTACAGTTTAGAAAATGATCCAAGTAGAGTTCTACTTTTCACAGAGTGGAATCCCTCAAATTTTGACACTCAATAATTTTTAAAAAGCCTTTTGGACTCTTAAATAGCTCTCATGAGTCTCTGATTCTACTGACTTGTCATCAATTTGTGTGGTAGAGGCTGGAGAAACGTCTGCTATTTTTGGTAACCTACAAAATGTTGGCTCTGCTGAAGCAGTGAACATAGTATTCAGAGCTGTGCTGATACTGCCCATGCACAGAAGGTGAAAGGCACCGTGGGGCCAGATTAGCACCTTCATTCTTACTTGAAAGTCTGAAGTCACTTTAATGTTAATTTAGTGCTGTTTGTGTTCAGTAGGAGTGCAAGATGTTCGCGATTATTCTGTTTGTTGCTTTAAATGTGACAGCTAGTTTTCTGTGGGTAGCAAGCCAGATATAAGGAATATTAAGCCCTTGATTGTTTAGAAAATTATACTGGAAAGAGAGGTCTCCATTCAAAGTGGTAATTCTGGTTGATTGAACGTAAAGTATCATTGGAAAGGTCTTTGTAGTATGAAAAATACTGTTATACCTTAGGGCAAAAGCCAAACATATTGGTTGTAGTGAGCTTCCCGTCTTCGGGGTCTCAAACTAACAATAAGCTCGACACTGGGGCTGCAGATAGAACGCTTACCAAAGCAACTGCTGGACTGGGTTACCACCCAGGTATTCTCATTCTCTTTATTTTTTTAAGATGATTTGCTGCACTCATATTTTCAGAGCATCAAAACAGTAAATGTGAACGTAAATACAGAGAAGAAATAAAATGGTTTACAAGAATAGGTTATTTAAAACAAATGTATAAACCAGTTCTATGGCGCGTGGTGAAATATCTGTTTAACTGTGTGAAAGGACACATTGTCAAGGCTTTTAACGAGCTTTCTGATTTCCCCCTGAGCCACAGTACATAAAACCCACTTCTGCTGTAATCGTAAAACGAGGCTCTTTCCTGTTGTATTCCTTTCTAGGTGGATGCAAGGCAATTCCCTGTGGCTGTTCATTTTAATAAGAGAACTCCAGTAGATGACTACAATGGGGAATGTTTCAGAAAAGTCTGTAAAATCCACCGAATGTTACCCGCAGGTAGGACTGCTGCAGAGAACTCTTCAGCATCTCAAATTCTTTACACTTAAGATGTTTCCCAGAAGGGTCTAACTGTTTTAGGGTCTAAAATTTGTTTGTTTAAAAACAAAAAAACCCCATAAAAAACAGCAGCGCTGTCTCTTGTACTTTATTCCTTGCAAGGGATGATGTTGGAGAATAAGCCTATACTTAAATATGCGTTGGTGTGCTGCATGATTTCTCTCATGTGTTAGTAAGGAATTGTGAAGAGGGATACGCGGTATGTTCCACAGTTATGATGTATTTGGCATTGTCCTCTCTGAAGAGTGAGCACTAGTTCTGTGATTTTCTTTTTGAAACTACCTGTCTTCTGATTTAAGGTGACCTGTTCTGTTGCAGGAGGGATCTTGGTGTTCTTAACAGGCCAAGCGGAAGTACACTCGCTCTGTAGAAGACTAAGAAAAGCCTTTCCGTTCCGTAAAAATAAAACTGAAGGTAACTCCAGGGACTAAAGGGCTGCTAGTGTTTGACCGTTACATCGCACAGAGACACAAGTTTACTTTTAAGGTTTTAAGCAACGAGTGTTCCAGAAATGAACTTTTGGAAAGACCTATTGAGAGACATGCTGATGACTCAGCTTCAGCTAAATAACCTTTGAGAAAACAGATCTTTCTGTGTTGTGTGTGATTTCCCCATCCTTAACTCCCCTGGGGTCCATTGCATTTCGCCACTGTTTCAGCCTTGCAGTGGTTACAGGAGCTTGCAAAGAATGGTGCAGTTTCCTAAAATGGAAGATCATTTTCACATCCTCTCCTGTTGCAGCAAGCTAATCCTCTGCTTCAGAGTCCTCCTCAAAATGCACCATTTCACAGCAATCTGCCAGCCCTCAGCCACTGACATGCTGTGATTTCTTAACATAACGAAAATGCCACTGAGGCCCCCTTACCCACTTGGTCACTGGCTACTTTTTGCTTTGACATCTTGAATTATGAGCTCCTTGGGGCAATGACAATGTTAAGCTCTGCTCTGCAGAGTCATCTTTCAGCACTCTGAGAATCCCTCATGCTTCTTCATAGGAGATGAAGAGAAGGAAGAATCAGTCGAAGAAGCCAGGAAATTTAAGAAATCCAAACAGAAGAAAACTATGGTAATATATTTTAAACTTGAACGGAATTGGCACTCATGTGAGTGGTTAATTGTTTCAAAAGGGCAGGAATTTAGATTACCCCTGTTGAAAGCCAACACTGAACTTCCTTTTCAGTCATTTGTATATAGCTCAGGAAAACGGAAGGTTTTCAAACAATTTTTTTTTTTTAATACTTGGTCCGATTTATAAGCAACTTGCAGTTGTGTGGCTGTCCCTTAAGTAAAGAATTCCATCCCACTTTGATCTAGATTTGCAACTGCTGCATTAAGTGGTTGGTTGAGGGAGAGGGCTTGAGTGCACCCCTGGGCACTACAAGAAGGGGAGATGGATTTCCACTAGGAAGCACTAATAAATTAGCACTTTAATGGAAGGAACTCTGGACTTCAGGATTCCTTTGTGAGGAAAACTGGTGTTTGGCTGCTGACTGTGTAAGTGATGTAAACTTTATTGTCAACAGATCATTACATTATTAAAATATTGCTCTCTGATTTTAGACCCTGATAGGTAAAATTGCCTGAAGGAGGATTGTGGGGAAGGGAGAAACCTGATGTACAAAACATCATTTCTACTCAAAATGTCCTTAAAAATATTTAACCGGCTTGTCTTTCCTGATTCCTCTGTTACAGATGCTGAGTTAATGTTCCTGCCATGTAGTACGAATGAAATATTTAGAGCCCAATCCCCCGTGCATCTTGAGATCAATGGAAGTTCAGGATTGGGACCCTAGAGTTGCATTTATTACCTGCTTCTAAAAGCTTTTAATGACGATTTGCACAACTGCTTATATTAAATCTAGAAAGGCTTAATGGTTCCCCCTTCTCTTGCCTCTAGCTGCTACCCAAAATCGATCTGAACAGTTACTCCGTTTTGCCAGTGGACGAAGGCGATGAGGACAGAGAAGCTGAAATGGATGATGATGAGGATGCTGTGGGCTCTGACATTGACCTAGATTTGGGGGATGATGGACTGGACGAAGGTTTGATACTTTGAAATGAAAACCACATATGTCAAACAAACCTCACTTACCAATATGTGAAACTGTCCTGTTTGCTTTGTTTCTAAACTGTTGTGTTAACACTTTGGGGTGTGTAGTGTAAACCATTATTTACAAAGCGTGGGTTTCTCATTGCAGGGTTTCTGATGGCAATTTTAAAAGAAGTGATATACAAAATCTGATTTTTTTCAGGTTGAAAGGTGTATAAAAGTTTAGTTTGCCAGGACACTGTTGGGAATGAAACGCTTAGTGTTTGCTTTCCATGTTTTTAAGAATGCCATTTTGTTTCTTGACAGGTGAGAAGTCCGATTCTTCCCTTCCACTCTACGTGCTCCCGCTCTACTCTTTACTAGCACCAGAAAAGCAAGCCAAGGTAAAGGGTTATTTGCACAGGAATAAGTGACCATTCTCAATACCTGACTTTAGAATGTATGCAGCAGCTCTTGGGTTGTGTGCTAAAATGAGCATCTTGAAATAGCCTGCAGTGGGCAGACCAGAATGGGCCCAGTGGGAGCTTCAGGTAGGGGAGAAAACAGGCCTCTGCTGACCTTTTTGCTCAATTCACGTACCAAGAGATGTGATGTGAGGTCACGCTCATTGTGATCGCTTCTGTCTTTCTAGCTCATCTGAGTTGACCTTGCTAATTTGCTTTACGTGCAATGCATTACATCTGCTGAACTGTGTTTGCTGCAGGTGTTCCGACCTCCTCCTCTTGGAACAAGACTGTGTGTTGTTGCAACCAATGTGGCTGAGACATCTCTCACTATCCCCAGCATTAAATACGTGGTTGACTGCGGGAAAGTCAAGAAACGCTTCTATGACAAAGTTACTGGGGTTTCGTCTTTCAGAGTCACCTGGACGTCTCAAGCATCTGCAAACCAGCGAGCAGGACGAGCTGGCCGCACGGAGCCAGGGCACTGTTACAGGTTGGTCAGTTCCCTCTCCACAGGCTTCTTGCAAAGGAGGGGTCAGGGTCTGAAAACCATTCTCTGTTTGTTGGGCAGCCAAATGAAAGGAAAATACCAACACTCGCCGTTGTGTAGTGGACAGCTCCCCTGGGTCTCATTTCGTGCACTTCACTTGTTTAGAATGCACCTCTCTCAAGACATTGAAGCACTACTTGATAAAACAGCCCAAATACAGAACAGTTAAAATGATCCAAATAGAACTTCCCAGCCCAAGATAGCCTCTAGATAATGTTAGCAAAGAGGGAAAAGATTGCAGGATATTAACTCCTGGACGCCTTCCTGAAAATTTCTTGTCTGCCCACTGTCTTTGCAACAAAGGAGGTCTGGATGGGATTTTAGAGTCAGCTATAGTTTTGAGAAGAAGTCATGATTTCCTAACTGCAGCATTGCTAGCTGCCTCTGGCTCAAGGAATGAGACTTCAGTGGGAGGAGCTAGACCGGAATGATTGGCGTGGCACTAGCCCATTAGCTTGGCTTAACTTTTATCATAGTATAGTCAGCACTTCTGTTATGTTTTATTCAACTGAAACAGATGTAGCGTGATATTTCCACAAGCTACCTAGTACAATACGTTGACTGTATGACTTCATCTAGTAGATGAAATTGCAGGTCAGTGAGGGACAGATGCACTGAGCTGCTTGCTTGTGCTGGCTTAATTTGTACCACTGTGATTTTAGAAATATCTGTTAACGCTTTATGTCCAGTTCCGATTTAATGATGCTGTCTTAATACTTTATGCACGAAGATGAATTGATTTCTCTTGTGTGGTATTTTAGATGTAAATGTGGTTAAAATGCTTCAAAATCTGAAGGTTAAACCTTTAAAAATTCACTTTTTCTTATTCCAAAGCAATGTTAAAAACAAAAAAAAAAACCCTTTATTTGCTTTTGTTTTCATCTCGGTGAAGTGTATGTTGGTTCAGATTTCATATAAGTCCCTAACCAGCACTTCTCTTTCATTAGGCTCTATTCATCTGCAGTTTTCAGTGACTTTGAGAAATTTTCTCCTCCGGAAATTACAAGGCGACCTGTGGAAGACTTGATTCTACAGATGAAAGCATTAAACATTGAAAAGGTGAGCCGAAACGCCGGCTTTATGTTATAGCACTCTTTCAATGTCTTCTGGGAGCCAGAAATAAGCATAAATTGCCGTACCGCTGCCTGTTTGGTTTGAGGATACGTTGTGCCTTGTATTATAGATGGCGGGGGGGAGTGCTATGTTGTAGTCCCAGGGCTTGGTTTTCATTGGCTCTGATCTTGCAATGCATTGCATCAGACCTCCTCAATAGGCTTTACAGCCTCATCTCCACTTGTGCGTGCACTGTGCTTTTTCAGCAACAGTCTCATGAAAACAGCCAGCGAAGCACAGACCTGGGATTTCAAAAATGGGGCAAGGAAAATAATGGAATCTATTGTTCCTTAAAAGAACAGAGGTTATGTTCATGCAAAAGGAGCAGTAAAGCCTACATGTCCATTGTTTGTGTATGCTAACTTCACAGGTGTCCTCTAAGCCTCTCAGCTCCCATATGAGGGGCAATATCTCCATTTTACAGAGGGGTACTCTGAGACACACAGGCTAAGGGCTTACTTTTCAGAGGTACCGAGTCCCCCCAGACTCTCATTGCCTTAAATTGGGAGTTCTGGGCACTCAGCACTTCTGAAAAGGCCTTCAAGTGGCTTGTCTAAGACCATAGTTTTATTCAGTAACAGTCAAGAGTAAAACCCTGGATTCCTGACTCCTAATTGTGTGCTCTTGCCACTACCTTCCAGGTGTCTGTTTCTCTTTGTGCTGGGGAGTTCTCCTAAATATATTGCCTCTCTGACTTTTGAAACCAAAGAGGACTTGTCTCAGATAAACTACACCTAAACGCTACTGTTCAGTGTCAGTTATACATTCCTTTCTTCCTGCATTCTTAGGTGATCAACTTCCCTTTTCCAACCCCGCCTCCAACAGAGGCGCTTGCAGCCGCTGAAGAGCTACTGATAGCGCTCGGAGCCCTGCAGGAACCACCCAAAACAGGAAGGTAGGGTGTCTGAGGTCTCCCACAAGTTTCTTCACAGCGAAGAGTTACTGAGGATTATAGCAGTGGCTGGAGGCAGCAATAAGTGGGTTTTTTTCCGTACATCCTCTTTTACATGATGGTGAGACGGAGCTTTGCCCGTCTCCCTTCTGTACTAGTTCTCTGACCGTCTCTCCTGGGTATCAATGCTGTAGCAGGTTTGTCAACCAGGCTACTTGCCAGAATTCTTTGCACTTCCTAGTCTGTCATAAACTGGTGTTTAAACCAGCTATTCAGACTTTAATGGCTTGGATTTCTACTGCACTTTGAATCGACACCGCTCTTGAAGCACTGTATAAACCCTACAGATGGGGAGCATTTCATGCACCACTGAAATCTTGGTTAATAACGTTCAGAGGCCTTTCCAGGCCTTGTAATGTTTGTGCCGATTAAATATAAAGGTGAAACAAGGGGACCCAGTAGCTCAGTGGATTGATAGTGGAATATGAAGCTTTTCATTTCTAAAACCTTGGCTGCCCAACACGCTTGCAGCAAAATAACAGTCAGTTTTAATTCACCCTTCTGTTGTTTTGCCGTGAGTTTCTGCATGGCCACTCTTACTCTGGAATAGGTGCCCTGTTTTGATATTCACCGAAATCAGTAAAAAAAAAAATCAATTTAAGCTACATCAAAATTGGACACTCTTATTCTGAAATGAGGGTTCGCACGCAGACTTGCAATGAAATAACAAAAGGGGCAAATTGAAACCGATGCAGTTCCTTTGCTGTGAATTTGGGTAAATCGGCCCTAAGTGACCGTTTCAAATGCAGCCTGGGCTGCTAGGGACCAGAAACTGTCACCATGTGACTCTTGTTCTGTGAAATGAATTGGTTTTTCAGCCTAACTCCTGCTGCCATCCCCACACTTGCTCACACCCTGAGAGTCCCAGGACTGAGAATGAGCCCTCCTGACACTTGGAGGTGGTCCGGGCAGGGCAGGGTGGAGGCAGTGTTGGGAAGAAAGGAATTCACAGCCTGAATTTGGAGTCTTTAGTTGCTACTAAAGTCACATATGCAATCGGAGAGAGAAAAATCCAAGTGTGTAATAAACAGCTGGCGAGTCAAAGTCTACAGAAAAAGCTTGTGCAAAAGGGGGGGAAATGCTGTTATCTCATGACTTGGTTTCCGCCTCTTCCAGGCTGAAAGAGCTGCAGAGAGCAAAGCTGAGCTGTCCAGTTAGTCCCTTGGGCGTGACCATGGCGTCCTTTCCTGTGGCCCCACGCTACGCTAAGATGCTCGCTTTAAGTAAACAGCACGACTGCCTGCCCTATGCCATTACCATAGTGTCCGCAATGACTGTTCGAGAGCTTTTTGAGGAGTTTGAGAGGTGAGTGGCTTAAGCTGGAGTACAAATAGGTTCCCTTAGCACCAGATACCATTTAAAGAGTGCCTAGGTATTGCTTTCTGGAATACCAGCCAAAACTGGAGAGAGAAGCTGGACAGGGAAATGCTTGTTTAACCCCTTATATACAGCATCTCTAATGGTTACCCCATGAAACTGGTGCCTATAGAGGTAAGCATGAAGGTGGCAGTGAAGCATCGTTGACTGACTCCTGCGTTCTGTGCTTGGTGGCATTAATTAAAACCATAGCCTTGTAGATACCTAAAGATCTTGTCTCCCCGTTTCTAACATTTGTCTTGTGATTGCTGAAGAGTTACAGATAACAGACTAAAATGTATCCCATGTATAGCTGACATCAGTGGTCATTCTGCCAGTAGCCTGAAGTTGGAAAGCTGTAGGGGAGATCAGAGTAGAGGCGAGGCAGGGCATTCTGTTAAACATGACCAGCGTGCTGTCTGTCTGATTCCCCAGCACTAATGACTTAGCTTTTTAAAACTGCTCACTGGCTGTTCAGTCTCACTTGCTGGACGGGGGAGTTGGGTCCATATGTAGGCAGGGGCATGGTGAAGAGTCTGAGTCTCTCGTCCAATGGCTTCCTCAACACCCTGTTCAGACGTACACCTCTCTGATAGGATGCAGCACCGGCTTCAACAGCAGCAGTGTCCCTGATCCTTTGTTGTAGCTTCTTAATACTCCTGGGGGTGGCGTTCCATTCACACGCCATTCTCCCAGGTGGTAGATCAACCCCTGGAGTGCTGGGGCAGCGCTTTCTTCTGATAGTGTCCCAGTTTTTTTCTATTTTTGGATCAGCCTGAGAGAATGAACCGACTGATCCCTGGGTTTCCTTTTTATCTTCCAGTTTTATACAGGCTTCTTGCTACCAATTTTACATCAGTCTGTCTGGTGGTTAGTGATTCTGGAAGGGAAAATACAGGGCTGCTTTGACATGGCTTCTGGTGCTTGCTAGGAAGGTTTAAAGTGTATTGATTGTGCTTTTGGTTTAGACCAGCTGTAAGTGAAGAAGAGACGGAGAAGCTCAAGGGGAAGAAAGCAAGAGTTATACAGATGCGAAGGATCTGGGCTGGACAAGGGCCTTTTCAAAAGCTAGGAGACCTCATGGTGATGTTAGGTATTTCTTGCCAGTGACTTGAACATACTGTTTGTTGCGGGGAGGTGGTTAATTTCAATCAATGTAATCAGATATACAAAGCTAAAGGATTCATAGTGCCGCAGCAAAGGGAAATGCCGTATAACGAGGGAGACTTGCTGTTCATAAAAGTTGAGTCCTGTAGTCCATCTCTTGCCCTCTGGAAGCTGGTGTTCTGTAATATGTTCATCAGTGCATCCTCCAGGCTAGTTCCAGCCAATGAGCAAAACTGAATAGATAGAAACTATGGGATTCGCTACCCCACTGTGAGGAAATGTTCTGCAGCCTAATCAGTTTCATCTTTGGGAAGCTAGTTGGCGTTTCTGTTTTGTTTTGTTAAAGCTCTTTGTTCTTTCCCTGCTGAATAAATACCCTTTTCCAGGAGCTGTGGGGGCCTGTGAGTATGCAGGGTGCACTTCTAAATTCTGTGAAGCGAATGGGCTGCGATACAAAGCTATGGTGGAAATCAGGCGCTTACGGGGGCAGCTAACAACAGCAGGTAAACGTTTAGCAGCAGATAACTCAGTTGCGGGCTTGGGCTTTCTCTGTTCAGCACGGTGCAGCCTTTTATGCTGCCAGCAGCATAGCCCATGCTCTGTGGCTCACCACAGTGGTATTTTTCGTAAACCCTAAACTGGAGGTTAAGTCTCCGTGACAAATATCCATGGCTTTAGAGAGGAAGACAGTATTTACTTATCTTAACTACTCTTGCTCTTCCTCAGTGAATTCAGTCTGCCCCGATGCTGGCCTCTTCGTTGATCCAAAAATGAACCCCCCCACGGAGACCCAGGTGACCTATTTGAGACAGATAGTGTTGGCGGGGTTAGGGGACCATATTGCCCGAAGAATCCAGGCAGAGGAACTTCTGGATGAGAAATGGAAAAATGCCTACAAGGTAAAGATGAGTGGCATGGCTCAATTTGACCATCACCCTCCTCCTGTAACTCTGTGATCTAGAAATAAGAGTTCTCTGCGGAGCGTGGTCTCGTGGCCCAAACGCAGGATTGGGGCTCTGTTCCCAGCCCTGCTCCAGTGTCATGATAGGAAGTTAACTCTTCCATGCTGCAGGTAACCCACTCCCAGTCTGGGGTGATTATTTTCTATGGTGTCTCGTCAAGATTTTAGGAAACGTAATGAATGGTGATTTGCAAAGTGCTGTGAGGTCCCTAGAAGGAAGGTGATGCAGAAAACCAGGGTGTTACCAAAAATCTCCATCACTTAAAGAACATCGTAAATTGGTGAAGGATTTAAACTAGGTGCTCTCAAGGAACTGGATTGCTAATAATCACGGTCTCCTTCCATGCTACCGTTCATCTCGAGCCCTTTGTGCTTTCTTTAAGACTCCTCTGCTGGATGACCCTGTCTTTATCCACCCCAATTCTGTCCTCTTCAAACAACTCCCAGAGTTTGTGGTGTATCAAGAAATTGTTGAAACTACTCAAATGTACATGAAAGGTAAGATTGCTCAGCTCCTCCTCAGTCTTCAGATCCGTCCAGCAGTTTACTGTGGAATCAGAGTATTTCACTTGCTCGCTGCACAAGTCCTACCTGCCCTTTGGTGCTGGCCAGGAGCGTGGGGATCAGTAGAGGGCAGCGACTAACTTCTCATTGACTTATCCCCAGGACCAAGGAGCCCTGTCCAGCTGGAAACAGCCTCCAGAGCTGCCAGCCCTTGGTGGCTCTGGGCCTCCCTGAGGCAGCCATGAAAATTGCTGCTGATTTCCTCCTTGTTTCACAGTATCCTAGACCATCCCCCCTCTGGCTCCTGGTGGTCTTTCCCTTCCTAGGTGCAGAGTTGGATTGGCTTAGGAAACCGACATCCAGCTGCACGTTGCGTTCTCTCCGACTGCTCGGGTGGTTCTCCTCCCACCCCCAGTTGACTGCCCTAAGCAGGGAGAAAGACCTTTTTCAAAGGAGCCAGGTGGTCAAAAGAGGCGCTGGAGCCTCATGGCTGGTAGCTGCTTTCCACAGACCAGCCAAAGAGAAATGGGCTCCATCAAGTCAGATTCTGCCTCCCCTCCCACCCAACAAAATGGTACAGGGCAGGAGAGTGAGGCTTGGGTCTGAAACAAGGGCTTAGAGTCCCTCTCCGCTCTCCTTTGACTCTAGGTCAAACAAAACTGTGCTGGAATCCATGGGGATACTTTCAAATGGACCCTGAGGCAACCTGTCTGAGGAGCTCGCCTCCAGTGAATGCGAGTTTCACTGAACATTACCCCTGCGTAAACAGTACTGAACAGATTGTTCTGAAGGCAAAGACGCTTCATTTTGTGGTATGTGTTTTCATTCTGAAGGTGTTTCGGCCATTGAATCTGAATGGATCCCAGTCCTGCTACCTCCGTACTGTCACTTTGGGAAACCTTTGGAAAATCCTCCTCCATTTTATTGCCCGGATACAGGCAGAATAAGGTGCCACAGACCAAGTGTTTTCTGTAAGTTTCTTGAAGCACAGCATGTTGGAATGTAGCTCTGATGTATATTACATTCCCCTGTAAACTGCTCTGTATTGCCCTATTGGCTGTAAGGCCATGAAATAAAAACTCTTTATGTCCAAAAGGACTGAATCCTGCTAGTTGTCAATGTTGTACGTGCCTTGATACGGCTTATGTATCTCCATTGAGTTCTCCAGAGCTAGCGCAGAGCTGCTAGCATACCAACCTCTTGGCACTGGGAGTGCTGTGATGTGTGTCACATCCTGTCCTATACTGGAGGACTTCTGATGTCACTGTTACTAGCTGCGCATTTCTCTAAATGCCTGCAATGTCTCTTTGTGCTCTGCAATCTTACGCTGATGGGAAAATGCACATTGAGAATTAAATAGAAGACCTAATATGACCTGTATTTCCAGATCGAGTAGGCTGGCAGCTTCCAGCAGTGGAGGTAGATTACCCAGAGGGTATTGATCGCTACAAATACTTTGCCAAATTTTTACTGGAAGGAAAGGTAAGTGTATTGCAACTTGCATGGTTTCCCCTTACATTTTAGAGCATCCTCTTACTTTATGGCAAGTGTCTAACGAATGCTAATGTTTATTTTAGATTGTTAAACAGCTGGGCTCTTATAAGCGTTGTTTGCTGTCCAGTCCACTCACAATGCTGAAGACATGGTCCAAGTAAGTTGTTAAAATAATCAGCTAAACAAGGTCATGCCACCCAGGAGTGGTGTTAGTCACTTGAGCCTTCTTAAAAGGGAGGGACTTCCAAACTGGGAAGAGCATGAAGATAATTACCTCAATTGTTAAAGGGAGAGAGAAGGAAAATTGTCTTAGTAAACCTAAGGCCAGTGGCCTTTATCAAGGGAAACTGGTGAACTGTAAGGATCCTGTAAAGACTTACACATGTGAGTAGTTACGCTGGCTTCAATGGGATTATTGGTGCCAGTAAAATTACTTGTGTGTAACTATTTGCAGGATCAGTCTCTGGGCCTCTGTATTTAATTTTCTTCACAGTTTAGCCAGCTAAACCATTTTCAGTCGTCTAACAAAATAGAAGTTCCAAAGAGGTTTTTCCTTTTGTGACACTGACATTGTAGCAGTATAATAATTAGGGCCCTACCAAATTCGTGGCCGTGAAAGATGTGTCCCAGACTGTGAAATCTGGTCTTTTGTGTGCTTTTACCCTATACTATACAGATTTAACGGGGAAGACCGGCATTTCTCAAATTGGGGGTCCTGAACCAAAAGGGAGTTGCAAGGGGGTCGCAAGGTTATTTTAGGGGGGCAGGGTCATGGCATTGCCACCCTTACTTCTGCACTGCCTTCAGAGCTGGGCAGCCAGAGAGTGGCAGCTGCTGACTGAGGGTCCAGCTCTGCAGGCTGCATGCCATCCTTATTTCTGCGCTGTTGCGGGTAGCGGCTCTGCCTTCAGAGCTGGGTCCAAGCCAGCAGCCGCCGCTCTCCAGCTTCCCAGCTCTGAAAGCAGCACCGCTGGAGTAAGGGTAGCAGTACTGCAACCTGCCATACAACAACTTTGCAAACCCCCCCCCACACACACACACACCCCTCCTTTTTGGGTCAGGATCCCTCCAATTACAGCACCATGAAATTTCAGACTTAAATAGCTGAAATCCTGAAATTTATGATTTTTGAAATCCTATGACTGTGAAATTGACCAAAATGGACCGTGAGTTTGGTAGGACCCTATCAATGATCAGCACTGCCGTACACAACACACCTTTCAAGATCCATGGAACCTACACATGCCTATCATAACATGCGGTGTACCTCATCCAGTGCACTAAATTCCCTAGCAACTATGAGAGTGACAATCACTACACTTTCAAATGAGCTCACACAGGAAAAAGATAAGACAGCAACATCCTGTTATCTGTGGGTGCCACTTTTCACAAAAAGAAAAGGAGGACTTGTGGCACCTTAAAGACTAACAAATTTATATTAATGCTCAAATAAATTGGTTAGTCTCTAAGGTGCCACAAGTCCTCCTTTTCTTTTTGCGAATACAGACCTTTTCACAAAGTGATCTCTTTCTATATCTGACCTATCAGACCTCATTCTCAAAGGAAGCCTGCACATTTTCAAAAGACGAACCTGGGAGCTTAAATGCATAACTTTGCTAGATACTAAAAATCATAGTCTTAATAAAAATACTGGATTTATGACTCATTCCAACAATCTGGAACCCACTCACCCCCTTTTTATCCTATGACTACAGGGGCGTTAACGGTCCACTTCACCTTGAATATGTGCTAACTACTTATGCTAGGTTGCAAAGTAGCAGCCGTGTTAGTCTGTATCCGCGAAAAGAAAAGGAGGACTTGTGGCACCGTAGAGATTAACACATTTATTTGAGCATAAGCTTTCGTGAGCTACAGCCCACTTCATCCGATGCATGAAAGCTCACGAAAGCTTATGCTCAAATAAATTTGTTAGTCTCTAAGGTGCCACATGTACTCCTTTTCTTTTTACTTATGTTAAACTCCCTGTTCAGTCTTGTATTTAGCTGTGACACAGAGTGCCTGTCCCAGGACCAAAGAAGAGCTCTGTGTAGCTTGAAAGTTTGTGTCCCTCTCACCAACAGTTCGTCCAATAAAAGATACGGCCTCACCCACCTTGTCTCTCTCGTATCCTAGGACGAACGTGGCTACAGCAACCCTGCATACAACAGTGGTAGATTTCAAGTTGGGACTGTCCCTTTAGTCATAGGTTACATGTTTTATGTCTACATCTAACCTCTAACCAGTATTGTCATAAAACAAATGCAGAACGCTAGACATTAAGCACTGAAGTAGAGATGCAGCCATAATATAGTTAAATAAATGAACGTAGCTCACATCTATATCTGATCCCCTTTCGTTTTGGAATTCACTCAGGCTTCAGCCCCGGACAGAAATCCTGCTGACGGCTCTTGTTTCAGAAAGTGCTGATAGTCGTGATGCTTTGCTGGCTGCGTGGAAAAAAAATCCCAGGTGTAAGTGATCCATTTGCTGGGTGGTGGCGATTAACCATTCCAGCATAGGGTTCTTATCTGATTTCAAGCAGAGCTGGTCTTTCGAACTTTTACAAAAGGAACAGACAATACCCTGCCAGAGAAATTAGCAATCATTTCAGTGTCTTCCCCATTAGGGTAGTTCAAGTTGTGGTTTTGGTCTTCCAGTAGGACTGGAAGAGTTAGGAGAGTTCATAAACTGTCGTCCTCCGGAAATGAATATTTGAAAAGATTATTTTTTTGTCATACAGTTGTCTGGATTTGTAAATGATGCTAAGCAGATTTTGTAGCAGCTCTGTCACAAAGTGGCCATGATATAGGAAGAATCCTGTGCCAATTAAATTTATTTTTCACAATATTAAGCATACCAAATAATTTGACCTTTATACCAGATGCTGCAAGGAGTAAAAAAAATCCTTTCCTAACAGGATTCCCAGTATTAACTTTAACAATAACTCTTGCATACTTTTAGATCATTAAAACACTTTAAAAGCGTTAACTGTCAGACAAGTATTTTTCCCCATTTTTACAGGTGGGGAAGCTGAGGCAGAGTAGTGGCCTGTATAAGGTCCCAGAGAGAGCCTTGAGTAGGTCCTGGTTTCCAGTCCTGTACCTCTCTATGTTCTCCTACTCACTCTTGAGCCCTGGGCCTTATCTTTAACCTGGGAATAGTCCCATCAAAATTAATGGTACTACACACTTATATAAGTACTCTGTTGGATCAGGGCCTTAATTTGGATTTAATGATGATTTGTCTTCATCACAAAAAAGCAGAAATGCCCCAACACTTCAGCTGTACCTTTCTCAAGGAGAAAAGTTCTCTCTCAAGTTTGTGGCCCTGAATACTGAGATTTGTGCAATGAATGTGTGCAAAGGAGTTTCTTCTTTGGTCTTTCGTGGGAAAACACAGTGCAACAGAGAAATTAAAATAATCCAGCCTTCCATTGCTATGTTTTTATTTCTCTGGCTGTAAGCAGAGTTTAATTCTTTTACAGACTCTTGAAAGCATGATCAAACTGACCCAGTTGTTAGTCCTGCCTTCTAGTAGACCCTCTTCTGCTGTTAGCTATTTTTGACTCGTGGACTGATGATTCATACCTTTCTGTTTCAGACTTGCTGTCTGCGTATTGCCAATGGATCCCCGAAGTTATGCATGATGACGTAGCCAAACGCTGGCCACCTGTGACATTATGAATTGTGAAGATTTCCCTTCTATGGATAATCCCTATCTCAGACTTCTCTAGAACTCCCTTTTTGAGGGAAGACTTGAGGGAAAAAAAGGAAAGTCCATATTTTGGTGGGGAGAGACTGATTTACTAATGGAGGACATCTTACCAGCTGTTTTTGCTAGGGTGTTTTGTAATATTTATTATCTCTTGGGTAACTTTATCTATTGTATTTAATTGATTTTTCTTAAAAGCTTCTTTTTAGACTATATTAGTCAATCGGACTATAGTAGATGTGTAGAGTACTTGACTTGAGCAAGTAAAGGGGGGTATATGTGACCGTGGTATGTTGTAGCTTAAAAAAAACCCAAAAATCTCTCTAGTGTTCCTGGTCATCCAGGATGAACGCCTCATATGCACAGCTGAAGTTCAAGACACAAATGAGTATATAGCCCCTTCATGTTCCAATATTCCTTTTTGTCATTTGAATTCACCACAGAACCAGGATAGCCACAAACCTCACACCTTCAAGCCACTTTCTCTTTTCTTTTTTTTAATTCCTTTCCTGTCTCATCACTTTTTCCAACTGTTTTTTTTTTTTTCCTGCAACTTCCCTCTGCAACCAGCCTGCCTGCGTCTAGCTCCAGTGGGGAAGAATGCCAAGACTACTGTCCTGCTAGACAACACAGTGTGTCTTGCCAAAAATCCAGTTGGTGCTGGTCATATTTCAATTGGTCAGCAAATGCTGTAGGGTTATTTGTATTGTCAATTTGTACAGTGCAAAACTCTTTTTGAAAAGGAATATAGGGCAAGGGGGGGATGCCTTAGATTATTTTACAGATATAATCTTTAAATCAGGCTCACTTTTTATATTAAAGCATCATAAAAGGGCATCATGATTTCCTTGCGTAGGCAAGTCAGCATCCCAAACTAAACTGGAGATATATTTAAATGTGGAAAAAGCTGATGCAGCTTTGTTTGGGGTCTGTTCAGTGTGTATCTCTAGAAACGTGGTGAGCTATTGTGTATAAAATAGGTGTTTTTTATCCTTCGTAGAGACCATGGACCTGCAGTTATTGAAATATGGCCATAAATAGCTATTTGAAACTGTTTATACATTGTAAAAAAATGTAAAAATTGTTCATATTTTGAAAGGGGATTTTGTGAATTAAAACTATTGTCTATTTCTTTTATATCTGCTGGCTAATTTTTCCTGTTCATTGTAACAGGTTTGCAGAGTGCTAGACATGCCCTTATTAGGGATGTAAATACCATTTTAAAAATTAACCGTTTAAACGACTAAAAATATTTCATTTAAACGGTTAACCGATAAAGCCACTGGGGTTGAGGCTGCTTTTCCATACCCTCAATTCTGCCCCCATGGTCTGGCTGATCGATACCCTTCTGTATTCTGCAGTGAGCCTGTCGGAATGCACCTTTGACGGATCCTCTGCCCTTGCCTTGGGAATTGAAAGGAAGCAGCAAGCACGCTTGGGAGGTGGCAAAGGACAGCCCTAGCATACCCTACACACATTCAGAGTGAGACCTTTGGCCGCAAGGAACCGTTGTGCATTCTTGGGGTTAAACCACCAGCTAAACTTCCCTTTCGCTTCACCTACTGTTGTAATGTTCGTTATTGCTAAATCCAGTGCTCAGGCCACATCAATTTGCCCTTGCTTAACCCTGTGTTACTTTAAAGCTAGTTCGGGGGTGAGGGCAGCAGTGGTCATGGGGGGGTAGAAATAATGCACCCCACACTCTGTCTACGGTTTGCAGCTGATGAAGTGAGCTGTAGCTCACGAAAGTTTATGCTCATATAAATTTGTTCGTCTCCAAGGTGCCACAAGACCTCCTTTTCTTTTTGCGGATACAGACTAACAGGGCTGCTACTCTGAACCCTAGGGGAGTGTCTCTTTTGCAGGACGAGTCCAGGACATTGATTTAAAACATTACTGCGGGAGTGATACGAAGCAGCACTAAGTGGGGGCTGGAGGGGGATGGATTTATTTAGGGCCCTGGGGGCCTGCACCCAGGTGTCTGCCCTTGTTGCAATGAGATTGCATCAGTTCCTCGCGCGCATTGCTTGGGTGACTAAACCCCGGCAGAGCGAGTGGGCAAAATTCTGCTTTTGCCTTCCACAGATGAGCCGAGCTCCCAAAATGTGGAGATGCCGGGGATTGAACCCGGGGCCTCATACATGCAAAGCATGCGCTCTACCACTGAGCTACATCCCCTTGCTGGTAACAGCTTTGTAAGCACGAGCTAAATGGATACACCCGGCTGCACTCCTTGGGCACAAGCTGTACTAAGCAGGTTTCAGTATATCACAGCTTGTGGGGAAAGATTTTTCAAGTGTATCCTCGTTAGTATAGTGGTAAGTATCCCCGCCTGTCACGCGGGAGACCGGGGTTCGATTCCCCGACGGGGAGGCTGCAATGTTTTTTGTTTCCTTCCTCTTGTTTCAAAGGGAATTTTGGCTTTGAGGATGGGGAGGACAAACCCTTCATGAAACCTATCAGCATTGATATAAGCCAGTCCTAGCACAGAAACCATCTTGGGCCAAGCAACCTGCTTTGAAGTTAATGGAGTAATAAACTGTGGGGGGGAGCAGAATGCACCTCTCTATTCACACCCCACATGTTATTGTAATAATCTTTGTACAAAATATGCCTTGTGAGGTATAGTTTGAAAACTAATGGTCAATGGTCAATAACGTCATGATGAAATGTGTGTTGCGACATTATATGTAGAGTTACGAACATAAGCTGAAATTGTGACTGACGCGTGTGTACCAGACAGGTCCGGGGAGTGGGTAAACCTGTTTCTGAAAGACAAAGAACAAGCTGACAACATTAGCCAGGTGTCATCAAAGCTGATGGACAATTACCTCTCAGGTGGCCATTCTTTGGCAAGGAACAGGGCAGGACCAAACAGATCTGCCTCTTAGCAAACAACAGCACAGAACCTCTTTCACCACCAGACCCCTTGATTCCAACCTCCCAATGGAAATGAACTTTCTCCGTGGGTAGCCCTCAGGAAAATGCATTTCAAAGCATGACTTAACTATAAGAGTGAGGGGCAAAACCACCCCAAGTTAATCCCCTCCCTATCCATCTCTTTCCATTTCACCTAAGAAGACAAAAGAAGCAGCTATTGGACTTTGGGAAAGATCCTGATCTGAAATTTGGTCAGCCCTGTTGCTGGAAGCATGTGGTAAGAATTTTATCTTGACCCAAGTCTAGCTTGTAACATTTTATTTCTCATGTAACCATTTCTGACTTTAACGCCTTATATTTGTAGTCACTTAAAACCTGTCTCCTGGTAGTTAAATAAGCCTGTTTTGTTCTTTCATCAAAACTGTGAACTATGTGGGTAACTCCATTTAGGGTGGCACACTGCTGTATGTTGATCCCCTTAGAGGGGCAATGGACCAAATATATCTGGACTGCCCAGGAGAGGGATGGAAAGTGCAGAACACACGTGTTTTGGGGAAACTTCGAGACTGGGAGTGTTTTGAGGTCACCTCACAAATAGTAACCAAGGCTGTTGCAAGACAGCCTGGTTGGTGGGCCAGGCTGCTGGAGTCAGAGTTGCTGGACCAGGGCTGTGGCTATACACAGACACTCAGGGTGTGACCTGCATGCTGTTTGTGATTGGCCCAGGTGGGAGCTATAGCAGCAAAGCATTGTGAGGCAGCCCAGACGGCAGGGCAATGGTGACACAACTCCTCACTGGTCTGGATTGCACCCCAGAATGTCAGAGGGGGATGGCCGCTCTGCTCTCTGACTGATTAAAATCTTGTAAAAGTTCACAGTTTCAGAGCACTGTAAGGATGCGCTGTCTGCGGCAGACCACCCCTGCTTAATCCCCGGGGACAAGGGAACACCACACTAGTTCTGTGTGCACTGTATATTGTGTGTGTGTGTATACTCTCCCCACAATTCTGTTTACCCATGTCAAATATCCCACAACACTTTGCAAAGCTGAAGTCAGCATTGGCATTTGAAAATAGGAAGCCAGTTAAGCCAAGATACACAAATGGTGATTCCTAGCGGAGGTCGGGCTGTTCCTCTTCCCCCCAGCTGGTTTGGAACGTAGTGTCCAAAACAGAGATAAGAAGAAAATCAGAACAATACAGTAAGTTAAGGAAGTATTACAAACTGGTTGGTGTAAAGAGTTTTGTAACTTATAACATCACCCTATAAATTCTACTGGATGAAACACATATCTTTGAAACAGACCTTCTGCTGCAAGACAGGAATTGCTTCCCGGAAGGAGGGTATGTATGTCTCCTTTTCATCGTGGATTGCTTTGGCTAAATTTGGATATTTGGTCTCTTGAACATTTTTCAGCATGAACCCGAATGTCGTCAAACAATTAGCTACACCTTTTGTTAGTAGGATACGTGCATGGGAAGAAAAGCAGTGAAGGGGTCAGGATTTGGGCCATGATACATATGCGGAGAGTGGGCCCAAGGTTGCCTTGGAAATCCTAACTGCGTTTCCTCATTGTTGTGTATTTAGTCTCTCACTACCAGCGCCAGATTAACATGGCTGTTCATTGTTCAGAAAAGAAAAGCAACAGAGTATTTGTCTGTATGTTTTAAATAAACACACCTTTGCAGGGCCACCCGGGGGGGGGGCAAGTGGGGCAATTTGCCCCGGGCCCTGCCGGGACCCCCATAAGAATATAGTTTTCTATAGTCTTGCAACTTTTTTTGATGGAAGGGCCAGTGGAGTAACCAGGGGGAGCGATCACAAAAAAGGTGTCACCCGGTGGCGCTTTTACCGGCTGGGCGGTCCTCCACGTTTTCGGCGGCACTTCGGCAGCGGGTCCTTCAGTGCGGCCGAACGCACCCGGAGTGAGTGAAGGACCCGCCGCCGAAGACCCGGAGCGCCGCCGGGTGAGTAAACATTAAAAAGGCGCATAATTAATTAATTAAAGGGCACCTGAAATTGCTTTGCCCCAGGCCCCCTGAATCCTCTGGGCAGCCCGGCACAGTTGACGAGGGTAAGAGGATTGCAAGATCCTGACTGGCGGCTGAACACCTGCACCACTGTTTAGGTCTGACCCGGTTCAAATTGGAGAAAGTTTGGGAGTTTTGCCACTGACTTAAATGGGAGCAGGAGGGGTCTGCTGATGTCAGTGGGAGTTGCCTGTGCCCAGTACCTCTCAGAATCAAAGCAGATTTTCACACTCTAGGGCTCAGGCTAGAACACATGAAACATTGGAAACTGCAAGCATCAGAAAAATACTGAGGGCCTTTTTGGATGCTATTTTAAGAGTAGGAGGATTCAGGTACCTGTGCAAGAGGGACATGGGCAGGGTTGCAAGGATGCGAATCATATACACAGTAACCCGCATTCAGCAAGTGCTAAAATCGGCAAGGAAAACTATGCTAACCAGCTCTGTTTCCTCTTGTTCACAGCTTCCTTATTTCTTAACTATTTTTGTTTAAAAATATAACAGAGCTGCAGGCCTCACTGAAGCTTATGCATGTGCTATGCTTCAAGTGTTAAACTGAAAGCATTTTTCAGTTATTTGAACACACACATACAATAATTGGATGCTTCCATTAAGTGTAAAAAACACACTTTGCATGCTCAGACAAGTTAAACATGACCAAACTCTTTGAAGGAGATGAGCTCGCTCCTGTCCTTCAAAAACTCCTGAACACCCACTTGTTTCAGCTATACCACTAGGCCACTAGCTACATTCAATCCTGCAGGCCGTTCATGTTAGGAACATCTATTAAAAACCGTAGGCATTCTCTGCACGAGAATGTACAGTATCAGGCCCTTTGTTCTCTATTGCAAAAGTATCTTAAGTGATCTAGTCTTTCTCTATGAGTCTGGATTTATTGAATGGCACGGCTAACCCACAGTACAGGTCCATGTTCACGTCCAGCCTAATTATTATTTATTATTCATAATAATAACTTTAAACAATTACTCCTCTGCATATACACAAAATACTCCTTTGGGCAGAAAACAAGAATTTCGTCCACAACAACAGGTTTCAGAGTAGCAGCCGTGTTAGTCCGTATCTGCAAAAAGAAAAGGAGGACTTGTGGCACCTTAGAGACTAACCAATTTATATGAGCATAAGCTTTTGTGAAATAACATTATTTAGCAAATGTATGAACATGTCAAAGCAGGAGGATGTAATAAAATTGCCTCATCATCCATAAATATACAATCTCTGGCCCAACGCATGCTATAATATTTCATCAGTTAATATATTGTTTGTCATCTGATTACCTATGCCTTGTGTAACTGTCTCATTAGTGGCAATAATTAGAACAAGCAGAGCATGGAACATTGGGTTCCTCATAAAAATGCCAACCTCTGCTGACTATTAAACATCACCCTGAAGTTACAAGGTGAGGTCATTATTTATGAAGATGAAGTACTAGCTTCTTTGAACAAAGTTCCCCAGAGAACAACAATCATTAATGTTAAACAAGGTCTGCAACATTAGATCCTAATGCTGAAAAGACCAAGGGCTTGTCTAAACTACAAAAATAGTCAACATAACTTATTTTGGCATACAGATGCCATGCAGTAATTACATCACTTGTGCGTGTCTACATTTTGCTCCTTGTGTCAGCAGTGTGCGGCCTCACCAGGTGCACTTGTATCAATTGTACTGTCAGTGTAGGGCATTGTGGGAAGACTCTTGAAAGCTAGTAACAGTTGATATAAGCAACACAGTGTCCACACTTTGACACTGGATTGTCCTAACTACATTGAGCTTGCCTCTACACCACTCATAAAGATGGAGTTGGAGTTAAGTTGGCGTAGCTGGGCAGTTACATCGGGAGGAGCGAAGTGTATGTCTACACTTACCGTGGATTGATGCTGCGGCGATCGATCCTTCAGGGGGTCGATTAAGCGGGTCTCTTGAAGACCGCAGATCACTCTCCCGTTGACTCCGGTAATCCACAAGAACGAGAAGCATAAGGTAAGTCAACGGGAGAGTTTCTCCCATTGATCCAGCGTGGTGTAGACACCACAATAAGTCGTCCTAAGGTATGTCGACTCCAGCTATGTAATTCACGTGGATGGAGTTGCGTAACTTAGGTTGATTTAGCTCCATAGTGTAGACCAGGCCTAATTAGACTTCCATAGTTAGGTCGATGTAAGCTGCCTTATGTCAACCTAACTCGGTAGTGTAGACCAGACCTAAGGCACATGTTTAATTTTGCACACCGTTATCTATTGATGTCAACGGGACCAGTCCCAGTGGTAAAGTTAAGCACATGTTCCAGTGCGTTCCTCAATCAGGACCACAGTGTGCAAAGTGAAACCTGTGTGTAAGTCTTTGCAGGATCAGGGCCATAGTTCTTAGACTACAACTGCTAATGTAAAATGGCTTATGACAAGTTTGTACCTAAGCAGTTTGAGTTAAGCATGTTTCCTAGATTTTAAAATGTGTTCTAACTCTTCTTCTGACTGGATCCTACCTTGTCCAGTCTGTTTCAAATTGCTCATGCTAGACAATTTTGGGGGACTGATAACCATTTCTGTTGGCATTTATCATTGTTCCATTGACTATTTACAATGACTTTGGCATTTACCTTTATGTTTTACAACCTCTGGAAAGAGAGACATGTTGTGTGTTTAGGTATGACCTTCCCCCAGCCACCCCATGCACCCAAACTACCAATAGGCTTCCGTGGATGCTACAGAGGTGGACCTGTCCTTCATCTTTACTCTTGTCCTAGATGCACCTGATCTCCACCCCAGCCTCTTATGTTAGGGGAGGAGACCACAGGCCCCATTGCCCCCAAACTCTTGAATTTCTTTCTGGAATGTAATTATGAGTTTTTGATGGAACACAATGAAACAACCTGAAACAAAAGAACAACCTTTGCACAGTGCAACAGAACATAACACGGTTAATGTGACAAATCAATATGCTAAAGCAGTTAATTAGTGTTGAATTAATTATTAATAATTATTATTATTGAATTAATATTGGCCCTATCCTTCACACCTGCCATCTTACTTGCTTTTTTTATTGTATAAAGGAAAGAGCATTTAAAAATGGGTTTCAAGAATGAGATTGGAGTTGCTGCTGGAGTGAGGCGGGTGGTTGACCCTACAAAATGTGACAAACAAACCAAAAAATCCTGCTATGCATTATGAAGGGCTTCTCTGCAGCAGGGTGGTGTTCACATTCAGCCATAACTTTTTTCACCCGCCGAAATAGCTCAGTTGGGAGAGCGTTAGACTGAAGATCTAAAGGTCCCTGGTTCGATCCCGGGTTTCGGCAGATAGTTTTCCCCTTTTTAGGAGGAAGGGTCGGGGGGCAAGGGCCGTCCAGGCAGGATGCCAAGCCCAGGGCCGGCTGGAACTGCGTAGCCCCCTGGGAGCTAACCCCAACAGGGCCTTTTTTTGGGGAGCGGGGGGTGACTGCTGCTTTCGCGGCGGTACTGGCTGGGCTGCAGCTGTGCGAGCCTGTTGCCTAACGAGCCCCCGGCAGCAACCCAGGCTGCCCCAGCCGCACCTCGGGGCTTCTGGAAGTGGAGGCTTCGAATAGGCGCTTTGGGGAACCCCCCCTCAGCCTGTCCTCGTTAGTATAGTGGTAAGTATCCCCGCCTGTCACGCGGGAGACCGGGGTTCGATTCCCCGACGGGGAGGCCGCTTTGTATTTTGATACCCCCCCCTCCCCCCGCGAGCCTTTGGCGCTCTGCGGGGGGGGGAAGCCGGGCAAGAGCGACCCGCCCCCCCCCTCGCTGACGTCCGGCGAGTGGGGGGGGGGGGGGCTCAGCGCGCCTCCCTGGGCAGCCGCGCAACCGACCCGCGTGTCCTTGAGCCGCCTGCCTGTCTCTCAAAAGGCCACAGACCCCCCCGCCTGCCCGAGGGGGCCCCACCTCGGCCCCGCTGCTGCCGCTGCCTCGACGGGCTGCCTCGAGCTTCCTACTGCCCGCCCGCTCCGCTGCGAGCCTCGCCCCCCCGCTTCCCCTGGCGCCGCCGTGCCCGCCCATTACTCTGGATCCCCCCCTTCCCGCCCCCGGTGGATTTATTTCAATGCGCCCCACACAGGGGCAGCGCAGCCCCATTGCACGCCCACCCCCACCCCCCCGCCGGGGCGCTGCGGGTCGGTCTGCGCCCTGCATTGTAGCCCCCGGCCCCCCCCCCGCGCGCCCTTTTCTGAGGCGTGGAGAGCGGGGCCGTTGAAGCAACGAGCGGAGCAGCGAGGCATCTGGGGCGGCGCGCGGGCGCCGGGCGTTTGCAGCGCGGAAGGGATGTGTCCTGGGCTGGCGAAACCATCGTCCCCCGGCGAGAGTCTATCCCCGTCTCTGAGCAGCCACCCGCCAGGCAGGGGATGTAGCTCAGTGGTAGAGCGCATGCTTTGCATGTATGAGGCCCCGGGTTCAATCCCCGGCATCTCCAGCGTTTTCCTCGCCCGCCTTCATTTTGTACCAGCAGCCCGTGGCAAACGGGACAACGTCTCAAATGAGCTCTCCCACCTGGAGACGCCATACAAAGATCAGAGAGGGGGTCCACATGGCACCCCTTCCCCTCTCTACAGAGGAAAAAGGACGGCAAGCGGTCTAAAAGCCTACCTGCCACAGGGGGCCACCCCTAACTCACCCAGCAATATCCTCACTCTCCAGCGGCCTGGCAGAAGAGTCTGTCCTGTCTCGGGGACTCTCTTTCTGCCCCGCCACCCACCCCCCCCCCAAACATGATACAGTTCTGCGGTGGTCTGGAAGCCTACGTTCGCCGTCCACATGCATCCGACGAAGCGGGTAGTCGCCCACGAAAGCTTATGCTCCCGTACGTCCGTTAGTAAGGTGCCACAGGACTCTTTGCCACTGTTTTTGGTGCTCCAGACCAGCATGAATATCTAAATTGAAAAAGCAATAAAATGATGTTTCTAGCAACATGGTAAGACTAGGTCTTATGCACTATTCATTGTTATTCTTCATAATTGTATTGAACCAAAAGTGCTTTACAGACAAGCCCGAAGACAAGTTTCCTGCGGTAAATGGTTTACAATCTTAGTACCAACTCAGGAAAGCATCCCAAAGTACACATTTAAGTGCTTTTCTGAATCAGGGTTTAAGGTCTCAGGCCTGCAATCTGAGCCTCTAGCACAAGCCTCTGCACCAGTGGGGCACCCCATAGATCTAAGTGCAGGAGTCAGCCTTCAGGGGGAAATTCACCCATAGTGCCAGGCACTAGGCCAGGGGTGGGCAAACTGCGGGCCGGAGCCGTTTTAAGCTGGCCCCCAAGTTCCCACTGGGGAGCAGGGTCTGGGGCGTACCCTGCTCCGATGCTCCAGCGGGGGCATCGGGTGAGGGGCTGCACCATGTGGCTCGACCCTGCTCCGGTGCTCCAGCCGGGGCGCCGGGTTGGGGGCCACTCTGGCACTCCAGCCAGGGCACTGGGTCAGGGGCCACACCACACGGCTCCCAGAAGCAGTCGCATGGCCCTGCTCCGGTGCTAGCGGAGTCAGGGGCCGCTCCACACGTAGGAGCTGGCGAAGGGACATGCCACTGCTTCCAGGAGCTGCTTAAAGGTAAGCGCCAGTCAGAGCCTGCACCCCTGAGCCTCTCCCCACGCCCCAACCCCCTGCCCCAGCCCTCATCCTCCTCCCGCTCTCCAAACCCCTCGATCCCAGGACGGAGTACCCTCCTGCACCCCAAACCTCTCATCCCCAGCCCCACCCCAGAGCCCGCATCCCCAGCCAGAACCTGCACCCCTTCCCCCACCCTTGCCCCAGCCCTGATCCCCCTCCCACCCTCCAAACCAGGACCAGCTCGAGGCACCAGCAAACCAAGCACGTGCGTGGGCTGGCACAATTCCAGGAGCGGCATTCTGGATGGTTTTTTTTTTTTGTTTTCTGCTTCGGCAGTTGCGCTCTTGGAGGTTTTTTTTTCTTTTCTGTTTTTTTCTTCGCTTTGGCAGTTGCGCTCTTGGAGGGTTGTTTTTTTTTTTGCTTGGGGCGGCAAAAAAATGAGAGCCGGCCCTGCTCCAAACCCCTCAGTCCCAACCCAGAGCACCCTCCTACACCCCAAGCTCCCCAGCCCCACCCCAGAGTCTGCACCGCCAACCAGCACCCTCACCCCACCCCCCGGGCCTCCACCCCAATTTTGTGAGCATTCATGACCCGCCACACAATTGCTATTCCCTGATGTGGCCCTCAGGCCAAAAAGTTTGCCCACCCCTGCACTAGACTCTACACCACTAATGTAGATACATGGCACATAGGGGATGAAAATTAGGCAGGTACCCATGTCTATCTAATCATGCTGTGAAACTCCATCTTGTAGCAAAATGGGTTGTTCTTCAGTTTTTAGATTTGATCATTTTCAAATCAGTCCTGCCGAAATGCACGGCCGATAACTCGCAGAGTAAGCCTAACGTCCCTGCCTGTTTTCAGACTAGGTGATTCACCTTCTACAGCTGAGCTTCTGTTCAAGTCTTTTATGTTTCTATAATTAAGGACGCACACAATGCAACCTCTACCCTACAATTCCAGCCCTACTTTGATCAGAAACTAAGGGACCTTTGCTTCAACTAAGCCAATTCGATGTTTGGACTGTTTTTTTTTTAAACCTATTATGATATTATTGAGTAAATGTTAATACAGAAGGAGCTTACAACCCACTTACAGGCTGAAATAAATCCCCAAAGAGAAACCCGCCCCCTCCTTCTGTAAATTCTATGGGTGTCATGTCTGACCCAATCAGGTAGCTGTTGCTGGGTTTCAGCTCTTTTTCAATTGGTTTTCAGCACTCCTTGTTCTGTATGTGAACGCTTAGGCAGCTCTATCTTTTGGGTACATGCAAAGAAAGGCTTTTGTAGGTGGAATGAACTAAATACCATCTGAATGAATCATGCAAACAAAGCCTATTTTGTTATGGCCTTGTTGCAGCGCTGGACACTTTGAATGGCTCACAAGGCTCACTTTGGGGAACTCTAGACAAACTCTTCTGTGGATGAGTCATTACAAAACCTAATTTTATCATACTAATTTCCCCCCACTGTTACTCACACCTTCTTGTCAACTGTTTGAAATTGACCACCCTCATTACCACTACAAATGTGATTTTTCCTCCCTTGGTATTCTACTGTTAATTCAATTGTCTTGTTAGACTGACCCCCCACCTGGTAAGGCAACTCCCATCTCTTCATGTACTATGTATAAATATACCTACTACTGTATTTTCCACTCCATGCATCTGATGAAGTGGGTTCTAGCCCATGAAAGCTTATGCCCAAATAAATGTGTAAGTCTCTAAAGTGCCACAAGGACTCCTCATTGTTTTTGCTAATACAGATTAATACAGCTACCATTCTGAAACCATTCTTCCACCTTGTCTTCCTCACATTTCCAAGGCTTTGATCTTCCTCCCTACATGTCAGTCACCATCTGCCATTCTGCCTCTCCTACTCTGCTTTGTGTTTCAGGCCCCCATTGACCTCAGGGTCTGGATCCCAGAGGAAAAAGAATAGAAGTATTATCAGATGAAATTAGAATGCACGATGCTTCAGGTTTATTTTATTTTATTTTTTCTGCCTTTTTTTCCACATTAATTTTCATGTAGAGATTTGCAATGACCTAGACACACAGAAGAAAACACACAGCTCACACAATGAGACACACAGCCCCAACTCACAATCTAGGGTGACCAGATGCCCCGATTTCATAGGGATAGTCCCGATTTTTGGGTCTTTTTCTTATATAGGCTCCTATTACCCCCCACCCACTTTCCGATTCTTCACATTTGATGTCTGGTCACCCTATCACAATCACACGCAGGGGCAGGGACGTGTCCCCCAGGTCTATTCCCTGCTCAGGGAACCAGGCTGAGCTGAGACCCCGTTCTAGGCAGGCGAAACTCCAGTCCGGGTTTTACTCCACGCTCCATCTTCCGTTCCTTGGCCCTTGCCGTCATCGGATCATGTCACACACTGAGCGGCCCGGATGATTCCTCCGCACTGCCGACCGGAACTCGCCCCCTTGCCCATGCTGGGTGCACGCGCCAAGATGCAGTGAGACGAGATAGTCCCCGGCGGAGGGATCTCAACTGGGGAGGAAGAGACTATATAAGGACCGCGCCAGCGTCGTCACGCAGTTACATCCCCGTGACCCTCAGTGAGTGTTGTTTTGTTGTCTGTCTGGAGCGCCGTCCCTGCGGTGAGTGGGCAACGGGCCTGGCTAGCTGTTGGGCTTCTTGGGGGGCGAGTCCGGCCTGAGGGAAAAGAGGGTCCGAAGCTGTGCGGAGAGCCCAGCCCGGTGGCTACGTTTATCGAGGGCGGCGGCGGGGGTGGATGGCCCGGGCCGTCGCGGATATTGTGGGGGGAGGGGTTGGTGTCGATCGTGAGGCGCCTGGCGATGAGCCGTGGGGGGAGCGGGCGGGCGGGGCGCGGAGGCAGCTCTCTGCGCTCACTGCCGTGTAGGGAGGCGGCTGTGCCGTAGCGCGGCGGGGGGAACCTACGGAGCGCGGGCTGAGGCAACCGGCTCGCTGCGCTAGGAGCGGCGAAGGGCGGCTCCCTGGTTGAAGGGGGGACTAGAGTCGGGCCGGCGCTAAAATGGCGGTCTGGGCGCGCGGGAGGCCCCGCCCCTGCATGGCCGTGGGCTGCCCCGTGCCTCTGACGCCCGCCTGCCGGGGGGCGGGGTTAGGGACCGGCTCCTGGGCCCGCCTGAGCGGACCCGCCGGCGCGGTTGTTTGGCACGGACTGGCCCATTGCATTGGGCGCGGCTGGCCAGCCGTACTGACGTAGTGGCCCTGGGGTACTGGTGTTATCTCAGTGTGACGCAACTCACTGTAGTGGGGCCTTGGAGTGAGCTTTGGAGGAGGAAGTAGCCTACGTGGGGGGGGGGGGGGGGGAGGACATAAAGTGGAGCTGCAATTCAAGGTGTGTACTGGTGTCAAAAGCTCTCTACGCTGCTTGATGATTAAGCGAAAGGGTAAATCCATACTTTTCTGATTTCTTGGGATGTAACGTTAGTATTTTGGAGTACAAAAAGGCTTATATGCTTCATAACTTCTATTTTTGTACAGAAAATGCAGATCTTTGTGAAGACCTTGACGGGCAAAACCATCACCCTAGAGGTGGAGCCCAGTGACACCATTGAGAATGTCAAGGCCAAAATCCAAGACAAAGAAGGCATTCCTCCAGATCAGCAGAGGTTGATCTTTGCCGGAAAGCAGCTGGAAGATGGGCGCACTCTGTCCGACTACAATATCCAGAAAGAATCCACCCTGCACTTGGTCCTGCGCCTGAGAGGTGGTATGCAGATCTTTGTGAAGACCTTGACGGGCAAAACCATCACCCTAGAGGTGGAGCCCAGTGACACCATTGAGAATGTCAAGGCCAAAATCCAAGACAAAGAAGGCATTCCTCCAGATCAGCAGAGGTTGATCTTTGCCGGAAAGCAGCTGGAAGATGGGCGCACCCTGTCCGACTACAACATCCAGAAAGAATCCACCCTGCACTTGGTCCTGCGCCTGAGAGGTGGTATGCAGATCTTTGTGAAAACCTTGACGGGCAAAACCATCACCCTAGAGGTGGAGCCCAGTGACACCATTGAGAATGTCAAGGCCAAAATCCAAGACAAAGAAGGCATTCCTCCAGATCAGCAGAGGTTGATCTTTGCCGGAAAGCAGCTGGAAGATGGGCGCACTCTGTCCGACTACAATATCCAGAAAGAATCCACCCTGCACTTGGTCCTGCGCCTGAGAGGTGGTATGCAGATCTTTGTGAAAACCTTGACGGGCAAAACCATCACCCTAGAGGTGGAGCCCAGTGACACCATTGAGAATGTCAAGGCCAAAATCCAAGACAAAGAAGGCATTCCTCCAGATCAGCAGAGGTTGATCTTTGCCGGAAAGCAGCTGGAAGATGGGCGCACTCTGTCCGACTACAATATCCAGAAAGAATCCACCCTGCACTTGGTCCTGCGCCTGAGAGGTGGTATGCAGATCTTTGTGAAAACCTTGACGGGCAAAACCATCACCCTAGAGGTGGAGCCCAGTGACACCATTGAGAATGTCAAGGCCAAAATCCAAGACAAAGAAGGCATTCCTCCAGATCAGCAGAGGTTGATCTTTGCCGGAAAGCAGCTGGAAGATGGGCGCACCCTGTCCGACTACAATATCCAGAAAGAATCCACCCTGCACTTGGTCCTGCGCCTGAGAGGTGGTATGCAGATCTTTGTGAAAACCTTGACGGGCAAAACCATCACCCTAGAGGTGGAGCCCAGTGACACCATTGAGAATGTCAAGGCCAAAATCCAAGACAAAGAAGGCATTCCTCCAGATCAGCAGAGGTTGATCTTTGCCGGAAAGCAGCTGGAAGATGGGCGCACTCTGTCCGACTACAATATCCAGAAAGAATCCACCCTGCACTTGGTCCTGCGCCTGAGAGGTGGTATGCAGATCTTTGTGAAAACCTTGACGGGCAAAACCATCACCCTAGAGGTGGAGCCCAGTGACACCATTGAGAATGTCAAGGCCAAAATCCAAGACAAAGAAGGCATTCCTCCAGATCAGCAGAGGTTGATCTTTGCCGGAAAGCAGCTGGAAGATGGGCGCACTCTGTCCGACTACAATATCCAGAAAGAATCCACCCTGCACTTGGTCCTGCGCCTGAGAGGTGGTATGCAGATCTTTGTGAAAACCTTGACGGGCAAAACCATCACCCTAGAGGTGGAGCCCAGTGACACCATTGAGAATGTCAAGGCCAAAATCCAAGACAAAGAAGGCATTCCTCCAGATCAGCAGAGGTTGATCTTTGCCGGAAAGCAGCTGGAAGATGGGCGCACTCTGTCCGACTACAATATCCAGAAAGAATCCACCCTGCACTTGGTCCTGCGTTTAAGGGGCGGTAACTGAACTTGCTCCTGTTAGCATCTGAATAGAAATTTCACTGCACCTTGTTCCAATAAAGCTTGCATTCACAAGTTCTTTGTCTGTCCCTTTGTAATGTAAAGGTGCACTCATTTAGTCAGAATTGATTCAGTGAGCTAGAATTGTATAATGACACAGTTGGCAAACTTTTTATTCGATTATTCCAACTGTAAAAGCATGTCCGCTGTTGATAAAGATGGTAAAATGGACCACTGAGTCATAAGGTACTTCTGAGATGTCTGGAATCTAGTTTCTTGTGGCTGAGCTTTATCAGTTACTAGAGTCTGACTAACCTTTAAAGGTTGCTATTGAAGAATAAAACAGCTTGTCTGTGGTTTTTTTTTTTTTTAAATTACAACCAAGTTAAAATTGGGTAAGGTGGTCTCACCTGACCCCTACTGCATGCTGGGAAGGAACTCATTTTAATAGCTGTAACAAGTTGGGCATATATTGTATAGAGCATTGTGTTGCAATCCATGGGTTGCGACATGTAAGGTGCTGGGTCGCTTTGCTCTGGTCAGCACTGCCAACCGGGACATTAAAAGTCTTGGTGTTTCCCAGCTAAGGAAGGCTAGTGCCTACCTTTTCTGACACTGCACTGTGCTCTGGAAGCAGCCAGCAACAGTCTGGCTTTTAGGCAGGGAGGGCCACAGGTCTGTGTGTGCTGCCCCCACCCTGAGCACTGGCTCCACACTTGGGCCAATGGGAACCTGGGGGGACGGGTGGGCAGGCCCACTGGGTGTGGGTGAGAGTCACGTGGAGCTGCTTGTGTGCTTCCACCTAGGAGCCAGACCTGCTGCTGAACGCTTCTGGCGTGCGGCATGGTCCACAGTGCACCTCTGACTGCACCACTGAGCTATCAGAGGTAAGTCTGTGCCTGAGCCTTCCCAAACCCAGATCCTCTACTGCATCCCAAACCTCCCAGCCCAGAGCCTTTATCCTCTCCTGAGCCCCACCAAACCCAGAGACCATTCCCACATCCTGAACCCCTTATTCTCATCCCTGAGCCCCTCCACCCCAAAACCCTCATCCCCAACTCTGTTGGGTCACTGGCATCGACAATTTTCTTCAACTGGGTCCCCAGAAGAGAAGTTTGAAAACCGCTGGTACAGAGTACACTAGCTAAGGCCTCAAGTCTAGTGTAAACATTTTGCTGCTACATTTAGCAATAAAAGATGAGGATGCTTGATATCTTCTCCCCGCCCAATAATTGGGGTGAAGAGAACTTGAAGTATGTTAAAATTTCAACAATGCATCTGCATCTCTAATAACAGGAATGCAACACCCTGGTTTGAAATAGTGAATTAAATTGAGCAGTAGTTTTGTTTCCAGTACAGTGCTAGAAATGCTGCTGCTGAAAACCCATGGAACTAGAAGGGAATTCAAGGAGTTGGTGGTAATTAGAAACATTCTGAGGGATCTAACCTAGTCCTAAGTGATCTGTCTCGGTGTGGATGGGCTCTTCTAATTAGAGATGGAAAAACAGGAGTCTCAAATGCCTCTTGAAATGCTTTGATTGTTGGTAGGGACAAATTTATATGGAACATTGTGAATGCTATGGAACCCTATCTTCTGTTTGTGTAATCTACTGGTAGAGCAGAGTAATGCATCACATTAAATACACAGTTGCTTAATGAGTTTATGGTGACTATGCTGTCTCCTGTTCCTGGTCTGTGCAGGAGTCAAGGCCTGCTGTTTAGACTGCAATCAAAAGTTCCTGAGGCCTTCAAGGAGACAGGGAATCTGCATTGGTAGTTCAACATGTGATGTTAGCTTCTGAGACTGCTGATGGTGTGCTAGGAGGATGCTGGAGAATTGTATATTTTGAATAAATGTGTAACTAAGGTTCTGACCACTGGGAACAAAATTCTTGTGGGAAACTTTGGAAAAATGTTAGGCCAGGCCCTCTGGGTGAGTTTAGCCTACATAAAGTCACTATGTAATTTCAAATATTTTTTCCCAACTCCTGTCCTAGGGGAGCACATGGTGTGGGTGCCAATCTACTTCAAAGCAGTGATTTCTAATTGAGAGTACCTCTGATGTAATTCAGATTACTTGTATGATAAACTAATGTGTTACAGTGCTTTGAACATAAAGCACTATTTAAAGACTAAGAATCAGGATAGATTGATTTAAATCCATTTTAATAAACTTTTCCATTTGTATTTCAATTATTTTCTAAAGGGAGGTGCATTCTCATTGCTTAATATAAACATTAGAACATGCTGATTTGAAACTAGATAGAGCCTTTACACTAGATTTTTTGTTGGTACCTGTTTTTGTTTTCTGGGAGGGAACATTTTATTTATATATATAAATTAAGCAACTACATAGCTTAATATTTTTACATTCTTAATTGTTCTCAGTACATTAGAAAAGCGTGAATGATTCATTGTTTACTAATTTTTCCTCATGATTTGTGATAACTGGAATTTAAACACAAAACAGCATAACGTTTATTACTGAATAAAAGCCCTTAATACAGCACATGCCTGAAGTGGCCAGCTGCACTGACATAACTCCACCTCCATGAGAGTCGCAGCGCTTATGTCGATGTAGTTAGGATGATGCAGTATGGGTGTAGACTGTGCTACTTAAATCACCTGTTGGCTGTCTGCCTCAAATGGGGCTGACAGCTGGAGCCCTCCCTTGACCTCCAAAGCTGACAGCCCAAACTCACTCAGGTGCTGGGTTGGCAGCTGTGAGACTTCCCTGCGTGCTGACAGCCCAAGTTGTTAGCCAGAAATTAGGCTGACAGCTTGGGGGAGGCAGGGGCAGCTGTGAACCCCGCATGTACAACTGAGGCGGTCAGCCCCAGGCTCCAGCTGCCAGTGTCACACAATATCTCACTTCAGTCTGTGGAAGTGCATGTGGTGAGGATGTGCACCCCTGACAGAAGAAGCAAGTGTGGAAGTGAACCATTGCTTTAATTACTGCAGTGGCTGTCTGTTGACTTAATTTTGTAGTGTCCACTAGCCCAAAGTGTCACGTCCTGGATTTAGGCGAAGCTGGTGGTGGTGTTGTCTGAGCCCTGCTTTCTGGCCTCATGTGGGTAGACCATTGTTTAAGATCAGGCGGATGAAGGCCCAGTGGTATCATGGTGGGTTCCAGGTGACTGGGGTGGCAGCTATCCCAGTAAAGCTTGCAGCTTTTGGCCCCCTGGCTCCTTTGAATGGCCACAAAGAGACTTCAGCTTCATCCTGTGAACATTAACCTTCTGAGACACTTTTCAGTGATATCAGCTGTAAGCATTTCCTCCCACTTCTAGAATCTTTCAGCTCACTGTCATCTCAGCATGTGGTTTCACTAGGAGCCTTGGAAAAAGATCACTTATAGTTTAACTTTGAACCAGTTTGCCTTCACCTTTTGCTGATTTTCATAAACAATTTTCTAGAACAGTCTGAACTGGACTTTTGTTAGGTTAGCTGATTTAGAATACAGGGTTCTGCATAACTAGACCCAATTCTATGGTCCTTATTAGGTAAAACTCCAGCTGGAACCAATCAATAGTTGTTTTGCCTCAGCATAGACTTCAAAATTGAGCCCGTAATTATTACACAGTTGATTTGAAATATAAGGCCTGGTACTAGTGATGTTATGATTTAAAGAAACCAATTATATGAATGTCAGTGCTGCAGCAAGCTGCAGGCTTGACAGCTGTGAGATCCAACGCCTTTCTTTGTTCACAGAAACAGCCTAGGATACTGGAAGGACAGCATTCGTGCAAGCTCATCAATTCTGCCTTGCCAGTGGGCCTCAGCTACACCCCTGGTGCTGGCAGCACCGCTTCTGGCATGGGAGTTTAGTTTGCCTCCAGGGTCCATTTGCTTCCTGGCCTCTCTACGGAGACTGAGTGCCAGCTAGTGCCAAATGACAAGGAAGTTGTGTGACCCGGACACCTACCCATCACGAACCAGGACTCGCTCAAAGCGAAAAAAATTACAAGAACTCCCAGTGCCTTATACAAGATTTCACAGATTCTCATGGGTCTCTTGGAGTGGATTGTTGGGAAAAAAAACAACCCAGAAGCGGATTTGTCCTGGGGGTTGGAAGGGGCAAGATTAGAGAAAAGCACCTCAGGATCTTGAGGGAGGAGGCGGGGAGAGACTGGAGAAAAACTCCCCAGGATCCTGGGGGAATGGTGGGGATAGGGTTGCCAACCCTCCATGATTACCCTGGAGTCTCCAGGAATTAAAGATTAATTTTTAATTAAAGACTGTCATGTGATGAAACAGCCAGGAATAGTCCAACCAAAATTGGCCACCCTAGTTGGGGAGTTGGAGAAAAGCTCCCCAGGATCTGGGGTGTGTGTGTTGGAGACAAGCTCCCTGGGATCTGGAGGGGGGGTGGTTGGAGAGAAGCTCCCTGCGATCTTGGCGGTGGGAGGTTGCAGAAAAGCTCCCAGGATCCTAGGGGAGGAGGTGGGGGGGGGGGCTGGAAAAAAGCTCCCAGGATCTTGGAGGGGTTGGAGAAAAGCTCCCCAGGATCTTGGGGGGTGTGTGTGGTTGGAGAATAGCTCCCCTGGATCTCGCAGGGGGTGGGGTGGAGAAAAGTTCCCCAGGATCTTGGTGTGTGTGTGTGTGTGGGGGGTGGTTGGAGAAAAGCTCCCCGGGATCTGGGGGGAGGGAAGGTGGGGGAAATGGAGAACAGCTCCCCAGGATCCTGGGGGAGGAGGTGTGGGGGGGTTGGAGAGAAGCTCCCTGGGATCTGGGGGTGGGGGGAGGATTGGAGAGAAGCTCCCCAGGATCTTTGTGGTGGTGGTCGGGGGGTGTTGGAGAGACGCTCCCCGGGATCTGGGGGGAGGGGAGGTGGGGGGGGGTTGGAGAACAGCTCCCCAGGATCCTGGGGGAGTAGGTGGGGGGGTGGAGAGAAGCTCCCCGGGATCTGGGGGGAGATCCTGGGGGAGGACGTGGGGGGGGTTGGAGAAAAGCTCCCCAGGATCTGGGGGGGGGTGTGGTTGGAGAATAGCTCCCGCGGATCTCTCGGGGGGTGGGGTGGAGAAAAGTTCCCCAGGATCTTGGTGTGTGTGTGTGTGGGGGGTGGTTGGAGAAAAGCTCCCCGGGATCTGGGGGGAGGGAAGGTGGGGGAAATGGAGAACAGCTCCCCAGGATCCTGGGGGAGGAGGTGTGGGGGGGGGGGGTTGGAGAGAAGCTCCCTGGGGGTGGGGGGAGGATTGGAGAGAAGCTCCCCAGGATCTTTGTGGTGGTGGTCGGGGGGTGTTGGAGAGACGCTCCCCGGGATCTGGGGGGAGGGGAGGTGGGGGGGTTGGAGAACAGCTCCCCAGGATCCTGGGGGAGGAGGTGTGGGGGGGGGTTGGAGAGAAGCTCCCTGGGGGTGGGGGGAGGATTGGAGAGAAGCTCCCCAGGATCTTTGTGGTGGTGGTCGGGGGGTGTTGGAGAGACGCTCCCCGGGATCTGGGGGGAGGGGAGGTGGGGGGGTTGGAGAACAGCTCCCCAGGATCCTGGGGGAGGAGGTGTGGGGGGGGGGTTGGAGAGAAGCTCCCTGGGGGTGGGGGGAGGATTGGAGAGAAGCTCCCCAGGATCTTTGTGGTGGTGGTCGGGGGGTGTTGGAGAGACGCTCCCCGGGATCTGGGGGGAGGGGAGGTGGGGGGGTTGGAGAACAGCTCCCCAGGATCCTGGGGGAGGAGGTGTGGGGGGGGGTTGGAGAGAAGCTCCCTGGGGGTGGGGGGAGGATTGGAGAGAAGCTCCCCAGGATCTTTGTGGTGGTGGTCGGGGGGTGTTGGAGAGACGCTCCCCGGGATCTGGGGGGAGGGGAGGTGGGGGGGTTGGAGAACAGCTTCCCAGGATCCTGGGGGAGGAGGTGGGGGGGGGTTGGAGAAAAGCTCCCCAGGATCGTGGCGGGGGCGGATTTCTGGAAAAACGCTCCCCAGGGAGGCTCCTGTGACGGGGACTGTGGAGAGAACCGCCCCCGCCTCCTGCTCCTCGGGGCGGGGAACAGCCTCGCTCGGGTCCCCCTAGCCAGAGGCCGCTGCGGCCGGGGGCGGGCGCGGCCCTTCCCGCCGAGCGCTGGGCAGAGCCGGCCGAGGGGGCGGGCCCGGCCCGGCCCGGCCCGGCGTGGGCGGAGGGAATAAAACCGCGGAGTCGGCGGCGAGGCCCGGCTGGTGGCTGCGCTGCCGGGGACGCCTCTCTGCTCGCCATGGCCGCTCCCGCGGGGCGCAGAGTCCCCCTGGCGCTGGGGCTGACCGGGCTGGCCTTCGCCCTCTTCGGCCTCGTCCTGTTCTTCGTCCTGCCCAGCGTGGTCCGGGACCAGGTCATCAAGGTGATACCCGCGCCCTGGGCTCGCCGTGCGGGGGGGTGCATCCTGCGCTGGAGCCAGCCGGGCTGGCGACCCCTTTGCCTTCCCCCATCAAAGGCTGGGGGCGGCGGCGGCACCAGGTTCCCCCCCGCTAATGTCTGTATCGTGCCCCTCTCGCCTCCAGATCCGCCTTGCCGGGCTCGCTCGAGCTCCGGGCTCGCTCGAGCTCCAGCCTCCCTGCGTGCTGAGGTGCTGACCGGGCTGATGTTTCAAATCTCCCTCCGCTGAGGCTCCTAGAAGTCTCGGGCTGGAAGGGACCCCACTAGGTCACCTAGCCTGATCCCCCTGGCAGGGCTGGGGAACCTTTTTCCTACCCAGAAGGGATGGGGGCACACAGGACAGGCGAAGTGGGCTGCAGCTGGCTGGGTAATGACATGTCCCCATGTGGGGCGAAGGGCAGACTACCCCCGCTAGCCCAGGGTTGATTGACACGACACCCCATCTGTCCTCTCTAGTGCCCCAGGAACAGTGAATTCTGTTCTAGTTAGTCAACTCTTCTTCATTGGCCCTGCCAGGTGCTGGCCCCTCTAACTCCCCCCTGAAATCAATAAGCGTTAAAGCTGGTCCATAGAGGATACTAAGGTAGAAAGGAGTCAGTTCTGGTGAGGAGTAAACAAGGTGAGGGGACAAATACTACTGACATGAAGTATTTCTGTATGCTCATGTGAGGAGTTGGGCTCAGATGCACAAATGACCGACTGGGGGGTTCTGGTCAGCCGTGGCTTGTGACCTGAAGCACTCCTCTGTCCCCTTGGTCTGGGGATGGCTTGGTGGGGGAATGAGCAGGGTGGGGGTGTGAGGCTCTCGCACTTCCCCACAGTATCTTTTTGTTTTTTTTCTCTGCTCCTTGTGCATATGGTTAAAATTTGCCTTCCTTCCCATCCAGCATTACAGGAGTGATGTCTGGGTGCTGGGGCTCTCTGCTTGCATGCTTCCTCCTTCCCCGCTAAAATGCATTGGTAACATAACCCATTAGCAAAAAGAAAAGGAGTACTTGTGGCACCTTAGAGACTAACCAATTTATTTGAGCATGAGCTTTCGTGAGCTACAGCTCACTTCATCGGATGCTGTAGCTCACGAATGCTCATGCTCAAATAAATTGGTTAGTCTCTAAGGTGCCACAAGTACTCCTTTTCTTTTTGCGAATACAGACTAACACGGCTGTTACTCTATAACCCATTAGGAGTGCTTCAGAAACATGACCTACTTCTCTGTTAGGTGAAAAACTTTGTCACAAAAGCTTTTCTGTCCTGCTCCAGATATGGATGACTTTGGCTGATTGACTTTTAGCTCTTAAAGATGTACTATACTGAGCAATGCTAATGGACCCCCAAGTCCTAGATAGTAACACTTCTGTAAACGATTGCTGTACTGAGTATTGTAATAAATCATGCATTGCCCCTTATGTGTTCAAAATGCTAACCATTACTGAAGCGAAGGATGCTGTAGAAAGCTCGGGGTTCGTGCTAAAAAACTCCAACCTGCGCTGTAGTATATTTTAAGGTCTCTGTTCCCTTCCCAAGCAACACTAGTTCTAATTGCTTCGTGACATAACGGCAGCATTTGTTAATGAAAATGAAGTATTTGGTCCCTGGGATAGGTAGCAATAGAAGACCAGAAGGTTTCAGAGTAACAGCCGTGTTAGTCTGTATTCGCAAAAAGAAAAGGAGTACTTGTGGCACCTTAGAGACAAACCAATTTATCTGAGCATAAGCTTTCATGAGCTACAGCTCACTTCATCGGATGCATACTGTGGAAAATATAGAAGATGTTCTTATACATACAAACCACGAAAAAATGGGTGTTTACCACTATAAAAGGTTTTCTCTCCCCCCATCCCACTCTCCTGCTGGTAATAGCTTATCTAAAGTGATCACTCTCCTTACAATGTGTATGATAATCAAGGTGGGCCATTTCCAGCATAAATCCAGGTTCTCCCCCACCTCCACCCCCAACCAGAAGGGTTAGCACAAAAGAAATATAAGTAGACCTCCCAAACCTGTACAAATTAGGGCTATGTGAAAAGCTGCTACATTCCTTTTCCCTGAAATTTCCTGCCTCTACCCCTGTTGGCAACAGTGATCAGGATTTCAAGTTCACGAGAAACTTTGGCATTTCAAAATATGGTTCTGTTTTGAATTACAACAAAACCAGACATTCTGGAATGGTGTTTCCAAATGAAAATTTGGTCTACCCGACCACCCTTCAGCTATGGAGTAAATGACATTGTTTATTGCAACAGTGACACTGTCAGCAGATGCCAGTTTCACTCCAAAGCTGCTGGGGCTCTCAGGGCCTGTGACATGAGGGCAGCAGCCAAACCATGAGTCTGCCCTGGGGCAGAGACTCCGGAGCTTCCCAGCTCGCAGGCTAGCTGTGTTTTATCACTAAGTTTCTGACTAGGTCTCCTGCCAATACTTTACCTACATTCTGCTAGCTCTAATTGGTGGCTGCTGGAATCTTTTCCCCCTGTGCTGTGTAGACCCTCTTTAAGCAGGGAAAGATGATGTTTTGATTTAAAACAACAACAACAACAAAAAAACCCTTGTGTCTGCTTTACTCTAGTGCTACCACTGATGAAGCTGCAATGGTTCAAACTTGTCTAGTATAGACAATGTCATAGAATCATAGGATTGGAAGGAACCTTGAGAGATCTTCTAGTCCAGTCCCCTGCACTCAAGGCAGGGCTAAATATTATCTAGACCATCCCTGACTGGTGTTTGTCTAACCTGCTCTTAAAAACCTTCAGTGACAGAGATTTCACAACCTCCCTAGGCAATTTATTCCAGTGTTTAGCTACCCTGACAGTTTGGAAGTTTTTCCTAATGTCCAACTTAAAAATCTCTCGCTGCAGTTTAAGCCCATTGCTGCTTGTCCTATCCTCGGAGGTTAACAAGAACAACTGTTCTCCCTCTTCCTTGTAACAGCCTTTTATGTACTTGAAATCTGTTCTCATATCCCTCCTCAGTCTGGGATCCTTCAGAGACTTTTATATAGCATCTTTCGTAAGTTGTTATGCTGCCATTGAGAATAGATCACTGGAGGGTGACTTTTTTCCCCTAACAAAGCAGTGTGATTTTAAGTTTCCTCAACTTTTCATTAGGTGTTTTTAAATTTCATTTTGACAAGGGAGCATGTCCTGACTGCATAGGACTTGTTTAAACTTGTGAGGTTAACTAATATAATATAATTAATGGCATCTTTTAGCAGGTTTTGCCCTCAGCATCAAGTAACATCCTGGATGACCCGCAATAATTCTTGTGGTGAAAGATCAACTTTATTGATTGTACTAGGTAGCATGTGTTTCATTACATTCATCTGGATAGAGTCAGAGCTGCTCCCTTGACATAGGCCCTATATTGCTAAGAGCTAAAGGAGATTTTCTTTAGCTCAAGTGATAGGAGGCCTGCCCTCTTGGAGCAGGAGGGATCTGAGATGTACGTTTACTGTTGCTGTCAAGTTCCAGTGGTGGCCATGGCATGTGGCTTTGTGATAGACATAAAGCTGTAAGTGGCCATAGATTGTGACAGTATTTAGAGTCATCAGGAAGCCGTACAAGCTAGAGACTTAAATACTTGTTTTATGACACTAGTGTGTTACATTCTAGCGCCTTTTAGCCTGGGATTTCAGAGGAGCCAAGGAGTTGGGCACCCAAATCCCCTTTAAAGTGATGGAAAACTTTAAAGTGATGTCAGGGTCCCTTAGTCTCCTTTAAAATCCCAGCCTTAGGACATGCTGTACTTGAGAGCATTTTTATTCCTGTAAAATGCTGACAAGTCACTTTCTTTAGTTTTGGCCGAATCAAACCTGAGGTGCAGTTCAGCATTCAGGCCATATGTGTTTGGAGTGGGTGAGTAGGTGCTTGTACGGCGCTCACAGGACTTGAATACAAGTACCTAGATAGCAGACTCCTGCTTACAATATCTGTGTAATGTGGTGCTGTCCTTACGGGGTGTTTGGTGAAAAATTTGAAGCCTCATCCTGGGCTTTCCCCCTACTAGGGTCCTGGGCGACTGCTCTCAATAGTAGAAGTGCTCAGCAATGGAAAGTTGCTTGTTGAACTTCCTGAACTGGCAATGGTGGAGCCAGCTTCTTAGGCAGTAGCAGTGGTGGCTGCTGCCGCTTGCTCCTGAGGTCGAAGATCGTCTTAACAGCATATTTAATGCAATGCCTAGGATGCCAGTGAAGTTAATATGCTTGTTATGTAGCAGGTCAAAGATTATAATACCAGGTGCCTGGCAGCAAGAGGTTCTCTTATGCTAAATGGGATTTCTGAACACGTAATGTTGACTTGGGAATCAAGAGTATCTAAGGTCCAGGGAAGAGATAGTGAGATGAACTGGCTGACACTTCGAGATGTGTGGCAAAGATAGCAAGAAATTGGATATTGAGGAGACCTTCCCCCTCCTCTATTCCTCGGCCTTTTACTAGCATGATCTAATTTTAATACCTTATTTCTCCTTCCTCTTATCCCATTTGCAAAATTTATATTTGTGTAACTGATTGAGGTTTGCCGTGATAACACAGTAAAGGATTCAACATATGCAAGTCTTAATCTTTTTAAATGGTTTTAGACCAGCCGTCAATAACTAGGGCTACTGATTAACTGCCTCCAGGTAGCTTGGGCTCTTTCTTATTTCCCTGAATACCAGCATGAGTAAACCTTAGTATAAATCGGTCAGTTATACTTGCCCCTGGACGTTTATACTGAGGAAGTGTTCTACATTCCATAAAAACATATAGAGCACCAGCATGATTGTAGTGGGGTGACTGGAACTGGGACAATCATGAGTGGCAGCTGTCTCAGACTTGCTACAAGGACTTAGTGATTTACTTTGTACGAAATGTCAGCCTCTCGGAGATCTGGCCTTCCTTCGCTCATTCTATTCCAAAGCTGTGTTGGATGCTCCTCTGACATGTTGGCAGGACGGACTAAGACACCCCAGCACTCTGAGCTGTTAGACTCTCTGATACACGAAAGGATGTGCGCTCTGGCTCCATCAGGTGCTGCCTGCTGGGTTGCCCCAGAGATTTTCCAGATCTAGGAATGTCTTTGTGTGATGCCATCAACTGTAGTTATTTTGTCTCAATGGTCCTCCCCACACCATGCGTGTTTGATGACACAGGGAAAGAAACATGACTTGTCCATCTGTAAGTACTTGTCTTGTTAAGAGGCTTGATCTAGTGAATGTCGGCGATACAAATAGTCGATATGGTGATACTTTCATCCAATGATTTGAGTGTAAGCTGGGTACAGCCTATGCAGAGAGCACCGTTATAACATAGAGGTCATAACATTGTAAAGGAGGTGGCTTGGTGATCAAATAACCACCTGTATATTAATGAGAAATGTTAATTCTTAGCAGATTTTAATTTAGGGCTGATTCCTGGCTGACCCCTAATTTCCATGATATTGGTCCTACTACTTCACTCTGCCGCTATGATTACAAGGACCCTGGATTTGAATGAAACACTGGCTTACTTAGCAAGCTTGTACTGCTTCTGCAGCCAATGTAGTTGGACAACTGTCTAATGAACAAATGTCATGCAGCAAAACTGTTTAAGTTCAGTGTGTTTTCTGGGCTACAGCTGCCAGGCTTAATAAGCTTTTGAGTAGCTGGTAGAAATCTAAATCCTCCTAGGGGGCCTCTAGCAGGGCCAGCATTAGACTTGCTGGGGCACAGGGCAGCAAATCGAAGTCCCACTGCATGGAGCTGAAACCCAGGTCCCTGAGCCCTGCCACCTGGGGCTGAAGCCTGAGCAATGTAGCTTCATGGGGGGGGGGGGGGCCCTGTGACATGTCAGTCGACCACCTATTATTTGATCACTGTTAAATATTGTCAAATATTCCAGCAAGAAGGTCTTGCTGTAGGCAGCCACCTAAATATTTCATTGCATCATGATACCCCGTTAGGCTGGTTAAATGTCATTTTACTACCTGTTTTGCCATCTGGTGGTTGTGGGGCAGGGGGAGGGGAAGAAAGACCAAATAATTGAACATAAAGCCTCTTGATTGCCTGAAATCTTCTACAATATCTTTCTTTGTATAGCAGGCCATAAACCTATGGGGTGGCTTACAAAGCACATTAAACAAGTTAAGACACAGTCCTTGCCCTGAAGAGTTTATAGTCTAAACTGACTAGACAAACCTATAGAAACTAACCAGAAGGCAGTGCGGGAGGGACTTCATTTCATTGTATAGCATTTTTTCTGTGCTAAAATAACTCAGTCAAATCTGGGTTTTTGCTAATTATACATAAATATCTATCTAAGGCTAAGCCAAATGGAGACCATCAGGTCTTTCTCTTTTTGTTACTGTTCTAGTAAATTAGTGCTTTAAAATATTAGACCATTTTTGACATGTGACCATGCTTGACCAATAGTTGACTGATCAATTATTTTTGGACCAGTCAAATGTCCCAACCCTACGGTAAATGAATCTGAGCTTTTGACAGATATGATTATTGCAGTAGAGGAATCTCTCTGGCTAGCTCCCCAGGAAGTTCTGAAAATGCCATGTGTCCCCATAAGAAGCATTAAGATGGATTAAAAGCTGACAGTTTGATTAATGCTGTGCAGCTAATGTCCTTCTACTGTTCCTTCCCTTCTGCAATGGGGCATGCAGGCCAGGTCTGGCATGTGTGCAGTTATCTGCAGCTAGGATGATTGCTAAAGAGTCCTGACTTTTCAGAGTGTGAAATACCCAGAGCTCCGGTAGAGCAATTCAAAGATCCAGACACTTACTTGGATAAGGCATTAAGCATAACCTACATTCTACCTTCTGTTAGGTCCATGCAACCCCACTGGCTCAAATTTCAGATGTGGCACTAACTATTTCCAAAGTGGGGAAAGGCACTATGGCGCTCAAAGGTAGTTAGGCTCCTAACTTCCATTGATTTCAAGAGCCTAAATACTTTGGAGGGTCTGGGCTTAAGTGTGTCTAGAATTAAAAATCCCCCCCCCCCCCCCCAATCAGTCTGGTAGCTGGAAGACAAATGAACTCCTGGTGTGAGGAGGGATGTGGAGAAGAGAGATCAGATCACTAGGTTGGGAAGAGTCAGATTCACACTTTGATTTGCTTGATGCACTTGAGTTCATATTGCCAAGTCCTGCTGCAGGACCAGTTGCTGCTCTGGCCCATTTTGCTAGCAAGGCAGAGCTGTTTTGGGTTGCATACTGCAGAAATTCAGCAGAGACTGAGTGCTGCAACAATAGAGAACATTGACAGATCATATGCTCTTGTTTTAGAACACTGAGGGTATGTCTACACTACGGAATAAGGTCGAATTTATAGAAGTTGGTTTTTTAGAAATCGGTTTTATATATTCGAGTGTGTGTCCCCACAGAAAATGCTCTAAGTGCATTAACTCGGCGGAGCGCTTCCACAGTACCGAGGCTAGAGTCGCCTTCCGGAGCGTTGCACTGTGGGTAGCTATCCCACAGTTCCCGCAGTCTCCGCTGCCCATTGGAATTCTGGGTTGAGATCCCAATGCCTGATGGGGCTAAAACATTGTCGCGGGTGGTTCTGGGTACATATCGTCAGGCCCCCGTTCCCTCCCTCCCTCCGTGAAACCAAGGGCAGACAATCATTTCGCGCCTTTTTTCCTGAGTTACCTGTGCAGACGCCATACCACTGCAAGCATGGAGCCCGCTCAGGTAAGCGTCACCCTATGTCTCCCGGGTGCTGGCAGACGCGGTACGGCATTGCTACACAGTAGCAGCAACCCCTTGCCTTGTGGCAGCAGACGGTACAGTACGACTGGTAGCCGTCATCATCATGTCCGAGGTGCTCCTGGCCACGTCGGCTGGGAGCGCCTGGGCAGACATGGGCGCAGGGACTAAATTTGGAGTGACTTGACCAGGTCATTCTCTTTAGTCCTGCAGTCAGTCCTATTGAACCGTCTTATGGTGAGCGGGCAGGCGATGCGGACTGCTAGCAGTCGTACTGTACCATCTTCTGCCGAGCAGCCATGAGATGTAGATGGCATGCAGTCCTTCTGCACCGTCTGCTGGCAGCCAAAGATGTAAAAGATAGATGGAGTGGATCAAAACAAGAAATAGACCAGATTTGTTTTGTACTCATTTGCTTCCCCCCCTCCCCTGTCTAGGGGACTCATTCTTCTAGATCACACTGCAGTCACTCACAGAGAAGGTGCAGCGAGGTAAATCTAGCCATGTATCAATCAGAGGCCAGGCTAACCTTGTTCCAATAAGGACAATAACTTAGGTGCACCATTTCTTACTGGAACCCTCCGTGAAGTCCTGCCTGAAATACTCCTTGATGTACAGGCACCCCCTTTGTTGATTTTAGCTCCCTGAAGCCAACCCTGTAAGCCGTGTCGTCAGTCGCCCCTCCCTCCGTCAGAGCAACGGCAAACAATCGTTCCGCACCTTTTTTCTGTGCGGACACCATACCAAGGCAAGCATGGAGGCCGCTCAGCTCACTTTGGCAATTAGGAGCACATTAAACACCACACGCATTATCCAGCAGTATATGCAGCACCAGAACCTGGCAAAGCGATACCGGGCGAGGAGGCGACGTCAGCGCGGTCACGTGAGTGATCAGGAGATGGACACAGATTTCTCTGAAAGCATGGGCCCTGCCAATGCATGCATCATGGTGCTAATGGGGCAGGTTCATGCTGTGGAACGCCGATTCTGGGCTCAGGAAACAAGCACAGACTGGTGGGACCGCATAGTGTTGCAGGTCTGGGACAATTCCCAGTGGCTGCGAAACTTTCGCATGCGTAAGGGCACTTTCATGGAACTTTGTGACTTGCTTTCCCCTGCCCTGAAGCGCATGAATACCAAGATGAGAGCAGCCCTCACAGTTGAGAAGCGAGTGGCGATAGCCCTGTGGAAGCTTGCAACGCCAGACAGCTACCGGTCAGTTGGGAATCAATTTGGAGTGGGCAAATCTACTGTGGGGGCTGCTGTGATGCAAGTAGCCCACGCAATCAAAGATCTGCTGATATCAAGGGTAGTGACCCTGGGAAATGTGCAGGTCATAGTGGATGGCTTTGCTGCAATGGGATTCCCTAACAGTGGTGGGGCTATAGACGGAACCCATATCCCTATCTTGGCACCGGAGCACCAAGCCGCCGAGTACATAAACCGCAAGGGGTACTTTTTGATAGTGCTGCAAGCTCTGGTGGATCACAAGGGACGTTTCACCAACATCAACGTGGGATGGCCGGGAAAGGTGCATGATGCTCACATCTTCAGGAACTCTGGTCTGTTTCAAAAGCTGCAGGAAGACTTTATTCCCAGACCAGAAAATAACTGTTGGGGATGTTGAAATGCCTATATGTATCCTTGGGGACCCAGCCTACCCCTTAATGCCATGGCTCATGAAGCCGTACACAGGCAACCTGGACAGTAGTCAGGAGCTGTTCAACTACAGGCTGAGCAAGTGCAGAATGGTGGTAGAATGTGCATTTGGACGTTTAAAGGCGCGCTGGCGCAGTTTACTGACTCGCTTAGACCTCAGCGAAACCAATATTCCCACTGTTATTACTGCTTGCTGTGTGCTCCACAATATCTGTGAGAGTAAGGGGGAGACGTTTATGGCGGGGTGGGAGGTTGAGGCAAATCGCCTGGCTGCTGGTTACGCGCAGCCAGACACCAGGGCGGTTAGAAGAGCACAGGAGGGCGCGGTACGCATCAGAGAAGCTTTGAAAACCAGTTTCATGACTGGCCAGGCTACGGTGTGAAAGTTCTGTTGGTTTCTCCTTGATGAAACCCCCCGCCCCTTGGTTCACTCTACTTCCCTGTAAGCTAACCACCCTCCCCTCCTCCCTTCAATCACCGCTTGCAGAGGCAATAAAGTCATTGTTGCTTCACATTCATGCATTCTTTATTCATTCATCACAGAAATAGGGGGATGACTACCAAGGTAGCCCAGGAGGGGTGGTGGAGGAGGGAAGGAAAATGCCACACAGCACTTTAAGCACAGCACTTTAAAAGTTTACAACTTTAAAATTTATTGAATGACAGCCTTCTTTTTTTTGGGCAATCCTCTGTGGTGGAGTGGCTGGTTGGCCGGAGGGCCCCCCCCACCGCGTTCTTGGGCGTCTGGGTGTGGAGGCTATGGAACTTGGGGAGGAGGGCGGTTGGTTACAGAGGGGCAGCAGTGGCAGTCTGTGCTCCAGCTGCCTTTGCTGCAGCTCAACCATACACTGGAGCATACTGGTTTGGTCCTGCAGCAGCCTCAGCATTGAATCCTGCCTCCTCTCATCACGCTGCCGCCACATTTGAGCTTCAGCCCTCTCTTCAGCCCGCCACTTACTCTCTTCAGCCCGCCACCTCTCCTCCCGGTCATTTTGTGCTTTCCTGCACTCTGACATTATTTGCCTCCACACATTCGTCTGTGCTCTGTCAGTGTGGGAGGACAGCATGAGCTTGGAGAACATTTCATCATGAGTGTGTTTTTTTTTTTTCTTTCTAAGCTTCACTAGCCTCTGGGAAGGAGAAGATCCTGTGATCATTGAAACACATCCAGCTGGTGGAGAAAAAAAAAGGGACAGCGGTATTTAAAAAGACACATTTTATAAAACAGTGGCTACACTCTTTCAGGGTAAACCTTGCTGTTAACATTACATACACAGCACATGTGCTTTCGTTACAAGGTCGCATTTTGCCTCCTCCCACCGCGTGACTACCCCCTCAACCTTCCCCCCTCCCTGTGGCTAACAGCGGGGAACATTTCTGTTTAGCCACAGGCAAACAGCCCAGCAGGAATGGGCTCCTCTGAGTGTCCCCTGAAGAAAAGCACTCTATTTCAACCAGGTGACCATGAATTAGATCTCACTCTCCTGAGGATAACACAGAGAGATAAAGAACGGATGTTGTTTGAATGCCAGCAAACATACACTGCAATGCTTTGTTCTACAATGATTCCCGAGTACGTGTTACTGGCCTGGAGTGGTAAAGTGTCCTACCATGAAGGACGCAATAAGGCTGCCCTCCCCAGAAACCTTTTGCAAAGGCTTTAGGACTACATCTAGGAGAACCACAAATGCCAGGGCAAAGTAATCCTTTCACATGCTTGCTTTTAAACCATGTATAGTATTTTAAAAGGTACACTCACCAGAGGTCCCTTCTCCGCCTGCTGGGTCCAGGAGGCAGCCTTGGGTGGGTTCGGGGGGTACTGGCTCCAGGTCTAGGGTGAGAAACAGTTCCTGGCTGTCGGGAAAACCGGTTTCTCCACTTGCTTGCTGTGAGCTATCTACAACCTCCTCCTCCTCATCATCTTCTTCGACCCCAAGACCTGCTTCCATATTGCCTCCATCTCCATTGAAGGAGTCAAACAACACGGCTGGGGTAGTGGTGGCTGAACCCCCTAAAATGGCATGCAGCTCATCATAGAAGCGGCATGTTTGGGGCTCTGACCCAGAGCGGCTGTTCGCCTCTCTGGTTTTCTGGTAGGCTTGCCTCAGCTCCTTCAGTTTCACGTGACACTGCTTTGGGTCCCTGTTATGGCCTCTGTCCTTCATGCCCTGGGAGATTTTGACAAAGGTTTTGGCATTTCGAAAACTGGAACGGAGTTCTGATAGCACGGATTCCTCTCCCCAAACAGCGATCAGATCCCGTACCTCCCGTTCAGTCCATGCTGGAGCTCTTTTGCGATTCTGGGACTTCATCATGGTCACCTGTGCTGATGAGCTCTGCATGGTCACCTGCAGCTTGCCACGCTGGCCAAACAGGAAATGAGATTCAAAAGTTCGCGGTTCTTTTCCTGTCTACCTGGCCAGTGCATCTGAGTTGAGAGTGCTGTCCAGAGTGGTCATAATGGAGCACTCTGGGATAGCTCCCGGAGGCCAATACCATCGAATTGTGTCCACAGTACCCCAAATTCGAGCCGGCAACGTCGATTTAAGCGCTAATCCACTTGTCAGGGGTGGAGTAAGGAAATCGATTTTAAGAGCCCTTTAAGTCGAAATAAAGGGCTTCATTGTGTGGACGGGTGCAGGTTTACATCGATTTAACGCTGCTAAATTCGACCTAAAGTCCTAGTGTAGACCAGGGCTAACCCTCTGGCGGTGGGGAGTGAGTAAATAGCTTGTCTAAGGAGTGGGAGAACCTTGACTGAGTCAGTGACTTGAGTCACTGCCTTGGGGTGGTAGGAGTACCATTCACATCACCTGGAAGACAGGTGAGCATCTGTTCAGCATTCAGATCCCACTATTCCAAAGCAGAGTGGGAAAATAGACCAGCGTGATTGTCTTGCTTGGAAATATGGCTGTCTGCATGGCTGTGGTCCTAGTTATCCACAAATAATTCAGAAAGACTTCTCAGTGCTTGTCAGCTATTTTTGTAGTAGCTCCAAATCATCAGCAAAAATTAACACCCCCACGTGGAAAGGACATCATGCCACCAGATGAGTCATGTGGCCCAGCATCTACAATGTCCTATGATATTAGGTTTCACCATTAAGCATGAAAAAGCAGGCTCAGGAAGTGGAAGGTCATCCTATTTTCTGGTATTCATGTGCTTCATGAAACGTCTTTAATCCTCAAATGATGTAACTGTGAACTAAGCAAGACAATGCTCTGGGTTTTTAGGTAGAAAGGCATTTGTTTTGGTTCATAAATCCAATCTTTGCACTCACATCACATGAAGAGCCACTTGATCCGAAGTAAAACAAATCTTGGTGTGTGCTCAGTAAAACTGCCGCTGTAAGAATCACTGCGGAGTGGCTGTTCTTTTATCTCCTTTTCTATCCTCTGATGCGTTCTTGCAGTGACCCTAAGAACCCTTACCCATCTCCAACCCTCCCAGTGAATGGCTGTCTCAGCTTCCATCCTTCTAGCTGAGGACTGTACGGGGTGAACTTTTAAAACTGTTATTTAATTGGCTGGTAGAGCATCACATTCTTATTTCACTCCCTTCCCCAGGGATGAGCTTGCTGGCTCCATAGCACTGGCTTGCTGCAAATGCAACAAATACTACAAATAGAACTTGCACTAGACTAAAGGGTCTATTGGCTATGGTGCAGGTTGTGTTCAGGAGATGATCTAGCTGGAAGAATCCACTTAAATACTTCCCTGCTCACCTAAATTAATTTAAACTAATTTCTTCAGTACTGGACACATGCAGTCTGACCATCTGCCGGAGTTTGGCAGACCATTTATTGAAAGGTGGTTGGACTTGCTTACTCCAGCGCTATGTTTAGTCACCAGTTTACTGATCTCCCTTGTGCCATCTTTATCACGGTCTCCAGGGTTCTGGCAAAGCCTAACCCCAGTGTTAATGACTCATTAGCAGAAATACTTCGCAATATCAGCTAAAAGTTTTCTCATGCCTCTGAGCTTTAATGCTGTCTCAACTATGGCATACATTCATGAGGTCTAAAATCTCTTGTAACCTCCACAGTCTAAAACCTCAAACACTTAATCTCACATATTTTGTCTGTTGCATAAGATATTTGAAAGCTTATCTTAATTTGAGGGGAAATCTAACTTGGAGTAAGGCTAGTCCAGATGACAACATTTTAAGTCCTGTTAAAGTGCTGTTGTGCTTTGAGCATTGTTTGTGTATAGTGCATACCAGTTTGGTGGTACAAATGACATTTGCTGTTCATGGTCAGGCCTTCAGGCCACTTAATCTAGTAGCCAGTATCAGAGGATCCAGAATTCATAATACACCTGGTCAGTAGCCAAAGTGTACACATTGCAGGGGCAATTTATTGCTAATTGTCTCAAAGCCTACCTGACTCGGTGAATTGCCCTGATAGGGCTAATCCTCTTGTTTTGCTAAAAATCCGGTATATGAATGGTTCAAGCAGTGCTCGCTGCTGGCTTTAATACCAGCTGCCTGGATGATTTTGCTGTACACAAGCAACAGTAGATTCTAGTATTTTTATAGAATGCCAGGTTAATGCAAACTACAGCCTTTCTGCTGTATCTGCCAGTTCACCTCAAGCTGCCTTTTGCAGCTCCACAGGAACTGAGACCTGAGGACTTCTGCCATCTAATCTCCTCTCTGTCACATCTGGCCTTCATGTCACTTGACTCTGACATCCCTGTAGGTAAAATCAGATATTGCCTATGGGGGGTGTTGTGAGAGTGAGTGTCCATGAAGCATTAAGTGCTATGGATTGTATACAGGTGGGATAAGGACAGGGTGATCAAGGGAGGAGAATACAAGTGGGTGGGGAGGGTGGACAACGGAATAGGGGATGAATAAGATTCCAGAAATGAAAAGAAAGGAGATGTTGCTCTTCAGAGACTGAAAAGTATTGACTATAAAAGCATGGGATAATATCACTTTATTCCTTTCTTGCCTTCCATTTATAGGGCTAATGGATGTAGTGGGGGGTTGACAAGAGAAAGTCCAACTCAAGTGACTCCTTTCTGCTCACCGTTTCCTACCAGATGTCCTATCTTTCCAAGCTCAGGGGTGAGGATGGGGTGGCTGTCTTTGGCACTTACGTTAATATTGCGGGTGACTGTGGATTCTATAGTGGAGGGACTGGAAGAATCTGAATAATGCAATTTGTCAAATGTGCACAGTCTTCCTCTGGCTGGGGACCTGGTGGAGGGCCTGTCCCTGTTGATCTGAAGGAAGAACCTTCAAAACAGCTGTGCTTTGCTTCTCGTGCCCCTTCAGAGGCTGATGGTGGTCCAAAGATGACCTCTGTCCCACCCCCTATAAAATGAACCCACTGCGTTAGCGTGAGCCTTCCCAAGATACTGTGGCCAGCCCTGTGCATGATGGTGACCACAGTGAATGGGCATTGGTGGGGCAAAAGTAGGGTATCTTTAGAGCTGTTTACATATTCACTGCAAAATGCTGCTCTTAAATAACTGACGCAGATAGTCGGAGCATCTTAAATCCAGTTTAGTAATGGACGTCATGTAAAACTCACATAAATGGGATGCAGAGTTCTGAGCCTTTCACGTGGCTTTCCTTTTTAAAGACCAGTCACAGAACAAAACTGCACAAAGCATGATACATGCTGAAATTCCTTAACTGATTATCAACACAACTTTAATCTGGTTCCATAAGAGTGTCGAGTTATTTAATCATTTGAATGGAGTTTAAACCTATTTACAAAGGAAGGAAACAAATGAAACTAACCATTGAACAGGCACCAAATCAAATATCAAAAGTGATACTCGTGACATAAAGAAATCTAACTTTACTAGTTGAGAGGCTGGGTTCATTTTAACAGATCCAGCAGAGCAAAATTCCACTCCCAGTCCCTCTTCAGTTTGAACATTGTGTGCCTGGGGCTTGTAAAATCTTTGGGGCAAGGATCTTATTTTCATATGTATTTTAATACATAGATGCTGGCCTACAGTGAATATTTCCAGACAACTTGCCTGTCTCAGGGCTATTGAGTTAAGGATTTGTAAAATCTCTCATTAAAAGCCCTGGAAATGCTGCTTATTACACCAAAATTACCTGGTATCCTTAACACAGCGGAGGCATATTCAGTCAAGGCATCTTTCCTTTGTCCGCCTATCTATGATCCTTTCTTCATTTGATGCATGCTTATAAAGAAACACCAGACCTTGAACGTTCTTGTCGGAGTCCGCCTGCTGCCTAGGCACATGTCATGCCACCTTGGATGGTAGGTTGGGACTTGGGTTACAATCAGAGGGAGCTCTTGGACACAAGGCTCTGTGTAATCTGGATCTGGTGGAAGTACTTCTCCAATTAGAATAGCTTAAAATCTTGTTGCTTTCTCCAGCACTTTTGCTGTCTGAGCCATGTTACTTAATAGACCCTCCTCCTCTTCCTTATTTTGAAGAAAGAAAAGGAGGACTTGTGGCACCTTGGAGACTAACAAACTTATTTGAGCATAAGCTTTTGTGAGCTACAGCTCACTTCCTCGGATGCATTCAGTGGAAATTTTGTTTGTCTGAGGACAAACAAGCGGAGTCTTGTAGCTCATGCAGTATCCTTTCTCTTCTGGCTTATGCCTGATTGAGTAGTGGCTGAAGGGGAAACGCCAAAGCTGATGCACTGATGTCCATTTGAAGACGCTCTTGTGCCAAATAGGACTTGACAATTGCAAACCACAAGCTATGTCCTCTTGATATCAGATGAGTCCCTGACCATCGTCAAGCTGTAAGGTTCCCTCTGCCCCCTCCCCAGCTTAGTAGAGTCCAGTGCCCTCTTCCAGATATACCTATGACATGCTTTACCTTGAGGGAGCATCCTGTAACCCCCACATTCCTCATTTTTATATAATTGTGAGCTTGCATAAAACATGCCTTGTAAGGTATCCGGGGAAAGGTTATGATCTGCTGAAAGTCATTTCTCTATCCATACATGTATATCATTAATGCATATGAAGTTGAGAATTGTGTTGTATGGTTGTCACTAAAACATGCTGTAAGCTGGGGAATCAGCTAGATATTCGCTCAACCAGAGGATTGCTAAACCTTGCCTGGAGACTAAGCAATGCCCTGACATGCCTGGACTTGTTTTTTCTAAGCATCTGGACTGAGGGTATAAAACACAGAGTGGACACATACTGGGCCCTTCTGCCCCCACCTACACTGCAAGCAACCAGGACTCTGAAGAAGATTGAAGACTCCAACAGAGGAGATTGGCCCAAGTTTAAGGAACAAGCCTGTATATTAAGGACTGAAATATCCAGTGGGGTGAGGAAAAACGGCTTAGTCTAGTTGCTGCCCAGTCTAATAGGGCTGAGAGTTTAGACTGCATGCTTATGTTTTATTTCTTTTGGTAACTCACTCTGACTTTTTGCCTATCACTTTTGTAGTCAATAAATTTGTTTTACTGTTTATCTTTACCAGTGCGTTTGTATGAAGCATGGGGCAGATCTGCTCAGGTCTGGCACAGGCTGGTGTATGTCAACTTTCCGTTACTGAAGTGGTGAAACAATTAATAAACCTGCACTGCCCACCTTGAGCAGTGCAAGACCTGAGGTACAGTGCTGGGAGGATTTGGTTCTAGTGCCTTTCTCTGTGATTAATGAGTGGCTCTGGGAGCATTCATGCAGTATAGCCAGGTGTGGGGCTCTCCATGCTTTTGTGTTGAGTGATCACAGCGCCTGGAGGGGTTTGCTGCTGGTCATTAGCTAGGTATTGAGAGACAGCCCCGGCTGGAGAGCATTAAGGGGGCACAGCGGTCCCACAGTCCCAGCTGCATCCCCAGGGCGATCTCATTACACATTAGTAGCGAAATAGTCTCGATCCATGCAGGTAGGGTTCTTCAGGGGTCAGTGGGCCTCATGTAGATCAGCCTGCAGGATCAATATTATCTCCCTCTTCCAAGCCTGTATTGCTCTTGTCAGTGCTGCTGACATCTGTACCTCCAATGAGCAGGCTTTTCTGGGGCAGTGCAGTTGTACAAACAAACGTAGCCAAGTTGAATCCAGAGATAGAGGTGCTCTCTCTGGCTTTCCAAAGAATCTTTTTAGGGTCTTGTATCCTGCTGTGGCTATGGAATTTGAGAAAAAAATTGCCTTAAATTGCCTTCCATTCTCATTGGAATGAGGATTCTGCTAGATTCTTATCAGGCTTCAACCTGGATAGCTTGTTGCAGCTCGAATACAGGCAGATTAAAGGGAAGCATGTTGTGGCCGCTCAAATTACTGTCTTAGACAAAGCTGCTTATGGCAAAACTCAGAGTTTCTTGTTCTGTTTGTGCCACCTGAGCACCTGTCCTGGCCACTCTGTTTACTTCCGCCGCTCTCGGCATATGCTTTAGTTCATGCTGTCTCTCCTTCCCTAGGTCTGGAACAGCCCTGTATGCAAAGGTTTCCCAGAGCTTGGCTATCCCATGCACTCATCTGTGTTGTGATTTGTCCTTGGTTGCATTAGACTGTAAGCGCTTCAGGGCAGAGAATGGTTGGTGTGAGGAAAATTAGTTTGAACAAGATTCTACCCTCCATTGCTGGCTTGATCAAAGAACGTGTCTGCATTTAGCATGTGTGTGAAAAGTGTGGTGTGAACACTGAGTGTGAGTCAGCATGCTCTTGTTAAAGTGACTGGAGAAGCCAGCTCCGTGTATCAAGCTGAGCCCACTGTACCTGCATGCGCTGAAGCTGGTAGCGCAGTGACCACTAGTTCAAATCCAAAACAAGCACCTCATCGTGCAAAATGGAGCAGCTCCGCCCCAAATACCCTCGAAGGCCAGGCTGTCTGCATCTTCTTAACCTGCTCTACTTGATCAAGTTCTACTTTTTAATAAAGTTACTTCTCACTAAAGGAATTTGATAAAAGACCGAGCTCCCAGGTTCACAAGGGGGCTTTAACTGTGCCAAAGAAAAAAGTTCAGCCTACGAAGAGCCTTCTTCCAGTTTAGCCCTTAGTATGACCAGTGTAAGGATCGCTTGTCTGTTTTGTCTTGTACACTTTAAAAGCTGCTCCGTAACGAGTCCATTGCATCAATGACAGTAAAATCACTGTCTTCCGTGAGAGGGAACAATACAGGTGTGATAAAGCCTAGCCCAAATGTCTGCTTTCTCTTACAGAATGTGAGGATTGACCCCAATAGCATCGCCTTCAGTATGTGGAAAGACGTTCCTGTTCCTTTTTACCTGTCAGCCTTCTTCTTTGAGGTGATGAATCCAACAGAGATTCGTCTGGGAGCCAAGCCAGTGGTGAATCAGCGTGGGCCTTATGTTTACAGGTCTAGTATTGCTATTGGCAGAATCACCTTCATACAAGCTGAGCCAAAATGAAGGGTTCACTGTTAGACTTTTATTCCTGAAGTTCTGCTCCAGCTTGGTGAAGGTTTACGTGGGGCTGAGTGATGCAGATCCAGGGGGAAGAATAGTTGAAATCCATGCCAGGGCTTCTGTCTCATACATCACTGAACCCAGACAAGGCAGGACAGGGAACAGTTTAAGTCGTCTTTTAATCCTCCAGCTCATGGCTGTCAATTAAAACAGAGCTAGCTAAGATGATCAAGGTTGTAAGCAGAGCTGAGCAAACAAGAGAGCAGCTAGGAGGCACAGGAGAAAAATGCACAGTAAAAACTGAAGTCTGAAAGAACGACTTCTCTTTTTTTAAACTTCAGCTGTAATACTTCAGGCCAATATTTTGGTTGCCAAATTGAGGTGCACCCCTTACACTCACTCACTCGCTCTTAACAAGCCTGACTTTTTCCAAAAGTACCAGGCACCTGTCCTCTGAAATCTGGCCTTTTTTAAAGGGAGCAGAAATGTTAAGGAGTACATCCAAAAATCAGTAACTTTTTGAAAATCTTGGCTTTGGTGCGTTTGCAGGGGGAGGCATTAGACCAGATGGCCTTCCATTTGTTAACAGTAATCTTACCAGATGTCCCTGACACAAACTTGTACCCAAAGTCAGTTCAGTAGACCAAGAAAGATTGTGTGGGAAGATTAGCTCTCTTTAATCCCTTTTTGGTTGGGTAGGATTTGGGAGCCTGACTGTATATACACATCGGCGTTGCCGTCCGAACGGGCAAGTCAGCACTCTGCTAAAGCCATGTTGATCACCTGTAGGTTGAGATATCTTAACATGCTTTCAGTTTTGAGTAGGCTTATTATGAGCCTACAAACTGAATAAAGGCAAAGCTGCTTAATATAAGTGTGTGTTCCAGCAGATTAGGATTAATCAAGACTCTTGTCCTTTCTCTGCTGTAATTATTGGGCCTCTATTCTTACCTGGCTCACACAATACGAGGCTTTCTTTTGGGCTTCCACTGATTCAAAGTGGCATAATTAGCTAGTTCTCCAGAATCCCACAACGTGCACACTTTGTGTCACAAACTAAAAACTCCCAGCCCCAGGGGAGCAGGTCTACTGTACTGTATTTGCCACATGAACCTTGAATTGAATCCCGGATCTTAACTTAAATCCGCATGGGAATTCTGCCAGTTGGATGTGCTAGATGTTGATCTAGATGTTGATATCTGCCTTGGGGCGGCGTGGGGAGATTAACTCTTACCATCCTGTCTCCTTTTTGTTGGGCTCCCCAGTGAGTAGGGTTGTGCATTCCTGCCCCTTGTTAATAGCTGTGATTTGCTGAATTTGTGTGAACTGGTAGTAGACAACTCTGTTCTTTTCTCAGATTGGGGGAGGGGACGATATTCAAGTCACACAAGCAGTTTGCATTTGATTGTCAACTGGTTTGGAAGGTAACTAGCTACTAATAGCAAATAGCTGCTGCCATAGATGGGTTCCAGTGTTTCCCAGAATGCACTGATCTTTCAGATTCCTGTCTGCTAGCAACAGAATCTCTCCACTAGCAAAGGGTGTTAAATCAAGTAGCCAGGCACTCTGCTCTTCATCTCAATTCTTGGCCTGATTTTACTTTCTGTTCCCCAGATGACTCCCTTCCTTTATGTTGCATTTCACTCTGGCTTCCTGTTTTTCTTCTCTGCTACATATCCTGCCTCCTCCCCTCTGCTTTTCACTCTTCTGCGCAGGATTGTACTAGAGCTGGCCTTCTGCGCAGGATTGTACTAGAGCTGGCCTTCTGCGCAGGATTGTACTAGAGCTGGCCTTCTGCAGTTCAAGAAGTGCTTCAGGACTGCTCTTTTATATCAGACTGAGAACAGCAGAGAGGTGGCCACTTATAATGGCTATATTCCCACCACAAATCTCATCCCAGACTCCCCATCCCAAAGCCAAATCTCTTGAAATGGTTCCTACAGAATATGTCATGAAGTGCCGGATAAGCACCTACTCCTTTTGCAGAAGAGAACCTAATAGCAACTTCAGCCATGGAGTTAATGAAGCCAGAACTGAAAGGGCACTCGTGATGTGCTAGCAAAACCTTAGCATGTTGTGTGAGCTTTACTCTGACTCCTGCAGCATGGGGGTTGGAGATATGTAATCTGGAGTTGTTGGAGAAAGTCCCCCAATGACTACTTATGCCTGGTGTTTTTTTTGTTTTTTTTAAAATAGAGAGTACAGGTTTAAAACCAATATAACGTTCCATGATAATGGTACAGTTTCCTTCCTGGAATACCGGAGGTTTTACTTCCAGCCAGACCTGTCTCACGGGATGGAAGAGGATTACATTGTTGTGCCAAACATCCTTGTGATGGTAAGACTACTTTAAACTCCGGAGGGGTTTTACTTACTCTTGTGTCTGCAGGGGTTGGGAGTTACTCTGCTGCAGTACCCTAAAATGACACTCTGCCAGCCTGCCTGGCAAAGGCTGTGCGTTCCCCTGCTTAGACGATAGACACTAGACTTAAGCAAGGACCGGCTCCATATGGCTGCTGTGGCCTACAGCAGTGCTGCTCAAAATGGTGGTCCACGGACTGGTGCCGCAGACCGGAGCCATCGGCTGCTGGTCTGCGCGTACATTGGGGGGGGGGGATTGCTGGTCCCCCACATCAGAGAGCTTGAGAAGCACTGGCCTACAGGACATGGGGAACTTGTTTCTTTTTGGGGGAGTTTTGATAGCTTTGCACAGTGGTAATTACCTGCTCTTGGGTAAGCAGGAGGGGTGATTGAGCAAAATGTGGCTCCATACAGGTATAAAGGCATTCAGTCAAGACACAGATGATGGAGGGGGGCAGCCACAAAACCCAGAATTGAGCAGTCCACCTCAGAAAATACTGCCCTGTTCATCCCTACTTCCAAAACTTGGGGGAAGTGAGGGAGGGGGGTGTTTACCTCCACCCTTTCGCAGGAGTGAGCTATTTAGGCAACTAGGAAAGTGTCCAGAATGGGGTATGTTTTTGGGGGGCAGGCTCAGTTCTCAAGTAGATGAGGGATATTGTATTAAACCAATGGTGTGTTGCAGCCAGCGCTGAGGTAAAGCAGCTGGGGGATGGGGGGAAGCAAGCATCAAGTCTCTCTTCAGCAAAGCTCTTGGACAATAAAAGAGCCTCTACTCACACCATGTGGTACTGGAGCATGTACCGAAAGCGTCCCAATAGCACTTCAAACTGTCCCTGGTGGAGCTGGGCCTCCTCCACAGAGGACTCCTGAAAGTACCTTGGATTGTGATGATTGGTGACCTTGTTACAATGTGATTGCTGAGTGTCACTGGGTTTTGTTTTTTTCTAAAAATCAAACAAGTGTTTCCAGGGAATTGATGTGGGGGTGGGGAATGCTGGCTTTGGTTCTCTAACCTTAGCTAACCTGGGTTGAATTTAGCTTGTGACCATGTAAAACTAGGGGTCACATGGGGTTTGAATGAGAATTTAGCAGAACTCGAAGCAGAAATTATTCCTGTGTATCCTGTGCTTGCAGTGGGAGGTAACTGCAAAAGGCTCGAGGTGGGGGAAACACTCTGGCTTGAGGAATCCATCCTGGAGCTTCAGACCAGCTGGCCAAACAATGGAGCTGACACCCACTTTCCCTTGTTACCATTCACTTCCTATACCAAATGGCATCCTGGTATTCCCTGTCTGAATCTCTCTCTCTACCCTAGGGGGCAGCTGTTATGCTGGAGACGTTACCTCAGTTTTTGAAGATGTTAATAAGTGGCGCACTGGCTGGCTTGGGACAGGGCGCTTTTATGAACCGAACCGTGGGAGAGATCATGTGGGGCTATGACGACCCTCTTATAGACGTGCTGAACAATTTTATGCCTGGTTTGATCCCTTTCAAGGGGAAGTTTGGCTTATTTGTGGATGTAAGTAAACCCGTGCTTGGTAACTTTAAAACCAACTCTTAGGCTACCCCTCTGCCAACATAGGATTGTTCATGCAGGTGAACGTTGCCCACAAGGCCACGGATCTCATAGCTTCTTGAAAGAGATGGGTTAAGTTTTGCTGTGTTCACGTCTACACTGCTTGGAACCCTGCATCAAAGCATTGAAACAGTAGTTCATTTAGCCTCCCATATTCCTGTACCACATTATCTGTGTCTTGCATATAGGGGACCTGATGCACAGTCTTGCTTGAGGTCCCATAGTAAGTCTGTGCCAAGATTGGGGATGGAACCCTGGAGTCCTGACTCCTATTCCCCTTCTCTAAATGCTAGGCAGCATTGCCCCAGCAGGGGAGGAACTTAAAATGTCCCTAGGCATACCTCAAAGGAGTTAGTCAGCAAAGTCTTTACTAACCTGGTTAGTCTTCAGAAAGTGTCCCCAGAACTAAGCTTAGGAATGTAGCGATGTTGCCACATGCTGTCATCTTGCTGCATAGGATGGGTCCAGGGAAGTTGTTGTTCTTCTTTCTTTTGTACAGTTTAACAACTCGAATACAGGAATGTTCACAGTGTATACAGGGGCCACAGACATCAATCAAATCCACATTGTGGATACGTGGAATGGATTAAAAAAGGTAAATGTACCCTTGCTTTCTAGGAAGCAACTCTAGCTTTCTAAAAAGACACCTCTTTGCCTAACATCATTCTGCTAACCAAGTCAAGAGCTCTTTTTATGGCTGACCAATTTTTTTTCTGAAGCTAAAATGGTGCCTGATGCTAGACAAAGGTCTAAGATGGGTTCTCAAATTGTGGGTTAGGAACCCAAAGTGGGTTGGGATCCTGTTTTAATGGGGTCGCCAAGGGTGGCTTAGGCTTGCTGGGGCCCAGGGCCAAAGTCGGAACCTCGTTGCCCAGGGCTGAGGGGTTCAGCCCTGAGTGGCAGGGCTCAGGTTACAGGCCACCTGCCTGGGGCTAAAGTCCTTAAATGTTGAGGGAATGGACTTCCTCTTGGTGTTGGATGGGAGACAAGGTTTACATGACACTCTTTTGAAGGGTCTCTTTTTAGTTTGAGCTCTCTAGACTTCTTTGAACTGCTCTGTTGCTCACCAGGTAGAACTGCTGGAAGACTATTTTTGAAGTGGAGGATGAAGAACAAGCGAATAACTTAGGGCTAAAATGTAGAGGAAACTGTTAGCTTGGCTGTTTGGCTAACGTAGTTGTCAGTCTGGCTTTTAAATTCCTCTTTCAACTTTTCTTGCAGTTGAATTACTGGCGGTCTGATGAGTGTAACATGATCAATGGGACTTCTGGAGAGATGTGGCCTCCTTTCATGACCCCTTCCTCTTCTCTAGAGTTTTATAGTCCTGATGCCTGCCGGTAAGATTAGCTTACATTGTCTTATATGCTGCATGTCTATCCACATGACTGGAAGTGCAAAGTCTTCAGCTTTAGGATGCAAGTGGGTGGAAGATGTATGGTCTTGCTTAGTGAAATAGCTATTTTCATTATAACTCACCTGTCCTCTAAAATAACACTGATTTGTAGAACTAAACTTCAGCTACCATCCAGTGTTCAAGGTGGAGTTCTGAAGTGATCTCAAATATTCAGAGTGCAGTTGTTTGTCTGATTGGGCACGTCTTACCATCAAAAGATCTGCTGCTCTCAAAAAATGAGTCTGCACTGGTCTACTATGCTAATTGCGTTACTAGGTAGCAGTTGCAATGCAAAACAAGTTCTTGCTATGACAGCAAACAGAATTGAAAATGTTTGGATTTTTTAACTTTTTCCCAGTTACCATGCAAACTAGCTCACTAAGCCAAAGGCCGTCTTACAAGAGAAACGTAACATCTGTGTGTGCAGAAGGCATTAAGCAATACCAAGAGAACTTAGTGCTAAGGTCACAGGGTTGGGCACCCTAGTAATTAAGAGTCCCAAGACTTGGGTTGTGAGAATCAAGCAAGGATAATTTGTTGGCCTTCTCTTTCTCTAACAAAGCAGAAGGTCATCTTCCAAGGATGAGCAATATCCTGCAGGCCAAAGTAACCATCCGTTTCTCTTGGAGCTCCATGCCACGCAGCGGTCACCACTCCCCTCCGAATAAATAGATCGCTCCGCATATGGAAGCCTGTGGAGTCTCAAGTGCTCCAGTCAAGTCATAGTGCTGTGGGTCCCACTAAGGAAATGACATCGGTCACTTCCAGTTCAGTCCCCTTGCCTTGTTCTCATGCTCTTACAAACTGAAATTAACACCACGCCTATACAGAATGTTTCCCCAGTGCCTGGCATGGTATTTATATGAACCTTGCAGGCTGCTGTCTGTAAGGATCACCTGCCTTTCCTGCAGGAGAAAAAGCTTGGCTTCCTAGAAGGGAGAATGCAGGGTTAAGTACTTAGTCTCCAGTCAAGAGGTCAGTAACATGTTCTGGGATAGCAGTACTCGGAACCAGACAAGAGAGGAGCCCTGCCACTGGAAGGACTCCGACTCCTAGAGACCTGGGTGAAACTACATGAGGAAGGGGGCATGGAATCTTCTCTGCATCCCTGTTCACTTTCCTTGAGTGCAGCAATGTATTCTTTCCTGATTCCCCTCTTACCAGAGTGCCCCATAGACTTGTTTGTTTGTGCCACTGCTTAGGACCCCTGATAGAAATGCCCCAGATGCAACAGGGGTGAGAGCCTTCTCTTAAACTTGAGACTAAACAAGAGAGAGCAGATATGGCCCATCAAATAGTTTAGTGACACCACAAAGCAGTTCATCTGCACCCCTTAGTTATCTGTAAGAAGAGCTGTTTCCTTCTCTCTGATATTTCACTGTAATCCCTCTAGATCCATGAAGCTAGTGTATGAGCAGTCTGGAGTATTTAAAGGGGTGCCAACCTATCGATTTGTGGCTCCGAAGACTTTATTTGCCAACGGAACAGATTATCCTCCAAATGAAGGTTTCTGCCCCTGCAGGGAATCTGGAATCCAGAATGTCAGCACCTGTCGAATGAGTGAGTCTTGTATGTCAGTGTCTGTCCAATAGCAGCTGGAGACAGAGCTATTATGAAACACAGTCCATTCCCTTTGCATTGCGGGGAATGCACCCTAGGCTACTCTACTGTGTTGGCTAGGCTAATCTCAAGCCATAAGCAGTAGTTCTCCCATCACTCCCTTGAGGCAAATCTCTTTGTGGGCTTGCTACTGTTTAAGTAATACAACTAGTTACCAATGGCAGCATGTCTGGGGAATTCTGACTGTGTAGCACTTTTCCCCATGCTGTGCCCCCAGTGTAAGTAAAGTAAGGTGTAAGGAAGTGGGGAGTAGGGCCTGAAGCTGTAAAGCAAACCAAAAAAAAAATAAAAAAATCAAGAACTGGTTTTAGGATATTGGCAGTCACTTTAGAATGACGACAAATGTAGATCTCTAAAGCTTATTGAAAATAGGGGACAAAATGCTTGGTTTTTGCTCCAAGCAGTTATGCTGGAGCTCTAATAATTTATAAAATGGGCACAGTTCTACTTCTACTGCTTTTTTAAAAAAAAAAATAAAATAAAAATCATTCTAGGCTGTTGCCTTGCCTGATGGCCCAAGAAAAATAGTCAACAGGTCTTAATTTGAGATTGTACCACTGTTGATGGGCTGTACAGACTATCTTTCGGCATGCCACCTCTGGCAATGCTTGTAGCCCATGTAATCTGGTTTTAAACCTGCTAATATCCAGATCATAACAAGAACCCAGTGAATGTTGCCCTCCAGAACCAAGCCTTTTACTCTTGGCTTGTGCTGTGTACAGAGATGGCATGGGTCCATAGGCTATACAAAAGCCCCTTCGTTGTATCCTGAGCATCTCCAGGGGATTAGCAGTAAGGACGGATAAATTTTCATGCAAGGTTTTTGTCCTATAGTCAAGTTGTACATATCTAACCTGATAGGGAGGGGAAATAGTTAAGCACAATTGGGAAGAGAGATGTATCAGTTGGGCACGCACAATTACCCATGGGTGTGAAGAAGCTAAACTGAAGCCCAATCACCTTTCAGCTGTTGCTCTGGAGAACAGAAGGCCCCTGTCAGTTTTGTGACACCTCTGGCTTCATGATCTCCAAAGGCATAGAAGATGCTGGACAATACAGATGAGTTATTAAATCAGCATGGATAGTGAGAAGTAGTAGGATTAAGCTGCAGCAGGGAAAAAGTAGGTTAAGTATTAAGAAATTTTAAGCTTCACTAAGCAATGGAATAAACTGCTGGGAAAGGTATGGAAATCTCCTTCCTTCACGCTCATCTGCCAAAGTAGGCTTAGGTCTGATGTCATTCTGCCCAAATCTGGGGCATGGGGTGATGAGCTGTGGGGGGCAGGGGGAAGCAGACCCTCAAGGATCTGGCTTGCAACACGAAAGATCTCATGTTGGCATTTCTTTAGCCAGTAACTCCTATAAATAAGCACATTCGTGCAAACCCTCTAATGTGACTTAACTCTGTTCAGATGCACCAGTGTTCATATCCCACCCGCACTTCTACAATGCTGACCCTGTATTGGTGGAAGCCGTCGATGGATTACATCCCAATAAGGAGCAGCATGGGCTCTTCCTTGACGTTCATCCGGTGAGCTAGCTTCAAGTCTCATGCAGGCTGTTTCTTGAGAGAGTGAGACTCTAGATGCTTTTCTGTCTAGGCTCTGCACAATGAGGTGTCTGGGAATGTTATTTTCAGTGTAAAAAGAAAAGGAGGACTAGTGGCACCTTGGAGACTAACCAAGTTATTTGAGCACAAGCTTTCGTGAGCTACAGCTCACTTCATCGGATGCATTCAGTGAATGTTTTTCCACTCTAAGGTGCCACAAGTGCTCCTTTTCTTTTAGCGAATACAGACTAACACGGCTGCTACTCTGAAACCTGTCATTTTCAGCGTAGGCTCTCAACAGAGCTGCGCATTGGCTGCCCGTCAACTTCCTCATGCTCTGGCACTAAAACTGCTGCCACAAGACTAGGTTCCATAGTACAAGGATTTTAAATGGTTATTGCTGAGATGTGTTTAGATAAAATGGCTGTAAAACCATAATTAAAACTTTCTGATCTACTTCCAGAGAATTGCAAAATACAGCGTGCCAGATAGACATAGCACCAGCATAATTGCGTTGATGGCTCTGGCTTAATGGCCCCGCTGGGAATGACTTCTCACCCTGCTAAGGGGCTTTTCAAAATTAGTGAATAAAAGTCTAATATGTACTAAAGAAATAGAATAAATGAGGTTCAAACCCTCCCCCGTTCCTCACTGCACATCGAACCTCACCAAGATCCTGCACTTTGCTGTATCTAGTCAGAACTTAGCTGTTCTCTTGCACGGTCTGTCAAGACAACATACAGGTCTTACAAGAGCACCAGCTAATCCTGGAGGAAATACTTACCTGGAGCTGACCGCTAACCTATTGTAGTGGGTGAAATGTCTTCCTTTTCCTTAGTATCTGGCAGTAAGACTCTGCTCTGTAGTGCAAACAGGAATGCTATCCATGAAGTTACAGAGCAAAGCCATTTGATGCTGTGAGAAGTAGCCCAGTAGCATACGCAAATGTACAAACAGGGCACACTTCCAAGTGATTGTGCAACAGCTAGAACTGTCAGTGACCTCCTGACAGGCTGCTGTCATTTAAAAAAAAGGGAGGAATAAATACTTTTTCTGCATCCTGCACTTATTGCTATTGGACCCCTTTCAACACACTTTTGGACAAGCCTATCCTAAATCTTAAATTTTGTATCCAAAACTTTACCCCCAGAAGGTTATCTTCCTTATTCTGTTCCCTTCTGGTTACTAGCTTTTGGCTGGCTTCTCTTGTGACTGTTCTATTTCTCACCTGTTTCTCTTCCACTTCCAATGTAGACGTGGCACCTCCAGCTTGGTAGGCTACCAGGACCATCCTAAAGTCTAGCTGCTGTTCTGGATCCTGTATTTTATAGGGTTTCCCCAGGTAACAAGCACCCAAGGCACGCTCAGTAAAGTGTGGTGGGTTTTTTGGTAAGCTCCAGAGAATGCAATTTAAGGATTTCCTCCTGACCAGCAACCATGGGACCTGCAGAGAGTGCAGTGGTGCTCTTACCAGAGGTTGGGTTGCAGGGCAATAAAGCAATCTTGAACACATTAAGGGGCTGTGTTCTGACTTCTAGATATCACTTGTAGAGCTGTTTTAAGCCTGCCTATAGACGAATGCACAGGCTTAAAATAAACAACCAAAACAATAGCTCTCATGCAAATGTCTTGTCAATCTGCAGGGATAAGGAGGGGTAATAGATGTTCTAGAGCTAAGCACGCCATGTTTTTACAATATTGGGCTGAGGTAAGTGTACTTTGGCTCTTTAAAAGGTAAAGATTAATTCTCCACCCTCCGCCCCCAATTACTTGCTAATCTGTGTAGATCATAAAATAAAGTCCATGGCAATAAAGGCTTAATTAAAATAGCTGTAATAAACATGAACTGTAGAGATAAAACCTCAGTACTGCACAATTCACAAACCGTTCTGTCGCTTTGCACTACAAAGCTATTGAAGGTTAGTAGCAGAGGAGTGGGAAAGGCTGGGGATGGTGGGGAAGATATTTAATAGTGTATGGGTAGCATAATACTCTTAAACAGGAAGCTGTAGTGATGTTGCAATCGTGCTAAAGCCTTAATCTTGTTAGCTTTAACTCTCCATAGTAACATCATTTTGACAGATGTTTTGATATTGCAACAGTTTGTAGCCAGACACCTGTCAGTCATCCTCATGGATGTTAGCACAACTGTGGAAGTAATGTGAGTAAACTGCTTGAATCAAAGAATGAAACATTGTGTGGGTGGGCATTCGCTTTTTGTGCCTCTTACCACCTTGACACTTAGTTGTCTGCAGGGCAATATCCTCATGCTCTTAAACTTCAAAGCAAGCTGAAGTGGCACTAAAACTATCTTCATAAGTTACACTAGGATAGAAATGCCCGATTTTTTGATTGTTCCAGCTTGCCTTTAGGCCTTTGAGTGCTAGAGTATAAGTCAGTTATTTGGCCTTCTAGAGTTGCTGTGTGCTAACTTGAAAATATTGGTCTGCTACAGCTCCACCTAGTGTTTCTCTGTTAGAGTAGCAGCCGTTCTTATGTGCCAGCTTTTGTTTTGTCTTGTGATTTGAGGAATGGTTTGGTTGCCCACCTTGGAGGACCCTTTCAAGTATCTTCTGAAAGCAGAGTTCTTCTGCTAACTCATCAGATTTCCCAGAAGAGGCTGTTACGATCTTCCTAGACAACTGTTCTGTCTTCTGAATCTTGACTCGACTGCCACACCTCTTTGTCTCTGCTTAAGCACTCCCCGTAGCCCAGGCTCAAAGTGAAAAACAATGATACAGGTTGCCTCCTAAGACAAGGTCTTCCTCAGAGCCGTTTACCCTCTTTCTGGTCGCCTTCCCTCGCCTCTTTTGTATACACTGTGTGCTTTCACATGTTGCAATTCTTTGTTAGTTGTTTTTTTTGAAGCGCTTTCCTCTACATGAACACCAGGAGGTATTGCTGAGAAGTGCTTGGTTTCCTGTTCTAATGCAGGTCACGGGAATTCCAATGAACTGCTCCATCAAGCTGCAACTGAGTCTGTATATGAAGAAAGTCTCTGGCATAAGGTAAGTAGCTTGCTCTGAGGATGTCCAAGAGGCATGTGGCTTACATGCTTGAAAGTTAAGGAGACTAACTTCACAAATGTAATGCTGTTTGAATAGCTTCTTTGTTATAATTCTTCGGGCTCCAAAGAAACAGCTCTATTGTAGTACAATCTGTTCAGTCTAATCCCATTCCTCAGTTTCATATCAGTTGTTAAACCTCAACTTGTCAAGATATTGTCATAAACATACCTCACAAAGCATAGTGCCTTCTCTGTCTGAGAGAAAGACATTTGGTATCTTACTGCTCAGCTGAGCTCATGAACAGACAAGCTCTACGTGGTTTTTCTCTTTTTAACACACCATATGCAGATATATGCCTCTTCAATTGGCTTTCTTCTTTAGCTTGCTTTAGCTATTTGTGTGGATGACACCTCTGTACCAGTTCATGGCTATGTCTACACTGGACTCCTATCAACATGGCTGTGTTGGTCAGGAGTGTGAAGAGGTGTGAACCCTGACACAGCTATGCTATCAGAACTCCAAGTGCAGATGTGTTTATACTGGCAAAACTGTACTCTTACTAGTGTAGCTTGTTTCACTTGGGGAGGGGGGTGGTTTCTATACTGGTGCAAAGTGCAGTTTTGCTTTTACAGTTGCATCCATGCTGGGAGATACACTGGCAAAGCATTTCTAGGGTAGACATAAAGCCGCAGGCTGATGTTAGGCTAAGAGCTTGGAATGTAGCAGTGCCTAGTTGTGCAATAGTCTGTGTTCTGATGGCCCTGTTGCAAACGAAAATTCAAAGTAGACTCCCTGGGTCAGATTCCTAAAATGCTGTGTGCTCACAATTGCAGTCAGCCTTCCAAAAACATGCTCCTACCACTCAAGTATCAAAACAAGTGGTCAGACTTCCAAATGGGTTCTGAGCTCTTAAAATCTGGTGCTATAGTACTTGGAGCAGTAGGTTACTTGCTCTTGGAGGAGGAGGTAAACTTGCTCTCTCTCAACCAGTTTTATTCCAGCCTCTAACAATTACCTGAGACAGTAACACTATTACCTACACTTTCAGTACTCCATAGGTTACCAGAATGCATTACAACTACTCTTGGATTAAGCACAGAGGTTCCCATTAAACTCAATGCTTGGAAAGTGATTCCTATGGGAATTCTAAGGGAAGAACAGTGGTATTTCAGATACTACAGTGATATCTGGGAAATGCTGACTACTTATTAAACATCAACTAAAATTCAAGTTCTTCTCCTAAAAACTAACAACTTTAAAGTTTGCATCTGTGAAGTTTAATCAGACCTAATATTGCATAGAAAGAATTCACTGAAATGGGAGGGGTGGGGGAAATTACCAACTCTTTGCATTGTCTTCATGCCTGTAAAATTTTGAAATGTCTAGTAAAAACTGACCAGCTCTTTAGAAACCATTGGAGTATAATGCTGGTCTGTGTAGATTGACTGTGTGATTATAAATATAAGTGTGAACTTTTCTTTCTGTTCAGTCAAACGGGACAGATCAAGCCAGTTGTCTTGCCTATACTTTGGTTTGCAGAGGTGAGTTGGATTTCCTCCTCTTGGTTGGAAAAGTAACGTTAACCATGCAAAGTCTGTACTGCAGAGGAGGAAATTTAGGGGCAACTGGAAGAAGTAGATGGCTTGTGATGAGCAGCAGTGTGGGAAGGGACTAGAAGGGCAGCGTTACATGTCTCTACTGGAGAAACTTCAACTGGAGTAGAGGTCTAAGCTGCACAGTTCTTAACTGGTAACTTTGCATAAATGGATTAGAATCACTTTGTTCAACATTTGGCTGCACACTTCCTGACTCAGACTTGCAATTTGAGCCATTAAACTCTTCTGTCCACTTCCGTATGCGTTTAGAAAGCATCGGTGATATTCTATCTTAACTTCTTGGTCTAGGTCTCCCAAGTTAACACAGATGGGCAAATACCTACCAGCTGTGCAAGCTGGAAGAGCATGCTGAGTATTTGTCACTTAACGAAATGAATAAAACGTGACTGTCGCTGGCCCAAACACTTTAGACCCTGCTGTCTAGGCATTTCTTGCCACCAGGAGTACTACTTGTAGTGCAAGTCCCTTCTGTTTCTGTTTCCTTCTTCTGGCAGCTTCTGTTTTACAGACTAGCATTTATTTCCTTGTGGCCTGTTAACGTCTTACGCTTCCCTGAATTCCTCTATATACCGAAATAAGTTTTCCAAGCCAGGCTTTAGAGGCAGTGGGGACACCACTAATACAGAGTCTCTGTGCTGTGAAACTGCCACTGAAAACTACTCTCTTCTGGGCAGAGCGGAGCCATTGAAGGTTCAGTCTTAAAGCAGTTCTACACCAACCTGGTTCTGATCCCATCTGTGCTGGAGTACGTGCAATATATCTGCATCGGTCTGGGTGTCGCTTTGGTTGTTGCTGCCGTTGTACTGGAGGTGAAGAGACAGGTAGGAAAAAGCAAACGGCAAAACTCCTGACTTAATCAACTGATGCCAACTTTCAACCTAATCCAGAAATTTCTGATTTTTCACTTGTAGTGCTACTTAATCCAATGTAAGATTGCTGATCTTTTAAGTAAGATGTCATAGCTTGATGGTCACACGCCCTGCTGCGAAGTAGGCACTAGGGGGCATTGCTCACCTCTGCTCACTTCTAACTCTTAACACCTGAAAGACTTCAATAAATGAGTGGGTCTTTTGGGCTGACACTCTGACCAATGAGGCGTCTTTGTTTTGTATCTTCCAGCCCTGCCTCCAAATTCCTCATCAATGTTCCTACAAGCTATTTCTGCCATGTGATAGGTGTGGGAAGGTCACTCTCCCCCTTTTTTTTTTTTTGGTCTGACCAGAGCAAGCATTGAAGTAGCCACTGATGCTTGTTAGTTAATTATTGCTTGAATGGCTCAAAGTATATGAACAGTTCCTTTCACTAGCTAAACCCCAAGCTTATTCTCCAGAAGTCTGGCTTATTATACATGGTGTCGTGGCAGTTGGTCCCAGGATATTAGCCAGAGAAGGTGGGTGAGGTAATATCTTTTATTGGGCCAACTTCTGTTGCTGAGAGAGACACACACCAGCTTTCAAGCTCCCACGGAGCTCTGCTTCAGGTGACTTCAAGGTCAAAAGCTTGTCTCTCTCTCTTCCTAACAGAAGTTGGTCCAATAAAAGATATTCCCTTGCCTAGCTGCTTCTTAGAGCTGACTGACATCTCTATTTAAGATCACTCAGTGCCTTCGCAGTGGGGTTTGCTAAACCACATAGCAGTCTGGACTGCAAATACTTTCTGTAGGGGCTGTGATCCTTTGCAGTGGGTAAAATAGTCTGGAACAGGGCCAGGAGCTCACTGTGTTCAATGCAGCAAGCTAACAAGAAGAGGGTAAGCTGCTTTCTCCCTCTTCTTTCCTGGAACCCTGATTCCTATTCTCCCCCCAGTACCAAAGGCAGCAGTATGACAGTAGTTCAGATTCTAGACTTCAGAATCCATTGCTGGTTTCTGCTGCATTTAGCAACTTTAGGATAGTTCTACACTGAAGTTTGTTAGGTCAACTTGCAGCCACCACAGTAATTACTAGTTGTGCATGTCCACTCTACCTTCCTTGGGTTGGTGGTGCGCATTCTCACCAGGAGCACTTCCACCAACCTAAGAGGGGCAGTGAGGGGAGCTGAGAGCCCACCAGCTCCTGATAGGCTACCCTCCCCACCGCTCCATTCCCAACTGGGAGCAGGGGCCAACCCATGTAAGTTAGCGTTTACACAGACACTGTGTCATCCTAACTGCACCGAAGTAAGCCTCTCATGTAGGTGGAATAGTTTTGCTGGTGTAGTAAGGCACTTACATGGGTGGGACAAGGCTGTAGTGTAGACCCGGACGTAGTTAAGTCAATGCAAGGCAGCTTACGGCGATCTAACTGTAGTGTAGACCAGGCCTTAGTGACTCAAGCCAGCTCCTAAGTTCCTAAGAAGTCTGTTAACCAGTGTACACTTGCAGTAGTTCCTCTCAGGTACACTTAAGGCAGGAAAACTTTCTGGTGCCCTTTGTCTTAGGGTATGTCTTCACTACCTGCCAGATCGGCGGGAAGCGATCGAGCCAGCAGGGATCAATTTATCGTGTCTAGACTAGACACGATAAATTGACTCCTGAGTGCTCTCCTGTCGACTCCTATACTCCAGTGCTGCGAGAGGCGGAGTTGACGGGGGAGCAGCAGTAGTCGAGTCACTGCGGCGAAGACGCCACTGTAAGTCGATCTAAGTATGTCGATTTCAGCTACGTTATTCACATAGCTGTAGCTGAAGTTGCATAACTTAGATCGATTCTTCTCCCCCCAAGTGTAGACCAGGGCTTAGGGAAGATCATCAAGGTGTGTTGAGAATCTGTGCTGTTTACTCAGAGAGCAGCATATAGGGCACTTCAACATGAGTGGCTTTGGGACTTATAGCGGCATTATGGGGCAGTCTCACTCCCTTACTGTGCTGGAGTAATCTTGAGGATTGCTGTGCAACATGAGGATAATGCAGGAGAAAAGATGCAAAAAAAACTTTAAAAACAAACCGTTGATAGTGACGTCTTTCAGCTTTGGCCCCAAAATGTGCACCTGAAAAGACTCCAAATAGTCCATGTGTGCTTTAAAACAGCCTCCTGGTTATTGACCAGCAAGTCGCGCGTGTGTACATACTTCTCCCAACTAGCTCATTTGAATCTGGCTTAAAACTCGTTGTTTTGGCTCAACTCGCCTGTGATTGAGCTATCCGCAATGTTAGCGCAACAGATGCCCAAAGCAGATCATACTTTACCCTCCAGTCCTTAAATCCTTGAAACAATCATGACTTATGCATACACTAAAGAAATGGCTAGCTTTTCCTTATCCCACTTATCTTAACTGCTGATATTCAAACCCATTTTAACTAGTTGCCCAGGTTTTCCAAGTAGTAAATAATTGGATTTAAACCAGGCCACACCACAGCATAATTGATTTTGGCATATTATTTCCAAATCCCTTTGTTGCAAAGTGAGCGTGGATGAACAATTCCGAAGGAATACTGGGTGTGTGTGTAATCTTAAAGCTAAGCCATTTACTGTATACTGAAACTGATTCACTAGTGTTTGATTCACTTGATGGTTCTCTGAAGTGATTTAGATTAGTAAATTAGCTGGGATAAATGATGATCAAAACTATTGCCCAAGTGACTGACCTGTTAGTAGCGAGCTCCATTATGTGAAAAGCAAAGTGCTGTTGTTCCTTGTCATAAAGTGGGAACCACATGATCGTTGACTTTGATTGTTGTTTAACAATGAGTGTAATTAACCATAGGAAATTGTAACAAGGGTTGTGGGTGGGTTCTCAATTCCTGGCATCCTTTAAATCAAGGCTGGATTTTTTTTTTTTTTGGAGATGCTGTAGTTTGAAAGGAAATATTTTGGGGCAGTTTCTATGGCCTGTGTGATATAGGCAGTTAAACTAGATCTGTGGTCCCCTCTAGCCTTGCAATCTATGAAACCAGAAGCTACTCCACATTTACACTGGTCTGAGACTTTACCCCCTGCTTCTGCACCCTTAGATGGAGATGGGGCTGTGAGCGCAGAGCAAGGAACCCAAGTTAATTCTGTAGGGAAGACCAGCCCAAAGAACTTCCTGTGGAGGGTGTTTATGCAGGGCAATTGCAACCAGTGTATTGCTGTCAAATACACTGGCTCACAGCTCCTTCCAGTGGCCACTCTGCAGGAGTTGGCTTTAACAGGGACACCACAACAGACCCTAAGCCGTGGGTATCCTCTACAGGGAGCACTCAATCAATGGGGATTCAGTACAGGGTTAACAAACTCCAGTTGGCCACTTGCATGAATGGAGGCCTCTGGTAACAAACTGAATACCGATCTGCAAAAGAGAATCCTAGGCACAAGGCACTTGCAATTATCCATTGGTGAGCTAAGTAGTGTTGCCAGCTAAGCCACAACTGAGCCTATATTGGTGCTATACAACCAAATGCAACTTCAGGAAACTTTCTTCTTCTTCGCTAAAAAGTGAGTTAACAAAAATCACAGCAGAGAACCTGGAAGTGGCCCTATAAATCTGTAGGGGAATATTGCTGAGCATTTAGGATTATGTAACTCTATAGTGATCAATAGATGCATAATACAAACTGCAACACAGGTCAAAATAAATGCTGCATTTAAGGTGTATTCTTGATCTAGTGAAGGGTTAATGATCAGCTCTTAATAGATTGCTTAATCAACAACAGTCCTCCCTCTGAAGAGCCAGAATGCTCTTCACTGAGCACCTGAGCTAAGGCAAAGGCTCTAAATCCATCTGTGATCCATTATGAAATCTCCCTAAATTCTTGCAACTGCATATAAAATGTACTTCATTTCCCATAGCAGCTTTCTAGAGGGAGCACTGTTGCTTAAACTCAACCTCAGTGAGATACTGGAAAATGTTAAATAGTCTCTTAAATGCAAAGTTAGATTCTGGATTATAACTTGAGCCAATTTAAAATGGTGTCTGTCTGTCCTACCAATCCAAACAAAAGCTTTTTAAAAAAAAATAAAAAAATCCTCCCTTGCACAACCACAGTAGAGCTTACCTGCAGCTGACTGTGTGCGACAATCCCAATCCACTGAACAAACCCTTTTACATTTCATTAGAAGTCTCTAAAGGGTCTGAAATGTGAACAGACCATTTTAAAGATGGCTTGGTACAGATTATTTTAAGAAGATTAATAAAGTTGTAGCTCTAATTTAAACACCGTGTAAAGAACTAGAATTTAGTAACTAAGCAAACCATGATTACAACTTAAACACAGCTGCCCTTTTTCAAGTGAAACCTCTTCCAAATGTCTTTTAAAATACAACATAAACTAGCCTGATTATCTTCTAGGAAAAATGCTTTTTATTTTGGAGTAGCAATAAAAAGACTAAAGAGGCCAACCAGGCCTTGTCCGAAAAACGGCTGACTCCAGTTAAGGGGATGGTGCTGCAGGAAGCCAGCCTGTAGGTGGGTACCCAGTAAAGGTAAAACTCCTCTTCTCTAAACAATACTAACTTGATGATAAATCTGCTGAAATGTTGCTTAAATCTGCTGTCAAATTGAAGTGCTCAATGTTCACGTGTAAAATACCCCCTCTTGGTAAACTTTATTCGTGCTTCATGGCAATAAGCTTGCTTTGGGTTTAAACTAGGAAATGGGAATATTGCATGCATTTAGATCACACTTCATTAGGTGTTGGGGAGAGAAGGTGCAGGTAACGCTTCTTTCAAACCCCCTTCTTGGTAGATTGATGTGAAACATGATCTGCAGCCCTGGAGATGGGTGCAATGTTGGCTAGATGTGACAGTTGGCATGGAGGTGAGGTCCTATCATCTGTAAGAACTTTTGCTTGCTGGGGCATGGGGGGGGAAGGGTGTAAAATCAGCAATGACATACAAGAGTCTGGGTGACACCTGTGGACCTCCCTCACTTTGGCTAAATCTGAAAATGAATTTGGAGACCAAAACTTGTTGTTCGCCAGTCTTCTTAGTGTTAACAGATACAGCCAACACCAGGAGAGACTAGGCAACACTTTTTTCAAAGCCGTGATTTAGAAATGGATTGACTAAAACTTTCTTGGCACCTGCTAAATATTTTTAGATTCTATATCAAGGTGTTGAGCTGTTCAGCCTTTTAAATGTGTGCTCGCTTTGTGGATCGAGAGACATACTCCAGTTAAAGGCCCTATAATCAAGAAAGGAGCCCTTCCTACAAGGGAGTCTAACACATATGCTTAAGTGCTTTCCAGGTTGAGCAGCCTGAGATTGTTTAACCTAACTTGGGGTAAAAATCTCTTGGGAGGGGCATCTGCTGGGATTCCATGAGGTCACAGTCAGAGCTCTGTACAAATATGGAGCACCCACATGGAGCTGAGACTACTTCTCTCATTAGGCAAAATAGAGGGTTTTATTGCTTCTGATCTTTACACTTAAAGAATACTGACAGATGTATCCCAGTATTACCAGTCTGACTATTTCATACTCACATATATTAGGATTGCTCTTCATTTATTACAGAAAAGTAGGTCAACCACCTTCTAAAGAATGAGTCACCAGGTCACGCTGTTCTCATGCATGATGCTTACTTTGGAAAGCTTTTTGGGTTAAGTTGCCATACGGCTTGTTTGTATATTCAAAAGGCTTTTTGCACTAAACTTTCACTGGCAGGATGGAACAGCCCAGGAATGGACTAAGTGCTGTAGGCTGCTGGGGTAATGTATTGATCTAGAATGCCTGATGTATTTACTGTCTGAGATACTATTGTAGTAAAGGCCAATTTTACACCTTTCTTGGAACCTGTAGTTCATTCTTCAGCTTTATTTCATCCTGGCTTTGTTTAGAAACCTGTGTAGAATGTTCTGTGATAAAATGGACCACGTGTTGGTGCTCTTAAGCGTTTACTTCATCCCAGGGTTCATTGCTGCTCTTGAGAGGACAGTAGCTGTGGATTAATAAACATCACGTTTCTGGTCTCTGAATGGGACATGTCGGGGAGCAGCTTGCTCTCCCTTTCTGGGGTGTCATTAAACTACAGATTAGTCTGGAGTCTTTACATGGTGACAAATTCCAGTGCTGAACATACTGTCAAGTAGCCTGTAAATCTTTAGTCACTGGCTTATGTGATGACCAATGCTGGTGTCTAGCTGCATCCTGAGTCACCTGTCCTTGCTTTTATTTATTCAGAGAAACGCCAGAGAGAAGAGCCCACGAGAGCCAGACCCACGGACTGAACCACCTCAGTCTTCCGAAACAACACCACTCCTTCAAGATGATAGTAAAACAAACCAGAATGATGCTGCTGAAGCCTGAAGTGCCAGTCTCTTACAGAAGGGTGATTCCCACTGGTACCTGACTCTGCTTAGGGATCAGACTTGCTCTGGGTCCATTAGCAGGATCCTAGAAAGGAGATGCAGAGTTGGATAAAATACCTGATTCCGAACTATCTTGAGAGAGGCACAAAATACTCAGAGGCTATTGAGCTGTATTGCCACGGCTCACACTTCCTGCATCAAGACCTGAGATGAGGATAAAACCAGTTCAGTCCTAGCATTTGAAATACAAAACATTCAAAGAACATTTGTTGGCCTGGGGCTGGCATGGGCTGAGACCTCTCTTTTTTGCTATTTCCAGCCTGGCAGGGATGAAGAATACCTGGTGGCTAATCCCCTGAAGAGTCCTTTCGTCTGCCCACGTAGTCTCTCTCCACCTAGAAGCTGTTGAGAGAATTCTAAAAGAAAAAGGCACTGTAATGAATAATCCTTTAAAGCAAACAAGGTTTACATGTGTAGAAATAACTGGTGTATAAAGGAAAATGTCAGTATTTAACAACCTGTGCCACTCAAGGTTTATGGAGAGGGGCTTACTAAATAGATCTACACTGGCTGAAGTTCACTCCCATTCAGGAGGCTAATGCTAATCTGGGAAAACTGGCAGCGATTTGCAGTAGGTCCTATTCATCCTGTTTTAAACTGGGATGGGATGGGTTCATTTGCTCGGGTTCACTGAGTAGAAATGAGTTCTCACATGCTGCACAGGTTGAGATGTATGCTGCCCACTCTTTTTATATACCGGTTTTAGGCTATGCAGCCATGTGCGGGTGTAAGATTCAAGGTTGTGGTGATTGCTGTTTTGGAGGGGTGGTGCTCTAGACTGAAGCCTCATTTGTCACTGCTCTAAAGCTTAGTGGGTTTTTCTAATCTGGCTAGTTGGTTCCCAGGTGCCATTGTGGGTTAGACATGTGGCAGTGGTGCTCATTTGATTTTTGCCAAAGAAATATTGCTTAGCTCCTTGGCGCTCCCACTCAACTTCTGTGGTGAAATTCGTGCAGAGGCCACCGACTTTTAACTTGTATGGAAACCACTTACTCTTTACAAGTATCTAGTTTTTTCCCTGGATTTCAAATTAATCTGAGCTCTTCTACCTACACAGAGCCAGCCAGGTGCATTGCATTGTTCCACATATGATGTCACTCTTCTCATTGTTCTACTAGTGTCTTTAATCATGACATTGTAAAATGTCACCAGGGGTAAGAGCTATTCCAGAACTGTGCCATTCCCCAATCAAATGAGATCTCTTCCTTGCAGTATGACACGGGGTGTGCTACCACGTATGGAAAATTAGCTGGCAGAATGTGAGGCAGGTCACACTCCAGCCAAGAAGACCTCCTGGCAGTTTGCAGGCAGGGTGTTCCATGTAGCTTTCCACACAGTAAAGCCCCTCCCATGTCAGGAGATTCCCTAACTTAGTGGGTGGCTCTCAGGGTGCCTTAAAGGCTGCAGACCAGCGACAACTGAAATACACCCGAATGGTAGGAAAACCACTCCTGTGGCTTAAGCTTTGCGTTGTGAGTCCTGATGGCAGCGAAGGACTTTCCTATGTGAGGCACGGGGGTGCATGGGCCTTACACAGTGTAGGGCTTCCAGAGAAGTTGAGGATTTCTTTTTACCATGCAAATTGCTATTAACTGCTGTGCCCTAAGACTGCCTGGATCAGTGCTCTGAGAACACTCTCAGTTGGCTGGTCTTATGGCTCTTGTGCTAGTGTTGGGCGTGCCTGGCAGGTATGGGATGTGGAGGGACATCTATCAAGACACTAGCTTAGATCATAGACTCTTGGCAAATGATTTGTAGGGTTCACACCCCACTTCTTTCCCCAGCCCCACCTCCGCTCTCCAGCTGACTCTGCGTTCTGTCAAGCCAGCTGCATGCTAAAGTCTGATGCGATCGCAAAGCTGGGGCACGTGGGTGTTGGGCGGGACAGCTGCACCTCACTGCCAGCAGGTCCAGCTCCTCCTCTTCCAATGGCACCCCCTGGCTAGGGCCTGATCATTAATTGAACAAGGTCTATGGATTACCATTTGTTAGCTCCAGTCCTGTGCACTAACAGTCTTTAGCCCAGGTCCCCTCTGTGAGACTGGTGACCCTCACCTGTGGTGGTGGGGGGGTGGCTCCCCCAAATGCAGGGGGTTGCTGTAACCAAGGAAACAGTGAGTTAGGAACAGAAGCTTTATTAAAAGTGGACAACTTTAATCATGCTACAAAACTACTCACTAAAGTGACCTTCAACAGCAAATACTTTATTTTTAAGTCTAGCCCACCCCTTCCCCCGGTAAAAATTGCCGGCAGCCCTGGGACGGGAGCGGAGCAATTCTAGGTGCAGGAGAGCCCTGTTGTGTAGCAGCAGTAGTGGGAATCCACCCTCTTCTTTTGGTGGGCATCAGCTGTAGGTGGGTGGGGCCAGAGTCCAAATCCTTGCTGCTGCCAGGGGAAAGGTAAAGCAGAGAAGGGCTGGGGAGGAGGGGAGAAGATGTTTAAACAGTGAAGTCAGCTCAGCCGTTGTATTTAAAAACACTTTTAATATCCATTTTTTAACCACTGTACTGTAATGCCTTTACTACCCCCAACTCAACTGATCGTTTAAAATAACTCTTTCCCTTCTGTGCTTATGGGTCCCTTTCTGCTCCTAGACATAAAAAAAAAATGGATGCAGTTATGCCAGTGTCTATAAAAATTCTTTTGCTAATGTAGCATTTGCTGAAGCAAAATGTTATACTGTTATAAATCCCGTATAGTGGTATAACTGTCTCCATGAAGGTTTTTTCCAGCATAGCTATGTGGGTGCAAAAAGATATATGCGTGCGTGCACACACACATCTCACCCCATTATGATAGCAGTAAAACGTTTTAGATGTAGACTAAACCTGACTGGTTTCTTGAGTGCTATGCTGGTAGAAATAATGGCTGCTAAGCCCATCTGCTTACAAGGCTCCAGCAGCTTGGCATAGTTCCTGTGCCACATGAGTTTTGTACAGGAGATGGGGAATATTAACTCTCTGAAAGGGAGGCAGCGAGATGGCGGTGCAATCCCTCCGTTCCTTACAGTCTTCTGGCCCCATCATAAATGTTACTTGCAAAATTTGCTGTGATGTACAGTTGCCCTGCCCCCATAAAGCACCCTCCTTCCAGCAGCTGGCTGTGTTTCCTCTGCTTGTCTGATGTCTGTCATTCTGGGATGTATTAAGCCACCACAAGCACTTAAAAAACAAACCAACACTGCTTGGCAACAGTCACGGGGACTGTCACCATCTTTATCGTGCCAAAGTTCTGAGAAATACCGTGCCCACCCAGTCTCTGCATATGGTGGGCGGGGGTGTGTGTGTGATTGACAAACCAGGCAATGGGGCCACCTTATGCTGAGGTTTTTTTGGCAAAAATGTCCAATGGATGGGAGCATATGGGTAGGGTGCTGCTGCATTATTTTAAGCACCATTGTGTGGTCAGAAATTATTACCACCTAAAAACTCCCTACCAGTTCACAGGAAGGAAGTTGGTTTCATTCTAGTTTCTCCTATAAATAACCTGAATTTTAAAATGATCATTACCAAGTACCTAGCCGCTAAGAGGTAAGGAATCATTTTAAAAATAGGAACTTTAGTTTCCTAGTGGTCTTTCAAAGTACAAATATTAGACTCCACCTGTGGGACCCCTCTCCAGGCTTGTTCTCTGGCAGTCATGCTGTGTGGAATTACATTCATCAGGAGTATTTATTAAAGAAAACAGCTCTCACTAGAGACATGAAGGCTTCCACACACTTTGAGGGCCAGCTTTGTTTCTCTTGTTTACCTGATTCTCCACTGTCTGGAATGCTTGACCATGGAGATATTTACTGGCTGAATAACATACTGCAAGTAAACATATATTCCTCTCGCTTGAGCCATATGCTCTTTAAGTAAGTGAAATAGGAACATGACACTTTTCCAGGCTGCCCCAGCCTTTTAGGACTGTGTCCAGACCAGCAGCAATGACTTAAAGCCCTCACTTACTCAAGCGCTTGCTGGTGCTACTGTGCCTCACAGAATTTCAGGGTCGGAAGGGACCTCAGTAGGTCATCTAGTCCAACCCCCTGCTCAAAGCAGGACCCAACCCCCAATTTTTTCCCCAGATCCCAAATGGCCCCCTCAAGGATTGAACTCACAACCCTGGGTTTACTCTTCTGCAAACAAATCTGAAATGAACAAGCTAGTGTCGCTTTAAAATAGCAGATAGTGGATTTTATATAGACTGGAAAGCAGTATTCTGTAAATCACGTGACGTTGTTTGTAAAGCCTCATCTAGAGTAAGAGAAAGTTTTAGAAGTCTACCCTATAATTAATCATGGATTAAAGCCTGAGGACTTGAGTTTCATGGGGCATGAAATCGGTGTTTAAAGGTGGAGTGTCAGGAAACAACTCCTGCTAGAAGTACAGCAGAGTGGTCACTGGGGGCCACTGTTGGTACACAGGAGGTAGGATGAGTGTTTTATGCCAGCAAACCCACAGACCAAGCCCAGTAATACGAGGAGCGTGTGTGAATGGCTGCTGTTAGTGCTGTTAAAACTGACTGAGCCAAGGGAACTTTTTATAAAGTTTTAATTTAATCTCCCAATGCAGGGGAAAGGATGGAACGTACAAGCTTTCATTTTGTTCTGTTCAGGTCTATCTGACAACCCAGCTGATCCCTTTGCAGCTGCTCATAGGACAATTTTAATAATGCTTCCTATCTCTTTGCAATACATTTTTAACTTCTGCTTCTTCCAGTACGTGCCCCGGACAATAACACCTTGCACTTGTTTAAAGGCCCTGAAGATCTTCAAGTTTTTTACGAACATTGATTAAGTCTCTCAAACGCTCTGTTGGGTCAGGTGCTGTTATATTGCAATAGATCTATGGCCGGCTAGGAATTCATGGTGGTTGCTTTGCTGCATCCAACACGGCCACTTAGAACAACATGGCAACAGCTGGGATAAAACACAGTTTCCATCGGGAGAACCTTCATTAGCTGTCAGCAGTGCAGGGTACATGACACACAGTAGCACGACACACAGTTGCGCAGTTCTGATTCTGTTCAGTAGAGGGCAATGGTGCACATACAGCCCTCCTCTTCCATCAACATACTCATTTTACAGCCAAGTATAAGGTGAGGGACAGAGAGGTTAAATGACTCGCTTAAGGTAATGTAGTGAGTCAGTGGCAGGCCAGGGAACAGAACCAGCCCCTGTTCTAACCACTACCCAGCACTTCTTCCACGAGTAACACCTGCAGACTGAAGGGAAAGCTAAGAAATGCAGCCATGATGCAATACTGATGTTTACCATGATAATTTTATTGGCCTTTGTCTCATTGGGTTTCACGTGCAAGACCAGAATATTCACAAGATCGGACTCAGTGGAGCTATGAGGTGGCGCTTTCTCAGGCTTGGGCTGGGCGGGCCCCTTTCAGCACAGTGGTTACGTGCTCCCGCTGGGTTCCGTCCTGTCTCACCGGCCTGCTCACCTATCCTGGGCTAACAATACCTGGCTTTATTTGGCTTTCTCCGCAGCTCCAAGTGGCAGCAGCTCTTGGCTCCTTCCCTAGCAGCATGAAAGACACAGCTGGGCACTTCAAAAATGGTGAATGCTGAGCTGTTCCCACCTGACATCTAGGCTCCTTTTTCGCACTCCCTCCCACCCACCCCATCAAAATATGAATCCCAACCCAAGTCAGATGATTGCATAATAATTTCCATAGATACATATAAGTTGCCGAGATGTTCAGCAAATCTCAAAGCACTTCACAAACCAGCCTCATGACACCCTGGAGACGAAGGGGAGCATCCTTATGATGATTGTTTTGCAGAAGGGGAAACTGAGGCACAGAGCATGGCTGTGAGGGTGTGGCAGAGCTGGGAATAGAATTTAGACTTCCAGGATTCCTTTTCTCTGCTCTAAGCCCACTAATGAGATCTTTGATCAATGGACAAAGCTAACCAGGCTATCAAGCCACTTTCTCACCTCAGCTGCCTCCGTTCTGCTCGTTTGTGCCTTTGTGGATTGATTGGCGTTGCTCTGGCTCTCGGCACACGCTGTCCGGAAGCCACAGCTGGTCAGCAGTTCTGCAAGATGGTTCCTCATCGGCTCGGAGCATTCTGAGTCTACTTCCCCCGTGCTTCATTCACCTCATTGGCTCCCTCTGAAGTTTCCAATTCGTTTAAAAATGCTTTGAGCAACCCCCAAGTCCTTTCATGGCCCTGACTCACTCTCTCTGGCCAATTTCCTTTCTACTCGGCTCTGTACATTATGATCCTTGGCCACAGGACTATTATGTCTACAAATACAGATGAAGCACAGACCCCTGCCTTGGTTAATGTGCCCCCTCTGCTTTCTGCTGCCAGGTCAGCCCCCCCTCCCGCTCTCTGGTCCAAGCAAAGTTAAAGGCATTTGTGTTCGCCTGAGGATTTTAATTGGCCTAAACCAGCTTGGTAATTATTAGAATGATCTCCTGTTACCATACAGAGCATTGGGAGGCTCCTTTTAGAAGGTATTATCTGTCCTGCCCTAGTTGAACTCAGAGACATCTAGAAAGAGGACAAAACAAATCCACATGCCTGCAAATTTAGTAGGGTTCAGGCCTGGGTTTTGCTTCAGACCTACTTCTAGCAGGACCTAGTGAAGAAAGACTCTCTCCAGTTCCCTGTCAACAATCCTCTGGGTCATTCAGGTTTCAAATACTACAGGAAGGCATGTGATTTGGAGCTAAGTCTGGAACATGTATTATATGAGTTCTAGCCCCAGTTCTACCACAAACTTCATGTCACCGTGGCAAGTCACTTAGGCAGAGATCCACAAAGGTATTTAGGCACCTGGATCCCATTGAAGAGCAGGGCTTTCGCCCCTGAAAAATCATGCAAAGGATGGGAGACACCATTCATTAACGTTCTATGGGGATTAGTGCCATAAAAATGCCCATTATAAGTGAATTATTGCTAATCAAAATGCATTTAACCAGTAGAAATCTCTGTGGCTTGTTTCCTGATGAACTGAAGTGGAGCAAATTCACTTTGAAAAGCTCAGCTTGCCCATTTGACTCAGAATTATTTTGAGCAGAAATGCTGCAGGAGAGGGAGCATTACAGTGTTATCCCGTGGTTAGTGCAGAGGAATGGGAGTCAGACTGGGCTCTGGTGTTCTTTTCCTTTTGTTTGAGGCTGGTTTTACAGTGCCTCAGTTTACTCGTCTGTAAAATGGTCTGACAATAATAATACATACATCACCGAGGTATTGTGGAAACCGACTGGTGCTGGAAAAAGGCTCTAAGAGAGGCTGCCGATGGCAAGCGCTGCATCTGTGCAAACTGTGTATAGACTCCATAGAAAGACAGCAGTACTTGTGGCACCTTAGAGACTAACCAATTTATTTGAGCATGAGCTCTCGTGAGCTACAGCTGACTTCATCGGATGCGTACTGTGGAAACTGCAGAAGACATTATATACACAGAGACCATGAAACAATACCTCCTCCCACCCCACTCTCCTGCTGGTAATAGCTTATCTAAAGTGATCATCAAGTTGGGCCATTTCCAGCACAAATCCAGGTTTTCTCACCCTCCACCCCCCCACACACAAACTCACTCTCTATTACCAGCAGGAGAGTGAGTTTGTGGGGAAAGGGGTGGAGGGTGAGAAAACCTGGATTTGTGCTGGAAATGGCCCAACTTGATGATCACTTTAGATAAGCTATTACCAGCAGGACAGTGGGGTGGGAGGAGGTATTGTTTCATGATCTCTGTGTGTATATAAAGTCTGCTGCAGTTTCCACGGTATGCATCCGATGAAGTCAGCTGTAGCTCACGAAAGCTCATGCTCAAATAAATTGGTTAGTCTCTAAGGTGCCACAAGTACTCCTTTTCTTTTTGCGAATATGGACTAACACGGCTGTTACTCTGAAACCTGTCATAGAAAGACTGTTTCTATTCTATGCCTGTCGTTGCCCAGCTGTGGGCATGGATGAACATTCTCACTTGTTCAGACCAGTTCTTTCCTGGAGTTCTGACATCACTGGGTGACTTGGTCCCCCCTTCTATTTTTTGATAAACACAGTGGACTCTGCAGACAAGCATCCTCTGTGATATACATGGCTTGGGTAGGAGGGGTCTCCAGAACCTGAAAGGCCAGGAGAATCTATGCTTCTGTGAGAACAGGCCTGCTCTCAGCCTAGCCTGCTTCCCCAGAGACTGCTCTCAGGTCATGTTACTTACTTAGCACTTCTAATTCACACTGGGGCTCTGGGCTCCACTCTCAAAGAAGGGGTGGTCAGCGGCAAGGAAAGCAGGTTGCGGGTGGGGACAGAAACAGCACCTGTTGTTTGTTTTCTACACAGAGCCAGCCAAAGCTCTTCTGATCCAGCTGCAAAGTCTCCCTTGCCCCTTTGCTTTATCCTGCTCTTCCTCTCTGCACCCTTTGGAAAACTGCCCCCCTGCCATGAGTTGTGATCACTGAAGAGCCCCTCATACTGTCTGTAAGAGGAAGAGCATCCACCCACCTGAGCCTGGGTAATTATTTTCTGTTACTAAGTTCCCTCGGCAGTGTCAGCTGAATATGGCCTTCTTTATTTCTTGCCTTAAACTGTTGTATGGTTTTAAACAGCTGCCATGTTCCACCCCAGAGGTGGCCACTTTTCAGTCTGAGTGAATCCAGGAAAGGCACTTTATAAACAGAGGATGATCATTACTTTCTCTTCCTACTGCCACATCCCTCTAGCTCTTCTTCTCCCTTTATATTCCCTTCTCCTTGGTGCTAATTAGAGCCCAGTTTGGGGCTGTCAGCAGTCTGATAAGCCCCAGGGCTGGATGCAAGGAAATCAGCTAAAGTCACCTGTGACAGGTTAATGGGCACAAAGGCAAGTCCAGATGAGGTAGCAAAAGGGGTGGGTTTGAACTCTCCAAATGGCTGTGCTCTGGAGACCTGATGCCCAGGGCCTTGCACTTTGTGTTGTCCCCTACACCTGTCCAGGCTGGCTGCCGAGTGGAGGTGGTTGCCCCAGCTTGTTGGATTGTGTTAAAAACGTAGGTAGCCCTAAGTGTAACTTCCTGGCTTCACACAGGTGCATGTTTTACCTTCGTCCCCTAGATGGGTGGGGAGTTGCTTTGCTTTTTGTTATAGAGCAGACGCTTCACCGGTAAACTACTTTCTCCAGGCTAAGCCCAGTGTAACCGTGATGCAATTCCACCCCCTCTGTACCCGAGCAGTAACACAAAGCTACAGCCGTGCGGGATGGGGAAAGTGAGTGAAAGCCTGAGGGCTCTTGTCTTTTAAGCGCACTAGAAAAAATCTGTGGCGCTTTGTCCAGCAGCTGACTTTGTCTGTGTGACCCAGAAAATTGCCCTCGTCTCATTCCAACCCACCTGAAGTTAAATTTACTGGAAGGACTTTCTTTCCTCATAGATCTTGTCCTTTCTAAAAGATGATTTTAATCTCCTCTCCTCTGCTGATTGAGTCCTACCTTCAGGCTTGTTCGGTCTGGGCTGATTCTTCTTTCGTTTACACCTGTATTACACCACAGACGTCAGTGCAATAGCTCCTGATATACACTCATGTAAGAAAACTCAGGCCTTGTGTTGCTTCGCAATTATGTTGTGAACAGTGTTGCTGGTCTTGGAGGTGGATGTGCTTTGTGTTGGAATCTAAAGCTCCTGTGACAAGGCCAAAGGGAGTTGGATGTCCAATTTGCACTGGGATTGGGCCACCTAACTCCCTTAGGCTCCTTTGAAAACCCTAGTCTAAATTCTGAGGCGCTTTCCGCGGTTGTGGAGCCCTTGGGAAAACTCAAGAGTTACTGCTTGTTGGTAATTGACCACAGTGTCTGGCAATGAAAGTCTGGTTGTGGGGGGAAGGGTGGTAATGGGGCGCTTTAGTCCAGATTACAGGAGCCCCGCCTCCCCTGCACATAACGTTCTGGCTGAAGTTCACCGATCTGTAGACAGGGCACCTTCTGCAGTCATTCCTGCTGCATGCTTGCAAGGTGGGGTGGAAGGTACCATGCTGTGGATCTACCCAAGTTCTAGCCAAGGAGCGCTCTCCTCCTTTCCTCTTGCTGCCGGTACAGATGGCTGTGGGGCTGCTGGGCTGGTTGCTGAAGACTGGGCAGATGGGCCACAAACAAACCTGGTGAGGAGGCTGCATTGCAGTATGGGTGGGGAACCTCTCCCAGAAGCGCTAAGGGAATTTGAACATCGTTGTGGCTCCTGCTTTCTCTTGGATTCGGCCTCGGTCCAAGGAGGAAAACAGCTGGACGGAGGATGAGGCACTTGCTGGACATTGGAGAAAAGCCCATTGGGGCCTGATACGCTGAAGAACTTGTTCAGGAACAGTTTGCCCTTTGCATAACGCCCCTGCAGCACTGCCAAGGTGAGCTGGGCTTGTTGGGAAGCTGAGAGCCAGTCACTCCAGCTCTCCGAGAGCAGAATTCAGGGTTTTCGTAAAGCTTCGTTGTGCAGTGCCTTGGCTGGCTGTGCACAGGTCATTCTGCCTGGGGCTGCCCTGGGTGCCTTGCTAGTTAGCCCTTTCTCCCAGATGTGAGACTTGGAGCTAGGCAGCTGCTCGTTTCCGCCGGCTTGTGGCCACACACCAACATCAAATCCCAGCTAACCCGGCATCTCTCTAGCCAGGTGCGCATTCGTGGCGGGCAGGCAGTGTGTATATAAAGCAGCCGCTCCAGGGCTGGGGCCAACAGACACAAACCCGCTCTGAGACTGCGGAAATTGGCCAAATCTTCACTCGTTTGGCAGTGGGAGGCTCCACCCCTTAGGATACAAAGGATTTTTTTTAAAAGGGGCTAGGGATGGGGTTTTGCTCCCTTTTTGATCTTTATGCTGTAAGGAATTGGATTGTGCCATCCAAACCATCTTCCCTTCCGTCAGAAAGACCGTGCTTCTGCTTTTTTTTTTTTTCCCCAAATGTGTCCTGCCTTTGTTTTGCTGGAGGCGTTTGGAGGGTTTCCGAGATGCGCACTGTCAGTTCTTGCCTCAGCGGAAGGGGTGGAGGGCTGCTGAATATTTAACAAAGATGTCCTGTCTCCAAAATGTTAATTGGCCATTGGAGTTAAATGAGGAGTTGAAAACACCAACTGTGTTTAAGTGGTCTGACTAAATTCCCATGCTCCTCCCCACTCCAGGTGCTTACCTTTTATGCTTTTGCAATGTTATAACTTCACCAGCTCACCAGTCGTTATGTTCCTCCAGGGTAGGTAAAATCTGATGTTCTAATTTGGAAAAACAAGTGTGTGTACTTGGGGAGGGAACCCCCTCTGACCAAACTTTTCAGGCTTTCTCTGTCCATCATAATGAAACGAGGGCACAAGCCACCTTTTTCCCCTTGGGAGGTCACCTGTAATGAGATCCGAACCTGGCTCTCCCCCAACTGGGACCATCCCTGAAAGTGTCACTCTCAGACAGGGTGTCTGGGTTGGGTTGCTTTCTCTTTGCTGCTGGGGTGGGTGAGGAGATGCACGGGTGCCATGCTGTTCTCATCCCATGCCAACTTCAGGGCTGCCCTAGAACCTAGGCCTTCTAGGTGAGCCAAAGAAAGGGATTATTTTCTAATACCTTGCTTTGCTTTTGGCAGGAGACGGGACGGATTCAGATTCCATCAACATGGCGTTCCGTGGTGCATGTGGGAGCAAGCCGCTGCAATCCTCTCTGAGTGGTCTCTGTCTCACTTGGCTGTGCTCCATTAAAGACTGAGTGCATGGCACAGGGAGGAGCGCCTCAGGGGGGAAAGCAATGCTCGCTTTGTTGGGGCACGCCAGGCCCTCAGAAACTACCCAGTGCAGAGCGGGCTGCAGTCCAGGACCTTCCCCTCTCTCTGTTCAGAGGCTTGCTGGGAATGCAGTTTCTGTCACTGCAGAAAACATTCCCCCCAAACTATCAGCTAAATGGAAAACTGATCCCAAATGTGGCTATTGCTCCCCCTGGAAATAGGGTTTTATTTCTAAACCTGTGCCCCTGGGGTGGAGGCGATGGAGATAGACGTGCTGTTTTGGGGATGTTTTTTGTTTTCTGGCCTTAAGTTTGTGTTTTCCCCCAGACCTGAATGGGTTTTCCCAGAAACAAATGCGTGAAAGATGGCACAGGCTGTTGTTTTGGACGTAATGGCCTGTGGTGTCCTTTCTAGGCTGAGTGCTGCATCTTGACACGCACTGAGAGAGGAGAGCCACCCGGCCCAGCTCTGGCCCCCACCCTGGCCCTTGTATACGGCTCTGGCAATGCACGGGCAGCAGACGGGGGCCTGACCCTTGCGGAGGAGGATTCACCTACATGTCCTTATGCTGCTCCTGTCACAGGTGGGGATGTGTCGGGGTGGGAAGAGGAGCACCATGGAGATTCTGGGAAGTGGGGCAGCCGGGCTGAAGGCTGCTGTAAGTTAGAGCTGCTTTAACTTACCCCAGGCTTCGTGGCCAGCCAGCTCAGTACCCACATACCACAAAGGCAGCGTACTTGTGAGGGGCAGAACGGCGTCTGTCCCTGGGAGTTTGCAGGGCTCTTCTGTGGCCTGGTAAGCTCCTTGCCCACCTTAGCACTGGCCGTTGCCCTCAGTCAAAGTGTGGTCAGCTTGGCCTGGCCATTGGCCTTCTAAGGAATACAAGGAAGATGTCACACTTACAATGATGCCCCTTGTCTGTCCGTCTCTCTCTCTCTCTCTGTTTTTTGTCTCACTAATCAATATATAGTATCGAAGGCCCTGATCTGGCAAAGACTTACTGCTTTGAGCCCACTGGGATGCGGACTGTACAAAGGATGCTCTAAACCTATGTTCCTCTCAGGCTTTCTGTCTTGTAATGAGTGAACCCTACTGCATATTTATTTAATGGCCTAAGCAGGAAAACCAGAGCTGGGCAAATCCCAAAGGCTTTGGCGCCTTGTAAATGGGGGCCCGGGATAAGCATATTATCTCAGTCGTTGAAAAGCAGGAGAGCAGAAGGATGGTCCAGTGCCTTTAGGCTGGGGCTTAGGAGAGCCAGGTTCAAGTCCCCACTCCACCATAGACTCTGTGTGTGACCTTGGGCAAGTCATTGAGTCTCCCTGGGCCTCAGCTTCCCATCTGTGAAATGGGGATGATAGCACAGCCCTGCCTCACAGGGGTGCTGTGCAGATCGATATATTGAAGACACAGAGGTGCTCAGACACTGTAGTGCTGGGGCCAGGTAAGTACATCACCTGCCTTCTCTCTGAGGTACCATAGCTGCCACTATACACTGGACAACTCTCCTCAGAACCAAAGGTTCTCGATTAAAGTTAGTCATATTTTACTTTCTGTACCGCGACTCCAAAGTGTTCTCCAGACAACGGCTGAAAGGCAGCCACCTCTGGGGTGGAAATCAAAGTTTACATTTTCCAGCACAAACAAAATGTCATGGGGGGGCGGGAGGGGGATTAGTCTTGTGCCGCCTCTGAAATGGAATTACCGCATGGTGTTGTGTTCTCCTTTGATAACCTTGAGCTGTGCCACTGAAATCCATGGCCAATGGAAACATTTTGTGACTCTGTTTTATCCCTTGCGCCTTCATCCGGGGACTGCAGACCACTCTAAATGGGGGTTTGGGTTGGTTGTCTCAGGTTCTGATCCTGCAGCGTGATGCACACGGGTAGAGCCTTGCACTCCTATGGGCTCCTGCATGGCCTGAACCCATTGCTTTGCAGGATGAGACCAGGGATCGTCAACTCCTTGGAGCAAGAGTCTTGTCTGGCAGCTTCGAGCATGCTGATGGTGCCTGGCAAACTCTAAAAACCCACACTGTGAACAATGCTATACCTGCGCTTGCAGCTAACATCCTCTTGCCTGCTGCCTCAGTCTGTCTTGCTCAAGGTTGTGCTGCAAATCTGTGACAGAGGCCTGACTCACCACTGTCCCAAGCTCTTACCAGCAGGCTACATTCCCTCCTGCCTTTTCAGATGGCCCTTCCTAAAATTCCTTTATTTGCTTTCCTGTAAAACCATGCTACTCCCAGCTCTCTTTCTCTGCTGTGGCTGGATTTACCGGGGAGACCCTTCTGCCTTGCCAGGAGCACTTCTTCACATATGCGCTTAAAAGTTATTCCAAGTGTCTTTTACTTTGCAGTCCTGCAGCTGCAAATGAAGTGCAGAGAGAACAAGCCCCGCTTTTCATCCACTGTGCCTTGGTCAGTTTGCCTGCAGTGCTGTATTTCAGCTGTGCAGGCTGCATCTTCCTAGTGGCCGTTGATTCTCGCAGCCCTTCGGTGGTGGTGAAGTAAATATGCTGAGTTAGCTTTTATAACAACACGTGAAGTGTTGCTGGACCATCTGAAGCAGTAGCTAGCAAACAGAGTTTACGGAATTTGGGTGAGGAGCTTAAATTACTGCTGTCGGCTTGCAGAAAGGGAGTGTACAGTACTGCAGATAAGGAGTTGGTCATGTAAGTATGTTCTTCCTTTCTCCATTGGGGGTCACTGACAACTTGAATGTTACTCTCAAACGTTTCCTATTGAATGTGGAGGCGATGGTATCTATTGATTTGAGCAGAAGACTGAGTGTGGAAAAGAGGAAGTCCCTGTCTCTGAAATGCCTCTTAACCAGGCTGTGCATCAGTTTCCCAGGCTCTGACATGGAAGTCATGTTTACCCGTTGGCTTGAGGAAAAGTGTTTTGAGATTGTCTGATGAGAGATGCTATCATTGCAAAGTGTCCATTTTAGATCATGTCTTTCAAGTGGCGTCCACACTTTCCTGCTTAACCTTCAGAGTACCACTTTGCAAGCTGCAAAAGCCCGGCATGCTGGGATGCAATGCGGGAAAAGACGTGGATTGGAGTCCAGGCCTTTCTGCTCACTTGGATCTGAAATTCTGGCATAGAGTTTCTGAGCTAGACTTTTACCAAATGCAGGTAATTGATTGCTAGAGATACTTTAAAATGGCTACTTGAAAGATCAGGGTTTAGGAGTACAGCTGGTCAGGAAACAGTTGTCCTGTCCTGTGAAAATTCTTGAGATATTGAAAAATACCAAATTGAGACAAAAAGTCAACCTCAAACATTATGATCCCAAAATTCCTCCCTCACCCCCACCCCCCAAAAAAAAAATTGGTTCAGGTCAATCATGTTTCGTTTCAGTTGGATGCAGTGGTGTTGTAGCTGTGTTGATCTCAGGATATGAGAGAGACAAGGTGGGTGAGGTCATATCAATTCAGTTTTGACTTTGTTCATTATAGTAAAAAAAAAAAAAAATCACATTGAGCCGGAAAAACAGAACTTTCCATTTTGAAAATATCAAAACAATCTTTTGATACTTTGTGCAAAACATTCCTTGAAACTGATCCATTCCCACAAACAGTTTGGAAAACACCGAGTCACTGAAACCAAAAGAAAAAGAATGTTTCACTGGAAAATTCCTGACCAGCTCTGCTTAGGATGCCTGCTTTAGGGGCAGCTTCTTACTGGTACTCTGGAGTGGTTTGCATGAGACACGAGCACATGCTGGGGCAGGATGCAGCTAGATAGTCTGAAGAATGCCACCCTTTTCGGGGGTGTGTGTGTGTGTATGGTATTCTTGTGTTTGTAGGTTTATTGAAGTTGTTGATATATTGCCAAGAACTTCCTTGGCTGCACTTGAGGGTTAATTCTGTGTTTTCAGGAATCTAGGAAAGCAGTAACCTCTTCCTTAGGTAAGGACCCTGCCGCTTTGTCTCTTTCATCTGTGAGCCATTGTTCCTTGGGGCCTGCAGTTCCCATCAGAAGCCTCCTGTTGATTCCGGGGTGCCAAGGAGCACATCTCGATTTCTTACTCCTTTGTACAATATCTGCACGCTCCCTCCGTTATTTTCCACTCACTGACGTTGGAATTCTGAGTTTCCTTTCCCCCTGCAAATGATGAGGAGCAGACTAAATTCTCTAGGTTAGATGCAGACCCGAAGCAAGAGCCAGCCTTAGTCTCAATTTGACGGTGAAGGAATGCCCAGTGATTACAAATGTCTTTCCAAAGCTAAGAATATTTAAAGGAACACCCCCTCGCCCCGATGCGCCGAGATATTCTCTGGTTTTCCAAGTCAGTCTTTGGTTTGACTCCATGTTTCTAGAAAATCAAATGAGTCCCTAGCTGGATCCATTGGAATAGTGTTTGAGCTGCAGGCTCGGGCTGGCCCTCTTTCAAATCTATACTTGTTTTGGGAGTGATAAGCACTTCTAGTGTCTTGTCTTAAGTACCCTTCTTGTGGGTATAGCTTTATTTATCACGTGATGATGTGCCTAGCGCTGCACTGAGACAATCCCCAATGCCAAGAAAAGACAGACGGTCAAAGCTTTATGCTGTGTACTGGTGAAACACAGTTGATGAGCCAACACCTATCTTTATCCTTTGCCCGCAAAACCACGAACATCCCCACTCCCAAAGCCCTGATCTTCTAGAGGGAGTCGCTCTGACTTTTGCACTGATTGTGTGAGGCCCTTTTATAAACCATCTTCCTCTTAGGAATAAGGAGTCCCCTCTGTGTGTTACTTTAGAGCTCTGCCTCGCACAGCTTCGCCATGCCGGGAGTGGTAATTGTGTTTCATCCCACATCACTGGATAGACTGTTGGTCTGCAAAGAATAAGACTTCCACATTTTACTCTAGCCCAGTGGTTCTCAAGCAGTGGATGGATGGCTAGTCACATGGCACTGACTTCTCCTCGTATATGCCTGTTAATGCATTTTCAGCTTCTTTTAATGCACTTGAAGTAGGCTAACAAGGTTACTTTTCCGTGAAAGCAGTTCCCGTGGCTGCTCCAGGGATGTTGTGTGGTGGCTAGTGGGAGGGGAGTGATTGTTATATAGACCATCGCTCTTACCATCTGCAATCTTCAATGGATAGGAACTTTGAGATCCCTGCAGTAGGATCCTCACAGAGGTAACCAATCTTGTCCATCCTAGGGGGGTGAAAGTTATGTATGGATTATGTTCCTTCGTTCCTGGGCTTAACCTGCCTTAGTGCAGCAAACATGCATCAGCTCCGATGGAGGGCAGCCCTAGGGGCACACGTTTCAGATCTTCCTTGGCTTGAAAAGTCTACCCTTCCCCTGCCACCTCCTACAGGCAAATAATTGATCGGAAGCTTTTCTTCTCAGCTGCAAGACTTCTGAGAGAAACCAGAGGATTTAGCAATCTTAGTTGGCTGGAGGAGTTCACATGCCATACCCCCATTTACACGTGACCTATGTCATCATAGGTCAAGTAACCCTTGAAAGCTACAGCTGATCATAGGTCCTTTGCAGCCCTGTACAACACCTGGGCATGGCATGGGCTGTGATCTAAAGCTGAACAACACGTGAACATGTTCAGAAGGCCTGGTCTATCCTTGAGTCAGGGACTCTTGTGATGGCTTCTTGCTGGAGAAGGGTGAATGTTTAAGTCAGATTAAGGGAGAGAAGTGGTGTGTTTGGGTGGAGTCTTGGGGTATGTCTACACTGAAATTAAAAACCCGGGCTGGCCCATATTAGCTGATGGGGGCTGCAGTCCAAGCTCTGGGACCCTCCCACCTCACAGGGTCCTAGAGCCCGGGCGCCAGCCTGAGCCCGGAAGTCTACACTGCAGTTAAACATCCTGAACCCCCTGAGCTTGAGTCAGCTGGCGTAGTCCAGCCGTGGGTGTCTAACTTCAGTGTAGACAGACTTTTTTAAGGGCAGCATATCAATGGGATGGAAGTCCTGGGAGCCAGGTTTACTTTTAGACATAAGTCTTTCCCATTGTTTTATCTTTGGTAACCACTTCTGAAAGAGGTTGTTCAAGTCTTGACCAAGGGTTCATGCCTCGGTAGAAGAGTGGTTTTACCATCTCAGAGGGAGAGGCTGTCGGCCTATGTAGCGCCATACTGAACATATGTCAGCTCTATCGTGGTCTAAGGTAACTCACAGGCAGAGTCTTCCCCAGGAATTGAAATTAGAGGGAGTGTTTGAGTTTACGGGGGTAGGGGGTGGAAAATGACTAAATTGGCAACACTAGTTACATGATGTAACTAGTTGACCACTAGGGGGGATGGAGGAGTTCAGGGGGGTGTAGGGAAATCCCTGCTAACGTGACTTGCATCTTAATAATTTTTTAATTTTTCTGTTTTGTAAGCTCTCTGGGGCAGGGAATGTCGCTCTCCGTATTTGTATAGTGCTTAGTGTAATGGGACCGTTATATTGGAATGTACCTATTGTGTGTGAGTTTGCCTGGGAGTTCGCCTGGAGGGAGCCCAGTGAGGCTTACGTCTTGCAAACTGCTCTGAGGAAGCTCATAGTAGGAAGGTGATATGGAAGGGGGGGGTTCAGCTGTTGTGACCTGCACTGGATGTGCCATGTTTGTCTTTCTTCCACAGGACAGAAGCGACTTTGTCTGTACAAAGTGCAAGCTGGTCTCCATATTGGAAGAGAAGATTGAAGGTCTGGAGCAACAGATAACAACCCTGCGTTGCATACGGGAAACTGAGGATTTCCTGGATGAAACTCAGGATAGGCTTCTAGGGGCACAAAGCTCTACAGATATAGAGCAGGTTGCACAGAGGAGCCAAGAGACCAGTGAAGAAGCTTGGCAACATGTGACCTCCAGAAGAGGTAAGCGGAATGTCCGGGTTCCAGTAACACAGACACAGGTAACTAACCGCTTTCATGTTCTCTCCACAGGTATCGTTGCGGAGAGTGGACCAGATGATATGTCTGGGGCAAGAAAGCAGAAGGAGACTCCGCTGGTTGGAAGGCATGAGATGCGCTGTCCTGAGGTTGGGGGTTCCACGACCACCACCCCCAAGAGGAGAAGGCGGGTGGTGGTGGTCGGGGACTCTCTCCTCCGGGGGACTGAGTCATCTATCTGCCGCCCTGACCGGGAAAACCGAGAAGTCTGCTGCTTGCCAGGGGCTAAGATTCGTGATGTGACGGAGAGACTGCCGAGACTCATCAAGCCCTCGGATCGCTACCCCTTCCTGCTTCTCCACGTGGGCACCAATGATACTGCCAAGAATGACCTTGAGCGGATCACTGCGGACTATGTGGCTCTAGGAAGAAGAATAAAGGAGTTGGAGGCGCAAGTGGTGTTCTCGTCCATCCTCCCCGTGGAAGGAAAAGGCCTAGGTAGGGAGCGTCGAATCGTGGAAGTCAACGAATGGCTACGCAGATGGTGTCGGAGAGAAGGCTTTGGTTTCTTTGACCATGGGATGGTGTTCCATGAAGAAGGAGTGCTGGGTAGAGACGGGCTCCATCTTACGAAGAGAGGGAAGAGCATCTTTGCCAGCAGGCTGGCTAACCTAGTGAGGAGGGCTTTAAACTAGGTTCACCGGGGGAAGGAGACCAAAGCCCTGAGGTAAGTGGGAAAGCGGGATACCGGGAGGAAGCACAGGCAGCAATGTCTGTGAGGGGAGGGCTCCTGCCTCATACTGGCAATGAGGGGCGATCAACAGGTTATCTCAAGTGCTTATATACAAATGCACAAAGCCTTGGAAACAAGCAGGGAGAACTGGAGGTCCTGGTGATGTCAAGGAACTATGACGTGATCGGAATAACAGAGACTTGGTGGGATAACTCGTATGACTGGAGTACTGTCATGGATGGTTATAAACTGTTCAGGAAGGACAGGCAGGGCAGAAAAGGTGGGGGAGTAGCACTGTATGTAAGGGAGCAGTATGACTGCTCAGAGCTCCGGTACGAAACTGCAGAAAAACCTGAGTGTCTCTGGATTAAGTTTAGAAGTGTGTGCAACAAGAGTGATGTAGTGGTGGGAGTCTGCTATAGACCACCGGACCAGGGGGATGAGGTGGATGAGGCTTTCTTCCGGCAGCTCACGGAAGCTACTAGATCGCATGCCCTGATTCTCATGGGTGACTTTAATTTTCCTGATATCTGCTGGGAGAGCAATACAGCGGTGCATAGACAATCCAGGAAGTTTTTGGAAAGCGTAGGGGACAATTTCCTGGCGCAAGTGCTAGAGGAGCCAACTGGGGGGGTGCTTTTCTTGACCTGCTGCTCACAAACCGGGTAGAATTAGTGGGGGAAGCAAAAGTGGATGGGAATCTGCGAGGCAGTGACCATGAGTTGGTTGAGTTCAGGATCCTGACGCAGGGAACAAAGGTAAGCAGCAGGATACGGACCCTGGACTTCAGGAAAGCAGACTTCGACTCCCTCAGGGAACGGATGGCCAGGATCCCCTGGGGGACTAACTTGAAGGGGAAAGGAGTCCAGGAGAGCTGGCTGTATTTCAAGGAATCCCTGTTGAGGTTACAGGGACAAACCATCCCGATGAGTCGAAAGAATAGTAAATATGGCAGGCGACCAACTTGGCTTAATGGTGAAATCCTAGCGGATCTTAAACATAAAAAAGAAGCTTACAAGAAGTGGAAGGTTGGACATATGACCAGGGAAGAGTATAAAAATATTGCTCGGGCATGTAGGAATGTTATCAGGAGGGCCAAATCGCACCTGGAGCTGCAGCTAGCCAGAGATGTCAAGAGTAACAAGAAGGGTTTCTTCAGGTATGTTGGCAACAAGAAGAAAGCCAAGGAATGTGTGGGCCCCTTACTGAATGAGGGAGGCAACCTAGTGACAGAGGATGTGGAAAAAGCTAATGTACTCAATGCTTTTTTTGCCTCTGTTTTCACTAACAAGGTCAGCTCTCAGACTGCTGCGCTGGGCATCACAAAATGCGGAAGAGATGGCCAGCCCTCTGTGGAGATAGAGGCGGTTAGGGACTATTTAGAAAAGCTGGACATGCACAAGTCCATGGGGCCGGACGAGTTGCATCCGAGAGTGCTGAAGGAATTGGCGGCTGTGATTGCAGAGCCACTGGCCATTATCTTTGAAAACTCGTGGCGAACCGGGGAAGTCCCGGATGACTGGAAAAAGGCTAATGTAGTGCCAATCTTTAAAAAAGGGAAGAAGGAAGATCCTGGGAACTACAGGCCAGTCAGCCTCACCTCAGTTCCTGGAAAAATCATGGAGCAGGTCCTCAAAGAATCAATCCTGAAGCACTTGCACGAGAGGAAAGTGATCAGGAACAGCCAGCATGGATTCACCAAGGGAAGGTCATGCCTGACTAATCTAATCACCTTTTATGATGAGATTACTGGTTCTGTGGATGAAGGGAAAGCAGTGGATGTATTGTTTCTTGACTTTAGCAAAGCTTTTGACACGGTCTCCCATAGTATTCTTGTCACCAAGTTAAGGAAGTTTGGGCTGGATGAATGCACTATAAGGTGGGTAGAAAGCTGGCTAGATTGTCGGGCTCAACGGGTAGTGATCAATGGCTCCATGTCTAGTTGGCAGCCGGTATCAAGTGGAGTGCCCCAAGGGTCGGTCCTGGGGCCGGTTTTATTCAATATCTTCATAAATGATCTGGAGGATGGTGTGGATTGCACTCTCAGCAAATTTGCAGATGATACTAAACTGGGAGGAGTGGTAGATACGCTGGAGGGGAGGGATAGGATACAGAAGGACCTAGACCAATTGGAAGATTGGGCCAAAAGGAATCTGATGAGGTTCAATAAGGATAAGTGCAGGATCCTGCACTTAGGACGGAAGAACCCAATGCACAGCTACAGACTAGGGACCGAATGGCTAGGCAGCAGTTCTGCGGAAAAGGACCTAGGGGTGACAGTGGACGAGAAGCTGGATATGAGTCAGCAGTGTGCCCTTGTTGCCAAGAAGGCCAATGGCATTTTGGGATGTATAAGTAGGGGCATAGCGAGCAGATCGAGGGACGTGATCGTTCCCCTCTATTCGACATTGGTGAGGCCTCATCTGGAGTACTGTGTCCAGTTTTGGGCCCCACACTTCAAGAAGGATGTGGATAAATTGGAGAGAGTCCAGCGAAGGGCAACAAAAATGATTAGGGGACTGGAACACATGAGTTATGAGGAGAGGCTGAGGGAGCTGGGATTGTTTAGCCTGCAGAAGAGAAGAATGAGGGGGGATTTGATAGCTGCTTTCAACTACCTGAAAGGGGGTTCCAAAGAGGATGGCTCTAGACTGTTCTCAATGGTAGCAGATGACAGAACGAGGAGTAATGGTCTCAAGTTGCAGTGGGGGAGGTTTAGATTGGATATTAGGAAAAACTTTTTCACTAAGAGGGTGGTGAAACACTGGAATGCGTTACCTAGGGAGGTGGTAGAATCTCCTTCCTTAGAGGTTTTTAAGGTCAGGCTTGACAAAGCCCTGGCTGGGATGATTTAACTGGGAATTGGTCCTGCTTTGAGCAGGGGGTTGGACTAGATGACCTTCTGGGGTCCCTTCCAACCCTGATATTCTATGATTCTATGATTCTATGTGTGCTTTCTGGACAGAGACACAATTAATCCACATAATCTGTATTCCTTCATTTAAAATGAACGACGTTCCCCCCCTTTTCTCCCTCCCCCCAAAAGCCACAGTTTCTCAATCACAGACTGACTTCAATTATGGAATAAGATCAGGCGAATGGGCACTACCTAGAGGTAATTGGCTTTCCAGGAAAGGGCTGGTTACAGCCAGTGATCAATTAGTTTTGTGCGTCGCGGGCATTAGTTCAGTTTGGTTCAAGCCATTCCCGAACTGTCTCTAATTATATTAGAACTTCAGCGTGGGGCCAGGTCAAATGCTGAGAGTGAAATTCTCCCCAGTGTCGACGACCAGCCCAGAGTTCAGTCGCTCCTTAATCCTTGGGACCAACGCGGTACCTGGGCCTTGTCCTGACTCTGTGCTGGGGTGTATTTCGCCCATTGTGAACACGCCCTCGAAAGGATACATGAAGTAAAGAAAATGGGGGATGCTTCTGGCAGGTCAGTAGCAATGGGAACTATCTGAATATTGTTACAGGTGGTGGTGACAATACACTTCCTCTTCCAGCAATCGTGTCCAAAACCCCTCCAACGTTCCCCAGTGAGTCACTCCTCTCTTGCTGGACCTTGCTTACCTTGCCTTTTTTTTTTTTTTTTTGGAAGTCTTATCAGTTGCTTTCCACTCTCCTCTGCCTCCATGTTTGCTGTCTGGACATAAGGTGAAGAGCGCACTGGGCTGGAAGCCGGGACGCTGGGTTCCATTTCCAGCTCAGCCACTGAGCTGCCACCTGACCTTACTCAAGTCACTTTGGGCCAGATTCCCAAAGCTATTTAAGTGCCTAACGATGCAGGTAGGTGCTCAGTGGAATTTTCAGAAGCACCTAAGCAGATTACATGTCTAATTCCCATTGGATTCAATGAGACACTTAACCTGCTTGGGATTTTCAAAAAGCACCTATCTGTATGTTTAGGTGCCTACTTATCACTGAAAATTTGGCCCTTCATCTCTGTGTGCCACTGTTAACCCACCCAGGATCTTTGTCGTGTCTATTTAGACCCTAAGCTCTTCAGGCCACGGACTGTTTCTAAGTATGTGTTTGTAAAGTGCTTGGCATAATGCAACCTGATCTCACTAGTACAAATAAATAATATTGATATTTGAGGAAACCAAAATCTAGAGCAGCAGTTCTCAAACTTCATTGCCCCAGCCATGGTCCCCTTCTGACAATAAAAATTACTACATAACCCCAGGAGGGGGGACAGAAGACCAAGCCCGCCTGAGCCCCGCCACCCTGGGTGGCAGGTCCAAAACTGAAGCCAAAGGGCTTCTGCCTGGGGCTTGGGGCATGTAACCTTAGCCCTGGGTGGTGGGGCTTGGGCTTCAGACTTGCTGAGGCTCAGGGCCAACACCAGCTTTGGTGACCCCATTAAAATGGGGTCATGATCCACTTTGGGGTCCTGACCCACAGTTTGAGAACCCCTGATCTAGAGGATGCAGAAGAAGAATGAAGATGTCATGATAGTCCATATAGTTTTTCTCATCCTGTTTTGTTAAATGCCTTAGCAGCTGATGCTTCTAGATGTTCTGCATTAAAACATCATAGAATATCAGGGTTGGAAGGGATGTCAGGAGATCATCTAGTCCAACCCCCTGCTCAAAGCAGGACCAATCCCCAATTTTTGGCCCAGATCCCTAAATGGCCCCCTCAAGGATTGAACTCACAACCCTGGGTTTAGCAGGCCAATGCTCAAACCGCTGAGCTATCCCTTCCCCCCCTATTAATGATAGGTATGCATTAACATAAGCTGTAGATGGCTACAAGATGAAAACTAGGGCTCTCTGCATGTCTTAAATATATGTGCATCCCGGTAGCTAAGTACCAAGCTGCATCCTCTTGGAAGTTAATTAAATTGGCCCTGTTTAAATATTAAAATGCTATTCTCTAGCTATTTTGTTTTTCTACAAAGAGACGGTTCAAAAGCTCCAAACTGATGTTCTGCAGCGTTCTTGCTGAAAGAAGCAGATGTGATTTCCTGACTCAGGGATTTGTAAAGGATGCGAAGTGAGTTCCTGTTCTTCGCAGGATAGACTCTTGATCTGGAATAAACGATTAGTAAGGCAACTGCTTCAGTGGGGGAATCTGATAAATATTACCATTGTAAACAACAAGCAGGGCAGGATCAAGGCAGCCTGGGAAGAGCTGTATGAAGAACATCAATATGTTCTGGAAATTCTAGAGTTCAATAAAAGAAAAAGTCACCAGGTTATGTTTTCCATGCACAAAAAGCAGATGTGTAAACAAGGAGGAATCAGTCAGGTCTCCATGCGAGAGCACAGTGTCTGTGTGTTTCCCTTGTATCCTACTGCATCACTTTACCTCCCAAAGTGGCAGCTACCCCCCAAGACAAGAGGACTCCTTAGAAATGCAAAGGGGAAGTATCTGACTACGACAGCTAAACATGGCTGCCTACCTGTGGGCTCCAAAGTGGACTAAATGCTGTCTAACTTGAGACTCTAATCACCCTTTTTAGCAGGCTTCCATCTAGCAGAATCATGACACTACTCTCCTGGTGGTGTGGTCAGCAGAAGCACTTGAATTGGATCTCCCGTGATAGAAAAGAGAGGTGGTTGTTGGCCTGGCATTTTCCACGAGGACCCCTCGCTTCTAGGACTTGTTCCCTTCCCCAACTCTTTTGGTATAAAATAGCTCCCCTCCGACTTTCGGGGCAGGCTGCAAAGGTCATCTCTGGGCTAGGGCTTTTGGAGAGGGCTGAGGGCATTGCTGGAATGGGTGGAGTGGTGTATTCTTTTGCTGTTTTTAAATTTCCTAGTTCATTGTAGCTGTGGGCTTTGTCATGCTGCTGTCTGGGTATTCTTTGTACAGACTGTTTTTTAAAATAGGTATTGTGCCATCAGTGTTGAAGACACCGACATGCCTTAATAGTAAGGTTATTATCAGGGCTTCCAATCCAATCCGGGATCCACCAAGGCAGACTTGCTACGGGACCGGTGCTTCTGTATTAGTTACGTATTTAAAGGGAGTTCAATACCCAAGTCCCATGTGGAGCTTCCTTTGGAATTCCCAGTCTGTGTTCTAAAACCATAGAGATCGTGTAAAAAGGAGACCGTAAATGGGACTGCCTAGAGTTTGCTTTGGGAATCCCCTTAGTGGGATGTCCTCCCTTATTAAATTAACGCCAGCCATTATTCAACATATGCAAAACAGTTTTGTAAACTCCAGAAAACAATCAGTGCAGAGCATAAACTTGCCCACCATGCAGCAGCATCTCCTAGGAACTCGGGTCTGGTCCTGTGTGCATCTAGTCCAGTATTCTGTCTCTGATCGTGGCCAGAATCCCATGCTTTGGAGGAAGGTGTCAAATCCTGCCATAGGCAGTTGTGAGATAATCTGGCCCCACACTAGGTCTCATCCTGATCTCCAATAGTTACCAGCTGGCTCAAGCCCTCAGGCATGAGGTTTAATATCCCATCCAAAAACTTTCTAATTAATTATAACTCTGAATAGCCTTGATAGCCATATAAATGTCCAATCCCTTTTGGAATCTTGCTAAATTCTCATTCTAAAAAAAATATGCAAATGACCTTTTCTCCCCAAAAATCCCACTTCCCTGTTGAGTGTTTGTTTGTTTGTTTTTTAATCCCAGGCAAGTGGATGTCATTCAACATGCAGATCTTCAGCTGGCACAAATTGTCACGGCTCCATTGACTTCTGTGGAGCCATGCAGGTTTACACCAGCTGAGGATACGGCCCTCTGTTAATGAGCCCTTTGCATCTCAAAGCTGACCGGGTCATAAAACAGCAGAGTAGAATCTTTCCAAGACACCCTGACAGGATAAACTATGACGACTTTCATCTGAGCCATTGGTGGTCTCTCTCTCTCCTACATTACTCAAGTTATAATTAAGAGATAATGTCAATAGAATAAAACATTGTCACAGGATAACGGTCTCCTGCTGCTACAGAAATGTCAAGGCAAAGTCAAATCGTTTATCAACAATAAATGTTGAGGCAACGCTGGAACGTTTGTCACAGCAGCAGGAGGCATTAATCCTGGGACAACAATATTCCAGTGCCTTTATTTCTCCTATCCCAAGTGATGGATGCCGACGGGTCATTTTATCTGAGGGATGCTGGTGTAGCTGCGTGATGCTTTATGACTGTACCATTATTGACCAGCTGCATTTTGACTGGCTGAAATATACCATAAATCAAGCAGCACTGGATCACAAATGCGGTGTGTGTTTGTGTATATATAACTTGGCTTTAAAGCTGTCTTGTGCTTTGGACGCTCTGGTTTCTAGCTGGCTGAATTATGAATGGGTGAGAGGTGACTGGGCCCCTCTCCAGCATCCTGGCTGGGAGCCATTGCATTCTATGTCAGAGCCTACTCACGCTCCAGAGTTCACATCTGGACCCAAACTTCACCAAAGTTGGGAAAGTTCAGCTCTGGGTTTTAGTTGGTCTCCTGTCTAAATAGCAGGATCTTTATTATAGGAAAGAATAGGGGGCACTTAGGGCCTTTCTCCCAGGCGCTGTCATCTCCTTCCCCCCAGCAGCTGATACTTAATGAAAAGTAAAATGACTTCTTAAAATCACAGACAGGACAAGGCAGGGGAGAAGACAGAGTGGGTTATTTTTTCCCTTTTTGATGGAGCACTGGGTTGGGACTCAGGAGGCCTGGATTCTGATTTGAACTCTGCCACTCATCAGCTGTCTGCAATGACCTGTTTTGAACTCATCTCTTTGTGCCTCTCTTTCCCCTCCCATTCTTTCTGCAGCTTGTCTATTTAGCCTGTATGCTGGTCAGGGCTAAGACTAGCCTGTGCTATCTATTTGTACAAGGCCGAGCCCAGTGGAGCTCCAGTCTCTTGAGGCTTCGAGGTGCAACTATCATGTGAATAAGTCAAATCCTCCTACAAGAGGCAAGTTTAATATCAGTCTGATGGAACGTGAGGGGGCACACCTGCACCCCGGCAGAGAGGAGGCTAATGAACTCTTATGGGCTCAGCCAGCACTAACCAGACACACCTGAGGGCTTGCTGTGCCTGGAGACAGGAAGCTTAGAAAAGGAAAGAATAGGGAGGGTTGGTAATTGGGGGGAAGTCTGCTATGCCTGGGAGAGATCAACAAGGAGGAAGACAAGTCACAGACCCTGCTGCCCCTCAGACTGTAAGGACCAGGTACAGAGTGGGGGTTCCCAAAAGCAGGGGGCTTACGGACAAGCCCTAACCCTGATCTAGGATGCTGGAGCCTGCGGGTAAGCTGAGCACCTTTTTCTATTTGCTCTGATTCTCCCTTTCCCTGGAGAGGGGGAAGGAAAGAATCTTGTTTGTTTAGACAAACTCTTGTATGCCCCAAGCAGGGGAAAAACTCTGTCCTAGAGAAGAGAAGCAACCCACATCTCGGTCTCGTGGGGACTCAAGGGGGCTGCACCCACCACATGGATAATGAGGAAAGGGCACCAGTACAGAACACTAACATAGGGGCTGGAACTAGGGGTGCTGCTGCGCTTCCTGGCTTGAAGTGGTTTCTATTATATACAGGGTTTACAGTTCAGTTCAATGACTCTCGGCACCCCCACGATGCTAATTCTTCCAGCGTCCCTGCACGCTGCATGTTGCTCCGGTAGTTTACATCCTTCGGCTTTGAACTTGTCGGGTCTCAAGCTATGCAACTGCAGGTCAGTGTGGTACTTGGGTAGGGGACTTCCCAGTATAGTCCAGTGTGCTGTGCACCAAAATATAACTCCCCTTCTCTCATTCCTGGCTTTCCCAGAATAGCCTGTCTTTTCTGTTTCATCAGTCTTCTAGGTTTGCAAGCTGTTAGGGTCCAGATTTGTACAGCACCGGTTACACGGCTGCCATTAAACGAAGCTTTAGCTTAGCACCATGCTGGGGTTTGGCTCCAATTGGAGTCCAGTTCGCCATTGCCTGGCACGTTGGGAGGTTACTTACATGAGTTCAAAGTGGATGTAAATGGTCACCATTTGGATCTAGAACCATTTCACGCTCCCTTTGCAATCATTTTATACTGGTGCACAATATGCTTGCACAAGGTGTAGGGCAACAGTGAATCTGGCTGTATTCTGTTCTGTTTGCTCAGCACCTGACACAATGAGGTCCAAGCCTGGGGTTCCTAGTATACTGGGGTTCCTAGACACTACTGCCGTATAATTCATTCCATCCCAGGGGTGAGTGCATTTCAGCATGGGCACCCCTTTGGGATGAAAGGCTCTTGCTGTAAGTGGTGGGTGTAGTTTTAAATCCACAGGCCGCTGCAGATAGCCGCAGAGAGACACCTGGTGCTCTGAAGTGATACATGTTGCAATTACCACATACCCAGAGGGGGGTGAGAGTGAGCGGATTGGGGCTTTCATCTTCAGTTTGCTTTAGAAAAAGTTGCAAGGTCAATAATGCGTAAGGGGGGAAAAAACATATCTGTAACCAGCAATTATTGAACCAGAATCCCATGAGGGGTTCTCAGAACCCTTCCAGAAACCTCATTCTCCTCACTGCGAACATGAGAAAAACAACATTGTTTTTCTATTCATCCCAGATGTTTCATAAAACAAGTGCTTTGTATCTTCTCCAGACAGTGAATCTCATAGGTGCTGGAATGGGGGGTGCTGCCTTGAAGTGGTTTCCATCAAATACAGGGTTTATAGTTTGGTTCAATGGCTCTGAGCACCCCCACTATACAAATTGTTCCAGCCCCCCTCGTGAATCTGAGTTTCTTAGGCTGCCTCTGGTATCTTGTGCAAAAATGTTGGTAGTGGGGGGGTGGGGTACATTTTGGTTCTTACAAATGTTCTGGGTGTTTAAGGAGGAGTTTCACGCACTGCAGTGGGTGGGAGGCTCTGAACTGAGGACAGGGGAAGAGGCAGAATTGCACCATGCATAGACGCTGACTCTGTGGCCCCGCTGATCAGCTCTCCCTCCCCCCCCCCCCGCGCCTCCCGCCTGCCACGGATCAGCTGTTGAGTGGTGTGCTGGGGGGAAGGGGAGGAGCAGGGGCAGGGAGGGAGGGAGGGTGGGGTGTGCTCAGGGCTGGGGGCGGAACAGGGGTAGGAGGGGGTGGAGCAGGGCCGTGAAGTGAAGTGGGGGCGGGGCTTGGGGCAGGGCAAGGGTCGAAACCCCTGGGGAAACTAGAAAATCAGCAGCTCTGGCATTATGGTTCATAACGTAGCATATTCTGCTTTATTGTATGTCCAGGACAACCACTAGGGAATTGGTGGCGGTTTTATGACTTCGTTACATAGGATTTAATTAATTAATTAGTTTGTATTCCTGTAGCACCTTGAAGCCCTAAATGAGATCGAGGCCCCATAGTGCTAGGCTTTGGTACAGCATGCCATTGCCTGCTTATATTGAAAATAACATTTCTCTCTAAATCACTGTACACATTTATAGGACAGTAAAATATACACACGCACAGCTCTTCATCCAGAAGAGGCCTAAAATACATGGGTCATCACTTGTAACGCCACAGCCTGAACAGGTTAGTAGTAGTGGAGAGCAAACTCTGGATCCAGACTTTTGTATGTGGTCCGGCCACTAGAGGGGGACAGAGTCCCACAGTTTGTGTGGGTTACATCTACACAAACACAATTTTAATGTATCCACCCAGCACAGGCGGGCCATTTGTCTGGTTTTAAGCTGGCCAGTCCTGCTTTCCCAAGTTCTGTCTCCATCCAGTATTCAGACAAAACCAGATGTGGTTTTGTCTGGTATTGAACAGGGAACCCCATTTTGAAGAACGCCCTGCCCCGCCCCCACTGGTGTGACCTTGCACGCATGGTGCATGCGAGGTCATGCTGGCAGGGGTGGGCCGGCGTGCTCATCAAAATGGCCTCCTGTGTGCAGTCATGCTGTTCCCAGAAGCCTCTTTTTACAACGGCTGTGAAATCTTAATGTCTCCACAAACCAGAGAGGGTCTAGGGTCTTGTCCAAACAATACCTCCTGTTGTGTCTTTGGTCTCCACACAGTGTGAAGAATATGAGGAAACCGCATAGACGCAGTTGGGCTCCAAATAACTGAGTTTAGTAACGACAAACAAACATAAAAGGCCTAACTACATACAGATGCTGTTGGTGTGTTAGGATCCTGCGGCTTCTGCAGAAGAAGACAGGGAGGGTCAATGATGGGCTGCCAGACGACTCAGAGCAATCACCTAGTTCCCATGCGCTCTACTCCCCGTGCCCCGCTCCCTAAAACAGTCCTCTCTGTTACAGGCAGATGCAGGGCTGACTCAGAACGGCTGGGGTTTGAACGCGTAGCTTCTACGAGGCCTATATGTGCTAGCCCTCAGGCACTGGGGTATAGACCCTTCTTAGGGTGTGTCTTCACTGAAGAGTTTACGTGAGTGTTGTCCCTGGCCCCTTTCCAGTCCACACACGCCAATCTCTCACCCAAGTTTGGTGGTGGTTTCAACCTGAGCTAGTTGGGCTGGTCAGGGGTGTGGGCTAGGCCCTGGATTCTGTTTTCACTGGGGCTGGTGAACTGCCCATTTTGGAGTGACGATGCAGGCTAAATCACCCAAATGCTGGCAGTCCTCCAATGCCTCCCCACAATTCTCCCCAGAAGGACAGAGAAGTTCTCCCACATCTCACTGGGCAATTATCAGAGTCCCTCAGCTCAGCTTAGCGCCGCACCAACTAGGCCCCCAGGAGTCCTAGCAACACGTGCAGGGCCAGTGAGGACACAGCAACTTGGGTAGGACATTGCACTGCCTGGATTGGCCAACCCAGGTGCCAATCGCCTGTGCTAACTCAGCTGTGAAGACCTGCGGTGGGTGTGCGTTCACAACTCTTACGAGAGCAGGCAGAGTGGGGAATGTAGCCAAGGGTCTGAGTGACAGCCCACAGCCAGACAATAGGGATAGATGCTCTTGGCACTTGAACTTTCATACCGGCGTTCTTGATTGCACATTAATGAAGCCCTGCTACGGTCCATGTGTCAGGTGGCAGTTCTGTGCCAGAGGAAATGGCAGGCATGCAACTTTTAAAATACTTATAAGTGGCACTGGTTTAAGATACCCTGTGAATAAAGAGGAATGAAATACAGATTCACCAGGATTCAATGAGCTCTTAATTGTTTCTGTAACCTTCTTCGGGGGACTGTACTTATGTTAATACTTCACATGATGCTTAGAACTGGCTATTGAACAGTCCAATTGAATGCATCCTAGGCTGGGTATATCCACTGAGGTTCTGAGCAGGGGCTAGCTTTTCAGCGGAACAATAAATTACAGTGAGCATTTATCCTATTTACTTGCTCCAAGAGACGCAGCAGCTGGAGAAGGCAGGGGCTTGCTGAATAGCTGAAATGGGCTTTAATATAAAGAGTTGGCATTTGCTGTGGCTTTTGTTGCACCGTGCTACTTGCCTGGGTGCACCAGGGCTAAGCTAGAGCAAGTGATGTCCGTTTTTCAACAAAAGTCTTTCTAGAGGCATTGGGGTGGCTTAGAGGATAGCTGGTGGCTTACAGAGAGCCAGGTTTTTGCCCTTGCTCCAGCTTCTTTATGGCAGGTGAGGAAAAAGGGCTGAAGTGGCATAAAGGGGCCATAAAAGGCCCCTTGTCCAGCTGGGATAGATTTCTTATGACCCCTCCTGGAGTAGGCACTGCAGAGACAACTGCAAGGCTGTCTCCTGAGCCTCCCCCTCTGAGCTCTGGTGTTGGGGGTGGATCAGGGTGGGGCTGGAGTGGGTGAGACGGGGTGGGGCTACAGCACTGCAGTCCACACATGTTCCCCAGGGCATCCTGGAGGTTGTAAAGCTGGCTTTAAGCCGTTCTAACCCCTCTTGGCGATGAGTTCTAATGTGTGTTGTGCCTCTTGGGGTATGTCTACACTAGAGCAGGAAGGTGTAATGTCCACAGCAAGGAGACGTTCATGCCCTAACTTGATTAGAGCTAGCATGCTAAAAACAGAAGTGCAGCTGCTATGGCGTGACTGGCAGGACCGACTATGTTGACCATCCGTTCCCAGAGCCTAGGCATGTATTCAGTACAGCCAGTCCCTCCTGCTACTTCTACCACGGCAGCTACATGTCTGTCTTTAGTGTGTTTAGCTCTGATCGAGCTAGCCTGGGTATGTCTCCTTGAGCTGGAAATGACCCCTTCCAACTCCAGTGTAGATGTACCCTTAGAGAATCCAGTGAAAATGCAGCAGACCTGAGAATCTCTCCTAGAGTCTCTAGGTCATAGGTTGACTTTTTTTTTAATTGGGTGCCTAAAGTTAGGCGCCTAAATTTATCTTTTTTCACCTAAGAAGGGGACTGGCTTCCAAAAAATGCTGAGAGCCTAGAAGCTCCGATTGAAGCCCAGGCATTACTAGCACAAAGGAGAATCACATCCGTAATATGCATTGATTTATATAAAATACCCCATAATGGTATGTAACTTGCATCAGTGGTCTTAGAAACAACAAGCTGCCTACTCAATGAGCTGTTACACACACACACACACACACACACACACACACTGTCCTCTCTCAGCCCAATGTACGTACACAGGGACTTGGCCAGGAAATACAGCACTAAATTATTCAAACACAACTGAGTGTGAATCTGAGGCATTTCTGATCCCCTACCACCTACTGGTATCAAAATAAATGAGGTTTCCCTGGCAGGGTTCATGTTTGTTAAGGGTCACTCCCTTTCAGAGACTGTTGGCCTTTGTCTTTATGTGAAACAGCCTGGAAAAAAAGACAACAAGTAACTACTGGAGTTGAAAATAAAATGTGTGTTTGCGTTTGGGCCATACGTGTGGTTTTCTAGCATTCTTAAAAGCAGCTTCAGTGGAGTTGCTGCATTACTCACCAAGACAGACCTCTGAAGTGAAGTCAGTGCTCAAGAATGGTGCCTGATTACCAGCTGTAGAGATAGCAGCTATCATGCTCTTCAGTAGAGGACAGCCTTGCTTGGGAAATCATCTCTGAGTTACCCTCAGTCATGATCTTCTTGTGACATTTCTGCTGAGACATCCTGTTGGGTTGGTGGTTGCTGGTGCAAAGGAATGGGAATAAGACGACCAATTTATTTAACAAAGGCCACTAAATCCTGCTGTGATCTGGATTTGAACTAATACCTCAGATTGAAAGTATTTGTATCCTATTAGCTATCCCTCCACTCTGTGACTCTGGAAGGTCTGATGTTGCTGTAGTTGGCCAATGGTCACAACAGAAGGATAAGTTAAGATGATTGACTTTTAAGACGGGACTCTCACATAAGTTGTGAAGCTGCAAGCCTTGTTTTAAACTGCCCTCTGGTAACTGACCTTAAGTGGAGCAGTATCTTATTTCTTCTTACTGTTTAAGTACTAGAATTTATAGAGGATGCCTTAAATATTAATGGTGCAGTGATTTGGAAACTGTCCCAGAGCTGCTAAGGGAGCCTTGTAAGAATATGGCTGATTTGCTTATGCAGTTGAATTTCCTGTTGAACATTACAGAAGTTCTTACCCGCTGTTTTGTAATTAAAGTGCCAAAAGAACATTACTCTTTAATTTGAAAACTCTTAAATTCACCCCATAGGGGACAGTCTGTTTAGATGCACTGAAATTAAAGACAATCTGTGGACTCTTTTTTTAGACAACTTCTTACCTCTTCTCCTTGCTTGATGCTATCTGCTTACTGAAGAAGATGCCAAAATTAGGCAGTGGTGGGAGTTGAATAGCCAATGTGCTTCTTTCATTAGAGATGGGACCTGCCATTAAGGCCATTCTGTAAGTATGTGAATGAGTTTAAACGTAGCATGGAAACATTATTTTCTTTGGGAGGCTCTAGGGTCAAGTAGGTACTAGAAGATCGAAATCAATGGCAAAATGTAGGTAACAAATGGTTTGTAACCGAGGAGACTTGTGCAGTAAAGCAGGGCCAACCTTACACAGGTCAAATATTGCTAGGCTAATGGCCTTGCTATCTCAGGTGCTGATATGGTCCCCATTATTCCAGTATCGTTGTGTGTGTGTGTGTAGCCTCACAACAACCCTATTAAGCATGGCAGTGCATTATCCCCATTGTACAGATGCAGAACTGAGGCACAGTGAGGTTAAGTGACTTGCCCAAGATCACATGGGAAATCGTTGGGAGGAGGGATTTGAACTCAGGTCTCCTAACTTCTAGGCTGTTGGCCTAGCTGCTGCTCTATCATTGGCTCTAGCCCCACAGAAACTTCTGTAAAGTGGATTTTCCTGAAAGATCCCCCCCCCCCCGGATAACGCTATTTAAACGGCTATAAGAGAATAATATATACAGAAAATGCCATCTTTCTGCCAATATGAGTCAAGAATTTCTTTCTATGGATTGGTCCTAACTTTCATGCAAAATCGTCATGTAATAGGTATGATTATTGAGGAGGTTGGCAGGGCTGGGTTTCTGTTTGGTTTTGACTAAGACAGGTGAAGGGCATTCATTCGATAAAGCAAGGTCGAGATGTATGTCATCGAGGGATATTTAACAGGAAGGAATAAATTGCAGGACCTGTGACTTTTAGGGCTGGTCTACACTGGGAACTTACATTGGCAGAGCTACATCCCTCAAGGGTGCGAAAAATCTGTATCGCTGAGAGATGTAGCTATGCTGACCTAACCCCAGTGTAGACAGCGCTAGGTTGACAGAAGAATTCTTCCATCATCCTAGCTATCGCCTCTCAGGGAGGTGGATTACTTACGCTGATGGGAGACCCATCACTAGTGTCTCCACTGAAGCACCGCAGTAGTGCAGCTGTAGCGGGTTTACATGTAGATGAATCCTTAGAAACTTCCCGGGTTCTACTCCTTCACTGTGCTAAATAGTAGTACTGGTATATAAACATAATTGATTATAAACATAAAATTCAAGGTCAAAAATGAGCACATAGTTGGCTCTACGGAAAAAAATGTAGTGATCTTAAAATTTCTTGTGTCTCAAAGATTTTATCTCCTCTTTCATCTTTGCCTTTTCTTTTCATTCTCCTTTTCACCCTACCCAGAAAATCATTAAGGCCCGGCCCCTGATTCAGAAAAGCACTTAAGCGTATGCTCTCCTTTGACGTCAATTTGGTGGGAAGGTGGCTTTGACCTCGGTGTGACTTAAAGCATGTGTTTAAGCGCTTTGCTGACCAGAGATAGACTTAAGCACAAGCTGGGATGCTTTGCTAGATTGGGTCTGCTTTTCAGAGGTGCTGAGTTTTAAGTGAAGTCAGTGGGAGCTGCAGATGCTCAGCCTCTCTGGAAATTGGGCCCTAAGCTTTTTCTTTCTAACTAGATTCTTTTATTCTAACTTTTTAGACTAACTTTAACTTTAAAATTGGCATAATCTCTGTTCTGACCGCTGCATATGGGTTGGCACGTGTCAGATCTGTGGCAATTGATAACTTAAAAATGCTCCAGAGTGCGGCATTTGCATCAGAGTTATGACCCTCACCTCCCATACGTATTTTAATGGGAAATACACTGACCTCCGTCACGGCTGTGGAAAACATAAACCGCTTTTGGGCATTCAATATTCTTACTACACACTCCAGTGAATCAAGACAAACCTGCCACTAAACTGCATTGCAAAAAGAAAATTGATAACCATATTGAAGAAGAAAAAGAGACCTTCAATGATATTGGTGCTAATATCCTAGTCCCTTCTTAAATATATTCTTGGGATCAATGTGCTTGGCATAGTTTTTCGTCTCTTAATGCCTGCATTCCTGATGAACTGTTCTTCAGGATTAGTCATCAGCAGGTCTGGAGTCTTTGAGTGCAATCTCCGCAGCACCTTTTGTGCTATGCTTAATGGGCTGCTTTTCAGTGACCGAGATAATAATTTTGCACTCTGTGCCGGTAATGGCTCATTACTTTGGCTCCACTATCCAGAATTAGCATGTTGTTTTCTTGCAGAATTGGTGGCTGTGCATTATTTTAAGTGACTGGCTGCTGAACTAAATTTTGGCCACATGTGAGTGTCTGGTGACGTTGGAAAATATTCATCAAGGTACAAACACTTTTCATATTCAGCTTATCAGAGCTGTTTAGTTAATGGTGAGATCAGGGGTCATTAGAGCCTTAGGCTGGATTTCTGATCTTGGAGACTCAATGACTTGAGAGAACAAACTCACATTTCTACCTTTGTAACCCCATCCCTATGCAATGCACACCAAGTACCTAGTTCCAGGGGACCAGAAGGTCTAAAACTGAGGAGTATATCAATAAGCAGAGTTAATAAATATTGCGAACACTCACCAGTCGTCGGCCATTCATAGTTAAATCTTTCATTCACTAAGGGCCTGATCCAAAGCACATTGAAGCCAGTGGAAAGGTTCCCATAGATTTTGATGGGCTTTGGATCAGGTTTCAATATGCTCTAGATCCAAAATGGGATGTCTGTGGTCCAGAAATCAGCAAGTGGCTAGGAAAGCAGCAGGAATTTTCTTAATTTTGTGACTGTGACGCTGGCAGGCCAGGTGCCATCTCATGCCAGAGCCCCGGGTCAATTCACTTGTATAGATCAAAGCAATTATTAAATGTATAAGAGTGTATTTGGTGTTTAAACTTCATGAAAACTAATGGGATGTTACATGCATTGTTGTTACTTATCTATATCCTTTTATAATGGAATAGCAAACATTGACACTGCAACTGTAACTAAATAACCCATCAAATGAGGAAAAAGCCATGTGGAATGCAAATGAAGAACTTTAACAGAAAAGTGCTAATTTCAAAGCGAGTGGTCATTGTGTGAGGATCGGAGGTCAAAGACTCTAAATGCATTCCCCACTCTTTGTCCCCAAAGGAAAAGCCCACATAGGCAGTGAGATTGTCAGCTTGTTTCCTGTGAGGAGAAGCTATCAGAATGGATTCAAGGAAAGATCCTTCATCCCTGGACTGTTTGGATTCTAAGAGGGTAGAATAACTGAACAAGAAGACTAAGATCCCCAGAGTTGTTCTGGGTAGTCCTGAGAGACTTTTGGGTAACTGGCAGATTATTACATCTCTGCTACAATTTGGAGTGATAGACTGTGACATACCTGTACATATATTTTACCTGGTTTAACCTCTCAATAACTGTCACTTCCCTTTCTTAGCTAATAAACCTTGAATTAGCCAATTCAATAGTAAACTACCAGTGTTGTCTTTCATGTAAAATCTAGAGCAGGGGTGGCCAGACTTACTGACCCTTCAAGCCACATATGATAATTATCAGAAGTTTGAGAGTCGGGCGCACCTGCCAGGACTCTGGGCTTCTGCCCTGCGGCAGGGTGGTGGGGGTAGGGGCATCAGCCCCATGGAAGATGCCTGCTGGGCTCAGGGCTTCAGTAAGAGTGGGGCTGAAACCCCAAGCCTCAGCAGGCATCTCCTGCAGGGCTGAAGCCCCTAGGACCCCCTCTCCAGTTGCCAGAAGCCCCTAGTCCCATCATCCTGCTGCAAGGTAAGTAGGTGGAGAATGGGGGGGGGGGCACGTGGGGAGCTCTGCAAGCTGCACTTTAACTGTAAAAGAGCCGCATGTGGCTTGCGAGCTGCAGTTTGGCCACCGCTGATCTAGAGTACCAATTAATCTGGGGTATGTGGCTGGTCTCTTGGGACTGGGAGCAACCTGAATATTATGTGACTTTTGGTTTAAAAGATCTTTTATCGCTAAGTCCAGTTTGTCTCGGTGGCAAGATAGACTGGAGAGTGCAAGGGGACTGCCTGTGGCCCAATGGTAAGTGTGTGGTATAGTGACCCAGGACCCACGTTTGCTACTGGCATGGTGAAATCTAGTTCTAGAACACCCCACCAGTTTGGGGTGTCTGCCCTGGCTTCTAACAGTCTGCCCTGAGGTAGGCACTCTGTCGGGAGCCAATCCAGACATGTGACGGTGACCGCTTCCCCCTTTGCTTTTACTGAAACACTGACCATGGAATTTTGTGGAGCCGTATAGGTCCCGATCTAATAGACTTCAGTGGGACCACTTGTGTGCGGAAAGCAAAGTACGTGTTCAAGAGCTTTGCCATATTGGCCGAGAAGCCCACGTTGTACAGTCCAGTAGGGCAGTTCAAGTAATCCCAACTGGTGCAAAGCAGAAATGCTGGGCCAGCGCGCAGCATGCTTACGACAAAATTATAAGTCCCTCCAACGGGATGTCGAATGGAAATGCTGTCTACCAGTAGCATGACACGTCAGCAAGAGCGGACCTAATAAAACCAGCGTAGGGCAGTAAGCGGAGAACAATGCACAGGTGTGTTTTTTTTTCTTTTTCTTTTTTCTTTTTTTTTTTTTTTAAATCTGAATTTACGATCCATTGCTGGTCTCCTTCTGTCGGTTCCACAAAACACTGAATACAAACATGGCTCAAAGGACACTCACTGGAAAGTAATCCCCTTTTTTAGATGCAGCTACTTGGAGTCCTACTTGATTTCAGCCTTGGAGATTTATTGACAGGCCACAGTTTCTCGAACAGCTGCTGTCTCTGCCCTGAACTGTTACGAATAGGAGCTGGGATATTGGGATCAACGGCTGCCAATTTCTACCCATGTTACGGTCTTATCCAGGGCTGCAACAATGACTCTGAAGGTGCATCATTGGAGGGCGGGGCACCCAACTTGCTCTGGTGGCTAATAAGACCAACTTGATGGTAGTGTTTCTTGGGGGGGAATGTTACTAAACACTGGGTGGGGCAGAGTTAGGGTGACCAGATAGCAACTGTGGAAAAAATGGGACAGGGGGTGGGGGGGATAATAGGTGCCTATATAAGAAAAAGTCCCAAAAACCGGGGCTGTCACTTTAAAAACTGGACATCTGGTCACCCTAGGCAGAATAAGCAGATCAAAGCCCAACATAAGGGATGACCTTGGTGAAATGAGGCTTGTGTTTAGCCACCATGGTTCGTCTCCAGCCTGTCCAATTGAAAAGCCCAAAGTATCCCAGTCAAATTCTACACCAGTGCTTGCAGGAGAAGGTTGTCGCAGGGGACTGGCAGTCTGTAGAAGCCGGCGCGTGCCTCCGAGTCCAGCTCTTCCACAGTGCTACCGCCTTGAGTGAAAGTTCAGTGAAACTACTGCTGAATTACACGGTGCTTTGATCGTTTGTCCACTTAGCTCCAAGCTGTGGTCACACTAGGACAAGTGGCCGTAGCTACCTAAATGGCCGCTCATGTTAACCACCTGTTTGCTCTGCAGGGAGGGAGACCTCGAAGGTTTTATCCTAGCCTTGCTTACTTCAGCCATGACTCTTGGAATGCAGAGATTCCGCACCCCGCACCATGTGTGTCTGATTGATGTGTGTGCCTGATCTCCGGCAGCTGCACAGCACCTATTGTGCTTTCTCCCTTGGCAACCTGGTCAGGCTCCTAAGGACTGATCCTTCCCCGTGTTACATCTTGTGTCGCCATTTACACTTGTGCCAAATGGGTGTAAAATGCCACAACGTCTGAGCGTTAGCATTTTGTGTCTGCTTTGTACCCACCATGTCACAAACGGTGACACCCAGGCAGTGGAGAATCAGACTCCTAATTTCTATGACATGAAAAAGACCAAAACTCCTTGGCAGTACAGTTAAGGAGGAACATCAGTAATGCTCTAACTCAGTGCATCCTGAGGAACTTGAAACCAAGATGATAGAAAAAGCCCAGTCTGTTAGTGAATGCTTGCATCAGCAAAAAGCAAATGAAATCGATCTCTAGCAAGTGGTTAATCAGTTATTAATTATTATTTGTATTATTGTGGGACTAGGCGCCCTAGTCATGGAGCAGAACCTCACTGCGCTCGGCGCTGTACAAACACAACAAAAATATAGGCCCTACTCTATTTACAAGCTAATTCTAAGACAAGAAACAGCAGATAGACACAGACTGACTGACTGGGGGAGAACAAGGAAACAGTGAGACAATATTGGTCGATACAAGAGGCAGTGGGCCCAGCACGGTAACAGACTAACCATTGTCAAGTTAACCTGACTAGTCTGTGCAGTCCCTCATCTGTTCAGTATAAAAGGCCAAGCAGGAGGCTTTGCTACCAGTGTCCTTTGACTGTTCAGTGGAACATAACTGAGCTAAAGTAAACATTTTGACCCATCAGCCTTTAGTGAAATCTGAAGTTCAACCTGAGTTTCTCGTCAAGATAAGACCTGACCCACATGATCAAATCCATCGTTGAGCGTTGTGGAGGAGTGAAGTAGGCGGCAATACTGAATATATTAATGTTACCTCAGGAAAGATTAAGCCTAGGCAAGGTCACACACAAGCCAAGATCTTCCTTCTGATATAGCTTCTCTGCACCTTTCTATATAATTGATAGAACAGTCACAAAGGAGAAGCTCACGCAATAGACCACTTCAATCCTCTACATTTTCCAAAACCGAAACGCTTGCAGCCCCGTGTGTGGCAGCACATGGACACTTGGCCACACATCACAAGTGGAGGGTGTAACGTCTCTCGCTCTCCTCCTATTTTTCCTCCCCTCCTCTCCCTAGCCACAGGCACTGGAATGTAAAGTGGGGAAAGACATTTGGAAGAGCTCAGAGAGACCGCTCGTCTCGGGTCAGAGCAGGGCAATGCAGTGGCATGTGTGGAGGCTATAGATTATTCATGTGCAGTAATGTATTAAGTCTTGCACAGCAGGGAGAATATGGCTTTTATTTTTGTTTGTGCACATGGCCCCTGGCTAGAGATTCTGATGCCTTTTTAACAGGCAATAGAAGCTCATAAAGAAAAGCGTGCTCTCTCTCTTCCCCCCACCCCCATCCCCAAAAAAGAGGGAAATGATACACTTCCTGTGCACATGTCTGAGGAGTGACACAAATGCAAGAAACCTCATTCAGTACAGGGGTGGATGAGCCAGCCTGTCAGGCTTCTGACAGAATGAGAGGTGACTGTAGATGAGTTACCAAGGACCATTGCTATCAATGAGTGTTGTTAAAAAAACCAACCCAACTCCAGTAACAAACAGTGGGTTGGCATGTCCTTGTCAATTACTTTTGACTCTACAGAAATTTGGATCCACATTTAAAAACTCAGTGAGAACAAGGGCCTGGGATGAAGTTACATGGCAAATGCTGAAGTTAAAAAAGTGGGGCTAAGACTTTGGCATGAGAAACAGCAGCCTTTAAAAATAGCTTGTGGATTTGTTTTTTGTCTCGAAAATTTCATTCGGCTTTTTCAAATTTGAGCATCCTCCGCTTCCCCTCCCCCCGCATCCCATCTTCCCCCATTTAAAAGGTAAAGATAGAAATTGTGGAGACTTTCTGGTTTGGGGAATTATTTTTTCAGTGTCCATATAGAAGCCCCTAAATCAGCCTCAAAAGTTTCAAACCTGCACAGAGTTCTGGGTTTGTGATGGACCCTTTAACTTGAGTTTGTCTGTGAAAGCTACGCACAGTACTGGTTATAAGACAATGGAAACACAGCTTCAGAAGGGATTGGCTCCAAGTGTGACAGTTTCATGTGTGTGCAGTGGACATGGGAAGCCTGTAGATCAGCTTCCTTAGATTCATAGAGAGCGCGTGGTTACATCAGACTGCAGTATTCTATATGCCTACTGGCATTTTTAAATGACCCATATACTCTTCTCCTCTCTGAAGTTCTCAAAACAGGCTTTTAGCCTTCAGCTAAACCTTTGTAGGTTGAAGCAAACAGTAATCTGTGAACCATGAGTAACAGTCGTCCAGAGGAGATACTATTTGTCTTCTCTCTGGCTTTCTGGACACAGGCTTCTATTCCAGCATGGCTCCAGTGTATGAAAGTCTCAGTTATCAATTATCTGAGCATTATGATTCAACTCCCTTTGTACATAATGGTATCTTGTACACTCAGCTTGTCTTGATGGGTCCAGTGCTCTTGAGAGGTAAGTGGGATTTCTCCCCTTGTGTCTAGCCACTCTGATTAGACTAATGTCCTTGAAAATCTTTGTCTTGTAATAGTGTGTTCTTGGGTTCTTTCCAGCCCCTGCTTTGAAACTGGCATTTGATGGACACTTTCTATGTCTAGCAGGTTGAGGATCTCATATTCTTGTTTCACTGCCGTATTTTCATGGTGCAACGCAGCTCTGGATAAGAAGTCAGCTAAGCACATCTCAATCCCTTTCTTGTTGCGTGCATCTAAGTTGTAGCATTGCAGTTTCAGGACCACGTGCTGAAGGCATTTTGGGGTGGCTGGCAGCGGCTTTTAAAAAATGCTATCTGGTAGTTTATGGCCACTTCTACTCAAACGGTTTCCTGTTCTTGAACAGACTGGTTGAACTTTTCACCCGTGAACACCATTGCAAGGCATTACTTTTCAGTGTGAGTGAATCTTTGTTCTCTTGGTAATAGTGACCTTGATGTAAAAGCGAGCAGCTTTTGTAGGAATGAACCCCGCAGTCCTGAGTCACTGGCATCATGTTGCATGACTGCCTCTGTGTTCACAGCATAGGATTTCAGCATGGGCTAACCTGCCAGCCCTGCCTCTTCCACTCGCGACCCCCCGCGGCTGAAGGAGCCCCAGCCTGTCCACCCAGGGCAGGGGGGGTATGGCCTCGGGGTGGAACATGGGTGAGGCCATGGCCTGGGTTAGGGGAGGATTTAGCCTGCCCTGCCCTCTGATACTCACAGCCCATGGATTTCAGGATGGGATAACGGGTCACCACCTCCTTGATATGTGTGATGGCTGCATCGTGACGTAATCACATCCAGGCTGCATCTTTGTCCTGTAGTTGCCTCTGGGTTCATACACATCTGAGAGGCTTGGGGAAAAAAACTGTCAGATGCTAAGCGTCTCTGAATTAACTTAATATCTTTAGGTGTGGCCATCTGCTGCATTGCTTTTACCTTAATCAGGATCCCACTGGGAGGTCAGGAAGTGTCCCACGGAGGGGACTGCAGTCAATTGCAACTTCATCTTGTTTGTATTAATTCTGGAGTTGGATCCCTGGCTCTTTCTAGCAGACAGATGAGGTTTTGGTCATGATCTGCCACAGCTTTAGCTATGCTGTCTCCACGGCCATACACCAGAATGCCATCCATTCTGATCTCTGCAAGTCCTGTTAGTACTGTTTGCTAGCAGCATTGATATTCTTCTCACCCAAGTTTGATCCCAAATGGCATTTTCCACCATCTCTATCTACTTGCTGGTGCCCCAAATGAGAGGGGGTGGGGGGAGCCTGCTTTCCTTATCCAGTAGCATTTGGCAATATCCGTCTTTGGATCAGGTACTGAAAATATGTTTGTTTTGCAAGTCAGGTAATCATTCTTCAGTTGTAGGCATGTGACAGTGAGATCTTTTTAGTGCTTTGTTTAAATTGCTTGGGTCTTTACTATGTGCAGCTTGCCTGGTTCTCAATGGCTGCTCATCCAACTTGTGGGTTCTGTGCCTTTAGCCATGAGGCTTCTTTTCCCACGTGCTTTATTGCTCCCATTTTTTTTCCCCGCAATGCAATGGGACGAGCGCTCTGCTGGACGGATGCTGTACTGGTTGAATCATTTTACCTATTTCCAGGTGTTACACGCCGGAAGGCAACACGGTCCATCAAAAACATCTTGGTAATTTTTAGCAAGCTTTGTGGCGGGGCTATCACAAGTCATTGTCTGCTCTGATAATGGTTTTTGTTTTGCTTGTGTCTATTTTATGAATCCTTTGTCCCAAGTTTAGTGTCATTAAATTAGTGCATTCGCTTGTTTTAGCTGACAACGATGGTTTCTGTACTCCCTGAAATGTCAGCCTGTATGCTTTTCCCTGTGGCATTCTGCTTGTAAATTACATTGTCCAAAAGGTATTATGATGGTACCATCATAACTTTAATTTAGTTTTGCTTGATTGCAAATTCACTTTGTTCTCTTGCACAATGCTGAGGAAATCTTTGTAGCCTAGCACATCCAATGATGCCCCCCCGCCTCGTATTCATTTTCTTGTCTGTGTGCTGCTGCCTTGTCTTTGAATCTGGTACTCGTCTGAGCTATACAAATCATTTATTTCTGCTGTTTTGCACCACATTGTTGTCATATATGAGCAAAATCTGTGGTTTCTCCCTTGTGGCGGTGCATTTTTTGTCTTTGTTTTACTTGTCTTCAAGCTCTGGCATAAATTCACTTGCCAAAATTATTGCATGGGACTATACTTAGGGTACTTTCTATTCTCCTCCACATCACCCTCAGCTCTTCCTTTGCAAATACTAAACAAAGTTGTTTGTTTCATCTGCTTTGTGTTTGTGCATTGGCGTTAGCCCAAATGTTGATGTATTTTTCCTTGTGTTTTCATGCCTTCCCTGTGATACTTGGTTAATGATCTCGGTGTCTGCTCCATGTACTCTCTGCACTGGGATGTGAGCTTGCTCGCTAGCTCTGTGCGTCTTTAGCTCTTCATGGAGTTAATGTGGGGGCTCGGAACATGCTCATTTGAGCTCGTGCATCTTTCACCCCTATTACTAACCTATCACAAATTTAAGAAAAGGAGGACTTGTGGCACCTTAGACACTAACCAATTTATTTGAGCATAAGCTTTCGTGAGCTACAGCCCATTTCATCGAATGCATTCGATGAAGTGAGCTGTAGCTCACGAAAGCTTATGCTCAAATAAATTTGTTAGTCTCTAAGGTGCCACAAGTACTCCTTTTCTTTTTGTGAATACTGACTAACACAGCTGCTATTCTGAAACCTATCACGAATTAGTTCATCTTTTAAGATTGATCATCACATAAATCAGCCATTTTGAAGTTTGGCAATATACTGATGTATAGTTTCTCCAGGTTCTTGATGACACTGGTTGAAAGGATACCTTTTTGTAATAGGACATTCTCTGTGGGCTGAAAACGCGGCTAGGGTTTTACACGGCTTTCCGCTGACCTATCCAGATGCCGTTGGAGCATGTGCGCAGCCTTTGCTCATTACTGCTAACAGTGTGGCTGCTCTAATTTTTATCCAGCCTCCTTGCAATTCCGTAGTTTCCATATTTTGATCTAAAGAACGGCCAATTGCAAAACATGCCCCCACCCCCTTCATGTCCATTTCCTCAGGGACAGGAATCTGGGATGCCACCATGATTACTTATTGAAATATTCTAAGGCCCTGACTCACTGCTGACACCACGTTCAGTGTGTGAGCATAAAAAAAGAGCCAGGACAGCGCGACAGTCTGGCTTTATTCCCTCCTCCAGGTGCATTGTCCTTTCAGGAAGCTCTGAATAAGGGAGTAGAGTTCTCTAAGTTACTAGACATAACCCTGTGCATAATCACACTACAGCCTCCCCTACTGGAGAACCTCACTATTGTAACAAGCAGTTTCCTATTTGAACTAGGAGAGAAAACCCAGGCAAAGGGTTAAAAGCTGAAGAGGACGATGCTTGCTGGGACCCTGGCACATGACAAGTGAGGCTCTTGCATTTTACTCTCTACAGATGAGCCCACAGTCATTCTAATTTAGGAGAGAGCCACCTTCTGAACCAAAGTGACTCAGATGAATTAATTTTGTTAACTGAGAGGCTCCATCTCGCAGGCTGAAGCTGCGTGTTACAAGTTTAATTTGGAAATGCTGACACATGGCATTTCCCCGCCGTCTAGTTGCGAAGGGCAGTCTGTCTGTCGGCAGTTCTCATTTGTCACTGTCAGGATTGTCCCCGTCTAAACCTTGTGTCTGCAGCAACTTGTGATTGGCGGCGGAGAAGATATTGTCATTTTCTATTTAACATCATGTACAAGGGTTTCTTTTTTTAATTATCCATATTCTTTTGGAAGGTTTTTCTCTCCCCCCCCCCCTCCCCCCACTTCACCTGTAAATCTTTTTTAATTTTGTTTTGTTTACTGGATCGTTTGTCACAATCTCTGTTGCTTTACGGAAACACCACCCATGGTGCGTTTTCTCCCTCTTTGCCCTGTCCCCCAAATCCTTTCATTAACAACCAGGTACAGAACCCACCTACACAAACCCTTAAACACGGAGACCTAACATGAAGGGGTCCTTGAGAACTGCACCTTAACACGCTCATTACGCTAATTACTCGGAAACAAATGCTCTCCCGCCACAGGTCGCTCCCAGGCACCAGAATTATATATATAAAAAGAAACAGTGTGCACACACACTCACTGCAAATCCCTTGCACAGGAACGTCCGGTCTTACCTCTGATGTCGGCAACACTAACGTATATGCACCTTAGACATCCCATGCCCTGGCGAAGAGTCTGAACCGTTTGCATATGGGGCGGGAAATGAGATTGGCGCGAGGGTTCGGTGTTCAGTATTTCTGCTGCTAGGATCGGATCCATGTTTCCATTTTCAGTACATGTGGTTGTCTCACATGATGTAAGCATCCAGAGAGCTGGCATCACGACACGATGCACCGGGAAAGCTGGGGGGTGAGGGAATAAACTGATTTAGGCCCCTATCCTGCAGTGAGCTGGTGGGGAGGCGGGGATGCAATGAAGCCAGCCGGGCTCCCTGTAGACACAAGTAGAGCTCCTTTGCAGGATCCAGGCCCAAGATTATAATAGGTGTGGGCAGATACTGTCGCTTTGCTACACACCTGTACAGCGCTGAGCACAACGAGACTCTGACCTGGTTGGGGTCTCTGGATTCTAGTGCAGTATTAATAATAAGGGCTGGTAGTTCTCAAAGAGCGTAATGGTACCTAATTCCCATTGAAATCCAATGGCAGTTGGGTACTTTCTTCTTGCTGCAGCACCCACGTGCCCCAGTCAGAGGCCAGGACCCATCGTGCAAGGTGCTGTACAATCCCAGATCAAAAAGACGGTCCTCATCCCAACATCCTGAGGCTCCTTCTGCAAATCTCAGTCGAAGGGTAACTCAGCGGCTGGCTTGCTCTGGTGGAAGAAGCAAGTCTTCACCTCACAGGAGGCTTTAAAATGGTGTCTTGTTAACGTGTGCGTCTGGTGAGTCCTGATAGGGAGAAAGTGGGCCTGCAAGATGGAAACTCCACTCTTGGGGAAATAGCAAGGCATCGCTTCAGACCTTGGAGCCATCGAGAGAAAGGGACAGGGTTCTGGGGCAGAGAAGATTTAAAGAGGGAAAGGGTTTAGCGTTTCTCCCCACCATGAAAAGACACACGCAGACACACAACGTACCTGTGCTGCTGAACTGCAAAATGTCAAGTCACATACAGCTCCTAGTGTCTGGTGGGTGAATGTGGGTGCCCAAAATCAGCCAGCAGAGGAGTTTTGCTGAGTCCTAGCATTTCTTATACATATATCTGGTAAAAACAATAGTGTAGTGTTGATGTCACTGTACCTCACGGCACCGGGTACTTTACACATGGTGTATGTGTGTGTGTGTGGTGGGGGGGAGGGGCGGAGAGAGAGAGACCTTCTGGTATAATGCACAGGGAGACTTAGGAGTTCTGGGTTCACTTCTTGGCTTTGTCCGACTCCCTGTGTGAACTCAGGCAAATCACTTAATCTTTCTGTGCCACAGTTCCCCATGAGTAAAACAGGCCTACTAATACTTCTCTTGGTCACAGGGTTGTATTGAGGATGAAGGTGTCCATGTCTGGGATACACTTCTGTGGCTCCTAGTTACTGCAGTAACGAAGTACTTAGCTAGGCAAGAACTTCAGGGCTGTGTGTGAACTATACCTCCTCAGTGACTGACACACTTTTTCCTCAGCGTAGCGTCTCCTATAAACTCACTCCAGTTGTGGGCTGTGTTTTTCAGTCACTCCCTTTCCCATCACCCAGCTGAAGGTTTGCAATCAGTTAAAACCCAGGCTGGCTCCCTGACTCATGTACAATGAAGCTTTTCTTGGCAGCTTGGTCCTGGTTTTTATAGTTCTGCTTTATTAGAGACATTAGACTGATTTGTGGTGTTGTTTTATGAGCCAGAATTTAAAGGATGCGAACACACATTCTGGGCAAAATTTTCTTCAAGACCTGCTGACATCTCATGAAAAACTGGGCGGGGGGGGGAGGAGAGAAACTTCAGTTTGGGGACCATTTGTCTGGTAGGTCATGTTTTGTGTATTTCTAGTCTGGTTTATTTTAAGAATTGTTTGAGGACAGTTACAGGAAAACTGGATCTTTGGATCTTAATGTTCATCTGCTCCCTTCCTTGCTTGGACATCTGCCCTCTGTGACATCCCACTGGTTGCCATAGAGGTCACTGTGGTGATTATGACAGGTTTCAGAGGAACAGCCGTGTTAGTCTGTATTCGCAAAAAGAAAAGGAGGACTTGTGGCACCTTAGAGACTAACCAATTTATTTGAGCATGAGCTTTCGTGAGCTACAGCTCACTTCATCAGATGTTTACCGTGGAAACTGCAGCAGACTTTATATACACACAGAAATCATGAAACAATACCTCCTCCCACCCCACTGTCCTGCTGGTAATAGCTTATCTAAAGTGATCAACAGGTGGGCCATTTCCAGCACAAATCCAGGTTTTCTCACATTTGTGCTGGAAATGGCCCACCTGTTGATCACTTTAGATAAGCTATTACCAGCAGGACAGTGGGGTGGGAGGAGGTATTGTTTCATGATTTCTGTGTGTATATAAAGTCTGCTGCAGTTTCCACGGTAAACATCTGATGAAGTGAGCTGTAGCTCACGAAAGCTCATGCTCAAATAAATTGGTTAGTCTCTAAGGTGCCACAAGTCCTCCTTTTCTTTGTGGTGATTATGATCTTTAGGGTCATGAGTAAACTGAAGGAGCAGATGAATTTGTAGGAAAGGCAGGTTCTGTTGGCAGGAAAGTATCTTTCCTGAGAGAGTAAGAAGGAAATGCAAACTGCATGGGAAGAATAGTTTAGAGTCTCCATCAATGTCTTAATTCCAGAGATGTCAGTTCAATTCCTGGCTCTACCTCAGGCTCCCTGTGTTACCTCAAGCAAGTCACTTGATCTCTGTGCCTCCATGCCCCGTCTGTAAAATGGGGATAATGCATCCTCTCTCCCCTTGTTTGTCTTTTGACTGTTTAGCTTTCAAGTTCTCTGGAGCAGGGACTGTCTCTCACTAGGTCTGTGTTCAGAGCCTTGACCTCTGTTGAGATTTCCTAGTGCTACAGCAATCCAAATAAAGGACAAGGTATGTCTCCTGGATTTGGCCCATAGGAATGGTCATGTTGGGAGCTCTCTGTGGGAAATTCACTTTTATGAGGAGGGCCAGCACTGGCTTTCAGAGAGCATCCCTCCATTGAGTACCTCAGTGGGCCAAATCCAAAAGAAACACTTAATTTGGGATTTCAAAGAGCCTAAGGGAATGATGTGCCCAAATGCTATTGCAAGTCCATGGGAGTTGGGTGGCTAATTCCATGGAGCCCTCTGAAGTCTCTGCTGCCTGGAGGGGCCAAGCACCAGAAAGCCTGGGCAGGACTTAGCCTCCATGTATTCTATGGATGGGTGGGACTGGCAGGTGTGTGCATGTCATGACTGCACAAGGCCAAACCACCCAACTGGCAGAAATTCAGCCATTCCTGCATCTCTGCTTTCTCACTCCTCACCCTGGCTGCAAGGCAGATCCCGCATGTTGGTGCTTCAGCTTCTCTCCATGGCCTGTGCATGTTTGTGTGTCTGTGTGGTCACGTGTGTTCTGCCATGCTCTCTTGACTCATTAAATGACTTCTAGGTTTCAGTCTGGAGCTGGCCTATAGGGAACACCAATACAGATGCTGGGATTTTCAAAGGTGCCTAAGAGAATTAGGTGCTAAATCCCACTAAAAATCAGCAGGAGTCTATCTCCTTTATGCCTCTTTGGAAATCTCAGCCATATAAACTGAGTTCTTGGCTTCTTTGGGATGCCTCTCCATTCCCCACCTCCCCTACCCACCCAAAAGTATTTGAGTCATCCACTTCAGATTTCTGCTCAAACAGCTTTGCAATCCAGAGCGAAAACCACAGAGACACAGTTTTGTACTCCATCTAAAATACGAGCAATTGATTTCACAAGTGTGCTTGATTTATTTTTTGTTTGTTTTTTTTATTGCAGAGGGATTGTACTGTTGGGAACTGTAGCTTGAATAATCCTTTTCCCCTTCTCCCTGTAGAACACCAATAAAGCATAAGACTAGAGGTGGGACAAGAAGACAGTTATGGGCTCTTTTGTCTTTTGGTTTGATTGATATAGAGAGAGACCGACTGACCTCTGCAGCATGGCTCTTATCATTCTTGTTCCTCTCTTGCACTTGGAGGTATGTTGGTTCTCTTTGTCTCTGCTAGTAATGGACAGAGTTCCACAATCACAGGTCTGGAAAACTATCCAAAAAACATGGATGCTCAGCTGAATTCCCTGGACCTTCAAATTAGCCCTGGATTTCTCCCGGTGACCGCTTCTGTTATTTTGGCTCTCTCACTTCAAGTAGGATAGGATCCAAGGAGAGCAGTTAGCTGGCCCTTTGAAGTAGGTTAGAAGCAAGGCCAAGGGTTCAAACTGGTTCTTCCCTTGGCCTCTTGGCTTGTTTGGCTTCTCTCTCCACGGCCATTAGGAACCAACTTCTGGGAGTTGAACACTCACGCTGGGATTGAGAATCTGCAAAAGTCCCTGATTTTGAATACTCCACTCCGAATCCAGGTCAAAACTTGGCAGCTCTCCCATTCCCTAAACCGGCTGAGCTGAAAACCTGTATCTGAATGGTCCCAAATGTCTGAAAAATCCCCACTCAAACTTTGTGGTGTTCTGACTACCCAGGATTCATGTGAACCTAGGTCTCAGGGGTGGCACAGGCTTCAGATCTTCTGGGAGTTCAGCAGATCTCTTGTGCAGTATATTCTTGCAGCTCTTTTAGCTTTGCAAGTGTGTGGGTTAGAAGTCATGGAAGTTGGGGGAGGGGAGGGAAAGTGGGGGTGGGTGGAAATGGGGAACAGAGCTCTTTTCCATCATCGGTTTGTAGGTATCACTTCACCATTTTCAGAGGTATACACTTTGTGTGGTAATTTCTAGAAATATGAGCATGTTTATTGTAAGGGGAAACAGATGTCTTGGGGTCTCATTTAGGAATTTCTTAGGCTCCAGTTTCATTAGGAAGAGCGAACATCTGGCTCTTTCTTGGCTTCCTTTGCTGAGAAATACGAAAATACCTCATCATCTAATGTAGTGTGACTGAGGGGGGTAATGGAGAAAGCGAGCTGCTACTGCTTGTGAATGAGGCAAAGGGGGAGTTTGAGTCAGTGAGACTGCTGTGACTAGCACCAAGGGGACTGAGGTGGAGTATACACACCCTACATGCACAGCGAGGAAGGATGGTCTTGTGCAGAGGTGAGCAAACTACAGCCCACGGGCCACATCTGGCCTAGCCCCTGGCCCAGCCCCTGTCCCAGGAGGGGGCAGTCAGGGGACAGAAAGTGGGAGGGGGCCAATAGGAGGTGGAAGCCAGGCTGTTTAGGGGGCACAGCCTTCCCTTCCCGGCCCTCCATACAGTTTCGCACCCCGATGTGGCCCATGGGCCCAAAAGTTTGCCTACCCCATGTCTTGTGGCTCTCCAAGGATGGACTGGGACACAGGAAATATGGACGTCCGCTCTGGCTCTGCCACAGATCCTCTGTGTGACCTTGGATAAGTCACTCAGGGTGGGATATTTTTAAAACATCAGAGTGACTTAGGGGCACAGACTGGGAATTTCAAAATGCTTTGTCCTGGCTTAACTCTGCGCCCAGTGAAGTCAGTGGGAGTTTTTCTGTTGAATTCAATAGGAACAGAGTTAAATCAGTGCTGAGGGTTTTTGAAAGTCCCACCCACAAGTGCCATCCTTTTGCAATAGCCCTTATGCTCCTAAGTTACTTAGATCCTTGAACATCTCATCCTTCACCTCTGTGGGCCTTGGTACCCAGCCATACAATGGGGATAATAATACATCCTGTCTCTATCTTGTTGCCTTCGAGTATAAGCTCTTTGGAGCAGGGACTGAGTCTTACTACGTATGTGTACAGCATAATAAGGCCCTAGTCTTGGTGGAGGCTGCCTCCCGAGTGCCCCCTCAGGGTCAGGGGTGCCTTGGCACTCCCCGGCTCTGCTTCCCCCACTTCAGGGCTCTTTTAAGAACCTGCTCAGCTCAGACAGACCCACTCCTGGGGCCCAGTTTTTATTGACTCCTCAAGTACATACTGCCCTTCTAAGCCTTCAGCCCAGTTCAGCATCTCTCTCCTGATTAATCCAAGCTAACACAAAACACACACTGAGTCTACATCCCATTGGCCTTTACAAGCTCTCTCCTGCTTGGACAGGGTCTCTCCTGGGCCTCCCTGCCTGGGGAGTTTTCTCCTACTCTCCCCTGTTTCTTCAGCTTTTCCCCTGCTGGCTCAGGGTCCTGCCGGAGCTTTCTTACTCTCTGCAGACATAGCAGCTTTCTTCTAGGCTCCCCGCAACCCCCTTCACTGCATCGTCCTGACATCATCTGAATCAACTCAGCTGTGGTTTGTCTTGTAATCAAGGCTGGCTTAAATGCAGACTCGCCAGCCCCTGGGACAAGCCACCCTGTTACAGGGTCTGTAAGTGCTACCGTAATACAAACAAGGAGGGTGAATGCTGCTGTAGAGAAAGTTTGTGAGAGAGTATGGCAGTCCTGAAGAGCTGCAGTGCGTTCTATGGGACACACCACAGAGAGTGAAGCTTTGTGCAAGAAGATTCTTCCTGTGGTGAATGGTACTTTGCTTTTGCTTGTCTATTTTTTTCTTTCATATTAAACTGCTACTTCTATACTGTACAGTGTCTTGTCTGCCCCAGGGTTTCGTTGTTGGTTTGTTTGGCTTTTTTGCACCCAGGATGAGTGAAAGCCGTTCCTTTCCATGGAAAAGACTAGTGATGGGAAGGCAGCGTGCCATGGTACATTCTCTCTCTTTGCATTGTGCAATAGGGCATGTTACAGAGTTGCCATAGAGGGGGCTGATTAAATCTCAGGGAAAACCTCCTAACGGTAAGAAGCGTAGGACAATGGAGCAGACTGCCTGGGGAGGTTGTGGCAGCTCCTTCACAAGAGGGTTTCAAAAAGCGCCAGGATAGCCATGTGTCTTGGATGGTTTAGACACAACAAATCCTGCATCTTGACAGGGGGTCAGACTATTCTTTTGACTCGGTACCTGTGAAGAGCAAATTCTTTCTTAATGCACCAGGTTGCACAAAGAGCCAGGTGCTTTGAAGAAAAAAGCTGTATGAGAGGAGATGAACAGACCTCTGTCCTGCTCCTTCCTTCAGCAACCCCTTCCCCAGCACGGCACTAGGGAGAACAATTTTTCGTGTGGGAGCTCCTTGTTGAAATATTGGCAGCTCCTCATTGCTGCGGGTAGGCGGGTTACACAGTAAACACATCGGGCCAGATTTCCAGCTGGTGGAAATTGCCTAGCTCGGGTGATTTCAGTGGAGTCAGACTGATTTACAGCAGTTGAGGATCTGACGGATGAAATTTAGCCACGTGGAGGGGGTTATTTGAAAAGAACAAATCAACCTTATTGTACAAGCAAATAAAACCACGTTATGTAATCTCTTGAAACCTAACTAATCTGGCACCTGTGCACTGTTCTGTTCCACAGTTCCACTGTAGCACAAGAATCCTCACCGTTAAGGAATTGGTTTCTTTATCCACTCCTGTATGGCAGGAAGCACACCAGAGCCTGAGGCTATAGAAGAGAGAAGTTCAAGTTGTGATTCATCGCCTATCCTTGTATAGGAAGCCTAGAACATAAATTACCCTCTTTGCAGTGGCTTCCTATTCAGGCAGTCCTCCCCAAGTGACTTTCTGCTAGCTCAGGTCCACGGCTATAAAAGCTCCCCATTAGGAAAGGAAATATTTTACATCGGGTTTATACTGTATGCCTGAGGTCATCAGAAGTACAGATAGAGTGGCAGAAATACACTGCACACTCTCTTTCCAGCAGGAGAAATGAATCAATAACTCATTGATTTAAATTAAAATGTCTTCCTTGCAAAATGCCTCTGAGTACTAATATTTGTAGCCTTGCATCGTGCAATGGTGATCGGAAATCTGCTGTCCCTGTAAAATATGGACCCGTTAACTGTTTAGGCTTGTCAGAAGGCAAGAATCCATTTAGTCTAACTGCTTGCAATTGCTGATGCTCCCAGAAACCCAGTTCTAGATTCAGCTGCTTTGTGGAAAAATCCAGCAAGGTGAACTTCTGAAAATTGCCTCTCCTGGCGTATTCATTATGTATCCAATATCTTCTGGTCAATATCTGACTTCACTAAGTATTTAAAAGTGGGAATTCAGGCAGAACTATTATACTGAAAGGGAAGCAAATGTAAACTTCACGGGATAGTTTGTGAAGAAGGGGGTTCCAAAGAGGATGGAGCTCAGCTGTTCTCAGTGGTGGTAGATGACCAAACAAGGAGCAATGGTTTCCAGTTGGGGAAGGTCTAGGCTGGATATTAGGAAACACTATTTCACTAGGAAAAAAGAAAAGGAGTACTTGTGGCACCTTAGAGACTAACCAATTTATTTGAGCATAAGCTTTCGTGAGCTACAGCTCACTTCATCGGATGCATACTACTTTCCACAGTATGCATCCGATGAAGTGAGCTGTAGCTCACGAAAGCTTATGCTCAAATAAATTGGTTAGTCTCTAAGGTGCCACAAGTACTGCTTTTCTTTTTGCAAATACAGACTAACACGGCTGTTACTCTGAAACTTGTTATTTCACTAGGAGGGTGGTGAAGCACTGGAATGGGTTCCTTAGGGAGGTGGTGGAATCTCCATCCTTAGAGGTTTTTTAAGGCTCGGCTTGACAAAGCCCTGGCTGGGATGATTTAGTTGGTGTTGGTCCTGCTTTGAGCAGGGGATTGGACTAGATGACCTCCTGAGGTCTCTTTCAACCCTAATCTTCTATGATCCTAAGGTGGGTAAAACAAATGGCATTAGTGAGCTTAAGCTAGACACTTTTGTGCAGAGAGAAGGGATTGAAGTGACAGAGCAGAGATGTTTGGCTCAGATAAAGCTAAAACAGGCCCTTTCCCACCAACTTCTTATGGCCGTATGCCTTAGGAGAAGGGATGTAAAAAATATCACTAAACTTTTAACTCTGCAGCTTGTACAACAGGAAGAAATTTTCATGGGCATAAGAAGAGAAAGGGAATTTTCCTGGTGCAGTTTGGGTGAAATTCTCCTAGTGCAGAGGGCCGGCACAAGGGCCTATGCACCTCTAACACAGTGACCTCCCCTTTAAGGGCTAGGAGGCCTGGAGCTAGACAACCCTGTTTAATTAATTAATTCTGCCCTGCCACACCTGTGCTGGGTGTAGAAGCTGGGCAGTTAAGGGCTGGTTGTAGAGGAGAGCTGGGTTGTGGCTGGAGAGCTGAGCCACAGGAATGTGGGCCCCTGGAGCAAGGGGACAAGCTCCAGGGAGGAAGCCCGTCAGTCCTGGAGCCAGTGTTGCACAAAGAACCAGGAGCTGAGAAGGAGCCCAAGAGAGATGAGAGGTTCAGTCCCAGAGAAGGGTGAGAGAGGTTTTGGTAATCTTTACTTCTGTTTGTAGCCTTGCAGTGCTACAGTGGGGTCCAGGGATCTGCTGTGGGAAAGAAAAGTAAATGTGACTCTATTGGCTCTGAAGGGACTTTGCTGCAGACCCAGGGGGACCCTGGCCTATGACTTGCTTCTGTCCATGTGGGGTTTGCTGTGATGCAGCCCCCTAGAACCGTACGACTCCAAGCCCTGAAGTGGTCCATAGGCCTTGCATTGGCTTTCTCCCCATAGGCACATATCTGCCCTGGAGAGCACCATTAGTTGTTCCCATATTCCAGGTATCCCAACTCAGTTGCTATGTGCGCTCGTGTGACCCAAGAACCCCATCAGGCCAACTGGCAAAGGGGTTACAGGAAGGTGCTAATGCTGGTATGTACATTCTGGTTCACCAAAGAATGTTCTGTGAGGTCTGAAATGAAAGCCAGGGTCACACAGCTCATTAATGTCATTGGGAAATGGATGTACAGATACCATGTAAGGAGTTATGTATAGATAATGAAACTATGTTCTTAGAGTCTGTATCAAAGTCTTAGTCACCAGCACAGGTGAAAAAACAGTTTGTTCTTTGTCAAATGAGACGTCTGTCAGGATGTCAAGTTAAGCAGTGTAAGCTAAGACAATGGATGTCCATTTACATATGAAGTCAACAGGTAAGCAGCACATAGGAAAAACAAGCCATTATGGTGGTTGCGTGGGTTATACCTCCTCGGAGTACAGACAATGAAACTTTGGGGGTATGAGTAGATGGCAAAGAAAACACCCCCTCATCCTGCACCTAGGAAGTAAAGGGCAGTGCGTTTACATGCATGGAAAAAAGGATCTCAGCCAACCTTGTTTGAAAAGTTACAAAAGGCTTTGGAAAAAGAAAAGGAGTACTTGTGGCACCTTAGAGACTAACAAATTTATTTGAGCATAAGCTTTTGTGAGCTACCGCTCACTTCATCGGATGCATTTGGGTGAGCTAACCAGGCTATAGGCAGAAGATTAACCTGATAGTTCAGTTTAGTCTCTAGAAAGCATGTTATGATTTTGTTTTATATGTAGCCATCCATTTCTAATATCCTTACTCGCTCTCACTTGAATAACAAACATATTCATGTTTTCACTATGAATATGTCTTAGTGCTGGAGCAGAGCTGGTGTGTATATTGTCCTTTTGAGGACAATAGACCTGGTATTTCTGTGAGCAGCTAGTGACAGGTGCTGGATATCGCAAGGGAACGCTTCAAAGGGGCTCCGGGACTGGGGAAACCAATTGTTCACCTGCAAGGCAAAGTAAGGGCTGGCCTAGCCCAGAGGAGACTGTTCGAGTGGCTAGAAGGCTGGCAGTGTTATAGAGCTGACACAGGCAAGACCCCCTCATGCTGAAGATAGGGGGTAACAAGGTGACTCACAGTCCTAGGTGTATCAAGAACCATCACAGCTTGTATGTATAGAAAAGTGATACCCTTGAGCATCAGAATATCCCACCTTAAGTGGCAAACAGCTAAACCCATCCTTGAGGATTTGGTATCTGGCCTTTTTTTTTTTTCTTTTTTCTTTTTAAAGGAACTAATCCAATTTCTGAGCATAGCCACCTGTCTGTAGGATTGAGATCCACCAGTGGCTTCTTCCCACCAGGAACAGTAACTGTCTGAGAACAAAGGATTTCTCCCCAGCGTTTATTATGCTCTGAAGAAGACAGGCTAAGGACTTCAACCCCTGAGACACAGGGATACATCTGCACAAACCCCCTTGATTTCAGTGGCCACACAGTGTTTTTCCTTACAGATGTCTTGTATATCTGCATCCAGGGAAACTTTCCTGACACGTGTGGGTACTGAAGTATATTACCGTGTGCTGTGCTGGCCTTCACCGCCTCAGTTGCTCATGTTTGGTCAAACAGGTACTTGGCTACTGAACAACTTAATTTCTTCTCTCATTATCCCATCAAAGCACTGATCAGCCTCTTCCTATTCCAGTTCCAATTTTCAGAGCCTCCTATAGGGTGTCACCCATATGATTCACAGTAGCTGAAGAACTCTGCCAACTTCCATCAACATTTAGAACTTGGCAGAGAGCTCCTGTGGTATGAAGACTGCCAGGGAAGAAGGTGGCTGTGGTGAAAAATGGCTGCACACGCAATCTTGCAATTACAGGTCTGGGGCGGGGGGATTAGCGGAGCCCATACAGTGAGCAGCACTGGTTGGGAAGGGTGGGGGAATGGATTGTTCCAGTCACGGCTCCCATGGCTGAGCTCCTAGATGGCTCCAATGACCGTTAAAGCTGCTCCAGGAGGAAACCTAGAAGGATGGCTGTAGTGGTGCATCCTGCTCTCTAGTTTTGTCCCCGGCTGGGTCACACAGGGCCTCCTAGCTGGACTTTGCATCTTCCAGTACCAGCTGTAGTGAACGTGGTCCAATGCTTTGAAGAGGATCTCCTTAGCAGGTATAAGCTTTAATTCCAGCACCACAGTTTTTGCACGCGTTCGCCAAAGCTATCTGGTTGCTAATTAAACTGCAAACCTAGACCTTTTCCCTTTGTATCTGACTTCTTGCGAAGTCGCGACTTGACCTCAGCACTAAATTGAGCACAGACTCAGAAGGGTGGTACCTAAGCATGCACATGCTTTGGTCACAAGTACATTCTGGGGGTTTGACTGGGGTCTTTGCATTTGGAATGGCTCCCTAGAAGGACAAGAAGTGTTCAAACACACTGCATGTGTTTCCAGTACTCTACAATGAAATGATCTCAGAGTGTAATTAGTTAAACCTGGACAGTCTTTTTGTTGGTAAAGTGTCAAAGAGGGGGAAATAGGACATTTAATTTGAGCTATCTCAAGTATCTTATGCAAATATTGACTTGCAATTTAAAAAAATCAACATTCCTCCACATGCAAATCTATTATTGCAAGATAATTAAAAAGTATCTCTATTGGCTAACACATTTATGGTCATTAGCAAACAGACAACTAATTTTAAAGATTTATGATGATGGCAGGAGATATATTATAGTCTTAGGAGGCCTTTTTTGTGAATAACCTGAAAGAAAGGTTTGTTCTAGCCTCAGGGAAACATAAAAGAAATGCATTTGATGAACGCAAATTATATGCGTTAATAGTCCCAATAAGATCTTTAACGTATATTTGCAATTTATATTCTCTGAAACGTACAATATTTTCTCTTAGTAGATAGGAATTGCCATCTTGGGACAATCCATTTGTCAGAGTACTTGGGTGTCTTGTCTCTCTGTGGTCTATGCTGGAAGACAGAACTAAAATGGGAATAAATTATATGGCCCATTATGCTATATTAGGCCATTTGGGAAATCTTCCCAGTCATAGTCGGTGAAAAGATTCTGACCAGGAAAACTGTAGCCTGTATCAAAATGGAATTAAATAATAAAGTTACACAAACTCCGTTGTAAAGCCCTGCTCTCTGCCAAATGTGACAAGTGAGGTGCATATATTATAGCAGCACTGGTCATAGTTCCACAATGAAGGCAGAGTTGAGTTTTGACTTAAAGTTCTAAGCATCTGTATTTATCTTTTTGATATTACAATGCCATAAACCACTGCATGATCTATATTCCTACCACAATCCTCTTATTCCATCTGCAATGGGAAAAGTCTTTGTGCAATATTTCAATCTCTTGGCCCTGAAGCTCTTGTTGCACACTTAAAATTTTTCGGCATTCCAGTATCTACACTGCACAGCCGACTTAGTGGTCCTGTTTGCTAAAGTAGGAAATGCACAAGCCTTATTACTTGATCTGATTGAATTGACACTCCCTTGATCTATCCAGCAGGGCATAGAGCACTTTTGGCAAATGTAATTGACCTGTTCAGAATGGACAGATGGGTATCTCTAAGCTCTTGTGTACGTGCTAAGCTGCACTCCCTTCTACTGTCACTGCAGCTGCACTCAGAATTGGCTTCTCCCACCAGTTGAGTTTTGCAGGTAAACACTTTACTGAAAGGAGAGTTTTGATCGAAAGAACCAGGCTCCGCCCCCAACCATGACCTCTTCTCTCTCCCCCCCCCATCCCCCCATATGTCTTAAAGAAAGCCTGGGTGACTTCACATGCCATGCACTTCTTTCCAGCCTGGCTCTTTCGCCCGTTGGGCACCATGCTAAGAAATTAAACCAGAGGAGCCCTGGCCGAAAGAAGTGGTGGCCACTGTATCTAACAGCAGGAGCACTGCGAAGGGCACAGGGGTTATAAAATTGGTCCCCAAGTTTGAATGCCCCAGTAAAAGCACGCAGGAGGGATAAAGCTGCATTTTAATTTTTTTTTTTTAAAGAAAACCCAAACCTTTCGTAGGGCTGCTGATCACTCAATCAATTAATATCCGTCACTGAACACTGGGACTCTGGTGGTGAGTAGGGCCAAAATGGCAAAGCATCACTTATTTCACATTATTTAAATATAAAATACTTGAGTGAGTGCACACAATTGTTCTGCTAGAGATCATTTCTCCCCCCCCCCACCCCCCTTTATTTTTTTTAAAGAGCTGCTATTAACACATACAATTGCTTGGAGTGGTGGCTCCTCTAACTTGCAGACAGACCCACATAGAATATAAATGACCACATTTCTCCTTGGTAGCAAAGACTCCAGCTGAGGATTATCTTCTCTGCATGGTAACTGTTAATTATAGGATGTGTTTACATCATTAAGGTTTATTTGCAGCACACTCCTTCCCCCATTAAATCATTAATGTATCTCACACAGGCTAATTCGTTACTCTCCCTTTTTATTTATTTGCTTTTGCCGTTTCCTTATGTGAAAATGTGTTTCTCATCTGTTCGAGTGGAACTTGCTAGGCAGTAGATCCATTCGATCCTGGGTGGTGTCGTGGCATTGGCTGGCTCTGTTTTAGGGCCTTCTTCAGCATAGTGTGTCTGTCCCTGGCTCTGAGGCAGCCATGTAGTCAAAGGCCGTTGTAATATTGGCTTTAAATCTGTGCCTCCGGGGGATTGGCTTGGTGGATTGTTAATGACAGGTGGGGCCTGTCTCCTCTACCTATCAAACCCTGGCCGGGTCAGTAGCAAATGGAGCTTGTGAAATGTGACCCTCACTAGGGCATCCTAGTGGTCAGGTAGGGGTGGGGCCAGTGGTCCCTCCTATCCTCTTCTACAACTCCATCCTGGGGATTGGTCCCTTCTTTTGCAGCTCAGCCCTCTAGTTGGGTCACCCATTGTAGTACACTCCTTTGGGGGTATACAGAAAGAAAAGTCCAATGACAGGGAAGTCTTTTGATGCCCATGAGGGCTTCAGGACTTTCTCCTTCACTCCAGGACCCTTGTATTCAGGGTCTTCCCCAGCTGGATTCCCCACTGAGGGGTAGGCTCCTCTTGCTGTCCCACCTTCAGGTGTTGGTAGGGGACCCCAGGCTCACCCTGTCCACCAGGCTCTGATCCAGGGCCCAAAGGCGGGCAGCTAAGTTCTGCACCTTGAGGTGCTAAATAGCTGCCTCCCTGGATCATTCCTACCCAAGTGCCTGCCCTCTCTCCCCCAGGGTAAATGAAAGAACTGAAGTGAAAATCAAGTTTCTGACCTTCCCAAAGAGTCATCAGTCTCTCCTCGGCAGGCTTAGTCAAGTCAGGTCTCTGGCAACAATGGCTTCTGGGCTGCTGTTTGCTCAGAGCAGAGATTTGTCCTCTGGTACAATCATCTACAAAATAAATTTGGATACTGGGTTTGTTTCTTGGTTGGATCCAACAGCCTTCCCTTCCTGTCCCACAGTGGAAATCATCGGGCAACAATTTCCCACAAGTCAGATGCATACCATGCATGAGCTCATCTGAGGTACAATCCATTGTTTTACTGCAGGGATGAGCAATGAAATCCACCATCGTCAGTGGGGCATGAGTCCTGTGGATTTATGGCCTGTAGCAAGACTGTCTGTCCCCTAGAGTGAAATACAGGATGGTTCATTTCCTTAACCAAACCCCCTAAATCACATGCCGTCCCCTTAGACTCCCCCCACTCTGCTGAGCGCCTCAGGTCTAGTGTTGAACAAGAAGCTCTTTAGGCTTTCACACAAATATTCCAAATATTATCTTTGTGAAGAGGCTTTTTAGAGGGGTGGGGATTCTATTGACTCCAGAGTCTTATAAATAACTTAAATCTTTCATTGGGGATGGTACCTTTAGGGAACTGAGTTTAATTGAATGTCTGGAGGCTTCTCCTGTTCCTCTCCCTTGCCCCTTCCCACCCCCCCCAAGAGGGAAAACAAAAACCTTAATTATATTGGCTGTCAGCAGGATGTCCTCGGGGTATCTGGGAGGAGGTGGTCTGAGGTCTCCTAAGCAGCCAACACTTCTGAGACTGATGTTTAAGCATTTTGTATTTACACTACCTATTAATTGGCTAGCACAAGCTCAGCAACAGATTCTCTCTCTGACGGGAACACTGTGGAAGAGAACCGGCTTAATATGGATCCTAGAAAGAACTTGCTTAATATTAGCTAATGCTAGAAAGACATTAAATGACTTTCTTTTGATGCCTCCCACGGAAGTGTAGCCCTGCTGCGTCTCCTGCCAAGTTCTATTGGGGAGCACGTTGGCTTCCCGAATTTCCTGGACTCTTCTTCTTATGAAGTGGAAACTTCCATAGATGGTTGGTTTACACTAATGTTCGGTTGGTCAGAGAAATGGAATCCGAATCAGAGCTGGTTGAAATCTTTTTCCTGGATCACTTTTTTTCCAACAAAAAATGGCTTTTTGAGTAAAATGGAAATTTTCTTGGAGAAACTTGGTGGATTGTTGCTTGTTGGTATGTGGGGCATATCGCCTCTTGATAGCCAGATTCTTTTTTGTTGTTTTGTTTTTTCTGATGGAAAAAGTGAGAAATTTTTATTCTGTTTGGGTGGTTTTTCTTTAAAGTAGGTTTTGGTCTTCAATAAACCCAATTATGTTTTGGTTTTCCTTTTCTGTTGGAAAAACAGCCTTAAAAATAAAGCCATTCTTGGACAAGCTTTAATTCTGATTTTCTCACAATAACCTCCACTATAGATACATGTGAGATTTTGTTAATATTTCATGAACTGGCAAGAATGTGTGTGTGTGCGTCACTGTCTCCTACTGGATAGAATTGAAACTCCTTACCAGCATCCTATGCCCCATACTGCTAAAAGCTAAAGATTGTTCTTTAGGTCATGTGTTAGGGATTTGGGCCAAGATTTTCAAGTGACTAGTGGGTTTGGATGCCTTTTTTGGGGGTGGAGGGGAAGGGAGTACACAACTTCAGAGATTCTGAAAATCAGTCTCCTTTGCGGTAAGTGCTGAGCACCTGTGCTTTGGACATTTTTTTGACCTGTGCGTTAGGGATAAGAGGGTCACAGTGCTATCCCTGATGATTGTGAGTTTCCAGGTAGTCAGGGTGTGCAGCATCATTGCAGCTGTGAAGTCCTAGGCAGCTTACAGATCTGATACTGCTTCACATTTACATGATGCCTGTTAATTCTGAATTGCAAATGAGGCTTTCGTGGACTTAAATAAACTCTTTTATTTTATGCTGCTAATGGATTTTTTCTGTGCCCTTAAAACAAGGGAGCAGATTATTTAAGAGCTGGGGTTGTGGGTGGGAGAGATGTCAAAAGGCCAAATCTGAGTCCTCGTGGCCATTATGCCACATATTGTGCTTAATATAGCCGCTGACATCTTAAACCTGGCCACCAGTCCAGCATGGAGCCAAAAACAGTGGAGGAACTGGTTCATGTTGAGACCAATTTACTATTACAAGATTACTATATTTAATGGTATTAATTTCAATGTGCTGACAGCATGCTGTGTGTGCGCGTGTGGGGAGGGGGGGAGGAGAGGGATTGTTTGTTTTTTTGCAGGGCTTGTCCAACGGGCCAGGCACACTCCCTTTTAAAAAATATTTGTTTAAGAAATGAGCCAGACATGAGACGCGTTGCTTTTTTAAATTGTTGTATTTCTTTTGAGTACACCATATATTGCCCCGCACTGACTTAAGTCCTGGTATCAGTTACCTGGAGATGCTCATGGCAAAGTAGGGTACTCACATGAATTTGGCATATGGTGCATGTGCCAAAATATACAACTTAAATACTTTTTGTTGATTGCCTTCCCTCCTATGCTACTGCCCCCTCCCTGGTATGCAAAGCCAAGTAAGAGGAAACCTACCTATTCAATTAAAAAAAATCGGGGAAAACTCAGTAAGTCAACTCGCCTAGTTTCTCTAGTTGCTCTCGGCATGCGTATCCCAAAGAGGGGACTTTTTTTGTTTTGTTCACAGAACTTTGTTAAACCGCAATAAATGATTTAGTTGTCACTTGAAAGATGAGTGTGAAATGGAAACTGAAGCATTAGTGAATAAATCAACAAAAGGCAACAAATCAATCTGTAGGCTTCTTGCTGAAAGTCCTTCCCCCCCAGAATGATCTGTTTAAAGGCCCAGTATGCACCGGCACGTAGGGTACGGAGGTGGTTTAAAGTCTTTGGGGGTTAGAACAGGTATGGGACTCTGTGTGCCAGAGACAATAAGGGGGTGTATTATGTGGAGTCCTGATATGTTGCAATAAAGCAGAGGAATGGAGAGGAAATCCCATTGGACAGTTGTTAGACTCTTTTAAGACTGAACTCTGGAAGGTGCTTGGATTCTACACAAGATGTCAAAACTTACATAGATTAGACTGGAACACAAGAAACTCTAGAAATAATTAGCATAGGGCATCCCCCCAGCTAATAAAATATTTTCAAACGTCATTTACCAAATGTCCAGCTACTGGGGTTTGGATTGCCAAAGTAACTTTACTTCCAGCAGCATAATTGCTCTGGGAGCCTATTTCAAGCTATAGAAGCAGCACAGGAGAAGTTATCTAGTTAAAACCAGTCTCTGCTACCTTTGGAACAAACTCCTTTTTCCATTTTATACACTATCTATAGATGAGTTAGACTAGATCACCCTTCTATCCCTATGGTTCTATGATCCCTCAAAAAGGGAGTGCAGGAAGGAAACTAGCCCCACTCAGTGGGGTTATTTCAGCAATTACTGGCTGAGGTGTTTGACCATGCTTACAGCTGTGCCTCATGCAAATAAGGGCACGCCCCCAGGTGCTCACTATCTAGGAACAACTGGATGTTTAAAAATCAACTCCAGCTGTTGTTCATGTCTAGCCCTGGTTGTCTGCTTCCAGTGGCCCACTGATTTTAGATGCTTTTGTTAGTGCCGCCCAGAGGATTCAGGGCCTGGGGCAAAGCAATTTCAGGGGCCCCATCCATTAAAAAAAAAAAAAAAAAAAAAGTTTAGTTTTTTGTGGCCCCAAGCAGCGAAGGGGGAAAAAAAAAAAGAACCCAAGTCGTGCGGCCGAAGGAAGAAGAGGACAGGAGGACCCACCGCTGAATTGCCGCAGAAGACTGAAGCGGAGCTATTGAGCTGTCACTGAAGTGCCGCTGAGGAGGAAGAGAAGGACTGAAAGACCCACTGCTGAAATTGCCCCCGCCCTGTCTGCGGGGCCTGGGGCAAATTCCCCCACTTGACCCCACCCCCACCCCCCTGGGCGGCCCTGGCGTTTGTCTGTCTTCTATGAGAAGTGAGTTTCGTTTCCAAGTGTGCATAACTGCCACTAGCAATCAAAGAAGTTGACACTTAAAACTCAACAGGTCATACAGAAAATGTTCCCCAGTCTCTCCTTTAAACTGACTGGCAAGATGGTGCGAGTTAATCTAATCGCTAACCATGTCTCGGAAATCGCTGGATAAAACAATCTAACCTTCCTGACCAGGGAGATAGTCTAGCCTGTGAAATAGTTTCCCAAAGGAGACGATGGAAACCCCATCACTTGGAACTTTAAAAATTAGAAAAGCAGGGCAAAAAGTAAAATAGGGGACAATTCTGCATCGGCCAGGAGCTGGATTGGATGATCTAGTAAATCTCTACCAATTCTGACTTCTGTAAAACTCTGGGAATTTTACCCAATGGAAATTGTAGTGCTCAAATTGGAGACCTGATCAGTCCAGGCTATTGAGTATCAGACTAGCTAGCCTTGCTGCAGGTTTCCATCCTTTGTTTTTTAAATCCTTTCTTCCAGCTGTTTGACTGACCAGCAGCAGGTGCATGCCAATGGCTTTTTGTTTGGAAAAGCATCCCAAAATTCAGATAGGTTTTTCCAATTCAGGTCTTAACCAGATCTCTTTATTCTGCAGAACTGGGCTGGAAATCACATCAGAAAGAGGCACCTGCAAAATGTCCAGCAGTTGCAAAGAATGAGGGTGAGAGAGGCAACTCGGCGATGCATCCAGAACTGTCGGATGAAGGCCTGTTCTTGCTCCTTTCATCCAAAGCTGCTTTCAACATGCCAGCTAATCTCTAAACCAAGCCCCTTCCCCCACCCTTCACAAGTCTCCCACTGCTTGAACTCTTTCAAGCAATAAACCTGTATCACATGCCTTGGCAAGGTTGAGGCACACTACACCAACAATGAGATCAGTGTCCATAGGAGAAGGTGCGTGATCTGTGGCTTCAGGAAGAGCCGTTTCTGTAAGACACTGATTTACTAACCTCAGGCAGAAGAGAGGATGAAGTGTTGGACTGGTGCATTTTGCTAGTTTGCTTCTGAACCATTTCTCTCTTCTTCCCCAGCCCCAGCTCTGAAATAGCTTCTGGAAGTACTAGGGGAATGATCCAAAAACAGCTAAAATCAATGGCATGACTAGGTCACAGGGTGCAGTATGGCACAGAACCCCCCCAAGGTTTGGTAGTGCCATCATTCAGGCCTTGCTTTCCCCTCTGTCACATCCATACAGCTCACGTAAGGGTGCAGTTAGGCCTGCTGGCTCTTTATTGGAACACCACCAAAAATGCATTTCCTTCTTGCATTAAGGCTTCCCCTCTAGTCTCCTAGTCCTTCCCAATTACCTTAGGAAATGGGTCCTTTAATGCAATAGGTTCTTTACCCATGGCTTCAGACACCATCTTCCTCCGCTCCCCATCCAGTCCCTTCCTGGGCTCGTACCCCAGCTTCTCTCTGGGCAGGAGCTCTGTGGGACCCTGGGCCTCTGTTGAGAGACCTACCCCTGGTTGACCCTTGACTGAGGAATAGTCCCTGCCCTTTTGTTCACTGCCTTGGTCATAGGACTTTGGCTTAGACTAGGTCCATTTCTGGTCTTGCGATCTGTCCAGATGAGTGACAAGATCCAGAACACCAGTTCTTAAGGGGCCGGGCCTTAGAACAGGGCTGGCTGGTCCCCAGCCATAACTACCCCAAAGGGGGACTGTCTGCCCTGCCCTGTTACAAACTCTCACTGACTTCGTTGAGTTTTGGATTGGGCGCTAAAACAGGATGAACAAATGGGATAGTTCTGTGGGTCAAACACCTTCATTAAAATGGCAGGTAAAATTCCCTTCTTGGGATTCTTCTGCTCGAGCATGTGCAGTTGTCCATAATGGTTTGCTTGCTTGATTGTTTGCTTCCATAGTGCATGGCTCGTGGTGAACTCACCAGCGCTCCGGAAAGAATGGTCTTTCTCACTTTCTTTTTGCAAGAGCAGTAACTGCTCTGGGTGGGTGGGTGCACTAAACTGGATGGCTTAAAAAAATAAAATACAAGTTTTGATGCAGTGATAAAATTATATATAAACCGCTCTTTCCCACTCACAAGGTTATAACCACTGTAAGCGGAGGTAAGGCAGGTCCGCTGTTTGAAAACGCTACCTGCCTATCTTCAGATCCAGCTTGGATTCTTTCATAATAAAAGTGGCCATAAAAGCTTCACCACCAAAATGTTTATGTGGCTTCATAAACATAGACATGCTTTTCCATGGCTAATCTTGCAACAAGTCAATTCTGCAGCTGATTGTTCAATCAGGGAACACTCTGACCTGATACATTCTGCCTGGTCTGTTTTGCTAATGCCCAATCTATCAAACTTTTGTTCCTTCGTCACTCTTTTTGTGGATAACTATTTACTGTGGAAACTCCATTCCTGTGGCCACCTTAGAACTGCTTGAAATATTTTTGGCATCTGGGTTTGTTAAACTCCTCATATATCACAATTTCAACATATTCCCCGCCATCAGCTTCCCTGTGGGCCAGTAATTCTTAAAGTACTCGTGGTGGCTTTAATACTTGGCCCAAATGGACATTACAGAAATGTAAATGTATTCGAAAGATTCTGACCTCGCCACATCAGGGCATAATGTATATAAAGCACCAAGGGAAATTTATACAATCGAATGTTGCCCTTCTATCTTTTCCATAGTAGTTTCCATCCTAAGCAGTTGGTGTATTTAGGACTTAACCAATCCTCACTCAGGGAGAGGAAGGATGGTTTTAAGAGAGCAGGAGTTCTGAATTCAGTTCCTGGCTCTGCCACAGGTTCCTGTTTGAACTCTGGCAAGTTGCTTAGATTCAGGATTCTGGATTCAGGAAAGCCCCTTAAGCAGAGATGTTTTCTTGAATTGGGTCCTTAATCTGTCCATGCTCCAATTCTGCATCTGTAAAATGGGGGTGATCCTTTCTCCCCTCCCCGCCTTGTCATGTGTATTCAGGATGCAAGGTCTTCAGGGCAGAGGCTCTCTTACCGAGAGGTACGCAGCATAGGGGAAAACACTGGACAGTGACTCAGGAAACCTGGGTTCAGCTCTGCCATGGATTTCCTGGGAGACTTTGGAAAATCAGTATGTCTCTGTGCTCCTGTTCCCCGGGGTTAACAGCATTGCCTTGCCGCGTGGGGCTAAATACATTACATTGAGGCACATGGTTACTGTAGTAATAGGGGCTATACGAGTACGTTGGATAGCTAGATTTAGGTCATTTCCATTCTGGATAAAACCAGGACAGTACTGCAAATTCCTTGAGGCCAGTTCCATCCCAAGCCATCAAGAGAAGAATATGAACACCTGGGATACTCATCAGAGACAAACTTTCTTTGAGGAATCTTCCCTTAGATGAAGGATTGCAAATTCCTTAGTTACTTGGAACGCCCAGGTAACTTGGTGCAGATGGTCTGTGGAAGGTTTTTCAAACCTTCTCTCGTAGGATGAAGAGATGTGGGGATGGGAAGAGACATTTTTGGTGCTGTAACCTTTGCTAGGGAATAAATCCATCACTGCTGGAATAGAAACCAAGGAAGGGAAAAGGTTGAATTATTTCCAGTAAGGACAGCTGTCATCTCTTACAAGGCAGGGGGAAAATAACAAACCAGGAATCAACACGGTCAATCTTGGGCCACTCCAGCCTGACCTTCCACTCCCACGCTCTGTGTAAAGCAGGTTTTATATAGGAAAGCCTCTGCTGGTGTAGCTGCGTTTTAAGCAGACATCCTATGGAACAGGCAGCTCTGCCCCCTCCCCTGCCATCCCCCCCCCACAGTGATTCAAGAGCATCCAAGGATCAGGACTGGTGGCTGCTGCTGCTGGCATCGAGAGCTGTCTGTGCTCTGCAGTCCACTAAATCCAATGCAAGGGGGACTAATGGTTATTTCATTTGCCCTTTCTGAGATGGGGGGTATAACACCGAACGTCTCAGCTTATGATTTTAAAAAGACTCTTTGAAGAAACAAAATAGTCTGAATACCCCCCCCAAAAAAAACCCCTAATTAAAACAGTGCTGAGCCATAGCCTCCATCCCCATAGATCTGTATATCTCCATCCCCGCCTGTCAGTCGCAGATGCCCCCTGCATCCTCTCTTGGGACTATCAATATACTTTGCCATCACCGTTGTGTAGCACCGTGCCAGAGACACGAGGGCAGATGGAACAAGGGTGTTTAAACACGGGAGTTGTTTACCTGCCCACCAATATTTTTAACATGCGCCATAGGTTTTTGCTTTGGCATCAGAGTGAGCGCCGTTCTGGAGCAGCCCTGACAAAGCTGGGCCTACAAGGCCTGATGTATGCGCTGCTTAAGACTCTAGTTGCTCCCGCCTGCCTTCCATGTCTACGTTATTGAAAGCCAGGGACTTGCTGAGCACTAGGATTATGATTCTTGGCCTGACCAGCATCCTCAAGGACTTGGAGGACGCTTTCCCAAAGGGAAGATCTATTTGCTATTCCTTCAGTGTGCTGTGGCTTTATAGAAATCCAATGGGAGAGCATTTGCAGTCTTTAAACAGACTTATTTTATTTTCAGTGTTAATAGATTTTTTTGCTCGCCTGAAGAAAGGGGATTATAAAGCATGCCTGGTCCTGCTGGTTGAAGTGGTCTTTAAAAAGGGGGTGATGAGGATTAAAAGCACTAGAAGGTAAAGATTGGTTTAATTTCTGCTCTGGTATATGGATGGAGGGAAACACACCATAGAAATCAACAGACATTTCCCCCCACGTAACTGAGAGCAGAATTTGGCCCGGTGTCTTCATGACAAGAGGGTGACTTAAAAATGGATAGTCCCTGAAGGCTCCAACCAAGATTGGGGCCTTCTTGCATGAGGGGCTATATAGCTCAGGCCAATGCCCCATGCTGCCTCTCAATGACTTTGTAATGTCGGAACCCGAAATATATGGTGTCCTGTAAATTCCACAATGCTGGCTCCATCGCAAGGCCTCTCCACACATCTATAATGCAAATAAATAACAGAACTTCTGGCTCAAAATGATAATGAAGGAAAGATGTTCTGTCTGGAAATCTGTGATTGTGACATCTGTGTTGGGAACGGACTTTACAGACTCGTATTGGGGATCCTCCAGAATTGGAGCTGTCCCATGTAATTTTCAGCAATACGGTCCACACCAGCTAAGAGTTCAAATCGTCCTCCTTAACCCGATTCAACTGATGCACAGATCTCACCGTGCTGGGTGTGTTGGAAATACCTGAGTAGATAGCTAGGTATAGACTTGTTTCTAAGTCTAGAAACAAGTGCCTTGGTGAAACAAGTGTAATGGTGAAAAGTGCCTTGCCCAAATTCTTTCCAGATGCTGGCTCAAACAATGTAGCGTGGCTTTCTTGTGAACTACTGGCAGTGTCCCTTTTCCCTGCCCCCTGCTTTCCTTTAAACCTTTAATAATTTCTGTTACTGACAGGCATTTTATCTGGACTCTGTCCTGCTACAGGATGTAATCGTTTGTACAGTTAACTTTGGAACACTGTATTCCTGTTGCCAGAACTTGTAGTTCTAGCAAAACTGTACTTGGTCGACATAATCCTGGAACGGTTTAATCATGACTTTCTGATGCAGAACGAAGTGCTGCTGATGAACATAAATCCTGATTTGGGGCATGAAGCGAGAATAGTCTAGTCTAGACTAAAATAGTCAGCGGATGGTCTGATTTGTTGAGTCCAGGGAGCCGCTGAGCTGCATTCACAGATTTCCCATTACGTGAGGACCATGTGTAAATTTCACACTAATGTAAGTACGTTTGTGCGCATCATACAAAATATAAACCATACACAGTCACAATTTTACTTCTACCTTCTTTGGTAGATGAATAGAAATTATCTTAAGAGGTCATCGGCAGTGAAGGAAAAGACCAAAACAAATGAGCCACCCTGAGCCATTAGTGGGGACCAGCAGATTTGGGCTCTAGCCTGCTAAACTCCTTGAACATCACAGGTACACTTGCCCTTTGGCCACAACTCTCAGAATGTGGAGTCTGAAAAAAAAAAAATCTCCAAATTGACAACATGGGTGGAGCACTACCAGTTAATGAGGATCCAACGAGAAGGCTTGTCCCAATGAACTAGGCACCAGAATGGGAGTCAAGACTCAGAGACCATGGGCCCGATCGTAAACATCATGTAGCTTCATTGAAGACAACAGAGCTATGCCGATCTATATCCACTGAGGATCTAGCCACCCTGGATTCTGTCACTGAGTGGTTGTGTGTCTTTGAACCAGTCATTCTTCTTGGCTCAGTTTTCCCTGTGTGTAAATGGGGCTAATGATGACTCTGCACCTTTGCAGAGGACTTTGAAATCTTTGGGTGAAAAGTGCTGGATGACAGTCGTGTTATTAGATCATATTGTGAGCCTCCGTTTAATGTAGGTGCAATTTAGAGTGCAAATGCTGCTATTTAGATGGACTGGGTCTGCAAACCAAGTAGCTAGATGCCTAAAGGCTAGCGTCTGACAGCATTTTGAGCCCATAGTTAACTGCAAGGGGTCAAATTGAATCTAAAAATATAAGTCATTTAAAAAAAAAAAAAACAGGCCCTCCACACCAGGGTTCCTAACTTTCTAATCGCACAAAACTGAACATGCCCTGCCCTGCCCTGCCCCTTCTCCAAGGCCCCACCCCTGCTCGCTCTATTCCCCCCTCCCTCTGTTGCTTGCTTTCCCCACCCTCACTCACTTCACCAGGCTTGGGCAGGAGTTGGGGTACGGGCCGGGGGGTGAAGTATCTGGCTGGGGGTGAGGGATTTGGGGTGTGGGAGAGGGCTCTGGGCTAGGGTAGGGGGTTGGCATGTGTGGGGGTATGGGCTCTGACCTGGGGGTGCGGGCTCCAGGTGGGGTCAGAAATGAGGGTTTCAGGGTGCGGGAGAAGGCTTCAGGCTGGGGCAGGAGGCTGGGGTGTGGGGGGGGGGTGCAGGATCAGGGAGGGAGTTTGGGTGTGGGAGGGGACTCTGGGTTGGGGCGTGGGAGCGGGTGCAGGGTCCCAGCGGCACTTTCCACTGCTCCCAGGAAGCGGCCCCTAGGTGCATGGGTGGCCAGGGAGGCTCTGCCCACTGCAGGCACCACCCCTGCAGCTCCCATTGGTCATGGTTCCCAGCCAATGGGAGCTATGGAGCCAGCACTGGGGGCGGGGGCAGTGCACGGAGCCTCTCCGGCTGCCCTTGCGCCTAGGGGCTACAGGGACCTGGCAGCTGCTTCTGAGATCCTCACAGAGTAAGGCCACACAGGGAGCCTGCCTTAGCCCCGGGCCCCCACTGCACTGTCAATTGGACTTTTAATGGCCTGGTCGGGGGTGCCAAGCAGGGTCCCTTTTTGACCGGGCATTCCAGTCAAAAACCGGACACCTGGCCACCCTACTCCACGCTAACAGTTTGTCGTCTACTTTCCCCACACCAGTGATACTCAGACCTCAGTGGTTCAGAAGCCAAATTAGCGATCAACATTACCCAAAAGAGGCACAGTGGCATGAATTCATTGTTTCATTTATTTTCGAGATCCCTTTCAGCTTTATGGTTCTATGAAAACAAAGCGAACGTCAATGTTTAATATTTACATCGAACCCAAAGCTGCCAACGTAAGCACAATGGCCACCCAGTTGGCCAGTCCACCAGGGGTTGAACCCAGGCCCGCCAGAGCTCAAAGCATCAGTAGGTACAGCTTGAGCTAAAGAGCCAGACTTCTGTAGGTGGGGGCTGTAACAATTCCACTCCTCTCCAGATCCGTACAGAGGTGGCCCTGTAATGCACACTTACCCCGGTGGGTCACATCAGCACCTGACAATGAGTTTTTTGCACAAGGAAGGCCTCTGGACTGAACCAATTAGAAGGTAGGGTAAAGTTTTGTTTTGTTTTTTGTCTCCCTCTCTTCCCCCCTGCTCCCCAAGCATGATTGCTACAGAAGCATTCTCCTGAAAGCGGCTGTTTGCAAAGACTTTGTTGCATGTGTCATCTTGTTAGCATGATGCATCACGCATGTTGCTACTCTATACTGTATTCTGATTATCTGATGATCTGCTGACAAAGGTAACGTTCCAAAGATGGGCACTGTTCTAAATTTTCACAGAAAATAAACTGTCATTCATAGATCTTTATTGAACAAACAAAACTGGACACATTCAATAAGTAATAGTCTCTAAGTTACCTTTGTGCAATTGGATTGCTTTTTTGCTGTTAAAAACAGGGCAATAGACCAGTTGGTACGTTTTGTTTTCTGCAAGTTCTTCGGTGAATTAATATGTGTATCTAACAATGGGCCTAAAAGATTTAATTTAGAACATCTTGAGTAAATCCCCGGTTCATCCAGTTGTATTCCTGTTTCTAAATCATTTTCAGTCTTAAATCCTTCATTCTTAAGCAACTGAGTCCTTTTATATTAGCTTAATATCTTGCTAGTGGAATATCTTTTGTATTGATTAAAGAGTGGTTTCCACTGAAGCGGAGATTTGATTATTTGTGTTAATCCTACACACACACACACACACACCCCTCGCCAAAGAAAATGCACTTTGGAATAAGTGAGCTTCTGAGTCCATACCACGTTCCCCTACTGTATGTGGTTTTAGCAAACACATGATATGAAGGCTTTGGAGATGTACGGAAATATTATGTCGTTTGTTTAGTCAAAAAAGTAAGCTCCTTTCCAAGATATGGAAATCCTACATCATAGTATTCTGAAGTCTTAAATTTAACAAGATTTTACTTTCAAGCAGTGAATCTCATTAATCTCTTTATTTTCAGTAAGATCATTTATTTTCATTTCCCCTGTATGCTGCCTCAGGGCAGTGTGTCAAATAAGGTTCTCCTCCAACTCCTCTCAAATGAAGTATCAATTTAAATGAAGGCTCACTTACATCCCCTCCCTTGCATCAGGGTAGGTCACCAGTTGGGAAACAAGATGGTTCTGAAGACTTTAATGGGGATACAGTGTCTTTTAGCCACAATCTATGAATGTGAATCCAGCCCAGACCTGTAACCGCTTTGGTCATTACCATCTGCCACTTGTTCGGGCTGTGAAATTAGTAGTTGGCTTGTCAGTGATACTCCGACTATGGCTCTCGAGCCACAAGTGGCTCTTTAATGTATCTTCTGCGCCGCGTTGCAGCACATGGTGTTAAAACACAGACCAGGATGCTTTTACTATGTCAACCAATTATGTTGTCATCGTGCACTAAGTTATTAACTTCTTTGCTGTCAGAATAATATATAAACTAAATATTTCCCATCATACTGTTTAAATATGACTAGTACTATAGTAAACGAAACCATGAATTCACACGACTGTGCCTCTTTTGGGTCATGTTGATCTCTAATTTGGCTCCTGAATCACAGAAGTCTGAGTACCACTGGCCTAGCTGATGGCTGTCTGTCTTTTGTCACAGAAAACACCATCTTCCTGAGCAATCTTATTGATGGCCACATGGGTTTCTGACTAGGCCCTGATGGGTCATTTACATGTAGCTTTTTAACACCCCACTCTTTTATTACAGCCTAAGTTAAACATCCCCTGAGTGCTCTGGTCCTCTCTAGTTTCTATAGCTGCCTTTTGGCTTGAATTTAGAAATGTTTGTAAGCTGCTCTTTCTCTGTTAAGAAGAAAATGTGCTCTGCTCTGAGCACTTCAGAAGAAGATCAACACTCACCTCCTACTCCATAATGATCATTCTTCTATTTATAATCTTCCATTCCTTTAGGGTGCTTTGCTGTATGATGGTGCGAGCCTTCTGGGGAAGTGATTGCAATCCTGATTAATTTCTCAGAGCAGAGAACTAAGGGTACAGGAGACAGGACTCTGGGTTTCCATTCCTGGTCCCGTTACTGTGAGCAGGCAAGTTCCTTCTCTTACCACAGTGCCGGTAGCATAGAGAATCTTGGCTTCTGCCAGGTGTTTATGGATTTAGCCTCACAATATCTACGTGAGGTAGGGAGGAATTATTAGGAACAGATGAGGAACGGAGGCAGAGAGAGAGCAAATTACTTGACCGAGGTCACACACAAGGCTTATGATCAAGTCTGCAATTGAACTCCAATATTCTGAGTCTTGTACCTCAAACACAAGTAACTTCCGTGTCTCACTTTACCAATCTTGCCTACCTCTCTGGGTGCTGTGCGTGGAGATTGAGGGAGGTGGTGATGTCTGGATCCGGATAAGACTTAGTTCAGGGTTTGACAAGGAGGAGGCCAGACAGCAAGCAGCGTGGAGACATTATCTATTTGAAAATGTTCAGAATAAAACCCTGCGGCTAGAAAGTGTTTGTGACCAACCTCTTGTCTTCATTCAAGAGTCATTTACCAATAGGAGTCTAAATAGGAAGGTTACTCAAATGCTGATTGCCCCTCCATGCTGCACTGCCTGCTGACTTTTAAAATTCCATCTTTCTGGTAATTGTCCAGGCTTTCTAAATTGTGACACACAACATCCATAGGGTTTGTATGCCAACTGCAGATGGACCAAGGAGATGTCTTTAGCCTAGATTAGGTACAGACACTAGGGTCTGGGAGTTCAAGGTGGAGGCCAAGCCACATTCATGTTCAGATTCTAGGACATTACGTGCTTGTAGGCTTTCTCATGAGATTTTAGCTTGAAATAATAGGTATCTGTGAGGTGATTCTGCTATATTGGGTCACATCTGCACTGGATCTAGAGAAAAGGCCCCTTCCTATTGTCAATCGGACTCTGACCCAAAATGGTAGAGATGGGGCAGATGCAGGGGTTCAGATCTAAACCTCCCAGGCCTCTGGAGTGAAACTCGCCCATTGTTTGTATAACCATTGGTGCCCCATGGTTCCAAGATGGCTAACCTTACGGTAATTATAATGTTATCCTCTATCAGACGCTGGAAGTGTGGAAATCCTGGTTGAAAAATTCCATACGTATCCCCCAGAGATCCCGGTTTGCCATAATACCATGTATTTAGCTCCTCTGTCCTGTTAAGCTAAATAAGAGCTCTTTTCTAGGGAATGGGAAAAGGTAAATGCGTTGGCTGAGTTTACAAGTAGTCATTAAATATTTGTTGTAAGATCTGATGGCTTTCCAGTCTGTCTGTGTGCAGCTGTCAAGTCTGTTTAAAGCAATATAAATAATAGCAGAGGCTTTACACTGCATCAGAGGCATAGCTTTCTATTGCTTCTTACTGAAATGAAGATGTGGTGTTTATTACTCTGTGGCCTTGCTGTTTTGAATTAAATAGGATAAGGGGGTGTCAAGGCTGATTCCCCACTCTGGCACTTTGAGTGCAGAAGGTGGGGGACCGCAAGGATTCTAAAAATTAATACTGGCCACTCCAGGCTTGTATTAAACTCCCATGGTCGCAGCTTTTCTCTGATCTTGGATGGGTAGATGCTGCCACCACCTAAGTGCAAAAACCCCTTTTGGAACCCAGGAAGGTGTACATGGGAATTCCTTCCTATGGGGTACCCTCAAGACCTTTTACCCCCAGGGAAGAGCTGAGAAAGAAAACAAAGGAAATCAGCTGTTGTGACCAGCTAATTAAATAACATCTGCACAAACCTTTCAGGGACACACAAATCCAAGCCTTTTCTTTAAAAAAAGGTAAACTTTATTAAAAACAAAAAGAAAGAAAATATACCTGGAATGTAGGCTTTTTGCTAGTTGTTTAAAAAAAATTACAAGGATTAAGCATCAAGAGAGCTTCTTGAGGTCCAGCTTAAAGGTTACAAGTGAATCAGAAGCACCTAGGGTTAGCCCAAAGGAGTCCACAAGCCAGAAAGAAAGAAAAGAGATAAACCTAATTGTGTCTTCCTAGACATTTCCTGATCTACGTATCTGGGGTTTCAAATGAATAGTTTCTAGGTATGATCTGGTAATTTTCATACCTGGCCCAAAGCTTTTTACAGCACAGCTCCAGCCCAGTCTCTGCTTTGTCCCTTCTCTCCAGAGAACAACAACAGACAGACAAAGAGGGAAGTTTTCCCTCATTTTAAAAAGTTCTAGCCTTCTCTAGCTGTAGCTCACAAAAGCTTATGCTCAAATAAATTGGTTAGTCTCTGAGGAGCCACAAGTACTCCTTTTCTTTTTGCGAATACAGACTAACACGGCTGTTACTCTGAAACCTAGCCTTCTCATTGGCTCTTTTGGTCAGGTGCCCATTCCCTTTCTTTTACCTATGGACTTTTTTAACCCTTTTACAGGTAAACCAAGTAGAGAACAGCTACTAACAGGGATTTTACAGTTAACTGGCTGGCTGGGAGTCCATAAAAGGGAGCTACCCCCCCCCCTTCATTTATCACAGGGGGACTGGATGCCTTGGGGTTACTGGTAATATGTACTCTAAAGGTGACGTGGACTGGGTATCTCCAGGGTCCAGGAATGCACTAAAGTGCATTTCTTTCCTGGGTGAAGGCCTCTGCAAATCTAGGCTTGCTCAGTGTTGCCCGACAACTGTTCAGTGTGCTCTGCAGAATCACTTAGTGGTAAATGTCCAGTTCTCACTGAACAAGTACGCACCTCCTAAAGCAAACCAAACTCCCCTCCCATCCTGAGGAGTGGTCTCTCCACTTCAGAGCTGAGGGACTTTGGGGGGCAATGCAGAGAAGCTTGCAGTGATGCTGCCCATGTGGTGTCTGCTCTGTAGATAAAGGCTCTGCAGAGCCTTTATCAGTCAGTGCTTATGAAAAGGTGCCCAACTTCATGCATACAGAGGAAGTGAACTGGAGGTGCACAGGGGACCCATGATCCAAAGCCCAGGAATTTGCCTGCAGATATCCTGAGATGTCAAATCCTACCCTTCACCCCTCCCAGCATTAAGAAAACTTAATGCTTCAGGAAAGAAATCCTCTTAGGAATGACTTTCTGGCTAGGATCAACCACATGGCAAATCCAGTTTTTACCTGGGCACTGTACAGAAAAAACAAGTTGGTATCAGTAACAATTTCAAAGGTACTTGTTCCATGCCATGCCTACTTGGGCCATTCTTAATTCCATGTGAATTACCTTCTTCTCCAATGGTTTCTCATGCTCCCCTGCCTATTGCTCACTTGCTTTCCTCTTGAATAGTATCACGGTCTCAGGGCTCCCAGCAGTTGCCTTTTCTTCCTCCCAACAGTGGGAAATCAATCGGCGAGTCTAGACCTTGTGTTCTCTGCTCTCCACGTCGGTTGCCCTGCAGCCTTCGACCACTTAGTGTGGCATCGTAATGCAGACAAGGTGATTACAGGTCTTTTGTGAAGTGCCAAGGCTAGTTTTCTAGTTTCCTTATGCTTTATAGAATCGCCTGATAAAGCTATAACTCAACTTTATTGATTATGTCAAAGTCAGTAATTCAAGAAAGCTATTTAAATTCACAAGAGGAAGCTATGGCAATTATAAGTGTCTGCAGCAGATTATTAATCATTTTTTGTTATGGCTATCAAGCCACTAGACAGACCCTTTTTTCTGTAAGGCCTGCATGACAGCATGCTCTCTAGTAATGACTTGGGTTTGACTTGCTGATTGGTTCATAATGTGGAATAAAGAATAAACAAATTGTCCCTATATAAATCAATATGCATAAAGGTTTATGGCTGTAGGAGTATATAAACGCCTAGTAGTTTAAATTCATATTATGGTTAATCCAGACAAATCCCCACGGGAATCCCACTTCCTCCTCCCCCACCTCCCCCGTACAGTGTTTATTTCCATAATAACATTGCGATTTGTGACAAAGCAAGCTGACTTCTTGCAATATATCCCTGTACTGAACCATTAATGAAGGCTTAAATCAAGACTGAATGGCAGTGGCTGACACTCATACAAGGGATCTGTGTCCCATTCAGAGGGATATATGTCTAGTTAGAACCAAGCTGGAGGGCTGAAACGGACTCTTCCATGCCCCTGGGATATTTACAGGTGCGTCGTCTCTTAATAGAACTGCAAATGAGGTGGGCAATGGAAAAGGCAGATTTTTTTTTTTTTAATTTCCTCCCATCCTTTTATGGACTTAAACCATTTTTAAAATTTCCTTTGTCTATTTCCTGGCAAGTCAGACCCAGGGAAATTGGTTACCATTCCATCTATGCCTCTAAGATATTTTATGCGGCCAGCTGTCCTATCTGAGCATTTCACAATCTTCAACGTATTTATCCTGTGAGGTATGGCAGTGCTGTCCTCCCTGTGTTAGACACAGGGGAGCTAAGACACCGAGAGATGCAGCCCAGTCGTATCTATAAAAGCTCCTAAGCATGTTAGGCTCCTAACGCCTAGGAGCTCAGTCAGTGGGAGTTAGGCAGCTGACCCACTTACATGTTTCTGAAAATCCTACGTGCATCTTTAGGTGCCTAAATACCTTTGAGAATCTGACCTTGGTAACTTGCCCAAGGTCACAGGAAGTCTCTGGTAGAGCAGGTGACCCAGGTTCAATCATCTGACTTTCAAGCTAGCACTTAAACCACAGGTCCATCCTTCCCCACCCCCCATCTAAAAAGTGGGACAATATCACTAGTTCCCACTCGCTCTGTACGGCTAGACTTGCACAAACTGTGCTGGCTGGTAGCAGTCGTAAAACCACACATGAATTATTGTCTGCAGTTCTAGCCTCTTAATACCAGAAATATGTCGACAGATTAGAGGAAATTCAGATGAGCACTAAAAATGAGTGAGGTGACAGACTGACTGAGGAAAGATTAAAAGGAGATAAAGGAACCCACAGGAGGTAATGTCATCTAGGGAGAGCTGATGTTTTGGGGGATCTGCTCCAGATTTAGTTTCCCCGGATTAAGGGCTCTTTCAGTACAGTACAACAGGGCTGGACGGATTCCCGCCAGAAGGCCCATCTCAATACTGGTGTCAGATTCCCATATAGATGTGGAGTATTCAGCATGCGTATGTTGTATCCAGATTTGCCAGTGCTGGAGTCTAAACTATCTCCCCAAAAGTGGCACCCGTGGGTAATCAGATCAGTGGAGAACATTGGTCCATCCTGTGAAATGGTGCCAGCTCCCTTGACTAGATATGGCTTCTGAACACTGGTGCTAAATAGGTGATGACTAAATTCTTCAGCCTACCAGGAGCTAGGCCTTGAACCAGACAGACCCAAGCTCTCATGCGTGGGACAAGGGTGTTAGTTTTGGCGTTTTGTGCCCTAGTGTCCTCTCCATGCCATGTCAAATGACAGTACTTCCCTGCTATGCCTACGCCTAACCTTCCTGGCAAGGGAAAATGAAGCACTGCTCTGCAGGAGCTTGTTCACGCAGAGATCCCGAGGCAGATGGCTGATGGTTAGGACTGTGTGAGAACTCTGCCTGAAAGCTGGGAGGAGGGAAGGGGGAACTGCTAGCAAAGATTCTTCCTTCTCAAGTGACCTGACAGTTATCATAACAGTTCTGGCTTCGGCATGTGTAAAGGGTCGACTGACATTTCCCAAGGCATCCATTATGTTCTTGGACTGCAAGCTCTTTGGGACAGGTAACATCCTGTTCTTACGTGTTGCTTTAGCACCTAGCCCAACAGATCCCCAGTCCTGATAGACTGTAGGGTGCTGCTGCAATACAAATAATAATTACCGTAATCAAACTCCATTCCACTAAAAAATAATAAACTTCATTTCATCCAGTGCATGATGTGAGATGCCACGTGCAGTCACACCTGTGGTGTTCTTGGATTAGAATTTTACTCTTCGTGGAAGCTTTGTTTGGGACCAGAAGCCCATTCTGTTGCCACCTCCATTCCTGCCACAGGTTAGGAAGGATGGTCTGGGGCTTGGGTGCAAGTTTGTGACCTAGGGACCTGCATTCAATTCCTTGCTCCTCCATGAACTTCCTATGTGAACTTGGGCAAATCACCAGTGGCACTGACTTTCTAATTTCCCCAAGGTTGCCCAACCTCTGCCCTGCCCCAGGCCCGGCCTCCACTCCACTCCACTCCACCCCTTCCCCCTTTTTCTTTTTTACAGTGCAAATATGGGTAATTAAAATAAAATAAAGTGAGCACTGTGCACTTTGTATTCCGTTGTAATTGAAATCAATATATCTGAAAATGTAGAAAACATGTAGAAAATATTTACATAAATGGTATTCTATTATTATTTAGTAAATCAATTAATTGCGATTTAATTTTTTTTAATCACTTGGCAACCCTAGTTTCAGCTGTTTCTTCTGAGATTCTAGCTAACAACTGACCAATCCCTTAGGATGATTAGTTCTGATCTTTAGTGTGGCTACTCTAGTAAGCAAAAGTTTTCCTCTTATGCTACTGTATTAGGTCACTACTTCCTTTTGATTACCAATAAGACCTTGATTCTGATAAAACTGGCTAGCTAAAGCACAGCAGTCTTGGCAGTAATCCAGTCCTCATGTATACCTCAGCTGTCTTTTTAAATAACATAGTTAAGCAGAGCATTTCTCTGTAAAAAATCAGCAAAAGGGGTCAGGGAAGCTGAGTCTCTCTCTTATCGTCCACCTCCCCTGCTTAGTGACCTAGAACTAGTGGGGTTTTTTTATGTTAGAAAGAAGTAACTAAAAAAAGTGGAGATCTCTGGTAATGTGTCTTCATAAGCACCATTCTCTAAAACAAGACAAATTGGCCTGCAAAGTTACCCGTTGTGAAATGGCGAAGAGGACCAAGCTTCAGTGGAGGAGGAGCTGCTGTAGACGTAGAGTTTGGCTAACCTGTCTGAGCCTTGTCTCTCTTGGCTGGCTCTCCAAGATAACATGACCTAGCTGGCTGCTTTTGTTGTGCAAAAACAAGGAATGGAACAAGCTCTCCCACCCTTCTTCTCTTCTCAGAGTACGGCAGCCAAGGTCTCTGGTGCTGGCATTGTTCACATGACCATACAGCTCGCGTGACCCTCGCTGCTTTGCAGAACAGTACCTCTTTTGTGTTTTGTGCTGGGTAGCTCGGTGTCCCCAGCATATACAGTTCTAGCAAGTCTACATCAGCGAGGGCAGAGGGTCGCTTTTTCTTGCGGAATACGGATCGAACACCCGGGGAGAAGGGAAAACAAAGAACTCCTCACAGTCCAAAACAGAACTTAAAAAGGTTTTTGTGGTAATCGAAGAGATGGGGAAAGGGCTGGAGGTAGTTAAATAGCTATTGCCTGGTTGTATTGATTGATGCCCACCATAAAAGCAGTGACCCCCAAAAATAAAGGCCATTCTGGTGGTTTATGGGCAGCATGACCGTTACCACAGGTGCCTGGCAAGTCTGTGCAGAGGCCGCAAGAGGCCTCTGCACCATGGTGAATGCCACTTAATAAGAGATCTATCCTCAGTGCCTTAATTGTGGTTAATGGGGATTGCATGGGCACACTGAGGAAAGAACGCCTCCCTTAGTGTTAGTGGAAAGGGAGTGAAGGTTCTTCATCTTGGAAGGTGCCCAGATACCAGGCTGATGGTCCCAGAATTCGTTTTGATGTTAATTGTGTGCAGGCTCATTTGCCTTCAGATACTGCACGTGGAGCTCCGCTTGAATTCAGGGGAGCTGGGTTTGCACAGTAGACGAGGGAGCTGACAAGTGGCAGGCAGGTTCATCGGGACTTTTTGCCTCTTCAGTCTGTGCAGCCGTATACAGTTGTGCCCTTCCCAACTCCTTCACTGGGAAGATCTGTCACCGCCTCTTTGCAGCAAGGGGAAAATGATCCCGTTCTGTTGGGAGGACTCCAAGGTTATCCTTCTCTGTCCTCTTGTTTCTGTAGCGCTACATCATCAGAATGCAGAGCTTGGCAGCTCACAGGCAAGGGCTCTGAGCATGGGCGTGAGAGAAAATTGCAAATTTAATCAACTATTTTGATTTGAGGAGTCTTTCTTTCTTTCCCTTGGGTAATGTTTTCCTTGGAGAGGGTGGGGAGGGGATTAGCTCTCTTGGATCACCAGCTTAGAAGTATCCATACTAAAAATTCGTCCATAGAAACAGTGTGCCCAGAAAGAAGGGCTGCTTGTAGCAAAGGATGAGTTGTTGAGGGAAGGGATTTCTGGTGGCTAGGATGCTAGCCAGAGAGCCAGCTTCAATTCCCACCTGTGTGACCTCGACTAACTCCTTTAGCCTGTGCCTCAGTTCTGCATCTATAGAATGGGGATAGTGGCACTTCCTTACCTCACAGGTGTTGAGGAGAAAATATATAAGATTGTGAGGCACTTGGACAGGCCCACCAACAGCAGTTCCAGGTACCAGGACCATCCATGGTGGTGGCGGCATCTGGGAGCCCCCAGGCCCTTTTAAATCGACCGGGGCCCTGGGTAGTTGCCCCTTGCCCCTCCCCGCATCGGCAGGCCTGCACTTGGATCTTATGGCAACAAGGCCATGAAAGTATCTAAGATAGAATAATGCTCTGAAGTCCAGTAAGGGCCTGATCATGCTCCCTTTGAAGTTGAATGAGCATTTGGCCATTGCCTTCAATGGGAGTTGGATCAGACCTGTGCTTGTGTGGGTGGTTGGAGGAGGAAAACCCATTTAAGCCTTAAACCTAAGGTCACTTGTGGTCATTAAAAATCCCATGGCATTGCCCACATCTAAAGTGTTGTGTGTTGTAACAGCTGCCAGGCTGCTGTAGGGTGACCAGATATCCCGATTTTATAGGGACAGTCCCGATATTTGGGGCTTTTTCTTATGTAGGCTCCTATTACCCCCCACTCCCTGTCCTGAATTTTCACACTTGCTGTCTGGTCACCCTAGGCTGTTGCCACCATGGTGGTGAAATGTAATGGTGTGAAAAGCAGTTGCTATGTTGTGTGACACACTATGGGGATCTTGGGAGGAGAGGTGCTGTGGAAACGTAGGTTTCTCAAAGGTACATGGGTATCTGAGCTCTCTGCTCTCGCTCTTGGAAACTAGCCTAACAAACCTGGGTTTAATCCCATACCAACAAGTAACTCCTTTTCACTGGAGAAAGTCTGCACTTTCTCTCAGTCGGGTCAGTTATCCTCTTTGGCAATTCACTAACCTTTCCACATTGGCAGTCAGGGCCCCCCATTTTCCTGCTGTACCTCTTAGTTACAGTACAGTTGTGTTTCTGAATGGCACAGCTGGTCTGGTACGTAACTAGAGAGAATTCTGAGCCACAGATTCCAGCGTCTGCGTTCAACCTCCCCCACACCCCGGCTTTCCAGAATTCCACTTACCTGCTTTCAATCGAGGCAGGTTTTAGTTGCCAGATTTGCTGCCCATTCAGGAAACTGCTCTCCCGGGCACAGCCCCTGATCTCCGAGCAATGGTGCTAGTGTGGCAAGAAGGCGCTGGACTGGAACATGGGAGATCTGAGTTCTGTTCCTGGCCTTCCTATAAGCACAGGTTTCCTGTGTGATCGTGAGCGAGTCACTCAGTCTATCCTAGGCCTCAATTCGCCATCTGTGAAATGGGGAAAATCCTTCCCTGCCTCCTCTGGATGTGGTGGGGATAAGACCCATTAATGGCTGTGAGGTGCTTCGTGGCTGTGGTGAAGAGGTCATGTAACTGCCTAGGGAACTGGCTATTCACGGTACAAACTGCTGTGGGAGGTGGGAGGGAGATTTGGGCTACTTGAGAAGAGTCTTGCCTGTGGGAGGGAAATTATGCAGGGGAGTTAAGGACAATCACAGATAAAAATCTGACTCTCTCACACACACACACACACACACACACACACACACAGAGCTCTGTTCCTAATAGAGTCTGCAAAATGGCTTTTCTCCAGGGAGCAATAATACAGTACAGGTGAACATTGGCCCCTTTTCCTGGAAGGCTGGAGCAGTTGAGGCTTGTTGGTCACTTTTTTGACGGTTTAATTTGATACTGTCAGATTGTGGGGAGTGATGGAGACAAAGCAGTCAAATCATTTCACAGCAATGTGTCCATCCTCATCCAGCCCACCAAGGGCCCTGTGCTTCTCTCTACAGAGTCCAGGTGGCACTCTGGAATTTTCACTTCCTATTATATGTCATCTTCTTCCCCCCTTCTCCCCCGCCTCCGCTCCCCCCCCCCATCCATGTTCCCTTTCTCCCTTTGTAGGTAGGCTGTCAGGCAATGCCCTCCTACTGTGGGATTTTCAAAAGCATTCAGCATTGGCCTAATGGTGCGCCCTATCCATCGCAGTTGTGCTTGCCTCTAATGGGAGTAAAATATGACCAAGACAGAATACTCTTGGAAAACCTACACCTAGGGCCTAGATGGTGCATCTCATAACCCATTTGCTCACTTTCCTGTGCAAAAGTTTGATCACCTTCCCCCATTCCTCAAACTAGTGTGTGTGAGAAAACACTCATCTCCCAAGCTGGTTTCTCCTCGGAGGTGGACTAACTACTGACTTGGATGTAGCAATTGCGTACAGCTGTATTTGAAGTGGTCTGAAGTCTCCGTGACTGTAATTCATATCACAGGGTAACTTAAATGCCTTCGAGGAGCAGAAGCTTGTGTCTAATTTGTCTGCCCTTGGGGGAGAAAATTTAATTCTTAAAGCAATCACGGTGGCTCAGTCACTAGTGATGACGTCTGCTTCTGACTGAGTAAAATGCAGGGTTTAATTTAAATTCAAGTGATCTTTCTTTCCCTTGCTAGGAAGATGCATCACCAGCACTCTTCTGCTATTAGTCATATTTCACAGACTGCAAACCAGAGAGCCGGCTACTCTTTTCTCATTCGTCATCTATTTGAGTTACTTTGCTGTTGACAAATGGGACCTTCTTGGGTCTCTGGATAGATGCCCTTTAGTTTTATCATTAAAAATGGCAATTTAGAAATGTAGAGACAATAGAATCCTGTACTTACTGTGCATAGGGTTTTTTCCCCTCTCACTACACTATGCCAGCTAAAAATATATAAAAATTTCTTCTGTAACAAGCAATGTGAAGAGTATTTTGGACCCATATCCAAATTAGAGCAATGTAACATGGTACAGACTGGCATAATACTGTGGCACATAAATTGACCAAGATAGCAACTGAAAGAAGTAAGAATACTTAGCATTGTAGCCTCTTTCACCTGAGAATCTCAAACCACTTTACATTAATGAATTAAACATGACAGAATCTGGGGGGGGGGGCTGTTCTTCCCATTTGAGGGGGGGAAACTGAGACACAGAGGTTCAGTGACTTGACTACGGCGACACAGGTTGTGCGGGAGTTTGGGTTAAATCTTGGGAGTTCATGGCTTACAGTCCCATAGGCAGTCCACTAGACCACGTATGCCTTTCTGTACTTTCTGGGTTCGTACGTTTTATGTATTGTTCTCACTAATGTGCTGGCTTTTCGTAGTCCAGGTATCAGTATGAATTGAAAAACAGGGACTGGTGGCTTAATCACTAGTCCTGGGGTGACTTAATGTTCAACACAGCTCTGGCTATCAGTGAGTGCAGCAAGATGAAGTGCCTCATTACTAAAGATGAATGGTCTGATTTCCTCTTAATGCTATTGTAGTTCCATGAAGTTCCCATCAGTGTAACTTGAGGAGGAAAATTGCAAGCTTCCAGAACAATTTGTGCAATCTTTTAAATAGCAAGAGACCCATGATGTGCAATCGCTGTCATGGCAGTTATGAGAGCTTGATACAGAAGTTACTGGGTGAGGTTCTCTGGGCCTGCGTTACATAGGAAGTCAGATTATATGATCATAATAGTCCCTTTTGACCTTGAAATCTGAAAATCAGAATAGAGTTTCCTACTTCTCCTCTAAATTTGGCCTGTTTGGGTTCAGACCCATTTCTCATTTCTGAGACTTCATAGGCCAAACTCATTCCTGGTGTAAGCCACTGAAGTTAAAGGATGTACATCTTGGATGAATTTAAGGGCCAAGTTTGCAGCTAGTGTAAGCAGGTACGACTCCATGGAAGCCAATAGAATTATTGCAGCTTATGCCAGTAGTGACTCTGGTTCCATATGTGTTTTTGCCTTTTGAAGGTTTCCCTCTCCTCCCCGCCCCCATTCAAACTATTTCTGTTAAGGGAAGCCAGTGTTCTTTATGATGATGGTGGGCAAATACACCCGAGGGGCGAGGCTTTCAAGCGCCCAGTGCCCAGAATAGAGGCAAATGTTCAAAAGACCTCCGCACCCAATGTGCAAAGAATTTAGGAAAATCCATCCCATAGTTTCCAACCCAACCTCTCCTAAAGACCATTTCCATTGAACAAATAACACATGCTTGTCCTCAAAGTGGTCTTTCAAGATGTGTTTAATTGGGCCGTATTCTGACCTGTCATACCTGTGCAACTTTTTACGGCCGTTGTCAGAGAAAGTAGGATTCAGGGTTTTGTATTTGACGCATGAGTTGGGTTGCTGAATCTTCCTTTTGCAAGGGGGGGGGGGAATTTAAGGCCGGTGTTATTACGTGTGCCTGCAGAGCTTAGCTGGAGTTCTCTGACCGGAGTTGTGTAACTTGGTATTTAATTCAAAATTGGGGCAAGAGGCTACATAAAAAATTAGTTTTATTATATTTATTTACAAAGCTGTCTCTCTGGGCTCCTCTAAGTCACCCACTACGCCAGCCTAATAACTAAACCCCTGGGAGAGGTGTAGTGCGTCAGTGTAGATGCAGAGTTACTTACTTTGCCTGTTGTCTGTCAGCCCTGGGGCCCGCAGCCCGAACTGTCAGCCCTGGGGTGGGGTTGAGGGGGCTCCAGCTGTCAGTGCCCTGCACAATTAAGCTGGTGGAAGCACTCCTGATGAGGACATGCACCTCCGACGGGTAGCGTGCATATGAACCACCTCAATAATTAGTGTGGTGGCTGTACATCAAGCTAACTTAGATCAACTTTATTCCATTGTGTAGACAAGGCCTAAAACGCAGCCCAGCATATGTTGGAACATAGCATCTGATTAACAGCAACAGCAGTGTTTAAGCTGTCCTGTGAAAATCTGCCCAAATTTGGCCAAGCTATAAGCCTTTGAAAGATCAGTTTGCACATGGTCAGTAGAGACGTCTTAGATTTTTAGCAGCCAAAATGTTAATTCTGGTATTTTTTAACTTATGAGTGCATGACTTTGCAACCTTAATAATGTTACATTAATGTAGCTTTATGTGTATAACTCTGGAGTATGCTAGCAGTAATCACGCCAGTGTAAACCTGCAGCAACAACTCCTTGTATTATAATAAATACCAAAGGAAACAAACGGTTTGGATTTTAGAGCATGCTCATGCTCCTTCGGATAATCCCTTGAGTATTCCAGAGATCTCCTCTTATCCCTTAGAAAAATAATGGATGAATCAGCCCCTTTCCATATAAAAGACTTTCATCATCGGTGGCAGATGAATTACCCCATAATAACCTGCAAAGGGCCCGGAGGGAATGGCTGCCCGAGACCCTTATTAGTTCCTCAGTGTGATGATAGACTGCTGTGCTGTATACACTACTAAGAAATATCCTGAAAGGGTGCAGCAAAACCACGCTAGGCAACTGCTGCCACAGAGCCAAATCCTGCTCGCTGTGTGTGAATAGTCGCAACGGCTTGTGTGATTGAGGAGAGCAGGATTTAATCCTTGGTTTATACCATTCCAATACTGCTGTGGGGGGATGCTGTAGGTGAGTAAATAAAGCCATGGGAAGGGCTTGCCTATTTGTTGACTCCCTAATATTTTATCAAGGAGACAAGTATCAGTTTTGTGTCTGCGTCAATTAAAGGTTTAGTGGGTCGGCTAAGCTGTGTCTGGGAGCACCCAGATGTGAGGCCCTGGAAGGAGAGTGAAGTGAAAGGCTCAAGGGCTGCTGTTCTTGTGGCCCATGAGCGAGCATGTCTTCTACCCTTTGCCGGAAGGAATTAAAGATGCATGCGAGCAATATCGCACGCCATGGACACGAGCATGCTGTATTAATAGTGGATGCTCAGACACGTTGGTGGGGGACGGACACAGAAATGTTTGTAAATAATTACAAGGAGGAACAAGTAATAGCGCAGCCTGGAGGAGGGTTGCTGCTGTCCCTGTTGAGGTGGAATCCATTTGTGATGTGGTGGTTCGGGGGCGGGAGGGGAATTACAGCTCGTGCTGAAGCTGTGAGATGAAAGGCCCAAATCTCATACCTGTTCTGCAGCATATCCTTGGCCCTGTTGAGTGGGGAAAGAAATCCAAAGGAGGAAACCAGATAATTCTGCAGTATTTGAGACACTGAGGTGTTTAGAGTAGAAGTGGTGCTCGTAAACATGCACCTCATCTTATCCTGCAGCAACTCTTTCTTTTCCTGTCCCGGGCCTCTGGCAACCAGAAAGACGCTTGCACGTACTGATGTGTCAGCTGCCTTCTTGGCTGACACCAGGGCTTGAACTGGGGCTCTCCAGAGCTAAAAGGTAGTGGGCACAGATTGTTCTGTTCTATGTAGGTTGTTGGAGTGCATCCATCACCACGGTAGCTGAACACTTTCCAGTAGTGCCGTAAACAACATAACTACATATCTGTCGCATGTTGCTTGGTCTCTCATCCCCTACCCAGGCAGAGAAGCCGGTGCAACGGAGTGTCTTGTTTTGGGAGGGTTTTAAGATATGCTTGTTGCTATGTGTTCATGTCGGAGAAGACAAGGTCAAAGAAATGCACCTGGAACAGAAGATGTTGCACTCCTCAGTTCCTGGGGGAGTTCATACCACAGACTCGCCCCCCAAAAGTTCTGTGTGCCACACATGAGTTTTACCCTTATTGTAGGCAGTCACATTGTGCTAGAGAAGTATTACAGAGGGGGGATGTGTTAGTGTAAGGCCCAGTGAGTCTTGAACCTGGGCCTGCAGAGTTATTAAGCAGCAAATACCTCTACGTTGTCATGCAAGGAGAGCTGTGACTTGTTTGCACTCTCCTACCCATAACACGCTGTGGACACAGCCCACAGGAAATCCCCCTCCTCAAAGTATTTGACAAACAGCAGCCTCATGGCACCTGGTCAGTTCCCACCTTATAGAAACCTAAGAGGCAGTCCAGGAAGTGTCCAGGCAACGATGTGGATCACTCGTTAGCTGCCATGACTACTCTGTATTCTCTGTTCCTGTGCTCCCAGTATTGACCTCAGCTCTGACTTTGACTCCCACTTGAAGCCCAGAACACCGACATGGACCCTGATACCTGGTATTGTCCTTCGGTCTGATCCCTGACCCGTCTCTGGCTTTGACCTTTGGCCTGTTGAAACTGATGCTGACTCTGAACCGCAGCCGTTGTTCCTGCTTACTGATGTCCTGCCTACCTTTGCCCAGGATCCCCCCCCACACACACACTCTCTCTCTGTTTCTCTCTTCCTCCAGTGGCTTATGCCCATGTGCGTGAGAGACTGGTACAGATGTTCTATTCGTGGGGAGCCTTGATGTCTCTGGCAGCTGGCAGCTCTCTAAAGCTTCTTCTCATTGATAAGTCTCTCCCTCCCTTCATGCATCCGATGAAGTGAGCTGTAGCTCATGAAAGCTTATGCTCAAATAAATTTGTTGTTCGCTAAGGTGCCCCAAGTCCTCCTTTTCTTTTTGTGGATACAGACTAACACGGCTGCTACTCTGAAATTCCTCCCTACCATCATCCTCATATGGAAATGCATTGCTGAGAGACTTTTTCTGGTACATCTGCTGATAAGCGGAAGGGCTAATGAGCAGACCCATGTGACTACTGCCAACTCTCCTGTATCTCTAACTAGAGCCCATTGAAATGTTTTATAAAAAACTTTTTTAAAAATGAAAAATAGCCTTTTTGCACCCAAAATCTAAATGTTTTGTGAAAATGTTTATTTCCTCCTCCCCCAAAATTTTTTTCAATAAAAACCTAAAAATTCAGTTTTGGAGGCCCCTCCTCCTTTTCCCCCCTTTTCCTTAATTTCCCCCTCTCCTTCCCCCCCTTCTTCTTCTCATTTTGCCACTGAAAAGGAATGGAAGAGGGAAGGGAGGAAATGTAGAATTTTCTCTCTCCTCAAAACTGGAAAATTTCAAAATTTTATCTTTAATTTTGTAAATTGAATCCCCTCCAATGTCCACAAAACACACGCCTCGCTTTTTGACACACTCTCCTCCTTCGATGGCCTGGCCTTGTTATAGCATTTAGCGCATCGATGGCTGCCGCATTTGAGTCCAAAGTGTGCAGTCCCAGCTCACGTCCACAGGTAGCTGAGGACTGCGTGTGCAAAAACCAGCCGCTAAAATGCCAGTGGGAATTTCACCAGAGCAAGGACTGAGAATTTCAGGATTAGCCCCTAAGCAACTGGGCCTAGCAGCCCCACCTTGCCGTTCTTTTCTCCTCTTAAGAAAGCTCCCGACAGCATTCTAGGAAGGGGAGAGGGGAGTGGAATTAACTTTTTTTTCTCAGCTCAGTCACGCTTTCAAAGGCGTCTCAGAAGAACAGTGCCCCATAGAGATGTCCATGTGCAGACGGAGGAAATGGTGTTGTCATGGCAGCAGCCATGTGTCCGAGAACTTCCTTGAACCAGGTGTCGCTTCGGGTTCCGTCTGACTCGGAAAGCTGCAAATCAGCAGGTTCGCCAAGATAACATTGTCATCGGGTTGAGTCCTCCACACCAGAGGAATCCTGCTGACCGGTTTTGCTGACGTTCCCCCTTTTTGTGGGAGGGGGGGTGCGCGCGCGCTCATTGTGCTTTCTGTTTAGAAAAACCTACAGGGTAATTAATTTCAGGGCCATTGTGCTGCTGTGGCAGGCTTCTGATTTATAGCCCACGGAACAGCTTCTGGGTCAAAGTGCACATCCGCTGTGTTAATGCTCCATGATCTTTACCCCCTCGAGGAAATGGCAGAGAATGAGGAGATTATTGCTGCCAGACTGGGTTCCTGGTATCAACATGATAATGCCGGCACAAATTAAGTGTGAGTTATGCATACAAAGCAGCTTGGCTTCAATACAGTAAGTGAATAGTCTAATGTCTTTCCCCTGGAGCAACTCTGGGTGGATAGGAGACATCAGCCAGGTTTCGGTACCAAATTGTTGTCCATGCATTTTTTTTCCGCCTCGCTATTAATTACACATAAAAGAGCCACTTTCGGAAATGCACGTGATTGCACTGGTCAGTTGTTGAGCTGATAGCCTGGTACAGCACTGTCTTTCTCTTCTGTGTTCTGTACAGCGCCTAGCACGATGCGGTCCTGGTTCATGCCTGGGCTCAGAGACATAATGGAAATAGAAAAGGAGTACTGTAATCACGGGATTACAGACATGAAAGTTGCGATATTACAACAAAAAAACTTCAAATCCAGACTCCAGTGAGAAACTGTTGAATTGGAATTCATTTGCAAACTGGATACAATTAACTTAGGCTTGAATAGAGACTGGGAGTGGCTAAGTCATTATGCAAGGTAACCTATTTCCCCTTGTTTTTTCATACCCCCCTCCCCCCCAGACGTTCTTGTTAAACCCTGGATTTGTGCTGGAAATGGCCCACCTTGATAATCATACACACTGTTAGGAGAGTGATCACTTTAGATAAGCTGTTACCAGCAGGAGAGTGGGGTGGGAGGAGGTATTTTTTCATGCTTTGTGTGTATATAAAAAGATCTTCTACACTTTCCACAGTATGCATCCGATGAAGTGAGCTGTAGCTCATGAACGCTTATGCTCAAATAAATTGGTTAGTCTCTAAGGTGTCACAAGTACTCCTTTTTCTTTTTGCTTGAACTGCAGCATCTTTCTCATCTTAGTCTGACTTGCCATTGTTCAACAGAATGGTCTCTCCTTGCCCTGGAGAAGGCAATTCTCATTCACCTTTCAGTGGAAGGCCGGCGGTGCTCTTCTTCCTGACCACCCACCCTTTCTTATTTGCATCGTCCGTAAGGTTTGTCCAAAGCAGCCACCAGAGCTGCCGCTGTCTAGGCACATGGGTGTGGTAGGGTTGCCAACCCTCCAGGATTGTCCTGGAGGCTCCAGGAATTAAAGATTAATCGTTAATTAAATCTCCAGGAATTCGTCCAACCAAAGTTGGCAACCTAGGGTGTGGAGTGCATTGCAGAGCACCAGTTGATGAAATGCAAGTGGTAATTGGGTGGGGTTGCCAACCGAGACCCCCTTAGACTTTCACTGTAGAGGCAACAAGTATGTGGTTATTACCTAATCTGTGCACATGAGACCAGACTTTCAAAGGAGCTCAGGGCCAGAATGCTAAGTGCTCATTGTTCATATCTGATGCCTGCTTTTTTTCAGAAGGACTTCAGCTCCCAGCAGTTCACACTGTTCTACTTTAAAGCCAGATCCCTGGTGCCAAAGTGGAAGCTGAGCTCTATTTATTTGTATTGCGGTGCTGCTTAGGAGCCCCAGGCACAGACCAGCACCCCATTATGCGAGGTGCTGTACAAACATAGAACACAAAGAGGGTCTCGGCCCCAAAGAGCTGACCCTTGCCATCTCAGTAGCTTTGAGTCGCCCGCCCCAAACGTTTTTTTTCTTGATTTTGTTTTTCCCTGACCTTTTTTCAACTTCTATGTGGAAACATTATTAAAATTTTTTGTTTGTTTGTTTTTTTGTATACTGAAAATCTAGTTTTTGGTCAATGAAAATTTTTCACGATCTTTTCAGTTTTAAAAAATACTTGTGAAAAATTCTTCCTTTTTCATAGAAAAAATCCTGTCTTCTATGGTCCTGTCTTCTATGAAGCAAACTTAATTTTAAAAACGTTCGTTCACTCTGCTGAGCTTTCTTGCCATAGCTGGCACCTTGTGAGCAGATTGCCCTTGTGCAGGAATTATCATGGCAGTGAAGGTTTAGTGGAGGAAACTGCCCCTTGGGCAATGTGCCCAGAATCCTAGCAGGAAGGTGCGTGTACATGGTGGCTTATTAGCTACACTTTCTTGTGGGCTCCCAGGAGCCCCTTGTTAATTTTCCCCCTTCCAAACTGAAGGGAACAGTGGAATAATTAGCTCTGCTTCTAACGTCATCGTCCCTTTCTGCATACTGCTAACCATCTCTAGGTAGACGATTTCCCTTTGGGATGGTCCTAACTTTGCCTCTCTGAAATGGACCAAATGTCTCGTTTTGAAAAAAAACAAACTTTTTGGTTCCCTACCAAGTCTTTATCCTGCTGACCCCACCCTGCTTCATATTACACACACTGAACACAACTCTCCAGAATCAATCCACTCAGCATAGTGTTCACACCAACATTTTAACGAGGGATTCCCACAAAATTCCCCCCTTAGCCTTAGATAAACCTTGTGTCTTGATCAGTGTGTCTGTCAGGATGTGCGGAGTCTCTCAGTGGTCTTGATGATGACACAGCATTTGTATTTACTTGGGATTATGAATGAACAGGTTGCTCGGTTGCTTGCCCTTTCCCCATCCTCCCTTCATATTCCATGCATCTGTGGGGGGACAGGCTTTATCACAGGCTAAAGGGGCAAGTTTTTCCAGGAATCTCTTGTTAAGAAGTTGGAATGGCAACACTGGTTAGCAGTACAGCTCAAGGTCTGTGCCTTCCTTTTAAAAAACAAAACAAAACTCGTGCATCCAGGACTCCAGGGAGAGAGAAGGGTTGGGGCTAATTTCCGATCCAGATTGGGGTTTAGGCTTCACTTTGGGATCTGCTTCAGTGACAAAAATATCGAGCTGTTCTCATGAAATTTCACTTGCATCTGGAAAATTAGGCCTTGTTTTGGTTTGCTTGGGTTTGGTTTTGGATCAGATCTTGAACCAACACTGTAGGAGCAGATTGGGTCTGAGGATTCAAAGCTCAACTTCCCTCCCCCACCCTAGAACTATAAAGGGGGTTAGATTTGGGGTTTATAACTTTTCCCCATCGATAGTATGCGTGCTTTGCCATTTGCTGGGCGCCAGTTCAGCGTTGCCAAGTACGGGTGGTCCTTGTCCCAAGTGGCCTGCGGTCTATATCAGACACGCAGTGCTGTCCAGACACCTGTATTATACTCGTTGTGCAGGTGAAGTTCTAGTCTCAAAACACTTCCTTTTTCCCTGGTGAAAAGAGGGTTAACACCACATTGGAATATATCCCCAACTCAGTCGGCTAGGAGTTGGGTCCTAATTTATGTTCACTTAAATGGACTAGGATTTGGGAGACCTAGGTTCTTTTCCTAGCTCTACCACTGGCCTATTGGGTGACTTTGGCCAGCTCCCATCACAGACCTGCCTCTGCCTTGCTTTCCATGCTTTGTCTCTTTACATGGGGCAAGGGACTCTCTAGCGAGGGACCTGATCCAAAACCGGTTGAAGTCAATAGACTCCTTTCAGTCTACTTCAATGGGCTTTGCATCAAACCTTATTCGTGCAGTGCCAGGGACAACCGGGCCCCACTCTCAGTTGGGGCTTCTAGGTGGGGCTGTAATCCAGATGAATAAATAAATGCATGGAGATGGGTGCATTCCCCAAAGCTTCTGTGATGTATCAGACAACTCCTAACCAAACTGCAGCCCTACCGCTCTCCCGTAACTGGCTCCAAATTCCTCAGCCACTGGTGTAGTCAGCCACAGGGGCAAAAGCTTTGCTGGTTTTAGTGCCAAATCAAAACCCTTGCAAACATATAATCCTTGCTAATTTATCAGTTAGCTCCCGGCTGCAAACATTAGTACACAGTACTCCTAGATCAGAATTACAATCGATTTGACCATAAAATTATAATTACAGCAGTAGTTTTGCATTATGCAAGCACCTTACATTGATTTCTCCCTCCCTTCCTCCCCCCCCAAACTGTAAATTCTCTTTCCATAGCATACCAGCTCCCTGTCTGCCATTGACCATATTTTAAGTCTTGTCCACCATGGATGGAATTTTTTAATCAGTGAGCACATGCTTTCCCCTCTGCATAAAATGTTCATTGCAGTTGTAAAAACCACATTTGAGAGGCGAGTGACAACAGAAAGGAACTGGATTGTGCAGTCCCGACTCAGGTTGGCAAGCGCTTACCTAGCTATGAGGTTCCAGTGACCCGTGCATGCAAGCGCCCACCACTGTGAGTACTGCTTGCACAATGCAGCTTAGTTTAAAGGGTTTGATGCCTTGGGGCACTGGAGCACCTCAGGATTGGTGCTCTGGAACTTTTAAATAAAATGAGCATTGCCACTCTCCAAACCCACCCCGCCTTGTACTTCTTTGAACACACAAGTGGTGTCTACAATGCAATCAGGAGGTGTCCTTGCAGCAGTGTGGGGATACCTGAACTAGCTTTGATCAAACTAGCTCGCTAAAATTAGCAGTGTAGGTGCAGAGACCTGGACTAGCCACCAGACTCATAGCCAGGTTTCTGGGCAGGATTGTATTCAAGAGCAGTACAAGGCGGGGTGGGTTTTCAGTGCTAATTTTATTTAAAAGATCTAGACCCCAGAGCACCAATTCCTAGGTGCTCAAGTGCCTTACGTGTCAGAACCTTTAAACTAAGTATCTATGAATGGCTGGATTTATGGTGACCCGGGTGTTTAGCTGTCGAGGCCGCTAAAAATCCAGTTGGCAGGGTTGATGGGCTCCCTACCTGGCTCCACGTGGCTCCCCGGAAGCAACAACTAGTCCGTCAGCTCCTAGGCATACGGGGCAGCCCGGGAGGCTCTGTGCGCTGTCCAAGCACCAGCTCCACAGCTCCCATTCACCAGGAACCACAGCCAATGGGAGCTGTGGGGACAGCGCCTGCAGACGAAGGGAGCATGTTGAGCCCCCTGGCCGCCCCTCTGCCTAGGAGCCGGAGACACTTGTTGCCGCTTCCGGGGAGCTGCCCAAGGTAAGTGCTGCCTGGAGCCTAAACCGCAGCCCTGAGCCCCCTCCCACACCCAAACTTCTTCCTGGAGCCCATACCCCAGCCCCTTGCCCCAGCCCTGAGCCCCCTCCTGCACCCCAACCCCCTGCCCCAGCTCAGAACACCCCCCCGTACGCCAAACCCCTCAGCCTCATCCCCCAGACGTGAGTCCCCTCCTGCACCCCAAACCTCTCATCCCAGGCCCCATCCCAGAGCTCACACCTCCAGCTTGGAGCCCTCACCCCGTCCCATGCCCCAACCCCCTGCCCTAACCTGGAAACCCCTCCCACACTCTGAACCCCTCAGCCCCACTCCCCAGACTGGTGTCCCCTCCTGCACCCCAAACTTCTCATCCGTGGCCCTATGCTAGAATCCATATCTCCAGCTGGAGCCCTCACCCCCTTTCATGCCCCAACCCAGAGCCCCCTCCCACACCCTGAACCCCTCATTTCTGGCCCCACCCCAGAGCTCTCACCACCAGCCAGAGCCCTGACCCACTCCCACACCCCTGCCCCAGCCCAGTGAAATGAGTGAGTGAGGGTGGCAGAGAGCGAGCAATAGAAGAAGGGGGGATGGAGTGAGCAGAGGCGGGGCCTTGGAGAAGGGGCGGGGCAAGCATGTTCGGTTTTGTGCAATTAGAAAGTTAGCATCCCTAGCTGGATTGTGCAACCTTTACTCACAGTTGTGGGCACTTGCTTACTTGAATCAATGGGACCTCAAACCTAAGTAAGCACTTGCCATTCTGAGTTAGAATTGCATAGACTAGCCCTAGACCTCATGAACCAAACTTGGCTTTTGCGGGGAAGGGCCGAGTACTGTTCTCAGTTACACTGGTGTGAATTAGGGGTGACAGCACAATCAGTCCCAAGGGAAATCTGGAGTACCTGTATGGAAATAATTTGTTACTCCAGGTTTACTGACCAAGAGCAGAACATGGTCTCTTTTTTTCATTGTCCTCCTTGAGCAGCAAGTTCTCCTAACACTTAATAACAATGTCTACCAACACAAGCATATTTGAAAATCAAAGGGATTTGAAAGTTCATCCAAGGATATTTTCCCTGGTCATTTCCCATGTCCTCTGGTATCCATCACTTTAAAAGTGATTTCACCTTTTAGAAATGCTCAACATCATACATTTTAGAAAAGCTCATTTTACAAGGTAAAACATCTGTATTCAGGCTGTAAAAAGAATACAGCTGTAACGGTGACAGGAAAAGCCTCTGATTTTTTTTTTTTTTTTGGACACATCATCTGTATTTTTAGTCTGCTGCTTTGAATAGGAAGAAAATATTCCTGCAATCTGTCTTTGTGCTTTAATGTTAGTTCACGTTTCCCATGGAGGGTTCTTTCTGTGAAAGGCATAAAAAGGCTTTCCCCAGATGGCTAAACCATTTGGAAACCCCAAAAACCTGGACTAAGCTGACTTTAAAACAAACTTTCATTTTAATCCTCCCAAGCATCGTGGTTTGATCCGGAAATGGAAAAAGCATCACGCTGATCAGTATTATACCTTTAAATTCATCTTGCCCTCGATAGATTGGGGGGCTGAATGGGTGAAAGGAGGGTTCCCTCCCTGACCGAACGCTAACATCGTGTTCAGAAAACCCCACAGCCAAATCGATATTGCAGAAGCATCGTTTAATTAAAATGCTCATGACCAATATTTAATTTATGTTCCTCCATGGGGGGTGGGAATCCGTAGGCATTGGACCGCGTGCAAGCGGTGGAATAGAGCTCAGGGTCCAACATGTGCTTAATGGGAATCCAAACTAGCAGCATTGAGAATGTAGGAAGTTGTCGCATTTCCCCCCGCGGAGCTGACACAGCCGTGACAGATGTGGGCTTCAACAGTAAAACACCAAATGGCCATCTTGACCCTATTGCCATCCTAATAAAAGCAAAGCAGACACCCTTTCCTTTTTTCTTCTCCTCTGTTTGTTCGTCCAAACCTTTCAGGCTTATCATAATTTGTCGCTGTCGGGCCCAGCTGAGCAAACCTATTTAAGGAGATCAGCGTGTGGAATGCTCGCCACCTGGGAGAATTAGCTATGTTGCACAGAATCCACGTTTCAGAACCCTCAGGATGCTAAAAAAGGGTGTGCGTTTGTTTTAGCAGGTTTTTATGAAGCATGGACTATGCTGAATCCTAGTGCTTCCTAGATGATGATCGAGAGAGACGACAAATGGCCAGGATCTAGAAATGGTGAATTGAAGGAAGGAAGACAGTTGAGAGGAAAAGAGAGAGGTAATGAACTTCTGCTTATCTAAAATCCCCTCTGAAGCTTCCTTCACTTCCTGTCTAGGGCAGATTCTTTCATTTCCTTCCAGGTGCCACACTTTTTTAGATTGATCTCTTCATTTTTTTAATCCTTTCCGACTATGAAAAACTCCCTCAGCTTCATTGGTCCCTCTCACGATTCTCTCTGAATTGGGTCACCTCAAAATCTCACATTTTATTTGGTGAGAATCACCCCAACTCCCCATAATGTTCCCTAACTTAGTTTCTTGAGAGACCTGTGTACCCTCTCTTGCCCTACGCTGAGCACTTTCCAAGGCAGGGGAGCATTGACAGGAAACAAAGCCAGGAATGCTGCAAGCGTTCTTGCAGAGGGAATGTCCTTTCGTGTGTGCGTGTGCCCTGCTCTTTCTCTGAACTGGGTCCAGTCCCATTTAGTCTTACTCCACCACTCTAGGGAGACCTGATCTTGCAATTGTTTCCATCTGAGGTCAATGGGAAATTTAGCTGCAGGTTGCTGGCAGGTTCCTGTCATGGCTTGTAATGTGAACTGGGGTACTCCAGCATGAAAGGTGCTATGTACGGGTTAGCTTATTATTTGTTATGTAATTTGGCTAAACAAACACAAGCTCTGTCGCAGATAGTTATAACGCTAAAGTGAGTCAACCAGGCTTGAAATTTGCATTTGGCTCTCCCCTGCCCCCCCCCCCCCCATCCTGCCCTATCCTTCTAGGTTTTACTTGTGAACAGTTGGTGTGTTTGAGTGCCTTTTGAAATAGGTTATTTAGCAATCCCTCTTCCCTGTTTTCTGAAGCACAGATGTGTATGTGTGTGACACTCCATTTCATAAGATTCACAGTGGTACGCAAGAGCAAAAACGGAGAGATGACAGGGCCATGAGTTGCCTCCTGTATCTTGTTCCATTTACCTTCACCCGGGTGGTGAGCACCTTTTTGTTAGCTCATAGAGACCATGGACCCAGTTTTCATTTACACAAAGGGCCCGTTACACTACCAGAGTGGCATAAAGTGGCCCCGGTGCAACTGAGAATCAGGCTCATTGTCGTCTGGTGGGATTAAAAAAAAATTAACAGAAGGAGAACTGTGGTCCTGACCCTGCTGTCCCTGACGCTAATGTTACTCCGTTGGGTTCATTGAAATTTCACCGGGGGTAAAACCGTTAGGTGGACTGAATCAAGTCCAGTATCTTAGGAATCCTTATATGCTGGATGCTACTCAGCAACCGTCCGTCACCTGCCATTGTAACCTGTACTAAGGTCTTCATTAAATGTCGGTTTAGATTAGTTTGTTTTTTTGCTTAAGGAAGAAAGAATCTGCCACCTCCACAAGAATCTGACCCATGGAAGCTCAGGGACCCACATTTCTGCAGTCTTCAGCAGAAGATTATGGGACTTCTGTGGGCAGAAAATGAAAAGTCAGAGTAATATTGGGAAAGAATAATGCAGGGGAAAGAGAGCTGGTTAACGACCTGATACGAAGCATTCCCAGTCTAATGTTCACTGTTGTGTGTTGCCTGAGCTGGGGCTAGCCAGCAAGTTGCAGTTGTCTTGCAAAACAAGGTGGCTTTTGCTTTTTATAACCCGCCTGGGTATCTCATCTAACCTAATGTACGGAATGACCGATGACTTGCCCATATCAGGCGTTCCAGGACCAGAAGGACGTGAACAACCTGTGTGACTGTTGCAGTGCTCTCCTGCTGGACTTCTGGTCAATAGGAAGAACTGGAGGCAATCAACCCACACAAGCATCTAAGGCAAGACCAGAAATGTTCCTTTGAGTGGAGCAGATTGCTGGTTAACTGTCCTCTGTCTGGTGTGAAATAGCTTTAAAAAAAAAAATCCTCTGAAGTCACTGGCTTGACCTGGATTGGAAACGACACTTGAAACCAGACCTCTGAGTTTGGGAAAACGTCCAATCCCAGGCTTCTTAGCTTCTGGCTCTGCTATGAAAGTGTTGCCAAGAGAAAGCAGTAGAAAACCTGGATGCCGCAAGAGAAGCACTTGTGTGGCTCTGAGAGAGAGTCAAAAGAGAGCTTTTTGAGCAGAGTGCCAGCTATAAAGGCAGATGTGGAACTCTGAGCAAGGAAACTGCCCCACTTTGATCCTGCCGTGCTCAGGGAAATGTGACTTTGTCCATTCTTGTACATAAACAAGGTTGCAGCAAAGGAATTCCTGACTCCATCACCAATTTCTTCTCCTAACAGAAACTACTTGCAAAAGACCAAATATTGACTAGCTGCACAGGCTAAAAGAGGTAACAGCACTATCCCTTCCATCAGTGCTTCAGGTCCTGACACTGGCCTATAGGAAGGTCAAATCTAGGATCTCTCCAGAAAACTGGCCCTTTTCTGAAAGGAATGCGTATGCAGGTCTATATGTGGTAGACACTGCTAGGGCTTGGAGCCAGGTATTCTAGCTTGCTTCTAATTACTTCAGATCTGCAAAGGACTCGCTTGGACTTGGGAACGGCTTACAGACTTATTTCCCAGAGGCATGCGGCATGTGTGTCCGGCTTTCTTTATTCCCACGTAGTCTCTATTGAGCTGGACAGTCAGTAACTGTGTGGCACTTAGACATTCAGCAGAGCTAGCTCACCTCTGGCTTCCCCTCTCGTCCAGGGAGCTGCCCGTTAGGAAGCCTCCTGGAGACCCTTGAATACAATCTGTCTGTGGAATCGCTCGGTCAGCCAGCCAGCATTGCGATTCACTCAGTAACAGGGCTGGAGAATGTAGGCTCTGTGCTTGGCACTCACTTTCTAATCCCTAGAGGAATGCGTCTGGGGGGAGGGGGGAACTAATTATCAAACCTGTCTCAAACAGAAGCATGTGTAAACTGGAGCTTGGCTGTGGAATGTTAAGTATTTTGGAAAGAGTGGTGGTACTAGGCTCTACCGGGTGGGAAGCCAGGGTGGATTCCTACCTCCGGCTGTCACGCCCCAGGCCTTGCAAAGGTGGCAAGCCCTGTGCAGGCAGCCCTTTGAGGCCCTTGGCTGGAGGGAAAGACTTCTTCCTTGCCCGGTATAGATCCTGTTAGATGAGAGGGGATGATTCTCTGGCAGAGTGGGAACTAAGAGTGCGAAGATCTGTGCAGCTGAATGGGTTCCTGGAGCGCAGGCTCTGCTGGGTTGGCGTTGGCATGATTCCTTGAACGTCACTCATGTTGCAATGCAGTTCTGGGCTTGGCTCAGAATTGCCTGACTATGGCAGAGCCCTAATGACTTCAGGTTCACCCAACCCTAACCAAAATGCATCCTGCCTGCCTTAGTCCCAGAAACAACTTAATCCCCCTTCAGAGCCAGAGGAGCGATAACACATTCCTTCAGAGGCAGACATGCCTGCATTGGAGAGAGAGCCTTTTCTGCCCAACTGATGGCCATGCACAGTCACGTGCCATGCACGTGTGATCGCGTATCATTCCTGCCGATCATAGGTGCCAAGCACAACTCATTTAGAGCCGGGTTCTGGCCAGCCCCTCAGTGGGTGTACTAGTTCAGGGGAAGCTGCTCATGCCCTTCTCCCTGCCTTATGTCCTGCATAGAATCCTCTTTGGGTGGCCTGGTTCATTCGCTCCTCCAGGCACTGGCTGCATGGAAGGGCGAAGATCCGCAGATGGATGGAAGATGCTCTTTGTGCAGCAGAGCACATGCTGCTGAAAAGCCCCAGGGGCTGAGGCAGTCCTCCAGCTGCTGAACAGCCTTCCCTCCACGTCTCCTCTAAGGCAGGTCCAACCATGCCCAGGGCGCCGTCCACGCCCTAGATGGGCAGCCTGCCCAACCAGGCATTCAGCACGCTCTGCGGGAGGTTCTGCGGAGGAGACTCCAGTGCCTCCTTGCACACAGCCTCCCCTGCTACTGCCCCTTGGAAAGCCAACAGGGGAAAGTAGAGAGCTCCTTTCTCAGCTGCTTCTGGCTGTCAGCAAGACGGGGGACTCTGCATGTGCGCAGGGAAGACCCACAAATACTGCCAGGGAGTGGGAGTGGGTAACAGTTTGAGAAAATCCCAGTAGGACGGAGAATGGCTTACGACAGCTGTGTGAAACACACCGAGGGGCTTGTTATCTCCACGTTCAGCAGAGACATTAAACCGCAGGATTTGTCTCTGTCTGTCCCACCCTCTGAAAGGCACCTTCCCCTCCTCCACTGCAAGAAAGACAGCAAGAATATATGCACCCGCAACAGCTGCTTCAGCAGCTCAAGAAATATTGTATAATTATCCCACTCCTGGCCTGCCAACAGCTTCAGCAAGTGGCACATTTATTATGCTCTCCCTCCCGCCCCCCCATTTCTTCAAGAGACCAGTTGAGTTCCAAGCTGTTTACTGCATGTAGGAGTTCAGAGAAAACTCTGTGCTCCAGGGCAGCAGAGACCAGCCTCAGCCCTTCACGTGCAGGCCAGGTGGGTCCTTCTCTTTACCTGTTGTTGTGTGATGGATTTGCCCGGTAGGAAGAGAGGAAGCTAGTGACCCTGAGGCTGCCAAAGTGAGATTTACTATTTCTTGATTAACTGGGTGCTGCTGCCATTGCCAGTTTTTAGCAAGGAGAGGTGGCCAGCTCAGGAGCCTCGGGAGGAAGAGCATTAATGGATTCAGACCTCATGGGTGGGTTAGGGTTGTGTCACATGTGGATAAGGTGCTACCATTGCTGCCCTTCTTACTGATTCCTTCCATCCACTCAAGAGCTAATTTCACTCAAGTAGCAGGAATTTATCTCCTCATTAGCATTTTCTATAACATCCCACCTCTTCCTGTACTGTTTTCTTTCCTTTCCATACACACCCCCGGCCATTCCTCCACCCCATCAAAACCTGTCTCCTTTGGACTGTGTGTAGAGCCGGGGTCTGGGAACTGGGACTCTTGAGATCCATTCCTGTCTCTGCCACGGAAGAGATAAATCCCCTTGGGCAACTCACTCACCCTCTCTGTACAATTAGAAGAGCGCCTACCTTCCTCGAGGGAATTTGTGAGGCTTAATTAATGTTTGGCAAATACCTGGGCAGCCTTGCAATGAATCTCTGTAGAAGTGCTACAGACCAAACCAAAACTCAAAAAGAAATATGGCTTTACTCCTCTCTTAAAGCATTTCCTTTTCATTTCTCCTATGATGCCTGCACTATCTTCCCTCGCCTCCATATGGTGACACTTAGCCCATCTAATCATGCTTTCCAGTGGACGGTAATCTATAGACAACCATGGTAACAGAGGCGATTGAGTTTAATCTCTTGCTCTTCAACTCTTTCCTTCACTTGGATTGGCAGATTTTGCTTACGGTGAAATAAGCATAAGCTACCAAATGATACAAATATACAAATGACACCAATGAGGATGTCCGATTTGAGGATTCCTGTCAGCTTCCTGGAACTCGAGGGCCTGTTTCTCATTTAAGGCTCCTTTAGAGTGCCCTGGCATGTAATTTACACCCACGGTATGGCTTGTATAGTCTGCTAGATTGACAAAAAGGAACCTTAGGCCTGGTCTACAGTAAAAAATTAGGTTGACAGTTTCATTGTTTAGGGTATGAAAAATTCACCCCCCTGAGTGATGTAGTTAAGGCGACTGAAACCCTGGTATAGACAGCGCTAGGTTGACAGAGGAATCCTTCTGTCAGCCTAGCTACAGCCTCTTGGGGAGGTAGATTACATACACCAGCAGGAGAACCCCTCCTGTCCAGTGCAGACAATACCTACACGAAGTGCTACAGCAGCACAGCTGTAGTGTTTCAAGTGTAGACAGGTTTTTAGGATATGTCTAACTCACGTGTGGGTCTGATCAGAGGCCATCTACTGGCTCAGGCCCCTATGGGCAAGTTCACACAAAACAGACTGGGGGGGGGGGGGGGGGAAGGAGAAGGAGGTCTCCCTCATCACTGTTAGCCCAGTGGTTGGGGTTCTCACCAGGGATGTGGGAGGCCCCCAGTTCAAGTCCATCATCCCCTGCAGTGAGGAAAAAGGATTTGAATAGAGATCTGCCACTTCTCGGGTGAGTGCCCTAACCCCTGGGGCTCCCTCAATCCCTCCTAGTGAAGCTGTTCCACTGAGAATAAATAGAGTAATTGGAGCAGGGGACTGGATACTGGGTCTCCCACTCCTGGGTGAGTGCTCCTACCACCAGGCTAGAGAGTTGATTGTGTCTCCTCCCTCTCTGCCTCACGTGATTCTTTATTTATAGCCAGCGGAACAGCTTCAGCAGGAGAGATTGACGGCGCCCCCCCTCAGAATACATTATAGCGAGTGAGTTGGCAGACCCTGATTCAAATGCCTTTTCATTGGGGGACTTATACCAGGGGTCTCCCATATCCCTGCTGAGCACCTTAACCACTGGCCTAAAGGTTGTGGGAGAGGTGGTTGTCGTCTGCCACCCCCCCCCCCCCGTCTTTTTGCACAAAATGGCATAGACCCGAAACTCCAAAGAGTTTCCACCTGCGAATTGCTAGCAGAGCTCCGCACCGCCCTGCCGTCCGGATTCAGGCGCTTCGCTGATCCCCAAGAGGCGGCGATGCTTAGCACACACCTGTCTTGTGGGCGGCTCCCAGCATTTTGTGATTCACGGTCTAAGGCACCCCTCTCGCCCCCTTCATTGTACAGGGAGTCTAGGCACCTAACTCTGCCTTTGGGAATCCCAATGTGTTCTGGAATTTTTTTTTTTAGGTGCCTAAAAGTTAAATGTTCTGACACTGGGCATCACTCCACCGAAGTACCTGTGCGAATCTAGGCCACAGAGCGAGTGACATGTCTTAGGTCATGTGGGCATTCAACGGTAGACAGTCACTTGCACCTGGGTCTTCTGCCACTGGACTATTTAGCCTTCAAAGGCCAAGCCCCTACAGAGCAAAAGCTGCAACCATTTCTTGCTACTCTGTCAAGCCTAGGCTTTGGCTGGCATGTCCAAGAAAAAAGACCTTCTCCTTACTTGGCGTTTTCTCAGACTCGCCGTGTTCTCGGAAAAGCTTTATCTCCCTAGTCAGAACAAACAGATTTATGAGCAAGTTCATTTTATTGTTGCATTGGGTTTTAATCTATGGCCAGTTTCATTTTCCTTTCACCTCCCTAAAATGAAGCATATAAATATGCATCTGGTGCCCTTATTTAAGACTAATGATTCATAAATGTTACACACGTGTGTGTGTGCTCACACACACACACATATACAGAGAGAGAGAGAGAGAAAAGTGAGAACTGAAGAATTTGGTAGAGAGCTGCACCCACTAGGAAACTTGCTAAATGAGTCACCGGAAACTGCTGGGCAGGAAGCAATGTGCTCTATTCTCTGACTTCCCAAGGGGAAAAAAAAAAACCCTCCTACAAAGCAGTGAGAAGTTTCATCTCTCTGACCTATGCAGAACACAGGCATTTCTCACCACACATTAGCATATGATTGAACCGTACTAAGGAGGTGACGATTCTGGCAGCGCTGTCAGATTTGGTCACTGAAAGCGCGTCGGCTTCTAGACGGGCCTTTAACGTGAGTGTCGTAGCCGGGAAAACGGCAGCTAGGGACTGCATAGAAAGGCCTGGATCCTCAGTTGCAGCCAAGATGCGCTTGTGGGGTGATGGACGTATAAGAGTGGCTTTAAACCACCTCTGGGCTTCCCCCCGATCCTGCGCTGCTCTGCCTTGGATCGGTACCCTAGCTCCCAAGCTGCGGCATGGCCAGCCAGGGATTGTTGGCACATAAGGATGACTAGGCCAGAATAGGGGTAACATAGGAGCTGCTCTGGTAGCTCCTCACCGACCAGGGTCTCCCTGGGCAGGGGGAATCCTCCATGGGGCAGCTTTGGGCTGCTGGAGCATTGCAGAGCTGCCTAACTGTGCAGGAGAATGGGGCCCAGGCAATATGCCTGTTGTTGGTGGCTTTTGGGAAACGGTACAAAGACCCAGGGATAGGTGGAAATGGCTGCACTGCCAGTCATGTTAGACACCCTCACAGAACAGTCTGGGGTGTGGGGCCTCCCCCATTTCTGCACTATCGGGTGGACTAGGGCTTGGTAAGGAATGCATGCTCCTCCTGCTCAAGCGAGACAAAAGCCTCCAGCGGTCCAGTGCCCCTCCATGTCCATCTCACCGTAATTCATAGTAGAGTCATCGACAGCCTTGTCCATCAAGGGAAAATGTGATTGGCTGCTGTCTGCATCGCAAGTCAGTCGGGCGGGGCAGGGCGTAGAGAGAGCAAGATTCCATTATGCCTGGTGCATCATTGTCGACTTTACCAGATCAGCCCTGATGCCTTATTAAACAGAAGGAACCCAGCTTTGCCTCAGGCACTGAGATCACCTTGCTGTGCCCGGTTTTGACCCAGTTAAAGCATACGGCCAGCTGAGCTGTAGGTGTTTGCACGGCAAATAAGGCAAGTGACAGGGGCATTTCAGATTTTGATCTTAATAGTGTTTGCTCTTCTGATCTGGTTATCACAGCAACGAAAAACAAATCTGTCCATATAATATCAAAGGATGTTTTAATCACCTTTTATAAGATATCTTGATTTGCAAATCTCCAAATGCAATTCATAGCCCAATCCTGCTCCTTTTGAAGTAAATGGCAAAACTCTCGTTGGCTTGAGTGGTAAAGGTCAGGCCATTAGCTACTAAGGAAAAACGGGACTTGCCTATTTAATGAATTTTGACCTGGGCCTAATTTTCTCTAGAAGTAGTTTTGATCACCATAACTATAGAAGCAGTAACGCAGTGGCTGATCAATGAATAATCTCCCATTGGTTTTTGTGGCCTTTTGGATGCGGTCCCTAAAGTTCTAGTGTGGTAATTATTTATGTTGTAACAGTATAAAGGTGTCAAAATAGTTAAACATTAGATGACTAGTATAGGCTTGATACAGTAGATTTTTGTGGCTTTTGTTCTCTTATAACGTGCTCAAGCACAAGAAAAATTCTAGGCTTTGTCTTGGTTTAATGGAGGGTGGAAAAGATTCGCAATAAACATGCTTGTTATGAACCAAAGATGTTTAGGCAGGTGATATTTAAAGTGCTCATTGTATCTTGCCACCTGCTGTACTGGAATTCAACACAGCCAGTCTTTCTTGAAGATTAAATGATTGTTGGTATATGCAGTTTCTAATGTGCTAAAAATGTCTCCGGTATTAGCCTCTGAGGCATTGAGCTGATCTTTGAGAATTGAAAGCCAGTACAGAATCAACGTTCATGCTCACTTTGCTCAACCAAAGAGACCCTCTAAGGCCTAGGATGGGATCCCAAGCTTGACACCAAATGCATATAATTAGCTGCTTTCTCAACATGATCTGTCTCAACATGATCCAAGGTTACCTATACACTCTAAAACCTCATGAAGGAGGGAGGCACAGAACATTGAGCTACAAAAAGGGAGAGATCTGTGCATGTCCTTCCTGAAAACGTAGCCTCTAGAGTCCAATAATTTTCCTTTGTGCATGATAACATCTTCCAGCAGTAGCTGAGAGAAAGATTGTATATCATGAGAGGGAATTCTAAGAATTTCCACGCTGAATCAGACCAATAGTCCATCTAGCCCAGTATCCTGTCTTCCAACAGTGGCTGGTGCCAGATGATTCAGAGGGAACGAGCAGAACAGGACAATTATCAAGCGATCCATCCCCTGTCATCCAGGCCCAGCTTCTCACTGTCAGAGGTTTAGGGACACTTAGAGCATGCGGTTGCATCCTTGACCATCTTGGCTAACAGCCATTGATGGACATATCCTTCATGAACTTATCCAATTCTTTTTGAACACAGTTATTCTTTTAGCCTGCACATTGAGCAGATGTTTTCAGAGATCTCTGCACAATGATTCCAAGATCTTTCTTTAGTGGTAACAGCTAATTTAGACCCCATCATTTTGTATGTATAGTTGGGATTGGAAAACATAATGTGCATTACTTTGCATTTCATCTGCCAGTTCGTTGTCCAGTTACCCAGTTTTGTGAGATCCCTTTTGTAACTCTTCAGTCAGCTTCAGACATTATGGAGTAATTTTGTATTGTCTGCAAACTTTGCCACCTTACTATTGAGTGCTTTTCCAGATCACTAATAAATACATTGAACAGCACTTGTCCCAGTACAGATCCTTTGGGGACCCTGCTATTTACCCCCTCTGCTGTGAAAACTGTTTATTCCTACCCTTTGTTTCCTATGTTTTAACCAGTTCCTGATCCACGAGAGGACCTTCCCTCTTATCCCATGACAGCCTACTTTGTTTAAGAGCCTTAGCTCAGGGACCTTGTCAAAGGCTTTCTGAAAGTCCAGATACACTACAGCCACTGGATCATCCATGTCAATGTTTGTTGAGCCCCTCAAAGAATTCTAATAGATTGGTGAGGCATGATTTCCCTTTACAAAAGCTATGTTGACTCTTCCCCAATATACTGAGAGTCTATAACTTACAGCTGTTGGGATATGGAATCGTTTGGTACAATAAGGATTTTCTGAATCTCTTCTCTGGTTTTCCCTAAAGACCTCTTCCAATCCCAGCCTGCGTTTTCATAAGTGTTGTGATGGAGCATTCAGAAATGACAACATTTTGTTTTGCAAAGTCAGAAATGGTTCTGCTTCAGTTGCATTTTATCCGGTCCACAGAGTCTAAAAAGATGGACGATGGTCACACATACAACTGTGGGTTTAGTCTATCTCTCCCATGCACCCTGGTGAAAAGGGGATTTGTGGAAGGAATGAGTGTGGGGGGAAAACAACACGAGTGCTCCATCGGGTTCAATATTCTGGTCATAGGCTAGGTAAACAAGGAAGAGCCCATGTTAAGCCTGAGAGTGTGCAAAGGGTGGAACAACTGCAGAAACAAGATTCCCAGATCCCCTTAATAAAATTACGGCCGTGAGCAGATATTTCAGGAACTGCATGAGTTAAATACAATGAGCCACACTGCACTCTAGTGTAACACCACTGATTTCAGTGCAGTTGCACTAGGGGTGAATTTGATCCAGAGGTTTTTATTCAGCTTCACTGAGTTATTGGGCCATCTGGCTGAGCGCTCCGTAAACCGTGGCTTCTTCAAGTCCATGTGGGAAAGCAATAGATTTTCTCAAGTGGATGTTTCACACATTGCATGGCCCAAACATTTAAAAAAATATCTTTGACAATTGCCTTCTGTGTTAGCAGATCAGACAGAGCAAGAGTAGATCCCTTTGGAGGAGGCTAAAGGGGATTTATTTCCTGGTGTCTAGATGTGGCCTTAAAATATGAGAAATGCAGAACTGGCTTCAGGCATCATCCTGAACAAGGGGTCGCCTGTGAGCTGCACCCCTCCAGGAGCAGACTGGTGAGGGCATTGTGACTCTGAGTCACACACTTCCCAGTCACCACCCTGGAACGATTCAGCTCCACCTCCCCCACTCCTTGGCCAGTGTAACTAAGTCTCTGTCTATTCCTTGCCCATCTACTCCAAGGAGGGATGAAGCAGATATGGAACCCAAAGTCTGGATAGCCCACATGGAGATATTTACTCCATTTTGCAGGCACGTAGGCCAAGACACATTCTAGGTCTGAAGAAATGGGTCCTAGAGGTGTGACCTCTGCCAGACTGAAGACTCTCTGTCAGAGGTGACCACAGAAACATATAGAAAAATAGTTTTGTTTTGTTTTGTTTTTTTTTACCTGAGAAGCAAGAGATGGGTTTGATGCACTGACCACACTGCTTGAACAACATGAAGGACAGGCTCCACTGTATTATCTGGCTACAGTCTACAATCCTTATGCACTGAAAACTCCAGGGCAGTGGGGGAACATGAGAAATGCGGGAGCAGGCTGTGAGATTAAGCCCCTTGAGTCTGTGTAAGTACAAAGTGTGCAATAACTAATAGGAACACCAACCTAGGAAATAGAAAGCTAGTGGGGAGTAGAGTGTCTGGGTGAAATTCTGGCCTGACTGAAATCGGTGGTAAAACTCCTATTCTCCGGGGCCAGAATTCCACGCTACAATGGGAGCTTAGGCCCCAATCCCTGAGGCCCTTGTAGCGGGGGAGGAGGGGGTCTCTTAAATCCACTGCTGCTGTGCGTGCTCTCAGCGACAGGTCTCCAAAATTCACAATGCAGGATCACAGCCAGTTGACCATTTTGCGATGGATATCCTAGAACATCACTCTCTGAAATGTAATTGTTGCTGACAGAAATCCAATGAAGATTAAGCATATACAAATAATTGTATAGTGTAATTTTGTATCTTAAATATGGGACACCATATAGCTTAAACATAAGTGACTGATTTCATTTTACTTTGAATATATGGACAACCCACCTTGTGAAATGCACAAACCATACAGTATATGGAAAACCAATATATCTTCCATACTGGCAACAAATCATAGATTATTATTCTAGGGGTGAAATATCCTTGCTATACCACGGATTTTGGAGGAGACACAGCTTTTCACTCCTGCTTCTTGACTGAATTTCCTAACCTGAGGAATGATCTCACTCTCTGTGCAATGATTCAGGTTTGCTGTAAGGAAAACTTGCTTCTCAGAAGTTCTAAACAGTGTGGCTGGCAAATGTAGTGCAATTCTATAGGTCTGTGTGAAGTACGACCTGACTTCTTGATGTGGAGAGAAGCACAGAGTACAAGCTGTAAGGATGCAAACCCTAAATCATGACAATAGCAATATCCTGGGGCGGGGGGGGGAGTGTCTTCAGCCTCCTGACTGGGAAAAGGCTACTGAGCGCACAGTGCTGAGAGAGATCACAGTGGAAGCTATGTTTCATCAAATGGTTTCCCCTGAAGTCAGTAGGAGTTGAGGGCACTTGGCACCTGGCCGGATGGAGTGGCTTAGCTTACTACAGTGCTACGAAACGTGGGAAGTGCCCCTAGGAGTCTCGGTACCACACACAAGGTAGTATGATGCCAGTGCGGACACAGGGCGTTAACAGCAATTCGACTGTTGTTCTGTAGCGTGGCCGCTCTCCCGTCTGGTATGCTAAAGTAAGGGAAGTAACTCGAAGGCAGATCACGTGGGTTAACTCTAGCAAAGAGGCAGTGGAGGATATAAAACAGCAGAGCCCACAAATAAAGGCTAGCTTTCTTGACTGTGAGCTAGGAGAACTGCACGTAAAAGAGGAGTCTACTGCAAGAACGCTCTTCAGAGTGTTCGAAGACAGCCAGGTATCGGCAACTCACCGCTGCTCTTCATGCTTGTGAGTTTATGGGTTTGGCCCAGTAGACCTAGCAGCTAGCTGCACGGTGAAAGGATGAATCAGCAGAGCAGGGCACCTCATGTCTGACAAAGGCTGGAAATGAAATGCTTGATTAAATGAGCCCTGAAAGGCAGGAGGCATGAAACCCGGTCAAGGGTTTAGTTATTGCCTGCAATTGTGGTGGTGGTGTGGGGTCGTTGCCCAATTAGGATAATAAAGGGGAGCTCCATTTGAAAATTAGTGCCTAGCTTAGGTGAAATGTACAGTAAAGTCTCTGAGCTGGTGAATCCTTCTACCCAATGACTGTGGCTTGCCGCACCAACGCTGTTGCATCAGGAGGAGAGTGAAGGATGTGGCCTGCTGCTTGTCCATGCCTGCAATGTTGGACTTCTGGGTCTGCGCTGTGCACAGACTTCCTGGCCATACTCTCCCAGGTCCGCTTCTTCCCTCTTCAAGGTGCCTTGGTTCTGTTCTGCAGTAGGTGCAGAGACTCTATAGTAGAGAATAAACCTCTCTGTTGCTTATCCACAAATGTAGGCAGAAACCCCTAATTTCCACTTCCTTTGGGTCTTACATAGCCACGAAACGTTTTGGGTCATGGGAGTAAAAAGCAGACCATTGGGGTCTAAGGCTTTCCTCCAGCCTCTAATTTAGTCTTTACTCCGCTTGACTGCCTTTTAACGAAACCTCCTGGATGATCACTGGCAGGAGTGTGAAGATTGTTATAGCTGTGCAATACCCTGCAACTTTCATGCGGAAATGTTTCTATCATGTCAATTGAAATGAGCAAATAAAATGGGATTTACAGCAGGAAAGTCCTACTTTGCGCTCTTGTTTTTTAAATGTCGCACCACGGGAACCTTTCCTAGGGCCAGCACATGTCCTGGGACATGTGTTAGTGCAGAATAGAGCTGCATAAGACAAATTGCGCTTGTACAGGCTTGCAGGCTACTCCATCTGGATACACGCAGATGGAGACAGAAGGACGCTCCATACCAGCTCTGGCCGGCTACAAGTCCTTTGGTTTTGGGAAAGCTGGACAGCAGAGCTGGTAAGAGTGGCGAAGATGGGTCAGGCACTTGCATCATGACCAAACGAACTACTTTCCTCAGCAGAGGATTCAGATAAAACAACTTCATTCAGCAGAAACTAGCAGCAGTTAAGGCCAGGAATAAAGCTGGCTGCATGGAGGAAATGTATATGCTTCATCGGTTGGGTCAAACCCATATAAAGCAGCAAACTCTGAAATGAGACCTAGGGCAGCCGAGGCTGCTGGCAGCAGGATTTGCATGAGGATGTTCCTGGCCATGGTGGTGGTAATGGATGTCCCATCCCGTCCTGTCAGACAAAGGCAGCGTCTGCTTCTCACACCAGCTTGTCTAACTTTCAGGCTGGGAAGATGATCTTGTTATAGGAAGATTACGCTAATGAAAAGTTTCCTGAAATCAAGCTCATTTTGTGTTCAAAAACATTAAAATAAATGGCTTCTAATTGAATCTTATAAATGGTCCCCTCCTGCTAATGAACTGCTATTAATTAGAATTGGAAGAAGGCAGATCGTAAACACGGTGGTAGTGCAGAGGGAGATATTCTGGCATGCAGAGCCCTGAGAAAGACAACGTGGTTTCCATCTGAGACAGGTTCTCACCTGTCCCCTGGAGAGACTGGCTTTGTTTCTAGACCGAGCACACACACCTCAAAGTGGTGGTCTGTCAGAGCCCTTTGGTTTCTCCCCGCTTTTGGCAAAGAAAACGGCACCTTCTGTCACCCGTGCAAATGGCCCTCCTCACCGCAGTCCCCCCGCGCCTTGTGCTCATCGATGGATTTGAGCTTCACGGCACGCCGGTGAGGTAGGATACTATTTTTCCCTATGGGAGGGATGATGAAATGAGGCACAAGGACTTGCTTCAGGATCTGAGAGGAAGTGCGTGGTAGACAGGGCCGGCTCCAGGCACCAGCGAAGGGAGCAGGTTTCTGGGGTGGCCAACAGAAAGGGGCTGAACTCCATCAGTTATTGGGGCGGCACGTCTGGGTCTTCGGTGGCAATTCGGCAGCAGCTCCTTCATTCCCTCCCTTCCACTTCGGAGGCAGCTCAATCGTTTTTGAGGGTTTTTTTTTTGCCGCTTGGGGCAGCAAAAAAGCTGGAGCCGGCCCTGGTGGTAGAGCCAGGAGGAAGGACGGCCTGGTGGTTAGGGTGCTAGCCTGAGCTGTGGGAGACCTGGGTTCAATTCCCAGTTCTGTCACAGACTTCCTCTGTGATCCTGGGCAAATCACTTAGTCTCTCTGTTCCTCAGTATCCCATTTGTAAAACAATGGTAATAATGGCACCCAAGGGCGTTGTGAGGCACTTCGATACCATTATACTGGGGCCAGATAAGTAGCCAGGAATTAAACTTGGTCTCTTGAGTTCCTGTCCACAGAACCATCCTGTGTACCGCGTTGCATGATCTGAGTGCAAAGATCAGCACTCGACCTAGCTGTGCTTGAAACCGAGCCCCTGAACGAATCAAAAGACCTGAGCCTTTCAAATAGAGCAGCGAGGAAAAAGGTATTCAGCTTCATGGAAGAGTTTTTGATGTTTCAAAATGTTGGTTTAGTTCTGATTGAAACAGGTCCTTCAAATTTTGAAATGACTCTGTCAGCTGGAACAGAGCCATAGACTGGGGAATCCCATGCCTGCCTGGTGGGCTGCAGAGCAGCAGGGCAGGTGCGCTGGTAGGAAAGCAGGCAGGGTCCCACTGAGTTTTTGGAGAAATTTTGCTGAAATGGAGCCATCTCTGGGCACTGTTTTAATTTCAACCAGTTGTCCGATTCTGATGAAAAACAGTCCCATGGGAATTTTCCTGACCAACTGTAGTTTCAAGGCACATTGAGCTTATAGCAATACCTGTATCTAACCAGTCTCATGCGACGTTTCACATAGACACAGCTCTGTATTCTGCATAGCAGATTGGCTGCTCAGTTAATTGACTTGGGACAAAAATCATCCTTGCCTGCACAAAACCAGAACAATCAGGTTGGAAAACCTAGCGGGTCCGTACTTTCCTTCCCATCCATGAGCAGCCCCTCTGCAAATTATTTCCTCCTCTGGGCTTGTTCAGCACCCACTGCCCCTCACTGGCTTTTTGGGCTTTTAGATCTTCATAGGGGAGATCCTACCCCTTTCCCATAGCCCCAGTGTGATCCACTCCATGGCATTCCATTTGGACTTTGTGTACAAAGTCCAATACACAGGGGCTCGGGGAGGGACCTCTCTGTTTGGCTTCTGTGCCCACACAGTATAGCCATGGGACTAAAGCAGGGGGCAGGGCCTGGTACTATATCCTTGGTGCGGCCCTGCCCATGGAATGTACCTCCGAACTAAAGAGCTTCACAGCATCCTTGAATTCCCCTCTTTACAAAAAATTCATGGTCTTATGTGGATCAATGGGGAAGGAACAAATAAATAAAAAACATTTTCCCTACCGCTTCTGGGAAGAGGCAATTACCAACCCAGCCTGGAGAGAATTCAATCCTTTTGCCATTAGGGCTCAAGTGAGTTGAGCCTTCAATAACTTAATCTCCAGTTTCTCTTTGAGTTGGCTTATCCCTCTGCCTCCCAAGCACACTGGCTACTGGGGAAGTGGAAGAGGCAGGGACACTGACCTGGATCAGCGCCTTCCCCTCCCTCCCCTCACCTCCTACCCACCGCCATCAGCTTTGCGGGGGGAGGGAAATGAAGGGGGGAAAGAATTGAATTACGCACACCCACTTGCCAGCCTGGTTAAAATGTTGTAATATTTCTTCCTGTTGTTTGAGTGTTTGAGTCGTACCAGTTGCAAAGGGAAAATTGGATGTGTTTTTCCGGCATAGCGTTGGAATTCCTGGCCCTTATTTTATTGGTAAGGAACACAAGCTTTTAAACGGCAGTATTTCCCTTCCAGCAAGGATGACCTCATCTCTTTCTGAGCAGCAATGGGCATCTGAGATCAACCAACGAAAACTGTCAGGAATTCATCTGGCCAGAAAGACGTTTCATTCCATAATTGCTCCCTTCGAGATCACATTTTCCGCCCCCCCTCCTTATTTATTGGCCGAAATAGTGCAGCATCTTGGTATTAGCCTAGAAAAGAAGCCAAGGTTTTGTTTCCCCTTCACCCAACCTCTTGGCTGAAACTCAACCCACTCTGATTTTCACATCTTGCAAATGAGCAAAAAAATGTACAAATCAAGCCAAAGTGCTTTGTAGACTAGAAGCGTTGCCTACAGGAAATGCTTCCCCCACAACTGAAACACAGCTATCTTTCAGCGTGGGACACAGTGGCTGTAATTTAAATGTTGGTGCGTTCACAGTTTCTGGAAGATGACTGGATTGATCGGGGTGGCAGACTTGGTTTCTTATATTCACAGAATACACTCTCGCCACATGCGTCAGACCTGACTTGGAGAGCCCACCTCCAAGAAGAGCATTGGAACAGTTCAGATGCCGTTTAAGTCTCCTCTGAAGCAGAGGATGAGGGAGAGCAAACCTCATGTGACAGATGTTCGGCACATTGCTTAACACCCTGCAGAAAGGCATTCAGATACAACGGTAATGAGGGTGGTAGAAAGAATTGTCGACTTGATGGCTTGTTCAGTACTTGGCCTCTTTGCTGAAACTTTCAGGAAGGCTGTCATATGTTGTGTGGGAGTAACCCTAGGTGCCGACTCCGTGGAGAAAGTGATGGGTGCTGAGCACCCACCAGCAGCCCCCTATCTGTTCCCCACCCCAGGGCCTCCTGCCCATCAGTGGGCCCTGTGGATCAGCGCCTTCCCCTCCCTCCCCGCACCTCCTATCCACCGCGATCAGCTTTGGGGGGAGAGGGCGGAACGGGGTGGGAAAAGGCGGGGCAGAGGCAGGACCTTGGGGGAAGGGGTGGAGTGGGGGCGGGGCCTGGGGCAGAGCCGCGGATCGAGCACCCCCCCGGCACATTGGAAAGTCGGCACCTGTGGGAGTAACCCTGATCAGTGTGTGCGTTCTACATCCCACTCTGGGCCTGAGCGACCGAGAACGTGAGTCTGTTTTACAATGGCCATTTGTGGAACCTGGTGCTGTCGCTGAAGCTGGAGCAACTCATGCGTTTAGCTCTGACGTCCCCAGTGCTGACCAAGATGGCGACTGTCGTGGTGTCTTTGGGGATGTGGATACTTGGCTTCTGGGGAGCATTTTGGAGACCACCAAATTCGTTTCATATGAACTCCCGAGCAGCCGTCAAGTTGCCATCTGGGGTAAAGGGAGCAGTGGATTTGCCCACCATCTCCTCCTGCCCCTCAAGTCAATCAAAATCTAAGCTGTTTAATATTCTTCCTGACCCCTAGGGCTGCAAAAAAACTGTCTGAACGTAAGCCAAACCAAACCCCGTGCCACCTGCCACAAGAGCAGAGAGACAAGTGAGCTCCCCCAGGCCTCTCTGTGCGGTGGGGGGTGAGACTCAAAAGCAGTGTGGCCCGGTGGATGGGGCAATGGCACGGCAGTCAGGAGGTCGGCGTTCTATTCCCATTTCTACCGCTGACCTGCTGAGGGACTCCTTTGTCCTGTCTATTGAATTTTGTGGATCATCAGAGCAAGGGCCGCCTCTTACTATGTGTTCTCATGGCATTTAGTACAACGGGGCTGCAATCTTGCTTGCAGGGGATCTCTAGTAGCTGCAGTAATATTAGATGGCCTCTGGAGCCCCAGTTAATGTCATAGTTGTCTCTTTACGTCCCGGGCTATGGGGCATGTGCTTCTCTCCTTCGAGGTCAGACAGGAAGCCAGCCTCAGGGCTTGCACAGACCCAGAGAGTGGACTGAAGACCCTCACAAGAGAAGCCTGGCTCCCATGGGAAGTGAAGCTGAAGGAATAACTGTATACAGACAGACACTTGATCCAAACTGGAATTTGGCCTGTTCACAGGCATTAACATTTATGCAAAATGCACTGAGCTCTTAAATAACCACAGAAGATTGCTTGTATCTCACTTGTATTCGACGAGGGTAAAAATATAACCAAATACCCAGTGGTATAAAAGATCAATGATGTTGCACTGGCGAAGACTGAGAACATACCATCAGAACCATGTAAAATTTGATTGACTTGTACACTGCAAATGTCCCCTCTATCTTTGCATTGTATTGGCAAACTAGTTGGCAGAAATCATTAAATCATGCAAGGCTACGCTGGAGGATCTACGTTTTCCCCAGACATGCATTGCATCAGAGCATTTAGCCTCTGTGAAATGAGTGAGACTGACTCAGATTTCCAAGGCCTAGCTACTAGGCTATTAGACAGCACTAATGCTATATTTAAAAATATGCTCATCTGTGTAGTCAGGGGAACATAAGACAGCTTACTGAGAAGACAGATTGCAGATTCTGGGTGGATTGCCACCTTCCTAATGTCAGCATGCAAATTGCTGGCTGCCAGAAGCATTGTATTTTTGACACAGGACCAAGTCCTAGACCCCAGTACCTGCTTTCTGGATGTTTGTTGAAGACTATCATCTATCATCAGTCAAATATAGGAGGCCCTGGTGCGAAGGAAACAACTTCAAATGTGGGAGTGCAACTTGCACAGCAGCCAGTTGGAGCCGCGTGAGTGTGAGTATTGTCACACTGCCCGCAGATCGTCCCTGATAGGGGGAGAACTGACGGCTTGTCCACTTTGGCCTCTTACTCCTCTTTCCCGCAGGAGTATGTTTCACTGGAGCAAATGGCAGCTTTCCTTGTTTGCACTCGGAGGGGGGTGCGGCAGTGTAGCGAGGCTGGAAGGCAGCAACTGGGTGCTGGAATCAGGGCCAATTCCCTTTGCAGATGTGGACTTCAGCCAAGCATCTCTCTAATTTCAGCAGAAAGGTCTGCAAAGAATAAATCCTCCAAATGTTGGAAAGAAGTGGCTGTTAATTTAGTGCAATGCATAAGGCAATGGATACTTACATAGTCATAACTTTGGGTATGGAGAACCTGATAAAGCTCTCAAGGGAACATCAAACCGTGGATACAATTTAGCATGATGGCTTGGCATTATCGTTAATGATTCCATTACAAAGCAGAGGCCAAGGCCGTTAGGCTGCCCTTCTGCTTGATGATGTCATGGAGGTTTTTAGGTGCTTATTTTTTTTAGACCTGTGCTCTCAGCACAGTCTGTACACGGCGTTCAAGCTGCCATCCTTCATTAGAGCAAAACCGTGTTAATCGTGTCTTTCAGAACATCCTGGGGAAAGGTGTACGAGTGGCTACTTGTGCTGGAGGGCTCAGGGGACCCAGCGGTAATCTGTCTGCTGTAACGGTACTGCTGCCTGACAGAAGGAAATCAAGGGCTGCGGAGAAGATCAGAATTTACTTTTCTCCCTCCTTATAGCCAAGGAGAAATAGGTCTGGTGATGAGCTTTCCTAGATGAGGCCTCTAACACTTGAGTCAAAGCTGCCTATGTATGGGGAGAATTCTTGATCTCTCTGAAACTGTGACCCTGCCTGTCCTGTCCAGTTCCTGAGCGTGCATGCCAGGCAGGGAATTTATTAGCAGCGGGTAAACTTTAAAAGGTTGGGAGCAGAGCTGGACCTGAGCGTGCACACAGTATGGGTCTGGAGCTGAACCTTGCCAAAATCTGGAACTCTTCGGCACTGGGGCGCTGCCTCAGCCCTGGCACTGGTTCACATCAGCAGAAGCACCAAAGGATTGAATGTTTTTTCTCAATCCCATGAGCCTGCAAACCAGGGCTGTAAAACTAGCGAAAACAAGCTGCCTTTGGAGATCTCCAATTAGTCCCTGTATCCAGCCAGGCAGAAACACCGCAGGAGCTTAGAACTTTTGTGATTGAAATCCAGGAGCATGGAAAGAAATGAGAAATGGTGTGTATGGCTCATAATGCAATAAGCTACAGTCATCAGCACATTAATCCAATATCCACTGTGATACAGCATGGCCAGAAGGCAGCAGGAGAGTGATCTAGGAGAGAGATGTAAGTAAGGATGAGGAGAAGCCTTATTCCCTGTAGAGGGAGGAAAGGTTTCTATAGATTAATTAAAAGCACCTGAAGCCAATTAGAGCCCCTGAAGCTAGTCACCTGATTAAAAACCCCCCTGCTTCAATCAGCCAGGGGAAGGAGTTGGAGCAGAGGAGAGTTTGGAGAAGTGCTGTGGCTGGCTAGAAGACCAAGACCCTAGGTAAAGAGACACCCGGCTTGTGCAGAGAGAGGAGGCAGGAAGCCCCACAAGCTGAAGAGCTGGAGAGGGAATTAGCCCAGGGGAAGGAAGCACTAGTTCAAGTGGTTTACCACTATCCCTAGGGCCCCTGGGCTAAGACCCAGAGTAGAGGGTGGGCCTGGGTCCCTCCCTCTCCACTACCCTTCTCTGGGTTACTAGTGGGACACTAGATACCCTAGTTCAGGGGCAGGAAACTGTGCCCTGAGCCCCCTGCCCCCAAGAAGTGGATGTGTGGGACCCATCATAATTGTACCCACAATTTGCCACTCCACATATGGAAAACCCACCATCAATGCCCTGCAGTCCACAACCCCAGGTTCTTCCCTGCCCAGCACCTCCCGGCAATGTGCAGGAGAATAGAGATGCCTTGTAGTGTACCCTGAAGGCTATCAGGTCTGAGCTTATTTGGGACCAAGGGAGGAAGTTTGCTTCAGAGGAGGTGATGCCTCATGGAAAGAGCTATGCAGCCCCCCTCCCTCCCCCGTCTTGCTTTGAAGACTGAGGATTCAATCCCCGAGTGTGCCCAATATTTGTCTTACAAAGCAAAAAGCCATTTGCTGTGAACTTTGACCCCTCCTTGGGTTATGTTTTCCTTGATTCACAGTCTCAAGTTATTTGCGCTCCAAGAGTAAGGTCTGCTAGATGCTTATAAAAGCCCGATCACCGGAGTCCTCTAAAAATGTAGGCTGACCCAGTCACTCAAAAAGGTTTTATTGATTTGATTTCTGAATGATCAACTTTTTGAGGCAGGGACTATCTTTGTTCTGTGTTTGTACAGTGCCTGGCACCAGGGGGCCCTGGGCCGTGACTGGGACTCTAAGGGGCTGCTGCAATGCAAATAAGAGAGAATAATAAAAAGTAAGCAGGCAGCCACCAGCAGCCCAGCAATCATGTAACTTCACAGTAAAATTTCAAATATAAAGGACTGCCCTCCCCAGTATAACTACACACCAGCAGGTAAAATAACCCCACAGTGAACAGTGGGCTCTCTGAATCTCAAACAACCCCTCCCCCAAGTGCTTGGCAGAGAAGGAACATTATAGGGAGGGTTTTCATCAAATGTGCCTAAGGGAGTTAGGTGACAGTCCCTTTCAGTGCATTCGAAAATCCCATTTATAAAGCCCAGTTCTTGAGTAACTTGGGATGGATGATTTAAGAGACAAGATCTCTCTCTACCCTTGTCAAAGAAATCTGGTGTAACTCCCATTTAATTCAATACCATGAATTTACCCTATTGGACTGGAAAGGTTAAATTGACCTACATTTACATCGCCTCCCTGGGCTCAGTCTGATCAGGATCTTTTTAAACCACCTGGCCTTTTTAATGTCATTTTAGGATTATAACACACACAGGTTCTTTCCTATTTGATGCAACAGTCGGTATTTATTTTTCTGTCTCCAGAGAGATTACAGCACTAGCCCTTCATTTGTTTGTCCAAGATTGCTCCTTTGGGATGGGATTTTTTGGCAAGTGGAGGAAGAGGGGAAACCCACAAAAGTGACACATGCTTTTGTCTCTTTTCCACTGAATGCATCCGATGAAGTGAGCTGTAGCTCACGAAAGCTTATGCTCAAATAAATTTGTTAGTCTCTAAGGTGCCACAAGTCCTCCTTTTCTTTTTGCTTTTGTCTCCAGCAGTTCATGGCAATTTCCCCTGCTGTTTTATGGCTGGGAAAGCCAGTGATAATGTGCTAATTAGATTTAACACCATGGCAAATTAACCGAAGACTTAAATTCTTAACCTCCACAACTGGGTTCAACATATGAATTCTTCTAAGAGACAGACCCAAAGAGGTACAAGCCCAGCACAAATCCGCCAGGTGTCTATGCTCCCAGTGCACTTCTAAAAGAATTCAATGCTATAGCCCGAGTTAAGCCTATTTCTCACTATTGAGGCTTCATAATGCAATTCTAGCCTATGTGGTAAAACTTCAAAGGAGTCTCTACACCCTGACAGGTTTCAGGGTAGCAGCCGTGTTAGTCTGTGTTCGCAAAAAGAAAAGGAGGACTTGTGGCACCTAAGAGACTAACTAATTTATTTGAGCATAAGCTTTCGTGAGCTACAGCTCACTTCATCGGGGCTTATTCCTTCACCCACTTACTTCCCTCGTCCTTCTCGCATGAACAGAGAGCAACAATACCCGAAGTCCAAAGGTGCAAACAATTCGATGTTTATTGGGGTGAACTTCCAGCAAGCATGATTCCAGTTTCCTTCCTTAGTATCCCCCTTCCCAGCTCTGACACCACAGAGCCTTACACCTTTGTCCCTGTTCCCATTCCTGCCCTTAGCCAAACATGATTCCAATTTCCCCACCCCCATTCCCTGTTCCCATTTCCCCCTTTAGCAAAACATGATTCCAATTTCCCCACTTCCATTCATGCATCCGATGAAGTGAGCTGTAGCTCACGAAAGCTCATGCTCAAATAAATTGGTTAGTCTCTAAGGTGCCACAAGCCCTCCTTTTCTTTCTACACCCTGAAGCACTTTCCATATTTTACAGATTCTAATAAGTGAATAAACGTGGCTAACGAGACAGGAAACGGAGGAGGAAAGCAAACCTTTTTCAAGAGCAGCTAATGCTAATCCAGGTGTATAGTGCAGTCATGATATTTAATTATTTTATATTTGTACAGCACCTTTTATCTTGGAGTTCCCAAAGCCCTCTGAACTCCCAGCAACTTCAGGAGCAGTCGGATCAGACACTATTTGCCAAAGTCAGGTGCGGAGAATCTCCCCTTGAAATCCATGCTCTGTATTGGACCCTGCTATCCATGTAGCATTGCTGAAATGTAGCCAGCTCTAGGATGGAGGGTAGCAGCCAGGCAGGGTACAATTTGCCAGCATGCAAGCTCATGGAACTGCTAAAGGAGTCCAGGAGAACAGCAGGAGCAGAATTTGGCTACTATGGTTCTATGACAGGTTTCAGAGTAACAGCTGTGTTAGTCTGTATTCGCAAAAAGAAAAGGAGTACTTGTGGCACCTTAGAAACTAACCAATTTATTTGAGCATAAGCTTTTATGAGCTATAGCTCACTTCATCGGATGCATACTGTGGAAAATACAGAAGATGTTTGTTTTTATACACACAAATCTATGAGGACCTTGTGGCTTTTCTATATACTTACTATTTATTTGTATTATCGTAGCACTCAGGAGCCCCATTAATAGACCAGGACCCCATTGTGGTAGGTACTGTACAGACACAGAACAAAGACAGTCCCTGCCCCAAAGAGCTTACCATCTGAGTAACAAGCCCCATAAATCTACACTCATGTTCCCCAGTAATCAGCACCTTAGAAATACTGAGACTGGGGAGAGAAATGTATGCAGGGTTTACTCAACATGCTTTATGTGAACAATCAGGAAACACAAAATAACCCAATACAGCCAGAACCATTCTTCTCCTCTCTAATGTAATGATGAAAAATGGCTGGAGCTCTTAGAAAGTCTTCAGAGCAGATTTAGAGAAGGGAACGGTTTGATTCCCCAGTATGACCTGTTCCTAGGGATGGGTTCTCAAGTCAGCAACAGTGAGTGCGCCAGGCAATGCGAAGGAGGCATTCCAGCCGGGAGTGGCCAGGGAGCTCCCTGCTGGCATGAAGCTGATGGAGGTGCTCTTGGGAGCCAGTTGACCCACCTTCTCCCACATGCACACCCGTCAGCAGGGACAAGAGAAGGGTCTGTGAGAGGTGTGGAGGGTGTGTGGCAGAGGAAACTCTGCTGGTGTAAGGTCACTTAGATTGTTTATGCCAGGAGTATAAATTAGAGCAACTCCTCACCTGTTATGCCATAGCTGGCTGGGACAGGATCTGTAACCAGCTCCCTACAGTACTCTCTGTAACCCAAGAACCTCTTAATGCCAATTGGCAAGGGATGCAGAGAGGCTACAGGGATTCCCTGCATCTGGTAGGCACATTCTGCTTCACCAAAGAGTGTCAGGTGAGGTCTCTAATCAGGTGTCACGCTGGCCATCAATATTACTGCGAACCACATTCACAGATATTGTGTAAGGAGTTCTGTATACACACTGAAGATGATGTTTATTCAATGTGACTAGGGACTGGCCACCAGCAACGGTGAAAAACAGGTTTTCCACCAGACAAGGAATGTTTATCTTGGTGACTGTTTACGTGTAAATTATGTATTCTAGTTCACAATGTATAGTTCTCCTCTCCCCAGTCTGAACCAAATGCTAATGAAGGACTGTGAAAACTTCAAAGGGAGAAGAGCCACAGGAGGAAGCAAATGTGAAAGGGTGGAGCATGGGGGAGAGAACCCTGTCTTGAGGTGCACACTCAGAGGTTTGCTCTAGTATATTTGGGAGACAAAGAAGACACCCTATTATCCTTCACCTAGTAAACGGCCAGTGAGTTTGTTTCATGGAAGAGTCTCAACCAGGCTCAACTGAAAAGGCTGGAGAGAACTTCGGGTGAGATAAACCTCGTTAGACTGGAGATTAACCTGTTAGCACACTTTCCAGAGACTAAACTTAACTATGATTTTGCCTTTTATAAGTAACCATTTGTTTCCAATATTCTTACTCACTATCACTTGAATCTTTGATAATAAATGTATTCTTGTTTTCACTATAAATATATCTAAGTGCTGTGGTGTTAAGCAAAGTGGTGATCCTGAGTTGAATCTTTTGAGCTGGTGTGTTCTGTGCCTTTGGGAACAGCAGGCCTGGTAATTCTGTGAGTGCTCAGTGGATAAAGGGCTGGGTGCTATAGGAACCACTTGGAGGTTGCTGTGTGCTTATCACAGAGAGAATGAGGCCTGGAAAGCAGTGCTACCTAGCATTGCTGGTGCTTTCAGGGAGCTTATCCGCAGCAGGCACAGGCAAATTAGAAGGGCAGCTGGTGGTGAGATGCCACACAACCCTGAGTGTACCTGCAGAGCACCACATCCTTCTCCTCCCCAGCCCTGAGCAGAGCTTTGGCTTGAGGGCGATTTTAGATCCTGCAGTTTAGCCTAACCCTAAATACCCACAGTGATCATTGGCTAATTAACACCAGGTGCTTGTGGGTTCCTGCAGGTCAGTACAATAAGAAAGGTCAAGGCCTTGAAGTCCTTTTGAAGGTATGTGGGAGGGGACAGGCAAAGAAGAAGAAAGAGGGTTCCAAAAGAACAGGACAGGTGCAGGTTATTAGTACTTGCCTTTAGGGGTGTAAAAGTCAGAACATCTGTTTTGTCAGCGTCGACCTAGGGGACATTTTGTTGCAAGCAAAGTTCTAACCCAAGCAAAGGAAACCTCAGAGAGACCCATCAGAATCAGTAGAGTTTAAGTGAAATATAAATCTGTTTCTCTGGCTTGTCAGCGAATACCAATCCCACACATATGAATAACTCATGATGTGATGCCATGCGTTTTCCACTGGAATAACACCAGAGACTCATCGTTGCATTTTGGAACAGAGCAGCCGGTGAGTGAGTAAACCCTTATCCTTGGAATGCAAGTGCCTTTCTCCTAGAACAAATGGCTGTCTAGAATTGCTTTCCCCATTTCCAATGACATTGGCATGAAATATATCTGGAATGCATAACAGCCTCCTTTATATTCCTATGTGATCTTTCCAAGAGCATTTAACTCCTTCGCTACCTTTCCAGCCTTTTGTCGACTGCTTTCATTAATTCAAGGTTTATTATCCATGCCATACTCGAATATCCAGAAAGGTGGTTCTAAATTCTCTGAAGGTGGGGACTTTTCTTACTTGGTGCAGCATGGGGGAGGGAATTTGACAGCTCTAATGATTGTTTCATTACACAAAACTTAAAGGAAAAATATAGTCCTTTTTGCAGATACTTCAAAGAATCAATCCTGAAGCACTTGCATGAGAGGAAAGTGATCAGGAACAGCCAGCATGGATTCACCAAGGGAAGGTCATGCCTGACTAATCTAATCGCCTTTTATGATGAGATTACTGGTTCTGTGGATGAAGGGAAAGCAGTGGATGTATTGTTTCTTGACTTTAGCAAAGCTTTTGACACTGTCTCCCACAGTATTCTTGTCAGCAAGTTAAGGAAGTATGGGCTGGATGAATGCACTATAAGGTGGGTAGAAAGCTGGCTAGATTGTCGGGCTCAACGGGTAGTGATCAATGGCTCCATGTCTAGTTGGCAGCCGGTATCAAGTGGAGTGCCCCAAGGGTCGGTCCTGGGGCCGGTTTTGTTCAATATCTTCATAAATGATCTGGAGGATGGTGTGGATTGCACTCTCAGCAAATTTGCGGATGATACTAAACTGGGAGGAGTGGTAGATACGCTGGAGGGGAGGGATAGGATACAGAAGGACCTAGACAAATTGGAGGATTGGGCCAAAAGAAATCTGATGAGGCTCAATAAGGATAAGTGCAGGGTCCTGCACTTAGGACGGAAGAACCCAATGCACAGCTACAGACTAGGGACCGAATGGCTAGGCAGCAGTTCTGCGGAAAAGGACCTAGGGGTGACAGCGGACGAGAAGCTGGATATGAGTCAGCAGTGTGCCCTTGTTGCCAAGAAGGTCAATGGCATTTTGGGATGTATAAGTAGGGGCATAGCGAGCAGATCGAGGGACGTGATCGTTCCCCTCTATTCGACATTGGTGAGGCCTCATCTGGAGTACTGTGTCCAGTTTTGGGCCCCACACTTCAAGAAGGATGTGGATAAATTGGAGAGAGTCCAGCGAAGGGCAACAAAAATGATTAGGGGACTGGAACACATGAGTTATGAGGAGAGGCTGAGGGAGCTGGGATTGTTTAGCCTGCAGAAGAGAAGAATGAGGGGGGATTTGATAGCTGCTTTCAACTACCTGAAAGGGGGTTCCAAAGAGGATGGCTCTAGACTGTTCTCAATGGTAGCAGATGATAGAACGAGGAGTAATGGTCTCAAGTTGCAGTGGGGGAGGTTTAGATTGGATATTAGGAAAAACTTTTTCACTAAGAGGGTGGTGAAACACTGGAATGCGTTACCTAGGGAGGTGGTAGAATCTCCTTCCTTAGAGGTTTTTAAGGTCAGGCTTGACAAAGCCCTGGCTGGGATGATTTAACTGGGAATTGGTCCTGCTTCGAGCAGGGGGTTGGACTAGATGACCCTCTGGGGTCCCTTCCAACCCTGATATTCTATGATTCTATGATTCATCCTCAGTCTCCCAGGAAGTCTTTATCGATTTCAGTCTGAGAGCCTCCAGTGGAGAGCGCTAGACAAGGATTCAGCAACAGAAACATCAAGCAGCAGCTATTGCCGATGTGTCTACGCCACGGCTAATCTGACGCCTCACCCAAGGTCTAAGCCAAAGCCCATTGAAGTCAAAGAGCATCTTTCCATTAACTTCCAATGGGCTTGGACCATGCCCCAGCATCATCCCCCAACTCCAAATTGAAACCCTAGGTAATATGACAGCGGTTGAAGCAGTGTGGTCCAGTGGATAGATCACTGGGCTCTGCTGCTGACTGGCTATGTGGGCTTGGAAACGTTATGTCACCTCTGTTTTACCTTCCGACCCTTTTATCTGTTTTCCTATTTAGGTTGTAAGCTGTTTGGGCCAGGGATAGTCTCTTACTATGTGTTGGGCCAAGGGCTGTCACAGTGGGGCCCTGATCTTATTTGCAGCGTGTAGGCATTAAAATAATTATAATTTTAAAGAGTAGCACAGAAAATGTTGTCTTACATACTTAACGGTTCTGTTACGTTTAATTGAAATGGACGGTAATTGTATGTTGGATGATCACCAGTTTATTAAGAACATATTTACGGAAATTCCTCTACTGTAATTGGTAAAACTCAGTCACCTGTCTAACAGCTCATATATCATCCATTCTATTGTTAAACCTCAGTGGTTTTCATTCATCAGATTTGAACTTAAAAATCTATTCTGAATCAAATTAGTTGAGAGACATTTTAAGGAATTAAGTGTGGCCTATTTCCACTCCCAGCCACCGGAAGGTGACCATTAAGACCATATTTTCTGATGATGTGCCAGGACAGTTATATATTCTCAGAGGGAGAATAATGTGCTCCTTATTGGGTAGCCAACTCACCAGAGATGTGCAAAGTACAAAAATATTTTCATATTAAACCACAATTTGAAAAAACCCCAACTTTCAACCCAGAAATACGAAAAGTTCCTACTGAAAGTTTCAAAGCCTAAGGTTGCATTTCAAGGGCCCTATTGTGTCAGGCTAGCTTGCATGTTTCTATAACATCCATCGCTGCACAGTACTGGAGCCAAAAACAGTCATTAGAATTTGCACAGTTTTGTCTAAAAGGAACTTTGTCTACCCTGGCATTTCTCTACACATTTCCCGTAATTGCTCTGCCATTATTTTTTGTGTTACAGAAGTACCTAGAAGTCCTACTGTGCTAGGCATTGTGTAGACATGCATGCAAAGTGAAAGACAGTCGCCAAAGAGCTTGCAATCTAAACAGACAAGGCAGACAAAAGGTGGGAAAGGAAAGAGAAGCACCTCCAAGGTGAAGTGACTTGCTCTAGATCACACAGGAGATCAGTGGCAGAACTGGGAGTACAAGGTGCCCTGAGTATCATAGAATATCAGGGTTGGAAGGGACCTCAGGAGGTCATCTAGTCCAACCCCCTGCTCAAAAGCAGGACCCATCCCCAATTAAATCATCCCAGCCAGGGCTTTGTCAAGCCTGACCTTAAAAACTTCTAAGGAAGGAGATTCCACCACCTCCCTAGGTAACGCATTCCAGTGTTTCACCACCCTCCTAGTGAAAAAGTTTTTCCTAATATCCAACCTAAACCTCCCCCACTGCAACTTGAGACCATTACTCCTTGTCCTGTCCTCTTCCACCACTGAGAATAGTCTAGAACCATCCTCTCTGGAGCCACCTCTCAGGTAGTTGAAAGCAGCTATCAAATCCCCCCTCATTCTTCTCTTCTGCAGACTAAACAATCCCAGTTCCCTCAGCCTCTCCTCATAAGTCATGTGTTCCAGACCCCTAATCATTTTTGTTGCCCTTCGCTGGACTCTTTCCAATTTATCCACATCCTTCTTGTAGTGTGGGGCCCAAAACTGGACACAGTACTCCAGATGAGGCCTCACCAATGTCGAATAGAGGGGGATGATCACGTCCCTCGATCTGCTCGCTATGCCCCTACTTATACATCCCAAAATGCCATTGGCCTTCTTGGCAACAAGGGCACACTGCTGACTCATATCCAGCTTCTCGTCCACTGTCACCCCTAGGTCCTTTTCCGCAGAACTGCTGCCTAGTCCAGTACCAGTCCAGTGCCCTATCCTGTGGGCCTTGCTGTATCTAGTGTAGACTGCCCCTGGCACTTTAACCACTGCATCATCTAGATCTGCTCAGACGAGGGTTAGGAGACACACCAATAAAAATACCTGAATGCTTATTAGCCTTGTCTACACAACAGCTTCCATGGGTCCAAAGTACCCTAGTGTAGCCAAGACCTAGAGACCTCAGTTATCAGATTTGGGTCCAGGCTCAGGTCTACCTTCCTAGCTGTCCCCATTGGAGGTAGGGGAGGAGGACAGATTCAGGGTTCCTCATCCACTTTCCTCCTCTTCCAGCAATAGCGTGAGGTGGGAGGAACTGTCCCATTCAGAACTTGGACACTTTCCAGTTCTGGCATGACTGAACCAAAGCAAAAGAGCTCTTACGCTATGAATGTCATGCTGCGATAGGTCTGATTAACTGCTGCCCAGAATTACTTACCTTAATGACCAGCTTGGAACTTAAAATGTGTTTCATACAAACATCAGCCGGCTCTGTGATGTTTCATTGCCATTTTATTCTTCCAGAGTAATGCTCTGAAGCTTGACATTCAGGGTGAGTTCCAACTCTCGAGAGAAATGTCCTAAATGTAGTCCTTAAAAGACCTCCAGGCTATGAGGGGGTGGGTGTGTGTGTGTGTGTGTGTGTGTGTCATCAGAGCCTGATGAAACCACACAGACCATGACTGGGAGCGACAAGAGCGGCCCACGCTGCTTTGCAGCCTTGAATTCTGTACCCAGCATGTAATGAAAATGACGTGTCTGTGTTTAAACTAGTGGGGAAAATTCAAAAGCAAGGGACAGGGAATGACTTTGCCTCTGTTGCTCTGCCAAGACCTTGCTTCTCTGCCATTGCTCTGTAGTGTCAGTTTTCTTCCTTTGAAAGAATCCGTGTCCCAGATACTCAGAGGAGCTGGCAATGTTTTCATAAAGCTTTTCTTTCCCTTTCCATGGCAACACACTGTGACGAGGGTACAAAAGGATGATAAGGCTAAAGTTGTCAAGTGAGAGTGTCAACACCACTCCAAAAGGTGTGCAGGGAAAGCCATTTTAATGGGATGAAATGTTCCAAAGATGACCCCGTGAGGGGCAGAACACTTTGAAACAATAATCTGTGCTTTTCACTGTAATCATAAACTAGAAAGAGCTCAGCCTTTAAGGGTGATGCCAGAGGAGGATCGGGTCTGCTGCATCACATGCTACGACAAGCTGGTCAAATATAACAAACCAGGGATTCCTCCTTCGCAAACATGTGACTCTTCTGCGCAGCAGGGAAAAATAAACTGCACAGCGGAAGCTGGCGCTGAGCTTTATGAATCTAGTGCTTCATTTTAAGCACATCCAGGTTGTGATGTAGGAAGCAAAGATGCCAAAATACCAGGAGAGGTGGTGTCACCACCAAAACCAATGAAGATTCCCAGCCTCCACATGCAGACCAAAGGTTTGCATAACTGTCAGCGTCTAAACGCTTTTGAGGCTTATTTGAACCAAGCCTTGAGGCTCATCCTCAAGTGTACAGTAGCTGAAGATCCACTTTGCTAGAATAAGCCGCGCATGGGCACTTGGAAGTGAGATTGCTTTAACTTGTCTGCTGCTCTTCTTTGACATCCTGCTTTATAGCGTGCATTTTTCCTTCCTGTCACAGGGAACATGCCAACTAAAAGAAACATCCCAAAGAACACAGAGGCCCTTCTTTTGCAGATGGAATGAACACGTGTGGAACAGTTTGGGATCCTCCAAAGTGGGAGCATATGGGCCTGGACCCTTTTCTGGTGTAAATAAGCATAGCTCCATTGAAATCTATTAGCTGAGAATGGTCCTGGGTCTTACAGGACAGCACCTACATTTACCATCTAGACCCTACACTGCAACCCAGAACTGTAAACCCACTGGCGTGAGGATTAAATATAAACTTCTCTTTTGTGTGTTTAAAGCTCTTGATTCCCTGGCCTTGATAAGCTTGCCCTGCCTGCCTGAGGTTCGTTTCTGAGAGGGCTGTTTGAAGTAGGGCTGGCCAGGAAAAAAGAATCTGTTTCACAAATGTTTCCAAGTTTTCGAACTCTGGTTTTGTTCCATGTCCAGTGAAGGCAGGACGAGAAGTAATCAGCTTAATCTGCAGCAAGGGAGACGTGGGTTAGGTGTTAGGAAAAATCTTTTCAACAATTAGAATAGTTAAGCACTGGATTAGGTGATGAAACCTTCGCAGGTAGGGGAAGGTTATAACAATAGAGCCAAAATAGGGAAAGAAAAGGTTAAAGATATTTATATAAATTAGATGTATTCAAGTCAGCAGTGCCTAATGAAATTCACCCTTTAGGGTACCTAAGGAACTAGCTGAAGCAATCTCAGAACCATCTTTTAGTGCTCATGGAGGACAGGTGAGGTCTCAGAGAACTGTAAAAGGATAAATATAGTACCTATCATTTAAAAAAGGGAACGAAGAGGACCAGTCAGCCTAACTGCAATAGCTGGCAAGGTATTGGAACACAGAATTAAACAGTCAGTCAGTTTGTAAGTGCTTAGAGGATAACACTGTCATAATAGCCAACATGGATTTGTCAAGAACAAATCATGCCAAACCAAACTAATTTCCTTCTTTGACAGGGTTACTGGTCTAGTGGATAGAGGAAGCTGTAGATGTGATGTATCTTGAATTTAGTAAGGCTTTTGGCACAGTCCCACATAACATTCTCAAAAGCACACTAGGGAAATGTGGTCTAAATGAAGTTACTATAAAGTGGGAGCCCAACTGATTGAAAGACCATACTCAGAGAGTAGTTATCAATGTTGTCACCATCAAACTTGGAGGTTGTATCTTGTGGGGTACTGCAGGGGTCCGTCTGTCTTGGGTCTGGTACTTTTCAACATTTTCATTAATGACTTAGCTGATGGTAAACAGACTTGAACACTCTTTAGTCTCTGTATGTTCTTATACCGTGCTCATCACCATAATATCTGAGCACTTTAGTATCTGTACCCATGCCAGAGTCCAGGGCCTTCCAATGAGATCATTTTCCCACTAGCTTTAGTTACTTAAATCTCAGTCCTGTTAGGGAGTGAGCTAGAGGGGAGATGTGGTTTGTCTAGTCCCCAGGGTAGACCTTTAGTAGATTGAAGGCAATTCCTTAATGGTTAATAGGAAGCTAGTACAGTTCCTTGAGTTCTCCAGAGCCTAATACTGCCTGGCAAGAGCATGGATTATGTAGTGAAGCTCAGATCCCGAACTGAGAATCTCAGGTCCCTAATGAAAGCCTAATGGAAATGGGTGCTATTGACTACTGGGATGAAGCAAATGGCAGAGCTACACTTTTTGTCTCTCTTCTTTTCCCTGGCTGGGACCTTTGGCCCAAGCATCCACTAGGGCCTCTACCAAGCATTAAGAAAACGTAAGTGGAGGATAGAGACAGTTTTTGGTATGTACCCTATTTTACTGCTTCCATGTATGCTATTCATCTGATGGCTCCAATGTTTTATCAAGCTTTCAGGCTCTAGAGACAGCTGTCATAAATCTCAGATGCTATCCATTCTTCTCTTGGCTGAATGCTGGGAACATCTTCACACGTTTCCCTCTTTGTCAATTAGGATTATATTTAGGTCCCCACCGTAGTTAACAGAGCTGTATAAGGTCAATTATCCAGCCTGCTGCAGAGAACATAAGCAAAAGTTTGCCTTATGGAAAACGGTCTCTGGCAGCTGGATGGGAAGCGCATGTGCCTTTGGAGTGAAATCACTGCCAAAGCTTCAGGATGTGTTTGTGTTCTTAAAACTGCCAGGCTCTTCTCTTCAGTTTGTTTCTGTTTGTAGTGTAGCAGCCTGCAAAGGAAAGACAAAAGCATGGAAGTACCATGAGGTGAGCAAGAGAAAGCAAGACCCCTTATTTGGATCGAGCTAGAGCTGTGCAAAACTTTTCCCCAGCATCAGTGGTTTGGCCGTGATTTTGGGTTTTTACAAAGCTTCTGAGCCTGGAAAATGTCATCCAGGGTCGGGCTGCTTTCCCTTCTCCTCAGAAAGGCCTAATCCAAAGCACAGAGAAGTCTTTAGGACTTGAGTGCAGTAGGCATTGGCTCAAACCCTTGCAATATTTCCTGCGTACACCAACACACTGAAAACCATCTGGAAGAAGAAACCTACACAGCATGGTATGCCTCCCGAGGGATGCTGGGTATCTGCAACTCCTGTCAACTTAGAGGAATTGAGGACGATCATCAGCTGTCAAAAGGCCTTCAGCGCCATGCAGATTGGTCCCGATATCTGGGAATAACCAATTTCAGCCAGTGAATAATTAGAAACTGGGGATAAGCAACCAGCTTCAGCCTCCTTGGCTGCTAGAGCAGGGGCGGGCAAACTTTTTGGCCCAAGGGCCACATCAGGATTGCAAAATAGTACGTAGGGAAGGCTGTGCCTCCCCAAACAGCCTGGCCCCCACCCCCTATCTGCTCCCTCCCACTTCCCGCCCCCTGATTGCCCCCCTCAGAACCTCTGACCCATCCAACCCCCCCCCGCTCCCTATCCCCTGACTGCCACGACCCCATCCACACCTCCGCCCCCTGACAGGCCCTCCAACCCCTCCCCACTCCTTGTCCCCTGACTGCCCCCTCCCAGGACCCCCCGCCCCTAACTGCGCCCCCAGGACCCCACCCCCATCCAACCCGCCCTGCTCCCTGTCTCCTGACTGTCCGCCCCCATCCAACTGCCCCCCGGGACCTCTTGCCCCTTATGCACCCCCCCTCCTCCCGCCCCCTTACCATGCCGCTCAGAGCGGCAGGACAGGCTTATTGGAAAGCCTGGGAGGTGGGCAGGCGCAAGCCGCGCTACTGGCATGGCTGCCGGGGAGGAGGGACAGCGGGGGAAGGGCTGGGGGCTAGTCTCCCCGGCCGGGAGCTCAGGGGCCAGGCAGGACGGTCCCGCGGGCCATAGTTTGCCCACCTCTGTGCTAGAAGATTATATCGCCCCGTAGTTTCCCGTTGTGCTCAAGCTGAACCACTTCTTGACCCTTTGCCGTAGAAATTGACATGTGGAGTAACTCCACGATCAACGTTTTTCATCAGACTGTTGTATTTGCTGTTCTTTTTCTACAGTTGCTGTGTACCATACAAATGAATGAGGACTAGGTATATGTAAGAAACTGCAGGTATTGCCTACTGCAAATCACTATTTATACATCGTAAAAACGTATTGCACATGTTTTGTCTGTATATAAATACGCGGCAGATCCTCCTAATGTGTTCTGTGATATGGTAAGCTCCTGTCCATCTAGGAAAAAAGGAAAATATGAATTAATATTAATAGAATGGGATAATGTCTCTTTATATATGCCTGAAATAATTCTTAAGACCGTGTGTGCATGCTACATTTCTACTAAAGCACCCTATATATATCTATACACAGCTCAAGACAGCAATATTGCTAAGCTCTGCTCAGGCACTGTTGGTGATTTTGATTTTTTTTTTAGCATCTAGACAACAGGGTCTGTCAAATGCTATATGAAGCATTCATTTAACTAAGTCCATTGAAAATCTGTAACAATTATAAAGAGATGGGCTCAGGTGACTAAATTTGTCCCATGCATTTTTGGCTGAACCTAATAATATTGGAGATGTGGGACAAGTTGGAAAAAATTCTCCCCACTCCGTGTTCAATTCTTTTGAGAAATAGAAATTCCTAATTCACAGGAAGAAATGATAAATATTCCTCCCCTGTTCTAATTACAGCTCCTTAGTCACCGTGGTGTCTAGTAACTTGCCTTTTGAGGTTATACACAGCACATACCATTCATTTTTCTTTTAAAGGTGGGGAGAGGGGAAAGGTCCTGATTAGACTTTTAAAAAAGCCAGTGCAGTCCAGGAATAGAAGGTTTAGAACAGACACCTCTTGTTCCTAACAAGTATCTCTTTTATTTCCAACTCTGCACATTTCTGAGAGTTCTGAGGACCAGATCCTCAGCTGCTGTAAATGTGCTTCGCTCCATTGAAACTAATGGAGCCATACTGATTTACACCAGCCGCCAAACTAGATCTGGCCCTCTCTCTTTATTCTTCAGTGTGCTATTGCCTTTATAGTTTTCTCCCCCAATTGTGTTTTTCCCTTTTGTGGTTGCTTAACTTCAAATGAACGTAGTGCCTGTGGAAAACCCACTGGGCTGAGGGTGTGAAACCGAACTCCTGTACAAGAACCAAAGGCTGGAAATTAAAGCCAGACAAATTCAAATCAGAAATAGGGTACATATTTTTAACAGTAAAGGTGATTAAACCACTGGAGCAAATCACTGCGGGAAGTGGTGGGTTTTTTATCTCAACACCTTCAGATCAAGACTGAATGTGTTGCTGGAAGATATGCTGGAGCCAAACCCAAGTTTATTGGACTCAGTAACGGAGCAACTGGGTGAAATTCTATGGCCTGTGTTATACAGAAATCCAGAATAGGGGACCTTACTGACTCTTCTGGCCTTAAAATCTCTGAATATAAATCTGTGAACCTATGTTGAGGCACAGAACCAGATATGGCATAGACAGTGGCAATTCAAGCTTCCCCATGGTGCTTTGCTTATACCTAGGGCAGCGTAGGCCTACACGCTTTTTTAGTGCTTGGCATCTTTCTGTTAAGGTCACCAACAAGGGGTTCTGTCTCTGGTGTGTTTTTCTGGAATTGGACAGTCTGCAGTGGAACTGGACTGAGACTAGTGGGCACGTCTCTGAGGAAGGAGCACAAATTAAGCTTGGAAAGATCTATTTGTTCCACATGAGCAAGCAGCTGGATAACAGACAAGAAAACTGCTTCCTTTCTCAACATGCAGTAATGTATATTTGTTTGCCTCCAACGATGGGAGAACTTTATCAGGTGTTAGCTTTTATGAGAACATTTTTCCCATTTAATTCAAACCAGTTTTTTGTGGCAAATTTAATTTTAACAAGTATATTTCTAATTACCAGGAAACCCAAGTTATGCGAACAATAAGGATTCCAGATTGAGAGTCATTTTTGGCCTGCTCCTAGGACTGACAGAGGTAAAACCATGCTGCAGTCAGGGAATTGTGTTCACCCAGAGTCCTGTGCAAAATTAAAACCTCAAACATTTCAGGTTTGTTTCTGAATCTAGGACCCATGACTTTGGCATCTTTCCTGAATCTACAGTTCATTATTTTTGCATCATTTGTAAATTTGACTAAACGAGTTCTCCCATCCCCATAGATCTAGGTTGTATTTCAATACCCTATATAAAATGGATTTGTATTTCTAATACTCTGTGAGTTATAAACTGTGATTTGATTATTACAAAGTTTGTCAATTACTGAGCTATTTTTGAAAAATGTGATTGATACCACCACCAGCTGGCTAAAAAGATGGCTTTGCCAAAATATGCTCAATTCTTCACATGCAGGAAGCTTCCAAAAACTTTCTGTTCCTCATTCCTTCAAGTTTAACAGATGAGCAGTTATTTATTGCCTGGAGCTCACAGTCCCAAGGTTTTGGCACTGTTTGGTTGAACCAGAAATTCCATTTTAATGATCATATAGAGCTCATGGAGGTCTATTTCTTCCCGCCTAATGTGGCTTAAAGAGCTTTTAGGGGGTGCATCCAGAATTCATTTTAAGGTGGAAATGGTGGCTCACTCAGGTCAACTTTGTCTCTGCTCTTAAAAACAAACAAACAGAAATCTCTGACTTTTTAAAATAGTGGCCTTTAGAGCATGCCCAAAGAGTTTGTAGCCAATCTGACTGTCTCCAGACTCACACAAATCTAATTCATTTGGGGTTCCACACAATTTCTCAGAAACAGAAGAGAAACCAAACAATAAAATTAAATAGAGCAGATAATTTCTTCTGTGAAAATGTAATCTTGAAGGTTTACCAAGGTTCTTACAGCCCACTGGCTTTTCTGAAAGCGTGTGGGGAGACAGGATGCTATTGACCGGAGAGATAATGGGGCAGGTGCATAATGACCTCTTCCTGAACCTTACTTTCATATCTACTGCTGCATGGGCACATAACCTTAGAACAGGTTATTTTTCCCTCTGGTGACCTAGTCAGTTTATCCTTCCGGGGTCATCAAAGGGGCGCATTCAGATTGCTAAAGCAAAGGGTAATGATGGGTGGATGGGAACCACCTAATCCAAAATTCTTGAGTCTACAATCTTGTGGTTCCATCCACATTCTTCTTCTACGATCTTTTCTGTGGCTGATAGCCACAAATATGCACTGGAGGGCAAAACTTGATCCCATGCACTGTGAGAATGTTGTCTTGAGCTACATAAACTACCAGCAGGCCGACCTTCTTTAGACTTGCTAGAATGTACTGTTGAACTTCATTGCCATACTGAGGGGACGTATCACAAGCTGATGACCACAAATGCTAGAGGACGGATAAAGCTAGAGAAGCGAGAATGACCATACCTGACTGAGTAAAATCCTAATGCAGAACGTCAGACTGAAGCATCGTAATGGTCCCTTCTGGCCTTAAAACCTATGAACTTGACCCTCCATGTGCTTCTACGTCATGTTTCAAATGATGAGCACTGAGCATGCTTCAGTCTGTCCCGAGGAGTGGAGCAAGTGCTTGTCTGCCAAGAACCACGCACTTAACTGACTTTCTTTTTTTGTTATCTTAACGGAGTTCAGCGCCTTAGGCTAATACGGTCAGGGAGACAAACATGATTAAGACCAAAGCCTTGTCTTGTTAACAGAAAACGTGCCTGTAAATAGCCTTAAATGTGGCAAGCTGATTCAACATTAAAGGATCTGCTCGTCCCTCTCTCAGATCTTGATGGACCTGACCTAAACAAGCCCTAAACTTGGAGATGTTAAAAAACTGTATCCAAAATGTGGGGCATAGACTCATCTCGCTGAAGAAAACCTTTTCTTTGTCTCTCGTCTAAAGATTAGCAAGCAGGTCCTCAAGGATATAGGTTACAAAAGCACTGCACAATCCCAGTTGCTACCTCCTCTTATCCTTTTCATTTAATTAGCTTAAGCCTCAAATAGATAATGAGGTTCGCTTTATACTGTAGCTTCTTGACTTGATAGCTTGTCATGGGTGACCTCAACTTTTGCTAAATATACATGGCTTTACCAGTTATGCAATGAGTGGTCTTTGTATCTAAGTGGGGCTATTGTGTTGGCTTCTCCAGGTGTAGGAGTATTATGGGTAATCACTTTAGCTGCTTCATCCACTGAACCATGGGACTTATCCTCTCCCAACTCTTTTCCCTTAAACCTTGAGCACTCAAAAGAACTAGCTTTCTTCCAAGAGGCCGAGGGCGAGAAAATGAGTAGAGCTTTTCTGTAATAAGCATGGGCTCACAGCAGCTGGACCCAAGGGCTTTGTACTGCCATACCATGCTGTGACTAAGAATAAACTCTGCAACTGTACACATAAAAAGGGATGCTGTGCTGCCCTGACCCAGCTTCTGACACAAAGTGACCTTATCTTTTCAGGCTGAGACAGAAAAGAGGTTTAGAAATCTGCTTAGAAGTCTGATTCGTTAATAACCCACCGAAAGCTTTTATCGAATAATTAGCCTTTGTATTGGGCTTCCTAGGCAGCAAAATAAAGACGAGCTCAAACAGGACTTAAGCTAAAGCAGTGTGTTAAAAACCTAGGGCCTATTCCAACCTCCAGGAGCCAATGGAAATACTCCTCTTGGCTTCAGTGGGATTTGCACCAGGCCCATAATCCTAAAAAGACTGCTGGGGTGAACGGACACTGGCATTAGCAATGGCTGGCCTATTCCATATTCAATAAATGCCCTGCTCTGCAGGAGATGCTGTATTGAGAGTGATGATTTAGGGCCCAATTTTGCCCCATTGAAGTTGATAGAAGTTTTGCAATCTGGGTTTGTATTTAATACCGGCACTTAGTTATTCAATGGAAGTGACCCAACAGGGCAGGCAGTCCCCTGCAGGGCAAGTAGAATGTGAAGCACCTGAGACTGCGCATCCACCCTCACACAGTACCATGGGGCCGGGCCCACGGTCGAAAGGGGCCCTGGCCCGGCCTGCTCTTCTCTACCCTTCCCCCCACCCCGCCGCGTGGGGGCAGAAGCTTGGTGCTGCCAGCTCCTGCTGCAGCAGAGCAGGCTCTGCCGGCAGCCAAGCTCCTCCTCGCCTCTTCCCCCAGCGTGCTACGTTCCCTCCCCGCATCTCCCTGCCGCGAATCAACTGTTTTCCAGCAGGAGGGAGGGGGAAGAGCGGAGCCTCAGCCTGCTCCGGGGAGGAGGAGGAGAAAGGGCAGGGCGAGGCCTTGGGAAAGGGGCTGGAATCGGGGCTACCCCCTCCAGCCCCCTGCTGTGAGCACCCCACAACCCCAGCACTCTGCTCAGACCCCTGCACCTCCCACACCCCCCTCCACCCCATGCCCTGACTCCGGCACCCCCCTCACACATACCCAACCCCCCTGCCCACCCTGAACCCCCCCACACCTCCAGCCCCCTGCCCTGACTGCTACACCCCCCCAGCCATACCCAGGCCCCCCCCATGCCCTGACTCCTGAACCTCCAACATTCCCCACCCCCATCCTGAGCACCAAACGGGAGCTCCTGCACGCCCCCCCACCATTCCCACCTGCACCCCTCGCACCAAACAGGAGCTGCCTGTGTAAGCACTCCACACCCCAACCTCCTGCCCCAGCCCTGAGCCCCCTCCCGTACCCTAGCTCCTGGCCGGACCCTGCACCCCAAAGTTTTTTTACAATATTGGGAAAGGTCGCTAAGTGGTCCATCGAGACCCTCTGATTTTCAAGTGGTCTGTGGAAAAATAAGTTAGACTACAAGAACAATCAAGGCACCTCCCTTTATTTTCATTTACTTCCTATTACTTATAGGAGGAGGATGAAAAAAAGAATGAAAAACGGGGGCCGGGGAAGATAAGAGAGAATGTTCTTTTTCTTGGAGGGGTCCAAAGGAGGGGCCCCAAAAACGAAGCTGAGCATAGGGCTGGGGGGGGGGCCCACTAACTCTAAATCCACCCCTGGCAGTCACGTCATCTGGGCTGGGGATACTGTGTCAGCTGATCCACCCCAGTCTCCAACCTACCTGGGCAGTACAGCAGACATGGCCCTGCCCACTGGCTCCTCTCCACTCCCTAGCCCACCCCCCACTTGCTTTCCACCACTTAAGGCTTCAGGCTTAGCCCTCTCACTTTTAAAAATGATTGCTTGCCCCTCCTCCCCCGTCAGGCTTTTGTGGCAGCCCTGTTCCTATTGGGATCCAGGAACTGCTAAAGAGTCCCCCCCAGCCTAAGGGAGGGATCCACAGGACCTGGAAGCCAAGTGATTTTGGGGGACAACAAATAAAATAACAGGAACAGGAGTGCGGTCAAAGGGTCAAACAAAGGGAACGCGATGGGGACACCGAGCAGAGAACCCCGGACAGCGCCCACGGCTCCTTGAAGGTGTCAAGGGAGTCAGTGGATGCCAACCGGAGGAACTCTGCCCGGATGCGTGAACGGACGGAGGATCAGAAATAGGCCCCACAGTCACAGGAGTCTCCATCGGCCAGCCTCCTCTCCCTGGTTTTATAGATGGCCATTTTAGCCAGGGCCAGGAGGTCCCGTGGCTTTGTGGGGCCACGGATAGGGAGTGCATAGATAAGGAGGTGAGGTGAGGGGAAAAGTGTAGCCAGAAACGTAACTAAATATTTGTGAGGAGCCGAAATAGGAGCTGCAACCTGGCGCTCTCCAAGTAAACATGCGCCAGGGTCTCCCTCACGCTGCAGAAGGGGCAGGTGTCCGGGACAGGGGTAAACCGTGCCAAATATGCGCCCGTGCTCACGGCCCCGTGAAGGATCCGCCAACTGATATCCCTGGCAGGCCTCGGGACCAGAGTAGAGTATAGGCTGGCCCACCGGGGTTCCTCACCCTCCAAAGGTGGCAGGAGGTCCCGCCACTTTGTGTCGGGGCGGGACACGAGGGTGAGGAAGTGAAGGGTGTGGAGCACGAGCATGTATAGATGTTTCCTTGGCGCAGTCTGGAAACGAACAGGCTGAAAGTCACGCAGCCGGCTCACGGGGAAGGGGCCGGTTGGGTCCACGGAGCAGGGGCCCGATGAAGACTGTTGCCAGGTATCCAGTTTTAGACTAGTAACTCCAGTAGAAAACGGGACCTGAGCGCCCGGTTAGCACTGCTGAGTGGAAACTAAAAGTCCGGTTATCGGAGTTACCACATTAGCCTCCGCTCCTCCCACTCCCAACACCCACCCCACAGGGCTGGAAGAGAGCCTGTCCTGGGCTCCTGCAGGACCTACAGTCAGGGTCCTGCACCCCCCCGCTTCCTGCAATTCACCGTGACTCTCAGCCAGCCAGTGAAACAGAAGATTTATTAGATGACAGGAACACAGTCAAAGCAAAGCTTGTAGGTATGGAAAACAGGACCCCTCCGTCAGGTCAGTCTTGTGGGGTAGGGAGCCCAGACACCAGTGCTGGACCTCCATCTGCAACCCCCTCCAGCTCCTCCTCTGTCCTTTGTCTCTGCCTGTAATGGGAGAGGTTGAGTGACCACTCTGCAGGCTTCCTTACATGGCTGTGTTCTTTGTTAACTCAAATTTAAAACTCTCAGGAGCATTTCGCAATCCTTTTCACTGGAACATTTCATTCATTTATTACAAAATCATTAACATAGTTTCGGTCTCTGTTTCTTTCCGTTTTACCTAACGGATTTTCCCAGGACAAATATCAAGGTCTCTCCTTAAATCTAAGCCCAGCAGAGTGTGAAAAAAACAGTGAGCACTGACCAGAAGTCCATCTCCTATCGCCCTGGGTACTTCGGGCTAAATTATTGCTGGCGTTTGGTTCCCCCAAAAAAGTTTTCCATTGCAGATAAGGGCCAATGGAGAGCTATTAAAATGTTGAACTTTACATAATCTCACATATGTCAAATAATATGTTTTCTTGAAGTGATTAAAATCTGTCTAGGTGTTCACATGGCCCCATCTCCATGGGGTGTCTGAGACGTACCATCATGAAAGAACTCATTCTCACCACACCATCGGGTAGGGAAATATTATTATTCCCATTCTCCAGAGAGGGCGACTGAGGAGAGATTAAGTGGAAGTCTATGGGAGATCTGGGTATTGTTATTTATTACTTGTATTGCCATAGTTCACAGAGCCCTAATCAGGGACCAGGACCCCATTGTGCTAGGGGCTGTACAAATACAGAACAAGAAGCTGATCCTTGAACCCAGAATTTCAGAGTCCCATACCACTGCTTTAGCCACGGGACAGCCCTTCCTGCAAGTAGCACATTACGTCTCTCCTCAGTGCGCAATATTCTTCCTTTGGTGTAACACTGATAAACACATGAGCTTCATCTAAGTTTACAATCATCATTATTATGCCCAAAATAAATATGCACATCAGAATTAACCAGTCCATCGTTCTGGCTCTCTTAGCTTTCATCTCTCATTCCAGTGCGGTAATTAATGTGCTGTTCTGTTAATTCCAACCCAGGTGGTTAAGTCAAGATAGCAGAAGCAGGCATTCTTGGTGCAGATGCATCAATCTCCTTGTAAAAGACATGCTGTTCCGTCCATGCAGAGGTACTTGTGAGAGCAGAATGCTGAATAATGCCTGTACTGGTGGGTTTTGTGAATTGTTCCACTGGACGTTCATGTGAGAGTGCTCAAAAACTATATTCAATCTTGCATCCCATGAAAGGGCAAGTTCAGCAATTCTGTGAAAGCTGGCAGTTTTAAGAGCAATCAAATCAAAGGCACATTCACAGAGCGAAGATACCCATCTCCTTTCCAGGGTTCCATGTAGCTCCTCACAACTCTCGCCTAACATGGGTGGGTCAAGAAGACAACCGAGCCTCCTGCTGTGGGGTGACCTTGTGAATTTTAAGGAATGACCTCAGATCTGATACATGGAATCCAGACATGGAATCCAGATTGGTCTTTTCTTGTTCTGCTTAGTGAAGAGGCTTCATGTCCAAGGTAAGGTTCGATTTCAGCAAAACGCTTATGCCCATTCTTAACTTGCAGCAAGTGTGTAAGTGCATCCCGATCTAAGCACACGCATAGGTCCAGTTGAAGTCAATGGGATTTAGGCATGCTTTGCTGAATTAGGGCATTAGCAGGGACATTTTAAATAGGTCCCATGCCCAGGCTGTTTAGTAGACTCCTTTCCACAGTAACGGCAGCCATGCATCCAAGGGCAGAATCTGATCCCCTGTGAGGGCTGTTCATGTAAGTTCACCGGTATTTTAAAACGTCTCTTTCATTATATCCCATCCGCATACTGGCTGTCTGGATGCCAATGTTAACTCAAGCAGAGTATAACTTTTCCTCTGGACTGCAGAGCCTCGGTTCTGTGAGGCAGCAATTATATATAAATGTGCGTCCTCTTTTCTAGGTGAAGCATTTCACCTTGAGAGATGGAGTAATGGATTGGCACAGACTCCCTTTGGCTTGGTTAGCATGCAGCCACTCTGCCTACTGCCAATTATTGCAGTGATTGAGGGAGCCAAGCTATCTGGAAGAGAACCCCAGCAAAAGCCAGGTTATAAGGGCTGAACAGCTACGCCCAAGAGCAATGCCAGACACCTTTGTCTGATCTGATTTGCTTTCTCCTTTTAGAGCTATTTTGCAGCTTGAGGTGACGAGACACAAGCAAGCATATGGAGAGTAAATCACAAGTGTTCCTTCCTAGGGGGAGAGGGCTAGATACAGCCCTTGCTGGGTGTCCTGACCATGGGGTGACAGGGGGTGCACTCCCTCTAGAGGAGCCTTGGGGTGCAGCTGTGACTCAGAGAGTCACAGTTCCTTCTTCAGCCCTGCTCTTGGTCCTGGAGTAGGAAGTAGAGTAATTTCCTACAGCCCTTTACCCAGCCTAGCCTACTCCTCCCTGCTCAGTGGCTCAACTCTGCTAGCTGCTCCTCTCTGCCCCCTCTCCGGGCAGCGACCTTGCTCTTCTTCCCCCTCTCCCACTGCATCTGGACTTCAGTTCCCGGGGGATCCAACATGACTGTGCAGGGGAATTGTGGGAGATTTCTCTTCCCCTGCATGGCTGCATTAGGATCTATCCCATAATATCCTAAGGCATGTTATCTTAAAGTATTTTCCCCCACTCTGACTTGAGCCCTAAGTTCACCAATGCAGCTCTTTCCTTCCTTACTCTTTAGGAAGCAGGTGCGAACACAAACAAACAAATATGACACCAGTTTCTCTTGACTTTGGACTTGACCTCTTTATCCTCAGCCAGTCAGCCTGCAACTGGATTCAAGTTACCTCTGGAGTCAATCCCGAACAGCTGTGCAGCCCCCTCAGCCGTCAGAACCCTCCAAAACCAGTGCTGCTGCCCTTAATGCTTACAGCTAGTTCAGGATAACTTGTGAACTTAGAAGTTGCAAAGTTGATTTAAAATGTATTTATTTCTAATACTCTACTTGTCCAGGGGGAGCAGTTTGGGGTTCTTTTTGGCAGATGCATAAAATGCTGCAAGATTTTTCCTTCTCATCACCAGCGTAAGGGGCAGGCCACTAGATTTTTGTGCCTGGGCTAGTAAAATGTCATGACATTTTTGCCAGGCTGTCTTAAAAACACAGAATTTTTTTAAAAAAGTATTTTGTTTAGCTGCTAACACCTAAGGTCAGGTTCTTCTATTTTCTTGGCCAGAGGAGATGGAAGCACTGACACCTGAAGCAGGGGGGAGGGATGTACTCCTGGGCTGAGTTTAGATATTGGTATTGTCATTGATTGTGGCAGGAGAAGGAGCAAGTCCCGAACTCAGTTTAGGCAGGTAGAAAGCTTTTTAATAGTTCCTCCAAACAATAGCCAAGAGAAACTATCCTTATAAATGATGCACCAGTTTGCAAAAATTAAGTGTTGGCTTATGGCACTGCCTTGCTTCCCACCCACTCATCCTTCATCCCTGCTGGACCCCTGTTGGATTCCTCTCCTTACCCTGCTCCTCGGGGACCTACGTCACCGCCAGCAGGGTCTTGTCTACACAAGGCTTCCCGGGGAAGGCTCTCACTGTGACACTGCAGCCAGCCCTGTGCCGCCGGGAGCGCCAGTGTAGCCAGATCGCCGGTGGCGAGCGACGTTCTTACCTCCTGGGTCGTCAAGACCAGCGCTGAGCACGCTTAGAGGAGACGGTGGCGGTAAAAGGAAACGGGGAGCTCTCCTGGCTCCCCTAGCCTCCCATCATTCCTGCAGGGCAGCCCTCTAGAGACTCAGCACCGTCACTTAATCACCCTTATAGAGGATCGGTCAAGCCCTACGAAATACGCCGTTTCCCTCCCAAGAGGCTACATATTCTGGGTGAAATCCTACCCCCCACTGACATCCATGGGAGTCTTGTCAGTGACTTCAGTAGGGTCTGGATTTCATTCTCTGCCCTCTACAGCACTTGGTGGTCCTTGGGAGAGGAAGACAAGGCTCGGGAGAAAATACCAGTCTGCTGTCCTTAAAATACTCCTCCCTGGAAGCCATACGTGCTGCTTTCAGGAGCAGGCTGAAGACTGTTGCAGTGTGATGGAAAGGGGCCAGCATGCCAGCTCATTCTTGTTAATGAAAGAGATTGAATTGCAGAGGTCTAATGCTCCAGGAAAGCTGTAATCTTTGAGAACCTGGCGGTCGATTGCACTTTCCATCCATCTGCTTGTGAATGAATAAACATCAAAGTTTGTCTGTTTGATCAGTTGTCTGTCAGTGTTGGAATTAGTTTAGCCCTGTGGGCAGGGACAAGTGGAGGAATGGGGGAGTAGGGGAGGATGAAAGCACGGGGAGGTATAGGGACAGATTTGTGCCAAGCCTTGACTTGGGCAAAGAAGTTCTCAGCCAGAGCGTTTTCACTCTTGCACAATGTGCCTGGTACCGGTTTGGCCGTTGACTTTCTGGGGAACACATTACAAAGGGAGCAATCTTGCTGCAAATGAAATTTACATTCTAAAAAATCAACAGCAGCGTGTCAGAATCACCAGATTCTGCAGGATCTTGGTTCCTAACACAGGTCGAAAACATCTGTTACATTTTCAATTTGAAACCAGCTGAATTCTTGCCATTAGAAAGGTCCCCGCACATAGTCTTGCTGCTTGGAGGTGCTTTAAGGCCAGACACTGCCTCCGCTTCCTGTAGGCTACCTGTTCCCTGTGTTAGAACAAACCTGTCAGAACTAGAGGGGTACAACCTTCAGCTAGTCTCCCCTCCTTTGAGCTAGCTGGACTGGGTTGGCCCTGGTGTATCTCCAACAGTGCTCCCTAGAGTCACAGGTTTCAAGTTGTACTGATGCAGTATCTGCCAGCTCTCAGTACTTGGTGAGCATCGGCATTAGGGAGCCGTGCTCGAGCTATGATCTCATCTGATGAAAAAAGAGCAGGACAGTGTATGGCTCACAGAGCCTCAGGAAGCATTTTGCGGGATTTAGTAAATGATGCTCTTCTGTCTGACTCACAGATGAACAGGTTTCCTAGTCTGGTGCTAGGGGCTATGTTGGTCAAATCAGGGACTTCTGAGCAACTGGGGCTATTAACCACGCCATTGCATGGAATTCCAATAGGACTGATTCCATTCCCTCTATCTGAAACTCCCCTGCAGTTTCAAGGGGATGGAATATTCTTCTCCACTTCTATGCAGTCGTCTCTTACAGATAGTACAATGGCATTTGTTGTTATTTGGGGGACAGTGAGATGGGGAATTGATTATGTGAAATAGAAATGGAGTCTCTCTGGTTGGATATTGTTTGTTTGTTTGTTTATTTTTATAATATAGCGGTCAAATATGTCTTCCGAGATAGCTCAGTAAGTTAATGTCAAAGGAATTAGCAACCTGATTAAGTGGAAACGGATTCTGGCCTCCGTTAAGTGTTACCAAACATCAGTCTCATTACTTCAGGAACCCCATCTGAGATCCCCAGAGCATGAGAAATGGAATGATGAATAGTTAAGGCAGGTATTTTATGTCTCCCCATTCAAAGAGCAGAGGAGTGGCTGCTCATTATACAGCATGGCTGTATATCGGTCGATATAAAATTGTCCAGTGGGCCATGAGTCAGCCTACAGTCCATCTCTGTGTTCAGTCAATATTATGTAGAGCAGGTTGAAAAGTGGTAAGTATTTTTAATGCACTTTTCAGATGTGTGGTTGTTCGTTGGGATCCATAGAGGTGCCTTCCTTTACTAATGGTATCTTCATTTCATTACAATATCTCCTGTATCTTTCCTCTACAATATGCTTTATTCATGCACGTGAGAAAGTTTTTAAAACTACAGTAACTAAATAGCATGTGCAGTGAGTGCATCGCCTAAGGTTTTCAGCACAAATTGTGCTTTGCATGGCAAATGTGAGCAGAATATTCTTTGCTGCTTTAGACAAACTAGGATGAGTCAAGTGGCTCAAGTAGCACGCCTTCTTTCAATCCCATCACTTTTGAGATAGGTGCAAGGATTCTGGTGACAGCATGAAACCCCAACATGAAGCTCAAGTGATTTCTCAGTGTCACCTGATTCTGAAGATGGAATTACAAACACGTGCAGAGAGTATTTTGTCTCTAAACATTTTCTCTCCTTCACGGTTTCCAGGTCCTTTCCTGATTCCATGCACATACTCCCTCCCTTCACCTTGTTTTAAAATTGAATCAGCAGAATGTTGTACCACGCTTCACCATTTGCTTAATCCTACATCCCAGAGCCCCAGTAGGGGGCCATGGTGGAGAGGTAAGCGTTGGTGGCCCTGGTTTAACCAGGACGACCGAGAAGTAGTGGCTGTAACTGCATGTATCTCTGACAGGCCCTCACGGGGCCCAAAGGGTTGAAAGGCAATGCTGGGCCCAGGAAGCCCTGCCCCTCTGGGCCTGCCGAGGAGCAAACTGAAAGGAGCTCAGAAGCCCAGGAAAAGGGTGGTGGGCTGGGCCGTCGGCGGTAGAGAGGAGCCCTTCTCCAGAAAGCCAGCTAGAAAGCTGAGCCTGAGAGGGACCACAGAGTGGGTAAGGCCCACAGGCAGTGTCTTCTCTAATCACCTCCCCGCCACACACACACACTCCTTTGAGAGAACAAGCAGGTGCAGCACAGCCCAGCTCCTTTGGACCCTTTGTTGTGTGACTGACTGTTGGACTGTAGGGGTCATGCCCCCAACTAAAGGGACCGATTGGCAGGAAGTAGCCATGGGAAGCGAACTTAGACTTGCTGCAGAGAGGGCCCTGCTGGTGTTGCTTCCCACAGGGTCCTGGACCTGGGGCGCAGTGGAGAAGGAGGGCCTGGGTCCCCTTACCACATCTCCTAAGGCCCGAGGCTCAGATGTGGGCGGAAAGCCACAGATCACCCACTTAGGGTCAGGAAGAGGCACCTCTACTGCCCTGACAGAGAGGCGAAGGGCCCGAAGGTGGGTGCACTAACCAGTAGGCCCCCCAGCCCTCCTACCTCGGAGCCCCCTATCCCGTTATCTGTTTTCTCTGCTGCTTGACGTGAGCAGCAGAGACACCAAAGAGGTCCTGTAATTCACAGGACAACTAAGGATGAGCAGGGGCCAACGCAGGTGTGCTGGGTGCTGTGTAGCTCATCCCAGCAGGCTCGAGGGTAGGACTGGAAGGGAGCAGTGAAGTCTGTAAACTCAGCTGGCTTTGAAAGACTGGCACCATTTTCTTCAGCAGCTGGGGTATGAAATCCAGATCCAGCGTTCTGTGTGTCTCAGGCCCATCTGTAGCAGAGGGACGAGTGCTGTGGTGCATTAACCTTTCTCCTCAGGAGACCCCGTTCCAGTCTGACCGAACTCACAAAGAAAGCAAGCTTGGCCTTAGCCTGGTTCTTGTTCAGAACCTGTCCACGTGGCAAAGCCATCCCAGAGTCGGGGACAACTGTTGGCCTCGCTGTCGTGGAGCGGTGGCACGACAAGGCTGACGTTGACAGAGTTACAATTGGGGGGGAAAGCTTGCGGCCTGTGCTTTGGCTCTCGACAGTGCAATAAGGGCCTGATCCAAATCCCATTGAAGTCAGTAGGCGTCTTTCCATCGCCTTCAGTGGACTTTGGATCACCCACTGGGTTCAATGGCATCAGGATGGGGCCCTATATGAAACATTACAGGCACCCAGTTCTCTAAAGTATGGAAATCCCCTTGGGGGTCTGAGCCCCCTCAACTCCAACTTGAACCTTCAATAGGAGTGGTGGGTGGTCTGTACCTTAAGCAATATGGCCTGAGCCTTCCAAAGCTGCCTGAAGGATTTGGATGGGCAGTTCCCATCTGAAAGAACGGGAATCGGCCATCCCCATCCCTTAGGGAAAAGTCCAACCCTGTTCTGGAGCAGCCACTTGTCAGAGCAGCAAATGTGAACTTTGCTCCTAAACACCTGTTCGAGAGGTATTGGTGAAAGCAGGCGTGTTTCGAGTTGTGCTGATCTGAGTACACAGTGGCTTCTCCTTACGTCAATTGACCTAGAACGTTCATATGGTACGACTGCAGTCTCAGCTTTGCCTGTAACCAAATGTGACTTTGGCAGAATCCAGCGTGTTTGCAGTGATACGTGTATATATATTTTTAAGGTTAATTTGTATTTTGCAGCAGAAAATCTGGGTGTTGCCTCCTAAGCAACATCTGCAATTTATGGATTTAGTCAAGTTGGGGCTGGATTCTGCTCCGCAGCTCCGTGGTTTTGCAGAGGTCGAGAATAAAAAGCTTCTCTCCTACCGCCCTGCCCCCATTGGCTTAAGCAACAAAAGCCCAAGGCACAACATGCAGGCTGAGAAAATGTGTTTGAATTGATAGGGCTGATGCTGTGGATCAACATGCTGTGATGCTAATCTGCAAAGAGGCTGCTCTGAGCCACCAGGACCATAATTCAAAGCTCAGCATGGCCACCAGCTGGCACCATCACAGTGAGTGGTGGCTAAGGCCTTGGATCTTACTGTGCACAGTGGGAAGAGGGGTGTGCGTGGGTGTGGGTGTGTTCCACTGAACATTTAATACTAGGGATGGAGAGCATGGGGGAAGGAGGAAGGATGGACTTGTGGGTAAGGCATTGGCCTGGGAGATCAGGGATCTCTTTCTAGCTCTGTCACCAGCTTATCCGATGGGGATAAGGATACTTTCCTACCTCACAAGGATGTTGCAAATGGACCCTAGAGTGGATGAGTGATAAAGCAGTGGGCCATTGTGTATTTGTGCAAAATGAGTGTAACTTGCAGGCTGGGGGAATGGAAGGGTTCTGTGCTGCAGGCAGAGCATGCAGAGAAGCTGCGAGCTAGAACAATTCTCCCCCCAACTCCCTTACACCCCCCTTTTGTCTTTCTTGTCATTTCCACGCCCACTTTTGACCCTCAGGGCCTGAACCTCCAGTGCTTTGTGCTGTGCCCACTCATTAACACCTGGGCAAAGTACATGTGTATTGCAACGAGATCAGAATTCACCACTTCCCTGGTTGTAGCATTTGACAACCATTCTGCACAGGTGTAAATGACAACACATGGCAGTGGAGAGCTAGGACCCTTGTTTTATTTTTCCATTGCAAGACTTATCCAATCTTTTGTGCTGCCCACTAAACCAGGTTTACTATCATGTAGGTATTGAGCAGCACTGTTCCCAGCTCAAGGTCAATAAGTTTGAAGCTCACTGGAGAAATTGATTTCCGCCCCGCCCCCCCCCCCCCCAAACACACACATCTCAAATGGCTGTTACTATGATGTCTACAAAGCCTGAATATTGTAATAGCTGGCCCCTGTATGTCCTCAGACTTTATAAACCATTGTAGAAGCAGGTGGGGAGTAGAAATCCAATCCATTTTGAAATTAGATTGTCTTAGGGCTGTCAGACATCCATGGGAGATTCTAGCTGGCCATGCATGAATCTGAGAGAGTACAAAAGGGATGTCAGGACACAAACACGCTGAGAAATTCCGGAGGGATGGATCACATTCCAAAAATATATCCGAGAAAAATGCTTACCATAAGCGCTGAGCTGTTTCCACTTACCCTCATCTTTCTGATACATCAAGAAGGGCATCCCAACGTTCAGACCCTGGGGAGAATGGCACTTTCATCTGGCAGATGACAGTGGGTGGGTGAGCCCTGACTGGCCCCCAGCCAAACATGCCATACGAACAGTCACTTCAAGTTAATTGAAGCTGACGGGGAAAGGGTGCCCTAGCACTTTTCCTGCCACAGACAGAATGCATGGCATCTTCGGATGGGAGATTTTGTTAATCTGTGTCAGTCTAGCCAAAGGACACTTACCAAAACCAGACTGCCTGGGAAGGAAAAGAAAAGCATGAATAACATTCCGAAGGTTAAAGAGCTCGAGACTGCACGTTGCTGTGAGAGGCTATTAAAGGGCAGAAACCCCTCATTGTGGATCTGCGTAATTGGATAAGAAAGGGCCCTTAGTGATGCAGCCTCTCATTTTGTCGAGAGAGCCCTGATGGGGGACTAGAGGAAGGAAATGGGTGTTGTGTAATGGCGATGTGCTGCTACAGATTTTTTTTTATTACATTAACAGCCCGGAAGCAGGTCAGTTAATGCCCCCGAAGGATGGCTCTCACACGCTTCTCAGAGATCTCCACATGGCAGTGCCGTTGTCAGGGCTGGGCCTGACGGTGTGTGTGGGACCAGAGGACAAGGCATTCTCAGCAGACAGTTCAGGAGGAGTTCAAGTCTTGTCCCCTTCCAGGAATCTGTTTGCGTAGCCCTTCCCACAACAGAAAGAGCAGACACCGGGTGTAAATTGGTGTAGCTCCTTGGACCCCTAGTCCAAGGTCTTGATTTGGGCCTGTGGCTTTTCAGCAAACCAGGCGTTCTCCCACCGTACGTCTCTCTCCCCAGTCAGGAATCAGTCCGCAGTGCGGGGGGAGCAGTGACTTTAGTCCTTCCAAGCTGACAGAGGGCGCCAGATTCTGATCTCATGCTGGTGTAGGTCAGGAGTAAGTGCACTACAGTCAGTGGAGTTACACTGGTGTGAAACCAGAATTGGACACTGAGGCTTTCATACTTGTATGTGGTGCCCGGACCCCATGGCAATGAGCACACTAGAGCTACCTAGAGAAACTGTCCCCATCTGATCTTATTTGCTACTCTTGGTATTCTAGCCAGGTACGTGCTCTTTGTCTTTTTAAGGGGAAGAGCCAATGGCAATGTAAGTGCTGCCGTTCTGGATCAGAGACTGGTCTGGCACGCATTAGTGTGGCATCAGCAACGACCGGGATCTGATGAGCTATAAATCCTCTAGCGGTATCCAGCCAGGTGTGCAGCACTGGACATAAGGGGGAATTTCCTTTCCAGCCGCTGGAAGATGAACATCTCACACCCTTGAGCCATGAAGTGTGATTGCCCTTATTTCAGGGTAAGTTACTTTTCCTCACAGAGAAACGGGTTGCTACTGCTTCTCTGAAGCAGGGACTCCATTGCAAATAACATGTGAGCACAGGGTCAGAAGTTGTGCAGGAGAGGAACCACCAAAATCATTCAGTCAGTGGAGTTACACCAGGGTTGATTCTGGCCCATGGTGTTCTTTGGTCAATCATATTGGGGTTGCCACCTCTTCCCCCTTTATTTGGCCTATATCTGCTTGACTGTGGACTGCACATATTTTCTATTCCCCAAATACATATGAAAACCGACTATAAAATGATCCTGTATAGAGCACTGAATAGTTTGAGGCAGTGCGGTCTAGTAGACAGAGAAGAGGATGGTAATTCAGGAACCCTGGGCTCTATTTTTGGCTCTGCTGCTAAACTGCAGTGTGGCCTTGGGTAAATAACGTCAACTCTCTGTGCCTCGGTTTCCCTTCCCATCTGTCGTCTATCTTGACTACGTGGATTGTAGGCTCTTTGGGTCAGGGGTCTGTCTTTCAGTAGCTGTCTATATAGTGCCTTGCAACAGCTCCTGATTTTGGCTGGGGCTTCTAGCTACCACTGTCATATAAATAATAGTCTGGGCATCGGTGGGTTGAACCTTCAGTTTCAGATTTGTTTCATGCTTATCAAGATCCCCTTCTCCCTTTTCCTAAGTGCAAGAGTTTCTTGCTGACCTCCTGAAATAAATGTGAAAGCTTTAGCCACGCTGAGAATGAATCGATTGCTGTTCAAGAGATTGCCTCTTCGGTTATGTCGTTAATTTGGATGCAGGCATCTTAAGAAAAGGGCAGTTTTATGGAGCCTAGGGTTAGCTTTCACTGAGGTGACAAATGTAGCTGCATTCCCCTGCCTTAGTATGTCCCAGTTGGCTAAGAAAAGAAAACTAAGTAGGAAAATGTTGGAACTGGTTACTACTGCTTCACTTAAGTGAGCCATCCTTTCTGGAAACCAAGTGCAGTGAAGAGTCTTGATGCTTATAAGAGAGGAGAAAAGTCATGACTGTAGCAGAGAAGCTGGATTCCAGCCGAAACCACAGCTGTGGAGAGCTAACTTACTGTGTTCTCAACATTACATTTTTCCATGATTCTCTCATTTCAATGTGGAATAGTGCATATATTATGTCTGCAGGGCACTTGTAAAATACCCTAGACATGGCACAGGTGCCGTTACGGAGTTCTATTATAGGGAGATAGTGTTTTCAATACGGAGAGGTGTGCATGTGTGTGTGTGTGAGAGAGAGAGACCAAATCCAAACTCCCCCAAATTTCTGCCTGGTGAAAACCTGTCTGTCACATTTTTGATCCAGTAGGGAATTCTTATATTCCTATATGTAGTGTTCTCATCACCCCTGATGAGCTAAGTAAGGTTGGGCTTGGCCAATACTTGGATGGAAGACCTCCATGGAAAATTCCTGTGTAATCATTTACCCTTGCTATCAAATCAAGTTTTTCCACTAATAGCAATGGTAGCATTTGACATCCACATTGCACAATATCCATGATACCCAAGCCTGTTTGATTGCTGACATGGTGGTCAGGCTCCCTGCCAAGCCTGGGATGGGTGCTCCTGGTGTTGTCGCTTCTCCATCTGCCAAACTGGGACGTCAGACATCTCACACTTAAGATGGTTGTAAGTGTCGCTCTGTGTTGTCATTCCTCCTCGATGGGATGGTGTCTTGGATCCCACTTCTGGTACCATGTGGTGGTTGGCACTGAGCCCTGAAGTAGCCCAGTGTGGAACTGTGGTTATGTCTCTGCCTCAGTCTCCCCCAGTGAGCTTTCAATAAGTTCAATGAGGCTTAAATGCAGTGAACAAAACCCGTTCAGGGCTCGAGTTTATTTAATCTACCCCCAAACGTGGTATGTAAACAAGCCCTCTCCTTCTGCTGCACTGGCTAGAGTGCTGCAGTCTCTCACCTTGAGTCAGCACAGATCTCCTAGGCTTCCCTGCCTGGAGAGCTTTATAGTCTCTCTCTTCCAGGGCTTTTTCTCTGTGTTGCAGGCCTGTTCCTCTATACAGGAGCCTCTGCTCTCCAGGGGGACACCACTGAGAGTAGCTTTCTCCCCTGAGGAGCTCTCTCCCAGGAGATTCCTCTCTGTGTCTGGGCTCCTGCCTGAGCACCCACACCTCCGGCTCTTTATCAGGCCGGAGTGTTCCCTAGCTACTCATCCCATTAACCGTCTCGCAGTGGACCTGGGTTGGCTCATTCTCGTTAGTGGAGCCTGTCCAGGAAAGCTGGCTGCCTGACCCCTCACAGGACAGCTCCTGGATAGATGCTATGTAAAAGGACTTGCGCTTGTGAAAGGTTCCATGGTGCTTCCATGATAAACAGGGGGAAGAGCCCTATCTCCAAGCCAAATTCTTCCTCAGCCAAATGCAGCCTGAATATAAAAATAATCACACCTTCAACCTCCTATTTGCAGTGCTGCTAGAACAGAATGGCTGCCGTGTCTTCTCTCAGAGATGGCTGCATTTCAGTGATGAATGAAATGTTCACTTTGTGTGGTACATAAAGCACCCAGAATCATAGAAAACTCTGGGAGGGACCTTGAGAAGTCATCCAGTCCAGTCCACTGTGCTATGGCAGGACCAAGTAAACCTAGACCATCCCTGATAGGTGTTTTGTCCAACATATTCTTAAAAACCTCCAGTCATGGGGATTTCACAACCTCCCTTTGAGGCCTATTCTAGTGCTTAGCTACCTTTACAGATACACATTTTTCCTCATATATAACCTAAATCTCCCTTGCTGCAGATTAAGCCCATTACTTTTTGTCCTACCTTCAGTGGAAATGGAGAACAATTGATCACTGTCTGCTTCATAACAGCCCTTCCCATATTTGAAGACAGTCCTCCAGTCCCCCTTCAGTCTTCTTTTCTCAAGACTAAACATGACCAGTTGTTGTATTTTGTAACCTTTCCTCACAGGTCAGGTTTTCTAAACCTTTTATCTTTTTTGTTGCTCTCCTCTGGACTTTCTCCAGTTTGTCCACACCTTTCCTAAAGTGTGGTACTCAGAATTGGACACATGACTCCAACTGAGGCTTTACCAGTGCCAAGTAAAGCGGGACAATTACCTCCTGTGTCTTACATACACTCCTGCTAGTACACTTCAGAATATTAGCCCTTTTTGCAACTGTATCTCATTGTTGACTTTCATTCAATTTGTGATCCACTATAACCCCCAGATCCTTTTCAGCAGTATGGCCGCCTTGCCATATATTCCTGATTTTGTAGTGGTGTGTCTGATTTTTCCTTTCTAAGCTGAAGTACTTGGTGGCTGTCTCTATTGAATTTCATCTTGTTGAATTGAGACCAATTTTCCAATTTGTCAACTTTGTGTTGAATTCTAATCCTGTACTCCAAAGTGCTTGCAACCCCTCCCAGCTTGGTGTCCTTTGCAGATTTTATAAGCGTACACATGTAGGCTCTGAATCAGGAAATCACTTAAGCATGTGCTCAAGTCCCATAGGCCTGGTCTACACTACGGGATTAGGTCGAATTTAGCCACGTGAGGTCAATTTTAAAATGACTGCGTCCACACAACCAACCCTGTTCCGTCGACTTAAAGGGCTCTTAAAATCGCCTTCAGTACTCCTCCCCAGCGAGGGAAGTAGCGCTAAAATCGACCTTGCTGGGTCGAATTTGGGGTAGTGCGGACGCAAATCGATGGTATTGGCCTCTGGGAGCTATCCCAGGGTGCTCCATTGTGACCGCTCTGGACAGCACTTTGAACTCTGATGCACTAGCCAGGTACACAGGAAAAGCCCTGGGAACTTTTGAATTTCATTTCCTGTTTGATCAGCTGAATGCCATTCTAGGAAGAGACCCTACCACTACCCCACCACTGTCCGTGGACACCTGCAAGGGGGGAGTCTCACTCAACAGGGAGGAGGATTTTGTGGATGAGGAAGAGGAGGAGGAGGAGGAGAATGCGCAGCAGGCAAGCGGTGAATCTGTTGTCCCCGGCAACCAGGACTTTTTCATCACCCTGGAGCCAATACCCTCTGAAGGAGGGATCCCCGACCCTGAAGCTGGAGAAGGCACCTCTGGTGAGTGCACATTTGTAACTACAGTACAGGGTTTAAAAGCAATAGTGTTTAATGTTTGATTTGCCCTGATTCTATAAAATCAACCTAATTTCGTAGTGTAGACATACCCATAGAAGTTAAGCGTGTGCTTTGCTGACTTGTGGCCCTGGCTCATAACTGGTCTGCTCTAAAATTCCTGAGGTCTCCCTCTGCAGTAACACAATGATCGAAGATACCATTGCAAATGCACACACAAGATTATCCGTATTTTGAATGAGGAAATCATATAGCAGCTATGGGTGTGAACTCCACATTAGATCACTGTATTTCTGCGCGGGGTCCAGTTCCCAGGGAGACTGCAAGGCTGTTGGTGCAGAACAGAATTATTTTGAAGGCAAGAGTTTACACAGCTTAAACTTTGAACTCTTGTGTTAAACATCCAATATCCCAGCTTTAAATTGGTTGGCTTTCCATTCCTTCAGGCCAGGGTCTGTGCAGGTTCTTTTACGTAAACAAGCTGACAGATGCAAAACTTGATTATCAGGACGCTCAGCATTCCTGTCATTCCAGAGATGCCTATGAGAGCTCAATCAGGACCAAAGGGGGACTATTTCAGGGAAACACATAAACATCTCCCTCTTCAGGGCAGACCTACCTAGCTACCGGTGGATTTGTATCAGTATTAAACTCCCTTACCTCCTCAATGACTCCTTCAAGACCCTAATGGATTGTCAGGCCATGCCATTCCCCTTCCCATAATACTTCCAGGGGAGAGAGGATGGATGGGAGTTTATTAGAAGCCCAGCCACTTGGCCCCTTAATCAGCGAGGCCGGGGATAGCTGTCACTTGCACAGGGCAATGTACCCTTTCCCAAGGCAGAGCAAGATGCCTACATTGTGCTTTCAGAAGTTCTGCGGGCCCAGCTTGAAGAGTTCAGAATGAGGATCCAAGCCAATGTGTCTCGCATAACAATACAGTGAGCTATAATGAGATTGCCAGACAATGTACAGTGTGATCAGCTTGTACTACTAAGATATGCATTTTCGCAAGATGATTATTAGCAAAGCTCCTATGAAAAATTTCAGTTTATTCACCAAAAGATGCAGTTTGGGGTCGACTTGAAACCAGTGGTGAATTCAGATCAAATTTGGCTAGTGGTTTTGGCTGGAAGAAATAAAAAAAACGGACATTTTTGAAAAAGTCAAAATATTTCCTTTTGACATTTTCATAAAGAAATGTTTTGACTTTTTGTTTCAAAATGTTTCATTTTGAAATTTAGCTAGGTTTCTTTTAAAACAAACAAAAAAGGGTTTAAAAACACTCAAAATAAAACAAAACAAAAATTAAAAAAATGTGTTTGACTCAAAGTGAAATAGTTTAAGGTTTTTATTTTGTCAAGAAAAATAAAAAAAATTCTCTTCCAATTCAAATCTAAATAATTTTAAAAAAATGTTTTGGTTGGGCCACCAAATTGAAAAATCAATTATTCGTGCCACACTGATGATTAGTTATTAGAAACTTTAGGAGATTCCATTAAGGGACAGGACGGCCAAGGGGGGATGTGTGAGACTTGTGTGTGGGGGGTGGGTTGGCTTTCACTTCTGTTTTATTAGTTAAAATTCCAGCTCCAGCTGATAGGGATTGAGAATCTTTGCACGCTGCCTGACAGGTATTCAGCTGCTATTTGAAGACGGTTGGCAGCCTTTCCAGTGCCTGATGGGTGGCTACTGCTGATGGCAGCCGTGTTCCTCTGACTCGATAGGAAAAGGCGTTTGGTTTTGGAGTGACAGGGCCAGCATTCTAAATCTTGACTCTCCTCCCTCTGTGAGTGCAATTTTTATATAGCAGTTGGTTTTGGCTGCATGTGGATTTTTTTGCAATGGTCACCTCAAGCACCACCATCAAAGTCATCCTGCTTGGCACCACAGACCAAGGACTGAATGGGCATGGATACTGACCTCCGGTTTCAATTTTTAGAGGCGGTCACTCCCGGGAGGAGAGACATTGCTAAGGACGTGTGGGGAAGCTTTTAGTGTCGTTGCCTGCGTTATACATGGAGCTTGGCTCTCTTCTGATCCAGCACCTTTCATCACCACTAGCTTCACTTATGTTTAAAATACTGTCCGGCTCTCAGGTAGCACTTTCTAGCTCTAGAAATCAGAGCACTTCACAGCAAAAGGTAGCTATCTCACTATCCCCGTTTTAGAGACAGGGGAGGGGGAAATGAGGCATCTGAGGTGGTGACCTGTCAAAGATGTTCTAACAAATCACTTGCAGAACCAGGCTAGAACCCGGGTCTCCTGTCTTGCCCCATCGGGTAGTTATTGACTGATTGGATAATTTTGGCTTATGCAGAATCGGACCAAAAATATATTACAAAAATTACTCTTTTAAGCAATATTACTTTATCCTTCTGATATACAACTGTGAACCCACCAGCTATTGGCTTCTCCTCTTCCTGTGCTATACAATGCCATTGAAACTTCTATTCTTATTCATATATCTCCTGCTGCACTTATGCTCATCAAATCATAGAAAGGTACGTCTGGAAGGCACCTTAAGTGGTCCTCAAGCCCAGGCCCCTGTGCTGAGGCAGAACCAAATAAACCTAGACCATCCTTGACAGGTATTTGACCCAACTAACTCATGCTTTATTTGCTGTGATTGCTGCAGCGTGATACATACGGTGCAGGTAATCTTCTGGGTGTTGTAAACTGAAAATTGGGATGAAGGATCTGCTTGGGGGGAAAAAATCTAACCCTTTTACACGCCCAACCACTGTTCCTCACCTGATTCTTAAATCAGCAAAGAAAACAAGTCAGACAGTCAGCTGCTATGCATCTTAAAGTCCATATTAGGCATCAAATAGCTTACTACGTTTTAAAAAAAGGAATAGACATTTATTTGAATCAGAAGAGCATCTACAGTTACACTAGCTAGAATAATAACGCAGGGGCTATCAGTTCTCCCTCAGGAAATAACTGATCACTAGCTTAAGCCACAGAGGCATATTGTAGTGCATAATTTAGGGCATTATGGGAGAGTTTTACATTCAGCGCTGACTATTGTCAGAAACTGGATACGGGACTCGATGGTATTTCCATATATGGCAATTGCCTTATTCTGTCCTCAATACAATATTATGGTCTGGTTTCATGGTAGGAAATGTCAACTGGACACTGCCTAGTGCACAGAACACTGGACTGGCACTCAGGAGAGATGGGTTCTACTCCTGGCTCTCCTGCTGGATAACCTTGGGCAAGTCACTTCAACTCTGTGCGCCTCCATTTCTCCCCTCTGTAAAATGGGAATAATTATACTGACCTCTTTTGATCTGCGGATGAAAAGCACGGTATAAGAGTGAGGTGGTTTTGATGATGATGATGATATCTAGCTCTTTCAGATATTGTCTACTGCGCATGCAAAACCTTTTGGTCTTGGGATTTTGACTAAAATTAGAGGAAGAAAACTGAGCAAAACCATTCTGTCTCCAAAAAGACTCTAAGCTCAGTGGGGAAAACCATCATTCAGAGTCTCTCTTTCATATAAGACTGAGGATTTGGATAGAGTCTTGATACATAATACTGGTGTTTTAATACATTTTGGTACCTCACTGTAAATTCTTGATCTAATGACAGAATTATACCATGTGTTCATGTAGCCAATAACTGCCTTTGTCTGCGCATTATAGAATTTTCGAGTAGCAAGGGAGTTGCATTTCTGTTTTGGAAAAGTATTTTCCATTCCAGTGGATAAAGAGTACGTGTCTCTTGTAGCTTTAATGGCATTACAGTCTGCACAATATGGTGCACTGAGCTGAATGAGGACAGTTCATTCTACTTCTCCACGGAGTTTCAGTGTATTGGTCTTGGGAGCAGCTCTCTCAGATGTACAGAGTAATTCAGGGCCCCTAGGTCACTGCCTAGGTCACTGCCAGGGATCAGTAGTTGGAGACGTCTATGCCAGGTCCTTTTTTGCTTGTGAAGAACACTTTCCAGATTTGACTCAGTGCTATGTTTACACCAGCGTTTTTAAGTCTTGAGTTAATTGCCAGTTAATTTGCGGTAGTTGACATATTTGTGTGGACACTCCCCAAATATTTTGCTCCAGGCTACAGCTGTTCGGTTGAGCCCCAGGGTGCAAAGCGCAATCGATTAATATTTTATCCTGAGTTAATTTAACACGAATTGGCAATCGGTTAAGTCAAGAGTAAAAAGTTTAGCAAAGACAAATCTAAGGTGTCCTCCTGAGTCTACAGACAGGGAGACTAAGAAATAGCCCTGAGAAAGGTGTGAACTCTAATTGTTATAATGGAACATTTACTCTGAAATCTAATGCTGGTGGTTTAAGGGCTTGCAATGATCATTTTACCAAAACTATTCAGTTACTCTGGGATTGTGGCTGGGTCTTGTGACCCAAAGTGAGCAGCCAGCAGCAAAACGGTTGCTATTTCTGTGGGTGACTCAGCAAAACTGGCAGTCGCTCCCAGTACCAGCCTAAGGCAGCAGAACGCCTCAGGCAGAGCTCACCATAGGTGCAGGTGATGTTTTGCATCAACGCAGTGTTAAACCTGGAAACGCAGAGTATCATGTGTCCTTCTCAATTTCAGGCGCCAAAATCCAATGCCTAGTTGTAGCATTTCTAGCTGTATCAATATGATAGTTTCTTACATCACCTCCATTTTTCAAAGAGCTAATGAGCAGTGTACGTAAAGTAAGCTGGCTGAGTCTTCTAGGTGCTAGAATATTAAATAGCAGGGGACCTGTGTTCTGCTGAGGCTTTTCCATTTTACTGGGGAGAGGGAGAAGGGAAGTTCGGCCAGTGAGCAGACTGCGTGAGTGCTGCGACTTCAGAATTAAATGCAGTTGCCATAGAAATATTAATTGGGACCAAAACCTGGAGATGACGCTTCAGAGGAGTATGGAACATTACACAGAAAGGCAGCATGAAAACATAACGGACGTCGGTGACTATTTGATATACATTGTCAGGTAGCTGTGCTGGAGGAGATTTCCATAGAAAAGGGCCACATGCTGAGAAACATCTGGGTTGGGGGGCGGGGCATCCTCCAATGCTGGTGAGGTCATTAGAAATTGAAGATGCTTGGGTACCTCACAGTAGAGATCCTGCAGCTGTCAGTAATGTACTGTCTCCTATGTATGGCACGGAGAAACCTGGCAGCTTGGGTTTGCAGGGCTTTTGCAGGTTCAGTTTGCCTGGATTGGCAGCCTCTGAATTTTATTCCATAGATTCATAGATATTAAGGTCAGAAGGGACCATCATGATCATCTAGTCCGTCCTCCTGCACAACGCAGGCCACAGAATCTCACCCACCCACTCCTGCCAAAAACCTCTCACCTATGTCTGAGCTACTGAAGTCCTCAAATCGTGGTTTAAAGACTTCAAGGTGCAGAGTGTTTCAATGTGGAGTTTGGGGGCAGGCCCATCTCTGGTAAAATCTGTGGCAAACCATGTGTTTTGGGTCCCACCTGAAACCATGACTTGGTCCAGGTTCTCTGGCTTGAACTAGCTTTACCAACAAACCAAAGTAGACTGTTTAGTAATTTGACATGGCTTTCTCTTCTGTTGGTGGCACAGCTACAGCTGGTAGTAGTAGTCAGTAATAATAATAATTAATAATAAAGTTGGAGGGGCAGGAGGTTCGATGGAAATTTTTGGCAAAAATTCAAAAACTAAACGTTGCAATTTGGAAATGTTGCTGTGGTGCTTCATGGGAGTTGTAGTTTGGATGTCCTGTGCCCCCATTCTTCTGTATAGACCGGTCTCCCTGGTCAGACTTCATCTCCTATGATAAACCTGAGGCTCCTCTCTCGTAGAAGGGAAGTCGTGGGTCATGGGAGTCCCTGGCAGTGGTGCATTATGGGAGGTGTAATCTCGCTGGGGAGCCTGCTTCACAGAAGAGAATGAGGGCATGCGACAATTGAACTACTACTCCCATGAGGAACCTCAGCAGTTTTTCCGACTCAAAAAACTGGAAATTTCAGCAGAAAGAAGACTTTCCGCATAACACTTCAGTGGGAAATGGAGGTTTTCAATTAAATGAAGAACAGCTTTGCCAGAAGACTTTCAGCCAGCCGTAGGCGTAACAGTTGGGGGAATTGCTGCACGTCAGATCCTGGACCTGAGCTGGTGGACAATCACGAGCCTTGGTGACAGACATTACAGGATCGGCGCATGAGGGGCATCAGCGGTGAAGCAGGCTCCTCACTCTGCCCTTACACATGACATGACAGCAGCCAGTGGTGGTGAGGAACAGAGCAGAGCTTGCGGGAATAAGCAGCTGCCTAAGTGATCTTTCCATTTAAGAGGAGGGAGAGCACAATGAAGTCTTATTTTTCCCACAAACCACCTCCCACCTCCCACTGTGTTATGCTCTAAAGTTAATTGCAAATGAGTAGATGCAAATAGCTTATTTTGACGTCCTTTAAACAGTACTTCATTGATTTTTTTTCCCTTTTTTCCTTTTTTTTTTTTTTTTTTTTGAGAGGCAAGCCTGTATCTCTTGGAAAATAGCAATTATTTCTGTAATTCCCTAGAATTAGTGGATTTAGTTGAATGGGTAAAATCTGAAGCAAAATGCTGATTAGAGATATACTTGAGTTTGAAGCATCAAACTCATTGTAGGAGAATGTCAAGCATTCCCTCACGCTCTGTCTTCTGGGCCTAATCATTGTTTTCTAATATGTTATTCTCATTACAGCTTGGACTGTCTCCTGCCATGCTCTTTAATGCAGCGTCAAGGAAATCCTGCTTTCTGAGCTGTGGCTTCTGTGGATCAAAAGTTGCATGGCCTGGCTGGAAGCTGTCTGTGCAATGTTTCCTTTTTTAATTGCATACCTGTGATTATAGTGCTAGCTTCTCCCATGTTCCACCTGGTTTTCAAGCAACAGTGCAGTCAAGGGTAAACACTGGTAAGAGGGTTTACCCACTTCTCATTTGGGGGAAATGGAGTTTAGGTTAGTTTACCCACTTCTTTTCTTTTCTTTTCTTTTCTTTTCTTTTCTTTTCTTTTCTTTTCTTTTCTTTTCTTTTCTTTTCTTTACCACTGCACCACTGTTTTCAAGCAGTTTAGAAATGATCAGGAAGACACACATTCATTGGTGCTCCATGTGGCTAATCCGGGTGGAGCAGCCTATATGTTGGCCATCAATTCTCAGGATTTCTGGATGAGATCCAAAGCCTGTTGAAGTCAGCAGGGATCAGGCCCTCTGTGCTCAAGGAGCAGGAAGGGTCCTTAGCCCTCCAATGTCTTCTAAGGAAAAGCTGAAAAAGGAAATAAAAATATTTTCCATTAGACTTGATCTATCGGAAGGGCACTGGCCTGGGATCCCGGAGGACTGGGTTCTAGTCCTCGTTCTGCCACTGACCTGCATGTGACTTTGAGCAAGTCACTTCCCCTCTCACCTGTTGTGTCTCAGGTCTATTTAGATTGTAAGCTCTTTGGGGCAGGGACTCTCCCTATGTGTTTAGCACGACTGGGCCCCAATCTCAGCAGGAGCTTCCAGGCACTATGGAGACACAAATAACCATGAGGATAGACTCCTGCTGTCTGAGACTCATATGTCACCCTTCCATTACCAGTGCCAAGCACAGTCACCCACTCCAAATGTTGCAACTTATGTTCCTCCACCCCAAAAGCAGTGGTCAGGAGCCTTACATCCATTATGACCCTTCCTAGGGCTCTAGGGTGTGGGTGGTAGAAGAGGCAGAGCTGTTTGCCCTGTTTCCTTTTAGCCATTGAGTGGAAGGGAAGTCAAAACATTAGCAAGCACCATACATCCCAGCCTTCCACAAGACACAGGCTGCTTGGGCTGCTAAGTGAGAGCAGGGCTCTGTAACTGCATGCTCTGCTCCCCCTCCAATTACTGCCAACAGGCAGAGAGGCTGTAAAAGCATTCACCAGCATTAAGCATGAATGCTAGCCTTTGCCACTGGGATATCATGCTCTGCCTTTCATCAGGGGGAAGTCTAGGATGACTGTGTGTTGTTAAACGCGTGCATATTGTAAATACAGATGTTGGTCTCTTCCTCTTCAGGAATAATTGCATACATCTGCTTGCGTCTGCCAAAATAACCTCCCAGAGTTACAATCTGAAAATTTTAGAGTAGCAGCCGTGTTAGTCTGTATCCGCAAAAAAGGAGTACTTGCGGCACCTTAGAGACTAACAAATTTATTTGAGCATAAGCTTTCATGAGCTACAGCTCACTTCATCGGATGCGTTCAGAAGTCCACTGAATGCATCCAGTGAAGTGAGCTGTAGCTCACGAAAGCTTATGCTCAAATAAATTTGTTAGTCTCTAAGGTGCCATAAGTACTCCTTTTCTTAATCTGAAAATTGTTTGGTTTTAATTGTTTTATACCCATTACAAATGTAAGAGAGAACCTTTCCCCACAAACGTGAGCTGTCCCTCTGTTCATGTTAGCCATGGACTAGAACCAGAACTTTGAATCTAATTCCCCTGAGACTTCAGGGAAATTCAGCATTGCATCAAAATTCACAGCTCCAGGATGAAACAACTAGATAACAGCATTCCCAGCTCTGATCCCAACCCAAACTCCCACAAACTATGGTGAAGTCTGGATCTGAACATTGTGGTTCTGACCCAGCTATATAAGACGGATCTCAGCTGGAAAACTGGATTTTAGGAACAACCTCAGCCTTGGGGGAAGTTTTGGATCTGAATCTGCATTTCCTGAGTTGAACCCATTTCTAGTGCATGTGTTTGTGTTTTCAAGTCTCTCTGCTTTGTACTTCAGATAAGAGAAGCTGCCGTCTGTACCATATGGTACTGAAGTTACTCTGGCACTGAGCATTTCTCGTGTATTGAGAACCATGCAAACAACCTCTCCAAGTCCTTCAGTAAATACAGGCCAGGATACAGATCAGCCTTGCCCTAGGAAGGCTATATTTGTTCACCAGTTTCCTTTCCTTCCCCCTTTCATTATCCAGGTTGTGTCCTTCCTTCCCCGCCCCCCATACTGCCAGGAATTGCCCCTTTACTTTTTATTCCCCACCACCACCCCCATTTCCACACCTTTGGGCTTTTCCACACCCCCTGATGCCTCTTGCATGCATCCAATGAAACGCTCCCATCCCTCACCCTTGGGATCTATTTCATGCTTCCAGGAAGCAGATTCCCCAGGAAACCCTTGAAAGCCAAGTACAATTTTTGCGTCTCTCTCTTTAGCCAGCTGTTTCTCTGCTTATAGAAAGGAGGGGGTGGTGACATCTGCCTGCCTTTGCAAAGCACTTCTGAGGAAAACCACCATGTGCATACAAAATATTTACCATCTTTATTACTCAGAGAGAGGCCAATTAAGATGGATGATTTATGTGGCTGAGATCCCGGGGAGGCCGCCTGCATCCTTCCGAGCAAAGAGAGAGCAGGGTGTTGCTTTGCTCCGTGCTGCTGCTGATAGAGTGGTGTTGACATTCTCCAGTGACAGTCCCATCTAGCCAATCTCCATGAGGATGCTGGTGGCAATGACGGAGCTGCCAGCTCCAGTGCAGATGTGAAGAGTGCCCGTAGTGGCTGCCACTGAGGTGAGCGGATACTGATCCCTGCCCTGTGACAGGGGGATGGACCTCGTGACTGGGGCCAGGGAATAAAAGTCACGCTCCTGCTGGTTCTCTTGTGGGTTACAACATCCACTGTTGGTGATGGAGAAGGGAAAGGTGGCATGCGAGACGATGGGCTTGTCCACATGGCGCGGCAATGCACACTAGAGGAGTGTGGATTCCAAAGCGCATCCAGGTGTTGCACACTAACTGGCCCGTGTAGGCCCTGCTGGAGTGCACTGAAAGTTCCCTCCCATCGCACCTGCCAAGAATGGTTTTGAAGGAGTGAGTGGGACATCTTCTCATTTGAGTATTAAAAGCAGGATGATTCTCAACAAAAGGATCCCATAGTAGGCGACAGCTCTTCCCATTCTTTTTCCACTCCGACCTTTTTACAAGGCTTCACCATTTCTATCCAGTGCAGACAGAAGAAAGGAACTTGCTCTGCCAGAACAAGTCTCAGAGCCCCAGCTGTCCCCTTCAGGAGGCCCAGAGGGGCTCCTGCCCTGGCCTGCTCCAGCTAAAACAATAATCCCAGCCACGAAGGTCACTCATTTTTCAGGAGTTCACGGAGGGATTATTCACACTGTTATCTGCTTTGCAGTTACAGGGCAGGTTGTGATAACATGTCTAAAGTTCACCTTCTGTGACGTCCCAGCGCACCCACCTAATGAAAAAACTAACTGCCTTGCTTCGACGTAAACTCTTTCCAAGTATAAACCTCGGGCTCTTTTTGCAAAGTGTAGATCAAGGCCCAGTTCTTCAGATACTTGTTTGCACTGAAGGGATTGGGGCACTTGAGTCTTGCGGGGAGGGGGGAGGGGAGAATAGAAAATCCTGTGGCATTTTTAATATACTGCTAATTTAACCCAATTGTGATAATCACTGACTTGCTCAGATGAAACAGAAGATAAACCTTAGATATTTTTTTCCAGGATACTGGCGGTAAATTTTGAACTAGATATTCAATTACTTAATTTTTTAAACAGTTTTTGATGAGAAAAGCATACTGCCTCCTTTATAAAGAGAGATTTATTAGGGATAGGCAACGACTGTACCTCAGAGCTCAATCATCCACTGTTTCTTTCAAGGGGTGATTCAATTACTTTAAGATATGTTGCCTGAAAGAACAAACAGGGCTCTGTTACCCCTCAAGTTAATGAAGTTCCTTTAGTGGTTTTTGTGGGTTAATAATTTTCAGTGACGCTGCCTTCTGTTTTATTGTTTCATCCTTCTCAAGAAGGCTCGCTCAAATAAGAAAGAGTAAAAAGTGCTATTCATTTTCTGGGCTTAGTGCAGTATAAAAGGGCCAAGTCTTTGCATGTGTAACTTTTACAGGAAAAGTTCTTTAAAACCCATCCCACTTTAAGGCATTTGCTGAAGCTGTGGCTGGTTGAATAATGGGGAAAAAAACAGAATTAGTGAATGTTTTCACTGCTTAAAAGGACCGCATTGGTTTATTGTTCTCTGGTGGAGTTGTTGAGTTTGTTCTTCAGGTATTTTGGACCAGGTATTCAGGACAATATTAGTGACTCCTCCTGGAAATGTCACTGATTTCTCTGTACCCATCAAAGCAGACGGCATCAGCTTTCAGTGAGTATGGCCACATGCCAGATTCACCTGCCCAAGGAGAGAGATTTGCACACTGTGGTACTTAATCAGACAGCCAGGTTAAATTTCCCATTATCTAAATCTGAACCCACTAGTTTATCCAGTACTGTGCGTCACTTCAAAGACAACAGTAAAAATTTACAGTCCTCTGCACATCACTCTGAATAAATATATAATGCCCTTTCTTCCTAGGCAGTAATGATTAATAAATTGTTCCAGGAGATAAAACAATGAGATCAGGACTCAAAGGTTAAACCCGAATGAGGACATCTTTCTCACATACGCAGCATCTGTAGCACCTTCAGCATGACTCACAGATGGTAAGTCATTAGCATCGTTTAGAGGCAGGTGTTAAAACTTTTCCTCCATCTGAGGAACAAAGTGCTGCATTAGGGAAATGAATGACAACTCGGAGCAACAAGTGTTAGGTATGATTTTTTCATTAACTATTTTCATCAACTCTTCTCTTGCGAAGTGCCTGATCCGATGCCCAGTGAAGCCAGTAGGATTGTCAGTGGATTTGGATCAGGGCTTAATTGAGAATCTGGTCTTTATGGAAGCCAGTGGCTGTGTCCTTAGAGCTCTCCTGTTGCACTACTGGGTTAGCAATGGTGTCTGTGCTACTATAGATGGACCATGGTTGGACTGTACCATCTTGGTTTATCCTAGCACTTCCACCACTCCTATGACCCATAGAGCAGCTCTGGTGGGAGTCTGAGAAACAAGCTAGTGAGCTAGCCAATCTGTTAGGAGGATTAAGGACAAACACATTAAAAGTGTCTCGGAGCAATTCCATGAGTCATTCAAAGTGAGAAGAGCCCCAGTTTATTTCAGAGTGAATTTGTCTAGTTTCGTTTGTGGATTGTTTGTGGTGTGACGTTTTTAATGTCTCTGCTCCTAATCATGCTGGTTTGTCAGCAACACCTTACACTGCTGTCTCACCTTTCACCCAAGGAGTCCAAAGTGTTTAACAGACACCAAAGGAAACTCACAACACTCCTGCAAGGTAGGGTCAGTATTGTTATCACTCTCTGTGAGAGGGAACCGCAGGGAGTTGGCCAAGATCACTTAGCTCGTTGGTGGCAGACCTAGGAATAGAAACTAGGTTCCTGCTTTTTGCTCCACATTGTCATCAGGTGGGCTCTTCACAGGCACACAGTAGCTTGCAGAATCGGGGCCTCAGAATCCTGCCTTTCAGTTTTTGTGCAAAACAGCAGACCACACTTACTTCAACCCTGCACAATTTTAGTCAGCTGGACTTTTGTACCTGCCTTCAATGGGAACAGGACAAAGGCACAAATATCAGTGCAGATGACTGATGCTTAGATCCTGTGAACTTGCTCCTAGCAAGTAAAGATGGGTTGTACATGGATCCCCAGCAGAAATAACACAACAGGTTGCTGCTGACCAACCCAGTCATCTCTGTCAGGTAATTTGCATGTTTAGAAGGTGTCATGTGACCTGATGAAGGGTCACATGACAAGGGTTGGCATAGCATTGCCACTCCCTGCAGTTTAAAGAAAGGGGCTCCTGAACACTAGCGCAATACAAATAATAACATCTGTGAGCATATATAGATCGTTAATATAAAGAGTGCCATCTACTGGCATATAAGACTATGTAACATTATTCTTAAATTTGTAGGACAATAAAGTTGTTGTTGTGCACTCCAAATGGCTTCCAGATTACATAGGTCTTAGCAGACCTCACAAGAGACTGAAACCAGAACTGCCCAGCCCTCACTTGAAGCTAAAGGGGTGTTTAATCAGACTCTTCAAAACCATTTCTCTTAAGACCCATTTAACTCAAACGCCCAGCAAGCTGTAGGTAGCAAAGCTCTCTCTGCTAAAGACTTAACATCCCCTCCTCATTCATTTGGAAGTCTGAGAAAGCTGGTAGTTCAGTCTAATTTTGATATCAGAGTCAGTCTAGTGCTCTTGAGGATACCCCCAGCAAAACCAGAAAATCCCAGGCTTGCAATTACTAAGGTTAAAGAACCAGGTCAGACTTTTTTGTTTGTTTTGGAGAAAGCTTTATGGCCATTTTCATACCTCATAAAATAGCAGCAAAGGACACAAACAAGCCATTTTTATTCTCCTTTTGTTGTTCATCTTTAAGATCCATCAGATGGTTGATTATAAATGCAAAAGTAGAGGAGACCACTTGAACAGCTCAGGCTCTGTCCATTCTACGTGGAATATTGTATTGGAATGCCAAGCTTGCGTGTGCTGTAACCTATTGGGATAAGGACGAGATCTTCTGCACAACCTTTTAAATTGTTGTTAATCATTTGAAATTCACTGAGTACCTTTGGCACATAGACTCTTGTGTGAGGTCCTGGATTCTTTAGGAGGCTGGAAATGGAAAATCCAGCCATGTGCCCTGGAGGCTGTAGCTGCTGTGGCATGGAGAAAGTGAAATGTCAAGCTGCACTTAAAGAAAACAAGTATTGAACAAGTGAATTCTCACCCCAGCCTAAAAAAGGCAGAAGGCCCAAGACGGGGAGACTGGCTTGCTCCATTGGTGGGTGAACGTGGAGACTGGGGGAGGGCGGGACTAAAGAGCATTCTTTCTAACTTTCTGTAGCATTTTATAATCCACTTCACTATTGCTACCAACAGTGCCTGGCAAGGAATAGCTCCAGATACATTCCTGCTCTTTCAAACCAACCCTCCTCCTCCAGATTCACTCTTATTGCCTGTGGCTAAGCACAAAAAGGATGATCATGTCATGGCGTATTACTTTTCATTTGCACAGGGTTCAATCTGTGATAAAGTTAAAGGGAGGGAATGTAGCTATTCCCAGAACAAAAAGTCATCTGTTTTCTTTCAGGGAATTTGACTCTTGTTCAATCAGTTAAGTGGAGAACAGTAAAGCTCTTTTGTCTGCCAGGGGACGGCAGGAGAAAAGAGGAAGGGCTTTTTTGTGAGATAACTGGTTTCATATGATCACCTAAAAGCCTAAAATCAGTTTGAACACTTTAAAAAGTAATATAAACTGTCATTTTTAGTGGATCTTGTGTAATTGATTTATTATTTGTGATTTTTTTTTAAACCCTGATCTTGGAAACAAACACCAGGTTTCTGGGTATACTGGAATCTGCAAACCAACTATGGTTTTCTTTTTCTTTCTTTCTTTCTTTCTTTCTTTCTTTCTTTCTTTCTTTCTTTCTTTCTTTCTTTCTTTCTTTCTTTCTTTCTTTCTTTCTTTCTTTCTTGTATTCAACTGTGCTGCTTTCTCTGGAACTTGGGACCCAGTAGCTCAAGTTGATGAAGGTCATGTCTACACAAGTGAGTTTACAGTGGCATAGCTGTACCGATGCAGCTGGGCTGCTGTAAGATGACTCGTATACCCGCTCTGTGCCGACGGGAGAGAGCTCTCCCGACGACATCATAAAACCACCATCTCAAAGAGCATTGGTAGCTATGTTGGTGAGAGAAGCTCTCCTGCTGACAGAGTGCTGTACTCACTGCCACTTATGCCGGCAAAATTTATGTCGCTCAGAGGAGTGTTTTTTTCACACACCCCTGAGCGACATAAGTTTTGCCAACCTAACTGGTAGTGTAGACATGGCCTATACAGTGGAACAAACAAATTTGGCAGTTCGGTCATTTGAGCGCCAACGTGAAAAACATTCCCATTGTGTAGGATTTACTCATTAAAAAGCCATGTTGCCGAAAGGCTGATGTGCAGATTGTTCATGGAATACCAGGGATGGTTTGCTCTCTAAAGCAGAAGTTCCGCAAATTGTGGTCCATGGGTCACTGGGGTCTGGAGAGTGATTGCTGGTGGTCTGCAGAGAGCTGGTTGATTTCATGGTGCTGAGTCTGCCTTGCCTTTTGGTGCTAACTTGCATTAAAAGAAGATAAAAATGCATTACGCCCTCTCCTGATGTGACAGCAATTGCTGGAGAAGTATCTGCCACAGGAATGTTACAGAGCTGTGAATGAAAGTGAGATACCACCGAGTGATGGGTGAACTTCAGGAAGTCCAATTTAGGTTAGCACTAGTGAAAACCTGGGATCTGAACGCCTAGTTTGGGTATATAAACCTGGGTCTAGATCTAAATTTTGCAACCCAAACCCATCTCCAGGTCAGATTCTTATGTAGGACCCTTATCTGCACTACCTGAATGTCTGATCCACTTGCACAACTCAACTGGAAACCTCATGAGAGCAGTTCTGCCCTCAAGATTTCCAGAACTTCTGGTAAGACTAGATCTAGGGGAAGAATTGGGATTGGTCAGGTCAGTTCTCCAAAGCGTAGGTGTCTGCGCAGGAAACTTCCGTGAATGCTACTGGGAGTTACACAAAAAAGCAGTGGGAATAGAAACCCCATAAAGGATGAGCAGACCTGGCCTGCCGGTTTAGGGTATGTCTACCCTGCAGCTGGGTGTATGAATGGCAGCCCGTGGACATCGATGCGGGCTGGCTGTATTCCAGCGAACTTGCTCAACACAGAAGCGAGGGTGCTGTGCAGCTAGGGCCCGAAGGGTTTGTGCAACCCACGCTGAAGCACGTGCTGCAGCATCCTCGCTCCGATTTCTAGCCAAGTAGCTCACGTGGGGTGTGTCTCCACACACAGGCTGCCATTCAGGCCCTCCGCTGCAATGGAGACGTAGCCAGAAGATACAGTACTGGGGCGGGGCAGAGCTTTGAAATGATATCTTTGCCGAATCCTCATTTCAGGGGTGTTCTGGTATGTCTCTAAGTTGCATAAGTAATAAAGCCTACTACTTGCTGTAAAGGCACTTGTGAATAACGTGTACCAATGCATTACCCAGACACACTCCTCCCTCCCTCGGGGGGGAAAACCTGCTCCCAAACATCCCTTCATTTAGCCTTTACTCCGCCCTCTCTTCTACTCCAGGTCTTCACCCAAGAAAGGCTGGAAGTGGATCCCTCCAGGATTGCTATGGGCTAGTGACCCCTCGGAGATAAAGCACGTTGCCCCTGCCTTGCTCCCAAGTCCTTCCCGTGAGCCGCACTATCCCCCGTGTTACAGGCTTTTGGCACTAAGGCTACGTCTCCATTGCAGCGGAGGGCCTGAATGGCAGCCTGCGTGTGGAGACACACCCCACGTGAGCTACTTGGCTAGAAATCGGAGCGAGGATGCTGCAGCACGTGCTTCAGCGTGGGTTGCGCAAACCCTTCGGGCCCTAGCTGCACAGCACCCTCGCTTCTGTGTTGAGCAAGTTCGCTGGAATACAGCCAGCCCGCATCGATGTCCACGGGCTGCCATTCATACACCCAGCTGCAGGGTAGACATACCCTAAACCGGCAGGCCAGGTCTGCTCATCCTTTATGGGGTTTCTATTCCCACTGCTTTTTTGTGTAACTCCCAGTAGCATTCACGGAAGTTTCCTGCGCAGACACCTACGCTTTGGAGAACTGACCTGACCAATCCCAATTCTTCCCCTCGATCTAGTCTTACCGGAAGTTCTGGAAATCTTGAGGGCAGAACTGCTCTCATGAGGTTTCCAGTTGAGTTGTGCAAGTGGATCAGACATTCAGGTAGTGCAGATAAGGGTCCTACATAAGAATCTGACCTGGAGATGGGTTTGGGTTGCAAAATTTAGATCTAGACCCAGGTTTATATACCCTGTGTATATAATGTCTTCTACAGTTTCCACAGTATGCATCCGATGAAGTGAGCTGTAGCTCACGAAAGCTCATGCTCAGATAAATTGGTTAGTCTCTAAGGTGCCACAAGTACTCCTTTTCTTTTTGCGAATACAGACTAACACGGCTGTTACTCTGAAATCTGGCAATCTAATGGCACCAAGAAACCAGCTTGTTTAGGCAGGTTGGGCCAAGTTCTGCCCTTGGCGGAAATCATTGCGGTTTGCATGGTTATCATCGATGGCAAATTTTTGTTCCACTTTGTTTTCCATGCAATGTTGTTGGTTTTTTTTAATATTCTTTTTAAGGCACAGGCTAAGCCATGGTATAATTTAACCTGCTGCTGCATTCAATGGTAGGCCTTGTCCTCCTCCCCTAGTGCATTTTTTTGAATTGCAGAAGCCACATGCCGAGGTGTGGTTGATATTTTTGAAGCAGCTGGCAGACTCCACAAGGTAATTATGCTCTCAGGTCTCAAGTAGCCTGTAGTTCTGTGACACGCAGAAAATGCTGATGAGATGTCTAGTCTGCCTTCTCCTGCTTAGCATCATTTTCCTTTGACTTATTGATTCTTTGCAACTCGCTCCCTTGCTAGGGGAAGGCAGTATGGTCTAGTGGACTGGGCACTGGCTGAGGAGTGGGGACACCTGGGTTCTGTTCCAGGCTCTGCCACTGACTGCTGTGGGGTCTTGGGCAAGTCACTTCACCTCTCCAGGCCTGTTTCCTCTCCCACTCCTTGTCTGCCTTGTCTATTTAGAATGCAATCTCTGTGGGGCAAGGACTGCCTCTCGCTGCATTTGTACAGCACCTAGCGCAATGGGGCCCTGAATTCAGGTGGGGGATTGAGGCACTACTATGCCATAAATAATAGTACTGATCTGCAATTTTATTGCATCTTTCACAGGCTATTTTCCCCCAGTACTTTTAGAGATAAAGGGTTGTCCCATCCCTGCTGAATGCCTTTTGTGCCATCTGAGAGACAGCTCTAAAACAACTCTTTCCCTGGGAGCTATAAAGTGGGTCCATTCTTTCTGCAAGGCCTTCAGTCCCAGCTCACCGCTAAAGTACACCCAGTCCCTGTTGTCGTCCTGATAGGAAGAGAGCGCAGGGGACTGGGAGCTGGGACTCTGCCGAGCTAATCCCAACTCTACAGTGCAGCCGTGGGCAAGTCACTTGGCTTCTCTTGGCCTTGTTTGCCCGTCTGTCAAGCGGGGATGCTGTGACCTCTCCCAGCCAGGGACAATGAGGGACGCATGTGGGCACTGCAGTGAGAGAGAACGGGCGGCCGCTGTGATTCTGAGGCAGAGCAGGAGGTGAATGGCACTGTGCGCCAGGGAGTGGTGCCAGGCAGCTCCCGGCTGGGCTGGGCTGGGCTGCTTCACTTGGCAGGAAGATCAAGGACAGAGGAGTGAGTGTGTGTGGGGAGGGAAGTGGTCAGGCTGGGAGGAACAGGTCGCCTGGGGCTGTAGGGCTGGGCTGGCGGAAGGGGTCTCGCGGGTGAGGAAGACACTGAATGGTGAGAGCTGTTCTTAATGTTTTATTTTTCATCTGGACAACAGTAGGTCTAATAGCTTCATGCCAGAATAGTGGTTCTGTTGTACTCTATATAGTTCTTACTATGGTGATGAGCACGGTCTATCTGAGCACCATCAGCCCTTCTCCATAATAGAACCCCTCTCCTTTTGCAATATCCGAAGGGCAGGGTGATCACAGTTCACCTGGAGACCACAGTTATGCTCACAGCACACACACAGAGAAGTTAGACAAAGAGAGACAATATGCTTGCAGCACAACACAACTTTATTTCTTGGAATTCAGGATAAGAACCCTGAAACCGAGAGAGACAAAACACGCTGCTCCCTAACACAGAGAGGCTCAGTTCATCCTACCTTACTCTAGGCTGTCTCTCTCTCTCTGCAGCGTGCCTGGTGCTAGGCCCAGATCACATCTTCCCTCCAGAGACCCCCTAGCCTCCAAGCAGAACCAAGGAAAAAACTCCAAAATGTAAAGTGAGAGCTTGTATTTAAAAACTGAGTTAAAATTACACCACCATCACACACCCCACATAGAGAACTCAGATGGCAGAATGCTACCTATCCAGCCATCTGCATCAGGGGACTTACAGTTGGCAGCTGTTCTTGCAGGTGGAGGAGGAGTGGGCTACTTGACCTGCTCTAGCTTCTAACAGCTAGTCTAACTATGGACTCTGCAATCACTGGGCTGGGGTGGCACTAAAGAAATATGATGTTCAGGACCTTTAGCGAGGAGCTTATGGAATAACAGAACAGCAGTTTCATTACCGTGCTGGAACGTTCAGATTGCTCAGTTGCCTAGTTTGGGTTTAATATAATTCAGATAACTCATGTCTATAAACACACTTGGGATTAAATGCAATTTTTGAATCATGGGCCAAATCCGGCATCCCCACCTGACTTCAGCTGGAGTTCTGGGCATACGAGGAAGGTAGGACTTGGGCTCGACTTCAGCACAAGTTCACCAACACGTCTCAGGCCACTGGAATAGGGTCTGAATGACTGTAAATTTGAGCTTGGATTTCAGAGAGGGAGAAGGACGTCTCTCTTTCTCCTTAATCGGATCTTCATGTGAATTTACATTGGCAAAAATAACACACATCAGCCATCGTCAGCACAGGATTTGACAGGAGCTGTTTGGTTTCGTAGCACAGAACAGCGGAGCAGTTTCACTGCAGTCTGCTGGGGAGGGTGATCCCAACGCTGTGTCTGTGATGCTATATAGGCAGCTCCCTGTCACAGATGGAGCTCTGCTGATGTAGTTTCCCAGGAAGCTGAGCAGGGGTTACACCCTAGATTACACACACACACATCCCCTAGATCACACACACACACACACACACAGAGATCAGGCAAATCATCTCCTAAAGCAGTGCTACTCAGTGTGGTGGTCCGCGGACCGGTGCCAGTCCGCGAGCCATCAGCTGCTGGTCTGTGAGCACATTGGGGAAAAAAATTGCCAGTCCCCCACATCAGATAGCTTGAGAAGCACTGACCTAAAGGACACAAGGCTGCTGGAACCATATGCTAAGCACCAGGGGGGGTGACAAGCGGTATCCAGGATTTCAGATGCAGGCTTTTTTTGCAATATGCTGTGAACGCCAAAAGTGGGGACCAAAATTCCCCTCGGGGTGTGAATTCTTTGGCGTGAAATGGGCCCATTTTTTCAGGTGAACGTCTCATTGCCTCCAAAAAAATACAGATCAGATCAAAGTGGCCTGTTTTTCCAGGGTGTGGGGCATCCACAATCCTGTGTAGTCAGTGCCTGCTCAGCACCCCTGAAAACCCCAGGTCTCATATTTAAAAATATTGCCCTATTTTTTCATTCCCCAGCTATCATTTGCCCCTTATTTATCTGGGTCTCCTTCCGTCCAGTCCTCGCTCTGCCCTGATTGCCTGTAGCTTTTGCCCTTCCCTCCCCCAAACTTGTACCAGTCATTGGCCTAGATGATCCTGAAAAGCTTATGCTGGTCTAGAACAGTTGTGGGATGGTTTGTCAGGTCAGTCTAAGCCTGGGTGGTAATTGGAACCTTTGCCTAGAGTCTCCAGGGCACAGGTGCTGAGAAACAAGGAGGCAAGCCCTACCCCACTCACCTTGCGGGAGATGGAAGGGGGAATTATCAACCAGCTATTGGTCAGACCCTATCCAGGTATGATGCAAATGGCCATTAATCTTCTTATGTTTAACTTTGACTTTAAAATCCCATGCAGTGCTAAGGTAAACATAAAAATGGCACACATCACCGACGAGTAATTAAAACACGCACGCACGCGAGGCAGCAGTACTGATTTCTACATTAGCATGATAATGAATGGTCTCACTAGAAGCTTGTAATTATGTTTCCTCTTTTCTTTTTTTCTTCTCTCTGAAAGGATAATTAATTATGAATAGAGCCAGAGTTTTATGCTGCCACATTTCCCCCCTCTTTTGGTTCCATTTCTGCCCTATTAAAAATGTATGAAGGAACCAGAGGTAAAGTCATTTTCCCCAGACAGTTTCTCTCTCTCTTTTTTTTTTTATTCCTATTAAATTTATAGGCACAAGAGAGAAGCAGAAGGGCACATTGGAGATTTTTTTTTGCTCAGGCTGTCTCCTCACACACAGCGCCTTACTGCCCTGGAATCCATCCCCCTTTTCAGATGCTATTTCTAAAGCAGAGTAGTTGACAGAAAACAAGGGGTAGGATTTTGCTGACCCAACAAGTGACTCTGGGCATGTCGACACGGCAAAAAAATAAACCAGGACAGCGAGTCTCAGAGCCCAGGTCTACAGGCTCACTAGGCTATCGCTATGGTGCTCAGGCTGGAGCTCAGGCTCTGGAATCCACCCCTCTCCCCAGGTGTCCGTAGGCAGACAGAACTGATGCATTAACAGGATGTAACTAGGGGTTTTCCCCTTTTTTCAAAGTGTTTAAAGCGGGAGGCATTGACCCTGATTCTCTGACGGTATTATTTACGGGAGAACCTCAGAGTTACGAACATCTCGGGAATGGAGGTTGTTCCTAACTCTGAAATGTTCGTAACTCTGAATAAAATGTTCTGGTGGTTCTTTCAAAAGTTTACAGCTGAACATTGACTTAATACAGCTTTGAAACTTTACTATGCAGAAGAAAAATCCTGCTTTTAACCATCTTAATTTAAATGAAACAAGCACAGAAACCGTTTCCTTACGTGGTCAAATCTTTTTTTTAAACTTTCCCTGTATTTGTTTAGTAGTTTGTTTAACATAGTACTATACTGTATTTGCTTTCCTTTTTTTTTGGTCTCTCGTGCTGCCTTATTGTGTACTTCTGGTTCCAAATGAGGTGTGTGGCTGAGACCAGTCATTTCGTAACTCTGGTGTAAGTAACTCTGAGGTTCTACTGTATTAGTTTATCAATTGTGCTTAGTTGATAGAGACCAAGTAAGCAGAGATTCCCATTGTGCTAGGTACTATACAAACACAGTAGCAGACAGTCCCTGCCCCAAAGAGCTTACAGTGAAAATAGACAGACGAGACAAAGGGCAGAAGAAAGGATATAATACATCAGCAAAGCAAACAATGATATAGCAGGAAATGGCATATTATTGTCATGATTATTAAGGAAAGGGAGGGGACACTGAAGTAACTGGGGTGTGGGAAGGACAGGACAGGAGAGGAAGCAGGACAGTATGTGGGGAGGTGAAGAGGGAGATTGAGGTGCGGGAACTGCCAAGGAGGGAAGGGAGAAAGGGTTGGAGCAAACAGCCATTCAGCACAGGGGAGAGGACGTCCAGTCAAAACTGTAGAAAATACTTGATTACATCAGATGAGTCCGTGGGCCCATACTTAACTGCTTCTGCAGCGGCTCTCAGGGCAAGTTCAGAATGGGCACCCAAAGGTGGCTTTAAACCATCTTTGCACTTTTTCGATCTTGGGGCTGTTCTGGCCCGCAGTGTAAATCAGAGAGGCCTGCAGGCTGCTCTAAGTTTTCCATGGCAGGACCTTACACTGGTATAACTACAGCAGAATCATTATAATTAATAAGAATTGGTAAATTTCTCTATGTAGGCAAGCACTGAATTTACAGCCATGCCAGTGAGATCAGAATCAGATGTCCTGTAAGCTTTTTGTGTGTGTTCTCATTAACCCAAACCCCCTCCACGGGGCTTGTTATTTCAAATACTGACTAAAATCCATGTGTTAAAAATTCAGAGGCCCCTCCTTGTGTGAAGAGAAACTGGTATCTTTTTGGCAAGTAATTTAGATACTTGGCTGTCACAATTTTTGGTATTGTTTTCAATTATTTCCATTTAATTTAATTTTTGTTTATTCATTGCACATGCAACTTGGACATCTCAGCTGTGAAAGTAGGTGGTAAATTTTGTTCTCATTAAAGCTTCAAGCCTTGTTACTTCCCAGGGTATACAGATACTGTGGATTTGATGAGTCACTGAGTAGATGAGCTTAAAGTTTTATTGTAGTGATTAAAAGGATTGTTCTTATGTACTGTGTCCCTTTTAAAGGTCTAATGCATTCAAAAGGCTACTGGGTGGCCATTCCTTCCAGATATAATGCTCCTAGGTATGATGCTAGAGTTTGTCTTCATACAGTTTTTGTACCCCAAGGACCATACTGGTTTAGAAACCAGTATAATTAAAGTAGTACAATTCCCTAGTGCGGACGCCTTATATTAGCAGAAGGTCATGGGCGTACACAAGTTATACCTCTACCAGTATAAGGCACCTTGATGATGACAGAACTATATTCACAGTAGGGGTTGTACCAGTTTAACTGTGTTGGTATGAAATCACACTTTTAGCCCAAGAAGTTACACCAGCACATAAACTTTGCATTGATTAGGCATGAGGGTTCCGGCTAGAACTCACCTGGTGTGCTGCTGAAGATTCTTAGCCTTCCATTAGGAGCCCTGGGATGTCAATGGGCGGTGATCGTTGGGGTCGTGATACCATCAATGACAGGGTGACAGTCTTCTTCAGCTGATTCTAATACCCAACCTCTTTCACCATTCAACGGCCTGAATCTTGATTCGCTTCCAGAACCACAGAAAAGCAAACCAATATTAGCAACTGACCTCAGTACTCAAGGGTAACCCACTGCAAAATTTCAAGCGGCACTCTGTAGTTGTTTGACCAAATTCTCTTCTGCACTGAGGTCCAACCTGGGGGTGCCGTCAGGTTGCTGGGTGTGAGTCATTAATTCTCCACCTGCCCCAGCCCTGACGCCAGGCTGCTATAACTCATCACAACCAGCTATGCCTTTGGGGACCATGTGACAGATTTGAATTGGAGGGCAGAGCTGTGCACGGGCCCACCTCCTCAACATGACCCTGACACACTCCTCCTGCCAACTTTATGCTACCTCAGGGTTCTCTACCCACTGCTTGATTCTGGTCTTTCCATGCCATGCAGAGGGTGTCAAGTGGACAGAACTAGGGCAGAGAATCTGACCAGGGAAGTGTCCTAGATCTCTAGGGTGCAGTAACATGGCTGTAAAATGTTCATTTGAAGAAAAAAAAAGGGGGAGGCATTTTGTTAATTTTCAACACATACAAAAATTATGTTTCAAAAACAGGGAAAAAATATTTCATGAACATTTTTGAAAACATTTAAATTGGTCTGGACACTAACTCCCAGATCTTTCATGGAAGTGGTTTCTGGGTCCTTCTGCAACCAGCTCTAGAAAAAATGGATCTACTCTTATGATTTATCGATTTGTATTACTGTACCACTGAAGAACTCCGGTCATTGTTCTTGGTGCTCTACAAACACAGAACAAAAAGACGATCCCTTCACCAAATAGGTTGTATAAGGGATAACCAATTGGGCCAGTCTAGCTCCAGGACGGGTTTGTCTGTCCCTAATTTCCGGTACAAGTTTTCCATTTTTTATTGCATCACCCTTTGGGTGAGTGAGACAAGTGGAGCTCCCATTGCTTCAGTGAGACAAGTGCAGCTCAGTGAGACAAGCGCAGCTCTCATTGCTTCAGTGACGGCTATCTGAGAATTTAACTCTAAGATGGGGCGGCGGGGTCTAAAAAAACCAGTTCTTACAATTCTGCCGAAGCTCCGATGCCGGGATCGCACATCTGTAAATAAAACCGGCTTCGTATCACTCCCCTCCTCGGCTGGCTGCCGTTTATACCCTCAGCCTTGTTTTATTGCAGGTGTAAATTGTTTTTCTTTTTCGAATTGTATTTATTATAACAAATGTCTCATGCAAACACAAGTGCGGGTTAGTTGGAGAGAGATGCCATTTGCAGGCAGCTTGGCACCGAGGCAGATTTATTCTCTCTCCTTTCATTCATTTGAAGCTCAAGTAATAGCTCTAACTACATCTGACTTGGAATAAATGTGGTGTTGAGAAAAACAAACCTGCATGCTGCGTGCCTCTCCCCTCTTTGTCAGCTCCAGCTAGGGTGCTCTCTATTTATTTGTTTTAAATCAGTGCCTTGTCAGTTGCAAGTTTATATGCCCTATTTATAGCATTCCAGCGTCTCCGGAGCTTTTATAGTCTAGCATAAGTAGCTCTTTCCTCTGGGCTTCCAGGGAGCCTAGCGTGAGTCTGAGCAGTGCATGCACCTCCATAATAACCCTTTTATACTTCCCCACGGAGGGAAAGCATGCCCTGCTTTTGACAGACTAGTTTGATTTGGATCAAGCTGTTTCTGAGGCTGGCACCGGTCCCTGCAAGTGGAAGGAGGCTGCCCTTGAGAGCCTATGTTCCCAGCTCTTTTCGTCCCCCAAGTTCTCGCCTCCTCACCCTGCACAAGAAATGAAGGACTTGGCTGCTGCTTTGGGCCTAGGGTCATGGCCAGGTCCCAGCATCCTGTCTTAGCAAAGTGAGCAGTCCATCAGTTGGAGGCTTTGGCTACGATGCACAAGGTGGTGTTTTTACAGCCGGATACGGACCGTGCATTAGCCACCCCGCTGTGACATCCTAGCAGAGAGACGGCACCTGTGGTTTTTACCATGATGTCGGTAGGTGAGGTCAGCGCTAGACCCCATGCCCGTGCTTGACCTTGCCTCGTCTACCTCATTGTAAAACGACAGTGCCTTTCCCCCACTCAGATTGTACAGGAGCTCATTAGTTACCCCTAGCTAACGCGCATGGGTAAAAACACACCGGTTTTGGCTATGAAGACAGAGCCGGAGGATGAATTTCTGGCCTCACTAATGCTATGGTCTGCGGTAGAGTTCTTCGCTTGTTGTACTCAGGCAGGCTGGTGCCATTGACTCTTTGCCATCACCTATTTTCTTGCCGCTCCGGCAGTGATGGGCACTGCAGGGCTGTGTGGGTACAGAAATAATCATATAGGGCCAGGTTCTGCAGCCCATACTCAAGTTGATGCCAGTCAGACCACAAAGAGGACGTTACTCACCCTGCAGCTTCGAACCTACAGTTACGGACAGTCAGCTAACAACACGGTACTGTCGTTTTCAACAGGGTTAATATCCCCTCCACTAATTAACCATTGAACTCATGCCTGCCCATCTGTAGGATGCCACACGGAGGCCGGATGGATCAGAGATGGCAGCTGAACAGCACATGAAGTGAGCACATGCTGCTGGTGCTTTTGACAAGGAATCACCATGCTCTCCCTGCGCACAGGTGCTGCAGGTGGCTTCGGACACGCTAGCCGGCTGGGGTTTGACCACAACGCCTAGCCGGTGGGTTACATCCCATTGGGACCCTGGCATGTGTGCAGCCCATCTCCCTAGCTCTCCCTTGAATGCTATGCTGGAATCCTGCCCTTTGGCAAACTCCCTTAAGCAATGTGCCACTCACACACCATTCACGCTGGTTGGCTAATGTTACTGGGTGTCTTGTGAACCTATTCATATGCTCTCCCCCACACCCTCATGAGATCTCATGACTGTCTTCCCCAACTTGGCTCCCACAAGCCCTCATGGCAACTCCTCCAGCAGCAGTCGTCATCCATGCAGTCACTCCTTAGTGTAATACAGGTGTGACCCCCAGGAATGCTGGGAAGAGGCTGGCCTTTGTTTCCTGGCCCGTGTCACATGGCTATTGTTCCACAAGGCTTTGTTTTAGTCCAAGTTTCTGAGTCAAATACACCAGAACATTTCAGACCTCCGGGCTCAGGCTCCATGCTCCTCCCCTGGTATCTGAGCCCTGGGAAAGCTACCATGACTTTGCCCGAAACATCTTGGTGCAACTCCTGTTACATGGTGACGGGCTGCTCATTTCCTCAAAGATTTCCTGGAAAGAGGAAACTTATTAGTTGGCCTTAGAAAATGCAGTGGGCATTGGCTGGCTGGGTGAGGTCTAGCCAAGAATGGCAGAGTACTGGGGGCATCGGAGAAGAATACTGAGGTTCCCCTAGTCTTCGTGAAACTAAGGAGCCTGAGTGCCCTTAGAGCTCAGCACTTTATAGCAGGCGGGACCAGCTCTGGTGTGGCAAGAGCAGGCTGGAACACGAGAGGTTAACGGTCTAAACATAGAAATGGAAAGGCAAACTCATGGATGGGTTGACTGAGATCTTTAAATGTATTTGAAATCTTGCTCGTAATTATTGGAGATTTTATACAAGCTGTCTCCAAAGATCGGCTAACTGAGAAGGAGACTTCCTTCCACTAGCAGGGTGTAGACACCAGAGAGAGGAATTGCTTATCCTGGCACAAGGGAGTAGAATTCAGAATAATGAGATGACAGTATACACTAGGTAGCGGGAAAGTTTCCTATTGTAAGCTCTTTGGCGCAGGGACTAGCTCTTTGTTCTGTGTTTGTACAGCACCTAGCACCATGGGATTCTGGTGTGTGCCTGGGGCCCAAGGTGCTATGGAAATACAAATAAATAATAATACTTCCTATTTGACAATGAAAGTGGCCCAAGGGAAGTGATGGAAGCCCCGTTGCTCGTGTCCTTTGAAAATCTGATTGGACAAAGCCCTTGAGAAGACATCCTCAGGTCCCGCCCTCTTTTTGGCCAAGGATAGGGATACCATCCCTACAGCAGCCCTAATGTCCTCTTAGGTAGGTTGATGCAACATGGCTTGTTGGAAATGGATACAACACCCCACTGCTCCATCCCAGGCCTGCTGTTTTTCCTCTCTTAGCTAAGCAGAAGGCATGGTGGTTCCTCTGTCACCATCTATTGAACGGCATATGTGTGATCAGAGAGCGCTCAGGCAGGAGTTTCCCCCTCTGCTGGAGCCAGGAAAGATTAGGATAAAAGAGTATTGTAGTCTGCCCCCTGACCCCAACTACAATGTTTAATCCTGTGGGAGGGGAAACACCATACCCCTAATGAGAGGGCTCCCGCTCCAGCAATGCTCTCAAGGGTAAATGTTTGTTAGAATTTGAAGAAATAAACCCTGTTTGATGACATCACAACAAGCGTCTCTGCGTTCTCCTGACACGTATAGAAGACCTTGGGCCGGTTCCTCAGCTGCTGGCACCCCACTGCAGTTCGTAGTGCTATGCTGACGTACACCAGCTGAGAATCTGGCCCTTCTGTTAAAAAGTGTGTGGCAGCTGTTGTCAGCTTGAACCTAGTTGCCGTCTCTCCAACGAGATGAAGGCTTTCTGGCTATTTGGAACTGCAAGGATCTGGATGATTACAGCCTGAACTCCTCATCAGGTGGAGTCAGAAACTCATTTGTTATATCCACTCTTGGCTGTCTTGCCCTTGGAAGGAAGAAGATTAAAAGTTGAATTCTCTGCGAAGGCGGATGGGGGATGGTGGACTCCTGGTGACATTCTTTTGAACTCTCACTCATTAAGATGTCAAAAGGCCGGATGCCCTGGCAACTGCCTCTCCTGTCTAAGCGAGATCTTAAATGGCTAAAGTCGTCTTTGAGAAAAATCACAGACATTCGCCTGGCCCTGTGTCCATGGGAATATGCAGCCAGCCAGCTGCACAACTGCGTGACTGCTGTGTTTGAACTGAGATAATCTTCTTGATAACATTGTCCTGCCGTTCATAGGAAACCACACCAAGCAGAAGCAAAACCCTATCTATCTATTGCAGAGTTCATCCTGAAGGGCATGTCTCATTAAAGGGAATTTAGTGCCCCTAAGCAGGGCTAGACTAAGGCCAGGTGGCTGTCCGCAGACCCAGTAGAATACAAAGAGCGCTGTGCAGGCTGCCTCACTAATGTGACTCAAGCGGGACCCTCAGGGCCCACCTCTAGGAACATAAGGTGAGTTCAGTCTTGTCACTCATTTACTCCTTGACCTTTGCTGAAAGGGCCAGAAATGGAGTCATCTGGACCTGGGTTTGATGGAGGTTTTGGTAATGTGGATGCTTGTCCATGGGGAACTTAGTTGAGATCACAAAACTAATTTCATGTAATCGTCAAACACCAATAGCTGTTCCTGTGTCACTGGGAAAGGAAGGATGGTCTAGTAGTTAGGGACTCCAGATACCTGAGTTCAATTCCCTGCTTTGTGACAGACTTCCTGGGTGACCTCGGGCAAGTTTAGTCTGGGCCTCCGTTTCCCCATCTGTAAAATGGGTATAATAGAACTGTCTTATGACACGGGGGTGTTGTGAGAGGAAATATGTGAATGATTGTGATGTGTTCAATACTATTATGGGTTGTATGAGTGCTTCGATAAAGGTGGGGTGGGTGAGGTAATATCTTTTATTGTATCAACTTCTGTTGGTGGAAGAGACAAGCTGTCAAGCTTCACAGAGCTACTTCTTCGAACTCTGAGAAGCTGAAAAGCTTGCCTCTTCCACCAACAGAAGTTGCTCCGGTAAAAGGTATTACCTCACCTGCCTTGTCTCTCTCATATCGTGGGGCCGACACGGCTACAACGGTACATAGATAAAGTCAATTACGCATTTGTACAAGCTCTGAAGGGGGAAACGGCTGTTTAATTTTCTTCTTCTTGGAAAATTCAGTGTGCGGGGTTTCCTGGGAATTGAGCAAAATCTCCTTTCTGCCATAGTACTGCACTTTGTTAAGATGAAGCAACTCACATATGAGAAGCACATGAAAGATAGCATGGAGCAGTTACACTGAAAGCTGATATGTGCTGTGTGTCTCCGTGTGCACACACACCATTGAACTAATATATGGACGCGAAAACAGATTGGCAAAAGCTGGAAATAGACGGTGATGTGAGACTTTGCGAACAGAAGGCTAGACAGGGGAATCTTGGCCCTCTGCTCCTACTCCCTTACTTCAGCCACTGTGTCTTTTCAGCAGATAAACCTCTGTTCAGTTGCAATGAGAGGGCTTGACCCAATCTGGAGTGGGTCCTGACTCCTTCCTTCTGTTACTGCAGTGTTCCCATTCCCTGCTACTTCAGTAGGCATGAGACTGAGCGTAGAAGCTGGCTCTCTTGCGTGGCAGTACCGATTGCTATCCCCAAGGCCACTAGTCAAGCAAATAGGATGGATGTTTGAATGAGCAGATACGTGGCAGGGCTAGAAGGAGATATGCTCGTGTGACCCAAGAGTTAAACTCACCCCACTACAGAGCAGCAGCTCAAGGTTTATGCACCACTCCAGCCCAGCTAAAGCTGCATTTTCAGTGCAAAGTGGGCAGGTAGGCGCACACGTGTTATCCTATTTCCCCAGCCAAGGATGCTAACATGACCCAACGCTCACACAACATGTGTTTAAGGTTGTTTGTGTGTGTGAATGGCGGCGGGGGGCAGGGGTTGCCTTTGAGGGATTCCAAATATATTTCTCTTTTTAGAAGAGTAGTTGTTAACAAAATATTCAGAACTCCTAGCTACCCTCTGACTAAGAATCTCTCCAGGGTATTCGGATGGGTTTCAGTTTAAATCCTCGGGGTGGACTTACTGTGTTTGACAGGATTGCTAATAGCCTTCCAGAATTGTAACACCCATGTCATTAGGAGCTGTACTGTTTATCAAAGCCATAGAGACAGAAGGTCGAGGAGGGAATATCTTTTATTGGACCAACTTCTGTTGGTGAGAGAGGCTAGCTTTCAAGCCAACAGAAGCTGGTCCAGTAAAAGATATTCCCTCATCCACCTTGTCTCTCTAATATCCTGGGACCAACCCGGCTACAACTTCCCTGCATGTGTCAAAGCCATAAGCATTCAGATCTCTCTCCTTTTCTGTAGCTATCAGTACTGCCTCTCTTCAGTTACTGGAACAAATTCAGCTTTCCGGTGTATGTGCCAGGGTCCCAATGACTTCACCAGGAGATACGGGACGGTTCACTTAATCGTGTTTATTACAGTAGTGCCTAGGTACAGCAGTGATATTAGAGAGGCAAGGTGGGTGAGGTAATATCTTCTATTGGACCCACTTCTATTGGCTTGAAAGCTTGTCTCTCTCGCCAACAGAAGTGGGTCCAATGAAAATAGGGCCTAGGGACCAGCGAGGGCCCATTGGGCTAGGCATTGTACGAACACAGAGTTTTAGACAGTTCCTGGTCAAAGAGCTTCCAATCTAAGCAGAGAAGACAGACAAAGGGGAAGGGAAAAGGTATATTTGCACGAGCATGCTCCTTGGCAGAGTTTGGCTCACTATACATTACTTACCAGATATCATATAATATGTATAGTAATGTAATAATAATAAATAATATAAATAATCATAAATATAATGTTGATTTTCAAAGAATGTACACAAAGTCTTGTTTCCTCAAACACAGGAACAAACAGCAGTAGTTTCCTTGCTCACAGTTTCCAAGCCTGCCCTACCTGCCAGTAATCTGCCCAAAAGAAGCAGTCTTTCCCTGGGGCTTCCTCCCAAGGCCACACTCCCGTTGCTTCTCTTAGAATCATAAGCTTAGATGGGACCGCAAGGGTCATCTAGTCTAACCCCCTGCCAAGATGCAGGATTGCCTGTCTGCTCTACTTTCTTCTGGCCTTACTGGTTGCTTTCTGCTTCTTATACACACAAACACATACGGCTCCACCAATCAACCCTTCTTATTCTCCCTGGGTTAGCACCTTGAGTGATGGCTTCTATTCTTTCACCTATCTTACTCCATAAAGGACCTTAATTGCTTCTTCCATTTGGCCTGAATGAACGGTGGCTTGACTGGCACACCCATCAGCTTCACCGAGATCTGTGATTGCCCCTAGAGCAAAGACATGCCTGCTGACCCTCCAGCACAGTATAACAGGTGTGTCAGCAAACCTATGCCCACACTTACCAAACTGACAAAATCCTGCATGATCATCTGCAGACTGACTTGCATGTGCAGTTGGGATCCTTGTGCCCTCACTGCCAAGTGGCCTGTGATTTGCATGACAAACGCAGGTTGTGTATGAGCAAAAGTTAGATTTTGGAGGTGCGTTTTTTGCAGTGGACAATTTGCTTGTGTCTGAAAATGTGCAGAGTGATTGTATAAAATCCAGAATCTTATTAAATTAAAAGCACGTCCTTAAAAAGATAATCAACGTAGTTACAAAGAATGAAATAGGGATACATCTCAAAGTGAGAAAACAGCTGATTGCTCTTACATTTAATATATGTGTGGGCTTTTCCTAGTTAATGTCTAGCTGTAACTTCTAATATTCGCCAATAGGCGGTGCTAAGAATGATCAAATGCTCTACCCTATATAACTCAGAAGTCTAAAGTGTCCCCTAGCACGAGCTGTGCCTGGCCCAGTCACTGGGACTGGTCTTGATGCCATATTTATGTTCCCTCCCCTCACAGCCAGCACAGTCATTTGGGTGCTGAGTTTACCACCCTTGTGTTCCCATCTGTGTATGAGTGCCAGGGGAGCTCTCACTTTCTCACCACAGGACAGCATTGCTGCTCATTGGGTACTAATACCAATGCGGCTTGCTTCGTTAAGCCTTTATGCTCTTACTCCATCTGTATTGCCTCTGGCATCAGGCCACCAGGCAGGGGAAGGTCATTTTACCACCAAGTTTCCCAGATCATGTACCACCTCCAAGTCATCAAATCTCACTGACGATGGGCCTTGTTGGGTCTTCTAGCCCATCCCAGCGCTCATGCAGGTTTGTTCTATACATATCAGTCCAGGCCTGATGGGGTGCTAGGTCTTCCACCACTTCCTTTGGGTGCTTATTCACAGATCTCACACGTAGGAAAGATTTTCAGATGTTGAGTCTAAATGTTTCCAGTGTTCCATTTCATCCCATCACTTTGCGTTTATGCTGCCTTGGGACCAACCTTAAACAATTTGTTTCCTTCCTTGGTGGTCTGGCTGTAGAATAGGATCCTGAGATTTGAACCCTCCCATACAACTAAAAACCCAGATATGGCTAAATGGCTGGAATAAACATCAATTCTTTCCATTTGCTTCTGTCAACACTTAGGAACCTTTTAATGATAATTTCTTTTGACTCCCCTATACCTTGTCATTTCTATTTTTTTCTGAAATCATTTCACTCCAGTCAGAAGCAATTTACGTATCAAATATTGGACAGTTTTTGAATTTTTATAAAATGGATTCCAAACATCCTTTTGGTTTTTGCTGTGCTTAAAAAGAAAAAAAAAATCTCACATGGTTCTCATGTTCCAAATTTTTCTATCTTCCCAAACTTTGTACCAGCTGCTTCACAGCAGCAGAATCGATATTCCATCTGTGGAATATATGAAGTGTCTGTCCCAGTTTTGAAAGTGCATAAGAAGTCTTTTAAATGTACAGCTTGTCTATTTTAGCCTCTTATTGTTTTTTTTTTTAATGGGGGCCTTTACTTAAGATTTACATGGGTTGGAAAATATGTCTGTCATGGCCTTAGAGAAACTGAACTTCTCCAAAGGAAAAACTCCTCCAGCTGAGATGATCCAACCAATGGGAAGCGGGGCTGTTCTTCCAGTCCATACTCAGGCAGATCTCTCATTACGGTCAATGGGAATTTTGCTTGAGTAAGGACTGCAAAATTGGGCCCAGTGTCTTTTTCTATACACAGAGAATGACCAGATAAGGCCTTAAATGCGCAGTGTGGAGAGAGGCATAAAAACTACATTGTTAAATACAGCTGGAGTTTCTTTAAAAAAAACCCACCCACAACACCACCACAGCCACCCAGAAGTTGAAGTCTCTTGTTAACATTTGCACTGCATCTTAAAGCTAGTTTCAGAGTCAGACACTCAGTATTTCTGTGGGGAGCCATCGTCCTATTCTCCTGTTTTACTCATAACCAAAAATATGGTATAAGCAGACATGAATGGTTTTTCTTGTTACTATCAGTGTCATAAATCACCACATTTCTTACTCAGAGGGAGCCTGCTTTTGTTTTCAGATTTGCAAAAATTAAAGTGTTCCTGTTATTTTCTGGGTGGGTGGGTGGTGGGGTATTTTCTAAGGCAGTGGTTCTCAACCAGGGGTATGCGTACCCCTGAGGGTACTGAGAGATCTTCCCGGAAGTACATCAACTCATCTAGATATTTGCCTATTTTTACAACAGGCTACATAAAAAGCACTAGCAAAGTCAGTACAAACTAAAATTTCATACCATGACTTGCTTATAATGCTCTATATACTGTACACTGAAATGTCTGATTTTGTAAGCAAGTAGTTTTTAACTTGGGGGTATACAAGATAAATCAGACTCCTGAAAGGGGTACAGTAGACTGGAAAGATTGAGAGCCACTGTTCTAAGGCACTGGAAAATACTGTCTTTTCTTGCATTCTGTTGAGGCGAAGAATGTGTAAACCAGTTTGGATAAAATAATGCCCCTTTCCTCCTCTATCAACTCCAGAAACGTCCCTCCAACTAGACCAGAACCCTTGATGATGTTCCAAAGAGTCTGGATCCTTCATTTGCCACCTTGTTTTTCAGTTTCGCACTTCCTGGGCCTCATGCTCCCCTCCCTCCCATGTAAATCCAAGGTTTCTGTACTGAAGTGACACTGGTGTGAGAGGAGAATTAGGCTCCTGGAGTCTATCCAGTTGGTGGGAAAGGATGGGACTGAAGGGCTAAAATGAGACCTGGTGCGCTTGCTTTGGTTCCAGCCTAATCTAGAAACAGTGGAAAGCTGTTCAGAGCTTCGTTGTGGGACTTCCACTGCAGTTCTGCAGACTCGGGAGGTCGGCATAGTCGGACTGAGATTTGGACAACACTGCAGACTTTGAGGCGGTAGTGTTGCCTGGTGGTAAAAGCAAAAGTGACTGAGAATAAGGAGTTCTATGCCCAACGCTGCCACTGACTCATTGTTTGACCTTTGTGCAATTCACTTAACCTCTCTGTGCCTGTTTTCCCCCAGGGGAAAGACAGATTCAAAAACCCACCGAGCATGGGTGACACCCACGAGTGAAGCTTAACTGATACCTGTGGAGTGTTCTGGGGTCTGCTGGTTGAAGACGCTATCGAAGTGCAAAGTGGTGGGGTTGCTATGTTAGCCTTCCTCTCCTTTACAACAGCTACTTTGATATCAGTACCATGATATTCTGTTTGATAGCAAAGCATGTCCTAGGACAATGTCAGTTTAATCAGCTTCCTCTTCATTACTCAGTGCCTATTATTAGAAGGACCGAACAGCCAGCTGCTTTTATCCCTTCACATCAGACAGTATCTCTCAACCGCCCATCACAGAAGAGATCAACATCTTTCTCCATCCCCAGCCAAGTCTTATCTTGCTGTCATTATTGCTAATGAATGACACCCGAAAGGCTCCTTCACCAAGCGCAGATAACAGACGGGGCTGTGTGCATTAAAGAAATTGATTCCCACATCTTTGTGCGCTTTCTGCCCTGTTATTCCTTTAGCTGTGATTTGGTGGTCTCTGCCCCACAATGCATCCTGCTCTGGACCCTCAGGCGATTGAGAGGTTGGCTTCATATCAGTACTATTGGGAAGTTTGCAAAGCAAAAGGCTGCTTTGTTGCTGGGTGAAATTCCACCCCCCGTCCAGGCTTAAGGCGTACACAGCTGTAGCACCGGTCCGCTGCACAGCGGTGAATTTTACCTTAGTAGAGGAAATAGTGTTCGCCTGCTGGTTTTGTGTTGACACCGACAGAATTTAAATGCAGCCAGCCTTATCAAAGCAATGAGACTACTGAAACCAGGATTGTAGGCTGCCACCCTGGAGCCAGCTACTGGGACCATCATGGAAATGGTTAAACTACTCGGGACTTAATTTTAATTTTTGGTCCTTTGCTCAATGAAGAAACCAGAGCATTTCCCAGCCCTCCACAGTTGGTGTCTCTGGGCTAAGTCAGTTTCATGGCATCAGTCCCATACAGATCACTGAAATGCCGCCCACCATATGATGCAGCAGAGGCTCTGTCTGCCCAGAGGAAAGAATTGGCTTTCCTTTCTCCCTGCCAGGTGCTGCTATCAGCCTGATATGTTTCCATCCCCAAAATGCCAGGGGCCTGACAGATTTTATTCCATGTGTAGCTGCCCTCTTGACAGATTGTAGTGCAGCAGGGGCCAAAAGTGTGTGGGGGGGGGAGTGGAGGCTGCACCAGCTCATGAAAACCACTCTGGTTATATAAGCCTGTGCATCACAAGCGAGCCTCCCTCAAGTAGTCCGTGTGCTGGCAAGTCCATGTCAAAGGCACCAAGGCAGAGTCAAAGCTAGTTGTCAGGGCAAAGTGTGTCCCGGTGGGATATAACATAGTGGCACCGAATCTGTGTGTAAAGGAGCTTTTCCCAATAGCTTGAGCAATCAGCATGTCCCAAGACTGCACTGTCCTTCTAATCTACCCTGTAGAACTCTGGAACAAATCACCATTAAAAATTCACCCAGCTGAAGCAAATGTTGATATCCAAGTTATTATGAATGCCAGAAAATAAGGTAGAGAGAGAGGAGCCAATAATGTGACCTCAACTACAAAGGCATGAAAGAGACCACTGTAATGAGGGATGGGGCAAACCAGTTCAGGGAAAAATAAAAACGCTCCTACTTTCCGAGATTCATAGATGCCTAGGGCAGAAGGCACCATTGTGATCATCCAGTCTGACCTCCTGCATAACACAGGCCAGAGAACATGGGCTCCCAAATTTTTTCTCTGCGTGACTCCATTTTGAGACTTACTGTTTCCTGTGACCCCAGATTGCAATAAATCAACATAGCAACTAAGTGATCCAAGGAATTTGCACATTACGTATGTTATTTAATGCTCTCTAATGTGACACATGAATCTGTGTGTTGCAAGGCAGCTTCACCCAGGCCAGTGGCATGGTAGAAACTGCACATCTAATTTCCAGTGTGACTTAAATGGTAGATCAATACTGAGACTCAATGGCAGGGCTTAATTTGTGCCGGGGCTTGCCAGGCCTGAGCCCCAGCACCTCTAGGCTTGGCAGTTCATAGCCCCAGCACCTCTGGGCTTGCTGCATCAGTTATGAATGTGAAAAACTTGCTTGAACCCCAGCCCCTAACTTCTTGAGCCCCGGCACCTCTTCAATTGCAAATTTAGCACTGCTCAGTGGACAGAAGTGCGCTGAATCCAGCTTCACACAAATACATGCTCGTGAATGGAACTATGAGTTTCAAGGCCCATGTTGACAGAGCAGGATAGTCATTTTTGACAATGAACCAGGACTCCAGGAGAGAAAGCTGGGGATATTTTCCTCCCAAAAATCAATCTCAGGAAATGTTGATGAGCTGTACAATTTCACAAAAAGAAAAGGAGTACTTGTGGCACCTTAGAGACTAACCAATTTATTAGAGCATAAGCTTTCGTGAGCTACAGCTCACTTCCTCAGATGCATATCGTGGAAACTGCAGCAGACTTTATATATACACAGAGAATATGAACCAATACCTCCTCCCACCCCACTGTCCTGCTGGTAATAGCTTATCTAAAGTGATCATCAGGTGGGCCATTTCCAGCACAAATCCAGGTTTTCTCACCCTCCACCCCCCCACACAAATTCACTCTCCTGCTGGTGATAGCCCATCCAAAGTGACAACTCTTTACACAATGTGCATGACAATCAAGTTGGGCTATTTCCTGCACAAATCCAGGTTTTCTCACATCCCCCCCACCCCCATACACACACAATTTCAGTTGCTGGCAAATCAATGGCATCAGGCTTGCTCTGAAAGGGGTTTCACACCCAATCATGCATTGTCACGTCCAAATTAGGGGGAAAGGACACAGACTGTTCCTCCAGCCAGCTGAGATGCTCAGCTATCACCTGTGTGGGAGGCTGAATAATTTCATTGTCAGTCAGGAACTTACACAGCTGAGGGAAGGATTCATAGCTTGTCTTCAATGGATTGTCCTTCCAGAAAACAATTTTCTTCACGAATGCTGTGATGCATTCTCTCTGCTGAAGGATGTGGGTGTTCTTTCCTGCGGACCTGTATTTTATTCATGCCTTTTCCCAGAGATGTCTGTGACATAGTCGAGAAGGCACATCTTCCTTTGGGTACACAGAAAATCAATGACTTCGCTCTTTGTGAAGTCCATAGCACAGGCGCTCAGCTTGTCTCTCCGTTCTAAAAATCGTCCCAGTACTTTTCCTTTCGACAGCCAACAAGCTTTAGTGTGGGACAACAGGTCTTGATTGGACCCCATTTCTTCACACATTTTTGTAAACAGATGTGCACGAGGAGGCTGAGTCTTGATGTAGTTCACAGTAGACAAGGCCTGCTGCAAAGCTTCGCCTAGCTCTGGACTTAGATGTCAGTTGTTCTCTGTGAATCATGCAGTGAATCCACACAGCAGACAGAGCAACTTCCTTTAGCAAGGTGCACAGATCAGATTGTGGCCTGCCGTAGACGGAGCGCCATCTGTGCAAAAGTCCACCATGCAATCACATGGGATATTTTTGCCTTGCATGTGGCTATGTAGCTCGTTGAACATTCCTTGTGCAGCCTCATATCTAGGAAGAGGGAGACAGAACAGAACGTCTTCTAGACTTGCACCCTCCCATGTGTATTTCACGAAAGCCAAGAAGTGTGCATCATGACCCTCAGTGCTCTTGAAGAGCAAAAGCATCTGTATTTTTCAGACACTCCACTAGTGTTTTCCTGATCCGCTGCTGTCACCTCAATCCTTCCTTTCACAGTGTGGTTGGAGAGCGGGGTGGCTTTGAATTAGTTTTTCTCAGTTTCCCCACACTTGATGTTCACCATTTTGATTGCAGCTGGCCAAACCAAAGTCTCTCCAATTGAGTGAGGCTTCTTGGCCTTTGCGATGCAATAACTCACCTCATATGATGCCTATTGATCTTGGTCAGAGACAGACATGGCTCTCTTTAATTGTTGATACAAAAGTTCTTCTTTCCAGCACTGGAAAAAGGAACTTGGTTTTCCTATGTGTTCCTTCTGGAGGGTTTCCCAGTGTCGCATAAGTTTATTAGGCTTCATGCTTTCTCTAGATAACGCTATGACATAGTAGGCATTTTGGCCTTTCTTTGTTCTTGACCAAAACACCGGTGAAGCCATACTCAAAGAAAGTCTCGTATTTGAGAGCACGTTTCTTGGACTCCTGGTTTTAGTTCGTAACTGCATCACTAGACTCACTGCTGGAGGCTGCAGCAGATACTCAGCATAAAAATGAGTCCATTGTCCCTCTTATCACAAATCAGAGGGATTTCAGAGTAACAGCCGTGTTAGTCTGTATTCGCAAAAAGAAAAGGAGTACTTGTGGCACCTTAGAGACTAACCAATTTATTTGAGCATGAGCTTTCGTGAGCTACAACTCACTAGTGGGTTGTAGCTCATGAAAGCTCATGCTCAAATAAATTGCTAAATCAGAGGGAGGAATTCAGTGTTAAGCAAATGAAGGCAGGACTTAATATCACCACACTGGACTTTCCTAGGGCAGCACAGAGACAATGAGTTACCATGATTCTTTATCAAGTGCCAACAGGGTACTCAGGGTGGCACAAAAGAAGATATGGGCCCTGCCTTAAGATGCTTATGAGCCACGGTAGATTCCCCCCTCAGAAAAGGCTAGCACAGGCTCCTACCAGCTGGAACAGAGAGGATGCTCTGTGGATGAGGCTGCTGCCCACAGATAGGGGTCTTCTGGATTTAAGTCCCTCAGCTGGATGCTTGCACAGCTCAATGGTGCAGATGGCCAAACTGATGTCAGCAGAGCCACCTCCACACAGCCACCGTGTCCGGACTTGATCCACAAACGCCAGGAGGCCATGGATTTGAGCTACAAAATGGAGACCTCTGCACAACGTGACATTGCACACACCATACATGCAAGGTCACACTGTGCAGAGGCTGCCATGTTGTAGGTCAGGAGGTAGATCAGACACATTTGGGGGCAGACAGCATCATCTGGCAGGCTAAATCCAACCCAGTGGACCAGTGACCTCGTATGGTGATGGCACAACCCCTTTTGGGGTCATAACCCAGAGCTTGGGAAACGCTGCCATAGAACTTCCCCAAAATAATTCCTAGAGCCGTTCTTTTAGAAAAACATCCTGTCTTGATTTAAAAACTGCCAGTGATGGAGAATCCACCTCAACCTTTGGTGAGTTCCAATGGTTAATCACGCTTGCTGTTAAAAACTTACCCCTTATTGCCAGTCTGAATTTGTCTAGCTTCAACTTCCAGCCATCAGATTGTATTATACCTTTCCCTGCTAGATTGAGGAGCCATTTTTAATATTTGTTCCCCATGTAGATACTTATAGACTATAATCAAGTCACTCCTTAACCTTCTCTTCGTTAAGCTAAAGAGATTGAGCTCCTTAGGCCTTTCACTGCAAGGCATGTTTTCTAATCCTTTAATCAACCTTTTAAGGTTGCAAAATGCCTTGCTCCGTTTTTATTCACTTCTGGCTCACAGCTAGGATGGTACCTGTCAAAGCGTGCAGACACAGTTCTCCAGCCACCCTGGCAAGTGCTGGATGGATGTAGAGCGCTCCGATCAGTTACTGTAAAAGCTCCAGCTATTTCCAGGTAGTTTGAATGATCGTGACGCAAATCTCTTCAGGGAGCCGCTCGCTACTCACAGCACCAGATTTTTACTTTTGCTCCGGTTTGTTTGTTGCTAATTTTTTGCGGAAACTTCGTACCAGTTTTTCAACGACTGGTGCCGCTGGTTCGGATGGCAAGGTGGTAACATGTCTGTGCCTGGTCTGCTTGAGAGCTTTCACTGCTGGTGACACCAGCACAGATACAATGCTGCTGGAAAACAGCTAAGAGACCGCTCTACGGGGTAGCTGCACCTCAGTTGTTCTCTGTGGTGTAATTAATAATACCCACACCACAGGGAGCCTCTTTGCTCATGGGGAAAGCAGTGTATGTTTTCCAGCAGCAGACGCTCGCAGGCCAAAGTTTCCAAAAGAGACTGGTGGTTTTGGACGCCCCCGTGAAACACCTTAAAAAGGCACTATCTGAGCATCAGCCCCTTTCAGGTGTGTTGAGTAAGGGCCCCCATAATCCCTAGCGACATTTGAAATTCCTGAGCATCTGCCGTTAGAGCCAACCCTACCAACTCTTATTTAGGTAAAACTTCCAGAAGCTTCCTTGTGAATTTTGTCTCAGGACAAGCATGAAGGGCCTGGCCCTGTTAGTTGGGTGCATTCCACTCAGTTGCGACTTGAGGTTGCTCAGCACCTTCAGGATCAGGCTCCAAGTAAGAACTGCAGGATGTGCCCTTCACTCCATTGATGGTGTGTTGTCTTGATTGAACAACAGCTTTGAAATGGTCTAGCTCAGAGTATTCCTTTCTCCTGGAGGGAGCAATGTATCCTCTCAAGGTTAGTGTGGGTTGCTAAAAACCATAGGTGCTGGAACTAGGGAGGATGGGGGTGCTGCCACACCCCTTGGCTTGAAATGGTTTCCATCAAACACGGGATTTACAGTTTGGTTCAGTGGCTCTCGGCACCCCCATTATACAAATTGTTCCAGCCCCCCTGTTAAAAACCCGACCTCACTTCCAGCCATCGCTAAAAGTATCCCCCAAATCCACCTCTGGCCTCTCAGCCTATTGCAGCGGCTGTGAGCTGCCCTTGTTATCTGCAGGTTGTGGTCAGAGGTTGCTAGACGGGATTGAGTCAGTGGGAGACAAGGGAAAAATACCTCTTTTTATGACCTTTTAATTTGGTGGCTGGACAAAAGTGTAAAACGTGTAAATGGATTACTGTCCATGGTTTCTTAGCGCTCCTTAATTCACATCCCAGGGTAAAGGAAAAAGTTATTAGTAGATACATAGCCAGTAATAAGCTAATTATATCCCGGACAGCTAGGAAATGTGACAAGAAGGTAGTTTGTATGTAAGATATAACTGTAGTAGTGTGTTAAAGATTATGAATTAATATTGATTTAATAAATCTGTAGCAATTTATTTCGATGGTAGAGACTGTTTATCCTGTGGACTTCTCCAGCGGCAGAGGTGTATTGTACCAAACCAGCCGCTCTGGATTGCCTGCCTGTCTGCTTCCGGACACTGACGGATGAGCATTCCCTGGGAGTCGCTATCTCAAGTCAAAATATCCTGTCGCACAGGAACTCAGTGCTTCAGGCTTTCTTCAGCTCTGCATTTGCTGGCATCTCCCATGACATCTGCATTCTGACTGTGACTGATGCGTGCTCCAATAACCTAACTGCATGTTATTCACAAAATGCCTCCTCAGGGAAATGTTATAGGAAATTAAAGAAAAAATGTTCCTATGACAAGATTTCTTCCCCTTCCCATTATTTTAACAAGACCATCTTGCTGGGCTAGAATCTCAGCTGGGGTCAAGCACTGTAAATCAATTGAAGCGAATGGAACGATGCTGATTTACACCAGAGGAGGATCTGCCCTTTCCCCTGTTTTAAATACCTATATCCAGCCCCCTTTAAATGGCTACTGGGGGATTGAAATTCTGCACATGTATTAAATGAGTACAGTGAGCTGGCGGAGCTGAGCCTCGTCCCCAGAGCACTGTTGTCCACATCACAAAAACAGCACCACAGCCGGCATTAGCTGCCACCTTTGTTCACAGCCTTGGCAGAGAAGCTGACAACTGAATAGGCCCATGGAGACTGGTGGGCAGGGAGAATGGGAAACCTGCAGCCAAAATTGTTTGAATTCTGGGATTCAAAGAGTGGAACTAGCAGCTCTCACAGAGAGGCCATTTCACCCTCTGACAAGCTTCCTCTCATCCACCAGAGGGGACAATGAGCCCTAGCCCCACCTTACCGCCAGCATCAGACTGTACAAATGCATTATAGTTTTGATCACGCCATGCATGTCTCCAGTGTATATACAGTGGAGTTCCAGACATGTGACTGAGAACTGGATGTGTGTCTGGGGGGTGATACTGCAAGTGAGTTGGTCCTGGAGCTGAGAGGTCTCCAATCTGTTGTTTGCTAGGTTAGAGATGTGAATTGAGGCTGAACTGGATTTTAATGAGCCTTGATTATTAGTAATTGTGTTGGTAGGAAATGTCCACGAGCAACATTAACTCTAAGTTTACAAAAAATTTGTTAGGGGTGTGTGTGTGTGTGTGCAAAATTCAAATATATATATATATATATATATATATATATATATATATATAGTGTTATGTATGCTGACTTGTATTTATTAATCATGTATTAATATTTCATTATAGGCATGGACTTCTGCTAGTTTTTAACTAGCTCCATGTCTGGTTATGTGCTCTGTAAAGCAGATTATTATTTGGAATTAAAAGGGAAATATATGGCCATATGAATTTTTGGTGGATTTTTTTTGTTCTTTCAGTTTTATGGTGGAAAAAAATCCAAAGTTACACAGATATGGAGCAATTTGGAGCAAAGCAGTTGGATTTTATAGCTGAAATCAGGAGACAGTGGCAGATTAGGTTAACTAAACTTCTGAGGAGAGTGATAACTATAACTCTTACAAATTATTTGACTTTCAGGTGAGGGTTTTGAGGTGTGCGTATGTATGTTAAATTCTGCTACATTAAATGCAGTCAGTTTCTGGGCACTGCAGGTCCCTTGGTTCAATGTTCTTTTCCACCATTCAGCTCCCTCGAAGATTTCTATCTTCTAAGGCAATTTGCTGCTTCTAAATAGGTCCAGACATCCTATTGTGGTTAGGAGAGGTTTCTTCAGACACACGAGGCTTAACCCTGGAGCAGAGATGTCAGGCTTATGAGACTCTTCCTATGGCATTGATTAAATGTTTTCCACTCTCCTGCTTGCAACTCTGTGAGTGGCACTTAGCAGTGTTAACAAGCAGACTATGGTTGCAGATCTGCAGTGGAGAGACACCTCCCCAGAACTCCATGAGATGTTCACAGATAGGGTTTGGTCTAAAACTCATGGGAGTCAATGGGTGACTATTTATTGACTTCAGTGGGCTTGGGTCAGGCCCGCAGATCTTTGGGGCAGTGATGTGTGTATTTATACAGTGCCTACCTCCTCAGGGCCCTGATTCTGATTTCTCTACCAATCAATTAATCATAATAAGCTGCATGGGCCCAGCAGGGAAGCATGCACCTTGAGTTTTCTCAGAGGCTGGGAAACCTGTCTGGGATGGCAGAGAAGAGGAAAAGACTGTAAAGGTATTTTTGATCATGGAGGATATGGCCAAACCCTGAATCCATCCCAACCCTGAACATCCCCATGGGAAACTGACCCCTGTTTAGTGTGTGACAACATGCCCATACCGCATAGCCACTGGGTGGCCTCCTCTAGGTGGGAGTGGAGTGGCGTCGCCATGGTCAATGCAATTGCTGACCGGCCAGCGCTTGCGTTGTCTAGCATCTCTTGTCCTAGCAGCGTTTTCATAACCTCGCCATGCACAGTAATTGGCAGGTTTTTTAAGGCAATTTGCTTTCCCAAGCTGATTCTTAGTTGAACGTATTAGCCAGCGTTGTGCTATTATTATTTTTGTCCCATTTCCAAAAATAATTTAATGGCAGTCTCCAGCTGCTAACTATACACCTGTTATTTGCAGCCCATGGAGAGGGAGAGAACAAGGCAGTTCGGAAACAGGCGCTCCTGCCTTTGGGAATATTTTATTTCTATTCACTGTTTGCAGGGGTAAACAAAATCAAATCCCAGCCTGAGAAATCATTTAACACGCAGGTGGGCAGAGAGTCTGCTGAGGGCAGGAGCAGTATGTTTGCAGGCTCCCTTTACCATCTGCTGCTTCTTGCCATGCCAGAAAGCAACATGGAGAAAAGACTTGTTAGTTGCTTGCTCATCGGACTCTTTGAGCCTGAAAATAACCTGAGTTCCCCCCATTGAAATATGGCTGGTGTGAAAATTAATGGTTGACTTTATTTACAGAGGGCTTTAGTTTGTTTTTCTTTCATTATAAAAGGCAACCGGCAGCCACCACCCGTCCCTAGAACCCAGCAGTGCAACCTGTGCAGACTGCCCATCCCCAGATACAGTGCTTCTCCCTGATTCAAGAACGGCAGGATCGAGGGAGGGAGCGGGGTCAAGCGGATAAAGAACAGGACTGAGGATATGTCTACATTGCAATGAGGCGGCCGCACAGCTATGCACTGTAATGCCTGAGTGCAGACATTTCCTACATCAGCTGAAGGGGTTTTTCTGTCCATGTAGTTAATCCCGCTCTCCGAGAGGCAGTAGATAGGCGGACAGCAGAGTCCTTCCATCAGCCTGGCTGTATGTACACCAAGAGTTACATTGACCTAAGTATGGTGCGCAGGGTGTGAAATTTTTCATGTAGTTAGGTTGATCTAGGTTTTGGGTGTAGACCAGGCATAAGAGAGTTAGGAGACTTGATGCTATGCCCAGCTCATTTGGATCTTTGGCAAGTCACTGAATGTTTCTGGGCCTCAGTTTCCCTATCTGTAAACTGAGGGTAAAGATGCCCTCCTCTTATAGGGTGGATTGAGACCTTTGGATACAAAGTAATAATTATTACTGTTATATTAATTATTGCTTGGATCCAGATGAACACTGCATGTTGGGTTTTGTAGCAGTGGGCTGTACCCCTGTGTTCAAGATGGAGGACAGCTTCAATTTGCTCCATTGAACATGAATTAAGTGCAAGCTCTGAGCAGCCTGCGGCAACTGGGTCCAGTTTGTGTGTCCCTGCCATGTACTGCATGCATAGAATGAAAACACAGATGCAAAGACTGGCACTGGCTAGCAACAAGCAGCGTTGGCTCAGGACCTCTGCTCCTGAGGGCAGGGTGGCTCACCCCAAGTGTATTAACAAAGAACATCCTGTGGTTGGAGAGATTTAGATTTATGTTAACTTTTCTGGCCAAGCCAACGCAACATAATAAACGGAGCCCTCTAACTTTGGGGCATGATACGGCAGGGCCTGTTCTGCTTCAGTGCGTCATAGCGGTGGCTGCTTTGCATGGGACGAAGAATTACAAACCAGACATATTGGAAAAGACTCTGGGAGTCTTATTTCAGGCTGAAAAGCGCTGTATAAATGCAAGAGATTATCACAGTTACTTTTCACCTCTGCTCAACCGTCTATCGTGACTAGTGCGTAGTGCGGATGCGTGATGTTATTATTTGTAGTACTGTCGTGTGGAGAGGCCTCAGCTGAACATGGCAGCCCATTTTGCCAGGTGCTGTACAAACACAGAGTGATAGTCAATTTCGACCCCAAAACTCTTGCTATCTAACTAGACAAGGTGGGAGGGGGAAGAGAGGCGTGACAGGACTGCCTCAAGCTCGCACAGTAGGTCAGCGGCAGAGGTGGGGAAAAAAACCCCAGAGCTCTTGAGTTCCAGCCTTAGTGCCCTAGCCACCAGACCATGCTCCATTTCTCTGTAATGCCTTTCTTCCAAAGGCCCCAAACCTCTCTGAATCCATTACACAGCTCTCCGTACAGTGTATCCTCCTCCACCTCAGAAATGCGGCCACTTCTGGGGAAGAACGTTGTAGCTGCTCAACAGTGCACTTTGCACAAGAACACCTTGCACTGTTGAAACTGCAGGGGACATACAGAAAGCAGACCCTGAGGGCTAGTCTACACTGGCAATGTTAAAGGGCTGCCACGGCAGCGCTTTAACGTGGCTTGTGTAGTCATGGCAGAGCGCTGGGAGAGAGCTCTCCCGGCGCTCTAAAAAACCCACCTCCCCAAGGGGCATAGCTACCAGCGCTGGGGCACTGTCTACTCCGGCACTTTACAGCTCTGAAACTTGCTGCACTCAGGGGGGGTGTTTTTTCACACCCCTGAGCGAGGCAATGGCAAGCGTAGACAAGCCGTAATTGTCATATTGGAATCGGTCTCGGAAACAAAAGATTAAACACCTTCTCTTGAGAACTAGTATCATGGTTCCCTTAATGGCCACAAGCTGTTAGGACTCTGGCTTTCTGTCCACAGTAGCCTAGCAAATTGGAACTCAGAACTGTCTGTTGCTAGTAAAATGCCCAATGAAATACTCTGAGAGTGTGCCCCTGTGATGTGTGTTCTGGCCAAAGACAGCTGTGCTGCTTTTCAGACCATTTCCGTATTAGTATCAAGCTGCCAGCATCTCGTCAGTTGTTCATTCACAGCGCAGATTTGAGTGCTATGTTCACGTCGCATCATTTGTTTCCATAGGTCATGGCCCGCTTGAAAGCAGACATGGAAAATGGTGTGAGCTGTTTTTTTAAAGCCAAATAGAAGAGGCTGCGTGGGGATCAGGTAAGGGACGCTGGAGTGACTGAGCACCCAACGTGGAGTCATAATCCTCCGGCAACTTTCCTTCCACCCTACTCCATCCTACTAAAAACACATACACCATGGACGCTGAGAATAGAAAAAGGCCCGTTATGTCATTTAGCCCATCTCCTTGTCTGGACCGTGACTGAGGAATGCTGTAAACAGGTTACAATTTGTTTATAGTCTGACTCCCCTTTGGTACTAACACACTTGGGTCTTGTCTACACTAGGAGGGCTTTGCCAGTACAGTCATACTGGTATAATTAACTGGCAAAACCCTCTAGTGTGGACACACTGTTATACCAGGATAACTGTTTATACCAGTATAGTTTATGCTGTATTATACTGTAGTATTATACTGCCATAAGCTGTACTGTTATAAGCACAGTCAGATGCATATAATTGCAATAGTCTACACTAGGGGTTATCTATGTCCCTAAAAAAATCACAGACCTAACCCACATAGCTATTGCAGTAGACCTTCTAAGTGTAGACCAGTCCTTATTTTATTGCTTTAAAGTTCTACATATTATTATGCCTTTCAGTGTTTCTCTGTGGGTGGAATTCAGCCCCGGTGCTATAGACCACTTCAGTCCCACTTACACCCTTTTCACCCATAGGCATAGAACAGGAGTTCTCAAACTGGGGGTCAGGACCCTCAGGGGGTCGTGAGGTTATTACACGGGGGGTCGCGAGCTGTCAGCCTCCACCCAAACCCCGCTTTGCATCCAGCATTTATAATGGTGTTAAATACATAAAAAAGTGTTTTTAATTTATAAGCGGGGGTCGCACTCAGAGGCTTGCTATGTGAAAGGGGTCATCAGTACAAAAGTTTGAGAACCACTGGCATAGAAACATATGAAAATAGGTCAACCACACAATTAGAAGGATCTCTCAAACCAAGTGGCACTGCATCCAGGGCCAGCTCCAGGAACCAGCGAAGGAAGCAGGTGCCAGGGGCAGCCAATAGAAAGGGGCAGCATGCTGTCCGTCATCGGGGCGGCTCGTCTGGGTCTTCCGCGGCGGGCCCTGCAGTCCCCCTCTTCCTCTTCCGCAGGACTTCAGCGGCAGCTCAACCAGGCTTGGGGGTGTTTTCTTTTTTTTTTTTTTCTTTTTTGCCGCTTGGGGCAGGAAAAAAGCTGGAGCCGGCCCTGACTGCATCAGCCATTGTGTAGGCCCAGTTGTGCCCACCATATCGAGCCTTCCAGAAAAGCCATGAAAAATAGCATGCACCATGACACAAAAGTCACAGGCACCTGTAGAAATACCTGTGGCATCATGAGTCTTTCTGCAGCTGTGATGGAATCCTGCGCACACCTCAGCAAGGCAAGACTCATTGACATGCAAGAGTCTATGCAAGAGTCATTGCACATGCACTGCATAGCCGGAGGGAAAAAAAGGCCCAGCTTTTAGCAATTAGCATATGTTTATGCTGGAGCACCCAAGAGTTGCTCGACTTGCTTCTAGCTTTAGGTACGGTACATGGTTGGGTGTGCCCGCCCTAAATACAGAATGAGCTTCACTCGTGTGAAATCAAATTGAAGACCATTAAGTGTAGATGTCAGTAAGGCCTCAAGAGCTACCTGCAAGCGTTTTGAACCATTTTCCCTTGTGGAAGTCCTTGTAATGTTTTGCTTTACCACTCTCTAGTCCTTTAACAGGCCAAATGCTGAAGTTCTTGTTCCAATAGAGATCCAGAGTAAGGTCTGCAGGATTTGGGCCATGGCCATGATGAATATTAAACAGCAGAAGAATTCCCCAGCTAAGAAAAGTCCTACATGTTAACAAAGGGTTGCTGTAAACCACTTGGTAATGGTTTTATGCACGTTCTTTCTATGGGGCTGATGCTCAGATAAAGTCCATTATCATGTGTCTTAATTTAGAAGCTGCAATTGTGTTAAATGTAATTACCTTCCTCCTTAAGCTTTAAATAGGAGAGTGGTTTCATAGCAAGGGTGACTTCTATTTTGCATTTAACTTAGTTTTCCTGTGGCAGTTAGGTGCACCCAAGAAAATGCCCCAGTTTCTTGTATTTGGCCTGCCATTAGGGCAGTTGTATTCCCATATTGGAGTGTTTTCCATATTCAAGGCAGGTCTCCAGCTCTTAATCAGTCTGTGAAATCCCCTTCTGTGCCATATTTCAGAAGCATGTTGCATTACCATTTTATCTGATGAAATAGCTATCAACTTTAGCTTAGAAATGAAATGCTGTGGAAAGTTGGTGCAAGCTATCTATAGGTTTGCACTGCGAATATACTTTTGATGAGTTGGTACAACCATATTCATGCAAGTTATATTTAATATTTATATTACTGTAGCACCCAAAGACCCCACCCAAGATTGGGACCTCTTTTTTTAGGTACCAGTGCTGCCAACCCTATCAACTTTGTCACAAGTCTCATGATATTCTGTGTTGTTCTTAAAGCTCCAGCTCCTGGAGTCTTGTCATTCTTTCAGAGCTTCAGCTTTCATTGAAAAGAAAAAGGACGCTCTAACTCTCATGGGTGTGGGGAAAAGCTTGAAAACATGAAGCCTAAAGGCTTAAAAAACAAGAACACAAATTAAAAAGAAACCAAAATTAATCGGTAAGCCCGTCTTATTGGGGTGGGGGGGCGGCTTAACTCATTATGTTTGGATGTTTGTGGTTGGCAATACTGAGGGTGTTTTACAAACTCATCGATAGGTGCAGTATCTTTCCCCAAAGAGAATACATTAAGAAGCATGTAACATAATAGATTTTTAAGGCCAGAAAGGGACTATTATAACACATGCCCAGCATAGCACGGGCCATAGGATTTCATCCAGGGAATTCTAGCCTAGTAATGTTGTGGTGGGGGGCAACTTAAAGGTTGGGTGGAGAGTGTAAATTGTGTGCAGTGATAAAGGATTATATGGAATTCAGGAACTGGCTTGATCCCCTTTGTTTCTAGACAGTCAGATGTTCGGGTTCTTAAAAGGTGTAGAACATGGTGTCCAACACCATCAGGTGGTCCAGAGACATCTACACCGAACTGGACACCTCCAGTATCAGGTTGAGTAACCAAGAACGCCGACCAGGGAAATAACCCACTTCCTCCCTTCCCTGACAAAACAAGGGACGCACCCCACCTATGTACTTATTGTCTACACCAATACTGACTTGGACTCTTAATATTTTCCATGGGTGGTGTACCTGAGCCCATTTATCCACTGACATTTTAAAAACTCCCACACCCCAATCTGGATCTATGCAGGTTATGTGATATGTATGTACCTCGTGAACCTTATAACTGATAGTTGCAATCCCCCGTAACCCAACCCCAACCCCAGATGTACAGTACCTTCCCTCTTAACTTGTGTAAATTTGATTTTAAACATTAACTTTAATAAAATTTTTATTTCTGTAAAGAACGTGCCCTCTTGTTTTGGGAGGTGCTGTTATTCTTACAGTAGTCACATTAGCAAATGTTTATATTATGGTATGGGACAGTGGTGCTGGGTGCTGTACAAACACCGAACAGCAACAGTCTCTGCCCTAGCAGGATTAGGTGAACTTCACTGAGACACACTTCCAACTTCTAATGCTTTCTAAAGTTAGTTTTATATTATTGTTCTTTCCAGCACCACCACGAACTCAAATGCTGACTCCCCCTGGTTGTAAAATAATATGTGAAACCTTTACAGGAGGGGCGACTTTCATTTAAGCCACACAAAAAAAGTCCCTGAGAAATGCCACAGATGCAAAAACAGCTACAGGACAACGGATGCTAATCAGCTAGAGCATAAGCCCCCCAGAATGCAACGCTGATAAATTGAGTCCTTTATCTTCAAAGATAATTGCATCTGCGAGAGGAGGGGATTTGAACTGCCACTTTGCGTCACAAGATATTAATTCTGCAAGACTAACACTTACAAACAAGAATTCCAAAGAAGGCATGCATAGACTCCCAGATTTTAAACATGTGTGTGTGTGTATGATATATATACACACGTACACGAATGCACACACACACACACACAGATATATACACACACACACGCATGCATACACACACCATACTGAGATTGTGGCAGTGGGGAAGCCCTTGGACTTTCTTCTTTACACAGCTATGCAAGTTAGCACAGGCCAAATCTTCTTAGTTGGTGTAAGTGTGAACAGTGGAGTTTATCCCATGGTGCTTTTGGACCCACTATTATAGCTAAATACGATTTGTGACTGTGGACTGTGTATTTGGTAGCTGGACAGTCACATAAGATTTGCAGGAGCGTTCCAGATAAGCACACCCATAGACGATGAGAGACCCCCGTCAAATTTAAATTAAATTTTGGTGTAAGATAATGAAATCTCTCAAATGTCTGATCTTGCCAGATTTCCACCTGGCCCCCGGCACTGTCAAACCTAAATCCCCACCAGATCATGCCTTGAAATGAATCTGATCCAGATTCCAGTGCCAGGTCCTCTTTCCAGCTTTACTTTTTACTCTGGGTTAGAATTTACAGAGGCAAGTCAAATAAAGTGTTGCCTAATCTTGTAAAGAAACGTGAGGAGACTGCTCCTGAGTAGTGGAAAGTACCCCTCCTTTGTTACGATTGTACCCAGTGCCTGCCAGGGGCAGTGAGGGAAGGAATACTCCAAACAGGTTGCAGCTCATTCCCCCACCTTCCCCCCGCAGCAGGTACTTTCATGCAGCAAAAGTTACTTGAAAGAAGCAGAAACAACACAGATAAACCCCAGTGCTTCTGCGGAAATCCAATTACTGCTGCTGAATATGCAGCATGCCAATATCTCAGCCACTCAAACAGCATTGCCTGCTGCATGCCTAAGTGGAATTGAAGGAAACGGTGGTTTGCAAGGGCCACCTGACCTTGCTTCAAACTTTGGAAATTGCAATAGGGAGCTGCCAGCCCTCAGGTAGACATGGGACAAGGAGATAGGACATCGGGGGGAGTGGGGAAACAGATCCTCAGCTGGTGAAAATCAATTGACTACAATGAAGCTATGCCAATTTACACCAGCTGAGAATCTGGTCCCAGCTGACCTTTGGGAGTGGGCTCCAAAGTTTAACTCTTGAGTCCTAAGGGAGAGGATGCTGACCCCTCACATTTCTGCCTGGTGATCACTTCCCATTCAACTCTACTAGTGAGGCAGCGTTGCTTAGTGGATAGCGCTCTGGACAGGGACTTGCGTTCTTATCTCAGCTCTGCTGCTGGCCTGTGCCTCTCTGTTTCCCATTCTGTAAAATGGAAGTAATGAGACTGACCTCCATTGTAAAGCACTTTGAGATCTACTGATGAAAAGGGCTAGGTATTATTATTACTCAAGAAGCCAGGAAGAGAGTCCCTCTGAGGTCCCAACATTACAGGATTGGGACCTCAGAGGGACTCTCTTCCTGGCTTCTTGAGTAATAATAATACCTAGCCCTTTTCATCAGTAGATCTCAAAGTGCTTTACAATGGAGGTCAGTCTCATTACTTCCATTTTACAGAATGGGAAACAGAGAGGCACAGGCCAGCAGCAGAGCTGAGATAAGAACGCAAGTCCCTGGAGTTTGGAGTAGCAGCCGTGTTAGTCTGTATCCGCAAAAAGAACAGGAGTACTTGTGGCACCTTAGAGACTAACAAATTTATTAGAGCATAAGCTTTCATGGGCTACAGCCCGCTTCATTGGATGCATAGAATGGAACATATAGTAAGAAGAAATATATATACATACAGATAAGTTGGAAGTTGCCATACAAACTGTGAGAGGCTAATTAGTTAAGATGAGCTATTATCAGCAGGAGAAAAAAACAGCTGGCAGACCCCTATGCTCACGTAAAACTCATTGCAGGATCAGGGCCTCGCTGACATTAGGATCCAAGTAAAGTTGGCAGAAGACGCTGCTAGCGTATCACAGAAAAGCCATATAAAAATTAGTTAACACATTATGGGCTTGCTCTGTCTTTCATTAAAGTGGGTGGGAAAACTCCCCGGTCCAAACTCCTGTCAACCCCTATATTTCTTGCAAAGGAAAAGAGCTGCTTTAAATATTTCCGTAAAGGAGTTTGAGTTTATTAAAGATGGAACGGCAAAGAGTTCACAAAAGTCCGCTTGAGTTGGCTAATAGTCTGCTAACGATTAGTTCAATCCCGCTATCCTTACTCCGGAAAACTCCGAAGTGAAGACTTAGGCCCAGATCTTGCCGTGAGCTCTTCACAGCTTGCACCATGCGGAGATCATTGCAGGGTCAGGCCGTAAAAATGACAGATACGTGTACATTTTAAATAATGAATGACCGGGATGGCACAGTAATTTAGTTTAATTGTTAAGAGCTGAATGTGCTCAGTGGTAGCTAATATTGCAGGAAACCACAGGCCCGGGATTAAGAGGCCGCATGCTACACCAGCTGCTGTAAGTAACTTACTGGTCAGGGTGTGTTACCCACTCTCGTCTGTGCTTGGTCCACAGAGGATGTGAGGCTGGTACATCCCCAAGCTATAGAGCCGTGTCTGTTTAACTCAAGCGATGGAGACTTATGCTCTTAGTTCTAGAGGTCCACAACATGTTGGCACAAATGATGATAGGTCATGTCTGATTGTGCTGGCCTGTGGCAGAGGAACACATGCAAGCCGTGCTCCTGCTGTGAACTCCTTGTGGATTGCAGGATCGGGGCCAAAGTTAGGGAAGATGGGGGTGAGGGGAGCACCAGAAAATGAAATAATGGTGGAAAAACTGGCAGATGGTGGGTGGGCTGGATTAATTCCAATTGATTGGAATGAGCTGAAGAGATGATTCAGAAGTGGGCTTTTTTCCTCACTCTGGGATGTTCTGAATTTCAATTTTTGTTAAACTGCCTGGGTTTTCCAAAATGTCCAGTTTGGGGCACAAACTAACCAAACCAGGAAATTCTGATTCAAGACAGAAGTGCCCAGTTCTGGCCTTTCTGAGTGACTTTGGGTAAGTCACTTTGCCTCTCTGTGCCTCAGCTTTCCTGTCTGTAAAATGGGGATAATGATACTGACCTTCTTTGTAAAGTGCTTTGAGATCTACTGATGGAAAGTGCTGTAAAGAGCTGGGTATTATTATAGTTGATTGTTAGATACCCCTGAAGGCAATGGAAGATAAATGCATGTATTCCAGGGCAGAATTTCTCTCATTATATTCTGTACAGTGGTGCTGAGACCCTGCATTTCCCACTGACTTCAGATGGGGTTGTGGGTACTCAACAGTTGTGAAAATCAAGTCCTAAAGTTTCCTCCCTCACACTCACAACTTCATGAGGATGGTGACAATAACCTTGAATTTCCTGGGGTAGGTAAGTTTATGCCCCCCTGTCCCGTTACACAGTTATTTAAACAGGGGCATGCTTTTCTTTTCTTTTTTTTTTTGCCTGCAAATTCTGCAGTGATTTTCACTTCTCCCTGCAGATGTGCTGAACTGTTGTAAAACAATCTGACACCAGCTGACAGAGGTGTGTTTGGAAACTATAAAGCAATGTAATCAGTCCAATGGTTAAGGCCTCTTTTGCATTCCCCCCTCACTCTCCTCCCCCCAGCATAAGCTGTGATGTATCTTTATACAGAAAGGTTTTGTGCCTGCTAAAAGGAAATGACCAAATAGGAAAAACTGGCAAACTAAATAAACTGCAATCGGACAGACCTTTTTGAAACGCTCCTTTAACACCTTGTGTGAACTGTTAGTTTCTTAAAACACATGCAAAAGTTTTACTTGGACATGTTGGAATTGATTTTTCATGTTAATTAGAAGCCTCAATTCTCACTGAAATAAATGGGGTTTTCTTTGCGGAGGAAGCTTGCAGAATCACAGACTGTGTCTGGAAATATTATTACAACCATGGGCCCGATTCTGTCAATACTTATGCATGTGAGTTAGATCCCTATCCTGCAGACACATACACGTTTAACACGCTTGCAAGTAGCCCCAATAGTGTGTAAAGCAGTATTGTCAACCACAAGCATTCAGAAATCACGTCATGCTTCCAAAAAATCATGACCGACTTTCACTGACCTTTGTGAAGGGTTGAGAGCTACTCATGAAAAGTGCTGCATAAGAGCTAGGTGTTATTAATTATTTTTATTGTAATTATTATTTTAATAATTATTTTACTAATAAAAGGAGGTTTCTACCCAAAAAAAAAAAGGTTCTCTGGCTTCCTAGCTTTTAGTATGCACTCGATTCACATTTCCAAGGTTTGTCTCTGCAACTGTGAGGGCTAGAAAAGTACTTAGAAAGTTAAAAATCTCATGAAATCATTGGACTCCCCAGGAGCTGGGCCTTTAAGAAAAACACCAACTATCATGAGACGTGCAATGAAATCAGGAGAGCTGGCAACGCGGGACTAAAGGTAACCACATGCCGGCTTCTCAGGGCCCAGTGCTGCATGTTCCCCTTTGTAATCAATCAGGGTTGGTCGCTTGCTATTGAAGTTGCAGGTTTTGATCACTACTTGGTGTTGAGGCTTTTTGCAACTCTTCAGGGAGGTTGGTTCGGAACAAAGAGTAAAAACCCAGCATTGGGGCCCCAAACGAAGGGCTCACAATATCCACCAGACTTTTTTTTTTTTTTTCAATATATATATATTTTTTAAAAAAGCAGAATTGGCTCCCAGATTGGGGAGGGAGGCAGGGATAGCTCAGGGGTTTGAGCATTAGCCTGCTAAACCCAGGGTTGTGAGTTCAATCCTTGAGGGGGCCATTTAGGGATCTGGGCCAAAAATTGGGGATGGGTCCTGCTTTGAGCAGGGGGTTGGACTAGATGACCTGCTGAGGTCCCTTCCAACCCTGATATCCTATGATTCCCCCCCCCCCCCCTTGCAAAGTCTCATTTCAGCCTTGTAAAACAGCCCAGTGTCTATTGCAGGTCAGTGGGTAGCAGGGGCCCTGCCCTGCTGTCTGTCAATGCCTCCCGCTCTGCCAAAAAAAAACAACAAAAAAACCGAAGGAATTGCGTCGGGAGAGGAAAAATAAAACCCGACCGGTGAAAGGGAGCCCGGCTGCCCGCAGAGAGGGAACGTGGCTGCGGCGGGGGAAGGGGCCCAGCGGCCGCTGGCGGCTTTGCAGCGCGGTGCAGAGTCTCGCGCCCCGGCCCCTTTAAGAACCCGGGGAGTCGGCTGGTGCAAGCCGGGCTGCGGGGGGGGGGGGGATCGCTGCTCGCAGGCTCTCTGCCCCCGCTCCCTCCCCACGCCGGATCGCAGGGGAGGAGCAGCCAGCCGGCAGCCGCCGCCAGAGGCGGATCACAAACTTGCTCCTTTGCAAAGGCTCCGGAGAAGAGAGCAGCAGCCGCAGACAGACATCTTAGAAAGGGAGAGAGGAGAGGGGAGGTTTCCGGGGAAAACAGAGCCCCCCCCCCCTCCCGCCAGGCTCTGGATTTATAAACACCGCAGCAGATGGAAGGGCAGAGACACCGAGCCGCGCGCTCCTCCTCCAGCAATTGATCCAGGGGATATTTGGGTTGGTTTCTCTCCCCCCCCCACACACACTTGCTCATTTCCTTCCCAAACTCCCCCCCCCCTTCTTACTTTACGGATCCTCGTTATACTAGGGGAGAAGAAGGAGGAAGATTTGAAAGAAGAAGCGATTAGCAGAGGCACTAGGTAAGGGGGGGAAGGGTTCCCCCCCCGAGACTTACTTTCTCCAAAACAAGCAGAAGGGGGAGGAGGGGGGGAATCCCTCTTGGCTGGTGTGTGATGGGGGCGGGCGGGGGTGTTTGCATGCCAGAATGAGCTGAATGGATAAAAGTCACTTTAAATGCATTTGTTCCTTTTTTAAAAAAAATTAACCCCAAACAACTCCCCCCCCCCAAAAAAAAAAATTGGCGTGTGTCTGCAAAGCGCGCAGGGTAACTCAGACTTTTCCCGGGCAGCCCTTCCTGCCCCAGATCTTGGTTTGTTGCCTGACCGCTCTTTCTAAAACATGGTATGCATGTCCCGGGGTGGCAGGACCCCCCCCCTCGCGATCAGCCCCATCTCGTCTAGGCTGGGATTCCCCGCAGCGAGACCTGGGGGGTTATCTGCTGAGCAACTGCTTGGCTAACTCCTGCTTTAGAAAGAGGAAGGATTTTTGTAAAGGAGGACCTCCCTAGGGGAGAGTGTGAGAGTGAACTAGTCTCCCCACCCTAAGGTCGATGTCATTGATCTTCCTCCCCACCGCAAATGCTCCATAATGGAAGGATGAGGTGGGGGTGAGGAAAGGCTAGAGGAGTTCGTTATAGCCCTTGCTAATTGGCAGGGTGCATTGACTGGGGAGAAAGGCTTGGCATCTGCACACACAGCGTGGAACTTGCCCATACAGCATCCTAGAGGGAAAAGCATGAACTGGCAGGGCCTCTGCTCTCCCTTCCACACCCCAGCTGAAATATATATGAGCTAGGGAGAGGAGAAACCACACAGAACTATTAATAGGCTCAGAATCCAAAGCAGATCATTGTGAATTGTGGGAGCAAATGAACTGAGGAATGCTTGTTTTAGGCAGGTGTGTGTGTGGGTGTGTCTCTGTGTAACTGAGTGGCTGTTGTGTAAAATCAAAATTACAGTTGAAAGCTGCTTTGAAGTAGGACATTTTTCAAGGGACAACGAAGCTTCCTCTAGCGGGAATGCTGCAGGCTTTCCTTTAATTTGAACTGCGCTCTGTGGTACTCTGGAAAGTTGCTTTGGTAAATTGATTCTTCTGCTCTTACCCTTGTGATCTTATGTCACTTCTGTGCCTTCAACCAACAAGTGCTGGTCCCCTCCCTTTTCCACTCAGATTTCTCTCTTTCAAATGGCTTCCTATGACATTCTTGCTGGGAACTGCAATTCATGGACCCCAGGGAGTTATTTTTAAGGTCTATTAAAGATATTGAAGTGATTTTGAAACTGGAAGCGGAACATAGGGAAATGCAGTTGACTTGGCAGCATGTCCTGTGATGTAAGATGCATTGTTGATGTGCATGTAAATAGCTGGCCCTTTGTTTTGTCCTTTAATATTTATCCATAGTTCTTATTTCTACGGTTGTGTGTTGCTCTTTTGTTGTTGTTGTTTATTTTCAGACTGTTACTGTCATGTATATTTGAAGCTCCTGGCTTTATGCCTACATGAGATCCCAGAGACACTAATCTGTGTCAAAGCCAAGTGGAAATCTAGACCCAATAAAGTTTCTCACTGATGCATTACATATTTTTAGAGGTGTTAGAGACAAGAGAGCAGTTACGGCCACTGTTGAGCAGGTCTCATCCATATAGAAATAAGAATACTGAGCCCACTTACCTGCAAATGTTGAGTTTAGTGGCTGATATGTAAATATTTCTGATGCATAAACAGGGCTGGTCTGATGGTGTCTGTGGGCAACAAGTGTACATTCCACTTTTGAACGGTAATCTCTGGAGTGATAAAATGAAAATTGACAAAAAAGGCAATTTCCTGTTCTCTCTCCTGACCGTGCTCTTCTTGTTCCCTGACAATGCACAAAGAGCAGACTCTCTCTGGCGAAGCCAACTGCGGCTCACGCCAGACTGGCTGGAGCAGCAGAAGCTGCATGACTGTCTATCCCTCCTGTGGTTTCTTGTGCCTGGGGCTAGGGGTTACATTTTGACCCAGTGAGACTAGCCCTGTTTCTACTGCAGTAAACTCTGTATACTCTGCATGTGATTGGAAGGTACTTGGTAGGATTGCAAACTATTCTATTTGTAGTCAAGGTGTGATCTGACCTAACTTTGTGTTCAGCTAAAGAATTTTGTATGCAAAAAACATGCTGATGCTTTAGGCAGGTGATATCTCTGATTTTTATTTTCCCCCAATCTCATTTGCTGTGACTGTGCATTTATGATTTGCATGCTTCTGTGACCTCCGCTCCAGTGTGCGAGCCAGGAAAACACCAGCTGTTAAGGTTTAGCTATCTGCCGTTGATTATCGGTAACCTTGATAAATCTGTATAGATGCTAATGTGACTTCTAGGCATTGCATAGCTGGATAGAGGTTCCCATTTGCTTCTAGCCTAGGATTTGTAAGGGTGGGTGAGAATATATCCAGTGTTAGCTTGCAGTGTGCTCTGAAGAAGAATAGGTGCATGATATTAATAAAAGTTTGTAAGCCAGGGAATGAGAGTTAGGATCACCTCATGCAGTCCAATCTCCATTGGTGTCAGTTGCAAAACAGTCACTTCATTGGCCAGGATCTCTCTTCTCCGCCCTTGATTGCTGACTCATTAAGAAACTTTGGGGAGGTCAATTAACCTCTCTCTACCTCTGCTTACCCAGCTGTATAATGGATGTAATACCTACCTGGAGGGGGATTGCTGTAAGCATGATTGTTTCCAGAGTTTTGAGATAATTGAAATACTATAGACGAGCAGCACAATATATGACAGCTTTACACTGGAAATCCATGTGGAGTTACAGTTAGTGCTTTTGGAAAATTTACCTGGGCTATCAGAAGCAAATAAATGCAGTGAATTATTGCAGAGATGAATGTGTGTGTATGTAGGGGGATGGGTGGGGGGGTGGTATTGCCCACCGTGACCGAGAAAGGAGGTCGCAGGGAGTGAGTTGGGGAGAGATTAAGATCTCTGTTTCAGCCACATTGAGCTGGTGACTGGACATCCACCAGGAGATGGAGAGACAGGGAGAGTGTTTTTTTTCCCCCTTTGGGTAGGAGACAGATCTGGAGTAGAAAGGTAGATCTGTGAGTTGACCGCATAGAGTTGGTAATTGAATTTGTGGTTGAAATTTCCCAGAGTTAAGCTGGAGTGGTAGAAGAGAAGGAGACCCAGGATCTGAGCCCTGTGGAATCCCCACAGAAAGTGGGATGGGGGGTGAGGAGGATCCTCCAAAGGACACACTAAATGTGATTAGAGTTGAAAAGGGCTCTGGTGATTGCTCCTGTCTTGGTCTGCCTACAGTCACTAATGCTCCCGGTTTGGGGACAGTAGTGACATAAGAACACAAATGTTAAGAGGGTAATGGTTTATTGCAGAAGTTGTCTACGTCCTCCAGAGAGGAATTAGTGCACCATGTGATAGATTTAACCACTGTCAGGAATTCCTATCGGAAATTTTTCACCACTTATCTATATGGGTCAGGATAGACTGTGCGTCTTGGCAATGGCTCTTTAGATTCAGGAATCCTAAGGGGCCATTTGCCAGGTGGTTGGAAAAACTGCCATGCTGTGACTTCATAGACACACAACAGCTGTGGACCCAATCATGGTAATGCTGATGGCCTCCTTGGGAGGCTAATGGCAAACACCGCCTTAGGCGGGAGAGCAAGGAATTGGTTACTCAAAGGAATGAGTGTTCTCAGGAAGAGATGGCTATCTCGTCTCTTCCCTTCATTTGCAGAAGTGCAAAGGGTTCCTGGTTCACTCCCTGGAGCACAGGATGCAGGGTTTCAGAAATGGACCCCGGAGCAACTAAAAGCTTCCCAAAGAGAGGATCCTGATTTAGAATGGTGTTTGTTTGATTAGAAAATCATTGGCGAATGTAGCATCCCCTCAAAATACCACAGTAAAAGCTTTCTGGTCACAGCGGGGAATCTCAGAATTGACAGATGAGAGTTTGCATAAAAGATAGGAGAAACCAGCTGGTTGTACCAGATACACTGAAAAAGGAGGTTCTGAGGTTATGTCATAAATGTAAAACTGCTGGATATTTTGGGGCTGCCAAAACCTTAGCCCAGCTAAGAGAATTTCTGTTGAGGGAAATGCGGGCAGGATGTAGAAAAGTGATGCAGGAAATGTGATACTTGTGGTACAAAGAAGGGGGCCCCCCTATGGTAGGGAGAACCCCTATGCAACAGTGTCTCATGGGGACACGAATGGAGTTAAGTGCTTTTGATGGGCTTGGTCAGCTCTGCCTGGGACAGAGACCGTCAATCAATATTGTTCTGGTAGCTATGAACTGTCATTGCATTTTATACCATACAAGGCTTTGCTGTATTTGAGGCTGTATTGTAAATAATTTCTCATGTAAAATTGGTTTCAGAGTAGCAGCCGTGTTACTCTGTATTCGCAAAGGAAAAGAAGGACTTGTGGCACCTTAGCTCACGAAAGCTTATGCTCAAATAAATGTGGTGGTCTCTAAGGTGCCACAAGTCCTCCTTTTCTTCATGTATTATTGTATAACTTCTTGTAGATTACCCAGAGTTCGGTATGAATGTGTGTGATCGCAGAACACTGCTGTACTGAGCAAGTGTTTTGCTTTCAATTAATTTATTGGACAAGAAACCTGAATAAAGGTAATAATATTTAGCACTTGTGTTTCACTTTACATGTTTAAAATGTACTGACAAGCTAATAACAAATCCTCCAAGCCTTTGAGAAGGAAGAGATTATTGTAGTTATTTCCTGGTGGGGTGGAATGATAAACAATATTCAAAAGTGATTTTTGGTGCCCAATTTGAGATTTTTAAAGGGGCCCGAGTTTCAGATACTTAGCACTTGATCCTGTTCCTGCCAAACCAAATGGTCTTGTTCTGACCAAATTACTAGACACCACTGGAAATGTAGGCCTGCAAGGTTAAGTGAGGGCCAAGGCTTCAGAGTAAGTCAGTTGAAGATATAGTGAGTGCTGTTAGATGTTTGGCTGCGTGATGATCTCTTTTCGTGTCTTTGGTCTGTCGGATGCAACCTTAAACAGCTAGTTAGTTTAACATAATAAAGTTAGGTTTTTTTTGTTTACATTTCTCCTTGTTTTCAGTAACCCAGGTTTAATACACAGATCGACTTACATTGTTTACAATGTAATGGCGACCAAGTAGTTTATAACTCAAGCTATACTTTTGAAATAGTTGCATAGCTGTTAATTTTTACTTGAGGTGCATTACTGATATTCTAAATGTAATGCTTAACTGCTAGAATAGATGCTTACAATCTTCTCTGAGGAGGTGTATTGCTTTCCCCGGCTGGACAGTACTCTGCTTTAGCAAAAGAGTTAGTAATGTAATTTTTACCAAGCTTTTTAGAGTTAAAAGTGGAATAATTATCACCGGTAAATTAACTATTTAGAAGCACAGATTTTAACCATCAATACTTCTCTTTAACATAACATAAAAGAAAAGTGTATAACAATGAAACTAAAATTTTAAATGTAAGTTTATGCAAACACTTTGAGGGTATTTAAATTTTTATGACACTTTGTTGTGTTTCAGAGGAACAGCCGTGTTAGTCTGTATTCGCAAAAAGAAAAGGAGTACTTGTGGCACCTTAGAGACTAACCAAATAAATTGGTTAGTCTCTAAGGTGCCACAAGTACTCCTTTTCTTTTTGTTGTGTTTGGGAGCCAAAGGTGGAAACCTGTTGAAATTGTTTGGTTAGCTTTATGCATAAATTGTTTTTAAACATTTTTTGCTATGACATTTTTATAGCTCTATTTAAAAGCGCAAACAAGTTCATAAAAATCCAAACAAGAAACTGACATTTTGTTAATATTACTTCATGCTGAGGTTTCCCCTCACATTTTTTTCTTTGAATAAAAATAAAAATAAAAAACTAATAAAGAATTTTTTGTTTTCAATTGCGTTATTTGTTGAGGCAGAAATATGTGTGTGTGTGTTTAAAGTTCAAAAAAGTCTCTGTTATAAAAAAGGCATTATGATTATACCCCAACCATAATATTAAAATAGAGTGGTACCACTTATATATATGTTTGGGGGTGTGTGTGTGTGTGTGTGTGTGTGTACACCAGCTCTGCCGCACATCCTCAGGTGAACTGCCCAATGATCACAAAATCCGTTAAGGGGCGAAGGCGCCCGGTCAAGTTTGTTGTCGACGAAGCACAGTAATAGCTACGGCCCTGCAGCTGTGCCGCTGTAATGCCATAGTGTAGGCGGAAGGGGGTTTTTCTGTCTGTGTAGGCGATCCATCTCTCTGAGAGGTAGTTGCCAGGTTGACGGAAGAATCCCTCAGGGCACAAAATTTTTCACAGCTCTGAGCGATGTCGTGAGGTCAGCCTATGTGGTAAGTAAAAACCAGCTCTTCGTGAGAACTGGGTTGTGAGGGGAAAAGGGCGACCAGACGGGCGTCGAAGTAAGTGCCAAGGTGAGGTGCCTCCTGGGTGACCCTGGCGATGATGATAACACTTAGCTCGATGAAGCACTTTCTATTTTCAGAATGCTGAACCAACATTAGCTAATGTAAAGGAGAACAGCGCTGGCTCGTTATGGGAAGGGAAGTAACTCCAAATTAATTTTATGAGCCATGAAACTGAAGGTTATGTAAAAAAATAACTTAAATGAAAACACTGACGTTTTCAAGAATAGTGAATGCATCGGTTGTTTAATGCCTTCCATTTATTTTTTTCTTTTTGTCTGTGTTTTTTGGCTCGGGAACCAATTATAGGTAATATCAACTTACGCTTGGATTTGAACCTACATGGCTCTTTAGTCAGCCAAAAGATTTTTCTCTTATCCCTGATGCCATAATGTTTGAGTTAGAAGGGTTGGCAGAAACTTTTCTTTTCTCTTTCTTTGGATGTGCTTGCTGTTAAGTGCAAGGAAACTCTTCAAAACGGTGTGACGCCTTTTAAAAGAAGCTATCCTAAAGCTGGTGCTGTTAAATACCATGCAGCTGTGTTTTCTATAAGATTTTTCATGCAGACTCTATCCCAGGACACTTTGTGGCACAAAAACTTCAGAGGCAGCAGAGGTGTATGAATTGTAGAAGATGATATTGTATAACAGATTTAAAGCATTCAGTCTTGAGGCCGGTGTCTGAGGGAGAAGAGATGGAAAGATGGTAGAAGCTCTGTAGGAGGAGGCTCCTAGATTTACAGGGGAGGAAAGGTCAGAGGGGGCAGGGGCAGCTGTTGCCGGCATACACAGAGGAAGAAGTCAGAGGGAGGCAAGAAGATTGCAGCAGTCTGGAGTAGATCCCTGGAGAGAGGCATTTCTGAGATGCATAGGGAGCCAGTGGGTGCGTGTGGTGGGGCCATATTTCTTGTGATGTAGAAGGCGGCAAGCGGCAGCAGAGCGAGGAAGCTACTTAAAGAGGTGAAGGCAGCGGTGGGAGTTGGGCAGTGGCCGGGGGCAGACATTAGAGATGAAAGGAGCAGCAGGAGGAGGAGAGCTCAGGTCAAAAATGATTACATCAGGAAAGTGGGCGGTACAGAAGAATACAGGAGGACGGGGTCATGGAGGAGGGCAGGGCTGTTTGAGGCCTAAAGCCCTGACCCTGAAGACCGAAGTGCACAGATGTGGAGATAAAAATGGGAGTTGGCTTGATGGAGACGCCAGGGACGGTGTCTAGGGAGGCAGAGCCATTGATTAGACACCAAGAAGTCCGCTTAGGGTAGAAAGCGGCCAAGCAGGAAAAAGCTTGAGCAAGGGGCAGTATTGAAGCCTGAGTGACTCCTCTAAGGAGGGGTCTGAGAACAGAGGTGGAACCATTGACCGAAGCAGAGTGACCCGATATCCAGGAGCAGTGCTATAATGTTTGGGGATTAGTGTCTCCTCATTAGCTGTGGAATTGGGGAGGCGAAGAGGGAATCCATATGCACAGCAAAGTCCCCACTGAAGCTAGAGGGCTTGGATCTGCTCCTGGTAGCGTCAGTGGTGCAGGATCAGAGCAGTAGGGCTCCTCTGGGCAGGGGGTGTTAAATGTGGCTGAGGACAAAGGGTTCAGGCTTAGTGGGGAGAAATGTGCTGAAGAGTGTTTACCTTGAGAGGACGCATAGAGGAGGACATGAGGGATCCAAAGTCAGGAGGAAGAGAAGGGAAGCCTTGACAACCAAAGTTAGCCAGAGTGACTGGACCCTTCCCAGAGGAGATTTCCCAGCAGGGGAGGCCGGGGGAGGCAGAGGATGTTTCTAGTATTCTCTGTTAGCCACAGGCCCAGCTGGAGCTGAGCGTGTATACACATGCCAAGGCAGGGAGACCCACAGGATTTCCTTTCTGTGATGCTGGCTGTTGGGTTAATATCTAGCCAAGTGTCGTTGGTTTATCCTCTCCTTGTGGAAGAGAGTGATTTACATAATAACCCGTAGTGTGGGCTTTATTGAGAGCCGGTTCTCTGACCTAGCAGTGGAGAGCCTTGTATGGACAGCATCAGCAGTGGCCTCCAGCGGCAAAGCTGAGATACAAACTTCCTTAAAGCATGGGGTGGGGAGAGGGGTGGTTCGATGTGGGGTTTGGCACTCCTCTCCAGAGCTCGGGCCGTAACATGGATGAATGGATGAATTCTTCACCCTGCGTAGATCTATAAAGCACAGTGAAGTGGGTCTGACCTGAGGCAGTACTTCAGTGCCATGTGTGTCTGTCTGGTAGTGATGGGCATCTAGAACTCAGTTACTATGCTCTCTTTCTTTCTAAGCCTAGTCTCTGGGCAGAAAAGGGAACAGCTGTAATGGGAAATTTAGGATTTTTCTTTGAAATTGAATGGGAGTTTTATAAAAATGTTATTTTTTCACTCCATTCTAAACTATAATTGTGTGTGCATCATAGAAGTACGGTGTTGACTAAAGAGGGAAATAAAGGTAGAGAAATAAAGGTAGAGAAAAACTTAACTACTCAAGCTTCTAACAAGCTATTATAAACAACGCTTTTTTTTTTTTTGGTCAAAAGTCTATAAAAATGTAACTGGTAGCCATTTTATGGGACTAGTTTTCTCTGTGGCACATTGATGCTTGGTTTTGTTTTTAAATTGCTCATTATCTCTGGCCTCTATAATCTTCTAGAATATTTACCTCCGGTACCTCACAAATACAGGCTAGAGCACTGTTTAGTGGTGGTAACATCTGGCTGCTACGTTGGCAGATACGTCACCGCTCTGGATAAGTGTTTACCCCCGAGCTTGAGTGGTCCTGTGCCTTCCTCTGCTTTTTTTGACCTGATGTTATTAGGAGCTGGTTTAGTTAAGCATTACTGTCTCTCACTCAAGTGAGTAATTAAACTATACATACGGTATATAAACAATGGGCACATAACTAGTGGTATACTGCTGCATAGGAGTGTGCTCTCAGGACGTTTCCAGAGTTAATTGTTTGCTGTAGGACCTGTTGGAACGTAGGAAAACTGTCCCTAGATAATTAATGGGTTTTCCCCCCTCTATCTAGTATGAAAATTCCTCCAGAGTTTTGTTTTCCATGAATGTAAGGTCAGTCCAGATTCTCAGCTTTATTTCCAGGTCACCGATCTGCTCCCTTCCTCCTCCCGCACTGAACTCTGCAGACTTGTTTTGCTTCAGCAGCACATTAAGCTGTACCTGTAGACAAAAGCAGGCGGGCCTGCCAAGTTCACATTTCCGTGAAGCCATGCTGGTGTTCTGGGTGGAGAGGGGGAACACAACAAGAGAGATGATTGAAAGCTGCAGCAAAGCCTCTGTTTTAGGAATATTTGTCTTGAGTTGGGAAAACTCTGAATAAGCTGGAAAAAAAAAAGTAGATAAACCCTAAATAAAATTAATTTAATACATCTGCTTGGTGGCAGATCAGTTAGCCAGAGCTCCTTTACTGTTCCCAGAAGGGTTCCCTGGTTCCCATTATCTCTTTGGGTACTGGGCACTTAACTCTAATTTCTTTCTCATTTTGCTCCCTTGTGACCGTTCCATCTGCATTGCTGAAGTTTCCCCGTCTGGCTGCTGTTGGGGCTTGTTTGGCTGCCTATGTGTGGCTTGTGACACCAGAGTGTCACGGGCAAGCGGATGTTTCACACCCAAGCTAGAAACTCACCTGCTGTCGATGACAAGAGCCTTTGCTCTCATGAGCTGCCTCTGCCCTCTCTGCCCGTTACACTGAGCAAAGAAAGTTTCTTTTTATTGTGATGCAAGTCAGTGGAGATTTTATGTAACACACAAGCATGAAGGCTGTGAGGCACATGGCACTTCATCAGTTACGCCTCCTCTTTCCCATGTAGAGAAGCGTTGTTTTTATTTTGAAGCAAATGGTGGTGGTGATGATGTTTATCGGAAGTGTTGGCTGGAAGTGTTGTGTTTGTTTGTTTTTTGTTTTGGCCTCAGAAGTGGCTGAAGTTTTTGGCTTTGGCAAGTAACCCACATGAAAGGCTGTGTTTGGAGACTGTTCTAAACAAGTGCTATAGGAGAGAATGATAAAGAAACCCACCAGTTGATGCAAGTGGTGTTCTTTAAGATGTGCATCCATATCCCACTTTTATTCGTGGGTCTTTGGGGGCACAGCTTCCAAGGTTTGCTGCCATTCCAGAGCTGTTCTTTTTGGGTGAACCAATCTGAAGTACTGTCCCATACTGATATGTGTCAGTCGGAGAGGTTTTAGAACAAATTGATAAAATTAAACAGTCTTGTCACCAGGCTCAGAGCTCTTCACCCAAGTGTTCTGAAGGATCTAAAATGTGAAATTGCAGAACTACTAAATGTCTTATGTAACCTGTTGCTGAATCAAGCCTCTGTACCAGACTGATTGCCATCACCACATCTCATGGCAGAGTGTAACTGGGTTAAAAAAAAGAATGAGAGAAGTTCATGGAGGATGGGTCCCTCAATGGCTATTAGAAATAGATGGTCAGGGATGCAACCCCTGCTTGGGGTGACTGTAGATCTCTGACTGCCAGAAGCCCAGAAAAGATATCGCCAGTGTTGCCCTGTTCTGTTTGTTCCCCCGAAGCTCTGGTACTGGCCGCTGTTGGAGACAGGGTACTGGGTTAAATGGTCCATTGGTCTGACCCAGTCTGGTAATTCTTATGAGGTGTACTCTGGGCATCTTCCTTTTGGAAATCTCAAAGCACTTTTTTTACAAATGTTGCTGTTAAAACTCTTGGCATCCCTGTTAGGTCGGTGAAAGCTGAGGGCTTGTCTTTGCTATACTAGCAAACACCCCCAGTGGAGATTCAACTTATACTTGGAAAAACTGTTCTTTCGCCAGTATAGCTTTAAACCAGTTCCCCGAATGGAATCAGGGATTTTTTTTGTTGCTATTATTACTGCATCTATATTTGATTTTTTGCCAGTGTAGCCGTGTTGGTTAGGGGTGTGATTTCCTGCCCCCCTCCCCCGCCCCCAAACTTCTCACATACATAGCTATGCCTGCAAAGCTTTTACGAGTAGACCAAGGTTGAGAAATGGAGAGTCCCAAGTTACAGTCTGCTGCAGAGCTACACATAATACCCAGATCTCATGATTTCCCTTAGTGAAATTCTGGCACCATTGATGCGGGGAGGTGCAGGATTTCCCCCCATGACTTTCACTTTAGTTGCCAAACCATCCTTTCATGAAGATAACATTCATGATCATGGGGTGGGCGGGGGAGGATTTGCTCCTCACGCGTCCTTGGACATCCATATAGTGTTAAGCAGGTGCTTTCCTTGGCTAATCTACATATTTTGCCATAGCTGATAGGATTTTTGATTTGTATTTTGTGTCCGTCTTACTCCAGAGACAAGGCGGGTGAGGTACTATCTTATTGGACCCCCTTCTCTTGGTGAGAGAGACAAGCTTTGGAGCTACACAGATACATTTAAGAAAAAAGACACCTAGCTGGATTTGAAAACTATGGTTCCATGGGGGGACCTTTGTAGCTCCGAACATGACAGGTTGACTTCACAAATGTGGCTTTCCTAGACTTTTTAACCTGGAGTTAATTGCCAGTTAACTGCCAAAGTACTGGGACATGTTTGTAAAGGCTGGCATGGATGACACTCCCTACAGATGTGATCAAGGAAGTTACAAACATTTGTTCTTTGCTGATCCCTAAGGCAAACAGTGTTTGTAGCCTGGAGCAAAGGTGTGAGGAGTGTCCACACACATCAGCCTTCACAAACATATTAAGTGCCTTGAGAGTTAACTGGCAATTAATTAACTCAAGACAAAGTCTAGTATCAGGGGGTAGCCCTATTAATCTGTATCCCCAAAAACAACAAGGAGCCTGGTGGCACCTTAAAGACTAACAGATTTATTTGGGCATATGCTTTCATGGGTAAAACACCACGTCTTCAGATGCATGGAGTGCAAATTACCCTTGAAAGTTTTTTACTCACAAAAGCTTATGCCCAAATACATCTGTTAGTCTTTAAGGTGCCACCAGACTCCTTAGTGTTTTTAAGGTAAAGTCTAGTGCAGGCAAGCCCAAAGCCTTTACTAACCTAGGGCCTGATTCTTCCCCTCCACACCCCCCAACCCTGCCACCAGTTCTATGCTTATGTAACTTCTTAACGTCTAGTGGCATGAGAACAGAATCAGGCCCGTTGTATGATGAGTTCCAGGTCGTCACTCTGGAGGTGGAGGAAAAAATGGAAATGCAATGGCCTCACCATGCAGCCTTGTCAAGTGAATTTTTTGTACGCATTGAAAAGTCAGACCAATTTGTTATGCAGTCAGCCTAGTCTTCTCTGTAGTCCCTGTGTATTCTCATCACACAGGCAGCTGCAGGTGTAGTGATTCTCATAGCAGTGAAATCTGTCTTAAAGCAGCCACTTAAGGCATCCACCTAAATAAATCGGCTGCATAACATCAGCCTTCTGAGAGAGGTGGAGTAGAGTTGTACTTACTATGTTTGGGGAATACTTTTGAGACTTCCTCTTTAAGAGATGGGTGTCTGTTTCACTGTATTGAATTTGAATCTAGTCTTTCAATGGCCACAGTGCAGTTGTCTTGAAATCGTGGCGTACAGACCTATGCAACATTGAAGATCTGTTGCCAGAATAATACAGTGTCAGCCGTAAAACACTCCTTAGCCCATAACCGCTTAGCCTACCGAGCCCTACTCCAAAAAGGAGGGGGGAAAAAAAGCACAGGGGTTAAAAACAATGTGATGGAAAGTTTTTGACCAGTTCATTGTTTTTCAGTGGAAAATTGGGGTTTTGACTAAATATATTCCTGAAAAGTGTCATCAAAATTTTTTGTGAAAAGATGATTTTGGAATGCCCCAACACTGAAACACTCTTTCAGTTTTTCTCAGAAATGCTGCTGCAGTACCTCCATGGGAGTTATTGTTTGGGTGTCTCGTGTTCTCAGTCTTCTCTGTGGGCCAGTCTCTGCAGCTGGACTTCATGTCCTATGATAAGAACAGAAGAATGGCCCTACTGGGTCAGATCTAGCCCAGTATCCTGTCTTCCGACAGTGGCCAATGCTGGTGCCCCAGAGGGAATGAACAGAACAGGGAATCATCCAGTGATCCATCCCCTGTCACCCATTCCCAGGTTCTGGCAAACGGAGGCTAGGGATTCCATCCTGGCCCATCTTGGCTAATAGCCATTGGTGGACCTAAATGATGCACTGCCTCCCTTTGCCAAGAGGGGAGACCCTGGTGCATCACGGGAGATGTTGTCTGGCTGGGGATCTTGCATGGGGATAGCTCTATTAGTATTAAGTTTTTTGTTGTTTTGTTTTTTTTATACTGGTATTACTAGGTCCCTACTAGGGGGTTGTATTGCTTTAACCCAAGGAGACCTTTCTACAGTAGATCAAACCCAGCATCTTGAATTGCACCTGCAGTGTAATCTGATGCCACAGTAGTTTGTGGCGCATCGGAGCAATGAGCCCTCTGATATGCATCTTGAAGGAAGTGGGTACACGTAGAGCATATTTCTTGTTTCCTAGAGCAGCAGTGACTTCAGGCCACAGTCTACCTCTTTCAGGGTTGCCAGAGGTCATGTCATACTGCTGTGTGTCTGTGCCATCTGCTCAGGGTACAATGACTTGTCCTTGGCTGGAATCTTTTGGCTGGCTCAGGAATGCTGCTGTGGCTACACTTCCCAAACAGGCATTTGTCACTTTTCTCCCTCATCGTGTGCATCTTTGCTCTGAGTTAACGATTTCTAGTCTCATTAAGCCTCTGTCCCATAAAGGAGAAGCGTAGTCCTGCTAATATTCCAAGTCTCATTAACTCTTACACGTGCTGCTCTACTCCAGTGGTTTAGAATTGAATCTGTCACTGAACTCTTTATTAGCTCAACACTAGCCATAAAACTACCCAGACAAACTCTGACCTCTGCTTCTGATACTTCCAAAGAGACAGAGAAGTCCCTGTTTGTTCAAGGAGCATTTCTGTCGCAAGACCCTTACTCCAGGTGTGAAACTCCCCATAACCTCTGCCTCAGCTTGGAAGCCATCAGAAAATTCTCTTGATGTTGGGTATGGCTGTTGGACAGACAGGGCTGATCATGGGAAGATCCTTCAGACACCGTGGTATTTTATTGTTTGTTCTGCAGTGGCACCTAGGAGCCTAAATCATGCAGCAGAACCCCATTGTGCTAGGTGCTGTACAAACAGGAATGAAAAGACGGTGCCTGCCCCAGAGAACTTGCGTTAAAGTTACCAGTGTCGGGGAATATTGCTAAAGTGCTCATCTTTATACTCGACATACACAGATAGTTGGTCTCTCCCATCCTTCCCAGCAAAGACTTAATAGCAGATTGTAGAAACGAGGGTGTAGTAGTTGTACTGATAGGCTCCAGTACGCTGCAACATAGTGTAGTAAATAACTAAACGACTATTGATCGTAAATGAACAGAGTACGGCTTGTGGCATGTTGCCCTCCCTTTTTAAATGGCTTTGCTCATTTGCAAAATGCAGTAACTTGCAGTGGTTTTCCCAGGCATTGGTGCAGATTAATGAGGTTCTGCTGTACTAAACTTGATATTTAAAAAAAAAGGCTGCCCGTGTTGCTGGTAGATTACATAGAAACCCTGCTGTGTTGGGGAAGGGAACTGGACTGAGTGCTTTTAGAGTCAGCATGCATCCTTTCAGTTGCTACTGTGGTGGCCTGGCTGGGCTGCATTTATGTTGCTAAACCTTGTTCATGTCACAGCTAACTCCATGAATGGATTAACATATCTAGTGTGTCAAAGGAATAGGTTTTGAATTTTAAGTGGCAACATTTAAAAAAAAAAAAGGGGGGGGGGTGGGGGGCATCTGAGTTGCCCATCAGGATGGGCACATATGAGGAAGCAAAATGGGTGTTTTCATTTGTATGTGCAACTGCATCTTCTGTGCATGTAATTAGCCTATTTGCTGTCAGCTGCGTGGATGCAATTTGGGAGCCTTTTGCTTAAAAAGTTATGACCTACAGCTTGTAAGATGTCTGACAAGTGAACTCACTTGACAACTAGTTGGTTGTTTTGTTGGTGTTTGTCTTGACTGAACCCCAAGCCGGGAATGTTTCTGGAGGTTGGCGAGCTTCTGTCCTGTCAGAGATTCTTTGTGTCTGTGCTACCTCTCCCGGTGCATGTGGCATTTGAAGTGTCTATCCTCCCTTGTGCTGAACTGGAATACTCGCTCTTTCTCCCCCCGGGCGGTGACAGCAATGAAAAGAGTTAAAGTACGGTAGAACCTCCGAGTTACGAACTGACCAGTCAACCACACACCTCATTTGGAACCAGAAGTACACAATCAGGCAGCAGCACAGACCTCACCCCCCCAAAAAGAAAGCACAGTACTGTGTTAAATGTAAACTACTACTAAAAAAAAAAAGCAGCATTTTTCTTCTGCATAGTAAAGTTTCAAAGCTATATTATGTCCGTGTTCAGCTGTACGTTTTGGAAAGAACAACCATAACATTTTTGTTCTGCGTTATGAGCATTTCAGAGTTACAAACAGCCGCCATTCCCGAGGTGCTCATAACTCTGAGGTTCTACTGTAGTTCAGTGCTCTTCCTGTGGACATGGTAAGGGGCCTCTGTTGTATCGAACTTTGGTTAATTAATCTAAGGAAGAGCAGTTTCCCGGCTAAATCTGTACCCATGGATTTCTGAACAAAACTTCTCCATTGTCTTGCCTGGCTTAAACCTCCCCAGTGATGGCTGAGTTCTCTGCACAGTTTCTACAGCAGGTCACGTTTCTTTCCAAAGCCGGTGTTGGCCTTTAGCACCTGAGACAGCAGGTGGTTGATGCTTTTCCCCTTCTCTTGTCTCTTAGTCCTTTCCCAGCCTAGTGGCCTTTGAGGGTATGTCTACACTGCAGTAAAACACCCGCTGCTGTCCCGTGTCCGCTGCCTTGGGCTGGGGCTGTGAGGCTGTAAAATTGCAGTGTGGACATTTGGGATTGGGCTGCAGCATGGTCTCTGAGACCTTCACCCCCCACACCCTCCCCCTGCCGCCGCCCAAGCCCTGTGAGGCAGAGTCAGCTGTCACGGGCCAGTCATGGGTGTTTTGTTGCAATGCAGACATACCCTGAGATGCCCCGGGGCTAAGGAGGTGAGGTGGTGAATTCTGATGGGAGAAACCCATCTTGAGCTTTCCTTCCGTTAGTCAGATGAAGGCAAGTAGCAGTTTCAAGAATTCCGGTTTCGGTTATGCCCTATAATTCAGGGATTTTTTTTCCCTTTTCCCACTCCTGATTTTTTTTTTTTTTTTGTCATTAAAACCCAGCTTAATCCGGGATTTTGTAACAAAACAATGCTCCCTGGAAAAGTTGTGTGTGTCTTTGGGTTTCCTCCTCCCAATGTAGCAGTTAAAGGTATTGCTACTTTGGACTGTTTCTCCTGGGTTTAATTATCATGTCAATGACTGGAGCTTTAGGCTGCAGCAGGGATTTCAGCTGTTCAACCTCCATTAAAAGCCAGGCCACGGCAGGCACACGGTGGCAGACAGTGCTGCTATACCCAAGCCCCTTAAGCTGTCCATCCAAACCCCATGTGATCAATGCAGTGTAGAAACTTGAGTAGACAAAAGCCTGCCTGTTACTGGGCGGAATTTTACACATGCTTCTCCTCAAATCAGCCTTAAACAGGATTTTCTATCCATAGCCACAATCAGTGGTGGCTTTTGGTCAACGTTTTAGGTGGATTACTCAGTATTGGCAACCCCAGGCCTTCAAGAATCGTGGGCCGAGTGCCCCAAAATAGTGAGGATACCTTCATATTTTTGAGGATCTTGTAATTTTTAAATTTTTGGTTTCTTTATAATTTTGCCTTCTGTTTTTTGAGCCTTTTGGGTTTCGCATTTTCAAGCTTTTTCTCTATGCCTCTAAGGGCTAGAAACTTCCTCTTTTTATTTTTAACTTTTTGTTTTTAAATGGAAGCTGAGATCCTCATGTAGTCCCATGTCTCCAGGAGCTGGGGATTTAAGAAAAGTGCCAAATATTGTGAGACTCATGAATAAAATCGCAGGAGCTGGCAACACTGATTACTGGAACTTGCCTTTCAGAGTAACAGCCGTGTTAGTCTGTATTCGCAAAAAGAAAAGGAGTACTTGCCTTGGCTCTTTGAAGGTGTTGTGGATTTGTTGCTACTGCTTTGGAGGCACCTCTTGGAATGGGTAATGTGCAGCCAGTAGAGCGTAGATCTTTCCTTTGGACAAGCAGGTCCATTGAATTACAGCTTTGAACTGGGATGCAAATAAATTTTTATTTCCTGTCCGATTTCCACCCCCCACCCCTTCTGTGTGTGTCACTGCCTCAGGAGTAGAGACTGTGCTTATCACTTACTAAAGAGACCCAGTTTTAATCTCCCACTCATCGTGTTGCAGAAACTTGTCATCGGGATAGGAATCTTTTCTTTTCTTTTTTCCTAAACAGAGCAACTTCCTTTCCAGAACTACTTTGGGATGTTATTAGGAAAGGCCCCTGGCTCTAGCAGGATATGGTGTAGATGCAGCCCAGACAATATTGTCTGGTTGCTCTCCTCTGCCCCCTTTCTCCTGTATGACCCATAGAAACCTTTCCAGCCCTTAGGCAGGCTGGCAAACAAATCTGTTGTCTCTTCATGACATGACGGAGGTATCCCAAGCTGCTATGTCAGTCAGTCATTGACTTGCTCTTTGTTTTTCTGCCTTTGAAGGCCTGCTTAAGCATTAACAGCGCAAACCTCTGTCAGGCAGGGCTCCCAGAATATAGCTGGCTGCTCCCTTCCCTGGAGGTGTAGAGGGTGATGGCCTGGTTGACATGTGGGGTGTCCGCATGGGAGGGTTTAGAGACTCCAGCACTGTAATCGGGTTTTACTGAAGAAGAGGTTGTCATTGATATCCCTGGGATTTGGCATCTATATAAATATACAAGCCAAGCTCTATTTAAGTATGAGTTCATGTCAGTTCATTTGCCTTGGAAAGGGCAGGAAGTGCCCTGTGATTGTAGTATGTTGGTATCGTTCCTATCTCTAGTCCCTAGAAATTCCTGTTAGTATTGAGCCAACCTCCAAAAGGTTCCGAGCTTTGGGTTCAGTCAGGACAAACGCCTGCAAACTCAGGTGCTTTGTTCGAATTATATGAACTCCTTAAGCCTGTGGATTTGATGGTGGGGAATGGGCTCAGTTAGAAGATTTCCAGTCGGCCAAGGAACACCGTGTGAGTAGATTTATCTCTTTATCTCTTTATCTTGGGGTGTTTTTCTGTTTCTCCCAATCGGGAGGTTGAATAACTCAGTTGCACTTAAAACAAAAACAGATTGGGGTAAAGGAGGGCAGGTATTTCAGAAACTTCCAAAGTGTTTGGTTCTAGAAATGGGGAGTTGTTTCATGTTTTTTTTGTTTTTTTGTTTTTTTTAAGCACCAGTTTGCCTGTGCCAAATGGTTATACACAAGACACGCTCCGTTTTGGTGAATTGGTATAAACTAATCTGGGGGAGGGTAGGGAAGCCCTTGAATATTGTGTTGGATTTTTTCCCTTTCAATCTCTTGTGCCCTTGTTTGTGTTCACTGACATCTGTGCAGTTGAGTTTTGCTGGCACAAGCATTCACTGAAAGTGAACATTAAACTCGCTCTCCACTCCTTGCAGAACATGCGTTTTAAGTTCACTTTCCCATGGGCGTTCTCATCAGGAACTTAATTGTAATCAGGGAACAGACCATTCCAAGGGACCACTCTCTGTTAAGGGGTGCCACTCAAGTTGAGTGTTTTGGATAGCGCCCCACAGCGTAAACAAAATCCACAAAAAAAAAAAAATTGGTTTGAATCATTTCGATTAACAAACTCCAGAAAACAGTGCTCTTGTTTGTGGCCATTTTCCAAACCAAAAAAAGAGATGAAAGGATTCATTAGGACTTATTCGCTCAGCTCTGCAGCCTGTCTGGGATCTGGCTCTCTACTTTCATCCCCTAGCTCAGGAAAGGTCAGGGGCCGCTCCCCTGGGGAGGATTTGCTGTTGACTGAATTGCACTCTGTCATTATTCTGCTGGATAATGAATGCAGTGGCCTCCTTGGCACTGGCTTCAGAAAAAAGCTCGGTCATCTGCATGTGGCCTGGAGGCAGGGGACTAAAACTGGGGAACAGAAGAGAAGAAAACAACATTTTACGGAGCAGATGTGGAATCTGCCCAGTCTGTCCTTTAAAGGCAACATTGGAACAACCACTCTAGGGTCTCCTCTTCGCTGTTAAATCCTGGTACCTAATGTGCACATGAGCGGTCCTGCGGTAAAAACGCAATGAAGACAGGCATTTGGGTTTTACCAGGAGGTAAACTTCCTAAGGTCAGCCCTATATCCCTGCTTGGGGTTGACCTCGTCCATTTTACCTCACGGTATAATGAAGTACCTTTGTCTTCTGTTCAGAGTAAAAGCACAGTGTTCACGCGCATTTGTGACTATGAGGTAAAACACACTTTTTTTAAAGCTGTGAAGGCAGGGCCTAAAACAATGGTTAATGGGATGTTAGGATTCCTGGCTCTGCTACTGTCTTGCTATGTAGGGACGGATGAGTCTTTAACATTTCTGTGCCTTCATTTACTCATACTTGTCTTCCCATCACAGGGATGTCGAGAGCTGATGGGCCAAATTCTCAGCTGGCATAAATTGGGGGGGGGGGGGCTTTGCTTTTATCAGTGGAGCAGTGCCTATAGAATTGTAGGACTGGACGGGACCTCAAGAGGTCGTCTAGTCTAGTCCATATATTACAGTTGAGAATTTGGCTTGATGCTTGGAAAGCACCATGAGATCCCATCATCATGGGCCATAAGTACAAAGTACACATATCCGTTTCCGAAGAAAATATTGCAAACCTAGGAACCCTCCTAGGCCAACTGGCCTGTGGACTTAGTTCAATATCATTTCCAGGCTCACTTTTCACATAACTGATTTTAAAAACATTTCCCACAGCATTACAGGTCAGTGCTGCAGGATCCTTCTGTTGGTGGTATGTGATGATGATGTATACCATTTGATAGACCATATCTCTTCGTTTGAACTTTAAAAAAAAAAAAATCCTAAAGGTCCTCAGTATTTTTTCCCCCCAGCCCTTTTCCCCCCTCACCCCCCCAAAGTCTCTTACCTAGCAACCAGTTTTTGAGACAAACAGAAAGTGAACCCATTGTTACAATAGAGTCCACTAAACTGAGACACCTTGGCACCCGGCCTGCTGCACGGTCTGAGAAAATGACATGGGCGGCGGCGGGGGGGGGGGGGGGGAGTCAGGGAGGATCTTAAAATATTGAATACAAATGATAGTGCATCTTACCGTTCTCTTTTTTTGTGGGAACTACTTTATTTAAAAGAGCAGATCCTGGAGCTGCTCACTTTTAAACAACTGGCTAAACATCACTTAACTACTTGGCAGTGGCCAAATGCATCCCTGTTAAGTGGGGTTTGTGTAAATGTTTTTCTGACTTTTAGGCATAAATCATTGGCCTTTACTCCATTTAGGTTAAGTCAGTTCCCTGGATTAATCCCTGTTAAAGCTGCTTTTTAATTTGCATCTTGATTTTATGTGCAGGTTTTTTCTTTTTGGGGGGGGTGGCTTGGAGGGCTTTAAAAATTTGTATATAATTAGCTTCTCTCCTCCCCGGCCCCGACCTCCAAATCATATATGCAGGGCTTGGAAGCAGAAGTTTATGCTAAATACTGGGCTGCCGTATTATACACACGGAACATCTGACTGTCTAAACACAGGAATTATTAAACTGGATCCAGTCATTGATCTAGCAGATCGACCGTCCTGCCTATGGTAGCAGCTAAGATCTGATCTGGTACGTAGTCAGATAAGGAAAGATGTCCCAGGCTGTGCCATATTGTGTGTGGACATTAAGAAGAGGTACTTCCTGCCCCTCTTCGTGGCTCGCTACCAGTATTAGTAACGATTACCAAATTATCCTGGGCTTTAAAAAAGCCAGCCACCTTACTGCTGCTGCTACTACTTCCGCTTATCCCATCAACTGGGGTGGGGTTTTCCTGGAAACATCAGCTGTCTGCATCTGTTCGAGATGGCACTAAGGTTCATCTGCTCACCGTCTTTGATGCAATCTGTCCATCGCATCCTCAGCTTTCCTCAGGGTCTCTTTCCTACCACCTTCTCCTGCCATGCTATCTTCATTAGGTCCCCTTCATTCATCCTCTGGATGTATCCAAACATTGCAGACTTTGACATTATCCGGCAGGCTAAGTAAGGTTCGGGATGGAAGTCAAACATGCAATATGCTGAACCTATTGCAAAACTACTTGATGGGGCCTGATCCTGCAAACCCCTTGCTCGTGCAAATAATCCTGTTCAAGATTCAGTAGGTTTCAATGGGACTGTTTGCCTAAGTAGATACTATTTGCATGAGTAATGGTTTGTAGCATTATGGTTTAGGGTACAGTAGTAGATCTCTTTATTTAGGCAGACCTATGTAAGCCACTAGTACCTTTATATTGGGTCCCTCATTTGCTTACGTTATAAATAGATGTGTGTCTGCATGCTCGTGTGTGCGCGTCTGTCTTTTTTTAGCTAAAGGCAACCCCTTAAGCTCTTATCTGCAGGTCTGTTCAAGCTGGGACATGGGGAATTCCTAAAAGGATTATCATGGTTTACTTGATATAGAATGCGAACTTGAGCAATGGCTTATCTTATCAGAGATAAAAGACATGGAAATGAAGTTTATGTAACATGGCTTCCCCAAGTGGAATGCAAGTTCTCCCAAGTGCGTTCCCTATTAACAGTAACCGTGGGTAATGTGTCTGTCTCTTATCTGACACCTGCTTTCCAGGCACTGATGGCATTTATTTATTTTCAGGGCTCTGTTTAGAGACCAGTCTGTTTGGGACTTTAATCCATGGCTGAATAAAGTGGAGGGAAGTAGGGAGGCTGGATGCTGGGAGTGGGTAGAACACTTCTGGACTTGACGTTGTTCAAAGGCTGGGGTGGCATTATTACTGTATGCTGCATTGGAAAGTGTTGTGTCCTGCATTGGTTGCTCTGGCCCAACCATAATTGTCGCATGATTGTATATTTAGTTTAGTAATTGAAACAACCACCTTTATATTCTTTTAAAAGGGGAGTGCGATCCACTGGATTGGAAACTGAACCAGGAGTTAGTCCAGAGTTCTAACCCCAGATCTGCTACTGACTTGCTGGGTAGCCCTGAGCATGTAATCTAACCTGTCTGTGCCTAAGTTTTCCCAGATGTAAAATGGGGGTGGCGGCTTATATTCTTCTGTAAATCATACTCCCTTATCTGAAGGATTAATGTAAGTGCCATTTATTATTTGATTGGCAGGGCTTGGTGTTAACCCTTTAATTTTCCCGTAAAAGGGCTTAAGGATGCAGAACGTGGATGCATCTCATTGCCACCTGTGAAAAAAGAAGAGACAAAGAAAAGTTCAGGATTCTTTAAACTAAAAATAAATTGAGTACCCATATCATTCCAGGGTCTCGTTGGATGCAAGTGACCCAATGCTCGTCTCAATACGTATGTATTTATTTTTTAATGGCCCACCGTGAAGCAGTTCCATAGCAGTTGCGGTTTTGTTACACCTATTGCAGGTAGAAGCATCCTTGGTCGTCACTTTTAATGGAATAAAAAAGGAATTGAAATATTCCTCTGCAGTGTTTGTAGATGCAAACCCAACAGCGTCGTGCATAACCCCTGCCCAGCTGATGGGGGGGCGAGGGGGGGGGGGATGGTGGTGAAAGAGAGAAGCAGAGTGTGCACATCAGTGAAACAAAAGTTGTGCCCAGGAACGAGAAATGGCCATAAACAGAGTGAAATGGACTAGTCTGGTTCCCTCCCAAGCCGATTGGAGTGTAGAGACTAAATAGCCTCAGGAGTGCACAGAAAACTTTTTGCTAATGGGCTAATAACTGTATACATCGAATGCCTTACTGCACTCCATTGGTCTCACCTGGGTGTAAGGCTGCTGATAGCAGTCTGCTGACTTTGGGATTAGGGCTCAGAATGGAAGGGGGCTCCCCTCCTCTCCCTGCCTTGGGTAATTAGCAGTTCCCTGCTGCTCCCACTCTTGCTTGGCTGGTACACTGGGAGTTCCCTCTAGCTCCAGTCTCCTTGAATCACTGTCTGTGACGTGCACCCACGCTGTCCCTCTTTACCCAAGACAGATTGTCATGTGTTTGCCATGCAGAAGGGGCTTTATTTTCTAAGCTCTTGCTGTCACAGATTGTGACAATGCCAAGGAGGTCCAGGCGGCTTCATGCTTCCCACAGAAAGACTCCGCAGCCAGTCTGAGCTTGGCAGGCTGACAGCACTTATTAGAGGTAACCTTCAGGAAATGCCACACGCAGCCCTTGCTGAGCCTGCTGGCTTCAGGCGCACACAGCATTCATGTCATTCTTCTTGAGTTTTCCTTCAGGCTCCCAGCCTGCAGCTGCCTTTCCTTGCTCCTACCACCTGCCGTTTGGCCCTTCTGCTCCGCTGTCTTGGGTAGCTACCTGGCTTTGGGCTGCACTTGAGAGAGATGGGCCAAGAAGCTGGTAACACCTGCTCTGCTTCTGTGCATAGAGTAGCTGTGTCATCCTTAATCATTCCCTTGTTAAAGGTACAGTATACCCTAATCAAGGGCTTGGGGAGCGGCTCCGTGCAAGAGGATGTACTCCTGTTAGGAGTGTGTGAGTGAATTCTCTGAATCCTCTTCTTACCCTGTGTAAAGAAAAGTCATGCCATCTCTTCCCCACAGTCTGGAAGGCTGGATGAGGCCTTTTTCTGGAGTCCATTAGCACAGCTAGGTAGTGGAGGTAAGGTGTACCCTTCCCCTAGAGCCAGATTTTCAAACCTGAGTGTCTTAAATTGGGAGCCACACCAAATTACCTGACTCTGAGACACATAGCAGCACCCGCCCTGCAGCTCCTATTGGAGTCAGAGGGAATTAGATGTCAGTACTTACGCAAATCAGGCTACTTATTTGGGTTCCTATATATGGAGTTAAATGCCCAATTTTAAGGCATCCAAGTTAGAAAATGTGACACTTAACACCTTCTATCTGTTTCTCCATTGGTCAACTGGGGTCAGTATTTATCTTCCTCTCAGGGTTCTTGTATAACTTAATTTATTGTGATTATTTATTTAATGGTAACACTTAGCACAATGTACGTAGGCACCACTGCTAATCAAGGTTGGGGTGCCATATTGCTACGTGTTGTACGTGAACACGCTGCTCCTTGAAGAGTTCCGATCTAAATATAAACAAGACAAAGTACTGTCTTTAGTTTACAGAACAGAGACACATAGACATTATAATACTTAGCCCTTATATTCAAAGGAGGGTAGCATCATTATCCCCCTTTTTACAGATGAGGAAACTGAGGGCGGTGAAGTGATTTTGCACAAGGTTCTCTAGCAGTCCAATGGTAGAGCCGGGAATAGAACCCAAGTCCTCTGAGTCACAGTGCAGAGCTCTGCGTTGGAACAACGTAGAGTGGGATCATTCAAAGCACTCAGTGACTTGCTCTGTGGCAGAACCAGGAATGGAACTGAAATCTGCTGAGTCCCTGTCCAGTTTCTTAGTCACAAGCCCATATGCTTCTAATCAATGTGCATAGATGCCAAGCGCTCAGTACCAGTATTGTCCTCCGTAGAGTCTTCAGCAGCCATGCTCCTTAGCCAGTCAAAGCCAGGAATGTACCCTATTAAATCTCCATGAAGAGAGAACTTTTCATCCACCTGCTCTTTCTGGTGATAAGCTTCTGTCAAAGCCAGGCAGGACTTTACAGGTGTTCAGCACCACTCGGGATTAGACTCTCTCTTACTTTCTAAAACCGATTTAATCTGGGCTCTCTGGTCCCTTCTACAGAATAGCGAAGCCCACCTTCCCCTTTACCTTGTAAACATTTACTTTTGCTGAGCCCTGGGAAATCCATGGAGTGGCATTAAAATCCCATGCAATCATTGGCTTACCGTAATATTTCTGTTGTGAGGAGCTCTGTGCATCCTGTCACTTGAACCCACTGGGGATGGGAGGGTGGGACAGGCCGGCCTCAAGCTGAGGGTCCACGGCTATGTCAGACCTCAATAAGGTGCTCCTCTGCTGTGGATTTAATTTCCACAGTGCTGAAAATGCTTCCCCAGTGCCTAGCTATCAATTGAAAAGCCGCTGGATGGGGAGGAGGTGGTGGTGGGGAATGACTTGTGGTCTCCATGGCAACTTACCAGACACGAAGTGGATCAGTGTGCCATTCTGCACCATCTGAAACTCAAATGGTGCTCGCTAAATCTTGGGGCTGCCTCTCCCTGCCAGACCCTGCTGTGGGGCCGTTAATGTGTGACAGCTCAGTGCTAAAGCATTCTTGCCAGATGCTCCAAGTCTTCAGTACAGAGTACAAATAGATTTTTGTGCGTGCCTGCGTACTTGAAACCGGTGGCTAACTTTATACACCGACAGCCTAACCTCACCAGATCTGGTGATTAGGTCTCTGTAGACCAGCATTTCCCAAACTGTGTTCCGCGGAACACTGGTGTTCCGCACGATGTGAATAGGTGTTCCGTGAAAGAATCTTAATTTAAAAAAAAAAGGGGGTGGGGTGGGGGTCTTGCCCTTGATTTTTCTACTACTTTATACGCACTTTCCAGTTAGAAATTGTTAGTTATTTTAAATTTGTATTTTTGCTTTTTGTTTTATAAAATAAAATATATTTGAGCATAAACAACACAATTTTTTTATTTGAAAACCAAACGACTACAAAATAATATTAGAAGTGTTCCGTAAATATGTACCAGGGGTTCCGGGGCCAAAAAAGTTTGGGAAACGCGGCTGTAGACATTGCGACACCAAGTGCTAGAGTTGGGCCCGAGCCATGAAGTCCAGAGCTTGAGAGTCTCCTAAATTCAGGCAGGTTCAGCCCTGGAGATTGGTTCATGTCCGTCGCTTCAAGATGCTTCAAATTCTTTCTGTTCACATGAGTGAAAATTACGCTCCCCTTTAAAGGTGAGCTCTCCAGGTCCGGGATGAGAGAGGTTTAGGGTGGTGGGGTTGGGGAAGCTGTCCAGCTGCTTACCTGTGTTTTAGGGGTGTTGATAAATGGACTCTTCAAGGCCATCAATCCCACACATTTTTGTGATTGCCCACTCTACTGAATAAACAGGAAAACAGATTTAGCTTCTTTGGATTTCATAAAAATGGGCAATTGAGGGTCACAGACCATCCCGGACTTCTGAACGGGTCCGTGAGGTTACCTGCACAGCACCAGGGTCGCGTCTGACCAGGAATCTCCAAGCATAGAACTGGTATTGGCTGAGCATGCTCTTCGGGGTGTGATAAAAGCTGCCTTTCATAGGCACTACTACTCGCGTGGCTAGTCAGTCCAGTCCTGCTGGTTGTTCTCAGCTGTGTTGTGCTACACTCCATACCTGTACCGGTCACATGACCGACCGTGTTACATTGGAGAGGTACTCTCTGTGGCTGGAACAGTGAGTGTTTAAGGGATTGCCTTTCCTAAGAGTGCTTTCCCTCTGCACTGGCGATCTACTGGTGGCATGCGAGAGCTGTACATCTGTGGGAGTTGCAGCAGTTTGAGTGGGGCCCTCTGGAGTTGGTCAGACAGAGCCTGAGCTAGTTCGTTCTCTCTCTCAAGAACTTTATCTGGCCCTCGCTTACCGTCATATCTGAGCGCTTTAATGTATTTATCCTCTCAGTCTCCCTGGGAGGTAGGGCAGTGTTGTTATCCTCATTTTACAGATAGCCTTAGCCTCTCTGTGCCCCATGTCTACGTTACAGACCTTACAGCGGCACAGCTGTACCGCTGTAAAATCTCCTGTGTAGCTGCTCTTTGCCAGCATAATTAAACCACCCCCAACGAGTGGCGTTAGCTCTATTGGCAGGAGAGCCTCTCCTGCGGACATAGCGCTGTCCACACCAGCACTTTTGCCAGTGAAACTGTCGGTCAGGGGTGTGCTTTTTCACACCCCTGACAGGTACAAGTTTTACTGACAAAAGTGGCGGTGTAGACAAAGTCCAAGTGATTTGTTCCATTGTGAGTCTATGATGGAGTGGGCCTTTGAAGGTAGGGTCCTGAGTCTCAGGCTAGCACCCAAACCACTACACATCTATCCTCTCTTAAATATCTGTAAGGTGCCTCTTACCTAAACATCTCAGTACCACTTCAGGATACTCTGAGAGGCATGAGTATTTACCCAGCTCCCTTTGAGTGGATGTCTGTTTTGTCACAGGTTAGGCGTTTTGGTTTTTGTCATGAAATTTGTAGTTTTAATTTTGTTTATGCAGCCAAATGAATAGAAACCTGCTGCCTCCAAGTTTCTAGTGGAAACTCCCAAAAGTATATTCTGAAATCATGTGTCTACTGTGGCTACGTAAACACGGTACATGCCGTGCAAAGCTGTCTATGGGATGGCTGCCTGTAGTGCTTTCAGTCCTCCATCTTGGCTGATACTGCAGCCCATGCTGATGTGATCATCGCAGTCTCGCCAAATGCTCCCAGCTCGTAATTCTGTAGTTGATGTGTCTATTATTAGTCACTGCCCTGTTAAGTGTTGGTTTGAACTAAGTCTGCCTCACATCTTGCCCCATGACACGTGTTTCATGAGACTTTGACTGTCCTGCACCAATGGTTAATCGCAACAAAAAATTGATAATTTTTCATAGGGATTTTCTGTTAAAGGTTGGTTTAAACTCCCACCCTTTTGAGCTCCTGATGTTTAAAAGCCTTGACTTGTAAGCTTACTGTAGCTATGTTTTTTGTAGCTGAATGGTGTGATGCTGGCAGGCCAGGTGCTGACTTCTGGCAAGGCCCCAAGGCCTCACTGAAGACTGACAAATGCATAGCTGGCAACCAGTCTGGCTCACTTGTGTATTAGTATTGTTAAAATAGGTATCAGATTTATAGAGCTATGTTTAGTGTTTGGACTTGATGAAATGCTTGTGAGTTGCATGCGTAAATCTCACATATCATACCTGTATCCCATGCTATGAGGTAATATTTAAATGTTTGCTTTGTAACTATAAAAGTGTTTGCTATGAAACTGGAAACTCACACAGTCAGGAGAGAAGCATTACCAAGCGTGAAATGTGAGTTTACCACAAGAGGTGTCATTTCCTGCCCAACAAAAGAACGTCTATAGACACCAGATGAACTATTGTGGAACAGCAGTGAACAAAAGGCTGTTGATTGTCTCACTCTCACTCTCACTCATGAAGAGGGGACATGCACAAACCCTTGTTCCATCACAGTTTGAGCTCCGGGGGAAGGGAATCAAAATCCCTGACCCAAATCATCTGTATCACTATACTGCTTGGAAGTTGGAGAGGGCAATATTTCTAAGCATAAGCAAGGGATCCCCAAACTGCTTAGCTTGGGTTAGCTCTAGAGGACATCTAGAGTTTTCACATTACAGCAGCTTCTATTACTTTTCAAAACCTAGACTATAACTCATTTTATCTGTATGTTTACCTGCTTTAACCTTGTAAATACCTCTCATTTCTTTTTCCTAGTTAATAAATCCTTAGTTAGTTTACTACAGGATTGGCTACAAGCATTGTCTTTGAGAGATCTAAGGTATAAATGACCTGGGGTAAGTGACAGGTTCTTTGGGACTGGGAGTAACCTGAAAATTGTTGTGATTTCTTTTGGGGTATGAGAGACCATCTCTCACAAAGGCAGGCTTGTGGCAAGATAGACCGGAGTGCCCAAGGGGACTGTCTAGGACTCCATGTTGAGACAGTTATAGTGCTTGAGGGGTGCACGCTTGGTACCTGGTTGGTTGGTGAAATCTAATTCCAGAACACACAACCAGTTTGTGTCCACTGGTTTGAAACAGTCTGTCTTGAGATTGCCCCCACATTTGTGAGCCATTCCAGACAGCTTGACAAATGGATACAGGTTTTTCCACTGAGCGGTCTGTCACTGTTTCTTCAAGAGGTTTCAGAGTAGCAGCCGTGTTAGTCTGTATTCGCAAAAAGAAAAGGAGGACTTGTGGCATTCATCCGATGAAGTGATCTGTAGCTCACGAAAGCTCATGCTCAAATAAATTGGTTAGTCTCTAAGGTGCCACAAGTCCTCCTTTTCTTTCTTCAAGAGGATGTGTTTGGCTTGAGTTACTGAAGGATAAAACTGGCCTTAGTTTAGCCTTCTCCAGAGGCTGTTGGCTCTGCTCTGTTTTATTCCAGTTCCTTGCACTGGCGTGTTGCAGTTGGAACCACCACCCCAGAGCTAAGCAACTGAGCTATGAAAGGTCAAAGCATTTTGCTTTCCCATTGATACTTTGTGGCACTAGTTAACAAGAGGTTAAATGTGCTGCTGGGAATGACTGACCATAGCACTTAGCCAATTCCTGCAGCCCCCTTTAGCCCGGTAATTTGGATATGGATATGTTAATTTATTCCTGCAATTTCTAGCCTTGTCTCTAAAAGCTAAAGTGCTCTGAAGGTCTTTGTTCCCTGTCAAGATAAAAGCCAAAGCACAGAGTGTATCAATAACAGCTGTGCCCTCTGTGCTGGGTTATTATCCCTTCGGAATTTAATAACATGACACCCTTTTTTACTGGATAGCTTGTCCTTCCCTCTAGGAATGGATCAATAACAGACCTTGAATCTGCTATTTGGATGTAATTGCTAGTGTCAGCTGATGTCTGGTGCTGTTTCTCCAAATGGCCCTGGGAAGCTTAGTGGGATGCTAGACTTGTAGGTTTTGTTGTTGTTGTTCTGTTGCACTCGTCAAAGATGAGGTTGGAAGGCGTCATTTGGGAGGGGGAGTCTCACTTTTCCCTTCCTCACTTTCATCACATCCATGACAGAGACCGAGTAAATAATGAACCCTCCAGAGACAGTGGCAGGTTTCCAGGATAACTGTACATAAGTTTCCACGTATAGATTACTGCAAGGAAATTAAATCCGATTGTTTGGTGCATGGTCTTGGGCTGTATAATATGCCGATTTCACATAGATCAGCCATGGATCAGAAAGGGCTAGGTCCCATTTTAGGGCAGCAAAGAGGCTCTTCTTTTCAGGCTCTTACTCTAGCTAAGTCTTTAGGGTAATTCAGGAGAGTAATTACATGGGAACTCTTTATAATTTCGGTTTCTTAGAATGAACAAAGAAGTTGGGTGCAAGTAAACATCTGTCTACCAGTGAAATGGGCTCACAACCTTTTAAGAAGGGTACAGCACGGTGCCTGAGGACTGCCCCAGAATCCCCATATCCCTAGTCACAGGTTGCTTTCTAAATATGATTGTGTATGATGATATATCCTCTATTAAGGGTGTGATGGCTAGTGTATGGTCTAATCCGCCCCATTGTGCAGAATTCCAGTCTTTTACAGGTGGCATTCTGGACCGATTTAAAATCCACGGCGCAAAATTCCCATTGACTTCAGTGAGTCGGGAGTTTACTTTCCATATTTGAGTACCCCCTGTTCTAGAGAACATAGAACTGTGGACAACTTCCAACCCATTTCACGAAACCATTTGGTGCTCCCTTTCCTAGCTCGAAGTTGCTTGCAATCTCAAACCTAGTTCTATTTATTTATATAATACCTACCCCATACAGCCCTGGACTAGTCATCTGGCAAGGGAGATGAGTTCCCAAACCCACGTGGGAAGAGAGAACATTTGGAAATATGAAACCTCTCAAGTTCTCTGCAGCTGCCTGCAGTTTCACAAACAAATCTGTAACCTGTGATTGGCCTGTATTGTTTGCTGCATTTCTTGTTTTCTTATTCTCTCTGTTTTTGCATCCAACTCTACTCAGGGGTGGAGGAGGAAAAAAAACAGAGGGATATAATGGGGCCAAATTCCACCCAGCTGTTTTCTCAGCAGTTGCCTCTCTTACAATCCCAAGGATGTGTGTACTCCTCTTGAGGGTCCTGATGGTTAATGATGATTTGAAGGGCACACTCAAACCTTTCTGCAGATGCAGCCAATCTGTGAGATTCCGGTCATGCGGAGAACCCTGGGACCCCTCTCCTCTTGTATTCAGCGTGATGATAAATCATTCATAGCCTTGGTAAATGCAATTCTCTCTATTGCTCTGTATATAAACAATCCTGGACCCCCATATTTCTAGTCCTCTGAGGGCAGGGTAGAGGGTTGTGGCAGCTGGGAGATCCTAAATTAAAGTCCCTGGAAAGAATGCAAATGTCTAGGTGTGAAGCAGATGGTGTATTTCTTTTGCAGCAGTGTAAAGAGAATAGCAGTGTCCTGCGCTCCTGTGTCCTGACAAACCATCGAAATAATTACAGCACTTTGCCCTTCTTTAGCACTTTTCATCCAGGGATCTCGCACCAGGTTGCAAACGTTTGTCGTACTGTCTTCACTGCACCACTGTGAAGGGAGGCCTGTCTCCTCATTGTTGTTTTACAGCGTGGAAACCTGAGGTGCATAGAGGTGGTTCCTTGCCCAATATCCACACACAGAGTCAGCGGCAGAGCTGGGATTAGAGCCCATGAGTCGTGTGAAATGTAGGCTTTTGAAACACTCAGGTTTTGGGTTTGTTATAAATCTGAAACGTGGCAGATTTGCTGAGAGGTTAGCTTAGGGAGAGCTTCGGGCCCGTTTATGGGTTTGAGTGGGAGGCATGGAAACCTATGAAGATCCATAGGACTTAAACCCCAGATCAGGTAGAACTTGACATCTCTGGCAGGTTTCCACATTGAGTTCATTCCCATCTGAAACCCAGAGCGGAAAAGGGGCATGGTCACGATGAAAACCTATGTGGAGACCAACCCCTGTGAACCCAGACCATGCAGCTCCAATCCTGCATCCCACAGCTGTGCTCTCTATCCAAGTGAAGGTACAAGAATGACCTGGAATTGACCCTATGATGAGTATCCCTTATCCGTTTTTTGTGTATGTCACATTTTAGCCAGTTGCTATGTTCGCTTTCATCCTCCAAAAACCCCAGATGGAGGAAGTGCCCTCTGTGATTCATAACTTCCAAGTCCAGCAAGCGCATGCAGGGGGTTCATTTGACTGGACTATGGCTACATTTCTCAGTGTTTCAAACAGAAATCCACCCTACAATTTGCTTCATTCTGTGGCTCTATTTAAACTGTCTAATTTGGGTTTCTAGTTATGAGTATCGCACAGAGAAATACGCACTCTAGATATAAGTCAGAATCACACTTGCTGAGAAATCCAGGACTCAAGCATGACCTACTTTAAGACTCTTACAATCTGCAGGGGAATGCCCTCTGGATTACACCAGCTAGATCCTATCAATTTGTGCTCTGGGTTGGAGGAAGCAGCCTTGCCCTTTTGTGCAATAAGTGAGACAGGATTTTCTTCCTACCACTCAAGCAAGCCTGAAGGAGGGAGGGCTGGCAAATAAAACATTTCATGCACCATTCCACAGTGGCGGGGGCTGCAAACTGTGTTTGAATTCCCAGCTGGTTTGGCTAGTGCGTGTGCCACAGTGAGCACCACCCACTGGGTGGGGGGGCTTCCATATAACAGAGTGTGATCCAGCAGATGTCTACCCAATGGAATCCTTCTGCAGCCAGCAAAGGATCAGGTGCATCAGAGGATGTTGCCTGGCATCACTGGGTGCATCTGGCAGTCTCTCCGCTCCCCCTTGGAAGTTAGGCAGGAGCCAAGTCCCGCTCTGGTTATCTATTTTTTAAAAAATCCGCTGTTCTGTCACTGAGATGCTTTAAGAAAAGGGGAGAAAATCAACAACAGAAGACCCAAGCTGCTGTTTATGTAGGACCTAAGAAAAAATAAAGTTTTGCTCTGGTCTACAGCAGGAGCCAATACATTAATGATTATTCCCAAAGTGGTGGTGCTGCTCATCTAGACAAGGATGCTCTCGCACTCAGCGTGAAGGAAATAAACAGCAAGGGAACGTTAATTTCAGACCCTACTGGAAAGAGGGAAGGGAGAATCTAATGTTTATCAGGTAACCCAGGAGCGATTTAAAAAGATTGAATGTTCCAGGAGGCTTTCTGAAAAGGGAAGGTTTATATATCTCACAAACAGGGTGGGAGAGAGAAAGAGTAGTGTTTAAAAGAAAATTCCTGCAGACGTGTTGTGGGAGACCTGAATTCCAGACGTGACTTTGCCCTGGATGACTCACTAGCATGGGCAGTGACCCTTCAGCTCCTTCCTCACTTTATCTGCAGCTTGAAGAATAAGGAGGTGTGTGTGGGGTGTGTTTTTTTGGTGAACTGCTGTGAATTGCTTTCTGGGCTTGAAGGAGAGCGCAGGAGATGGAAATACCTACTCTGCCACTTTCAGAGGGAGAAATAAAATATTCTGATAGATTCTAAATGGAATTGCGTCAGTGGTGCGTGCTCTGTGGATGCCTTTGAGCTGTTCAGTGATCTTTCTGACTGGGGTAATGCAGTGAGGAAGATACAGTATTCCCTTGAGGGGAGCAGCTTGTGAACATTACTGTTCAGTCAGCCTGAAAAGCTCTATTACAGATAGATTTAGATCAGTCCTTGTACATTATAAGGAGCAAAGCTGACTTTCTGGAGCAGTATTTTCTTGAGGGGAAAAGGTGCACGGGTTGGGCTGATTGGTATCCCGCTTGCCTGCCAGTTGGGCTTAGTGTAGTAAAAATAGCCTAGCAAATCGTGAGGGGCAGGTAAGCAGCATTAAACCTTGGCAGATCATCTGGTTAACTAATTGGTAGAGTTGTGCAGGCCACCTCTCCCCCTTGGGAAGGCAGCGTAACGTAGTGAGTAGGGCACTGGAGTAGGAGTCCTGGGTTGTGTCCTCTGCCGATGGTCCTCTGTGAGCTTGGAAAGCCGCCTTTCTTTGTCTGTTTCCTTTCCTACCTTTTGCTCATTGTATCCATTTAAACGGTAAGACCTTTGGGGCAGGGCAGTCTCTTGCTATTTGTTTGTACAACACCTAGTGCCACTGGACCTTGGTCTCAGTTGGAGCTTCTGAGCACTAATATAATGCCAATAAATAATGAGCGTTGAATTGGTTCCACCGTTCTTTTATCTGAGGAGCTTCTAAATATATAGAAGCTATGTTGTAACAACTTGACTTAATGGTGATGGAGAAATGCATTGGCAAGCCACACAGCTGAATATTAGTTTAATCATCGCTTACTTGCCCAGACTTGAGTTCAGGGTTCTGGTTCTCAGTGCCGCAGTTGCTGATCCATCCCGAATAAGACTGGGGTATGCTAATGGCATACCTGTGGTGCACGCTGATGGAGGCTGTGTTGTACCATCTTGAGCAAATACCAGTACCAGCTAGCTGTCATGTGCAGTTTCCCCTGGAAGTGGTGTAGGACACACAATGTGCGTCACTCATACTCTGTTATGCTTGTTGCTCTCCTTTGCTTTGCCCCCTTTCATGTTTCCACCCGTTTGGAGACTTGGACTTCAGACTTGGAGAAGACTGCAGTCTGGCGATTCAGAGCTTCATCTTCCAGTGAAATACCTTGGGTCCCGTAATTGAAATGACAGTCCTGAAAGATCTCTTAATCGCTAACGTGTAGATTGCAGAATCCCTGGTTATTGCGAGCTTCTTAAATCAAGGTACTGAGATCATAGAATCATAGAATCATAGAATATCAGGGTTGGAAGGGACCCCAGAAGGTCATCTAGTCCAACCCCCTGCTCAAAGCAGGACCAATTCCCAGTTAAATCATCCCAGCCAGGGCTTTGTCAAGCCTGACCTTAAAAACCTCTAAGGAAGGAGATTCTACCACCTCCCTAGGTAACGCATTCCAGTGTTTCACCACCCTCTTAGTGAAAAAGTTTTTCCTAATATCCAATCTAAACCTCCCCCACTGCAACTTGAGACCATTACTCCTCGTTCTGTCATCTGCTACCATTGAGAACAGTCTAGAGCCATCCTCTTTGGAACCCCCTTTCAGGTAGTTGAAAGCAGCTATCAAATCCCCCCTCATTCTTCTCTTCTGCAGGCTAAACAATCCCAGCTCCCTCAGCCTCTCCTCATAACTCATGTGTTCCAGTCCCCTAATCATTTTTGTTGCCCTTCGCTGGACTCTCTCCAATTTATCCACATCCTTCTTGAAGTGTGGGGCCCAAAACTGGACACAGTACTCCAGATGAGGCCTCACCAATGTCGAATAGAGGGGAACGATCACGTCCCTCGATCTGCTCGCTATGCCCCTACTTATACATCCCAAAATGCCATTGGCCTTCTTGGCAACAAGGGCACACTGCTGACTCATATCCAGCTTCTCGTCCACTGTCACCCCTAGGTCCTTTTCCGCAGAACTGCTGCCTAGCCATTCGGTCCCTAGTCTGTAGCTGTGCATTGGGTTCTTCCGTCCTAAGTGCAGGACCCTGCACTTATCCTTATTGAACCTCATCAGATTCCTTTTGGCCCAATCTTCCAATTGGTCTAGGTCCTTCTGTATCCTATCCCTCCCCTCCAGCGTATCTACCACTCCTCCCAGTTTAGTATCATCTGCAAATTTGCTGAGAGTGCAATCCACACCATCCTCCAGATCATTTATGAAGATATTGAATAAAACCGGCCCCAGGACCGACCCTTGGGGCACTCCACTTGATACCGGCTGCCAACTAGACATGGAGCCATTGATCACTACCCGTTGAGCCCGACAATCTAGCCAGCTTTCTACCCACCTTATAGTGCATTCATCCAGCCCATACTTCCTTAACTTGGTGACAAGAATACTATGGGAGACCGTGTCAAAAGCTTTGCTAAAGTCAAGAAACAATACATCCACTGCTTTCCCTTCATCCACAGAACCAGTAATCTCATCATAAAAGGTGATTAGATTAGTCAGGCATGACCTTCCCTTGGTGAATCCATGCTGGCTGTTCCTGATCACTTTCCTCTCATGCAAGTGCTTCAGGATTGATTCTTTGAGGACCTGCTCCATGATTTTTCCAGGAACTGAGGTGAGGCTGACTGGCCTGTAGTTCCCAGGATCTTCCTTCTTCCCTTTTTTAAAGATTGGCACTACATTAGCCTTTTTCCAGTCATCCGGGACTTCCCCGGTTCGCCACGAGTTTTCAAAGATAATGGCCAGTGGCTCTGCAATCACAGCCGCCAATTCCTTCAGCACTCTCGGATGCAACTCGTCCGGCCCCATGGACTTGTGCATGTCCAGCTTTTCTAAATAGTCCCTAACCGCCTCTATCTCCACAGAGGGCTGGCCATCTCTTCCGCATTTTGTGATGCCCAGCGCAGCAGTCTGAGAGCTGACCTTGTTAGTGAAAACAGAGGCAAAAAAAGCATTGAGTACATTAGCTTTTTCCACATCCTCTGTCACTAGGTTGCCTCCCTCATTCAGTAAGGGGCCCACACATTCCTTGGCTTTCTTCTTGTTGCCAACATACCTGAAGAAACCCTTCTTGTTACTCTTGACATCTCTGGCTAGCTGCAGCTCCAGGTGCGATTTGGCCCTCCTGATAACATTCCTACATGCCCGAGCAATATTTTTATACTCTTCCCTGGTCATATGTCCAACCTTCCACTTCTTGTAAGCTTCTTTTTTATGTTTAAGATCCGCTAGGATTTCACCATTAAGCCAAGTTGGTCGCCTGCCATATTTACTATTCTTTCGACTCATCGGGATGGTTTGTCCCTGTAACCTCAACAGGGATTCCTTGAAATACAGCCAGCTCTCCTGGACTCCTTTCCCCTTCAAGTTAGTCCCCCAGGGGATCCTGGCCATCCGTTCCCTGAGGGAGTCGAAGTCTGCTTTCCTGAAGTCCAGGGTCCGTATCCTGCTGCTTACCTTTGTTCCCTGCGTCAGGATCCTGAACTCAACCAACTCATGGTCACTGCCTCCCAGATTCCCATCCACTTTTGCTTCCCCCACTAATTCTACCCGGTTTGTGAGCAGCAGGTCAAGAAAAGCACCCCCCCTAGTTGGCTCCTCTAGCACTTGCGCCAGGAAATTGTCCCCTACGCTTTCCAAAAACTTCCTGGATTGTCTATGCACCGCTGTATTGCTCTCCCAGCAGATATCAGGAAAATTAAAGTCACCCATGAGAATCAGGGCATGCGATCTAGTAGCTTCCGTGAGCTGCCGGAAGAAAGCCTCATCCACCTCATCCCCCTGGTCCGGTGGTCTATAGCAGACTCCCACCACTACATCACTCTTGTTGCACACACTTCTAAACTTAATCCAGAGACACTCAGGTTTTTCTGCAGTTTCGTACCGGAGCTCTGAGCAGTCATACTGCTCCCTTACATACAGTGCTACTCCCCCACCTTTTCTGCCCTGCCTGTCCTTCCTGAACAGTTTATAACCATCCATGACAGTACTCCAGTCATACGAGTTATCCCACCAAGTCTCTGTTATTCCGATCACGTCATAGTTCCTTGACATCACCAGGACCTCCAGTTCTCCCTGCTTGTTTCCAAGGCTTTGTGCATTTGTATATAAGCACTTGAGATAACCTGTTGATCGCCCCTCATTGCCAGTATGAGGCAGGAGCCCTCCCCTCACAGACATTGCTGCCTGTGCTTCCTCCCGGTATCCCGCTTTCCCACTTACCTCAGGGCTTTGGTCTCCTTCCCCCGGTGAACCTAGTTTAAAGCCCTCCTCACTAGATCAGACAGTGAGGAGGATAAACTGTAACCTTTATTGAACTTCTCTGCACTGTGTGACTATTGATACAGCACTGACTAAATCTCCTAAGTCCTGTACTGATTGCAAGGGTCTAGAGAGGTTATGAGGTAGGATTCTCTTGGGGCATTTTGCTTTGACTCTGCAATGACAAGGAACCTTAGAAGAAAAGGGGAGATCTGTGACTCTCTTGACTTGGAACAACATCAAAGTGACAAGCTCCACTGAAATAACAGACCTTGTACATGGGAGGGGATGCTGCGTTCCGTCAGTCTCTGTCAGATGTTGGAGCAAGAATGACGACTCCTGTTGTCGATGCCCAAAACCTCCCTAGGCTTGGACTTGGTTCTTCAATAGATGCAAACCAGCGGAAGTGAACAAAGATAGACACGTTTCTTTTGTCACAAACTTTTCCCTGAGGGCCTGACCCAGTAGCCATTAGAGTCAAGGGGAGTCTTGCCAGTGACTTTGGTAGGTTCTGGATCAGGTCCATATTGAGAAGAACCTTCGAGGCAGCTTCACAGCTACATTAGAGAAACCACAAATGTGCCTGCAAAGGAAGTCTTTAGAGATGTCCTAGCTGGAAAGTTATCATTCCCGAGAACAATATCTAGGCTCTGCCGCACAATCTGTGGAATCCGGCTCGAGTGTGATTGCAGCTGTTGGCTTCTTTTGCCAAAGGACAAGAAGCAGGAAGAGGAAGGAAAAGTTCTGTTTGAAAAATGGCAACAAAGGCTGGAGGTCAGGCTGAGTGAAGCCGTTGATTACTGGCCTATCTCGGTTTCCTTTGTGCCTCTGTTAGCAGGCGCAACGCATGGACAGAGAGACCTTATGCAGAGGTCTGAAGAAGACAGTGGTGGAGTAGCAGTGGTTCAAACTTTTTAAACTGAAGCAACCGAGTTTGATTTGTTTGGTCTGTTTTTGGAACTTAAATCCCAGTTTTCTCAGAGAGGGAAAATATTGAAATAAAGATCCACCTTGTGTCTCTGAAAGGAGGATTTTGCCTTCAGTGTGGCTTCTGGAATAACTGGGTATCTGTAAGGGAAACTGGCAAGTGGTTAGCTCTGCTAGTTTGAGGCTATTGCCCTAAACATCATCACATGAGAAATCCTTAAGGGTTCCAATTCTGCAGTTGGGAGGGGGAAAAGTAAAAGTTCATTACAGAAAGAAGGCAATATAGCTGACTCTCTACAGAAGCCGCAGCACATACAACTCAGCCGCCACACTCATCAGTCATGTCGCTACGTAACCCTGAAATTATTATGCTTTTAGAATGCTGCCTTTGAAAGTCACTAAAACACGCCTCGTTTTCAAGCTCCACATTTAATGTGCTCAAGTAGTAAACGTACACAAAGTAGTTTTTTGGGTAGTAAGTAATAATACTTAGCATTTTCTCTTTCGGAGCTGTAAACAAGCCCTCGCTAGTAAGTCCTTTCAACCCTGCTGAGAAAGGTATATGTTCTTACTGCCCATTTTATGGATGGGAAGCAGAGTGCGAAGAGTCAGCATGGCCCAGTGGACAGAGAGGTGGACTGGAAGTTGGGAGACCTGCATTCTGACCCTGGTGTGGGTGCTGACCTGCCCCATGACCCTGGGCAAGTGGTTCACCTCTCTGGGCTTCCATTTCCCCTCCCAGTGTTTTTATCTGATGTGGTTGTGAGCTCGTTGGGACAAAGACTGCTTCTTACTCCATATTTGTACTCTTGCATGCCAGTCTTGGTTGTGGCCTCTACCTGCTACTATATAGCTAATAAAACCTAAATTTTGGGTCTGTGATGCTTACCACTTACTGTGCTTAAAAATGCATGCCAGATGTTGATCCTCAGTCCTGTGCAGTGGGTAACAGGGAAACTGAGGCAGGGAGTGGGATTTGCTGGAGGTCACAGGGAAGCCAGTGTTGGAAGCCCCCAATTCTAAGTTCCCTGGCTCCCTGTCCTATGCTTAGGCTACTAGAGCAAACTTCTTTCCTACCCCATTAAAAACCTGATTACTTCCCTGCCTTTTTGAAAGTGAGTGAGAAGAAAGTGGCACAAAGAGAAGGAAACAGCTGGAATCGTACTGGCATGTCGGAGAGGGACACATGCCTCGCTTGGTGACAGCATTTGCCAGGAAACCAGATGCTGTTGCTGGCTGGAAAATCTTTTTGTGCAGTTTGGTATCTGGGTTTTATAGATTGGGGGCTCAGAAGGAAGAGAACCAATCTAATCAGCCATAATTAGTGTGACAGCCTAATAAGCATAGCATTGCCTAATGTTCTAAACATGTGGTGCTAAAGTGTGGGTATGAATTCAGGAGGGAATGATGGCATGTTGTGTGAAGCTGATGTGTAGGCAGCTGTCCATGGCAGCCAGGATGTTCCTCCATTGGAATGGGGTTAGGTGGCTGTGATAGCATTTCATCCCACTTCTTTTCTCGCCACAGACTGCTCAGAGACCACCTTCTGGTCAAACATCTTGTGCACTTTATTTCCAGTGTTTTCCCCACCACCCTTATAGACATGTGCAGCTCAGTGTTTACCCTAGCGTACGCTCCTGAACTCACTCAGCCAAGGAAGGGGGAGCCTGAAGATAGCTTTCCCCTGAGAGAGCTCGCCTGGCTGATTCTCAGAAGCCTCTCACTCTCTTCTCCCCCAGGAATGCTTCCTTCCTGTGCCTTTTCTACTTTCTGGGCTAATGGGTTAGTTAGTTAGTTTGGGGATGGGTGAGAGCAACAAGACTATCAACTCGGCAAAGCTTTGCCCGTCAGGTTTTCTCCGGGGTGATGGAATTGGTGACCAGAGTGCTGGTACAGCTGCTGTTGCCCAGCACTCTGTCACAGTGATACCATAGCGCTGGCCTCCAGCCCTTGGGGGAGGCGGCCATTTTGGCACCTTGCTACGCCTGCCTTTCAGGAAGGGCAGCAGTTCCTCACAAATGTTTTGAGCATGAAATAGGAAATGGCAGCGGCCAGACCACTCACTAACAGGTCCTTTCTCAGGGTCCTGGTTGACTTCCCAGCCTGCTTAACACTCTCACCTGTGTTTCGTTGACCAGACAACGCAGAATCGTAGCATTGGAAGAGACCTTGAGAGGTTGTCTAGTCCCCTGCGCTCAGGGCAGGATTAAGTGTTATCTAGACCATCCCTGACAGGAGTTTGTCTAACCTGCTTTTAAAAATCTCCAATGACGGAGATTCAACAACCTCCTTAGGCAATTTATTCCCGTGCCTGACAGGGAAGTTTTTTCTAATGGCCAACTTAAACTGCCCTTGCTGCCCATTGCTTCTTGTCCTATCTGCAGAGATTAACAAGAACATTTTTTCTTCTTCCTTCTTGTAACAACCTTTTTATGCTTCTTTCCTGACTAAAAAAATAGCCAGAGTTCCTGTGTGTGCAGAAGCCCCGCTCTGGGAAGAAGCCACTTGTGTCCTGAGGCCTCTGTGCTCCATCCCCTTGCAGAAATCCCATCGAGGTCACCTGTATTTTGGCAGTTTATTGTCCTGAGTGTAATGAACCCATGACTTGATTTTGTGGGTGGGGCCTGTCACAGGGAGATCTTGAGGTTTAGGGTTTGAAGGGATGGAGTTTTCCCTGGTCGAAACAATGGCTTGTGGGAAGCTTGCAGTGTTTTAACCAAAGCACTCAATGCCAGGGTAGCAGACCAGGTGCGTTAGATCAGGGGCACAGAGGGAGGTGGCCTCTCTACTAGGATTTCATGGGGCAATCACCTGGGCCTCATTAGACATTTGTTTGGGTGTTACTGCTGAGTTTGTCGTCTTTAGCAGTCAAGTGCTTCAAGTTTGTAGTTGTAACCCGCCTGTTCACGGTACTGAGGCCTGGGGTGGGAAGAGTGCTGCTTGAGGAGTTCCCCCTAGGTGGTGAAGGGTAAATTCTTACCCTGTTAGCTTGGTTTCTTCAGGCCTGCCTACAGATACCCCCAGCCTCTGATCACTGAGCTCGACATGGGCTGCTTGTTTGATCAGTGTCCTTTAGTTAATGTAGTTTCCACTATTCTAGGAAGCCTGAGTTGATCCAGGCAGCAAGTCCTTTGAGATTTCAAAGGTCTGATTCTCCCCTCCCCTTTCTGACCTCCCTCCGTGGTCTCTAGAGTAGGGAATGTAAACCTGTTTTGTCTGGGCTGGTAGAGAAAGCCATGGAGAAATCAAGTTAACCAGTAAGAAATTCCCCCTCTGCTGTGTTTCTAATCACCATCTTTCTCCATTCACAGTATGTTTAGTAGGTTCATTTATCATGATGAAGTTTAGTTGAACTTAACTCTCTTGCTGGTCTTCCAGTCCTCTTCCCTGAGGCACATATGCTCCCATTAATTTTCTGCTACCCATCATGCTTAATTTCATTCCACAGAGCACCAGCCTTCACAGTCTGAAGTTGGCAGTGCGTGGTTTTTTTTTTTTTTTTTTTTGTTGCAAGTATCACAAAGAAACTAGTGCTTTCTTTTCTGGAGCTAACTGTTCCTTGGCTAATACACTAAAAGCTTCAGTCTGCCCTGGGTCACTGGTGCTCTGTTGGGATTGGGGTTTGCTGGGTGCTGTTCAAACACAGAGTAAAAGATGACCCAGACTCGGGGGTGCTGGAACCCAGAGGACCAAGGGGCCATGGCTCCATCACTTTTAAAAGGGGGAGGTCTAGGCCCTCCCACTTTTTACCAGCAGTAAGGGCAAGTGATCCGAGGGAGGTGGGGGGCTTGGAGAGGAGTGACTGGGGGCAGGGGCTCAGGGAGAAGGGTGGTGCAGGGGCAGGGCCATGGTTCGGGTGCTGGTGGGTCCCCCTCACTTTTAGGCAGCTTCTGCTGCTCCTTAACCTAATCCTCAGAGTCTGGGATTTGAGACCTGATGCAGCAAATGGGTGTAACAGACAACTGGAAGGAGCAGAGAATGGGGAGGCCGTGGGAAATAGTCAAATAAACCTGTGCTTATGTCAGCGGAGTGCAGAAATATGATGCTGGATGGCGAATAAGAACCTGAACAGAATAAAAATGACTGACTGTAAATGAAATACCCCTTCAAATGGGCCAGTTTCTAACACTGGCTAGTCTCTTTGCAGAGGTGAGGTGAGCTGATCAGAAGGGTTTGAAGAGCCTGTGGCTTTTCAGCTGCACAGTGCAGTTAAAACGTGGCTTCAAAGATGCTGAGCTGTGGGCTTCTCAATCCTAGTAAGAAGCGGCTGCCAGACCTCAATCCCTATTGATCCATCCTCCCCCTGATTCTCTGCAGTTGCCCTGCCATCTGCTTCCAGTCTTTGGATGATCAGGTACATGGAAACGTCTCTTTAAAGCCTGGTGATATGTTGCTTCCCCACTGGTGCCACAAGTACTCCTTTTCTTTTTGCTTCCCCACTGTTTGTCCAGGAGAGTTATCTGCTGAGGAGCAGAATACACACACCTTCCAAATATGTTCTCTCTCAAAGTATTTAGTACCCATTGCCTTGGCCTGAAGCACTGCATGAAAATCCTTTTAAAAGTATATAAATGCTTCCCTGTGATACGTTTTACAATAAACAATTTCCATTCCGGGCTGCCATTCCCCACTGGCCAGCATGTAAGTGCATGGCCCAGGGGTCAGGCAAACGCTTGGTTGAATAAATGGCTCCTGGATTTCACCCTGATGCAGGGCCATCCCTAGGGACATGGTGCTGTGTTAGTCATAGAATCTCAGGGTTGGAAGGGACCTCAGGAGGTCATCTAGTCCAACCCCCTGCTCAAAGCAGGACCTATCTCCAGGTTTTTGCCCCAGATCCCTGAATGGCCCCCTCAAGAATTGAACTCACAACCCTGGGTTTAGCAGGCTAGAGCTCAAACCACTGTGTTGTGCATGGCCTCTCTTGATGAGAAAAGTTTTCCACCTCGGAATGGTAGCAGTAAAGTCGGATTTCTCTGTGTGTGACAGGGAGAAAGTTGGAAGTAGTGAAAGCAGCAGGACTCTGGGCCATGAGGAGGCAAGGGACTGAAGCAACTGGCGCCCCCCTAGGTGTCTCTTGCATTTCCTGTAGTAATATGAGAGTTGCATTATCTCGCAGGCTGCCAAACTGGGCTTTGAGGGGATGTGCGCTGGAGCCAGGGTTGGATCCTGAAAATGCCCAGTTGGCAACCCCTGAGCATATGGCACTGGTGACTGACTGAAAGGGAACCCGCAGATGTCTTAGGTGCTAGCAACGTGTGCAAAAGAGCTAACTTTAGAAGCTAAAGCAAACATGCACTGGCTAACAAAGAGGGGAAGCCAAAGGAGAAATGCTGAGACCCGTTTTTCTGTCTCCAGATGCATTTCTTCCTTGGACGCTTCCATGATTTAGTGCTGACATTCCAGACCTTGACAAGCCAACGTTTTGGTGTATACATGTTAAGCCCCTCCGTCCGCAGCAATGCGTTTAAAACCCAAACAATTTATGATCTCGCCTGTCTCTGCAGATATTTAATGGACTGCTGAGACATGGAGGTCTTCTCTTCCCCTGGGAGTTGGAAACTTGCAGCTGAGTGGAGAGATGGTGTGGAATGCTGTGAGGTGTGTGTACATGGGGGTCTGCAGGGTAGAGTTGCTCAGCTCTTGCTTTGTGGGCAAAGATATGCATGCTGATCAGGTGTCAATATTGGGTTTAGGGGAGTATAATCATGTCAGTAACAAGGACCTAGTTTCCTTTTCATGTTTTTTCCATCTAAGGCCGGCTCCTTTTCACAGGACCAAGCAAGAGCAAACAGTGCTGGCCACAAAGGAAGAGAGGATTTTAAGATTTCCCTTACATGTATCTTGATCTGCTACTACTCTAGTGCCATGTGTTCAGAATGCAGGCAGGAAGCAGCAAGCTACGGAACATGGGGAGGGTCTCTCGGGAGGCAGGCTGCTTAGGAATGAACAAGAAATAGATCCTTATTCACGGATATACTGTATTTACTAACAAATATCTTGGAACACCTATGCAATGAGAAGAATGCAATTCATAGACCACCTCCTTTCCCCCAAGCCAATTGCTGTCAAGTGGATGAATCAGTTTGCATTTCATAAATACGTTTCTATCAGCTTTTCAGAAAAGTCTGTTTCCTTTTTAAATAGAATAAAGGTGAGAATGAAGCACCTGAGTCCTGGGTAAATTTATGGATAGAGTCTGTAATCTGGATTGTGGGTGAGATTCTATCTGAGGCGTTGTCTAATGTTTCTGTGGTGCTCTATGCTGCTGGCTATTTTTAGCCAGCTCTGGATAGGTAATTAATTTGTCCTCTATAGCAGTGCTTCTCAAGCTATCTGATGTGGAGGACTGGCAATTTTTTTCCCCAGTGTGCACGCAGACTGGCAGCCACTTCGAGTAGCACTGCTCTGTAGTTATTTCTCTGTGGCGATGATGCTCAGAAAAGCCAGACTGCAGTGGTCATCTGTGAGCGAACTTAAACCAGTTAGTCATGGTATGAGTGACTGACATGATGAGGTTAATAACATGGCAAGGATAATATGTATTAAGTACTGGGAGCGCCCTGTGCCTATACTGTGCAAGACACAGAGCAGACCGTTCCTGTCCTCAAAAGCTTACATTGGAACACAAAATAATAATACTTGAGAATACTTCACAAACGTTACACATTTAAGCCTCTCTGTATGCTGTGTGGTAGGTTAATGTTATTATCCCTTAAGTGGCTCATTCCCGGTCTCATGGGGAGTCAACGTCCGAGCAAGGATTAGAAACCCAGAGTTTGTGACTTCGAGTTTTGTGCTCCGACTACTAAACATCCTTTTCCTGATAGAATTCGGGATAGGTAGAATGAGCCTTGCTGATCTGATTTATTCCTACAGTCTTGGTGGCATGGTGTACGAATGCTAACTTTGCCTCCCTCCTTTGAAGGGAAGATGCTGGCTGTTTTCTTATGGCTATTTTCATCCTCTGTGGGTTACAGATCTATAGACCCAGATTGCTGTAAACAATAAAGAGGAAGTTCTTTTGCCTGCTCAGAGTCCCTGGCAGAGACTTGCCCACACAAAGTCCTGCTGAGAAATGTGTGCCATGGCTATAGACAGTAGAGAGTTGTTAGTGTAGCCAGTGCCCCTTATGGGAAGGACTTCTCCACATATGATCAGTCTGAGTGGTATGGCAGCTTTTTGTTGCCTGTGTATTACAAGTGAGACCATTGTGGTTTGGCCAGTTGACATTTATCTGGATTTCCTCCCCCCCCACGCCCCCCGGGAGATAATCCATTTATTTGCTTTGTGTATGGAAGTCATCAGCCTACAGATGTTTCTTGTCCTTCCAGATAGTTTCAATTTATTATACAGAGTCTTCCCCCATGTACCTTTTCCCTACAGATTTCTAGTATGCTCATGGTTTTTGAAGTGGTGGTTTTTTCTGTTTTTTTTTTTTTTAAATGCTAGCTAAAAAATGTTACCCATTTAAGCCTCTCTGTATGCTGTGTGGTAGGTTAGTATTATTATCCCTTAAGTGGCTCATTCCCGGTCTCATAGGGAGTCAACGAGCTTTAAAAAAATTCCCATTTTGCAGGCGTTTATTTCTTCGTGTGTCGGGGCTCTTGCTGTTCAGTTATAAATGGTTGAATTATTAAACTTGAAACGCAGCTGCTCTTTAGAACATTTTTGTATGTGCGGTAAGTGTGATAGGTAATGAGGCAGTGTCTAATCTAATTGCCACGGGATTCGTGATGTTGTAATTCGGGTTTATGTAATGGTTACTTATTTTAAAGTTTGTGTATGGATTTCATGGCAATAGTTGTCTGATCCACAACCAAAGACACTGAAATCCTTTCTGAGAACAAGTAGGGAGCGTGGGCCTATGCAGAGCTGTGTAAAGTCCGCTCTCTGCCCTCCAGCATGGGTACAACTCCTGTTCTAGTGGAACCATTTCTAGGGTGGGGCAAACGGGCTAATCCAGTCTTTGGTGCTTCTGCTGGGATTCTCAACAAGGGTGCCCCTGGTGATGATGCTTTCTCTGATGTGGCTAATTGCCCTGTAGGAACTGGACTGAGACTACCAATGCATTATGCATGAGCCACCGAGAGCAGTGACTTTCAGTGACTACTAGCCCGGGATGCATTTGAAACAGCAAAAGCCCACAGACCTGGCCAGTGGTAGCATCTCCCTTATATAGCTTGAGAGAGAGAACATATATTGCCCCTGTATTCTTTTCAGGTTACCTTTGAAGGAGTAGGGGAAGCGCCTCTTTTATCAAGTAGATTTGTAGGTAAGTCTGCCATTCTATCCTCGGTGTGCCCCCCCCCCCCCGCTTGTGCTTAGGTAACGTAGCACGTGGGGAGCTAGAGAGCCCTGCAGCACAGACTGAGGAGGCCAAGGGTCTGAGTCTCTAGTTCTGATTTTCCCCTTGCTCTTTTTTATTTGTTATTGAGGGAAGGAGTTTGTGTGTGTCTTCCTCACGGTAATTAAGTACTATTTTAGCTATCTCAAACTATATTCTATTTGCCATTGTAACTGTCGCAAATCTTTTAGCTTGCGGAGCCTTCGATAATGCTTTCTCTCAGCTGGCAGATACGTGCAGGGTTTATTACTCTAGCTGGAAGGGAACACTTTTTTTTTTTTTTTTCATTAGAAGGAAAGATAATTGCCTCGCACCTCCTGTGCACATGCCTAGCAGCCTATCCTCAGAACATGGAATTAACAACACCTTCAGTGAAGGTGAGGCTCTAGAGAGCCTCCTGGGGCTCACAAGCAGAGATGGCCTGTGGCGCTTCTCATTGTCCACACATTCCCTGGGATGACCCGTTAATTATACAGAGTTAATGTGGGACATTTAGGCACTGACCTGTGATGGGAGAACCTACCACTGCACAGCCCTGAGGGGAGCAGAAGGACTGTGGAATTGTGCAACATCTTTGCTCTTATAGAATATCAGGGTTGGAAGGGACCACAAGAGGTCATCTAGTCCAACCCCCTGCTCAAAACAGGACCAATCCCCCAATTTTTGCCCCAGATCCCTAAATGGCCCCCTCAAGGATTGAACTCTCAACTCTGCGTTTAGCAGGCCAACAGGGTGTCTGGCTTATCGGTCCAGTTGAGGTGCTTTTATATGGTGCCTGTTACTGTGGTATCTGAGTGCCTCATGTGTTTGGAACCTGGTGCCCTATTCAATTCAGCCTCACGGTGTCCCTGTGAAGTGCTGTTATCCCCATTTTGGAGATGGGGAAACTGAGGCACAGAGCAGCTAAGTGATGCTGCCCAAAGGAAGGCTGTGGCAGAGCATGGAACTGAACTCAAGTCTCCTCAGTCCCTGCATAGCACCATAACCATTGGACCATCCTTCCCTGTTCTCCCGTCTTGGCATCCAAACATCTCTGACTTCTGGGCTTATGGAGGAAGCGGTTCCTGATTGTCTGCAGTCTTCCCCTCCCACCCCAGTCTGGCCTATAACATTGGTACTTATTTTCTTTATTTGCAGAACTCTGCTCTCTCCCTCCCTCTCTTCTTCAGCTTGCTCCTGGCGTGCAGTAGCTTCAGCACGGATTGACAGCAGCAAGGGGTGCCAAGTTCCTTCTGAAAACTTTCCCACACGAAATCCTGTAGCAGCGCCAACATAGACTATGGCAGCGAGAGACAGCTCTGCTCTGCTATCGTGCTCTTTCATCTTATTTTCAGCTCTTCTTCTCCTTAGGGGGTCTGGCTCTTTGCACGTTAGATGCCTTCTGCAGACATCTCGACAGGGAAAAAAGAAATAACCCTTACCCCCCCCCCAACTGTGTGGAGGGAAAAGAAAGCTCTTGATTTGCTTATAAGTCAACGCAAGCGGAGCTGGGATCCACAGTCCTTTAATGAGTCTGGATTCGGGTTTGTTACTTGCTGAAATGAGAAAAGGGTGTGGGGGTGTGTGCGCTAATTTAAAGTAGAGGGTTTGGCTGTGTTTACAAGGAAATCACTAGTTGGAGGTTGTTTCACTTGCTATTGTTCCCAAAACAAATGGGGATCCTGTTGTGGGAGTGATGAAAGGGGTTTGGGTACTGAATAGAGACCTTCGGTTTTGATCCTTTGTGGAATGAGCCCTCCTACCTTTATATCAGGGATGGGCAAATTACGGCCCAGAGGCTGCGTCCGGCCCTCCGGACCTTTTAATTCAGGCGTTGAGCTCCTGCCGGGCAGCAGGATCCAGGGCTTGCCCCACCCTGGCACTCCAGCCAGGGAGTGGGGTCGGGGGCTTGCTCCACTCCATGCAGCTCCGGGAAGCAGCGGCATGTCCCACCTCTGGCTCCTACACGTAGTGACAGCCAGGGGGCTCTGCACGCTGCCCCCGCCCCAAGTGCTGCCCCCGCAGCTCCCATTGGCTGTGAAGTGTGGTCAATGGGAGCTGCAGGGGTGGCGCCTGTGGACAGGGCAGTGTGCAGAGTTGCCTGGCTGTGTCTTCGCATAGGAGCCGGAGGGAGGACATGCTGCTGCTTCCGGGAGCCGCTTGAGGTAAGCGCTGCCTGGAGCCTGCACCCCTGATCTCCTCCCGCAACCCAATCCTCTTCCCCAGCCCTGATCTCCTCTCCACCCTGCGTTCTTTGAACCCCTCCGTCCCAGCCCAGAGCAACCTCCTGCACCCCCAACCCTTCATCCCCAGCCCCACCCTTGAGCCTGCACTCCTAGCTGGAGCACTTCCCTGCCCCAGCCCAGAGCCCCCTCCCACATCCTGAAATCCTCATTTCTGGCCACATCCCAGACCTTTCACTCCCAACCCCCGATTTTGTGAGCATTCATGGCCCGCCATACAATTTCCATACCCAGATGTGGCCCTTGGGCCAAGAAGTTTGCCCACCCCTGCTTTATGTGCATAGCTGGAGTTAATGGGATAGGGAACCTATCTCGTCTCTGTTACCGTGACACGTTGCTGGCGGCAGAAAGTCACCAACTCATCGCTGTTGGATGGCTTGAGTGGGATGAGTTAGTGGCATCGGTCCAGTTCTTAATGGCCAGGTGTCTGTATTGCTGACACTAATTGTAGCAGTGAAGCCAAAGGCTGAGTAGGCTGTGGTGACTGAATTTTGCTTTAAGCCTTAGCAGGGGTCCTTTCAGGCTGGGAAAGAGGCATATCTCTCTCGGTAGGGTTGTCTGGGCAGCTTGCATTGGTGTTGTCTGTACTGCACTTTCCTGTGGATGAACTAGAGGACTTCGGGCTCCAGGGCTGTCAGTCTGGCACTTTTTGAGCACTAAATTCATATTAAAGATAAAGCTCCCACTCCTTAAATCTGCCTTGAAGGTCTTTTCCCTTGGACAGGCAGGTGGCATTTATGGGGAAAACAAATTTTGGTGTCAGCAAACCTGGATTTGTGCTGGAAATGGCCCAACTTGATTATCATACACATTGTAAGGAGAGTGATCACTTTAGATAAGCTATTACCAGCAGGAGAGTGGGGTGGGAGGAGGTATTTTTTCATGCTTTGTGTGTATATAAAAAGATCTTCTACATTTTCCACAGCATGCATCCGATGAAGTGAGCTGTAGCTCACGAAAGCTTATGCTCAAATAAATTGGTTAGTCTCTAAGGTGCCACAAGTACTCCTTTTCTTTTTGCGAATACAGACTAACACGGCTGTTACTCTGAAACCGTTTACTACATTGTTCCTCTTGAATAGTCTTTAATCTCTTCTCTGCTCCATTTGTTGTAGTCATGGAATTGTGCTACTCACTTCAGTGCCATTCTCCAGAGTCTCCTTACACCAGTCTGGACCAGTGGGTAGCTCTTATCCATCCCTTAAGAGATAAGATCTCAAGATCCACTTGGTGCATCTGGTTTTACTTTTCTTGAGAATCAAGAGGTTGGAATGATGCTTAGGCGCACAGTTAGACATTATTATTCAGAGTAACTCTAATTCTTATAATTTTTTGTTATTTCAGGGCAACAGTGTTGCCTAGTGATTAATAGGAATTGAGACTGCTTGGTTCTAATGCCATCTCTGCCACGGATTTCAGAGACTCCTTGGTTCTAGTCATAGAATCATAGAATCATAGAATATCAGGGTTGGAAGGGACCCCAGAAGGTCATCTAGTCCAACCCCCTGCTCAAAGCAGGACCAATTCCCAGTTAAATCATCCCAGCCAGGGCTTTGTCAAGCCTGACCTTAAAAACCTCTAAGGAAGGAGATTCTACCACCTCCCTAGGTAACGCATTCCAGTGTTTCACCACCCTCTTAGTGAAAAAGTTTTTCCTAATATCCGATCTAAACCTCCCCCACTGCAACTTGAGACCATTACTCCTCGTTCTGTCATCTGCTACCATTGAGAACAGTCTAGAGCCATCCTCTTTGGAACCCCCTTTCAGGTAGTTGAAAGCAGCTATCAAATCCCCCCTCATTCTTCTCTTCTGCAGGCTAAACAATCCCAGCTCCCTCAGCCTCTCCTCATAACTCATGTGTTCCAGTCCCCTAATCATTTTTGTTGCCCTTCGCTGGACTCTCTCCAATTTATCCACATCCTTCTTGAAGTGTGGGGCCCAAAACTGGACACAGTACTCCAGATGAGGCCTCACCAATGTCGAATAGAGGGGAATGATCACGTCCCTCGATCTGCTCGCTATGCCCCTACTTATACATCCCAAAATGCCATTGGCCTTCTTGGCAACAAGGGCACACTGCTGACTCATATCCAGCTTCTCGTCCACTGTCACCCCTAGGTCCTTTTCTGCAGAACTGCTGCCTAGCCATTCGGTCCCTAGTCTGTAGCTGTGCATTGGGTTCTTCTGTCCTAAGTGCAGGACCCTGCACTTATCCTTATTGAACCTCATCAGATTCCTTTTGGCCCAATCTTCCAATTGGTCTAGGTCCTTCTGTATCCTATCCCTCCCCTCCAGCGTATCTACCACTCCTCCCAGTTTAGTATCATCCGCAAATTTGCTGAGAGTGCAATCCACACCATCTTCCAGATCATTTATGAAGATATTGAATAAAACCGGCCCCAGGACCGACCCTTGGGGCACTCCACTTGATACCGGCTGCCAACTAGACATGGAGCCATTGATCACTACCCGTTGAGCCCGACAATTTAGCCAGCTTTCTACCCACCTTATAGTGCATTCATCCAGCCCATACTTCCTTAACTTGCTGACAAGAATACTATGGGAGACCGTGTCAAAAGCTTTGCTAAAGTCAAGAAACAATACATCCACTGCTTTCCCTTCATCCACAGAACCAGTAATCTCATCATAAAAGGCGATTAGATTAGTCAGGCATGACCTTCCCTTGGTGAATCCATGCTGGCTGTTCCTGATCACTTTCCTCTCATGCAAGTGCTTCAGGATTGATTCTTTGAGGACCTGCTCCATGATTTTTCCAGGGACTGAGGTGAGGCTGACTGGCCTGTAGTTCCCAGGATCTTCCTTCTTCCCTTTTTTAAAGATTGGCACTACATTAGCCTTTTTCCAGTCATCCGGGACTTCCCCGGTTCGCCACGAGTTTTCAAAGATAATGGCCAGTGGCTCTGCAATCACAGCTGCCAATTCCTTCAGCACTCTCGGATGCAACTCGTCCGGCCCCATGGACTTGTGCACGTCCAGCTTTTCTAAATAGTCCCTAACCGCCTCTATCTCCACAGAGGGCTGGCCATCTCTTCCGCATTTTGTGATGCCCAGCGCAGCAGTCTGGGAGCTGACCTTGTTAGTGAAAACAGAGGCAAAAAAAGCATTGAGTACATTAGCTTTTTCCACATCCTCTGTCACTAGGTTGCCTCCCTCATTCAGTAAGGGGCCCACACATTCCTTGGCTTTCGTCTTGTTGCCAACATACCTGAAGTAACTCTTCTTGTTACTCTTTTTTCTTTTTTTCTTAGTCCTTTTTCTCTGCCTCAGTTTACTTGTGTGTGATGGTGATAGTGTTTCTCTGTTTGTTTTTTGTGGGGTTGTGAATCTTTTTAATCACTTCATATTTGCAAGGCTCTTTGAAATCTTTAGATGAAAGGTGCTGTAGAACTGCAAATCCTAATTACATTATTTCAATGGGGGAATTGACCCAGTGAGAGAATGACCTGCTTTATTGCTGTGTTCTAACACTGTTGACAATTTTGAAATGTTTGTCCTTCCGCTTCTATTCGTCTGAGTGTTCGACTTTTGAAGACCGGCTCGCATAACTGTGCCATTACCCCTTTAACTTATGCACGCTAATACCAACTATAGACGTATAAACACTGGGTGGTTGTGCATGCATATACACTTGGATACCATGTGTGTACTGCCCGCTTTGTACATTCATGAATTTGTGTGTACTCTGACATTATGCAATTGCACATAAACTTTGAAAACCTAGCCTCAGAATTTTAGTACCTATCTCAGTTCTTCCTCTAAGTAGATGTGCATGTTTGGGGGAAAAAAGTATATTCTGTACATGTCAGTAGTGGAATAATTTTATTAGTATGTTTTCCTCTGGTCACTGACCTGTAGTTTATTCCATTATTGACTGGTGGGTTACTGGTTCTGTGGTTAAGTGAACTGTAAGGCTCATCTGGCTGGAATGGTGTTGCTGGGCAGGACTTGTGTCTGGCAGACTCATGGTGAGGGGAAAGATTTTTTTTTTTTTTTTTTTTTAAATCTCTGACTGCCCAAATACCCATTTACCTTTTTTTTTTTTTTCCTTTTTCCTTTTTTTTTTTTTTTTTAATAACAAGCTGGCTAAACCACATAGTGAAGTATTGATCCGGCTTTCATCTCATCACCCAAGACTGCTGCAGTAACCTTCACTCCACATTCCAGCCTCCTGCCATAGGAAGAGGAGCATATATATATTTTTTTTAAGAGCCTCCTCACGCTCCTGTTCAAGATCAGTTTACACTGGCCATCAGCAAGTCCTGAGGTTACGCAGAACCTAAGCGGATTTGACCCTGGCAGCATAGTTACGTTGTTGTTCGGGCATAGGATTCAGAACACAACTCTGTGTGGATTTGTTCAGCTCTCTCACAAGTTCTTCAGTCTAGGGCTTTCTGCCTAGACTGATGTCTGAGGCACCCAGAAGTTACATTCTAGGAACCATTGGCAGGTCGTTGATGGAGAAGTGGTTTCTAAAATAGCAAGGTGCTGTTTCCTCCAGGACCTTAAAGATCAGGGCCTGATCCAAAGCTGAAAGCTCCCATTGTCTTCATTGGGGTTTGGATTAGACCACAGAACCAGCACAGCGAATTGGAGCGAGTGGCGGATGTATAGCAGTAGATTCCTTGTGTTCTTTCTAATATTGCTTGCTCAACAGGTGGACTGCTACACGTGGAACAACTTGTAACCCCTTTCTTCAGCCCGGGTAATCTATTTGGGAGATGGAGGAAAGCATGGATCATGCTGGTGAGATCCTCTGCTGGGAAGAATGGGGGCAACTCCTTGGTGAGCATTTCTTGCCGCTGCTGCTGTCCTAGTTGTCCATGAGCAGTTCGAGTTCAGTGTGACCCTGAGGCTCTGCCATTGGTCCTAGCTATGCTGGCTGCTCTGTGCAAAGGGTCTGCAGAAGCAGTAAAACAATAAGCCTGGAAAGGAATCTGCTGAGCCATGCCTGTACCCAATAAACCATCATCCCCTTTCCTTTCAACAGCCTGGGGCTTGCTGTGCAGTGCTGGGAGTCTCCAACTTCGGTGGAGTCCAGGCGCTGAAATGCACATTAAATAGCATATTTTATTTACAAGAGAAGACCGTGTTTCCAGCTAAGCTCTAACGATTTCATTGAGCTCTCAGGACCTCCTTGCGATTGCCATAGGCTCCCCTTCCTCGCTGCTGTAGAGAAGTGGCTTTAAAACATAAATACTCTGCAATGCTCTGATTTCTATAATCCATTCATATTTCAAGTCTAAAAACAGTTTTTCTTTGCTGGGTGACTTATTTGCTTGTCATGCTAGTGGGCCACTGGAGTGCTATAAAAGGGCTTTTTGTCTGCTAACGCTTAGCTTCCCCTCCAGGCAGATCCATCATGTTTAAAGGAAGAAGGGGAGGGGCGAGTTCCTTTTGGAGCCAGTAGTACTTGGTGCACAAATAAGCTGGTTTTCTGCTTGAGATAGGGCAGGGGGTCGTGAGGTTATTACATGGGGGCGGGGGAGGGGTTTCGCCAGCTGTCAGCCTCCACCCAAACCCTGCTTTGCATCCAGCATTTATAATGGTGTTAAATATGTAAAAGTGCTTTTAATTTATAAGGGGGGAGGGGCGGGGTTGCACCCAGAGGCTTGCTATGTGAAAGGGGTCAGCGGTACACAAGTTTGAGAACCACTGAGACAGGGGATCCTTGAGCTCCCGTCTTTCCTTAACTTGGATCACTATTGGGGTAGGGTGTAGGAGGGGGAGGCTTTTTGTCCAAGATCTGGGGTGTATTATGTTTGTTAACAGTGCATCCGAGAATAACCCTGTGTTCTGCCCGTATGATCATCTATCTTTTCACGAGTGAGGGAAGGTTTGTGGGGTGAGACCAGAGGCAGAGGTTGTCTTGGGAATACCGTCTAATTCCATCAAATAAATTAAAAAAAAATAATTTTTTTTTAAACTTAGATGCTGACTGACACATCCTATTTGGTATCCTACAGATTCCCTCTTACCGTGGGAGGTGAACCCCTATTACTCTTTGTCATTCACTAACTGCTGTATGCTGCTTTTTAATGAGACAGCACTTGCTACTGCAAGTGACCTGATTCTAAGCATGCACGTCTTCTAAAGCATGCACACGTCTGCTGTGCCTGGTATTGCTGCTGGACAGCCCTTCCTTGGCAGGGGGTGGGGAGAGGCGGGGGAGAGCAGGGCTGTTTAAAGGAGCCTAAGGGAGTTAGGTGCCAAACTCCCATTTAAATTGGAATGGAGTGCTGGGATTTTCAATGGGGCTAAGTCTTGAAAATGTCGTCGTCACATCCCAACAACATTGGGATAAGGGGAAACGTTCGTTTTGATGGTAAAAGCCTGTAAAAATTCCAGCTGGGAGTCTGACCCTTTTGCTCAGTGATGGACTTGCTCTTCATGGAGCAGGAGCTCGTTCGTGAAAACATTTGCAGATTATTTATCGGTTGGCAAACTGTGTCCATTTTGTCACCTTGGTTAAATGAACACATGCGTTTCAGTTTTGAGTAGGTTCGCCTTTCATTGCGAATGGTATGTACCCGGGTCCGGGCAGGGCATTAAGTCCCAAGTAACACCGTTACCTCTCAGGGTGTGGTCCTGTTTTTCAGCCACCTTTTTTGGCCAAATCATTTGACTGTTGTTTTTGTGAAATTGAGATAAACATGAAAAGCTGGAGCTGCTGAAGTGTTCCCACAGTTCCCCTGATCACTCCTCCTGTCAGTCGAGCCTGCAGGATGTGGAGGGAGGGATAGCTCAGTGGTTTGAGCATTGGCCTGCTAAACCCAGAGTTGTGAGTGCAATCCTTGAGGGGACCATTTAGGGATCTGGGGCAAAAATTGGGGATTGGCCCTGCTTTGAGCAGGGGGTTGGACTAGATGCCCTCCTGAGGTCCCTACCAACCCTGATATTCTATGATTCTATGTGGGAAGACGCTCTGAAAATTGGGATTGTGATAGATCAGGAATGTGACGCTTGTCTCTGGACCACATTTTTTTTTTACAACCTCTAGTTGGGCTTAACTTCCAGATTCCTCGAGTGAGGTGAATGCTCAGTGGGCCTGATCTAATCCACCCTGGAGTCAGTGGGAGTTATCTGTTGATCTCAGTGGGCTGTGTTGATCGATCTCCCTGGGTGCCCTGCATTCACTGATGAAGCACCAAAAAGCTGTCTGGTGTTGGTCCAGCTTCACCTTGATGTTTTATTTGTATTTTTTCCTGAAGCAACTCAAGGTGAAAATGCGGGGAAACCTGTGTGAAGTGAACCCACCGCAAAGGTTGGCTGAAATGTAAAGGCAAGGGGTTTTCAAGCAGCTTTCTTTGCGTTGAGATTCTTAAGCCAAAGATTCCTCATAGAGCTGCCAGTGGGCTTTTTAACATGCATCTCCACTTGCGTATTTGTTATACGTACCCAGTGCTTGTGACAGGGGGCTCAGAGCAGCACCCTGATTGCTGAAATTACTGCCGCACAGGAAAGGTTGCAGGCTCAGTTGGCAGCATTGACTGCTTTCTGCTTGGGGATTGCAGACCCCTTGGTGGTGACTACTAGCCTCCCGGTTACATTGTTAGCCCAGAACTAGAAGGAACAGGAAGCCGGGGGTGGGGGGAAGAAGAGGGGTCTCCAAAGGGAAGCTCAAAAGGTGAGCTGTGCTGTGCTGAGGAGGGACACTGGGTGGAAAGCTCCTGCTACCAGATGCCTGTGTTCCATTGGGTGTACAAAAGAGCTGAGTAATAAAAGGTACGTATGGTGAAAGGAGGACAGCCTGGGCCCGTTTCATGACTGAGGTGACAGAAACGGGCTAGACCGCCCGGCACAGGGGGTAGCGACGGAGACGGCGCTCTTTGAAAAATCTCTCGAGTGCCTCAGAGGGACGACGTATCTGAGCATCTCCGCACAGGGTCAAAGCCGTAGCTAAGCTCCCTTTTTGTTGTTGTTAAAGAAAAGTAACTCCTGAGCAGATGGAAACATTAGCATCAGAGAACTCATGCGCCTTTGTGTTTTAATGCCCGTTCCCTGAACAGCTGGAGAGTGTCATTGCGAAGCTCTTCCTTTTAAAAAAAGATCTCAGGAGTCAGCCTGGCTGGGGCAGCATAAGAGAACTCTTCAGGCCACTTCTGGGTGCTCTATGTCACAGAATATTCTGTGCTGTCAGGTTGCCTTGGAAATTCTGTACAGTTCTTGTGAACTGGGAAAAATCTAAGCGGTATCTAGTTTTGTAACTCGTGTAAATTACATCAACTAGCCAGGAAATTTTGCAGCTCTGCAAAGCAGCGGGGCTTTTAAGCAAAGGGAGAGACCAAAATAACTAACAATTGATTGAGTTTGTTTTGTTTTAAAAGGCCAGAAAGGGATTGTCTAGTCTGACCTATAGAACATAGGGCATAGAATTTCACCCACTTACTCCTGCATCAAGCCCAGCGATGGTTGCATCCTTCTCGGGTTCTTATGTGGTGCCCATTGTCATGACTAACATCTGTCACTTGTAGTTCTTTTCCCCCTTCCTTCCACACTGTGCATGTATTATCCCAGCAAGGCAGCCCATGATCCAAGGTGAAGACAGCAAATAGCTCTGATGGGTCCTCTCTCGGACACCTGTAATGGAAGAGATACAGATTCTTGGCCATCCTTCCCTCTCTATATGTCATATCCTGGAATAAGTTCATGCCAAATTGAACTGTGTTGATTTTTTTAGGGTGATTTAAATCCTCAGCACCGGAGGGCTGGATCTGTATACCCGTCAGCTTCGCTCGTGTGCTGTCAGCGTGGTTGTTGGAGCTTCACGTTCTCAATTGTCAGCAATTAGGTACTGTATGTGTGTTTAGAACTTTCCTTACTCATCTTTATATGTGGCAAAAGCAATCGGCGGTCTGTGAGAACAGGCATATGAATTTGAAATCGCCAGAACCCGTGCGTTTTTATTTAGGTTGCATATTACCATTACTTTCTGGCAGACAAAATACTCCATGGCATTGCCATTTCAGATCCAAGTTGTCTGGGGTAGCAAGCACTGGCGTATCCTCCAATGCATCGCTTGAAGCTGCTGTGGTATCTCAAGGTCTACTTGCATGAGCAGTGGTTGGTTGCTGCGAGTGGGGGGCCAGAATTGGAGGCTTCTCTATGAAACTGGGCTTTGCTTATCTTGTAAGGAGACCTCAACACTGAAACTTCCTCTGGTTTCATGCAGTTCTTTCTCTGAATCCCAGTTTCTGGTAGTGGGCAAAATGGTTTGTGACAAGTTCATGTAAACCTCAGGGTATGTGTGCTAATGAGAATTGAAAGCAGAATAGGGGTGTTTGTTGTTTTTGTTTTTTGCGTGACAGTGGGTTTAATTTTGATTGTCTCAAGTAGGAAGTTAGTGCTGAGGTTTTGGGCTGGAGACAGTTTTGTTTTTACCAGAGCTGTCTTGAAAGCAGAAATCACTCAATTTCATTTCCATTGAACTTTCATTTCAATTGAAACTCTTCTCCCCAGTTCCAGTTATTACGTGGTATGCGTGCTGGTCCACCAACACAGTTTTTAATCCACGTGGCAGTGATTCCAGCCCTTTCATTTACCTGGTGAAGTCCAAAGCAAGGAAACTCCCTTTGGCAACATGTCATTTCTAGTAACCTACCAGGACAAGTTTGCAGAGGTGGGGAAATGGACTGGCTCACCTAACGGACCTTTTCTATCTCTAGTATTGGAATTTTTTTTTTTTTAAATTTTTTATGACACTCATAATTTTCAAGAGCTCTGTGTATGGTCGCACTGACCTTGGGGCTGCTAGACAAAGCTGTATGGAATCAATTTAATGAAAATTTTTGGGCTGTAGCTACTTGGGATTTTGAAAAAAATCCCAGAACTGTGTCTTCAAAATATTGTACTAGGTAGGTGTATTCTTTCAGATGTGTGCAGGGGATTTCTATAGGTGAACTCTAATAGTGCCACTGGGACTTAAGTAGGGTAAATTCCCTGTTGATGGAAGAATGTGCTCCAACGGGTGAGTGAGTGGGTGGGTATGTTCTGCCTTTTTGTATTCTAGATTTCTTCAGGTCACTTTCAGATGCTAGGTTTTAAAGAAATTTTGTGCTGGACAAAGCTCTTAAGTAAGACCTGGAGCATCCATCAATTTAAAACCAATGCTTACGCTGTTCCTACCCTCCTCCTGTGAATCACAGTGAGTCTGTACGTGTGGAAACCTGGCAAGACTCTGTCGTCAGCAGTTGACTGTAACGGAAATGCAGGAGTCAGCGGAGGAAGAAAGGAGACAGACTGAGGTGTCTGAGACACAGCTGTCTGAATGGGTAGAAAAGGGAATGCAACAGATTATCGGCGAATGACATTTCTGGGGTACGAATGTTCTCCTCTCTCATGTTCGATCCAATATGAAAGTTTTCGCTGTCAAGGCTTTTGACCTTCCTGGCCTCAGGAACTGTCTGTGGAAGAGCAGCTGCTTCTGTGAGACCTTGCTCAGTTCCTCTTCAGACTTTTGGGGTATTTTCAGATGAAATCAAGAGTGATGCAGAAATGGCAATCATGCTTAAGCAACATACGGTGCGCTGAGGTACTAGCTCAGGGATCCAGCAGAGTTGACAGGGAGATGCTAAATGTTGTGCATGCCAATGATAGCTCCATTCTTCTGCAGAATTCTGGGCAGCCTCTTGACACTGGATGAATTTTGAGTTTCTGGCTAGAGCTGGAACGATAAAGACTCAAACCTCAACATGCATTCCGGGTGCCCAGTTTCTCTCCAGCAGCACTGAGCACTTGGCAAGGACCAGACCTTGCCTTGACTCGCTCTGGGCCTCGGAGCAGTTATTTGCAGAAGAAGTTGCATAAATTGAATAAACGATCTGGTTAAATAGGTAATGAAGTTAGCAGGGTGCCTAATTAAATTAAATTCAAAATTATGAGTGGATGATGCCTGCTTAATAATTTGAGCAGTTTTGTCTTTTAGATATATTACTCTGTACTGCCCTCCTGAAAGAGATTACCCCACTGGCTCAAGGCTAGTGAGTGTTGGCACCACAATCCAGGTCTTTTTTTTAACTTCAGTGTGGTTCAAGTGTTTCCTAACATTCTCTCTCTCTTTCTAACACTGCCTGAGTTTTCAGCAGTGTTATTTGCTGTTTGTTACCTAGGAGTATAAGCGGGGCTTCATAGATTTGCATTTTTATTAAATTAATATTTTTCCCGACAGATTGTCGTGATGCTTTTGCATCCACTTTTCCTGCTCTATGGGAAGACCCTGACAGTTGTAAAAATTCAGCCCACTGTGTTACCAGGAATGGTTAGACAAAGAGTTTGGCCTCCTGGATTCTGGTCCTTGATCTGTTTGCAACATTGTGACCTCGTACAAATTGCCTAAACACCCTGGTCCTCAGTTTCCCCAGCCGTACTTGGATAAAGATACCTCCCTTCTAGGGAGGTTGCAAGATTTAATTCCCGAATGACTTTAAGTGCTTGGAGATCCTCTGATGAAGGGCATTGTAGAATTGGAAATTATTATTTATTAAGAGAAATTTTGTGGGAACAATCTTTGACTGGCTAGGACGTGGAGTTGGATCAGACAAGCTGACTTACCATGTCATTTAAAAAAAAATTTTTTTATCCAATTTCAATATTTCTAGAATTCGTTTAAACAGTAGCAATTTGAGGTGCTTGTCAGTACATCTCTTGAAATGAGTATTAGGCTAAGGCAGAAAAAATATTTGAGAAGTGGAGGAAAGACACTGATATTACAGACACTTGAGATGTCAGCAGCCATCATGTCTGCCAAAGGAAATTCCTTTCTTGCCAGATTGTATCTACTGTACTCTCTCTGTTGCGTATGCATATGGTCAGGCGTTCATTGTGTTTCTAAGACAGCTTGTCAAGGCTGAAGTGTGTCTGTGGATAAGCAACTGTTGACTTTGAGGCAATATGATCTCAATAGATGTGTGTGTATGATAGTTACTATTATCCTAATGATCACTCCACCCCTCCTGAAGAAGATAATTAGACTCAAGGACCTGAACTAGGTGATAGGATAAGTTTTGCGTTACAAGTGAGGTTGTGCTGACTTTTAGAAGTAGGGATGATTGGTGGTGGACAGGGTTAGAGGAGCAGGACTGCCAGGCACTGGTCCTTCTTTATTTGTATTGAGGTACCACCTAGGAGCTTCAGTCATAGATAAAGACTCCATTGTGCTAGGTGAGAAGACCGTAGTCAGAGAGACCCGCATTGGGTGGTACATCTGGGGAAGGAGATGCTTGGTACAGTTGAATCTGAGGCTGAATTGTTGATAGAAAATATCTGGAGCTCCAGTCATAGTGACCAGGTGATGAAAGAATGTTGATGCATTAGAGGCGCTCAGGGGCCAGTGAGGCACACTAGAAAAAGAGGCTTCCAGATAACTGACCGAAAACCTGGTTTTTGTTTGGGTCTGTCTTATTTATTTATTTATGCCATTGGCTGGGTTTTCTTTTTCACGCTTTCAGAAATCGTCAGCTTCTTATGAAATATGGAGCTGTTTAAAAACAGACCTCAGCTGCTCCAGCCCTGCATCAGCAAGGATGTGGCAGAAGGAAAGGGAATGGTAGATGGCTGTTTAGCGGTGATATTTTTCTTCCCTTCATTGGTATTGTCATATTGTGAGAACAGAAGGCCTGACCAAGCACAGACCGGGAAAGTGTAGCATTTAATGTTTCATTGTGCTCATAGAATCATGAGAGGTAGTGGGAGCTGTGAATAGGATTTTCATTTTCAGGACTCTGATATCTCTAGATCATCTCTCCCAGGAAGTATGTTTTGGGTTTTTGCTGCTATTTCTCAATGTGATTTCCTCCACTCCCCTTAAACTAAGGAAAATGTGTGTCTGTCTGCAGGGGAAACTCTGCTGTATGTTACAGAAAGCTCTGTTGCAGTACATATTTAAGGGAGAGATTAGATGCCCAATTAACATTGACTTTCAGTGGGCTTTGGACACCCAACTTCTGAAGGTTCTTTTGAAAATCCCGGCCTGACTACAAAAAAATGAGGTACATCACCATTGCTCAAGGACCAACCAGGAAGAGCCTACACAGCCTGCTTACTATTAAAATTGCACAATGGTTGTAAATGTTTAATAGAGGAAAAACAAATTGTTTGGTGTGTGTGTTTTCCTGGTAGTTCCTAATTTCTGAAGAAGGTGGAGAAACCATGGATGGTTCTTTAAAATTGCTAATGGGCTGGATTCATCCCTGCTGTAACTTCATTGACTTTTAGTGGGATTATGCCAGGGAAGAATTTTGTCTTGATAATAGTCTACAAATATTTGAATGGTGGATAACGAGGAGGGAGAGGAACTGCTTAGATTTGTAGAAGAGGTAAGAACTAGAGCTAATGAGATGAAGGGAAAAATTTTCAAGAGCACTCAGTCCCATTGTCAGAAGTGCCTTTAATCACTTAAGAGTGTAAATCCCATTGAGAGTCAACAGGACTTGGGCATTTCGGAAAATGTTCCCCCAAGTTACTAAAAGAAATATCTAATCCATCCTGATTATTTACAGCACATGTATCACCGTGGTATCAGAGAGTAATGTGTTTAGGCTGAATATCAGGAGGAATTTCCTGACAGTGAGACCTTCTATGGAGGAAGAGATGGAATCCTCATTACTACTTAAATTAGGTTGATATATGCTAGGAAACCTGGAGGACCAAACTCCCGGATTACCAGATTAACTGGTATCTTTTTGTCTTAAATGCCTGTGATTTTAGGTAATAGTTTTATGCAGAAATTGAAATCCAATGGGACTTGATAGGAGTAAACAAGGTCAGAGTTTGGGCAGATCTAACTTTATTTTACCATAAGGCATGACGATAGGAAAGGTCCTTGGGAGACTTGCTAGGGAATATTTTCTAGAATGGCTTTGGAAGCAGAATCAGAAGGCCAGAGTTGCAGCTTGTGGCAATGACAGGGTGTTTAAGCAATGGTTACTTCATCCAGTGTGAGATTCTTCTTTCTGGATGGCGCTTGGAGATCGCGGAGCTTGACTTACTGTAAAAAAACAACTTCCTTCCAAACAAAAAGTTCTCTCCAGAAGATCGGAAGCAGATGTGATTGTAAGCTACAATATATACCTTTAAGGAGTTTTAAGGCGGTAGGGGATGCGACCTTTCACAGCAGGGGGAAAAACATTCAGCAAAGAGAGGATTTGAACATGTCTAGAGTGAATTGGAACATGCCGGAGCAGGTGTGTTAAACAATAAATCGCGTCAGCTGCCCGCAGTCAGTTACAAAGGTGAGCCACTGGAGAGAGAAGTCGTCCCAGGGCTGTTCATTGGGATCTCAGTCATCGAAAGAGACTTGTGGAGCCTATTGATCACCATCCCACCGATCACAATGCTGGTGTAGGTGAAGTTAATTTGGTGACATGGCGGGCAGCTCTGAGGAAGCTACCATATGACACTCCTTAATTTCACCGTGGTTAATTTTGCAAGGTTCTAGCAAGTAATGTTCTAGAACCAGTAGATAAATGTGGCTACCTTGAGAAGACATGGTTACTTATAGAATTCTGGAACTGAATAGCTGGAATTCTTTAGCTCCTTTTGAGGACCCACATGGTCACATTTAACAGGGACCATATTCAGCAATGAGGGTAATTATCCATTGGAAGAGATTACTAAGGGATGTGGTAAATTCTCCATTACTTGGAGAAATCAGGAGTGGGGTTGGGGGGTGTATTTTTAAAATATGCTCTAGGTCAACCACAAGTAGTTGTGTTTAGATGCCGGAATTACTGGGTGAAATTGTGTGGCGTGTGTGTGTGTGGGTGGTTTTTCTTTTTTTCATAGATTCATAAATACTAAGTTCAGAAGGGACCATTATGATCATCTAGTCCGACCTCCTGCACAACGCAGGCTACAGAATCTGACCCACCCACTCCTGCAAAAAACCTCTCCCCTATGTCTGAGCTATTGAAGTCCTCAAATCGTGATTTAAAGACTTCAAGAAGCAGAGAATCCTCCAACAGGTGACCCGTGCCCCATGCTACAGAGGAAGGTGAAAAACCTCCAGGGCCTCTTCCAATCTGCCCTGGAGGAAAATTCCTTCCTGACTGCAAATGTGGTGATCAGCTGAACCCTGAGCATATGGGCAAGATTCACCAGCCAGATGCTGCAGAAAATTCTTTCCTGGGTAACTCAGATCCCACCCCATCCGAAGGTCAGGCTAGATGCTTATGTGACTATTCCTTTGGCTGTTGTAATTGTGCTATGCAGTGTTGATTAGGTGGTAGATGTATGCTTATATAACTAAATAGCTTGTGGTACCAAGTGATTTACGGTCATAGGCTCTCCACAAAGGGTCCTGAAATGATACAGGAATGATGTAATCTTAAAGAAAACACCAGCATGTAAACGGGTGGTTAACAACCGTGTAGACCGGAGATCGAATGAATCTCATAAGGGAAAAATGCATTTACTAGTGATAGTCACAGACGAATATATGAAAATTTAATATGAGACCGTTTACTAAGATCAAAATGAGTTGCTGGGCAGCTACATTATTAAGGAAGCCAAAAGCAACATCTGAGACTGATGTCTAAACCAGTTAGAAATCGTTCGTGTACATGCAATTAACCTAGACAGCTGTGGGAAAATGTAGTGTGCTTTAAACAAAACAAAATACTTTGTTTTACTAAAATTTGTTATTTTTTTTAGCTTTATTTTAATTGAGAGATTTCCATGTCTCTCATTCAAATAATGAAAAATATATTCAAACATTTTTCATTCCTAATTGAGCCTGTAACTTTATGATTAAGGGCCTGCAAGTTGAAAGTTGCTACTCTGGTTAAATGATCTCCATGTTTGATCTCTGGTAGTTGGGAGCTGAATCTTCCAATTGAATCTATTATGGAAATTCTCTTCATTTATCTCTAGGTCAGCTCCTATATCAAAGCTGTTACAAGGCTGGGGTTTATTTTTGGCCTGGGCACACAGAAGATAAACATGTTTTGTTTCTAATATTAGGATCCTGCTCTAACACTACATGGATTGGCTAAGCCCTTATAGACAAGATATTGAAGCATATGACTTGATCTGTGACCTCCCTTATCCAACCTGTCCCTCCAATATTCCCAGCCTTTGTCATAACGTTCCTCTTCTAAGCACAGAGGGTGCGCTGGGTCCAAACAAATGGAGCATTAGGGTATAAGAGATGGGCTTCAGCTGGAGATAAAATGAAAACAATGGTGCATGTAGGAAATATATTTTAATTATATGGACAAGGCACTGCCCTATTAATTTTTCTTTCTTGCTGGGAGATTTCTATTTAGGACTCTGCAAATAAGGGCACGTTGATTTGGAATTTAGTTCTGAGTATTGACCATTCAGTATTGAATATTAGGCTCTTGGTTTGCCATTTCCTGAACAGAGGAGACTGGGGCCTCTCTGGAATATTCAGCCTCCAATTGAGAAACACCAATTACCACAACTTCTGAGCCAGTGGTGGCTGTGTGTTTTATTCTCATGCCTGTTTATGGCTCTACGTATCTTGTGGCCATACTTTATAGTTCATCTACCTCCTGTTATACTTTCCAGTCTCCTTGTATCCAGCATGGAATGATTTTTTTTTTTTTTTTTTGTCTTCCTAAGGATTTGTTCTGTTGCTGGTCGTGTATTTCTATTGATTTTCTCAGTGATCTCTTCCATTGCTTACTAGATTTCCCCAGTTTGGTTTAATTTATTTGGTCGTTATGGTTTCCATTCCTGGACAGTAACAAGTTGATGAACAAAACTTATCACAGACTATATCTAACTCATGTCACTGATATTCATTTAAAACTAAGGGGTTTTTCAAATAATCGATCATAGGCAAGGCATTTCCCAAGGGCGTGCTCCAAAGCTCATTGAAATCACTGGAAAGACTCTACTGGTTTGAGCAGGCTTTGGATCAGGCCCCTAATTTTTCTGTGTGTGTATGTGTGTCCAGATTATTTCTCTGAGGCAAAATTTATTTTCTTTCTCTCTAATCTGTTTTCATCTGGGTTGATTTGATCTCTTCCCTCCCCCCCAATGGTTGGCAAAGCATGTTTTTTGTTTGTGGGTTAATTTTTAATCCCATTTGCTGGAATTGTGGGGCTCAGAACAATATACAATTGAAAATCTCCCCTACAAATTGGTGTTACAGACTGAATTAGATGCATATTGTTCTGGGAATCCCAGCTGTTGAGTTGAGCCTTGAGTAGCTCTCTTTCTTTCCTTTCCTGGTCCACTCCCAGTAGGCCTCTTCTTCTTAATATAGGGTTGCCAACCCTCTTGGATTGACCTGGAGTCTCCCGGAAACAGCATTGGTCTCCCGATGACTATTGAAAGCAATCTGGGAGATTTTAATAGGCTATTTTAAGAAAATGACATTACGTCATGCTGGGGGGGGGGAATCTCCCGGAATAGCTTCAGTCAGTCGGCAACCCTACATTATTAATAGGGAGTTGGGGGAAGGAATGTGTGTCAATTTATTTCCTTGTTTTGCTTTTTTTATATTTTGATGCCAGAATATGCTGCCGTCTGTAATACAGAAGCAAAGCTTAATACAAGCAAAAGATCTTCTTAGCTACTGACTATACTGCGACAGTGATTTGGTTAAATAATTACTCCTCTTGAAGATGGTTTGTGACAAAGGGGTAGTTTGTTGGGGAAATGAAACAATCATCGTGTCTCTTACTAATTTTCAAAAATTCCATCATTTTTAAAATGTATCTCAATCTACTTTAGAACATAGGTGACTGAACAATATAATTAGCTTAGGATGCTGCTTGGGATAATTAGTGGGATTTTCTACAAATTTCAACACTTGTGGGTTTTTTGTTTGTTTGTTTTTTTTGTTACATTTTATTTAAAAAAAAAATCAAAAAAAATCTTGCCTTTGGTAGAACTGCTGTGAGTAACCAGAGAGAAAGTCCATGAAAATCACTGAGATATAAGGTGTTATCGTCAGAAAAAAGATGATAGTGGTAATGTGTGGATGCTGCAGTTTATTGGTGCCCAGGTTAGCATTTTTTTCTCTGAGTTAGTCCTTTTCCATTTCTGGAATTGCTCCTCCCCTCCTCCCCTGTATTGTGTTGGAGCGTACAGTCATTGTGACGGTGAAATTGTGAATTACTCTTCCTAGGAAATGCACCACCTCCAATGCAAGAAGCTGGTAAACCTGCAATTTTGTGATTTTAATAATGGTATAATAAAAATGCTTAATAAGGCATTTTTAGCCTTTGAGGAGCATGTTAGTAGATGACTCCCAGCTAGAACAATGCAGCATTGATCTTTCCAGGGAACCATTTCACCAGATATCTTGTATCCCAGATTTCAAACACTTTCATAGTGTGGATTGCATCTTAATACTGAGATTGCCTCATGGACACATCCCTTCTCATTTGTGATCCTGTGAACCACCTCCGCTGCACTCTGCCACCTCAGAACACCCCTGTGGCAATGGCAACAATTGTTTTCGTGAAGAAGTATTTAATAAATGTCTTCGGCTGCCTTGTTAGAAGCTAGAAATGCAGAGACTTGTGACTAGGCAGCTGTCTGTGGACCACCAGCAAATGGTTTGTAGGCCACTTGTAGTGGATAGGCCAAAGTTTTTGAAGACTGACGGTGAAATGCTGGCTGCACTGAAATTGGTAGCCAAGCTTCTATTGACTTCAGAGGGACTTGACTCCAAGTCCTACCCAAAATAAAATATAACTACACCTTCTAAGGTTGTCTGCAGGGATTGAGCCTGCAACTTCTCATGCTTTCAGATTTAGCTGCTTCTGCCTGAGCTGAAGGACAAAATCCATTATAATGATGGCAATAGCTGACCCAGTTCTCTACGTGGTTCAGCACCTAGAAGGAGACAAAGTCCCACACTGGATTAATATGGGTCACACCCACAAGAATTTGGCTTTTGGTTCTGTAATGTTTTTAATGACTAGAACTGTTGTTTCTTACGTTCCTGGTAGTTTTCTGCAGTCAGATTCTTCTTATATATTGGTTTGTCCTAGTTATCAGTGGATTATATTCAGGGCTAGCTCCCATACTTATGGAATCTACTTTTTACTAACCTTGAAAAAGTTGGATCTGTTTTGATGTTTAAACCTGTGTAGATGCTGTATTGAGGTAAGTGTCCTGGGTAGATGCAAAAGGCTCTTTCAAAAATGCATTATATTAGGAAGTATCATTGGTCACAGTTTCTTCTGAATAGAGAAATTCTTGGGTTTGAGGGAAAAATAATTATTTAATGTTTTAAAGGTGAATAAAGAAGTTGAGAGAGAGTGGAGATGAGGTCTTTTTTTGTTTTGTTTTTGTTTTAATTGGATCAGCAGCTGTTGGGGAAAGAGACAAGCTTTTGAGCGTCAAAGAGCTCTTCTTCAGGTTGATCCAATAAAAGCTCTTCTTCAGGTTGATCTCACTGACCTTGTTTTTCTCATATCTGGCGTTCAACTCTACTACAACAGTGCAAAAAATAAAGTTAGTAATTTAATGTTTTAATGTTTTACAGATGCCTTAGAGTGGGAAGATTTTTTAAAATAATTTAACAATGGGAGTTGGAGCAACTCCAGAGCTATAAAGAAAAGTCTCCTTAGTTATGATTTTAAGCTGAAGGAACAGTTTCCATGTACAGTATGATACTATTTAAAGTTTTAGCAATGCTTTGTAGTTTTATACCTTTATTCCCCCTCTGAGATCAGACCTCCATACATGGGGTTGACTTTTGGATGCTCCTGACTTCAGAAGAAAAGTTGGCCTATGCCGGAATAGCAAGATTCTCCCAAAGCTATTGTTTTCCTTTCTAAAGCCCGTTGTTCCTCTTGAGTCTGGTGTGGATTCTATTTGTTGGTTAGCAGGACACCTAAGCATCCTCTTCCCAGATGGATGCCAATGATGTGTTGGAGCATGGAGGGTTAGACTACATCCTTCTCATTGTTGTTCAAGTATGTCAACTTCAGAACAAGATTGGGAGGCACTTGGTAATCCTCTCTTTTTTTGGGGGTCATTTCGTGGTAACAAACTTTAAAAGAGTCTGCTGCCTTTGAGTTTCATGCAGTAGACCAAACCGATTCTATTCGTAGTTACTATTGCATCAGTCATGTGACCTGAAGTCCATTGGGGTGGCACTGATGTAATTGAGGGCTGAATTAGCCCAATATCTGTTGTATAATGACATGCCTGGGTTTGCTCACACTGAAGTCTGTAGGAGAGTTGGACTCTTAATGGTCCACATGCCTGTTGTTTGTTGGGGTGAAACTCAGAAAATTCACTAGTTCCCCTTCCCCTTTCCCTTCCCCTCCCCCTTCCCCCCCACCAAACAACAAGTATGGGACACTTAATATTTTTTATTTATCTCTGGAGGCCTGTCCAGCAGAGAAGTGTTTGAAGTCTTTTTAATGATTAAGTCTTCCACTTATGTCATTTCTTAGCTCGCAAGACTAGCATGTCTTCTACGATAGAAAAAAATGATCAGTCATTGTGTTTCTTTATCACATGTGGACTTTCTTTGCCTGGCAGTGCATTAGCAAAACATGTTTGATTATCTGAGGCAAGACTGCTAATTTTGGCCATTTGGGGGTTTTGCTATACAGGTAGGTGTCATTTAAAAGCCAGCATCTGCCAACACTTACCACATCCTGGTAAACGCTAAGAGGTGAGGAGAGACTGTCAACTTTTTGTGCAGATGGTAACTGTGAGGGTTAGTCAGGGTTTATGATACAAGGAAATGCGGCGCTATATTAAAGATTTTAACAGCAGTACGCTTTAAGTGAGGCCTGCTATTTTGAACACTTCTGCAGTATGTTTCATACAAACCATAAAGATTTTTACTGGTACAGTGAGCAATTAAACATGAACTACTAGCAGTATTGCGAGCCTCAGGCATCCAAAAAATAAGTAATGCCCCCCAAAATCATGAGATGGACAAATATAGAAAAAGTTTGTTCTTTTACTTTGCCTTTGGGTGGCTTTTTTGTTTTGTTTGTTTTATTTATATATAAAACAAAGTCTTTAGGGTGCATTTGGGGTACAGTTTCACGCTCTTCTCTGCAATCATGAGGATTAAACTCGGCCATTTTAAAAAAAAAAAACCTGAAGCTGAGATTCTCACATAATCGCTTCTCTCCAGGAGCTAGGACTTTAAGAAAAACTGCAAATACTCATGAGACTTGCGATCGTCACCACCACCAGTGGAAATAATGGGGGTATCTCTGATACTGTGGTGTGCTTACTGATGGATAGTACTAACTTCCGAGCGGATGGACACACACACACACGTTTAATTCTGCTGCAGTACTGTTTTTAACTTGTGTTAGCTGATCCAAGAGGGGGCACAGGCTAAAGCTTGACTGAGCACAACCCATGATGCAAGCTAACCTGAGCAGTTTCTAGTGTGGATGCAGGCTAGATCCGCCCAATGCTGCTAGTCTTTGCATGCCTTCCCACAATTCTCCTGTGTGCCCAGAAATGACAGGCAGATTCTCCCACAGGTCACTGGGAAAGAAACCATAGAGCTCCGCTTACTGTAGTGCTGAGAACCACCGACTGTGCCCCTGTTAGTTCTGGCGATACACAAGTGAATGCAGTGGTAGTGGATACAGCAGCTCAAATGTAACGTCGCATCAAGGCTGCTCTCGCTTGAGCGAGGCCTACTCCAGAGCAGTAACTGGAGTGTAAATAACTTTTCTGTTAACGCTGCAGTGAAGGCACCCACTGAGTAACCAAATCAAATGAAAAGCCTGTGGCGATTACTGCAAACACTTCTGTGATTGTTGGGCCCCCTCTGGCAGGAGGTTAGTTTGTAGAGTGAGAAGAAGCCCGCCAATCCATTAAAATGGAAATGTGCCTGATGTGAGAGCATACAGTACAGTGGATCAGAAACAGTCCCTTTAAGGGGGGGGGGGAAAGCATGGCTACTATTTTAAGATTGCAAGTTGCAGACCATACACCTGTGTGCGTTTTGAGAGCCCATAATTGTGTGTTAGCACAGGAAGGAAATGGTTAAAAAGGAGAGGATGTTGAGTTGGGTCAGCCATAAGATAGCTAATTTTTTTAGAGATTTTTTTTAGAGCTGAGCTATAAAAAGGCCTAGCAGTATTTCAAGTCTCCCTTTGTCTGCTGGAAGCCGGCCAGTGTTACCATGACTACAAGGAATTATTACTCACTGCCAGAGCTGGAGGAAAAGCTCATACTTTGGCTGCAAAACAGGAGGGGTGGACTTATGTAATGCACAGTGTTTATAGGCTGAGGCTGGCAGGAGCATTGAGAAATAATTACAGGCTTTCCATTGCATTTCCAGCTTGGTTTTAAGACTGTGTGGCCCCCATTTATTTATTTATTTATTGAAGCTGAGGTGGCTAACATTGCGTTGGGGTGCCCAGGGTTAGGTAGGTGGCACGCAGATGTTACTAGGTAAGTGGGCTGCTCTGGTGGGGCTGCTCTGAAGTGCTTTGTTTGGGCTGCATTGAGTCTGGGGATCTAAAGTAGGCCATTGGCTTCTGCAAGAAGTTCCTTTGTACCACAGGGACTTGGCCCTGCAGCCGAAAGGCTGTGGTTATAGCAGTGGAGGTTGAGCGCTCACTTTTTCTGGTTCCCCAGAAGTGGCCAGTTGCCTACTTTTTCTTATCTTCTTTCGTGAAAGATTGGGAGTCGCTGCTTCTTATGTGGGTGGATTTCACGCCCCTCCCCCCCCAATTTTGTAAAACACCTCTCACTTTTTTGAGAGGAGGAAAGTTTCTTGAGCCAAGCGTCTTGGTCTGGCTCACTGCAGATGTATTTGTGTGATCACTGCAGTTATTGATGCTTCCTGCTTTTGAGGGGTGGCTCTTGACATATGCATATCATTAATGCCGGTTTGTTCGTTCTTGAAGCAGCCTGCAAATGATGGCTTAATTTGGGTTTGCCCAAAACCGCACTGCGATGTGTCTTAACTTAAGCCAGGCAGTTGGGAGTTTGCAGCTGTTGTTTCAGTGGAGATGTTGCTTGTAAACTCAGCTCACAAACGTAGATGCCAAGTTTGGCAGTGATATTTTTTTGCTAACTATATGCGCTGTTGTATGGTAGTCATCAGCAAGCCTAATACTCATGTGTTCTTAACATATTATTTACCCTCCTGTGGATTAAGTGCTCCTAAAGATGGGGCATAGGGAGACCTCGATTAAGTGACATTTTCTTCTGAGTGACCTTGGGCAAATCACTTCCCGTCTCTGTGACTCAATGTCTCCATCAAGAAAACAAGTTTGAGATCTAGGGTTCAAAGAACAATGTAAGTGCGTGAACTGAGATTGTTTTGATGGTGGAAGAGACTGCTTTGCCATCTTGAAAACTTGCTTCTGCAATTGGAGGAAAACACATATCTCTGGTTTTTAAATTGTGTTTCAGTGTACAGTGATACACAATGGTTGTGTTCTAAATCCTTGCTAATCTGCTGGTGCTGTCAGATTCATCATCGTTGTATAATGTATAAAGATTTATTAGTCGCAGAGCTGTCATGTGGCCTGCACTTCTGTAGACTACAATACATTTACCTGTACGCTATGTAGTATTATCAATTGAACTACTCCTCTGAGTAAAGTTACTGTCAGGTTAGTGTCTGCATGATTGGGCCCTTTTGGCTATAGAGAGAAATGATGAAACTGACTATATCAGTTGCACCAAGTAAACTGACTGCAAAAGTTTTTATTTAGCTAACTTCCATCAGTTATAATAGTAAGCATTATGGAGCTATAAACAATTATAGTGGGTACACAATTTTCAGAGAGCAGTGTAACTTTTCCAGTTGACAGTGTCTCTTGAAATAATACTCCGTTCTCATTACCAAAAAAAACCCATGGGTGTGGAACACACAATAATTCAGTAATTTAATGATCTGTAATGCTGTTCTATTCTGTAACAGATATTACCACAGATACTGTTGGACTAAAGTGGAGTTAGATTTGTTACTTCAAGTTTTATTCCTGGGATTCGTGCCAAGATGAACTGTATGTTCTGTTCTTTTGCTAGGACCTGCGTGTGTGTATATGTAACATACGCATAATATATGTTTGAAACCATAGTAGATGTAAGTAAGTGTGTGTGTGCGCACACTTATTTTATATATATGTGCACATGTAATATGATTATGTGTAGGTTTCAAACCTCTGGCTCGGTCTGGGCAAAATTAATTACGTGGATCACAGTTATTACTCACCACAGAGTGACGTTTGATGGCCTGCTCTCAGCTACCTGGGCTGACATTGCAGTTGCCAGTTGTTGTTTATGCAGGTAGCTTGCACACAGGAGTACATTAGGGAAACTTGGAAATTCCTCCCATGCTTATTGGAGCCTCTTAAAACTAAAAGGAAGAATATGAAAGATGTTTGCACGGCAGCCTGTGATTTCTGAAAGTCCCAGCTGGTGCCGTTTCAGCGTCTTATTTTGAAGCTAGGATGCCCTTACTCCAAGCACTCGTGAAGCTGCACCGGTGCTATATCAGAAGGCGGGTCTGTTCAGTTTCATGCGGTGGTGTGGGTGTTTTTTTCTTTTCTTTTCTTTTTTTTTAAGTCTAGTAAAATGGCCTTTTCTCATAAATACAGGGTTGTGTTTTTTTTTTTTTTTGGTGTGGAAAATGAGTGGTTGGCAATTCAACGCCCCCTCACCCCCTGTTTAGGATGAAGTCATTATCTCGTAAAGTTTATACTGTGGATTATGAGACACATTTGTTGCCTTCCTGCTTCTCGCAACGTGTCTCCCAAGGATTGCTGGAAATAAGTGGGAGACGGTGGAATGTTAGCAGGCTGTAAATGATATTGAAGCAGCATTGCCAGTTGGAAAGGGGGCTTGGTTCATTTGTCTGGGAAAATTGTGCAGTACTCAGATTAGAGAGAAAGGCGTGCTCTGATTCTGATTCCACTTACACCAGTGTAAATCAGGAGGGACTGAAGTCACATTGATATGAAACCAGAATCGGGTCTAAAGAGTCTTGGCATGGGCAGTGGGTGATTCCCGCCTTTAGGGAGGCTAACCTGCTGGTCCCGACCCTTCTTCCTTCCAGCATTTCCCCCTCCCCCCGCGAGGAGCCCCAGCCCGCATGCCCCAACTGCCCTTAGCTGCCGGCTGGCCCGAGTCGACCCGGGTGGTCCTGGCTGCTGGGAGGTCCAAGTGCCAGGCTACCTGCTAGCTTGAGGGGAGAGGGAGAGAGAGGCAGGGCCTTGGGGTGGAACATGGGCTGGGCCATGGACTGGGTTAGGGGAGGCTTATCCTGCCCTGGCCTTTGATGCCCACTGCCTAGGGTCTTAGGCCCTGATCCTGCAAACGTTTAATCACCTGCTGAACCATCTGTCCATGTTTACTATTCCCATAGACTTCCAAGGGTAAGCACTTGCATGACTGTCTCTACAGGAAGCTGGCCTTAGTGAACATGGTGGGCAGCAGTCGCTGCTCCCTCTTATGTGCGCTCGGTCTCATTAATTCACTTTACCTCTGGAATTTCCTTGGTGCTGTTTAAAAAACCAGGCTTCTAGATTAGGTTGCCAAAGTTCACGATCTAACCTGGAATCCCTCCAAGACCTTTGTGTCGCTCATCAAGTGACTGTACAGGGAATTTTTTTTTTTTTTTTTTAAAGGCTAGTACAGAACTGCTTACGCATTCTGCAGTTGCTGTTTCCATGCTTGTCACATGCATTGTGTGCCCAGTGGAATCTTGCTGTGTCTGTGACTTTTTGCTTTCTGTCGTTTTTTTCTTCTCTTCTCTTGGCGACAGATGGGGAAAAGGTGTGCAGGCCACATGCTGGTGTTCCATTTGTCTCTAAAATCTGCAGTGCTTGTGACCATTCAGTGCTCTGGAGAGGGAAGTTGTTGGCTCTTACGTGATCCTGCTTCACTAGGTATATGTGCAAACGGATCAGAAAGGACTGTTTAATCTAGGTCTGCTAATTCATGATTTATTGTAACCTGGAGCTGGATATTTGGTGGTATTTGGCTGTAGGTTGGCTCTGGGGGGCTATGGATCTCACAGTGATGTAATGTGCTCTCTGTATCCAGGTGTCAGTCAGACATCTGGTTAACAGCCCTGCGTGTGCGCATAGTTTTCATTGCATGGTAGGATAAAATCAGCGATAAAGATGACCAGTTTATAGCTCAAGTCAGCCAAGGCCATGTCTTCACATAGTGTCCCAGTTAAGCCAACGTTTGTCCTACTGACTCATAAACTGGAGGGTTGCAGACTCGCTGTCCCTCATTGTTCGACAGTGGAATGCTTCAGAGGTCATAAAGAGGCTAGTTGTTTGCCTCCAGGAGTTATTGTTTAACGTCATTTAGCTCTCTCCTCATCCCCTCACCTTGCATCAGGGGACACATAATTGGCTAGTAAATTCTGAACTGGAAACTGGAAAATCCAGCTTTCAGAGCTCACTACTTGCTGGGTTTAAATCAGCAGAGAGTTGGTGCTGGGGTCTCAAAATTATATTGCCACAGTGGTTTTTGTGTGGTGTAGGAGTTAAAAAATAATAATAATTAATAATAAAGGAGGTGGAGACATTCCGAAGGTGGATGAGAAGGGAGTTCAGTAATAATTTTTTAAATGCAGTTTCAGAAAGATTTAAAGATTAGCAGATTAAATAGTTGAGTTTCTGTGGGACTGAAAATTTCCATGCTTCGAAAGGGTGGCTGATAACCACTCAATTATAGCGTATGGCTGAATGTTCCGATGGATGGGGCTGGCGCTTCAGCCTGCCTTTAATCCTGGCTGTGCCACTGACCTGCTGTGTTGCTTTGGGCAAGTCACTTCACCTCTTCGCTGCCATTGTTTCTCCTCCTGCCCGTTGTCTGCCTGGCCTATTTAGGTTGTAAGATCTTCAGAGTAGGGACTGCCGCATACTGTGTATTTGTGCAGCGCCAAGCACAATGGGCTCACAATCAGTTGAGATGTCTAGGCACTACTGAAGTATAAATAACAAGTAAATATGTGGTAGAGATGTGCAAGAAATATCCTTGGGAAACCTCTTAGCAACGAACCACTGCATTGTGATAAGAACTTAAGGTTTGCTTTACTAGTGCTTCACACCAGTCCATTAGTGTGATATTTTGCAGGCAGCAAAATGTAGCTACCCTATTGTGGATTTGTCTGTTGGGGCGGTGGGGATCAGCTCGTGTCATTGAGCATCAAATGTGAACTCACTTTAAAAGCTAAAAGAAAAGGAGTACTTGTGGCACCTTGGGGACTAACCAATTTATTTGAGCATAAGCTTTCGTGAGCTACAGCTCACTTCATCGGATGCATACTGTGGAAAGTGTAGAAGATCTTTTTATACACACAAAGCATGAAAAAATACCTCTCCCCACCCCACTCTCCTACTGGTAATAGCTTATCTAGAGTGGGGTGGGGGGAGGTATTTTTTCATGCTTTGTGTGTATAGAAAGATCTTCTACACTTTCCACAGTACGCATCCGATGAAGTGAGCTGTAGCTCACGAAAGCTTATGCTCAAATAAATTGGTTAGTCTCTAAGGTGCCACAAGTACTCCTTTTCTTTTTGCGAATACAGACTAACACAGCTGTTACTCTGAAACCTGTCTTTAAAAGCTAAATAACTGGTGGAAGGGGCCTGAGATCTTGGGCACCAAATTTCCGTCCTGAAGGTGGTCAACTAGGGAGAGATCACAAGAAGAGCCCCTGATCGAAGCGTTGAGAGACCCTCTGCTGTGGTGCCCTGTGAGGAATGTAAAGTACAGGAGAAGACTATCTATTTACTAATAGTGAATACTTTGGAAGTACAACTATTCTGCATTAAAAAGGAAAATAGTAACTAGCTGCTTAAATATAAATGTAGCTATGGATAGAGGAGACCCTATGTGGAGTAAATTCTGCATTGCTGTAAGCATGCGTAGCTCCTACAGAAGTCAGTTGGCATCCGACATGCTGATAGTAGAGTAGACTTAAGCATTATGTGCTGCAGGTATATGTCTGAAGCGTATCCATAATCCTTCCTCGTGCCATGGGCAGAAAAAATGGAGAAACACAGTTTGAAGTTTGGGGGGGAGGGAAGGGCACAAAAAACCTTCCAATTTTTCTGTTAGGTGCAGGTCTTTACGTGCTGGCCAGTCCATTTGAGTGTGTTTTTTAAAAATCTCAATAATAATGACTGTTCACATCCTGCTGAACTCCAGTGAAGTCTCCCATTTGTTTATTTTTCATCTTCGTGCTTCTCCTTAGTGGTCTTGTTGATGCCGCTGTCGGCATGATACAATCGCCTATTGTTTAGCCTATCTGTCTTTTGCCTCTTTGAAGGAACAGAGGGATCAGGGAACCAGATCTGATAGTGGAACTGCTCCCCTGGGCTCTTTATAAAGAAATAAAAGGGCTCTCCTTCTCCTACTTGCTTCTCTTTGAGTACAAGTGCTTTACCCTCTCGGATTCCCTGCAGGCTCCTCATACTGCTAAAATTGAAACATCAAGATGTCTGAGGCAGCAGGAATTAGCATCAGTGTTTTGACACCTGGAGGTACAATTTCTATTAGCTTTTATATAAAAACAACACCAGTTTTGCCAATAGAGTTCTTGTTAAATAATACATGAGGAACCCGCACCTGGCGGTAGGTATTCTTCTTTCACTTGCTCGGATTCTTGGATAATGACTTTGTTTTTGCGGCCTTTGAAAATAGATATGACTGAAGTGCTAATTTGGCGTGAGTGTGTGAATAAAATCCCAGGGAAAGAGGCAATTATCCTTTGTGTTAATAAAAATGGAGGGAGGGAAAAGCAATAGTGCTGGCCTTTCCATCCCTGTTGTAAAGTTTTTGAAGCAGTAGAATGAAAAGGTCCCTTAATGGAGATCATTGGCTAACTATATGACCTTGTAATACATGAGATACAGGATGGAGCTCAGTAGATGCTATATGTAGGCATCTAACACTTCGAAGCTTAGGGCCTTCAAAAATGGCAAGTAATCAATCCCTTAAGACATGCCTAGTAACTCATATTTTTGCACAGATTATACACACAAGGAGCGTGCCCTTTGTCCTCTTTTTGGGTGGTAAGGAAACAAAATTGGCACAAGCACATGGGTGTGTCTGTTAATAGTCAGACTCTGAAATATAGTTTTGCCATTTCTAACTGAATAGTCGGTACTGTGTGCAAGAACCTTATTTTCCTTTTCACAAAGAGCTATGTTGATGACAAGTCCCATTTTGGCATTTCTGTCATTTTAACTAAACAGGGAGATTACAGTAAATTGAATTAAGTGGAAAATCTTGCTCAGATGTCTGTGGCTTGAGCTGATTTATAGATAGTTTTCTTTTGAATGTCATTCTATGGTGTTTGGCATCTGCTTGATGGCTGCTTTAAGATTATTATTGCAAATAGTATACAGAGAAAATGTTTGAGCAGAAAGCAAGTTACCTGTTGTGATAAATTTAACTCCACTATGGAACACAGGGATGGCAGGACACTGTTCTTTTCACTTTTCCAATTATTTAATGCCAGCCTATATAATCGGTGCTTGTTTTTTATTTGATTTGTGTTGTTAAACCAATGTTACAATCTTCTGTTTGGACTTGCACTGTTGTTCTCCTTGACTTTGTTTTTCTAATTTTTTATTTATTCTCTCCTGGAAAGTGTTTCTTAAGGAAGCAAACCCACACCACTCTCTTGGCAAACCACGTGTTGGCCATGGCTCCAGCTACAGAAGGAAATTCTCACTAGTGTTGATGTGTGTCATCGCTAGGGCCCTACCAAATTCACGGCCATGAAAAACGTCACGGACTGTGAAATCTGGTGCCGCTTCCCACCCTGTGAAATCTGGCCTATACTTTACAGATTTCACACAGGAGACGAGCGTTTTTCAAATTGGGGGTCCTCACCCGAAAGGGAGTTGCAGGGGGGTTGCCAGGTTATTGGGAGGTGGGGGCATGGTATTGCCACCCTTACTTCTGCGCTGCTGCCTTCAGAGCTGGGTCCGCCCCCCCCCCCCAATTCCACAACTATAATTATAACACCATGAAATTTAAGGTTTTAAATAGCCAAAAACATTAAATTTACTATTTTAAAAATCTGATGACTGTGAAATTGACCCAAAATGGACCATGAATTTGGTAGGGCCCTAGTGATTGCACTGATCTGCGCTGGTACAGCATTAGTGGCTTGTGTTGGTGAAATGATCTCAACCTGATATAAGCAAATTAAATGAGTGTAGCAGTGTCCATCTGGTTTTGTGTGGATATTTATCCACACACACAAAGGGTATGTATTTTAGTGTAGCTAGGTACAGTCATAACAGCTAGGAGAAAGCTAAGGAACTGCAAGGGGGTTTCTTGGGGAGGATCAGGCACTCATTGCCTTTTTTTTGTTTAGAGACTGTCAGATGTGGGGACTCTCATGAAGACCCCCTAAGCTTATTCTTACCAGCTTAGGTTTAAAAACTTCCCCAAGGTACAAACTGTGCCTTGTCCTTGAACAGTATACTGCCACCACCAAGCGTTTTAAACAAAGAACAGGGAAAGAGACCACTTGGAGACGTCTTTCCCCCAAAATATCCCCCCAAGCCCTACACACCTCCTTTCCTGGGGAGGCTTGAGAATAATATCCTAACCAATTGGTTACAAAATCAAAGACCCAAACCCCTGGATCTTGGAACAATGGAAAAATCAGTCAGGTTCTTAAAAGAAGGGTTTTATTTATTTTTTTAAAAGAGAGGTAAAAATCATCTCTGTAAAATCAGGATGCAAAATACTTTACAGGGTATTCAGATTCAAAACACAGAGGATCCCCCTCTGGGCAAAACCTTAAAGTTACAGAAAACTGGAATAAACCTCCCTCTTAACACAGGGAAAATTCACATAAAACAAAAGATAAACTAATTCGTCTTGCCTGGCTTACCTGTACTTTTTGCAATATTGGAGACTTGGATTAGGATGGGTTGGAGAAGATGGATTTCTCTCTGGCCTCTCTCAGTCCCAAGAAAGAATAAACACGTAAACAAAGAGCACAAACAAAACCCTTCCCCAGCCCCAAGATTTGAAAGTATCTTGTCTCCTTATTGGTCCTTTGGGTCAGGTGCCAGCCAGGTTAGCTGAGCTTCTTAACCCTTTACAGGTAACAGGCTGTTGCCTCTGGCCAGGAGAGATTTTATAGCACTGTATACAGAAAGGTGGTTACCCTTTCCTTTATATTTGTGACAGAGACAGTTGTCTTGTGGTCACTAACTTCTACTGTATGTATCCGTCGTGCCTCACGTTCACTTGTCTCCACTGCAGGAAAATGCTATCTGGTGGTTAGAACAGTCCAAAGAAACTTCAAATTGGGGTCCCAGCACCGCCACTGACCTGTCGCGAAACCTTGACCAACATGCTTCTCTTCCAAGTCTCCTTTTTTCAGTCCTCTGCATCATGGGAATAATGTTAGGTACTTTGAGATTCTCAGGTGCGTGGTGGTGGGTGGGTGTGTGTGTGTGTGTGTAGAGGCTGACATGTGGCAGAGCTGGGAATCTTGTGTTCGTCACAAGGTCTGACCTGTAGGCCACAGCTTTGGTGTTACATGAGTGATGAGATTTACAGCTTTCATTTAAAAAAAAAATTCAAATCCTAAAATAGTAGGAGTAAGCATTGATGTCGTTGAACAAATGTGTTAATCTGGTATTTGCCTGTCCCTGTTTACTGAATAGAACTGGCCTCTGCTCCTGGGCAGATCACATCCTAATTTGTTTTAAGAAGACAGGCTGTTCAAACATCAAAGGCCCTACGCTGCTCTCGCCCACTGCTGTAAAGTCTCCAGTCTTCTATCCAGAGTAAAAATGTCACTTTCAAAAGCACATACTAGTTAGCAAGCATAAAGTTTAGCGATGTCACATACAAAATTTGTCCTCAAGCCCTGCATTCATCTTTCCAAGGGGTTGTTGTAACAATTTTCCTGTAAATTTGATTTTGTGTGACCTTTTAAAAAAAATTCTCTATGCTTCTGTCATCTTGACTATTAAAGAGCTGCTGATGCTATCTGAAAAACTGCTGATGCTGTGTGAAAACCCACAATCTTTGTGCCCTTTGGGTGTATCTGCTCCTGCTTATCAGCAAGCTGATACCACAGTCCTCTGTTTACAATGTTGTAATAATTACTGGTCCTCCCATTGTGATGTCATGGGCCAGGGATTATGATGTCATGTGGGCAATAATCAGCAGGATGAGACTAATTCTGAAGAACTAATGAAGCCATTTTTGTGCAAACGCTGCTGGTAATGACGAGACTCTCTTAGTATGTGTTTTTTATATAAAGCCTTACTTGTGGGAGCCTCAAGGTGGTACCGGAATATAAATAGTAATTATGAAGGGGGATCCCATTGGAAGTGAGTGTTTTGAGCTCTAACTTCCAACTGAGAACCTCTGGAGTTGTATCACTTCTGATTCCTGTGAACCAAACAGGACTTGGTTTGCTATCTCTTTTTGCCACACTGTTTTCCATGCACATTTGGCCATGCTTAAGATCAACTTTTTTCCATAAACAGCTTGATCAAAGGGAGGTGAAAGAAATTTGAGGTTGCGCATTCCAAAACACTCCTCATACGTGTGTCACCTTTGATTTAGAAGGACGATTTAGGAATGTGTGCGTTTATACAGTGACAGCGTTGCTGGGCACAATTATTTTAAAATATCTTTTTTCCTCAGTGATATGATGATTTGTGCAAGATCACACTACTGAGAGAAGATAAAATTGTAATCCATCTTCGTGATGGATCTTATCCTAAGTGCGCTATGGTTACGTAAAAGAGACAGTGACCTGAAATCTTTTTAAACCAGTGGAAGGATTTCTCTCCTCCTCTCCCTCAGATACAATGGCCTGGTTCAGACTTCTAAAAGGTTTAAACATGAATGATTTTACCTAGAACGCTTAACACCTCTAGTAAAGAACCTTTAGATTGAGGTGCCTAAAGGTACAGCTATGCTACAAAGAACAACCCACCCGCCCCCCGGCGTCTCTGAGCCCAGGCCAACTGACTCAGGCTGCAGGGCTAAAAAGAGCAGTGTAGATATGCTTGCTCAGGGTGGAGCCAGGGCTCAGAGACCCTCCCCTCTGCGAGCCTGAGCCAATTGACCCTGGCTCGGAGCTGCGAGTTTTTCTTTGCAGTGTAAAGGAAGGTGAGTTGTTTTATTTTTATTTATTTTGACAGCATAGATGCTTTTTCAATCTACACATTAAATGACCGCTTTCCTTTACATCTTCTCTAGGGCCACTCGTCTACAAGGTATGTTCAGCAACATTTGAAACATGTTGTTGTTGTTGGAAGCTGCATGACAGAACAGCTGGCAAATAGATTTGAATTTTGGATCCAGATCCCCCAAAGGAGCATTTTTAGAGGCTGTGTGGTTGGGATACTTGACAAGTGGCCTGATCTATTGGAGGTTGGAGGGGGGGCAGAAAGTCTGTGTTGCCTTCCCGGTGGTTAACTTTGTGTTTTTGGACCCCAGCTGAGCTGGCACAGCTGTGGGTGGGAAGAGAAGGGCTGGTTCTCATCACTGGCCTAAAACCCAGAAACATCTGTTGGAGTCATGACTCGAATCTGTCTTTTTGACTTGGCTCAATAAAGCAAAGACGGAACCTGTTGATCCCTGGTGTGCGTGCCAGGCCTAGATCTGCCACTGTGGTTAATGGGTGTTCCCCAGTCAGCTTCATCCCCCACCTCCCATCCCTTCTAATCAGATAAGAACCCTAGATCTGGCAGCTGGTCTCTCCTGGCCAGGGCTGAATTTGTTGCGCTTTGAAGAGAGAGGCTGTGTCAGGGGTTTAAACCAACTGCAAGATCCAGCAGAGAAGCGAGGTTTGTTCTCTCTCATCATAGCCTGCTTGTGCTTCTTCCAGTGTCTGCGTAGCCACATCTGCTTCCCCAAGGCAGATGAGGAGAGCGAAGCAAGTCCTGCGGTTCCAGAAGGAATCTGTTAACTGCAGAAGGTGGGACAATGGGAGCCTATCTGAGTAGGGGATGGTGCTGCAAGACAGCAGACCCTGTCTTCCCCCGGGGATGTTCTGGGAGGGCTGCATGGAAAATAAATAAAAATAAGCTAAATTGTTGCAGAGTCTCACCCCCCTTCTGGCAGGATCTTCCATATCTCTGCTTCCTTCTTCCTTCCTCCAGCTGTCCTGGAAAGAGAGGATGGACGGTGCTTTTATATGTAATGAGAGAACAACAAAAGAAAGATATGTTAGAGACTTAGGGCCAACTCCTCATTGACTTCACAGTCATGGGGGCAGTGTCTGTTTACCCCAGCTGAGGATGTGGCATTTGATGTTTAGTCACAGATTTTGAACTGTAGTACTTAAATGCCTGTGAACCAAGCCTTTCCAACCAGTGACAGTGACTACTGCCCTGAGCCAGTCCGCCTTGACAGTGGTGGACCCTGTTGCAGTCTTGAAGTTTTCCTTATCTCTGAGCATTCATCTTAAATGGAAGTGGGTTTATGCCCTCCCCCTCCCTTCAGAGGTTAACGACTGTCATGTTACTCTCTGCCCACCAAGAAATCACTGGCAGAATTTTCAGATTTGTAGTCTGCTTAGTAAGTAACTGGTATTTACCTGCCCAAGTTCTCATCCATTGTTGAGTGTTCTGCTCTCAGTTTCAAGAGGGCATTTTAAGTCAAAGTGTTATAGAAAGTCCATGGGACTCTTTCTTTTCTATGGGGGACCTGAATTGGCTGAGCCACGTGGTGATGGATTCTAACTGCGACAGACTCAGTAAATTGGAACTCTCGAGGGAAATTAGCCTGGAGCTTTTGACTTTATTAAATATTCTTCAGCACTGCCACAATGGACCACTCTTCTGCTCTGTGTGATGTATCATCTGTATTTGTAACTGCAGTGAGATAAAGTGGGAGGATATGTGATCTATATTTATAAAGGTTCCATTCAGCAATACTTAAATGATAGATACATATTATTAGCATGTTACAGGCATGAGTGGTATGTGTTATAGAATGGTTATAAATATCTCAGGAGAAGGTGAAATAGTTATAATTGCCTAGAATCATGTCTCATAATGATTGTTTTTACCATTTACTAAAAATCTATTAGTGATTTATTAAACCATTAGAAAGTGTTTCTAAATAGAAACTTAATAAGTAGTGAGACCTGATGTGGTGTTTCTCCATTAGCATCACTACTAGTAAAATAAATATACGGGAGACATAAGTAGATCTGAAATGCCTGGTAGGTTGGCAGTAATGATATTTTACACCTGGAGAGGGTTGGAGTTAATACTCTATCACAGGTGAGGCTCGATGTTTTTCCAGCAAGTCTAGGGAGCAGCAGAGTGGAATGGGTCTCGCTGCTGTTCAAAGGATGTCGTGTGATTTCTTTTTTTTTATTAAAAGACCCAAATCAGATCAGATATTTACCTCCTCGGTCTGCTGTTTGCTGGCATTGAAACCATTTGCCTTGGTGTTACTGCTCTGTGAAATCTTATCATAACCTGATACAGAGATTGAGCACTTGATAAAAATAACCGGTTTGAGAATGCTGGTGGTTTAATGTGTACAGGGTTAATTAGTGTAGAGCAGGGGTTCTCAAACTTCATTTCACCGCGACCCCCTTCTGACAACAAAAACTACTACATGACCCCAGGAGGGGGGATGGAAGCCTGAGCCCACCTAAGCCCTGCTGCCCTGGGTTGGGGGAAGCCAAAGCCTGAGCCCTATTGCACTGGGGTGAGGAGAAGTGGGGGTGGGGTGGGGAGAGAATCTGATGCCCAAGGGCTTCAACCCCAGGTGGGGGACCTGTAACCTGAGCCTTGATGCCCAGGGCTGAAGCCCTTGAGCTTCAGCCCCAGGCCCCAGCAAGTCTAATGCTAGCCCTGGCCATCCCATTGAAATGGGGTCACGACCCACTTTGGGATCCCGACCTACAGTTTGAGAACCACTGGTGTAGGGAAGGCAATGAAAGCAGCGATCACAGTGAAAGCACACTGAGTCTGATGCAAAGTCCATTGAAGACTGTGGAAAGGCTCCCATTGACTGCAGTAAGGTGCGGATCAGGCCCTCGGATACCCCTGTGATTTAGGATCCTAAATAGGACAGAACAGACTACAAACTTGCATTAGTAAGTGAGAGGTTCCCAGGAGGTTCCAAGCAACCTGCAGGACTGAGCTCTGGGAATGCTGTTGGTCTCTTATGAAGAGCATCTTAGGCTACGTCTGCCTGGCTGCAGTGCCGACTAGGGGAATGTGAATTGCCGCGCGTGCCAAAGTACTGCCCTGGAACTCCCGCGCATGGCCGCTGCCGGTGTGAACTCAAATGCACCTAGCTCGCATTAGTCCTGTGTGAAGAGGACTATGTTGACGTGAACTAGGTACCTTGATACTTTGCGTCAGCAGAATCGACATGTCGGAGTTGCTGTGCAGGGCTTTGGCTGCAGTTCAGCCCTGCATAATCTGAACTGTGGGGCTGTACAGACTGGCTATTAGTTAAGAGTGGGCATCTTCATGTCTCTCTCTGTGGTGCCTCTGTTCTGTCTCATGAAAGGCAACATCTCCCTGGGGCTGCTTCACTAAGGGAGAGTACTCTTTGTACGTCGGCGTCTCCATGCCAGAGGTTACAAGGTGGGACTCCTTTTTTAACGCTTGGTGAGTAAAGAGCAGTTACAGTAAGAAAAGTGACTGTAAGAAAAAATAACCCAGTAAGCTTCCATATTAAATGTACAAGTCCAACGTCATGTCTCTCTTTTCCTAGCGTGCAGCCCTATAAATTAAACCTGTGATCGGCAAATCAAGCCACATCCTTGTATCACTGGTGAACCTGTGAACAGTGTTTGGTAAAGCATTTTGCTGATGAAGAACACAGTAGCTCAGTGGTTTGAACATTGGCCTGCTAAACTCAGGGTTGTGAGTTCAATCCTTGAGGGGGCCAGTTAGGGATCTGGGGCAAAAATTGGGGAGTGGTCCTGCTTTGAGAGGGGGTTGGACTAGATGATCTCTTGAGGTCCCTTCCAACCCTGATATTCTATGATCACTATGATCACAAAAAGACTAATAAAGGATACTTGATTGGTACTCCACTGATTGGCTCTGTTGAAGATGCTCTAGAGGAAGTTGGATCATGCGCTCTCACCTGTGGCTGCATTGGCTCTGCAGTACTGAGAGGGATAAAACTAGCTTGTCAGTAAAGAAGGACCTTGTGGCTGGAAGACACAAAAGGCCACATTCAGCCCTGGTGTAAGCAGGTGTGTGAATGGGTGGAATCGCAATACTGTTTGCCACACACGGTAAACTGTTGCCCGGAGTCTTCCCTCACTGGGCTTTGCCTGTATTAAACAAAGTACCACAGCCCCGAAGGCAGGGCTGTGCCTCCAGATCTAGAAGGGATTTTCTCAGCCTGGTACCATGTCTTTTCTGATTGGAGTTCCCTTCTTCAGAGTGCTGCTCATCCTTTCGTATCCCTGAGTTGGAGCCTGCTGTCAGGGTGAGTCAGCTGAATAGCTCTGCAGAGCTGCATGGGATTACAAAGGGTGGTGTAAACCTACAGCTTGCGCCTGTTTAAAATCACTCTAGTCAAGCCCATGTAAAAACTCTTGCACTGTTTAGCTTAATTCAGTAACTTGCTGGTGAAAGCTGTGAGTGTACGCAAGGCTGAAAGCCTGACAAGAAGTGCAGCTTGGTTTGAATCAATAACGCCGTGCCTGTTTACGTTCCGGGTAAACTTGGCTCACAGGAAGCAGATATGTTCGGTAAGGAAGTGCTGCTTTTTACACGCTAACTTTTAATCTGTCCCTAGCTGCATAGATTATAGTGAGCGATCCTGACTCAGTTCTGTGGTGGAATATATGGTTGGCTTGTTAAATCACTCACTCTCTGAGAATTAATGGCTGGCTTTTCTCTGAGAGCTCGAGCACTTCAGATTAAAAACCATTCTGACGAGGCTGATCCACACGTGCAGGATTTGTTGCTCATGGGAGCTGTCTTGCGCTATTGAAGGCTGATTCTTTCTTTTTTTTTTTTTTTTTTTTAAGAAACCTACAAAACAAAAACACCACACGCACTCTGCCTGCAAGATTTCTCTGTGTGTGTAGGGGGGTGGGGTGGGATACTTTTGGGGAATGGTTGTGATGTAAATTTGCCCTGAAATGCTGTCAAACAATTCCATGGTCACAGTTACTTGTATGTCCTTGTAAATCCACGTGAAATGATTTTTTTCACTTTCTGCGAGTGGGAGCATGTTGCAGCAAATGTGCCCCTTTTAGTGTAAGGGGGAGGGGCTAAATAGATCAGCTGTTTATCCCTTCATCTGCTGTTTCTGGTGCTGAGGCCAATGGGAATTAAATTGGGTGCTTCCTTCATTCCTCGAGCTCTAAACCCGGAATCTGGAAACTTTGTGCTCCAGGAGGGCAGCTTGGACTTGAGAGGATGCTGGAGTGCCATGATGGAGTTTCTAGCACCAGAGGGCAGATTATAGTGCTGTTGTTTTCCCCCAGTACAGCCCTACCTACCAATTGCTTTAGTGGCAGGGGGCTAACGGTCACTATGTTGCAGGTTGCGAATGTGTTAGTTGGATGCATGGAAGAATAACTCTGCCAAGGGTTAGAGGTGTGTAATACGTCCTGCCTCAGTCCCAAGCCTGCACTAATCCTCTTTGTCACACAGGCCTTTTGGAGGGGCAGCTTTACAGGATATATAAAGCTGCCTTTCCAATAGCCCTATACGAATAAAGGAGATTAGTTGTCTTGCCTGGTAAAAGATTAACGTACCCAGTGCATGGTTCCAGCAATTGCTTTAGGTAGTTCTGGGGGACCGGGGAGGGGAGAGTTTTTTTAGATGCCTCTAGCAGCTCAGTTTGTCCATGTGGTTTCCATTGTTTAATAGCAACTAGGGACATAAGAATCTTTTGTTTCCTAGGAGGTCTGCTACCTGAAAGGGACCTGTATCAAAGTTTGTTCTTAGTATAGTGCCTTGTGTGTTGTCAGGTTCCTTTCTATTCTAGGGGACTAAGACAGCTGTGTGATTAAGGTGGTGGTATTGGTAGATCACCCCCCCCCCCCCGCCCCGCCTCATTGAATGTTTTAGTGCTGGTCTGTCGGCAGTGGAACCCTCGTGACACCTGTCCCGTGCTATAGACCGTTTCAGGCCATCTGTCTGGCTGCCATCACCATAGTATCTGAGTGCCGCATGCTCTTTTAATGTGTTTATCCCCTCAACACCCTGCGGACACAGGGCAGTGCTGTTACACTCCTGTTTTAACTGAGGCTCAGAGAGACTGGGGGAGTTAGTTCCCTATGGTGTCGCATGGAACCTTTGGTAGAGTCAGGAATTGAATCTGGGTCTCTTGAGTGCCAGACTAGTGGACTAACCACTGGACTCCATTCCTCTCCATTTCGCACTGCATCTGCCCCCCACCAATGTGCCCAGGAGAGGGGTCCGTTCATTCCCTGGTGTTCCTTCTGAGATTTGCCAACACGAGGGCATCTTAATGCTGAGGATGGGGGAGGTTTGGGAACGCCGATTATATATCCACTGGGGAGTGTCTGGGGCTTCCATGTGTGTTTCAGGTGGGCCACAGAACAGCCATCAGAGTATGATGACTTGCAGACCCGGGTTAGGTTTGAAATGAGTTGGAAGGTTTGGAGTCTGATTGTCCATCTCTTGAGGTCTCCAATCCCATAGCTGGACTCCATTCACTTCACTGTTCTGGCTGTGCACCCACGATGGCGTGCGCATCTCAGACATCCAAACAAACAAAAGTTCCCCCAGCTCCTTGCCATCTGTTGTTTTTGCCCTCTTCAGAGAAGATTGGTGTTTGAAAGGCCAGATGGAGAGGAGCAGCCTCTAATGGGAAACTCCTCCCGGGGAGCTCAGAACATGGTGCTGAAGAGCCAGGAGAAATCAAGTCTCATGTCTGTATTTCCCTCTTGGGTATTTTATACTTAGCTTGAAAAGTAGTCTCATGTAAAAGCCTCTGAACTTTATGTGTAGCAGGAATTGTTCCTTTTGTTTAGTTTTTGTTTGATTGGCATTTGAGCCACGGTTTCAGAGACAATCAGGCCAGTGGGTATTGGTTACAGTTCAGTGAACATGGACATTCCAGCTGAATCATAAACAAAACGAGTCTGCTTCTCCCCCGCTACCCATCCTTGTGGCCTCCTGGCTGCCACTACAACAGGCTCTTTCTGACTGACTCCCTGAGGAAGGGGCATCTGGAACGTGATATGGAAGGTGCTGCCAAAGGCGTGCGGTCAGAGGGTGCTGCAGCGAGATAGCAGAGCAGACCCTGTGCCCTAGGAACCGAGAAGGTTGGCTCTCCAGCATTGTCTGCCTGTTGTGAAGCCATAGATTACAGTGTTAAAGAGTTAAAGAGGCGGCCATATTTCACTGTGCTCTCCCTCCCAGAGAGCCTACCAAATGAAAAATCCGAAAGGAATATGATGCACCTCTTATGAGAGAACCTTATAGAATGTAACCGTAAAGGATATGCTCTTCTATTGTGTAGTTTTGGGGGTTTTGTTTGGACCACTCTGTGGAATTTAAGAGAAACCTACATCCACGTTTTATAACTCCATTGAACGTCTAAGCAAAGAAAACCCACAGCAAGGAAATATTGTATCGATGTTTAAAACATACAGCCTGCCTGTTACATTTTTTTGGATGTTCATTTTTTTTTTTTTAAACCAGGGACTCTAGGTCTGGTTAATGCAAAAATATTTAATTACCTTTTTAATTGGTGCAGAGTGATCCAGAACAAATCCCTCTGAAACTGATAAATTGTCTTATTTCTGTCTGCATAATGGGGCCCTGATCCACGACTGGGGTTCCTAATCCGTACAGCAATATAAATAATTATAATGTTGTCTTGCTGGCTGTTGGGATGTGAACTTTGGGGTTGCTGGCCAATTATTGCCAATCCCCATAAGGGCTCCATACATTAAGAAGCTTTGTGCTCACACCTTATGGGAGTTAAGAGTGACTTCATGTGAGAGACGTACATGTGTCCCAGGGAAGGTTGCTAATTAATCCATGTGCTATGAGCCTAGAGCTCTCACTGGTGTGACTGAATCTCTGTCAGAAGTGAGCTGTAGATCACGAAAGCTTATGCTCAAATAAATTGGTTAGTCTCTAAGGTGCCACAAGTACTCCTTTTCTTTTTGCGAATAGAGACTAACACGGCTGTTACTCTGAAACCTGTCAGGGACTGGTGGATGACTCTCTTTTTTTTTTTTCCTCTGAGGGGTATAATTAAATCCCTTGTCTTCAAATGCTCCCTTTTTTATTGGGTTACTGTGTTCTAACAAGGGCAGGGCTCGAGTGGTGAACTCTTATCCAGAGGGGGAATTCACGGTTTGCTCCTCATTGTGGGAAAACAGTATTCATCCCAATTTGCTTCAGGGGTCTGCCTCAAGGTTATGTGCTCTGGTGGAGTTTCTTGATTGCGTTATCTGTAAAGTGCCTTTATATGCATCCCTTGTAAGGTTCTGTAGTCTATGGTGTCTCATCAACATAGCATGGTAGAAGTCAGAGTTGGGCCATGGGCTATGCCTCTGCCATTGTAGGACTTAACCCTGCACTATGTTCCCCAGTGTTTTTTGTCCAGTCTCTTTTCATTTAATTGAATCACTCGGGAGTTCCCCTCACTCCCAGACTCCCCCACAGAGAGAGTTTTCCACGTGGCAGTTTTTTCCCGACGGTTGTCCTTAATTTCCACCCCATTGGGGGAGAGAGGCGAGAGATGAGTAATTTCATGCCCAATTCAGCCTTACTGTGAGCAGGCACATCATTGCTGATGTGATGTATTAGAGCTTGACACCAGGGCTGAACTGGGCTCGTGAGTCTGAACCTGCTTGACACCAGGGCTGAACTGGGCTCGTGAGTCACTAGAACCCACTCAACACTGGTAGCTGGGACTTTGCTTTTTTCTTTCCGAGTTGAGTGATCTTGAAAGGTGCCAGACCGACAGCCCTGGAGACTGAAGGAGTGTTTCTCCACAGAACAAGGTGAGCTGCCTTTTGGGTGTGTCTCACCCATGACCTTGGGCACAATGAATCAGTCTCTGTGCCTATTCCATCCTTGGCTTGGCTGGTTTTTGGGCTGGGTGCCAGCTGTGGAGATGGTTTCTGAAACGTGGACACTTGTTTGCTAAGAACCGGACTAAGACCCCCCCACCCCCAACTCATTTCTTCCAAGCCAGGCAACTTCCCTGAGATGGTAACCATGTTAGTTGCTGAGCTCAGGGCATAACCATGAAGTGGAAAATGTGATACCCCTTTGCCAGTCCCCATAGCCATCTAGTTCCTTGGCAGGTGGAATTTTTAACTTAAAAACCTTGTATCTGTCTGTCATCTTTTTCTTTTCTTTTCTTTTTTTTTTCCCCTCCCCCTTCTCAGTGATATTTCCACCCTCCCTTAGGCGTCATAACCAGGTCTCCATCCCATGCAAAATATCCAATCTACTTAAAATGTTAGACGACAAAAGGTTTTCTGGTCCATATCTGGTTTTCATTTATCGCAGAGATGGCACCATCTGTCAGACTCGGAGACCCAGGGAGGCATTTCAAACCCACAGGTTTTTAAGAGCTTAGGGATGAATTTTCGTTAGTGAAGCATCATGTAGGGATTTGCCTTATAAACTCTTAATAGGACAAGCAAGCTGTGTATGCATCCCAATAAGCTGCTGTGAAAATGATCCTTTGTAAAAGTGAAAGGCTCTGCAGTCAAGATAAAACTCATCGATTATAAACCAGAACAAAATGATCCCTTGCCTACTAGTGAAGCTGAAAGGGGATTTTTTTTTCTTTGTCCTAACTTCTCACTAGTGTGCTAGTTGTTTACCCCTTTTGTGTTGCCAAGCACAAGTGTTCATCAATCATATCAGACCCCCCAAAATCATGAGATTTTAAAATATGTATAATTTTGTATTTCCTTTCTGGTTTGTGAACCTTTTAAGGTTCTTGTTTTCAACTTTTCTCTGTAACCAGGAGGACTGAAAACAATTTTTGCTGTTGTTGTTTGTAATTAAAGGTGAAATTCTCAGACTATAACATGGCCCCAGGAACTGAAATTTAAAGGAAAAAAACAAACAAAAACCCACATTGCGAGAGTCAGCATCCCTGCCCCCCATTCAGCTTGGGCCTTGAAAGTAGGCCAGCTGGTATCACTTTGTGGATTAATGTCACTTTCATAGTTTAGTGATTCAGTTTCCAGCGCTCTGTGCGTTTCCAGCAGTTTTATGGTGAGTCTTGCAATACTTAGTGTGTTTTCCCAAGAACCCTAGCTCCTGGAGTCATGTTAGTTCATGAGAACCTTGGCTTTTGGGGTTGTTTTTAAAGTAAGTTTCGAGCCCTTATGACTTGAAGAAAGCTTGAAAATGTATCCTGAGGGCACCCTAAGGGTTGTAAATAAAAGAATCCCAAATTTATTTAAAAAAATTAAAACGAAACAAAACAAAACACCCCAAAAGCCCTTCATGATTTTTAAGCCAGCTCTATGCTTATGTGGGGAAGAAGGGGCAGCACTGAGAATGGCAGGGAGAGACTTAAATCCAGTTTCCCCACTTGTTTGCACTCAGGTATTTAAACATCATGAAAACTCACCTGCGTTGTGACCCTTTCCTTACAAAAAGAACACAAGGCCCTGATCCTGCATAGTACCTTCTGCTCCCTCTGAAGTCACTGGGAGTTGAGGCCTTGCCTGAGTGAAACATTGCCATTTCCTTCAGGGCTGGAGGGGAATTTTCCTGTAAGGTCCTGAATTCCCTGGACACCTGGTGATCGATGGGAACTGAGGGCGCTTAGCACCATGAAGAAACCGCTTGGTTAGTGAAAGCAGAAGGAGCCTGCCTGAGTGGGAACAGAAGACAGCACGTCGCCAGATCAGGCCCTGTTACCTCAGGAGGCCCCGGTGAAAGAGCATGGGATAAATATCTAAATAGAAGCTCTGGGACTTTCCCTTGTGAAATATCAACACACGTCATCCATCAAAGAACCGACTCACTGAGATGTGCACAGGGCCTAAACAGCAGAAGGCTTCAGTGCTAGACTGAGGTTGCAGGTGCTCTGCACGTGTAGCAGGCTGTTCGTTCTTCTGACAATCTGAGTGTTGTTGCTATGAGATTCCTGTTTAGTAGGGAGAGTGAATTTTTAGTCCTGGTTAATAACGGAGCTTTGATGTTTTGTTTGACTCATATGTTTCTGTTCCTTTCATTCCGCCGCCGCCGCCTCCTCCTCCTGAAAGTCTCTCTCACAAGGAGTTAACAGCTCGCTGATGGGACTGTTGAAAGTTGCTGCTCATTAGCTCAGAGCAGATCAGTCGGAGAGACAGGTCTGAGTTGCAGGAGCCATTGTGTATGTTCTGCCTTCCTCATTTAGATAAGTAATAGCTTCTAGACAGAAATTAAAGTCTCCCTCTAGGCACTGAAAGGCTTTTGTGCACTTCAGCACCAGTGCATAATGCTTAACAGCCTTGCCAGTGGCTGGCAGAGTTTCGATTTTTGAGGGCTATGAATGTATTTCCTTCTCCTCTTCCTCTTCTGCACCCTTTTAAAGTGAAGGAACTGTTGGGCTTGAAATGTGTAGGTTCTCGATTTAACAACATGGTCTTATAATACCACCAGATCTTCAGAGCAGCTGATTTCTTGGGTTCCTTAGTGTATAGGTAACTTCATTTATTTGCACATTTTTAGTTTGCTCTCTTCTGGGTAATTTTTTTCTCAACTCTTATCTGATAGGAGGCATTAAGTTGCATAGTTTGTCACAGTAGTTTAGCTTTTATGTCAGGAGTCTCTGCTCTTCAGAAATCATTCTGTAAAGTTTAATTCCCAGATCAGGAGAGAATCGTGAAGCAAAAGGAATAATTTATAACACGAAGCAGACTTGTGTTCTTTGAAATGGGGAATCCCACAAAAAGAGAAGCTGTTTAGTGATACAATCTGACTCAAAGAATTCATCTTAGGAAATCCAGAAACGTGTTTTGCTGCTTTACTCAGGATGTAAATAGTCAGAAATGCTGTTCATGATCTGAGTAATTTGTTCAACAAAAGAATCTTGAATAGATGAATCCCTGGGCTTCCACCACATGCACAAGACGTCAGAGACCCGTATTCATCAGCGATCTAAAGCTCATGCTCAAATAAATTGGTTAGTCTCTAAGGTGCCACAAGTCCTCCTTTTCTTTTTGTGAATACAGACTAACACGGCTGTTCCTCTGAAACCGATCTAAATTAAGTGTTTGCAAATCAAATGAGCTGCATGTTCTTTGAAATATCCTTACAGGTGCTTAACATTCGAGAGAAATTACAAAAGCATCATTTAGCCTAACATGCTACATCTTAGTCTAACAATTGAGAACTGCAAATGGATGTCAAAATGGGCTGTTACAGTGACAGTGGCTATTCTGCAGTTTAATGTACTTGGGAACCATGGCTTAAATGGCAAATTTTTTCAGCAACATTTTAACAAATGTTTGGTTGCATGCTGGTTAAATTTCAAGTAACTGTTTAGCTTCACTGCTATAACTGAGATTAGAATGTGCTCCTAGGTCTTAGTGTCAAATACTGTTTTATGTAGGGTGTGTGGTACTGTACTGGTTGTGTAAATAAGGAGGGCAGTAGATGCCAGCTGAGTAACTGAAGCACCTGTTTCTTGGTACTGTGTGTACAGGGAATGGTGATCCTTGGTTTGAACATAGTGACTGACAAGGTGAAGCCAAGACTGTGTTCAGAGTGATCATTATCCATGAAGATGGTTCAATTGCAAGGTCCGTGCTTCTTCAGCTCCTCAGGCCCAGATGAAGGTCTCCATTATGGGACCGGTTTAGCAGTCTTTTGCTACATTCACTAGTGGTTCCAAACCTTTTTGGGTGGCTGGGACTGACAGAGCCTGGATTTGTATCAAATGCTTAATGCCATTTTTAACACACAAGAATTCTGTGGGGGATTTGGACTAGTCTTGTGTGAGATTCCTTTAAGTCACTGAATTACAAATAAAGTCATGACTGTATAGTCATTGTACTTTATTAAGGGTGAAATTCACCCCTGTTCAGAGAGTCAACACAGGGCCTGTATGCCACATAAGTCCTATTTGGGAAAGCTTTCGTGGCCCATAGACCATACAGTGGCTCTCTTCAAAGGACTGAATGTTGAATATGAGCATTGAGTTGGAGTGTGGCGAGTGGGCTGGAGATGAAAGAGGAAAAATGGTGTTCTAGGGACAGATACAATATTATAATAAGAAAAGGAGTACTTGTGGCACCTTAAAGACTAACCAATTTATTTGAGCATAAGCTTTCGTGAGCTACAGCTCACTTCATCGGATGCATACTGTGGAAACTGCAGAAGACATTATATACACACAGAGACCATGAAACAATATCTCCTCCCACCCTACTCTCCTGCTGGTAATAGCTTATCTAAAGTGACCACTCTCCCTACAATGTGCATGATAATCAAGGTGGGCCATTTCCAGCACAAATCCAGGTTTTCTCACCCTCCCCACCCCGATACACACACCAACTCACTCTCCTGCTGGTAACAGCTCATCCAAAGCGACCACTCTCCCCACAATGTGCACGGTAATCAAGGTGGGCCATTTCCAGCACAAATCCAGGTTTAACCAGAATGTCTGGGGTGGGGGAGGTAGGAAAAAACAAGGGGAAATAGGCTACCTTGCAAATGACTTAGCCACTCCCAGTCTCTATTTAAGCCTAAATTAATAGTATCCAATTTGCAAATGAATTCCAATTCAGCAGTTTCTCGCTGCAGTCTGGATTTGAAGTTTTTTTGTTGTAAGATAGCGTGTAATAGTCTGTAATTGCGTGTAACCAATTTATTTGAGCATAAGCTACAGCTCACTTCATCGTATGCATCCGATGAAGTGAGCTGTAGCTCACGAAAGCTTATGCTCAAATAAATTGGTTAGTCTCTAAGGTGCCACAAGTACTCCTTTTCTTTTTGCGAATACAGACTAACACGGCTGTTACTCTGAAACCTAATATTATAATAGTAATAATTATGCCTAGCTCTTATCCAGTGCTTTTCATCCGTAGATCTCAAAGTAATTTACAAAGGAGGTCAATGAAAGCCAGTTTCTTCCTAAGTGAAGGAAGCACAATTTCAAGGTACACCACAGAAATGGTAATTGGAAAGGTAAGATCTGATCCAAAAATCATTGACTCAGACGCTGGTTTGGAAGGAACTCATTTTCTTTTAAGGTTTCAGAGTAACAGCCGTGTTAGTCTGTATTCGCAAAAAGAAAAGGAGGACTTGTGGCACCTTAGAGACTAACCAATTTATTATTTATTATTTATTAATTTCTTTTAAGATTGTCTTGGTAGGATTTGTTACCACACTTGGTGTAGAAGCTGTAAATCAGGCTCAAGGGAAGAACTGTAATCCTTTTTTTAAAATTTGGGGAATAGCACATTAATGAGCAAACCTACAGGGTTGGGTGTGGTACTGGCACATATATTTATCCCGATTGCTTTCCAGCAAAGTAAAGAAGATGATAAATGATCAGTAACCCCTCGGGTTCTAAAGAAAAGCAATAAACTATAGGGCAACATTGGGCTTTTTTCCTCTAACAGTGGGTTAAGTTATTGCTTTTGCAACCTGGATCTAGATGGCAATCTTTCCCCAAATGTCCCTGTGGCTTCCTCAGGCTGTTTGGTCTTTTCTGTCTGAGTGAAATTCACCTCTGGGCAGAGTCTTCAGTCGGTTTTATGCACCATTTAACACCTCCGAATAGGACCAAAGTGGGACTTAAAGTATGACATCGTCTGCACGCAGCCCTCTGCATGAAGGGAATTTCACCCACCTTTATAACTGTGAATGGCTTTATAACTCTTAGTGATATTTTAGTTCCCATGTGATATTAAAAATCAAGTGTTTTCCCTGGACGCAAGTGTAGTTTTTCAATGCTGACGGAAAGCAGCAGCCATGTATCATTTTTATTTTGTTTAAATGACAGAATTGGAGGATAAGGCATTGCATTCAGTTAGTAAGGTGCTCCGTTTTGAGGCCCGTAACGAGAGAAATGTCCTCCCAGTGTACATCCCCATTCTTGTTTTTCTGCTGCATTCTCACTCCCGCCCCGCCTGATCCTTTCAGCTGGTGCTGGCTGAAATTTTCCAGGTGTCGAGTTTTCAACTTTGTTTTTCATCTCAAACTGAGTTTTCAATAGAAAAACCAAACAGTTTTCAACAAAAGTCTTCAGGTTTTTCAGCTCTGGCTGTGCTTTCTAATCCTCTTAATTGACTGTATCTACCCTGCCTTGTCCTCTTTACCATCTCCATCTAATCCATTCTTTGGTACTGGATTATTATCCTTTGCCATCTTGCCTCCCCCACCCTATTTCCCTTCCCATCTCAGCACCCAGGCCTTCTCTCTTTCTCTCCATGCATTTTCATTCATCTCTGTAGAGCGTCCTCAACAGAGACCTCATATTGGTCTATTTTGCTTTCTATTTCCAGCCTGCTCTTAAAATAACTCCTTTGTTCTGTGAGTGGCTTGTGCATTGATCCAACACCCCCTTTCTTTTGTTGGCTCTTCCCCCCCGTTGCATCTTCCATTATCTGTAGCATCCCTATTAGGTGCTTAGCATGACCAGTTGGCTGCTCAGAAGTGTGTGTTTTCTGTTTCCAGTTGTTTAAAAGCATTTCAGTGAGTTTGCCAGGCCACAAGCATCCTGGCACAACAACAGAAGTAACATCATTACATAATCAGGGGTGGGCTGTGCCATAAACTCTCTGCTGATGGGTTTTGCTACTCTAAAGGCCTGTGTGTAATCTGTGTACTATTCCCATTAGTAATGAGCGTCTCTATTAAAAAGCCTTTAATTTTAATTGAATGGAAAAATTCCAAAAAAACCCGCTTGAATTTTCCTGCTCTAATGAATATTGCTGAATTTTAAAAGCCGAGGCTCTCGTTAGCTGTAATAAATGAGACTGGTGTGCCCAAACTTGGCATCGGTTCTGGGACCTGTCTCGGGAACAAAGGCATGCTCCATCGACTTGCCTCGGTTTGGCTCGCTGGCTTTGCTCTGCTTCAGGGAAGCTGGAGCAGAAGACACTCCCAGTCGGAAAACAGAGGAACAGTGTGGTGCAGTGGGAGGGGACTGGTGATTCAGTGCTTTACCTGAAACATGATTTTAAAAGGAGCCTAAGGGAATTAGTGCCTGTTTTATGGGATTTGAGCACCTCCTTCAAAATCTCAGCCTTATTGGCTGGTTTTGTAGGTTGCAGCTAGCACCTTCAGGGAAAACAAAAGAAAACAGAGGCATTTACTTTTGTGGAAGGGTCATGCAGGTAAGCTGGGTGCCAGGCATTTCCTTCAAGGGCCCCTGTGTGGAGGTACTTATTGTTTAGTCTCTAAGGTGCCACAAGTACTCCTTTTCTTTTTGCGAATACAGACTAACATGGCTTCAACTCTGAAACCTGTCATTCTCTCCCTGTATCTCCCTTCTCTCTACCCACAAAGAGCTCTTTTGTTATGGAAAGGTGGGTTTGGATTAGCATTGTTTTTTGGTGTAAGGATTGAGATGCACAGGGGCTGCAGCAGGTGCTCTCCCTTGCCAAGATCTATGTCCTATCACACCTAAAAATAGAGCATGTGTGATACTGGTATTTTGAAATATAACAAAGTGGAGTGGATTTGGCAGGACTTGAGAGCATCTGACACTGTCCTGTAAGGCGGAGATGCGAGGACATGCTCTACTTCACAAATGTTGGAGAAGGTAATCCAAGGACAAAGCATCAGACTGAGGCCATGTCTACGCTACAAAGTTAAGTTGACATCGAGCTTCCAATTTAAGCAAGTCGATCTTGCGTGTCCACACTACGCTCATTGGGTCGGCGGAGTGCATCCTCACTAGCAAGGCTTGCATCAATGCATGGAGCTCTGCACTGTGGGTAGCTATCCCACAGTGCATGTAGCTGAGTGGAATTTTGCTTTGGGCTTGCAATGCCTTATGGGACCAAAACATTGGCACAGGTGGTTATGGGAACATGGCGTTAGCCTCCCATGATGCACTTACCTCCCTCCCTCTCTGAAATCAATGGCAAACAAACCAAGCCTTTTTTCGTAAGCCTGTGTTACCTGTGCAGAAGCCATAGTACGATAAGCATGGACCCCGCTCCGCTATACACTGTTGTGAGCATTAGAAATCCTTCACACCTTATCCTGCAGTATTTACACAGCGAGTACAGGAGCCATTGCACCGAACAATGTGATGCCACGCAAGCAGCCCTGCTGGAAGACACAGAGCGGAGCAATTAGCAAAGTTGCTGGCGGCAGTCACGCATCATCTTGACACAGTTGAGTGCTGTTTCTGGGCCCGGGAATCAAGCACTGACTGGTGGGACCACATTGTTATGCAGCTATGGGATTACGAGCAGTGGCTGCAGAATTTTCGAATGCGTAAGGCCACATTCCAGGAACTGTGTGAAGAGCTTTCCCCAGCCCTGAAGTGCAGCAATATTAAAATGAGAGTTGCTCTGACAGTGGAGAAATGAGTGGCAATAGCTCTGTGGAACCTTGCAACACCAGACTGCTACCGGTCAGTGGGGCATCAGTTTGGAGTTAGTAAATCTACCCTGGGATCTGCTGTGATCTAGGTTTTCAGGGCCATCAACAGACTTCTGCTCAGAAGGGTAGTGACTCTGGGCAAGGTGCAGGACATAGTGGATGGTTTTGCCGCAATGGGGTTCCCTAACTGTGGTGGGGCGATAAATGGAACGCATATCCCTATCTTGGCACCAGACCACCTTGTCAAGAGTACATAAACCGAAAGGGGTACTTCTCAGTGATGTTGCAAGTGCTGGTGGATCACAGGGGCTGTTTCACTGACATCAGTGTGGGATGGTTGGGAAAGGTGCATGATGTGCACATCTTTAGGAACACAGTCTGTTCAGAAAGCTGCAGGCAGGGACTATCTTTCCAGACTGCAGAATTACCATTGGTGATGTTGAAATGCCAGTCGCAATCCTGGGAGACCCAGCCTACCTCTTGCTCCCATGTCTCATGAAGCCGTACATAGGTAGTCTGGACAGCAGTAAGGACCAGTTCAACTATAGGCTGAGCAAGTGCAGAATGGTGGTGGAAGTGTGCCTTTGGATGTTTAAAAGGTCGCTGGCGTTGTTTGCTTACTAGGTTAACCTCAATGAAAGCAATATCCCCATTGTTATTGCTGCCTGTTGTACGCTCCATAATACCTGTGAAACAAAGGGGAAAAACGTTTGTGCTGGGTTGAGGCACATTGCCTGGTGGCCAGTTTTGAGCAGCCAGACACCAGCTCAATAAGAAGAGCGCATTGAGGGGCTCTGGGTCTCCGTGAGGCTTTGAAAACAAGTTTCAGCAATGAGCCAGAGTAATGTGACACTTATCTTTGTTATTCCTTACCAAAGTGTCTCCTCAATGTGTTGAATTAATAGTCTTTTTCACCTAAATCTGTTAAGTTTTATTATGCACACAAACAGAGACAGCAAAGAAAAATAAGCTGATGGGGCAAAAGGGCTGATAACACTGGGGGCAGGGGGAGAAACAAGGAAAGCTTGTTTACAGATACACTGCAATAATAATGAAGGGTGTGGGAATGGGCACCTTCGGGTCCTTGTACCCTCCCCTGGTGTTGAGTGCAAGAGATACTAAACTTTCCACCCCCTCCCACTGCCTCATAGGACGTTTGATGGAGGAGGACGTAGAACTGGGCGACAATGGCAGCAGGTTCAGCATAGGCTACAGAGGGACTCTAGCATCCAGCTACCTTTCTTGAACCTCAAGCAGATGCCTCATCGTGTCTGATTGCTCCTTCATAACCCACAGCATCTCTTCCTGGGTGGCATGCTCTTGTTCTCTGCATGCTTTCCTGTCCTCCCTATCCATGTCCAGGTTCTCGGACAGCGTAATCCTCCATGCTCTGAGCTATGTCTTGTCACTCTCAGGGGCACACATTAACTCCTTGAACGTGTCTTCCCAAGTCGTCTTTTTCTGTCTTCTGATCTGGGGAAGTCTCTGTCCTGGTGTGGAGGATGCGCTGATGGACAAGGTTTCAGCTGCAAGGAATGCAAAGCACAAGAGTAGTATTGACAGTTCATACTGGTGCAAGGTTAATTTTTAAAATTAAAAATACACCCCTCCAATACACTTCACTGCAACCCACAACGTAATCACAACCATTGGCTATTGCAAGAGTTGGTTTGCTGCTCTAGCCATGGTGAGTAAGGCCATGGAGGCATGGGCAAGAGGTCTTTTGCTGCTGCTGCTTTTCTGAAGACGTCATTAGAATCACCAGTTGGAACTTGAGAAAAGCCCCCTTTCCCCCAGCAACCTGGATGGTGTTTAAGGACAGACACCAGTGTAAAGCTCCACAGATAGATTGTTTTTTACAAAAGCGGCACCGGGTTGAGGGGGAAGCTGCCACCCCCATTCCCCCCCCCCCTTTTATTTTCCCAATGCTGCTTGCAATACATGGTCATCCCTTCCGACCACAATCATGGCACATGTAGGAAAGTCTGGTGGTGTGAGCCAGATTTCATCAATGGGGCAGATTACTTGTTGAATGGTTTGTGGTTTAAGGGCTATCACTGAAAACTTCCCCCCGTGTCCCCTGGGTGACCCTATGCAATATCACTGTCCTGAGGGTAACAGAGGCAGCAAGGGAGATGCTGCAAGCATCTGGGTAGAGACCTGGTCCTTATGCTGCAATGCTGTGTGCTGCAGGGATGCCAGCAGATTTAATACTAGAGTGGCGCAGGAAAGTGTCATATCATGGTGGACGAAATAAGGCAGCCCTTCCCAGAAACCTTCTGCAAAGGGTTGCAGTGTACCTCCAGGATAGCTTCCTAGAGATCTCCATGGAGGATTCCTGGGCCATCCCTGTGCACATAAACAGTCTTTTTCGGCGAGCACCCTCTGCGTAGCTGGAGTGGCCATTGATACCCACTACACCTACCTTTTTTTTTTTTGTTCAGATTAAACATAACATGTAACCTCTACAGTTTGATTGGAAATGTGGACTCACCAGAGGTGCCTCTCCCCCACCCCCAGCATCATGCTCCACCGCCAACTAGTCCTGTGAAGGGATGGACTCCAGGGTTGCAAACAGTTCATGGCTGTCGGGGAGAATGGATCCTCCGCTTGCCTGCCTTACCACCTCCACCTCCTCCTCCTTCTCCTCAACGATATCCTCCTCGTTGTTGCTTGGGGCTCCTGGAAGGTATCCACAGAGGGTTTTGGGGCAGTGGTGGGGTCGCCGCTGAGAATCGCATGCAGCTCCTCACAAAAGTGGCATGTCTGTGGGGCAGAACCAGAACGACTGTTCGCCTTCCTTGAGTTCTGGTATGCTTGCTGAAGCTCCTTTACTTCTACGCAGCACTGCTGCGTGTCCCTGGTGTCGCCCTTCCCTCTGTGCCTCACGCAATCTTGCAATAGATGTTTGAGTTTCTTCTGCTGGATGGGAACCTTGCCTGTGCAGTCTCTTCTCCCCCACACAGCAATAAGATCCACACCTCCTGTGTACTCCATGCTGAAGTGTGTTTGCGGCTTTGAGTCTCCATGATCAGCTGTGCTCGCAAGCTCTCCACGCTTATCAAACAGGGAATGAAAATTCAAAAGTTCCTGGGCCTTTAACAGGGGAGCAGCTGTTTCCTGTGTACTGGCTGATGTGCAGTGGCGCTGAAAGCACTCTCCAGAATGGTCACAGCTGAGCACTGTGGGGGCCAATTCGAATTACTCACTGCAGTGTCTGCACTATCTCCGTGTCGACCCGTGGATGTTGAATCAAGCACTACGCCTCTCGCGGAGGTGGAGTATAGAAGTCGACTTTACAGGTTACTTAGGTTGGTGGAAGGGACTTGGTAGTGTAGACACATACATTTAGATCGACTTAATGCTGCTTATGTTGACCTAAATTTGTAGTGTAGACCAAGCCTCAGCTGGAAAGGTTTAAAAGGCGCGATGCTGGCTAAAATCCCTGTTTGCTGCTTTCAGCAGTGATACATGTTGGAAGAGGTGCCACCTTTCATTTTGGAACATAACCATTTCATCATGAATTTGTGTCATGATGGAAAAAAAATTATCTAGTACTTAGAATTGGGACAACTGGCTTCTTTTCTTAAGTGTCTCTAATGTGCTGCATGACCTAGGGTAAGTCCTATTTGTCAGTTTCTCTTAAGTGTTAGCATTGCTGCCGATATATAAACCAGATTTTCTGAATGGAAACTGTGTGCATCTGAGAAGTGGTCCCATATAACCTGCATGCTCTTGAGAACTGCCTATATTTATTAACTAGTGACAAAAAGAGACATTGGTATGTATTTGGTCTCCTTGAGGATAAAATCCAGACATGGTTCAGCTGAGACTGTCTTGTCCTTAGTAACGTTTATGGACCCCGACTCAGCACTCTTGCCAATGATTTGAAAGACTCCAAAGTGCCCGATGCACTAACTGCGTCCTTGGGAGATTTGAGTTACAACTTGCTGCATGGTATGCTTGCCAAGAGAGAGAAATGGACATGAATACTGACTGTCCCATACACGTTCAGCTCATGCTTGCCAAGAGAGAGAAATGGACATGAAAACTGACTGTCCCATACACGTTCAGTTGTAGAGAAAAGGAAATGGGATGAGGTTTTTATTTAATAGGCAAATACGTTGGGAAAACCCCACAGCAATTGTTTATGTTGTCTTATTTCCTAATTTACCTGTTGAGTTAGCCATTGTGTTGTCTCTTAAGGTGAAATCTTAACCTCCCCAGCACTCTTTGAAGTCAAAGGGATTTTTGCATGAATTAAGAGCCAGAATTGTTCCTTGGCATCCCGGGCATAGATTCATAGATATTAAGGTCAGAAGGGACCATTATGATCATCTAGTCTGACCTCCTGCACAGTGCAGGCCACAGAATCTCCCCCACCCACTCCTGGAATAAACCTCTCACTTATGTCTGAGCTATTGAAATCCTCAAATCATGGTTTAAAGACTTCAAGGTGCAGAGAATCCTCCAGCAAGTGACCTGTGCCCCATGCTGCAGAGGAAGGCGAAAAACCCTCAGGACCTCTTCCAGTCTGCCCTGGAGGAAAAGTCACTAAGATTCCTCTGCTGGCAGCTCCCTCCCCTTTTATACTGACTGGTGCTCCAGATGGAGCATTTCTTTTGACCATGCCTGTGGCAATATCATTTGGGGGGAGAGGCAGCCTCTGATAGGCAGTTCATCTTCAAAGCCCTTTATAAACATTGCCCTGTTAATTTGGTGATATCCCATTACACGAGTGGCTCTCAACCTTTCCAGACTACTGTACCCCCTTTCAGGACTCTGATTTGTCTTGCGTACCCGCAAGTTTCACCTCACTTAAAAACTGCTTGCTTACAAAATCAGACGTAGAAGTACAAAAGTGTCACAGCACCTGTTCCTGCTGACTTTCTCATTTTTTACCATATAATTATAAAATAAGTCAATTGGAATAGAAATCTTGTACTTACAGTTCAGTGTATAATATATAGAGTAGTATAAACAAGTCACTTTATGAAATTTTAGTTTGTACTGACTTCGCTAGTGCTTTTTACATAGCCTGTTGTAAAACTAGCAACCAGATGAGTTGATGTATCCCCTGGAAGACCTCTTCATTACACGAATGGGGAAGTGAAGCTGGAGAGAGCAAATAAGTTACCAGATCCCTGTTCCTACCCCAAAAGTACTTTATAATAATGATCCACAACACCATGCTTTAGAAGAATAATATTTGCAGTGTTTATGTTGATTATGGCAGGGTGTGATATGTGGTGATTTTAAGTAAAGGCACAGAACAATTAATAGTCAGTAACCCCTGGGTCCTAGTTCCATGCTTTGGCCACTAGATCATACTGTCACTTAGCTGTCCTAGATCAGGGCTTCTGATCCTCCTTGCTTGCAGCAAGCTCTGGGATCTGTGCATGGTATTGCTCTGTACTGCGGCAGGGCCCTCCCAGGAGGAAGATGGTGGTATTGCCATTACTAGTTTGTTCTGTTTTGCAAAGGGGGAAGGTAGGCTTCAGCTTTTTTGGCAATTAAATTGGAAAAGGCAGAGTCCAGACCTGGTGTTCTTTTCACTTTCCGTACTCTGCTCTTAGGAGCTACGAATAAAAATACCTACACATTTTTCACTTTTAAAGGTAAACCCCTGCATGTGCCACCTTAGGCATGAAAAAGCATTTATTTTATCCATATCATATGCAGCTTTTGGGCAATCTTGATTTTTAATATTCTACATGTGTGTTTGTAATGTCTAACCCACAAGGCTCTGTTCCTGTTGAATGTTTGTTATGCCCTCTGTGTTACCTTTGTTTGGGTCTTTTTTGCTGTGCAGACAGCCCTAGGTTTATGCCAGCCAGCCTGCTTTTCAATCCAAAGGATTTAGGAGCTACATTACATGTACACATTTTGTATATAATGTTGATGGTCTTCCAAGGAACTTTCATGCATACATTGAATAGAGAGATCTATTATCATTTCATCATGAAGCATTTCTTTGGAAACCCCTCTAAACACACTTCATTGTACCTCAATTATTTCTTCATGCACTAGTCTTTAAAGGAAAACATCAGTCATGATTTTAACCTGTCCAAGATCTGGTTTTGATCACTGGCTGTAGAAGTACAATGACTGCACTAATGACATTACAGGCCGTGGAAGGTCTGACCACAATAAGTTGTGTTCAGCTCGGAAACACAGCCACGTGATTTCATAGTAGGGAGCGCAGATTCCTGTGAAGTGAGCACTCTTGGGCTCTTTAAGAAACAGAGCATTCTATGATCCTTATTTCAGTTCATCTTTGCTTTAAAAAGTTTGAGAACTTAGGGAGCACACATTAATTGAAGGATCTCAAGACTTTTTTACAAATGTGAATAAATTGGCATCCTCCTTAAGGTGGGTGTGTCTCACTAGCCTCATCTTGTGGATGGATAGACTGAGGCACAGAGTAATTAACTGGTTTACCCAAATGCACATCATGTGTCCGTGGCAGGCCAGGAATATACCCTCGGGGGGGAGCTTGGGGCCAGGGCCGGGAGTGGAGCCGTGGCTGGGCTGCGGTGGGAATGGGCAGTTGGCCGTGGCTGGGCTGGGGCCAGAGCAGAGTTGGGGGGAAAAATGGGGCTGAGGGGCACTCCCTTCCTGCCCCCTGTGGGGGCTGGCCTGGGCCCTGCTGTGCCCCCTGTAGGAGGGTGCAGCCCACGGTTTGGAGGCCACTGATGTAATCAAAGCTGGCTCTTCTTTGCCATGCACTTGCGGCCACAAGGCTGTCCACACATCCCTCCAAATGCAGTGGCGCATGGCCTGCTTATAACGAAAAGGAGTTTAAGTGTCAGAACAGGGGTATAATTCTGCTGATCCTGCCAAACGGGTGCATGTAAATGGATGCAGGAGACTCTTTAGACTGAAGCTGCCCATTGCGCAGCTCTGCAGTCATAGTCCTGTGCCAGACGTGCTGGCAAACTTCGCTTTCCGCTGTTTCTAATCAGAGGTTGTAAATCTATCCCAACCTAAAGCCGTAATGGCTATTGCCGGTCTGCGGTTAAATGGTCCCTGATGGAGGCTGTCAGTACGGGAGAGAAATACTTTTCTTGTGAGACAATGTCTGCTCCAGGTCAAAATAAGGAGAGACAGCGGTAATCTAATGGTTTGGTCTGAAAGGCTGGGACACCAGCTGCATGGGGGTAATTTGATTTCCCTTTCCATTTTGCTGCCTGTTGGTGTGTGTGACACTCTCCTCGGAGAGCCCAGAACCGTAAGCCACGGTCTTACTCCTTTGCCTCCGCCGGTGGGAGCTGTGTTGCCGCTCAGCTGTCTGTCTGTCTGGCCAGCAGACGTGAGACTCTGCCCGCCTTAACATTAACCAGCCCTAGCAATGGGTGAACCCCACTTCCCCCGTTTCCCTTTCTGTGGTGTCCGGTCCCTCTCACCGGATACTCGCAGAAAGTGATGTTTGCTGCTTCCAAAGAGACCGTGTATACATCAGCTTGTTCGGTTAGCTAGGGACTCGCCAGTGTAGCCGCACAGAGCTCTGCTTTAGAGTAAAACTAAGAATAAGTTTATTAACAGAGATTGCGTGATACTAAGCAGAGATCACCGAGACAGGAAAAAGGTTACAGACCAAACAAAACCTCCTTTCTAGTGACCAAAAACTTACTTCTAGCAAGTTATAGCATTGCCTAAAACAGTTTCTCCTGCCCTACAGGCCAAGGGCATCCACCATGCCCAGGCTCAGAGAGCACTGCTCTGTGTTCCCTAAGTGGTTGATGGATCGCCTAGAGTGTCTTTTTGTACCCCTTCAGGTTTTCCAGCTCCATGGCCTTTGTCTCAAGGGCCAGGAAGACCATCTGGTGGTGCAGATGCTGTCCGTCACGCCCGCCCCGCTCACTAAACTGCTTCTTCCTCAGCTTGTTAGCTTTGTTACTTTGTTTACGTGATATGTAAATGTACTTGCCCATTGCCCTCTTCAAGCAGGTTAATACCTTTGTCTAGGGCAGAGTTGGTGGATGCATTCCCTCCCAAACACAAAAGCATGACCATGAATTTGCCAAGGTATGTAGTACACAACGTATAGGGAAGTTCAGCGACTATCTTGAGTACTGCAGGAACGTTAGTCAGTGCACAGGCAACCTTGAAATGCTTTTAAAGGTGATCACTAGGGCCCTGTATTAAAACTTTGCACGCTGCATCATCCCAGTTGGTGCGGAGTTTTAAAGTTGGTTTAAACTCTGATCGGATTGGTAAAAAGTCATCCCATTTCTTTAATACAGGCAGCTGTGATGGCACTGAGCAATCCGCCTGTTGAGCCAGCATAGCTTTGAGTGAAACAGTTGAAGTACTGAAAGCCACTAACGGCACAAGGCTCCCTGAAGCCTGCAATGCAATTGTCTACATTAACTCTTTGGAGGCTGCCAACATAGATGACAGAGTTTGAATCAGTTGCTAGGAGAGGATCTTAAATTTCTATGGAGACTTTCATCCCAACAAGCTTTATGAGCTCCTCTGGGGGTGCATCCTGGCAAGCCCAGTGAAGTCAGTGGGGGTTGTCCAGGTACGAATGGATCAAAACTTGCCCACCAGTATGCACCCATGCATGGAATTCCTTCCGCTTTAGAGGTTGCTGCGTTTCAGTGGTGGGTGAAGGAACCAGCTGTTCAACAGTGCAGCAGGAACATGGCGTATTAGGCTGTGTCTACACTGCCACTTTCAGTGCTGAAACTTTAGTCGTTCAGGGATGTGAAAAAACACCCCCGCTGAGGGACAAAAGTTTTAGCGCTGAAAAGCGCCGATATAGACAGCACTTCATTGCTGGGAGTGTGGACCACCCCTTGTTCGGGGTGGGTTTTGCTTTGTTTTTTATTGCCGGGAGAGCTCTCCCCCGGCAATAAAGCATGTCAACGCTGCCCACGTCACAGTGCTGCAACGTGGCAGTGTAGACATACCCATAGTTTAGGACAGGGAGTGAAAACTAGTGTGGCATCCAGTTGCAAGAGCAAGCAGAAGTTAGTCAGAATGGAAGTATAAATGAATGACTGCTGCTGTTTGGGTGCTTTAAATTTCCCCCTTGGTCTGCAGGGGCTTTCCTGCCCTCCAGGGTCAGTTCCATTGAATAGCATCGAGTTCCTGGATAGTAAAATTTTCTCCTTTTGTGGGGGAGGAGTGGGAATTTAAGGCTCCAGATGCCTTCATAGGACAAGGATTGCAGGTCAACTTTTTCTTCTGTGAATATACCAGGAGACTGGGAGGAGGGAAGGGGACTAGCCTCCTTTGCAGTGAGCTGCAGGTGTGCAGGGGAAGCTGTTCTTTACCAGTTAGGGCAGGGAACTTGGCAGTTGAGACTCCTGGCTTCTCTTCCTGATTCTGCATTTCCGTGGGACCTTGGCAACTTTCTTGGCATGTGTTCTCCCCCTTCTCTCCTCCCCCCCCGCCCCCCGTTACTGTAGAATACACACTTATTAAGGGGGTTGGGAGGATCTCCGAGGACTGCAGATCATTATCATTCATTGCAACGCTCACCTGAACATCTTCCTTTCCCCCCAATCTGGTCATTGCTTGGCCACTGATTCTTGGTAGCAGATTCTTTCTGTTCACCACAGTTGTGGTGACAGCAGGAATGTCAGGGTGCTTCTAGCCAGCAAGGCAATTTGCTCAGTGCAGCATCCAGCACACTGGTGGTCACTGGCTGTTTTGATGTCAGCCCCAACGGGCATGCATTTATGAAGAATGCCTGGAAATGGGCAAATAAATGAGGCAGAGGCATTCCTGTGACCGCGGCGTATCTGCCTGCAGCAGATAGCAAAGTGGTTTATTGTCGGGGCCGATCTGCGGTCCCAAGGAGAAAAAGCAACTTCCTTTCTTCTCTCCCCTTCTCCCCACTGCTTTTATTTATTTATTTATTTATATTTTGTGCACGCTATCTGCTGTTTCGGTTGAAACAGACACTGGGTTGGGCATGCGGTGCTCTTGTCTATAGCAGTGGCCAGGAGCAGTTTGAAAGGGGCTGAGTTGCAATTTACAGCACTGTAAATGCTCTGTGCTGGTGACCGGGGTCTATACATCTTGCAATACTCGCAAAACCCTAGGCACAAATGGATACCCCAGCTGAGATCTAGGTATCTTCGGGTGTGGGGTTACTATGTGCGGAGATGGGTTGGAATAACACGTTGATTTCTTTTGCACATAAATAAACTGCAGGTCTGCACATAAAGGGTTCACCACTGCAATGGCAATGTTTGCTGAATCCAGGCAGTGGTGGAAATTTATGCTTTGTATAATTTAACAGTTAATACGGGAATAATGCTTAATGCCTCTTAAACGGCTGGTAATAGAGGGCAGCATTAAAACATTAGTTACTTTTGAGTTGAAATCCTGACAAAGCGGGGCTTAAAAACCTCTCCAAACAAACCACTTAAAGTGTCTATAAAAATCAACAACTTGTAAATCGCTCTTTGGGGTGGGGGGGAGATTCTCTCACGGGTTGGGTTTTTTTCATTGTGGCTGAAAAAAGAAGTGTAACATCTGAGATTCCGTTCAAGAGGTGGGTGAGTGGAATGCTTGCGAAAATACACTCAGTGCTGGGGTGGATTTCCTGGTATTTGATACTGGTCCCAGTGACTTAGATCAAAGGTGTGTGGTGTTCATGTAATGTTTACATAGCATCATCATTTATGAAGCACCTTAAAAGAGAATAAAAGTCGGCCTTCCTGCAAACACAAATCTGATGAAAGGGAGAGGGGCTGGGGCTGCTCCGGCCAGCGAACGCGGGGTTGAGGCTGCTCCTGGGGTTGGCCAGCCTGGTCCGGGGGTGGTCGGCTGGTGCGGCTTGGGCTGGGGGTTAACGGTTAGGCTGGGTTAACCGGTAAGATTAATGCTTATCACTTAACCGTTCACTATTTTACATCCCTATGGGTAACTACAAATACAACTGGCCCACGGCATATACTGTCTGTGGAGCTTGAAATCCTAGATTTTGAAATGGATGATCGGGATGGTGCTAGAGTGGAGGCAGTGAAAGAAGTGAGTGAGGTTTTAATGGGGGATTTGAAGGCTGAGTGTGAGGATGGACTTGAGAGGTGGGAATAATGATGTCCTCTTGTCTGTCTCCCAACGGCTCATGAGCAAAGCATGTTCTCCAGCGTTTTCCCAGTCAAGTTTGAAATGACTCAAAGGGTTCTCACCAGTTCCCCATAGACTCTCTTCTTGACAGCTCAGTCTCCATTTTCAGTTCCTTTCAGCCCATTTACACCTATTTTACAGTGGCTGCCTCCTACTCAGAGTGAAGTAGTTACCACTTCAGTCTCCACCAGTGGGAGCAGGTCACCTCCCACCCGTACTTGGATGTTTTGAGACGTAGGCCCTGATCCATGCAGGCAGAATGTTGTTATAGGCAGTGGAACCCAAGCAAGCTGACTGCATGGGTCTGTTTGCAGGATCAGAGTTGTACCGTGTTAAGATTTTGTCAGGTGCTGCGTACCACAGTGATGTGCTCAGTAGAAATGCCTATGGATAAATCAATAAAAATAAACTCTTATTTGGGCTTTCTTACGGTTGGAATGTTCCTTCGTTAAAGGAACAAGGCAGTCATGAAAAGTCCTTTTAAGAAAATATAAGGCAGTGAAGTTTTAGAAACCATTTGTGGCTTGACTTTGTTGTTTAGCTGGACTGTGGTTTGAGCAAGTTTTAATCTTCTGCTTTCCTGTTTCCTTGCACTTGTAGGGTGACGTGGCCAACAGGCGCATAATGAAGAGGAGCTTTTGGATTTCCTAGTTCTTTGAGACAGAGATTCAAAGGAGAAGAACCTCCCATCTGCTTCTTTGCCATGTCTGGATCTACTCAGCCCGTGACACAGAACTGGCGAGCCACCGAGCCGCGCTATCCCCCTCACGCCATGTCCTATCCAGTTCAGATCAGTCGGACACATCCGGTAAGGCAGACCTCTCACTTCCCTCGGGACGGGTGTAGGATTGCGTGGCCCTGTTGTAAGGGACAGTGATTTGGATTTAATGGCTTCCGCTGAGGTGGGGTGTCGAAGCGAATCGAAGCACACTTCCCTCTCTCCTAATGGGATTTCTTCTTGCCTCTCTCATCTGTTCTCTCTCTTCTCCATCCTCAGGATGGCTATAACTTCTCCCCCTCTCCAACCTACTTGGCCACCTGCCTCAGTGCTGCTCAGGGCTCCAATTCATGGCTGTGTTCTCAGAAGCTTGGTGGGTCGTTTGTTGTCCCGGAGAGAACACAATTGGTTAAAGGAACACGAGCAGGCGTTGGGAGTGCAGGAGAAGTGCGGTTAACCACATGTGTGGAGTTCAAGGACTCTGCCTCTGTCCCTTTCTGGCTCGGCTTTTACAATGTGTGCTGAATCATGAGGTGGCTGGCATCCTTCCACGAATGCCAACGTATCGCTTCCCAGCAAGCCTGACCCTCCGCACTCATGTTTGTTTGAGAACTCTTGTGATTTCCTCCAGGGCAGGCAGGCAGCCGTGCCAAGGGGACTTCCATCTAATGAACCTACTGTTTGCTTTTCAGTCAGGTAGCCGAGACCCCTCTCTTTGTAGGGATTCTGGCTTGGGGAGGATGCTGCGTATTGTGTTGGTGAAAGAGAGGGGAATCCGTGCTCTTTTTTTAATACAGCCTCCCCACAGCTCTTAGGTTTTTCTCGTCTCCTGTAGATGAAAGGCCTTGTCTTCTGTTAGACTGGGAAATACGCTGAGGCAAGGAATGTACTCAAGGATCAAAGTCTGGACTCCTGGCTCTGAGTCCCTCCTGCTCTAACCACTAGACTGCACTACTCAATCAGTCCAAAACTCTCATGGGGCACACCGGAGGATTGGAAAGTCATTTGGGATAGCCACGTCTGAAACAGAGGGAAGCAGGCTGGGTTTTTGGGCGTGGGAGAATCTAGGCTATGTCCTGAAGAAGCCGTTTGCATGTGAATCAGTTGTCTTTTCTTAGGAGTGTTTGCTGGCAAAGCTGTTTTTCCTAATCCTATTATCCAGAAGCCATGCAAGACAGCGCTTCTATTTGATGACCCAGAGCTAGGAAGGGTAAACCCATCCAAATCCCGCTGCTGTGTACTGTCACCCCTACCCCAGCTCACTCCTTCTGAATCTTTGAATGTTTGAGATTTAAGATCGAAATGGAAAAGACTTTCCGTAGTGGAACAGCTTCCATCGGCACAAGTTGCTTGAATGAATCTTATTAGGTGTCGGAGCATAGAGTATACTTGTCAGGCTGCTCTTTGGAGCCAGCCCCTTGGTGAGTCATAGCAAGTGGACCACAGTTACGAAGGCGTTTATAGCGTGTTTTAGTGTAGGCGGGCTGAGGTGACCTTGTTTCAGGGTTAGCTTTGTAACAAGGAATCCTATTGAACTGCCCTGACTGCAAAGCCTCCAAATCCAGGAAATGTCGATGTGAGGCTGAAAGTTTTGTTCTTCTCCCACTCTGCTGCTCTTCAGGAGCACAGCACCCATGGGAGTGTCTGGGAAGGGGTCGGGGTTGGGAAAGCTCTGCGGTAGAAAGCCAAGTAAGGTGAGGGGAAGGGATGGGCTTTCGGCTCCGTTTCTTTGCTTGTATGGGGTTGCTTGGGGCCTTTCTTCTGCCCTCTTTTACATTCTACAAGGAGGCTTTTCGTCTTTGGTAACCGAGACACATGTGAGAGTCTCGACATGGTTCTCCCTTCCGCGCCTGCTGTGTGGGGGCACGAGAGGGGCTCGGCGCTCTCATCTCTCTGCTGGCCTCTGGCAAGTATCCTAGGCCTTGACCAGCTGGCGCTCTTAGCCTTCCAGCTCAGCTCCCACCCTCCTCAAATACTTGTGTGTATTCCTCCACGGCTTGGTAGCAGCATCCTAATGTCAAGTCTCACTGTTGCTGGGGGAGAGCAGGAGAAGGGAAACCCTCTTGGTGGGTGGGGTCCCCCCCCCGCAGTCTCACCCCAGTCCTCAGGGGAATTTTGGGTCCTGCTCATTGGGCGGCTTCCTGTCCGTTTGCTTTTCTTACGGGGGGTGGTCATTAGCCTGTCGAGCAGGCTTTGGAGCCCTTCTGCCCAGGCTGCAGCTCTGTATCCTAACCTTTGCTGGTCAGCCGATTAGCCACAGATGGGGGAAGGAGCTATTCTGTCGCTGGACCCCTTATTGGCTGTGGCAGCATGCAGCTTATACACCCCAGTGCAGCGCGGTTTCACAAGGATGCCATGTGCAGTGGAGTGAAGGGGCAAATTCTGTCCTGATCAGAAACTAGACATGGGGGTGGAGGCTGGAGGGGATGGGGGCGCGGAGAAACACACCGGGTTTGCAATCATTTCAGAGCCTTTAAAGAGAGTCCACTTTGAGTGTGACCCCAGAAATGAGTGAATGCTCAGGGCCGTGGGCTCGACTTCTTATATCTTCCAAACCAGCTTTGCTTTTCCTTTTGTGGCACCATCTAATAAAGTGAAACCAACCAGTTGTGTTGGATGCAAGTTGAAACATGAGTGCTAGATTTTTTTCCAGCCTGCCCTTCCTCGCTGGCTGGCATGAATGCTGTTTTTATTCTGCTGAGTTAAGGTTGGAGCAGTTTGCTGGCTCAGCTTCTAAAGGCTATTTTTACAGCCACATTAAATCTTCCAGAGTTATGTGATACTGCTGAGGTGTTTAGGAGCTGGAGAGGCCTTGTTTGAGGCTGCAGATGGGAACCCAAAAGGATCATTTCCTACTTAGTGAATACAGAGGAGTCTTTCCCCCTCTTCCCACCCACGCAGTCTCCGCCATGGCCTTGTCAAAGCTACCTTGTCTCCCTTAACAAGGTGGAGGGTGGGGCATTTCTCAGAAACCTCTTCCTGTGTGATCTCCTTGTGCTCTGTTTGCAAATGTACATCTCTCACTTGGCAGAGCTGTCACCTGGCACCTGACCATGGCCGTAGGGACAGAGCTCATCTCTGGTTAGGACTATTTGGGAGGGAAGATGCAGTTGTTTGCTTTGAAGTTGCCTGCAGTGTGGTATTAACCCCAGCGTGGAGCTTGCTTGCATGTCTTGGCCAGGTCACTTTTGTCATGGGCTGTCTGTCTAGTAAGAGCTAGTTTGGAAGGAGATGGCGGAGGAACAAACCTGCCCCGGTGCTAATAAGTGTCTGCTTTTAATGATATTTTGATTCAGGTTTGCTACATCCTCTGACATATTTGCAAGAATAGGGTCCTAACCCTAGGTAAATTCATGACTACTTAGGCTGTCTGCAGGATATTTTTGATTACATTGGTAGGGACTGTCGGGTTCTTAAGTTTGTACGGTGTTTAGCACTACGGTGCTTGGATGTCTAGCTGTGACCATAATACAAGTAAATCCATAGCTTTGTCTGTCAGTGGTCCTGCATTCACACGCCTTGACCCCCATATCTGCTGTTGAAAAGAGCCTTGTAGAAACGGGGGGCAGGGTTGGTGGTTCAGAAATTAGCCTTAAAATGGTTTCGGGCTCAGAGACACTTCCAGAGGAAGAGAGATTTGTTTAAAGATGAGACAAATAAGAGGGGACGTGATAAAAGCATGCTGAACAATGGGTGGTATAGAGAAGGTAAATTGGGCACTTCTATTTACCTTTCTCATGATGCAAAAACAAGGGCACAAAAACAGAAAGGCAGAGAACTTCAAATGAATAAAAGATTACATGTTTTATGGATATCTTTGCCACAAGGTATCATTAAGACCATGAGTTCAGAATTTGAAAGAGGACTGGACATTTATATGTCTAATGAGAACGTGCAGAGTTCCTTTAGTAAGGGTTTAAGAAAAAGGAACGGCCCCCTGCCTGCCAAACCCCCCCCCCCAAATTTGGAAGGGACATAAATCCTCATGCTTAGGAGTATAAACTAACCTCTAATATGTGGGGTTAAGAAGAAATGTCCTGTATAGGTAGGTAGGTTATTTTATCATCGCCCAATTCAGAGTTTTTTTCAACTTCCTGGGAAGTATCTGGGACTGGCCAATGTCAGAGAGACAGGATGCTAGTGAACCCACTGGTCTGGTACGTTATACCATCCCTGTATAGCTCATTTTTGCTTTATTTAAAATAAATGACATGCGATCTCTGTAGAAGTGTGGGTGTTCTTAATGGGAAAGGCAAAAGCCTTTCCTTTTTTAAAGCCAAATTCAGCAATGGTGTTTATCTGAAAACAGCTGTATGAACGGTTCCTCCCTTTGCTCCCAAGTGCACTGAATCATTGTGGACCAAGCAAAAGGGGACAGCAGATCATTTTCCACATTAATGAGTAGCTGGAGCAGCATAATATGTGGATGTCTTGTCAATTGCTGTCTTGCCAGCTCTTGGAGGGAGGGATTGCTTATTGAATGTTCTGTGACCTTTAGCTAAAGGTGAAAATGCATATTACTTGTACGCTTAACCGTGTAATGTGTCGGGAGCTCCTGCTCTCTCGAAGGAAACCTTAGCTTGAGGGGTTTTCATTTTCTGTCAACCCACAGATATTTTCTGTAAACAGATCAATTAGAACATAGAATGGCCCTGCTGAGTCAGACCAAAAGGCTGCCTAGCCCAGTATCCTGTCTTCTGACAGTGGCTGGTGCCAGATGCTTCAGAGGGAGTGAACAGAAGAAGGCAATTTGAGTGGTCCATCCACTGTCATCCAGTCCCAGCTTCTGGTAAATTTCCTTTCCTAGCTTTGCCTCCATCCCTAGCTGTAAAGCCCCAAGTAATCTATAGGCAATGGGGTGGGAAGGGTTCCCCCCCATCCATGTATCCAATTTCCTGTGGTGTCCTCCTTAATCGTCATAATTTACCTGCTCATGCCGTGCGGTTTCATAGCTATAGGAATGACTATGACATGAGCAGGAGTGGGGGAACCTGCATGGTAGGACTAGCAAAGGGGAGGTTTAGGCATTCTGAGAGACACGGTCTGTTGTTGCAGGCATCAGCAGGAAATATCAAGGGGCCCCAGCGTTGCGCATTGGTTTACTTTATGGAGATTTTAACTTTGTGTGTTGCGAGCACTAAATTCCCCCGCACAGAGTCGCTAGTTGAAGAGTAAAAGAATGAAATCTCCTCTCCACAGAACAGGTGGCTCACTATGAGCTTCCCACACGCTGCCCTGCAAACGATCCTTTCTTTGGAGGGACCACTTCTGTTGAGACTCAATTTTATGAGGGAGACTTCAGCTAGTCATGTTTGGAACCACTGAGCTTAAATTTTCAAACAAGCACCTCTGTGCTTCTTCATGCTGCCTCTTACGCTTGGGAGGAGCTCCCCATAAACATCCACAAAGCTACTTTGTTGTCCTCCTTTGGATTTCTCCTTAACTCTCCTTTGCCATGTGATGCCTACAAAACTTGGCAATAGTTAGGCTTCTGGTGTGCTGAGAACACAGCCTATCATGCTGACCAACAGCATCTTGTTTCCTTGTGCTCCCCCGTCTGTCTGTCTCAGTCTGTTTTACACTTAGATTGTGAGCTCTTTTTGATCTGTGTTTGTATAGTGCCTAGCACAATCGGGGTCCTGATCCATCGTTGGGGCCCCAGGCACCACCCTAAACCAATAATAAATAATGCTTATATGGGCTTGATTTTGCACCTAGCAAAGTCAGTGGCAAAACTCCTGTTGACTTCAGTAAGTGCAGGATCTGGTCCATGACTCTCTGCTCAGCGGCTGAGCACATCATGTCTCTACCTCTGGCCGAAGCTCACCCTTTGTGAGGCTAGCGTTCTAGAACCACAGTGCTGTATCTCTAGTGAACTAGCTCATTAGCGTCTGAATCAAAAACTCCCTTGCTACAAGTGCCTGTTCCTTAGGGTCTGAGACCATCCTATTTTGGGGAAAGTTCCATGGCCTGTGTTATACAGGAGGTCTGATTAGATGATCACTATGGTCCCTCCTGGCCGTGGCATCTATGAATCTATCCCAGAGATGTCCCTTAGACACGGCGCTCATTCAGCGCTGACCTGCCAGTTTAGCAGGCTGTTGGAGGTCACCTTCACACCCAATCAAGCAAAATCAAGGGGATTGGTAAGTATATGCCAGCATGTTGATATAAATTGTTGGAGAGGATCAGAGAAGTTAAATGGGGAATTAATCATTGCAGTCTCCGCCTAACGGCTTCCCTGCTGAAGAGGAATATAATGTAACAAATCAAAAAGTCTGCAGGTTGGCCTATGCACACCTTTGTCCGAAATAACAAACTTGGTTGTAAGTCTCACTGCTAGCTATTTTGGTGCCAGTCTGAGTGTGTACACTCTTACTTTGGATTACAAGCGCCCTATTTTGATTTAAGAAGTTGTTGCAATTTATTTTATTAGTATTTTTTTACTGAGTTCAAGTTAAATCACAATAGGACGCTCAAAATCTGAAATAAGTGTCCACACCCAGAATTGCACTAAAATAGCTAAGGATGCGAATTACAAGTTGTTGCTTCAGTGTGTGTCAAACCTGCCGTAAAGGAAAGTGATGTAGTTGGTCCGACAGCATTTTGTTACTTGCTCAGACACTGAAACACAGCTGGGGAAGTCGTGAGCCCTTCTGGTTCTTCCATTGGCTTTGAGCTTCCAGACTGAAATGTCTGTTAGCATGGATCAGAAAAGAAATGGTTCATCTCAAGTGTTAATTTCATCTGCATTAATAAAGGCAGTTATAATACATTACTGTACAACCAATCTAAACACAACGGTTTGTTTTGGTATGTATCCTTCATTGTCGTTGGCAAATCCATCAGCACAATCTTGATCAGTCTGACTCTCATTAATCCTTAAGGGAGGCTGTATTTAGATAATCTGCTTCATAAACTGGCTCATGTGGTAGCAATATCCCCTTAGAGCAGGGTTAATCAACAGGCAGACCACAGGCCAAATCCAGACCGCCAGACGCGTTTGAATGGACCCCCAAATCTTTTTATTTACTTATTTATAATATTTTTTGATTATTTTTTGTCATGGTCCAAATTTCTTGGTCATGGTATAGTCAAGTCCAGACTCCAGAGAAAATAATAATAATTATCCCTGCCTTAGAGTATTTCTATATCAGATCTCCTAAGCTAGGCAGGGTCAGCCTGAGAGTCATTCAAATGTTGTAGTGGGTGACATAGCAGGGGGTGGTGCTCAGCGTTAATACTGAATCAGTGCCCTAGCGAGAGGTTATAAGGACATAATGATGCTGGAGGCTCTCTTCACTGGGGAGGCATAAACCTGTGAGGTCCTGACCACTCGTGATCATTAAAGATCCCCTGGCACTTCTCCCAACAGCAAGGGTGTTAATCTTGGAGTCCCGACCAAAATCCAGCTCGGGTAATTATGTTCTTCCTACCTGAAGTTCTCCCAGTAGTTTTGAACTGGGCAAGCCTATCCTGAAAAACTGTCACATCGGGATGTATGTTGCCAGTGGGGCAGGGTTGCTGTAGATGGCTACATTTTAGAGGTGGGTGACATGATCCATATATAAAAATCGCTTTGAGATGAGTCCGTATGAATAGTGCTTTATGCATGATAAATGTAAGGTGCTATTGATATTACTGATTCCTGGAGAGGCAGTGAATAATTTTACCTCTAGAACCACAATGCTTGTCTGTGTTAATTTATACTTCTGTTGCAAACTGAAGACATTAGAGCATCAAACACCAGCCTGCCCTGGTGTTGCTCAAAGCTCCCTCCTCCCCATCCCAGCAATCCCCAAAAGCAAAGAGATTCCTAGTACCAGCTGCACAGCAGTGTTGGAGTCTGTTCAGATTTCACACGAGATATTGTCATCTGTCAGAGTACTTTCCGTGATCCCGTGCCTGGCGTTTTATTGGCCTTTGAAGAGTGATTTGATTTTTTTTGTTTTTTTTAAACCAAAACCATGGAACTGATATGGCAACTTTGATTCAGCTGCTTACTAACGAACTCAAATCATCTCTCTGGAAAAGTGGCTTTATATTTCTGATGACACATTATGTGAGCTCTGAACTGTACAGTGATGGCTTGATTTAATTGATTTATGTTTTGGGTTGGGATAGCTTGAAAGCAAAGCCAGAAGACCCCCTGATTCCCAGCTCTGGATTCTGTCTCCTTGCCAGGAAAGGCTTAGCTTCCAACACTCGGGATTCACAATGCATTTTCCCTGGTACCTTTTTTTTAAAAGCAGATGGAGCTGTGGCAAATTTCCACTTTTGCTTCCGAGCCAGGAATCTACACTTCAGTGGGGCTTTTGAATTTGATTTGTAAACCTGTGGGATGCTTCCTTGCATTTAAAAACATCACATGGGTTAATCACAAGAACACAATAAATCTATACAAGGGAATAATACCTTGTAATGAAGACTTTCAACTGACCCTGTTGGAGCTCTGAATATCACCTGTTTCCCCTCCTCTTCCTTGTGTTCCATCATAATAGAACCCTTGGTACAGCCATCATCAGTGGTGACTGGCTGGGATTCTTATTGGAGCTCTTCCGCCACGTTCCTTAATTGGCTAAAGGAATTTCCATTGAGTTGAATGTCACTCTTCTCCCAGCCAAGATTGTGACTGCCATACTCTGTCATCCCAGAAATCCAGTGTGGCAGTGGAGCCCAGGGTCCTACCTGTTAGCTCTTTACTCGTAAGCCAGGAGATGTGGTGCTTTTTGGCTTAAGTATACCAGGAGCTTCAGTTTGCTGTGAAGACTGCCCGATGGCTGGCTTTATCAACGTGGTGCCGGACAATGAAAACTCCAAATGATAAGCATGCAGCATCACAGAGGAAAATGACTTCATTTGTTGTGTTTGGAAGGCAAAGCCATCAAACAGCTCTGAGACCGCGATTTGGGGAAGAGAAGAAAGTGTGAGAATGGATGGAAACTCTCTGAAAGAGGACTATGGAGTTATGTAACACTGCATATGTGCAGAATATAGATCAAAGCATGGACCTTGCTCTGAAGAGCTTGCATGGACCTTGCTCTGAAGAGCTTGCAGTGGAAGATGAGCAAGGTAGAAGCATGGTCTTGTGGTTGAGGCACTGACCTAGGATTCAGGAGATCTGAACATCAATGGTACATAGGCTCCTAAGTACCCAAGTCACTTTTAAAATGGGGTTTAACCCCATGAATCTCTCAGGTGCTTTGGAAAATATTACCCTTAATACCTCTGGTTCTCCTTTCCCGGGATAGTAATCCTTCCTTTCTCCACTATTTGTCCAGTCTATGTAGATGGGCCGTGTGTGTATGTAAATGATGCTAACACAATGGAGATCTTGGCTGGGGCCTCTAGAATGGAAATAATAGGTGGTAATATAAAGACCAGTGATGGGACAATGGCACAGATAAAGGAGCCATGGGGAGGATCTCTAAAGAAAATGGGTAGGAAGGCTTCCTGGAAGAAACGAGTGTAAGGAAGAGAGGATTGGGGGTTTCTTGGCAGACAAGACTAAGGACCTGGTTCCAAGCATACAGATAGCATGCTAGAAAGCCCGGAGCTGAGAGGAGGAGGAGGTGATAAGTGGGAAAAGTAGGAGTGAGATGGGGAGTCAGAAATTTAGAGCAGAGGTGCTTAAATTGCAGAAGAGATTTGGAGAGGGCAAGATTAGATGAGGTCTCGAAGGTGAGGTGAGGAGCTTGGGTACATTAAAGGAATGGGATTCAAGGGTGTGGTGGCGGTTTGAGAGTTGTGGTTAGCATGTGACCACAAGTGATTCTGGAAAGCTGAGTTCCAAGCCTTGGCGGGATTTTACAGGATGATTCCGGTGGACAAGAGATGGAAATCCCCAGCAAAAGGCTCTGTTTTAATTGTGGCTGGGTATGACTCAGGGATGGGGAAGGGAGCGCAGGGTCCGGCAGTGCTCTGACATTTCTGTTGGAGAAACTCCAAAGAAGCGAACTCCTAAATTTGTTTCTCTTTTGCAGACACCTTTGGTTGTGTCTGCCATCTGCCTGAGGACTGGCTGCTCAAATCTGGCAGCAGGTGTCAGAGTGGCTGCGGCTAGTTACAAGGACCCACTGGTCAGATGACTGCGAAGTCAGAAAAACAGAGTGCTATTCCCCGTGACATTGGTTCTTTTCAGTGAATGGCATATTTTGCATGGCCAGGAAAAACATCACCGAAATTCACAGCTCACTGGGAGAAAAAATAAGTTAAGAAGGATGTGCTGCTCTGCAGCTGGTCCATACGCTGCTCGAGATGGCAACAAAAAGCAATGCCTTTCCAAGAGCAGGCCACGTGGAGTGTGGTCACCTTCCGAAACAAAAGGCCAAGCCAGCAGTGTTTGGGAGATTGATGGCCCGGAGACTCTACTGGAACAATAAGGATGTTGTCTGAAGCACATGTTTCATCCCTGTAGACAAGATAACACTGTGTTAATTCAACCAAGTTTTTATTCCTAACCTTATCTCAAACAACATACTTGATTATGGAGGAGGAGTTGTTGTTGCAAGAAAAATAAAGCATCTCTAATCTTCCTGTTGGATATTCAAATGGCTGGAGGGTGGGTGGTGCTGGGTTGGGTTGACTTGTTTGATCAATAGCTTCCTTTTGTTTCTGCGTAATCAGTTGCAGATGTTTTCTCATGGGGGGGGGGGCAGAAAAGTGAATCGTTACAGAAGAAGCCAGCTGAGTCTAGCTACATAGCAACTCCAGTGTGGACTGCCTTTATCAAGGCAACAGATTGCCCCTAACTCACTGCAGAAAGACATCCACAGACATCATCTCCCTTGATTAGAGTGAAAAGTTACAGGTGATAAGGCGAGCCCAGTCATAGTGTGAGCCACTAAGTGATTTATTCATAGAATGAATCTTCAAGCTCTTCTGTACTGGAGAATGTTTTCAATTCCCTTTTTCCCTCTCCCAGCTGTAACTGAAAGGATACTATCAAGTTGTTCATTCCTGAACTTGACCTAAATAGTAACCTTTGGATGCAGTAAGAAAAGGAGAACTGGTGGCACCTTAGAGACTAACCAATTTATTTGAGCATATATGGATGCAGTGTGTGTCTACACAATTTCCAGACCTGCATATGGCTGGCAGCCTGATGGGGTAAGAGAGCTTGATGGGGAATGCCACATTAAATACTTCCTTTTGGTCGTAAAATATTGGTGGGTTTTTTTTTAAATTTATTTTAAAGCTATTATTGATGTAGAAACTTGGAGTGATCATGTTTTGGTCCTTGTGTTTCCTCTGCTTGCTGAATGGCAGCTGGTAGTGAGCAAATAGCGTGCCAAGAGCTCTGCTAACATGGGTGATACTGGTGCACAAACAAGGAATGAAATTGCCAATGAGCCATGCTTACCTTTGGAGCTACATTAGAAGGACGGGAAAATGACTCAATGGGTCACAGAGTAGCAGCCGTGTTAGTCTGTATTCGCAAAAAGAAAAGGAGTACTTGTGGCACCTTAGAGACTAAAATTTATTTGAGCATAAGTTTTCATGAGCTACAGCTCACTTCATCAGATGCATTCAGTTTTTTCCACCGTATGCATCTGCCGAAGTGAGCTGTAGCTCACGAAAGCTTATGCTCAAATAAATTTTAGTCTCTAAGGTGCCACAAGTCCTCCTTTTCTTTTTTTCAGTGGGTCAGTTACCCGGCAAGGTGCTATAGATTGGGGTCTGACCCTAACTGCTTGTGAATTATGGGCAGTGTGGGGCAAAATTTAGCCCCAGTCTTACTCGTCTCCAAAACCAGTGGAGCGGTTCCTTCCTGCATGCTCTGACAGTAACCATGGGGCTGTGTTCTGGGATGTATCTGGAGGACCGAAAGCATGTAGACATGCAGATCATGCTGTGCAGCCTAGACTCAGTTATGATCTTTCTGCATATACCCCACACAGAAGATTGTGTGTGTGCTCATGAGAATGAGTGATACGGGCTTTGGGTGATGGTGGCTTGTTGCCAACCAGAATAAAGGAACATCTTGATGGTTTCTGTAGCAGCGTGGGTGGGTGGGTGCCTTTACCAGCATGCGGGGGTATTTCCACACCAGCCCAGAATCTGGTCTGTTTGCTAAATGTGTCTGGTGGTAGCGAGGAGATTAGTGTCACTTTCACGTGTGTCAGAGGTTACGGCAGATCACCAGCGGACAAACCACATTTGAATTCCCGCTGGCATCGGCGCATGACTCAGCCCTGGCGTCATGGTGCTGCCAGGGCTTGTGCCTGCCTCCGGTGAAGCCGCACTGGAGCCCGGGCTGCGAGAGGCCATACCCGCACCTGCCTCTGCAGCAGCGCGTGCCGCTGGGGGAGAGTTGCATTACGGCACCACTCTCTGCCCCTCCATGTTAATGCGGTTGGAGAGGCAGAGTTAGCAGAAGCTGTAGCGTTGGGGACAGCTGCTTGGGGAGAAGACCACCCTGTAATGGCTCCTCACAAGCCCTGTGGCAGGGAGGGGAGGAACCACCCTGCCCCGCCCCCGAGTAGGAACCAGGGAACAAACAGTACTTTTAAAAAATGGCCCCCCCCTCCAAAGAAACAACCAACCAGCCTACCCAGTGCAGGGTATCGAGATCAAACTCCTCCCTCCCCCCATTTGCCACAAACACCTTAGAGCACCTCCATCCTGCGCCACAGTAGTTGCTTGCAGTGATGCTCTTCCGTCCGTCCAACGACGGTGAAGGCAGAGCTCCTGCCAGGATGCTCTTCTGAATGAGGTGGGGACGTCTCCTCTCCCATTGCACAGTGAGTTTCTTAGACCTAGTCTGTTGTCCTGCGAGGGTGCAGTGAGAGCCTGGTGCTGCCAGACAGCATTGTGGTGCTGCTGAGATGTTTAGTTATTTCCAAACCCCCCATTTGTGGCCTCAGAAAGTGGCTTTACGTGGGTAAAGGCTAAAAAGTACATTTCTCGGTCTGCGGGGCAGCTGATGTGCTGCCAGTGCCCAGGGCCATCTAAACACCCAGGAGCTAAAATAGGTCCTGCTTGATGCTGGCATAAAGATACCTGGCTATTGGCTCCACAGCCCTGGAGACAGAAATCCTCCAGTCTGAGTTGCAGCAGTCCAGGCTTCCCCCAAACTCCTCCTGTTGCCCGACGTGCCATGACCCTCCGTGCCATGACCCTCGTTGGGAGGCAACTGCATGGACAAGACAGTAGCTGGGTCAATGTAATTCTAGGTCTTTTTGCTGAGACCGTCCTGTGTAACGGTAAAATACCTCCCATTTCAAAAATATTCCCCGTTTTGCTGCTGAGCAAGTGGAAGCTGCTTAGAACGTTACCCGTGAGCATTTGCAGCTTGTGTGCATGCTTGCCGTGGGGGAAGAGTGTTGGTGACCCTGGTGGCATGGGCATCTGGCTTGGGGGATTGAACTCAGCAAAGGGAGATGGGATTCATTGGCAAAACAAGTGCCGGAGTTGGGAGGAAGAATGGTTTAGTGGATAGGCTTCATGCCTGGGACACAAGAGCCCTAGGTTGAATTCACAGCTTTGCTAGAGGCTTCCTGTGTGATGTTGCGCAAATCACTTGGGGCACGTCTACGCAGGGATTAAAACACCAGCCGCTGGCCTGGGTCAGCTGACTTTTGGCTAGCGGGGCTCAGGCTCTAGGGCTGAAAAATTGCTCTGTAGACATTTGGGCTTGGCTGGAGCTGATCTCTGAGACCCTGCGAGGGCGAAGGGCCTGAGCCCAAATGTCTACACGGCAATTTTTAGCCCCACTTAGATATTTCCTCAGGGAACTGAGTCACAGAGACGCTATCTGTAAAATACTACTACCGATGATGATTCCTAGCTCTTACCTCCCTGATCTCGAGGGGGTGTTGTCGGGATAAATACGTTAAAGGTTGTGAGGCACTTAGATACGGTCGTAATGGGGACCACAAGTACCATAGATAGTGATTGGTAAATTGAGGCACAGAGAGGTTCTGATTGCTCCAAAGAGACACCACGAGTTACCAGGAAGCCTAGGATTCCTGGCTTGCATCCTGGGCTCTAACCGCTAGTCCAGCCTCTCTGTCAGGCAGCAGTTTCCTACAACTTCATGCCCATGTTGTCCCAGGCTGCTGCAGGTTTCACTCTGTGACATGCTGGAACCTGCTGCTAGCACATCGCTGTCCATGAGAGGCTTCAGCTTTGCTTTCTTAACCGAATGATTTCCAGAGAACACCGGGGATTTGTGTGTCCTGGGCTGGCACAATTTGGCTGCTATGAAACCATCTTTTTCTCCCAGTTCAGTTGATCTGCAGTTGAAAGGGATTCTTTAAAAATAATGTTTTGATTACCAGCAATTGAAATGAACCAAACATCAAAGTCCTACCATTAAGATAAGGAGCAAATTATACTAAAATGTATGTGTCCACCCTCATTTTGTGCTTACCTTTTAGGGCACCATCTGATTAAGCAGCTACATTTTCGGCGAAGCTGTTGTCTCCAGGCAGTTGAAATGTCCTGTTTTCAAAAAAAAATTGCTTGCAATAAAACACGAAGTGAACTTGTCGTATATGATCTGTGCAGTGTGCCAGCTAGGGGGAAAGGGACTCGGCTTTGCTTATTCGCAAGCACTTCATCAGATCCCGGACTGGTGGGTTATAAAAAGGCTGATAGCTGCACAGCTGGGCTTGGGGCATGCAGCGTTCTGGCAGAATGGCATCTCCTGAGTTTTTTGTGCATGAGGACTGTGGGAGGGAAACTGAGGCAGCTTGAGATTCCCAAGTACTTGGAATCACAGGTATGAGAGATGGAACAGACCTGTTCAGTCGCCGGGATCATCCCTCTTCCACTGGAGAGGTGGCCCCTTGTTGTATAGCAGGGGTGGGCAAACTTTTTGGCCGGAGGGGCACATCGGGGTTCCGAAACTGTATGGAGGGCTGCTATACTGTATTAAATTGATCCCTGTAGGAACATGCTACTTATGGAGTGCTACTTGCAGCTGCCAGTCCTGGTGCTCTGAATGGCATGGTAAGGGGGCGGGAGTGGGGGGGTTGGGTAAGGGGCGGGGGGCAGTCAGGACAGGGAGCAGGAGGTGGTTGGATGGGGTGGAGGTTCTGGGGGGAGTGTTCAGGGGATGGGGAACAGGGAGAGTTTGGATAGGGTGTGGGAGTCCCAGGGGACCTGTCAGGGAGTGGGGGTGTGGATAGGGGTCAGGGGACAGGGAGCGGGGGGGTTGGATGGGTCGGGGAGTCTGAGGGGGGAAGTCAGGGGGCGGGAAGTGGGAGGGGGCGGATAGGGGGCGGGGGCCAGGCTGTTTCGGGAGGCGCAGCCTTCCCTATCCAAGTGTAGTGTATTATATTGCTCCCCGTAGAAATATGCTACTTACGGTGTACTACTTACCGCTGCCAGTCCTGGTGCTCTGTAAGTAGCACATTCCTACAGGGAGCAATTTTAATACACTACACCCAGCAGCTCTCACAGCCACGCTGCCCGGCAGGACCTCGCAGCCCCGTCGTCCAGAGTACTGGCAGCATGGCGAGCTGAGGCTGTGGGGGAGAGGGGACAGCACGGGTGGGGCCGATCCTTCCCGGCCGGGAGCTCAAGGGCCAGGCAGGACGGTCCCGTGGGTTGGATGTGGCCTGTGGGCCGTAGTTTGTCCACCTCTGTTGTATAGTGTCTGCTGTTTTGTTGCGCTCACTTGCAAATGTCTCGATCACTGGAAGACCATTCCACGGTGGAATAGAACACACCAGTAGGGAATGCTCTGCTAGAGGTCTAGGTCTCCCTAGACTCACTGTAAAAAGGCGTTAAAAATGAAACTTAAGAAAGGGAATGATAAAGGCTGTTCCTCTATTGGGAAAATGATGGGTAATTTTTGATGCAAGATGAGCCCATAGCCTCTGGCTGTCCACCCCTTGTCCCCACCTTGCATCTACGTTACTTCTCTTAGGAGCTAATTTTGATGCCAATGAGGAGCTGTGGGTGCCTTGAACCCCTCCGGATCAGGCTGGGTAAGGGTCCTTGCTCCACATGGGAAAGTGCCTGGGAGAGCAGAAGCATAACAGGGGTTGTCTGCGACCCGGCATTATCTGGGTTTGGAGGAAAGTGCTTTGCTTTGAAGGTCCAAAGCCTGGAGCAGATTGCGGAGTTGCTTCCAAACTTCCCTTTCTCTCTCATGGCTGGAGATCAGGCAGCCCAGACCCTGCCAGCTGGAAACAGGGAAAGAAAAGAATGAAACATGCAAGCAACCACATACGGTTAGAACAGCAATCAAACTAAGCAACAAGAATGGTCGCTTGCATGCAGTTATTGGTTTAGCATACAGGTTATCTTGAGGTCGGGAGCTAATGGGGGCTTTTATTTGAGACAATGTGGAAGATGACTTTGCAGACAGAAAGCTTTCAAAAATTAAGAAGCTTTTTCCTTGGAACCCTCTGGGTTTCTGTGATGCTCATGGCTTTCTTGAAGATTGAATTCAGCCTCCTCACGCTTGCTCTCTCTTGCTCACTCTCTTTTTTTTTGAAGGCAGTTTGATTGTTGTATCTAAATGAGCCTGACAAGCGCAGGTTATTCAGGGTCAGAGGATTTACCAGGAAGTGGGGGTGGGAGGAGTGCTTGCAGGGCTTCAGAAAAAAAATAATGCACTGAAAACAGAAACATAAAAAGACCTTGAGAATGCCAGAGCTGTCTGTCATCAGCTAGCTCCCACCAACAAACAGCGGATGTGCAAATTAATCTAACCCTCCTTGGTGGCTAGGGATGGCTTTAGAAGGATTTCAGATAGGCCTTATGCACCTTTCTATGCTCCTGCATGGAGACACTTATTTTAATGAGGCTGTTTGGCTCTTTATCGTGTCTTTTTTTTTTTTTAAATAATTTTTTGCGTGTGATTTGTTCTTCCATTTCGATCCTTTGCAGAACCCCAAACACTTTAGGGGGTGTGTGTTGCAGCTGTAACCGTTTTTGTTGGGTTATCTGAACTGATTGTGTATTTGGGTGCAGTGGAAGGCACTGCTCCAGAAACAAACAGTTTTAAATGGAGAGCTACGTTTTCAGTGCATGTGGTTGGCTGAAGGAAGGTAAAAATGTCATGTATTTTGAGGGGGGCTGACCATGTTGTTTTAACTTCTAGGCCCTTACCCCACTAGTTCCACCAGCAATCAGCATAAAATATGGTGCCATCAGTGACCACCCATTCAAGCCTGTTAGCTTCAGCGGGCTTTCAAATCTAAATTAGAGCAGAATTGGGCCCGGTATTTCCAACCGGATGCAAAATTAGAATCTGACCAAATGCATTTTTTAACAGAAGGCGGGAGGGCGGAGAGCACACTGTAGTCTTGCTAGTTTTATGCTGGGGTCTAAGTTGAGGCTCTTGATGTCCCATGTGGATCCTCTCCTATCTCCAGGGCGTATGCCATGGACACCATACGCTCTCCAAGGTTTTAAGTAGGTGGAATTGGAATTCTTCTTGTTCTTGGCTGCCACCTGTTGTAATCCCTGTTCCCAGTCCCTCTCCCTCCTGGCTAGCAGCCACACACATCCCTGCACCTGAGTCCTGCATGCATCCTATAATTAATGGAGCAAATGAACTGGAAGTACAGTTAGTGTTGTGGGGAATGGACTACCACTAAAATCTGCCGTGGACAGGATCACTGAAAGTTTGGATGTTAGCTGCAGTGAAATAATAAATAGGGCAGTTTCAGTATCCTGGCCAGGGCAACAATCCAAAGCACTGGAGAGAGGGCGTGTGATTCTGCGCAACAGCTGCTGGTTTTGGAGTGACAAATATGTACATTGATACATTTCTGGGCCTGGTTGATCCTTCATGTTGTTTTCCCCGTCCATTTCCATGGAGATGTTACTGCTAGCAGGGAACTGTTTCTTTAGGCCTTTAGCCCACATGGTCCAGTGTGGCACTGAGGGGAAAACCCTGAGCGTGGCTTGAGGAAGATCAAGAGGAACCGTTCCCTCTGCACTTCGCTGCGAAGCTGTGAGTGATCGCAGGGATGTGGCAGCCTGCTTCTGGTTCTGTAATGACTGGCAGGTCTGCTTCTGCTCCGGGAGCTGGGCTGTCCAGTGCTGCTTCCATTGTGCAAATCTGGTGTGGTTGGAGTCTCTCACTAGGTTATTGCAGAGGATTAAGCAGTGTGCAATATTAGCCGTTATTCATGTGTTGAGGTTGCAGTAAGGGTTTGATGGGGTGTGTGAGTGAGTGAGTGGCGAGGGGGAGGACAGTTTTCGTTGTAGAAAAGGGATCTTGAATACTATCCAAGAGCCTTTGCTCTGCATACAACACTCTCTTTGTCCTCAGTGGACCTGTATACTACCTTCAGTCTCCATATAGAAATCCATAGAATCATAGAATATCAGGGTTGGAAGGGACCTCAGGAGGTCATCTAGTCCAACCCCCTGCTCAAAGCAGGAACAATCCCCAATTAAATCATCCCAGCCAGGGCTTTGTCAAGCCTGACCTTAAAAACTTCTAAGGAAGGAGATCCAGTTAAAGTCCCTGGGTTATGGGCTGCCCTTATCCCCTATGAGACAGCCCCACTGCTAGCCTATGCTGCCTGTAGTCCGTGTCATGAACTCCCATTGTTATCCATGATGAGTGTGTCATAAATGGTTAGATAGCCCAATCTCCATGTTGCATGACTATTGCTGTTAGCAGACCAGTTGTTGCCCAAGACCTGCACATGGAATAGGATCGCAGGCAAGGAGCATAACCCTTTCGTTTGAAACATAACTCTTCGGTGGCACACTGAAAATTGCCATGCTCTCTGAGGACCCATGTGCTGTCATAGCAGAAAGAAAGCTCCAGACAGTTTGTTTATACATTTTAACAATTAATGTAGTTTCTTTCTCCCAACAGTTAGGTTTCGGGGGAAATTGATCAAGAGGGTGTTAAGACCTGGGGTTTCCCAAATGGTGGCTGCTGCTACTGTTGATTAGTTTGGAAAGATTATGTCTCCTTCATTTGTGTCTCAAAAGAGTTAATTTCCACCAGCAAAACTGAAAATGTTGCTAATTCCTTCTTCCCACACCACCTTTTTTTCAAGACATCAGTTTGCAAAACTCTGTAGAATTTCCAGAAGCCACAAAGCAATATCCAAGTCATCATGAAAGAAGATCTGGTCAGCCTGCAGGCTGTTGGAAGGAGTGTTTCAAATGATCCACGAATGATTTCAAAGTCAAGACAATCCAGACAAGCCTGCCTGCTTTCTTTTGGAATAACCACTGCACACTGATTTATCTTCCAGCTTATGCAGTATCCTGTTTGGTCCCTTTCCCCCACCTCTCCGCCCTCTGTCTTAGGTGAGCTGAAGTCGTTGTGCACAGTAGTGTCCTGAACATGGTTATAGTAGTTAGAACCATCGGACACGTTTGTTTCCTGGTTTTTTTTTTTCCTCTCATGAATGGGGAGTGTGGTTCAGCCAGCATCTCCATTGAAGTGGTGGCCCAGTGGTTAGGGCACTAGTCTAGATCTTGGGAGACCAGCCTTCAATTCCCTGCTCTGCCCTGGACTTCATGCGTGACTTTAGGCAAGTCATCTAGCCTCCCTGAGCCTGAGGTCCCATCTGCAAAACGGGGTAACAGCGCTGCCCTGCCTCCCAGAGATGTGCGTTCGAGGTTGTGAGGCGCTTAACCCTCATTACTGTAGCATCTACATAGGTAGATACATTTGGGGCAGGTGTTCCAGTTGGAATGCTTTGAGGATAATGACTGCCCCACAGCACCCTGGTTTTAAAGGGGGGTTCTAGATAAGAAGTTTAAGTTGGGGAATGAGGGAGAACATGTTTTGAAATTTGTGGCCTGCTCTTGTTTCTAATTTGAGTGCGTGCCTTTTGGTGCTCTAATTGAATGGCGTTTCAAAAGCAGGCAAAAGACTTGCGCTTTAGAAAGCACCAAATGGGGGCTTTTCGTGTTTTCGTTTGTCATGACAAGTTTTATCAGCAACTTGTGAGCTAATAAGGTGTCAGTGCGGCTATTTGGTGGTCTTACACTGAATGGAACCCCTGGCAAGGAGATGCTACTTTTAGGTTGTACAGTCTGGCTGGGGGGGGGACATTCCTACTAGCATGTTGTGTTCTGGAAAGCTGCATTGACTGCCAGGAATTGTAGAGTGGAGAAGCAGATGAGTGGGATGGAGGGAAAGGGAATGAAATCGCAAGAGGAGAAAACGGGGAATATAACAGCTCCATGGAGAAAGAGCCTACTGCTTTGAGCTATCAGCAAATAGAGGAGAGAGTTGTTTTTGTTTTGTTTTGTTTTTTTTCCCCAAAGGAAGAGAAAAGAGATCCAGAGAGAGAAGGAATGGAGAATGAGCAAAAAGTAGAATTTAAAAAACCAAAACCAACCAAGAAAACGAAGAGACGTATAGCTTCGGGGCCAGGCTGTGTTTGGTCATCTGAGTCCCAATGTTTTATCCTCATTCTCTGGCAGGAGGCAAGGAATTGCAGTACATTTTGGGTTGATAGGTGCAAGTTGTATCACTTCTCCCATGTGTCTTTGCGCATGGTGCTGCATGCCTCGCTGTTGCATTGGGGCCATCACCTACATTCTGAGTGGAGAGGTCACAAGAGAAGCTCCGGAATGATAAAGATAGTCATTAGAAGATCATCTCTTTGTCATGGTAGCACTTGGAAGGTTTTCTGGTGGGGGTTTCCTCGTGCTGTGTGCCTTTTAAAGATTGCAAAACAAACTGACACGTGCTTGTTAAACCCTAAAGGTATTTGCTTATGAAAGGCGCAATCTTGACACACAATGCAATTTACTGTAGTAACTTTCTGAGCAATTAATCCGCCTACATTCTGACAGGTCTCCAGTGGCTACTTTGATGGTTCGTCAAAGGGCACAGAGAGATTCATGGATTTTAATCCTTTATGCTAATTTTTCAGGTTGTTTTGTGCTGTCAGAACCAACCACTACCATTAGTGAAGTGAAACACGCCAGACACTGTCAGTGAACTTTTGGAAATTGTATTGGCCAACGCTGTGTTTAGTGGTGAAGCTGGAAAGGCAGGTCTCAAAGATCTTAACTCATGGGTAGTAGTACATCTCTGTGAGCTTCCCCTTCACTTCAGGCAGTATAACAAGACTTGTAAGGCTAGTGATAATTGGGAGGAAGGCTGACTTGAGCAGGAGATAGAAGGAGACAATCTGGAAGCGGGAGAGCTTTCTTACAGGGTTAGAGCTGGGGAGATATTGGGCCTGACAAAAATCTCCCCATAGACCATGGGCGCTAAAATGGGAGGTCAGGCACAGATGTCAGGGAATCATGACTACTCTGCCCTTCGCACAGTGCTGTATGGAGGGATGTCCTGGCTAGATTGGTGGTGTGGATCCGGTATGGAAAAGGGAACCAGAGTATAGGAAAGATTGAACACCACTGCATTAGACACCAGGGCTGAAATATGCCTGCCTCTTTGAGGTTTGCAATGCTCTCCTAGCAATCATGTAATTGGCTTGGCAGGGTCTTCCTGGTTGGGCATGACGTAAACCATATATAATTGCTGTTAATGCAAAATTGAGATTGACATTTTTACTGGGCAAATCCACCTCTCGAACTAGGAATCTGGGCATTATTTATTCCTTTTAATAAGTTTCTTCAAAAGGGGACTGTCCTGTTTATGGGCCTGCCTATCCGTCCATTCGCTGTGTATGCTTATATTTTGTATAGCTTCCCTAGTGAAGTGCCAAAAGCAACATCATATGGGACCTTTAAAAATAGGATGAGCCAGTAATTGAGGGAATGTGCCTTTGTGAGAAGCCCTGTAGTGTCTGGGAGATGGACTGGAAGATCTAATGGGATCATTCCGTCTCAAACTTCCTTGGTTTTATGTATCAGATAATGTAGAGTTGGGCCAGCGACATATGTCTAACTGACATTTCTGAGTTCCAAACAGAGCCACGTGCTCCACTGGCTAGTATTGCTAGAGACTAAGCAACTCAGGGGATTTTATCTCTGGAGAGCTGGGCCATATCAGAATTGGGAATGCCGAAGTAAAGTTGGACCTAAAGAGACTCCAGTAGGTGTTTTCTTCACATGAAATCACCTGTCAAGTCATGCCTTGGTTCAGGAGAGGCCCAGGTCTGGAATAGCCGGGGTGTAGTTGAAGCAGGGGACCTAAAGTGCTGGATAAATTCTATGCAAACTTGTCCATGTCGCCTAAAAAGGACTGGACTTGACCAAGATCATCTAGAATAGAAAAAGAAAACCAAGGGTAACGCCACACTATCGCTTAGTGGCGGGAAACCATGAACCCTGGCGCCATGGGCTAATATCCCCGGGTACTATTCCAGGCATAACAAGAAATAGTAGCTAGTAGACGCCACCGTTTCCCCCTTTTGATATTTGTCTCATTTAAGCTTTTGTGAAGGAGATGCTGAACTTGGAAATAATTCTGTTTTTCTTGGCTCCTCTGGAGGGAATGCCTAGAATTCCTTTTTTTTTCCCCCTCCCCCTGGTTTTCCATAGAGTTACCGTACAAACATGTTATTTTACCTCTTGACATCCCAAGATGTTGGGCTTTGACATTTCCTGACATTTCTTCTAATCTGTAGTCCCAGTTGCAATTGAAGCATTGGCTTTCATTGCTGATTTCTTTGTTCTTTCTTACAGTTGTGGGGGGAAGTCTTCAACATGAGATCATTGTCCAACTCCTCTTGATTTTTAAAGGCTGCCTAACTGCACCCATTTTGAAAATCGGTGGAACTTATCTAGTCCCATCACTACAGTATCTGGGGCCAGGTCTACGCTAAAAAGTTGGGTTGACCAAGCTACGTTGCATGGGGGGGGTGAAAACTCCACACCCGTGAACGACATAGTTAAGCTGATGTAATCCCCCGGCGTAGACAGCGCTACGTCGACAGAAGAACTCTTCTGTCAACCTGGCTGCCCCCTCTTGGAGAGGTGGATTAACCACAGCGACGGGCGAACCCCTTCTGTCGCTGTAGGGAGCGTTTACACTGAAGCACTACAGTGGCACAGCTGTCCCTCTGCGGCTGTACCGGTTTGAGTGTAGACATAGCCTGAAAGCATCACGGTTTTTAATATGTTTAGAAGGGATGCATGAACATTTTCTTTTGAAATTGGCTTTTGGCAGAAAATTGGGTGTTTGTCTGATTTCCATGGACAATTTTGCTTTTTTGATTCAACAAAAAAAATCCCAACAAAACAAACCCTGGAAATATTTTGGCAGAAACCCCAAATAGTATGATTTGCATGTGCTGCTGCAGTGCATCCTGGGAGTTGTAGTTTGGTTTCCTCCTGTTCCGGTTCTCTTTTGTGGGCTGGGCTCCCTGGCTGGACTTCATTCTACCATGGCTGGGGACTCTCATGGTGCATTGCCTTCCTTTGCCATTTTTGCCAAAAAATTTAAGTGTTCTGTGGGGAGAGAGAACCTGCTTTTTGGCCAGCTCTTTCATTTAGCCTCAGAACCCTGCTGTGAGGAACAGCCATATTTGTTATTGCCATTATACAGATGGGGCGGGGCCACTGAGGCACAGAGAGACTAAGTGATGTGCCCAAGGTGTCACAGCGAGTCTTTTGAGCTGGGAAGGGAACCTAGGTCTTCTGAATCCTGGGCTAGTGCTGTAACCACTGGATCATTCTTTCTTCCCTCTGAAACACGTATCTGCAGGGTTTACCAAAACCATACAGTGAGTGGCTTGGGAATCAAACCAGGGTAGAAACTTCTCAGTTTTTTTTCAGGTGAAAAATACTTAAAATATGGTCTGAAGTCCTAGTAGTTTCCTTCCTTCTGGCATAACGATGTTCCAGTATTACCATGGTTTTCATGAAAGTGGTGGGACATTACGAAGCATTGATCAGATAATTAGATTATTAATCTTTGCTCCCCCCCACCCCTCCCGGTGGTCAGGCATCTATCTGCAGATAAATAGCAGTTGAAATATAGCAGCTGAAATATTTCATTGTTTGAATAAGAGCCTTTGTGGCACAGAGCAGGAGGGCTCCTTAGTTAATTAAATCAGGGACATACAGTACTGTACTCTCCAAGGGCCAAGGAACAAAAGGGATGTGTACACAATAAGTAACAAACTGTCCTTTCTACTTCTTTTTGCTCAGTTCTTGGGAGCCACGTTTAAAGGGTCATGGTCAAGATGATGATGTATTTTCTCTTTACTGTTACCAACACCGTAGGTTACTAAAGTTGAAAGCATTTTAGAAATTTAATTTTCTTTTAAACTTTTCTACTCCTTGGATTTGACTTCAGCGGACCCACTTACATGCTTAAAGTTAAGCACGTGTTTGGCTGGATTGGGGACAGTGCTCATCATGTTGTAGGATTGAGCCCTTTGTCTGCCTGTTGCTGTTTCACACCGGTATACCTGCATCCACACTACACAGGGTTGTGCCGCTTTAACTATAGAGGTGTAACGAAAATGGTAAAACTTTCTAGCGTAGACAGGGCCTCAGGCTGGACAATGAAATGAGCTTGATTAGTTTTAGTTTCTCATAATGTGAAACTCTTTAGGGAAGGGACTGTATTTTTGTTCTGTGTTTGTACAGCGCCTAGCGCAATGGGTCCGTGACTGAGACTCTTTGATGCCATGATAATACTACTACTAATAATAATGTGCCTTTTTGGAAGGTCTGCTTTAACCAAACACAAGTTATTGGGTTCAAAGCAGGGGCAACTGGGTGAAATGACCTGTGAGAGACAGGACGTCCGACTAGAGGATCTAATGGTTCCTTAAACTCTGTGGGTCTGTTGTGCTGAAGGTTGATAACTCTCTGCAGAACTGGATTGAAATTAAGTAATCTTACATTACAAACATTTTTCATCACACCAGGTTTTCATGTATAAAGCCCCTTTGCTGCTTCCCAAACCCCCCACTTGAGAATTTTGGCCTAACCACGTGACTGTGTTGCTGTACTGTGGGAGGATGGCTGTTTAACACTTCTGCTGCTGGCCCTGCAGAGGCAGGCCAGCATCCTTTCGCAGACGATCAGATGTTCCCTTGAATAGCATCAGAAAGATGTAAGATGCCTAGTAAATGGGCTGCACTTGAAGAGGCCTTTCCAAGTCCCTTCCACCAGAAGCCGCGGTGAAGTGATTGATGGGAATGTGGACTGAGTGAATGAGGCTACGACTGTAGGTCCAGAGCAAAGACCTGCCTCAGCACAGTGACAGTCCACTTCTAGCCATATTTCTTTTGTGTGTGGCGGGAAGGAGAGAGGGAATGGAATAGCTCAGGGGAAATGGTGAAAGATGACCGCGCCTTTCAGCTCTAGGTCACTGGACCAAACCCAGCCCAGATCACTTGTGCCCACAGTGAAATGAGTTTGTGGTCTGAGTCCGTTGACTAGAGTGGACGTGTGACTATGTTACAAGCTGCCACCCTCACCGTTGTGGTGCCCTTTTGAGCAGTCCAAGCAGAGGGGCCCACGGCTGACTGAATAGGCCACATGAACCTCAGCACATGTTGGGTTGAGATGGTCTATTGGTAAAGCAGCTCAGGGAACCTCGCACTGCTTCCCCTTACATGGTGGATAGAGAGCTCAGAGCTCCCCAGGGAATTCAATCTGGCACCTGGTGTTCTTAAAGGAATATCACCCATAATTTGCAGAGATGTAAATGCAAGTGATCACGGTCCTCTGAATATTTGATATCCGCAGAACAACTCTCTTTCTATGTTTGTTGCAGGATGTGGGTCTCTTAGAGTATCAGCATCATCCCAGGGATTACACTTCCCACCTACCACCTGGATCTATTTTGCAGCCACAGCGGAGGAGGCCTTCCTTGCTGTCTGAATTCCAGCCAGGGAATGAAAGGTAAGGAGGTGGGCATTCTACCCACAGAGTCTCCTTCTGGGTGTCTGTGTGTGTCTGTGTTCCTCATTCCTTCATGTTCGCACAGCGCTTGGAAGGTGACGAGTGCTCTGTAAGACCTAAGCGCTATTATTATGAGCTCCATGTGTTTTAATGGGGTTTATTGTACTTGATGATGCAAAAGCTCTTCTGATTTCTCCAGTATAATCCAATCCCCATAATGATCCCTACATGCCAAATGTTCGCAAGAAAGGGCCTTGTGCGTCTGGGGCTGTCCTTCCCATTTCCAGTGGATGGCACTGCTAAGTGGGAGGGCACTGGGCCTGCGGGTATGTGCTTTTTTTGGTTCTCCATGGGTGCTAAAGCCAGAGGAAACATCTGACAGCCTGAGCTAGAGAACACTAGAATAACAGGCTGTGTGCTCTCTATCTCTATTCCCTGGGCCAGACTCTGAGCTCAGTTGCACTAGTGCAAATGTGTAATTACTGATTTATGACTTGTCCCTTTTTCTTAACCCCTTTACTGTCTGCTGTGTAACTTTAAACAAGAACGCTTCCATGAAGCTGTACATTGGCTCGATTAGCTCTGTGGGCTTCTCTGAGTGGGAAGTGAATGCAGTGTTTTTGGTTTTGGTTTTAACTCTAAAAGGCAAAAGGGAGGAGTTAGAGGAACCAGAATGGTCGGTTTCCATTGTTCACCTCCACTTCTTCTTTTGTTGCTCTCCTCCTGTTTTTTTTCTTTTAATTTCTCCTTTTACACTTGCATCTTCCACTCATTTCATTCTTGCCAGGTCCCACTGCCTTCCCGTCATACTCACCGATAACCCCAGGGAGAGCGTGCAGGGTGTTTTTATGTGCGGCTCAGCCAAACACAGTGTGGCTAACAGTTTTGTAGATGCACTAACCACAGGAGCTAACCAGTTAAAAAGGCCAGCACTCTTGCTCTCGGTTTCACTGCAAAACACCACGCTCTCCATGTTACAGTTTCTCTTCTGCATTTGACACCGAGTGGTCTTGGAAAAAAATAGCCTGGAAGTGAAATACATACTGTAGAACAGTAGACTTATGCAAGTCCGTGTAAAAAGAAAAGGAGTACTTGTGGCACCTTAGAGACTAACCAATTTATTTGAGCATGAGCTTTCGTGAGCTACAGCTCACTTCATCAGATGCATGCCGTGGAAACTGCAGCAGACTTTATATATACACAGAGAATATGAAAAAATACCTCCTCCCACCCCATTGTCCAGCTGGTAATAGCTTATCTAAAGTGATAATCAGGTGGGCCATTTCCAGCACAAATCCAGGTTTTCTCACCCTCCACCCCCCCACACAAATTCACTCTCCTGCTGGTGATAGCCCATCCAAAGTGACAACTCTTTACACAATGTGCATGATAATAAAGTTGGGCCATTTCCTGCACAAATCCAGGTTCTCTCACCCCCCTCCCAAAGACCACACAAACAAACTCACTATCCTGCTGGTAATAGCTCATCCAAAGTGACCATTCTCCCTACAATGTGCATAATTAAGGTGGGCCATTTCCAGCACAAATCCAGGTTTTCTCACATCCCCCCCCCCACCCCCCCCACCCCCATACACACACAAACTCACTCTCCTGCTGGTAATAGCTCATCAAGTCAGTGTTTGACTCTTGCTACTGGGTATGGCTAAGAGCAGTCCTGAATCACTGAGCCCTCAGTTATGGCTGGATGAAAAATACATTTCTCCTTTTTCCAAAATCATAATAGTTAGAGAGAGGGAAAGATATATTAGGTCATCAGGTTCGTTCCACGATAAGTGCATGCACCTTATGATGGATTGCTCCAGATTTTGGCCAGAAATGCCAAAATACCCTCTTTTTCCCAACACCGTGGGTTCTTACCGATGCAGTCGCGTCAAACAAGCGAGAATCTGGCCAAAAAAAAAAAAAAATACAGATTTTGAAATTGCTCTTTGCACCTGGTAGCATGGTGAAGTATGTCCTGGCGAGGTGGATTGAGTGCAGGCCTCAGGCACTTGTGCAAAGAGGTAGTGTCAGTGTTGATGACGACTAATCCACCTCTCTGCCTGACGCGTTCTTTTGACCTGCTCCGATTTCTCAGTGGTAACTCCTCCATAGTGCAGCACCTGAGAACAAAGTTGGAAGTGGGCCAAATCAGAACCGTTTATCTGAATCCTCCTACGTAAATGGGACCTTGACAGAAACAGCCCCTGACTTCAGTTTTTACAATTATGAGTGTGCTGGTGAGATTTGGCAAAATCTGGAACGGGACCTACCCTTTTTTGGGCATTTGCCCAGTAAGAATTTGTTTCAAGGTACTGAATGTATTCTTTTCACATTCATTTCTTGTTTCCCTGTATAACAAAATACCAGATGGAATACAAAAGCAGCCTGCTTATATTACTGACTGATTTTTTTCACATGAGCAGTTCTTAGAACACCAAATGCAAAAGGGTCTCAGAAACATCTGCCTCGTATATGCTGTGTGATTTATACAGTAGAGCCTATCCTGCGTAGTGTGGTCGTGGACTCATAGACTTTAAGGTCAGAAGGGACTATCATGATCATCTAGTCTGACCTCCTGCGTTCTGGCTGAGTTACTGAAGTCCTCAAATCGTAATTTAAAGACTTCAAGTTACAGAGAATTGACACTAGTTTAAACCTGCAAGTGACTCGGGCCCCATCCTGCAGAAGAAGGTGAACCCCCCCCCCCCCCGGGGTCTTTGCCAGTCTGACCAAGAATAGTATGTGTTTAACCCTTCAAGCACTGATTAAAGAAAAGATGAAGGACAGCCTGGGTCCTCTGCTCAGTGGAGAAGGTGAGCTGGTAACAGAGGATGATAGGAAGGCGGAGCTGCTCAGCGCCTACTTTGCTTCGGTCTTCTCACAAAAAATAAAGTGACTGGATGACAGCGAAGTTACTGTAGACAAGGGGAAAGGGCTGCAGATTGGGATAAGCAAAGAACATGTCGGGGATCTTCTGACCAATTTGAATGAATTCAGATCAGCTGTGTTCACCCCAGGGTACTGAAGGAATTAGCTGAAAACATCTCGGAGCCACTGACAATGATGTTTGCAAACTCATGGATAACAGGAGAGGGCCTGAAAGACTGGAGTAGGGCTAACGTGGTGCCCATCTTTAAAAAGGAGGAGCCGGGGAACTACAGACCAGTCAGCCTGTCCTAGATACCTGGGAAGCTACTAGAGCAATGTCTAAAACATTCAATTTGTGACTACCTGGAGGATGGAGGGGTGATCACAAGAAGCCAGCATGGATTTACCAAGAACAAATCATGCCAAACCAGCTTGATCTCCTTTGACAAGGTAACTGGTTTGGTGGTTAGGGGGAATGCGGTGGACATAATATACCTGGACTTTAACAAGGCTTTTGACACAGTTCCACATGACATTCTGATAAGTAGCTGGAGAAATGCAGGCTCAGTGGAACTGCCATTAAGTGGATACATAACTGGTTAGACAACCACAAACAAAGAATAACTATTAATGGAATGTCAGATTGGAGGGAGGTCTCAAGTGGGGTTCCACGGGGATCTGTTCTGGGTTCGGTGTTGTTTAATATCTTTATTAATAACCTGGATGTAGGAAGAGAGAGCATCCTGATCAAATTTGCAGATGACACAAAGCGAGGGAGGTTGCCTGCACTTTGGAGAATAGAGTAAGATTCAGATGGATCTTGATAAATTGGAGAACTAGACTATAGACAACAAAATGAAATTCAACAAAGACAAATGTAAGGTGCTACACTTAGAGAAGAAAAACCAAATGCACAAATACAGAATGGAGGATAACTGGCTTGGCAGCAGCACGGCTGAAAATGATCTGGGAGTTGTGGTGGATCAGAACCTCAACATGAGTCAGCAACGTGATGCTGTTGCAAAAAAAAACAAACGCAGTTTTGGGTTGCATTAACAGAGGCATAGCATGCGAATCACGGGAGGTGGTTGTATCGCTTGGGACTGGTTAGGGCTCAGCTAGAGTACTGTGTCCAGTTTGGTCACCAATGTGTAGAAAGGTTGGGGAGAAACTTGAAAGGCTCCAGAGGCAAGCAACAAAGATGATCAAAGGGATGGAATGCAAGCCATACTAGGAAAGGTGAAGGAACTGGGTATGTTTGGTTTGGAAAAGAGGAGATTGAGGGGGGACATGATTGCAATCTTCAAATACTTGAAAGACTGCTGTAAAGATGGAGGAAAAATTATTCTTGCTTGCCGCAGAGAGCAGGACAAGAGGCAGTGGGTTCAAACTACAGCACAGCAGATTTAGATTAAATTTCAGGAAAAACTTCCTAAGACCCATAGGACAATGGAACATAGGACTGCCTAGGGAAGTTGTGGAATCTCCTTTGCTGGAGATTTTTAAAAAGGGACTGGATAGCCATCTGTCTTGGATGGTTTAGACACAACAAATGCTGCATCTTGGCCAGGAGAGGGGGGGTTAGACTAGATGACCCTTGCAGTCCCTTCTTACCCTACGATTATTTTCAGACTGTCAGCCACATGAATGCTTTGGAGTTGTACAGCATGTAATGTCAGTTCTGGATGCATCTAGACAGGCATTCCATAAACAAAACCATATTTGAAAACTGGTCCCCTCTCTCTTTCTACCTGTTCCCCATAGTGCCCAAGGAGTTAACCTTATGAAAAGGTTGCATTTGCTAAGATGAAGCTGCAAATAAAAGAGCCCTGAACTTAGGGAGGGTTGTGTTTTGGTGGCTCCTACAGTGGGAGAGGGTAAAAGGACAGGACGGGCCAGGTCCTGCGAGATTTCTAGCTCCCACAGGGCTTCTGGCGTAGGCTTGATTTGGAGCCATGATAATAAGCATGTGCTCAGAGCCACTTCCTGTTTGCTGATTTCCAGCAGTCAACTCATCCTCCCTCCCTATCTAGGTTGCTGTGGGCTGTGCTCGTCACCGCTTTGGGGGTGGGAAGGAATTTCCCCCCATAACAGTAGAGTGGGTCTTGCCTTTTGCGCCTTCCTCGCAGCGAAACCTAGGGGTTGGGTTTTGGGCAGCCGGAGGGCTGGGATTCTCCCCCTCCTGGGGGGCACAGTGTGGACCTATGTTAGGTCGGCAGGTGCCCAGTGTGGGGACTTGCTGATTTAGGCTGCAGATCCAAAAAAGGATAATATAGTGGGTATCCCAAGGGCATCTCCTTATGAGATAGGGGCATCATGTCTAAGTCCTTAGGGGCAAATGCAAACCAGGACTGGGGCACTACCTGGGGGGGACTGCCCTGCCAATGCATTTGATGATGTTGCTGGCTGGGGGTTGAGGTCCCCTCTTGCCTCAACACCCAAAAGGGAAGGGATGCTGGCAAGTGAGTGGAGGTCCCCAGAGACCCTCCCTGTGTGATGTTTGGGAGCCCTCGAGAATTGGCAAAAGATCTGTGGGGTGTGAGTGACAGCTCTGGGCTGTCCCCTGATTGGCAGCTTTGGATGTGATTTGTCTAAGAAAGCTGTGGCCTGGTTCAAACCGATGTCACGTGTCCTTGCCGCCTTCCACGCCGTGAGTGCACCAATGCTATTAAGCTCAGGAGGGACTTGAGCCCAGAGCTTGTGGACGTGGGGCCAGATTGTCAAAGGTATGTAGCATGCCTAGTGACCTCTCCCCCCGCCCCCCCCCCGCCCCCGAAAAAAAAGCCCCTGGGTGCCTAATTGCCATTGAAATCTATCAAACAATTGATTTCAGTGGGAGTTGGGTTTCTAGGCCCTTGTGAATATCCCACTAGGTACCAATCTGCATTGTTAGGTGCTTAAATACATTCAAAAATCAGGCCCATGAGACCAGGCTCCCCTCTCTTGTTGGTGTGACGTTCTTCTCTAAAACAGTATCCCAGTGAAACCGCTGTAGACCTAACCCTTTGGGCGCCTTGCTGCTGGATCCCGAGTTGTTTGGCGTGCTCATCTGGAGTGTCCTCTCCACTTGCCCGCCTGGAAGACTGCCTGGCTCCTGGAATCTGGTTGGAATGTTTATTAAAACAACTTTTTAGCTCGAGGCAGCTGCACATAATACAATAAATACATACACATTTTAAATAGAGACAACTCCCCAAAAGAGACACAGTTTAAAAGCACACACGAAAAACAAAAGATTAACCCTTCCCTGAAATCAATGGCACCTTTGAAATCGCCACCTCTAAAAAGATACAGTAGGACCTCAGAGTTACGAACTGACCAGTTGACCCCACACCTCATTTGGAGCAGAAGTACACTGCCTGATTGTGTACTTCTGGTTCCAAATGAGGTGTGGGGTCAACTGGTCCGTTCGTAACTCTGGGGTCCTACTGTATCGTTTCAGTTGTAAACTTGAAAGAACCACCCTAATGTTTTGTTCAGAGTTACGAACAACCTCCATTCCCAGGGTGTTCGTAACTCTGAGGTTCTATTGTATATGAAAATAAGATTAAAATAATCTTTGGAGTCATTTTGATTCGAAAGAGCCTCTCTTTTACATTCTTTAATTACTAGGCGAGGTACCATAGTAAAAGGCAGAGAAATGTCTCTATCGTCTTGCCCTCTGGCTGGAGCAAGGCAGGATGGTAGCCTGTATCTGACACCATGAATAGTTCTGGTTTCCCGGGCACAGAAGCAAACCCCAGTGCTGCAGGGAGAGGAGCCGCTCAGGAGTCCGGGCAGCTGAGTCCCCTGTGGCAGGTTCAAGCCAGGCGCATTTGAAAGCACTTTGGCTTTGTTCCGGTGTTCCGATTGATTGGCTGCAAGCGGAGGCAGCTGGCTCTCGGCACGCAGGGCTTTGAGGGCTGACAAACACAAATCATGTCTGTGAATCGGGGGCGGGAGGATGGGAAGCACAAAAGTGTGCTCTGTCTGAAAGGAAGAGTCTTATCCCGCCTTCCGTGGTGTAATACTCTGCCTGGCACACAGCAGCGGGAGGTGTGAGGTACTTGTTTATGGATTTCTAGGCTGTTGCGCGCTCCTCCCCCTTAGAATATACAGAAAGGAAACAGCCTGTCTGGTTCTGGCTGCTGCGTCTGACGCGCTGTCAGAATCACTTTTTCCCCCCCATGCCCTTAAATAAGTGCGAGCGAGTCTGGTACAAGTGGAAGGTGCCAGACTGACGGCCCTGGAGACTGAGGGCCTGTGTTTATTCGCAGAACAGATGCAGCCTAGGCGGACTGCCCTGCACTGCCTGGCCAGCGTGCTGAGCACCTGACCTGGAGCACCTCCAGTTTCGCACCCTTCCAACGCTGGCCGCTCTGGGACCGCCGGTTGGGGCAGTTGGATTGGTGCTGTTGATGCCGCTCCGCTGGAAAAGGGTTGATGCAACTTACTTTACATAGAGGGAACGTGGTGTCTGGGATTTAGGAGACCAAGGTGCTGGTCACCCTGGCCTGACGTTGTTACCTTGGCCAAGTCCCCCTCGCCTCTCCATGCTTTGTACACTGGTGACACCACTGACCTACTCCACAGGAGTGTTGTAATGCTTGTAAAACCCACTGAGATCCCTTGGATGTGTGGAGCATCTTCCGCCTGGGATTGTTCTTGAAAAGGTTATGATTGGGGCCAAGGCAGTGTCTCTCTCTAACCTGTCAATTAGTCTAGCTTCGCTACTGAGGCGTGGCTTTAGGAGCTCCATGGAATGGGAATAGGCTACTGAGCATTTCCTTGGGAGGATACCAGTTTGAAGCCAGCCCATGTTTACAGTGACAGAAAGCTGCGGCTGTTTCGGTGTCCTGGGGTGTGTGGGGAATGGGTTTGGGGTCAGTCCTTTCCCAGAGGACAGCGCAGTTGGGTGCCTGGATTTGTCAGTCGAAGCAGAGGGATCAGGGGTTGAGTGGGCTGTAGAGAGGGAATTCCCCTCTTGCTGCTGGAGGTGGTCATGGCAGGTCAGGGCTTTGGCCTGTTGGCAGGGCAGGGTTGGGGAGGTTTGCCCAGGGTGTAAGGCTGCTTCTGAAAGACACCAAAGATGGGAGGTTTGAAGTCATCGCGCAGAGCAGGGCGAGAGCAGCAGCCCAAGTTTCTCCGTGCTGCCTGACCCCTGTTCTAGTGTGCAGTTGTAGGGGAGCCATAGCTTCTCGCCTGGGGTGGCCAGCTGGTGCCAGTTGCGATGGTGGTGGTGGGCTGTTTGTGAGGTGGACACTGGGCACCCTGTTGAGAGAGGTTAGTTTGATACCGGTTGTGATGAAGAAGGGCTTGCAGGTATGGGTACTCATAAAGGGCGGGCAATAGACTGGGTGGTGGGACTGGAGCTGACTTTCACATGAACCTTTTGGAAGGGTTCCTGCGGACAAGTAGTGGTCAGCACTGCTCGGCCCCAGAGCATCTCTCCAAGGAGGCATCGTGCACTCTTTGGATCTCCACATAATTGGGGTGGCGCTCGCAGGATTTCCCCTGCTGCATTAACAGAGGCTGGGCGAAAAGCTTTCTACAACACTTAATACATCCTGGAGCTGTCACCTTTCTGGCACTGCTCCCGCTGGCTGCCATTGTGGGGGGGGGGGGGGCACATTGTGCCATCCTTTTGACCTTCCCTGCTTCCCATATGTGGCAGCCTGGATCTGCAGAGGTTGCTGCTTGGAGTAGCTGCTGACACTTCCCTTTGCACAAGCAGGGTAATACCCATAGAGAAGGGAACTTCTAGATCAAAACCAAGAGAAGGAACTATCCATGCACTTTGTGGATGGCTAAGAACTGGCAGCTCTCTTGTGATCCTGGCTTGAAGGAAGGAAGCCTTGAACCCTGTTGATGGCATTGCTTTGGGGAAGTCACCTCTGCATTTCATCTCCTTGATATGCTGCTTTCCCTGACAGTTTATTGATTGCAGGCTTTTTCTTGGAAGGAGCTGTAAGACTTCCCCTTAGCTTGTTCAGTTGACTGTGCCAGCTGGAACACAGGAGCTAAGAAAAGTATTTCAGGATTTACTGTTGGTACAAGTCGTACCGTGAATACTTGCAAAGGAATGTCCTGGCAAGATTACAGGGCTCAGCTTATTTATTTTATTTTTTTTTCCAAATTTTTAATCTGCAGGAGAAATGAGAATAATTGGGTTGACTGTAGCATGGCAGGTGGTGTGTGTGTGTGTGTGTGACAGTTTTTAGTCAAATTTTCTTATTAACGCAAGAAAATGTGGCTGTATAATGGTTTCACTGGGAGAAATTGTAGCCGTAATGTACGGGACACGTTTATCTGTGGTAAAGTGAGTCGGTGTTTTCAGGGGAGGTAATTGTATCACCAGTTTGTGAGCCATGCCCTTTCTTTGGAGTTTCTGCACCGAGCAGCAATTCAGGTTTTAAAGAGTTCACCCAGCACTGATGGGCCGTATGCTCCCTTTGATGATAATGATTGTTAGGGTTTGTTAACCAGTTGCCAGGTTTCTGCGGCAGACAGGAGTAGCCACGTGTGCTATAGAATGAGGGACAGCCTAATTACTGTGTTTATTGAATATGATTAATCCCCCTGACTGACCAGCCCAGGGAGTCGTGGGAGTTGGAAACGTGTGGAAAGCTGCCACAATATGTGGCTAAGGAAATAATGTGCAGTTTTTCCATCTTAATCGGTTTTGGGCCAAATGGCACCAAATCTTCCAGAATTAACAGTGCGATCGCTCTGATTTTATTTACTCTGCTTAATTAAGGTCCTGTTTTTAAAGGTGACCCCCCTTTTCAGCTCAAGGCTGTAATGCTGGCTTCACTATGCTCCATCCACAGCCCCTCATGTAGTTTTTTCGCAACATTAAAATTACGTTCTTGGTCTGATTTTTTGTTTTGTTTTGTTTTCTTAAAATTAATGTGGGAAAATAATGGATGAAAGCCACAGCTGGTAACATCTGGATATTGGTTCCCTATGTTAAGATCTGCTCCAACAAGCTTCTTCTCTTCCCATGGAAGCTAGGCTGAGTTAAGGTGCTCAGCACCTCAGAGGATCAGGCCCTTCCAAGGAAGAAGTTTTCAATTTTTATTTTTTGTAAAACAGGCACAGGAACCTTACCTGCTCGCCTTTGTTCTCCCAAGGCCTGGATTCAGATGAAGCTCAGGTCATGATGAAATGAACGTGGCAGTGGCAACTTCCTAATTTACATATCTGTCTCCTTTGGCATTATGGGAGAAGAGTGTTCTGAGGAGCAGTCTTGGGCTTTGCATGACTGGACCAGCGTGGCTTGGTTAGAGTAATGTGAGGAAGCTTTCATTATTCTGCTTGGTTGATATTTTGCTTTCCTCAACACTGAGCTGTTCATGTTTTGGAATGAAAACCCTACATTTCTGGTTTTCATCATTATGAATTTCATCCCCTTGGGCAAACCCATTTGCATTGCCACTTTGTGACACGTAACTTCATTGTGATGCAGTGATGTTTGTATAAGTCACTTCATGATGCAGTTTCCCTGCAATGATGTGCTGACCCAGAGCTCTTTTCTGGGAGGGGAAAATAGTCTTGCAAGGTGTGTAACTGCCCTGGTGAAATTGGGAAGACTCAACAATCTTCAGGATAAATGGTGATTCTAGCACAAATGTGAACTAAGAATTATTTGCTCACACTCCAAATTTTTAAGGTAGGGGTGGGCAAACTACGGCCCAGGGGCCATATTCGGCCCTCCAGCCGGTTGAAACCAGCCTTCGAGCTCCTGCTGGGGAGCGGGGTCTGGGGCTTGTCCTGCTCCCGTGCTCCAGCCAGAGAGTGGGTTTGGAGGGCACTCCACATGTATAAGTCAAGGCTCCTGGAAGCAGCAGCATGTCCCCACTCTGGCTCCTACGCTTAGGGGCAGGGGGCTGCACGTGCTGCCCCCGCCCCAAGCGCCACCCCTGCAGCTCCCATTGGCCAGGAACTGCGGATAATGGGAGCTGCACAGGCAGTGCCTGCGGACGGGTCAGTGTGCTGAGGTGCCTGGCCACACCTCCGCATAGGAGCCAGAGTGGCGACATGCCACTGCTTCCAGGAGATGCTTCAGGTAAGTGCTGCCTGGAGCCTACTCCCCTGACCCGCTCCTTTGCCCCAACCCCCTGCCCCAGCCCGCAGTCCCCTCCCGCACCCTGAACTCCTCATTTCTAGCCCCACCCTAGAGTCCGCACCCCAGCCAGAGACCTCACCCCCTCCTGCACCCCAACCCCAATTTTGACAGGTTTCAGAGGAACAGCCGTGTTAGTCTGTATTCGCAAAAAGAAAAGGAGTACTTGTGGCACCTTAGAGACTAACCAATTTATTTGAGCATGAGCTTTCGTGAGCTACAGCTCACTTCATCAGATGTTTACCGTGGAAACTGAGCATTCATGGCCCGCCATACAATTTTCACACCAAGATGTGGCCCTCGGGCCAAAATGTTTGCCCACCCCTGTTTTAAGGAGTTATGGAAAGAAGAGCTTTTGTGTTAGCTGACAATCCCAGGATACGCACAGAGTACTTGTTCTCTTTCTATTGAGTTAGCCTGTGCTGTCCCATGTGGCAGAGTGTTAAAGTTTATGCTGGTTCAGGCAGTGTGCATGGAGCTCTTTTCTTTAGCAGAAGCTTTTAAATAAACCCAGTACTTTCATCTAAACTGAGATTGACGTGGTAAACGCAAGCTGAAATTTTTGTGCCAGGCTGCTGAGGCAAAGCTACTTGCCTTCCGGTAGGACTTCCCACAGGTGGCATTATGAAGAACCACATATGCTAGCCTGGCCTGAGGCAGCCAAACTTCTGTGGAGATTTGGCAAAATCAAAGTTCAAGCAAGTGGTGAGCTAACTGTTCTGTACTTGCACGGTTCGTCATCGGAATCCTTCCTGCGCCATCAGATGACACTTAGGGCATGAACAAGGCTGCTCCATCCTTGTCTGTCCTGGGCTGCTTTTGGCATATCCTCTATGTTGTGAAGTCCTGTAAGTCCTTAACTGAGTAGTGTCTGGCAGAGGGACTCTTTCACTCAGTCCCTCTTGCGTGTTCCTTCAGCTGCGGGGTGGCCCGCCTGCCGTGGCGGACAAGGCTTTGTTCTTAAAATGTGGCCCAGATAGTTCCTCCTCCTTTTCTGGTTAGCTTTAGAGCAGGGGTGGCCAACCTGTGGCTTTGGAGCCCCATGCGGCTCTTCAGAAGTTTAACGTGCGGCTCCTTGTACCGGCACCGACTCTGGGGCTGGAGCTACAGGCGCCAACTTTCCAATGTGCTGGGGGGTGCTCACTGCTCAACCCCTGGCTCTGCCACAGGCCCTGCCCCCACTCCACTCCACCCCTTCCCGCCCCCTCCCTTGAGCCTGCCGTGCCCTCACTCCTTCCCTCTCCCCCCAGAGCCTCCTGCATGCCACAAAACGGCTGATCGGACGGTGCAGGAATGGAGGGGGAGGCACTGACTGGTGGGGCTGCAAGTGGGTAGGAGGTGCTGGGAGTGGGGGAGGGAGCTGATGAGGGGCTGCTGACCTATTACTGTGGCTCTATGGCAACGTACATTGGTAAATTCTGGCTCCTTCTCAGGGTCAGGTTGGCCACCCCTGCTTTAGAGATAAGGGGTTGTTGAACTCTGACAAATTTGGGCATTTGTTATAAATCCATTCCATTTAATAGCTAGTATTTTTCAAAGGAGTGTTGACATCTGTCTGTAACTGGTGGATTTGGTGGAGTCTAGTGAGTAATATGTTTAAATGTGATGTTTAATGTAAGGAAGTATTTCTTCCCCCAGTGCACAACCTGTGAAACTTGTTGCCAGGGGATGTTGTGAAGGCCAACAGTATAACCGAGTTCAAAAAAAGAATTCGATCAGTTCATGGAAGGTAGGTCTATCAATGGCTACTAGCCAAGATGGTCAGGGACGCAACCCCATGCTCTGGGTGTCCCTAAACCTCTGACTGACAGAAGCTGCGACTGGCTGACGGGATGGATCGCTCAATAATGGCCTGTTCTATTCATTCTGCCTGAAGCATCTGGCACTGTCCATTGTTGGAAGACAGAGTATGGTCATTCTTATGTTCTAATTAAACACTTTTGTAACAGAAAAATCTTTGTCTACTAACCATCGAAATCTTCTCAGCGGGAGAGAAACAAGCACCAAATAAAAAAAAAAAGGCCACCAGTTAATGCAAACCAGTTTCCACCCCAGGGGGCCTGTTGGTTGGCCCGGAAAAAGTATTCTAGAGACTTGTGCTGGCCTCTGGGGCTTTGTCTGCATTTGAGAGATGCAGTAGACTTGTTCCATTCTTGCTAAATCTGATTCTGCTCCCCCAGTGTGAACGGAATTGGGAGGAGCCCTCACATAGACTGGCTGCTGCTGACATTGTAAACAGTATGGATAAAATCCTGGCCTCATTGAAATCAGTGGGAGGTTTGCCATTGATTTTAGTGGAGCCAGAATTTCATGCTGTCATACAAGCCTGCTTCAGTTTCCCCAGTGGAGAGCTTGGAGATTATGGTTAGGGACATGAAACGGGACATGACAGGAGTAGGACTGTCACCATTTTCAATGACTCTAGGTCACTTTGAAGAAAGTCTCATCGATTGGGAGCCCATGTGTAAAATGATGGTTCTGATACATATTTCAAAGAGAAACGGCTAAAGTTAATGGGTCCAGAGGATTACCTGCTTTGGAAATGGCACATCTTTTATATGATCCTTATTAATCTGTGTGCTGGGCACTTCCAGGCAGTACTTCCTGCCAAATCTCTAAAAAGGATGTTTTTTCACCAATGTCGGGGCTACAGACTGACTTTAAATGAAAACGACACTTCTAGCAACCTTACAGCACCAGTCCAGGATGCCGGTTCTCTTGTGCGTGTGTGCGTGCATATGAGAGAGAGAATTTTGTAGCACTTGCCTCCTGTTGTGCTGGTTGTGTGCTCAGTCCTTGTGAATTTCAACCTCTCTCCTAGTCACAGGATTCTCTTTAGAGGTGCTCGGAGCACTAGGGCATCTCTTGAGGTCTCCGACAAAGACCAGGCAGGCACCAAACACAGAGTTGGGGGAATGTGCTGTGTGCACATATCAAAATCCCAGCTGGTGGGTGTCACGGAGTCCCTGGGCGATGCTCTGGAACTGCTCCCCATGAAGCCAGTCAGGACTCTGGGGTAGTCGCCTTTCTGTGAGCAGCCTGTCTTCAGGACACACAGCTCACACAGCTTCCACCTTCCTGGGTCTGACCTCGGAGCATTCAGCATCCTCTGCCCCTCCGTGCGCTTCCCCCCAGCGAGTCCACTCAGGTGGGGCTCCTGGGGAAGCCAGAGGGTCCTGCACCCCAACTCCGCAGTCAGACGTGACTCTCAGCCAGCCAGTAAAACAGAAGGTTTATTAGACGACAGGAACATGGTCTAAAACAGAGCTTGCAGGAGCAGAGAACGGGACCCCTCAGCTGGGTCCATTTTGGGGGGCAGTGAGCCAGACAACCACGTCTGCACTTCACTCCATGTCCCAGCCAGCCCCAAACTGAAACTCCCTCCAGCCCCTCCTCCTCTGGGCTTTGTTCCTTTCCCGGGCCAGGTGGTCACCAGATTCCTTTGTTCTCCAACCCTTTAGCTCTCACCTCCCAGGGGGGAAGGGCCCAGGCCATCAGTTGCCAGGAAACAGGGTGTCGGCCATTCTCTGTGTCCAGACTCCTGCACACACCGGCCCTCTAGGGCTCTGCAATGATCATACACCCTTACCCCACCACCTAGATACTTAAGAACTGCCTAGGGGAAACTGAGGCACCCCCATACTATTCAGAGGAAACATTAAGAAGAGTCCCACTTCGTCACAGTGGGTCCCCCCTTTTTTTTTTTTGGCCTGCTGGCATTGAGAGTGTCCTTTAAAGAGAACCCTTCCATTTAAATAGCGAGGAACTTCGTTATTGCCAGAGAAATGGTGATAACCGTCTGAAAAATATGTAATAGTGTTAAAGGTTTTGGCCTTATCCCACTTTTGGCCTTCCCCAGGGTTGGCAGCCCATTGGAGAACATGGTTATAAGACTTGAAGGAAAGCCTAAAAGGTTCAGTTGATTTGAGGAACAAAGTTATGAGCTTCTGGGAGACACTGAGGGCAGTTTTAGTTAATGCAAGAACTTTATTCATTATTATTTATTTTATTTTTACAGTTTGAGAAGTCCAAGCTCACCCCCTCCCTGGGATTTGACTTTGCTAATAAAGCAAATGAGAAGATAAAGTCAAGATCAGCTCAGGTCTTCCCTGGCCTCGCTGCTCCCAGGATTCCTTCTTGCTCAGCACACACCGTAGATCGTGTCTCCCCCTAGAGGAAAACATGCTCAACTTCCTTTATGTCCAACTAATGAGACACCTTAGTCAGTGAAGCAACAAAACCCCTGTAACCTTTTCCTAGCCATTTCAGGCAAACTTTGCAAGCCTGTTACAAACCCCCTTTTAGAAATGATACGGACTTAAAGCAGCCATGAGTATAATATGGCAAAAATTTATATGAAGGAGGGCATCTGCAACAATGCCTGACCCTGCAATGTGATGAGCACCCTCAGTACTCATTTGATTGCACTGGGAGTTGCTTAGTAATTTGCATGAAATCCTAACTGTTTATACTTTACTAATTCCAAGTGTCGGTTGCCAAAGATTAGCCTGTTGGTGTTTAGTTACTGGTTGTGCAATTGAACATGACGTTAGAAACACTCTTTTCCTTTAGCGAACTGGAAATTTCTGGAGTGAAATGGCCAGGTGGGTACTATTTTGGAGAAAATGCAACCCTAACTAAAACAGAATGTAACTAAACTTTTTTTCTAGCTGGAGCTTATTTTTACTCTAATGGCAATACCGTTGGTCCGTAAAAAAAAAATTGTAAAGATCTCGCTACAGGCGTGAATGTGGAGAGTGAAAGGTGTGAACGTTTCTAGCAATAGCATTTTGTTTCCAAAGAAGAACGGCTGAAGGAATTGTATTGGGTAAAGTAATCTCAGGAACCGTTTGAAATTCCTCAGGATGAAAGTCAATAGAAGTTACAATGGTTGTGGAAATTGAAATAAAATAGCAGCCTGGAATGTAATAGTTGCTTGGCACAGTATAAGCCTGAGTCATGGTAGAGACTTGTGTTCTTAAAATTGTATTATTTTATCTTTAAAAAATGTCTCAGTGTAATGAATACGCCTGAAGCTAGGTTTGTGGGGGGGTTTTGTAAGTCCTAAGGCTTCAGGCCAGTCCCTTGGCAATTAGCAGCTTCTTGGTAATATATGCTTTAAGAAAATAGGAATCTGATTTTAATTACCTTTGTGCACCAGAGTCTGGGTGTTGAATATGTCAACACCCTCTGTGCTCAGCAGTTGCTGTTTGTTATTTAGCGTTAGAGCAGAAAATGAAGTGTTGAACTGCAGCTGTGGGTCAACAGAATTTGCCCAGGGGACTGAGCAGAACAACAGGAAACTTGAGAGATGCCACAGGGTGTTTCAAGGCTGGCTAGAAGAGTGCTGTATCATTCCAGTGCAATGATCAGTATTTCAGAGGCTTACTTTGAAAAGTAACTGCGTAAAGGGCAAATTTCCTCTCTGCTATACTTGGAGGCTTAAGTGGCAAAAATAATGCAAGTGTTGAACTGATCTTTATCCTCTTACCTCCTCAGCTGAGAGTGAACAAGCCACCTTTTATTCCTGTCTGTATATCAGCAGAATTGTTTACTGAACTCCAGCAGTTACCCCTGTGCCAAGCCCTTGGCAGACAATGTGGGTCATCACTGACGGTGTAGTTTGGCCTGCAGAACCTTTGTCACTGGCGGTGATGTGCAAGAAGGAAAACTCCTGGCTTGATGCTTGGAATGCATGCTGAGTTTGCAAGCCCAGAAGTTGAGGGGTTGGGAGCTTCTTTAACTATAAACTAAACGCATTTGATCTGAAACCCATTGGTGCATTTAGAGAAAACTTTCACATCAAATTGACTGAATGTGATTGTTTTCAGGGAGGGCCCCTCCTCTCTAATTGCTTTGGGCCTGACCCAAAGCCTGGTGAGGTGTCCCCCCCATTTTTCACCTTGCTTTTGTATCAATCAATCAAATAACTTGTTTTATTGGGAAAATACCTTACATTGCATGAGAGAGATGTATTATGATGATACATTAGTGTGTGTGTGTGTATATGCAAAGCTGCGTGTTGAAGTAAAGCTATATGTATTAGTCTAAAAGATAAACACAATAAACAGGCACGCCTGTAAACTCTGAAGTGCATGCTCATCTGAATGTACTGATGAATCTCACGCCCACCACGTACCCATTTCAAGCTGTTAGCAGATAATGGTTTAAAGATCTAACACACCAAAATGGGAAGAAAATGGAAATCTGCATCAGAAAACAAGGAATTATTCAAAAGTTTAAAACAGAAACAAAAACAGGAGAAAAGGATTAAGTCAAGTGTGTGCACTACAAATGGTGTGGCCCAGTTATTAAATCTAAATATTTATAGACTAATAGTTCTATGTCTACAACAGTAAACTGTTTATTCAAATGAAAAGTTTTATTTGGGGATTAGAGATGTATTGTTTTCTAAAACTCAGAGGTGGCTGTTTTACATCTGTGGCAAACCACATTGAATTCCATTCATCAAAGCATTTGTCTACTGCCGGTTCTCAAACTTCATTGCACTGTGACCCCCTTCTGACAACAGAAATTACTACATGACCCCAGGAGCGGGGACCAAAGCCTGAGCCCCCCCCCCCCCCAAGTCCTGCAGCTCCAGACAGGAGGGCCAAAGTCAAAGCCTGAGCCCTACTGCCCTGGGCACAGGGGCCAAAGCTGAAACCCCACGGTTTCAGCCACAGGTGGCGGGGGCCCTGTAACTTGAGACCCACCACCCAGGGCTGAAGCCCGGGGGTTTTGGCCCCAGGTGGTGGGGCTTAGGCTTCAGCTTTGGCCCTGGGCCCCAGCAAGTCTAATGCCAGGTCTGGCGACCTCATTAAAAAGGGATCATGACCTAAGTTCCCTGTAGGCGGCGCGGATGCACAGCTGCCTATGAAGCCCCACGAAGCGGCCCAGGGATGCACCAGGGAGAGGCACCATCCCCGCCAGCCCCAGCATGGATCTGCCACGGCTCGGGGAGAGGAGCCCCTCCTTCGGCCTGGCCCTCCCCTCCCCTCCTGCCAAAGTGCTGACCTGCCACAGCGGGCAGAGGTGCCCCTCCCCGCCGGCCCCAGTGCGGACCTGCCCCGGACTTGCCACGGCCGGGAAAGAGGAACCCTGCCAGAGCTGCTGCGGCTGGGGAGAGACACCTTTCTCCCAACCCCGAGCTCCTGCAGCGAGAGAGGGCTGCGGGGAGTCCTTTCTCCCCACCCCAGAGCCTGCACCCCAACCCTCTGCCCCAGCCCTGAGCCCCCTCCTGGCATCCTCCTCATCCCTGAACCCCTCCCCCCCCCCCCCCCCCCCCGGCACCGCAACCCTCTGAGCCACCCCACACACTCCAAACCCGTTGGCCCGACCCCCACCACGTGAGTTTTGTTATGTGCACCCATATGAAGGTCATGTGTCACACATCACCTCCATATTGGCGCACATCACAAAATTCATTCCGCACGTGGATGTAAAAAATCAGAGGGAACGCTAGTCACGACCCACTTTGAGGTCCTGACCCAGGATTGAAGAACCGCTGATCTACTGAATACTTTTCCACATCCTCCCGTCCACCAAAATAAACCCCAATATTTTCCCAGCAAAATTAAGGTTTTTTTCCCCCCGATTTTTACCTGTTTTTGTTGTTGTAGTAAAAAAACATTGATAAATTCCCAGGAAAAATTATATAAAATAAAAACTGAAAACAAAGGGCCCTACAGATAAACCACTGAGGGACAGAGAAATCAAGTGACTTGCCTAGGACTAGACAAGAAGTCATTGGCAGAGTTGAGAAATGAATCCAGGCCCTCTGAATCCCCGTTTTGTGCTGTTACCACCAGTCCATTTTTTCCCTGGATAGCCTACCACGGTGGGAGTGTTGTGAGGCACAAAACTGAAGAGCATAGGTCTTTAGCTGCCTGAGAGGTGTAAATCAAGTTGAACACTTTATCCGCCTGCGATGGGATACAACCCTTCAGGAATTCTTAATGTGGAAATGCAGGAGCCCTGTGTCTGCTAGAATGGCTGCTTGTGACTCTAAAATTGCCCCTCTCTTTCTCCCCAGGTCGCAGGAGTTACACCTGAGAGCCGAGCCCCACTCCTATCTCTCTGACATGAGTAAACAGTCGGAAATAGAGTTCATTGAAACAAAACGACCACGGCTAGACCTGCTGCAAGACCCACTGATGCGGCACTCGCCTCTACTCAACCAAAATCAGCAGGGAGGGACGGAAGATCTCTCAAAGGTAAGGAAAAGAGCCACACACAGCCTTAGGACACTAAGCAGGTGCAGACCAAGTGTTATATGGCACCCGTGGGAGTTGCATTTGCTTTACTGTCTGGCTCCTACAGGTTGCCTATGGGTAAGGTTAAGATTTTATCACAGTTACTTTTAGTAAAAGCCAAGGACAGGTCATTGGCAATAAACAAAAATTCACGGATGCCCGTGACCTGTCCCTGGTTTTTACTAAAAATAACTGTGACAAAAGGGGCTGATGGGGAGATGAGTCTGAGCCCTGCTGCGGGGGGGCCCAGCACCTGCGGCATCTGGGAGTGTTGGGGCCCGCAGCGGCTGGGAACTGCGGGGGCCCCCACCAGCTGACAGCTCCAGCCCTGCCATCCTGGACTGACGCAGAAAAATGTCAGAGGTCTATGGAAGTCACGGAATCCGTGACCTCTGTGACAATCTTAGCCTTATGTATGGGGCCTGTAATTTTCTAGTTCCTTGAAGGCTCCATGCACCATTTGATGCCATACAGGTATAGCTTACAGCTCCTGTTGGCTCTAGCATTCTGGAAGATGTTGTCAGGTGCTAAACAGTGACCTGGATGCCCTGTTCTAGGGGGTGTAGGTTTTCATCGTAACTAGTAGAATACGCATGCGTTTACTAGGCTGTTAGACATTCTAGTCGCTAGAGCAGCTTGCTGCTGCCCTTGAGCTGGCGAGGCGTTGGGAAGCCCTGCTCCTCTGGATATTGGGCCCTCTGATTTCATTTTACTTGATCTTTTTCTTTCATCCTGCCTGTCTATTTGCTAGCTGTGTGTGCAGTGTTCTGTGGTCGGCTGGCAGCTCTGTTCCCCTCATTAGAGTTGTACGTCCCTCGCTGCAAACGTTTGAGTCATCTCGATGAAGGAGAATGCGTTACACGCACTGAATGGCAGATAGAGCAGCCCTTTATAATCTTACACAATGAAGCCTCCCTCAGCCGAACCTCCGTTAACAGAATAACTCATTTATGTGAAATGGCAATGCCTCCCCATGTAATAACTGTGATTTAAAGATCCGCAGCTTAAGTGAACTCCTGTTTATTTGGATCAGTTTTGATGCTGCGTTTGGATAAACAGCATTTGATTTTCCCCTCAGTTTGAAATTCTGTCTGGATTCATGTCTCTCGGCGTCTGCAGGCAGATGGCATTAACCTGGTAGAGCCATAGCTCACTTTTATGGTGCATCTAATTCTGTCAGTGTGAGTTCTTTGGACTGTGAGCCCATTTGATTAATACAACTGGACCCAAGTTGCCATGAAAACGGATGGGTTGGGTATCCAAATCTGAGGCTAACGTGTGTGCATTTCACACTAATTGTTTCCCCGCTTGGGAGTGCCAGAACATGGTGATTTTTCCTGTTCAGGTGGCATGAGCGACCATGGTTGCAAACCTTCAGTAATGGAGATGCCACCTACGAAGGAGAATGGCGTTGTTTGGCTTCCAAGGGAATCCCATCAAGCTGTCCTGAGCGGGAAAGACACGTAGTTTCAACTAGCAGGGTGCAAAGCTGGGGAAAATGAGGATGCTCAGGGATCCCAGAGGACTATTATGGTGGACCTTCCTAGTGGTGAGGGAGAGGGTCTGGAATGAAGCTGATACGACAGGTGCTCTGATGGCTCAGATCCCAGTATAATTAGTGGTTTCAGAGTAGCAGCCGTGTTAGTCTGTATTGTCAAAAAGAGCAGGAGGACTTGTGGCACCGTAGAGACTAACCCATTTATTTGAGCATAAGCTTTCATGGGCTACAGCCCACTTCATTGGATGCATGCAGTGGAAAATACAGTAGGACGATTGTATATACTCAGAGAACATGAAACAATGGGTGTTACTATGTAGAACGAGAATGATCAGGTAAGGTGAGCTATTACCAGCAGGAGAGGAAAAAAAAACCTTTTGTAGTGAAATGGCCCATCTTGATTATCACTACAAAAGGGTTTTTTTTCCTCTCCTGCTGGTAATAGCTCACCTTACCTGATCATTCTCGCTACAGTGTGCATGGTAACACCCATTGTTTCATGTTCTCTGTGTATATACAATCATCCTACTGTATTTTCCACTGAATGCATCCGATGAAGTGGGCTGTAGCCCATGAAAGCTTATGCTCAAATAAATTTTTGTCTCTAAGGTGCCACAAGTACTCCCGTTCTTTTTGAGTATAATTAGTGAGGCTCCATTGGAAAGGGGTAGAGCAGTCGGCACTTAATGGCCAGTACTATGCTATCGGACTATGACACCTTCCCCACGTGAATCAGATTTCTCCCCTACAGCCTTGATAGTATTTTCCTTTGAAATAACCCTTCTTGGGCACCCTAGTCCCTTGCATTGCACAGCCACCTACTGTTCCAGAAAGCATCATCCAGGAGGAGGTACTGTGACCACCCCGGAGTTCTTCTTTCAACACCATTGGGATGGAGCCACATCTGGCAGCAGCTCTGCACTGGAAAACATGTTCTGCTGACTGCTGGATTAGATATCTTGTGAGGGGGTGCAAAACAAAAGCCCCCTCTCTCTCCGAGGAATGTGGAGAAACTGACAAGCTTCTCTATCTACACGTGACTTCAGTCACCACTTGTGAAGGCCAAGACTATAATAGGGCTCAAAAAATAACTAGATAAGTTCCTGGAGGACAGGTCCGTCAATGGCTATTAGGCAGGATGGGCAGAGACTGTGTCCATAGCCTCTGTTTGCCAGAAGCTGGGAATAGGTGATAGGGGATGGATCACTGGATGATTATCTGTTCTGTTCACTCCCTGTGCTACTCCTGGCACTGGCCACTGTCGGAAGACAGGATACTGGGCTAGATGAACATTTGGTCTAGTTCTTATGATACATTTCTCACTGGAAAACATAAGCAAAGCCACTTGGAAGCCTTAGCCAATGAGTATAGGGAGAGCAGTTGGTTCTTGGTCTGTGACATGTATTATGGTCATTTTCTGGGAATGTGAAGTGTTTGTTAAAAAACAAAACAAAACAGAGCAGTGAGATCCAGTTCAGGAGAAATATGCTCCTACTGGAGGGATTTGAAATTTCAGAGACTGTATTGAGAACAGGATCTGGTATTTCAAACTGGTGGGAATCTTAGCGAAGCCTGAAATCATCATTTGAAATTTCTTTGTTCCAGCACCCAGGAAATGGAATTAAGTGATCTCTATTAGCCCAGTGCTATGGATTGCCGATTGTCCTCAGCTTCCACTGAAGTGGATGGGAAGTGAGGGCTTCCAGCATCTCTTAAACCTAGCACAGGCATGGTGCTAGAACCCGTCATCCCAGAAGATGCATTGTATGTCTTCTCAGAGCCTTACAGACCAGGTTGGAAGGGACCTCCAGGTTTATCTCGTCCATTTGCCCCCGTAATAGAACAAGGCTGTCTTCTACCCTAAACCAAGAAAGGCCACCTTTGGCACTCACTGGTGTCAGTGTACATCTAAAATAACTATTAATTAGCCTTCATGGAGTTATTCTAATTCATTCTAATATAGGCACCCCATCTCGCTCTTCTAATTAAATTTCTTCACTCCTGGCAGAGTTACGTTGGCTTCTGATCTAAAGTAAATCTTTACTAGCATGACCACCCTCTGCCTGGGTGTGTGGCTGAAGGGAGTACCTCTTCTACATGCTGGCCTGGGATTCTCTCCCTTTGCTGCCAGTGACTTCTTCATGAGTGACTGTGAAGATCATCCCTTCTGTGGATGCTGCCAGCTTTCCCACGTAGCACCTGTGACTTTGTGAAATGGCGCATTGTATGTGTGTCCTCGGGTCCTTGTTGCTAATGCCCACTTAGCACTGTCCTTGCGGACACTTGGCCTTTGCTGTCACGCTTAGTGTTCACACTTAATGTTCACCTTAGTGTTCACACTTATTCATCATACTCCTTGGTTCTTACAACTTTGTCTTTGCCAGCTTTGCTCCGTCCTCCCCCACGTGTTTCATGTGCAGAGCCGGATGTCTCCGATGCTGTGTATTCACCAGCCATGCAGGCAAAAGAGAACACGCCTTGAGCCTAGCGGAGGAGGAGAGTTTCACGTACATGTATAGATATACATACATAGGCAGTGTGGCTGAATGGCTAGAGCATTAGACTGGGAGTTGGGAGACCTGGGTGCTATTCCTAACTCTGCCTCTGATCCACTGGATGACCTTGGGCAAGTCGCTTCCCCTCTCTGGCCTCAGTTTCCCCATCTGTAAAATGGGGATAACAATACTGATATTCTTTGTGGAGTGCTTTGAGATCTGTGGATGACCTGTAGAAGAGCCAGGTGGTGCTGGTGGTATTATTGTATACACATTAAAAAAAAAAACAAAAAAAAACAACCCCTAACATAGACATCAAGATTTACCTTAATTGGCTGCATTGATGTAAAACTACCATTTGCCTCCCCTTCATTAGGATTTTACAAGACAATTAACTTGTTAGCCACCTCATTATTAAAAAAAACCTACCCTTTTACCAGTGGGGAGACAGCCTCACTGTTCCATTACCCCCTGTGATGCAGCGAAAACGGACATCGCTGTCGAGTGGTAAATGCCAACTGTATAATGCCGCCCACTGTGTTTTCAGAGAACAAAGGGAGATGAGCTGCAGTCAGTTCCCTGGTACGCTGAGTTTAGTGCATACCTGGGAACTATTGAATCAACTGACTAGTATCATTTCTGATGGTAAGCTGGCAGCTGTTTACCCAGCCCAGGGAAGGAAGCAGCACTGTGCCCAAATCTTTTTAAAGCCATTGCTTCAGGGCACAATTTATTGTGAACACAAAATCAAGCATATCAACTGACCAGACTCTCTCCAGAGGCTTTTCCCTCACTGCCTCAGCTAGGGAAAAGAGGAGACCCTTCCCCTCTGCCCCGTGTCCCCTTCCTTTATATATCCCTTCCTCCCCACCATATGATAGGTGGAGATCTCTCAACCCTTTCCAGGCTGCTGCTGTCACACGCGCAGTCAGGCAAATGAATATTTTTTGTTCTTTTCTCCCTCTTTAACTTCCCCGCTGGTTTGCGGTCCTCTCTGGCAGGAGAGAACTTTCCTGCAGTTTGCATCATGTTCCCTGGCTGCTGCAATGTGTGATTACCAGGGCCAGATTGGCTTTGGTTTTCCTTTAGGAATTGGAGTGACCCTGCTCTCTGTACTCGAGGGTGCCATTGTGGATTGAGCCTATCTCAGCAAGGATATTGACTGGAGCTGGCAGAGAGCGTGCCTGAATGGTGGTAGGTGCAATTTATGTTTTTAATCATCACAGGCTTGGGCATGGGATTCACTGGAAAAGCAGTCCTGATGTTCCTTACCTGATGTGCCCATGAGAGAGAGATGCTAGCCTGTTTCCCAAGACCTCTGGGGTTTTTTGGTTACTTATTTCAAGGAGAGTAGTGCAGACTGCAGAGCTATTAAATTACAACAGAGAAGAGCAACAGAGACCACTCCAGAGTAGACCAGTGGTGTCTCTACCAGGGTATCCTGTCTCTGCCAGTGCAAGAGGAAACCAAGAGCCTCCGTTACAGACCCTGCACATTGTAATTTCATCCCATGGGCACAGCGTAAGCAGTGTCTCTGGGCAAGCTGGGTGTCTGTTTCTAACCTTCCAGCGCTTCCTAGGCATGGGCGCTCTCTAGCGTCGGAGTATGAAGTGCCAGTCTAGGAGACGTAGGTGATTCCGAAGCAGCATGGCAGGGACGCAGTGTCAGTGGAGTTCAGTCTTCATTGTGGTTGGGAGCGTAGATCCAAAACCGTTGGAAGATGAACTCCTGGAACCTCTGTCTCTGTTGTTTTAGAACATTATACTCCATCTTGCCCATCCCTCTCCCCTTCATCTCTTCTCATTCCTACCCTATGGCTACTCGTTCCTTTGCCTTTTCTGCAACTGCTTTTCTACCATTGTGCGTGGTGTGCTGCATTTCATACACAGCTTGACTTGGTAGCGATCCATGCGAAATCCGATCACGGAAAGCTCCCATAAAGGCTGGCCAGATGCGTTCCCCATCACTCCAGGAGTTGGCTAGCCTTTTGTTAGCTCATTGAATGACTATGGGGGAGGCAGTGTTATCTAGTGGGAGGAGCACTGAACTGGGGTTTAGGAGACCTGCTTCCTATCCCCAGTTCTGCCATTGGCCTTCTGGGTGACCTTGGGCAAATCACATCACCTCTCTGTACCTCAGTTTCTCCATCTGTAAACTGGAGATAATACTGGCCCCTCCTTTGGGATCTAGTGAAGAAAAACATTACAGAAGAGCTGGGTGGTAATTATTTATTTATTAATATTATTACTCAGATGCTCCCTTGGAATTGTGACTTCCGTTGTTGGCTAGTTCTTTTATTGCTTGTCTTTGTACATAAAACGTCTTTGCTTCAGACCATTAACTCCTAGAATATTCATGGGGGGAGAATTATGAAAAGATGGTGGCACCCAGGCTAAGCCATAGATTTGGCAGAACCAAAGTGTTCAGAACTACGGACGTTTTGGTTTGATGTAGCTTAAAAAAAAAAATTAAGTGACCAAACTTAACCCTTTAAAAATAAACTTGTAATGACACATTCAGGCGAACGATTAACTTGCCAAGTTTCACCCTGACTGCATGTTCCCGAGACCAGGTCACAATGAATTCCTGGAAAACAGGGTTTATAATGGCAAGGCAGTAGCCCATTAACTAATGCTTTGAATGCAGCCCTGCAAGGGATTAAAGACCTCTTCTAAGGCATTCTGTAGTCCTGTTTCCTGTGTTTTCCTATTCATTTCTCTTCCATTGTGCGGTGGCTTGGCAGTGCCACTCCAAGCTAGACTTCCTCAAACAAATCTCTCCCTTCCTCTGTGAGAGGCGGCCGTGGGTTTAGAAAGTAACTGAGTGGAGAAATTGAAGGTGAGTGACCCCTACAGGCTCAGCTGTCCATAAATCTCAAACTCCAGTGACCTCTCACCCACTAAAGGCTCGCCAACGCTATGGCTCAGCTTGAAATTCAGGTGAGATGTCAGGAGCGTGGTTGGGACTTGTATGCAGGGCAGTCCGCAGCTTGCCCTGAATTTGCTAATGCAGCTAGTTGGAATGGTTAGCTGGTAAACTACCAGCTGTGTGTTCTGTTCTGGGTTGTTTTTTTTTTCATGGCTTTGTTATGGGAACGTTCATCTGTTTCTGGGATTAACCTCTCAGAGTTTCCAGTGGGCTGGGTCTCACCATTATTAATGAAACTGGCTGGAACTTGTGTTGACCTTGGCAGAGGCCCCAGTTGGCTAGGAGATGACTGGCAGAAGCATAATCCCTAATTGAATAATCCAGCCCAAGGGGGGGTGGGGACACAGCAGCTCTTTGAACTCGGAAAGCTGCGGCATTCAGGCAGGATGTGTAGGAGGAGCGGGGCATTCAGAAACTCACTGAGCCCCACGGCCTGCCTTTGAGTTCTTGAGGAAAAGTGAGGTGACACCCCTGCTCCATCCGCTTGTTGGTAAGGGGTCCAGGTTGTGGGAATGGCCCTAGAAAGCCACGATTGGAGAGAACTGCATTCAAACCCAAGGCCCTCTGCTGATTTATTACTTTTGAACAACAGTGCAAAATGGCTGAGTAATAAAACAAATCTGATAACAGGAACTGCCACCAAAGTGCCTTTCTGTAGCCACTGGGCTTGTGACTTGTACCCAGAGCCTCCGCTCGCTTCCGACTTCCTCTCTGCAGATTTTGTTTAGACCACGTAGATCCAAGCTTAGTGACTGGGGCTTCTTTTAATGAGGCCGTGGTCACTGTGGTACCGCCTGGCTTATGCGTGCCATCCTGTAGTTCAGGACAGGTAATGGCAGCCATCGACTGAAGGCATTGTGTCTCTGCCTGTGATCAGGTCAGATATTGCATGCTAAGTGGGGGTCCTACCAGGACAGCGGTGGGATGGGAGACCTGCAGGAAGTCCCCAGGCTGCTGCGGGTATTGGGGATTCAGCAAGTGACGTTTCTCCACCCGAGCACATGGTGTGGCACTAGGCGGCACTGTCCTGGGGCATGGTTTTACTGAACCCGTGAAAGGCCAGCTACTTACAGCATCCTGTCCTGAAGGTTTTGTAGGCAAGGAGGAGTAGAATTCCTGTTTCCAAAGCTGTCTCTTGGTGTGTGTACTTGGTGTATAGTTGGGCCTTAAAAAGCAAGATACCTCTATTCACACCAGTTTAATCCAGCAAGTGGCATCAGGACATGCAGTTCAGCGGATGTAGGAGGGTTCTGTAGCATGCAACATATTCATCCATCTGCCTGGCTTTTGCTTGGGCTGTTTACTTGTGTGGTTAAAAACCTGATTATAAAAATGATTCGCTCTTGGGTGGGAGAGCTGATGGTGGAGGAAGGATTTGAGATGATTCAAAATGATTTCTGGGAAGATGAATGGCTTGTTGGCTTTCTGTCTCATTCCAGACATATTTAAAAGCTGAAATGTTTGCATTGCTCGCGTTTTTGTACTGCAAACACTGCGGGCTAGCTTGTCTTCTCTCCTTTTTTCTTTTTTCCTCCTCCTGGATGGATTAATTTTTGCGATCCAAACACGTGTGTTGGTGCAGTGGTTTTGGCTGCTTGTGGCCTGCTACATATTTCATCCTTCACCCGCTTTTACATGAGCTGACCTGACTCTACGTGGGGGGGCGGGGGGCTTGCTGTGGTTGTGGAAACTCTCCATTAACTTGCATGGACAGGAATGTTTCAGCCACCTCCACAAAGCAATTATTGTGGGTCAGATGCGTAGGCTCATTTGTCAGTAGCATACACTGTGCAAAAATGGGAGAGAGAAAGTCAAAAAAAATATTGTGTCCGATTCAGACTGTAGCGAGGCAGCATGTAAATACCTGAGATGGAACTTGCCAAGGACACTGGGGTTAGCACCCTGGCATGGCAAAAAGTGCTATCCATGGTCTTTAATGACTACACATAATCCGGACTTTGGTTTAACCTGTCATCCAAAAGACAGCCCTGTCAAGAGAGCCGTGAATCATGTCAAGTGGGGTTAAAGATGCCAACTCAATGAGAAACTCCAGCAGGGAATTATTCACCTGGAAATTCGTGCCTGGAATGCAGGTTTTTATTTCTCACTTCCTTCTGCTCATTTATGGTGATTGACGCTGAAAACAACCATTTAAATTGCCTTTCAAACCATAACTGTGGAAAAGAGATGTGTTAAGGTTGGCTGCTTTTTGGGAACCAGCCTCATCGTTTACATAATTAGACCTTTCTGTTCTGTTCTGTTCAATCAATATTACAAGGTTTGTATAGTGTGACATCTCACCTAATCCGCTTTGGGTGAAAGAAAACCCTTTTAACTTCATACGCTGTGCCTCTGTAATTGGAAGAAATATTGCTAGATTTCCTGCTTCTGAAGGGAAACGTTACAAGCAGTGTGCATTGCAGATACGTGTGTGATTTTATCTATGTGGATGTATGGGAATCATAGAATCATAGAATATCAGGGTTGGAAGGGACCCCAGAAGGTCATCTAGTCCAACCCCCTGCTCGAAGCAGGACCAATTCCCAGTTAAATCATCCCAGCCAGGGCTTTGTCAAGCCTGACCTTAAAAACCTCTAAGGAAGGAGATTCTACCACCTCCCTAGGTAACGCATTCCAGTGTTTCACCACCCTCATAGTGAAAAAGTTTTTCCTAATATCCAATCTAAACCTCCCCCACTGCAACTTGAGCTACAAGCCTTTTGAAATCTGCTGGCTCCTTAATGGTGAGCTAAATCTTAAGCACTGTTGTGATTGCCGAAATTTTCATACCCCAAATTGGTTTGGGCTGGGTTAGTAGTTGGATGGGGATCTTCCAGGGAAGATGCAGGAATGCTGGTGGTGGCTAGAGACAAACAAGGTGTTTTTTTTTTCTTGCCAAAACAAAAAAAACCTTACGAACATTTTGAACGTTGTTTGGCAATTTAAATTTCATTTCGAAATGAAATGTTGAATGGTTTGTTTAGAAAATGTCAAAACCTTTCCAATTCCCCCCCCCCCCCCCAGTCTTTTTCTGGCTGAAACCATTTGCCGCATTCAACCTGGTTTTTGGCTTCCGATTTGCTGAAACCCCCCCCCCCCCCCGAGCTCTGTGAGTGACTCAGGAGGTGGTTTTGTTCCCCGAGTGCCAGTAAGGACCCAGCAGAGTGTGGGGGGGAGTGGGTACTTTCACTGCTAACCCTGCTGATTTGCAGTGCAATCTATTTTTTTAAAACGAAAAGGTTCTTTTCATTTATGGTCATTAACAACCAAGAAGTGCCCATGGCGTCATTTTGCACGAAAAAGCATGTTTGTCGGAGTGCAATGAGGGCAGGGACATTTTACCACCTTCGACCCCTCCAGAAGTTTCACAGTCCTCTGGCACGCTCCATGTCTCCTGAGCGCTTATGTAGGGTTTCTTTGTGCTCCACCGTAATAACGTATGGAATGCTGCTGCAGGTCAGTGATGGGGGAAGTGATCTCTTCCCCTATACAGAGTATGGTTAGTAAAGGCCATGCAGCAGCGTGAGCTCATTTGGAATTCTCTTTCCTGTGCGTGATAGACAGCCACCACCTGGACACCTTTCCCTCCCCTCTCGGCCTCTTTGTTCTGTCTTTGTGCCGGGGCGGGGCCCCCTTTTGGGTTTGTACAGCGCCTAGCGCACTGTGGGTGTTACTGGAAATGAATAACGCACGCCGGTGACACCGTACTGCGTCCACACTTGTTACCGTGCAGCGTTTGTGTGCGTGTCCCGAAAGAAGTCAGTGTTTGTTTGTGACTCAGGCTGGATGCATTTTTGCGCACTGTGCTGGCCTGTGTATTCCACACTGAATCCTTCTGTCGTAACAGCTGGGAAATAGCAGAGGGGACCCGGTAATTGTCGGTGCAGTTCGCTTACTCTGGTTGAGGAAAGGAAAGACCGCGCTGGGTTTAGCAGAGAATGGCAGCTGTCCTCTGCACATTCATATTTAATGCAGTAACATCCCTTGCTGAAGCTTTGTGACTTCACCTCATAGCCCTTCATAGCGGTTTGTCTCCTAACAACACCCCAAGCGACAACAACAAAAGAGGGGCTCTCTGGTGCCACAGGCCCAGTTGAATAATACTCAAAAATACTCCATGCTTTGCTTTTTGGACCCAAGTCTGCTTGTTTAACGTGGAAACTGTTTGATTATTTTTTTAGCCAGAGAATGAACGTTGCCTTGTTCTGTGATCAAATGCTTTGCCGGCTGAGAGGGCATAGGGAGGGGGGAATCGGAGGCTAATGGACACTGCTGGAATGCTGCTACGTGCTGTGTGAGGGTTGTTTGAGGACAAGCTGACGAACCTTTCGCTTGTTCAGTCGCTGGCTAAAGACCTAACGCTAGCTCTCAGCACCTGTTTTCCAAGAGAGGAGTCAGAGTGACAATCTAGGGGTCTCTCCCGGGGTTCAGGGCTGAGGCTGGAACCAGCCTTGTGGTTTGATGATCCCCCAAACAAAAATAGGGGATGGGGTGGGGGCAAGGGAGGAAGGAATCAGGCCCTGATTCTGCTGTTTCTGCTGGCAGAAGGGAAGGAGAGGTCTGGGGTGGAGGAGGTTCCTCCATCTGCCATCCTACGGACAGAGGGGGCAGGAGGGTCAGTTGTGGGGTGCCGAAGGAATGGGGTCTGAAGCACTGATTGCTTTAGCAGTAGCTAAGGCTGGCCCAGGTCCTGTCAGAGGTGCTGTCCTGCTGATCTGTTCAACCTAATGGCCTTCTGACCTCCTCTTGTGGCCTGTCCATGTGGGAGTTAAAGATCCCAGGGGCAAAAAGCCAGTTCTGCTCTGTACAGGTTCTTATACCAGGCTCATCACTGCAGTATCTGTGTTCCATTATTATTCCTCCCCCCCCAGTTATACATTCAAGGCTGTATGAGAGTTATTGCTGAGCCCACCAGGGCAGTTTAGTTTGCCTGCACAGTCACTGCACTAATGGGGCCAGAGTCTGCTCTGTTCCACCGGTGTAAATCCGGTGCCAAACCCATCGATTCCGGTCTGAATTTCTGCCCATGCAAAGGAGAGCTGATTGCCCTGCTGTAACTAATTCAGTAATGTAAAGTGCTTTGGGATGCACTCAGCCTCATTCTGATCTCACTTAGCCACTTGTACTCCAGTTACCCACACTGACTTCCGGGGGAGGCACCTGGTTTACCCTGCTGCAAACTGAAATCAGAATTATAACCTTTAATACAACAACGCTGCCGTGCCCTGTTGGAGCTAATGACGGAGCTAGGCCGTTAGGCAAGCATGTTATTGCATGTTCTGTTGCCTCTTCGGAGCAGCAGATGCCGATCTAGAAGAGTCTGGATATAAACACGGTTAATTTGGGTAGGGGGATGTTGACAAACATCCATGCTAGGACAGGTGACTAACGTTGTCCTCTGGATGTCGGCGTATTGTAAGTGTAACAAATCAACGGCCACCTAGGGTTTTACAGGTGTCGCTCCATGGTCACTTGCAGCTTCATGATGGCAGCAGAGAGAGAACCTAGATCTTTCTGCTCCAGGTTGCCGCAAGCGGAGCTAAAGGGTGAACCATTCACCTGAGAGGACTAGGTGAGCAGTCGATCCAGCAGGGGGCTGTGCCACGCGCACACAGTATCCAGTTACCACAATGTATGCAAATTCCTCTGGCTTGTTTTTGGGTAAGTCCCTGATGCTTTGGGTTTTGGCCACCGGATGCAGGGCTAGATGGCTCATTTATTCAATCCATATTATACTGGAGACAGGTAATAATGTGTAAACCCGATTTCGGCTTCCTTCCCTGAAATAATCTGAGCCAAGGGGGTTAGCACACCTGACCAGGAGCTCAAACTGGTACTGGAGAGTCCCAGATCTCAGTCTTGACATGATATCTTTCATGCCTGGGTATGTTTTCTGCCTGTACCGTGTCTACTGTTACCATTTTATGGTGATCTAGGAATGGCTACAGTAGAACCGCAGATTTGCGAACACCAGAGCTATGAACTGACCAGTCAACCACACATCTCATTTGAAACCGGAAGCACACAATCAAGCAGCAGTAGAGAAGAAGGGGGGGAAAAAGGCAAATAGAGTACAGTACTGTGTTAAACATAAACTATTAAAAAATAAAGAGAAAGTAGCATTTTTCTTCTGCACAGTAAAGTTTCAAAGCTGGATCAAGTCAGTGTTCAGTTGAAAACTTTTGAAAGAACAACCCTAATGTTTTCTTCAGAGCTCTGAACATTTCAGAGTTCCGAACAGCCTCCATCCCCGGGTTGTTCGTAACTCAGGGGTTCTCCTGCACTACTTTAATCTTGGGCCTGGTAGAATGTTTTCCAAGAACATCACCCTAAAGTTGCCATTAGAACAAGGAGCGTTTCTCCCAGCAGCCCTGTAGAAGGGAAACAAGTGGCAGACACCAAAACAAAACGTGCGGGTGGTTGAGTGGGCAGAGTTGCTGCTGACTCCTACCTGGAGCGCATGAAGGAGACACCCGAGCTGTGCACCAGTGAATGGGATCACCTCTCAGCCTGGCTGTTGGGATGACAAATGAGAGTGGAGCCCTTTTATTGCCATTTGTGAAATGAAAACTGTAGCAGAGAGGAGCAAACCGGGAGCCTGTCTGCTGTGTGCTAAGGAACGCTCTTCCTTCTGTGTTCTCTGCCATTCGTGTATGATATCACCGCATGGCTCTTTTTGTAGCAAGCCCTGCAGCACAGAAGATGGGAGATCAGCTTTACTCCCCGCTTGCAGCGCTCTGATCCCCAACCACTTCCCCGTGGGCTTCTCAGTTCTGGCCTCCTGCTGCACAATTAACATCCCATTATGATGAACACTTGCAGAGGCTTTATCCCCAGACCACTGTATTGGAGCGCTTCACCACCCACACGATTACACTTTCTAGGTTTGCTTTTCAGCCTGCTTTTCTGGTTGCTGCTCTGACAGGGGAAGTGCCTCATTTTCACGCTTCCCTACTCCATTAACTGAGGGTGAGTTTTGATGGGCTCTGCTTTGTATCTCCGTCACATGGACGCCATCCTCCCAGTGGACGCTTGGAAAAGGCTGTTGTGTTGTGCAAATCATGCTGTCTTTGTCCTGGCGATGTGACTAACCAGGGCAGAACAGGGTACAGAAATGATTAATAGGTGGCCTTTCCATCATATGGTTTTCAAGATTGCTTGTATATCTACACGCACGCTAGCTCACACTCAGTCAGTTACAGCTTAGAAATACATATATCGAGCATTTTATATATGCTATTAATGTGGGTTTTCAACCCTTTAACGCTGTGTCTGTGTTGTCTTTGTTTATATATACACACGTATACTGGTAATTTTCAATGAACAGCTACAACAAAGACTAGGCACATGTGTTTATAGATACACACATGTAAATGCTAGATAAATAGGTCTGTATATATGTTGAATATGTATAAATATGCCTGCATGTGTAAGCTGGTCACGTTAAGTAACTGAAAACTGTGTCAAATAGTACATAAAGTAAAAATATGCTATGTCTAATATACTTGTAAGCAGTATTTTCAAAGACTTCTTGTAAGTCTGCAGTTGAATGATCCTCTCCAACAGCTGCACTAACGGTCCCCAGGAAACTAAATATTGATTTGAGCCGATATGCATGCACTTCAAGACATCACTGGTGTTCATGAATGCAGCATAATCTCTGATTGGAGTGGGGCAATTTCATCATAAAGGCCCCAAAAGGGAGGTTTATTATTGCTTTCTTCCAAATGCCTGAATTTTATTAGCGTCAGTCACTCTTGGCAGAGCAGTGGAATGGGATTTTATAGTCAGCAAAGGAAAGGCAAACACAGTAATCATTTCACAGTCCTGCGCCTGCCAAACCAAGATGGAAATTCCAGCCTTGGTGGGAAGCTGCCGCTTTGCTAACAGATAATAAATTTGTTTGCAAGCTTATCCTCATTAAAGGATCTGTGGGGTTTTTAAACTTCTTTAGCCAGAAAGCCAGGGGGTGTTTTACACTTGTTGCTGCTGAAATGGCGTGGATGTCGGTTTGCATTTTCAGCGACTCCTGCTTTTTGCAGTCATGAGCAGACTGAGATGCTGCTTTCCTCTTAGCCCTTAGAAGTCTTTTGATCTGGAGGCCATTTGGCAGCATTTGGGCTTTCAACTGACAGTGAAATAATATTTTTTCTGAGCACGCTGTGAAGGCTGGACAAGTGCTGAATGTAGCATGGGGCATTCCAGGGAGGGGGAGGCGGTTTCTAAAGCCGCGGGGTGTCGGCTTCCTCCAAGTGAAATCAATGCAAAAGCAACAGTCAGTTTGTCAAACCCGGCACATGAAGGATTTCCGCGGGGGGGGGAGGGGGGGTTGCTGTGAAGATCCGGATAGCATGTTAGGCACTTCTAGCTGGTTCAGGGAAAATTCTGAGGACTTGCAGTAGGTTCTAGAAGAGCTGTCCTGCTTTTCCAAGTGGGGAGCTGCCTTTCCCTTAGGCGACCCGCTGACTGGCGGACGTGGAAGCATGTCGACTTAAGAGGCAGTATTTCTCTGTAGTGTCATGCGTGAAGGCAGTCGTTGGTACAGGAGGCTGGATTGGGGGCAGTCACAAGGATGGTATCTGGAACGGAGCAAAGTCCATTTCCTGCCAAATATTGCCTGGTTTGCACCGTTCTGCCCAGATTTGTCGAGGTGCACACCTGTTAGAGCAAGCAGGGCTGGTTTGGTTGGGATTTGTATCAAAACCTGTACCCATTTGAGTTTCATTATTTAATGTAAAATGGCCAGTGGTGTAGCAGGTGAATGAAGGTTATTGGGGCAAAAATGCACAGGAAATGGCAAAACTCCCTTTGATTTTAGTGGCAGCACAATTAATGCATTAAAACAGGCCAGCTCACGCACTGCAGGCCTGTATCCCAGGGCTGCTTTAAATCTGAACACCACTTCCCTCCTACCTTCTGAGCCAGGGGGTCAGGGTTGGCGGAGCCTTGGTGTTACTGACAGAAAGCAAGAAGGAAGTGACCTCAGAAATAACCAGCAAACATTTAGGAACCCCTTCCACACGTCTACACAGGTATTGGAACAATAAACCGTTGAGTACAGCCTCGTGCTGACCATGATTGATAGTGCCGCTGATGGTTATGTTAGGACACCAGTGCTAACAGGGTCTCAGACTGCTACACAGTCCCGTGTTTTATTCATATGGCATGCATGGTAGTTACAATAAAATAAACGAAGGCTGTTGGGTGTAATGCCCTTCCCAGGATTCTGTCCTGGTCCTGATCGGGCATTCTTGGTGTAATACGATGCAGTAGCATTCCACATAAATATCCCAGAAGACGAGTAACACTCATGTACTCTGGAGTGTTTGGGCTCATTGCAATAGTGTGTTTTATATATAATGAATGATTTCTAGGGCTGCTAATGGATATCTTGGAGGAGTGGAAGGACGCAACAGCTGCAGCTGGGTGCGGCCGTGTGGTGTGGGTTGCCATTGTTTTAGTGAACACATTGTCTTTGTAATGTCACATGCACATGTTTCAGAACAGTGTATTCCATAGCATGTGGCCAGCCAGCTTTCATTTAAAGGGGCATGGCCAGATTTAAATAAGCGTGGTTGTAGCTATGTTGGTCCCAGGATATGAGAGACACAAGGAGGGTGAGGTCATATCTTTTATCTGGACCAACTTCTGTTGGTGAAAGAGACAAACTTTTGAGCTCCACAGAGCTCTTCTTCAGTCTTTCAGTTTCATTAAAAAAGCACCCTTGTATTATTGCAATAGAGAGGAGAAGTTAGGTGCTATCACGATAGCTTCTGTCTTAAAATCCAGGATAGATTGGTAGAAGTGAAGGAATTCTGAAAAACCTCTTTTTCTGTTCTTAGGGCTTGTCTATACTACCTCTCAAGTCGATGTAACTTACCAGGCTCCGGGGTGCGGAAAAGCTCCCCCTCACCCCAGCGACGTAAGTTACATTGACTTAAAGTGGTGTCTGCACCCTGCTGGGCTGGCGGGAGCTGCTCTCCCGTTGACATAGTTTCTGCCTCTCGTTGAGGCGGAGTAATTGTGCCCCGGGAAAGAGCTCTCCCTTTGGCATTGCGTATCTTCACCAGATGTGCTACAGTGGCTCAGCTGCAGCGTGGCAGTGTGGACTAGCCCTTAGTTTGTCCTGGGTAAATCTTTCAAAAGCACCTAACTGACTTAGGAGCCTAAATTCCATTGACTTTCCATGAGACTTAGAGTTTAACATTTTTAAAAAGTTCCTAAGTCTCATTGAAGGTTAATGGGATTTAGGCTCCTGAGTCACTTTGGTGCTTTTGAAACTATTACTTGCTCTTCGTTTGTTTCATTTTACTTCTCTGGATCAGTGACGGCAGCTCATTCTGGCCAGTTTCTCTTTCAGGTGGTTCGCGCTCTAGCATGCGGCCATTGTTTTGGGGGGAGAAGGTCTGTAGCCATGAGCAAAAAAAGCGGTTTTCATTTCAATTAAGAATGATGACGATAATCACCTTTGTCCCCCGATTAGCTTTTGTCTAAATCTTTGGAGTATTTTTATGACACACATTTTCATAGAGTCCTAGAATTTCCAGCTGTGCACCTGGAGGAACAGAGGCTTAAGTGATTTGCACGCCAGCCAGTAAATCAGCGGGAGAACCAGAAAGAGAACCAAGGTCTCTTCTGAGTTTGGGCCTCCTGCTCGAATTACTAGAAAGCACCTGTATGCTAAATTACATGGACGGGAGATTAATCCAATCACTGTTGTTTATATATTGCATTTTGGGCTGGTAAGAAGTACTGGGTTGATTCGCCTAGCAGCTGACGACCACGCACACCCACCACCACAGCCTGGGTAGCATCAGAGCCTCTCGACTCTGATGTGGCAAAGGGATTGCCACTAGCACCGAGAGGGGCCCATTCGTGACCCATTTGCTCTTTGCCCTCCCTGCCAGCAGTGCCAGCTGGGGTGCCGGGGGCGGGGTTGGCGTTCGTGGTACAGACAGTTGTGCACTGGGGCGGGGGGATTGGGCTGGGCCCCACCACTCAGTCCAAGCCCAGCCACTTGACAGCCATGAATAATACCATTGTAGCAGACAACTTCTCGATACGCTTGTGATTCCTTCCTTTTCTTGCCTTTCTGTGTCCGTCCCCGGGGAGCCCCGAAGCATCCAGGCAGCTCTGCCTCCTGGCGTTGAGTAAATAACATCGTTGGGGTATAAGCCGTGCGCCTTGCTCTTCAACAACGGAGAGGATGGAGGAGCAGCCCAGGCTGCCCCCAGGAATATTTTATGTGCTGGATTGCTAGATCCCTGCAAATCTATTTCGCGCCCCCCCCCAAGCCAACTTCCCTTGATTAGCACGGTGCGCTGGTGCTGATGAACTCTTTGACACATCCGCTCTCCAAACAGCTGTCGTGGTGATGCCATGAATGCACCAGCGTTTAAATTTACATGGCCTAGAAGGCCCTGCTCTACCCTCAACCCCTTCAAAAGGGTGAAATTTTAAATGTGTCCTCAGAGGGACACTTCCATTTCAAATGCTGTTTGTGAAAATGGGCTTCCCCCTCTCCCCCGCCCCTCTTTGCGGCGGGGCTTTAGATATCTCATTTCTTCTCCCTGATATGAGGCTGAGAAGGCTTTTTTTTTTTTTTTTTTAATGATCATAGAAGCTGGGCTGCGTGGAATTTTTTCCACTCCCTGTTTGCTCACCAGGTGGAAGGATGCACCTGGCGTCCCTCTCAAATCAACTGGAGCGTCCAACCTTGGAAGAAAGTCCTTTGGTCTCTGGTGTTGCAGGCACAGTGTCTAGTGGCTTTACAAACTAACGGGATTCTTCCTGCTGCCTTTTTTATTCCTCCAGCTTGCCCCTTGTGGACCACAACTGGTAAAGGCACTTTAAATTGCTCCACCAGTGCTGGGGGTAGAGCACAGATTTCACTCTGGAATGATCAACAGGCCATTCTCTGAATATCCTCCATTGCACTAGTATTCCTCCCCTCTTTGTGGAGGTCCTTAAGCCTGATCTGATCCTATGGATTCCGAGGCCAGAAGGGACTGTCTGAACTCCTGTATATCTCCGCTCTATAGAACTTCCCTAAAATAGTTCCTAGCACCAAACTTTTACAAAAACATCCAATCTTGATTTAAAAAGAGTAATTGATGTAGAATCCACTATGACCCTTGATAAGTAGTTCCAATGATTAATTACCCTCCCTGTTAAAAATTTACACCTTATTTCCAGTCCGAATTTGTCTCTCTTCAACTTCCAGCCGTTGGATCTTGTTAGACTTTTCGCTGCTTGATTGTAGAGCCCATTATTAAACATTTGCACCCCATGTAGGTACTTATAAACTGTAATCAAGTCAGCCCTTAACCTTCTCTTTAAGCTAAATAGCTTGAGTGCCATAAGTCTCTCACTCTAAGGCATGTTTTCTAAACCTTTAATCATTCTCGCGGCTCTTCTCCAAACCCTCTCCCATTTATGAACATGAGAGGGCACTGAACATTAAAACTTCCGTTGACAACTGTGTGTGTGAAAGGTGCTCAGCCTTCTGCTGTGCCAGTCCCCGTATTTGTAATGATCTGTCACTATGTGTCTCCAATCACTTAGGGCTGGTCTGTGCACCGCTTTTGTACCAGTATAGCTACAGGGTGTTTTAAACTTTGTTCTACCAATACCGTCCCCTAGTGTTGGCTCAGATCCATATAAAGGTGCCTTATACCCACATAGCTTATTCCCCTTCCTATACAGGAGTAAGCTATACAGATATAAGAACATTTATACCTGCACTGCAGGGTTGTACCTCTAACTATAATTAAAGCAGTACAACCTTTGTGTACAGCAAAGCTCTTACAGTAAATGATGTGGCGTATTTTATTATCCATATTAAACTCTTGGTCTGTATTGTTTGAGACCTTGTTACTGTATTGAGGGCTCATGGTCTAGGTCACTGCAGATATTTGGGGAAATTGTCAAGCTTTCTTAATCATTTCATCTGTGGGAATGTGCCTCCTGTGATTGACAGGTTTAAAAGACCTACGTTGTTCTTGGTTATGTGGCGTGCTGGAAATATTGTGACCATATTTTTCTGTGTGCGATAAATAGGGCAGGTGTGACCTTGGGGGGGAAAGCTGGAATATTCAAAGGTGTTTTAGTGAGTTAGGTATCCAAATGCCATTGACTTGCAAAGGAATTTGGGTTTCTAAATCCCAGGCGAAATGTGTAAAATTACTTTCACTGCTGCTTTGTGTTTTAGGCCTTAGTTTTTAAAAGTTTTATTTGAGTCATCCCTTAAATTTCACACCAATATATATTCCCCGGGTCCCTTTGTTTGGACGTTAATTAAGTCAGTGATCTGAACTCTTTATATTAGATGCAATCGTGTTAGTGGCAATCAGAGCAGTTGGGTTCAGTTTCTGCTTCTGCCACAGATTTGTTGTGTGACTTTAAGTGCACACGCTTTGTTTCAAAGATATTTCTTCCAAATGTGTTATACTTCAGTTTACCTGTCTGAAAGTTGTATTTAATGCAGGCGGTTTATTCGATGGAAAGAGGCTTGTTTGACGAAGTGGAAATGTGCATGAAAAGTTTCTGTTCCCAACAGAAAATGTTGGGGGTTTCATTGAAAAACCCCCAATAACTGAAGAATTTTTGGATTCTGATTTCTGAAAACTGAAAGGAAGAAGAGTTTCCAAACTCTGCTTTTTGACTAAAATGCAGAAATTTTTGATGGCAGTTTTCAAATATATTTTCCTAGGCATGATGGGAGAAATATGATTTCTCGATCATCCCTAATTCTGTACTTCCCTTGCATGGGTGCTGAAGCTGAGCTGTTGTTTGATTCACTTTGAGATTCTTTGTTGAACAGTGGTTTATCACTCCAAAGTGGTGTTTTGCATGGACCAGGGTGGGAATGGGATCTATGGCTTAACGATGGCTACATCTGTGAGAATGCTGCTTGCAGTAGATGTTCGTAGGAGTTGTTCAAGTTCCTATGATCAGTGCAAGGCTGTCCTCTATTGTATACTGTGTGATTTGTCCAGGCTGTTTACAAATGACTCAAGAAACAGAGCTGCTGTGGGAAAAGTAAAAAGGCTTTGAAGTTCTGGGTCAGCACTTTTGCCCCCAAGGAATCCCTGTGACTTAAATCTGTGTGTTTGGAGGGGTTGCTCAGAATTTTTATTTACGTAAAGTAATTACAGTAATAAGAGAGACAGGAAAGAGCGCGAACGAGTGAAGGGGGTGGGAAGAGGTCATGTATGACACTGACATGATTCTGGGGAAGCATATTGCCAATGTTTAGGTAGCTCTGAGAGTGCTGTGGAGGTTTTCAAGTTCCAGTGAAAGCGATTGTGGTTTTGAGCCATGATCATGCTGTTGATGGTGAGTAGGGATTATGTGAGTGAGTGAGGAAGAGAGTTGCAGAATGAGGTTTCTGGTTTGCTTTCTTATGTCTTTTCTTCTTCTGGCTGTTTTTTTCCATAGCTGCTCAGTAAAGACTAACTTTCATATAATCTTCCAGTTACTCATGGCATTTCTTAGAGGCAGCTGATAAGCAGGTAACGTTATGGGTAACAGACTTGATTGTAGAATGAATGTATTTATGGAGCGGGAAGAGTGGTGGTAGTAGGAAATATATCAGAAATAATATTGATCAGAGCTTCCAAGTGGCATATGATACCTTTATGAATTCATAAGCACTGGTGGGTCCTTAGCCTTGAAGGTAAAGGTGGGTTATATTGATGGCCGCAAAAGAGTTTTTCTTCTATTGATAATAAAATCCTGTTAAAATTTGCGTGTGACTTTTCTTTAAACAAAAGTGTATTTACTATAAACACAAATATGCCAAGGGAAGATAAGCGAGCTAGCAGTTACGATCCAACAGAACAGCTGATGCCAGTTTTCCAGTAAGCCCCAGTTGGAACCAGTAGAAATCTGCATCAAGGGGTCCCCTGCTGTAGGAAATAATGAAGAGTACTGTGATGTGGATTTCTCTGCTGTGTTCCCATGTGTCAGCTGTCACATGTTGGTCTCTCTAGAGAGCTACAGCTGTGGCCGTTAAAGATCTCAATCATTCTTTTGGGAAGTGGTGGGATGTTAACTGAGCTCCCCTGGCCAAATTCCAAATTGGATAGTTAAATTTTGCCTCCCTAAATTCACCCTGTGATTTCAGTTGGAGAAGTTCTTATTCTTCACTGTTTGATTCTTTTAAAAGACAGCAGACAAACCCCTCTTTTGTAGCTTTGCTGGCAGGTATTCTCTTCCACCCAAGAGATGGTTGCATTTCAGTTATTGCTGAGCAATCCCTCTCTGTGAGGGCTAGTTTCTATATAGTGCAGGAAGTCACTTTGTGGGACAAAATTTCAAACATGGGTTTGAAACAGTGGGGCCTCCAGATCCTACTTGTGCATGTTCAAATTGGCCTTTGTAAACCTAAACAGAATTTACTCCCCCAAGTTCTATTTTTGAGCCTCCAAATGCAGGATTTTGTCATACTCTTATTCTTTCCCACATCTGAAAATGCACCTCCGGTCTCTCTTTCCATCCAATAAACCAAAAGAGCAATGTGTGCGCTTTGAGGTCTGTTTTACCTAGGGTCTTATTTTTTCCTTTGTACTCTGGGCTTTACTTTGTAACGGTGGCAAGTGTTTGCAATCAAGGAAATGTAAACCTCAGATGTAGCTTTATGGAAGTGAGGTGAGTGTGTGTGTGTGGCTTTATGGGAGTGAAAGTGTGCGTGTGGGGGGGCTTCATGGGAGTGAAGTAAGTGTGTGTATGGAGAGAGAGACTTAGCAAACTGTTCAACATCTAAAGATGTCAGCCACAGAAGAGAGGCAGCTAGACATGCAAATGCTGAGGAAAAAGTAGAAGCAGGTTTGTTTATGTGCTAAAAATAGAAGGAAGGGAATGGTGTCTCTCCTTTTTTTTTTTTTTTTTTTTGCCATCACCTTGAATTCATTCATGCAGGGTGTGATTATGTCAGTGGTACTGTAACTGAATTCCTTATGAGGCTAACAGAAGCCCAGCTTGTTACCCAAGCAATTCTTTCTCTGTGAAGCAGATGGTGTCGCATTTAGGGTTGAATTTGTACGTGACCAGAAAAAGGGAGCTCACTTATATTTATTTTTGCTCTTGAGTGCCTTGAGGGCAGGTGAAAGGACACTCTCACACACCAAAATCTACATTGAACAAATGTTAAGGTTGCAAAGTCAAGCACTGAAAGGATAGGAAATGACCGAATTAAGGTTGTCTGTGCAATCTTAATTCAGCCTCCTTGTGCATAAGCATCACGATAGTCTTTAATGACACTTACATACCATTTTTTCCACAGGACCCGTGCCTCGTTTAGTGCACAGGATGGGCAGAGCTCAATGAATGAACAACTATTCAATATTTTGTTTTATCCTCATTGTTGAATGTGTGACCCTAGGTCTCATTTACTGTACGCTATTCAGACCCCGATCTGAATGCAGAATTCTTAATTTCCTCATGAGCTTTTCTACGGCACTCATCACTATAGTATCTGAGTGCATAATTTATTTCCACAGCACACAGATGAGGTGACAGGGGACAGGGTGGTGGTATCCCCATTTTACAGATGAGGAGCCGAGGCACAGAGATATTAAGGTCTAAAAGTGTCCATTAATGTTGGGACTGCATTCGAGTCCTGTGGCTTTCTCCTGCAGGTTGCTGGGCCCAACATGGGGTTTCAGTGAGAGCACAAAAGAGACTAGGGCTCCTTGAAAACTTGTCTCTGTTGCCAACGGAAGTTGGTCCAGTAAAAGATATTACCTCCCCCACCGTGTCTCTGTCGGACTCCCTCCCTGTTCTCAGTTCAGGTGTCTGGACGCAGACCCAACCTGGAGCAGCAATTATAGGGAAAGTCTTTCGGAGCCCCTATAGCCCTGGGATGGAGCCTGCTCAGTCATTCTGGTGGAGAATGGAGCCTGTGCAATCCGATCGCATGTAGGAGCTATGAGGGGATAAAGTATGTTCCGTGAGGACGGAATCCTCAGAGCTGTTAGCTGCTGAATTCGAAGAAGGGTCTATTGCGCATGTGAGAACAGATTTTTCAACCTCAGCCAAATTTGGACCGGTTTTCACAGGAACAGCAAAAGGCACATGCCTGACCCAAGGGCCACCCCTGTCAAATTTCAAGTCCCTGCTCCAAAGCACGGAGGTGCTAAAGCTTCTTATGGAAAAAGTTGCCAGAATATATATATATTTTTTTAAAAACATTGCAAACCAATATATATTTCCCTAACCTCGTTTTTGGGAATGGCTGAACTGTTTTGGCTGAAACTTACAAAAATAAAATAAAATGAAAAATCAACCTGAGGTAGACCCCCAGCATGGAAAATTTCAGCCCAAATGGTTAAAATTTTGGCAAAGTTAAGAGCAGCTGAAAACAGGGTCTTTAAAATGCAAAGGCTCAGACAACCCTTAATAATAGGTGCCCACTACTAGCCCACCTATAATAAATAGTTCGGTAGCTGAGTTTTCATAATTCGTATGATCTCACTAGGGGAATGTGTGACATCAATACAATGATTATCTACTAGCGGGAAATGCAAGGAGGTAATGAGAGAGACAGAACATCCATTGGTTAGTATAAGACCTACGAGTGCAATGGGAGTTTTATGTAAGTCTTTCAGGATTTGGTCATTGTTCTGAGCTGCTTTGAAGCATGTATACATTGTCATTGCTGCTTCTGTATTCTTCTGGAATCTTAGCAAGCCCGGAGGCGGCATCTGTTAAGTATAATAACGTGGAATGGCTTCTTTGAACGCAAACAAGTTTTGCAAGACCAGATACTGCGCTTCAGTTCGTGCATTTAACCAGAACACGAACGGGAAGGGTTTACCAACCTCATAAATCTGTTGGTGGAGATGGGGGAGGGACGGTCAGCATTTGTTACTTATTTTGCAGTTAAATTGCTTCAAGCTGGTTGAAACTTTGGGGAAATTTCTTGACCTAGTTTTGTGCAAGCTAAAAAATTTTTGGGATATTTTGTGCTCTGGCTGCATGGAAATCACCCGGGTACAGGGAATGGAATTGCATGGGTCCTCTCAAAAAGTTTACATATTTAAAAAAAAAAAAAAACAAAAACAACCAATCAATGCTCTCTCTCATACAGCTGCTGAGTCTCCTGCTTCATTAACTCCCGTGAGAATATTTACTATTTAAAATCCTATGAGTATGATATTTTTTTTTACTCTTCTGCTGCTGTCTTCACATGCTGTTGTGTGTGGGAACTGAGGAAAACACAGGTAATCCTTAGATCCCACAGCTTTAAAATTACTTAAATATTCTGATTAGTTTTGCTTGCGAATGTTAGAGTACTTGCTACTCGACTCCTTTTTTGGTGGGCTGTGGGGGTGTATTATTAAGGCACCGTTTACAGTTACTGCACCGTTCTGCAGATGCCTTTTTCACCCACCCCTTTCCTACTATGTTACGGGTGTAGTTACTGTGGTTTAGTAAGAACTACTTCTGCCCATCGCTAGAAGGCAGTCCTGAGACCAAAGGGAGTGTCGTTTGGTGGTCCCAAGTCAGAGCGGTTTGCCTGGTGTTGGGCTGCAGGAATTCTGAACGAGTGCTGCTGTGTTCTTGAGACGTTACTTTTGGCAAGCATTAAATTAACTGCGACCAGGAATCAAGCACAGTTTACAGCACTGCCTGCACTTGGATCAGTCCAGAAAAGCTAACGCCGCCTTTAGTTTTACTGCAAAGATTCGGTCAATGGAAAACCCTAAGGGTTTAAAAATTACATTTCCCTTAAACAGATTGGGCTACAGAAAGGGTCAGTAAAATGCCAGATGATAAAAAAAACAAAAGAAGTTTAATAACCTGATCTGCTTTTCACAGTTATGCTCTTTTACCTCTTTCTGCCTTTCCCGCTGCTGGGAAGATATGACCAGCTAGTCAGTTTCATGGTTGTTTCTATTCATTTTGACTCTCATCTGCTGCATTAGCACAAGGCTGTAATGTTTGGATTGCAGATGCTCTAGGGTTAAGCCTGGTTCCCTCTGGACTTTTAACTATATTTAAATATACATTTGACCTCTTTGGTTTTAACATTTTTATAAGCTTGTTTTTGCAGTGCAATCCAGGGGGAAAATGGGCACTAGATTGGGCATCGGGAGGCCTGGATTCCCTGACCTGCTATCTCTAGTACGAAACTGGAGAAGATACTTCCCAGCCTTCTTCCCCTTCTCCCACTTCCATAGGAATCACAGCCCTTAATAGCCCTTGGGTTTAGTACTTACTCTAGGTTTACGAAATCGCACAATGCTCTCCAAACCACAGGTTCTTGCAGATGGCTAGAGAGCAAATAGTGGCTCTGCCTTGTGGCACAGACTCTTGCTAACTGCATACTGGGAATTTAATTAGTTTGCAGATTTAAGATGCGTTTGATGGGTATGTAGAGATAAGAAAGATTCAGATGACAGAATTATGTCCCCAGATAAAATCGCAGGCATTCATACTCCTCAACTGTCTGTCTAGACGCAAGGGCTTCCTTCATTTTTAGGTCTGAATTGAATTTTGCCCACTGTGGGTCTGCAGCAGTTGTCATCCAGCTGTCTGTTGTAACTGTTTTCTTTTACCCTGTGGGTGTACCTGGGATGTGCAAGCAGAAGGAATTGGGGGTAGAAGCTCAGAGTTCTAACAAAACTCTGTGTTTAATAACTCAATCAATCAAACTGCAGTTGGACAATCCTTTAATTTCCTAATTGTCACGTCTTTCATTAAACTGGGTTAACCAAGTAATTTACAGACATTTGATGTTGAAGTTGCTCATGCTCCTGGAATGAAGAGACTGTTGGTAGACTACTTATTTTATAGATGGGTGAACTGAGGCAGAGAGCCATCATGACTTGCCGGAACACACATACTGAGGCAGTGGTAGAGAGAAGGTTAAAAACAGAGACCTGACTCCCAATTCCGTATCCATAACCACTAGACTTTGCCCCCTCTTTTTCAGACAGCATAGCTTTATTTGACCAGCTTGAAAGTGAAGGTTCCAAAGTTATGACGTGGTGTCCCCTGGGGCTTTGGAAAGGTGGCTGATTCATTGTCAAGAAAACCCAGGTTCAAGCCAGTCACAGCTCGCCCTGAGGTCTGGGTGAGTCCAGATGTGAACAAGGGCTCCATTGTGTGTCTCCCACCATGCCTTCATTCTAAAACCTCTCTCATTTATCTCTTACCTTTCAAAGTGCTAAATGCAGATATGTGTCTGAAGGCAGGAGCAATACTTACTTTGCACCGGCAGGTGATTTGCCCTCCATGGAAGGATTTAAAAAAAAAAAAAAAAAAGCAGCATATTATTGATCTGTCCTTCCCCCACATCCTCCATGCCCCACCCCAGCCCCTTCCTCCTCTTCTTTAGTTCTCTTCAGCTGCACCAGCTGTTTTGAACTCTCTCTTCCCTCTGCCTCGCTTATTCTCCACTCTCCAACCCCACCTCCCGTCTATTTAGTATTACTGCTTCTGATGCACAATGCTAACAGCGCCGTTCTTCTTCAGGCATTGACTGTTCAGCCCACCCAGTGAGGTTGATAGGTTTAATTACTGTGAGGGAAGGTGAAGTGTCTACACTACAAACGTATGTCACTACAGATATGTGGAAAAGCCATACTCCTGAGCGACGCAGTTATCCCAGCCTAACTCCCCGGTGCAGACAGCTCTGTGCCGACGGAAGAGCTTCTCCCTTCGACACAGCTGCCGCCGCTTGTGGAGGTGGATTAACTGTATGCCGACGGGAGAAGCAAAGTAGCGTCTTCCCTTGCAGCTGCATCACTGCAGCACGGTAAGTGTAGACAAGCCCCAAGGCTGCAGAGGGCAGTCCTTGTTGGAGGTGGAGTCGGCATTCAAGAATTCCTGATCTTGTGCTTTGACCGCTTGCCCACGTGCATCTTTTAAACCGCCGTGTGATAGCTGGATCGGGCCCACTGCAGACTCCAATTAAAGTCCGGGAAAGTTGAATCAAGCCCTGAATCGGCAGTTGTTTTAGAAACATTGGGCCATGACGGCTTTACATATTCTTCCCCAGTCTCTGCCGTTTAAAATAAGAGACGCTATCAGTTGCATCCCAGAAGGTGAAGGTGGCACTCATAATATACAGAGCTTTGATTTTATTGGTGGGACCTCCAGTGAAGAGCTGTGATTTTTATTGGTGGGACCTATGCCTGGGACAACCACATACAGAATAAAAATCTAGGACAGGTTCTCCTCTCAGATGGAGTGTGTCTCTAGTGTTAATTGTTTTATTTTATGGCAGCAGCTGTTATTACCAAGGGAGGCTTTACATTAATCCTGGCCCCCCGCCCCCACCCTTGTTCCCCTTGTTATCATACAAATCGCATAATAACAACACCAGGGATAAACAGGGACTACGGTAGCTGTTAGCTGTGTATAAAAACAAATCACATGGAAACAGTATAATTACTGAGAAAGTATCGACTTGAGTAATGAAGTAATTGTTTTCTTCCCTCCAGCAGATTGATTCTAACTCTCTGGGCTGCATGCTGGTTTTGAAGGCTGTGACTACTCGTTAATAAGAAGAATTTTACGTTTCACACTATGTTAATTTAAAACCTGGATGTGATAGGATCCCAGGCGTCAACATCATTATATAGAGCCTGCTTTAAGTGGCTTCTTCAGTGTTAGGAAGCAGACCACTGCTACCATTTAAAAAAACAAAACCACCTTCCCTAGCAGTGAGTTGGGCTCCTGTGTTGGCTGCAGTGGGTTCCTATTTTAAGGATGCAGTTCACAAATATTTGACTTTCTGTTCCAGGATGCTCCCTCAGGATGGGATTTCTCTCTGCAGCTAGCAAGCACAATCCAGCAGTGTCTGGCTTGCTGGGAGCTGGAGCATCCCCCTCTTGGCTGGATGCTTTGAGCTGCCATGTCGCGGGGGTGGGGGGGATAACATTGGAGCAAGGAAAAGGCAGTCCCAGTCATAATGTGAATGGGAGATTCCCAATCTTTTGTTCCTCTCCAAGGGTTCTGTGGGCAGCTGAGAGGCCCATTGGCATGGATCTTCAAAGGATATGTTGTTATGTGCCCATCCTGTTCTCCTTTTTGGCTTTTGCTACCCTGCTTTCTTCTCTTCCCTGGTAATCTTCAGGAGATGCATTGCACTGAGTTGTCGTGTCCCCACAGTGTGCCGTTTCCCTTTGAGGTTTGTGCTACAAGGTCTCTCTCTGTCATGAACGTTTAATGTTGAACCCGTATGAGGTCGGGCTGAATTACTTACATGGCCCCTGTCTCTTTAGAGCATTCCAAACAGCCGGTTTTAGGCGTACTTATGACACGTTTGATGCCAAGATATCAGCACTTGTGCAAAAGAACAGGCAGATTCTCACAGTGACAAAGAACCAACAGTAGAAAAACTGGATGTTCTGGTGACATAGCAATCACTGTGTGTAAGGCGTGCTGTTGTAAGCTTCACTGAGCATCTCCTTATGTATTCTGCCATGGAAACTGGGGAGGGAACAGACCGATTAGGTCACCCAGTCCAGGCCTCTGACAGCACAGGATTGCTCCCAGCAATAGCTGCTGCATCAAAAGAGCCCTAGGCCCTCGTTACTTGACTGAGTCAAGCACAAGAGTATTTTAAATTCATAATCTGCGAACACTCATGCTCAGCGCTCTTCACCCCGGGAGGCAATCAGGCCTCCTTTCCCAGGAAGAGCGCTAATGGAGAAGGTTGGAGTACACCTCGGGGATTCAAGTGCCCACCGCTTGCTGTTACTTAACCTGCTTTGAAAGTCCAGCCTTTTCAAGCTGACTGTGGCAGGCAGCTGTGTCACCATCTTTTCATGTGCACCTGGTTTTTGCGCTTAGGAATAAGGGTTTCTTTTTAAAAACAAGAGTGCTACTCCCTGAACCTCATTATCAGGTGTGAGTTTCCCAAGAGACTTCTGCATTCATTCCCTTTCTCCCGCGTCCTTGTTGTCTGTCTCTCTCTGTCTAGATACCTGTGTCTGTGAAAATGGCAATTCCCCATTTTGAAAGAGCCTCTGAGCACCGCTGACATCGTGCGTGATGACGGTACTTTTATGTAGGGTAGCGCTCTGCCATTCTTTCTGCTCCACTATACCATCGCTTCTCTTCCAGCATCCGTAGGCTGAAAATATGACTGGAGAGCAGAAACAGAGTCTCCAAAGGTTTTACAAAAAGGGCTTTAATCTTTTAAAGTTCCTTACGTTTTGCATATTGCCAAATGTGGGCCAGTTTCACTTGGTTGTTTTGTACTTAGAGTTCGATTCTCTCTCTCGCTCTCTGAAATTGTGGACTGAAATGACTTCTGCTGATTCGCTCACCTACACACCATCACCACACAATTTTCTTCCCACTCCTGCTGTCCCATAGGCTTGAGCAAACCATGCATTGCATGCCTAAAAATCTATCTTCTGCTTCCTCTGGCTTTGAAAATTGAGAGCACAGGGAAGGCTTAACAGTTGCCCATGAGGAAGGCCAGGCCTCAGCTCTCCGCTTGTGGTTGTCAGGTAACTGAGCACTTGCACCATCTTATCCCAGTGTAAATCTAGCGAGACAGAAACCCACTGTTTTGCCTTCTCAGTATGTGTTTAATGCTCTTGTAGCTTGGTTTTTGGAGGGACGTTTGTAGTCAACTTCTTCAGCTGCCTTTGTGGTATCTTCTCATGCTAAGAAATGAAAAAACCCATCCTGTGATAGTAAGGAATGTGGTGGGGGAAAGGATATTAATATCCAGATTGCTACTATGCTTTATCTTCACGGTGGCGGAAGCAGGAGCGGCATTGATGAGCCAACATGCCTCTAAAGCTACCAAACACTCTTACTGGAATAAAGCCATTTGAAGAGAGACCCTCCTGGGTGTTTGGTTTCTGTGAGTCCAGTCTTGGAATTGTACATGTCTTTTTATCCACAAACTCCTTCTCTCTTAGCAGAGTTGTATAAAGGGGGGAGCAAAGAAAAGTAAGAACATTATTCATTAGCCCTTGTGGCCCTGGGGTCAGAAGCTCTGGGACAGCCACTGGCAGGCAAGAATGCCAGGAGAAGAAGGTGCTCACAAAGAGCGTTGACTGTCCTATCTCAGTTCTTTCCAGTGGCTGGAATGGGGCCTGGGCAGAAATCTCTTCCTCTCCATCCTTTGCTGCAACTTCTTCCCCTTTCAGTCCTCCTCTGCTCTGGCTGAGCAAAAGAAAATGATGATTCCCTTTGACTGCGGCACCGAATACCCATCGAGGAGTCAACAGGCTTTGCTTTCTGGGAGGCTAGCACAGTGAAACCTGCTTATAATTGAGTGAAACTTGACTGCAAGCAGCATGAAGCTTCATTTGCAGCGTGGTGAAAATCCCTTGAACAGTATCAAAGCTGTCCAGGGCCGGCTTGAGTGGGGAGCAAGGCTTAAGATGTGGCATTGTGATGCACGCTCCACTTCTAAGGCTGCTTTGGGAGTTCAAAAAGCAGGGGTGGAGGTTACATGCTGCAGCTGCACATTCCAGTAAGCAGCTATTAATTAATTAATTAAGACACGCTCGAGTGTCATTAGGTGGTATCTTTTTTTTACGCACACGTCAATCCCAGAAGGTTTCATCATGGGTAAAGATGTCCGGGCCAGAGCAATTCATAGCGCTTAACTGTGCGGACGCCTGGCGCTTTAACCAACGCAGCAGAACGTTCTTGTGTCGTATCGTTGGCCCCAGCTAGCTGCGGTCTGAGATCACGTCGCCCCGTGCCTCCCAAAGGAGGAAACAGCCCCGAAGTACAAGTGGTAAGTTAATGAATAGCCCACCTGTTGCTGGTCCAGGCGGGAAGTTAGCCTGGCAGTCATCCACAGCCCGGGAGTCAGAGAGAAAGGGAGCCCTTCTGGAAGGAATGAAAAGCACCAGTTGGTGCTGGAGAACAATGGCAGACTTGTCTCTAGTTGTAAGGCTGCTGTAATAAAGGTGCAAAGTTTTGTGTGAACTTCGTTGCTTGTTCGCTTTTTTTTTTTTTTTTCATATTTTTCTCAGAGCAGCTGCAGGGTGATTATTGAGCAGCTTGTGGTTTAAGGTTACAAACTAAACCATCATTTTTACCTCCCCTGTTTCCATCCTGGGGGAAAAGAAACCCCATCCCATCGCAAAATAACTGAACAGATAAACTTAATTACGATGTCTTGTAGCTTACAAATATGAGTGGAATGCATTAGGCCAGAATAGGCTGTCGTATTGGGATCCTGTAGGATCTCACAGCAAAATAGGGTCAGGGCTGGGTCAGCATTGGGACAGGAGACGGTAAGGAACTATGGGGATGCGCTGAGTCAGCATGGAAGCAGGGCCCCACGTGGTGATAGGAAATAAGACACAAAATTGAGAGTCTGATGTGTAGTTACAGATCCTATTGATGCTCTTTATAAAGGCACGAGCGTTAACTTCAGTGTCCTGCCAGGTTGGATGAATCTGTCTCTTGCCTCTTGAAATTCCCCAGGCTGTTTCAGGCCTTGATATTCAAGTCCTTGCTAGACGTGCAGCAAGGCGCTCAAGGTTTCTGGGCTCTGTTGCATGTGAAAGAGGAGGTTGTGTGCAAGCAGATGTTAGTTAAGAGCAAGGCAGAATCCTCTTTGCCGAACTCTACTTGCGTTGGGATGAGCTGATGTTCGTGTCCAGTTCTAAACTACTTCTCACATTGCCATGCGATGTTAATCAGCTGCAGTGCTTCAGCCCAGAGGTGGCTTCATTTCAGTGGTGGGTGAACGGAACCCTTTGCCAAGTTTGTATATCAGTAAGTACACTTCAAGATCTTTGGGGTGAAAGGCATTGCACAACAGCAGGATTATTGTTGAAGACTGTCAGGAGATATTGGCTAATTAGTAGTAGCTAAACCATTACTTTGCTTGGGAAAAATCAAAAGTGCTGAACATTTTGATCTTTTCCCCAGTGGTGTCGTCCCTCCCCCTTCCCCCCCAGCAAACACCATCCTAATGAGAGCTATTCTTTGAAGCTTTGTTAGGTTGCATTGTTCCATGAAGTTTCTTTTTTGAAGAGCACTTCCTCCAACACTGTTTGCTTTAGAGCCTGTAGACAGACATTTGTCATTAGTTCTGTCTATTTTATCTAACCTAGTCTCTCATATAGCTGTCTTTTTTTTCTTATTTATCTGGCACCCACCACCCTAGTATCTGAGCTCCTCCCCAAATTAACAAGAGCATGAAATCCCCCCACCCCCACCCCCCAGGTGGACTAGATCTCTCTCTCTCTCTTGGGGAGGCTTCTGGAATTCTTTTAGAACAAAGTGCGTGCCTGTGTTACTCTCTCTCCCTCAATTTAGTTGTTAGGGCTATTGTCGTGTTAAGTTTTGTGGTAGTCTGGAACCAGTTATCAGTAAAGCTCTGTCCCCTGCCATCAGGAGTTTGACCTGGGAAGTTGATGGTTTTATGGTTTCTGTGGGGTGTGACTGCTGCAGGAATGGATGGTCCCAAAGTGAGTGGCCTTTCTTGGACCAGTACCATGGGTGACCATAAAGATGAAGGCCACCTTCTCATTCTCTGGAGTTTAACTAGCTGTTCTGTGGGGAGCCGGGGAGTTTGTAAAGTGTCCGGGTGATGCGGCCAGCCTTGCTTAGTGTAGCAGGTTCTTTGAAGCGTCCGTGTTAAAGGGCCGGAAAGTGACCAGGGAAGTGCGCATCTGCAACACGTGATGAGGGCATGTGAGGGAGAGGTGCTGAAATCGCTGATCGGATTGTTCTTACTCTCCACAGGAGCGAAGCCTGACAGGAAAGCTGGAACCCGTGTCTCCGGTCAGCCCCGCCCACCCTGACTCGGAGCTGGATCTGTTACCCTCCAGACTTTCGAAGGAGGAGCTGATCCAGAACATGGACCGAGTGGATCGGGAGATCACCATGGTGGAGCAGCAGATCTCCAAGCTGAAAAAGAAACAGGTAGGGTGGCCCAGCACTGATGGAGTGGTATGTCTGTCAGAGCATCCGCACGTCCCTGTAATGGCGGCCCGTCTGTTCCGCGTGTCCACTGCTGTCCGCCGAGGGGTGGCATTGCACAGTTCCACTGAGGGCAGCAATTGCAGCAGCTACTGTACGTAAGGCAAGGCAACTGCTAGCGCTTTAACCAGCGTCTCGCCTAGACTTCCCCTGGACAGCTCGCCGGCCCATCAGCCCTGTTGTTTGTACTGCATTAGCACCAAGAGGCCCAAACCAAGACCAGGGATCCATTGTGCTGTGCGTGCACCTGGTAAATGCCGATCCCGACCCACCTGGTGCTTACAACCTGAATAGAGAAGACAGACAAGGGGTGAGGTAAAGAAGTATTTTTATCCCCGTTATATAGATAGGGAAATGAGGCACAGAGAAACTAAGCCACATGCCCAGGGCCAAGCAAGAAGTGGGTGACAGAGCTGGCAATTGATCCCAGGTCCTCAATCCTGTGCATTGTAATCACAAGACTATTTTTCCTCCCAGCTAGATCTCCAGCAGCAGTACCACGGGGGGAATAGTGCTGCGGGTAATGCAGTGGTGGGAAATGTTAAAAAAAAAAAAAAAAAAGGAGATTGTGCTCTGGTTCTAAATCTGCGAATGCCAAATTCAGCGCTTGGATATTTCCACCCTGAGTCTCAGGAAGGGATTTGCTTCTCTGCAGTGCCCCGGCCGTATAAAACTCCATCCGTTCTGCCTATATTGCATTATATGTTGCTGTTTGTTGTTCCCGACTCGTGGTGGTGCCTGGCACGCTTGGTAGTTCCGTAATCAGTGTGTGCACCAGTTGTCCTGTTCTCCCTCTTCGCCTGGTGTGTGTCTGTGTGTGTGGGTGTCCCAAAATAAAGCTGCAATACTGAGATTTCTCGTTGTAGCTGGAAAACCAACCCAAAGCTTTGTGTGTCGACGCGATAGGGCAGCGCTGCATCAGTGGCAGACTTGGGAACAGCGCCCTCTGCTGTTTTGTGACCTAACCTGCAGCCCCTGCTGTATTGCACTGAGTGATACTCTGCTCCGTGTGCCTGGGCTCAGGCAGATGTAACAGAGGGCTCTGGGCAGCTCCCTTCCTGCAGTCAATTGAGGGGATGGGAGAAGAGACCGTATCTGGTTGCCATCAAATTCTACTGCTGGGCCTTGGGTAGGCGTGTACCACTATTCTAGGGAAGCCCTAGGTCTCACCGTAAGGCCCTTGTTACTGTAGTATCTAGACACATGACTGTTTCCAATGTACATATCTTCCCTGCAGAGATGGCTGCTCTTCATGTTACAGATGAGCGCTGGGAGGCTAAGTGAGTTGCCCAAGGTCACACAGTATGTCTGTGGCAGAGCAGGGAATTGAACCCAGCTCTTCTAAATCTTAGGCTAGTGCTCTAACCACTGGACCATCCTTCCTTGTCTATGTAGCAGAGTAGAAGTCTGCCTGGTAGAAGACTCCACCAGCACATCCCAGGTTTATTGTTCCCACACAGATTACCATAACCCCATTAAGAGATTAACATGACAAAAGTACAGTGGCAGCCTGTGATTTTTATAAAGGTTTTTCAATGCCTAAAGCAAAGCAGTTCTCTTGTGTCTCCTTGTTACCCCTTGTTATTTCCCGTGCGTCAGGAAGCTCTGTAATGCTTGCTGATGACTGCTAATCCCCACCCGCCCGAGAGATGAGCCAGCTCTCCTGATGTGCGTGTGCCCTGGAATTTATGAATTAAGGAGGCGGTATAATTGGGCTGTCATTCTGAATGAAAAACTGGGTCTATTTCCATGCTCCTAGAGGGAAAACAAGTTGCTGATGTTCCTTCCAAGTGCGGCAGAAATGTCACAGGAAGGGAATAATGAGTGTAATAAAAGAACTGAAGAGTCTCCTCTCGTTTCACACACACACAATCGCGCACGCCCATGCACACGCTCGTGCTCACGTGCACTCTCAGCAGGCTGCGCTGTAGCTGGCAGAGAACCAAGCTCTTTAGTCTCTTTATTGAAAGGCCATCCCAAATGCCCCTTTTTTGCTATGAATAGAGTTGAGGTTTTGATGAACAGATGCCTCTCCAGCCCCCTCGTAAGTGGAATCAGGACAGTTTGGTTTTGTTTTTAAATAGTGTGGTGTAATTAGTCCTAGACACCTGTTTTCAGTTGATTTCCCTACAGAGGTATCAAAAGGGCTGGAGCAGGGAGAGGGGAAGGGAGGGGAGCCCGCAGGGCTAAGAAACAGCTGTGATGCCAGGTGAAATGAATGGCCCCAAAACTGCCTTTTCATTGGTGCAGCTGGAACATCTGGAGTGATTTAAAACCACAGAGGATTCCCTTGTTTTATGTTTTGGGAGTTGAGTGGAGTCTGGCCCGCCGTAAGGGCTGAGAGCAATAAGATTCTGGTGCTTGCCACTGGAAGGCTGGTTCCTTTAAAGGCAGACCTGCCAGGACAATGGTGGCGTAATGATAAAGATGGATTCAAAGGACGCTGTCAGCTTTAAACTCCTGGGCCAGATCCCTTGGTCTCCCCAAGCTGCTTTGCAGAGAAGCAGATGGAAGGATGTGGGGGAGGGCAGAATGGGTCAAAGGTAGCTTTAAGACATCTTTACATTCTCTGCTGATAGGGACCTGAAGCCTGCTCTCATCTTATGCCTGGTTCCCTATGCTCCAAGGGACTGTCCTGGCAGCTGGGGAATCAGCCAGATGCATCAGCTTTGCGACCATGCCCCCTTTGCTGAGGCCTGGGAGAGAAATTGGAATAGGAGCGGTAAGAGTGGCCAGGGAGATTTCCTTGCATGCTGCCTGGTCCTGCTGGCCTTTCTGCCTGCTTCACCTGACAAGAGTGGCCCAAACTGACTGCAACGCAGCACTATGCACCAGGTGCTTCCCGCATCTGCAGGGGTGGTGCCCCTTCTCAGGCGGAGCTGCCTCCATGCACCCATCTCAGGAAAGAAGCTGGCACTTTGCACCAACACTGTATTCATTACAGTTCCTTTAAAAAAAAAAAAAAAAAAAAAAAAAGCCCTTGCTCCAAAAAGCTCCCAAGGGACCTTTGGTCCAGCGACCTCGACATGCTGGCAGTGTCCATCCCCCGGTCAGTTTGCAGTGAAGGGGGATTTAGCTTATTGAGAGCAACAGGCTCCACTTAGAGGCTTAGTACTCCTGGAGCCACCTGGCTTTACCAAGGGTGCAGGGCTTCTAGGCCTGTGCAAGCCAGGTCACCAGTGAAGCACAGCTGGGCAGTTTGGCTTGTTTTCTAGTGGAAAGTTGATGTTAAGTCAGTGATTCTGGGAAAGCAAAACGAGATTGTCATTTTACCTTGGATTGGAGATTCCCCCAACTCCTCCAGGGTATAATTCACAGTAGCTGTGGGGACGGTGTCCTCCTAGCAGACAGCTCTGCAGCCCGGCTTTTCCAGAGCTGCTGGATACCCACAGATTGAAGTTAAAGGAGCTACAGGTACTTAGCACCTTTCAAAACCAGGCCATCGTCCTGGAAAGAAAAGGCTTTTATTGTTTGTCTTGGTCTCTCCCCCGGACATTGATTTTATAAATCCTCTGCAAAGGCTCAGATTAGTTACAAAGGCGGCAAAAGTAGCTGCTGACAGATAAACCCCCTTCTCCCTTTTCTTCGCGTGTGGTTCTGTTGCTTGGTGTGCAATCAGTTAGAGATACTGACCGTGGCCTTCCCTCTCCTTAAGAAAGTTCAGTACATCTGGCCTTTAAGGATTCAGTGCAAGAGAAAATATTTGAGAGGTGCGGGGGAAAAAGAGAGAGCAGAAAAGTTCCTCTCTGTAATACTTTGAGAACATTTGGTTCATCTGGGCATCTGAGCCACTGACTTTTAAAGAACATGAGAGAGAAAACAAAAGATATTAGCCAGATCTTCCTTGAGCAAACAGTAGAGCAGTTGTATGAAGCCCTAATGTCTCAATGCATTTTCCCTCTGTCCTTGGGAGGTCTTAGAGACAATTAAACACATTTGTACACAAAGCCTGTGCGCAAAAAAAAAAAAAGCAGCAGCAACAGCGGCTCCTTGGTCGTTCCAAAAATGGCCCTGAAGGCTCTCGCTGGGGTTGGCTGGCAGGAGGGGTTCTGATGAAGCAAAGTCTGATGAAGCAGCCAGGAGCTTTGCTTTCCTGAAATCCAGTGCACCAGCGAGCTGCTTTGTCCAGCTGCCCCTCCCTGGCTTTATTCATGTGTGTTCAATCTCTTTCACTTCTCCCACTAGCCTTCTCTGTCATGACAAGGAAGGATAATCGCCATGCAGTTATTCCTGGCCATGGTACCAGGGATCTTGGAAAAAAAACCACACCCACCCACCAAACATTTTCTGGGATTTTCTTTCTTTGTAAATATTTTCTAAGCCATCTCCAGAATGCTTTTCGGAAGTGTAACGCTGACACCTGCTGGCAAAGGTGGAGCCAGCAGTGGCCTGTAGCCTTGCAGCACTGTAGGGGAGCCCAAGACTTGGCCTATTTGCCAAATCTGCCAGGTAGGTTTATCATGTTCAAGAACAATTCCCCCAACTGAATTTTATCTGCTGTTTCTCAGCCTCTTTTTCTTAGAATATGTGTTAGAAGTAGATTTCCTGAGCTGGAAACCCTGTTTTTCTGTTTTAAGTTGCCATGTTCTTGTGTGTGTAGGCTAATCACTGGTGACTTCTGCCCAGGAACTAGCATGTGCCAGGATTAAACATGAACATTTAAATGTTAGCTACCTCTGAGTAAGGGCAACCGTGCCAGAGACTGACTAGATTCACAGAAGACTGGAAAAACCAGACCCAGCCAAAGCTATTTCAGTTCATACCTCATGCAACTTGATCAAAGAGGAGGGATCTGTGCTTGCTGCCATATGCCCTGCAGATTAAGTATTGTTATTACCGTACCATTGTCGCTGGGGAAGAGAAAGAGGTGCTGCCTTCATTTAGGAACTGATTGGCCTTAAAAGGAGAGGGAAGCGTACGCTGTCCCTAATGACAGGGCTGGGTGTTGCCTCGAAGACCTGCCGTGGGATTTTCAGTTTAGCAGAAGAGGGAAGTTGCAGGCTAGCAGAGGGTTGGCGTGTCGCCGTCAAGACTCCTCCTGATTTTCTGATTGTAAAGGTCACAGTTCCGGCCTGGTTTTTGTGGCAGACCTTTAAGATCCGTCTCTTGATGCTGGCCGCTTTTGCTTTGCCATTTTCCACAAATTCCAAGAAACACTGTTGCTGGCTAAACCGACTGAGATCATCTTTGTAATCTCTGAGAGCACAGAGGGGAAGTAACCCCTAGTCCGTTTGCTCTAATTGGTGGGCCTGCACCTTTGATCATTGTACAGTATTACTCCCACAGAGAGTAGAGAGACTGTAATTCTTCACTGTATTTCAGCTGTAATTAGATTTGCAGGGGTGGTGGTTTTGCTTTTAAGGAGCTGCTTTTAATGAGCCTCCACTTACTGGCAATCATTCATTTCTTGATTTGCCATCAAATCTTCTGTCTTAAATCAATTAGAACAGATTTGACCACTCGGGAAACTTTTTTGTGGGCTGCCAAAATACCTGTCAAAATTTCTAGAGATTTTACCCAAATCCTTTCCCTGATGGAAATTGTGGTTTTTTGTTTTCTGTTTGATAATCTGGGGATCTTTTGTTTCGAATTCCTGGATTTTGTAGTTTTGGGGCCTGTAAAGGGCATCTTTTCTATTATGAGAATAGTGCATGCATTTCATTCCTTGAACCAAACCCTGGATCCTAACACTCTTCGACCCTGGGAAAGTTCTGATCTGGATTGGACCTTTGCTGCTTGGACCCAGCTCTGTTTGGAAGCTGTTCTAGTTGAACAAAGAACTAGAAGTGCACTGTAAGCCCCAGGGGAAAGTAGTTCATCAAGACATGGGTTGCTGATTAGTTCCCAAGTGGAGTTGAACATGTTGGTCCTGACCTGGAAAGCTTTAAGCGGCTTACCTCTTCTTGTTGGGGAACCACTTCACAACTCTGGCAGCATCCATGGAGGGAGATCAGTGGAGACACTTGAGCCAGTGGTCTCCTGGTTTAAACAGGAGGAGACCAGGACTGGGGCATATTCCAAAAAGGGAATATCGAACCCACCTTTTGTCCTTCAGATGCCTTGGTTATTGGGTCTTGAGATCAAACTGCAAGGCATAATATAGATTTCCTCTGGCTTTGGGGCAGTGGGGTGGGTCAAAGGATAGGGGTAGTTGGGGATTGCTGTTTTTATTGTATTGATGGAGCTTTGTATTTGGTCAGGATTGAAAGATCAGCTGAGAAATTAGGTGGATGGACAGGACATAGAATCATAGAATAACAGAGTTGAAAGGGACCTCTGGAGGCCATCTAGTCCAACCCCCTGCCCAGAGCAGGACCAATCCCAACTAAATCATCCCAGCCAGGGCTTTGTCAAGCCTGACCTTAAAAACTTCTAAGGAAGGGGATTCCGCCACCTCTCTAGGTAATGCATTCCAGTGTTTCACCACCCTCCTAGTGAAAAAGTTTTTCCTAATATCCAACCTAAACCTTCCCCACTGCAACTTGAGACCATTACTCCTTATCCTGTCATCTGCTATCACTGAGAATAGTCTAGATCCATCCTCTTTGGATCCACCTTTCAGGTAGTTAAAAGCAGCTATCAAATCCCCCCTCATTCTTCTCTTCCGTAGACTAAACAATCCCAGTTCCCTCAGCCTTTCCTCATAACTCATGTGTTCCAGTCCCCTAATCATTTTTGTTGCCCTTCGCTGGGCTCTCTACAATTTCTCCACATCCTTCTTGTAGCGTGGGGCCCAAAACTGGACACAGTACTCCAGATGAGGCCTCACCAATGTCTAATAGAGGGGAACGATCACGTCCCTCGATCTTCTGGCAGTGCCCCTACTTATACACCCCAAAATGCCATTGGCCTTCTTGGCAACAAGGGCACACTGTTGACTATATCCAGCTTCTCGTCCACTGTCACCCCTAGGTCCTTCTCTGCAGAACTGTTGCCTAGCCATTCGGTCCCTAGTCTGTAGCGGTGCATTGGATTCTTCCGTCCTAAGTGCAGGACTCTGCACTTGTCCTTGTTGAACCTCATCAGATTTCTTTTGGCCCAATCCTCCAATTTGTCTAGGTCCCTCTGTATCCTGTCCCTACCTTCCAGCGTATCTACCACTCCTCCCAGTTAGTGTCATCCGCAAACTTGTTGAGGGTGCAATCCACACCATCCTCCAGATCATTAATGAAGATATTGAACAAAACCGGCCCCAGGACCGACCCTTGGGGCACTCTGCTAGATACCGGCTGCCAACTAGACATGGAGCCATTGATCACTACCCGTTGAGCCCAACAATCTAGCCAACTTTCTACCCACCTTGTAGTGCATCCATCCAGCCCATACTTCTTTAACTTGCTGACAAGAATACTGTGGGAGACCGTGTCAAAAGCTTTGCTAAAGTCGAGGAATAACACGTCCACTGCTTTCCCTTCATCCACAGAACCAGTTATCTCATCATAGAAGGCAATTAGATTAGTCAGGCACGACTTTCCCTTGGTGAATCCATGCTGACTGTTCCTGATCACTTTCCTCTCATCTAAGTGCTTCAGAATTGATTCCTTGAGGACATGCTCCATGATTTTTCCGGGGACAGAGGGGAGGCTGACCGGCCTGTAGTTCCCAGGATCATCCTTCTTCCCTTTTTTAAAGATGGGCACTACATTAGCCTTTTCCAATCTTCTGGGACTTCCCCCGATCGCCATGAGTTTTCAAAGATAATGGCCAATAGCTCTGCAATCACATCCACAATTCCTTTAGCACTCTCAGATGCAACGCATCCGGTCCCAGGGACTTGTGCGCGTCCAGTTTTTCTAAATAATTAAGGGCGCTAGGGTTTGATGCCAAGCCCTTTGGCGTCGGTGGAAAAGCCCTTTCCTGCAGAGCTTCCCAAAAAAACACCATGCCCGATTCCTGATAGTTGACCCCCGCCCTTCTGTCTAACCTGTATGTCACTATTATTTTTTATCTGAATTAACATCCTCAAAGCGTCTTCCAGATTGACTTGTGAGTCTTTGCACAACTCTCTCTCTCTCTTTTTTTTTAGGTTTCCAAGTATGAGACCCGTCTTGCTGGTTCAGGAGCATCATTTCTGATGAGTCATTTGCAGCCCTCCTTTTGTAACCGTTGGATTTGATGCTGTGCCAGAGTTAATTTTTCTCTAGAGCTCTCCAAGGTGCATCCAGGCCATAGCAGGGCTGCCCAAAGGCCAAGTGCCACTTGCAGCGTCCTGGAAATGTGGCTCATGGCCACTCTCTGCCGGTCTCTGCAGGAGCTGACCAAGGGCAGGTTTTTATCTCTGCTGAGCTCAAACAAGCTGCTGCTTCACTTTGTCTTCAGAGCATTCACGTCTAAGTGACTGTCAGGGTTACCCTCGTTTTGCTGTTGGTAAAAGCTGTGGACGTGTCTGGGAACTTGGGTGCGGCTTTTGGGCTCCTGGCTGGTTGCCCAGATCGCCCTCAGCAGATGGAGTTTGGGTACCTCACCTGCACAGCCAGGGTAAGGCTGTGACTCAGAACTAAGGGAACGGCCACATGCCCCTTTTATATGTAGGACCACAGAGGAAGAGATGTACGTTCAGCTGCGATCTCTCTCCAGGGCAGGGGAGTCTGAACTGGTTGCTGGCCCCTTGCTCAGTGCTGTCTAGTTTGCCACTGTTGCGGTGTTGAGTTTTTACCAGATTCTGATACATCCCCTTTGTTTTATTTAACATTGAAAAGGAAAAGGGGATTTGAAAATGGCCTTCCCGAGACAGGCCGTTGGTCTGTAGAGGCCCTGAAGAAAGTGGCTTGTGCTGATGCCCTTTGCTGCAGCTCCTGGGTCAGTCTGACGTTACTAGAATTGTATGAGGTACCGATAGTACAGTAAGTGTGTGGGGCCGTTTGACCATGAGAAGCGGCCCCCTAGTGATGATTAACACCCTGCCTCTGGGCTCCTTAGTAATATCTAAAACATACAATAGCGAAATTTGTCTCTGTGGCCTACCTGCCCGCTTCCCGCCTGCATCTCTGGCCTGTCTCCTGATGCTGCCCTTCATGCATGGGACATACTCCCCTTTGAGATGCCTACAGCTCCCGTCTCCTGATTGGCGGAACCCCTCCTTACATCCTGCCTCTGCAGGGATGCCTGCGGCTCGCTCCCGTCTGGCACTGGGTGGAAGAGCTGCGACTTTTGCCTTTCTGCTAAACTCGGTTCATCCCAGCGTTACCTCATCCTCCCCACCTCGTTTGTCTGTTTCATCTGCCTGCAGTGTCCTCTCTGACACCAGATTGTGACCTCTCTTTGATGCTTAGGCCTGGTCTACACTGGGGGGAGGGAGGGTGAATAATGTAGCTGAAGTCAACGTACTTAGACCTTAGACCTGTCTTCACTGCAGTGAGTCGACAGCTGCCACTCCCCCGTCGACTCCGCCTGCGCCTCTTGCGGCAGTGGGGTACCGGAATTGATGGGAGAGCGCTCGGGGGGGGGTCGATTTATCGCGTCTAGTCTAGACGCGATGGATCGATCACCGCCCGCCGATCTGGCGGGTAGTGTAGACATACCCTTGGTCTTTGATACTTGGCTGTACAGTGCCTAGCACAAGGGAGGCCTCGTGCTTGACTGAGGTTCTGAGGCACTGTTGTAAACAGAAAAAGAATAATAATACGTAGCCACAGAAGGCATCTCACTCAGGTGAAGAACTAGGAAATCAGCAGCAGGCTATTAAACTGAAAGAGTCCAATAACCCTTAACTCCCCCCACTTCCCCCTTAAAACATGAGCGTGGTAAACAGTGCAGCTCCAAATTAAGACATAAACAAGGAACTTTGCTGCTCTGAGAAATGTTTTTCCTCCATGGAATTTTCATTCAGCTGTTTTTTATGCGTCGCATCTGTAGTCGAGCTCCACAGGCCAGATCTAAGAGGGCCACTTTATGCAATTTGTGGCCAGAAAACACCCTGGCTAAGGCAACATGAAATGTTTAAGGGTTGTTCTACCCTCCCCTCCGTTAGCCCCTTTGTCTTGTTGATGTCTCACAGGAAATGGTTTATGGTTACGTTTTCTATTTCTGTCACAGTGCTGGAGAGAGAGAGTCTCCTATGGCCAGAGTGTTTCTTGTTTTGAACCACTCACTCTTCTTTTCAACCTTTCACAGCAACAGTTGGAGGAGGAAGCAGCCAAACCACCAGAGCCTGAGAAGCCGATCTCACCCCCACCTATTGAGTCCAAGCATCGCAGCTTAGTGCAGATAATCTATGATGAGAACAGGGTAAGTCACTTACCGACTAGCGGTTGCTGAACTGACTGACGTATTAACACAGCAGTTGTGTTGTGCATATGCACTCCCTACTCAACTAGCTTTGCGTCTATTATCAGGAAATGACTGCTTGTACCAATTGACCAGGGCCAGGCCAGTGAGGGGGGGATCTGGATTTCCGTCAGTGGCACACGCAAATGGCCTATCTGCCATGTGATCTCTTGTGGAAATTGTGAGAGATGCTGGTTGGTGGGTGTTGACAGGAGCAAGCCAGAGCAAAGGGTGTTAATTGTGTAGTGTGGTTCTTTGTTGCATGTTCTATTGCTGGAAGGGGTGAGGGTTTAATGGGATTAGCCTTGGATTTGAAATACCTAGAATGATGCCCTGGAACCCGACGTGATCAACCAACAGAAACCACTCAGCGTAACATCCTCCTGGGGTAAATTTGGTGCTTGAATTACTGTACGCTCACCTGTAGGGTGATCCCTTAGAAACATAGGCACTCTCTTGTCTGTGTGGGCGACACAGATCCTGTGACGCTTTCTGTCCGCTTCGTGACCTTATCCCAAACTCCCTTCCCATGGCTGGATGTGCTGGTGTGGGGTGCGCTCTTGGTGGCCCCCTTGCCCCCCAATGATGGTCCCCTTTCTGTGTAGCTTGTAAGCACAGTATTGAGTCTGAAATGTTCAAACTTGTGTGCCTCAGATATTTAGGCACCTATGTGGAAGTGGCCTGCTTCCCAGAGGTGCCTAGCGCCTGCAGCTCCCATTGGTCTCATGTCTGAAAATGTTGGCCTATGCCCTATGCAGAGCACTTCGGTATCACAGGGATTATCTGAGAGGTTATCGCTAGCATTCTGCACCTGTCTGGTGTGCGGGGTTCCCTGTGAGCTCAGTGCTGCTCCTGTTAGGGCAGTATTTGGTTGTGACCGCTGGTGGGAAATGTGAGATCTTTAACATTTAAACACCAATCAAGCAAAGAAAACCTCTCCCCCGACCACTTCGTACACACCCTTACCCTTCAAGGTCAAGGACTTTCAGCCTCTCAAAACACATACAGATACATTATCACAGCTTATTATATTTCCCTAAAGTTAAGTATCCTCACACCTTCTTGTCAACTGTCTAAATGGGCCATCTTGATTATCACTACAAAAGTTTTTTTTTCCTCCTGCTGATAATAGCTCATCTTAACTAATTAGCCTCTCACAGTTTGTATGGCAGCTTCTAACTTATCTGTATGTATATATATTTCTTCTTACTATATGTTCCATTCTATGCATCCGATGAAGTGCGCTGTAGCCCACGAAAGCTTATGCTCAAATTTGTTAGTCTCTAAGGTGCCACAAGTACTCCTGTTCTTTTTGCGGATACAGACTAACACGGCTGCTACTCTGAAACTTATTATTGTTGTAACTGATCCGTGTTTTTACTCTTCTGTGGTAAATGTGAGGGTATTGTGGACATTTTTGACTTTGAGTAAGGTGTCCTGAGCTTGGAAACGTTGCATTAGTGGAACGAGTTTGCCCTTTATTTGCTTTCTGAAGAACTGTGTTGCAGGGCAGGGCCTGTGGCTTTAGCTGTGCCAAGTTCCCAACCCCTTGCACTTAGGAAATCCAGTGCAAACCGTGAGTGTGATTATGCAAAACAGAGCGCCGAAGGGCGAAGAGGATTTTAAAGGACTGTGTGATCTGTGCTGAACACTTTAAATGGGGCAAGGCGAATGGAAAGGAGATTGACACAAATCAGCGCTGAATCTGTGGAATTTTAATGCGGCAGCAAACTTTAATAAAACGGTGTGAATTGCTGACAGTGTGTAACTCTCCTTGACTGCTAATTCATTAAACAGGGCCACTGCCTGCAACTGGGGTAGAAGGAGAAATGAATCTGGCTGGGTGCTTTGCGTTGACATTAGAAAACTGGGCCCTTTTGTACGTAATCAAGCACATTCGGTTTAGGTGTTGGGTTTAATGGATGATTCTGCATAAAAGGAAAGTGACTAGCCGCTAATTGTTTTGAATTGCGAGTCCTTTGAATTCACTGTGAGCTGCAGAACTCCAGGTGCCTGATGTTTAAAGATTACATGCCCTGGGCACTACTCCGAGGAAAAGCAATTACTTTGGCATGGTTGTCATTCTTTATAACTCGTGTAAACACCTAGATATGTATGATGCTGTGTGGAACTGTATAAAGAGAGAGGCCCAGATTTTTAGAAATATGCGTGTCTACCTTGAGACAACCTAAAGGGACCTAGGTTTCAGGCGCCAGGTGTGTAAGCACTTCCTGAAAACTCTTGACCCTCTTTAAGTCTTCTCCAGTTGCGCACTCACCATAACTAGTCACTTCGGAGAACCTTGGCCAAAATCCCCACCCGAATTGCTTAGGCTTTAGGTTAAGACAAGAACACCAGGGAGTGGGCAGACAAAGATGAGGACCACAGGATCATGCAGTCACTTAGTGGAGTAAGCTTTTCTCAATAATGTGGGGGCAGACGTCGCTTGTTGGGTGGGGTTTTGAGCACGTTGGGTTGGTTGGAACCGTGGGTCAGGGCGGATTGGTTTGTTGTCTTTGTTTCACAGTCTGATGGTTAGCTGGATAACTGAAACGTTCTACTGATGATCTGAGAAAGGACTGGAGAGAAGACAGAGCACCATCATGGCCTGAGGGCTCAGGAAGGTTGTTCCAATCCTAGGGATCACTCTTTCATGGTACTTGCGAGGTACACAGTGGAAGGTATAAATGCAGTGCTTGGATTTTTGCGGCAGGAGGGGCAGGCAGAGCTGGACTGTTCCTCAAACAGTGTCATCTGCTGGAAGTGCCAAGGTCCCATTCAAACAGCACCGAGTTACAATACTGCCTACCTAGCTTGCTTGGGGCTGCTGGTGTCACTGAAGTGTTCAGTGGATGGTGCTGAAAAGAATGTGAAGAACCATGTGAGCTGAAATGTGCCGTCGAGAGCAAATGGTTACAATGAACTGGAAGCAGCTGAGCATGATGGCTTGGCTTCAGTTCTTAGTTTGTGGTTTCAGTTTGTTTGTGTTCTGCAGTTCATACCCCAATCCTGCTAATATTCATTCCTGCCCAAAACCTGGCTTTGGTTTTCCTATGAACCTTTGCAGTAGCATGTGCTTGTTCAAAACGGATGTGAATCAAACGGAGGTCAAGTCCGACTCCAGATGACTAAATAACATACTTCTTCCACGTGTAGCTCTGTTAATGGCCACGTGACGGCTGGGATGTGGAAGGCAGATGCTGCTTCTCTTCTCTTTTGAGGGATCCCATGTAGAATAATGTGAGGACACATTTTAATGGATTTATCCCTGGGTAAAAAAATTTTTTTTTAATAGAAGGCCCAGCAGGCTGCCAGCCTAGGGCTGTGAACTGAGATCACTCGTCTGTTGCTGGTGCAGCCTCTGGAGGAGGGACCAGAACATTTGTGGGATTCTACATGCACAGACATATGAATCAAATCAGTCTTGCAATCGGCTCTCTAATAACACACAGGACAAGGGGTTGTGTTGTGTTTATTCAGCTCACCCCTCTTCCGATGCAGCTGCCCTGAAGAGGGATCTCCCAGATCCTGCTACAGACAACTACCAGGAGATTCCGCGTCTCCCCCCACCTACTTCCCAGTGCTGCCTTTCTCTTTCATGCCCACTGCTGCCTTTCTCAGGTGTGCATTTAACTCCTTTGGGGGCTCAGTACCAGGGGAGGTTGACAAACTGAGATGTAGAGAGGCAGTGTCAATTGCTGGAGAAAGCAGGGTTGCTGGGGAGCTAAGCATCTGTATTTTGATTCAAAGGGGGTGGAGGTGGAGAGAAATGGTGTGTCTTTTAAGGCATAGAAAGTAGAAAGATATCCAAGTCCCACAGCAATACAGCCAGCCAGGCAGCCGAGACAGGCTGTTCCAGGGTGAGAGGGAAAGTTGGAATCTGTATTTTGGGGTGATAATGCATCCCTTGATCCATCTGTTTGAATTCAGGAGGAGGAAAACCAGGCACTTGTTTAAACACCAAAGCAAGGGATTAGTGCTTCACCCCAAACTGGAGTGTCTGCTTCCACAAGTGTGTGTGCCCCCCCCTCCCCCCTTACAGGCTGTGCCAGGCAAGAGAGGAGAACACCATGCTAGAGACTGTGGGAAATCAAGTTAGCCAGCTATTGTGTGACCTACTTTCGTTTTGGCTATAGCTGTGATTCTTCAGGGGTGAGTGGATTCTAATTTTAGCCTTGTGGTTCATCAGGGAATTATATTTCTTCCCACCAGCACATTGGGCAAGTGGCACAGAGGAGCCCTGTTATGTATGGGGGCACAGAATATCGGTTGGCGTTGTCTGCATCAAAGCTTTCCTCAGAATCCAGGCTCTCCTTAGCCGTTCACCTTAACACTGTTGTGAGTCTCTTCCTCCCTGTGACCTGCTTTACCAGTGTGATTTGAAAGGTGTCTCTGCATCAGGGAGAGTTATGATCTTTGGCAAATTTGACCTGTGATCCCTTTCTTACTATATGCAATGTGCTGGACAAGTTAATCGTATTCCGGAAACACATGGCCGTGCAGATGGGACTAAAGAAGAAGGTAGAAAAGTGCAGGGATCTTCACGGACTTTGTTCTGAGAGAACTGGCTGCATTTGCTTTTTGGGTGAGATTTTCAAAGGCATAAGTGGCAGTGAAGCGCACAGTCGCCATGGACATTCATCTCACGGCCATTTGTGCCTTTGAAAATCTCTGCTGTGTGTGTTGATCCGAGACGCTTTGTCATTCCATCCTCAGTGGGCGTTGGAAATTGCGCCTGCCAGATTTTGCACTTGCCCCCCTTTTGCGTACAAGCCCATGACATGGAATAACTGTGCTGGGACCACCCAGACTGTGCATACAGAGGTGGGCCTTGTGCCCACAGAGGGGTGTCACGTGGCCAGATGCAGTCTGAGGGCTTGTCTGCACAGCAAACCAGGGTATGAATCTACAATGTCCCAGCTTGCTGCACAGGATGAACCTCGTCACGGCTGAGTGTGCTCTGGGGCTTTCAGCACGCTGTAGTGAACGTTCGTATACAGCAGGCTCGGGGGCTGTGGATTCACACCCTGGTTTGCTGTGCAGCAACCCGCCGTGTAGAGAAGGCTCTAAATAAAAGCACGTTTGAGATGTGGCCCAGTGTTTTTGCTGCTGCCCGAGGACCAAAGCACGACTGCAGAAAGGGTGACATTTTCAGAGTTACCCAAGTCCCATTTTCAAAAGTGGCAGAGGCGCGTGGGAGCCTGTCACATACAAGTACTTTCTGAAAATGTTACTCTGGGTCAGTTTACAAACTGTCCTGGGAACCCTCCTCTTGATTTGACATTTGCTGCTTGACACTCTGTGGGATTCTGCGAAGGGCACGCGGGGCCATGGCATTCGCAGCCACCCAAGGTATGTTCATTTCACACAGTAGCGTTCCCTGCTCCTTGGGCTCACCGCCAGGAGAGCAGTCCTGAGTTACCCAATGGAATCTGTTTCTCTAGCCATTGTGAATTGCTGCCAGAGGTTGGTGCACGGTCGGTAATGATATAGTCACAATTATTATGTAAGAGGAAAATGGGCGAACACTTGAATTTAACTGTGCAAGTGACCTTCAGTCTCCCCTGTGGGAGAGAAGGAAATTAGTCCTCCTGGGCTGCATTATTGTCTCAAGGCAGCCTCCCCTGTCATTTTCGCATTAAATCCCCATAACCAGGGCACATGCACTGGGTATATTGTTAATAATATTTTTATTCCACAAGGCGGTTCAGTGGAGATTCCCTGCTGCCCCCCACCCCCCCCTTTTTCTTCCCGCTTATATATATATATATTTTTTCTGACATTGCTGACAATTTGGCTTGACATTTCTGGCCCTGAGTAACTCTGGTTTTAAGCAAAAATTCCAGGTCTCTTGTTCAGTGCTGGGTGGGTTTTTTTGGTTTTTTTTTTTTTCTTCCCCCAATTACTTTTTGAATGGAAGTCATCACACTTTTGGTTTTGTTCAGATCTGATTTGTCAGAGTGCCCTGGAGGACGCTCTCCGGCTCCAGTCAGCAGTCCCTCTCCATGCCGCGTCTGAGCGGAGCCCACTAGTGCAGTGGCTGTTTGTGGCCATTAATTCTGCTCTCTGAATTCCCCATCATTGTACACACACGCAAAGAGTCACTCGCAGCCCACTGTCAGTGCATGCCTGTGTGTCGGTTTATATGATTTCAAGCAAGTCTCTGTTCATGGAGGGAAATCAGTGGCTCGGAGGGACTGCTCATGGGAGAGGGGAACCTCTAACTGGTAGGTCACTGGGTTGGAATGTAACCCAAGGTGGAGGTGATGCATCAGATCGAAATAAGTTTGGTGGGTCTCTGTCCTGTTCCCATGTTCCAGTCTATGGCATACTGTCCAGCATGGCAATTTTCAGGCTGCCTATTACTGACAGGAGAGGCTCAGGATTTGGATAGCTCAATCTCCGTGGCCCCTCCTTTCAATCAAGATCACATGCCTTTCAAAAAAAATATGTTCTCGCTCAATTGCAAGATGTGGGCTTGATGCAGAAATTGCTGGGGGAAATTCCTTGGCCTGTGCTATGTGGATTGATGGTCCCGTCTGGCCTAAAGTTCTTTGAAGCTGTGAATCCTCTAAACCTTAAAAGGCCATATCTGCACTGGAGAGAGAGAGAGAAGTTTCAAAATAGTTTCCAAACCTGGCTTAAAATCTATAAATTGATTTTGGATGCAGTTTGGCCACCTTGGTGGAGCAGGCCAAGCCATACCAGACCCTTACTGAGACAGCGGCTTTATGCTGGGTGAAGCAGTGACTGGCTGTGCGGACATTTAAATGACCATCTCTAGAGATGAGTTGGGCAGCTCAAACCTTGCTGAGAACTACTGCGGTCTGAAGGCTCTGGAAAGCATCTACCTTCGGAAGAACTTCCCTGCAACAGGAGAGCTAGAACTTACTGTAATTTCACACTTATATCTCAGTAGCCCTAAGACACCAACCAGGTCAGGGCCCCATTGTGCTAGGTCCCACCCCCTCTCTGTAACGCTCACCCCGTGTTCCCCTCCCCCAATACTGCCTCCTTCCTGCCCCCTCTGCCTCCTTCCCACCCCCTTTCTGTAACGCTCACCCCACATTCCCCTCCCCCATTACTGCCTCCTTCCCGCCCCCTCGGCCTCCTTCCCACCCCCTCTCTGTAACACTCACCCTGCATTCCCCTCCCCCATTACTGCCTCCTTCTCGCCCCCACATTCCCCTCCTCCATTTTGCCCCCTTCCCTACCCTTCCTGAAATTCTCTGTAGAGCTGCTTGTGTGTGGAAGGAGGGAGCTACACTTACAGCACATCTCTGGGCAGCCATATACCTGCATCTCCTTCAGCTATTTCTTCCCTATCTTGGGGCTCGGCTATTTTACCCCCATTGTTTGTTCATATCTGGGGCAGAGAAGGTGCTGACTGAATTGGGACTCTAGTTAAAGCCACACACCTTTCTCCACCTAGCTCAGTGCGCGGTGAGGCTCAAACCCTGGCTTTCCTGGTGTCGCAAGGCTATAATTGAGATTCAGCCCAGAGACTTGATGGCTTTTATCTCTCTCCCGTGAGACAGCCAGTCTCTGATCTGAGTGTCGGAGCTGTCCTTTGAAACACAGGCACATCCGCTTTCCTTTCAAGTGTCGAGCTCATCACTTCTCTCTCTTTTGGAGGGGAAGAGTTAATGTCAAGATGCTCACTGCCGCTTTTTATGTTCAGCGCCACTGCTGTGGGACCATGATTAACCACAGTGTCACGCGGGTTTGGATGTAAATCTTTGGATGTAACCTTCTCCATCGCAGGTGCAGGTGCTGAAGGGTTGTGGCATGCTTGCCCTTTCAGGTTTTCCTGTCAGGCTTTTGAAAAACAGAGTTGGATGCAGTGCAGCCAGTGGAAGCCGGCAACAATGTCTGTTTGGCTCTTGGGATTGTGTCGGTGGGAATCAATAAGATGACATTTTAATTTGTTTTCTGTCTCAGTGCTTGTTCCTTCAGAAAGGCACTGCTATGTATCTATAAATACAACAGGGTGGTAGAAAATTGAAATTCAAAGGATTTTTTTTATACTCCTACTGCTCTTATGTCTGTATGGAATGTATTTCCCTGACTATCCATTTGCCCTCATAAAGCATGTTCAGCATTGCTGGTTCTTCCATAAATAAGTGAATAAATAAATAAAGCTTTTAATGTTCCCAAGTAGAATCTAGCCTCTTGTTGTCTATTTAGTTCCCCTGTTGCAACAGGATTAACCCACTTGCCCTTTAAAGGGCATGGGGTGTGATTTTGATCCCATAGTGGTTTTACACCAGTGTAACTGTGACTTCAGTGGACTTATTCCTGATTTATACTGGCCAGTATACATCAGGGCGACAGTGTCAATGTGAAAACCCTGTGTTAAATAAATCTGTATCAGTAGAACACCTTTTGAATGGGGCTGTCGATTAATCGCAGTTAACTCATACAATTAACTCCAAAATATGAATCGTGATTAAAAAACTTAATCGCGTTTAATCACAATTTTATTCACAATGTTAAATAATAGAATACCAATTGAAATGTATTAACTATTTTGGATGTTTTCCTAAATTTTCATATAAATTGTATTCTGTGTTGTAATTGAAATCAAAGTGTATATTATTTTTGATTACAAATATTTGCACTGTATAAATGATAAACAAAAGAAGTAGTATTTTTCAATTCACCTCATACGAGTATTGTAGTGCAATCTCTTTGTCATGAAAGTGCAACTTGTAAATGTAATTTAAAAAAAAATAATGGTTTTATGTGGTTACATAACTGCACTCACAAACAAAACAATGTAAAACTTCAGAGCCTGCAAGTCCACTCAGTCCTACTTCTTGTTCAGCCAACTGCTAAGACAAACAAGTTTGTTTACATTTACAGGGGATAATGCTGCCCTCTTCTTACTTACAATGTCATCTGAAAGTGAGAACACGCATTTGCATGGCACTTTTGTAGCCAGCATTACAAGGTATTTATGTGCCAGATATGCTAAACATTCGTGTGCCCCTTCATGCTTCGGCCACCATTCCAGAGGACATGCTTCCATGCTGATGACACGCGTTAAAAAAATAATGCGCTCATTAAATTTGTGACTGAACTCCTCAGGAGGACTGAGTGTATGTTCCCTGCTCTGTTTTACCCGCATTCTGGCACATATTTTATGGTATAGGAGTCTCGAATGATGACCCAGCACGTTGTTCGTTTTAAGAACACTTTCACTGCAGATTTGACCAAAAAAACCAAAGATACCAATGTGAGATTTCTAAAGAAAGCTACAGCACTCGACCCAAGGTTTAAGCATCTGAAGTGCCTTCCAAAAACTGAGAGAGATGAGGTGTGGAGCATGATTTCAGAAGTCTTAATAGAGCAACACTCCGATGTGGAAACTACAGAACCCAAACCACCAAAAAGAAAATCAACCTTCTGCTGGTGGCATCTGACTCAGAAGATGAAAATGAACATGCGTTGGACTGTACTGCTTTGGATTGTTATTGAGCAGAACCAGTCATCAGCATGGATGCATATCCCCTGGAATGGTGGTTGAAGCATGAAGGGACATATGAATCTTTAGCACATCTGGCAAGTAAATATCTTGCAACGCTGGCCATGAGAACGCCTCTTCTCGCTTTCAGGTGACATTGGAAACAAGAAGTGGGCAGCATTATGTCCTGCAAATGTAAACAAATTTGTTTGTCTGATCAATTGGCTGAACAAGAAATAGGACTGAGTGGACTGGTGCTAAAGTTTTACATTATTTTATTTTTGAATGCAGGTTTTTTTGGTACATAATTCTACATTTGTAAATTCAACTTTCATGACAAAGAGATTGCACTACAGTACTTGTATTAGGTGAATTGAAAAATACTATTTCTTTTTTTACAGTGCAAATACTTGTAATCAGAAATAAATATAAAGTAAGCACTGTACACTTTATATTCTTTGTTGTAATTGAAATCAGTATATTTGAAAATGTAGAAACCGTGCAAACGTTTAAATGAATGGTAATTTAAAAAAAAAATTTAATCGCTTGACAGCCCTACTTTTGAACATTAAAGCTGAAATAATTTTAAAAATCTAATTTACGTTGCATCATTTATTGATGTATTTATTTTATTTTTTGAGCTCTGCCTATTTGGACAACTAAACAAAAAAGACTGATTGGTTTCACTTTTGTTTCCGGTCAGTTTCACACACAGGTTCTGATGTGCTAGACAGTGAGGCCAGATTTTCCTTTTGATTGTTACAGTGGAACAGTTAAAGAGGAAAGATATATTTTTTCTTGACATTTAAAAATATGAGGTAAGCATCGTTTTAGTATTACAGATGTGTTGCAAACTGATAAAATTCAATCTTCTGAAGCACCCAGCACCTTGGAATTCTTTTGCTTTCCATCAGAGATTTAAAGCAAAATAGACTTTTGCCCTCCATCTATTATCTTCCCCCAGGATCAGAAGTTCCATGTAAGTGTGGGATTTTCTCTGTCTACTGAGAGTCATCCAGCCCAAGCGATACTGTATCCTAGGCTTTCAGAGGGGTTGGAAATAACTGCAGGAAGTGCGGTAACTCCCAGAAGCTCTGAGGAGAGGAGCGTAAGCCGTACTGTACAGAGCCTCTGACAAATAGATGCTTTCCTATAATTTTGCTGATGACTAGACTTTACTGTCACTTCCAAAGGCCTCCTTAGCATTTCAGTTTTCATTTTTTAAAGTGCCTTCTGAATGGGAGATCACTTTGCAGTCTGCTGGCTGGGATATTTATATATAATTCCATCCCCAACCTTGAAGGTCTGCACCTCTGTCACTTGGTGTGATGGAGTATGACACACTCAGCCACAGAAACCCACTTAAAATGTCTAGCAGAAGACAAGAACTTGGAGACAAGAGTGGAACAGAAATGAGTCGGTCAGTCACGCTCTGCACAGGAAATGTTGAGAGGATTATTAATACACATCTCCAATATGACCCATTTCCCCAGTTTTCTTCTTATGCTTGATGAGTCATTTGCAAACAAAGTTGTTTGCAGCACAACGCATTGCAGATACTACGTGCTAGGTAGAATTCCAGTAACACTCTTTCAAACTTTCCAGTTGTGCTTTTGCAAGTAGAATAGCAGCGCAGAAGTCAGGGTGCCCGCAATGCCTACTTCAGGGAGTTCCCAGAGGGAGTGGTGTACATGCTCCTGAAAAGTTTTATTCTCAGCTCTTCAACTGTGGGACCAATTGATGGCTATGTGAATTCCACACGTTGCGCGTTCCTTTGTTTCACAAGAGTGCTCGCATCACTGAGGAGACAGGAATAATAACCCCCTTGCTGTATTGGTGCTATAGGGATTTCATGATTCATGGAAGGGAGTTACGTCTCTCCTCTAACTCCACCCCGGTAGTCGAGATCAGACAGAAGGCTTTGATTAGCAGACCCTGGATTTGATTTTTGAGGACATTGGTCCAATACTGAGGCCTGGTCTATGCTAGAAAATTTAATGGACCCAGTTACGTCACTCAGTGGTATGAAAAATCCACACCCCTGAGTGATGTAGTTAAGCTGACCTAAGTCCTCACGTAGACTGCTAGGTGGACAAAAGAATTCTTCTAGCTAGTGCCTCTTGGGGAGGTGGATTACCTGCACCGATGAGAGAGCCCCTCCTGCCAGCGTCGGTAGCATCTACACTGACGCACTGCAGTGTTTCAAGTGTAGACAAGCCTCTGAGATTGCCACCTGCTGCATTGGCAAATCACCATCCTGCAGAACCCTAGGTGTTCCTGGGCGGTTTCCAATTCAAGTTTGGGCCAGGCCAAACCCTGCTTAGCTTGTAAGATGTGCCAAAATGCCATGGTGGTTTGACTCCAGATGAAATGCACCTGGAGTCAGGAGAAAATAAGGGCTTTCTTGGTGTCTAGAAATTAAAACCTTCCAGATGGGGGCCAGTATTGATAAGCTGCAATCCTGTCCCCAGCTATCTTTTAATCTTAATGCAAAAGACAGCATATGCAAGAGAGACCTTTACATTTGAAATAATGAAACTGTGATTATTTCGGTCTTTTGCAGAATATATGAGTTTGATTCTGATCTGAGGTTTACACCAATCTGACTGCATTGACTTCAGTGGAGTTACTTCTTATTTGCACCATTGTAACTGAGATCAGAATACATCCTGCTGCTTTAATATACAAGTCTTGCTACCCAGCCTGTGGTGGTGAATTCATGATCTAAATGGCCAGGACAGAACGTAATCACACAGTGAACGCTTTCAGCACTGCTCTGGGTATTCTCCTGCCTCTTTAAAGGATTTGCTTGTCTCAGTGCAGGACGTGCCTGATCCTGAATGAGAGTGCTTATATTCTTAGGCATGGCCTGGCTTTGATCGCTGCATTTTCTGTCTATGAAATGCTATAAATAACCCTGAGAGCATGGTTCAGCACTGGCGGCTGAGAGTGTATATGGAAGGATGGTTGGAAAAATTCCAGGAGAACGCCCCCTTCTAATTCCGGATCCACTTTCTCAAAATAACTTTGTGTTTCCTCATCTTCAGGTTTTGGTTTTTTTCCCAAAGCTTGCTAACCCCTCTGATATATTGGGAGGTTTGGGAGTCAGAGGTTGCTGTGCTGGATTGTGATCCCTACAAGAAGCTCAGGCTGCCTGTAAATTGCTGGAATGGACCCTTTTTTCTCCCCTCCCATGCCAAGATTCAGCAAAGGGAAAACCAGGTTTGTGTTCCCAGATTGAGGGTCCCACTGAAAACCTTTGCCATGAATATTTCTAGACCTGCATGGAGATTTTCGTGGCCCCTCACGGAGCTTCTTCCATATGATGTCACCATTGTTTTCAGGAGCAGTTTAAGGGGCATAATCCTGATATTGGCAGGGGTGCCCCATCCAGCACAGAATCAGTGAGAAACAAAGGGTTAAATTGGGACTCGCCAGCCCAGTGTCCAGCAGGGGGCAATGTGGATGTAGGAGTCCTCGGGGGTATGAGGCACCAAGCCTCCAGGAGCCATGGCTGTGCTCGGACAGGATGTACAGGCCAGTGGGAATCGGTGGAGGGGACTGGTCATCCTTCCCCCTTGGAAGATGCCCATGGTGCTGTTGGAATCAGGCCAGAGCAGCCCCTGCTCTTAGCCAGAACATGGAGTGTGACTGCGGCCAGCACCTTAGATGGGCCTAAGGAGGATTTTTGTGTGCTCTGTCCCTGCTCCTTTCATGCCCCTTAGGACGAAGGACAGCCTAGTCCCTAGAGAGGGAAATCAAGGAGTTCATCTGGGATGTGAAGTCTGGGAAGGCAGAGTGGGGATGCTAGGGGCAGACTTTCAGTGGAGGCCCATCTTTTGGGATGTAGCTGGAAATGTAAATGGATCTCGGTGCCAGTCAGTGTTAATCCACCCCAGGTTGTTTGTGGTATGTCTGGCCCCCCAGCAGCAGCCAGAGACATGACGACGCGTGGAACGGGACGCAGCAGGGAGATGCAAAGCAAACTGTGAAGCATGGTGAAAAACGAGTCCACTCCTTGGGGCCACAGCATGGCTCGAGCTTCTCGGGCTGATGAGCACTGACCCCTTTGGGGATGCCAGTTCCCAGCACCAGGAGGTGAAAAGGAAACTGCTCACTGCGCCGGGTGTAACTCAGCGGGTTTTTAGCTCGCTGTTGTTTGTAACGCCCCGTTAGAGCTGTGACATGACACGTCTGTCCCACCCCAAATGGGAAATAACCACGCCCACCCCCTGGTGACTGCCACACGGCAGAATGAGGCCTCTTTCCAGCATACTCCGGGAAGCAGCTGGCGATCAATTCTGTGCAATTGTGCTGTTTCAGCTGCACAAGGGTGGGTAGGCCGTGATCACCATGCATTGCAGAGCCCTGCCCTGCAGGAGGCATCTGTGCACCGGGCCACCAGGGGGTACGAGGGGGATCCCCTAATGTGGCGAAGGCATTAGACTGGCAGTCAGGAGAGGTGGGTTCTATTTCCAACTCCACTGCTGGGCGACCTTGGGTCGGTCACTCCCCTGCTCTGTGCCTTTATCTTCCGACCCCTTGTCTACCTTGACTGTAAACACTTTGAGGCAGGGACTGTCCCTCCCTGTGAGCCCTGGTCTCTGTTTGGGCCTCCTGGTGCTACTGGAAAGCTCCTAAATCATTTGCCCATAGACCCCTACATCCCCATGTGAAGAGCTAATGCTTTGCCTTTTATATTCCGTCCAGTCGCACCTCGCAGTGTGTCCTTTCCTAAAAGCGTCGCAGAGGAGGCTTCTCCGCAGCCCTAGCAAGAAATCGAACTCTGCTCTCGCTTACATCGGTGCTAAATCCGGAGTCACTCCACTCAAGTAGAGTGGCTGTGGTGTAAAAGGGAGCAGAATTCTGCCCCCAACGTGCTCCTGTGCTGCCAATGACTCCATTCAGATGCTGAGCCACTGATGGATGGTATGTCAGGAATCTGTGCTGAGTCTGGAAAAGGGGCCATTAACTGCTGGCTGAGGAACAGTGGCGGGAATAGAAAACCAGTGGGATTTTCATTCATCGCACTAAGAACAATGCCTAGATTTGCTTGTTAATGTCTTGGTGGCAGAGCAGTGGAGTGTTTCTTTGTTAAATAACACACATTCAGAACTCTGGGCTTGCTGACTGAGTGTGAGGATGGACACGCTGTAGGGTTGATCATTATGGGCTCGGTATGCTCCTGATGAAATCAATAGGGAAAAAATCCCACTGCTTCACAGGGAAGTAGCATTGAGCCCTAATCCTGATCCCCATTAGGTGCCCATGGAAGGGCACAGCAGCAGTGGGGAATGGGCACCATTCTGCTGCAAAGATCCCGCTAATGTAGGAGGAGCTCTAAGCCTCCTTTGCACACTGCCCGTTCGCCTGCCTTCCTGGACCAGGCTCTTTTGTCCTCTGAGCCTGCAGAACTGGAGCGTGTTCTCCTGATGCTGTTCGTCCTTCAGCAAAAGTCTTCTATTAGGAGTGTGGGGAAACTTTGGATAGCTAATAGATGTCATTAACATCTCTGCCACCCAGCTCTCGCCTCTGCCTGTGTGGCCTTTTAAATAGCTTGTTACAGTTGTGTTAGGATCTGATAAATGCAGCAAGGAGCATCAGCAATTACGTTGTGTGTCAAGTGTTAATCAGGCAGCTTTCGGGATAGGCATTGCTCGGTGTACATACAGCGAGATGCCGTGCCCAGAATACTGTCCCCAGCACTGTTACATTCTGGAGATGTGTACGTTAATCAGTTAACGCGAGAGGAACGATGTCAGTCCTTTTGATTCTCAGCTACGTTCTCCCTGCAGTGTTTTGCCTCTGGTCATCTCGTTAAGTTGTCTAACTATGACAAGTGTGTTTATAGATCTCCCAGAGACCTGGAAATTCTTGGCTCATTGGGGTTAAACTTCTAAATGTTTAATATTGACGAGTCCAGGGACAGGCTTAACTCATACGAATTAGTGAGGATGAATGCACAGCCATGGAAACACATATATTACTTAACATGCAGAACTAACATGTAGTGACCTTTGTCAGATGCGTGCCCAAGCCTCAGAGTGTGCAGCTCACTAATGGCATTGATAGACTCCAGTTGGCTTTTGTTGACTGGTTTGTATTAGTTACAGAACAACTGAGGCTTGTTTAACTTCCATTTCCTCCCCTCTTTTTAAAAAAAGAAAGAAGACTAGAAATTAAATGCAATAACTTCAACAGCGCAATATGAAAAGTTGTCAGTTGGGGTGAACTGGTTTTAAGGTTGAATCCTAAGCATTACATGACAGTCTTTTTAATTATGTCATCACATAGACCAGTGGTCCCCAACCTTTCTGTGGGAATAGCACATTCCCAGAAGACTGTGGCGGGCACCGGACACCCCACCGCCGGAGAACCGCCCGCTGGAATCCCACCGAGAAGCGGCAGCGGAAGAAGCGTCACCACCGAAATGCCGCCGAGAAACGGTAACGCCTCTAGGTGTCTCCGCTTCTCGGCAGCATTTCGGCGGCCAGTTCCCCAGTGGCTGCGCTCGGCGGCGGGGTGACTTGCGGGTGCACAAAAATGCCCTGGCAGGCGCCATGGCACCCACAAGCACCGCGTTGGGGACCACTGACATAGACTTTCTCAGGCATTAGTATAATGGTTTTAGTTTTTGGAACTTTAGATACATGTGTATCTAAAATGTATGCCGATGTAAAGTCATGTAATTATAGTCTGTTCCAACGTCTGTGTGTAAGGGGCGGAGTTAAGGTGGTGGTGTTCAACCGTAGCTCGATGTGCAGCCATTGCAGTGGTGTATTTTTGCATGAGATTATGTTCTGCTACAGCAGTGGTGAAGCATGGTGGGGGTAGTTTAACTTTATAATGAGATGCTACATTTAATTTCACAGGTAGGGATCTATACAACTGCAATCTATGGAGCTGTGATGGCATTATATGAACAGTGCTGGCTACAGAATGGTGTGTTTTCCCTTCTTAATGAATCTGGCAGGAAATCTACAGTACAAGCCATTGTTTCCTAACGGAAGGGATCTCGCATGGAAAAGTCCCTTTTTGGCAGTTGTCCCTTTTTATGAGTAGGGATAAACGTTTTTCTTATCATGCAGGCCATATGTTACATCCCATTGATACAGTGCTTTACAAACGGTAGCATTGGTGTTCATGGAGACGTTCCCTGGCTGTGGTCCGTAGATCGCTTGCTGGTAGCCCCATGAGGCTGACTTCTCCTTGTTCCCAGTTGTGAAATGGCAATTAAAGAAGCTAAAAATACCATATTACCGCATCAAGCTGTTTTCCCATGTAAGCTGTGGCCTGTGGGTGCCACAGGGGTGTGGTAAGGTGCGAGGGCAAGTTGGGTGATCTCTTTTCAGATGTGGCACATGCTGCGGAAAGAGTGTGCGAACCGTGGTGTTAGTGGGGATCCTAAATTCTTATCCGCTGTCACAGCCGTCTCTCGTAGAGCGGGGGAGCTTCCAGCTAGCATCCCACTTTCATTAGTTGGGGAGCAGAGCGGCCGTACGGGGTTAAAGCAAAAGACACTTTGAGAGGGCAGCCTTCTCCATAGTGTGTACTTCAGCCTGATAGTTTGGCTTGTATGGTTTCTTAGCTACCTGACTGACCCGTTAGTGGAGCTGATCTTTTAGCTTTCAGGTTAGAACTTGTGCGTTTGGAGCCTAAGCATGAGAGTTCAAATCCTCTGCTTTCTCCCGGTGTAGCTGATGGGGCATGTCTGCCTCAAATAGCCGAGCCCAACAAGAGGAGTTTAAAGACGCTTCGTGCACAAGAATAAATACCATTGCGTTGTGTAAAAAGCAACATTTTCTTTTTAATCAAACAACATGCTGTAATCAAGTCCCATTTAAGGCAAATATTTTCTTTGTCTTTTCATCGAATTCATACATTCCAAGGCCAGAAGGGACCATTGTGATAATCTAATATAACACAGGCCATGCCGGAGAGAGAGCCATTACATTCCCAAATATATGTCGCAAGATACATTCTGGCAACTTCACAGATATTCAGGGACTAGCAGAATTCTCAGCACCGAGGCGTTTTCACGGAGATTTTGATGGATGAAATGCAAGACAATTAAGCTGCATCTCTTCGCTGCTAGTTTGCTGTTTGTAGCTAATTGAATTGCATCACTGGTCGCTGAAGTGATCTGGGGTTGACTGGAATATAGCCTGCCTTGGTGAGAACAGAAACCAAGTGTAGATAATACAACTGACCACTGGGTGGCTTCCATGTCTGCGAGATAAACCCAGCTCTGAATGCTCGCATCGTCTTTTTTGCAAATCTGTGGTGGGACAGATTGTTGGTCGTTACTTATAACGTGCTATCGCACCCCCAACCCCGCTACAGACTTTGAAGCACCCCTCCCTCTATAGGGAATGGTCATGTATCAAATGACCCAAACAGAAGAGACTTGGAAAAACAGGGGAAATCAAATAGTCATCTCAGGGATTTGGCTTCCCAGACATGGCCCTGCCAGTGAGAAAGCCTTGCCCCCTGCCTGACAATCACAGCCTCACCGATTTCAGTTGTCTTGGTGGGGCATAGAGTGAAATGTGGGCCTGCATCTACCATGGCCCTAGACTAAAAGGCTTGATATTGTGGTAAGGGGACCTCGAAGTGTGTCCGATGGCTCTCTGCCAGCTAGTGCTGTGTGCAGATTATAGGCACCACTGATTCCCAGGCAGACAGCTGTGAGCTGCAAATGCAGCAGCTACTGGATCATCTTCAGGGGATGCCCAAGAAGGAGCAAATGGCAAAAATCTAGCCGGGCATTGTCCACCTTTGAGAGGAAAGTCTGTCTGGGCATTGAGAGAGTTGGCCTTGCTGAGCTCCATCCCAACATTATCTGTTAGCCTCTTAGTTTTGAGTTTAGCGATTCCTCCTGGTCCTGCGTATTGTAGGTAGACTTTTATACTGGGCTAAATATGCAAGAAAGGGGCGACCCAAAGAACCATGTATTTTTTGCAGCATGTTTCTCTTTGCCCTTTGCTGGAACTGCATTTATTTGTGTTTACAAATAAACTTTCTCCTTCCTCTCTCTCCACCTGCTGGATCCATCAGTGAAGTCACAATCCTCCGCTTATGGTGTCACACACAATCCCCGTGAAGTGTCTCCACTGGGGGACCAGCAAGGAGAAACAATCCTTTGTTAATGAGGAGAGTGACAAGGAACCTTGTTAGAAACACACAGAGAAAATGTTAGGTGAGCGTTATCGTTAGGGGAAAAGACTGTTCTTTCCAGAGACTGATGTTCCTGGTTCATCTCTGGAACAAGTACAGCCCAGGCAGGCAGCAATGCAATCTCTCCACACTGAATCCACCCACTTGCCTCACCCCAGAGCTGGATGGTCCACATCTGGGGATGACAGGACAGTTCCTTCATTTGCCAGCCATGGCGCCGGTTGCGCTGGTGGTTTCTGTGATGTGGATACCGTTCCACTAAGAACAAGCCTGCTGCACCAACTCAGTTCACAGCGGCCACTTAATAGGCAAGGGACAGTTCGGGGAGGGGAAGGGGGGAATGAGACCCCACCAAGGCACCTTTTAAAATCTCTTGCATGTTTTCTTCACTTGGCAGGAGTCCCTCTCCCAACCCCATCTGGGCTGGCTGCATAGTTTACTAGCACCTCGATTCCACTCTGTGCTTTTGGTTAGGGCCCTTCACACCTGCTTTTTATTTGCTGTACTCTAGTTGCAAGAGCCGTGAGCCAGGCTGCAGCTTGTAGCTGGTTTGTTGGGTGGTAGTTCAAATGCAAACCAATGTGATGGCCCCATGCTGGGCCAGACTAGCCTTTGAGTATCAGGGGGAGCCTGTGAATATTGGGGATGGGGCACTGGCCTTTCAGAGTGAGGGTGGAAATACCAGGGCTGGCTCTGCTCTCATGTCCCTCATTTCATGCTGGCGTAACACCACAGATTTCAGTGAGTTGCTCCTGGCCTTATGCTGGGGTGAGTGAGGTCAGAAGCAGACCCCTGTTGTATCTGGAAATTAGAGACAGGGAAGGGGTTGCTATAAAATTCCCGGAGCCAAGTCTCACCTCTGCACCCAGCCAGCTGTCTGCTTCTCCTCTAAGCATTGCTTGGGTGTTAGCTTGGTGGAGCTTATCCCTGCCTCAGCTGCTCTGGGGGTATTTTCCCCTTCAGCATCCCCTGGAGTGGGAAGGGGTGTGCCAGGAATATGTTTTATCTGTATCTCTCAGCAGGCCATGGCTATGGGGCTGTCTAGTGGATAGAGTGCTGGTCTGGGGCTGGAGAGATCTGGGTTCTATTCCTGGCTCTGCTGTTGACCAACCTTGCCCAAATCATTTAAATGCTCTGTGCCTCAGTTTCCCCACCTGTAAAATGGGGGTCATGATATTGACCTCCGTAGTAAAGTTCTCTGAGCTCTACTGATGAGATGTGCTGTGTACGAGCTGCATGCTGGTGGTGGTATTACTCTTCCTGGTGAGGAAGGCTCTTTTGCTGCATGATTCAGTTATATTGGGGTGATGTTAGCTGAATTAGTTCCAGATGACAACAATGTGAGAGGAGAATCCGTCTCATTGCACCCACACATCCTGCAGCCCCTGGAATAGTTTGAAACTCATCCTGGTTTGCTGGGCAAATTTTCATTTGTCAGGTGAGCTCTCTGGGGCTGGTTAGTGGATGACTGCAGATATGAGCTCCTTCTTTGTTCCTGGGACCAAACCTGCAAAAGTGCTCACATGCAAATCAGCTCTTCTGTGTGGGTGTGCAAGGAATTTCCACACCTTTGATCTGCATTTGCACTTTTGGGGCTCTGCCCTGATGATGAAGGGAATAGATAGTTATAAATCTTGGGAAACATAATAAAGCCCTTGCATTTGCTGGATGAGGGTCGAGGTGAGCTGTCAGCACGGCATGTGGGGGATTAGCGAGGCATCTCCCATCACAAAACATTGTAAGTGCATCCAGCTGTGGACAGGCATCAGCGTGAGAGGGTTATGTGCTTTGCTGTCAGAGAGGGGCCCGCATCAGCCCCCTCGATCTAAATACCCCAAAAGTTGAAATCCTGATCCAAATTTGGCAATTTATAGTGCACTTAACGGAAACCCTGCCCTCAGGCTGCCCAGCCTGGAGAGTGTTTGAAATTCAGATCCCAAGCTTGTGGCTCTAGCCCATCTCTCAGGTGAACGTGCTTCAAGAAGGATTTTTTCGACTCCGCTGTGTTTTAAAACCCTGGGGGAGCTGATGGCGCTCCCCATGCTAAGCCCTTCTAGGCAGCAGTGGAATTTTATTCCCCCCACCTTCTAACCCTCTTGAATGCTTAAAATTCTATGTTTTATTTTATTAAGTGTGTATAAAAATCCATCTCCGCAGCCCCTGATACTGCCAGGTGTTTTGTTTTATGTGCTCAGTGCTGGGTAACCTCAGCAGCGTAAAGCGATCCAGACCTATCGGGCTGTTGGTACCAATCACTGAGAAGCCTGGCTTTGCAAGGAAGAGAGCTTTTGACGGAACATGTCATCTTTTATTTAGCTCCCCCACCCCCGCCTCCCCTGCAGTGAACCCCTGGCTCTTTTCAGGCCTGTTTAATTAGTAACCACTGAGCACAGGATGAGACATGTTCCCGCTCTCCTAGCAAGTGCCAGGTAGTTTGGCCGGGGAGCGGGGGATGTGTGTTGTACTGCGGAGGGGAGAGGGAAGCTAGCAAGGGAAGGAGCTAAGGGCAGCTCAGATGTAATGATCACATGTTCAGTGAGAGGATGAATCCTGGAAAGGGCATCTCTCTCTGGCTCTGCCTGCTCCCTCTCCCGCCCCCTCGTGCTGCGCTCGTGCTGAGGTAATTGTACAGAATCCAGCCGCCTGCAAAGCGAAAGAGAATTCAGTTGCTACTGTGAGCAGCCGAAGGGCTCCTGAATGAGCGAGCGCTGAGGACGAGGGGGCGGCTGGGGCAGCATGGAGTAGGTTCCGGCGTCTGGATTGTTTTCTGCAGCTCCTCTGCGGACTGTGCAGGTTAAACTGAGCCAGCGGTGCCCTTTGCCTGCAGTGCTGTGTTGCGGATCTGGGAGCTCTGCTGCTTTTAGCCTTTTCTTTCCCCTGGCACCTTGGTGGGGGGTAGCTGAGGAGGGGGGGTGGGAGTGGGGGTTGAGTTTAGCAGCAGTTTAAAAAAACTGAACAAAAGGTTTTGAGCAGGGAGAAAAATGAACCCTGGGACTGAAATTCTGATTGGCGAGAGAAATAACTTCTCTTCCTGTCCCCTCTCCCCCCCCTCTTCTTTGCAGAAAAAAGCAGAAGCGGCCCACAGGATCCTGGAAGGATTGGGCCCCCAAGTGGAACTGGTAAGTCGTGCCTCACAGTGCGGGGATTTGGAGGGCAGCCAACTTCGTAGAGGTCTTGGAGACCGGCGCACCATCCTGTGTGTATGTGTAAGCCATAAGAAGGAAGTGTTCTGCTGGCCAGAACATGTCACTGGTGTGCACCAAAGGAGGAAGCAAAGCAGATAGGATGAATAATCTCTCTCTCTCACACACACACTCACACCCCACCCCAGGTAGCTGTGTTCTGGGAGCCTTAGCCTGTTTTCCCTGCTTCTACCTCAGACGAAGGCAGAACGGCGGGAGGGACTTACCCCAAATTTCATTGGTGCCTGACGCTGCCGTTGTGAATCCGTGATGCTAATGTTGTCCTCCACCACGTTCCTGGTCCTATGCGTTCAGCACCTCAGTGACTGGTGAACATCAGGATGCCGTGTGTGGACGATCTCATTGTGGGTCCCCCTCCCCAGCACAGTTATAATAGGATCACATGGGGGAGGGTGGCAGGAGAGGTGTCAGAGGAGTATGTTCCAGAAGTGCTAGTTCTAGACTGGAGTGACCTGTCAGCAGTAATTATGTGAAGTTGTAAGAGTCCAGCTCCAGTCTCTCTCAGCTGCATGTCGTACTTGTGGGAGCAGTGCAAATTCCATCAGCGTTATCCATGGTTGCTGTCAAATTCAGCTGTCCCCTCCCATCTACCCAACACACCCTGCTCTGTCTCCAGCAATGCAAGTGACTATATGATTCCTGAGCTGTAGGTGAAAACAGCTCCTTGCGGGGCACTGTGTTGGGGCTTCCCAGGAGAACTCCCTCTACACTATACAAAGGGAGCAGCTGGGTGTGGGGAGGATTGAGTCCTGTATCACGCTGAGCACCTTTAGCAAGATGCTGAGACCCCTTAGCACCCACTGACTGCAGCCTTGCACAGACCGGTACTTTTAGGTAAAGTGTGTGTGTTGGAATCTGCCAGATGACTAGCCCTTGGGAAGATGGGGGCGGCAGGGAGCTGTCCTTGCCAGTTTTAATTCAGAAGTGTTTGGGATAGCATGGCATTAATCTCGTGTGTGTGTGTGTGTGTGTGTGTGTGTGTAAAATATATATTAGCTTTCTTGTGACACTTCCTGTGTGCACACACACACAGGAGGTGTCACAAGGAAGTTAATGATCCCCCGGTTCACATCTCAGTTAGGGAGATGGTGCATAACTGTGTCTGCTTGTAGTCCCCAAGGAGTTAATCCCTTCAGAGTCTCTCTCTGCTTCTCAGGTTGGCTGTGTCGGGGATTGGTGCTGGTACTTTAAATGTGGTGTGTTTAAATAATAAATAAATGGCACCGGGTGGTGGTTACTGAGGCTAAGCCTGTCTCTCTTTCCCAGCCTAATCACTGTCCGTTCCAGCCCCTCTTCTGAGGGGGGCATGGAAACCTGGCCTGTACGCACATGCTCCAGAACGGGGCTTACGTTCTTTTCTAATCCCTCACTCCCTGCCATGTTGTGATTAGCACAACAGGGCCCCAGCCATGACAAGGGCCCTCGAGAAGCTACTGGGACTCAAGAAATAATGTTCATACGCAGCTACTCTTCTGTATCAGAAAGGAAATTACCTCAGGAAGGAGGACAGAGCTTTCCATGCCTGCCTCGCTTGGTATTCCTCCTCTTTAGAAGGTCTGGTGATATAGGCACATACAACAGTCCTAGGCGACCCTCAAGCCTGAGAGTTTCTTGTGCCGCTCTGGGTCCCTTGGAGCCAGTTGCATGAGAAAGGGCTGCAGAATTTTCCTGAGTTCACTTGAAATACAGCTGTGAGAATTGCTCCTGGCTTCGCTGTGGGCATGGCGGTCTCACTAATATTTGTTCAAGAGTGCTCTGGTTACTATAGTCAAACAGAGGTGGTGACAGATAAACGGCTGCTTGATCAGGAGGCAGCTTGCCAGGTGCTGATTGCTCAAAGCAAGAGGTCACGGAGGAATTTGGTTAGTCAAAACTGAGAGAGGCAGAGGTCATACAAAACCACGGATTGCAATCTGGGGCTGAGGGGAACATCCTGATAGCGTTAAGGTGTTAATGGCAGGGTTGAATCTAGGGCTCCACCTCCTCAAGGTAGCGATTGTTTTTGTTTCCAATCCTGGTGGGCAGACAGATTGGCAGTTTGAACATTGCAGTGCATTGGAGCTCTCATTTGACTTCATTTTCAAAAGGGTATCACTATAGCCAAGTCCCCCATAACGAATGTAACTGTCTTCTCGTTTTTCCAAGTGGACGTTTTCCAGAAGGAATAGGCTGTGCTCATCTTACCTTAGGGAAATGCTGATTTGGATCCGTCACCCTTGCTTCTCTGCCCAATTTGGTATTTACAAAATCTCTCTTTCTGTGGGCTGTTTATGGCCGTAAGGAACGACCGAGTTTGCTCAACCAGTGCACAGTTAATTCTGAAGCATTTTACTGTTGGTGATCACCGATGAGATTATTGTATTTCTTATGGATGGGGGATGTCTCTCTCTGTTTGACTGTGGGGACAGATTTAGGATGATGTGGATATTGGGCAGATGAAAGTTTCTAGCCTATGAGCATATAATAAGTGATGTGTTGAACTTGATGTTGCGGTTTTAGAGTTCCATATTTCTTAATGTTTGGGTTTCTTTTCAAGTGCTGTGTGGAATGGCATGTCATTATCTCAAAGCACCCTAAACTGTTAGTTAACAAAAAATTTTGTGGATACAGTGTTGTTGTAGCTGTGTTGGTCGCAGGATACTAGAGAGACAAGTTGGGTGAGGTAATAAGATATTCGATAGTGTCTCTCAAGTTTTCCTTGTGGCAGTATAAGAAAAAGCAGCAGAAGTTGGTGACATTACTCAAACTGATGTATTTGCAAGGCTCTGTGTGCACAAGAATATATCATAACCCATAAGCAGCCGAACCACCATTACTCCCTCCCCTTCCACCAGGAACTGGTGTTTACGTGACTCATCAAACCCCTGTCGGTTCAATCTCAGTTTACCCAATCACACTGAAGAAAGGCATGTTCATTTATCAATATGTTTTCTCACCCTTCGTTCCAGTCCCCATACAGGAGCTCACGGCAGAAGTGCGCTGCAAAGTCGCTCCAGCCTTCCTGCAAAGAGATCCCCTCCAGTTCTATTGTTGATCAGGAGGGACATGCTGATGTGATGCAATAGAGTCTCCACTTGGGTTTTTCTCTTCCCAGCACAGGCATTGATTCTGAGGATGGACTTACCCTCTCGAAGTTACCTGGATTTAGTAGGACAGACGCCTGTTTCCCCTGCAGCTTTCCAAACTTGAATTAGTCAGCCGGCTCTTTGCCTGCACTTCAGCGAGCAGATTTGGGTGGGTTAGTATTAGAAATGTGCACTGGGGAAGGGAAGCTGCTGTTAACCTGGCTCCTGACTGGGTCATACCTGTCTTGTCTTGTAAGCCATTGCATTGCCAATGGAGGTTGCTACAGCATCCTTGTAGCACATACATTGCCTGAGATACAGTTGTAGTTTGTTGCACTTCTGCATCATGACGCAGACCACCAGTACTGCCCCCAGAATTTCATCAGCCATTTTGTCACCCTATCATCCAGTTTATTTAGATCCCTTTGTAACTCTTCACAGTCTGCTTTGGGCTTACCTATCTTGAGTAATTTTGTATCATCTGCAAACGTTGCCAGCTCACTGTTCACCCCCTTTTCCAGATCATGTTTGAATATTTTGAACAGCACAGGTTCCATTTCAGATATTTTGGGGACCCCACTATTTACCTCTCTCCATTGTGAAAACTGATAATTTATTGCTGCCTTTTATTTCCTATCCTTTAGCCAGTTAATGATCCATAAGAGAACCTTCTCTCTTATCCCATGACAGCTTACTTTGAATAAGAGACTCCTTTCAAAGGCTTTCTGACAGTCCAAGTACACTATATTGACTGGGTCACCCTTGCCCACATGTCTATTGACACCCTCAAAGAATTCTAATAGATTGGTGAGGTATGATTTCCCTTTACAAATGTGTGATTTGTCCTCCAACATATTGTGTTTATCTAAGTGTCTGATAATTTTGTTCTTTATTATAGTTTCAAGCAATTTGACTGATGCTGCCTGTAATTGCCAAGTTCACCTCTGGAGCCTTTTAAAAAAAAAAAAGGCATTATGTTAGCTATTCTTAAATCTTCCTCTGTACCAGATGACTTGAACGATAGGTTACGTACCACAGCTAGTTCTGCAGTTTCACATTTGAGTTCCTTCAGAACTCTTGGGGGAATACTATCTGGTCCCGGTGACTTATTACCGTTCAATTTTTCTATTTGTTCCAAAACCACCTCTAATGACACCTCAATCTGGGCCAATTCCTCAGATTAGTTACCTAAAAAGAGAGGCCCACATCTCCCCCACATTCTCTGCCGTGAAGACCAATGCAAAGAATTCATTTAGCTTCTCCACAACGGCCTTGTCTTCCTTGAGTGATCCTCTAGCCCTCAACCATCGAGCGGCCACGTTCCTGCTTCTGATGTACTTAAATTTTTTTTTGGTTTTAGTTTTTGTGTTTTTTTGCTAGTTGTTCTTGAATTCTCTCTTGGCTTACCTTATTATACGTTTACACTTAACTTGCCAGAGTTTATGCTCCTTTCTATTTTCCTCACTGGGATTTGATTTCCAGTTTTTAAAGGATGCCGCTTTGCTTCTGAACTGTCTTGTATTCTCCTGTTTAGCTATGGTGGGTTTTTTATGGTTGTCTTACTGTTTTGTTTTTTTATTGGGCGTATATGTTTAGTACAGGGGCTGGATCTTTGAAAAACAAGCTTCTAGGACAGACTGTAGTAGTATCCTACTATAGACTGAAAATGTCCATTGAATGGGTGTGGCAGGGTCTTAGATGCTGAAAAAATCGTTGAGAGAGAGAGAGAGAGACGCTGAGCCAGTAGAAAAGCCATTAGCCCAAGCCTTTCAAAGGTTGTGGGATGGGGAATCTGATAAACACAGGCCAAACCAGTCTTTTATCTCTTTGTCATGTCTCTTTTCATTAGTTTAAAGTGGAACAAAATTACATTCAACCCTCAGTTTAACCTCCATTACCATGGAGAGTGAACATGGCTGGTTTGTATTTAACCATGTTCAGAATATAGACTTCAACCATAAGCCATCCATCATGCGCACTCCTGGCTGTTTGACCACTCTTTGCCACAGATGTTAAATCGCTCGCAGATGGTTTAGTGAAACTTTATGGATATATTGCCTGCACAGTTGGATGGCGTTTCTGTGGTTAGACAGAGATTGTGTTCATCAGTTGCTGTTTGCAGCTGGGCAGTGGTTGGCTTTATTAACACAGCGTGGGGTGTGCTCACAGACCCTTATCTTTAGAATTAGGCCAGTGACTAGACATGTTGATTTGGTTATGATCCTGAATTCATGGTAGTCTCTTTTGGTACTCGGGCTGCGTCCTGGTGCCATTCTCCAGCAATCTCTGGTGCACTTGTGGCTCCCTGGCTGAGATCCCCGATCCCCCCAAACCCCACCCCCCCGGTCAAAGCCAGCAAGCGACTGCTGGGGTGTGGTATGACCAAACCTTTGTGATAAATGTATTTCATGCCCCTAAGCCAGGGCTTTCATCATCTCAGAAAGATTTACCCATGTCCCTGATCTGGGAAAGGCCGACGTGTACTCATGCTTTACTCACTAGTGCACAGTTAATCTAGGTTATGCCTCCGGCATCACCATGAATAGCCATGGTGCCACTTCGGTGACTCCCCATCCATGGATGACAGGTGGCAATGCTTGACATGACCATTAATCCCGAAGGCATAGGGTTTAGTGACTGACTACATTGCCACCCTGCAAGAGCTCCTTCCCTCCCAGAATCTCCAAGCACTTTATACACACAAATGGATGAAGGGGTCAGGTCACCCTCCGCAGGAGGTGGCATGTCCTCATCCCACTGATGGAGAAACCGAGGCACAGCAGTTAAGCGACTTGCCCAAGGTTGCAGTGTGGGTGAGAGAGAGCCAGGAATAGGACACAGATCTCCTGACTCACCACTGCGTGTTCTAATCACTAGGCAGTGCAAGGACGGGTGGCCCAGTGGGTAGGGCTCTAGCTCGGGACTTGACATCTGGGTTCGGTTCCCTTTTCTGGTACAGATTTCCTGTATGACCCTGGACTGAGTCACTTAGTGTCTGTGAGCATCAGTTCCCCATTGGTAACACGGGGAGAACAGCACTGCCCTGCTTCCCACGGGTGTTGTGAGGATAAGTACTTTAAAGATTGACGTGCTCCGATCCAATGGTGATAACCCCGAGACAGACCGAATCCCAATGCAGTTGGAACCCGAGGGCTCTGTCTTTCTTCTGAGTGGCACCAGCATCTGACCCTCCCTGTGGCTGGCTCCCTTGGAGGCTAAGTCGGCTTTCCTTGAGTAGACATAACAATTTGCAGCACACACTGTTTTTCCCCCACCCCCTTCTCCTATCCTCCCCCGTGTCATATGTTCCAAGGTGCACTGCATTTTCGGTAAGTGAATAACACTCCGCTCCCCCCACCTCCCTGTGCTGTGCTGTATGGTGTTTATATGGATTACAGAGCAAATTGCTTGTTCTTAGCCAGCTCAGCTGCGTGCTGCCTGCCTCCCACGGGTTGATCTTGGATGCCCGCTGACTCAAGCTGCGTTGCTGTGTGTTTGGGAAGAAGCAGCACCTCCTGCATTAAAGGAGAGGAACAGAATGGGGCACGGGGGCAGTGAGAGATGGCACCGAGCCCAGAGCATTAGAGCAGAATGGACTATGCTGGCGTATCTCTCGAGGAGCTGAAAGTCCACGCTGATACAGTAGCATTTCTGACAGGTTGAAGTTTCTAAATGTCAGACTGTACATTTATGCCTTCGTTTTTCTTGTTTATTTCAGCCATTATACAACCAGCCTTCAGACACCAGGCAGTACCATGAAAATATTAAAATGTAAGTATGTGGCAATAAAGTCTATTTGAAATGTCAGGTTATGCATTAGGCTGGAGCAGAAGAGATGCTCACCTGCCTCCAGATCCCATTTCCCGTTAAGGCTGAAAAGAAATAGCGTGTACCCTTCTAGCGATACTGTATTGCTGCCATTGGTACCCAGAGCATCCAAATGTCTGAAAAAGTACATCAGTCAGGAAGAGCAGAGTTTGTGGGATGGTAAAGGTACCGTTCGATTTGTGTGGCGAGGAGTGGGGTGGGGGGGAAACTCGGCTGTCTTCGTGGGGAGGGAGTTTTAAATGAGTTGGTTAAGGAGGATGGCGTGGTGCATTTTATATACGGGAGAATGTATTTTAAAAAAGGATGAATGGGGGCAGAAGTTGGAGAGCCCAGGTGGGGTCAGTGGCTGCTCGGAACCCTTTGGCCAGCTGAGGAAAGCTGCGCTAGGAGGAAACGGATCCTCTGCAAGCAAGATTTGGAAACCGTGCTCTGCTGCTTAGCCACTGCAAAGGGGGAGAGCGAATGTGTAATGCTAGTCCCTACGTTCACCCTGCTTCCCTCAGGTGTGTAATACGACCCAGGAGAGGACTGGGAAGAGCTTCGGCTCAAATTTACAAAAGTAAGAGATCAGCTCAGATCCTCTTGAATTGATGGCCGGGTTATACCCTTGGACGAGCAAGTGTGGCTGAAACTTGACAGAAACTTGGGAAAAGGAGGAAGTATCTGTGCTGAGCACCGTGTCAGAGTAGTATCTGTAGCTTTTCAAGAGCCTGCACTCCTTAATCACCTTTCTAACTTCCCTGTGCTGTTGAGTCTGACTGTGCCGATTCTTCTTTGAGCTCCCTTGTCTGATTGACAGCCTCAAGTCCAGGTATATTTCAGAATGAAGTGTAAGCGCAGTTTTGTTTGACACGTGCTGAGGTATGAAACTTCATAAACTGTCCGCTTTTTTTAATGTGTTTTTGGGAAGGATAGATTGAAGGGAAAAGTTGGACATGACTTTAAAGTGCCTCTTCTGTCAATGAGGCTGTAATGAACGTTTCATAGCAACAGATTGTTACAAAGATATTTACCAAGTTTTAATAATCCTGTAGTCAATTACTTGTCGTTTAAACCTCAATAAATGATTTGATAAACAATTGATGTTTAGTGACTACAGTGAGTTACCGCAGATAGATTGAATATAACATAAACTTCTAGATTTATTATCAATTGAAATTAAAAAGGTTCCCATGTGGCCTAACAGTTCTTGTCTGGGTTGATTCTGTACAGATGATTACTTTCAAATCACCCGGTTGTGGCTACATGGGATACACCTGTTCTAGTTCCGAGCATACCAGCCATTTCCTAATATTCTGTGGCTTTCAGTGGAATATTAAGAGACGCTAGGCGAGTTGAAGTGAAGGAGTTAACATCGAGCTTCTTTCTTATTACAGGATTCAGGATGTAATTAAATGTGTTATGAACTGACCTGATTTCTAGGCATTTAAGTGGTGTTCATCTCTGTGGTATCCATAAAGGGAAAGGATTGTCCAGTGGGGAGAATGGTAGTCTGGGCATCAGGAGACCCAGGTTCAAGTCCCTTTTCCATCACAGATTTCCTGCATGACCTTAGGCAACTCACTTAAGGTAAAATGTCCAGAAGCACCTAAGTGATTTAGGATCCGAGGCCCCATTGAGTTTTTGCCTTTCTGTGCCTCAGCTCTCCATCTGTGAAATGGGGATGATAGCACTGCCCTGCCTCACATGGGTGCTGTGAGGATCAATACATTAAATTCTGTGTGGCGCTCAGACTCTGTGGGAATGGGGCCATACAAGTGCCCTAGACAAAGAGTATCAACATGCCTCAGAGGCATTAACAAATGAAGCACCCCCCTGGGATAGGGAAATATTATCCCTATTTCTCAGGTGGGGAAATTGAGGCACAGAAATTAAGTGCCTGAGGTCAGATCAGAAGTCGGTGGTAACTCAGGGCCAGAACTCACGTTTCTTAACCAAAAAGCTATCCTTCCTCTCCTTGCTTTTAAGTGTTACTCTGGATTTCTTTACTTAGTTTAGCCTCTTCTCCAATGATTGAGAAGTCTCGGCTGCCTTCAGCAGCTTCCAGAAACATGGATTATCTTTAAATCTCAGATTTTGTACAAACATAGTTAATTTTTCAAGTTCATGTTTGCTTACCCTCACCTCTTGCCTAAATATCTTCACTTCTGACTTTTGCACCCAAAGAGTTCATTTCCAGGATGATGGATCCATGCATATTTTGTCAATTACAGCCCATTCTTATTGACCAAGAGCATCCCTGCTGATTAAGTGGGATCAGAAAACGTGTGGCTTTGATAACCTGTTTACCTCTGTTGATCATCACTCAAGCTTGGCAAGCATTGCCAGAACCCTTCTACAAGTACTCACTTGGATTTTTAGGTGACTGTGCTGTGGCTTGTTCTCTAGTCGATTCACGTTAAGCAAAGGTTCTGGCCACTGGGTTTAATGAGCAGGGGGATTTGCAAAGGAAACTCTTTTGCTCTGAGTGAACACAAATGTTAAAGCCACAGGTACTGATACTCAAAGTGGAAGGTTTTTTTTTTTTTTACCAACATCCAGTTGGGGAACAGGAAGAATGCTGTGGGATATACCTGACCAGTGACCATGGATGGGCAGCTGAAATTTTGAATTGTTTGCCCCCAGCACACTGTACTCAACTGGGGAGTTATTAAATAAAAAAATTAAAATGTAAGGAAATGGATGCATGCTCATGGATGTTCCAGGGGCAGGAAAAGAGGCTGTATTTCTCAGATGAATTACACATTGGGAATTATTTACGTGGCTGTAATTCCTGTTCATAATTTTCCTCTGGCGTTCAGGCATTGGGAAGTACAAAGCAGCGGAAGGAGAATAAGATGCTAGGGAGGGATCCAGCCCAGGAAGGATGCTGCTACCTGGGGGTCTGTATTCTCTGAAAGTTCACCTAGGGCTATATAGCTTAGCAGAGATCCATTCTGCAATGGGATGTTGCTGCTTATTTTGGGAATGAAGTATTAAGCTGCCATCCAGCAATGAGCTCCTTGCAGGCAAATCCCTGTACCTGTTCAGAGCTCATCACAGGTCCAGAATGTCACTTGCTTTCTGATAGATATGTTGCATCAGATTCAGTGTTCTTATTGGTTTTTGCTTTGCCACCATTTAAGCACGATTGTCTCGAGCCTATGGAAAGCTGTCACAAACAGCGTCTCTAAAGTGACACTGTCAAATTGATAGCTAGTCAATTGTGAAAAGAATGGGTTAAAAGTAGTTCCAGATATATTACACCTGCCCCTGAGTCTCCCTGCTAATTTCTGTGGTTTTACAATCCCATTTTCCTAGTATTTAAATTATTTTCCCTCCCCTCTTGCTTTGTAACAGACCCACACAAACAGGGGGAACTAACTAGCTGCCTGTACAGGGGAACAGTGAAACTGATGATTAAATACAAAGTGCTGTCAAATACACAGAATTAAACACTGAAAAGAGAGAAAATGGTGTTCTCTGATCTTTCGTTCCTTGTCAGCTTAGAGATTACTTATAGCCATAGTGGGGAATATATTTCCAGGTAGCAGTGTACAGGTTTTGCTGTTACTGTTTTTGTTTTGTTTTTTACATTAATGGTGTCCTTTAATGAGGATTTTTTTATTATGGGTTTGATTGTCCTGCCCCCATAACTTACTGTGTTACAATAAGCAAAAGGAGACCTTAAGGCAGGCAAGTAGGTTTGGGGTTTATGCTCAGAGTGATTTGGTTCTGCAAAAATCTGGAAAATAAACCTTAACATTTAATTTAAAAACATCAATCCCCTCCTTTCTGGCCTATCACAGAAACCTCCCAATTAGCCATTTCAGCTGGTTATCAAAGCCAGTGAATGCACTCCTGGATCTAGGTCAGCATAAGGACCTGAAGCCCTCTCTGTTCCAAATGCACTCTTTTTAACAGTGGTCCCATCTGGAAGGTCTTGTTTTCTAGATTGTCTTGGTTTACATGTTTGCTTTGTTACCTGTTGTTGAATGTGCAAGGAAATTGGCAGGTCACATTCCTCCCACTGTTTCTGTGCCCCAGCCTGGAGTTAAGGGATGTAAAACCAAGGTTCCAAACCACTCCTGGTACTAATGATCCCAGGACACTTTTTGCAAGAAGAGAGCGTGTTAAGCCGCAGCGTCTTGACCAGATTCATTTTGATGCTGGTATCCTGGCTACGGCGCTTTTGCTGTTTTGGTTGGAGACATTCTTCTTCTTTCCTCCCCACTCCTCTTAAAATTGGTGTGCAGTTTTGCTAACAAATAACAGCTGCCATCTTCCACCCCAGAGGTGGCTGGATTACAGTGGGAGGTGAAGTGATCCTCACAGAAGAGTCCTCAGGGAGACGTCTTCAGGATGAATGATAGGATAGAGTTGGAAGGTAGCATTACAAAGGTACAACAGTTTCCCTCAGGCTGAAGTACAAGGGGGTTATCTAGTCCTGTGAATAATTTCACTTTAAGCAGAGGTTCGCTGTAACCAGACTTGCAGCTGGCCTATGCAGGGAAATAATCTGGGATGACTATTCTCCTGAACTATCAACAGGATTTCACTGTAAACTAGTTCTACCGTGTTAAACACAGAAGGACACCCTGTGTAACAAGTTTCACGCCCGGCCCTGCAAGGGCAGTCTAACACTTTTTTCTCTCAATATGCAGATGGTTTTTAATTTATAGCGATTCTTTTTTTGCTTGCCATTGGACAAGTTCTGTTGTCAGTTACGCTCCTCCTACTCCATGGAAGCCAATGGGTTTGCAGAGGGGTAAAACAAAAAGCAGGATCTCCCCCCCCACCCTCCCCATTTGTGCTTCTCTATAGTAGTCTTCTTTGGATGGCAACTCTAGTTTAATTCTTACTGTTTGGTTTGCTCTCTGATCGGGGCTTTTCACTTACATTAATAAAACAGACTCGATAGTTCTACCCTTCTTAAAATGTTACCAGTGTCTTTTATTTTCCTGGAGCTTGGTGTTGGGTCTTTTCCTTTGTACAGTGAACATTAATTTCATGCCCCAGTTCATGCCAGTGTTTGCAATTTTGAAAGCTTTTAAGTCTTATTTAACTGCTTTGCTATGTTCTGTTCCCCTTCTGCTTGGGTCCATTTTGGTTCACCTATGTATGCAGACTTTAGAGCGAGGACAGTTAATTTTGTATGCTGCGTCTGCTGCGAGGTCTAAGGCGCTGTCAAGCAGGTTATGCCGAAGACTTGTGACCTACCTTAGAAATCTTTGCAAGCTGCTGGGGGAATGTCCTTCAGATGCTAAATATCTGATTTGTTAAAGGAAAATACCTGCCGCTGTGTCAATGGGAAAGGAGAAGTAAAAGAGCAATAAAAATTAAAATAGCCCCATTTTAATGAGATCCTCTGCAGAGGCTTTTCCCACTGGCTCCGCAGCAATCAGGCACTAGTTATTATTTCATCATTTTAAAACACAGCATTGACAGCTCAACTTTACAACACAGTGTTGACAGTCTTCCTGTCGGCCCCGAAGATTATTTGAAGGCTATTTAAAAGGTCCTGAACCGAGGCTTGGGGGAAAGAAAGCCCAGAAATTAGAGTGACTCCATATACAATGGGCTTCAGAACAGTCTTCTCACTCCTTGCTTCAGACATTGCTGAAAGAAGGCAGCAAACACACTGGAGACCTAATTCTGCAGTAATCACATGCAATCTCATCTGTGTTGGTTCTTTCTATTGTAGCTTTGTGCCAGATTTAACCTCTTGTAGCACCTTTGCAATATTCTCTGACTCCTAGCACTGAAGGATTTAACTACAAGATATCCACACCAGGAGGATCAATTACCTGCTGTCCGCTGTGGGAACCTTTACCTTTACTAAAGTAGACTCCCACCCAGTCAGTCAGGAAAAACAACCCACCATGACTTTTCCCCTGAAGGACCAAGTTTATGTCATGGTTTGTATAAAGGGCTCCGTAGTTTGGAGCAAAATATCAGCCGCCTCTGAGCCCTAAAGAGCTCAGGAAGCTGAAATTAGGCAGCTAAACTCGAGCTGGCTCAGGCTGTATCTTCTGTTCAGAGTTTCACGCAGGCCTTTTCTTCAGGCTCAGTTTACTTGGATTTTCAGTCCTTTGCTTTTTATGGCTCAGCTGTGAAATCAGAGCTTATTCCAAACTGGGCCAATGTTCTCTTGAAACACTTGCAGATGTGTTGGAGATCCTGGACCGAGTTCAGCGTTTGCAGTTGCACCTGAAATGGGGGTCACACCATTGCATGATTTGGGTTTCTCATGTCTCTAGGAGCAACCCAAACCGCACTGTTGCATATTGTTTTAACTGTGATGGGCTCATTTTGCTAAGCATAGCTAGTGGGTTTGATCGGATGCTGCCACACGGTTAAGAATTCAATACAGGGCATGTAGGCTCAAGCTTTCAAAAGGGATTAATGATTTGGGGGGGCTGTGTTTTAGGGGTCCACCTGGGGCAAACTCAGATCTCAACTGGGGCTCCAAAATCACTCATTGAGTTTGAAAATTTGGGTCCTTTATTTTTTTTTGGTTGGGCAGTATCAGTTTGCCTTTATCAGCGTAGCAAAATCCTGACCTGTAACACAAACACTATCAGACTCTGCCAGGCTAGCGTATTCCCTTTCAGGTCTTTCTCGAAGCAGTTTCAGACATTCACCTCATCAGCGATTCACCTAACAGCCCCCCTCTACCCCCCATTCAAGGTTTTTTCATCCCCTTTCTTTCCCATGTGCTTGTACTAGTGCAGAAGTATTAGCTTGTGATGAATTATTCAATGATGGAGAATCACATTTCAGCCCCCAGCTTGTTGTTCCTACCAAGCCTGGCGCTTACTCTGTATGGAATACCTTGAACAGGCCAGCACTGAAACAAACAGCGTGGGCTTCAGGAGAAGGCAAGTGGGGTAATGCCGGGGTGTCTTTTATGGCTGGAAAGGCTGCTGCTGAAGAACTACAGGGAGGGTTGCACTTGTCTGATTTTTGTCTTCAGCCCAAAGGTGCAAAAAGGACTGAAATGGAATCTCCCGGTTTGACATTCAGGGCACCAGGCATGGAGAGAACAGCTGCCAAAAGAAGTTATTCAAGCACGTTGGACATTAAGAAAAGGAGTGGATACCAGACTGGGGCATAAACATTGACTGGCATGGAGGGAGTTCCACTCGGGAACCTCCGAGGGCCCCGACACCCGTAATACCAATCTGCCTGTCACAGCATTCCCTCATCGCCATGGACCACAGTCATGCCGAATGCAGCGTATAAGCTTCTAGGAGGATTAGTTGTTCAAGCCTTTTTCTGCTATTTACAGATAAAAGCTGTGATAATTTGGCACATCTGCAGCCAAGTGCACTTTGTATTTGCAAGGATGTGATTCAGAAAATGGTGATGTGATTGGCAACCCACTTACAGTATCTTTCCCTTGACTAGTGTCACTGGGCGCAAACGGTGCCTGTAAGCACATGGAATGCATTATAAGTGCCTTACAGCAACTCCGGAGAGATTTGCCTCTGTCATTTCAGGCTCCCGTTTTATTTTGTCATTAGTGGTGGTAATAACACTGTTAACTTAGTGGGGCCTAAGTGCCCTGGAATAAATTAATAGGAAAACAGACACTCTGGATAATGGAACCTTTTCTCCCTGCTTCCCCCCCCCCCCCGGAAGGGGTTCTGAATGTTGTACGTGGAGCGTTGCTTCTCCACTTCATTGCGGTTAAGGGGTGTGAAGTGATCGTGGGTAAATAGGGATATACCCTGCTAATATGGTCCCATCTCAGAGCAGGAGCAAGGAAATGGATGAGTGGGATGCTACATGCAACCTATAATGCACCGTCTGCCCTCTCTGATACATTTGATCAGGCATCACTCATACCTTGGTAGGTGTAAGGGTAGCCCGTTTCCACACTCTGCCCTCCAAGCATGTGAGCTGGGGCGTGGTAAGCAACACAACGTACTGGCATGGCGTCTGATGTGCCTGAGTACCAAAAGGAACTGGGGCAGCAGCAGAAACACAAGCCAGCAGGAAGCAAGCCAGCCTTTCCCTTACATACAAGCTATTCCCTTTTCCTTGGCTGCTGGTTAGTTTCGATCTCAGAGCGTCTCCGTCTTGCGGTGTAGATTCCAATGATTGAAGACCCCAGACTCCCTGGTTTGTTCAGCTCAAGTCGTAATCCGGCTTCTGCCTTTGTCCCTGGGCTCCACAACAAATGTCACTGTATAATCAGGCTGCCAGCAGTTAATTCACCCTTACTGCCATATGTCTTGGCAGGCTTGATCCCTACCTCTGTTTATACTGACTATTTGGTGAAAAGGATTCCTGTGTAATTAAACACCTGAGATTAGTTTTGATGAAATAACAAAATTCCTTTGTCCCTTGTGCAGGCTCAAACTTCTGTGCAGGCAGATTTGGCCAGATCTGTATAGTACCCCAGAGCCGTGTGTAGCTGTAATTCTTATCACAAGAGTTTGGGGCAGGGGTGTGGGGGGTGCGTGCACAAAATGGGTTAAGGTTACAACCCGGTTGACTCTAGCCAAGTAATTCATGTGGATTCAGGCCAAATAACTCAAAAGCAGGCTGATGGGTGCCCTCCTCCATTGTGAAAGCCCAAAATGAAAACAACCACATGTCAAGCGGGTTAAGGTGAAAGTATCCACTTTAACGGAGTTTCTTTGCTGCCCTTGGTTTGGCTAGAGAGCGAGAGGTAGGTTTTTGTTTTGTTTTTTGTTTTTGTTTTTAAATTATAGTACTTAGTGATTATGGGACCAGTTCTGGAACACTTACTCATGCATACAAATAATCACATTGAAATCAGTGGGGCTATGTGGGTGAGGAAGGATTACTCATGAGAAAAGGCTGCAGAACTGGGCCTTAAATTATGGGTGCTTTGAATCCTGCTTTTTTTTTTTTTTTAAATAGGTGATGGTTCCTGCCCCAACCTCATTCATGATTAAAACCATGCGTTTTTATTTATTTAACATCTGTTTCCTCCTCCATCCCTCAGACCAAGTAGGCACAGGTGGAATGAGACTGTTACAGACTCTCTGCACTTTCTCCCCTTGGCTTTGTTGTCTTGGTAGAATCTGCTTGGCAGCGGGCTGGGCAATATCTGATTTCAGACCAGGCCATCTGTACCGGTGTCTATTCCAGGGGTGGCCAGCCTGAGAAGGAGCCATAATTTACCAATGTACATTGCCAAAGAGCCACAGTAATACGTCAGCAGCCTCACCCCTGCTCCCAGCGCCTCCCACTGGCCGGCAGCCCTGCCAGTCAGTGTCTCTCCCTCTCTGCACCTCCCAATCAGCTGTTTTGTGGCATGCAGGAGGCTCGGGCGGGGGGCAGCGAGGGCATGGCAGGCTCAGGGGAGAGGGTGGGAAGGGGTGGAGTGAGGGCAGGGCCTGTAGCAGAGCCAGGGGATGAGCAGTGAGCACCCCCCCCTCCCCAGCCCCGGCACAGTGGAAAGTTGGCCCCGTAGTTCCAGCCCCAGAGTCGGTGCCTGTACAAGGAGCCGCATATTAACTTCTGAAGAGCCTCATGTGGCTCTGGAGCCACAGGTTGGCCACCCCTGGTATTTTCCAAGCAAGAAATCCCATGCAATTCAGCCAGCTGGCACCCTTTTCCCCCTAGAAGAGGGGCACCCATACTTTGTGACACAGAGCGCTGTGCCTGGCTTTCACTTCTAAAGATACCCATGTTGTAAAATACAGCATTGCACACCTGCATAGTGTTTGCTTGGGCTCCTGTCCTCCTCAAGAGCCAAATGGAAAGGACTTCTTGTTTGAGTTCACCAGCAGTAAAAACAAAAATCCCCAATGGGTTCGCAGAGCGATTTGAGATGAATAATAGGCTTGGGCTCTGGCATATCTCAAATCAGGAGTCTCTGGGCTCTATTTCCATACCATAAGCCCAAGGGTGGCTGTAAACTGTGTTTTAAACACTCCCTGCCTCAGAGGCTGAGCATATGGCATTGCTGCAGATTTCACATCCCTTGCCTTGATTTCCCCCCCTTTTCTCCTGGTTCTGAAGCAGACTCTGGAGACAGCTGCATTTCTAGGGATCTCAAGTACCTCCCTACCTTGCTTCACAATCCGCCAGCTTTTTCGGAGGAGACTGAGTAGTCAACTAATTGTGAGCTAACCTCTGTACAAATCACTCGAACGGATCTCTTTCCAGCACATCTGCAGCTCAGAATCCAAGTCAAGTTTTCGGCATGGCTCCCTGTTCTCAATCCGTAGCACAGCTTTCAAAATTAACTCTCAAGATTAGCTCCATACCTCCATCCGTTTATTTTTTCAATCACTTTGAATTCTCCAGATCTTTAAGAGCCCAGGGAGTGAAGACGTAGTTCCTGAGGATGGATGCCCCTGCAGGGGATGGTGTATTGCGACGATGACCTTCCTAAAGTTCTGCTACAAGGACTGTGTGCGTCTCCAGCTGTTACAGAGGACAGCCTTTACCTTCACCGGCTGCGCAGCGGGAAGTTCGGTTTGCCCTGGGAGCAGAACATGTGCTCCTCAGACATGTGCTCTGAGTTAACCTCCCTGCAAATGGTTTCTAAGTAACAGCGGTGTATGTAGCAAGATAAACTGTGAAGCGTATTTATATTTTGCAAGATCGTACTAACCTTTGCAGGCTTGACCTTAACAGGAAAGGTAAAGCAGCAAAAACATTTAGAGTATGTTTTAAAAAACCAAACAAACACAACCCTTCCGTTAGCTGATTATTTCAGCCCTGATCATGATAAACATGCACTGGCTTTCAAGACATTGCCAGGCTTTACAGCTGCAGAGTGATTAAGCCTTTGCCTACATTAGTATTCTCAAGGTCAGACATAATGCAAAACTCAAGACTACTCATTAGTTGCGTAAGAGCCTCCGACTTCACAGGTGTGAGACAAAGCTTAAAGGGATACTCTTCTGTGGAAATGGAGCCTCTAAATTTTGCCTTTGCCTTTCCTCTAAATTTCCTCATTTACTCTCCTATCTGCTGATGAGTTTCAAGGCAGCCACAGCCTTCCGACTTTACAGGTGTGAGGCAAAGCTTAAAGGGATACTCTTCTGTGGAAATGGATTTCCATGCTTACCTTTAAATTGACACCAGTGAGCCCAATCCTGTCATCATTGAGCGTTGCAACTCCCATTGACTTCCCCATTGGAGGATGAATCAGGCCCCCCAGTGATTAAAACTGAAATAGCGTTAGCAATCTAGAGCCTGTTTCACCCCTGCGTTGACTCCAGTTTTAGGTCAGCGGAGCTCTGCTGACTTAGTGCAGTTGTGCTGCCTGGCACTGGACTGGTGAGTCAAGCCCCCGAATGCTTTTTCCACGGTTTGTGCTGCTTGGAAGCTGAAAATGTGTTGGGTTTTCTTTTGTTTCTGGTCAATTTCAGTTCTCTTGCAGAGTTGTGATTCAGCATTGCTAACCCCAAGCGTTCAAAAATCAAACCAGCCAGGCTCTCTTCAATCCCAGATTTTAAACAGTAATAGCTGTTGGGTTCCTTTGATTTGCCTTCTCGTGTTTGAGATTTAGGATTCACGTTTTCACCCTTTTCTCTGTAACCGGGAAACACAGAAATAAAATGTTGTTCGTTTTTAATTAAAGCTGAAGTGCTCACCGTCACCTGACTCCGAGAGCGGGGGCTTGACGAAAAGCAGCAAATGTCCTCAGACTTGTGATAAAATCATCAGAGTTGGCAACACTGTGTTTTCAGATGACCTGTTTCCACTGGAATTTGAAAATAATGGGAATGTGTTTCTGGGGATTAGGTTCCTATCAAAGCTTGTTCACACAGAGGTCCAGATTGTGACAGTGCCTCTTTAAAAATAAACTGTTGTCTGCTGTGGTACCACATTGCGCTGGAATATAGAGAAGGAAGCACATCCCGACTGTTGGGGTGAACAGAGGTTAATTCCAGTGTTCTGACTGGATCTGGCTCAGCAGGGCCAGTGAGAAGCCAAGAATTTCTTCAGAGGACTTGGGAGAGAAAGCTCAAGGGGAGAGGGGGGGTTTTGAGCAGTGAAGGAACTTTCTGCCTGGAAGGCCTGATATTTTGCAGGCCTTGATATTATGTTGGATCTGGCTGCATTTCATCTTCATCCACCCGAGCTGCAGTATTCCAGAGAGGAAACATGGCCTAGTGTACGAAGCACAGGACAACAAGTTCTGGGTCCTGGTCTCTGGCTCTTTCTGTGACTCACCGCATGATAGTGGGCAAAGTCATTTTACCTTGTGCCTCAGTTTCCCCATTTTTTAAAAGCGGGAGAGAATACTTTATCTTCCTCACAGGTGGATGGTGAGGTTTAAGTCAACAATTAGCTGCAAAACACTTTGATGGAACATGCTGTAGAAATTTAGGCGAAGCACAATGGGATTGTGTGATCCAGTGGAGAAAAGCCTTTCTCAGTGATGTTGGTTAAATAGGTCGAATGCAAGGGTGAGCAAACTTTTTGGCCCGAGGGCCACATCTGGGGATGGAAATTGTATGGCGGGCCATGAATGCTCATGAAATTGGGGTTGGGATGCAGGAGGGGGTGCGGGCTCCGGGCGGGGGATGAGGGGTTTGGGGTGCCGGAGGGTGCTCTGGATTGGGACCAAGGGGTTTGGAGGGCAGAAGGGGGATCAGGGCTGGGGGGCAGGGGGTTGGGGCGCAGGCTCTGGGTGATGCTTACCTCAAGCAGTTCCCTTTCCAGCTCCTATACGGAGGAGGGGCCAGGCGGCTCTGCGCACTGCTCTGTCTGCAGGTGCTGCCCCTGCAGCTCCCATTGGCCGTGGTTCCTGGCTAATGGGAGCTGCGGGAGCGGCGCTTGGGGCAGGGGCAGTGTGCGGAGCCCCGTGGCTGCCCCTATGCATAGGAGCCGGAGGGGGGACATACCACTGCTTCTGGGAGCCGCATGGAGTTGGGCAAGCCCCCTACCCGGCTCTCTGGCTGGAGCACCAGAGCGGGACAAGCCCCAGACCCTGTCCCCGGCGGAGCTTGAGGGCCAGATTAAAATGTCTGGCGGGCCGGATGTGGCCCCCGGACCGTGGTTTGCCCACCTCTGGTCTAATGGGTTGGGCTCTGATCATTGCAATGCAGATTGGAATAACAGTGGGTCCTTTGCAAACATACAGTCAAAAAGAGTGATCCTCTCTCCTCCCCAAAAAACAGACCCTCTGGCATAGATTTTTTTTCTTTTGTGATCAACACTGTCCATATATATATGCACATATAATCATCATTATAATAAAAAGGGTGCCGTTTGATATGCAGGCCCTGGTTAAAAAAAAAATTCTAGATCCAGGCAGTTATCTACAGGGACACACAAGCCTTATACTAATATTTGACATCGGTATTAATTCTGTTAACGTTATCGCTGCCCATAATTGGATGTGCATGGTGGTTTCAGGCTGAGTGTTTTACTTTCAGAAGGCTTAAGCTGGGGATGCTTGACTCTAATTCAGGCAGTTAGCTACTGTTTCCTATTTGAACAAGGAGGTTGCAGATGCCATTTGCAAGCGCTACCTTGGAAATCCAATTCTATTTTTACATCAAAGCGTTCAAGGTGAAGTCAGAGAGAATGACAATGTGGTGCGGCTTAACCGGGGCTCTGGGATCCAGCATTCCTTTGACACCACTGGTAACTAAATAAGAGGGGAAAACAGAATAGAACATTATTACTCAGACCACGAATCAAGTCAGAGTTGTGTGCATCTTGCTGGTTAATCAAAGCAGAGCACAATAGGATAAGCATGGTCACAGGCTGCTGGGAACAAGAGGAGGACCTTGACCCCATGTCCCATTATTATTTGGATAGCATTTTGCAGGCAGGTTTAAGAACAGCCCCTGCTCCAAAGAGCTTACCGTCTAGGGAGAAAACCTATAAATGCCAGGAGAGGAATTGAGAAGCAGCCAAAGCAAATGTGGGTGACTGAACGGCAAAGGGTAGAAAGTGTCTTGTTAGGACCCTGTGCGCTGTTGGAGGAGAGAGAAGGCAGTCAGCATCGTCCCTTCTTCTCCAGAAAGTAAATCCAACTCTATACACTTTTTGTATAAAGGTGACCTCCTCCTTTTTTATCCATCCAAGATCCATCCATCCATCCCTTTTTCTGGCTGGCTAGCTCTTGGGCTGCTCCCTGTGTTTTGGAGAAATGCTGCTTAGAAGGATCCAGTGTCTACAGTGCAGCTCCTGCAGGAGGGCCAGATGATGGCGGTTATTGCGGCGGCAGGGGCAGGAGGGCACAGTGTGCATCGTGGGTCCCCAAGGCTCCGTGGATCTCTTTGGAAATGAAGTCCATCCACTCTGCTTCTCTGTTTTGTATTTTTTTCCAGTCAAGGGACATGGGGAGGGGAAGAGGGAGGGAGAGCCAGTCGGAGAACACTGGGTGTATTTCATTTTGGGAACTCCTGGGTGGGTGGGAAAGATTCTTTTTAGGCTCCTGATAGTAATTACACACCCTGCAGCTCTGCTTTCATTGGGATCAAAGGCTTCTTTGCAGACACACACTCGCACCTGATCTTTGTTCTTTGCTAAGAGTTTCTATTGCAATAACAACTGGCAGTGCGAATGTGTGTTTGAAACAGTTCAGCACTTAGGTTCAGCCAACATTTCACAGGCTTCTGCGAGCCCCTCAGCTCTCCATCCTTAGGGGTGGGGACTTTTTCTTTTCTACATGGTATTTTGGACCTCTTAAAAAAGGGCGGGGGGGCTGAGATGTGTTTGGCTGAAAATGCGGATTGGTTTTATCCACATGGGTTACTTTTTATCCCTTATAGCTGCTGCTGAGGTCCTGATCCTGCATGGTGCTCAGTAGCTCCCGCAAGATGCTGAGCTCACTCAATTGATTTGCTTGCTCCTTTAAAGGACAGGGTTCCCAGGGAGTAACAGGGGTGGGAGATTTCCTTGCACCCAGGATTCCCTTGAAAGCATCACTTCAGACCTGCCACTTCCGATCATTTGGATCCTGTAGGTAGGAAATCGAGCCCACTGTGTGTGTGTTGGCTAGTCAGGCATGCGTTCCGGGCAGCTCTGCCTTCCCTAGGCTTGGAAGGTGGCTGTCCTAAAGCTCTCTTTGAGAGGTAAGTGGAGAGGCAGTGTGGTCCTGTTGGTTTGAGTCCTGGGCTGGAAACAAGGAACTCTTGAGGGTTCTAATCCCAGCTGTGTCACTGGCTTGCTGTATGACCCTAGGAAAGTCACTTTACCTCTCTGTGTAGAGAGGTTGCACTGAGCTGTAATTACATCCATACGTCTCCGGCAGCCCCCTCTGTCTCTGCAGGACTGCAGCGTTCCAGAAAGGGCAAATCAAGCCTAGAGTAAAGAAAACTTCCGCAATGTGGAAAGTTGCAGCACTGTCTCTGTCTGCAGCCAGCAGTAACCCCAGCTCTCAGGCCCTGATGCAGCTAGGTGCTTCGGCTCATACCTAACGTTAATCAGTGAAATAAATGGGTTATTCACATGCTGAAAGTTGGGCACATGCTAAAGTACCTTTCTGAGCTGGGACCTAAGAGAGGCATCAGCTGCCGACTCAGTCCCGCCGAAGCCGAACCTGGCGATTTAAACGTCAGCATTGCTCTCCTTCGTTTCTGAGCATTGTAGCAGAAACATCCCATTGCCCTGTAATTGCGGCATAGCTTCCATAGAGCGCTACTGTATTTTTTTTCCTACCCTCACCTCTGTTTGTCTTTTTTTCCAGCTGTAAACCGTGTCTTAACATTTCATTGCACCATAGGGGTGCTGTGTAGTTAATGCTTTGAGGCAGGACCGTGGGGGCGGGGAGTGTAGGCATCAATACGCCATTACTGTTGCGTGGCTGTCTTTCATTCGTCACTTGGGAAATGAAGGGTCTGGTTCTCCAACAGGCACTATGCTGGCTAGTGCTTGCTCCCGGGACTGGTGCTATTGGCATAACGTTGAGCACTTGGCATCTGCGGGACTACTTGTGGTAGCGAGCAGTAAGTTTAGTCGCAGAGGTCAGGAGGATTAAGGGAGCTAGTGAAGTTAGTTAGAATCTGTGGCCCTGATCCTGGAAACACATCAGTGAGTAAAGTTACACACGTGTAAACGTTGGTAGGGTCAGGCGCTGGGATGACTGGACTAACCCCAGGTGAAGTGCGTACTGCAAGGCAAACAACGCAGCTTATCAAAGGAGCATTCAGAAAGACTTTGGCCTGCGTAGCAGAACTGCAGGGACCGGCTCAGTTTTGCTCCAGAGTGATATTAAAGGCCATATGTGCCGTGCTATTGTAGGTACCACATCCACCGCTCTGAGGTGGCATCATTGCAACGGGAAGGTAGAAATTGTTGCATGGTGTTGAAAACAGAAGGGGTGTGCAGGACTTTGCATTTTAACGGTCCGTTATATTTTTTCCCCCTTTTCTCCACTGTAGAAACCAGGCAATGCGGAAGAAGTTAATTTTGTACTTTAAGAGGAGAAATCATGCTCGTAAACAGTGGGTAAGTGCAGTTCCTAAGTCTTATTTTATATGTGCATAACAGATGCAAAGAAGACTCCATGTTTAGCTCTTGTACGTAGAAAACAAAAGGAGGGATCCCAGCACAGACAGGTTGGTATTTAGCATGTTAGCTGTTGCTTTTTTTCCTTCTTGTAGGATCCTCTGTCTTCCATGCTGTAGCAGCCTCCATTATAAAAGTAACTTGCATGCAACTAACCCAGGGCCTGATTCTACGGTTCGGCAGTACCTTACTCCACAAATATCCCCATTCACAGGAAAGGCGAATAGCCTCTTGCTTTATGCATAGTGGAGTCCGTTGTTGATTTCAATGGGACTGTTTGTGGAGTACATTTCTACTCAGTGTAAGTAATCGGGTCCTGAGAGAAGAGTGAAGCTTATGTTGACTCCACAGCAGACAAATTGTATGAAGATTAATCTCACTCTTTCCAGCTGACCACAGAATTACGTTTTAGGAATTTGTGGTTTAAAACAAAACAGCTCCGTCCAATTCTGTTGCAAGAAAAGCTGTCTAAGAGTGAACTGCAAACACTTTTCATGGAAGTTACTCTTTGTTACGTAATGGAAAAGACATGGGTTTTATGGTGAGATTTTGAAGGGACCTGGTCAGATGGTTATAAACCTAAACTTCAGATTTTATACAACATTGCCTCTGGAAAGTAACTGAAGGACCCCATTCTGCTGCTCCATGGTCACTGGAAAGTGAAACCTAGAAACAAAAGTGAAACTGACCAGTCTATTATCCATTGTCCAAACTAGGTGAAATGCCAAAAGTAAACAAACAGCCCAGATTGGGAAGCACAAATCAGATTGTAAACAATTTTTGTTTTAAGAATCTAAATGATTATTAGTCTCACAGGTGAGGCATGTATTTTTTTTCCATGTCAGCTATATGTTGCAATGGACTTTCGCGTTAGACTATTTAGAAACTCAGACTTCGATATAGACACTACTGAGCTGCCCTCTGTGGGGAAGCCTGAAATGTCGGATTTAGCTTCTGATGTGGAAGGGTTAGCCGGTTTTGTTAAGTTCCGTGGGAGTGGAAGTTTGCATGAACCTGGGAGGGATAGTTAGGAAAGCTTTGAATAATGCACATCGGGGAAGTGGTATTAAAGCTGTGACTGTAAAAGCCACACTTGGAGGGGCTGTTCCTGGAGATGTATCAGAGCCAGCGATCAGAGCATGGCTGTTACTGCCAGTGAATAAGGGCGCGTGCTTTTTCTTTTCTGTGTTTTTAAAAAACCTTTTGTGATGCCCCGGGATGTGCATTCCAAAGGGATAGTGCAGTTCTCCTGTGGGTTGGAATTCACCTTTAAGTCATTTGGCTTTTTGCTTCGTAACCCTCCTTCCCCAAATACACTGCCTGGAATAACTGATGGTTTTTGCGTTTGAGAGAAGAACATCAATATTTTCTTCCTCAAAATAGAGCATTTGCAAAGCAGCATGTGGTTTTGTTGGAAGCACAGAGGAACTAAGCAGGGTTGTTTCTGGTACTATGTGTGATCCCCTCCATTGTACTAAATCTTGAATAGTTTGCTCTGTTGTAAGTAGTGAGGAGGTGGAGGGGCAGTTTCATTTGACTGCAACTGCATGGGACCCAAAATGTGGCTTGCAGAAAAATTGCCTACTATGAAGAATCAGTAAATTTCTGCCACCCAAAATGTTCCGTGCCCTTGAATGGCGATTTTTCAATTTAGGGGGCAGCATATGGCCCATTTTTGTAGAATAGGCAGTATACTGTTGCTGAAGTTACAAAGTGAATGCCTTTGCTGTTTCTCTTTGCAAAATGGGCACATCTAGCTGTCTATTTCATAGAGCAGACGCTCTTTAAAAAAAGAAATGAAAAGCACTTGTCTATTCTGGAATGTTTCCGTTCATCTCTCTCTCTCCCATTCACATGCACCTTTTAATATATCACCGTTAGACAAATTGCATGATTGGACATAGTTCTACATTAGATACTGATTGTGTTTGCCTGGTGCAGCCAGGGATTGGATGGCTCAGGGGACTGGTAAAGGGGTACATTATTTACCACTCAGACTCTGGTTTTAATCTGGTCTGTTTTGTTAGTGACTGAACTGTGTCATCAGGATATCAGCAGTGTGGCCTAGTGGATGGAGCCCTGGACTGGGTCTCAGCTGACCTGGGTTCTATTCCTGGCTCTCCCACTGACCTGCTGGGTGACTGTGGGCCGGTTGTTTTGCCTCTCAGGCCTGGTCTACACCTGGAATGTAGGTCAACCGAGGTCTGTTGCTCAGGAGGTGAATTTACTACAGCGATGGGAGCAGCCCTTCTGTTGCTGTAGGAATCTCCTATGCGACAGCAGCCTAGCTGCTGTGTTACTGCAGTGCTGGTAGTGTAGACACAGCCAGCGTAAGCTCCCTCCCACACACGCTCTTGCACAACAGACGAGTGCAGCGGTTCTCAATCTAAGTCTCGCGTTTGATTGCTGGGGCCCAGGGACGAAGCCCGAACTCCACTACCCAGGGCCAAAGCTGAAGCCCCACGGCTTCAGCCCTAGGTGGGAGGGCTCAGGTTACAGGCCCCCCGCCTGGGGCTGAAGCCCTTAGCCTTCGGCTTTGCTCCCCACCCCAGGGTGGCAGGGCTCAGGCAGGCTCAGACTTCGGTCCTCCCTCCTGGGGCCGTGTAGTAATTTTCGTTGTCAGAAGGGGGTCACGGTGCTGTGACATTTGAGAACCCCTGAGCCAGTGCATTGGGGTCTGTAATGGCCACTAGCGGTGCAGGGTGTGCGTTTGTGTATTGCACAGAGGAGACTGGAGGTTACGGGAGAAGTAAGGTAGCCTAGAGCGGGTCAGGAATTTTTTGACAGACTTCTTTTTTGTGGGAAAATGCCAATTTGTCAAAGTCAAAACTGTGTGTGGCAACATCTCCGTTCTGATGAAAATTTCTGTGCGAAGGTGGATCAGGTCCAGGGTGGGGGTGTGTTTCTTAAAAGAAAGAGAATGGCCAAAATAGCCCAGTGGCTAGGGTGCTCACCTGGAAGAGGGAAGACCCAGGTTCAGATTCTGTTTTGGAGTATTCTGTTTGGTATGAATGGCTGATTCTTTGTACAAAGTGGAACAGCGGGGAGATTTGACTCTAGTTTGGTGGCTAGAGCACTCACATGGGGTGCAGAAGACCCGTATTCAATTCCCTGATTCGGAAAAATCTCCATTTCCCTCCAGTGTGAACAAAAACTCTTTTAGTAACCGCGACATTTTTCATGAAGCGGAATGAATGTTTTCTGGGCAGCCCTCATGGAGCATCAGCTGGGTGGGGGTCACAGGTTCCAAGTGTCCTGCATAATCCTGTTTGTTTTTCGGAAAAGGAAGCCTTTGCCTTCCTAAATTGTGAGACTCGGAGCCTTGCCCTTTCTCCAGGGAAACCACAGACTGGCACACAGCAGCAGCAGCCAGCTGCATCCCAGCATGCAGGCCACTGCTCGCGAAACTTCACGGGCTGTTTTTAGCCTTTTCCCAAACACGGAGCAGTAAAAGCAGGAAAACGTGGCAGACTTTTTGGCAGCAGAAGGAACCTTGGAGCATGTCCTCATTTGCCTGCTTATTTTGAGTTGTTTGTTTATTTGCTGTCTGGCCCAGGTGGCCTCACTAGGAGAGGAGCAGCTGGGAAATCTCTGTGCTGCCGGGGTCTGTTCAGATTACCTGCCGCTGCTTGCCCATGACGGGAGAAGTCACTGGGCTGGTTAGACAGGCTTTTGGTTTTTGCTCCAGTTCTCCCCTTTTCCTCAGTTCCCAGGTGAGCTGATCTTGAAACCAAAAAACTCCTACACGTCCCTAGGGGGGCAGGAAAGTCCCAATGCTGGGCTCTATTTTGTGGGGTTCCTGCTCCATGCTGAGGCTGCTGGAGAGGAGTGTCTGTGCTACACCAGCCCCGTGGGGGCACCATCACGGAGAGCGCCTCTGTTAGCAGCATGGGTGGGGTCAGAAGCAGAGCGCATGCTGGCTGTCCTTCAGCGTGGCCGGGAAGAATCCCGCCACCTCTGTGAAGGCAGTAGGAGAAGGAAGGGGAGAAATGGAGGAAAAGGGCAGCGGGGACAGGGAAACCAGAGAACAGAATATGTCTGCTCTCTGCAGATGGACTCCTGAACAGCATCTTTGCTGGCCTCAAGCTGGGACCTGCAGTCAGCTGAACATGTCTTGCCTTTATCACTTCCTCGCAACCAATAGCATGTGGTGGGAAGCAAGGGATCCCGGGGACCGTCCCACTTCCCAGACTGCAGCCTGGGATCCAGAGGCTTTGCCTATTTCAGAGAGCGATGTGCCAGTTTGACCAGGTGGGACTGTCCCCTTCGAAAGGTGGGATGTGACGGACTGACGGGGTCTGGCCGCGGGACCGTGTCCCCGACAACCCAGCGACGGCATGTTTGTATTTCTCGGCTTCGGAAGGGCTGGCTTCCTTTTTAGATTTGGAAAAGCAGGTGGTCGTGCTTGAAGACACTCCCAGCACCACACAGCAGGGCTTGGGTAGCCGTGCAGAATGTGTATGCCCGTGGCAAACCTGCCAGTCTGCACGAGACGTGATGGCCCCCGGAAAACGGAGAGGCCACATTGTGGCAGATGCAAGGGGTGTGTTGAGCCATTGTGCCCTGCATTATGTGGGTTGGCATTGCAGGCTGCTGGCCTGTCCCCTCAGCCCAGGAAGGAGTGAAGCCATGTCCAGGGTCTGGTTCAGGCCCTTTATTCTTTATTTCTTCGACAGAAAACTAGTCCCTTTCCCCTAACCTGGGGTCGTCTGCAAGGGCCTGTCTATTCCTTACAGGTTTCCACTCTGCAAGCCACATGCCATAGAGCCATACCCTTCTCCAGGGCCTCCCACAGGAGCCAGCCTGCTTCCTGTAGTTCTCCCCCCCCTTGAACTAGGATTCCCTGCCAGCGCTTGCCTGCTCCCGGCAGCTCTCTCCCCAGCTGGCCTACAAGCTGGCTTTTATAATACCCTGATCCCTGGCAGATCTGTCTCGGCTGGGCGGGAGCTGATGTGTCACAGGTGAGGCTGGGCCCAGCTCCTCTTACAAGGCCAGCCACCCTGGGACAGCATCCTATCCTAATTGTGCAGCATTCTGAGAGAAAGTGTGGTTTGACAATGGGAGTAGGAGCCAGAAAATCTGATACATCTGTGGAACAGGTATATTAATGATACTTCCTGACATCCAAAGAAATGTTGGATATTGCCAAGGGCTATACGAAGATCTGATTACTGTTGTTCCCCCTTGAACTTCAGGGTCAATTTTTTGCTAGCCCCAGAAAATTTACTTGGGCTTTTATTTGTCTGAATAAAATCTGGTGCTCTAAAGACAAAACAGATACAGGGTTTTATTGTCGTATTATTCCATTACTTTAAATGACTAATATGCTTGAAGTACTCCTTTCACAAGGAGTAAATCTGATCTGCATTAAATGCAAAGGTATGGGAAGAAGTTGATTATCAAATGCAGTTCAGATTTACTTCTTTCCAAAGAGAAATGGCCCAGCTGGGTTTTATATTAGCGCTACCCCCGGGGAATGCCGACCTGTGATTTAACCTAACAAACCATGCTCCCCTTCATTACTGCCTCACATTGCAGCTGAGCCCCTGCTCTGAAAAGGGAATGCTGTCATCTTTCAGATTCTTGCTAACTTTGCAGGTCGTCGTTTGGATTATATGGCCTCCACCCCTCTCTCATTTTACACTTGGTCACTCCTTTCATAGATTCACTCAGCGTAACAGATCAAAAGAAAGCACTGAACATTAGACGAGAGCTCTCCTGAATACTGCATTTAAAGCAGCATAAGAACTGGGGCATAAAACCCACTTGGCCTGAAACTTGGCAGCTTGAGAGCAAGTGATTTTGCTGTGGGATTATATAGAAACATCAATAGCTTTCTGTCTGTAACTCTGTGTTCCTTTCCCTCCCCCATGGACACATCCCACGGATCCATGTTCTCCGATAAGTGACTCTTGGGAGGGAAAATGATGTGGACTGTAAAGCTTTGGCAATAACTGTAAATACAGAGGACTACCGAATTTGGTCTGGCTTGTGCTATGGGCCAGTTTCTGCCCTGGGTGTGGATGGGAGCCCCGTGCTCACATCCAGGGACACTATCTGGTCCACTGGGTTTTGTGTTTTTAAGCTGAGCTTTTCAAAAGGTCCTAGCTGCCCAGATCCCTCTGAAAGTCACTGACAGATGTACAACTGATTCCACCTTTCGAAGAGGCCAGCCAGAGGCAATGCTAGAGAGCACTGGAATAAACTGCTGCAGCTTAAAAGACCAATGACCAAAGGCCTGTTAGAGCAGATGGTCACTACATCCATAAAGAGAGGGCGGTGATTCCACTGGTCTGGGAGGAGGAGGGTTTGGGCTTGAACATGCCCTGGGGGTTTCAGCATTCAGTGGACAGGCACTGGGCTAGCTGCACCAGTGCAGGCAGGTCAAGCAGCTTCGCCTGCTTGAAGCAGCTGTCGGCTGAATCGGTGCAAACCACAGCTTTGCCTGTCTCCGTCAGAGCTTTGCATTGATGCATCAGTGTGGCATCTAGCCACCGCTGTTTGCAAGGGAGGCAGATCCCCACTGCAGACAAGGCCTTGGGCAGCTTGGGGACTGAGAAGGTGAAGTCAGAGCAGAGGTGGAGGAGGCCTTTGTGCAGTGCTCCAAGAGCGAGGCTCGGGAGTTTGACTGCCACCGTGGGCAGTGCAGCCACTGGGGAGGATGGGGGTGAGCAGCAGCTCTCTGGTAGGCTGGCAAGAAGCAAGGTGAGTAGCATGGAGGCTGAGAGGAGGAGTTACAATGGGTTTTGGCCCTGTAAGTGGAGAGGAAAAGACAGCTCTTAGAGATGCTGGAGTTGCAGGGATGGTGGCAGGATTGGGCAGGGCAAAGGGGTTGACTCTAACCCTGCTTTCAGGCCTGGCTGACGGGGACTCACGGGATTGGGAAGTCAGTTCCTCTTGGCTGTCCCTTTCCATGCTAGAGACCCTGCCATCTCAAATGCTGTACAGAACAGCGAATCCCAGACCGCTGGACCATAGCAATGACAAAGGCTGGCAGTGTTGGGGCATCTAGGCCCAGATCCTCAAAGGTATTTGGGTGCTTAATTCCCATGGAAATCAGTGGGAGTTAGGTGCCAAGAGCCTTTGAGGATCTGGGCCATAGTCCGTCATGGGCTGCGTCTGCAGCCTGTAGAGCAGTCATACTCCGGCTGAGGCTTGGGAGCCGCAAGTGGCTCTTTAATGTGTCTCCTGCGGCTCTATGAGGCACATGATGTTAAAACACTGGATAATCAAATTATTAACCAATCAGGATGCTTATACTGTGTTATTAACCAGTTGTAGAATACTTGGTTGGTCATTTTGCTGTGCAAATTATATATATTCACAATAATAAATGAAACAATGAATTCACATTACGGTGGCTCTTTTGAGTCATGGTGATGACTAATTTGGTTCCTGCATCAGTGAGGTCTGAGAATCACTGTCTCTGTGGCAAGAGTGAATGGCAACTCTTCTCCTGAATTTTGTGGGGAAAGGACTTTAGGGGGATACAAAGGAGGCTCTGGTTTAGCTGAGCATCATTGGCTTCCGTGCTCCCAGCCACGTGGGAAATGCTACCGCTCAGCCGCAATGGGGCAGCTCACCTGCTCTCAGGCTGCAAGGTAACGGGTTTGGAAATCAGGCTGAAACATACCGCTCCGAGATGAGCTGATGGGTGGGGCGGGGAAGGGGCAAAGCTGGCCAAGTCATTTTTTGTGCCAAATGAAAAGCTGAATGTTTCAAAGCACTGAACACAGAGACGCTGAAACAGCGGAATCTGCAGCCCAGTCAATTGGGCGTTAGGGCTTGGATCCCCTTTCATTTCCCTGGGCCTGACACCTGGCACAGCTGGGCCCTGGTGGCACTCGCTCGTGCTGAGAGCTAGATCCTGCCTGGGGAGCTGCCGCTTCGGTCCCGCTCCGGGCAAGTGGGAAGAGTCTCGGTTAGTGCGGTAGCCGCCCTCCTGCTTCCCAAAATAAGTGCAGTTATCCGGGTCAGGGAAGTGGCGAACTCCCCTGTTGAGTTATTAGTGTATTAGTTATAGAGCACTGTATTTGGGCCTGGGCTTTTAGCGTACATCTGCACAACAGTGAAACACCCGGGGCTGGCCTACGTCGGCTGGCTCGGGCTTCCGTGCTGTAAAACTGCAGTGTAGACACCCGAACTCTGGGCCCCAGAACCCGGACCCCAGCCACAACATCTACGCAGCATTCTTCACCCCGTGAGCCCAAGTCAGCTGGCCCAGGCCAGCTGCAGCCATGCTGTGAGTCATTGTAGCCGGACACATCAAATGGCAGAGTCCTGCCCTGGGGAGCCAGCTGTCTGAATTAGGTGAACAGGTTCTGGGGTCCCAATCGTTGAGTTTTCAAGTCACTTCATGCAGTTTCGAACTTGTCAGTGTCGCACGCCCAACCCAGTTTCTAGACACGAGCTGTGCGTCCTTTCTGCTTCCCACCATCATTGCTGGCACTGAAATGTTACTGATGATGTGAGGAGCAAAGCAGGTCACATCAGGCCAAGTTTGGCCTTGGGGTAAGCAGGCACAGCTCCTGTTGCCTCCAGTAGGAGATGGACTCGCTTACACCAGATCAGGATTACCTATCGCGAGGGACGCAGACTCTTCAGTGCAAGGCTGGTGCGTCAGTATGACTCGGGTTACATAGTGAGCACGCATTCCCCGCACCGAGGTGCCATTTCTGACAATAACCAACGCAAGTGGGGAGTGGGGCCATAGGAAAAGAGCCCGGGTTCATCTCTGGATGACGTGGCTGCTCTCCCCTGCTTTGAAACTGCTGTACAACAGACGCCGGAGTTGGAAGTGTCCAGTATAAATGACATGATCCATCTGCATGGCAAATGGCAACCCACTCAAGATTTTGGGCCTGATCCACAACGCAGTGAAGTCAATGGAGAGATTCCCACTCACATCAAAAGCTTTCAGTCAGGCGTCTTTCGAAGGAGAAAGTTACTGGATGAGAGTAAGACCTGTGGGGAAGCTAACAGCTGCAGACCTTCCCCCCTCAGTGGGGCACAGCTGATGGAGAGGAGGTTGTATTTCTTTGAAATCTGGATTTGCGATGTGTTGGATGCCGTGACCCGGAGCATGACTGATGAAGAAATCAGTTGCTGATAAGCTCTTTCCAAACTAGAGAACTCCGTGACGCAAGGGGGGGGGGAGGGGTTGGGGTTGGCTATTGAATTTTGGTAAAGTGGCATCTGCTTTCACTTCCTGATTTTTGGCCTAGAGTGGGTGAGTGTCACTCAGAATGAAACCTGAAAATCCCCACTGGCAAACCCGGTTGCCTTCATTTGGACCTGAGTTTGCTTTGAACCCCAGCATGAAGGATGAAAGCGTGACCATTGGAAGGGCCTGTCTGGTTAGCTGGGGGAGTGCTCGGTTATGGCTGGGCTGCATTCTTGCCTTCCCCAGCCAAATATGGACGGCTCCACCCACTGTGTGGCCAAGTACGACCTCCCTGAATCTTGGGTGTGGGTCTAGTGTGCAGCGCCAGCCGCTGCTCCTCACTTAGGTCTTTCTGCAGGGAACGGGCTGGCCAGGCATAACAGTGGGAATAAGCTGCAGTAAGTTACTGCCTCCCACCCAGAGCAAGAGGGAAGAAGGGAATAAATTGTGTCTGAGGCCCAGTGCCCTCTGGGGGGCGCTGCTTACACACGGTCCCTTTTCAGGGTGCTGCCTTAAAGGTGTGACCTAGGCTTTAGCATGCAAGAGAGTATTATTCCCATGGAGGGAGGGGGTACCTTTTAATCGGAGTGAAACTTTAGCGTTCGTTATGAGGGTAAAACCATAATACTTGGGAGGTGCTTGGATATGGTGGTGGTGGGCCCCTATGGGCAGGGGGATGGCTGTGCCAGAAGGAAGTTGCATGGAGTTGTTCTGAGTTTACACCAGTGTAACTTGGAGCAGAATCTGGCCTGCAGAGCCATGTTTTTCAATCAGCGCCCCGCCCCCCTCCTTGCACTTGGACTGTTCTGTTTCACTGTTACCACACCTTCTGAGCAGCCAGAGAAGCTAACAGGCCTGAACGCCTTCGCTCTTACCTTGGTTTCCTGGTTAGGCGCTTTAGTGTTGCTAACAGGGTATTTTTAGTGTCCAGAGAAGGACAGTCTTTTAAATTACACCAATGGGAAGGAACAGAACTGTATGGGCTGAGCAGCAATGGAAGCTACTCAGGCAAACCTTCCTGCATACTGATGGAAGTGTGTGTGTATGTACATACTGTAAAATGACCAGAGCCAGTAGGGAATGGGATGAACTATGTTTTCTGCATTTCCTCGGGTTCTGTCTACCCCATTAAACTTTATATCCCTAAAGGGAAGAAACAAATAATAGAACTGGAAGGGACCTCAAGAAGTCATCTAGGCCAGTCCCCTGCACTCAAGGCAGGACTAAGTATTATCTAGACCACCCTGACAAGTGTTTGTCCAACCTGCTCTTAAAAATCCCCAATGATGGAGATTCCATAACCTCCCTAGGCAATTTATTCCAGTGCTTAAAACCACTCTGACAGTTAGGAAGTTTTTCCAAATGTCTCTTCTTCCAAGAGAATAAAGGATCCTTAGACATTAGAGATGTAAAAGACCTACCAGTTATTGCTTGAGTCATTTAAAACTGGGCAGCGCAGAGCACAGGTGCGAATATAAAGTAAGGAAAAATAGTACATTGGAGGCGAGAATATAGTAGGTCTCTTTCATATCCAGCCTCTGTGATTCCCCACTCCTGCTGGAGGAGAACTTCTCCTGTTGGTCTGTTCTCCGATCAAGCCTGCTATCTGGTTGAGTATATAAATGTCCTAAGCAGTCGGGCTTCCATTGTGTCTTTTGGGAAACCCACCCTGCCATCAAATAAGACCTTGCTGGGAGTGGACAGGAAGCAGAATGCACAGAATCCCTGCTTGTAGAATCACTTTGTATCCCTACTATTGGTTGGATTTAGTTGTATGCTTAGGATGTCCTGCGTGGGTTGATGGGGAATGTGCATGGAAGAATTGGTGGAGCTCTGGGGCAGGCTGGTCCCCCATGTCAGGTTTGGGGTGCGGTGTGAGGCTGGGTTGGGATGTCTGCACTGACACGCTGAACACGCCTGGACTCAATTTTCCCCTGTGCCCGAATTCCACCTCCCTGTTGCCTCTAACTTATCACTACCTCTACTGAAGAATTGGTTGAGCTCTGTTTCACAATGCCCCTCCCTCTCCCACCACATCCCCTCTTCTGGGTGGGGTGCTCAATGCCCCTCCTTCTCCCACCACATCCCCTCTTCTGGGTGGGGTGCTGGGGAAGGAGTCGTGTCCAGCTTTATGCCAGTAGGGTGTTTCTGTCAGCCAGGGGAATTCTCCATGGGTCGTTTGTGGCTAGAGTTTGCACCGCATGCGTGGCTCCAAGAATCCAGGGCTCTGTGCTCGTAGGCAGCGCTTGAATTCACCAAAACCTCAGTTGACATTGGTGAAGGGCTTTGAAGGCTGAAAGCGTTGTACAGGAGTTGAGTGCGCTAATTATTAAAGAAAAACCACCAGCCATCACGAGAATCCAATTTCCCCTCAGTGTTTCAGGTTGGGCTTCCAAAGAAATGGCCTCCAATTCTCAAAAGTAAGTAAGTGTGTGTGTGTGTGTGTGTGTGTGTGTGTGTGTGTGTGTGTGAGAGAGAGAGAGAGAGACTGAGACTGACTGACTTCCACAGGGCATGGAAGCCTGCCAGCACCTAGTGCTGACACTTCTAGTTTGCTCTTTCATGTCGGGGATGCAAAAGGTTGACTCCATTCCCTCAGGAACAGCTCTTATGGATTGTTTTTTTTCCTCTCTGGTATATTTTTGTTTGTTTGGTTTTTTTTCTCTTTCTTCTCATCCTTTCTGATTGAGATGCACCAGGGCATAGAAGACTGAAGAAAAATCACCGTAAAATCTTTGTGGCAATAGCAGGACTTTGAGTATTGATGAGTTTTGGTAATATAGGGATATTTTTTGAGATGCTCTAACTTAGCCACGGGAGAAACCAGCCATATTCTGCTCCTTATCCCCCAGAGACTCTGTTTGCAGCAGCTTTGGCCCTGAAGTTTCATTAATCCTGCTGTGTTGACTCAAGTGCTGCTCTTCTCCACCTGGGAATTACTTGGAGGTACTTACGGTTTTGGCGATTCTTTTCTGAAACAAAATGCTTCAGGCCTTGACTGTAATGCAGTTGAAATCTCATCTCTCTGTTTTCCTCGTGCCCCTTGTGTGTCTTGTCTGTTTAGGTTGCAGGCTCTTCAGGGCTGGGACCACCTCTCGTGGGGCTGGTGCAAAGGGATTTCAATAGCCTTTGTGGGGGGTGGGGGGGGAGGTGTTTTAACAGTGCCTGCCCAATAGGGCTTGAATCTCATTTGGGGCTGTAGGCTCCACTTTAATGCAGATGGTGATGGTAATGTGGTTGGGATTGTGAAATGCATGTCTTGGTTAATTTTTTCCTTACTGCTCTAGAACAAACTCCAGCCATGTTATGGGTTTGCAGCTTCCAAAGCCTTCAGTGGGAGGCGTTAGCGCACACCCGACAGCAGGTGTCGATCTTGGGCTAGATTTTCAAAGGAGCTTCTGTTTTTTGCATGCCCGGTGCAAGTACATCTGCCTACCTACCTACCTTAGGTGCTTATCTGGCCCTGTCCAGAGTGAAACAAAGAGGAGAATGGGGCCCTTGCTCCACTGTTCTGGTTGGAAGGACTAGTTCCAGCGTTGGTAGTTAGGACACGTTTGCGCTGCAGTCGGAGGTGTGTGGTTGTCGCTCGGGCAGGCCTACCTGTGCTGGCTGTATCCGCACTTGCCCAGCTACAGACAGCAGCGGAGACGTAGTGCCATGAACTCCTGGTGCACTTGGACAGCTTGTGCTGCCACGTCTTCCCTGATACTTGTAGCCTTGCTGGCTAGATGGAAGCTAACGTGGGTCTGCCTCCTTAAGCTGCAAGGACACCTCTGATTGCAGTGTAGACCTACCCAAAGTGCGTGTGTTGTCCTTGTAACCACATGTTCTTAAACGCTGCTGATAAAGACAGTGAATGAGAGTAACAGTCTGCAGGAGGAAATGTCATCCAGTGATTAGATCAGGGACGTGGGGGGCCTTCTACTCCTGCGTTGTGTCCTTTGTCTTCTCTGGGCACCTCAGTTTCCTTATGTGTATCTTATCCCATCTCCTAGCAGAACCGTATCTGCCTCGTTGGGGTGGGGGTGGGGGGGAGACTGGCTTTGATTAATGGATGGATGTGTGTAAAGTGTTTGGAGATACTCAGTGCTTCGGAAAAGCAAAGTCCCACTCAGAAAGGGACCTTTAGGACAAGGACATCGTGGAAGTTTTCCAACTCTAAGAACAAAATCTCCTCTGTTCAGAACACTTGATTTGAGCTTCCTTGTTCTTTCTGGTCCCCAGCCCTGTGCAACTTACCTAACAAACCCTGCTACTGTTCTCTGCGGCTTGGCTGCTCTTCAGCCCAACAAGCCATCGAGGGAAGGGCTTGAGGAGCTGCTCTGTCTGGGGCTGTTTTCTGATCTTCCCCCTCTCACTTGCCCTTTCAGGAACAGAAGTTTTGCCAGCGCTATGACCAGCTGATGGAAGCCTGGGAAAAGAAAGTGGAGCGCATTGAAAATAACCCCCGGCGCCGTGCCAAGGAGAGCAAAGTGCGGGAGTACTATGAGAAGCAGTTCCCAGAGATCCGGAAGCAGCGGGAACTCCAGGAGCGCATGCAGAGGTTAGAGGAGAAGCGGTAGGAAGAGGCTAGGCAGCCTTTCTCCTTTGCCTATAGGGGGCTGGGGTTCAAATATGGTCTAAAATGGCGGGGGGTGGGTCCCGGGGAAACAAGCCCCCTCCTCCTGCAATGGAATAACTGTTAGATGCACAAACCACAGAGCCCCATGAACAAATAACTCGGGTTCTTTCTCCCCAAGGGGGATCAGCATAGCTCATACTGTCTACAGAGGAGGAGGAATTTCAAGAATCCAGATCTCCATTTTTCCTGTGTTGTTAATTTCCTGGCTGGCCACATCATGACACATGGGGTTAGTTCATCACTCTGAACATCTGACTGGGAGAGGGTATACCTGGTCCCATATTAGGAGGCTCAAATCAAGGTGGGAAGACGCAGTCTAATTATTTAGTCATGTAGATAGTTAAAAATTTATCTAGGGTTTGATCTAGGTATGTGCTCAGAGGCCAAGCATTTGCAGAACTGGTAGAAAAGATTGCAAAAGATCTGAAGATGTTAAAGGTCTTGCTCACTCGCTCCATTCACGTGATCAGCATTGTCCACCACCTCTCCCATCCCCACAGCTCATTTACTTCTCCTCAACTCACCTCATCTTCAGAAGCGCCCCGAAGGTCAGGCTGTTCCAGAGCAAGAGGAGAAGGTGCTGCCAAAGTCGATGGCCCCTCACTGAGAGGGGTCCTGACCTCAGCCCTGTTTCGCTGAAACCAGCCGGTTGTCGGCTTAAGAAGCCTTAGCAAGTCAGGACCCAGACTGTTTAGCGTGGCGCCATATTCAGTGGGAGTTTTACCATTGACCTCAGTGCGAGCAGAGTTGTAAAAGTCCCACCCTACAGCTTCTTTGTCTTTTAGCTTTTAAAAAGGTGTGTGTAGTTAAATAAAAGAGTGTAGGCTCTGTCCGGGAGTTGAGACCCCATGTTTAGGGCTTAGCTGCTTAAAAAGAAAAGCGTTAAAAAAAATTCTAATATTAACAGCCAGGTTTTTCATGCTTTAAAAAAAAAAATGGTTAATGAAAAGCTTTCTGTGTCTGGGTCTAAGCATTTCCCTGCAGCATTTGCAGCCCAATCTCAACCGCAGTGGGCAAGATGACCTGGAGCTGAGCAGAAGCAGAAGTGAAACAGTGACTGGTTTATTGCAGTGTTCAGGATGAATGAAATGCAAAACTATGGTGGAAAGTCATATGGATTGTAAATATTTCTCGAGTTAATCTAAAGGTTTATCTACATGGAGATGCAGCGTGTGGCAAGCCAGGGTGTGAATGTACAGCCCAATATCCTGCCTGCCCCTAAGTCGCCAGGTGGACGCTGCTCCTGCGCACTGGAAATTCCTTTGACACACTGCTGCTGAGTGTGCAGCTGGCTAGCGCACTCCAGATTTGCACCCTGGCTTGCCGCACACTAAGTCTCCAGGTAGACGCAGGGAAGGACATGGGTTTGGTTTGGTTTTCTTTAATTGTAGGCCATGTGTGCGAGGTCTTCCCTCTCGCCTCCAGGGCAGGCTCTGTTCCCTGTTTTGACTGCGCCACCTTTCGAATGCGAGGAGTCCCGGGAAATGATCGAGGCGCGGTGCCAAGTACAAGACAGGGCATACGTTTTTCAGTGTTTCACTGCCATTTCCCAGCAGGGTAGGACAGAGGGGCAGCGGTCTCTCCATGTCAGCCGCACGCAGCGAACACGAGGTGTCAGAAATTATCGATGGGCTCTCGGAACAAGAGGTGAGACCAGGTTGCCGTTTTTCCTTCCTTTTTTTTTCCCACCCGCCCCATTCCCCCTTCCCTCTGGGGAACTCAGTGCAGTCACAACAGACCCTGACGGTGGAGCTGGTGCCGCATTCAACTAATGTCAGGCCGGCTGTGTTTAGTAAACACTGTCATACGCAGGATGTGATTCCCTGACAGAACCCTGAGCGGGGCTTGGGAGTGTGAGCAGAATCTGTGCAAGCAAGCAGCATCCCACTGGAGCACCCATCAGGGCTGACCTCATCTCACTCCCCATCCTCGTTGCTAGGAAGCAGCAGGATCTTTAAGAGGAATTCACGTAATGAAATAACAGTCAAGGTGGCAGGGCATTTTTGGCACTCAAATGTGTCTCAGGCCATCAACTCCAGCCGGTCATTGTTCCTACAAACCGGATACTCTTTTAAACTGAAATCGGGGGTGGGGGAACAGACTCCCACAACAGCACAGGTTTATGCATAATATTTTAATGGGAGATGCGGTTTCCTGCAGGGGATTCCTATGGGATGAATGGTTTGTACATCAGCCAGTCGGATTGACTCTCTTGAGTGCTCTGTTCATCGCAGGCTGTCCCAGTGACATTGGCTTCTCCTGGATCTGGTTTCGCGAGGGTTCCGCTTGGCTGGCTCTGATCGCAAGCTGTCGAGAATGGGTTCGTGCTTGGGAAGAGACAGCAACTGCTGCCCAGCAATAGCGGAGATGTTTCCTGCATGTACTTGCTGTGCCCTTGGCTGGGAGGGAGTTTGCTTTGACCAAGTTAGAGGCTGACCCATGAGCTTAGTTCTCAGGGACAGATAGGCACCATGCTTCCATTTGTTCTTCACAGAGGGGGCCTGATGCGCTTCCTGGCACTGATCTCCTCCAGGAACTAAAGTACTCGGCGAGTGGGCCCACAGCCAAGGGCGATCGCTGGTGCTCCGTTGTGGAGAATGTTCCTACAGAGGAGTGAGATGGAGCAAACAGCTGGAATGTGCGTTATGCCATATCTGCCAAGCTTGGGCTACGTCTATATTGAAACTGGGACAGCGGCACAGCTGCAGAGCTTCCGTGTCGACGTTCCCTACGGCGATGGGAGGGGTCTGCTGCCCTTAATCCATCTCCCCAAGAGGCAGTAGCTAGGCCAGTGAAGAATTCTTCCATCAACCTAGCGCAGGCTGCACCAGGGGTTAGGTCGGCTTCACTGCCTCACTCGGGTGTGAAGTTTTCACAGCCCTGAGCAAGGTCGCTGGGTTCACCTAACGTTTTAGGGTCGACTTGGCCGAAGATAGAGCCTTAGCTGTTGCCCAAGACCAGCACCGAACAGATCAGAGATCTGATTCAACGCTGCTCTTTTGGGGCTGGTCCATCGTGAGCTGAACTGGTGCTAATTATGTCGTTACACGTTATGGCTCTGCTCGTTAAATGTTGTTGGCCAGCCTGTGTTTGTCCTGGCCAACCCGCTCACTAAGTGAGAACTGGCGCTTACCTCTCATTAAAAGAACATCCTTGAGAGCTGTAAGCATTTTGAATGTCATCAAAGGCGTTGCCGGAGTCAGAGGTGTTGCTGTGGAGTTTGAGGATGTGGGAAGCTAAGAGGAAGCAGCTTTGTATCCGTCGGAGAGCTATGCCAGACAGCTGTAACTCCTGTTCTTTGGACCGGCACTAACTCCCATCATCTCCTGTGTTAGGATGTGGAGTTTGTGCCTGAATTTGATAGTGAAGCATCAAGACTCTTTGCAGAGTAAGAGACTCTGGCTAGGTTTACAACCCTCTGGAGTCTTAGCAGTTCAGCGTTCTCTGAGGTACTGACACCTGGTTACAAATCAAGGTCAGAACATGCCACTCCAGAGCTTCCCCAGTCCTTAATCAGTGAGGGCCAGATTCTGAGATCTTTACTCACACTGGGTCCGTGTTTGACACCGTGAAGAGCTCCACTGACGTCAATAGGGACTGCTCATGAATTTTGCTGCCGTTAATAAATTTAGAGTAAGGGCGTCAGAATCTGCCCCAAAGTGTTTAACAGTAAGGGAAAAAAGGGATTACGGCACAGCAAGAGGCTGTCACTTTTGGTGGCAAAGCGGAGAATCTGCCGTTTGTTTCAGCATCTAACGTGGCAATAAGAAATGGTGGCTGAGTTGTGCCATGAACGGACAAAGTGGCCTTTGGGTGAATGTCAGACATGAACCTGACTCTAGCCTGTGTGGTTACCGAGTGGCAATTAGACCCACTTCGTAGCAAATACAGGGTATACGGCTCGAGCGTTGTGTGGAGAAGTCCATTCAGTTATTGTCTCCAGTGCTTCGAAGACGCTGTCGTTTGAGTTTCAAACCACACTGAGAGCAGAAGGGAAATGGAGGAGGGTGTTAGGAAAGTTTTCATAAAAACGAAAGGTTCCCATGGAATGAGACTGGCTCCAGACCCATCTTTTCCACCTCCTGACCCTTTCAGTCCCCCCCCTTTGCAAAATAACATTCAGACCAAGATATATGCAAAACTGGACCCTCTCCTGCTTACATCCAAACTGTGCGGTTGAGATTTGAGCCACTCTTTGTATGATTTTTACAAAACCCAGACTGACTGACAAGGGTTTGCAAACCCCCGGGGAGCCCTGATTTTGCCTGTCTCTAGCTTTGAGCATGGGAGTTGGTTTCCTTGGGTCAAACATTTTTACAATGTGTCTCAAGAGCCTTTTATTTCCAAAGGGAAGATTAACTATTTCCCTGCTGAGGGTGACAGCTTCTTTCAATATTAAATTTAGGGTTACTCCAGCAATAAAGCTGTCTAGTACTTGCCTTTAAAGTCTCCTGGTCCCACAACCTGTCCTTTCCCTATGAACATCTGTCCCCTCTGATTCTCCCATGGGCTCTGTAATGCTGATGAGAACCGTCCCCTTTGCTTTCTTTCCCAAAGAACCTGGAGAAGCAGATGCGCCAGCTAGCCGTCATCCCCCCCATGCTATACGATGCTGACCAGCAGCGCATTAAATTCATCAACATGAACGGCCTGATGGATGACCCCATGAAGGTGTATAAGGACCGGCAGGTGATGAACATGTGGAGCGAACAGGAGAAGGAGACCTTTCGGGAAAAGTGAGTGGAGTGAGAAGTGGCCGACCATAGGCAATGGGAATTAGGTGTTGGGAAGTGTGACGTACGGGCTGGATAACGGCTTGAGCACTGGGCCCTGGGTTGTGCAGGCAATATGGTGGTAGTGGAAAGCAGTGGTAGATTCTGTGATGACATCCTGGCTGCTACCAGTGCGTGCACTGCAGTGTGTTTTGGAAGCTGAATTCCTTGCAGTAGCTTGAATGGCTGCTGGGCTGTAGGTAGCAATGACTGGTGAATCACAAAGGTTTTTTAGAAAAACTCCAAATGGTGTTAGCTCTACCAGGCAGTCTGATAACCTGGGTGAGACTGAACCTTGGAAAAAGGACCCAGGTGCAAGCCAGAGTATGCCCAAGAGGAGCCGATCTAAAGGTTTGGTTTGGTATGGGGAGCCATTGGAATAGACACACTGCATATGAAAAGGGAAATACATACTTTGAACTAGACAAGGTCGCTGGGCTCAGCTCATCTCAAGCCTTATCTGGAGAGGTTCTTTGGAGACTTCCAGTCTGTCCTGGTTTTCTCCATGTCAGGAATACCTTTGGCCTTCCTCATAGTTACTTCCACATGCAACTGAAGCAAGCAATTGCAAAGATGCACCAAAAAACCCTTCTTAAAAACCCTGTATTGTTAGCCTTTTTAAGTATATTGTGTGTCTCCCAGGCCATTAAAACGGCAAGTATTGCACCTGGAATGATGCAAGGGTTAATAATTTAAAGTAAAATTAAGGGAAATGCAAGGATCAGGCCTGGTTAATGACACTGGAAGATTCCGTGCATGACTGTAGCATCGTCCATGCATGATGGTTTCATTTTTGTCAGGGTGGGCCGTCCAAAGTGCAAGACACATGTACAATACAATTTACAGACATTGACACAATTCAGCTTGACCTGACTTCAATCTCTCCAGCCCATGAAACCCAATGGGACCCTGGGTCTTGCAGCCGTTCATCACTGGTACACTCAGATAAAAATAGGTGGCCCTTGTGGCCTGTCCTGAAGATCAACAATCTTGGGGTCAGTTTAACCAGACTTACTCAGAACTTAAGGCAGATTCCAGTTCCGTTCAAGTTGGACAAAGGTTCAGGTTGCTTTATTTTACGCAGCCCTTTTAGCTTGTCCCAAACTTGGATGTGGGTGGTGCCAGTAGAGAAGTAGAGTGTCACGTTGTTGTTCTATTGTTGTTTTCGTGATTACAGCTAGAAGCCCCGGTTTTCCTTTATTGTGCTGTGCACTGTGGCGCACACAATGGAGAAAACAGTTTCTGCCCTAAAGAACACAGCATGGAAGTATGGCCCTGCCTGAAGACAATCAGGGTCTCTTTGAAAGCACAACTCACCCATGGTACCAGAAGTATATCTGAGTGTTAGCAGCCTTGCAAGTGCTGACTTTGAAAAAGCATATTGTTGTTTTGCATTGCATTGCTCTGCTCTGAATATGAAGAGTCATGCATATTTATAAAACTGCAGTAAAACCAAGTTTCTTGATCAGCCATTTGTTTATACGTTTAGTACAGGACAAACAGCCTCAGATCTGTGATGTGATCCCATTTTGTCAGAGTGTCTCTGATTCTTTTTTAACATCTCAGTTTCTCCTTTAGTCACATACCACAGAAGAGCTCTCCAGCATGTGGTATGATATTTGTCTAGATTCGCGCTTTAGGACACTTGACGTAACAGCCTGCAGCTGCAGATGGGTTATGTTTAAAGGGGCCTTTATTGTAAGCTCCCAAGCGCTGCGTTCCTGCTGCTCCATCCTCCACACTGGCCACCTCCCACATGCTCAGTGCCCCCATTTATGTTCCCTTGTTGCCCCTGGAAAGCCATCTGCTGGCTGCAGCTCTGACTAGCTCCAGCTCTGCTGCAGTCATTGATTACAATGACCATCCTGAGGGCGGTCTGGGTCCTGATTCCAGTCTCACTTCAGCACGTATAAATCAGGAATCGCTCCACCTAAGTCAGCAGTTACACTGGGATAATAAAGCCAGTGCAGTTAGATCAGAATCAGGCTCTGTGTCTGTGAAGCCTTGGGCAGACATCGATCGTTCAAACCTGACAACACCCCTGTGAGTTAACCAGTGACCTTACACTCTCAGAGAAACCGAGGCAGGGAGGTTCTGACTTGCCCAAGGTCGTACAGAGAATCGGCAGCAGAACCAAGCTCGGGAGCTGGACTTCAAGTCCCACGTATGTTTCATTAGAACGTTCAGCCTCTTAGCCCTCTGCCTTCCATCAGAGGGAGCAGCCAGCCCGTACGGTCCAGCTCTTGTCTACCGAGAGTTTTCCCGAAGCAGCGATTTTGCCAATCCCATAACTCCAAGTCAGACGTGTGACTGCATAGGCGGCCCTCAGGAAGGTTTGACTTGCGACCTGCTGTGTTCTGTCTGCTGTCAGAGAGCCACTCGCTCTGGGAGCAGCACAAATCCAGCAAGGGGCATTTCTGGGCCAGGCTGAATTGTGCTGAACTTCTCCCAGCTGAATTTCCATTCCACTGCATTCCTCTAAGGCTAAGGGAGCAGTCTTGTCGGGGGAACCCAGGGAAGGTATTTTGCTTAAACACAGACAGTCCTTAGCCATAGCTAAGCTTGCTTTCCTTTGGCAAAGCACCAGTTTGTTTTTCCCTTTCAGGCCAGGAATAGCTTATGCCAAATGCTCTTCAGTCCTGTCCCACTAGTTAAAGAAGAGGGGTTAATTAGAGGAGCTGTTGCTTTTGCATTGTAGCCTTTCTCCCTGCTGGAGGTGCAGCCGCTCAGAGTCGCTATTAGCTGCTCCAGCTGGGGTAGAGCCGGCTGACACCATGTGTGTGTTCTGCAGAGGAGGAAGAGTCCCTCCAAACCTCCATCGCGCTTTCAATCTCTTGGGTAACTCAGAAGCCTGCTAACTACTCGTGTTGTCCTGCAGTTCCAGCAACAAGCTGAAATAACACATGAAAGGCGGCTGTTTCCCCCAATTGGGGTTGCGCTTTTTAATTACCCACTGTGCTGTCTTTAAACATTGGGGGGGAGAGCGCATTAAAAGCCAGGCTTTAACAGACTCAAGCGATGATGCATCTGTTCAGACAGGTTTTGTTAGCTGGCAACATTTGGAACCCTTGTCCCTCGTAGTCTGGAGTCATCCCTGGGGTGTTTCTTACAGTAGTCAGCCCCCTGCCATGCCAGCCGAAAGGTGAGAGGAAATAGGAGTGGTTTAGAATGGGTCACAGTTGCGTTCAGGTGAGCTGCCCAGGAAATAGTTTTCCAAGACCCCATTCACCACCCACACCCAGTGCAGAGGTAATGTGGCACCAGCCAGAACATTCTGTTCTCTGCACCATGGGATGTTTTTCAGGCATGAAGCTGTTAAATTACAGTGAAACCTGCACTAAGGACCCTTTCCTACAGGCAAACCCCTGCCTTGGGCAACCACTTCAAAGGATGTCCAATTTCCCACACCACGTTTGCTCAGCCTTTGCTTAAGAATCAGTCCGTTTCTTGCTGGTCACTTACGTGGCTGCCGGTTTGACGCCAGACGTTAATTCCGAGTTCCCTTAGCACATCACTGCCAGCTACTGAGATCCTGCTTGGGAGACTGTGCTCGGTCTTTTCTCGTCCTTCCCCTTCTCAGGCCAGACTGGGTCTTTGCAGCTGCAGGCTGGTGTTCTTGGCATCAGAGCTCTGGGCTCAACTGCAGCATAAACCAAGCAGCAGGTGGTGGCTTCATTAACCCCTGTATTCTTTAGGAGATCATCCATCGTAAGAATATAGATGGGGAAATCTCATGATCAAGTCATGGCTCCTAACCTCTCTTGGCGACTCTATCAGTTCATCAGACGATGGGGAAAATGCATCTGGGGAGGGTGGCTGCACTGGGTAGCCGATGCAGCCATAGCTTTGCAGAAGGGGGCAGCTACCCAAGCAGAGGCTACTGCAACCATGAGGCTGCAGAGCAGCTGTGTGTGGTGGGGAGGGGATTGTTCCAAACCCTCCTTATGAGAACACCAGGCCCGGCTATGCAGGTCTGTTGTGTGAGCTGCTATGCTCAGAACGCATCCCGATGAATGGCAGGCAGGCAGTGGGGTCAAAACCCTGGGCTGCTAGCACTGATGGACTTGTTTGGTGGACCCCTGGCTCCATTGAAGTCAATGGCAAAGCTCTCATTGACTTCAGTGGGGTCAGAATTGTCACCTCTTGCCTTTCTCAGGCTGCGTGAGCAAAACTGCAGGGAAACAGGCGGGCGAGCATTTGGGTCTTTTACTGGAAGGGGCTGAGTGAGTTTGACGCTCTCCCAGGAGCGCAGCTGCCATGCCTGGCTGTCACTTCTCCCCGAGGACTTCTGACCAGCAGCTGGGCCTGGTGATGCCAAGGCATTTTAATCATGCTTCGTGATTTCCCTGGAACTTCCTCGAAACAGGTCATTTGTTTTCCGTTTGCAAACTCCTCGCTCATTCTTACGCTTGGCACTCAAAGGGAATCAGTGGCAATCTTTGGCCTCTCTTTCCTTTGGCAGGGCTTGAGAGAGGCTGGCACGAAGTGGAGTAGTTCTTAGGCTTTCCTGTGGTATGTGATTTAGCCGATTGCCGAAGACCGCTCCATGGTGCTATCTGCTTCAAGATGCTGAAGCTTCTTGTCCTATTTCTTCTGTCCTTCCCTGCCCCGCTATGCAAACCTGTGGAATAAAAGCCAAAATACTGGGGGTGGGGGTGGGGAGAGGAGACATTTTCTCCCCCACCTTCAACTCCCAGTCAACAAAACTTGAATGGGCTACATTTAAAGTTCTCCTCTTTCTGGGAAGCTGCCTCATCAGGACAAATAAATATTTTTTCAAACCAATGAGTCACTTGAAAAGCTCCCTCCCACTGCCCTCTGACTTTAGGATTCAAGGCTAGCTCTGCCAGCAGATGGAGTGCGCAGGCAGCTGCAAGGCCAGGGCTTGGGATCACAAAGGCAAACATGGAGAACAAACAAAGAGGTCTCCAGGCTTTCACTTTAACCTTCTGTCTCTTGCTCTCTAGGTTCATGCAGCATCCAAAGAATTTTGGTGTGATTGCTTCATTTTTGGACAGGAAGGTAAGTTGGTTTGGTTTGTAACGAAGTGATTTTCAACCCCTTCTCTGTCTCTATCTGTCTTTCATTTATCTCAAGTGTTTCTCTTGCACCCATTCCCAAAGTATCTAATGCACAGAACTATTCCTCCTATTGAAAAGCCTTCTTTTATAAAGCCCTGTGTTGCCACAGAGCCTCTTTCACCAAAGAATCAGAGTAACGGTACTTGCTGTGGAAAGGCAGTCGCTTCTGCAGCAGAGGGAGCCAGCGAGGTGGCTGCACAGTAGCCAGAGGAGGGAAAGTGCTGGCCAAGGACATCAGGACATATCCCTATTTTTATGAGATGACATGGGACTGGAGTGTCTGTGGAGAGCAGGCAAGGACCTTAGTTTTTATGGTGTCATCTGAATGACCCCACGTGAAATGAAGTAGATGGGTTTTGGCTTAGCTTGGAAAGATGAGAGGCGGAGTCCTCTCTGAAGGGATTTGGAGCTCAGGGTGTCGGGATTTTCAAACCTACTGTCTGGGCACCTAAACCCACGCCTCTGCTTTATCTCACATTTTGTAGGCATCTCCCATTGACTGGACTGTCATGTATTGGGGGTTGCAGACATTCGGCGTGCCCTGTCCAGTGTGCTGCCCCTGTCTCAACTCAGGGTGGGGCCCCAGAGATGTTGTGAACAGTAACCCACTGATCTCTTGCATTATCATTTCTTTCTTTTTTTAATTCTGAAAAACCATCAATAGCCAAGAGGTTTTTAGTGGTGGGTAGACACTGAAATGGCCCAAGCTCCCTAGTGCACATTCCTGGTGGATTGATTTACACCAAGGGGCTTTTTTGACCCCCACTAGTTGGACAAACAAAGGAAGTATTTGAAAAGCAGACCCCAGAAGATAGTGAATCTTCTGTTCCTCCCAAGACAAGACGAGTAATCTGTACCAGAGCTGGGCAGCCTGGAGGTTTGGGTGGTGTCATATCAGTAAATCCTAAATGGGCACAAAGTTGCAGCCTCTGGGAAGGAAGTTTCTAGGCTAGCACTCCAGTCCTAGCACTTTTGACCTGTAGATCTCAAACACTTTTCAAAGGAGGGAAGCATCATTATTGCCACTTCACAGATGGGGAAACTGAGGTGCAGAGCAGAGAAGTGACTTGTCCAAGGTCACACAGCAGGTCAGTGGCAGAGGTGGGAATAGAGTCCAGGTCTCCTGAGTCCCAGACCAGTGCGCTAGCAGAGAGACTGCCCTTTCTCTGAAAGGATGGGATCTGCTAGGACACGGCCAGCCACTTATTGTCCTGGCTGTCCAAGTTGCAAACCAACTTCTGGCTGCAGAACTTCTGCCTCAGGAGAATATCATCGTAGCCTGGATTAACGCACTCAGATTCTGGAGCAGAAAGCTCCACTTCTCATCCCAACTAGCAAACAGGGTAACAGACACAAAGACCCTCCTCTAGAGAGCATAGTGGGTGTGTGTTCTTGTAATCGTGGCTATAGAAAGGGATCCAATTAATGCCTTAGAACAACCAGACTCTGTTTTGCAAACAGCTGTATTCTCCATGCGTGAATGTGACAGGTGTGTCAGCAGGTATTCATCCTGTCGACAGAGCCGCCTCACTGTGCAGCTGCCTTCTGTACTAAAGCACCGTCGTCTTCCAGCCTCCCCCTTTCTCCTGTTTTCTAATGCAACTGGTCCATAAGTCCTTCCTCTAGGCCGGTGCCTGCCTCTCTCTGAGCATTGTAATTGGAATCCAGGCAACAGCTTCTGAATGCAGAGGACTCAATATGTCAGCGAAATGTGTTCAACGCAGCAACTGTGGGATCTAGTGCTCTATTCTGGCACTTATAGGGTGGGGTGCAGTTATAGGGGTGCACTTATAGGAAGGGGTCCCAGGTCGTCACTTTAAAGTTTGCTGGGTGTTGAGTGCCCTGGGCACGTGTGGGGGCTCACTCTGTTCCATGGCTGAGCATCTCTCCCAAATCGCTGGGCCCATACTGAGCTCTCAAGGGAAAGCCTGGCTCTGGGTGGGTGTGGGAATGTTTTTTGCCCTGCAAACCTCCAGTAATCGAAGGAAACCCAGCTGTATTGGGGTCTGGAAACATGCCGTGTGTAGCATGTGCCCAAACGCCCAGTGCTGGGATCCTGCGCTTTGAAAGAATGCTGGTGTCGAAAATGTGGACACTTCCTGTGTCGTTACAGACGGTGGCAGACTGCGTGCTCTATTACTACCTGACCAAGAAGAATGAGAACTACAAGAACCTGGTGCGGAGGAATTATCGACGAAGGGGGAAGAATCAGGTAAGAGGTGAAGACGGATGCACAGGACCTTTAGCCGGTCTCTCCTCCTGACCACACAGCAACAATCCTTTATATTCACAGCCCACAAATGTCAGGTTAAAGTGATCCATACCAGATCATTCCTCCTCTCCCCAGGGAGTGGATGGCATGGTTGCTGGCCACAGTGACTCTTCCCATCAGGACCTTAATCTTGGAATTGAAAAGCTATTTGGGGCCTTTCTGTGGTCAGAGTGGTTCACTGAGTGTTTGGCTTTCAAGAGGCGTTGTCGTCTGGGAAATGGTGACATTTATATATTCTCCTCCTCCCCAGCTTATCAGTAGATTTTAAAAAGAGACGATTTAAAAAGGGAATTAGTGCTTGTGAAAGACCCGAGAGGCTGGAGTCCTCTGTGTACACAGTAGATACAATCTACGCAGTAGGACAAGTTTCCCCAAGCTGTCTACCAATGCACCTCACTTCTACGGATGTAGGGACCACTAGCCTTACAGGTGAGAACAATATTCAGTCTCCTTGGGCCATTTAGATCTTTGCCTCCCTCAGACTGTCAGCAAAGGTAACCATTGTGTTAGTGGCTTTTGTGATATGGATCCTTGAGATGTATCTGCTCCTTGGGAACTAAGCTGAGACCACTGAACTCATTTCACAGACAACTGAAAAGAACTGGCAGTGGCGTGTGGTCACCCCATGCCATCAGCTCCAGGGCTAAATTTGAGCCAGTGACTGATAGGTCACATTAACTCTGCCGCTGAGATTTTCCAAGCTATCGAGGGGAACTGGGTGTCCACGTCTCTTAAGCAGCATCGACCGTCTCAGCCCACATCTTTAACCCAGTGGAAAGTCTTCTGGTGAATCCCAAACCTTTAGGAACTGTCCATTTCATACAAGGGTGGGTGGGGGGAAATCTATTTAGATAACGTGATGCTAGGGAGGGAATAAAAGGCTAGTGCCCTTCTTTCTTGTTCTATAAAACTACCAACATAAGCAGTTCATTCTGATGCCTTGCCATAAGAAGTACTTGTCTGATTGAAGGGAGATAGGTAGCTTTGCCCCAATTTGATCTCCACAGCATGAAGACATCAGAATAATTAGCACATGATGAATACCACAGACTGGCCCAATTTTCTCTTCTTTTTTTCAGACTTAGAAAAGGAAAAGGCCTGTTAGGTGATCCATCTCCCTGCAGACACGGGATGGTGGCCTGCAGTATGTTTTATACTGTTGACCATAGTCTGTTTTATTAGGTCACAGCAATAGGATGTGAGGTCACGTTTGTTTCTTGTTCATATCAGAGGCACGCAGCTAATTCTGATTTCATTGTTGAGTTGAGCAAGTAACAGGCATGGGGAGGGAAAGGTAATTTACTTCCCCTCCCCTCGCCTCTTGTAGATGTGCACCTGTGTGGTGACATACCTGCATATACTTCACTCAGTGTGTTTTATTTACATTTCAGGTCATAAACCATACTTGGTTACAAAAAGTCCCCAGGGGCTTGCTCACAATTAACAAGTGGGCCTATGCATGATCACTAGAAGTAGGGTTCTGTCTTTTTAGAGGCGTGTAAACGTCAAGCACTTGGAATTTGAGAACATTGATTAAAATAAGAGCGTCATATCGGAAGTTTTGAAGGGGTATGTGGAATAATCAAGCCTTTTATTAAATCTGTTGTTATTACCAAATGCCTAGAAGTGTGCTAGGTGCTTCACAGAAAAAGGAAAGTTGTATGGCCGGATCTTCTGTTGGTATAATCTGTCACAGATCTGTTGAAATCAGTGCATGGGTTGATTGGAGGTGGTGAAGCACAAGGGAACAATGAGATGAAACAGGGTCAGTATGAGAATTTGTGGTTTGCAGGAACCCTGCAGCTGTCTGAACAACAGGAGAAAGGGGTCTTCTACACAACCTTTGTAACATCAGTCTGTATTCTGCCTTGTTAACTACAGTTGATGCAGTTAAAGCATTGAACTTGCCCTTCTAGATGGAAAAGATTTAAACATGAGAAACTGGGAGTTAGTAGAGTAAACAAAAGAAAAACAACAAAAAAAATTAATTTAGTTCTTGTTGTAGCAGAGCATGCAGCTGAATCCGGATAGAAATCGCATTTCAGCCGGGTCTTTCGTTGCTCTGTTTATGCTTTTGAGAAGGCAATAATGGTGGTTTTATTTGCTTTGAGGAAAGAGGGGAGTTCAGGGCGGGTTGGAGATAATTATGAGATGAAATGAGCTGTTCTAGTGTCAAGACTGTCATTGTGGTCTAGTTATTAGAAAATAAATTTTAAAAATTCCCATAGCTGCTTTGGCCGATTGTCTCCTGGCAAAGGATGTTCCTCATAAAGCTATTTACTGCTGAAATAGCTCTTGCTGTGATCAGGGACTTCGCAGGCGCTGCTTCCGGTTTATGTAATAGAACCAAGGAGATTGGTGTTCTAATTCAGAATGTGGGCGCAATGCTCAGTATGTTTTCCAAACTAGAATGAGAGAACAGTGAGCAAATCTGATATACTATCATTCTCACTCCCCCGTCACCAACATGCTAACTCTCTCGAAAATAACAACTTTGAATTCAATGAAAAGAATCACACTGCTGTGCCCTTTGGCCTTTCAGCACTGGATCATTTAACAATTTAAGGACAATTCATAATCTTGAAGTTACAGTCTTAATATCTTAACCCCAGATAGAGTACAAAGTTAATTACATACTGACTTTTTGTCTGTGTTTTGTCAGGCGTTCTACAAGCAGACAACAAGATTAGCTAATACACATGAGCTTGTGTTAATGGTGGATTTTAACTTCCCTGCTATCTGTTGGAAGACCTTTACATAATTTCAAAACATATGTCCTGCGAGTTCTTAGCATGTGTAGGGAACAACTTTCTGAATCAGAAAGTTGAGGAAACAACTAGGTGGTCATCCGTTTTGGATCTGGTTTTGACCAACAGGGATGAATTAGTTGTGAATGGGAAGATGGTCGGGAACTTGGGAGGAAGTGAACGTGATCTGATGGAATTCAAGATCCTAAGGAAAGGAGGACACGAGAACAGCAAACCAAGGACACTGGATTTCAAAAAGGCAGATTTCAACCAACTCAGAGAAATAGTAGACAGGGTCCTGTGGAAAGACCAATTAGGAAGAAAAAGAGTCAGAGGGCTGGCAGTTCCTAAAAGCTGTAATGCTAGAGGCTCAACATCAAGCTATTCCGACGCAGAGGAAAGAGAAGAGCCACAGCAGACCAGCGTGGCTGCACAAGGAACTTTTTAGCTATCTAAAAATGAAAAGGGATCCATACAGGAAATGGAAGGAGGGGCATGTCCCCAAGGAAATATAATGGGAATAGTGCGAACATGTAGGGACACAGTCAGAAAAGCCAAGACAAAGAATGAGTTTCAGCTGGCAAGAAATGTTAGAGACAACAAGAAGGTTTCTACAAATAGGTTGGACAAAAAAATAAAGGTCAGGGATGGTATGCGTCCTCTGCTCAGTGGAGAAGGTGAGCTGGTTACAGAGGATGATAGGAAGGCGGAGCTGCTCAACACCTACTTTGCTTCAGTCTTCACACAAAAAATAATGTGACCAGATGACTCATGAAGTTATCATAGACAATAAAAAGGGGGAGGGATGCAGATCAAGATAAGTAAAGAACATGTTAAAGATCTTCTGACTAATCTGGATGCTATTCACCCCAGGGTGCTGAGGGAATTAGCTAAAGAAATCTCAGCGCCAGTGGCAGTAATATTTGCAAACTCAGGGATGACAAGCGAGGTCCTGGAAGCCTGAAGCAGGGCTAAGGTAGAGCCCATCTTTAAAAAGGGGGGGGGGGGAGGAAGAAGAAGCTGGGGAACTACAGACCAGTCCACCTGACCCCGATACCTCGGAAGCTACTAGAGCAGTGTCTAAAACATTCAGTGTGCGAATACCTGGAGGATGGAGGGTGATCATGAGCAGCCAGCATGGATTGATTTCCTCCTTTGACAGGATAACTGGTTTAGTGGTTAGGGGGAATGCTGTGGACATAATATACCTGGACTTGTACAAGGCTTTTGATATATAGTGCCACATGACATTCTGATAAGTGGCTGGAGAAATGCAGGCTCAGTGGAACTGCCATTAAGTGGATACATAACAGGTTAGACAACCACAAACAAAGAGTAACTATTAATGGAATGTCAGATTGGAGGGAGGTCTCAAGTGGGGTTCCACAGAGATCTGTTCCGGGTTCGGTGTTGTTTAACATCTTTATTAATTACCCGGATGTCGGAATACAGAGCATACTGATCAAATTTTCAGATGACCCAAAGCTGTGGGGGAGGGTTGTCAACCCTCTGGAGGGTAGTGCTAACATTCAAAGGGATCTTGATAAATTGGAGAACTGGGCTATAGACAACAAAATGAAATTCAACAAAGACAAATGTAAGGTGCTACACTTAGAGAAGAAAAACCAAACGCGCAAATACAAAATGGAGGGTAACTGGCTTGGCAGCAGCACGGCTGAGAAGGATCTGGGAGTTGTGGTGGATCACAGCGTCACTATGAGTTAGCAATGCGATGCTGCTGCAAAAAAAGCAAATGCAGTTTGGAGTTGCATTAACAGAGGCACAGCAGGCAAATCACGGAAGGTGATTGTACCGCTTCACTCGGTGCTGGTGTGGCCTCAGCTGGAGAACTGTGTCCAATTTTGGTCACCAGTGTATAGAAAGGATGTAGAGAAACTGGAAGGGATCCAGAGGCGGGCAACCAAGATGATCAAAGGGATGGAACGCAAGCCACATGAGCAAAGGCTGAAGGAAATGGGTATGTGTCGTTTGGAAAAGAGGCGATTAAGGGGAGATATGATAGGGGTCTTCAAATACTTGAAAGGCTGCCTTAATAAGATGGAGAAAAATTATTGTCGCTTGCCACAGAGGGCAGGACAAGAGGCAATGGGTTCAAACTACAACATAACGGATTTAGATTAAATTTCAGGAAAATCTTCCTAACAGTAAGAACAATAGGACAATGGAGCAGACTGCCTAGGGAAGTCATGGACGCTCCTTCACTAGTGGCTTGCAAAAGGAGGCTGGATAGTCATCTGTCTTGGATGGTTTAGACACAACAAATGCTACATCTTGGCCGGGGGTTAGACCGGATGACCCTTGCGGTCCCTCTAATCCTGTGGTTCTAGGAGTCTGAGGGTTTTTTTTTTTACCTTTTTCAAAAACACAAATTTCTAATATATAATTTCATTATCACTCTAAAACTTTTTAAAAAAAATTAGGTCAAATATTACTATACACGTTACTAACCGGAAGCGAACACCGGGTTTAATTGACATTTACATGCAGGAACAATTACAAATACACACATGTGGGGGTAGGGGGCTATAAGCTCTTCAGGACTTCCAGGACTCAGTCTCCTTCAATGACTTACTCAGCTTCAAATTCACTTCATGGTATGAGGGAAACTGTTGTTTCAGTCTTGTGTACGTGGAGAATCTGACTGGCTTCGCTTTAGTAGAATAACGGTTATGCTATTCCAGCCTAACTTCCCCATGTAGGCACTCTGTTTTGGAATAAAAATGACTTCATTCCATTACACATTACTTCATGGAGCCTAGTTATTGTGGAATAAAGTCACTTTTATTCCAGAATCGAGTGCCTGGCCAGAGGAGCATATCTGAGAAGCCACAATACGGTAGTAACTCTGCGGTAGCTGTGCCGGTCGGTTTCCCCAAGCCGACAAGCCCTGAGTGAAAACCTCCCTCCAACAGCAGGAAGGCAGGTGGTGCAGCACAACCGGGAGCAGCGTCAGGATGCGGTGGATTGTCAGGCTATATAAAGTCACCGGTTGACTCAGACAGCGAGAGGGAGCCTGGGATGTTTCTCCTCATGCCTCCTCCAAAGTGGATCAATCAGGCTGCTGGGCTCGGGGTCAGTTTCATAGATCAGCTGCTAACGAAGCCAACTGCCATGGCCAGGATGATTCAGAGGTAAATGAAGTCATCTGGCTAAGTTCAAAACCCCCCAGGCTGAGTCCCTGGGCAGGCCAGCAGGATATGCTCTCCTGCTTGGTGTTGCAGTCAGCACTCAGATATTCCACAGTGAAAGAGCCGCTTCCTCGAAAGCGTCAGAGCTAATGAACATTCTGTATCCTCTCCACTGACGGCAAAACAAACTGCCCATCCTTACTGTGCAGGAGACCACAGCTGTATTTTCCCCGATGCTATGACATTTGAACCGGCATGTTGTAGTGATTAAAGCAGGGAGCCGGGAGCCAGAAGTCCTGTTCCAAGTGACTGCGAGTGACTCACTGTATGACCTTGGCCCTTGGGCAGCTTGAATAGTTCTTGCCAGTCCTGAGAAACATTTTCCCATGCCTGCCCTCTGCCGAAAAAGCAACTGCATTATTTGTACAGACTGCTGTCCCGCACCCAAAAGAAACCCATTTCTTGTCCCCCGTGGTCACTGCAGTAATGTGAAGGAACAACACAAACTCCGACTTTATAAACACGCCGTTCGTTTTACGTAAACACTGTGTCAGACTGTTAAACTGCTGAGCTATTAAATATCTGCAGCAGAGACATGGCGTGTCGGCTAAACTTTTCTTGCGTTGTGTGCGGGATGGGCATATGCAAGGCAAGTTGGGAGTTCGTGTTCCTTGCCTGTTTCACTTGCTTGTCTCGTCAGTGCGCTTTCATGGCTCAAGATTACTTACGATGCAGAAGAGTAAGGTCCTCATGTAAATCTATATAGCCATAGATGTCAGCAGAAGCTCTGTTGATTTACACCAGACAAGGATCTGGCCCTAAGAACAACAACATGAAGAATATATAGCGGGATCTTCAAAAGCACCTAGATACCTCGTTTGCATTGAAATCATGGGATTGGGTGTCTAATTATCTTTACGAATCTGGCCCGTAAGTCTTAAATTTACCTTTCCTCAGTTACCCAGATCCATTTTTTCCCCCTAAACCTTTCATTGTTATAAAGGAAGAAGTTGGCAATAAAATAACATCAGAGCCCTGGGTCCATCCTGTGGGCAGTACTCACACAGTCCCTCGTCAGCAAAGCGTGGTAGTGGGACACGCTGCCTTTAGTGGGACTTTAGCATGCGCTTAAAGTTGAGCAAGCACCTGAGTGCTGGATCCAGACCACAAGTAATGCCTCACCGCTAACGGAACTACTTACGTGGGTGACTGACTTGTGTGAGGGAGGGTTGCAGGACTGAGTTGGTGTGTTAGGGGCTGGGAGGGCCTCCCTAACCCGTTTAATATCACCAGCCTGGGTTTGGTTTGATGATTCCCAGTCTCGTGCGGTGTGCAGGAACTCTCTCATGAGGAAGTGAAGGTGCTCAGGATCGAGTCCCAGGCCCTGCCCACTTTCCATAAAGGCAGCTGATCCTCTCGCACCGGAGCACAGTAACGGGTCCCAACAGGCAGGCCGAATCCCTCGTCAGAGCCACAAACTTCCAAATTTTTAACTGAACATTTTTTGTCAAAGTTACTCCTCATGGAGAGCCACATGCTTCTGCTCCAGGCAGAGGGCCAGATGGGGCCATTTCGTTTTTAAGCCAAAATCCCCACTGGGAATTTAACTTGGAAACTGATGGCATAGGATGACTCAAAGTTTTGAAAAGCCACCGCTCCTGATAGGAAAACGCAGCTATTTCTGGGAAAGCTGCTTCCATGCATTTTCTTCAACTCAGCGTGAGCTCATCCGTATATTGAGGCCAATTGCAAGGGTCCCTCCCGCCCCAGAGAAAACCTTGTGATTTAGCAAATATCCAATTTTTATGGATCGTCAAAACTCCTCTTTCTTTTCTCCCCCCCCCCCCGCCCCGAAATACAACACCCCAGTGAAAAATAATCTCACCATTTATACGCAAAGATCCAGAAATCTGATTCAAAGGTCCGAACTGGCCCCAGAGACTGATCTACTCTGTGACCCCTAGAGATGGTCCCTGCAGGTCAGGATGGAGGCGTGCCCTGGGGCTATGTGGGAAAGGCCAGCAGTGTTGCCAGCCTGTTCTGTTGGTGAGCTAAGGTGCCGCACTCAGGGTTGTAAATCTGGCATTTTTCGGCTGCGCGCTATTGACTTCAAACAAAGAATCATGCAGGGAGGAAGGATAGTTGGTGCTGAAGTTTGGGCGCTGGCCGGGGACCTGCGGACCGGGGTTCAATTTCCTGCTTTGCCGTGGACATCCTGTGGGGGAGTCCCTGAGCCTCCGTGTCTGTGAAATGGGGATAATAGCACTTCCCTACCTCACAGAGGTAAAACTTGTATGGGCCTCAGATGGGGGGCCCCGTGGGTTCAGTAGGTAGGTGGTAATATCTGAAATGTGGAGACATACTCTGCTGTTTAAGCAGGCTTTAGAAATGAGGCGGGCGTGGGTATGAAATGGACAGTGCATGCCACAAGGGATCTGTTTGAAGGATAACATTCAGAATCCAATATTACTTTACATCAAGCCCTTACAGGAATCCTGAATGTGCTACTTGGCTTTTAGTGCATCCGCTCTGGTTTCCTGCCACTCTGGGCTCGAGCTGCTCCCAAAGTCCTTCGAGCATGCGCATGGAAATGTCGTTCACCCCCCTCCCTGTGCGTCTCTTCTCCCCCCCTCCCCCCCGCTGCAATTGTTGTGCTGCAGTTTCTCCCCTATTTCAATAACCCAGCTGAGGTTTTCCAAACAAAATAAAAAGAATGCCCTAAACACATTCCCATTAACCCAGCCACATTGTTTGGCAATCAAATAAGAACGATATGGCCATATTTGGGAGAAAACTCAAGTCAGAATGGGCCACTATGGAAGGGTTAGTATGTGTTCCAGGGGGCGGGGGCTCTATGTACTGCCTGGCAAGGAGCTGGCAGCGCAGAAGCAGCAGGAGGATGTTGAGGAGTCTGAGGGATGTGGGGGCTGGTCTACACTGGAGACTTACATCGACGTAGCAACGTCTCTCGGGGTATCGTGCTACTCTAGGCTGGACAGGGAAGCCTGGAGAACCCGCAGTTCTTCATCCTTTGAAAGCGTGGATGCAAAGGAGTATTGAATCACATGCTAAAGAACAAGGTGGGTGAGGTCATATCTTGGACCAACTTCTGTTGGTGGAAGGTACAAGCTTTTGAGCCGCACAGAGCTCGTCTTCAGGCCTGGGGAAGGGAGCAGTGTCTGAGCTACATACGAGTTGGGATAGATTTTTAGGCAGAAGGGGGAGCAGGTGGGAGGCGATCTCTTGAAATGAATTGGGCAATTGGGGGTTAGATTGTTAAGCATAAAGGGTTTGAAGTGGGCAATTAAGGGTAGCAGGCAGTGTGGTGTGTTACAGGTTGTTTTAATGAGCTATAAAACCAGGGTCCCTGTGAAGTCCATGGCTTTTGGTTTCTGGCAGAGTTATGAATTTTAAGTTCCCAGGCTTGTTGTTTTGAAGGTGTGCAGGTTTCCCCAGAGGACAAGTATTGAAAGAGCCCTTCTGCTTAACAATCTGTCCCAACTTGTAGTTAGGTCAGACACTCTGTGCTTCCTTCCCTGCACCTGAAGCAGAGCTCTATGTAGCTCGAAAGCTTGTACCTTCCACCCACAGAAGTTGGTCCAATAAAAGATGTGACCTCACCCGCCTTGTCTCTCTCCTATCCTGGGGCTACAACAACACTACCAGCATGCTGAAGAACATCCAGCCAAGCCAGTTGGGCACTTTGGTGTGGCTTCATTACATATGTGGTGGAAAACCTCTTACAAGTGAAATGAAACACAGGCTCCGGGTTCCTCCAGGGCCTGGGCATGGTCAACCCCCTGCTCTGCCCCAGGTCCTGTTCCCACCTAAACCCTTCCCTCACCCCCATCCCACCTCTTCCTGCCCCTGTTCTGCCCTGGCCCTGCCCCCACCTGCCTTCTGCCTTCCCCCAAACCTCCACCTCCGCCCCGCATCTTCTTGCCCACACTCCACCCCCATCCCACCCCACCTCTTCCCACCCAGTTCCGCCCCTTCCCCTGAGCATGCCCCATCCCTGCTCCTCCTCCTCCCTCCCAGTGCCTCCTGCACGCTGTGGAACAGCTGATCTGCAGCAGACGGGTGGCGCTGGGAGGGAGGGGGAGGAGTTAATCAGTGGGGCCGCCAGCAGGGGGAAGTGGGGGAAGCTGGCTGCTGGTGGATGCTAAGCACCCCACTAATTTTTTTCTGTGGGTGCTTCAGCCCTGGAGCATCCACGGCATCGATGCCTATGAAGTGAAAAGCTCTTTCTTTCCCTGTTCACACGTGAGTTCAGGCTCCAGCATTTCTCCTGCAGCAGTCGATGTGTTCTCTAAGGGTGCAAACCTGTACCCACGCGAGTACGTCCTGTTGACTATAAAATCCAATGGGGAGTTTTGGATTTTAGCATTGTGGGTATCTTCCCTTTTGCAGGGGAGATACAGAATACCAGGTACCTAAAGGAGAAAGTTGTTTCTGAGGTGTGTTGTTTTTGACAGATTTGGGGTTGTAAACAGCTCCGGAACAAGGGAAATATTCCAGCATTTCGTGCCACTGTTCATTTGCTTTCCAAAGCAGGCCTTGGTGGAAATCCTAGAGAGGGATTTTCTGCAAAAACATTGATGCTTTGTTTGCGCTAGGCATGTCTGCAGTGTGGGTGAATGCAGGACTTCTGCCCCCAGCGTTGTCAATCTGGCATCTTTCCCTAGGGATCTGCTTACAAAATTCCTAGAGGGGAGTGGTACAGGCAGCTCGTGAGGCTGCAGGCAGAGATAAATAGCGCAGTATAAGACACTTAGTGGGTGAGAAGGCAAACCACAGAAGAGGAGAAAAATCCATTTCCTGACTGGGTCAGTGAGTGTGGGCTGTCCTCCATCCCCATGTACAAATATGGTCATCCCTATCCTTCTTCCGATCTCTTGGGACTCCTCTTGCACAGGCAATCAATTCACTTAAAAAAAAAAAAAAACACGAGCAGGAAACCAACCCCCTTATGGAAATGCCTGGGAGGACTTAAGAGGGATCAAACTGACAAGGTTCTATAGAAGTCACTCTAAAACCCTTCAAGGAATCCTCTGGCACCTTATAGACTAACAGACGTATTGGAGCATAAGCTTTCATGGATGGATACCCACTTGGTCGGATGCATGTCATGGGTATAAACCCTTATAGACTCTACTATTGTTTGTATTGTGGGAACACCAAGGGACCCTGGTCCGAGACCAGGGCTCCGTTGTGCTCGGTGCAGTACAAAGACATATCAGAAAGAGCGCCTCAGTCCGGCGGAGCTTGTAATGTAAGTATGAGACGAGTCCACAGATGGATACAACAGGTGGACAGGGAGCCTAAGGTAACAGTGAGACAAAACTGATCAACCGAGAATCATCCCCTTTCTGAAGGGTTTGTTGGGGATTTTTTTTAACCACCTTGTAGCAAGATTTTCTATCATTCTATAGGACTGTTCAAAGTACCTATAGGGAAGTGGCTCTACTTTATCGACTGCTGTAGGCCTTTTCCATATCCTGTGAAGATTAGTCACCATACAGAAATGCAAGTCCCTACAGTTCCATTGCACACTAGCAAAGGATCACGTTCCATGGTTTATTCTTCTGTGCTAGGACTTCTCGGCAGAATTAGGCCAGTTCTTGACTCTGCATATTTTTTATGCACTTGTTTTCCTTATAGAATCGACAACCCAGCTCTTTGATTTCATTCTGCTTCCACAGTTGCTCTCTCAGATGGAGGCTCAGGACAGCAGTCATCAAAGTCAAGCACCCGACAGCTATTCCTCATTCTCTGCATGTTGTTTCGGTGATAGCATGCTTTGATTTGAGGTGTTTCCCTGTGAGTGGAGGGTGCCAAGGATGGTAATGAGATGTAAGGCTTGGGGATTGGGACATTCCAGACAATTACAGCGAAGACTTTGGGACCTGGGTGATACGTATATACTTTAAAACCAATAATAAAAGCCTCAGCCATCCACCCTGTGCTCTATATCCATCCTGTCTGCAAGGGCCGCCTGTGGGTTGTGGTCTGACTGATGCTATTTGCAGCGGCTGCCTGGCATCAAGCCGCTGTCGTAAGTGTCTCTGCCCCGTCTCTGCTATAATGTCGACTGACACAATCCAAGGATGCTTTGGGGGAGACATCGTGGGGTGATGGCAGTGTTTGCTAGTGGTTAGAAGAGGGAATTGACAGAGGTTCTCATATGTGTAGCGGTAGGTTCAGCTTCTCTCCATGCACACAAGTTACTCCTGCTCATGTTAACTGCAAGAGACAGTATGTGGTTGTCCCATTAAAGGTACAAGATTCACATGCTGTTTGGCTGTGGAGCAGGCTGCGCCAGGCCACTCACTGGGGAGTGAACGATGCCTCATCTGCAGCAGATCCAGGTGGGGACAGGAAGGAGGTGCACGGCTGAAGTAGCAGAGTTGGGAAGCCCTGGACGAAGTGCTTGAAGCGACGGGTCTTGCTGCACCATTTCAAAGGTGTAGCCAGGGCTCTTCTGGTGGTGCTCATCAATGCAGGAGGAGAGGGAAGACTCCTACAAGGCAGTGCAAACTGGCAACTCCAGTGCCTTCAGCCATGTTACGGGCCTGATCCTCTAAAGGGACCGCCTGTGCAACATACCTACTGAAGTCTGTAGCCGTTGTCTGGGTTGGAGTCTATGGCTGCCTCCTGTGTGAGTGCGCTGGGGGGATGGGATTCTCCGTACCCAAGCAGGGTCGTACATAATGTGGCCCATAGAGTGGGTTCCTTAATAAGGCCAGTGCTGTCCCCCCACACAGACACTCCAAGCTCATGTAGAAAAGACAACCACAGGCCTCCTGGTGCTTCCGTGCCGAGGTCCCTTTAACCCTTTGCCTTAAGCTGGTCTCATAGATTCATAGATTCATAGATATTTAGGCCAGAAGGGACCATTATGATCATCTAGTCTGACCTCTTGCACAATGCAGGCCACAGAATTTCACCCACCACTCCTAAAAAAGACCTCACACCTATATCTGTGCTATTGAAGTCCTCAAATTGTAGTTTGAAGACCTCAAGGAGCAGAGAATCCTCCAGCAAGTGACCCGTGCCCCATGCTACAGAGGAAGGCGAACTTTTTTTCTCTGAACTTTTTGAAAAATTTGTCACTCTGATCACATGCGATGGTCTCAGAGCTAGCCTGTTGGCCAACCAAACGCAAATGGGAAACAGAATCAGAGCCATTCTTCTGAAGTCACCCAAAGGAAAATCAAGTCTCTGGCGCTGTGTGGTAGGAGAAAACACTCCCCAAACAGAGCTGTAAAAAGAAGGGGAAAAAAGTGCACTGGGTTGTCAGAGGGTTCGTATGAGCTTTGGAACACTTTTAGAAGTCGCTGTCAGAACAAATTTCATAGACTATCAGGGTTGGAAGGGACCTCAGGAGGTCATCTTGTCCAACCCCCTGCTCAAAGCAGGACCAATCCCCAACTAAATCATCCCAGCCAGGACATTGTCAAGCTTGACCTTAAAAACCTCTAAGGAAGGAGATTCCACCACCTCGCTAGGTAACCCATTCCAGTGCTTCACCACCCTCCTAGTGAAAAAGTTTTTCCTCATATCCAACCTAAACCTCCCCCACTGCAACTTGAGACCATTGTTCCTTGTTCTATCATCTGGTACCACTGAGAACAGTCTCGATCCATCCTCTTTGGAACCCTCTTTCAGGTAGTTGAAAGCAGCTATCAAAGAGAAATCATTCTTCTCTTCTGCAGACTAAATAATCCCAGTTCCCTCAGCCTCTCCTCATAAGTTATGTGCTCCAGCCCCCTAATCATTTGTGTTGCCCTCCACTGGACTCTTTCCAATTTTTCCACACCCTTCTTGTAGTGTGGGGCCCAAAACTGGACATAGTACTCCACATGAGGCCTCACCAATGCCAAATAGAGTGGAATGATCATGTCCCTTGATCTGCTGGCAATGCTCCTACTTGTCCAGCCCAAAATGAGGTTAGCTTTCTTGGCAACAATGGCACACTGTTGACTCTCATCCAGTTTCTCATCCACCGTAACCCCTAGGTCCTTTTCTGCAGAACTGCTGCCTAGCCACTTGGTCCCTAGTCTGTACCGGTGCATGGAATTCTTCCGCCCTAAGTGCAGGACTCAGCACTTGTCCTTGTTGAACCTCATCAGATTTCTTTTGGCCCAAGCCTCTCATTTGTCTAGGGCCCTCTGTATCCTATCCCTGCCCTCCAGCGTATCTACCACTCCTCTCAGTTTAGTGTCATCTGCAAACTTGCTGAGGGTGCAATCCACACCATCCTCCAGATCATTAATGAAGATATTGAACAAAACCGGCCCCTAGACCGACCCTTGGGGCACTCTGCTTGATCCCGGAGGCACTCCGCTTGCTACCAATTTGGTTGGAAGGCGATATTGTCTCAGGGAGGAAGGAGGTTTCGCTAGTGTCAGAGCATTGCCCTGGAGAGCACAGAACAAAGCCAAGGTGGTGATTGTAAAAGCCATGTCATTAATACTAGAAAAATATCCTAGAACTGTGCTGCTGGAGGTGTCATGGGATGAGTTGGAGAGGTGATTAAATGAGCTTGCTTGGCTCACGGCTTCTCTTCAGGGCATGCATCACTCATTACATCGCGAGAGCTGTCGTGGGGAGGTGCAATATCTAGAGATGTGGGGAGGGGGGTCGTGCCTGTTCGCTGCAGGATGCATTCAAGCTCCAGGCCCTAGGGTCCGTTGAGTGTTACCTGGGACACAGAGAGGTGCAGGGGTTCAGCTTAATTGTGCTGTCTCATGTCCTGCAGGCTTGGCCTGTGCAACTTGGAGGTCAGGACAGCAATTGAGGTGGGGTGGCAAGTCTTCCTTGGAGAACCACGGAAGGAGGAGAAAGGGGACTGATCAGAGGCGCCGCTGGAGCTATGAGTGGGGATTAGAGCTGGGTGGTGGTGATGTAAGGGGTTGTTTTGAGGAATAAAAGGAAGAGAGAGTTTCTTCCAGATATTTGTGAGTTCTCCTCCCCACCGTGGTTTTTCTAATGGATGGAAGTGGGGGAGCTGTGCATTCTGAGCAGTGCCAGGAGTCACAGTGTAGTGATCAGTGTGCAAACTCATTAGTACTGTATATTGAGAGCTAAGAGAGAGGGTGGAAGTAGCACAGTGAACCCGAGGGGGAAGCGTCTCTGAGGGTCCGTGCTTAGCCTGCTCGTGGCATTGGTGGGCACATGCGCGTGTGCGTGCATACGTGCATTCACTTTGCCTCTCAACTGATTGTAAAGCACGTGCCTCATTCCAGTCCTAAGTGTACCTTTTATCCCTCACAAACCTGCTGGGACCTCCATGCTGCAAATTCCTGTCCTCGGAAATACTGACTTGTGCTGGGTGCAGGTCAGCAAAGAGAGCCCTGGAATCGGGGGCTCTTTGGGGCAGGCACAGCCTTCTTTGGGGGATCATATTGCAGCAAGTACGTTGTTTGTGGCTTGTACAAAAGAATCCCCCCTTTTGCTTTTTGTGGGAAGTCTGGGAGCCTGAATAGCCTTGCGGTAGGTGCATGGAGGGTCTTGCAGGACACCTACATTTCTGAAGCTGCCGTGCTGTGATGTACCGGCAGCGCTAGTGGCCACATGAAAGGTTTACTGGAGAAGAATTTGGCCTTGTGAGCAGAGCAGAGGAGTGAATCCTGCTGCAAGCCTGATCAGCAAAAATCAGTGGGGATTAAAAAAACCAACCGTGTGGCCCACTCCCCAAGGGAGGCTATGCTGGGGGGGGTCTCAGAACAGTGAGGCCTCATAAATCGTCTTTAACTCACGCCTGCACCACCCTGCGATCGTCTCACCACGATGGGGAGATGGGACCAGAGGTTTCACCCTTCTCCCCCCCGAGTTCCCCTGCTGTAGAGTGTGCAGCTTAGGTACCCTTGTGTCTGGTAGGTGCGCCCTGCAATTCAACGCACGTAGCAGCAGGTCTCTGCTCCCAGCAGCTCCCCAGTGGCTCTGCAGAGTGACGTAGTAGCGGAGGGAGAGGCGTGCACTGGGGAGAACAGCGTGGCTCAGGATGGGAGCATTGGCGAGGCAGGATGAAACTTCCAGAGGCTGGCACGGGGCAGAAAGCTCTTGTGCTCCTGGAGAGGGGAGCTTGAGGGGAAGGAAAGGGAGGAGGCCCATCCTAGATAAACCAACAGAGGCACCGGGAGAGCATTCCAGGCAGCGGGAGCTGCAGAGGGGAAGGCTCTCTCCCCAACGGTGCTGGCAGAGCGTGACTGAAGGAACAGCCCCTCAGTGGCAGGGACAGTCTTTTTGTTCTGTGTTCGTACAGTCCCTAGCCCCGCCGGGGCCCTAGGTGCCTCGATAAGTCAAACACTAAGGACTGAGTCAGTGGCCAGGGTCGGGAGCGGAGCCGTGTGATGTTTCTTTGCTGGGGGTTTTGATGGCTCCGTTGAGCGGGGTTAGGGGCCTGAGTGAGGTTGTTGGAGAACGTGAGTCTCTCCTGGACGCAAGGTGCAGGAGGCCACGCTTCTGGGGTTACATGCACAATCCCCTCTAGCCTGTGAGGTTCCTGTGCGTTGCAGAGGAATTGTCTTGATCCTCTTGACACGGTGCCATGGCCTCGAGTATCACGGCCCCACTGGGCGGAGCGGAGCGGAGGGGAGGGGAAGGCAGGAACAGGAACTCTCCGGAGGTTTGAAAGCTTGGAAAATAAATAGCAATGTGCTGTAAATTAACCCTGGCATCCCCTGAGATGAATCACGCTGGCTGCAGCCAGCCCTGAGCCCCGGTGACGAGCGCTGTGGTTTATAGATCATGATTCATCGGCCCGTCTTAGCGCGACCACATTATTCCAGCCGATTGCAAAATCGTAAGAGGAATGTTGTGGTTAGTTTACGGCTTAACTATGCAAATCGTCAGGAAGCCTCCCGAGCCGGAGAATGTAGACGCACCCCGCCCGGCTGGCAGGGCTGTGAGGGGGAGCGGGAAGCACCGGGAGCTGGCCATGGGGCTGTACGGGAGCAGCAGCTCGCACGAGGCAGGGTCCGGGATGGAGCTGGAAGTAAGTGCTTCGGGGAGCCGGCTCGCCGGTGGGTAGAGGCTGCCGTCCTTCCAAGCGGGGACTGCTGCATGCGAGCTGGGTCTGGCTCCCGCGTGGTGCCTGTGAATCTGGCTGGAGCTTTCCGAGGGCGGGGAAACCTCCCTGACTGGACCGACAGAAAAGACTTTGCTGAGATCCACCCTGGCACTCTGCTGCCGAGCTCCCCGAGAGGGACGCTCGCCCCTTGCGGGGGGCTGAGTCCCCTCCTTGTTCTCTGGGGGCCGGAGGGGAGCTGAACGCACGAAGCCCGCTCCCCACCCCTCCTCCTGCGGCCTCCCGCCAGATCTCAGCAGCTGCTGGCTCTGGGAGGAAGTAAACAGAGAAGTGGGAGGAGCTGCACCTTTCCCTCCCCGCGGCCGTATGGCAGGGAGGGGTGCAGCGAGAAGCCCCTCGCTGCTCAGGGAATGGGAGGACTGCCTCGGGAGCCGGGACCTCGAGAGGAGGGAAAGGGAGGGGCTGGCGAGCAGTGAAAGCTTCGCGGCGGACGAAATCCTCATGACATTACAGCCCAAAGGAGTTGGCAAGGCCGATTCCCACCTGGGGGCGGGGTGTCACTTGGGTGTGTATTATTGTCAAGACAAGAGAGCTGCTGGGCATGGGGGGGTTTGGCTGGCGATGCCAGTGGGTGGGCGCTGTCACAGCCTGGAAGGCAAGTTAACTAGAGGTGCACACGGCTTCTAGGAAGGGCTGCAAGCTCCGTGCTTGTCTAGAGCTAATCCGAGTCCTCTGGGAAATGAGGACAAAGGTGAGCAGCTGTTCATAGTTACTGTGCAGCTCAGGCGGAAGGGCTCCGGGGAACGTCAGCCTGCACCCCGGGGCTGTGAGACACATTGTTTGTGTCCAAGCTGAGTTCAATAAACAGGAGGGATTGAAGGGAACGCGAAGCGCCAGCGTCGATGCTAGAGAAGGATGGGTCTAGGGGTTAGAGGGCTAGCCTAGGTCCTGAGAGACTGCAAGTCCCTGCTCTGCCACAAACTTCCCATGGGACCTTGGGCACGTCACGTAGCTCCCTGTGCCTCCTGGCCCATCTCTGTAATGAGACAAGAGCCCTGCTGTGCCTGTCAGGGCTGTTATGAAGATACGTGTGTCACACTGGGAGGGGCTCAGATACTACAGAAATGGGGGCTGATCTGTATCCTGGATAGATGGATGCTTGCACTGCCAGGAGTTAGTTCTGCTCTTGCCCACCCTTGGAAATACGCCATGCTCATCAGTATCGTCCACCCTATGATGAGAGAGGATCCACACTAACCCCCAGCACCGCTTGCCGCTTCCCCCCGGAGGGCACTGGGATTAGATAAAGCAGAGGGGCTGTGGGCTGGATATCAGGGAAATATTTCCTGGCAAAGAGACTGTGGAACAGTGACCCTGAAAACTGGATGTCACGCAGTGCTACAAAATATACTGCTAGGCCTAGTCGTGCCTTGGGCGAGGAGCCACGACGCGCTGACTCCAGGTGTTTTCCTGCTGAGAGCTGGTCGGCCCGTCCTTTCCTTTTGTAGTTTTGCTGTGGAGTGTGCCGACAAGACATCTAGATCCCTTTATTTTCCCCTCCAAGTCTTTTGTTTGCTTTGTTTTTGTTTTACTTCACGGTTTTTGATTTGGCTTCTGGGTAAGGGTCTGTCTTTTCTGCATTTGTGCAGTGCCTGGAACCATGGGGTCCGGGTCGGTGACCCGGGTTCCACGGTGCTACTGCAGTATAAATTCATAATCACTGGGAGGTGTCCACGTTCTTGGAGAGCCAGAGCAGGTACTTGGAGCACTTCCTGTTTGCATCTGAACTGTACTGCAGTGTGTGGGCTCAACCTCTCCCGGTTACTCGGTGTTCTCTTCCCAGCCAGGCTTGCTGGGTTTCAGCGTGATGCTCACTGCTTTGGTGGTAAACGTGTGGCATTTGTCAGTACAGCCAAGGTTCCTTCGCAGGGTATCTCGCTGCACTCTGGGGCTCTGCGAACGGCTCCTGGCTTTCCTTTTGCTGCAGTGGATTCGCAGCATGGGGAATACATAGTTTCAATAAGAAATCTGCTAGGAATACGCAATTTGAAGAGCCATTTAGCCAGGAGGCCTTCTGACTGGGGGAAGGATTACAAGCTGAATCAGGATCATTTTTCCTCGGTGGCCTTGTGCTAAAGATGTTGACGCTGATGTTGTTTTACAGGTGGGATGGGGCATCGTAATAATAACCATTCCCTCTGCTGGAGTGAGACGTATTGATTCTCAAGGTCATCTGTCCACCTATGCTGTTCTGATCTGCCTTAGGGCAGTGCTGCCATGTGGGTAGCCCAGCCCAGGGCCCAAACACTGGCTATTTTATTTGTTTTTTGGTGGGGTGAAGCACACATTTTCCTGCGAGGTGATGCTAGGTTAATGCTGTGGTTGACATTGCATCAGACTTGCTTAAAAGTGTTCTGTGGGGCAATTTTTTTTTAATGCAGCAGCTTTCGTTGGGAGGGAAGGAGACCCGGACACAGCCTTTTTTGTGTACGTACCCCACAAACCCTCTCAAGCAGGTTGGGTTTATCTTTTCTGTTGAAGAATCAAATTGCTCAAATGCATATCCTATTTCGCGGCCATGCAAGGGACATAGACTCGCTTCGGGCTGCGTCCGCGTGCACATGTATTTCGGTGGGTGTGTTTCGTTGCCTTTTTGCTCCCGTCCCACCCTGTGCTTTTGCTCGTTGGCGCTCAGAGATCATTATCATCTGTGCTATCCCAATCTGATACTTTGCAGAAGAGCTGTGATTGCCTTACAGGATTACAGCACTCTGGTTTGAATAAGTGCAAACACAAGATAAGATGGTAACAAGCCTTCCCTCAGGAACACAGCTTTGTGATGCCATGGACAAGAACTCTGTATGTGGCTATTATCATAGAATATCAGGGTTGGAAGGGACCTCAGGAGGTCATCTAGTCCAGTGCTACTCAAAGTGGTGGTCCGCGGACCGGCGCCGGTCCGCAAGCCATCGGCTGCCAGTCTGCGCGCACATTGGGGGAAAAAATTGCCGGTCCCCCACGTCAGATAGCTTGAGAAGCACTGACTAGTCCAACCCCATGCTCAAAGCAGGACCAATCCTCAACTAAATCATCCCAGCTAGGGCTTTGTCAAGCCTGACCTTGAAAACCTCTAAGGAAGGAGATTCCCCCACCTCCCTAGGTAACGCATTCCAGTGCTTCACCACCCTCCTAGGAGTTGATCTCTCTAAGGTACCTCCATCTCTGGGCACCTCACCACACCCCCTGTGATGTTGAGAAGTGCTATTATACCCATTTTTCTATATGGAGAACTGAGGCCGAGAGCAGCTAGGTGAGTTGCTCAGGCTCTCACAGGAAGCCTGTGGCAATGCAGGGATTCGAACCTAGGTCTCCCATGTCCTAGGCTAGTGCTCTAACCACTGGACCATCCTTCCTCTCTGTTGGTCCCTTATGATAATCTCAGCTCTGCCTGCTGGCTCCCTTTTTGCAGGCCAGGAATAGGCTTGTCAATTTCATCCCCAGCCCTGTCCAGTGTAGCTAAGTCAACCTAAGTTCTAGGTGTAGACTAGGCCTGAGCAGAGGGGAACCAGTGATATGGCGGGGCAGCTGCAGCAGGGCAGGGACACGTTTGCACTGTAGCGCTCTGCAGGCTGGCTGGTGGGTTTATCAGTGAGGCCTCTAGCTGAGAAGCTGGCATTTTTGCAGGAATAGGAGGCAATTTGTTGCTGTTGTGGTCACAGAGGTGTTTAGGGCCTGTAGCCGTCTGGCAGGGAGGGGCTGCTCGCCCGCGTGGTGACCCGTCTCCTGGTTCACTCAATTAATCGTTGACCTCAGGGTGGAAGATGGGCACTTGGACATAGTGGCAGCTAGTGCGCTTCTGCTCTGCATCCTGGATTCCATCTGATGCGCAGAGGCCTGTTTCCCAGTGCCTGCAAAGCCACAGACACCGGAAGGAATCAGTCTGTCTGGAGATTAATGAGATAGGGTTGTGTGACCAGGTCAGAGCAAGCCTTCTCTTGACCGTGTTAGAGAATTCCTGCCTGCATCGCCCCAGGCAGCGAGGAGTGTCCATGGTCCCTTCTGGAGGGAGGGCGGACAAGTGATACCTTAGTGCAAGGGGCTGTGACTGCCAAAGGCTCCTGTGGCTCTGGGAGGAGAATGGGGCACTCCTGGGTAGCCCTCCAGGGAAGCATCATCAGGGCAGGGGGAGGAAAGTGGTGAGGAGATGCCGGGGCAGCCAGGGCTGGCTGGCAGTGAGGATCGGCTAGTGACTCAGCCCTGGGAGCACCCCTAACTACATAACACCCACTGTGGCTGGCTGGTGTTAAAAACACAAGGCCCCTCTTTTCACTGGCCTTCCCACAATAGCTCCCCAAACAAGCCCACCCCGCCCCGCGCCTGGCAGCCGAGCAGCAAAGGGGGAGCGTGCGGCCTTGGCTAGTTCATCCCATGCTCCCGGGGTCCTGGCATCACTCGGACACCATGGCATGGGTTCGGTGGGAGAGAGCTGCAGCAGGCCCTCCGGGGGAGCGCTGGGGGTAAAAATCTGTGGCTGCTCAAACACCTTCCAGCCCGAGTGGGTGTGATGCAGCGAGGGACACTCTGTCCCAGCCTTTTACACACACTCTGGCACATTGGCATCTGCACTTCCTGGGCTGGCATCACACAGAGTAATTCAGTCCATTGCAAGGGAGAGGGAGGCAGGTCTGCTCCCCTTTTGCTGGATGTCAGGAAAGGGCAGTAACAAGGGTCAAAAAAAGTACTAAGATCTTTTTTTCCTGAAACCGCTTGTGCCTCGTTGGTGAAATGGTTACTAGGAAGGGAGTGTGCCGGTTCTGACCAAATTAGAAGCTCTAGCCCACTTCACCCAGCCGCCTCTCCTCAGGAGACTGTCGGGCCCCTCGAAGCTCAGGGAGTCTTGCTAATCTTGTGGCTCTTTGTCCAAGCCGAACCTAAGCTACAGAGTTCACTGGTGAACCACATCCATGACTCAGAAAGGGTCATGGAGTTCAGGGCAGCATTGTTGCAACCCAGGGATGTTGTTGTGTCCTTCCCCGTCAGCGTGGTCTTTGCCACGTGCTGTGTTCAGAATGATCCTCGTGCAGCTCTGCGCCCCTCCTTAACCACCTGCCTGGGGGTAGCAGGGAAATCGGGCCTCTCTGCCGCAGTGCAGGGAGAGGGACTACGAGCATGTGACATATTTGACCCTGTTTGTGTAGAGGGGGTGGGACCAGGCCAGTGAGGGAGGAGGAGCTGAGGTAGAGGGAGAGTTTCAGTCTCAACTGAGCCTTTTGGTGGGTGTAAATCAGACCTGTCGCATTCTGGAGACACGGGTCCCTGGAGGTTGTGAGATTCCTTTTTGCCGTGAGAGTGCTACATGCAAACCCAGCCGCCTTGAAATGAATGCAACAGTTTGTTAGCATTAGTGAGTATTATTAATGAATGACACTAAGTTTAGCCCCATACTGGCTGCTCTCGCTAACCCACAATGAGGTCTGAAAGATCCCGCCCCCAATTTCCTGCCATCTAACGCCCTCCACTGCTGCTTCCTGTCTATGTAGATGCATTGGCAGCAGTTCCTCTAGTGTGATCTTTTGGATGAATGAGTACGTGCATTGGGGATTTGGCTAGACAAGGGCATTTTTCTGGCTTTACCCTGCAGGCACAGAAGCACTTGCTTGTAGGGCCTTGTTATTTATGCTTGCATCAATGCACGAGTCTAAATGTCCTGTATTGATTTGATGATGCGGCATTTAAATAACCAAACGGCTTCTCTGAACTTGCCTGATTCTTCTAGCAGCTGTGTGAATTGGTTTGAGAGAACATCTCTTACCTTTCAAGGGGCTCCCTCACCCCAGAGAGAGGAGCACTGTTTCCAATCCCAGATCTCGATATAAACCCTTTAGAGCCTGCCCCTCTGCAGTCAGTGCCACATCAGTGGAGCTCCGTGCCTACACAGGCCCAGTGGCTGCCCATGCAGAATTCATTGCAGGAGCGGGAGTGGTCAATACTTACAGACATTTAACTATCGCCAGCCCTGAGAGCCCAGGCTTCCAGCTAATCTGGGTTTACCTGCCCCAGAAATCTCCTGAGACAGCCTGTTGCAGGCTACAGAGCTTCCAGCGGATCAGAGGAAGGTTTGAAAAGCAATTGCGTATTCTCTGAACTGTGGTTCCAACCCTTTCAAAGTTCTCTCGTCACTACGTCCGATTCTTCACTGCGTCACGCCTCCTGTTGTCATTTTCACTAGTGCCCAGCAGGCGTGAAAGGCTGCCCTTCTGATCTGGCTGGGCTTCCTGCTCCCGCTGTGCACGTGCAGATGCCACCGCAGGGCGGCAGGCAGCAGAGAATCAGCCTCGCTCTTGACGGTTGCCATTTGGTTTGTGGCGAGCTGGGATCCCATAAAATATAAACCCCCACCCCACACCAATAGAGGGGTGCTGAAGTCGTGAGCGCATCCTTAAAGTGAAGCACGTGCCTCCAGTACTTTGCTGAATCAAGGCCTTAAAGAACAAGATGTTTTCCTGTCACTTCCCGTAGCCCATTTCAGTAGCTCTGCACGTCTCATTTAGCACTAACCCTTTGAGGCACAAGAGTTGGCTTGGCGCAGAACGCTGGTGCACGGGAGAGTTGTGTTCACAGGCAACACTGGGGTGTGCCATCAAATCGCACGTCTCTGCCACAAAGCACCTTCCTAGCAGCTGCAAACGGGCTGCACAGATCATTCGGGATCAGCCCTTCTGCGGATCAGTTCAGTTGGAGGTTTCTTCCTTTCAGCCTGTGGAATCCTCTCCCCAGGAAAGCTGCACTAGGCAAGCCCTGGTGGATGTACTGTAGGAAACAGTCCTGTATTAGCTGGGGAGGAGCGTGGCTTAATAAATCATTTCTGTCTCTAATTTCTACGTCTCTGTGGAATTCCTTTCATTTGATGCTAGCCAGAAGGAGGGCTGAGGAACCGGGCCTCCCCCATGCTGTCTTCCTGCAGCTGCAAAATGGAATCCAGCATCATTATTATCGTTTTAGAAAAGTTCCTGTTTGGTAACATGAAATGCCTGGAAGCAGGGCGAGCTCCTGCACGAACTGTCTTGAAGGAAAGGAGGACTTGTGGCACCTTAGAGACTAATAAATTGGTTAGTCTCTAAGGTGCCACAAATACTCCTTTTCTTTTTGCGAATACAGACTAACACGGCTACTACTCTGAAACCTCTCTTAAAGGAGGGTAAAGACAGGTGGGTGCCTCACACCCAGCAGCGTTTGGGGCAAATGGGAATAATAGCTTCTCAGTGAAGTGTCTGTCAAGCTGTGCGGATTCTCCCTCAGGTGATCTGGGGTCAGGCTCACTTCTTCTGTGCAGAATGTCTTGCGTCGCTTGACCCGACACGCATTGCGTCATTGTTAGCCTCATAGCTTCTGTAGCCTTTCCATTCACCTTAATGGGCTTTGGATCAGGCCCCTAAGGACAGACCCAAAAAGGGCTCTGATCTCTGCATTCAGCTTTCTGACCCGCTGGCCTGCAGATGTCCACACCGTGGCTTAAGCAGCGCTTTGTTGTTTGTTTCCCTTCTCAGTCAGCCCCTTCAGCATAGTTTAAATGCTCTTGTTTGGTTTAGTCCAGGTGCTAAGATTTATCTGCCTCAACATTTCTTTTTTGAATTGTCCCTTGTTTTGCAGCAGCAGCAGCAGATGCCCCGTAGCAGCCAAGAGGAGAAGGATGAAAAAGAGAAAGAAAAGGAGAAGGAGGCAGAGAAGGAGGAAGACAAACAGGAAGCAGAAAACGATAAAGAAGAACTGACAAAGTAAGCAAGTTTTCGCCTTTCTCTCTACTCCTCACCCCTAGGGATCATAGTGTGCACTGGTCTGGGAATGCATCATCTCAATGCTCCCTCCTTCAGGAGAGCCGCACTGGAAGGAGTGGGAGGGGAAGTGGTCAATGTTTTGAAGTGCATCCAGCAGAATCTGGGCTCTGATCCCAGTACTGGGTGATCCTTTTGCAGGTTACCTTGGATGTGCTGTGTGTACCGCTCTCTTCTCCTCGCACGGCGCAGGCTAAACCTGCTGCTAGCAAAGGAGCGAGTCTATTCATTTATAGGTTTCCCCTCTTCCCCCACATTCCTGGCGAGCCTAGAAGAAATCACTGACTTGCTTTATAAAGCCGATCAGTCCATGAAGCAGCTTTGATACCAGGGTTTATTTTATTGTTGCAAGATATTGCTGAGCCTCCTAGAATCAAAGCAGAAATCAGGATGCAGTGGAGCATAGAGCTTCACCTTTAGTGGTGTTGAGGTCAATGTGAGATCTTCCAGCTCAAGGGACGGACCAGTTTTATAAGTGTGCCTGTCTTAATGCTTGGCACAGCATGGCTTAGCAGGGAACGCCGGATTTGTTGCTGGGAAAGGTTGGCTGGCAGACTGCTAGCTATCTGTAATGGGCTTAATACTTGACTTAGGAGAACATCTGGCTTCATTATATCCAGGCTGCCTAGACATTTACCAGCAGGTCCCTTTCAGAAAGATAAATGAGGAGGAGGTGATGATAAATTTGAATGGCCCAGCGTTAAACCTGTCTCTGTCAGGTCTCTGCGCGCTCTTGGAACTGCAACCACCTGCAAAAAAAACAAAACAAAAAACCCCAACCCACCCAAAGTCAGGGAAAGTGCCCTCGTTGCAAACTCCTGAAATAGATCCCGTCACCCAGTGATTTCCCCGCTCTTGCAGGGAGAAGAATGACGACACGTCAGGGGAAGATAACGACGAGAAAGAAGCCATCACTTCCAAAGGGCGTAAAACTGCCAACAGTCAGGGCAGGCGCAAAGGCCGCATCACCCGTTCCATGGCTAATGAGGCCAACCATGAGGAGGCAGCCGCTCCACAGCAGAACACAGAGCTGGGTACGTACCGGCTAGGCACAAAGCCTCCGTAACTCAAGGTGGGGAGGAGGGATTTGTAGCAATCCAGCCAGCTGGGAGGAGGGAAGGCCTTAGGAACAAAGGCTGCTGGGTTTCGCCTCTGTTTTGTCACTGATTCATTAGGCAGCCTGGGACATGTCACCATGCCTCAGTTTCTCTATCTGGACATGGACAGTATTATCATCCTCCTACAGCCCTGGCTCTTTAAAATTCCTCCTCTCCTGAGGAGTGTGAGTGACGTTTCACCAGCACCTCAGGATTACCCAGTGGAATTCATCTAGCTGGACAGGAGGCATCTCAAAGGGCCAGGCCTGTGTCTCACCAGGTGAGGTTTGCATCACGTGGAACCTCAGCTGGAAAGCGCTGGAGAAAGGCAAAGGGAATCGTGCCATTTTCAGCAAAGCCGTGCGATCTTCATGCAGGCATCTCTCTACTGCCGGTGGCTATTGAGTGCGAGGCCATCCTTGGGAGTCTGGCTGGTGGAGTGTCTTACCATGTGTCCTGAGGCGGGCTCAGACTGTCCGTGAGAGCTCCACATCCAGCAGATTCCCAGGGCGCTGCACCTGCCCGGGGGCCTCGCTTGGAGTCATTTGCTCATTCTCCCTCCCTGCCCTGGCCCCCCGCTCCCTCCAGTTTATAGTGTGCCTGGGCTCAGAAGCAGTAAGGATGAGCGACGGCTCTGACGCAGCTTGTTGCAGTGACCGTGGTGTCGGAAATCCAGGCCTTGCCTTTGTGGGTACCACAGATGATGGCTCAGTGAGGGGAAGGCTGGGACAACTCTCTACCTGTAGCCTGTGATGCCATGTTTCTTCCAGAGTAGGAGATCCTCAGCACATCACTTACTCCTAATACTTTCTGTCCCACGCGGTCTGTGCTTGGGACTTTGCTTGTTGGGCTAGCCTGTTCAACGCAGCTCTGATTCCCTGCCCCGTTTCAGCCAACCTCCCTGCTGTGCAAACACGTGTGCAGTGATTTCAAATGAGAGGACCCAATATGACAACCCCGGAACATCCTGAACATGCCATTATGTTTCCTGAGACTTTAGGGCATCTCAGGCTGTCAGGGTGGTGCCTGGGGTGTCGTCAGAAACGAGAGAGAGAAGTCAAACTGATCTCACCCTAAAATGCAGGGACAGACAGCTAGCGTAGCCCTTAGTTTGGAACGACAGGAGACAAGGATCCTGCATGCAGCTGAGACCCATACAAAGGTGATAGCTTCCACTGCCAGCCACATGGGGACTTGTAAGTGTTGAAAAGTGCCATATCCAGGCGATGGTAGATGGTGTGTGTCTTTCCCTCTCTTCTATGACTGACAGAAAGATGGTGGTTGCCCCTGGGAACTATCCAGGGCTGTCTTTGATAAACCGACTGCAGTATTTGCCTGATTCCCTATAGCAAATACTAAAGAAACATTGATCCATGCAAGACAATTAAAAACATTTTAGGGATGACCTGCCTTCTGTCTATTGGAGAATTTCCTTACTGAATGCGGTGTCTTTATTAGTATAAATTATGTCTGTAAATGTCCGTTGATTCATCTGCTGAGTATTGACTAAACCCTTGACTGAGCTCTCCAGGGCAACGACTGTCTTTGTGGGTATAGTGCTAGCATGCAGGCATTATGCCAATAGCGATCGGGAATAATCCCAGTCATTTAGGTAGCATGTTTCCTCCAGAGGTCTCCAATGGAATCATAAGCGGGGAGAAAAGACTGCTGACAATAGTAAAGTGACCCAAAAATGGGCTGATGTCACTGGCCTGCCAAAGCAATCGGTTACACTTTGTGTCTCCCCAGGAGTGATTTAATTTAGGTTGGCAAAGACAGTTACCGCATGTTAAATACCCATTGAACATTAAAAAACAAACAAAAACCCCATACTGTGGTTTAGCTACAGCACGTTGCAGCTCCCAGTAGACATCTGTTACGTAACTGCTCAACCTCCATAAATATCATTAATCAAACCCAATAGGCCATTTATCTGACATTTATTTAACATACACTAACAATCTTATTAAAACGCAATTAAATGCCTAGTCAAGTGTGTTTGGGATACTTACAGCAAATAAATCTTGAAGCCCTAATTTGCCCATGGAGGGGGAAAGAAAATTCACAGGTATTGATTTTGTTCTACCGGCTGAGCTAACATGTGCTGGCTGGATCTCTGTGGGGACTATATTTCTAATGGAGGAAATGACCTGCAGTGACTTCCACGAGGTGACACCTGCAATCTGGTGCAGTCAGCTATGAAGAAAATGCATTTTTCTCACTCCCAGGCCCTGGTACCTAACAGGTTGTGGGCATCAGAGCTATACCCTTCCCCCTCCAGAGCCCAAGAGCCTTTACAAGCTTCTTGGAGATGCTGCTTCTCCTCCCCACTCGTGTCCTTTAACCTAGCCTGTTGGCCTAGTTTCCATTTTAAAAGAACATGGTCAAAACCTCTCTCCTCAGTGTTGAAATAATGCTTCGCCTGTTGGCAGCTGAAACGGAAATCTGTTTTCTTACTGGGGGCTGTCTGTCTCTGACTCACATACTGGTTTGTTGTTGTCGGGTTTGCTCACATGTGCCAGGCTGCCAGCAGGATTATTTCAAAGTGAATACATTACTCAGGCCCACAATGTCCAGGGCATGGAGCATGGGGGTGGAGAATATAAGTGAATGCTGGGCATAGCTGGCACCCATCTCTTACTGTGCTGGTTGGAGGGCACGGTCGCATCCAGGCCTCTGGAGTGTCACTGTTGCTCTGAGGTTCTCGTTGGGTGTGAAAGTGACTCAGACATAGCCCAAGGTGCTGCATGCAGAATCTCTGATCGCCTGGGCATTGCACCATCTCTCTGAGTGCATCAGATTTGCTGACGACGGGCTCCCCCTACTGACTCTCCGCTCCCCGGGGGTTGATCAGTATTGTTGAGTTGACCACATCCCTGCATCCGGGCTGAGTTCTCAGCTCTTGCCACCCCACCGACGACACCTCTCCACACGATTAGACTAAAATCAGTAACTGCGTCACACCTTTTTTCTGCAAGACCAGGGCAAGTGGGACCATTATATCACTGGCAAAACACAGTTTCCCTAACGGGGCTGGCTTGGTTTTCCCAGCCCAAAGCTACCTTCCGCTCAGACCTTCCGTCAGTGTGCCGAACACTATGCTGGCTCGGCGATATTGGGCCTGGCACCTCCCCATATCTAAGCCTGGCACGGAGGCTTGTGAAGCACTTTGGGATGCTCAGATGAAAGGCGCTATCCGTGTACAGTGTATTCTGATTGGAATGGCTGGCATTTGGGCGCAAGTCACCCTCCTGAGATTTTCTGGCTCAGTTGCTGTGTTTCGTACATTTTAAATACCTCTCACCGTGACCGCTTGGTTCTGTCTCTTTATTTTTCAGCTTCTTTGGAGATGAATGAAAGTTCTCGCTGGACAGAGGAAGAAATGGAAACGGCCAAAAAAGGTAATATACAATACAGTTTTTCCCCCCATCTGCCAGTTCTGATGGTCTGGAAAAGAAGCCAGTCTGTGGAGTTAGATGGTACTCGCCCAGCACAGACAACATGGGTGTGTTACCACACTGAATCTTGGGGGCCTGATTCTGCTCTTCTTTACACTGCTTTCACCCACTGTGTAAACCCATTGACTTCAGTGAAGTAACTCCTGATTTATGCTCGGTTTAGGCGAGCAGGAGCGAGGACCTGTATAGTCTGAGAAAAGTGCTTTTGTGTTAGTTTTGGTAACAAGCTACAAAGTTGGCAGCAAGTTTGGGAATTTTGTCAGCGCTTGCTCCAGGAGTCATACGTGATTGATTTGGGTCATGGCAGGACAAGGTGGTGTAGCATTGTCTGGGCTCTGTGCTGAAGCGAGGTCGCTACAGGAGGTGGCTGCATGGCCAGAACTCGTGTTGGTGTCGAACTGGGAGAGCAGGTGGTGGTTTGCAGGCCTGGGCTAGATAGCTGGGGTTTAGCTCTGTGTCACGGAGTTAAAGACTGGAAGGGCTCATCTAGTCTGACCACCTACATATCACAGGCCATCGAACACCACCCACCCACCTCCACACCAAGTCCAACAGCCAGAATTAGACCAGAGTATTTTATCCTCAGGAGACTGAACTGTTGTGTGCCACAGGCAGAAAACTGGAGGGACCAAGGTGCCCAGTGCCCAGTGCCCAAGGTCCCTGCAGTGGCAGGAAATTGTTTTAGTGAGATATACCCAGCCAAGCCCAGCAGGTAATCCATGACCCATGCAGAGGAAGGCGACCCTCTGCCCCTAAGGTCTTTGCCAATCTGACCTGGGGGAAAATTCCTTCCTGACCCCCAATTTGGGGTCACTTTCCGTGTGTTCGTGATACACACGTGGCCCCACACCGGTAAAAGGCATGTACCCTGATGTCCATGCAGGGGGACTCCCATGTGCAAAAAGAGTAGAAGATAACCTCCCCAGCCCATAACTGCACAACTGCAGTCGCCCACTAATGGCAAGTCAGAGTTTCTGATCTCTGCCGCCTCCTTCGGAGGATGTGCTGCTGTTCGTAAAGCGACTGCCACTGACGCATCATCGGCCGAGAGCCCCCAGGCCCCCGAAGTGTGATCGCAGATGGGGATTCTCCTGCTGAACGCTGAGACAGGGCTGTCCCTTTACCCGGGGCGAGGCTGCTCGCCGGAGGAGGTTTGTTTTGTGTCCTGTGGCCGAGAGAGAGAGAGCCCATCGCTGAGACCGTTGTGTAAATGTGCTGAGTGTAGCAGGCTCCCCTTGCCACTTCCCCCTCGTTTGTCGGACTCCTGTGCCAAGATTTCTGCTGTTTAATTTTTTCCAAAGTCATGTCCTGTTGATCTGCGGTTGAGTTCCCAGCCCGTGCAGAGTGCAGCCCTTTCAGCTTGCTCCCTTTCTTCTGGCCTGTGAGTAGTGTAGACGTGCAGCTTCAAATGGAAACGAGCTTCATTTGGGGACAGCAAATGCAGACAGACTTGCTGGCAGGTGTTCGATCAGCTGGGGAAAAGTCCCTGCAGGAGGCACCTGGAGCATAGCCTCTGGCCTCTCACGTACCTGCAGCATCCCGGACTCGGTTTGTGTCGAATACGAATACACCGATATGTTTGGCTTGTTCTCATTTGAGCCATTCGGACCCTCTATAAACCCCTGGGCCAGTCTTGTGTACGGCCAAGCATTACTCTCTCTAGACTTGTCACGAGATAGACTTCAGTCAGGCTGCCTGGCTGAGCTCCAGCTGCTGGGATTAGCAGCTGCCGGTCAGTGGATTTCTGCTGTAAGGATCCCTTTGAGCAGCCCCCTCTTTCCGATTTTACTGTGGAAGAGCCATGTAGGCTGCACGGTGGGGCTGTGCTGAAAGGAACAGTCTTGGTAGCCACCCACCTAAGCCAGATGGAGGATGGAACTTTGGGGAGGGGGCATCCAGTCACCCCAGCACCTGTCCAATTTGCATAGAAAGGCAGCAGGCAGTGCTCCAACCTACGCAGGGTTGGATCAGTCCACGGGAGTGTGGGGTTTGCCCCCCCCCCCCCTTCACCTGGCCACTTGCATGATGTTTCCCCCATGCAGTGGCCTGGAAAGTAGCGAGGTTTCTGTCTCAGGTGTCTGCAGGGAAGCTAAATTCCCGTCTTGCCAGGCCCCAGCCAGCTTCACAAGGCATTTTCCTGTTGAGTGCACCCAGCGAGTTTGAATGCGCTCTAACCGGCACTTCCAAAGCTTGGGGCTGGATTATTTTTTTTAGCCTGCAGCTGGTTGGCATTCTGAACATTCAAAAAGAACCTCAGTCGTCAGTCCCAGTCTGATCCTTCCAGCTGATGGCTGTAAGGGTAAAGCCCAGCAGCACGTATGCCAAGGAACTTGGTTTGGGGCAGTAAAGCAGTGTAGTTGAATAATCTCTCCGGATTGCAATCTGGGTGAGCATATTTGACAGCACTTGCATAGCGATGCTGAACGGAGAGATTTTAAGTAAGAGAAGGAGGTATTACGGACATAGGGTGAGACAACAGTGGGGAGTACCATATTATTAAAGTTAACTAGAGGAACGAGAACGTTGTACGGGTGAAGTTCTTGTTTAACAACACTTTTATTTTGTAATAGACTTTGATTCGATAGTCTGCCAAAATGTACAGCGACTGATGTAATTATGGGGCCGTGTGTTCTGATATCATAGGCTTCTTCCATTGCGACTGTGATTCAAAGGTATAAGCAGGCAGTTTTGATTAGCTGTAGTTGCTCCAGGAGTTACCTCACTTGCTTTTGGACCGGGTGGTGGGTAGACAGCGAATCCACTCCCATTGGCTTGGACCTCAGGCTGCGTCAATTTGGATGGAGTTTTCACTGCAGGATGGTTTATCCTTGCTCATGCTCTCACGCCCCGGACCTGGGAGTGCTTAGCTCGCTGCTAGGTTCGGGGGATTTATTGAAGAGCTAGTGACCATTCTAGATGCAGCTCAGGGCTTTCCCCAAAGCTTTAACATGTGGTTTTACTTTGCAAAGGGACTATGTAATGCTGGCACCTTCTTACTCAGCAGCTTTTCCTCCCTGTGCATCACTGGGGCTTAGATCTGCTGACTTCAGGAACAAAAATAAGCTTTGGCCACTTTCAGTCGTGTGAACTGTGCTGGCTCTGCAAGCCTAGGGCTAAGGGGTCTGTCCCACTTTGGGCCTCCTCCTCTCCTGTTCAAACACATGGCAAGCATTGGATTGACACAGGTGAGGGCATACTCGGAGGACAGTGGGCGGCTGCGCAGGTGTTGTTTGGCCTGCAGCACCTTCAGCTCAGGTGATGATGCACAAGAAGGGAAGCGACCCCCACTTGATTCTCAGATAGCCAGGCTGAGTTTTCAGGGCTGGCAGTTAGAAACACCAGCCTTTTTACTTGTAAACTAGCACGCACATTGACATTAAATGAATTAAACGGGTCCACATGAAGCCGCCTTCTTAGCCTTCTTCTGCTTAGCTTGCATGTGTGTGGAAACACACTTCACTGTGTGTGTGCACGCAAAACGTCCAGATTTCTGCTCTGTTGCCCCCTTCTGCTCTGTTGCCCCTTGTGCTCTTGCAAGGAGCTGTCAGAGTAAGCGGCAGTGTAACACTGCGAAGGCAGTGGGTATGTCCCCTGGTGCAGAGAGAACCCCTCACCACCACACATGCAATCACCCACGCTTGCTCCGTTCCAGTGTAAAAACCTGCTGATTGAATTAAACCTTGGAAAGAGAAGCTGTGTGTCAGACCTGTCTGGTCTTCGGCTCACTCCCCCTTCCATGACTGCTGTGGTCTAGCCGGGAGGCAGGCATAGGTACTGGGACATCTCCATCATTGGAGGTTTTTAAGAGCAGGTTGGACAAACACCTGTCAGGGATGGTCTAGATAATACTTAGTCCTGCCTTGAGTGCAGGGGACTGGACGAGATGACCTCTCGAGGTCCCTTCCACTCCTATGATTCTATGACATGAAGGTATACGGGTAAGAGAAGTGGAAATGAGCATACACAACATTAGGTAATTCTCCTGGACTGGTCGAACCCTTGTGTTGGCTGGGGAGCATCACCAGGTATTGGGGGCAAAATCAGATACAGGGGCCAGATTCGCACCGGGGGGATCCCTTGCCTCTGTGAAGCATCAAATTGAGCAAGAGCATAGCCTGGCCCTACCTAGCCCCAGGGTAGCCTCATGCACTTCCGGGGCCGGGTGGCCTGGGGCAGGAAGTGGCAGATAGTTTGCACTGCGGTGGTCCCCACTCCAGCCCAACAGATGAATGGGGCGGGGGGCTAGAATTTGTTAGCCTCCTGTGTTAGCATCTGCATAGCTAACCCTTAAGAGGTGAGGAATCTCCCCTCCCCCAGCATCTCCTTTGTAATGCTACTGTATCTTTCAGCCTTCTAATCCTTGATTAGAGGTGGGGCCCGGGCCCTGCTGTTCACATCCATCAGTCCAGAAGCAAGTTCAGGTGGGAGAGGTTGGTTCAGCTATTTACAGTAACAGCCAAGCTGCAGAGTTGGGCCCTGGCTCCGTGCTTGCCTAAATCCAGACCCTGTCCCACCCAGGGGTCAATCAGGCCCCGTTGTGGTTTATCCTGGCGTTGTGTAGCCGCCTGAGGGGGGTGGAGCAGCTCTCTCTGTCTCACGCTGGTCTCTCTGTCATGGGCATGTGTCGTGTTTCTTCACGAGGTAGCAGGGGCACCCCAGGGTCAGCTCAGGGAGCGCCAGCACATGAAATACAAAGGCCTGTCAAGGGAGCGGGTTGGTAATGACTGTAATTTCCCGCCTACGGTTGAGTTTCAAACAGATTTTTCTTTTACCAGTAAGGGAGCAGGAATAGCACCTCAAGCAGGTGACGAAACAGCCAGATCGCACTCCAGCAGCAGCTTCTCGCTGCCTCCGTTCTTTGGGAGGAACCCCGGCAAGGAGGAGCCACGTTTCCCCCAAAAGATGGTAAAAGTTCCTCTTGGATTATGGACATCAGAGGGGGAAACTGGCTCCTGCTAAAGTCTTGCAGACGGACGCTGCCTTTCCCTCAGATGGGCCGCGTGGCACGGAGAGGGCAGCGAGGTCCGAGTTCAGCGGGAGGAAGACGTGAATCCTGCCAGCCGTGGAGTGGGCCGCTCTAGAGTTCTGAGACTGAAGCGAATGGAGCAGGCCGATGTAGCTGAATCACCAGGGGGTCTCGCTCACTGATGGGCTGTAACAAGGAGGCTAACCTGGGTCGGGGAAGATGTGGAGGGTTCATAAAAACCACGGTGAAGCGTGAACATGGCTGATGTCCCAGAGAGCCCCTCAATAAGGGGAGACATGGAGTGAACATGGGCCCATCTCCTGCAAGCTGTTCTCAAGAGGAGAGGAGGGAGACCACACTAAAGGGGAGTTCCTTGGCCATTGCAGCCAGGGGAGTCTGCAGCAAACCATGTCAGACCTGCTCAGTTCGCAGCACTGCGCCGTGCAGTGAGATCATGCAGCGGCCACGAAAATGGCCCCTGGCTGTGAGCACCCCTCTCTTAGCTAGGAGCGGGAGATTCTCTTGTGGGGATGGAGAGAGTTTCGTTGCAAGTCTCCTTCGCATCAGCAGAACATCTTACAGACGCTCGAACTGACAGACTTGGCATGAGCCAGAAGCTCATAGGAACAATCTGGATCCCCAGGCTGGTTTCTGAGGAAGACTGGCGCAGATCACAGCTGGCGAGAGCTGGCGTTTACCGATAGTATTGCTGGCCCTCTGTAAACACCTTTGGAGGAACTGCCATACCATATGTTTGCTGCGTGCTGCACAGAGAAGTCCCTGCTACTCTCATTGGCCTGGAACTGGGAGTCCTGTGTTCTGTTCCAGGCTCTGCCACTGATGTGCTCAGGGACCTATTGGGACTTGCTTTGTGCCTCAGTTTCCCTACCTGCAAAACAGGGCTGCTAATGTTATATACAGTCACACACTTGGTAAAGCACCGTGCGATCTGCAGGTTAGTTTGGCTTGTGTTTTTTCAGAGCAGTGTATCCAAACTTATATACTTTTCGGACTGCTGTTGGAGGGGATGGCTTAAGCTTAAGTTCTGTACACACTGCCTCTGTAATGCTAGTCGTGGTCGGAGAATCCCAGCCCCTTCCCAGTAACACCCCATCCCCTCAGCTGCCATGCTCACTGGGCAGGCTGCTGTGCTTACAAACCCGGGACGGGTCTCCATCAGTTGTAGGAAATGGTTAAAGGAAGAACGTGAAGGGAGAGGGGGTCAGAGGGGTCTTGGGAGGGGTGTCGCACTAGGGTGTCGCTTTTGGGATGAGATCATTTTTTTAAGTGTAACCATGATCTGTTAATCCAGTCGAGAACCCGTTAAGGGACCCTTTTGTGGGCTCGCTCATGCGTTGTTCTGAGAGGCGAGACCTGGGTGGGGCGAGGGCAGCCATGCTGGAGAGTCGGGGGAGAAATAATCGAGAAAGTCTGTGACCGTGGAGAGCTTGAATGAAAGCCACGCTCCCCGCAGTGCTGCTTTCCTCTGTCTCTCACGCGCCAGCAACCGAATGCTCTTTAAAGTGTTCTCGCAGGTCTGCCCACTCTTCTTCCTTCCTGCCTTCGTTTCTCAGGTATTCCAGCCTCACTTTCCACAGACTGGGGAGGAGACTGTCCCCACGCCCATGTCCTGGCCTATCCTGTCTGCATGGGCTCACTGCGCAGCCCAGCCGGCATACTCTGGGTGTGTCTGCCTGTCCCTGTCTCCCCTGCCCTTGGAACAGGCTGAAGTTATCCAACCACTTGTTGGTCCAGCGTTATCTCTGCGCTCTGTTTGTTTTCTCTACCTCCTCTCCCGGGAGCCCTGTGACCTTGCCAGATGGTCGTGACCTTCGGTTGAAAAGCGAGGCAGAGGGGAGACGTGTGGGGAAGGTCTGGTCCGGTTCAGTAGAAATCGAATCTGGCTCACACCTCCTCAAAGAAAAGCCTCTTTGATTCATTTCAGAGCAGAGGAAACTATTAAGCAAAGCTTTGTTTTCCTGGCTCACTCCCCCTGCTGTTGACATTCAGATGAGAGAGAGAGAGAGACAGAAAGTGAGAGAGAGAAAGGAAGTGGGTGCCAAGTTGGCCGCACCCCTTGTCAGCTTGGGTCAGTGCCACGCTCGTTATTAATGCTCTGTCTAGAGGTCACATTCAGACAAACCGAGCCTCTGGGTCAGCCAGAGGAAAAGATTAGAGCTTGTTTGCTGCTCCGCCGCACCCCCCCCCCGGCACCGATCTCCTCCCGGCCCGCAGCTGGCAGGAGGGAAGCTGCAGGGCGCACTCGACTGCTTTGCTGCCGCGCCGCCCCCCCCCCCCCCTTTTTTTTTTTTTTTGGCAGTGTTGGGCATCTCTTGAAACTGCACAGGCTCTCCTCCCCGTACCGCTGAGCGAGGAGGTGAGACCGGAGCGGGGGGGTGGCAAAGCCACTTCAGTCCACCTTAACAAACGCCGCTCGAGACTGCTGGAAAGCTCGGAGGAGCTGAGCCTGAGGAGTGCCCAGGGTGCCTCTCGCCAGCCCCAGTGGGGCAGAGAGCACTGAGGACAGAGCATGTGTTCAAGGCAACTTCTTGCGTCAGGGTCAGGCGCCTTCTGCTTTTAAGACCTGGTTTTAAGTTACCGTGCAGTAGCTGCTCTTGCTACCGAGGGCTCCTAAGTGCCGGAGCCCCCAGGATTTAAAGAATCAGCTTTTTTTTTTTTTTTTTTTTTCTCTCCTTCCTTCCCTTTCTTTGGCTGCTGCGAGGGAGTGAAAACAAAATGAGCGGGGAGGATGTGAGTCAAGAACTCCCGGCGCTTGGTAACAAACTGCTCTGCCGTGCAGGGCTTTGAAGAAGTGCTCTCCCTGTTTATTCTGATCTGCCTGCCGCATGCTCGGAGCTGATTTTCTGGCAGGCGAAGCTAGACTCGGAGAATGTAAGTACAGCCATAGGGCAGTAATGAAATGCTGAGCTTCTGGGGTGAACGTTAAGGATGGGGAGAGAGCGCGCGAGCGAGTGTGGGCGTGTGTGCACAGACCTATCCTCTCCTCCTCGCCAGTCAGCGCAGGACTGATTAAGATCTGGTCGGCTGGTTAGTCACAGTTTCAGTTGCGGTGCTAAATGAGCGTGCGTTTTGTGAGAGACAGACCTACGTGTGGCAGGCTCGTGTGATAGAGACGTGGGGAGGGGCAGCGAAGAGTGCGTCGGGGAGGCAGTGGGGTGGGGTGGGATGGAAGGGAACACTGTCGTGACGTTGCTCAGCAGAGCCCTGGTAGTGTCTGGCGAGTGGCCTGTTCACCAGCGAGATCCAGGGCAGCTGCTGGCTGCTCCCGCCCTGAGAGTACAGATAATTATAGTTTTGGGAAGCAGGTGTTGCTGTTTTGTTCTCTTGCCTGCGAAGATAAGGGCATCTGTACGCACTGGTTTAATCCTGCAGAGGGAAGGTCTGTCTGTGCTTTGGAAACATGCAGCCTCCACCTCGTGAGATAGCCACAGACACCTGCGCGGCTCCCCTCCTGCCAGCTGGATGCTTGCCTCCAGGCCCGCGCCAATTGCATGGTGGAGAGCGGGCACACCACACACTGTCCCCAGTAGGCGAGGGGAAGAGTGCCGAGCTTCCCAAGGAGCTGGGCCTCGTGGGGCTGCTGGAGCAGGTGACTTTAAATTGAACGGGCTTCAGCGCAGTCTGGTGATTGGGAAGTGGCCCTGCAAAACCGCTGGGCGCAGCGCACCTGACAAATGAAAGGGCAGCTGAGAGACTTGTTCCGTGCCGCAAGACAAGGTCAAGCTGCACTTGGAAATAGAGTGGGCACGGACGGACCTTGGGGTGAGACCCTTCCCAGCACAGTAACAGCCATTGCAATTAGCACACCTGTCTGCCCCATACCGTGCAGCATCTCGGAGGACAACACAATCGTACAGAGAGTAGCGCCGGTTGTGGATGCAGGAACCGTTGTTACTATTCAAGGCCCTTGCCCAAGATGTAGCTTACAGTTCCGGCCCAGTCTGTTACCCTGGGGAGTAAGCCCTCCAAGTAGCAAAGAGTGAATGGATTGATGATGGAAGCGATGATGAATCGCAGTGCATGGGGCAGGCCTGCTTTCCCCTGCCTTGTGTAGCCAGTGTGGGGGGGAGGGATCTCGCAGGCTAGTGTCTCTCAAGGTTGGTGGCAAGATGGATTCGAGAGGTCCCAGTCGAAAGCAGCAGCAGCCGAGGTCGTGGCTTCCAATGGATCAACGTCGGGAGTTGTGGAGCTAAAGCTCAAGCCTGACTCTTCTGTTTCCCCCACTCTGCTGTGCACGATGGGTTTACTACATACAGCGCAGTCAGGGCTGCAGGGCCATGCGAGGGTGCAGGATATGGGCACTCCTGGAACTGTCACTCTTGGTTCCTGGCTGTGCTTGGGGTCACCCAGAGCCGGATGGGTGTTTATCCGAGGGCTGGTTGGCCCGGGTACTGGTTGGCATCTCTCTGGGGCAAATCCCACGCCCCTCTCTCCTAGCCTGTGTAGGGCCCTCATCTGCCATGGAGCTGGTGTGCTTCTGCTGCATGGGGTTGGTGGGTGGGATTTGGGGATCACTACACTCCCTGTGCCCCGGCCCTCTGGGGGTATTTAAAGCTGGGACTGCTGGTTCTGCAGCTACACAGCTCACCCACCTGCCCGGACCCGGGGTGCCAATTCCTGCTCTCCCAGCCCCTGCTCTGATCCCAGGGGGGCGCTGCTGCTTGAGCTGTGTGTGCTGGTGCTGGGGTGTTTTATTAGTCAACCTTCAGATTCACAGAACCAAGGCAGCCTTTTTAGAGCGGGCCCTACACATAAACAAAGCCGGTGTTTGTGGGTTCATTTGTTCGTTGCTAGAGCACTTTTAAAGGGAAGTATAGTGCAGGTCCTAAGGACATGCCAAGGGCTTCCCTGTACCATGAACGAGGACTCTGCCTTTGATCTCGTCAGGGCTCTCAGGCTAAGGCCTGACCAGTATGGGGATGGGGGGACCTTCAAGGAAGACCCTCCAGTGCTGCAGGAGGGTCTGTGTCAGTGGCATTCTTTGCACCAAGGGAACCCCAGCATGGTGTCAGGCTCTGCACCAGAGGGGCCAGGCACAATGGGCAAGACAGCTTTTGCCAGTTCGTTTTGGGTGCTTCGTGTGTCCTTAAAATGTTGCTTTTCATGGGACTTGCGATAGCCTGTCTTCGCCAAGCATGTTAGAAAGAACGTGGCAAGCGGCAGGCAAAAGGCAAAGGAACGTGGACCGACGCAAGGGCCAGCCGGTTGCAGTCCCACCTGACAGTCGGTGTGGAGCCAGCTGGAGCTGTGCAACGTCTCATCCCCAGGGCTTGTGGGCAACCTGATGGCAGCTACCTAGCAGGCCAGCCCCAGCCCAGCCTGGCAGAGGGGGAGACGCCAGGGTCTCATGGACATCTCAGTGGGTCAGAGGGAGCAGTGGGGTCAGGCTGGCTTATTTACATGCATGCAGGGGAAACCTTAAAGGGGCCACATGCCCCTGCTTCAGAGCTTCCAGCTCGATGCGGCTTTGAGGCCGTTGGGCAAACCAAGTCCCCAGACAGGTAATCCAAGGAAGGACACAGATTTGTAAGAGGGTAGCATCCTGGTTCAGCTGCACAATGGGCAATACAGTGGCTGTGATGGTCTGCTCAGAGCTGCAGGGCGCTCATTAAGTGAATGGCCCCTGGCACCCCCACCTCGAGCTGGTGTGGATTCTCTTGCTCCCCGCACCTTTATACACTGTGAGCTCAGCTGGCCTCTGCATCCCAAGGGGAGGCTGGTAATTTCCCTGCTTTAACTGTGTTTGGCCTCCTCCCAGTGCCAGACGTGTAACTAAATCTTTGGCAGTGCCCCAGGTTTCTAGATCTTTCACAATCCAGGTTTCTCCTTCCTTGGTTCCAGTGGCCTCTGGTTTCTAGTAGCAGCGTTAGCATGTCTCTCTCCACAGTGCCTGTGGCAGGCATATTTTTGTGTGTGAATATCCCTCTCTATTGTATTGGCTGGACCCGTGTCTATTGCATATAGTGTGTGTATGAAGCAGAGCCGTGCGGTAGCATTGCTCAGAGGAAGGGTGGTCCAGTGGTTAGGTCAATAGCTGGGGAATCAGGAGACCTGGGTTCAGTTCCCTGCTCACCAGGAACTCCTTGTGTGACTTTAGGTAAGTCACTTGTCCGCCCCTGGCTTGATGCCTGGAAATCTTCTGCATGTGAGCCCACGATTAGCACTGATGATCTCCTCCTCCTCCCCCCCCCCCCCCACACTCCTCCTTCCAGCAGTGGAGTTGCCTGGGAGAATACATCACTACACTTACGTCTCGGCTCCTGTGTTTGGGCCCCTCCTGGCCATCTCTGCATGTGCATCCAGCCCATCCAAGCCTGTGGGCTCCAGCTCTCGAAAGCTCTGTCTCTCTGATAGTGGAGGGTGCAAAAAGCCTTTCCCCATCCCCGTTAGCCCCCCGGGTAGGGATCAGGCACAACTACAGCCATCCGGGAGGAGGGTATGTGCTTTCACCTTCCGAAAGGGTAGAGCAACAGGCTTCTGGTCACTCCCTTGTGGGGCGCTGTCACTGTGCTGCCCCCAACAGGCCATAACGGCGTGGTCTGGCCTCAAACCCGCAGAGCTGTCAGCATTGTTGGTAGATGCTGCTACAGCATGCCTTGTTCCCCAAAACTGCTGCTCTGATACTTTTCACCTGGAAAGAAAAACAGGAGCCTCTCGCTCATCCTCTTGGCCACGGAAGTCTCGCAGACGGGTGCTGGTGACCATATTGTCCCAGCAGAGTTTGGTTTGTCTGTGGGGCGTGACCCAGCCTTCGTGCACCGCCCCACCCTTGTGAGCGTTGATCTTGTTTTGCCCCCTCTGATTTTATTTTCCTGGTTGCAGGTCTCCTTGAACATGGGCGGAACTGGTCGGCCATTGCCAGGATGGTGGGCTCCAAGACTGTGTCACAGTGCAAAAACTTCTATTTCAACTACAAGAAAAGACAGAACCTGGATGAGATCCTACAGCAGCACAAACTAAAAATGGTAAGCAGCCCGCCACAGCCCACTCCAAGCACCACAGATATTTCCCGGCAAACAGTGACACAGCTTCTGACGTTCCCAAGTCCAAAGGGAAGTTTTTCGTCCCTGAGAATTTTACTGGGTGAAAATCACGGAGCCCAGGCTTCAGCTGACAGCTTATAATGAGAAAGGGGGCGTTTGTCCTTTGGCCCTTGGTATTTTCTGGCTAGGTTGGGGGCTCCTGTGGGACACAATGACCAGGTCTCGGACACATACGTGCTACTCAGTGAGAGAAAAGGAGATAGGAAGGAGAGAGTAGCCGCTGTGTGTTAAGATGCGTAGCCAGATTGTGATCCCAGTTACAGCTGTGTGAATCCATTGATGCCAGTGGAGTTGTACCAGTTTACCCCAGTGTCATGGAGATTGGAAATGGGCCCAGTAATGCTGTTCATTTCCGGTGCAGTCTTCAACTACTGTGTGTCCCATGGTAGCTCAAGCACTGAGTCTAAAGAAATGAATGGCAAACTGACCACAAACAACCAACAAAAACCAAACCCCACAAGGCTTTCGTCCCGTTTTAACAATATTAGAAGGAGGGAGGTTGATTCCCAGGAAGAACAGTCATTGGGATGTCCAGAGACAAACATGGTCCAGTGGCCTACTGACAGGAGTTCAAATCCTGACAGACATTTTGATTCCTTCCATGGTCTGGGGCAAATCACTTAGCCTTTCTGTGCATCAGTTTCCCTGTGGCAGAAAGGGGATAATACTTTCTTCGCTCGGAAAGTTCAGGGAATGAATTAACTGGCGTTCGCCAAGCATTCTGAAGATGCAACGCGCCACTACAGATCTGCTAAGTATTATAATTATAATTTCATTTGTAGAGGACCCTGGGGTTCTGAGCTTCCTGGCTAATAGAATTCACATGGTGTAACCCCCCAAGGAGTGCTTTGGAAATGAAAGGGACAATGTTCAATACAGGAATCTCTCCATCAAGCTATTACAGTATGAGTAAAAAGACAGGAAAACACTCAGTGACTCAGCCAGGAATTGAATATCCTAGTCACTCTATAGGAACAAGAAGTAGAGCGGACAATGGTGATTCTTTTGATCATTTCTCCAAGTTGAAAGATACTCCTGTGTTCCTCTTTGTGTTAGAGACAAAGCAAACAAACGGTACAAAGAAAACAACAAAAACATCTACCTAAAGAATGGGATGAAACACTCACACACAATGTCTCCGAATAGAGCTTTATGTTATAAAGATCTAGTGTTCGTTCCTTGGGAAAATTGGAAGGAAGATCGCTGAACTCAGTAATAGAATTGGAGTTGAGTATAATAATTTATTCTGCTTCCTAATATTTCAGAAATTGCACTGCATGGGCGTTTTTCTGCAGAACCAGTTTTCCACTCATCCTTTTCTCCCCCATTCATATTGTTCACTAGCGCATGCAGTTTAGATCATCATCATCATCTAGTCTTTTAAATGCTGGGGGCTTTGGAATTTAGGTTTTGTATAAAAACAATGAATGCTCAGCTGTTATTTATTGAGCTCCATTGTTTTATGGCAACAGCAGATGCCATAAAACTGAATAAAATAAAAGAACAACTGAGAGTGAATTTCCACAGCCTTTCCTTCCGAACTCCTAAATATAGTCAAAAGTAGACCAACCGTCCTGATGGTTTCCTGTATAGAATCTGGGCATGCAAAATAGTCAGCTTTGGCCTCCCTCTCAGTGGAAGCAGTCAGAGGTCAGGCCAATGTGTCATCAGGTAATTTTGCAATGAAGTCTCTAGCTTGTTGCATGACCTGGATGTCAGCTGCTATTACTGATCTCCCTGCAGATAACGTACAAGGAAACGGATAGGCTCTGCATTCCCAGTTTTGCTAGAATGTTGTTTATTTAATTTAAGGAGGATAGACTCAGTGAGTAACGCTTGTTAATTTCTCAAATGTAGCTTGTTTATGGTTTGTAGCCCTGTTGCTAGGATGGGTATAACAAGGGTTTTGTTACAAACTCAGATCTCAGCCCAGCTTTGCTGAGGTCTCTAGAAACCTTCAAGTGAACCAGAGCACAGTTTTGGGAAAACCTGAGTCGATGTATGGTTTAGCCAGTGCCAGTGCGTGGTGTTGAATTTCAGCCAGATGAAAGTCACTGTTCCAGACGGTTTCATCCCAATGAAACTCGGTAGCTCCAAGTGATCTTCAGCTTTGGTCTGAGGGCTCATTCAAATGAGAACCTAAAGCATGGCCCAAGGAACATGAGCCCATTCGAGCCCAGGCTGACTTGTGCTAGTGGGGCTCACATTAGCACACAAAAAGTTGTGTAGACACTGCGGCTTGGGCTGTCAAGTCCCCTTCCCCCTGACGCTCGAGAGCCCGAGCCACAATCCTAGTGCAAGCCCCAGGCTGGAAGGCTGGCTCCCAGATGCAGTGTAGACATACCCAAAAAGGGACTCTGCGGGGCCTGTTCTGCCCCACACTGCCCAGTAAAGCCATTCGAGCTGCAGTCAGAAAGCAGGTCTATGGCAGCTCCTTCCTCTTTCTCTGGGGCGTGGGTGGTCCATGGGCTTCCACAGCTTTTCCACTCATGCCATGCTTGGGGTTTGAAGTTTAAGGGCTGTCCTTTTGTCCTTCTAGAAAATAAACCTCACCTGGAGAGCTGTTGAGAGACAGACTTTGTATACTGGGAGCACAGGGAAACACTGTGTAGCCCTGTCTGCCTTTCAGCAGAGCTGTACAAGCTCCCAGACATCCCTCTTTCACTGACTTGTGACTGGAGGAGAACCCTCCTGGCAGTATTGGATTAAGACAGGATCAGATAGGCGGGGGGGACCCAGATTTTACAGCCCCACCCCTGGAAATACATGACTGGAGCTGTATATTGACAGCCCAAGAAACCCATCAGAAGAGTCGGTGCCTCTGATTAGGGTTGAGTCACGCCACCTTTGAGCTTCATTCTGAGTCTGCCTCTGGGCGTTTCGACTCAGTTCTGTTGCAAGCACCTGAGATCTGTTCTTGGCTTAAGCCTCGGTTAGTCTTGACCTTCTGCACACTGATCTCTTGTTTCATTAATCACAGCATTCAAGGGGAAAATGGGGCATTGTGATCCAGAATGTCCTTTCAAGTTGCTCTTGCCTTGAGCCATTGGAGCTCAGACTCTCTCTCCCCATGTGGGTGTCTGCCACTTGTGCTGGACTTGTCTTAGGCCAGGGAACGATGTGGCTCATATTAACCTATCAAAGGAAGGGTCCCTACAAGTCTGTGCAAGATGTCCTCAGGGCACCCATCTGTGTGTTTTCCTCAATTAATTAGACGGAGCCTGCTCCCTGTTAGACGCTGCCTCAGAATCTGGACAGCTCCTAGATTGGCAGGATCCTGGTTCTGATCCTCTACTCAACCGTCTGCTTTCCCTTCGGAAGAGGCGAATGAACTCTTTGCTGCCCTGGAGGCACTGTAGGCTGGGGACCCCATTCACTCGCTCATCCCATGGGCTGAGGGAAAGAGTTAGATCCAGTCACCCTTTCCTATTGAAAGGCTGGCTGTCCCTTTCCGTGTGTGTCTGGGCTGTGATTCCCAGCTGCGGAACAGAGGCCACGATTCCTCTCTGCAAGTGGGACCTTGTGGGGAATGCTTCCCCTGCTAACATGGAACCTGACCCAAAGGCCATTGAAGTCAGCGGGCATCGGATCAGGCCCTTGTTCTCCATGCCAGTCCTGGGACTGACGCTGGGTTATCGTATTGGGCGAAGGTCGGCATTCACTGCTAGAGTACACCATCCTGTGACCCGGCCCACTGGCCGGATTTAATCCATCCCTTCTTGGGTAATGGAACTTCCAACATAAAATGGTCTACGGTCCTCACAAAACGTGCCCCACCCCTGGGCCCTGTGGTCGTCACACCCTTCTCCCAGGGCTTTCTACTGTCTCTGTTCCCTTCTCAGGGGCCAGGACTCCTGGAGTTTTCCCCTCGATCCTCTAACAGAAATCCCAAACCAAAAATATACAGACTCAAACTAAATTCTACCCTTGGCCTCTCTTCCCTCTCTGCAGCAGTGTTCATCCACCGAGCACCTCCTAGGGCTCCCTCCCTGGTCTTCCAAATCTGTGCTTTGTTCAGGGCTCACCTCTGGAGCCTGCTCCACTCCCAGTGGCTGCTTTGTCTCTCTCCTGTCCTCGTGCCAGACTTCCCCACTCAGGATCCCTGAGCTTCCTCCTCTCTCATCCCAGGGCCTGACTGCAGAATCTGTCCCTTCTGCATTAAACTTCCTGCTTACCACCCAGCCCCTTCTCAGCTGGCCATGGTCTCTAATTAAACCTGGCTCTCTCCCTCTACCCCAGGTGCCAACAGGTAACACAACTGGCCTCTCAGGTCCCCATTAACCCTTTCAGGGTCTGCGTGGGGTACACACCCCATCGCAGTGGGCCTTAGCTTCTGATCCCAGTGCTGGAATATGCACGGCCCTGCCACGCTATTTCGGGAGTGCCAGCGTTGTGCTTTTGGGGAAGGCTGAGACAGCTGCTGATGGGGCATAAATATAATGACTGCTCTGTATCAGGAGCAGGGTTTTTTAAAGCCGCTTTGGCTGCTCGCTCTGTGTCAGGTGGTGATCCCGTGAGGAGGCCACATTTGTCCGGGCTGCTTCTTTCCCCTCTGAGGCAGATGGCCAGAATGATGTCACACTAGCAGGTTGTGTTAGCTATATCCTGGCCACTCAGGGTTGTTCAGGTGGGGTGGAGGAGTGGGGAAGGCTCCAGTAACACCAGACAGCTTGGAGAGGAGGTTGAGAAGAACTGCTGATTCTCACCAGAATTGGAGACAACCTAATAGAGCTGGCTGGAAACCAGCCACCCCAGGTGCCTGGGTTGGCCATTTTCCCCCTAGGAAATGGAATGACACATGAGGCATCGCGGAGTGCTCGGAAATAACCTGCCGTGGGAGAAGTTCAGGGTTTAGTCTGGTTTGGTTTATTTCCCTTTTGACGTAGATGTCTCTGCTATCACGTAAGCCAAAGACTGCCGCGCAGTCCTGCTTGAGCTATCCTATACATTCCAAGGGGAAAAACTCTCTAGGATGAATCTAGCAAGTCACTTTTAATAGGACACACTGTACGCTTAGCACCAAGGAATAGGATGGATGTGAAAACCACTGAAGTACTGATAACAGGGCTCAAACTGAGCCTAGGGAGCTACTCAGTTACATACCAAAGAAAGGATGGAACACCACGTAAAAGCATTTAATTCCTGCATCAACTATGAGCTTCACCTTACCATCATCTCATTTATTTATTCTTTGTATCTAGCACCTCTGGGATTTGGAGATCCACTGTGCTGGGCACTGTACAAACACCTCGGTTCTATGGACAACCAACTTTTGCCTTTAATGCTAAATTTGACTGAAGCCTCTCTTCTCCTCACTTTCGCTGCCATGTGAACTGAACTAACGTTGGATGATACATTTGTAGTTGCTAGGGTCGCCCATCAGGGATTAGGGACCCAGTGTGTTAAGATAGGCCACCCTTACCCATAAAGAGCTTCCAGACGAAGTATATGGTGACAGCCGGTGCGTTGAGTTTGATGGAGTTACAAGGCAATGGAGTTTGAGCAGGGATGAATTTGGCTGGATATGCCTTGACCAGAACCCAAACCGTAGAGCAGAACGTGTGTGCATGCGGCTTGAGCCTGTCACTAGGTATGTCCCCCTCCCCCGAACTCTGCTTTCAAGATTCAGATTGCTTCCAATAGCTCACCATTGTTACTTCACTGCACAGTGGGTCTCTCGCAGCCCCTGAGGCCTGCCTGCCAGAGCTTTCATCTCTGCATGGGCCAAATTCCGCTGCTTATCACTTAGTGCAAACATAAAAGCCAAGTCTGGTTGATGCAGGGGCTTGTTCCCAGCTAATTTCCCAGCATAAGATCCCACTCGTCAGCTCCTCTGAGTCACAGACACATGAGTAAGAGAGGCAGTAAGGTGAAGAAGGCTTTGCCATAGTAACGCAAGAGCTTTGTCATCACATTAGCATTATCTGAAGGCCTAACTATGAGCTGCTTCTTCAGACAATAACATACAATTATTGAATTGTTCCCTTGGCACAAATTGAAGCTCTGACAAAGTTCTTCCCGAGGGAGCAGAGATTGCCGAAAGAATGGGGTTACCGCAGAAGTGGGTGGGTCAGCTCAGAGGGCTCTTTGGTTCCATTTGTAATGCCTCTGCTATCATGTAACTTCTCAGGTGCTTCCAGCCTCTCCTTCCCAGTTCGATACAAAGTGGTTAAAGCGGCAGTGTTGCCAAGCAAAAGCAGTTTGTGGGGTTTTTATCCAGTGGTTTTTGAGTCTATAGAGACAGGGGGAAGACACCCCCCCCACACACACACCCCACCTCGAGATCCAAAGGTAGAGTTCGCATGCTGCTGCAACCTTCATTTGCCATCCATTTAAATAAACGTTCTAAGTACGTCATTTGAGTGGGGCGAGCGGAGGGAGCAGCAGGTGACGGGCATGTTCCTACTGGTTATATTTATTTCCGTAATGACCCTGGGAAACATTAGCAGAGACGAGACTCTTGATTCAGGCCAAACAGTTTATTGGAAGTAGCAGTGTGTGTCAAGACGTGCGTGACTGAAAATCAGGTCCCCTTAAGGTGTCTCAAGTTGGGCATCCAAAAATGGAGACACCCACGATGTTGACTAAAGTTTGTCTGAGTTGCCATCTTAGTCATCTGTAAATTGGCTTCATAATACGGTGATAGATCTTCCAGGCCCAGTTTAGTTTTAAAGATAGGCACCCAATTAATTCAAATTGAGGCCAACTTCTTGATGGTAATTAGGTGTCTTAAGGTCTGAATTGCTAGCATTTATGCACACACAATTGTGCTGTCAAAATGGAGACCGGTTTTATTTTATCACATGATCGTTTGCAATGCTTTCCTGCTCTTATACTGCGGTATTGTGCAAAGAGGAATGTTTCCTTGTTGGCCTCTCCCAACAGCCTCCTAAGGGTGGCGTGCCACTCAATTAGTAAAAGTTTCGTTGGGAAACTTAGAGGGCTGGTACTCTGCACATGTATGCCAACTGTAGAGCAGGGGGTTCCACCCTAACTCACACTGAGTAGGACATTACTCTGTGAGAAGTCCCAAGGCATGAGGCACCACTCACAGTAAGGATGGCATTAAAGTTGCTCTTTCTGTCATTTCATGAAGTCTGCCCTTCTGCGGTGCAGTCACTAAGATCCAGGAGCGATAAGGGGGTAAAGAGAATCCAAGAATACGTAGCATTGTATGTAGCCTGTTACCTCCTTCCCATTGAGGATTACAGGGAAAGCACTGGCCCTGCAGGCCAAACTCTGCCTTTGGTTACTGTCGAGGGCTTAGTCTTTGTCCCTTGACTGCTTCTCCCATAGGAGAAAGAGAGGAACGCAAGGCGGAAGAAGAAGAAAGCCCCTGCCGTTCAAAATGAAGAAGCTGCCTTCCCTCCCACGGCAGAGGACGAGGAGATGGAGGTATCGGGGACAAGCGGCAACGAAGAGGAGATGACCGAGGAGGCGGAAGGTGAGACATTTGAGGGGCGGTGGCCCTGGGGGGAATTGGCTCGGGTTTGTTTGCTTCATCCCTGGACCCTTGGCTGCAGCCGAGCAGCCCTTTCCTGCCAGGGGAGGAGACAGGAGAGGCGTTTTCGCCCTGCAAATGTCAGTGCTTCCATGGGTCTCCCTAGTAAGCGTGTCTCCCGGGCGGGAGGAGTCATGCTGGGGCTCTGGCACCCTGAGGATATGCGTGGGCGATGCTTTCACACCACACCGGAGACACAGAAGCGCTGACATTTCTGGCTCCTCCAGGTTTCACGGTCGCTGGGACTGTCCTCAGTCACAGCCCTGGTCTGATTTATTTGTGGAGGCCGTGAAGCTCCATACCCTGGTCAGCTGATAGCCAGGATGCCCTCAGGCTGAGGTGGGGGTTGTTTTGATAGGGGTTTGATTGGCAGCTCCCGTCGTATGTCTCCAGGAGTGGGAGAGCACGGACAGTGCCAGCCTTCCCCCACTGCCTAGCTCCAGAGGGATTACCCACAGACAGGTGGTTTATTTCCACAGCCCATTTATGCTTTGGCCTCTCTTAGACAGCCCACCGGGAACCCAGTTGGTGCCATTTTGGGGGATAGAATTTTTGTTAGTTTCACTTTCCGCCACTACTGCTCCTGGCCCAAATTATCATTGCTGCCCTCGTAGGACAAAACCTTGTATCCTCGGACCGATCCCTTGAGCCCCCTCCCTTACCACTGGGCATCTCTGGGCTGGTCAAGGGTGTCATCTTGCATATCCTTAGGTTTTCCATCTCCCTAGTGAAGAGTCTGCAGTGTTATTGGCCTCCAGTCCCCACGTCGCTAGGCCTTGCGCACGTCTAGACTTTTGTAACTCAGATTGGGTTTTCTTTTAAATAAAGGCCTGTTCAAGCTGCGTGACCCCCAGCGAGGCGAGAGGGTTGGAAAGCAGGTGCCGGGGTGGGGTGGGTAGGAGCAGTCGTGAGGCAAAGTAAGCGTCACTACCCTGTCCGCTGCCCCAGGCGATGAGTCACCAAAGCATTCGAGCACCAGGCATAAGCATGTTCTTCAGTTAAGTGCTTTGCTGAATCAGGAGGGGTCTACCTCACATGCTTTAAGTTAAGCCCAGGTTGAAGTGCTTTGCTGACTCCGATCCCCCACGAGCGAACCAGCAGGAGGGCTGGGAGAGCCAAGACTGCCCCGTTCTCTCTAGGGCATCGCTTTTCTGACTTTTCTGACCTAAACAACAAACAACCCGTGGCTTCTGCTTCGGAAAGTCGTCCTCCTTCGGGGCAGCAGCACGTTGAGTAGCTTCTAAGCCACAGGGTCAGCCCACCTCTGCATTGTTTAATATCTTCTTTCAGGCAGGCAATTTCCACACTCCCGTTGGAGCAGAAGAAAGGAGCCAACCGAAAGTGACAGTTTTAGCTATTTCTGGCTCAGAAACCTCAACCGGGAGTTTGGGAAAACGTGTGTAATTTACGGCAATGGTCCCATTTGACTTTTGTCAAAGTAATTTAATAAGTTAACCAGCGGTGCTGACACCATGCTGAGTCCTGGCCTTGGAGACCAGGCTAATGGGACTGGAAATGGCAAATCTTTTCAAGTCATTGTTGAAAGTGACTCACGATAAGGCAGGTTCCAGGTAAGTCTGCGCTGGGTGATCTGTGACTCACAGACCTGGTGTAAGATGTGGTTCTTGCTCTTTGTGAGAGCTGTTCAGAGTAAAACCATGTGTTTTAAGATTAAAGACCGATCTCTTGACACACTTAGAAGCTTTACATTATTACGGCTTCAATTCTCGTCTCTTATTCATCCTCTGAGGCAGGTGGGACTATATTTCTGAAGTGGGCTACTGAGCTGAACAAAGCTGTAAGCCAAGTGGATGAAATGTCACAGGAGCAGAAATGTCAGAGCAGCAGTACGCTTGAGCAGTTTGCCTAGCTCCCCTGTGACATTTGGGGATGCATTTTGGTGTAATGAATACCTACCGGAGGGGAGGGCTTTGGATGAATTTGTTGCGCGATTAATTGTCTGTGTCCGGACGACCTGGTTTGCAAGCGCAAAGTGTACGTACGGCTCACCTAACGCTCCAATGAATGAGGCTCTTGTAGCAAAGGCAGGCTTGATCACTAACTGTAGTGTGCACCTCACAGTCCGTGCTCATCTCATTTGCAATTCAGCTCCTCACGCTCGCAGCAGGCTTGCAATATTGGGAACGAACACATGGAAATCTAAAGCCTGGTTGAACCAGAGGCGAAATCTCTGCAGACATCTCTTTGGCCTCAGCAGACTGCATGTCCCTTTGGGAAGGGAAGCGGGTGCATTTCTGAGCAAGGCTTTGGCCAAATACACCATAAATCTCTGTCCGGCCTAAATACTGTAAATTCCTGGCCCATAGTCCTTGGGTGACTGTGTTTCACTGATTTATTATAAGTAAATAAACATCAGGGAAGGCTGAAATTCCTATTGGCCTTGGGGCATTTTTCTGCCAAGAAAGTGGAATACTTTGGATGTGCTCAGACGTAAAGCTATCAGAATACTGTTCCTCTGCGTCCATCCATTTTGGATAACTTGAAAGCCTTGCAGACCGATAACCATCTGTGTCTGGAAGGAATTCCACCTTCCCTCCCATCCTTACAGTATTGAGGGGGAGAGCACTGCCCTTAAATCCCAAAGCAAGTTCATGTTGACCCTACACCTCTGACGTTCTGAGATATTCTGAGAGCCCTCAACTCCCACTGATAGAGCACACCCTTTCCCTTGGGTCAGGAAGTCCCTGAAGGAGTTGCAGGCCATCTTTCCAAGGCACAGGTCATTCCAAATATTCCTCCCTTTGGGACAAAGAAACAAAAGCCGTGTCTGCTCTGAAACGCCTCCCTGCATCTAGACGTGAGTGTTTTCAGCTCAGGAGGAAGCCATTTCCCATAGATTTGGGGATGATCCTGGATGCTTAATTATTAACCTGTCCCGAAACTCTGGGATATTTTTCCTTCGGCAGACCCTGATCTCCTTTCTTTTCATATTGGCTGCTAAAAAACGTGTGGAAGGCTCCTTCTGCTGCCATGGATTTCTTCGTGGCTGGGCCGTGGGATGGGGGAAGGCTGGTATCCATAGTCACAATGATGCAGTCCTGGGAGGCAAGCAGAGAGGTTGGAACCTTGGCTTAGGCCTTGATCAGACTGGAACTGGCCCCGATGCCTTGATGAGGGCTGGTTGGAATTTTGAGAACGATGCAAAGAAGAGCAAAGGGAGCGATTTTAAATGTTGTCATTGGATCATAGGGCCAACAGACAGCTCCCGCCTGCCTGGTTTTAGACGCAGTGTTCTGGCTCTTGGATTCATGACCCTGTCCCTTGGTTTTTAAGGCTGGGCTCCGTTATTTGAATGGCACCCAGCCTACAGGATGCACTCAGCCCAGGCAGAGAGAGGAGCAAGCTTCTTTCTGTCCTTGATGTGTCATGGACAGTGTGCGGATCCCAGTGCTTTGCTGTTCAGTTCAGAGACTGGGTAGGTTGACGTTTTTGTGTGGGGTAGCGGGAACAGGAGACTGAAACATTCCGTGTTTGCTCCTGTATAGGGCAGGTAGGGAGAAGGTCAGACCACAACACCACTGAGGGGGGAGTGCAGAAGAGATGAGGAAAGTAGCCAGGAGGCTGAGCAGGTGTCCCTGTCCCACGCAGCTAGGGCGGGAGCCTGGCGGGAGCTAGACCTGAAGGGTGTGCCTTGGGGGGGACGGGCTGGGGCAGCTGGTTCCAGGCTGAAAGCGCGTGACCCTAACACACATCATATGGGAGATGGGGATTTGATGCGTCCGCCTTGTTTTACTCCCAAACACAGTCCTGTCTGGCTGGGCACTGGTGTTCTCCAGCTGGGACAGGGGAGAGCAACATGACTGGGACATATACAGGCCAGATTTTCAGCTCCCATAGTTCCCCGTGGAGGGAAGGGAAGCATGTGAGTCGGGGGAGAAGAGATTCTCCATGGGAGCTACTGGGTGCTGAAAATTTGGCCACAAATGTCTCCGTGGAATGCACTGTAAAATCTCCCTTCGTCTTGGGGGTTTGTTATGGTGTGTATAACCCATAACTGCATTGTGATGGGGATTCCCATTGGCCTGCTGTTAAAGCACTGGACTGGAACTCAGGAGAGCTGAGGTTTCTTCCCAGCCCTGCCATTGGTCTGCTGGATGATCTCAGGCAAAGCACTTCAGGCCTCAGTTTCCCCAGCCATAAAAGGGAGCTAATGATGCTGCCCTCCTTTGTAAAGCACTGTGAGATCTACTGATGAAAAGCGCTAGATAAGATCAAGGCAGTGTCCATTTTTGTTTCTTGACATTTAAGTATAGTGATTCGGGAATGGGCCAAGCCCGTGGCTATTGCTCTGAAATATGGGAAAATCAGATATAATGGCTCAGCTCCCAGCCACCCAAAGCCTAAACCCAACTGATGGAAGCTCTGAAATCATTTCCGCCCCTGGCAGTCGGGTCCCTCTGGGCCGTTGCTGAATGAATGTGCTGAAATGTAACGTGCTGGATGCTGGAGAAGGAGAGGGGGGAAATGATGAACCACATGCTGTCGTCTGCTTCAGGTGGGACGTTGACACTGGTGATTTCCAAATGTAGGTCTCCATTCTTGCTGCCAGTTGACACTGGTGCATCCTGCTTCCCCAGTGTGGTTACTCCAGCGTAACCGGGAAGAGAATTTGGCCTTTCGTAGGGAATGAAAGTGTTTCACAAAGCTGGGGAAGTACCTTCCTTCTTGTGTCTGCCTCATGTTTGTGTGTTAGATGTTAGTAACGAACGCTATAGAAATTGATTCTGGTTTGATTTCCTTTCAGCTGCAGTAAATCACAGCTCGGATACTGAGAGCATTCCCTCGCCGAGGCCTGAAGCCAAAGAAAGTGGAGAGAATGGGCCCAAGCCCACGCCTGGGCGAGACTCCGGTGCAGAACCTGCCCTCAAGGCAGAGGATGCTGATGCTGTTACTGCAGCTAATCCCACTGCTACCACCACCCCGCAGCCCCAGGAGGCAGCTGCCGAGCCAGCCAGCAGTGAGGAGAAGCCACAGGAGGAGCTGGTGGTAGACGTGGTGAAAACGGAGGAGCCAGAGGAGAAGCCCAGCGAGGAGCCCTGCAAGAGCGAAATCAAAAAGGAGGAGAGCAAGGACTCCCCAGAGAGAGACAAGGCGAGCGAGAAGAAAACGGAGAGCGTCAGCAGCGCAGCGGGAGAAGAGGCGACGTCCAAAGCTGAGAAGAAGGAGAGTCATAAACCAGGCAAAGCCGCCGGGCTCAACCCCGACAGCGACTCCAGCGCCACCTGCAGTGCGGATGAGATGGACGAGCAGGACGCCATGGACAAAAACAGGTAAGAAGAGGTGCCTGGGGAGCAGAGCCGGCAAAGCAGGTTTGGCAAAGGGGCCGGATAACCTCCCTGCCCGTGGAAGCCTTGGCAGCTGTGTGGCTGGAACGCCTCTTGCAGGGGAGGTCATGTCTCAGGACGTGGGATGTCAGCAGCTCGTGCTGTGGCTGGGGAGATCTTTCTCCCAAGTACGGTGATGGGCCAGCGTCAGGGGTGCATGACAGATGAGGTCTTTCCTGAGAAGTGCCAGTCATCGGCCATGGCGGAGCCAGGAGGCAAGGAGAGATCCCGTGGGGTCCTTCCGCAGTCCCGTAGCCCTGTCTCCGTCATGCCTACCATACAGAAGCTGATCGTGCCAGCCTTGTTCAGGCTGAGGTGCACCCACTCCACAGAAATCAGCGAGACCATTTGCGGAGTATGGTGCTGCTCTGGGTGAGGGTGTGCGGAAGTGATTGGGGGCCTAAGGCGCAGAGCAGAAAGCTCCAGACTCCTGGGCGCTTCTCCCAGCTCTGCCTCTGACACGCTGTATGACCTTGGGCAAATCACCTCACCTCTCCGGGCCTCTATTTCTCTATCTATAAAATGGGGATGATGATAGGGCTTGCCTCCCTCACAGTGAGCTTGACAGGCATTATTAACTGATGTTTGGACCCCTAAGATGGAGGGGGGCGACAGAAGTAAAGGGGGGGGGGAGAAGCATTTTTATTAATTAGGTCTTTATCCTGAACTAGCAATGAGTGCATTTGCTGACCAAGTAAGTAGTTCCCATCTCTGCTGCCTGCCATCCCCATTCTCATCGGGCCAGCCCTTGTCGAAAGCTCTTTAATGCCTGTGTCTTTGAACCTTGTGCTGGCAACAGCTTCTGAAGGGAAAGTGGAATAAAGGGCACTATGCTGCCCTGCTGTGTCACAGACCCACTATAGACGGCTGTGGACAGCAGTAAGACAGAGGTCACTGGCTGCAATACGCTCCTGTCCTCTATCGCTAGCAGGCTCTTGTGACCTGGGATTTGTGGCTTATTGCATAGACTCAGTCAATTTCAGTAAGGGCCAGTGGGCAGTTTCTCCTTCAGTGGCTGCATCCTGTTTGCAGGGAAGGAGCTGCGTTGATCTCTCACTTACAGCATGGAGAGGGGACTGGGATCTGAATTGTTCCTGGGGTGGAGAGAGGCATTTAAACATCTAGACATTAATTATCTGTGAGGTAAGCAGGGCAAGTCACCGGCCCACACATGCTGCAACTCTCTACGCCTCTGCCATGATGAGTGTGATCGGACTTTTAATGGGATCTCCCGTATTTTCCCCCCTAAACACTGGGGAAATGAAGACATGGCTCCTCCCATAACACAGTGTGCCCTTGTTACCAAGAAGGCTAACGGCATTTTGGGATGTATAAGTAGGGGCATTGGCAGCAGATCGAGGGACATGATCATTCCCCTCTATTCTACATTGGTGAGGCCTCATCTGGAGTACTGTGTCCAGTTTTGGACCCCACACTACAAGAAGGATGTGGAAAAATTGGAAAGAGTCCAGCAGAGGGCAACACAAATGATTAGGGGGCTGGAGCACATGCCTTATGAGGGGAGGCTGAGGGAACTGGGATTGTTTAGTCTGCGGAAGAGAAGAATGAGGGGGGATTTGATAGCTGCTTTCAACTACCTGAAAGGGGGTTCCAAAGAGGAGAGATCTAGACTGTTCTCAGTGGGAGCAGATGACAGAACAAGGACTAATGGTCTCAAGTGGCAGTGTGGGAGGTTTAGGTTGGATATTAAGAAAAACTTTTTCACTGGAATGGTGAAGCACTGGAAAGGGTTACCCAGAGAGGTGGTGAAATCTCCTTCCTTATAGGTTTTTAAGGTCAGGCTTGACAAAGCCCTGGCTGGGATGATTTAGTTGGGGATTGGTCTTGCTTTGAGCAGGGGGTTGGACTAGATGACCGCCTGAGGTCCCTTCCAACCCTGATGTTCTATGATAACTTGGGGCTGCATGTGGAGACAGGGAAGCAGCTGCAGGGTGTTTTAGATTAGCAAGGAGGTGAATATTCAGGATTTTCAGGGGTGTGGCCAGACTTCTGGAGGAGGCAGCATTCTAGCAACTGTACCCTCCTCCCGGTTCCACGTGCCCTCCCCCTCAGCCAACCGATCCCTCAATCCCCAGCCCTTGAAAGATGTAATTTATAAAAACAAATTCTAAAATTGATTTTCCATCACTGGTCCCCTCTGCCCTCCCTCAGCAGCGGTTGGTTCTATGGGTGAGTGGGAGCCATCTCGGTTCCCTCCCCTCCCCTTGTGAAGAATTGCTTTTGAGGAGGGGCCCCTCGCGATGGGAGTTGTCCCCCCCCCCACATACACAGAGCCAGGGAGGTGTCCCAACTCCCCGTGGGGAACTGGTTTGTGGGGGAGGGGAAGCCAGTTTGACAGGAAAGCAGGATGCAGGGGCGTAGTGAAATGACTCACCAGTGCGGCGCCTCCTGCTGGTTGTCCTGAGAATTAGGTTGATTCCAGCTCAGAGCACCCTCTGCTGGCTGGTGGCTCACCTGCCTGAGGCCCCCGTGTCCCTACCAGACCCCGATGTCCCTTACTCTGGAGTTCTGCCCCAGCAGTACCCCCACTCTCTGGGTCTCCCCTCCCAGGGGAACCCCCAACCCTCTAAGCTCACCTTACCTCAGTGGCTACTGCCAGTTGTCATCCAGCCCCCCATTCACTGGGGCAGACTGCAGTCTGTAATGGCCGCTCATCATTGGACCTGCTGCCTTTGCCTACTCCCAGGCTGTATCTCGGCAGCCCCAGTACCTTTTTGGGCCTTTACCAAGGCCTGCAGCCTGGGGGTTTACCAGGCTGGAGCTCCCCACCTCCCCTTTGCCCTTCCCCAGCACTGCTCTGCTTCAGGTACCTTGCTCCCAGGCAGCCAGCCCTTCCCACTCCAGGGCTAGAGTGAGACTCCTCCAGCTCCTGTCCCCCAGCCCTCTTATCAGGGCCAGCTGGGCCCTAACTGAGCTGGCCACACCTGTGGCTGCTTCCCCAATTAGCCTAGCTTGGCCCCTTTTAACCCCCTGCCTATCGGAGTAGGGCATGTGGTTCAGGGCTAGGAAGCTGGTACTGAGAGCTAATAGCCTGGCTGGCCCAAAGAATGCGAAAGCAACAAGTTCCCCTCGATGAGCCTGCCCTCTCCAGCGTGTACTTGAAGGAGACATGAGCTCTTTAGGCTTTGCTGCTGCACTTGCATGGAGCCTGGTGAGGTTATTAGCAAGCACTTGTGAGCACAGTTCGCAGAATAGAGTCAAAGATGCTGTTCGTACTTCCTGTGGGAACGGCAGATTCTGCTGCAAAGCTGCTAAGAGATGGGGCTGCGGGTGAGTCCTGGCCGTGCTGCCTAAGGCGACTCTGACAGTGCCGTAAGGCTGGCCCTGTCGCTCTTGGCTTTCCTGCTGCAGAGTTCAGGCCTGTTTGAATTTGTTGTTTCTCCTTTAGGCAGAGGAAGGAGCCTAGCCTCCCTCCTCCCCGCAAACCCCATACTAATCCCCGTGAGAAAGGGGGAGGGCAGTGCTCAGGTTGACTGTTAACCCAGCTTCACACCACCACAACAGCAGCATTTATCAGCTTCCCGGAGCCAATCGAGGGAACCGCGCTTTATCCCAGGCTCCCCCCAGAGGCAGTCCATATCTGCCCTGGCAAACTAATATCAGTTTTCAGGGACGTTAAACATTAAACAGGCTTCCCCCGGGGCCTTGTGCCACTCCGCTTAGCAGCCATTGTGCTGAAATATGGGACATTGCAGGGATTCAGGGCTTGGCTGTCTGGGAAAGTTTGGCCAGTTATACCTGTACAACTAGACCAGTTTAATTATACTGGTATAACTCCCCATGTGGACACGCTCTTACTCTGGGATACAAGTAGCTTCTTTAGTCTTTAGAAAGCAACCCCAGCCGAACTGGGCAATCCTTCTTCTACCAAACTGACTGTCAGCAGGGGCCGTTTTACTAGATTACCTACTCTGCAGTCAGAGGCCTATACCTGTGGGAAGGCTTGGCTTTAGAAGATGGCGTGAGAAGGTTGCATCGAAGCCGTGGCACGACGGGCTTCAGTGCAGCCTGTACCATGCACACCCCAGCCCCTGGGGACATACTTGGGCAGGTAGCCCATGTGCCGCAGCTTCACGACTCGTGGTGCTGGGGCCAGCCAGCTCAGTGCATGCTTGCTGCAGTCCTACTCCGTCGCCATCCCCTCTATCAGTTCGAAGGCGCACCTTGACTTGTACCCCGGGTGGCTTTCCTGTGGAGATAAGCCCTCGGCTCTGATCTTTACTTTGGATTGGTGAAGAACCTAGCCATCTTCTCTGGGTGCAGTGTGTGTGTGTACACACGCGTGTGTATGCAAACACCTGCACACACGGAGCTTTGTCTGCTGGGATGCTGGAAGCTGTTTTCTCCCTCTTTGCTCTCTGCTCCAGTTATAAGTGCATTCAGTGGTTTAAAGTGTTTTGCTTTCTCCTTCAGGTGGGGGTGGGGTAGCTTTGCAGGATGAGGAGGGACGGGGGAGGACCAGGCTGGAGGAGTGATGCTTAGGGACAGCTGCGCTGGCTGCCCTCCATCGTTCTGCAGGTCGTGCGACTCAGTGGCAGGCCAGGGTAAAGATAATCACAGCTTTAACTCTCCAGTGTTAAAAATACAGATAATTGTCTTCATATATATCTCTTTAAAAAGGCCACTAGCTATGCCAGTGGCGAAGTTCAGCTGTCGGTCACACTAGACGTAAATGAATGTGTGATGCCATGCGGATTTAGCCATTGCAAGTTTACAGCTAGCAGAGAAACCAGGAGACTGAGTTGTAAAAGTTACAGGAAGGCACTTACCACCTGTGCTTGGTAATTATGTGCCCAGGAGACATGGTGCCAACCACTGTTACATTGCTACCCAAGTACCTAACACCTGCTCCCTGGCAGCACTGCCGGGGAAACGGGGCCAGTTCTGCAACTGTTCATAGGCCTCTTGACTTTTTGCACCGAGCCATGAGGCTAAGTATTTGAAAGGTTTGAGTAGGAATTTAGATTTACTACACTGATGCCCAACACTGTTTACTGCAGTGCATGGATTAGTATTTGGGGGGGTTCTCTGCAGTAGAATGAGAAATGACACCGTGATAGAACCCTTCATATGGATCCACATGTCACACTCTTACAGTTTAGTCCCAATCTTCCATCTCATCCTTTTCCTGGGATATGTGTGCACCTAGCCAATGTTCATCCCCCCCCTTCCATGGTACTGAATCAGGCAAGAGATCCATAGAGGCCCTGCATAAACTTCCTTCCCTGATTTTTTCCATCGCTCAGCTCTTCGGGGCTTGGTTGTCAATGTCTAGAGCATGGTTTGGGAGACCCAAAATTAACTATGGAAGGTAAGTGTAGGGGTGTGTGTGTGTATAAGTTAGTGTCCTGGAGATGTCATTCTCCACTTCACACACATGCAGATTAGGTGAGTAAATTTCCAGAGCCCGGTTTATGGGCAGGTGGTTTACACAGTAAAGTGATATCTGTTGCTTTCCCAGCAAGTAGAGCTGTATGCACGTGTTCATTTTAGTCAATTGGCAGTTTATGTAATTTACAGACATTGTAACAAAATGAATTATATGAATCTGAGGTTCTCCAACTGCTTTACAAGCCTGAATTAACTCAGCCTCCCAGCACCGTGGTGAGGCAGGTGGTGGTTGCCACATTTGACTGACAGGGAAGGCAAGGCTCAGAGGGTTCAGTTAAGACTTTTTAAAACCCAAGGACCAAAATTTGGGCTTCTAAAGCCACTTCAGGCACATGAGGATCTGGGGCCAGATCCTCAGCTGATGTAAAGCAGCTCCTGTTGAGTAACTGTGCTGCTTCCCACCAGCTGAGGAGCTGGCTAGGTCTGTCTGTAGATGGGAACTGCTGGGTGCCCAGCGCTATAGACAATCAGGCCACTGAGCTAGCTGTCCATTGAGGCCATTTGTGGAGTAAAATGCTGCTGAACGTGAGCAAAGCTGTCAGAATCCGGCCCTGCATTTTAACATCACTGGAATGGCCTCTGTAGGGTCTGTGACCGAAATCGATGCTGTGCCTTCAGCAGCACTCGGGAGTGAAGTGCAGCCCGGTCCCCGTTCCCAGACAGCTCGCCGGTCAGTCGGCCTGCTCATCCGTGAGGGGACTGTGCTCGCACTGTGGATTTTGATGGGTTACCTGCTTGGCAGGGTTTGTGTCTAATGTGACCTGGCAGCCCGCGGTGAAGGTGCAGCGAGCTCTTCCCAGCCAGTGGAAGCTGGGTGGAGGTGGCCCCGGCATCAGTGCGTCTGGAAGCTACGTTTGCTAGGAAAGAAATGGAACTTGATTTTGTGGGAAAAGAGTGTGGGTTTTTTTTGTTTTGTTTTTTTAAAAGAATCCGAGGCCAAAGTTTCCAAAAGCGACTAGCTATTTGGATGCTCAGCCAGAGCTGCCTTGCAGGGGCCGGAAGGAAAGAGGGGGCGGGTGCCTGGCCCAGCCTGAAAATCAGGGCCCCTTCCGGTGTCTGAAGTCCCCAAAATCACCAGTCACTTGAAAATCCTGGCCAGAGTTTGCACCAGTCGGTCCCTTACCTACACCCGTCAATGGCTTTGCATGGCCGTTGTGGGGCATAGGCCCCCTGGGGTATGTATCCTTTTACGTTTCCACAGCGGTCGAGCTTCTAGCTTTCGATACACCGCAGCTGGCAGATACTGTGCATTTATTCCCACGACAGCTCTGATTAGCCTCCCCTCTTCTCATTTCCTCCTCAGAGAGCTCCTGGGGGGAATCCAAGGCTGTGCGTTTTGCAAGTCCTGCCGTGTAACTAGAATCTGCTGCAGGAGAAGGATTGGTGGGGCGGGAATGGAGCTAGGGCAAGGGGCGGGGAAAGGAGGATGGGCACACAGCACAAAGATATATTTATTCCCCTCACATGGCCTCGCCGGACTTGTTTGTCATCCAAGGTTGAACACAGAATGACCTTGAAATTTATAGACTGAAAAGAGCAGTCAGCTCGCAGCTCCGATAAACAGAGCAGGCTGTAAACCTTAAAACTCCGGACTGCTTCACTAGCTGGTAGTTGGGAGAGAGAAGAGAAGGGTCAGAGAGAGGCCTGGTCCAGTGGTCTGAGCACTAGGCTGGAAGCCAGGAGCTCTGACCCGCTTAGGGCAAGTCCCCGCCCCTCTGTGGGGTGAGCCTTCCCCACTCCCCAGGGGTGCTAGGAGGGTTTGGCTTGGAAGCTAAAAAGCGGTGAGTGAGCTAAACAATACTGGGGAGCCATGTAAGTTAGCAGCTGCTCCGCGGAACAGGGCGACCCCAATGGCCTGTGCTGTGAGGGCCACTGGCGGGTCTGTCGCCGAGTCTGCATTGCATTGCTCCATTGCACTGGCGCGGGAACTGCAGCTAGCTATGGAGGGGTTCAGCGCCCCACGCAGCCTGCCGGCCCAGTGAATATAGACCCTGGGGTACGAACCAGCGGCCAGGCCGTTCACTAACACAGGCAGCAGCTCCCCAGGTGAAAAAGGCAGCTCTGTGCGGGGGCTGGGAAGCAGTGTGTTTGGCTGGAGGGCACCACTGATGTATCCTTCACTGCAGCCTCTTGGCCAGCCTCAAGCGAAGGAAAGTTTCCTCCCCCCTCTGGGATTCTGCACTGAAGACGGCCTGATTTCAGCCTCCCCCCCACGAGCTCTGCCTTCCTCCCCGCTCCTGTTCCCTTCCTCCCCCTCCTCTGGGTAATCACATGCGCACAGAGACACAGATACACCCTGAGGAGCAGCAGCATGTGGGAGAAGGGAAGCAGAGCAGGGCCTGAAGGAGAAGAGGCCAGGCCAAGCCAAATGTGACTCAGACCCAGCCAGGACCACCCAGCAGCTTTAGGGAAGCTCAGGTGCACCAATGTGGCGATGAGCCAGCTTCTGAAGGATTGACCTAAAGATCTGGAGATTGAGGGCACTGTGAGGAGGTGGTAGCCCACTCAGACACACACCTGGGATAAATCTTTCCTGGCAGCTCTAGCCAAATCTTCTGCTGAGTGGCTAGGTTTGGGAACCATGCCATCGTGGTGGGGGGGCAGCTTTATTGTCTCTCGCTCTCAGGCAGGGAGCATCCAGCCCAGCACATTGTGCAAGGATTGTTCTTTGCTTTTGGCTCTTACCAGTGACTTATTATGTAGCCGAGAGAGTTGGCTTGATAGCCAGCTGGTCGCAGAGTGGCCAGCCCAGACAGGAAAAGCCCTCAGAATGCACCGGCTTGTCCTGTGGACCTGATGAGATCCTGTCTGACTGGGCCAGATCACTCAGTTCCTCACACCACTCAGTTGTACTGAATTTGGATGCAAACTTTGGCTGTCTCGCTGTAAGAGATATCTCCAGCCCTGGGCCTGCTTGTGATTTCACACATGCTGGTGAAATCTGGAGTCCCATAAGAGATCAGAACCAAGCACCCTGACTTTGTAACTAACTGGCATCCTGTGTTGGCCCTGATTTGTCCCTGGGCTCACTCCAGGGTAATGCAGTGGCTTCATTAGCATTGCTCCTGATTTACTCTTGGGTACGTGAAAGAGTAATCAAGCCCATTGAGCCAAATCCTGCTCTTCGGACTTATGCCAGGGGTCCTACTGGAGTCGTACCCTTCTGAGCAAGGCAGGCGGGAATTGGCCTGCTTTTCCTCTTCTGTAGCTGTGTAATCCCGGCTCCCTGTCCTGCCCTCCCTTTCCCACTGCAGCTGCACTCCATGGCCGAGTAGCTCTGGCTGTCGCAAGCTGCGCTGTGCTGCGCTCCATGATAACAGTGCTCTGTTATCTCCAAAGGTCGGTGCTGTATCCTGGCCGGTGCTCTCAGTGCAGTAGTAGTTAGCCGTACCGCTGTGTGCTTCCTGTTTCAGATTAGGATGGTCCGGGACTTGTGCTACTTTATCACTGATTATAGATCAAAGTCTAGCGAGTAAGAACTCCAGGTACCAAGCCAGTCGATACTGCTCCTTTCCGATGCAAGAAGGCGAGCAGTGGCTCCTTGAAGCATGGTCTATTCAGCAAGCAGACCTTTGCAAGTGCCCAATACTGAGACACTTTGGGAGGTACGGGAGGCGCTAACCCGGAATATACAAAGTATATTGTACAAGGGACGGCTGCTGTCCTGGCTGACGCCCCGGGGACCTCCAGAGCTAACAGCACGAGCTGCTGGAGCTCGAGCTGAAAAGCCAGTGCTCCCTGGCTGGGACAGTAGCACTCTCCTCCGCTGTGGCTCAGGCTCTGAGGGGGGGACCCGTAACGTGCGCTCCCCAGTGGGTGACGCGCACGCGGACCGACACGCGTCGGTGTGACCGGCTTCTCCTCGGTGGGCTGGTAAGGACGACGACCTCTGGAGTCATCATGAAAAGATTCCCCGCCCCGCGCCTCCTCCCAGCACAGGCTATGCAGGCATCGGTGCATCCTCGCTCGTGGGGGTGGGAAGTACGTGGCTCCTTATGCCCTGTGTCTGTGTGCAGGCTGCTGTCTCCAAGGCCCAGCCTCCTCAACGCGGCCACCGATGCCAGGCTGAACTCTTCACCTCAGAAACCATTGGACCTGAAGCAGCTGAAGCAGAGAGCTGCTGCTATCCCCCCCATTGTAAGTACCAGACGGAAGACCCCTCGTCACCTGGTCCCGGGAAAGTGGCTCGTTCCCCTCCAAGTTCTGCATCCCGTGGGGTTTTTAAAATCCTCAGACTGAGGGCACCAAGCAAAAGTTTGCCTTGTGCACGCGTGGGCATGGGTGTCTGCCTGCATGGGTGTGCACGCATGAGCATGGGGTCCCGCTTCTATGTGCGTGTTCTCATGTGGGCATCTGTTGAGGAGGACAGTGCGGGTTTCCGATCTGTTTGCTCCGGGAACGGGTGTGAGTGAATGAGTTTGGGAGTGGGCATCTGTGCTTGATTGTGCTCCTGCATGGGCCAGGTGTGTTTCTCCATGGGTGGGTGATAGCACTGGGCTGTCGGACACGGTTCTCTGTGCGTGCTGTGCGAAGGGCATTTGGGAGCCATGTGGCATGCTCTCACCGGGTTCTCTGTAGACAACTCCTTCCTGATTTCTGAGAAAGTTCCCCCAGAGACGTTCAATTGTATCATGAGTTTCTTTATAAGAAACCTTGTCATTGCTGTACAGCCATTTCCTTTTAGTTGGAGCGGCCGCGGGAGAAACCCCAGCCATACACACCTTTCGTAGCCCAGTGTTTTCCTTTATCTCAGAATGTTAAGGACCAGATTGTGATGTCAGTTACACCATCAAGTCCAGAGCAACTCTGTTGACGAGCTACTCTGGAATTCCACTGGGGTCACTGAAATCAGTAAATTCACCTAACACGAGAGAGAGAGAGAGAGAGAGGTTCCGTTTTGGCTGGTCCCCCCAAAATCTTCTCTCTGCTCCCCCTGCTTAACTATTCAGCAGCAGCCCCCCCCACAAGAAGGTGCATTCTCCACGCTAATCATTGTTGCTGGTGCCCTCACAATGAAGTAAAAACAAAAAGCAGCCTAGTTATTCTTCACCAGACTCAAAACAGTGGCCAAGGAGCAATGTTTGCAGAGTGGGACATGGCCAAAATCCCATTGTACTTTGGTGATCCAAAGAGGGCGTTACAAACAAAAAGTTCACATCGTCCTTTCAGATATCTCTGTGCCATGACTTGAGATCGGTGCATAGTATTGAAACCACTTCTAAGCTGCCAGTCCTGGGCTAGCGATTACATTCCTTAGACAAGCCAAATCAGAGGTTCCCCTGTAACATTTCCCAAACAGGACGCTAACCTTGTGGCAAAAGATAAACATGCTGCCTCACTCTCTCTTGTTTACTGCCTGTGGTAGGAAGGGCAGTGGCTTGGTTAGAATCCCTGGGAGCCCCGCCTGGGGAGCTGAGCGGAGCGTCTGCAGAGGTGGGAGAAAAGCTCCCCAGAAAGGAGCCAAGCTTTTGGAGTTAAACCTCCTTGCAGACTCTGCTGTGGAAGTTAATGGCAGCTGGGACAATATGTCCTGCTTCTCCCATCCCATTCTTTCTGCTCCCACTGCAGATTTCTGAGGGATTCCCAGACGGGACATTACAGAGTGGAAGCATGAAGCCTCAGGTGCCTCACCACGCCTTGGCCCTCTACCAGCAGCAGATCACTAAAGCCCATGAATCTGCCCGGGATGACGTGGCCCAGAGCAAGCAGCCACAGCAGCAGCCCACTGAGCAGGAGCAGCAGCCAAGCAGTAGCCCCAGGGGAAAGAGCAAGAGTCCAGCTGTGGGTGACAAAGAAGGTAAGATGCGCCCGCATGTGATTTCACAGAGCGGGGACAGGGGTCCTACTGCAGGTGGAAGCTAGCTTTAAAGGCTGATAGCGTGGCGGAGCAGAGTCATGTTGGCATGGCGAATTGGCCGTGTTCATTAGGAAGTGCATCGTGTCTCATTGAACCTGCAGCAAATCCCGGTAGAACGTCGAACGCTGAGGATGGGAAGGTTGCCTTTGTTTGCCTTTCGGAGAGTAGAGGACCTGGAGGCGCGCCAGGGCACTGGTTTCAGTCGCTCTTTTCTACCTTGTTTGCTCCTTATAAAGAATGCTTTTAATGCTCGGCGGGGGCCATTCTTTCATTTAAAAATCAATACTCCTGCTGTGACTTGCAGCCCAAAGCTTCCTGTAAAGGTTCTCAATGCCGTCCCCTTGGGATAGCGCGAACGAGGGATTCAGAGCTTCCCACCAGAGCACATCGTGAGCGTTGGTCCCCTGGGGGCCGCGGTTAAGGAGAACTGGGCCCTCTTGCTGATGCTGTTTGTAATTTGAAAGCTGGTTCCCATCGGAAGTCTGTACGTTGGCCTGGCCTGTGCTCTTTAAACCTGTGCACCTTGAGGAGAGGGTTTGGGCGTGGTCAGTTTTGAGGCTGGCCGGAACCTGCGACGTGTTAAGTGCGGTTAGAACGGAGGCGGCTCGGCATCCCACAGGGGAGGGTCTGTAAGTTGTGATGGTACAGTAACAGACGCTGTGGCTGTCAGCTAACCAAACCCATGCCCTTCTCTCCACCCCCCCTCTCCCCCCCCGGGGTGCCTGCGCTTGTACCTTCTTCCCAGACCCCCAGCCACTAGAGGAAGAGACCACTGCAATCACCTCAATGTTTCAGCAGCCGAGATCCCATCTGTCCAGTGCCTCCAAGCCAGTACCTCACCGGGGTCTCCCCGGCTAGTGAGTGTGGTGTGCTCAGCCCTGCCCTAAGTGGGCAACAGCAGTCCCCATATCATGCAGGTTTTGACAGAATTGATGACTGTTACTCACAGGAAATGGTTTGCCTCAGATCCTTAGAGAGAGAATCCCCTTGGCAGGTGATATTTGAGGTTGTTGGGGGCGGGGGGGGAGGTTGCTCTCCGTGGTCATTTTTGTGGGCTGACGGTGCGTTGGATGGGCTGACGTGCCATTGCCATGTGTGGCTGCAGCTTTGTGGCATGGTGATGCGAACATCATGACTTTCAGTGCCTTTGTCCCAGAGGACGTCACCTATAAGGTAGCAAATCTAGGCATTGGGGATGTAAGCACCATATTGTGTCTGCAGCTGGACAGAAGAATTTTGTTTGCAGCCGTAGAATTTCACACACTCATGCAAGAGAAAGGAGGAAAAAAATACACCAATTATCTTGAATTTGTTGGAATTTGATCTCCGTTGTTGCGGAAAAGTTGGGTCATGAGAGCAGCTACGCTAGTTCAACTTCTGTCAGCCAAGGTTTCCCAAAGCTGATATGTGGTGTGCTGGCCCAAAGGTTAGACAGAGTAGTGTTGCAAAATGAGTTACTTCCTAGGAGAGCTGATGGCTGCTGCTCAGCCAGCTGGCTTTCTGCATGATAATAAATAACAGCATGCATAGCCATACAGACTGGCCACAGCACAATAAAACAATCTGAATGTAAGGAAGATAGCTGTTCACCTTGAAGGAATTTGTACTCCGGTAAGTCACATGATTGATACCTGTCTGGTGCAGACTCTCCAGCTTGTCCTCTCCTGCCTTCTCCACTCTCGCTTTCGTATGTTCATTACCCAGACTCGGTTACACTCCAGTTCAAGTGATCAGGGCTACGCTTTTGCTGTTACACATCGCTATACAGGGCAGCCCGTCTCGCTCAGCTCAGCTTCCTGTCGAGTCTCATGGCAGAACCAGCACTTACGACAGCTCCTTCTAGCCTGGAATGCCAACGGATTGTTCCTCTATGGGCTCCCACTGCGCTGGGATGCTTGGTTCATCTTCCCACCAGCTTTTGCCCCAGCTGATTTTCAGCTCTGATTTCAGGACCCGAAAGAGGGAGGCTCACCATACCATGTGGAAGTGGGTAGACCAGGATGTGAAAGATCAGGTTTCAGAATAACCTTTAAACTCTGCAACCTGGTGGCTCCTTTGTTAACGTCCAGATCTGACATCAATGCAGGTTTACGCAGCTCTGCTGTCTGCAAAGCACCTGGCTTCGGGTGCTGAGCCCGCACTGCTGGTGACACACACCTAGCACCTTGAGTCCTCCAAGCTTGCTGCAGAGATTAGTTCAGCTAATTGCACCGTATTATCTCCCGGTGCACAGATAGGGAAGCTTAGGCAGAGAGGTGAAAGGAGATTGCCCAGGCCACTGGAGGAGGAGATGGCAGGTCTCGACTCCCAGGGGTTTGCTCGCCGTACTGCGCCCTCCATATCCCGTGTGCCCGGGGACGGAGTTTTGAAGCAGTCACGCATCCAAGATAGCAGTGGGAGCTGAAGAACTGCATTGCATTCCCATCAACATTCAGTAAATGATTGGCCCTGGGTCAGAGCCTCGCTCCCTCTGGCGTTTGGGCTGGCTCACATACAGACACAGCTGAGCAGAGGGGTGGAATCCGTGCCCCTTTGAAGCCAGTGGGACTTTTGCCATTGACTTGGATGGCGCTAGCATTTCACCCAGTGGCTCAAGCCTGGCTCTGAACTGGAGATATGGGAGAGGCACCAGCAGCAGGTTTGGAAGGCAGCAAGGGAGCCAGTTGGTCAGGGCAAAGCAGTGAAAGGGGTGGGAGGAGGGGAGCATCCCTCCTCTCTCCTTTTATGGTAAGAAAATCGGGAGCCTCCTTTGAATGTCCTGTTAAAGTGACCGTGCACCAGGCATCCATCTGGACTCTGAATTGCTGTGAAGACCAGGCCCCGGGTACACTCATTGTGTTGCTGCAGAAGAAGTGGAGTGATCCTAGCAGAGGGCTGGTCTTGCAGCAAGAGCAGCTGTTCCTACTCCCCCCAAAGCTGTGATCAGATTGGCACGGCTCTGCCTGATAAGAGAGCGTGAACTGTTGCAACTTCTCCAGAGACGGACAAGTTTCGCACCATCCTGGAGCCGCTTCAAAGCACTGTCTTGGACACGAGCATCACATCCTGGCCAAGGCGTTGGCTGCCCCTTGCAGACCTTTGGCTGGGGCTGTATCTGTCTGGAGCCCGGCCAGTTTAGTATCTCCTCCTAAGGTGCTTTGACAGTGCTGCTCTGGTGTGGGGCTGGGGGGTCGCGGCCTGTCCATTTGGAGCATGCTCTCAGACAGATGGATCCTTTCGCTCATCGCCGAGTGGCCATCACGCCTATTTTTGGCTATCTCGGGGCAGTTTTAAAGCCAGCAATTTGTTTTCTGTTGGTTTAGACACTCGTTTCACTTGGCCTTTCTGGAGATTGGAAGCCAAAAGCATTAATTTGGGTGATGGATGATATAAACGCTGACTTCTCAGCTCTGGTTTCAGGGACTTGACAAATGGCCATAGGAGCTCTTCCCAGGATCCAGTGCTACTTTATCAAAAGCTGGCTGAGTTCTCATTACCTTTAATGTGGGGTCAATAATCAACTGGCCACATCTCCTAGATTTCACAGCGGCATGTGTGCGGGAACAGCTCCCAGGGGAGGAGGAACCCCTTTTCCAAGATTTCCATGCTGCCTCCAGGTGCACGTGCGCTTGGCCAATAGTATCTTGGGATTACAGATCATCTTCGCCCAGCTGTACGATACACGGATGCCACCCATGCAAGGCAGCTGCCTCTGGTGTAGAGCACAGCAGTCAGTTGGTGCGCAGCGCACCACACGGCCGTGGGGATGGAGGAGAGCTTGTGTCTCAGGACAAATGCCCTCCTCTGGTGGGAAGTGCCATGGGATCTTCAATATCCACGTGGAGAACGTGACAGGGACTTTGTTTTCAAGGATTTCCCCAAAGATCCTCACAGTGACTAGCGTGGGGTGCTCCAATTCAGATGCCCTGGGAGGGTGAATTGATCCCTTTGAGATGGGAAATGGGGGGTCTGGGTGTTTTGACCCTGAGGCTTAGCCCCTCTGGAATCTGAGGGTATGTCCACACTCCAGTTTAGGGTGTCACTGTGGTGTGGGTGGTAATACCCGTGCTGGCCTTAATCCAGACAGCGTGGGTAAGGAGCAGTGAAGACAGCAGCACGGACCCTGGTGCATGCTTGCCATCTGAGTCCTGGCAGGCTTGTAGCTCGCTCTAAAGCCCAGGCTGCCACGTCTTCACTGCTATGGTTACCCGCGCTAGCTCAATGAAAGCCAGCACAGGTATGCGTACCCAGAGCTATCAGTCCCGCCTACCCTTGCAGTGCAAACGTTCCCCAAGAGTCTCTGTGCTTGGATAGGTACATAGGCTTGCTGCTGCTGGATTCTTTTCATCACCGTGTGAGGGGCACAGGATTAAGCCTCCCAGCTCCTCAGCACTCCAAGTGTTAATGAGCCTTTTCTGTATTATTCCTACGAATGGGCCCTTTGCTAGCCATGCATCTTATCCCACTTATCTGCAAAGCTTTAATAGCAGAGTCAGAGCTGTAGTGAGGTCTGCTACTGCTAAAGCACCTTCCTTTTACACAGCATAGTGCAGAATCTTGGCTAGATAACTCTTTTTTGAACACTTGGATGCTTAAAATTAAGCACATGCTTATATGCTTTGTTGAAGTGGGGCCTTAAGGTAAAATTTCCAGAAGTATCTAGGTCCCGTTTTCAGAAATGACTTGGGCACTTTTCAGGCCTTCTTCATGCGCCCTATGGGTTTGTCTACACAGTGAGTTACTGCGCAGCAAGCTGGGCTGAGACACTCCGACCCTCGGACTTACCCTGCGGTAGGGTTTCATGTGAGCAACGAAAGCCTTGGAACGTAGCATGGTGTACCTCTGCTAAGCTACACTCTGGGGCATTCACTGTGTGCTAGCAACGTCCACAGGATGAGTTGGTGGCAGCCAGCAGGTGCACTGCAGAGTCTTGTCTTGCTGTAACTCACTGTGCAGGCAAGCCCTAACCAAAAGAAAGGAGCCCCATTTGTTGTTTCCCTTTGCAGGTCTCTGTAAGATCTTGCTGATTTGCAATGCTGTGTGTGTGTGTGTGAGTTCATGTGTGTGGCAAGCTGATCAGTTCTCTTTCTCCTTGCAGAAAAACCAGTGCCTTTCTCGTCCCTTGCAGAAGGACAGAAGCTAAGTGGAGAGCAGACTGCCACGTCGTGCTGGCCCCCCGTGCTGCCGTACCAAGTGTCCTCTAGGGATGTGATCAAAACCTCCCCACACACTGAGCCACATGTGTTTCAGTATAACCTGCCAGGTGAGCACAGGCTTGCGTTCTTCTTCAGGGGTCTGCACCCACTAGGGGGAGCCAGTTTGGTTTAGCCACTGGGGGTGCATGGCCTAAAAGGTCCCATGGTTCTTGTCTCAAGTCACCTCATTTAGTAAATTCATGCAGACGTTTTCTTCCTGATGGGGAGAGCTGCTGAAAGTTTGCCATTCAAAGGCGGCATGCCAGGAGCCTAGCAATCCCATCTGATTTGCCTAGTGTGGAGCAGCCAATCCCATCTATAATACAGAGATGCCATGTATGGAAACAGTAGATCCCAGAATGCAATGGGAGATGGACAGGATTAATGGCTGCAGTGCCAAAAAAGCTACAGTTACAACCACCAGTCAATCTACAGAATCTCTGTACCTGGTCTCTGTCTCTGTCCCCGTTCGGTGTCCCCTGGTCTCTGTGTCTCTGATGCAAATAACCATCAGTCCGTAATAACGTTTATGTTTTGTCAATAGCGCACCCAATCCCATTAACTTTGCATGAGAGCTCTCGGTCTGGGCTACAAAGATTGTCCAACATCTCCAATCCTCCCCCTCTCATCTCTTCCACCAAACACCCATCTGTTCTGGAGCGGCCCATCAGCTCCATTTCCCAGGTAAGATGCTATCCCGGTGCCATGGTACTCCCAAGTATTCGAGGAAAGAGACCTCTCTGTTGGCAAAGAGCAGGCTTGGCAGAATTAGATTGTTGTTGTTGTTATAATTTTGATGGATAATATCAATGTTTATTTTTAAGCATTGTTTTCCGTTTCTGTCGATTTTACATGTTCACAGTTGCAGTTAATTACGTAGGGAGCAGACAGTTATTTAATGACAGCAGACACGAGACTCAGAAAGGTAAAGCTTTGTGACCGTTAAAACACAATTGTTAGCATCACCTGTCACTAGATACCAAGTAAATATCCTTAAATCAAACTCTAGTAAGTTCTCAAGAAGCATTTTTCTTTCTTTGCCTCTCTGTGAATTGGTCTGATTAGCAATGGAAACATTTTTTTCTGCCGTTTGTGTGTGCGGTGAAATCGACGTTTACCAAATAAAAATCCTTCCAAGCGTTGTTGAGAGCAGCTTCCTGCCAGGTCCCCATTTTGATTCCTGGGCGCAGGGCTTTGTAATCATTCAGTGGAGGCCTTTTCCCCTGAGCTTCCTCTCCTTGGTGACTGCCCCCTTCAGGAAGGGTCTTAGCAGAGCATCCCACACCGTCAGTGACCTTTTTCTCTTGTGTTTTAGGGGGTGCCCATTCAGCTCCATACTCCGTACAGCTCTGAGCATGCAAAAGTTCCCGTTGGCTCCATCACCATGGGCCTGCCACTGACTATGGATCCTAAGAAACTGGGTAAGCTGTTGACACGCTATTTGTGTGCCTCTGACCCTGGGTTCACGCCTGGCCTTTTTGTTGAAAGGTCAGAGCTGTCCCTGTTGAGCTGCTGTTAGCCTTGAGTTGAGCACACCCACACCCACACACCAGGGCCATTCCCAGCGAGCTGAATGACACAAAGGGAGGATGCAGAGCTTTGCAAGTTCACTGGGTTCACCCAGTCAGCAGTGACTATGAAATTCCTGTCTGGTGGCCTATGGGAAATGGCACGGTGGTCTCCTCTCGCATCCTAGTGCGCAGTTGTCTACAAAATCTGCTGACACACTTGGCGTCCTCGTTGGCGATCTCAGGAGAGGCTTGAATGAATCCCCTCTCAATGATTTCTCTGGGGTCAAGGCGGAGACCTATTGGTGGAGCAGATACAAGGGAAGCATACCTTGTCACTGCCTCTTCTGTAATGGCTCTGGGTACAGAGGATTCTGGTCCAGTGCTGCCAACCCGGCATCACTCAGCAGCAGGGATATTTGTAATTCTCAAGACTCTGCACTTGCAAACTGCAATGAGAGGTGGTGGTGATGCTATTCCATTTTCCAAGTGGGGAGAGAGCTGCTTTTGGGGATCATTGTAGCTCGAGTCCCTGCGGGTCTGATTCCAGGATCAGGGCCCATAAGGAGAAGCCAGCGTTTCCATGCATGGATTTCAAGAAGATGGTCTACCCCAACAAGCAGTTACCATTGGAAAGGAACCTATGGTACTGCATTGCCTCCCTCACATCGGTGTTACGTTCCAGGAATGGGAAGATAGTGCAATGTGTAGCAATCAAGACTGTGATCGGATAAATGCTTGCTTTTTAATGGCAACCTGTCATGGACTCTCAGGTCATGCCCACTTTTGGCCCCATGCAGTCTGTGGGGGGAAAACCCCTTCAGTGAGACAGCCCTTTTTGGGGGTCCACTCTCTCTCGGGGGTTAAGCCCCTCCCCCTCCTGGAGACACACCTCTCTGAGCCTTAGCACACCTGTTTCTCGCCGTGGGCCCTCTCAGGGAGTCCACTTGCTCTGGACCCCCAGGGCCTCCACTCCCAGAGGGAATAATGCAACCCTGTTCTCTAGACTGGAGTGACATTCAGCCAGCGTAAAACAGGAGGGTTTATTGAGCGTTTGAACACAGCACAGGAAACCCTCAGGCCTGGCCTCCCTCAGCACAGCACATCCAAGTCTCCCCTGCATCCAGGTGGGCTCTGCCTGCTCCCTCTCTCCAGCCCAGAGCCCCCCTGCTTCCCAGCTGGGCATCTGATATCACCGACCCCAAACCCTGCCTTTGTCCATTGTTGTCTTCTGTAACGACAAACTCCCTCTCCCATCACCTCCTTAAACCAGTAACACCCAGGGAAATGGCATCCCACCCCGTCTGCATGCAAACCATTGGAAAAAACGAGAAAATCCCCCACTTTGTCACACAACCACCATTGTCTAGCATCAGAAACCTGTAAAGAGCCTGAATAAATAACCAAACTAGATTAAAAATAGATGGGTTAAGAATTAATTGATGACGAGGAATAACAAGGCCCCAAAGTGAGGAGCACTGGTTGGGGGTGGGGGTCTGTCATAGGCATTCATGAGGTTTGATATATTTTGATCAATCAAGAGAAAAGTGAACTCAACTATGATGGAGTTAGCTAGGAGGGTGTGTAACACACACGAGGAGAGAGCCTGCTTGGTGTGAGATGAGTCAGTGATAGCTATGCACCGAGGGAGGACATGAACAGCTCAGATATATCCCAGGGAATGGCTGTGTACAAAAACCACCTTCGAGAAAGGGATCAACGAATGACACACAAACACCTAGTGCCAGGCTGCTGGGGAAAAGCCAACAGAATCTCGCTGTGTGCGGCTGTATGTCTTAGAGAGAGAGAGAGACGCCAATCTGGGGTGGAGTGATGCTACTCTGCTTGGTCCTGGGGGAATTGCACATGGGGTAGTCTGTGCCATATTGGCCCCCACCGTTAAAGGAGGAACTATAGTAAAAGAGCAAATACAAAGGGAATCAAAACCACTAAAAGGATTAACTGAGCATAAGAGGAGAGGCAGAGGGAGCGAAATTCCTACAGTCTAGGAAAATAGAAGACTCGGTCAGGGACATGATCCCGGACTAAAAATACTTTCCAGCTAACTGTGATTGATGGAAGGAAACTTATTGACATTCGCCACAGCTGGTGGGATAAACAGTAAATGGTCTGAAGCGAGAGAGGAAAATGTTCAGTTTGCAGACTGGGAAACATCTTGTAAGAGCCAGAGAGTAAAGTCCTAAGGGAGGAGGCCTGGGCCCAGCAATGCAGAGAGCGGAGAAGGCCATGGGCTAAACCAGCAGGGAGAGTGCTCCGTGAGCCTGCACAGCACTAGAGGCTATTCCCAGCTCTCTTCCTCTTGAGCGGATTCTGCAGTCGGCTTGTCACCCTTCAGGGTTGTTTCCTGGCTGCTCTGAACTGTGTGTTTCAGGAGATGGGTTATTGTCCCTCAGTTCTTAAGAACATCAGGCTGACCATAGCAGGTCGGACAATTAGTCCATCAGCTCCAGCCTCCCACCTGTGGCAGTGGTCAACTTGAAGGCAGCTGCGCTTTCAGTCCACATAGTTCCAATTGCCCATTGCTATGCAAAGGGTGGGAAATTTCTGGGTGATCCACTGAAGTCCTGTAGCCAGGATCTGAGAACTCTTCTCTGAGTTTGCATAGCTACAGTTATCAGTGGATTTAAAATTATTTAGCCCATTTACAAACGCAGTCATGGCATTAAATCCAGCCCCGGTCTGTATATTTGACTCTGGTCCTGCTGCAGGGCTGGGGGTGCAGCGCCGTGCAGGAGTGGATTTCAGGAACCCCTGCTGTCTTGCCCGCCAGGAGACCTTGAACAATGCCCTTGCAGAGGGGATACGGGCAATTTGAGTTTTCCTTTATCCTCTGGAGTTGTGTAATCTGCTACTCAGAAGCAGCAGCAGCTGCATGGGGACCTAGGTTATTTAAGACCTGTCTCTTTCAGCAACTGTGAATATAAAGCAAGACAAAATTAAAGACTAAGCAAAATAAAAAAGGCAAGAGAGCAATTCAGGACAAGAGCTGTCTGGTGGTGACCGGTGCAAACGTTGTCATGTATGATTAATGTTTTCTAGTGCCTTTTCCTGGAGTAAAGCAGGAACAACTTTCTCCTAGAAGCCAGGCCAGCCAGCCTGAAAGTCTGGTACTGCAGACATCCCAAGAGAGCTCCATCCTGAGGGGTAAGCACATAGCAGGGCAGCTGTGATGATCAGTGGAAACCAGGCGCCTCTCAGGGAGGCTGCTCAGGAGGTGGAAGGGGATCAACCCGGGCCAAGCTCTTCAAAAGTGACTCGTGGTTTTGGCGACACGTTAGCTTCTGCTACCCAACATGAGACACGTTAAGAGTGCCTGAGTTTCAGTGGACAGATGAGCCAGTCTTCCAAGTGCCGGACACTGGGCCCCTGAAATCACTAGCCCCTTTTAAAAATCTGAGCCCGCAAACTTCTGTCCAGCTTTTGAGGAGAAGGGATTTGTCCTGGTTCGTTTTGAAGGACAGTCTGCTAATGAAGAAAGCAAAGCAGCTGCGAATAAAATGGCACTGATTACATTCTGAACCTCGCTCTCCAAAATCATGAGTGCGTGTTGGGGATAGACAGAGAGAGCGTTTCATTTTTAAATCCAAGCCCCTTTCTGCAGTGCAAAAAAAAAGGCACAAAACTCTGTTTTAGCTGTACGTTCTTGTCTCTCGTAAACACCCGATTAATTCAGCCAAATTCAGAAAGTTCACTGGGTTGGTTCAGGACCGAAGCAGATAAAATAGGAACCAACTCAAGGCAGCTCCCAAGCTAAATCTCAGCAACCTAATCCCGCTTGCTTTGTTGTGACTTACAGGGGCATCGCTGGGCTCAACCCCAGGAGGGAGCATCAGCAAGGGGCTCCCCGGCACCAGGCCTCGGTCGGAATCGCCCATTACCTATCGGGGATCCATCACGCATGTAAGTTTCTTCTCTTAATGGCTTGGGGGGGATCTCAGCTGGTTTGTAACGTGGGCCGGGAAGGAACAGTTGCTGTCAGAGCAGACCCTCTCCTGGAGTGCATAGAAATGATCGCAATTTGTTGTTACTTGGAGGGGACATCAGAGCACCCCCTCCTGGCAGACCCATCAGGAGGCATTTCAGAGGACTAGGCAAAGAGGGTGTAAACCCTTGAATTGCCCTGGGGCGGACCGGCGGACCCGGTGGGTAACTGCTCTGGCCTATCAGCTCTGCAGAGCTGAGTTCAGATCCTGGTGGGGCGAGTGGGTTGGTGCCTCCACCGCCTCCTAGCAGAGCAGCCCCACCCAGGTTGCCTCCCCATCTGCACAGGTGGGCCAGCATGAGAGGTGGGGGCTTCGGGGTCCAAGGGCTGCAGGGCAGGGCGGAGGAGCGATCTGTGGCGGAAGAGTACGCCCAAGATCAGGTTCATTCTGTTCACCAAGACTGGTGAAAAGCAGAAGTAAACAGACCTCACCAGTGGTGAAAGGGGCATTGCATTTGAAACTCCCTTCACCCATGCCAGTTGCACTCATGAACCCAGGCTCGGGCAGGGGTTAGCTGGGGTTTTAATCTTGCTGGCGCGCTGTGTAGCAGGCCAAGGAAATGGAAAAGAACAGTAAGCTGGTGGGTGGACCAGAGGAGGGGGGGTGACCAAGCCAGCTAAAGGGAATCCTAGAATCATATCATAGAATCTCAGGGTTGGAAGGGACCTCAGGAGGTCATCTAGTCCAGCCCCCTGCTCACAGCAGGACCAATCCCTCACCCCAGTGGGGTGATGAAGTTGAGGAATCAGTGCAGTAAGTCTCCTTCCACGGCTGTAGCAGGGTGTTCTCTGGGCCCTGCCCGAAGGGCTGTCCTGAGCACAGTAGGAAGGCACTCTGCCTTTAATCATTTATCATCCATCTTCAGAAGAGCAGCTGCCAAGTGGGGGATAGTTCAGCGGCGTGAGTTATTGCTCAGTGCTGAGTGGAAAGCCTAAAAACAATCTGTTTCCCTTGGGGATTTTTATCTGGCCATCATTCAGCTCTTTAAAGCCACTTATAAGCACTGAGATTTTTTTCTGTTTTCTGGGTGGTTTCAAAAAGGGAAGATACACTGCCCTGCCCCTGGAAGAGCTATGGGGGGTGGGAGGGAAAGCGTTGGCTAGTAGGTTCTGCAATAGATCTAAGAGACGTCCGATCCAGGGCATGATCTGACCAAACGCTGTTTCAGAGCCAGCTAGTTAACTGACATTAGAATTCCTGTATTCGTCTTAAAAATAAAGTAGCAGCAGGAAGTGAGGCTGCCCCTTGGGTTTGATTCAATGGTAAAGTAGCTCTTGGAGCAGCTGTCACGTGTTTGCAGTGTGTGTGATGGCTCTACCCTGCAGGCCAAAGAGCTCTGACCTCTCCTCTGAGCAGTGCCCGTGATGCCCCTCGGCACGGCATCCTGCGCAGTCTCCTGACAGGGAAGCGCAGCGCCCCCGATTCTTGTCGCAGCTCCCAGCGCTGTGGCTGATACATGATGTCAGATTACTCACCCAGAAGACAGATCTTGAATAGGGTACACTCTGCTCCCAAGCCGTCTGTCATCGCTCGCTTTCAAACCCCCTGCAAACACGTCCATTGCGGGAAGGAAACTTACCTGGCACTGACTGGGAAAGCCAGTGCTGAGTGTTTCTGTGAGCCTGTGTCAGAGCGAACCATCAGGGCATTGAAACCTGCACATTGACATGTCCCATCCAGTCTCTGCAGCAAGCAGCTTAGTGACTGCTGGTCTGACTGCTTACAAAGAAGCAGAGACCCATTGAACGGAGGGGTTCGGGGTGGGGATGGAGGGGACATCCTGTCCTGACGTATTGGAGCAACCTCCAAACACCACCATGCTGAAGTGCTGACATTTAGAATCAGGTTCCTTATTCACCCCGTACCGCAGTACAGACATGGGGTAGCATTCAGTGTGGCCTGTTCAGATAGCGTGACTGTCGTTTGGATTTTTAGCTTTGAACAGCAGGATGCAAGTCGATTCTGGTTCCCTCCCTTGCACACCCCCCCCCCCCCCCCCCCGTGCATGGATCGCTAGGCTGCTAGGGCACCCGCGATGAGGGATTGTTACCACGCTGACTCCATCCCGTGTGCTCCAGAAGAAAGCAGGCACTAGGATGGCAGCTTGGTAAATCAGGAAAGAGGCCAGCGTATAAACAGAACTTGTCCACACATACACACATGTTGTATAGATAAAGCAATACACGCCTTAGTGTGGACTCAGTTATACCAGTATAAAGAGGCTTTATATCAGTGTAGCTATTACCATACGTGCAGGGGAATAAGTCGTACCAATATAAGGCACATTTATACTGATATAACTGCACCCCAATAAATAATTTACAAGCACCCCTTAAGGCTGAAATTTGTTCCAGTAAGACGCTCATCAAATAATTCCAAGTAAATAAATGAGGTCAAAATCTCAGTCTGTTGACAGATAATTCACAGATAGAAAAAAGGGATAAATTCGCTGCAGCTAGATCCCTGGCTCTGGCCATGGCAGCACTCGTACAAAGCAAATTTCCCCCTTGTGCAGAGAGCCAGCGCAAGGCCTGGGCACCTGAACCCTTTAAGTGGGACTTGAAGGTCGCTGGTGCCAGCTCTCTGCCCCCGGGGTGAATTTCACTTACAGGTGGAGGAGCGGAGGGAGGGAGCTTCCCTGTATTCCTAATTTACATTTCACCCTTATGGCTGTTTGATTGTTTCTTGCATCTCGCTCTGGCTTGAATCATGAAACGAGGCTGGTCAGTTTCCCTCCTGCACCAACTCTTGTGAGCAGCTTGCAAACCCAGAACAACCTTGAATGATGAAAAGGGTGGAAGGAGGATATTCAAGGCTTCCTTGGGGATTTCGACACCTGCTTTCCATTATTTCTGCTGGGAATTGGGTGTCCAAATGCCTTTCCAAATCTCAGGCCTGGGCTGTTTCCATGGATGTTTTGAAGAAAGTGATGGAGAAGGATGAGTTTGCATAAGCAGCTGCTCCCTTCTTTTTATTTAAAAGCAAAGCTACGGACCTGACTCTTTGCTCTGCTCCACCAGTAACCCCGGTTCGAGTCTATAAAGCTGGTGTGATGGAATGACAAATGGTCCGGCATTTTGGGCCCAGACTGCTTGATTGCATGGCCCTTTTGAACGTCAACATTTCTGTGACCAGTTGTGCCCCGTGATATTAGTCAGAGAAAATAATTTGCAATGACAGTAGTCCCAAGGGAAAGAAAAAGACTTAAGTCGTGTTGGCCATGACTAAGACGTCCCCAGGGAAGGCAGAGCTGTAAGTGTGTCTGTCCCTTCGATCCAGTGGGATGGAAAGCAACCAGATAGTTGACTTTGAAAAGCGCAGTGCGGACGGAGCGGGCAGCGTGTTTTGGTGTTTCCATTCCTGCTTTGCCCAATGGTGGAGGAGCCTGAGCTGCTCTGTAATTGTATGTAATGAAAGCCAGGCTCGCTCCGTCTCTTTACACCCGTTGAATGCAAGGCCTGTCATCTCTGCCTGGCACTCGCCCCTGTCTCTTCCCAGCAACTTTACACAGATCACGTACCTTTTACCGCTCAGCAATAGTGTCCTTATCAATAATTAAGCTGCAGATTTCTCGCTATTGGCCCTGACAGGAAGCAGAGTTCAGCTGTGCTCCCTCTTTTGCTCTGCCTCCCCTTTGGAGCAGTGTGTTCCTGTGGGGATGAGAGCTTTCTTCCTTGATTGCTTGTGGCACTGTTAAATATGGATATTGGTGGCTTTCCAAGGGCACCCCAGCTGAAGTGCTGTATAAAGGAACCATTACCAGACTAATCGGAGAAGACAGCCCCGGCAGAGCAGAGAAGGTGAGAGAGGATGCCTTGCCCAAAGGACATGTCATCTACGAAGGGAAGAAGGGCCATGTGCTCTCCTATGATGGTAAGCTGGAATCCTCTCTGGGGTTTTTTGGGGGGCGGGGGAGAGCATCAGGTTCATGCACTAATGTTTGGGAGCTAGAATGTTTGTTTGGGAAAACATTGCAAAGCGTATCTTGCCTGTATCCTGTTTCTAGTTCCAGAGTAATTTTCTCCCTGTTCCTGATTTTTGAGGTCTTATCCAAGGGCCAGATTTTCTTCTTTGATGCACACAGCAGATCTGGCCTGTGGCACGCTGCTTGATTCAGCAGGGAGAGCCTCTGGTGTCAGTAGGAGAGCCCCACGTGTACGGAGGGCAGCACATTTAGACTGTAAGCTCTCTGGAATCTCATCCAATTCTACATTAGAGCCTTGCACAATGGGGCCCTGATCTCGGTTGGGGCCACCGAGGGACTGCTGTGTATCAGTGATCACACTGGTGCGCTTGCAGTTGGCTTAGTGGATCTGAGGGGAGAGCATCTGCAGGACGCCGCTCTCCTTGCGCAGAAGGTAACTTCTCTCCTTCTTCCCGCTGGGTCGAATGAAACCATGTTGTGGGTTGCTTAATGCCCTCAGCCTGCGCACGCCAGTCCTGGGATAGAGGGCAGCCTGCCCACCAGTGGGTATGAAACTGCACTTTCGGGGGAGTCTCTGAAGGCGTCAGACTCTAGGGCTTAAGTTCCCGTGTGCCCACATGAGGCCATTGCACCTCTGAAGGCCCCTAAGGTGAACATTCCCTTAGATGTGGAAAGCAGAAAAAGCAGGGCCCGTCCTGGCCTAGGGGAAATCTCTCCCACTGAGGGTCACCCCCCTCCAGGGCAAGGTGACAGTGTTGAAAGTCCTGTGGCCCAATGTCACGGCCTCCCCGCGCACTGCACCTTGCACTGAGCTGACATTGCCATGGGAGCATGCAGCGGCAGGGCTGTACAGCGTTGCCAGCCCTGCAGTAAATGGGGACCCTTCGGTTGCCCTTCCAGCTGGATTTGCAGGTGTCAGGTCAGACCCATGGGAGCTGCGGCCTTTCCATGAAACTTGGGGTCTGTGGCAAACTCCATCATGCCCCTGGCTCCCCATGTCGAGCAGAGAATGCTTTAAGGGGGATGCCAGGCAGCTGGGGTCTGAGCAAAGGGGCATCTCTTATCATGTCCTAACTCTACCTTCAGACCCTGCCCGCTCCCCTCCCGCCACCCTGATTTTGACCACCAGAGTCCTGCCTAGTGGTTAGAGCACAGGGCTGGGAGTCAGGACTCTGGGTTCCATCCTCCACTTTGATCCTGACCTGCCGTGGCATTTCAGGTAACTCTCACAGGGCCAAAGGGCAGGCAGGTGTGTGGAGCCTCTAGCTCTGCCCCTAATACAGGAAGCAGCTGTAGTTTGGCTGATTGCCATCTGGATGAGTCAGGCCAGAGGGGCAGTTAGGTGCTGGCTCCTGCCCAGCCCTGGGAGGTTGCACCTGGGGAACAGGTGTCGTTGGGAGGACCCAGCAAACACACATCCCACCACACAGCTGAAGGATTGGCTGGAGTATAAGGTCTCCCACTTGGGCACTAAACAACACCCCCTTCCAATGTAGGGCTGCCCTGTAGCCGCCTTCACTAGACCCTTAACATGGAGCGTCAGTTTCCCCCGCTGTACAGTGAGGATAATGCCCATTTCCCAGGGTGCTGTGAGCCTGGTGCAGTTAAGGATAATGTTCATGTACTGCTTGGAGCTCCTCAGCTGGGATCCCTTAGTATTCTCCCCTGTTCTGAAGCCAGGGGAATGGCAACCTCTTACTCCCAGGTTGTGCTTAGCACCGGCGACTAGGTTGCTGCTGCTTAACACTGACGTGGCCAAACTGCAGCACGTCTGGGCCTTGCACCCAGGCTCAGCTCAGCGTGGCAATGCGATGCAGCTGTGCTGATGCCAGGGATGTTTGGCAGTGGTTTTTATGTCTACGCTGCAGGGCGGCCCCTTTGTGATCCTCATGCCGTGCATAAGAAGCCACAGGGCTCCTCGTCAGCCCACGGAAACCTTGCTGCTAAATGGCAGTCAGAATCGCTGGTGTTGAGTCAGCGTGTTCGATGAGCCCCAGCTGAACGCAAGGCGGAGGTCTAGTGGGGCCCTGTGCACTTGGAATGGAATGAGATGCACTCCCTGTCCCCCAGGGCATCCATGTCGGAATGGATGGAGCTGTATTCCCCTTCTCCCAGCGCTTCCATCTTGTCCCCTTTCCCCCTGTTGCTTCCTTTGACTTCCCCAAGTGCTCCATCTCTTGCACCGTGGGGTTCTTTCATAGACGCACACAGGCACCTGCACCAGAGACAGCCGCGATGGACCCGTTCCTTGGTGGCCCCCTCCTCCTCGTTGTTGTTAAACCCAGCCCCCACCCACCTACTGTGAATACCCTGCCTGACTTTTCCACTGCCACTTAGAAGTGCCTTCCGCTTTCCCCTGACCCTTTCCCGGCAGTGCTGTGACCCCGAGCATGGGAGCCTCGCTTCTGAGACGTGACTCTGTCGGTAAACTACGCCGGGGCAACTCCCAAGCTGGCATCGGTGTCCAGGCTGAGAAGAATGCCTGAAAGGAGCCGTCCGTGCGCCTGGTGGGAAGTCCAGCCTCTTGTTCGACTAATCTCCGGGGTGTTACAGCAACACAGGCAGGGAGGCTCTTCCCCTCCCTTAAAATATAAGATCGTCTTCATGGTGTCAAGAAACGCAACATTTCCAACCCGCACCCCTGTGACAGGTGTGCCAATCCCACGCTGGCGAAGCAAGGGTTAAAGAGCAGTTTAGAGCCCAAGAGGCCACGGCCCTTCGCCTTAGCTGGCATGCCCCCAGTGGAGGGAGCATTCTGAAGGGAGCAGCTCAGTTCAGTCTGGGCTGACCCAGCAGAGCACTCGTGGACAGCAGCCTCCTGCCGCCTCCTAGCTGCACCGCGGGAAGCCAGTCGTTCATGGGAACCGAAGGGGGCAACTCACTGTTACCGGCCGAGGAACTGCTGGAGACAGAGCGGAAGGGACGCAAGAGGGACCCCATGTCCAACCCTGGAGACAACACCAGAGGGACTGGGATGAGGGTAGGCAGCAACCTAGGGAACATGCTTGGGGGTATTTGGACCTGAGCCCTGTGCCAGGGTACCCTGTTTTGAAGGGCCCTGGGTTGGAACTAGGTGGAGTAGGGTGGGCCCAGCTATTCCTCCCCACGCTCACGGCTCGGTGACACTGCCTCTGATACCCCCGCTGTAAAGCGGCCCCTTGGTCTCTCACCAGTGGACAACATTCCCCTGGGCTTTGAACTCTTGCCAGTAGGCATTCCATGCCAGAGTATCGCCATTAGATGATACTGCCAGCCCGGGGCATCTACCCAACCCCCAACAACCCTGCATAGGTCACAGCACTTCTTTGTTGAGTGCAGAGGTGCTCTCTGTGTTAACTCAGTAACCAGCTATTATCTCCTTCCCCAAGTCTGCGCATTGGATGGCCCTAAAATCAGCTGACAGTTTGCTCAGAAGCTCAGTTTGCTTCCATGAGCGATGAGCAGAGGTTTGTTTCCAGTGAAGCTTATGAGCGACTCCTCCATACAAGCCTTTCATTGCCCACTGCTCTTCCCCAAGCTTTTGGGGCCGGGCACGTGCAGTCCAGCAGCCGTTCTGAGAGATGTCCTTGCCCCATTGAGTCTGGAAGCAGAGGATGCCGTTTTATAGAGACTGCCACCCTTGGCCTCTTGGATCCCAGGAGGCTTGGTAACCTGGCCCAATGCGAAGCAGGAGCATTTTGGTGCCTGGCCAGAACGCGCACGAGGAGCATGAGTGACTGTCTTACAGGGCTGCATTGCTTCTGCTCTGAGTGTAAGGCAGAGATGACTAAGGACCAGATCCTAATCTCGGATATACCCGCCCGTCTCGCTGTCTATCTTTCAGATCTGCTGCTGTGTCACACCCCCACAGCTCACATCCCTCTCCAGAGAGCAACGGCCTTCGGTGCTCATCTTTCTCTTGCCACTGTGGCCTGCCTGACAACAAAATGAAGCCAAGAGGTGGGGTGGGGGAGGCGCTTTGGCTACCAGTGGGAAGATTTAGTGTTAGAGCACAGGGCTGGGAACACTTGCCATGTTCTCGGACTGAGGAAGGAGCCACCAGAGAGAATGTGCTGGGGTTGGCTCTTTCTCTGCCACTCATCGCTGCCATGGGGAGCCGCTGCCCCTCCCTCCTGCCCCCAGGTGAGGGTTCCTTTATGTGGGCTGCTGGTGGGGCTTGTAGGGAGGGATGGGGCGTTGTTGCAGGGGGGTGTCTGAGTGGGTCTCTCTGTGTTGGAAGCAGAAACAGGAGGGGAGAGTCTGAAAAGACAGGCTACAGTCTTGGCCCACAAGCTGTAACTCAGTTCCATTCCAGAGCTGGTCGCTTGGTTTTCTGTGGTACACTTGCGGGGCGGGGGGGGTGGGGGGGTGCTGGCGTGTCCACTGACGGAGCAGGGCTCTCCAGTCACTCAAGCTGTTGGAGGAAAAGAGCACAGGCTCGGGATGGGCCTGCTTGGGGTCAGCACCCCCCTGTCAGGGGCAGCTTTTCTGCCAGGGTCAGCACTCACCCGCCCCCACTCTGATGCTGATAGTCAGATTTCCAGGCACTTTGCACGCAACTTACAGATGTGTGGATCAGAATGCAAAAACATAGCCTGCCCCACTGGGATTTAGTTCCCATACCTTCCAGAGCTCCCTTGGCTTCACCGCGAACAGCGGGACCATTGCATGACAGGCACGGAGCCCTGGGCCTACTGCAAAAGGGTTAAAATCCTACCATAACGGACAGCTCATGCATTTAGGCTCGGAGCCACCCCTGTGACACAGTCTTGTGTTGCAGTGACCTTCCTGTGCTGGGTTTGAGGAGCATTTTCTGCAGTGCCCACCGGGCACCGCATGCAGAGCAAATCTTCATTCCTCTCCCTTTCGGTTGTTAACTTTGCCCCAGCTGGGCTTGGTGTAGCCTCAAGGGTAGCTGGCAGAATCAGTACCAGAAAACCACACCAGGAATTGTTTCCAAGCTGTCTTCGCAAGAAGCAACTGGTTCTCTTTAGCCAGCACTCTGGATCAAATAGTTGATCTTAAAAATCACGCCGCGGTGGGAGAAAAGCCAGAGCTCCTCTCCCAGGCCAAATTCTGGTTTAAAGAATAAACAACTCCAATCCTTGCATTAGCTGCCCGAGCTGTTAATCGGACACGGGGGGATTACCAAATGGAGAGAATGAACCACAAATAATGGATGTGAATCAAATTCCATATAGTTCACGCTCCATGTGCTCGCCTCCCACCGAACCCCAGGGCTGCTGGGCCTGCTTGTGCATGGACTTCATGTGACGCTACATTTATAAGGATAATGACGATACTTCTTACCCCTCAGAGCGTTCATTCAAACACCCAACCCGTGGAGGCTGCATGTTCTAGTGGCTGGGGCCCTGAACTTGGATTCATGAGACCTGGATTCTATTCCCAGACCTGCTGCATGACCTTGAACAAGTCACAGAATCACTCTGTGCCTCAGTTTCCCACCCCACCATCCATCTGTGTGGCTTGACAGCCATTCAGGGCAGGGATTGTCCCATGCTCTGAGGGTGAGACCTTGATTTCGGCTGGAGCCTCTTGGCGCTACCATAATACAAACAACAATAATAAGAACATGGGGAAGGGAGGTTCACATCATTATCTACGGGGCAATGGAGCTGACTGATTCACCCAAGGCCACAGCGGGAGTGAGAACTGAAATGAACCTCCAGGAGTTTTCACAGTTTTGATCCCATGCGCAGACCTGGAACATAAACTGTAGCAAGCAGTCCTGCATTGTCAAAGAGAGAGGTTCCATATATAATCCAATAGGTCTTGCCTATCTCTGATTCTGCATGAAAATCTATTTAAGGTGAGAAGAGGAGCTAGGGTTTGAGGCTTAATTTAATTCGCTTTTGTACTTTCTCCACCAGTCTCTCTTTGTGCATTAGATTTTTAGGCCACCTCTCCCTCTACCTGTACATAAGAATAGTCAGTAACAATTGAGTAAGAGGGGCCCTAGGCAGAGTAACTGGATTTGTGTATCTGGTTGATTTTCCTCTCCTCTCTGGACCTGCAAGACAAGATGATTTGATCCCTAATATCCTGATCATCTCCTTTCCCCTAGATACTTCTGGGATGGTTTCAAATGCAGTAGCGAATGAGTTAAAAAAATTAAATTAAATTAAATCGTTAGTGATTATGAGTTCTGGCAAGCAGGGGGGAAAAACTGCAAGTTCTGTAGTGCCATGAGGGTACTTACAAATAAAAGGGCTCTAATGAGACAAAATCCTGTAGCGTATGCGAGATGAATTGTGCTAGATTGGTTATTCTCATTCTGCATGTGATTGCTAATGGTTTCTGTGAGCAAGGGACATGTTTTCTGAGCAATTTTCTTTCTTTTTAATCTCTCTATTCCCTCCCCCCCCCCCCCAAACACATGAAACAAAGAGAACAGGGGATGGCGTTTCTTTTGCAGAAGAGCTATTTAGAACAGATGTTCCTTGATAACAGGATGCAGCAACATTACCCCCTTCATGTGTCTCAAGGTGCCTGGCTGTTTCTAGACATCAGCTGCTGAGTTTTCACGTTGAATGAGTCTGAAGCCAAGAGGGAGACAGAGATTCACTTTCTGTTTCCCAGAATCTTTCCCCCAAGCCCTTTTCGGTTTGATTGTATGGTGACTGCAGAAACTGGTAGTGGGGGTTGTATCGTAATAATCCCGTTTTATTCATTACTAGCATCACAGAAGAGAACTTTTGTTCCCAAACTCTCGGGGAACAAACAAATGTTTTGAACTTCTCCGGTGTTTTCTATAACTGTGTAACCCTAGATATGGTATATGTGAAAGAAGAGGATCAGGACACCAGCATTCCTTGGCAGGATAGACTAGTCCAGGGATAACAGGCAACGAGTTGATCTTGTGCGAGCCAATTGCGGAGCTTGGAGCTTGTTACATAAACCTTGGGCTTTCAGCTGTGTCATAAACTGCCTTGTAAATTTCATGGGGCGGGCTGCATTATGCAGGGAATAAGAATGTGGCAGCAGGATGGATTTGCTGGTGTTAAATCCAATGGTGATTTTTTTTTTCAGGCTGTAGAACAGACTTCCGAGGGAAAAGGGGAGAGCCCCATCACTTGGAAATATAGAATATAGGTGCAACAGAGCTGTAGCAGGCAGTACTGCCTTGGCAGAGAGATGGGTTTAATAGCACAGTAGGTCTTGCCTATCTTGAATTTCCATAGTTCTGCATGAAAATCTATTTTAGATTGGAGGAGGAACTAGTAGTTGAGGCTTAATTTAGTTCTGTGGCTTGATACTGTACTTTATCCACCAGCCACTATTGTGCTGAATTGGATTTTTCACATCCTCCTTTGTTTTTGTGTGGTTTGTCCATCTCTTCGTTCTGATTAGAATAATGTGAATGTTCTTTATGCTAGGTTTGATGTTAAAGATTTTTCTGCTTTACTTCTTCCTCTTTGTCTGCTTTTATCATCTGGGGAATGTCTCAAAGTGTCTGTTAGGCAGACTGGACAAGATCACAAACAGTAGGTGTATTCAGGAAACAGCGCCACTGGGCTAATTTCAGTGGGAGTTCCAGCTGCTTGGAGCTTCAGAGCTGAATTTGCTCCATAATGTCTCGCAGGCTGTGTCTGGATAGTGGAAAAGACGTATGCTCTTGCCCAAACATGAGGCCATGGAATTTGGAATCCGAGGCGGGCAGGGTGGAGAGAGAGAGGCTGAATTTCCTGGAACCCAGCAGCATGGTGTAATGCCGACAAAGCCTGCTGAGTGCAAGCTGAATTGCAGGACTCAATCCTGTGGGAGTGAGCCTTTAGTGGACATGCGAATGACAGTAAACAACCTCGCTCGCTCACTCCCCCTTCTTCATGCTGCTTTTGTTTCATCATCTCCTTTTATTTCCTAGGTGGAGTCGGTGCTTCCCAGTGCCCCAAGGAGGACAGCAGAAGTGCTGGCGCTTCTCATGAGACCGCTGGTACCAAACGGACCTACGATATGATGGAGGGGAGGATCAGCCGGGGTTTATCGGCTCGCGATTTGTCATCCACTAGCATTGAAGGTTGGTTTGGGGAAACCTTTCAGTCGTGCCGTGTCAGGAGTCAAACTCTGGGGCAGAAAGTGTGCAGCATCTTTCGCATTCTGAGAACTCTCCCCGTCTGCCGACAGCAGCCCTTCTGTTTCAGGAGTGGCAGCAGCCTGTTTTAGAGGAGATGCAGGTGGCTATGCGCTCCCCCGCAGCACCTTCTGGCTCATGTTTTCCTTCATCTAAAATAAGACATCCAGACCAAAAGTACACGTTTTGCTGCTTGCTTGCGTGTGTGTATGTGTGTGTGAGAGAGAGTGACAGCCATCTCTCTCTTCTGGATCTATCAATACAGTGAGAACTTACAGGCCTTCCCAGGAAAATGAGTCTTAATTCATCCGTCCTCCTCAACACCAGTGCTTTGTGCTCTGCACAGAAATGGCCAAATTGTTCTAAACTAGAGGTACAGGCTGCAATTTTCAGTGGTTGACAGGCACATAGCTCCCATTGAAGGTCACAACTGTAACTGTTGAAGGGACTTGAGCAGATAATTCTAGCTGCAAAAGGTTTTGCTTAAAATAAACCCTAAAAAAGGTTTTACAAATCCTAACACTAACATTTAGTAGAAATTTTTTCTGGCCCCATTACCAAGAGAACCCAGCATCAGAGCCAGCTAACTCTGCACATATAAGATCGTAAGCTCTTTGGGACAGGGCCCGTCTTTTTGTTGTGTGTTTGTACAGTGCCTAGCACAATGGGTTACTGGTCCATGGTTGAGGCTCCTAGGCCGTACTGTAATAAAATAATAAATAACCATAATAATAGTGACTATGCATGTGAAACCTCTGATCTCATTGGGGCTCCTTACAAGTGGTACAGTGTTTGTTGGATTGGGATCCGAGTATCTAGTTTATCTGTAGAGCTTATATATTTTAATAGTGGCATCTTCATTCTCCCTAGACCCACGTGGAACTAAAAGCAGGGAAAAGTTACACAGAAATGTTGCGGGAGAAGGGGCAAAGTGGGTTTCTGATTTATAAAGCAGGAAGGGATGCGGTTTTGAAGTTACAATTCTCTAATTGCTATCTAATGGGCAGATGAATCATATTTTTCTTGGAGGTGTTGGCATCTATCCATACGCTTTGGGTGTTACTGACTTACACGCGTCTCAGGAAAAACTTTCAGGGAAGATGATCATTCTGGACCTGCAAATGCTTTTTTAACCCAAAACCTTCCCTTGCAGGGTTTTGAATCCAAACAGGACAGCAATAGTAGGAAACCAAGAAAGTGAAACTGACCAGTCTGGCCTTTTGGTCCCCCAAGTACAAGAAGTAAACAAGTAGTTCAAAAGGAGAAAAGTAAACTAGCTATTTAGAAAGCATTGTTGTATTAATCCCAGGTGGTGCTATTACTGGAGAAAACTTTTAAAAATTAGGTGATTTCTCTCTTGTCAGTGTCCCTTTAAAGTATAATGAAAATGTCAGCAGTCTTGCTACTTTCTGACTGTTCTCTTTGGCCTATTCTAGGTCTAATGGGTCGAGCGATCCCACCCGACAGACACAGTCCCCATAACTTAAAGGAACAGCATCATATTCGGGGCTCAATTACACAAGGTAATACTGGCAAGTATCCACATCAGGAAGTATATATGCGGGAGGGTAGGCCATGATTTGTGACTTTTCCTCATGTGCAGCTCAGCACTATCAATTAACTCTGGATGCAATTAGCGCGGAAGGAACTAAGTACTGAGTTGTCCCACTGGTTCTGCAGTCACATTGCAGACCTAGACAGCAACTGGAGAAGCAGAGAGTCCTAGTGGGTAGAGCACTGGACAGGGACTCAGGAGACTTGAGGTCGACTTCCAGCTTTGCCACTGGCCTGCTGAGCGACCATGGGCAAGTTACTTCCCTGCTCTGGGCCTCAGTTTCCCCATTTTAAAATGGGGATAATGATCCTGACCTCCTTTGTCAAGTGTTTTGAGATCTAATGATGCAGAGGGATAGGCAAGAGCTAGGTATTCATCATCATCATCATATCTGCTGCATGGCGAGGGTGAGATTTTCAGAAGTGAGCCTATGACATTGGCCTCACTCTGCTCTCGTTTAAGTCACTGGTAAAATTCCCATTGGGGAGCTCACTGAGAGCAGAGCTGAGCCAACGCAGAGCGTTTCTGAAAAATCCCACTCTTGGTCTTTAAGACCCCATACAGCAAGGCAGTTGGGGCTTTGCAGAATCAGTTGGGTTGCCCAGGCTTTGTAGTGGCTTTGCATATGAACTCCATCAAACCCCCATGGCCCACAGCCTGTATAGGGGCCGTAAACATCATTCAGTTTGCATGACCCTGCTTCTTTGGAGAATCACGCTGGTGCATTACCTTCTTGGGGGGGCTGCAGGAATCCCGCGATCCTATGTGGAGGGCCACGAGGACTACCTCAGAAGAGAAGCCAAACAGCTCAAGAGGGAAAACACTCCCCCAAGGGACTTGTCCGACACCTACAAAGTCAGGCCTCACGAGGGCCTCGCTCCCTTGAAAATGAAAGCAGCTCACGAAGGCCTCGTTGCCACCGTGAAGGAAGCGGGAAGATCGATCCACGAGATTCCCAGGGAAGAGTTAAGGCACACGCCTGACATCCCAGTGGCAGCAAGGCCTCTGAAGGAAGGATCTATCACACAGGTGCGTTCCGTGGGGGGGGGCAGGTAACTTTGCGTGAGGTAAAGGGGATCAATACGGCTCCAGGTGGATGATGGCACCCAAGCACTGGCGGACTGGGCCGAAGAGAGGCCTCCATGGCGGTGTCTACCGTAGAACTTTGCCCCCTATTTTGAAATATGTTAAAGTCTGGCACATACTTGGCCCTCTTTCCCCAGAGGGGCCCAGTGCACACCCAGGGTGTCACAGAGCTTGAAAAGATCTCCAGGGTGCTGCATGTCCTGCCCCTTCGTGGGTGACCTGTCAGAGCAATTCTGTGTGGGATAGGAATTCTGTCCAGAGGATATTTTAAGTCCTAGCAAACACTGCAAGTGATTCTTTCACCTATTGCCCGACTGAATCATTTAGTACCTGGGGTATGAGTGAAACCTCAGAACTAAGGTGGTCTTATTACTTGTGTAGACTCCTGGCAAACTTAATTAGTTAAACTAAGGGTCTGATCTGCACAGCAAAGCTGCCTGGGTTACTGCCCCGGGCTAGCTTGAACCCAGCTGGTACAGGTAACAGTTGCAGTGAAGACAGTACAGTGCAGATAATAGAAGCCCAACACAGACCCTGATACGCACTTGGCTCACTAGCCTTGTGTGATGCCCACGCTGCGCCGTCTTGGCTGCTATTGTTAGCCACGCTAGCTAGAATCCAGATCCCTCAGCTAGGCTAGCTCGTTGTAGAGACGGGAAAAAGTGGAGAGGGTTGTGCTTTTGCAAAAATGTCATTGGTCAAGTTTTTGTTCTGTAAAACCAGGGGCCTTCAGATGCAGGTTCTGTCTACACGACACCCCCTTAATCTCCTCCTTCCTCTTCCTCCCCTCCCCCCACCATGAAATATTGGGGTGGTGGGATGAGATGAATGATGCCAGTTTTGGCCCCTCTCTAATGAAGAGTGCCCCTTTCTAACCACTTTTTTGAGACACCCACCCACCACATGAAAACTTCTTGGGTCTGTTGTGTTCTCAGTTACATGGGTGTAAACCCAAAGTGAACTCACTGAAGTCAGTTGGAGTGACTCTGGTTTACATAGGTGTCACTAAGAGCAGGGTCTGTCACCTCCAGCAGGGCCGGCTTTAGGAACTGAGGAACAAGTGCTTGGGGCACGTTTCGTGGCTTGGACTCTCACCATACATGGAGCGTTTCGATAGCAGCCATTTAGAATATTCATGACTGTGGATTGTATCTTATTTCTGTGGGGGGTGTGGGTGAAGCGCAGTGGATATAGACACTCATTGATGGTGATTCATCTTCCTGTTGTCACAATGGGGAATGTGCATGTACATGCCATGTTCTGTTGGGCTGTAGCTCCTGGAGATGTTGAGTCCCATGGGAATAGGAGTCTCCGCTCACCCATACGCGTTCCAGTGGAATAGCATTACCTCCTAGTTCTGAGTCTCACCGGTGCAGTTCTGTGTACAGGGTTAGTGCTATTTAGAGAACACAAATCAACACACTGTTGATTTTCAGTGGGACTTTTGTTTCCAAGTCACTTCGGTGCTTTGGAATATCCCACCCTGGGTCCCAGGCTGAGCACACAGTGTGAGTGACCACCTGAAAGAGCAAATGGTGATCTTCACTGATTCTGCCCCGCTGCGTTCGCTTCCCCACTCTGATGCCCTCTTCGCTGCCTTGTTTCCTCAGGGTACCCCGCTGAAATACGACAACAACTCTTCCTCAGTAAGTGCCAAAAAGCATGATGTCCTGTCGATCATCGGGAGCCCAGGGAGGACTTTTCACTCTGTGCACTCGCTGGACGTCATGCAAGACCCAAGGACTCTGGAAAGAGCATGTTACGAGGAGAGCCTGAAAAGCAGGCCCAGCCCAGTTACAAACTCCGGAGGTTCAATTACCAGGGGAGCCCCTGTGATTGTCCCTGAGCCTGGAAAGCCTCGCCGTAGCCCACTTACCTATGAGGACCACGGGGCGGCGTTCAGTAGCCATCTGCATCGAGGTTCTCCGGTATCCACAAGGGAGTCGACCCCAAGGCAGCCTGAAGGTAACTTTTTCTCCAGGTTTCAGAGTAGCAGCCGTGTTAGTCTGTATCCGCAAAAAGAAAAGGAGTACTTGTGGCACCTTAGAGACTAAGAAATTTGTTTGAGCATAAGCTTTCATGAGCTACAGCTCACTTCATCAGATGCCTTCAGTAGCATCCAATGAAGTGAGCTGTAGCTCACGAAAGCTTATGCTCAAATAAATTTGTTAGTCTCTAAGGTGCCACAAGTACTCTTATTCTCCAGCACACCCTTAATGTGCTGGGGACACTTAGGGCTTTTAGGAAATGCTAAGGTTGGAGCATACAGAACATTGGCCGGGTTCCCACCCTCGCCCCCATTTGCTGTCCCCTCACAAATGCTAGAGGGAAATGTGCAGTAGTTGTTGTGGACCAAATGGTGTGGTGTAAATCTGGACTATCTCTTGGAAGCCAATGGAGACGGTTCCAGATTGACACCAGAATCGCTGAGAATGGGATTTGGCCCTGTGCGAGTCTGAAGGCCGTGCTGCAGAGGAGACGTCTACTCTGTACACAGGCTTTGATTTGGAACGCACGTATTTTAATGGTGTGGGAGAAAACTCATAACATGGAAAATTGGGGGGAGGGGGGATATTTTCTCCCCTCTCTTCTGTGCAAGTCTAGGTGTTTGTCTGCCCAGCTCTGCATTTATACCTCATCCAGCACCATAGCATCTGAGGGCTTTGGCTGTAGCTGGGTATAATCCCTGCTAGCCAGTAGATAGAGACAGTCCCATTGGGTTGTTGTGATCTGACGTCCCTTTGGGAGATGCAAGGGTTTTGCTGCCTCAGAATGGTTGTGTGTTTCCAGCAGGGGGTGCAGTTTCATCTGCACGCGTTGAAATCACTTGGGCCGCTCACCAGCAGCCTGCGAGCAAGACCCCGGCCTGTCAGAGCACTAGGATTGTGCTGCCATAGCTGCTCTCAGAGGCCACATTCAAAAGCCAGCAAGGTTGCTTGGTCAGGCAGAATTTGGCACCGTGCAAATCTAGCAATCCAGAGCACAGACGTAGCCAGAATGACTCGCTGCCTGGCTGATAGGATTGCTCTTCAGTCCAGCAAATGCCTGTTTCCTTTCGTCCTGTTAACTCTTGGTTGCTTGGTGAAACATAAAGACAAGAGCACAAGTGTGTAGAGCGCATTTACTGTAACAGCCAGCATCAGCTCCAGCAACGCTTTCCCCTAGATCCAGCCAGAGCCTTGGGTCCTGAGTCATCAGGCAGAGCTAGATAAATCTCATCCTGACTGCGACTGTGCCAGTGACCCAAACTACGTTTGCAGTTCGGAAAACTGCAGTCTGTGTCCAAGAGCGTTAGTGCAGTCCCTGCCGCCTCGTGCTTCCTCTGAGGGTCGAACGAGAGACGGATGACCAAAGAGAGCCATGGTGACCTTGCCTTGATCTTAATAGAGAAGAAGAATTTTTGAAAATCCACCCCACCCAACAACCAATAGAACCAGGGCAAACCAATAACCACTGTCAGGGTTCCCTCCCCACTCTGAACTCTAGGGTACAGATGTGGGGACCCACATGAAAGAACCCTTAAGCTTATTTCTACCAGCTTAGGTTAAAACTTCCCCAAGGCACAAATTCTTTGCCCATGGACGGTATTCTGCCACCACCAAGTGATTTAACAAAGAATCAGGGAAAGGACCACTTGGAGTTCCTATTCCCCCAAAATATCCCCCCAAGCCCTTACACCCCCTTTCCTGGGGAGGCTTGAGAATAATATCCTAACCAATTGGTTACAAAGTGATCACAGACCCAAACCCCTGGGTCTTAGGACAATAGAGAAATCAGTCAGGTTCTTAAAAGAAGGATTTTATTTTTAAAAAAAGGTAAAAATCACCTCTGTAAAATCAGGATGGAAAATAACTTCACAGGGTAACAAAAGATTCAAAAACACAACAGAACTTCCTCTAGGCTTAGTTTCAAAGTTACAAAAAACAGGAATAAACCTCCCTCCAGCAAAGGAAAAATTCACAAGCAGAACAAAAGATAATCTAACACGCCTTGCCTGGCTTTTACTTACAATTTTTGTAATATGAGAGACTTATAGGATGGTTTCTAGGAGAAGGAGTTTTCTGACCTGATGCTTCTCTACTTCCCAAGAGAACACACCAAAACAAAGCCTCTCCCCAAGATTTGAAAGTATCTTCTTTCCCTATTGGTCCTTTTGGTCAGGTGCCAACCAGGTTATTTGAGCTTCTTAACCCCTTACAGGTAAGGAGGCATTCTAGGCTACCCTTAGCTGTATGGTTATGACAGCCACCCCACTCAACAACCAATAGACCCAGGGCAAACCAATAGCCACCACAACCAATAGACCCAGGGCAAACTAATAGCCACCACAGCCAATAGACCCAGGCCAAACCAATAACCAGTAGCCACCCCACCCAACAACCAACAGAACCAGGCCAAACCAATAACCAAAAGCCACCCCACCCAACAACCAGTAGAATCAAGCAAACCAATAGCCAACCAACAACCAATAGAACCAAGGCAAAAGGTCCCCTTGATCTCACCCTGCTCTCCCAACACTATTACCAAAAATAACAACCCTTCCCCAAACGCACAGGGGGTGGAAAAAGGAGCCTGGTTGGCCCAAGAAGAGAAGGCCATGTTCCACCCCTTATGCTCTTCCTCTTGAGAGCCACATGTGGGGTCCCAGGGACAGAGTGTACTTAGACTGTTGTCACCTTTCAAAAGGGACTGCTGAGTTTAAAGTGTTCACCATGAGAAACCTTAAAGGGGCCTGACTTTGTAGAGATCAAGCCCATGTTGGGCACCCAAGATCACTAGTCTCTTTTGAAAACGTAAGCCAAAGTGTTCATCCAATGGGATTTCCCTCTGACGGACACATGAACATGGGAAATCAGTCGTTCCCTCCTTGCTGAAAACCCATGCCCTAGCTTCAGCATTGCCAAGCAATGCGAGCCCCATGCGTGCTTGCTGTTCTCTAGCAAGCTACAAGTCACACAGTTGTAGGTGGGGGACACTTCTCTGTCTGCCTGTCTGTGTGATCAGTCTAGTCATAGGGCCTTCACCACCACAGGCCCTCGAGACTGATCATTTGCCAAAGCAGAACAAGATGCCTCATTTCAGAAAAAGGCCCTTTGGCTGGCTGGCTTCTCTGTGATTCGTACGTTTGGCCAATATGCAGCACTGGTGTTGGGGAGGCTACATGCAGAGGGGCTGGAGGTTTCCCAAGAAAGAGTTGAATATTTCTATTAAATTCCAGCAGAAAGAGGCGTCATTTTGTGTGTCTGTAGCTGACAGGGTTCCTGCGTGAACAGGAAGGACACTATAGGGGCTCTGCAAGGGTAAATCATAGCATCATTCTTCTGGGTTGGAAGGAGCTGTTCTGGGTCACTTAGTGCATCCCTCTGCAACCCTGGCAGGTTTGATGTACAGGGCCCTGCCAAGTAGCTGAGATTTTGTTAAAACCGAGGGAATGACGATACAAACCTGAAACGTTTCCATGGTTATTTTTGCGTCAATGAAAACAGTTTTGTAAGGGGAATTAACCAGTCCCTGCAGGGCTGGAAACCCAAACGTAACTGAACAGGGCTAGCGCATAAGAATGAGACAGTGAAATTGAGCAGCTTAGCTTTGTTGTCCGAACTGGAGCTGGTTGAGTCATCCCTAAAGAATCCTCGATTTGTGGAATTTCGGTTCGTTGCCTGTCTGCAAACGGATCACAGCTTTTCTTGCATTTATTTGTTGTTGGGAAATGACACGCTGGCTCACGTCTCTGAATAGTTCAGGGTCTGTGGCTTGTTTGTGAGTGGTTTGTTGTAAGAATGTGACATTCAAGCTGTTTTGATTGGACCCTGGGCTCACATGGTATGTTTCCCTCCCCAGAGCGGATGAGCTGAGCGTAACTCTTAAAATCAGGGCTTGCTGTTACTAATTAGCTAGCCTGGAGATATCCACTCTGTACAGAGGGTGAGCACGAGACCCATGTGCCACCAGAGCGCCAGCTCTGAGTTAATAGGGATGCGAAAGAAGCTTGACATTATTCCAGCTGCTTCTCCATGTATTATGAAAGTGTTTACAGCTCCTGGTGAGCGCAGGAGGAGAGCTGCTGTCAGAACCATCTGGGCCCTGTTTCATCATGTTTATTTTGAGTTTCCAGGGTCACTTTTTTTCTCTCTGGTAACATTAACCTCTCTGCTGCCAGCAGAGCACTCAGAAAGAGCTGCTGCCATCCACTCAGATGGGTCAAGTTTGTTGGACTGCATCAGGAGAGCATGTTTGTCAGATGTCCCTGGCCCGTTGCTGAGGCTAAGTGAAGATCTTTGTGAGGGCAAATGTGAGATCCATTCAGGGAAAAACTGGCTTTCGTTTAGGAGCCAAATCAGGGAACTGGCAGGGCAAGATTCTGGAGAGCTTTGTGCAGAAGTGGGAGAAGATAAGACCCTGCAGGCTGGAGGGTCAGTTGCATTGAGAAGATTTGCTTTTGTGGTTGTCTCTGAAATGTTTCTCATGGGTATGTCCTTAGAGTGGCTGAGCCCAGGCCTGGGAGCCAGAAACTCTTCAACTCGAATCTTGGCTCTGGCGCTGATCTTGGGCAAGCCCCCCCCCACCATCTCCCCTCCGCTCTTCCCCTAGCTGTAATAACAGGAATGCTGATTTACTTTCCTGTCGTGGATGCTGGGGATTAATCACTGTTCCTAGAGTGTTTTGAATGCGAACAGGCAAATACCTCACTGCCGTCAATGAGGGTAACTCCATCGATGTCAGGGGAAGATGACTCCCCTTTTCGTTAAAGCCATTGGAGTCTCACCCCCTTATCCCAAGGGTGAATTTAGCCCCAAAAGCGTTACCCAGGGGGAGCGTCTCATTCTCTTTATAGAAGTAACAGCCTTTGCTCTCACCAATATTGCCAAGGAGATCTGCTCTGACTTGTTATCTCTTGTGCCTGTCCTGCGTTGGGCCCAGCAATTCGAAAGGCAAAACGAAAGGGTGGGGTTTTGACTTAGGAACACACTTGCCATGGGCAGAACGGGAGAGCCAAACTCTTAAAATCAGGTGCAGCTGCTTTCAGTGGGACCCTCGTCATCCTCCCTCATCACAGAGGCGCTTTCAGAAATCGCACCTGTTGTCACATTCCGGATTCTGACCCCAGGTAAACTATGGCAGCTCCCACTGAAGGCAGTGTCAGTCGCCACGGTGACCCTGAGGGCGCAATGAGCCCGGTAGGTTTAAACAGAGAAATCAAAACGCTTCTTTATTTGACAAAGTTCAATGTACGTGCCAGAATCAGTAAGGCAGTTGGGGGCTGTGGGGAGCCCTTCATTTGTAGATGTAACTGTTCAGATCAAGGGCCACATTCTACCTTCGATGCACAGTGCAGTGGGGCCTCAACCTGGCTGAGGCCTCTGGGCACGATCTCAGTTTATAAACAAAATAATAACGATCGGGGAGGAAGGAGGGTTCCCCTTAGCTCAGCGGCAGCTGGGCCTGCCCCTCTGAGAGCGGGGCGTGGCTGCGAGCGTGTTTCAGCACGGACTCTTCTGACTACGTTCTTTTGCTTCTGCAGGGAGCATCACGGCTGGGAAGCCGGCATCCCAGGACAGAAAGATCACCCCCACGACAAGAGACATCACCAATTCCAAGTCTCCTCACGCTACTCTATCGGACCATCACCATCCCATCTCCCCCTATGAACATTTACTCCGGGGAATGAGTGGTGTCGATTTGTACAGAGGACACATTCCATTGGCTTTCGACCCCGCTGCAATTCCCAGGGGAATTCAACTGGAAGCAGGTACTCCTTTATTTGGGGCACTTGGCAGGAGCAGCCCTGGGCAGCTGGGCAAAAAATCTGCCTTGGGTTCCACTGCTATGAAGGTAGCGTAGCTGAGAACAGAACCGGGGGCCTTTCTGTTCTAAGCTGCGTAACAAGTCGCTGGCTGGCTGGTGACGTTCCGTTTCGCAATGAGCTGTGGAAACGGGCTTTTAAAGTAGCGCTGCCTTCACTGCTGAGTAACGTTTTTTTTTAGCTTAAACCGCGTCTCGGATGAGCTCTTCTCTGACTCAGTTCCATCCTTACTCTGACACTGCTCCTCTGCACAGTTGGCAGATGAAGGCCCTGAGACAGCAAAAAGCCAGCTTCCTCCACCCTCGTGCCCACAGGGGCTGATGTCTCTGGTGCGTTGCATAGGCCTCCCCAGCCTGAAGGCCAGACGGGGGGATTCCTGGTGCTCGCTAATTTGGACCTCGTTTGTTCCTAAATTATCCCACGTCCCAGCGGATGCTCTCGAGCGCTAGTTTTCATGAGTCAGGCTCTGCCACCCCCTCGTAGGACCGTACTACATGGAAAACTGACTCATCTCAATCTTCTCTTTTAGCTGCTGCTTACTATTTGCCCAGGCATCTTGCTCCGAGCCCGACGTACCCCCATCTCTACCCTCCATACCTCATCAGAGGGTACCCAGACACTGCCGCCATGGAGAACAGGCAGACCATCATCAACGACTACATCACCTCCCAGCAGATGCACCAGAACGCCGCTGCCACTGCTATGGCTCAGAGGGCGGACATGCTGCGCGGACTTTCGCCCCGAGAACCGTCGCTGGCTCTCAACTATGCTGCAGGTCCTCGAAGTATGAAGCTGTCTGTGGTTTTTAGGTGGCATTTTTTCTTCTTGAAAGGCGTAGGGCTGTCGTTCTGACCCCAGGCCCCTAGCGTAACACCCAGCAGGGCTTCTGTGGTGGAGATCACAACGGCAGTACCCATGCGGCATGGACACTGGTATGCCACATTGGTCCCGGCGCCGGGGGCAGGAGCATCTTTGCTTCGGCCGGTTGAGCGGTTCCTGAGCCATCTGTGCAAAGGCGGTTAGTTGTTGTCAGTCTCCGTAGCCTATTTCTCAAGACTGCTTCGGGGGCAGCCACGTGACCTTGGGCTGGAGTTTGATCAGCTCTTGCAAGTTAAAGAGTGCCGTGCTTGGATGAGAGCCCCTCGGGGTACATCTGCGCAGCCCGTGGCAGTGAGCCTCCGAGTCCGGCCCGACACACTTGGACTTGCGGGGCCTGCTGTCGCGCTCCTAAGAATTGCTGGATAGATGGCGCTTTGAAGCCGTGGCTCAGACTGGAGCCGGGGTGTTGAAGCCAAGCAGTGGGGGTGGGTATCAGAGCCCCGCTGCGGCTGCAAAGCACTCTCAATACAGCTGTTTTTAGAGAACCACTGCAAACCTGAGTCTATCGACCCGTTCAGGGAGGCTCAGTGTTCTGCGGGGAGATGGGATCCAATTCTGGGTGCAGTGCCCCCAGTGTGGAACGAGGGGCTGGGCTGCTGCTTCTGCACCCTCCTCCGGATGAAACCACACTGGCGTCCCAGTCTGTGTGTGACTAGTCAGGATCATTTGTTTGGCTGGGTTTCTTTTCAGGCATGGCATGTCCTAGCCAGATTCAGCCCCCCTAAATCCCCCTCCAAACTGAATACATTGTTGATCTCTACTTCCTGCCCTAAGCAGTTGTGCAGTTGTTGCAGGCTGTTAGAAAGCTGCCACCCCAAAAAGAGACGGACTTTCAGTGGTAGGCAAAGTGATTCCATACACGCAGAGGAAATCACTTTGGGATCCCTTGGGCTGGGAGCTGCTCTATAAGTTGCTTTTGTTCTTTGAGCTCTTTACTGCTAGCAGTTTGCAGGTTTTTATTTCTGTTAGTAATACATGGCTCTGCACTAACCTGTCCCTTGCCCTGCAGTCCTTTAACCATCCCCCAGCAGTGGGGCCAGATTCAGAGTAAATGGCAGGAATTTCAGGTGCCAATGAAACCTTGCAGACTGAAGGAGGTGAGAAACCAAGAGTGTAATATTGAAAGAGAGAGGTACAGTAGAAAGCCTGGGTGTGTTGAACGTGATCTGGGCACGTACCCTGGAAACTAGCTCAGGAAAGCATAGGGTAAGGCGGAAGGATGACTTAGTGAGGGGCCGGATTATGGAGCCCTTCCTCTCCATGGAGAGCACTTGGGGAGCTCCATTGACTTCAGCTGTGCTTGAGTAAGGACTCCACAAGCTGGCCCATGGTATTTGTAAAGCTCTTTCAAGATTAAAAAATGCTACATGAGTGCGAAGTGTGGTTGTTAATAATGAGAGAAGCTTGCTGTGTGGATGTGGGTGTAACATTTGCTTGCATCTTCTCAAACTGTCAGGTAGCCGATCTGTGGCTTTCCAGCTCTTCAGAACATGCTCCAGAGGTCCGTAGCCCTGTAAAATAGCATTTATGCTGTTGCACGGTTGGCTCTTTGAGTCTACGCTGACTGTGGCCATATTCTCACTCAATGCAAATGGATCTCTGCCTTCCCATCGCTGGGCAAAAGTGGCCCATTTGTACTGGTCTTTATAGACAGTATCTCCAATGAACTGTGCTGAACTGGGCCCTTCTAGCACAGTGTAAATCCTGAGAAAAGACCAAGGGGGACTTTCTCATCTCATTGTGCTGAGTAGGCCTCTCCTCACAGCTGACTCTGTTTCCCTCCAGCTAAAATCCCACACGCAGGGAATCTGGGGGTCCCCTCTGACTCCAGAACTAAAATTTATATGTCTCTTATGCTAGTCTCACCTGCAGAACACATCGATCTGAGCTAATGACCTCCGTCAAGTGCCCCCCAAGTGAGAGAATTCTCCATTCAGGCTCTGACTCTGCCCTTTCTCATACCCTGGCGTGTACAGAACGCAGGGTATATAGAATCACAGAAATGTAGGGCTGAAAAGGATCTTGAGAGGCCATCTAGCCCAGCCCCCTGCACTGAGGCAGGACCAGGTCTACCTAAACCATCCCTGACAGGTGTTTGTCCCACCTGTTCTTAAAAACCTCCACTGACAGGGATTCCACAACCTCCCTTGGAAGCCTATTCCAGAGCTTGACAATCCCTGTTGGTTTAATTTCAGTGAATTCCATGTGTGGGGTGTTCCACGCTGCAGAGTTAGAACCCCCAGAGCAGTGACTGGGAACCCACTGTTCAGAAGAAAGCCCTGCTGACTCCTCCGCTTTCACTGTCCGAGCTGAGTGAAAGGCATTAAGTGAACCAAGGCTGAAATTCCCCCTGTGAAAGATGGGTCTGAACTGGGAGTTACGTGGTGCTTGGGCCTTCAGCTGGGCCTCTGCACCGGGGTGGATTTCATCCTCCAATTGTAAGGTCCCTGGGGCAGGGACTACCTTTGTGCTTTGTGTCTGTCCAGCACCGTGGGGTCCTGGTCCGTGACTGGGGCTGCTAGGTAGAAATAATAAATGCCGATAGCCCCAAGAGTATCAATGGTGAGATCCTAATTTTTCAATGCTTCCTCTTTTAATAATCCATCGCCAGAGGGGTTCACACCCCAGAGCAGGAAACAGCTTTTAAATTATGCAGCTAGCCCTAGACAGTCAGATTGTTCTCTTGCTAGTGTCCCCTTCCCAACTGCCGTGGTATGTGTGTTCGTGTGCTGTCCGATTCCCAGCATCTCTCTCCACACCGTCTTGTGTGGAGAGTGGGTTTTATCGTCGTCCTGACGGTCCTTTCGATTCTCTCTCCAGGGATCATCGACCTGTCCCAAGTGCCGCACCTGCCTGTCCTCGTGCCCCCCACACCTGGCACCTCCGCCGCCTCGATGGACCGAATCACGTACATCCCCAGCGCCCCCCAGACATTTAGCAGCCGGCATAGCAGCTCCCCGCTCTCCCCAGGTAAAACCCATAGGGTTTGAATTGCCACCTGATAATCTGCCTGGGTGGGCATGTGGGCAAACCAAACCCCCGCACCATTTGTGTGTGTGTGTTGGAAGCTTCCTGGGAACTCCCATTGCTCCAGGATTTCGGTATGGTGAGCCTGGCATGCTGGTTTGTCCTACAGCCTGAATTCTTAGTCCCCACGGCTCTTACCACACGGATAGTACTTCCCATATAAAGATCTTCAGGTGCTTGAGTTGCACAAATTGAACCAACAGGGGAAGGGAGCTGGTAAACTGAGGCATGGAGAGACGTAATTTGTCCAAGGCCAGTCCAGACCCAAGTTTAGAGCATAGCAGAGTCCTGCTCCTACTCTTGTCTGATCACTACCTACCAGACCCTCTTCCCTGGGCTTAACCCGAGCTGGGGTTAGGGTTGGGGCCAGCTGGAGGCCCGGAGTTGGGGCTAGGGCCAGGGCCGGTGGGGGCCCCAAGCTGGGGAGCTGATCAGTGGGGTTGTTTCTCTCTTTTATGGAGGGCTCTGAGGCTTGAAGGACTGCGTGTTGGACATCTGCATTTCCTCCCTTTGGGAGTCTGTAACCAGAGATCCCCTGTTGAAGTGTTTTTCTTTAGCTAGCCATTGGGAACAAATCATTAGAGAAACAAGGACGTAGTGTGCTAGTTCGGATTGCACTGAGCAGAGAAGAGTCACCATGGCTTTGTGAACAGCAGGAGGGACTAGTTCCCTAGGATCTTGGACGGGATCGTCCTTGGGGTGGCTAGCCCCTCTCACTGCTCATGACGCCGCAGCTACGTTCCTATTTGTAGCACATTAGCTCAATCAGACCTAGGGCAGGGATGTCTCCTGACTCCAGCTCCTTCCAGCTCTAGTGCAGACATACCCTGAGAGTGTTTACCCCTGTCCCCATCCAGCATGGCCTACCCAGGAGAATGCACCTACAATGGGCAGGTTGTAATCTCAGTGGGTTGTAATCACTGGCCTAGTGGCTGTCTCCCCCCGTAGGTAAGGGGGTTGAAACCGTCTGATCCCTTTGTCAGACGAACACACCATCTTAAAGTCAAGCGCATCTGTCACATTTTGGGTACGGAACGAAATGTGCAGTTAATGCAGATAGTCAAGTTCAGACCGTGGCCCGATGGTTGCCCCAGCTTTACCCCAGTATAAGTGGTATCAGGCCCCGTCTTTGCTTATCTGCCAGGATCTGGTTTAGGAAGCTGGTGCAGAGTTCCCGTAGCTGCAACACTCACAAGAGTGAAGGTGGCACCAGAATTCCGCTTGCAGGGACCCCTGTGACTGGCTGCCTTTGAATTCCAGGAGGCCCCACGCACATGACCAAACAGACAGGAGCATCGGCTTCCGAACGGGAACGAGATCGGGAGCGCGAGAAATCCTTCCTAGCAGCCACCACTGTGGAGCATGCACCCATCTGGAGACCAGGTAGGCTTGGAGAAACCTGGTCCATACAGCTGGTGCATAGCGATGTTTCCACTGGTGAGCAGAGTCTTTTCGGGGGCCTGGGGACAGTTCTCCAAGGTTTATGCAGAGCTCTCTTCCTCCCCATCTCGCTGTCACTTGCCCCTTGGTTTTCCATACTGGTTTCCAGCTCAGATTCTTCTCTGCATTTTCTTACAGGGACCGAGCAAAGCAGCAGCCGTTCAGCCACACATTCTCACAGCCACCAGCACTCTCCTGCCTCACCCCGCACCCACGAGACCGTCCAGCAGCGACCCAGCGTGCTGCACAACACGGGCATGAAGGTCATCTCGTCGGAGAGCCTCACCCCATCGGTTCTGCGGTGTGTATGGGCTTTGCGGCTCACCACGCTCCTGCCCTCGGGGGGTGGAGGGCTCTGGGTTGTTAAGGATCTAATCCTGCGCCTTTGACAGCGACAGGTGTTTTTTGGTCATTGATGTCAATAGGAGCAGGCCTTAGCAGGAGGCCTGTGGTGGGCTGGCTGATTTTGACCGGGGTCTTTTCCTTTTCAAATGGCTTTTGCTGGGAGCTGCTCCCAGGGAGCAAACAGGCAAACACGACCATCCGTCTGCTCTGGGCCAAATCCAAATGTTCTTACTCAGCCTGTGCGCCAACCCTTGCCTCAGTGAGAAGTTTTCTTCAGCCTTTTGAAGTAAGGGCTCCAGAATTTGGCCCCTTACTTTGGTCACGCCAACTGGCCAGCCCCTTGTGCAGCAAACAACCTGGAGTCCGTTCCTGTTGGAAATGCATATGTAGATGGTGGGGTCTCCAGATTGCTCTTAGTCCCAACTTCAGCAGGAAGTTAGAAGTTATCTGATTCCTCTTGCTCTCTGGTATTATGCCACACTCTGCCTGAGCCTTTCTTACCCCAGTGCAGTCTCATGGCTAAGTTTTAAATGGGGAATCAACCACACTGGTTAAATGGGACATGGGTAGGGTTCTCCGCTCACTTACGTCAGTGCAGATGACGAGTAACTCTGCTGAAGTCCAGGCTGGTGTAAATGGGACCAGAGGCAGGCCCCGTTTGTTTAGTTTTCCAAGAAAGACGCATTGTGACCTTCTCCTGTGTCTGTTTCGCATAGTTTGGCATTGGATCCATTAACCTCTGAGTAACATGCACCGTAGCTAATACCTCTGTAGGGTTACTGGATTTGACAGGAGCAAACAGCCTAGTTCCTGGGGGGATGGGGAAGCTGCAGTGTCTCTCAGCCTCATGGTCATATTATCTCTGTGTTCCTTTTTGCTTCCAAGATCCTCCTCCACCACCACCACATCGCCTATCCGCTCTGCAGGCTTTCCCCCAGCATCCGCCCTGCGCTGCTCCCTCGGCGGAGTGGACAGCTACGCAGCCATGATGGACCCTGCTCTCCTACAGAAAGAGGCGTCCAGGGCCCGAGAAGCCAAGGTAGAACGCCCTCAGACTGACAACAACATGTTCACCTCAAAGCTGTCCAGTGGGGCAGGCCTAGAACAGTCATCGTCACCTATTAAAGCCATGGAGTCCAGGCCCTTACCAGCCTCCGGGCCAGGTTCTACCCAGCAGTATAGCAGAGGACAGGGGAAAAACCAGCACCATCATCCACCCCTGGATCAGCAGCACGCAGTCTCGGTCAATGAGCAGCACAGTAGAGAAAAGAATCAAAGTAAATCCTTTTCAATGCAGGAACAGGAGCTCCGAGCACTCGGTAAGACCACCATGACAGCGGCCAACTTCATAGATGTGATTATCATGCGTCAAATTTCTTGCGATAAGGGGAAGCGAGAAAGACGCTCGCTAAATAACGACTCCACTAGTGATGGTAAGAAATTGGAGAGGCGGGTGCCAGTCCAAGTTTGTGGCCTAAAACCAATTTGTTTATTTATTTTATTTTTTGAATTGCACGTTTTGGTGGTTGGCTTCTTCCACTTCCTGAGTTTTTGGAATCATTTATGTTATTCGAGTCTTTGATTTTTGTTGTTTGTTTTAAAAATCCTTCCTCCCCCCACCCCCCTTTTTTTTTAAAAAAAAATTTTCCTTTGCCGATTCTTGCTTGCAGCTCTAGTTCATTTCCTGGTATTTATTTATTTTAAATTCTTGATTTCACTGTAATTAGCAGTTCACATGTGGCCTATGTTAAAGAATCGTGGGTAATAACTCAAACAGCAAGGGATCTGGGGGGGAGGGGGCGGGAATGTGTGATTCTAACAGGACAGCCATGTCAGACAAGAACAATGTCTTACGTTTGCAAAGTGCCTTTGAATTTGATGGATCCCAAAGCGATGTATCAATTTGTCTATCAAATGATATATCAGTGCTTAGATGCCATGGTGACAGACCCAATATAAAACATAAATACAGATAGTATACTGTACACGGGGATCATGGAGCTGCCATTGGAATGCAACCACTTCTGGAGTGAAACACAGCAGCTGCTTAACCCAGCACAACAGCTTAAGGCACAAAATGAAGTAGAACATGTTTATCCGGGTAAAACTCCTATTGGGGACAGGGGAGGGTGGATCCACATTCGTGCCCATCTCTATAGGGACGCTTATGGGGACAGCTGTGCTTTGGACCAGAGCAGACCTCTGGGTTCCATTTAGATATTTAGTTAATAGCAAGCGCCATGCACTGCTTAGCCTACAGGCCCCCTGTGCATGTCGCAGTGTTATCTCTGTGAATCTCTCCCACACGTCTGCCCTGGATCCCAGCGTTGCACTCCCATGCATGTAAACCTAAGTGCACGGTGTGCACCAGACAATCCACAGGGATAATTGGAGAGGAGAATTTTTTTCTGACTCTATTCTATGAATCTTCCCCTCTTTGCTCTTCAAGATCTTACTGATAAGCAGTGATACTTGTCATACTTGTGATACTTGTCAGTGATACTTCCAGCCAGCTGCCGAGAATGCTCCACTTGTTATGAATACACACTCCCCTTTGGCTTTAGTGGTACATTTTTTCCTGACACTAGTAAAACACATTAAAGCATTTCTGCAAATATGTCTGAACAAGCAGATCATCGGGAAGTTATGCAGCAGCAGGATTTCCTCTGAGCCCATCCAGAGAGCTGGGAGTAGCAATGCTACTCCTTACAGTGGTTAGAAATCCTGCTCATTCGATAGGAAGGATGAGGTGTCCCAGCCTAGAGATCTCAGCAAGGGGTGCTACTGTAAAAGAGTTTCCCCTTTTATTGGAGCCAAGGCTATGTTGTGCTGCTGTGTTTGACTGTCCCATACTAGAGAGGGGCTGTGATCCAATGACCCATGGGCCAGAGCTAGGGACACAGTATCCTGAAAGCCTTAGAACAAGAATTAGCTATATATTACTTTAAGTCTTTTCCATTGATCACCTCCCCCCCACAAGCTCTCTGATCCGTGGCTGGCCATTAGTACATCTTACTCCTCTTCCTCCTCCAGACGCGCATGAACACAAACAGCTTTCTCCAATCTGCTCTGATTTCTGGGGGTCACAATATTCCCCACGCTCCAAATGCCCCAGTGCTAGCAGAGGGAGCTGGTCTGCTTCCCACCCCAGCTCCAGCCATCAGTCAGATCAGACTATGACCAGCCAGCCCTGATCAGGGATATCAGTGACGACAATGTTCTGTCAGTAGAGACAAGCCTTTCAGAGTGGGGTGGAGACCCAGTGCTACTAGGGTTTGGCTCTTCCGCCAAGACTCACTGGAACGTTACCGGAAGGAGTGGGGAACTCACGCTAAGGAGCAATAGCACTAGAAGCAATGAATCATAGAATCTGAGGGTCGAAAGGGACCTCAGGAGGTCATCTAGTCCAACCCCCTGCTCAAAGCAGGATCCATCCCCCATTTTTGCCCCAAATCCCTAAACGGCCCCCTCAAGGATTGAACTCTCAACCCTGGGTTTAGCAGGCCAGTGCTCAAACCACTGAGCTATCCCTCCCCCATCTGCATGAGAAGGCGTGTGCCCGATGACCCAGTCAAGCAGGGAGTGAGCAGAATGACCCTTTAATACAAGGCACGTAGGTGTATGGGAACGGCACATCTCCCACTCGTCCCACCTCTCCGCCAGTGACTTCACTTGAGTCCATGGATATCCGCTGGGTTCAGCAAGTGAGCCCAGCTTGGCAGAGGTGCCCTACCTGGGCTGGGATAGGGCGAGCAGGCTGGTCTGTGACTGGCTCCCAGAGAGAATGCACTGGGGACAAGGAAGCCCTTGGTGAAATACATTTGGGTCTCACAGAGCCAGGAGGGAACAGTGTGAGTTGTCTCCATTGGTAACTCCTGGGAACTCAGCTTTAGGAAGTTAAAGGCGTATCAAGAAGTGCATGAAATTCCTTAGCCAGAGAGGCAGTGTTTCCAGTGGGCAGGGCGCAAGGTTGAGACTCAGGACACCTTAGTCGTCCTCCTGGCTTTGCTCTCGATCTGTCCTGTGATCTTGTGGAAGTCATGGCACCCCTCTGTGTCTCAATCCCCCCACCTGTAAGATAGGGATAATGATGATGCAGTGTTGCCGGCTCTCGGGGTTTTATCACGTGTTTCATTTTACACTCCAGCTCCTGGAGAATCTCAACTTTCATTTAAAAAAAAAAAAAGTGAGTTTCTCGCCCCATGGTAGCTGATAAAAGCTTGAAAATGTGGCCTGCATGCACCCCAAAGGAAAATAATAAAACCCAACTGTTGTTGTTAGTATTTTTGTTTAGTCTCGTGGCTTCAATCTCACAGGTTTGGGGTGGCCTGTCTCTCAATTTTTGACCAGTTGAGATTGGCAGGAGTGTGATACTGGCTTTCCTTTGAGATCTACCAGTGAAAATGCCACCTAGAATAGTTAAAACTCAACATCCAACCACAACAGTAATTTGCTTTTCACTGTGTCTGTGGCTTTTATCTATTTGTTGCATTTCCCAGGTGTGGGAGGTGTGAATCCAGGCCGGTCAGTTTCACTGCCTTGAGCTGTTGTGTTTGGGTTTCCAGCTCTGCAGGAAAATGTGATGTTTTTTTCATTGTAATTGAAAAGCAGCAAATGTGGCTGTCCGTGCGTGTGTGTGTTTCCTGCTGATTGTCAGCTGGTTCTTCTAATGATGCCGGTACTGTTTGACGCGCCTGGGGCTATATCTACCCTGCATGTGAAGGTGTCATGATAGCACGGGTAGGCACCCCCACTCTAGCTTTAATCTGTCTAGCACTGGTAACAACAGGAGCACAGATGCGGTGATACGGGCTTCAGCACGGGCTAGCCACCCAAATATAAACCTGCTGGGGACCCTGGGGATGTTCTTGGGCAGCCAGCCTGTACTGGGGTCCATGCCACTGCAACTTCATTGCTTTTATTACCCATGGTAGCTAGATTAAACCTGGCAGAGCATGCATGCCCAAGCTACCGTCGCGCCTTCGCTGGTAGGGGAGATGTGCCCTGGATGCCCCCTGCCATACTAAGAAGGGCTGTAGAAGCGTCAGCCAGGCAGGTGCATCCTGCAGCTTTAGATGGAGGGTCTCTGATTATTTCTGTCACTTCTTTGCCGATGCTGAAGATCTCGCTGCAGCAGGACACGTAGGGTTAATCGGAACGAAGGAAACTCACTATATAAAGGCCCTTGCTTCCATTTCCCCAGGGTTCCATGGAGGCTACAGCCCTGATGGCGTTGAAGCGGTAAGCCCGGTGAGCTCTCCCAGCGTATCCCACGAGAAAGGGGCAAAGGTGCTGCCAGATGTGGAGAAAGGGCACGGGGAGCACAACATGAGACAAAAACAGCAAGGTGAGGGGCTGCCGTTGCTGCTACCGGCCGAGGCAGATCTGACATGGCCCCTGGCACTGCCGACGTTCCAGCCCACAGCCCAGTCGAAGGCTGCCAGGCAAAATATGTGAGGAATCCCCCTCCACCTCGCACAGCGAGCTGTGTCCGCACCAACCTGCGTTCCCTGAAATCTCCCCCTGGGACTACGCTTGTCTTAGCAGTGGGCAGATTCAGGGAACAGAGGCTGGTGGTGGCAAGATGAATGGAGGGACCCACCAGGAAGCTTCTGCCTTGCAAAGATCCGGCTGTGTCCTTGAGAAGGAGGTTGGCCTTGCCATTGACACTCTGGATGGCGACTCAGGAGATCTGGGTTCAGTTCCTGGCTCCACCATGGGCTTCCACTGAGAGCTTGGCGGAGTCACTCTCTCATCCCTCCTTCCTCTGCCCTCTCCATTTAGACGGTGAGCTCTTCAGGGCAGGGACTCTCGCTCACACAGCGTGCGTACAAGCACCCAGCACAAGGGGGGCCTGATAGGGCCTCTAGGCACTACCCAGTGCGAGCAATAGTGATGCCAGGCTGGCGCCAGTGCCTGGTGACAGGCAGTGCAGGGAAGAGCTGGGAGCAGGGAATGGGCGTTGGCTGACCGTGCTGCAGGAAAGTGCCCATTCCCTTCTGGGCTGGGATGAGGCACACGGAAGGCAGACGACGGGCTGAGAGGGAGCAGGAAATGTGCAGGGAGGCAGGAGAGGCTTAGAAGGAGGGCAGGATGTGCCAGTGGGTAGCCGAGGTCCCGTTGGTCCCGTTTGCGCCTGCCTGGGCGTGTTTTGCTGCAGCTGCCACCAGCGTTTGAAGAATAACCTTAGCACGCCGTGGGCTTATCAACTGGCGTAATTCAGCATCCCCTGTTCGGCCTCCCATTGCCGGTTCCTGACAGCAGACTGGTCCAGGGAACTGCAGCTCTGCCAAGCAGTGTCTCGTTAGTACGTTAACTAACAGCGGCTGCTTTACATCCCCGGTGGATAGAGCTTTTCATGGGAGCTTTCCAGAGCACTCCATAAATATTCATTAATTAATTACCTGGGAACACCTCAGTGCCCCACCTGATTAGTAAATATCATCAGTCCCATTTTACAGATGGGGAAACAGAGGCATAGAGAGCTTAAATGACTTGTTCAGGATCGCACAGCTAGCCACTGGCAGAGTGGGGGATAGAGCTCAGGTCTCCGGACTCACAGTTCCTTGCTGTAACCCCTACACCAAATTCCCTGGAGAGTCGTCTCTGGCTTCTTTCATAACAAGTAAGTAGCATAGTTTAAAAGAACTGTTTGATTCAAGAGAGGAAGGGCAGAATAGAGCATCTGTGCTGGGTAGGCGGAGACGCTGTGTGATTGCCCTGGGTTGTCATGTCCGTTTCTTTCCTTTCACAGCCTCCCTGAAGCTCTCTGCAGCGGAAGCCGCTCACATGCAGCATCTGCGCCAGCTGCCCGAAGGCCAGCAATCCCCATGTCAGCTGCTGCAGTCATCCCAGAACATCAAAGGCCACCAGCAGCGGGTGGTCACGCTGGCTCAGCACATCAGCGTAATCAGCTTCTCTCTCCTCCTCCTGTCCAGCAGTTGTTCCGGGGCATCTCCAATGGGGTCAGCAAAGAACAGGCCAGGAGTGGCGTCAGGAGCCTTGGTGGCAGGCCCCGGGGCGGGGGCCACAGGGTAGCAGTTCACCTCGCTCTACTGCAACCCCTCTGGCCTTTTGCTTTTGGAGGCAGCAGAATGCTGCAGAGAAGCCACGCTCCACCCCAGGGGAGAAGGGTGCTTCACCATTCGGCCAACATAACTAGGAGGGGAGAAATAACTAGGGGTCAGCGGCAGAGGGTGCCCTCCCATCCCTTCCCCATCTCCCTACCGCATAAACTACTGCCTAGTGAAGGTTCGCAGACAGAAGTGCTGACTCAAGGAGTTTCTTCTTCTAGGAGGTTATCACGCAAGACTACACACGCCATCATCCTCAGCAGCTCAACTCCCACCTCCAGACCCCGGTGTACTCTTTCCCTGGGGCCACATGTCCCGTGCTGGACCTGCGAAGGACGCCCAGTGAGGCTTACATCCAGCCACAGGAGCACGCTCCGGCCTCCAGAATCTCCCCACAGAGCGAGGGAGACAAGAGGTGAGCTCAGCACCTGATCGGGGCAGCTATGAGATATGGCTCACGCTCACCTCCTTCAGCGGGCTCTGCACAAAGGGAAAAGGGCGCGTTTGGAACATGTGGGAACGAACACAGGCAAACATTCTGGTGGAGACAGGGCACGGTGCAGTTTTAACATGGCTTAGCTGGTCGCCGGGAGTTCCAGGCTACCCCTGTAGGGTTCACATCCACCGGCTAATGCAGCTTGCCCCAGCCACGCAGGGATTTTAACGTGGTAGTGATCATGCTTTTAAAACGCGCCTTTTTTCCTCGTGTGAACAAACAACCGAGCCCTAATCCTGAGCTTTCTCCAGAGCCTGGCTGCTCTTAGGAGTGTTCTCTGTAGGACCCATCTCTTCCTGCACCTACTGCCCTCTGCCCCAGACACACTCTCCACTCTCCCGGATAGCCCAGACTGGGGCTAAGTGGACTCACCTGCCAGCATGAACAGCCAGAAATAGCAGCTTTCTTATGCAGGGGTCTAGCTCTTGATATTAGGATAACTCAGGAGCAGAGCCCTGCATTTCCTCTGCAGGGTGCTAGAATCTGCCCCCTGTTGTATGCAGAGGAAACAGGGTGCTCAGTACTAAAAATAAAACCAAGGAGAAAATAATAAGAACAAAAAAATCCCTAGAGAAAGCTCCTGTTCGTCTTTGTCCCTGGTGACTGGTGGAGTTTTGAGCCCTTGTACTTTCCACCCAGATATATTAGTGCTTTCGGAGGGTGCAGGAGTGTCCTCTGTGGTCCTAGAGACCGTCACAATGTATCAGAGGGGTAGCCGTGTTAGTCTGGATCTGTAAAAGCGGCGAAGAGTCCTGTGGCACCTTATTGACTAACGGACATATTGGAGCATACACTTTCGTCGTGGGTAAATACCCACTTCATCAGATGCATGTAGTGGAAATTTCCAGAGGCAGGTGTAAATGCACAGTTTAACACTGCAGTAAGAGAACATGAACTCTCTGGACTCTGCAGAGCCATACCTTCGAAGGGTTAATTCTCCGTAATGCCATAGCTTTGATTGACACATTCTAGAGGAGTTTAGATGAGGCCCCGCTTGCAGCAAATGCAGGACATCGCCCCGGGTAGAGGATGTACTGATAGGACACTTGATCTGAGCCACAAAGTCCCAGGGTTAGTTCCTCTGTTTCTGCAGTGTAACTATTATTAGGGCCAATTGCAGGATTACATACGAGTTGCCTACAGCTTTGGGGCCTGTCTAAATTTAATCCTTCCGATATAGGTGTGTGGTTCAGAAACACACAAAGCGACATGCTCTTAGCAAATGTGCAATTTAAGGGTAACATTAAGGGCTTGGGGGGTTGGTTCCTCCTTCTCCCTGACGCTCCAGTTTGCAGAAGGGTTTTAATCCCTCTTCCCCTAGTGCTGCTGTGCAGAGGTTAAGAGCATTGTAATGGAATAACAGCATCTCATTGCACGTCCTCAGATCTCCTGAGCAGAGCAAAGCGTCTGCAGGGAGTGTACCGGATGATTGCATTGAGCCTGTCTCGCCACCAGACGGCATGGGAGAGTCGGAGCATGCAAGGAGCACCTCGTACCCAATCTTGTACCGAGAGGGAGAACAGTCAGAGCAGAGGTAACCACAGGAGGAGGGGAACGTGGGCTCTTCCTGCCTGGCCGGGGGTTACAGCACAAAAGCAATACTCTGGGGTCTTCCTTCCCCTCCGCGTTCTACTCTGAGCGCTTGGGGGGCAGAGCTGGGCCATTCCTGGGAGCACAGACTACCCTCGAATGGTAGCCAGTTGTCATTCTATGCTGCCTGCCCTGGAGCGCTCTGGGTCAGGCCTGGAGTGGCTGGCTGAGCTGACTGCCATCTTTCTTCATTTATATTGCTGCTGGGGTGGGATATGCCACCAAATAACGAGAGTGAGGGATTAACTCGCTTTGCAGCCTCTTCCCGAAGTCCTTCCCTCTGACTGCCAGTGCCCCGGGGATAGTGCTTTGCCTCCCATCTGTGGCTGTCCAAGCAGAGTTCATTAACTCTCCCAACCCCAGGGCGCAAAGTATTTGACCCCTGCTGCAGGATGATAGATGGAGGCTGAGTGACTTCCCAAGGTCACACGCAAGAGGCAGTGTCAGGAGAACCCAGGCATCCTGACTCCTTCCAATTCTTTCCTGCAGCTGAGGGCCAGCCTGTTCTGGCAGCTCAGAGATCCCCTGCCCTTGTCCTCAGTCTCTTCCCAAGGTGCCTTACCACGTAATCTTTCTGCTCCAGTGATTGGCTGAGCAGAAAGAATTCACTTCTAGGGCAGAGGATTTCAGGGTCTAGAGGAGAATTTTGTTGGGGCCCTTCAATCTAGAGTAAGAAGAAAGAAGCCAGAAGTGTTTCTCTTCCAGCCAAGAGACATGTTGTGGTCTGGGACCTCCTGGGGGAATAAGCCACACTGTATTTAGGGGCCTTTGATCAGTCTCAAATTGAAGACAACCTAACTCATAAATGGAAGCTAGAAAGCCCCCAATATCTGGGTGGCCTGGGGCCTGGCTCAAAGCATTGGGTGGCTAATGGGATAGGGGTTCAATAGACAGAAGGACTTAGATTGAGCCTGTACAGCCATTGCTGATTGCCTTTTGCTTCACAGAATGGGTTCCAAATCCCCAGGAAACAACACCCAGCCCCCAGCCTTCTTCAGCAAACTGACTGAGAGCAACTCCGCCATGGTGAAATCCAAGAAGCAGGAGATCATCAAAAAGCTCGGCACGACCAACAGGAGCGAAACGGAGTACAGTAAGGCTTCCAGGCTGGGGCTTTCATGCAGCCGCTGCCGTCGGGGGTGGTGTGTGATGAAGGTGCCTTGCAAAAACAAAGAAGGGAGAGGGAATTCCAGAGTAGCCCTCTTTCTGACATGGCTGCTGTTGTGATTTAAAGGGACAGGAGCCCACCTCCCAAACTTGAGCAGTCTGAAGCCATTTTCTTCTGCAGCTTTGGGGATGAGAATTTGCTGCCCCATGCTCTTATCCCATCCATGAGTGGCATATTGTTAAGTACAGAGGCGTAAGCACATCCTGTGCCTCTCCTGCATACAAGTACTGTGCCTGTGTGTGGCCGGGCATGTTGGGAAACGTCTTAGTTCAGTGTCTTCCCACTGCACAGATCCGTCAGAGAGGAACGGGGCAGGGAGATCTGCTGATGGGGAAAAGAGATAGAAAGGCAGGTGACTTGGGAACCTTAAGGATGGGTCATGGCCCTGTATTGCGATGGCCATTTAGGTCAGATATACCCCTCCGCCACTGCAAGGCGCATTGGTCGTGCTGGCAGCTGGCAGCTAGGCCAGGATCTGTGAGACTGATCTACCCCGAAGGTGCCTCTTAGAAGCCTGTCCTTTCCCTGGGGCTGTTGGTCCAGCACCATTCACCAGCACTGACTGACCTCTATAGGAACTAACTAACAAGTGGAGAATAGAGGAGTCTTAAGAGCTATTGACATTTTTAATGACTGCCCAGCCAGCCTGAATTCTGTCTCCTGAAGATGCGTCTCTCAGACCCGACATCAATATTGCTACAGCTCTGAAAAAACACCCAGCCTGACTTGTATTCAAAATTCATCCCATTCCTTCATTAGCCGCTAATAGAGTAGATAGGATCATAATTTAATTTAGCTCAGCATTATACAGTCAATACTAATTCAATTTGAATCCATCTTATAACAGCTGTATTGGATAAGAAGGATCGAGCTGTCTCGTCCTGTGTGTGCTGTTACCATGATCCAACCATATTATGTCCCTTGGGGGACGTATGGTTGAACCGAGTGACCTCCCACTCGTTTCCTTATCGGGGAAAATATACAGAAATAGGAAACGCCTTGTGTTAGAGAACTGCTGTTATTCTAAGAAAAGTGATACCCAAGTCAAATAGCTCAGCTCAGAGGGAAAATATTGACTTAGTATTTCCCCCTTGCTGAATGCATGAACAAAAACTCTTCTCTGAGAATGGGGGAATGAACCTTTGGAAACACCCCAAGAAAGCTCTGGGTTTTGTACCCCAGCTTAATCTCCCAGAGGGCAGGATCTCGTGGTAGAGGGAGACAGGATTGCACTTGTGGAAATCAACATGACTTTCTGGGGCTCTGCTGCATTAATGCCAGTAGGGTTAGACTTGTACCTGTGGTTCTCTGTTGCCATCTCTGGTCCACTTGGTGAGAGCAGCATTCTCCCATGCATCCAACTTCCCAAACCGCCACTCCTTGCGTATCAGGCCACCTGGAAGGGCTTTACAGGCCACTGATTGTCCATGGGTCATACTTGGAGAACCTCTGATGTTGACTGGAATGGCCAGGGCTTGCGTGTCTGGGGGTAGCATTGCTTTAAAAACAGAGATACTTTCTAGTCCCAAACCATCATTCCTCACTCCACCCACCCATGCCTCGAACTTGGCCTGGGATTTTGTCAGTGTGGGTAATGTAATGTAGGTGCCAGGCCTCCAACTGCATGTCCCATGATCCTCTGGAGTTGAGGAAGTGTTAGGAAGGAAAAGCTCCCCTAGGAGTTAACCGTTGTGCGCTGCAGTTCTTACTGAGGGACTTCTTTGTCTTCCTCCAGATGTTGGACAGCCTGGGACAGAGATTTTCAACATGCCAGCAATTACTGGAGCAGGTAACAGTCCCAATATATCTTTATTGTATGTCATACTCTGCCACACGCCACACAGAATTCACAGCCTGAGAAGAGGAGTTCAGCAGGTTCCGGTGTCATTTATTGCAATATGATACAGTATATTCCTGGTGGGAAAGGTGGGAGGCTGGGAGAATATGTGCGTACAGCCCTTCCCTGCTTTGGAAACTGCTCTGTCGGGCTGCTGGCTACAGGCCTAGCCCTTTCAAAGCCTCCAGGTTGTCAGAATTTGAGAAGACACGAAAACTTACAACCTGGAGGCCTTTGGCCTGGGATCTGTTGGGTTGGGAGGAGACCATGTAACGCCAGCAGGGAGGACGCTGTAGGGAAGCAGTATCTTTAAATGGACTCTTACTGGCAGAGGGCCGGCAGCATAAGGTACAGACTCTGCTGCCATGAAGAGGTATGAGCTGGCAAACAGGAAGGTTGGAGCTAGAGTCAGAGGGAGAGGGAAAGGAAACAGGATGCTTTAGCTCAACTACACGTGATGAGCTGGATGCAGGGATCAGTGGGTGAGGTTCTCTGGCGCGTGTTAGGCGGGAGGTCAGACTAGATGATCATGCCGGTCCCGTCGGCGTTGGCAGCAGAATTCGGGTCCTTGAACAGTGCTACAAGCTCAGCCCAGAACTGAGGAGAGGCTGCCCACCATTCCCAGCAAACTTCTTGTTTCATTTTCCCAGACGTGTGTCTTGCTGAAAGCAGAAAGTCCCCACGTGTCTTAAGCCGTTTGGTGGCTGGTTGGGCAGCGTGGTGTCCCAGACTTTATCCAGGGGACACTACATCAGATACACTGACTTGTTAATACTTGTAAATACTTGCTGAAGGGACACATGCCAGACAAAGCAATGACCATCTGAGCCCAGAGGGTGGGGGGGAGAGAGAGAGAGAGAGAGAAGGTGGGCTCAGATGTTGGTTCCTATACAGATAGAAAAACATTATTCTGAAACTAAGGGGCCTTCAGGCTTAAAGCTTAGATCAGTAACAATATGAGCTGTATACATTGTGCTAAGTTAATACTTGGTTAGCCCTGGCATTGTGCAAGGCGCTGTACACTCTACAAAAGTAAAGACCGTCCCTGCCCTGAAGAGCTTCCTGTCTAAACGACAGGGACAGTGCAGTGCCCAAAGAACTCCAAGACTGAGAACTGATGCGGAAAGGGGAATGGCTGCGGATAGTCTTAAATGAAGGGAGGACGGCAACTTGGCAGAGTGGGACCAGAAGGTCACGCCACACGCTGCGGGGGCATTGTGGTTTTCCAGAGCATGGCACACAGTTCCACCGTTGAGAGCTGAGCCTGCCCGGGGGATGAGGTGTGAGTGGGGCTGGGCAGGTTCAGAGGAGGACAACAGGGCATCCACCCAGGTGGGCCAGCAGAAATGTCCCTGTGCGATGCTGTCGTGGGAACAGAGGTCCCACCTTGTTACTGAGAGGGGACAGCCGCAGTTTTTCAGAGGCAGTAGTCACCTTTGACCTCCAGGAGCTCTATTTCGGAGAAAAGAGTGTAGGCATCGCCACAGGCCCAGAGCCTTAAAGTTCTCCCTGCCTCACGGGCGTTTGCCGTTGAGTGGCAATGAGCTCCTGTGCGAAAAAGACCTTTGCTCCCTTCCTGCAGAACGGTGGTTCTGGAAGTGGAGGGACTGTACTTTCGGACAGGAGCCCTCTCACCAGAGCACTGCGGGGCTCCAAAGAGCTGAGTCCATGACTCCTGGCTCTGCGTGTGTCTCTCTCTCTCTCTCTCTGTCTCTCTCTGTCTCTCCAAGCTCTTCAGCATTAAAGGAGACATTCAGGCTACTCCTCCGTCCTCCAGCACCACACGAGAAGTCAAGGCCTCTGGTGCCAGTGTCCCTGTTACACTCCATTGCAACAGGGGAGCCCAGCAGTCCCGGACTGTGAGGCCTCTTCCCTCCCCACTGAGAGTGCAGCCAGCTCCAAGGGGTTCCCAGAATCCTCCCCCTGCAGCTGAGGGGAATCCGCTTCTCAAATGATGGCCTGTCTTTCCTCAGGCCGCCCCTGGGGGCGCAGGCTCGGGTTTCATTGGCAGCCCCTTGGCTGCTTCTGTAACAGGCTTGCTCTTCCCAGCTCAGATGTTTCAGGGTAGCAGCCGTGTTAGTCTGTATCCGCAAAAAGAAAAGGAGGACTTGTGGCACCTTAGAGACTAACCAATTTATTTGAGCATAAGCTTTCGTGAGCTACAGCTCACTTCATCGGATGCGTTCACGAAAAGCTCACGAAAGCTTATGCTCAAATAAATTGGTTAGTCTCTAAAGTGCCACAAGTCCTCCTGTTCTTTTTCCAGCTCAGATGTGTGTCTTTTCAGACGTCAGAGGCTACTGGAGCAGGGCTGCTCTCCGCCTTTCCTCTCCAGAGGCTCCTTTTTTCCACGCAGCGTATAAATAACCTGTGGAAAGCGCTGCCGGATTTTATCGAAGCCTCGTGGAGAGCGTTCCCAAAAGGGATTAGGCATTGATAGGGCCAAGAACAGCACTGGAATAGGACAGGGAGCAGCAGTCAGGGCTCCTGGGTTCTCGCTCCAGCTCTGCCACTGGCTTGCTGGTTGCCCTTGACAAGTCACTTCACCTCGCAAAGCCTCCCTTTCCCCTTCTGTGCAATGGGTACAGCAGCGCCTGCTTCCCCAGGAAGTTGTGGGGGCTTCCTTCTTAGCTGGAGTGTACTCTGTGCCCCTCAGCTGAAGTGTGCTGTGTACACATGCATCAGTATATAGCACGCTTCACGAGTCAGACAAACTGAGCTAGCGGCTCATGTTCATTTGCTTTTCTGTATCAAACCAAAGCCTACGGCCCTCCTAGCTGAGTCCCCACTCTAAGAACACGGACTTCAGTGGTGTTACCGCCGGGACTGGTCTTCTTGTAGAATGCCTAAACTTCCCAGGGGGATGCACTGTCCCCAAACCCTGCCATTTGGTCGAAAGGCAGGCATCAGCCATGGGTCCTTCTGGCATCCCGCTCTGTGCTAGGGAACTAGGCCCATGCCCACTGTGCATTGCCACCCTTTTTTGTTTGATCCAAGCCCCAGGTTGAGCCCCAAGTTTCTGTGGGATCTGCAAGGCAGAGGCTGCTGGCAATGGGGTTCTCTTCCTTAAAGCTTCCCAGTAAGAGTTAGTATTGGGGAAGGGAGGCGGTGACCAAAGAGCCAGGTTTTGACCCTGCACAGTGGTTAAGCTGACTCATGCAGGCAGTCGAGTCAGGTGGATCCCTTTAGCTGTGAGCTAGGAGCTTTGGAGGCGGGGGGTTGCGTGTCCTTGTCTGTGTCAGCAGGAGCTTGGGTGTGAGACTGGAAGTGTTGCAGGGAAAAGCCTGTAGCTAAGGGTCGCTCCGCTGGGCTGAGCGAAGGAGAAAGGCAAACGCTCGGGAATGTAGGTGGGTTTGGGACACTGGAGCAGAGTGTGTGATGCTGGGAGCTGGGTAGGGATGCTGCTCATTCGCAGGGGGAGGAATGAACGTGTACGCGCTCCGCTGCATAAGATACAAGGAGGGGGCACCATGGCTGCAGCATTCCCACTGGGAGAGGAGACTTGCTCTGAGGGTGGGAAGAGGGGGCTGCAGGCACCAAAGTGGCCATTAAGGAAACATGGCATTTTATTTTCTTGCCTGTATTTTGACTCTCTTAAGTTTTGCCCTTGCTCGTTTCCTGTAACCGACGCATTGGGAATGATGGTCCCGTGGCTGAGCGAGTGCCCTACGGTCCCTGTGCGGCGCTGCACCATAACTGCATGGCTTCTGATGACTCACAAGCACTCAAACACATCACTGCGTTTCTGCATCCTGTTTCCTAATGACATTTGACCTGTAGATGTGGGTGTCTGGGCCCCAATGGAGTCCGGACTACAGATGGTGCAGGGGGCTGGGAAGGAATTAAACAGCACGGGAACGGATTCTCTCCTCTTGACCTCCTGCCCCACCGGACCCAGTAGAGAACAACCCGACAGGAGAGCTAGGACAAGTTCCCCAGCAGGTTGTTGCTGGGCCGTGTGCCCACGAGGCACTGCCAGCCACAGGATCCATTCCTGTCACTCCATTGTCGCTCCTCAGCTATTGAGGCATTGGGGTCTCCATTTAAAATTTTTTTTTAAATCATTCCCCCCTTCCCCCCCCAGACTCTTCCTCACTCAGCAAGTAGTTTTCTAACTCCCCACCCCCCCAGCTCCTGCCAAGCCCTGGGGCGGGGCGGGGGGATGGAGTGCACTGCAGAGCTTAAAAACAATATGACAAATTTTGTTGCTTTGCAAGAATGTGCTGACTGTTTGTTTCTTCCCTTCTCCCTTGTCTCCTTTCTCCCCCCCCCATCTTTCTTCTTATTTGGTTCCCCCCCAACCCATCTCCCACCCCTCACCTCTCCTTCCCCTTTCCGTATCTCCCAGGGCTAATCAGTTGTAGAAGCCAGTCGGTTCAAGAAAATTCCAGTACCAACATGGGGTTGGAGGCAATAATTAGGAAGGCCCTAATGGGTAAATATGACGAGCAGTGGGAAGAGCGCTCGCCTCTCAGTGCCAATGCTTTTAACTCTCTGAATGCCAGTGCAAGCGTGCCCGCTGCTATGCCCATAACCGCTGCTGACGGACGGAATGACGACATGCGCTCCTTGCCAGGTCTGCAGCCCTTTCCACCTTCGCCGTTTCTCAGCGTTGTTCATTCTTTTTTTATATCCTCTTTGTTTTGTGTTTTCCCTTCGAGCTTTGTGAATTCGCTGATTAATCCTGGAATCTGTTATGTTCGTGTCGGAGCCTGAAAGGGGCTGTTGCTTTTTCTCTAAAACACTGACCGGGCTCTTTTCCTTGTTTAATCTCCTTTTCTTCTTATGTTGTCAAGGTTGATTTAAAAAAAAAAAAAAAAGCCAACGGAAAGATACTGCAGAGAAATGTGGATTTCAAACAAATCCCAAGCCCGAGCGAGGATCCTGATTCAGCAAGGCCTTTAAGCCTCCCTGCTGAGCCAAACGTTTAGATTTGCGTAAAGCGCCGTCTGCTTCAGTTAAAGCACTTGATTGAAATCAAGTTCTTGAGTGCTTTGCTGAATCAGGGCCTGAGATCATATTGCCCCAAAAGAGATACTCACCCAGTGAGAAATCCATGCTTCTCTTGGTAGAAATGTGCCCCCTGAATAAAAATAGTCCTTTAAAACACACACGCCCCATTGTGGGGATCAGGGAAGGGACATTTGGGGCACTGGAGGTAGAGAAGCACAAAGTTTTCCATTCCCCTCCAGCCCAGGTGTCCCTAGCTCTGGCTGTGTGATATCCACAGTGCCAGGGGAAACAACCTCATTCAGATGGTAGCAGGGTTCGTGGTTAACCTCCCATCTGGGGCTCCCCATGTACCTGCCGGGGGAGTCTTCACCTGCTCTCGGCTGGGTTGATGGTTAACCACGGTTGTAGATTGGCTCCAAGCTTTTCTTTAGCTGTCAGTGTTGCCTGCCCACCATTCAGCCGCTGCAAAGGCCTGGCGCTGTATCTGTCGCTCTGCTCTGGAAGACAGCCTTCTGGAGCCTTCTGGAAGACAGGCTCGCTGGTGGAGCGGTGGGAACGGCAGCCCCCCAAAACAGCCGGGGCTGGGGAGAGATGCCGTGTCAGGGGACAGCAGAGGGAGGCATTTGGAATGGGAGGGAAGCCTCAAGGCAACTGAGAATGGTGGGATAAGGCAGAAACTTTGGAAAGCCAGGGAGGGGAGCATCCCTGCTGAGGCCAGAAGACCCACTGCTCCTCCCGCCCCATACCACGAATTGGGCATCTCAGGACCTGAGAACACTGCTTGCAAGCCTGTGCAGCAGGTCAAATGCAAGGAATTGCCCCTGACTTCAGGGTTGGGCCATTGTACAGCTCCGGGGGACAGCCATTCCCACGAATCTCCCCAATGCCGCTAGGACATGCGGAGGTGGGTAGAATCAGAAATGTGGGCAGGGGGTGGGGAGTCCGTCATTCCCCCAAATACCAATTGATTTGCCATCCACATGGGTTAACATGGCTCCAGTTACAGAAGCATTGAGTTACATCTCGTCCTGGCAAGGACAGGACATGGCTGGGTTGGAGAAAGGGAGCTCTGCTGCTTATCCTGGGAATTCACCAGAATGGAGCCGTTCTGGCAGGGCCACGCAGAGATTTTGAGGGGCTGGGGCAAAATCTGAAAGTGAGGCCCCTACCCTTCCAAAAACCATTACCATGGAGACAAATGGGACTCAGGGGTGTGGGGGGTTGGAGAGAGAGCCCATCCCACACTCACCCCACAGCAGCGACTCCCATCTTGCAGGGCTGAGTCCAGCTCCCTGCTCTGGGCGTTGCAGCCCGGTGCATGGGGTAAAAGCACCATTCAGGTTTGGCCTGACTGTCTCTCTGTCAGGACAGGGAGTGAGTGGTGTTGTAACCCCAGGCCATACGCACTCAAATTCCATGGGCATGGGGGCCATCTCAAGTGGAGGGGCAGGGCAAACTGCCCCCTTTGTGCTCCCGGGCGGCCCTGCATCCAGACTGTCTGTAGAGAGGGAGGAGGAGCATGTGGGTTCCTGTTCCTTCTCACACGCAGTCCCTGTCCTACTGAGTCACTTAAGGCCCCTGGCACTGGGTTTTAGGAGTTCAATGAGGCACTCCCCAGTCCCTTGCAGAAAAACGGCCAGGCCGGGCCAGCAGGCAAACACCCTTCATCAGCCCACTCGCTCCTTGTGCCAGACCCTTCAGTGCGTCCAAGTGCGCAGCCCCCATGCCGGACACAAGCTGCTGCAGCTTGCTTCGTGGTAGCAGGTGAGTTCAACAAGGAGCCGACAAGGCCATGGTGGCGTGGGGGGGTAAGTCAGGGAAGTATTTGGCCCTTTGAGCCTTTCCGTTGCAGCTGCAGTAGCTTCTTCATTCCAGCAGAGGGCCTTGAAGTCCTTGGGCATTTTAGCGAATGGTCGATAGGGGTTTGCTGGTAGAACGCCCCGAATACAGGCGCACTCTTGTAGCATGGGAAAACCTTCCCGTTTCTGGCTGGGAAATGCCAAGAACTCTGTTCTGTACCATTCCCCGCCCAGACGTCTGCTGTGAAGGTTCGCGGATGCTAAGCTTCCTGTACCTCTAGTGGTACCTGAAGGCTGCACGTGCAGTTCTGAACATGCAAGAGACCTAGATCAAGCTCCTAGTGAAATTGGGGTCTCATCCAGAGACTCCTTAAAGGGGCCAGACCCTGAGGAGCTGCTGAGCACCCCCCCCCCTTTGAACATCAGGCTCCTTTAAGGCATCTCCGGTTAGGCACCCAAAATCATGAGCCGCTTTTGCTGCCTTGGCCATGTGGCGTGTGTCTCCAGCGATCAGTTTGACAAGCAAGGTGCTTCTCTTTGCAGGAGGAGGAGGGAAGCCAAAGATTGCTGCCAGACCCAATGGCCGCAAGGCCAAGTCTCCAGCGCCGGGCCTGTCCTCCGGAGAGAGACCACCGTCTGTTTCTTCCGTTCATTCGGAGGGGGACTGTAACAGGAGGACACCGCTAACCAATCGAGTCTGGGAGGACAGGCCTTCGTCCGCAGGTATCGCAGCGCTGCCCCCTGGGGGCTTTGGCTCTGCACTCTGCCAGGTGTGGGAGGGTGAGATTGCCTCCCCAGACACATACCCGGGTCAGTGTCAGCTAACTCATCCCGTTAGGGAAGTTACTACTTATTATACCTGGGGACACCCCTCGGGAGTCAGCTGTGCCAGTTCATCGCACCCCTGACCCACAGGCCCCGCTGCTCTTCCATTCCTGGGCCTCTCTTCCCTGCCACTTGTGCTGAATTGCAAGGGGGCTCTCTGACACTGAGTGGGGGGTGCTGGTGAGTGAATTCCCTGCCCTGGGCCACTTCTTGGACCATGTTGAGTTTCTCCTTTCCTTCTGCACCGATTCAGGTTCCACGCCATTTCCATACAACCCACTGACAATGAGGCTTCCAACCGGCGTGGTGACGGCCCCGCCGCCAGCGTCCATTCCACAGGGGAACTCCACCAGCCAGCACCACGCCTGGGAGGAGGAGCCTAAGCCCCTGCTCTGCTCCCAGTACGAAACGCTGTCAGACAGTGAATGAACGAAAGGGAGGGAGGGGGAAGAGCGGACACGCGTGGGTAGCGAGCTGGCCAAGGTGGACTCCGACCATATCAGTCCATGGCGCTGTCAGCAAAGAAACCGGAGCAGCGCTTTTCCAATCGGTCGATTTCTCACATCAGGAAATTTCTGAACCCTCTTCAGTCTAAAGCCTTAAGACAGCCACATGGAACCCAGCCTAGTTCTCTTTCCAGCACTGGTGTCCTCACCCAGCAGCTGAGAGCCTGAGATACAGTCTGTGAACAGCTGATGGGAGGGGGGAGGAAGCTCCAAAGGATGCAGTCGCTCACTGAATCCCAGTTGTTTACTCAGGGGAGACCAGCTGGTGCTCCAGTTCTCCTCCTTAGATTCGGTGAGAACGAGGAAACCCATGTTGGGAGGAGAATGAGCGTGCTTGGGTGCGTGTGCGTATACTATATGTGTGTGCGCGTGCCAATACACACACATAGCATGTATTCTCTGCCTGCACACCCGTGTTGCCTGCTGTTGAGTACTTGAAATAGGATTAGACTGCCCTTCCCCAGCCTCCAGGTTGCTCCGTGCGTTTATCAGCCCATGGGCTGCGCCACTGATTTATAAAATCAAATGGGCCCCATGTTGTTCCTCTTGGGCTGCTTGGGATGTTCTTTTTCTTACAGGCATCCCCTGCATGGGATTAACTTCCCCAGCAGTGCCTCGACAGATCAGGCCCCGGAAAAGCTTAAACAAATAAAAATTACAGGGTGGGGGGAGGAAAACTAAGGATCCATTTTTTTAAAAAAAAAGTCCTTCTGAGAAAGAAACCCTTGGTTTACCTTGTAATCAGAAGACGTTCCCCATCTTGTGGTGCATTAATCTGCAGATGAAGGGACTCCATTGCTCTAAGTGCATTGTTTCCTGACTGGTGAGAAAAAGCAATTGTAAATGATGTATTGGTCTACAGGGTATATTTTTGATACCTTCAGTGAATTATGTCAAGATGTTTGACGTGAGGAAGGACTTAAAACAGTATTACGTGCTGCTTTCAGTCTCGGCTCCTGGAAAAGAGGTTCTGTTGTTGCGTGCAAAGTTTGACGAGTTTGTCCATTGTATGGAAATGTAAAAGAGGTCTCGTTGGCCCGGCCCAGTTGTCTGTACGTCAGTAGAATGTATTAACTTAGTTTAAAAAAAAAAAAAAAATGTTACCACACCTGCAGGGCCTCCTCATTCTTACATGTACTGCTCTCAAGCCCAGAGGGGTTTTCTCCTCCTTGCAGAGGGTTACTCTCTGGCACAGAGATCTCAAGGGAGCCTTTCCGAAGACCTTGTCGGTGGCTTTGTTTGCAGTGGGAGGGGATTCGTGAGAAATTTAAAATGTTGGTATTGTATTTTTTCTGATGCACATGAACGCTCTGCTTTATATTATTTTTCATTCCATGATGTTGGATCATATCTGCAGTTACACGGTTCAAGAACAAAATATTAGACTTTTGTTTTTCCTTCACTTCTGCTTTCTCACTCTGGGGATTTGCGGGGCGGGGGGAAATATGATGTTTTAAATGCTTTGCATTCTGCACGCTAGAGGAAAGAAGAGCAGGACATAGACTTTCTGCCTCTCCCATTGCCTGTTGGAACAGACAGCTGCTGTGCACAGAATCTCTCTGATCTGCGAGGAGTATATCGACGGAAAAAGTTCACAGTGTCACACTATCAATGGTTATTTTTCTTCAACACCGTCTCAAGGGTGATTCCAATTTCAAAGCAACAGGAAGATCTTACGTGGTGGTTGGTTGGGGTGTTTTTACAATGTGCTGGTTTTTAACGTTGCCAGACGTTTGTCTCTCTTCTGCTGCATTTTTTGGTTTGTGTTTTTTTTCAACGCACAAAACATTTGGAAGTGTGTTTGTTGCTGAAGGTGTGGCACAGCTCAGAAACAAAAGGTCGACGGCTGCCGTTTTGGGTATAATATTTCACAAAGAAACCGTAGGTTCTTCTGGGTGAAGTTTAAATTCACCCCATCTTTCCCCCTAATAGCCCCTTTAAAAAAATTACATGGTCAGAACAGCCTAGCACTGTAGTAATAGTGAGGTTGGCTGCAGTGTCTTGCCAAAAATGTTTGCAATTTTTTAATGAGACATGAACCCGCTTTTCACCAAAATGTTTACCAGAAATCCAGCCCATTTTTGACTGGCGCTGGAAAAGAAAAAAATATGATTTGTCACAAAAACCTTCCCAGTTTTCAGCTAGCTCTAGAGATTTAGACCTTTTACTGCAGCTTTTTCCTGTTTCCTTAAGGGATCCAAGCTTTGTCAGCCACGGTGAGACTAGACCTCAGCGGTACCTCGCAGTAAGTGACAGCAAGAGGAAATAAACGCAAGTAGCCTGTGCGAATGGACAGAGAAAGCTGGTCTCAGACGTGTGAGGGGTTGCCATCCAGTCCTTGCTTAGCAGGATAGGTGCATCAATCCCGGCAGGGCGAGCTGGATGTTTGTGTGTTTCCCACACCTCGTGGGGAATCTGGCTGTGCAGTGCAGAGGAAGTAGCGTTCTGTATGAAAACTAGAGCTGAGCTGGGAGGAGGGGCTGGGATTCTCTTCCTGAATGGGCTGATCCCTGAAGGCGGCCGTCATAACATGTCAGATAAGTGAGACATTTGAGAATTTAGGCTGGAAGTTTTAAATGGGGGCCTAAGGGAGTTAGGCACCCATCTATCATTGACCTTCAGTGGAAGCTTGGGAATCTTAACCCCTTTAAGCCCCTTTGCAAATGCCAGCCCAACTGGCTTGGGTTTTGCTGACAGAGCCCCTCCCCTCCCCGCCCATGCCAGATGTGCTGATGTCGCGCAAATGATAACAACAACCAACCAGCTAGAACAGTTCCACTTCCTTCCTTCCTGTCCCACTGCCCCATTCATGCTCACATGACTCTCCAAGTCAAAGTGAAAACACTTGGACATCAAAATGGACAGTTTGGGTTCCAGCCTTGGGCATCCCCCACTGACAGAAAGAAAAGGAAATGCCTGCAAAGTGCATGGTTCAAATATAACCTGGCAAAGAGCCGTACAAACATGCACTGCCATCTGATGATGCCTGTTATACTTGGCAGCCAGGGCCGGGTGAATGTCACTGTTACATCAGAGGGGGGAATATCTAATGGGGAGAGGGGGAGCCTTGGAAATCCTTCCTTTTGATGTCCCGGGCAGCTGCAGCTGTTTGTCTCTGCAGCCCCTCAGCTGCCCCATTGCTTACTTGATACCCAAGGGAGGGTTTCAGGCAGGGGAGGGTCTCCTTGTTCATTGTTTCCTTCCGGATGTTTGCACCATAGAGGGTTTTAGCCCCAGAAGTCAAATACCTTGGGAGCAGAGTGAGTCTTTCAAAGCCTTAATTGAGTGGTAAGTCTTGAGTCATTGGTCGCTTTTCTTCCCTGCACTTACTGCACGTCAAGTGATGAGTGCAACTGCAGCTTCACCACCTGGAATGTCCCCGTCGAAGCACAGAGCTTGCTGCGTTTAACAAGGACAGGCCTGGGATTACTGAAAAAGAGAGAACCTCCAAAACCACTCGGCAAAGGTCTTCTGTTAAATCCAGACCTCTTTAAATATTGCTGAGACTCTTAGTCTGTTTGGGTTCTGTGCAGCAGTGCTCACCTTATATGGCTGGATAGTCGTCATCCTGTGGCTTCTGTGGTACCTTGCCTTTGCTAAGGGGGCAGGGAAATAGGGACCTGGTCTTTCGGCACATGCGCTGTCTGGAAGGAGTGACAGCCGGATGCCCAAGGTGAGCTACCCAGGAATGGTGGGTGGGTCTGTAGCCGCCAAGAGGTTCAAGCCACTATAGTTCTCTTTGGGCTAAAAAGATTTCCTGTTCTGCAGCTAGAGAATTTCATGCTCCAGAGCACCTCTCCCCGGAGCTATTCGCAGAAGGAACAGCCCAGTGCCAGTTCCCCGCTCTGCCCTGCAAGGAGGTCCCCAAGTCTGACCTGCAGGGACCAGCTCTAGGGAGCGAGGTTGGTCCATTTGGTTGTGAGTCTGCCCACAGCTGCCAGGCAGGGCATGGTTCCTCCAGTCTGGGGTGAGGACAGAGATCCACCGACTCGTTCCACACAGGTGGTTGCAATCAGGACCCTTAAGCAGTACGCTGTCAGGCATTGCTGCTTTGCCACACGGAGCAGTTGGACAGCTCGTTTTTCAACAATGACAAACGACTGTGCTGGGAACTCGCCCAGGCTCCTCTTCACAGGGTCAAATGCTCAAAGAAAACCTTGTTAGTAAGATACTGTTCCGTTCCTCTGTGTACAGTACCAGGAAAAATCAAACCTCAGTGCACCCACGGATCCCCACCCTGCTTCCGAATGCAGACAGGCAGTGCCCAGAGCTCACCGGTGGTCTTGGCTAGGATTGTTACAGGGAGGAGGCAGCAGGGTCTTTAAAAGCTCCCGATCTCAGCTTTGCAGCTTTCTGGTTGGGCTAGAGTCTGAATTGTTCTTGCTCCTCCTTTGTCTAGACGTCTGCATGGCAGGTGTTGAATGATTTTCATTGGAAAAAATGGCCCCCCAAAACCACACACCCCTCTGTCATCGCAGTCCAACCTGACTGTGCGGATACATCCACAGCGTGTGCCCCTGGAAGACACCAAGGGCAAACCCAAAAGCATGTAGTGTTGCCAGAAATAACCACAAAACCTCCAATAGCCACGTGTGCCTAGAACTTCTCTGGGCGCTCTTTATGTGACAGATCCAGCATCACTGAGTCTAATGACAGCACCAAACCAAGCTGAAAATGGGGTGGGTTGGTAAACGTACACAAGCTTGGAGTAGTCACAGTTCATGGCATCCTAGGCCAAGATCCGCAAAGGTATTTAGCCATTGATTTCAATGGGATTTAGGAGCCTCCATACTTTTGAGGATCTGGATCATAGGTCTTAGCTGTACTTTAAAGGAATGTTTTCTTTTAGTAAGTGAGAAATCGTATTCCTATTGAAATTAGTGGCAAAACTTCCACTGACTTCCCTGGGGGCAGGATCACGTCCCGAACCATATGCATGATATTTGGCCAATGTGGGACCAAAGAAACTCAGTGAGTAGGGTTAGACCTGAACTAGGGTTTATCCAGGTCCGGCTGTTTTTGTTTATCTGGTTGATATCAGTGACTGGAGCAGAGCTGCCACCATGGAGTGTGAAATGCATTTGATTGCAGTGCAAACTCTCTTCCTGGTGTAAATTCATTCATTCAGGTCCAGTCAGTGACTCTTACACCAATGTTGTCAACTTTGTCAAGAAAGAGGAGGGTAGGCTCTCTCACTCGGTGTTCCGGAATAGAAATAGGTGACCCAGGATGTTGTGAGAGTGTATTCTGTATTACCGAGGACTGGTGTTTTTCTTATAGTTACATACAGTACATGGTATTTCAGTGTTACAGTGCTGGGTATGATCCAGTCTTCTGCACAAAGCTGCTGGAACAAGCAGCTATTGCACTTAGAGACACTAAGATTTCAAAACTGTAACCCCACCCCAACCCTCCGCTCGGTGTTTGGTTTTCAAGGGACTGATCCTTTTAAGAGACTTTCCCAGAGTCATTGGCTCTGCCCAGAGCGGCGTTGGGGCAATGGTATCAGTCGGACAGAGGGTTGTTTTTACTTACTGGTAGTATGCTGAGGTGTGTGGCCAGGAGCCTGTTGCTTTAGGTTTCCGGGATGCAGTGCTAAGGACAGATGTTGTAAATACGCTGGTCACTTCTGATGTTCATCTAACAGGTTCTTCTTGCTGTTTTGAGTACAAGGGAGTGGAGTCTTCTCCAGTGTTCGTGACTACGGCCACATGTCCATTCCACACAGGGATTTGGGAATGACAGTCCCTTCAAAACGAGGTACTTCCTTGTGCCCAGATACTGTACATTCTGTGTGAGAGTGTGTCCACTCCTAGACTGAGTGTGTGTGTGTGTATATACATCTCCATATGCATGTGTGTGTAGGCGTGCACACACACGTGCTTTACGTGTGCCTGAATCGATTTATTGCCATATATCCATGGATGTACGAACCATACAAGCTGAATTTTGGTCAATCAGGTTCACCACAATTCAGCTAAATTCAGACTCCATTGACTGCAACTTCCATATAAGGTGAGCACCGTCTGTGTTAGCTGAAAGGAAAGACTCTTTCATACAAAACTGTCTGCATAATCTCTGTCCGATTTTGGTGACCTATGTCTTTGTGCTACCTGCTATGATTTGTATTGATCGTGCAATCAAAAATGGAGGTTATAGTAAACTATTTAAAACGAAAGGTTTGAAGTTAGTGTAACCAACTTTCTAATTTGTACAAACAAAACAAAAAGATAAAAGGACAATTTATTGTTTGAACTGTACAAGGGGGAAAAAATCTATCTTTTGTACAACCAAATTGTGCATAGCGGTTTTGAAGCGAGTTGTATGATAGAATGGACTGTATATAGCACTGATGTGTTGTAAATATTTATGCGGCTTGCTATAAAGGGTTGGTTTTCTTCTACTGAAGGTGAAGTTTTTGTTCGCTGTCATTTTGCTCAACGGGCCCACTGGCATTGTGGGTAGCAGTGTCTGAACACTGCTTTACTGCTTTAAATAAAAAAGAAGGAGGAAAAAAAGCTTATTGCCAACAAAGCAGCGCTCTCCTCTGGTTCTTGTGTACATCACCCCAGTGGCAGCAAGATGGTCAGCTGACCTTTCCAGAGAGCACAAACCTCCAGGAGAGGCACCCGATGGTGACAACTGGGTCGAGTTTAAAGAGGAGTTCGCTAAGAGTGCGTCTACACTGGGATGGCAGCGTAGGTAGATCTATCTGCGCTAGCATGGCTAAGTAGTGTAGATGCAAGCTACAGGCTTCAGGGTGCGCTGTACAAGCCTGCCAGGCTGCTCTCCTCTGCAATGCATAGCTACAGGGGACAGTGAAAGGCTCTGGCAGCGGGGAAGAGCTCTGGCAGCAAGGAGCTGCCGGAGCCTTTCCCCACCGACAGAGCCTTTTCCTGCGGCAGGGAAAGATTCCAGCAGTGGGGAGGCTGCGGCACTGCTAAAAATAGCAGAGTGTAGATGGCAGAGGTGCTGTTTGGGCCTGTATAGAGCTGTGTAGGGGCATACCCACAGGATTCAGACCTGGTGTCTTTACTTGCCTAGGCAGTTTATACCCAGGCTGTAGGCCATGCACAGTGTGTCCTCTACACACCGCCATAAGCGATGTGCGGTGTGGATGTGCCCTCTGAGGCAGGTGAGTTGAAATCCTGCATTTACACGTAACATGCCAAACACAGAACGTGCATTATTCCGCAACACACATTGCTGCTTCCCCCCAAGTAGCTCAGTGCACAGATGATAAGCACTGTGCAAGTACCTGGAAAGTTACGCAGGGCAATGACACCAGCTGTAGAGAGAGGATTGGGCATGGGGGGGATTCATTCTGCCTGCAGATGTCACTCCTGCAGAAGGTCTGGGTGCTGCACCCATGCGTTTAAGGGCATTGTTGTATCTTGTGAGTCCAGCCAGCTTGCATTCCTCACTGGCCCCCCCATTTCTGTTCTTGGGAGCTCAAATCTACACGCCGGTGTTGAAATCCTCACTTTAAAGATCCCCCTGTTGATGCAAGCACAGGATTTGAAAACTGGGCTCCCTGCACATGGAATATGCCAGGCCAACAGCCCAACTGATCCTTTGTATTGGGTCCCACTGGATTGTCAAGCACTTGCTCCCTGCCCCTTGGAGCCTCCAGCATTGGGTATCTATGTGTGTTGGTCAGCTAGAGGTGATGGGCGAGTCGTTCTGAAATAGCTACAGTTGCCCAAAGAAGCCAACAGGACAAGCTTTCCAGGTGGATCCTGATGGTCGGGGAGGAAAGAGGTTGGGGAACCAGTGTCCACCCCAACAGCTAATAATAGTCTCTGCAGATGCCTCTCTCTTAGGGAAACCCTCCAGGGTCCCTGCCCAGAATTAAATCTTCTGTAATAAACCCATCATAAAGCAGGTTGGCTGATTGGTGCCTGTTCCCAGTTTGCCCACAAGGTGGCAGTATCTGCCTAACCAAGCATCCTTTCTTCTGTAGCCTGTGGCGACCTCCTGGCACTGGCCTTTGTCGTGAGTGTCTCCCTGGCAGTGGACAAGGTGCTCAAAGAGTTGCCCTCTCCTCTCCTGGCTGCTGTGGAGGCCTTGGCTTGCATGGGCCTTTCCTTAGGGAAGTTGAAAGCAAATCAACACCGAAGCCCCTTCGTTTCATGCCTCAGACTGAGTCGGGGTCGGAGAGGGGCCTGGGTGTTACCGATTCCCGTGATTGGAGGGTAAGCCTCATGTTATTTGAGGGGGTTCTTAAAGCCCCAGCTGCTGGAGTCATGTGATGAAGGGAGACTCTCTGCTTTCCGTTTTAAAACACGTGGAGGTTATAGGGGGAAAGGCTCGAATATGTGACGCCAGAAGGCAAATAAAAAAGACCCCGATTCTGAGCGAGTTACTAGACACTCAGGATTTTTATCACTAGAGGCTGGCAATACCTGGTTCTCTCCAGCACTTGGCAGCGAGGTGGGAGGAGGGGCTTTTGGCCGTTGAGACAGGCACGTTTGGACAGCAGCAGAACTGGACTTCCCGAGGCTGAGAGGCTACGGGGTATCCGAAGGAGCTTGGATTTCTGCCTGTCTCCTCCCCTCAATACATGGCCAGATCCTGAAAGGGCAGGGGGCTGTCTCAGGGACAGGTTGGTAGCACGTGCCTTTCATCTTTAACAGCCCCTCTAAACAGCAAAGTTTGCCCGAGGTCCCAACCTTGCTGAATAAGACCCTTGAGGGGCTGATCCCCCTGGATCTGAGGAGAGAAGCATGGGTTGCGGACATGGGGATAACATGGTCTAGAGTAATGGACTGGGGGTCCAGAGACTCAGGTTCTAGGCCCAGCTGCTTCACTGCTTCCGTGTGAGAGTAATGCCGCGACGCTGAGCCTGCTCTGTGCCTCAGCTTCCCCATCCGACAGCTGATCCCCTACCATGGCCAAGGGCTGCAAGATCCTCAGACAAAGGTCTCCAGAAATGCAGTGTTTGTACAAGGGAGCCCTAACAGAAGCACTTTAAAATATTTCCTTCCCCAAAGTGTCTGAAACCCATAACAGCACTTCTAAATAGATCTCATTCCATAACATCCCAGGCTGAGAGAGGGGGGAAATGGGAGGGGTGTGGCCTGAGCTCCCAAATGGCGCTTTAATGCAACAACTCCTTCATTTTTTTTCAGATGTGCCGCGACGGGGAACGAGCAAGCGAAGCGCCAGCGTGACCCAGCCGCCACAGCAGCTGGATTGATTTTGGACTCACGCTGGGCCCCAGAACGCCTCTCCGACACAGTCAACAGCTCTTTTCTTTCCCTGTCATTTCCACCTTCTGCCCAAGTGCCAAAGTCCTCTGCTGTTTGCTCGGGCCTCGTAAGTGGCAAGCAGCCATCTGCTCCCTCCCTCTGAGGCTTGCCTTGCTACACCTAATCCCCTGCACTGGAGATCAGGCTACATGGGAAAGCAGTGTGGCCTAATGGATAGTGCCCTTGGCTGGCCCCTCAGAAGACCTGGGTTCTAGTCCTGGCTTTGCTGCTAAGTAACCTTGGGTGAGTTACTAGTCTGTGCCTCAGTTTACCCATCTGTAAAATGGGCGTGATGATGCTGCCCTTGCTGGTAAAGCACTTTGAGATCTGTGGATGAAAAGTGCTCTATAGGTAAAAGGTATTGTGCTTTGGGGAGCTAGTCCCATTTGCGATTTACTTGTATCCCAAACACACAGCCCTAGAAACCCTGTGAGAAGGTGTCAGGCCAACTGATTGCATGGTCGGAACTGAAATCTAGGTTTGGGTTTAAGAATCAAAGTGGTCAAGGTCTGAATTTCAAAAGCTGTTGGAGGAGATCCAGAGTATCTCTCCGCTCAGCTCGTTGCTTGCTTTCTGAGCCGAAAGTTAATTAAAATGACAGAGTCAAGATATTTCTCATAACTTTAAAAATCATTTTCCTCCCACCTCGCAGCTATTGGTCCTACACAAGCTTGCAGCTGAGGTCTGGTTTAGCCATATTCCCCCCTCCTCCACCGGCAGGTACAGCGCCGCCTTGCATTCGACATGCTAGGGAGTGCAGGGCTCTGGGTGCCAATTTGTTACTGTAGGGTTGCCTCTGAGTGCTAAGTGCTGTGCATGGTGCTTTGCTATTGCAGATTTGCTAGCGAGTCTTGGGATCTGCATGCTGCTTTGTTGTCTTACGGGTGCTGGCCTATTGATATTGTCTAAAGGTAAATAGCTTGTTAAAGCATGTTTTATTCCATATCACCTAGAGAAAAGATTACACGCATTTGGCAAACAAATAGACCATAAAAGGGGCTGAATTAAAGTTTGGAGCTGTGCACCCTGAGGCCATGTCGCCAGCTGTTAGACAACACCGTTGCCTTACTTGTTTTAAATGGCCTAGTGGACAGAGCACTGGACTGGGACTTGGGAGGGTTGGGTTCTATCCCAGCTCTGCCCTAGCCTGATCTGTGACTTTGGGCAAGTAGCTTCACTGCTTGGTGCCTCAGTTTCCCCATCTGTAAAATGGGGATAATGCTATTAACCTCCTTTGTAAAGCACTTTGAGGACTGCTGCTGAGTGCTAGATGATGTTTGTTTGTTTGTTTATTACTACAGATATGCCCAAATAGGAACCCATCCTAATGAACAAGATTTCTGAACAAAATGCAACCTTGGGAATGGCTGGGGGATCCCGCTTTATTCATATGATTTCTTCCCACATCATTTGTCATGTCTGCTTTAAAAGCCATTGGCTAGAGAAAGGGAAACAATAATACGCAGCACTTCCACCATGGCCTTTCGCCCAGGGAGGATAGATGGGAGTGCAGCCTTGCTGAGACCTCTTCACGCTTCAAGGGATGGGATTGTTCAGGGGGCTTGTGCACTGGACATAGAGCCTTTCACCATCAGGTTGGGGGCTTGGGTCCCTGGGGTGATAGTGATTCCCTTTGATGGCCTAGTATCATACTCTTTGTATTCCTTAACACACAACCACATTACCAAGGATATCAATGAGGCAGAGCAATTTGTTGCCCAAGTTCAATATCTGGTTGGCAGCCCTGATGTGCACCACAAAGACACTCGCTCACACTGAGGGCAAAGCAAAACTTTTGAAGCAACTTTATTAGCACAGTTAGTAAAGACACAAATGTTCCAAACCACATAGCAATGTAGCAGTAGTACAGGGTAGTGCAGCTAATATCTTGTACCGTTCCTTACATGTCTGCTCACACCCTTCCTAGGAGATGTGGCGCGGGTGGGAGACATAGATTTTGTCCCTGGTATGAAGGTCCAAATCTCCCCCTTACATGGTAGTCTGGCCTATTATAGGGTCTAAGGGGCTGTCATGTATATTCAGAGAAATGCCCGGCCTCCTTTGTCCATATCTAACTTCCTCACCCTAATAATGTTGGGGTGTCCTTATCCTATAGATTTAGTCAATTAATTATCCTACACATCAGTTCAACACCAAGGCAAGTTCATGGTTAAGAATCTGCCAACATTTTATCCGAAAATATCCTAGTCTAGTATCAGTTCAGTGTTCCTACGGTTACCTGGTATTATCTTCAAGCTCTCCCGCCAAGCACGATGTTCCTAGTTGCCCAAAACTCAGGGTCACAGTTGGGCCACTTCGGTATGCTCAAGTTTGTAGGCCTCAAAGCCTTATGCTAACTCCTTAAGCTAATGGCTGACAGGATATAGGCCTGTTAGGTTCCTGTGCTACTGCTAAATCGAATGCTAAGCTATCTCCATGGGCTACACCCCATTACCATCGGAGCATCTGCCCAGCCCAGGGCTGAATGCATGCTGGGGATGTGATGTGAGGGAAGCCTGCATGGTGCCTCCCTGATGGGCAGACCAAGGTGAAAAATTCTCCAAAACCAGGTAAAACATTAAAAATGAGACACGAGAAAACCACAAGGCAACAGGAGACAACTGAGCTGAGCAGCGATCCGCCGCCAATTCTTGCAAGGAAGGACTAATTTGCCATCCCCTTCCAGTTAATTTGTCCTGTCAGCTCTAAAACTTACCGAGCGCTTATTGTCATAGTTTCATTTTTTTTATTTGAACTCCCTATTTCCTGCAACTCAATAAAACTCAAACAACCCCTGGTTTTTGTTGGCAGAGCTGACAAATGGCAGGAAACAGCAGACCGCAAAGTGCATAAGACCAGGGGCTTTTTCCCCCCTCATCCCTTCCTTGGGCAGTAGACTGTTTTTACTGGATTATTGGAGCGGAAATTGAAACCCCTTGAATACTCCTGAAATCTCCTTGCAAAGTTCTTTCCCTGCTTTATTTAGGCTCGGAGGGGGAAATGGTAGCAGCTCTGAAAAGTCCCCTTGAAAAGGCTGAATGATTTCCCTGACACGTCCGGATGCTGACGGTCTCCTAGATTGAGACGTGTATTGGTCAGCCCATTCAGGGCCTGGATTTTGGATGGAGACAAAGGCTGCCACGTGCCTTTCAGAGACTAACATGCCTGGCTTTGCCGAGTCCCAGTTCCCAGAGCCCTGGAGATGGAAGCCTTCAAAGGGCAGGTCCACGCTGCTCTAGCTGGTGGGGTTTATTAGGAGATCCGTGGGCTATCTGTTCGCAGGCTCCAAAGCTCTGTTTGGTCCCCCTTGGCAGCCAGTGAGGTTTGGGTTCATACTTGTCTCCATGTTTGTACTACAGACCTGGCTACGTGCACAGTAGTGTCTGCCGTCCTGATTCTTCGTGTGGAGTTTGTGGAGCCCGACGAGTAGCTGGCCGGGAGACTTAGCAGCGAAACAGGTGTCTGTCCCCATTCCAGCGCCTGCCATTTAACCCAAGCAGGAGGGGCATGCTGCTGCGCTCAGGCACCCCGAATTGCCCCATCCCAAAGGACAGCGGCGGGAGCGAGCTCTTGAAGTAGACTCATGCTGGGTCTGAGTGAGCCCTGAGGTAGCCCCCCTCTGGGGATGGCGGGAAACTGGAGCCGCACAGAGCGCCTCGTGACTCCCTTCAGCTGAGCTCCGGCTGTTGTGCACAGCCCAGGGGGTTCCAAGCCTGGGTGGGGCACAGCAGGCCAGGAAAGTGCAGGCGAACCCCTCACCAGATGCCACCTCACTTCATGGACCTGGCCTGACCAGCGGAGCGGGGCTTCCCATCCCTGCTAGGGCGTCTCCCCCATCCAAATCTGGGAAAGCAGCTTTCATGGCACCAGCCCCTCGACCCCTCCCAGTCTGCTCTCCGCTTGCTCTAGGATACTCTCTCTTCTGGGAGCTTGGCCCTCCGGCCAGGTCACCCTTTGGACCACCACCCCTTTCAAGGTTACAAAGCCCAACAGAGGGCCCCAGGCCAAATGCCTTCTCTGGACACCGCTCAGCTCTGACTCGGGGCAACTATAGCAGTGGTTGGCCGAAGAGCCCCAGCCCCCCGCTACACTGGGTTCTGGCCCAGGGCTTCTATAACCAGCAGTCCAGGTCAGCTCAGGCTCTGGCCCTGTTGCCACTTCTCTGGGCTCCTTCCTACTCAGTAGATCTCTCTCCCCTTGTCTGGGTTTACCACAGGAGCCTGCTCTGCGCCTCATGGCAGGACAGGATCTCAGGGCTTACTCTCCCCTTGTGTCCCTGAAGACCTACCGCCTCCTTCTACAGGCCTCCTTCTGCTTTTAGCTTCCTGGCTTTATAGTCTGGGCTTCACCCTCAGTCAACCCTCCCTGTTCTCCCCCCCCCCCCCCCCCGACCCTCTCAGGCCCTTGTTAACTTTCTCAGGGCTGGTGTGGGATGCACAGCCCGTCACACCCAGACTGCCTCTGAAATATGAGCATTCCAGCCTGGCTGATAACTCGTTGGTAACAGGACCCCAACATCTGCAAGCACTTTCCTCACTGTCACCTGCAAGTTCAAACAGTGCTAACTTCATCCCACTGGGCAACCAAAGCAGAGAAACGTAGCGACCACAGGTGGGGCGGGGTCTGAAAACCAGAGTGCACGGCTTGTGTATTCCGGACTGGAGCTCTGAGACCGGATGTCCCAGCCACGCACCTGATTGCTGGCACATGGGTGACGGCACGTTTGCACGCCAATGTGGGCTAAGGCGTGTGTTCAACATGCATTTTTGGAGAGAAGATGATTGAAACGGGAGCATGCTGGAAATGTTTGAATTGGCTCAGGACTGTTAGACCATGACTACTGATGCGCTATCTGCGGGGCTGTGGGACAAACCAGAAAAAAGGGGCCGGAGGGCTGCAGCAAGGGGAAACGCATGGAAGCAGACTTTAAGGAGGCGTTAGCTTACAAAGCCAGTGATGAATAGGTAGCCCAGGCTTCCCACTGAGGTGGTGGAGCCAAGTGGCTATAATGTGTTTAAGTAAAAATCAGATGGCTATCTGGAATTGAATACATTAAAGGGCCAGTCCTCCGTTTTGTCCTTGGGAGCACACAGCTGCCTTTCCTGGTGGGGTCCAGAGGGGATTTAACAGTGTTCAGGTCCGTTCTCCTCCACTGCCCCCGAGAAGGGCAATGTAGCATTGCTCCTGGGCAGGTTGTCACACTGCTCTGACCTGGGCTGTTGTAAGAAGAACGGTTGCATATATTTAAAACTTTCAGCGAACATAGACCAAGGGGTCACCAAATGGCTCTGAGCATCAGGGGCCATTGGGTACCCTCTGCTCCTGCACAGTCGCCCGGCTAACCCAACCTGTGTCTTCCCATCATTGTGGTTCCCAGGTAGCAGTGTTGGAAGTATCCAGGCAATATTGATCATATAAATGTGTTATCTAGACAGCTAATGGTGCTTGCTTACTGATCAATCTATTGATTGATTTATGACATTTCTGCAGCCCCCCCCCCCTCCGCATAGTATCTAAGTACTCTTCTGCCTCACATGAGTCACATGTGCATAAGATAAAAGGTATAAATCTGCAATCTTAAGTTTGGTTTAAAGTTTGTTGAGACCAGTAACACTGGGTTTGAAGTCCTTTTGGAACGCCCTTTCTGAAGGCAACTAGAATAAGCCAGCAAATATTCCCGACTGAAGCAGAGCTATTTGGCTCGTCCGTGATCGGGATGTGGGTGGTCATGCCTACTGGTTGGAGCAGCAGTCAGTGGTCAGGAATTGGAGCCCAGCACCAGAGCTGAAATCAGAAACTGGAGCCAAGGGTTGGAACTGGCGTCAGAGGCTAGGGCCAAGGGTCAGAGTCAAAGTCAGAAGACAGGAATCGGAGCCAAGGGTCAGAACTGGGTTACCTGGAGAGAGGCAAGACTGGTGCCGTGGCTGGAGCAGGAGTGGGAACAAACAGGTCCAGGAGCTATTGCAGCTGCAGGTCAGCGTTTGGAGCAGCCTCTGAACTGCCACTGTTGGGCATAAGAGACAGTCTGATGATTCTTCCAACCAATCCGTCAGCGTAGCCAATCGGGCAGCCTGCCGCGCTCCTTAGGTTGCCAGAAGACCTGACTCTCCAGCAGGCCCGGCTTCCTGACACAGCTTTGCCAGTGGTCAGATTTAAATAAGGGGGCGTGACAGTGATGGCCCTCGTCAATAACTCCTACTCTGGTTGAAGAAGCAGAGGCAGACTTCAAGCTTCGAAGCCAAAACTTACGATTTAATGATAGCAAACGTCCGGCTGCGTCCATAAAGACTTGAAAGGGAAATAGTACAAAAGCAGCTGGGCTTGAAAACACCTTGGTAACAAAGGATAGAAATTCAGAATTCTTACGTTTTGACCTGGCTGCAGAGTTTTGGAGGGGAAAGGGTCATGAGTGATGGTTACGAAGTGGAGGGAGAGGTGACAGGCGATAGGTCCTGCAGATCCCTAGCTGGTCTGGCAATGATGGATTGCTGCTGAATTGGGCCTATGAGAATATTTCTTAGTTTGGAAAGCACTGAAGTGAGAGGAAGCCATTTGGAAGGACTTGTCCAAGGGAAAGTGAAGAGGGAAAGCAGAGCATGAGAGAGCAGCCTGATGAGTATTCAATGTTCATTGCTCTTTAAATGCAGGGTGCAGAATCAGGAGCCCTTCATATGGTGCTTTAAATTCCCTTTGTAAGCAAAGAGTCGCAGAACTGGGATGCATAGCACAGGTTAAGGGGAAAGTATTTGTAGGATCCGGCGGTGAATGTTGCAAGAAAAACACACAAGTGCCAAAAGGTGAATGGTGCCTGCGAGGAGACCTATCCTGCCTTGCTGTTAGCAGATACTCTAAGAACACAGGAAGTGCCACCCCAGACCCGAACAAGGATCCATTTGGTCAACTATCTGGCCTCCAGCTGTGGATGCAAACAGATGTTCCCTTTATGCTTAGAAATCTTCTGTGACATGTTTTGATGGCGGGCACTCAGGCTTGGAGGGCCCCCTCGTGGCCCAGTGTGCAACCGTGGATATGCCTCTGCTTCAGTTTCCCCTAGTGGGCTTTTAGTAAGTTCAATGAGGCTTGCATACAGTGATCAAAGCCCCTTCAGGGCTCTGGTTTATTTAATCTACCCCAAAATGTGGTATGTAAACAAACCCTCTCCTTCTGCTGTAAGTCCCCAGGCTTCTCCATTGCCTGGAGCTCTGCAGTCTCTCACCCTGAGACAGCACAGATCTCCTAGGCTTCCCTGCCTGGAGAGCTTTGTAGTTTCTCTCCTCCAGGGCCTCCTCTCTTCCTGTTGCAGGCCTGTTCCTCTTTCCAGGAGCCTCTGCTCTCCAGGGAGACACCACTGGGAGTAGCTTCCTCCCCTGCTCCTCTGACAAGCTCTCTCCCCAGGAGATTCCTCTCTGTGTCTAGGCTCCTGCCTGAGTCCTCATAATGCTTTATTATGCTCATTAACTAATTATGCCCTGCTACTTATCCCCTTAACCAGACACAGGTGGACCTGGGTTGGCTCATTTTCCTTAGTGGAGGCTGTCCCAGGGAGGCTGGGTGCTGGACCCATCAGAGGGCCACCCCTGTGACACATGTACACTCTGGGACCAGATTCCCAGTGCGCAGCACCCACAACATGAGCCAGTACCCACAGCAGACACCCAGGGGCTGACCTCTTCTGGAAATCTGTCCCGCAGCCACTGTGAGGTGCAGAGCTCTGCCGACAGCCAGTTCCTGTTGTTCACAGCACCACTCACGTGATACTTTTCCTGTAGCAGGTGCGGTGGTTTCTCCGGGTCTGTGGTCATCCACCTTTTCCCTGGCTCCTCCCGTGTCCCCACACGGCACTCTCCCGACTTGCGCTGTTTGTGACACTCCGGAGGATTTCTGGCGGGTAGAGCAGTTATACAGAGTGTTATGGGAGCTCACCGGGGAAGCGGCTTTGGTTTTTGTTTGCGACTTTGAAGCTATTTCTACTGTAACTTCTGACGCTTCCCTTCATGCCAAGATGCCCCTCCCCTAGGAGCAATGTACAGGCCTAGATGAGGAGTACCACAGATTGGCTTTGAATAAGGAAAGACAGTCTCCAAATAGCTGGTTTAAGTCAGCAGCCTAAATCTATGGCTTCTGGCCCGAACGGTTGTTTCTTTTTTAAACTGAAATTCAAGGCTGGGGAGTTGAACTGCAGCGAAGGCGTTTGTGGTCCCTGAAAGGCAGGATCGTTTCTGCTTATGTAAAAGTCCCTCAGCTATGCCAGGTGAGTAGGGGGCTGTTCAAATGAGGAATGGAGCTGGGCAGCCGGGTCTCTGGCCAGTAAAAGCAGGTAACTGTTCTTAGGATCCTTAAAACAGGAAGTATTTTATACTCTCCTGACAATTGCAATCTAAATAGTCATTCATCAGTTTCTGTGATTTACCATGAAATTATATATGCTCGCTGATAATGATACATTGGGCTAAAGAGCTGATCTTGGCAGCTGATTAGACACGCCAGATTGGCATGCAACTTGTAGGGAAAATATGGCAGCCTTCTGATGCTATTCCTGTCTATTATCAGTTTTAGCCCATTGAGGGTGTTGTTTTAGCTGGCTGATCTGTATTTGTTTTGTGTGTGATGTGAGGGGGAGAATGAGGCTAGTAAAGAAGCATGGGAAAGGGTGCCATTTTTTTGATTGCTGTATTAATTGTCAAGTTTATTTCCCCTCTCATTTTGGCCCCCTGTAATTACTGAAATGAATATTTGTCAGGACAGCAGCCAGATAATAAATCACGCACCACAGGCTGGAAGCTGGAACAGTCACATCTGAAGTGACCTGAGATTGATGTCAATTGTAAAACGAAAGAGCTGTCAGGCCTCACAGAGGAGCTGGTGGGCTGGTTAAACGAAGAAATTTTAAACAACACCCACTTTGCAGACATACTCCTTCAAAATTCTATAATCTCCCAGTATTGGCCTTTAAATCATCTTTCTTGTTCTTTAGGGACAGTAATGAGGGATTACCTAGGAGGACAGCATAGGACACTTCCATGGGAAGAAAGCCAGGTATGCAATAACCTGATCTTTTATAACTGATGGGCCAATGGTATCATTTATTGCCTTCAAAGGTAGGGAACCTCCTTGAGTGCAAATGCATCTGTAACAAAATAGGAAGCAAAAAATGCACCATTAAAATGACCGGGAGAGTTTTTCCCGAAGTAGTAAATAAAGAGCTCGTCTTGTGGTAGCCACCTCCAGGGCTATACAGAATGTAAAGGGCATTTATGGGATGGGAGGTGACTGTATGAAAAAGGCACCTTCTCACCTAAAACACTGTGGGCCCTAGTCATGCCTTGCTTACGTCCGTTTTACCTCAATGCAATGCCGTTGACTTCAGTGGAGTTACTGCTGGTGTGAGAGGGGAATCAAGCCTCAGATTCAGTTCTATGCATTTTTGGCTCTAATAATTGACCCAAATCAAGATCCTGGAACTTCAAAGGCATCTGGATCAAGACTCGTACTTTTGCAGCTGGCTTTTTTTCTCTGTAACTAGTTGAACCAAAACTCCAGATCTGAACAATTCCAAACATGGGGAAAGCTCTGATCCACATTTGAAGCAGAAATTTTTGGCTCCAGGCATTTTCTATTGCTTGCTTTACTGACAAAAAGTCTTTTCTCCTGTTAGTACTCCAGAACCAATACACGTATGGGAGAATTAGCTGGATTATTTTCTGCTTCATGCATCATGAGCTAAGTTCCAAATTGCTTGTAAAGATGCGTGATGTGAGAAGAACCCAGCTTGACTCTCAGATTCCAGGTTGAAGTTGCAGTTAGAAAACTCATCTTTCCAATTATAAATTGAATAAATCTGAACTGCAAGTCACTAGGGGTGAAACTCACCCTTATGTCAGCCCACATAAAAATGGAACAGGTGTAAACAGCTACACAAGGTGCAAGGCGGTAGAGTACTAGGACCCCGATACGTAATGCTGCAGCCTATAGCATTATGAAAAGTGCAACATCGGTTGTGGATATTAATGAGTCTTTTAAAAATATACCCCTGAAAGCATGGCCTCCGGTTTGAATTCCATCTTTGGGAACAATCAAAATGACTCTAGATGTAAATGTGTGTAACTTGATAAAGCATGCTGTGTTAGTAACAGTGGTAATCTCTATCTGGAGACCTCTTTCCTTTGAAGTTGGATGCAGTTTTAAACTCTGCAGGGTATTTTTGCTTAGAAAAATCCAGCAGTTGCCAGTGAAGATTGATCTTTGTCCAGAATTCTTTTCTCTGTAGTATTTGTTAGCCACTTACAGTTCCTTTGATGACTAGATACATGGCTGGCTTAGCTTAACCAAGAAGATTGTGTTTCAGTATTTGATATGCAGGAGCAGGATGCTAGGAGACACTGAACAGTCTAGCTGCCGGGTAAGGTTATGTGACAAACAGTATATTTCGAGTTATCATGATTATTTGCCAGAGCAACCCCTAATGCCCACAGCTGAAGGCCCAGGGTCTGCAGAAAGCTGTTTGCAGAGGCATCCCTGTGGAATCCTAGAAGTGGAACATTGCTGATATTCCATGGGGTTTTCCTGGCTGGCATCACTGCTAAAGTGTGGGGCTGGTCCTCTGAGCTTCACTCCTGTAGCCCCATTGAAGCCAAATGAATTAGTGGGACTGCTCAGACAGTAAGATCCTGCTCAGTGTGGGGAAGGGGATCAGAACTGAGCCCGCTGAGCATCTGCATAAGCGTTGTTCATCCGAGGATCTCCATACACATTAAGTGCCAGATGCTGCCGCCAGTGCTCACGGTGACTAGCAATTTATACGGAGGCCAAAGGGATTACTCACCGAAGCGCTATTTGTAATGAACAAGAGAGGCAGAATCTAGCCCTTGTTAATTAAGCCTCTCAGCACCCTGTGAGATACCGGAGATAAGTGTTCTGATACCCCCTTGCCTCAGTGACCCAACACAGAGCAGCAAGCGTTGCTTTTTGCCCAATTTACCAGATGTGAGGTAGTGAGTTACTGAGAAACTAGGGTATAGATGGATCCCAGGAGTGCTCTCTCCTAAATCCTTACTGTAAATGCTAGAAACTCCCTCCTTCAGTCACGTCCCGGTGTATGAACTGGGCCAAATTATGGATCAAGAAATAGCCAGGACCTAGGTTGAGACCACCAAGCTATTTCGTTTATGAGCTAACCCAGCTCTGAACTTGGGTCATTTTTTTCCAGACTTTTCGGTATGCAGTCCCTGTGCTGGGTAAGTGCTCTCAGCTACCTGCGATAAAGATACAGGGCTCTCGTTTTAATGCAAGGATATAATTCAATCATGGAATTCTGTTGAAGGTAAAATCTGGCTATCAGCAGGAGCCTAGGCTAGAATGACCATGGTGATATTTAATCCAGCACCATGTCTTGCAATTTATGAAGCTTAGAATGTTTCAGAGCATTCAGGGAAATATCATATATGGGTCATTGGGATTTTTTTTTCTTTTTTTGCTGTTTGAGGGCCCAATCCTGCAAAGACTTACCCATGTCCTTCCCTTTAGGCACATAGGTTTTTGCATTAAAGCCAATGGGACTAGGAACATGCATGATATTAAGCAAGATGGTGAGTAAGTCTTTGCAGGCTCTGAGCCTGAATCAGCAGTTCTCCAGTTGTGGTCTGTGGTCCCTCATGGGTGGTCTGAAGAGATCTGGACAGCTGCAGAGTTCAGCCCATTGCTGGAGAAAGGGACTGAACCTGGATTCAAGTTGGGTCTGATTTGACCTTTCCCTGCATTTGGGGGTGGGCCAGAGAGGACACAACCAGCCCCGAACTTTGGGCTGGACTCATCTCTAGTGCTGATGGTTTTGAAATACCAAAAAAATATAAATAATATCAACACAAATGAGTGAACCAGAGAGACCAGCGCGGACAATACCTCTGCTCTTGATACCAACCAAGATGTTGCAACCATTTGAAATAACGCCACAGCCCTCGAAGGGCACAAACGGTCCTAGAAAATGCATGCGATGCTTCCAGCTGAGCATGTGAACTGAATGGAGTCCAGTGGCCTGCTAATGCTGAGAAATCATTCTCATCCTTGGACGTTACACCTGGGCTGAATTTGGCCCTTTCTGCTGCCGTAACATCTTGTAGATTCCTATGGTCATTGAAAGCTTAATGATTGATGAGGTGTAACTGCCGTTTCCTTCCAGTGCTGAAGGATCACCCAAATAGCAGCAGGACACATCTCAAAGAACCAGTGTCACTGCGCAGGGTGAGTCACTTCATTGGGGAGGTGCAGTTGGGCCAGGACGGCGTGCAGTCCAGTGGATGGTGCACTGGGCTGGGACTCTGGTGATCTGACCATTGTGTCCGCGTGCCCTCGGGAAAGTCACTTCCCCTCTCTGTGCCTCTGTTTCCCCTCCTGCCTGGTGTCTGCCTTGTCTACAGAGATTGTAAGCGCTTTGAGGCAGGGACTCTCAGTCACTGTATGGTGCCCAGCACCCTGTTCCTGGCTGGCACTGCTAGGTGCTAATGTAATGCAAATGATCAATAATACGAACAATGCCAGGAGCCCCTATGGAGGTCCAGGCAGAGTATCGATTAACTCTAAGCTCTTCTCTCCTGCAGCCCCTTCCTCTGTGTAGCTGTTACACATTATGTGGGCTGCTCACACATGTGGGTAAAGGCAGTTTGCCCAAGCCAGCTCTGAAGTTACAATTCCCTTCTGGGCTGATCTCTTGTACTGGTTTCATATAGAGATGTGGCAAATCACCTCCTGGGGAGCCTCCGTGGAGGGGCAAGCATGCTCTCCAGATGTTGTGTTTCATCATTAAGGTGTATTTTTTAAAGACCTGCAAGCTGCTGGGGGAGAGGGTGTTTCCCCTTATAAAATGCAGTACTTGGTGAAAGGAGCCTCTCTCCGAAATCGCTGAGCTTCGTGTTTCAGAGGGAGGGTCCATCGGGCTGCTGCCGAATAGTACACGGTGGACAAATGCAGCTGGGACGGGATGTGTCCTGCTGGTGGGGTGCCAAACCTGGAAGCTTTCAAAAGGTGTGGGCCGTTATATAGACTCTCGCGATACAACTGGGGCTTTCAGAGAGGGGGCTATACTGCCAAGAGGCTTGAGATTTAAATCTTTTGACTCGAGATGGGCCCACGCTGTAAAGTTCAGTTATGGAGGCTGAAACAGGGTAGAGGTGGGATGGCCCAGTGGTTCAGGTTCTAGTCTGTGGCTTGGGTGACCCAAGTTCAATTCCCTGTTCTGCCACTGACTTCCTGTGGGACCTTGGGCCATTCACTTAGGCCCAGCTCCACAAAGGTATTATGGCTCTGAACTTCCACTGAAGTCAAGGGAAATACCCTCACGTACCTTTGAGCATCTGGGCCTTAGTCTCTCTCTGCCTCAGCACCTTGGCTGTAAAAGGGGGATAACGGTGTTTCCCTGCCTCCCAGGGGGTGTTGTGAGGCTAGAGATCGTGAGGCACTAAGGGACAGGGATGGCTCGACTCCCCAAGGAATGGGTTCAGCATTTCAGCCGCCGTAGTGAGATCCTGTTATGGGGCGTGACAGGCCTCGCTGCCTCCCTGCTGCGTGGGCTCAGTTTGGCCCAGCTGATTTTAGTGACCAAACTAAACTTGATCTGCATTTCATTCCTGTGCACACTCCAGAGCCTACACAGCTCCGGGGGAGAGGGCTGGATGCCGGTCCGGCTTGGGCAGCAGAACTGTGGACGAAATTCCAGTGAGACGGCCAATCAGTGACACCTGCCGGCGAAGGGTGAGCACAGAGCTGATCATTTGGCTGCAGAACCTTTTCTGTTAGGGGGTGATGCCCAAGAAGGAAAGCCCCAGCCGAGTCTCTCCAATCCCAGGGTGAACTGGCAGGGCTGGCAGCTAAAAGAACCAGCTTCCTGACGTATCCGAGAGAGTTAAGAGCAGACAGAGGAAGCTGTCTGGGGTGCAAAACCCAGGAACAAGGCCACATATCGCTGAGTACTGTCTCCTGGCACCTTCTCTATTAACGACTTGTGTATATCTAGCCATCTCTAGCGGTCGGCACGTTTGCTCTGCAGTCAAAGTGGCCCAATACGGAGAGGACTCCTGGGTGCCACTTTTACAGATGTTGGCGGCTGAGATGTTCAGAGGCACTTAGGGGAGCTGCCAGCTTCTGTAGGCTCCTGTGGGAAACCCCCGCTGCAGGGGGCAAACAGGATTTGCACACTTCCTTTGGAGTTGACATCGGCTGAGGTGGGGAGGGGGTGGTGTCGCTTTCCACCCAATTGTGTACAGGGCATATTGCAAGGGCTGCCGAACAAGCCTCTCCAGAGGTAGCTGCATTTGAATGATGGAAGACGTGATCACGTCCTGGGTGCCTTTTGCCCAGCAGGTATGTTGGTGAGGCATGTACAGATCTGTAAGGAGGTAGGTAAAAGGAAGGGGCTAATCTGTCCATACCATATCGAGATTGCTGGTGTGAGGCTGGTTGGTGGGATGCTGCATTAGGAGGAGAGACTGGGTTTTAGTCCTGGCTCTGCCATGTGACCTGAACAAGTCACTTCCCCCCTCTACTTGGACTCTTTGGGACTGGATATGTCTGCACCAGGGACGCAGAGCTCCTAGCATGGCGGGGCTCCGAGCTCAGCGGGAGCCTTTAGTGGCCTGCCACTGCGGGACAGATTGTAAAGCAAGCAATTCTGCCCCATCATTTGAGAGCTCTGGATGAGAGGATTAGTCAGAGGTCCCAAAAACCATGCTGCTGCTTCATCTGCCAGGCCCTTGTACTGGTGGGGGAGAGAGGGACTTTCCAGGTGGCTTCCAGCATGGTAACCTAGCCAGAAGGTAAAATCTGATCCATCAGCAAAGCTCTTCGCAGCCTGTTCCTCCAGGCAGGTTCTCTGGACAATCCGTGGGGGTTGGACTGAGGAGTTTGGCTAGAAGGGAAAGCACTGCGGCAGTATTACAGGGCAGGTAGAAAGCCAGAAAAACCGCTGCCCAGATTCCGAGCCGAGATGCGTGCCAGCCACACTGACCGTCACTCAGCTTATCTAAGGGCCCGGGGGGAATCAGCCCAGCGTCTCCCAGGAAGGAGGAGAATCCGCGCAGAGCAGTGACGCTTCAGTCTGCAGCATGGGATGCTACAAGTAGAAAAGATACCCAGAGAGGAGAGCGCTCCTGGAAGAGAAGAGAATTTCTTTAAAGGATGGAAATGGGACAGAGGCTGTGAACAACATCCCAGAACTGAGCCATAGGGCCCGTGGTTAAGGGGCTGGTCCATAGTTCTTACTCCGGCAGAATGGCAGTGAAGTCAATGGGACTTCTGATGTCAGATTGACTTTAATAGGAATTGTGCCTGGGTGAAGACTGAATATGAACAAAGCCCTGATGATTTAGGCATATGTTTAAATGTGCTGATTAAGGCCGCAATTCAGCCAAGCCCTTGAGCACATGCTTGACTTTAAGCAAGTGCTTAAGTCCCTCCCTATTCACCAAAGCACTCAATGGAATACTTGAAGCCTAGGGCATGTGCAGAAGCGTTGCATCAGGTTCTAGTGATGACCGTCTGTTTTCCATTCATAAAATCCACAGATTGAGCAAACAGTTAAACGAATGTCCTGGAAGTGCAGGCGCTAAGAAGCTGTCGGATGTGGAGCAGAAACGGCTGTGACCAGAGCAGGTCAGAGAGGGGAATACAAAGGCTGTTATTTCCTGAGGAATTTGTCAGTATGACAAATAGGTTTTTTTTTTTTAATTCACTGCATTTTCCTAGTCAGCCTCCCACACAACAGCCGAAGTGACTTTCACATGCATGTAGAAGGGGATCGGCTTGTGTTTCTTGTAATCCAATGCTCGTGGATTCAGACAAGAAATCAGTCGGATCACTGTTTATTATCAGTAAGTGGGGCAGGTTTAAAGGAAATGGGCAGATTTCAACACTAGAGCTATAACTAATTTACTGCTGGCATGTTCTGCTCTTGCCCTCATTATTTATGTTGAAAATGATAAATGAGGGATTGATGATTCTTGCTGGTTTATGAATAATCAGGTTATTGCGCTGCAAAGCCCTGGGGGAGGGTAGTGTTTCTGCAATCCTCCATCAAAGAGAATGCAGAATGCTCTGTGTGTGTCTGTACGCACACACCCCCCTTCTCTTTGCACACCCACCACTTTGTGCATTTGCACACTCACAACCTGGGCGTACGCTTGCCTGCACTCACACCCATCTTTCTGCTCAGACCTCTGCATGTGTTCACTCACCCCCCTGTGCACATACGTGCACCCCCCCCCCCACCTTTCTGTGCACAACCAATGCCCCTGGCCGTAACCAGCATCACCCAGGTGCCTGCGTGCACTTGGGCCCACCCACTCAGATCCACGCAGGGACTGAAGCATGCCTGGCTGTCAGAAACGTGAGTCGCCCTAACTTTTCTCCAGCCAATGGAGTCCCATGATGCCACACGTGGCTAATGCTGAGTTAGTGACTTTTAAAGAAACAAAGAAATTAGCCTTCCATTGAAAAGTGCTAGTTAGCTTTGGGGTAATATTGTGGGAAGTAGTTGAGGTCTGGACGTGGGGACAGGGTCCGTCTATGACTCTCTGTTTGTACAGCACCCAGTGCCGTGGGGATCCTGTGTTTGATTGGCCCTCAGGGGCTGCTGCAATAAACATGGTTATTACTAATAACGGTATCAAGAGGCCCAGGCTACTGATGCAAAGGGGCAGTGGTCACTTGGAAGAAGCACTGATAACATCTGTAGTTCAAGGAGCTCTTATGCAGGGTCAGCTCACCTACTTTGCCGTGAGAATGCAAGCTACTCAAGCCCATGCACTGTTAATCCTTTTCTGCTATCCCACAGTTCCATCTGGGTTGTACTTTCTCATCTACCTCCATCCTTCTTTGGCACTGTACGTCACCGACACTGGCTCAGCGCTCTAGCCCATGTTGGCCTGCTCCATTTCTGCTGCCCTCCACCGCATTTACAGAGATGCCATCCAAGAAATACTCGTCCTGTGCTGAAACTAGACTTTGGGTAGAGCTGTGATGTGCTAGCGTTAAGACTCATGAGTAGGAGAAATGTACATCAAATGACATTTTTATGTTTAGTTGACAGGAAAGAAGCAGAGTGGCTGAGCAAGTCAGCCAGCTGTGTTATGAATCACTTTGTAGTTTGCAGACCGACTTAATTAATGGCATTCTCATTAGCAGTTCTTGCTGCCAAATCCGGCTTGCTTTCACCTTCAGAACTGTCTGCATTAATAATGAATAACTCCACTTGCAAGTTACTTATGAAATATTGTTTTCCTGTCACTGCCACAGACAGCAGCTCGGTTAGGTGAGAGCGAGAGAGAGCACTCTGTGAATGAATTCATAGCGCACCCTGGTTAATGCACCGCTCAGAACCATGGGATAGCCCAGCAGAAATCCAGCCCAGCACACGGGTGGATACAGTTACACCGGTCGGGCACAGGTAGCTCTTAGGTCTCAGTCTGGAGTCTAACTCTGCTCTTTCTTTAGACCAGCCTTATAAAACTGTTCATTTTGATTTAAGTAAAACTGGGTCTCTCTCTTTCACAGTTTCTTTCTGTCTTGTTTAAGGATCTTGATGCAAACGCGACTGGATGGCCCTTTCTGCATTAAGGCATCACCTAGATCTTCAGAAGACCCACCTGCTGACAGTACAGGGCTAGGTTCTGATATTACGATCTGCCCAGTGGAAGTAGTAGCCAATTGAGGATAGTGGTGTGGTGTGGGGCTTGTGACCTTGCACCCCTTTATACCCTTGCACTGCTGTGCTAGCCAAACCTCAATTCAGTCCCCAGTTACCTTAGCTCAGCCAGGATAATTTCAAACTGGTGGCTTGGTGATCACTGCTCAAATGCCTGTTTTTGGCTGGCTTCCCACTACTAGGCAAGTTAATTTTCCAGCAATTCCCTTCATGGCTTATTGACCATAGAGAGATCCGGAATAAAATTTGACAAATGGTTCTGTCATCCCCATATGCCTCGGTAGCTATGCTTTACATGATGGAATGGAGCTCTCAGCTATTCCTTTTTATTTTGTCTGAATCTACAGTTACGCCATATTTGTTCAATTGATGCCCAATATCAGTAACTTTGCTGACATCAGGTTTTTTGACTTTTTAAGTTTAAGGTTTTTGCTGTCTACAAAACTTGCCTGCGTTTTTCCTTCCGCTCTTTAAGGTGCCTAATCCAAACTAAAGCACCATCCATAACTTCAGCACTTTGTAATCCCTCCGAGACCTAGGCAATTACTCTTTGAAATATCCCTGGAGCAGAACTAATACCAAATGTCATTCGCTTAAATTTAGAAGATCCAAATGGCATAGTAAAAGTCGAGAGCTTAGAGCTTGGCTTATCTGATTTTACTTAGCAGAATGCATGACCTTCATCCAATGCAGAGATTGCTTTTGCCTCTGAGGCTTAGCTGCCACAACAGGTTTCACTGCATGTTGCTCATGTTTTGTTTAAATACCAAGAATAGCTGCATAATGATTTTTTTATTTGCCTTTTGAGTCACAACCACCCCACTCTGTAGGTAGTTCTGCCTTTTCCCAATCTTCCAGCCTCTCCATATTATCAGGTTCAGGATCGACTTTGTCTGGTAGGGCAAAAGGGTGTTTTGTTTTGTTTTCTGGTGGATGCCTCACCAAAGATTTGTGTGTGGAAAAAGAAACTGATCACCTTCTTATAGGCTTTTCAACCATCCTATCAAACTGAATGGACAAGTAGGTCTCTTGCATATGGTATCCTCCTTCTCTCTTCAGTTCTACAGGTTTTAACAATCCTTTCTGTAAACACCTATTGGTTTCACTCCTATTAAATCCTATATGACTTGTCCGTAAGGGTGAAGACAATATTCTCCTTGCAGACGTTCTAGGGTTTGGAAGACAGCTGAGAATTCTCCCAGCATGCTGGTTGTGCTTTCTTCATGTGAGTCCATGACATTTACAACTGTCTTTTCAACTAACTTCAGAGTTAGGCAGGGTTTTAATTCCCTGATACAGATGGTGCATCTGCCTTGACTGTTAGGAAAGTTATTAAGCAAGATTGACGTGTAAAACAAGTTGTAAAACTTGCATGTTGTTGTTCTAGTGTATTAATTCCTGGATATGAAACAAGTCAAAGTGTGTCCTCAGCATTGTCTCGCAGTATTTGAAAGGCATACAGGAAAAACGATGAGAGAGGAATTGGTAGGTTGGACCCTAGGGTTATCCAATTAGGTGTGGTGGGGTGAGTGAGGTAAAGGGAAATTTAGACGGAATAACTGGACAAACTTCAAAACAGTGAAATCTCTGATTGTGAAACAGTCTCCTGGGGGAAGTGGTAGAAGCCCCTTTGCTTGAATCATTTAAAATTGGCCTGGACAAAAAGTACTTGAGAATACATTAACAGTCAAGACTGAGCATCTGATGCTATACCATCTTTTATCTGTGGCTCTTGGAGCCTTTACAAACATCAGCTAAACCTCCCAGCATGAGGCAGCGTGGTGTAGAGCTTATGGGGCTGGTCTGAGAGTCAGGAGACATGGGTTCTATTTCCTGCATCTCCGGCTGGCTTGCTGTGTGAGCATGGGAAAGTCACTTCTCTCTGTGCCTCAGTTTACCCTCCTGCCCTTTGTCCATCTTGCCAATTTAGCTTGCAAGCTCTTTGGGGCTAGGGCTGACCCTCACTGTGAGTTTGTATAGCACCTAGCTCAACAGGACTCTCCCCTCCAGTGGAGTTTCTGGGAAATATTATACTACAAATAATAACTGCCCCAATCCAGAGTAGTAAATCGTATCATCTCCATATTAAAGAGTGTGAAACTGAAGCCATGAGCGAGTAGGTGATGTGAGTATGATCTGTGATGATTTCTGTCTTGCCCCAAACCCCACACACACACAACTGTTACGGGGGAACTTCTGTTGTTACTGGTGGATGGCGGTAGGTCAGGTAGTGAGGCTGCCCGTAAAGGCGGGGGAATCAGGAGGCGAGCATTCCGGTTCCTTGTTCTAAGTGGCTGCCTCACGTATGCCGAAGGGAGGACTCGGCCCTGGTGATGGTGGCGGAGATGCAGCTTGACAGGCTGCTGGTCCAGTGCTGCTGCTGTTTCGTCATGGTAGGCCGTGCACTAGCAATCTCCAGCAAGTCTCCCAGGAATACCCAAGCAGGTCTCATCGAGCTAGACCCCCAGCCTCCCACTTACCGCTGCTCTGCTCTGTTGGTGGAGCTTGTCAATATCATTACTTGAGAAATCCCTGCACTCGAGAGCAGACCAATCTGCTCTTCCTGGCACCAGCCGTCGCAAAGTAACCCCACTCCTTCCTCTGTCTGTTCCAGGGGATTACACTGCTGGCAAATGAACCCCATGCTTATGTGCTGGGAGAAAAGGAGAGAGGCTGCAGAGGAGTGGGGATTTTTTCTAAGGCATCAGAAGATCGGATTTACGCAGAAGATTAGATGTTCTATCGATGGACTAATGGACCAACACCACTGATGAGCGGGACAAAAATCCTTTAAACGGCGAGGCTGCAAAGAACAGGAGTCCCAGTGAGCTGGTTCTATTGTGCTTCACGCTGTAAGTTCCTTGGGTTTGGTGGGAGGGTTAGTGGCAAAAAAACCCAAATCATTACTCCAAAGTGATTATCATTTTATTTCAGTGATCCATAGGAGCTCTTAAAAATACATGGTAGGGAATGTACCGCATTGGCAGAAGGCTCAATGCCATAATAGGTCTCTTCCATCTCTAGCAGCTGTAAGTGCATGAACTTATCAATAGAATAGTTAGAATGTCATGCATTACATGCCTTCATGCACTTTGCTGGTTTATTCTATCAGTATAAAAGCAACCTGGCTGCATCTCACGTTGCTGTGACCTGAGTACATTTGGTCCTAAGTCTATAACTTAACAATAACAATACTCCTTTGCACTCTAGAGATCGGCTTTCCATCAGGGGATCTCAAAGCGCTTCACATCCCTGTAAAGTAGGAAAGGGTTAGGATGGTTCTGCCCTCATTTGTAAGGCACTCTGAGCTCTACTGATGAAAAGTGCGAGATAAGCACTAAGTAGCATTATTATTACCTTCACTTTGCCGCTGGGGATTGAGTCTCAGAGTAAGTGACTCCATAAAATCATACAAAGATAAAATCAACTAGGTCTCCTAACATAAAATGTTCAAAAATGCCCAGCTGACATACATAAGAATGGCCATCCTGGGTCAGAGCAGTGACTCTGAGATAGCGCGTATCCTGCCTTCTGAAAGTGGCCAGTGTCAGATACTTCTTGCAGTTGAAGGTTTAGGGACGCATGGGGCCTGAGGTTGCATCCCTGACTTTCTTGGCTAATAGCCAAAGATGGACTTGACCTCTATGAACTTAGGAGTCTGCTATGTCTTGTTGACTTTCGAAGGGGGTCAGGTTCCTAAGTGCCCCCCTTATTTTGAAAGTGGGACAAAGGTTTCTAAGTCTCTAAGGCACTTCTGAAGATAGGATCATCAGTCCCTAGTGATTCCCACACTTTATCCAAGGTCACACTGGAAGTCTGTCGCAGAGCCAGCTGCAGACCCAGCACTCCTGACCCCCAATCTTGCGCCTAAATCACAAGAGCTTTTCTCCCTAAATATCCAGTTATTTAACAACTAACTCCCGTAGATTGTGTTTCACTGCGTATATTCTGTTGAGAGTGCCTTAAGGAAATGCTGAAATGTACTTTCTTCTCCCTCCCTTATGTTCCCATCCCAACACTCCCAATCAAAAGAAAGTTTGGATATTTGTTTTATTGACAACATGCTACCAGCACTTCCTAACCCAAACCCACTAGAGAGAAGACATCCAATAGAAGCATCACAAAAAATCTCCCATCTAGTTAGAGTACTAACACAAGGCTAGGTGCGAAGTCGCAAGTGGTTGTGTATGGAAGGGGAAGCAAAAGCCAGACATGTGAGCATTCTGCTTTCTGCATTTTATTAAGATATATACATTTGTTTTCTTAAATTATTTTCTATGAGTTGAACAGGAAACGATTATTGTGGAGAGAAAAAAAAATACAAAAATAAAAGGGTATCGTGAAGTACCAGATCACCACATATACAACCGTAAAGTACTTTACAAGCACTTAGAGTATTAGAATTATAAAAATAGAAATACGACACATCCATGAGCAACTTCTCTATCCCTCAAACATCTTTCAGTTCCACCTGTGGCTCAGGATTCCCATGAGAGAATACATTAGCTTGTTTGGACAATGGACACATTGGCTAGAGAGGAAAGGGCATCCCAACACTTCTAAAATAAAATGGTGCATCTGTTAGCAGAGTGGGCTTTTTAGACGTGATCAGCATTGGCCCTAACCTTGCTCCCAATGACACCAGTGGGGTCTAGCTCTCATTGACTTCAGTGGGAGCAGAGTTAGGTCAACGAGAGCATTTGAAGATCCCACCCACGGTCGCCTATCGCCTGACCCAACACACCTATTGAAATCAACATGAGCCTTTCCACGGACTTCGACTGCTTTGAAAGCCACACTGTGTACCTGGCTCCGCAACAGCGCTGAGTTGAGCTAGGTGCAGGATCTGGGGGCTTCAGGCCAAATTCTGAGATTCACTGTTTTCAATCAGGCTGAGGATGCAAGTTTGGGGGGGGGGGGGGTTTTTTTTTTTTTGTTCCTCAGCCTCAAGGAAGGAAACTGTGTCTTTGTGTCACTACAGGTAGAATGTCCAGAAAGATTAAAATTATCCTACTTTGTGATGTTCACTTACAGACTCAGTAACCTTTATATCAGATTTCCGCACCCTTTAGTCTTCAGTTCACTTTACACAGATTTTTGCTGACTCACCCTCTAGCTACCTTTTCTAATTTATTTTATAAATTTTTTTTTTGCTCGACACAGTCAACATAAATGATAAGTAATATACACATGCTTGCTCCACTGCTCACTGAAATGCTCCTATATAATACTATCCCTTTTTCGACAAGCGTGGAAAGCATGGGCCTCGGACGTGAATCCATGTCTGTTTTACCTCGAGGAGAGCTTCTGTGTTGAGCTGGTCAAAGAAAGGAAAAACCTTTTCAGAAAAACTTTCAAAGTAATTTGTGTTCTGAATTTAATTTTTTTTTTCAAAATATGTTTTGGAAAATGTCAAAATCTTGAATTGAAAGATGTAGAAATGTCAATATTTTGTTTGGGGAGGGTTTCTCTTTTTGTCACTGAATGCAATAAAATGAGTGACACCCTGAGTCTGTCTCTTTCTTTCTCTCGCTGGCTCTTTTTCAAAATGTTACCAAGTGGCGAAAGGAATTATGAAAAACAAAGAGAACAAACAAACTCTGGGCGTAATTGATTCTATTACATTCTGTGACAAAATGGTATAGAAAAACAACCCCCTCAAAGTGTAAAAATATTGACAGTTCCAAATTTCTGATGGGATGGCCAAGCAGAACATTTTGAAAAACCGGCAGCTCTTTGCAGAAGTTTCTGGGTTTAAAAAAAAGACTAATTTTCACTGAGGGCAGGAAAGTATTAAAAGAAAGATTTTGACCAACTCTACTCATTGGGCTCATGGCATGATGGAAAACAAACAGGTCAAAAAAGCTCAAGAGTGTGGGTGACATTGGTAAGTAACTGCTCAGAGAAATGCACCTTTTCAAAGCTACATTTACTCATTCGAGATTAACAGCCTGTAACTCTGGAAAAATAAATGTATAAAGATCTTTTGTTTAAAATTAATTATATCCCTCTTAAACAAAGAGAGCTCTGCAAAATGAAACAACCAGCCCCTTTAAATGCACAACACACTACAAATATGGCATTTATTTGCTGCTGGCAGAAATTAATGGGAAATAAATTTGCCTTTTCTGATTGACGTAGCAAACCTAGAATCCAATTTATGGTGTTCAAGTGAGATGTAACAATTATTGTCCTCCAGACCAAAAAAGGAGCTTTGTTTGCAGCACTTCTGACTATTGGCAACATGTAAATGGGACACGGGGATATGGCTAACGAGTGGGTAAAATGTACTGTGTAGGAAGAAGGCAAGACATGGCTGCTTCTGACTATCGCAAGCACATTGCTGATTCACGCACTGATTCGACATCAAACCAAAGTCCAGCTAAGTCAGTGATTCTCCTAGTATCTAGGATGTATGTGGGTATGAATGCCCAAAGAGACAGATTTAAAACAAAAGAAAACTGACCCATCTTGTTGTATCTACATTACAGGGAACTGACATGGGTACAAGACCACGCTGAATGAGAGGCGAGGTCAAGAAAATCTAGGCTGTAACTGATAACATTGCTTTGAAAGAGAGCATTAAACTAGCAAACAATAAATGTAGCTGAAACAGGGTCTGATCCGACTGCCACTGAGCTCAGTAGGAGTCTTTTGGCTGATTTCATGGGGTGTTAACTAGAGCCTTTAGACAAGTTAAATAAAAGCCGGGTGCTGTAAGGGCCCAGTCCTGCAGTGGAGCCCCCAGAACCTTGTCCGAGACGGGGGAACAAGGGGAGATCAGACCTGTAGGGTATAATCCCTGCTTAGCATGAGCTAGTGGGTTCCATCTGCAGAAACGTTTCCTCTTGCCAATGCATTGAGCACCTTATTCCGCTGAACCTTCGCCCCATTGCTTGTCAGCTTATTGTAAATCTCCAGCGGCTGACCAGCTTTCCAAACCAGCTACCTGTGCTATCGTGCGCTTAATCTATGAGACCAATCACTGTAATTGCATGTGCCAATCAGGTAACTGCACATACAAATGGTTGGCTAGGGTCGTTAGTATACTGAATTAGCTGGCTAGGTATTTGTACTGCAGCACTGGGCTGTACCGGGAATGAACCAAGTTACCCCACAAATGGTATTTTGGGCACCCCTGATTGAAAACAAGGACCAGATAAATGACTGCAATTGGAGCTGTTATACGCTACGGGGCCCGATCGATTATAGATCTGCACAGACACAATCCCAGTCCAAATCAGTCAGAAGGTATTTGAAAAACCCTACAACTACCAGGCATGTGCTATATTATAGTTCCAAGTCCCTGGTTTAGATCCATTCATGTTCCTCTGTAAGATTATTATTCAGGGACATCTCAGCTCTAATAATACAGTTCAGACTACATGTTTTCCCTTTCAGTCCTGCTGGCACCCAGTGACACTGATTTCATTGCTCCCTAGGATGCTCAAAAACCTGCTTTTTCAGTCTCCTGACAAGTGAAATACCCTGCAGTTCTCCAGAGGCCTGATCAGTGAAAACTGTTTGGCAGCCACTGAAGCTGAGCCATGTTCAGGATTCGTGCGGCTGCTGCTTTTTGGACCATTTGGCTGTTAAGAAATCATGTCATAAGTCTGGTTTTTTTTTTCTTTTTAAGGCAAAACAAACCAATAAAAATCACAGCACATTTGGATGTTTCTTTCAAGTATGTTTTCTAGTCTGAAAGTGCGTTTAAGTGTTTGCACAGCAAACAAAGCCCAGAACTGGGGGTGGATTAGTTGGGAAGGACAAAGACGCTCGTGCTCCAACCAACGTGTGTTTTACGTCTGTCCCTGGCAACGGCTGGACACCAGCAGAACCTGCGCACAGTGACCATGCTTGTGCCTGATGGGAGCCCATCTCAGCTTGGAGTGGAGCTGTTCTGGGAGGGCAAGGGTGGAAAAGATATGGTAAGTAAGGGTTGGGTTGTGCCTTTTGGGCAGTGGAAGGCATAGTTCAGGAACACCAGGAGAACACAGCACACATTGAGCCACCCCCTAAGACAGTGCAGTGTGTATTCCCCTCTGCAGTTAGCCAGCCTGCAGTGCTCCCTGCCCCCATTAGGGGAGCATGTGTCCTGGGGGCACAGGGACCGTGCACAGTGCGGGTGGGAAAGGTGCCTTGTCCCACCTTGGGCAGCCTCCCAAGAGCCAGTCACAGGCTGCTGAGGAAGCTTTGGCTTAAGCAGAGCGTGTCAGAGGTGTGGGGCCAAAGAATGGACAGCAAGTCAGGTGTCTGACCCTGGATTTCGTTCGCCAACCAGATTTTTTGCAGCAGCTGGCGTTCATAAAGCAAAAGCAGGAAGAACAGACTCCCTAGGCAGCGAAGTGGTGTCTGCCCAGCATGCTGCGATGAGGGAGAGCACAAGGGACCTGCTGCGTCGGCTCAGCTATAGCTGCTGCTGTGGCAAGGGCTGGTGAGCAGAACAAAGAGCCAGTGGGATTCCTGAAGGCAAGACTACGTCAATGCGGAGCCAGCCTGGCAAGCGACAGCCATTTTAGTTTGCCTTCTGACTCTGGCCTGCCCCTTGCGACCAACAAGAGCAGGGAATTTAACAGGTAAGGCTGAATTGCAGCTTGTAAGTCATCCTGTTGGCAGCCTAAAGGACTCATCAAGGGGAAATCAGGTCCAGATTGTCCCAAAAGGTGCAACCTTGGGGTGGGCTCTTCTATTTTTAGAGTGTGTGTGGGGGGTTAAGTTCCAATCTGAGAGCAGGAGTACAGGTTCCAAGGACCTTGGGGTTCCCCTTCAGCTCATGGGGACTGGAGCCTCAATTTACCACTCTGTCCACTCTTTGGAGAGCCCTGAACCACCTAAGGGTCTATCTTCACTGCCAAGTTAATTTGGACTCTTGCTCAGACAGTGGCCCTAACATCCATCCCATCCACAAACACAAAAACCCCTGAGTCTGGTGGTGTCATGGGGCTGGATTAGCGCTCAGTGGCTGCTTTCGCTCAGGCTGGTAACCCACCCACTTTGCAGTGAGGACACAGGCTAAATCATTTGTGCACCAATAGTCCTCCACACCGTCCCAAAATTCCCCTCCATGCACCCAGCAGGACAGACAAGTTCTCCCACAATTCACTGGGAAGGGATTACAGAGCAGCCCAGTTGACCGCCACACAAAGGACCATAAGCTGTGCCCCCTGAATGATGTACATGGGGAAATGCAGTGTCCGCAAGGCCCCAATGACTTGTGTGGCTTTGCAGACAACTCAGACCTGGATGCCAATCACCCGAGTTAACTGTGCCATGAAGGCATACCTTAAGTGCACTGTGGCATGTTATGGGAGGACACCCCCTCACACACACACACACACACACACACACACACATTTGAAGCTGGATAGTTTGGGGGCAAATACTATGTTCCTTTATGCCTGAAGTCAATGTGCTGGACAGAGCAAGTGCACGGCTTTCAGTGTGAGCAGTGTTGCTGCAATCAACACTTCAGAGATAGTGTCAAGACTTCAAGTTCGTGTCTGAATAAAAAAATATGCTTCTTTAAAAACAAACAAAAAAACCCACACACCCAAGAATGGCCCTGTTTCAGAAAGGAAAGCGTTCTGGTTACCCTAATGAATTTCCCTTCCCTATGGCTTCTGAAACAGACCGTAAGGGGGCTGTTGGCCCCGTACTAAGACTCAGTGGGGTTTTTTTTGTCTGGCCATCTCCCAGGACCAAAAGAAAGGGCAAGGGCCGCGGCGACTGACGGTCCCCAGGGGCAATGGGAGAGGCCACCGCTCCAAGTCACCCTGATTGACAGGGCAGGCAGGCCAATGAGGGAGGCCCGGAGTCCCGTCCTCCACGTGAGTGGGAGCGGCCTGGGCCAGGGTGGGGAGAGCAGGAGCCCGAGTGGAGCCGGGGAGCGGGGCCACGCCGGCCTGAGCTGAGCAGGGGCGGCCCCGGGGGCGGGGCTGCAGCCGTCCGGAGCTGGGTGCGATGAGCAGCTGAGGAGAGGCAGGGGGACCCTGGGCAGCGGGGTCAGTGCAGGGAGACGCCCCTGGGGGGATCGTAACCCCGACAGGGCGGGGGCGACGGGTCCTGCCTCCTAGAGCCTGAGGGCGTGTGGCTGCTGCCAAAGCCAGTGTCCCACCCGCGGCATCCCTGCAGCAGAGCCAGGGCCTGGGCCGTGTGAGGAACAGGCTGTGAACGGCCCTGACGTTCCAGAGACGCTGGCTGGGGTTCCCCTGTGCCCACAGAGACGGGTTTTCCTTTCACCTTTCCCGTTTTGTCCTTATTTTTTAATTGGTTGCTGTTTAATGAATTGTATTTGGTTTGAACTATGTGCAAGGATCAGTGGGTCAGGGAAGGGTCCAGAGTGGAGAGAGCACCCCGGAGTGAGGTCACCGTATCTCCTGTCCTAAATCCCCCCCAGGAATCCTGGATCCAGCCTTCTCAGGGTTACGAGGGCTCTGCCACGCAGGAGAGTTGAAGGGTCAGGCAGGCTTCTGGGTAAAGGGACTGGGAGCGAGGACGCGGATCCTTTCGCTAGCTAATTCCATTAGGGTTGCGAGGAAAGTTCCCCACAATAGCAGGACCATTCACCCGCTTACACAGAAGGAAACCTGATCTTTTTCAAATCAGTTTTCTTAAATATCTGGGGGAGAGGGTTGTTTGTTTTTAGTTTGTCATGGCATTTTTAACAGCTGTGGGCATTCATGTGATTACAAACTTTCTGGGCAAGGAATCTGAGTTATTCCTTATTATTATTATTAGGTGTTGTAACTTGGCTGGTCATGTGTACACTGAAATAACTGGATCAGAATTGCAGCAAGACAAATACAAAACAAAACACTTAAGAAAACCAAATAGAAATTAACTTCCAGAGCTGTTTAGCTAAAAAGCCTGCAGGAGTTACAGGTAACATTTTCAAGAGCTTCTAAGTCCCATTTGCCAAAGTGACATAGGTACGTAGGCACCTAAGGATTTTAAATGAAACTAAAAGTTCCTAAGTGCCCAAGGCCCAGATCCTCAAATATATTTCGGTGCATAATTCCCCTAGGAGTGAGGTATCTAAATACCTTTGCAGATCTCAGTCTGTCTCCTTTGCAAATGGAATTTAGCCTCCTAAATCACTTAGGTGCTGTTCAGAATTTTACCGTAGGTGTCCAAATCCCATACAAATCCAGTGGGAGTTAGGTGTCTAATTCCTTTAGTCTCCATTGACAATCCCAGCCCTGGTGGTCTGTATTCACAAAGCAGTAACAGCTTTGGGATCTTCTATTGCTTTCTTACCCCTCTTCATAGGTATTGTCATTTACTGATGCACTGTTGCTTAGCATTGTTCCTGTTGTAATCTAATCAACACAGAAGTCCCACTTGTAGACGCATCAAATAATCTTTGTGGGTGATGCTGGATGGGTTCATTTTTCATAACTTTGAGCATGATTTCCTTAATTCCTTTCCCATCCAGAGCCGTGCTTGTCTTGCTGCAGTTTGTTATCCCCAGAGGGAAATGAAAACAGCTAACAACGGATCAGTACAGTGATGCCACCACATATGGAGTCCTGTAATAGTGCACTGCCAGAGCACTGTTCTCTTTTCTCGTTCCCTTTCAATGCTGATGCCAGTTGAAGCCCTAGAGAGGACGGTTTCCTCATGGTTTAGCTACAAGTGAAAGTGAGCATTTAAAAAAGAGCAACCAACTTCCCTCCTGCAGCTTTACCTCACAAAAAATAAAGCACCCGGGGGCTAAATCCATCCTTTGTGAAGAAGAGGTGGGAAAAGGGTGTCAAATCAGTCTCTGCATGCAGATGCCGTTGGACCCAGTGGCAGTCTCTGTTAGCACCAGATCTCTGAGAGCCTGTAGGTGGCAGGGACGGATCAGCCAGGTGTGAATCTAGCTGCTGGTGCTGGTCCGCTGGCACCTTCTGAAGGCTGCCCACCTCCGCGTTTTTACAGCTGCATGGGAACTAACCAGCTTGTGGGAGGAGCAGAGGGTAGGAATAGGCGGTTCCTTTCATTGTCCTTGGATGAATTATTACTATTGTACACTATTACCGGACTCAGCAGGCTGGCGATGAGCCACGGCCCCCTTCTGCTGAATTTTGGAAACATCTGTCCTGTTGACAGTCTTCAACTCAGAGTTTAAAATTCTGCTCCTGCTATGGTCTTTATCATCTCATACAACAGAAAAGGCTTTTGGTCCTCAAGGAACTGCCCTTGAAAGCATATTCTCCTACACCTAGTCAACCTGATTGTCGTTAGCCGCCTTTGCATAAAATCAGGAAGTAGAATTAGAATACTGAATTAGATCTGTCCTCTCTGTGTGTTTTATCCCAGTTAGCTAAGCTTTCTGCCATTTTCCCTGGCTTGCATCCTCCTTAGAATGCAAATCTTCCCTGAAGCATTCCATTCTTGGCTCCCCTAAAAGCCCCTTGCACGGTATCCCATATGGCAGGTAAACATCTGGCTCCTCAGAAGGGTCTCAAATGGGAGTTTGGCACTTGCCTATGCTGGAAGGGCTGGTGCCTTGTTGGCACGATCATCTTTCCTATTTTGGTGACAATTTTTTTTTTTTAAAGCTAAATCGGAGGTCACTGTGGTGCCACAGTGCAATCCTGGAGCCGTCCTCCAGATGGGGATTCGGAGTGGAATCAGTGTTTTATGCAATGAAAAATAACAACTGTCTTCTCTGTGTTTAAACACTAGGAAAAGCAGGCGGATAGCAGCTGTGCAGGCTGGATGGTGAGTGTGCAACTGGCCTTCTCCTACCAGATAGGATCAGCTTCCAAGGCACTGCTAAGTCGCGCCTACGTGCTAGAGAAGACCCACGAAGCTGGGAAGCAGAACTATAACATATGGTAACTGCAAACCTAGGGCCTTTGCTATCTGATTTCATTGAAACGCTATTCAAAATAGATATGTCAGAAAATAAAATAAAAATCCAGAGCATGAACATCAAAAACGTCCCACAACAAATGCCAGTCTTTCGCTGACCAAATCCATAAAAAGTATGTCCCTCTAAGCCTCCTCTTGGAGCAGTTCAGACGTGTCTAAGACCACGCACGCCCAGCTGCTAGTAGTCAAGGGCCTGTTGCCATCAGTGAAGAGACCTGGCCAATCTGTCTGTCCGGAGAGGTCAGCGAAGGACGCGGCCTTGTGGTCGTCAGAGCCCCGCACGGGCGGATGAAAGGGTCTCGCTGTAGATGACGCAGGGGCTGGTTTCCTCGCAGAGCTCAAGCTGCACGCTGGACGCGAACCAGCGCTTGGCACAGCCCAGGCTGTAAGTGAGGGTGGTTCGGTAAATGTTCTTGGTGCATTTGGGGAAGATGATGGTTGTGCTCTGGAACCGCAGGGGCTTCTGGCGGGGCTCGAAGATCAGCTGCGACTTGTAGTTCCGCCAGGTGCAGTTAGGCGTGGCGATGACCGTCTCGCTGTAGGCGGTCACGGTGGGGATGGGTCCATAGAAGATGTCGTCCCTGTAGTGTTTCTCTGAGTCATATTTCACCTCCGAGTTGCACCTAAAAAGTACAGCAAGAAGTCAGGGAGCACATAGAGCAGGAGGGTTCTGTGCTGACCCGCTCCTATCTTCTGCCAGGATACTGGCCCAATGAAAGCAAATGGTGCTCTAGGGAGGGCTGGGCACATGGTCCCCCTGGCGCAGAGCAGCAGCAGAACGTCCTTGCTGCCACCACAGGTTTGCAATAGCCATCTCCGCTGCTATACCCACCCAGCTCCTGGTACTTCTGCATAGTAGTGAATCCAGGATCCCAACTCCCCATGGATGGTGGGGCACAAGGATCCCCCTCCCTGGAGCCTGGCTGCATGCCATAGAGAGCATTGGGACCCCCTGCACAGGCACACGGGTTCCTGCCCCTTTCCCTGCACAGCAGAACAGCTCAGGTTTGGTTGCTTTGCAGTGTCATCCCTGTCCTTCCTTGGGTCTTAGGGTTATCCCAGCCCTAAGCCAGGATCCCTTTTAGCTCTTTTCCACAGTGGGAGCAAGCCCAGAGGCAGCAGTAAAGGGCACAGCTGTTGGCCACTTGTTACTGGTGCCCCATATGTGGGAGACAGAGGAATTGGAGAGAAACAGATGTTCAGCCAGAGGCTGGAAGGGTGAGCCTGGTCAAAGATTCCTGACATTTTAGGTGCATCCGTGGCCCACCCCTGCTTTTCCACAGGGTGGTGTGCTGGCTTCCTAGTCTCTACCCCAAACACATCAGTGGTCTCTGGCACGGCTTCTGCGGCTAGTCTCTTGGAGCATTGCTATTAACCATGACGGAAAAGGGTTCCCTTGATTTTTAAATCATGCTGCATGTCACCTAGATTGTCATCATGCAGCGCACAATCTTCACTGGCATTGTGCCGGAAAGAGGCAGCCCTCCCTTACGGGTAGTGCACAGGGACAGGCTGGTGAGCATGGGAAATGGGCATGCAAGCTGGGTGAAAACTGCCGCTATTGGTTGATGCTCCTGTACCCCTAATGGGGACCCTTAGGTGGCCCTAAAGCAGATGCCTTTCCAGTCTCTGCTGTGCACCAGTGTCCACTCCTGCCCTCACTTGGCAAGAAAATAACACCATGGACGTGGTTATTAAAGGGAGCTAGAGGGGGCTTGAATGAGCTGTTTAACACCTTCTTCCCATCCCTCCCATATTAGAGCAAAGGATCACCTGCTTAGAGCAATAGTAGCTTGATTTACAAAGGGACCTTGTGCATGTCCCCTAGAGCACAAAGCCATTTGCCCCAAACTAGGCTGCAGTAGAGGAAAAAGGGAGTGAAGTGACCCGGCAAAACCTCAAAAAGCTGTCCCAAATGGGCAGAGGAAATGCTGAGCTAGCAATAAACCAAGGAGCCTGAGGGAGTGGATGGAGATTGCTTGATGGTTTGGGTTCTACAGAAATGCCAGTGAGGGGTCAAATCTAGGGCTGTCAATTAATCGCAGTTAACTCACGTGATTAACTCAAAAAAATTAATCACAATTTTAAAAATGAATCGCGATTAACCGCAGTTTTCATCGCACTGTTAAACAATAGAATACCAATTGAAATATATTAAATATTTTTGGGTGTTTTTCTACATTTTCAAATATATTGATTTCATTTACAACACAGAATACAAAGTGTACAGTGCTTACTTTGTATTATTATTTTTTATTTCAAATATTTGCACTGTAAAAGTGATAAACAAAAGAAACAGTATTTTTCAATTCACCTCATATAAGTACTGTAGTGCAATCTCTTTATTGTGAAAGTGCAACTTAGAAATGTAGATTTTTTTTGTTACGTAACTGCACTCAAAAACAAAACAGTGCAAAACTTTAGAGCCTACAAGTCCTCTCAGTCCTACTTCTCGTTCAGCCAATTGCTAAGACAAACAAGTTTGTTTACATTTACGGGAGATAATGCTGCCAGCTTCTTTTTTACAATGTCACCTGAAAGTGAGAACAGGTGTTCACATGGGACTTTTGTAGCCAGCATTGCAAGATATTTACATGCCAAATATGCTAAACATTCGTATGCCCTTTCATGCTTTGGCCACCGTTCCAGAGGACCATGCTTCCATGCTGATAACGCTCCTTAAAAAAATGAGTTAATTAAATTTGTGACTGAACTCCTTGGGAGAGAATTGTATGTCTCCGGCTCTATTTTACCCGCATTCTGCCGTATATTTCATGTTATAGTAATCTCAGATGATGACTCAGCACATGTTAATTTTAAGAACACTTTTCCTGCAGATTTCCCGCAAACACAAAGAAGGTACCAATGTGAGATTTCTAAAGAAAGCTACTGCACTCGACCAAAGGTTTAAGAATCTGAAGTGCCTTTCAAAATCTGAGAGGGATGAGCGTAGACCTTGCTTTCAGAGGTCTTAAAAGAGCAACACTCCAATGCGGAAACTACAGAACCCGAACCACCAAAAAAGAAAATAAATCATCTGCTGACTCAGACGATGAAAACGAACATTCATCGGACCGCACGGCTTTGGATTGTTATAGAGCAGAACCAGTCATCACCATGGACGCAGGTCCTCTGGAAGGGTGGTTGAAGCATGAAGGGACATATGAATCCTTAGCGCATCTGGCACGTAAATATCTTGCGATGCTGGCTACGATAGTGCCATGAGAACACCTGTTCTCACTTTCAGGTGACATTGTGAACAAGAAGCGGGCAGCATTATCTCCTGTAAACGTAAACAAACTTGTTTGAGCAATTGGCTGAACAAGAAATAGGACTGAGTGGACATGTAGGCTCTAAAGTTTGACGTTGTTTTATTTTTGAATGCAGGGTTTTTTTGTACATAATTCTACATCTGTAAGTTCAACTTTCATGATAAAGAGATTGCACTACAGTGCTTATCTTAGGTGAATTGAAAAATACTATTTCTTTTGTTTTTTGCAGTGCAAATATTTGTAATCAAAAATAAATATAAAGTGAGCACTTTATATTTATTTATTTATTTATACTTTACAATTCTGTGTTGTAATTGAAATCAGTATATTTGAAAATGTAGAAAACATCCAAAAATATTTAAATAAATGGTTTTCTATTATTGTTTAACAGTGCAATTAATCACCATTCATTTTTTTAATCGCTTGACAGCCCTAGAAAATCCCAGCCCAAACAGGGAGAAGCTGCCAGGTCTGGTTCACGCTGCCTACACAAAATGAGCACTGTGGGGCTCAGCCACCATTAAGATGAGGATAAAAAATAGACACCAAGATAATTAACAATGACTCTTCTATCCTCGTTAGTTTCTCTATCTATATTCCATTGTGCACCTAACCTTCTCTACTGGCTCATGTGCACAAGTCGCTAACCCTGAAAGGTAAATATCCTTACACTGTGTGCTCTTTGGGACAGAGACTGTCTTTTGTTTGTTCTGTGTCCATACAACACCTAGCAGCATGGGGTCCTCATCCATGAACAGCTCCTAGTTGCTACAGTTATACCATATTTTTTATTATGAAAGCTCAGACTGCAGGGAGCTGTGGGACTTCCATGCGTTTTACTGCTCCAAACCTTTCAGCTGCAATCAGCAGGTAAGGAATTTGCAGCTCTGTGAAAAAAGATTAAAAGCTGGGTGTGTGCATGTCAATTACCTCCACCCTGGAGGATTATGTGGCACGTGTAACATGATCTGCCTTAATGTATTTTGCACAGCTAGGTGTGTAAGGAAGCAAGTCGCTTGGTGCACATAAAACAAGACTCCTGTGTAATCATCATAAAAACATGCCTGCCAGCTGTCCTGGGTAACCAGAGATTTATCCGGGTACGTTCCCAGGACGGTCTTTGTGTGGGTTGGGGGGAGTTGCATACACAACCTCCCCTTCCCCCCTCCCTCTTTAATTATTACCACAAGCTGGGTGAGTAACAGTACTGAAAATGCAACATGGTGTTTTTAAAGTGAATTCCAGGCTGGCAAGACAAGACGCAGACTGTGAGCCCTGCTACTGCATAGGCAGCAAAGCACCAGCCTCCCAGCATTGAATGTCAGCTAGAAGGACTGCCCTTAGGGGGCAGAGGATAGATTGCCCCATGGAGATGAGTCTAACCTTGGCTTCTCTGCTGCAAGCACCAATAAAAATGGACGCCAGTTACGGAGACCACCAGCTCGTTCCGCATTCCAGATGGTAATGGTTTTCTATCCTGGCCTGGACTGCATTTGATATAATCTGGAAATGAAGACCTCCATCTCCTATTACCAACCCCGGAACCACCCTCGCTTCCACCACCCGTCAGTTTCTTTTCAGTTCAGGAATTAATCTCCGACTTCCTCCTCCCCTTCACCCCCAACAAAATAACCGTGACACCCATTGATAAACACAGTTAATCTTTTGCAGAAGAAAATGTATCGGGGGAGGGAAGAAACCCCTCCATATGTACCTAATTTCCTGCACAGGTTCAGGGTTGACCTCAATGCTTTCGCCAAAAAACACCGGGAACATTCGAGGCCTCATCTCTGGCACAGAAGAGTTCACAAGAAGGTAAGGGACCTAGAGGACAAACGGGGAAAGAACAGCACATCAAGCATTAGGACACAGCAGAATGCTGCTGGTGTTATTTACAACATACACTGTTCAGTCATTGAACATGCCACTGGCGCTATGGCCAAATTCAACTCTGGTGAAGGTGGGCGCGACTCACTTGAATTCAGACCCCCCGGGTTCATGCTCTGCTGGGACTGCCCAAGAAGATGTCCCCTGTGGCAGGTGCTTTTTGAGATGTGGACACGGACTGGAGACACAGCACCAACTCATGTCAGACTGCTGGTAGTAATGGCTTTACATCACAAGGGGCCAAACTTTGCTGCTAGCTAGACTGGTGTAAATCCCAGGTAACTCCATTGACTTCTATGGAATCACTGTGGATTCACCATAGTGTCAATAAGAGAATCTGGCCAATGACTTCATTGGCATTGCACTCAGTTGCACCAGGTCTGAATTTGCCCCTTCCCCCAAGGCCCTTTAACTCCAACTTACAGTCCCTCTTACTTCTGGGAGCAGAGTAGAGCTCACAATGGTTATCCAGTAGATCTGTTTGTGTCAGTGCATGGGGAGGAGGGATCCTTCCTTGCTCAGGTTACAAAGCTCAAAGGCTCATTTATCAAAGGTGGGGCCAGATCCTCAGCTGGGGTAGCTCCTTTGACGTCAACACCAATTTAAATCAACCCACAAACTGGGAGGTGCAAGAACAGGCGCTACACAGACTCTGATCGGCTTTTCAAGTGGTTTGGCCCGATGGTGCATCCACAGTAACACTATCTGTACTTATGTGGTTACTTTCATTTCTCCCACTCTGGTTGCAACACCAGATTAGCATTACACAGCGGAGTCTCTGCCAGCTCCACCCTAGACACTGCCAGTAGCCGTCCCACCGCAGTGCCTCCTTCTGAGCGCCCAGCCCTGACGTAAGCTGATCTAGCCCTACAATCCAGGGTTGCCTCTCTACCCTGCAGATTCTTTCATTTGGAATTTTATCCCCTTCCCATATATCTCTTTCATTTGAATTATTCTTCTCTTCCCTTATTGCTCCTGCTATTGTGAGCCAGTGAGACTAGATAGTTTTCATATGGGGTCCCCTGCTCAAAATGGGCCTGATCAGCAAAGTTCCAGATCTGGAGGTGGATCTAGCGTTTGGGAAGGGTGAGGGTGAGGTGGTTCAGACCTGCTGAGGGTGCATCTGTGTTTTGTATATTCCTTCCTCTCCTGCTTCTGAACTACATAGGATGGAGTCCACCTGGATACTCACTGCTCAACCTCTGTCTTGAAATATTGCTGCCCAAGGATCATGAGGAAAATCCTTCTTGAGGCAGGGATCTAACAAAGCTTCGAGTTTCAATACGTTTTCCAATAAGCACTGCGCATGAGAGCCTCAGTGGCTTTGTTTCCCCCAATTAGTGCTCTGTGCTGGGGCAGTACATATTGATGCACAAACGCCCACTTACTCCAGTGGGAATGGAGAAGTTAAAACATCATAGGCCACATTCCCCAGTCTGCTACATCCACTTTGCACAGGGTAAGCATCTCCCGCTACCCCTCCTCTGCCAGGGGGAGTGTCAGGGGCATGGCAGAACAGAGCTCCATTGCCCCAATGCTCCTTCGGAGTATGGTCCCTGTGGAGCTGCAGCTCCAACTTGCACCGGGGCAGGGCAGCTCTGCATCAGGGAGCTGCAACCAGCCCCCTCTCTTGTAACGGAGAATCCAGCCTGATGTACCTTGATTTGGGCTATTCACCCCTGCAGCTGAGTAGCCCTCACGGTCCTTGCTAGAAATACTGCAATCCCCAAATGTCCAGGGGACCTGCAGGGAGGCGGAGCACCCTACCGCTGAGTTCAGCAAATAAGCTATTCACCGCCCCACAGCGGTTTCTGCTTTTTCTTCACCAATGAAAACCTCCTGGAATGTTTGTTCCTCTAGCCTAGGAGAGCACACTGGGACATTGGGGAGATTAATTGGCGCCTTTCGTTATATTTTCTCAGCTCCGTTCATAGCAGCAGCCCTGTGAATCTGGGGCTTTAAAACAAAGTGACCTAGAGCACTGGGACAGACTCTGAGCACCTTCTCCTGAAGCTTGTGAATGTAGCTGCTTTGCAACTCCTACATGGGATGATGGTGTCAGAAAAACTGGTTCGGTGAGGAGGGCACAAATGGTAGATAAGTACCCAACTCACATCGAAAATCACTGGGATTTGGATGCCTTTGAAAATCTGCCTTTTAGTCTTAAATGTTACAGTTGTCAGTGGAAATCACATCCCGTCCTATAATAAAGATAATATCCCGAACATCTAGAGCGCCTCCCCGACTACCATTTGAAACTCAATTTGCAAACATTTCAGCCTCAATGTCTTCTTAATGAAGCAAGCTAACAATGGGCAAACGCCAAGGATTCCCTTTAATCCAAAGCACCAATGTTCAGGGGTTCAGACAAATAGTTCTCCGTTTGACCCGTCTCTAAAGCAAACTGAATAAAATGGATTCAGACAGCTTGGGGAACAGCGAGGGATTCCAAATTTCTAGTTACTCTCTTGTCCTCTATCAAGAAACACATTCTCTCTCTCTCTCTCTATTCCTCCCCGAAGTACAGAGTAAATTTGTGCATGCTCTTCATTTTAGATTTTGACCCAGTCATTTATTCAGAACCCTTGAACACCTTAGAAGGTCTTCATACATAAAGCCTAATGGGAAAATAATCATCTACATGGTCTGATTGATTGATCAGTAGTGGGGAAGTATTGGAGGACCCATAAAGTTCTCCGAAATAATGCTGAGACACTGAGATTCTTCCAACAATATAATGTAGCTGTCTATTCTCACAAAGCCCAGTAGCTTCTCTAGCACACAGGGAAAGCTGCTTAAGACTCTTTCTCCTTAGATCTGGGACCAGATTCTCTGCTGGTGTAAATTGAGTTCCATGGAAGTTACTGGTGCAGAGTTTTTGCGCTGAAGGCAATTAACCGTTGGAGCAACTTACCGAGGGATGTGGTGGGCTCTCCATCATGTGAAATCGTTGAGTGTCTTCATGTGAGATGTGTTCTAGTGCAAACACAAATTATTGGGTCTACAGCAGGAATTATAAGGAGAAATCTTACGGCCTGTGTTGTGCAGGTTGGACTGGATGACCACAATGGTCCCTTCTGGCCTACAAATTTATGACTCTGTGGAACTGCTCCAATTTACATCAGCAACAAATCTGACCTCTGAAGTTCTTGGCAGGGAGGAGGGGCTTAGGGGTAAGGCATTTTCAGAAATGTGCCACAGGACATGAAAAAGGCTCCCCCTGACCACCAGGAAAGCTAATCGTGAACTCCTCTCCAGCACAATATCCTTAAACATAAGTTCCCAGATCGAATGAACCAGCATCTGTTGTCTGGAGCCAGTGCAGCTGCTACGTTAGCTCTGGGGCACTCCCTCGGAAGGCTGCCGCGTTGTGTGTTTCACTCCCCACAGCCACTTTGCCATTGGCTTTGATTTATGAAACACAGGAACCTGGTGTCCCTCTAGGGAGATGTCTGGAGGCCTCTGGGCAGGGTTTAAAGGTCTTTAAGGGGGGTGAAAAACCCTTGGAAACATCTCTCCACCCAGTGCAAGCTGAATCTATGCACAACAGAACTCGAGCCCATTTCTCAGCAGTCACCCATTCAATAACAGTGAATAGTCTAAGAACATGGAGGATCCACCTGACGGTAGCAGAATCAATGGCTTCCAGCTTCCCCCTCTCTTTGAATTGTCTTTCACCTCTGGGTTCCTTACGGCTGAGTGAATCTGCTGCGATGGTGCACTCGGCCCAACAGGCTGCAGGAAGTAGTGGCACTCTCCAGAGGCCCTGTTCTAAGACGTTCTCTAGCTGTCCCTACACAGGCAAGAGGTTCTGAGATGCATCAGACTTTGGGGGGCTTAGCCTGAATTGAAAAGGAAGACTTTGGAGCTTCTACTCCATGCTCAGACAACGTAGTTCTAGAAAGTAAAAAGCAAGACCTAAATACTTTTCTAGAATGAAATTTATTCCTCTGCAGAGGGCCAGCTCCAGGCCTATGCACCACTTAAGTTCCCTGTAAGCCCCTTGGGCCATATCCTCAGGTGGTGTAAATTGGCATAATTCCACTGACTTCAATGGAACAATCCCGATTTACAACAGCAGACCACCTGGGTTTAAGGGGTGCATAAACTGAGAGCTTTTGCTTTTGACGGGCAATGAAGTTTCAACGTTGCATCTGAATTCTCAGGACCACAGACTCTAGTTTACCGTGTTGCTCTGTTACCAGCCAGTTCTTTTTAAACCAGTGACATTAAAAAAAAATCCCTCCTTTTATCAAATGTTGCTGCTCCATCATTGATAATAGCCAGTATTTGCACAGTGCTATGGAAAAGGCTTGTCTCCACTGACTTTCATCTCCTGTCCAAATGGGAAAGGTCGTTCCTGCTTATTCCTGGCTCGCATTCAACACTCACGAGGGAGGGGTGGGCATTTCTATTTGTAAATAAAGCTCTTTGCCTTTTGCATGTGATTCTTTTACAGGGCTATCTTCCATGACCGTATACACATGCCTTGCCTTAGATCTGTCTGCTAGCTTTTACCTCTTGTCTATGGCAGGTGCTCTGTTTGAAAGCACCTAATCTGCAAGAGGGTTTTGTTGTTGTTTGGGGGGGGCAAATTGTACACAGACACATTTGCAGCATCTGCTAACTGCAAGCATGCTGGGTGAATCACCTGCAAAGCACTGCAGATTGCTTCTCCTGGAGTGGAAGCAGAGCTGGGAATATGCATCCCTCCTTATGCACCAATTGGGATTGCGCAAACGAGAGAGAAACGTAACTAGCTGCTGGGTGCCCTCAGTGTGAGTGCACACAGGCAGAAGTAGTAAAATAGAAAAGAATAACATGATGATTACCCTCAGAGGATGTTTAGACATTAGAGCAGGCTATATGTGCCATCTTGTTCTGTAACATCCGCAATCAGCATGCATTTTTAGTGCAAAAGAATTTGCTGGCTTTTGTCTTGGTTTTTATAATTCTATGACCAAATTTATCCTTGGCATAACTCCACAGATTTCAATTTGGTCACCGATGTTTGTAATCTAACCCTGTCTATCTAGATGGAATCTAACAATCAGAGAGCAGGATGGGACATAAGGGGGGCAGGGGAGTCAGATGATCCCACATCTACTCCTACAGGGTTCTGACATTGTCCTCTGAAGAATCTGGTGCTGGCCACTATCAAAGACAGGATACTGGACTGCATGGACCTGGGGTCTGATCCAGTCAGGCAGTTCCTATGTTTCTAATCAGCCAGATCCTCAGCTGGAGTAAATCACTACTGTGCCATTGATTTCAGTAGAGTTACACTGATTTTACACCAACTGAGGATCTAGGCTGTGCCCATGGTTATGTTTTACCAAAATCTCTCTTTTAAAAGAGACCGGTTTCTCTTTACTGGTAGCTAAGGTTAGGAGATTGTCAGCATTGGGATCCCCAAGGTTGGACTCTGTGAGGATGTGGATGGGATCCCTCCAAGAGGAGGGCATCCTAGGTGCTTTTCCCCTTTCAGTCCATTCTGAACCAATATCCCAGCAGGTGGTAGCTGGGGCCTGAAAGAACAGTGCCAGGCACAGACCTGGATAGACAAAATAATGTCTATAGAAATGAGCATTGTCAAAACATCCAGGGCAAAATTCTGTTTGCACGGGACAGAAGGGAGGAATTTGGCCCCTGCAGCGAGGAACAGACTTGAACACATGCATGGCTTTTTATTACTTGTTGGCTTGTTGGAGGATTTGCATAGTGTTGGTGCCAGCCCTATAGTAACTGACTAGTTATTGGGAAAGAGGGAAGGAAATGCCTAAAACAATACTTCAGTGCTCCGGCTCACTGGAGGGACAGATGCTGGCAATGTCTATTTGAGAAGAACAATGAGCAATGCAAAACGTGTAGAAGACAACCTTCTCCCCAGCCCCCCACAGGGCTTTCCCAGCTGATATCCAAATGATGTGCAGGAATTCCCTTGCCCCCATTCGGCAGAACAGGATGTAGTGCAAAGAACACTGGACCCGATGGAAATGACAGAGTTCAGGTGGCAGAGTGAAATGCTCAGGGTTGGACTCTACCCAGCCTACTGGGGCTAATGCTTCTTTCCTGATACAAAGTGCCCCTGGGTCTCTGAGAAGCCCACAAGAAGCTGGGGCTTTTCAGACAGCACCTCCGACAGTACAGCAGCCCCCAGCCACATGCTGGGGCATTGGTTTGGAACTGACCCAGAGAGGAAAGCACCTGCCTATTGAATTATCAGCTCTCTTTCCAGCATCATCTGGATTTTCCTTGGCAGGATTCCCTCCTCCTCCTCACCCTGTCCAACCCTGCTTAGCATGTGCGAGCTGACAGGAGGACAGCACGAGAAAACAGAGCTGCAGCAGCTATACATGCTACATCGCAGCCCTTAAGGAGACTCGAGCTCAGCTTGCTTTGGCTTATGGGTACACAGTTATTTTAAAATCTAAACAGTGAAGCTGATGTCATGTGCATTTGCCATCTCCTACAGTGGGTAAGGACAGCTGCTGTCACAACCAAGGAAGCCGCTTTGGCACCCAAAACCAGATTTCCTGCTACTCTGCAATCAAACACTTCACCCTGTCATATTTCCCCTGAAACCATCACCCTGCAAAGACTTTGCATGTGATAGCTCTGCTTTTCCCTGCACTGTTTCCTGCAAACGCGTCCATCTTAGGGCATGCGCAGAGAACTAAAACAGTGTATAGAGGCAATTCCTGCAATAATTCAGTTTGTTCTTGGCATTTTATTAACTCCACTCTATCTGATTGCATATAGGTAGGTATTTATACTGCACTCATCACCACGACATCTTGTCCTTCTGATAATTGGATCTGACACATGAACCCTTGGAGGGAACCACATAAAATATAGTTGAACTGAAAGTATTAAATAGTAAGGGGGAAATGTGCAAAAACACCTAAGGGATTTAGAAGCCCAATTCCTATTGATTTTTGAAAATATCTCCCTCAATCAGAGAGATTCTGTTGGTGAAAGAGAAACTTTTGAGCTACACAGAGCTCTTTGTCAGGTCACAGTGGGCAAAAGCTTTGGCTCCAACATCCCAACCAACATGCCCATTATATGTTATCAAACCACTTGATCAAAGAGCTAGTCAAACACCTGGACCAATGATCAAAATGCTGCAAGTGAGGGATGAATCTCATATACTAGGTCAGTTGAGTGTTGTCTTACTCCACACTTTAAGTGACGGGAATATGCGTCATTTACTTCCATTGCCAAGAGGGAAAGGAACTTTTTGGAATTCAGCTGCCCTTCATGTGCTAGCTGATTTCAGTGAACCTGTCCGATAATCCCCCTTCCACTTTAGTCAACACCGGTTCATTACAGCGCTGAGTAGCAAACTTGGTGACAAGGTAACTGGGAGCATTCTTGAGGGATTAGCACATTAGAAGTCCAGACCTCGTAATGTTTCCCCCAAGTGCCTCTCCAGAGCACAGTTCTGTTCTCAGCTCTGCACAGCTGATCTCATGTTCCTTACTAACACGGACATGTCGTGTGCTGATTCAAGGGGCATTGTGTGCATCCCAGGACAGTAGGACACTGGAGCCAAGATAGTCCATGTGACTCAGAGAGCAATGCCCACAGCACTTCATGAAATCTGTACTTTTGCCCAGACTTGTGTGCAAAGGGGGTCTGCGAATGGAGAATGTTAGATAGCTGATTGCACGGTGTGCGTCCTGCTAAATCAGATCATGGACACAGCAGCGCTAGGTGCTTGTTGAAGTAATTAACTGATTAATACAACTGGGCCCCTCCCCTGGAAACAGAAGCCTGTCACAGGAACCGGAACCCTGTGTGTTGCAAAGCAAAGGCCCGTCCTACACAACTGAACTCAATGGGAGTTTTGCCATTCACTTCAATGGGAGCAGAAGCCAGTCTTCAAATGCGTCTAGTGACGGGGCCATTTTTATGCAGCCTATGGAATTTGCAAAGGTACTGGCAGGGGAGCGATCAAAGTAGAAAATGATACATTGGTGTAGGTATCAAATGTAAAGCAACATTTGCATCGCTCCTGCAGGCTTAATTTGAGAAATAAAAGCTACACATATCTGGGTAATCAATAAAGCACAGAACTGCAGAATGACATGTTGAGCTGGTGATTGCCACTCTATCATCAGAGACAGTTACAGTGTCACAACTAATTACACAAGAACTTAAGAACGGCCATGCTGGGTCAGACCAATGGTCCATCTAGCCCAGTATCCTGTCTTTTGACAGTGGCTTCCAAGGGAATGAACAGAACAGGACAATCAAGTGATCCATCCCCTGTCATCCAGTCCCAGTTTCTGTCAGTCAGAGGTTTAGGGACACCCAGAGCATGGAGTTGCATCCCCGACTATCTTGGCTAATAGCCATTGATGAACTTATCCACCTTATCTAATTCTTTCTGAACCCAGTTATACAGTTGGCTTTCACAACATGCCCTGGCAATGTGTCCACAAGTCCAATCATACAACTGCTGCATGAGAACTCTCTCAAAGTCACTTAAAATTCTGCATGTGGAGGGCCTACGTGGCTTATAAACTTGGCGTACATTGAAAGATCATTCAATGAACACTGCAGTTTGCCCCCACTCTAAGCAATCAAAAACCTATGGAGCAGCTCTTTGGAGGAATCCCAGCTGAGGTTCTGTTTGTCCCTCCAGCATTCAGAGTTCTGAAGCCTCTACCTTCCATCTAAGCTGTAGTTACTGGGTGAAGAATGGGGATTAAATTAAATGTGTCGATCTCTGTATCTTCATTACAGCAGAGTTAGTGGCAGATGTTCCCAGAGTTACGGTAGCAAAAATTTCCAACCTAAACCCCCTATTTTCACATATTCGCAGCCAAAGCTGGTTTAAAAATGAGGGGGAAAAAAAGAGGGAGATTCTGTGATTTTTCATTTTAAATTTCTCCATTATTCTGAAATCTGAAATTCCACAGTTAAAAAAGAGGGAATCAGCTTTATACTTGTTTGAAAAATGAGGCCGTTTCACCAAAATGTCATCAACTTTTTCCCCACCTCCAATTTCAGCAATATTTTGAGATTCAAAAAAATGTTGCTAGCTTTCCAAAGTGTTTGTCTCTGGGGCTGAAATGTGACATGCTTGGTGTCTGCCAGGGGCTGGATGGTGGGAGAAGGGTAGAGCCCAATCCTGGCAACTGGGCCAACTGAGGCATGGCCAGGGGAATTGAGCTGTCTCAGATCACACAGCAGGTCAGCACTCATGCTGGGAATAGAACCCAGGAGTCCTGGCCATTAAACAGTGCTACCTCCCAAATAGCCCTTCGTGACCCATAAGGAAAGCAGAGGCCAAGCCTATGGGTAGAAATGAAAATACATATTGGATATTTGTAGCTAATAATCCATACCCTTTGGATCACTGGTGTCCTCTGACACGCAACTGGGCATTCCTCCCTCCTCCGAAGCTCCCATCAGCATCCCCCTGAAAGTCACCACCTTACGCCCTGTCCAGGGATGGGATTGCTCCCAGCAGTCCAAGAGGGAACCTGGGAGAGGGCTCAAGAACAAACTAACCCAGTACAGAGTCAGCACCAGGCCCATACAACTTCTGCCTGCAAACCAGCACTTCAGTGGTACATCTGCTCTGCGAAGGGGTGAATTTCACCCCAAAGCACGTCTTTAACAAGGGACAGAATACACTATTTAATTTCTAGTAAAGAATTTGCCCCTAACACCGAAGGGTTAAAATGTTACTAAAAAACTTAAGTTATTTCTCGTTTGGCAGCATTTTTTCCCTCTTTCTCAACTCCTGTGCCTTTCAGGCATGTAAGGGCCTGGGCAGCTAAGCTCTGCTTTTGAAAGCTACACCGAGATAAACACACACAAAAAGGGTTCCCCAGACAGGTGTTCAACCCCCTGCCATGAGCTGTGTTTTATCTATTCCGACATAAGTATTACTAAGGGTTACTATGCAGGGACAACTGTCCATCAACTTAATATCTGCTGGAGGACTATGGGAAATGGAACTGAATGTTTGGAGTATATAGCATGGTGTTACCCGTTCAGAACAATTGCATAAATAAGCCAGTACAAAGACTGGAGTTCCTCTAGCCACGATAACCATGGGGCAAGCTCTGTCTTTTTGTTCTGTGTTTGTACAGTGCATAGCCCAATAGGGTCCTGGTCCATGATTAGGGCTCCTAGGTGCTATAGTAACACAAATAATAAATAAGAGAATCAGATGAATACTTAGCCCTGTTATAATGCATTGTGCTCAGAGACTCTAAGCATTTTACAGAAGGAAGTGGATTGCAGATTGGGAAGCTAGGAGGGGAGCCTTTCCACCACAAAAAAGGACAACACTGGCACCCCCTTTTGCCCCTAAACCCCTACCAACCACACACAAAAAAGGAAATTAATAGAATCTAAAAAAGAAACAAAAAAATCAAACCCCTCCCCCATATGACTTTGGACTCCGAAAAGAGAGCAAAGCCAGAGACTCCACGAAATCTACTAGGGATTTCACTACTGCTATTGATTTGATGTGGAAAGGGCTCAGATACTATGGTGATGGGCAGCAGGCTGAAACAGGTTGATAGATATGAACCAAAAGATGAAATCACTTGCCCAAGTGTCAGAAGTAGGAACTGAATTCAAGTCACCAGCGGCCTCTTCTAGCTAACCCCCATACCACTCTCTTTCCAGATTTCACATGAACATACTGGTCCATGAAAATGTCATTTGCAGCAAGCTGACATTTACAGCAATAATGAAAAATCTGCCTGAGTTATTCAGTGGAGACGCATCTAGGAAGCGTCTGTTTTAACCGGTAAGATACACTTGGTTAATAAATGATTGTGCATTGCTAATGTCTTGATGTACTGGAGATTACAAGCCCTGTTATTCATGCAACTATAATGTTTCCAGAAACAGGATAAGTTTCATTTGGAAGAGAGAACAGTCAATGGAGACGTCAAATTGAAAGCGTGGCTGGTAGTCCTAGTCTTATGGAATATTTAATTTTAGATAATTACATCCTGCAGCTTTAAATCAACTTTCTGTTTCAAGTGGGAAATGTATGGTACTTAACTTCTTGTCCAAAAGAGTTATATAGTGATGCAGTGGGGTGTCAACTAGCTGAAAGATTCCATCTTAGAGGTGACTGCATTTTCATAGCTGGTGAAGTGATTCCTGTATATCTATATAAAAATTATGTGCCAAATCCTGCAGTCTTTATTCTTGCAAAACTCCCCCAATTTTTATTTAAATTCAGTGGAAGTTTTGCCTGGGTAAAGACAGGATTTGGTTGTGGCACGCCTGTCTGGCTCGGTGTGTATATCTGTGCAGCGTGTTTCCCAGCTTGGGTAGACAGACAGACACTAGCTCTGCTCAAGCTGGCGTGCTAAAAAGAGCAGCATGGTGGCGGCCCGAGTACAATCCTGCCCGACCCCTTGCGGGTCTTGGGTAGCTAGCCCAAGCTGCTGCCCGTGCTGCCATGGCCACACTGCTGTTTTTCAAGTTAGCACATGCACATCTGCCTGAGTGGACAATTTTATCGCCCAGCAACAGCGTACATACCCTGTGTTCTCCCTTACCCACAAGGTATATGCGGTGTTTGGGGCCAGGATCTGTAAATCAGTGAATTCAGTGGAGTTGTGCAGCCGGATGGCAACTGAGGATCTGTCCCTCTGTATTTAATTTTCAAAGCATTTGGGGATCTTTGGGGCAATGGGCACTATATCATAGAAGGACTTTAGTACAGAGAGAAAGATGTATCCGTGTAGCTATGAAATGAACTGAGAGCTGCTTGCCCAAACTAGGCAGACGCAGTTCCTTTCCAGCAATTTGTGCTCTGGCATCCCAAGACTCTCCTCTGGTGGGGACTAGAAAAGAACACTACATCCCTCCAGAGAGACCCTGTATTTGACAGACAGGAGAGGCTGGGCCCTGCTTTACATGCAGGCCTGACATTTTTGGATTCCCACTCATGTGACTGCTAGGAGTGAGATATTAATCAACACATAGACACATAGCTCAGTTGGAGCAGTCTACAAACAAGACCATGTTAGCCTGGTGAGTAACTGGAATGCTGAGCTGGCATATGGTTTGTAGATTAGGCAGTGCCTGGGGCCTGCCAGCTCTCTTCTGCCAGGAATGTTTCAAAGAGGTGGTGAAATGGGCCCAGATTCATATAAGAGGGGATGAGGTGGAGCAAGTGCTGGATTCTGGCAGAAACGGGTGCAGGGCAGAGAGGGAGGTGAGAGTGGAAATGAATGCCAACCCCATCAGCATGAATTTCAAGGGCTTCCTGTGGGGTAGGGGTGGGGCTCAGATGTGGGCAGGGATACCAGGGTCTCATGGCTTCAGAGGGGGGGCATGCTGCTATTGGAACGGGGGGAGGGAGGGAGGGATTTACCAGGGGTCTCACACCTCTGTGGACTTTCCTCAGGGATCTCAGGATGTGTGTGGGTTTGAAGGGCCATGCCACCTGTCCGATTTGTGGACCACCAAACCTCACCCCCTAGAAGGGATGATGGCCTGCTTAATCCTTAGGCCCTGCTGCAGCTTTTGATCGGGGGGTGGGGAGGAAGACCTGGTAACTGGCCCTTAAGGACCCAAAGTTGATGGGACATTTGGCCTGGGCAAGGCCTGACAGATGCATTATCCCCCTTCCCCCTAACCCCCCCCCCCCACACACACACAGACACTCCTCACTCAGAAGGTACCTTCCACGTATGGACCGCCTCCATCCATGCTGTCTCCGTGGCACTGTCTCCCCCAGAGGGCCCATTGTGGGGTAGGAGGTGTGAGGTGGTACCCAAAGGGACTGGCATGCTGTGCACATTGCCCCATCTTAGCAGGCATGTCAGGGCCAGTGAGTTGGGGATGGGTGTCATAGGAAGCCAGGGATTCTGGGGGTCAAACATCCTGCTCATTCCATGGGTGTGAGGTGGCGGTGGTGAACCCACACGCCCTACCTGGAACACTGCGATTTCCTCCCCGTTCTCCTCTATGTCATGGACTTTCCCATGGGACAAATTTGCCCCGAGTAAGGATTTGATCCAAAGGGCTGTATCTGGACCTCAGTTGTTTACGTAGAATACCCTGGGGTGGGGACGTTTCTCATGTGGAGTGACAGGGATGTTGCCCTGGTTAAATTAATGGACAGCTTTTCAGATAACAAGGAACCTGTTGCAAATGGGACAGTGCTGGGAACAGACGGCTCTGCCCTGCGAGGCTCCCAGATGACAGGCCTGCTACCGAGGGAGCTGGGGCAGCTTTGTCTGTAGATTATTTTGACAAAGGGCCAAGCACAGCCAAATAATTTTGACAGACTTTTTTTCCCACATGCATAATGGGGCAAAATCAACATAGAGCCGTTTGGCTCAGTGGCGCAGCACGTACTTGCATCCAGACAGATGGATACGATGCTTCCCACTCTCGGCCCAGGCATGGACCCAGTTCTTTATATGCTGAAGTACCAGTAAGCATCAGCAGGCAAGCTAAGCAGAGAACGTATGCATTTCCAAAGGACTGTGGTTTAGAGCTACAGGGCCACTTCCATAGCGCCTTCTACCTTCCAGACACAAGAGAGGCCTTATTCCTGCAAGGATCTCCGTGTGGGCAAATCCCCATTGTGGCCAGTGGGGCTTCATGCAGGCACAAAAGTCTGACTGCAGAGCTCTTTACACAATCAGGGCCTTTGTGAAGACTCTCAACTCCCCTATGAATGAGGTATTGTCCCCATTTCACACATGGGGAAACTGAGGTACGATGGGTCTGGGACTGGACCAGAGTGACAGTTCCTGACTCCCAACCTTGTGGTTTAACCACCCATATTCTTCCCTGTTTTCATCCTCTGTCTTTCACCCTCCCCCATGCCCTAACACCACATATGAGCTCTGATCAGGGCCCATTTCTGTTTCTTTGTTTTATGTTAATGTGAGCAAATGATTCAGCACCGGAATCTCCGCACTTTCCCTCCTTTGGGGACAGAATTTCTGGGCCCTCTGAGATAGCTGTGGATTGTGTGTCTGTGCGGGGAGGGGGACGACTCCCAGCTGCATACCACATATTTCTCTAGCAACTCTCCCTCCCCCAGAAAATCCTGGCATCTTCTTGCTGTCCCTTTTTGGGACCCCAAAGCCGCCAGAGTCCCCGTGTACCTTATGCAGCTCCACGCTGATGGCAAGTACAACCCAGGAACGTTTTTTAAAGTTGTAAACAGTAAACCCACAAGTAAGTTCTGAGCAGAGAACCTTTGAGCCTGATTCTGATCTCATTTCCACTGGTGTAAATCCACTGAAAACAACGGAGCTATGTCGGTGAGCTGAGAATCGGACCCTCTGCATCAGAACTATATTCCTGGACAATCTTAGGAGTAAATTCTCTGCGGGGGCAACTACACTGAAGTCTGAGAATCTGCCCCTTGATCCCTGTCCACTTCATTCTAGCAGCTGGTTTCTTGTGAAAGCTGTTAACGTATGCTTGTTCTTGCAGCTAATGTTAGGGGTCTTCCTTACTGCCTAGCCATACATACAACGTTTACCTTGTCTTTCTAATAAAATGTATGGGATGCTTTGTAACATAAGTTTCAAGGTGCTTGAGAACAAAAATTAAAAATTGTCATCTTTTAAATTTAAAAGATAGCTAAAAGTCACTTTGTATTTCTAGGCTATAACTTCTCATAGGGTCTCTTGCCCTTATGCACAAAGCAGCTGAAGAATCCCCAACGTATGGCTTACTTGGGAGAATTAAAAGTAAGTTCCCCTGTATTCCAAGCAAAGTCTAATATAATGGTGTTGAGCTTGCGGTATTTATTACTCTGGCTCTAAATTGCCTTTCATATTTTCTTGGATCCCAAAGCTGTAGCCAAATTGGCTGGTTAAATGTGAATAAATGGTGCATTGTCTTCAAAACAAAGTCTGGCTTATTAAAAAAAGAAGAGATTTCATTTTTATAGTTAAAGTTAATCACACCAAACACAGGGAATGTGGACTGTAAACAGAAGAATGTCCCTGGGAAGTACATACAAGATCATTTCAGTATGTATGTCAAGAATTATCCCAGAGCTAGAGAAATTCTTAAACCTACCTTTAAAGCTGGAACAAAATAGCTGAACCCCAGCAAGATTAAAATGGGAGTTTTTGATAATACTGTAATAAGAAATGCCATGAAATATTTCCCAACTATTTTTCCAGGTACAACTAGACTTATTGTAACTGTACCTGATAGATTTTTGGATATTAGGAATATAGCTTACACATATTTTACTGTATTATAGCACAGACTGTTCTCAGCTCTATCTCGTGTGTAAATACCACAAATAATAATATAATGGGCGCTAAACACGCATGATTTAGTCTGAAAATAGCATTAATTGTTGATTCACCAATTGCCCATGCTCTCTGATAAACTGCAAAGAGCAGGCAATTAAAACAGGAGCACAAATTCATGGACTGCATAATTACTCACAGATCTGTGAGTTCTCCTTAAATGGTGAGATGAAAGCTAATTAGAAGCTGACATTTAATAGTATGACGCAAGCATCATTTTCCATAGTTTTACTTTCCTAACAGAACCAAGTGCAAGCACAGTATTTGCAGAGTGGAAATTAGATGGAACGAAATTCCGTTTATAGAAAAGTAGAATGATAGTCCCATACAACTAATAAATAACTTATTTCACCATTTTGCAGTGTGCCAACTGCAAGTCTGTTTAGAGTAAATCTCCACTTATGGTACAGTCCCATGTCTCAAGCATTTGCATTGCTTCCTCCTCCATATTTGAACATAAGATTGCTTTTTATATGAGTGGGTCTGTGTTTCTTCTACACCTACTAGAGCACAAAAGCATCCACCACATAACAAGCCTACATCCTAACAGCAAGGGCTCACAGCTAACATGGCTGTAATGTGGTGTCCAGTTGGCAAACAATTATAACATTAACCTCTCAAAATGCTGCCTAACATCCATGTGTGTCCAAAATCAAAGAAATAGCTGGACAATAGAATTTTGTTTTTCCATAAACCTTAAAAATATTTATTCTACAGAAGTCAAGAAGTAAGACCCTGGGGTAAATTCATCCAGAGTATTCCATTATTTGTACCCACTTATACCAAGGTTGAATTTGGTCCCTGATCAGTAAGGTGTTATTCTGTACAATCTCCTTTTCGGAGGGGCTGACCTAAGAGTGTACTCGGTCTGATAACTATCTTCATGGCAGCTCATCTGACTCTGTTGTAGAGTTTTATACAGGTTTCTAGCTGTATTTTGGTCCAACACACCTTCATTAATCCCTCCTCACACATTTCGTTTTATGACTGCATAACAAGGACCCGATCCTGCAAAGTCTTAGGCGCGGGGTTATGCAAGTAGGTACGCCCCTGAAGTTAATGACAACGTTAGTGTAAAATTACTCACATGGGGGATGAGTTACTAAGTGTGGAACCTCAATATTTACTTTATGAATTTGTTTTTTTTAAATTAAAACCCACCCTATTACTTTGGTGAGCAACAGTTAGTGCTCGTGTGAGGACGTTGGCATATTAAGGTATAAAAGACAGTTTTCAATAAAATGTTAAACACATCCTGAGAACCTGAAAACTGAAACGAAGGTGAACTTTCAGTGCAAATCTGCACAGGGGGGAGAAGGGAGTAGAGTGGCAACTGAAATTCATAAAGTATAATTCTTTCCTATGGAGAGCTAATGTCTCTGTGCTGCAGAAAGTTTTTACTCTGTATTTAAGCCAATTAAATATGCGGTTGAATACATCAAAAAATGTTTGTTTTTTAACAGAAAAAATGTTTGAAAGAACCTTGGGCAAAAATCCTTCCCTCCAGAAAATCCTCCTAAACCTCGGTCTTTAAAAGCAATTTATAATGCAACAGATTGAAATTGACAAAATGAAGCAGAACAAAAGTCCTAATGAATCTGCTTAAATCCGTCTCCACCCTCAAACACTTCACAGACCCTTTGTCAAGATGATCAGAATCCGGCTTCTATCTATATAGCTGCTGCCAGGAGTTCAATCCTGAAAACCAATAGAGCTGTACTGTTCAGCCATACCGTGCATGACTTCAAACAGCATCACTCTCTGAAGCACGATTCAGGCAAACAGCAGCAGCACAGAGCCACCTCTCAAGCAAAAACAACTTCATCCTTTGGAAGAGAACATGAACCTTTCCAAATCTTGTCTCTGATACCAACGGCCCTGACACATGTACATAAACGGTTCTGAATAGTGCACTGTTCTACATTCAGAGCAGAAATGACTGTAACACTGTTGCTCCATGCTCACAAACCAATCGGACTGATTTGGAATGAAATCATTTCAGCATAGCTGAGAAGCCAGCTCTGGTATGTCTAGTCACAACCTCAGACCTAGCCCCATGTAGCATTGCATTAAGCAGCCTTGTACTCTCTCTTACTACACAGAACCATGTCACCCAGGCCAGTGGTTCTTAACTAGGGGTACACGTGCCCCTGAGGGTATGCAGAGGGTGGCCAGGGGATACATCAGCTCATCTAGATATTTGCCTAGTTTTACAACAGGCTACATAACAAGCACTAGCAAAGTCAGGACAAACTAAAATTTCATACAGACAATGACTTGTTTATACCGCTTTATATACTATACACTGAAATGTAAGTACAAGATTCATATTCCAATTGACTTATTTTATAATTAGGTAGTAAACTGAGAAAGTCAGCAAGTTTTGAGTAATAATGTGCTGTGACACTTTTGTATTTTCATGTCTGATTTTGTAAGCAAGTAGCTTGAGGTGAAACTTGGGGTACGCAAGACAAATCAGATGCCTGAAAGGGGTACAGTAATCTGGAAAGGTTGAGAGCCACTGAGCTAGACTGATTTCTTATTTCTTTCTTTACACTGGAAATTGAAGCATGTGTCTGATGTGTTTTAAATAGCAAACGCTTACTGTGATTTATCCTCCAGCTCCCACTCCAAACTGCAAATAATTCACCACCGGGAAGTGATGGGGCTCTGAATGTCCCCAGACCCCCCTGAACTCTGTCACTGATTCTCCACCAGGGGTCAAACCTTTGCCAGCCAGTCCTAACAGTACAGTAAGGAACTAGGCTGCTGGCTGCTTCCACGGTTTGAAGCTGGAGCAGGGGTTCCAGAGTTGAAGTGTAGCTGTCTTCAGGGAGGATTAACCCATGAAGTGCTCTGTAAGAGCCTTTTAATGTTTTGCCTCTGGGGTCACCAGTGGCCCATCCCATCTCATGAAGCCTGGATGAAGAGAGGGATTCATCATGAGGGAGTCCACTCCTCACTGGAGACCACATCCAGGTCACCCTGAGGTGCAAGGGGTTGGGTTTATAAGAGGGTCCATTTGTGAAACCTAAATGCAGGTTTGGATTTTAAACACCTACCCCCCAATGCTGGAGGCTACTGGAATCCAGGTTTGGGTCTGAGTTACTCTTCTCATTCCCTGCCTGCCTCTGACACCCAAACAGGCTCCTACAAAAGCCCTTTCTTCCTCCCACCCTTTGTCCCTCTTGTCTATTTGGATTGTAAACTCTCTGGGGCCGATCCCAGAACAAAAGCCTCCTGATGTGGCATAAGGGGTGGTCCCCAGTGAAAGATGGAGACAGTTCCCCACTTAAACCCCTGAGGAGCTAGGAACAGGAACCACCCCAGCCTCTCACCCTTGGGAGGAAGCTGTAGGGCGCCAGGAAAGGCTCTTACCACTTTGCCTTCCTTGACTTCCTTTCTGGGCTCATGTCCTGGGTGATCCGTCCCCCTGCTGCTGCCCTCGGCTCTGCCCTCGATGATCCCGGGAGCCAGGGTGTAGAAAGGGGGGCTTGGGCTGGGAGGCAGTCCGGAATCCGGACTGTCCAGCAGGCCCTCCCGGCTCTTCTCTTTCAGACTCTCTTCCATTCCTTGCAGGTGCAGGTGGCCCACCATCTCTGGGCGGCAGCGAGGGGAGCGGAGCCACGCTGAAGAAAATCCGCCTCCTCCCTGAGCTTGAAGGCAGGAGGTGAAGGGCTTCGGGCACGGCCAGGAACCCCACAGTCCAGCCAAGGAGCCGCCCCCGCTCTGGCACAGCGGCCCGCAGCCCGAGCTGACCCTGCGGGGGAAGGGAGCAGAGAGGGCGCATCAGAGACAAGACCAGCCCTGAGCCGCTCCAAACCTCGGTCACGCTGGGTGCCCTGCCGAAGGAAGGGGAGCCAGGGCGCTGCCCCCAGCAAAGGCCAGGGCAAGAGGCTAAAGGTGCCGAAGAAGGTTCCGTTCCCTCTTCCACTCCTACCCCTAGCCCCGGCGCAGAGCGCCCAGACCCTACCACCGGGGCAGGGCGTCCCCTTCCCCAGCCCTGTCCCCGAAGCAGAGCGCACGTATGAGACCCTCTCGCTCCCTAGAGCAAAGCACGTTGGGCCCCCCTCCGCCAGGCGCAGATCCCCTGGCTCCCCGCCTTGGGGATACCACCCCCCTCCCCTTGTCACCCATCGCTGAGCCGGGGTCGAGCGCTTGGCTCACCCCGAGCCCCTCTCCTCGGAACAGAGCGCCCGGCTCTCCACGGCGATCCACCGCCCACCCCGGCACCTGGGCCACTGACAGCGCCACCAGGGCAGGGCGCGGGGAACGCAGGGCACCGACCCGCCCCCCTCCAGCCGCAGCAGCGTCTCCGCCCCGCACGGATCCGCCTCCAATTCGCCCCTGTGCTCGGTGCACGGGGACGGGCAAACTTAGCCCAGCCCAGCCCCCCTCGCCTCGCCCTCCGCACGCCGGGGGAGCGGGGGCACGGATCGAACCCGGGCTGCCTCGCCGGGCCACGCCAGGAGTGAAGCGGAGCCGCGTTGGGGGTTGGTGCCCCCCCCCTCCTCCCCCCATACTGTGCTTGGCTTGACCACGCTTCCTTCCTGCTGCGCCCCCAACACGCCCGGCAGCCACGACGGGGGCACGGGGCAGGCGACTGCCCCCCGCCTCCCCCTGGCGAGCCCACCGGGACCCGGGGCTCAGTGTTGGAGAGCCCCGCCCCCCCCGGGGAGTGGTGGTGGGGGGGGTGTCCCCCGTGCGTTTGCAAAGTGCAAACCGCCCCTGCTGCACCCCGGGGCCCGGAGCCCCGCACCCCGCCGCGTGCGGCCGGAGAGCCGGCAGGAGGCGCGGAGCCGAGCGCAAGCGGCGGCCGTTTACTTGCGGTGCAGCAAGCGGTCCCCCGCGGCAGGCGGCTCCCCGCGGCACCGGGCGCTCGGCTCTGGCTCGCGGCCGCCAGGGAGAGCTCGCCCGGTCCTGCGCTCGGGCGCCGGGGGGCTGCTGCCGCTGCCGCTGCCGCTGCCGCCGCCGCCGCCGGAGAGATCCTGGGGAAATCCTGCCGCTCGCTCTGGTTCTCCCCGCCTCCTGCCGCTCGCTGGTTTAGCTTAATGGGGTGGGTGGAGAACCAAGGGGCCCTCCCGAACCCCAGCCCCCCACCCCTTCTGTGCGTGTTCAGTCACTTCCCCGGCAGGGGAACCGGCTTCTCGCAGCCCCGTCGCTGGCGTTTTCGGTGCTGTGCGTTGCTACTGGCTCAGGCAAGGCCAACACATCCTGCCCCTGCAGCCTCCAGGCTTTTTTTGTGTAGGGGGCGCCTCCCTCTGACTCTCATCCAGCTACCCCCTACACTTGCCTGGGTTCTTATTTATAGGCCCATCTGCAGGGCTGGGCATTGCCCCGTGGGCTGGAGAGCGGCATTTCCTGAAGGGGACTGGGGGAGAAGCTGGGGATGGTGCTTGGAAAATGGGCCTTTAACAACATATGGCAGGCTGGTTTCCTGAAGGTGGGAGCCACTGCCCTAGCCTGTCCTGGGGAAGGTCCCCAGTGGGCCGAATGCTACACCAGGCCCTTGACTTTATTGACGCAACACTCATTTACATCAGCTGAGGTGCTGACTCGCCACATGCCAGGGCTGTAACATTAGGGTGCCCCAGCACTTCGACCCTTTGGATACCCAGGCTGGGGCTACCATGAAAAGTTAGGTAACCACAGCGACGTGGGTCAGGGCTGTGCACAAGCCACACATTGCGCGCCGTAACTGTGCTTACCTAACCCCCCCTCCCCTCCCATGGAGCTGCAGCTATCGATGGACAAACGCTTCCCATTGTTTGGGGTAGTGGTATTCCTACACCGTCAGGACAAACTCCGTCTGCAGCTACACCGGGGGTTCTGACCATTCCAAAAACTCAGCAAACCAATCCAGCGCAGGAGGAAAAGCTTTTATTTTCACCTGGTTTCTGCAAAGAGAAACTGCAGAATCGATTTTCTTACAGCTTACAATGTGGAGCGAATGTGTGTCAGTGTACACCTTGAAGGGGGGGCTAGGAGGAGCTGGCATCAGGTATCCACCACCTGCCTAGCCAACCTGAGTCTGCTGCTTATTGCACCACATTACCTTGTCCTCCTGCTGCGTGTGTTCCTCAGGCACCTTTTGCATCTGTGCATATCCTAGATTGTGAGAAATTTGGGGCAGGGCCTGCTGATAATACAGACCAGCTTTCAGGCGCTTTAGAGCAGGCTCTTGCCTCATGAGCAGGCCTGTTGAATTCAACGGGACTGTTTGCTGAGAGTAAGGATGTCTCACCTTGGACCTAATGATGCACAGCACAATGGGGCCTACCCAGGGCCTTGATTCGAGCCACTTGGCACTATGGTAAGGCAAAACCCACAAGGAGATGTTTTTGTAAGTTGGAATAACAAGTGAGGGGGCTAATTATCATAGTATGGACTATGCCTGGTACTGATGGTTTGTAGGATCGGGACCGGAGCTAGACACTAATAGTTGGGGAAGAGAGAGAGGCTGCAACATAAAACAAATCATGTGGTTTGACTTGGTAGGTTAAGGACCTGGCCTGCTACTTCCAGGAGGACTTTTTTTTAATACAGCATGACTTTGATTTTTATTCTCCACAGGCCGGCTCTGCCACCCTTACCCACATTGAGTAATGCCTTACGGCCAGGTTTTTAATGCTATTTGGGCACCTGATATGTCAGGTAGTACCTACTGGGCTGTTCAAACGCATCTAGGTGTCTAACTCCCATTTAAACCAATGGTTTTTTGGCATCTAAATACCTTTACAAATCTGGCCCTTACTCCGTACCCCAGTTTTATACTCATATAACTCCATCATCTTTACTAGCGCTGCTCCTGATATACTCTGGTGTCCCTGAGTTCAGAATCAGCTCACTGACTTCAGCCTCCTTGAGTTGTTGGTGTGACTTTAGTGCAGTAAACTACTCAGTGTGAGTAAAGGAAGGCAGAGTCTGACATCAAACGAGCCATGCTCCTGCACAGTCCCCTCCAGTCGCCGCCAGTCCGTTCGGGTGGTGGTAGAGGAACTTGGCTGTCAGTAAAACTAGATTTGATTAGGTTTATTCAAGTTCAGGTCAAAACAAAGGCCAAGGATGCCCAAAGCCACTCTTGGCTGAACTGAAGTGCCTCTCTCAGATTAGCTATAGTGATTTGTATGCACTGAGCAGTGCAGAAAAATGTAGCTGATTTATAAATGTCAAATAGCCAGCAAGCAGCCCACACAATAACCTCAGTGAATTATTACCTCTGACCCATTCATCAAACCCAGCCAATCATCTGGTAGTGCAGAGTGATTTAAAGCCTATTACTGTAAGAGCTTTAATGTCTCACACAGAATGGAGCTGATCTGCAAATGTCAAAGGGGGGCTGAAGGTCACAATGGCCATAAATTAGGCCTTGGCTTACCACCTATGGAGTTAGAGGATCCCCTGGCACGCTAACTCCCTTGAACATTCAACCGGTTAGCCCAATGTAGCCTGTCATCAACCCGCCCTCCTGAACTGGTGAGTCTGTACTGGCAAGAGCAAGCATGGTGCTGTGCAAGGCTGTGTGAGGGGCAAAGGTAGTGAGACAAAGAACTTGGGCTATGGAGAAGGGGTGAGGGAGACCGTTTCTCCTATTATGGATTGCCTATGTTTCAATGGAGCTATCACCCTGAAGCTGTGGCCCGTGTCTCAACTGGGTGGGACCAGGTTAAAGAAGCCATTTTCATCGCCGTCTCAAGACATGGCAAAAAGGGACCGGTGTGGATCGATGCTGGTTGACCGCATTATCCAGAAGACTTTTACCTGTGCCTGGTGACAGTGTGCCTGTGCCTTGCCCAAGGAAGGACTGAGAATGGACTTCAGGCTTTACCAGTTATCTTTGCTATCTCTATGAGAGAGAACCGTGCATATGCATTACGAGACAGTCTTTCCTTACATGAGCCCGTGCTATTTTTTTCCCAGGGCCCCTGCCTCATTCGGTAAACTGGCTGGCCTGTGTGCTGAGGATGACTCGGGATCACGTAGTGGAGGCAGCTGCCTGTAGGACTAGTACCGCATCCATTGCGGAAGGTGGAAGGTGTGTATCTTAATGATGTTTTGGTTTTAAAGTGGGAGGAAACCTAGCCACCGAATCTTTAGCGAGGGCGAGCCGGGCGTTTCGAAGTGTAGACAAAATCCATTGCCATCACGGTCTTCTGCTTGGCATCCTTGGATCATTATTAGATGAATATTTGCCAGAATCCAGACTCAAGAAGGACGTCAGGGTTTGCTTCAGAGAGACAGGAGTACGGCATACAGGTAGACAGGTACTGTATGGCATCCACCAAAATATGAAAAACAGCTAGGGGCTGTTATATAGATAGTGGAAATTGTCATAGCTCCAGTTTTAAGAACATCTTTTCAGCATGGTGACGTCAGAAGTAGGGCACCTCAAGGAACCTGTGGGCACCTGAAAAAATGCTCCCTCATGCCGGGCTTGCCAGTTTAGAGAGTTGTAACGCCAGGAGTGATACGTTTCCAAATTATGGCTTGGAAGGCAGGAAGGAGCAGGGGCATTGGGCCCTGACTGGTGTGGTTGAACCAAGAGGAAGGAAGAGAGTGGAGGGAAGTTTTCCAAAATGGCGGTGTGCAGCCGGCACAATGGGCAGCCGTGTCCTAAAGAGACAAGTGGTGGCACAGCAGCCTGCCCCCCCACCAGTGCTTCTGAAAGAGTGACCTTAGTTAGCAGGGAATGGGAGTACAAAATAATAAAAAAGCACCAAATCAGCAAACCTCCAAGAAAAGCCGCATTTGTCAAATGGCCCACAGCTGTTATTTCCATCTCAGTTGGTGATGTGTTTTTAGCAGCCGTTATTAAGTTAGTCTTTGTAAACTATACATTCTTGCAACCCCCTGTTGTTTTTCTTCATCAGCTTGTTTCACTGAGACAAACAACATAGGACCTGATCCTGAGAAGCACTGAGCACCCCCACGTCGTTGGGAGCTGCCAGTACTCAGTATCGCTCTGGATCAGACCCTTACTACACCAGTCAGATGAGTCTGATGCCGGAAGGGCCTTTCAAGTCCATGTAGATTACAGCAGAATGGAACTGAACCGCTGCTTAGTTCATATAAGTTCACATAGGTGAGATCCACATCTGGCGTAAGCAGTCCTAGCTCCAGTGAAGTCCGGGGAGCCACACGCGTTGCATCAGCTGAGGGTCTGTCTGCTGAGTTCCATGCCGTTGTGCGTGGGATTTTCAGACAAGACCTTACAAGCCCAGGTCCATTCTTTTCTGCATGGACATTAAAGATCTCAAGGACCATTGCGTGTAAGTGACAGATCTTTGCCCCATGTCCTTGGCCAAACTTTCTCCCTTTTTGTGGGGTATTTTGCAATGTACAGGCTGTTCTCTTTCCAGCTGGTGGCTGCCCTCAGCAGGTCTGTAAGTATAAAAGTGCTGATTCTCCTCTGCTTATACCAGTTTCACACCAGGTCAGTGGAGTGACTCCTGCTTTTCACTGGTGGGAGATGAGAAATAGGCTCAGCTTTCTCCTCCCACACATCTCCCCCTCATGGTCCCTCCACCGCCCACCATAAACCTCTCCCTCTCTTCCCCTTCACTGCCTTCCTTTGTTTCCATACTCCTATGCTTCTATTAATTCTTCCCCTCACCTGTCACCTCCCATCCACTCTGGCCCCCAAAATAGCAATAAAAAACCCTGCGGTGCCAACCATCACTCTGCTCATTCTCTGTGTTATGTCCCTTTCCCGCACCTTTAATCTGTCTTGATTATTTAGATGTCGAGTCTTTAGGGCATGGGCTGTATTCTCTTCCGTGTCCCAGCACAACGGTGTTCCAATCCCGACTGAGGCCTTTGGTTGCTCCCAACATAAAACAGTCCTATAGTTTGTCAGTTGCATCAGACTCCTTCAGGCTAAGTGTGCCACATCAGTCTAAAGCGTGAGGATGATTTTCCAAGTCTGACCAAGCTGCTGGGGAGGAAGAGGGATTGCAGGCCGCTTGGCTGTGTTTCATTAGTAAAGGGAAGCACCTGAGTCAAGCAGCCAGCTCTGGCATAAACAGCAGCCTGTGAATACCACAGAGAGGCAACAACAACAACAACAAGCCTTTGGTTTGGTAGCATAGCTCTTTGGCGCTGTAATCTAGCCTCCAGTAGACTGCGTTAATGGCAAGTACCTAGGCACTTGGGTAATTGCAGCCTGGGAACTAAGCCACCTTTCTGATTCTTTGTTTCATGCTTTTGTACGCCACCCGCACCCCCCCTTCTCTGTCAGAAGGAGGGAATTCTTGCATTTGGGGGGATTCTCTTATAAAGATTGTGGCCAGCCTCTGAGCTTAGTCCAGTCTAAAACAAGCTATTTGTTAGGCCAAATTCAACCTGCAGGGGCACTTGCATAAAGCCAGAGGAAATCAGTTGAAGTCAGTGTAGTTAGTAGCTTGTCTGAGTGCAGAGATTGGTCCATTGGCATCATTAGCGTTACTCTGTATTGAAATCGAAATCAGAATCTGGACCCACTTCTTGGAGCGAAGCTCTGAGGATCTGCGTGAGATCAGAGGAGTCCATTTGTCATCTGTGCTACCCATGTGATTATATTTCTATAAAACGCTGGTTGGTTTTTTGTTTAGGTCTGGGTTTTTTTGTGTGCCTTAAACAAAAACGTCTTCCCCAGACTCCCCCCTCTTAACTTTGTTTTCTTAAACTTGACTCTCTACGCTGCTCCGAGAGGGTTTATAAAATCCAGTGTGGAAAGAAACTAAGCAGGCTAAGTCACACAAGGAAGGCATATCTAGGTCCATGCAGTTTACTGTGTGTCTGTCTCTTAGATTGAGATTTTCCAACACTACCCTTAAGGAGTTGAACATTCAGTTATTGCCAAAGTCAATGGGAAATGGGCACTCAAGTGCCATAGGCAGTTTGGCATATCGCAGCCCCAGGGCCTAGTTTTTGAAAGATCAGGTGTGCAATTGCGTGTGTACAAAGGCACATGTGCGCACTTGCATGTTGAATTTGTGCATGCAAAATTACTATGATTGCATTCACAAATTGGGTGCTTGCACAATTCTCTCTGTTTGGGCCACTCAGGAGAAAGCTGGATGCTGCCAAGAATCTGGTTCAGGGTATGAACAAAACCCGATTGGCCGTGATTATTTGCACAAAATTGTATATGCATGTTGGCATGCCTCACCTTGCTGAAAAACCTGACCTTAAACACTGTCTCTCTTATTTCTCTAACTATTCTATCAGCTCAATTTTAGTGTATTAAGATTGCAGCCCTGCTTACATGGCAGAATGTCAATATCACGTGCTAAATTTCCTACTCCTGCTGCCAGCCTTAAAAGACAAATAAGGTTAGGAAAGAAAAAGAAATGATACTAACACCGACATCAGGACTTTTCCTGAAGCAGGCTGGGTGGCAAAATGTTAAGAATGTTAGGAATTTCCATTACGGCTTACCATTAAACTAGATCCTTTGGGAACACCCACAACATAACTAGACCCAATAAAAACGACTTGTCAAGGTTCCTTCCCCACTCTGAACTGTAGGGTACAGATGTGGGGACCTGCATGAAAACCTCCTAAGCTTACTTTTACCAGCTTAGGTTAAAATTTCCCCAAGGTACAAACTATTTTACCTTTTGCCCTTGTACTTTATCGCTGCCACCACCAAACGTCTAATAGGTATATAACTGGGAAAGAGCCCGTTTGGAAACGTCTTTCCCCCCAAAATCCTCCCAAACCTTACACCCCCTTTCCTGGGGAAGGTTTGATAAAAATCCTCACCAATTTGCATAGGTGAACGTAGACCCAAACCCTTGGATCTTAAGAATGAAAAAGCATTCAGATTCTTAAAAGAAGAATTTTAATAGAAGAAAAAGTAAAAGAATCACCTCTGTAAAATCAGGATGGTAAATACCTTACAGGATAATTAGATTCAAAACATAGAGAATCCCTGTTGGCAAAACCTTAAGTTACAAAAAGACACAAAAACAGGAATCTACATTCCATTCAGCACAGCTTATTTTCTCAGCCATTTAAAGGAATCACAATCTAACGCATATCTAGCTAGATTACTTACTAAGTTCTAAGACTCCATTCCTGTTCTGTCCCCGGTGAAAGCATCGCACAGACAGAGAGAGGGGCTTTGTTTCTCCCTCCCCCCAGGTTTTGAAAGTATCTTATCTCCTCATTGGTCATTTTGGTCAGGTGCCAGCAAGGTTATTCTAGCTTCTTAACCCTTTACAGGTGAAAGGGTTTTTCCTCTGGCCAGGAGGGATTTTAAAGGTGTTTACCCTTCCCTTTATATTTATGACACAACTTAAGCCACTCTTGGATGTAGCCATCTTTTGTTTCCCTTTGAAAAGGTGGAGCGTGTGTCTCAGCTGTCATTTGATGTGCTCCTGTGAATAAAACTCCAAGGTGCTGTAGGTCTGAAATATCAGCATGGCTGGAGCCAAGAGGGTGTAGCTCTGTGTGCAAACAACAGGATTGGACAAGACTAGGAGTACAGTATGTTGGGTCTGATTCTTCCTGGTGGTGCACCTTGTGGAGTTGTGCGCCCCAGTGCAAACTGAGCGTGAAACGTCACTGAATCAGGATGGTGGCTTGTTTACACTTGCTCGACACTGGAGCAGTGATGGCACAAGCTGCCTGGCAATGGAGGAGCAGGTGCATGTAGCGTTTGACCTGGAAAATGCACAGAGATCGAGCGCCCCGTGCAGAACATTCTCCCAAACTAGCCGACACAGTTCAACAGGAAATAAAAGCCCCTTCTTTCATAAACAGGCCCATTGCTTTCTTTTCAGGCAGCCTCCATAACAGAAACTCCAGCAAGGCAAGGTCTTCAGCTCTTGGCTGCTTGGACAAGCAGAGTCCACAAGCCAGAAAGAAGCAAAATAAAATATACGCTTGGGCCTCAAGGAGCCCTCTCAGTGAGCGGAGAAAGGATCTCTCCAACACATCCACAGCCGCCCAATTACCATCCTACTCACCATACATATAGACTTCTTCTCTTTGAGCACCTGTGATGATTCCTCTGGGTTCAAGCTTCCCCCTTCATCAGGTAAATGTCATCTCACTTGAGGCAAACGAGTGTGGGGGGGAGCAGGTGGGAAAGACCAAGATCATGAGGTTCCCTTTAGGATCCCAAATGGTCTGCCTAGCACCCCATCGTAGAAAGTCAAGTCAAAAGGAAACAAACTCTCTTCTATTGCTCTGGACTTAACGTAAATACAGTAAAGATGCTGCCATCATGTATGGTCAAAGACAAGATGTGAAATGTTACTTTGGCAAGAGAGGATTATCTTTAAATAACTTCCTTAAAGTTAGCTGGGCAGAGTGCCTTGTTCTGAGTTTTGATTGCAGCAGTCTATACAGTTCATTCTGCAGCCAAGACATAAAATAAGGAAAAACTACATTCCAGAGTACATGCCTGATCCAAAGCCCATTGACGTCAATGGAAAGACTTCCATTCACTTCACTGGACTTTGGATCAGGCCCTCAGTGGAGAATATGCGATTGCCAATTGACTGCAGACAGTGTTTACTAAAGACCCATATACTATTACATGCTCAGGTCAAAGTACACCTTCCAAAGTCTCAGCACCAGCAAAGGCTCCTGCTAGTTAGCCTGTGAAATTTCCTCCACTTCTCTGTCAGAATTGCTGTGCTGTTATCTTGGAGGATAATAAACAGCAAAACCATCCATAAATCAGGAGTTACCAAGTGCAGATAAGGTGTTAAATTTCAGGCTCACGAGGCCATTGTTTTAACAATGATAGTCGAAAGGGAGAGCATGAATTCTTTTACACGGAAAAAAATTTCTTGGAAAAACCACCCCCCTTTTGTTTGCCTGTGAATACACTCATGTGTTTTAGATTTCTGCACTGTTCTCCTGCCCGTTAGATGGGAGCACAACGCAACCTGAACGCTTTCACTCGCCCACCAAACCAGGAGATTAAACCGCCACAGCTGGGCTTGAACAATTAAACCATTTCAAAGACACAGAACTAAAGTGCTGCCTAATGTACAGACAGCCCAGGTGAAGGGGCCTGTTCATTCAAGAGGAAGGATGGCCCACTAGTTAGGGTACTAACCTAGGACTTGGAAGATCTAGGGTCAAATCCCTGCTCTGCCACAGACCTCTTGTGTGACCTTGGGCAAGTCTCTTAGTCTCTCTGTGCCTCAGTTTCCCATCTGTGCAATGGGGCTAATGCCACTGCCCTACCTTTCAGGGGTGCTGTGAGGATAACTACATTAAAGGAGTGTGAGATGCTCAGATACAATGGTGCTGGGTGGGCATATAAGTACCTTTGAGAGATTCGGCCGGCTTACTGTGAATTCAACGCCGTGCCTGGGGGACGTGCTGCACTGACACACTTGCAGGGTGAAGTCCTCTGCCGAGCCACAACAGGTCCAGCGTTGGCGGTGCCAGCTGCCTGCATGCCATCCCCTTCCCCATGTGCCTTTTCCTTTGTGGGACCATGGGCCTGATCCACAACCCTGGAGAGTCAATGCAAAGACTGTGGATTTCAGCGGGCTTAGGCTCAGGGAGATGGGTTAGTTCAGTCTCCGTTCAGTTCTTGGCCACTCTTGGCCAGGCAGTCTCATGGTTTTGTGAGGCAGGCATTTGTCTGCCAACTTATGTAGTCCATCAAATAGCCAGTAAACAAGGATGTTTGGTCACTCATGACCAACTGAGGCTGGATTCAAACTGGGAAGCTAGAGGTCAGCGTCTCTGTATCCCATTATTAATCCCTGAGCGCGCTAATCTCCTGCTGCTTTAAGTTTGGGCTTCTTGGAATGGCCATCCGTAGCATTTCTTTCCCTTGCTGCTCCTCCTTTGACGTCGTTTGCTGGTCCGTGATGGACCCTGCAGCACTATTTTTATCTATTAAAACTGACTAATGTATGTGTCTATTATTACATAAAGCAAGGTCCGACTCAAAGAAGATAATAGCTGAGCAATCGTTCCCTTCCCATTGCAGATAAGGTACGGCTAACAATGGTATTAGATGTAAAGAGGTAGATCACTTTCTTGGATATAATGGGGTAGCTGGTGGATTGTGAGAGTGTTTCTCCTCAATGTTTATCAGCTTGATTTCCAGAGGTGCTCCATTGAAGTCAGTGGGAGCTCCAGGCTTCCAGCACTTTTGAAAAGACCAGAAACTAGATGTGTACAGAATCAGAGTTGAATTTAGATCTGAAATGGATTTAGTGCCAACCTCCTCCCAGGCCATGCGTTCCTTTTCATTACCAAACCCTCCAGCAAGAGCTTGAAAGGCATGCCGTTGTTAAAATGCAGGTTGGATAACTGGACTTATTTGGCTCTTTTATAATTAAAAATTAATAAAGTAATGATCAAGTAAGTTATCTAACCCAGGGTGTGGCATCTCAAAAGACTCATCTTTTTAAATATATGGTTCATGTTTCTACAGCTTTTCCAGTTGATGTTCTCTTTTCATTCACAAATAAAACATTGACTCTACTGTGTGGGAATATTGTAAAAGGGGAAACCTGTGCCCTAAACCTTTATGATTAAATAGTGCAAAGCAGTAAAATCCTAAAGGAGAAGACAGGAGATCATGAGGGTAACACTGAGCTTGCTAAAATGTCTGAACAAATGGCTGCCGTCCCTCTGACATGTCTCGATTTAGAGCGAACACGCCCCTGGATGGCTTCCTGCAGTACTGCTTGGACTGCCTGATTCATCGCCATAGACTGTGTTTCCCACTTCTGTTTTTCTAGCCTACTTAGTTTTGTGACAAGCAAGGGAAAAATATCTCAGTGGGAAGGAAGCTTCTGTTCTAGGACTGCTCAAAGAAAAACAAGCAATACCAGGAACACGCCAAAAACTACCCTGATATATTCAGATCCCTTTCAGAAAGTAAATAGTTTCCCAGATGAAGATTTTCTCCAAAACTGCAATTTTTAAAATGCAAGAAATGTAATTGTGGGAAGAGCAATTCTAGTAAAGAAAATTAAACCCATTTTGGATTTGGGTTTTATGTTCCTTTTTAAATGGAAGGTGCCAGGTGAATGGAGGGAGCCATTTAAAACACCAACAAGAGTCTTCAAGGCTGAAAAACTTGAGCTCAACAATTAATTGCTGTCATAGAGTCTAATATAGCTTATATGCCAACCAGCATATGGAGGTGACATTGCATTTGTCTTTTATTTATGACACGCACCTTCCTCCTGTGATGTCACACAGTAAATGGCAAACAGTGGCACAGGAACACATTTACTAAAGGGGGTGCTGAAAGCCAGCCCCCTTACCCCTGCCTGCTCCCTCCCTCCACCCCCCCCCCCGAGCTGGGGCCAGGAGCAGGGCTGTGTCTAGGGGATGGGGGGGACCTGGAAAGGGCTAAGGGGGCCGAGGCTAGGCTCAGGCATTTGACTGACAACTTATCTCATGATGTCCATCAAATAGCCGGCATCTGGGATCCTGTGTGCGGGGCTGGGAGTTCAGTCCCGGGGGCCGGGAGTTCAGTCCCAGCTATGGGGCGGCAGTCAGGACCCCACATGCGGGGCCAGGAGCAGAGCGCTGGACTTGGGGCTGGCAGCCAGGACCCTGTGTACGGGGCCTGGAGCAGAGCTGGGGCGGCAGCCAAGATTCCGAGTAGGGGTCCAGAAGCAGAATCCCGCGCAAAACCTGAGGGTGCAGCAGCACCCCACGCACCCCTGGTTCACGCGCCTATAATGGCAAATATATTTCCTTTCCAGGCACTTTGTGGTCACTGACATTGAGCTACTGGACTGAAGCTGGGCAGGGGGAGCAGCACATCCTGGAATGCCTGTGACAGGTCTGGCTCTGTGGGAAGAGGAGAAGCGGCACGGACACATTATGGGCTAGAACCAGGTAGGACAAGAAAAGGATCTGTGCATATTATGGGTGAGATAGTGATTGAAAAGCTAACTTCTTCCAAGAGGCTCTCTCCAAACTAAACATGGCCTTTGGTTCCCACTCTCAAATCAAAGGTGGTCCTTTGATGACCTCACCATCTTCCTTGGCCAGAGAGAGCCAAGAGCTTTGCATCCTGGCTTTTAAGATATGGGACGTTCGTATCTTATGTCTTACAGGTCACTGAATGAGGCACGAAGGCCAAATTTCCAGTTCCACACAGTTTGCCTTTTTTTTTTGTTTTAGCAGAGTTCAATCATACATGGTCATTATCTGCCTGGTCCCAAGTAACTGTCTCATCCAGCTTTGGGCGTCCTGGCTGTTTAGGTCCTTGCAATAAGCAAAGAAAGGGAGAAACTTTGATGCTAGTGCCAGAATGATGTTCTTGGAGGCTGAAGTCCTCCGCCTACAGAACTGGACCAGCATAGTCAGCAACTTGGCAAGCTTTGCCCAGCAAATGTGCCTCTTCCCACATCTGGTGATTCTTGACTGGCTTGTCTATTCACTAAAACCCGCTCAAACTTTGCTCAGACTGCCCACCAAGTTTTAACTATTGTGGGTTTTGAGACATTGGCATCTGTCCACTGGGAACTGAATTGAAACCACTAACATTATCTGATAGACTGGGCTTGAGTTGATGACCTGGAGATGAAAAGTTCCGGATCTCATTCCCAGCCTTCTGAGCCATCCAATTCCCAACACCCCAAAGTCCCTTTAAAGTTCTCGAATACAAAATAACAGGAGCCCAAATACTTGCCATGCAAAATTGAAGCTTAACCCATGTTTCCTATAGGAGTTACAGCAAACCTTTGTGGAAGCAGATTCGTTAATCTATCTTTTGGTGCAGAGCACAATAGGTTTTCAGCTTTAAATCACCATTGTACAGGAACTAATGGCCCTTACAATGGAACTGACTGTGGAAAAACAAGCAACCTGAGCAATTATTAGGTGTATATTCCCAATGAAAACAACTCATATAAAGACATTGTCAGTAAAATGCATGATTGATCATCTGGGTCTAGCTCACTTTCATTTTCTTTCCAAGTTGCTCTAGTATATGACGTTAATAGTACTGCAATTATTTTAATGAACTGCACTAAGGGAATTTACAGTGTGAATAACTCTGATGCTGCCAAGCCAGGAACTGTGACAAGCATTTCTGACTAAGGAGTCAGAGATTACACACAAAAGGGGCACTGGCCTGGGTCTCTACAAACACCCAACTTTGGGAATGACTGAGGTATAAGTTTACAAGGGTGCACTTTGAATACCTGGTACGATGCTATACATTCAAGGCCTGACACAATGTGCATTAAAGTCAGTGGAAAGACTCTCACTGGCTTTAATAAGCAATGGATTAGACCCTCAAGCTGCATTCTTTACACATGCAAAACTCCCATTGCATTAAAAATTAATTGGAATTTTGGGTGCATAAAGAATGCAATATTGGGCCACAAGACAGAGAAATGTTCAGTCTGATGTTGTGCAGGGATACAGCCATGTCTCCTGTCAGTAACATTAATGGAAGGTACACAATTACATTCTTGCTTGATGGGCTAAATAAATGGGATTGATTCAATCTCAGTGAAAAGCAGGTGCATCTCAGCTCCCTTGAAGCCAATGGGTTTATATTAGTTTAAAGTGAGGGGTAAATCAGGCCCATTGTTTCCCTCTCCTAGGTTATGAGTGATCCAGTGCAGCTCTAATAACTGACCCACACTGCTACATCAAAACCAAGCTGAACTTTTGGGGGGAGCGGGGGTGGAAGGAAAGAGAGGTCAGGAAAAGTTGATTTAACTTAATACATATTTCTATGTGTGACTTCTGGTCATTTTCACCAGACTGGCTATTCTAATGCTATTCCTGGCTCAACGATAAGTGAGAACAGGGCCAGATTAAGATCTTTAGAGGCCCTGAGCACTGAAAAGATTATGGCCCCCCCCATGTAATTCAAAATAAAAACAATACTATACCGTAAAATAAAATTTTATTTTTTAAAATGACACAAAACTTACATGTATGCTGAAATTAAAATAGCTTCTTTCTAGATTTTCTGATTGCAAAGTTCTGGATAAGTTCATCGAAGCTGACTCGACGAAGCATGTCCGCTTCCATACACAACAGGGAAAGTGAATCAAGTCTGTCCTGACACATTGTTGTTCTCTGAGGGTTTTTTATTCTTTTCAGCTGAGAAAAAGAGTGTTCTGCAGAGCAGTTAGTAATCATCAATGTGAGAAAAATAAGTAGTGCGATCTCTACATTTGGATATATGCATTGTATTCCGTCTTTCAGTTTTGTGTCATGAAGATCAGTGTGACTGAATTTCATTTTTTCTGTTTCGTTAAACTTTGCGTGCATATAACAGTGGAACTGCCATACTTCTCCACAGAGATTCATGTTCAAGTCAACAGGGTATGACTCAACTAGCTTTTGGGAACCTTGTGAATATTGTTCATCAGATAAGTCCATATCATTTAGAAAAGAAAATCTACTTGATACTTCTTTGTACACTTCACCTCTCCTCTTCATATGAGCTTCAAGTGTATCAATTATAGCGTAGTAAGTAGATACACGAAATTTATCTCTAGGATTCAATGTTGTTTCTGTTGCACTGCTATAATTTGCTTGTTTTATCCTGATTCGCTTGCGGGACTGGGCTTCTTTGTAGTTAGTATCAGGCAAGATATCTTTTGATATGTCTTCAAGTCTTTCAAAATCATTCCTCAAAGTGTGCAAGTGGTCTGCTAATGATTGACAGAGTTCTGCACATGTTTTCAAATCCAGTTCTTTTTCTTGGAGAGCTTGACTTGTGTGATAAAAGTGTTGTAAAATTTCATTCCACATGGTCAACATGAATACAAACTCTAGTTCTTGCATCTTGTTTGCAATGTTTTCTGCCTCGCGTATAGTTTCTCCCTTTTGTGATTGGTCTTCAGCTATACTTTCTAATGCATCCATAATCTTTGAGTAGGACTCCAGAATTACACTTGTTGCCACTGCACATGCCTCCCAGTGAGTATTAGAAAGAGATTTCAACACACGATCATTGCCCAAGTATGCTTTAAGAACTGCCCGTTGGTGTGTTGCGGCAGAGAAAAATGTATAAAGTAACTGGACTGTTGAGAAAAAACTTACTGCCACCGGACAACGATCAACAGCGCTGCGGCCAACAAGATTGAGAGAGTGCGCAGCACCCGGTGTGAATATGGCATATTTGTTCTGTTCTAAAAGCTTCTTCTGCATTCCTTGATAACCCCCGGACATGTTGGCAGCGTTGTCATAAGATTGACCTCTGCACTTTGAGAAATCTATTTTGCAAACTTGGCACAGATAATGCAGTACTTGATTTGCCATTTCGTCACCAGTGTGGCTTTTCAAATTGAGGAATGTTATAAATCAACTGGTTTTCCATCTGTGGGAGACACATATCTTAGTACAACACTCAATTGATCAATACGTGAAAGATCAGGTGTAGAGACGACAGATAAACTGAAGTACCCAGCAGTACTTATTTCATCCACAATAGCTGAACAAACTTTGTCACTCATTAGACCAATGAGTTCATCACATATTGTCTTGGATAAGTTTGATGGGTTACCTTTGCCAGCATTCCCATATTTTGAGATATGGCCTGCTAAAAATGGGTCAAACTGACCCACAAGCTCCAACAATCCCAAGAAATTTCCATTCTACAATGATCCAAATGTATCATTTGATCCCCGGAAAGGCAGACCACGTTCAGCTAAGGTTTGAAGAACAGCTATAACACGCTCCCCTTTAATTTGTTCTTCCAATTTTTGTGTCAATCCAAAGCCCTGCCTTCGATGTAAATATGTCAACATTGAATCTCTGTGAGTAGTGCTATTTTCATGTTGTTCAATTAAAACAGTATTCCGCCAGTCACTAAATCCATCTGCAGCAAACTGGGATGTTAAAGGTTTATATGCAAAAAGTTTGCAAACAAAACAGTACACAGACCCTGTTGATGGTGAATACAGTAGCCATTCTCGATTGTATTTCTCACCATTCGCTTTCATGCTGAAAAATATTTTTTGTGGACAATATCTTGTTTGTTTGCCATTGGTAAAAGTCTGACGTGATTTCTCAAATGGCCCAGTGTGATGCTGACAGTCATTTGGTCCACGATCTGTCCAGTAAGCTACATCATCGGTACTGAAATAAACCCAGATACCAGGATCTTTTCTCCTATTATTTACAGCATGAGCAGGTTCAGTCTCTGACACATGCACACCTTCTAGAACAATGTCTGTTTTACCACCAGGAGTAGGATGATCAGTTACAGTCTCTGACACATCCACATGTTCTGGAATGGTGTTTGTTTCACCAATAGAAGAAGGGTCAGTCTTTGAAACACCTACAGGTTTTGGAACGATGTCTGTGCTACTGAGAGAAGATGTTGCCTCTGATGGATTCGCTTTGAAAAATGTCAGCTTTGGAAGATTTTGGAAAATTTCACTAGTTTTTTGTTTCTTTTCTTCCGCCAGTTTACGTTTCTGTGCTCCACTCAGTTGGTTACGTTTCATCCTGCCCCTTATCTCAGTTATCTGAACTTAAAAAAAACAACAAATTACATAACGTACACTATTTTTATCTTTATATATAAGAAAGAAAAAAAACTAATCGAATACGTATAACTCAGAAGAATATATCAAAAATAAAACATAAATTTATTGCAATACATGACAGGATCTGCTTTCCTCGCATTATTTTGATTTACGTTAGTAGGACGCCTTCCTGGGTTAGGTGGGGATAAGTAATAAAAAGAGTACAGAAAAACGGGGGAAGAGTGTGGTGGAGTGTAAGGAAGTCTAACAAAGTTCTGATTTTTCCCATGATGACTACTTCGGTGCTTTTTTTGAAATATCAAATATCAAATTTGCTGGTGCCCTAAGCACGTGCTTAGTCTGCCTATTGGGTAATCCAGCCCTGAGTGAAAAGGACCAGACAACACCACAAGAGAGCTTGTTAGGAGATTTCCCTGCTGATTTGAGAGACTGGGATAAATGCTGAAGCTACGGGAGTGGAGACAGGCCCGCAGCCAAGTTCCAGTCCCAGCCTGAGGCTCCTCACAGCTTGTGGGTGTTTGCATCCCTGGGGGCTGATTTGGGTTGATGGCTGCTCAGCAGTATGTCTGAACAAGACCAGCTATCGCTGGGGAGGACCTGCAAGCTAACCCATTGCACGTATGGAAAGATCTATAAAAACACTGTCATAGCCGTTTGGGGGAAGCCTTCAGCCCAGTACACAGCCCAAGGGCCTGGTCCAGGTGCTGGGACGATGCACAGGTGGAGAAGCATCTTCCCCACAAGCCCTCAGAGTGACTCCACAACTGCTTTACTGAGGTTTTGTTCCCCTTGTACTCCTCCAGCTTGAGGGGAAGACTGAAGAATCTGTGCTGGGCAGATGCTTTTGTTCTGCCCTAACCTGATGATACCGCACCTGCACTCACCTCCTGCTTGGCTCTATGGCCAACCAGGTGTGTGAACCCTTGGTGTATCCTGTCCCAAGTCCAGCCTGCTGCCTTGTGCAGCTGCACCACACTGGCTGCAGAGCTGGGGGGCCCTGTGTGGCTACAGAGAGGGGGGCTGCATTTGCCCCTTAGGGACATACCTTGAGTTTCTTACTCAGTGTTTAGTTGTATCTGAGTGAGACAAACTTCCAAGGAGGAGAAGCCATAGCATTTGGCCCTTGGCTTGTAGCAGAGTGAGTGATCCCCTAAGTTCTACCATTCCCTGGAGTCCATTAGGATTAAGAAACACTGATCAAAGAAGGACGTTCCCATTTCATCTTGTGGTGGTTGCTCATTGTCAGCTGCTGCTGTGGCAGCTGAGAAGGTGAAATGGAAACTGTATGTTCATGCAGAAATGGCAGGACAATAAAAATCGATGCAAAATAGAAAAAAAACAGCCCCACAGCGGATGATATTTTATTTCAGACGTCCTCAAAAAAGCCACGGACCAAATCAAAGCTTGGGGCTCAAAGCTTCTCCACGACATCGATGAGCTGCATTATTCTGGACAGACCCGTTAGACTCTTTGGAAAGGTGTGTCACTTGTTTTCTGCACCCCAACAACAACCTGAGATGCTGTAAAAAGAGCTGACAATGTCTGATAGACAGCTGAAGATGTGACCCTAAACTCTGGTGTTTTCCTTTTCCTGGTGAAATCAATGGTGCTTCAGACAGACGCTGAACTACATGTGTTTGTGGTGGGAGTGCCATTTTAGGCCAGTTTCTTTTGAAACTGGGGTTGGAATTGCGAAGGATCAGTGGCGCTCCGGGCTCACAAAGAGGTACTGTCTTTGAGGAATCTTTACATAAGCCTCGCAGAACCAAGGCATCAGGAGTTTGCACAGCTGCTGCTGGGAGCAAACATGTACTTTTAGCTGACCTGTGCTGATGGCTTTGGGCATTAAATCTGACGCTTTCCAGATGTACAGCCCTCTCTTGCTACAATCCAAAAACATTTGGTCCCCAGGTTAAAAAAGAACAAAATGGTGTTGTAAATACCACATTGCACCGTATATTCCAGAGCCTACGTTCACAATTTCACTCTAAGCCCTTAAGGTGTATACTGAGCTGGGAATTTACAAGGAGGGTTTCAAAATAAGTTTGGTTCAAAGTTAGTTACTGTACCAGTCTTCATAATTCTTTGCTCTTGATTGGGGCTTTTTCTTCATCCAAATGAGGCTCGTTAGCCAGAGGTTCTTTTAATTTATTAATTCAAAGCTAGCCATAAACTCCAGTGACCTATGCAAATGCAAACACAAGACTCCTATTGATTTTGCTGGGCATTCGAATGAGCCCCGAAATAGTTGGCAGGGAAACGGAAGCCTTCGAAATAATTTGCAGATATGCCTTTTGCAAAAAAACAAAAAAATATTTGGTTCAGAGGCAGGGGCTTCGATCCTGGATTGGATCAGAACTTTCTTGGGGCACTTGAGACCAAGGCTGAGATGTGGGTCGGGAACAGCTGCATTGCCATGGGCAGGAAGCTATGCTTTAGTTTAAAGTCATGACTGACATGTGGAATGTCACTGACGGTTCCATGACTTGTGCAGTCATTGGTGCGACAAGACTCGCTGTTATTGGATGGTGTGGGGAGGCTGGAGAGGAACATGGTTTTGTATTTAGAAAGGATTTGAGACTGGCAGCAATAGAAAATCAGATCTTCTGGTGAACCAGAGGCCAGTCTAGTGCAGACAGCTGCAGCATGAGCTCTCTTCAGACCGCCCTGCCAATTCTCTCAAGCGTGACCTGGACTGAGGGACCTTGAAAAGAAAAGGTGATTGGCTCAGCACTTGCTCCTTCCTTTTCCTCCAGCTTGCCACCTGGGATTGAGCAGGAAGGATCCTGCGCACTAGTGTTGTCACAATTCTGATCTCATGCACAGCATTGTGAATCAGGAGTAACTCCAGTGAAGTCAGGGGTGCAAGTGAGATCAGAGTTGGTCCCAGAGAACCTGCAGTGACTTAAGGACTCAGCTGAGGTTACTGATTTGGATTCCGTCTATGGGTGTCAGCTGAATTCAGATGTCTGGTCTTAGAGATGAAAGATACAGAGATGAAAATAAAACTCAGGCAAAAGAATTAACTGATTCCTAAAAGGGACCTGAATTTAGATTATATCAACACAGAGTCCTAGCCAAACCAGAGAAATATAACTATCTCACATGCATATATAGACTCCTATTCTGGAGTCACGCTGATCTCAGGCATTCAGAAAAGTGGGGTATCCAGTTGATGTTCCCTTCTACTGCCTGACATTCACTGAACTCCCCAGCTTGGCTTGACCTGTTTACAGGTGCCTTTCCCAGCATGTTATCCTGGTAGCTGGCCCATTAAATCTGGGAAAAGCAAACAGCTGCAGCCCAAGGATGGGTATTTTACCTCTTTTTGCTGCAGAGCTGCAAGTCCCTTTTGTAAGAATTAAGCTTCTTTGAGCTTCTCTTTCCTTTTCCCTCTCCTCTGACTCCAGGGGAGTGACTGTGTTTGAGGGGTGAGCATGGCTTAGGGCAGCACAGAGCTCGGAGGAGTACATATGATCTAAGTTTTAATAAGATCTGAGCGTTATTTGGACTTTCTGAAACACATTTCTAGGTTGGTTTTTGTCCCAAATTGGGACAAAAAGTTGAAATTTTGAAATTGTTCATGGAACGGAAATTCTGGAAAAATTCAGTTTGGAAACACCAACTGGTTTTATTTTGACATTTTTTGATTAAAGTGAAACATCCTAACATCCCCAAAAATCTAAATATTTCATTTCAATTTGTTGAACTCACCTGAAGTGCTTTGTTCCCAGTCAGTTCAACATTAAATTCCATTTTTCCATTGTGGCACATTGCCTCATGGGAGCTTTTGTTCAGAAGCCTGATGCCCCCATTTTCACTGGCCAGACTACTTCTCCCATGATGCACCATATGAAGCTTGATTGGAGGTAAGCCACATTGCATGAGGGGATATGTAATCTTCTGGGGACCCACTCCCATAGGTGAGAATGGGGGTATAAACTACAATGCCCAGAAGGCAATGTGCTCTTAGGGAAGTGTAGTTTAATGTTTTATTGAACTAATTCAAAACAAAAAGTTTTGGGTCAGTTCAACAAAATGAAATATTCCAATTTGGGTCAAACTGACATGAAATGAAATATTGCATTTAGATTTTCCCCGTGGGAAAATGAATTGGGCGGGGGGACAAAACCAAGATTTTTCCCATGGAAATTTTCAATTTTGCGAAAACTGCATTTTCTATCAGAAAATCATCCCAAAGGAAAATTCTCAACCAATTCTAGTTTTCGTCTAAGTGCATACCGTTCGGGCCAGATCCAAAGCCCACTGATGTAACTAGAAGTCTAATCATTGCCTTCGGAAGGCTTTGGATAAGGCCAGAAGTTTGCCAAAGTACACTCGAAAACCTTAAAAAAATTGCAAATCTGAGCCATCGAAGGATTTTCTCCAGTCACTAGAGTGACCAGCTATATCCCAAAACAAAGGAACCGGCTGGAGAGAGTGACCTATTTATCAATAAAGCAACAATGTACTTTAGGTGCCTCAGTCACTGGAATGCTCTGCATTATTCCTGAACCCAGCAAGGAGGGAGGTAGCATTATGCAAGCTGCATTAATCTGCAGCAAACCGCTAACAGATCATTACAAATAATTTCCCCATTAAGTGTCAACCCCAGAGGGGACAGATGGGATGTGTTGATGCATGAGAGGATTCCTAAATTGGTTTCCCCTCTCAAAGCACTACAAAGAGCTGTGCTGCCCTGTTTAAAAAACATTAGTGTTACAAGCCTAGTCCCGGTGAGGAATCTTGCCCCAGCTGTAACATGTAAGAACTCTGCCCTGGGAAGTGGAGATGTCCCTACTATATGGTCTGGGGGTTGTTCTAATTATGGCAGCCTCTCGAGGGCTGTAGATGAGCTGTGTAACAGTCCAGCATCTCTGTCGCACCACGTTACACAGGTATCCCTGACACACCTATGCTTCTCCCCCTACCTTGCCCCCGGTCCCGGCCTGGCAAGGTAGGGCTGTGTCGAGCTGATTACATCAGCCCAGCACTGTGCCTGCTCTAGGGGAATTCTCTTCCTGCCCTTTGCAGCATTCTGACAGCCCCGCTATGCCTCCACAAAGATGTATAGGGGCCAGGCCTGGGGAGAGGGTCTCTCCCCTAGTTGGAGGCACCTGTTAAAGGGGCAGGGGGAGTTCTTTGTTGCAGTTAACGCATGGTTTAGCACAGCATGTAGACAGGGTGGAGTGCAAGGGCTGTAATACAGTCAGGGGACAGAGTTAAAACGTTCCTAGGTCCTAGCTGCACTGCAAGAGCCAACCACATTGTGGGACGGGTGTAGCACGTTTTGTTGCACAATATCAGAGGCCGGTACCAGGTGGGTTTGGTGAGGGCTGGGCTCATCCCTAATTTCGTTCACACTTGTTCCCCCATCTTTACCTTTCATCAGTAAGAACCATCCATGCACGTCTCAGAGACACCACCAGGTCCTGCACCAGTGCCACAGGAGTCCAGCCAAGACCTTCCTGCTATTGCTAAGGTAAAGAACAAGCCAAACCCCTGCTCCTATCCCCTCCCCCACGCATTTTCCCCATAAAACCTTTTCAGCCTTGTCTACCTAGCATCCAAAAGGGCACAAGCCCAATGTTTATAAATTCTTTTCCACGTGACCTTTAAATCTCCACTAGTTCTGGTTCTTCTGGCTTCTTTTTATTGTATGAATTATATTCGCCCCCCACCCCCCACACACTTTGGTGGTTTTTTGTTTGCAAGGTGCTGGAGATGGAGCCCTGTGTTATGCACCAGAATGGTGGTGTGCAGGTACCGCCCCCGCCCCCTCCTCCCCCCGGTGACTTCCATGACCAATGCATCTGCATTGGCTAGTCCAGTCTCCAGGAACCATCTCTACTGAGGCTGCCAGTCGTGGCTGGGAGGTTCATGATGCTGACAGCTTTGCTCTAAGAACTGGAATAAGGGCTCCCGCTATTTTTGTGTAGGCCATCACACAATCATCAGCTGGTCACAACTGACTGGAGTCAAACCCGTGCCCCAGAGGGAAAGAGTGCAATAGAGGTGCCATTGGTAATCCACTGAGCCATCTCTACAAATGACAAAGCAAGATCTTTTCTGGACTCTCTCAAGGACTCCCTTCCAGCCCCTGATTAGCATCTGTAACTCCCATGGGCGATATGTGTGAGAGCAGAGGTGAGAAGAAAATCCTTAATCCCCATGTGATATAATCTTTCCCATCCCCCACCCCCACCCCCACTTCTTTCCTATGACTGTGCCCACTGCAGCCTTTTATGGATTGCTTTGCAAGTGCTGACAGTGAACTCTTCATTATAATTACAGGTTTCAGAGTAACAGCCGTGTTAGTCTGTATTCGCAAAAAGAAAAGGAGTACTTGTGGCACCTTAGAGACTAACCAATTTATTAGAGTGACTCAACCCTCTGTGGTCTTAACCTGTTACTTTGTCCTGTTATCTCAGCTGGCCTGAGTCACCTTCAGGGGCAGAAGAAGCATTGCCAGCTCTCAGCTGTAAAGCGTCAGTAACTGTTTACATCTTGTTGGCTAATGGATCGTTAAAGATCATTAAAACTAAGCCATTGCTTGCAGATGCTGCCATTTTATGGGTATCTGTGTCACCCTCAGCTTTATTCAGAGTCGAAACAAACGATAATTGTGGCTTGTGTGATGCCCATTTTAGTCTGAACATTAGTGCATACCAGCCTCTGTGATCCGATGCCTCTGATTATACTTTGGTCCAGTTAGAAAGTGGAGTGTTTTGAAATGTGAGCCCTGGGAGATCAGTTCGACTGGGTCAAAATACACACAGCTGGGGTTTCTCTTTTAAGATTGAACAGGGGGGAGAAGTCCTCCTCCTTCTGGAATGGCAAGATGATCATCAAGGAGATAAAGAGAGTGTGAATTCTCTCCCATGATCAGAGTAATGACCACTGGCTGACGTTCACCTGATTTTCCCTCCTTGGAACAGCCTCCGAGTTCAAAAACTCGATCCTGGCCCTTGCCCTGTTTTTATACGGATTGTTGATTAAATGATGCTGAGAACTGCCTCCCTTCCACCGCGGTGGTCAGAGAGGGAGATTAACCAAATCTGCTGGTAAACCTCACTTACGCTGGGTGCGTTGCCAATCCCTTTCATTTGCTAATCCAGATATGCTGATTCTAGGTAATTGTACCCATTCGTTTCCTGGTTGGAGTAGTCTATACTAACTCCACAAACCACAGGGAAACCTGAAACCCCAGATGGGGAACTCTGCTCCTGCAAGCTGCTCTCTTAGGGTTAGATCTCCTGGGAGTGTGTCCTCATTTGGGCAACTGTGTGAGGAGGAGAGCAGCATTCGGAGCACCTATGATGCTCGTAGACACACATTGTCTTGCCTGTGCTAGGCTTTGCTGCCAACAATGTACCCCCCTTGATAATATAGGCAAGATACCAGCAGCTGCTGGCATTGTCACCACCCTGCCACGTGCTCACCCTTGTGGGAGGGAAGGTGGCCCAGCAAGCCAAGCGCTGGGACTTAGAAGACCTGGGTTCTAGTCCTCTCTCTGCCATTGGCCTGCAGGGGGCAAATCATTTCTCCTCTCAGGTTCCTCATCTGTAAAATGGGGAGGGGTCACTCGGGCCTCCTTTGTGAAGTGCTCTGAGATGGAAAATGCTGTATATGAGCAAGGCGTTATCTTTCTCTAGACCTACTGCACAGCACAGTGGGATGTACACTAATGGCAGCAGCAGGATCCTGGTGTGAACGAGGTGGGAGCCGCCTGTGTGGCTGGCTGCTAATGTGCTGTTTGCTGTAGGATTACAGCAGGAGATAAAGGGGGCAGTGACTTGTGATAGGCCCCATTCACTGTCACTCACTGTGAAGTTTTACCTCTGACCATGCTGAGTTCAACAGCCCAGCCTGGTGCTGGGAAAGGGGGAATCCAGGCAGGAAACTGGACATGCGGGGGAATAAAAACACCACCCCAAAGCGCAGCAAAGAGAGTGGCAAAGGCTGCTGGGAAGGCAAAGGCTGCTGAACTCCAGTCCCCAAGGTTGAGGGTGTCAGGGGTGAGCTAGGCCTGACTAAGCCTACAGGTAAGACAGAGATGTGTATAGATCTTGCCCTGTGTCCAGGCCCTTTGTTCTTGCTACATTGTGTTCCCACGGTGGAGATTAAACAACACTTTGGTTTGGAAAGGCTGTTCAGATCACTTTCTGAAGGGAAGACCTGCAGGGTCCAAACCCCATCGGGCCTGCTGAGCAATCACGCAGGCAGGGGCTGTAGTGCCAGGCCCTGTCCAAGAATGGGGGAATTGTGGGAATCCATCCTAGGACAGGAGACGGGAAGAGGCCCAACTCCTTAGGGAAGTACACTCGGAAAGACCGGGGGGGATCAAAAGTTCAGCTAACCCTGAATGGGGACCGGAGGGCTCTTGCCATTGGAGCTCAGTTGGTGAGAGCAATGGTGGGGGATTTTGGGTAGAGAAGCCTTGTGTGGACATAGTATTCATGTGCCCCTTGTGTATCATTTAATCTAATTTAATCTCTGATACGAAGCGTGCCACAAATGCAGCTGGCACTTTAAAGGTACCCATGAAGTGACAAGGTACTCGCTCCAAAGCGCTTGTAATCCAGCTCAGACAGCTGCATGAGCAGGGACGACAGTCGCAGGGCAAGAGCTTTGGGAGCGTCAGCCTGGGAAAGAGGTGAGAAAGCGTTACTGGGGAAGGAGGGTGCTTGGCATGTGGATTGGGAGGCTATTGCAGGTACAGGAGGCTGTGTGAAATAACGGCCATGCAGGCAAGAATGGCAGCAAGTGACGGTTGGGAGGACTTAGGGGGAGCGGGAGCAGGTGGGAGGAGAGAGGTAGCCAGGACAGAGTCCTGCAGGGCCTTGGAGGTCAGAAGAAGGCACTTGAGCTTGCTGTAGATAAGGAGAAGGAGCCAGCTGAGGGATTTGGGGGATATTTGGCGCAGTGGCAGGGGAAGATGATGGTGGCAGAGTGGGCGGGAGAGGTAAGAACCTGGGAAGCCAGAGAGTAGGTGGTTCTCCCAGAAGCTCTATGGCAGTGGTTCTCAACCAGGGGTACACATACCCCTGGGGTACGCAGAGGTCTTCCCTGGGGTACATCACCTCATCTAGATATTTGCCTAGCTTTACAAGAGGTTACATAAAATGCATGAGCAAAGTCAGAGCAAACTAAAATTTCAAACAGACAATGACTTGTTTATACTGCTCTATATACTATACACGGAAATGTAAGTACAGGATTTATATTCCAATCGGTTTATTTTATAATTATATGGTTAAAAGGAGAAAGTCAGCACTTTTTCAATAAGAGTGTGCTCTGACACTGTTGTATTTTTATCTCTGATTTTGTAAGCAAGTCGTTTTTAAGTGAGGTGAGACGAATCAGATCCCCTGATACAAGACAAATCAGACTCCTGAAAGGGGTACAGTAGTCTGGAAAGGCTGAGAGCCACTGCTCTATGGTCCTGCTGATGCCAAAGAACACACCAGAGAGCCGAGCATCACAGTCCTCAGGGACCTGTCAGGCTGCCCCTCCTCCGTGCACTGCGCAGTCAAACGCTGAATTTCAATAGCAGTAATTGCTTCTGCTGTGACAGCCACTTAATTCTGCCCGATCCAGGAGCAGAAGTCAGCCATGTTGGGGAAGTTGGTCTCTTTCCTTTCCAAGCCTCTTGTAATGCCCCTCTGTGTACTGTATGTGTATTTTCTTCCACATGCAATGAAATGGAGTTTGCCTCCACTAAAACAATCGTGTGATCGGCCTGTTGTACAGCAGCCGCCACGCTTTCTTGTCTGTCCTTCGTCATTCACCGCCCTCGCTGTCTTGTCTCTCAGGGCGGCTTTCTCGGCTCGGCCATTTTCTGTGCTTGTGGGTGTTAAGTTGTGGCAATAATAATCCTAGCCCTGGTGAGAATACCGAACGTGTAGTTTGTTGATCCTGGATGGCTGAGTTGTACTACTGGCTGGCTGGCTGAGCTGCTAGAACTGGCAGACGGAGCTATTTCCAGTGCGTTCCTCTGACAGGGGAAAGAGTGTTTTCAAATTTCTTCTTTCCTCTCCCCCCTTGGAGCCAGCAGCTGCCAGGAAGTTTGGAGAGGAAACTTCAGAGTTCTTCTGTAGCTCTCACATGCGGACTACGGGCAGGCAGAGTTGGCAGGGCTCTTGCTGCAGGCTGGAGAATACTCTGCAAAGCCGTTCGTCAAGTTCATGCTGCTTTAATCATAGCCATTTTCCTCCTGCTGGGGTTGGTGACACTGTAGGGAGCGCTTTTCCCTGGGATCCGATAAGGAAGCCATGCCCAACATGTGATATCCGTTAGCACTGGGCTGCCGGAGATGCCACCTTTCAGGAGAGGTGCAGAAACAAGGTCCTGACTGAGTGTGACGGGTTAAGATCCTTTGGCTCTCTTTCCAAAAATACTGGTGTTAGCCCCAGTATCCTGGCTAAACTCTGCTTACATTCTGCCAAGCCAAATTCCCCCTGTGGTGTCAGCTGGCTGCAACATACTTTGCTTCCCCTCCCTTGCTTAGCATTGCTGTGGGCCATTAGCCAACTCACCCACTTTCAAGATCCCCTCCAACCACACCTCTTCTACGGGGAGACCGGGGAGGTGAGGGGTAGTGCACACCCCAAAGACACTCGGCGTCTCCTGCTTGGAATACCCCAGTCTCCCCCTCTCCAGTTATTGCTTGACACCCAACTCCGCCCCCCACAGAAAGTGGCTACCAGAACCATTGTTCCCCCACCAACTTATTTGTTACCTTCACCTGTTCTGTCCTGTCTCCAGTGTAGATTACAAGCTGTTCGGGGCCAGAGCCTTTCTTTTTACTTGCCCTGTGAAGCTCCTAGCTCTGTAAAGGTAGCACGAAGCAGTCCACTTTGCACTTGAAGTTCCCAGAGTTGTCACAGCAACAAGCAGCTTCTTGAGGCAGGATGGTCCAATGGTTAGGGTGCTAACCTAGCACATGGGAAGCTTTGGTTCTATTCCCTGCTTTACCACAGCTTCCTCTGTGACCTTGGGCATGTCACTTAGGCTATTAACTCCAATTGATTTGATGGTGGATCTGGGCCTTAGTGTCTCTGGCCTGGCTTTTTAAAGGTATTTAGGCAGTGCTGTACTCAGCATTGTAGTACCTAACTCATTTAGGAACCTAATCTCATTTCCCCCAAGGGCTTTAGGTACTTAGGAGCTAAAATCCCATCCACTGTCAATTTCCTTTTGGAAAAGAGATTTTGGCTCCTAAATCAGTTGGGCACTGCAATGCTTGGCCTGTGAGCTGCAGTTTCCCCTTTTTGTAATGGGGACAATAGCCCTGCCCTGCCCCAGAGCCGTGTTTTAAGGATAACTCTTAAAGATTGTGAGGTGCTCAGACATTATCATGGGCACGTATGAATACTTTCAATAGATAGAACTTGGAGCATTATCCAAATCCTATTGCAGTCAATAGAAAGACTCTCATTGACTTCAGGGACTTTGTATTTGGTCACCTGTGCTGTAACATTGCCAGGCCAGGTGTGTAACCCTGAGCATGGGTTTAATTGGAGCTTGAGCAGCATGGTACGTACACCAAACCTGGTCCTGGTGGAGAAAGTCAGAGTTGACATAGAGGCCACAGCTATCAAATGAACGTGCAGGAAAGTGACTGCGGATTGCAGACGGGGCTGGCTGCTGTGGCTAGCGGAGAACTGCAGATATTTGCTCAGCTCAGATTTCCTGGCCTCATGAAAATGGGGCTGAAGGTGCAGTGACGAACTTCCTGACAGCTGGAATGAAAAAATGTCTAAGCAAACATAAGCCATAATAGCAGATTGGCACAGCTTGTTTACACTCTCTATTGATTCAGTTATAATCATTCGTTAGAGAAAGGGCCCTACTCAATTACTTCCAGTGTGGACATAAAGAAGAACGTACTGGCATACAAAGGTTTGGAACAATCGAGCTCTGTTGAGCTTGTGTTGAATTTGACAAAGGGGTTGGTTCAAAACGAGAGGTAAAGGCACTGAGTCCTTGAGTTGACCATTGCAACGAACCAAGAGACACAGAATGGGATGGCCCCAATTCAGCCACAACCTTAAGCACGTGGTGACGTGCTTTGCTGAATCGAGGCCTTTGGAGGGGCTCTAAGAACCAAACTGTGCTGCAGCTCACTGCTCTGTGCAAAGTGGGTGCAAAACACCACGCTGCTGTGAGTGAGTGGAGAGTGCAGAAGGGGGGTGGGGTTCTGCAGCTGTTTCATGCCCGTGTGTATTAGTATGGCCTGATTCTTGAGTGCTTAACCATGCGACCAAAACAGTCTCTCAACTTGGGGGCAGCAAGTAATGGAATTATATTTAGGATATTTTTGCACCATCCTCTGTCACAACTGACCCTCATTAGACAGTCTCACTAGAGAACCCTTCTGTCTGGTTTAAACTCAAGAGGAGGTTCTGCCAGGATGGGTGTTGGAGCAGCACGGGAGATGCCTTCATTGCCCGTGCTGCACCTGCAGGTAAATAGAGAACTGGGGGCTGTTCCTCAGCCGCCATCATCTCTCTTAGGAGAGAGCTTGCATTCCTTTTTAAAATTCAACATGTTGCCTTAAGTGCAATCATGTGTGTAATGTCCAGAATGAATATTGATTCACATGTTAAGGGCCAGCTTTTAATCGAAGCCTGGCCAAGGCCTGGCCTCGTTTCAGTCTCTCCCCTGAACTCTTTTAAAAGCTCTGTGCAGAGCACTGAAATGAATCTGAATGAAAACGTGGTGTGGGCCTTCGATAGGGTTACTCAATGGCAGAGTAAACGTTCCAGCAGTTTGGGGAGTAACGGTCCCCGCATGCTCTGCTTTTGCTCAAGGGCAACAATAATTTATGCATCCTGTTTGCTCTTTATAAGACGGATACATACATGTTCCCCTGTCCAATCAACTCCCAAATGCCTTTATTTCTTTAACCCTTTCTCTGGCCTCTTTATTTCTTCTGGTGTGCAACTGAAATGTTTACACACATGGGGCCTGGTGTCAGTCAGGGGAGATCCATTGGCTGTGTGAAGCTTTATTGATTTGCACCAACTGAGGATCAGGCCTGTGGGACTGGAAAGCTAAGAGTTGCTGTCGTTCAGATGTTCAGCAATTTCTTTTCTAGAATTCAGAGCTTTGGGTTTCCCTACGCATTTCCCAGCCAGATTTGGAAGCAAGGGAAAGAATCTGATATATTCCTTGCTTGTGGCTGTCCTTGGTGCCTTGAGACGACCTCGTGACGGCTAGCTCCTGGTCTTATTCACTTGTTGACACGTGGCCTTATAAGACAACAAAGGCTTTTCTTCTTGAACACCTAGAACCAAAGCAGATCCAACATGGATCCAAGGATTTGTATATGACCATACTGAGCCCAGATCCACAGACAGACCCTGGATAGCTGGAACCTGAGTCAGTCACGCAAACCGACTGTCGCCACTTTCCTGTCTCAGGTCCTGAGTGAGGAAGAGGGTGGTACCTCTCTGGATACTGAGCCACCAGCAATCAGCTGTGCAGTGTACTGCCAGCTGCTCCAGGACACCCCCACCCCCCACCCTTCCTCTGATCATGGAGCTTAGGACAAAAGGGTTTCCCGCAACACCCCTGTGCTGCTAGCATGGCATGATAATCCCAGTCTGTCCAGAATCTGTAGTTGAAACTAAGTGAGCAAAGTCAGCTGCAAGATGGTTAACTTTGTGTTCCCCTTTCCTGGAGCTTATCTAGCAGCTTCTTTCAAAGAGCAGCCTTGAGGTGTCTTTCTTCTGTAGGCAGTGTCTTCTTTAGCTCATCCCAAAGGGTACTCTGTTGGCAATAACATCACCTTCAATACCAGTGTCATCTTCAGCTCAGAAGCACAAGGCGGGGATGATGTCCCTAACCTATGTTTGCCAGAAGCTGGGAATGGGCGAAGGGATGGATCACTGGATGATTACCTGTTCTGTTCATTCCCACTGGGGCACCTGGCCCTGGCCACTGTCAGAAGACAGGATACTGGGCTAGATGGACTTTTGGTCTGACCCAGGATGGCCGTTCTTATATTCACTCTAAGAACCACTGCTAGGCTTTAGGCCCCAAGTCCCAATGTAATCATCTGGCACCAGTGGGTTGAGGTGTACACCCATCCCAGAGCCCTGGTATTAGATTTTGCCTTAAATATACACAAGAACCACTTCATCTGCCACACAGATACAGCCACAGCTGGGGTGAAATGTGGCAGCTGTTTAATTGCACACAAAAATACTCACAACCGTTTAGGACTGAACACTAAGGATCCTGTATGCAACTGAAACTTTAGGGAGAATTTGCTGAAAGTAACTACCCCAACTGGAAATGGCCTAGACAGAGAGATTAACAGCCTTACACATACAAAAAGCATCCAGGGCTTCTTAATGAACTAAAGGATCAGGACCTCGATTTTCCATCTTGTCTGATGTCTCAATTAGAAGTGCTGGGGGGCTGGGAGGGAGGAGGATGGGATGGGAGGAGGGACGAGTGCTTTAAAATTAATGGGTTCTTGTGGCACGAACGCTGCTTACACTATCAACATTGTTTCTGGGCAACCATAGGCAACTAATCAATCTTCATTCTGTAAAGAACTGTTCTGCGTTACATGAAAAACCACCTCACTTCTGTTGTGTGAAGGGAAAAACCGGACCGGATAGCATCCGTGCTCTGTAGTGGCCATGTCCCCAGGCTTGTGATGCATTCCAGCAAGTGCAAGGGTCATTCTTCTGAGCCCCACTGGGTGGGGGCAAGTACTCTGAATGGGGATAATCGATCGATGGCGCTCTTCTTAGGGCAGAAGCAGAAATGCTTCACAAACTGAGAACTTATACAGGAAAATGGTGGTTAAAAGCACCTGGTTTGATGGCATATGTCCAGTTCATCAATATCTTCCTTACCCTTGGGCGCAGTCTTTGGGCCAGATCCTCAGCTGGTGTAAATCAATGTTGCTCCCTTGATTCCAGTGCAGTAATGTCCATTTATACCAGCTAAGGAGCTGGTCTGGGATGCCCGATGCAGGGTCCGGAACCTGTTGGGAGAGGATTGTTGGGTGCTCTTGGTTCTGATCGCCGGCAGCCAGTCTGGCTATCGCTGTGATGCTTCCTGGGGGTACCCAGGGCAGTGAGGCCCCCTTGCTACCACCTGCCATTGGCATAAAGAAGCCTTGTCTGTACCTGCTGGGGGTGAGGTCCCCAATGCCACCAGTCTCCAGTGACACAAATGCTGCCTTCCAGGCCTTCGCAGGCCTGGCTCTCTCTGTACAGGGTAGTGACAGGCCTGCTCCAAGCCCCGAGTCCTCTGAACAGCCTCCTGGAGTGCCCAGCCCCTGTGCCACTGGACACTCCCAGATCCTCCGCTCCCCCAGCTTACCACTTCCACCTTCGATCACAGCTCTGCCTAACACAGCACTTAGATATGTTTATGGTAAAAACAAGAAGTTTATTTAACAAAAATCAGAGATTTGAGAAGAAGCAAATGGAAACAAATAGTTGCATATAAGATAAGAACATAACAGGCCCTCTAGACCCTAGACTGACGTAACTAGCAATTGTCATATCATAGAGCGCAAAAGTTCACCCAAAATCCTTCCAGTGTATGACAGCCAGGCTTGGCTGTGGTCTTCCATTCATGAGACAAATCACGCTGTCCTCTTGCCTTCTCAGCTGAAAGAGCCAGAGTGTGTCTCTGCTCCTATGGTTATAGGCCAAAAATCTATTGTCTTCGCTTGCATATAGGGCAGCTGCTTGTGTCTTCCTGTCGAGCATCTCCCCTGGAGGCTTTGCAATCACTTGATTAGCATTTTGCTCAGACTGTAAATAGGGGCCCATTGCAAAATGTATAATACTCGATGTACATGTAGCCAGCCAGAGAGAGAAACATCTCTTTCCTGAAAGAACCCTGTTTCTCACCTTTTAGTGGTCAGCCCCAAGTCACAGACTTTAGGAACATAATTTTCAGGCGCTACACATCACTCCTTACACATTATCTGCACACACATTTCACAGTGACTATGAAGACCAGTGTGACACAAGCTTCCAGCACAGACTTTACATCATGCTTTTTGGCAAACCAGTACGCAGCTGCCAGACCCAGGGGATCCCTGTAACCCTTATGTGGTCCCTGGGTCACAGTGGTCAATACAGTAGGGATTGCTGTCAGTTAATACTGAGTCGGAGGCCCAAATTCTGACCATGGGTGCTCATGCTGCTTCCACTGAAGTCAAAGAAAGCCCCATAAACACCTCTGAGGACAGAAGGCGGCTTTTAGTTTAATTCCCCGCGGTTGTTTTGCTCTGTGCTGTCATTCTCTTAGCTCTCGCCCGTGGAACGGGGTCAGCCCAGCTCAGTGCTTGGACGGGAGAGGTGTAAGTGACGTTCAGCTGCTGCAGAAGGTGGCGCTGGTGAGTCCGTCAGGAACGAACCAATGTCCCAGCTTGCAGCTAGGGGGCTCTGTGTGGAGCAGGGAAGCAGGCCTGATTCTCCACCGCCCTGTACCTGGCAGAGCTACCTGCCCATGTGAAAAGAAGGAGCACAATGCTACCACATCAGGCTGCAGGCGGCACTGCGTGCCTCACGCGGCTGCGAGGGGACGAGCCCCGCTAGACGTTCACTTTCCAAGCTTAGGGGTGGATTTCCCTGGTTCCGCAAGGTGACGAGACGATGATTTGTGCCGGTGGCTATGCTGTGCTGCGTGGCAGCACGCAGAGAGGAGAACTCCCTCAGCAGAGCAAGAGCCCGGTCTGCATTGCTGCCCAGAGACGCCTTCCTGTGAAAGGGACCTCGGGATGAGAAACACCAACGGAAAGGGCCATTCGCTCCATGCAGCCCATTTGCTCATACCAAAGGCAGTAGAACGGCAACCGGAAGCATTGCTGCCTTCTCCAGGGAAGCCTGTTTGTGCCTCGTATTGCCCAAGCCTTTCTCTGGCATAGCATCTCCTTGTATAAGAGCCCCTGGTGTCATACTGCCCTGATCAGTGCAGGGTTGGCTTGTGCTAGGCAGGGGAGGTCAGACTAGAGGACCCAATGGTCCTGTCTGGCCTTGGAAGCTATGAATCGGCTGCTGAATGCTAACCCGTGTCCCTGACTTGTCAGACACCCTACAAATAAATATTCTTCAGCGTGCACCGGAGTGACTCATAGCTCTGGGCTGGCGTGACTCATGAAGCTGGGAGGTGGTGCAGGAGCTGCCCCAGGCACTGCTGTGTCCGTGTACCTCAGCCCTGTGCCGCAGCAGCCCCAACCTCACGGAGAGTTCTGTGTTGGATCGAACTGGGGCCCTCCTGGTGCTAGGTCCTGGACAGAAAGGCCCTGCCCCAAAAGGGAAACACACAAGAAGTGAATGACTTGTGCAATGTCATGCAGGAGGGTAGTGGCCAGTTTCCCGAGTCCCAGGCTACTGCCCTATCCACTAGACGATGCTGCCTCTTTAATTATTATGTGCTCCTTTTCACTTCAGAGCTTTCACGGCAGCAGTCTTCCCTGTTCCACCTTCCCCAGCCCCAAAAGGCTTTCCGTGTCTCTCGGTATCAGGCTCAGCACACCACATGCTCCTGCTCAATCCCCCTCCACCATTGGGCCAGTCTCTACTGGTTATTTCTGTGAAATGTGTTGAAATATACCTTTAGGTAGTTACTTTTTTTTTAAATTATCTTTGGTTTTGTTTCCAGCTTCAGGTACTGAGTGTTCCCAGCGCTCTGGAGTTGAATCACTTTAATTTGCCCTTGACACACCCACTCCGTGCCTCTGGGGGTTGTGGTTTTTATATCCATATAAACACAACTTCACAAGAGAAAGGCAGAATTTTCCTTTGAAAGGAACTTATTCTGAAAAGAGGATCCCCTTTGAAGGCTGAGATCTGTGGTCTCGTTAATTTTCCTTCTGTTTCCTTGGGGCCTTGTGCAGAAGAGTGGCATATTGTAACCTCTGTTTTCAAAGGTCATTTCAAAATCATCATGGGGCTTCCTGGGAGGATGATTGAGCTGCAAAGCATGTTGGAGAAGCAGAAGGAAAAGGAGATGCAGACAGGCCAAATGAACCGCCTGCTTTAATGGGATCAAGCTGCAATGCTTAGGAGGTGCTTGGATCCAGGGTTTCAGTCTGGATCTCTTTCTAATGTGATAGGTGGCAATGTGTAAACAGCCTTTATGAGGCGATGTATGACAGCAGGTAGAGAGCTGAGATTCAGGCAACATGAAGTCTATTTGTGTCTCTGCTACTGACTTGCCCTCTGAGCTTCGGTAAGTCAATTTCCTTCTCTGTTCCTCAGTTCCCCCTTTTGTAAAACAGTGTTAATGGGTATCACCTTTGTAAAGTGCATTAATAGCAGTATAATGCTGTTCCCTTTCTGTATTTAGTGGAAGGAACAAGGGTGCATATGGCAGATTTGGGACTTCAGAGCTAAGACTTGGAACTCCGGTGGTTATTCAACTCCAGTGACATTGGGGTCAGATTGGGAGAGAGCATTCCCAGCCCGTCTTTCTTTTGGCCAGAAGGGGGAGCTAGAGAGCAAAAGGAAGCCATCTCCCCTGAACTCCCATGGTTTAGAAAAGCACGGCTTCATTTGTTCTTGCAGATTATGGTATCTTAATTTGATCCTTTGAAAGTCTTGTCATTTAATTGCATAATAAGGGCTCAGCCATGAACAGTCAGGCTAAACCCATGGTCGGTACAGCTCATATAACTATTATAGGGTCAGGGACAAACCAGCTTTTATTTGTGTCCATAATTCAGATTACACCAAGGTCTAAACAACACAGGCATGCATGGATTTGTAGTGGGATTTTTGAACCATGCGGTGATATAGCCATATGAATTAATAGTCTCACTCGTTCTCATCTTCACTGTCTAGAATCAGTCCTGCTTTCTCCATAGTGGACGTTTTTCAGCATGAGGGAAAGTCACATGGTATTTATTTTTGAACCTGCTTCATGTAATTAGTCAGTAATTTGCAGGGACATGTACAAAAAGTTATATGTAGTTACAAATACAAGTAAAACTTTTATACCAAAGTGACATACCATAATTATAGTTACCCATGAGATTTATAGAAAAAATTCTGTGATAAAATAGCTTTTACGCCAGTGAATGCAATGGAGTTGTACTGAGGTGTCAGGATTTTCCCTACTGAATCAAATGGTATTTTGTACTAATTCATAATACTTGCAGTTCCTGTGTGTTCAACACATTCTTAAATGATCTGGGGAAAGGGGTAAACTGTGAGGTGGCAAAAAGTCCAGAAAACATAAAAATACTCAAGATAGTTGAGTCCAAAGATGACTGTGAAAAGTTACAAAGGGAATTCACAAAACTGGATAACAAAATGGTAGATGAAAATCAATGCTGATAAATGCAAAGTAATGCACATTGGAAAACATAATTCCAGCGAAACATACAAAATTATGAGGTCTATATTAGAGAGAGAAGGTGGGTGAGATAATATCTTTTATTGGACCAACTTCTGTTGGTGAGGGAGACAAGCTTTCAAGTTTACACAGAGCTCTTCTTCAGGTCTGGGAAAGGTACTCCCAGGGTTACAGCTAAACACAAGGTGCAACAGATTGTTTAGCATAAGTAGTTAGCACATATTGTAAAGGACAATTCAAGGTAGAGTGGCTGGTTAACCCCTCTGCAGTCATAGGACAAAAAGAGGGTGTTTGTGAGATCTAATAAACCATAAATCCTGTGTCTCTGGTCAGTTTGTGATTTTTAGTGTCTAGCAGAGTAATGAATTTAAGCTCCCAGACTCACCTTTTGAAATCGTTGTGCAGGTTTCCTTTGAGGATGCGGATTGATAGGTCAGATATAGAGTGATAGGGTGTTTTTGTCTTTTATCATGTTCCTGTGTGAGTTCATTCGAGAGCATAGTGATTGTCTGGTTTCACCCACATAGTTGTTATTGGGGCATTTAATGCACTGGATGAGGTACACCATATGTTGTGATAGGTATGCATAGGACCCATAGATCTTGGAAGGTGTGTTGTGGGAGTGTTGATCAGTGTAGCAGTGGAGATATGTCCGCATGTTCTGCATGTGTTGCACTGGCAGGGTCTGGTGCCGCTTTGAGTTAGTGTGTCCTGGGCTGTGGGGAGCTTGCTTTTGGTGATGAGCTCAGATGGCTGTTTGAAGGCCAGAAGTGGGGGCTCAGAGAAGATTTCTTTCAGGATGGGGTCCCCATTGAGTATGGGTTGTAGTTGTTTGATGATACCCCGTTTGCTTGGGTTCCAGTGTGGGGTGGCAGGTGACAAGGAGAAGTGGGTGGCCAAAGAGGGTTTTATTTCTGTATTGAAGCAGATTCTCTTGGGGTATTTGGGTGGCCCGTTCCACGATGCAATCTACTATATCAAGAAAGTCATCATGGATAGTTTTCTGAAACATCTGCTCAATGTGCAGTGACAGTTAAAAAAGCTAACAGAATGTTAGGAACTGTTAGGAAAGGGATAGATAATAAGACAGAAAATATCATAATGCCACTACATAAATCCATGGTACACCCACACCTTGAATACTGCATATAGTTCTGGTAGCCCCATCTCAAAAAGATATATTAGAATTGAACAAGGTACAGATTAGGGATATGGAACAGCTTCCGTATGAGGAGAGATTAAAAAGAGTGGAACTATTCATAGAAGAAAATGGATGACTAAGTGCGGTATGATAGAAGCTGGGAATGGGCAACAGGGGGTGGATCATTTGATGATGACCTGTTTTATTCATTCCCTCTGAAGCACCTGGCCTTGGCCACTGTCAGAAAACAGGATACTGGGCTAGATGGACTTTTGGTCTGATCCAGTACGGCCATTCTTATGTTCTTTGTGTAAGTCTATAAAATCATGACTGGTTGGAGAAAATGAAGAGGGAAGTGTTATTTACGTCTTCAACAAGAACCAAGGGTGTCCTGATGAAATTAATAGGCAGCAGGTTTAAAACAAACAAAGGGGGGTAGTTTTTCACACAATATACGGTCAATCTGTAGAACCCATTGCCAGGGGATGCTGTGAACGACAAAAGTATAACTGGGTTAAAAAAAGAATTAGATAAGTTCATGGAGGATAGGTCTATTGATGGCTGTTAGCCAAGATGGTCAGGGATGCAACCCCATGCTACGGGTGTCCCCATGCTATGGGTGTCCCTACGCCTCTGACTGCAGGAAGCTGGGACTGAACAATAGGGGACGGACATAAGATGGACCTCTGTATCTGATGTGACAAAGTTCCTGCTCTACCTTGGTGGGTCTTGCGCTTATTGGTGGATTTGCTCGCCTTGGAGCTTCACGGCAGCCCTCAGCTTGGCCGTTTTTCTGAACCCACAGTCCAGGACGACTCCTCCTGTGTATGACCAGGAGTTGGGAGGATTTGGGGGGAACCCAGGCCCGCCCTCTACTCCAGGTTCCACCCAGGGCCCTGTGGAATACAGCTGTTTGGAGTGCCTCCTGGAACAGCTGTGCAACAGCTACAACTCCCTGGGCTACTTCCCCATGGCCTCCTCCCAACACCTTCTTTATCCTCACCACAGGACCTTCCTCCTGGTGTCTGATCATGCTTGTTCTTCTCAGTCCTCCAACAGTCCGTGTTCTCACTCTCAGCTCCTAGTGCCTCTTGCTCCCAGCTCCTCACACACACACCACAAACTGAAGTGAGCTCCTTTTTAAAACCGAGGTGCCCTGATTAGCCTTCCTTAATTGATTGTAGCAGCTTCTTGATTGGCTGCAGGTGTTCTAATCAGCCTATCTTAATTGTCTCCAGAAGGTTCCTGATTGTTCTGGAACCTTTCCTGTTACCTTACCCTGGGAAAAGGGACCTACTTAGCCTGGGGCTAATATATCTGCCTTCTATTACTCTCCTATAGCCATCTGGCCCGATGCTGTCACATATCTCCCCCCCCCCCCCCGCCCAACAGGGTTGGGCAACTTGGGACTTCAGGCAATGTACTCGTGACAAGCCATCTGCATTGCCATGTTGGCTTCCAGCCCGGTGTTGTATGGTGAATTGGAAAGGCTGTAGGGACAGGAACCATCTGGTCACCCTTGCGTTCTTGTCTTTATTTCGCTGCATTCTCTGGAGGGGTGCATGGTCGGTCACAAGGGTAAACCGTTGTCCCAGAAGGTAATAATGTAGTGTTTCCATGGCCCATTTCACAGCTAGGCACTCTCTTTCAACCACGGCATACTTCTGCTCTCTCGGGAGGAGTTTCCTGCTGAGATAGAGGATTGGGTGTTCTTCATCTCCGACCATCTGCAATAGGACAGCTCCCAATCCTACTTCAGATGCATCTGTTTGTAAAATGAATTCTTTGTTGAAGTCTGGGGCTATAAGCACAGGGTTACTGCAGAGGGCTGTCTATAGATCCATGAATGCTTTCTCTGCTGCATCTGTCCACTTCACCATGTCTGGACCCCGGGCTTTTATCAGGTCTGTCAGGGGACTCACTCTGGTAGCAAAATGGGGAATAAATCGTCGGTAGTACCCCACCACACCCAGGAATGCCCGGACTTGCTTTTTCCGATTCGGCCGGGGCCAATTTTGGATATCCTCTAGTTTGTTCAGTTGGGGCTTGACCATGCCCCTTCATACAATGTAGCCAAAGTATTTAACCTCAGCTAGCCCTATAGCACACTTGGCTGGGTTGGCTGTGAGGCCAGCCTGTCTTAGCATGTCCAAAACTGCTTCCACCTTTCCTAAGTGGGTTTCCCAGTTGGGGGTGTGAATAATCACATCATCCAGGTATGCTGCTGCATAGCTGGTATGGGGCCGTAGGGGCTTGTCCATAAGATGCTGGAAGGTAGCAGGTGCCCCATGCAGTCCAAAACGAAGAACAGTATATTGAAACAGACCCTCTGGTGTAGAGAGTGCCATCTTTTCTTTCGCATCTTTGGCAAGGGGAATCTGCCAGTATCCCTTTTTTAAATTAAGGGTGGTCAAAAATCGGGCATTGCCCAGGCGGTCAACTAAGTCATCGATACAGGGTATGCATCGAATATGGATATCTCATTCAGCCGGTGAAAGTCATTACAAAACCTAGTGGTGCCATCGGGTTTCGGCACCAACACAATCGGGCTTGACCACTGACTGTGGGACTCTTCGATGGCTCCCAGCTCCAACATCCTTTTTACCTCTGCCTTGATCTCCTCCCTTTTTGCTGCTGAGACCCGATAGAGTCTTAAAGTTACCTTTGCCCCAGGGTCTGTGATAATGTGGTGATATGCTTCGGTGGTCCAGCCTGGTTTGGTTGAAAACACGTCCTGGTATCGGTTGATCATCTCATTTACCTCCTCTTTCTGGTTTGGTGTCAGATCAGTGGATATCCTGATCTGCTCCTGCATATTATTTCCCTGGATCGGGGTCTCTTGGGCCACTACACACACCTCTTGTTGGTGCCAAGGCTTTAAGAGGTTAATGTGATAAATTTGTTCTTGTTTCCGATGTCCTTGCTGCCGCACCTTGTAGGTTACTTCCCCCACGGGTTCAACCACCTCATAGGGCCCCTGCCATTGGGCCAAAAGCTTGCTTTCTGCCATGTGTACCAACACCATCACCCAATCCACTGGTTGGAACTGTCGGATTTTTGCCTGGCGATTGTAATGGGTTCGCAGGGACTCCTGCGCCTTTCCCAAATGTTCCCATACAATAGGGGTGACCTGAGCTATCCGTTCTCGCATCTGCAACACATGGTCAATTATATTTCTCCCCTCATTGGGTTCCTCTTCCCAGATTTCTTCTGCAATATCTAGTATGCCACAGGGGTGGCGTCCGTATAATAATTCAAAGGGGAAAAACCCAGTAGAGGCCTGAGGTACCTCCCGGATTGCAAACATAAGGTAGGGTAATAGGGTGTCCAAATCCTTCCCGTCTCGACTTACCACTTTCCTTATCATTGCCTTGAGGGTTCAGTTAAACCTTTCTACCAGCCCATCGGTCTGCGGATGGTAGACTGAAGTTCTCAGGGTATGTATATGGAGCAGCATACAAAGGTCCTTCATTATCTTCGACATAAATGGGGTACCTTGGTCTGTTAATATCTCCTTTGGTAGCCCCACTCGGGCAAAGATCCCCACCAACTCTTTAGCTATCGTTTTAGAGGCTGTGTTCCGCAGGGGGATGGCTTCTGGGTAGCGAATAGCATAATTCAGAACGACAAGTATATATTGGTGGCCCGGGGCTGTCTTCTCCAGGGGTCCTACTAGATCCATGGCTATTCGCTCGAAGGGGACCTCTATGATGGGAAGGGGTACTAAAGGTGCCCTCAAGTGGGGACGGGGACTGTGCAGCTGACACCCCAGGCAGGACGCACAGTACCTCCGCACTTCTTCATGTACTCCAAGCCAGAAGAATCATCGCAGGACCCGTGCCAGGATCTTCTCTACCCCCAAATGCCCCCCAAAAAGATGACTATGGGCCAGTCTTAATACGGCATTCTGGTGTTTTTGAGGTACTAAGATCTGCTGTACCTTCTGCCCCTGTACTGATGCAACCTGGTATAAGAGATTCTTCTTCATTATGAAGTAGGGTCCTGGTCCCTGGGTTTTCCATTCCACGGGGACCCCATCTATTTCGGTCACCTCCTTCCTAATGTTGTCGTACCTTGGGTCTTCAGCCTGGTCCCATCCAAAATTTCCTCTCCCGGGGCTAATCTGCCTGAGATCTAGGGGGCCAGTCTCTGTTGCCTCTACTGGTTCAGAGGCGTTAGGGTGTGGGTCAGACTCAGGTGCTTCTCCCTCCTGCGTGGCCTCCTTTTCAGCTGCTTGGGTCCGCCTACCTACGAGAGCGACCCTCTGGCTTTGGGCCAGTATTCGGGTTCCCAAGGCCTCAGCTGCCCTTCTTTCCCTTTTCGTCTTTCTACGCTGTCTGGGAGTGGAGAACAAATCTGGGGATATTTCAGAGAAGGTTGGGTGTTGACAGTGGATGCCTCACTACTTTCAGGGCTTCCCCCCTTCTCCAATTCCCCTACCGGGAGTAAGTCTCCAAACCCTGGGAAGTCCCTCCCTATGAGCACTGGATATGGGAGTTTAGGGACTTCACCTGCTGCTACCTCAGTAGTGTTCCCCTGAATCTCGATTTTTACTGGGATGGTGGGGTAATAACCAACTGTCCCATGGACGCATGTTATCCCCGTACACTTAGCCCACAGCAGCTGACTGTGCTTCACGAGCTTCCCGGAGACAAGCGTGATAGCACTCCCCAAATCAACCAGTGCTGTGGTCTCTACCCCATTTAGCTTCACTGGTGTAGTGTACATATGTGGGGTTAGTGAGACCCCCATAAGGTGGATTAGGGAGCATGGGTCTGCCCAGTTCCCCAGGTTACACTGCATAGGCTCCTCGGCATTGGGACACTGTGCAGCTATGTGTCCCCACTTTCCGCAGGCGTAACATCTGTATGGAGCCCTAGGCATTCCCCGGTCTCTCGGTTTGGGTAGTCTAACATCACGATCCTCTTCCCACTCAGTGCTCCGACTCTTTGTGGCTTCTGGTGGCCTTCAGGCCCTCTCTTTTTCCACCTGGGCTCTCCTGGTGGCCCAGTCACCCGAGCTCTAGGGCTTGGTGCTGCTAGTTTAACCCGGGGTGCTTCTTCCTTAACTGGTCGGGTCAGCTCCCTTGCCGTCCTTCGCCTTTCTACCAGCACAACAACCTCGTCGTAGGTGGAGGGTTCGTTCTGGCTTGCCCAGGTGCAAAGGTCTGGCCGTAGTCCTCTCATGTACTGGTCGATGACCAGAACCTCTAGTATCTCCTCTGGACTCCAGGACTCAGTTTGTAACTACTTTCGTGCGAGATGGATGAGGTCATATAATTGGGACCGCGCGGTTTTGTTTTCCTGGTACCTCCACTCATGATATCACTGGGCCCGCACTGTGGTCGTTACCCCAGATCTGGCCAGGATCTCTGCTTTCAGCTGGGGGTAGTCTGCCACAGCCTCTTCAGGCAAATCATAGTAGGCCTTCTGGGCCTCCCCACACAGGAATGGAGCGAGGATGCCAGACCACTGTTCTTGGGGCCAAGCCTCCCGCAGGGCTGTCCTCTCAAAGGCCAGGAGGTATGCCTCTACATCATCCTCCCGCGTCATTTTCTGCAGCCAGTTGCTAGCCCGCATGATCTGCGTCCCATCGTGGCCGCGGTTCAGCTCTGTAAGGGCCTTTACCTGGTTTACCAGTTCCCGCAACATAGCCCGGTCTTGAGCAGCCTCGTCCATCAGCAGGCGATTAGTCTCTTGCTGCAGCCGCACTGCCTCCTGTTGGGCGGCTGCCTGGACACGAGTAGCCTCCTGCTGGGCAGCCGTGGCTTGTATCAATGCCCGCACTACCTCCTCCATTGTGGTGAAAAAAAATAAAAATAGACCCTCTTACCTTTTTTTTTTTCTTCCTTCCAAACAACCTCCTTCTTCTGCCGCGCTGTGGACACCAGATCCCACTTCCGACACCAGTTGTGACAAAGTTCCTGCACTACCTTGGTGGGTCTTGTGCTTATTGGTGGATTTGCTCACCTTGGAGCTTCACGGCAGCCCTCAGCTTGGCCGTTTTTCTGAACCCACAGTCCAGGACGACTCCTCCTGTGTATGACCAGGAGTTGGGAGGATTTGGGGGGAACCCGGGCCCGCCCTCTACTCCGGGTTCCAGCCCAGGGCCCTGTGGAATGCAGCTGTCTAGAGTGCCTCCTGGAACAGCTGTGCGACACCTACAACTCCCTGGGCTACTTCCCTTGTACACCTCAGTCCTCCAACAGTCCGCGTTCTCACTCTCAGCTCCTAGTGCCTCTTGCTCCCAGCTCCTCACACACACACCACAAACTGAAGTGAGTTCCTTTTAAAACCCAGGTGCCCTGATTAGCCTTCCTTAATTGATTGTAGCAGCTTCTTGATTGGCTGCAGGTGTTCTAATCAGCCTGTCTTAATTGTCTCCAGAAGGTTTCTAATTGTTCTGGAACCTTCCCTGTTACTTTACCCAGGGAAAAGGGACCTACTTAGCCTGGGGCTAATATATCTGCCTTCTATTACTCTCCCATAGCCACCTGGCCCAACCCTGTCACACTGAGTACATGGAGTAAAAACCCACATCTGTATATATGCAAAATAAAGCACTGTCTAAATTGCATTGCTAAAGAAAGATTTTTACACAGAAGAAAAATCTGTCAAGTCTAACTCATCTGGAAAGAAACTCAAACATTTTGCATTAATTTTAAGGTAAATTTTAAAGCATCTCTGTAATAGAGTCATCGATTTTTAAGGACAGAATTCTTTGCTGTCTCTGTGCATAGACAGAGTTCTTAGACATTTAAAGGTGTCCTACAAGGTAAACAAAGTCACCACAGTTTCATAGCTACATACAACACGATATGTTTTTAAAAAATTATACGAGGCGCTGATCGTGATGCTGCCTGTTGTTAGGGTAGCCTGACTCTTCCCATTATAAGAGCCTATTTTGAATTGCTGACAATTGTGCCAAACTTTAACTGTTTGAGCTGAAATTTTTCATACTGGGTGTCTAACGCTGACTGAATTCAGCTGTTTCCAAGAGCAAGACTGGGGGAAAATACATTGTTTGCCCATGTTAAAAATCTGGCAAATTTTTCTGTGAATGGCTCTGGTGTCACCATGCTGCGGAGCAGGGACTTGAACTGTTGGAGGAGAAGGGGCTGGGAGCCAGTTGGGTGCAGGGAGGAACACTGAGATTGGAAGAGGGACTGGGGGAAAGGAAAGAGGCTGGGAATGGCTGAACAAGGAAACTGGGACTGGGAACCAGTGAGAGGAGCAGAAGGAGACAGCTCTGATGAGGAGCTGGGTTTTAGGTGGAGAACTGGGACTGGCTGGGCAAAGGGATTGAAAGTGGGGGGCAGGCAGAGACTGAGATTGGGTGCAGAGCCCAGGGAGGGAGGCCTGTGCAGTGGGAGGAGAGAGAGATCAGATGAGCAATCCGGCAGAGGAAACAGTGGCTGGCTGGGCAAGGAAACTGGGGACTGTATGTGGGAGGGAGGGGAGAAGAGTCTGGGAGTGGTATGGAGGAAACAGGGATTTGGAGAGCAAACCTGGAGGAGGGGGACTAGGGCTGACTGGGCAAAGAGACTGGGGCTGTGAGGAGATCTCTGAGTGGGGAGACTGGGGCTGGGACAAGGTGGTGCAGGCAACCTTAATTCTGGCATTTCCTAATTTTTGAGAGCTTGACTTTGCAACCTGAGCAATGTTCTTTTAAGTGTGTGTGTCTCTGTGTGTGATATATATGTATTTTAAGTGTGTGTGTGTGTCTCTGTGTGTGATATATATATATTTTATTGCTGAGATGAACAAAGAGCCAACTTATGGAAGGCAACGTTAGCCGGGAAAGTCCTCCTGCTGCATAACCTAAGCAGAATAGAATGAATTCACTTAGAGCCAGATTCTTCAATCCTTACACTGAGGCTACATCTCCACTGCATACCAGAGGCAGTGGTGTGCAGGGTACAAAAGCAGGCTGCATCTATGCTGTGTCATGTAGCTACACATGTGAGTGAAAGGCTCAGGCAGAGGGGAGGCAGCAGGGAAAGGCCTCAGATGCTCCCCACTGCTCAAGCCTTTCCTGGTAGCAGGGAGGCAGTGGAGAAAGTCTCCAGGAGCAGGGAGCTGCTGGAGCCTTTCCCCGCTGCCGGAGCCTTTCCCCGCTGCCGGAGCCTTTCCCCATGGTGGGGGAAGTTTCCAGCGGTGGGGAGGTTGTGAGACACTACCCTGCTAAAAATAACAGTGTAGACAGAGAGGCACAACTTGGGTGTGTAGACAGCAGGTAGGGTACATACTCACATACATAGCCACACCCTTCAGGCGTGTCTTTACTCGCCTAAGCCATGCCTCACAGTCTACGCTGTTCTTTGTGCCCGTGCTAGGGGGCCACCCATGTATGTACACTACACACCACCAAAATTAGGGTGCAGAGTAGATCTACCCCTAGTCAAACTCCTGTAGAAGTCATTGTGAGTTATGGCCGATTTAGAACTATCCACGTGGCATTCAGACACTACTACTTTGTGAATGATTCACACATACAGTGCGGTGCTTGCTGTGGTATTCAAGTCACTTGATTCTGTTTCTCCTCTAATGTGCTAATTTTTCTTTATACAGACGCATTTAGAAGGCAAACACTCCATTCTAGAGCGCCATCCAAAGAAGAAGGCTAGGGTTTCCCTGGTGGCTACATTAGCGTTTTGTTAGAGAGAGTTTAGTAAGTTACTCAAGTTGTTACACCTGCAATATTTCAGGCCAAATTCTCAGCTGGCCTATCTCCATTAAGAACAATGGAGCTAGGCCAGCAGAGGTTTGGCCTTAATCTCGAGAATTAGGAGGTTTTCTGGGATCCATCCGTCAATTGCATTTGTGGAGCACAAAGGAACAGCTTTGCCTTTCAAACAAATAAAGTAGAGTCAAGAGATAAGGTGTAGGAAAGAATTCAGCCCAATGATCCAGCATGGACAGGTTCGCTGGCCACAATAGAGATGGCCCCAAACCAAACTACAGCTCCAAATATCCCCGGGCTTCTACACGTTCATTTAGGGCAAGCCCTGAGCAAATGCAACCTCGTGTAGCCCTCTGTTTGGAGCTAGCAGGACCAGGTGGGGAAGCAAATAAGGCCCAGTTGTTGCTTGGGGCCCTATGTGCCCTAAGAATGGCCCTTTGTTGTTGCTACTTAAATGGAGCAGCGGATGGCTGGAAGAACCTTGCTGGGATTGTGCTTTCCGGGGCTATTAGTGATGGGCTGCTCTGTTCATTAGAATGCTGCCTTTGGGTTGGTTTCACCTCCCCAGGCTTGGGGGTTGGGAGGAGCACTCAGTGCTCCCCAGAACTAGGACTCTGTACTTCACAAAAATCCACTGTCTGTAGAGCAGTGTCTATGCCACTCTGGGAGTTTCCTTCACCAGCTGCTGTCTGTGCATATCCAAATCCTCCCTGCACCTCCCTGCATGTTTTTAGGCCCTGCCTCTCATACCCAGCTGGCCCGTCCTCACCATATTTTACTTTCTTTCTCCCATCTCAGCATACAGGTACTTTGTGCTGATGGCACCATGTGGTCCCCTTGTGTTGCACATTTGCCTTTATAATTGCTTTTCCTCATCCCCTCAGCTGTGCAGCCCAGGCCTTACCCCGGCATGGCTAAACACTAGCCAGCATTGACTAATAGGTAACTCCAGGTTCTCGCATGGGATCACTAGTCCTGCAAAACAAAGACAGAGAAAACAGTCCTTCTGAGGTTGAGTCGCCTGCACAAATGTTTTTCCAGTCAGTGAATGTTTTTCCAAACATAAAACACCTGCCATCTGGCTAAATCCAAATCCACCTTGAGAAGAAAGAGTCTGGGGCTGGGAGCCTGCCCCAGAACCTTCTTAAACCATGTTTACAAAAACATAGGGTAACTAGAACATCCTAAATATAGGAGCCCCAGGGCTGCTGCTGCTGCAATGGGGGCTTTGTCTCCTCTGCCTTTCCAGGAACTTTTCTAACTCAATTGTTCAGATGTGTTGCGCTGTGGATGACTGACATGGACAGTACTGTGCTTTGCCATTGCTCCCAGATGATTTCATATTTTTCATAAAAGCAAGCAGCAGGCAGAGATGGCTCCAGAGGGAGCACTCTGGGTCATCAGGAACAACATATACAGTCTATATTGTTTTTAACAGTTACCTGAGCATTATACTAGGAGAAAGAGAGAGGCATGGTCTAAACGTAGCACTAGGAGACAGGCACTCCTGGGTTCTAGTCCCAGCTCAAACACTGATGCCATTTGTGATGGGGAGCCAGATTGCCCATCAGTGGGAGTAAGGAGACACTGATTTTTGTGTACGTGTCTCCCTGTCACAAAGTGGGATAGGCCCTTTACGGGAGCCAGGTGTAGCCCCACCTCTGACTAACTACCTTCCTCCCAGGTGGTGAGATAAGACCAGCAAGCAGCTCAGTGCGGGATGGCTGCAGAGCAGAAGGGAGGCTGAAGGAGACCCTGGGCCAGGAAAAGGAACTGCAGGGAGATTGCCACACCAACGTCCCTCGGAAAAGGGAAGGATGTACTGATATGGGTGGGAGCTTCATGGGTGGAGTCATAGATCCCAAGGCCACAAGGGACCATTTTGATCATCTAGTCTGAGCTCCTGTGTAGCACAGACTAGAGAACTTCCCCAGAATTATTCCTAGAGACAATCTTTTAGAAAAACATCCAGTCTTGATTTTAAAATGGCCAGTGATAGAGAATCCTTGGTAAGTTGTTTCAATGGTTAATTACCCTCACTGTTAAAACCTTATGCCTTATTTTCAGTCTGAAGTTGTCTAACTTCAGCTTCCAGCCATTGCATCAGGTTAGACATTTCCCTGCTAGACTGAAGAGCCTATTATTAAATATTTGTTCCCCATGTCAGTAATTATAGACTGTAATCAAGTCACCCCTTAACTCTTTATTTCATAAGCTAAATAATTGGAGCTCCTTGAGTTCATCACTATGAGGCAGGTTTTCTAATCCTTTAGTCATTCTCATGGCTCTTCTCTGAACCCTCTCCAATTTTATCAACATCCTTCTTGAACAGTGGACACCAGAACTGGACACAATATTCCAGCAGTGGTTGCACTGGTGTCATAGAGGTAAAATAACCACTCTACTCCTACTCGAGATTCCTCTGTTTATGCACCCCAGGATCACACTGGCCCTTTTGCAGCTGGCTGGTGAGTTGGCCCTCTGGTTTGTGTGAGAGCAGGAAAACAGAGGCAGGCCCAGTGCTGGGTTTGAGGAGTCATGGTTACATGGCTCCTGTAAAACTGAGTGCCTCCTGGGAGGGATGTGAAGATCAAGGAAAATCTGAGTGCTTTGAAGATAATACACAATAATGCTTTGTATTTTGTTAGGGTTGTTCATATGAGGATCTCAAAGTATTTTACACATATACATTACCTATAAACCTCACAACATCCCTGAGAAGTAGGTCATGACAATGATCCCCATTTCTCAAATTGGGAAAGCAGGGCACAGAGAAAGTGAGGCCAAGATTTCCAAAAGTGACTGATTTTGCGCACCTCCATGCGTGAGTCCCCGACCTGAGATACCTTAAAGGGGCCTGATTTTCACCAAGTGCACAGCACCCGCTCCCTCTGAAAATCGGCCCCCTTTGTGGTGTCTCAGATTGGGCAGCCAACATGGAGGCACCCCAAAGCACTAGTCACTTGAAAATCTTGACCTGGGTGACTTGCCCAGGATCACAAACAAAGCTGGAGTAGGGCTAGGTTGCACACCTGGATCTTAATGACCCCTAGTCCTGAGCTCTAGTCACAAACTTTAACCCCTCCCAGGATTCCATCCGTCTATGCTACAAAGAGCACTATGGCATGTGCTAATATTCTTCTTCTTTAGCCACGAAACCAGGACTGGTTCAAAGGAGCTTAGTTGGTCCCTTGAATGAAAGAAATACATATTTGAAACCTTTCAGTGGAACACACACAAACACCCTTTCCTTGGATAATGTTAAGGAAAATCAAAGAAGTTTAGCAAGAAATCTGTCCTACTCTTTCCTTACCTTGTGTTAATGTATTTTTGTTTCTTTCCAAAACAGTGATATTTCCGGATAGAGAGCCAGGACTTTGCTTTGAATTTCTTGGCTCTTTTCAGTTCATGTCACCATAACCATACCCTTATTTAAACAGAGCCTTTTGTGCTTAGTATATGAAGTCAAACCAATGGCAAATATTATTATGGTATCAGATTCTGCATAAACACCTGCCAAACCCTTTGCACCACCCTAGCAGGAGTTCTGAGTCCAGTTGTTCCATTTTCTAAAAATATGATTCTGCCCTCAGTCAGAGCCATGCAAACCCATTAACTGCAGTTGGTATAACTGAGGGCTGAATTGGGCACACAGTTCTACTTTTGCTTCTCTGTCTAACTTCTACAGTTGGGTCTAAGCTGCAGAATTCATACCCAGCCCCAAAATTTGGAGTATGCAGATGCAGACATTTTGATTGGCCTATTATAGACATAAGGGACAACCACAATGTTCAGATCCAGATCATCCCCAAAGATCTGGTACTGGCCACTGTTGGAAGACAGCATACTGGGCTAAATGGACCATTGGTCTAACCCAGTATGGTTGTTCTTATGTTGTTATTGGTAGGGCAGGGAAAATTCAGATCCTGGGATTTAGTTCTATAAAAGCTCATGTTTGCCACTCCATCAGCGATCAGCTCACTCAGAAAGGGAAAATTAGAAACAATCAGATGACAACTTCTCTTAGGCAACAGGAAGCCTCAAATAACTGACCCTGTTCTTTTTCTTCTTTCTTTCGTTATTTCTTTCGTTCTTTTGTTCTTTGCTTTTTTACCATCCTGCTTTCATTTTTCCATTCTTCTGCTAATTACTTCCTTGCTTAATTTTAGGCTTGTATTGTTTTCCTTTCAGCTGGGTCCTTGTTTGCATCCTTTCCTGTCTTCTTCAGGAGCAGCAAAGAAAAGCGAATGGGGAATGGAAGATAGAAAGGGCGGAGTTAATCCAGAAACAAATCTCTTTTGTCCTACCCCTTTACTCCTGTCCCCCCACTCGCAACCCTGGTGGTCACCTACTAATCTGTCTTTCAGGGATCTTCAGGGAAGAGGCCAAGTAAATTATGTTCTTGAGATCCTGGAACAGCCAAACAAAATGTCCCTTCCCCAACTGCCTGCTGCGGTCTGACCTGTTCTTTGAAGAGTCTTTGTTGGCCTCTTTCATTTTCTTAGGGCAAAACTGGGTGCACGTGCATGGCTGCCTCGGTAGACTGTTTATACATCCGGTAAAGGTGAATCCACAGAATGCCAGAAGCCAGCCAACAAGCAGACAAGACAAGCAGCAGCACACAGGACATCACCTTGAGGTACCTGCAAAAGTTTTTGCAATCTGTCTTAGGTCCTTATTATGGCCACCAGTATCATAGTGTCGGAGCATCACGATCTTTTCAATGTATTTACCCTCAGGTAGGGCAGTGCTATTCCCATTTTACAGATGTGGAACTGAGGCACAGGGCGGATAAGTGACTTGCCCATGGTCACACAGGGAGTCTGTGGCAAATCAGGTCTCCTGCATCCTAGGCGAGCGCCCGAACCACTAGGCCAGTCTTCCTCTACTGAAATGCGCACAAGTGATCTTAGAAGCTGCTGGTCTGTGATCTTGTGATGGTGGATGTTCGCAAACCAGATGAATAGTGACCAGAGTCCTCCATGACAAGTGTTTAGCTGGGTGGTTATGCTGCTGGAAGCTTATCTGGGCCGTAATGGGAAGGAATCCAAGGACTGGCTGAGAATTTTCACCTGCCTCATTTGTCACCGAGGGCCTGCGTGTGTACGTGTTGAGGTTAGTCGCTATGTCCCATATCACCTGTGAGGAGTGGAGCCTCCGGTTTTCATATTCGTTCACTGTTGGTTTCATATAACGGAAGTGAACGACTCCGTAGAAGGCACATAAACACCAGCTGTTTGGTTTTCCTTTTGCTAGCCAGAGATCCAAGTTTCAGTCATTTTACTAGATTCTCTATTACTAGTAGGGAATGACTGATTCTAGTGGGTGTTGTTCTCTCTCTCTTTCTCTCTCTGTAGCATACAAGGCATCTGTATTTTGATACAGGCTCTAATCATCTCAAATGATTGTCAGCATCTGTCTGAACAATCAGCATCCAAACAAACCAACTTCCCATACGTGCCCTGAGTCAGCATGTTAGCTGGGGACTCGGGGCGGGCGGGGAATGACAGAAACTGGTAAATCACTAGAGCACATTGCAGGATTAGAATTGATATTAAGGATGTCAGGGCAGTGGGAAGGCTACATCTAACACCTTCATCAGCAGTGTTGTGTGGAGGAGTGGAGTGTTGAGAACTGAAATAATAATAAAACAGCTTTGGGGCTGAGTTATTGTCTCTCAGAATGTGCAAATGGGATAAATGAGAGGCAAGCAGGCCTGGAAAGGTCGACAGGTTCAATTGGCCTGGGTGCCTTTGTGAAGAACTGCATGCAGTGTTGTTGTAGCCATGTCGGTCCCAGGATATTAGAGACACAAGGTGGGTGAGGTAATATCTTTATTGGACCAATTTCTGTTGGCGAGAGAGACAAGCTTTCAATCTGACACAGAGTGTTTAAGCGCAAAAGCTTGTCTCTCTCGCCAACAGAAGTTGGCCCAATAAAAGAGATTACCTCACCCACCTTGCCTTTGTGAAGAACTGTCCACTTGCCAGGGGAGATGAGTTTAAAGCCCACCTGTTCTTTTACAGGGCTCTGGCAAAGCTCTTCCTCCCTACCACTGAGAACATGAGTTTCGATAGAGCTGCGATCTGCAGTTGTGCTCCTGGCTGCACAATGCCAGTATTGCATACATTCAATATGCCACAGCCCCGCGGGTGCCCCAGCCGAAGGGTCCTCTTATCTGAATCATGGTTATGTCACCTGGCCTGAGTCACGTACCCAGTCACTCCACCACTTATTGCCCCATTCTTCATGCCTTTGGAATGAGCAGAGTTGCACTGATACTCTTTATGAAGTGGCATAACTGTACATGGCACTTCACCAAATGCTTAAACAACACAGTGTTCAGCGGGGATGGAAGCCATGTAGAAACCTAGATGGCTAGATCTGAGATCTCTACCTCTGGCAGTTTGTAGGCTTAGAGCTTGATCCTGCAGACATTCACCTCAGAGCTTTCTGACCCAGCTTTTCTTCTTGCCCTCCTGGGCTCCATCCTGTTGCAGGCCCAAAGCAGAACCCGGAAGGCAACCCCCATGCGCCCCTTGGAGAAAGTTTGGTTCGGAATTACTTGGGTAGCTCTGGGCAGGAGCTCTCCGAGCTGATCCGTCTTCAGGTTTGGCTCTCCTCTGCTTTGGGCTGATCGGCAGGCTGGGGTTCGCCTAACCTTGTGCACTTTGGAAGCGTTCCAGGCCTCGTTTTAGTTCTGCCCCTTGCAGACTCAGGGACTGGTATGCACGTTGCTTTAATTTGCTCTCAAATGGGGCCCAATTACATCTTTAGGTGCCTGGCTGTTAAGTCAGTAATTTATTTCACAGTAGCCTAGCGTGTTTCTTAAATGGCTGCTTTGCTATGGGGTCTCTATAAGTTACTGTACTGTGCAAGCCTGTAAAAAAAAAAAAAAGACTGGAAAGAATTTGTTGGAAAAAAAATGAGGCCCATAGTAAACTGTGCTGGGGTTTTTTTCCCTGCTCACCCATTGGGTCATAAAAGATATAAAAGAACTAAAGAGTTCGTGTTGCTTAACAAGCTTTTCTTAGTGAGGGATTGACCAGTGAATCTGTATGTTACCTATAAATCCATCTAGAAAGAAATGCACCCCAGAATAGGTGATACCAGCTCAGCATGATGCACTGAGTGGTTGCTCTCTACAGGGCTATTTCTGGTGCAAACTGAAAGGCAATGGTGATTAAACCACTGGAGTTCTAGGCTGATTCTCCCGAGAAGGAGAAGGGACTTGAAGCTCCGTGCAGAAGAGATGTCTTGGGGTCTTTGCACAATGCTTCAGCCCCTCTCTGAGATGCTGTCCACCCCCTTTGCAGCAAGCCGTGTCTGTCTCCCACACCAAGAGCTATGCTACCATTGTCTTGACCCTCTGCCTAGGAGTGTCCAACATGCCCCTCTCTCAGGGAAGTCTAGGCACAGGGCGCTAGCTAAGGCTGCAAGAAGCAGTAGTTAAGGTCCAGTGTCTCCCATAGATGGCCTGCTTGCTAGCTCTACCTCCTCCCATTCCATTTGCCCCACTCCCAAACAGACGTGGAGGATGAGCATACAGCATTGGTTTTGCTCCCTCCCCGTTACATGGGCTGTGTGGCCTTTCTGCTCCTTTTCACACCATTAGCTCATGTCTCACAGCAGAGGGCTGGGACTCAACTAGACTCTGAGGCCACTAAAATCCACACCAGCTCCGGGTCAGCAACAAACTCTTCTTGGCTAATGATTGACTTAAGAGCACTGGTGCCATCCCACAGTATCCAAACTGGACTATTCATTCTGGGTCCGGGTACAATAGCAGTGACAAAGCATAGGGCCCTTGGCTTTTGAAAATGTTTAATTTCAATCACCTTGACAATCCATAAGATACTGCGTGTGGCAATACACTGCAACACTGCGCCGAAGGAAGCATCCATGCTACTGGCAGTTTTTCATATTGATTTCCACCCGCCCACCAAAAATAATGAGGGAAAAACAGAAAAAAAGAGAACAGAACAAGATGGGGATGGAAGTCCCCACTTCTTCTCCAAAATGTTACCTTCTCTTTAGCTGCCAGATTTCTATCCCTAGAGGCAGATTGGCTACCTAAATACTGCTCTTGAGAGACAAGCACTGTGAGTTATTTGACTACAAGCCATGCTGTAGCAAACTAAACTCTCTGTGAGTTGGTGTCGGGCACCATGGGTGGCAAACCCAGGGCTGCGAGGACCCAGAGCAAGAGCCTTACCCTCTGAACCCCCACACTGGGAGGTTAGATGAGGGAACTGCAGCTAACTCCCCACCACCAGAGGCCACACATGACTCAGTGGTGCCAGGTGACTAGCAGCAGACTGAATCAGGGGTTGGCAACGTGTTCGTACACAGGCACAAGTGTCTGTGGTAAACATTTTGAGGTCCGTGGTGTGGGGGACGCTCACCTCGGGCAGCTCAGCTCCCTGCGAGCGGCTCCCCATCCGTGCTGTTGCTGGCGAAGGTGCGGCCAGGTGGCTCTGCACGCTGCCTCCTTCCCCCCTCCCTTAGCACTGACTCTGCAACTCCCAGCCAGTTGGCCAGAAACCGCGGCCAATGGAAGGTGTGGGGGCGGCACCTGCGGACGGGGCAACGCGCTGAGCTGCCTGGCCACAGCTCCGTGTAGGAGCCAGAGGGGGGACATGCTGCTGCTTCCTGGAGCTGCTTGAGGTAAGTGCCACCCAGAGTGTGCACCCCAACCCCCTCCAGTGACCTAACCCCCTGCCCCAGCCCTGATTCCTCTCCCGCGCCACAACCTCCTGCCCCAGCCCTGATCCCCCTCCTACCCTCCAAACCCCTCAATCCCAGCCTAGAGCATCCTCCTGCACCCCAAACCCCTCATCCGCAGCATCACCTCAGAGTCTGCACACCCGGCTGGAGCCCTCACACCCTCCCAACCCCCTGCTCCATCCCAGAGCCCCCTCCTGTGCCCCAAACCCCTCATTTCTAGCCCCATCCCGGAATCTGCACCCCCAGCCCAGAGCCTACACCCCCTCCCACACTCCAACCCCCTGCCTCAGTCCGGAGCCCCCTCCTGCCCCCAGCCAATGTCCATCACTACATCCGGTAATTTTGTCAAGTGTCCGTCGCACAACATGGTGGTGCTGACCCCTGATACTGATGACTGGACACCACCAGATATAAAGCTTCCTGTTCCTGGCCAATCTTTTGGGCAACTAGTTGCTGAGCTCGCCACTGACCTGACCCCTGAGACCAAGTTCCTGCCTCCTCACTTGGTTCTCGCCCCTTGTTCCTGTTACTGTACCTTGTTCCTGCTTCCTCACTCTAACATCCGTTTCCGACTCCAGCTTGATCCTTGGTGTGACTTCTGACTCCAACTCTGGCTTAATCCTTGATGCAGCCCCTGGCTCTGACCCTTGGCATGGCTTTGGCCTTGGACTTTGGCTTTGACCTTTGGTGTGGCTTCTGACCATAACGCAGACTTTGCTCTTGGCTCCGACCATTAGGTATGACTGCCCTGTTATGGGCCCTGACAGTTGGAGAGTTTCCAACATGATGGAATATTTCTCAAAACACACTGCTGGGAAGTAATTTTTAAGGCAGTGTCTATAATCCTATTAATCCTCTGATTTATTTAGAGCCAAAAGGATTGTATCTTGGGACAATCCCAAAATGTGTGAGCCAATGTGGCTCTGTGGATGTTGGGTCATCACTTACACCTGTGCAAAATGTGTGATTTGGTAGCATTTCACAGTGGGATAAATGAGAGCACTTAAGCTGGTTACAATGCAGAGTTCCCGTTCCATTTAATCATTTCCCAAAAAGCAACATTTAACACTACTTTTGTTTCTGGATAATCAAAGTATTCGGGTTTTGATAAAATCAAAATATTTCATTCCAATTTTGACTTTTTACAAATTGTGATTATAATTTATAACAGAGCATAAAATACATTTTGAAACAACATGTCCTTTCGAAATGACGAATCAAAATGTTCTGCTATTTGCGAAGGCTTCCCTCTTAGCCAACTGCTTCATTTCAATTCTTTTTCAAAATGAAATTGAATAAAAAATGACATGTTCTCTCAGGAAGTTCTGATTTTACAAAATGGCATTTTACAATGGAAAAACGTTCAGTCAGAAAATTTTCTCCCAAGCTCTAGCTGACACAAGTTAATGGAGAATTGAGACCCCTCTAGATACTTATCTGGCCCTTGTTACCATAGTGGCTGATTGTCTTGCAAACATTGATGTATTTCATCTTCACAGCACGCCGGTGAGGTAAGGAAGTAGCATTATCTCCATTTTATAGATGGGGAACTGAGGCACAGAGAGACTAAGTGACTTTCCCCAAGTCACACAGGAAATCTAATGGGGTCAAGAACTGAAATCACGTGTCTTGGCCACTAGACCATCTTTCCTACCACACCTGAAAAACGACTAAGTAAAAACAGAGGGTCTGATTCTCCTCGCATGCTGGGGGTGCCTTGGTCTAACTCCATTCACTTCAGTGGCGTTACTCCTGATTTAGAGAAGGGTAACTAAGAGGAGACGCAGATGCTGTGGAAGGCCTGGGCCATACTGTGTCACAGCCCATGTAGGCTATACTGGCGTCAGCCCAGGCCCACCCTCTATACACTGTAATAAAGAAACCAAGAAGATTCCAAAGAAAGCTCTGAGCTGCTCTAAATGTCATAGCTGGCATTGCGCACCAAAGGAGCACAGTTGGGATTCTGACAATGTGAGCCCGATAGTCCTCTTAAATTGGGATAATTCAGGACTAGTGTTGCTGGAGTCAATGGGGATGCCCGGGTGTAAGATTGGTGGGGGACTAAGAGGGGAATTGGGCCCCTTGTTTTCAAAACAGACCCGGAAAAACTAGACAAAGTTCAGGGGAGAGCAACAGAAATGAGCACAGTGTGGGAGATTAGGCCAGTGAGGGAAGGTTTGAGGCCCCGGGTCATGATCAGGTTGGAGATGACAGAAGGCTGAGGGGAGACACCATGAGTCTGGTTCTGTGCTGCGTTGAACCAGTTTCATACTGGAGGAGCTCCATTGACTTTAGTAGAGCAGTGCTGGTCCAAAGCTGGAGGATCAGGCCTGGGCAATTGGCCACAGCTGTACAAACAGGTCTCACAAAGAGGCCAGGCACTAATTATTTTGCACAGTCGAAGAGGACAGTACAAGCAGTAATGGGCTCACGCTGCAGCAGCCAAAACTTAGTTTAAACAAATGAAAAGCTGTCCAAGCTAAGTGCTGCAGACATTCATCAGTCCTTACCCAGGCAAAACTCTCGTTCAAGTCAATTGGGACGCTTGCCTGAAGTTTTATCCCTACAGGAACAGTTAGGTCTTGACCCTGCAATAGGCTCCAGGCAATCAGAGCCCTGCACCCAGTGACCACATGAAGGGCTCCCTGCAGTGTTCTGCCTTGCAGGATGGGGGTGTTTACACAGTGGAATAAGCTGCCATGAGCAGCTGGGAAATGACCTACACTGGTGAGATTCTAGACTGGCTTCTATCTATCAGGGATTGATGAGGAATAATGGTACCCATCCTGCCACGGTAACCGAACTGGGGTCCTTTCCAGTCCAAATGGTTTGACGTGATCCTAAGACTAGTAGTCCCAAAATATAAAGTACCTTTCTTCTCTTGTGTCTGTTTGCTGTCTGTGTAGCTTTTGGGGCATGTGTTTAAACAAACCAGTCGCTAAGTTTCCTGTGCTTTAGTACCTTAGTTTGCTCTGTGGCTAATGCTGTGTTTCTGTATTCCATGTTACTCTGTTCAATAATAAATGGTGTTTGCTTTATTGGCATTATTCCTCTCTCAGCTGGCTCTCCACTCACAAAGCAATCAGCTGCACCTAGCTTTCAATGAGCATTCAGACAGTTGGATGGAGACTGATTTTTGTCAGAGTTAGCACGTTAGGGCAACTTAAGAGTCTCTGTGACTTTGCTGGGAACAGGATAGGATGGTATCTCTCCGTAACACTTTGCTGTTTAGAACCTTCTAAGAAACAAACAAATCTGCACTTCCAGCTCTGAAATCGTAGTAGCCTCAGGCCTTGGGAAAGCTCCATTTCATTTAGATTCTGGCATTTACGTTTGTTTGCTCTAACTATAAAGACCTTTTCATGCCGCTCCTTGAGAGCTGTTTACCATTTAGCACATGTGGCCTGCGTCTCCAGCACTAAAAGTCACGTGACAATTTGGCAGCACTCTGTTGAGTTCTCCAGTCCACTAGGACGAAGTAACAATGACAAAACCCTGTGGCAGTCTGATGTGCGGTAATGTGTTGCCCCAATGCTCAGTAAAAGGGCACAGTCAAGATAAAGATTGTTGACGACATTCTGATCTCAGCAGTTCCCCTGTGCATCTGGAGTAACTCCACTGAAGTCCAACTAGATGGGCTGGTATAAAACAAGGAGAACCCCCAGCTGGCCTCTCCAGGTGGTTTGCCATCTGCTTTAGCAGTGCAAAGCAGAGTTGGTAGAGTCTTTACTCCTTGCCCTCGACCGTTGTGTAGAGTTGCTGTGCACCATTAACCACTGACTTGTTCTACTCCAGAGGTGGCTGCTTTTCAAAGGCACATAAAGCAAGTCTAAAGGCTTGAGCATGTGGTAAAAAACTTGGGCAAATCTCCTGTTGACTGTAATGGGAGCTTTGCCTGAATGAAGAGTGTGGGTCTGGCCCACAGGCCCCGAGCCTGCAAATCGACCCCCTGCCATGTGCAACATCGAAGTCAGTGGAATTGCGTTTAGGCTCAGAGGCCCCTTGATGCACTGTTGGGTGCAGGATCAGGGCCATAATCCTGGGGAAAGAGTCACTATATAAAGACAGATTAATGGTATGGAAACTTGCCAGTGACAGGAGTGATTCAGTGCTGGTGACGATAACCAGAGGCTCCTTCTAGGTGCCAGCAACTCAAGAAGTGCCATGAAGGTGACGAAATAACTAACCACAGCCATTTGCGCAGAGAGAGGGGCAGGACAGTGAAGATCTATAGCGGATGGCTTGGAGCATTATGGCAACAAAGCCCTAAGGGGGTGTTTTTTCTTGTGCTTTGGATAGTTCTGAGCTCCCAGATAGGCAGTAGCTGGCAAAAGATATAAGATGTGATGTATTCTCCAACCTGACATGCTACAGTGAGAAGGTGCTGTTCTGTGCAGCCGAACCCCTCTGTTCAAGCAGAGGTCAAGTTCTTTTATTAGTTTAATAATTACATCGAAATAGCTCACCTGCAGCAAAGCGACCAGGTTGGTGTGTTGTGGTGGAGGCTTTGGGGGTTTTTTTTAATACCTGGATTTCCTAGCCCTTCCTTCCTCATCCTAAGTGTTACTGGGGACGTCTACACTAGATACCCAGGTGAGCCTGAGCCAAGAGTTGGATCTGAGCGCAGCCCTCCCTTGCAACTTTGGCCATCTTGGAACTGCCCCTGACTTCATCGGGGTCAAACTGATAGCCTGAACTGAACCAGCCCTGGAGCTTGGTTTTTCGGATCCTGTGCACAATCTGCAGCCCCATCCGGCTTCCGTGGCTTGAGCCACCTGGGAGAAAGAGAAGCAAATGAAGGTTGTTGACCTATAATCAGTGACGAAGGAGCTGATGCTACTGAGTAGCATCCTCCTCTACGGGCCTGCCCCTCAGTTAGGCCAAGGTGCTTGTGCGCTGCTCTGACAATGTCAAGAGGCTTTAAAGTGGGTGGTGCCCTTTCCAAACTCTTCCCTCCTGCACCTGTGCTTCTCCCTTCCAGTTCCACGCAGGTTGCTATAGTGGAGCCCCCTAAGAATGCCCTCAGTATAGGGGGCCTCCTGGGCTGCTGTAGTGAGGCCTTAAAGACTCTTCCCCGGCTTCCAGTCCCCAGCACAGAGGTCTGATAGGAGTATGGCCACCATGCCCTGCACTCTGACTATTCTCTGCTTCCCGGCAGTCCAACAGGGCATAAATCAGAGCATCCTGTGGCTTCCTTCACTCACCATGGGGGCGAGGCAGGCCCCTGCCTGGCCCCAGGATACAGAGAGCGCACTGGTGGCTTAAAGTCACTTTAACTCAGCCCATCCTTGTCCCAGGTGCTGGCATGGTGTAACTGAGCATCAGGCCCATGCTGTCACCTTGTAATGGAAGACAGGACTTTCACCTCCAGCTTGCTGCATCAACGCAAGGCCAGGTGAAGAGTAAGCAGGTCACCAACTTGCAACAAGCTCTGTGCGGGAGGACCCCTGGATTTGCCCATAGCCCGCGTGACTTCATTAGTGCGGGAGTCCACTCACAAGGGGCCCCAAAGTTATCACCATCTGACGGCTGTTCAGTGATAGGCCCTCAGCTCCAACTCTAGGTCTGGCACTGTGTTCTGGTTCCTTGGAGCAGCTCCAGCAGCCTGATTGTAAGATCACACAAACGCTGCATTCTGCCTGCAGTGGTATTAAAGCTGCTTAAATGCAGTGAATCAACAGCTAACTGCTCTGAAGCCTTCTTGTTTCAAGTCAATCCAGCCCTGTCTTCCAGGGGGTGCTTCAGCGACTAGATCAATTATTTGCAAAGACCTTGAGTCAGCAAAGCACTTAAGCATGTTCTTAATTTAAACAGGCGCTTACAACCGTTCCTTACTCACTTAAGTGCTTTGCTGAATCAGAGTCAAAACATCTGGCTCCCTTGCCGTCCGTCGGTTTAAATTCAACAGCAGAACTAAATTACTCTCTAGCATGCTGGGCTGTTTGTATTGTATGTCTCTGTGCTGAAAAAAACTCAGAGGCTAAGAGTCATGGGGGGGGGGGGGTCACTTCCTCAGGAAACACCTAGAACAACAGTTCTTGAAAAAATACGAGAGAAAACCTCCCCTTGTTTTGATAAAATAAAATTCTACCTCTGACTCCCCAAGATTCTGATTCCTTTATTTATTTTTCTTGAGCTGCGGTCCACCCTTTTTAGCTAAGAGCTAAAAGGGCAGTGAGTAGAATTCAGACACTGACATAAAATAATGCATGCACCTGCTAGCTGGCCTGTAAAGAACGAGAATTATTTGGGCTAACAAAACGCAAGAAAACTAAAACACACTAATTAAGAATGCTAGTAAAAAAACCCTGCAGTTTAAAAATGCATATAAAATTCCATGAGACCTTTGAACGACCTTTCTCGTTTGACAGCATCTTACGAAAGCTTTCTCTAGCCCGTTCTGATCGGTGACTGAAAAATTCAGATACATTTCACGGTTTTGCCTGTTACACTGTCTATTGAAAAAGATGCTTTCAGCTAATAATGATACATTACAAACTAATGCCATAATCATTCTATTCAGTATGGGTTCTTACACTACCTTCATTACTGTGGTATCTGAGTGCCTTCCAGTAGCTCATGTAACTAATGTCACGTTACTAATGACTTTTCTGATTCTTAAAACAGGATGAATTTTAAAATCAAAGGCTCCACTCAGCTAAGTCAAGGGGACAGCTCACCTGAGTAAAGTTAAGCTCATGCATCCATGTGTGTGTGATGGTCTCCATCTTATTCAGCTTATCGGAAACTGAACTGAGACCCCACAGAGCTAAAAGCCTGAGTTAGCACAGCTTGAGCTAAAGGAATAGCCTCTCTGTCTGAGAGCAATGCCGGACCCAGATCCTTGGTGGATGGTCACAGAGGGGGACCTGTGACACATGCCCTAGGGGATTACACTTGTAGGACCCGGGCTTCATTCATTTTTCACCTTTGATGCTGTTTGTTTGGTTTTTGGACTTGACTCCGTTTTGGCCAATGAACCAAGACTTGTGTATTATTTTTTGGTAATTGTCAGCTAGAGCCAACAATGGCCACAGTGCTGAATGAGATAGAGTGAGTCCCTGTTCCAAAGAGCTTATGGCCTGAAGGAGACACGGAGAACACGGGAGTGTTAAGAGTCTCTCTTAGTAGTTTAAGTTTCTGGTTTGGCTGGACTAACAAAGGGCCGGATTCTGGGAGGTGCTGAGCTCCCTCCACTCCCACAGATGTGGTAAAAACTCAGGCCCAGATTTAGGAACGTAATTAAGCAGGTGCTTAAGTCCCACTGAAGTCATGCTTCAGATTAAGCATGTGCTTTTGTGTGTTCCTGAATAGGGATGGGGCATTTATTACTCTTCAAAGCATTTATGATGACAGAACAGTCCCGACCCCAAATGCAAACAGTGCTGAGAAACGCTGGTGCTATGACCCACCCGATAAAAACAATGTGCACCTGCGTTCCAGGCAGGCTGCCTAGCGCAGGGGAACCTCCGGGTGTCTTATGACAAGACCTTTACATTGGATGCCCCATGCCTATTGCTTGGACAGATCTCCGAATAAGCTCCGATAGGTCCCTTAGGGTTTAGAAGTGCCACTTTTCTTTTTAAAGCAGTGTCCTGCATGACAGCAGGAATCAATGCGTCAAAGCATGCATGTTCAGTCAACCCTCACGCAGGCCAAGTTCCCATTGATTTCAAGAGCGAGGACTGAATGAAAATGGAGTGAAGAAGGTAGGATTTGACTCACTGGATGTCATTTGTGTCCACGCTGCCTCATGCCACATCCTAGTGATACAGTTTCCTCTCTCTGAAGAGGCCAGATCTGGTGAGGTGTTATGCAGCTGTTAGCAGCTAGATGGAGCTACAGAGACCCACACAGGGTTCCTAAAATTGTGACATAAAATCCTCGTGCAGCTGGGCTCCTAGGAGAAAAGGCATATATGGCCTCACTTGAGATGGGGCAGAATCATTTATCCAAGCTGGATATGAGTCCAAGCGGCAGCATGTGGATCTGGATTTTTAAGCCCCTTGCTGCACGTCTGCACTGCAATTAAAAAACCCGTGGCACTGAGTCTCGGAGCCCAGGTCAGTGGACCTGGGCTTGTAGGGCGTGGGCCGCAGGGCTATAAATTTGCAGTGTAGACATTCGGGCCCAGGCTCTGAGACCCTCCCCTCTCTTGGGGTCTCAGAGCCCAGGCTCCAGCCTGAACTCACATGTCTACACTGAGTTTTATAGCCCCATGAGCCCAAGTCAGCTGACCTGGGCCAGCCGTAGCCATGCTATGGGTCTTGTACTGCAGGTTAGATGTACCCTGAGAATCCAGAGGTGTCCATTCCTAAGGCATTGGTTTGTCTCGCTGTAGAGAGATGTGGGGCCAGCCACGAAAGCCAGCTCTGAGTCGGATTGTAGGCCTCCTAAGGTCCAGGAGCCCTTGGGTCTGAGGTTTTGGCCCAGGACCAGGTCTAATCTAAACCCCTCAAGCTTTGGGGGTTCAGATAAGATGAGACACAGCACCAAACCAGCCCTGCTTTTAGTCTTGCAAACCCCAAAGCACCCCAGCCTTCTCTCCTCTCTACCTCCAGTGGTGGAGCTTGGCCTCCACTGGTCCCTGCAGGGGGAGAGGTAGTGGAAGAACGGATCCTATCAAATCCCGCTTTGCCTAGCCTGTTCACTTCCTCCCTGCCCTGATCAGAGACATGGAGCCAGATTAGCTCCAATATGCTAATTTCCTCTAGCTGAGGTTGTGGCCATGGGCCCCACAAGAGCCATGCACAAGGACTCAAGACCATGGGTTGCATATATTTGGTCTAGTTGGTGTCACCACCTAGTGCCCTAGTTCCTGGGAATGCCTGGGTCCTTTTACTTTCTCTCTACTGACAGCAAAGGACAGGTGCCATGTGTACCCAGGAAGATTCAGACCCTCCCACCATTGGTCCCTAGTGCCAGAGCTATGCTTTTCTCCTTGAACACGTTGCTCTTTCTGGTTTTCCCCATTGGCGTTAGCACTGTCTCATACTGCAGCTGCCCATGGCTCTACATGGCTAGAGGCAGGAATGTGCGTCTTGGCATAAAGCAGGGCTGCAGGACGCAAGGTGCTTTCCCCCCAGTGACACTGTGCTGGGCACCACTCTGCCCCTTGAAGCTCCCAGAGGCTGCTGAGGAGATGACTCACCGAGCGCTGATGCCTTTCAAAACACCGACGCTAGACTAAGCAAATAAATAACTAAACACATTGGAAACTATAGGTACGCCCCACTAAAACTTAATAGACGACTTCCTCCACCACAAACACTGATGGACCAAGCTACAGGAGTACAAATCAGTCCTGCCAGAAACAGCCAGGGTGTTTCCCTTTGCTGCTCCAGAGCAATATAATTTTGCCATGTAAAAATTCTTGCCACTTACACTGTGCTGTCCATCTGAGGATCTCAGCCCCCTTTCCAGCACGGATTAATTAAGGTCCACAGTATGCCCTGTAAGAGAGACAAGCGTTCTCAGGCTTTTTTATAGACAGGCAAATTGAGGCACGGGGATGATACACCCATGCTTATGAAGTGCTAAGTACTTCCTGGCAGGTGCCAGGTGCCCTCATCTCCCCTGAGCATATTGCACCTTGCAGGATTGGGCCCTAACAGACTTGCACAAGGTTGCACAGCGAGGCTCCAAGCTTGCAAGTCACTCCCTGCAGGCAGTTCAGTGTGTCTGTGCAGAGCCCCCCCAAGGAGTCAGTGGGGCTCTGGGTGCAGGGCCCCAGCGTGTGCTTTATCTTACACCTTTTTATATCCACCTGATGCCAGGTTCCCCCTTGCCCTGTCTTAAAACCAACTGATGCCACTGCTCGCTTTGCCCAGGAATTTGGCCCAGGCTAGGGCATTAGCCTGTTACCAAGGGCAGGGCCCTTTCCCATACTCAAACACTTGGGAAGCACTAACTCACAACAGCAGCAGAGACCCTGCCTTAGCTTGCTGCAATTTATTGCCTTGTGTTAAAGCTGCTTAGTAAAGGAGTCTCCCTGCTGGGGTTTTGGTGTGGTGTAGGGATTACACGTTTTTCTACCAGTCTATCCAGCAGATGCTTCATACTCTTGTCCTCGAGCTCTCTTCCTTTGGATAGTCTGAGAGTTTGGCGCGGATGTAATCCTGAGCCATAAGTCACATCGACCCGGTTGGTTATCATCATTAGACTTTGCGGGACTTGAGTGAGGATCAAACCCACCCAGATGGGGTGGGAGTAGGATGAAAAGCTGCTTGCTTGTGATATTGGTAGCTGGGGACTGTTGCATTTGCAGGATAGTATGGAAGAAAATGAAATACAGCCTTTAAAACAAAGAGCTGAATGATCCCAGCTGCACTCCCCAAGAGACGGGATTCTGATTGGCCTGAGCAGGCTGAGGATTCACCGGTTCACTCAAAACCATTCTTCATTTAAAATATAAAGCCATGGCTAAATCAAGAGCTATGAGGCCTCTCCTGCATTCCTTACTCAGGCTGAAGTCAGTGGAGTTTTGCTTGAGGAAGGTCTGCAGGATGGGGTCTCCAGTCTGGATTTGCATGGGTGTCTTCCAGGGAACGGGTAATTTGCCAATGTGCCAGTTGCTGAGGAAATTCCTTGGCTTTACTGGATCCACACACATTCCATGTTCAGTGACATGCATGAGGACATCCCTGGCGGGGTGAGACAGAATGTGGAGGCTCTGGGATTCAGAGAGAGAGAGAGCCCTGCCGAGATAATGCTGCCCAGTTTCTATTTCACAAAACAACATACCACACACAGGGATAGGTAAAATGTGGGCCATACTTATAGGATAGGGAGCTCTCTAGCAATGACTCTGGGGGTTATGGTGTATAATCAACTGAATATGAGCTTCCAGTGTGATGCAGTGGCCAAAAGAGCTAATCTGAACCTGGAATGTATAAAGCAGGGAAGCCTGAGTAGGGGTAGAGAGGTTATTTGACGTGTGTATTTGGCACTGGTGCAACTTCTGCTGGAATCTGTCTCCCATTCTGGTGTCTCCAGTTCAAGAAGGATGCTGGTAAATTGTAGAGGGATTAGGATTAGGAAACCTGCTTTATAGTGAGGGACTCAAGCTTAACGAACAGCAGTTAAGGGGTGACGATTACAATCATGGGGAACAAATCCTTGATAACGAGGATCCTCATCAATCTAGCGGAGAAAGAGCTAACTCCTTGGCTGGAAGCTGATGTGAGACAAATTCAGATTGGCAGTAAGGTGTAAATAATTAACAGGGAGGGTAATTAACCATTGGGACAATTTACCAAGGATTGAGGTGGATTCTCCACCTCTGGCAATTTATAACTCAAGATTGGCTGTTTCTCTTAAAGCTCTGCTCTTGGAATGATTTCAGAGCCATTGTGTGTCCTGGGTTATACAGGAGGTCAGACTAACTGATCGCCATGGTCCCTTTTTCCCTTGGAATCTATGAGCAGCTACTAGCCAGCATTAATGAGGCATATAATGAGGGTTCTTATTATGGACTACAGACAGCTGGGGTTTTCCCAGTGGCTAGGCAGACAGAGATGGTGATGTTACCACAAAAATGGCCCCTGCACAGAAGGAGCAGGAGATAGTCTTTCTTGCTGGTTGCTGCTGACTGCCTGGGTGAGTCTGGGTTTTCCTCAATTTCACTTGTTTTGACCTGGGCTCTAAAGTTGGGTTGTTGCCTGGTAAAGGATGGCCAGGGCCCTTTGTGCTGCTGGAACTTGCCTCAAACCAGCAAGCCAGGAACGGGGGCTCTTCTGTAAACCTGCTGCAAGCTGTGTTGTTCTTGTTCTGATGCGGATGCTGGGCCCCCAACCAGTGAGTATGCTCAGGACAGGGGGCAGGCATGGCCCCAGGAGGAGGGGTGGGTGAGGGGGTTATAATTAGCAGCAATAAGATTCTCTTGACCTAAGGAAAACTTAAGCTGCAGGTTCAGAAACAAATTCCTCCCAGGTGGTGTCAAATGGGCTGTGGAGTACAGAGTTGGTGGCAGGCCCCACTCTTAGGTCCTTCAAAAATGAGCCACACAGTGTAATGGTGAATGTATCCTCGAGAGAGCTTTTCTGCATAGGCAGGGATGAATATGATGGCTTAGTGGAGCTCTTCCAGCTCTGATCACTGCAGCGCAGTCACCCCAGTTATCTCCAGACCAAAGGACAGGTGTATAGAGAGACTCTGAATAATAAGCACATGGGCAATGCCACTCTGCTTCAGGCCAGTAGCCCATCTCCACCAGCGGCCAGTACCAGATGCTTCAGAGGAAGCAAAGTGCAAAGAGAGCCTGTCCTGGGTAACAAGTCCTGGGCCTGGTTCTGTGTGTGGTGCTGCAGTATACTGAAGGCTCTTAGCTAGCTGCAGAAAGCTCTTGAGGTCTTACAGGATTGGGCCCTAGAGGAGGATAGTACAATATTGATGTATCCAGGTAGCTGAGCAGAAATGTTGATAAAGTCTAAATCCTTCCAGAGCATGAAGTTATTGATGAAAATTGAGTAGCCCCCGTTACCAGGTAGGATTGTTGACCCTGTCCATCAGATTAAACAGAGTGCATATGAAAACTGGCTCGGACAGGTTTATTGACTCAAGAATTAGCATTTTTATCAGTGTTTGCCCATAAAACACCTGATTTAACAAGGAAATCCCTGGCTAGCGAACCCAGATGCTAAGCTCACACATGAGTCATGGACCTGGTCTTATTGACTTCAAGAATAAACACTGCAGAATTACTCTGGTGAGTAAGAGCTATTTGTGTGAGTAAGAACTGCAGCTTGGTCCTTGCATCTAGGACACTACAGCAACTTTGCCTGGCTGGCGCATTGCTGCACTGGGCTGGGGTGTTAGGTGCAAAAGCAGAGTCTCTCACTCACCTGTGATACGGCACTATCCCAGCATATTGCCTTCGATATAGAATGTCTTGCCAGGCTTGAGCTGAGCTGACAGAAGTCAAGGAGACACTTCCAATCGACTTCAGGGGCTTTGAATGACAGCTGGATTTATGGACGGCCCTCCTATGCATGAACCACATGCCAGACTTTACTTTGATTGATTTATTATGGGAAAATAAAACTCTGCAAGTCTAAAGGACGCCACAACAGATTAATGTATTTGAGGCAGTAGCTGTGGAAAAACTTCTGCTGGTGAGGCACCTGCGGACTGAGGGTGAATTTCAGCTCAAGTGCCTGAGTTGAAATACAGGAGCAAGAATAATATCTCGGTAACAGGAGACCTATGGTTCAACCCAGCGATACCTCCTGATTAGAACAGACAAATGGAAGCAGTCACCAAAGAGCAGATGTGATGGCCAAAAGTGTTCTTGTTAAGTCCCATCGGCTGCTTTTTTAACATGGCAAATGTGCTCCTGCAGGTGGTTAGTGGCGTAGTCTCTGTTTGCATTAAGGTAGCTGAGGTGGAGCCGTGCAAGGGAAGATTCATGTTGCATGCACGCAGGATGCTGGGGTAGCAGTTTGGGGACCTCTAAAGAATCAACAGGAAAGCCAGAGACCGAAGAGAACGAGCTCAGCATTTTCTTGGCATTTTGCTGTTTAAATGCCGGTACTTTGCTAACCCTCATTTAGTAGAACCCAGCGTGGATACAAAACTTGTATCCACATCTGATCCGTGATTCGCAAACAGGGGCTGCAGATATAAAGTGGATATCTGCAGATTCGCAGGGCTCGATCGTTTAGCACCGGAAATTGATGGGTGAGCAAAAACTATAGCAGACAGACCTGTGAGTGCCAGAACAGGCTTGGGCACTGGCATGACAAGTGCAGCTTCGTTCTAGCTATGACGCTTCCCAGCATGCAAGTGTCAGCTTTGTGATGTGCTGCAGTGATGGTGAAGGCCCTGGCTATGTTCAGCTCAGGCCAGAAGCCCACCAAAGTCTGCTGCACCCGAATGAACCCTGCTTTGCACCACTGCAGCCTGACTCTGTAAGGGGCTTGCATCGGTGTCACTACATCGTTGCCGTTACAGCACTGTGAATTTGCTTCATGTTGCTGGGGGCTTAAGTCTTAATGATACAAGCCCTCATCACAGCACTGTCCCCGTTGCTAAGTCTGGGCCACAGTAGGAACAGAGATCACCGTTTGGTGTGGGAGCTGCAGGCTGTGCAGATCACTCAGGGTTAGCTGTGATTTGCTGAACTAACTTGATTTCACTACCACGCCTAGAGCTTGACTCGTTGCTGAACGCAGGACAGAGCGTCTGCGGGGAGAGCTGCATTGTAATAGTGCCATTTGCCAGAACACGCACTGGGCTGAAGAATGCCCCTTGGAGGTGCAAACATGAACTGGCAGGTCTCCCATGGGGGAGCTAAGCTGAAGTGGGGGGACCTGCAGCAAATCAGGTGAACTAAAGTTGCCTTCTCTTTGCAGAAGGACCCAGAGAGGGGAAAAGCAGTAACATATTGAGCAATTGTATGTGCTACAGGCCCTTGATCTCCAGCAAATAAAGTCCTTGGGGCATGCCCGTTATCTTGGGAGGAAGCAACCTGCCAGGCCGATAAAGCTGATATTTTCTCAGTCAGGATGACCTTTGGGATCAATGGAGCTACTGTCGCTTGTTGACAGCAGCGATCGTACTCAGTGCCACGCTGTGCAGCGTTCCTCTAGGTCAGAGGTGGGGTTCAAATCCAAATGCCACCGACCGATGGCTGGTTCCAGAGCTCAAACTCCCAGCACAGGCCGGCCCCCCCCTCCCTTCTGTTACGAATGCAAAGCTCAGAGTGGGTTTCTCGACCACATTGTAAAGACTCAGCACACCCTTGAGCAAAGCCAGGGCCAGACTGGGGTGGATCTGGGCTGATTTGCAGGCTGGTGCCAAAGCCAGGAGACATTTGTGCTTGTGTGTTGTGCAATAACAGCCTGGGGGGAGAGGGTCCTTCTCTTCCCCTTTTCCTGTGCACCCCCATTGTATCCGTCTAGCTACTCAAGCCCCTGGGGTTTGAGCCTCAGTGCTTCCTAAAGATCTCTGGGCAGGTAAAACGTACCCACAATCCTTCAGTTGCTGCCTCTCTATTCTTCCATAGGAAGGACAGTCATGGGAGTGAAATGCATGACTCAGGCTCTGTTTCCCATTCTTAAGGTGGAGACTTTGCTCCATTGAGGGACGGAAGATACAGAAAGCAATTCATGGTTTGGTTCCTTGATGTTTCAGAATCCATCGCCGTCTCCGAGCTGCCAAGGCTGCTGCTCGTAAATGAGATCATGCCTCTGAAGTTTTCATCGCTCCAGCTAGGAATAAAGTTTGCTTAAAAATGTGTAATAAAGTCACAAAATACAGCAGTGGCCTTAAATAAACCCCTGGAAGGGGGAACTCAGTAAGCTACAGAAAACCCCTTTTACAGATCAAAGCTCTTCTGTAAATGTCACACACAGGCCGTTTATGAGCTGAGAATGACCTGGATCTGTCACTGACCCTAGAACACAGTTTCTCCCCAGAGGTGATTTGAGGGGATTGGATAGAATAGCTTGCCAGGCGTGCACACGCTGGCAAGTATTACCCTTCCGAGAGCCCTCCCATCGGGAATGTTTGGGACGAGATAAAAGCTGCTGGAGGCCTTGAGACACCATGGCTCTGCTAGACTTTCTCTGCTTTTGAAGCTTCTCCTGGTTTTTGTAGGGAATGTTTCCCCATCTACCTGGAAGATGAAATCATTCTCTCAAAGGGACTTGTAAAGCACAAAGGACACAAGGTCTATGGCAGGGAGGGCCACACAGGGGGTCTGAAGTGTCTGTCTGGGGCTCAAAAGGCCTGGGTTTTATGCCAAGCCCAGCCGGTGATCTTCTGGGAGACCTTGGGCATGTCACTTCCCCTATTTGTGTCTCTCTTTACCATCCTGCCCTTTGTCTGCTCTGTTTAGAGGGTAAACTCTTCAGGGCGGAGACCATCTCTCCCTCTGTGTATGGCACCTGGAGCAATGGGGCCCTGAGCTCAGCTGAGGCCTCCAAGGGCCCCTCATATCATTACTATAATAGAAATAATAGCACTAACTTGCATGAGTGGTGCCGCAGACCTCTCACCTGAGCTAGGGTTTTGCAAGACCAGACTCTTACTGCCTGTAAACAGCTAGTGGGAGCAGCACCATGAGGGAGCCTGCTGTGTGTATCTGCTCCGCTGGATACACAAGGACAGCTCCCTCCGCCGCAGGAAAGGGAGTGTCTCTCTATTTAAAGGTGCCCTCCACAGGAGAAAAAAATCATAGCCAATACAAGCTACATCCTTCCCCCCCCTCCCCCTCCACTGTCCTTCCTGCTTCTCGTCCTATCCAGATCTCCCTGTGAGAGGGCACCCCACCCACTGTGATATTTCTTCTAGTAGTAAAACCAAGAAGCTGTAACTAGTTCTACTTGTTCAGTTTGGGGGCGAGGGGGTCAGCGGTTAATCTCTTGGCATTGAGCTGCCACTTGATAAGATTAATGTTCCCTGGAAGGAGCCCACACGTACGTCGGGTACCTTACGCCGCTAAGAACTGATGTGGCTTTTTATAGCACAGGGAGAGAGTTAACTGCTGCCTCTGAATTTCAGAAGCATACAGTTACCAGTAAGTACAGTCTGGTCGTGTAAATCGTGTGTGTGAGGGGGGATGGGGAGGGACAATACCATGTCTCACCATCTGTCAGATGTAATCTTTGGGAGATTATTGGGCCTGCTAGATCAACATGTTTGCACGTTCGCTGGGCCACATGCAGGGAACAGATCCAGCTGAATCTGTCTAAATCTGCCATTAAACAGCTAATATCTGTAGCAGGGAAATCTAGTCTGTCGGTGGTAAAGGACCATGGCCTGGGTGCTATTAGAATAATGCCCTGTATGTGTAAATAGATACGGTGTCAGTAGGCTCAGGAACATGTAGTTCCTGGGTTTTGTAGGACCAATGACCTGTTTTTGTGCACTTCGTGGCTTCCTCTAGTAACTCTTTGCATCAGCTCAACAGGTGCAACTTTCAGGAGGGTCCTGCACCACAGCCAGATGTCATGGACTTCATTCTCCACTTGGTGTCCTCATTTGCACCAGTCCCGATTGGGTATAATATAATAAAACCAGACGAATCTGGAGTCTGATGCCCTCTTTGCACTGGTGTAAATGACGAGGTATGGGGCAGGGCAGCGGTGAATCTGGCCTCGCATGTGTAATTAATCAGTTGCAATCCCTTCCCTGCAGCATGCATGGTGAGATGAAGCAGGTTGCTTTGCTGCTAGCCCAGATGGGCTCCATGTTTTGGAAGTCTATCCCTAGAACATGGGGAGGGGAAGAGCCCGATCGCCTTGATGGCATGCTGGCCGAGACAGTTAACAGAAGGTATGGCCAGGCTAGGAGCTTGTGTGGATGTGAAATAGGAGGTGGTGGGGAACCAGATTCCCAGGTTAGCCCTGGGGAAATAGCACCATAGCATTCCACAAAACACAGCCTTTGACAGAAGTGATGTTGTAATGTTGAGGGTGATCACTGCAGTAGTTTCAAGTATTGCAAGGGAGGCTGCTCCAAAATGCTAAGAAAGGGGCTGCTTCCAGCCATGGCTTTCTCAGATCCACTGTGTTTTTGTGCGGGAGGAGTGCCATGTGTGGGAGTTTAATGTAAGCCCGTGTGCTGTGTAGAATGTCAGTGCCTGGTCTAAAGGGAGCCAGGGGTGGCAAATGACGCTTCTCTAGCCAGGCTTTGGGATGCTATAACCAGGGCTTGTTGCTTTATTGCCAGCATGTGGTTTGTCAGTGCAGTGACCACAGTGAAAGCTGAGAGAAGAATAAAATATAAGTGAGTGGAAGAGAGGGGGGGGTGTTTGTGTATTAAATACAATAAGAGAAATGGCTTTGACCAGCCCATGGGTTGTCCAACCCAACCGGAGTTTCTGCAGCTCCTCTGTCTAAGACACCATTTGTTCATAACAGCCATAGATAGATGCTCTACAATGAAACTATAGCAATGCACATTCAGCAGGGTATCACTATGATTGTAAGAGCTTGGACTTTCATTTTCATCTTACATTCAACACCCTCTGAATCGGTCACGGGGACCAGATAAAGACACCACGTAGTCTAGGAGTCTGAGCAGTAGGTTCTAAAGGCCACTGGATACCTGTGGGTGACTCCAGTTCCAGCCCTTGTACACCAGTGTGCAAGCACTGAACTATGTGCGGTGACGTTATTCACGCAGCTCTACTCTGTGCCCCATATGGGTCATTTGAGAGGAGTTTAATCTACAAGCCTCTAAAGGCCCATTAGGATCCTAAAGGGAGGTTCTGTGCTGCAAAGTGACTAAAATTATGTGGTGTTCCCCTATTTGCTGTCTGTCATTGGCTTGCAGATCATATCTGCTCAGTTAACAGATAGTATTCGTTTGTATTGTGGTAGCGCCGAGGAGCCCCAGTCATGGACCGGACCCTATGGTGCTAGGCGCTGTATAAACACAGCAGAAAAAGATGGTCCCTGCCCAGAGAGCTTGCAATGGAAGCAATGTTGTTTTTTCCTGCCTGTCACTCCTACAATCTCCACCTGGGATGTGAAAGTCAAGCTGAATTCTTCGTGGCTCGTGCACCATCCCCAAAGGCCTGGATTTGATACCAAAAATACTGTTACAAAAGGAACTCTCTGTGCTAAAGAACAGAGCTAGTGCATACAACATATTGCAGTGTTCCATTCCCACCCCAGTCTGTGACCCGTCGCTCAGTGCCCTGAGCAGATCACAAGGGGACACCAGGCTGCCCCAAGCACATTCATAGACTCTGGCACTGTATTGAAGATAGGACTAGATTCCAAGTGCTGAGCTTTAACGCTGGCCTCCCAGTACTAACCCAGCTCAGCTGTGAGGCATGGAAAACTGCCGGCAGCTCTGTCCTTTTAAGTCCTGACTTAGCTGGTGGTGCCAAGATTCAGCTTCAGCGTCTGCCAGTCCCCAAACCCATAAACTGATTTACAAACATTTGAATGTCCTCACACCAAGCTGACCTGACGGGGGCAGGGCAGGAGAGCAGCCTTTGTGCCTCCATATGTTAAAAATGCCTGTCCTGCAGGAAGGGCTGTGAATGATTCCATAGGATTTCTTCCCCGGGGGGGCAGTTTCCCCCTCTCACATAGCTTGTAACTGACATAGGTGACGGCACTAAAAACTGAGGTCTGAATGAAAATGATCCCAAGGGGTCTGAAATAATCCAGCTTGGCTACTTCTGTAGACCTCTCACCTGAGGAGCGCTGCTCGCTCTGTAGATGTGAATGAATTCTGCCCCACAACACCCCTGGGATGTTTGACAGGTGGGGGAACTGAGGCACGGAGAAGTATAAGACGTCTGTGGCAGAACTGGGAGTAGTACCCATGTCTGCTGATTCCTGCTCCTCTGCGTTCTCCACAAGATAGTGCTACCACCACTGCACTGGGCGGAAATGCTTGTTTGGCGGACGCCCGTAAGAATAGCTTTAGTCCCTGTGCTAGAGAAGGTTCCTGGTAGCACACGCTGCAGTTAAGGTTGCAAAACTGTTCCTATTAAAACCTCTTCCTGCCTTCAGACGCTCTCGGTGTTCCAAAATGGTCCCTTCCATGGGGTAGGGGAGAAGGTCCCCTCGCCTCTGGGCTTTGTGGGGGCCTGGGGAAGCAGAGGATCAGGAGACTGGTCTTCTCCGCAGGTGGAGAGGAGTGACGTTGCCCTGTTGGTGCAGCGGAGCTGGCTGGCCGAGGAGGGCTGGTGGAGAAGGGATGTGATGGGAGACTGATTCGGGAGGGAATCTTGAATGGGCTCACAATCTGGCTCTCCCTCGCTCCTGAGTTCGGGTGGTAGAAACTCGTGTGTCTGAGTCCATGAGGGGCCAGTTCAGAGGAGGGAATGGTGCAGATAGGGAGTTTGGCCCCATTTTGGAGAGCGGGGTCTGCGTCAGGATGTAAAGGTCTGCGTGTCCGTGTCTGTGTCTGAATGTCTGTGTCGGTGTTGCTCTGCACAGACATGTCGGCCATGTAGAACAAAGTCCTTAAGAGCAGTGCTGTGTACGCAGCGCTTTTCATCGGCAGGTCTCAAAGCATTTTACAACGGAGGCCAGGATCATTATCCCCATTTTACAAGTGGGGAAACTGAAGCACAGAGTGGGGATCTGACTTGCCTAAAGTCACACAGCTGGCCAGTGGCAGAGCCGGGAGTTGAACCCTGGCCTCCTGAGTCCCAGGCTAGTGCTCTAGCCACTAGGCAATGCTGCTAAGCATTTCTGTCCTTAAGGGCAGAGGAGGTACTGGACATTGGACAAGGCACAAAAGGAGCAGTCCTTGCCCCTAAGTGCTTACAGCCTGGCAGCTCTGTCTGAGCAGATGCCTGCTCTGTGGCCACAGCCTGGACCAACCCCACTCTCCTTTTGTTTCTTCTAGAGGCTAGTGACTACTGTCACCACTCAGTGGGAACCATTCCTGCTTTTCGGTAACATGCTTCATTGCTAATGCACCACACAGCACGTGTTTAGTCTTGTCGCCCAGCCAAGTTTGGGTTGGGATTTGGCCCTTGGCATTTGACGCCCCCTCATGCCATGCAAACGCTTCCCCGTTCCGTTGCCCCTACTGCCTGCCGGGCCCCAGGCTCAGCTGTGATCTCGCACATTCGTTCCCGTTGCTTCGTTGTCTCCGCCCACGCCAGGTGACCACGGGCCATTTGGAATAAGTTTTTAGCAAGGGGGCTGGGCCTGTATCTGGGCATTGAGAGGTGGGGCTGGGGGATCATTCTGGCAATACAGAATGCAGAGAACCAGGGAGCTTTGTCCTTTCAGGGGGAAATGCTTTTAAAAAGCAAACTGTGCCAATGTAGGGTGCCAGGGTTGGCCAAGGGGTGGGCTCTTCCCCCACAGCAGTGCTCAGCTGGGGCTATGGGAGGCTCATTGAAGTGCAGCTGCTGTTCTGGAGCCCCCTGCTGGATCATGCTCTACTCTGCTGGGAGTGGGGGTGGGGAGTGGAACAACCAGCCCCCAAAAGATCCTCAGACAAATTGAGAAAAGCAGGCCCCAGGAGGCGCTGTAGATAGCCCCTCTCTGAACCAGCTGAGCACCTGGTGCCCAGGAAAGACTATTTCTGTCATGAGAGTTTCCACTTGGGGGGGAATTTTGTTCCCATGAGGAATTAACAGGAACAGTCTGCTCCCCCCAAGCGGCCAATCAGGAACCAGTCCTGCTCCTGCTGGCAGTTACCCAGAGGTTCAGCTTTAAGGCTCCCAGGCTGTGCCGTGATAGCGGGCACGTAACTGTAGCAGGCAGAGTTTCTCCTTACTGAATCAGTTCGCTCACTCCCATTTCATCCATGGACTCCAGCCTGCGGCCTGCAGGACTTCCCAGCAAATCACCAGCACCCATGGTGAGCAAGGCACCTGCCAAAAGAAATTAAGTGGGTGTGGTGTGGGGAGGGGGGGCGCCAATGGGAGGGACAAAGCTCTGATCACAGCAGCTTGCAGAGGGCAGGGTGACTAGAGGGGTCCTGCTCCTATGTACCCTACCTTTATCTCTCAGCTGTCCTTGAGCAATGTGTCTTCCACAGCAATCTGTGGAATTTCCCCTCCCCTCCAGCCATCTAGCTCAGTGTTTCTAACAAGCTCAGCCATCAGCCTTGCTCATTGAAAACTGCACTGGGCAAACCCTAGAGAATATGCTCTAGGGAAGAGTCGTTTTATGGCATTAGGGGGCCAGACGCCCCCCTACCTCCTTCCTAGCCCTGGCTTCCACAGCAGAACTCTGTGAACACATTTAAGCCACGGCGAATTTATCTGGCCATCCAAAAGATGGTTTAGTTTATTCCTCCGCTTCTGCAGAGTAACACAGTAGGTTTAGCCAATAGCTGAGTTCAAGCTTGCTATAAATAGTTCCCTAGCTTGTCCGGGGAGTTATCCATTTATAACCGTTCTCTTCCTCGTCAACAGCCTTTTTCACATTTGTCAGCAGCAGAAGGGCTGTGCGGGCCATCCCTGCAGAGTTTCATTTCCAAGCCCCCTGAGCACCTGATGAAGCATAACTGACGTTCCCAGTCCGGAAGGGAGGCCTCCTGCCACAGTCTGTCTGTATTTACAGTTTGTGTCTGTAACTTAATAGTTCTGCTTGCGGCCTGTCCAGATACCAAAGTTTCAAGTGCTTCTCACGTCCTTGGATGTACACGCTGTACTTGTTACATTCTACATGGCTGCATGTACAGCACCGTGCGCGGAAAAATCTGTCCTGCAGCAATGTGGGAGGGGTCTAAGGGTTTTTGGGTTTTTTTTTAAATAAGGTTTGTAAAATTTGAGCTGCTTCAAACTCTCAGAGCATTTCCCAAACAGGAATTAACCCTCACAATTCCCTTTCAGGATAGACCTAGGACCTATAGGTGTTTCTTCCTCTTCCCTCCTCCGCAGCCACAATAATACAGCACATTTTTAAAATGATGAAATGCAGCCATTTCTGGGGGAGAACACAGCAGCTGTTCAATGGTGCACAGCAAAACTACTCAAGAGTTTAGAGCAGGAAGTGAAGAATAATGCTGTACCTATTTGAAGGGGGAGTTTAGATAGGCTGCATGTAATTACAGCCATATGGGATTTGGCCCGGACAGTGCCTAAACTTGTCAGCTTTTAAATGACTTGCTATGAATTAATCACTGGGCTGTATTCACTGAAAATGTGCCCATCACTGTGGGCTCTGGATACTTACAAAGAATAAGACTCTGAAAAAGAACTGTCTTTTTTTCTTTCTATTTTTTTGTAAATAAATATCAGGTTGCTCTCCCGTGGGCACTGTAAGCCACTGGAAAAAGTGAGCCCCCCCCCCCCCCCAAAAGCCTCATCCAACATTATCAATTTACAATTTTATCTTTTGTGAATGATTTGGAGTTCTCACCATGAAAGTATTAAAGAATTTCCTTGGCCTTCTCCAACTCAGATTTTTATCAGAGGTGCTGATGACACTTCTTCCGCAAAAGATGTGAATTCACCCAGGGATTTCAGTCGTGTGGTGGTGGTCTTACTGTAGGCTTTGTGTGTTCATGTGGCTAATCTGCTTTGCAGGGTTTCTTTCCTGGTTCCTGCCTCTGGATCAATAGTTCCTACCTTCTCATGTGTGCAAAGGGCTTTCCCCCACCAGTCTCCATCATAATCCTCTGTCTGTGACCCATTCTGCGCAGTGACGTATTATTTCGGCACAGAGGATTAAGATCCTCTTCTCCTTGACAAGCAGGAAGGCTTCTGTGAACCAAAAAATGATTGCCTCTAATTAGACACGCTTCAACAGAGAAACAATTGGCCGGAGCACGGGAAGGCTGAAGGGACTAATGTTAGAATGGGGTCTTTTCAAGTTGGATGAGCATAAAAGTTGATCCTTTTCCCACAGGGGATGTGGCAGTGAAGAAAAGAACTGGAAAGAAACCACACTGTGCTTCAGTAACACTAGCTGCTTGGTGGGACCTGCTGTCTCTCCAAGCCAGTGAGCTCCATGTCCAGGCAGGAATGTTTGTGCCCAAGCCACCCGCTCTTGGGAAAGCCTCCTGCTGCGCCCCGAGGCGCAAAGGGCAGAGTTAAGAAGGAAGCCACAGCCCCATCTAATGTGAGTTTTCCTTGCTTTGATGGATTTAAATCAGACTTGCCAAGTTACTGGAATGTTGTTTGTGGTTTAAACCTTTTTATTTTAAAAAGTGTAGCATAAAGAGAGAACTTCTGCAACTGGTAGAACATCTGTGAAGTGTTTCCCCCGAGGGAGAGCGGAAAAGTTAGGATAAAATAGGGCCCAAACAGTGACTGGAGTCCTTTTTTCTCTGGTTCACATAGTTTAGATAAGTCTCCCAAACCCCTAATTCCTTGTGGGAGACACGATGGAATGATAAATGGGCCTGATCTGCCTCTTAATTGAAAGCAATATGGCTCTTCAATGGGAGACCGATTAAATGCTAAGATTTCAGACTAACAGCCGGGTTAGTCTGTATTCGCAAAAAGAAAAGGAGGACTTGTGGCACCTTAGAGACTAACCAATTTATTTGAGCATAAGCTTTCGTGAGCTACAGCTCACTTCATCGGATGCTAAGAGAAGCTGTTCTAGTTTTGGTTAGGTCAGAAATGCGGCAAGAAATGCATTCTTAAGAAACTTACTGAGTCAAATTAGAGATGGGCCTAGAATGGAGCTGCAGATCCAAACCCCCTTGTAGGATGGCTCTGAAGGGGAACACCAGGTATGAACAGGGGTGCTGGGACAATTTGTAAAGTGGGGGTGCAGAGAGCCATTGAACCAAACTGTAAACCCTATCTATGATGGGAACTACTTTAAACAGGGGATGCAGCAGCACCCCTAGTTCCGGCACCTGTGGGTGTGAACCCCCTTCAGGCTATGGGCAAGCTCAGATTCAAGTCTCAACTCTGTGGCTAAGGCCCACCTCTAGTCTGAACCAGAACTTCTATTGCTGTGTGTCTAGGGCCTGCAAACTCATCGCTAAGTTCCAAGTGTGAGTAAAGGGTGACATCCCATTGGGTGGCTGTGCAACACCGCTGTTCGGGTCCTCCTGCATGTCTGTGTGGCCAGATTGCCCACACCCAAACCCTAGCTGTACAAAATGTATCCTGAAAATGCATTGCCAACTCCACCAGGAGAGCAAATGGAGCCAGAACTTCAATGGGAGCGGGAGCAGACCTGTGGAAGTGGGTATGAAGTCTCTGAAGTAAGTGACAGAATACCTATGCTGCTATCTGTGGTCTGACAACTAATTCAGTCCATACAATGGCTTATATCTTTAGGAGCCCAGGGTGAGTGGATGGGTTAGTTGCCTTTGGGGTGCTAAAGGCCACATCTTCAGTTAGCATCAGACAAGCAGCTTGTGCCAACATCTCAGGATGCCCAAGGAACACTTTACAGTACCCATCTTTGCAAAATGCATCATTGTCTACACAGCATTAGTGTTAAATCAAAACTGAAAAGGAACACAGATGGAAAGTAACTGTACCGCGGATGATCTCTGGGACATGGTTGTAGCTCCAGACTGGAATAGCTGTGGTGCAAGTTGAATATTTAAAAGTACGGTTATCGGGGGAATTGCTGGATGGCGCTGTTGCACATAGTCTCACTCATCTTTTTTCATACCATGCAAGTAGTGAGCAGTCTTTGAAGAAATGCTGCATTGTTGGTTTGAGGGTGGATTTGTCCTTTTGTGGTGGATGGTGTCGATTCTTTGTAGGGAGTTCTAGCAAACAGCAAGAGTTCGCTCTGCTTATTATCTCTCCTAAAAGCAATTCTTGGTGCGGAGGTGCTTCCTGGGGACTGGACACTGGTGGGTTTGAGCTGCAAACCCTGCAAGTGAGGACTGGTGCTGTGCCATTTGTGACCACCTCAGTTCAAAGACTAGTGTCCACACACACACACAACTCTGACATTCCATCAATGATTTCTCCTCCAACAGGGAAATGACCTGCAAGGTCCCAAAATCTTCCAACACTGGGTGATAATATTCTATTCTTCATATGAGGACTGGGGGAACTCCCACTTTTCTGAACTTCACTACGTTATTCTTACGATAATCTCCTTTCATGCAGGTCACCAGTTTCCTTTATCTTTACAGTCAGACTGGCAAAGTAAAGAAAAGCACTTGATACAAGATGTTTAAATACCTCTCTTCTCCCTCCCCTGCCTCCTCAAGGTCTCCATTGATGACGTCAATTTTCATTGTCCAACTGAGCTGATAATGCAGAGGAAGGAAAAGGGATGAACTGTAACCTGTAGTTTGTTTGTTTGGAAACTTTATTAACAATCCACACATGGTTTAAGACCAAAACAGTCTTTTATTGAGAGTGGGGAAGTAAAAATGAACCAATCTATGCAACCCTGCTAGCTCACGCCCATTTACGAATCTGCTCTGAGCACTTTCGATCCAAATGCATTGCTCACGTACGGACTCTGCTCCTGCAAGCTCTCGCACAGAGCACACAAGGCTGTGGTTGCTGTGGAGGTTATTCCTGGGGGCACAGATAAGATCCAGCCAAAAATGTAGCAGAAATACATAGCGTGATGTTGGTGCTCCTATGTGTAACGGATCACCCTTAATCTCGAATCTCATTGAACCAGCAGGGGAGCATATCCTTCTCTTTTTAATCTTGTGTTCCAATTTTTTTCCCGCCCAAATGTTAGACAGCCAGATCTGTCTGGGGGTTGATTCCCTCTTGCCCTGCCCCTACATCCTTTTTGCTTCCTACTTAAATTCAGCTGAACTCTGATGAATAGAGCATGTTTTTTATTTTAATGGCCAGGTTATAAATCCCTTGGGAAAAGATGAAGTTGTCCATTAACTGCTAACAGGCCACTACCTAAAGCAGTCTTACGGGGCCTTATTTTTGTGCTGCTCTGTTCATATGGTTGGCTTTGATACCTACCTAGCTTTTAAGGGTTGCCCTGGTGTGTTCCTGTTTGGGATAACCTGTCAACTGCTAGGTTATTGGTGAAACAACCTCTGACCATGTACTCAATTCAGCAACAAATTCATTTTCTGCCCCTTGTAAAAAAATGTGATGAGTGTGAAGCATTGTTGGAACACGACAGCAATAGATTACAATGAGATTAGAGCAAATCCCTGCTGAACATCCCTGAAGGCAGCAGCTGCTACCATGTTAGTTAATCTTGTGGCCTTTATAGGGAGAAACCTTATTGGCCTGGCTGTTGAGACTTCATCTACTTTGTGGAGCCAATGGGTTATGAGGCTGCATGACCAGCTGCTTCTTTAGGCCCATGAATACGGATTTAGGACTGGAATTGCCAAAAGTTGTTCCAGAGGAACAGCCGTGTTAGTCTGTATTCGCAAAAAGAAAAGGAGTACTTGTGGCACCTTAGAGACTAACCAATTTATTTGAGCATGAGCTTTCGTGAGCTACAGCTCACTTCATCAGATGTTTACCGTGGAAACTGCAGCAGACTTTATATACACACAGAAATCATGAAACAATACCTCCTCCCACCCCACTGTCCTGCTGGTAATAGCTTATCTAAAGTGATCAACAGGTGGGCCATTTCCAGCACAGCTCAACTTTGAGATGCCTTTTAAAGGGGCTTGGCTGTTTCAGAGGGTGAGTGCTCGGCACTTATGGAATATCAGGCCCCTTTAAGGTGTCCTAAGTTGGCCAGACAGTTACTTGGCTAATGCCTCTGCTGTTTGTAAACATTGTCCTCCATCCTCTTCCCTGTGAGATTATGCAGCCTCACCGACTGCAGTATTTGTGAACACGTCCAGAAATGAGCATGAGCGCTCTCTCGGGTAGGGGAGCACCCAGGCTCATTGGGAGCTGGGGGAGCTGATCTCTTGTGAGGAGCTCTTCCAAGATCCAAAGCCTGTCTTCCTGTGCAGCGAAAGCCTCTTGTGGCAAGGTTGGAAAGAGGAGGCGCCATGCATGGCAGTGGAAGGCTGTCGTGGAGCCGAGCAGAAGACTGCAATGCCAGCTCCCATGTTTGCTTTGAGTTGATTGTCTGTGGGGCTTGCTCATTGTCTGAACCAACAGACGCACATTCCGAAGGGAAAAGTGGAAACCCCTCGAGTCAGACAAATAACAAAGGCCCACGTGCTCCTGTACGGCGCTGAAGTGGAGGGGAACACATCCAATAATGGCCAAACTCCATGACTCCTTGAGAGCTAGGGATCTTCTCTCCATCCCCCCCACATCACCAGTCAGGAGGGCTACCGTGGGTTTTGTCACCGTGTAGGTGACAGGAACTGGAGCTCCTATCTGTCATCAAGGAAAATGGTAGTTTCTCCATCTCTGGAAGGCTTCAGATCAAGCCTGGATGCCTTTCTGGAAGAGATGCTTTAGACACATCCAATTGTTGGGCTCCGTACTGGAGTAACTGGGTAAAATTATGTGGTCGGTGTTATGCAGGTCCGTCTAGATGATGTAACGTTCCCTTCTGGCCTTAAACTCTATGAATCTCTCTAGGTATCTCTGTAGCCCAATCACAATGAGACTCCAAGCCCACAAATATCAGGCAGCTGCACAGAGGACCCGTGCTGTGAGCTTCCATGTAGCCCATCATCCTCTGCCATGGAAACCTGTCAGGTCCATAGCTGTGAACCAGCTGCACCTTGTGCCCCCACAGATGGGAATCCTAGAGCACACTGTCCCAGCTGGACGAGCCTCCGGGGATTTGTAGGTGGTGTAAGTGCTGTGTATTGTTAGCTTCTAGCACTTGGCATCCCAGCACAATAAACCAAAGGGACAAAGTCCTTAAAAAGTGTAACAAATTTACCTCCCTTTTGTTGTGTATTAAATAGAACAAATTCTCCCATTCAGAACAAAAAGGCACATTCCCATGGTAAATATCTGGTGTGGGTAGGGTGCTGCGCAGTTGGCCTCTGTGGGACAGAGGAGCATTACTAGCAGCCCATGAAATGGGGCTTGAAGTGAGGGGAACTGTCCCATGACAGCCCTGCATGCAAGAGAAGCCGGGATCCAATTTAGCACGAGAAGGGGGACATGCATGCCATCGTGCCTACTGATACATGCTAGGTGGAAGCTAGGCATGGTCCAGGCCCCAGCTGGCTAGCACGTAGACAGTATGTGCTAGCCAGGGGTTCTAGCTGTTCCTCTGAGCCCACCCCATGTGCTCTCTGCCCTGCCCTGAGTCATCCTGCCCTGCTCTGTCCCCAGCTCATTGAACCCTCATAGAGGTTGAAACCATATGCTTCCTCCTCCACTCCTCCATGCTCCTACCCAGGGCAGGATATTACACCAGCTATTTACTAGGGGCATCTGTCATTGCCCAGAGTTTCTAACCCATCCAGGGCTGGCTGCCTTCTCCTAGCAGGCATAATGGCTGTTACACCTGAGTAAATAAAGAGCAAAGAGAGGAACGTGCTGATCAGGAGATTTGCCGGAGACGCCATGAGCAGATTTATGCGTTCGGAACATAGGGTCTTTTATGTTTGGGTTGCAGGTAACCAGCCTGTTAAGAGAAACAAACAAAAATATCCTCTAAAGTTTAGCAGAAAACCAAGGGTTTATTCTGCAGGCAACACTGAGGGCTTGTTGTCTGGCTGAGAGACCCACTAAAAAGTTATCCAGCTTCTTAGACAATATAATTAACCCTGGGACTGAGCCCCTACAGATACAGTAACTATGTGTGCAGCATACATAAAATGTCTGACACCTGGTGGCGTGTGTGGTATATTGAAAACAGTGTTAATTAAAATTGTGATCTATCACTTTAAATTCTCAGAGGTTTTCCTGGTCCTGCTCGCAGTTATGGGGCTCTGTAGGGAAGTGTCACATGCCAGTACTATCTGTGTCACTGTGCAGCCAGCTAGGCTAGAGTGAGGTGGAGTGAGTTGTGCCTCTCTGTTAGGGAGCAGCCTGCTTTGTGTGTCTCTGTTTTGGGGATTCTTGTATCTTATCATTCTACATTCTAAGAAATAAAGTACTGTTACACTGCAGCCTTCCAGTTGTTATTTAACTTAACAATATAGGGTCTCTTGAGGGTTTTTTTTGCAGAGGCACTGTGTGACATGAGTGCTTCTTAAAATCAGGCCCATGATGGGATTAAGACTGTCCCCTTTTTGTATTAAAGCAGAAACTTGACCTAAAAGAACTCAGTCAAGGAACCTTTTGCATTTTCTCTGGGATAGGAGACGGGAGATCTCTCTTCCCCCTGAGGTGACTTGCAGACTGGCCTTCTTTAGGAAACAGGTTTAAAATTTTGGGCCTCACTTGACTAGCATGGACAATAACCCCATTCATTTCCCCTTAAAAATGTACACCTGTGCGGATCAACCCAGTCCCATGTGCGCGGGGGGGGGGGGGGGCTGTAGCAGGAGCTCAGGTATGTTTGGTAGCAGGGGTGTAGAAGCATGTTCTGGCCAGGGAGCCCAGCACCTCTCCTCCCTGACGCTCTGGGCAGGCACAGATGAGAAACTGGAGCAGGGAAGTCAGGGGATCTTAGGAGCATTTCTCTGCTGGGGTTTTGGCATGTGTATACAAGCTGGCTGGAAATTTTGCCTGAAATTTGGCTTCTACACAAATACATACGGTAAATGAACCTAGCTCCTCCATCCACGGAACATTTCTCTACCGGGGTCCAAGCTCAGAGAGCCAGTGAGCTTCTCCTGAACAGGCCTCCCTGACTAGAAGGACCACAAAAGTGGATGCACTTGCATGTAGGGGGCTTTCATCAAGGCAGAGATGCTTGAACAATTTGCATAGTGGGCGTGCTGAGAGCCATTGAACCAAACTGTAAACCATGTCTATGATAGAAACCACTTCTAGCCAGAGGGGTGGGCAGCACCCCCTGCACCCCTAGTTCCAGCCCTTCGGTGCTGCGGGCAAGTGTGCCAATGTCACGTCTGCTCCTCTGCTTCCTCCCCCCATGCCTGGTCCTGGGGCTGGGGGAGCTCTGCTACACAACACTGGTGTAGGAGCCAGGCAGACCACAAATCAGCACAGCAATTAGAAGTACCCAGTAGCAGCTGGGTTTTGGCCAGCCCTGAGAATTGGGGTGCTCTCCCTGGCACTTATTCTCCCTCAGCCAGCATGTGTTCCACAAAGTACACAGATTGATGCGTGAACCATCAGGTCAAGGGAAATCCAATCCTCCCCTTAGGAATAGATGCATTTACCAAGCTGCCCTGGGTAACTGACTCACAAGAAGGGAAGACTGTTTTGAATTTGAAAGGTAATAAACAACAAATGAGTGAAAAAACCCCTGCCCCATTGTTTATCATTTCTCTTGCTTTGCTGCTTTAGAATTTTCCAGCCTCCCTTTTTTTTTTTTTTTCTTCCCCTGCTAGGTGGGCCCCAGACAATCCACAGAACGCTCGCCCCAGTCTTGATGCCGAACTGGAGCATTGAAAATGTGATTGCAGCACAGGGGGGTGGGGGGACCTCTCTTATTTTGATAAAACCTTTGGCTTTCTGATATGAAACAAAAGGCAAACAGCTGTGATATTACAGTGCTAAACAGGTTGAAATGTTGGCCACCCCAAGCCAAATATGTCTTTTAATGTTAACCACTGTGTTCCCACCAATTTCCAGTCATCTTTGAAATAAGAGCCCAGAGATCTTAATGGGCACCGGCTGTGCAGTGGGGAAATATGATGACTGCATTACCCACAATGCTTCTGTGAAAGACAAACTACATATTTCTGCCTGCAAGGCCTTTTGGCATCAAAAGGGAGTTATGCAGCAAACCCAAGTCAAGGGGAACTTAAAAAGCATATTCAAAGGGTTATTATGACTGAAGCCATATAGCTGGCTCAAGATGCTGCTTTGCTAATTATTTCAATTGGTTTAGGATTCCACAGAACACAAACCTTGAAAGTAGTATTTGTTTTGTGTGCTCAGCAATGCCAAGAGGCTCTTCCATCTCCCATAGTTTGGTGGAGGAAAGATTCTGGCTCAGGAATATGAGGACGAGGGGGGAATTTATAATGTTTAGATCCAGATCCAAACTGCCCCTAAGTCCAGAGAGGTTTAGAAGCGGGTTTTTGGCTCAATCAGGTATTGAGAAAGGGGGCCATCTGCAAAGTCCAGATCTGGATTAATATCAGGATCTAAAATATGCAAGTGTTTGGATCCAGGATTTTGGTTTGGGGGCCAATCATCTATTTTTTTTTTAGCCTACTTCTAGATTAATGCCGTAGTTCTCGCTGATGAAAACTAACCATAAAGCACAAAAGCGGCTCCATCCATCCCAGCTGATCTGACGTACTGCTGGAGAGGAGTGATCCTGAAGGACTTCATTAATGGCATGAGGCAATGTGGTGGGTACTCCATGTAAGTGGCTTGTTAAGTAATAACGCTTCTGGAGCACCCCTTTATCGCAAAATATCTTACAAAAATTTCTGTGGTTCAAACCTCTCAAAACCCCAGTGAGGGAAGAAAACCCACTGAACAGATTAGCAACCGCAGGCCAGATGTACACTAGAAAAGCTTTGGAGATGCAGCTTTTGCCACGATAGCTGTTATCCGTTTGAGAAGCAAAATAAGCTATATGCTATACTGACAAGACTCGTGCACTTCTGCCGGTAGAGCTTGTTTACCTTTTGGGGCAGGAGAAAGCCGCACTAGCAAAAGCAAGGCTTTATTGGTATATGCTGCATCCGCATCAGCAGTACTCTGCTGGTACCGTCCGTTGGTAAAGCCATACTGGCCAAGTGTAGACGTGGCTATAGCCTGTCAGTGGCAGATCTGGGAATAGAACCCAGGAGACCTGGCTCTCCATTCCCTGTTCTCCCACTAATTGGCCCTTGGAGGCCAGTGTTGTTCTCCTGACCAGAAATGAATACATTGTACCATACAGCAAGAAAGTGGATTTTGATCAGGGCCATACTAAACAAAGCCTTTTGGTAGCAAGGGAATGCAGTCTGATGACTTCAATGGGTTTTAGATCAGGCCCCAAAAGCTGCAGGTTTCCTCTTACCCATCCACCGTGCTCTGAGAGAGTTTGCTGACCAACTCTCCACTCCGGCCCCCCAAAGCTGAAGTGTTGGGCAGTGTTCAGTTAATTTAAAGGCTAAATATCCCTCCCCTCAGATGAATGAGAACTGGCATGTCTGAATGCTAAGCCATTGCTGGCCACACACTGTTGGCAAGGCCCCTAAAAGTGCTGAAATCCTACAGTAGCCTTCAGCCATTAACATGCCCAGTGTCATCCAGCCCTCTGAAATGTCACGTTATCTGTTAACGCTTGCTAGTAACCCGGTATTTTTAAAAGTGGACACCCATCCTCAAGCCTGGAGCTGTTCTGCTCCTGGGATGCAGCAGGGTTGTGAGCGCTCAGAGGAGCACGTCTCCTATTTCTTCAGGCTGTAGCTGCCCCACACTCTGCTGCTATGAACATAAAATGTTACTGATGTGCTTTATTCTCTCTGACGATGCTCGTTTAGGAGATGCAGCATGGACAGAGCACTGTACTGGGAGATGTGGGCCCTATTCCCAGCTCTGCCACTGGCCTGCTGGGTGATCTAGGGCAAGTCACATCCCCCCTCTGTGCCTCAGTTTCCCCTCCCTTTGTTTAGACTGTCAGCTCTTCGGGGCAGGGACAGTCTCTGGCTGTGTGTGTACAGTGCCCAGCACAATGGGGCCCTGAGTTTGGCTGGGGCCTCATGCTCTAGCCTGATGATGACATTCCATTGTTAACAGCCCTTCGTTGTCACATGCTGGCTTAAACTTCGTTCCAAGCTCATTGAGGGTAAAATGGCTGTTTAGCATGTCCCCGTATAGCAGTTCCTCTAGAGACTGCTCTTCTTAGCTGTCCTCCCATCTCCGCTCCTATTGCAAAACCCCCTGCATCAATCGCCCCAAACATTGCAGAATTGTTACTATAAACCATTGTGTATTGGACCATTACACTAGTATTACCAAATAGCATCTCCAAATGTCCTGCTCTGCTCTGCCCTATTGCCAGAGATCGTCTCCATCAACCAACCAGTTCTCATCAGGTGGCTTGAGACAGGCCTCTCTTGTATTTACGTCTACCATGCTATCCAGATGTGTATGATGGCAAATCCCCGGCTTCTAATGGCTCCATTTAGTCCCAGGATCTCAAAGCACTTTGCTCATTCTTCACAACCTCTCCAGGATGAGGCTGGTTAGTGTCATTGGCCACAGATTACAGAAAGGGAAATTGAGGCACAAAGAGGTTAAGGGATTTGCACAAAGTGACCCAGGACGTTTGTAGCCAGGCCTGGTACAGAAGCCTGATCATCTGCCGCTCGGCCCTGTGCTGGTTATCCTTCCTCCTGCGAAACAGTATGAGCTCTAAGCTGGAGATGTGTAGGTTAGCTGCTGAAACACGGGGCAGGTGTTGGTATCTGCAAAAGTCCCAGTGACAGGCATGGGAGTGAAGGAGATGGGCGGAACCGCCGGAGTCCAGAAGTTGGGGTACGTGGAGATCCAGGGCTCTGACTCCGACTCCGTTCCGCATTCGCCATGGCAGCAGCTCACCTGCAAAATCCTCTTGCTGGGTTTTTTAATCACTTTTTATAGGGTGCATTGATTCTAAAAAGCCTGTCTTAAACATGGAAGGGCATTGTCTCGTTTCTGCTGGCTGAACAGGTCCAGTTAAAGTGGAGCGAGCGTGAAATGTGTCCTGCTGCCAGCCCACCAATGGGAGGTGGGAGAACAGTGCTCATTTCTGTTCAGACGGAGGGGTTTGAGAGGTTGGGCACAGAGCTGGAGCCAACACAAACAGGGGCCTGTTTTTGGTTTGCCATCTGACCCCTGCCAGCTCAGAGCACCCTGTCTGCAATCTCAGCCTAAATTAAACCTACATGCCATTAGCAAGATTGTTTCTTGTCCCCACGATTAAAGCTTTTCCATGTATGTAGCCGGGGATTTATGATGTACCTTTAAATGTCTGCAATTGTGGCAACGTGATAGTGCTGAGGCTCCTTAAAGCATGGAGCGTGCATGGCCCTTACACCCTGGGCCCTATGGACCCAGCAGTACAATCAAAGGGGAAATGCCCGGTCCGTGACAAACTCCCTGCACTGTGCTGTTTTGGTTGCTGTCCTTTAGCAGAACAAAGATCTCAGTGTGCATTTTGTTTCCTTCGTCCTGTTAAATTCTTGGCTACGCTAGTCTTCAGTCCACTTCTTTTGTGTAGCCGATTCACTTGGTAGAAATAGCTTTGGAAACAAAGCAGCATTAAGTAGCTGGGAAGAAACACTGCTGTCCAATTTGCACTCTGATCACTTTCTTTTGAATCTGAAAGGAGACAAAGACTTCGTGTTCCAGGGCCCGTCAACTCTTTCTTTGAAAAATAGCTGCTTTCCCTCTGCAGTTTAAAAAGCGAGGGGTCGTTTTATAAGAGGGCACTCTGAAATCTGAAATTAATTACTGCTAATTAGTCTAATGCTGCCTTCGATCAACAATTTGCTGGGAGGGCCAAGAAAGAGCAGTGCGCCTCCTGATTGCAAATGTGAAAATGCGTAAGTTGTTGCTGTCACTTTCAGTGCGGTGTCATCAGCTAGATAGTGTCTCGGATTGGAAACTTAGAACCCCATCCACACCCAGACTCAGTGTACCCTGATATGTCCCTCCTGGGCCATCCAGTGCATCACATCTCCTAGTCTGGGGGTGGAGCTGTCTTTTTGTGTGTCTCATACAGTACTGATCATATCAACCATGCTTAACTAAGAAGAGTAACATAATGTATTGTTTATCTGTATTGCAGTAGTGGCTAGAGGCCCCAATCATGGATCCGCGGCCTGCTGTACAAAAACATAATGAAAAGATAGCCTCACCCCAAAGAGCTTATTATCTAAAAATGAAAGCGTCCCCTCTGCTTGGACTCAGGTGCCCTGTCCTGGAAGTTTAAAAAGTGGCTTAGTTGAAATAAATGAGTGATTTTTATTTATTTATATATTTTAAGAAACCCAGCCCAAGAACGCTCGGAGCTGCTGGAGTCTCCTGGGAACATCACTAATGAGCCTGAGTCTGTTAGCATACTTCTGTGTCTCGTACTGTGCTCCCCAGCCATCCCCACTGTATGCTAGCTGCCGCTCCCATGGGAAATGACACAGACTCCAAATAAAAGCTCTGGAGAGTTGAATGATCTCCAGCTCATTAATGTAGAAGTAACTCATAATTTCATAATTTCAGCTGCGTCCTGCCCTTGTTTGTTTGTCTGCAGGGTGATGTCCCCTTCTGCCAGGAGTTCTCTGGGTGGGTGTGGTGTGTTCATGTCAGGGCAGGTCTGTCCACTGGGGTGAACACTTCACACGTCAAGCCAGACGTTCAGGGTGTGAAATAAACAGCCCAGAGAGATTCTGGAAATTCTGTTTTCATTCCAGGACACGTAAGAGGCAATTTTGGTTCAAGTAAGAGCCTCACACCCTGCAAGTCACCTAGCTTAAATTTTTGCAACTTACTTGTTAAGCCTCAGACTTTATTTTGTCCGTTAGATCTATGATCCTTTGCACCAAGAAACACCCCAGCCATCCCGCCCCTCTGAATGCAAAACTCTCCTTTAATTTCAAAGACAGTAGAAGATGCCAGGCTTTGAGCCCCTGCACAGAGATGCAGGGCTGTTTTGCAGACTTGCCCTGGCAACCAGACCTGATGAGTCTCATTAGCTTCCACTTGGGAGTGTAAAAAGAAAATGCCCAGTTTTCAAAACTGTTCACTAATCTTGGGAGCCTCCGTTTCCAAAGTTTCAGCTTGAGGCCTCGAGGGCCTGATTTCCAGAGTTGCTGAGCACTGGTCTGCAGATCCATTGGTTAGTCCCACTTGCCAAGGGGACCAGTGGCTGCTGCATCCTCAGAGAGCCTGATGGGCTCCCAGAATACACTGCTCCTGGCTCAGCTACTCTTCTTGATTGCGGGGGGGGGAGGAGGATTGCAGAGACGTGTTGAGGGCGAGCACGGGATCAGAGCGGAAGGCTGTTCTGCAGCCCTGAGAAGGCTATGCTTCATCCAAGCTTTTAGCTGAATGGTTCCCACTGAAGTAGCTGGGAAGCTGTATCAGATACACTAACCTCTGTGTGATCCAGCCACCCCTGGAGAGGGGCAGAGAGCCATGCTCTACACTAGAACTGCCAAACACACTCTTTGATTTGTGTCAAACCCACGAATAATGTGTTTTCCCCTCCCCCGACATCAGTAGCAGACTGGAAATAGGGGGTGGGGAGAGGGATGGGGGTTAAAAACAAATTTTCACAAAAATCTGTGAATAAAGGAATTTTTCATTTAAAGAAACCTGTGGAATGAGAGGGTTGGGGTTTTTTTGGTTTGGTTGGTTTGGTTGGGGTTTTTTTTCAAAATCAAACAAAAAACCTCGTTTGACCAGCTGCTGTTAGCAGCACTAGCTGGGCTGCACGAGTAATGTGAAATGAGGACAAATGAAGTCGTGTAGGCGAGATTGATGACGCTGGTAGAGAAGGTAGGCAATTTCCAATCCCAAAATGTTCAGTGGTTGACAGCTCTGGTGAGCAGGGGCTTTGCAAAAGCTTATAGACTTGTGTTAATTTCATCTCCGTCCAAAATTGGTAGAACAACAATGGGCCTGGCCTGGCCTATTCTTAGAGTTCAGTGGGAGTTACAGGCACTGAGTATCCGTGAAGACTGGGCATGTTTAAGGCTCACTAAATGGAAGAAGATGAATTTGAATGCGGGGAGGGGGAGAGTTTCAAAAGTAAAAGAAATAAAAGTTCCGTCCAGCACATTTGGTGTCTAGTCGTCTGCCTTGACGCATGGTTGAGGTGGTTCCACTGGATTCAACAGGTCTAGATTCATGCCGCGTATTTTCAGTAAGAAACGGGGGCAGTTTTATATCGTCTCTCCCACGCACGTTTGTGTGTTGATGTGGAATATATTTGATCAAATATAGCTCTTGGGAAATCCGTTTTTCTATGTAAGTGGCACTTCTTGCAGCTGATAACTGCAGTGCTGCGACTAGTCTGGAACACATTCCAGTTTGATGCGTATGTGGTACAATGAAAGGTGGCTTATTACTTAAAGAGCCACTCCCCTAGATCCAACCTGCAGCATTCAGAAGAATGTAATGGTAGGATTAATCCTGGTTTGCGTTCGTTCCCATCACCCTTAGGCTACAGGTGAGAATAAAAGAGATGCTTATCTTCAAATGGAACATTTTAATTAGAAACAAACCCTGCTGTATTGTAAATAGTAAACTTCCGATTTGACAATAGGAGAAGAGTCTGAAAAGTGCAGATCATTCGCGGATCTACTTTTTGCTGGGGACAATACAGGTCAACAGGTACTGTGTGTTGGTACCACACCCACATATCATTAACCGGAACCACCTGGCTTCCATCAGGCAACAAGGAGACCTGACCCTCTCCTAACAGATAGGTGGGTTTAATATGACTGGAGTGGCAAGGGGCAGTGGGGGGGAGCTGGAACAGGAGCGGAGAGTTCTCCCCCCTCCCTCATCGGACATTTGAGCTAATTGTGGAATAATCATTCACTGAATTCCTGGGGGACTGCTCAGAGCAGTAGTAGTGGCCTACGGAAACCCCTCCAGAGAGAGCTCGCTGGTTCAAACCCAGCCCAACTCAGTGCTGGAAAGTTATTGCTGTCTGATAGATATTTGGTGACTTATGTGGAATGAATTGGAGTCTCAGGTCCATTCTGCATGGAGAGGGGTTCACACTCTCATGTCCCTCACACTGACGGAAGCCATTATTGGCCATATGAGCAGAGAAGCCCAGGGCCAAATAGGTCCGGCGATCACCCCCCACTCCAAGGTGATCTGTCCTCCTCTGGTTGAGCCACAGTGATTGCTGGTTCCCCATGCTCTGCCTGCTCGGTGGGTGGACGGAGGGAAGTCAGTCCCAGGACCTGCCAACTCGGCACCCCTCCCATGGAGAGGAGAGAAGCTTAAGCTAAGTTCTGGAGCCTGCCCATTGGAAGCAAGCCTAGGGATCCTGCCTAGCTCGAGGGCAGAGGGCCAATGGAAAATGCAGACCAGGGTCGGCCTCACTGTAGAGATTCATTGCACTGGCAAGAAATACCCAGGAGACTGGGGGAGAATGCCAGAGGCACCTGTTGAAGCGAGGTGCCAACTCCCATTGGCTTTCCATGGGAGTTGGGAACATCACTGCCCTCTGTACCTCTGAAAGCCTCACTCTGAACCACTCTCTGGACATGACATGGCAACGTAGTCCCAGACTGCTCAAAGAATGGCCTGAGGCAAGCGCCTGACTCCCTGCTCTTATCCCCACCTGCTGAGTCAGATCTTGACTCCCAGGTTTCCCACCCCCTTTTTTTATATAGTCCATCTCTCCTCAGGCAAAATTTGCACTGATTTTGAAGGGGTTGGAGCCAGAGGCCAACTAATTACAAATATGCGGGTGTCCGTCTTAGACATAGGCTGGAGCTGTCGATTTCGGATCCAGCTCTGAGCATCCCTATGCTAGAGCAGAGTTGGAGTCCAGGCGATTGGTTCGAGGCAGCCCCTAGTTGGAAGGGCCTGATCCTCTGTTGCCCTGCAGCTTGGGTGGGCAGCTGCCCCAGTGCAAAGCATCCCCATTCTGTGTTTGCACTGCTGCAAATGGTGCAGGGGCATGGCACGTGTGTGGTAGGGTGGAGACGGCGGTGTCGTTAACCGCGCACTCCAAGTACCTTTAATGGAAAAGCGGGAAAGGAAGAGACCAAGCCAGGCTGGTGTTTTCAGAGCCTTGGCTGGACTGACTCAGCCAGCCAGGAATGAATTTTTCAACCGAAGTAGATGATTAAATCAGGGGTCAGACTAGATGAGCACCGTCTGGCCTCGTAATCTATGGATCATATCGGGGAGGTATGGAAATAACCACTGCCTACATCATGTTAAGGCTATGTTGGGCCCAATCCTGCAAGGCGCTGAGCAGCTCTTGAGGCCACTCTGCAGGATCAGGCCCTTTGTTTACCTGGTTCCCAAGCAGTTATTAAAATGCAAAATCCTTCTTATCCACAACTCTGAGCGCTTGAGCCTGCAAACCCTTACTTGCAAGAGTAGCGCTTACTCCTGCAGGTAGGCCAGTTTAGTTCAGTGGGGCTTGCACCAGTGTACTACTCCTGTGAGTAAGGGTTTGCACAAGCCCCAGAAAGCTGGGACTGAAGTCTCCATTGTTCTCAGCATATGAAGACAAATTGGTTATTTCTTCTTCAGCAAGCGGTTTTGGTTCCCACTCTGTGAATTATTGCTAGGGATCTCTCCACACATCCCTGCCCTCCTCCTCGCATTGTTTCCAGGAATGCGGCGAGGCTCCAGTCCATGAAAGGGGAGCGGGAGGGTTCAGAAAAACGTAGTGCGCCGTTTCAAAACTTCAGTGGAATTAATTAAATCCAAACTTCAACAGTGTGTCAAAAGCTGAACTCTGCTCGAGACCCACTTCAGACATCTTTGCAGAAACAAAAAACCAACCCAACCCCCCTATGCGTGGTATTTCAAGAAAGTTCATCTGAACCGAACATAGGGATGGAGTGTTGAAATGTTTGTACCTGAGCCTGGGAGAAGCGGATGGAGTTTGCAGGATAGCCTGAAGAAAGCGTTTTAATCTGGTTAGGTGTCTAATAATCCTTCTGTTGAGCAAGCCCTGCAGAATGGAAAGAGATTCAGGAAATAGTGTACTGAAAAGCACAGCCAAGACCATATTAAATAGAGGCATATCAGCTGGTGTTCGAAGACGCTGTTCATTTGAGAAGTATAAAGAAAAGGAAACAACGGCTAATTTAAGGCAACTGGGTTACAGCATAGGGAATATTTAGAAGGCTGATTGTGTTGCAGATACAACAGTTTAGCGAAAAGAGCATTTCTGGAAGTCAGTTGACTGGTTCTGTTTCCATCTTTGTCACAGACACACTATGTGAAGTCACGGATGGGGTGGCTTCTGTGTCTCAGTTTCCCCTTCTGTAAAATGAGGATAATATCACTTAGCCACCTGGGGAAAGTGCTATAAGATATTTTTAAAAGCACAAATGCCACATTCTCTTGTCCGTTACATCCAGGCAATGCGGCTGACTTTAATAGGGTTATGCAGCTGTCAATGAGGGCAGAATTATTTTTTTAAGGCAGGATGTTGTCCCTTCCAATCAGCGCAGCCGTGGGCTGCAAACACAAACTTCCATTTAGCTGTTGCCAATCCTTTTGTGCAGTGGAATTGCACTGATAAACCAGTGCCCCTGCTTTACCCCCTTTTATGATAACAAGCTGGGTTAGAGGTGCAGGTAAAGAGATGAAAGAGGCACGCTGAGCTGATGGAAGATGTTTTCTATGGCCTGCCCAGTGTGTGAAGACAAGTGTTCACTTCCCTCCTAGGTTCATTCTGCCTTATTTCTCCAAGGCCAAATCTCCCACCTCTAAGCTGTTGGCATGTGTTTGGTTTTTTTTGGTTTTTTTTTTCCCCCCCAGCCTATTACTTTTGCAGACATGTGGTCAATGAAGCTCCTTATGCAGCTTTGGCTCTGAGTGAATGTATTGACGTATAGTATGTTGATCAGGCGGATACAGAAAGAGACCAAAATGTGCTTTTTGCACTGAAATGCACATGCTCTGTGATTTATTAAGTCTCCGTTACACAGGACAGAAAGTTCAAAAGGGGCAGCTTAGCCAGAGGTGCTCCAAGAACACAGCGACACAGAACAAAAATGGTTTACGGACAGGCAAACACAGTAGAAGGAAAGTCATGTTCCTTGATTTCCTGCTGTACTTTGGCAGCTGGGTTATCTCTGTTCCAGTCTGAAGTTAATTATCAGCATTTAGGTCTTGATTCAGCACATGTCAACTTTAAGTATGTGGCTAGTCCCACTGAAATCAACGCAACTACTCACATAATCAGACACATGCTTTAAGTACCTCGCTGAATCAGGGCCTGGGAGTGTGGGGGTTATACCTCTTTCTGACTCAACGGTATGAGTCCTTGTTGGAGACAAGATCTGAGTCAAACCATTGATCTATCCAGTACAACAAGGTCTGTACATCTAAAGTCTTTACCATCAGTTTCAAGGCCAGAAGAGACCGCTGTGCTCATTTAGGCTGACCGCTTTTCTGACACAGGCCACAGAACTTCCCTGAAATAATTCCTGTGTGAACTAGAGCATATTTTTTTAAAAGAACCTCCAGTCTTGATTTAAAAACTATGATGAGGGGGTCCTGCCCCCAGGCAAAACATCTGGACACCACACAATATGTTGACTTGTATCGTGTGTCATCAGCTATTGTACATGGAGAATACCGGTTGGTGGCTGAGTTTCTAAGCTGTAGGTGAACGTCACTCAAGTGATGAAGAACAGAATCGCTATTAAAACCTACAATTGAGGGACCTGACTTAAGGCCCAGTTCAATTGCCACTGAAGGGTGATAGGAGTCTTTTCACTGACATCAGTGGGAGCTAGATTGGTTCAGTATGCGGTGGACGTGGGACAAGGGGATTAATTTCGAAGACCTAGTAAGCATGGCCTCCCAGCCAGGTCGTACCTGTTCTAAGAGGCTTTCTCAGCCACTCACAGCTATGCAGCGTTTGGTGAAGCTAGCATTGAAATGCCAGCCAGTTGATAACACAGGGAAGCGTGGACTGGCTGAGTCTGCCAGGTGTTCCCACCCACCATTCCCCAGCTGCTCTGAACATTGGAAACACATTGGGTGTTATGGGTCAGTGGAAGTTCAGGGGCGGAATCCACATGAGGGCAAAGCAAGCACTTCCCCTTGTGAAATAGTTACTGACAGGCCGTTTGATACTCCAAGCCCTTGGTAGGTAATTGGCATATCAAATCCATTTCCTCCTGCTTCCTTCTGTGTTGCATCAACAGCATTGATACCGCATGGCAGTAGCACGGCCTGAGACAGCGGGATGGAACTACTTAGATGCTTAGAAACAGTGTCTTAGAAGAACTTGCCTGCTTCCAGCTCTTTCCTCCCCTGATCAAACCTGCCCAAGCATTTGCTTAATTGCTTCGCAGCAGCTGGTGCCTGGAGAAGGGGCTGAGCTGGAACAGCGGAGATGCTCTAGGCTGGCCTGGCAGTGCATTAACAGGACAATGTGGAGCTCTGAGACTGGAAGGCCACAGGGGCTGTCACTGTGCATTGAGATGCACTGTCTGTGCAGGTGCCCATGGGTGGAAGAGTACAGGACACGGCAGCACTGTGCTGCATTAGCAGACTTGAGTGGACATGCCACCACTGGCATGCTCTGGATCCGGTTTGCAGTGCATTGGTTGAGAGGTGTTCGGGGCTGTTTCACATGACTAGCCGAGCTGCACTGGGCAAGTCGTTGGAGAGCCAGTACAGCGCTTAGATGCACTTCATGTGACCCTAGCCAGTGCTGTGTGAGGTCCTTTACTTTTTAGTGCCCCCTACCCTATACTCCTCCCTTTCCCCTTTGCTCTCTTCCTGTTCTCCACTTTCTGTCCTCCATGTTTACTGCACTTCATCTGCCTCCTCTCATCTTTCCCAACCCTCTCACCTTCTGTCTAGTACCTGTGCTTTGATAGGTGTGGTGTACTGAGGACTGTGCTGAAACCACAAGTTACCACTTTAAGTGGGGTTGGGGATGGGGGGTCCTGGCCTGCTGTCCAGCTAGGGGAAATCTATAGGGAAGCATGTGATCAGAGATGGTCTGGAAAGAAGCTGCCTAGAACAAAGAGGGGTGAGTTGTGCCTCTCTGCCTTAGGAAGCAGCCTGCTTCGTCACTCTGTTTTGGGGTTCTTGTGTGTTGTCATTCTAAATTCCAAGATATACAGTAATTACATTCTTAGGCGCTGACTCCGTGGGTTCTCCGGGGCTGGAGCACCCACGGGGGCAGGGAAATGGTGGGTGCTGAGCACCCACTGGCAGCCCCCCTACCAGAACCTCCCCTTCACCCCAGTACCTCCTGCCCGCCAGCAGGCCCCGCAGATCAGCGCCTCCCCCCACTCCCCAGCACCTACTGCGGAGCAGCTGTTTCGGGGGGGATAGAGGGGGAAGGATGCAGCATGCTCGGGGGAGGGATCGGAACTGGGCAGGGAAAGGGTGGGGGCGGGAAGAAGCAGAGTGGGGTGGGACCTTGGGGGGGAAAGGTGGGGTGGGGATGGGGTCTGGGTGGAGCCGGGGGGGGGTACCCCCTGGCGGATTAAAAACTCGGCACCTGTGATTACATTGCAACCTTCCAGCAGGCATACTCTATGTTCTTATCTAACTTCTCTGTATGTATGCTGTGACAATAGCAAGAGAAGCAGCCCTGGGGAAGAGGCTCCCCTTTCACTCTGTTAGCCTGTTGGAATCCCCACCTCTGTAGTGTGGCATGAGTCCTGGGCTCCCCTTAGCTCTTTCCATGTGGCTGTCTGTACCTCTGGGCTCTCTTATATTCTTGCTTTCTTTGCCTCCTCCCGTTAGCTGACCCCTGTGTTTACCTACCCAAGATCCCCAGCACTCTTTGATGCTCCACACCCTTTTCCTTGAGTTTTTAATTTGTTTCCAATCTAAACATGAAGGGCTCTTCTCCAGCTCTTGCTTTTAAAAAAAAACAACAAAAACAAAAGCACAGTAGCCGTGTTTTCCTGTTCAGCTGTTTGCTGGGATATTTTCACATGTGGCATACATACCCAGACAATTAATCTTGTGCACCCACGGGGTGTAATTGGAAAACAATGCATGACTGATAGAGCTGTCTCTTCATTCTCCATTGTGTTGTTTCTTTGTAGGAACTCCTTTTCTTGCTGTGCCGGGGCCAATTTCCCCCAGGCTCGATCTGATTGGATACAATGAAAGTAGACAATATACATTTTTAAAAAAAAACCCTATATTAGGATCTTCTATTTTCCTACTGTTTCTCTTCAGAGAGGGGGAGGTAGCCAAAGTCAACAGTAATTCACATAAACATGAAAGCAAGATGAGAGAGAAGCAGCTTGGCTCCCATCTCCTTTGCTGCAGTCCAATGCCTGCTGCTTGGGGGCCCAGATCTCACCCGGTTTATGATGCTTGTCCTCCTGTGAAATGAGTAGGTGGTCTGAGCCCAGCTCTGAGGGAGCGTCCTGACACAATTGGCACCCTTGTTAGCAGTCTCCGCAGCAGAGAGACCATCGCGTGAGAGGCTGAGCTATCCTCTCACCCCCAGAGGTGGTCTGTCCCACCAAGCGCTGAGGCCCGTGGGCAGGGCAGCGTGGGAAACTTGTGTAACTGACCCTGCTGGGGCTGAAGGGGGGGGATCTGAATTCTGACCCTTCGGCGCTAAAAGCCGCTGCTGCTTGTGCCATAGAGCTGAGCCCTGTATGGGGAAGCAGTAGCAGACTCGCAAACCTCTTATGTGGACCGGTCATGGGGGCAACGCCCCTCAGCCTCGCTATGTGAGGATCACACCCCACCAGTAGCGTAAGCATCTCCGCTGTGGCCAAGCAGAGGAGCCAGGCCCTAGGGCTGCCAGTCCAGCAGCTTTCACAGCCCCTCCACGCAAACTGGCACAAGGCTAGTCCGACAGCATCTTCTTTTCTAGTCCATCTAACCCCTTCACAGTCTGACAATTATCTGTGCACCTAGCGTCCCTATCTCTCCCTCCCTACTCCAAGCAATTGATTGAACTATGTTCACTTCCTAAAGGGCTCCCAGCAAATCTATCCATCTGCCCAAGCTCAAAGTTTATAAGGATGAGACGCAAAGGTCCGTGTTGACAGAAATCCTTGCGTAGCTTAACAGGATGCTGTTTCTTCTTTAATCGTGAACCTACTGTGAAAGCAAATTGAAATTCACCACCGTGTTCCTGGCACTACCGGTGTGTTACCCGCATACAAAAAAAGATTTACCCCACTGGGTGGCTGGGGAGGGGGGGCACCACAAAAATGTTCATCGCCCATCAGATGTCGCTAAGTAACGCTAGCTTGCTCTCAGGCTGTGTTCACCCAGCGCGAGTTGTACTGGTGTTGGGGCTCTTTGAAACCTCAGAAGCAACTTTATTTGCATCTGTTGTCTGACCTCCGAACTAACCTAGAGCTCTCTGGCAGGAGAACTGGACTGAGACCTGCTGCATGCACACGCACTCACCCAGTGTTCACTCCTTGCCTGGAGGGGATTTGAACCACCGTAGCGGTGAAAGACTCTGTAGCCTGTTCCCCTCCCCCGCGCCAAGCAATTCTAGAAGGGCATGTCTAGGAAACCTCAGATAAGAGCCCCATTGCCCCAGACTCCGTGCAAATACCACAAGTGACAATCCTTGCCACAGAGAAAAGGTGCAGTGTGTTTGGGGGGGAGGATTTATTTTTTATGGCTAACTCTTGAAGTTGCAGTCATAAAATAGCCATTAGTCATCCAGGGTCAATTGTGATACTCTTCTCATGCTGAGTAGCACTTTACTGTCCCCGTGATCACCCTGAAATCATCGGGACGAATGGCAGAATAATGTGCAAATCCCTCACTATCTGCCCCTTAACGAAGGCACCTGTATAAGCTGATCCTTCTCTCTTCCAAAAGTATCAGAGTGGTAGCCATGTTAGTCTGTATCAGCAAAAACAATGAAGAGTACTTGTGGCACCTTATGCCCAAATAAATTTGTTAGTCTCTAAGTTGCCACAAGTACTCCTCGTTGTTTTTTCTTCCAAAAGTAGTGCTTTTCCGGTGTCCCTGTCTTGACAGCTGTTCACTCCATGGCTCATCCTAAGCAGCCGTCTGTCCCTGTCTGGCATTCAAAAAGTCAAAATCCAGCCTCCCAAAGTTTGAAACTGGATAATAGTTTAAAAAAATATATATATAGGCAAAAATGATCACTGGATCCAGATACAGCATATAGTCTAGTGGTTAGAGATGAGTGGACTGGGTTGTTGTCTGGAGATATGTCCTCCATGCCCTCTACATCTGTGGTGTCTACACAGTTAAAGATAGATACTGACCTAGTCAAACTGAATAGCAGTGGTTGTCGCTGCCAGGAATTAACAGGACAGTGTATGAGCTTGATTGATAGGCTCTTCCACTGTTGCTCCATGTGCATCCTGCTGCAGGCAGAGTGCGGGCCAGCAGCTCATTTGAGGGGAGACAGTCAGATCAGAGGTTTCAGGGCTGGCTGTTTTCCTCATACCCATCCTTCATTTTTGCAGCCACCGCCTCCATGTACAGATCTGCTCTCTCAGCAAATCGGCCTATGCGCCAGGACCGCAGCAGGGCTGCTAGCAATCATAGGATATCAGGGTTGGAAGGGACCTCAGGAGGTCATCTAGTCCAACCCCCTGCTCAAAGCAGGACCAATCCCCAGTTTTTGCCCCAGATCCCTAAATGGCCCCCTCAAGGACTGAACTCACAACCCTGGGTTTAGCAGACCAATGCTCAAACCACTGAGCAGCACCAACGTTCACGCAGGAGCTGTCTGCCTGCAAATTGCTCTCTAAAATGACCTTTCCACCGAGGTGTGATCCTTTTAGAAGAGTTTCAGTACCAGGCTGTTGTTAGCCAGCTCTGCTCTTCAGCCTCTGTTGCTTTGTGTCTTCAGGTGGTTATTAATATAGAGAGACAGGCCCAGATCAAAACTCTCTGAACTGTGGAGAAAGATTGGTGGCTTAGGCTTATTTATCTCTTCTAAAACACAGTGCACCCTGCCACAGCAGGAGGGAAAGCAATCATGATTCAGGGGAAATTAAGGCTTTGATGCTGCAGATCAGGAAGGTTTTAAATTCTTCCTTCAAGTACAGTTGATTAAATTCCATCTACTGAAAATTCTCCTTGCAGTTTCAATTGTATATAGGATTCCTTTCTTCCTGTCCTAGTCAGATGCACCAGGTTTGTCATGTGCCGTAAAACAGGTGCTACATTCCACTCCGGAAGTGGCTGCATTTCCGTGGTGGGTGACGTGATTTCTTGGCATGTGCACACATTAGGGATAACGTTACTAAATCGTTATTAAATCGGGCTAAATCGGGCAAGGATCTTCGTTCCTTCTGGATGGAATGCAATATAAAGTCTCTTGAACAATCATTTATAAGCTGTGCATTGCATCCTTGTTTTTTCTTCCTTTATGTAAATGTTATGTTTTGATTTCTTGAACAGGGGTGTTAGGTAATGTCTGTACTGCGCTCTGGATAGGGAATGCACCATATAAATGCTATTTAGTATTAAAAGGCCAAACCCTCAACAGGCATAATGCTCGGTAAAGTCCATGAGAGATTTGCCCGTGTAAGGACTCCTTTAAAACTTGCCCCTCGGTATTAGCCCATGTGGTAGAAAAGCACCAGGGAACAAAGCACAGTAGGGTGACAGGCCAAAGTTCACCGAGCCACTTGCAGGAAACCTCTGAATGCTGGTGTGCAAAGCAGCGGGGGGCTTGAGAAAGCAGGAACTCAGAAATCTGCCCCTGCAAGCCTCTATTTCCAGGGCAAGGCAGTTAAGCACCAGAGATCTCTCACTACATGTAAAGCCACAGTGCCGGTTAAGAACTGCAGGTGGCAAGCTGCTTGGTATGGATGGTTTAGCAGCAGATGATGTCTTGACAAGTTATATCTTTTTATCTATTAAAACACCATCCCTGGTCAGATTTGTGCCATATTCTAACTGGGGACTCAACAAGAGCCTGTAAACCAGGGCCGGCTCTCCCGCGGATTAACAGGACTGACCGTTACGTGTGATCAGATGATTCAGACTCGATTGATCTGGGTGTGCAGGTGAGGGAGATGATGATTCCTGAGCCAGGCTGGGCCGCGAGGAGCAGGGGATCTGAGTGAGCATGTAGCACTGAACAGAACGGGGAGCTGAGAGCCTGAGCGCCCATCTCTACAATGCTGCTCCGTGGCGTGAGCATTTCTGTTTGATCAATGGCCATGGAACTGAAGCCAGCCCTTCTAACACTTCAAAACAGTAGAGCTTTATTTGAATTCAAAGAAAAGAAAGGTCCCTTTGGCATTCTGCAGGAGAAGAGATTGTGTTTCTAGCTGCCAGGAGTGCATACTTTCTAATTCAAGAAAGAGCAGCAAGACAGACCCCATAGACTGTTGTCGGCTCAAGACCAACAAAAATCCTGGCGTTGCACATGGAGAGACTGAGAAGCTGAATAAATTAAAACAGAGGCTGCTTTATTATTAGTCCGAAACTGGGCCACACATAAGACTGGCCAGGGCTGGGGGAGCGGAGTGGGCACCATATCTCAGAGAGGAGGTTGTTTCATTTCTAATCAAGTTCTCTTATTTGCCCTGGACCAGATTCCCCCTCTGCCATGGAGGGGCAGCAACAGGGCAGAAAAGTGGAAGGAAGAGTGGGGACTTGGGAGAGTTGGCTTCAGTTCCCAGCTGTGCCACAGACTCCACCTCTCGCTCTCTGCCTCAGTTTCTCCAGCTTTAAAACAGGGCTGATGCCCTGGCAGGCAGGCAGAGCGGCTGTGTTCATTCCCATTTTTAAAACGCCTCCTGAGGAAGGCACAACACAGGTGCAGAGCTGTTAGAAACAAGGACAACGAGCCTGAAGCTCATGGCTGGCGGGAGCAGAGCCTTTGTGACGCTGGTCTGTCTCTCTCTCCCCCCCACCCCACATGGTCCATCTCCAGTGGCTTTGAAGGAGCTGTTGTGCCTTAGGAAGACAAAGCATGGGAACGCACCGCATCCCATGCTGTGCCTACGCCCGGCTCACTGATGAGGAGCCAGGTAGGTTTGTGTGAGTCTTGTTTGTGCTACTTGCTTCTGCCATAGCACAGCCATAGATCCTTTCTGCAGAGCAATCCTCTTGGGAAATCGCCGCTCTCCCACACAATGGCTGCCTCCAGCCCCAGCCCTTCAGCCCCCATACATGAATTGTTTCCTCTGCAGACCCTGGAAAGGCAGCGCCTTTACCCTGCGTCTGGTGCTGCCATAAGCCCAGCTATGCTGAGTGGTCTTGTATCTGTTTCTCTCCCCTCTGCGCCATTCCATGCCTGCTATGTTTCCTACCACCAAACGCACAGGACCTTTTGCTTTCCAGCCCTGATCCTCCTCCTTCTTTCAAAGCTCCTCCCGCCAAACTGCTGGAAACCTCTTTAACTGTTTTATCCAATTTTCCCTCTGGGTCCCTGGTGAGTCAATTAATTGAATGCAGAATCTCTACCTCCTGGATCCTGCTTAAAAGTGCTTGCCTAATGCTCAAGTTGTCCTAAGGAGAGAGTATGAAATGTGCAAGTCCTTGTTCTCTTACACTGCTGATAGTTTACTTTGGTCAGGCTCTCTTGGGTACTGGGACCCAGAGCCCCATTTATTTCAATGGGGGCCTAAATACCTTTTGAGGATTTAGACTTGAGACTCCTCAACTCCATTCTAAATGAAACCATCCCAATCTTTTCATTCCCTTTGCACTGTTACATTTTTAGTCAAAGGAGCCCAGTGCTGAGGGGACTGTGGGGTCAAGGCTGGGGAGCTCTGTGGGGAAGCAGAGCTCTGCCGGGAGGTAAGGAAGACCAGGAGAAGTGATGGATGGGGCCTTATTGCCATAAAGTTCTGCACAGCTTCCCAAATGATGGGGACCCATTTTCCCCCTCCTCCGCCCCTCCCCCCTCTCCCACCCCGTGCCAGCCTGCCTCACTCAGCACACTGCCCGTGTGACCTAGGTGGCAGGAAGGAAACCGAGCAGGGCCAAGGTTGCGAGCCCTAATTTGGCTGCTCTGGATTCGGAAGGGGTCGCTCCTGTTTTTCCTGGGTTTTTCACAGCATGACTCCCTGCAACCTGGGATAGGAGCCAGCCCTTTCCAAGGCAAGTCGCCAACAATGGCCAAACAGCTCCCCTCCCTTCAACCTGTCTCCAGCCCTCAGAATAAAGAGGAAGACAGACACCTAATATCCGGGGCAGATGGTTCCCTGCCAGCTTCTCTGAGGCCTGCTGGGAAGAGGAACAAGGCATGAGAACAGATACCAAGGCTAAGAAAAATGGAATCCCCTATCCCCCCCCGCCCCCCGAAGTGCCAAGCAGAGCACCCTGACAACTAAGGGCCAGAGCTTGGGTGGGGATGAGCACCTGCCCTTCCTATTGGCTTCAGTGGGAGTTACAAGTCCTCAGCATCTTTCAGGATCAGGCCCCACGCAGCCCAGTTATAACCCTGGCTATTAATACCCATGTTTACACAGGTCAAACAACATGATCCTTCTGGCCTTGGAGTCTCTGAATTGACAACTCCCGGCGTAGCACCTCCTAGTCGGAAGGGGGCCCTTCCTCCGCCAGTGCAGTGCAGTGCAGCCCCCTCTGATGTGAAATGAGACCACTGCAGCTCTGAAGAAGAACATTTCACCCACTTGAAACTTCCAGGACAATTTAAATCAGCAGCCTTAGCTCTCCACAGCACTGGAATCGACGCCCCCGGTCTTATTTACAAACATCCCGGGAGCTGTAATGGCACTATATGGTCCGGACCGTAGTTTGATGGCTCACAGGGAAGAGTGCTACCTAATGAAATACCAGCCCCACTTCCTGCAGTGCTGAGATGTGCCTTGGACAAGTTCTGAGGTGACTGAACCGCAGGTAAGGAGTGATGGCTCCAGGTTTTTACATGCAGTGGCGTTTCCGGTAGTAACCTGAACAAATGCCCTGTCGCTCTATGCGTCTTAACACAAAAAGTGGCCACATCACAACATCAAACGAGAGAGATCTCCTTGGAATAGAAACACTTGGCATTTTCCCACTCTCCTGTCGCTGGCTGCCTGGCTCTCTGTTCCCAAAGTAAACAGCTGCAGAGAAGAACACAGGCATTGTTGGGCTTTTCGGCAAGTTAATCCTCCCCTCTGAGCTGCATGACATGTACACAACTTCTCCCCGGTGGCAAGTCATGAAAGAGGCCTGCTTCCTTGTCCTTCAGCTGACAGAGCCTCCTCGTTAACTCGCTGCTGCTTCACTTGAGTTCTGCATGCCCCAGGGTGAGAATCTGAGAACCATGCACTGGTGTGGTGATTAATCCAGGATTTATTGCAGATCCGAGAGTCTCTATTTGACCCAAGTAGCACTTCCAGCATTTCTGCATGTAAAGTGCTCTCGAAACCCCTACCGTTTCAGTGGATTGGGTCACCGTAGCAGTGGCTTCTTCATTCCCAAGCTTCCTTCTACCTCTGGGACTCTGGTGCTCATGCTAGGCCTTTGTTGCCAAGGTAACTCTCACTCCATGGCCTACGACAGGAGGGGCTGCCCAGCACCATGCAATAGAGCACCCTGTTCCCACTCAGCTGCTGACCACCCTGCTCCGCTGCTGAGCCTCCCTGCAGACCCATTGTGCTTCATGGGATCCGTCCTGCCAAAGAGTCAGCGCCTCCACTCCCACTGAACTCGGTGAGAAGCAGTGAACTGTCCCCACCAGGGCTTGCGGGATCAGGCTCTGTTGCCACATCTAAAATGCTCTGCAGGTTTCCTCGCAAAGGCCAACCGTTGCAAGTGGGGAGAGACAAACCTGCTTTTCTTCCCAGCAAGCTGCCTCCTGGGAAGACCTCCCAGCCCTCCCAGCCTCCTTCGTACAGTGGAGTCCAAAGGCTATTGCCTACCATGGCTCTGTTATGGAGGGAATTAAATGTCATCTTGAACATGCTGGCCCCTGAGTGAAGCCGGAGCAGCCAGCCCCAGCCCACCTTGGAATTTTCTTGGCTGCTATTCCTCAGGCAGACTCTTAGGGTCATTAAAAGATAGAACCCTCCTTCCTTGAGTTCCTGCTACACAAGCTTTGCTGCTCCGCCTCCCTGATCTGTTTGGACATTTATCACGCTTTCGTGGCTTGGACTCTCCTGCCAGGGAACCAAGCTCACTACCTCAAGGGGTGGAGCCATCTAATGTCCCACCGCCTCTGGATTGGAGGGGTCCGCAGTGAGAAAGTGATAAGACCCTCCTTCTCCTCTGGAAGCTGACTGCCTTAAGAGCAGCAGGTGTCCCTCCAACTCCCTCCTAAATAAGTACAAGCACCAAGAATGCTTTGCAGATTGCACTTGTACCATGGGCCAGGGCCCAGTCCTGCAGGGCACCCATCACCTTCCCGGCCCACTGAGGTGGATGGAAGCAAAGGTGGCCATCTGACCATCATTGGAAGAGATGCCCCTAATATGTGCCTAATGTCCTATGAACTGCAGCCAAACCGATCTGCTTGCAGCATTTGATCAGATAAAACACCAGGGTTCCACGCACTAACCATGCAGAGGATTCTGTGTTGTGAATAAAACACTGCAGGGTGGTGTCCCGAATCTGTCAGACGTTTCGTTTGCACCCAGTGTACCAAGCGGTCCAGATTACTCTGAATCAGTGATCTGCTGCCTTCATTATTTACCACTCCCCAATATTCGTGTCATCTGCAAATTTTATCACTGATGATTTTGTTTTCTTCCAAGTCATTGTTAAAAATGTTAAATAGCATGAGGCCAAGAACCCCCACTGGCAAGGTCCGTTGGTTGCTGCCTGAATATAGCTGTCATAGGATGTTCACTGGGACTTAAGCAGTTACAGGGAATGGGAGCGAAGTCCTAGGCCCCAATCCTGCAATTGACTCCATGTAGGGAGCCATCCCTGGCTCCCTGTAGAGGATCTGTGCAGATACAAGGCTCTCCCCCAGAGTCAGTTGTAGGATTAGGGCCTCAGCCTGCACATTGAAGGAGAATGCTAGCTCTTGGTCCTGAGCATCGGAAAAAGTAAACCCAACTGCAGCAGGGAGTAAACTAGCCTGGAGTGGAAGTGGGGCAGAGCTCTGGTTCCTCCATTGTTTGCATGTTGCCCTGCAGTTCCTTGGATTTACCTACAGCAAAGCCAAAGGAGCTACCAGACTTTGTCAGATTTCACTTGCATTCACAGTGTTGCTTGGATTCTTCCCCCCACTCCCCCAGCTACTTCTCTGTACTAACCGTAGCCCCGTCATCAAAATAAAAATCCCATTTTCTTGGCGATGGGTGAAGGATGCACCAAAGTGTCACTGCAACAGAGCCCGATGTCTGGAAATGTCTGCTGCATCATGTCCCCACACCTGGCTTAAAAAGACTTGCCAGCAAAATTATTTACAAAATATAGCCCCATCTAGTGGGCATTTAAAGTACACCATCACAATCCAATGGCTCCCTTCTCCCCCGCCTCACCCCCAGAAAGTATTGCTTTACTTTGGTATGTATCAACTATTTTTTGTTTTGTTTTTCCTTTCATTGTGTATATGAGATTATATGCTTTTAGGAGCAGGTTTTAGATGGAAATGTGTCATTTTAGAATTGCCTGAACAAGTCTTCATGTGCCTTAGCTGATTCTTAGTGTTCCAGCATACCGTTGCACAGTTCATGAAGGAGTCCCATCTAAACTGCTCCCAAAAACCATCATAGGTAGATGAAGTAAATCTGGAACCCACATTTGCAGATTTAGAATCCTTACAAGTAATTTATGAGCCTTACTCTTGTATAATAATATTAATGTCAGTTACATTTTAATGCCTGTCAGATACTCCAGTGTTGAGTGACATAGAAATTCATCAAATGCAATTATCCCCAGTAGCACTGACATGGAGCCACAGGACTTAGAAGTGCTGTGTCATAAATATAAAGGGAAGGATAAACACCTTTAAATCCCTCCTGTCCAGAAGAAAAACCCTTTCACCTGTAAAGGGTTAAGAAGCTAGGATAACCTCCCTGGCACCTGACCAAAATGACCAATGAGGAGACAAGATACTTTCAAAGCTGGAGGGGGGGGAGAAACAAAGGTTCTCTCGGTCTGTGTGTTGCTTTTGCCGGGACCAGAGCAGGAATGCAGGTCAGAACTCCTGTAAAGGGTTAATAAGCAATCTAGTTAGATATTCGTTAGATTCTGTTTTGTTTAAATGGCTGATAAAATAAGTTGTGCTGAATGGAATGTATATTCCAGTTTTTGTGTCTTTTTGTAACTTAAGGTTTTGCCTAGAGGGATTCTCTATGTTTTGAATCTGATTACCCTGTAATGTATTTACCATCCTGATTTTACAGAGGTGATTCTTTTACTTTTTCTTCAATTAAAATTCTTCTTTTAAGAACCTGATTGCTTTTTCATTGTTCTTAAGATCCAAGGGTTAGGGTCTGTGTTCACCTATGCAATTTAGTGAGGATTTTTATGAAGCCTTCCCCAGGAAAGGGGGTGTAGAGTTTGGGAGGATTTTGGGGGGTAAGACGTTTCCAAGCGGGCTCTTTCCCTGTTATATATTTGTTAGACGCTTGGTGGTGGCAGCAATAAAGTCCAGGGGCAAAAGGTAAAATAGTTTGTACCTTGGGGAAGTTTTAACCTAAGCTGGTAAAAATAAGCTTAGGGGGTTTTTCATGCAGTTCCCCACATCTGTACCCTAGAGTTCAGAGTGGGGAAGGAACCTTGACATGCTGCAAACCCTATACAGTCATCCAATGTGTTCACTTTTCACTAGGTTTAGAAATCTTTGGCCCAGAGCAGCGCCAATCTGGAGCTTGTGGGATTAATTTCCCACCACCATCCCCATACAAAATGTTATTTCCCATTTTCTGCAGAATTTAAGCTTTACTCTTTGGCTTGTGCTTAGAACTGAAAGACCAGACAAATAAGCTCACACTTCCCCTATGTCATGTAGCACTGGGGATCCCTTAAATCACAGGAAAGCTGTCCATTTATGTTGGACACCCAAAACAGGTTCTCTGAGATTTATTATTTGTATTACTGTAGCACTTAGGAGCTCCAGTCAGGGACCAGCACCCTATTGTGCTAGGTGCTGTACAAACACACAGCAAAGAGACAGTCCTGCCCCAGAGAGCTTGCTAACTAAGTAGACAAGGGATAACGGACCGAAGACAGGCTGATAGGAGAGTGCAGAGAAATGATGAGGTGAAATATGTATAGAGGGAGTTATGGGGGGTGTGGTTACAAAATAGCATGACTATTAATGGTTTCTCTGGAGCTGATCCCAAGCTATGAAGTTTAGAACCAGCTCCAGACTTCCCCAAAGCCTGGGGTGGTTGATATCCCAGGTCATTGTTTGGCCCATCCATTGCAATTGGGATCTGCCTGGATCCCATCTGCACCCAAGTTTGGTCGGTGTTTGGATCTATTTCTAGTTTCTGTTCAATTCAGGCTCTGTCCCATGCCCATCACCATGGTGTCAGAGTGTTTTCTGGTAGTGCCATGAGTGATGTGAGACTCACCTATTATTTGGGGTTCCTTCTCTGGTCCTCCCCTCCCCACCCCAGAGAGGAAAATTGCATGTGGATGTTCTTGTTTGGGGTTGTTTTGTATGATGTCCTATGAACTTTATCTGTGAAAGCCAGGTCAAATAAATGCACCTTGTGTTGGGAATAGAAAGGTCTTAGGTTCTGGCAAGTGCCACCTCATGGACTGGCCCATGAGAAAGCTCAGTCTCCTGCACAAACAACTGTGTGTCAAATCCTCTCTCCCATTTATTCAGCTCAATACAACCCGTTTGGCTTAGATTTAAACATATCCTCCTGGCAGCTTGGTGAACCCAAGAACAACAGCAATGCACTTGGGCATGAGAACCTGGAAATGAAACGGGCTATAAACAAAAGTGGAAGTCGATCTGTCAGAATTCTATTGCCCAAGACAAGCGAAGGGCAAAAACCCAGTGAACAAACAGCCTAAATGGTGAAAAGAGAATGAGCTAAACTCTCAGCTTTAATAATCCAGTTTGTTCTGAATAACAGTTCTGACTTATTTCATCATGACTGTCTCTTTAACCAGTGCCCCATTACGGTCAGTTATTGTGCACTGATATCCTCTGAACACTAATGCGTCTTGACACTCCTTTGATAACCCTCCTAAAACATCTAACCCGTCTTGACAATATTTCCCTGGTATCATAATGTGAATAAATCAGACCCTTTAAATCTCTAGCTCCTACAGCTTGGATCACAAGATCAATGCATTTCTCAGTTCTGTGCTATAATCAGATCCATCGGCATACAATATCATCATAGACTTGGCCCATGCTAACAATGGTAAGATAACACTGACATTTGCTGATTTGCAAAAACGGAAACTCGTAAAGCGTTCCTCCCTGTGCTGAGCTGAAAGAAATTAAAAATACATATATCCATTCTGGCCTAGTACCTGCCTCATGTGATTTCCCCCTAAAATTCCCTCTGAGCACCTGTAAAGAGAGCAGTGAAATACTGCTCCTCCTGCTTAAAGGAACCAAAGCCATCAGTTGTGCAGAATATCTTGAGCAGTCACTTTGGACTCCTGGATCAGCTAATCCTTGGGAGAGCTAAGCAACCCACTCACTTATAGCAACTGGACACGAGCTTGAATCCCATTTCACTGTCTTGGATTGGGTTTTTTTGAACCAACCATTACTGTGTGCAAACAGGTGAAATTCACCCATCATGTGGCCAGCCAAAGCTCTCTGCAGTGCATAAACCCTGCACTGTGTTGGTCAGGGACATAGGCACAGCAGCAATAAATCATAGAATCGTAGGACTGGAAGGGACCGCCATAGGATCTAGTTCAGACCCCTGCGCTGAGGCAGGACTAAGCATTATCAAGACCATCCCTGACAGGTGTTTATCTAACCTGTTCTTAAAAACCTGCAATGACAGAGATTCCATAACCTTGCGAGGTAATTTATTCCAATGCTGAACTATCCTGACAGGAAGTTTTTCCTAATGTCTGAACTAAACTGCCCTTGAAGCAATTTGAGCCCATAACCACAAAGGACAGGACAAGAAGTAAAGGAGAACAATCTATCATCCTCCCCTTTATAACACCCTTTTATGTACTCAAAGACTGTTATCATGTCCCCCCTCAGTCTTCTCTTCTCCAGACTACACAAACCCATGTTTTTCAATCTTCCTCACACATGGGTCATGCTTTCTAGACCTTTTAATAATTTTTGTTGCTCTTCTCTGGACATTCTCCAGTTTGTCCACATCTTTCCTGAAGTCTAGTGCCCAGAACTGCGTACAGTACTCCTATTGAGGACTTATCAGTGCTGAGTAGAGTGAAAGATTTACTTCTCGTATCTTATTTACAACACTCCTACTAATACATCCCAGAATAACGTTTGCTTTTTCTGCAACTGTATTACATTATTGAACCACTTTTAGTTTTTGATTCACTATAACCACCAGATCCTTTTTCTGCAGGACTTCTTCTTAGGCAGTCATTTCTCTGCATATCTCTGCACCCAGCAACGTTGTTGGGAGTCACCAGATGGCGCAGTTACCGGTAGTCTTACGAACTGTTTTGCTGACTGTATAGGCAGTTACATTTGGGAAGGAAAGGTTTGTTGTTAATTGCGGTGCAAATTTTTTTTAACTGAGCATAAATCCAAGTAAAATTTTATTGCCTGAGTGTCTGTGATTGGAACCATTTCTGATGGGACGCCGGGCACACACACAAATGAAACAAGGGTAAAACCCCAAAACACTAGCACCTGTGGTACAGAGAACTGTGTTCCTCAGGCTTTAGTGAATTTCACCCACAATATTTAGTCCGTTTCCATCTTTAAAAGCATTCTGATTATCCATGCATTATTTCTAAGTTACCATTTCAGAGTTCGAGGACTCTGAAAGAACTCCCTCCATGCGCTCTTAAAAAAATCCTTCTTGTGGATTGTGCATCAAAACAGTAACTGCAGAAGCTTTTAGTTGCCAGCTGCTATAAGGTGAGCACTGTCAACCTAATTCAAGTCACATCAGCTTCAAATGCTGTTTTTGAAACTGAAGCTGCTAGTTGCAACTAAGGTGCAGAAAATGTGATGGTCCTACTGGCAGTTTCAGATTTAGGTCCCAGGCTCTCTGGCTGCTGCTGTATCTCATAGTGTGCACCTGAAAGATGCAGGTGTCACCAGCAAGTCCCCAACCATTTGCAGTTGTTGTCACGTGCTCACATAGGGCCAAACCCTCCTTTCTGGTTTGCACTGTGGCTCGCCAGTGCATGCTGAATTTATTGTGTGGGAGGAAGTTCTGTGCATGGGAACTGGTATGGAATATTCATTAGCGCTCCAGACTTCAGGCCAGGGAGGAGATGCTTTGCCCAGGGGTGGAGCTTTCACTGGCCGGTCCGGCTGGGTCTTTAGAATTCCTGATAGTGGTGATGTGCGATGAAGTGAAACAAGGACAAGGCAGCAGCTGAAATTCACAGGGTCTGAGTAACCCCTGAAGCTCTTGATTAAGATGAAGACTCTCTGACTTCCAGTCGAGTGGCTGGAGGCACAGTCATGAGCATTTTTGTCTTTGACTTCATTAGAGCCAAATCTTAGTTCCATCTCTTTTGCATAACACGTAAATAGAAGGTTGACACTCTAAAGAAGACAGAGCCAGTTGTTCCATTAATATCCTTCATTAAAAAAACCCCAAACCTGAAAATCTGTTTCTAAATCCAGGAGACTGTTTCTAAATTCCCCCGGAGATGTCAGTGGAATCTGAAAAGGACACAGCCCTGGAGGTTTTCATATATATTTTTTATAATATTGAGATGTTAATAATAATAATAAATAATAATAACAATTAATAATGAAAGTGTCCATTTGGCTTCATTTGTTTATGGAAATTCCAACCCTGGATGCCTAAGATCTTGCTCTTTCTCGGCTCACAACAGAAGCCGCGCTGCAAGATTTGTATCCGCTATTTCTCCAACACAGACGCAGCTAAGAAATCCCAGGAGGTCCGCGCGCCAGAGACCATGCAGCAGACACAAACGGCACATCTTCTGTGAATCCAACAGGCCCAAAGCACTGTGTGGTCGTCATGGAATAAATTCCATAGATGTTGATGCGAATCATGCCACGAGGCATTTCTGTTCTGGTATTCAACTTGAAAAGCAAACTGAGAAAGTTTAGAAACACTTATATAATATTCCATGCTGATCTAGATAAAGAATCAGAGTTATGTGGGAAGGAGCATTTCCCATAATTTTCCTGTGTAGGGTTAATTTACCCATAAAACTCTTTCAGAAACCGCATCAAGCATTCAGCTTTGAAAAGTGATCTGTCCAAAAATAGCATTTCCTTTAATAGATCTGCTCCTTGTGTGGGCATGTAGAGTCAGATCTGCTGTTTTTTAGTGACCCAAATCAGTGTTACTATTTGTTATCCTTATGAGGGCTGCAGAACACACACAGCTGAGAGGGTTCAGAGTAGCAGCCATGTTAGTCTGTATTCGCAAAAAGAAAAGGAGGACTTGTGGCACCTTAGAGACTAACCAATTTATTTGAGCATGAGCTTTTGTGAGCTACAGCTCACTTCATCGGATGCATTCAGTTTCTTTTTGCGAACACAGCTGAGAGTGAGCTAGAGATTATCACCAAGATTACGTCCTATCAATGAGCCATACAAACCCACTGAAGGGAATGGGGTGGCACAGGAATTGCTGAGGGCTTCGTCTCAATGCCCTGCCATTGCAGAGGTGTAATGAAGGCTGAATCTGACCTCTTATTCCTTATGATGAGGCACTAAAAAGAGAGATCTCGGCTTGATTCTCGGCGCTCAGGGGCCCTTTGCAGTTACTGAGCATGTTCGCTCTGGAGTTGCTGAAGGGGCCCTGCATTGCTATTTATAGAGTTGCCTTTTGGAGTAGAACTGAATTTTAAACTCAAAGGGCCTGATTGTGCAGCCCCGCGTGTGCAGAATTGTCACTGACTCCTCCGGAGGATCAAGAGTAGCTACAGGATTAGGTCCATAAGACCTTCCTATTATCACTACTGTTAGCGAGAGTGCTTTTGGGGGGAGTGTAACATTGGGTTTTAAAACTGGGCTGACTGAAAAATTGATGCAAGATCAATTTCATGATTTGTTGTGTGAAATATCAAACCTCTGAGATTTGTAATGTTCCTTGTTGAATCGGTGAAAAAAATTGGAACTTATTTGAATCAAATAAGCAGTGTTGCCAACTCTGAGTTTTATCATATGACTCACAATATTTGGAGTTGTTCCTTAGAGCTTTAGCTCCTCCAGTCATGTGAATAGAAGAGAATCTCAGCTTTCATATAAAACAAAAAAACCTTAGGCCCAGATCCTCAAAGATATTTAGGTACCTAACTCCCATAGTTAGGAACCTATATACCTTTGAGGATCTGGGCCTAAGTTTCTAACTCTTATGGCAATGCAGAAGAGCTTGAGAAGGTGAACCATAAAGACTCAAAAAACCAGATAAAAAAGAACCCCCTTTTAAAAAAAAATTATCTCACCATTTTTAAACCAATCTCATTATTTTTTGTGGACCTGATAAATGACTTTTGAACATGTGATGCTGGCAAAACACCGGTCACTTAGGTGCCTCTGAAAATCCCATCCAGTAATTAAGATAGAAACGAATAGACTTATTAGAGACCTTATCCATTCTCTGGTTAGTGCAGGATTGTTCCCTATATTTACTGCTAGTGCTTTTTTCTAGTCTAATTATAAAAGTCCCCAGAGACTGGGATTTAAACTTCATTCACTATGCAAGCAGGCAACCCACATTCATTATATCCAACCATTCCCAAAGTGATTTATAATATCCCATGGCAGATTCCTCCTAATTAGAAGACAATGACTGTAGCTGTGTATACATTGCTATGCTTATTAGAAAGAAAAAAGTCTCTGGTTTTGTACTATGTGCAACCTGAGATCATATGTTTGAGTGGTGTTTTGATTATTTTTAAATTGGTTTAAAGAAATATTTCTTGAGGGCATTTTTTGGTTTCTGAGTCAACACAGGCACATGGTTTATAGCTAGTTACTGTATGAAGTTACAGATCACATGTTCACTGTGAACTTTCCCTAAGTTTATTCAGCTCTAAAAATGCAAAGTTGGGTTAGGGAAAAACGTGTACGCTCAGCAATGAGCCTCGTTCTTCGTAAATGTCACTAAGGGCCAGGACTTGTGTTTCAGTTTCGTTGGGCAAATGCAAATATTGTACCTATATTTAAAGCTACACAATGTATGTTCAGCCAAAACGTAGTCGAGCCAAGATCTCAGCAGGGAAAGTCATCAGCCTAGATAGATCAGCCACGTTATGGCTTTTGCTTTGCAGTGTGTGAATGTTTCATGATGTTGCCAAAGTCAGCCCTTTACATTTTGCTTGAATCTGCATAATTTGACAGTGGCTTAAACTCTTTGATTTTTGGGCCTGATCCTGCGCCTTTACTCACTCATGTAGGCCTGATTTGTGCAATTGGACCAGAACTCAAAAGGAAGAGTGTCAGTGGTGAGATTAAACACAGAATGTGTACTTGTGGAGACAGAAGAACTTTCCTAGAAAGCACTGGTTGATGGAACTAGTTGTGCGACTATGGATTGAGGATTGCGCCCTCTATTGGTAGGGTACACTGACCTCTTCCAGCAGGAGAACCGTCACGAAATTCCATTGCAAACCCTCTGCAGAACAGCAGTGCTCTGCTGAGAAAGGGTGAGGTAGTGGTTAGGGCTCTAACCTAGGGCTTGGGAGCCCTGGGTTCAAATCCCTGCTTTGCCACAGGTTTCCTGTGACCTTGGGCAAGTCACCTCTGGCCCGGTGTACAAAGATGCAGAGAGGAGCCTAGAAGGATTTACAAAAGCACCTAAGCAGGCTAGGCATCCAACTCCCATTGAAAGGCAGTGGGAATTAGGCCCCCAGCTCACTTAGGAGCTTTTGTAAATGCCAGTTGGTATCTATCTTCATCTTTAGGTCCCTAAATACCTGTGTAATTATGGCCCTTAGTCTCTCTGTGCCTCACTTCCCCATCTGTGAGGTGGGGATACCAGCACTTCCCTGGCTCACAGAGGTGCTGCGCGGGGAGATACATTATTGTGAGTACTCTGAGTAAGCATCTAAGACAGATGGTAGCTGAGTACTTCCCGGTTTCTAGTAGGATTGTTTTCATTCTGAAAGCTGCAAGGCTCATGGTCTTCACACAGACTTCACCCTGCTGTCCATGCTCCATGTTTCCTAATGAGAAACTCAGTGTTGGAGTTTTAACTCACAGAACAATTTTTACATCAGGAAGTTAGTGTTCTGACATTGATACCTGAAAATAGTGTCTGGGTCTAGAATGTTGTTTACCTAGGCAGAGAGCCACGGAAATCAGCTTGGTAAATCAGACTTTATGGCCGTTTTCATGAGATTGGATGCAACATCAGTGCAGACTTTTGGATGGAAACTGCTTTTGCATCTGCCAGTTAATTTGTGAAAAAAACATTGCAAGAATATTATCTCCCCATTGTGCACTTCCTCCCTAATACAACTAAAGAGTGTTCTAATATTTTATTGCCTGCAAGGATTTGAATATATTTCCTTCTGCCAGCAAGATTTCATGTACAGAACCAGATCCAATACTTAAAAGAAAAGGAGACTTAAAAACATTGATGTTTTTGGGGTGATTCTAATTGATCTATTGAGCAACTGCTGAATTGTTAGTTGACGAGAACCACGTTTGGGCTCAGCATTGACAGTTCAGTTTAGCTTCTGGTCATGCAGCATTTTTAAGGCATCTTGCTGTTCTTACAGTGCGATCAGCAACGTTGTGAAAAAATTAGATTTGTCCTGATATTTGAGAGTCGTGTCTTGTGATTTGCCCTAACTGCTGTTTTTCTGATTGTGCCATTGATCATAGCAATACTGTTCTGTTCTCTGGAAGCTTTCTTCTGAGCTTAATCACCACTAATTAAGGTTTACAACAGGCTTGCGTGGTAGGTATTGGCATCATATTTACAGATAGAGAAACTGAGGTAGAGAGGTTGAGTGACTTGCCCGTGGTCACAGAGTGAGTCAGTGGTAGACACTACATGTAGTTTAAAATCTGTCATTCTAGGTACTTGTACAGTAAATAAGAGCAGGTGGATTTATTATCCCCTCTCTGGAGAGGGCTCTCAGACTCTTCCTTTGCAGTCTCTTCTGGTGGGGAGTGGGACTGTGATAATTGTCCCCAGTCTCTGTATGACTTGCTTCTGAGAAATAGAATCACTGACTCCCGTGAATTTGCCCATCCCACCAACAAGGCCAACATGTTGGCCAACTCCTTCCTGTTCTCTTACACTTGTAATCCCTCTACTTTACACATTCAACAGTTCTTCACACGTTGTTTGACTTTCCTTGCCTTTCCCTGTCTTGTCTTCTTGATTTAGCATCTTCCTCAGTGTCTGAGCTGGGGATGTGGGGAAATCCACCCCTTTTGCTGAACACAGTGTTAACACATCGCTACCAGAGCTGACTTGTATCATATCTTCCAAAGAGCAAAGTCATTTGTTTTTAGAATCCACCAGATTGCTTCAGAACATGTTCCATGGGGAGGATCCCCATCTCTTATAGGGGTTTTAATTTTCTGCTCTGGAAATGAGTCTGTTCAAACACCGTTCCTCATGTTCCAGTTCCTTTGGCTCTGATTCTCCATGTCTCGACTTATATTTCCTGCTCCCAGTTGCTATCCCAATTCCGTGCTAGGAAAATGGTGCATGCTTCTCTGCTTTTCATAAATTACATACATGGCACAAGAGGGAGCAGGGCAAAACCTTAGAAACTCCAGATACTTATTGCATGTAGGATGATGTAGGAGTTGAATGTCCGAGGAGAATGACTATTCCTCTCCCATGGTGATCAGTGTTTGCCATAGTCAGTGCAATGGCCTCAGCTATATTACACAGAGAGGAAGAACGGGCTTGTGGGTAAGGCTCTGGACTGGGACTTGGGAGATTTGCATTCAGTTCTTGACTCTGTCAGAGACTCCTTGGGTAAATCACTTACATTCCCTCCGCTTCACTTCCCCATCTGTGAAATGGGGATGGCCCTTCCTTTGTCAGTCTGGTCTATTTAAACTGAAAGCTCTTTGGTGCAGCATGCACAATGGAGCTCTGATTTTGGTTGGGGCTAATATTAGATTAGCGCCTTACTAATAACCTCCTTAAATTATGAATCATCCTGTTTTTAAAAGGCAACAAAATACGTCTTTGATCTCTGCCTTAGTCACGTCATGTGCATGTTGAAACCGAGGAAGATGGCAAAGGTAAAGGATAAAAACAGTAATAAATATATGTGTTCAGCTTCCATAATGGAAGTTCTGAAGCTTTTTTCACTCAGCTCCATGCTGAAAACACACTTCTAAATGTGCTGAAAAGTCAGGGACAGCAAGCTTTAAAACTCCTCTTATAAATTACAGCACCATTTTAACACAGATTTATATTAATGTTGCTTTAGTGCTTTAAAACATTACCTGTCCTAAACTGAACCATGTGAGTTTAATCTTTTCCAATTCCTCTTGGACCACTCTCTTTGCAAGCTTGAAACCTAACTTATCTGTATCTGATCAAAGGCCGGCGATGATAATGTTTAAGCAAAATCTTATCCAAATTCCTGACGTGGTTCAATTCCGAGATAACCATGTACAGATTTCCAAAGTATTTCTGTAACGGATTTTGTATTCGGTGTGTATTCATAAAAGATTTCTGTCACATATGAGAGGCACGGGGTCGTCCGGAGTTTGGCTTGGCAGTCTGTGCTGCTCTGCAATTGCTGGTGTTGGTATTTAGTTCCTAGACATTTTACTGAATTGTCTTACGGTTTGGTAGCTGCACATTTCTGAAGATGAGACTAACTGGTCACTTTCTGAGGCAAGGGGATTCACCTGATCTGCCTCGGGTGAAGGGGCCTTATGAATAAAATAAACCTATATTATACAGGCGGGTGTGCATTAGCTACTGATGCTACTTTTTCACGTGTATCACCCTTTCCATCCAAAGATCTCAAAGCACATCACAACCATAAAGGAATAAAGCCTCTTAACACCTCAGTGAGGCGAGCAAGCATTGGTTAGGTGTGTCAGCGACTTGCCAGGGTTATTCAAGATGTCTGAGGTGAGTCACAACTAGAACCCGGAACCCTTATTATTTGTATGGCAGTATCAGCCCCAGTCATGAACCTGGGCTCCATTGTGCTAGGTGCTGTGCAAAAGCAGAACTAGAAGGCAGTCCCTCCCCTAGAAAGCTTACAGTCTAAATACAGGACATGAGCCAGCAGGTGGATACAGATAGGTGAGGAGCACAAAGAGACAGTAACTTTTGGGGTGAAATCCTGATCCCATTGAAGCCAATGGGAGTTTTGCCTTCAACTTCAGCAGAGCCAGGATTTCCTCCTGGAATCTTAGCTCCTTCACGAGGTTAGCCGCCTCCATGTAGAATGAAGTTGCAATAATACAAATTGTCGAGTGCACTTTTCAAAGGGGCGTATGGCAAATCCTGAGTCCCCTTTGGAAATCTCAGCTATTATTGTCATTGTACACCCATGCGGTAACTTGTGATGCTGCAAGTTCATTGTAGTTTCCAGGTGTCACTGGATCCATTCCAAGCTGGCCTGGGTTTGAACAGGTAGCCTGGATAGTAGACACTGCCTGTCTTAATGTTTTGGGCTTTCTTTCTTTAGAGTCACACTTTGAGAATGAGATGCACCTTGAGAACAAGAGGGTAGCTGGGGAACTTCCTGGTTTTGCATTAATTAGAATGGATACAGTCATTCATATCTTGCCTGAGAGTTGGTGTAAGCGCTAAACATCCTTCAAGTATGCTGCAGCTGCCATGTCTAATCACCGTTGTTTGTGTTACATTTTTTGATGTATAGTTCCCATTTGTGGGAAACCTGCATGGCAACTATCAGGCACTTCCCGGTGTAACGTCATTTAAGGATTGTGGACCCAGGCTGAAGGCTGTTGAAATCTAGTGACTCAAACAAGGTAAGCCCATTTATGAATAATTATAACCCTTCCAGAGGATTTGGCCTGAGAGGCCTGGCTTACCCCAGGAGAATATTTACAAAATTCGGATGTTAGTACAAAGTACATTTATGGGGCTTGAAATAACCCTACATTTTTTTAAGAGGGGCTAGTATAATTGAATTGGCAAAGCGTTCTCTTTGACATTGATTTTTACAACAGCTTTACCTTTTAGACAAAGTTTCACGTGTTTCTGATTTGCAAAATTCATTGCGAATGTTTTCATATCTGGTTTCTGTCTGCGTTGGGGAGGAGAAAGAATAACATGCAAAATTGCTGCAGTTTAAAGTACAGGTCCTGGGCTGAACACGTCTCATTTAAGGGATTCCTGCTTTTAAAACTGACCTTTGACTGTCAGTGTTTCAAAACTTTGCTGTCCCTGTCAACTATGGGTTTTTTTAAGTGATGACCTCTCATGTGAAGGGGAACACATCAACTACGAGCTAGACTCACACACCCAGACACGGGGTTTTACTGTTTAGAAGCCATAGGGCTCTTTTTTAAAAAAAAAAATTGACAACATTTTTCCAGGGAAAACAGTTTCTTGCTTTGTATTTTAATTGGCTCTGGAGAGTTGTGTTAGGGCCTGATCTAAATTCCACTGGCAGTCCAGAGAGGGGAAATGACTTTGACCAGGTCACGGTGGCAGAGCTAAAGTGGAACCCAGGTCTCCTGACTTGAGTGTCCTATCCACTGGACTACACTAATTCCCCGAAAGTGTGTAGAAATCTAGAATATGTCGTCAAGGCCATTTACGAGGTGGAGCAGAAGCTAAGCCATGCATGCTGAGGGGTTTTCCCAGGGACTGGATCAGTTCAAGAAATAAAAGGGCTCTTTTAGAAACTGGTATTATGGGCAACAAACTGTTCATCTTGCTCTACTTCACTTTAAATGTCAGATAGGTGAGAATGCTGCATGTTCGGTCTCTGGCATTCAATCTGGTATGCCAGGAAGGGAAGGACTATATTGAGTTCTGAAAGTGTTCTTATATGTCTAACAAGGACCAGGCAAAACACATCACACTGCTCGCAACAGGAAATATACCTCGGCCACTTCCCAATGGATGTCCACCATAGTTTTGCAGATGCAGATCCTTCCAGGGCAGTCATCGCTCCATAATGGTATCTAAACTAGAGCTGGCAAAGTCTGCGACACTTCCCAGGCAGCAGGGAAACTGAGTGAGAGTTGTCAGTTGAATGCTGCAACATGGGTATTTATCCCTCAACCATGCTAATATGGAGGAGACAAGGCAATGATGGAGATGGGCCTGAGCTACAAAATGGATGTGAATGCAGATCAAAGAACTTCCCTAAAGTTTGAGGAAGGGGGCTTGAGTCTGATGGGCAGGGTTGGTTTGGCCCAGTATGGAGGTTGGGGCAAGCTTGAGAGTTTAGAGCTAGCCCTGAGCCTTCCCAAAGTTTCTGCCATACACGTCCCCCTCATTCTCAGGGAGTGCAAGTGACATCTTATACCCACTGTACAGATGGGGTCAAAGGATGCCCTGTGACCTCATACACCTGAATAAGAGTGCCCAATTCTAGCCCCAAATGCAAGGAGGTGTAGTAGTTTCCTAGATAATTAGCTCCTCCCTTTTGGGAGCAGTGTAATTAATTGCCCGAGCACAGAATGACAGGTACAGTACCAGGCTGCTGCAGAAGATGCTGATACCCAGAAGCAAAGGTAATACGTTCCCTTCTTGCTACAGCCTATCCCCTCAGGTGGCCACTGAGAATTTACATCAGTAATAACCCATTAGGTCTCACCACTGTTCCCAAGAAATGTGGCTAAAACAGCCTTTCTTTGGAGGTAACAAAAATAAATGGGTCTCGAAAGGAAAGCAATTCACCTAGGAAACTCTGAAAGCTCTGGGCATTTCAGCCCATCTCAGCTTTCTTTTCTTTTTCATTCTCTAAATGGCATGGATTCAGTCACAGTAGATGGTGCATGACTGTGCACGTCTGGTTTTATGGTTAAGTGAATAGCTGATTGAACTGATATACTGGACACAATCTACTGGAGTAAATAAAAGAGCACTTGAAGGAAGCATTGTTTTCTAACAGATGTAATGGTCCAAACTCACTCCTGATGCAACCCCACTGAAATCCATGGAATCTACCAGTGCTTCCTTCAAGTGCTCTTTTACTTTAAATCCATGTCCTCCTTGTTTCGGTAGATCGTAAATGGCAAAATTTGGGGGGTGGGGGTGGGTTATACTATCATTTTCTCTCACTCCCATATCAGTCGCAACAGTAAAGTTATAATCCTAGGAACCTTTCTTAAGCAATGACCCAAAATCATCTTTAAAATATAAACAAATACTGAGGGGGGGAGGGGAAGAATCCAGAAAATGGTGAGACTTTGACTTTGAAGGGGATTCGTATTCCAGCTAACACTGATCGTCCATCCCATATCATTTCCTATGCATGCTCCTTTGCTGGTCACGTTGTGGGTTTTGTCTTCACTGCAAAAAAAAAAAAAGAAAAGGTGTGTGTGTTTTTACATCACAATAGCTGTCTCGCTGTTGTAACCTAGTGGAGACAAGGCTCAGGTAGTTCTTAGCTCGGTGTAGCTAGTCAAAGTCAACCCTACATCTCTACTGTAACTAGCTACGTCCAAGTAAAAACTACAGTGGCTTGTCTCCACTAGGATTTTACACAGAGTTCACTGTCTGAATATAAGAACACACCATTTTTTTTGCAGGGAAGAGGTAGCCGTGGCTGTGTTCTTCTGGGGGTGGTAAGTGGTTTTCCTCTGCGTGTGTGGTCACATGCCATGTGCGACAGAGACTGCCTTTGTGAGTCCGTCTTTTTGTGTGTGTTCCATTTGTTAAAGAAACGATAGATTCCAGCCGGCATGCCTGGTAGGAAGAGGTGACAGTTGCTGATTTCTCTAGGAAGTTACAAGGTGCTAAAATAGCCAAAACTCAACAAAGAAAATTAATTAAAAAAAAATAGAAACTAAAAATTCTCCCTTTTCTGGCCAGAGCCCTAACTAATGACTGTAGGCCTGACCCTGCCACCCACCCAGATGAGCAGTGACTTTACTGGCTCACATGGCTACAAGCAGCTGGTTTGCACCCATGCTCCCAATTTTCCCTTGCTGTCCCTGTAACAGGGAGCATCTGGTGAACAGAGAGATGACTTCCTGTTTGTCTCCTCTACCCACCCCACCACACACACCTCATGGGCTAACGAGGCAGCACTCCTGAAAGAGGGAAAGAGCTTATTCCAGCCAGACCTGCTATGATGGCTCAGCCAGAGGCAGAGCGAGGATAACCCCGGGTAGCCTGAAGCAGGCTAAGATGGGAGCTGAATTACTGCACTGCAAGATACTGGGATTGACTGTCCCCTGTTGGTTTACTAAACCTGTTTAGCACAGACGTTTGGGGGGGGCGGGTGATACTTGACTGGTGTGGTCAAAGAGCAGTTTCATGGACCTACGCTTTCCTGTTGGGCTGATTTAAAAAAGAAAGAAAGAGAAACTTAGGAAGTAACCACTGAACTCAGTGGAGCATTTGACTTGGTGTCAGTTGGTAACCCCGAGGAGCTGTTTCGTCTGGCAGTCCTGTTATCTTTCCAGTAAAGACTTTGCTTAATTGTCTGCCTCCTGCTCAAGTCCCGCGTCCAGCAAAGTGCTTTAGCATGTGCTTAAATTGCCCTAATTTCAGTGGGTGCGAAGCCCTTGCTTAAGTGCGCTGCTGAATTGGGGCCCAAAACCCGAAGGTGAGGCTCAGCCACAACTCTGATTGAAGTCAGTGAGATTCTTGCACTGTTAAGAACTGCAAGAAACCTACAACCCTAGGGGCAGACCTAGACGAGCTCAACTGATCTCCTCTTCTGGCCCAGTGCCCAGCTGCTTTTAAGGAGCAGCCCTAACTAAACTTTGAAATGCAGGCATGCAGAAAGGGAAATACCGTGCAGGCGTACGTTGAATGACTAGGTAGAACAACACACAAATTGTTGGCCTGGCCGATAAGGGAAGAATAGGCTGAGCAAAGGGATTCCTGCTATAAAAAGGAGCAGGGGCCCTTGGGAGCGGGTGACTTGCTTACTCTACCGTGTCTGAGGAAAATTTGTGACAGGTTCCATGAGTTTTATGGGTAACAGCTACACACCATGAAGTTCTTGGCTCAGGAAAGCCACATAACTAACGTGCGCTGTAAAATTAAAACACATTCCACAGAGCAGAGACAGGCATGTGCGTTAGATAAGGAAAGCTAGACTGAAAGAATGGCTGGAGGTATAACTGCCTTTAATGTGGACCAGTCTGACTTCACTTTAGCCAATAACCCTAACGTGGCAATGGCTGATGTGTTTATCTTGTGCATCTCTGCCCCGGCATTATAAAATGTACCCACTGTCACTGCAAAGTAATGTTACCAAGTGATTGGTGTAGGTGTCTGAGAGTCAGGACACCTGGGTTCTCTTCCTGAATCTGCCACAGATTCAGTATGTCATTGTGAGCAAATCACATAGCCTCTTTGCATTTCAATTTACCCTTCTATGTAATGGGGATTAAATAGCACATGCATGCCTGCCAAATGGGTGTTGAAAAGCTTAATTAATATCTGTAAATTGAGATCCTCTGTTGAAAGGATCTGCAACATATAATTGCAAAGTATTACATTAAAAAGGAGGGCAAAATCTCTAAAGAGTTCCTGGGGTTATGTAGAGTATAGAGTGCCTGTCATAAAGGGATTTAATAACTTCTGTCAGAATTCAAGAAAACCTGAATTTAAACTGATTTAGATTTACATAAATACACATCAGTGAGGGACGCTTACAGGCTCCAAGTTACTTCAGTGAAGTTTTTGACAGTTCATTCTTCATTCTTTCCAATGTATCATGAAATTGACAGACTTGACATACTTGTCCTTCCTTTTCAGAGTCTGAGCAGAACATAGAACCAAATGAAAAGCGCAGGGGTGGTTATTCTGTATGGCTGGCTGAAAGCCCAAGGTAGAGGTCGTCGGTCTGTTTTTCTTTCATATATTTTACATGTTAACATAATTTCTGACATCCCTGTTCCCATGAAAATGACCAAAAGAGAAATATAACTGCATGACCATAACTTAGTTTTGAGGTTAATTGCAACAAAAATAGCACTAACTTTACGCTTCGGACATTGATATTTTCCAAGCTTTCAGTTAAATGAATGCATAGAAGACAGGGTGCAGTATATACCGGCCACTCAATTGTATGTGAAATTTGTTTGGGGACTCTTCAAAGTAGATTATGCACAGGAAGGGGATAAGAACGGATAAAGACACAGTCAGCTCTTCAGCTGGCGTAAATGGATGTTGCTCCAATGAGGTCAGCTGAGGATCTGGCACATAATGTGCCTCTTGGGTATTCTGTAGCCAATTACAAATCAAACTGATGTATGCCGTACTTCAGAGCATCACCACTTGGAAAAAGGTTAACTCAGATTCGCTGCAGTCTCAGTGTTGTGAATTCCCTGGGAGCCACATCAAAGCTCTTTCACAGGAGGATCTCCGTGCCATGTATGTTCTCAGGCACTGAAAACAAAACCATTCCAAGCTGGGGTACAGTGTACATTTCCCGGATCCTCTGTCATCTCTAAGGATCAGAAAAGAATTCTCTTGCACACACAGAATTCATTATAATACAAATAATAAACAATAATCATAATCTGCTCATCGCTGGAAGAGTGAGGAATTGCCCCACTGGCTCCCTGTGGTTTTTTCTCTGCAGTGGTGTTCTGCTTCTAATTTAGCAGATTCATCAGACTCAAACTGAAGCACTATGACAAGGCTCAGAATACGTTCCATCTGTGCCTGACCATAACACTGCTATCAAAAGTCCTTTGAAAATAAACGCTTGGAGATCTACTGATGAAAAGCTCTACTCTATCAGAGTTAGCTGATGTTGTAAAGTATTAACTATCACAGCCCGTTCCTTTCTTCTTTGCTCATATATCATGCATGATGATGTGGTCTTTTCTTGAAAGCTGGGAAGAGCCCTTTCCTGTTCCAGTCTGAACTCTAATGGCCAAGCTGGGGCCAGCAAAAAGATTCAGCTTCCTGAAGAAGCAGCTTAGCTGGCAGAGCTTGCAGCAGCTTATACTAACAGTTTTCACATTTTAGCAGAGGTTTCCTACTCAAATAGATAGAATGGTTGACAAGCCTAGGACCAATTACAGTCATTCTAATAATAACACTTAGCTGCACCCGCAGAGAGGTTTATAAAGGGGATTATGTGTCTCCAATATCTTATGTACCAAACTAACAGGTATTTGGGACCCATTAAGTCATATAACAGGCCTTTTCGTGGTGATGTTACTCCAGAGTATTATAGCTGTCATGAAAAAAGCATGAAAGGGAACTAATTCGACCCTTGAATTATGAAACCTTCTAGTGAAGGTTCCCCCCAGGTCTTCAGAGTAGATCTTATTTTCAAAGCTTTTTCCTTTTTAAAAAGCCTGGACCACTGTGTAAAGGGTGGAAGTCGGTTCAAATTGTTTGATTTATCACAGTTGCTGCTCTCCTTTGGAGAGTGAAGATAATCATGGGGTACAGAATGTGCTTATGAACCCAATGTTCTATACTAAGGGTTGAATTCTCATCTCAGTATTACACAGGTGTAAATCTGGATTAGCTCCAGTGAAGTCAATGAAGTTACTCCATGTTTACATAGGTGTAAGAGAGATCGGACTCTTGGCCCCAGAGGACTCCATCTCTGTCTAATCAACTGAATGAAATAACAGCAACAGATCTATCCTTTGTGCAAGCTCAGTAGACTGGATTTTTGGAATCCTAATACATTTGAAGTGTTTAGTGATATGAAATGTGCCTATGTAATGACAGGAGGAGTTTGCTGGATTTGCTGAGTGATGGTGAACAATATTTGGGAAGAAAGGGCTGCACTTCCTGACCTGGCTGTACAAGGCTGCAGTGGTGTGGCATGAGAGTCACAACCAACCCAAAACGAGAGGGTGGAGGAGAGGGAAAATACAACAACTGGCTGAAAAAAAATTATTATTATTATGGGAAATTTCTGGGGGGAGGAATTTTTTTCTCCCCTCTTCCTTTTCCCCACCCCAAAAAAACCAAACACAACTTCCTGTAGAAGTTGTTTAGCTTTCAGCAACAAAAATCAAAACCTGGGGAAATATTTACCCATTTTTGGTAATTCTTAAATCTTTCCAAAACTGAAATTTTACTGACTTGTCCCTGAAAAGGAGAATTTTCCATGACTGGTTCTTGCTCTGGTCGAAAAGCCAAAAAAAAAAAAAAAAAAAAAAAAAAAGTCAACCAGCTCCAGAACATACACCAACTCAAATCCAGCTAATCTTCTGGGAGCTGCTCTTGCTTTCCAAAGGCTAAGTGTTGCTGGAGCACTAGTACCAAATGAACAATCACACCCATATAACTTCCTTGTAACCAACTCCGCTGTATTTCACACATTCACACTCTTCCCTTCCAGCTGCTCCCTGCACGTCAATGTTTTCTGTAAAGAACCCTGGGCCCAAGCTATTGACTCCAATGTTGATTTTAAAATGCTGCTATGATTATGCTTTACCCATAAGCAGTTAAAAGGAATAAATAACCTTATTAATTCAATCTGTGGCTGTCTGACTCACTGGAGTGAATTTAATTTTTAATATAGCATAATGGAGCTTGATTCCTAGCTACCGGATGGCTTCCCTTAAATTGTCTTTTCAATCATCTGGCAGCAGTGGATTCATTTAAAATGTTGTTCCTTCTGAAGTGTGGAGAAGTGTTTTTTCTCACTGAGATAGGGGTGCAAATAGCAGACAGGGAACAACTGTTCTGAGTTACCGAATGAGGCACACAAGTTACCAGAACACGTTGCACACAGTGTGGTATGGAGTAACTGTGGGATGTATCACAGAGATAATTCGGGGACAGGTCTTCCACTGGTGTGAAGTGTAATAACTGCGTTGGCTTGACTGGTTGAGTGGTACAAGGAGACTGAGTCGAAGAATAGGGCAGAAGGTGTCTGGACTCTGCTCACACTGATGTAAATTCCTAGAGGATTCATAGAAGGTGATGGATTTATACCAACGTAACGCAAATTCATAACTTGGCCCAAGGTCTCTAGCATGCAGTTGGAAAGCGGAGTTAAAGTAGAGACCAAAGATTCCGTCCACACTAAAATCAATGGAATGAACTCGTCCGGATGCCAAACTGGTGACAAAACCTGCATCTTTACTCTCCTAAAACTCCCATTCAGCCCTTGAGGAGTCAGTCCATGGCTATGTCTCCTCCGACCCTTTGTCTGATTGGATTGTAAACTCTTCAAGACAGGAGCTGTATGGCGCAATGGGGCCCCACTCTCCGCAGGCCCTGTTAAGCACTCCTATAATAATCATCTGTATTTACAACACCATCGTTTTGACCTGTAGGTCTGGACGAGGGGCATTTAGCCTGTATAAGGGCATCAAGATTAGCTCAGTTGCACTGTACTTGGTCATCGAGTTTTACTGGCAAAATTGTTCAACAGAAAGCAAACTTGGAAGTGGGAGTGTTCATGGAAAAATTCATTTTAGATCCTCTTACATAGTTTCACTGGAACTTCTTACACATTCATCCAATCAGGGAGGAGAAACAATACCTTGTGATTGGGCAGCTCAATCGCAATTAAGCACCACAGTCTGAATTTTGAATGATCCTGTTGAATCCGTTGAGCAAAAAATGTGAAAAACTATTTTGTGACCAAAGCCTAGACTTGCAGGAATAATGATCTGTTTACAGATGCTCCATTTTGCTAATGGACTAACTCAAATTATCTGTTATAAATCATCCCCTTAACCGTAGTCCCTAGAGTGAGGATCTCAGTCTTACCCCTGGCAATGTCTGTCCCCGGGCAGCAGACACACCACACAAACGGCAAAGCAAAATGCCCTGGATGGCCAGTCAATGAGCATCAGTGTCTGAAGGTTTCACAGAAGAACTTGGGTTTGAAGAGGCGAGTTTGGGAAAAGGGAAGTGGGAAACTGCTCCAAGCATGAGGTGCACCACAAATGAAGGCACGGAGTTGGGAGTGGATAAAGGGAGCAGCTACATTTCAAAGATAAAGCAGTCGGATGAACTTGCAAAAGAGCTTGTCATCGAGTATTCATCAAAATTAAATTATGCATGAGAGAGAAATGTGAAACAAAATACCCCGAATGGAAGCCTGGAGAGAATTACGACAAGAAGGGAGGAAACGACACAGCTCTTTGCTGCAGAATTGAAACTTATGAGGAGAAAGTAAATTGGAAACAAAATACCAGACGCAGAGGCAGAGACACAGTTATGACAAGAATGAGAGGAGGAAACAGAGAAAGGAAATCTGGAGAATTGTCTCCGAATCCTGTGCTTTGGCTGTAGTCTTTCAACAAGCTCTGACACACCAAACTATCTTGAGAGGATTCCTTCAGCATGATAAACTGAGTTTGCTTCTGTTGAGACAACAGCATATGCATTATTCATGCTGATACTTGTTCTCTTAGAACGTCGTGCACAGTCCTCTGACTGGTGGTTATTGAGTGGCCGTGATTTCATATTGATGTGCATTGTGTCGAAGTGGGGCCACACAGACAATAGGCTGTGGGGGTTTATGTCTTAATTTTCCCTGGATTCACCTGAAAACTCTCCTTATACTTGACATGAAATTCTCTGACCAAGGTTTTGCAGAAGGTTCGACTAGATGGCTGGAGTGAGCCCTTCTGATCTGAGTCTGCGAAAAATCCCAGCGTCTCTGAAAAAAGGGGCATGTGGTTGGTTACATTATCCATATGCCTGAGTAGAAAGAGCCTCCATTTTAGAGACAATGATAAAAGAAGATGTTCTGCGTTTCCCTTCTCCACCTCCTTTACCGACCTCAGGGAGATACTATGAGCCTTAATTAATTAATCGAAGGCTCCTACTGTGGTCCTTAATGAGTCACAGCATGGGGAATGAGGGGGTGATGGATGCCGGGAAATCCTACCTATGAACACCCAGGTGGCAGAGGCATGCTTAGATGTGGCTAATACACCCCCTGGTTTGGAGATGCATGCTCTTTCCTCACCCACCACGGCAGCTGCGGTCTGTCTGCCAGGGTTGGCAGGCATAAGAGTTATTCAGACCATTGGTCCCCATCTGGCTCCCAGTGAAACTAGTAAGAGTCTTGCCATTGACTTCACTGGGCCCAGGTTTTACCCCTTCATTCTTTTATAGTGCGATGGTGTGAATGAGCTTCCAACCATGCAGCCGTGAACTGACTCTGCTTGCCCCACCTTCACATCCCTTGGCCCACATTAATCCCTGAGATAGTTCCTTTGACCTGAAGCTTTCTGCTTTCCCTGAGGTACACACACGTGAGTCTCCACAGGTCAGCCAGACGGTGTCAATTACTGTGGACCAGTAAGAGAAGAGGAGATTTTGAAATGTCTGGTCCTTCTTTCAGAGTAGCAGCCGTGTGAGTCTGTATACTGAAAAAGAACAGGAGGACTTGTGGCACCTTAGAGACTAACCAATTTATTTGAGCATGAGCGTTCATGAGCTACAGCTCACTTTGTTGTCTTAGTTTAAGAAGGTGATAGTAGTAAGCAGGCATTTTGGTAGCAAGAGTACAATCGGCTCTTGAGGTTGCATTCATGCCTTCCTCTCTAAAACATGTAGTCCTGCAAATCTTATTCACACGAGTCAGTGGGATTTCTTATATGATCAGGGACTATCTGTGTGCAGAATCAGGCCCAAATCTATGACGCATTGGAGGGGAGGAGCATTAATGTGTTACATAGAGCCATTATATTCTCTTCTCTAATGTACCAATGGTCTCACATTGCCTAACTGTACATCTATAGAACTCCGCATTAATCGTATCCTTTGGTAAATGCTAGGGGCCCGATCCTGCCACTCTGGAAGTGCTGAGAGTCATTTCAGTGGGGGCAGGAACGGGCCTCAGTTCACGGTCTTTAGACTGTCTTCCCCCAATGTAATAGTCCTAATGAGGAGATGACGGGGGGAATCATGCTGAATTCCCACAAGCCATCCTTTGTGTCTTTGAGAGGCAACGTGTGCCTAATACACACAAAAAAGGGACCTGATCCTGAGACTGAGGACTACCATGTTGTAGCCTTTACCTTCCTATAGAATCGCTTTGCCTTTCAGTTCCTCCATTTCCACGTCTGTACAACAGAGAACATAACGTATGGAGCTTAATGCTTGTGATGCGCTTTAAAATCATTGGCTACGTGTGCTGTTAGGGGCAGATTGTGCCGACATGGGTCTATAAGCTAGTAATGCTCAGATGTACATTTACGCTTGGCAATGTCAGGACACAAAATGCAGAAAAGCTGTGTCATAAATCCACATAATTCCTTAGGCCCCCGCGTGTTTAATGCAGACAAATGTGTGGGTTTAACTTGGATGGCCAGAGCAGATGGTTAGCAGCAACACAAGGGAAAGGGCAGATTGCAATGTATGTTCAAAGAAGATCAGAAAACCAAACACCTCCTTTTTCCTTTCACTGAGAGATGGAAGTTAAATCCACACATGCCGAGCTAATGCTTCTGTGAGCTGTTATGCTGAGGAGTGATATGGTGTTAAGAACTAAAGAAGAAATGGAAATACCTATACATTATGGATGCCGGCAACAAAGTCCACTCACATCACTATAGCAAGTAGCACCTTCATAGTGGTATGGATTTTTCCTCTGTGCTTTGAGGCTTTCTTCTGACCAATCAGCAGCTCTAGCAGTATCCTTGGTTGCTTCAAACTTCCCAGCCTTAGGCTCTGCTGATCAATGGCGTAAATCGCTACAATCACCGTATAAATCACCGCTCTCGGGATCTGTGAGGTCTCCTTTGGTAAAAGGCGTCTAATGAGTTGCCAGAAATGCTGTATTCGAAGTGAAGAAAAATCTGTGTCCCATTATATCTTGAAATGGTATTTATTTCTCCTGTGCTCACTGGTACTATAAAATAGAGATGGGCCTGAGCCATAGAGCTCAGGTGTGGGTCTGGACACACTCAGGTGTGTTTAGAGATCAGGCTTTGTCTCAGTCCGTTAATCACAAGAAGGAGCCGCTCTTGACATTCAAATCTGGATTCCAGTTTCAGGGGTATCCGTAGTTGGGGTTCATCTCTAAAATATCAGGGCCAGATTGCAATACCTTCATTCACCCTGGGTAGTACATTGGCTTCAGTGGGACCATTTGTGAAGTGACGTACTACTCAAGGTGAGTAAGAGTACAGTAACTCCTCACTTAAGGTCCTCCCGCTTAATGTCGTTTCAAAGTTACGTCACTGCTCAATTAGGGAACATGCTCGTTTAAAGTTGTGCAATGCTCCCTTATAATGCGTTTGGCTGCCTGCTCTGTCCACTGCTTGTAAGATTTTGTGGAAGAGCAGCAACTTTACAAAGGACCATTGTACAAGTTCCTCTTCTCCGCCTCTTCCCCCTCCCTCCCAGCGCTTCCCCCACCGCCAAACAGCTGTTTGGCAGTGCTTAGGACTTTCTGGGAGGGAGGGGCAGAAGCGGGGACGTGCTGCGTCTCCACTCCTCCCCCTCCCTCCCAGAAAGTCCTAAGCGCCGCCAAACAGCTGTTTGGCGGCGCTTAGGACTTTTGGTGGGGACGGGGGAAGGAGTGGAGATGCAGCGTGCTCCGGAGAGAAGGTGGAGTGGGGGTGGGAAGAGGTGGGCCTGGAGCATCCCCCGGCAAAGTCAGCACCTGTTCTCCGGGTATGCTGCCACTGCTCCTGCAAAGGTGCTTCCTAGCATCCTTGCCTGCAGCAGGCTGTGCCTGTGTGGGGTAAGCCAGGAGCACTTCCCAACCACAGTACAGTACAGTACTGTACAGTATATAAAGCCTTTTGTTTGCCCAAAAACAATTTCCTTGGAACCTAACCCCGGCATTTACATTAAATCTTATGGGAAAATTGGATTTGTTTAAGTGAAACAATGTTAAAGTTGCATTTTTCAGGAACATAACTACAACGTTAAGTGAGGAGTTACTGTATTGCAATCTCGCCCTCAATTGTACACCAGATGGAAGAAGGAGGTGGGGTTTTTTATCCCATGCTAAAAGAAAAGTACAAATTGGGGAGTGCAAATTTCATGGAAGGATTTTGTCCCTTTAACACAAGACTTCTAAGTGTCCATCTTCTTCCTCAGACCTCCCCTAATGCCCTCAATGCAGCAAAAAGGCTCCACTTTGCATCAGGAGAACATGTTCATTTCCACTCTCGCAGCAACAGTAGCTCCTCCCATAAAGCAAACTAGTTCTTTCTCTTTCAGACATGAGTAGCACTAGCGGCTAGTTATCTCAGAACTTTGATCGGGCCTGTGGACCGCCCTGAACTAGAAGTGAACAGGCTTTGACATAGTGTAGGGGCTGAACCCAAAAGCCAGCTCTCAACACGCCCAAAATCCGGATCCAGATTTGTGGGCCTTGTACACGTCTAGTTTCCATGAGTCTGTGATTGGCTGAGCTCAGCTCAACTCAACTCAGCAACTCTTTGTTAAGTCTGAATATCATTAGTCTTTAAGCTCTCTGGACCAGGAACTGGTTCTCACACTGCATTTGTACAGTTCCTATCCCAAAGGGGCATATTTTTGCTGGGGGCGATTTTTCACTTTAGTCCTCTGGGTGGTCCTATAATACAACTGATAAACAGACATAAAATATCCCCTTCCACACTTTCTCTCACTCGGATGCTGCTTTCACACAGTGCAGCTTTTCCCATCAGTTCCCTATTTGGGGTTGGTAGAAGCAGTTTGAAGGAGAAATAACTCCTTACAGTTAACAACAACTTCTACTCCGTTAAAATGTCAGGACGCTTATAAAAACCCTATGTGTATTACTTGTTCAAAGACTGTACGATGAAGCTGGTGAGGAGTTCGTAGTCAGAAAATGCTGATTTGTCAAAAAGAAACTTTTTCTTGTGGGGGATCATGCCAGGGTCAACAAAACTCTTGTTGAGAGGTTTCTTGGAATGTCTGGTGAGGCAGAGAAACACCCTAACCTATCCCCCTCCTCCCCCTCTGCTTTCCTGGAGTAGCCTACAGGCCATATACTCATGTGGGAGGCCCAGGTTCAAGCCCTTGGTAATTCAATGCCCTAATCACCATTTGATTTCATCCTCATGGGAAAATTTTTGAAATCTGTTTTGCAGGATAGGAGAAGCATTTCCCACCCAGCTCTACTGTACATACACCCACTAAGTATTCATGCTGAACTGGTCTTTTCCTAATCTCTGCAGGTGTAAAATACTGCTAAATCAGAGTGAGGACACAAAGTGCAGGGCAATGAAGACTCAGGCCCAAAAATTCTGGGGCCGATTTCAATAGAGCTCTAACCGCTTACTTATACCAGCTGAGGATCTGCCCCAAGGTCTATTTTCATCCAGCCTGCTTTTACCATCCCCGTTGTGGCTTTGATGCTGAGGAACTAAAATCACCTTTGCAATAATTCATTGCTTACAAAGATCAAATTGCCATGCATGTGAGTTTTAAAAGCCAGCCTGAAAAGTGTGGGCCACCACATTGTGCAGCTAAACAAATTAGTCATGATCCTAAATCCTGTTTCACTTGGTTCCAGTGGCATATAACTCTCCACCTTCAAGGCACATACTGTGGCTGGGAAAGAGACCTTCCATGTCAGGCAATCAAACCTCCTGTGAGCTTAGTTGCAAAGATGAAAATGCATCAGTTAGGAAGCAGACTTGAACTATACTGTGATGTTCACCAGGGTACAAACTGGACAACTGTGTCCCCTCTGTTCTCTAACTTGGAGTGCTTTTTATGCTGCTTTGCTGTGAGAGCAACCACTCCTGACAAGCTCACACACAGCCACCAGCATGTAAATTATCCCCAGTAATACTGCAGGAGTGCTTCAGTCAGCCAGCCTGCCACCCTTGAATTATACTGTAGAGCAACACCGAGAATTTCCCAGTCCCAGGCTTGTCCCCAGAAATGTTCGTCTTGTACTGCCCAGCTCTTTCCTTCTGAACAATACCAGGTCATAGAAAGCCCGTCATTTCATTCATAGAAAATGATATGCACAGACACTCTTATCTCAAATGCTTCAATCCAAACACACTGGCTTAGATAAAACAAGATAACAAATTTATGAACTACAGAAAGATAGATTTTTAAGCGATTACAAGTAACGAGGCATAAAAGTCAGAATTGGTTACTAAGAAATAAAAGGTAAAATGCAAACTAATACCAAACTTAACAAGCTAAATGAATTTAAAGCAAAAAGGTTTCTCTCACCATAGGCTTACAGCAGTCTGGCTGAATCCCTTCATCCAGGACCCCTTCCCCAGTTCAGTGATGCTTCTTTTGTCTTTCAAATGTTATTGATGCCGGGAGTAGAGATGAGGGGAAAGAGGTGATTTGGGGCCTCTTTGAGAATCATCTCTAGCTGGGGTTCAGGTGACAGCCAGATTGTTTACACAGGAACCCCCAGCTGTTCCATTGCCAAAATGTAAATTTCCCCCTCACACCCTTCTTCCTGACAAAAAATGGCCGCTTAACCAAGCGATAGTCCATTTGATTATGCTGACACCTGGCTGAGGGGCTGACTAACTTTTTGTCTCCGAGGAACACATTTGGGCTCCTTCCCCAGATTTGGAATATGTCTTAGTAACATCATAGAGTAGAATCTTATAACTTTACATACAGTGTTGCCACACACATTTTATCAGGCCAGTAGTGATCAGCAAATTATGAGTTTTCAAATGATACCACACAAGACATACTTGGTACAAAATTTATTATAGTCTTGTAAAAGTGGTGAACATAGGATACAGACTGTCACATATGCCCTATGATGATGCAGGGTACAATGTTCCAGTCTGTCATGAAATTAAGTGAAGTACTGATACCAGAGTCCAAGATTATTCATATTCCCAGGTAGGTAAGTGTGAACAATGAGTCATTCAGCTATCAGATGCACATGTGCTAATGTGTTCAGAGTGGATCTGGTACATGGGACCTAGGGAGTATTGTCTTGTGACTAGGGCACCAGATTGGAAGTCGGGAGTTCTGGGTTCTATTTCCAGCTCTGTTTCAATTTTGAGAAATTGGCATTTTCCAAGGGAAGAACATTCTGTCAGAAAACTTCTAACCAGCCTGTTAGAGAGTCTGGAGATGCATTAAAACTGGAACCAAACTCTGCACCTCATGGGGTTTTCTCATCAGTTATGGAGGGGAACTAAACACCTATACCCAGCTTCTCAGCCTGTGTAAATCAGTGTCAGTCCATAGACACCAGCTGGCAGTCTGGCTCCAAATTCCTAGTTCATCTTACCTTGATGCCCTTAATAGCCATCCCAGGACCACCTCCATCTTTCAGCAATCACGTAAGTGTCATGGGAAATGCTTCTCCAAATTAGGGAAGCACGGTGCAGAAGCAAATCTAATTTTAATCCTACATTTTTGGAACTCCCTATTCTGCACTAAAGATTAGGAGTTAAGCTGTTCTTTGTAGCTGGGATCCCAAAGAATAAAAGTCTGAGTTCATGGCTTAAATTTCCTCATCCCGACAAGTCCTAGTAATAACAAAGCTAAAAGTAAATAGCCTCTACCTCTAGTTACCTGGGTGCAGCACCTTGATTTTTCTGGAGCTTAGCTCTTCAGTACTGAGATGCTTTCTATTCAGAAAGTCACCACTGATCTCCGTCCCTAGCTGCATGTTTAGATGTCCCTTGCAGAAAGTTAGGCACTCATCTTGGGTATCCACTGAAAAGAGCTGGATTCTTGTGCCACAGCTCATGAAATCCTGCTAGGCCCCCTTGGCGGAGAATCTGGTGTCATATCATGCACTTTGTATGAAATCAGCACATTTAATGAGCTGATGGGTCCTGTCTATAGCAGATTTATTACCTGATGAGGGGAACATAGCAAGCAACCAGCAAATATAGGTGCAATCACAGATGAAAACAAACAACTTAGTGGGTTCATGTTGATGGTATAATACTCCACCAATACTAACCTAATGAAGCTTGACTGCAATTCTTTCTTCTCTGCAATGAATTAAAGAATGTATCACTTCATTTTTGCATATCCAGTATAGTAACCCTACTGTACTTGGTCAGGTTACTTCATCCTGACTCTGACTCCTTTAATGCCCTCAAATTATATTCTTCTCTAAGGAAAAGCCACCTACTCTTCCAATCAGATGCTACATTTACTTTTTAAAAGGGGATCATTGTACGAAGTCCTGCTTCTGCTTTAAATTACCTCCCTCATCCATGGTGCCAATTCTGCCACGTACAAATGAGCTCCTTTCTGCTATAAGTGCACAAATAGTTTTTTTAAATTCCACTGGTAGAGATTTGGCAATAAGAGCTCTTCTGCTTTTGGGATTTTTACATAGTTTTAAGCAGCAACAGTGGTCATATCTACTGAAAATCTCTTGCCTTGTTGGAGGGAAAGCCCAAAGTTCAGATGGGCTGAATAGCTTTGCAAGACAATATGCACCAAGTGTAGGGAAGGAAGCAGTGGGCCAACTGCAGGCAGGCTTGCACTGTAAAGTCTTTCTCAGCCCAGTAGTACAGCTGATCCAATGGACAGGGCAGTGCCCCGGGAGACATGGGTTCCAGTCCTGGCTCAACCACTGACAATTTCTGCCACAGTCTCAATCTATAAAATAGGGATGATGATGCTTCCTCACTTTTGCGAACACTTGAGCTATGATTACGTGCTGAGTGTTACAGCTGGGCTTTTATGGAACGCCAATGTGTGGGGCCTCCTTAAATTAAACACAAAATAGCTCAACAGAAGTTCAAGCACATAGAAATGATTGAGCCCCCAGGTGTGTTTGTGGGTTAAAGGACAAACTGGCCATGCAGCCAAGTTCTGTCACCTTCGGCAAAGAAACTTTGGCCCTTGCTCCCCATCCCAGCAAATAACCTGGGAGAGCAATTTGCTACAATTAACAACAGGTGGGTCCAAGCTGCACAGTTAGGAGCTAAATCCAATTCTAACTCTCCTTCCTACCCTCAGAGTAGATCTGGGCTTCTGGCTGAGTCCATTGTAGAAATAAAGGTCCGGCACCACGTTCCCTTCTGGATCCAGTCTTCTCCAGAGTGCACGAGTGTGTCTTGGCTTGAGGCTTTTCGTGCAGATCTCTCTAGCCAAAATCTATTTCATATTATATATTAAATATTTGTATTATCAGAACATCTGGGAATGGCCGTCATGGGCCAGGGCCCCCCCGGGCCAGATGCAGGACAAACAGAAGAAAAAGACAGTCCCTGCCCCAAAAGCTGACAGCCTGACATGAAGCAAATTACCTCAGAAGTAAACTCTTTCACGCAGCAACAGGCTTTTAGTTCTGCGTTTGTGCAGCACCTAGCACATTGGGCACCTAGGTGATATGCAACCCAGAGGACGATGATTCTCCGTAATAACCAGCTACGTACAATGCTTCTGATGTCCCTCTAGCTAAAAAGAAACTTTGGTCAAGATGACTGGAGCTGAGTGGCAGACTTCACAATGGCTACGTCTATACTTGGAGCTAGGGGTGTGGTTCCCAGCTTGCACAGGCACGTTTGACCTCGCTGTCCTCAAGATAGTGTGCTACAGTAGTGTAGCCATGGTAGCATGGGCAACGGGGAGCAATGGCATGGGCTCGCCGCCCCCAGTACAAACCCACCTGGACCCTGGGGATGCGTATTCAGGGCAAGTAGCCCGTACCGCTGCCTGTTCTACCATGGCTACCCCAATGTTTTTAGCACACTAGCTCTCAGTGTGTCTATGCACACTGGGAACCGCTGGGAACCGCCCCTAGCTCCCAGGGGAGCCGTAGCAAAACTAGCAACCAGGTTGCCTAAGCAAATCGTATTTTATGTTCGTAACAATTACAGTGATTTGCTTAATGCTCCATTAGCAAAGCTACTCTCTAAAAAAAACCTGGTCTGACTCTTTTAAAAATCAGAAATCCCTGGATTACAGAAGGCATTAGTGCAGAGGCTGGGTTTTCCTTCTCTAGCTAAACCAGCTGTGCTTGTATATACCCTTACTAATCTCTAGTAGAGAAATGTTTTTATGCCGCTAGCTGCACCTGCTACATCTATTATGTGGATTACTCTCATTTGGGTTTGAAGCTAGTTGAGAAGATATTCTGAGTACAGAATGGTAATTTTTGGCCCGTTTCTCTGATGTTGTAGATACAAGCAGCCTTATCTTTAGCATCAGCCAGGCAGTTAGTTCTTCTTTCACATGCTTTTCCCCCTTATTAAATACTTTTTTTTACTGTGAATGCCCAGTGAGGAAATCCACTTCTCTATTGAGGCATGGCCTTCTGTGTCCTTCAAACAGTAACCCAGCACTGGTGTGGCGTGCAGGATCTTGCTGTATAGCTTTGCAGATGCAAACGTCTGACCATGTAGGAAACTTTCAGGGATGTAGAAACTCATTTCCTTCCTCTTGCTATGTTGATTTGACATGTCCAGCACACTGGACCCCACAGCTGCATTACTCCTCATACGTGGTGTGTTGTAGCCTCTTTGAACGTGCCCAGTGGATCTAAATCTGTGCACAGGATTTTAAAAATGCCCATATGCATCTTAATGCCATGTTGAAATGGGCAACAGGCACTCCACATTCTCTAATGCTGACTTTGACTTTCACCCATGCCTCATCCTTGACCTTACTCAAGGCAGTGGGTAGTTCAGTCTTCATAATTCATTTAGTCCCTGGTGTGTCTGACTTTGCTTCCAATCTGTTCCAGTTTCTGTACCCATGGACACTGGGAAGTGGGAACTGGACAGATGCCACTAAACTTCTTTATCTTAGGCCACGGAGCAGCCACATGATCTCATGATGGGCTGAACTTGAATCAGTGACTTAGAAGCAATTGGTTTTACAGTCCCCTGAAACAGCCAGTCAACCCTTGATTGTGCTGCAACTAATTTTGGGGCTACTTTCTTCAGCCACTCTCTGAAATGCTCTAATATCTCTGAACTCTTAAAACTGCTATTTTTAAACCCTCCCCTTGGCTCTGCTTTCCTCCTTGTGATTCAAACAGTGTTCTTTTCAGAACTAGGCACCAGGGCCCTGTGGTTTCCTGGTACTTGGAACATAAAATCTCCTAATTCTTCTCTCACAGCTAGCTTCAGAGGCAATGGCATGATTGATATTTTCCATCGCTGCATTAATGGTCATGGTGCAGTAGTTTTAATCTGTTTCTGCTCCACTTTTTATTTTAAATAATCTGCCTTAAATTTTCTCAGCCCTTCGAGTCACACAAAGTGAATGTTGTGTGTTTTAATCTTACCTTGTAACCTAAACTCGGGGGGCTTTGGAGGCTTTCCTATGGCAGAGCTTTCTGAATTCTGAGACGTCTGGGGACGTGGCTGATGTTGCGTGATGTTTGTGTTCTGTGTTTTAATGAGCTTAGCAAATACACGGTTAGACAGCTGCATTCAGCTACAGGGCCAGATTCTGATCTTATGCCAGCTACATCAGTGTCAGTGAAAAAGGATTTATGTTACATTAGCTCCTAGAGGCCCCAACTAAGGTCCCCGCTGGGCTAGGTGCTGCACAGACATTAATGAGAGATGGTCCCTGCCCCAAAGAACTTAGTCAAATGAGATAGACAAAGGGTGGGATGGGAGCAGAGGCAGAGAGAGAGGAAGTGACTTGCCCTTCATGCAGCAGGTCAGTGCCAGGGCCAGGAATAAAGCCCAGGTTTTGGTGCAGTATCCATTAAACTAGACTTCCTCCCATATCAGCACCGTCTCTGTATTGGAATCTTTTCTGGTGTAGCAGATTTGATAGTGGCTCTCGATTACAGACAGTGACCAAAACAAGGTGGGGGGGAAAAAGTAGAGAGAAGCTGTAGCTGCTAAGCCCCAGATAAAAACTGTCCCAGAATTCCTGGGGAGCTTGGAGCGGGGGGGTTGGTTCCAGCTCTATCTATATGAAGAGGTGGGGAAAATCTTCAAATACCACAGGCCTGGTTTGCTCTGACTGCTCATGACTGTCCACTAGCTACCAGTGCAGGCCCAGTCTGAAACACCCCGCTAACATCTCTGCCTCCATTTCAGCCTTCCTGTGCAATGTATGCAGTCTCTAAATAATCAGTTTCTCTAGTTCAAGCAAAATAAGGTTGCCCCCGCTGAAGGCCTTGTTGGCAGCTTCCCCAGAGCCTGCACCTAACTTATGTATAATCGAGCAGACAGTAACCACTTCTAATATATGACTGTATCCCTCCATCGATACCGAGGGTTGCATCCTGGGATCTGTAGCTCTCTCTCCAGGCCAAATTTTTGTTTTAAGGAGCTCAGCAACTGCAAGCTACTTTAGAGGGCGCAGGGAGGCCCCCACAGGCCAAAGCTGAAGCAAAATGTTAAGAAACTTGTTTGTTTGGCTTTGCTGGTCCTTGGCTCTGGCTGGGGAGAGGGGAGAGAAGCATCAGAGCTCGCTTCCTGGGAGACTCCCTCTGATTTACTGCACGCTGTCTCCTTCCTTGCTGTCTCCTTCCTTCGCTTGGTTTATTCCCTATGGCTCTTAACCCTTAGAGCTCTGGAGAAGAGTATGTCCTGTACTTCATCCTCCAGTCTTCAGCTCTGTTAAAATACTGCTCCCGGCCCCTTCCATCCCCCAGTGCAAGACCCCCTCTAGAGTTCTCTGCCAATCACCTGGGTAACCCATCCCACCACAGGAGCATGACCGAGTCACATTCTCTCTTGTCCACCCATCCCATGTCCCTAGATGGAGCTAATCTGGACTCCATGCTGGTTCCCCTCCACCTTTAACCTCTCCTCCTGTGTCGTTTCACCTCAGCTGGCTTCCAGCCCAAGGAAGGACCTGGGCATTGGAAGCGGTGAGACGTGTGGCCCATCACCAGCACAGGCCAGGGGAAGACGGCAGGTTCCTGGTGAGGCAGGGAAACTGAGCTGGCTAGGTCTTGCTGCATCCTAGAGTCCTGACCTGGGAGTGTCTCCTAGCACCTCCTTTCAAACACCCTGGAAATTAGTTTGGTCCTTGGTGACCTCCACCTGGAATGGAGCTGGTTTCCCCATAGTTAAACGTCTATCAACACGCTGCTGAGACTTTCTCTTTACACATCAGTAATAATTCTGTTGTCCTTATAAATTATTTTTCATTCAACCCGCCTTGGAAAAAGATGGACATGCTCTAGCCTGAACACCCCAACAGTCTGTATTTGCTTCATTCCTTACATGTTCCAACATATTCTGTTTCCTCTTTGATTTTAAAACAATGCGTCTTTGTAATTGTCTTCTGGCTTGGGGGAGTGTTTTTCTTCTTTTCACCTCTTTGTTTTTGCCTCCTCAGGAGAATCACTGTTTAACTAATGATCCATGGACTTCCTACCAAAGCCATCACACAAAACATCTGGTAAGTCACTCACCTTTTTATAAACTCAGTCTCTGCTACATCTGTTTGTGGGTGGAGATTGGCATTTTGGTTACAAGGGTAATGAATTCTGGCCTACATCCTGACAACTCCTCTAAAAATGCTCACTCCAACCCTCGGTAAAATCTAACACCACACATAACAGTGCAACTAATCCATACCTGCCTAGGATTTTGTACTTGTCACTTTGCTGCAACATGTGTCAACTCTGATCTCCAGCATGTCAGCAGGGATAGAACCTAGATGTTCCCTGCCTTCCCCCAACTCTAAAACCACAGGCCTCTCTACCGCTTGCGCTACAGAAGAATCTGTCAGTTGTTAGAAGTAAAGAGCCTATGAAACAGTTTGGCAGTTTCCATTTCATCGTGAAGATGGCAGTAGTAGGTGAATGCAGAGGCATAGTCTAATCTCTGTCATGAACAGCGAGGCATCAGGGTCAGATCCTACCAATTTAGGATAACCTTGGTTAAATTCTCTTGAACAGCCACCACCTGCATGTTAGTTCAGTGGGGTTGTTTGGTTTACAGCCTGAATATTGCCTTGGTTGCAGGATAGTGAGCCAGAGTTACTGAACCTCAGAGTTGCTGGACTGAGTACAGTCCAGGTCAGAAGGGAGCAAACAGTGCTACTGTGTAATAGCTGCTTGGTGGCTCAATTGAATTTGGCCAGTGGATCTCTTAGCTGGTGGAACTCTTAGCAAAAGCTCGGGTTGTCCACATCCGGAAAGGCCACTGCTGCTACTGTCAGAACTGGGTCCTTTGTTGGCATGCTCTGCGGGGAAGCAAAAGGATAATCATGCTTTGGAGAGTGAGCCACCTGTTTACACCCTAGAGATGCCTGCAGGTTACAGTTGGGATGGGAGCAGGGGATAGTTTGCAACACCACTGCTTAGGCTGCACCTGTTCTGTAGAGAACAGAGGACTTCAATCTCCAGGGCTGTCAGTATAGCATTTTCACTAGTGCAAAATTCACCACCCCTTTTTTATGAGTGTATTTCAGTATTGCCAGACAGAATCTCTCCTTTGGTTTCTTTATGGATAGAGTGGCCACCCTGTGGTGAAAATACAACTGTTTGGATGTTATTTTTATGGGAATTTCCTGTCGTTCTGAAGTCAGATGGCCATCTTAAAAGTTCAGATATCACTTCCAACCTTGGTGCCCAAGAGCATGGGTTTGGGTACCTTTATGTGCTGCAAGATGCACCTGTTTTCCCAAATTCCCAAGGGAGTTTTTTGGGATGGGGGTGGAGTGGAGTGGTGTGGAGCTGGGATCTCAGATATAAGTTGTTATGGTATATAGTATGTAGGCTGCATAGAAGTCAGGACATATTAGCTCTGTGTATCTATCACCAAGGCCGTGTAAGTACTTAGACAGCTGCACACTGGGACATGTTTGCTCTTAGCCATCTTGCTCAATGTTTTTCTCCAGCTTCAAACAGTCCCACACAGAAATAACTCTGGTGCATAGTGTTTTGCATTTCTACAGGGCTTTTCATCTGAAGCTCTGTCAATATAGAGGAAGGTGTCTTGGTTGTGTCCACAGTATCCTTGATAGAGAGGCGGGAAACCTGAGTCCCAAAGAGATTAAATGAGTCAGTAGCAAAGACAGAACTTGCTCCAACTTCATTCTGTCCTAGTTATATTTTCATCACTGTTTTATATCTGCGATTCACTTCTCTGGGGTCTGTCAGCAAAAGTCACTTGACCGAGAGTTTGGTCCTAATAAAAGCAACCCATACATTGTTGTTCATTGCCCGCCTTAATTCATGAACCCACTGGAATTTCTCATTGCAGTTTAATTGGGTTAAGTAGTTTGTAATGCAATTCTCTAGCAGTCTTAACCCTATTCCCAGGTGGCAGGTATGGTTTCCAAAGTATAGCCTATTATATATACATTCTGGCAACTCCAAGAAGACAATCCAGATTTGTATTTACTGATATCCTTTTATAAGCGTGCGTTGCATATTTGAAGACAGCCGTTTTCTCCCTACCCTCGCCCCTTTTGGAGTCAGGTGAATATTTAGAGAAGTACGGTATTGAAATGGTATTTTACAGCAGTATTGGCATAAATTTCTTACGCATGTTGTTTTAATAAATTGGCCCTTCTAATGCTTGTGAACAATTCCCAGGCTCATAAGTAATTTAAGATAAAAATGGGGAACAGAGCGGAAAAATGAATGGAGACACTGACACAAAACAGTATCTGGAGCAGTGTCTCCTCTTTCATAACAAACCGGAACACATCAAAATAAGGACCTGCGCTCCTGCTCCCACTCAAGCTGGGGATATAACTCTCACTGGGAGGAATGCTGAGAGGATAACCTTTTGGTTTATTGCAAATCCCGAAAAATCAAAAAATCTTTGTTTCGGGTCAAACCAAAAATACAATTTGTCAAAACTTTCAGTAAGTCAGAAAGTAAAAAAGAAATTTTGTTTTGATTTTGAATAATTTTTAATAGTTGAATTTTTTGTAAATTAAAGGAAAACTTGGCATGAAAAGTCACTTAGAATCAAACCATTTTGATTTTCTCAGGGTTTTTTTTAACAGAAATAATTTGAAATAGATACAAATTTATAAAATGACTTTGTGATGCCAAATCTGCTTTATCAACTTACGTACCTATTTATTTTAAAGGTTAACCCCATTTAAAGTGGGAGCAGGGTTGGATGCTAGAACAGACTCAGCCAACCTTCTATCTGGGTTGTAGGCAATACCACTGAAAGCCGTGAATCCATTATTCGGGGTCCCTTGGGCTTCTTGAACATTGAAACCAGACCCATATATCTTGCTGAATCAGAGCCTGGTTCACTGGGAGCTGTGCCTGAGTGATGGTTAATTAGTTAAGGTGTGTGTAGAGTTTTGAAAAATATCAAATGCTAACACTATGTACCTGCAAAGTATGATTAACTTGGATAAATTCACCCTTAATATACTAAAAGTCTTCCCCTTAAAGGGATTGCCTGTGGAATAAATCAGGTTTCTTATATTGTCCTTACGAATTTACCGATGTCAAGTGCTTCTGAATTTTCAGCTGCCTCCTGAAAAACGGGAACAGAACAGTGTGGTGGATTTTCCATCACTTGAACTCTTTTAGATCAAGATTGGATGTCTTTCTAGAACAGGTGCTCTAGTTCAGACAGAAGTTACCAGCATGATGCAGGAATTACTGGATGAAATTCCAGGATCTATGTTATGCAGGAAGTCAGACTAGCTGATCATAGTGGTCCCTTCTCATCCTAAAATCTATGAAATTAGATGGCTATGCTGACTAGATACAGGCCTGAAACAGAGCTGGTCTGTTCCATTGTCCAAGCTGCATGAAATTCGAATAATAAACACAACTGACAAAAAGCAAATTAGATTTTTAAAAACCTTCTGCTTAATTTTTAATTCCTTCTAGGTCAGTATTGAAAGCTTAGTGCGCTCAGTTCCAAACTATTGGTTTGGGTTTGTTTCTGTACATTCTCTCACCATCCCAACTGAGCAAACATGAGAAGTATTAGCCAAGAAGTTTTTTTCCTTGAGAAGTTATGAGGAACTGAAAAGATACTATGACAATGTGTAACATGTTTACAGATGGAGGAGCCAATTCAGAAACATTCAGGAAGCCCCTTTCTTCCAGATCATTGTCTAGTGTGAGAACCGAATCTATCTGAAGGTTCTAAAATTGTTGGTTACTTTGTTTTTTTTCATTTACACTGGACATGGAGGTGAGCTGTGAAGTCTGGATCCAGCTACAAATATCCCCAGGTCTTCAGTTCAATGAAGTCTAGATCCAGTGTTTTCAACTGGACCCATATCTAATTGTCATTCTTTCTGTACTTCTGGGTTCTGTCTAAGAGCAGAATTGGAAGTGCCAAAATACCTCAGGAAATACAATGCTGGCAGTTGTATTTCTAACTTGTTCAGAAACAGATGACTAAATATATGTAGAATCAAGTTGTTTGGATAAGTTTTGGCAAAAGCATCTAAGCATATGGTGGCTTGTCAGGACTGCATCTGAACTCTGAACCCATTGCTTCTGGGAATGCCATGGTGACTTACTACTGGCATGTTGTCCATGGCACCCATTCTCTATGCATTCAACATGCAAATACTTTTCATTTAACCTTAGGCACAAACTGCGTAGACTAAATGATTCAACTTGATGTGGGGGAAACGAGAGGCCCATTTATTAATCAACTCCACTCAAGGTTGGCCCATCTGCCCCTCTGTAGATGGAGATAGACGGTGGATGAGCCAGACCAAATGGTGCTGTGTCTGTGACCCTTTGTGCTAGGTTGCAACACCCAAAGCAGGGAGGCTGACCCAGTCCTGTGGGATGGGACCTACTGCTGGAGGGTGAATGAGGAGTGGGCTTGCTCTTCGAGCCCTGTCCCCCAGGCCTCAGCTTTCAGCATTCCTGTGATGGGGGGTACTGGGCCAGCAAGAGCTGAATTTGGGCCAAGTGGGCCCAATCAGCCCATTAGGCTGCAATCTGGGAGGATTAAGCCTGGGAGGAAATCCCTAATTAGGGGAAGCTCACCTGTGTGGGAACAGGCAGGGCTTGTATGAAGACAGGAAATTGGAAGCAGAGGAGGCTGCAGGGAGGTAGTCTGCAGTCAGTCTTTGGGAGAAGGGAGGTGTATTTGGGGGGCTATAAGGACAAGTAGCCCACTCCTGGGAGGAGGGAGCTGTGAGGCTGGCAAACCCAGAGGAATGAGGAGGGCTAAGAGGTAAGGAAAAGGCTCAGGGAAAGGCTGCAAGGTGCAGGTGGCAACCACACCTTGGCTGCTGTTTAGAGGGCCCCTGAGCCAGAACCCAGAGTACAGGATGGGCCCAGGTTCCCCTGCCAGCCACTGAGGAAGTGGCACCTGGGGCAGTGAATAGGAGGACTGCCTGAGACTACTGGTGAGCAGGAACTTTGATACACAAACGCCACCCCCCCACACCCTCCACCCCTCCACACACACACACCCGAACGGGGAACCACACTGTGACCTGGCCGGAGGCTGCAGTTCATGGAGTAAGAAAGGAGCTGCAGGCCGAGAGAGTGGCGGAGTGTAACCACTGGAAGGGGCATGGGCCTGGCAGAGCTAATCCCCAGAATGGCCAGGAGGAGGCGCCATCCAGTGGTGAGTGGAGCACCCCATCAGAACCTCCACTATACTCTTGCGTACATTCACGTAGCAAAAAATACATTATTTGGTGACCTTTCTGTGACTTATTTTTTCTCTCACACCTCTGCCCTGAAATGCACTAAAAAAGTCTGTGCCAAAACCGTAGCCTTAATTATGCTCTCGTTAAGGCCCTGATTCAGACAGGTAGTTAAAGTAGGTGCCTAACTTTCAGAATGTGAGGCAAGTGCTGTCTTGAATAGAGTCCTGGATCTAAAGGAGCTCTCGCGGTTAGGAAGCTTTGGAATGTTCAGGGACTTACTCACAGACAATAATTGTATTTAAACTGCCTCATCGGTTTGCACTACGCTGCCCTAGAGAGTATGAACAAACAGAAGAAATTCTTCCTCGAAGTTTTTTAACTTCATAGCGGCTTTTCAGCATTCAGTACCCAGAGGTAAAGGGTCATGTGCATTTGCAGGCACCAGATACGCGGTTGCTTTTTAACTTGACAGTAGCAGTTGGGGGAATGAAGTTAAAATGCAATTTTTCTCAGTCAAATGGCAAGGCCTAGAAAAACACATGTGGGCTGTGTGCCCTGAGCCAAGATCAACGTCACGAAACCTAAAAGACCAGTTCTACAACAACTAGGGAAAAAATGAGCCCGTCAGTGTCATGATGGATGGGAGTGAGGAACCAGCTCGAGAGTATTCAAACAAAAAAAAAATTTTTGCAAGGCAAAATGTTAACATTCTGCTGCCATTATTTTGTTATGGGTAGGAAATTATTTCAACAAGCAGCTGAAAGATATTTACATACCAGCCGCTCTCTGAAATACAATGAGAACAGAGGCCTTATTTCTCTGAACTAAGTCTGCATTCATTTTAGGATCAGAATCACCCTTCTGTCAAAACCTTGCCATGTGCTTGCTCTAATTCTTGTCTCTCTCCTGTCTGGGAGAAAATTTTGATTTTGTAGCACTTGTTCGAATTTGTCAGGAAAACGAAAATGAAATATTTTTGTTTGGGCCAGTTTGACCTGAATCAGAATATTGAGGATGTTGAACTAACCTAAAATGTTTTTAGGGTCCATTCAAAATTAAATTGCGTTTCTGTGTTGTGGCATATCGCTTCATGGGAGTCATAGTTCAGATCTCCTTTCTCTCCTATGGGCTGGAATCCCTAGCCAGACCTCTCCCATGATGCAATGTAGTCTTCCCTCTGACAGAGTGATGTGGTGCATATTTGGGAGTCACAGGACTGCAGGTGCCTGATGGGAGATGTAGGCCAGCAAGGGAGCCTGGCCCATAGGGGAGAATGAAGGAATCAGGCACCCAAACTACAAGTCCCATGAAACAATGCACCTTAACAGAGAAATTCAGTTTAATGTTGAACTGACTTGAAATATTTTAGGTCAGTTCAATATACCAAAACAACATATTTCTCACCATGTGAAAAACACCTGACCTAGCAGCATCCCCTGGGCTGATGTTGCAGTTTGACATGTGCAGAGTTCCCCCGGGAGGGAGCTGGAGTGCGGGGTGTGCAAGGACTGCAGGATAGCCCCTGTCTGCATTGTCAGCAGCTTGTAACCAGTGATGAAATAACCTGTGTGTGTTTGTTCCTTTTACCACATTTGTTAAACTCCTATGACTCAAGGACCATGTAGAAGAGGAACCAGGCTCCAAGGATTTAGTCCTTGTTTTTATAGTACAAGCTGGATCACACTTAGTGCTCTGCAGCTTTTTAGGGTGATTTTTCCCTGACTTTGGCACTGTGTAAGTGCTTACGTTTCAGGGTCCACCTCTGCTGCCAGGGGATACAGCCTGGGCCAAACTCATGAGCTTTATTTACAAAAGACTAATATTTGAACTAAGCTCAGGCATCCTCAGCCAGCTACCTCCTCAGCTCTCTCGCCAGCAGCTTCCTCTCTTCCCTTCCTTTAATGATGAGCTTGGCTTCCAGCCTCTGTTCTGGCTTCCTGTACTGGGTCTGTGGGCCCCCCATTCATGTGTGTGAGTATGTTCTGTCTCAGAGGAGCTGGGGGCAGTGTGTGCTGGATTGCTTTGCTCCAGCAAAGGATAATAGGGCATGAGCACAAGTTGGGGAGATAAGTATCGGAGAACGTGAGTCAATCATTAAGGGCTTGGTTGTGCCTCGTAGCCTGGGGGTGGCACGGAGCTGCACTGTCCTAGAGGGAGCAATGGTAGCCAGGCTGCCTCACAGAGCTCCCAGGCACCTTGGCTGCTGTATCTTTGGCCCAGCCAGTCAGATTCACTGGCCAGTGTGGGGACAGGGCCCTGGCCGCGCCCCTTTCCCACCCCCTTTGTGTGCTCAGGGAAGTGTGGCCGGAGCAGACCCTATACTTCTGGGCCTGGCATTCTGCCTAGAACCTCTCTGGGCTGTGCAAGGAGGGGAGGGCTCTGCACAAGGGCCACTCAGAGTCTTGTCTTGGAGGTAGGAGGGGGAACCTAGAGCATTAGGTGAAAGCATCTAAGCCATTGGTTCCCAGTCACCAGTACACTGAGCATTACTTTCCAAGGCTTTCCAGGGCACCTGTAACGCTCTGTGTACTGGTGACTGGGAACCAATGACTTACCTGCTCTTACTTGTGAGGAGTCCAAGTCGGGCACAGTGTGCAGGTTTTCAATGGCCTGCATGGCCCCCTGAGTGGGGCAAAAGGGGAATGAACCCAAAGAAACCCATTGCCCCTGGTGACAGGTCTGCTTTCTCCCTTTTAGATGCCATCAGCCTGCAGTGGTACAGCCTGAGGGCTGCAGAGGATGGGACCCTGTGTGCACTGGCCATAGCTGAGATCATGTCCCAGAGACAGACTGTCCATCCAGGAGCTAAGGCAGGGAAGGAGGAGGGATGGCCGTAACTCACAATCTGGGAGGCTTGCAGTGAAAGTGCTGAGGAGGACTGGGGTGCTGAGGAAGTTTCTTCTCCTCCTCCAAGATTGCTGTGGTCAGTTCCCCAGCTGCGCTCTCGCTCTCTGTTCTGACCACATCATCCTTCCACCAGCTGGATTTGTTTGGCAAACTCTGATCTGACCCACAAAACCTCTTTATCGCATCATCCTGCATATCTTGCGCTTCTTGCAAGTCTTTAAGATTTGGCCCCGTGTATACAGAGCTCCCCTGAAATGCCCCCTTCTCTGCCATGGAAGATGGTGACCCACAGGGAAAAAAAATCTGTGGGTGTCTAGCACCCACCAGCAGCCAAGCTCTCCTCCTTCCCTCCCCCCACCTGCCTGCCAGCAGACCTGCCGATCAACTCCCCCCACCCTCCTTCCCATCGCCTTTCACCTGTCGCGGATCAGCTGTTCCAGCATTCAGGAGGTGCTGGGAGGGAAAGGGAGGAGCGGGAGACCAGGCAAGCTTGCGGGAGGGGGTGGAACTGGGCAGGAAGAAGTGGGGTGGGAGTTTGGGGGAAGGGTTGGGGTGGAGTGGGGGTGGGGCCTGGAGCTGAGCAGGGATTGAGCACCCCTGGGGAAAATTGGAAACCGGCACCTTTGTGGTGACCAGCACAAATGTAGCATGCAAGAGGATTTTTGGACAAACACAGAGTAAAACCCCAAATATCTGTTCAAAATTAACATTCCATTTCATATTGGCTTAAATTGAGCTGGTTTTGAGAACATCCCATTGTGTAAACTCACAGGGCCAGATCCCCAGCTGGTGTCAATGACTAGAATTATAGAAGTGTAGCACTGGAAGGGACCTCAGTAGGTCATCTAGTCCAGTCCCCTGCACTGAGTATTATCTAGACTGTCTCTGCTAGGTGTTTATCTAACCTGTTCTTAAAAAACCTCCTGTTGTTTTGGTTTCAAGCAGCCATACAAGGGGGTTGCACCAGTTGAATTAGCTAAATTGGTACAATTGTCTCGTGTAGATTTGGCTTTGTGAGGGAAGAGTGAAAAGGCAAGAGCACAGGTAAAGGGGAGAGACAGTTGGGGTGAGATTTTCAAAAGCACTCAGGATTGGCCTAACTCTGCTGTCCAGAGAAATCTTTGGTAAAATTCCCATTGATGTCAACACGTGCAGAGTTAGGCTGAAACTTGGGCTCTTTTGCAAATCCCACCTGCGGCCACCAACATAAAGTAGAGGTGATTCCTGGCAGAAATGGATCTGGAGGAGGAGGGGCATAAGGTTTGCTCACATTCCTCAGCTGGATTATGGCTTCAGGTGCACTAGGTGGGCAGAGGGAATGCTCCGTGTGTGCTCTCTGCCCATCCCCTTTTGCAGCTGGACAGCGTCAACGGGACTCTGGCCCTAGGGGTTTGTCACAGTGTTGCTAAGGTGGGGAGATGGGGGGGGGTGCAGGAAGGGGGTCACCTCCAGGTTAATGCTCCCAACCCTTAGGGTGTCATGAGAAACCCTGCTGAGAAAGTACCAGAACCCTTTAAAAGTGAGTGTCATAAGGGAGGGGCCAGGGGGCCGGGAGCATGGACTCTTCCCCAAGGTTTTGTTCCTGCCACGCTGTTTAGTTTTTTTCCATTGGGGGCCACCTGGTTGTCTTTGGCAAAATCAGCATCTCAACTCATTGTACATCCCTGGCTCCAAATAACATGCTCTGATTCCAGTTTGAATGCTGGTCTCTCTGAAACCCAAGGCGGCCAGAGAATTGCTCCTCCACCGCGCTGTGGAAAAAGGGGGTGGGGTGAAAAGGAGAAGAACTATTTCCTGCAATGAAACTCTAGCCCATTCCACTTAAAAATAGCAGGAAAACAAATTCCTGAGGGACCTTCTAAAAAAAGATTTGATGCTTGTCTCTGCCCTGCCCTCCAAACTCCTCGTTTCTCATTTATCTGGCTGCTTGGCAAGAGCCCTGTTAGACACACTGGAATTCTTTAAACTACAGAATGTCTCAATGCCAGGAGAAAGGACTGTGTTATACTCCAAAGGGATTGGGGGGAAAAACACTGCTCCAGTTCTGATAGGTACAGTATAACATCCCAGAGCCTGGGATCTAACGCCGATTTAACTGGCTGCAGAGAAATCTTCCCCCCAGAATAAACAGAACATTGTGTGCAATAGGCCTGGCTAAGGACTTCGATGCTATGTCCCCATTTGGCAGCCAGGGCAAGAGACATGGGTGGAGGAAGGGGGAGTGGTCGGGGCGTCCTTATGCTCCAGTGATCACTGGCTGCTGGACCAGCTGCTAAGAGTTAGATTCAAGATGATTCGGTGCATTACAACAACTGTATTGAACCTGCTAACTCATGAACAATGCTCATGTGCCCATAAGTGGCATTCTTTAAATTAACTATCTAGCTATTCAGTGCAAAACTCAACTATGCTGACTGGTGCCTCTGTGATCCCCACATGCACAGATCTACCGTATGTACTATTATGGCCACAACAGCCCATTGGTTCCAGAGGCAATTGGCCTGCGACACGGGCCATGCAGAGGTGGCATAAAGTCACATTTGCACCTCTCCCTGCTGAGCTGTCCTCAGTCCTCTCAGACTGCAGCTCAGGATCAAAGCCAATTGCATCTTCTATAACCACCCTCCGCAATAGGGCAGTCAGGCTATTTCTTAGTGAAAAGGTATTACTTGGGTGTAGAGCTGTGCGAATAACTGATCTTTTGGTTCACCGGCAGTTCCAAAAAAATCATGGGGGAGGAGGAGGAATTGTTTTCGGTTGACCGAAAAACTGATTGATTTTTTTAAAAAATTTTTTGGTTAATCAAAAAATATTTAAAAATTGTTTGGGGTCAGATAAAACATGACATTCCAGCTGAAATGAATTGTTTAATTTGTATTTCAGGCCTTTTTAACCGTTTGATCATAAAAGTAGAGGAAATCTTGAAACAAAATGTCTTTTTGACCCAAAAAATCAAAACATTTTGTTTCAAAATAACGTATTTCTAGATCTTCAGGATTTTTTAAAGGGTTGGGGGGGGTTGTTTAGGGTTTTTTGATGGAAACAATTTGCCAACATCTAAACAAATTTAAGAAATGTTTCAGTCGTCCTTGATTTTTCAGTGAAAGTTGTAGACAAAAAATTTCTGGCAGCTCTACTTTGAGAGGTCCAGAAATGCTAATCTACGAGACTCCCCTCCCTGTTTCACCCCAGTTATTGCTCCGTGCAGTGCACAGTTGGAATGCATGGTCCCATAAAGAGGCAGGAACTCTAGGCACCATTTAATGAGAGTTGCGGGGGGGGGAAATTAGACAATAAGACTGTCACGGGCACTTACACTGGGGAGGCTACAATAGACAGAATCTCTGTCCATGTGCATCATGACCATCAGCAAGCCTGGGAAGGAATACACCCATTCCCCAATGGTAGAGGATTTCACTGTTGCTCCAGGGACTTGATGGTCCTTTTTTATTCCTCAGAAACCTCATATCTGAATTAGAGATGAGTCAGGTTGCTCTATAGCAAAGCCAAAGGGAATTAGTCAGGTGACACATGCACCCTTTAAACGAATCCTGCAGGGTTTCATGCAGCTGTGGGAGTGGAGATACCCTGTTCGTTTCAGCTCCTTGCTCTCTCTTCCCCCGCCCTGTTGCTTTTTGTTACTCGCCCCCTTTTCTCCTCTGTCTCCCAGTCCCATCGCCCCGCTCTCCTCTACCCCACTGTCCTAGTATAATGGCCAAAGAGGAGTGGATATGGACCCACCTTTCCAGGGTGTTGTGAACACAAGGCCTGACTCTGCTTCCACTGAGGACAATGGGAGTGTGTTCAGACCCGCAATTAATTTGTTCTGTGCCTTGACAATGTGAAGCATTACAGATGCGTCACGTCACTCGTTCCTCTCCCCACCTGCTCACTCCTGGCTTCTCTCTACCATTCCCCTCCTTTCCCTCGCTCTTACCCCCCTTCTCTCTCTCAATGCTCAGTTCTTTCCTTGTTCACCCACCCGCCCACCCCTTTCGCTCTCTTCCCAGCTCTGACTGCATAGGGGCCCTGACCACATCTCCCCCTCTTCAATGCTCAGAACTGTGAGAGAACCAGCCTGATAAGCAGGACTCTGGGAAGTTCCTATTCCTGTCCAGGAAGGATGAAGCTTCAAGAGGGGAGGATCCATTTTAATAATGGGCTTGCAATGTCTGCAAGAAAACAGCAGAGTGAGAATCCCACTGCTTACAATGCTTCTGCCCTCAGGGTGCTATTGGCCCTGCTGCAGGAATTGATTAGGGACCTGCCATATCTAGTCTCCCATCATAGAATCATAGAATATCAGGGTTGGAAGGGACCTCAGGAGGTCATCTAGTCCAACCCCCTGCTCAAAAGCAGGACCCATCCCCAATTAAATCATCCCAGCCAGGGCTTTGTCAAGCCTGACCTTAAAAACTTCTAAGGAAGGAGATTCCACCACCTCCCTAGGCAATGCATTCCAGTGTTTCACCACCCTCCTAGTGAAAAAGTTTTTCCTAATATCCAACCTAAACCTCCCCCACTGCAACTTGAGACCATTACTCCTTGTCCTGTCCTCTTCCACCACCGAGAATAGTCTAGAACCATCCTCTCTGGAATCACCTCTCAGGTAGTTGAAAGCAGCTATCAAATCCCCCCTCATTCTTCTCTTCCGCAGACTAAACAATCCCAGTTCCCTCAGCCTCTCCTCATAAGTCATGTGTTCCAGACCCCTAATCATTTTTGTTGCCCTTCGCTGGACTCTTTCCAATTTATCCACATCCTTCTTGTAGTGTGGGGCCCAAAACTGGACACAGTACTCCAGATGAGGCCTCACCAATGTCGAATAGAGGGGGACGATCACGTCCCTCGATCTGCTCGCTATGCCCCTACTTATACATCCCAAAATGCCATTGGCCTTCTTGGCAACAAGGGCACACTGCTGACTCATATCCAGCTTCTCGTCCACTGTCACCCCTAGGTCCTTTTCCGTAGAACTGCTGCCTAGCCATTCAGTCCCTAGTCTGTAGCTGTGCATTGGGTTCTTCCGTTCTAAGTGCAGGACCCTGCACTTATGCTTATTGAACCTCATCAGATTTCTTTTGGCCCAATCCTCCAATTTGTCTAGGTCCCTCTGTATCCTATCCCTGCCCTCCAGCGTATCTACCACTCCTCCCAGTTTAGTATCATCCGCAAATTTGCTGAGAGTGCAATCCACACCATCTTCCAGATCATTTATGAAGATATTGAACAAAACCGGCCCCAGGACCGACCCCTGGGGCACTCCACTTGACACCGGCTGCCAACTAGACATGGAGCCATTGATCACTACCCGTTGAGCCCGAAAATCTAGCCAACTTTCTACCCACCTTATAGTGCATTCATCCAGCCCATACTTCTTTAACTTGCTGACAAGAATACTGTGGGAGACCGTGTCAAAATCAATGACACTGATGCTATCTTGACCCACTTTGGCTGCTTGCATACAACCATTGCAGAGAGGAAGGGCAGCTCAGAATGCCAGTGATCCATTGCATCTCATTCCTGTTCTTTATCCAACCCCCCATTGCAGGCAGGTGCCCTCTGGGTGGGACCGCACTAGCTAACCAGTGTCGTACCTGGCTGTAGCCTCATTTTCTGAGCTGCTGAGCCCTCGTCGCTCTCACTGACTTCTTTGGGATCTCTGAAAACCAGGCTATTAGTGATTCAATTGGTGGGGCTCTTTTCTTTTGAGTCAGTAATGAACCGGTGCCCCCCACAGCTCCAGCATGGAGCTAGGGGCTGTTAACATGTGCTACAGAAAGTGGTTTAGGTGATTCATTAGAACAGATCTCTTCCCTCTGGATCAGGAATGACGCCTAGACTCACCATGGTGCTGAGGGGGCCCGCTGCTTCTGGAGCTACAGTATTTCCGATGATATGTAAAACCAAGGACTGGGCCACTTGATGTCATTAAAGATTCCCAGAAACTTTTTCAAAACCAGGGATATTAGCCCAGGTTTTCGGGCCACGTTCTAATTTGGGCGACTACGTTGTGCCTAACTCTAGTCCCACGGCACTAAACCAATTGTATCCTGTTGCTGAGAACGGCTAAATAGCTGCTGTTTTCCCTGGGACCAGTGATCCATCCTGTCTCAGACAGTGCTAGGACCAGCTGCTGCAGCTCTTCTGGTTTATCTAACTCCATTCAACTGAGCCAGCGCAAACCCCTTTGTGGTCCGTCTTCAATGGATTTCCACCTGGTTTATACTGATGCAGCTTAAATTAGTAAGGAATTGACTTAAACTAAATTGATATAAACCAGGTGGAAACCATTGAATGTCTACACAGTGGTTTGTACCAGTTTAACTAAATTGGGTTTTAAACTGATTTCCTTGCAACTTTGCACATAGAGAAGGCCTCAGTGAAACTTGCAAGAAACGCTGCAGAAAGCAGCTACTGTGTTTCAGTGTAGGAGGAGCGTGTATTGTGCTTTGGGATGTCTCAAGATGGAAGGCACTATATAAAGATATTATTGTTTTGGGTAGGCAGGGGGGTGGAAATAAAGGTTGTGACAAAGAGGCTCAAACAATGCAAATGAAATCCACTCTCTGGCCAGTCTAACAATTGCAATTTCCTGGTATTCCTTGGATGCTATACAACGTGCGAGGGAGATATTTGAAAGCCGGTGTGGCAGAGGCTGAGGCGCGCAGCTCTGGTTATCATTAACGGCGGCTCTCTCCCTCATTTTTAGTATTCCCTCCGGTGAAACGCCTGCTCTGTTTCATTAACCTTTTCGTCAGCGTGGCGAGCAGCGGGAGGCGACTCTACACAGCATCGTCACCCTGAAATGAAACTCCCCCTCTCAGCAGCTCACGAAAGGAGCCATATTTACCTTGCCACATCGAGCAAAACAAGGCTTGTTGGGGGGTTTGGGGGGCAGGAGGGATTGTTTGTTTTGGGAGGGAGAGAAAAAGACTTCTCTGAAATTCTGTGTAACCGATCCTATGAGAGCCACATAATGGCAGTCTGCCTTGCTGTCTGAAACGTGCATTGGAAACTACTTTCAATCAAGGTAACCATTCAGCTCCCCAAGCCAAGAAAAATAGTGGACTTGGTGTCAGACCATTAGGAACAGGCTCTCTCGATAAACCTGCTTTCCTTGCCTTCGTACGGGCTGTTGGGGGGAAAAAAATCAACTTCATGGTTACTGCAGCCTTGAGTTACACACACAGGTTGGATCCTGACAAGCAAAATATTTGCTGCACTTTGGAAGACACGTCCCAGGTTGTTCCTCCCTTACTATTGGGCCTAATTCTGATCTCCCTTATGCCAGCATAAATGTGGTCAATGGAGTTACTCCAGATCTTCCTGGGAGTGACTGAGATTATAACCCAGCTGTCTTTTTCTACCTTTCCCTGCTCCGTAACTGAAAGGGGTTGAGTGCGAACCCAAGTTCTTGCTGGGAGCTGCACCTCCCTTCTCATGGAAATGACAATTTCCAGGTGAAATTTAGGCTATGTGGCCGCAACGAAGCCTCTGACCCTGTCTCCCCGACTCTAGATGTATGTCAGCGCCTCTCCTTTGGGTGGAGTTCTGGGACAGGGTGTGTTTAATCTACATGGAGTGTCTGAGGGGCCAGCACTGGTTCCAAGGACTGGGCAGTGGGCCGTGTAGTCTAAGCTCAGAGGAAGGTGTGCCAGATGGGAGATTTGTACCCTGAGGGTCCCCAGAGACCCTAAAATAGAGACCATTCCTGGGCTCTGTTCAGACTCCGGAGGCTAAAGCCCCCAGGATCCCATCGCTGCTTCTCCCCACACAGGTAAGTGGCCAAGAGGGGGCGCTCGATGAGACCTGTAACACAGCTGCTCCATATTAAGGGGCAGGATAAAATCAGCAGTGAAGATATTCACAGCCAAACCTAGCAACTACCTCCATTGGCACTGGTGCAGTTTTGTCAGCTTTCTTGGTATGGACATGTTATTAAGATGAAAGACCGAAGAACTATGAACATACTTACTAAGGAATGCTGCTACGTGGTCGATCATGTGGTCTCCAAAAGCTTCAGGGGCATGATAAGATCATCAATAATGGACATAGACTGAATGTCCAGCCAGACTGTTAGAGATCAGTCTAGGTGGCACACAACCTGCAAAGAGACTACATCCCTTTGTGATACATCATGATGATAACCATTACAGGATTCATGTGCACCATGGCATTCGCATTTAGATTCCCAGCTTCCAAATGCTGGAAAACTGAGCTGTCTGCTTTCTGTGCTGTACCCTTGGGAGGTTATCAAGTGAGATCAGATTTACTGCTTCTAAAATGTCAGGAGAGAGTAATGGGCAAAAATCTGGTACAAGACTCAGGCTACAATATATGATACAATACAGACATTTGAAAGCTTTTGGGGCAGAAGAAAGCCACCAAAATGGAAGGCCTGTTAGCAGAAGGATGCATCCTCAGCAAGAGCAGGCGGTTTGGGAAAACAGCTCAATTCTTTCAAGTATCCTGCTGCCACATTGGCCCCTGGGAAGTGAGACCACCAGTGGGTTGAGTCTTCAAAACAAGTCCCACCATTCACAACATACTGCAGCTATCTTCCCCCAGGTCCTGTATACCTATTATACCAAACAACAAGCAGCCAACACCGTATAAGCTTTCTGGGACAGGGACTGTGTGTGGGGACACTGCCTAGCACATTGTGGTCACCTCCAGAACACAAAGGACGGCCAACAAGAACACAGCCATGTCAGTCAGAGGTTTTCGCCTTCTGTGTTTCTCTGGGGTCCTTCACAGTCCCTGCTGAAGGCAAGATGATGTGGATACGGTATTTGCTTTGTAGTTGTTTTATGCCCATGGTCAGTGGAATGCCACCCAGCTAAGAAGCATCTGTGTAAGGATAGTATACAGGTGCCTGAGAGAGAGACCCGAATCCCCATCTTCTTTTTCCCCATCTCTTGGACGAGCTGTTAAAAAGCAACCAAGCATTTTTGTAGAGGAAACAAAGCCAAAGAGGTCTTAAAGCAAGGAATAAGCCTGAACGTGCTGAGAACATCTGCTGTCTGAGCATCATCATGTACCTTTGTCTGCCATGCCATCCTTCCAACCCAACCATTCACCAGCCTAGCTCAGAACAGCAGAGATGCTCTGGTGAGTACGCAACTCAGAGTCCTCAGAGTAAACAGAGAAGTGGCTTGCATTAAGACCCAGTGCACTCTGGGACAGGAACTGGACCAGTGGATGATTCTGACTTTAGGGTATGTCTGTTACTTTAGGGGATGTAATTTCCAGCTCAGGTAGATGTACCTCTGCTAGCGTTGAACGAGCTAGCACTCCAAACATTGTAGTGCATGGGCAGTGGGAGAGGCCAGCTGTCCGAGTACATACCTACAGTCTCAGACGGGATCATAGTCAGGGCAGCTAGCCCACGCAGTCACAGCTACACTGTTATTTTTAGCATGCCAATTCAATCAGAACTAGCACAGGGAAGGTTACCCAAGATGGCAATTACACCTCCAGCGAAGATATACCCTTAGACTCTGAGATACCGCCTGCTTAGCAAAAAGAACATACAACTAGGGCACACTGGACCAAACTCACCACTATTCGAACCAGGTGGGACTCCATTGAAGTCAGTGGAGTTTTGCATGCTTACCCCAGTGCTAAATTTGCCCAGCTCTCACTACTTAGCATCGTTATCACAGCAGGTCACATAGACATGGCGAGCGGTGCAGAGCTGTGCACTGACTTATGAAATCCATCAGGCAAGCAGCTGGCTGGAGGCAAGTTTTCCTACAAACCAGAATGTTATTTAACCACAGAGTTTAGTACATTAAAACAAAGGGGCTGCCAACCAAAAAAAAACCCCGACCCCAAGCCTGGGGTCCATTATTCACTTTGGCATTGGCCATTTGTGGGTTCCTGGAGCTGTGTGAACATTTCATAAATTTTGTTGCAGACTTGAAACGTGAGCCAGGTTCACCCAAACATCTGCTGGGGACAGAGGACTCTTGTTTGTAAACCCTGGGCCAAGTCTTGTGTGAGCCTGGCTTGAGCTTTGAGTGATCTGGACCCTTTGGGTGGAACCCATCGACATTAACTGTGGTTTGGACCCAAACCCAGGCAAAACTCTGGGTTTGGCTCAGCTACAGTTGGAGGAGCAAATCCTGCTTCACAGCCATGGGAGGGCCCTGCCTGCAGCGGAGCTGGTTCATTCCTACAGCACAGAGAAGGGATAGAAAATGGAGAGCTCCTAAATCTAGCAATAGGAGGCCACGTCTGTAGAAATGGTGCATTGCCGTGGCACAGGGAAGGGATATGGCTGGGTTTCCCTACACATCCATGTACTGAAAGCTTTGGGGACACATGACAGGGCCTGACTAGGGCCAATTACTGCTGTGATAGTCTGCACTGGAAGAAAGTCAGGGCTGAGAAAGTCTAATGGCTGCTGATGCCCAGCTGGGGAAGGAGCTGGGCAAGGCATAAAGAGAAGAAGTTGGTGATAAGAGGGGGCTGCAGGGAGGAACTCTGCAGTCGTGCTCTAGGGAGGAGAGGCGAGGAGAGAATGCACCCCTAGAATAAACCCTGGATCCTGTCTGGGAATACAAACTATTGCAAGAACCTGGGAGAGGGTGAAGTAGCCACAGGGAGCAGAGGAGGCTTTCGTGGTAACCCAGGATAGGTCAGGAGACAGGACAATAGGAAAGAGCCCAGAGAAACAGCAATAGGATCTGGGATTGGGCAAACTGTGGTTGCTGGAGCAGAGGGTCCCTGGACTGGAATCCGGAGTAGTGGGTGGGCCCGAGTTCCCCTGCCAGCCACTGGGGAATTGGCATGGTCTGGGCAATGGCACTGAAGACTGCCTGAGACAGTTAGTCCTGAGAGATTTTGATACCCTGGAGGGGAAAACTACAGTGACCTGGTTGGAAGGCCAAGCCACAGAAAGGGAGCACCTGAGTCCCAAGGAGTGGGGGAAGGGGGGTCGGGCACTGTGCAAGGAAGGGGGTTTCAGACCTGAGTGGAGCTAATCCCCGAACCCAGCCACAAGGAGGTGCCCAGTGGTGAGTGAACCTCGTGACAGGGAGGCAGGCCTGGGAAGAATACGAGTCAAGGACGATGGATTGGCTGCTTTGTAGACCTGCTGGCTATTGTTCTCCATGAAGCAGAGGTGCAAGAGAACCTACTGTAGTAGCCTCAGGGCAGCAGCTCGTGCTCCTCCACAACCTAAGGAGAAGGAAGAATTTCTCCCAGTCATGCTCCACTTCCCACTTTATGCAGGGGAGAGGATTTAGCAATGACTTGGGGGTGGGGTTGTTGCTTGACTATAAAAGACAAAAGCTGTGAGCCCTAGATACAGCCATAACTGGCACAGGAAGGGAGCCAGAGATCTGAAGCAAAAAAAAAAAAAGGGCTTGCACAAACCCAGTGAGCCCAAATTGCTGGATTCCTCAGGGCTCTATGTGATGTATCTGTTAGCAGTGAAAACGTGTGAAGACTAGCAAGGATTCTTGGCTAAGCATGTGCAAGCGGGGTGCTCTCCCTCATAGGCTAAACATGATGGAGAACAATGAGCTCCGGGAAACCTGTGACAATAAGTTGACTTGAGTTTTCATCAGTCACCCGCAGTTTTGTGCAGATTGGTGGTTTACTACTGATCTGAATTAGAATGATCTCGGAGAAGCGCTTGGAGTAACAGATTCTTCTGTGTTTATTTTGGATGTACATCCAGTGGAAAAATATCTTCCAAAGCATTTTGCTTGGCTATGTGGCCTGTTTTATTTGGAGACCAACTGATGATGATGAGTGGCATTAAATGTGAGCGCTGCTTGACAGCTTTTTGACTCTCATGCAAGTCCAAGTAGCAAACTCCATATGTCTGTGCACGTGCATGGGCAGGGGATAGATAGGAGATTTGGAAGAGCTGCCAGATGTATTTATCTGCTCCACACTAAGTATGAGTGTTTATCAGACACTGTGCGGATGGCAAAAGCGTGTCCATCTTTGCAGTGTTGTAATGCACAGCCCAGAACGCTGATTTGCTGGAAGTCCCTGCAGCATAAAGGAAAACTGAATGGAGCATTTCTGCCATAAATATTGCAGAGATGAGTTTGATCTGATTTGCAATATCACAGTGGTTGACTGTGGCTTTGCTACAAGCCCCACATGAAGGGCAGCATATATATATAGCACCCGCCCCAGGAGCAGACTGAGGCTGCTTCCCGGTTTCCCCTTGCCCTAGGAGGACAAACCTTGGGCCAACCTTATTCCTGGCACAGGACACATCCTCCAGTGAGCCAGCACAGTTGTGCTAGCCAGTGTGTTGTGGGGGTGAAGCCAAGGCTCTGCCCCTTCCCACCCACTCCCCTCCCACACACCTGGGAGGGATGTTGCAGTCCCACAGAGGCTGCTCTCCCTTCCTCATTGCTATGCACAGCATGGGCAGCTGGCCCAGGGAGCAAGAGGGCACCTAGCAGCCCGTCGCTGCCCTGAGCTGGTTTGGGGGATGGGCCACAGGCAGCTGCCAGCCGTGGGTCATTGGGGCAATGGTCGAACACGATTTCTCCCTTCTTTGTATACAGCTTTCCAGAGGCAAGTCTAGGCAATAGGGCAGGCAGCTGCAGGTGGGATAAATCCAGAGTAACTTCACCACAGCCTGCGAATGTACTCCTGGTGTAACTGCGAGCAGAGCTGGGCCCCAAGAGTTTCATAAACTTAGGAGCAATAAGGCAAATAAAATGAGATTAACCAATTACATTTAAAATTAGAGAGAAATGCTTTTGACAGTAATTTTGAATTTCCGCCCCCACCCCGCCCCCACCCCAAATGTTTCCAGCTGCAACCTCTGACTTGTGAAGCATTCACCTGAGACGTGGGTCATGGTTGCTTGTTATAACTGGTGCTTTCAGTGCATTCGGTCTCTCCTAACAAGAGGCCTCCTCTGCAAAACGTTAGCCTGATCCAATGAATGGCATCTCTGCAGTGAAGTCCAGACATTCGGCTTCCTTACATGGAGCAGAGAGAAGCAGCTAGACATTAAGGTCCAGATTTGCAAGGATATTTAGGCATTGTTCCATTCAACACTGCAACACCTAGGTGATTTAGGAGCCTAACTCTCCTAGGCTCCTAACCCTCATAGGAACCGCAACATTGAGTGAATCAACCCCTAAATACCTTTAAAACCTGATCTTAAGCTCTTTGGGGCAAGGACATGTATTTGATGTTTGTACAGCACAACAGAGCTCTAGCCTGTAAGAACCACCACACTCAATGGTAAATAAGAAGGAGCATTACACAGGCAAAGGGAAAAGGTGCCATCTGTCATCTCATACCATCACATCGTCACTACTAGCTCCAACCACTCATGCAGAGATCCACTCTAAAAAGGATGATGGGGTGGAAATGTGCTGGGGGCAGAAGAAAGAATTTGTCCTGCTGTGTGCAATGGCACATCTGCCCCAGGACACAGCAAGTTAAATAGCAAGCAAGGGGTAACACATCATCCAGAGGCTGTGCACTGGTGAGTCCACTGGTGCCTTCCCAGACCTCCTGCTGCCCAAAGCCACGCCTTGTGTTCAGAGCCAGGGACTGGGAATGTGTAACTTTCACCCCCAGCCTGTGGAGTTAGGGCCACTTTGTGCGGTGGTGAAATGTGGCCCTGTGAATTTGCTGGCTTATGTCAGCTTATCTCCATTTCCGCGGAGAAGCTGGCAGTGCACTAAATCCTGAAGTGCTTTAGGAAGGGGACAAGGCTGCGTCTGCAGTTCTTTCTTATTCTTTTTCTGGAGACATTAAAAGGTTTATTTATTATGCAGCTTGCCACACAACTAGCTTTCATCTTGAGGGCTGCCTAATGTTTTCAGGCTGTTTACTCCCTTAAAATGAACAGATGTTTTCGGCTTATCCTTTGGCCTCTGCTTCCAAATCCAGCAGAATTCTTCCCAGTGCTCCTCACTGGAGTAACAGATTTTTGGCTCTCATAGTGAGGAAAAGATATCATGGGGGTTGGTTTGACTGTAAACATGGAGGCAGCCATCACTTCCAGCTGGGGATATCGCTGCATCTTCATAGAAACAGTCGGAACTTCCAAACACACTTTTGATTATCGCAGAGAACAGTTGTCCTTCAGCAAACCTACTTTTCTTTCTAAAAGAGATGCTATAGCTCCTACAGACGTTATCGACTTGAGTCAAAGACGGCTGGGTGCGGCTTTTGGCCTGTGTTATGCAGGAGATCTGACTAGATGATCGGAATGGTCCCGTAATATTTATGAATCTATGAAACAAGGCGTTGGAGGTCGGAGTGTGGCATTTGCCAGGGCTCAGCTAATGCCTATGAATTTGTTCGTGAATATTCACAAGGAACCTTTTTGAATTCTCTCTGGGTGTGTTCATACCACAAACCCGTTCACTAGCCCATTTCAGCCCTCGCTCGGGCCAACTCTGCCGTTCACTCCTGTGTTTCTGCTTTACCGTCCAGTCTAGAATCTTTTTCTCAGGTGATTGATGCCAATTCGGATATTCCGGTTGGGATTTTCAAAAGCACTCATCATCGGCCTAACCCTGTTTCCACTGATGTCATTGGGAGTTTCACCATTGAATCCCTCACCCTCATCTTGTCTCGGGCCAGGAGATGAATTCAGGTGATGCAGATCATTTATTACTTTGTAACTTGCTTATTCACTGGTAGCAATAAACAGAACGAGTGTGAAAAATATAAACTGCTGTCCTTCATTCAACAGACACAGAGAGGGCGAGAAATCTGAATGGTCTGTTATGGCTGCGTTAAATCCAGTCAGAAAATGTCTTAATTTGTTTACACAGACTGATGTGTCAGATTTTAATGCTTTCCAGGTGCTATAACTCAATGCTACTTGGGCCATAATAACCTTTCTTCATAATTTCCTTTGTCACTGGTGATTATCAAGGAATGCAGTATGCTATATAGAGACGAGATGAAACCAAATGCGGGGACCCAAACACCCCTGACTGATATTAATTTAATTTCTACGACGCGTGTCACAGAGTGACCCTCAAACCTGCACTTTGCGGTGATAACCATCTGCCCACACTTTAAGCAGTCTACAACCTGCAAACCCCATTGTGTCACTCTGCAAAGTGTATGCCCATGTATCAGAATTGCACAGCATGCATGGATGTTTACTAGTATGCGCAGGTGCAGATTTTAGTGATCAAAAGTTTAAGCCAAAATAATAATACTTTGTACCTTTATAACATCTTCCATCTGATGACCTCATAGTGCTAATTAACTAAGCATCACAATAACACAGTGTGGTGGGTAAGTATTCCCATTTTACAGATGGGGCAGTTAAGGCATAGAGAGGTGAAGTGATTCACCCAAGATCTCATGGGGAGTCTGTAGTAGAACCAGGAACAAAATCTCCTGAGTTCTAGCCCAGTGCCTTAACCACAGAACCATCTTCCCTTCCTTTAACTTTGAGAGCGTCTGCATCCAAATCCAAATTCTGTCGTGATGTCTCTGGTTCTCTTGATAACGTGCTGATCCAAAGCCTTAGCGCCAAACTCTGATCTTTAAAATACAGACCTGAGTTTTGTGGCTTGTGACATGCTTTAATCAATGCTTTTGGTCGCTAATTTGGCCTCTATCGAATGACTGTTTCTTCCATTTAGTGTTAGCTAACTGTCACCATCTTGAGCTCATTGCTGGCCACTGTACCACACTCTGCGTAGAAGCAGAGATAGAAGAGAGAGTATTTCATTTCAAACAGAGAGGGACATAAGCTACAAAACTCTCGTCTGAATCTGAATTTCCCCAACACTCAGGGTCAATGGAATCCATGACAGCCCCATCCCACAAACACAAAGACAGGATCAGTCCCAGTGGTATGTCTCAAATGCATAACGCTGTTGGTGGCTGGGTCCTAGATGCCACCTGTGATGTTCAGCTCTGTTTCCAGACTACCCTGTGGCCCCAGCTCTGGTACACTGCATCTTTTGTGTGTAAAGTTAAAGGAAGGGAGCAACGGAGCCGAGACCGGTGCTGAAATAAGTAAAATAAGAACCCTGGCAGAATACCCCCCGGCTGCCTCACCCCACCTGCCTTTTGAATTACACACTTTGTGTCATCCTGAAATAGGATTTCTGGCTCTTCCTTCATTGTCAGATTTATAAATTTGAAGGCCTGAAAAGACTGTTGTTATCCAGTGTGATCTCCTGCCTGACACAGACCACAAAACCCTACCTACCCAGTAAACTCGGCATCAAGCCCATAATGTCTGTTGGAGCTGTAGCATTTCTTTAGAAAGATAGCCAGTCTTGATTTAAAAAGACTTCAAGTAATGGAGAATCCACCACCTCCCCAGGTATGTTGTTCTAATGGTTAATTACTCTCACTGTTAAAAATTTTCACCTTGTGTCTAATCGGAATTTATCTAGTTTCAGCATCCAATCATTAGATCTTGTTTGCCGTTTTCTGCTAGGGAGCTGTTATCAGAAATCTCTTCCATGATGAGACCATGATCAAGTCACCTCTTAATCGTCTCTTCAATAAATTAAATAGGTTCTCTATGCCTCTCACTATAAGGCGGGTTTTCATATCTCTAACCATTCTTGCATCTCTTTTCCAAATCCTGTAGCTCTTTTCCAAATCCTTTCCAGTTTCTCAACATCTTTTTTGAAATGTAGACCCAAAACTGGACCCACTGTTCTAGTAGTGCTTTGTGGTTTGCTAACCAGCCCCCTTGTGAGATGTTTCAAATCTGAATCCTATTTAGCCAAACTCCCAAAGTAGTAGTTTTTGATGTCCAAAAAAAATGGATGTGTGGTTAGCCCCTCTCGGTGCCGGACCTGTTTGTGAAACAGGGATGAGAAAAATATATAATGCATACCCTGTGCACAGTCTTACAGACATCTGGCAAGATCTCAAAGCTCTTTTAAAACATCCATTTAGTCTTCCAACAGCCCTGCAAGCTAGTTAAGTAGTATTAACACTCAGAGGGCTTTTTTATTCATTGATCTCAAAGTGCTTTACAAAGAAGCATTATGCCCATTTTTAAAATGGGTCAACTGAGTGACAGAGCCATGTAAAAGACTTGATTTCCAGTAGAATAGAGGACTCCACTTGAAGTCAGTAGGAGCTGTAGTTGTGATCCTGAAAAATCAGGCCTTTAAATGACATGCCCAAGATTCCACAAAGAGTGAATCGCAAAGCTAGGAATTAGAGCTTGGGTCTCATGACTCTGTCCAGGACCTGATCTACTGACGCACACAGCCTTCTGTTCATGTATTCATACTTACATAGAGAAATGTACAAGCATGTGTCTTGGACAATGCTGTCATTCCATGAGGGAAACCTGCACAGTCATCTCGGGTATCAAAACATTCCAGAGAGTCGTCACAATGACCATTGGCCATAAGCTTGAAATCACCTAGTCCTTTACAGTCAAAGGTTGCAAACTGCGCTGCTGAAAAGACTGCTAAAGAAAACAAATAACAGCTGCGCCGTGCTCCAGCAAGAAGAGCTATTAATAATTTCCAGCTTTGTTGGCTTGCCAGAGCTCACCTGCGCTGTGCAACTAAAAGGAAGGGCGACTCCGTGGCTTTTCAGGGAACAAAAGGTTGGTCTGTAAGCCACAAAGCCAGGGAAAATTTTAAATCCCAAAAATAGAAAGAAGAAAAAAGGACATGCCAGCGAGACGGGATCTCATTTCATTTCTCGGTCTCTGTGGCTCTTTCTTTGCTTTTAATGTTTCGTACCACAGCTTATTTTAGTCCATTTGGTGGAAAGTTTAAAATGTTTACTTAAGGGCAGAGCCTCAGCTGTGGTAAACGGCCATTGCTCCACTGCCTTCATTTTACACCCACTGAGCATCTGTCCCTTAGTGCTTAAAACACTTGCTGGAAGTGGAAAGCGGAGTTGTGTGAAATAAGCGGCAAAGGCAAAATGGAAATATTCTTTCCGTATCAGCAGAAGCAAATATGCATACTAGTGGGCTGGGACAGAGGCTGCTTCCCTCACACTCCACACAGAACTTAAGTTTTGGGTCACTGGCGCCATATAGTCCCAGGTGCCTCAGCTCTTTCCCATCTCACCTGCAAACTCCCCTACCCCCATCAACCTATTTAGAGGCAGCACAGCGCCCTCTTTTACAGTTTGGCCCCTCTCACATTCCCTCGCACAGCCTCACTGTGCTGGACTGTGTAAACGGGGCTTAGGGGAGCCAGAGAGCCCAATTCACATTTTCTATGGCACCTGGAGGGAGACTGGTAATGAAGGATTAGACCCAGCTGGGGAGAACTAGATGGGGGATTTCCTATCAGGCTAAGACTGAGGGTAATAGGGAGAGCAGGCCCAGGAGGGTGGTAGTTGGGAGCCTGCTCTGACAGGAACCACAGAGGGGCCTGCGGGAAGGTGCCTTTACCCTGCCCTGAAAGGAGAGGGCAGCTGGGGAGAAGGAGACTCCTAGAGCAGCTCTGGGAGAAGAGAGACCCCAGGAAAGAAGCCCGGCGAGTCAGCGGCTCGGGAGGAGCTAGGCCTCCAGGAAGAAGCCCTGGGAGGCCTCACTCTGTGATGGAGCGAGGAAGAACTCTGCAGAGCCTGGGGAAGAGTGAAGGTCTGTTGAGGATTGAGCCTGGGAAGGGTGGGAAAGTTTTCTTTTTTTTTTTTCCCCTTTGAGTCTTAAGTCAGAACTTTGTTACCCTGGAAGAGTGGGTCTCTTAGGGTGATCTGCCTGGAAGGCCAAGTGACTCCACAGACCACCAAAGTCAAGAGGAGGAGGGTGAGGCAGATGGGCTGAAATGCCAGGTCTCACCATGAGGAGGTGCTCTGCGATGGTGAGTCTATGACCCCACTGAGGTCTAACATTGTTATTCACACCGCAGAAAAACACATGCACTAGGTTTCCTGTCTATGATGTGTAGACTTAGTCCTTCCTTTGACACACTGACCAATCAGCCTTGAGATTAGCTTTCCTTAGCTATCCTGATTAGCTTTCCCTAGCTATTAAGTGTTTTATTAGCCAGGTTGGTGTTTTTGCCTTTAGATTTGCTTTGCATTCATTCAGGGCAGAGTGAGTGAGAGCCCTGATATGTCTTTATCGGGCTTGAAAATCCATCAGAAGTACTGATAGTCTATAGTGGGTCTAGAACTTCCCCTATGTCATGGCTCGGTCTCTGTTCTTCCTTTCACCTTTCCTGGAGCATTTACGTTCAAACACATTTTTCCTGTCTTCCAGTTGCTTTCCTCCTCCTCCTCTTCCAGTACAGGTCAGCCCCAGCCACGTCCCATCTCCCTACCTGCATCAGCTCAGATCCTGTGTTTGTACTACGTGTAAAATGATCCCTGGCACAGATGCCATTCAGCTCAGTGCTTTTACGAACAACATCTGCAAGTTCTTTTGTTCACCAAATCCTGAGGGGCGAAAAATTAGTAAAGATGCACCTTGCTTTTCTTTCCTGTCAGGATCACAGCAAGATTAAGTTATTCTGGATGTATCCCTTCCAGAGTAACTGAGATCAGAGACTGTCCCACTGAGCAGAATAGACTTCTAAACATTTAGCATAACTTCACCACCATCTGAGATATAGCACCATATCGATGACTGGGTTTTCCTCTTTGCCCTAACATTTACCGCTCCCTTGGCTTTTGCTGTGCACCATGCCTGTGACTAACTGCATCGCTGGTATCTCTCCTTTAATTACCCCCATAGAATCACAGAATCTCAGGGTTGGAAGGGACCTCAGGAGGTCATCTAGTCCAACCCCCTGCTCAAAGCAGGACCAATCCCCATGAGGACACATTTTCAGCCTCATAATTATATACATGACTCATGTTAAAATAAGTTTTCCACAGGAAAACACACACACACACACACAGAGCTGACAACAATTGAGCGTTATTCTTTATTACCTTTATTCTGCAGAATGTCCTGTACATCAGGTTTCCATAGTGGGAGCTTGGGAGGTTTCTGTGAATTCTTGGTGAGCTCCATGTTGAGACTTGCCAAAAGTCAGGGAAACAACAATTATTGGGCATTGGCTACACCATCACTTTGGGAGGGGAGGATGGCTATGGATCTGGCCCAGCCACTGGCACAGTGCTGAGAGCAGGAGTTGAGGGCATTTAGCACCATGCAGAAGTGGTTTGTCCCCTTGCAGAATCAGCCCTTCGGTGCTGTTGAGAGGAATTCTATGACCCACACGCTTGCTGGGTGCTCTCTGTGTTTGACTTGGCCAATGCTTAATTTGTAATGAAAGAGGTGCCGGGGCTCAAGCAATTAGGTGCCGGAGCTCAAGCCATTTTTTACATTCCTAACTGATGCCGCAAGCCCAGAGCTGCTGGGGCTATGAACTGCCAAGCCCAGAGATGCTGGGGCTCAGGCCTGGCAAGCCCTGGCACAAATTAAGCCCTGGAGTTTCCTGGGGGGGGGGGCCTAACCAAATGAATGTGTGGTTGCTCTGTGTTGTTACTTGCCTAACAGTGTTGAGGGGCAAAAGAAATTCAGGTAGCCTCCCTGTGTCTCGCCTTGGGACGGTGTTCCAGTTCTCGCACTTGTCGTAATTACAGTCTCCAAGCTAGTAACACCACGGCTGGGTGGACGGCTGACTCACCGACTTCAAACAGCAGCAACCACCACCAGCAGCATTGGCAGCTGTTGGCCGCAGGGAGTCCCTGTCCCAAACACAACCCCTCTGATAAACCGCACCACTGCATATAGTCTTTCAGAAAGACGCCAAATATTGCGAGACACACAACAAAGTAATCAGAGTTGGCAACGCCACTTGTGGGTGAGGCCATAAAACAACAACCAAAGCACCCGGAGGTCCTTCCTGCTCTGGAGAGTTGGTTCTACCATGTTTACCGCTACTTAACTAATACAGGCACCATCCAAGGAACTAAATTTAGCTCTGGGATACATGTACACAACTCCTAATGACTCAGTGGGAGTTTATGCCAGAGCTGCGGCTGGGCCCCACTGAATTCTCGGTCAGTGTAAATCACGCTCAATTAGCACACCTGGTGCATGTCAGTGGGGGCGAGTTACACTAATCGGCCCATACCCCTGTTTTCTGACTAGCCTACACCACTCACAGAGGACACTCATTATTTGTATGGTGGTTGTGCATAGAGGCCTCAATCAGGAGTCAGGGACCCAATGTGCCAGGTGCTGTGCACGCATGTAAGAAAAAGACAGTCCCTGCCCCAAAGAGCTTAGATTATAAGACAACAGGTGGGTACAGACAGATGGTAACTGTGGGATAGGGAAGAGTGGTGTAATAAGCAGTGGTCACAGCATGTCAGATTAAGCCCAGAAACTTCTATGGGGTGCCTGCTTGATCTGGATTTTGCCCTGTGTTCTGAGAAAAATAGCACTTTGCAAAGCTCAAGGTAACGAAGCCTCAGAATGTGTGAGTGAAGCAGGCTCCAAGCAGGCAAGATGGTGCTTTGCCGTTACACGTTTTAAGAGTGTGTGGATTTGATGTAAAGCCTGTTATATTTGGCTGGTAACTTGCTTACTTTGTGTCTGAGCAGATAATGTTGCTTCAGTAGTATCTATTCCCCCCTCCCCTCCTTTAACTTTACAAAGTATGTCTTAAACCGTCTCAGGAAATGTCTATAGAGACTGTCTGCACAGGAAATATCTCCGAAGGGGAGGAGGGGGAGGAAAGAAAAGCTGAACAGACCTAGATTCTTCTCAATAGATAGATTGTGTGCAATCGCTTCCATTTCACTTCCTCCTTTGGTGCTGTGGTGGGCTTTTCCTCGCAGCTCCCAACCCTCCCACACTACAAATCTTTAATAAGGTTCCTTTGCTTGGCCTCCCATCGCACCAAATCCCAGTAAATTTCCTTGTATTCTCAGGACCAGATTTTCAATAGAGCTCCGGGTCAGCGTTTCAAGTGCTCAGCAACCACAACTGGGGCGGGATTTACCAAAGAGCCTAGGATTGCCTTACATCTGCCCTCCCTGCAAGCCCTCTGCCCATGGAACTCCTCCTGACTCCAAAGACAGGGCCCAGCTTTTCCTCCCTGTAGCCCTGACTCTACAGCTTGTCCACAAGCATGGACCGCTGTGTGACATCCCACTGATGGGAGTCTGCACAGGCACAGGGTCCTTTCAGCTGCATCGTTGCAGCATCAGGGGCTAATAGGAGAATGAAAACCGGGGAGAAGAAACCTGAAATCTAACCATCGCACGTGCACATGGACAGACACACACACACACACACCCCCCTGCACACACAACAAAAATCCCCACCCTTTATTTTTATGCCCTGTCACTTGCGTGTCTCCTCACTAGCTCAGTTTGTCAGCAGCGTTACTTACTTTCTGCAGCTTACTTTGAAATTCTGCCATTGTTTTAAGTTGAGCAGCAGCAGAGGTGGATTTCCCTCATTCCTCTCTCCACCTGCAAGTTTAACGAAGGATTAAACATCTCTGAGATGCAAACCACAAATCATTGCACTTTACTGTCTTAATTTTAGTTGGACTATCTGGATCAAACACAGCCAGTCTTCAGTCTTTTATGATAACAGGAGGCTGCTTTGTGGAATGCTCCTTCTCTAACGGAATAGATTGTTACCTCTTTTGACTTGTTTGGTTGGCTCGTAGTGCAGGTTGTTTCTGTTAGGAGGAGAGATTAATGAAGTGGTCAGGTATCTGTTTGATGCAATCCTGTTTGTTTGCACAGGATGGACACAAAATCTTGTTACCCTGAACACAGTAGGAATCAAACAGGTGGCAATTTCTTTGCTCATGGTTCCACGCCTCCTTCCATCCACTACTCTGCCCAAAAAGTTCTCTCTCCTAGCTTTTTCTCAGGGCCACATTTTAAGCGCTCCTTGGCTGTCTGCTTGGCTTTATTTTTTTTATGCTTCTTTCTGGTGGTTCTGTGGCTGCTTCCGGTGCTTCCTCTCTGACATACGCACCACCATCAGACATGCCCAGTGAAACCCCTTCACATAGCTCAGTTTCTGACCAGCCTTGCACGTGACTTGTGTTTTGGATGGTGGCTCCTATTGTTTCAGCTATCTTACTCCAAAAAGGAGTTTAACTGCTTCCTGAATGAAGGGTGTCTGTCACGCCCACCAGCCTCATCCAACCTCTCTCATGACGACACTTAAAAATGGGTTTGAATTTCATCCAACTGCTTTCATGTTCAGAGATCCATATCTGCACTTGAGAGGAAAGAATTAGCAGGGAAAACAAGTACCTCTTTAAAGTTAACAGGACAAAGCACAGAGCATATGACCATGGAAAAACTGTGGATTAGGCTGAGTGACGCATAAACAATGTGTTTTCTTCCTAGGGTTATCTGATGTATAAAGGAGCCTAATTATTGGATTTTCTTGCCTGAGCCTGAGACTTTGAATGCTAATGTCTGAATTTGATCAAAGCCAGCTGAATTCACACAGGTGCTGTATATACAGCATCCCCCCGAAGCTTCAGAAACTAACCAGGGGAACACGCCTAGTGGCCTCTTGGACAGCAATAATAATGCTAATGGAATTCTGAATGTATCTACTTACCCCATCAAGCTGGCCTGTGTTCACCATCCCTCCTAAGACCTTCTGGGATTCCTTCCTCCCTCGTAGCAGCAGCCATCATCCCAGGCCTCACTCTTTCACTGGGATGAAATGCAAAGCTCCCGGAGAAGCAAAGAGCTTCACCCTCACCCAAGACACTCCCAGAAAGCTCAATCATGCCGTGAAAAACCCCAAAATTCTTGCAGCAGCTGCCGCTGGGTTCTCTCTCTCATATGGCGGGCCCATGCCTCACAATGGGCTCGCAGGCCGGCCTCTGCCCCCTTCCTTTGGGACTCCAATTAGCTTGTTGACATCCTTTATAGAAGAACAGAGATTTTTTCATTGCAAAGAGCTCAGCCCCCGCAGGGAGCTGGCCCATGCGGGCAAATTACAAAGTGAAACTGTGTTTGCGCTGCCATCCCCACGGTTCCTCACGTGTAGGTCGGAGTATCTGATGGCAAGGAATGTGGGGGTGGGGAGGTGGAAACAGAAGTCTTTTTGCCATGTGTTGGCCTCCTCTCCAGGCCTTTGAACGTTGGAAACCATTTCAATTATCAAGCCTCACAAACGCTCTTGTTTTCTACATTCACAACCTGGCCCCGTGAGGTTTTTCTGCCTTTCCTGCTACCGTCTCTTCTGACCTATTCAGTCACTCTGCCGATAGCTGCAGCTGTCCTGGTGGTTCTTTCTGGGAGGAGGGCATTGACCCATAACACCAGCGATCATGCCATTCTTCCCTCCCTAACCACCTTTTCCCACTTGTTTCCATTGTGGACAGCAAAGGTCTGGCATCCATCGTCTCTGTCCCTTGATGTCAGAAAGCCTGTAACTGGCTGTTGAGCTTTGCCATTTTTGTTAGGAAACATCTTAGTTTAGGACAGGAAGGTGAACACGCAACTGGTTCAAGAAGCCGAGTTTTCGTCCTGTTCCGAGTGCTTCCTTTGCCCTACTATGAAGGTGGATAAAGGGTGTCTTTGCTAGCCCCCAACCTCACCACAAGCAAGTTTGTCAGCTTCCTGTCCACACTGTACACATCCCATGGAGAGCGGCGTGTTTCCACAGCAGGGTGGAACCCACGCACCGTGAGATCTTTGTGTTCATGGGAAGAGCCCCCCACAGCCTTCTGTTTAATCCACAGAGACAAGCACACAGGATGGGCCATGGCAGGCCGTGCTTCCCCAGGCTACCCCACCAGAATGCCTCTGCCTCCACGTACAGCACCCTGCACACCATCTCTGGTGTGGGAGGGGAATTTTGTCTCAATGGCCCATTCAATGGAACTGCACTTACCACCAACTGTGGCAGTCCGTTTTGAGATATAGAGCCTTGTCCACTGGAAACTGGACCAAGACCACCATAGCTTCCTGTACCCTACTTCATAGTATGCACAGTATTGGATCATTGGATCATACCTTGTGCCTCCCATAGCTGTTTGTTTGTTCCTCTGCCTGATATCTCTTGTCTTAGGGTTTGTCAACAAGGAGAAATTTACGGCATAACCATACCAGTGTAATTGTACCACTGTAGTTCTACTGATTATGGTATAATTCCTCATGTAGACACTCATTCTGGAATTAGTCCCTTTCTCCAGTTTACTTTGTAGTGAGATACACTAAACCAGAAAAAGGCATTCTTATTGTGCCCACATGGGGAACTTTACCGGTATTACTCTAGAGGTGTAATTATCCCAGTATAGACAAGAAGTTGGGTGAGGGACTGTCTTTTTTTCCCCGTGTTTGTGCAGAGCCTAGCATAATGGGATCCAGGTCCATGGCTGGGGCCCTAGGCGTTTCCTCAGTACAAATAATAAACACTGTCATAACACCAGAACCCTCACATAGTAACAACTTTGTTACTACCAACCCAAGCTGGATTTTAACCAGTGTCCTACATTGAGCTGAGCTATGCTGACCAATACCAGCTAAGGATATGGCCTATTTCCAATATTGTAACTTCTAACATGAGCAGAAATCAAGTCTTTTGGATGGAAAATTTCACAAAATGCAGCTAGAATAAAATGTATGGATTGACGTTTCATTTTCTGGGGATCCCAATAAAAACCGGAGGCTGGGTACATCAGAGTACGAGGGCTCCCAGCGGGCACATCGCAGTAAGCGGGCTCCCTCTGGGAACCAAGATTTATCTTCCAAACATGCTGAGGGGAGACAGTAAGCAACAGTGCTTCAGCCACGGGGCTTTCTTCATTCACTCTATCTTGTGTGTAGTTAGAGTAACCCTTTACTTCTAGCATTTCATGGAGCTACTCACTCTGCAAGCACAGTAACAGATGGCCACCAGATCAAAGTTCATCAGCATTCTGTATGCTGGATTTCAAGCTTAGAAATTCATCTGGTTCTAGTAAAATATAGCCTGAAACCTTCCTAACATTTCAGCTCAACCACAGAATTCTATTAAATGTCTAAGCCTCCCCATCCTCACAGGAGACTGAGAAGAATCATAGGACATACTTAAAAAGGGCTTGATTAGCAAGTTAATTAGAAAAGATTTAAATGCAGTCTTGTACTGGTATGTCACTGAGGATCAGCATTTTTAATGGAGGCTGCGGATTCTTCTTTTACTTTGGTTACTCCTGAAACTTACAGGAGGGTCACATTCAGACCTGGAGCAAGAGGATACAACTCCATTTGCATTCTCTTACACCTGATGGCCTCAATAATCAAAACACCACCATTACTGCTGTGCTAGGAGTATATACTATACTTTGGATTGTTTAGCTGTTCGGCATTTGTCAGCAGAGTTTGGGATTTTTGCATTGCTCCTCAGTGTTTTTCACTGGTTTTCCTTGTGTGCATCTCATTGCTATTATTAATACCTCTGCTGCGCCGAGTAAGAGATGGTCCCTTCTCTGGAGAGCTGACCTTATCAATAGACAAGACAGACAATGGATGAGAGAAAGAAAGGAGTATTCTCTCCATTTGGAACTGACACCCAAAAGAGATGATGTGATTTTAGCTGTATTACTGTAGGACCTAGGCCCACCAGTCATGGAGGAGGACCCTGTTATGCTAGGGGTGGTACAAACACAGAACAGCAGGCTAGGTAGAGAATCTGTAGCAGAGCTGGGAACTGAACCCAGCTCTTCTGAATATCAGTCCAGTGCCCTAGCCACACCTTCCTCTTGAGGGTATAGTGTGTGTTAGGTGCTTGTTGCTTCTGCAAAGTCACAATTGCTTCTGAATACATCAGATGAACTCCTGGGCCCACTGAAATCAATGGCAAAACTCCCGTTGACATCAATGGGGCCAAGATTTCACCCAACATTGTTAAATTCTTGTATTCCTCAAACCATTCGTGATTCTTTCTTTCTTTCTTTCTTTTTTCTCCTCCTCCTTTAAAAAAATCACACCACTATAGAATACTTATTCCTATGGTCTATGAGAGCAGCGTACACTCTGCAACTTACTTTCTGCCTTGATTTGTATAACTGGATGGCACAGAGCTGATGGGGAGTAAACCAGAAACTGTTCAAAATGACACAGAAGAGAGACATCCAAATGTCTTTCTCACATGTGTTTCATTGTTTTAGGATGAAATCCAAACACTGCAAATTCCAGTGATTCTAGACTTTTGGAGTCTTAGACCTTTCTGTACAGTCATCTCCGTGGTTTCATTGTGGCGCAGCAAACCTGGAAAGAAAGCTTTTTGGATTGGATCTCAGGTATTTTAGCTAGTGTAGCTTGAGCTGCCAGTGGTGAAAAGAGCGCTCTCAAGCATGAATGAATGTTTTATTCTGTGCATTTTAGATGAATTAAGCATAGCCAGGCATTATTGATGGGCTGGAGAGTTTTTCTCATAAGAAGTATTTCCATTGACACATAATAAATGTTCTTTGTGATACCTATGTGTAGAAGTGGGAGGCATCCCGTGGTTGGCAGAGGCTACTCAGATGGTATATATTTAACACACACACCCCTAATTTTTGGCACTAGTTTACCCCAAAGCACCATGTATTATTTTTCACTCTTCCAACACAGACACACCCAAAGTCCTGTTCAGAATTTCTGAGCAGTATAACTTCCTAACTGAGACAAGATGATGCTTGGGACAAATCCTACCCTTAGTTATGGTTGGGTAATTGAGGGCACAAGCGCACATTATTTGCCTCATTACAGAAATGGTTGCAGCGAGTGTCTCTTCCACTGGACCCAAAAGAGCAACTTCATTAACTGGTAGCAGTAGTTGGCTCTTTATCCCCTATGTAGAACAGGCAGTGTATTATTCATGCCTACTCTTAGGGGTGGCTTATCACAAGTATCTGAGCTCCACAGAGTTCAAATCCCAGCATGGCCCATGGTGGGAGAGTCATTATAAACTTGTGACCCATTTGAGTATTTGAACTCTATTGACCTCATTCTCTTGAATTGAGCTGTCTCTGACTCGGAGTGTGTGTAACCCACCAGCAAAGGGTGGTAGTTCTCCCTTTCTGCTGACTGGCCTATGTAGAGGATATGAGCCTACTACTGCTACTACCAAATGGAGCTAATTAAGTTAATAGAGGCCTCTGCTTTTGGTACTAAAGGTCCTGGTTTCTACCCATGGTCTCCTAATCTTATTTATGTTAATACATTTAACATGTGTGAAAAATGTAACAGCATTTAATATTCAACACCAAAGTTTGTGTGATCATTTAAAGTCTGTGCCAACAAAATGCCAAAAGGTTGAAAGCTTATAACTAGCATATTTTAATGAAACTGCATGCAACATGCCATGATCATTCACTAAAATAGCTGAGCTTTTCCTGTAATTAGGACAGCACAGAGTTCCGCTCATGTTGAGCCTGCTCTTGTGTTTTATGAGAGATCCCACTATGTATAAACATTCCTGCCCTTTGGTCAGTTTCATAATTCCTTAGCTAGTGGGGAGGTGGATGCAGGCTGAGCTGAATGTCTTCTGCTTGTGGGTGAGTGGAACTAAGATGCCAACAGTCCTTAGACACTGCATTTGGGGCCAAATTGCAACTTCAGTGAAGCCAATGGGAATTTTGCCATCTACTTCAACAGGATATGGTGGCACATCTTAACCTTAGCTTGTGAACTCTTTGGGGCAGGGAATGTCTCTTTATGACCTGTTTGTACAGCGTCTTGCATAGTGGGGCTCTGGCCTCTAGGCACTACTGTAACAGAAATCATAACACTCAGGATTTGGTCCTTGGTGGTGTATTGTTATCCCTTCCCAGTTAACTGTTGGCCCCATGGAGATGTGCATAGTCCAGTTGATCCATTCCATTTACCGATCAATAGAGGGTCACCTGGCCTGAGTAATGCCACCTCGCATCTGTATGGATTATTGGAATATCGAATGGGGTACTGGGAGACAATTTGAGCCAACTGATCTGCTGAAGAGCTGGCTGTTGTTGGCATTGATTTGATTGATTTTTTTTTTTAGCGCTTCTATTACTTTGGCAGCTAGCTAAGTACTACTGTGAAAATAAAACTACACTCACAGATGCTGAGAGCCAGGGTGGTCTAAGAAATGAGTCCAAGGACCTGCCAGGATCATATGTGCCGTTGATTTAGGAGCCAGTCAGATGTCTTTACTACCCCCTTCCACAGCCCTGGAGTGCCCTAGCAGCTGCGGGACCTGAGGGCTGAAGAGAGAGGATATTGGGAACATATCCATTACATGCTGTGGAGCCCAGCTCCATCCATGCTGGGAATGAGAGCAGGAAAAGGGAAGGGCAGCATGGGCCTCGTGTATCTATGAACATAGAGATCCAGGAGTACAACTATCCGGATGCTTCTGCAGTCCCAAAGTCACAGTACGTATAGAGAGTGGTTTGGCTATCACTGTCTAGGAATCTCTGCAAAGCCCCCATGCACTTCCATTGTGAGTGAGAAAGCAGAGCAAGGGTGCAATTAGACAGCAATGACTTGAGATTCAGGGCATTTCCTGGAGGTTAATGACCCTGGGGGGAGGAGTTGATGGCCCAAGGTGCTACCAGGCACCTTGAAATCCAGCCAGTCACCAGTGCCTGAGGATGCCAAGGCAATTGTTGGAAAGGGAGGGGAGAAACCTGCAAGCAGGTGTGTTGTCTCTTTATGGGTGATGCTATTTCATTTGGTGCATATGGAGCATGTGTCCTGTGAGACCTCTCGGCCACTTGTGCCCGCTTGTGGCAGATGAGATCTGCTGGATTCCTGGAGTTCCACATTCCATATCAGGGTTCTCAGCTGATGCTCCTCTCCCCTGGAATCAGCTTCTCCAGTGTCTTGGCAGATCCCGGGTTGCTGAGCTTTGGGACACAATGCAACCAAATGTATTTGTTCAGCTAATCCCTGAATACCAGTTTCCTTCCAAAGCTAATGGAACTCTTCCAGATTGATTCCAGTGCCAGGGGGGCAGGATTTGGACCCCTGGGCTCCTGAAGGTATGTGAGGGAGGTAGTGACTGCCATGCTGCAATAAGCAGGACTGTCTTGTCTATTCAGATTGTAAATTCCACAGAGCAGGGACTGCCCTCTCCTTCTCAGTGTATGTGCAGAACCTAGGACAGTGGGGACCCGGTCTCAGCGGGGGCCTACGAGCGCAGCTGTAATTCAAATAATAATAATAGGGCTACATTAAAACCACCTTGGACGCTTATAGCATGAAGCCTGTCTAGATTCCACCCCCCGCCCCCATGGGATGTCTCAGAGCATCAGCACAATTCCACCTCAACTCCGTAACAGCAGGCAAGTTACTTGCACTACTGCATTTTCTCTTTTAATACTCCAAACCGCCTCAGTCGTGCTCCCTTCAGATCAATTTATTTTCTGAACTAAGAATAAAGTTGTTGCAACTAGATGCCAACAATTTCCAGTGCCAGGAAGATACTGCTGCTCCCGCTGCCTCTGTTTTACACTGAACTTTATCCGCTCTTACGTGTTTCTCTTTGGCCTTCGGAGCCAGTTCAAAGTCAACTGCCTTCCACTTTCATTTAATTTCAATCAAATGTATCCTGATTGCTGACTTGCTGTCTGTTTTTCGCATGTCACCAACAAATCACTGCCTCGTCATATTGTTTTGACAGCCATCAAATCTCAGCCTCCCAACTCATTAGGTTTTTTTAATTGACTTGGTTTCAGAGTAGCAGCCGTGTTAGTCTGTATTCGCAAAAAGGAAAGGAGGACTTGTGGCACCTTAGAGACTAACCAATTTATTTGAGCATAAGCTTTCGTGAGCTACAGCATGCATCCGATGAAGTGAGCTGTAGCTCACGAAAGCTTATGCTCAGGTTAATTGACTTGGAAAGCTTCGTATATGCAGCCCAGATGCAGATTTACATATTCAAAGGAAAATTCATACTAAATTTTCAAAGCCTCATGAAAGACTTACATGGCTGGAGCAGGGCTTTGGTAGTAGAATACAGAGTCTTTCATTGGAAGTTGCCGGTTCAAATCCAACCTGGATTGATGGTGAATGAAAGATGTTTGATGACATCCAGTGCCTAAGTGGATGGTCTCCATTCCATTTCTTTGTTAGTAGGTCCCTTGTCCTTGCTGGTAGCTTCTATCCTTGCTGATCATCTCAGCAGAGAGGCAAAAGGCTGCAGGGACGTAGAGGTTGAATTCTCTTACTCCCAAAGATGCTGCCATTCTGAACAGGGAAGGCAGTGCTGGAGAAGCTTACCCTGCTTCTGCCTGCGCTAATACTGTCCTCTGACTAGGCAGAGCAGGGCTAAAATCTCATGCAATGCTGGAAAATGTACCCCTCCTGGCTACAGACTGTAGGTCTGGCTTTTGCTGGACTCTGGTATTGAGACAGCCTTGGGGGGTAGTGGGAACATGGAGGACCAAGGAGTCTGGGCCTATACTGGTCCCAGTTACCATGCAGATTTGGAGTCAATGGGAGGGGACTCAGCATCTTGCAGTTCTGACTGTATTTGCAACGTTATCAGCCATTCTGGGTGTATTTGGAAGCCCAGAGGGAGGGTGCAGTCTCCACAGGTCTTAGTTCTGATTCATCTTTAGCGCTGTGACCCCTGTGAAGGGCTGTTTTTCATTCCTTGAAGGTTCTGCTTTTGCACATATTCCTCGGGAGATCCATGGTCAAGGTCCATTTATGGGGCAAGGCAGAAATGCTTTCTCCATGACTTCTGTATGTTTTTTCTGCACAGCTCTATGCACTGCCTTTATAACTTCACCCATCCTACTCTATGGCTCATTTAAGCGCAAGGTTTTCTTTGTGGACCGGGAGTGAAATCCATAATTGTCCTGCCACAGAGAGAGGGGGGAAAAATCACAAGCTATTCCACACAAGCCTGGAGTCCTTTGGGTATTACAACACATCTCGCCAACACATCATTCAACATCTCATTATCTGTGAGGACACTTATTATTAATTACAAAATCTCAAGCTGTCACTGTCTAAGCCATTGATTTATTTCCTGGAGAAACTAGATGTGGTATATGAAGCTATGCAACTGCTCTGGCCTTATCTTCACCTTTAAATACTTAAGGGCTCTGCTTGTTCGACAGGGCGATTGCAATGTTGCACAGCAGAGCTGGTGCAGCAGGTTACAAAGATGTGTGCATACATGCACACTGTGTTCTCCTATGGAGACTTTACTTTTGTTCTTTCCAGTTATGTTGTTTCCCTTGATATAAGGTAAGTCAGTGAGTGGAAAATACATGGTTGTTTTGGATGGGTGAATAACCTTACAAATGTTCATTAAAAAGTAATCCACAATAAATACTTCTGTGATATACTTCTGTAGCATCTTCCCAGTGAGGAGCTCAGAGTGCCTTGCGAGCATTAACACAGGTAGCCTCACAATACTCCCATGCGGTAGAGAAGTAGTACTCCCATTTTACAGATGGGGACACTGAGGCACAAAGAGATGAATTGACTGGCCCAGACACCTGAAGCCTGTGCCAAAGCCAGGAATAGAACCTAGATCTCTTGACTGCCAGACAATCCCATTCTTCAGCCACAGTTTGCCAGCCATTTAAAAGCATACGTCAGAGTTTCAGGGCAACGGCACCTGTATTTGCCCTCCATGGTCTTGTAAGGTCACCCACTTTGGGCTTCCAGCTCCTAGCTGTCACCCCTCTTTTGGGTAGACACCCATGTACCACTCCCTCCTAACTGTGAATTTTAAGGCTCCAAAGCCCCCTGCCTTAGACTGTGATGTCTCCAACAAGCCAGACTGTCTAAAAGCCAGCCCTTGCACTTTTTCTCTCCAAGAGCTAGGACCAGGGTATTGCCTGGTTCTGAATAGGGCGAACACTCCTTCATGTGCTGAACTTTCCACACATGCGTAGACCCACTGAAATCAACGGGACAATTTACATGCCTAAATGTTTACAGGATTGAGGCCATCATTTGCTCCCCTGTAGAAATAGCTCTATTCATTCAAAGTCTGTGGGTGTTTGTTTTGAGTACAGATATTTGGATCAGTGCTCAAGGCCGATGCAAGGTATAAAGCAAAAGTGCTTTCTCCCTCTAGCGGGTGGGGAGGGATTACTTTGATCCTTGGATAAAAGGTGCTATAGAATTGCAGACAGCACTTCATAAATAGTGTTATTCAGGTTTCAGCCTCACATACTCCCTGTAAAGTACAGAAATAACATTAAACCCGTTTTGGCCCAAAGCAGTTTAATAAATGATTTGGCTAAGAGAGAACCCAGCAGCTCAATGGCAAAGCTGGGTACAGAATTCTGCACTCCCTGCTGTAACAACTAAGCAAAACTTCCACCCTCGGCCTAGGCTTTAGCTGTAGAGGCCCCAGTCCCCCCAGCAGTACCAAAGCCCTGCTCAGCATGACTGGAATGGGGGGAAACTACCATTAGGCTCTCTTGTAACTTATGCCAGGCAGGAATCACCAGAATGAAGCTTGCTCTGGTCATACCTCTCCCATCCTGGCATACTGCTTGTCACTCATGCCAGTGCAATCCTCTACCACCCATTTAGGGCAACTTTAAGGCTTCTTTATGCCACCAGAGCACCACAAAGGGGCCTTAAGAGAGGCCAATATCTGGCCCATACCTTTTAGTCCTGTGTCCTTTATACTCCCTCTTAGACATCTGCTCTCCTGACTCCCACCCCCTTCCTTGGAGTTACACAGAGCCACCAAGCAAGAACAATCCCCTGTTATATCCCATCTGCTAAATTACAAATTCACAGGAAGACAGCTGCCAGCATGACCCAATTAACACTTTAATCCAGGAGACAACCTAAACTGGCCTGCATGTTTTCTATGTGCAACACTTTAGGTGGATCATACACACAATGTGAATGTCTTATTAAAGTCTCAAAGGCAGCTATTAAAGCAGTTAAATAGAAAATGTAACTGTCCAATCTACCTGATCACCATTTCTGTGAAACACTTACAGTACCCCCACATGTGCGCTAGGCTTGAATCTTTTCACTTGTTGCTCTGTACACAGCTCCTTCATGACAAAGAACGCAAGCGCCTTCTGCTGGTTGCAAGTGGGAAAGGCGTAGTATATCTCCCCCGCCCCCCCCCCCGCAAGCGTTCTGTAGAAAGTCGAAAACATAACAAAACTTGTTAGCTCTTGCGGGGTGTTCTTATGTTCAGAGAGGTTGTGGTTTAACTATGCTGCAGAGCTGAACTATAGATATAGATATAAACTCAGCTGGTTCTTAAAAACGGCTGCCTTTAAGGAATACTAAATTGGCACATGTTGTCACATAGGATGCAGGAAGCATCCCCTTTGGAGGAGGGGGACAGCGGTGGCTCTCTGTCATCTGTGTGCTGCCTGGATTCTGGGCTGCTGCAGGGACAGAAAAATGCAGTGTAATATAGAGCTGCCCTGGAGGCTGCTATAATTTGGAACACTCCTTCCTGGGCCGCCTTGCAGCCCAGAAGTCCCATTGCCCTAAGTGCCATGAGAATGCCCCCACTCTGTCCTTTCCCATCACTGGCATGCGCTATGTGTTGGGGCTTGGGAGGGTAGGAGTGGTGTAGTAGTAATGTTCCTGCATTGGGAGAATTCTCTGCCAGCCCCTTGCAGCTCTTTTGAGGTCACTAGACACTCCCAGAGTTGTGTATAGGGACCAGGGTGCAGGTCAGAGTCTGGCCCAAGGTCACTATCTACAGTCTGTCTGTCTTTTAGAAATCTGTTACGTCTCAACCCCTCGGAGATCAATGGGGATTTTGCATCTTTTCCCATCTGTTACTAATCTGTGAATTTTGCATATGCCAAACCGCAACACCCATATGGAAAAACTCTATCTCCTATAGTTCAAAAATACAACACATACTATGGTTCCGTGCCTGCATTCCCTCCCCCCCTCCCCCCACACACACACCTCCTGCTGTGTGGGACACAAGCAAGGACAGCGCGTGTGGGATGCCTGGAGAACCTTCAAGGGGCAGGGAAGGGAGAGTTACTCTGTAGAACTGGAGTACTTGTGGCACCTTAGAGACTAACCAATTTATTAGAGCATAAGCTTTCGTGAGCTACAGCTCACTTCATCAGATGCATATCGTGGAAACTGCAGCAGACTTTATATATACACAGAGAATATGAACCAATACCTCCTCCCACCCCACTGTCCTGCTGGTAATAGCTTATCTAAAGTGATCATCAGGTGGGCCATTTCCAGCACAAATCCAGGTTTTCTCACCCTCCACCCCCCCACACAAATTCACTCTCCTGCTGGTGATAGCCCATCCAAAGTGACAACTCTTTACACAATGTGCCTGACAATCAAGTTGGGCTATTTCCTGCACAAATCCAGGTTTTCTCACATCCCCCCCACCCCCATACACACACAAACTCACTCAACTCGAGAGTGAGTTTGTGTGTGTATGGGGGTGGGGGGGATGTGAGAAAACCTGGATTTGTGCAGGAAATAGCCCAACTTGATTGTCAGGCACATTGTGTAAAGAGTTGTCACTTTGGATGGGCTATCACCAGCAGGAGAGTGAATTTGTGTGGGGGGGTGGAGGGTGAGAAAACCTGGATTTGTGCTGGAAATGGCCCACCTGATGATCACTTTAGATAAGCTATTACCAGCAGGACAGTGGGGTGGGAGGAGGTATTGGTTCATATTCTCTGTGTATATATAAAGTCTGCTGCAGTTTCCACGATATGCATCTGATGAAGTGAGCTGTAGCTCACGAAAGCTTATGCTCTAATAAATTGGTTAGTCTCTAAGGTGCCACAAGTACTCCTTTTCTTTTTGCGAATACAGACTAACACGGCTGTTACTCTGAAATCTGTAGAACTGAGCTCTCAGGGGTTCCAGCCATAATAGCATAATAAAGGGAGTTGGGAGCACAACAGGGTTTGGCTGAGGTGGTGGGACAAACAGATCCTTGACTACCCAGATTCACCAGCCAGTCCCTGGGAGTGGCTGGATAGACTGAGTGCTTGCGGAGTGGCTTGACTGTGTTCTGCAGAAGGAGAATTCTGCCCTCTGCTGAACTGCTGCGTAAAGCTGGTTTACTGTGGAGAAGGCTTAGCCTGCATATGTCAATTTTCTTTTTTTCTAGAATCCACTGGCTTGGGGAGAGCCTCTTATCCCTCCCTAGGCCAGGGGTTCTCACAATAAAATTTTTGGCAGCCTTAGAGTGCATCCACCAACTCTTGCGGGTGACCACTTTGACAATTTGTCCTAAAATATTTAATTAACTTCAGGAAAAACAAATATATGTGCACATATCCATGTCCAAATCATTGTAATTTATTTATTTAGGGGTTTTTTTTCAGACTCAATAATAAAAACCATGTACAGTTGTCTCTATTCTTCACTGGACCTAAACAGAACAGAAACAAAATATTTGCTCGTTCTTCTCTTTTTTGGTTGTTTTTTCTTTTTTTCTTTTTTTTGGTTGCTGGTTTTTTTTATTTAGCCTTGCTAGCTAGTAAGTCTGCTCCTGTGAAAACTGATATTTGTAGGTTTGTTAATATCACTTTTCACAGCAGACTTACTCAGCCCAGGCAAGGCGGGGGACAAATTAAGCTCTGAATGGAGAGGCGAGTTGGGAGGCAGTGGGGGCTAGGGGCAATGGAGGGCTGGGGAAGGCAGCAGGGGCCATGAGCGCTAGCGGGGGTGGGGCGGAGGGTGAGCCCGGCACTGGAGCCTGGAGCTCGAAGCCCCGGGGCCAGGGGATGGAGCCCAAAGCCCTGCAGCTGGAACCCAAAGCCCCATGGCCAGAGCCAGCCACCCAACACCCCAGGGCTGAAGCTGGAAGTCTGAGCCCCACTGTCCCTGGGAAAGAGGGAAACTCATACTGGCTGCCTGCTCCTCTGGTGTTTGTGGCTCCAGAGGGGGGCAGGGCCAAACACCTACTGGTGGCCCCGGGGAAGGGGTGAATGCTTTGCCGCTGTGCCCGCCCCCACCCCAATAACTACCCAGGAGGCTGTGGCCGCAAGAAAAACCCCTGGTGGCCACATTTGTGAAACGCTGCCCTAGGCTCTGATGGGCACAAACCTGCCCAAACTGCATTTAATTTAAAACAAAAATGTATTACATATTTAGCATCAAATTTTCAAATAACTCTAAGTGACTTATGAGCCCAGATCCGATTTCCAGAAGTGACCTAGGCACTTAGGAGCATAAGGCACTTTTGAAATGGGACTTCAAAAATAACGAGTTCACATTAGCTCAGATCCAGTTGTGTGACCAGCAGGTGGTGCAAGTGACGGATTGGTGTTGGGATCTGTCGTCTTAATTTAGATGGAATAAATGGGCCAAAGGTGTTAACATAACCCAGTCATTGTCCCGTGTTGCACAGTGTTAAAAACAGTTCAGGGTTTGGTATACAGAGGCCTCAGCCTGCTTAGTGCCAAGGCAAACACGCTATTAAAATTCATATGAACCTAGTATTAAAGATACAAAGAAGAAGGAAAAACAGTTAAAGCATTTACAAAAAAACAACGAGGAGTCTGGTGGCACCTTAAAGACTAACAGATTTATTTGGGCATAAGCTTCCGTGCGTAAAAAACCCACGTCTTCAGAGGCATGGAGTTAAAGCATCTGAAATGTAAAGTATTACGTAAGGGTTTCATTTTTCACAAAAGTTCTTGTTCCCTTTCCTTTTAGCTGAAGAGTTTCAGAGTAGCAGCCGTGTTAGTCCGTATCCGCAAAAAGAAAAGGAGGACTTGTGCCACCTTTTAGTCTCTGAGGTGCCACAAGTCCTCCTTTTCTTTTTTTAGATGAAGAGAGATTTTAGAGGGAAAAGTCCCTTGTTTGGCGGTCTCTTGGATGGTATTAAAGATGGTAATAACTGTCGTTCTGGGTACAGGATAAGGGAGTTGAGATGGTCTGGAGCCATTGTGATTGCTGTTGAAGTCTGATCTCATTTCATCCTAGGTGTTGTTTGGGATTCAGCCGGAGCCAGTAGAGATGATGATGTTATGTGGGTCCATGCTGGTCAGGATGTCTCAGGATCAGGGTGACAAGGGTGGGGCTCAGGAAACAGAGACGCTAGCAGCCAGAATGGTGATGCTCGCTCTGATACCCTCCATCTGTTATTTCTGTGCTCTCTTCCCAAAGTCTCTTTCTCCAAGGACCCCCAAAAAGAGTGGTGAGTGGGATAGCCCAGCCCCTCATTATTTTGTCCATCAATTAGGCCTAATTTCCAATACACCCGTTTTGATTCATGAATTTCCGGTTCCACATCTTCTGTTTTCACTAGGCGTGATTTCAACATATTCCTTGGATTATACCAGTGTGGCCTTTTTGTTTGGACCAATTTAATCTCTGTCTGATTTGCTTGTACTTGTATATAACATTAATTATTGACAACAACTTGACCTATTTTTCATGGTTAATTTCTAAGTAGGCAAACGCTGTACAGTCCAATGGTTCTCAAAACCAGTCCGCCGCTTGTTCAGGGAAAGCCCCTAGCGCGCCGAACCGGTTTGTTTACCTGCCACGTCCGCAGGTTCAGCCGATCGCGGCTCCCACTGGCCATGGTTCACCGCTCCAGGCCAACAGGGGCTGTGGGAAGCGGCATGGGCCAAGGGACATGCTGGCCACCCTTCCCCCAGTCCCCATTGGCCTGGAGTGGCAAACCACTGCCAGTGGGAGCCACGATCAACCGAACCTGCGGACGCGGCAGATAAACAAACCAGCCCAGAGCGCCAGGGGCTTTCTCTGAACAAGCGGCGGACCGGCTTTGAGAACCACTGGGATAGACCAATTGTCACAGCAGATTTTAAACCTCTGAAGGCCCAATCCTGCTTGCCTCACTCATAGATTCTTGCCTTTTTAGGCCCAGAAGGGACCACTCGAACCTGACCTCCTGCCTAACACGGGCCATTGAATTTCACCCTGTAACTCTATAATGGAGAGACTTGTAGCTGGAAGGTCATTTGTTCAAAAGTGGCTGAGGGCAGTAACACCCACAGTTGTGATAATAACAAATTGCTTGTGTTATTAAGCGGCTAGAGGCCTCAACCAGGATCCCATTATTCTAGGTGCTGAACGTCCAAAGCGTAAGAGACAATCCCTGGCCCCTAAAGAGCTGACAATCTAAATAGACCAGACAGATGAAAGGTGGGAGGTGGAAAATGGAGGCCCTGAGGGAGGAAGTGACTTGCTGAAGGTCACACGACAGATCAGTGGCAGAGCCAAGAAGAGAGATCCCAGCTCTCCTCAGTCCCAGTCTGGTGTCCTAGCCATTGGACGTCTTGCTATTATCTCACAGCTTTTCTGTGGCCCGTGTGAAAAAAGTTGAGTACATGATAAATAGCGTTTTCAGAGCACTTGTGGATAATTAGAGTCTGAGACCCATGCCATGGCCAGTTGCCTGGGTGCATCCATCTTTGATATTTAATAATACAAAATTACTCCCAGGATCTAAAACTATCAACTTCTAATCTCTCCCCATCACCACCCTATCAATCACTAGGTTTTAGTGTTGGTAGCTGGTTGTACCGTAAATGGAATCTGGCATTCTTTCCCAAAGATTGAAGCAGATGCTTTCAAGAGGCTGCCACATATTTTACAACATTGCCACCAACTCCTCCATGGTTGCCAAGTTCTTCAAAGGCTCTTAAAATGAACCCAGTAAAAAGATGTGAGCTGAGATTATCATTTACAGCCTGATCGTCAATTTTGTGCCTGCAGGTTCCTATGGGCTTCTGTAGTCCTTTCCAGCAAGCTAATGGAAACCAGTTATATATCTTCAAGGCAGAATGCTGAGAGTTTAAAGCATTCCCCTGACTAGGTGCAGTGAAGAATCAATACTCTTTCTTTCTGTGTTAGCCAAATGACAGTGCATCTTTACTTCACTACATAGTACTTAGCTTTAGCATTAGTCATAGGTTAGGGGGCAAAATATTGCTCCCTCCTTTATATATAGCTTGTTGAAGCCCTCCAGAGTGCCGTCCTTCCAGCCCAAAAGCAGGTTAGAAGCACCTTATAGGTTTCAGTTAAACTAATCAGCATTTTTTCTATTACTCCAAGAGCTGGAGACATCTGTTTTTCTTTCTCTTGACCAAACCTAGTGATGGTTTAAATGAGAATATATCCATGTGTCCTCCTAAAGAATTATCTCATTTATCTGAGCCGCAATGTCTACTGACACAAAAATGGTGTGAATTACTGGAGACTTTGTCTTATGCCATTTATTATACATGGGGGCTCAGTTAGGGAGTCTAGTGTGGCAACAGATCTAGATTCCAATAGTCTTTGTGCTTAGGGGAACACAAAGACTGATTCTGAAAATCCTTTTGCAGGTGCTTAACTTTATGCACTGTGAGGAGTCCATTGATGTCAACCATCCAGCATGTTACAATGGACTGCTCATAGTGCACATTCTTAATCATGTGCATACAATTTTGCAGGATCAGGGGCATAAGATTGTGCCTAACTCTTGTGCAAAATGTGGAAGACTCCTTGTGTCTTTCCACCCTATCTATCTTGTGCAACTACACGTGGAATGGGGACAATCAAGCCTTTAGTAGAGTTTTAAAATATGTGTCACCCCATGTTGTAATTTTAAAAGGTGTCTGTTTTTAATAAAGAGAAGAACTGGGGAGAGGGCCAGTATGTATACTCTATACAGCTTAGATCCCAGCATGCCATGGACATAGCCAGAGTGTTTTACTTTAAAATAATGCACAAAGCATGTTGCAACTTCAGCACAATTCCCTTTTTTCACTCATTTGCTTAAAACAAGGAAAAACAATCGATTTACAAGAAATGCAGTTCACTTCATTTCCTTCACTTGGTCTCAGCCAGAACAGAACATCATAGAGACATAGTGTCTTGATGTTTTAGCTGCCAAGACTACACAGCAGTCAGCTGTTATACACAGTAGGGAAAGATCTTGGGATTTCAGCTCCAAAACAGAAACCTACCACCTGACCTCTAGGAAATTTCCCATTGGTTTTCAGTCGTCTTATGACTTATAGCTTCTGTTGTCATTAGAAGGGTGACATGGCCACACATACACTTGAGCAGCTGTGACAACCTATCGAGAAGAGGCGGCTGTACCTGTAGCCAGTACATTCCAGTACACATTGAACCAAAGCTTTGCAGTCTTCTCTTGCAAAACTCCCATTGATTTAAATGGAAGATTTGGGTGACTAAGGGCTGTAGGAGTTGTTCCTAATGTAACTCTGTCAACATCATGCCATTCTTCCAATGGAAATTGCACTAGAGCAGTGGTTCTCAACCCGTAGCCCATGCAGTGGACAAAATAGGCACAGTTCTTCATGTATATTTTGCTCTCCAAACACTGGGTCCTCTGACCTTTTTCTTGATCTTTAATAAGAAGTAGTGAACAGAACATAGCCCTGGTCTACACTAGGACTTTAGGTCGAATTTAGCAGCGTTAAATCGATGTAAACCTGCACCCGTCCACACGATGAAGCCCTTTTTTTCGACTTAAAGGGCTCTTAAAATCGATTTCCTTACTCCACCCCGACAAGTGGATTAGCGCTTAAATCGGCCTTGCTGGGTCGAATTTGGGGTACTGTGGACACAATTCGACGGTATTGACCTCCGGGAGCTATCCCAGAGTGCTCTATTGTGACTGCTCTGGACAGCACTCTGAACTCAGATGCACTGGCCAGGTAGACAGGAAAAGAACCGCGAACTTTTGAATCTCATTTCCGGAAACTGTGGGATAGCTACCCACAGTGCAACACTCCGGAAGTCGACGCTTGCCTCGGTACTGTGGAAGCATGCCACCTAGTTAATGCACTTAATGCACTTAGAGCATTTTCTGTGGGGACACACACACTCGAATATATAAAACTGATTTCTAAAAAACCGACTTCTATAAATTCGACCTAATTTCGTAGTGTAGGCATACCCATAGGCACATGTATGTGGACAGATCAGTGACTCATGTCCCTGCACAAAGAGGATTTTAAATAAAAGATCTTTAAAAATTGTGATGGGTTTCTGGCCCATGTCTGAAACCTTTTTGTTTTGCCCTGGAAAGTCTATAGCCTTCCCCTGTGACTTGTAAATATTCCAGTCTTTGTCTTTGCAGTCATGTTGTTTAAGTCTAGCAGCTGGGATTTTCAAAGGACCCTAATTCATAGGCACACAATTCCCATTGAAATGTACTGGGACAAAGGCACCTAACTACCTGAGGCTCCTTTTAAAAATCCCAACCAGTATAAACAAGAGGTGACTTGCCCAGTCATGGGATCCTGGCTAAAGGCCATTTCATAAATTAATACTGAAAAGTAATGGATTTGCTAAGTATATTGTTGGTAAAGATGACTGAATGTTATGGGAACTGATCTGGCAAGGTGCTGAGCGCATCCTGCAGTGAGCGGAGCACCCTGGACTCTCTCAACAAGCAGTGGGAGCCAAAGATGCTCAGCACCTTGGCCACAAACTATGGGCCGGATCCTGCAATGTTTTACGTTGAGAGAGTTAGGTCAACTCGCTTGCATACGTAAGGGGTGAGATATGATTTGCTTACAGTAAATGAGCTTTCTGGGAAGCATGAGATGTTATGGATGCATAGAGCTCCTGCCAGGTGGCCCCCATGTGCAAATTCAGAGCAAGGTCAAGCAGACCTATTTGGAGATGTTGCTGTACGAAAAACAAATGATGCTGATGTTCTCAAATATCCCGCTGCAAGGCAAATAGCTGCTCGGGCGGCTTGTGCCAATGTGCTATCCTTGGCCCTGTGCTTGGAAACCACATTCTGCTTGGTACTGTTTCATTAGCAATAAGAGATACAGCAAGCAGAGTTGTAGGAAAGAGATCTTTTCTGTGCATGCCTAGAGGCCAGTGTTACATGCTGAAAAGTCTGTGTCTGTCTCCTAGCAAACTTGCCCCAGCTTCCTTTCTTGAGCCTCAGGCCTGATGTTGCACCAAACTAGCTCGCTCCTAAAACCTGACCCCTTTTCTCCAGTTCCATTTGTAACCCTTCTGTCAGGTGGAGTCAGCAGCAAGCAGGGTTGGGTTTGATATCTAGAGCTTCTTTTTCAACAATACAACATAGAACTGGCTCGAATCCCCACCCAGGAACCTTGGAAAATTACACATCACCCCTGGGCGCCTCTAGACAATCAGGGGTAAAAGTAACTGAGGACACTTACCGGTACGGGGCGGGGGGCTCTGGCCTCTGGAAGGGGTGAGGCCTCAGGCGGAAGGGGCGGGGCTGGGGGGTCAGCATCCCCCAGCCAGCCCTTCCATGCCGTGGCCCGTGCCACCCGGGGCTCTCGTGTTGATTTAAAGGGCCCGGGGCTCTGGACGCTGCTGCTGCGGTAGCAGCATCCGGAGCCCCAGGCCCTTTTAAATCACCGGCCCCAGGGCAGCTGCTCCCTTTGCCCCCCCACCCCGCCCGTCAGCAGCCGGGGGGAGCAAAAGGGGCAGGGACGTTAAAGCGCTGCAGGGTCCTTTGCCGCGGCAGCGCTTTCATGTGGGCTGGGTATGGGCCGGTGCGGGTTCTGACCGGTATGCAGTACCGGCCATAGCGGCTCACTTGCACCCCTGGAGGCAATACTTGCCCACTCGCAAGCACAGAGTCTGAGTGTAGAAAAGAAACTTTTAATGAAAGGAGGGAAGTCACCTGACATTCATTTGGGAAAATGCCACAAGCAGGGTTCAAAATCATAAAAATGTGAGCAGGATCCCCCCCCCCCCCCCAGAGTGCGTGGGGCAGTGCCTTCTGCCTCATGTTCTTGGGTCCTACAACCAAAAGCTCCTTTTCTGCGCCCCTCTCCACACCCCACTCACAGTGACTGTCCTTGCTCAGTGAGGATCCAGGCATCTGTGTGAGTTCATCTCCCACCCAGGCTAGCTGGGAAGGTAGCACTCATTCAGACCTTGCTTACACACTCATCATGCTACACGTTACAGTTCTTCAATCTTCCATCTTTATTATTCATGTTGCTGTCGTGCCTAGGAGCCCTATTTCTGGCCGAGGCCCTGGGCTAGTCATGGTATGAACAAAGACCAAAAAGTCGGTCCCTGCCCCAAGGAGCTTATAGTTTCTCCTTTATCTTTATCATCTCTTCTGTAAATAAATCCTTGGACACATCACCATTTTTTCAAGGACAGTACAAAGAAACCAACCTCGCTCCATGAAATGGACTTCTGGCATTTTCAGAGCTCTCTCCTTCCCCTCCCATGCTGTGAACAGTTTGTTAGCAATTAGTTTACATCTGCCAGCTACTAACCCACTTACTGTACAGTGCAGGGCCCAAATCCTGCCCTCAGCTGTAACCCTGCATTGAAGCCGATGGCTTGAATGAGTTTAACTGAGAGCAGAATTTAGCCCCATGATCTTCTAATGAATGATTTTCAGTATTGCTACCAGATAGCAAAAATGTTAAACCAAAAGGGAATGGTCTTGATTGCAATTTTTAACATTCCAGTTCATACCTGATGTAGTTCTATATCTCATCTCAATCACAGTGGGGTTACACAGGACCCAGGGCGGCTACATGGCTGTTATCGATCAGTGAGGGGTGCACTATTAATAATCATTAAATGAAAATGTACTTCAAGTAGGTGACACCAGTTGTAGGTTGTATTATTGTGGTTATACCAGTCCAAATTCTGTTCTCATTTACACCGCTGTGAATATGTAAAAACTCCACTGAGCCACATTCTAATCTCAGTGAGATGGGTTTAAATAGGAAATAACTGGGTTGACTTCACTGATGAGTATTCTGGATTTACCTGGGTGTAGCAGGGAACAGAAATAGGCCCGATGTGTGTATTGTCACCACAGATTTTGCAGCAGAAACATTCTTCATACTGAATTGGGTGGATAATGGTCCCTCTTCACATCCCCAACCCTGCTGCAGCATCCCCCTCCCAGCTTCATGATCAGCTGCTCTGTCTTCTGACTTTGTTATTGTTCACAATGTATTAAATTGCAAAGGGGATAAGGAGAAAGAGGCAGTTGCATTGATCACTGTTTATTAGGGGGTGATTTTTCAAAGGCACTTAGAGAGTCAATGGGCGTTGGGTGTTTCACTGCCCTTTGTGACTTTGAAAATATCCTCTTGTATTCCTGTTAGTTGAGCACGAACATAGAGCTCAGGGCTCTACAGACAGGGCCGGCTCTAGGCACCAGCAAACCAAGCACATGCTTGGGGGCGGCACTTTTCAAGGAGTGGCACTCTGGCCCTTTTTTTTTTTTTTTTTTTTTTGCGCTTTTTTTAGAGCCGGCCCTGTCTACGGAACACATGAATGCTGGGCCAGAAGCTGATAACCTGAGACATCTGCAAGACAAAGAGATCATCACCCCCGCTGCCCCAAACCTTCCCACTGTATCCACCGTCCAGCCCTGTAATTAGTTGATCCTTGAAACCACGCAGCCCCCTCCCCAAGCACCATGCCAGGTTCCATCCCCCCTCTACAAGTAAAACTAGTCCAACACCTAAAAGGCCTTCATGTAACATTTGTGCCACCTACTGTTTACCAGGGAAACCAAACTACTGCACTTGTACTGAGTTAGTTTTATGAAGAGTGAGGAGGTCTGAAAAAAAAACAATCTAGTGAGGATTTTTTATTCTATTTGTTTCTGTGTAAAACTTTTGGCAGCCTTCACACGGGTGATGCACAGCACAATCCTTTCTACAATGCTGTCACACAAACCTAGGGAAGGCGTGCAGGAATACGGCTCATGTGTGCCACCAAGTAGATCCACAGGCAGATCACCCGGCCTGTGGCTCTCTGCCTGTGATCAAGGTAGTGCCAATCAAAAGTATTCTGTAAATCTCTATTTGAGAGATGTTTCTAGATCCACAGACCTCAAACATAAGACCACGGAACAAGCAATAGAGCAGAGGTGGGCAAAGTGAGGGCTGGATTCGGCCCACGGGATGGCTACCGCCACGGGCTCCGCGCCGCTCTGGGATGTGGCCACAACACGTCCCTGCAGCCGTTGGGTGTGGGGGTTGTGGGGACAGAGAGCTCCGCACACTGATCTTGCCTGTGGGTACCTCACCCAAAGCTCCCATTGGCCAGGAATGGGGTACCATGGCCAATGGGAGCTTCGGAGCAGGTACCCACAGGCGAGGGTAGACCAGAGACCTCTGCGCAGAGACCTCTGCGCCCCCTACCCCCGGGGGGCCGCAGGGACGTGGTGCCAGCCGCTTCCCGGAGTGACACGGCGCGGGGCCTGGGCCTGGGCGGGCAGGCAGGCAGGCAGGGAGCCTGGTTTTGTCTTATATTGGCCCCTATTACCCCCCACCCCCCTCCCAATTTTTCACACTTGCTGTCTCGTCACCCTACCTGCAATAGAGGAATGCTGGTCCTGGAGCTAAAGCCTAGGACTAGGAAGCAGTAGATCCTGGGATGTGTTCCCAGTGCCCGGACTCCTATGTGACCTTGGGCAAATCACTTGGAGACAAACTTTGAAAGAAGGAAGCCTGCAATTTGAATGTAAAAAGATGCACGGGATTACCACCACTGCAAGGACAGTCACTGACATTCTACATCAGAGCCATTTTGGTTTCCACACTCAGAGAGCAGTGAAGGTAAATGGCTATATGCCAAGGCATTCTTTTGGCATCTACAGTTTGGGTGGAATGAATTAGGCTCTAAGATTTTACAGTTGTTCCCCAGCAGTTACAGAGGCTCACACCTCAGCATTCTGACCTGGATCTGGATTTTGAATGTTGCAGTGCTAGGGGCTGGGTCCAGATTAAGGATGAGATGCTGAACACCTCCAGCGTTTTGTGTTGTGATGGGGGGCCATCACTGCCAGGAGTCCAGCTCTGTGTGCAAAGAGAATTTAACTGGCTGTAGATAGTAGTGCTTTGTAGTCATTACGTAACACCTCCCAAAAGAGCTTTGCAGGCATTGAGGACTGAAGTTTCTCAGCACCTTGTGAGATGTTTTAGTCCCACTTTACACATGGGGAAACTGAGGCATAGAGAGGTTAAGATAGTCTTTCCAAATAATTCAGAAACAGTCATTTGGGGTTTTTTGGCTTATCAGTCATTGTCAGGGGGCTGCAGAAGATAACACCTAAAGTTTAAGTGGGTCAAAACTGGAAAAAACAACAATTTTCACTTCTTTGTTTTTAATTTGTTTCCTTCATTTTTTCATTTGGCTACACAGCAGGTGGAAACTAATTTGAAAAGTTATAAAAATAGGGAAAATATGTAAACATTTACATGAAACTTTCTGGTTTTTTTAACCAGCTCTAGCCAGAATGTGTCTGTGCTGAATCCTCCCTTTCTACATCCAAAGGGATTTCCATTACCTGGACTACAATGAATTTACATTTCAGGATCAACGGCACAATTGACCATATTTCCTTTTTCAACTGTACAGCTGTTTTTGCCTTTTAATTTGTGCTACATTATTAGGGAGTAACACTGAATTTAACAATGCTCCTGCATTTGCTGCAGGATGATTCAAACATCAGTACATTTACCTTCTGGCAGGAGTTCCAGGAGAGTCAGCTTCCTGGCCCATTCCGCTAACATTCCTAAATTGAGTCCAACCAACAGTGAAGCTGCTTACAAAGATCTGAGATAAAACAGAAAAGGAAGTGTGCTCTAATAGAGTGGTTTTCAGGCCTCTGGGGTCAATTCCTGGCTCTGACACTGACTCACTTTATCACCTTTAGCGAGTTAAGTCTCTTCTCTGAGCTTCAGTTTTCCTATGTGCAGTAGGGAAGAACTAATATTTTGCTGTCTCACAGGGATGTTGGGAGAATTAATCAGTTAATGTTTTTGAAATGCCTTAAAGATGGAAAATGCAAGAGAAGTGAGAACTAGGATGATTATTACCCCAATGACTAAGATATTCTGATTTGCTGAAGAGCACACAGGGTCAGACTTACAAAGGTATTTAGGTGCCTAGTGGGCTTTTCAAAAGCGCCTAAGCAGGTTAGGCACCTAACTCCCACTGCAATCCCTCACAATTAATGAAGAATTAGACCTACTCAGTGGTTCCCTTCCTCTGCACCAGCCCTCTTGCTGGGTTCTCAGTCACCTATTAGCTATGCAATGATGACAAATTAGGAGGCTGTTCAAAAACGAAATTAGTTGTGGGACAAATGTGCAGTCAGGGCAACGGAACTTACAACAGGGATGAATTCAGCCCCCACAGTTAAGTCTGCAAGAGGTGGAATAAAGTGTTTTGGCTTTGCCTTTTCTGGGAAAATATCATTTGCGCAATAGAAGGGTACAAATGGGGGAAAAGTCAAGTTCAAATCTGTATCTGCCTGATACAGTGTTGCTATCTAGCCATCCAGTTCTTCTCTTGGAGCATACTGCCTTAGCATCTGAGCAGTATTTAAGCAAAGACGGAGAAATAATATGTCTCTCTTCCTCCCCAGTAAATAGGATAACATGCTTGATGAGGATTAAAGTTATTAGTGGGTGCATGCACGTCATAGGAATACTCAGCTGAAGAAATGAGTTTTGTACTTAATTCTAAAGGCAGCAAGATCCATGGTCCTCTTTCTCTTGTGGGAGTGAGTTCCCATAGTCTAGGTCCAGATCCTATGAAAGTTCTGTCTTCTGTGCTCACAGGCCTCCTCCTACACATGCCTTACGAAAGTCTATTACATCTACACAGTTACCTTTATCAGCCAAACTTGTAATCACATCAAAGATTGAAATCAGGTTTATTTGACAAGACGTGTTTTTCTATAAAACCATGTTGACTGACATTAATTATATTCCTATCTTTTAATTCTTTATCACCTGAATCCTGTATCAGCTTTTTCATTATGTTGCCAGGGATTAATATCAGGCTAACTGGCCTATAGTTACCCAGGTCATCCCACTAGTACTTTTTGAATAATAATAATATAATATATAATGACCGTCATTTGTACTGGAGTAAGACTACGACTGGAAATCAGTGTCCACGTATATGGTTAAGGAGACGTGCCAGGACATGGTGGTGTCTAAGTTCCCTCCTACTGTCGGCAGAGGTAGTGAAACGATATTCTGTTGCATGTTCTGTTTCCATCGTAGCAGAGTGCCAGGATCGCCTGTCAAGGGACGTAGACTCCCAGGTCATTAAATCCAGCTTGGCAGACTGTATGTCCCACTTGATGCAATCCTTGTAGCAGAGTTTGGGACGGCCAGGCTTCCTACTGTCTTTTTTTAAATTCATTGTACAGAACTCTCTTAGGCAGGTGATTTGTTATCCATATGTATGACCCAGGCCATTGGCCTCCGTGCTAGCATGGCTTTCACACTTAGCATGGCTGCCAGCTGTAAGTACTTCAATGTTGGCGATTTTGTGAGACCACTTGATTCTCGTTGTGCTGCGTAGGTGGCGTTGTTGCAGGCCATTCAGTTTTTGAATATGGCCACGATAAACAAGTATAGAAGACAAGGGAGCACAACAGCTCTGTAAACTTGGCATTTTGTGGAGGTTTTGGCCCCTCGTCTTGTCCAAAGTCTTTTTGTAGATGACCGAAAACTTAGGCAGCTGACTTTAAGCATGTTGAAAATTCTTTATCAATGCTGGTGTCATTGGTAACTGTGCTGTCTATGTAGCAGAAGGACTTGACATTGTTTAATTGGTAACTGTTCAATTTTAATTCTGGTGGTGATGGAACTTATGGGTTTCTGCCAGGAGATGGTTGATACAGAACTTCTGTTTTCTTCACATTAATACAAAAGCCAAAAAGGGACACAGCGTGGACAATGGAATTCAGCAAATGTTGCAGGTCGTTCTTGGAAAGGGTGGCAAACACTAAGTCGTCAGCACCCAGGAGATCCTTTATTTCACTTTCCTGGGATTGGCTTCCAGCCTTGAATCGATGGAAGTTTCGAAGTCTGCCATTGAATTGTGGTGTTAAAGTGTCACCCGCAGTGGTTGAACATGCGGTGACTTCTACCACTCCAGCCAGGAACAACGTAAATAAGCACATAGCCCTTTTTGACTCCAGGGGCTACAGAAAAGGGATCAGAGGAATCGGCACCCACTGATACAAGGGCCTGCATGTTGTCAGGGAAGCAGTGTATAAGGTTTATTAGTTTGCCTGGGCAGCCAAACTTTGCAAGAAGGCACCAGACTGCAAAGCATCTGACGGAGTCGAACACCTTACTGAGGTCAACAAAGGCAATTTACAGGGGCAGTTCTTCAGCAGCTTTCTCCTGTAACTGAAGCCTTTTCAGCAACAGCTTACCGAGGATCTTACCAGCGATGGAGAGAAGCGAAATGCCACAATAATTGCCGCAATCATGTCTGTCCCCTTTATGCATATAGATTGTTACTATTTGGCATCTTTGAAATCATGGGGTAAAACCTCATTTTCTCCAAGCAGAAAGTAAATAGGTCTAGAAAAGCTTTGTGAAGTATAGGACCACCATGTTTTAGCACTTCAGCTGGGATTTCATCATCTCCAGCTGCCTTTCCGTTTGCCATTTTCATAAGTGCATTCTTAGTCTCCTCCAAAGTTGGTGGATTGTAGAGTTCAAATTGAACTGGTCTTTGCTCTATTGAGTCTACTACTTGATCATTTGCACTCAACTTATGATTGAGGAGAGTCACAAAATGGTCTATCTTTTTAGTATCATACTTTGCTCAGTCCTTTTTGAATATTGGCAGAACATTAGCACTCCTTCAGTTTTATAGAATTTCCCTGGTATTCCAAGATGTAGTAAAAATTAACACTAGCTGGCAGAAACCTCCTCAGCCAATTCTTTTAGGACTCTTGGATGCAACTTCTCTAGGCCTGCTGATTTTAAAATGTTCATCCCTAGTAAATGTTGTCTAATATCCTCCTCAGTTACTAATGGACTGGAAAGTATGTAATCCTCATATAAGAGTACATTGTCTGCTTCATTCCAAATACAGAACAGAAATATTTATTGAACACTGCTGTCTTTTGTGCATCATTAACAATTTTATCATTACCATCTAGTAAGGGGCCTATACCATTGTTAGGATTTCCTTTGTTCCCAATATACTTTAAAAATTCTTTATTGGCCATAGATTTACTACTGGTTGCAAGAGCTCTCCAGCAGGTGACTCCCTAATTGAAGTTCCCCAAAACAATGCTATTTTTCTTTCCACACATTACAGGAATATATAACATGCTATCTTGTTTGACTGATCCCAGATGATGGTGGAGTGGGTTCAGTTATATTGAGTTGCCTAATTGCATGGTACACACTAGGATGTTTGCACTGCCATGTGTACAGATATTAGCATGCATGTATGTCTGAACTTTTGTGCATCTGTGACAAACACATCTCTGTGCACATTCACACATCTCGTACATTCACACATATGTGCGCACAAAGCATGAGTACAGACACGTGAACCCAGATACATGAACCCAGATGAATGCACAGTTGTTACTTCTAAGGGCACTCTGTGCCGAAAAAAAAAATTCTGCGCACAATATTTTAAAATTCTGCAAAATTCTGAAAATTTTATTTATCAAATATGGAGGCTCCAGTGTGGCATTGGGGAGCACTGGTCACTGGCTGCACCGAGGAGGGAGATCACTGTGCAGTTCCCCCTGGGATATGGACTCAGCGGTGAGGCTGCACCCAACTCTTACACAGCGCAAGAAGGGGGCCTGCCTTACAAACACCCCAGGACCCTGCCCCTCCGTGTGGGCGGGCAGGCTCAGCAAGGCAGAATCCAAGTGTGGAGGGGCTTATTGTTGGGGAATCCAAGTATGGGTTGAGAGGGTTCTGTGTGGGGCAAAATAGAGGTAGGCAGCTCAGTGGGGAATCCGGGACGTGTGGCGGGATCTGGATGCATAGAGTCTTGTTGTGGGGTTCTGATGCAACGGTAATGGGACTCTGCAGGGGAGTCCAGGTGAAGGTGATTGGGGTTCAGCTTGGGGGGTCTGGGGGGGGGGGGCTCAGTGGGAGATCCAGATATTGGGGGAGTGGGGCTCAGTGGGGTGGGGATCCAGGTGCAACTGATTGGGGCTTGATGGGGTGGGGGTCCAGGTGTGGGTGGCTCATCAGGGTGGTCCAGGTGCAGGGAAAGTGGGGCTCATGGGGGGGGCCCCTGAGTGTAAGGCGGTGAGGCTCAGTGGGAGGGTCTAGGTATAAGGAGGTCTGGATGCACAGGGGTTGGGCAGATGGAGGAGCAGCTCCCCGTACAGGGATCCTTCCCCCTGCAGCTGAGGAATGATGGGTGCAGGAATCAGACTGAGGGGGAAGTTTGCAGACCTTACAGCTGGTGGAGAAATCTGGGGGTGGCTCTGACCTGGCCCTGTATGCCGTGCAGGGGAAGAGGAAGTTCTGTCCTCCCCAGCCCAGTCGGGACTAGCAGCTGTGCCTGGTGCAAGGTAGGAGCCATCAGCTGGGTCTCCCCGCCCCCACCGCGATTTACCTCTCTGCCGGCTGCCCTGGGCACCCGAAACACCCTGCTGGGGAGGGTCACATGACCGCTCTTGTGGCTTCTCTTTGCTTCCCCATCAGGAAGTCATTTTCTGCCGGGAAGCCACGAAATCTGCGGGGGACATAAATGCTGCCCAGGCGCAGAATTCCCCGGGGAATAAGCTGCGCTCACACTTATATCCACGCCTGTTTGCACAGGTCCCTACCCAGCTGAAGACATCTGCACAACCAGGAAGATGCACACACAGCTGCGTGCACAGCAGCCCCAGCTGCCTTCCCAGGTTACACACACGCAGCGACAGCCCATCTCACCCCAGCTCTCATGCGCCCTTCGGCACACGCTTGCCAAGCTCCGATGCACACGAGGGTGACCAGAGGGGAAGTGTGAAAAATCAGGCTAGGGGGTGGGGGGTGCAGAGGGGCCTGGAGCAGACGCAGCCCCTACTACCCGGACTGTGCCTAGGACATCGGGACACCTGGGTCGGCTGCCCTCGCACGCACAGACCCACTCACGGGCACGCGCCTCACACTCGCACACCATTGTGCACACGCAGGTGCCAGCCCAGCTCTCCCGCACAGTTGCAGGGGCGGACACACCCACTCAGGGGCCGGCACACTGGGGGGGGGAAGGGGGGGCGCGCGCTCAGGCGCACGGGGGCAGGTCCGGCCCCTCCGGGTCAGCGGGCGGCGGCGGCGGCGGGGGATGAAAGCGGTGACCTTGTTGCCATGGCAACGGAACTGCGGTCGCCGCAGCCGCACCTGAGCTCTGCGCCTGCGCCGCGCCCCCGCCCCCGCCCCCGCCCCGGGGGAGCCGTCTGGCTTCGCCCCCCGCCAGTGCCCCGCCCGGCCCGGGGAGGCGACCCGCAGCCGGGTAAGTCTCCGCGCGGGGGCGGGTAGCTCTGGGCACAGAGGGGCCCTGCCGGGGGCTGGCCTGGCCTGGCCCGGCCCGGCCCCGCCCCGCGCCCCCCCCCCATCTCCGTGTGGGGCCGGCGGCGGCTGCCGCGGGGGAGAAGGAGCTGCCCCCAGAAGCGCCCCGAGAGGCCGGGGTGTCTCGCGTCCGGCCCCCCGCACAGGCAGGTGGGGGGCAGCCCCGGGGGGCTGGGTGTCTCGCGTCCGGCCCCCCGCACAGACAGGTGGGGGGCAGCCCCGGGGGGCTGGGTGTCTCGCGTTCCCCCCATCCCCGCACAGACAGGTGGGGGGCAGCCCCGGGGGGCTGGGTGTCTCGCGTCCGGCCCCCCGCACAGGCAGGTGGGGGGCAGCCCCGGGGGGCTGGGTGTCTCGCGTCCGGCCCCCCGCACAGACAGGTGGGGGGCAGCCCCGGGGGGCTGGGTGTCTCGCGTTCCCCCCATCCCCCCACAGACAGGTGGGGGGCAGCCCCGGGGGGCTGGGTGTCTCGCGTCCGGCCCCCCGCACAGGCAGGTGGGGGGCAGCCCCGGGGGGCTGGGTGTCTCGCGTTCCCCCCATCCCCGCACAGACAGGTGGGGGGCAGCCCCGGGGGCTGGGTGTCTCGCGTTCCCCCCATCCCCGCACAGACAGGTGGGGGGCAGCCCCGGAGGGCTGGGTGTCTCGCGTTCCCCCCATCCCCGCACAGACAGGTGGGGGGCAGCCCCGGGGGGCTGGGTGTCTCGCGTTCCCCCCATCCCCCCACAGACAGGTGGGGGGCAGCCCCGGGGGGGCTGGGTGTCTCGCGTCCGGCCCCCCGCACAGACAGGTGGGGGGCAGCCCCGGGGGGCTGGGTGTCTCACATTCCCCTCCTCCCCCGCACAGACAGGTGGGGGGCAGCCCCGGGGGGCTGGGTGTCTCGCGTCCGGCCCCCCGCACAGACAGGTGGGGGGCAGCCCCGGGGGGCTGGGTGTCTCACATTCCCCTCCTCCCCCGCACAGACAGGTGGGGGGCAGCCCCGGGGGGCTGGGTGTCTCACATTCCCCTCCTCCCCCGCACAGACAGGTGGGGGGCAGCCCCGGGGGGCTGGGTGTCTCGCGTCCGGCCCCCCGCACAGACAGGTGGGGGGCAGCCCCGGGGGGCTGGGTGTCTCGCGTCCGGCCCCCCGCACAGACAGGTGGGGGGCAGCCCCGGGGGGCTGGGTGTCTCGCGTTCCCCCCATCCCCGCACAGACAGGTGGGGGGCAGCCCCGGGGGCTGGGTGTCTCGCGTTCCCCTCCTCCCCCGCACAGACAGGTGGGGGGCAGCCCCGGGGGCTGGGTGTCTCGCGTTCCCCCCATCCCCGCACAGACAGGTGGGGGGCAGCCCCGGGGGCTGGGTGTCTCGCGTTCCCCCCATCCCCGCACAGACAGGTGGGGGGTAGCCCCGGGGGCTGGGTGTCTCGCGTTCCCCCCATCCCCGCACAGACAGGTGGGGGGTAGCCCCGGGGGCTGGGTGTCTCGCGTCCGGCCCCCCGCACAGACAGGTGGGGGGCAGCCCCGGGGGGCTGGGTGTCTCGCGTTCCCCTCCTCCCCCGCACAGACAGGTGGGGGGCAGCCTGGGGTGTCTTGCCTCCACCCATCCCCCCACAGATAGGTGGGGGTCTGGGTGTCTCGCGTCCTCCTTCTACACAGCAGGTGGGGGGGCAGCCTGGGGCGTCTCACTCCCCCCCCTGCAAAGACTGGTTTGGGGGCTGGGTGTCTCGCGTCCCCGTCCCCCCCTACATGGACGGGGGGGGCAGGGTGCCTTGCATTCCCCCCCTACATGGACAGGTGGGGGGGGCAGCCTGAGGGGCCCTGGTGTCTCGCGTTTCCCCACCCGCTGCACAGACAGGTCAGGGGCACCCTGAGGGGCCAAAGTGTGTCGCCTCCCCCCACACACATAGGTTGGGGGCAGCCTGAGGCCGGGGACGTCTCACCCCTTTCTCCCCACGTCTATGGGTGAGATAAAGACTTTTTTCCTGCCCTCCCTTACCACTTTCACTAAGGCAGTGGCTCTCAATCAGTGGTCTGCAGACCCCTGGGCGTCCACAGACCTTGTCTAAGGGGTCTGCAAAAGGTGTTTGTTACCAAAGAAAAGTGGTTTTCAACCTGTGGTCTGGACACCTCGGGGTCTGCAGACTGTTTAGATTTCCATAGGGGTCCTCACCGCCGTATGAAAGTTTTAGGGGTCTGTAAATGAAATAAGGTTGAGAATCACTGCATTAAAACATTTCCTCCTGCCCACGCCTAGCAGAGAATAAAGCTGGGTGTGCAGGGCAAAGGCTTTCTTCTCCATGAATGTGTATGTGCGGGTACTGCAGGATTGTAGCAAAACAATTGCCTTCCACTTCTGTGAGTCTTTGCAGCCCCTGCTGCAGTCCGCTGGGCAATAGGAGGCGGGCAGGGGGGGTTATTCTTCTGCCCTGTTACTCCCTGGCTAACTTACTGACAGGAGCGTTTCTTTAATTCCCTGTTCCTATTTAGAAAACACAAATACATTTCAGTGGATTGACTGAATTCTTCCCTGGAAGGGGTGGTGGCATAACTGCTTGTCTTAGATCATAAGGTATGCCATGGGGGTACCTAATAAAAAAGGAAACCTGAAGGACTGTGTTGCCTTTGAGTTTTAGGGAAGTGACATTATTCTCCTCCTCTTCCGTTGCAGTGAATCTGTAGGGTGGGTGAAGAAAGAAAAGATGGAAGGACTGTGTGCGGGGAGGGTAAGGGTGGAATCTTTATTCAAGCCAAGGAGGTATTTTATGTAAAGAGTGAGCCCATCATTTGTGGAAATAGTAGCAAGGAGTATAAAGCTTGCCTTTGGAAATGGAGTGTTTTCCAGCCACCTAGCTGCTGTCTGTTTATCTCCAAACCCAAGAACTAAGGTGGGACAAAGAGGAGGTTGGAGAGGGGAGAGAGAGAGAGTCCTTGATGTTTGTACATTGGCACTGTAAATTATAATAATATGCTTTGTTAATATATATTAAACTGTCAAAAACTGAAGTAGGGACGATAAGATTGAAGAACACGGGGCTGTGGCAGCCCGACGGTGGGATTGTAGAGTTCTGAGCTGCATTGCAGGTGCATAAGAAATATCCAGGAGACTTTGTTTGGATGGGTAAACACTTGAGCTAAAATGTGCCTTTGTTGATGTTTATACAGTAGTAATTCTCTCTTAATATTTTAAAAATTAATTTCATATCCGTGTGGCTATAGTGCAGTCCCTCCTTACATATTGCTTGTTCACTAGTAAATATAGTCCGTTAGGGTGGTACAGTAGCATGACTGTGAACTAGTAAGAGAATTATGATCTTGTCTTAGTTTAATATAGATACACGTTTTTGCATTCATAAAACTATACTTATCCCTAGGTTCGTTTGACTATTTAAAACTATTGATATACTGGAACAGCTAATAAAATGATAAAAATAAAGAAATCTATCCATTAAATTCCATTTATGTTATCTGTTCTGTTGAATATTAAAGCTGTACATCGACTGTATGAGGTATATTGAGATTTCAGTGGTGTTTTGTTGTTTCATTGAATTTTCAATTCAAAGGTGGGGAGATCATGATTCAGGAAGACATTGCATGCCTAAAAGAATATATAAAATGAGTAATTGGACAAACTGGTGCATAACTGCTGTAGCCTATTACTATGTGTACTGTGTAATATATGTTAAAAACATTGTTGCAGGATGAACTGTGACAGCCAAGCTAAATGCTGTATACAAGATTCATAATAACTGAGTTGAAAATTAAAATTGTAAACAAGTAATTTTTAAAAAACTTTACAATTCATACATTTGATTTCAAATTTTAAAAATGTTATCCTTTCGAACAGCAGTTTTCAAATTATCAAATTGCATTTTTCTTTGGCATAATTTGTAAAATTAAAAACTTTTTTCAATGTGGCTCATTATTAAAATCTAAAACCTTTTGAGAATTACTGTGTATTTGTTTGGAGGAATCATCAGTAAGCCTTTGTCATCAGTGGGCAGAAAGAAAATTCCCCTCTGGTGTTTTTCCTGTAAAAAATGCACTTTTTGAAGATTGTATATAGTATAGTAGAAGGATTAGGATTGCAGGTGGAATAAACTAGCTTGCAAGCTTTGCTCTTGATGTCATATTTAGTCTAGCATTTACTTTATTTAGAATTTTAAAAATAGTGAAAGATGTCTAAGGAATATTTAAAGCCAAATGTAAAGTGGTATCTAGGGATTATTTTTATAGCATCAGTATCTCCAGTGTATACTTTGTATGTATGTAAGTGGACAAATATAAAATAATCCATCTTTCTGCCTGAGGTCTTGCAGATATGTTGTCTCATTATTTTTAATAGTAAAATATTCTAAATGACTAATTTTTAGAACCAAATTAGTCTTATTTCACCATGTTGTATATAACTTTGATCTGTCATACTCCTGAAGTGCTGTTTCTATAATGCTTTGAAACCTTTTGCACCACCAGCTAACAAAAGTGACTTAACTGATCAGTTTGTCAGTAACTAATAATAGCATTTCTTTGCAGTGGGATGAGGTATTGTAAGATCAGTGACTCAGATGACTTAATTGTAGTATTGGATGCTCTATGGGAATGCGTAGGCATGTACTGGCCAGAGAACAGTGTCTGTAGCTGTCTTGTTTCACAGTCTTTTCCTGTTCTCCCTTTCTTGATTCTAAAAGGGGTTTAGGAATCTAAGATCTGAAAAAAGGGAAGACCTAGAAAGGGAAAAATAAAGGTTTTATGAGATGATTGTACTAAGTGACTCTCATTTGAGGTCTGGCTCTTTATTCCGGCTTTTTCATGTCTGTTTACTGTAGTGCATAGTAAAACCATGCATTTGTTTCACAGCAACACCCTTATTGTATTTACAGACAAAAACACCTATACATACCTTTTGTAGATTCTGCTTTAAGGGATGAGAATATTTTACTATAAATTAATTGTACAAGCTAAATTAATATTGAATATTGTACAATAAACTAGTTTTCCAGCAGCTCCTACAATACCCTTTGAAATAACTGTGCTGAATGATGCAGCCCAGGAGAGTGGAAGGAGTTAAACTGGAGAGGTTGCACATTGTTTGTTTGTAGAAAAAAACTTACTACAACTATATAACTAGAACTTGTTGATTCCTTTTGCATCTACGATATGCCAAAATAAAATTTCTGGGACATTCCCTAGCCCATTCTTGTTTTAGTGCTGTATTTTAACATTTTTGTTCGAATGTTAGAGTAAGATTGCCATGCTTTGAATGTCTTTGTTTCCCTTTGCAAGGGCCAGTGTTTGCCTCTCTAATGAACTTCTCGTAGCTGAGTACAAGAACTGTTACGTTTATTAGGCAATATTAAAACTGTTCCTCTACTTACAAGAGGATATAGATCAATACCCATAGTTCTATCTGTATTTCTCAGAATCTTTGTCACCATTGACTGAAGAAATTACTTTGCAGGGTAATGTTAGTATTATATCAGTATTGTATCTCAGCTAGTTGGAGAAGTCAGCTAACTAGATTGATAGTTCTGAATGTAGGATAAACACTTGAGAACTATTGTACTTAAATACACTTCCCCTCCTTCACATAATATGTTCATAAAGCAACAATATAAGAAAATATTGCAAATACATTTCTACCGTTATATTTTGGGGACAGTCTTCCATTCAGTGAATTCAGTTGTAAAATTCTCATTGACTTTACTGCGGTCGGAATCAGGCCTGTAAAATGCTAGAAGATTAGTATTAGAGCACTGAGAGTCTTAGGATCCTGAAGATTGGTCCACAAGCACTGATCTTATATGAAATGTATTTTTAGTTAACAGAAAGAGGCAAACATTTAACATTAACTGCATAACTTTTTCTTTCATGTTGCTTGTTACTCCTTTAGACAACAGATTTTTCACTTGCAGATAAAGTAAGCACAACACTGTTTCTGCAATGGTAGATCTAACCCAGTGCAAAGCATCTGTTCTCTGGTACAGCTCATGCTGAAGATGCACATCGTTTGCAAAATAGGCCTTTAAAGTGAAACATACTGTGCTCAGAACTATGACAGACATTCTATAAGCTGTTTTCAAATTAACCTTCTTTTTTTAAAGAAAAATCCTGTTTACTTTCTATCAGCTGCTTGTAGACAGTGGGTAGGCAGTTTTCCTGTGAAAATCTGTGAAATAATGTTTTTGCATGTAAACCCTACAAACGTAGCACTTTCTCTTGCTGTCTTAATTATTGAAAAGCAAACTCCATTTTAGGTGGGAACCAGAGTAAGCCCAAAGCAATTAAAAACAGAATATGTTGTTTTGTTTCCCATTACTTTTAAAGGTTTCGTTCAAATTGTCCATCCCCTATTATATTTCTAGTCTGCATAATTTAGGAGTATACAATAGCTGGGTGTAGTATTAATAAGACATCTGTGAGTGTTTGTGTTTACTCTTCTGTTAAAAAAAACTAACAAACCCAAAAACCTATTATTCATATGCTATTCCTTAATTGCATTTTTCAAATAATACAACCATTGTTTGTCATGTGGACCTTTTGCTCTTAAAAATCTTATTTTGAGCAGAGTAAGGGAAGCAAAAATTTGAACATGTTTGTAGTTCTAAGTCATTATCCTAAAACAATGGAGCGTACATTTATGAAACAGTATAACAGGAGGTAGATGAACAGGTAGTGAAATTTTTCACTGTTTTACACTATTTCAGTATTTTACACAAAAAATACCATTAAGTATGTTAGAGGGCTTGCTGCCTGCAAGTTACCATCAAAGTGAAGCAATTGAACATAGGTATGGAATTGTTGTCAGTTGTGTTCTGATTTGGATGTGCAGACGCTTTCTTTGTAAATGGATTTTCCAGGAAGGACGATTCTCTTTTTGGTGCTGAAAGACTCCATCTTGTTTTGCCCAGATATGTTTTACATATATACTAGATATAGTTTGAGATTTATGCATTGCTGTTCCAAGTAAACTGTTGATCACTATGTGCAAATAAATGGATGAAGGCATTTGGACTTGTAATTTGGTTGAATAGGGAAATAGCTCCAGATCATATGGGGAAGGCGTCCTTTTCCTATAAAAAAGGGGCAAATCTAAAACCATGGAAATTAAATCCAAAGAACTAGTATTAATGAAACATGAAAGTTGAAAAGTCAAGTGTTCAGAATCAGGCCATTCCAAAAATGATGGCAAATCCTTTCCTCTGAATCTCTCTTGGGATTCTCACAATATTGTCCGTATAAACTTTTCCTTTAAAATAACATGAAAATATTGGCTCTGAGTTCATGAGGGAATTACTGAACACTTGAAAAATCCAAGAGATTTGGTTTCCTCTATATTTTAGAACCATATTTCTAATTTAAACACCATTATAGCTCCAGATTTATGTACAGAATACACAACACTCAGAATATGTCCTTGTAGGAAAAATTCTTTGTCTTGTAAATAATTTAGGGCCTGATCCTGCTTTTGATTTTTTTGCTTCCATTTTCAAGACCCTTTCTAATGAACTTCTTGTAGCTGATTACAAATTCTGTTACATTTATTAAGTGATATTAAAACTGTTTCTCTACCTAGAAGAGGATGGAACTTTTCTTTCTTTTTCACTGACTATGGAATTGTCTCTATTAGTGAAAATGACATATGGTAGCTAGTTGTAATATTGCATCGCTGTCCACAAATCTAACTGTATTCAGGGCAGAAGGCAGAGCCCACCCTTTTACTATGGCTTTCCCTTCCCTGATGGAAATTATATTAAGTAATAAACTACTGTCTGATCTCAAAATGGAGGAGAGAGAAATGAAGTGATGCTTTCAAGGGGGGGCCCTGCTACTGACAAAAGGAAGAGAAAACTCAAATCTGTACACAAAAGCTAGTTGAAATTCAACAGTTTTTTTTTATTCTCAATTTTTTATGAATTTTTTTATCAAAATGATTACTGACGTTTTCCTCCAAAATGGGTCTGTTTTTTAACACTTTGAAATGAAAATGTCAGAGTTCTTTTTTTTTTTTTTTCCTGACCAGCTCTATATGCAAGGCACTGGGATCCTGTAGTAATGGACGTGGGTCACAGCCTATCTGCATAGGTATTTATACGATCTCTGGCACTCCTGACATTGTACAGAATCGTTTGCCCCTGATGATATTGTCTAATACCATCTGTGAATCACTCCAGTGCTGGTGATCTCTTTATGTATAATGCCACATTATTTCTCTGACCTAATAGAAGCTTGCTTCAGTCTGTTCTGATTTAATTGTGGCATCTATGGGACTTGTGTAGTCTCAGGGGGTGAGAAGGATTGTATGATCTTCATTTTAATCATTCTTGCCAATACTTATGATTTTAAGGTAGATTGTGTCAAATTTACAGGAAGTTACTGAGGCATCTGTAAAGAGTACAAGGTGGCTTATCTTGTTCATTTTCTGAACATCTGGGAACTTTAAATTGTTGCTGTCAAGACTATCTCCTCTTAATTGATCTTCCTGCTACTATGCTGGGGAGGCAACATATGTCTGTCTGGAAAACAGCAGGGGAAAATCACCTTGTAAAATAACCAGGAAAAATGTTAGAAGTGATTTCTTAACAAATATAGGACTATATTCTCATTCTGAGGGGAGGGAAAGACATGTTAAATTTCTCTTTCCTCTCCAGAGACTATAATTATGCTTGAAATATCAAATAAAGCTTTGAAAAATGTGAGGGCAATGATACACGAATCATTGGTGGTAAAGAGATGGCAGTTTAGGCAGACTTGTATATCTGAATCATGAGAGATGTTGGCTTAATAGTAAGAGTCTTATATTTTCTGTAGCAACCAGGGAAAGGAAAATATTTACCATAGACTGTAGGAAGGAGATTGTGTGGTCCTGTTATATAGTGAAGGCTTCTACATTGCAATTTTTAATCAAAAGGAGAAACTTGTGCATGTCTGTCATATTTTATTATTTTATCCTTTGAGTTTCATGTTTTTCCAGTAATATAAAAAGTCAGTTTGACAGGAACACTTTTGTCATCTGTGAAACCGAAGCTGACAGGAAAGAGTCTTCAAAAGATACTCTGTGCCCCTGCTTTCTTTAGGTGACTTCTTGAAACTGAATTTGCTACAACACATAAGAAAATATTCTGTCAGCTTGTGGTATGTATTGATGAAGTAAGGAATTGGTTCTCAGCTGAGAGGAAGTTAGTTGTCTGCCTGGATAAATAGCGTATTCCAGCATAAGATCTGAATGCATGTCTGGAGGGTGCTCAAGTGCTTGTTATGTCTGGAGATGGATGGAATGGGTACCATCTGGAAATAGATGACTTTCTTGTTTAACTGATCTCCCTCAGTCAAAAATAAAACCTTATCAAAATGGCTAGTTAGCTTCATTCCAGCATTGTCTCCCTCCTGGATTCTAAACCACCATCTCTCTGCTCTTATCTTAGGATGTGTGTGTTATATGAAGGCATTCCAGTTTGTCCACAGGAGCCTGATACACAGCCAGAAAGGGCTTCTGACTACCTCAGAAATATTTTGAACTACATCCAAACACTTCAGATCGGAAGGGGCCCTTCTCTCAGCCCTGCCTATCATTTGTGAAGCAAGATTCCTACTTTTGTCAACTATTTCAGTTTAATTTATTTTACTTTTTGGTTTAAGAATACATTATATATATATATATATATATATATATATATATATTTTAAGAAATAAGAAAAAATACTCTGTAGGACTGAGACAGATCTACCATGAAGCGTTTTTTTCTGGTATGCCACAGTAGAGTGGGATTTGCCCTCTAAGAGCTGCTGAATATGTCGGCTTTTGACTTGTATCAAGATTTCATCTTGCATAATGTAGTTCATTTTGGCAGGTAACGCTGCATCATCCACACACAGCCATGCTGACACTGAGAGGAGCCAGGAAAACATTCACTTCTTGGGGTGGGTAGAAGAATTTTAACATTTATTTAAGACTTCATGCTAGAAGGTGAGTGAAGTCTTGGACTGATTCTTACACAAACAAATCTACTTGCATGTTGCATTTGGTGCACCTGAAGGAACGTTGTTTGATTAAATTTATCTGTTCCTCTGTCTCTAGGAAAAAGGAAATTGAGAATCTGTGTATGTCCATAAATCTTTATGGGCAGGTTGGGGCTTGATCCTGAATTTCTTATTCTATTTACATACTTTTCCTTTTGGCCTCCATTGAGACCACCACCTCGTCTACATCTCCTAGGTTTGGGTGGGAGGGTGAAACATTGTATGTTTGTCTAGATAAAAGAACTTGCACAACCGTGCCGACACGCTCATTGTGCTAATGCCAGTATGAAAACTGTAAGGGTATATCTACGCTGTAGCTGGGAGAAAGCCCCCCAGCCTGGGTAGACTTGGTTAGCACTCTAAAAATAGCAGTACAGAGCTCAGATCCAGGGGGCTGGGTGGGCTTGAGAATCCATACTGCTACTTGATCCACACCATCCACGTAGCTAGTTTTAGTATGTTAGATTGAGCTGAACTAGCATAAGTCTGTCTACTCAGAATGGATGTTCACTCCCAGCTGAAGTGTAGACATACCCTAAATAACTAGCAGTATTGTAGCTGTAAAACAGCTGTCATGCTCACTGTTGTTTGTAATCGGCGGAGTTTGACTTGTAAATACCTTCCCCTCTCAATTCGTATCACTTCTTAAATATTTGGAAAGGTTGAAAGACTTTTTTTTTTCTTTAAATAGTTGAAAAACTAAATATTTTATGACAGGTTTCAGAGTAGCAGCCGTGTTAGTCTGTATCCGCAAAAAGAAAAAGGAGTACTTGCGGCACCTTAGACTAACCAATTTATTTGAGCATAAGCTTTTGTGAGCTACAGCTCACTTCATCAGGTGCATTCAGTGCGTTTGTTAGTCTCTAAGGTGCCACAAGTACTCCTTTTTCTTTTTAAACATTTTATGGTATCTATAACTTTTAGTTTTCTTTTGACTGTTGGCCTTACTCATGCGAATCATCATGCTGACTTCAATAATGCTACTCATATGCATAAGAGTTGAAGGCCTGGGTCCTTAAATAGCCCAGATGGATTCAGCTGCCGTCAGTCTGGTGAGAAACCTTCTCTTTCCCCCTACTTCGTACTAGTCTCACTCTTGACAGCAATTGGCACGTTCTTTCTTTTCTGGGAAGGCAGAAGGTAACTTACTTCAATACCATCCCAAAGCCAGAAGAAAACATCGGGTATAGGGCTTTCTCCTTTGGATTTTCTATTGGAGTCAATGGGAGTTGTGCCCAAGTAAGGATTTCAGGGTTCAGCTTATAAAAAGTTACTGCTATCCTACCTGCTCGGAAAAACCTCAGATTCCCATGCAAGTAGTTCTTGAGTCTGGATCTCGCTTTGTAGACAGGTCCCTTGTGTCATGCATCAACTAACCTGAGTTTATGAAAACAATTGTCAGACAAGTTGCATGGAAGGACACTGATTCAGAACCGCACATATAAAATACATATAAATTCTAAGGTGAATCCATACATGCATTCAAGAGTAGAGCCTTTATAATGAATGCAAAGCAACTAGATGAAATACTGTTCCGAACTACACTTTAGATTCAGTGTTTATTTTACAATGCTGACTGGGTTTTTTTGCAGCTTTGGTTTTTTGTAGGGTGTTCTGTTTTTTTATACTAAGTGATAGGATTAATTCTATGATTTGATTACCCTTGTTTTATCAGTAAATCTCATACTTATAAAAAATGATGTAGAGGTTATTACATTAATTGTAGAAGTATTTAGCAACTGTTCAGATGTCACTTGAATCTTTAGCAGCCTAGAAGACATGATGGAATGTGATCACCTTAAAACAATCGCCTTGCTATGAAGTTTTTTCCCTTAACGTAGCAGTAATACTTTGCACTTGTTTAGTTTTGCATACTCTAGGAAAGGGATGCTATCAACTTGAAATTGAGTCAGGTTTTAAAAAAAAGTTAAAAATAGTTTCAGATACTGAGCTTGCTCCAAAGTCCACTCCTGTCATTTTTTTGTGACTTTAAGAAACAATCCCCTGTTGCTATGTGAAAGACTGACACAAATAGGGAAACCGATTGTACATGGAAACAGTGAAACTTACTAGATGTAAGGTGGTTGCTTACTTTAGGCCATCTGACATCTGAACAGGTTTTTATTTCCTCTAGCTTTTCGCTTGTAGTCTGCATGTTATTTCTAACAGTAATTAAAAAAAAAAATTTCACACAAAAGTGTAATTTTTAAGTTGGCAGTATCCCTGTAAGTCATCTGAACTAATTACAAAAAGTAATATTCTAAATCATAAAGTTCAAAGTTAGCTGCCTTTTGTTCAAGGACTGACTGTGTTATAATGAGTTCCCATTGGTGACGTGTGTATTTTCAGGACACTGCCATTGTTTCTAATTGTGCACCAGTCTAGTGCTCTCTTCATCCATACATCTCATACATACATACATACAAAAGGGGGTTACAAATTTTAAAATTCCGCCAACCATGCTGAGTGCATCCCATTGAATAGCACTGAGTTCCTGTGAAAACAAAGCAATATCCTCTTTCTCGTCCTGTAGGAGAGGTGAAGCATTAAAGTTCTATCAAAGTGTTTGTGCAAAAACTTAAATTATTTTCAAAAGTACAATTGATGCATCCAGAAAAACAAAATACAATTCTGTTTGTACATGTGTGCTCAGCTGCCTACCTGCATTCCCCAGACCATGAAGCATCCTCCCAAGGGAGCAAAATAACCTTTCTGAGCACATAAGGGAGGGCCATGCACCGTCCTTTTTAGTGGCTTTTGCATCAGTCTCCAAAGGCTGTGGTTGAGTGCGACCAGTTCTGCCCTCAGTTACACCATTGTAAAATGCGAGGAACTGAACTCTCAGAAGCTTGTCCAAACTGTCTAGACATGTAGTACCTAATCTCATTAAGGTAAACATAGTCTTTTTGTTTCAATACCATTTGTAGTTCTTTGGCTCATGCCTGACACAAAGCAAAATAACAGTCAAAGAGCTGTCTTCATGTAGTAGTGACAGTGCTCTCAGTACGGGACAGTAGTTTAGTTCATTTCTGTTGACCATGGGGGAACTCCTCATTAAAAGCATTAATGGCAGCATTATCCTGTTCATTAATACCTTTAGTGCATGAAATAATTCCCAGATCACAAGCATTCCCCGGCAAAGCAAAGAACAAAACCCTATTGAGCGAGGACAAAGAGCTAAAGTGTAAAGAGCAAGCTGTGTACGCAACATAGAGAATGAGCTGCTTCAAAGGCAGCAAAAAGAAACTTTGATTGTTTCTAGACATAGTGTGCTTTGTAAATACTAGAAACACCAGGAAAGCTTAAGGTATCTCCCATTCTTTTCTAAATCCTCCTTCGGTCTGCACTCTTCTGGGGTGTTGGGCCCAGATCTTTCAAACCTCTCCCTCTATTTCCCGCTTAAATCCATGCTTGTGATACTCTTGGGGAAGTGCGTTGGAAATGTTTAATATATTCCTAGTTTCTGATCATCTTGCCCTAGAAAATGTAGCCCAACCACAGACTAAGTGAATCAGTAATAGAGGTCCAGCTTGTTACACAGCCAGGTTTATTCAGATTGATCCTTTCTTATGCTCATATGATTTGTGCTTTGGAACATCAGTTTCAGAATCTTTGGAATTATCATCCATAACCATCCATTTCAAGTTAAGTTTGCATCTTGTTCAGTTACTGTGTGCCTAGCAGTACAAAACAATTTGCTATCAACCCAGGAAAATAATAATTTATACTTTTTATTTAACTGGCTTCTACTAGATAGCTCAAGTGAAGATTTTTTTATTCTTTTCCCAGATGAGTAAATAATAATGTATTCAGCCCTTCCTCTCTTCCTATACTACCAGATGGATAGTGCATTAGCTAATAGATGTCTAGCAAAAAAACATATTGCAGAATTAGAGCCAGCTGAATGATGATGATTGATCAGCTAGCATCTGAGAAGCTGTTCAACTGTCAGTTGTCTTGAGTTTTTCCAGTTCTTCTCCCGATCCACCCCTTGCTCTAGGAAAAGTCATCGAGATTAGGATTCAGTGACATTTCTGCACTGCAAAAGCATAGAATTCAAAAAGGCAGGCAGCTATTATATGTCAATACAATGACTGTCTTCCATAGATATAAAGTTCCCTCTTATTTGTATGGAGTGATATTTTCCCCCATTTCCAAGAAAATGCACAACTTCTTCCACAGAGACTATATAGAGTTGTTTCCACCTGTCTTGGAAGAGGGTAATATGGCTGGGCAGGCTAACGGTGGAATTGGGGGATGCCCACATACCCAAGGAAACTTCAGCAGAAGTGAATGCTGCTTTGTGGAGCATTATCTTTTATCATTGCCCTTCACCTTCTGTTTTTCTCAGAGGAAGAGGTAAGGTGCAGGCATGACCACAAGGCATCCCCTGGGATTTGCTGTAGTGCAAAGTAAAAACACAGGAAGACCCCACAGGACATTCTCAGGATTGGAGGGCTGTGCTCCCTATATCGTCCAGAGGAAGGAGAAAACTGCTTACCTGAGAGGGGCTGCTACCACAGAAACACTTGTGAATTAAATTCCATAGATTTCCCTGATTAACTTCTGCAAGGGAGAGAGTCCTAGGTCCATATTGTCAATTTCTGATGTCACATTTTCCTGCCAGCCTCATAAAACTAATCTGTTTTATTTTTTCCTTCAAAGACTAGTTAATCCCAATGTGATCCTTAGGTCTTATGTGAAAAAAATAACCCCTGGTGTGGAGTAATACTACTGTATAATAGTAGATTATTATACAGGTTGTCTTGTTTTCTGACATATTATTTTGTTGAATATATTTATTTGGAAGGTTTATATATTCTGAACATCTTTTCTGTTACTTCTTTGTGTCTTTAAGGCTTTTAATTTTTTCTTAAAACTTTTCACCTCACTTTAACCTACAGGCACAAAGCTGCTGTCAATAATGACCGTGATAGGAAAGGTTTCCAGATATTATTTATAGACCTCTTTCACAAAAAAAGTTTATTTTTATACACTGAAATTAACCAAAGAAATCAATTGCTGATATTAACAAAAATCCTATTTGAGCTCCCATCTGCCAGTGCAGCTCTTTTAAGAGGGTAAAGCACTGTAACCATATCTGAAAATCCTACCATGTTTGGGGAATGGTCTCTAATGCAGATTTCATTCTGCTGTTGCATTCAGTCAGTGAGAATACAATGAGCCCTTAAGAATCAGATGATGCTGTAAAGCTTTTATATGGCTGAACTTGGCTTTGCAGAGAAGGCTACATCATTCTGAAAAGGTAATGCAACAGAAATATTGACAATGCTTAAAATTAATGGTGCCCCAAGGTCATTCATACAGCTGAAAAGTCCATTTAAAAATTATCATCTGGCCTTGTGGGCTCTGACAAAATACAGTTATGGTGGCAACAGAGTGGCTCTCAGCAAAGCCTCCTCCCTCACTTGCAAAGCAGTTATGACTGTTCTGAACCAATCCTGTTTTACTGAAATCCAGGTTATAGCAGACCATCCGCCCAAAGCTTTTTTGTTACTTGTCCAACCCAGTAGTCTTTTGCTTAGAGCTCTGTTGGACTATAACTTTCCATTGCTTTATGTATTATGATTATGGTGATTTAATTGCCTACTAACTAGCTTTGTACGTTGTCAGCACAATGCTGGCAAGGCTACCGCCCACCCCAGCAAAGACTGAACAAGCAGTGTTAATTTAGAATTCTTTTTGTAAAACAATCATTTAATCCGTGAGCTTTTTTCTGCAAATCAGCTGAAAGCTCCATGCTACACTTCCATGGAAACTGATTCCCAAAAAGCCCCTTTACCCCATTTTTGACAAGCCAACTCTTGTTTCCATGGGAATAGCAGCCTCTAGCTGACTCATCAGAACTGTATATTTCAGCTCTGGCTACCAAGTAAGATCAGCAAGACCCTGTTTTTTAACTATCAGCTAGATTCAAGAGGCCACAGAAACCTCTGGTTCTCACTTTGGGGTGAGGGGTTGAAGTTGGAAAGTAGTGTGTGTATTTTTAGAAACATTTTTCAATTTCATTAACTTAATTTGCTGTTAATGTTTCCAAATAAAGATGTTTTACCAAATGTAATTACATACCTAAAAACATCTTTTATGTTTTAAGTTCAAGCATTTAAGATTGCCAGTGTGACCTTAATTCTTCCCCCTTGTTTGTCCATCCTATGCCCTGAATGCGTCAGGGATCCTGGGGGGAGGGGAGAAGTCATGTAATTAAATAATGTATCGTAATGCATATGCACAAGAGGAAGGAAACAAGATTGCATGGGCAACCGTAAATCTGGCACTTCCTAATGCTTGAGTACTTGACTTTGCCACCTTAATGTTAATTCTCTTAACATGACAGGTTTCAGAGTAGCAGCCGTGTTAGTCTGTATTTGCAAAAAGAAAAGGAGTACTTGTGGCACCTTAGAGACTAACCAATTTATTTGAGCATGAGCTGCATCATAAGATGCATCCGATGAAGTGAGCTGTAGCTCACGAAAGCTTATGCTCAAATAAATTGGTTGGTCTCTAAGGTGCCGCAAGTTACTCCTTTTTCTTTTTTCTCTTAACAGTCTCTTGTACATACTTTTGTCCTTCTTTTAAAGTTTAAACAAATGGTTATGAAAAACTGTGATACTCCTCATCGTGTGTCATCAGTGTTTGTACCCTGAACCTGCAGGACAGACTTCTGCCACTGAGCTACAGGGCTAACTACAATAGCTGGCAGTAGGAGAAGGCTGTTGTCCCAGCAGGGGTATGGGCTACTGGAGCCAGGGAATGTTCAGGAGTAGCTTGGCACACATCTGTCTTCACCCTTTCTTGGAGTTTGAGGGAGCTCCTGCCCCTTGCGGTGCCCTCAGAAGGGGGATGGGCCCCATAAGCATATGCCAGTATGAGGGGAGCCTGGTTCATGCTCTCACACACCAGCTGCTGCAACAGCTCCACGTGTTTCCGGTATAGCGTGTGCTGATGATGTCGCTTTGTCAGCATGCACCCAGCTCGTTAGAATGTTTGTTGTCAATTATTATTTTGATGTGGTGCCAAAACTTTCCTGAGGCATGCAAGGAAGAGAAGGGAAATAGTGATTTTCAAACGTTCATAACTTTATCAAACCTCAACAACTTCATGGGACCAACAAATGGCACTTCCCTAGCCTGAGGGCTTTCTTCCTGCAGAATTTCAAAGACCTGGGCAAACAGTGGAGGTGTTAGAGCTTCTCAAAAAAAAAAAAAAAAAAATGTTAGGCAACCTAAATATAGAGATTACTACCAAATCAGAATGCATCAATAAGTACAGCAGCACTGGATACCCCTTCTTCTTGGTTGGCTTGGAGACTGGCATTACTGATATTACAGCTTTCTTTACTGGATTCTTTAGTGGAGCATTAAGTAATCAGGGAAGCTGGTATTCTGTCATAATTTCCTCCCAAAATCATCTAATTCCTGGACACAACTTCCACATGTGCAAAAATGTTCCCCCTTCCCTGCAGTCTCTCCAAGAGATTTTAAAGTGATGAAGGTACAGTTAGAAACACAGGGGCTGAGGTTACATAATACCTCACATAAAATGGAGGTATGGCAACTGTATCAATTGCATACTATCACTTCTGGATTTCTGGCAATACTCTGTGCAGATCACCCTGGGACTAGAACACTCCAAAATGCCCTTTTAAAATAATCTCAAGAATCAGACCCTGACCACTACTGTAATGCCTTCCTCCAAAAGGAGAATATTACTGCCCTTGCCACAGGGTCCCATCTTGCTTTTGTCCTTGATTACACCATGCTCAGTAGAGTCCCTGTGGTCACACTTAGAATCATTATTGTCATCCCATGAGCTGCAGTTATTATGGTAGTGCAGTGGAACGGTGTCTTTAGTGTTGTGTAGCTCTCTCACGCAATGTTGTCCTATTCATAGATTATAAAGCCAGAAGACACCACTGTGGTCATCTAGTCCGTTAGCCATTTCCATTTCTTGAGTGCCACAGGGCAGATCTAAGACCTAGATAACTACTGCCTTACAGTCTGTAGAATCCAATGCCTTAATGTTTCTGTTTGTACCAATATTTTATGAGTACCAGAAACAGAGCCATATTCTCTTTAAATGACACATCCCATTGGTCCATTGTCTTGTTCTATAGTATGTCATCACAGAATCTTGGACATTCTGTCTTGTATGGAGATGTCGTGAGGCTGTTCTCCAGTACTGAGAATCCTGCAAGAAGTTGCAAGGATTTGTATTACAGTGCAGTAGAAAATGCTATCAGAGACAGAATAGCGCAACACAACGTATAGTTCTCCTCAAGCAACCTTCTCTTAGTGCAGGTTCCATTGTATCCATTTGAGCAAAAGTCAACTTCCATTAGGTAATCTTAACAACAGTTTCAAAGTATCCCAGCCCCGGATGTTTCCAGCACATTTGGCTCAACCTTTAGTTAAAGGCAAATGATTTGCTGGTCTCTTGGATGTTCACGTAAGGTTTCACCATACTTGGGTACAATACACTTCAGTGCTTTGTTTCCTTGCCCTATATAGGGGGAGTTACTGTGTGTGCCTAATTTCCTGTGCTTCAAGAGGTGAATCAAAGTCCACAGTAAAACAGACATCTACTATTCTGTTTTCTTGGAACTCCACTTTTATCTTGTTAAGGGATTAGTGCCTAAAAGCCTGTCTGGAGCTAATGCTTTAATGTGTTAACTACAAACAAATGAACACCCTGTGTCCCCCGCCCCTGGCTCTCAGCATGGAGGCTGCTGCCTAGAATGCACTCAGACTTTCTATGAATGTTAATGACCAGTTCCAATAATAGGTGTAATTAAATGCTTTAAACAGGTAATGTGAAATGCCTCTTACTCTTTGTGGGCCTGATTCTGCTTTTGTACTGGTTCTACATGAGTGTAACTCTACTGACATTATTGGAGTTGCTCTGATTCACCCAAGGCTAGAGCTGGACTCTTTATATCTGCAAGGTAACTGTGTGCTATAACTCTGACTCTCTTTAATAACAGGTTCCTCGATGTCAGGATGGCAGCTTCAAACCTGGAGAACCAGTTGCACAGTGCCCAGAAGAATCTGTTGTTTCTCCAGCGGGAACATGCCAACACACTCAAAGGCTTGCATGCTGAGATTCGACGACTGCAACAACATTGCACAGGTAATTACATAAATACTTCCAGCAGTGTTGCTATGATCACTCAGCAGGCTCAGCTTTGCGAAAAGCTTCACTCCCAAGTCCTCTCCTTCCTGAAGCCATTTGAAATACTATTTCACAATAGTATTCAAATATTATTTGACCAGTTGCACTTCCAGAAGAAGCTTGGTATTATATTATATTTTAGTAATTGCATAAAAACCTGCAGGTTCATGCCATTTCTCAGTATTGAAATCTCCATAAACCATCATCTCCTGTTTCGTACTTAGCTCAAACAACGTACATTTCTGAGTACACAAACTATTGTAATAAATAAAGTACAATTGTTAAAATAACTGAAAAGCCTGTTTTGTGAAGTGTTCTCTCATATTTATTTCATGTACATTGGCTTTCTTGCTAATATGGTAATCTGCAGTGGATCCCTTAGTTCAGAGTAGAAAGGTTCTGCTATAATTTATTATAGCAAATAATAATGTACAGTAGAACGTCAGAGTTATGAACTGACCCGTCAACCACACTCCTCAATTGAAACTGGAAGTACACAATCAGGCAGTAGCAGAGACACTCCCTCCCTCCCAAAAAAGCAGTACAGTACTGTGTTAAAAATAAACTACGAAAAGAATAAAAGCAAAGGAGCATTTTTCTTCTGCATAGTAAAGTTTCAAAGCTGTAGTAAGTCAGTGTTCAGTTATAAATTTTTGAAAGAACCACCCTAATGTTTTGTTCAGAGTTACGAACAACCTCCATTCCCGAGATGTTTGCAGCTGAGGTTCTACATGTTTTAAGGGCTTATAAAAATGTTTGTAGTGCAAAATATGTCTGTATGGTCTAGCAAAAATAATTTGCACTCAGGTCTAATGTGTTGATAACTGATTTTGATGTAGTAGCAAAGATCACTCTTATATTTCTACTGGCTGCATCTAATGTGAATTACTGTACCAGCACCAAATGAACGTAGAAACCCTCTTAGGTCCCAGCTAATGCAGGATTTTCCCCTATGGTATATTCTCCAAAGCTTTGTCTAGTCAACAACTTTTGAGAGAATATTTCACAGTATTCATGTACAGGTGTGCACTGGGCTCAAGCAAAATAGCCTATTAAACTAATCAATGGCAAACAATGCTAATAAGTGAAAAAACGGACAGAACAGATTTTACTCTTCAATTTTAGTCATGAAAATCATTTTAAGTATTTACACAATAAACATGTCAGAACACTTAATTCAATCAAATTAAACCCAAAACTTAACATGTGCAGCTGCAGGATACAGGGGTAGTTTGGGGAGCATTTTCTATAGCTTTCTTTAAGGCACTGACTTAAATCTGTTGAAACAGACTTTTGCTACTAGAAACATCTATGAATGCAAAACACAGTTCCAACCTCTTTACAGATGTGCTCTATTTTAATCATACGTAATGTCCAAAAAATAAAACCTGTTTCTTTTTTAGATTTGACCTATGAGCTGACTCTGAAAAGTTCAGACCTGGCAGGTAAGAAATGCCGTGCAGGTGATGCTTTTCATGTTCTGGTTAATGTCTTCCATCTTTTGGTGTGTTTGTGAGTGCGTGTGAGTGAGAGGTGTGGGCATCCATTTATTATTATTATTTATTTTAAACACATCACAAGTATGTAATAACACTTAGAATGTTCAGTGCCTTCCAACCAAGGATCCCAAAATGCTTTCTTGCTTGCTAGGCTTAATTTCTGAATGCTTTTGAAGAGTTCCTATCCCAGGGTCACACAGAAGCCTATGGAAGGACCAGGAATAGAACCCAGAACTGCTGACTCCCATTTCTTTGTTTTAACCACCAGACCAGCATTTCCTTCTACTCAGTACAGGAAGACAGAAACTATAAATACTCTCACTCTGCCCATAAATCACATTCTTGAAACTGTGCGAATACTGTCACTGCATCACAGATCTGGAGAAAACTGCCAGGCATTTCAGCTGTGCTGGGCTTCAGCTGCTGATACTTAAGAGCATAATGCTTGCTGGGGATAACCCCGAGACTAGGGAAAGGGTACAGACAGTTAGGCCTCACAACACGGCTCTGTGTTAAGTATTTGATTGTACATATTTTACAGAAGGATAAGATGAAGTATGAAAAGATTAAGTGATTTGCCCGAGGTGTCGTGCCATGGCAGTGGAATAGTGCCCAAGAGTTCTGACTTGAAGAGCATTCTTCTAACCATTAGCTCACCATTACATTTATAGACTTTCTAATGTGGTACAGCCAGGCATTCTCCTAGCCATGTCAATGAGTTCTTGTTACTCTTGGGGGTCTAGCAGGATTTGCAAAATGACTTAAATTTGGGAGCATTCAGCAACCAAAATTTACTATAATTTCTGGCTACTTTCCTAGAGCAACTGAGCTATCTTCATTTTTACTTAAACTTGGTATCATCAACTGGGTTCCCTCCCCATCCGAAGCTGCTGAATGTGGCATTGTCTTGTATCTATTTTTTTATTTAACTAAGAGCTATCGTGTTAGCTCTTAAACTAAGAAGTGGTCAGTGTACTTCCAGAAGTTAGCCTTTGGGATGTTCTTACATTCTGAGAATTAATTTTAAAGAAAGGAGTTGCATTGCTCGTTTTTTACTTAGCGGCTATAATTAGCTTGAAACAATTTACTTTTCCTGTTCTAGAAAATGGTAATTCAAGAAGTGATGAACTCAAAAGAAAATGTGAAGCACTTGAAGCTCAGCTGAAAGTCAAAGAGGCTGAAAATAATGAATTATTAAAGGAACTGGAACAAAAAACTGCAATGATAATGGTGCTGGAAAACACCATTAAAGAAAGAGAAAAGAAGTATTTAGAAGAGTTAAAAATGAAAAGCCATAAGCTAAATATGCTGTCAAGTGAACTAGAGCAGCGAGCAAGCACTATTGCATATCTAACTTCACAACTGCATGCTACCAAGAAAAAGCTTATGAGTTCAAGTGGGACTTCGGACGCCACCCCATCTGGAAGTCCAGTATTGTCCAACTACAAGCCAGCCCCTCCCAAAGATAAGCTACCTGAGACTCCACGACGCAGAATGAAAAAGAGTCTGTCAACACCACTAAACCCGGAGTTTGAAGAGGCCTATAGATTAGGATCGGATAGCCGAAAGCTGCTGTTGCGAGAGCCTGTTGATGCTATGCCTGATCCCACTCCATTTTTACTGGCCAGGGAAACTGCAGAGATCCACCTGATCAAAGAAAGGCCTTTAGTTATTCCACCCATTGCTTCAGAACGCACATCAGGCGAATCACATAGTCCAGCAAAAGAGAAGCAGCACAAGGCGCATATTGGTGTGGCACATCGAATTCACCATGTAACAACATCCCAGCCTCAGCCTGAGGTTGAAACATTAGCAGTGGATCAGGTCAATGGAAGTAAAGTGGTCCGAAAGCATTCAGGGACAGACAGAACTGTTTAAGTGAAATGATTGATGTGATGCTCTATTATTCTGTTGCTGTTTATGCACTGTGATCAAATAGGATAAATCTCACCTGCAGTAAAGTTTCTTTTAATGCCCCATGCATGCCAAATTTTTTCCAGATCTGTCATTAATAATTATCCTACTTCAATGAAACACAAATGAGACTCTCTGTTCATATTGCAAAGTATATAATTACTAAATGCTGTGGCCAAATCTAGGTGTACCTGACTGCTTGCTTCTAAGTACTACTCCATTTACTATAACTGCATAAGTGGACAAAAGCACAGGCTACAGTCTGCATTATTAATCAACATTAATGAAAAAAGATACTAATTATAAACCTCCAGCAATATGTATTGGCTGTTAATGTTTAAAATGTCAATGTTCCTTTGGAGTCTTGATGGTGTGTATGTAGCGTTTCATACACAGACTCTTAACTTTCATGACAAAGCCTTTCTTATGGCAGCATTGAAAATAATGCAGATGTGCACATGTGTTAAGATAACCTACGAGAGAACTTTTTTTCAGTGGTCCTGATCAAACTGTGTTCATATTTTTGTTACATTTCTTTCCACTTTTACAAAATTCCCAACAAACTTTATTTTATTAATCCTGTATTTTGATTTGTGTCCTTTTCTTCATTCTTTTTAACAGTTTCAAATGGTCATAATATATAACTGACTCTGGTGGGAGTGTAGGAAAGAGAACACCAATTGAAAAACTATTGTGTAAGTCTTCATGGAAAGAGTACGAATACTGTCCTAATGGAAAGCAGGCTCCTGTTTTGGTGTTTAGAAATTGAATGATTAATATTAATCTTACACTAATTAATACTTTGCACTATGGTGCCTTTTGTACAAGGCTCTTAAAACGCCTTACTAAGGTGTAAAAATAATACACTGCACAAAAAGTGCACTATTGAAATGTTTGTTTTTATACTTAGTCTGTATACTGTACAACAACATAAAAACCATCAGACCTAACCAATGATTTATTTGTTTTTGTTTTAAGTTTGAAACAACTTTATGGAGACACCAGGCTCATTCTTTTTTGAGGCACGCTCACGGAAGGATGCAAAACCCAGATGGTATTTCCAGAGTTATCTGGCAATGTTAACCTTGGGAGCCTTTCAACCCATTCTCAATGTTTTAAGTGGTTTGGAGAATTCCATTACTAAAAATGTCAATTATTAGCAAAGTACAAATATTCTTTTAGGTTTTTTTAGAGGATGGGGATCTACAGTTCAAAGGAGAAATGAGTTACTAACCTGCGAGACAAAAAAGGGGAATGTTTTCATTTAACCCACTATTTTAAAAACTGTTTTGGGTTAGTCATCTCTAGTAGCAAACAGAATTATTTAAGTAGTTTATCCTTAAGCTCCTCATTCCAGATGTTTGGAAGATGGCACTAGTTTCCAGTTCTATAGCACACTTCAGCCATAGATGTCAAGGTACTTTACAGCAGTGGATAAATCTCATACTCATTTTAACCCATGTTTTGAAATGACTTACCCAAGAGACCACAGGAAGTCAGTGCTAGAGAACTTGGCTTTCCTCAGGACATTGTCATGCTGGCACTCAAAGGATGGGAGGAACAGTGTGGTCTATGTGATTCCTATGCTCTCAACAATACTTCATCTCTCCCAGTAACATACCAGCTGCTTGCCCGTTTCCCTCCTCCTTCCTTTCCTCTACCCTAAATACACACAACACACAATGCAAATGCAGATTTTGTGTAAGCATATTCCTTTAACTCCTAAATTTCTGGGAGTTAGCCTCAACACTCATTCTTGCTGTGGTAGGAGTCTGCTGTCCGATAAAGCACAACAAATAGAATTGTGCATATGATGATTCCAAAATGCTGGTAGGTCCATGATGTGCCTTTACCAATTTGAAATACAATACTTGTTTAAGCTAATAAAAGAAACAACTTCTTAGAGGTTGGAAGTAGGTACTTATCCTTTAGACTAAGGACATTATAGATCAGCTAGTGCTCTGGAAAGTAATCCAACTTCCCATCTGTGCCTGTGTCTAAAGTTTACAGAAAAGTGTAAGAGAGAAGCTACAATTATATGAAAATTAAATCAAAACATGTCTGTGGCATGACTGAACAACCCCTCTCTTTGCTCTCTGATCAGATTATTTTGTTTTAAGAACTCTCCAACCTAAAAGGCTAAAACCTTTATTTTTTCAAAAGTACAGAAAAGATTAAATTGAAATAAATAGCTAAAATCCTTCTTTAAATATGCAGACAGAATTAAATATAAGTTAACTGCATAGTGCTTTGTATTTACTAAATCTTAATGTTTTAGGAAAAATTGCTGCAAATACTTATTTTGAAAATGTCTCCGGGCCAGTTTAAAATCAGTAGAATTCTCTTGAAAATGCAGGGCAAAAAAAACTTGATCCCGTGCTTCTTGGCTTAATTTGACTTCATAAGTCGTTCTCAGATATCCACCAATACACTTTGGGTGTGGGAAATCAACAGTTTAAGGTGTCAGTCAGAGTTCAAAGTGAGACAGACCCCTTGCAGCACCCAATGGGAAATATGCTTTGTGGTTGAAAGATCAGCTTCAAAAACTAAGCCAATGCCCATGGCATTTCTTCTCATGGAGGTTGTGTACACAGGTGTCCGGAATGTGTTCTAAAGGCAAGAGAAAGGCAGGTATTGTTTGAAGTACAACAGGGGGCTCATGACGCTGCAAACCTGCTCATGCATCTGACTGCTGTGGAACTAATCACATGAATAAGGATCCTTAACAAGGATTAGGGTTTGCAGGATTGAACCCTTACGCCTTTAGTAAAGGTGCTATAAGAACCTTGCCTTCACTATTAGAATACTATTAAGACAGCCTTAATTTAAATCCCGGGTTGGGGCAGATAGGGGGACAGGGATGTATCAGCTTCCCCAATTTTCATTTCATTCAATAATCCTAATTGGCCAAAACTAAATGTGTCACCAAGTGATAGCAACTAACAGCAGAGAAATCTAATTAAGGAAGGCAAAAAATTATGCCTTGTCTATTTCAGACACAGTCATCTCTAAACCAATTTTGTTGTTAAAACGATCACATCGGTATGTGCTCTGCCTGTGGTAATAGGAAAGAGCCTGTCAGTCTGTCCTTGAGGGAAGATCTTCATACCTGTAGTTTGAGCCGGTGTGATTCGATAGGAATTATCTTTAGAATAGGTAAATCTACCGTCAAGACTTTGGGCTTGCTTCGGGCAAGACAGCAATTCTCAATGTCCCAGTCTGCTCCTTCCAGATATAGACCGGAAACAAAGCATCCTGCAGCAAGTAGAAAAGCAACATCTTGTAAATGAATCCATTTAAAAAGGATTCTTTTTTTGTAAGGCTCATTCTCTCTGGACTAGCCAGACCTTGTTAGTATGGGTTTACAGCAACCTCAGCGCATTGAAATACTGTAAATGACTCATGTGTTTACTTATTATGAATCAGGCACAAGCCAATTTCATGCAGTTTTTAAAATTAAAAATACCTTTAATTACACTATCTAGGGTAAACATTTTTAAAGGAGCTCAATCTTAAGAGCTACATTTGCAAAGGCACTTAGGTTCTAGAATCCCAGATTCACTAAACCCTTGCTCAGCTGCTTGCCTAAACTCACTCAGTGCCCAAGATTTTCCTGTAAAAGTGCCTGTTTCCACCCCTGGGCCCATGCATTGCTGTGTCCCTCTAGGTGTCCACATGCCTAAGCCCCCATGTGAGCCAGAAAATCCACTGATCTTGCCTGCAGGGCCTGAGCTAGGCAAGCTCAGAGGCTACCTAATGCCACACACCATGGTGGGGGAGGAGGATCTGCCTCATAAGTTGTAGCCCAGTGATTAGGATACTCAGCTGGGATATCAGAGACCCCCCTGACTTCAAGTCAAGTTAACAGCTGCCCCCGCCCCACCCCGGGAGAAGGGATTTGACCAGAGATCTGCCACCTCTCAGATGAGTGCCCTAACCAGTGAGCTAGTCCAGTGTGGGAATCCCTCAATTGCTCCTGTCGAAGCAGTTCCACTACATATAAATAATGAAAGAGGCAAAATGGGCCAAAGCATATGAGCCTGGTAGGTAAGGCACTCACCTGAAAGACCCAGGAAAATTGGAACAACCCAGTGACATTGCTCAGGGGTGTGAAAAATCCATGCCCCTCAGTACTGTAGTTAAGCTGACCTAAGTCCCCAGGCAGACAGTGATAGGTTGACAGAAAAATTCTTCCATTCCCTAGCTACCACCTCTCGGAGGCAGATTTACTCCAGTGCCAGGAGAACCTCTCCCTTTGCTGTAGTGTCCACAATGAAGCACTACAGCAGTGTAGATGTAGCATTTTAAATATGGACAGAGCCTAACTCCCATTCCCACTGAATACCTTGGCATCAGTTCCTTCCATGAACGGTCCTGCGTGACAAACAACTCCGAGTTCTTGGCTGCAAAGGTGTAAGTTAAAACAAACTAACACTCATTACCTTTGTAAAATGACCATTGTGTTTGCAGCCTAATTAACAACCGCTTTCTCAAACTCTGCACTGGAAAGTGCTACCTTGCCCAGGGCGCTCGGTGACTTCCTCTGCAGTACCATACTGGGTCACTTGTGTGTACAGGGTGGAGCGATCCAGTGGCCAGCCATTTTTCCTACAGGTGGCTTGAACAAGAGCTGTGAGATAAGACTCGGGAATCTGTAGTCCTGAGAGCCACATAACATTTGGTTCACCCTCATTAACCTGGAATCAATCACAAGAGAGACCTCTTTCAATTCCGAACTGCTCCGTCTCATGAGGGACCTGCCTGCTCCTCGTTCAAAACCAAGGGGTTCAGTGCTAAAGCCCTGCAACTGTCACTCAGTTTAAGTGGAAGCTGCAGGTATGAAGCATCTCTAAAGACTGGCCGATCAGCCCACTGCAAGGGTTCAGTAATGCCGGTGTCCCTACTGTAACGGAATGGGTTCGTTTCAAACAGCTTTTGGTGACAGCGTTAGGTGTTGAATCCTACAGATGGACTCTAATTTGGGCAGTAAATAATGCAGAGACAGCAGAGGGTTTCTCTGTTCTCTTACTCACCCAGGACGTGTACTGGTTATACCTATTCCTAAAGTAAATCATCCAATTTCCAAGTGTTTTTAGCGTGTCAGCTGCCAGCTTTCTCCAGATGCTCGGGATCTGTCCATTAAAGAGAGCCCGAGCCACTTCATCCAGTTCACTGCTCATTCCAACTTCCCCAGCCAAGGCCTGGGGAGAGAATTTGCAGAGACAGAACTTAAGAATTTCAAAGCCCAACAGATTGAAATGAGGAGGATTCCCTTTGAAACTGAATAGTCTTACTCTTTGTAGTTCAGCCAGGGATCTGGACATACGAATGATCAGTTTGTTAAACCGTTCCAATTCCTGCAATAGCACGACTGTTGTTGGTGAAATTTCTATTCCAAAAGTCTTTCTTATCTGGTCAAGATCAAATATTTGAGGCATCTTGTTTTCTATGTCCTTTGCAACCTGTCCAATATATTCATCTCGACCAATTCCACTGCCAGATTCCCCTGTAATTAGAACAGTTTAGCGAGTGCTAAATAACTTTTATGTTTTCTATTAGTCTAAATTCAAACATTTCCTATAGATTTTTAATACTAGCGGATTCTTGTTCCTCTCCTGCAACATCTTGCACATGGGCACCCTTCTGTGCCCATATGGAGCCATGCTGAAGTCAATGGCAATGTAAACACAACAGACTGCCCATGTGCAAGAAGTTACAAGACCAAGGTCTTAGGCATTCATGATTTACTTTTTGTTTGCAAGAACTGTATTCTAGGTGACAGAATCATACCTGTTTGAGGTTGCAGCTCAAGAAGATGAGACCACATATCTCGAGCAGCTTGTGTATAGTATCCGATTTCGGCATTGGGATGAAGACCAAACACCTCTGGGGTATTAGCAAGTGGTAGAGACTCTAGCTCCTCTATAACACAAAAATACATGAGGCTTATCCAAATGCAGTGTATTAAGATACAGCTACCAGATCTATTTGTGTCAAGGGTGTTTAATGTTTAAAAAGTAAAGAATGTATTAAAATTGTAAACTAAAGATTTTATAAAGAGAAGTGTGATGAGCTGACCACTAGACGCTCGCAGATTTACACACGTCTGACCTTATTAACCAAGGGAACAAAAGCATTTCAATCAGTGCACACAGTGGATGGCTGAAGTTTGAGACAGCCCTTATATAACAATAGAAATACAGAAAGGAAAACAGATTGTAGGTAGAATTTTTAAATAGTAACTTGTCTAGAAGGAAATGCATTTCTTACCAACAAACTCATCCTTTGAGTTCCCTGCTGGGATTTTATAATCAACCTCTTCATTTTTATAAAAATGGAATGGCTGAAATGTGTCAAATATGAAATCCCCTAAATACTCATCCATATATATGGTCAGAATGCGACGATCAAAGCTGTCAATTGCACGCCCACCGTACATGACCTAGAAATTGGTGAAACTATTTTATATAACATGCTTACTTGCAACAAGTAGATTTTAAAACTTTTGGAAACATCAAAGTATGTTTGGCTGTTGCATACTGCCCCTCCAAGAGGAAACCCTGTGCTTCTCTGGTAACACCTCCTTATGGGGCAAAAGCATGTGCTTGGACACTAGGGGGAGTCTAGAGATGGCTGCCAGATTGTGAAGACCATGGCAGAGCTGGTCCTCTCAAGCTTGATTACTGCAGGGACCACAAAGGGTCAAGAGCTCACTAAGATGCAAAATTTCAGTTTCTTCTGCCGCTTTACTGAAATATGTAGTGTGTAGCGAGAGCTCTGAAATGTTGCAACAGGAGCTTTGTAAATATCCCTTCGTATAGTTCACACTCCAGCACAGGCCTATTGTAATGATAATTCTTTGCAGTTATTCTGTGTAGTGCTTTTCATCAAAGGATCCCAAGGGCTTTCTAGTCAAGAATTAATTAAGAATCCCAGCTTCTCCGTGGTGTAGGTAAATGTTATGTCCCTATTTCACTGAGACAAAGAGGTGAAGTGACTTACTCAGGGCCATACAGCAATTACTTGAAAGAACCAGGAAAGACTCTTAGCCCACTTTGCTTGAAGATAAGATTGATCTTTTTGCAAGTGCTGTCCTTATTTACATGATTTCATTTTACCATCAGAGCTACTTAACAATCAGATTTACCTCTCCAATGAGATACTTGAGACTGCCCCATGGGATTTTGTCATCATTTTGCTGGTAGGCTTTGGTCAAGTATGTATTCAGGATTTCCATGCACACCTAATAACAGTTATTACAACATGTTGGATGAGAAGAGTCACAAATTTGTCAGGCAAGGATACAGACATTTAGTTTTCACAAAATTCTAATTCGTACATTAATCATCATGTCTTCCTCAAAAGAAAATGAAAAATAAATCTCACAAGAAACAGCCAGCAGGGGCAAAATGTAAAGAGGCTGGATCAGGAACCTGACTTGTTATTCTCAGCAATCCTGATACTGGCTAAAAGTAACTTTATAGACTCAGGGGTCTACAGGGTCTGTGATGACAGGGAAAGGAGGAACACTAACTTACTGTGAAAAGGAAGATGGACAGACAGAGCATATTTGCAAAGGTAACCTGTGCAAACTCAAGGGCCATTAGCTTTAGCTTCTTACCTGGAAATCAGATTCATTAAAATCATATGGTACATTCCAGCCAATCTTCCCAAACTTCCTTCTCTCCTGAACCACTGCATGGAAAAATGCTAAGACATAGACCAGTGATTTAAATGCGCCATGGGGGCATTGCTCAAGGGCTTCATGGGGAATTTTGAAGTAGGTGGCTCTCATATTCAGTTTCAGCCCATTCGGTGGTTCTGTTACAACCTAGCAAAAGATAAAAACCTCTCAATTAGCTGGCAAACTATTAAAGTTATGAACTTTACACTTTTGCTTCATACTAAAAATATAAAGAGCAGTTATATAACAACAATAATACTTTATTAAGTATACTTAATTATATTTTGAAATCAATTTCAAATATTTTGAATTACACATTTTAATTATGTTGCCTTACATCATCCTTCTGAGAAAGGTAAGGCTTATTAACCCTATTTTGCAGATGGTGAAACTGAGGCACAGACAACTTCTTAGCTTGATTTTCAAATGTCACAAAAGCGCTAATTTGTGCTTGCAACGGTCACAGCTGTGCTCACAGATTGGGTTTTTGTAGTCTTAAATGGAAGATATACACATAACTATGTTTTGCAGATCTGGGATGAAGCATGCCGGTGGTGAATATTTTAAAGATGTCATTGATACACTAAAATACATATCTGAATCAAGGACTAACTGTCACTCTGCTGTGTTAACATCTGTCAGATAAAATGATAATTGTCACAGCAATGATTTACAACCACAGAAATAGTCACCACAAAAAGAAGATTAGTACAGCATCTCTGGCTTGCCATTTATAAATAATCAGCTCATCTTGCTTGTGATAAATGCTTCAGCCTTACGTAGCAGCTGGAAACAACTGTCCTATAAGAACATTTGCCCTATTGACACTGTTGCCCAGCTAGACACAGACCTCGGCTCTACATTTTCAGCATTAGAGAAATGACAGGAGGTGTAGCTGGGTATTTCTAACCCACTCATCACCATGGTGTTTGGATCTAAAGGGCATTTACAAGTTCACTTTTACTGATGGATTGATTAAGAAGTATGTGCCTAAGGGTAGTATCAGATGAACACGTCTATTAAACTTATTTCACATCAGTGAAACCTCACCTGCTGGAAAACCAGAGGATGACAATAGGATCTTGCTTACAAAGAAAAAAGACAGCATTTAGGGCCCAATCCTGCATGCAGGCCACACTCCCACCAAGGTCAATTGGTTTTGCCTGAATAAGAGTGGCATGTCATGCGTAAGAGTGGTGTGTCATGCCCTCTGCTGGTGTTTCATCCCTGTACTGTACCTTTAAAGACTTCTGAAGTATTCCAATGGGAAAGCCCTGAGTAGGGTCAGTAGTCAGCCACAGGCGGAAGTCTGGATGAGGTTTAGTAATTCTCTCCAATGCTTTCTCCAAATCAATCAGCCATTTCACCAAAAGATGACAGTTCTGCAACATTAACCACTGTCCACGAGCCACTGCATTCTCCAGCAACTGCAGTGCAACCTGTGTCAATGAGATGGAAATAGCTGCCTATGAGTAAAGCTTGCTTTGACCCTGAAAGTGCAGGGCTTCTGAATGGTTTAGTGTCTCCAACTGCTTCCTCATAGCAAGAAAACAGAGCATTTTCCTTCTTTCTTTTGAAGCAGAATTCTCTTGGCACACTCTGAGGGAAATAAAAATGTGCAATTAAGCCATTGTTCCAATTCGCAGCGCCTCCCAGGAATACCTTGTGCTCTTCTATTTCATTAATTGCTTTAAAAATAAAAACAGCACAAAGCTTTCAAACACTTGAAAACAGTAATGAAGTAAGCTTAGCTCATTAGAGTGCGGTTTTCAAAAGAGCTTAGTATTGGTCTAACTCAGCTCTCACTGACACCAATGGGAGCTTTGCCACTGATTTCAAATGATAACAGAGTAGCCAAATGCTGAGTGTTTTTGAAAATCCCCCCACCATGTTAGAGCAGGGAAACAAGCGAAGGTACAAACAGAGCACAGATGAGGGTTTTTTTGCTTGCAAATACCAATACGCAGTGATGACGTTCCCTACATTCATATCAAGTGATGGAGCGGCAGGGACATTGACTGAAATCTGACAGCCTGCATATCTGCATCTTTTCAACCTCAACAGTTTTTTTGGTACAGGTGAGGAAGCAATTCTGAACCTGTCTTGACTCAAATAGCAAATTAACTGACCAGACAAATGTCTGCTCTTATTTTACAGAAAGTGATTGCTTCTAGGGCGGTAAGCTGTATGCCAGTTCCCACCCAGATTGCTTTGTTTTTAATGCACAGAGCATGGCTTTCCCAAAAGCAGGGGGTTGTTGGGACAGATGCCTGGACAGCCCCGTAATGTCAGAAATGAGATCTGCAGCAGTCACAAAATAATGTACTGAAGGCAGCTCACACACCATCCCGCTGAACTGTGCTTTGTCACAACAAAGATACCTTTTCTTGTCCTTGTCCCATGGCGAGGAACTTGAGTCGATTCCCTCCAAAGCCCGTCCGATCAGCCAGTTTCATGAGGTCACTGGCAGGGTCAGAGCCAGGACTTAGGATAAAAACAATGGGCGAGTTAGGTGTGCTCTGCTCGAAGATAGCTTCAAAGCTGATCACAGGAGGCTGAACATATCTGGGGGGTTGGGGAGAAGTACAATAAATTGGTACATTAATTTGCACAAAATATTTAAAATGCCATCTGTTAGGAGCGTTAAATGGGACAAAGGGCTATTAATCTCAGTTACCTGTTTAGGCAAATTATGGAAATACATGAACGGAAATTAATGATAATACTTTGCTGCAGTCCCTTCAATTCAAAGGATCTCAAAGTTCAGTACAAATTTAGGGGCTGAACCTGCAAACCCATCATCCAATGCAGTGTTTGCCTCACATGCAATCTATGGGACTATATGTAGGAGGAGTGAGATTGCGGGATTGAGCCCTTTAACTGAAACACTTACTATATCTATGGATCACATCACACACGACTGAAGTACAGCGACCTGTGGTGTGGAATTTGGCAGTTATTTAACAGTATGTACCTTAGGACAAGATGGTAAGTGGAATACTGTGTTCAACTGAAACCATGGGGAGAATTTACAGAGAATGAACATCACCACTGAAGCTGGAAATTGGCTCAGACAAAGGGTTAACACCGGACCTAATGAAAAGTGCGGCATGATCCTTAATCATCAAAGTGATACACCGTCAGTGCTGGGTACTGTACCCGAGTCTTGTAAACATTACAACCAGAGCTGGTCAGAAGATAGAATTTCTATTCTGTAAGAAATTCCAACATTCCAAAAATCTGTTTTCATTCTGAAACCAAACAAAGAGTCAGAATTTCCTGCAGAATAAAATATTTTAAAATTTTTGATATGAGGGTCAATGAAATGTTTCATTATGTTAAAACAATATAATATAAATAATAATATAATATATTAAATATATATATAATCTTACAGTAAAATTATTATAAAAATGAAATTAATCAAAATGATAAATTTGAAGCAAAATATTTTTACCTTTATAAAAACAAAATGTGTCAACATCATCAAAACAAACCAAGAAATTCAAAACGATTTGTTTCAACTCCCTCCCCCTCCAAATTTTGTCAAAATTGACACATTCCTGTCAAAGGTTCTGATAAAGCTGCATTTTGTGACAGAAAACTGTTCCATCAAATTTTTTTCAAGCAGGTCTAATTATAACTGATCTCAGCCCATTTTATGTATACTTTTAATGGCAAGGAATTTTTAAAACTTCTATTGATGCTTTTCTTGTTAAATCTACTGATGTCACATACATTGTGCACTGTATATATGGGAAGTATAGATGTTCAAAATAATGATACTTGTCAGTTTAGGGAGGGTACGGTGTTTTGGTGGGAGGAAGAGCGAATGGCAAAGATTTGCATAATGAGAGGGACAGCTAATTTCTGGTAAAGTGAAATGAGCAAAGGGCTAACATCTTCAGGTAGAGTAGCTAGGGGTTATCACACTGCCCCTAAAACAGCTGCAGCTCCAAAAATGCTTATGTCCTCGAAGTTATAAATACCAGCTAAAATAGGACACTTGCAATTCTTGAAAAATAAAATCCATCCAGTCTGATACAGAACCTTTAACTATGCATTAAGAGGCTAAATGAAAGGAGAAATGTACATGGATATGCACTAGAATTAGCTGAGGAAGGCTCTGGAGAAAAGCAGGGGATCATCAGTTACTCCTTTGCTCTCCTGTGAGCAAATCTTCCCCACATGTAAGGAAGCACTGGACAGGAGACCTTTTGTATACTTTTTTCCCCACTTTACACTGATTTTTCAATTAATTACCACCTGCTTTTTGTTTACTTTTCAAAGCTCTCAAGTCAAAAAAGCTTGTGAGAATCTAACACAATTCATTTTTCATTCACATTTAGGTTTGTGTCTATGAAATATCAATCTGCAGTAAATGCTTAGCAATTGATTCAGGTTACCTCCGACTTTCTTTGGTTCTTTTAAAACTTAGAAAGATTCTGGATAAAAAAAAAAAATATGACAGCAACTTACTTCTCATCCATTGTCAGAGTAACGTAGTCAGTTACTGCCCGATATATGCGGTCTACTCGGAAACAACGTAAAAGCAGCAGCTTCTGAAAATGTGTGAGACTATTTTGGTATTGCATGGGAAATGGTGATTGTTCCAGGGCATCCAGATCATACCACTGAGAAAGGAAATACAGTAGAGAACATGAGTTGATCAGATGGATAAATCAACCAAGTTTATTAGGAAAGATAAAGTCAATCTGATAACAGGACTGCAACAAGAGATACAGACATGGGGAAACAGAGAAGAATCAGAGAAAATTGAAACTAAACTAGAAAAAAATACTAAATAAATGCCAAAAATCAACTTTTTCAGTATAAAACGTGTCTATCCAATGCCATTGTCATACTTTCATTTTATGACAGGTTTCAGAGTAACAGCCGTATACAACTAAATGAGGTCACAAGCTCAAGACAATAATGGATGGTCTAGAGAAGGTGAATCGGAGATTCCTATTTACTTTCCCGCATAATGCAAGAACAAATGAACATTCAATGAAATTGAAAGGCAGCAAATTTAAAACTGATAAAAGGAAATACTTTTTTATACAACATGTAAGTACTCTGTGGAACTCACTCCCACAAGATGATAAAAGCTAATAATTTAATAGGATTTAAAAAATGATTAGAGGTAAAATCCTGACTCTACTGAAGCCAATGGCAAAACTGTCATTGACTTCATTGGGGCAGGGATCTCATGTTAGACTTTCAACTGGAAAACAAGAACATCCACAGTTACATAAGATAAGATGCTTTAAAACATTTAAAACCCTCATGCTTCAAGACATAAGCCAGTCACAAACTGCCCAGGGTCAGGAAGAAAGTTCCCCAGGCGTAGGTTATTCCAGATTTTTCATTATCAGTTTCTTGAACCTTCCCCAGAAGGATCTGGTACTGGCCAGTGTTGGAGACAGAACAGCAGACTAAATGGCTGACTGGTCTGACTATGGCCATTTCCATGTTTCTATGTAGATCATGCAATTACCCCCAGCTTCTAAAGAAACATCCAGTCAGGGAATTAAAGGGAAAAGCCAGTGATCGCTCAAACATTTTTAACAAGTTGGATCATGTTTGAACATTTAATTGAAGAGGGAGGGAATAGAAACTAGACTAAGAAAATCACTTACTTCTTTCCATACTTCAAGATTTTTTTCCACGTCATCTGGAAGAGACCCAAACTCCTCAGGAAATAGTTCAGATAGGCGAATTATGTCCTCCCAGCCTTGATCCAAAAGCCAAGTACATGGTTTCTTTCGTGTACTCTTCTCCAGGGAAATATTGCCTAGTCACAATTCAGAAAACTAAATAAATATCACTATCATAAAAGGGAGCACACTGACTTTTAATTAGTCTGCTGGAGAACAAGTTACTACTTTGCAAATATTTGCATGCCAAGTTTGTATTTTTGCCACTATTTATGCATTTAACTAAAGATGGACTCTTGGTGTAAAATCCTGGCCCCTCTGAAGTCAATGGGAGCTTTGTCATTGACTTCACTGGAGTCAGAATTTCACTGTTGGCCTTTCTGCCATCAAACAAGCTGGAAACAAATGCAAGGGACCACATCCTCTACTGGTGTAAATGAGCCTAGGCCTATTGAATTAAACTAAGCTATGCCAATTTACATCAGCTGAGGATCCACTGTGTCAGTTACAATGTGCTATAACCCGTTAATAGAAGTAGGTAAACTACTACTTTGTCTTTAGTTGAACATATGCCAGGTATTTTTGTTGAACATCTATTTTAAAATATTCTTCGGGGCTCAGGCTCAGCATGCTAAATTTTAGGATCTATATGATTTAGGAGCCCACATCCCATTGAAAGTAAATGGGACTTAGGTGCTTATGGAAATTTTACTAAGGAGCTAACTTTGATAGTCAAATATATGTAGTCAAAAATCTTGATTTTAATTCTGGAAGAGCATATAACTACTAGAAGGTACTAAGTATCCAAGTTACCTTTTAAAAAGAAGTCCAGTTCTTCTTGTGGGACTCTACCATCAGCTTGTTCTATTTTGATAGTCATATTAAAGGAAAATAATAACTTGTGTCTCTCAAACAAGCCTGAAATAAGAACATAATATTCTCATCAGTCTGCTTCTTAAGAATTTGGGCTTGGGACAAATTTCAGATCCAGATCTTGACTCTGATCACCCCAAGTTCAAGGTGGTGAATTTTGGTTCAGCCCGCTGTAGAGATCTGAGCCTGCTACAACATTCACATCCAGATCTAGCTTCAGATTCCAAACCATCTCCCTTCCAAAGCTCAGAGAGGTTGAGATCAATCTTTCTGGTTTGGAACCACTGCTATTTGTAACTGATTGTTTATTAAAAGTAGAAGTACTTCTTAAATATCCAGGGGATGGAATACAGCACTTCCCTGTGTCTCAGAGCGACCTTAACATGAGGGAAGAAGGGGTAGAGAATGCAGAAGCATTAGCAGCAAACAGAATATTTACTGAATTCAATATTTGTTGAAATTCCTTTGACAGCACAAAATTACATTGCTTTGCACAACTGACTGAAGGAATTCCCATTACAGTCATTCAAACATACACAATGCCATCCCAGTGCTTAATCACACTAACCTGTGCAGCCATAGTTATATATGTTGAATGTCAATGTATCCATGATATTTTTTAGCCTCTTTGGAAGAATTGAGTTGGGCATGGATTTCCGAAGCGAAAACCCAAACACATCTAGGAAGGAGGCCAAGGAGTATTGATACATGGTGTTGACAAGGGCCATTTCAGATAAAACAAAGAACAAAATGGCGCCCCTCTTAGCAGCAGGTCGGTAGCCATCTCGCAGCTTGTCAATGTCCACTGCTGTCTTCTCAGCCAGTTTGAGTTTCTCTGATACCTAGCAAGTGAGAAATGTGGCTCCCAAGCATTAATTTTATCCATGTATAACTACTACACAGAACTACATGGTTAATGATATGCTGAGCTAATCTGTGGCTAAACAATATTGAAACAGCATTTTGAAATACTATGAACAACCCTTCCAGGATTTAAAAATATATCAAGCAGTAAACAAGTATCAGCATTTATAAAAAATCGTATGAACACTGGCAGGTGTGCCATCAAAAGCCAGTTGCTGCCACAGAACCAAGAACATTTCCTTGAAACAATCCCACATTGAATAGCTAAAAATTCAAGTAGCCTTTTTTAAAGAAAAAAATCATATTAATAAACATTCTTTTCCCTCTCCAAAAATGCTTTAGTTCAGTTTATTAAATTTCCAGATGATAAAGTTGGAATATCTGTGATACAGAGCACTGTATGTTTGTAAGAAATACTGGAAAAGATTTACAAATTTCAGTGAACCTTCAGTTCTAATAAAACCATGCAAAGATTGTTTCAGAGTTGGAATAACATGTTACCAAAGATAACAGAGATAGATACATGCTTTTTTTTTTTTTTTAACTAAAAGATCCCTATTATAAGGAAGTCTTCTCTGAAGGTAGGCTTGCTATTTGTCTGATGGAATAAAATCCTCCCCATGGCACTGAAATATGTCATGATGTTACATCATGAATTCATGATCCAGATGAAGACCTTCTGACTCACCACCATCACATCAAGCAGAACATTGTAAAGTGATGGTGTTTCATAGGCCCAAGATTGACTTTGAGACTTCTGCACACTAAGGGATTTCCTCAGGAAATATCATGCTGTCTGGCCCCATACCTAAAGATAATATATTTCTGATTATGGATAAACATTCCTGGATCAAGTGGGCAACTCGGAGCAAACAAATTCTTAAAGAATTAAGATTTCTGTCTCTGGACACAAGTGCTAGATCTGTGCATGTATGGAGTTCTCATAGACAACTGCTCACCATGTAACTCTCAGCTCCTTTTCAACTTACATCCTAACTTAAGGAATAAAGGAGGATGAAACAAATCCCAAAGGAAAGACAGGGATTCCTACGTAGAACAACCATGAGATAAGGCTCTTATAGGTACCTCAGTAGCTTTGGCTTTTGTCTCCTCCAGGGTGTGCACCAAGTCCACATTATCCAACATGTTTCCTGTGGAAGTTGCCAGTTCCCGGAGGAGAGAATCTTCCAGATCTTTCAGCAAGTTTTTGTTCTCGCTGGTTTCCTGGATGAGATGTTCTCTCTGCTCTTCTAGCTCTCTTCTTTCAAACCCCACAATAACACTGAGCAGCTGATCCTCAAGGCCTTTTAGTGTAACTATGGATGGAAAATGAAGAACCATGTCCTCAGCACAATCTTCTTAAAACACAAGGTTAGCTTTCATACAGTTCCTTCAGGCTATATGATCTTATATAACTGTGCTGAAAAGACAGGTTTAGTTAACAGCATTGAGTTTTGTTCTTCTATATTGGTTCTCACCTGACACATCTAATAAGCAGCATGTAGTTTAGTTTCCTTTTAGACTAACAGCAGGAAGTGGAAAAATTTAACATTAAATCATAGAATCAGAGAATCGTAGGATTGGAAGGGACCTCAAGAGGTCTTCAAGTCCAGTCCCCTGCCCTCAAGGTAGGACTCAGTATTATCAGAGGCTGAATACAAGGAGGAGTATAAACAATATAACATACATTATAGTATTATACATAGTTAACAGGCACTGCAAATTCCACTGCCAGAGAGCCAGGACATTTCTGTCTCCCTCTTCTGATGTGGTCAGAGGGCTAGCCATTATTTACAGCAGTTGTTCTCTGTTTTCTAACTCATCTAGGGCCAGATTTTGACCCCCTTACTGCTACTGAGAAGCAGTTTGCCCCATGAGATGTCAATGGGACTAGTGGAGAAAGGTGTCAGACAACATGAGTAAGGATGTCAGAATCTGCCTTTCACTCAGGCCAGACCTGGATTTGCGCAGGTACACAACCAGCACTTAATCCAGCCGAAAAGCAGAGTAACTGCCTGGATTCATTGGTTTCAGACTAATGAATCTGCAGCTGGGCTCAATATCCCCTGGCTGAAAATGCTTGCATTTTGCAGTTGAACTCATCCAAACTCATGTGCTGTGGTTTCTGATACAAGAGAAAGGATCTCAGCTTTTTGGAGCAATAGCTCATCTGAGCCTAGTTTATGCCCTATATTTGCACTACTGAGCAGTTAATACTCTGTCTCTAACAGCATGCATATGCTCACCTGTATAGTTGATAACCATGGCTTTTCCAAACACCGATGGTGAATATTTAGGGTTAGCTAGCTTGGTGTTCAAGTACAATTTGAAGTTATTGTCATAGTCTACCTCCTTATCACCCAGTACGATAAATATTCGCCCCTGGGCAACTTTTATATTCTTTTCTAAGACGTTGTCAATCACAGGATCTATGTATTCATCTACATCATGGAACAAGAAAGGACTCCCATACTTTATGGCCATTTCTAGTTGTTTAAGGAAATCAGGGTCATTAAAGGAAGCCATCTGAAAGAGAACAGAAAAATGGAAAGATTTGGAACAGTTAATATTGAGTTCACTGAATATTTCTATTTTACAATAATTACCAGTATTCATTAAGCTTGCTGTTTGTCTATGCATCTCTGCCTTTCATCCTACAGATGATATAACCCTGATTGGGAGAGATCAAAGAAAGCACATTCTTGATTCTGATCCACTGAGAAAAACTATCCGCTTGGAAAACAATTATTTCCTGCTGCAACTGCATCCCTAAACACAATGTGGCCTAAACTTTTATCTATCCTGTTCTTGCAAGCACTGGGGCTTTCTGTGAGATGCAAGTCATGCACCTTGCAGCATGAGTAACAAGGCACGCCCAAAGTTCAAGTGAGTTTGCAGGTGCCATGCAGAACGAGCATCACATTGTTGGGTACCCAGAACTGAAAAGGTAGGGGTTTAGATGGCTAGGCAATGGAGCAAGGAGGGGAAAACAATGGTTTAGAGTGAGCTTGGAGAACTGGAACAGTGAGGGAATTGAGGATCATGGGAGGGTCATGGCCCGGGGGGATTAAGACTAAATAGTTCTTCGATACAACAGCATTTCACCTCCCCAAACAGACACCCCTTCCAGATGAACTCCTGAATTTTTGACAACATGCTTTATCACTGGAGAAGAGGCGTCTTGGTGGCATCTGCCTCTGGTCTTCCAATGTCACATAGCACTAAAAGAGACAGAAGCAGGATGTAAGCTGTTGCTCCCCTGCTGAGGGTAGAAGGAAATTGGAGCCCAGCATTCTTTGTTCCCAAAATTGGAGGTCTCTGACATGGCAGCTTGGCTTCTGGTGTTTCAAATATCCTGCTTCAATCCTCCACAGGCTGGATGCAGGGCGGGGTCACTATCCATCTGGATAATTGACTTTATGTTTAGATGCTTAATGGCACTGCACTTCCATCCTGTTGAGGCTCAACCATCATGACTGCCAATTCCCACTAGTAACTGGCGCCTTGGCCAAGGACAGATATTTATGCATCTTTCAAAACAATAAATATAAAAATAAAATGAAAATTTAGCTTCACCCGCAGATTATTTTTTTCTTCTTTTCTCCTGATCCAATTTAATGCCTGCTGCTGGGGGTCTATGCACAAGGGGAATCGGCTAGCACGTGTTGTCAGAATGCCATTCTGAACAGAGAGCTCATCTGGAGGCAAACCTTGGGAGCCCCACCTGGGAAGGAAACAGAGTAAAGATTGCGGTGTATTTTATTCTTTATGGTACAGCAGCATGCTTCACTTACGGGTAAACCAGTGCTATTCTACTGAGCATTCTATTACAACACCCTAGAACATACAGTGTATCATGGCAAAAACAACCTCACAGCAGCGAGTCAGAGCCTGGGTCTACAGAATTCCACTACAGTGCTGAAAATAGCCATGCCGATGTTTGGGCTCAGGCTCTGAAGCCCAGGGAGAGGAGTGGGTTTCAGAGCCCAAGCTCCAGCCTCAGCCCAAACATCTACACAGCTATTTTTAGTGCCACAGCATGAGCCTGAGTCTGTAGACACAGTCTCTAAGACTTGCTGCCATGGGTTTTCTTTTTGCCATGTAGACATAACCATAGGCTCCCAAGGGAAACAATGAAAGCATCATTGAGTTACTTATAACTAGCCTGGTTAAAGCACTAATTAATGTACTATGGTGAATAATCCTGAACTAGACAGAAACTGGTTTAAATGAGACAGGTCCTGACCCAGATCCACTGAAGTCAATGAAAGGACTCCCACTGATCTTTGCATCCCACTCATAGTCTGGATCTACTTTGTGAAACAAATTTTTCAATGGCATCATGTGGTACCAGCTATACTGAGTGCTATAGATGTACAAAGTACGATTTATTAGATTCCAGGTGCTCAGTTCACAAGAAGAAAGATGTTTTGTCTCTCTGCCAGCCGTGGAATCTGAAATTCTTCCTGGGATGCTTGTGCATCATGAGTAGTAAAGATTATACTCTACGAATTCAGCCATTGCTCACCCCGGTAAAAGCCCACTGCATTGACATTCTGACCTTTCTTACACTTATCTATCTAATCTCTATCAGGTACTTCCAGAGCACCAATCACTGTATAGGATTTAGGGGTCTTCAGTTGGTAGCCTAAGGGTAACAGAGAGCAGGAACAGAGCTCCAGACTGGAATTTAGTTAAAAACTCTGTTGATCATAGAATATCAGGGTTGGAAGGGACCTCAGGAGGTCATCTAGTCCAACCCCCTGCTCAAAGCAGGACCAATCCCCAATTTTTGCCCCAGATCCCTAAATGGCCCCCTCAAGGATTGAACTCACAACCCTGGGTTTAGCAGGCTAATGCTCAAGCTCAAACCACTGAGCTATCCCTCCCACCCTTGATCAGTGTGAGCAGAATACAGTATATTTCATATTGGAGAGGGGTCAAGATTAGACAATAGCTGTATTGGTTATGCTTGGCTAACAGGAGTAAAAAGTAGTTCAAATTTAATTTTGTCATTGGAGTAAGCAGACAGGACTCCAAATACACAGGGGGAAGATCTCTTTGCAAGGCACTTTGAGATTCTCGGATGAAAAGGACTATAAAATTATTATTCTCTATTGAGAAAGATGATCCCATTTTCAAACAGTCACTTTTCAGAGGCGACTGTACGCTGATGGCGTTTTTCTGATTTTCCTGATTTAGTGCAAAAACAGAGATGGGCCAAACCCAACCCCCTCCTCTGCCCCCGAACCCAACAATCTCCAATCCTGGATCCAGATTCAGATCCAAACTGTGTGACTTCAGCCCTTCTCTACACTCAGTAGCAGCTGGGCTGCTTTTTTAAAGCTCAGTGATTTCACATACCTGCTAATCTCTACGTCATCAGTCAGGAGGTTTTCCAATCTAAAAGGCTGGCTGAGAGGAATCTCTCGTGATTGGATATCTTCTTGCCACTCATGGTAGATCATCTCATTACGGAAATCCCAATTGAATGCCCCTTCATAGCTCAGAAAAGCAGCGCAAAGTAGACAGTCACCTAGCAGCTTCACTTTTCGTATTTTTAACTCCTCTAAATCATTTGTCCATCTGATAGAAAAATTAATGAATTCTGGGTCAGTCTGAGATCTTTTCTGCAGCAGGGGTCAGAGAACTCCAGCATTTCTAAAGCTGCTTATGTTTTAGCTTCAGGTTGAGAAGAGCCCCAAACCTACAACCAACCACATAGCACAGCAGTAATGGCAGCAGAAAGTTCAATTTGACCTGGATTTGCATCATGCCTTTAAACAGTACTTAACTGCAGCTACATTTTGCTTTTTCCATTTCAATTTAAAAGATTAACTGTGAGTCTCAAATATACCCAGTAAAGACTTCTGGATTGAAAAATCATATTATTTGTTTTTATTATTTTTCAGGGGCCAAAGTATGTTAGTTGCTTCACAGAAACAAACAAAACACACAGGGTGCAATTTTCAAAAGCACTTAGGGAGGTGGTGGAATCTCCATCCTTAGAGGTCTTCAAGGCCCAGCTTGACAAAGCCTTGGCTGGCATGATTTAGTTGGGGTTGGTCCTGCTCTGAGCAGGGGGTTGGACTAGATGACCTCCTCAGGTCTCTTCCAACCCTAATCTTCTATGATTCTAATTCCCATTTTCAAAAGTGACTTTCATTGAAACTTAGGCTCCTAAGTGCCTAAATCACTTTTGAAAACGGGACAAACTCCTACATCACTTAGGTGCTTTTGAAAATTTTATGCGTGGTTTCTGAGCTTACATTTTAATGCAAAAAATCTCTCTTCTGGCACTAGACTTAACCTTATATTTTCAGATCCCAAGCCAGAGATGAGCTTGTCAGCAGCGATAAGTCTCCTTTCCATGATCTCTGCTTCTTCTTGTAACTGTTGTTTTTCCCTTATTGCAGCTTCATACTTGTCACCCAAAGCTTTGAGCTCCCTCTGAATTGTCGCCAGCTCTGTCTGTATCTTTTCCAGATCACGTTTACTTAAATAGTAGTTCCGTTCCAACCTAGCCACCTACATTATGAAAGACATCATGTGTCATGTCTGAGGAGAGAGGAGTTTTATTTTTTGGTGCAAAATCATTGGTTTTCAACCTTCAATTAGCTATTTCATATATGTTTAAGACAATCTGGTAATAAATAGTGTAAGAAGAAAAAATAGGCACTGTTTTTCACCCAACTCCTCTCACCCAATACACGTATAATATGGTCTGATTCTCCAGTCCTGACACTGACAAAACTCTTAGCCTTGATCTAGCCAGGTACTTAAGCACATGAGCAGTCCCACAGACATCCATAAGAGTACTGGCTGCCTAAGGAAAAAGGGATTAGGGCCTAAAAGAACATTTAGAGCCAGGACTTGACAAATGCACTTGCCCATTGGCCAGCAGAAAACCTTCCTTGGTGAGCAGAGATGTTTCGTAGTCGTACTGGTAGGATTTATACTTTAATTTTATAAAAGAATTACATTGCTAGCCCTTTTTAAACAGGCCATAAAAATGGTTCCTGCTTAAACCAAGGAAATGGATTCGACATACCATTGAGTCCCTCTATGCTCAAATGCCCTGGGTATTATTTTAAGTGAGTTTTCAGTAGGCATCTATAACTTCCTTCTCCATTCTCCCCCCTCAATATTACATTACAAAACTCCTCCTTTTACTTCATGTTTTAATGCAAATAGAAACTGGTATCACAGACCTATAATACAATGAAAACAGCAGCTTGCAATTGAAAGCCTGGCTTCCTAAAGTGCTTTGAGGTTTACTGAGGAAAAGTGCTATATAAGAGCTAGGTATTATTATTACAGTGGTTCTAGCAAACACCACTTTCATAGCTGTTGACACTTTGACGCGGAGAAACACTGCAGTACATAAAATTCCCAAGTGTTATTTTTGTGGCAACAAACACTCTTCATAGTCATTTATGTTCATATTTGCACACTGTACCTTTTCTCTCTTTGGCCTGATTTCCTTAGCTACATCACAGTAGCTCATTACTGCCTCGACAAATTTTAACATTCCCAATCCTGCTCTGCTAACAGCTTCCATTTCTTCAAATGTCGTGTTAAGAGTCTTTAACAGAGCTAAACGTTAACACACAAAAACACTGCAAGTCAGTTTAATAACAATGCATAAATCACAAGAGCAATAGCTTTCCTTGTGAATCAAATCTCAGCTAGCTCTCTAGCTCTGTGGTATGTATTGGAACAAGGATGTGATAACCAATGCAAAACAATTTTACAGTATAAGGTTATGCTGCTGGACAATAATAAAACAAGCAAGATATTGTCAGATATTCAAGGACTTTAGGCCAGCTGACTCCAAGGGAAGCTGAGTGAGAACAGCACTTCACAGGGATTGCTCAGCATTTCTCAAAATCTAGCCCTTTGCTTGCTAAACGGCAGTCAAAGGTTATTATGCTCAATGGACCAAATTCTCTTCTCACTGACCCCAGTGTAACTCCACTGGAGTTACTCTGGATTTACGTTGGTGTAAGCATGAGCAGAATTTGGTCCAATTAGTTTGAGTTGCAGCCCACTGCCTTTCTGTGACACATGTGTGTTGTATCTTTAATGTTCATCGTGAAAATGATGTGACAATTATACTTTCCAAGTAGCTAAAAAACAAACAAAGGCCCTGCTCCACTGTTCAGTTTATGTCTAACCTTCTCTGAGCAAAAGTCAACCAAGATTACAATGCAAGTTAAGGCATAACCCTGTGCAGAGAGCAAGCACAAGGCCTTTGTGCCAGGAAAGACCTGGTTAAGCCCACAGTGCAAAACAAGTTGGGCAGAAGCCTCACGCTTGCCCTCGGCGCCAGGGTAAATTTCACCTGAAGAGAAGAAAGCATCCAGCATAGCAGCTAACATCTCAAATAATATTAATAAAACTCTACATTAAATTCCAAGTGCCTGATTCATTAGCTGAACAATTTACCTCGGACGGATTTAACTTGGGTCTGAGTAATTCCATCAAAATCTATCTCCATAAGGGATCGCAGGAAATTTGGGTCAGACATCATTCCTTTGGCCATCTTCCAGTTTAATTCTTTGTATCCTCTCATTATGAGGATACATTCACAAACAGTCTGCACCTGTTTAGGGGGCTTAGCAAAGGACCTAGAAAATAAACATGGGGAAAGGGGGGAAATAAAGTGCATGATGCTATAAATACATAACTCTTGTTGGAAGAGTTTTTTTTCCAACCAGTGGTGTTTAGTGCAAGGGGTGATATAATATAGCAATTCCCCAAGATACCTCCTCATCCAAGTGAGAAATACAATCCAATCCAAACAAGGAAAGATTTATAAACAGAGGCCTAAAAACTAAATATTACATTCATACAACAACTTCCTCAAGGTTTCTAAAGGAGTTCAACCATCAGAGAAATAAAACCCTTAACCATGTTTTTACTGGAGCTTAAAGCTGCATCAGCCTGCAGTAACAGTGACAGAACACAGGCAGCAGCTGTGCTGAGCTGGTTTTGGAAATAATCCTCGGGACTCCTGGCTAAACTAGCGTAATCTACTAGGGGAACAAAGGAGATTTTAGGATGGAAAGGTGAGAAGAAACTCATCAAAGTCTGATACTCTGATCTTTCCTTTGAATTACAGTAGCAGTTGTATCCCATCGTACAATATTTTCTTCTGGGTACTCATCTATCTCCTGTTTAAAGGTCTTTATTATATTAGGTGTATTAAATGTAAGTGTGCTTTCCTATTCAACATTATTTAACAACTGTGAGGGATGACAGGCCTTGAACCCGGACCCACAGGCAGCATCAGGCCACAACCACCACCAGCAGATCACCTAAACAACCAGAGAAAGGGAACCAGTGAGTGCTAGCATGCAGAGGGCCCCACCCCTGAAGCTCCCAATTGGGGGAAACATCCAGCACCCTTTATTGGCTGAGGCGCTCTATATAAACACGCTCTATATAAACACAACACAAGAAGTTGTCTGAGCAACCCCTGGCTGGCTGCTACTATGAGACCCCTCCTGCCTGCCTGACTCCTGAGCCCTGCATTCCTGCCTGCTCCAGGTCTGGCGAAAAGCAATGGTGTTTAACAACAGCCAGATGCTCCATTGGTGTAAATCGGCATAGCTCCATTGAGTGGCAGAGGAAGGTCAAGTTGCCCATTGCAAGGGGAACAGGGAGGAAGAGTGTCTAGAGGCCTAGTGGGAGGAGGACAATTAAGAAGTGTGGTGGGGGCTGGAAGAGTCTGAAGGGAGAAGGAATGGCAGAATTTTGAGGGGAGCTGAAGTTTGGGTATAGCTTTAAAGCCACCTTTACAGAAGCTATTATTAAAACACAAAAAGAAGAAGGTATATAAAAAGAGAAATACACATTCATACCATTAAAAATCTTTGAAACTCAAGTGCTGTGTATCCCACATCTAGTGCAGAATAAAATCACCACCCCAGAGTGAAAGGGCTAGGATAGCTACTGCTTGAGTGACCCCCACATAGACTTCAGCAGTACTCAGGGTGGCAGAAATGTATTACAGAATAATTAGAAAGACGTCAAATATTGGATTGCTTTCCTGGAAGGAAGGACAGGCTTGCGGTTGACACACAGGACTTGGAGATCCCCAAGCTCTGCCTCAGACTCCCGATGAGACCTTGACCTCTCTAGCCTCAATCCCCGCATCTGTCTAACAGGGATGATCATGCATCCTTACCTCACAGCAATGTGTGAGGCTGAGGGTGCTGGTGCTTGTCAGGTACTTAGACTACAGCAAAGGCACCGTGGAATCGAATTTCTAAGAGTTTATGCTCTTACAAATCAGAATTAATCACCTAATCTCTGTGACATCAGACTTGTCCAGCTTCTGCAGCTCCAGTTTAGCAGCTTCTAAAATAGGCATGGCCTCAGCCAGGGCCGTCTCAGCATCCTTCTTTTCAACAGCAATGACTTTATTCTGTTCTTCTATCTCCACTGCTTTTTCTTCTGCCAATTTTTTCTTCTCCTCAGCTAAGAAGTGCAAAAGGCAGTACATAGTAAATGGCTTACTAAGATTTGTATCTCGCTAACAAACCAGTAGAAGTGCACATGGCCTAAAATCAGAAACTACCACTATCTCTAGATCACTATTAACTCATTTGGTGCTAGGTCACCGCTGTTCACAGTACTCTTCCCATCACAGATAAGTTCTGGAATGCTAGGAACAACAGAACACCATCTCCTTTTCTACTCTCTTCTTCCTGTTTGTGTCTCCTCTTTCAGAGAGGAAACAGCTTACAAATCCCCTTCTGATCCCCGGCCCATTCACTCCCATTGCCTTCCCACATGCTGCCATGCCTTTGCCTCACAAAACTCCCCTTGCCGCTAGTGTCTTCTCTCACAATTTGCTCCCCAACAGTTTGGGATGGGATGTGAAGAAGAACACTGTATCTACTTGAAACTGCAATGGATGTTTCTATGGGCAGATTGCAATTGTACAGGTTGGAATTTGGTCAGGAAACAAACAGTCAACAGTCGTACTCTTGTGCGAAGTACTATATGACCATTAATGACACCATGGTGGGACCTTCGGTCAATACTGACAGAACAAGAGTATCACTTACTGAATCATCAACCCTGCATTCTTTAAGAATCTCCCAGCCTAATACTGACCTGGCCCAACCCAGCTTAGCTTGTGCGATATGACAGGAGTTTTAAATACTTGCCTATTGCTGTGTTGGTTGCTATCTCTTGTAACAAGGCCTCACAGGCAGCTGATTTTTCAGCCAGTACAATCTTCTGCTCTGCAAGTTTCTCATTTAGTTCATCCAACTGAACAGCAGCTTCCTTCAGTTTAGCTAATCCTCCTTCCAGACGTTTGCATTGTGCTTAGTGAAAAAGAGGGAGAAATATTAGTGATTCATGAGCTATCATACAGTGACAGACACCATTATTTAAAATGTGTCCTGTTCTGTAGTCAAAGAAATCAGTCCTTTTCTTAAAACTGCAGCAGGCCTCCCTTGCCGTTTCTGCAGGGTCACAAGTTGTTATGGAGCTTCCAAGAGCCCAGGTTCCTTGGTCAGGCCTGTTGTTGAGAGTGTAAAATGGTAAGGAGTCCAGCAAGAGAGTTTTCCCCCTTTCAATCCCAGTGCTACAGCATCAGCTCAGGAGTCGCAGAACTTGGCTGAACCACGTCCCCTCTCCTCCTGTGGCACATTTTCTGTGCTTCTGCAGAAGACCAGCTCTGACTGTACATCAATCACATTTCAATGCATTAGGCACATTTCAGTATCCACCAGAATACAGCTAACTGCCAAGAGGAAAAAGCACATGTCACACAGGCATCTCTATAAAACCCTGAGCTGAGTCTGAGACACCAAGTTCAAATCCATATCCAGACTCTCCCAAAGCTCAGGGATGTTTGGATAGGAGGTTCAGGCTCGGGTCCAGATAAAGAAGAAGTGTCACTCAGGGAATAGCCCATTATTCAGGTAACATTCATTTGGGTTGTATTTATTTTATTGCTTTTCAACAGACTTGCTGAGCGAAATGAGTCTGTTTAAAACATTTCAATCACATACAGTCTTAAAAAGAGAAAACCTTACCTAAAATGAACTGATTTTTCTCTTCCAGCAATTTTGAGTAAGTATTAATGAAATCAAGATAATTCTTTGGTGTAACATAGTTGCTGCGTCTCAGCTTTTGTAGGAATTTTTTACTGAAATTTCCTACAGATTCGTGCACCATGACAATGTGCTCAATCACAAACTCTGCATGCTCTGCCGGGATCAATGGATTTTCTCCTGAAAAGAGGATATGAAAAATAAAACATCTCAAAGGCATTTAAAAGGATGCTAAATTTCATTTATCCCCATTTTACAGATAGGGAAACTAAGGCACAGAGAAATTAAATGACTTGCCCTAGGACAAAGAAAAGTCAGTGGCAGAGTTAAGAATAGAACCCAGGAGTCCTAACAGCTGGTCTCCTGCTCAGAGCACTAAACCATGCTGCCTCTAGGCTTGGGAGTTCTCTCTTAACTTTACCAGTATATGTAAAAAAGGTTCTTTCCCTGCACACCCCCACACCCCCCTGAAGAAGGCCGCAAATTTGAGTTCTGTGGGGTCTGGGATATAAGCACCCACTGTCAGATTGAGCTCAGGTATTTGCATTATAGTACAATGTACTATTTTCCAGCCACCAATTCTTTTCTAGCCTAACTCAACTCACCATTTAAACAACAAAGGACAAGAAGTTGTAGATGTGAAAGTGTAAGATTAGAGCAGATAGTCCACTGCAGTTCAAGACCAACACAACCAGATCTGCAGAGGTTTAAAAACCAGGGTCTGTGCAAGTTTAAGAATCAAACATTTCCTGTGGACACCCTATGGGAAGCTGGAATGATTTGAGAGCTGTGTTTAGATACAGCTTTGATGTCTACCTTCTTAGCAGAAAGGAGGGAGTGAGAGTAATACTGTTTCATAACTAAAGCTCCCAAGTCCCTTTCCATTCTCCTTGCAGCCAGCTCCCTGTAATCCCTTGTGCATCTATTACTTTTTACTGCCTCTGGGTGGGATTTTCAGAAGGGCTTAAGTGCCTCCAGAAAGCAAGTCCGGGATCTGTGCTTCTCAAAATCCCATCCTCAATCTCTAAACCACGTTCATTTAAGAACCCCGAAAGGGATCTGTCTAGAAGTGAAAACCTGCTCTTTGGCACTGAACCTTGTGCAGAGGACTGGAAACATCCTGCCAATGTTTGTCAGGATGCTTTATTTCACTTACCTGGCCATAAGATGATCTAACTTCTTGGAAATGCAGAACCGTCAGCTTTGTTGTTTCAATTTGAATTTTAGAAAACTTAAAAAAATATTTGGGGAAGAGACATATTAAAAGACCTATAGTCTGAGAAGGGAGGATTTCACACCTGTCAGGATTTATACAGTCTGAGCAACTGTAAGCAGCTAAGGCTCAGCTCAGACACCTGTGCTTTTATGAGTCAACAGTGTGCCCTTGTTGCCAAGAAGGCTAACAGCATTTTGGGCTGTATAAGTAGGAGCATTGCCAGCAGATCAAGGAACATAATCATTCCCCTCTATTTGGCATTGGTGAGGCCTCATCTGGAGTACTGTGTCCAGTTTTGGGCCCCACACTACAAGAAGAATGTGGAAAAATTGGAAAGAGTCCAGCGGAGGGCAACAAAAATGATTAGAGGGCTGGAGCACATAATTTATGAGGAGAGGCTGAGGGAACTGGGATTATTTAGTCTTTAGAAGAGAAGAATGAGGGGTGATTTGATAGCTGTTTTCAACTACCTGAAAGGGGGTTCCAAAAAGGATGGGTCTAGACTGTTCTCAGTGGTAGCAGGTGACAGATCAAGGAGTAATGGTCTCAAGTTGCAGTGGGGGAGGTTTAGGTTGGATATTAGGAAAAACTTTTTAATTAGGAGGGTGGTAAAGCATTGGAATGGGTTCCCTAGCGAGATGGTGGAATCTCCTTCCTTATAGGTTTTTAAGGTCAGGCTTGACAAAGCCCTGGCTGGATGATTTAGTTGGGGATTGGTCCTGCTTTGAGCAGGGGGTTGGACTAGATGACCTCCTGAGGTCCCTTCCAACCCTGATATTCTATGATTCTATGATATCTCAGTAACCATTTTTGAATGTTTTTTAGTCATTACACCGTTAGTTTAGACCCAAGAAGCATCCTTAATGTAAGAGCAAATAAAGAGCCTTACAATATCTTAAAGTAAGGAGCGTGTTTCTTGATACCACAGAATACACCATGAATTTGAAGGTTAAAAACGCCTGACATTTTACTTACCTAAAAAGCACTTGGCAACTGCGTACAAGGCTTGTGGGGGCCAGGGCAAGAACCAGTCAATACCAGTATTGTTAACAAGACCTTTAAAAAAATGAATATTGTCAACAAAACAGTCCATCTTCAGTAGTAACCCCTGATCCTGAAAACATGCTTATGCTTAACTTTACTCATGTGTGTGTTTGCTGGATCAAAACCTTAATTAGTACAGTTGTCTGGTACTTTTAGCAAAGGTGCTTACACATAAGCCAATCCCTCTATTTCAATATCAAATAATGAAGAAAGTGCCCAGTGTCCAGGCCTATCCCTCTTCTAACTCAGTGCATTGTTCTTTAGTATGGGATGCAATAAAACTTCTCTTATTTTCACAGCCACTCACAAATCCACTTTTCTCTGTAAATACCAAACCAGCGGATGGAAACAATTCGAGAGTTACTCTAACACAGAGACTAAATGCTGCAAAACAGGCAGGCCATTTACTGTACATTCCTGGCTCAAAGAAGTTAATCAACTGATTGTTAACTGTCTGACCCAAATATAAACTGACCTTGTAAATGTCAATCAATAATCTCCACTTATGTGTGGTAAGTAACTGTGCAAGTTCTTAATAATGAAACGCACTATGCTGTATGTTTGCCTTGATGCAGTTTAACTGCCTGTGTGTCTGATATCTGCACACACCCACTGGAGTACATAAAAGGCAACTGCCGACCTGCATCCCATACGTACACAGGGGCTAAACACTAAAGTGTTAGATTTAATATACAGACCTGGGAAATTTCTGCAACGCGTTCTCAGGGTATCACCAACTGGTGACATCCCAAGTACAATGTGAAGGTTGTTTGCACTCTTATTTACAAAATACTGCCAGACACTTTCTTTAGCAGGTCCCATTCCAGCTTTAATAGCTTCATCTCCAATCTGACTGAGTATGGAGTCTTTTTCATCGTCTGGAAAAAGTGCTGGTACAATTCCTACCATATAAAGACAGAGGAGTCACAGAAAGTCATCAGTATGGCAAAGAGGCAGCAGGGCGTAGGGAATAAGCATGGGCCCAGAAGTCAGGAAATTCCTGACTTCTAAAATTGGCTCAGCAAAAGTTACTCTTAATAGCTGTGGACAAATCACTTAATTAACCTCTCTGTGTTTCACTGTCCCTATCTAGGAAATGCGGGCAATATTTATGGTACCTTCATATCTTACAAGGGTGTTGTGAGGAATAATTACTTCATTTTTGTTTAGGTTTCAAACATATAAAACATCATAGCTCAAAAGATTGTCTCTTTCACCAACAGAAGTTGGGTCGAGCTTACACAGAGCTCTCTGTGTATCCTGAAAGCTTGTCTCTTTCACCAGCAGAAGTTGGTTCAATAAAAGATATTACCTCCCACACCTTGTCTCTCTGATATCCTGGGACCAACAGGGCTACAACAGGGACCAACAGGGCTACAACAACACTGCAAACAACATATAGGTGCTAAGTAATTTATCGGTGCTTATAATAATGTAAAATAAAATATATTTAAAAATTATTTTGATCACATGCATATGAAAAATTAAAACGCATGCTTCATCAGATTTGTACATAAAACGTAACTAGTGAATATCATAATCAATCTACATTTTAACTGTCACAAACAAATGGCTACTCTATGTATTTAACAACTGATACAGACAGACATCATGACAGGGTTGGACAGACAAATAGACAGACACAGAGATACACACAAGGGAGACAAGGAAAGAGAACACAACAAAGAGAGGTTTCAGAGTAACAGCCGTGTTAGTCTGTATTCGCAAAAAGAAAAGGAGTACTTGTGGCACCTTAGAGACTAACCAATTTATTAGAGCATAAGCTTTCGTGAGCTACTGTAGCTCACGAAAGCTTATGCTCTAATAAATTGGTTAGTCTCTAAGGTGCCACAAGTACTCCTTTTCTTACAACAAAGAGAGTAAGTGTGATCTGTGTAATAGAGATTCTGAAATTGTGGGCTGTGGAGCACTGGTGGGTCACAAAGCACTTGGTGGTGATCTGTGGAGGTTACCTATGCAAGCTCGTGCTGTAGTTTCCATGGGGATTCATAGATATTAAGGTCAGAAGGGACCATTATGATCATCTAGTCTGACCTCCTGCGCAATGCAGGCCACAGAGTCTCACCCACCCACTCCTGCGATAAACATCTCACCTATGTCTGAGCTATTGAAGTCCTCAAATTATGGTTTAAAGACTTCAAGGAGAAGAGAATTCTCCAGAAAGTGACCCGCGCCCCATGCTACAAAGAAAGGCGAAAAACCTCCAGGGCCTCTTTCAATCTGCCCTGGAGGAAAATTCCTTCCCAACCCCAAATATGGCGATTGGATGTTATTCAATTGCCAATGAGAGAGGACGTGTCCTCTGGATCATGAATGGAATCAAAGATTTACATGAGACAATCTCGATTAAGATATAGTCCACATTAAGGAATAGTTTGAGAATTCTGGGTCAAGCACCATGGCCAGGGCAAAATAACCATTCTAGCCCACTAAACCTACCCAGACATATGCATATGACCATGTGGGGATGCAGAAAAGCTATAACCAAAGCCAAGGTTATTTCAGGTAATATTTAAAGAAACAGTGTTTTTGCCCTCAGACTGAAACATGAACTCCAGCATCAGAGGACACAGTACGAATAGGAAACATTAATATTTAAAAGCTACATTTGTCTGGTGGCTCAAGCAAAGGTGCATTTTTGATTGTGCATTGCAAGTATTTATGGATTAGCAACCAATGTTCCTGCATCACCTGAAGTTAACATATTGTTGATGAGTTCCAGGAAACCTTCTTCTGCCACATGGGCATCTGTAAACAGGAAAATCATCGACCTGTTCTCAATACCAAGCTTTACATACAGTGTTTTTAAGTCTTCCCGGAAATTATTTTCTCCATATCCTCGACTCAGAACAATTTCAAACACCTAATAATGTAACATAAAAATACACTTGAAAGACACAGAATATTGTAGAGATGGGCCAACAACATGATTTTGAATCTGGAACGCAACTTCCCCAGGGTTCTGGTTTGGTCCCATAACTAGTAAACATATAATGTGAAAGTAAAATGGTGACAAAATATTTACTGCTCTGTATTCTCTTTAAACTATTCCATCCCCACAATCCTCCAGGCTCAGAACCTCAAAATCATTTTGGACTTCTCCCTCTCCTTTGTTTCCCCACTATCTTATTTAGATATTTGTACATCACTGGGCACGATGAGGCCTCACTGGTGCCTCCGAGAACTACGGCACTACAGATAAATAAAAACAGTGGCAGTTAAAGGCTACTGATTTTTCACTTAGATCTCCAAAACCCACCCTGTATTCTCTGTTCCCACCCACAAACACCCAGGTTCAAGACCTCATAATCTTCCATGCCAAATGACTGTAATCTCCTATCTCCAGCCTCCAAATGCTCACCTCACCCATTTCAATCTCTCCAGAGAGCAGCCATTACCCTGATTTTGACTTCACTCATTTTCCATCATTGTCTGCATCAGGCTTAATTTCTGTGATGTCCCTTTCAAGGCTCTACTCAATTTAGGGACCACCCACCATTTATCTATCCTCACCACCTTTTAGTGAAAATGTGCAATCCCACAGACCTCACATCCAGCTGTATATGCAGCCAGTCTTGCAAGGGACTGTTTTCCTGAGCCTCCCACTCCTACAAGCAGCGCATGGCCACGATCCATCCGTATGATGCGATGCACGCGGGTTAAATGCTCCAAGGCATCATCAAAAAGCACCAGATTCATTTTTGTATTAACTTCATTGTACTCTTCAAGAATCTCCTTTAAAGCCAATTTGTTAGACAGTTAACAACAGAAATGGGAAATGCTGAAAAGGTTAATAAACAAACGTAATGTAATAACAATTTATTTAGAAGCGTTATTACACAAAAGGACATTGAGAAAAAACAGATTATCAGAAAGAATTTAGCATTTAGGATTTCTTCAGCTCATGGAATAGATAGATGTTCACTGATTTCTATTATTTCATACCCAAACCTACTGCCAATGGAAACTATATGTGCATAACAAGGGGCTAATAGACTCCTTAATGGTTCCAAACAAGTTTACTTCACACAAAGAACAAACAAAAGCCTGAACTAGAATATTATGAAAAATGGGCACTATTTATTTACTTTGGAAATGTTTCAATTTCATGGATAAATCTGTTTAAAATCTAATCCAAAACTGAGTTAAAATGAGTTACCGACACCTGTCCTTGAACCCCCCTAACCATTTTTCTTGCTTTATAATCAGTATTTTCCTGTTTGTAAAATGTTTTTCACACAAACAGCAAGGGAAAGTACAACTCAATGAGGAAAGAGTGAAAATGACTATATGCAAAGCACTGTCACATGCACAAAGTAAATGAACTGATAAAATAAGGGGGAAATGCTTTTCTCTCTCTAATCCTTTTCCATTTGAGTGCTCTCAGTTGTTATTAGTCACAAAAGGGGGAAAAATTCAGACTGAAATATGACTTTTCTGTTGACAGCATCCCTTATAAAAAAAACCCCAAACTCATGTTTATAAAACTTGAATTACTTACTTCGAGCCCAGAATGTCTCCAACTTAGGTTTTAGTTAAATGTCAGAAACATAAAGATTAAATGAAGTGAATGCTATTTTTCTGTAGCTTTTAGTCTGGAAACTTGTCAAAGTCTGAATGTACCGCAGGTGGCATGAAATCATAGAAATGTAGACCTGGGAGGAGCTTGGAGAGGTCAGCTAATCCATCCATCTATGTTAATAGCCACACCCACCTGAAGGGCAAACTGTTGTCAACTATGGGTATGGCTACACTGTAAATACAAACCCAAGCTGGCCTGTGCCAGCTGACTGAGGCTCACAGGGCTTGGGCTAAAGGGCGGTTTAACTGTGGTGTAGATGTTTGGACTTGGACTGGAGTCCCAGCTCTGGGACCTCCCACCTCGCAGGGTTCTAGAGCCCAGGCTCCATACCGGAGCCCGAATGCCTATATTGCAATTAAACAGCCCCGCAAACCAGAGCCCTGCTAGTACGAATCAGTTGGCACAGGCCAGTGTGGGTTTTTATAGATATACCCTATAAGTTTATACAGACAAACTCATACACAGATGCTGGTTAAAGCACTATACCTGAAAGAGAGCTTTTGCTGCATCATAGTCCTGGATGTCTTCATAAACACGAGGTTCCCCTTCATTCAGTGCCATTCTGAAGTCTCCAAAAAGAATAGGGTCTCTCATGACCTGCTCTAAATCATCTTTGTAATACTCTTGAATCAAGCCTTGTATATGCCCTTGTACCTTGAAGTATATAAGAGCAAATAGTTAAAATGATGCAAGGAGTTCTGAATTCAGGAACACTAGAAGGGCCTGATCCTGCAAACTCTTATTCATGAGCTATTTGATTGATTTCAATGAGGCTACTGGCACAAATACAACAGCTGCAGGATTGGACTCTACTAGCATTGTGTGTTTATCCTCTAAAACCCTGCAATATATACAAGCAGCCCAGGCACTACTGATGCCAGTGAGCTGCACAGGTTTAACAGAGAGCAGAATATGCCCATTATAAAAAACACGACCATTATTCTAGTAAAATGACATACCACCCTTCACTCTTATAGTTAGTTCTGATGTCTTGCCACCAGTGTCGCCCACACTTCATTCACTCTTGTAATACATAATGTAGACACATATTGTATACAGCACACACATATGCACATAAATATAAATGCATTCATACACTCATATATACATTATATAGTATTGGATGCAAACATATCAAAGTGTAAGGAGATTTAGCACATCAAAATGTTTTTTGTTATTCAAATATTTTATGGTACTACACAAGAAATTGTGAGCTCCCCATCCTGCAGCCTTTACAGAGACAAAATTTCCATTCGGCCAGTGTATAGCTGCCTAAATTCATAGTTTTTAATACTGATTGTCATCAGTTTATCTCAGGGCCTGATGCTAACCCTTAATCGGGTAAAACTCACATGATTGGGACTGGTAAGCTTCAGGACTCAATACTGCAGAGCTATATTGAGATGATGGTAACCATGGCAATGAAGCATAGAGTCACAGAGTTTAAGGCCAGAAGGTCACCTAGGATGACCTCTTGTAGATGCATGAGTAGTTCACGGAGTCAGCAGAAGCCTAACACGCATGCAGCACCTCATTCAGCTTTCCAGTGCTATATTTTATATATCTGATGCCTGTAATGCCCAGAAGTTTGTGATATCACAGTAAAATCACAGCTTAAATGACCTTTTGTCCGTTTGTGGGTTTGTTCACTTATTCTGTTGTAGCCAGTTACTAACCTTTTTCATGGTTTTTACATCAGTGGGCTATGGGTATGTCTACACTGTGAAATTAGGTCGATTTTATAGAAGTCAATTTTTAGAAACCGATTTTATACAGTCGATTGCGTATGTCCACACTAAGCGCTTAAGTCGGTGAGTGCGTCCTCACTACTGTGGCTAGCATTGACTTACAGAGCAGTGCACTCTGGGTACCTATCCCACAGTTCCCGCAGTCTCTGCCCATTGGAATTCTGGGTTAAGCTCCCAATGCCTGATGAGGCAAAAACATTGTTGCGGGTGGTTTTGGGTACATGTCCTCAGGCCCCCCTCCCTCCATCCCTCCCTCCATGAAAGCAACGGTAGACAATCGTTTCGCGCCCTTTTTCCTGGGTTACCCATGCAGATGCCATACCACGGCAAGCATGGAGCCCACTCAGCTCACCGTCACCGTTCGCCTCCTGGGTGCTGCTGGCAGACGCGGTACTGCATTGCTACACAGCAGCAGCTCCTTGCCTTCGCGGCAGACGGTGCAGTAGGACTGACAGCCGTCGTACGTCTCCTGGGTGCTCCTGGCAGACCTCGTTGAGGTCTATCAGGGCGCCTGAACAGACATGGCTATTCTCCTCTTAGAGCACCGAATGGGAGCCAGAGACTCCAGGTCATTCTCTTCTTTAAGTTTCATCTCATGGAGATTCAGTCCTGCCCGGAATATCATGGGAGCTGGAGGCTTCTTCCTCAGGCTGCTCTCCCAGCCGGCAGCACTGCACAGTTCACCTACCTCAGCCTACCCCTTGCTCCCATGGCTCATGAAGCCTGGACAGTAGAAAGGAGCAGTTCAACTATAGGCTGAGCAAGTGCAGAATGGTGGTAGAATGTGCCTTTGGACGTTTAAAAGCTCGCTGGTGCTGTTTGCTGACTAGGTCAGATCTCAGCGCAACCAACATTCCCATTGTTATTGCTGCTTGCTGTGTGCTCCATAATATCTGTGAGAGTAAGGGGGAGACGTTTATGGTGTGGTGGGAGGTTGAGGCAAATCGCCTGGAGTCCGATTTTGAGTAGCCGGACACCGGGGCGATTAGAAGAGCACAGCAAGGCGCGCTGTGCATCAGAGAGGCTTTGAAAACCAGTTTCATGACTGGCCAGGCTTCGGTGTGACAGTTGTGTGTGTTTCTCCTTCATGCAAACCTGCCCTCTTTGTTGATTTTAATTCCCTGTAAGCCAACCACCCTCCTCCCTTCGAAATAAAGTAACTATTGTTTTGAAACCATGCATTCTTTCTTTATTAATTAAAAAAAAATGAGATAACGGACAAGGTAGCCTGGGTGGGGTGGGGGAGGAGGGAAGGACAAGGTCACATTGCTTATTGTAGCCACACTAAAAATCAAACTGTTTGAATGACAGCCTTCTGTTGCTTGGGCCATCCCCTGGAGTGGAGTGGCTGGGTGCCCAGAGCCTCCCCCTCCGTGTTCTTGGGCATCTGGATGAGGAGGCTATGGAACATGGGGAGGAGGGGAGGCGGTTATACAGTGGATGCAGTGGGGGTCTGTGCTCTTGTTGGCTTTCCTGCAGCTCCAACAGACACTTCATCACATCCTTTTGCTTCCCCAACAGACGCTTCATTATTTCTGTTTGCTCCCCCATTAGCCTCAGCATCGCGTCCTGCCTCCACTCTTCACACTCACTTAATTCTTTCCTGGCCTCTGCCACTGAATGCCTCCATGCATTAAGCTGTGCCCTATCAGTATGGGAGGACTGCATGTGCTCGGAAAACATGTCATCGCGAGTGCGTTTTTTTCGCCTTCTAATCTGCGATAACCCCAGGGACAGAGATGATAGGGGAAGCATAGAAACATTCTACACTCTACAATTCTGGGGGGACTGCATGATCACCTGTGTTGCTGAGTTCGCCATGCTGACCAAACAGGAAATGAAATTCAAAAGTTCCCGGGGCTTTTCCTGTGTACCTGGCTAGCGCATCGGAGTTCAAAATGTTGTCCAGAGTGGTCACAATGTAGCACTCTGGGATAGCTCCTGGAGGCCAATACCGTTGATTTGCATCCGCACTACCCCAAATTCGACCCAGCAAGGTCGATTTTAGCGCTACTTCCTTCATTGGGGAGGAGTACAGAAGGCGATTTTAAGAGCCCTTTAGGTCGACGGAACAGGGTTGGTTGTGTGGTCGCAGTCATTTATAAATCGACCTAACACGGCTAAATTCAACCTAACCCCGTAGTGCAGAACAGGCCTATGTTTAAATAAATTACACTGGTGTAAAACTGGAGTGACGCAGTGGTGAATCAGGGCCACAGTTTGATTTCAAGACTGTAGTACAACAGTTGTTATCTTTACTGTTTTGAACTAATTCCCATATTAATATAAAGGATTACTAGTAAATGGAAGAAGTTACTTACCAATGTCTTGTCTACTTCATTGATCAATCTATCATGGAAAACTCTCAGGCACTCATTTCTCCAGACTCGCAACATCTGTGTGACTGTTTGGAACCTATATCAAAGTTAAAGAATCAGACTTTACCAAATCAGTGGACACAACAAATAAGGTGGTTAATAGCGCTGTTATCAAATCAGGATTTGTTTCCTTTTTCACTGGAAAGAGTAACTTTATCTGCAGAGATCATATTTTACAGTTCTTGTCATCAGGAACAATATTACAATTCAGGATTTTCTAAACTCCTTTCCTCCCCTAAGTGATGTATCTACAATGAAAGGCAAAACAGAGACAACTGCATCTATGCATAGGTTCCTTTTTTACCTACCTGGATAAAAAAAGAAATCTACATAGCTATTCACATAGCCCAATCACTGATTAATTTTATCTTCAATTTAATTTGATTAAAACCTCAGTAATCAAACACTTTTACCCTTCATTCTCAGCAATGCTGTTCAGGCAAAAGTACTGGTTAATTTGGCTATAAAAAGTTCCCATTTAGGTCCCCAATTCAGCAAAACATTTAATCATATGCTTCAATTTGTCCAAGTCAACAAAGCACTTAAGCACATGCATGTGCTTAAACCCCACTGACTGAAGTACAGGCCTAAAGTTTTGTGCTTAAGTACTTTGCTGAACTGTGTTGGACGGCTGAATCGGGGCCTTAATAATTAAAGAAAAGGCCACAACACTTAATGGGACAGAAGAAAAACAAGTAATGATATTAAAAGATGCTTTACAGATATTTGTTACTGACTTCATTAGCACTGCCATGCACTATGCAACCTGGAGGTCAGGTGAATAACAAGATAAACCATTAATTTACTCAAAACAATAGGAAGCAACTTGACTGAAATAAGAAAAAGGCATTGCAATCAAAATTAAGATCAAAGCTGTGGCATAGCAGAAGCCGGGTAGCTGAAAGTAAGTATAGACACAGCATCCCTAACCTATGCCATTACAGATAGGCAAAGGCATATTGACATGGGTTGACTTAAATGTCAGTCTTAAACAGGTGATAACTGAACAGCTGAGAATTATGCTAGAGCGAGGAACTCTCACCTGGGGTAAAGCTGGCAGAACAGACGCCTGCACCAAGTGCCCCCCTGATCCTGGCATGGAGTGTGTGTCAGGAAAAGGAGGTGGTATATCAGAGCACAGTGATCCTCAGCTGGTATATGGTTCTTTAGGGACTATATGCTGCTGGAAGTAAATCAGAGAAGCTCTAGACTTCTCTAACTCACACCACAGCTTAGAATGGTCCAGACACCCCCTTACTATCAAGAAGCTGTATCTGACTCCCTGATGCCCAATTCTCCTGAGCAAAGCACAGCTCAGCTGCAGGAGAAAAGCTACCCCTTATTATCTCCTATTTATGTGACTGCTACATATGGGTTTCAGAGTAGCAGCCATGTTAGTCTGTATTTGTGAAAAGAAAAGGATTACTTGTGGCACCTTAGAGACTAAATTTGTTAGTCTCTAAGGTACCACAAGTACTCCTTTTCTTTTTACATATGGGTGTTTTCCAGATAGCAAAACTGCCTCGCACTGGGCCAGATCATAAATGAGTGTAGTTCCACTGAAGTCAATATTTCTAAATATTTTTTCACTTACCGCTCTGGGGTTGTAAGAACAAGTCCATTGTAGACCCTGGAGAGATCACGCAGATTAAAAATATAATGGAATTTGGAAGGAGTTGGTGGTAGATCCCGGACAATTGCTTTATAAAGTTCCAAAGTACAGAACGTCATCTTGTCAGTGATCGCTGCTATAGAGTCATTAAAAATCTGCAAACATGAGAAAGGCAAGAGTTCTTCACGAGACTGATTGGGGAGAAATGCATTTCATCAAACATACTTCACTTTCCTACTCTTCTACCCCTACTTGACAGATTTAAAATAAGTCAGTGCAAGTCATGTTCTTCAGAAATTCAGTGTATAATGTAACGTGTGCATCTGACATTTAGTCTGGCTATTTTATTATTTAGATTGTAAACTCTTTGGTGCAGGGGACATCTTTTTGTTCTGTGTTTGTACAGCACCTACCACAATGGGGTTCTGCTCCCATGACTGGTGCTCCTAGGCACTACTGCAATATGGATAATAAATAATATTCTCATATATAAAATTGCAATTTCATGTGCTCAGTGATGCAGTTTAATGCATTATATTTAATTTTCTGTGTTTCTTTTCAAGTCAATATTTTGTAGATCTTTGTGCATTTACAGTAACTGGCTATAGGCAGCTATGAAAAACATCAATTTACGAAGTGTCTTCTGGCTTAAAAGTCTATTGCTCAATATGTATCAATTCAGCACAAGATGACCACTCTACTAATTTTTTATTAGAAATATTCTTTGAACAGCTACAAAAAACACTTACTTTATGGTGGGTTTTCTTTTCTGATCTTAATAATACTTTAGTATTTATACTATCTGAAGACCAATAAACACATTAAAAAATCCCATTACAAGGAGAAAGGAAAGAGGAGGGAAAGAAGAAGAGAAAAGCATGTAAGGTTCTAAAATGAATCAGAATGATTAATGTGGGGAAGTGAAAATGATTTGCAAAACTGTTTGTCAGCAGCAATGTGGGGCCTGATCCAAAAGTCTACATTGAAGTCAACGGAAAGACTCTCATGATTTCAGTGCGTCTGTAGAAAAGGACCATAATGGGTAACAAAATCTCTTAGTAGAGTGATTGCAATACTGCCAATCTGAAGTGTGGCGTTATTGTTTGCTACTACTTCACAACACTTTGCCTTCCCAGGCAAGTTGTTCCCTATTTGCAGCCAAATTCTTCCCTTGGATAAATGTATGAGGCTCTCCCAACTTGAATGAAGACCCAGGAAAGTATCTGAATGCCCACTAATAACAGTCACCAAGCTGTAAGGGAAAGACTGGCCACAAACGGGAAGAGGGGAAATCATTAAAAGAAACACTTTCAGGTTCTGTAGTTTCATGGAAGATAAAACTAATTAAAAATAACAACCCTATTAAGCCTTTTAAATAAATTAAAATTACCTCAGTGTGACCTTTCAAGATGGAGGCATAAATCAAATGCAAAGATTCCTCAGAAGGAAAAGGTACATTGAAAACACTGAAGAGTGAAATGAATCGAGGGTCAACTTCATTACGACCTCCTCCAGCTTTGCCCATGGCAGCAATAAAGCCAAGGTCTCGAAGACTCTTACAATTCATCTCCTTACCACGGTCATATAAGGAACCTTTTTCCAAGAGCAACTTCAACAAGGCAATTGGTTGCTGTGTGCCATATTCATCAACCTTTGTAAAATGAAAGAGCCAACATATTTCAATCACAGCATGTCTGAGTCACCTGTAACTACTTTGAGCAAGAAATCATTAGCTCCATATTCAATAGACTATTAGCATGTCTAAGTAACATTTTGTAGGGCTTTGGGCACTGATTGTCCTCACTCATTCTGATTGTCTCAGGTGGGGAAAGCACCTCATGTTGCTGATGAGAGACACACAGGTACACCCCTACCCAGCTCTTGGAGAGATATGGATGGATTCTAAGGAAGTCACGTCTCACGGCGCCAATATCAACCAGAGGGAGGGTCAGTGTATCACAGGAATTTTAAGGGCAAGAAGAAAGGAGGATCCTGATGGTGGATCCTGATGGCAAAAGAGGCCACTCAAGACAATCTGCCACCATTGGCAACACTTCAGTGTGATGCTCTCCTTCTTATAGGCCTAGGGCAGCAAATTTGGCCCAGCCATCCCTCTGTCATGATGAAGGAGTTGCTGGGCCAAATTTGGGTGAGTGGCATTGCAACCTCGCACACTGAGTCACAATGCCTCTCAAATTTGGCCCGGCCACCCCTCTGTCATGGGGGGCTCTAGGCAGCTGCCTAGTTTGACTATAGATAGAGCGACCCCGGGATGGCAGCCTATCCACCAAAAAAGATACATTTTTAAAGTTTAAGAGTGATATTGTAATAGCACTGAAATATGCCAGGGTGCTCAGAGGTCCAAACCTTAGAAATTGGAAGGTACAAAGCTGAAGTCCAAGCATGTATAATTAACCCAGTTGGACCTGTGCATTAATGGACCACAAGAATGCAGCCTATCATCTTCTTATGTTATATTGCGAACAGGATTGTAGCTTACCCTTGGCATGTTCATATCATCCATGAAAACCAGGAGCCGCTTTCCCATAGGGGGTCCATAAGTATCCTTAGTACGTTTCTCTACATTTGCTTCTAAGTTTCTCTGAATGTCCATTGATGTTGTGCGAGAAGAAAAGTTAATTATTAGCAGCACCTACACAGGAAGAAAAAACTTGATCAAAACGGTTTTTAAAAATATTTTAAATGGCACTTTTTAGACAATGTTTTTCACATTTGACAATATGAACAAAATAGCACACCAGCTGTGAATTAAACACCATTCTGGTCTGGCTATTCATGTAGAATATAGCCAGTATCACTCTGGGGGTTCAATAAGACACCAAGATGGTCATTTGATAAATACATTTTTATCTTATAAAAAACTGAATCCCTATTTACGAATAACTACATTAATCCAAAAATATTTTAGATACTTAGGACCTTGCAATCAGAACCCTGCATCCAAGTGCAGCCTCATCAAAGTCAAGGGAGCTGTGCACAGACTCAGGGCTCTACCAGTGCAAATCCAGTTGTTGAATTGGGGTTTTAAACTGGAGGTATTATTTCACCCACCACGGAAATGCAGCCACCTCTGGGGTGAAATGCAACTATTTAACAACATACAACATGAGAAAGAGGAAAACACAGGTTTTATAAACAGAACAGAACCCACGAGTACATACATTAGTGTCTTGGTTTAGGTTTTTTAGAAATGTTTGTGTAGTTGCAGTCTTAGAAGTACCAGATTCACCAACAAGAACAACAGGGTGTTTGATTTTTACCATCTGTTCTAACAACCATGTAGTGCGTGTTGTATCCACAGTAGGAACTATTAAAAAAAAGAGTAAAAGATCAATTTAAAATGCAGCAGAGCTGGAGGTTTTGCATATGTAAGCACTGCTGGTGCAAACCCATACTGTGTTAATATACAGTTGTATAAAAAGAGTAATCTGAAACAGCAGATAAGTAACCATATTTAAGAACAATCTTAATTGCACAACCCTCTCTTTTCAATATTTATTGTGGAAACTTTATTTATGTGTGTTGAAATAGATTACATTCACCCCATGCACAGATCCAGCAAAAGCTTGTGCACCATTTAAGCCCCACTTAACCGCTATTTTGAGGATTTAACTGGGATTTATGAAGGCCTTTTACTGGAGCTCTGCAGAGGTGAATTATGCACTGTGTGACTAGATTGAAGCAATTAGGGATAACTTTAGTGGCCATATAATTTATTTGTGTTTTCAGTGAAGTTGACATGTACTTGCTGAATTGTTACTATAAAATTATATGCATTACTTTGTCATAACTGTACAACTCACTTGTCACTATTTTATTATGCTCACATAACAACTTATATTGTCAGGTTTCAGAGTAGCAGCCGTGTTAGTCTGATTTGAAGGTATACATTGTCCCCAAATGTGAAATAGTTATGGGTGAGGACAAAGTCACAAAGTTCAGCCACCAGGTTTGCCGTGACATTATCGGGGATAGTGTTCCTGATGACTTGTAGGCCATCTTCGTGTGGACTGTTGGTGTAGAGGGCTTCTACATCCATAGTGGCCAGGATGATGTTTTCAGGAAGATCACCGATGGATTGTAGTTTCCTCAGGAAGTCAGTGGTGTCTCGAAGATAGCTGGGAGTGCTGGTAGCGTAGGGCCTGAGGAGGGAGTCTACATAGCCAGACAATCCTGCTGTCAGGGTGCCAATGCCTGAGATGATGGGGTGCCCAGGATTTCCAGGTTTATGGATCTTGGGTAGCAGATAGAATACCCCAGGTCGGGGTTCCAGGGGTGTGTCTGTGCAGATTTGTTCTTGTGCTTTTTCAGGGAGTTTCTTGAGCAAATGCTGTAGTTTCTTTTGGTAACCCTCAGTGGGATCAGAGGGTAATGGCTTGTAGAAAGTGGTGTTGGAGAGCTGCCGAGCAGCCTCTTGTTCATATTCTGACCTATTCATGATGACAACAGCACCTCCTTTGTCAGCCTTTTTGATTATGATGTCAGAGTTGTTTCTGAGGCTGTGGATGGCATTGTGTTCTGCACGGCTGAAGTTATGGGGCAAGTGATGCTGCTTTTCCACAATTTCAGCCCATGCACGTCGGCGGAAGCATATATTGTATTATGGGATTTCATGACATGTTAATTTTTACTCTGACTAGGCAATTAAGCCAGGATCTGTGATTTTCCTGGCTTGTCTACCCTGGGAGACTGTGGGTTGGTCTTTTTCACTGGTTTAGCAACTCCCTACTTTTTACCTTAGTAGTTATGTAAAACATGGTTCCTAACAATCCTTAAAAGATGAACTGTGAACTAACTCATTTTTTATCCAACTCCAACTGCTTCTTTATTATATATAAAGATGGCCTGACTGTTCTTTTTTTCCTTGTCCTTTACATTAAGATGTATCATGAATATCAGTTTTCCACATTCCCCTGAAAGGTTTTGACAAGATCCTTGAAGAACTTGAAGGGTGACATCCCACAAGGCTGGACCTGAACAGTTGATCTCTGCCACTGAGAGGGAAGGAGTGTTGAGTCTAAGGCTATGTCTACACTTAAAATTCTACAGCCCCACAGCTGCAGCTGCACCAATGCAGCACTTAAATGTAAAAAAAGTTACTACAGCAATGGGAGGGGTTCTCCCGTCGCAGTAGTTAACCCACCTACCCAAGAGGCAGTAGTTAGTTGGACTGAAGAATTCTTCCATTGACCTAGTGCTGTCTACTCGGGGACGTAGGTTGGCTTAACTATGTCGCTCAGCAGGGTGTGGATTATTCACAATCCTGAGCGACATGCAAATGTGTAGACTAGCCCAGCTGTCTAAGGTAACAGTCTATTATGATGGCACCATTCAAACCCTCCTAAGACCTTGCTGGAGTCCTCCAGCATGAAGAAGGCTATCAAAGCCCAATATTTCTAATTGGAAAAAAGGGCAAAAAAAGAAAAACCCCTTGCAGTAAACTTTAAGGCTATTGCTGTATATCACAAAGGAGCAGTAAAGAGCAAAAATTTTTTTTTTTGCCTTGTCATTCATCTTCAGTTCCTGAATGAAACATCCCAGAATGGAATCCTGCACTGCACAGGTTATTTATTACTAGAGGGCTATAGATAGCACATTTTAGATTAAAGGATACTAACACTTACCTAGAATGTCAATAAATTTCACATCAAGCTTATGAAAGTATTGAGGAACTAGTTTGCTCCAAGGTATCCACTTTTTTTGACGCCCATCAAAATGAAAGTCATACAAAGTTGGAAGCTGACCTGCAATCCACAATGTGGTTCTCGTTTAACAACTAAAGATCATCTGGGACATTGAAATATTTCAGGAGAAACATCATTTGACTAAGATAAATGTGCAGGGTGAGATTTTGTAATAAGAGGTGCAGCACAGAACTCGCAGCCTGGGGGAGTATCCTATGGTATCTTTAAGTCACTTTGGTGCCCTCTCAATCTTGGGTTACTCCAGGGGCTAGAGAGGCCCTGACAGCCTGTCTAAGTCATCTGAGAGACAAGGTGGGTGAGGTTATATCTTTTATTGGACCAACTTCCGTTGGTGAGAGAGACAAGCTCTCAAGCTTATACAGAGCTCTGCTTCAGGTCACCTCTCTGTAAGCTTGAAAACTTGTTTCTCTCTCCAACAGAATTTAGTCCAACAAAAGGTATTACCTCACCCACCTTGTCTCTAATATCCTGGGACCGATATGGCTACAACAACGCTGCATGTCTACATTATGGCAGTCTCCCCAGACTTCCCAAGGCCATAGTGAGCGCTGCCTAGAGTCTATGCAGCGCTGAGTGCTGAGGCCTCCCCGACATGCCATTCCCACCCCAGCCCCCAGACCACCGCTATCCCAGGACTTGCAAGGGGGACCCTCAGGAGCAGTCTTGTGGCTGTCTTCCACAGTGTTTCCTGCCTGGGCAATCCTCCCCTGGGTGGAACTCTTCTCAGAGAGTGGGTCAGTACTTGAGAGTCATTCAAAGTCAATAGTAGCAGATGGCTCTCAGTGACAGTCCTTCAAAGAGGTGTCAAAAACACCTTTGTAGCACAAGACAAATGTCTGGAGTGCAGAACAACACGCTGCCCTCAGGCAAGTTTAGACATGATGTTCAACACATCTTGTATTTAACTGTGAGACTCTGAGTACATTTCCCAGACCTGAAGCAGAGCTCTGTGTAGCTTAAAAGCTTGTCTCTCCCACCAACAGAAGTTGGTCCAATAAAAGATATTACCTCAGCCACCTTGTCTCTCTAATATCCTGCATACAACATACAATACAAACTGTTTGATACAGGCATATCCCACTCTGTCACAGCTGTTTTTTTTTAAAACAAGGGAAATGTCCCAGATTAAATTATAAATGACAAAATCCTACCTGGCAGTTCCCCTGGTTTAGCCATGACATTATCATCTTGAACCATTGACATTGAGGAAATACGTTTAATACTTTCATCAAATTTAATTCTTCCAGTATCAAGGAGGGTAGCACCTAAAGAGGAATACAAAGCTTCCAGGAAGTAGCATTCCAGAACATCAGGATCATCGGGTTCCAGCACTACTACGGCTTCCAGCATCATAGTCAACTGCATCACCTGTGATAAAAAATTGAGAAACAACAGCTTCAGATGAAGTTCAGAATTATGATGACTTTTAATATGCCTTCTTTTCTTTTCATGCCTTTGGGGCAAGGCAATATATCCAAATGTGTTGTGATGATTTGTGTGCATATAGGTGTGTTTCTTCTAATATAGGTATTCATTAAAGTAAAATAATAGTGTTAGCAACTGACTGTCTTTATTTTAGTGGAAATAGAGGCGTATTTTGTCTAGAGGTCATACTGAGGAACACTTTGGTTTCACCGCTATCATTGGCTTGCTGTGTAAACTTAGAGAAGTTATGTAGCCCCTCTGTGCCTCAGTTTCCCCTTCTGTAGAAGCGTCTTAATCAATACTCTTTATATCTTACCATATTTAAATCTGTTTGGGGAACAATGGTTTTCAGCTTCTCTCCTTGCTTGCCATCCACAATTCCTTCTACAATCATATCAATAAGGTATGGTACGTATTTTTCAAAGAGACGATTTAATTCAACTTGTTCTTGCTGAGAAAAAAGAGATAGGACATAGCCACATAGAAACATTAAAAGCCAGTTTGCTACCTGTCTAACCAACTGTAAGTAGTCTTAGGACTTGTCTAAGCAGCCCCATAATTTGGACTATGAGGGTATGAAATTCCACACACACTAGCATCCTGCGGTCTAACTGCCCTGTGTGGATGCTGCGGGTGTGAATGAGAAGGTATCTAGGTCTGTTTGAAAGATGACTTTGTTAACATGAACTAGGTACCTTCTAGTCTGTGCCAGCAGCATCCACATGGGGCAGAGCACAACAATTTGGGACACTGCAATTTCCACCCCTATAGTCCACATTGTGACACAGTTTAGACATAGCCATAGAGATGTTCCCTGTACCAGAGGAGGTCTGGGTATGGTTCCCTCAAGAGGTGCAACATCATTCTATGGGCCAGATTCTCAGCAGGAATAGATCTGAATCAGCCAGCTGAAGGCAGTAGAGCTATGCCAACTAAAACCCACTATGCATCTGGTCCTTTGAATCCAAATCAACTGAGAACACTGAGCCAGCCCAAGGGTTAACTCTTGTAGAACTGAGCTGAATTCACAGAATTCTTGCTTCTCCAGTTTCCAGAGAGATCAGGACATGTTGCAGGAAGAACTTAATCAAGTGAGGAACTTCCAGGTATAGGAGGCCATTCTCTAGATCTCTGCTATAAAACTTGGAGTCTGGTGTCTTTCTGCTCACACTACAACTCTTATCAGCTGTATGAATGGATGACACATATTTGTTTGTACATAATACAGGGATACTTGTTATAAATACACTTTAAATAGATTATTCTTTTTTCTGTACAGGTAACCTTATTTTTAACATAGTAACAGACATGGTGGTATACACTGAACAGATACATCATGATGCCTACTATTTTGTTTTAAAGTACCCTAATGAATTATTGGTATACTGGAAGATTATTACCTTTTATTTGGCATTTTATGAAAAATCAGCGGTGGTGAACATGGTTTCTTGGATTTATTACAGGATTATATTTATTTATTGCTGATAAAATTGGTTGAAGCCAGGGCATGGGAGTTACTCTAGAGCAGTGGTTCCTGAACTTTATTGGCTCACATATCACCTGTGAAGTGAATGGCTGGAACATCAAGATCCCATACCAGCAGTGGAACTCTTTTACTAAAGTATATTATTCTATGTTAGTTCATTTTCATTTCCTTTTATCTTGGGATTTGTCTACACTTAAAAAGCTGCAGCTGCATCACTGTAGTGCTTCAGTGAAGACATTCCGTACACCAACAGGAGGGGTTCTTCCATTGGGGTAGATAATCCACCTCTCTAAGAGGTGGTAGCTAGGTTAATGGGAATATTCTATCGACTAGTGCTGCTCTACACCGGGGTTAGGTCAGTATTGCAGAGCTGTGGATTTTTCACCAGCCTGAGAGGCGTAGTTATACCACAGTAAATTCCTAGTATAATCTAGGCCTTGGTATAACAAAAAGCCTCTTCAAAGCAACATGCAGCATATTACATAAGCAGGGGTCATGGATTCACTACTTTATAATATGAATCGGGTCATTCTTATGACAGTTTTTGGCTTTTATTCTGGAAATCAAGCACCTCCTGCTGATCTGTTTTTATATTATTTGTTTCCACACCAAAGAATTAAAGGTTAACATGCTCATTTTCTTACAGCTCTAATCAAACTTGGTAATAGTGATCTATCTATATGACAAATGAATTCTAAAGAAACTCAGCCAATGAAGGTGCCACAATTCTATATTTAATTCAGATAGTTTCTGAAATCATTATCTTATCAAAACCAGCAATTTTCTACCTTGTTTCCTCTCTGGTTAAGCCATTTCTCCCAGTAGGGCTTATATTTCAAGTTTTTAGGATCTACAAAGACCATCCCACAACGGGATACGGTAGCAGGAGATGCATATTGTAAGTCTCCAACCTAGAAAACAAAGTTGCAATGATGGCCATAAATAACTTGAAACCATGAAGAGCACTTGTGGCTCCTGCTTTTCAGAATCTGCAGAGGCAGATGTAGTTAACCCTTTATTTGTTGTTAAATGATGTGGTCATTACTCACCTCAAATAACAGAGCACAGTGAGTCTGCAGCCTGATGCGCTCCCCGTTGGCCAAGGTTAACAACTTGTTATCATCCATTACAGAATTCATATTTTCCACCCAGAGAGCATCCACATCTCCATCAAATAAAATGTACCTGTAGACATGTCAGACAAAGGGACCTTGAATAAACAAAAAGAAAAGGAGTACTTGTGGCACCTTAGAGACTATCTTTTTGCGGATACAGACTAACACGGCTGCTACTCTGAAACCTGTAGAATAAACAGTGATTCATCTTCAATACTCCCCTCATGTTTTGAAATTAACAGGGCACAGTCTATAGATTTATTTCCTTTTTTAAGTACTATCATCATCATCAAAGATGTTAGCTCAATTTTAGGATAAGCATATGAATTAACCCTAATGGAAGAGATTTAAAGGCTCTCTTGCCCTTTCCATCTACCTGCCTAGTTCCCATTCACCTTACTAGGAATGCTGAGCTCACATTAACAGACTGCTACACATCTACAGGCTCAATTCATACAAATTTGCTTTTGAGATTGCTTGCCTGCTGAGGCTCAAGCATTCTCCTGCCGAAGTACGAGAGGAAGATGTTCTCCTTGGGCCTGACCCAAAGTCCACTGACTTTACAGTATATCCACCTTGGAAAAAGCTGCCTAGTGGTGGGGAAAAAAATCACCAAATGTGTGGCACCACATGTGAGGGGGAGAGGACTGAGTCGCCACTTGGAAGTTATGGTATACAATAGGGCAGAGGTAGAGAGCTCATAGGCAGATCTCCCCAACCTGCCTCAAACAGCTCCACAATTCCTCTCCCACCTTTATGGCCTCATAAGAGTCACTGAACTCCTCAGCTTTAGTTTCCCCATCTGTAAAACTGAAATATCATTACATATCTCATTCAAAGGGGTGTGTATTAGATGCTGTTTTCAAGTGCTTTCAACCAGAAAACTCTATTTAAGAACTAAGCAATACTGTTAGTTCCCTTCTTCACATGTACAGTGCACAAGGCCCACAAATGTGCAATGCACAGGGCTGCAATTGCAGAACTAATAATATGTTAAATTTGCGTCTGATGAAAGGCCATGACTATTGCCCAGTTTAAGGTAATTCAATGGAAAGGGAAAAGATAGTATCTTATGTAGCTTAAAATCACTCTAGTAATTCAAAATAAACTTAAGAGAATGATTCCTTACCTATCAGAACCTGTGGTTCTTCAAGATGATTTGTCCACATGGATCCGCTCATATTGCACCTGCATCTAATGCATGCAAGATCTCATATGTATGAGGCACATGTGCACCAAGACTGGGATCCACATGGACAAAGACTCAAAGAAGAACTGTCAAATACAGGTAACATTTTTAGCAGAAGCTATTGTCCCTACAGAATCAGATTGGGACACCAAACTCTTAGGACAATATCTTTGTTTGGTTCCTATCCTCTGGGTATGTTCCCTTCATTTTTCCTTAGGACTGTTAATCTAATTTGTATTAAACATAAAATAAAGTGACTGTAAAATTCAGAATACCTAAAAGTTACTAATATATTTTCTAATTCTTAGGTGGTTACCTTCGCTCTTTCTTATCAGTAGGTTTGTTGATTTCCCTGAAGATGTTTGATAGAACTCCATCTGTCCAATCTCGCGTGGTAGGGTCAAGAATACCATACAGCTCAATCACACTCATGGCTTTAGGGTTCAGCATATAAACCTTTGTCACTAATCCTAGCCTAAGCAGAGAGATAACAGAAAGAACAATATTACCAAACACACCACAGCCCAAGCTGAACTTCACACTAAGCAAACACTACAGTAGGATAAAGTTTTAGGGAAGATCCAAGCATGACCACATAGGACTGCTGCAGTACATTTGTCCTGTAGACTATGCCCTTTTTCAAATTCTGATTCCCTTACATCTACTTCTGTGCTCACCTGGTTTGGGCCTGGCACAAAGTATTAATGACAACAGACTTGCCACCTCCAGTAGGTCCAACCACCATAGTAGTATGACGAGTTAACATTGTCTCATACATTTGAACTACTTTATCCACCTGAAAAATAACATGAACTTAGATAATTGTTTCAGAGTAGCATCCGTGTTAGTCTGTATCCGCAAAAAGAAAAGGAGAACTTGTGGCACCTTAGAGACTAACAAATTTATTCCAGCATAAGCTTTTGTGAGCTAAAGCTCACTTCATCGGATGCATGTGATGCATCCGAGGAAGTGAGCTGTAGCTCACGAAAGCTTATGCTGAAATAAATTTGTTAGTCTCTAAGGTGCCACAAGTACTCCTTTTTTTAGATAACTGTGTATACAAAACTCATATGGGCCAGATTTTCAGTTGGCGTATATCAGTGTTGCTCCACTGACTTCAGTGATGCCACTCCAATATACACCACATCAGGATTTTACCCACTGTTTACAACAATAATGTTAAACAATTCAGCATTTTTTCTACCTGGATTGGTAAAACGACATAACCACCTTCTTCCAGCACGTGTTCTACAGCATCGTTAAAGTTAGGGTAGCGGACTCGAGGACAATCCAGGCCAGGAAACAGGTCAGAGATCAGGCCAAGGAAAAGCGGTACATCTTCAAACACAAACTTAGGAAGATTCATATCTCGGAGAGCTCTCATCAAAACCACATCCTAGACAAAACACAAAAGAATAGAGAATCCCCAAATATTCAACCAATTTTCAAAAGTGTAAATAGCCTAGAAAATATTTGTATAATACCACTATACAATTATTTTAACACAGTGTTAGCAATTTTTACTACATGCACTCCTGATACCTTTAGATAATTATCTTGGCACAAATTACTATTGGAAATAAAAGCCATTTCATCATGGTGAAGCTGATCAGTTTCAACTGGGATTTTAAATTGCAATTTTTCATTATATGACCCAAATTTCCAAACACTGGTGCTGGAATGTCCCAAATTACTGGTTGTTTCTTGAATTAATTCACACAGGCTCACTGTTAACGTACTTATTTCCTTTAGAAAACTCTGCAAAACCCACATTTGGGTATACAAATGTACTGGAAGGTATGGTACAATTAGCAGCTTTGCATGTGCAAATATGGGTTTTGATTATACAACTGGCATATAAGCATTTTTGGTGAGCATAATTTAGGTGTTACATTGGAAAATTTTACTCTCTATATTCATCTAACCTTTGCATCCTAGATATAAATATTAAGGCCCAGATCCTCAAAAATACACAGGTGCCTAATGGCAGTTAGGTGCCTAAATACCTTTAAGGACCTTGCCCTAAGACCTTCAAACATATCTACGAAGTATATACAAACTAAGGGTTAAAACAGCCATACACACTTCCTTTTATCTGCATTTTGTTGATAACGTGGCTACCCATATTTACATACCCTTTCTGTAAGCACTGCATGTAAGGAGGTGGTACCTGAACGTTGTGCAAGGAATGATGCTGCTCAGTAAGTAAATCATTAAGTGGGAAGACAAATGCCACAGACAGGAAAGCATCCCTATTTCTGTAGCAGATGTACAAACGGCATTCTCGATACAACCAAAGATACCATGAATGAACTGCTACATACAGTGGGTCAGATCCTCAGACAGTGATAATTTCAATGAACCTATGAGAATTTACACCAGTCATACTGGGGCAGTTCCTCAGCTGAACACAGTAAGTCTACCTCATTAATATCAGGTGATCCTCTCTTCAGTTCTCCAGCCATCACTAGTACTGACTTGAGAGCACGCAGTCCAAAGTCATAATGATGCTGTTTAGAAAGTTGCTCTCTTGCCAACTTGTATAACACTGTCATCTTTTTGGCAAGGGCCTATTAGAGAGTGAAAACAGAGAATCATAAGAAAGAAGTCCCAATCCACACACCACTCATGCACATGTTTTTATTTTACTTTACTTTGAAATAAACTTTCCCTACCTTTGCCAAAAGAAAACCTTCAGAAAAGAGCATGATTTCACAGATTTGCTGGAGATCTGGTACAATCACAACCACAGGCCTGAATAAAGCTTTTACAGATTCAGGGAGCTCAGTACGGCCAGCATACCCAGGATTCATGGTGATAAAAATGCCCATTCGTGCATCGAGGGAAATTTCCTGCCCTTCAAACTAAAACATGAACAAATGTCAGACTATACTGACTCTGACATAAAAAGATAAAATGGCAAAAATTCTTTGCACTTCTCTACTATACCTGTTACCTGAGGATCTCAAAACTTTACAATAAATAATAAATTAAGCCTCATAACTGCCACATCAGGTAGGTAGGTAGGTAGGTGTTATTATCCCCGTTTTACAGATGGGGAAACTGAGACAGGGAGCGGTTAAAGGGAAGGGCTCATCATCTCTGAAAATCAGGCCACTTATTTAAGTGCTTAAATATGCACTTAAATACCTAACTCTTAATACCCATGTGTAATATATTTGCACAGGTAAACTGCATCTTACGATAGGCTCCCCGAATCCCATGCCTTAAATACAAGACTAGCCTTCTTTCTCAAGAGGTTTTGGGTGGGTAGGTGTGGGTGTTTACCTGAAATGTTTTCAACTGATTCATTAGAGCATTTCGGATTGTCTGGATCTGAGAAGAGATGACTGAAAGCACAGAAGCATCTATACGATTAAATTCATCAAAGCATCCCCATGCCCCACACTGGGCAAGACCGGAGAAAATTTTACCAACTGCCTGAAAACAAAACAAAAACAGCCCAAAAAAACATTCAGCACATTTTGGCATATAGTACACCTGTAAAGGACTTAACAAAGCCTATGGTTACTTGTCTGCCTTCCCACTCCACAATCTATTGCTAGGCTTATTCACTCTATGCTGGTGGCCCACAATGAGCTTAGAATCTTATCATCTTGCCACTGATTCTCACTGTTACAAGGCAAAGCCAGAATCCTGAGCTCCAGCCATCTCAGGAACTTAAACAAGAAACAACATCTTTTTACTATATTTAATTTTCAACTGCATGGGATTTGTTTGTAATTAGAATAGGTCTTCTGCAAAAGCTAAGGACAAGTCATTTAGCCTGGTCTTTGTGCATAATGGTGCTAATATCATGTTACCAGAGAACACAGCCTTCCAACTCTTACTTTGAAATCCATGCCTTCGCCGCAGTTTGTTACAACACACAGCAAGCCCAGGGCTTTGGCCAGATCCTTGGTTGTCTCAGTTTTCCCTGTACCTGCTGGCCCTGCAGGTGCTCCTCCCAAAAACATGGATAGAGCCTTTTGGAAATAAACCACAAAAGCAAGGCTGAATGGAGCAGGGTAACACACTGCAATTCAGCTCAAAGGCTTCCTACAGTACAATATAGTTTACCGATGTGGATATCATATAAACTGTTACACCTGAGCCTGGGTTTGGGTTGTTTAGCAAATATACTAATTAGAAGAGCAAGTCAGTCAGAGACTGCATCGCACTCATGAATTTCATGATTTATTTCTGCGTCATCCCCATTTGTGCTCTTCCTTCACCTCCCACAGCTGCCAGAGTGCCTCTCTCCTAGCATTTCCAGTTCTGGCTCCTGCCAGTCAGCTTTTACATTGCATGCACCTCAACAGCCTCTCCAGCAAAGATTGATCCATAAGCATGGAAAGTCAGCAGAGGATTAGGCAGACAGAAGATGGGCACCAGAAATCAGAACTGAAAATACTGGCTGATGTCGGAGTTTTTAGCAGCCAACAGCAGAGGAACTGGAGATCTCACAAAGTGGCTCCACCATCACTGTAATAATGCCTTAAAATGATCAGCTTTCAGCCACGATTTTAAGAAAACAACTAGCCTTGAAGCTGATCTAGCCTTTTACATAGTCTTTAAAAATTTCAAATCACATGGGATTTTAACTGAGTTTAAATATACTTTTATATAATGTGATCAGTTGCGGAAACAGAAAGGGGCAATAAAATAATCATGTTGTGAACCCCAAGAAATATATTTCAGCAGAATATCATATGACAAAATCCCTTTAATATATACCTGTGTGAGCGTTAGATAGATACGATCTGTAAGGGGAGTGATGACTAGTCTTCCATTCAAGCCCATATATTCATAACCATAGGAAAAGGTGCCAGTGCACTGACGCACATTCAGGTCATCCGGCTCTCGATCCCAGTAAAAACGCAGCTGGCTTTCCCATTCAAACTCTCGAGCTTCCATGATGCTATAAAGGAGAAAGCAAAAGATTGTGAGTACAGAATACAATCTCTCTGGAATTATCTCAGCGGGTCAGTGGATTACCTGTCTCTTACAAATGTATCAACAATATCTCTGGCATGGACATCAATGATGAGAACAGTATTGTATTTTTTTCTGTCATTTCTATTTAACGGCTTTGTGATTCGGGTAACCACGGCATCAATCTGCTCGTGCATTCTCTTAGCATAAAGTTTCATTGCCTGTTTTTCTCCTTTCTTTACTTGGTGAAAGACGTCTTCCATCTCCCAGGTCCACCAGACCTGATTAGCAGCCAGCACCATCATGCCTTGATACATCAACATCCAGTCAACTCTATGGAAAATATGGATGATATATTTGAAAAAACAGTTCTACCCTGAATGTTTGGAACAACTATGACACAAATCTGTCTTTCTAGAGACAAGAGAGCACTCTGTAAAGGTGTCTAATACTATTTTAAAAAAACTAGGAAATTCCCCCACAACAAAACTAACTTGTAGTTAAAGGTTACTTAGTGCAATTAATAACAAGACAAGAAATACCATTACACAAATCATCAACACTAAAAACTAGGGCTGTCAATTAATTGCAGTTAACTCATGCGATCAACTCAAAAAAATTAATCCCGATTAAAAAAATGAATTGTGATTAATCGCTGTTTTAATTGCATTGTTAAACAATAGAATACCAATTGAAATTTATTAAATATTTTCAGATGTTTTTCTACATTTTCAAATATATTGATTTCAATTACAACACAGAATACAAAGTGTACACTGCTCACTTTATATTATTATTTTTTATTTCAAATATTTGCACTGTAAAAATGATAAAACAAACAGTATTTTTCAATTCACCTCATACAAGTATTGTAGTGCAATCTCTTTATCATGAAAGTGCAATTTACAAATATAGACTTTTTTGTTACATAACTGCACTCAGAAACAAAATAATGCAAAACTTTAGTGCCTGTAAGTCCACTCAGTCCTACTTCTCATTCAGCCAATCACTAAGACAAACAAGTTTGTTTACATTTACAGGAGATAATGCTGCCAGCTTCTTCTTTACAATGTCACCTGAAAGTGAGAATAGGTATTCCCATTGGACTTTTGTAGCCGGCACTGCAATACATTTACGTGACAGATATGCTAAACATTCATATACCCTTTCATGCTTTGGCCACCGTTCCAGAGGACATGCTTCCATGCTGATGATGCTGATTAAAAAAATAATGCATTAATTAAATTTGTGACTGAACTTCTTGCGGGACAATTGTATGTCTCAGGCTCTATTTTACCCGCATTCTGCCGTATATTTTGTGTTATAGTAATCTCGGATGATGACTCAGCACATGTTGTTCATTTTAAGAACATTTTCGCTGCAGATTTTACAAAACACAAAGAAGATATCAGTGTGAGATTTCTAAAGATAGCTACAGCACTCGAACCAAGATTTAAGAATCTGAAGTGCCTTCCAAAATCTGAGCGAGATGAGGTGTGGAGCATGCTCTCAGAAGTCTTAAAAGAGCAACATGCCGATGCGGAAACTACAGAACCCAAACCACCAAAAGAGAAAATCAACCTTCTGCTGGTGGTATCTGACTCAGATGATGAAAATGAACATGTGTCGGACCGCACTGCTTTGAATTGTTATCGAGCAGAACCCGTCATCAGCATGGACGCAGGTCCTCTGGAATGGTGGTTGGAGCATGAATTTTTAGCGCATCTGGCATGTAAATATCTTGCAACACTGGCTATAACAGTGCCATGAGAACACCTGTTCTCACTTTCAGGTGACATTATGAACAAGAAGCGGGCAGCATTATCTCCTGCAAATGTAAACAAACTTGTTTGTCTGAGTGACTGGCTGAACAATAGGACTGAGTGAACTTGTAGGCTCTAAAGTTTTACATTGTTTTATTTTTGAATGCAGTTATTTTTGTACATAATTCTACATTTGTAAGTTCAACTTTCATGATAAAGAGATTGCACTACAGTACTTATCTTAGGTGAACTGAAAAATACTATTTCTTTTGTTTTTTACAGTGCAAATATTAACCAAAAATAAAGTGAGCACTGTACACTTTGTATTCTGTGTTATAATTGAAATCAATATATTTGAAAACACAGAAAACATCCAAAAATATTTAACTAAATCATATTTATTGTTTAACAGTGTGATTAATCACGATTAATTTTTTTAATCGGGCGATTAATCACAATTATTTTTTTTAATCGCTTGACAACCCAACTAAAAACTATTAAAAACTAAGGAAATCACAGGCTCTGGTTATGTACACAGTGCTGACAACAACCTTAACTCACAGTTATGCACACAGATGTTTAAACAAAAAAATGTTCATGGCCCAGCACCCAAGCAACCTTAGCTCTCTCCTTACAATAAGTCTAAATGAACCTTATCCATTCAGCACACAGCTTCACTCTGAACTGTCCATAACAATTTAACACTGTATTCCTATCTGCACAAAGGTTATATGACATGCAGCCTCAGACAAGCATAATATCAGAAATACTTTACAAATTCAAGAGTACATTAACATAATCTATTGTATCTATTGATTTATCATCTATATTATTGAAGAACATATTTATCTATGTATATCTATAGTGCCTATCACTGAAGTGCATAAGCACATCCAAATACTCATCCAGTCTTTTTCTCCTGAGCAAAATAATTCCACTTACAAGTGGACACGTGTCAAAGGACACAAAGCTAGTGGGTGAACGGACCCTAAACTCCTAAGCAAGTTCATAAAATTATTCTTTATACTGAAAAGCAACTGTTAGTGTCAGAACACTTGGGCTACAGAATAATCCCCAATACATAATCAAGCCTGTAAATTACATTTCCAGTTATTCATTTGGAACTTATAGAATTAGATTTTGTTCTTCAAATGTAACACTTTAAAAGCATTTTTAAAGATAAAGATAAAATTTTTACAGAGAAACAGAACTACAGGGACAGAGTTAAAGTTGTTTAGATGCTGGGCACTGAGATATTTTTCTGTTTAACTGTCTGTGTATGTGAACTGGGTGGCAATCAATTTTTAATGGACCCTTACCATACAGAGTAAGAGAAGGGAACTATATTTAAATAAAAAAGGAAGTCTCTACAACACTTTCTGTATGGTTTATATAGACTTCAAACTATTAATGGTTTATTATGCTCCAATTGTTATCTTTATCACTTTGATTACTTCACCTGCTTCTATCTTCACAGTATCGAAAAATGGCTTCTTTAGTAATGAGTCTGTTTGTTCTTCTCATTTCAACCAGAACAGCTGTCATCCAGTTCTCGACTCGGCCTTCTGCTGCAATGGCCCGCCGGAACTCCATCACTTCTCCTTCGGCTGAAATCATGGCTGTTGCAATTTTTTCACCACTATCACCCTCCTGAAATCTCAGGGATGCTATGTTATCATACATCTGAAACATGCCAGCAGAGGAACACTTTGTACTATCTGTACTAGGTTCCTAAGATCTGGTACCTCACTTAACCCCCATTAGAGTTCAGAATCAGGCTCTGACCAATCAAATATAGCAGACAAATTATTTTTAAATATTGACAGCCAGATTTTGCACTGATTTATATCCCATTAACCCAATTGCAGAGAGTGTAAATGAGCACAGAATTTGGCCCCATTAAGATTTTTGAGAAAATACAAATTTATCAAGTGTTATAGAGATGGTTATTCCATAGTAGTTCACTATGGGGTATGTTGAATCTTCCTCCGAAGCCACTGGTACCAGCCATTGGCACTGACAGGACACCATACTGCATGGATCACTAGTCTGGTCCAGTGTTTCCTGTGTTGCTATTACAGCAAGTTTAGTTTGAAAGAAACACTAGCAGGCTCTTAATAATATGTATAGTATAGAATCTTCCACCTGAAAATCATAGTGCGCATGGGACATTCTCATAAGCAGGGTGCTTTACCTTTATCATGTGTTCCTGAACACAGAGTGGGTCACTACTACCAAGGATGCTGAGCAACTCATCATCAGATATAAAGAAAAATCGGGGGAAAGCATTCCGCTTTGAATCCAGATAATCGTTCAAGCTTTTCTGACATTTCTCTAGACCATCACTTATCTGCTGGAGGTCTGTGAGTCGATTTGGGGCTTCACAGCATTTTTTTATCACTGGGTCTTTTACGGTGTCACCCATTATCTACAGACATAGAAAAGAATCTTTAGAAACTACTAAAGGTGACGCTGAGGAGCAAATTGAGTTAGATTTCTCTTGTGACAATACTGAAACAATATAGGATATTATTATATATAGTCATAATCTTTATTATTATTTACTATTTCTACAATACTGCGGAATGCATGATGCCTTAGACAGATAAGTCGTGAAGCGCTTGCAGCTGCAGAACCTTTATTACTGACCATGATGCAAGAAATGGAAAGGATCCAACCTGACAATCAGATCCCAGCTTAAATGTGTATGTCTGGCAATTAGGAAAAAATATTTTTACTTGTAAACTGATTTCTGTGCCAAGTAAGCTCACTGTCACGTTGACATTTTTACAATCAATTTGAATAGCTGGGAGTATCACTAGAGAGAAGTACTCGCTTAGTCATCACGAGAAGAAAAATGTTAGGGCACTGACATCTATAAATGGAGGATTGCAGTTCAATATGGAGCTAAAAGCAAAACATATCACGTAATTCTCTCAATCACAAGCTGTTACGAAACAGGTCAGTTACTTGCCCTTTTAAATATCCTGTCTATGTTGTCAAATTTTTTTGCTTCCTCTGGAAGCTGTGATCTTATATCCCCACCAATAAAGATGCTCTCCAGGTACATCCATTTCCTCTGAACCACCATCCAGACCTAGAAGAAGAGTCAAGTGTTACGATCAAAGAAACAAGTTCGATGGAAAATCTTGATCATGAAAAACAAAAGCTAGAGACAAATTAATCATTCAGTTTCTTCCCTACCTCAATAACTTCACCAATCAAGGACAGAGTTTTTTCCCAGTGGTGGACTGTTGATAGAAAAGGACCTACAAATCGACTGCCTGAGATACTCTGAAGATTGACAGCATTGTCATCAAGAATCTGAGTAATTTCATCGACCGATCCCAAAATAAAGCCTCGCTCTTGAATGCCTTTGAAATACCTCACTACAGTGAACTTCATGTTCTCCCAAGTTTCCACTATCTCCTTAACACCCTGCATGTGAAGATAAAAAGAAGCCTGTTTCAGTCCTGTAAAACTAGAGGACAGTCATTCTAACATCAAAATGAAAATCGCTCATTTAGGATGGCCTTTACACAGATTTTTCTAGCTCTAAAGGGCAGGTCTTCTCTGAACGAGGACAATGTATCCATCAGATCTCTTCTTAGTGTGCATTATGAGTTTTATCTGCTAATCTCAATGAGAGAAATAAGTTCTTTCTGCTTTTTATCACTATAGAGCCAACACAGCTCAGAGAGAGATGGATTTGGTTCCATCTAGTGCCTCATTAGCAGAGCTATCGTCTCAGTTACCTCCATTGCAGCTCCAGTGAAAATAATCCAGTTATACTAGTATCACTGAAGGACTAATCTGAGCTGCAGAACCTTTATTACTAGCAGTGATGCAGAAAACGGAAAGCATCCTGCTTGACTATCAGATCCCAGGTCAAATGTGCAGGGCTGGCAGTTAGGAAAGAAAATATTTTTAATTGTAAACTGATTTTTGTGTCAAGTAAGCTTTCTGATAGACAATAAACATGGAAAACTACCCTGACTCTTTTACAATCACTTTTCAAAGTAGACTCGCACTTTAAAACCCATCTAATCCAAACAAGGATCACACAAATGGCTAACATAACCTTTTTTGGCAACTAACGGTTAAACTATTTATTGCTATTCTAAATACCATTTGATAACTAAAACTGAAAGATCAAAAACAATGATGAAAATAAAAACCTCTGTTGTCATACATGTCTTTGAAACAAGCTAGGTATTATTTAAAAACTTTACCTTCTCAATGCTAAGCTCTTTAACAGCAGATCCCACTATCTCATTGATAACATCTGAGTACTTATGCAGCTCCATAGCAAACATATTCTCCAAGGTAAAAGTTGCTGTTGTCATTTCAAAACTAGTGCCAGTTCTCTCCATAAGATCATTCCAATGCCTGGAAGAGTTTCAGTAAATCAACACGTTATAAACAAGACCAGATATTATCAATAGGGATCAGCTTAAAGTGCAGGGAATAATACTATCAAATGAAGACAAATTGGAGGGAACATTCATTTCCTAGACATTCCATCTTCTCATCCCAGCCAAACACACGTTGGAGGTTAGCTCAGCAGCTCATTCTTTACTTCCCACCACTCGGTGGGGGTGTGGTTTTGGCAGTTCCATGTGATGCAGGTAAGAGAGATGAACTGGTAGCTTTGAGCTGTCAAGCTGTTGTAGCAGAGAAAGGGTGGTCTGAATGTTAGGAGAGCTGGTGAAAGGAAGGAGGAGCATTGACTTGATCAGGTCTCAGCTACCTCTGTTTGAGATCAAACATAAGGAGCAAAACATCAATCAGCAGCCAGCTTTGAACTAAGCACAACCAGTGGTTATCAGATTCCAGCAGTGTTTCTAGAATTCCAGACTAGAACTACTAGCATTAGACGCTAGACCAGTAGCTATAATATGTATAATATGTAGTAGTATATGTTCATTTGAGTGCACAGAATAGGTAATTACATGGTACTATCACATTTATATGATCAACCAATTTATTTGAGCATGAGCTTTCGTGAGCTACAGCTCACTTCATCGGATGCATACCGTGGAAACTGTAGCAGATATTATATACACACAGAGATCATGAAACAATACCTCCTCCCACCCCACTGTCCTGCTGGTAATAGCTTATCTAAAGTGATCATCAAGTTGGGCCATTTCCAGCACAAATCCAGGTTTTCTCACCCTCCACCCCCCTACACACAAACTCACTCTCCTGCTGGTAATAGCCCATCCAAAGTGACAACTCTCTTCACAATGTGCATGATAATCAAGGTGGGCCATTTCCTGCACAAATCCAGGTTGTGGATCCAGGAACATGTTTCATGATCTCTGTGTGTATATAATATCTGCTGCAGTTTCCACGGTATGCATCCGGTGAAGTGAGCTGTAGCTCACGAAAGCTCATGCTCAAATAAATTGGTTAGTCTCTAAGGTGCCACAAGTACTCCTTTTCTTTTTGCGAATACAGACTAACACGGCTGTTACTCTGAAACCTGTCATTTATATGATCAAGTGCCTAGCAGCCAGTACAAGTGAGATAACGACATGGCCACATTTTGCATGCATGAATTTAGTGGCTGGTCTGAGATACTGAGCCTATGTGTCTATGATTTTGGTTTTGTTCATTTTGTCAAGCACTATGACACAGTAAATGTGAAAATAACTATCAACGAATGTATAATAATGGTCCTGTGCTCAATACAGTCTAGAATTATATTTATAATTATATTTCATATTTAGAATGAGACTTCATATTTTACATAAAATACACACAATATTTACACATACTGCATCATCTTGTGCAATCTTAGTAATTGGATATCAACTATTATGGTCCATAATATGCAAAATGTTTGCATGATTTCAACATCTGGAATTAACAGTTATAACAAATAAAAATAAATGTCCTTGCACATATAGAAAATTCCTTAAACAAACTGGATCAAACCTGTCTCTCAATGCTTCATTTTTCAAATCAAGCAGCAAAGGAATGGAGTCCTTGAATGCCTTCATCTTTGTTTCCAGGTGATAAGCCACCGGCACACTGCGCATTTGCTTGGGCAGCTTTCGGAGGCTTTTAAGAAATCCTTCAATTCCTTCTTGGAGAAACTGCACATTGAGATTTACCCAGAGGGTCTGCGACCATTCCTCTTTAGCAGCCTGGAAACAAGATAGATGCAAACATTCATAACATTTCCTTTTAAGTTACTATGAAAGGAATGTGACAAAAATATTTATTATTTCTCCTGCAATAGCATTCAGAGGCCCAGTCAGCATCCGGGCCCAAATGTGAAAGACGCTGCACAAACAGCATAAAAGGCAGTCCCCTGCCTCAATGATCTTATAGTCTGATTTAAGACAAGACACAGCAGGGGAAGCAGTAATAAGAACCCGCTTTACAGAGTCACAGTCTGGCTTTTAATATGAGGACATCTTAATTATTCCAAAATCCCTTAAAAAAAAAAAACTCATTCAAAGACCAACTAAGGTCACGTATGGCCAGCCTGAGATCCCTCTACTCACAATGAGCACTGCACCTAACCACAGGAGCAGTCCCACTGAAGTCAATGAGACTACTTGGGGAGTAAGATGCTAACCAGCATTAAAAAGAGTATCAGAATCTAGCCCTAACTACAACATTATACTTCCTGGACCAGTGAGTATAACTAAAGCACTATTCAGGCGATCTACATTCTGGTAGTCAGAAGGATAAAACAATCACAACTTATTTCAGTCAAATGGATAGGAAAAGACTTGACTGCAATTAAAGGAAAGTTCTATATTATACATATTTTTATAGAACACTTACTCTTTGCAACTTATAAATTGCATAGATCTGCTTTAGACCCCTCATATCCTTCTGCACTTTTAATAAGTCAGGGTACATTGTGATTGGAATGTCAAAAAGTTTCTCAGCATTAGCCAACTCCTGACGATTTTTCTCATGTTTTTCCAATTCCTTATCAAAAATATCTAAGAGCTCCAGTCCTGTAAAGAGAAGGAAAGTCTGCTAGACAAAAATTTTTCATGGGTTATGATGGGTAAATAATGCATCATTTTTGTATACACATATACACAAACTATATTTCTTCAAATGTCATACGGTGAATTGTTCAGCTTGTATCTTAAGAGGGAAAAACATTCTGAAAGTACATAGGTTTCTGTTTTCAAGTGTATTAGTCTTCAGACTACTTTAGGATGTAACTACAGAGACATAAGTCTTCTTACCTTTGTCAAGATTCTCCCCAACAGCACCAGGCCCCTCAGTAGTAAATCTGTGGAAAAAATCTGCTATTTGGCTACTGTAGTCTCCAATCTGCTCCCTTGTAATCTAAAGGGAATATTGTTTGAATTAGGGTTTTTTCCTTCCTTTTCTAAATGTATTTTAAACATGTAAGGTAAAAATATAACCTCCGTGAATGTCTTTTTGATGCTTCCAAGGCTGTGATCAACTTCCGATGCATCAAATAAGAGAATCTCCCACATTTGCTTAATCTTGTCGACCAACTCTCTCTCTTCTTCAGTTGTCTAAAGAGAACACACGTATGAATACAAAGTATGTGAGCCAAATCCTGCAACTCAAACGCACATGAAGGATCCTGACAGAGGATGAAACTGATCCATGGTGCAAAGGCAGAACAAGACCTTCCACATCATGAAAGCCTTTCATCAGTACAGTGAGTACCCTTGAATAAGGCAGTACATGCACACCACGGAAAGGATCTTCTCACCAAACGACACAGGCTAGGGTAGATGGCCATGAGGTGAGTGCACCAGCACAGGGATCATGAGATGGACATTTTTGCAGATCTTGTGGTTTCAACACCCACACAGCTAGCACAGAGAGCTGCAGCTCCTATTCCAGCTCACAGGGCAGGAAAAGAAGATATGGGGGCGAAGTGCACAGCAGCCCTGCTCACTGACCCTGAGTTAGAGTGGTGGATTTCACCTCCCAAACCTTACTGCACTCATGGCTTGATCCAAAGCCTATTGAAGTCATGTTTTTCCAACTCTTTATCAAAAATATCTAAGAGCTTCAATCCTGTAAAGAGAAGGAAAGTCTTCTAGACAAACATTTTTCATGGATTATGATGGATAAATTATGCACCATGTATGTATACATCTACACAAATTCCACTGATTTCAGTGAGCTTTGAATCAGGCCTCCATTCTGCATAAAGCCCAGTCACTTAGGCTCTATGTGAGCGGAGTGGATTTCCCCAATAAAATGGTACCACTGACTTCTGTGGGAATACCCTCACAAGTAGGAATTATTCACAGGAAAGTAAGGGTTACATGATCAGGCCTTCAGTTATGAAATATACAAAACATTATTTAAATAACCTGAAACTGAGCTAAACAAATGTACAGCAATCTAGTAAATGTCAATCTGGGAGTAACAATGTGAAAATATTACTTTTTGATTCTATTAAGACAAAATAGTTTAACTAAACTTCATTCGTTTACATGAAAGGTGTTTGTATCTGAAGCACAAGTATAAAATATCTATGGGATTAGATATAAATTCACTTACAGGAATGTTATATACTGCAAGGGTACGGTATCTCTCCTGAATGTCTAAATATTTCAATTCCACCTGTAAAGAAATATCTTTGATCTCTGCAATTGTGCCAAGAACAAATTTGAGATCTTCCAAAGAATCAGGCGCTTTCCTAAGGTTCTGTGATAATCTCTATAAAAGAAAATTACTTTTGAGAAATAGCAGTAAGAGAATAATTAGGCAAAAACATAGACAATTAAATACAATTATATTAAGTCAGACCATGTAAAACAATTAAACAATCTGTATGTATTTTTTTAGTTAGCAGTTAGTTAATTGATGATAAAGATGAACCCAACAATGTCTGATCGAGATTTCTTTTTCCCTCATAAAATAGGAGGCTTAGGTCATCCAACTGTGCAGCACCACTCAGAGCTGGTTAGAAAGACTGATTATCAGTGAGCAGAGAAAACATCTACCTCAATATCTTCCTGAAGACTGAAGAGTTCCTCTTTTGCAGACTCATTGAGAAGTTTTCCAAGAGAAGTCACCCAGCCTTTTGCATTTTCCTGTACTGTGTAGGCTAAAGGGCCCAGGTTAAGCCTAATGCACTGTTCATCTTTAATCAAGGGCTGTTGAGTCACTTCTTGAGCTATCTTAATATAGAACTGCAACTTTTCATCAAAGGTGACACAAGCTGGTTTCTTTGCAGCAAACTTCTCCATAACAATGGCTTTATCTAATTTCCACAGAGGGCGATATCTCTTCCATCGATTCAAGTACTTGGTGAGAGAATTCAGGAGCTTGTGTATGTTTTGAGTGATGAGAACAGCCTGTTCGATTATTAGTGGATTCTGAGAGATGTCATTAAAAAAACTCAAGGTGATGAGTTCGTCTTCTTCAGCGCGCTGAGGGGGGCAGTCAATACAGGTGCCGTGCATCCACCGTACAAAATGCTAGAGTTTTAGTATTAAAAAAATAATGTATTAATGGGGGTGGGTGAAATTAGTGACGGTTGTTAGCCTTTAAGTAGGAGATTGCTGTACTAAAATCTCAAGGCTTAATTCTGATCTTAAGTATGCAGGCATGTTGGACTTTTAAAGTTAGCTGTTGGGCATTTGACAAAACAGGAGGCCTATGTATCTGAGATCAGAACTGAATTCAGAGTACCCTACAGTACCAAATGCATTCTTCCAGGCATTGTTATTTGGTCTGTTTTTCAAGTCTGTCGCCTGAGGATGTCATAAGCTAGGTCAGAGGAGCAGGTACAGGTCAGCCAGGCTCAGCAAGAAGGTAGAGCATGAGCAGTGAGTTTTGGAGTGGGAAGGTGGAAGGCAGGACTGACCTGTATTTATATTTGGGGGGAGGGGGGGGTTGTCTGTTCATCAGTGCAGGGTAGGGTTCCTCCTAGAACATTGTGTTTCTTTTCTGAAAAGAAGCAATGCGCATCCTACGATTGTGAACAGACCCCTGGCCGGATACCTTATTCCCTTGGGCTAGTATAGGAGTTATGCCCCTTCCTGAGTGCTAGGTAAGCAGCCTGCCCTGCTGCTTGTGAGGAGGTCAGTGGTTATAAGAAAGGTTACCTACACCTCTTTTCCTCCTTGCACACACATGCACCGGAGGGTAGGATCCAGTCTTAATTACATTTGGATGCTATTTCCCTGCTGGTATTTATGAATGTATAGGGCCAAATCCTAAAGTTCTTACCCAAGCAAAACTCCTGATGAAGTCAATGGGAGTTTTGCCTGAATAAAAACAGTATGAAGATCTGAGTTTGGTCTTTTGTCATTAGCACAGTTTGTAAAATAAAACAATATACTGAATTTTCTTATTCCAACCAATATAACTGAAATCTTCCCCTTGACATTTGTGCCAATCCAAACATAAAGCAAGAATAACTCATTGTGTCAACAAGCAAGCCCTGAATAATCTTTATCAATAATCACCTTAGTGACTTCAACACAGTCTCTGATACAATGAACACTCATTTTGTCAATTTCACTGGCATTAGGATGCAGGATTATCTCAGGAGCAGATAAAATAGTTTCTGTTTGGAATAGTGGGACATCCCGAAGAACAGCTGCATTAAAAGCCTGCAAATTCCTGCAAAAAAAAAGTTGGACAATCTTAATCCTGCATTTTATAGCTTCATAGATAGGCACAGATATGTGACAATAAATAGCAAGAATTGCAGGCATGAGGTCAAACTCTCCCGTCGGATATGCAAGTCGCTCCCAATTAAGCCATTCAATGCTGACTTCAGTGGGAGGCCCACATATGCATCTGAGGACAGAACTTGTCCCAGACTGCCATGTATAGACTGGTTTGATTGGTAAACTCTTAGGGGTCTGCAAGAAAACAGGCAAGAAATTGAACTCTGGTAAACTGATTTCACAAACATTCCCAGAATACAGCAGAACTGCCCTTTGGCCCAGCCTAACTGGCACAATGGGGCTATAGCAAACGCATAATCCACTCTCTGAGCGCCCCGGTGCAGTATGCCTCTAAAACCAGGTGGTTAGTCAGCTCCACAGCTGCTCTCCACCACAGGGGGCACACTCTGGAGCAGGCTGAGCGTGTGGAATAAGAGGAATAGTGTGGATCAAGGATTGGAGGAGGTATAGCCAGTGTGCTTTTACACCCAGTGATTCTGAACCCCTAAAATGGCCCAAGGGGCAACTGTAAAAGGCATTCAAGTTAGCCTGCATTGGGGTTCACACTGGCCCCTAGCAGCCCCAGAATAGAGAAGATGCAAGCCTGCATTCTTCTCACCCTTTGCTGACATGGGTAGCCTCGCAGGGATGAATCTGGCCTGCAGTGTTCAAACTCCCAGACACTATGTCTGATATATGCTGAATGCAGCCTTTTCATCCTGCAGAAATTGTACCTTAACCCTTCTTCTATCAAGAACACAATAATACCCATTTATACAGAATTAGAGTTCTCTATAGTACCCTTCTAAACATTTCTTGAGCCCTTGAGTAAAAGCTAAAGCACTCATGTTTCAAGCAGTGTATGGACTGGGTGCTTTAAGTGAATCTGGGGTGTAAAGCTGGGCCAGTGAAGGGTAAAAAAATCAGCAAGCTGGTTGACCTGTAAGCAACCCTTAAGAACATACCAAAAGGGTATTGCAATGGTAAACAGGGCCATTCCTTGTAGATAGCTATCAAAGCTACGTTAAGTAGACTAGAATTATTAACCTGTTTACCTGTAGTGTTAGAGAGCCAAAGAGTAAATGCTAAATATGTCTATGTCTACATGCATCCTATTAGAAATCTAACCATGTGACCTAATTAGCTTGTAGATGCAGCAATTAGCCCCTCTGCCATGTACATTGGCCAAACTGGACAGTCTCTACGCAAAAGAATAAATGAACACCTAATCACAGGGGGGATGGATTACATTTTAGCATCTATGAATTTAAAAACAACTGATTTGAAAAAAATAAACAGATGCAAGACAGGAAATCTATTAAACAAATGCAAGACAGTAAATCCACTAGACTTACTTCAGAACTAACTGTGTCAATGTATGATAAATTTTATTTTCCCAAAATGCATAATAGGGTGCTAGTTTTGAAGCTTTGCCAGTGTTTGTGTTGGCAACCAGCCCTTCCATTTTTGTTAGCAAAGGTCCAATGGCAACATACTTTCTAACAATGTGTTCCACGTCTTTAGATCTTTCGCGCTTAATATACTCAAAGAATTCCTTCACTCCTGTAAAAGTTTATGAAAGAAAATTATTATTTATCACTATTTAGTTGTAATAGTAACAGTAGATTAACAAAATAATTAGTTGTGATTTATCTTTGAACAGTAAATTCATCTTGCAAGTTAATTTAGAATATCTTCATTATTATATCAATACCTCAGACCTTTTGGTGGGTACAGATTCAAGAATCCCAAACTTGACTCAGACCGAGATTTTTACATATGGCGGTAACATTTTTAATTATCAGAGACATTCTGAAATAGCTAAACTCCACTAGTGCACATTAACGACTGGAAGACCTGCTGTGATGACTGAATTTCACAAATGAGTAGAAGCCGCTCCAGCCCCACCCTGTATAACTGCAGTCTCCCTGACAGAACTTGTGCAGTACAGCTGCACAAGAGGGCAGGAGAGACTGTATATAGGGGACTCCAGCACCAAGGAAGCCCCCACACAGCAGCACATGGTGGAGGTAGGGGAAAGGCCAGGACACGGATGACCAGAAGAAAGGCAGTTACCGGTTAAAAGATCCACTGCTATGTAGATCTTCATGTCTCACCACCACCAGAGGGGATATTGAAGCTATGCTTGTACTCCCTTCACTGTACTATGACACTGTACTGTAAATTAGCCTTGGGAAGTACTTAATATCGTGTTCTCTTGGCAACAATAAAAGAGGTGTAGCAAGCACACCACTTCAGTAAGACACTTCACAAAGCTGAGAAATGAGAATACAAAATATAAGACCTACCAGGAAGTTCATCCTCATTTTTCAAAGGTGGGGATTTAAATAGATTTGTTGACTCTATTAATAAAAGCTTGTTGTTTATATCTTCGGCATTCTTATGAATCTGATGTACAAGCGATTCAAACTTCCCAATGGCTTGGGTGCACCGAACAATATAGTCACCAATACCTTGAAAATAACGTGTCCATTTTATTCTCCTTCAACATATCTTACACCCCCATTTTATTAATTAGCCAATCTAAGCTTCTAAAAGAGCAATGTAGGCAGTGCAATACACATTCCTTCTAAGACCAAAAGGTAACTGCATTAACATGTCATGTATAGGGGATTCAATTCCATATTCATTGGGGAAGACTAGTATGTACTTCTTTAACAAGGACTGGGTCAGGCCAACGGACTACACCATATTTTCCACAGGGTAACAGTCTGTATTCCTAAATCTGGACTGTGCACCAAAGCTATTAGCAATTTATGACATCCTTGATCTTGAGCTGTATTCACTTCTGCTCAGCATTTTAGATATAACAAACTGCTATAAGTTGACAAGAGAAAAAAAATGTATAGCCTGGGAGATGTTTTAGTGAAAATTAATATCTAAAGGACATTTTAAAAATATCATCTCTATTACCTAAGGAGTTCCAATTGAGTCTCTTGTACCCTGATCTAAATACTCTCCAAAGCTCTTGAATGTGATCATCAAGAAGCTGGATTTCTGCTTCATTTAGTGTTCCCATTAATTTGTGATAGTGATCCAACATCTGTTTCATCCCATTTGTGTATCTAAAGAGAGTCACAAGCATAATGCAAAACATTACAATAAGGGTATTGCCTAGAAGATCTGAAAACCTAATTTTGAACCCAGATATGGAATGCTACACTGGAAGTTTTCCCAAGGTTAACAATTTAGTTACAATTTTAGAGACTACTGGCACATCACCTCTCTGTCATCCTCTTTACACATCAATGCTATTGAAGCCTTGTGGATAGGGGGAAGCGGTAGATATGGTATATCTTGACTTTAGTAAGGCTTTTGGCACTGTCTTGCATGACCTTCTCATAAACAAACTAGGGAAATACAACCTAGATGGAGCTACTAATAAGGTGAGTGCATAACTGGTTGGAAAATTGTTCTCAGAGAGTAGTTATCAGTGGTTCACAATCATGCTGGAAGGGCATAATGAGTGGGGTCCCGCAGGAATCGGTTCTGGGTCCGGTTCTGTTCAATATCTTCAGTGATTTAGATAATGGCATAGAGAGTACACTTATAAAGTTTGCGGATGATACCAAGCTGGGAGGCGCTGCAAGTGCTTTGGAGGATAGGATTAAAATTCAAAATGATCTGGACAAACTGGAGAAATGGTCTGAAGTAAATAGGATGAAATTCAATACGGACAAATGTAAAGTACTCCATTTAGGAAGGAACAATCAGTTGCACACATACAAAATGGGAAATGACTGCCTAGGAAGGAGTACTGTGGAAAGGGAGCTGGGGGTCATAGTGGATCACAAACTAAATATGAGTCAACAGTGTAATGCTGTTGCAAAAAAAGCAAATATAATTCTGGGATGTATTAGCAGGAGTATTGTAAGCAAGACATGAGAAGTAATTCTTCTGTGCTACTCTGTGCTGATTAGGCCTCAACTGGAGTACTGTGTCCAGTTCTGGGCACCACATTTCAGGAAAGATGTGGACAAACTGGAGAAAGTCCACAGAAAAGCAACAAAAATTATTAAAGGTCTAGAAAACATGACCTATGAAGGAAGATTGAAAAAATTGGGTATGTTTAGTCTGGAGAAGACGAGACTGAGAGGGGACATGATAACAGGTTTCAAGTACATAAAAGTTTATTACAAGGAGGAGGGAGAAAAATTGTTCTTCTTAACCTCTGGACAAGAAGCAATGGGCTTAAATTGTAGTAAGGGCAGTTTAGGTTGGACATTAGAAAAAAATTCCTAACTGTCAGAGTGATTAAGCACTGGAATAAATTGCCTAGGGAGGTTATGGAATCTCCATCATTGGGGATTTTTAAGAGCAGGTTGGACAAACACCTGTCAGGGATGGTCTAGTTAATACTTAGTCCTGCCTTGAGTGCAGGGGACTGAACTAGATGACCTCTCAAGGTCCCTTCTAGTTCTATGATTCTATGAAGTCAATGGAAAGACTCCACTGATTTCAACAGGCATTGGGTTGGCTCCTATAGTGCCAATCCAGAAAAAGCATTTAAAACATGCTCAACTCAAAGCACATGAGTGAAATCAATGGGTGTCAGGGGCTTTTGAGAATCCCAGTAGGCACCTATCTGCATCATTAGTGCCTTAATACCTTTGAAAATCTGCCCTAGGTGACTTGCCCAAGGTCACACAGGAAGTTGGTGGCAGAGTCAGGCATTAAACTGAGGTCTTCTAGTGGCTGAGGAATGTTACAGTGCACAGCAGTATAGTATATGTTTTTCTTTACTTCATATTTTTCTTGGGGGGTTACCACGTGTTTTGTTTGCTTGATTTCATCATACATAATTCAGAAAGCAGACAGCACCAAAGGAAAGATTATTTGTGCAAAGTTCCAAGAAAACATAACAATGACTACAGGGTCTCGTGTTTTTAAAATTTGATGACAAAGGGCCCATTCCTGTTCTGGGTGAAGTCAATAGGAGTATTGCCATTAAGTTCAGTCAGAACATAGAGCATGTTCAAATTTTATACCCTTACCTAAGAAATTTGTCCTCTTGCAGGGCCACATTCCTTGCTATTTCAGGTACTGGAAATCCCAGCTGCTCCATGTATTTTGTTTCATTGATAACCTCTTGGAGGTTGGGAGAAAAATTGACTGCGAAACGGCTCCACTTCTCCCCGGTGTCAACCTCTTCAGAATGCAGGCTCTACAGCACAGAAGAGAAACAGCAGCATGAAGGAGGGAGAGGACATGTCAGACAGCTAAAAATCAAAGAAACGATTACCTGCAAGGGGCATTTTCAAGGCAAACAGACTGATTCAATTGTGTCATATAGCACAGCAGGCTTGGTATTCAGGGCTAGCTGTGGAAATGCGTTTCAGACTGGCTGCCACACTCAGCACTTTCTTTTCATGAATTAAATGCAACTATCTCTTAATTTAAAATGGACCATAAGAGATAGAACAAATACTCCCCCCTATATGCTGTCCCAACGATCCATAATGGAAAACCCAGTGTTTTAGTCCCAAAGAGTTTACAACCTAAATAGACAAGGCAGACACAGGGTGGGGGAAGACACATAACACACAAGCAGAGTGAACAATGTGATGGCAACAAACTCATGTTAATTTCATGATTTTTTTGGATTGCACCCAGAAGTACATGGGAAACAAGTTGCCCTTTTAAGTGGAGTATCCTGCAGTGAGCACAGCACAAATCTCTATATAGTAAAGATGGGGCTGTTGGAAAATACTTACTATTTTTTACAGCACCTGAATAATGTGCTCAGAGCAAGACAGAGATATTAAGACAAAGTACTGGCATGTCCTACATAGAACTGCCAGGAATGGTGGCACAAAGCACATTATAATTTATGCTTCTGCCAGGTCATTCAACAATTGTGACAAATATGACAGCCCATGTCAGATCCCCAAATAATTCTGAATTCAGAAGTATCGACATTTCCCGCAAACAACTCAGTTCCTCTCTTTAAGAAACCACTCTGAGAAAATCTCACCTGATCAGTAACTTGGCTACAAATCAGTGAATAAGCAGAAGATTAACACCTGACCCTTCCTCCCCTCACCTGATCAGAGGGCTCCAAATTAGCTTGGACTATGGTCCCAGAAGGATGGACTTTAGCAAGCAGGGTTTTTTTCAATAGTACTGGGAGCATCTGTTCAGTCCAGTCCCTCCAATTATCATATTTCAGATCTTCATATTCTTTCATTCTCTTAGCCACTTCCAGATACTTTTGTTTTACCTGTAAGAAAGAATTCAGCTCCATTCATCTTACTCTATAATAGAGACAGAGCCAACATTTTCTTGTCTGAACAGGGCTACTTAAAATAGTTTTTAATATTTGTTTTTATTAAATAAGGGAGCAAGTATAGTCTAGTGGTTAATGCAAGGGGTTGAGACTGTAGACTCCTAAGGTCCATTGCCAACTCTGCTACTGCCTCTTTGAGACACACCCAGAGATGTCACAATCAATCCGTGCCTCAGTTTCCCCATTTGTAATATGTTTTGTATCACAATACTTATGTAGACAAACATGCCATGAATCTTAATTAATGCATGTAAAGCACTTGTATATATTTGGATGAACAGTGCTATTGAAGTGCAAAGTACTACTTTCTTTATTAAATACCAATGAAACCAACATACCTCCTTGCCACGCTCACTAGCCAGCAACTCCTCTACTTCTTGAAACCGAATAATAGTGTGTTTGATACGATGAAAAAGGGATCGTGACCAATATATTGCTCCAGCCATTGGAGGATGATTCTTGTACAGAGGTGGATTACTGAGGTTTTGGATGAAGATATTATTAACTATCTCAATCTATAAAAGAATCGAAACAGTATAGAGTTATCAGAAACATCACCTTTCATCTCCACTATCTCTAGCACATGCTAGCACATATTACAAGGATCAATAGCTAATTCCAGCAGCAGAACACTAACAGTTTGTTAAAAACTTCCATGGCATCTTTATTTTGGATTAAGCTAATTAGAATTATTTGCCCTTCTGCATTTTCACCAATAGGTGCTCATTTCACTTTTGATTTTCCCAGTCAGATGGCACTTCATTTTAAACATAATGTCCTTTTGATGTTCTTGCATTTTTTTATTAAAAGGATATAACTTTATATTATTATATTATTTATTATATATTACACACACATGCACACCCATACATACATGTGGTCATATTTTGGTTTCAATCATATAAGCAATCTCAAATGGTCATCCTAATATTATTCATACAAAAAGAAAAACAAGCTTTCAATACCAAGGGATCAATCCTGACTTCACCTGGAAGGTGGAAAAAGGTGTGTGACAGGATCTATCAGGCCTTCTCTGCCCCTGCTAGAGGCATCAGCACCCTGACACCCCTCTTCTCAAGGAAAACCCACTTAAGCCAGGCTACCAATAAGACTCAACCCGCCAGAGGACTAGAAGGGCCCTAAGGAGACACTGACCGATTGGGAGCCAGCAAACCAGTTAAGAAGGCTTGCAGGCTTCTACTGAAAGAGTGCTAGGCAAGACGGGTATAGAGGAGGTGCACCTCAGTGCCAGCTCAGAACCTAATGGGCGAGGTCAGGGCCTTGCTTTCAAGCACTGCAACTTACCACTTGCCTTTGAGGTTTGTTTATTTAAGGGAACAGATAAACAAAGATAACAAATTCAGAATATGGCCAACTGTTTAGAGACTGACACCAAGCTTTCAGCATGGGCCGCTCTGCTCCAGGCAGGTGGCCACGGCTTGCGGACTAAGGCAGAGAGCTCTGGCAGTACCTCACTTGACCCCACAGGAGGTGCTATGAAACAGCCCCCACCTGTGATGAGGTGGAATTACATGTGCAGTAGTGTTGTGTGCACATAATGCATGAGGAGAGCCATGATCTTATCATGGCAGCTACAGCTGCTGAATAAAATATGGCGTGCTATCTGGTCAAAGAGGGAGTCCATGAGCTGGCAAGCACATATTCTGCCACCATCAGCACACAATGGCAGGCATGAGTTTTATTGTGCATATTACTGCTGGCAAGGAGATGGTAGGAAGTCTCAGGCAGGATGAATGGCCAAGATGAATATGCTACACAGATATTTGTCTACAACTGCAGGATCTGACATTAAGGATACTATTGTGCAACTGGTCCATGTGTGAAATTCCCTTCAAAATCACTGAGAATGCCTCATGGAGTGGTGGCAGAACCAATTCCTAAAACCGAATACTATAGGAAAATGACCCTGTTGGGAGAGCATTTGATGCTGGGATTTTGACCCTAGAAGGAGTTTATAAATGGCAGGATTTGGGGAGATGGAACCTGATCCAGAAAGGTGCTGATCACCTGCAGTTCCTACTGATTTCAATGGGGGCTGCAGTTACACAGGACCTCTCAAGATCAAATGCTTTATTAGGTGCCACAGAAGCAGGGGAAGAAAAACATCTAAAGTATCAGTAAGTAGTAAACTGAGGTTGTTTATCCCAGGAGAAATCTCTTAGACCTGATAAAGAGTACCTTTCATAGTTCTTTAAATGTATCCTCCACTAATTTATACTCTTGGAGTGAAGACATATGCCCTGAAAAAACTTCAACTGGACAAAATGCAGCAGCCTCTCTGCTTAGCAACACAGTTCACTCTGAAGGCATTACCCTGATGCCCTCCCCTCAGCAATGGCTCCCCAAAGATTATAGAATGGAGTTACTCTGATATTCAAAGCTCTCCATGGGACTGGCCTGGACTACCTTAGAAATCATAGAATACCAGAGTTGGAAGGGACCACGGGAGGTCATCTAGTCTAACCCCCTGCTCAAAGCAGCACCAATCTCCAATTTTTGCCCCAGATCCCTAAATGGCCCCCTCAAGGATTGAACTCACAAGCCAGGGTTTAGCAGGCCAATGCTCAAACCTCTGAGCTATCCCTCCCCCCACTGCTCCCTTTATTGCCCTGATCTCCCATAACTGATATGTTCCTATCGAACTATCACCCAGCACAAGGAGGCTCATGAGTGTAGGAGACATAATTTTCACTGTAGAACAGTGGTTCTCAAACTTTTTTTTCATGGACCACTTGAAAATTGCTAAGGGTCTCGGTAGACCACTTCTGGTTTCTTTCCAAATGTTGTTTGTACGTTAACTAACTATTGTAAAGTACTTTGGATAAAAGCACTATATAAAAAAACCTTAATAATAAATATTTTTTGTTCTACAAATAAAAGCACACAACTCATATTTTAATATCAGTAGTCTTACCTTTCTAATGCGATGGATGTGCCCTCTCTCTCCAGCCACGACAGCCTCTGAGCTGGGGCTGGGAAAGGGGGGGGTCTCTCCCTCTCTCCCCCACCATGGCAGTCCCCGAGCCGAGGCTGGGAAGGAGGGGGGATCTCTCCCCGGCAGCCACAGCCCTGGGGCTCGGGAAAGTTGCCTCTTTCTCTGGCCGCTGCAGCCCTGCATATCCAAAATTCCCCCCACCCCCTCTTTTCACCCCTCTGCCCCCTCCTAGCTACCCCCTGTTCCCTGCAAGCCCATCACCTCACCTTACATGTGCGTCTTCTCCAGGGTCCAGGCACCTAATCAGTGGAGCCATGCCTGTGCGGGCTTCACTAATTAGGTGGATGGACCTTCATTCTCTCATGTGCGGCCGCTGTGGACCACCTGAATGGAGCTTGCGGACCACTGGTGGTCCACGGACCACAGTTTGAGAATCTGCTGTAGAACTTATGCCCACAAGAAATAAAAATGACCACAAGCCCCACTGCATACAGTACTAAATGCAAACCTTGTCTCCCTTTGACCCACAATAAGTATCCTGACACAGACAACCACATACACAAATATCTACATACTAATCTTGCTATTTCTCCTTCAGGCTGCGAAGAAAAGAGAGAGATTGTTATGGTTATTTCTAAATACTTGGGAGACTCTCAAACACTATGGTGACAGGTGCCGTATAAGTCCCTAGACAGATATATAAATTTATTGTTCAAGAAGGGATACTTCTACTTGGTAGAGAATTTTATGTGTTTCTTAAGAAATTCTTAAGTGAAATACCTCTTTACAATACTGTGCCAAAATATCATTAAATTTCATCATCATCTGTCTATTGATGGCATCCCGAGAGCGGATGTGTTTAAAGTTTAAGAGCATGTCAAAAGCAGCCTCTGCTGATCGAAGGGTCTTAAAGGACTCATCGATAAAGTTCTTGGCCTCTTTTTCTATAACCTAGACAAAGAAAAAGACAGCAAGTCAAGAAACAAAACTGCTTATGGATTAACCTTGCGGAGACAAAGGGAGGAAGAGAGAGTGGCCTAGGTGTAAAACACGTAACGTTGGGCTAACATTAAAGTATAATTTTGCTTCTCTTTATTTGATTTTTTTTTTAAAACAACTGATGCCTGTTCAGTGGCCTAAGGGAAATGAGTGCGCTGGATCTCAACCCAATACCTACAGGGCAAGAGTCTACATCACAATAAGCACCATCCCAACTGGTACCATTGCTGGCCTTCTCAGCAGAGAGGTGAGAGACTGAAGGAGTCCAGGAGTGTGAGCCTTAACTCCCATTGAGATCACAGGAAAGGCATGTTAGCAGGTGAGTGTCAGGAAGGCAAACTCTGCCACTGCACAATAAAAAAAGAGCTTCAGACTCCAGGGCTGTGAATGAACCAGCACCTTTCGCCAGCTCTACGTTCACATGCAAAGTGTAAAACAAACAAACAAAAATAACCTTTGGCTTCCTCCCAAAACTTCAAATTAAAATGTTTGGCAATGTTTATCTAATTTTTATTTTATTATTTATTTATTTATTACTTTTCAGGCTTGCATTTATTTTAAGTTTAAATTTTTAAATTCTCGAAGGAAGATGGACAGTGTTATAGAAATAACCAGCACAGGATCTGCTACCTACCAGCACTTCTGATTTAAAATCTTCCATAACAAATTTCCACTGAGAGGCACATTTGATACTAAAAGGGTCAAAAGTCAGCATTTCCATAGGACTAATCAGCCCATCAACCCTTCGCAATACGTCATCTATGCGCTTTGGATCTCCAGTGACAGCTTTCAGTTCAGGACCAAATATATTGTAGAACTCTTCAATAACCTGTTTGTTCAGACAAACAGACAAGAAGGAATTATTTTTAACTAGCTTTCTGCCACAACAATATTTTTGGTTATTCTTTCCTTTAATAAATAACTTTTACAGAGGAAATAAATAATCCTTACACTGACATACAGTTTGTATATTCCCATAAAAGACTGTACAATTCCATATAAAAATCTAGGTGCCCAATATCACAGTTCTTATTCAGACAAAATTCCAATTCCTGCTGGTAGGAATATATTGATAGTTACTACAAAGTTTATATCCTTTCTCTTACCCCCACTTTCTGATCAAAAACTCACTTATCCACAAACATTTATATTTATTATGTCAATGGCATCAAACACGAATTTCCATAATTCTGATCAATTATCTTGCATTTGACATACTGACCTTTCTTATGTGTGTCAAATTTTCCAAAAGACTGTACATGGAAAACTCCCACAGTTTTAGGGATTATTTTTCCCCCAAACGAAGTATGTTTACTGGTATTTAGTATAATTCTGATAAGCTACTAAATCCTAAAAATGACTAATATATAAAAATATTTGATTGTTTTAAATATGTATAGAGTTAGCAATAACATAAACCTATTACAATATATCTTTTCTGGACTAGGGCCCTGATCCTGAGAAGACTTAAGCATGTACTTAACTACACACACACATAAGTAGTCCCACTGACATCAAACAAGTGGTCCCACTGTCCATTGTCTCAAGTTAAGCACAAGCATAAATATCTGCAAGATTTGGTTGTAGTTTTGGATAACTGTTTCTCTATTTATGTCTCTGAATTTTTTTTTAAAACATTACATTTATTCTTCATGTTAAAAGTACACATTTAAAATACAAGACCTCTTAAAATATTTAAATTATTTTAATGATAATATAATAATGAGTAAATTTGGTGATGAATCACGTTATCCATCTCCAAATAAAGAGCCCAATTTGGATTAAAGTCAGCATCCATTTCTGGTCCTACACAGGTTGACTCAGATATAGGAACCCATTCCATAATGGGGTACTGGTGAGCAGAGCCTTATGCTCACACTGTCCTACAGAAACCAATGAGACTCTGCAGGCATCAGAATCTATCCGCATGGATCCCATTGAAGACTTGGGTCGATAATTATTACACCCCTATAATTTTATCCCTTTTGAACTTCCTTCTTCAGTTTGATCCTTTTCCTTTTCCTCCAACTTACTTGGCCCACACTGAGGCCAAGGCCAATAGTATTCCAAGATCAGATAATAAGTGCTCAAGCAGGCAGAAACCATCTGCCTTCCCTCCTCTGAAGCCTTATGTATATTAGAAAAGGTGTGTAGAGTCCAACAACCTGGGAGGCAGGAGATATACATTTCTACTACAACAATATTACGAAGAATCTGCCAGGTGAGCCCATTAGCAAATTTCTTAAAGGTTACTAACATTTCATTCAATTCAGAAAATACAATACAATGCAAAACAATCTCTCACAGCTGGGGAATCTAGATACACAATCCTTCTATTTAAAACCACACACATTACTACCTGCACAATATCATACAGATCTTGACAGATTGAAGCCATATAATCTGTTTTTTCAAATAGACGCTTTCGGTCAAATTCCCATCGTTGATCTCTTCCCGAGGCTTCAATTTGGGCACGAATATCAAAATAGGATGTTTTCCACATTTCAAGGGTGCCTTTGGCTTCCAACAATTTAGTTTTTGCAATGCTTCTATCTTCTCTATTAAACAAAACAAAGCCATTAGAAGACTGACAAGAACCCTTAAAGGTTTAATATGAAATTACGCTTTCATTGAGCTAGAATATCTTGGTTCAATAAAGTCTTCTATTTTAATGAAATCTAGCTAAAACTTAAAATTTCACAATACTGTCTCGCTCTCAAGAATATTTTATGACTTTGGTTTTTGAAAACTTCAAAAGGAAGAAAGATTTCAGGGCTGATTCTGATAGCACTTACATCATATTTGTACCACTAGAATTCCATTGATTTCAATAGAGTTACTACGAATTTATACCAGCCCATGTCAAAAGGGAACCAGAACTCCCATCTTTAAAGCTGCTTCAATAATATATGACAGTGTATATATGAACTTCTCAAATTTGCCTTTAAATTTGCTAACGAAAGCTTCTGAAAATAAGTAAAACACACTTGGTAAGATTGGCACCTATCATACGCAAGATACTCAAAGCTACTAATAGTTATGACCTAGTTAAATAAGAATCTACTGCTTACTTAAACAAAGTCCGTAAGTCCACAACTTTGCAGACCCTTGCTGTAATTTCCCATGCAATTCTTTCCATGAGGGGTATCATCCGCTCATCTTTGTTGTAATGCCGTGAGATAATCCACACCATTCTCAGTGCGTTCATCATTGAAGGAATTGTATCCAAGACAATATTAAATCCAGTGCCATGAGTTAAATTCTTTTAAATAGAGGATAAATATTGTGAATAAGATTGCCATGAAAAAACAGATACCTATTCTATTAACTAAATACTTGGGCTCAAGACAATTTATGAGACTAACAAACATGGCCAAATCTAGCAAACCTACATGTCAGTAACTTTAAAGTTACTAATGTGCCTAAGTGTTTGCAGGACTGGGCCTACAGATGTGAATATTCAGGTTTTGGCAATTTGCTGTCTCATTAAAATTCTAGTTTTCATTAAAGACTGCCAGTACTTATTGCCCAAATCTACCTCCGAATGCTTGAATGAGTCCTATCTCCTTTAACAGGAGACTCATGAGTGCATGGGAGACTCAGCGTCAGAAACTGGCCCAAAAATGGAGTAACAACAAATCTCTGGTTTTGTTTATTCACTCATTTTATTACCCTTGTTAAGTGACTCCCCCAAGGCTGTTGCATAATAGTGAGCACTTCCTACGTTAAGTGACTAAAATCTCAGACCTAATTCTACTTTCAGTTACTATTCGCAAATACAACTCCCAGTAAAGTCGGTTCCAAAACTGGGGTTTGAAGCACCCCATATTCCATCAAGGTCTAGTGGGCACAGAAGTGAATGAGAGTTGGCATGCAGTAGATAAAGCAACCAAGATCTTAGGACCCTGATCCAACTCCCATTGTCAATAAGAGTTGAATCAGGCATTAATTCAGTAAACTTGTACAGCTGCCTAAAAAGGTTACAAACCACTTATCTATGAGAGAGAATACGCTCTCCTTTCTATTGATCACTGCCATCCAAACAACTCTTTACCTAGGAAGAGAAGCTAAACGAGCATTTTCTTCTTTTTTACTATTTAAGCAAATCACAGTGTATTTTTATTATTGATAAAAGAATGATAGGAAAAATAAAAAAGAACAGCTAGGGTTATATCAAACGAAAGACATGACTGAATTAAACACTAACAAATCTTCCCAAAGTATCATTAGATAAACATACCTTCAAATGGCGCTCCAGAGTTGAAAGAAACCTAACATTATCTACAGCTTCCACATGGTGCCTGCTAAGATCACTTATGACTATCTGCAAATTTTCAAGAAATCCAGATTCAGCTTCCTTTAGTATTGCTAAGATTTTTTTCACTAATGGGAGCTTTATCTGTTCAGTCAGAGCACTTAAAGTAGCATTTCTTTCACGCCACAGGTCAATTTCTGCTAGTGGACCATTACCCTGAGGATGAGAGGAAACAAGAAAAGGCATTAGAATTCTCTTTATGACGGGGGGGAAATTATAACCATGCTGACATTTCTTAAGCTTGTATTTGCAACATGTTCAGTACACTAAACAAGGCTGCATCAATAAAGATATTTATATGGCTACACCTGCATAATATGGCCATAAGATATTTCTGAAACACTGAGCACTTCCTAGAGGAAGAAATATTTGCAAATTTAGGCTCCAATCATGAGATAAGCCCCACACAAGCAGACGCCTGAAGTCAATGGGGCTTCACACAGGCAGTGGGGTCTGCCATATGGAACTAACTGCAGGATTGGGGCTTTAGGCCCCAGTTCTGCAAACACTTATGCATATGAATAACTGCGTAGATATGCATAGTCAGGTTGACCGTAATGGGCTTACTCACTTCCATAAAATTACTTGTGTGTATAACTATTGGCAGAATCAGGTCCTTATAGTGAGAATTTTTGAATAGTCATGAAGATTTCCATCCCTGCCCATCCTGGCTAATAGCCATTGATGGACCTATCCTCCATGAATTTATCTAGTTCTTTTTTGAACCCGTTATAGTCTTGGCCTTCACAACATCGTCTGGCAAGGAGTTCCACAAGTTGTGCGTTGTATGAAAAAATACTTATTTTTGTTTGTTTTAAACCTGCTTCTATTAATTTCATTTGATGGCCCCTAGTTCTTGTGTTATGAGAAGGAGTAAATAACACTTCCTTATTTACTTTCTCCACACCAGTCATGATTTTATAGACCTCTATCATATCCCCCCTTAGTCATCTCTTTTCCAAGCAGAAAAGTCCTAGTCTTATTAATCTCTCCTCCTATGGCAGCCGTTCCATATCCCTAATAATTTTTGTTGCCCTTTTCTGAACCTTTTCCAATTCCAGTATATATTTTTTGAGATGGGGTGACCACATCTGCACACAGTATTCAATATGTGGGTATACCATGGATTTATATAGAGGCAATATGATATTTTCTGTCTTATTATCTATCCCTTTCTTAATGATTCCCAACATTCTGTTCGCTTTTTTGACTGACGCTGCACATTGAGTGGATGTTTTCAGAGAACTATCCACAATGACACCAAGGTCTCCTTCTTGAGTGAAAAGAAAAGAAGTACTTGTGGCACCTTAGAGACTAACCAATTTATTTGAGCATAAGCTTTCGTGAGCTACAGCTCACTTCATCGGATGCATACTGTGGAAAGTGTAGAAGATCTTTTTATATACACACAAAGCATGAAAAAATACCTCCTCCCACCCCACTCTCCTGCTGGTAATAGCTTATCTAAAGTGATCACTCTCCTTACAATGTGTATGATAATCAAGTTGGGCCATTTCCAGCACAAATCCAGGTTCCCACCACACCACCCCCCCCACCACACACACAAACCCACTCTCCTGCTGGTAATAGCTTATCTAAAGTGACCACTCTCCTTACAATGTGTATGATAATCAAGGTGGGCCATTTCCTGCACAAATCCAGGGTTTAACAAGAACGTCTGGGGGGGAGGGGGGAGGAAAAAACAAGGGGAAATAGGTTACCTTGCATAATGACTTAGCCACTCCCAGTCTCTATTCAAGCCTAAGTTAATTGTATCAAATTTGCAAATGAATTCCAATTCAACAGTTTCTCGCTGGAGTCTGGATTTGAAGTTTTTTTGTTGTAAAATAGCAACTTTCATGTCTGTAATCGCGTGACCAGAGAGATTGAAGTGTTCTCCGACTGGTTTATGAATGTTATAATTCTTGACATCTGATTTATGTCCATTTATTCTTTTACGTAGAGACTGTCCAGTTTGACCAATGTACATGGCAGAGGGGCATTGCTGGCACATGATGGCATATATCACATAGGTGGATGTGCAGGTGAACGAGCCTCTGATAGTGTGGCTCATGTTATTAGGCCCTCTGATGGTGTCCCCTGAATAGATATGTGGGCACAGTTGGCAACGGGCTTTGTTGCAAGGATAGGTTCCTGGGTTAGTGGTTCTGTTGTGTGGTATGTGGTTGCTGGTGAGTATTTGCTTCAGGTTGGGGGGCTGTCTGTAGGCAAAGACTGGCCTGTCTCCCAAGATTTGTGAGAGTGTTGGGTCATCCTTCAGGATCGGTTGTAGATCTTTAATAATGCGTTGGAGGGGTTTTAGTTGGGGGCTGAAGGTGACGGCTAGTGGCGTTCTCTTATTTTCTTTGTTAGGCCTGTCCTGTAGTAGGAGACTTCTGGGAACTCTTCTGGCTCTATCAATCTGTTTCTTCACTTCCGCAGGTGGGTATTGTAGTTGTAAGAATGCTTGATAGAGATCTTGTAGGTGTTTGTCTCTGTCTGAGGGGTTGGAGCAAATGCAGTTGTATCGCAGAGCTTGGCTGTAGACGATGGATCGTGTGGTGTGGTCAGGGTGAAAGCTGGAGGCATGTAGGTAGGAATAGCGGTCAGTAGGTTTCCGGTATAGGGTGGTGTTTATGTGACCATCGTTTATTAGCACTGTAGTGTCCAGGAAGTGGATCTCTTGTGTGGACTGGACCAGGCTGAGGTTGATGGTGGAATGGAAATTGTTGAAATCACGGTGGAATTCCTCAAGGGCTTCTTTTCCATGGGTCCAGATGATGAAGATGTCATCAATATAGCACAAGTAGAGTAGGGGCGTTCGGGGACGAGAGCTGAAGAAGCGTTGTTCTAAGTCAGCCATAAAAATGTTGGCATACTGTGGGGCCATGGGGGTACCCATAGCAGTGCCGCTGATCTGAAGGTATACATTGTCCCCAAATGTAAAATAGTTATGGGTAAGGACAAAGTCACAAAGTTCAGCCACCAGGTTAGCCGTGACATTATCTGGGATAGTGTTCTTGACGGCTTGTAGTCCATCTTTGTGTGGAATGTTGGTGTAGAGGTTGAGTGGTAACAGCTAATTTAGACTGCATCGTTTTACATGTATAGTTGGGATTATGTTTTCCAGTGTACATTACTTTGCATTGTGATGTGGACAAACTGGAGAGAATCCACAGGAGAGCAACAAAAATGCTAAAAGGTTTAGAAAACCTGACTTATGAAGACATGGAAAAAAAATGGGCAACTTTAGTCTTGAGAAAAGAAGACTGAGGGGAGACCTGATAACAGTCTTCAAATACGCTAAGGATTGTTATAAAGAGGACTCTGATCAATTGTTCTCCGTATCCACTGAACAAGAAGTTATCAACTTAATCTTCAGCAAGGGAGATTTAGGCTAGATATTAGAAAAAACTTTCTAACTATAAGGATAGGTACTGGAATAGGCTTCCAAGGAAAGCTGTGGAATCCCCATCATTGGACATTTTAAAGAATAAGTTAGACAAACATCTGTCAGGGATGGTCTAGGTTTACTTGGCCCTGCCTCAGCGCAGGGTTCTGAACTAGATGACTTCTTGAGGTCCCGTCCTGCCCTTCTTTTCTATGATTCTCTGTGAAATTAGTTCTAGTGAAAGGAACCTGATGGCAGCCCAGAACATTGAATTCCTCTAGCCTCAGAACAGGCAGCTGCAGCAAGCTCCCACACACTGTCCTGCCAATACACCTTGCTCCTTCCCCATGATCCCACCCCTAGGAAAGGAAACGTCAGTCTCCAAACCCATTTAGTACCTTGACTCCCTGCAGAGATTGCCATGAAAATAGCCATTAAAGCCAATTGTGGTGATAATTTTTGTGATGTGGACACTTGATCGTTGGCAGCTGGGTTGAGACCACCACACTCATTTTATACAGAGCACTGAACAGCCATCAGTCGGAAACAACTTTCCATAACTAATAATAATCAGGGTTTGCACAGACAACTTGGAAGTGAATTGCTTTATACTCCATTACCCAGAAGACACCCAGTTCCCCACTACCTTTGTTTTGCTTTATATTAGTTAGCAGATGGAAACCCCACCCTTTTGGGCAATCAAACAGAGAATAACACTGAGCACAAACCAGTAATGGAGAGATCAGTTTTGGCATGCTGAGTAGTTATTAGCAATGTTACCTGTGGGACCTTTCTGAGTTGTTCCTCAACAGCTGAGGATATTAATGTTAGCCAGGTCATTCCACAGTGCTCCAATGTTTCAATCACTTCTGGATCTGCGGCAAGTTCACTCACTTCTGCATCTAGATTTATAGTTGGCATCTCCAATTTAATCTCTCCTGTTGGAACAAAATGCAGTTAGATTCAGTTAGCCATTTTATTTCCACTGTATGCTTCATCAACACCATTTGAATAATACAATGAAAAAAGCACAAACCTTCCATCTAAGTATCTATCTGAGGACAGCTAGTTAACCTTCTGCTCATTCTATCAGTGATTTTGGCCAAAAGTTTCCTCTCTCTCCAGAGTTATAATATTTAATGAATGCAAAGATTTTTGGAAGTGTAACCCCCCCCCCCCCACCTCTCACATTTCAGGGTTTAAGACAATCTCTAACTATTAGGAATTAGGCTGAGACATCATTGAGGCAGATTATCCCACATCTACCTATGCTGGGGTTCTTGCACCGTCCTCTAAAGCAGGGGCGGGCAAACTTTTTGGCCTGAGGGTCACATCGGGTTTCCAAAATTGTATGGAGGGCCGGTTAGGGGAGGCTGTGTCTCCCCAAACAGCCAGGCGTGGCCAGGCCCCCGCCTCCTATCCAACCCCCCCACCACCACTTCTCGCCCCCTGATGGCTCCCCCAGGACTCCTGCCCCATCCAACCCCCCCTGTCCCCTCACGGCCCCCCTGGGACTCCTATCCCATCCACCAACCCCCTGCTCCCTGTCCTCTTACCCCCCCGGACCCCCCACCCTGACTGCCCTCTGCCATCCAACCCCTCTTCTCCTTCCTGACTGCCCCCCGCGACCCCTGCCCCATCCAACCCCCCAGTTCCCTGCCCTCTAACCGCCCCGCCCCCCTATCCACACCCCAGCCCCCTGCCCACCACCCCCAATTCCCCTGCCCTCTATCCAGCCCCCTGCTCCCTGCCCCCTCACCGCACTGCCTGGAGCACTGGTGGCTGGTGGTCAGGCCGCCGTTCTGTAACTGTGCTGCCCAGCTGCCCAGAGCGTTGCGCCAGCGGTGTGACACACTGAGGTGCGGGGGAGGGGGGACAGCAGGGGAGGGGCCAGGGGAAAGCCTCCCGGGCCAGGAGCTCAGGGGCCAGGCAGGAGGGTCCCACGGGCCGGATGTGACCCACGGGCCGTAGTTTGCCCACCTCTGCTCTAAAGCATCTGGTGATGGCCATTGTCAGAGACATGATTCTGGACTGGAGAGACCAAAAGCCTGACCCAGTATGCAATTCCTATATTCCTGTGTTCCCCTCCCTCATTCTCCCTCCACATGACTGCTGGAAGGCAGTTAGGGGCGTTTAGCATCTCCCCCACTCCTATTCCTGGCTCCTTGGCAGGATATTTATTGCAGCTCTGTTCCATTTGCTCCATGCTCCCTTGCATGTATAAACCTGCATGTAATGCTCTTATAATCACAGAAGAGGACCTCTGATCAAATCTGGAGACTCCCCAGGAGCTGCATGCAATTCTACAACTATAGGTTGAGTATCACTATTTGAAACAAAGCCAAACCTGAATGAATTTCTTTCTACTGTCATGTAATGTAAATATCAAGTGTGAGGCAGGGGGAGATACTTGCCTTCAATCTGTTGTATAGTCCTTTGAATATGGCTTAGGAATTTCTGCAAGTTCATTAAGAACTCATTCCTTATTATGTGAAAACTGTGAAATTCCACAGACTGCTCTTTCTTTTTTTCAAGAGACTCAGCTTCAGCTAAACGCCTGTCTTCAGCCTCTGGCTTTTCGGTGTCTGGATGAAAGGCAGGTTCCTCAGCCTTGTGCTGATTATGGGACAAAGCAGGCAAAAAAACCTGAAATGCAGACATGTACCACAAATTAGACTGTTAATGATTTTGAAAGATCAACATCCAGTCAAATTTCTAACTTTGTAAGCAGAGTCAGAATGAGCTCTGCCCTGACATCTGGTGGTGAGGTGTGGAAAAGGATTTCATGGGGCTGATCTCGTTTGCATGGGCACACCCACCCTGCCTAGCATGATGGACTGCTTGCCCAAATGGTCACTTTGGCTGCTGTGGGATCCCCAGTCTCTCTGTTATTGGGGCAGGATTAATAAAGAGTTGTTTTCCTGGTTATGTGAATCAAGGACAGTAGAACTGTACTTGGCTTTTTATGATGGAGGGACTCGCCCTCAACTAAGTAGCACTCGCTAGGCAAGGGACATGGGTTCAAAAACCCAGTGTATTGAGAGAGGTTGGGGATAGGTATGGGTATTTGATAGTGTGGGTTCTAAACACTACTGGTGTAAATAACAGACCTAATTTTGGCTCCCTTAGGAGTCTTGTTGCATGCTGCAAAGCTGAAATCACTGATGCTTAGGTCTAAGTATTAGACCTACTTTGGGCTAATGGTGTACCAGCACTAAGGCTTCCCCTACTACCAGCTAAAAATTTCTGAGAGCTGAAATCACTAAAGAGCTGAGGTTGCTGCGACCTGTGTTAAGTAGGGGGGGCCTGAAGACAAGTTGGTGAGCAGACAGCAGGATGGCTACTGCAGAGAGCAGAGCGGATACCTGGGTGGCTGGCAGAGAGGAGCGGACAGCAGTACAGCTAGTGGAGAGGCATAGAGAGCAGAGTGGAGCAGATAGCAGAGCAGCTGGCGGAGAGGCATGGCTGGTGGTGAAGACTGCAGCAGAACCCCATGGAGACCTCTGCAGTGGAGCATGTAAGATGCCCCCCATACCTCCCTCCACTTCCACCCAGGCTGGGAGGTAAATTCTGCAGATGAACTTCTGAACTCTGGGGGGCTGCAGTGACCAAGGACAGAAACTGGGGGATGGGAGGGTGACTATTGGGTTGCTGGACTTAAGATCCTGAGGGGAAAAGGACACTGCCAAACTCACTTGGGGATGTGTCTTTTGCTCATACTTGGTGTTGTGAATCCTGTTTGTGGTGTTTCCCCAACATAATGCCACATTGTTTCCCTCCTTTATTAAAAGGCTTTTGCTACACTCAGACTCTGTGCTTGCGAGAGGGGAAGTATGGCCTCTTAGAGGCACCTAGGGGGGTGGTATGTAATTGTCCCAGGTCACTGGGTGGGGGCTCGAGCCAGTTTTGCATTGTGTTATTGAAACGGAACTCCTAGATACTGAACCCAGCCCTTGTTGCTGCCAGCTCTGACGGGCAGAAGGGTTACATAACTATTCATTTAACAAACCTTTGGCTCTATTGCACATGACTAACTATAATTCATTTCGTCTCTTTATCGGCATGATTTTCTCCTAAAATCTTATAGGGTAATAACCCAGTCATTCTTTTATTCTGTCTTCACACCCATTCTGAAAGCTTCCTTCAGCCTCACCTGAGTCTCATGTATAAATAAAGGCATGTGTTATTACATTCGCAGACTCCCCCCACACTTGGAACATGCAATGAGATCAAATATCAGCTCTCTCCACCCCCTTCCCTAAACACATGGGGGGATTCAAATTAAATATATATAAATTTTAAGCGGGTAAATCAGATTAGCTCAGCAACTATTAGTATTTACTGTGTACTGACAATATCAACCTGGTACTAAATGGATTAGACCAGAGGTGGGCAAACTACAGCCCGCAGGCCATATCCAGCCCGCGGGACCCTCCGGCCCAGCCCCTGAGCTCCTGGCCCGGGATGCTTGCCCCCGGCCCTTCTCCTGTTGTCGTCGTCCGTCCGTCCCCCCGCAGCCTCAACGTGCCACGCCACAATGCTCTGGGCGGCCAGGCAGCGCAGTTACAGAGCCGCCGCCAGCCACGGGTGCTCCAGGCAGTGCGGTAAGAGGGCACGGAGCGGGGGGGTTGGATAGAGGGCAGGGGATGGATGAGGGCGGGGTAGCAGAGGGCAGGGAACAGGGGGGTGGATGGGGCAGGTGTCGCGGGGGGCAGTCAGAAAGGAGAGGAGGGCTTAGAGGAGGCGGCAGGAGGCAGTCAAGGGCAGAGGTTCCAGGGCCAGTCAGGGGACAGGGAGAAAGGGTGGTTGGATGGGGCAGGGGTCCTGGGGGGCAAGTCAGGAATGAGAGGGAGGGGTTGGATGGGGCAGCAGGGGGCAATCAGGGATGGGAGGCCCGGGGGCGGTCAGGGGACAGGGAGCAGGGGGTAGTGGATGGGGTAGGAGTCCCGGGGGGAGCCATCAGGGAACAGGGTGGGTTGAATGGGACAGGAGTCCCGGAGGAGCCGTCAGGGGGCGAGAAGCGGGAAGTGGGTCGGATAGGAGGCAGGGGCCAGGCCACACGTGGGTGTTTGGGGAGACACAGCCTCCCCTAACCGGCCCTCCATACAATTTTGGAAACTCGATGTGGCCCTCAGGCCAAAAAGTTTGCCCACCCCTGGATTAGACTCTAACAAAAACTTCAGGGGTCCATACACAGAAATGGTAACACTTACCTGTGAGAAAATATTCTTCAGCATCAAAAGTGTGTGACCATTCAGAATGCCACACTCTAGCAATTCAGGCAGAATTTCATTAGCTTCGTTCACATCATTAGGTTCACTAACTGTTTCTAGACAGTAATAAATAATAAGTGTTAAGTTTAGCGATTTGGTATAGAAAGCAGTAATTAAAACCAGTGCTGATGTGTTCCTGTGTAAGGAGCAATTAAATGTTAATAAATCTAAAAAGTAAAATATATCTGCTAATAAACTGGGTATGACATGAGAGAATTCACTCAGCCACTTATAAATGAAACCTGCCTGGACTCTCAAATGCTCTAATGCAGGTTGTAAGCAAGCAAAACGAGATCAGATGGATCATTCTACTATAAGTTTTATATGCCAGCTTGATGGCTTAGTGGTGGTTCTTTCCTCTGTCATATTGGAAATCCTGTTTTAATTTCTAGCTTCTCACTCTTCAGAGATAATGGGAAAATCATCAAAGAACTGGTACTGGTGGCCCTAAACTAGTTAGAGCTGTTTGGTGGTCCCAGGCCAGGGTTAGGGTTGGGGCCAGTTAGTGGCCAAGGCTAGAGTCTGGGTTGGGGCTGGTTTAGGGTGACCAGACAGCAAGTGTGAAAAATCGGGACAGGTGTAATAGGTGCCTATATAAGACAAAGCCCCAAATATCAGGACTGCCCCTATAAAATCAGGACATTTAATCACCCTAGGCTGATTAGTACTGCCAAGCTCAGGCTGAGACTATTTGATAGCCCCTGTCTAGGATTACAGTGAGATGGCACCAGGATAGGGTTAAGGATTGGGTCTGGACAGCAGTTCGAGGTTAAAGTTACTATAGCCTGCAGCAGACATTGTCACTGTTTTCAGGACAATTATTAACTGTTAAAACAAGATTTGTGTTTTATGTACTAGGACTGTATATCAGAATTCGAGCTATGTAAACCACCCTTGTCCATGTAACAGGTTTGAGACACTAAAGTATAGCTCAGTTATCTTCATCATCACCCTACTGCCTAGCATCATATACAACTTTTAATTTTCAAAGCTTCTTGTAGACATTCAGCAATTAAACCTCAATACTTCCTCTGAGGGAGGTATGCAAGTCTTATCCCCATCTGTAAATGGGGAAATGAAGGCAGACAGCTTAGGTGACTTTCAACAAAGTGAATGCCAAAGACAGATTAAAACTCAGAAGTTTCTGGCTCCCAGGCCTGTTCTGAGACCACATTTGTCTATTCATCCTGAATACACATTGTCCTAAATCCCAGTCATCATAATTTCTTAGTCTAAAGTGCTTTTTAATATAAACATTGAAAATGTTCAGTCATAATTTATCCATGAAAAATACCTCTTGTATCTCTGAGAAAGAACATAATATCATCATGAACAAATTCTTCAGAAATGTCATTAAAAGCCACATGAAAATATAGGTTGTAAACTGTCTGTTTTATGATCTGAAACATAAGAAAGATGGAAATCAATGATGAATCTGATTATTTGCTGCCACATTTCTTAAACAAATCCTACAACAGATTTAGAGTTCTGTCAGTTACCAGCAGTAGGACAGAATCAATTCCATCTCTTACTCCACTATGTTTATGTTATTGTGCCACATAAACCACTAATCATAGAATATCAGGGTCAGAAAGGAGCACAGGAGGTCACCTAGTCCAACCCCCTGCTCAAAGCAGGGCCAATCCCCAATTTTTACCCCAGATCCCTAAATGGCCCCCTCAAGGATTGAACTCACAACCCTGAGTTTAACAGGCCAATGCTCAAACCACTGAGCTATCTCTCCCCCCATCACTGAACTATCCCTCCCCACTAACACAACAACAAAATTAAAAAAAAATATTACACACCTAACAGTACAAATATTCAGCTTTGGGAGCAACCTAAGATTTTTGCCTCCCAAGCCTATGGAAGCTAAGAGTATCAAGAGATGAGCACTGTCAGTTTCAAATGAGAGAGAGGTACAGCCCACAATGCCATTGATGGCACCCTCAAAGGAACACATAAACACATATCCCGCTACTCCGGTGGAAGGAGAAAAGACTGGGGATTCAGAAAATGACACCAGTCATACAATGAGATTAATTAAATGACTACATCCTGACAGCCTTGAAGAGGCAAGAGCCCTGTTAGCATGCACCCTTACATGAACAGTAAGTGACAAGTAACCTGTGGCCAAGGGCCTAGTCTCCTTCCCCACCTCCTTCGTACAGTATTATTACTTATTGGTTCTAGCTAATTGTGAACTTTGCTAGCTGTTTGATGCAAACAAATCTGGAGGTTGGTGGTGTAGTACGTGGTACACAAACAACCCATTGCTATATTCACTGTAACCATAAGTATTGAAAACCTATGTCAGGGATGGTGATTCAGAGAGCCTGTACAGCATTGCACGACAGGCAAAGTTGAATTATAGGGGTTTTCACCTTTCTCTGAAGCATCAGGCACAGGCCACTGCCAGAGGACACCTCAATGCGATGTTCTGTTCACCCCACACCACCCCTGAAGGGGCTAAGGTGGCTCAGAAGTGGCTAATTAACCTAACAGGCTGCACCTGGAGGAAGACTTAGGACTAACTGACAATACTAACTGAAGATGGAGACCATCTGGGCAGGAATAGGAGGGACTCATATAAAGGCAGGAAGTGAGACTAGAAGGGGGCTCCTGTGTGGAGGACTGCAGTCATGCTCTGTGACTAGTAAGGAGAGATGAGGGAAAACCAGGGGGCGAGCAGAAGCCCTGGGACCCTGACCAGGGTTTTTTCCCCAGAGGGGTGATGGAGAAAGAAGCCTGCAGAGTAGGAAGAAGCCCAGGGAAACAGCAGCAAGGGTTGAGACCATGCAGATCTTGGCTGCTGATGGTAGGGTCCCTAGGCTGGAACCTGGAGTAGTAGGTGAACCTGAGTTCCCCTAACAGACAATAGGAAAGTGACACAGTCTTGAATGGGAAGACTGCCTGGAATAGTACCTGGACAGCTGGTCTGGTGAGACTTTGTTAACCATAGAACAGGAAAACTATACAGTGAACTGGCCGGAGGGCCAAGCCATGAAGAGGAAACACTGTGACTCCTAGAGAGGGAGAGGGGCCCTGGCCCCCTTGCTTGCCATCAGACCAGGCAGAGGTAATTCCCAGCCATGAGGGAGCCCCCTCTATGGCCTGCAGGGAGTGTATCCTATTACATTCTGTCTCAGATGGAAAATCATATGCTCATAGCATATGTTTTATCTTGCTCTAGGACCACAGTATGCAGTTTTACATCTTTAATTCTACATAAGATTTATTGAAACATTCATACATTTTTAAATATTCTTATCACAAACAGATTCCTCCAAGAAAACAAAAGTAAAATGCAATGGACTTACTTTGAATATCTGCTCTCTGCTTTCACCTGCAAATCCTTGGGTTAGCTCACTCAACCCCGATACAATAGATAGATGCGATACATGTTCTCGTGAAGATTTAGAGTCTAGAAATTCTGAAACAGATGCTTTGCTTTTCCGATCCCTCTCTAATAAAGAAATACACAGAAGAGGAAATCAATGAAGCTCACCTATTCCAATCTTTCAAACCAACTCATCAAACTCAAATTACAGTCCTGAAATAAATGAAAGAACAGCTTTGCTGGTCTCTTTTGCAAAGTAGCCATCCAAGCTATGCATTAATCATACATTTCTGTGATTCACACTGTTCCATTTCTGCAGAACAGAATCTCAATGTATTCCTAAATATGCATGTGCCCCTGCTGCTCTTACATAGTAACTAGGGTTTTACAATTTCTAATGCCTACAATTGAACTGTGATGAAAAGATAGATCAACGTATTTCAAAAGTCATAGGTGCATTTGACTACGCAAAGATTTATGACTCAGTCATGGCTTTCACAGGTAGAAACGTGCTGGTGGGAAGTGTTCAAGCCGTGGGGGCTGAAGACATTATGCCTACATAACAAAGGAATAGCCATAACATTTCTCTTGCTGGCTTTTTAATCACTTTTACTTTTCTTTCCTCCTTTTTTGTGAAAGCCTGTTGTGCCATAATATTAAAAATTTACTGGGAAAAATTCTGCACTTGTTTACTTTTATTCTGAACTAGTTAAAATGGAATAAAAGCAAGGCTTCATATCCAGCGTGACTACATTATGGTTCTCTTAAACCCTACTGAAGGGATCTACATTTAATCCATCTCAGTCTTGATTGTTTCAGTATATAAAGATAGTGACAGGTCTCTGGGACTCTGAAAGAATCACCTCTTCAAAGACAGATCAGTTTAAGTAACTGCTATAAATGTGCTGGGTGAAGAGTTTTGGTTTTTCTTTCCCAGTCACTCAGTTAGAGAAACAACACAGCAGCTGATAAGATGAAGAAACAAGCCAAATCAAGTGATGTCTTTTAAGGAAAGTACTGAAGCAGAACTCCTGAAAAACCATATCAGATATTGGTTTGCCATCTACTCTAGACAAAATCTATTTCACACTGTAAAATCAGATTTACAGGCCTGGGGAAAATAGACTTTAAATAGCCTCAGATCTCTGCTGAAGAAGTCTGTTCTCGGAATAAATATCACAGGTTAAGTTAAGTCTTAGTGCAGTGGTTCTCAAACTTTTGTACTGGTTTTTCACACAGCAAGCCTCTGAGTATGACCCCCCTAATAAATTAAAAATACTTGTTTATATATTTACCACCATCATAAATGCTGGAGGCAAAGCGGAGTATGGGGTGCAGGCTGACAGCTCGCGACCTGCCCATGTAATAACCTCCTGACACCCCAGTTTGAGAATCCCTGTCCTGGTGTATGTGGGAGTAATGCCACTGTAGTCAGTGGAGTTTACCAAGACTGAATATGTCCCTCTGAATTTCTTCACTGCAGCTTCCTAGGGTATGTCTAAACTGCAATTAGACACCTGCAGCTGGCCCATTCCAGATGACTTGGGCTCGCAGGGCTGAGGCTAAGGGGCTGTTTAATTGCGATAGACGTTTGGACTCAGGCTACAGCCCGAGCTCTTGGATCCTCCCACAGGGTTCTAGAGCCTGGATGCCAGCCCAAGTCCAAATGTCTATCGCAATTAAACAGCCCCTTAGCCCAAGCCTCGCAAGTACAAATCAGCTGGCATAGGCCAACCTCCAGTTTTTAATTGCTTAGTCTCTTTCCCGTGCAATGTGAAACCTTCACCTTTCGTACGAAGAGTATCTCAGCACAGAAATTACAAGGCCCAAAGTCATTCTAAGCTAGTGCACCAAAATGCGTCAATTTGGGAAGAAAAACATTTTGAGTGAAGTATTTTCATAACAAGCAATATTATAACAAGAGTTCCACTCGTTCCTTATATGTACATTATATACCCACAATATCAGGATTCAGTGTAGTTGGTATTCTCAGTTAAACTTCACATATGGACATGAGACAGATCAGCGTTTCTTAACCTGGGGACCCTGACCCAAAAGGGGATCACAAGGCTATTGTAGAGGGGCCATGAAATCACAACAATATTGCTGGGAGAAAGGGGAGCTGGAAGGGTCGGTACAGCAGCCACAGCTCTCTGGCCACCCATCTCTGAAGGCAGTACCACAAACAGCAGCAGCAGAGAAGGAATGCAATACCATACCATGCCACCCTTACTTCTGCACTGCTGCTGATGGCGGTGCTGCCTTCAGAGCTGGGTGGCAGGCCAACACCTGCCACTCTTTGGCCAGACATCTCTGAAGGCAATGCAGACGTAAGGGTGGCAATACCATGAGTACGCTTCTATGAGTATGTACGTTAATTTACTATCACTTTTTGGTGAGTACATCACAGCCTGAAATATTTTCCAAGAGGGGCCCAGCAAAAATAGTTTGAGAACCCCTGAGATAAATGATGCCTCAAACAGGACACTTCTAAAACAAACAGTTTGTGTGAGTAGCTCTCTGCCTTTGTGTTTAATGCAACACTGTCAATTTTATTGTTAATTACATTTCTGTCTGAAAAGTTTTTACCAACTATTGATAAAGTAACACCTACTATTACTAAATCTGAAATTAGAAAAAAATCTATTTTTCATTTGGTAACTTTGTGCATTTGACTTCCCTTTGTTTATAGTTGGTTGCAGTGTTTCACTATGATCAGTTTTCCCGTTATTTACTTTGTGCATTTGACAGCACTTTGTGCATAATCAGTTAGTTAGGTAGTTTTGTTTGTGTGGACCCGTCACAAAGCAAGAGAGAAAAGTGTGATTTAAAGAAACACATCAAACAAAAGTCAATAAAGGGATTCTAGATCTGGTGTAGTAAGTTCAACTATTTTTAATTATTTTAATTTTTTTATTTCAGGTTTACAGTGTTCCTTTATATTAAGTATCAGGGGGTAGCCGTGTTAATCTGTATCCACAAAAACAACAAGGAGTCCGGTGGCACCTTAAAGACTAATAAGGTGCCACCACACTCCTTTATATTAAGGTTTTTAGGGTATAACAAACAATCTTCCTTACTTATGCCATACCGGGTGAAGCATAATCCTGACGTATTTATCCCCAGCAATGAACCTTCAAGCTACTTGCAAGATCTACTGATCACACATACTTCCTTCTGCTGAGGCGGTCTCAGCCAACTCCTCCTGACGAGGGTTATCTGGATCTTCCTCCTTCACGTCATTTTCAGATATGGTAAGCTCCTCTGTTTCTTCTGTCCAGGATCAAAATGACACACATGTACAAAACAAATGCGATTTACTCAAGTACTACTGTACCACAAAAGGGGACCCCAAAAATCTGAGATGCAGTCACACCGACAGAGATGAGACAGACACATGGGCTGCATAGATGCAGAGCCCTGTGTATGGACAGGGGGGTCACAAAAGTACACTGATATGGAGATACATAGATGCAGGGAACATATGGATATATGCCCATATGGCTGGATGTGGACAGCGCACAGGCACACTGACATGAGACACATGGACACACGAAATGGACAGAGGGACATGGAATGGGCAGGTAGACAGAGAGAGGACACAGGAGACGGTCCCAGGGGTGGAGTGGCAGGGGGCATATGTGATGGATCACAGGAGATGGAAATGTGGGGTGGACAGAAAAGAGGGGCATAGAAGACAAGGGGGATAATGAGGATGGACGATGGCTGGACACATCCCAAGTGAGGTTGACAAGGAGACACGGGATGGACAGACAGTTGGCGGACACGGGGCATAGGTGCTGGAACTTAGGTTTCTGCCACCGCACCCCCTGGCTGGAAGTGGTTATTATAGACAGGATTTACAGTTTGGTTCAATGGCTCTCAACACCCCGCCCCCTATAAAAATTGTTCCAGCACCCCAAGGGATGGACATGGAGATGGACACAGAGGGGATGGATATACAGGTAGACAGGACACTGAGGAAGGAAACAGGATACAGAGGATTGACAGATGGAAGGAAAAACACAAGAGATGGCCAGCCACATGGACAAGTGAGGTGGATGGGTGGACAGACTGGAGCACAAGGCGTAAATGGAGGGACACAGAGGATAGTCAGAGAAGGGTGACCAGATGTCTCGATTTTATAGGGACAGTCCCAATATTTGGGGCTTTGTCTTACCTAGGCACCTATTACCCCTCACCCCATCCCAATTTTTCACACTTGCTGTGTGGTTACCCTCAGTCAGAGGGCCAGACAGGAGACACAGGATAGAGGGGGCACATAGGGGAAAGGCAGACAGACAGTTGGTGGGCAAGGAAAGGATGGGGGACGGAGGGACACAGGTTGGGTGGGCTGGGTGGGCACAAGGGACAGGCGCCGGGCTTGGAACAAGCTGGCTGCGCGCAGAGGACGGAGGGACCACGGGGGCAGGACGGGCAGGCGGAGCGCCAGGGAGGGGTGGCGCGCAGAGGACGTGGGGGGGGCACAGGGGCAGGACGGGCAGGGGGAGTGCCAGGGAGCGGCGGCGCGCAGAGGACGTGGGGGGGACACAAGGGCAGGACGGGCAGGGGGAGCGCCGGCGCGCAGAGGACGCGGGGGGAGGCACAGGGGCAGGACGGGCAGGGGGAGCGCCAGGAAGGGGTGGCATGCAGAGGACGTGGGGGGGGCACAGGGGCAGGACGGGCAGGCGGAGCGCCGGGGAGCGGCGGCGCGCGGGGGGCCACAGGGGCAGGACGGGCAGGGGGAGCGCCGGCGCGCAGAGGACGTGGGGGGGGGCACAGGGGCAGGACGGGCAGGGGGAGCGCCGGGGAGCGGCGGCGCGCAGAGGACGTGGGGGGGGGCACAGGGGCAGGACGGGCAGGGGGAGCGCCGGGGAGCGGCGGCGCGCAGAGGACGTGGGGGGGGGCACAGGGGCAGGACGGGCAGGGGGAGTGCCGGGGAGCGGCGGCGCGCAGAGGACGTGGGGGGGGGCACAGGGGCAGGATGGGCAGGGGGAGCGCCGGGGAGCGGCGGCGCGCAGAGGACGTGGGGGGGGCACAGGGGCAGGACGGGCAGGGGGAGCGCCAGGGAGGGCAGCGTGCAGAGGACGACGTGGGGGCTACAGGGGCAGGCGGAGCGCCGGGGAGGGACGGGGGGGCACAGGGACAGGACGGGCAGGCGGAGCGGAGCGCAGAGGGGGGCGCCGAGGAGGGGCGGGGGGGCACAGGGGCAGGAGGAGCGCCGGGGAGGGGCGGCGCGCGGGGGGGGGGCGCCGGGGAGGGGCGGGCCGGGGCGCCGGGCAGGGCCACCAAGCAGCAGTGGGGCTGGGCAGACCCCGCGTCACACGGACGGAGGGACGCGCGGGGCGGGCAGGCGCGGCGCTGGGACGGACCGATCTCGATCTCCTCCTGGCGCAGCTCGGCCCGCAGCAGCAGCGCGGCCCCCGCCACCTCCCCCTCCTCGGCGGCCGCGCGCTGGTTGAGGAAGCGCAGCACGGTCTCGCCCTCCTCGCCATCGCCCCGGTTCAGCAGCTCCTCGAAGGGCGCCGGGTCGGAGAGCCCCAGGGTGCTGAGCACCCGGTCCCGCAGCCACTGCACGCGGACATCGTCCAGGCTCATGGCGGGGCGGGGCGGGCAGCCGCGGGCAGCCGAGCCGCCGACCTCAACGGACGCTACTCGGTGCCCATGGCAACGGCTCGGGGCGGGACTGGCCGCGGCGCGAGCCCCGCGCTTCCCGGACCCCGCCTCTTTTCCCTCCCAGCGCGCGCCCCGTGGTGCCCGCAGAGCCGGGCGGCGCAGGGCTGAGGGTGATTGCAGCGGCCCCGCCCCCACCAGCCAGCACCTTCCCCACTCGCCCTCCCACCCCCACCCCACCGCCCCCAGCCCGCACCTTCCCCACTCGCCCTCCCACCCCCACCCTACCGCCCCCACCCCGCACCTTCCCCACTCGCCCTCCCACCCCCACCGCCCCCAGCCAGCACCTTCCCCACCCCCACCCCCACCCCACCGCCCCCAGCCCGCACCTTCCCCACTCGCCCTCCCACCCCCACCCCACCGCCCCCAGCCCGCACCTTCCCCACTCGCCCTCCCACCCCCACCCCACCGCCCCCACCCCGCACCTTCCCCACTCGCCCTCCCACCCCCACCCCACCGCCCCCACCCCGCACCTTCCCCACTCGCCCTCCCACCCCCACCCCACCGCCCCCACCCCGCACCTTCCCCATTCGCCCTCCCACCCCCACCCCTTCCTCACTCGCCCTCCCATTCCGCACCTTCCCCCCTCCCCCTTTGAGGGAAGGCTATCCCCTGAGGTTCAGTTTAACTGCACGGGATCCATGAATAGTGCCACTCGCCAGTCGTGTCCATCCCCCCGCAAAAAGCCTGCCCCCAGGAGCAAGGAAGAAACAGGGCTGAAAGGGGCTGGAGGAGCAGCAGCCGCACGTGGAGTGGGGGGGAGCGGGCAGCAGCGCGAAGCTTGGCCCATGCAGCCCGCAGCGCGCTGGCGTTCCCTGGCTGACCTGGGGCGGGCTGGCAGCGTGCAGGGGAAGGATGACCCTGTACAGAACCAGCCTCGTTCCCACTAGCCTCCGCAACATTTGTCAATTGTCCCTTTTACGGAGCGGGCCAATCCTGTGGTTGTGTCTCGGTGCTGGATGTGTGCGCGCCTAAGAACGGGGATAGATCAGACGTGATTATTTTTACTTCGGCTCACTAGAGGCCGCTGCTCCCATAGGGAATAGCAGCGTTAGAGCCAGCCTATTCCCATGCTGTACTTGCCTGGTGCCCTCCAAAGCAAGCAGTTAGAAGCAACTGTGCCTGTAGAAGACACAATATCAGAAGAGAGGCAAGGGGGGTGGAGGAGGGAGAGAAAGAGCAAAGGGAACAGGACAGTTTATAGAAAACCAAGCTTTTGTCTCACAGACCCAGCAGCAGGCAGCGTGATCAGCTAAAGTAGACTGACAGGAGCCCCATAACCTACCACAGCACATTCTAGTTCCCCCCCCAAAAAATCCTCCCTGTGCTGTTTAGAGTCTTTTCACACTTTATTAGTGATGAACACTAATTCCTCAAGAACAATTTGTTTCCTTCACTATTTTACTTGGTTCTCAAAACAACCTGAATTAGTACAAAATGTCAACAAAGTTCCCCATAAAAATGCTTTCAGCTTACAGGTCTTTAACCCTCAAGTCATTTTTGTTTCATAGCACTAATGGGGGGGAGGGTGGTGTTAGTTTACATTTTTATTCTTTTAGTAGATTCCTTAAACCTTCAGTGTCATAACCTGGAATTTAGAAAACTAACAATCTATTACTAATTCCAGAGTGTATTTTCTTAATCCTGCAAAGAGGTCAGCCTTTCCTGTAAAAGAAACTGAAGTTTGCAGGACTGGGCCCTGACAGACACCCTGATGGAGCAAGGACTTTAAATATGTCCTTCACTTCAAGCACTGAATAGTCCCACTGAAGTCAAGCAAACTACTCAAACACACATATAACTTCAAGCCTTTAAGTGTCTTGTTGAATCGCAGAATGTTTTCAGATAGGCTGCTCAATGAAAGTCCAGACCGTACAATTCAAGTTAAAGCAAAAATCCTGTGTAGCATTTACCTATGTGATCTTATGTCTCCACTCCAACAATTCTGAATTTAACAAAAAAAGTAGATCTTTAGTCAAAAATATGAAAATATTCTCAATTAAAATAAAATTTAGAGATAGAACATAATACATATGCAGGCTCTCACTAAGTGAAGCTTTATTCTTAGAAGAGGCCAAATGGCCTGCTTGGGGTTGCACAAGATCTGGTCTAAGAGGTAAGAAATGAAAAGACCCAAGATTCAATAACCAATGCAACTTTTTACAATAGTGGGAACCTCTTAAAATACTGTAAATAAGAAATTGAAATATTACATAGGACAACATTTTAGTGGTATAATTTAAGAGCTACAGGAGTTCATTTTAAACGATTAAATACAACCAAACACTGCAGAATATTAATTCTGCAAATGGCAATTAGATTTTATTTGGAATCAGTATGAAAGAAAAATGTAAAAGTTAACTTATGCTGTTCTTATGGCACAAATGTCAAACTATTACGGTAAAATATCCCAATTTTCATTCTGATATAAAAAAATACAAAAGCACAGTCTCTTCCCCTCAGATACACCCTTTTAAGTAAAATTTCTTAACTCAGTATAAACAACTTTGGTTCAATAACATCAGATAAACCAGTCACTCCAGTCAAGTTATATCCATAAATGTCTTTAAACCCAAATATATACAGAATAAATTTAAGGCCTGATTCTGCACTCGTCATAAAAATATAATTCCTATTAATGGGAACTTTATATGTGAAAGGTCTGTAGAATGAGCATTTAATAGAACATATTCTGCTATATAATTTGAGTCACCCGTTAAAGACATCATTAAGGCCCTGATCCTGCAAAATGGTCTGGATGGGCAATCCCTGCACCCAGTGCAGTTCCACAGAGGTATAGGAATCCACATACACAGATCATTTAGCAAAACTGGGGCATAAGACTATAAACTCCTCAATGAAGGGAGATAAAAAGAACCATAGTTGGGTTTCCCCTACCTGCCCTTAATTTTTCTTTTATCAAATGGATGTGCACTTGCAAAGATTAAAGTAATAATTCTGGGCAGAATTCAAGACATAAGGTTTAAAAAAAAAAGGAAAAAAAATCTGTGTACTTTTAAAAATAGCCCCAAAAAAGTATTTTATATTAGTATTTACCAGTTTATACTATTTTTGGTATTCTCCTAGGAATAACTACTGAAAACATACACTATTTAATCTTAACTGCTTCCAGATTCCATTAGATGGTAATTTAAGTTAATGAGGGTGTGATCACATGAGTAATACAGAGTAATCTTACTGTGTATTTTATATGACGAAAAGGAAATTAAGGTCTTTAAGATCATTTAAAAGTAATCATTAAAGAACATAAACAGTCTCTTCTGGAAATAAAATACCTTTCTTATTTTTAGAACAAGCAATAAGATTATTTTTAGAATTATTTTAAAATTAATTTACAACATTAGTTTATCATGAAAAAAAATGTATATTTTATGCTTATATATTTTACAAGAGGCTCCAGATCTGCAATGTATTTGTATGAAGGAGGTATGTTACAGAATTATTTGGCTACATTATAAGGCAATCAGTGAAAAACATTTTTCTACGAACTGTACATCAGTGAGATCTAATTACATGATTTGCAGACAACTCTGAACACCTCTGCTTATGCCAATAAAATTATGCAATATCATCTCTATTAAAATGTAAAAAAATGTGCTTAAAGGAAAAAGGAGTAAACTTGTAACCTCCACCAGTGTAGAACTTGCTCTGAAATTCCACCCTGTAATGAGGGGAAAAAAAAAAAAATCCACATATTAATACACAACTCCTCAGAGAACAAGACTAGGAGCCAGGAATTCATGAGATCTAATTCTGGCTCTAACACTGATGCCTTTGGGCTAGTTACTTAACTTTTCTTCCGGAAAGAAAAGGAGTACTTGTGGCACCTTAGAGACTAACAAGTACTCCTTTTCTTTTTGCGAATAAAGACCAACACGGCTGCTACTCTGAAACCTGTCGTTTTTCTGCCAGAATCATTGATTGGCCTGACATTTATAAGGAGGCCCAAATACAGAAACATTCTACTATGCCAGTCCATTTCTCGCTTCCTATTTTCTGTTGTAGTTTGTTTTAAAGGTAATATGTTTATTATAGTGGGAACCTACAGTATAGCACTGACAGGACAATATGATGTGTATGCTTCTGCATACAAATATGTACAGTATATTTCTGTCTCCTACCCCTTTCATACTATGAACACCAGCCAATACATTTAATATTAAAAATTCTCTCTGAATTAGGTTAAATTTGTAAGAATCATGATGTTGAGGGTTAAGATATGATTAAGAAATATAAGGAATATAGGCTTAATTCAGCAAAGCACTTAGGCATTCGCGTACATACTTTGCTGAACAGGGATGGACTTGCATGTTTAAGTGCTTTGTTGAACTGGGGCCACAATGATGGACTGAAGATGTTTAAAGTAATACTACTGGATTAAAAATTAATTTTTTCTACCCGAGTTACTAATTCCCTATAGTTATCAAAACCAAAAGTTTTAAAAATCCAATTTACTTAGTTATATTTTGCACTGAATTCATCTTTGAAAGTAACAAATCAGTTTCACATATGAACCAACCTACTCCTACAATGAATACAAACAGTGCAAGGGAAAAATTAAATTACACAGAAAGCTGATTTCAATTAAATTTATTTAATGTAATTAAATGATTGTATCACTATTAAGTTATTAAACTCTACACTTTCATTTTCAAAATACGCATTCTAAATTTTGGGCCTATCATACCCAACAATATCCCTTTAACAAACCAATGCAGAGTTTAATAAAAATAAAATTAAAAAAGGGCAGTTTTTAAAAATTAAAAGTTAGCACTCACCAATGAAGTCGTACAGCATGTAGAAAAGCAGAAAGACCTTCCATGACCAAAAGAATGAATACTGTTAACACAGCAAAGAAGGCTAAAACTGGAACTAACAGCAAGATTCCATATGCTGCATCCACACGAAGGCCCACTCTCATTATCATTGCCCACAGCACTTCTGATAACTCTACAAAACAAATGGTTTCCAAAATTACCTTTGGAAACATATATACATACCCAGGGAGTCTGTTTTAACCAGTCTGCACTCCATTTTCAATTATGTTATTGTGCTAGAATCTTCTGGATCAGAAAATGGAGCAAAAAATGTTCCCCTTTGAGGGAATCTAGTGTATATCACAAGGTGCTCAAGAAACGAAACACTGCACAATAATTAATATTTTTGTAACAGGTAATTTGCATTCACCAGAACACTGAATGAATAGTCTGTTTACTGTATAAACATATGTAATCAGGGCAGGATTATCTAGAGCTGCATATGCTGTTTTGTTCTCTCAGGAAATAGCTAATATAAAATTATGTATTACAAACAGTCTCAGAATAAAATCTACTGCTTACGACATCTAATTTATTAAAACCACAAATCCACTAACCAATACTTAATAGTTACTATTGCAGGTGAACCTAACACAGACCAGTGTTCACTACATTAAGATTTGAGTACCGAGATACACAGTGATCACATAGTTAGTTTTCTAGCCGCTTTAATTTCACACTGCAAAGCCAGCACACCTTTTCAGACAAGGGTATTTTAAAAAAATGTTTAGAAACAATATCACACTCAATAAGATTTTAATAAGCTCACATGCATACAACGCACCACTACTTCATCTGTATTCATTCAGTGTAGCATAAAATACCTATATAATTTGGCTGTGAGACACATTCCTGAAATCAGAACAAGAATATAAAATATGAAAAGGTTAGTGGTTTTTGTGATACTCTCTCATGGTCTCTCAATGAATAATTAAAGGGAAATGGGCAGTGTATTTGGAACATAAATGCCCAGGTTCTAATTTATAATGACACAAATTCGGAAATATACTAGTCCTGATTCAGGAAAGCATCCCTATTTAGGACAGCTCTTAAGCACATACTTAACTTTAAGCCCATCCTTAAATATTGTCCTGAATACAGATGGACTTAAGTACATGCTTAAGTGCTTTCCCGATTCCTGGCCACTAAGGGAAAGACTTTAAATATCACATGACATAATACATCTACAGAACCATTTTAAGAGTTACTAGCTGACAGCCTTCAGATAATCAGGAGTGAACAATGAAGCCATATGCCACATGCAGCACGCAAAGTCACAATTCCACTTTTCAGTATCATGTGCTTTCTATTAGTCCAGGTCAGTTCACTAGGGATTTTTTTAAATGACCAACCAGATAATTTCATAGCTAGGATATTCTAAATGATCAAACAAACAAAAACCCCATACAATATTAAAGTTACATTGGAATACAAAGACTTACGTGCATGAGCAAGACTTAGTGCCCAGAGTCTCAGGTATGAAGCAGTGTTGGAGATGCATCCTAGACAGTATTCAATGGTATGAATAGTCTGATTCATAAAAACATCTGCAAAGTTAAACTAACAACACATATATATGTAAATACACTTGTATACATTAAATCCATACTGTGGAGTGCGACAACGTACAACATGCATTTGCAAATCCACTGTAGGTTTTAGACCATTAAAACAAAAATCTATTTAAAGGTCAAATAAGTTTTTATATAATTAAACCATTGTATTAACTCTGAAAGCTTACATGCTGATTGCACGGATGATAAAATAAAAATAAAAATAAAGGAAGGTGTAGTTTTCTAGCAGGTTCTCTACTTATATGACCAAATAATATTCTGAAAATGCAAGTAGGCATGTCAATTACGCTGAATGCATCTTATATGAACATACAGTTCTGCTGTACTATAATGTGGTCTATTGGAGACCTGAGTTCTAATCCCAGCTGGGCTGTTCATTTACTGTGTTAAGTTTGGACAAATCACAGACTCTCTCTGCCTCAGCTTTTCCCATCTCTAAAAGGGGGATAATTATTAGTATCAACCTTTGTAAAGCACTCCGAGATCCTCAGATGAAGAGAGCTACATAATGGTAAAGGATAATTATTAATGTAGTAATCTTGAGTTATGTTGGCTAGTTACTAACAAACAAAAACAAACCCACCCAAGACCAGTAATTTTTGCTGTAAATCCTGATACCATTTCTTATGAAACTGTGGTACAATTTGTGAAATGTCTTTCAGTAGCGCTCTCCTATTTCCTATCCATATTAGCCCTACAGAGGATAAGTCTCAAATCTCCCAGTGAGGTAAGTATTATACTAATTTTGCAGAAGAGTAAATTGAGGGACAGAGTTTAGGAGTGTTAATCAACTCCTACTAAAGTCAAAGGCATTCAGATAAGGTCTTAAGTGATTTGCCCAAGATTATATTGCATCAGCGTCAGGAACTTGGAGTACAGCTCAAGACTCCAGATTTCCAGTTCCCACTAATGACAAGAGCACCTTGCCTTCCCACTGTCAAACTACATAACATACTATTCAAAAAATTTAAATCAAGAGCCTTTCCTTTAGAGAAGAGCCCATGAAAAGAAAAGGAGAAAGTTAGAGTATACTCTCCTCTTTGTCTTGACTAAAGGCACCCAAAATCAAGTACCCATAAAACTATGCAAGGGAGCTTTGATGCTGCTTGATTAATTGTACTTTAAAAGGAATGACTGTAGTCTCAGCTGCATGAGGCACTTTGTCTATTTCCCATTATATCAAAACCCAGGAACTCTAGTAAGCTGAACTGATACATTTTTGTGATAAGAAATGCAGCGCAGAACAATCACAAATAACAGAATGTAAATTGTATGCAGCCAACCAATCAGGCCATCTTTATAAAAGTCCCCTAGATGGCATTTTTAGAGGTTCCAGGAACTCAACCTGGTTTAGTGTATGGCAATTTTCCGAGTATCACCCCATACAATTTCCCACTGATAACTTGCTTTTAGGCCATTCTTATTACAGGCAGTAGCTGAAAGTGTTACCTCTTCTCCATCCTCTTCTCTGTGCCCACTGCCTGAAGGGCTGTTTCCTTCCTCCACATCATGTGATCTCAATAGAGAAAGTTCCTCTTCACTTTCTTTTCGAACGAGTCTGTAGCCACTCTGCACAAAATGAAAACAGTGTCAGTTCACTAACAAGAATTATTGATGTCACTGTGAAAGTTGCAGCTCTGTTTGTATTTATTTAAAGCAGACATTGCAAAAAAATTAAAATTCTCAGGGCGTGTCTACACGGCAATTAAAAACCGCACAGCTAGCCCGTGCCAGCTGACTCAGGCTTGTGGGGCTTGGGCTGTGGAGCTGTTTAATTACAGTATAGACTTCTGAGCTTGGCCTGGAGCCCAGCCTCTGGGACCCTGTGAAGTGGGACTCTGTGAGGTGAGACGGTCCCAGAGCCCAGGCGAAGCTCAGAAGTCTACAGTGCAATTAAACAGCTCTGCAGCACAAGATCCACGATCCTGAGCCGGGTGTCTGTCTGAAATGTAGAAACACCCTCGGGGCCATAGAAACTGAGAAAGCTGAAGTGGAAAGGCCCTATTATGCAAAAATAGGCATCAATTTTTCTTATTTGCATGGTCATATCAAGCTATAGGACATTTAAGAGCTCAATGCTTCTACATAGTTTCTTAATCTAAGAGAATTATTTTCTTTACCCATATTAACAAATTTAAATGGATCTTACATCTAATGTAGTTAAAAGAATTTTGACAAATGTAACTTGTGAAAATATCTAATTAGTGAGTTTCCCACTGTGGTTTTAAAACTTTATTGTAAACTATCAGTAAAAGTTTTATTCACACATCTACGACCAAGGAAGTGTTACAGAAACAGCCAACAAATATAGCCACAAAGTGTTTCCTGTACTGATTTTGCAGCACTAGCTAAGTGCAGTTCCCAGAACTGCACTAATATCTGCAGTAAGAAAAGGAGTACTTGTGGCACCTTAGAGACTAACCAATTTATCTGAGCGTAAGCTTTCGTGAGCTACAGCTCACTTCATTGGATGCAGTGCAGCTAGCTCACAAACGCAGAAAAGGCCCAATTCTGCAAATACTCTCAAATCATGCATGCAAGTGTTTGTAGCATTGAGCCTATAGTTTGGAATGACAAAGTGTTATGCAAGTTGAAATTGTTGTAGTCCGATTAAATTAACTTTGCTGTTTTTTAAACGTTTAGGAAATCTATTTGTTAGAAAGGGAAAGGTGGCCAAAATCATAAGGAAAAGAAATTCCATGTTCAGGTTTCTAAAGGCTACTACAAGCAATGAGTAAAATGAAAAAGTTACTCAATAATGCCTTTTTAAAGCTTCCCCAGTATAGTCAATAAAGCTTTTTTAAAAAAATTAATTTTAGCCAAAAGGATTTATAATAAAATACCCTTTAATACACTGCTTGTCAATTTAGAAAATGCATGCTACAGATATATAGTTCTTTCAATACGTACTCTGTACATTCCAATGCCTCGGCCTCCATTGTGCAACCAATACAAATAAAGTGGTTTTCCAAAAAGCATTACAGGAACAGAAAGCATAGCAACAATAAATAAAAATCTCTGTAAAATAACCTGTTTGTGGGAGGGGAAAAAAGAAAAGGTGTTTAAAGAGGAGTTCAGACAACCTCCCCTCAAGTACTTAAATCAATTTTTTATTAATGAGGAAGAAGCAACTGATTTCCTTTAAGGCCCTGATTCAGCATTGAGAAGTCACACCTGATTTCAGTGGATCTTAAAGACATGCTTAAAGTTAAGCATGCACTTAGGTGTTTTGCTGATTCAGGGCCTTAAATAGCAGTTGTGGGAGTTCATCTTCTGGATTGGCCCCAAAAGACAGGCAAGCTTGCCAATTTCCAAGCTTAAAAAGATTCTTTTGGTACACAGAATAGCATTAAAAACTAAAAAAGAAGAGAGAGAGTCTGTGCTCTGTTCTGCATCCCTTTTATTAAAGAGAATCAAAACTAGCCTGAGTAAGGAGTACAGGATTTTGTTCTAGAAATAGCAAGTGTGTTCGGGTTTTTTTTTAATCTACATGAAAAGCTTAGATGAAGTTGAAGAGCAAAATGCTCAGTCAGCCATAATGGATGTGCTTTTTATTCATTTATCTTTTAAAATAATCCTGATACAACCTCTTTACTGTCCCTACACTAGAGTCAGACATTAGCTTAATTTAACATTCAGATAATACTTTTTGTTCAATCACGCTATTAAAGAACATGATCTTCTGAATTCTATCAACCTCTTTTCAGTTTATAAGAGTAGTACTAACCTGTCCTGTATAAAAGGTGTCCATTCCACTAGTGGGAAATAGAAACATGTTAATAAATTGAATCAGAATACTGGGAGCAGATCTGGAGTTTTCTGCAGAATAAGCTAGCCACTTAAAGATTATCATAAATACAAGATACCCGAAGATGCACAGCATGAATAAAAGTTCAGGAAGGAAAACCAAATAAATATTGTGCTTCTTCCTGAAATACCTAAAAAAATAAAAAAGGAAAAAGAATTAATGACGAACAACCTTTACACAGAAAGATCACATATACTGTCCAATTCTATAAGGTGCTGAGAGCCCTCAACCCCTGTGGCATCAATGGAAGTTGAGAGTGTTCAGAAATAGAAGTTATGAGCCACATCCTGATTCTTTGAACTCAACAGAAATTTTACCATGGATGTCAGTGATCTCAGAGCCTTAAGAGAAGAAGCTAAAGTCTTTTCAAATAAAAGAAAACAAAAATTATTGCAAACGGGCCTGAATCCTGCACACACTTATGCAACTAGTTAATTTTAAAGAACTGAATCATCCCATTGATTTCAATGAGACTACTCATGACTTTAGTTTAGCATATGCATATTTGTAGGATTGGGGCCCAAGTAACAAAAAGAACATTAATGTTTCAGATAAAACCAAGGCATTAACAATGTTACACAGAAGAGGTTAGGAGGGGCCCAAAAGTGGCAGCTCCAAACCCACCCTTCTCTAGAAGCACAATACAAAAAAATCTCACTTCTCAAAGGCTGCAGATTTTTCTGTATAACTCTGGCCTTTCTATATTTTTCCAAGGAAATCAGGATCTCAAGGAAAAACTGACTTGTTTTTGTAAAGCAATTTTCATTGTGAATTCACATTGCCTTTGCTCAGTCCTCAAAAACATTCCAGTTTCTTCCAATCTCAGATAAACATTGATCAGAAAGTGTCACATTTATTTGCTTGCATGTGTTTATTGCCACATTCATTTAGCTTTAACTTCCCATACTTACAAGTGGTTAAAGACCCCCAGAATAACTCCAAAAGTCATGTGAGTCACTCCAAAAATCACAGACATTTTCATTTTGAAAGAATTTAAAAAACTGAGACGGTTGCTTGCCAGGTTCCAAATCTGAAGGGAAAATAAAAAATAAGAGAGAAATGAATAAGATGAAATAGACTTTCCTAAAATGACTAGTTTGGGGTGTAACACAATCTCTCCTCAGGAAACCTGGGATACGTCTACACTGTAATTAAAAACCTGCAGCTGACCCATGTCAGCTGACTCAGGCTAAGGGTTCAGAACAACAGCCGTGTTAGTCTGTATTCGCAAAAAGAAAAGGAGTACTTGTGGCACCTTAGAGACTAACCAATTTATTTGAGCATAAGCTTTCGTGAGCTACAGCTCACTTCATCGGATGCGTACTGTGGAAAGTGTAGAAGACCTTTTTATACACACAAAGCATGAAAAAATACCTCCCCCCACCCCACTCTCCTGCTGGTAATAGCTTATCTAAAGTGATTGATCACTTTAGATAAGCTATTACCAGCAGGAGAGTGGGGTGGGGGGAGGTATTTTTTCATGCTTTGTGTGTATAAAAAGGTCTTCTACACTTTCCACAGTACGCATCCGATGAAGTGAGCTGTAGCTCACGAAAGCTTATGCTCAAATAAATTGGTTAGTCTATAAGGTGCCATAAGTACTCCTTTTCTTTCAGGCTAAGGGATTATTTAATTATGGTGTAGATGTTTGGGCTTGTCTATATCTCAATTCAACAGCCCCGCAAGCCCAAGCCTGAGTCAGTTGACACAGGCCATCCAAGGGTATTTAACTGCAGTGTAGACATACCCCTGGCTTCTAAGTCCAGCTAAGATCCCAAGCAAAAATGAGTTTGAAGAAACTAGTTAAATCTCTCTCTGAATCACTAGAAGAGGATATCATCCTCAGTGGAGAAAGGGGAAATGGAAATCTGCATTTACTCATAAAATGTACCCTTATGTTTTGCCTGTATAATAAGCAGTGTCAAACTTTTAACTTATGAGCTGTAAAGCATTGATCATCACAAATGGGTAAATTTAAAGAAAAAGCACCAACCGGATCTATGCCAAAGGGATAAATTCCACTGAACACGCCAGTAACATTTGGATCCAATGTCAAATATTGATTAGACTTCAAATCGTCAAGACTGTGGCAAAAGAAACACAATCAGATCCTGTTGCTTAAAAATAGTAAGCATGTATTACTTTCAGCTCTGCAGAATGTCCTTCCTACTTTCTTGTTTAGCAGAAAGAGAGAAAATAAATGGCTGATCCAAGGGTTGAGGGAAGCATAAAGGGATTTCTAAGCACAATAATAGTAAGATAAACAGCCAACATATCAAATTGTTCCCAGGTAAATTAAGTACTGATGATAATTGCAAGAATGGCAACCCTCGAAAACGCTTTTCTATTTATCCACAAAACACGTGCAGTGTCAGCATAAGTTCCCTCATACAATATAGGTCAGCTCTGATCAGAAAGGACACCACTATAGGTGAGATATATGTAGTTCAATAACCATTCAGTTCTTGGCCTCTGTTGAAACTGTCAACAAAGCAGCTGGTTGTGGTGGTGTTTGTTTAATATGGCTAAATGTGCCCAAGAAATTTTGCTAAAGCTACCAATTTATTTCACATAACCCTCCAAACAGATATTACATTGCAACAACTTATGATCACTCTCAACCTGAGTGGACTCATACTGGTGATCTAGATAGGAAAGGTTCCATATTTCATTTCCAATCCCATAGCCATCTGAAGAGGAGAAAACTACAATGACTGTGGCCATATTAGCCTAACCAGTCTCCTAGCACTAAAAGACCCTGCTAGCATAAGGTGCTTCACAACTCCGTCATTACCTGGCATCTTGACTGCAGTGACAGTTCTAAGACCACATGAGTTTGAAGACTACAAGAGCTGAAGAGTTTAAACTCCATTTTATCTTAAGCATTTCATTTTCCCCTTTTTCCTTTTTTGTTTTTGACAACAAGGAGACGTCCCTGGTTTGTTTTTTTCTATTTTAAGTTTGTGAATGTGTGCTGAGTGTATTTATGAATATTTGTTTACTAGCATTTTATGAATATTAACCACACGGTGAGGCACCGAAGAATAATCACCAGACTGAAGTTACCCTAGGAATTCTGCTTTGTAAAAAAAAAAAAAAAAAAACCAGAGCCTGCGTGCGTTCCTAATTTTGATAACAGCATTTACAAACTGTCATCCATAATTCTTGCTTATCAAAAGTTGCTAACTATTGCATATTAGAAGAGCGATGTTAACGTCTGTGTTCAGAAAGGAAACAGAGCAACCACTGTTGAAATCTAAAGTGGAAATTCCAATTTATTCAAGGTCATGACTTAAAAGTAACAGTAATTTGGCTTTGATAATCAAAATATTCAACCTGCTAAACTGACTGCACTGCCATGGGCAAAATCCTACCTGGGGTTTATAAGAAAACAATCTCTTCTACAGATTTCTTATTTTAGGGTCTATAAGAATCGATTTTACTAACTGATGGAGTAGTTTTAATCCACTGTTGTCAATTTTTTTCTTTGACCCTATTTTGATCTTAATTTGATCACTGTATTGTTTAACCCTTAGTTAGTAGAATGTGTAATAGTGTAGCCTTAGTTACATTTTTGTTGGTTTTAATTTTGTTTGCTTATGGCTTTTAATAAACTTTTATAAAAAGTATACCAAGTCATATTTCTTTCAATAAACAACTGGGCCAGAACCATTAAAAATCCTAGTGGATCAGCTGACCCAAAAGGAGTGTAATCAGATCCCCACTAAATTACTCTTTGGTTCCTACTGCTGTTTTGTTACTCTCGGGTTACTCGTAAATGTTGGGTTGCGGTCATTGGTACAGATGCATGTATTTTTAAGACAATAAGCACAGATGTATTTCTTCTCAAGGGAAAGAGACGAGTCTCCCAGCAGTTACACAAATTTTGCAAACAAAGAAAGAGGCGGGATTGGTCAAGAAACATTTTCCAGGAGGGAAAAATAAACTTGAATGCAGTATAAAATACTGAAATGATCCCAAATGACTAGAATTATTGTTTATACGGCACCATAATTGCGCATGGTGCTTTACAGACAAAATAATGTGCGTCTGCCCCCAAATAATTTCTCAAGTACTATCGTTCAAAGTAAGGGCATTTTACTCCTTTGGGAAGGATTTAGAACCTCTTAATGATAACATTTTATGAAGGAATTAAACCAGTCTATTTAAGAAGGCAAAACAGAAGAGAATTAGAGTCTTTTCTAAACATTGTATATTTGTTTTAAGGGTATAGTAAACAAAGCATGTCACTCACCGCCAGATATTTTGTTCAAACATTGCAGAAATTTTCCATCCAGAACCAAATATATTTAATGACTTTGAAAAACAGTCATTATAGATCAGGCCAGTGTACACAGAAAACAGACCCATCAACAAAATTATGTATCTCCCTTCAAAGAATGTTTTCATGATCTGTAAATATTGAGGTACAGCATTGTTAGCGAGAGATGTGTGAACTTTCATTATCTGCACATATCCAAAAGGAGCACATGAACACATTAAAGTTACTATAAGTTAAAAATCCATATGAAGAATTATTACAGGGTATAAAGAAAACTAAGACAAAACCAACAAAAAAAAAAAATCAGACAATCTGGATTGAAGACATCGTTTCATAAATTAGTGCCTCTCTTTAAAGATACCCGATTTGTAGCTCACCTTTCATGCCTTTAATATCAAGTGATAGATTTGCAAGAGTTTTGTCACTATCATTACCTAAGATTTTTACAATAAATGCAGTCTGAAAGTCACATTTTTGCTTTAAACTAAACCTGTATATTTGACACATACAGATTCTACACAGACTCACAGAATACAAACCTAGACCTTCTCTCTATCCTGGAGTCATTATACCACCAAATACTCTACTAAGAGCTTAGGTTATTGCTATGACCATTTTTCAAAATGCTAATGTGTTCATTTTTTGTGGTTGGCATTCATTTAATATCACCCTAATATCTTGCAGGCCATATCAAGTCCATGCCTTACTCTGGACTAAGTCTGTCTCTGACAAGGCATGCACTCTCCATACACAAAAAAAGTGAGTCAACACTATACGTGCAAACTGGCTTCATATTTTTGAGGACAATTTTTGTTAAATTAATTAGATTTCAAGTTGACAGTCTCTTTAAAACTATCCTGCAGCAAGTTTCATTTATGTGTAATGAAAATTTACAAAAACAATGGAAGAAATTAGCATTTAAAGTTTTCATTCTGTCCTCAAGTCAGCCCACTGTGACTAGGTGCACCAGCACACATTGAAAAAAAATCAATGCAACTGAAAGTGACCGCAATTCCTCTAAAGCCAATGAACTTTTGCACAAGTATAGCAGAGCAGAATTTGACCCATAATAGGATATTTAATATTTCACAACATTCTGCTATGGCTGAATGAGTTAGAGATGTAGCAGTAGTCTTTAATTCACAATTTGCTTGGCTCAGCTCTTGTCATAAGAACGGCCATACTGGGGGAGACCAATGGTACCTTGAGCCCAGTATCCTCTCTTGTGACAGTGGCCAACGCCAGGTGCTTCCGAGGGAACAAACAGAACAGGCTATCATCGAGTGATCCATCCCATCGTTCGCACCCAGCTTCTGACAAAAAGAGGCTAGAGGCAGAGGATGGTGTTGAATCCCTGACCATCCTAGCTAATAGCCATTGATGGACCTATCCTCCATGAACCTATCTAGTCCTTTTTTGAACTCTGTCATAGTTTTGGCCTTCACATAGCCTGGCAACAAGTCCACAGGTTAGCTGTGTATTGTGTGAAGTAATACTTCCTTTTGTTTGTTTTAAATGTGCCTGCTTTTGGTTTCATTGGGTATCCCCTAGTTCTTGTGTTATGTGAAGGAGAAAATAACGTTGCCTTATTCACTTTCTTCACATCAGTCAAGATTTTATAGACCTCTATCATATCTCCTCTTAGTTGTCTCTTTTCCAAGCTGAAAAGTCCCAGTCTTTAATCTCTCCTCATACAGAAGCTGTTCCAGACCCCTAATCTTTTTTGTTGCTCTTCTCAGTACCTTTTCCAATTCGAATATATCATTTTTGAAATGGGGGAACCAGATCTGGACACAGAGTTCAAGATGTGGGCCTACCATGGATTTATATAGAGGCCTTATATTTTCTGTCTTATTACCTATCCCTTTTCTAATGCCTCCTAACATTGTTATTTTGACTGCCGTTGCACATTCAGCAGATGTTTTCAGCGAACTATCCAGTGACGCCAAGATCTCTTTTTTGAGTAGTAACAACTAATTTAGACCCCATCATTTTGTATGTATAGTTGAGATTATGTTTTCCAGGGTGCATTACTTTGCATTTATCAACACTGAATTTCATCTGCCATCTTGTTGCCCAGTCACCCAATTTTGTGAGATCCCTTTGTATCTCTTTGCAGTCTGCTTTAGACTTGACTATCCTGATTAATTTTGTACTGTCTGTAAATTTTGCCACCAGTTTACCCCTTTTTCCAGGTCATTTATGAATATGTTGAAAAGCACTGGTCCCAGTACAGACCCCTGGGAGACACCACTATTTACCTCTCTCCATTGTGAAAACTGACCATTTAGTCCTACCCTGTCAATTAAAATGTGTTTATTATTTATTTATATTACCATTTAAACAACTATATTTTGAAAAGATATGCGCCTCTAGAAGGAGATTATCACAACGTGCAAGCTAGGAAATCCCAAGACTAATTATCACTACTGCCATCAGTACCACTACAAATTTTTAAAAGGAAATAAACTCTCCTCTTGTAGCTAGATTCTGACCATGTTTCTTTATCCAGATGGACCAGAGTGAATAGTAGCCTTATCAACCAAAATTAGTATCTTATATGTGCGCAAAGAACAGAGTTTTCAGAAAAACAACAACTGTCCTATTAAAATTATCTAAATACTGTTTTGTTTGGGATTTGGGGGAAGGGGAGTGGGGGCTTACCTCATCTTGTGATCGCATTAGTCTAGGGTGGTTTTCATAAAGTACCATCAAGAGGGCAAAGATAAACATTAGGAGACCATGTCCAAAGTCTCCAAACATAACAGCAAATAAGAAGGGAAAGGTGATGATGGTGTAGAGAGCTGGGGGGGAAAAGAAAAAAAAAAAAAGCAGCACAATGGTTAATTGCAATCATATTTATTGTGATATTACAATTATCTTAATTTTGCCGAATGCAGTTATACTAAATTAATACAAAGAAGCGGTTACATTCTGTAATGTAATCCTAAAAATGGTATGATGGAGTTCTATTTTTATCATCTCACAGACACTCCATATCAAGTTTGTTGAGTTTACATATTCAAAGATGCTCGAGCTCCCAGCCCCACACACTTAAACTGGGTTGGTTCTGACTCATGCAGGACCACCACTAATGAGGATTCTGCAATTGGAAATTAGTTAACAATTCTGATTATAATGATGCATGAGCAAGAAGAGAATCCAGCTCTCTCCCCATTGTTGTATTGACTCCTCACGGCTAACATGAGCAAAAAATAAAGATTTGTTTTTAATCTGTAAAGCTAGTAGAATCTTATCCTCATTGTCATGCCAGAGATGGCTGCAGCAATGCATACACAGACTCTGTACAGTTATTAAAGTACTTTGGAATCCCTCTGGATGACCGGCTCCATACTTGTGTAAGATCAATACCATAACTAAGGTTTCCCATTTTCATGATTATCTTTTCTTCCCAATTCTTCTCTCACAAAAGCAAATAAATTACCAAGATAATGGGTGGAGATACCATAATTAACTACTGTCACCATTCGCGGTGCTGAGAGAATACATTGGAAATCAGATCTTTCCTTGTTCCTCAGAGCACTATTTGCATTCTTGATAAAATACTGAAAATTAAAAATGGCCATTAACAATAGAATGTAGAAGTCACCATTTCCCCCTTTACTAAGGGCTTGATTCAGCAAGATACTTAAGCATATGCCCTTTTACTGAGGCAGGGAGAAATGAATAAATAATTAATGCAGTGCAAGATTTCATCAACTGTCAGTTGACACAAACCTGGATTAACTTCTCTGTAATTCCCAACTCCATAAGCATCAACAATGTTTTGGAACCCTGAAGTGAACTTATTGGTACGTATTAAAGTTGGAGGCGTTTCTGTTGTTTGTATGGTGTTCATGAATGAAGAGATCGCAGCTCCACTCTTTCTCTAGTTATAGAATGAAAAGGGACAAAAGATAAATTATATTAAATCATACTGAACATGTACTTTGCTAACCCAGAAGAGAAATAATTTTGATTTTGACAATGTCCACTGAAACAGAAATTGTAAGGGACTTATCTTCATAACAGAAACTTACTTTCTTATATCTGAAGTACACTGCAGTTCGAGTAACTTTCAGATCTGCAACAATCTTCAAGTGCACTAAGTCTAACATTTGCCTCTCTTTCTACTAAAAATATCCACAATGACAATTTTATACTTAAATCTTTTCACAGAAAGAGAGTGAACAGTTACAGAATATGAAATTAGATAAGTAACAGACACTTATGAAACAAAGACAAGATTTGCTATTACAAATAGTCTAATTTACTGTAACACCAAGCTTATTCTGATAAAGCTAATTTTATCATTTTTATAATAGGGCCAAATTAGTGCCTTCCAGTCTATCACCAGTCTAGGGTGATTTCACATGGCCTTGTGAGCCAACTCATTCCTTAAGCCCAATCCTGCAGTCCATACTCTCAAAAAAACTCCAACTGATACCAACAGGGGTTCTACCCAATTACAGTGTTGGAGAGGGCCCACAAGGGCCCTTTAACCTCTGTAGGGAGTTACCTATGTCCAGCTCTTTTCCCTCTCAAGTAACATTGTTTTATTTCTTTCCTTATCTTTATTGTTGGCTCAAAACATTCAAAGTTTCGAATTTGTGTGCACACCAACCACATAAAATGACTTACTGATCCTTCCTCGAGTGCTCGACGCAAGTTTGGCAGATCAGCTACTGGGCACCAAACCTCAGCAATTAAACATTTATTTGTGACATCAAAACTGCATTGGTTTAGTACATGATGAATGGCTTTCATCTTCTTCACTTGGATAACCCAGGTATAGATGGATTCTGATGCTTTACATAATACTTGTCGTAAGTAATCCTCAGTTTTATGCAGCACCTTTGTCAAAGGAAAAATTAGTGGTAACTGAAAATGTAGATGAAAGTTTAACTATAGGAGGAGCACCAAAACTTTGCCCAACTATGGGTCATATTCTTAACTTGCTAGGAGCCCCAAGGGCAGACCTAACCTACATAAAGTGGAAGGAATTGCAGCTGCCTTGATTTTAATACAGAGATGCAGACCACAGAGACTATAGTTCTTACCAAATAATGTGCGATTCTTGATCCAAGCAATCCATCACTTGGATCAAGATGCAGCATTGTATGGTTGAACTTGTCATCTGCACAGATCACACTTATGTAGAAGAGGTGGCCAGTTGCAAGTCACAATGGAATTGCTGCTGAAAGTGGTAGTTAATATTATTATGGCTGCCCTTGAACTACAATAAACTGAACCACCAAGATTAAGGTTCTTCCTCTACAGCAGGGGTGGGCAAACTATGGCCCGCGGGACCATCCTGCCCAGCCCCTGAGCTCCCAACCAAGGAGGCTCACACCCGGCCCCTCCCCTGCAGCAACACCGCTGTGCAGACAGCGCAGCTTGCGCCCACCCACCTCCCAGGCTTTGAAATAAGCCTGGCCTGCCGCTCTGAGCGGCATGGTAAGGGTAAGGGTAATGGTAAGGGGGCAGGAGGGTTGGATAAGGGGCAGGAGGCCCCAGGGAGCAGTAGGACGGGGCGCAGGTTTGGGGGGGGAGGGGAGTAAGGAGACGGGGGGGGTTGGATAGGGGGTGGGGTCCTGGGGGGGCAGTCAGGGGACAGGGAGATGGGGAGGTTGGATAGGCGTGGGAGTCCCGGGGGGTTGGGCAGGGTGCAGGGGTGTGGATAGGGGACGGGGGGTTGGATAGGCGTGGGGTTCCGGGGGACCTGTTAAGGGTCGAGGGGGTGGATGGGGTCGGAGCAGTCAGGGAACGGGGGGGTTGGATAGGATGTGGGGTCCGGAGGGGTGGTTAGGGGTGCGGGGTCCTGGGAGGGGACGGTCAGGGGACAAGGACCAGGGGGGGTTGCATAGGGAGCGAAGTGGGAGAGGGCAGATGGGGGGAGGGGCCAGGCTGTTTGGAGAGGCACAGCCTTCCCTACCTGGCCCTCCATACCGTTTCACAACCCCAATGGGGCCCTCAGGCCAAATAGTTTGCCCACCCCTGCTCTACAGGTAGATCTGCATGTGTGGGACATTGGCACCCATGTGAAACTTCAGCGAACTTAGCAGAGCACCACACTGGCATAACAGTAAGATCAGACAAAGCAGCATAAATTAGTAGAGTCTAAGTTTTATTTCCTCATCCTCCTTGTGCTGAACATTCTGAAAGTGAAGCCCAATTTACAGAAGCTCATGCAAGGCCTTGGAAAAGTGTGGTTTTTTTTTTCCAAGCATGACAACATCAACTCAGTCTTTCATAGTACTATGGAAAGCTAGCTATTTTGCAAAAAAAAAAAAAAAGAGAGAAAAGAGCCTCGAGAAAGGCTTCATCACTGACCTTTTTCCTTTACTCCCTTTATTTAACACATCAAAATAAATAAGTCACAATGTAATTAATTCATAAAAACAACTCATTACAAAAGAATTAAAAGATAAAGGAAGGTTTTTGAAAATGTAGGCTTAATTCTTGAAGTATATTTGTCATTTTCAGTAAGAGTCTAGTATTTAAATAGTATTTAAAGTTTTGCAAAGCACTCTGGATATATGTAATTTGCTATTAAATATTTATCAACCATCGAAGCACAGTACAACATTAAAAAATTTAATCTCTAACATCCTATTATAGTACATAAGTATTAACATCTCCATTTTACAGAAAGGGAATTTGATGAAGCGGTTAAGTTTCCTGCTAAAGGACACAGCCAGCGCAAGAACATAGGTAAGAATTTAGGAATCCCTGGCTCAAACCCTGGGATCTGACAACTAGCCCACGTTTCTCCTTCTATAACCCTGTTACAATCATTGTCCTTTTTCTGAGAAGGTATTTATGTAGGTCAACTCAACTCAGGTACAATATCTAGTTTTGAACCAAGTCATGCTTTTCAAGTGACTTGCTCCTGGTCACATCCTACTGTCTCATAGTCCTTTGTTCTGACTGCTTTACCACACAACTACTACATATCTAAAAACCTCCAGAACCTTTTACCAACAAAAGTTTGGGCACTTGAAAAAAAAAAAAAAAAAGTTCATAGCATCAAGTTACAGATGTATCAACATAATTAATACTGCAACTATGGGCTAAGTGGTTATCTATGCTCCAATATCTTCAATGAAAAAGGTACTAGTTACATTTTACTCACAACGTGAAGATCCTGAATGCGAACGTTCAGTCCTTCAATAACATCTCTGCGCTCCTCAGTGGTATTGGGATAGGGGTATACATGACAATGATAGCTGAAGGAAAAAAATAGATGCCTGAATTAAACATCCAAGCACTTGAAAAAGATCTGTAAGGTGTAGATCAGCCTTTATGGGTGTGAGTCTTACCTCACCAAGCAAACACGTGAAAAACATTGAGAGGCCATAGATAGGTGATTAATTGGGTTGCTGTACTCACCACCTTTCCCTTTCACAGATCTTGGATCAAAATCTATCTTAGGTCACAAGAAGTTTGGTCTCAGTCCCCATGTGCACTACACCACATAATGTGACATGATTGGCCCTCTTCAGGGCAGTGACTGCCAGAACTAGAGAAGGGCACTGCAGGTAAAGGCTAAGGATTGTTGTGGTTTTGGATCACCTGCAGAGAACTTCGACATGCCATTGTAGTGACTCCCTCCCTCATTCTCAGAATTCACTCCATTCAACTATCCAAATCACCTGAATATTTTTATTAATTTCAGACAAATCACTCAACCTATTTTACTGAGGGTTTTAAAACAGCTCTCTGTATGTTTGATTTAATCATAGTCTAGTCGATAGTTCTCCGGACTGGGAGTACAGTGACCTAGGTTCTCTTCAGAACTCTGCCCCAGACCATGTATGACCTTGGTCAAATCACTAAACCTCTCTGTGCTTCTGTTTCCATTTTACAGATGGGGAAACTAATGTACTTATCCTCCTTTGTAAAGTTCTTTGAGAACTACAAAGGAAAAAGCCTTAGGTATTATTTGTTCCCCCTCTATTGTTTCTTGGCCTGCTTAACAAAGGCAGAGATACTGAACCAAAGTACTGCCAGCGAATGGTTTTAAAACTAAAACAGGAAACTGCAAAAATAATCAAAAGACTGCTGCTTACATTTGACAAAGAAAAAAATAAACAGGACTTACAAAAACACTAAACAGTATACAATTTGACCCATTAAAGGCCTAATTCAACTCCCACTGAAGTCAATGGAAAGACTGGCATTTGACCTCAATGGAAAGTGGACTGGCCCGAAGTCCTTTAGTCAAAATTCAAATGGAAACAATAGAAATGTTAGCATATATCCAGTTGATAGGGTCACTCTTTAGTTGCATACTTAAACTAAATACTTGAGTAGAGATCTTAGATAGAAGGATTTGTGTATTTCTTTGTACATTACATAATTATAAAACTAGATTACAACTGAAAAAATAACAAGCAGAAATAATGAAAATTAAATCTTCAAAAATGTCCCGTGAAGTCAGCATACCCAAGTAATGAAATAGTCACCATAAGCAAAAACTAAACAACATTATTCAATATTCAGTAAAAATGATATTAGTTTTATTTCTCACCAGTCACATATCTTCTTAACCTTCTGGCCAATCTGTTCACCCCAAAAGGATATTAAAAACACGAACCATTTTCTGATTTCACCCTAAAATAAACAAATACATTGATGTTGTTCATTTGAATTATGATTTATAATTCCACCACAATTTGACAATATTTGGTCGCCCGTTACTCTTATTGGTCTAAAAGGCAAAATTTCTGAAGCAAAATAATGCATTTTGATAACAGGAGAAACACCATTAGCAGCATAAAATTCACATCATCTTAAAAGACACCTAAAAAGGAAAATGTGTTAGTGCCCTTTTTTCTTCTTTATGTTAGATTAACACACACCTTTTGGGAGGGAATAAGAGAAATCAATTTTTTTTTACTCTTTTTCTTATTCACCTTAGAAATATCTGTAGTACAAGAAAAGCTCACCCTTTAAGAACTATAGTGTTACAAATTAGATACATAGCAATATTTTCAATAGCAGACACAGAGTACAGCAGTGTGAGGCAGTCTTAACTGTTTTAGAATCTTTTAATGTTTAAAGTTTAGGAAAAAAATCTTTGTAGATGATCAAACATTCCTTTATTATTGCAATAGCAGATTAAATATTATATATTCATTTTAAGTACTGTATGTGACTGGTTAATAAATACCTGAGTAGTCATTAACGCCATGTACCTTACTCAAGATATCCTGCCATAAAACCATCACCATTCCATGAGACTCCACATATGTCAAGCTGAACTACAGAAACTGCTGATTTTTACTCCTGCAGTGATAACAGGATCAGGACCAACATCTGTTTTGTTTTAATTCCCAAGGATATTGAGAACTCATTAACTTTCCCTTTTTTATCTGCTGCCGGATGACCAATTTCTCTTCCCCCGAGAATCATCTTATCTAATTGTATGATGAGTAAACATAATGAAACAGTATCTATGATGTTTACTCACTGTATCTGGATCTTCCAGACATTCATCCAGCTCTGCATAAGTAAGAATGGTATATCCTTTGCAGACTCTCCATAGCATTTTTTCAAATGCTTCAATTTTTGCTTGGTGAACTAAACCAGATATAAATCTATATAAAAACAGACGTCATAAGAGTAAACCAAAGCCCATAGGAAAAGTCAAAACCTAACAATATATTTTCTCTAAGAAGACTAATTATAATAGTTTAGCATCAGAATTTTTATAGAACAAAATGTCATACCAAGCAAATGCTGATCAATTTTCTTTTATTTCCACTCTACAATGTATAATACGCAAGCTTATGCCTAAATAAATTTGTCTGTCTTTAAGGTGCCACAAGGACTCCTCGTTGTTTTTACTGATACAGACTAACACAGCTACCCCTCTGAAACCAACACGCAAATAGTACATTCTACATCGAGAAGAAAAAAATGTAGAGTACTGGTCTGAGCACACATATGCGAACCAGCTCGACAAATTCCCTCTGAACCCAGGGGCAAATTACTCAATTGTTCTGCACCTCATAGATTTCCCATTTGCAAAATGTGATATATACTTCACAGAGGTGTGGTGAGGATTTGTGTTTGTACATCACTTTGAAAATATGTATGTGTTAAGTATTAAACATTTTATCATCTTTACAACTTTCATGTTATTATTACTAGTTCATTAAAATGCTACATAATTACCTTGGGATAAAAAAAGGCCCCACACCAGATCATTACATTCTATTATTATAAGCATACATTGTGCCTAATACAAATGCTTTATCAGTTTAATGAAGATTTTTGGTAATATTTTGGGGCCAGTCATTCTGCTATTAAGTTAATGACAAAATCTGGCCCAGTAAGTCTAAGACATAGTGGGACAGATTCTCAGCTATTATAAATTGGCATTGCTCACTTGAAGTAAATGGAGCTACAACGATTTACACCAGCTGAGGATCTGGCCCAATATTTAGAGTAGTTTTACAACAGTGCATCAAGGCTTGATCTGCCAGACTTGACCAATAAAATTTCTGTTCATATATTTTAACATTACCTACCCTAGCTTGGCACCCAGCCTATGCATACAAGTGTAGTCCACCAAAGGATCATTTTCTAAAGATGGGAATTCCTCATAATTGGCATGTAAACAGGATTCATACTGACAAACAAAAGATACAGATAACTTTCAGGAAGTTCAATATTTTAGTCAATTTGATATCATAAAACCAACTAAAAATTCAATGAAAAAAAATGTCCCACATAGGATTTCAGACAAGCGAGGTTTCAGGATCTCAGGTGAACTGCCTTTTGTCAGCATTCAAAAATACTGTTGCAAAGATTCTATGACAGTATTGTAACTGCAACTCGTGTACATAAAAAGTCAAATAGTTCATTCATCCAATTTCTACTAGGTTGCAATAAAAGCATTTAAATGACTGGATCCTTAGCCTGTTAATTCTTTAGAGCAGGGGCTGCCTTTTCATTGTGTATGTGTATACAGAGCCTAGCACAATAGGTTCCCAATCCCTGAGTGGGATCTACAGGAGCTACACAATAGAAATAATAAAGGACAAGACACTGCATGTTGTTGTAAAGACTGCCAAGTTATATAATTACTAACATACTTATAAGACAAAATTGTACATTAAAAATACAATCTTCCCTATGTAGTACACTCAGTACCTCAACGGGTCTTTTGACAAAGGCTTGTGTGACCCGCAACATGTGTGTATACTCTGTCAACTCAAGCAGGTTTTTCTTCAACTTTTCTTTGTTTTTAGTCACCTCCCTCAATTCTGTCTCCAGCTTCTGCAACTGTTCCTAAAAAATGGAAAAAGACACTGTATTACTTTCCCTCTCCATTGAAAGTTAGGGATAGTTATTTCTAATTATTGAATGCTTTTTACCAAACATGATCATTTAAAAAAAAAAAAAAAAATCAAGTAGAGCATCAGAGACAGTTAATTCTTCAATCTGGTCAAATTAAACAATATATGTACCTAAAATAGGGAATGTTTAACCATTTATTCTGATAATAAATACGGTCAACTAGCAGTCTATTTTTTACAGCTGGTTCTAGAACTGAAATTTTGGCATCCCAATTAATTCATTTGAAAGTAAGATCAAGGGAAACATTCCAAAAACTATTTTCTACTGGTTATATATTTTAATTTAAGTAAGAGCTACAATAAATCTTGTAATCTAAATCATCTGTGAAAAATGCCTATTAGTACATTTGGCAGAAAATGATGACAAGATACTGAAATCAGAATAACTTCCATCTCTGCTGAAAATTATTTAAATCCTCAAAGAAAAAAGTTATTTTCAGTTGCAGAATAAATATAAAGACACATCCTTTATTCTCCTTCCTTTTCTCCCACATTCACGATCCATCAATTTCTAACCTGTTATCCAACCACCCTTTTTTATATTACATAGTCTGGGGCTCCTTTTCAAAAAAAATTTAATGTTATACCCAGATCCTGTAAATACACCCATGCATAACTTTACTCATGAGTATTCCCACCAAAACCAAGTGAGTAACATTACACACGTACTTAAATGTTTACAGGATCAGGGCCTTTGTCACTGGAGTCAAAGGCTGTCCTAGACCAAATGATGCCATAGACGAGGAGCATCTTCAGCTCCCCCTGTCCTGCTCCATTTGTTAAACTTTTAAATATCTTACTTTTTATTGCATTTTTAGACCATTTCACTACTTTGAAGCACGATTTGTATGCATGATTTATCCCTGTCATATAAGACGCTAACAACAAAAACAGTACCCCAAGCCCAGCACCTAAGGCGGTCTCCTGCCCCTAAATCCAGCCCTGACTGGAGTTACACCAACAGAGAATCTGGCCAGCTATTTTTTTCTAGCCCAGGATCTCTTTTGTTTTGTTTTATCTATACAAAGTCCTGAATGCTTTCAATTCCCAGATTTCTCAATGCAAACTCTGCATGTTTAGACGCTTGAAGAGTCCTTAATTAAATCCCTACTTAGCTTGCAAGGAAAGATAAGACAATCCCATATTTTACTAGCTTTTTTCACTAAAATGATCTAACATCTATATTCACACAACAAGAAATTTTGAAAACTTTATAAAAGTTAGTTTGCCTCACTGATGCAAGAGATTCCCAGTTTTTTAATTATTAAGCACTAAGGGTTGGATCCTTCAGTCTGCCTATGCCACTCTGCATTGTGTAAGCTTGATACATCATTGGCATCAGTATCATAAATTAGGGCTGCCTCTGTGCATCCTTAGCTTGTACCAGAGCTGGACAGCCAGCTCTTAATCAGGATTAGGGCCTAAAAGGTTTCACAATACGAATGACTGAATTTTGAATGAGGAGGTTATAAAACATATACCGGGGTGGCCAAACTGCAGCTCACAAGATGCATGCAGCTCTTTTACAGTTAAAGTGCAGTTCGCAGAGCCCTTTGCCCCTCCCCTCATTCTCTGCCTACCAGACTTGGGGAGGGAGGAGCTCAGAGCTTCTGCCCTGCAGTGAGGTGGCAGGGCTTCAGCCCTGCGAGGCGCACCTGCAGGGGCTCGGGGCTTCAGCCCCAGCAGGTGCCTCCTGTAGAGCTGACGCCCCAACCCCAGCAGGCCTGCCCCGCTCTCAAACTTCTGAAGATTTTCATATGTGGCTCAGAGGGCCAGGTAAGTTTGGCCACCACTGACATATATTATTCAACTCATCGTGCATTTTACAAACAATTGTTTCTACCGAGATACTGTAAATAGAAATCAATTCAACAGCATCTACACAAAACAGCTGCCTGCTTTCTATGCATTCAGTGCCTACTCAGCTTTCACATTCACAACTGCCACTGGCCTCCTTTGGAGTTATATGTGCTAAAGAACTGCAATACTGGGTAAATTCCCAAAGTGACCTACAAGACTAAAAGATTACAGTCACAGTAGTTAATTTGTCTGGGAAACCTGACAAGCCAGGTAAACCAGCATACTTAGTATGTCAAAAAAAAAAAAAAAAAAAAAAGAGATGCAAACAAGCTCTGAGTTAAACAGACAAAAAATTAACAGTTAACTTTAGCTCTGCCACAGAAAAGCCCACATCAATACTGCATCTTCACTCCAGTCTCTAGCATATCACTGGCTGAAAGGAAAAAAGCTACAGAGGGGAAAGCTTGAGCACGAAGTCAAGAAATATTTTTTTCTAAGTTATGCCAACCTGATAGCAGAGTTAAGCGCAGAACTGTTAGGTTAAACACAATTAAAGGTCAAATACCAAAAGGCGCTGAGCACCTGCAGCATTCAGTTTAATAAAGGAGAACAGCAAATTCTCAGGATTTGTTCCAAAATGAAGGAAAGTAAAATTCAGTTCCAAGATCCAATCCTACCCTTTCATTTCTGCAAAATTCTTTGAAGAGTTACCTGTATTTCTAACATGTGTTTAAGATGAGGTGCAGCAGGAGAAGTATCTCCTTCAGGAAGAGCAATATCAGCTTTCTTAATTTCTTGCACTAGAAATCCTGGAGTAAGAACAGAATTGAAAAAAGAATTGTATTATGCAACATTTTTCAGAACATATTGCCTAGATAACTTATTTAGGGGTCCAAACATGCCTGAACACCCCTGAAAGCTGCTGAGTACCCTGTCAGCGGTCATTGAGGGCACTAAGTATATTGCAAAATCAGGCTCTAGAGATCTTCTCTTTTTCTGATTCTGATATAGTCTTTAGAGGTACTGAGCACTAAGGACCTTTAAGGTGATGGAGTTTTTTGCAGGGGGAGGTCATTTAAAATACAAGGCATATTTTTCTTTTAAGTATTTGTGGAATTAAATATTTTCAGCCATGAAGTCTTTGCAGAAAACTTTCAGCCACAAGGACCTTGAGAAACTTAACATTTCATGATACCTCTTCAAGTGACTTCCTTCCCCTATTCATGTCTTCTGCAAAAACTGATGTCCTGCTCACTGATCCACGTGTGCAATAAAGATTCTTCAAAGCAGGGGGCAAGGGTAGCCTTGACAATAAATGCAACACATGCAGAGCAATGGAAGAGCTGAGACAGCTGCTAAGAGTATGAAAAGGATGTGGGTTTTACATGACCTAAACAAATAGCTCATAAGAGGGTACCAAAAACATTTCCATAAAGAGAATTTACGATATTTTTCCAACAACATATGGAAGCAAGTTGAAATGCAATTAAAAAAATCTAATTACCACTAATCTACTAGCATGTGAATGTAATTATGGGCACAGAAGGCTATTTTTCAGGACTGCTTGAAAGTTCAATAGCTGAAGGTCACCTTGTGCACTAATATACTTAATTCCTAAGGAATTCATTCTAGAGAGAAAGTTCCATTTTCCTAACCAGAATTTTAAACAGAATTTATGTTGAAACAGTTGCAGTAATTTATCAGCAATAGTGTTTAGTAACTCTTCTACACCTGAAGTTTTTTATTAAAAATATTTACTGGGCACTTAAATAATGTTTTACAAAGGTAAACAGACATCACTAAACTCATTTTACAGCTGGACAAATGGAGGCACAGAGAGGTTAAGTGACTTGCACAAGGTAACACAAAGTGTCAATATCAAAACAAGGCCTGGTCAACACCTAAAAATTAGGTTGACCTAACTATGTTACTCAGGCCAGTAAAAAATTTCAAACCCTGAGCAACGTACGTAGGTTGACCTAACCCCCAATGTAGATGCATCTCAGTCGACAGAAGAAAGCTTCTGTTGATCTCTCAGAGAGAGAGATTAACCACACCAATGGGAAAAACCCTTCTGCCCATTTAGGAAGCATCTAATGTGATACACTTCAGTGGCACAGCTGTAGCACAGTAGCTGTGTCCTCGTAGCATACACTCAGGCTAAGAAACATCTATTTGTTTTCACTCTCAGAACAGTGACCTAATCACTGACTCCCAAATTTCTAAACATCCTAGACTCTATAGAATATGTAAAAGAAAGTCTCAGATTTCAAAGTGCTCAGATTCTGTTCTGATCAGCATAATAAAAGAACACAGATAAATAAGATCTCCAATGTAGTAGTACTCTGATTGTGTAAACTTTAATTAAGTAATGACATCGCTTAAGAGATTAGTTTAGAGAAAGAAAAATATTACAACAAAGCTTACCAAGTATCCTTTCCATTTCTTCACACTTCTTCACTTCACCCACAAATTTTCTCTGAAATACACTTACACTGGGGTTGAGCTGAGGGTGAAGGAGAAAAAATACTCACTAAATATTTATCTAAGCAGTAATTTCTCCAAACACAACTGGTTCATCGACTTTAGAACCCCAATCTTACAAACACTTGTGCTCAACAATTTTACAAACATGAACAGTCTAAATGGACTCAGTGAAACTAAAAACATGTAAAAAGAAAAGGAGGACTTGTGGCACCTTAGAGACTAACCAATTTATTTGAGCATGAGCTTTCATGAGCTACAGCTCACTTCATCAGATGCATTCAGCGGAAAATACAGCGGGGAGATTTATATACACACAGAACATGAAAAAATGGGTGTTATCATACACACTGTAAGGAGAGTGATCGCTTAAGATGAGCTATTACCAGCGGGAGAGCGGCACGGGGGGGGGCACAGTGCCCCCACTGTTCCTCAGACGTTCTTGTTAACTGCTGGAAATGGCCCACCTTGATTATCACTACAAAAGGTTTTCTTTCCCCGCTGGTAACAGCTCATCTTAAGTGATCACTCTCCTTATAGTGTGTATGATAACACCTATTTTTTCATGTTCTGTGTGTATATAAATCTCCCCGCTGTATTTTCCACTGAATGTATCCGATGAAGTGACCTGTAGCTCACAAAAGCTTATGCTCAAATAAATTGGTTAGTCTCTAAGGTGCCACAATTACTCCTTTTCTTTTTGCGAATACAGACCAACACAGCTGCTACTCTGAAACCTAATAACATGTGTAAGAGTTTGCAGGATTAGGGCTTATAAATGTCAACCAGCACTGTTTCAGCTGAAGTCTGTTGCTGTGATACTAAAACTGAGTAGCCTGGAATCAGAACCACATCTGTGCTGAACAAAAGGTAACTCCTCCCAGCAGGTGCTCCTCTTCATTTAGAAAAAAGAAAAGAAGTACTTGTGGCACCTTAGAGACTAACCAATTTATTTGAGCATAAGCTTTCGTGAGCTACAGCTCACTGATGAAGTGAGCTGTAGCTCACGAAAGCTTATGCTCAAATAAATTGGTTAGTCTCTAAGGTGCCACAAGTACTCCTTTTCTTTTTGCAAATACAGACTAACACGGCTGTTACTCTGAAACTCTTCATTTAGGAAGATGTAAAGGGATTTCAGACAACAAATTCAATTAAAACAGATCAAAACCTTCTGCCTCTTTTTCAGCAAACTGTAAAAATAATTACATCCCATAGAGAAACCATTCCAATTTTATTTTTATTTTATTTTATTTTAAATGTAGTGCCCTTATGACTCCAAATTAAAGACACAGATTTAGGATTCAATCCTTCACCCACTGCAGTGAATGGGAGCTTTGTCACTGAACTTCAGTGAAATCTGAAAGTGAATTCAAGTACAAAAATTTCATTTTACTACAAAGCGACTCTCCCAATGTCATAAATTGTATGTGCAGTGTTCATGAATGTGTATTCAACTTTAGGGAATTTTCATCATGGTTTTTGTATTATCAGCTTGAAAATATGTATGTATAGTATATTCCACTATTTTCCTTTTCTCTGCAGCACTGACAATAATACCCTTAATCATGCAAGCAGTCCTTTCAGGATTAATCCCATTGACTTCAAATGGTACTACTCACAAAAGCAAGAGTTGCAGAATCAGACCCTAAAATGGTGTTTGGACAACAGGACATAAATTGTCTTTAAACACAGTTTTAGTGTTAATTATTATTTTTAACAATCATTTCTTCTAATCTACCATACTTACTTTCCAGTTTCCCTTCAGAAGTTACTTCTAATTAAAACATCTGAAAGGAAGTTGGAAGAAATTCTGAAGTTTCAGCCAGTAAGCAGAGATCACCCAGATAATCCCAACGAATCACACAAACAACAAATAGCTATTGACCACCCCTATTTTACATTAGACAGGGACTTGGTTTCACCTACTAAGGAAAAAAGAAAAGGAGTACTTATTCTGCCTATACCTCCAGAAACAGGTATGCTTTAAAACTGCCAGAAAAAGAGAGTCAGGAAGATTGATGTGATCAGAAAATGAACTCTGCATCTTTTTAAACAGTTTAGATACTTCCACTGGCCTACCACTTGGATGTGCAGGCATAATAATTGAGACCATATACTCCAAGACTGAAGTCAAAGGAGGCTCCACATGGATGTGTGGGTTCAACCACCTAGATCCGATTACAAAAATCAAGGGGATGGGGCAAGAGAAGGAATAGTGGGGAGTCAGGAGGAGAGTCTCAGGGTGAGGGGATGGGGGAATCTCGGGGGGGGGAAGATGGGGTAGGAAGAGGAATCTGGGGGCTGAATGGGGCAGGAGTCAGGAGGGGAGTCTCAGGGGGAAGGGGATGAGGCAGGAGAAAGAAGGGGGGAACTAGAGGCAGGAGTTGGGCGGGGAGGCTAAAGGGAAAGGGGATGGCGGAGTCTCGCAGAGAGGGGATGGGGCAGGAGAAGGAAGGGGACAGGAGTTGGGTGGGGAGGCTCGAAGTGGATGGGGCAGGAGGAGGAATCGGGGGGTGTCTCGGGCGGAGCAGATGGGGCAGGAAGCCCCCCCATACTCACGTCTCTGAACTCGGCCAGGCCCCTCTCGCCCAGCTCGCTGAGGCACTCATAGGCCGAGCCCGCCTGCAGGAAGAGCTGGGCCAGGCACATACTCTCGCTGCGGAACAGGGAGCCCATGATGAGCCCTGGGCCGCAGTGGGGTGGAGGCTGTGGTCACCCGGCACCCACACGCCAAGCGGGCTGACGAGGGTCACCGGGCCCTGTATCGCGACCGCCTCCCGCGGGGCCCGGCGGGCTCTCCCCTCCCCGGGGCCATGGGGGGAGCTCAGCTCCAGCGTCCGCGAGCAACAACTCCAGGCGCTGCCGGTGTCTAACCCGTCTCCTCAGCAGGCCGCGGAACCGCCGGCCGGGCTGCGGCGAGCCGTGCGCTCCTCCGCTCCGCTCCGCCCCGCCCCGCCCCCGGCTCGAGCGGCAGAGCGCGCCGGGAAAGGGGCCAGGGCGCGGAGCTAGGCCGCAGGCGCCTCTCGGAGCAGCAGGGCTCGGGAGAGCGGCCCAGCGGGCTGCCTGCGGGGGCGCACGCCGGGCCGGGGCTCCGGCAGAGCTGAGGGCGGTCTCGTTCGGCGCATGGGGTTGATGGCCCTTAGCTAGAGCCTGATAAACTACTGAGCCTTGTCTCCTCTCAGGATTTACAGCCACACAGCTGAGCCGGGTCAGTTATCTCATAAAACCCCAAAGATTTTGGCAGAGAGCCTTAAAAACTGTAGAGCCTGCTAACTTGTGTGAAAACTACAAACTATCCTGTCTTCGCTAGGTGTTTACCTTGTATGAGTTACCTCGAGTTAAGACAGGTTTCAGAGTAGCAGCCGTGTTAGTCTGTATTTGCAAAAAGAAAAGGAGTACTTGTGGCACCTTAGAGACTAACCAATTTATCTGAGCATGAGCTTTCGTGAGCTACAGCTCACTTCATCGGATGCGTACTGTGGAAAGTGTAGAAGATCTTTTTATATACACACAAAGCATGAAAAAATACCTCCTCCCACCCCACTCTCCTGCTGGTAATAGCTTATCTAAAGTGACCACTCTCCTTACAATGTGTATGATAATCAAGTTGGGCCATTTCCAGCACAAATCCAGGTTTTCTCACCCCCCCTCCCACCCCCAAACTCACTCTCCTGCTGGTCCAGACTGACCACTCTCCTTACAATGTGTATAATAATCAAGGTGGGCCTTTTCCAGCATAAATCCAAGTTTAACCAGAACGTCGGGGGGGGGGGGGGGGGGTAGGAAAAAACAAGGGGAAATAGGCTACCTTGCATAATGACTTAGCCACTCCCAGTCTCTATTTAAGCCTAATTTAATATTTTCCAATTTGCAAATGAATTCCAATTCAGCAGTTTCTCGCTGGAGTCTGGATTTGAAGTTTTTTTGTTTTAAGATAACAACCTTCATGTCTGTGCTTGCGTGACCAGAGAGATTGAAGTGTTCTCTGACTGGTTTATGAATGTTATAATTCTTGACATCTGATTTGTGTCCATTTATTCTTTTACGTAGAGACTGTCCAGTTTGACCAATGTACATGGCAGAGGGGCATTGCTGGCACATGATGGCATATATCACATTGGTGGATGTGCAGGTGAACGAGCCTCTGATAGTGTGGCTGATGTTATTAGGCCCTGTGATGGTGTCCCCTGAATAGATATGTAGGCACAGTTAGCAACGGGCTTTGTTGCAAGGATAGGTTCCTGAGTTAGTGGTTCTGTTGTGTGGTATGTGGATGTTGGTAAGAGCACACCTTTTCTCCCTACTAAAGGCACCCTCAATTGAGACCACCGACATGGAAAGTTTCACCAGACCCAGAGGCAGTTCCCATCTGGGTCACATTTTATCTAACCCCTCCCCCTCATTGGGCAGCTTTGGGTTTTGCAAAATGTAAATCAGGGATGGTTGTAGGCATGATTCATCCCCAAGCATAGGACAAATGGATCCAGTACTCAGCAAACTACAAAACACTTTCCTTCACCCCAAAGGGGAGGACTTTGAAACTAGCATTAAAATAAATCCCCAGGCCCTTTGGAGGGGATAGGCAAGGACATAAAATCTGCTTCAGCAGCAAAGAAGTAAACTGTCCCCTTCTTTCCTCATAATCTTGGATTGTCTTTACGTCTCAGGCCTGCTCTAAGTCTCATCCATTGGAAGTAAGGAAACTCCTTAACTGGGAAAATTCAGTCATTTTTAAAGCTTCTCCCTTATGAAAATGAGACTAAGAGCCATGCGTTTTAATGGGAATTACTATTATTCATGAGACATTTACAGTCATACCCTTTACTCAATCATTTCTCTTTGAAATCTCATTCAAATTGTCCAAGCATGAGACAGATGCCCCCAACTCTGCCTCTAAAGTGATCGAGTAGCTATGACAGAGGGCAAAACTTCCATACAAGAACAGATTTAGAAGAGCAAAATATTTTTGCTTAGAAAGAGTGGGGAGAAATTATAAAGACTATGTACTTTTAGATAGATAGATGAGACAAGTAAGCTGTTATTTTTTACCTTGTCCCACAATATAAGAGCACTTAAATTTAAAATGGATAAAAGGAAATACATGCTTTATATACCTCATAACTATCCTATAGAACACAAAGTTACAAGATACTAAACTAAAGAGATCAGTTTTAATTAATGAGTAAAAAATAGACTAAAAGTTACAAGATCTATTAATCTTTATTCAAGGCAGGTAATCAGTTGGAACTACCACCCACCACTCCATTCTCAGGCAGTGTAGTGCATAATTGGCCACGTGGATTGTGCAGAGGTGAGTCACCTGCTGCAGCACTGGTGTTAGGCCACTGTTTAAGACAAGATACCAGGCTAGATGGCGCCTTTGGTCAGTAAAATAGGCTTGTTCCTGGCAATTTTTAATGTATCTCACTTTAAAAAAAAAATCTAAACTTAATTCCTACTTTTATGCAGTAACTGCATATTTCTAAATGTATCTACTTCAAACCACAACATACAGAACATACATATTTTTGTAAAGCGGTCACCTGTGAAGGGGGGAAAAAGGTTGAATTTATGTCTGCAAAAAGTTTTGGATAAGAAAACTCTTCTAGCCAAGATTTTAGCCTTTAAGTCTAGTCTCTAGAAATCATGTATTAATTTTGTTTTATATGTAACCCTTCTGTTTCCATTATCCTTACTCAAAATTTCTTGAATCTTGATCTTTGATAATAAACTTATAATTGTTTTCACTACAAATATATCTCAGTGCTGAGGTATTGTACAAGGAGTGGATCCTGAGTTGAATCATTGAAGCTGGTGTGTATACTGTTCCCTGCGAGTATTCAGTGTATAAAGGGCTGAACACTACATGGGAACTCTTCAGAGGGGCTTGAGAACTGGAATGCACCAAGGTTAACCTGTAAAAAAGAGTAAGGGCTAGTATGACTCCGAGAAGATTCTCCGGATGACTAACAGACTGGTGGTGTCAAGGCACTGACCCCCAGTTAAGCACAAGCAAGTCTCTCTCTCCCTGGAGGCAGTGGGGTAAAGGTGACTCTCAGTCCTGGGCAAGTTGAGAACATCACATTCCCACACTAGTTATGCACAGAGCCATCCAGCAAAAGCAAGGAAGGCAAGACTTGATCTTAAGAAAAATTAAAACAGCCAATTCTTTTCTTTAAAACATAACTTCTTGTTAACACGTACAGAAGGAGAAATTGTTTTCCTTTGCAGATATATTTTTAAACAACAATTAGCATCACAAATGAAAATAAACACAGTGACTACTACTGAAGTCAAATAAGGCATTTATAGCAACTTTTTAGATGATGCTTTTTAAAATGGGAAACCAACTCCATTGTGATTATTGCTACTATTCCAAATTATTTCTTTCCAGAGTGATCCAGCAAAATGGAAAACCTAAATTAACTGTAAAGCTCAGTCTTAAATTGCTTAGAGAACACTAGTTGTGTGCTTGAATTAATCATTAACTGAAGTTTATATCTTTTGTTGGTAAATACTCAAATGTCTTACAGTTTAGGTATGAATCCACCCAAGTACATTTCTGAACCCATGCAGTGCACCTCAAAAATCAATGTAACAGGAATGCACTCTGGCAGATCCATTTACAGGATCTAGCCATTAACAGATTATCTTTTTTTAAAAACCTAATACAACCATATTCTATATAGAACACACATTAATTTTACATCTCTGAGTATTTATATAAAAATACACAAAATCCAGAAATTACTTTTTTCAAAAGCTTTATAATAAAAGTACTACTTATCGAAACATTGGTTGAATACAAAAGTGTAAAAAAATGCATTAATAAAATGGTTCTCTTTATACTCTCAAATTTTAAACTGTAGTATTATTTCACACTTTAAGGGTTCTGCTCCAAGGATTATTCAGAACAACTGCGAGTAGAAAGAAAAATGCCAGTATCAAGCCTTTTGCAAGACACTGAGAGTATGGTTCTCCTGAAAGAAAACAAAAATCTAAATAAATATAAGGATATGAAAACCCTGGCCCTAAAGTTTTATTTTTATATTGAATTAAAAATCAGGCAAAGATAAAAAGCTACAGACTACAACTGAACATGGACCTAAATAAAATAATGTAGTACAGAATAACTTGAGGCCTCAACCTCGTGCTGAGAACAGTAGGGGCAGTCCTCTGTACCCTTGCAGTTCTCATTGCAGGAGCAGTGCCTTAGTGTGCTTTACAAACATCAGCTATTTAATCCTCACAACCCCCCAATAATCAGATCATACTCATCTTTTACAAATGGAAAAACTGAAAAGTTAACTGATTTACGAATGGCAAAGCTTGGACTGGAGTACAGGAGTTCCTAACTCAATTAGCTGAAAGTTGCCAAATGCTACAGGCAAAGGCATAATACAGAACTTGACAGACTAATAGGCCAATATTATAGAGCAAGCCATGCATTCGTCTTATAAAGTAGGTTGGCCAGAAAGAAAAGTAAACAGAATGGGAGATAGAGAGTTTTGAAAGGGGCTAAAAAAAGAACCTTACTCTCCCTAAAACAACATTATAAAAATAGCAATAAAACCTCAAGAGAACTGACAAAGTACTGAGTCTGGTAACTATTCTTCATTTTTTCCCCACTTATCTGCCAAGATACAATATAAATCCAGTCATGGACAGTAAAGAACAATTTAATAAACAAACATACTTTGCAGCTCACAATTTCCAAAAGACAGGAAGACTTCACTTCCATATTACAAAGCATCATGTAATTTTACTGATAATCTTGATAATACATTGTACTCCACACACACTACTTTTTTACCTGTGTAATACCACGTCAATGGATAAAAGAGTTGTGGCCAGCAAACTTCATTTCGATTGCAGTCGTATTCTGTATAGTTCATCTGAAATCTACAAACACAATTTTAAAAAAAACCTTAAATTGCAACTATGGTACAACCAGTCGCCAGTGCAAATGCAGGGAAAAACAAATTAGAAAGATGTTTGGAGTAAATAATCTTGCAGCTGTTTCTTTATTAAATTATTTTTGCATGAAAGATCAATTAAAACAGGAGCATTAACCTGACGACTTCCTTTCTAATCAATCAATCTCTCATTTTTAGCCATGGGATGATTTAAGGGAATGTTCCTTCTTCTGATGAGCACAGGTTTACACCAAGGAAGAGGATTCTTTTGGGGGTAGTACCAGGGTTTTAAACCAGAAGAACTGGGATGAAACTGAGATAGGAAAATTTAGGTTGAATATAATGGAAAAAAAAAAAACTTATTTATGGTAAGAATTTTTAGTCCATAACATAGTTTCCTGAAAGAAAGTCTCATCTCTTGAGAAACTTAAAACTAGACTGGACAAAGCAATATAAAGTTTACTATAGGAAACAAGCTTGCCTTGCTGGGGCTGACCTAACAGACCTTTCCATACATAATTCTACGGTTCTAGTAGCAAAAGAACAAATACTATGCTTTAGAAATAACAACAATTGTTTGAATGTACCTACAAGGCAAGTGTCAGTTTAGGGGCTGATCCAGCACCCGTTATCCATTTAAGTGAATCTCACAAATAATTCTACTGAGGGACTTGTCACACGAGTAAACATCGCAGGATGAGGCCGAGATGCAGAGTACCCTTCAACTCTCACTGAGATTCCTCTGATTTAGTGGGATTTAAGACACTTTACAGAAACAGACACTGAACTGGTAGAAGATCTGTGATTCAGTGCAGTCTAACCAAGCCTCAAACCTAATGACTATTTTCTGGCAAACCAAATTTACTATTTTATTATTGCTATTTTAATTTGGTATTTCTTCATAGTTGATGATAGATATCTGCTTTCTATAAAAAGTTACCTCGTCATTGGAATGGGTGGTTGAGCTGGTACTTTAATAAATTGGACTGAAGAAGTGATAGGAAGAGAACTGGACTTATTTTCGCAGATAATCCCACATTGGAATTGCCATATCACTGTTGAAAAACTGAAAGAAAATAAACATACAATCAGTGTAATTTATATGGGAAATATCAAATGGATATCAAAGAGAATATCTTATAAAGGGTTTTTTAATAATATTTACAGTGTACCTGTTGCTGTATTCTTGCACTGCACTTTCATAATTTTACTAGTTATTCTCTATTTTAATCAGAGCTGGGCAATATCATTCTCCTCGATCCTAATTAAAATTTCAATACACTGAGTTTAATACAAATGCTTTTCACTTTTATATTGTCTTTTCATCATGGCTAACAAAGCATTTAATAAACATTGATGGAAGCCTCACATCACACTGTGATTCAGGTAAGTATCATGCCAATGTTACCTAGCAGTAAATTGAATTGCAGAGAAGTTAAGTGGCTTGCCCTGGGTAACCCAGCCAGTCAGTATCAGAGCTATGACCAGTACTCAGAATAGCAGTCAGGTAAGATCCCTAAGCAACAATGCACATTTGCCAGTCCAAACAAATGCTCATTTTGCATGGACAGTGGGTAAATGTTTTTGTTTTGTTTTGCTTTTTTGCTGACACAACTTTGGCATACACAAAATAGAAAATTTTACCTATAAAGGTTTATATTATCTACATCTAATGAGATGGAATGTATAAAACTTACTGCTAACGTGAGCTTTTGACACTTGAAACTTATGAGTTTTGGGTTATTTTCTTCTGGAATTTTTCCACTTATGCTTTCAAATATATAGCTTGCTACTTATGTGTGTGTCAAGTGAAACTACACAAGTAACAAAGTTATTTACAAGCAGAGAGAAACATGGTGGCTAATAAAAGAGAGACTTTCAGGTTAAAATAATACATTTCCTTACTGCTGTTGCTAGCAACATTGGAGGAGACTTTTTTAAAATTGTTTCAGTTTTAATAAGTCTATTTTATCTTTCACCAATAATTTACTTTTTGCACATCTTACCTTGGAAAGGAAAACAAGCTAACCAGAAAGTGAAAGTGATTATGGACTAGAGCAGCTGGATTTGGGTTGCAAACACTGCGGAGAAGAAACCCAAGCAAAACCCTAGATAATCATGAAAAACCTGTAAGCAACTTTTTTTTTAAACTACATATTTTTGGCTTCATTTACCCAACAGTGTCCAACTATACTTGAACACAATATTCACCAAATATAACAAGTGCCATGATTCTGTTGTACCTGATCTGTACACCGAGTATCTCTTCCTGTGCAATCCCTTCTACTGCACCCACGACAGCAGTGATTATGTGAATATTCAGGTTAGCAGGAATATCTGAGCAGATGCCGTTCAAATTTCCAGCACTTGCATTTGCACTAGAATTAGGTGGATCTAAACCTATTCAGGAAAACAGAGTTTAGATTTGAAAAAAATATATATTAAAAACATATTTTAAACATTATCACGATACAGTGAGATACTAATAAAAACTGCATAGGAATAAAACAAAAATGTCTTTTCTTCCTTGGAGAAAAGAGAGGTTCCACATGAAATACTGAGATTGATAAAATTTTATTTTTACTGTCAAACTGTACACATGACATAAATTGACATTTTTATTTCCTCATTGTCATAAAAAATGTTCAGAGTATCAGTATTTATATTTAATTTGTGGGGGGATTGGGGGAATGGTATTGCATATACACAGAAGAAGAGGTTTCAGAGTAACAGCCGTGTTAAGTCTGTATTCGCAAAAAGAAAAGGAGTACTTGTGGCACCTTAGAGACTAACCAATTTAAGAGGATTTCTCATAATTTGACATTAAAACACTGTTACCATACACCTTTACTATGGTTTTATAAGAGAAACTAAAATTTTCTAATCATATTGTAAAGTAAAACTAAAATCTATATTAATCTAAAATACAGATGAAGCTTTGACTTACGTATTATTTCCACCAAATCATTTAGATCACTGTAACTTGAGTTGCCTCTCTTCCCAACATGAGTAGCTTGTATTAATGAATTAAGTCTGTCAGTTACATCCTCCCTGCAAAACACTCATGTTGTAATACATTACAAATAAACCTATATCTATACCACTCTGGGCTGTGATTTTATTAGATCTTGTCAGTACTTGTACAGGAGATCCAATATGAAAACCCAAGTGCTGCTGGAATTGATGTGGATGACTCAGTAAGGTGACACACTTCCTTTTGAACCAGTAAACTCCATGCCCAGGCATAATAAAATGGATTGCTATGCTACTGGAGGGGCCATTTTGTGGATGAGATGTAAAACAAGGGTATTCAGCATTTGTTGTCATTAAGTACCCATCCCTAGAGAGGAAGGCCAGTCCAATGCTTCAAACACTAGCGTGGGACTTTGGAGACCTAGGTTTGATTCCCAACTCTCTCACAGATTTCCTGTGTGCTTCCGTTTCCCATCGGTAAAATGGGGATAAAAGCATTGCCCTAGCAATGTTGTGAGGATAAATACATTCAAGTTTGTGGAGTCCTTAGAGATTATAGAAATGGGGGCCTATAGGGATTTTAACGAGACATTTATTAGTAGTTTGAAGTTTCAAAATTCTCAGTGCATGCTCTTAAACAAATTTCAGCTATTTGAGTTATTCCAGTGAAAAAAATAGGTCTTTTTTTTAAATGGGGAAAAATTTATTGACATTCTCCCAAGTCCAAAACTACTTTAAAGATTTTGCTGAAACTACTAAAAAATTCCCCTTTAAAAAGGCACTAAAAATAGCCATTTTCAAACACAAAAGTTACATAATTAGAGAAATATGAATGTGTGGATATAAGAGGCTTGTATGGGAAGTGTTTTGCAGCACGGGCTATCGTAAGTCAAAACAAAAACCCACCACTATAATATCATCAAATTAGTTAAAGTGCATCAGTTTCTTATTTTGAATACTAACATAAGAGTTCTATAAATATTTAAAGCCACAAATGAATACAGGGGAGGGGAGGACAGGATAACCCATATATACCTCACCTTAACTGACCGCAATCTTCATTAATATTAACTTCTAAAATGCATCCAGATAGTGAATTTAATCCAAACAGAACTGGTGAGAAAGTTGCTGATGTACACAAACCACTGCCAACTACAAAATGAAAACATTTATTTGCGTTTCTCATAGAAACTTTTCAGTCTCTAGCTTGCAAATTTGTAGAAAGCTACTTTGATTTAGAATGCTAAAACAAATACTACTAAAATTCTATTTATCTTAAGTGTCCATCCATTTTCATTTGTAGCATCTTAAAAATTACAGATTCTTCAGTACTTTGTTTTATTGTGTATGTCTTGCACTTCCATATAAATGACAATACTTCATATTACCTGTTAGTGTATTTTTCCAGTATTTCAGGAGTGGTCTTTTATTCAAGAGAGCACTATATACAAAATAAAATTATGATACAGGAAAGTCTGATTTATACATGTGTATTTCATTGTATTTGGAGTTTCTATAATAAATTTATCTAAACTCCAAGAAACACTAGATTAGCAACCCAGAGCAGTCTGGGAAGGCCAAAATAAAAAAAGATGTAGCAAAACACATAATAAAATTAGAGTATTTTTGGTTTATATTGCAAGTTGTGATTAAAACAGCATATCAAAAGGTAGTACCTGGCTGCCAAAGTTTTAGAATGGTAACAGTCTCAGAAGAAATATTTACGGCTCTAACAGGTTTGCCAACTTGGTAACCTAAACACAGAAAGAGAAACTGAGAAAGTTTTATAAGGATTCATCAGCACTGACAAACATTTTTATAATACATAAAACTCCCCAAGTTCTTAAAAATGCCATGGTCTAGAGAACTGAGTTCAGAAATGAAGGCTAGGAACTACTGGATTCTAATCTTGGCTCACTAACTACTCTGTGACCTTGGGGATAATGATACGGACCTCCTTTGTAAAGTGCTTTGAGATCTACTGCTGAAAAGCACTGTATAAGAGCTAGGTATTATAGTTAGTCTCAGTTACTCTCACAAAAGAGAGCTGTAAGGATTAGTTAATGTTTGTAAAATACTGTACTGTCTAAAAGTGCCTAGTAGTATAATCATGAAGCCTTCTCATTTTGCTAGAAGTATTGTCTCCTACAGTTCTGAACGTGTTGGGAAACCCTAATTGACTGATGAGGTGCTTAGTTTCACATCTAAACAGAACTTTTCATTATAGCAAGAATGGTTTCACTTCAAACAAAAGAGTATTAACGACTTTCAGAAAACAGTAAGAGCCAAATTCTACCTTGTGTTAGCTGGCTGCACTATGGAAGAGAGGAAAGAGGGCAAAGAAAGCCTCTTCTCTTCTATCTTCCTATGCAGCCACAGAGCAACATTCAAATTCAACATTCAAGGGAGCATTAGGATGAAAACTGCTAATGCATCATTTCAATGGGAATACTTACAGTAGCAAGCACTATGCCTGTTAGTGTTTTCATGATCAGATCCTAATATTTTAGTTCTACAATATCTGATGATACTTTTCAGCATCATCAATATTATCAGTAGCAGGGTAGAAAATGGAGAGGCTGTGATTATCAACATTAAGATGAAAATGAGAGGGATAAAAAATAAAATTGGGCATAACTGGTTATGGCTATCAATAAAAAAGTTGTTCCCCCCCGCCAAATCAGCCAGCAGAAGCTAAAGTAAAACAGAGTATTATTACCTGGATTCCCAGATAGTTCTGTTGTATTAGTACTATTGAAGCTTACAAAGTTTACTGAAAATCTCTGTGTCAGTATTTCTATTAAAAGAAAAAAAATTTCTTAGAAATTTCTTAGAAAAAAAGTAGTCCATTGCAATACTTTTGTTACGTAAAAAAGCAAGTGCATCAACAATTAAACTCCCTCTCCCCCCACCCTCACAGTCACCAAAGTCTTGTTAACTAACATATACATCAACCAGCAGCTGCCATGTAGACCCACGCTCTTGGATTGTGCATGCTCATATAGGATTTCAGAAGCTGATTAACAGCTTCTATGAAGCCTCTCAAATCCAGCAATGCAGGCCACTGACACATGCCTTTTTTTGTGTAAACAGTACATAGAATATCAACCTCCAATCATTGATTAATAAATAACTACCCTAAAACTAACAATATACCAACCAGACACACCACTTGGCTCTTCTTAGCCCAATGGAAAATTCTATTTCAAACTGCATTGTCTTCTGATGTTTGATTAAAAGTATTTTTCACAAAACTTCTATGCTGAGAAAAAAAACTATTTCTGAATAAACTATTTTGTAGAGATGCATTATAGTACCTCCATCACATAGTTCTCCAATGAGGACTGTGACATTTATTTCCTCTATTGTCTTGCCTTTCCATATGAACATATAATATTCTGCAAAGGTCACATTTATACATAAAACGTCAGTATGCTGAATGTCTTCTGCAAAGAAAAGAACAGTTCATTTGATGGAAACCATACTAATGAAAGAGGTCATTACATCTTAAGGAAGATTTTCTATAAAATGCAATTTAAAAAAAAAAACTATAACAGCCTTCATTCTAACTTTTTCTGAAAAACAAAAACACCTCCGTTTTAGTGTTTAGTTACTATGATACCATACCAATGCAGAGCATCTAAGATGCACTCTTCTAGCCTGGAGATCTTCTACATGAAAGTGCAGATCAACTGGCTGTAAGATAGAAAAGGAGTACTTGTGGCACCTTAGAGACTAACCAATTTATTTGAGCATAAGCTTTTGTGAGCTACAGCTCACTTCATCGGATGCATACTGTGGAAAGTGCAGAAGATCTTATTATATACACACAAAGCATGAAAAAATACCTTCTCCCACCCCCTCTCCTGCTGGTAATAGCTTATCTAAAGTGACCACTCTCCTTACAATGTGTATGATAATCAAGGTGGGCCATTTCCAGCACAAATCCAGGGTTTAACAAGAACGTCTAAGGGGGGGCGGGGGGGGAGGGTGTAGGAAAAAACAAGGGGCAATAGGCTACCTTGCATAATGACTTAGCCACTCCCAGTCTCTATTTAAGCCTAAATTAATAGTATCCAATTTGCAAATGAATTCCAATTCAGCAGTTTCTCGCTGGAGTCTGGATTTGAAGTTTTTTTGTTGTAAAATAGCAACTTTCATGTCTGTAATCGCGTGACCAGAGAGATTGAAATGTTCTCCGACTGGTTTATGAATGTTATAATTCTTGACATCTGATTTGTGTCCATTTACTCTTTTACTTAGAGACTGTCCAGTCTGACCAATGTACATGGCAGACGGGCATTGCTGGCACATGATGGCATATATCACATTGGTGGATGTGCAGGTGAACGAGCCTCTGATAGTGTGGCTCATGTTATTAGGCCCTGTGATGGTGTCCCCTGAATAGATATGTGGGCACAGTTGGCAACGGGCTTTGTTGCAAGGATAGGTTCCTGGGTTAGCGGTTCTGTTGTGTGGTATGTGGTTGCTGGTGAGTATTTGCTTCAGGTTGGGGGGCTGTCTGTAGGCAAGGACTGGCCTTTCTCCCAAGATTTGTGAGAGTGTTGGGTCATCCTTCAGGATAGGTTGTAGATCCTTAATAATGCGTTGGAGGGGTTTTAGTTGGGGGCTGAAGGTGACGGCTAGTGGCGTTCTGTTATTTTCTTTGTTAGGCCTGTCCTGTAGTAGGTGACTTCTGGGAACTCTTCTGGCTCTATCAATCTGTTTCTTCACTTCCGCAGGTGGGTACTGTAGTTGTAAGAATGCTTGATAGAGATCTTGTAGGTGTTTGTCTGAGGGGTTGGAGCAAATGCGGTTTTATCACAGAGCTTGGCTATAGACGATGGATCGTGTGGTGTGGTTGTAAGATGCATTTAATGAGAAAGGAGGTTTTTCAAAATACCAATCTATACATCTGCATGTGGGTGGGGTTCAACTATTATACTTGAGTGTAAACTTTAAATATAGCCAAAGGAATCCGTACATCTTAACTCCATTACAACTGTTCAATTACTTTTGCTACTGGCTAAGATATAGAAGGACTAGAGGTCTGATCCAACTCCCACTGAAGTCAATAGACTTCTTTACATAGACTTCAAAGGGAGATGGATTAGACTTTAAGATTTTTCAATTTGCATAGCACTAAGTTTTGTTTTGTTTTAGTTTCAGGTAATTGCAAAGATCTCTTAACATCTTAACTTAATCATCAACTCCTTGTCTCTTTAAGGATGGTAAGAATAATATGAGTACAGAAAAGACACATACCTGGTTTAGTGATGAAGTTACGTACATCAGTTACACTCCCATAGATCACATTTTGTTGGATGGTGTCTGACAAGAAAAACAGTAAATGCAGCAAATCTAACTAGCAAATGAGACACAGCCTCATACTGTTTCCTCATCCAAGGTAGAGGATTTATTAAACTATAAAAAAAATGAGTTAGAAAATAAACAAGCAAAAGTAAAAGACTAGACAGTCATTACAACACAACAGGTTCCTCTGAAAAAGCATGCTTTATATGACACAACAAAATAAGCTATTTTTGCTGAGTCGCTGTATTAAGATGCGAGCGATAAAACGGACCCAAGCAATGCCCTCAGACACACAGGTACAACAGGAAGACTGAATTAGGCCCAGACACTTTAAGCCTCTAGTTGTACAAATACACATTTTCAGAAGAGCAGTAATGATACCAACACTATTTTCTAATTATAATCAGATCTTTCTTATTAAATGATAATGTATGGTATTTTGAAGGATTAATATGCTCCCACAAAAGTGCAATGTGTGACAAGAAGTGAGGTGAGGGGAGTATTTTACAGCGTAAAGAGAATGTCTTACTTTGGAAATTTCATTGGCAAACAACTTAAGATATGTTGTCCTCATGCTGGCACAATGGCCAGGGGGTAATGTAACTCTATAACTGAGACCCAGGAGATAATGCTTCGTACACTAGGAGAACAAAGTGTTACAGAGAAGCCACTTATGACTAACTCTAAAGGGAGGATAGTGTCCGCCCTTGGCTGAGGAAAAAAAGTTCTTACAACAGTCTGAATACAGGAAAGGGATGCTCTCGATGGGGGCTAGTATTTAAACCCTGTTGGCCAAAATTTGTATTCGGTGGGAGAGGGGAAACTGAGGAAGTCATAATCCAAGCTCAAAGTCTCATATCCTGAATCTGGGGACCCTAAAGCAGGAGGCTTGCCACAAGAACCAGTCAGTCAACAGTTGAATGGCTGAAATGCCTTGCAAGTGAGAAGTTTTGTTAGATCATAACAAAAACAATATAGGATATCATATTGTCCATAAATAGCTACCATATTATCAGTCTTAGGACTTTAAGATCACTATATCTATTCTTAAATCAATATCAGTACATTTTCTCAAAGCAAACACAACATACCTCCAGTACCACTGTTTATCATCACATTATGAGACAATCCTTCCTTGTAAGCTGACAGACTAGTAACACATTTAACATCAAAATTCTGAAGGAATGCTACTGGGGCGTTTCCAACACACTGCCCAGCCATGGATCGCTGCATGCAGTTCAAAAGAAAAGAATATGAAGATGGAATTTATTCTAGTTCTACTGTTCAAGCTAAAAAGCACACAGCCATTTCATTGCACATGGTGTCTGTACTATGCCCACCTACACTTATCTCAAAACAAGCAAGCCATTAGACCAAAATTTATATTTAAAAAAAATCAGATTTTAAAACATAATTCAAGGTTTCACTGTGATTTGCTAGACCAACTACAATCAGTGATTCTAAAATGAAAATTCTAAAATGTAAAGAAAATTAGAAAAAGCCTGAGTAGTTGAGGATGGAGCTAATAGAAAATAAAGTTTTCAGTTAAAGAGCAGGGATTATAAAAAATACAAAAATATGTAAAGAACCCCTAAAAATGTTAAGTTATGCCAAATTTGTTTATATTTCTTGAGTGTATTCTTCTTGGTTAAATTCAAAATATTAATTTATATGGGAAAATATTGATGGTAGAGAGATGATTATTTTTTTTAATGTGAATGTTCTGCTAGTTGAAAAGTGTATTTCACCAGTTCAAAACAGCTACTCACAGAATTGCTTGTATCTGTCTTTGTTCCTATACAGTGAGACAGACAAATAAGGAAAAGAAAGAAAAAACAAAACCCAAATACTGCTAACATGAAGCTATTACCTGATGAATTGTAAAATACTCATTCTCTGTTGTCATAATTGGATCTCCTTGTTTGTAACCACTTAAAGGTTTTTCTGGAACAGTTTGCAAAGGAATCTTAAATGAAGAAACTAGAGATGAAGAACTGCAAACAAATGTTAAAAAATAAATGATTAGTGTATCACCTATCCAATACAAATAATTACTCATTATCTCTTTCAAATCTCCCTCTTTCATATTACCTCTAAATCCATACACACAGTTACATTTCACTATAAAACTTAAATAATGCATATATTTTAAAATGTTGGTTCTGGATAGTTCCTGTAAACAACATTATTCGCATTATAGAAGTGGTATAACAACTTCTTTGGCGTATGATAACTATTCGATACATTCACTATGACTTTTTTTTATTAAAACTTACACAGACCCATGGTAGAAGTAGCCAAGAAATGGTGAATTGTTAAGAGGAGTCTGTACACACAAGAAGGGAAACCAGTCAGGAGCACTGTTCGTTGTCTGAACAGAGCACAACTGGTCAAAAGGCAGGTTTACATTCCCACCAAACACTCCAGCAAAACATGATCCACTGAACAATTGCTTCAAATCTGGCGTGCATTCCTTGAAATAAAAAAGAAAACGGAAGCTGTTTAACATGACAGGGCTTTTTTTCTGCTTCACCAAGGATGCTCTCTCATTGCCTGTGATGATATACATACCAGGATTATTTAAAAGGGAGCTCCTAGCACTACTCAGAGTTAAGATTAAAATGGAAATACTGACACAAATGTTGTATTCCATAACACATTTAGCAGAGTCATAACATTTGAGCAGAGTATGGCCTTTAAAGTGTTTTCACTATATCAAGTTTCCCTTTTTAAAATTTATTAATTAAAAACCAGAGGACAATAACAGAAACAGTGTTTCCAGTGAAATTTAGTGCTTGGGACACTTCTAGTGAAGTCCCCTATTTATAGTGTTTTAAAGTTATGTACTTACTCTTCTAAGACAGACAGTCGATACTAATGTACAATATTTTAACAAATAATTTCTCAGGTATTTTAGTGGACTTTGCTGTATTTCCCTAAGAGTACTGGTAACATAATACTTTAAAGGGAATAACTTAAAAATTATATGTATAATAAGTACCAGATCACAGCAACAACGAATATCACAAATTCCAGCTGTCAGGTTACAAGGACAAGAGCCAAGGGGCTGAAACACTTGGTTAGGGATGACGGTTGCATTTTCTATAAAAGGGTAATATAAAATAAAGTTAGGCCATAAAATTAACATTTTCATTCGCATTGCAGTCCCACTAATCAGATTTGAGACAACATTCTTTTAAAAAAGAAAAAGAAAAAGTATGCACTAAAGGTAATTCCTACCTTATACATTTTATTTTTTAAAATATTGACAAATAGTACCAAGGTTCTTTTATTGCTGCCCTATCTCCAATTACCTTACATTTTGGGCCAAACCCAACCCAACCGAACTCACTAAGGACTCCCCTCTAACAGGCAACTTCACATCTCAGATGTCTAACCTAAAAGATTAGAAGAATCCTGTTTGCATTAAGACTGAACAGATGGAAAGTGACTACTAAAATAAATTAGATGTTACATATCCACATTGTGACAGGTTGGATCACAGAAACCCCCTGGGAGCTACCATCTGATGTTCCCAGACTACTTCTGTCCCTGCTTTCCTGCCCAGTCAGCTAAGGACTTCAGTGCCCTGCTTGGTTTGAGCTAGACCCGCTAGCCTGCTGCAAACTCAGACCCAGGTCTGAACCACATCCTGTAACAGCTGTAGGCTTAACTGAAAGCTGCATGCAGCAGTGTGCCTGTTTTTAACACTCAGATGCCCAACTCCCAATGGGGTCCAAACCCTGAATAAATCCGTTTTACCCTGTATAAAGCTTAAACATAGTCTAGTTATGTCATATATACATTCATAAGCATATCTCCATAAACCCCTATGGGGGGCACCGTCACACACATCACTATATTTTAATCATCACTTCTCTTCTGTTTAAAAAAAATAATGATCATTAATTGAAAAAAATAAAACAATTACTACTAGTCTGCCTCACAAGCAATGGAACTGCAAAGGGAGTTTAGCTTGTAATTACCTTATTAAATCAATTTTGCAAATGCCCAAAAGACACAACTGTAGCCCCCCAAAAATATGGGGTACAATGCTGGCTGGTGCAACTGATGTTAATGAGTGTTTTGATTTGATTTAATCCTTTGACTATAAATTATAAATAAATTAAATTTGGAGCAACAAGAGTTAGCACACTGGGAAATGCCAAGGAAGACATACAAATATTCAAAAATGAAACTGGAACCAGACAAAATATTGATTTCTTTTTAACTACCTAAACACTTACCTGACACATTTCCCGTAAAGGAAGAGTTGGCATATATTTCAGCTTGAATCAGGAGATTTGCCAATGTTTTTGAACCACGGCAAGCAGAAACTTGAAGAGTCTCAACAACGCAAAGTGGCTCCATGCAGCAATCAGTTGCATTAGACAAACACAATTGCAGGTTTCTCATCAAGGTTACAGTCACTTTGGAAACATTCTGAAAAACATCAGTTAAAGTTTGACAGCTATTTTTAAATTTACTAGATTGTACCCTGCATCACCTTTGTGCAGGGCAAGCATCATTGACAGTGTATCCCTTCTGCTACCTGTGTTATAATTGAAGCCTCTGTATATTATTGTATCAAAAATAATACTTGTTTTGGGACAAACTTGAAATGTCTGCATTGAGATTTGCAAGTAAACAAAGCTGTGAAATGTATGCAGAATTTATTAACATATCTACACAGATGTTTGCTCACACTTAAATGAATTATACTACCTCAAAACTTACATGCACAAACCTAAAACAAGCAAAAGGATTCATTTTTGGTTCCTCATAAAGTCCTGCCAGCTGTGGTTTGGACTGATTTTGCTGTCCATCAAAGCCTCAACTTAGCAAACACTTCTGGATGACCACAAGCCATGAAAATCATGGTATCCCACAGAAATTCTAGAATTCATAATAATAAATAAAAGTGATAGTCTAGCATTTACGTAGCACCTTTCATTCTTATATAACACCTTTCAAAAGATCTCAATCCCCTTCACAAACTACAGACAGATAGCAAGTGCATCTACTTCTGGAGAGGCAGGCAGCAGTCAACCACCATGACATATTGGCATGAGAAAAGGTTCAGAAAAGGGCAACTAAAATGATTAGGGGTTTGGAACGGGTCCCATATGAGGTGAGATTAAAGAGGCTAGGACTTTTCAGCTTGGAAAAGAGGAGATTAAGGGGGGATATGATAGAGGTATATAAAATCATGAGTGGTGTGGAGAAAGTGAACAAGGAAAAGTTATTTACTTGTTCCCATAATATAACAACTAGGGACCACAAAGTGAAATTAATGGGCAGCAGGTTTAAAATAAATAAAAGGAAGTTCTTCTTCACTCAGCACACAGTCAACCTGTGGAACTTCTTGCCTGAGGAGGTTGTGAAGGCTAGGACTATAACAGGGTTTAAAAGAGAACTGAATAAATTAATGGAGGTTAGGGCCTATTAGCCAGGATGGGTAAGGAATGGTGTCCCTAGCCTCTGTTTGTCAGAGGGTGGAGATGGATGGCAGGAGAGAGATCACTAGATCATAATCTGTTAGGTTCACTCCCTCTGGGGCACCTGGCATTGGCCACTGTCGGTACACAGGATACTGGGCTGGATGGACCTTTGGTCTGACCCAGTATGGCCATTCTTATGTTCTTATGACAGAGCTGAATTTTGGCTAAACTACACCCCTAAATCCCTATTCTTATCAGAAGTGTGGTGGGATCTTCAGTGTCCACAAGAATGATTATTCCAAGAAGTAAGAGATCAAGACAAGAAATCAAACATGGGTATTCTTTATGCTACCATTAAATTAGCTTCACATTAACTTTTAATACACCAAACTTCTACTCCCTACCTTTAGAGTGAAGAATCAGTATTTTACGTACCATACCATAAGAAACATTCAAACTCCATTCACCATATCTGTTACTCCCACTGCAGTAGGCAACGGTAGGCAACATTCCTAAATTTAAAAGAAAAAACGGTAAAATTTGTTTTGCTGCTTTACGTCATTCTCATCTACACTTGGAGCAAAGTTAAACCCCGATCCTGCAACTGGCTCCATATGGCAGAATAGATAAAAATCATGGATTTATTTAAATTGGATTTGTTTTAATTTTGTTATTTAAATTATAATCAGATTTAATTTTAAAAACATATATTTTTAAAAAGAAAAACTTAATTTCATACAAAATATGTTAAGGCCTAGATTTATAATCTCTTAAAACATTGAAATAAAAAATAAATATGCTGAAACCATAAGCCTCTGTCAAAAACTTTCCATTAAAGGCTGCTTTTCTCTATAAAGAAATAAGCAGAGGAAAACCATCTAACTTTTGAAAGTGAAGCTTTACCAATATGGCACAATATTAGTAAATAAGCAATATATTATTCACCATTTTGTAACATACTAAAAATGTACAATTAAGAATCTGAAAATATTAAGCTACAATCCAGTGGTTCTCAAACTTTTGTACTGGTGACCCCTTTCACATAGCAAGCCTCTGTGTGCGACCCCCCCCCTTATAAATTAAAAACACTTTTTTATATATTTAACACCATTAAAAATGCTGGAGGCAAAGCAGGGTTGGGGTGAAGGTTGACAGCTCGCAAGCCCCAATGTAATAACCTCACAACCCCCTGAGGGGTCCCGACCCCCAGTTTGAGAACCCCTGAGCTACATAGCTGCTTAAATAAATGTATAGTTACACTGTACCCTTCTGTAGGTAGCAAACACATGTACCAAATCTAGTGTAAAGACTCTCTTTAGTTGTAAATCAACATGTTTTAAAGGTTATATGAAATACTGAGAATACACCTTTCTTTAGAAAATTACTGAAGTACAAATGGAAAAGTTGATGAAAATCAATTATTTAAATTGAGGCTTTTAATTTGGTGATTTAAATCACCTTAGTATAAATCAATCCACCTTGCCTCATTGGCAGACTCCCATGTCCACATGAAGCCTCAGTGGAGACAATGGGGCTCTGTGCAGTGCTGGTTGTAGGATCAAGGCCTTATTTGATCAGTAGGAGTACTCTGGAGCACCCAGTACAGAGACAATTGTAAAACAAGGTATACAATTTTCCTTCCAATCATCTTAGGAACAGAAAGTGAATTAAGATTTCAACTAATATTTGTTTGACTGTAGTTTTTAAAAGTAATGGTTTTAAGTGATCTCACCTGTCTCAGTGTTCACATGAATTACATTTATAGCCAGAGCAACATCTGCTGAATTCCCAACTAAAAATGAACTGACCGTGGGCCCAGACATGTGGATAAAAGAAGGCTGAAAGACTAAAAAGAAAACAAATTGTATTAATATTCAGAATATCCGCAAAATCTTATATTTATTACAAAATGGGGTGGACACGGCTTGATTTTTTTTCTGGCATTCTAAGTTTAATTTAAATAATTAAAAATAAACAAAGACCAATTTCTCATAGAGCCCAAAAGAATAGTAGCCCACCAGATTTTTGTTTTCTACACTCAAATCTCTGTGACAGCCTCAACAGGTCATTTAAACTTAGCCCAAAGAAACAAACAAAAAACCCTAAAGGATCGTCTGAAGGCTATTTCTAAATTTCTCTTACTCTTCTGGACACACGCACCTTGTGTTTTATGGAGTCTTGTCTGCAGCCTTTGCTAAAAATTAAAAACAAAGTTCTGATATCCTAAAAAATGATGATTACTCCTCCCACAAAATAAACCTCTAGTATCCAGGAACATTTACTGATGTCTGCATATTCCAAGCAGGACTAACACCTTTGGTTTCACACACTGAAGACTCACTTCTGAAAGCCAGATTACCAGAGTACACCCATAACGAGAGACCTATGGCTTTCTCTGACCCTTCCTTGTCCCCCATTCTCTATGACCAAATAGCCCCATGCAATCCGTCTCCAAAAATCTATAAACACCCACTAGTCATAGTCATTGGTTAACTCTCACTACTTCTCTCATGAGCCACAAGACCCTGACCTGTCCAGCACCTGACCGTACAAGCCCCCTGCCATAGGTCAGTGTGTCCCTCCCCTCCTGCTTCTCCTATGGGATTGATTAATCCTCAATCTGTACACCCCACTCTCTAAAATCTATGTAACCCCACTCCACTGTCCTAACCCCTGCCCCCTCAGAGATCTCTCTGCCCCTCCCCATTATCCCATCCTCCTCGCCCCCCCCCAACCCTATCCCCCGTCGGTCTCTCTGGCCTCCCTCACAGGGCTCTGGGCTGTCCCACAGTCCCCCATTACGGTTGCCAACCCTCCAGGATTGGCCTGGAGTCTCCAGGAACTACAGATTAATCTTTAATTAAAGATTGTCATGTGATTAAATCCCTAGGAATACGTCCAACCAAAACTGGTAACCCTCCCCCACAACATGTACCTGTGTCCCCCTCCCCCACTTCTCACAGGGGTCACTGCCTGCCCCTCCCCACCCCCACCCCCACCCCCACCCAATGGTCTCTGGCCGCCTCTCCCACACAGGTGTCTGCGCTTCGTCCGCTGCCAAGCCTGCCCCGGGTTTGAACTGAACAGCGCCCCGCAGACCCGAGGATGGCAGCCAGACGGGCCCCTCCCAAACCTGGAGACCCCCGCCCCACAGTTGCCAGGATCCCAACAGCACCCACCGGGGTTCCCTGGCGGGGCCGGGGTCTGGGCCCGCCCCGTGGGGGGCTCAGACCCCGGCAGCAGCAGCAGCACCCAGAGAACAGTAGGGATCATGGCGGGCAGCGGCTGCCCGAGAAACGCGGCGGAGGCCGCCTCAGCTCAGCCGCCATCTTGCGGCGGGCCTTGGTCGCTATGGAAACGGCGGCCCGCGGCTCAGAGGGAGGAGGGCGGGGCTGGCGAGGCCATGGGGGGCTGGCTTCAGCCTTCTACCAGGGTGAGGGCTCGGCGGGCTGCAGCCGCTCTCCCCTGAGCGCCCCTCGCCCGTAGCTAATGCTGCCAAGAACGTGTGGGGTGGGGATGTCCTTGTCTACCGCCGGGAATGGCCTCGGCCTGGCTCCCGGCATGGGCGCTCCCCCCCAATAACTAGTCGCCAGGGGCAGCGCACGAGTCAACCGGGGGTTCTCAGACATTTTAAGGGGGTCACCAAGGGTGGTGTCGGCCCTAGGCCTCAGCAAGCCCAAGCCCCACGGCCCAGGGCAGAAGCCCTTGGGCTTCAGCTTCGGCCGCCTGGGGCAACGGGGCTCAGGCTTTGGTCCCCCCGTGCTGGGGGAATTCTGCGCCACTGCGCTTGTGTAGAATTCACGGCCCCCGCAGATTTCTTTGCTTCCCCACAGAAAAAGGACTTCTGGGTTAGTTGCAAGAGTGGTCAGGCGCCCTCGCCCTGGCACTGCAGGCAGATTGGATTGGGCACCCAGAGCAGCCGGTAGAGACGTAAATCACCACCGGGGCTGGGTAGTTGTGCATGTGAGGGGGGGGGGAGACACTGTCCCTCTGGCTCACTATTGCAGCATGCTCGATGGGGATGGGCAGGGCTTTGGGGTGTTTCTGAAGACGCAGGCATGGGGCAGGCTCTGTTCCCTCAGGCAGAGCAAAATGTAGCAGCCTGCCTGCCTGCTTAGTGAATTGTTCCCATTGTCCTTAGTGAATTCCCCCAGGAGTATAAAGCCAGTGTAAAAATTTTAAAGCTCCTTTACATTGCCAGAATGGTGTAAAGGAGCCTTATTGTAAAGGACAGTATGGCCTTATAAATGCTTATGGTGCTTTAGTGACTAGAACTGGTCTAAATTTTTGGACTGAAAACATTTCTTGTCAGCATGTGCTTCATGAACTGACCTTTTTGGAGATGGTCAATATAAATTTCAGAGGGGTAGCCATGTTAGTCTGTATCAGCAAAAACAAGGAGGAGTCCTTACACACCCACCCAGGAACCAATCCCTGAAACAAACCCCGTTGCCAACTCTGTCCGCATATCTATTCGAGGGACACCATCACAGGACCTAACCACATCAGCCACACCATCAGGGGCTCATTCACCTGCACATCTACCAATGTGATATATGCCATCATGTGCTAGCAATGCCTCTCTGCTCTGTACATTGGCCAAACTGGACAGTCTCTACACAAAAGAATAAATGGACACAAATCAGACATCAAGAATTGTAACATTCAAAAACCAGTAGGAGAGCACTTCAATCTCCCTGGACATTCGATAACAGACTTAAAAGTGGACATTCTTCAACAAAAAAAACTTCAAAAACAGACTTCAATGAGAAACTGCAGAACTGGAATTAATTTGCAAACTTGACACCATCAGATTAGGCCTGAATAAAGACTGGGAGTGGCTAGGTCACAACAAAAAATAATTTTCCCTCTGTTGATACTCACCCCTTCTTGTCAACAGGTCCACATCCACCAATGGGCCACATCCACCATGCCTGAATTGGCCTCGTTAGCCCTGATCCCCAACTTGGTAAGGCAACTCCCATGTTTTAATGGCTGTATATTTATACCTACTTACTATAGTTTTCACTCCATGAATCTGATGAAGTGGGTTATAGCCCACAAAAGCTTATGCCCAAATAAATTTGTTAGTCTCTAAGGTGCCACAAGGACTCCTCATTGTTTTTTCAATATAAATTGTGAATTTAGGTCCCCAGCCCTCACTTGCTCTTCAGTTGCCTATGATGTAACACTGAGCATATAGCTGCATATATCTGTTGACTAATAACTAGAAGTAAAGGGTCAATACTAGCTACATTACTATTAGAGGGGTTTGGTGTTTTCCTCCAGTGCTCCCCACTCCCATTCTCCATCCACTGTAGCGTAGTTTAAATAAATTACAAAAATAATTGAAACCATGATTATATTGCCTTATTTTGACAAAAATATGCAAATTTTTCAGCAATATTGTACACAGAATTTTTTATTTTTTTGGCACAGAATTCGCCAAGGAGTAGGTAGTGTAGTAATTTTTGTTGTCAAAAGGGGGTCACGGTGCAATGAAGTTTGAGAACCGCTGGTCTAGACCCACTGTCTTTTCTTCTGGAATAGCGTCCACATGGGGGCTATTCTGGCCCAGCTCTTGCAAAACAGCTCCCTCTGCAGTAGCTATTCCAGGCCATTTCCCTGGGGCAGGCCAATGTCTTCACAGCAGTGGCCTTGCTAGTGAATGTTTTGTGCTGTTGTATAATTGTCAGGATATCTAGAGCTCTTGTAAAGGCATCTTTCTTAAATCTAAATAAATACATATACAGTATTACTCCTGTGGGAGCATGTGCAGAATTTATATCGTCCCCCCACCACCCCACCCCACCCCAGATTTCTTTGCTTCCCTGAAGAAAAATGACTTTCTGACGGGGAAGCAAAGGGAAGCCACAAGAGCGGCCATGCAATGCTCCCCAGCAGTATGTTTCAGGTGCCAGCAGCCGGCAGAGAGGTAAATCACTGTGGCTGGGAAAGACCCAGCTGGTGGCTCCTACCCTGCGCTGGGTTCAGCTGCTAGTCCTGGCTGGGCTGGGGATGGGGAGGACAGGACTTCCTCTTCCCCTGCACAGCCAGGTCAGACCCCACCCCCAGAATTCTCCCCAGCTGCAGGAATCTCTGCATACTCCCCTCACCCCACTTCCTACACCCATAGCTCCTCAGCTGCAGAGGGAACGATCCCTGTACAGGGAGCTGCTCCACCATCCACCTAACCCATGTGCATCCAGACCCACTCATACCCAATCCCTCCCAGAGCCTCACTCCCCTGCACTCAGAACCCCTCGATGAGCCCCACTCCCCCTGCACCACCACGATGAGCCACCCACACCCGGATCCCTGCCCCACTCCCCCAGCATCTAGACCGCCCCCCCGACTGAGCCCTCCCAGACCCCCCCACCAAGCTCTAACCCCACACAGTCCCCTCCCGGAGCCCCAACCACCTTCATCCGGACCCCCTGGCAGAGTCCCATTACCACTGCACCCAGATGCCCCCTGCACCCGTATCCCTCACTGAGCCACCCACACCCAGATTGCCCCACAGAGAGCCCTCTCTACGCACAGCTGGATATCCCCACACTAAGCCCCTATACACTTGGATCCTGCCTTGCTGAGCCTGCCTGCCCACACCTGGTTCACCTGGCATGGAGTGACAGGGCTCTGGGGTGTTTCTGGGGCAGGCCCAGTCCTTGCGCTATGTCAGGGTTAGGTGCAGCTTCACCACTGAGTCCGTATCCAGGGGGGAGCTGCACAGTGATCTCCCACCTCTGTGCAGCCAGTGACCTGTGCTCCCCAGTGTCATGCTGGAGCCTCCATATTTATTCGACAAATAAAATTTGCAGAATTTTAAAATATTGTGCACAGAATTTTTAGGCGCAGAATGTCCTCAGGAGTAACAGTATGTACCAACAGAGTTTACAAACCACACCTAATTTTACATTACAAGGGCCCATATTGCCTTCTTTATCGCACATGTTTAAGGCTAAAATATTAATCAAGATACTCAGCAGTATGCAAGATGCTTTGTCTGATGTGGACCCTCATACTAAATTAAACTTTGATGATTTTGCCTTTAAGGTTATAAAAGGAAGGGGAAAAAAGGCTTATTTTTTTAAAAAAATCACTTTATTACAAAAATGTATATAAAGCAAACTATAAATACAGTGTTCATATAAAATTGCATTTAGCTAATAAACAAGCCAGTAAAAGACTGGCTTTTTCAATAAAAGGGTTACACAGGCAAAAACCTGATGAAAATATTATAAATCATCATCTCCTGCGTATACCATTACAAAGAGAACTTTATCTACAGTCCTGTTTTCTACCTAGAAAACAATTATTCCCATATTGCCTCTGAATAGTACAACAATTAATATAGATTAAAACACCAAAAGATACAGTTACAGATTAAAAATAGGGAATTAAAAATAGGGAATTACATTTTTTGTTTGGTTTAAACACAAAACGTTTGGAAAACTGAGAACATGCATCATGCGTTCACCTGCTGAGATACAGGGAAAAAAAATTCATAACAGAGGCCTTCCTACATTATCTTTCTTCGGTGCTAGTCAATCTAAAAAATAAACTTGTGATCAGATTTCAGACAAACTGTTTTCCAGTTTCAAAATATCATAAAACAAATCCCTGCACATGAAAGAAAAAAAAAAATACACAGATGCTTCTGTTGCTGAACTTCAAAAGGAAAATTACTCATCTCTGTATTACCTGGTAATACATTATTCAGGTGAATAATTTTCAGACTACTTTCGTTTTGGGGAGAAGATATCAAAGTGAGAAAAGAATAAAACACACTTAAAGCAGATAATACCCACTAAAAGGGAATTTAGTGGGGGGAAAAGGAAAAAATATATTTCAAACTTGCCTCTTCACAAATGAAATTGAACTACAAACCGTGTTGAAAAGAACTATAGAATCCATCCATAACACTACAGCCTGGATCCTGCAAACATACACAGCCATGCTTACCTTTACTTCGACATGCATGCAGGATCAGGGCCTAAATATGTGCATTCTGTCTCTAACGGTAAACAGACTCGGGGATGCTATTATGTTGTTCTACGAGGTAAGTGCACCCTCTGCTTTATACAAGCAGTTTCTGGCTCCTGATAGTCACAAATAGGAGATTTGATTTTAGAATAATACAGAGCATGCACCAATACAACCATTTGTTGCTTATAGGGATGATGCATACAACATTTGTGATGTTTTTAAATGTTTAGCAACATAGATTTGAACACTTTGAACAACTATTTCTTTCACACCTATAAAAAAATGCCACCTTCTCAGCTACATGCTGTTTCATGGAATTACATGCAGGAGGTAATGGTTGGTGTGTTTCTATAATGTTGCTATATAGCTAGTTTTAGTTTCTTTTTCTTGGCCTTCATGACAGGTGGTAATGAAATCTTAAAAGCAGTCCTGAAATAATACAAGAAAAAAAATAAGGTATGCTGAATACATTTCTAAGCCAAGCCTACACAAGCAAACAAAAGTCAAGAAGCGTACTTACTCGCACGTGCTACAAATAGGGCTGAAGTTGCAGAATACTGGAAAATAAAAGAATAGGCCAGTTTCACTAAAATAGTTACCTTGAAACAAGAGAAATTAGGTCAGTTCTGTTAAATATATTTGTAAAACTTACTTGACAAACACACAGAGCAGACATAACCTATTTCAATGAGATTTCGATGACAGAAGCAAGCCGCTCGATAGTCAACATGAATGGGGGGTGGAAGGATTAGTTGGGATCTTTGCTCTTGATCAGGAAGAAATACCCACTGTATAAATTTAAAAAAGGGGAGGGTATTTTAGAATCTGGGAGGAAACTACTGTGTTAAACAACTTTGCTATGTACACCAAAACTATTGCAGAGAAGAAAGTTACCCTCCCACCCGCCAAAGAAATTCACCTCTATGTCTGCATTGGTCATTAAGTAATTTGAGAAAGAAGGGAATTTTGTCCTCATTCACCTTCCAGGAAATGTTTTGATGCTAATACCGCAATAAATAAAAGATGGCCTTTTAAAAATCAAGTCATTTTAAGACATAACTTTAATTCAACCTTCATTCAACATCAATTTTAAGCATGAGTGAGTTTAGTGGGGGTTAGAGGTGCCAGAATGATACCCCGGAGACACATCACAAGTTTATCCACAGAATCCATAAAGAACAAAGAACAACGATGGAAGGTTTGCTACCCCTCATTCCCTCCTACCACTACCACGACGCCTCAAATTCTAACCTGCTGCAAACACCTCTGCAGGTAAGAGCGTACTTCAGTTGTCATGGCCCATCCACTCACTGAGCACTATACAGCAAATGCCAACCAGATTGTCAGTTGCTGTCAATTTTGGTGGGTTCTGCATCATAGGCACTTGTCCGCTAGGAACTGGATTAGACCAATTCATTTCAAATAGACCAATGAACAGCCATCACATAATACCTACTTTCAGTCATTACCAGCCTGGCCTGGATTGAAACCAGCAACCCAGTAGTACAAGCTTATATCATATTGTCATTTTCCTCCAAGTCTCCCCAGGCAAAATCAATGTTATGCACAAGCGCTTCAGGTAAGTGATATTTTTAGATACTTGGAGAGATTTCCCCTTGTTCAGTTTCCCAGTCTTCTTTCACGATATCCCCTCACCACAGTGAAGCGTCACACATGACTATGCCAGCCAAGTGTGACAGCCCTCCTGCAAAGCCTGTCCCTTGTGATGCTGGTCCATACCCTCCCATGACCTCCCACTGCAGCATCTACTGAAGCATATCACACAGCTGAATCCCTTCGAGCAGTCAGGGTTCCCAACTTCCATGTCAGCTCAAAGGGTCTGCTTCTGCTCCCAATGAAGTCAAGAAGAATTTTGCAACCGACTTCAACAGCAGTAAGAGCAGCCCTCAAGTGTTTTTTCAAGTTAACTTACCAGCAAATACTGCAAAAGGGATGGCATCCGGGGCACTTTCAAGTATTTGCCTCCTGTAATGTCACAAGCCTGGAAAGCACACGTTTCAAGCACTTAACATAGGAACAATTTTGACACAAACCTGAACAGAAATTGCTATATGCTACAGAAAGGTTAAAAAAGTCACACATTTTTCAAGTCCCACAGATTTCAGATTCTAAAAAAGTCAGTTGCCCCAGATATGTCCATCCCTGGCTTTTGAACAGCCTCGGGGAAGCTTAAAGGGGGAGGATTGTCCATGGAGAGAGACATGAGCAAGAAAGTGTCTCCCCTCTCTTTGGTACTGCAGTAAAGGACAGACGTTAGAAATAAGTAGATGTCAATGGACCTCAAACTTAGACACAGAGCCAACTTTATTTTTTAATTAAGTTTCTTAAAATCAGAGTTCTTACATTGCTTATACACCTGAACATTTTTTTTTTTTTTTGCTGGATTCCCAGTTGAAATTTTAAAACTGAAAGAATCTTCAATTGTTTCTTGTACTATCCTACATTAAGATTCTTGATTCATATATGCCACCAAAACCAGTGCTTACTCAACAAATTTTTATCCCTGGAAGGAGGGCAATAGTTTCCAGCAATCAGTGTCTGTTAAATAGAGAACAGTTCAGATTCAGGACAGCATGTTCCAATAACAGGGGGAGAGGAACTGATAAAAAAAAATTCTGATGTGACAGAGTATCCAGGAGATAAAGTGGAGAGAGCTGGATTTAAGATTTTGTCACATAACAGGAAGCAAATGGGAGCCTGTTCATTATCGCACAAGACTGATGCTTGATTTGCGCAGTTCTGATCTTTCCATCTCCAATCAAAGGGTGCAAAAAGTTTGAGAGAAGAGTGATTTCAAATGTGTCAAACAAGCGGTCACAAAATAGCTATTTTCAATTCTTCATCTAAGAACCAACATAATAAATGAGTAATAAAAGTATATTATACCTGCTGTAGGAGTCCTGAATCAGAGTCCAAAACACAGGCATCAATCAAAATATTCTGAAAGCAAAACAATGAGGCTTACAGAAAATGGAAATTACAATAGTACAATAACTATAACTCTCCATTAGCATTACTGCTGAGATCTATTTTAGCTGTAAGTCACATTACATACATATGAACAGACTGCTGAGGCTATGGGTCTTCGGCACCAAAACAAGTCTTTTACTTTAGCCATAGCATGTACCACATCATCCACCCTTCCCTGTCCAATAATTGGCAATATGGGAAGGACCACAGATGAAGCTTACCTAATATACAGTATCTAATTCTAAGGTGTAGGGGGTAAGGCTCAGTAGTAATTTTGGCCATTTTCTGTTACAGTGTGGTGACCTGGATCTACATTTTAGCTTAGCTGCCTCCTCCCGTGGCAAGAAGATGCTCAGACATCCCCAAGCACCCCTTAATTAGAAGCACATACATAACAGGGAGAGACAATCTTTATGTTTCCATGTTGATATTGAAATAATTGAATATTTATCATAATAAAACATTAACTTCACCTGTTTCTGTGCTGCAAAGATCACATTCATGAAATTCATATACTGCAATGCACTGTCTTCTGCAGCTTTTATGACCTAGGTAAAGCAATTGACACCTGTTAGCCTACACACTACTACTACTGGATATCACAGCTCATTAAGAAAATTTAATACAGAAGAAGCTCTTACCAAAATTCTTGATTTAATTTCTTGGCTGGCTACATATTGGAGACAAAGAAACATGAATTAGTGTTTCACAGTTACTACACAATTTCAAAGAAAAAATATTGGAGGCTAATGTATGGAGTATGATCATACACTTCACTTGCAGCAGGTACATGAGAGACTGCTTTATTGGTATACTGAGACGACCAAGTATCATGAAAAGAGCAAGACAGAAAAATCTGACAAATACCAGCAAACTTAATTCAGCATTGGTGTGAAAGCAGATACCACCACATTCATTCATTCTCAAAAAGCAACTGGATGGTAAAAAGCAAGGGAATTTCAGTCTCTCATTGACAATTCACTAATTCAAACACAGACCAAGTCACAAGCGTGTGACAGTCATCATAATGACTTTCGGGTTGTAATTTCAGTCCAACGCATAAATGTTCACATCACAAAACCACCAACACAAATGGCTGTATTAATTTGCTGTCATAAAGATCAAATTACATACAGTGTCATGAGGTGATGCCCCAAGAGTCCTTTCAGGCCTTAATCACAGACTACAACCACTCCAGGTCTCCTTCACCAACACCAGACTTTATTATAGTCTTTCAGCAGGCCACAGCCTGCAGTGTTATTTACATGTATTTACATTCCATAGCCAGCTGCCCCACTTGCCTCTAGGAAGAGAGCAGTACAAGCAGCACCTAGTTCTGCCTTCTTCAGCCTTCCTTCAAGATTCCCACTCTTCCTTCCTGTCAATTTATATAATCCCACCTGCTGGGGTTGCTTCTGCTTCCATTAGCCTTTCAGTTGTAGTGCTATTCAGTTAATTGACACCCTCTGTCAACTACCTGTCTTCCAGTTAAGTCCCACTTAACATATACTGGTGGGTATTACAGTGACAGGGTGCTGATTTAGCTCCTGACTCAGCACACCCTGTTACACATGTCAACCCCTATACTGCCGATCTTCAATCAGTGCTCAAATTGGGCAGTTTAGATTATTAGGACAACCAGTACTGCCCACTGCTGCCAGTTGAAAAAAGTTCAGCATCCCCCCCAGTTCTAAAACTCAGGTAAATACTCAAGTAGAAGAAAAGACAATACCTTTTACTTCCTTGTTCATCCTGTGAATATCTATTCCACTTGGTATTCAGGAAACATTTTATTCTAGGAACGTCTGAGAAACAGATCTATAAACCTTCCAAAACAGAAAGGAAGTGTACTACCTGTACTAAACAATTTTACCCTCTTTTACCAACACACACTTTACTGAAGTTTCTAATCTGATGGTATTATACTCATAAGTCATAACTTTAGCATAATAAACTGGCAATATTCTAACACAGAATGCTACCACAGAAGAGTTCAAGATTCCCTACAATAACAGTGTGAACAGCATAAGGTAGGTAGAGAGAGAGAGAGAGAGAGAGTTTGAACATTCCAGTATTAAAAAGGATACAACAAAGTGCTTTAGCAAGTGATCCTGCCAACAAAGTTTCCGTTTGCTGGCCCTTCATGTCAGCTGTAATCCAAAAATACACAGAATTGACCTTTGTACAAATTAAAAGTATTTGAATACTAAAAACATTTCATTTGAATTGTGTCTTGGGCAAATAACATGAAAACATAGGCTCTAATAAAGGTCCGATAATTCAGTATCCCATTGGCCTGAAACAAATAATTGCACATTAACAAAATATGGAGCGATGGAGAATAAGCTTCGGAAGACAAATGCAAAGGAGCTTTCCATCAGTTCCTAGGGCTCTTTCCAGCTGTTTTGTAGTTATTCATATTAAGCTTAGGAATTTCCTTTACTTCATCCAGACCTGTAGACAGCCATCATATCCTTAGTTACCATTTAGCCAACTGTCTATATTTCAGTCTTTATTAAGTCAGCCCCTTAGGTTTTTTGCTTTTCTCTGAATTCCCTCCAGCTTGATTACAGCTTTCTGGTACTGAGCTGCTTAGAATGGGACAAAATATTTCAGGTGTGTTCTAAACAGTTGTACAGTTGTTTTTGCAACCCAGCTCCCAAGTATATTATAATCATTATAAAGATTGTTAAGGAGATTAAGTTCCACATTTTACCTATGTCCTTTTCACATAACATCTCAAAGTATTATTTTTCTTACTTTAAACAGCATTTAAAAAAACTAAGAATGTGGAACCAAATTAACCAAGATGGCTATATTCTTTTAAAAAAAAAAATCTTACTTTTTGTCATCAGGTCTTTAAGCTCCTCTGCGATTACTTCATTTATTGCAGTTAATAATTCATATTTTCCATCTTTGCTGCCAGAGCAATTAGATTCTACGAAACTACCACCATCTCCAAAGAGATCTGCAAATGCCCAGTGCTTTCCAGGGTACAAGAAACGACTAAAAGCAAGAAACAGCAACACACTATTAATCTTTTTTTTTTAAGGAAATAAGTGAAGAGCCACAAATTCAACCACCATGACAAAATTTCATTCCAAACAATTCTTAGTACCTAGGACACTAATAACTATGTAAGGAGTGTGTTTACAAAGCCCTAAACGGCAGAAGCCCCACCAACATTAAATACTTTCGCTTTGACACTCATCCTAATGGGCACTGGCATTCAGATACCATCTGCCTTTAAGGAACTCCCCATCATTTCTTAGCTCAGCAAGCAAGCACCCTGTTATTCTGACAATCTCCAGGAAGGGAATTTGCACCTCTTTTGTTATCAGTCAAGATTTAAAAGTCAAGGTTTTTATTTTTAATTTCAAAAGCTATTTTTCTTCACCTCTTTCTTCTTACAATCCATTTCTCTTGTTTTCTTTTGCATTCAATCATCACCAACCCAGAATCCCCTCCCCTCGTTGTTTTTATTAGTTTGTTTTTTTTAAATGGTATCTAATAGATCATGTATTTTAACCTTGGTTTGAATTATTCTCTTCAGCACACTGAGATATTCAAAAGAGGAAGATATGAAGGGAAGTTTTATAAATAAAAATGATACTGATATAAGGAAGTTATTGTACCTTTCTTGTGTATGACTTGCTATTACAGCAAGTTTGTTGCTGCGATTCATAAATAGATGTGAATTTCCCAACACCATGACTGCATCCAGGCATTTTGATAATGTAAACTATTGAAAAAAGAAAAATCAAGAAAGGATACGTATGAAAATCTCAGAAAAATAGATGTACCATAAGAGTCACTGCATTTAAATAAAAGAACTTTTAAAAAATCTGCACATACAGGTAATATTTTCATTAGGGTTTGGAATTTACAAAGGGAATGAACATGAAATTCAAGAGGCAGATAATCCTCTCTGTAGTAGGTGGGAAAGTGTCTGTGAAAGTGTTTTTCCCACTTCTATGTATGTGCATACAGAGACAGAAATGGAAATTAAAATAAATATTATATATGATAGACTGACACCCCAGAACCGCTAATAATGATAGTCATGCTCCAGAACATGTTTGGCCTTGGAATACCATTTATATATGGTTCAGCACCTTCAAAGCACAGTAGAAAGATTAACTAGTTAATCCTTACAAGAACTCTGATGTGGGTATTATTATCCCAGTTTTAAAGATGAAGAAACCAAGGAATAGAGATTTTACAATTTTCAAGTGTCTCCTAATCAACTGTGCATGTCCAACCTGAGAAACCAACAGCCTGGTTTTCAGAGGTGCTGAGCACCGACAACTTCTACTGATTTCAAGACCCAAGATGCTTCAAGTCGAGCTCTTAAAATTAGTGGCCAATTTTGAAAATTTCCAACTAATTTACTTGGCCAAGACTCCAGAGCAAGTCAGTGACAACAACTGGGATTAGAGCTCAAGAGTACCTGACTCTCCATCCTGTACTCAGTCAGATAAACTGCTGCAGCGCAAACCAATCCAGCATATCATTTGTTTAAAGGGGCATTAGACATGACAAGATATTATTGCAACTCTTTTATCATCATGTAATATTGACATAATTTTGAATCCAAAGAGTATTTCACAATTTCTCCCCAGCAAATGCAGTTCAATTTGGATCGTCATGCATTTAAAATAAAACAGAGTTGTCGAAAAGTTACAGAAAAAGTCTTTTGGAAAACTTCATTGTGACCCCATGCTAGTCAGGAAGCCTTACCTCTGATTCCCCTAGCACTTTCTTCCCCCACCAGATAGGGTTGGTGTCAACAATGATGACTAAGAGATTTAGCTCATCATCTAGAAAAGCAATAACAACACATATATTTGAGAAAAGACAACACACTGACACTATGGCATCAACAGCTCCTTTAGAAATATAGGAAGGCCAAAACTTAAAAATCCATAAGCTAGATCCATATTTGGTTTGTTGCCCATTTAGTTGAGTGTGCATAACTGTTTGCAGGATCAGGGCTGTATATTCTACTACTATTAGACACATTTTTCTTTAGGAACACTTTTCAGTTTCACACACAATAGCAAAAAAAAAAAAAAATGTTAGCAAGAATGTGTGATCAAACAAACACGCTAAGATTCAGCATAACTGCAGTTATTCCATAAATTTATTACCAAAAATTCCATGAACGGCATAAAACATGGAAGGGGAGTAGAATGTATTATGTTATGCATAATGAAGCATTATGTATTTTTGAACCCAGATATGGGGGGAAGACACACTTTAGAAATGCAGAGACAGTGTCAGGGGCTATTCCCGAGCTAATTCGATTCTAGTGTTTTGCTTACACCCGTCTGCTTTTCAGGATTTTTATCAGCCTCTCTGGGAGTCACAGATCCCAGCGCAGGAACAATGATTTAAAACAAATGGGGGGAAGAGATAGAATTACTGTGGCTGCATGTGAATGGCAAGAGGGAAAAGAGGTGTTGGCTGCTTACAAACCCCAGCTGTCTCTTAACTCAGCGGCCCCCGATTGCAAACAGGTGGGGGCCTCGCAGGCAGCAGTTGCATCCGCTGGGGGGCGAGGGAGGGGGCAACCCGCCGCCCCTTCTCTCCCACCCGCCGGACGGCGGCGCTCTCCGCCCCCAACGGGCGCGCAGCCCCCGGGCTGTCAGTAGAGGGCTGGAGAAGGAGACAGGACGGGGCCGAGGGCTCCCAGCGGCAAAACCCGCGGCGGGGAGAGGTGACAGTAGAGAGAGGCCTCGGCCCGGACCCTGAGGAAAGCGCGGGGGAGATGAGAGGACCCCCCCCCACACACACACACACACACACACACACTTCCGGCGCGGCCCCCGGGCGACAGAACAGAGGCGCCTGGCCAGGACTCACCTGCGCTCATAGTGCCCAGCCCCAGGCAGGCGGAGAGCAGACACCGGCTTGGCCGCCACTTCCGGCGCCTGGAGATGAGGTCCCCCCTCACGAGTCGCACTGCACCAGTACGTCATGCGTGATGCGGCAGGAGCCGGCCTGTGGCCAAGGCGCTGGTGCAAGCCAGGTCCGGTGTCACCACGAAAAGGGGCCGGCCGGGGACAGCTGCTCCCTGCGCGTGCGAGAGGGAAACGGACCCGGCTCTTGCTGTTCCCAGAGGCCCGGTCCCGCCTGCAGCTGCAGCCATGAACGAAGCAGGTAAGAGGGGCCCGGGCCCGATCCGGGGGTGGCAGATTAACCGGCCCCTCGCCAGAGCCGCCCCTGGAAGCGGGTGTATACGCCGCGGCGTACGTGCACTAGCCTCCCTCGCGGCCTGGGGCTGCTCCCTGCCGGCGGGGGCGCGACGAGATCCCGGCTGCCCAGCCGCTCCCCGGCCCCGGGCGGGGGGGGGGACCAGGCTCGGCCAGCCCGAGGTGGGGGCTTGCCGGGCGGGTCCCTGCGGCTGACGGGCCCCGTTTGCCTTGCAGAGCTGATCGAGGCCTTCAAAGCCCAGATGAGGGAGGATCCTGACGTGGCCTCGGCCGTGGCCGCCATCCGCGCGCTGCTGGAGTTCCTGAAGAGAGACAAAGGTACAGGGGCCCCGGCGGCCCGCGCCGGCCCGGCCCGCGCCCCGCTGCAGAGCGAGACGAGAACCCGCAGACCCTGCCCCAGGGCCAACGGAAGATGGTCCCCTAGGACGAGCAGTCCTGAGTCCGTCCTGTAGAGGGCAGTGGTAACACACCTCACCGCCCACCTTGCCGTATTTATAGGCGTGGACGGGTCCCGTTTTTATAAACATCGATGTCACCGCCCGCGCGCAGACCGACAGAAGATGCTGCCTGGTCGTTATTGAACGAGGCTCTCTGATAAATTATTGTTTGACGCCCCTGTAATTGCCTGCAACTGTGAAAACTGTTAGTTGATAAAAACTGAAAAGATGCTGAAACCCCAAAATTTTGCAGAACTGTGAAATGCAAATCAATGCAACTTAAATAATGCTCGCAAATAACTATTGATATTAGCCATCCAAATTCTTTTAAAAAAAACAAATTCTGCCAATCCTAAACATTTATGACGCACACCTAATTGCGATCATGGTGTTTCAGGGGACTGGAATTCAGAGCTTTGTTGCATTTCAGGTGATCATTTAATTTTTGCTTTCTCAAGAAGCAACCTATACTGCAGTTCATCTCTGCTTCCAAGATCCTGCTTTTTATTTTTCCACAAGCAAAACTAACAGTCCAGTTCCTGCATTGCAGTAAAAGGCAAGCCCTGTATTTTGAACCTGAACGTCATACTGTTTTTAAAAGTTCAGAAAAGAGTTAAACATGGAGGTCTTTGAGGAGAAAAATAAAAAAGCAGGCTACACTCCATCCAAAGTTAGAAATAAGAAAGTTGTCTGGTGGACATTGTACAGAAATGAGCACATGCTGTGAGAAGCGTGCATTACTAATCAAAATCTGGGAAACAGAAGTAGTACAAGAAAGGTTTTCAAAATGTATTTGGTGTTTGTTTCATTAAGTATAATCTGCTTCATTGGATATGTGCTCTTCTACTCACAGAGTGGCTAAGTCTTGACTGAGCATGGGTGCTGAATTACTGCATTAATGGCAAGAACTTGTTCCTTCAGGTTACAGTCAAAGCACATTGATGGGCAGGCAGGAGTAGTCAACACTGCTGTTGACTATGTAGTAGTATTTCATCAGTTTTCATTCCTGGCAGCGATGCAAGTTTCAGGAGTGCTTATTCTCTTTTTAGATGACTGTTATTCTAGAGAAAGGTGGATGGAGGGCATGCTGCAGGTAGGGCTTACAAGACTATAGATTTTGTACTCAAATTTATGGAACCAGTTGAAAAACTTTCACATGGTGTAATAAGCTTCCACTGTAATCCCAATACACTGAAGGAGAAATACCAAGTTAGTCATTTGGAAGTGTTTAAAATACACCCATTAGTGCCACACCAGAATACACCTAAACTTCTGTCTAGCACAGTAGTTCTCAAACTTTTGTACTGGTGACCTCTTTCACATAGCAAGCCTCTGAGTGTGACCTCCCCCCCAAATTAAAAACACTTTTTAATATATTTAACGCTATTATAAATCCTGGATACAAAGCGGGGTTTGGAGTGGAGGCTGATAGCTTGTAATGAGTATCCTGTTTTGAAATAAAGTTTGCATTTTTCTCTCTCTCAGGTGAGACCATTCAGGGTTTGAGAGTAAATCTCAAAAATGCCATTGAAACTCTATCTGGTGTTGACTCTTCAGTGGCAGTCTCTTCAGGCGGAGAGCTCTTTCTAAGGTTTATCAGTCTCACCTCACTGGAGTACTCGGTGAGTTTGTCACCAACTGTAATGCTTCACTCATCCATAAAGTAACACCACTCACAAAAGTAATCCTGGGCCTTAATTTTTGTTCTTATTGCTTTTTCCAGGACTATTCAAAGTGTAAAGAAATCATGATTGAACGAGGGGAACTTTTCCTTAGGAGAATCTCTCTTTCAAGAAACAAAATTGCAAAACTCTGCCATACATTTATCAAAGATGGTGCTGTAAGTATGTCAGGACTGATGAATCTGTTGTGGGTGTTCCATTATTTCAAGTGATGAAGGAAATAGGAAGGTTTTATCCTCATCTGTTAAGGAGACTACATTATCTGATGTTGGCTTTCCTAACTAAAGATGTTGTTCCTACTTATTAGTCATCACATTTGTTTATGCTACATATTCAAATATTTTTTAACACTCCCTTTTCCTTCCCTCCCTCCACCTTTGTTTCCATACAAACTGACATTAAGCCTGTGGCCCCGTTCTAAGTGGTACTGAGCACCCACAACTACTGGCTTAAATGGAAGTTGTGGGTTCTCAGCCCCTGTCAGTGTCAGGGCTTCAGTAATTAAGTGTCCTATAAAGTCCAATTTTCCTGATGGCTTGACATCCCATGCTTTGTAAAAATACAGGAGTTTAACATTGGACAGGTCACCAAAAGTATCTACAACTCTTAAAATGTTACATTTTTTTGAAATTGGGATATCATCTAAAGTAACTGACGATCATGTTTAAAACACTTGTGCATGGTAAACAACTACAAGAGATCATGACAATAACAAAGTTTTCCTGAAACTTGCTAACGCAGTAAAATGTCTGTTACTTTAACAGCGAATATTAACGCATGCCTATTCGAGAGTGGTCCTCAGAGTGTTAAAGGCAGCTGCTGAATCAAAGAAGCGTTTCAGTGTTTATATTACTGAATCACAGCCCGATCAAGCTGGGCAAGTATATGTCAATTTTATCTTCTTGATTTAGTAAGATGCTGTAGAGCTAATGTCTATCAGTGGAGTCATATTTTAAGAACAGCTTTTTCCTGTTTGAATGATTGAAAGGTAACTATTTCATTGCTAAACATCACATCCCTCTTGACAGTCTACAGCAACGCCCTTCTAAAGAACCACTATCAGCAGGCAATTCCCTGTACTAAGTAAACACATTACAGCATTCCCAAGCTTTCCAGCTAAGGTGTAACAAAACTTTAATGACCAACCCATGCTAGGCAACCCATTTTTCCTCTAAGAAGGATTGCTTAAAAGGCCAGTCAACTTGAAGTATTTTTTAAAATAAGCTACTAGTTGCGAGTGTTACTCGTAACAATAGGAGGATAAAAATGTTCACCAAAAATGTGGTGGTTTTTGTGTTTGGGTTTTTTTAAAAAAAAAAGTATGAGTTCCCTTTGACACACTACATAGTATAAATTACTGACAGATCTGTACAGCACGATCAGTCTCCAAAGGATACAACGTAGTGTGAGGGAAGTAAGGAAAATAGCAAACCATACATGCTGTATAACAACCAGGTAGCTGCCACTCTCTGGCCACCCAACTGGGCAGTTTCATTTCTAATGACAACTGAAATATCCGAAGATCGGCCAGATAAACTGTGATTTATCCACTTCACGAAAGTAACATTTCACAGTACGCTCTGTTCATAGTATCTTATATCTAACACCAAGCAGATGAAAAAGCTGAGCATTAAATGTACAGTAAACTGTCAATTTAATCACATTTGTCTGAGTCTTTTACCTTATATAGTTACAAGTCATACCTATGATTTCTATACTGAATGATTAGAGGGGAATCTTCAGTTTTACTCCTTGTATTGTCAATTTCACTATTTCCCTGATAGTCAGCTTGTTTCCCCTTTATTTGTGTGAGTTTTTCATACAACAGGGAGAAACCAAAAAAAGGAGCGATTGCAAAACCACAATTACCAATAGGGAGATGCAGATATGTGTGGGCTCTACTATCAGTACCAAATTCACAGCCATGAAAAACGCGTCACAGACCATGAAATCTGGTTTACTCCCGTGAGATCTGGTCTTTTGTGTGCTTTTACCCTATACTATACAGATTTCATAGGGGAGACCAGCATTTCTCACATTGGGGGTCCTGACCCAAAATAGAGTTGCAAGGGGGTCATAAGGTTATTTTAGGGGGGTTGCAGTATTGCCACCCTTATTTCTGCGCTGCTTTCAGAGCTGGGCAGCCAGATAGCGGTGGCTGTTGATCAGGTGCCCAGCTCTGAAGGCAGCACCCCACCATCAGCAGCGCAGAAGTAAGGATGGCATGGTATCGTATTGCCGCCCTTACTTCTGCACTGCTGTCTTCAGAGTTGGGTGGCCAGAGAGTGGCAGCTCCTGACTGAGGGCCCTGCGCTGCTGCTGGTGGCGGCTCTGCCTTCAGAGCTGGGCTCCCGCCAAGCAGCCACCACTCTCCAGCTGCCCAGCTCTGAAGGCAGCGCCGCCAGCAGCAGCAGCGCAGAAGTAAGGGTAGCAGTACTGTAACCCCCTCCTACAAAAACCTTGTGACCACCCCACAACACTTTTTTGGGGTCAGGACCCCTACAATTACAACACCATGAAATTTCAGATTTAAATAGCTGAAATCATGACATTTACTATTTTAAAAATACTATGACCATGAAATTGATTCATGGTCCATTTTGGTAGGGCCCTAACTATCAGGCTTTATTCATACATACTGAAAAAAAATAGTTGTATCACATCTATGAATTTCACTGACCTATTTAAAGGAAGATTTCAAAACTTCATAAATGTTATTTTAATAGGCAAAAAATGGCAAAGGCCCTTAGCAAGCTCAACGTTCCTGTGACTGTGATTCTAGATGCTGCAGTTGGGTAAGTATATTAATTAAATTCTTAGATGTTAACAAGCCTTTCATTGTCCTCTGGTTTTCATTTTAACTAAAGTATATATGAACTTCCCAAAAATTTGTTCAAATTGGAATAGATGGTTTAGCTAATTTAACCTTTCACTGTAGTACCAACTGGCACAGCTACTGTACAAGCTAAATCTTTTAACAGGATAATGTGATTGCCATAAATCAAGCAGAAGTATTTGATAATGTTTAGATATTAAATTGAAAAAGATAATTAAACTTAAGTGTAGCATTTAGGGATATGGGGGAGAAAAGGAGCTGAGATGCTATAGTTAAGGGTTTTTTTTTTAAAGTCAGATGCTTTATATGTACACAAGTGCTGTGACTGGATTTTTTAAAAAAAGCTAATAATTGCTTACTAGATACCAGAATTTGAGTCCTAAATGCATGAGAGTGGAACAGGGATCACGTCCCTAGCCTCTGTTTGCCAGAAGCTGGGAATGGGCGATGGGGGACAGATCATCTGTTCATTCTGGGGCACCTGGCATTGGTCACTGTCGGAAGATAGGGTACTGGGCTAGATGGACCTTTGGTCTGACCCAGTATGGCCGTTCTTAAGTTTATGTTATGAACAGTGCATTATTAAAACTTAATTCTCTATCCAATTGCCTGAGAGCCAATTGTCAAGAAGATACACACCACTCTAACTTGCTATATTTTACAACGTAGTTAACTTAATCAGTCAGGTCACTGATTTCATAGTATCTGGCCAGATAACTCTTAGAGACAGAACTGAAAAAATAGAACTTCTCTCCTTATGAGCATTTTAGTTGGTGTTGCATTTCCTTCATGCACTAGGATACATGCTATCTCTATACTTTTATAGAGCACCTCTCATCCAAAAAGTATCTTCTTTCTATCAATATAAGGGAAAAACAGACATGAGGCGGCATCAAAAGAAGGGAAAACACAGAATTAAAGGCATTTGGAATTATTTAAAAGTATATTTTGGTTGTGACCATCTTGAAATATGGAGCTAAGATAGACTATTATGAAGTTAATATTGAATATTAACTAAATTTCTGTAACTGATTACTAGTAACTACTAGACTTCAGCCAAAATATCCTCAGGAACTTTTGAGGTTAATGCCTCAAGTATGTTTGGCGAAGCATTGGTTATTTTATATTCCTGTTTGGGGAGATCAAGGAAGGATAATTCCAAGGACATATGAAGAGGCTGCATGCGTATATCTGGATAGTTGCAAGAATGACTAGTCTACTGGAAAAGCAAAATGATCATGAGGTATTAACAAAATTGTTTTTAAGTCACATTTCTAGTACTATACTATACAATTTAACTTTTTTTCTTAAACAGCTACATCATGGAGAAAGTGAACCTGGTAATAGTTGGTGCTGAAGGTGTGGTTGAAAGCGGAGGAATTATTAACAAGGTAAGAGGTGCTAAATTAGTGATTCTTCATATACCTGGAGCAGACTGTGCGTGTTGATAGATTTTGAAAATGTGAGCAATGTTTGCATTGTATTTCTAATAGATTTTTACTCACTAGAGCTTAATGGGCTCCTTCTAGATGATGCAGGGGGAGGTTAATTCAGAAAACTGTGTCCAGTTTTGGGCCCCACACTTCAAGAAGGATGTGGATAAATTGGAGAGAGTCCAGCGAAGGGCAACAAAAATGATTAGGGGACTGGAACACATGAGTTATGAGGAGAGGCTGAGGGAGCTGGGATTGTTTAGCCTGCAGAAGAGAAGAATGAGGGGGGATTTGATAGCTGCTTTCAACTACCTGAAAGGGGGTTCCAAAGAGGATGGCTCTAGACTGTTCTCAATGGTAGCAGATGACAGAACGAGGAGTAATGGTCTCAAGTTGCAGTGGGGGAGGTTTAGATTGGATATTAGGAAAAACTTTTTCACTAAGAGGGTGGTGAAACACTGGAATGCGTTACCTAGGGAGGTGGTAGAATCTCCTTCCTTAGAGGTTTAAGGTCAGGCTTGACAAAGCCCTGGCTGGGATGATTTAACTGGGAATTGGTCCTGCTTTGAGCAGGGGGTTGGACTAGATGACCTTCTGGGGTCCCTTCCAACCCTGATATTCTATGATTCTATGAAACTCAGATTGCTGCTGCTAATTATTTGTGAATAACCCCCGTGTATTAGTGTCATGATTAAGACTATTACAATAAATTGCCACCTTCTACAGTCCGTTGCAACTGAATAGTCTTCATGGTTACAATATACTTAAAGTTTAAGCTAGAATCTGTTTTGCTTCAGAGTCCAATCAGTTTCAGTTTTACACAGTTGTCAGCATCAATAAGTCTATATCTAAGGCAACAGATTTATTTTGCTTACACTACTGTTTAAAAATAGCCATATTCTGTCTGCAACTTTCATATTGATATGCAAAACAGAATATGGCCTAAAGACTAGTTAGAGTTTGCAGATAGAAAGATAACTTTTTGGCTTGAAGGAGGAGTACATTACACATGAAAGCTGGTTAGAATAAACAAAGATGAAACTTTCCTGACCTGAAACACACTAACAGGTAGTATTCTTCATTTTGTCAGAATAGGGAGTGGAAGTCAGGACTCCTGGCTGCTGTTCCCTTTTGTACTACTGCTTCCTCTGTGCATCAGTCTCCTGCTTTGTAAAATGAGGATAATACTTGTCTACATCACAGGGGTGTTGTGACCCATAATGGTGCACAGACAAAACTCTCTTTTAAAAGAGCATACTGTTTCTTAAGCTTTATTTCTAGGATGAGTTCCAGCCTTTTCAGAAGTGCTTTTAGTTTAGATGTTAAGTACACTTGAAGAGTCTACAGGTTGGAACCATGGAAGTTTACTGTCACTCTAGCACTGAGCGTATATACTGTTTTCCATTTAACTGTCTCCACAGATTGGTACAAATCAAATGGCTGTGTGCGCCAAAGCGCAGAATAAACCGTTTTATGTGGTAGCAGAAAGCTTCAAGTTTGTAAGACTCTTCCCTCTAAATCAACAGGATGTCCCAGATAAGTTTAAGGTAAGGGAAATTCAGAATACTTTCTAACCCGCAGAGCTGCATGTAAATTGGTTCTATGAGCAAATAATGCCATAGATTTAAGACCTTAACAATAAATTTACACCTAATGCACTGAAAATGTAGTTTACATTTTTCTATCTAGGGTAAGTCAAAGCCACACCCAACCTGTAATAACATACAGTATAGCTTAAACAAAAGTGTGTTTGCCAATTTAGATTTTCCCACCCTCACGCACTTTACTAGTATTTTATAATATTGAAAAGCTTCCTGCTCTGTGTACACTCAACCAAACTGCCAGAAGCAGCAGCACTTCCCCTCAGTGCTACCAACATACTGTTCCTGAAGCAGCTCACTCAGTACACAGGACAAGCAGCTGGCAGCAGAATGGCTGGATCAAGGGAAACTCTTTCCAGAACAATAAACCTTATGTATTACTGTGTAGATGATGAAGTGGCTGTACTAGGTGGCACCAGTCTATGCTGTGGTTAGAGCTGTGGGTTCCTTCAGCTACAGCTTGTGTCGATAAAGTTTGGTTAAGGCCATATTATTATTCAAGCTCAAAAAAGATTATGGCCTATCATTTTGTGACCACTCATGGTTTTCTTCTCCCCCTCCCCCAGTACAAAGCAGACACCCTGAAAACAAACCGAAGTCTAACTGAGGAGCACCCCTGGATTGACTACACCTCACCATCACTAATTACATTGCTGTTTACAGACCTAGGTGTGTTAACTCCATCAGCTGTCAGCGATGAACTTATTAAACTTTATCTGTAATAGAGCAGATTCACTCACGTTGTGTTCTGTTGTTCAATGACTATCTCTTCACAGTTGCAGAGTTTGACAGATATAAACTATCCCAACATGTTGTAGAAAGGAAACTGTATAAGGATTAGCTTCATTACCAGCAGCCTTCTGATTTTTACAGTGAAGCAGCAAGTTTTGAATTCATTTATTACATATAAATGGACCAGTGTGCAAACAGAAGTGTAAGTCATTGAGGGTCTGACGCTCTAAAATAAATTTTTGTAGAGGGGTGCAGCATTATGAGCCTGACACCTAAACTGCCTTTCCCCACATACAACCTCTGAACAGGTTGAAAAATTACTTAATAATTCCAGATATGTTAGGTACACATCTGAACAAAAAGAATCCACCAGGCACCTGATAACTGAATTCTACATTTCTTACCCGAAGCATTCAGTTTTGGAACAGTCGTCTGATTTAGTTCTGTCTTCAAAGTTGCAGCTATGCTTGTGCCCCCTGTAGAGACTGTCGAGATTCTACTAGATGCACATAGTACTTATGGAAGCCAAGGCGGTTTTGTAGGTAACTAACAATGCAGAGCACGGCATGAAGCAGCCTTGTGTAAAAGTACGGCTTTACTAAAACAAAAGAGACATCTTCACGGAGAGATGGTTGAAGCATGATTGTCAATCTTCAGACTCTGAGTCAACCACAGCTTTGACTTTTCTCTCACTGCTCAGCAGCCTCTTCTCAAACTCTTCCTCACTAATTTTACCCTTTTTTAACCTTTTCAAAAGTCGTGTGTCATTCAGCAGCTCCTCCATTTCCTCATCTTCAATATCTGAGCCCTGCAGATAGTTGAAACAGTGATTTACTCCTGTACTTAAATGCTTATGTTCTATATATTTGAACAGACTAGAAATAACCCTATTCATTTTTTACTGCTGATGCTTTGTTACATGTATTGTGCTGCTGCCATCCATTGCATAGCCATATTAGGCTGTCCCTTATATGTGCGGCAACACACAAGGCAGCAATAAGGGTTAAAGACGCTTTAGCAACAGAAGGGGACATGGGGAACAGTGGATTCCCTTCTATTAACATTCAAAATACTATTTAAATCTTAAGTCCTCTTTTTCCTGCTTACTCAACCCTGACCCTATTAAAGGAAACCCCAGATAAGATTAAACTTGCCAACTGAAAAAGAGGGGGGGGGTTAAAGTTAATACAAAGAGCTTTGCTTTGCTAAAAGTAACATTACATTTGCATAAAAACTGCATGGAATATAGTGAGTTTGAGCCACTTGCAAGGAGAGGGCAGCCTCACATCTTGCTCTAGAGCAGGGGGTCTCAAACACATGGCCCGCAGAGCTATTTCCTGCGGCCCGCCAAGCAGCCCACGCCCCACCCCCAGCCTACCTCCAGGCCAGGGGTGGGCAAACTACGGCCCGCGTGATTATCCCGCGCTGCTCCCTGAAGCGGCTGTCCCTGTGGCCCAGGGAGGGGGGGGCAGAGGGCATGTATTGCCATGGCTTCCAGGCACTGCCCCCCGCATCTCCCATTAGCCGGGAACCGCGGCCAATGGGAGCTTCAGGGGAGGTACCTGGAGGAGCAGAAAGGCAACACACAGAGCCCTGTGCCCTTGCCCCCCCTACCCCGGGGAGCAGGGACATGGTTCCAGCTGCTTCCCGGAACAGCGTGGGGGCCAGGGCAAGCAGGGAGCCTGCCCTGGCCCCCGTGTGCGCCGCTGCCACCCCGGAGCCCACATCCCGGAGCCCGCCTGCATCCCACACCCCAACTCCCTGCCTTGAGCCCCCTCCTGCACCCCAACCCCATGTTCTGAGCCTCCTGCCACACCCCACACCCCTCCTGCACCCCCTGGGGGCAGGGAAGGAGGGAGACTTCGGGGAAGGAGTGGGAAGAGGTGGGGCAGGGGGAGGGGCGGGGGAAATCAGGGGAGGATGCGGCCCCCAGGCCAATGCACTAGTCCTCATGTGGCCCTTGTGGTCATTTGAGTTTGAGACCCCTGCTCTAGAGGAGGCTGGCTAAGGAAGGTGTGAACCAATGTATTTCCTACATGCTGCCCATTTTGGACTATACCTGGAGAGCTCAGGCCTCCATAGCTTTCATGGCCCAACTTGACTTTCTGCTACTGGAGGCTTACAACAGGGTTCTGCTGACAGAAGCCAGGCAAGGAGTAGAGCCTCATCCCTCTCTATAGTGGGCTGACGGCTCAATTTTTTTCTTACGCACCCTTTTGAGAATGCAAGAAACTCAGGTACTGCAGCTCCCTTCATTTCATATTGTTTACAGCTCTGAGGAGTGAAACTTAAGCAATCCAGTCACTGGCAGAGGAGGAATGGATGGAACTTGCTTTTGAATTCATCAAGTTCTGTCTTCGGGGGTAGCAGGCAGGCAGTGCGGACAGACAGTTCTCTAACTTTCTGCCAGACTGAAGTCCTTATACCCCCTTGCTTTTTGGGAATGTTACATTCTAACCTGGCTGTGACTATACTGAAGTAGTCACATGTGAGTTTGAGGAACTTAATTTACCTCGTCTCTTCTCCGTTTCGTTGTAATTTTCTTCTTCTTCTCCTTTTTGGCTTTCTGCTTTGACCAGGCTTTATTCCTTATGAATTTTCTTTTTCCTTCATTTTCTTGTCTTTCCTTTCTTTGTTGCTCTAACAGTTTTTGCCTTTGTTTTTCTCTATTTTTATCTTTGAATGGAATGGAGTCTGTATCAATACTGACAGGAACAAAGTCTGAAAAACACTTTCCTTTTAGTTCAGGCATCTTTGGCATCCTTAGCAGGGCAAAACCTCGAGCAAAACTAGCAAAGTCCAGATCTGTTAAAATAATGATTAGGATATTAGCATGTGACAAAGTAATAGACCTAATCCACCAAAGTACTTAAATACATGAGTAGTTCCACTGATTTCAATGGGACTACTCATGTTTAAGTACTTTGCTGGGTTGGGGGCTAAGTTATGTTGGGTTGTGAAGAAGGGGGTACATATCTTAATATTTGCATAGGGTTAAACGCAGACAGAGTTTATGTATGTAAAACCCCTTCCTTCCCTGACATACTGCTTGCATCCTGATACACAATTGCTTCTTTATTTAGCGGTTTCTGGAAGTCTGTGCCTATCAGTGGGAAATTGTCCAACAAAATATTTTTTTTTAATCAAAAAATGTCAGTTTGTCCAAATGGAAATTATTTACAAGATAGGGCCAGTTTCCACAAATCTCCCAATTCAAAATAATTGTAGGGAACAAGTTTTGAAGTTGTCAGAATGTCCCACTGCAATGTTTAACAAGTAATTCTAAAAATTTTTTTTAAAAAAGTAAAATAAGGGTAAAAACTAAACGTTTCTAAACTTTGATTGACCCAATCAAAAAAATTCATCTTACCGGTTTGCAAAAATTTTCAAGACAAACTTTTCATCCGATTTCAGGACAGGAAAAAGATTCAAAATCTCAAACTTTCATGAGACAGAAAAATCATTCCTTGCCCAGCTTTACCTCACAGACCCAGAGCTAAGTTATTCAGTCACCACGCTCATCATATAAACAGTCCTTAAAGTAATGCATTTTTCTGCAAAGTCAGCCCACTGTTAGATGTCTTTAGAAAAATCTGTCACCAAGAAGTAATGCATCTTTTACTGTTTTCATTAAGTCAGACAAGGATCTCTGCGCATTGTAAGCAGTGGTCTATGTCTCTCTAAGATTTGCTTTCTTGCTTTGTCAAAATGGCATGGGCTGGGCTCTTATCTGCAACTTTGACTCTGGCTCCCCTGTGGCTTTGACAAAATCACAACCTCTGTGCTTCAGTTTACCCCACTATGAAATAGGATTACACCTTCCCTCAACAGAACTTCAGGAGTCAGTAATTCATGATTATGTAGCATTTTACATCTTCAAAATGGTATCAATATTTAACTTAACCGAAGGTAACAATGTGTATGGGAACTTGGCAAGTGGATGAGCCTGTAATGCTTGTGCAACAACATTGTAACTTTTGCCAAACTGAATATAGTCTTTGAAGTAAAGTAAAAATAGCAGCTGCTGCTGGGAATTACCTTTTATTCGGAAGATAAGATTGCACTCATGTTTGGCATAGGCCTGCACACAAGATACAAATGCTTTCATCCCTTTCTCAAACATGGCTCTGTCAGCCAGAGCCAGAGACTTCAGTTTTGGAAGAACATCTACCACATTTTTCAGTGGTTTCATTTCCTGCATGGGGCACTAAACCAAAAAAAGAAAAAAACATAAAGAGGTAAATGTAATGGCTTAAAATAAGCATTGGAACTTCAAACACATAATTCAACATCAATTAAGCCTCAACACATGGAGGATATTTACCTGCCTCATGTTTTTTACTGATGAAGAAAGCGAGGCAAAGTTAAGGGGCCTAACCAAGTTCACACATTGAATTGTGAGAGAACAGGGAACAGAATGCATGAATCCTCACTCAACTCCAATTACTAGATCTCACCAATCTCCACTGCTAATCTGGTGGAATTAAGACCATTGTTTTACTTTCAGCCCCAAAATGAGAAGGATGTCACTACAAAGGTATACACTTTTTCTATTATAGATTAAATAGATAATTACACAATGCAGGGAACAATCCTGCTTTAACAGGGAGATGAATTAGTTTAATTAATAAAGAGCTCTCACATCTGTTTTTTGTTACTCGGCTAGGTTAAAACAACTCATATACATGTTTTAAAATTTATGAAGTCTGATTTCAAAAAACTGGTTTTAGGTCTGATGAATTAGTTTTCATTTTAATTCATTTCTGCTGTTAGGAAATAAAAGCCAACTCACCTTTTGGTTTATTGAGAGAAAATTAACGTAAGATTCTTCCATGGGAAGCAAAAACACAAGCGCACTGCCTAAATGGCCAATTCGAGCTGTTCGACCACAGCGATGCACAAAGGCGCTAAAAACACAACAGAAAGTTGTTTTAACAGGATGAGATGTTTAATTGCTTTTAAAGTAATACAAGACAATGAGTGGAATGGCAGGTTTATGGAAGGGAAGATCTAGGGCTACTGTACTCTTGATGTAGGTGAGTAACTACCAACAACAGGCGTTACCTGAATTCAGTGCAAGCAACATATAATCCTTTTATTCGGAAGATAAGAATTTAAATGTTCATGTTAAAAGGAGATTTGTCAAATATTTGTGTGTGTGTGTTATGGTAAAATGATGACACTGGTAGCTGTCAGATAAGGAAATAGTTACTTTAATTAGCTTTATTTTTAACCCTCATTACAGCACTTCCTGAACAGCTCTGCCCCTACCTACATCTCTGCTGATTTACTTCTTTCATTCCCTGAATGTCTCCCACCTTATTGCCTCTTTGGTATTCTCTCCTGCCACCCCTTATGCTAGGAACTCTCTTCCATACTCATGTAAATGTCCACCATCATTTTATTAATGTTAACCCACCTAACCTATAAGTGCGATTATACATCCATAAGTGCTGTTCAAATGTCAGTTTTAACAAAAACTGCAGTACTCCAATCTTCCTTTGGGCATGTGGGACAACTACATTGTTTTGTCTATCCATTCAAACTAAATCTTGGGCAGGGAGTAGGTCTTCCACTGTGTTTTGTACAGTACTGAGCTCACTCTGCACTTAAATAGTACATTTACAGGAACAGAAGTGGGATTAAAGTTCTTATGAAGAATTGAAGTTGTACCTTGCACTGCTAGGTGGATCATATTGTAAAACCCAGTTTACTTCTGGAATGTCTATGCCACGGGCCATCACATCAGTGCAAACTAAAATGCCACTAGAAAGTTGGAAAAAAATGCAAATTTCTGATTAAATAGTCATTTGAGAAGTGCCAGCCAACAGCTCCCAACTTCTGCCCTGATTTATAAATCATGCATCCCAATTGGAGGCTGTGGGGGTGCATGTCAAGGCAGAATATTTGGTCTTAAGTTTTTTAAAAATATGACTATCAGAATTAGAGGACATATTACAGACGAACTAAAATTCACATTGAATGAAAATTCCACTAAGTATTTAGGAGAAGGAATGTATTTTGTATTCTTTCCTACATACCACTAATTGAAACTGAATAATCAACTCTTCCCTTTACAAGTTTCATATTTAAATTATTTCCCCTGCTTCTAAATACTATAAACATATTAAAGAAAGATCAAATGATCTAACTGCAGTTTTTAAACTATCAATAGGAGACTGGGGAAATGATTCTGTTTCACATAGGAAGCTAAAACTGAAGTCCTAATGCTTGGATGGCAATAAAAAGAACATCACAGGGCAAGAATTCCAGCCTTTTTCCAATGAGAGACAAATATTGTTGGGCCCTAATGACTGCACATATTGCAAAACTGACAAAAGCAGATAACTTTAATGGAAATGAAAAAGCATTTTGTTGGCGATAAACCCACATTCTTTTTGTTCATATACTAATAAATGGGTATCATGGGTTTCAACTCCTTTTATCAGACAGAGGGGAATTTTCACCATCCTTCTCTTTCAAATGGGAGTTACCCGAGAACAGTTTGTGTTATTGTTTTACCAATTAATCTGAATTTTTTCCTCATTCGGTACACCTATACACACGTAAAAGTGAGTGTGATTTATATCATCCACATTATCCCAGCTGCTTCAGTAGCCTGGCTGGCAGCCTGCTCAACACGAAAGCCACATTTCTATTCCCATGTGGTGTGTACTTCCCCATGCTGAAGATGAAGTTTTACATTTCTTAGCATTTACACCTTTCGCTGGAGTAGTCTATTCAAACGCTCCTACCTTGGGAGTTTCCGAAACTCGGTAAAAATCTTGTTACGTTTATGTTTCATTTTCCCATGAATGCACATTATTTTCACATTTTTAACTAAGGATTCCAGAGCTTTCCCATAATATTCCACACAGGCACAGGTACTGAGGAGACAATGAAAACCACAAAAAGTCGGCATCAACTTTTGTTTGTAAGTTGTATTTTTAATGTTACAATTGCATGTGGATTTAGTGCTGGTGAAAGATCCTGCCTCAAAAGCCCTGCAGTCTTGGAGTGCTCTGCTTAGCCACAGAACAGGTACAACATGACAGGACAGTGCAAACTTCCTCCACACTGCTGAAGTTACTAATCATGCTTGTGGTATGAGTGACACAGCTATCCATAGGGAACTGGATTGAGATGGTCAACCCATTTCACATAGGACTGCCATCAGATGATGAGTTTCAGTCATTAACAACTTGTGCTGGATTTGAACAGCTAAGCTGAAAGCAAATGACATCCCCATTACTAGCACTCTGAGCCATCTAGTCTCTTGCTAGGAAAATTTGTTACTATGAAAAATGGGAATGTAGCTGAAGAGCTTTTACAATACATTTTCTAGACTCAACTATTTCTACTGGATATATTCTTGAGGAGAGAGATATTGTGAGTCTGAAGAAAAGCAATGCAGGATGTTAGACTAAATGGCTTCCTATGGGTCCCTTAAAGCACTAACAGTTCTATAAACTCCTCCAAGATATAAAGATGTCTTTATAACCAGCTTAATTTGTTTTGTGACAGCACAGGCCTTTCATATGAGACCTAAAATTGAGGTCCTGCCACTTCTGGTCTCCAAATATCCCAGGCTGTTTTTCACTTGAGTAGGAACACTGGTTCTCAGTACCCTGGCCAAATTCTAAAAAGGGTTACAATTACATTCTGTCTCACTAAATACCCCCTGAAGTGTCAGACAATATTTTTCATAACTTCCTGTTTTTAACTATCAAACAGTGTTGATGTTAAACACCAGCTATATTCCATCCCATTTTGTAAGTACAGAAATTGCTTTACCTACTATAATTTACCTGTCAATTTAAAGATCTGATTCTGAATTCCTTGCACACACAAAATCACTCTGAATTAATTTTGGGAATGTAAGATCTAGCCTTACAGGTGGAAAGGGCTCGAGGATCCTTCTGAAAGGTGCTATACCAATTGGCTATTTTTATTACTAAAAGTATGAGCATTATTTTAATGACTAATGTACAGCTGTCTATGATAATACCTTATTGTGGTTAAGAAATAAACACAGAAAGTTCATATGTCCTGAGCAGTTCTTTGATTATGACAAAGTATAAGACAATTTTAATGTGAAGCAATGATCTGCCCTCCTTTATTGTGCATTGTAGTCTACACAGAAAGTGGTTAATATGCTCCCTAGTAGATCACCTTTAGCATATGTCTCATGCAGCACTGAGCACACAAATAATCGTTGCACTGTTTTCACAAAGAACCCCAAATTAATTACCTGAAAAAGACTAGATGTTTTTCCTGCTTGTGTCGTCGAAGAAAATGCACCAACTGATTAAATTTTTCATCCGCTTTGCATATCTACACAACATCAAAAACATACGGAAAATAAAACAGTGGGTTCAAGATGAGCTGATTTGCTTGTTTCTTCAATTCACCTCAGTACAGAGCCTTTGCGATTGATTCGTGCACTAATAGAGGAGGCATTTTACACAAGTTAATGCTTGCTGAAACGTATTCCACATACATCAGTGTGGGAACATGGTCCTTTATGTATATTGGTGCTTACTTAATTAAAAAGAAATAAACATTAAGCTGGAATTCAGCTTTAAAGTTACCTATTATTGGTATATAGTTATAATAGTTCTGAAGATGAACTATTGACCTAATTACAAATCTTGGTTGAAATTATTTCCTCAGTGAATAAATACAGAATGACCTCAAGGATTGGGGAGTGTTACATATTATCCCCATTTCAGAGACAGGGAAAAATGAGGCACAGAAAAATTGAGCAAGTTCCCCAAGGTTATAGAAAGTGAATCAATGGCAGAGCAAGGAATTAAGGCCAGCAATTCTGACTTAGTGTCTCCAACTCAAGCTACTTGACAATACTGCTTCAGAGGAATTTGAAAGGCCTTAGGCTTGCTTTAGTAGTTGATTTATCAGCATGAATCCTTCTGAGGGCAGCTCCTATTTCAATTTTTGTTTACTGCAATAATGTTGCTAGCTGTTTTTGCTGCAGTCTTAGAATACTCACTGTTGCATTGTTTCTGAAGGCAACATGACTGTCAAACTGCAGTGCACCGGAGTGCAACATTCTGAGTTCATCATTATGTTTAAAAGAGAAACAACAAACGTGGGGAGCAGGGAGCCTCACCATATAGTAATTTTCAAGCCGTGTGGGTGTTTTCTGAGTGCTACTCGCTGCCACTCCCTTCTCTTTCACTGAGATGCGGACAGGATTTCGGAGACCTGCTCTCACCAGGTTCTCTACTTCTTGAGTCTGAGTTGCTGAGAACAGACCTGTTCGTCTCTGCTTGGGCAAAAAGTCCAGAATGGTATTTAAACTGCAAGTAAACACAATTTAAAAAGAAAATAGCTCCAGAGTTCCATCAAGAGGAAGTTTTATAATCAGTTTTTAAAACAGAATGATTTTTACAAAAGGGTGCTGTGCACAACACCGGCTGTTGCACTAACAATCATGTGTTTGCTTGACTGATTATACTTCATGTGTGTTTGCACCTGAGGTTTTAAATAGGCGGTCAGATGATATTTACTTGAACATACTAGGCCTATGAATAACTATGGTTTTGATTATTAGCCTTGTTATGTTGCCCCCTTCCCTTGGCTCTTCTCTTTTTCCTCCAAGCTCTGCAGAGAATGATAAAAACGTACAAGGAAGCTCAAAAAGAAGACAAGATCAGAAAAGAGTGGATCCTTGATACATACTATAGTTTGATATGTCTTCCTCTTCAGTTTACATTAGTGTATGATCAATTTTCATGTCATATTTGAAATACCAAATTGTTTAGTGCAATGGTGCCATTAAAAGCAGAAGGGTATAAATAAGCTTCACATGCATTTCCCCACCCATCATAAAGTTAAAAAAGGAGGCATTGTGCAGTGGTCAAAATCAGAAGGATCTTGTGGTTAAATCACTTGACTGAGACTCAGGAGAAACAGGTTTAATTCCCAGTGCGACAAGTCACTTAAGCCTTGCAAATTCCCTTAACATAGACAAGGACATTAATTTATTTGTGCCTCGGCTACCCATCTGTAAAAACAGGGATAATACTTCCCTACTTGAAAGGAGTATTGTAAGGACACATTCATGGTTTGTGAGGTTCTCATATACTATCTTGATGGGTATCACAAACACCTGGATAGAAAAATTGGGACCTGGGACTCCTAAATTTTAGTCTCACTGTGTGACCTTGTACAAGTCATGTAACCTTTCTGTGACTCAGTTCTTCATCGGTAGCACAGGAATAATAAACATCTTGAGCACATTAATGGTTCTAAAATGCTTTGAGAGCCCTAGATGGATAGCATTATAGGAATGGCAAGTACTACTAGAATTATATTAAAAAAATACCTTGCTTCGAATCCCATATCTAGAAGTCTGTCTGCTTCATCCAATACCAGCACATCAAGTGATTTCACACAACTTGCTAAATCCAGCCCATCTGCTTTTCTTCTGAACAAATCCTCTAGACGGCCTGGTGTGGCTATAATGATGTTCCCACTATCGGTGACAGGGAGTATACAGCTTAGGTTATATTTTAATTGTACTTGGATGTCAACACCACCCCAGAATCTCATCATACCACAAACCTCCACTCAAAACACAGTCTGGAATCTTCAAGTGGGGACTGACCTGTGCACTTCTGACAATGGAAGAGAGCTCAGTCCACTAAAGACTTTGCTATTGTCTGTCTTATTAACATATAATGTGCTCAGATATTATGCTGAAGGGTAAAAGAACAAAACCCTAAAGATAAATAACTTGTGCATACAAAAGCTCCGCAGCTACTTATATTGATCCTAGAGCTTACATAGCTATAAAATAGCTGTAAACTGAAAAGTGTACTGGCATGCAAACAAGACCACCAAGTCTATGCCACTTTATTTCAGAATTTCCATATACGTATCACCACAGAAAGCAGTTTATGAAAATTACGTATCAAATTACTTAGACAATATTCTGGTATTCCCAGTTCAGGCCTCTGACAGAGTGCCAAGCAAGGAAGGCTGAGTCAGCACTGTTCACAGCAGCTCCAATCAAGCAAGGCAGAATGGAGCTGACTAAGCAGAGCTGTGCCTAATTTGTTGGTGGGGCAGCACAGAAAGGCTAATTAAGCCATTAGCCAGGAAGGAAGTGGAAAGGGGAAAAGCAGGCAGTAAGGGGGGAGAGAGAGATTGATCTCCCTTGCTTGTTATAGGAGCTGTATATGTTATGAAGGTGGTAGGAATCCATTTGTAAATAAACTGCACAAGGTGTTGGACCAGCAGAAGGGTCTCAGAGTAGTTTGTAGACAGGAACAAAGCACAGGATCCAGGAGCCTGTGTTACAAGGCCACAGATTGGTCTCTCAAAATTAAGTGAATGCAGAGTATTTTTTAAAAGATCCATTAATTTTTTACATACTTTTTTCAACCCCACCCTTCCCAAGCTGAACCACAAGGCCATTTATTTAAGATCCTCTTTGGCACTTACCCCTGCTGTGACATTTTACACTAAGTAAGCCAATTAAAATATCTCTTTAGTTAAAAAAACAAAACAAAACACCAACACTTTAATTTAGGCTATGCACTAGCTGTAGCCCATAGGATTACTTTTCTAGCTATTATATCCTACTCATTCAGCCATCCGTATCAAATAGTATGTTTTTCTTTATGAATTAATCCATTTTATATATGTTTCTTATATTTTATCAGTATTAATTCCTATGAAATTAGGATGTGTTGAGGCATACAATGTGTGTTTCCTAATAATTATACATAGAATAAGTTTTGCTGAAATGCAAAAGCCTACCAGCCTGTATCCAGTAAGATCCGCTAAATAGGTAAAAGTATAATCAGTTAAGAGTAAGTCAGCATAAAAGCTGGCAACCTGTGGCACAGATAGGAATGGTCCTTGAATTGTGGGGAACCAAAGGGAGGAACTACACACAACATTGAACAGGTTTATCCGGCATCTGCAACCGGTTGGTAACCACAGGGTATACCACAGACTTGTCAGTTGCCAAGAGAGCCTAGGATGGCAGTTTTTGGAGTGAGATAATATGGAGAGAGTAAGTGTCATAATCCACTAACCTATAGGCTAAGAGTACCCATAAATTTCTTAGGGTATGGAAATAAGATTTGGGCATAGTAGGTTGGATCTGAATTATATAGTGTCAGGATCCTATAAAATACCTTGTAAAGATATCATAGGGAACTTCAGCTTTCTTTTCTTTGTTCTCCTATCTTCTATCATGCTATCAGCTCAGCTTGTGTAGTGCTCAACATTCCTAACTATTGGGGAAACCAGAACCATCCTGTTATCGGGCATGCCAGGAGTAAGCTGGTCCTTCACCTCCTATTACCAAGGCCTCAAGGTATGTTAAGTTAAGGTACTTATAATAGGAATGTTACCACCAGGAGTTCTGGCATTCTTTTACTGTTTTGCAGTCAGAAGAATCATAGCATTTATTATTCTTTTGTTAATCTCAATAAAGCTTTTATCAATTTGGTACTGTCCTCAGTGTAAGTGGTTTTGTCAACCACCTCGAGAGTCCTCTCCCGATATAGAACTCTGTGAGTTCTCGGACCCTGTAGTCTGAATTGGACAAGAACCTATAAATCTTCTCGTCGGATGTGATCAGTGGCGAGCCAGAACAACTAACCCATAAAATTCAGGTCAACAAGCCCTTGGTCAGTAACACAGATTTTACATTTGATCCCTTCCTACTGTTTTGTTAGTCCCTCATTATCCGTGTCTAATTCAGGAGACAGATCCCGCAAACACAAGCACATAAATAACTTGATTTATAGAAGGCAATGGGTTAAATACATCCTTAAATATGTGCAGGATTGGCACCCTAATTTGTAAACTCCTTGGGGCAGGGATTATGCTTCATTTCTGCTCTGAGAGGCACCAATAGAAACACATTATCAGTCAACTCACCCATGTTCTTTGAATTTTTCAATATCTTCTATTGGATTCCTACCACCGATCAAAAGAATCTGGCTGAAACAAGAAACATGTCACTCACAAATTTGCAAACAAAAGCCAAAGAAAAGTCTGTTTTCATTACAAACCTAAGCATACCTACCTAAATTGGGGGAAGTGTTTTGTGAAATGTAATAGCACTTCATCAATCTGAACAGCTAACTCTCTTGTGGGTGTGATGACTATGGCTCCAACCTGCTCATTAGAACAAAAGGAAAGACAGAAATAGACAAATGCCCCAAAAGACATTTACTATTTGCTGTGACTATGAAATTATGATGCTAAAGTTTCCATGGGCAAACACCATTTTTGTTAAAGTGCTGAGAAATAAACAAGTGATCCAATTCAATTGTCATGTCCTGAAACATGTCAAAATGGGATGCATTACACAGCTGGCCACACAGTACAGTAACACAAAATCCCTTTGAAATGCCCCTCTTTTTTTTTTAATTGGGTGCACAACATTTTTTTAAGGCAATACAAAGATCTTTAGTGACAAGTAGCAGTGAAGTGAATTCAAATTTGTTCAGAAGTCAAGAGACAGTACAATAAAAAACTAAAAGGTCATAGTCCCTGAGATATCTTGTTCTCTGACAGTTTACAGACATCTTTTGTTCTTGGTAAACAAAAAGCAATATACAAAGTACAAATTATTACTAATCAATTTCACAAGCTATTCAGGAACACATTTAAACAAATCTATAAAAAGCAGCACAGAACTTTAAAAAAAAGTGTTTTCAATTTATTCCTGGTTATGAATGTAATGAGGGGCTGATCCTGCAAACCTTTAATCACATGTGTAACTTGACTCTTAAGTAGTCCTATAAGTCTTCAATCTTAAGTTACAGCTATATATTTATTTATATATTCAGAATCCCTCAATTCAGTCTTACCTGCATTTTCTTTAACTTCTCTTCCCGTCTGAGGAGAATTTCTAATATGGGAATTACAAAAGCTAATGTTTTGCCACTGCCTGTTACCTGTGAAAATTGAAGCAAAGTTAGTTTTTTCACGAGTGCAAATACTTGTAAGAAAAAATAAACAGAGAATTCAATTCACAAATACTCACCGCTTCTGCAGCAACATCTTTATTGTTCATAAACAAAGGTATGGTTGCAGACTAAAGGAGACAGAAATATGGCACAATTACATCCTCACTGGTTTAAACAACTCTTATGTAACTCAATTCACCCAAAAATCTAAAAGTGCTTTACAAAAGCACGTAAGTGTCATCAACCCCATTTTACAGATGGGAAAATGAATCCCAGAGAGGTTAAGTGATTGTTCTAGGTCACAGAGGAAGTGCAGGGGGAAACAGAGATAGGGACCTGCCCCAAGAGAAATGGGGGTCTTGAGAGGGCCCCAGGGTGGCTAGGAAGGAGAACCTGGCAGGGTGGGGATAACAGATGGGAAGCTTGACACGGTGGCAATAATTGGAGAAGTGTGTTTGGAGGGGTTTGGGGTGAGGGGGCAGGAATAGAGAGACCTGGGGAGGGCGGGTTTGAGCGGTGACTGACCTGGGAATAGAAAACCCAGGAGTTCTGACTCTATTCTAAGCACCAGCCCCTCATCTAAAGCAGAGGACTTGAACCAACTTGTCCTTTCCATCAGATCACTAGAGCAGCACACACTAGCACCTATTGCCTTCTCAGGCGCTACTCATTACATAACGGAGCATCTTCCTTTGGGGCTTGCCATCCCCTATGCACTATACACAGAGACAAACTGCACCGAAGGGGCCCTCCCCCTTCACATTAAAAAAAAAAAAAAAAGGCAGCGCCCACAGGTCACCCCATGGACGCTTTATGATGGGCTCCCCCCTTTTGCATTGGCCGGAGGGGCAGACAAGCAGCATAAAAATACTCACAGGAGCCTCCGCTGCACGCGGGGGGAGGGGGGCAGAGCCTCCCTCCTATTAAAGGGCCCAGCAGGTACAACTGCCCAGTGGAGCCCTGAGGGGGTCGCTCACAGCCCCCTCCCCCCCGTATTAAGAGGGGAGGGGCGCAGCCCGCCTTGAGGGATACCACGGGGTGCCACCCCCGTGGTATCTTCCGGGGGACAGACGGCCGAGCTCTCCCCCACGCCGTATGAAAGGGGATGGCGGCGAGCACCGGCTCGGGGGAAGGGCAGGGGGGCCCCCTGGACTGAGCACGGTCCGCACCGCAGAGCCACCCGCCACGGCCCAGCAAGCGGGGCGGCTCCCGCCCCCTACCTGCACGGGGGTCATGTGGGGGAAGCCCAGCTCCCGCAGGGTCCGCAGGACGCCCGGGCTGAGCGTGACGGGCAGACACTCCCACCGCCCCTCGGTCACCCCCTCCATCTTGAACAGGCTCCCTTGTGCCGCTGCCCGCCCGCTCAGGCTGGCCCCGGCCCGGCTGGGTCCCGTCGTCAATGAGTCCGTGGGAAAACAGCGGCCGGGCGCAGATGCGTTCCGCTTTGCAGCAGGGTGCCGGTCCCGCGCTGCTGAGGCGAACAGTAGCGTGAGGAACTGCTCCGCGGCTGCTTCTGGGCTAAGCCACGTCCTTCTACACTCTCTCGAGGCTTTTATTCCACACTCCCCAGGGTAAATGTTTGAGCACGTTCTGAGTTAGCGCTTCAGAGGTGATTTCTAGCTTCCAGACCTTTCAACCATCACCAGTTCCTTCTACAGAGTAGCAGCCGTGTGAGTCTGCATTCGCAAAAAGAAAAGGTGGACTGGTGGCACCTTAGAGACTAACCAAGTTATTTGAGCATTTTTACATCACTCAAGATTGCCACAGACGAACGTGCTGAACTTTCCACCCCATAACCTCAAACTGACAGGCAGGTAAGTATTTCCTCTAGCTAAGAGATACGGATCCAGTTCTGACCTTCCTTGCAGCCGCACTAAGGAAGGAACATGTCTGTGTAAAACTTATAAAAGACAAGAATCAGGTCCTATGCATTTAGGAAGTTCTTGCTTATCATGTACCAAAGCACATCTGTTTACATCTTAATAGGCAAGCCTGAAGGCATGATGGGTATGAGCGGTGGGATACTGGTGAGTTTCTCTGCCACTGACTTTGCTTTATTAGGCCTGAGATTTTTTTTTTTTCTTCTCTCCTTCCATTAGATAAGTAGAGACCATAGAAATGTACCTTTCACAACACAAGTCACTATGGGAAGAGGTCAACATTTGGTGAATAACTGCTCTTCAGTAGCTTCTGTGAAATCTTGAAGTTCCAAACTGAAATACATAGTAATTGGTATACAAATGCCCTTCACACTTAACCAGGTAACAGTGGATATGCTGGCTAGCTTCAGCCAGCTGTACCTCTGATTAACAAGATTGAGGTCAGTCCATATAGATACAGTATTAAGGTACCCTAAAGCCTTAATTTTTCCTATATAAAAACTTTATAATATTGAAGGTATCAAGGAAGCAATATATTCAATGGACAACTTATGGCATCTAGCTCAAAGGCATAAAATTTGAGGTGTTACTGAACACACAGTAAGATTACATTTTAAAGGGATCAGCTTTGAATATTCCACATAATAGTCTAGGAGCTTACAGACCAGGCATTTTATAAAATGCACTAGAAATTTATGTTTATGGTGAACTAAGAGCCCATTATACTTAATGGCGGCTCAACCAAGGACAGATTGTAGATGTGCTAGGAAAGCAGCAGCACTAGTTATGTGGATACTACCTGGATATGCATGGTAAAATCCAGATCTTGATGATGATACAGAAATGTGCTTGTCACTTTGGTGGGTAGATTAGACCTGAATCAGAAAGCACTAGTCAGCAACATAATTGCACAGCAGCTAGAAGATGGACAGCAGATAGTTGTACTGGTGCTTGGAAAGCCCATGAAGTTCTTCAGGCTCCTATGTGGATACATCCAGCGAAGTGAGCTGTAGCTCACGAAAGCTTATGCTCAAATAAATTGGTTAGTCTCTAAGGTGCCACAAGTACTCCTTTTCTTTTTGCGAATACAGACTAACACGGCTGCTACTCTGAAACCTATGTGGATACTCTTTCACAAGCAGTCCAGGTGCTTTCACCTGTACCAGCTTGAAATAAGAAAAAGATTCCCTATCTCCTCTTCTGCTGAGTCAGATGTCTCAATTTTTACAGTTGTTTTTATTTAGTTTTGCATGAACACTATAGGGTATTAGTGAAATGCAACTATTATCCTGCTGTTTTAAACATAAAAAAGCCTCCCTACAAAAATAAAATAAGCATTTTCCATCAAGCATCTACTCTTTGCTAAACATCCCATTTTAAACATTTTCTTTACATGCCCTCAAATACCCAACTCTAATCAAACTGTTTTGGACTTAATGCTAAAGCAACTAGTGCCCAACTAGCTTTCCCTGCAAAAATCAGGCCAAATAGTTTGTACTCATTTGACTGTATATTTAGTTCAAAAACTTTCCACAGGTTGATAAGAAAACTAATAAAATTCAAATACAAGTGTGGCTGCACGTTATTAGTAAAAGCTGTATATTTAGTATTGTCCAAAATTTCTTTTACCCCATAAACAGAGTAGGATATTCCAACTAAGGTGTATTTTTCTTTGCACTCTTTTTCTAAAAATATTTTAAAAAGCAAAATCTCAAACATGAAAAGGTAGAGAATGTCCTAGTTAACGGTCAAAAGACAAAACCATTTTTTTAAGAATTTATTTATTGAACCTGGGTCATATTTAGATTCACAAGCAATTTTAAATGTACATCTTAGAATTCAATTTTGAAGTGTTTCACACAAAAATATTGGCACACAACAGTTGCATTAAGGTGTAACAGCCACCCTTTTTGAAGAACTGCTGCAAGTGTTTGCCCAAGGTTGAAAAAGTTTACTTGGAACATGAAAACCTGTAACAAATTTTAAATTAATTGTACAAAACGGTTGTGTGTTACTTGTAGACCTTCCCCCCCCCCCCCTCTTGAAAAGACCCCATCCCATTCCAAAAAAAAAAAAAAAAGAAAAAAAAAGAAAAAGATTACAACTAATATACATCAGTCACAACATAATCCTGGATCAGCACCCACACCATAAACGAGTCTTTAAATTTTTTAAACCCAGCATCAGATACCAAGAAAATAAAGTAATTGTTTATACAAAAAATGAAATCCACATGTGCCTGAAATAAAGAAAAAACACACCAGTACCTAGCATTATGCTAATTAGGACCAGATAATGGCAGAAAATACCACTTAAAATAAGGGCTGCATAGCATTGCAATAAACCCCAAGAACCATTAACCCTTTGGCATCAGAAATCCAGATTTCCTGAACACTGGTGCATTCTGCAATAGTGCCAACAGTATGAGCTTCAGACCTGCAAGCACTATGAGGTTAATAACTACTGTTTGCCAAGACACTGCACACAACTGGCTTTGATAGTTATAAACCTGTGAAACTGAAGCCACATAATTGTCTGGTAATAAAAGGAAAGCATGTATTTTAATATCAATGTTTAATTAAAAAGAATGTAGGGAACAAATCAATGTAATTAAGATCATTACGGTGGATTTTTTTTGTGACCAAGTATGCATACTACAATGGAAATGCCAGCTGTCTTCTATTCATTATCAGTCATATTAGAATGAAGTTCTGCTTCATTTGCCCTTCTGGGCAGTACATGAAAGTGAAGAGGGGATTATTTTCATTCCATAATGTCTACTGCAGGATTAAAGATGTGAAGAATGCAAATAGTCACTTTAGGACCTTTCACTGTTTCCCTAAACAGAATTGCAATTAATTATGAAAACAGAAAAAAATTAGAAAAAGACAGTAACGTTGCTTATTACTACGTTTGAATTATAGCATTTGCAGTCTGTTTAGACCTCGCTTAGCATAAAGACTAGGCAGATTTCAAGTGAAAAAATTATGCCAATTAAGTGACAAGATATTTTAACACAGCTTTTGCTACAGAAGATATATAAAAACATTTCATTTTAACTAGGAACTTAAGCAAATAAGTTTTATAGTTCAGAAATTAGGGTTTAGAAACTAAATGATATTGTTTTGTGACCAAGATGTTTGGTAGATAGTAAAGTGAGTGTTTGGGATCATGAGGAAAAGTTCTTAAACAACTCTTCGGACTTCAAAAAATCTCTTCAGGTAGTAGATTTGTCCCAGTGTCATGGCAACTAGTACAAGTGCTTCAAAGAATGACCAGAGGACCACTCTGCTGTTTGTGTTGTCATTAACTGTTGGAGAAAAAACAGAAGTATATGATTACTAAAATATTTAAATAAGTATGGCGTAAGGTATTAAATAAGGTCTATATGGTTATGACGGCAAGCACTATACACATCTGTACATTCATCCATACAACCCTTAGAATGCTGGCGTACTCTGCAGTCACAGCCAAGTGGTCTAGGATGACTGTGTTACTCTCTAAAAGGTCAATAAAGCTGACAGACAGGACACATCACTCTAAAATTACAGCTACAAAAGGGTTATAAGATCTAAAGGTCCAAGCAGAATTTGCCAGTTACATGTCCATTTTTCCAATCCAAGGGGCAATTTTCCTACTGGAATTATTTCAGACACCAGAAGCTCTTTCAATCTCAGTCATGAGTTGCAGCACCTTTCAATGCCCTATCCCATCTCCATGAGAATGCTTACTAACCCAGACTAAGTTTGATGGCCGCACCTGGTACCTTACTCCAGATTTACTCCCCTGCTTTTTTCCCCTTTAGTGCAACAATTGCATTTCCTAACTTCACAATATCAAGTCTATCAATCCACTGTTCTACAGAGTCAGTACCATTTCCAATATTGATAAAACAAAAATACAGCCAACTACCACTAAAACTGGTTAGTTTACACATACTGCAAAGCATTTGTACTGTAAACATTTAAAGAGTTCACTGGCATGTCAAGAATGAGCTGTTACTCTCAGGTAAAATTCTAGAATAATGCTGGTAGTAACAGCAGCAAACTGTTTGAGTCATGTGACAACTAGTTTGCCACTGCATTTAAAACACTCTCTCCTAGAGCCTAATGTTATACCATCATATCTTCTATATCCTTTAAAAAAAAAAAACAGCATAATAGACACTGTTAGGAAGACAGAAACTGGATATGGATATCTAGTTCACAAAACGTTAGGTCAATTCTTTTGCAGTAATCATTATTGCTTGAAGAAAGCATGAAGACACATTCTTCCTGGATGTGAAATTATGAACACGGACCACAACTGCTAGAACCAGTGTAATGAAATGCAGCAATGGAAGAATTTAATAATTGGATTTTGTTTGATGGATGTCCCCTCAGGAATCTGCCTCATTTTCCCCAAGCCTTTGATTATGTTTCTCTTTATGAAAAACTATCAAGGTAATTTTGAATCCATGAGGATAAGGAGACATTGATGTTAATGTACATTTATAAATTCAGCCCTAAAGTAGTGGAAAATTATATGTATTGAATCTTTTTAAAAATTAAGTTCCTATACAGAAAGTTCTAACGTACAGTTATGTGTTTCACAGGAAAACAGATTTTCCCTTTATTTGTACTGTATTTATTCTATCTGCCAATTCTATTTAAGTAGTGGGGATTGCGTCTTAGACCCTGTTCACCTTCCTCACATGAGCAGCAATAGTTCCACTAATGTCCAAAGGCCTATCTCTGCATAAGGAAGACAAGGTGAATTAGGCTCAATTACAGCAAAGCAAGCCAGACTTATTTTATGAATGAAATAATGCATCCATCTACCACCAGAAAATGTATCACTGACCTTGAGACATTCATGAACATACCATTTACTAATTACAAATAGTTCCTGCTTTATCTTTCAAATTTTACACTGGCAAAGCAGATATACATTTTGCATAACAGAATTTTTTAGTTACACTAGGGACAACCAGGTTTAAAGAAAGAAATGAAGTGATATGACATTGAGATCCTATCATGCTAGCAGAACTTGAGAGTTTTAAAATTCTCAAATAACCAAATGTAGTTTCTAGATACTTTCCCTAAAGCTCAAAATATCCAACATTTAAGAAAAAAACAGCATGCAAGTCAAAGAAAGCCACATACTTGCTCTGTGTATTCTCTCACGAACTTCCATGTACTCCTGTTCATGCTTTACAGCTGTCATGGCCACTGCTAACTCATTAATCATCTCTTCTAGCTTGTTCTGATGAGCTGCAGAATAATTTTAAAAGATGTCAGAAAGGCTGTATTACTGACATATCAAAAACAGCTTCTCCTGAAAGTGGATGAATAGTTATATTTAATTCCATACTATGGTTAGTTTTGTAAAATGTAGTCTATACAGCTGAAAACTTTTCAACCTTGTCGGAAAAGATTGTTCGATAAGTAAATCTGATATTGACAATGATGGGAACAATATTTCTAAGAATCTCAGAGTCAGGTTCACAGGTTTCTTCCTTTACAATTTTATTTTACATTTGGGTAGGCCTCCTTCTCCATGGTATCTAACTTGGAGGCCAGGGCAGGGCTGACCAATTTTATAGTCAACACAGATCAGTGACATTCAACATATATATACACACACACTTTTCCAGAGAAGCAGGGTGCAAAATTTATCTGATCATATCAAATCAGTACAATATTGTGCTAATGCCTGTCCTGCTAGGATTACCTTCACTATACGTCCTTCAAACACATTCTCTTAAATAGTACAGAGCTTTAATGCTAATTTGCCAACAGCACAGCAACTGAGAATTTAGTTTAAACTTGTGATGTTGGCTAAACAAGATAAGTTTCTGAAGAGATGTGTTTGGCTACTCCTCTTGTGACCTTCCTTTGTAGTTGACATATGGGATAAAACAAGTTCTGAAGGAAGACACCTTTCCTTCCAAGTACTGGCATGACATGACAGTGGCCTGATAATGGAAGAGGAAAACAACACCAGATGATTATCATAGAACAATGGCTTGAGGTGGCTCACCAGATGCTGGGAGCAAGACAGCTAGTATTTAGTTTGGATGTCAGATGACAGTAGGATACAGTTTACTGCCTTCAGTGCTGAGAGCAATGTGCAACTCTGTAACATTTAGATTAATAAAGTGTACTTATCAGAATTCTCTAGCACCAAGAACTTCAAGTCACTCCCCCAAACGTTGACCTCTGCTACTAACAGTTCAGATATCTTGCAGGAATTATCTACAAGTTCAGGACAATTCATGGGACATTTAAGGACAATACTTGGGAGCCACCATACTATTACCTTTGCTTGTAAATGGCAGATATTTTAGATGCAGCCTTAAATGCTACATGAAGGACCTTTTTCTTTCAGCAATAAGAGAAAGAAGAAGGCTGTTCAAAAGCCACACTTTTTTTAGGAAGGAGGAAATAACTCATGAGTTATGAATTCTGTCACCAAAAAAACCCTTTATAGTTGCCTGAGCAATACTGACCTTACCTTACAGATATCAAGATACACCACCCATTCTCATGGCCAGCTGGCTACTGCAATATGGGTAGCTTATTAGTAAGAACAAAGATCACTACTGTATGGATTGTTTAAACATGCTGAAAAGATACTTGCTTACAGGCAAACATCTGCCTTAAGCTGAAGAAACTAGACTTGTGTCAGTATTCTGCATGATAGGTGTGCTATTCACAGACTTGAGAGAATCTTTTAACTATCTCTTATGAATAAGAACTCAGTTAGAAAATTGTTAAATATTTCAAGAAAACGTCAAGCACTCACTTCACACATGGGTTACATATCTGCTATAATAGAAGACAAAAGGTAATACTGTCTTCTTGCTAATTACTGTACTGTAGCATGATTTTCTAAATTTTATGATTCAGTCTGTTTCCCAAAACCTTAATTGAATTCTACAGTAAATGACATCTGTTGTAATTTTTCACTTACAGGTTATGCATTAGCTGTAAGATTATATTACAAGGAATATAATATGGTTCATTCCCCTCCAAAATGCTCTCAATTCCCCATGCCCACTTTAATACCAGAAAGCAAAACAACAACCATGAAATATCTAAAGTTACTAGGTGTTCAGTATTTTAAATTGAATTCTATTTAACAAAAACTCCTGATTATGTCTCCTGCTAGCCATAAATAACCCCCTGAAGACAAATCTTCATTAACAGTTTAAGGGCCTGATCCTGAGAGATGCTAAGCACCCAGACCTCACAATAGAAGCTGCAGGTGCCCAGCATCTATCAAGATCAGACCTTCATTTTGTGTAGTTTATTAAAAAGACATTCTCATGCTAACAAACAGATGTTAGAGAAGAGGAAAAGCACAAGTTAGATGTTAGTAAATAAACATATGCAAAAGACAAGATGCTAATGAGCTTTCAAAAAGCAGTACACATACCATCCCAGGTATCTCCACCACCTAGGGAAAAGTGTAAGAGATGAACAGAGTACAGGACAAAAAGCTGCAGATAAACCAGTAATTTACATGGCTAGGAGAAAATTACATATTAGCACACTTATCAAAGAATTCAATTAATGCATGTAGTAATCTACACAGCGCTGAGCACCTCAACTGGAAGTGTGAAACTTAGGAAAAGACTAAAGAATGAAAGCATTAGTTCCTGCAGGCAGCAGAACGATTCCCAGTCATTTTGCATTATGTTGTATAGTAGTGTCTAAAAATATTTAGACCCAGTTGTAGCTGCTCAAGAAAATGACAAACTAAAGTGACTAAATGAGATAAGAATTCTGAGATTTCTTGTACAGTACTTCGGAAGGATGTGTGCAGAGAAAAGCTTCTAAGTTTAGTGTTTCAAGGTCACAAATCAGAACCATTTTCCTTCCAGAAGTTCTTCTCACCTTCTGTCTCCATGTCTTGCCCTTTTGGAGCTTCTCCAATATCAATAGTGAACATCACTATCTTAGGAGTCATGGTGGACATTCTGTTGCTAAAGCAAAACTTGTAAGTTCCATCCATATGAGCAGCAAATGTGTATTTTCCACTGGACTCTCGGTCTCCTTTATAAATCCCTTTATTATCAGGCCCTGTAATCTGGGGGCAAAAAAAGAAATTTCACTACTCTGTGTGTGTGTCTTGAAATCATGCATTTAGAAAAAGCAAATTTAAACTAAACTCATGATATTCTATCTGGACACAGCACTCCTACAATTGATATGCAATACCAACAGAATCTATATAATCTCTTACGTCCCACAACCAAAAAGCAGTATGACATTTTTCTATCTGCATTAGAACCTTTCAGAAAACACCTCTGTAACGTGATGCAAATGGCTTTTTAACTGCCAAGACTTGCATTATCTTTCAACGGTCAAGATGAACATTATCTTATGTTTACTTTTGGATGCTAAACACAGAACCCTAACCTCCATTTCTGTCAGGAAAGTAAATGAGAAACTAACTTACTTGTTTTGACAAATCACTATTGTTTAAGTATACGATTCTGTGCTGCTGTAGGTGCCATTTTTAGGATATAACTGAACCAGTGTACTGACAACTTGTGGTCATTAAGATGTTAAGGCTCTTGTTTGCCAAAAGTAGAGTGTTGAAACTTGCGTCTTGGCCTTGTTTCATTACATTCTGCTGCCCTAGATATCGTGAGTTTAAACTGCATTTAATACTTTTCCTCAATACCTCTCCTATCTATTGTATAATGTCACTGCATAACTGCAAAAAGCACCAAGAAGAGGTATTGCTACATCTAGTCATTCCACTCACAAAATCACCCTCAGTATTGTCCTTCTTTATTATATCTCACATCCTCTTGAGAAAGCGCTCAAGATAAGCCTAATATTTGCCATGTTCTACTTCAAAGCTGACTGCATCTGTGGTTGGTTAAGAGATTCCATTTGTAGACTGAAGTGTCTTTGGGATTCTTTGAGATGAAGTGTGTACATTATTCTCCTACTGACCTGGATTTCTTTGGGGGGAGGGCAAGAGGGGGAAGGTGTTAAAAAAATTAACAGCCCACGATTCATAACATGTCAGTCAAATCCAACTAAGTTAAGTCCAAATTCATGCATCAAAACTAGGAAACTGCTGTGGGCCCCCCAAACTAATCAGCACTATTCTGTAAGAAACATCCCCTACCACATCCCCTGCTTATTTTGAAAGCTTTCAAAAGAGGATGTGGGATAGAGAAAGGAAGGAAGGTTTTAAGAGGGTGGTTTTGAAAGTGCAGTTACTAGACATAGTAGTGCCTTTTCCAGGTGCTTTCTGCAGTTATATTGACAATAGAGAGCAGTTGGCCTTGGGCAACTTGATCTGCAGATGTAATTTAGCCTCTTCTGGGGGAATTTGGACATCTCAAGTTACCAGCAGCAGAGACCATGACCTAGCGTGAGTGTGATAGTGCTTCTGCCAAGTAGAAATTTGGCAGGTAAGCCTGGCATATAAAGAAATGCCAGTGACCAAAGAGAGAGCTATATGAACATTCCAGCCAATTGTGATTAATACATATCTGTCTTCGGATTTATCTCCACCAGGGCAACTCCCATCATCACTCTCCCTACCTTCATAGCTCTGAGCTCTCCCCATTACTAGCCATTAGGCTACTAACTGCTCAGGGTGCAAACTCTCTTCCATTCCCCCCCACCCCGGGCTGTCAGTAGCTTCACATCCTTGCTCTCACCCGCCTACCCCCACCCAATGGTTACACTCAGAATCCCCTCACACCACAATAGGGCACATCCATACACTGCCCTGGCCCTTAAAGGATCCTGCTTTTACCCTTGATAAGATAGAGCCTGATACAGCTCTGCTCCCTGATGCCAAAAAGCTTCACTTTGCCTCATCAAGGCATTAGTTTATCATCCTCTCTTCAGCACGGGCAGATGGGAAGCTAGGCTGGGCTCTGCTCAAGACATTCCATGCGCCCTGGAGTGAGCCAATACCAGAAGCTGAACCCTCATCCCACCTGAACAGCTGCGCCGCCCCCCCACCCCCAGCCATGGCTAGCCCCCCTTACACTTTAGAAACCAACAGCCCCACAAGCTCAAGGCAATGGCCAAAAACGCCGCCCCTGGCCGCCAGCCATGATGAGAGCCCATCGCTCTCACCTACAGCACGGATCACCCCCTCCATGGCATGGCCTGCCTCGGCCTACCCCCCCCACTCCCCCCGCCAAGGTCAGTCCACAGCCCCAGCTCTCCCTGCAGATCCGCTCCCCACGTCCCGCTCTCGTCCCCTCTCTCCTCACGGGGCCGAGACCCCCGGTTCCCCCCCTCTCTTTACCCGCCCCCGGCCTGCCCGCCCTCCCCCGCCTCACCTCCACGTCGATGTCCAGGAAGCCCCCCTCGGCCACCTCGAAGATGAGCCCCATCTTGGTGCCAGACGGGACCCGCTCCAGGAAACACTCCTCCGCGTGCGCGTCGATGCTCACGAAGTAGCCGGCAGCCGGGGCTGAGAGCGCGGCCAGCAGCGCCAGCACCGCCCTCACCGGCGACATGGCGGAGCCAAGGGGGACCGAGCGGCGCGGCAGAAGGGGGACTCTTCCTGCTCACAGCCCGCCCCTTCCGGGGCACGGGGCCGCCGCTCATAGGCCAGGACAGACCCACTGCCACGTATAGGCTGCGCTACGGTGGCCACCGAGGGACACGCCACGGTGGGCGGTGCCAATCCGTGAGGTGCAGAGTTTGGGGGGGAGGTAAGCGGAATCCGCGCTGCGCAGGGGGCGGTACGGTACCCGACAGGGCCAATCCGCGCAGCGTGGGGAACGGCCGGGGGCCGGAAGGGGACAATCCGCGCAGCGGGATTAGAAAGGGCCCGTCAGAGGTCTATGAGGAGCGAGTCTGGATCAGGGATCTGTGAGACCCGGATGGGGATGTCAGCGCACAAAGGGGCCCCGCGGGACGGGGCAGGAGCCTCCCGGGGGGGAACCCCTGAGGCCAGTGGGGGAGGGGCCGGGCCGGGCCGGGCCGGGCCGGGAGGGGGCCGTTAAGAGACAGAGGGGAGTTCAGGTAGCCAGAGCCCACCATGGAGCAGGTTGCAGCAGCTGCAGGTTCCTGTCACGGGTTACCCCGAGCTGGGCTCGTTACGGGCACAGTGGTGAGGTTCACCGGGTTGGGATCGCTGCGGTGAAGAATTGCCAAGGCTTCCAGCAAAGCCAGGCATAACAAGGGCTCCGCTCTCTCTGACCTGGTTCTTCCACTGCACCCGTCCTCTGGAAATGCCCGATAGGGTCCCCCAGCCTGTGACCTGTGCTGACAAACACTCCCATTGCAAGGTGGACCTAGCATTTGTCCAGTCAAGTAAATATTTCCCCTTACCTGTCAATATTATTTCTTTTATTGGACCAACTTGTGTTGGTGAAAGAGACACGTTTTCGAGCTACACAGGGGTGCAGGACCCGAAGAAGAGCTCTGTGTCACCTGAAAGCTTGTCTCTTTCACACAGCTGTCGGGTCACTAAAAGCTATTCCCTCACCCACCTTGTCTCTCAAGTATCTCAGCCCCAACGTGGCTACAACGCTGTAAAAAATATTTGTTCTGTGTTGTCTGGTTTGTGCTTAAGACAATCCTTTACAGCCACTTTTCCTGCCATGATCAGGAAGCAGAAACTGCAGGGTCTGAATTTGACAAAAGTGAGCTCTAAAGCTGAATAACGTATACTAATTAATGATACTACTCACCAAAACTGAGACAATGTTTACTTACTTTACTAGGATTTATGTTGATAAAAAGCACTTTGAGATTCTTAAGTGAAAGGTGCTACATAAATACAAAGTATTATAAGGCCACTAGAAATAGGACTAGTTGAGCAAGAAAATTAAGCAATGGGGAACTGTAGAGAGAATAGAAATGTAAAATTAGATATCTCAGGCACTGCATTAAAATGTGATGGATATACATATGATATTGCATCACATATGTATGTTTCTAGTCAGATGGTAGGTGCTTTCCATTTGTTAACTGGGACCTCTTTTGTGTACACTTTTCAACGTTAATATGGGAGGAAAATAATCAACACTGCCAGTCACAGAAACAAAGAGTCATGTTTGATTTAATTTTTGTTGTTGTTGCACCAAACCAACAGAAGAGTTTTTAAAGCTAGAGTAAAGGTTGAGCCATCTACCCAAATGTTCATAAGCCGAGACTTGCCAAAGAACCATTGTGATTAACCATCATCTGAGGTAAGATGTGTGTGTCAACATCACATGTATTATTTCGGCTAAAACTCATAAGCCTCGTTTCACTTGCATTTTGTAACCAGTTAATAAGAATATTTGCTGCATGTAGTTAAAGCTCTGCTACAGCTCACTTGCAACTAATGACAAGTAAGACTCATGCTACATCTCTTTCTTGACTGTTCCTTATTCACCAAAGTAGTTCATCTGAAGTCAGCTGAGCTAGCTTTATTAGTCAGAGTTTCAGGCTCAGGTTACAAGTACCTACAGAATAACAAAAAAAAAAACGCTGAATGAATTGAGGAGCTTCCAGCTCCCTGCAACATGTTGATAAGGTAAATTTAAATGGAATATAAAAGTGAGATTAAAACATATTCATGCAGGACTCCTTTAAGTAGTAACTTTTAAAATAGATTCATGCAGAACTCTTTTAAGTATAAGTTGGCTGGGAAGTAAAACCATCCAATTTACCATGGTTTATGTTGCGACAGATAGCTCGGGAACAAACCCAAACACTGTAAACTAACATCAATCTCCTTAAATCTGTTCAGCAAAACAGTATGATACCACATCACAAATGGTTTGGACTAGCCAACAGAATGGTTGGACAAAGTATGGCCCTGATCCTGCAAAGAGAACTGTATAGACCCCTGTGCGTGTGCAGAATCCCATTGACTTCAATGTTGTCTTTGCAGAATCAGGACCTATGGACAAAGAGAGAGACAGCATTTAACATAAGCAATAACATCATCATTAATTATGATGATTGAAATGAAGTAAGGGCACAGTGAGCTCAAAACCTTCATTTATTAACAAAAGGAACATTATAACTGTCTAAATTACTGTCTTGATCATGAATTAGGATTTTCGGCATTTTAGGAGAACTTGTTGAAATACATATTGGGCACTAAGACTAGATGAGGCTTTGCCAAACCCACTTTTGAACAATGCTGTAACAAAATGATTTCTAATTTAAGAGAGAGCTAAGCAATACGGGTAAATTCCCATATTAAATTTGCATAGTGAATCTTGACTCAAGTAATCTGTTCTCCCTAAATTAAGGGAACTTCAAGCACATAGAGAGAGCAGATAATTTCACACAAAATGAACATCAGAGTGCGGGGCAACTTATTAATAGCTCCTGATTGTTTGAAGACAGAAGCAAAGTATCTCAGGAGTGGAGCAATTTCAGTCTCTGAAAGGAGGTGACTTTATATCCTCACATAATTCAGTTTTACTTGTCTGTATGATACTTATACGGTTGTACCTTCCATCCAAGGATCTCAAAGTGCTTTACAAACATTGATTAAACCCCACAACACACCTATACATTAGGCATGAAAGATATTATTATCCCCATGTTACAGAAGGGGAAACTGAGATACAAAGTAGTTTCATGATGTCTAAAATCACATAGCAAATCAGCATCAGAGCTGGGATTAGAGCTAAAGTAGTGTCCCTTAGATGATAGCTTTGGAATTATACTTTGTTGTTGTTGGCATCAATAAAATGTTTGTTTGCGTGGGATGATTTGTTTGTTTTGTCTTGTTTTCAGAGGTGACCAGGTTTGTTTCAATCACAGACAGATGATTTTCTTGGATCTACTGCAAGTTGCAGGACTCAACGCAAGAAAAATTCCCACAGAGGTCATTAAGAGTTTGAGGTATATTAGTGCAGCAGGATCAGGCCATAATTCTTAAATCACTGCTGTATCATAGAAGTAAGATATGGAAACTGCCTATTCAATCATTGAGTTCATTCCTTTTGAGGGCAAGATCATAGAATCATAGAATATCAGGGTTGGAAGGGACCTCAGGCGGTCATCTAGTCCAACCCCCTGCTCAAAGCAGGACCAATCCCCAACTAAATCATTCCAGCCAGGGCTTTGTCAAGCCTGACCTTAAAAACTTCTAAGGAAGGAGATTCCACCACCTCCCTAGGTAACGCATTCCAGTGTTTCACCACCCTCCTAGTGAAAAAGTTTTTCCTAATATCCAACCTAAACCTCCCCCACTGCAACTTGAGACCATTACTCCTCGTTCTGTCATCAGCTGCCACTGAGAACAGTCTAGATCCATCCTCTTTGGAACCCCCTTTCAGGTAGTTGAAAGCAGCTATCAAATCTCCCCTCATTCTTCTCTTCCGCAGACTAAACAATCCCAGTTCCCTCAGCCTCTCCTCATAAGTCATGTGTTCCAGTCCCCTAATCATTTTTGTTGCCCTCCACTGGACATTTTCCAATTTTTCCATATCCTTCTTGTAGTGTGGGGCCCAAAACTGGAAACAGTACTCCAGATGAGGCCTCACCAATGTCCAATAGAGGGGAACGATCACGTCCCTCGATCTGCTGGCAATGCCCCTACTTATACATCCCAAAATGCCATTGGCCTTCTTGGCAACAACAGCACATTGTTGACTCATATCCAGCTTCTCGTCTACTCTAACCCCTAGGTCCTTTTCTGCAGAACTGCTGCCTAGCCATTCGGTCCCTAGTCTGTAGCAATGCATGGGATTCTTCCATCCTAAGTGCAGGACTCTTGTCCTTGTTGAACCTCATCAGATTTCTTTTGGCCCAAGCCTCTAATTTGTCTAGGGCCCTCTGTATCCTATCCCTACCCTCCAGCGTATCTACCTCTCCTCCAAGTTTAGTGTCATCTGCAGACTTGCTGAGGGTGCAATCCACAACATCCTCCAGATCATTTATGAAGATATTGAACAAAACTGGCCCGAGGACTGACCCTAGGAGCACTCCACTTGATACCGGCTGCCAACTAGACGTGGAGCCATTGATCACTACCCGTTGAGCCCGACAATCTAGCCAGCTTTCTATCCACCTTATAGTCCATTCATCCAGCCCATACTTCTTTAACTTGCTTGCAAGAATACTGTGGGAGACCGTGTCAAAAGCTTTGCTAAAGTCAAGGAATAACACATCCACTGCTTTCCCCTCATCCACAGAGCCAGTTATCTCATCATGGAAGGCAATTAGATTAGTCAGGCATGACTTGCCCTTGGTGAATTCATGCTGATTGTTCCTGATCACTTTCCTCTCCTCTAAGTGCTTCAGAATTAATTCCTTGAGGACCTGTTCCATGATTTTTCCAGGGACTGAGGTGAGGCTGACTGGCCTGTAGTTCCCAGGATCCTCCTTCTTCCCTTTTTTAAAGATGGGCACTAAATTAGCCTTTTTCCAGTTGTCCGGGACCTCCCCCAATCACCATGAGTTTTCAAAGATAATGGCCAATGGCTCTACAATCACATCCGCCAGCTCCTTTAGCACTCTTGGATGCAGCGCATCTGGCCCCATGGACTTGTGCTCGTCTAGCTTTTCTAAATAGTCCCGAACCACTTCTTTCTTCAGATTATGCCCTACAGTTCTTTATCTTATCTAATTATGTGTTTCAAGTACCTACAAGGTTAGCCTTGTCAAAGTTGAAAAGATTATTTTAATAATATTTCTTACCCTGAATAAATTCTGAAATGCATTTAATTGCATTTCTGACCCAACTATGACCAGTGGCCTTTATTGAGAATGTTGGAGACATACGGTTTTGGGGAACACTTTCAGAAGTGGATTAAAATAATCTACCAAAATCCTATAACATGTATTTGGGGAAAGATCACAAAAGCTGAGCCAATACCATTATAAAGTGGAACAAGACACGGGTGTGCTTTACCACCCTTATTATTTGATTTAATTATTGAACCATTAGAATAAAAGATCAGGGACACTGCAGAAATGCAGGGAATAAGTGTATTGGGAATAGAAAACAAAGTTTCATTACATACGAATGACCTTATGCTTTTTTTACAAGTCATAAATGAAAGTAGGCCAGTATTACATGAAATAGTTAAAGATTTTGGTCAGGAATTGGGATACAGATTAAACTACTCTACATCAGCAATACTAAACCTTGGCTTCATATGATCCCAATAAATGATATATACCCATGGAAAGCAGTGGGTAATGACATTATATATTTAGGCATTAATGTATCACTAACGTGGGGGAGCTGTTTAAATTAAATACTGAGCCATTAATGACAATTATTTACAATGACCTAGAAAATTGGGTATTATTACCAAAGACTTTGATAGGTAGATTTCATGTACTTAAAATTCATATCCTGCCCAGGTCTTGTATCCTTTTTTCCATTATTCCCTTTACATCTCTGAAAAAAATCTTCAAGAAATTAAACAAACTTATTCAGAGATTCTTATGGTCAAATCAGAATCCAAGTATCAAAATGGAATGGCTGGAATGTCCAGTTGAAATGGGAGGCCTGGCATTATGAAACTTCAAGAGATACTATAAGGAAGCACAAATTAGACAGGTACTGGAATGGCTCTCTAATACTGAGAGTACATCATGGATACAGAAGCAACAGACACTGACAAACCCAATCTCATTATATAATTATGTGCTCAGCTGGATCATATCCTATTATTCTGGCACCCAGAAATACCACTTGCTACTTAAAAGTGCACTTACTAATTGGCATACATGAGGCATAAAACCAAACAAAAAGAGCAGATCTCAGTAATATCAACATAAAAAAAAAAATTTGCTTTCAAACCCCAGCTGAATGATGTTGGGGCAAATATTACTATGATAAATGGAAGGATTTATTTAGGTATGGACAACCCTTCAAACAAACAGATGTAGCTGATATATTAAAAAAAGAAAAGTATGCACAATATGAGTTTACACAGATTGCTTATCTTTTATTTATTAAAAATACTTTCAGAGAAGAAAGGAACAGACAAAACTATCTGTATTTTACAATTGTATATGTGGTCTTCAAATTTCAGCGATCAAGATTACGTGTAGAATGTATAATCTCATGACTATGTTTTTAAAGAACAAATCACATAAAGCTATTGTCATGGAGTGCAGACTAAATCTGAAACAACAGTAAAATAATAGAATGAGATAATGCAGATGATAGTTATTGTCTCTAATACTAACCAAGTAGTGCAAATTCAGTACTTTTTAGTTTACACAATGTATATTTCTCCATCTCTATATAATAAAATGCATAGTATTGCCCCAGATATTTGTATGAAATGCAAAACAACCAGACCCTCTTTCACATACGATATGCAGCTGTTGGATAGTAAAAAATAAAATTAGAAAACCATCTTGAAAGAAATAAAAAAAAACAGAGATAGAACTTGAACAGGACTTAAAGACATGTATATTGGGAGTTGGACCATTAAAATGATTCAAACAAGGAATAAAGAAGTTACTCCTATTCTTGCTCTTTATAGCAAAAAAAAAATCTTAAATTTGTGGACACGGGCAACGATTGCTACTTTAGATGACTGGAAAAACTATTAACAGAATATCTTATCAAGGAAGGTTTAAATTATGTGAGAACAGTCCCAGACAAATTCTGAAAAAAACCCAGATAAAAGAAGTAGTATGCCTTGCACAGGAAAACAACAGAAAGAATTAAGTCATCGATATGCTTTGAGAGAGAGACACTCCTGTATTTTGAGGATAGTCAAGAAGAATATACGCAGAGGATAATAACTGAATTACATCTCCTCCCCCTTCCACCATTAGCTTTCCTTTGTATCTTCTTGAGACTTGCCCCCCCAAAAAACATTCAGCTCCCCCCCCCAAAAGTAATAGGAATGATTACACATATACATATGAACCATGCTAAGGTTGTGTTTAAGTAGGTTTGGGGCGACGGGAAGAAAATATTAATGGTATAACATGATATGGTAAATATACAATGTTGCTTAAAATGTTAATTTTGTATTGAGATATGGGTCTATCTGTGTCAAGACAATGTAATCGTAATTTCTTATTGTTAATTACTCAAAATATCAACAAATAAAATCTTTTCCCAAAACAAAACAACTGTTAGCCGTGCTTGTCTTACTAAAACTGTGATACTGGCAGTATGGGACATTTTGATTAAACATTCAGGTTGCTTATTTTGATTAAGTCCCAAACCACAATGTATGGATGATGCTTCATAATAGACAAAATAAATGGAGCCAAACATTTAGAGATCTTTCACGTATTAGCAGAATAGCAGGGGAGATGTTTTCAATCATATTTTACATACTTTTATAGTAAGAGCTGAAATAGCTTTTCTAATTAAAAGCAGGGTACTTAAGATGAAGACTCCAAAATGAATTGAAACTGATAGTTCATTTGAATTAGTCAAGAGTAAGAAACCAAAACAGTTAATCCACACATTTTGTAAGTCACAAAATAACATTTTCTTCCCACTTTTCAGTAAAGGTTTAATAGCAGAGGCATCCCTGTAGTAAGATCTCATATCACTAAGAATTTGTAACAAAAAATACTACACTATCTTTACAAGTATGCTTCTGAGTAGGGTTGCCGGGCATCCGGTTTTCGACCAGAATGCCCAGTCGAAAAGGGACCCTGGCTGCTCCGGTCAGCAGCGGGAGGCCCCTGTCTGCCCTAGCTCTGTGCGGCTCCCAGAAGGAGCCGCCAGGTCCTTGTGGCCCCTAGGCACATGGGCAGCCAGGGAGGCTCCACGCGCTGCCCCTGCTCCTAGTGTTGGCTCTGCAGCTCCCATTGGTCAGGAACTGCGACCAATGGGAGCTGCAGGGGCAGCATCTGCGGGCGCAAGGGCAGTGCACGGAGCCTCTCTGGCCACCCATGAGCCTAGGGACTGCAGGTACTTGGCAGCCGCTTCTTGGGAGCTGCGTTACATGCCACCAGGGCCCTGCATCCTGAACCCCCTCCCATACCCCAACCTCCTGCCCCAGTCTGAAGTCCCCTCCTGCACCCAAACTCCCTTCCAGAGCCCCCCCAACAGCTTCCCTGAGCCCCCTCTTGCACCTCAAACCCCTTATCCCCAACCCCATCCCAGAGCCCACACCCCCAGCCAGAGTCCTCACCCCCCACGCACCCCAACCCCCTGCCCCAGCTCGGTGAAAGTGAGTGAGGGTGAAGGAGAGCAAGTGATGGAGCGAGCAGGGGTGGGGCCTCAAAGGGGCAGGGCAGGGGTGTTTGGTTTTGTGCCTTTCAAAGTTGGCAGTCCTACTTATGAGGTATCAAATAATTAAAATGAAGTCACATGATGCATTTTGTGATCAGATAAGCCTTGCTTTTTTTAGTTTGTTTGCTAATGGTCTGATCCTGCCAACTCTTATGCACCTGCAGGATTAGGACCTAAAGGTCCAATCCTGCAGTACGCTAGACACCTTCAACTTCCAGTGAAAGGGAACACCCAGCTCTTCAAAGGATCAGGCCCCTTTCCCCTAAGGGCCTGATCAAAAGTCCATTGAAGTCAATGAAAAAACCCCCATTGGCTTCAATGGACTTTGGCCAGGCTCTAATTTACGCTGTCTCTTCCAATCTTTAGGGTGAATTAGTGATGTTCTACTGTACTTCCCTTTACAGCTATCTCCCTACAGCTGTATCTAGCCTTGGTTTTTGCTATCCTATCCAATTTATTATTCTTTTTTGTCCCATCCACATTCGTATGTAAGGCTGGGCAATTTTTCCTGATTGAGTCTGTGGTCACGTGGATTCTTTTTTCATCTTTATTTAACCCAGACAAGATATTCAGTTCACAGCACATTTGTTCCTCTAAGGTACCCTGGTGTGGCCTTTCATGTATTCTCATTATACTCCCATAGCTTTTCATGCCCCCTTAGACCATGTTTTCCATGAAGTGATGACTTTGCTGTTATTCACTCTCATCCCTTCTACACTGGAACATTTTTGCCACTAAAAAGTTAGTTAACAAAAAGTATGAAAGTCAATTTTTACTGGATAACCTGGATGCTTTGTGACTAATGCTAAGCAGGGAAGTAGAGCGTTCAACCCAAATAGAACCACACAATTAAATGAACATGAATGCCTCCTGCTCTTGGCCAATATGGGGAAGTTAGTAATTTTACCACTTATGATGGAATGTTAATGTGATCCTGACAGCCGAAGTGAACCAGTTTCACTGCATACTCAGCCCAATGTTGCAAAGCTTCTGTGCATTCAAAGCTCCCACGCATGTCAATGGACATTTTGTGTGTATGAAAGAAATGCAGGATCAGGTCCAAAATCACAGTATATAAGATATTACAGTAAGTCACGTCTTTATTAATTTATTTATTGTAACTTTTCCCCTTATTCCAATCCCATTGTTTGTTGCTGTCATTCATTGTCTAAAATTAGGGCCCTGATCTTGCAGTGCATGGATTGGATTGCAGGATAAGGGTCTAAACTAATCACTTCAGGGCAGATAATGTGATTTTTTTATTTATCTGCAAAGTATCTAATACATTTTTGTGTTCCATATAAATAATAAATTATATACATTTATGAGCATAAGCAAAAAAACCCACTATTAAATTTCAATTAATTTATATACATAGTTTACTATATAAAAAAAACTATTTACATTAAATAAAAATTCTATTTCCAGAGCAAAGTCCAATTCTACAGACAGTTATTACCAATGTCAATGAGACTTCTTATAACATTATGCCTGGTAGTGTTTGCAGGATCAGGCCCAAAGATAAAAACAATGAACAATTAAGCCAGCAAAATCAATTTACTCCAATATTAGGATTCAAATCCTGCAACTGGATCAGTGCTCGGTGGACCCTGTACACCTGAGTAGACACACTGACTTTCATGTTTACAGGATGGGACTCAGATGTTTTCTATCCTAGGTAATGCCACTAACGACAAAGTGACTTCTAATGATGGTAGTAACTAGTTTGTAGGATCAGGTCCTGTGTTCCCACTGCAAAAGACTTTTAAAGTTCATGTTTAAAATTTTTCTATTCACTTAAGAAAGAATTCTCAAAATTTTTGCTGCCTCCTTTTTAAGGTGCTTTGAGATCCACTTATGAGAAAAAATATGAGCTAGATATTAATAAAATATTAAATCTTTTTAATCCAACACAGATTTAAAAATCTCTGTGTTATTTTTGTATCCTAAGTAACATGCTATCACACCATAATTTTATACTACGTAATTATTTGTTACATCAGCATAATAAAACTGTATTACGTATTTTGATGTAGCTATTTTCTTTGTTTGCTGTATAGCAAACAACTGTGGCAAAAGACAAATCTTGTCACTCCGATGAAATCATACCTGCTCTTGAGGAGAGGGGGAAATGAAATCAAGAATATGTAAATCTGTCCAATATTTATCCAGGAGAAATAATAGCGCAGAGATATCAAGCTAACAGTTTTAAGTGAACTTTTACTATTGACATCACGTTTCTCCAGCTTCTCCCCCCCCCCCCCCCCCCCCGCGGGATCAATACTTACACTTTACACAGACGTGCTGTCTGATGCACCACACTGATTTTCAGTGCGGCTGCCGTGTTTTGAGAGGCCGGTGTGGAGAAGTGTAAACCCAAGATCGACCAGCAGGAAGACACTGGTGAGCCTCAGACACGCAGGAAGTATTTCCTAGTGCGGGGAACAAGGCGGGGAGGGGGGGAAGCAGCCTGGTGCATCACGTGCTCCCCAAATCTCGCATCCCCAACTCCTGATATCCCAGCTCGGAAGGCAGCAGGCATGCGTGGTGTCCTCCTCCTCGCATGGTGACAGGCTCGCGTTATTGGCACCGAGCGGGGCGGAGAGGAGGAGGCAGGCAGGGGGGGTGGGATTGGCGGGGGCGCTCTCTGGCTCCAGCTGTTCCGACCCACATGCCAGGCCAGCGCGCAGCCGGCAGCAGCCCCGCTTAACGGGCGAGGCAGCGGGCAGAAGTTGGCAAGTCGCTCCTGGGGAAGGGCCGGCGGCTCCAGCGCTGGGGGGGGCGGCGGCGGCGGCCTATGAGGGACTCCCGGGCGCCGCAGGGACGGGCGAGCCATGGACGGGGGTGGGGGTGTCTCCTCCTCGGCCCTGGAGAAGAACGTGGCGGAGCTGACGGTCATGGACGTGTACGACATCGCCTCGCTGGTGGGGCAGGAGTTCGAGCGGGTCATTGACCAGCACGGCTGCGAGGCCATCGCCCGCCTCATGCCCAAGGTGGTGCGGGTGCTGGAGATCCTGGAGGTGCTGGTGAGCCGCAATCACATCCACCCCGAAATGGAGGAGCTGCGGCTGGAGCTGGATCGGCTCCGGCTGGAGAGGATGGACCGGATCGAGAAGGAGAAGAAGCACCAGAAGGTGGGGGATTTTTTGGGGGGGGGGGCTCTTGTGCATTCACAGCGGAAAGGGGGGGGCTCTTGTGCATTCACAACGGAAGGGGGGGGCGCAATGCTAAACTTGTCCCGCCCGCTTTGCCTTGGGGGAGAAGTGCTCGGACTCCTCTGCAAACTCCTGGAGGGACCCACCGCCCGGCTCTGGGGCGGGGCTGCCGCCCCCCTAAGTCCTGGGACTTCCCGCCGCTGTCGTCCCTCCCCGGCCTTTGCAGACTTTCTGCGCTCGGCGGATTCGAACACAAAGAGCGAGGGGAGCCGCCGGGCCGGGGGCGGGTCCGGGGCGCCAGAGGACATGGGGATGGAGGTGGGAACGGGCCCGGCTCTGAGTGCTAGGGAGCGGGGGTGTGCCAGGTACAAACCGCTTCACGTAGGGACTTTTCCCCGGGGAGATCCGCCGCCCGTGTCCCCTTGCCTCCTGCTTAGCCCGCCTCGCCCTGCAGGCAGCGGCCCTCCCGGGAGCCGAGCAGAATCCCCGGCCAGAGAAGGCGGCTCGTGCCGCAGCGCTCCGTGGGAACTCTGAGGACAATGCCCTGGGGCGGGTAAACAGCCTGCTCCTTAGCCCGACGGGGAAAGACCAAGAGGTAGAAAGCCGGAGCCGAGCAGAACTTCAGCGGGTCTGGCTCCCAGACTCCTGCTCAGTCCACTAAGGCGCTCTGGGGCTGGCCATCTGTCCGTCCAGGACAGGGGGTGCTCTGGGCTGTGGGGCCTATTTCCGTTCCCTCTGTGCGGTGTCCAGTGACTCCTTAGGGTCTGGCTACCCTGTAATTAGACACCTGCAGCTGGCCTGTGCCCGCTGACTGGAGCTCATGGGGCTTGGGCTAAGGGGCTGTTTAACTGCGGCGTAGAAAGTCCAGCTCGAGCTTGGAGCCTCCCACCTTGCAGGGTTCTAGAGCCCAGGCTGCAGCCCCAGCTGGAACCTCTGCACTGCAATTAAGCAGCCCCTTGGCCTGAGCCTTGAGTCCGAGTCAGCTGGCACGAGCCAGCCGCGGGTTTTTAATTGCAGTGTAGACATACCCTTAAGACACCTTTGAGGAGCAGTGGGCACTGCCTGGGGTCGTCTGTTCAGTGCCCTCTTCTGGTCCCCTGATTTTCAACCTTTGACCTCACTTCCATCCCTGTTTTTTCCTTCACTGTCCCACACACTCACTCACTTGTAGCCTGCACTTAGTGGTTCCTCAGGCTTAGCTGAGGGCGTGGGCCTTTAATATTGGGTGGGCCTAGGCCCACCTCTCCCAGATCTGAAAATGGTGTGGCCTCTCTGAGGAGCAATGCAATATTTGGACTAAGCTGCTACCAATAAAGTGCTCCCACTCCTGCTCACCTGGATGCCAGAGACAGACATCCTTTCTCAAACCCTGTTACCCTAATGTGGCAGCAGGTCAGCATGAGCTGCTTTGATTATTGTACTAGAAGTGATGGGGTTTATTTAGAAAACTATCCAAAGGACTGTGATTTGGATAAAAATTGCTTCTTTTAGCAAACTCACTCCTTTGTCATCACTCATGTCTTCTTGTATTGCTAGTTGCTGACACAGATACAAAATAAAGATATTTATAGAATTTCTCAAAGCTAACCCCACAAACTCAACACATATAGTTAAATACAAAACTTCCCCAAACCCTGCAAAGATATCAGGTAGAAATTTAGCTAAATATATTAAAAAGCCCAGTGCTGGGCTAGAGACTTCTCAACTAACATTTTACAGATAGGAATTGTGTGCAATAGTGCCTTTAGAAGTGAAGGAGAAAAAAAGTACTGGTAAATCCCTAGAGAGTGATCTCGTCTCTTTTGATCCACATAACAGACACAATACGGGCATGAGCAGATTCTCTTCCCACTCCTCTTTCCTTGCCCCCCACCTGATCTAGAGAACTATCTCTGCATGAGCAGGTAACTCATTCTCCAGCCCTCTTCAATCCTTGGTCCCTCTGCTAGAATGGGACTGTATCCCTTGACACCTAACTCTCATGGCATTTTTGTGACCAGAGCACCTGTCTGGTAAAAACTACTGTGATTTGAGACCCACCAGCTTATTTTACAGGGGCCATCAAAGATTGAGGTGGTAAAAATCACTTTTTCACTATTAAAAGAGAATGCTACCTATAAAAGAGAATGCTATAATGGGTAGCAGCACCAGAAACTTTAATATTAGTTGATATTCAGTGTGGACACTTCTAAAAGTCAGTGCATGTTTTTAAAAAAGAAAAGTTTACTTATATATGTGATCATCACATGTCATTCTAGGGGCTACACAGTGTGTGGGATCTCTGCATGCTTTGTGTCTGGCAAAAAGTTTAAGCACAGATGTAAGTTTTTCCCATAGACATAAATATTTCAGGGTAGAGAGAATGGTAATACACATTAATATCTGTAACATGGGGATCAGTTTGTCATTCCCCTGTGCTTCTCCAACAGTTCAGCCCCCAACAGAGATCATTCCATCTCTGTCTATTCTGTGAAGCACCAAGCACATTCTTGGAAACTATAAAGTAACAACTACATGAGGCTGAATTTTGGACTAAAATGACTGTGTAATTGGGCCTGAAAATGGATGGCAGTGTGGTTTCATAGACACATAGGACTAGGAGGGACCACCTCGGCCATCAGATCCAATCCCATGCTGTCTCCGGCATCCCCATCATAAAATCCATCATAAGTCTATTAAGTTTCTCCTTAAAACGATTCAGGTTGTTTGTCTCTACAACTTCCAGTGGAAGGCTCTTTTAGAACCTCATTCTTCTTATGCTTAGAAACCTTTTTCTAGTTTCCAGCCTAAATTTATTCATGGCTAGTTTATACCCAGGTGTTCTTATGCCAACATAGTCTTCTAATTTTGTAATAAAGAGTTTTTATTTAGATCTATCATTAGGGGATGGAAGGATCTGATTTTTATTGATAAACATTGGTTTCATGGCACACACGCAAACGGACAAAAAATATTTCCATCAATAATAATCAAAACTTATAGACAAGCAAAGGAAGGAAAATGCTTGTTGAGAACTTCTTAGAGTTTGATTTAAGGATATTTACTTTATATATTTTGACATGTGTTGTTGACAATTTGTATTTTAACAGTTATAAAACTAACTTTTTGAATCTCAAAGTCTACTGTTATTAAATAATTATTGTCTGAACTCTCCCTTAGCTGACTCCCCCCCATAACTTCCTACAACTTTGAAAATTTAAAACTGAAGTATTTTTCCTGATTTTTTTTAAACCCATAGTTTGCACAACTGTGAACATTTAAATTTATACAAATTTAAAATAATTGCTTAAAAATTGATATTATCCATCAAAATTATTTAAAAAATTAATTCTGCCAAGCCTATTTATCATTCAAAGTTTCAGCAAAGTTAACTGTAGCTCTGTGTTAGAACTGTGCTTTGATTTTGAAGTTTCACGTAGTTACAACTCGCTCCCGTAGAATTACATGTGGAAAAATGAGCAAGTAGCTCAGCCTAGGATTCCATGTTCTGAGCATGGCTTTCTTGTTAATCACAGCACATACTTTAAAGTGGAGCATAGATTGCCCACAGGGAGAAATGCTGATATTTGGGATGAAGCTTTCAAAATAAAGATATAAATATGGTCTCCACTGTTCCAGGAGGCCTTTATACTTAGTATCCTGATTTGACCTGTCCTGGAATTGGTAACAGCTGCACTTGACACAAAGTGGCCTGAATAAAGGTAGTTACTATTTTGAATAGTTTTGCTGTTCTCTGTGTAGTTGACACTGCAAAATGTGATTACAGTATATTAGAATAAGAAAAAGCAAGCATAAGCTAATGGTTAAAACAAGCCTGGGTAACAGGAGCTCTGGGTTCCAACATGAAAAAACTCCTCTATGTTCTACAGTATCATACATAGCACCATCACGAATCTAAACTGTACTGTTATGGAACATTGTGCTCTTTAAAAAATAGCATGTCCATCTCTGCCACTGACTGACCTCACAAGTATTGTGAGCTGTGTGTTTATACTACACTTTAAGGCTGCTGCCTAGAAATCAGGGGACCTGGACTCAATTCGTGCCTCTTATATGGACTTCTGATGTGACCTTGAGAAAGGCAACTGAGCCATACAGAGATTACGTGGCTGTCTGTGAAAGGGGAGTAATAATTGAGGTCCTCGGCTAGAAGTTCAGAGTATTATTATAAAAGGATAGCTTTAGAGGAGAATTGCTAGTGTATTCTCCAAATAGTTTTGGGCAAAGGCTATTGATTTTATATATTACAGCATTAATGTTCTGTCATGATCCGGCTTTACTTTAGGAATTAGAACTGGTGGAGGATGTATGGAGAGGGGAAGCACAGGATCTTCTTACCCAAATTGCTCAGCTTCAGGAAGAGAACAAACAACTGATGACAAACCTGTCACACAAAGACATCAATTTCACAGAAGAGGAATTTCAGAAACATGAAGGCAAGTTTAACATTTGAAATTCAGTGATGGTATCTTTGGGTTGTTTTTTTTTTTTTAAGTCATTCCTGATCAAAGTGTCTTGATTGTACATTTCAGCTTGTTCCTGTAGATTGTTGCAGGTCTGTTTTATCAGGATACAAAAGCTGTGAATAAATTCTGGAAACAAAATAAAGATTGGAACAGAGTTATTCACTTGTTTGGATGAGAAACAATTTTAAAAAGCAAAACCTAGTTTTCTTTTGGTTTAACATAAGATTTTTTGAGGATAGCAACTTGTTAAAAATTTCCTTTAATGAGTTTTTTTAATACAGATAGATCTAACCACTTAATAATTGTATATGTAGGATAGTGCGGAAATATACAAATCAGCATTCACACTTGGGCATTTAGTTCAGCATAACTGATCGTAAAGCAATTATTCAGGCTCCCTTCTGCTGAATTGTCAGAATACTAATTAATCCACAACAGGCAGTGTTCAGGGATGGGGGAATTCATATTTTAAAAAATCACCATGTGGTCTCAGATGTCTTGCCAGAACTTCAGAAACCATCTCAATAAATTGCACAAAGAGGGGGAAGTGGTTACAGGAAGGAATTAAACACTAATTCAGGCCTCATAATGAGTTTTATTTTGGGAGAGAGGCTAAATTTATAATCAGGACAGTGCGTAAGCACCAAGGAGAGAGAGCCAGTAACTTTAAGCATTTGCTTCATCTCAGTTCTCAAGTTCGAAAGCTAGCTGGGAGGTTTTGTCTCACATAGTATTAAATGGGCAGAAATCTGATTAGCTGATCATAGTCCTGAACCACAATCCAATACTGCAGTTGGTTCTGTGTGGACAGATGCTAGTGCCCATCTGCAGCCATGCTGACTTCACTGGGTCTCTGCACAGACAGAGACATCCACTTGCAGGATCACAGCGTATTAGTACAACTGCTCAGATCAAAGATCAGAGTAAACATTCAGCTCATTTAAAAATTTTTTAAAAGTAACAGCACTTCATCTAGAGACCTTAAAAAAGCCGGGCACTTACTAGTGACTAATGGCACTTAACCCTTTGCCTCCGCAATGCACCTGCTTCACCAGGGCTGAATTCAAAGCTTAGACTTGAGTACCCTTGTACTTGATCTGCAGAGAGTGTTAATGTCATATTACAAAGGAGGATCTCTTACCCTCTCAAGATCACTATTTCTTTAGAATATTTCTTTAGCTCTTCCAATTTAACAGGCTGTATTTGAGCTAGTTTTCACAATTTCCTTAGAATTTAATGGAATATTGATTCCATGAAAAGGGTCAGAATACGAAATAAATAAAGAGGAGTCAGACTATAAAAAAAAAAAATTAGAAAAAAAACATGTCAATGGGTGACCCAGCTCAGTGTTGTCTGCATGCTTGTATTTAAATACAGTAATAACTCTTGAATTTAGATAGCCAAGCAGGTGCCAGACATGCTTTTCAATGTTATTTTTACTTTGTGTGGTAGAGAGACAGAAAAAAACTATGAGAACACAAATACTCTAAGGGCCAACATCTCATTTACTTCAGTGAGAGCAGAATTTGACTCAAACGGATATAGATTAACAATGATCCTAACTGGGATTCCCTTATGTCTGACATCGGGAGTTACTGATGCCTATTCCCACTGGAGAATTTTGCTTGTTAACAATTGGGACCAGGACTGGACTGCACATCATATTAAAGTTTTAATTTGTTCTGGTAGGAAACACTGAAACAGATGCTTGATTTTAAGGGCAACTGATTGACAGAGTAGAAAAAAAAATAACCAGACACACAGTGAGTTGCTGAATGCAGCTTTCCAAGTCCCAAAGCTCAGTTCATGTAGCTGTAATCAGGTTCTAATCTTTATACCCTAGCATTACTTAGTAGGCGTGATCATGGCTCCTAGTGGCTGGCCTCAGGGACTAATAGTCTGATGCTTAATCAGCAGATAACTACAGAAGTCCTCTCTAGCTCAAGGAGCAGAGGCCTGTGGCTTTGGTGTTAAGAACTCAGGTTCAATCCCCACCAATGACTGTGGTATCTGAATGTACGTAGCCTCAGTTTACTACACTTGAAACTCCTGCACCCCACTGCATTCATATCCCCCCTGAAAACAATTCTTCTGTGTGGTCTTTCAGTGATAATGAGAGCTTGTGGTTGCTGATAATGAGACCACTGCCCAATAGTGTGTCACTGTTTCCTTGCACTATTCTGGCTGCATCTGGCTTCTCTTGTCATATAGTTAGATGGTAAGCTCTTTGGGGCAGGGACTGACTCTTTGCTTGGTGATTGCACAACCTGTAACACATGGGTGTCCTGCAGTATTGTCATCAAAATCAGCATTTCCTTTGCCACAACAATGGCTTAAAGCCACTTTATAGTAGTCCCGAACCCCTATCCTGACAAGCAGGGTTCATCTCTGCAGCTGCTGTGTAGGGCGACAGGCAGGAGAGAGAGGCTGCTATCCCTTCTCCAATGCTGCTTTCCTATTTCTGAGCCTGATTCTGCACCATGGAAGTCAACGGGATTTTTGCCAGGGACTTCAATGTGAAGAGGATCAAACCCCCTCTCTCAGCAAAGGCAGTAGGAACTGCAGTGGGTCTCAACCCAGCTGTCTGAGCTCTGCTACCCTCCAAACCCAAAGAAATCACAGAATTTGATTCCCCACCCCTGGGACCACAGGAGAAACCAGTAGCCCTAATTCTGAGCATTCCTGACGCATCTCAGTCTCCCACACAGCTCAGATTTTATACAGGCAGCTCTCAAGTTTCTCAGGGAAATTGGTTCAAGTTGTCGTCAACTGTCACAGCACCTGCAAAACTCCCATTGTCTCAGCATCATGGATATTCTAGGAAAATCACAGAATCTATGACAAATGCAGTATTAATAATAACCCACCTCCATGTACCGAGTGTATTTAAAGGAAATATGCAGCAGCAACAGAAAGGTAGACATGTGAACCTGTGTATCATATATGTATAATAATGTTTAGCCAGTACTCTGCATCTATATAGACTGGTGTCCTTTGGAGCAAGGACTTCTGTACTTTGAATAAACACACTCGCTGTGCTCACACAATTAAAGGGCAACCTAGTGAAATACTTCTAGTGGCCTTGTTCCATAAGACAGCTCTTTTAGCTTGAAGAATGGCCTGTAGCAACTCATCCTTAGGTATGCAGGACAGAACAGCAGTAAGCGTGAGCCCCTGGTCTTTGGGAGTTGAGCAGAGGCCTTCAAGAAGCAGAGCAAGGTTAATATGAAAACTGTGTGGGAGAAAACAGAATTCTAAGTAAATACAGCAGGATCTTGGGCTACAGCTGCAATGTTAAAAATGTCACTCCTACTCATGAGACCAAATTAATACCTGGTGTAATGCCAGTGACTGAACAGAATATATCCCTGGTGTAACCCCCACTGATCCAAGGAGCTGGCCCAAGGCATGTCAGAGAGGGCATAGAGATATACTTCTCAGCTTATAGAGCAGCACAGATAACATGACAGGAGGTCACACATCCTGCCATCTCAGGTAGGATCAGCATTGTGATGGGTACAATAAGCAGGAGATCCCAACAAACAAGAATCACAAAAACCTCTGAAGTATGTGTTCTAAAGACACTCTGTTACTCCCCACTTCTCATCAGATCCTGAATCAGACTTGGTTTGGTTCCATTACTTAGGCCAGTTTCAGGTAAGAGACAGTCTAGAGTCTTAAAGAAAGCATTACTGAGTCAAGTTAACTCTTCTGCCTAGAGATATGGCCTATGGGCCAAATCCTGGAATGTGCAGAGCAACCTCAGCTCAGTCTAGTAAGGCAATGGGAGTTGAGGGCTGCCCTGTGGATCAGAGCCTACAATCGCCAGGGAGGAGATGAGATTTTGCATCTGCTTATCCTGTAACCTGTCCTACCCCATATTTGGATCTTTAGTCTGACTTCAAGTGTCATATTGTAACATCAGACAACTCCTTCTTGGAGACTGTAGCCTGCACTTGCATGGAGACATCCTCAACGATCTCATAAGCCTTGTCCCACATCTTTAATTTCCATGATCCTTAATCCCTTTGATGAAAACTCAGGCAGGGCCTGAACCTGCTCCCAAGGAAGTAAGTAGAATCAAGCCCTTAAGACTTCATAATTTTCCTGACAGGGGATAAGTCAAGAACCCTTAACCATGATCTAGACAGTTCCTATTAAAATCCTCTTGCAAATGTAGGGGCAAGCATTATACTTAAATTAAAGTATTTATATTGTGGGCCCTGTGCCCTGCTCTACAAATACATCAGAGTCCCTGACCATAAACAGTCAAGATTTTTTTTAAACTGCTTGCTTTCTTACCATCCCATGGAACAATGCATTGACCACGCCAATCCAGAGGAAATTGCTGATGGGATGTGCTTAGGGAAACCAGCCGGGTGTGCCATTTTAAGATCTTGCAGATACACAACTTTGAATCATTTAGGATTAATTATTTCACACTTAAACATGCAATGCATGGTTAAGAAAATGTAGAGGAGCAAAATGATTGGGGAACAAAAACATCCCCACCCACCCTTGTCCCGGAAAAAAGCCCAGTGATCTGTTTATACATTTGAAATCTTCAATATTCACCAAGAGTTAAAGAGGAAAACAAGAGAGGAGGGGGGAAAGAGTTAACTGAAAATTAGAATGAGACTTTACTCCTTAAATAGCACCTGCTAGCTATGAATCTCAAACACTTTCCTCATGAGTAAGGTATGGGAGAAACTTGCTAATCCGCATACTTTTTAGAACATGCTAGTCCTTCTGTACTTTGAAGGAAAGTTTTTTAAAGGCAGGTGTTTTAGGCCCTGATCTTGCAACTGGCTCCGCATGGGTGGGTCCCAGTGCCCACACAGAGCCAAACTGATATTTGCTAGCAGACAATAAAGCATTATCCATAAAAATGGAACTACTGTTGACAAGATACCTGTGTAAAGGCACACAGTGCTCAGCTATGCTGGCTTGTTCATGTACTCATTTGTAATGGGACTCTCGCTCCTTTGTAAGAGTTAGCAGGGGTCCATTGTATTACCATTCCTGTTTTACAAATCGGGAAACAGAAACACAAAGGTGCAGTAACTTGCCCAAGATCGTACAGTGAGTCAGCAGCAGCACTGGGAATAGGATCACAAAGTCCTAGCTTCCCAGGTGTGTGCTTCAACAGGAGAGTGCAGACACAGTGAAAAGGAAACCAGTTTGTAGTCCAGGAGCCCATTTCTCTTCCCCACAGGAGACCAGTAACACCCACTGAAGTGAATGAGAATCATGGGTCTCTTGCAAAGCAGTAGAGACTGGAGAGAGAGAGAGAGAGAGAGAGAGAAAATCAGGCCCCAGAAGTAGGGCTGGCAGGTTTAAGCAGTTTGCTGAGAAATAAAAGAAAATAAATATAAGACAAATAAGCTCACCAGGAACATCTGAGTCACTCCAGAGGCTTCATAGATTTTGACAGTAACACCCCCCCCAAAACAACAGCTTTTCCTGTATACCACTCCTCCCTCCAACACCCTGGTAGAGGTTCCCTTTCTTCTGCTTTTGCATAGCTCAGGTAGCTCCCTGACTTCCTTTGCAGTAGCAGATGGGAATTACTACTCTCCCCCTCTGCAGTCATGTGCTTTTGCAACTCATAAGGAACCTGCACCTGTTCCAAATTGCAAGCTGTAGAAAAACTGGCAGTCAAAGGCAGGCTCCCTGTAGGGGCGTGGAATTATTCACTCTCTCCCACCTATTTGTCTTGCTTGCTCTTCATGCACTGTTAACATCAGTGCTCTTGAGGGCAGGACTCTTAAAAGGGTTCTACTCTGACTTGGGGTGAGGGAGTTTTTATCACCTGGGATTGGGGTCTATCCACACCCCAAGTGACAAAAGAAAAACAGTAAGGAATGAGTCAGCTCACAATACAGAGCAAAGAACAGACACTGCAAATCCAAGGTGGGTAAATCTGCTTATACAGCACATTGCAGCTGAGAATTGCCAAAGTGTGTTTAAAAAGGGCTTTGAATTTGGCCTCATAATTACCCCATTGTGGTAAGTAAATTATTATTATCTCTAGTTAATAGAGGGGAAGGTTAAGGAACAGAGAGGTTAAGTGCCTTGCTTAAGGTCACACAGCCAGTCAGTGGCAGGACTAGGCAAAGAACCCTGGATTCTGAATCCCAGATTCTTGCTTTAACCACTAAATTGCACTTTGGCCAGGGCATCTCTAGTGGCCTTGTTGATAGCCCATTAGCTCCAGGCCACCCTTTCACTGGCACAGAATTATGTATCTATATTAGATACAGTTAAGTTATCTTACTTGATCTGTTAAGAATATCAAACTATAGGTCTCTGTAGAATGATTATTAGCTGTGAAGCAATTGCAATGAATTTATAATCTCCCTATTTTAAACACTTGGTTACATTAGCAGGACAGTATGGTATTGTTCTTTGTTGCTATACTGCCCACAACTGCAGTTCTTAGGTGCTCGATCTTCCCTCCATACTGGTTGTTAATGGGGGAGAGTTTCCAGTTTTGTGATTTTGATATTATCCTAATGAATTGTTGGTCAAACTACAGGTTAATTTAATCCCTTGTTAATCTTTTAAACAGTATTGATGGAAAGATTTTTGACAACACTTCAAACAGGCTTTACAAGGAAATTCTATCATCCCCCCCCCCCCTGTAAAGTGTAATTATTTTAAATCTGAATCACTACAATGAGAGAGAGGAAGTTAGAATGGAAAAAAAACATATATGGAATGATCCTAACTCGGATTAAACGCCTGTTAAATTTGCTCTGACTTTGGACTGCAGGATCTAAGAAACTAGAAATGGAGATGCAGAATGTTAGTTCAGGCCCCAGTATAGTGACATGTGTATAAAATCAGACTAGATCTTGCCAATGCAAAATACCATCTCCCACTCCAGAGAGAGAACCTTTTCCTTCATTAAATAGAAAACTTTGTAGGGAGTGCTAATTAGATTACACATCATTCATCCATTGGACCAGTACATAAATATCACCATTGGATATGTCCTATAGAAGCACAGTAATGGTATTACATACATTTGTTTATAAATATATCAGAAGCATATTCATCACTTTTCAGTGTTGTGCTACACCCTGTAAACTGCATAGCCTGTTTTCCCATCATCTGTGAATCCAGTGTGTTGGCTAAATAACCGTTCTTTCTTTATCCAAGGTATTTAACCAACAACCTCTCCTCCTTTGTTGGCTGAATCAGACTATGTCCAGTGTCTTTCCCAAATGTCATGATCATTCTCAGTTTATTTTCTTTGTGTTGTTTTCTTTAAACCAGGAATGTCCGAGAGGGAGAGGCAAGTGATGAAGAAGCTGAAGGAAGTGGTAGATAAACAAAGAGATGAGATCAGAGCCAAGGACCGGGAACTGGGACTTAAAAATGAGGATGTGGAGGCAGTAAGTGTTCCTTGCCCTTTTCCCCCCCTTGAAGGAACCACACAGATGTTTATGACAAGTTTTAAATTAATTTAGTGCTTGTGAAGGCCAGATTATTATCCCTGAAGAGTCAAGTCGTCTGTGTATCTGTAGAAGAGATTGTGAGCTCTTCAGGGCAGGCACCAAACCCTCTTCTGTGTCTGGAAAGAACCTCGCACATTGCGGGCATGACTAGAAACCAAGAATGATAAGGGAGCAGATTTTTCACAGGCCCAAAGGGGAATTGGGTGCCGAACTCCTATTGACTTTCAGTGTGAACGGGGCACCTAACTCCCCTAAAGGCTTTAGAAAATCTCCACTTAGGCAATGCAAACTTTTCCACACGGCTCACATGGCCCAGCTTCGCCCTTGGAGGCATCAGCTCTAGACAGGAGATGGCTGCATGGCCCATTAAGCTTTACTTTTCTCTGCTGAGCCTGTCCACAAGGAAGCCCCACTGGGGTGCTATTTGTGATGCAGACACCTGCTCCCTAGAAACAGGGAGTGAAACCACTATGTCATTTCACATACACCATCATCAAGGAGAGGATGGATGGGCTTGTGACTCAGACTCTGGACAGGACTCGGGAGACCTGCATTCAGTTCCTGACTCTGCCACAAACGGTGTCCTTGAGTAAGTCACGTAATGTCTCCTTTACCGCAGTTCCCCATCCCATCTTATAGCTGTCCCATCTATTGAGATGGTAAGCGCTGTAGGGCAGGGACTACATGTATGTACAGCGTCTGGCACAATGTGGCTCTGATGTTGGTTGGGGTCCTCCAAACACTACCGTCATACAAGTAACTAGGTGAAAGCTTGTGCTGTCATGCAGGTCTAATTCATAAAGTGTAAAAAGGCCAACAATGGCTCTGAACTTAAAAACTGGACAGTGAGAGACTGCAAAACCCAGTGATGACTGAAACTGGTGATATTCTAAACAAAACAAGCTCTCCTGCTAACACCACGCTTGTAGCTGTTTCCATCACGTCACACTGACTCAACAGAAATGTTAGGCTTCAGAGTGACAATCCTGGCATCTTCTTACGTAGATTGATGATTATCAGACAGTAATAACCTTGATCACTTCCAGTCTAGGTCAAAGCTTGATCCAGTATCCCATGAGCCATCCAGTCCCTGAACCTTGCTTTGCTGAAATAGATTCCAAAGAGAAATGTCGCATTTGAAAAGCTGGATATGTCTGGAGGATAATGTTCTGTGCTGCGGGGGGGAGGAACAAACTCCATTTACCCTGAAAGCCAACTGTAGCAGATTAATTGATTAAAAATGAATGGGGAAATAAAGGAGATCTTTCAAGATAAATACAACAGGAACATATTGCTAGTTCTTTAATTTAATACTTGTGATTTAATTTACCCTGGTTTAATGGAGGCATACTTATTGTGTCACTTTATGGCAGCTGCAACAGCAACAGAACAGGCTAATGAAAATTAATCATGACCTTCGGCACAGAATCACAGTAGTTGAGGCTCAAGGGAAAGCGCTGATTGAGCAGAAGGTGGAACTGGAAGCCTATCTGCAAACCAAGGAACAGGAGATGGGCACTTTGAGGGCAGAGCTTGGGAAGCTGAGAGAGAAGCAACCAGGGGAGCACAGCCAAAATGGAGAAGAAATAAAGGTAAGAGGCACTTGATTCTCCCTGGGCAAGTGACTCCCATCATCCTGTGGGACAACTGCATATCCAGGGGTATATTGTGCCATCGGATTTGGAGTGTAGATCCCCTCTGATTTCAATGGGAATTCTGATCAGATGGCCTGATACAGCTGTGAGACTGGACCCTGGGAAAAGTAGCAATTTGGATTAAAGATCTGTTGCTTAGTGACCAAAACATTCTCTGGAATTTATGGGCATCAGTTTGAACAGCAGTGCAGAAACTCTCAAAATTAGTACTGCCCTCCAAATGTGGTGAACCTCCAACTATTCACGTCCCTCCCAAAACACCCGGCTGCAAGCTTCAGCAGAGTCACATTAAGAAAGGTGGACATTCAGCTAGAAAGAATCAAAGGTCCACCCATCCGTTCCCATAGATAATTACAAAGTGATGATGTAATGCTGTTGTAAGCTATAGTATCTTTGGACTGTTAGTGTAGTGAGAGGCAGTGTGGTCTAGTGGATAGAGCATGGGGTGGGAGCCAGGAATTCCTCAATTCTAATGGCATAGAGAGCTGCATAGTTTTGATAAAGTAACTTTTTTGCTACATCTACACTGCAGGTGAAAGTGTGACTGTAGTGGGGGTAGGCACACCTGAGCTAGCTTTAATCTAGTTGGCACAGGTAATAGTAGTGAAGATGGGTGGCATGGGCTGGCAACCTGAATGTGTCCAAGTTCCGTGGTGGCTTGTACTAAGGTGGCTAGCCCATGCTTCCACATCTATAATACTATCTGTACTAGCTAGATTAAAGCTGGCACCCTTAACTCTTGGCCTCTGTCTTGCTATATATAAAGTGGGGGATGATAATACTTACCCAGCTTTAGTAAGGCACTTGAAGAACTGGGGAGGCCCTATAAAGTTTTATTCATTCTTTGCAGTGTAAACGCTTGATGTGCATTTGAGGCATCCAGGCCATGGCAGGGCCTGTGTTAGGATGTCTTATTTCCAGTTAACACAATAAGTAGTAATACCATGTGTTTATAACTTCATAGGGTAGCCAGCCGGGAATAACTGCAGCCCGGAGGTAGCCAGTCCTATTGTCCTATAGATGTGGCAGCTGTTCATTCAAATACTGTGTTGATGGCACTCTTCAGTGATGGAATAGTTCTATATTGAATAAGAAAATCTCATCTATGCATTTAGCAACCTGTCGAGCTGCTGTCATATGCATCACAGGAAGTGTGACTTTCTGATTGCATGACAGATCACAGAATTCTCCAGATACAGTGACAAATAGTTGATTTGGGAGAGCAGTATTAAATGTGCCTCGGGCAAGCCAAAATATCTCTAGTGTCAGCTGTTGGCTTATATTCAAGGCGGCCGGTATTTTGTTGTTCTTGGTTTTTGTTCTCCTCCCCCCCCCCCCCTTAAAATATTTAGTGTTCCAAAATGCAGCAGCTGAGCGGTTTTAATCTTCGCCCTGTCTATACAGCTGTAAATTCTAATGGGTCCCCCAGGCGATACTGTTATTGGTCATTAAAAAGTTTATGGTATTGGAGCAGTAGCAGTCCCCATGTTCTGCAGTAGGCGAGGTCTCTCTTCATTTTACAGACACATCACTGTTCAGTGGAATTCAGCCTGCTGGAACATTAAATCTCCTCTTTTCCCTCCCGCCCCCCTGCAGGACAGGTGGAAATTTTAGGCTCCCAGGACTTGTACGTGGGCCTACAAGTAGAAGTAGGAGAAGCTGGCTACTGACATCGAGGCTTGAAACCTATGCCTAGTCTCACTGAAGTGAAATGGGAATTTCTGCTGGCCTCATTAGGAAGAGGATGCCTAAGACATAGGGTTTATCCTGGTGTCCTTGGCTTAGAATTTCTTTTCCCCATCCACTCCACTTGTGTGCAGTGTGTCAGAAGGCATCTTCCCTCCACCCCACATCAAAGGTGCTGTGTGACTGTCATGCACATTGGAGTGGAAAGGTGCTATGGAGATGTAAATGATGGTCTGACTTTCTTTTCTGGTCCCTGGCTTTCACTTTGTTTTACTGAGGGTTAGAGACTTCTATTTCTTTACGGCTCAGGGTTTTCTCTAATAGTTCTGTGGCTCTGAATCCTCCCAAATTTTGTGGGAGGTGTTATGATTTGGGTTTTCCCCATATCTAGTTCCTACAGATGACCGCTCTGTATAAAGCAGCATCAATGATCACTGCCCAGGCTTCCCCAATCCACCTTCATAGGCCTGCAAGTTATTGTACTGAAAATCTGCAGTAAAATCTGAGTGAGTTAAAAATCTCCTGTGTGTTACAGCGTTTGTGGCGAGGAAGCAGAAGTGTTTATATATAGTTATGGTTGAGTTCCAGTTTCCATTCTAAAGCTCTCCCCCCTCTCCCCCCCCCCATGTTTTTAAAACAATTCCTCTTTTTGGGAAGAAACTTCCCATTGGTCTGCCTTTTTCTGAGTGTGTGTATGGGGGAGGGTGGAAGGAATGTACTGTACTTAGAGCCTAACTTTCCTTTCACTACTTCTACTGGTATAAACCATGAATAACCCCACTGAAGGGGAGAGGGATAACTCAGTGGTTTGAGCATTGGCCTGCTAAACCCAGGGTTGTGAGTTCAGTCCTTGAGGGGGGCCATTTAGGGATCTGGGGCAAACATTGGGGATTGGTCCTGCTTTGAGTAGGAGGTTGGACTAGATGACCTCCTGAGGTCCCTTCCAACCCTGATATTCTAGGATTGTAAGTCAGTGGAGTTACCAGTCTAAAACTGGTGTAAGGAAGCGGAGAATTGGGCCCTGTATCTTTTGCACTTACATAACTTAAACAGTTGACTGTCTAGAAACTCCAAACTTGGCTCATTTCACAGCCTTCACAGGAAGGAAAAAGAATCTGTGTGTCTGAAGAACATCAGTTTATTGGCTTTAAAGGGAGATGAAGCTGTTACTAAAATGTAGGATTGGGAGTAAGATGACTTGGATTCTATTTCATTTTCTACTACAGACTTCTTGGTGACCTTGGGCAAATCACTTAACCTGTCTACAGCTCAGTTATGGGGGAGAGAGGCAGGGATGGAGGACCTGGTTTACATAAGTAATGTAGATGACCATGTTTGTCACAGATTAGAAGCACATTGTAAATCAGCCCCTTGACTTGGCTGTAGCTTGATTGTAGATGGGCCCTCTGAATACCCTGCATGGATGCTTCAAGTCGTTCTTTGTTGGCTTGACTGTAATGTATTGCTTCAATTTTCAGTATCCAATTATTGCAGGCAGATGAATCTTGCAGTCCTAATAATGACCATTATGGGGCCTGTTACCCTACAGAGGGGCAGTGTAGTTATTAGTCACCACTACTGAAGTTGAGCATAGAATATTTACCTCTCTATCTATATTAGAATAGAAACCCCAACAGAACAGTTGACTGAGGAGAAATAAACATTTTTGTCCTTTTAAAAAAAACAAACAAAAAAAACCTGAATAATATAAAACCACTTCAAACATACCTCCTGGATTTACAGTGCACATGGCCTGTTAGTCCTTGTTAACACATACCTTTAAAACTTAATTGTGTCATCTTGCTACAGATTTGAGGGGGAGGGGTTTCTCACAGTAAATCTAACTATTTGTAAATTGTCTCTATACAGCACCTAGCAGAGTAGGGTCCCGGTCTCAGTTGTGGGCTCTGTGCTGCTGTTATCTAACAAGTACAGCACTTTCCAGTAAACCATGTAAATTATTGGCATAGAGATCTCTCCAAACTGCAAATCTGTGAGAGATCCCTGAAATGTACTGCCTGCCTGCATTCTCTATACCGGATACCTTAACGTTTCTGTTTGGGTCTGTTGTTCCCTGGGTAACTTCTTGCTCACACTACTGTGTGGTGTTTGGCAACATCTCAGCAGATAACTGGCACATGCCCTCTGAAATGGAGTAGCACACAGCTTTCCAGGTACAAAGCTGGAGAGATAGGCTGCCCTGCAGCAAAATGTTTATAAACCTATCCAAGCACTTGATGTACTTGACCCTTTTTGCTCTTGGAGAGGTTACAAGCTTTGGGGAAACTCACCTGCCACTTGTGTTTACATCTATGACTGAAAGTAGGGGCTGAACCATGTATCTTGAACAAATAGGAATGGTCACTTCTGACGGACACACAAGTTAACCCCTGGGAGACCACAAATATAAAATAAAGGAGTGTGTGTGTGTGTGTGTGTTGTGCACATGCACACACTATAGGGATATATTTATCCCATGGAGATCATATCATGCATCTTTGACTGCCTCATGTGCACTCTGTCCCCTAATCCAGCCCTCCGGGGAATATTTCCTACATAGAATCATAGAATATCAGGGTTGGAAGGGACCCCAGAGGGTCATCTAGTCCAACCCCCTGCTCGAAGCAGGACCAATTCCCAGTTAAATCATCCCAGCCAGGGCTTTGTCAAGCCTGACCTTAAAAACCTCTAAGGAAGGAGATTCTACCACCTCCCTAGGTAACGCATTCCAGTGTTTCACCACCCTCCTAGTGAAAAAGTTTTTCCTAATATCCAATCTAAACCTCCCCCACTGCAACTTGAGACCATTACTCCTCGTTCTGTCATCTGCTACCATTGAGAACAGTCTAGAGCCATCCTCTTTGGAACCCCCTTTCAGGTAGTTGAAAGCAGCTATCAAATCCCCCCTCATTCTTCTCTTCTGCAGGCTAAACAATCCCAGTTCCCTCAGCCTCTCTTCATAAGTCATGTGTTCTAGACCCCTAATCATTTTTGTTGCCCTTCGCTGGACTCTCTCCAATTTATCCACATCCTTCTTGTAGTGTGGGGCCCAAAACTGGACACAGTACTCCAGATGAGGCCTCACCAATGTCGAATAGAGGGGAACGATCACGTCCCTCGATCTGCTCGCTATGCCCCTACTTATACGTCCCAAAATGCCATTGGCCTTCTTGGCAACAAGGGCACACTGCTGACTCCTATCCAGCTTCTCATCCACTGTCACCCCTAGGTCCTTTTCCGCAGAACTGTCTAAACCTCTAAGCAGCTTGCGTCAGCTGCCATTTATAAATAACAGCTTGTCAAGACAATTGTTTCCACCATGATTTTACTGCACCAAATTGAACTCCTTTTAAATGTTTCCCCTGTCAGAGACTCAGGCCAGTCCTGTGCTGAGCATAATACCACTGGCAAGGGAGACGCCCCTATTTACAACGCTTCTAGCTCTGGTAGGACCTGAGATACTGACTTGAAATTGTCACATTATTCTGCACAGAATTGTTTTTGTGGGTCACTCTTAAGAGTTGTTATAGTTTAATCTGAACCCTGTACAGTGGGACTCCAGGTCACAAAGCACCTGGTCTTACAGGCGGAGGAATACAAAATACAGTCCCAAGTAAAAAAACAATTGCGAAGCTCACTATCCCATTCCTAAAAGCTGTATTTTTGTAATGTACATGGCATATAGAAAATAAAGAGGGATGAAATGGGGAGGTATACGTTTTAGCAGTACTCATTTGGGATGACCTGAATAACAACATAGTGATTTTTGCCACTGGTTAATGGTGTCCTCATCCCAAATTCATGCTGTTAAAATCTTTGTACTAGACAGGCATGCACAAGATAGTGCTGTTCAATTAGCAATTTACTATCTCTTGGGCAAAATCTTTTTCCTGACACCCAACGGGTGACTATCTTGTACCATGAAGCATAATGATCATAACTCATTATATTATATAAAAAGTCCAGATTGATCATGACATAACTGAGACACTCACTATGACTTTTAAAAGATTACCTATATCTAATAATCATTTTATTCCAGTGAATGTCCCATTCATTTCACTGACCATTTGGAAGATGCCAGCATTCTAGGGATTAATGAGATTTTTCTGGGCTTTTTGTTGGTACATCATTGCTCTAACAACTGGCCATCTTCCCATTCACTAAACTAATTGTGAATGTTCAGAATTAAAGCATGAATGAACAATGCTCAGGGTTGATTACAAACGCATAAAATTGGGGAGAGGCTGTGAACCTGCACCATTGATGCTAATGGGAGCAAGACTGAGTCCTTAAAGTGGCTATGGTATTGGTCAACTGACCTGTCAAGACCACACCAGGGATAATGCTGCTAAACAAATCTGCAAATATTTGTAGGCATGTTTTAAATTAATTTGCATTGGCCCTATTCATGCGTTAGCTTCCTGTTAACATTTGTGCAATGGAGTGTTACTTGCACAGACGCTCATGGAAAGTAAATTTGAGCTTATGTGACCAGATATTTGCAGAAACGTGCAAAGCACCAAACTATAAAGTGACCTGGTGAGATTAGAGCAATGGGGGATGCAGACAATGAGAGGAGAGTAATTCTGACTCAAGGTGAAGTCCTACATAGTGGCACAGAGGAAATAAACAACAAAGACGTGCAGTGGGGATGAAGGATCAAGCGGCAACATCCATCCCATTAGAGGAAATATACTTTCATCTTGTCTCCTTACTGGTGTCCTGATGGAACTTTACCATATAACTAAGTTCTCCATTTGCTGTAGGGCAGAGCTGGGCCTGGGTGGGGAGGTGTACGCAGGAGCAGTTTGTTTGTTTTAAGTAATCCATGGTCTGAAGCAATTTGAGAATCAATGTTCTAAAGAATTTTCCTATTGAGTATTGAGCCCGCTAAAATATTGGCTTCTCCTCTAAGGTGGCGCAAACATGTCAGGTCACGAGCATGGTATAACTGCCTTTGCAGAAGACTGCAGCCAGAGGGGGGGGGAACTGAAAGCAGCGGAGAAGTAAGTAGGAAAATAAGTGAGAAAACAGAGGTGAACAGGGGCATGTGAGGATGCTTGGGGTGTCCTGGCTCTCCTCCTCCCCCCCCCCCCCCGAAAAGTGACAGTGACTGTCAGTGTTTTACTAATGAATTGAATGAGCTTGGTGCTAATAGTTTAAGGGATGACTTCATTGTTAATTCAGCTGGGAGACCCAGATTTGTAAACAGGCCTAGGCCCTGAGCCAGCAAGCGTGAAAGTGTCTACAGTCTCTGGAGAGAAAAGATGCTTTCTTCTCATTGCTGTAACTCATCAGTTTCATGGCAGTGGCATCTCTTCTAATTACAGCCGTTCCCCATTCTTTCTGCCAGGGTGAAGGTTAAGCAGTAATTGCAGTGGCAAGCAGAACGCTGGAATAACTGCCTGCTCTGGAACTAGCATCGGTTGTTGGCTTGGGCTGAGTAAACTTAGCTGCATTGGCTATGTGTGTGTGTCAGTCTCTGCTGACTTAGATGAGATCTGGGGAAGGGGATGGGAAGGAAACAGAACTAAAATGGGCTCTGAAATTATGCATGTGACCAAGATGGGTGTAATTGTAGGGAAAAGCACTTAATTATGATTTCCTCTGAACGTTTTGTGTTCCATAGTATCCATCTTATGACATTAGGTTGCAATAAGAAAAAAACCTAACTGAATAGTAAGATTCTGACAAACCGAGACCAGCCATCATTCAAGCTGCTATTCCATCCTTGCAGGACATTGGATAGAATACTCTGCTGCAATAGTTTGCACTTCTACAAACATCCATTAACTAACCCTCCCAACAGCCCTGGGAGGAGGGTGAAGGTTATTTTGCTAATGGGTGAGCAGAGGGATGGAGACAGTCAGGCCCATACTTTCAAAAGTGGCTTGTTTGGATGCCCCAGTACTTGGGTCCCCAGATTTAGCTTCTTAAGGCCTTTCCCTGTGAAGTGCTGAGCACCCACCATTCCAAAGTGAAGCTTATGAGACCTCTGGACCTGTGAAGAATCAGGCCCTTGGTGTCTAAAATCAGGTACCCCAAACTGGAGGCCACTACTGGAAAAGTCACCTTGTGTGTCTTACACAGTCACACAGTGAGTTAGAGCAAGAGGTGGGAATGGAGTCCTGACTTCCCTTTCTCTGCTCCAACCACTAGACCCCTTCCCTCCCAATGGAGAGAATGTTATTTCCATCGATATAACAATGACCATGGGGAGACTTTGACCCTGATCCTGCAAACAGGTACACACGTGTTGAACTTTAAATACGTGAGAAATCCCATTGAACTCTCTAGCACTACGCAGATGCTTAAAGTTAAGTGTTTACAGGATTGGATATTGCCATTTGCCTAAGTTGCATATTGCCATTTTCTAGCACTCCAGGGATTCTCAGTAATAGGAGCATGTAGATCATGCTCCTAACACGTAGGCTATCTGCTTTCAGCGGTGTATATACCTGCTGTTGTCATCTCCCTCATTCTAATCAATCTCACTCTATAGTGTTTTTCAGAGGAAAAATTGCTACTACCTTGTTTTTAAATGTGCTATAAATAGATAGGTTTTCATAACTAGAGGGCAAGCTCTAGAAGCCAGTAGTTTTTCTGAATTGTTATATAAATGGCCTTTCCCCTTTTTAATCAAATAAGTTTAATGCCAATTAAAACCACAGGTAGTTTCCTGGGAACTAGAGCTGGTTGGAAAAGTTTAATATATAAAACTTTCTGCAAAAATAGTTTAGATTTAATTTTCCAGCTAGCTCTACTAGAGACTCTACTTTCTATTACTATGGATCACCTGTAGGACTGACATGGACAAGCAGTGCAATTCAGTGGATAGAGTATCAGACTGGAGCCAGCAATTCCTGAGTTCTAATCCTGACTCTCTACATGGACTCACTCTGTGAACAAGTCACTGCCTCTTCTTGTACCAAAGGTCTACGTTGCACTTTCGCTGGTAAAACTTTTTTCAGTCAGGGGCATGAAACAACACACCATAGCCAACAAAAGTTTTACCGACAAAGTGCCAGAGTGGACAGTGCTTTATCAACAGGAGATGCTCTCTCGCCAACAAAGCTACCACCCCTCGTTGGGGGTGGTTTTATTTTGTCAGCAGGAGAAGTCTCTCCTGCCGACAAAAAGCAGGTACACTGCGTACCTTACAGTGGTACTTCGTAGCCGCACAGCTGTGCGGCTGTAAGGTGCACAGTGTAGACATACCCTTAGTTTTCCTGTCTGTGAAATGGAGGTGGTAATACTGACCTACCCTGTAGCGCCTTTGGGATCAATTCAATGTCAGATCTGTAGTGCCATACTTTAGAATAGAAGTGCTCAATATTTATTTTTATTATACTGGCCCTAAATGAGGGTGCATCTTACTTAGACGCTTTCTTTGGGAAATGAGATCTCAATCTACCTTTTTCTGTTTGGAGTGTTGAAAGGAACATATCTATTTAGGTGGCTATACTATGAATATAAAATACCTAGTTAAGAGCCTCTATGCCACTGGAACACCAACAGACTCCTGACTTCAGTGACACAGCCAGGAAACTCTTGGACTCTCTTGGTACCTCTTTAAAATCCAGTTTTGGAGGTGGGCAGCTTGCTTTCTTCCCTGCTTATCTTCATCATGCACAAATATGTAAATCATCTGTCTCTCTCAGCTCATTCAGTGATACTGCTTCCATGAGCTGGCACCCCATCAGCACTTGCAACAAGTATTGAGTTTCAAATGTACTTTGCTGCACGCACGGTTCCAACATTTATTTTACAGCTGGAAGTGTCCCAGATCTCGTAGCGTTCTCAGTTGTGTTGCAGAACATCCTGATTCCAAGCACACGCTTCCAACAGACTTGTATTTTCTCCGTATTGCTTACTCTGCTTTATATGGCCACCCGATGTCACTGACTACAGCAGCAGTATCGTGTATGGTGACATTTTTCTCCTTCTCTGCAGTCCCTTGGGCCACATCCCTGCAAACAGAGCCATGCAGGATCTCATGGACTTTGGTAGGGCTCCACACAGGTGTGAGAAACCATCTGTGTAGATAAGGGTCCAAGTTCTGCAGAAATTAGGATGCAAGAGACAGAACATCTGCAGGCTCCAGGACCAAAACTGGAGAAATCTCCTAACTTTGAGTGAATCTTACATAGAATTACTATATAGAAGGATGGGAGTAACTGGTCTATTTAAAAAAAAAAAAAAAAAAAAAAAAAGCCAACCCTATTGTTACTCACAGGGAATATGGGGTGCTCTGCACACATCTGTAGATCTCCTCTTTGCAGCTGTTCAGGTTCACTGATGTTGACATCAAAGAGGTGTTAATTAAGCAAGGGCATTAATGTAGTAGGTTATTATATATTCAGGGAAACTTGCAACATCTTCTAAAGAAGCATATCTTTATGACTGAAAATACACTAAACAAGCCACACAGCAAGGGTCATTTATTTTAAAAGGTTTGATTAACTATCTTTAAGAAACTGTGGAAAGTAGGGCCCTGTCAAAACACAGGCCCTACGTTTTCAAAAATGACTAGTTTGTTTTGGGGAGGCTGATTGGTTGAACACCTGGACCCTCAAAATCAGGCCCCTTTAAGGTATCTCAGGTTGGCACTCCAAATCACTAGTCACTTCTGAAAATACAGGCCGCTGGGTGGATAAAGTAGAAAACAAAGTTCTCCTGGGCAGGGGCACTAACTGCCAGCCCCTTGATTTAGGGCCTCCTTGCTGTTGGCACCCACTCCTGACTCCCCCCATCTGTGGGGTAAGCCTTTATCTCACCTTCTATCTTTGAGGCCTAAAAAACCCAAATCAACCCCTGCGTTGTTAGCCTCCAGCAGTTTCCAGCACAGTGAGGAACGCTGCGATCTCCTACCATTGAATTATTCTTGCTGGGGAATCTTATTAAACCTGAGCAATGAAGCAAAGGTAGTTGGTTTTCCATAGCACTCCCCTAACGTTGTTGATGGCTCTTATAATATTAAGAATAGAGATGGATGATTTGATTGCATCTCTAAGGAAAAGTTAAGCCTTTATTGAGTGCACAATGAATTAATTAAAGCTTGTATTTCCTCCTCCAGACAGAACCTAACAATGATGACTATCTCTCTGAATCGGAGAAAATGGCTATGGATTTAAAAGATCCAAACCGTCCAAGATTTACTCTACAAGAGCTACGGGATGTCTTGCATGAGCGGAATGAACTGAAGTCTAGAGTGTTTTTGTTGCAGGAGGAGCTTTTATATTATAAGAGGTGTGTTGGATCCCACTGTTGGTATTGCTACCTCTGCCTTCTCCATTGTGCTACTCCTGGAGAGGCACAGAATAGAGAGAAAACAGAGGTTGGATCTCAAAACTGAGTGTCTGCTTAGTCTCTAAGAAATGGCAGCAGATTCTTGGCTTCCCTAAGACAAAGTAAAGATGGCTCCAAAATCTGGTTCATATTTGAATTCTCACCAAGTTTTGGGAGGAGTTTGGTTCAGGATCATCCCTAATTTTAATATTCCCCAAAACTTGTGACCTCTCAATAGTGAAAATTTCAAACAAATGCATACTTTTAAAAGGGAGAGAGATTGTTAGCGCCTGTTTAAAAATAAATAAATATTTTTTAAAAAAACAGAAAATGGCCTTTTGAGAGAGATGGAAATATTTGCAATTTTTTTTCTTCATTTTCTTTCCTCCCTTTCTTTTTTTAGTGGCAAAATGGAGGAAAAGAATCTGGGGAACGGAATTGAAAACTCCAACAACCAAAAATCTTAGTTTAATTTTTTTTTTTTTCAAATGAGCAACAAATCACTCCTTTCCATACCTGCAGAACAAGATCTGGCTTGAAATTACAACAAAAAACAACCACACACCCTAACTCTTTTGATCAGCTCTTTGTTTGTTTTTTTTGTGTTTTTGTTTGTGGGTTTTTTTGGTTTTTTTTTTAAACTTTCATGTAGGGACATATTATTTACTTACACTCATTTAACATTCTCAGCAAAGCTATATAGGGTCTATATGCCCCTGGGACAGGATGCAGAGCATTTCACTTCTAGTCACTAGCTAAAATCTACTCCTCAGCACGTGGCGACTGCCCAAAACGTATTGCCATCTGATGCCTGTTCTGTGGCCCAAGGGCAGCGAGGTGTTGGTCGCAGTTCAGCACCCAGTGGAGAAGTGCCAAAATCATAAAACTATCGTAACCATTGCCATTAGCATGCCAGTGATTCCAGTCTCCTCATAGAGGCCAAAGACTGAATGGGCCCTTAAGACAGAAGAGCTTAGCCTCCCCTTACAGGAGCTCTGCTGATACCATCATTTGAGTATATCAGTAGGGGGAAGACTGTCTTGCTGCTCCCTATGCTCCACCTGTTCTTTGACTAAACCAGGGACTCCTGAGCTGTCAAGCCAGCACTTATGCATCAACATTTAAAAAAAAAAAAAAAAAATCACATAGTCAGTCAGTTTTCCTCTCATAAACAGTGGGATCCATTAAACTCAGCCTGTCGCTCTCCAGGGATTGCTGTACACTGCACAGCAATATTCTGTCCTGTTCTGAGTTTAAAAAGCTACTGCAGGTACTTGGGTTACTTGAATGTTGAAGTTTTTTTTTTAATGCAGGCAATATTGTAGCCATGTCAATCCCAGGATATTAGAGAGACCAGGTGGGTGAGGTAATATCTTTTACTGTTCCCATTTCTGTTGATGAGTGAGACAGACTTACACAGAAGTCTGACACTTTTAATCACTGCATATAATTAACTCTACAAATCCTCCTCACGTGACCATTCTAGAACTCCTCTTTTAACATGGGTGACTTGAATTTGAAAGAGTATTGTAAATTAAAAGAAACTAAGGGCCTTATCCACTGCTGATGAAAAGATTGCCACTGACTTTAATGGGTTTGAATCGGCCCCTCCAGTTCCTTTTAGTTTACAAAGCTTGTTCAGATTCATGAAACTCGGGGTGTGATCCAAACCCACTAAAGTTAGAGGGATCTTTTCATCTGTCATGGATCAGGCCCTTGGTTTCTTTTAATTTACAAAACTCCCTCAAATTTTATTTTAAATTTCTTCAAAATAATGAAAGAACTAAAACTTAACCATATTTTTTTTCTCAAAGTGAGGAAACAGAAGAAGAAACTAGATCCCCTCAACCTACACCCATAATTAATTCAAAAACCTCAACTCAGCCAGAATCTGGAATCAAACGACTGTAAGTAGCATTCTCTTCCAAAGATCTTGAACTGGGCATGTTTCTTGGGGGAGGGGGTAATTGGGTTGGTTTTAGTTCTGGTTCCCCACCCCCATTAATCTTCATTTAGTGATATCACATGCACATGTGTTTGGAAATAATCCTATAAAAATCAGTATTATAAAAACACATTTTATAGGTTTTATTAAACAAAACAGAACATAGTGCTGATTTAATTCTCAGTGACTTCCTATCTCTGACAGGTTCCCTTCACACACTTAATAGAGAGAGGAATAAGTGTTCTGTGCACTTCTATTTATGGTACAGATAAACTGAGCTCCTATGGTTTGTGAAATTCTAATATTCCCTTCTTGAGTACTGTTCATAATACTCAGCTTGAGTAGAATAGCATATGTTGCTATGGATTGTAACAGCGTATGAGTTAACAAGCTGTCAGCCACAGAAATTCCTGCTCTTATTTGGAACCATCTTGTCAGCCTATTCAGGCTCTGAGGATGTTCATGTCTGCATATGAATGTGTACTGCTGGTCTCTCACCATGGGCTGTGGTCCTATTTCAAGCCTGATCCTGCATTCCTTGGGCACCCCAAATTGCATCTGAGCACAATGTAAGATCTGGGTGCGCTAGGAATGTAAAATTGGGCACTTTTCCACGTATATGCTTGCTTACATTTAGATAGTAAACTCCTTGGGGCAGAGACAGCAGACTCAGCAACAGGAACATGTCAGCAAGCTTCCTCCCCTAGGTCTTACACCTGAGAGCTGTAGAATGTGTTTGTTACAAAAGAAACAAAATCTCAAGCACTTAACAGCTGGGTCTGGAGTTCAGTCTCCTTCCCTTCCCACGGCTAAGTAGCTCTGTTTATAGATTCCTACATCCTGAGAATCTGAGCCTTCAGGCTCAAGCCTTGCCATTTCCCTGTATGCACCTACCTGTATACAGAACACTTGCATTAGGTCTAAGCATAGAGTTAACTCTTTGCTCCTCTGTACCCTGTATCTATTATTTTTCTGACCTGTAAAGCTCCATGCCCCCTATAGTGGGGTGTAAGTAATAATACTGTGCGGACAGGATTAGAAAACCAAATTATAGAATCACTTCATTTTTCAGTTTATCTATTGTCAGCTCACTCCCTCACCTTTTTATTCCAAATACTAGCTTTTGAACCCACTAAGAGGTTTTCATGTTTTGTGAATAGTGTAACTATTTTAACAATACATAAACTATTTGGATATGCCACTTTTGTATTTAATTGCAAAACTCTCCCATCCTGTCCCTATATGCCTATAACCTTCAGCTCCATATAAAAATGGTGCCTGCACTTACATAGTGCCCCCCACTGGATGATCTTGGGGGCTGATCCGAACTCCAGTAAAGGTACCTGGAGTGTTTCCATTGACTCCAGTAGGCTTTGGCTCATGCTATTTAGGGTATGTCTACACTACGAAATTAGGTCGAATTTATAGAAGTCGGTTTTTTAGAAATCCGGTTTTATATATTCGAGTGTGTGTGTCCCCACAGAAAATGCTCTAAGTGCATTAACTCGGCGGAGCGCTTCCACAGTACCGAGGCAAGCGTCGACTTCCGGAGCGTTGCACTGTGGGTAGCTATCCCACAGTTCCTGCAGTCTCCGCTGCCCATTGGAATTCTGGGTTGAGATCCCAATGCCTGATGGGGCTAAAACATTGTCGCGGGTGGTTCTGGGTACATATCGTCAGGCCCCCGTTCCCTCAATCATTTCGCGCCTTTTTTCCTGAGTTACCTGTGCAGACGCCATACCACGGCAAGCATGGAGCCAGCTCAGGTAACCGTCACCCTATGTCTCCTGGGTGCTGGCAGACGCGGTACGGCTTTGCTGCACAGTAGCAGCAACCCATTGCCTTCTGGCAGCAGACGGTGCAATACGATTGGTAGTCGTCCTCGTCGTGTCCGAGGTGCTCCTGGCCACGTCGGCTGGGAGCGCCTGGGCAGACATGGGCGCAGGGACTAAATTTGGAGTGACTTGACCAGGTCATTCTCTTTAGTCCTGCAGTCCTATTGAACCGTCTTATGGTGAGCGGGCAGGCGATACGGACTGCTAGCAGTCGTACTGTACCATCTTCTGCCAGGCAGGCAAGAGATGAGGATTGCTAGCAGTCGTATTGTACCATCTTATGCCAGGCAGGCAAGAGATGAAGATGGCTAGCAGTCGTACTGTACCATCTTCTGCCGAGCAGCCATGAGATGTGGATGGCATGCAGTCCTTCTGCACCGTCTGCTGCCAGCCAAAGATGTAAAAGATAGATGGAGTGGGTCAGAACAAGAAATAGACCAGATTTGTTTTGTACTCATTTGCCTCCTCCCCTGTCTAGATCACACTGCACTCACTCACAGAGAAGGTGCAGCGAGGTAAATCTAGCCATGTATCAATCAGAGGCCAGGCTAACCTCCTTGTTCCAATAACAACGATAACTTAGGTGCACCATTTCTTATTGGAACCCTCCGTGCATTCCTGCCTGAAATACTCCTTGATGTACAGGCACACCCTTTGTTGATTTTAGCTCCCTGAAGCCAACCCTGTAAGCCGTGTCGTCAGTCGCCCCTCCCTCCGTCAGAGCAACGGCAGACAATCGTTCCGCGCCTTTTTTCTGTGCGGACGCCATACCAAGGCAAGCATGGAGGCCGCTCAGCTCACTTTGGCAATTAGGAGCACATTAACCACCACACGCATTATCCAGCAGTATATGCAGCACCAGAACATGGCAACGCGATACCGGGCGAGGAGGCGACGTCAGCGCGGTCCCGTGAGTGATCAGGACATGGACACAGATTTCTCTGAAAGCATGGGCCCTGACAATGCATGCATCATGGTGCTAATGGGGCAGGTTCATGCTGTGGAACGCCGATTCTGGGCTCGGGAAACAAGCACAGACTGGTGGGACCGCATAGTGTTGCAGGTCTGGGACGATTCCCAGTGGCTGCGAAACTTTCGCATGCGTAGGGGCACTTTCATGGAACTTTGTGACTTGCTTTCCCCTGCCCTGAAGCGCATGAATACCAAGATGAGAGCAGCCCTCACAGTTGAGAAGCGAGTGGCGATAGCCCTGTGGAAGCTTGCAACGCCAGACAGCTACCGGTCAGTTGGGAATCAATTTGGAGTGGGCAAATCTACTGTGGGGGCTGCTGTGATGCAAGTAGCTCACGCAATCAAAGATCTGCTGATATCAAGGGTAGTGACCCTGGGAAATGTGCAGGTCATAGTGGACGGCTTTGCTGCAATGGGATTCCCTAACTGTGGTGGGGCTGTAGACGGAACCCATATCCCTATCTTGGCACCGGAGCACCAAGCCGCCAAGTACATAAACCGCAAGGGGTACTTTTCGATAGTGCTGCAAGCTCTGGTGGATCACAAGGGACGTTTCACCAACATCAACATGGGATGGCCGGGAAAGGTGCATGATGCTCGCATCTTCAGGAACTCTGGTCTGTTTCAAAAGCTGCAGGAAGGGACTTTATTCCTAGACCAGAAAATAACTGTTGGGGATGTTGAAATGCCTATATGTATCCTTGGGGACCCAGCCTACCCCTTAATGCCATGGCTCATGAAGCCGTACACAGGCAGCCTGGACAGTAGTCAGGAGCTGTTCAACTACAGGCTGAGCAAGTGCAGAATGGTGGTAGAATGTGCATTTGGACGTTTAAAGGCGCGCTGGCGCAGTTTACTGACTCGCTTAGACCTCAGCGAAACCAATATTCCCACTGTTGTTACTGCTTGCTGTGTGCTCCACAATATCTGTGAGAGTAAGGGGGAGACGTTTATGGCGGGGTGGGAGGTTGAGGCAAATAGCCTAGCTGCTGGTTACGCGCAGCCAGACACCAGGGCGGTTAGAAGAGCACAGGAGGGCGCGGTACGCATCAGAGAAGCTTTGAAAACCAGTTTCATGACTGGCCAGGCTACGGTGTGAAAGTTCTGTTTGTTTCTCCTTGATGAAACCCCCCCGCCCCTTGATTCACTCTACTTCCCTGTAAGCTAACCACCCTCCCCTCCTCCCTTTAATCATTGCTTGCAGAGGCAATAAAGTCATTGCTGCTTCACAGTCATGCATTCGTTATTCATTCATCACACAAATAGGGAGATGACTACCAAGGTAGCCCAGGAGGGGTGGTGGAGGAGGGAAGGAAAATGCCACACAGCACTTTAAGCACAGCACTTTAAAAGTTTACAACTTTAAAATTTATTGAATGACCGCCTTCTTTTTTTTTTGGGGCAATCTTCTGTGGTGGAGTGGCTGGTTGGCCGGAGGCCCCCCCACCACGTTCTTGGGCGTCTGGGTGTGGAGGCTATGGAACTTGGGGAGGAGGGCGGTTGGTTACAGAGGGGCAGCAGTGGCAGTCTGGGCTCCAGCTGCCTTTGCTGCAGCTCAACCATACACTGGAGCATACTGGTTTGGTCCTGCAGCAGCCTCAGCATTGAATCCTGCCTCCTCTCATCACGCTGCCGCCACATTTGAGCTTCAGCCCTCTCTTCAGCCCGCCACTTACTCTCTTCAGCCCTCCACCTCTCCTCCCGGTCATTTTGTGGTTTCCTGCACTCTGACATTATTTGCCTCCACGCATTCGTCTGTGCTCTGTCAGTGTGGGAGGACAGCATGAGCTCGGAGAACATTTCATCGCGAGTGCGTTTTTTTTTTTTCTTTCTAAGCTTCACTAGCCTCTGGGAAGGAGAAGATCCTGTGATCATTGAAACACATGCAGCTGGTGGAGAAAAAAAGGGACAGCGGTATTTAAAAAGACACATTTTATAAAACAGTCGCTACACTCTTTCAGGGTAAACCTTGCTGTTAACATTACATACATAGCACATGTGCTTTCGTTACAAGGTCGCATTTTGCCTCCTCCCACCGCGTGACTACCCCCTCAACCTTTCCCCCTCCCTGTGGCTAACAGCGGGGAACATTTCTGTTTAGCCACAGGCAAACAGCCCAGCAGGAATGGGCTCCTCTGAGTGTCCCCTGAAGAAAAGCACTCTATTTCAACCAGGTGACCATGAATTATATCTCACTCTCCTAAGGATAACACAGAGAGATAAAGAACGGATTTAGGTTGAATGCCAGCAAACATACACTGCAATGCTTTGTTCTACAGTGATTCCCGAGTACGTGTTACTGGCCTGGAGTGGTAAAGTGTCCTACCATGAAGGACGAAATAAGGCTGCCCTCCCCAGAAACCTTTTGCAAAGGCTTTAGGACTACATCTAGGAGAACCGCAAATGCCAGGGCAAAGTAATCCTTTCACATGCTTGCTTTTAAACCATGTATAGCATTTTAAAAGGTACACTCACCAGAGGTCCCTTCTCCGCCTGCTGGGTCCAGGAGGCAGCCTTGGGTGGGTTCGGGGGGTACTGGCTCCAGGTCTAGGGTGAGAAACAGTTCCTGGCTGTCAGGAAAACCGGTTTCTCCGCTTGCTTGCTGTGAGCTATCTACAACCTCCTCCTCATCATCATCATCTTCGTCCCCAAAACCTACTTCCGTATTGCCTCCATCTCCATTGAAGGAGTCAAACAACACGGCTGGGGTAGTGGTGGCTGAACCCCCTAAAATGGCATGCAGCTCATCATAGAAGCGGCATGTTTGGGGCTCTGACCCAGAGCGGCTGTTCGCCTCTCTGGTTTTCTGGTAGGCTTGCCTCAGCTCCTTCAGTTTCACGTGACACTGCTTCGGGTCCCTGTTATGGCCTCTGTCCTTCATGCCCTGGGAGATTTTCACAAAGGTTTTGGCATTTCGAAAACTGGAACGGAGTTCTGATAGCACGGATTCCTCTCCCCATACAGCGATCAGATCCCGTACCTCCCGTTCGGTCCATGCTGGAGCTCTTTTGCGATTCTGGGACTCCATCATGGTCACCTGTGCTGATGAGCTCTGCATGGTCACCTGCAACTTGCCACGCTGGCCAAACAGGAAATGAGATTCAAAAGTTCGCGGTTCTTTTCCTGTCTACCTGGCCAGTGCATCTGAGTTGAGAGTGCTGTCCAGAGCGGTCAGAATGGAGCACTCTGGGATAGCTCCCGGAGGCCAATACCATCGAATTGTGTCCACAGTACCCCAAATTCGAGCCGGCAACGTCGATTTAAGTGCTAATCCACTTGTCAGGGGTGGAGTAAGGAAATCGATTTTAAGAGCCCTTTAAGTCGAAATAAAGGGCTTCATTGTGTGGACGGGTGCAGGTTTAAATCGATTTAACGCTGCTAAGTTCGACCTAAAGTCCTAGTGTAGACCAGGGCTAAGTGCGTAAGAATGGGTCAGACTTGTTACTTTGACGCTTTATTTTGTATTTGAAAATTATACTTTGAGTTTGGCATTTGGATTACTTTTCCTCATGATTATGGTTCTGATGCCCTACTTTTATAACACTTATGAGAAGAGCATGTCCTGTTTGAACTATGGGTTTATCTTGTATGTTCATCTCCATCATAGATGTTCTGTTCCTGTACTACTGTTTAGTCCTTCACTTTATTTAGCTTGATTCCCCATTTGTGGGGAATGGCCCCATAACCAATACAATGGTGACTGGAACTTATGGGTTGGGTTTATTTTGAGCAAAGGCAGAACAAAATTGTAAACTGACCACATTTTGTTGCAATGCTAACTGGATGTTATTTGCTTCTGGCTCTCTCTGGTTCTAATATACATAGGCAGCATAGGGAGTCATGGCAGGAGAGCATGGATATTTGGAGTGGCTGTCTCGCTGGGTTCTTCCTTTATGATTTTTCTGGAGTGCTCTGGAACATATGTTGGGCAGCTGGCCACTTAATCAAGTGGAAAACTTCTAGACAAATATTCAGATTTTTTTTAATCATCTTGCCCTTTAATTTATCACCCATATCTAAATATTAGTAAAAGTTAAACCCATTGTTTTGACTTGTTCCCTTGTTTCAAAAACTCCTTTCACATTTTAATAAATTCACATACTGTCATCTTGAGCATAGAGCTCTCCTGCCTATTCTTGCCAGGATATGGAACTGTATACCAAACCTGCTATCCATGGGAACTGGCTTTCTTGTCAACTGGCACTCGCATCATGTGTGTGTGTTGTTTGTTTTTGTTTTTTTTGTTTTCCCGCCCCTGCCTCTTGCAGGGGTAGGTGGGGGGAAATGGGATCCTTTTTTTATTTGTATTTTGGTTAAATTGGGGAGAATTCTTTCCTTATCGTAATTTAACCAAGACGACAATGGTACTTGAACTTTTTTGCAGCCTCCCTAGACATAACCCATCTGTCCTCATGATCTCTCTCATGGCACCAGCAGTCCTCCGTGGCTGGGGCACTGTCTGCAGTCCCGAGTTGGGGGGCACTCCAGGACTTCAGCAGTCCCCATATAGGCCAAGGTTTCGTGGTGGGGGAATATGTGATTGCCTGAAATGAAAGGAAACCGAATGGCTGGGAAAGAAAAAGGCCCCCATTTCAGTGTCTTCTCCTGCAGCTGCCACTTTACAGCCCCCACCCCCCAAGTACCAGAAGGAGATGTAACACAGCCCAGGTAGCCAGCTGCTTCTTGGCCAGGTGAGAGTTAAGGATACAGTTTATCCCTTGAGCTGACAGATCTCTCCTGCTCCAGGCAGACTTTCAGCACCCTGAGACTATAGCCATTTAATTACCAAAATAGTAAATAAATCCCATTATCCCCATTTTACAGATGGGGAAGTGGAGGCAAAAAGAAGATGCAGCCAAAGTAATAGACCAAAATACCACAGCTTTACCCTAGTGATGATGCAGGGCTGGGAGATGCAACTGTGGCTGAGGGAGCCTTAGTCAGATTTAGGATCTGATCCTGCAAGGTGCTGAGTCTCTCCTGTGCTCCAGGTCTCCTTGCCAGTGGAAGTTTTGGGCACTAGAACTGCTCAGCACCTTCTAAGATCAGGCCCCAAGTCACTTGCTTAAAACCATAGAGGGACACTGTAACTACAATATTCTAGTGTAAGCTCTCCAAACTTGCAGTAGCACTGGGATAAGATCTAATAGATTAAAAATGCTACCTTAGTATCCTTTGGAACAGAGCCAGGATTAGAACTCTGACATTCTTAGCTGTCACTCCTGTTTTCAGACTGTCTCTCCCTCTCTCAACAAAGCTTAACTACAAACATACAGATTTATTGCCATTCTCTTAGGAACAGCTGTATGTCCGCCTCTTTAAAACACACCTTTCCCTTCACTGTGAATACAGTATTATAAGGACACCAGGCATAGTCTCTGCCATCTTGGATTTGCTCATACAACTGGTGAGTTGCTGCATTTGCAAACAGCTAAGGGAAATAGAAGTTCTGAAATCTCTATATATAATTTTTCCTCCCTGGAATTACAGCTTGATTTCTAGATTCTCTACAAATTTAAAGGGGCACTGATCTCCTGAGATCACCTTGATTTACTAGTAAGTGTGTGTCTACTCCTCTATGGCCAAATGTGAGGAGAGAATATCTGTCGTCAGCTAAAAGGGGATACTTGTGCGGAAAAAGCACCAGCACTGGAATTAAACATGCTGGCTCTATTTTGTTTGTATGCTGTACTGCAAAGACTTTTTTTCTTTCCTTTGAGTACCACACTTGTTTGTTCAGTATAGTGCCTGAAGTAGTCTTACATCTTGATCTGATATCTGAGCTCTGCAGCTAACTGAGTGGGCCATGGCGTGTAAAACTAGAAGTCTGAGCTATGATGAATAATATAACAATGTTTGTTTTGTTTGAATCCAAGAATAGCAGCTACAGCAGCTGTGTTAGGAAGGCTTCCAAGCTGCATTAGGTCACAAGTGAAATGACTCTGGTGATCTCAACTTTATCCTTAACTGACATTAGTCCACAGCACAAAAATAAATTGGCCACAATTGACAGTATCTGCAGAGGAGAATCCTTAGAACAGCAGAGGGTGTTGCAGGTATGGATGAAGATGCTTTCATACTAGCCAAAGTGCTCTCATGTTCAGGTTTTTTGAGCACCAGAGCGTTACCTCCAAGTTGCATGAATTGTATGATGCGCAGTAAAAGGGCTGAACGCTTACAAAGAAACTACGTCACAGCAAGTCAGCTAAAAGAATGTTTCTTGTAGCATAGTTGCAAGGCTTTGAAACCAGTATTCTAGCTGCCTGTGGTTAGCATTTCTGCAGGTGTATTGATGCAGAACCTCTCAGAAGAGAGACATGGGCCCCTTTTAACCAAGTAGAATGCAATGGGGTTTGTTTGTTTGTTTTTAACTTGACAGTATCAGTTTTGTCACTTGCAATACCCTTAAAACTGTAAAATGGATCATTTCTAACCCTATTTCCTATGCAGATAATCCATGGGAAAGCAGTAGCTGTTGATAGAACACTGTTCGTATTTCTTAACATCCACCTTCATCCCTCACTTCACCATTATGTCTGTGCCTGTTTCTTTTACAAACCTGTAACTGGAAAACCAATGTGTTCTCATGCTCTGCATTGCTAGAGATTATAATCCCTTGGTGAAGTTACACCAAGGCTGTGTGCTGCATCACTGTAGAAATTTGAGCTCTCCGTTATCAATATTTTTAAGATGGTATAACAACCAGATCTTAATTACTAATTTCTCTAACCCAGAAGTGCCAGTGAGCAGCTGTCTTGGGTGATGCACATTTTTCTCTCTAACTAATCCCATGTGTGATAATTCAAAGTAACCCTATGTATCTTTTATGGAATGTCTTATTTATTACTCCAGTCTTATCTCTGTGCCTGTACTTTTCTGACCAGGATCTTTACAGCCATAATGCCCATGGTAGCAGCTGGATTGATTCCAGATGATCCCACATTGCAGCCAATAAGAAGACTTGTGTCCCTTGTAGGAATTTTTTTTTAAATGTTTTGTACGTGGGGTTTTTTTGTTTTTGTGGGGGTTTTTTGGGGGGGGGTGTTCTTTTTTGGTTTGGTTTGGTTTTTTTGCATGACCCTCATGTATTTTTAATATAAACTGCTGGCTGCATTCTTATTGGCTGACTATAGGATCACAAACTCAAAAGCTGCCAATCAGAATGATCAATCAGTACATATTCATTTCAATATCTGAATGCTCAGTTTTGAATATTCTGTTCCATCACTTTGTCTTAGTTACCATGCTAAACCAATTTGTCCATTAACCATTAAGAAATTAATTCAATAAGAACATTTTAACCATTTGTTAATTTTGCTTACTAAACCTGTTTGTTTTAGATCTACCATGACAAGTGCTTTTTAAAAACTGTAATTTTATTGACCTGCTACAAATTAATTCTACAGAATATAACAGCTGATATCTGTGCTAACTCCTAGTGTTTACTTATAGGTTGTTATTTACATGTCTGAGTATATGTTCATTGTGGGTTTTGGTCTTCTATTGTGTGCTCCACACTATCCAGATTATTTGTACTTAAAACAAGTTCTACAACTATGTTCTTGGCTATGTCAAAAGAGGGCATTGATTACTGCTAATGCAAGCTCTTGTTGAATTTTGATTTGATCTTATGGTGGTCATGTGAAGTGACCATTCTACTGCAGGCTGCAAAACCGTTTTCATTCTAAATTCCTTCCCTTCCCACACAGAAACTTGTAATCTTTTGAAACATCCAACTTTTAGACTGAGAATTTCCATGCTTTCTTGGCCCAACAATGACACTCCAAGTTTACCAAAATTTCTTCAGCTGGATTTAGAATAAGTAGTTTATATATAAAATATCCATTTTCCTACATCATAATTTGAGAGTAACTCAAATGGCTAAACTTTAACCCTTGAAACTTAGCATGTAAATGCAGCTGTCGTCACTGAAGAGTGTGCTTTACTAAACTTGAAAAACATTAGTTATGAACATTTGAAAATGCAGGAACAAATATGCACAGGGGAAAGCCCTAGTTAGCAGTGCACTTATGCCAGGAGGACTTGGAATCTGGCCTTTTTTAAAAAAAAAAAAAAAAAAATCCAACCAACCAAAACCAGATGCTGCATAATGAATTTACAAGCTCTGAGGTGAAGGTGGCAGGTAGTGCTGACATATATACTTCCTTAAAACAAACTGAAAATTAAATGCAAGACACTGCAATGTTAAGGCTGCAGACTTTAAATCAAAAAGTTAGGAAATGCAAACATTTGGGTCCTACCAGCAATGTTAACTTGCTTGAACTGCACTCATGTAGTAGTATCTATCCTGTACTTAAAAGTAGCTTAATGTAGTACTCTTGCATTATTATTTGTATTGCAGTAGAATCTAAGGACTCGACTCCTAGACCAGGACCACATTGTGCTAGGTACTATACAAACAGAACAAAAAGTCCTAAAAAAAAAGAGCACCATAAAAGCAGAAGGATATGCATTGTGGTTAATGCTAAGATGGTACCTTAACTTTTGCATTTCCCAACAAACATTAATTATATTTTAACATTGCCCGAACCCTTTTTTGCATTTTGTTTAATATATGGTTCACTATAAGAATAACATTATTTTGCTTAAGCTGATAACTTCTCTACCATACAAACAAGAAAAATTAATAATTATTTTTATGTAGTATCAGCTTTGCATTTAATTGCAGATCACAGGCTTATTAAAATAGCTTATCAGTTCATACACACCATTGAGCACCCACACACTGTGTGGGTACATGATATGCACATTTAATGTATTAATTAAGGCTCTGATCCTGCAAACACTTATCTACGTGTTTAGGTGTGTGCTGGAACTGGGCCTAAGGTATTAAAAGTATACACTTTAACATTTCTTTAAATTTTTAGTGACTTATTGTACTTATTTCCCTCTTCTTTCCCCCCCCTCTAATTTTTCTGTTTTAAAAGCATATTGTAGTCTTTTCATGCCAAAAAGACACACTGCCAATTTCTTTTGTTTATGGCATGAAACTAATCCTTTTGTTTCTTTGGGTTTTTTGTTTTTGTTTTAAATAACCACTACACCCAAACTAAGACTGCATGTGTGTAGAGGTCACAGCATTTAAAGCTTCTTTTGAAGCTTCAGTAACAAAGCAGCTGGAGATGGCAGTGACTTCATCTTGAATAACGTTTGCATCTGCAAAATGAAGGCAGCGAAGCCTGATAGACCATTTGTCAGACAGTTTTTTGCTCTTTAAGTTTTGTTGCACTGTGTATCATGTCAGTTATCTCACGTGTCTCCAACCACTGGATCCTAATTTGTCTGTCTTTCTTTCTGGAAGGTTTAGTTTCTTCTCTCGTGATAAAAAACGCATGCAGACGACCCAGAAAAACGTTCACTTCCAGGATACTTTTGGCGAATGGGCAGATTCAAACAAAGATGACTCCTACACTGAACAAGGCCAAGAGGCTCTTCAGCATCTGTGATTAACACTCCAAGCCGCGTTGCTTACCACAGTAGATCTGAACATTCTAGTAACAAGAAGCTTCCGTAACCAAATCTGGCAGCTCATCGTTTTTTATTTGCCTGGCACACGTTGCCTGTTTCAGACGTACTTTTTCCAAAGGGATTCCTCAATGTTTACTTGGTGACTGCTCTCTGAAAACAGAATCCAGGCTCTGTAGTAAGGGTTATTTATACTCTGGGGGTATCAAAGCTTCTAGGTTGTGTGCTGAATAACAAGTCTGTCTGACTCTTGCATTTAACTACAGTAACACACGCTTCTTTAAACCAAAAAAACCCTGTGCCATTAGAAGTTTATTTGCATTGAACTACATCTATTAGTAAAGACCCTGATACCATGTTTATGTTAACTGGGGGGAGGGAAGGGGAATTTTTCTTAGTTTTGTTAATGACACTTTCAAAAATAGAGAGGTTGCAGTGTATACACTATTTCCAGGGCAGGTCCTACCACAGCTGTATCCTGTCAAACTCCCAGGTTGCAGAGAAACTACTTGGAATGTCAATTGATAACAGTACAGAAACTGGAGCAGCTGTGAGGAACTGTGATTGTATATCCCCCCTTGTTGTTTATAGTGCCTAAAGCATGTAGATACTGATGTACAAGGTGAGTGTGCCTTGCCTTTTGCTCTGAGTTATGCAGTATTAGCAGCAAATGAATTGCTCACACAGAGGAATTCTAAACACTCTGCATTTTGTTTTCTTCTTTGTACCGTGCCCTTTTTCCCTCCACCCTCTCTCTCTCTCTGTAGTAGCAGACCTCTGCCGTACAGGAAATAGATCACTTTCCCACCAAAGGCTTCGAAAAAAGCCCCAGGCAGCACTTTTACAAGTTCTTATTCCCTAGCTGAAAACCATTTTAACACACCTATAGTGGAGGTTTTAAGTCAGATGTTACCGCCTTTGTTCTAGGTAGAAACAATCCCAACCCCCATCTCTCCTCCGCACCGCCCCAAAATTCTGTTGGGACCATAGGGATGATAGACTCTAAAACCTCAATCATGCAGGCTATTCCCTAAGCTAACACACATTATACTGCAGGGGTGCTCTGTATGGACCCAGGGAGAGAACTGTTCTGTTACAATGGAGTTCAAGCCATTCTATGGGCTCAGCTGTACTAGCAAAAGAGTCATGCTACCGCACAGTTCTGCCACAGGTGAGACACAGCTGCATATATTTGCCTATAGGCTTGTCTGCCCTAGAGTAACATTCTTTTATTTAAAAAAATATATATATCCTAACAGGACCTGTAGCTGCTGCTGCCGCCCTTTTAACAGCATAGTGGTTGGACAGGAGCCCATGCTAAACTACAGCAGCAATCAACACCCTGTGTATACTAAAGCTGCTGCCGCTGCTGCCTCTGAACCCGCGAGGAAACGTGTCAGCAGAAAATAAGCTTTAGAGAGTTTGTCAAACACTCTTCCTTATTGTGACTGCAGACTTGTCTTCTGACCCTACAGACTGGTTTAATACTACTGTTCGTGGATTTTAAAAAAAATCCCTGTACATACAGGCCAGGGAAACTGTGCTAGAATCCATCTATAATTCAGCAGAGCTGGGAAACCTGTTGCAGCATGGTTCAAATGCTCTTCTGTTTTGTACTCTAAATGGGAGCGAACTGTGCTATGACCACGGGCCCTTTCCCCTCTGCAGGATAATGTCACTGTTCCCCACATCGACCCCTGCCAGGGTTGGGCTTTTCAGTGAGGGGCCTGCATGCACTCGCAGCTCTAAATGAGGTCAAGGGCAGGCCTGCTCTGTATCTTGTATCCTTATAACTACATCACTCAGGAATGTGAAGAATCCACACTGCCGTGTAACACAGCCCTAGCAACCTAACTCCCCGTGGAGACAGCAGAGCTTCTCCCGTCGACATTGCTGCTGCCTCTCGCAGAGATGTACTAATTACACCAATGGGAGAAGCTCTCCTGTCAGTGTAGTAGCATCTTCAGTGAAGTGCTACAGCTGCAGTGTTAAGTGCAGACCTACCCTGATTTTGCAAATTCCCAGTGATGTCTCATCCTGACACATTCAAGTACATAATTCCTTAAGAACCCCTCAGATTAGTTCTGTAGAACTATTCCAATAACTGGGTGGTTGGTTATGCTTTAGCCTGTAAGGCCATGTCCACACTGCAGCTGGGACCAAGTCTCCTAGCCCTGGTAGACAGACTTGTGCTGGCAGGGCTCAAACTGGTGCAGTAAATAGCAGGTTTCAGAGTAACAGCCATGTTAGTCTGTATTCGCAAAAAGAAAAGGAGAACTTGTGGCACCTTAGAGACTAACCAATTTATTTGAGCATGAGCTTTCGTGAGCTACAGCATCCGATGAAGCGAGCTGTAGCTCACGAAAGCTCATGCTCAAATAAATTGGTTAGTCTCTAAGGTGCCACAAGTTCTCCTTTTCTAAATAGCAGGGTGGCTTATGCTGCTTGGGCGGCAGCTCAGGCATTCAAGCGAAGCCAACCCTAGCTGCTGGGTATGAACTGGAGTGACTAACCTGAGTCCCCACTGGAACTGCAATGTCCATGCTGCCATTTTTAGCACACTAGCACAAGCCCCAGGAGCATGAATCTATCTGGCCTGGCAGGCTCGCTCCCAGAGGCAGAGGGGGAGGGGTCTGGTACTTGAAACACATCCCCATTTGAGATGCTGATAGCAGCGTCCAACACTAGCATTTTATGAAGGCAGTTCAATGAAAACAGAACCAGATTTAGACACACTAACATAACTTATGACCTATATTTGTCATCTTTTAAGAGAAGCCACACCTACAGAAAGTATCTCCACTACCTATTTAAAATGTGGATTGGGCATACACTTTGTTTATGCTTAGGCCCTTACACAAAATGTGGGAACAATAATACTTTCCAAGTTTCTAGGATAAGTTGGGAAAATAAATGTAAATGAAATCAGGAAGGTACTGCTATTGTATGATGCATTTAAGGTCTATGAAATCTGGATAATGACCCTTTAATATATTACTCTCTATCGTACTTTTGTTCCTCAGCTTCAAAAGGAAAAAAAGCAGCTTCCCAAACTGTTCGGAGTTCCCCCTAGTAGGGAAGTGCTATAGGGTGGAGGCAGCACTTGCATACATTATTTTGGACAATTACGGCGATAACACACCAGACCATTGCTGCTCTTTATAAACCAAGTTTGTACTGTATCCTGCTGTGAAATTCACTGTGATGTTCCTGTAAATCCTCTTTATAGCACAGTTTGTCTGGCACTTTAACAGCACTATAGCAACATTAAGCACTGCAAGAATGTAGTAGGTTTACAAACTGAACCAGCAAACCACTTTCAAAACTGTTTTAAGAGCTGTGACCTGGGACAATAATGATACATAAACTAATACTTAGCTCTATATCTAAGTGCTGATCTTAAAAGAGGAAGTTTCTAGCTCCGTGTGTCAAGCTAGCCCCACAGTCTGGACACCACTGCACTACTATTGGGCCAAAGCTGCAGCCCATCTGAAACAACGTCACTAAGCAGTTTGAACGTCCCCCATTCATCTCTGTGGGCTGCTACCTTGAAAATCTAATTACTACTGAAACATAACATTAACCATTTCATTCCTGACTCCACAAACAGTAAGAACATAAGATTTGCTACAGCAATTCAGACCAATGGTCCATCTAGCCCAGTATCCTGTCTTCCAGCAGGGGCCAGTGCCAGATGCTTCAGAGGGAATGAACAGAACAAGGCAATTTATCAGGAAATCTGTCCCCCGTTGGCCAGTCCCAGCTTCTGGCAGTCAGACATTTAGGGACAGCCAGAGCATGGAGTTGCATCCCTGACCATCTTGGATAAGAGCCATTGATAGGCCCATCCTCCATGAACGTATCCAATTCTTTTTTGAACCCTGTTATACTTTTGGCAGTCAAAACATCCCATGACAACGAGTTCTATATGTTGACTGTGTGTTGTGTGAAGCACTACTTCCTTGTTTGTTTTAAACCTACTAATTTCATTGGGTGACCTCTGCTTCTTTGTTATGTGCAAAAGTATATAACACTTCCTTATTCACTTTCTTCATCACTCATGATTTTACAGACCTCTATCATATCCCTACTTAGTCATCTCTTTTCTAAGATGAAGAGTCCCAGTGCTTTTAATCTCTCTTCATGTGGAAGCTGTTCTATACCCCTAATCATTTTTGTTGCCCTTTTTGTACTTTTCCCAACTCTAATATATCTTTTTTTGAGATGGGACAACCAGAACTGCACATGGCATTTAAGGTGTGGGTCTTCCATGGATTTCTATAATGGCATTATGATCTTTTTGATCTTATCACTTTCCTAATGGTTCTTAGCTTTTTGTTTTTGATCGCCACTGCACATTGACTGGATGTTTTCAGAGAACTATCCATAACGACTTCAAGAACTTTTTCTTGGGTGGTAACAGCTAATTTAGACCCCCATGAGATTATGTGTGCATTAATTTGCATTTATTAACATTTAATTTCATCTGCCATTTTGTGGTCTAGTGACCCAGTTTAGTGAGAGCCCTTTGTAACTCTTTGCAGTCAGTTTTGGACTTCATTATTTTGAATAGTTTTGTATAATCTGCAAACTTTTCCACTTCAGTGATTACCCACTTTTCCAGGTCATTTATGAATATGATGAAAAGCTCTGGTCCCGGTACAGATCCCTGAGGGACCACACTATTTACCTCTCTCCCTTCTGAAAACTGACCATTTATTCCTACTCTTTGTTTCCTATCTTTTAACCTGTTAGTGATCCATGAAAGGACCCTCACTCTTATCCCATGACTGCTGACTTTGCTTAAGACCCTTTGGTGTGGGACCTGGTTGGTCAAAGGCTTTCTGAAAGTCCAGGTACACTATATCAACTAGAGCACCCTGGTACACATGCTTGTAGACCACCTCAAAGAATTCTAATAGACTAGTGAGGCATGATTTCCTTTTACAAAGGCAGCGTTGACTCTTCCCCAACATACTGTGTTATCTATGTGTGGTAATTCTGTTCTTTACTATCGTTTCAGCCAGTGTGCCTAGTACTGAAGTTTGGCTTACTGGCCTACAATTTCCAGGATTGTCTCTGGAGCCTTTTTTAAAAATTAGTGTCACATTACCTATCTACCAGTCATCTGGCACAAAGGCTGATTTAAGCAATAGGTTACATACCACAGCTAGAAGTTCTGCCATTTCATATCTGAGTTCCTTCAGAACACTTGGGTGATTACCATCTAGTCCTGGCCATTTATTACTGTTTAATTTATCAACTTGTTCCAAAACCTCAACCTTTGACACCTAAATCTGAGATGGTTCCTCAGATTTGTCACCTAAAGATAAGGGCTCAGCTGTGGAATCTTCCTTACATCCTCTGTAGCGAAAACTGATGCAAAGAATTCATTTAGCTTCTCCGCAAGGGCCTTGTCTTGAGTGCTCCTTTATCACCTCAATCCTACAGTGGCCCCACTGCTTGTTTGGCAGGCTTCCTGCTTCTCATGCTTTCAGCTAACGCCCTCAGATGGAGCAGTCCTCTGAAAGGATGTTGCTGGGGGAAGAGCTACTCTCTTTGAATAGACAGAGAGTTGAATATCTACCATGTAGCTTCTTGACAGATTCAAGTAAATGCTCTTCTTTTAAAAGTCAGCTAAGAGGCACAGCAGTCCTGTATTCACTGTGCAGAATCTTTTGAGGTTTCTTTGGTCCAAAAGTAAATCTTAATAATCTAATAAATATTTCTGACGGACTTGCTGTGTGCGTGTCTTAGGTTATTGGGTGTTGAAAGACCGTGTGTAACGTGATCCTGAGTGGGTTGTACTCTTTTGGCACACTGCTGAGGGGTTTATCTTTTCTTTACACATTCACAAAGCTTGTACTGCTCCTCATGCAAACTAAGTCTCCTTGAACTAAAGTGAGAGGCTGGCAGATCAGTGGAGGGGAAAGCCTGGAGGGGGAAATAGTGCAGGTTTGAAGGGGAAGCTACTATAGGAGATTTCTATTGTTCCTGCCTCTAAAACAAACTTTCACCACTGAAATAAGGACTTTGAGACAATGGATCAGATGCTGGATCCCCCTCCCCCTCTCACCACACACACTCACACACCCCAGCTTCTCACTGTGAAGGAAAATCCTTGGTTGATGCAGGAGCTGCGTAAAAGCTCCAATGTCACTCCTATTCTGACCCTTGGCTGGTGTCCCTGTACCACCCCAATCCCCAGGTGCCAGAGTGGCCCTTGGAGCCCTGGACAGCTGGGCATAAGTTAGGGCCTCTACGCTGCCCTAATTTACACTAAGGCAGAGATTCTTAAACTTCATTGCACCACAACCCCCTTCTGACAACAAAAATTACTACATGACCCCTCGCCCCCTCAAGCTTTGGCTTCAGCCTTCAGTGGTGGGGCTCAGGCTTTGGCTTCAGCTTGGGCCTCAGCAAGTCTAACACTGGCCCTGGGGACCCCATTAAAATGGGGTCACGACCCACTTTGGGGTCCTGACTCCCAACCCACAGTTTGAGAACCACTGCACTAGGGACTGAACTAGCCTCAAGATTGAGCAGTAACCATAGGGAGATCTAGGCCAGAGTGTAAACAATTAGTGACTTTATTCAGAGGCCCTGGCAAGATAACATTTGGAACAGTTCTGGTCAGAATGTTGACATAGTTGCTGCTGCCCGGCTTTCAATAGGGCCTCTCCCTACTAAACACGAATATGCTGAGCTCGCTAGAAGCGAAACTTCACCAGTTCTAGCACAAAACGCCTTTATCTGCCCTACACTTGTAACAGAGGTGGGGGAGTCAGTTACAACTAACAGCCGTAGTGCACACAGCAACCAACCCATCCCCAGAAGCAGATTAAAATCCTGGATGGGTTGGGCTTTACTCTTGTTAGGAGGCCATGGTTCGGTTCCATCTCCATTACAACTTTTAACCATGTTATAGCCAGCTCAGCTGTCAAGGGGGACGGACTGACCCAGAAAAGAATTTTGCTGCTTTGCGAAATAGCTGGGGTAGGCGTAACCTCAGAGTTGTGCTCTCTAGGCAAGAAAGAGCAAGTGAGGTGCAAAAGGAGCAGGAGACAAGGAGGGACAATAACAAAATTATAAACTACATCATTCTTGCACCCACATGGGAGCAGCACCCAACAGCAGCTGTGGAGGTACAAAGGGTAGACAACAGGTTATGTGGCTGTTGTATTACATTGCATAACTGTCCCACTGACGGGTCCCGGGACATCATTCTCAAAGCTAGAGCAGGAGTTTCAAAACAAAGGGATACACAGATGAAAGTCTGGTCACTTTGCTTTGATTGGGAGCTCTCCATAGACTTTACATTGAGATGTGCCATAGCAACAACAGCTGCTGGAAATTAACCTGAGAAGTCACGTGATCTGCAATCCACCCTCATGTATCTCTATGTCTAGAACATACAAGTTCTGCTAATTAAAGGGAAAGACTGAATGAAGGAGGGAAGCAGCTCTCCATGAAAAGAGATTTCCTAAGGCATGTTTCCCCATTGCACCCAACACCAGTCAAAAACACTATTTCTAAACATCATGTCTATCCCTATATCTCTCAAGCAGCTGAATCATTTCCTATCTTTTTTAAATTGTGTGAAACATTTGCAAAAGCCAAAGATGATGATTTTATAGATATTTCTTCAATAGGTGACTTCATTAGTATGTCACGTGAGCACATGGCATATATAGGAAATATTTAGGGACTGGGCTCTCTCATATACAAACAAGCCGTTCTCTGAATAGCCAAGAAGCCTGGGCACACGTTTCATTTTACATCTCACTGAATTAGGTGGGAATGCAGGCACATCTGTAAGTCTGGTATTCCTTACAGAATGCTAACAAGTATGGTGTGCTTAAAATTTTTTTAAACATTTCCTTTTTATTTCCATAGGTACACACAACTTGTACATTCCATTGGGTCTCCCTGCAGCATAGTATAATAGAGAAACCACAGCAAACAGTGATTACTGGTTCCTTAACGTTCTTAGAAATGGAACTACATAGAATCAGATGCAGTAAATGAAATACTCTGTGCTTTCCAATGCTTTTACTTCCCAGATCCTGCTACCCCTCCACCCCGCTCTATAAAACACAAGAGTGAGACTTTGCGTAAAGAAAACATCTGAAGAGCAACAAATAAAATAACTGGCTGTCTTAAGATCTGCCTTCTAACATTGACTAAACTTGTTTCTCTCTCTCTCTCTCCCCAAGCTGCATTTTCTTGTTTGAACTGCTTTGCTGTAAATAATTGTCCAGGAAGGGTCTTCCAGTTATCTGACTTCTCTGTCTAATCAGTTCATCTTTAGGTTAAACTACATGACATTTCAACATTCACAATAAATAATAATAATTAAAAAAAAACTTTTGCTGTGAATGCCCAGTTCTGGCTCTCCTCTTTTTCCTGTAGGACTCCTGTCAGTCTCTGGAGGGCTGGGACTGTGATACCAATCCCAGCTGCAGCTCTCTCAGCTCCAAGCTGAGTGAGTGGGGGAGGGCTACGCTGAATGTAAGGCAGTATAAGGGCCCATCTATAGAGGTAAACTACTGGGTAAGGGGGATCATGTCATAACAGAACTGGGGCTCTGTCCTGTTTATAACCGATGTTGGCCTTGCCTATATAGAATGGTTTGAACCATGTTAAGGAATCCTGCTACAGTCCTGACCTCCAGAAGGAAAGGAGAAAATCACTGCATGGTTAGAATACATCCACAGGAAGATTTGCTTCCACATAAAGAACATTTTACATTTAATAAGGTGGGGGTGGGGAATCAAACCAAAGAAAGAGCAGATACCACATAATACAGGAGACAAAGAACAAAAGCTCTGTAAATGAGAGATCCACAATTCAACACAGGTACAGGTTACTGCAGGAGTCATTGTCCCCTCTTTCTGGCAAAACCACCATAGAAATTACCTAAAGGACAATAAACCAGAGACAATGGGCCAGCTGCTTGGCTGGGGCAGTTCTGCTGAAGACAGTGGCTCTGTCCCACTTTACACCAGCTGAGGATCTAGTTCCAGGAAATTAGCAGGGCTCCTTGCAGGCTGGAAGCACACAGCAAAGCCACAGGTTGCGTCCCAATGACCGAATCTGTTCCCATCGTTTTCTTGGGAGGCAGGCCCAGGCCTCGATTAGAACCTGACCACAGTTCAGGGTTGTTTGAATCAGTAGGTTTTGGAGGGGTCTGGCTGTAAACTTCCCCACAGTACACAGGTGTTCAGCTTATCTGTAACAAAGACACTTTCTTCTACCGATGTTTGTCGTCATCTCTCTGCTTCTTTGGGTCCCTCTCCCTGCTCCGGTCTCTTTCCCTGTCTTTTCTCTCTCTGTCCTTCCTCTCTCTTCCTCTGCTCCTTTCCTCTTTGGAATCCCGCTCTCTCTCCCGGTTGCTTTCACCCCAAGCCCACGATCGCTCCCTTTCCAGCCATCTCTTCTCTCGGTTCCTTTCAGGGTCTCGGTCCCTCGCTCTCCAGTCCCTCACTCCCTCTCGAGACCAGCTCCTCTCCCTTTTCTCCACAGGCCCCTCTCCATAAAGGTCACTTTTCATAGTTGGCAAATTGATGGGCTTTCGGAAAGGCCTGTCCCGCCCTCCAAACCGCAGCTGCCCGGATTCCTTCTTGCCTCCAAAACCACCTCCAAGTCTCCGAGGGATCCATCCTTTGAGGGTCCTTTCCAGCTCAAAGTCCACAAATATCTCATGCTGGTCAATAACCAGCCTGTTGGCATCTCTATGGGCTTTCAAGAGCGCCCGTTCCTCTTTGTACTCTATAAACGCATAGCCCTTGGAAAAGCCTGTGACTAAGTCTCTAACCAGACGAATCTTCCTAATGTCGCCATACCTGGAAAAGGCTTCCCTCAGCTTCTCCTCTGTGGTTTGTAGATTCAGTCTCGCTACAAACAGAGTGAGGTGGGGATCTCCCGTAACCCCCTTATTGGGTACATACCGTGCCAACATGGCCCTCCAGATGGCACGGTCATGGGGCTCTTCATCTGTGCCATCAATGCTCCCTGCTTTGAGGGGGTCATACTCTTTTGCTATGGGCGCCCACTCGTTCATTTTCTAGAGGGAACACAAACATCAAACACACTCCAGTGTCACTGCTAACATTCTGTATAAACGTTCACCATTACAGGTGAATTGGAACATACAGTTAATGAGGATACTTGGCATTTGCCTATAGCACTTTCCATCCCAGGATCTCAAAAGCACTTTACAAACACGAACAAACTTAAAACACTCCACCCTGCAGGTTGATTCCCATGTTACAGACAGAAAAACTTGGATGCAGAGAGGTTTTCAGTTTTTAGCACAGATCTGTCTGCTAGAACGCCTCCTGGATAGGCCGCGAGGGGCACAGAAAACCCTCGACACATCCTGCATCCTTGCTAGCAAACCCCCTTAGACTTTGCAGAAATGACAAAGAATCCCCTTATAAGATTAATTAAAACAAACTCCACTGGAATCCTTTTTTCAGCTAGACTCCCTCAAGCTCCAGCCCCCTGGGGAAGGCGATTTGCTCGCTATGGAGGTGGGGAACATTTGCTTCCTGATGTGGGAGGAAGCGTTGCATTATCTGGATGTATTTTAGGGGAATATCCTGCCTAGGGCCTGGTACTGGGTGTATTTAAGCGCGTGTAAGAAGAGGCCAGATGCCTCCCACAGGCCGCTCGGTGGCGGCCACAGGCCACGTGCTTCTCAGCCCATCTCAGCCCCCAGCTGGGCTTTGCAGCCTTCCCCCCTTTGCCCGCTGCAGCGTGCGCAACCCAGCAGCCAGCTCGGCGCCTCCCTAGCTTTGCCCTCGGGGTCTCACGCGCTGCCGAGAACCCGGGGGACGCTCCCCGCCGAGGGTCCCCGAAATTAGTCAACACACCCCTCCCCCCACCTTCAGCACAACGCAGGCCTCGCACATAATCCCCAGCTCTTGGGCGGCTTCCCCGAGCAGCCCACACCCAGCCCCTCTGTCCAGCCGGCCGGGGCGGCCACATACAAATCTACCCGCCCCCCCCGCTTTACTGCAGGCGTCCCTGGTGCACGGCCCGGGCCCAATCCCCGGGCGCTGTACCCGCCCGCCCGCCCACTCACCGCCTCTCCCCCGCCGCGGCCCGCTTCTCTCCTCTCCGCCCCGCCCCGCCCACCGGCGGCAGCCCGCGGCCCCGGCTTCCCGTCGGCGGGGGCCGCTTCGCGCGCGCAAACCCCAGAAGCCGCCGCTTGGCAAAATCCCGCGCGGGGCGGGGCGGGGCGCCGTGCGCAAAGCGCAGCTCCGCGGCCGGGGGCGGGCATCGTGCGAGGGCAGCGCGTTCCGCGCCCCGGCCGGGCCGAGCCCGGGGAACGTGGCGCTCCAGAAAGGCAGACGCGTTTGCCTTCCTAATCCCCGGCCCCTGGTGGAGGGAAGCGGGCTGCAGATGCATTTTCCTCGCTAACCTGAGCGGGCTGGCCGCGGGGGGGCTCGCCTTGCTGACCCCCCCCCCTGCTGCGGGGACGCTGGCCGCGGGGGGGCTCGCCTTGCTGACCCCCCCCCTGCTGCGGGGACGCTGGCCGCGGGGGGGCTCGCCTTGCTGACCCCCCCCCCCTGCTGCGGGGACGCTGGCTGCGGGGGGGCTCGCCTTGCTGACCCCCCCTGCTGCGGGGAAGCTCGCCTTGCTGACCCCCCCCCTGCTGCGGGGACGCTGGCCGCGGGGGGGCTCGCCTTGCTGACCCCCCCCTGCTGCGGGGACGCTGGCCGCGGGGGGGCTCGCCTTGCTGACCCCCCCCCTGCTGCGGGGACGCTGGCCGCGGGGGGGCTCGCCTTGCTGACCCCCCCCTGCTGCGGGGACGCTGGCCGCGGGGGGGCTCGCCTTGCTGACCCCCCCCCCCCCGCTGCGGGGACGCTGGCCGCGGGGACGCTCGCCTTGCTGACCCCCCCCCCGCTGCGGGGACGCTGGCCGCGGGGGGGCTCGCCTTGCTGACCCCCCCCCCTGCTGCGGGGACGCTGGCTGCAGATGCATATCGCTTCTTGGTTCCTCAGAGCTAAGGTCAAGCATAAGTAGTCTCTCGGCCTATCAAAGTGCGATCAAGTGTCTTGACGTTTCTGGTCTTTTGGCCCTGCAATGAAAACCTTGGCTGTGTCTCCTGGACCATGAAGTACAAATATTATCTTATAAGTTCTATCCGTTCTTATCAGTTTAATATCTGACCCCTTGCTGGAGGGGGCTGGCTGCAGATGCATTTGCGTGGCTGCCCTCCCTGCTGGAGGGGGCTGGCTGCAGATGGGTTTGCCGGGGCTTGCGAGCAGCACAGCAAATCCCCGCCTGGCTTAGCTGTGGCACGGGCGGCGCTGGCGCCAAGCTAGGGATCCGGAGCGCGGAATTCACCTTCCAATCCGAATCGAGCTGTATTGACCCGAGAGGGTGCACAACGCAAAGCAGCTAAGCGCTGGGGCGTTTAAATCCCAAGGGCAGCTCTGGACCCTGCTTTTGGAGGCTGAGCTGAGTATCTGGTTCTGTGACAAGGGGCCCCCCCGCCACCCTGAGGCACGTGGGTGGGGAACTGGCCCTACCCAGGAGTGTTTCAGAGTCCCTCCCCCTCCGGAGGCGTCTCCATGGAAACTGCAAACGTTACCCGGGGGTGGGGCAGCCGCTCCACCCTGGCCAGGGCTTGCTTTGTCATCCTCGTTCTCTCTGCAAAATGCAATGGGCAATGTCCAGCTGCCCTCAGAGCCTGCAAAAGCCCCCCACCCATTACTTCAACACCGATCACTCCCATGCCAGCCGCGGCCCTGCCTCTGGCGACAGAGACTGAGTCTGCGGGGTGGTTTTGTCTGCGCCCCCAGCCTATCACCCTGCCGCCCATCTCTGTCTCCTGGACGCTGCCTGAGAATGGGAGCAGGGGCCCCTTCACTAGAAGGGAAGCTGCCCCGTGTCACCCGGCCGGCCTCCCTTCCCACAGGGCTACATTGTAACCCTTGTAGCCCCACCCCGGCCTCCCAGCCTGGTTATCTGATTGGCCCCCAGGAGCTTCCCCTGGAGGCCGAGGAGAGGACTTGGTCACAAGTTTCACGGAGGAGGAGGAAGGAAGTTGTTGAGAGTGGTGGCCGAAGCGGGCGGCAACTGCAGCAGCTGGTCTGAAACCAGCCCTCTCCCCCGTGAAGGAGCTTGACTGGCCACTGGGGCTTGCCATGCAGGGTCATCAGCACCCAGGGGAGGGAGAGGAGAAGGAGGAGCTTGGCCCTGAAAACGCCTTTGAGAAGAGCCCCTTCCAGCTGACAGCAGAGGATGTCTATGACATTTCCTACGTGGTGGGCAGGGAGATCCTGAAAATAAGCAGCGAGCCCCAGGGGGAGGTGCCCACCAGGGTCGCCCAGCTGCAGTTCAAGATAGTGAGGATTCTGGAAATGCTGGAGGCTTTGGTGAATGAGAGTAACCTGACAGTGGAGGAGCTGAAGATGGAGAGAGACAATCTCAAAAAGGAGGTGGAGGGACTCAGAAAGGAGGGCCCTCCAGGGAATGCAGAGCAGGTAGGTATAAGGGCAGGTGCAACCTCAGGAACTGATCTGCTTATTGTGCAACATACAGTTTGGGAAACAATATGGAGGCATGGGGTTTTATTAACAACACTAGTGATGTCCAGCGAAGCATCTCCATCCGTTTGGCCCACCTTTTGCACATTGACAGAGTTACAGCTCTGTTGAGAAACTGCTGCTGGCAACCTCATGAGCGTAGGCACGGTTTGAGGCGAGCAGAATTCTCAGCGTCAAAAATCCCTGCCTGATGGGAGCCCATTCTAGCACAAAACACTGGAAAACGCATTTGCTCACATGATCCAAGCCATTGTGTGGACAGGCCCTATTGGAGAAGTTGACTTTTCATCCCTGTTGAAGATCCTGGCCCAGCTGTCCAAGCAGAGACCGGCTCTGTACTGTAACATTGTAGGTTGTTGAGCCAATGTCCTGTATGTGCCAGGGCATGGTTTTGGTTGGACAGAGTCAATATGCTGAAAGAGAGAAGTTCAGACATTCAGGCCCTGATTTTCATGTAGTGTAGATGTACAATTGCACATCTGTCTTTTACATACAACTGCTCTCACAAAAGCACCTAATTTGCCATTTGCACACACGTGAAATCCTTGTGTTTGTGCAAATTAGGTGTATCAGAGGAGGAATGACCTTGTGGTTTAGGCCCTTGGCTGGGACTCAGGAAAGCTAGGTTTAGTTCTGAGCTCTACTCAAATTATCTCTGTAACCTCAGGCGAGTCCCTTAATCTCTCTGGGCCTCAGTTCCTGTCTGTGACAATGCGGATAATAGCACTTCCTTTGCAAGTTTAGAGGTAAACTCTTTGGGGTGGGGACTGTCTTACTATGTGCATACAGCGCCTGGGACAAGGGGGCCCACAGGCGCTACTGAAATACAAATAATTATTTTGCACCTAAATGGTATGAAAAATCAAGATTGTAAAGTCTGTAAAGCATGGAAATTACTATTGTTTGATAAACCTGATTCTTTGTCTAAGGTACGGCCTGACAGCTGCTCAGGGGCTATCTGAGCATGTTGCGTCCTTACAGTTGTTTGGTTTTTAAACTGTTGCCCTTTGTTCTACAGCTGAGCCTTGGACCAGACAAAATGATAATAGATCTCACAGATCCAAATCGTCCACGGTTCACGTTGCAGGAGTTGAGAGATGTGCTGCAGGAACGTAACCGGCTGAAAGCACAACTTCTTATTACACAAGAGGAGCTACAGTGCTATAAGAGGTAGATCACTAGGTCATCCAGTCAGCAGAGAGCACCTGTTTATTATGTGGGGATCATGTCAGGGGAGATTAGTATTATTATTTGTTTGCTGTAGCACCCACCGTGTGCTAGGCACTGCCCAGATATACAAGACGGTAACTCTTTGGCTCTCTGTGGGTATAGAGTGCCTCACAAAATGGGCCTTATTCTTGGTTGGCCCCCTTTGACACTACAACAATAAATATTATTATTATTAATAATATTAATAACAAAAGAAGGGACATCCCTGCCCCTAAAAGCTTACGGTGTAAGGATAAACAGACAAGCAGAGAGGGGTCAGGGAGGGGGGTTTCAAAAGGAATTTTTGATATAAATCAACCTTAAAACTGAACTCCTGCCGGCTCTAGGTGAGTTACAAACACGTGTAATAGCACACATCAACATCTGCAGGCAGTTACTTCAACTGTGTGTGCAAAGTAGGAATTCGGGCACACAAATCCAGTGGGTAGGTATGCCTGGCTGGCCACGTGTGAGTGCAAGTACCTCATTCGCACATGCAATCATAGTAACTGCACACATGCATTTTTAATGAAAACCGGGCTCTACGTATCCCATGCCACGTGTCATAAGAGCAGGGAGGTTTCTGTGCTTGCCTTAGTTAAAATTTCCCTTCTCCTGTTGTGCAGACTGATACATGCGAGTTTATTTACCACCCTTCATCTCAGAGATGTGTGCATTTCAGTGATGCTGTATGTATAGCTGTAAAGCACTTTAGCATCCTTCAGGATGAAAATGCATATTTTGTGAGACCCTCCAGCTGAAGACTGAGTAAGGCATATACAACAAAAATCTCACCCAGGGATAAGGATTCAGTTCAAGGCAGGTGACCCAGGTGACTTCCTGGAGTGCCAGGCATGGGGGGCACCGGGCTCGGGGTGCTGTTTTTGTTGTTAGTGACAAAAGGGAACATAGAATGTTTGAAGTAACATGGCTCAGATATTCCATATTTGCTTATATATGGCATGAATAAATACAGATTTACAGATCCTAGCATGCACATTTATTGTCTTATATGACAGGGATAAATCATGCATGCAAATCATGCAAAGTCGTGAAATGGGCTAAAATGCAATAAAAAATAAGATATTCAAAAGTTTAACAAAGGGGGGCCACCGAAGATGCTCCTCGCCTGGGGCACCATTTGCCCTAGGATGGGCCCTGATTTAGATGACCTGGGTTCTGTTCCTAGCACTGCCACTGATCTATTGTGTGATTTTGGGCAAATCACATCACCTCTTTGGTTCTGTTTTCACCTCCCACCCTTTGTCTGGCTTGACTAATTAAACCATAAGCTGTTGGGGACAGGGACTGACTTTTACTCTCCTTGCAAAGTGTCTGGCACAATGGGGCCCTGATCTCAGTTGAGGTCCCCATGTGATACCATAATACAAATAATAATAAATCCACCCTGAGTACACTTCTATAACAGGCATGCATAATGCAAGCTATAGCTGAGAAGCTAGTTTCAAACCTGCCCACTCAAACAGCAGTTTTGCCAACAATGCAGTTAAGGATCCACTCCCCCAGCTCAGCGGACAGGCTGTACTAAGTTAGCTCAGTCACCCATTAATGGTTCAGTTGGCCCTTGACTCTCCAATTGCCTAACACAGCTCATTGGAATCCAAGTTACAAATTAACGATGTGAATGTTTAATTCATAAGTGGATCATGAGCTGTGAGGCTCTAATTACCAACTAGTACTGGATTTCAATCCAAGCAAATCAAAGGAAAAACAATAATTTGATTTACATGATAACCTCCTAATAAGGTGCCTAGGGTGTTGAAAAACTCAATTGATGGCATCAGATATAAAACAAAGTAGTATAAATATGGGACCTTTGAAATAAAAATTGTGTTTTAGAATGTCATGAATATATTTCTATATATGTGGCTATATAGCATGCAGATAGCACAAAATGTCATGTCCTAAATTTAAGATTCACAGACAATGTTTTAGTGGCCGGATAACATATTATTAAAGACATGAGTTTGTCTCAGGTGTTTTTGAAGGAGTATGGTTCAATGCCCACGTTGAACAGCACTGCTTATCTGCATATTGTGGGCTTTGATTCCCCTCAGATCTCAAGATAAGCAGAGTCAGGCTAGGTCAGTGCAGTGGTGATGGCTGTGAAGGTGTAGTCCTAAGCACCCTCTGCCTGGCTATACAAAGCCCTAATACAGGCCAGCAAAGCTTGTAGTCATGGCTTGCACTGGTGAAGCTTATCCCAGTCCCAAGGAGGGGAAATAGCCTTGGTTCAAATTCTAGCTTTGCCTGTTTATAGTCGGGGTTTGCACTGGTGCAGCTATATCCCTTAAGGCTGTAACCAGTGGACATTTCCTGTGTAGGGAAGTGGCACAGGGAAGGTGACACTTATTTACCTCACAGGGGTCTTGTGGACCTTCACTGACTCAGGCCAGAATCTGCTGTTACACCTGTGTAAATCTGAGTGACTGTGCTGGAGATACCCTGGATCTGCACCAATGTAACCAAGCTTGGAATTTAGTGCTTTGAGATCTTCGGATGGAAGGTGCTTTACAAATGCAACACAGGATTAAAATCAGTTCTCACTGAGTATTAAATCGTTACATAACACTCCATCTGTAGCTATTTAAGCTTCTAACAATTATCAATGGGGTTCTTATAAAAATATTCTAAGCTAAATTAGAGAGACGAGGTGTGTGAGGTAACTTCTGTTATTGGACCAACTTCTGTTGGTGCAAGAGATAAGTTTTCAAGCCACACTGAGCTCATCTTCAAGGCTGGAAAAGAGCTCCGTCTGTCTCGAAAACTTGTCTCTCTCACCATTAACGGGATAGGGAACCATGATGCAGCCAACAGAAGTTGTTCCAATAGAAGATATTACCTCACCCACTTTCTCTCTCTAATATCCTGGGACTGGCACGGCTATGCCTGTACTACATCTAAGCTAAATTACTGGGCACAATTAAAATAAGAGTGATTCACTATTAGCATTAGTCCAGGTTAGCTGTGTCCAGAGAAATTAGAGCTCCTATTCAGGAAACCATTTACACACCACTTGACTTCAGTGGGACTTTGTGCACAAATGAAGAGCTTTCTGAATCGCTGTCTGCATTCATAGATATCATAGTGGCTGTATTGTGCAAACCCTCGCTTTCCAGACCAGCACAGAACAGTTCCTGGTAGCATTTTTTCACAAACTACAACTGGTACAACATGCCTACCCACAAAGGAAAGGTGCAAAGACACCACACCCAGCAAACGTGACAGTGACGTTAGCAGGGTATATGGACATCATCTGCTCAGACGGCACGTGCTGCCAGAATGAAGAAAGGGTTCAGTATGCACCATGGGGGTGTGGCGGGGGAGAAGTGTAGCACAGATTTTAAAAAATTCCCATCTCCCTCCTTTGCTAGTGGCATTTCACAGAGGGAGGACCAGGCTGGGCCAATGGAAGAGGAATCCACTGTCTGCAGACCTTCTGGCTCAAGCAAGTCTAACGAAGAGAAAACAATCATAAAGCGTCTGTAAGTATCGTCACTTCTCTTGAAGCACTTTATAGTGGTGGGCTGACTTGACTGGATACTTGTTCTCCCCTCACAAACGCCCCCCTTCCTCGTTATAAAAAGTTAGGGCTGTTACTGGAATCCTGAAGCCAGCAAACCTCCTGAAGCCAACCAGAATTTGGTAGCATCAGGAGTCTACCACCAAGATGCAGCGTGGGCTGGTGAATAGTGACCTGCCTGGGGAGTTCAGCAACGTGGGTTCTATTCCCAGCTCTGCTACTGAGGTGCTTTTGGATCTTGGGTAAATCACTTCACCTTTCTGTGCTTCTACTTCCTTTCCCACCTCTTGTCTCGTTTTCAGTGCAGGAACTGTCTTTTACTGTGTATTTGTACCCCACCTAGCACAGTAAGGGATCAAGGGGCTACAGTAAAACCCAGATTCTTACATTGTAGTGTTTCCAAACTACTGAAAGACAATACCTTCCATTGATAACAAGGACAGTTAACTCTTTTTGTAACATGTATTGCAATGATATTAGTGACAGGAAGCCTGGAAAGATGACACGAGCATTAGAAATAGTGACAATGATCTTGTAGCTCAACTGCGAATGCTTCTGCTTTGATGTCTGAGGCTGACTGGTTCAAACTGCAGCTGTGCATAGCTCCTCTCTGATAAACTGGTAAAAATAATAGCTGCTTTAGTTAACTTTTATGTGAGTTAATCTCATGACAGGGATAGTCTGAATTAGACCCAGACAGGATGATGCTTTGTGTAAACAATGTTAACTAAAAGGTATCGGGCACAATCTCTAACTAGTAGCAGTGCCTGTATGAGGAAAGGGTTTCTTAAGAACGGGCCCAGGTCAAATGCTTGAGTACTTCTTGCAAAATTAGAGGGAAATTACCACTTAAATGACATGGCCCAGCTTTCAGTTCTCACTGTTTCATATTCCTAGAGGTACTTACGTTTTAGACCACTTTATAAACTATATCAGTGCAGCACCCCTGAAACACTGCATCAAAATAACAGTAAACTATGGTACCTTTGAGGTGTAGAACTCAAAGTGCTTTATAAAGGTGGGCATCAGAATTTGAGTGAGGGGAAACTGAGGCACGGATGAAGTGACTTGCCTGAGGTCACAGCATGTCAGCAGCAGAGACAGGGAGAGAACCCAGTTCTCCTACATACCAGCCCCATAATCTATCCCCTGGACAGTGCTGCTTGCTTCACATACTAGCACAACAGCAAAGGGAGGAGTGATTTTGCCCCGTGCCTATGAAAAGCACCCTATGAGGCCAGATCATCCTTGCTACACAAACAAGCTTTCAATTAAGGGCTCAGCCCCAGGGACACATGAAATTGCATGGCATTTATTTATTGTCTTGGAGTTAGCCTTCTTGGTCCAAGAATTTCCAGCCTTTCAGAGCTAATCATTAAGCTGTCCTACCCTGTAGAAGGCCATTGCCTCCCCTGTGAGTACACTAAGAATCTCCACATTGTGTTGTTTACTGACTATCCACCAAGGTTTGTTTGTGATGGGATTCAAGTAGCTGCATGCAGCGGGAGCCTGCGCAAGCCCTGCGTTTATAGCTCCTGAGAGCAGCCCAGTGTGCAAGCAGAACAGGCTCAGCTGGTGGTTGTAGCTTTTCCTTTTTGTAAGACACTTCCCCCCCCCTCCCCTTTTTGCTCCAGGTTCTCTTTTAAATACGGAAAACGAATATGACTGAGAATTTAGCCACTTCTGCTCAGAAAGTTGCAGCATATAAAGCCCTTGAAAAGGAATTAAGAGAAGAAGCATTTGAAGGAAAAGCAGCAGTTTCACTGTAGAGAACAGGCCACATCTCAAGAACATGTATTTGTATACTACTTTAAGATTTTGCTTTATAAAATAACATTTCTTACAATGTTTGTATTACGGTGTAAGTGTTAATTTCTCCTCTTGTAAAGAATGGCATATTTCCTCTAGACATATCCAAGCAGATGGAGTGTGGAATAAACCTTTTCTATATAGCTATTTTCAGTCTTTCGAAGAACCATACCAAAATGTAGCCTACAGAAGAGAGAATATTAATTTTTCCACTCACATCTCACTGTCTGGGCTAGGGGATTTTCAAAGGCTAGAATGATCTTGCTGATATTTTGCTAGTTACACTGTCTGCAAAAGTATTCATAAAACTAATTACCAAGACTGAAAAATATGTTTGCATTTAAATTTAGTGTGTGTTTTGTTGTCAGTGATCTGACACCAGAAATGTCTCTCTCTTAAAGCAACCCAGAAGCTGAAGCAAACTGGAAGTTGCCCAGATAGTGGCTGTCTTGTAGTTTGTATTAAATTAGTTTGATGTCCTCTGTTCAGCAGCCTAATGCCTACCACTGAGGCTACTATAATTGGGAGTAACTGACACCTTTAGCGGTAGACACACAAGCCAAGCATTGGCTAGACTAGGGGTGGGCAAACTTTTTGGCCTGAGGGCTACCTATGATTATGGAAACTCGTATGGTGGGCCATGAATGCTCATGAAATTGGGGGTTAGGGGGCAGGAGGGCTCCAGCTGGGGATGCAGGCTCTGGGGTGGGGCTGAGGGTTTGGGGGTTCCAGGCTGGGACTGAGGGGTTTGGAGGGGGATCAGGGCTGGGGAAGGGAGTTGGGGCACAGGAAGGGTTGGGGGGCAGGCTCCAGGCAGTGCTTACCTCAAGCAACTCCCAGAAACAGCAGCATGTCCTCCCTCCGGCTCCTACCCAGAAGTGCAGCCAGGTGGTTCTGTGCACTGCCCTGTCTGTAGGCGCCAATCCTGTAACTCCCATTGGCTGTGGTTCCCAACCAATGGGACTGTAGAGGCAGCACTTGGGGCAGGGGCAGCATGTGGAGCCCTCTGGCTGCCCCTATATGTAGGAGCTGTAGAGGGGACATGCTGCTGCTTCTGGGAGCCCTGTGGAGTAGAGCAAGACCCCGACCGCGCTCCACCGCTGGAGCGCCAGAGCGGGGCAAGCCCCGGACCCCACTTCCCAGCAGGAGCTCAAGGGCTGAATTAAAATGTCTGGAGGTCCGGATGTGGCCCCCGGGCTGTAGTTTGCCCACCCTTGGGCTAGACCATGGATATAGAACTCTCATGGCTATGGGTGATCCTTCAGGTCAAAAGTAAAGCAAGTTGTAGCAGAGTATTAACACTGTTACTACACGCATTCATCCTGCTCAGTGGATATATAGAACTTCAGTTAGTAGTGAAACCTTTCAGAGACAATAAATATATTCTTGAGCTATAGCACATTCTACACTGACTCCTCATAGGTAGTGAATGGGAAGAAAAACACTACAAATTGAGAATTCTAGTTCTGGGAAAATAATCAGAGTAAAAAAAGCATACATTAAATGAGCTGCATATACAGAACAGATAAGAGACAGGAATGTTAATTATTTAGCTGCAATCCACTACTAAATGAATTTAGGTCAAACAGATGGAAGGTAGGTGTAGGGGAGATAATTAGTATCTGAGGTTTGTGCTATCATCTACATCTAGAAAGACACAGTTATTTTAGCAGCATTAGATACGAGGCTGATTAGACTTGTAAACAGTAGAAAAAATTAAAAGACTCAAGAATATAATCTTATTGCCTTTCAAAAGGGAAGTGAATTCTAAGATCTCCTTTGATTCCCTTTTATATACTAGCAGTAGACAGAATATAGGTCAGTTGATGATACTGCATATCTATACTTAGTAACAAAGCATGCCTGGTAATATGGCTGCTCAGAAGGTAGAAAAACCAGCAGTGTCGTTTTCAAATGTGTTCACAAGCAATGGAATGTTAGTAAAACAATATCTAAGATGCCTAACTTGGAAAGATTTGTCTATATCCATCCATTGCAGAGAACTGGAACACAGGGCTTGCCATCTTCAAAACATTATTACACCCCAACATTGGGGATGCTTCTTGTATAACCCTCCTGGGTCTGAGGGCTAATTAAACTGAGAGTCATTCTATCAAGTATGAAAGAGTCTATTGGGCCAACACATACAAACAGAATTAGACTATTTATTTTTGGAACGCAGCCATCACATCAGCAGTTGGTGCTAACAAAATTAAAGCATAACTCTCCCGCAAAGGTCTGTGTACTCCACCACGCCTTCCTGTTACTGGGAGGGAGTGTTCATGAATATTTCTAATTCAGTACTGAGGCATGCTGCTATTAGGAAAGCAATTTGGGTGAGGGGGTGGGAGGGAGAAGAGGTGGTAAGATCTACTCAGGTTCTGAGTTTCTTATAGGCTAGCACTGCGCAGGAGGGATAGCTATGAGAAAACCGACAGCTCCAGCATTCCTGAGGAAAGTAGTTATCCCCACTGAGTTAAATGAAAGGGCAGCCCCTCAGAGAGAGGTCTGGACCATTAAAGATGAACTCCAGACCATCTGAAGTGGAGCCTGTAAGGAACAGGGAGACAATGCAGCATTCAGAATAGAGTAAGTGGTTGCAATCAGCCCATGTAAGAAGTAGATGAGTTCCTCAGTCTATGGACAGTCTCAAAGCCTCCAATAACCTGCATCTGGCAAACTGACCAGTTCACCACCACCACGTCCATCTAGTCCTTACAGTTAAAGGAGCCGATACAAGAATATCTGCCTTGAGCCTGAAACCGCAGCTAAAAGATGTTAGCTCTTCCATTCATTTCAATGGAATGTTGACACCAAAGCCTTGTCATTGCCACCCCTGGAACCCCGACCTGGGATATTCTATCTACTACCCAAGATCCATAAACCTGGAAATCCTGGGCGCCCCATCATCTCAGGCATTGGCACCCTGACAGCAGGATTGTCTGGCTATGTAGACTCCCTCCTCAGGCCCTACGCTACCAGCACTCCCAGCTACCTTCGAGACACCACTGACTTCCTGAGGAAACTTCAATCCATCGGTGATCTTCCTGATAACACCATCCTGGCTACTATGGATGTAGAAGCCCTCTACACCAACATTCCACACAAAGATGGACTACAAGCCGTCAAGAACACTATCCCCGATAATGTCACAGCTAACCTGGTGGCTGAACTTTGTGACTTTGTCCTTACCCATAACTATTTCACATTTGGGGACAATGTATACCTTCAGATCAGCGGCACTGCTATGGGTACCCGCATGGCCCCACAGTATGCCAACATTTTTATGGCTGATTTAGAACAACGCTTCCTCAGCTCTCGTCCCCTAAAGCCCCTACTCTACTTGCGCTATATTGATGACATCTTCATCATCTGGACCCATGGAAAAGAAGCCCTTGAGGAATTCCACCATGATTTCAACAATTTCCATCCCACCACCAACCTCAGCCTGGTCCAGTCCACACAAGAGATCCACTTCCTGGACACTACAGTGCTAATAAACAATGGCCACATAAACACCACCCTATACCGTAAACCTACTGACCGCTATTCCTACCTGCATGCCTCCAGCTTTCACCCTGACCACACCACACGATCCATCGTCTACAGCCAAGCTCTGCGATACAACCGCATTTGCTCCAACCCCTCAGACAGAGACAAACACCTACAAGATCTCTGTCAAGCTTTCTTACAACTACAATACCCACCTGCAGAAGTAAAGAAACAGATTGATAGAGCCAGAAGAGTTCCCAGAAGTTACCTACTACAGGACAGGCCTAACAAAGAAAATAACAGAACGCCACTAGCCGTCACCTTCAGCCCCCAACTAAAACCCCTCCAACGCATTATTAAGGATCTACAACCTATCCTAAAGGATGACCCAACACTCTCACAAGTCTTGGGAGACAGGCCAGTCCTTGCCTACAGACAGCCCCGCAACCTGAAGCAAATACTCACCAACAACCACATACACAACAGAACCACTAACCCAGGAACTTATCCTTGCAACAAAGCCCGTTGCCAATTGTGCCCACATATCTATTCAGGGGACACCATCACAGGGCCTAATAACATCAGCCACACTATCAGAGGCTCGTTCACCTGCACATCCACCAATGTGATCTATGCCATCATGTGCCAGCAATGCCCCTCTGCCATGTACATTGGTCAAACTGGACAGTCTCTACGTAAAAGAATAAATGGACACAAATCAGATGTCAAGAATTATAACATTCATAAACCAGTCGGAGAACACTTCAATCTCTCTGGTCACGCAATCACAGACATGAAGGTCGCTATCTTAAAACAAAAAAACTTCAAATCCAGACTCCAGCGAGAAACTGCTGAATTGGAATTCATTTGCAAATTGGATACTATTAATTTAGGCTTAAATAGAGACTGGGAGTGGCTAAGTCATTATGCAAGGTAGCCTGTTTCCTCTTGTTTTTTCCTACCCCCCCCCCAGATGCTCTGGTTTAACTTGGATTTAAACCTGGAGAATGGTCAGTTTAGATGAGCTATTACCAGCAGGAGAGTGAGTTTGTGTGTGTATGGGGGCGGGGGGGATGTGAGAAAACCTTGATCTATGCAGGAAATAGCCCGACTTGATTATGTTAAGAGTTGTCACTTTGGATGGGCTAGCACCAGCAGGAGAGTGAATTTGTGTGGGGGGGTGGAGGGTGAGAAAACCTGGATTTGTGCTGGAAATGGCCCACCTGTTGATCACTTTAGATAAGCTATTACCAGCAGGACAGTGGGGTGGGAGGAGGTATTGTTTCATGATTTCTGTGTGTATATAAAGTCTGCTGCAGTTTCCACGGTAAACATCTGATGAAGTGAGCTGTAGCTCACGAAAGCTCATGCTCAAATAAATTGGTTAGTCTCTAAGGTGCCACAAGTACTCCTTTTCTTTTTGCGAATACAGACTAACACGGCTGTTCCTCTGAAACCTTAAATATTAATATCTTTCACATGGAATTTTAGCAGTAGAATACATCTAGAACATTTCCCCCCATGATCCCAATCCACCTTCCAACCCTTACCAGCTGCCAAATTCCCCAAACACTCCCTTTCCATCAGCCAAGACCTCCAGCATACCATGGCCAATATCTGCAATGCTATTGCATGTCAACACAAGACCATACAATATGGTGATATTTGTGGGGCGTAATGAATGGCGTATATAAATAAGGAATGCTGTACCGTTGTGTTACTTGATTCCCTAATTAATGCATTCACTTCCATATGATTACCCGAAGCTGCCATGCTATTGCCAGTCTTGCTGCAGAATTCCAGGCCAATTACAAGGTACACAGGACCAGGCTAGAAGGTGTACAATTGAGGTCCATTAGCTTAAACTGCCTACAATTCCCCATTTAAAAACTGGTTCCTAATACAGTATGAGCAGGCTCCATGGCTGGGGGATTGACTGAAAAAGCTAAATCTTTGGTTTTTTGTTTTTTTAAAAGAAGTGTTCAAGACTAGAGCCAGCCTTTTCAGCTTGTATTTATAGAGTTAGTACATAGGACAGTTTGGCCCCAACCCAAGGAATCCCTGACTCAGTTATGACGCCATTGGAATATCATCAACATGAGTCGGGGGACAGGGAGTTTGTGGGAGAGTAAGATAGGGATTCTTCTACATGATAACATGCTAAAGCCAAACTGCATGTTGGTATGAGGTGGTATTCTGCTTAGGATATTGGTCTAACTGCTGAAAGACCGTACAATAGGAAAGCAGAAAACTCCATTCTCGGTGTCCCACTAGCTTTATTGCTGTGTTTCAATGCAGCAGCATCCAACTGTCAATTACAAACAAGGCATGAGTGTATTTTCATATACAAGGCAGGTAGGTATCGTTAGACCTTGTTTTACAAAAAGGGGAAACTGAGGAACAGAGGTGAAGAGTCACTTGCCCAAGATCGCAGTGAGCCAGTGGTAGAGTAAAGCACAGGTTTGTCCCAGTTCCCAAGTCTGTGCTCTAGCCACTAGCTGACGCTGCAGGGGGGAGAAGCTCTTTCAGAACAAGGGAATCTGCACACATTTTTGGCTTCTCTATTAGAGAGAGAAGGAACTCTACTGTGCCGACATCTAATTCAAATCCCCAAAGTAGCTTGCACACAAAATATATAGTTGATGGTTAGTGAGTTATCAAGCTTCAGAGACTTGATATACACATATCCTCCCTCCTGAGCTTTCATTGGATAGAGGAGACAGGCATTTAAGGGTTAACTCTTTTCACAGCTTGCTTAAAAATATCTGAGACAGAGGCAGGCATAACAGCCAATTCATTGTTAATAAATATATTTTTTTTATTTTACAGACACATTTTCTTCAAGTTTTTGTTTTTAAAATACATCACTAAACCAGCTCTCTTGCTGCTGAAACACGTAGGTTGGACTGTATTACCCTGGCTATCACACAAGTGAACACGACTGCCTGGGGTGGTATGCCCAGGAGGAGCAGCTTTGAGAACATGGAGGAGCAGAGGACATTAATAAAGCCACAGACCTCTTGCTGACACATTTCCCATCAACAAGCGTGGCTGGTGGCCTAAGGCCATCTTTCAGCTACACACATGCCAAGCATGCCTTGGCAAACATTTCAATTGATAAGAGTTCATATTCACTGTCTGGATCTCCATTGTATAGCCTTCCCATACCATGGATTTGGTTCCCCCAATAACGAGCCTGAACCTGTGATGTACTGAGCATCTTCTGCAAGGTGCTAAGCACCCTCAACTCCCACTGAAGTCAATGGGACCAGACAGTGCATGACAGCTTACAGGATCAGACCCCAAGGAATCTACTCTCTTCAATGCATTTGCATAACTCCAAAAGCAAAATTGAAGATGCACATGAAGACAAGACTCCTAATTTTGGAAACACTCTAATCCACTTCCAGCATTCACAGTAAAATAAATAATTCTGTTTCTGATGTGGCCAATTTGTAGAGAGGGGCCTTTTTTGTTTTGTTTTCTAAAAAGCCATCTAACAAAACTCCCACAAATCAGCCACTACCTATAAAAAAGGTACGATCTCAAACTTTAGAAAACAGAGTAACGCCCAAAAAGCAATTCCTCATTTTGATGACTTGCACGTTTTATCTTCACATTTCTAATAAGCACCAACCCAATTCATAAAAATCCAGCTCCATTTGGATTGGAGTTATGTCTCTCTGAAGAAGACAGCCAGATTGATCATTCAATCCCATTATTACAGTGTATTTTGGTGCTTTTGTTGCCAACAAGGGGCATTGCGCTGGAAAAACGACTCCTAGCACAGACTAGTTAATGATACTAGCAATGCTTCATTCATGAAAAGGTCCTTGGTCAGTCAGTACTAGGTTTAAAAAGGCTGACAAGTAGTCGAATCATGACTTGAGAGTTAGAACATATGACACATCTGTCACTTTCAAGCTAAAGAGTTGATATCTCCCCCTTTAAAACAGGATATGAAATTTCATTGCAAAAGCAGGAGCACAACCCAAGAGATTCAGATTTGATTTCTTCCCTCCCCCCTTATAAAATATGCATAAGTCTTTGACTGCATGCTCAGGAAGCACTGATCAATCTATTTGCAAAAATGTACAAAACTGAACAATAAAAAAGTTTCAGTAATCTGCGACCATCTGTTCAAGCCTGTCTGGAAACCTGTAACAGATATTTAAATACTACAGCACAAAAGGTGTTTAAACAATTTTAAAACACCAGAAGCAATCCATTAAGATAGCCGTGTTTTTATAAAAAAAAAAAACCACCAACTCTCTTCAACGGTGCTCAGTCCGAAGAAGGATGGATTAGTGTTTCAGCCATGGATGAGCTTCAATGGAAGCTTTGCTCCTGTCTCCATAATCATACAATAGTTCTTCACCCACTTTAATGTCTCGCGAGGCTATCAGTATGAGATGAGGTACGCCGTCAATATCATGAAGCTTTGTTTGACAATTGCCACATTTGCTGTGATTAATCAGCCTTCCCAGACGATTAGTCTCTTTTGTAGCATCGACACTGAAAGAACAAACACAGATTGTAAGATTTCTGCACAGCACACACAAAAGTCACACTCACTACTAGAAGAGGTTAAATCTGCACTGAAAATCAAGAAATGAAAGAAATTGTGTGCAGTCAGCACAAGGCTTGAAAACAGAAAAAAAAAATACTAAAGATCCTGATGCCACTACTGCCCTGATAGGCAGAACAAGCTTAGCCAAACTGCTCTTGCAAATCTAATTACCACAAGTCAACCCCCCATGGCATACGTTCATCACAACTTTACGTCTTTCAACTCAACCATGGATTTCTTCTAGAACTGACATCTTAGAGTCATTTACTGAGCTTTTTGTGGAGCCCTTTCTTCTCTAGATGTTGCTTCCTCCCCATTAGCAGCCATCAAGCAACCACCCAGAAGGGCCTGCAGTCTTACACAGCTTCCTCAGAAGATAAGGTGGAAGGTATGTATTGTGCCAGCCAGGAAAAGGATGCACAGCTACCAATAAAGACCCCTGCTCCTTTAAGACTGGATACACTTAAGTGTCCAACACATGCTCAGTCTCCACTGACCTGGGAATATTCCCAAAGTTGGTCCACACGTTGCTATGCCACAGCATCTACCTGAAGATGTATAGTGCCTATCACTATAGCATCTCAACTTAGGTGTCACTGGGACAGCATAGTAGAAGTCAGACTGTTACAATCTAGAATTGTCAAACATATTAAATATGAGGACTGTTACAAGACTACTTAAATTCCAATATTTAATAGATCCTAGTTACTGATTTAATCAGCTGCAGCAATTTTAAGTAAATCATGGTATATTACTACTCTCTTCAATTCTTGACCTGTTTTTACAAGCAAAAATCCAGCCTGGTGAGGAAGGTTAACATATAGAGGTAAATAAAGCTAGTCAGAAAGCCAGATTCTTAGCTCTGCTGCTGGTCTATGAACCTCAAATCCCAGATCTATCCACTAAAACATATGGTCTCTTAATTCCAATTTCACTCATTATAACCAGAAGAGATGATGCCCAGCATGTAGTTTTGAATGTTTAAGCAATAGGAGTGAAAAAATGTATTCAAATAAAAAGCAAATATCTCAAGGTAAATCTTGAGCTTGGAACTTTTACACTTTGCAGGAAAACTGAAAGATCTGGCACCTTCAAAGCTTCATCCACTTATTCCATTATTATATTCCTTATATAAAAAGAACTTTAAAAAAACACAATCAAAAGCTTACCAGTACATTTTGCTTAAATACTGAAAATAGTACATATAGCAGCCTGTGGATGGATCTTGGGCATACACAGCTTCTCGCTTTTTAGCATCCATGATCTCTATGAGATCCCCATGATATTCTACCACAAATTCTCCTCGACTGAAGTGTCTGGTAGCAATTACCCCTCTCCCTTTACCATCAATGAAATCAATCTGTCAAGGAGAAAAGGAGCTCAGTTAGCAAAGTAAATCTATTTCCTACCTATCTGGGGGAAAGGGAACCTACAAGGATTTGTCGTTGAGACGTTAGCACCAATATTAGAGTGTGGCACATATGAACAAGTATTTTAGATAGCAAGATATGGCAACATATTGCACACCTTTAGGGGAGATACATGGGATGAACTTAGGGATGCAGATCACCAGATATTTAGATAGACTGTTTCCTAGATAAAAAAGACCAATGTCAACCGGACAGTAAATGCAGAAAAGTGGGATTAGTCCTCTTTTTATAGCAATTATTTGTTTTCTTTGAGCAGTGGGGGTGGAGTTAGTCTTTCCATTGCAGACTAGGAGATACCCTCAGTGTCCAATTTGGCTGCAACACAAAATAACAGTTAGAGATGCAGAAAGGTCTATCATGGAAGCTAGTCTAGTCCAGAGCCAATACAGTCTTGTTCCCTACAACATATTCTCTATTTTATTATCTAATCCATCACTTCATTGGATCACTATTCCACTGCCTAACACAAACAAGGGAAGTTTTTCTGCTACTAGCACAGAAGTTTCCTTATTAATTCGAACACATCACTTTTCGATGTAGCCTTTCAAATACCCTAAATGATTTTTTCAAACATTAAAGACTGAGCAGCCTCAGGAGTTCTGATCAGATAATATGAAGTCTAGAAATTAAGTTTTAGTTTCCCCCACACACACCAGTTTAGCAGGGACAAGAAGTACACTCTTACTTCTGAAAGGGAAAAACAGCAACAAGACCCCGCAAGCAGTGAGTAGACTTAACTTCAGTAATTGTGATACTAGCTAATAAACGGATAGTGGCTCTCCTATCAGGACACTCCCATTCAATGCCACATGGAAAAGCCTACGTATGCTGTTCAGTGACATACCAATAAACTTTTACCATACAGATACCGCGTCATGCTATTTAAGCTGGTGTTGCAGTTACCTTCATTCCTTCTTCTTTCCCACTTTCAATTAATTCATCTATTCTCCTCTTTTCCTCAGTCTGCAAAAAGAAAAACCCATAGTATTGCTACTAGGATTTCTGCAGGGTTTTTTAAGCTAAGTGTTTTAGGAAGGTGTTTATCCGGTAATCTCACTTTTCTAAGCACTCTGTGCTGCTCTATTTAGAGTTCAAGCATGTCAGTTTTGTCAGAAATATTACAACATTGCAAAGAAAATTTCAAATTGCACTCCAGGAATGTGCAGTTTTTCCTATATGAGCAGCTGGAAGGCATCATAAAGAAATCCAAATTTAGGTTTTGCTGTTTATGAAGAAGTGTTACTTTACATAGTTATACTGTGCATTTGTTGTTTGCTCTTTACCTGAGATCTATCCTAGATAGTACTTTGGAGATTACAAGTACCTGCATTCATCCTACAAAGTTTTCATTTGACTAGCAGTATGGAAAACTGCCAGGATTCGATGGGTTATACAAAAAGCACTACCTGCAATTCAGTTTTGCTCTTCCGGGAACTTCTTCTAACAGGGTAATAGTCTGTCACTTTTCGATTCTGTGATGTTTTTCCTTGCGCTCTGAGGGATAAGGAAAAGATACATAAATACTTCAGCTTTTCTGGCCTCACTGTCCTAACCCAAAAAGGTCAAGAAGCTTTTCCTTCCAAGACAGTGATTTGAGAGATGGCTGGTCAGAACTAAAGATTTTTTTTTTAATCTGCACCCTTCATTCTGATACAACACCTTGTACACCTCCATACTTCCCCACCTGGCCTCATTACCAGTACTTCAGCTCAAACTCTTGAGATGAGGAAAAAAAGCAGGTATTTCTAGAAGTGTAGAGAATTAGCTCAAATTACTATTATAATATACTATTATATTATACTGTGTGTGTCTCAACCTAAGATGCTCTAGAATTTCCATCATTAAAGCTGCTCCATGGTTGGCTGCAGTGGGAGATGGAAGCATCCATCACACGGTGAAACCTTGGCTTATGCTACTCATGCAAAAGTGAGCTTAGATACCAGCTCAGCCATCAGACCACTAGCTATAAAGGCAATATCCTGGGTCTGGCCAAAGAACTTCTTGTTTTGCCCCCCTCAAAAATGAGGTCTTAACCACTTTTGTTAGTTCCCATTAGTTAAGATTAGTGGAAATGCTCACCAATTTATACACAAGCTAGAAAGCAGTAGGTTCAAGAAAAAAATCCTTTGCAAGGCACATATCAGTGCTTACATCACAGTACAGAATTTACATCAAGTTGTTCTTTAGGGTAGGTTTCAGAAGAAAATCTCTAAGCCTCTATAGCAGAAAATATGTCTGGCTCATTTGCTTAAAAAATTCCAAAATATGGCATATGGCTGCCTTTGCTCCCACGTCACCTACTTTCTCCTTGGTCCAGGTTTTGCTTTTACCACCTTCTTCTGAGCTTGCTTTGCATTTGCTGCATCAGTAGAATCAGAAGGCAGAGGCATGCTTTTCTGTGTTTCTGCGGCTTCTTGTTTTTGATTAGGAAGAGACGCTGAAGAATTACACCCACTTTCTTTATCATTCTGATCTTCTGGTTTTATAGCACCTTCTATTGTATTAACAGTCCTTTTTTTCCCTGTGGATGGAAAATGTAGGACAGACTAACATAAGGTGTCTTCTAGCTTTCCTTTCTTCTACATCACAAAGCGCCCTAAACTCTTAAAGATTTCTAACCTGTATTTTATCTGTAAAAAAGTTACGGGGAGGGAAGGGGAAACATATTGTATTTCTTCTGTTACACAGCAAAATAAGTAGTCATAAGGACCAAGTTATCTGTTATGCATCATGAGTCTAATTCCTACAAGTTCTAAAGGGTGGAGGAAAGGATCTGAACCCAAGCATTTTGTCTAGTTAAAGATGTTAGCCAGACAAAGAATTTCCGAAGTCTCAACATCGCAGACACTACAAAGGGAGTTCTGTAACAATTGCACAATTGTCCAAGCCAGCAAGTTTGCCATATTGAACTCTAAAACTAGCATGACACCTAGATGAATATTCTGCCAGGAAAGAGTGACTACAGGAGTCTGCTGGGGTACTGTAGTTCCATACTTTGTGGCAGCAGCTATTGGTATCAAGAGGCCAATGCCATCAAAAAACACGCAATAGAAACAGAAGAGGAATCAAAATTGCTGTTCTTATTATACACATTGTAACAAATGTACATGCTGCTGCTGGTACAATCAGTAAATGCAGACTCAGAATGTGGGTGATAGTCTCTAGGATTCCTGGTAGATTCAAGGTAAATGGCTCAAAAAAAAAAAAAAAAAAAAAACAGATACAACATTCTAGACCTTCACCTGGCCTACACTGACCTCATTATGGCCTAGATTCAGCAAAACATGTGCTTAATTTTAAATTAGTTTTAAGAGCCTTGCTGAATAGGGATGAGATTACTCACATGCTTAAAGTTGAGTACAGACTTCAGTACTTTGCTGAATTGGAGTCTTTATCAGAAACCTCTAGGGGGCCTCATGCAGTCACCACTTACATCAATGCAAGTCTTTCCTCTGATTTCAATAAAGATTGGAACAGGACCCCCCCCCCAACCCCCCCAGTCACTGTCAAATTGAAATCCAAGTACTCTTACCATCTATCCTCAGTGCCCTCACTTTGGATGGGGGAAGGTTCTTTATTTCTGAAACATTTTCTATTGGCCCATCCAAGCCACTTTTACAAAAGGACACGCTTTTATTTTATTGGCTTTTTCTTTGTTGCTGGGTTTGCAGCTAGGTTGATGTGGCTTAAGGCTGAAGCCATTTTTTTCTGTTTAATGGAAATGTGAACGGTTTTTTTTTAAAATGGCACCCAGGTTCCACAGCAACTGGTGCTTAAGAAATCCTTGTAATAAACAAGCAGCAGTAAAACTAGTTAGGGTCAGACTAATTCCATGAACACAGGAAGAGGAGATGTTAACTGCATGCAACCCAGTGTCTTGTACATACAAATTTTCAGATAAGATTTGTATCCTGGTTAACTAAGTAAAAATGTTTTTAATAAGAAGTGCTAAAATTGTTGAGAGCCGAAGGTTTAACAGATCAATGACTCTCAAACTATCTATGAAACATTCCCTTTTGGTGTCCAGAGCTACTTCTGTCACAATGAAAAAGCAGCTACCAGTTTTCAAGCACTGGTGGTCGAGCCCAAGAATCAGTTTTCAAAAGATTGTTTCCCCTACCGCACCCGTAGCTATCTATACAGACACTAAACTTAAATACTGGCACCTCTCTTCACACTACATGGCTGCTTCAAACCTTTCTTGGCTTGGTGTTTCCTTGGCATTAATTCAACAGTAATCCAATTTGTGGAGAAAACCAACTCTGGGTAATAAACATGGAAAGGAGGACAAGCCAAACTGCAAAGTGACCCACAGAGATTAAATACAAATGGGGGATGCAGGCAATTTAGGGAATATTGAGAATTAACTATTTAAGTCCTACACCAGGAAAAGAAAATAAGCCAAGAGACAAAACAAGAGGGAAATTTTAACCAAGCAGCTACATCATTTAATTTAAGTGAAATTGGTAAAGAGATCAGTATTAGCAAGAGAGTTGAAATTCCATATATTCTAACTATTTGCTGGGAAGGCAGGGGGTCTATACAAAAGGGATCTTAAGTTGTACCCAATTTGAAAGGTTGAGGAAAAAGTCACAGGGCCAGACAAGGCATGTTTTCTAACCCATTGGCAAGCTGTTGTAAGGTCAATCTTACCGTCTCCTCTTTTGCATGTTTCATTTAGTGTTTTGCCTTGACATTTCACCTCATGATGCATGACTGAGTTTTCCTCTTGAAGGGGCGGACGAGCCCCAGGAGATTTGTTAGGACTTAGGTAGGTGTAGATTTTGGACTGGCCAAGAAATACGTTCTCCTAAAACAGAGAGCCAATAAAGCTCATTACATCAAAGAAATCTCATTAATCTCAAGTCTCCAGTTGGTATCTGGATCATGCTACATAGGCCAACACCTACATTACTGCAGCATATTTTGCTAATAGCAGAGGATGCATCTATATCCATCTGTCTATAAAACCATCTATGTTCAAAACCGTATCTCTCTGGCTGGTAATAGCTTGAACAAAACTTACCATGCAAATTCTCAGCACAGAGACACTTCCTCAAAAACAAACTAAATGCATCAGGTTAGTTGAATTAAGTGTTAGAATACAGGCCTAAATGCTTTTCTTGAATGCGTACATAGCTCCTAATGACTTAAAGACAAGGTGCAATCCTGGTCTCTGAGAGCAGCATTTGGTGCCAATATTTTTTTCCATGGACCTACGTATACTTAAGGTGCTCTCTCAAATGCTTCTTATTTTTAATAGAATATTTAATTTTTGATAATTTTTCTCTACAGTACTACAGACCAGAGACAAGTATATTCCATTATTTAGGGAGCGGATATTCCTCCTGAAATTGCATTAAGAAAAACAAGCAACAAAATTGATCTAAGGCTAGTTTTTTTATAAACTCAGTTTTGGTAATTCTTTGCAGTTTCTCTTCCCACCCCCGTTCCAAAAATCAACTCTAGAACACACATCAATACCTATAGTATGCAGAGGTACCAATGACATCAGAAAGAACTGTCTAACCAATTTTAAAATTAATCAGCATTGTTTCTAGTGCATTGTATGAACAGGTTAGAAAGCACTCCAGAATCTGCTACTTATGAGGTAGGTACTGAATGATGCTAACTGTACTCTGATAATGTAGAATCTGATGAATGAAGTTGGACTCTGAAGTTTGTTCTCCATGACACACTGCCTCATGTGAAATTACTGTCCCTCAAAGATAGTATCTACAGTATTCAGATTGGGCAGGTATATTGTAGTATGACATAACAGTACTTATCTCAAGCGTTGTGGCTCAGAATCTTAGCTTTTAATTTTAAAGTCTCTGCTTGTTAGGATTATAAAAAAACCTAATCTGAAAAATGTGAGCCAAGCATAACCAATGCAGGGAAGATTTGTCTGGGTCTGGAACAATAGCTCTGAGAGGTGTGAATTTACCCACACATCTCAGGAGGTGTGAACTCAGATGCTGAGTGATGACATTTAAGTGTCATCATTGTTTATATGAGCAATGAAGGGGGGGGGGAAATCACAGATCTGCGCACTCATTTTGGCATCATGAATAGATGGTGTTTGGGAGAGAACATCTATTAAATTTTCCTCCATCTGCTCAATCAAGAATGAGCTCAGGAACACAGCAGAGCCCAGAAGAGCACTTAGCCCCATTAAGGATCTCACAGGCATATTTAGAGTCAGCCAAGCTCCAGGAGCCCATGGACATATTTAGAGAACATGCACAATCTACCATGAGTGGTGCCTCTTTCCTGTGATGTAAGAGCACAAGAATGGCCATACTGTGTCAGACCAATGGTCTGACTAGCCCAGTATCCTGTCTTCCAACACTGGCCAGTGCCAGACGCTTCAGAGAAAGTGAACAGAACAGGGTTATTTATCGAGTGATCCACCCCCATCATCCAGTCCCAGCTTCTGTACTTGTGTGGGAAGGGCTTATGTTGGGAGCTTAGAAGAGTACAACCACCTTCTCCCCCTTCTCCCAGTTTAACTCCTAGGTGTCTATCTAGCGAATGTGATTGTTCAACCCCATGGTGTCATGATGTGTTGAAGTAATTTAGCCAGAACCAAGATTGCCTTGGCTATATTTCCTACACAAAAAACTGATTTTAAGATGTAACAAATAAAAAAATATATATTTTCACTAAAAAAGGAACCTTACACTAAAGCATGAAATGTACCACATATTCCAACATATAGGTGCAAAAGCACTGAAAATTAAAGGGAGCCTATTGTGGAACATACATATGTTTTAAGCTTAAAAACTGATAAACTGCTTATTGTTATAACCGTAGGGTACTGTGTCCCCCCCCAGAAGTCAACCCCCTTCACAAGTCTATAAATATTTTTCTTCTTCTTTCTGTAGCATTTAGGTCACAATTTTGTGGGCACTTACGGATTCGCTAACTTCAGTGCAACTAATGACATGCTAAAAGTATTTGGAAGACCCAGGCTTTAAGACTGCAAATTCTTCCAGGCAGGGAAGGGGACAGTCATTGTATGTGTTCACACAGCTACCATAAGCCCTTCTGCTGCCACCTGACTCCCACAGACAGATCCTTAGGACCAGCTAAAGCCGCAATGAATGGGGATCAGCTTGCGAGACTGGGGCTCCAGTGAAGCTCTGATCCTGCCTAGGGCTTGCAAGGCTGCTGCAGTAACGTCGTCCTGCCAGCACTTACACGCGTAACTTTACTCACGTGAGCAGACCCATTGACTTCAGTGCGGCGAGTTCCTCCCGGGGGGAAGCAGCGGCGGGGCCAGGCCCGTGGAGCGCCCCGCGGGGCAGCTGCATGGCCACGTCTGCCTGGGCGGAGAGCAGCTCCGGGCGCCCCTTAGCCGGGGTTGGCCGCGGGGAGCGCGGCGACGGGCCCAGGCTGGCTGCAAGGGGCGGCCCTTTCCCCACACCCCGACTCCTCCTCCCCGCGCTCCTGGAGCCTCGCCCTGCCCCGGGAGCAGCCGGGGCGTTCGCCTTCCTCCCCCGTCCGCGCTTCCCCGGGCCCGCTCCAGCCGCCCCTCAGCAGCCCGGGCTCGGGAGTGGCAGGAAATAACCTTGCCGGCCAGGGCCCAGACCCCGGCGCCCCGGTGTGGGGCGGGCACGGCGCTTACCCCGTTCATCCTGGGGCGGCCGGGCCCCCTCCTCTCGGTGCTCTCCGGAGCCGTCGCCGCCTCCGCTTTGCCTTCCCGGGGCTTGGGCATGGTCTTGCCTAGGGGAGAGCAGGGGGTGGGGGCGTCAGAGCCATGCCCGGAGCCGCTTCAGTCCCCGGCAGCGGCCGGAGCCGCCGCCACCTGCGCCATGTTTCAAGGGCTCGGTGCAGGGACAGGCCGGCCCAGCGCGCACCCCGCACGGGGGAGGAGCGCCGCCGAGCCCCCCCCTCCACCCCTGCGCTGCCGAGGGCGCGCTGCCCCCCAGGGGAGCCCAGAGCAGCAGGAGAGAGAGCAAACCAGCCTGGGCTGAGGGAGCAGGTGTCTGACACACACACCCCCCGCCCCGCAACACACGCCTCCTAGACCCCCACAATATACCCCCAATCTACCCACTCACGCCGCCCTCCGTAAGACATACACCCCTCAATCGCCCCGACCGGGACCCAGCCCCCCATATAGCCCCATACCGCCGCCCCCACGTCACACCTACCCTCTATGTACCCCCACCCCTCAAGAAGCCCAGCTCCATTCACACCCACCCAGGCCGCAGCGCCCCTCGCACCCCACGTGCCTCCGCCAGCCCACTCACTCCCTGCCCCCTTCTCTCTGCCCCCATAGGCGCCCAGCCTCCAGCCCCTACACACGCCCGCTCAGGCCCTTCCATAACTTACCCTCCCCCCCAGCACCTGTCAGGGCCGGTACCTTTAGCCATGGCTCCGAGAGCGGAGCCAAGCCCGGCTCAGAGCTGTCGCAGCAGGAGACCCTCCCCTCCCCCCGAGAACCTTCAGGGTTCTCAGTGTCGCCGAACTGCTCCAAAGAGATACACTGAGCCGCTCTCCGCTGCCTGAGTGGCGCTCCCACGTGCCTATCACACCACCCCCGATCTTTGATTGGTGGGCAGGCAAACGTCCCGCCTTCCCCTATTCCACGGTGGGCCATCCAAGTCAGCGCAGCTGCCTCCACGTAAGGGTGTTTAAATGTGCGTCCCCTGGTCGCTGATTGGCCAGTGCGAAGAACAAGGGGCCTGTGATTGGAGGCCAGACCAGAAGTTCTCCCTCCTTTGCTAGGCTGCGCCATGTGGGTGAGAGTTCTGGATCGCTTGACAATAGCCTCACGTACCCCTAGTGTGGGGTTCAAGTTGGTTGTACATACGAGTTCTATAGGGAACAGTGCAGAATACCCAACATACACAAATCTCTCCCCACCTGGCCAAATCTTTGGCTCCATACTATTCCTTTCCCGGCATCTCCCTCCCACCAAGTCTTATAGAATATCAGGGTTGGAAGGGACCTCAGGAGGTCATCTAGTCCAACCCCCTGCTCAAAAAGCAGGACCAATCCCCAATTTTTGCCCCAGATCCCTAAATGGCCCCCTTAAGGGTTGGACTCACAACCCTGGATTTAGCAGGCCAATGCTCAAACCACTGAGCTATCCCTCCTGCCTCCAACATGCTCAAGAAAAGTAGATCCAACCGGCAATTTTTCCTGCTTGAGCTAAATTATATTTGGAGCCCTGCAAAGACAACGCTTACTCCCCTGAGACCGCAAAACTCTTCTGCTGACCTCTGTGTATCCTGCTAACTAGAGCCAGTCCCAAGAGGTTTGGCTATGTGCACGTATGCACTTTGGGATGGGATTACATGTGAGGGTGTGACATTTAAAAAGTGCCTGTGAATTGACAAATATGATGAACACAGACCTTGCACATTTCATTTTAAACAAAGCATTCAGCTCCCAGGAACTGAAAGAGCATGGTTATAGTTTCTGCATTGTACCTCCCAACACCAGGAAGTACAGGCCTGGAGCCCTATCCACTAAACCTGGGGTGGCCAACCTGAGCCTGAGAAGGAGGCAGAATTTACCAATGTACATTGCCAAAGAGCCACAGTAATATGTGGCAGCACCCCATCAGCTCCCCCCACCCTGCTCCCAGGGCCGCCGCCCCCCCGCGCCTCCCCACACCTCCTAATCAGCTGTTGCGTGGCATGCAGGAGGCTCTGGGGGGAGAGGGAAGGAGTGAGGGCATGGCAGGCTCAAGGGAGGGGGTGGGAAGGGGTGGAGTGGGGGCAGGCCCTGTGGCAGAGCCAGGGGTTGAGCAGTGAGCACCCCCCAGCACATTGGAAAGTTGGCGCCTGTAGCTCCAGCCCCAGAGTCGGTGCCTAAACAAGGAGCCGCATATTAACTTCTGAAGAGCCGCATGTGGCTTCGGAGCCATAGGTTGGCCACCCCTGCCCTAACCCATACATCATGGTTGCAGGGTTACATTCAGGGCTGGATTCCTAATTTAAAACAAAATGATCACAATTATGGCATCGAGGCTATTAAAGCTATACTAAACTTGCCTTTTCATTAACATAAAGCTGTTCGGTGATTACATTTCAGTCTTAAAACATAGAATATAAATATAGTTAATTCAAAATAGCCTACTTCTGACTTTAGAACAGCTGTTATACTAGTTTCTTTCTGGGAGGGAGTTTGGTGCAGGAGGGCATTCTGACCTGGGACAGGCAGTTGTGGTGTACGAGGGGGTGCGGGATCTGAGAGGGAGTTTGGGTGCAGGAGGGGATTCTGACCTGGGGCAGAGGGTTGGGGTGCAGGAGGGGGAGTGAGGTGCAGGCTCCAGCCAGGAGGCGCTTACCACAGGTGGCTCCTGGCTGTCGGTGCAGCAGGGCTCAGGTAGGCTGCCTGCCTGCCATAGCCCCATGCCACTCCCGGAAGTGGCTGACTGCTGGCACATCTCTGCGCACCCCTGGGGGGAGGGGAACAGCATGTCTCTGTGCACTGCAATCGACAGGTTGGTGACCACTGAACTGTATATAATTATAGATTTATTTTTGCAGGGCCCCCCTCAGCCCGAGGCTCTGGGCTGCAGCCCCTAAAGTCCCTGCATTAATCTGGCCCTGGTTACATTGTACCTCAAAGTCAGAAAAAAATATCACCAAGAAGCTTGTAGAAACAATGAGGTTGGATGCCACATGGGACTGTCAATGGCATACAGTACTGAGCTTTTAACCTCCAAGTTTTTAGTATAAATTCAACTACTTTTGATAACGAATGGAAGTTATTATACAATGACAGTTTGGTAGCCTATATAAAATGAGTTTGGTGGCCTAAATCTAGCTCCCACTGGTCACCCAGCCACTTCACATGTCAACATCACAACAACTGGCATCAATGTCAAGTCTTGTTGGCAGTCCTAGCAGAGAGGTCAAGATGTGATTGGGCAGTGGAGTCTGAACTATCTTCTCCATTTTAGAGGTAGTTCCTCAAAGTCTATCTCGTCACTGCCCCAAAATGGTGGGGTTTTACAGCAACCAGCGTTATCTAGTTATCTTGTTGTAAAATTCTACTGTAAATGAGGCTCTGTATATTTTACCCCAAGGTAGCTAAGTAAGGTCAGCCATAGGTAGTGGTAAGGTTTAGTGTTGACCAACGTTATCTATTTAAGCATTTATACCAAGCGGATCAGCAGGGTATCTGAGCTCTTTACAGATTCTGGGTCTGATTTTGCTATTCAAACTCACACTCTACTTCTGAAATCACTTACCATGTAAGCTAATATTTCACCACGAGTTATGGAATCAGCACGGATGCTTTACAACTAAACACAACAATAGCAAATTTCTTTCTCTCTGCTTCTCAGCGGTTATATTTTGTTTGTGTTGCCTTTCTATTATGGAGGAGTGATAGTAAGACCATAGTTAAGGTTGCATCAAGGGTTTCAGTTTTACAGGGTAATGATTTGTTAATATATTCTAAATCTTTTGAGAATAAAGCCCAAAATAGAAACATAGTTTTCAAGGTCTAATTTTCTGTGTATATCTTAGACAGAGCTGATTTTTATTTTGTGAAATATTAGTAGTAGGGTTGTGGGTAAGCTAAGTCAGAGAAACTTCAGAATAAACTCACAATCAGGGCTGATGTTGGGACAGCGTGTTGGAAGTTTTACTGCTGTTCCCTGCAGTGTATCTGTTCTGTGAATAAAGAACTGCAATTTCCAGAGGTGTTAAACCTGCAGCTGTTACAAGCATAAATTTAACACACACACAGGAAAGATTCTTTAATATAAATAAACCACCTTCAAATTATGGCTCTCAAACTGCTACTACCTTGGCATTTTAGCTTGTGCATCTGCAGATACTATTTAATATATGTTAGATGCCATAATTAAGGCTGAGATGGCCATTCCTGACACTTGATGTAAACATTGTTTAAATTTTAGCACAGACTTTGTACAAAGCAAAATGATGGAACATCCACGGAAGATGCAACTGACAATGTATGTCATCTCATATGAATTAGAAATAGATTTTATATTGTGCTCATCAGAGAAATATCAAAACCCACATAAAAGTACAGCCTTTTACATAAAACCCTCAAAGGACAACTCTATAGTTAAAACTATTTTAACCTACCCCCCCCCCATTTTTACTGCACCGTTTCACCCATTTTTTTACCTACACTTAACAAAATCGAAAACCTAATTATAACAAATCAATGGGACAAAGACACAAGAGTAAGTTGAGTGGAGAGAGATCACAGTGCTTTGAAGCACCTCCTGCAGTTCCACTATACTATCTGGGACACAGTTCTGACCTTCAAGTAGAATAGTAAATTATCAGTAGTATTTTACACCCTACAAAATATGTAACAAAAAATGTAATAGAATGTCAGACAGCCAAACGGAGCAACATCATAGAGGGTGGATTCTACACATTTGCATGAAAACACCGTAAACCCCTTTTTACATTTGTAGGCTTGTCTACTTCAGGGATTTTTGCACAAATGTTGCAAGCTCTCTTTTTCCACTGGTGCAGTGAATCTATACAAGAGGGTTGCGCTGGTGTAGTACACCAATGCAAAAATCTATAAGGTAGACATTTCATAGGCTGGGACAGTGCCTGAGCCTGACTGCTCTTGATGCTGCTCTCAGTTCTGCTGCTGCTTATACCATGAGATTAACGCCCCCATGCCAAACCTCCAAACAGAAAGTGAAGGTTAGGGTTGGAAAATCACTATCCAACACTCGGATCCATGCAGGGGGGTATCCTTGCACTCTTTTTTTTGGTTAAAGGTGACCTACATTGGAAAAAGCAAATTGGGCCTGTGTACTTTGGTGCCTCTTTATGATGTACAGTATAAAGAAGGCCTGAACTTTTTTTTGTTTGTTGGTTGGTTGTTTGTTTAATTATAAAAGGGGTTTTTCCTGATAATTTTTTACCATTAGAATTTCAGTTCCTGTTTAGCCTGGCACACTAGGGATTTTAGTCAGACTTCAAAACTCTTCCTTTTGTTAACAACTATTTAACTGCAATGCCTAATGAACATTTAGGAAAGTGAATGTATTTGTTAAAATTCATCTCCCTTCACCCACTTCCCCTTCAATGAGACCTCCAATTGATTCTCCAGGAAAAACAGGGAAGACAATAGTTCAGATTCCTATGTACAGAACAAGTAAGAAAAAAAAGTCTTAAAAATGCAGGCCCTCTTTCTACACTTCAGAGAAACAAAGTTTTACAGATCACCTTTAACTAATCTCTCCCTAAGCCAATTTGAGGTTGCTATACCTAAAGTTTCAAGTTGCTTTGGTGATGAGATCAACACATTAGCTTGTCTGTATTTAACTTTTTTCTTGTAAAGTCAAATCTTGGACATTTTAAAAAGTTTTCTGTGAAAATAAAATTTGAATTTGAAATTGTGGGTCCACGGGCAGCCACTAGGGGGCAAAAACAAACTAAGTAGCCATCATCTCCAGAACAACAAAGAAAACAGTGTAATCTAAAACAGTCTGCTGCTCTGGACAGTGTAGGTACAATTTTTTTGGTATGTTTTATCACCACTATTAAATGACAAAAAACACTAGCTCCCTAATGAGAACTAAGAGAAAAGACAGAGATGAAAAGGCTAATATGGGGGTAATTGTATTTCATCATGCATGAGTTTATAACCCCAAGGAGTCGGTTTGTCTGTTGCAGCCAGTCACCATGATTCAGCGCACTTAGCACACATGGGAGTTGTTCGTTTACTCAGTCTCCATAGAGAGCACCATGGTTGTTACTAGTGCCAGCTTCAAAACCCAGTCACCTAAGCATAATCTCTTTTAGTATTTGTAATAGCAGCCACAAAAAAACACTGCAGATGACTATTAATACATTTTATGTGGGCAAAGTTAAGGCAAAACATTAGATTTGCTTAAAAAGGGAAGAAAGCACTTAGTGTGAAACTCTTCAGCACAAAATAAGCTTTTAATATAGATTTGTGTTTTAAAGTTCTGATCTTTTAGCAGTGCTGAATTAAAACACATTTTTCCCTTCTAATCAACTCACACATTTGCAACTGATTGTGTTAGTTCTTATTATGTATTCTTTGACTTATCTAGCAGGCATCACATTTATAGATAAGCACTTTTCATAAATTTTACACAAGTATTTCCTTACAAGATGAAGTGTTGACTCAACAATCCATCAGTCTCACCCCTAAAGATAACTCACTCACTTATAAAAAAAAAATGTAGTGATGGAAAAAATAATGCCTGACCAATAAAAGCCTGGCAGTGTGATGTTACGTTATGTAGAATGATTTGATAGAAGACCATATATTACTAGTTAACATTTTAATTATAATAGCAGGATATGACTAATTACATTTCCTATATTGGGGGACGGGGGTGGGAAATGGTTGACAGCATCCAGGACAGCAGCTGCTGAAAATGAAAAGTGTCAGGCCCAAATCCTTAAAGGTGTTTGGGTGCCTAACTCCCATTGATTTCAATGGGATTTAGGCATTTAAATACCAGTACCCAATGTGGCCCAATTCAGCAAGATACTTAAGCACAGGAGTATCTTAAAGTTAGGTACATGATGAAGGACCCAGTCCTGCCAAGACTTATGCATGTGCTTAATTTTACATACGGCAAGTAGTTCCATTCCAGTCTACTCACAGCGCATAAAGTTAAGCACATCCATTACTCCTTGCAGACTGACAGGAGCCTATGTATCTTTCTGAATCAGGGCTTGAATGCAGGAATTATACAACAGCATTAAAACATTTTATATTTCATGGCAGAAATTTTTACATTTACACAGGTGCACTTAATGTTACATATGGTGCACATAGACTGTGCACAGCTAGTTAAGTATGCTTTTATTCAAAGTGGTTAAGAGGCAATAGTCAGGCATTAGGTAGCTGCATTTTACACATTCCTGTCACCTCTGGCCAGATTTCCTTCCCCCTAAATGTTTGAGGCCTAAGTGATAAGCCTGATCTGCCTTACTTCAAGCATGGTAACTAGATTGATCTAATTTACACCCCACTTATACCCTACAGAGATGCTCTGGCTCTGCAGAATTTAAGTGCTCTGCAGGACCTAAGCATCAGCCTGCAGAGATTTGTAGCTCTGCAGAAATAGAGTGTCAGGCCTGTGGAGCTCTGCTCCTGAGTTCCTGATCTCCAAAGATGCTGAGCATTAGAGATACTTTTATAAAACTCCCTAGGAAAACAAATGCTTGAAACTTTATTAATACACTATTAATATTGCATCTGCCAGGGACAAACATGCAATCTTAATGATATAAACTAATATTCAGTCTTTCATTACCTTATCACATACAATTTTCAATATGCAAAAGTTAAGCAATGTTAACTCAGTCATATTGCACATACATAATATTTTCTGTTCAAATGTGAAGCTTAATAAATTTTATAACAAGCTGCAATACATAAGACATAACACTAATATATGGATAACTTTAACTATAAAATTAAGTGCTGTTTATGCTGAAAGTTTAAAAGTATGTCTTGTGGTCAGAGTTAAGGTTATTTTTGGAATGGGTAAAATGATTTTTTTCATATCAGTAATGTAGCTAATCAAATGTGTGAAGTGTAAGATTAATATTTATACAATTTACCCTAACTAGTCATTTTCATCCTTTTTATTCTCATTTCTATTGTGTAAAAATGGAATACCTACATATAATGAAGGAGCGAGCATCACTGAATATTTTTAGTCATTTTATACCAATGCCTATATAAAGATTTTAACAATATATTTTATGGCTCCTCAGTTCACATTAAAGATAAATAACTTGCATCCTTCTTAAATGTTCAAAGTTTAAATTACAATATTTTTGTTTCATAATTTGGATAAACATCATTATTCATTGTAGCAATCTTACCTGTAAGGTAACAAAGCTTTGTGGTGCCTACTTTTTTTTAAATAAAAGGAGCCCTGAAAACTAAAATAAAGATGTCATAAAACGACATGTTAGCACATAAAGTTTTCAAGCATACTGGGCTCTTTGTAGTTTATGTAGACTATTTTATGCATCAGGCTTGTCGCTGTCTGTAGAGAAAACTTAATGCACCAAGCCTATAGTTTTTATTTTATTTTTTTTACAGTGCAGGCTCTTAAGGTCCGTGATGGAGTAGCAGAGACGGCTGTCATCGCAGAGCCCTTGAGCTGGGCAGGAGTCCTCCAATTCATGAGAAGACACTTCCTAAGAGAAAAAAACAGCAGTGAGAACTGTGGACTTAAGCCAGGAAGTCTGTAGTTCAGGTGATCTCAGTGTTGGGAAGTAGTTCAGTTGGATCTTGTCACAGACCCTACTCGACTGCTGAAAGTTTTATGCCTCTAGAGGTAAAGAGCACCTAACACGAGGTGTTATGCACCTAAAGAATACACGAGAGGCCTGGTTTAGTAACCACATAATCAATGGTACCCCTTAGCCATGGGGTGGGTACCGAAGAGGGGCCTAACTTGCACCGATTTAGTGTTCACTGGACATGCATGGTGCCAGGCATGTGCCAAGCAGGAGCAGAGGCTGCAAGAATAGCAACTGGCAGGGAGGGGCACGGGAAGGCAGCCGACTGCCCACTGTCCCACGCACCTCTCGCCTCCTCAGTTTAGCAGCACCTGCTATAAGCAGACTAAACAGCTGGTGAGGGCCCTGAGCAGCTCAACGGGGGAGGGCTATTCGCTATTTGAGGGTGGGTGGGTGGGTGGGGGGCAAATATTCCTGTGCAGGGCCCCCAGCGGGCTAGCGCCGCCTCTGCAGCTTAGCAGGCTGCACCCGCAGGCCCGCTCAGGGACTGTCGCCCCGCCGCAGCTCTGCCAGGCCCGGCCGCCGCAGCACTCAAGGCCGCCCAGGCAAGGAACCTGTGAGGCGCACGAGCCCAGGACCCGGCGGAAGAAGACGCAGCAAGCGGGGCGAGCCCGCGCCTGCGCTCGTCCTCTCTGAGGCCCTCACTGACGCTAAACCTTGCGCACGCGCGTAACCCTACAACCGTGACCTCATCACCATGGCTCTGGTTCAGACCCTTCTCCCATCGTGCCACGCGCAGAAGACGACGGCGCCTCCCGTCTTGCGTACGCACGCACGCCAACGACCGCCAGCGTACGGGATCACGTGACTCCCAGCAGCCGACTTCTCGCTCTCCCCTCCCCCACCCACCGAAAACTGGGCCTGCACTGACATTCTCGTCTACGGCAACTACCATGGGCTAGTCCCGACAGAAGAAGTCGGGCCCCAGGGCGGTCGGGGAGCTCCGTCGAGCGGTCCAGGAATTTCTTCCTTCACCCTCAACCCGCGGACGCTAAAGGCACCGCGTCACGTGATGGGAGAGAACGCGGAGAGAAGAAGAGATGGCCACTCCTCTGATGGGAGGGGCAGTGAGAACAAGTCAGGTGGTGCAGAGCGCGCGCCCAGCCGCGACGCGACATACTGGTGTCCCGTGGATGTGGCGCGCGGCGTCCGGCGGGAGGAGGGGCGCCAAGCGGTGAGGTCACGTGTTGCGGCGGCGGCGCCGGCCCTAGGCCCCTCCTCCATGAGAGGGGAGGCAGGGCGGGCAAACATGGCGGCGGTGAGTTAGAAAGCGTCGGACGGCGGGGCTGGCGGCGGATACTTCCAGGAGCGGCCGTGGAGGGATCGAGAGCGAGTGAGTCCTGCCCTGCCTTCTTGCCCGACGCCGCGGGCTGGAGGGCTCCCCGGCCGCCTCAGGCGGTCCCTGCTCGACGGGGCCGCGGCAGTCGCGGGGATCCCCCCCCCTCAGCTCCCGGTCTGGGCAGCCACGCACCAAGCGGGGCCAGGCATTGTCCCACGGCCTGCCCCACTCTGGCCCCAGACAGTGCGGGTAGGAGGCCCTTGGCGAGAGCCACGCGGGGTGGGGGGCGGCCGGTGCATGGGCATTGTCTGGAGGTGGGGACTCGGTGGGCAGGGGGATGTCGATCGCCCGTGCAGCCCCTTCCTCTAAGCGTGACCCCCCAACCCGAGCAGCCGGCCCCGCAGTGACTGCCTCCCCCAGAGTGTCCCCTTGTCGGCAGAGACGTGCCCCCCCACGCCCCATACCCTTCTGAAGTCTTGTTGAGTGGAGGGCGCTAATCGCTGCAGCGTGGGGGGATGGGGGTTGGCTAGGCGGTGTGGGGCCGGCTGACACGTTACACCTGCGGGGGTCACTGCCCCAGAAGAGAGCGAACTTTCCTGCCGTTGGCTGGTCGCACGTATCTGTACGGCGAAGTTTCAGCTCCTGGGTTTATTGAAATTGTCTTGTAGGATCCGGTGGATAACGGCAGAGAGAACTTGTGGCCCTTATAACGTGGCGGGGCGAGTCCCCCCTCCCCCCCCCCCGTTTTCTGGTTGGTTAAGCAAAATCGCCTCATTATCTAATATTTCTAACCACTGTCGTTTGTGTCTACTTAATCGCTTGGTTAATTGTTGCAAATAGAGACTCCCTAGCGACGGGAGAAGACTAGCTTTAAAAGAGGTTTGGCCTTTGGTGCTTCACTGGCTTTAAATATTGTATTTGTAGAACCTCCTACGATCTCTGTAAACTTAATGCTGTTGTTAAGGGAATTCTTAAGGTGTTGGAGATCTGAAAACAAAAGTAGTTTATGGGACGCAATTACGCAGCCAATTCTAACCCAACCCGGAAGTTTATGTCCTGAACACGTGTTTGTGGGCAAGGTTAGGAGGCTGAGGGTCGCTGACCCTTTAGTGAGAGGAATCTGTTCGTTAACGTTTGTGTGAATAGCGAGCAAAGTGCTCAAGGGTCCCTGCAGTCAACTGGGATCAGTGTTGGGATTGAATGCCACAAACAGTAACGATTAACGAATGAGCCTCAAGGTCCGGTTAACTCTGACAGCACACCACAAAGGTTGCTGGGGAGAGTAATCACTTAACAAGGAAATGCTCCTAAACTTTATTGAGAAGAGAGGCCTTGTCTTTTTCAGTCACTATGAATTTTTTTAAAAAAAGATGATATCCCAGCCTTTTTATTTGAGGGGGAGGTTACGTCTGTTTAAAAGTTCTCTCTGAAATAGATACATTCTTAGCAGGTCATGTATGGTGTTTAAAGAATGGGCTAATCAGTTGAAGTGTAAAGGGATACAGTTTAAAATTATATGACAAATTTACAAATCTTATTTATTTTTCACTGTTTTTAGGCTACTCATTGCATTTTATGTTGCTTAATAAGTTTCACTTAGTTTTCATTAACTAATACAGTGGGACAGTATTTAAAGTTTTTATAGATGTTTAGACTTCAACAATTTTCATTTACTTTTTTTAAAAATGAAACTATTAAAGTTTCACAACTTTTTTTATTACTTCTAGATTTTTGGGGCTTGATCTGCCTGATGGAAATTGATGTATGTATACAATGGTGTATATTGTGTTGTGATACAGTATTCGTATTGACGGGTTTCAGAGGTACACTGCATGCTTAAAGGGCCATAAATTTACCTGAATCTAAAAATGACACTTCTGAAAAATGAAAATAGGATATATCTCTCCCACCTTCTTCCTTCCCACAATCTATCCCTTGTTTTCTAGAATAAGTTCTTTTCTCATCTGGTGCTAAAATGGTGTGAGAGATTGACATTAACTGTAGGTGCTTGAGGAGGGTTCCAGGGGCAGACAGATAATTGAAAAGAACTGTCTTGCGTAACTCAGTCTATACTAGTACTGTCTTCTGGACTGAAGTAGAGAGAGGTTGGTGACCCCCAATACTTTATTGGAGACACTCTCATTCTCCAGAATCTTACTTTTCAAGGTGTTTTTTGTTTGTTTGTTTGTTTGTTTTTTTCCAAGTATCTAGCTCTTAGGGAACAATTGTTATTGAGAACTGTGAACTGACTCATTCATTTCAATGGAGGTGCTAACTTAAATTCCCAATTACAATTTAAACATGGTCATGATGATAACTGCATGTAAGGAAAGAAAGGAGAGGGATGAAAATCTGCACAGTCTGAGGCACTAATTTCTTTTTGACTCAACAATTAAATGTTGCTTGGGAGGGAGACACCAATTTTTTCCCCCATCCAGTGACACATCTGAGCTTCTCCTCCTCCATGGTTGGGGATTGCTTTTTTTTCTGGAAAGGTGGCTCCTCCCTGTGCTGGAGGCTGTCTGCAGGCTTGAGCAGACATTGCTGTATTAACTAAACTTGGGTTGCTTTCAGGATTTTCTTTGCAGCTATGATGACTAGTAATATATATATTTTTTTAAATTGAAAACTTAGATTCTGATGTCATTGCACGACACTAAGAGCCAGAGTGCTAGGCGTGTGCCTATTTTTCCTTTGCCTTATTCCAGACTTGCCTGGGGATATCTGAACCCATTGCAGAGGAGCCAAGCCTAAGGAATCCATCAGATCTTGTATGGTGATGTTTTGAATATCTGCACAGTTTAATATGTGTGGCATCTCATTTTGGTTTCTGAAGGAGGCAGAGCTTGTGAGACCAGTGCTTTTTCCAGTTTGAGTTCTGTATGTCTTGTCGTCCTAGCAGAATCCTTGCTAATAATCTCAAGTAAATTTTACTATGATCTTATTTTTTGACAAGGCATTTCAGATCACTTGGGGTAATGTAAGAAATTATCTCAGGACAGATTACTATGCCGTGTATGGTAATAATTGGAGGTGGAGAGGGAGAATGCTAATTGTTACAAATAGAGCCTCTCTAGTGATGGGAGAAGATTAGCTGGAAAAGATGTTTGGTCCTTGGTGCTTCACTGGCTTTAAATGTTCTTTTTATAGGACCTCCTTTCATCTCCGTAAGCTTAATGCTGTTGTTCAGGGAATTCTTAAGGTGCTGGAGGTCTGAAAACAAAAGTAGTTTATGGGACGCAATTACGCAGCCAATTCTAACCCAACCCGGAAGTTTATGTCCTGAACACGTGTTTGTGGGCAAGGTTAGGAGGCTGAGGGTCGCTGACCCTTTAGTGAGAGGAACCTGTTCGTTAATAGTTGTGTGAATAGTGAGCAAAGTGCTCAAGGGTCCTTGCGACCAACTGGGATCAATGTTGGGATTGAATGCCACAAACAGTAACGATTAACGAATGAGCCTCGAGGTCCAGTTCACTCTGACAGCACACCACAAAGGTTGCTAAGGAGAGTAATCACTTAACAAGGAAATGCTCTTAAACTTTGTTGAGAAGAGAGGCAGCACCTTTTTCAGTCACTATGAATTTAAAAAAAAAAAAATATAAGATCCCAACCTTTTTATTTGAGGGGGACGTTACGTCTGTTAAAAAGTTCTTTCTGAAATAGATACATTCTTAGAAGGTCATGGATCCTGTTAAAGAATGGGCTAAGCTAGTGGTTTTCAAATTGCGGGTCGTGACCCAGTACTGGGTCACGGAATGTAAGGCAATGGGTCACGGCAGTTCTGGTGAGCACCACCGACCAGGCTGTTAAAAGTCCTGTCGGTGGTGCTGCCTGGCTAAGGCAGGCTAGTCCCCACCTGTTCTGATACCACGCTGCTAACTGAGAGCTGCCTGAGGTTAGCCTGCACCCCAGTCCCCCGCCCTGAGGCCCCCCCCCCAACCCAGAGCCCTCTCCTGCACTCTAAACCGCTCATCCCTGGCCCCACCCCAGAGCCAGCACCCTCGCACCCCAAACCTCTGCCCCAACCCTGAGCCCCTCCCACACCCTGAGCTCCTCATCCCCAGCTTTGTTGAGAAGCGGGCATCAACAATTTTCTTCAACTGGGTTGCCAGGAAAAAAAAAGTTTTTGAAAACCACTGTGCTAATCAGTTGAAATGTAAAGGGAAACAGTTTAAAAGTATCTGACAAATTTACAAACCTGATTTATCTTTCACTGTTTTATTTAGGAAAAAGAAAAGGAGTACTTGTGACACCTTAGAGACTAACCAATTTATTTGAGCATGCATCTGATGAAGTGAGCTGTAGCTCATGAAAGCTTATGCTCAAATAAATTGGTTAGTCTCTAAGGTGCCACGAGTACTCCTTTTCTTTTTGCGAATACAGACTAACACGGCTGTTACTCTGAAACCTGTTTTATTTAGACTGCTCGTTGCATTTTTATGTTGTGTATGGTTTATTGCATTTTTTTTTTGCAGTGTATGGTAGCAACTGGAGGTGGAGAGGGAAAATGTTTGCATGGAAGCTACAGCAAGGATTTTAGTGGTAAAGGGTGAGCAAAGGCTTTTAGCACTCTTGACAATAAGATGTGTTACCTTGGGTTTTTAGCATTCCACATGGTGTGAGACATTAGGTTCACAGGGGCTATGCCATAGGTATCAATTCTTTACATATTAGCCAGTGGCTTGGAGGGTTTGGTGGAAGCCACTGCAGATTGACTGACTGTGGCAATTGCAAACACACAGTTAAATGCAATTTATGAATAGAGAAGTTCTAAAAATGTCATGGTATATTTAGTGTTGTGTGACCTGGTGGGGGGCTTTTTTTAAAACGGAAAATCTTTCTGGGCTTGAAGTTATTACCACCCTTCTTTCCTTTTGGGGAAAAAAGTAGGCTGGACATCTGTTTCTGAATATTTTAGATTTATGCTCCTGCTTTTGCACTTTCCACCAGGGCTAAAACAGGGAAGGTGCGAGACAAAGATTGGCAGGTTGGCACGGATACATGCCGTAATAAAAACGGCATTGAGAATATTGGCAGTTGTGTTTTGTTCTTAAATCAGAAGCTTATTTTGCGTGATTTGAGAAGAAATGGGTTTATGTAATACATAATGTTAATCTCTTTTACCTTGAAAAAATAGCTTTGTAGTGGCATCATACAAAATGTGTTCTGAGCCATTTTTGTACCATCTTTTTTGTTATGACAGTAACTTGGATTTTTCTTTCTGCTTTCTAGAAAAAGTGAGTTGTACCGTTGCTGTCAAGGTATCTATTAGTTGTATAACAATTTTTTGTTTTGTACTTCAGCTTTTTTTGTGACTCTTCTAACAGGTTGGGTCTTGTTGCTTAGTAGTATTGGGACAGTTTACAGATGACTTTAAAAAAAAATTCAACAATGAGAATTTTAGGGAACAGCTTGTAATATTGTCAACTCTTTTTAAAGCAACTTTTGTGGGGATCTCGGGATGCAAGAAATAGCGGCTTTTGATAAAGTAACTTTTGCTTATGCTAACTAAAAAGCCTTATACTTTGAAAAAATTATGGAGTTGTATCTTGACTTGATTAGCTTAGTTTTAGGTTTGACTACCTGAATGTAAGAATATAAACAATAAGGTATTAAGATGTAGCTTTTTTTCTGATGTACTTCTGTTGTGTTTTTGGATTCTAAATTAAAGCAAAACTGAGTAGTTGAAACTTATATGTTGGGCTTAGTTATGTGGGTTAAGTTTCACAAAACATAAGATTAGCTATTATTTATTGAATGTTTTTAACTTCAGTGACAGTGTCAGGAGTTCAGTATTCCCCTAGTGTTTGCAACCAGAACACTATAGCTTTGTTCAGATTATTCAGAAACCAGATTCCTGAAACTAACTAGTCCAGAGTCATCCAAACTGAATGCTATGTAAGTAAACCGTTGCAGTTCTTTTATTTAATCTAAATTGTTAGCAATAGATATTTTTTAAGGGAATTTAAAAGTGGAGGGACTTATATGAGGGAGAGTGGCAATTGGGATGTCTTCTGGAGATTATTGTGATCATACAGCTGGAGTGCTTAAATTTTATAAGGGTGAGTATAAAACTAAACTTGGTTATTCTAGGACAGGGGTTCTCAAACTGGGGGTCGCGAGCTGTCAACCTCCACCCCAAACATCACTTTGCCTCCAGCATTTATAATGGTGTTAAATGTATAAAAAAGTGTTTTTAATTTATAAGGGGGGGTCGCGCTCAGAGGCTTGCTATGTGAAAGGGGTCACCCGTAAAAAAGTTTGAGAGCCACTGTTGTAGGAACATATGAATTGCTATACTAGTTCCAACTAGTGGTCATCCTTTGTAGACCCTGCAGTAGGCAGGTATGAGATAACTTGCCCCCACGGAAAGCTTCTTCCTACCCCTTTTAGTTGTTGGCTTATACTCAAGCATGAGTATTTATCTCTTGTTTGTTAATATTTATAACCCGGGATATTCTTAATATATACGCTAAACTTTTAAGTGTCTTGCTTTGAGTTCCACAGACTAATTGTCCATTTTGTAGGAAAGTCTTTTTTCACCCCAGTTTTGGATTTGTCCCATCTCTGTTCTCTAAATCACCCCTTATTGCTATATTATGGGAGAAGATAGATTGAAAACTTCTGTTCACCCCATTCATTGTTTTTGCATACTTTTATCATGCCCCCTCACTCAACTCCATTTTGATAGACAGTCCCAATCTTTTCCGTTGCCTTTCATGAGATTTTCCCTGTGCTTAATCATTCTAGTCACCTGTCTCTAAGCTTACTTTATTTCCGCCATCTCCTGATAGAGATGGGGTGACCAAAACTAAACACAGTATTCCAGGTGGGGACATCTTGTTGATTTGTAGAATTCCATTATGATTTCCTCATTTAGTCTCTCCCCATTCACCTTTACACTGTGTGCTCTTTTGGCCACATTGAGCAAAAGTCTTCATTGAGCTAGTAACAGTGATATGCAGGTTTCTTTACTGGGTTCTAAGTAAACTATCAATTCAGAAAAGCGTGTGCGTACTTCACATTGAAGGGAATAATCTGCATTACTTTGCATATGTCCACATAGAACTACTACTTCCACTATGAAGTTCTTTCTGAAGTTCCTGGAACTTCTCCAGTATTGACTAAACCATGTCTTCTGCAAATTTTGTTGTCTTGCTACTCCCACCCTTTTCCAGTTAATTTATAAATGTACCGATCACTGCCAAGTCTGGAACCTTGTGGCATCCCACTGTTAACCTTTTCTCAGGATGAAAATTAATCATTTTTTCCTACTTTGATTTTTGCCTTAATCCAGTTTCTCAACTGACTAGTTTTTTTAGTAGCCTCTTTTGGGGGATGGTCAAAGGCCTTATGAAAGTTTAAATTGTCACCTTTTTCTTTTATTTGTTTATTGACTTATTCAGATAATTCTAAAAGACTAGTGAGATGGTTTTTCTTTGAGGAAGCAGCAGTGCAACTAGATCTCCTCATCATGATGTTCTAGGTATCTTATATTTAATTCAACCAAGTACAGAAGTAAGGTCACTCTGAATGCCTTAAAGAAAAAAGTACAATATTTGTTACCCTATAATACTTTGATATAATATCTGGCTTTAATGGGATTATATGTTTTACTGACAGTTAAATCTGGATGTGTCCTCTTCGATTTGGGGCTCTCTCTGTCCTCACATCTTGGCCGTGTCTAAGTCTTGTCTTTTTTTTTTTCTGCATAACATCTCTAAGATGCAGCTTTTCATCTTCATCCCTACAATTAAAACTATCAAGTAAGCTCTCAGCTCGCATCTTGATTACTGACTGCAACATCCTTCTTTTTGGCTTTTACAATCCAATCCAGCGTCACCCTCTCTTCAGATTCCTCCACTGGCTTCTCTTTCTCGATCGTATCAAACATAAGCTACTTGTATTCACTTCCAAGGCCCAGAGCTGTAGCTCACGAAAGCTTATGCTCAAATAAATTGGTTAGTCTCTAAGGTGCCACAAGTACTCCTTTTCTTTTTACTTCCAAGGCCCGTCAGTCAGTCCCCATCCTACCTATTATCTCATTTGCTGTTGAGCAGTCAGTGCCAGCTTCTGCTTGTCTACTTGTTATATTTTCAAACAAGCACATTCCTGTCTTCCCCCATGCTGCCCATTTGCTTGGGAAGTTTCCCTGTAAAAATCTACAAAGCCATCTCATTATGCAACTCCAAAACCCCCCTAAAGCTCTCTTTTGCCATGATGCTACAAAAAAAATTAACAGGCTGTTGGTGTGGTGAAATCACTGCCTGTCGTATTGACCAACATTTCCTCATTGTTTCCTTGTGCTCCCCCATATGTGTCCATCTGTTGTCTCTTGAGGGCCATCTTTTTGTTCTGTTTGTACAGCATCTAGCAGTGGGGTCCTTATCCTTGACTAGGGCTCCTAGACACTATGGTAATAGCTACTAACTTCATTCTTAAACTGATTTACTGAATTTACATTATCCGTTCCAGCATGTTTTTCTTTTGACACCTCAATCTTTGCCAGTACCTCTTCTATTACTAGAAGAGAGCAGGTATCTCCTCAACAATGGGCAGTGTAGAACTAGGGAGCACAAGAATTTTGGATCTTTGAGCTTTGTTTGTTACCTGTTCCGGCAATTGTCAGCAGTGTAGGTGCTGATAACCAAGTGTTGAACATATCTTAGCTATGAGTGCAGACAAGGATAAACTGCTTAGCATTGTTTTGAAAACTTTGGATAAAACCATGTTTCTGAAACAATGCTGAATGTTTTGTCCTTTTCTATGCTTACAGCTAAACAGAGTTCATCTACACAGAGTGCAGACACCTGTAGTCAACAGTGAGTAAACTCTAGGAATTCAAGCAAGGCTATACAGAAAAGTGAGTAACTGTAATGTTTGAGCAAAAACTGAGTCCCTTTGTGGAATAAAAGCGGATATTTGTATTATGATTTGTAATAACTGGGCTTCCCCTCTCCCCCAAAAACATGGAATATTTGACTTCTTAATTTACTCCAAGACAGTATTAAAACTTAATTTTAACAGGTTTCAGAGTAACAGCCGTGTTAGTCTGTATTCGGAAAAAGAAAAGGAGTATTTGTGGCACCTTAGAGACTAACCAATTTATTTGAGCATAAGCTTTTGTGAGCGATGAAGTGAGCTGTAGCTCACGAAAGCTTATGCTCAAATAAATTGGTTAGTCTCTAAGGTGCCACAAGTCCTCCTTTTCTTTTTAATTTTAACAGCTATCCTATACATGAAAAGCCCATGGCCTACCTTTTGCTCTGAGTGTCCCAATGCTGACTTAATACATTAAATACAGCAGTTGACCATCTATCCTGCTCACTATGTGAAAAATTATCTCAAATTCATTTATGGTACAAAAACTAAAAGATTTTTAGTTTAATATAAAACAAGTATTTCTAGAACTACTTAATTTTAACGGACTTTTCCTAAATTCTTGTCTCATTAAGCAGGTACTGAATTGTTATAGGCTAAACAAACCAATTATTTTTAACTAGTAGCTAAGTACTTCTCCCTGCTTAGGCAATGTGCTTTAGGGGCTGTTCTTAAAGGGACACAACATAAATGGCACTTCCATCTCACCACTTTTGCCTACTAGTATTACTTGAAACTCCTACAATTACCAAAACAAAGGCTAGAAGAAAGCTTTTTAAACTTTGTTTACTTTATGCATTTGATAGCATCTTGTGAATAGTTAGGTTTTCATTGGATCCCCTTTTTATGTAGATCTTGTACGTAAGTGAGAAATATTTTTTAATTTTGAAAAATTGAGCACAAAACCACAGGCATTGTCAAGAGACTCTGGGCACATTTAGATCCTGAAACTTGTTTTATGAAAGTGACTGACTAATTTGACTGTGCCCTTAGAAATCAGATAAAGAAATATAAAATGCTAAAGGTTTTGCAGGATAAACAATGATTACAATTGTAACTTGTGGTCTTATTTATTTTTGTTTTAGAGATGGTGGAGCCAGGACAAGATCTGTTGCTTGCTGCTTTGAGTGAGAGTGGAATCAGTCCAAATGATCTATTTGATATTGACCCTGCGGACATGGGCCTTGCAACCCCAGCACCAGCGCCAGCTGTTCAGCAGGTTAAAAATGAGAGCTTTTTAAAATTAACCAATATTGCATAATATAGAATCATAGACTTTTTTTGTTAACGGTTGTGAAAGAATGGAATTGTTGTATGTTTTCATTGCTATGCTGGGCTTGTGTATGGAAAAAATTGAGATGGTAATCACCTGTCTTAAATATGTATTTTAGAAATCAAAATTATGTACGTTATTGACTGAACTTGTATTAATATGAGTTATATATACTTTCTAGGGCCACAATGTCATGTATCCACACATAGAACTTCCATTGATATGTCTTGGGTGGCTTTTCTCTCCTTCGAAGCAAGAGAGAGAATTGATTTAATCTCTAGGACAGCTTACACACCCCAAGAATGGAACACATTTTTGGACATGGACCGGAAAACAATAGTCTGTCAACAGAAATGAAATTGCAAAACTCGCTCAGTTTTCGCAGCCGTTAACTGGAAAGGCTTTATGCTTGAATCAATTTTGGAGGCAAAGTCAATGGCTTGGTGTGCTACCATCTTGATTTCTAATGAAACCAGGATTATTAACAGGCAAAGTTGGTCATTAGTTTTAAAATGGGGGGGGCGGGGATAGTAGTAAAGGTTTTCATTCTTTTTTTCCTACTAAAACTAGTACCTGATCGTGCTTGCTTTCTTTCTCTCTAGTCAGTGCCACTTAGTGCATTAGAACTAGGCTTGGAGACTGAGGCAACAGTTGCTGTTAAACAAGAACCAGAGACTGTATCTACTCCAGCACTGTTAAATGTCAGGGTAAGAGCTGACATGTTTAGAGTTTTGTATGTGTAAAATAGTGAAGTGAAAAAGTGAGGAAGGCCTAAAAATTGTTGGCTCTTAGCCATCCCTTCAGTATAGTTTGTAATACAGATAAAAATTCTTTCCCTGCTTTTTCAGTAACACTCACTTTTGAAGGGTTGGCCTGATGTGTAAGAGATGCCATGTGTTAGATCAAGCCAGATTTAAAGGGAAAAATTGTTTAAGGAAGAGCCCAGTTTCATTTCTTATGAGTACATTTAGAATAAGGATGCCATTAAACCTGATGCTTTTAGGTACCATATATTATCCTAAATTGGGAGACTGAGAATTCTGGATGTATTATGCGGAATATCAGTTAACATAGAAGTTATGAACAAGATAATCTTTATTTTTCTAAAGATAACATAAAGTAGAAGTAGATCAATATCTTGAGGGTAGGGTTAACAAAGAATCTCCACAGAAAAAGGAGTTCTAAAATAGACATTAGTTGATTTATAAACTAATGGTAAAACCATGTTGTGCAGTGTGTAAGATTTCTTTACAACCCAAGCTTCTCCACACAGCGGATGTACTTTGTGTCTGAACGGTGAAATCCTTTTTTCTTACCTGTTCTTTCCTCTTCTCTTTGGAAAAGAAACCTGTGAATCTGGATCCTCCCATGAAGCAACACTCATGCATTTTGGAAGAAGCTTCTTTCTCAGGCTTCCACATCCTGAGATAAAATGGCATTCTATCATCAGTTGGTTGTGCTATGGAAAGATAATATTGACAGTCCACCAACTTAAGAGCAAAAAAAACCCCTCACACTGCTTAAATTGATACCTCCTGTCCTCTAGCTGAAAGGCATATAACAGAAGTTTTGCTTTCCGAGTATTGTCACTTTTGAGAATCATCATGATATTTCCAAAACAGGAAAATCTCACATTTTTGTTTTTCTTTTCTAGCAGCCACCATCAACCACAACCTTTGTGCTGAATCAAATAAATCAGCTTCCAACTTTGGGGACTACAATAGTAATGACAAAAACCACACCTGTGACAACTACTAGGCAGACCATCACTGTAGCAAAAATCATTCAGACCAGCACAACGACTCGACCATCGGTTGCAGCACCAGCAGTACGCAATGCCTTGACCACTGCACCTTCAAAGGACCAGGTCCAGCTGAAAGATCTGCTCAAAAACAATAGTCTTAATGAACTAATGAAATTGAAGCCACCTCCGAACATTGCCCAGCCAGTTGCAACAGCAGCTAGTAAGTGGTTCTTTCCCCTTCATCATGTGCATTTTGTTTCAGAAATGTGATACTGAAATAATCTAATAAAGAGATCTTGATGGTGGTCTTTTTGGCTCTCCATGGAGTAAGAGAATAGAATAGCACAGTAACATTAAAATTGAGCCTAGAAAACCTGGCATATGTTGGACTCCATACTTTATTTTTGGAATGTTGAGAAGTTGGAAGCGGCACAAAATGACTGAATTTTTAAAAACTCAAGAACCCTTTGATATGTCCTTTTAAGAATTGAGACAAACTGAAGATAAATTTTTAAATAGGAAGCTGGTAAATGACTGACGTTAGTAATGTTTTGTATATAGCAATTTGTTAATCTTGTTGAAGTTGCATTATTTGAACCTATGCCATTGTCTAATCTCGTGTGTGCACGCGTGCTAGGGGAGTATTGTTCTTAAATGATAGTCACAACCCTTTCTCTCTCCTTCCCAAAAAGAACTTTAGAGCAAGCTAGTATTTTTGACTTCTAGCCATGTTTCTCTAAAGCATCCATTGGGGAGGGAATAAACAGAAATCTGTGCACTTAAAAAAAACCAAAAAACAAAACAAAAAAACCCCCCTCTTTTGTGTTGTAATGTTAAAATCTATTGTGGGTGGTGGCTAATCTTTTTATAGACAATTTAGTGCTTCTCCAATACTCCATATTTAGGGGGAAATTGTTACAGGAATAGTTAAATGGTAAGTATACATATTAGATCTCCCAATATTTGTAAAACATCTGAGATCCTGTGGCAGGATCAAGCCCAGAAACTTAGCTACCAGCTTCACCTTAAATATAGTTGATGCCGTACTGCGGAAGTTTTTGCAAGTCGTGTGTGTGTGTGTGTGTGTGTGTGTGTGTGTGTGTGTGTGTGTGTGTGTGTGTGTGTGTGTGTACGCACGCACCCACCCCCTACCCCCACATAGAAGACTTCCAAAACCATTTATAATTAGTTTACTTTAAGCAGCACTTTGGGTATAGATAGTTTCACAGTTTTCTTTCACTATGTAGAGAACTTTCCCTATTGTGTTGATCTTTCCATACAGGCAAATAAGGACTTAAAAAATAAACTCCTGACATGTGGTACCTGAAATTTTAACTTTCAAGTTCACAATGCACCCCTTTAAACATTAACATGGAATCAGAGGGAGAATTTTTGTTGCCTTAGCGTAATGATTATGTGCCTAGTCTTTTTACAGGGCATGTCATTGTCTCCAATATAGTAGTAACTTCTTGATGTATTTTGTCAGTTGCTGAAGTAGAGTTGAGTCCAATATAACTTTCAGTAGCTTGAGAATTTCTTTATTTTTTAAAAAAATAAACAAGTAGGATATAGTATAGATGAGGCTGGCTGTGAAGACTAGAACAGGAACACAGTCGCATGTCCCATCTTTGTTCCAACTGTTTTCCCAGTCTCCACCAAGATTATAGGTGACTAAAACTAGCTAAAGGTTGAGGTGCTTAATCCGGAAAAACAAGTCAGTGATGCTATAAAGCTTTAACTCCGTTCCCTTATCTCATTTGTGCTTAATGGAAGGCTGTATACCTGATGGAAGATATTATGGAATATCTGGATGATATTCCAAATTCGGGAAGGTGACATTGGTTTTGTAACACGCAACTGCTGAACGTATAATTCAGCTGTCCTATGAAAGGGAAGGTTTTTTTTAAAACAGCCCAGGGTCTACAGAAAGCAGACTCTTTTTTTCTCTTCCCTGATGACATCTTTGCAGAAACGCTTAATAGAACTTGGAAGAATGACGCTTTACAACAGAGCATTTAAATGCTGTCTTAGTATATAATATACAATTTTTAGCTTTTTGTATTTTTATTTAACTCTTCTTACAAAAGTAACCTCTGCAAGTCTTACATTTAACTTATACTTTTGCTTTCACATACTGGAAGCTTGAAAGATAGCTCCTTAACTAAAACATTCACTGTATCCATCCTTGTATAACTATTTGTCTTAGATCTGTACTGTGACTCTCATCACCATTAAATTCTAAAGGGAGGAAAGTGAACAAATGTCTTGTTGTCCATTTGTAGCATTTAAAACAATTCAGTCCAACATGTTAACTTTCTTGCAGAAATAATTGTAGTGTCTCCAAAGGTGGTAAACACCACCAAACCAGGTAAGATCACATCTCTCGATAAAACTGGGTTTGTGGTTTCCTATTAAACTGCCTTAGCTCTCACTATTAAATGGCCTATATAGGGATTTGGTGAAGGTGTCTTCTCTTTAAGTTACATTTAATAGACTCACGCATCTCTCTCAGATACGATGGTACTGGTTAAACTAAAGATTTAAGTACATGTGGCTCCCTCAGAAGGAGGCAACAGGACTAATTTCAGGCACATTCAGAGTTCTATAGATAAATATATTTGGCTATTGTTCTTGAGGAAGTCAGTGTACTATCAAAGATTTCAGATCTTCATTTCCAGCTACCTTGACTGTGTGATGTGTAAATCAATACAACAGAGAAAATGTAAGGAAAATTATTAATTTCTGTAAAATGTAATTTTCTTGTAGCTGATCTAAGCAATGGTGCTGTAAAGAAGGAGGCATCTACAAAAGAAGTAACAAGAATATGGGTAAATGATGTAAAAATGAGAAGTTATTCACCTACTATGGTGAGTAGTAAGAATGAATGGATATAGTTTCTTAAATGAGTTTTATATATAAATGGTCCCAACTGTCTTTATCTAGTTTCAGCAGTTGCTCCTGTAAGTTTCCTAGGTTTCCATAACCACTTAGCACATCTGATTCTGAAGGAGAATTTTCCCTGGCTGCAGTAGTTGTGGAGTGGTTGGTCCAGGCAGACCATATCTCCAGAGCAGTTTCCATGTGAGCTAGGGTGGGAGTCATATGAAGGTCAGGCATCTTTCACAAGAACCCACTGTGCATGCTGATGGGTAATCCTACCTGACCGAAGCTGATGTGCAGCTCTCTCACTCTGCTTTTGGAAACTTCCTCTGTATAAATTTCCCTTCCATGCAGCCAGATACACAGCTCTCCACAGTTTGGGGCTTTTAATGTTTCTGCAGCAAATTGGACCAGCCTTGGGTTGTATGACCATAAGACTCCGTTTCTTCTCCCATTGATATGCTGGGTGTTTAGTGAATAACTAGCACTGATACCATTGAAACGCGCTTAAATCGTACTTCAATGGGAACTAGATTCAAATGAGTCTAGTGTGTGATCTCCAGTATGGCACCTGGAAGCTGTCTAGATCTTTAATATTAAAAGAGCTATCTGATGCTGAAGGGTTTTGTCTTCAGGGATGGAGGATGTTTCTTTTCTGCTTTAAAAAAAAAAAGTGCTTCAGGCATCTGTTGTATAGTAGCCTAGGCCACGGGATGATAATGGGCTATTGTCATCTCTTGGTGAGTAATATTGGGCACCACAGTGGTGGGTGCATTACATATGCATACTGTCCAATACTTCAAAGTCATTTGAATCTTTAACCAATGGAAATCTGCAACAGATTTCACAGAAATATTTACTTGAAGGTCTTTTCCTTTCTAAGTTACTTTACAGGTGTATATGTTGAGATACACTCTCAAATGCACGTCTGTGAACCTACATTTAATCCGTGGCACACTGACTGACTGCAGTAAAATAAAATTGTACTCCTTTTTAGCACCCCTTTATCTAAACATGAGTTATGTCCCCTGTGTGTCCCTGGTTATGTAGACTTATGCCCTGAAGTTTTGAATTCATGGCAAGGCAAACAAATAGCTTCCCATTGGTTCTCATTACATTTGGATAATTGAAGTTCAATTAAAATTTATACCAACTGGTACATAAAGTCAGCTTTAAAAACTTTATAAAACAGTTGGTCCACTGGCTTAGTTGCAGTGCTCACGCTACTTTGCAGATTTTAATTTTTTTGGCTCACATTTCCTATGCTAGTATCATTTAACTCACTTTCCAGTGATACTGGCATCCAGTGGAATGCCACTGTCTGTGAAGGGAGTCCCTACAAAAAGAATATGGCTGTTGAAGCCTTCTGGAATCTTGTAATTGATGTTCCTATTGCTCTCTGGTTCAGGTAATGCACTATTATGAAAACACTACTAATGTCAATGTCTGTATTCTAGCTTCCACTCAATGTTCCTGTACACTTCTAGGATGTTGAACATCAGCAATATATTATTTGACTAATGCAGATATATTTGTATTGTAGAAAGTGCCAGTAATAAAAGAGGAAGAGGAACCTGAGGAGGAGGATGAAGAAGAAATGGGTCATGCAGAGACATATGCAGAGTATATGCCAATAAAATGTATGACTCTCTGGTTGCATCCAAAAACTGAAGCTTTTTAAATGGTTTAATGCCCAAATTCCTAACAGAATATGTAGAGAGAGAATAGTAATGCTTTATAATGCATCAAAATCAAATAACTAAAAGGGGACCAGATTTTGCTCTTTGTGGAGAAAATTGCCTTCTCCTGCAACGGTCAACTTTTGAAAGAGGCTAAGATATTTGAACTTGAACTTGGCCTTGGACAGGTCTGATACTTTTTTGGTTTAACTTTCTGTCAGTACTTCATGAACAATGGTAAGTTTTTACAATAACATAGTTGGTAAGCCAAAACTTTGGCTTGCCCATGGTCTTTAGAATTGTGTCCATCTATGCACATAATTTTAAAATAAACAGTTGTTCCTGACTGCTCAGGCCTGAACTGTTGTCTTCATATTAGGGGGCTTTGTCTTACTGGCCAAGTACAGCATTTCAGTAACTTGATTACTGAGCAGTCACTAGCCTCAATCTAAGCATGGCTGGGGAAGTGTTTACGTGTATGTAATTTAAGTGCATGGCCTAAATTTTATTTTTTTTAGCAGCTGTTATAGAACTAAATATTAGTAAAAGTATTTCCACAGTTTATCTTATTTCAGAAATAAATTATCTTTAAAACAAATGAGCATTACTCTGCAGATGTATACTTAAACTTTGCAGCACTAAGAATATGGAAGTAACTGACTTAATTGATTTGTTTCACTGTCCAATCTGACATGTAAATAGAACATAAATAATGACATTAAATTGCTAAAAATTTAACTTTTAATAGCTCATGGTGTTCCTAACAGGTTTAAAAAAAATTACAGCATGATTTTAAGCAGTGTTTGAATCCCTTGGTTCATACTGCATACAAATATAGATCTGTTGAAGGCAGACCCCCACTAAAATGTTCATACTTTTAAGGGCAAAAGTTACCAATAAGATTGTCTCTGTAGAACTCCAAGATACACAAGCAATAGAATTTCACCACATGTTGTAACTTTAAAACTGATAGTTCTTTTCCATATGCGTCCAAAAAATGTTTTGCTTTCCACTGTCACTTCATCCTGGTTGCCTTTTATTTTTCCACAGCAGGATGTGGCACCAGTTTCCTCCCCTGGTCTTACCAAAAAAGTAAACCTTGTCCTTTTCAGCAGCACTGTAGTAACCCACTGCTCCTAAGGCTTCTCCTTTTATTCTTGCTTTCACTGCTGCTTTCAGTTGAAGAGTTCGCTCATTGGAATAAAAAGATTTAAGAGCTACACCCATTATGGTCAGTGTGTTGGAAAGACATATGACACTTTTTCTGAGCAGTTAATGTAAAATTGCACTCCTACGTGTATTACCTTACTGAAACGTATGTAACAGATTTTGTGGGAACCCAAGGAATGTAAGATTGTAAATCTTTATTCATCTTTTATTACAGCTCAACATGAGTGAAATACAGGAGTTTAGTTTAAGCAATTCAACATGTCACAAAACAGAAACTGGTTTTCAAATGCCCGTAAGCTCCCATATTGATGACATTGCTGTAGTCTCAACTGCTATTTGTAACCAAATGGTACAATACTTTTGAGAACATTAAGTCTATTTAAGTGACCTGCAAAGCTTTTTGGATTTTTTCTAAGAGTCCTCATATGACAGCATTTGTTTAAGTTCTCGTAACATTTTAAAAATTCTTTTTCAATCTTGTATTCCTTGGAGTGTGTGTCTTGGAAGTGCCTTTTCTCTCAGTTCATGTAACTTCATTTTTTTGTGGATTAGTGACATCACAAACCCAGTGGAACTGTGTGCTAATCACTGACTAATCTGAGCTGCTCCTAGTCAGACTCTTTTCTCTTCCCACACTCTGTGCTATAAGATAGTTTGACCACGTACACAATCTAGCAATGTGTAAATAAAGACTGGTTGAGGAAAGCTATTTATATGTTCTTGATATGAAAACAGCAGTGATGTCGTCAGAGAGCAGAGCTTAAGTCCTTCAGGGGACTTTTCTGTGAGGGAAGGCAGAACTCAGAGCCATTAGTTTTAACTTAAAAGGGGATTTTGAGAAAGCAGAAGTGGATCTTCATGGACCATGAGTCTTACAAGCTGAAAGTGAACAAACTCAAAAGCTTCGCAGGTCACCTTTAAATTACTTTCATTAATGAAATCGTGGATTAATGCATTCCTTTTTCTTAAAGGGACACCATTTCATATATTAAGAGCAGAAGCTGGATTCAAAAGCGCATAGGAATTTAGAGTTGTCCTGCATTTAACCTTAATCGTGAATCAAAAACACCTAGTCTTGGAAATTGTTATGGGGTTTTATCCACTTCTGAAATAACTAATGTAACGAGTGAAACTGTTCTGAATTATGTTTAGAACTACTGTTTTTTTCCCCCAAACTAGTAAAAATTGGTCTACGTCATCCTGATCCAGTAGTCGAAACAAGTTCGTTATCCAGTGTAACCCCTCCTGAAGTATGGTATCAGACATCAATATCTGAAGAAAGTATTGATAATGGTTGGCTGTCGGCATTGCAACTTGAAGCAATTACTTATGCAGCTCAGGTATGTTGCACTATAGTATTTTTTAAATACTTTATTTTCAGAATACAAAGGTCCACTGAAGGACTAAGTATTGCCTTTCAGGATCAGCTTGTGAAAGGGGGGAGGGGATAGTGTGAACTTGTCTGTTCCTGCTGGAATCTATAAATGATGCACTTTTGAAAACTTGTTTTCTTTCACAGCAACATGAAACATTCCTGCCTAATGGAGACAGAGCTGGATTCTTGATAGGTGATGGTGCTGGTGTAGGAAAAGGAAGAACCATAGCTGGAATAATCTATGAAAATTATCTGTTGGGTAGAAAAAGAGCTGTATGGTAAGTTAACGATTTGTGATGGTAAATTTTGTAGTTATTACAGTATTTAAAGTTAGTGTAAGCTTTTTTGGACAAAAATCTTGGATTGTTGCTCTTTTAGTCTTTTGCTTCAATAATTTTACAGATTATATGCTTTTTTTTTTGTTTTGTATCCAGGTTTAGTGTGTCAAATGATCTGAAATATGATGCTGAAAGAGACTTGAGGGACATTGGAGCAAAAAATATTTTGGTTCATTCATTAAACAAGGTGTGGAAACTTTTTACTATGTACAATTGAGGCAAACCTTTAGGTACGCTTGTGTGATGACATACATGTTACTGTTTAAAATTAATACCATTCTTAAGTTTTATGTTGAAACAAACAGGATTAATGGTGACCAGATACTCAACACAATTATTAACAATAAGGGGAAAGGAATGCAAGCCAAATACCTATCTTTAAAAGGGGGAACAGAAGACCTAGGGAATTATAGACCAGTCAGTCTAACTTAAATATCTGGAAAGATACTGGAACAAATGATTAAACAATCAGTTTGTAAGGACCTGGAGGATAATGTGGTTATAAGAAGTAGCCAGCATGGATTTGTCCAGAACAGATCATGCAAAACCAGCCTAATTTCCTTCTTTTTTTTGACAGGTTTACAAGCTTAGTGGATAGGAGGGAAACAATAGAAGTGATATAGCTTGATGTTAGTAAGGTTTTTGACACAGTCATAACATGTCTCTCGCACAAGAAAACTGGGGAAATGTGGTCTAGATAAAATTACTATAAAGTGGGTGCACAACAGGTGGAAAGACCGTACTCATAGTAATTGTCAATGTTTTGCTGTCAAACTGAGAGGATGTATCGAGTGGGATGTCTCAGATCAGCCTCAGGTCTGGTACTGTAGTACTTTTATTAGTGACTTAGATAATGGAGTAGAGAGTATATGTATATAGTTTGCAGATGACTCCAACCTGGGAGGCTTTACAAGCATTTTGGAGGACAAGATTAGAATTCAAAAGAAGCTTGACAAATTGGAGAATTGGTCTGAATTCAACAAGATTAAAGTCAATAAATATCAGTGCAAAGTACTTCACTTAGGAAGCAAAAATCAAATGCACAACTACAAAATGGGGGAGTCGCTGGCTGTGGTAGAACTGCTGAAAAGGATTTGGGGGTTGAAGTGGATCACAAATTGAATGAATCAGCAATGTGACTTACTGGCAAAAAAGGCTAATATTCTGGGGTGTATTAACAGGAGTGTTGTAAGACACATGAGGTAATTGTCCCACTCTACTTGGCACTGGTGAGGCCACAGCTGGAGAGCAGTGTGCAATGGTGTGTGCCACATTTTAAGGAAGATGTGGACAAGCTGGAGAGAGTCCAGAGGAGAACAACAAAAATGTTTTAGAAAACCTGACCTATAGGAAAGGTTAAAAGAACTGGGCATGTTTTAATCTTGAGAGACGATGACTGAGGGGGGACTTTGCTAAAAATCTCCAAATATGCTAAGGTCTGTTATAAAGATGGTGAACAATTGTTCACCATGTCCACAGAAGCTAGGATAAGAAGTAATGGGCTTAATCTGCAGCAAGGGAGATTTTGGTTAGATATTAGGAAAACCTTTCTAACTTTCTAAGAGTAGTTAAACTCTGGAATCGGCTTCCAGGAGTGGTTGTGGAATCCTGAACATTGGAGGGTTTTTAAAAACAGGGATGGTCTAGGTTTACTTGGTCCTGCCTCAGCGCAGGAGGCTGGAGTTGGACTCCTTGAGGTCCCTTCCAGCCCTACATTTTTTATAATTCCAAGTGACATGTAGATGGGGTTTTTTTCAGTTTGACTCTAAACCTGCAAATAATTACCCATATACACCTAACTTCTAGTCAGAAGTTAAGGGCACTATTTATGCTTGAAGTCCTTTTAGAGCTGGGCAGGGAATATTGCTTCCTTTTTTTTTTTTTTTTTTTGAGTTTGGCGTTTTTACTGCTTATTTTTCTTTTTAATGATAAATGGATAGCTAAAGCAGATGCCTTACTATGTAAGAGCTAAATGCTGTTACTGGTCATATTCACTGTCTGACTAAAAATGATTTTGCTTCCTCTTTTTAAAGTCTGTCAGACCAATGACTAGGAAACAGATGAGTAAATCATTGTTTTTTAGAACGTTAAGACAATTCACTTAGTAGCCACTATAAATAAATTTGATCTCTTGGCTAAATGCTGTATTCAACTTTAAAAAAAAAAAAAGGTCTGAGTACCTGTTGACTCATGATGACACATCTTGGCTTTACACTCAGGGAAACCCCTAAAGGGGGGGCCTAACCTGTAAAATCTGAAGCCATGGAAGATTATACCTTCCAGGATGCACTTACGAGAGCACCACCATACTATCATCTTAACCATGTTCCCAGCTGCAAATTGGGACCTAATCCTATAAATTGAAATCACTGGTGACTTCACTGTTATGTAAGGAATGCCGAATCAGTGCTTCAATCAGTGTCACTCTTTGAGCATTCACTAGATGCATCCGATGAAGTGAGCTGTAGCTCACGAAAGCTTATGCTCAAATAAATTGGTTAGTCTCTAAGGTGCCACAGGTACTCCTTTTCTTTTTGTGAATACAGACTAACACGGCTGCTACTCTGAAACTTGAGTTGTGAGGTGTCTCTTCTTGACTAAGATGCAGACAGACCAATTTTTGTAACTTACTAAAATGTAACTTTATCTCTTTTTTTGCAGTTCAAATATGGAAAAATTTCTTCCAAACATAATGGGAGTGTAAAGAAAGGTGTAATTTTTGCCACATACTCTTCTCTTATTGGTGAAAGTCAATCTGGTGGTAAATACAAAACCAGGTTAAAGCAGCTTCTCCACTGGTGTGGCGATGACTTTGATGGAGTTGTATCCTTTCATTTCTTAGTCTGCAACAGAAATAATTGAACCATAATATAAAACACACCTCTTTTGTTGGAAGGCAACCTTGTACATTTTATTTACAGTTATTTTAGGAAGGATGTTTTTCATTAATTTGAAACTATACAATTTGTCAGCCACCACAGACGTTTTCTAAATGCTTTATTCAAAACATGTAGCACACTGTACATGTGACCAACTAGCAGCCTGATTCTGGTCCTATGTTGGTGTAAATCAGGGATTGACTTCAATAGAGTTAATGAAGTTACATTGATGTAAACCAGAATGAGATCAGAATCAAGGCTTTGGTCTTTAAATAGGCAGGTTGAGCCTGGAATATGGTCATCAGAAACCTTACCTCTTGGTTAAATTGTACATAATTTCTTTCTAGTTCTTTTATGGCTTTTTCCTGGAAAATGCATAGTACTTCAAGAAAATTCATTCCAAAAATACATGAAAACATTATACTAAGTGTATATTTGAATCGTTTAAAATTGAATGTCTTGACATTGCTTTAAAAAAAAAAGTCAAATTGTTTCTGACTGAAGTCTGTGTAGAACATTTACTAATTAAAACTGATAGCTAATGAAAGTATAGAGTTCACTGCAAAAATCAATTAAAAAAAACCAAAACCCTCTGCATTCTAAGTGCCCTGTACTATATTGATTGTAGGATGCATAATTATTCCTTAATTAATATTCAGATAGTATTTGATGAATGTCACAAAGCTAAGAATCTGTGTCCTGTTGGTTCTTCAAAACCAACAAAGACAGGCTTAGCTGTATTGGAGCTTCAGAATAAACTTCCGAAGGCTAGAGTTGTTTATGCTAGTGCCACAGGTAAGTATTACTTAATACAGATGTTTAGAGAAAACTGACTTTTTATTGGCATTGGTACAGTGTGTGCTATTCCTTTCAGGTGCATCTGAGCCGCGAAATATGGCATACATGAACCGTCTGGGAATATGGGGTGAAGGAACCCCATTTAGGGAATTCAGTGACTTTATTCAGGCTGTTGAAAGAAGGTAATGTAATGCGTTAAAGAATTATAGTAAGAACAGCTATAGTTGTGGCTGCATTATGGTTTCCAGTTTTCCATTTCAGCCCTGTTTTCAGTCACTTATAGTTCTCCTGAAATTCTTTCAAGCTTGTTCTGTGTCTAAAAATGAACCTTTCTTAATTTTTTTAGCAAAAAATGAAGTAGATGGAGCTTGGGTAGGGATATACTTAGTTTAAAAAAAAAAAGCTAATTAACTTTCTAAAACCTACAATTGAAAAAGGTTGAGGTACAGTGGTTTTAAGTTAGAGAAGCGCAATTGGGTGTTGTGGTGAAATGTTTTTGATTTAATTGATCCTCATGAAAAGTACATAATGCACATACCCAGTATGCTTCATACAGGATAGATTTAGCTACAAAGTAAAAAGTGTAGTGAAGGGGCAAGCTGATTCTGGAGGTCTGGTGCACGGTGTATAAGGTCAACAGAAGTCCTGCTTCTTGGGGCTTTCTGGTGGTCCTTAGCCGGTTAGTTCCAGATTATGGAATTTACACTGTTCCTCGTTTAATGAAAACCGGAATACCTTTTAAAGAAAATGGGCACGCCATTCCCCAGAACTTTCAAATAATAAAAAAAAAATCTGGAAAGTGCCATACAAAAGAATGCAAATGTAACATTCTCTAACCATTTAATTCCCATTCACGTGGTTATAGTATTTGAAAAATACATTTCATACATTTTTTCTAAATCTTAGATCCTCTTTGTGTATCATCTTGTATTGCGTATAACAGACATTGTTCTCTATAGGGACTATACTAGTACAAACATACTATGTGTTAAGTATGCAACAAAAGTGAAACTAAATATATATAGACCTAAATTTTCAGCTAAATTAACTTCATAGTTGACTACCTTAGCCCCCGCCTGCACCAAAAGCTGTGCTGCTGATTGAAAATAATTTAGAATACCTGGCTGCTTAAGAGCCAAATTTGGCTCTTATGCCAGTATAAATCAGAGTAACTGAATGAACAGAAAATGCACTCATTTAATACACTCTTGAGAAATGTGTATTAAAAAAATCTGTCAGATAACTGTAACTTTGGCATGAAATTAGTGTAAGCATAAAAATGGGAAAAAAATTACAGGATGGCTACCCATGTATGTGTTAGGTCATTCGAAAGGTAGGCTGTGTGAGAATTATCTAAACGATCGTGTTACAGGGCATATTCAAAAGAAGGCAGAGTTATGGTTGTACGTGCAGCCTGATCTCTAATATTTTCTGATTTGTGTTTAATTATACAACTCTAATGCTCACGCACATTGGTTGTATGGAATACATATTCGTTTATTATTTTTCATAGTGTACTTTTTAATATGCTATTTACTTCTAAACCACTTAATACTTGGTATTTTTGTTTTATTTTTGTTTTATTCAGAGGCGTGGGTGCCATGGAAATAGTTGCCATGGATATGAAACTGAGAGGAATGTATATAGCAAGACAGTTAAGCTTTTCAGGTGTGACCTTCAAAATTGAAGAAGTTCTGCTTTCACAGAACTACATTAAAATGTATAATAAATCTGTGAAACTGGTAAGAATTTATTCAGTTTTTAAATCTTCATGACAGTTTGAACTGGTAGAAGCTGAGAACTTAATGGGTGGAGATAATTTGCTGTCAGGCTAGGCATAGTGTCCTAATTATACAACGTATGCTGCTGTTATAGGAAAAGAATTAAATCCATTAGCTTCGCTTTAGTATGAAGGTTCCATTACATTTGGCTTTTCTTTGGAGCAGGGAGTTGCTCTTACTCTGGAATAAAAAAGACTAAAAGAATTTACTTCAGAGACGTTTTTAAATGAGTCATTACAAAATCACAACAGGGTTCAAGATTTATGTTCCATTACTTATTCCTAGTCTTGTGCATAACAAGTCTGAATGATTTATCACTATAAAATTCAGACTACTTAATCTTCAGAAGGAACTCTCATATAAAACTGTGTAAACTTCTAATGAAAATTTAGTTCAAATGGAGTTGAATTGTAATAAAAATACACAAAATTACTCTTAATTTTAATGAGCCATCTTTACAAACAAGGGAAGTTGCAGTTTCTATAATTCACTTAACTCTTGGCTATTTTAATGGTCTTTTCTGGTTACTTGGCTTATATACACTAATACAATTTTTCTACATAGAAAAACAGTAGAAATTAATACCTTATATTGGATAATTGGATGGAACAAATAGTGTACATAATTGTATGTGTAAAAAACCAAGATCTATGTTGAGATATTGTTGTATTTAAATTTGCAATTAAGGCATGTTTAATGCTTTCTGAGGTCTATCTTCAAGTTTGATTTCTGAAGTACTTATCTTGAGCCAACCTTCTTGGTAAGCTTTCAAAACTTCACAGCATTAATTCTGCTGCACAAAACTATCCTGATTATAACAGCTACTTTTCATAGTTTGTCCCTAGTTTCTGGCAGGCAGGCAATTATTTATGTTTTGAGAACAAACAGTGTCTCTCTAGCTCACTCACATGAAATATTTTGCTATATACTTATTTGGTGTTGGATCTTCTGTCAGGTGACCATTTCTTGTTGTATACTCTTGTCCACCATTGCTTTTCAATTCTAATAAGTTTGTAAAAGACCGCACATGTTTCCTTCTTTGTCTGTTACCTTCCACTGTCATTAGTTACATATCTGCCTACTTTGAAAGGTGTGATTTGTAAAATTTTTGATTTCTTCTTCAGTGGGTGAATGCCAGAGAGAAATTTCAACAAGCAGCTGATCTTATTGATGCAGAGCAACGCATGAAAAAGTCTATGTGGGGTCAGTTTTGGTCAGCCCACCAGAGATTTTTCAAGTACCTCTGCATAGCATCCAAAGTCAAAAGGGTGGTACAGCTAGCTAGAGAAGAAATCAAGAATGGGAAAGTAAGTTGTTTAAGTCTGGTAGTAGTTCAGAATGTTTTGGAAACCTCTCTAAGTGTAGTACCATCCATATTACTTGTTCAAATGGCTTTGTTTCTAGTACTAATGTGTTTTGAAGGTGTGTGATGACATGCTTTTCAGCTTTCTGAGGTTCTTCTTGATTGTGAATCCCTGTTTGTCTAACTTACGAGAAGTAAAAATATGTTTTTTTTTAATCAGAATCTCAGGGCTTTGTGTTAATTGTATTTGTGGTTCTTCTTCCTCCCTCCCCCGCCCCCAGTGTGTTGTTATTGGACTACAGTCTACAGGAGAAGCAAGAACATTAGAAGCCTTAGAGGAGGGTGGTGGAGAATTGAATGACTTTGTTTCCACAGCAAAGTAAGTCTTCCTTTTTTTGCCACCTTATCAGTGGGTTTGAGTGAATTTTAGTGCCAAAGAATGGGGAAAAACTGAAGTCACTATATAACCATTTTTTTCCTTAACAGATGAAAATTTGGTAGAGGAACATTCATTCTTAATTTTGTTTTTTTCTTAAACACAGAGGAGTATTGCAGTCTCTCATTGAGAAGCACTTCCCAGCTCCTGACAGGAAGAAGCTTTTTAGTTTGCTGGGAATAGATTTGACTGCTCAAAGTAATAACAATTCACCTAGGGACAGTCCTTGCAAGGAGAACAAAATAAAGAAACGGAAAGGTAAAGTGTAAGCTGCTATTTTTATATATTTGCTATACTATTGAGGTAATGGCAGCACTTAAGAGAATTGCACAGAATAAGATTCTTTGTAGAATAATCTTTTTGTGGGTGGCAAATGGAAACGATTGGGACAGCTAATGGAATCTGGTTATTGGAGGACCAAATCTTGCACCTTCTATCTGTTTGATACTATAGATATGCAGGAAAGTTGCAACCTTTGTGACTCACGAAAAAACTGAAAGATCTAAAATGTTAAATTCATGTGCTTTCAGTTACGATTCACTGAAAAGCCCCATTTCAGTACTAAGGCTCTGTTTTTTTCCTAATCACTGCAGAGGTATGAAAACAGATTGTGAAAAATAGACTACAGATCTCTAAATCAATGTTCTTATTTTGGGGGAAAATAGGTGAGGAAATAACTAGAGAAACCAAGAAAGCTCGTAAAATAAGTGGCCTAGCTGGGAGCAGTTCCGATGAGAGTGAAAGCGACTCTGATGCCTCAGACAATGAAGAAAGTGACAATGAGAGCTCTAAATTTTTGAGTTCTGGAGATGATGATGACTTCAACCCATTCAGAGATGAATCTAGTGAGGACGATGAAGATGGTAAGATAATGTGGATACTCTTCCTTAAGTATTTAGCTGTATTTCTGAATATTACATGTCAAATATAATTTTATTTAACACTTCAGTGTGAGACAAAATAGAGGACATTTGTTATAAATGTATAATCTGAAGAAGTAGGTCCTGAAATTAAATAGCTCTAAAGTTGTCGTTTTATGCTTAGTGGTTTACCTATGATAGCTGTACTTGACCATATCTTTTAAAAGCATTTTTAAACTGCTTTTTTGACCTAGAATTTAACTAACTGGAAGAGATACAGAATTTGTGATTGTCCTTAGGAAAGTTAATTTTTTGAAAATGGGGAAGTGTCTTGACTAGTTACTTAATATTTTCTTTAACTTCAGACCCCTGGTTAATTAGAAAAGATCATAAGAAAAATAAAGACAAGAAAAAGAAGAAAAGTATAGACCCAGATTCCATTCAGAGTGCCTTATTAGCTTCTGGTCTTGGATCAAAACGACCTAGCAGTTTTTCTTCCGTTGCTGTTACCACTGCTTCTAGTACCAATACATCAGGTATGAATGAGGTTTGGAATTCTTCGGAGTCTCTACTTTTTCCCAACAATTGCAAAGCATTTAAAAAAGCGTAATTTCTTAAGGAATTGTTTTTGTCTTTACATTTCAGCTAACAGTAATACTAACAGCAGCTTTGTAACAAGTCAAGATGCTGTTGAAAGAGCCCAGCAGATGAAAAAAGAATTGCTTGATAAACTGGAAAAACTAGCCGAAGACCTTCCTCCTAATACTTTGGATGAACTTATAGATGAACTAGGTGGTCCTGAGAATGTGGCTGAGGTAGGTCCAGTGTAACTATTGCAAGTGAAGAATTTTTTGTTTCCCTCCATTTCGCTCAATATTTACATGTATTTTAGAAATCTGGTTGTGGTATTACTATTTTTCAAGATATGTAGTGATGTGAGCTGCATATTAGAGGTTTAAGCTGATAAGTAAGTCCATTAGTCTTGCAGGTCCTTATAACTCCAAACGCTATAGAAAGAAATGTAAAGAAGAGAAGGGATCTGAATAGATAAGGACTGGGAAAAACTGTCTATGATTTGATTTTTCTGTTTTTTTCGTTGGGTGAGAAATGCTGGCTTGTCTGTCTGTCTGTACTGTTTCTTAATTTCCTGACTAGTTAGCTAAAGCTGATATGCTGTGTGTAGCAATGTATGATTGTGCCATTCTCCTTTTAACTCCAGGTTTCTCTCCCGAAGTCCAGGCAGGGAAGACCTGGAGTGGAGTTGAGGACCAGGGAGGGCATGTGTGTAAAGCTTCACATAAGGGACAACACTTTTACCCACCAGCACTAAGAACATTTCTCCTGTAGGCTGTCTGTCCAGCAGAAACATTCTTTGTTCCCTTAGTTCAGAAGAGACCCTGTTACTTTCAGTGAATTTCTTTGGAGTTCTAGTTCCTTTCTTTCCCTTCACAGCTTTCCATACTTCCATTTACTAAATACTATGGCTTGTCTACATGAACAATTAGATCACGGCAAGCTAGTGTGTGAATCTACCTTGCACTACTAGCCAGTCGCAGTCTAGCTGTCCACGGACAATGCACATCAGCAGAGTGTTTTGTTAACATGTTTTGAGCTAGTTCTGTTTCAGAGGGGACCAATCCAGATCAAAGCACTCTGTTAACATGCTTAGTTCTGCTATGAGTGCAGTTGGACTGGACTAGATGACCTCTCGAGGTCCCTTCCAGTCTTATGATTCTGGGATTCTATGCGTGAGGAGGGTGCACACAGACCATGGCAGGCTATTGCAGGGTAAATTTACACTGCACTTGTTGCTGCTGAATTGGTTTTGTAGGTAAGGTCTTAGACTTACGAGTTCCATGACTTGACTACAGTAACAGTGAAATTCTCTAGTTACTAATGATGCCTTCATTATCAGACAATAAAAAACACTAAGATTGGTGGTCCTCCATCCCTTCCACATAACCTCTGCTTTATTGGATTGCCTTTTTGATTCCCAAGGTTATTCCAAAATAGGAGTATTGTGCGCTGCTCAGTATTGCATCAGTCAGGCAGCTTCAGGTATAAAATGTATCTTGGTCTTTGGATACTTGCAGTGAATTGTTTGCTGTCTTCTAAGGACAGTGTGTGAATAAATAGCACTGATGTTTGAAGTAATTTCATGTTCCATCATTTCAGCACCTCTACGATAAGGTTAAAAATATTCCTTTGTTTTAAAGATGACAGGCCGCAAAGGGAGAGTTGTAAGCAATGATGATGGCAGTATATCTTATGAGTCAAGGTCTGAACTTGATGTGCCTGTTGAAATTCTAAATATCACAGAAAAGCAGAGATTCATGGATGGAGACAAGGTAAACTACTTCTATGTAACTTCAAGGAATTGTTTTATGTTGGAGAAATTATAGCAGGTCTGTCCACAAGCAGTAGGCACTAGACTGTTAAAATGTGCAGTTCCAACCACAGTCTTAGCAGCACAGTATAATAGAAATTAACTGATCTACAGAATCATATACCCATTTTGCTCCTAAAAGCTCTGTCAAATACATGACTTTTATGGAATGTCCTGAAGGTCAACAGGCTTTTTCAGCTGGGAATGGGAATTGAACCATTAGTTTTAATAAGTCCTTTCTATTTAAAAGGAGAGACTCAAATTCAAGTGGACACTTCTAAAAACTCAATCTTCTGATACAGCACTCATTTAAAGAAAATAAATAAATCCAAGGCTTTTGCTCCCCAGCTGCTTATAAATACCTCATCTGGAATAGTAGGCAGTACTTGACACCTCCATTTCAAAAATGATTTTGCAGTGATAGAGGTATATAGGGAAAATGCATGAGTGACTTGTCATGGAAAAACTCACGAAGAAAGGCTAAAAAGATTTTGAAAAAATTGGGATTATATCCCTTAGAAAGGAGACTGATAAGAGACATAATAAAAGTGTAAAATAATGGTATAGAGGAGAGAGAGAGGGGCTTCTGTCCTCCTTGTCTCATAATAAAACAACCAGCAGAGATTCAATGAAATGTGGCTAATTCAAAACTGATAAGAAAATACTTCTTTACACACTATGTAATTTGGCTGGAATTCATTCCCACAGGATGTTGTTGAAACCAAACACTTAGCAACATTCAAATAGGGATTGGATATTTTTATGGATAACAAGAATATCTAGAATTGTTATAGTTAATACTAAGATATTTTGGAAAGGATATAAAAACAATTATCCTATATCTACCAACAGTGATGTTTCTTGTACCTTCCTCTGAAGTATCTGGTACTGCCCACTGTCAAAGACTGGGTGGACCACGCGTCTGACTCAGTATAACAATTCCTATGTTCCATACTTCTTGAGGAGTCTGAGAGCATCACCATGAGGCATGCTTCGGCCTGTCCCTCTTCCCTTTTCTCTCTGTTCACCCGTCTGCCTGTTCTGTTGTCAGTTTCAGTTTTTCTGGTAGTACTGGTAAAACCCTCTTGTAGAGCCTGTGGTGCCTTGAGTGATATAGCTGACCCTCAGCTAAACAGGGAAACATCTACAGGACTAGCTGCACCTCTGACCCCTTGCTGAGTTCATTGAGTGCACCCACTCATGTTTCAGGCCTTATGACCTCACCTCTCCTGCGATGGAATCATGCAAGTCTCTGGGTCTTAGACTGGGTTCTGCACTGCAATACACTATGGCTCAACCGTACTTACTCCATCAGATCTGGCTGGGTTCATGTACCTGCAGTTCTTGCCTCGGAGAGCTTCTGATCAGTGCATTACAGTGACTCAAAACAGCCTTCTTAAATCAAAGTATTTAACAGTAGGAACAACAAAAGAGGCTTTAAAGCTAAAGTTCCAAATGTCTGTCTGTCTTACTTCCTGGAAGCTTAGGAAGGCCTAGCTTCTTCAGACCCACAGGTTGGTGTCTGACCTGTCATGAATAGCTGCCAACTACTGTTTCCACTCTAGATTGAGCAACTTTAACTGTTGTTAGGCCTTTTGCAGTGTTGTTGTCGTATTGGTCCCAGGGTATGAGAAAGACAAGGTAGTTAAGGCAGTATATTTTATTGGACCAACTTCTGTTGATGGGAATGTACAAACCTTCTAAGAACACCCCCCAGACCTGAAATACTCGATCTAGTTCGAAAGCTTGTACCTTCCATCAACCGAAGTAGGTCCAATAAAATATTTTCTTACCTGCCTTGTCTCTCTGATAGACCTTTTGGTTCCTGGCCTTTGCAAAACAAGCTGTTACTTGGCTGGAGCCAAGGAGGTAAGATCTTCCCATTTAATAGTTCAGGCATTGTCTTTTTATTCCCCTCAAAGTGTTTGACTGGAGGTGTCTAATATGGAGCCACTGTCTTGCCTTCCTGCTTGTTTTTCCAACAGCCTGCTGGTAAACTAAATCAATATATTCATACAGTAAATGTTCTAATTAATGGTCTCCTACAATATTCATAAGTTAGAGCTGCTCCATATTGCCTATACCCACAGTCCTGTGAGATGCACACAGACCAACTTGAGAAATCCATGTTGTCCATCTGAAAGTTTTACGCTGACGACTGTTAAAAGTAACTCCTCAGACTACAGAGCTTTTTTTTTTAGCTTGGTTATCTTATGATCTCTCACGAAATCGCTTGAGTGAGTTGTAACTTAACTTTGCTGTTGCAGTTCTGTTACAAGTTGCATGTAAATATTTAAATCTTTTATTCTATTTTATAAATACCTGAGTATTTTCACCTGAGGATCAAATGCCAAAATGGTTTTATACTTGGCTATCAAGGTACCCTTCTCCAGTGCAGCAGCCTTATAATTTATATTGCTCGTGGTCAGCTGCCACCTTGTAGGAAAAGAGCTTTAGTTGCTATAGGAGTCTTTCTCCCTTTCTTTCATGAGGGGCTGGCCTACGTCACAGGAGCCTCTCCTCTGACATGGCAGGACCGGATGCCGATCTCTGCTGTTCTCCAGTTGCAAGAGGGAGTTGCTGGGACAGTAAAGTGATGACCCCCTTTCCTCTCTCAAGGCCTCTGTGTCTCTGTAGCATTTGTTTAGCCTAAACGCAAGAAGATTAAAGCTCATCCCCACCCACACCCAAGTACCAAAGCTAGTGATGTAGCTCCAGTCACGTAGCAATTGGTAATTCCAAAATCAGCTGTTTTTTCACAAATCTGGAAACTAAGGTTTGGTCTCAAATTCACTGCTAATTTTTCTTCTATGTAAAAGAACATTGCCATCATCTCAGAAGCTGCCAGCTCAGGTATTTCATTACAAGCCGACCGTAGAGCTAAAAATCAGAGGCGGAGAGTGCACATGACTTTGGAGTTACCATGGAGTGCAGATAGAGCAATACAGCAATTTGGTGAGTTAATGGCTGTATTTTAATTCATCAAGTTCAGAAATAATCTACTGCACTAGGCATGTCCATGGTTAGTTTTGGTATAATGTGGAGTATTCTGTTCGTTAGATGCTGTGAGTTATGTCTCATTAATTCTGGTGAATAAAAATGGTGGTGTATACAGAGATTTGTAAATGTTAGAATTAGTTGTTTTGCGTGTTCTGTGCATCTTCATGAAGTAATCAGAAACTTGGAGTGTTGCATTTGGTAATGTTCATCTGCACATAGTTTTACAGTAGAATTTACAGCAGAATCAACAACTTTCTAATTGTCTTGCTCGTGGAGCAGCAGGATTGCTAGGTTTAGTTATATTTAAGCTCCACCCCTCTTCCCATCCCATAGTAAGGCCAACTGTCTGTGCCCCTCAGTAGAAATTTTGCCTGTAGGCTTAGTGTAAAAAGTCTAAGCAAAACTGGTATTATACCTTGTTTCATAGTATGTGCATCCACAAACATTCCCCCTTTGTGCATAGCAGTTGTTTCTCTTTACAAGATTTATCTACAACTGGTATATAAATAGGATGGGTGTTCTGAATTTTTTTTAGTTCCTATCACATTGACTCTTTGCTTAAGAATGTATTAAGTCTGTGTGTGGCAAAAGTATCAGTGTCTCCCAATTGCTTGTTTATGATTCTGGAGACTTCTTTCTACTTTCCCATCAAATGTTCTGTGGAGTTCCTGTTTGGTTTTTGTAACTCTTTTTTTCACTTTTAAATACACAGGAAGAACTCACAGATCAAACCAAGTTACTGCACCAGAGTATGTGTTCCTAATTTCCGAATTGGCAGGAGAGCAAAGATTTGCATCTATAGTTGCCAAAAGATTAGAGAGCTTGGTAAGACTGTTATGTATAACTCAGTTAAAGCACTGTACATAGTCTATTTTTCAGTACAGAGACCTCTTGTATGTTTTAATTACAAAGGTATTGTCTTGACAGGGAGCTCTCACTCACGGTGACAGAAGAGCAACAGAAACTCGAGACCTTAGCAGGTTCAACTTTGACAACAAGGTGACATCTCCTTAGTTTATTGTTTTTGTTTTGTTTTTTTGTTTGTTTGTTTTTTTTAAATAAAAACAGATTGCAACAATACTTATACTAGGCAAAATGAAAAGGTGCCTGTGGAGGAATTCCCTCTCATTCTTCCTTTTTGAACTGTTGTATTTTGCTTCTTTCTCTGCCCACTGTTTGGGGAGGGAATGTTGTACTCTGCTTATAAAGTGCCATGTAAAATTACAGCATATATAGATGACTTAATCTACCAGGTAAAGTTCCATGTTTTAACCCTAAGCAGTTGGCTGTCTTTCAATCAATCTGTTGAGCGTCCTGAACCTGGGGAAATGACCGTGTTAAGGAGAAATTAACAGACTGGGCTATTACCATACAATGCATTTTGTTAAACTGAAAAATTCATCAGCATTTTCCCATTTTCTTCCATGCTCTAATTTAGTTGTTTGTAATTTGGATTGTGAATGGAAAAACTGTTTTCAGGCAAGGATTAAAAATTAGTTCTTTAACCCATGGTGTATACCAGCATGCATACTAGAATTCTGAGGCTTAACCCCATATGCAAAATTTTCACAGTACTGTAACTTAATTTTTTTTCTTAACACAGTATGGCAGAAATGCTTTGGAGATAGTTATGAAATCCATTGTGAATTTAGATTCCCCAATGGTGTCCCCACCTGCTGACTATCCTGGAGAATTCTTTAAAGGTAATTGTAATTCACTGTTTTCTAACCCCTAGTTTTTGGTCATCCTTTCTCGAAAACACTTACTTCTGTTTTTCTGAATGGTAGTGAGTTAGGTTTAAATGTAAAGAATTATTCTTGATATCAGGTGGCTTAATTCTGTTCATATTACCAGTACAATTCTTCTAATTGTTTAAATTAACTTGTGAATTTTATATACTAGTTCTTAGCCCAAACATGAGATCTATTCCCCCATGATAAATACAGCTGAATATAATTCCCATAAAAATGTTTAAGGGAACATAGATAGTTATTGTATGCATAGGAAAATTTGGAGTTAAATTCTCTTTAAATTCTGTTTTCCTATGGGTACCAATTTCAGAGAATGCTACAGTCTTGTCTAGTTATGGCTATTTAACCACAGTACTAAAAACTGTTTAAAAACCTTGCCTGGTTGTCACCCTTTTTTTTTTTTTAAAAGAAGCTTATATTGCTCTTCTGTTGATCAAAAATGTAGTAATATTGGTATTCCTCCCTACCCATGTTTCGACTCGACCAGAAGCGAAGGCTTTGTATCGTGACTTCCTAGCATATGGATCAGTCACAAATTATATATATATGGGGTGTGCAAAGATTTGGAATTGGATTTTTGGGGCAGGAGTGGGGATTATCTGCTGCTCCAGAGGTAACGCAAATATTGTTTTCCTAGCTATTTTCGTTTTCTTGGCAATTATATGGTTATTCAGAGGGCAGGACAAAGATGGCTTCAGTCCTTGTAACTTTTTCTTTCCCTAGATGTTCGGCAAGGATTAATTGGTGTGGGCCTAATAAATGTAGAAGACAGATCAGGAATTCTGACACTTGATAAAGGTATTGTTTTTGGTGTATCTGTCAATGTTGATAGCTGATGTATAATTTTATTGTCAAATCAGAAATCACTTCTGTGATTATAAAACCACAGACCTGGCAGGGAGATTTGGAGGCAACAGTGGCACCTGAAACTTCTCTTATTTATGTCTAGATTTGAAGTTAATCTCTTTAAGAAATGTATGCTTTATTTCAAAAACATGTTTTGCTTTGATAGTTTGAAAAGTTTGATTTTAGTTAATTTTTAAAACGTATGAATTCTAGTTTAGGACTTCACTTATACCAGCATTCTCTCTCCTAAACTGTGCACTTTATACATTATTTGTGATTCTTTTTAGATTACAACAATATAGGAAAATTCCTGAATAGAATTCTGGGTATGGAGGTTCATCAGCAGAATGCTTTATTTCAGTATTTCTCTGATACGTTAAATGCAGTTATACAAAATGCTAAAAAGAATGGAAGATATGACATGGGTATTTTAGGTAAGTAAATCAAATTTCTTAATGTTTTTTCTGCTCCTTAATCTGCTTCTCGTACATAAATTATTGTTTGTTCTTGGGTTTCTTTAAGATCTGGGCTCTGGAGATGAGAAGGTCAGAAAGGCAGATACTAAGAAGTTTTTAACTCCGGGATACTCTACCTCTGGACATGTAGAATTATACACAGTAAGTTAATTCCGTGTTTCTTCAAACTGCCAAAACTTTAGTTGCCCTTGAAAATCCTTAATTTGAAACTTCAGTTCTTAAATTGAAACTTGGTATTCCACTATGGAGGCTTGTAAACCTGTTACTGAAAGAATGAAGTTCCTTGTCATCTTGTAAAGACCACTGTTAACTGTTGTGACTTAATTGTTTGTATGTAATCTCAGTAATTGTTCCAAAATGTGGTGTTTAAACATCCTTGTTTTAATGTCTTTTCTAGATCAGTGTAGAAAGAGGAATGTCTTGGGAAGAAGCAACTAAGATTTGGGCTGAGCAAACTGGACCAGATGATGGATTTTATTTATCTTCGCAAGTGAGAATCTGTTAAAATGTGGTGTTGTTTTTTTTCCATATTTCTCAGATGCATTTTTTAGTAGAACAGAACAATTTTTTGGCTGTCCCAATAAACTCCACTAACTTAATTTCTTTCACATTAAATGTGTAAAGTGAATATATTCAAAACTTTAAAAATTTAATTTATTTTCAATCCAGTACAATCTCTTATTTTTTATTTAGTTTAGCAAAATGCTTTCAAATTTTTAAGCAAATTGATTTTAAAAATGATTTTGTGGTTTATGTAACTTTGTTTAATCATCAAGCACTGATGACAAAACACTACTTTTTAAGACATTTAGGACAGGTATCAAATGTAACCATACACTTAGTTTTAAGTGGTATTCATTTTAAAATCTGTGTGCTCATGCTATATGCAAGGTAAACCGTGTATAATCTCAGACACTAGGGTGTGAATTATGGTAATCATGACACACCTCTTGGAAGCCAGTGCCACTATCTTTCACCTCGTGCCAAACTACCATTAAGACATGTCGTTACTGGACCATAATTATGACACATCCTGTTATGTCATATTGGTTAATTGTGTACTCTTTCTAGTTGTGGACCAATATGTATATAGAAAAAATTGTAATACATGTGGCTAGTTAAAGTATACTTGGAGAAATGATTCATTATAATTAGGATCTGGATAGCTATTCAACACATTTATTGTATGCATAATTATTTAGGAAAGACACTGTCCATGTTTCAACTTATAAAATCATTTTTTTCAGATAAGAAATAATAAGAAAACTGCCATCTTGGTAAAGGAAGTGAATCCCAAAAAGAAGCTTTTCTTAGTATACAGACCTAACACTGGGAAACAACTCAAATTGGAAACGTTTGCAGACCTGAAAAAGAAATATAAGAAGGTAACCTTTTAAATCAACATTACTTAAAAAGCAGTTTCTTTGTGGTAAAAGACAATGCAGGATTTTTCAAAACCCATGTCTGTCCATACACAGTATGGTGGCAAGTTATAGAAACACTTAACTAATGCTGTTTATGAAGTAAACTTCGTCCAGTACAAGCCTATAGTTATCTTTATCCAAAGAGATCTCTAGGGCTTTGCAAGCCTGCCTAAACAGTGTTTTGTATCTGCAAAAACTTATCAAAATATCAATCGTTCCATTAAGATTTTCCATAATCTAGGAGTAGCTTTCCAAACGTCAACTAGGGAGAAGGTTCAGCTGCAATTAAACTTGCAGAAGATGCTTTATCCCAAACATGTTTGAACACTACGTACAATATACTCTAACCATACATGATTCTGAACTTCCGGGTGTTTCCCTGCTAGTGTTTCTAAAATACTAAAATTAATCTTTTCGTTTGTCCCTCAAGATCATATCACAGCAACACAATTGCTTTAGTAGCCAATGTTTTCCTAGGCAAGTTGACTGACTGTGAACTGTTAAGAATTTACATGATGCTTGTAAGAATAAGTGAACGAAGAGCACTCAAGTGTGACAATGTCTTTGAATTTATCGCTTTATAAACGAGGTTCTTGGATCTACAGACCTCTCAATCAGTGAGATTCTACTATACCTAAACCTTTATTTACATCCTTAGCAGGATTTCTACTTGTAGCATGGATTTACCAAAATGCTTACAGAGCAATATAACTTGGATTGTTCATATTAGTACTTAAAAAAAACAAACGAAAAACAAAACCAAAGTTGTATCAGTGTTATCTGTCGTCCCATTGCTACAAGCAAAATACTGTGTGCGCTGTTCTGTAGTTTTCAGAGGCCACGTTTATATTTTAATACAACTTTTAAATGGCTTTTCAGGTACCTTCTGAAGATGCTCTACCACATTGGCTAGAGCAGTACAATTCATCGGCAGATACCTGTACCCATGCTTATTGGTTAGTATTTGTATGTATATAAACAGGTTTTCTACCAAGGTGTTTGACTAAATCTGTTAATTTATCACTTGGACCAGGAGTCTACAGTTTAATTAATCAACTTTTCATCCACATCTTCATAAAAATTCCAAGAGCCAATATTGGTCACTTCATGTAATTTCTGAAGGAGTCTCAAAGTCAACAGTCCAAGTGGTAATCTGCAACTTCTTACCTTACAAGAGAGAGATGAAAATATGAACTTGTTTTCAGATTTCATTTTTTAGTTCAGAGTGGGCATAATGAAGAACTTTCGTAATAACGCAGAGGGACTAAAAGTGTCTCATGCTTTGGTAAACGTATTGATCTGTTGAGATGTATTGGATATAACTAACTTGAAAAAATGTAAACCCAGTAACTTTAGCTAGATTCAGAGTTTAGATGGTTGAACTAAAGAACATTAGTTTTAATGCTGATTCTCCTAGCAGTATGCTGTTAAACCCTCAACATCATGCCTTGACTTCTCAGTGCTAACCACTGATGAAGAATGTCCGTGTATTAATACCCCAACATCTGAATTTGTTTTTAGAGCACTTACCCTCTTGCTAATGGACATTATTGGTCAGAGCCTCAGCTGGTGTGAGTTAGTGTAGCTCTGTTGACTTTAATGCAGCTTTGTCAGTTTACGCCTGCTGAGGATCTAGCCCGAGATGTACTAATAGTCTTTCACAACTTTAAAAGCCATTTTGTGGAGTAGCTTTATCCATGTCCCCATCTCACTATCCATCATGACCATCTTAACTTTCTCCTCCTTTAGTGTTTACTTACACAAGTAAAGATTTTTCATTTTAAAAAAAAGTTCATTTGAATTGTAAATTACCCTCCCTTGTTCTTTAATGTGTTAAACTCTCTTCCTCCTCCAGGAGAGGCAATTGTAAGAAAGCAAGCCTTGGATTAGTTTGTGAAGTGGGCCTCCGCTGTCGAACTTACTTCGTCTTGTGTGGTTCAGTACTAAGTGTCTGGACAAAAGTGGAAGGAGTTCTAGCCTCTGTGAGTGGTACAAATGTGAAAATGCAAATAGTTCGGCTAAGAGCAGAAGATGGACAGAGGATTGTAGGTAAGTAAGTTTGTCCGTTATTTTAACTTGTTTCTGCTGGACCACATAGCAGTCAGTTAAACTTGGGGTGTATAGACTGAAGTTATATTCTGAGTTTGTGTAGGAGGTATACACGTACACACAGAGAATAGGCCTTTGTGCCTTACTATAAGTATTTTGATTTCTGTATTATGAGTTGTTTGCATGAGGTTAAGGGGGAGGAACTATTCCAAACCAGCCTTCTGCTGAAAACTTCTCCCGGCTAGAGCTGAAGAGACCCCCCCCGCCTCAAAAAAAAAAGGTGGGGGGGAAGGAATAGGGGTGAGTCACTTCAGGCTAAACAGCAGGCTCATTGTTGTAAAAGTTAGGGTTGTTGCACCCCTACACTACTGGACAAAGTGTTGCACTTTCCCCCTCCTGTTTATCACTTGATGCATATTTCCCAACAAAGGCAAGATCCACTTATGTCCCAATACACCTGTGGTTCTCTCGGCCACCCAGAAGGGTTAGACTCCATTTTTTCCAGCCAGCTATCTTTAAAACCAAAGCCACTCAACTTTTCAGCCTTGAAGAGGGGTTGCAAACCCTTAATTCAACCATTAAAATACTCACTCCTGCAGTGTTTGTGGGCTGTTGAAGCCATGGCTGAAAAGTATGAGTGGAGTGGCTCAAGCGTGGAGATCATAGGCCTTAGCACAGGGGTGGGCAAACTTTTTGGCCTGAGGGCCATATCTGGGTGTGGAAATAGTATGGCAGGCCATGAACGCTCATGAAATTGGGAATTGGATTGCGGGAGGAGGTGAGGGCTCCAGCTCAGGATGCGGGCTCTGGGATAGGACCAGAAATGAGGAGGTCAGGGTGCTGGAAGGGGCTCTGGGCTGAGGCAGGGGATTGGAGTGCAGGAGGGGGTGAGAGCTCCAGCTGGAGGTGTGGGCTCTGGGGTGGGGCCAGGGATGAGGGATTCGGAGGGCAGAAGGGGGATCAGGGCTGGGGCAGGGGGTTGGTGCGTGTGGCATGGGAGGAGGTGAGGGGTGCAGTCCCCAGGTGGCGCTTACCTCAAGCTGCTCTCAGTAGCAGCAGCATGTCCTCCTCTCTGGCTCCTATGCAGAGGTGCGGTCAGGTGGCTATGCGTGCTGCGCCATCCACAGGCACGGCCCCTGCAGCTCCCCTTGGCCGCAGTTCATGGCCAGTGGGAGCTGTGGGTGCGGCGCTTGGGACAGGGGCCCCCTGTATGCCCCTACGTGTAGGAGCTGGAGGGGGGACATTCTGCCGCTTCCAGGAGCCGCGTGGAGCCATGGCATGCGCGGGGCAAGGCCCGCTCCTCAGTGGGAGCTTCAGGGCCAGATTAAAAGGTCTGATGGGCCAGACGCGGGTCATAGTTTGCCCACCCCTGCCTTACAGCTTAACTCCACTGAGTTTAGTGACATTTAAAAGGGGTGTAAACTGGATTTTTTTCTCTTCATCCCTGAACGTCTGTAGTTTTGTGACCTCTTCTATCCAACCAGGAGAGTGAATAAACAGCCAATTGCTGCCTTGTGCATTTAGTTGAAAATACAGCAAGAGTAGTTGAAGCTGTACTTCCCTAAAGACAATTTGCATTTTTTCCTGCTAGTCTGTGACTGAAGGATCAGATGACTTTTGAATGTACTACTTTTAGTTGGGAATAGAACCTGTTTTAGCGCTCGATAAGTTCTTAAAGCCTTGACATTGAAAATTAAATCTTTTTATGCAAAAGCTGCTGCTGACATTTAAGGAACTTGGAACCATTGGCCTAAGTTCTTAATTATACAAACATTTTAAGAAGTACAGCTGACTTGTTGCTAATTACAGGTTTGCTCATTCCTGCAAATTGTGTATCACCCCTTGTAAACCTCCTGTCAACATCAGACCAGTCTCAACAGCTTGCAGTACAACAGCAGCAGATATGGCAGCAGCATCACCCACAGAGCATCACCAACTTCAACAATGCTTAAGAGGACAGACTACAGGTGTTGACTTTGGTGTTTGAGAAAAGGCTGTAAAAGCATATCACTTGCATAAAAATCAGGGACAGATTCCAAAGAAATATAATTTTTTCAGTTCAGTTGTGTGGTCTCAGAAGTACTTTGGGAATAAAGAGATACATAAAGGATGGTAGAACTGAAAGCCAGCAGTTGCTTATGGTGGTGCATCTGTCTATGCTCTTTGTAGAGCTTCCTGTTTGCTTTTACTTTTGGCCTTTTAAGCCACAAACCACAATTTTTGTTTGAAAATGCTTGAAAATTCCCAAACAGGCTTTATTTTTATCTTGTCATACAGTGCTCAGGGTTTAACGCAGTACATCAATGCCATTGCTGTGGGAGATAACCTCGAATGCATGTATTGAGTATATATAGAAAATATATATTGGGTTTTTTCTCTTCAACTTGTAAGTTTATATACGCATGAAAACTAGAGATTGCACATCATGCATTCATTCAGGTTCCTTCCCAGTTTCTGTTTGACAGTGCATGTCTTTGGAAACAGGCATGAACAGGATAAACACCCCAGTCAAGAATTCCGAGAGAAACCATCTTAGTTGTACAGCATTGGTTTTTGCATTTTTATAGTGTTTATACCCAAGTATTGCATTTTTTCTGGTTCTCTCCTGGAGGTTATATATTTGAGTCTGCAACATGTTTTTTGTGATAAGCATCTTAAATTAAAAAGTTACTTCATTTTAATGTATTAATGGTATTCCTAATGTGTAATGCAAAGATGGCTAAAAGCCTTTCCTTTAAAATTAAAATATTTCCTTAATCCGAGGTGACTATGGAAACTAAGTGCAAATTCACTTCCACCTCTCATGCAATCTTATATTTTTTACTTCATTAATGTAATTTAATTTGTCATTTGTAAGTTGAAACCTTACTTGAGCTGTAAATTAGACAATGGGGAAACTCTTGAGGGTTCCGCTATATGTGCTGTTTCTGTTACCCAGTAACTTGAATACTGTTTAATATGTTGTAAGACATTGTAGAGTTTATCTGGAGCTGTTTAAAAGAAATTGTAATGTACAAATGTGAATAGTCACTTATCTATAATATGGGTAAGTTTTGTTTTGCCTATAATAGTAGATGTTTATAAGAAAGTGAAGGACAATGTTTGTCATTTCTTGCTTGCACAGGTTGCACTATTGAAAAATTGAGATTGTATAAACCTGTCCAAAAAACTGCAAGATACCAGAATCTTGTAGATGTCAAATAAAACGTTATTGTACTAACAAAACTGGAGTCTTGTTTAGGCAATCACTGTATTCCAAAAAACTAACAAGTCTAGTTTGGCATTCAACAAGACTTGAATGGTCCAGCCTACTTAAGCTAGTCTTCTGTCTTATGGTCCATATCAGTCTTTAAGTTGAACTAGTTAGTATCTGAGACCAGCGATAAACTCTATACTGAACTTCAGTATATATTTTACAAGTAAAGATTGTGCTGTAAGTACAGTAAAGACAAGGGTAAAGGGTTGACCTGATGGAGACTTAGTGCTGTGATCCATTGTAGTGCCTGTCTCATTTCCTTAAACATTTACTCAGTGGACCAGATTCTGATGTCTCAGTGATGTAAATCTGGGATAACTATGGAACTGAGATCGGAAATAGATCTAATAACCTTATTTTTAACTCCATTAGGTAAATGATCAGTGTGAAGTCCCGTTATTGCACTAGTATTACACATGCAGCACTAATATAGGAAGAGCTCATGAATCTGGGGGGAATTGTGTGTGTGCAGGAAGTTCCATGTTTTATTCAGCCAGCAATTGAACAAACTGAAATGCATTTTGAAATAAAGACTTGTAACTACAATTGATGTGTCTGAGGCTAATGCTGGCAGCAGCTATACTGTGAGAAAGTATTTCTAACCCAGGTAATAGTGGGTGCAGTTCCATTTCTAACTGTGTGAAATTGCAAGACAGCATTGACCTGACCTCACCCACCCCCGTACTTTGTTCTGGTGCGGGCAAGGAGTTATTTGACTCCTGCGAGGTCATCAGCAGATGCTGGTGAGCCAGGCAGGCTGGACATTGTGGACCATAAAAGTAGCAAGCGTGGTGTGAGTTGCATGGTCATCATTGCCTTGTTAGTAGGTGCATTCAACATCCTAATAAAGGTGAAATATACTTCATTTCATTATTCTGTGGAGAGGCAGCTTACTCTCAGCCCTAAAATTGTTGTGTTGAGCAAAACATCATCTTCAATGTGTTCCTGGGTTGGAAACCCGAATGCTCCTATCTGCAATGCAATTGCAGAGTCTGGTCGAGAAACTTCCCCAAAAATGTAATTTTCCATTTTCTAATTGGTTCTGTTTTGTTTCAGGATAGAAATATTTTTAATGGGTTGAAACAATCAAACCAGTAACTATACACACTTTCGTCTGCCACAAAGCTATTTCCACCCCCATCGTTTGGTTGCAGATGTACAAGAGCTGTTTCCATACTGCTATATCATTGTTTTTGCGACCCAGATACTTTTCTAGCCTTATGCCAGTGATTTCCTGATGCAACTTGCTAATGAATCTAGACCCCAGCTCCAGAGGGAGTATCCCGATAGGCTGTTATAAACTTCTGTTTTAACAAAGGTCTTTTCTTCAATCTCTTGCTCCCTATGTAAACAACTCTGGTAGTCTTGATTTTTATGTGCATGCGCCCTGGGACATCATGGCATGTTTGTCCCCTGGGTAGCCTTAGTGCTATTCACTTTGCATATAAGAAGTATTAACGCTTCTTTTTGCAGTGATTAATTTGTATTGTTTTTACCATTCGATGCTGGAAGTGTTAACTCCTAATGCTAGATGCTCATGGGAGGAGTGGCCTGTGAGTGTAGGTATAAGTAGAATGGCTTGGGAAATAGATCAGTCATCAAGACAGGAGGAGGGAAGACCTAATGCAACTGCAAAGATAGGGTGGCTATCCCCTCACAGCACCTCTAGTAAATTCAGGTGTCAGGCAGTGGAGGGGGCAGTAAGAGACTCAGATCCCATAATGTAAGCTAAAAGGGAGGCAAGACCCTACTTATCACTTGATCCCTATTTTTGTCTCTTACGGATCATTGTTCCACTTAGACAAATAGTAACAAAATACATGTGTAAAACTAAAGCTGGATATAGAGGTCATTTATAAGATTAATTGTTCAGTCTCGTTTGTTTCACCCATCATTCCAATAATGCACAGGTCCCAGAGGCATGCTATATAAAATGACTCTGTAGGAGCACGCAATGTAGAAGTGTTTGAAGTGCCTTGGCCTGGAGTTAGAGAAGGGATCAGCTAGTTTTACATGTCTGAGTCAAAATCCACTGACCTTATTCGCTTATTTCAGTTGTGTCTACTAGTATGCTCAAATACACTACACATACATCTCTAACTCTTGCGGAAACTGTCTTGTCCAGTAAGTCTCGAAACTTTTGCAGTCAGCTTATGATTCTCTAGCACAGGGGTCTCAAAGTCCCGGCCCACGAGCCATCTGTGGCCCCTGAACCTCCCCGCTGTGGCCCCCGGAAACTTTTTAAAAATTTTTTCATCCAACCCTAGTGGCTGCTGGCTGGCTGCAGGAGAGATGCAGCTATGCTGCTGGCTGGCTGCTGCAGGTACCGCCCCCTGCAGCTCCCATTGGCTAGGGAAGAGGGACAGAGATACCATCACTAGTTGCCAGGCAGAATCAGCTATGGAGGCAGCATCACTAGTCATTGGGTAGAGTCAGCCGGGGTGGCATGAGGCCAAGGGAGTGAGGGAAAAGGGTGGGAAATGGCTTGGGAGGTGGCGTGACTAGTGAGGCTCCAATGACAGCATGAGGGGGCATCCTGCCTCCACCCTCCCACCCCAACCACTGACTCCGTGGCCAATGGGAGCTCCAGGGGACGGCGCCTGCACAGAGCGATGTGCCTGGCGCCTGCAGATAAGAAGAGGTGAAGATAAGAAAGGAAAGTAGTTCTTTCTAGCTGTTGGCACTGCAGGTTGGTGTAATGAAATGGGGCCCTTTATTTACTGTCCCATATAATGTTGGTTGGTTGTGTAGGAGAGGTAAGGTGACTAGATAGCAAGGGTGAGAAATCGGGATGGGGGTAGGGGTAATTGGCACCTATATAAGACAAAGCCCCAAATATCAGGACTGTCCCTATAAAATCGGGACATCTGGTCACCCTAAGGAGAGGGCCATCTCAGCAGGAGCACCAGGAGGCACTGACCCTGATGGGAGGATAATCCCAGTCACACAGGAAGGGTTTGAACCACCCACTGCCCCATGATTTGAGGGTAGTAGCCATGCGCCTCACCCCCTGCATCTGACCAGTGGGCAGACCACGACTGTGCCTCCTCCTCCAGCCGCTTTTGTGCCCAAGGAGGCCAAGGTCCTGCTGTCAGCGGAGCGTGGAGTGTGGGAAAGTGGATCGAACACACCTCTCTGACACCCACCTTGCTGCACTCCTGAAGGTACCGCTGCTCAGCCAGTGAGGCCAAACATCAACAAACTGACAGAACTGAGGCGTTGCCAGGTGTCTGGCAAACACTAAAAACTCTCAGGCAGGTGAAGAATTGGATAATGTTATATGACAGTTTTATGATTTCTGAGAAATTCAAAATAAAAAATACAATAGAAACGTTTTCTTTTCCGAACACCGTCTTCAGTGACATCATTGGCCCGCTGGGAGGATTTGGGGACTGGCACTGGCCCTAAGGTAAATTGAGTTTGAGACCCCTGCTCTAGCAGCAACATACCCGACTCTACATAAGATGGAGTTGAAGTCCTCCAAAGATGCCAGTTGTTTAGTCAATGTCTTGAACTGTTTTATATAAATAAAGAAAATTCTGCAACCTGTAAACATTTTGTGAAATGAGTTGTTCTGGAATTTTGCTTTTACTATTGGGATAAATCTTGCTTAAATCCCATAGTATGTTATGTACATATGTAGACAGAACGTGTATATAGAGATCTGAAAGACAACTGAGTTCATTAATGTAAATATCTCCTGTAAAGCTACTCGAGTGATCTTGTTCTTAGTCTTTTTCCCTTTCAGATGTCCCAAGAGTTTTATTCCCATTTTCTTTACTTGCCACACACGGCATTTGTGTGTACATTAAAATATATACAAAATGTTCCACGGGTATCATACACTAGATAATTCTATTTCACAGTCGTGTTTTCACAACTATCAATTGTCTTGTCTTCTATAATTTTTTCAAAGTGTATTATGTATTTTTAATTCCATATTTTTAGTGTGCAATGCATTGTCTTGAAAGAAACGGATTCCTGATGATGTCCTTTGATTAGTACCACTCGGTTTTTATTGCTTGTATCAGAGGGAAGCAATAGTTTGAATTTTGATTCAGCTTATGCTCATACCTTTTGATATCAGTCTCCTTAGCCTTTTCAGTGCATACTTGATGCTCTAGCATACACTGCTAAGTAACAGGTTTCAGAGGAACAGCCGTGTTAGTCTGTATTCGCAAAAAGAAAAGGAGTACTTGTGGCACCTTAGAGACTAACCAATTTATTTGAGCATGAGCTTTCGTGAGCTACAGCTCACTTCATCAGATGTTTACCGTGGAAACTGCAGCAGACTTTATATACACACAGAAATCATGAAACAATACCTCCTCCCACCCCACTGTGCTCAAATAAATTGGTTAGTCTCTAAGGTGCCACAAGTACTCCTTTTCTTTTTGCGACTATTACCAGCAGGACAGTGGGGTGGGAGGAGGTATTGTTTCATGATTTCTGTGTGTATATAAAGTCTGCTGCAGTTTCCACGGTAAACATCTGATGAAGTGAGCTGTAGCTCACGAAAGCTCATGCTCAAATAAATTGGTTAGTCTCTAAGGTGCCACAAGTACTCCTTTTCTTACTGCTAAGTAAATTCATCTTAGTGTAGGGTGGGAAGAGAATATCTCCAACCAGTGCACTGTGAACTCCTACAACTGGGACATGATTGCAAGCACAAGCTCTACAGATACAGCTGGTGACCTAAACAACAGCATTGTCCTCAGTCCTAAAGCACAAAGTTATGGTGATCAATACTTACCATGGATCTGGCTCTTCAAAGTGCTCTACAAAGGTGGGTAAGTTGAAGGGAGAAGATGCTGCTGCAATTGTGTCCTCCTAGAGAGGAACTTAAGCTTTATTTTAATGCATTGATTCATGAACAGGAAGTGCAGACTGAGAATTAATCAGAAATTAAGTGCCTGCAGAGCAAGTGGCAAATGCAAATGATCCACATTTAAATTTAGGTCAGAACTCATGGGGAAACCATTAAACTTTCGTCACAGGGAGACCACCCATATACCTGTGGAAGTTACTTAAATTCTGGTGTAATTTTTAAAACCCCATTATTATGGGTGGTGGGGGAAGTTTTGTTTCATAGGTAATTCCAAGGCAGTGTGGGATTGGAAAAGAAATGAATAAAATTAAAGTAATTTTTTTAGTTTGTGCCTTACTCAGCTGTTAAACTAGAGGCCATCCAAACCTAAAGGCACTGCTCCCCATCACCTCTTATCTTTGAGAAGGATTTATTGAGCACCCTTGTTACTGAACTGTATATTCCACAGACTGGAATATCATCAAAGGAAGAATCTCACTGCACATGAGACAAAATTAATCTCTGTGCTAATTCTATTACTGTTGGATGCTTCACTAAGAAACTCTGAGCCTTAGGAAATATTTAAACCATTTCTCCAGTGAAGCACCAGCTACAGTATGAGTCCTCAGAACAACCTCATGCCAGAGACTGAAAAAGCAACTACCCATATGAATGCATCTGGAGGTAAACCAGGTTCATCTCTGGTGCCAAAGAATAGAGTGTAAAAGTAAATCCAGAGTGCAACTGATAGCATAACTTGCTAATTATGAGACCCACTGAAATTGAACACTACCTGCTTTTCTGTTTTAAAAAAGGAAAGAAATGCCTGAAATGCTCCTGGCTTGCAGCACATGGTTATGACCAGTAGTGACAGATGCTCTTAAAACACACTTTGGTCTTGTAATAGTATTGTGGTCTTGTGGATTTTTAATGCCAGAGGGTCCATTGTTTTCTAGTTTGACCTGCATAACCCAAAAGTTTAATATTGACTCTGATCTTCAAATCATATGACAGTCCACAAAATCCCTAAGATAGAGGATGTTTCAGGAGTATAGATAGGTCCTGGGCAAGCCTAAACTGTTACAACCTGTTCAGGAGCTACTGTGTCGTCCAGGTCTACTACAGCATCGTTTCATAATATTGTATAATATACTCTTAAAAATCAGTGGTCATTTTCAAAGAGAAAGAGACCCTTTCCTGGGGTGAAGATAAAATAGAAATAGTGGTAGCTGCACTTACAGCCAGATTGTCATTCCTGACCAAATCTAGAACCATGGGGTTTTTTTAAGTTTAATTGATAGTGGGGTTAAGACTCATTTAAATCCTCATATCAGTTTGCTTTAAATTGTATTTTCTAATAACTAAATCCACTTCTGATCTGAGGTTCTGAATGTCAAGTTTCAGTTTTAACTTTAAGCAAACTTTAATGGGCTGAGTTACCTGTCTGGGACCAGTCTCTTGCTATATTTGACATTTGCACTGGAAAGGATAAAGAGTTTTTACTACTAATGTTTTGTTTGTAAAAACAATCTCCACAAACCCAGTTGGAGAAGATCACTCTAATAAAATAGCATGTTCATGATAAGCCCATCACAGTATTGCTGTATGTAAAGTCATCAGACCCATTAGCAATTTATATAGAATCCCACAAACTACTGCGTTTTATTTTAGGTGAGTGTTCCTCCGATCGAATCCTGTGGATTTTTGCCCTGAAATAACTTTTGCCATATGAATACCTCTGAGCAAAAGATGTTGCTTGTATAGGTAGAACTTCACTATTGATGTTCTCTCCCTGTACATCTTAACAGTACATGATGGATTCCAAAGACGCTTAAAATGAAAGTGAATTGTATGTTTATATATATATATGGCTAACCCTAATTTGGATTTTCTGACTCCATTAAAGACTTCAACTTATGCTGGTACGGTACTGCACTACATCTCCCTGCCTTTCCTGTGTTAGCAATAATACCAAGTATACATAAGCACCAACAGTTTCGAGTCAAGGTGGCAGAAGATTTTGGGGTGTCGTGCAGTAAAATTTTAATGGCTGCATGAATTAGCAGGTTTTATACTCAAGTCAAAATGTCAAACTGTGGAACGTTATGAATTTTGTAATTTTGTAAAAATTTTCTTTTTTGTAAAAATTCTTAAATAAATTAAACTGGCTGTTACTCTGATTATTTTTCTTTGCTTATCTACTGTAACATTTAGATACACAACTGTTACTTCTGAGAGTTACCTTCAAGCCATACTTGCATACACTGAAGATGCTCATTGTTGCCTCACTTCTAGGAACCTTTAGACTCTTAAAGATTATTTTGGTGTAGCACAAAAATATTTCCCTTTCATTTCATTTAGTAAACTAAAATACTTGACACTTTTAGTACCTATTAGAGGCTCCCAAGAATTTAAACAATTATTAAATAAGAATAGGGAGTTACCAGTCCTACTTAAAAATTAGTTGTAGGATTCCTTAACCAAAGTGAAAAAACAGGGCTGGCTGCCCTGTGTAACAGAGCTCAGAAACTTCGCTTTTGCTTCGCTTAACCCAAAGAGTTACCATCGGAGACAGACCACTCTTTTCTCCGTTCCCATGTGGATGAATTGCTTTAAATTTTCTGTCTGATTCTTTTTTCTTTGTTTTACTGTTTCCCCAAAACTGTGCACTCAGATTCTAATGCTTCTGTGATGCCGGTAATTCTTTGTGACTAATGAAGACGCTCATGTATTAGAGCTGCATTCTTCATTTTTATTGACCTTTTTTTTCTCTTTTGTCTGGGAGCAGGGGTGGAATTCTGAAAGGAATTGGGGCAGGAGAGAGGATATCAAACTGGCAACTAGCAAACTGAAGTCCTCTACCTGCAGCACCCCTTTGAAATCCAAATGTAGATAATTTTTTTCTTTCTTTGAGACCCTGCTGCAAGTAGACATATGCAGAATTTATGTGACTCAGCTAAATTTATGATGGGTTCTAGAGGGCATGAAACTGAGAGATGTATGTCCGATCAGGCAGAGTTGTTGTCGTTTCTTTTAAATCATCCACCCTAGAACCGAGAGGGATTTAATTACTCCTAGATTTGATCTTCACTGCAGTTATTTGGGAGTGAATAAAAATTGCGTGTATGTCTAAATGAGCAATGAAATGACATCTGTTTGAGCCTGCAACAGCAGGTGAATGAGTGCAGGGAAGAGCAGAGGGGAGACACATACTGACACTTCCTCCAAATTCTGATCCTTCTCCCCTCTCTGCCCAGTTCTTTTGCCAGAGAACCTGATTTTGAGAGGACATGGAGCTGCCTCAGCCCACTAGGTCTCAGGAATAGAGGCTTTAATCCAACAAGCCTAGCTCGCTGCAGACACAGTGGCTTCCAGCCTGGAACCCTCCCAGAGGCTGAATAGGCAGGTAGGAGACCAAAATTCCATTGAGGGCCAGAGTCCGTTTTCATTGGGTCAAACTCAATGAAATGCAAGAAAACAAAAAAGAGGCAGGGAAAAAAAACATAAAGAGGCAGGGAAATGTCTGTGTCAGTGGTAAGAAGAGAGAAGGATGTTAAAAGACACTAATTTTAACCAGACTTTCTTTAATACCAAGATTACAAGTGGAACCTTCAAATCTTCCATCTCCTCCGAAGATAGGCAACCCAGCTGCACTGGCTAAGAAGGTTATTTTTACCCTGACCTCTTCCTGCAGCTCTGACCACCTCATGCAGCATTTCCCTTAACTGTCTTCACGCAAGCCTGCTGCTCCCTCTTCAAGCGTATTGCCAAGATGCTTACAGGGAACCCCTCCAGCTTTATTTCCCATGGGAGCCTTCCCTTTCTCCTACCAGTCAATGTGTTTGTGACACCTGAACACCGTTTCCTACTAAAATTGGCCCTGTCCAACACTTCTGCCCAGCTCTACAACCTCCCCTGCGGCTATAAGACCTTGCAAAGAACCTCTGAGCAGCCACCGCTAGTTTGCACAAATTCCCCTTCCCTGCTGCATTTAGGGCAGCGTCCCTTATCAAGGACATTGTTCCCTCTTTAAGTTTTACAGCCAATGCACCATTCTAGGCTCTTTGCCAGGATCCCCTGGATTCAGTGTTAATGAGACTCCTGACACTTAGAATGCTGTTCGCTGTTGCCATAGTTGCAGCGGGAAGGGTCGGGAAGATGGCAGACTCCTGCCTGCCTCCATCTCTCCTTGCCTTTCACACAGGTTAAGTGCCTTTAGGGCTGCTCTGTCCTTTCCCATCCACAGTGGCCTCTAGGGTCATGTTGATGCTACGGCAGTGCAGCGGTAGTGTAGATGCTTCCTACTTGGACAGAATGGGTTCTTCCGTCGGTGTAGTTAGCTCCCCTCTCAGAGAGGTGGATTATGTTGATGGAAGAATCCTTCCTTTCACCTAACCGCATCAGTGCTGTGGGTTAGTTTGACCTAACTACGGCACACAGGATGCCATATTTTTCACGGCCCAGAGCAACATAGCTGGCTCGGTTTAATTCGTAAGTGTAAAGCAGGGCTAGATCCATGCAGTCTGCGGACACAGCTGGGAACACCATAAGCTGGCTCACGACCCTCAGCCTGTAATATGGCTGCTCTCAGTCTCACAGAGCTGTGTATATTATCCTGGTCATGAGGGAACTCTGCTAAATTGTGGCTTAGCTGTATGTGGCTGGCTGCAGACCAGTTTGGGGCAATCTTACACCAGGCCCTTGTGTACCCAGCCAAGAACACAGCAAGCAGACTCGGCACTCAGGAGAAACGTAGATCCTCATCCGCTTCTCATAACTGACTTAAATTTAACGTTCATGTTTCCTCCTTTCATCGGCTAGGAAGGTGTGTACTCCGAGTAACTATTCCATTACTGCCAGCTCGTTCTGAGGGAGGGCTGAGGTAATCTGGCCTGCCCTTTCTGAGAGGCCTTTGGACCATCTACTTTTCTAGATTGTTGGAGGAGAGAAAGGGAAGAATCAGTGGCTGGGGCACTCAGGTACCACTCCAAAGAGCTGGGTCCAACTGCTGTCTTGGCCACAGACTCCCTGTGTGACCTTGGGGGCACGTCTCTGAGCCTCAGCTCACCATGTCTAAAAATGAGGCTAATAATACTTCCTGGGTTTGTCTCAGAGCTGGCGGTAGGCATAAGCAGACTAAGCAATTGCTTAGGGCCTGAGCAGCTCAGGGAGTCTCCCCTATTCGCTTCTTTTCATAAGAACTTGCCTGTTTTAGTATTTGGGGGAGCCTCCAAAAATATTCCTGCTTAAGGCCCCCAATGGGCTAGCACTGCTGCCGGGTTGTCTCATGTATTTCAATAGTAGGAGGAGAACCCTGTGTGTACAGCATCTAGAACCAGGGGCCTCTGAGTCTGGTTGGGGCCTCTAGGTGCTACTGCCATAACAGTCCTAGAGGTCGGATCTGCTGCATTTCTAGAGTGGTGGAGGCTTTTTAGCTCAAGTCCTTGACCACCTCCCCAGAGACATTCAGAGAGCTCCTGGGGCTCCCCCGTTACTCTTTTTCAATTAATAAAGGGAGAGAAAAGGAATCATTAATATTGTGCAGCATTTAAAAGCTATTCAAGCCATGGCAGTGACTCTCCACGGGGAAATTGTCCAGCACTTATTTATTTCAGTCCCCCCAAGAGAACAGGCAGGACCAGCATATCTTGGACTTGAAAGAGCTGGATCAGTATCTCAGCTGCGCTAGGTTTCAGAGAGCGTTCTATGTTCACTCTTTCTAGCTTGGGCAGCCTCCTACCCATGTGGACCTTCCCAGTGCTGATTTATATATGCAGCTCTCAGTTAACAGGGAACATCTGCTTGGGGGCTTTTGTCTCCAGCCCAGTTTGCCTCACCGACACTGAGGGAGCAGGGATGTCAAACTCCTTTGGAGAAAGGGCTGAATTGTGTGTGGAACAGCAGGCGGTGGCCTGGGGTATAAATTCAGGACTATATAAGACATAAGAATGGCCAGACTGGGTCAGACCTAAAGGTCCGTCTAGCCCAGTATCCTGTCTTCTGACAGTGGCCCATGCCAGGTGCCCCAGAGGGAATGAACAGAACAGGGGATCATCCAGTGATCCATCCCCTGTCGCCCGTTCCCAGCTTCTGGCAAACAGAGCCTCGGGACACAATCCCTGCCCATCCAATGCCCCCCACAATGCACAGGGAGTGCCCACAGATGCCAGGAGGTTTGCACGGAGATCAAAAGGAGAATGCAGCCTATGTATAGTGATTTAAGGTCTGGATATTATTTGTTCAGTGCCTCATTATCCCATTCACTGGTCAGTGGGAGAGTCCTGTTCCTGTCCTTCATTTCTCTTTCATCCCATCCTCCTTCTTCTATTTCTCTCTGTCATGTGACCCCCATAAATACATCATGTAGGCCAGGTCTAGTGAGTGGACTGTATGTTTGACACCCCTGCTTTAGAGCAATGGCAGTAGCAGCAGCCTGAGCCAGGAAAGTAGGCATGGAGCTTTGCTTTAGGCTTGCGCCCTGCAATTAACCGTACAATAGATCCTGAAGCAGGACTGGCCGAAAGCAAGCCCCAAAGTCCCTTGTCTCCGACTCAGAACCCACCACCTCCCAGATTGCTATCTGCAGCAGCTGAAAGGCAGTGCTTCTACTTCCAGAGAGCAGAGGTGAAGTAACACAGGATCTCTGGGGTCTTGTACCACAGCCTGCAGTCAGTAAGAGACAGAGCAATACACAGTGATACAGACTGACAGCTGAATGGTGCCAGATAGCTACTTGCTGGGTTGGGCTTCCTCATTTGGCAGAAAGATCAAGGACTCAGGAGTGGGCGGAAAACAAGAGTCCACTGCCTGGAGGGCTGGAAGACAGATTCCATCCAGAGAAGCTGAAGGGGTTGGGCTGGGAGGAATGAGAGTTTGTCTAGGATGGGGCCATAGTCTGGGAAGAAATCTGCCCAGGGAAGCAGAGAAACAGAGAGAGATTTTAATCCACCTGTGCAAAAGGTCGTACCAAAGAAAGAGACCTAGAAACACGGCACTGTCACAGAGGGATTCATCTCACTCACTGCCAGGTAGGGTTCCCAACAGTCCCTTATTACAAGGGACATCCCTTCTTTTTTCATCTCTTTTCAACAAGGTCGGGAATTGCTGAGCGCCGCAAAAAGCAGCACGAAATACCCCCTGGCAAATGAGAGTGCTGCTTATTTTTCTTCAAGTGATTGCTCATGTGTATTCCACAATAGGTGTGCATGCTCGCCATGTGCATCGGTGCCAGAAGTTTTTCCCCTAGCTGTACCCATACGGGGGGAGCGCCCCCCCCGTGATCCCTGAAGTGGCGCCTGCCTGCCGCGGTATAAGGGGAGCTGCGTGCTCCCCCCACCCTCAGTTCCTTCTTACTGCCAGTGAAGGTGCGTCAGAACTGCTCTGCTCCAGCTTTGCTGTAGCTTGTCCCCAGAACGGTTCGTTCGTTCAGTGTTAGTACCTGTAGTTAGTTAGCTCTTTAGCTAGTCAGCAAGCCCAGGCTGGGGCATGCCCTGGGCCCCAGGGTTTAAGTTATGCGACTCTTGTAGTGACCCGCATGCAGACTGTTTGTGCTGTTTGGGAGAAACCCTTATCAACGAAAGGTGCAATTCCTTTAAGCCTTGGACCAAAAGTGAAAGGGACATTAGGCTCCAAGCCATCCTGATGGAGTCAGCGCTGATCCCGACTCCGGCACGGCGCTCTGAACCAGTACCCAGCACCATGGCATCAGTACGCGGTGACCCTCCAGTGCCATCGACCAGTCAGCACCGCTCCGCGTTCACGGGGCATGCCAAGAGGGCCAGGAAGGTTCCCTCTTCGCAGCGGCACCGAGGGAAATCTGGGACAGAGGCTAGGCCCATGTCTGGCAGTCCTCGCTCCCCACCGGGCCCCAGACCTCTGAGTCACATTGAGTGGAGTAGCCTGACCCCTTTGGAACAGGCCTCTCTGGATGTCTGGATGCCTTCCACGTCTGAAGCCCTCCAGGCGGCCCAGGATGTTATGTCCATGTCGGTGCCAGGAGCACCGCCGATGTTGGCCCCATGCTCCAGAGGCAAGCCGCTGCCGGGATCTCCACAGTTGCCTCTGGCTCGGTCTCGGTCTTGGGAATGTTCCTGACGCCGTTCACCGCCCAGCGACCGCTCGGCGCAGAGTCCATGTGGATCGCCCTCAATACTGACCAGACTGTCTGGCTGGGTTCTGTCCGGCCGGGACTCTTGGCACCGCTCGTCCTCAAGGAGCAATTATCGATGGGACCGCAGCAGGCACTGCCAACGGTCCTTGTCTCGGAGGGGGGACCGCGGCCGCTCACAGCATGGTCGTCGGCAAGCCATTCCTGCTCGGCCTCTCGCTCCAAGTCTCCGCCAAAACATTGCAGCCCTGGGTGTCAATCACCAGCATCTCGCTGTCGTGGGTCTGCCCGTCAAGGCTGTTCGTGGAGCAGCTGCTACCGTCGGTACTGGTCCTCCACTTCGAGATCGCGGTCCCATGGCCGACGTCGATCCCAGCACTGCTGCTCCTCCTCGTCCAGAGGCAGCAGCAGATTGTATGCCAGCCCGGCCTCCATTCGTAGCGGTCCTTCGATGGGCCAGGCCAGCCAAGTCGAACAGCTGGCCCTGCCAGTGCTGCAGCCAGGGCCGGCTCTAGGATTTTTGCCACCCCAAGCAAAAAAATTTTTGGCCACCTCCACTTTTTTTTTGTGGCCCTCAGCCCCCATCTCCGCCTCATCCCCAAATACCTGGCCCTGCCTCCTCCCCCGGGCGTGCCACATTTCCCCCCCCCCATGGCTTCCTGCAGCTCCCCCACCCCCGCACCCCCCCACCCTAGCTCACCTCCGCTCCGCCTGCTCCCCTGAACAAGCCGCCGCTCCGCTTCTCCCCCGTCCCTCTCAGGCGAGGGAGAGGCAGAGCGTTCAGGGGAGCAGGCAGAGCGGAGGTGAGCAAGGGTGGGGGGGGTGCAGAAAGTAATGTGGGGGGGGGGTTGAGGAACCGCTCCCTGCCCCAGCTCACTTCCGCTCCACCACCGCCGCCTCCCCCAAGCGCGTCGCCACTTGGCTTCTCCCCCCTCCCTCCCAGGCTTGCCGCACGAAACAGCTGTTTGGCGTGCAGCAAGCCTGGGAGGGAGGGGGGAGAAGCGGAGCAGTGGTGGCGCGCTCGGGGAGCAGGCAGAGGCAGAGCGGAGGTGAGCTGGGGCGGCAGGGGCACATTTCTAGGGGCGGCGTGGCTGGCGCCGGAATGATGCCCCTAGAAATGTGCTGCTCCAAGCACCTGCTTCTTTTGCTGGTGCCGAGAGCCGGCCCTGGCTGCAGCAGGTGCAGTGGCACCGAGCGTCGTGGCTGGCCCAATGGTACCAGCGGGCACTGTGGTCTCTGGCTCGCTCAGTGGCCAGAGCTTTGGAAGCACCATCGGCCTCCCTCTTCAGATCCCCAAGGAAGGAGTCGGTAGGACGTGCATCCTCGGCACTGTTCCTGGAGTCCAACCAGGTGGCAGACCCTCCGGTGCCGGCCAATACCCAGAGCACCACACCGGCTTCTTCTCCCCGCCCGGAGGAAGCGATTGCAGCCCTGCTCCCCTCCTCCCCGCAGGACGACTTCAGGGCCCATGAAGAACTCTTAAAGAGGGTGGCAGCAAGCCTCCACCTCCAGCCAGAGGAGATGGAGGAGCCCTCAGACTCCCTGTTTAACGTGCTGTTCTCGTCGGCACCGGGCAGGGTGGCCTTGCCTCTCCATGAAGGGGTGGCTAAAATTTCAAATGCCCTGTGGCAGACACTGGCCTCATTGGCCCCTATCTCTCAGAGGGCAGAACGCAAGTACTTTGTACCCACTAAAGGGCATGAGTACTTGTATACCCACCCAGCGTCCAACTCCCCGGTGGTCGAGTCGGTCAACCACAGGAAATGGCAGGGTCGACCAGCCTCAACCCCAAAGAACAAAGACTCTTGGACACTGGACTCTTTCAGAAGGAAAATTTATTCATCCTAGAGCTTCCAGTTGCGAGTGGCAAATCATCAGGCTCTCCTGGGCCAGTATGAATTCAATCGGTGGGGCTCCCTGCCCAAGTTTGAGGACTCCCTCCAGGAGTGCGACAGAAAGGAGTTCAAGGTTCTAGTGGAGGAGGGGGCAGCAGCCGCTCGGGCGTTCCTGCAGGCAGCCTCGGATGCTGTGGATACGGCTGCACAATCCATGGCCTCCGTGGTGTCGATGAGATGGGCATCATGGCTCCTGCTCTCTGGGCTTTCCAGCGAGGCGCAGTCCTCCACGCAGGATTTCCTGTTTGATGGGAAAGCCCTGTTTGCGGAGGAGACATATACAAGGCTGCACGGCATGAAAGACTCCCACACAACCCTCCAGACTCTGGGCCTATATGTACCGGCTCTGGCAAAACCTAAATTCAAGTCGCAGCAGGCTCCCACCCAGGCTGCCCTCCCGAAGTATGAGACTGCCCACAAGAAACAGTGGGACTATAAGAGACGCCCTCAGAGGCAGTCTCAGCCGGCCCCCCAGCCTGGCTCCTCTAAGGGCAAGCCGGCGGGGAAAAGGCGCTTTTGACGGGCCACTCGGTGGCACCCTGCCAGTCCTCATCAGGGATCCACCCTCAATAAAGCTCCCCTTCTCCAACCCGTTGTGTGCTTTCCTCCCAGAATGGTCACAGCTAACCTTGGACCAATGGGTCCTCAACACCATCTCCTGGGGTTAAACCCTCCAGTTTACTTCCTCCCCACTCAAAATCCCCCCAATTCTGTCCCTCTTGGGGGAATCCCTCGCACGAAGCTCTGCTCGAGCAGGAGGTGGGGCGGCTCCTAGGACTAGGAGAGGTAGAGGCGGTGCCCAAGGAGTTCATGGGCAAGGGGTATTACTCCTGATACTTCCTTATCCCGAAGGCCAAAGGGGGAGCTCAGAGCCATCTGGACCTGTGAGGTCTGAACCAGTACATGGTGAAACTCAAGTTCCACATGGTTTTCCTGGCCTCCATCATCCCCGCCCTGGAGTCCGGGGACTGGTACACTGCCCTTGATCCATAGGACACATACTTCCACATCCACATATTCGAGGGGCTCAGGCACTTCCTCTGTTTCATGGTGGGACAGAATCACTAGCAATTCATGGTCCTCCCATTTGGTCTGTCCACTTCCCCCAGGGTATTTACAAAATGCATGACGGTGGTAGCAGCCTACCCAGATGGCGGGGGTAGGGGGGATCCAGATATTTCCATATCTGGATGATTGGCTGGTCAAGGGTACCTCCCGGTCACAGGTGAGGGATCACGTGGCGCTCCTACTGTCCACAGGCACTGCCTTGGGCCTGTTGGTAAACAGCACCAAATCCACGTTAGTCCCGGTCCAACGCATAGAGTTTATCAGGGCGCTCCTGGACGCAGCGTCGGCCACAGCCTCTCTCCTGCCAGACAGATTCGAGACCCTGAAAGGTCTCATTGACTTGGTTTCAAAGTTCCTGGTGACAACAGCCAGGGTTTGCCTGCAGCTCTTGGGTCACATGTCAGCGTGCACGTACGTGGTCTGTCACACCAGACTCAGGATGAGGCCCCTCCAACTCTGGTTGGCGTCGAAGTTCTCCCAGGCCACAGACAGGATGGAGAAGGTTCTCACCGTGCCGGACTCTGTGATCACCTCCCTACGGTGGTGGTCCACCCCAAACAACATGCTCCAAGGGGTTCCGTTCAGGGACAGGACCCCATCATTGGAGCTTATTCAGCTTATCCAGCTTATTCTTGACTACCTCCTCCACCTGAGAACCCAGGGCCTGGCACCTTCATCAGTCAAGGTGCACCTGGCTGCCATATTGGCCTTCCATCTGCCAGTGCAGGGGCACACGGTATTTTCCCATGCTATGACTGGCTGGTTCCTCAAGGGGTTGGACTGTCTTTCCCCATATTCTAGACCCTCGGTCCTGCAGGGGGACCTGAACCTGGTGTTGGCTTGTCTCACAGGGCCCCCTTTTGAACCAGTGGCCATGTGCTCCTAGTCTCACCTCTCATGGAAGGTGGCCATCCTGGTTGCAAACTTCTGAGCTGCCGTACATGGTTTTTCATAAAGATAAGGTCCAGCTCCGCCCACACCCCACATTCCTCCCGAAGGTGGTCTCCGCTTCCAACATGGGTCAGGACATTTTTCTACCGGTCCTCTGCCCCAAGCCCCACATGTCCGATGAGGAGCACCGTCTCCACATGCTCCATGTGCGACGGGCTCTGGGTTTCTACCTCGAGCGGACCAAGCCGTTCGGAAAGCCCTCACAACTGTTCGTCGCCTCGGCCGATCGCATGAGGGGCCAGCCGATTTCCGCTCAGTGGCTTTCCAATGGGATCACTTTGTGCATCCGTTCCTGTTATGAGCTGGCAGGTGTCCCCCCACTGCCCATTGTGAGGGCACACTCGACTCAAGCGCAGGCCTCGTCGGCTTCCTTTATTGCCCATGTCCCCATTCAGGACATCTGTAGGGCTGCCACATGGTTTTCAGTTCACACGTTCACCTCGCACTATGCGATTGTCTCCCAAACCAGGGATGATGCTGGGTTCGGCAGGGCTGTCCTCCATCCTGGGAACTTGTGAACTCCTACCCACCTCCAACAGATATAGCTTGGAATTTCCTATTGTGGAATACACGTGAGCAATCGCTGGAAGAAGAAAAGACAGTTACCTTTTTCATAACTGGTGTTCTTCGAGATGTGTTGCTCATGTCAACTCCACATCCCGCCCTCCTTCCCCTCTGTCGGAGTTGTCTGGCAAGAAGGAACTGAGGGTGGGGGTAGTGTGCAGCTCCCCTTACACCGCGCCAGGCAGGTGCCACTCCAGCAATTGCGGGGGGCGCTCCCCCCATATGGGTACTGCTGTGGGGGAAACTTCCGGCACTGGTGCACATGGCGAGCACGCACACCTATTGTGGAATAGACATGAGCAACGCATTGGCAGAGACTCCGCCGATTAGAAGGCATGAGATGCACTGTCCTAGGGATGGGGGTTCCATGACCACCACTCCCAAGAGGAGGAGGCGGGTGGTGGTGGTCGGGGACTCTCTCCTCAGGGGGACTGAGTCATCTATCTGCCGCCCCGACCAGGAAAACCAAGAAGTTTGCTGTTTGCCAGGAGCTAGGATTCATGATGTGACAGAGAGACTGCCGAGACTCATCAAGCCCTCAGATTGCTACCCCTTCCTGCTTCTCCACGTGGGCACCAATGATACTGCCAAGAATGACCTTGAGCGGATCACTGCAGACTACGTGGCTCTGGGAAGAAGGATAAAGGAGTTTGAGATGCAAGTGGTGTTCTCATCCATCCTCCCCGTGGAAGGAAAAGGCCTGGGTAGAGACCGTCGAATCGTGGAAGTCAACAAATGGCTACGCAGGTGGTGTCGGAGAGAAGACTTTGGATTCTTTGACCATGGGATGGTGTTCCAAGAAGGAGGAGTGCTAGCAGAGATGGGCTCCACCTAACGAAGAGAGGGAAGAGCATCTTCGCAAGCAGGCTGGCTAACCTAGTGAGGAGGGCTTTAACCTAGGTTCACCGGGGGAAGGAGACCAAAGCCCTGAGGTAAGTGGGGATGTGGGATACTGGGAGGAAGCAAGAGCAAGAAAGCGCGAAAGGGGCGGGTTCCTGCCTCATACTAAGAAAGGAGGACAAACAGCAAGTTATCTCAAGTGCCTATACACAAATGCAAGAAGCCTGGGAAACAAGCAGGGAGAACTGGAAGTCCTGGCACAGTCAAGGAATTATGATGTGATTGGAATAACAGAGACTTGGTGGGATAACTCACATGACTGGAGTACTGTCATGGATGGATATAAACTGTTCAGGAAGGACAGGCAGGGCAGAAAAGGTGGGGGAGTTGCACTGTATGTAAGGGAGCAGTATGACTGCTCAGAGCTCGGGTAAGAAGCTGCAGAAAGACCTGAGTGTCTCTGGATTAAGTTTAGAAGCGTGAGCAACAAGGGTGATGTTGTGGTGGGAGTCTGCTATAGACCACCAGACCAGGGGGATGAGGTGGATGAGGCTTTCTTCTGGCAACTAACGGAAGTTACTAGATCGCAGGCCCTGGTTCTTACGGGAGACTTCAATCACCCTATCTGCTGGGAGAGCAATACAGCGGTGCACAGACAATCCAGGAAGTTTTTGGAAAGGGTAGGGGACAATTTCCTGGTGCAAGTGCTGGAGGAACCAACTAGGGGCAGACCTTGACCTGCTGCTCACAAACCAGGAAGAATTAGTAGGGGAAGCAAAAGTGGATGGGAACCTGGGAAGCAGTGACCATGAGATGGTTGAGTTCAGGATCCTGACACAGGCAAGAAAGGAGAGCAGCAGAATATGGACCCTGGACTTCAGAAAAGCAGACTTTGACTCCCTCAGGGAACTGATGGGCAGGATCCCCTGGGAGAATAACAAGAGAGGGAAAGGCGTCCAGGAGAGCTGGCTGTATTTTAAAATATCCTTATTGAGGTTACAGGGACAAACCATCCCGATGTGTAGAAAGAAGAGTAAATATGGCAGGTGACCAGCTTGGCTCAACAGTAAAATCCTTGCTGATCTTAAACACAAAAAAGAAGCTTACAAGAAGTGGAAGATTGGACAAATGACCAGGGAAGAGTATAAAAAAATATTGCTCGGGCATGCAGGAGTGAAATCAGGAAGGCCAAATCACACCTGGAGTTGCAGCTAGCAAGAGATGTTAAGAGTAACAAGAAGGGTTTCTTCAGGTATGTTAGCAACAAGAAGAAAGTCAAGGAAAGTGTGGGCCCCTGACTGAATGAGGGAGGCAACCTAGTGACAGAGGATGTGGAAAAAGCTAATGTACTCAATGCTTTTTTTGCCTCTGTCTTCACGAACAAGGTCAGCTCCCAGACTGCTGCACTGGGCAGCACAGCATGGGGAGAAGGTGACCAGCCCTCTGTGAAGAAAGAAGTGGTTCGGGACTATTTAGAAAAGCTGGACGAGCACAAGTGGGGCTGGATGCACTGCATCCGAGAGTGCTAAAGGAGTTGGCGGATGTGATTGCAGAGCCATTGGCCATTATCTTTGAAAACTCATGGTGATCGGGGAAGGTCCCGGACAACTGGAAAAAGGCTAATGTAGTGCCCATCTTTAAAAAAGGGAAGAAGGAGAATCCTGGGAACTACAGGCCAGTCAGCCTCACCTCAGTCCCTGGAAAAATCATGGAGCAGGTCCTCAAGGAATCAATTCTGAAGCACTTAGAGGAGAGGAAAGTGATCAGGAACAGTCAGCATGGATTCACCAAGGGCAAGTCATGCCTGACTAATCTAATTGCCTTCTATGACGAGATAACTGGCTCTGTGGATGAGGGGAAAGCAGTGGACGTGTTGTTCCTTGACTTTAGCAAAGCTTTTGACATGGTCTCCCACAGTATTCTTGATAGCAAGTTAAAGAAATATGGGCTGGATGAATGGACTATAAGGTGGATAGAAAGCTGGCTAGATTGTCGGGCTCAGCGGGTAGTGATCAATGGCTCCATGTCTATTTGGTAGCCGGTATCAAGTGGAGTGCTCCTAGGGTCAGTCCTCAGGCCGGTTTTGTTCAATATCTTCATTAATGATCTGGAGGATGGTGTGGATTGCACCCTTAGCACGTTTGCAGATGACACTACACTCGGAGGAGAGGTAGATATGCTGGAGGGTAGGGATAGGATACAGAGGGCCCTAGACAAATTAGAGGCTTGGGCCAAAAGAAATCTGATGAGGTTCAACAAGGAGAAGTGCAGAGTCCTGCACTTAGGACGGAAGAATCCCATGCACCGCTACAGACTAGGGACCGAATGGCTAGGCAACAGTTCTGCAAAAAAGGACCTAGGGGTTAGAGCGGACGAGAAGCTGGATATGAGTCAACAGTGTGCCAGTGTTGCCAAGAAGGCCAATGGCATTTTGGGATGTATAAGTAGGGGCATTGCCCTCAGATCGAGGGACGTGATCGTTCCCCTCTATTAGACATTGGTGAGGCCTCATCTGGAGTACTGTGTCTAGTTTTGGGCCCCACACTACAAGAAGGATGTGGAAAAATTGGAAAACGTCCAGCAGAGGGCAACAAAAATGATTAGGGGACTGGAACATATGACTTATGAGGAGAGGCTGAGGGAACTGGGATTGTTTAGTCTGCGGAAGAGAAGAGTGAGGGAGGATTTGATAGCTGCTTTCAACTACCTGAAAGGGAGTTCCAAAGAGGATGGATCTAGACTGTTCTCAGAGGTAGCAGATGACAGAACAAGGAGTAATGGTCTCAAGTTGCAGTGGGGGAAGTTTAGGTTGGATATTAGGAAAAACTTTTTCACTAGGAGGATGGTGAAACACTGGAATGCGTTACCTAGGGAGGTGGTGGAATCTCCTTCCTTAGAAGTTTTTAAGGTCAGGCTTGACAAAGCCCTAGCTGGGATGATTTAGTTGGGGATTCTGCTTTGAGGAGGGGGTTGGACTAGATGATCTCCTGAGGTCCCTTCCAACCCTGATATTCTACGATTCTATGATTCCATGATCTCGAAGAACACCATTTAGGGAAAAGGTAACTATCTTTTATTAATGTTAACACTGGGAGCAGGAGTGTGGCGGGGGTGCTAAGAAAACAGTCCCTTATTTTTAAAATACAATGTTGGCAACTCTACTGCCAGGCCAGAACTCCCCAGCACTTCCTTACAGTCCCTGGCGTCTGTGCCCCAGCAGTGCTGGTCCCATCCTTTCCCATCACTGTCTTCAGGAGGGGTAGATATAGGCAGATCCCCTGCTGTTACAAAGCAAACTAATCCAAAAGTTCATCCCTGTTCTTGTTTTCTGTTGTATTTTGCGCTGGACATCCAGGGTTTGTCTGCCCTCTATCCTGGAGAGCCGTTAGAGTGCTGGCATCCCACAGCGCCAGGAGCCTCAGAGCTGAGTGAACAAGAGGGGAAAGGATTCTTAGTCAGGCTCTTTAGCTGGTTTTGTTCACACCTGTCACTTAGATTCCAGGCAAAGAGCTGGGCGGGGTGGGAAAGGGAAGATGTGCTCTGTGTTCAAGATTCTAGACACACAATTGCGTGACTGAGGTTTAAGAAATCTCTCACTTCAGTTCTCTGGTGCTCCAAGGAGACCTCCAGCAAACCAGAGAAGACCAGACTTGATACTCCTAATATTTCCAAGTAGCAGCAGCAGCAAGGCCCCTTTATTTTAACCCCCTCAGGCTTTTGTTACACATTCAGAAAGAGGCCTTTGGACAGTGTTCTATTTTACTGGTCACTTCTATGGCAGAATCCAGGGGACATGGGCCTGATAAACAGAGAGAACCTGGAGTCAGAGATGCAGACAGGGAGGGAGCACCCAACTGTCTGCCTGGCAGGACTGTTCCACTTGGCAGGAAGATGAAGGACTCAGGCATGGGAGAGAAACAAGATTATCCTAGGGCTGGAAGGGAGAGTCAGTCTCCCCAGAGCTAGTGAGGGGATAGGGCTGGGTTGGGAAGAAGTCTGTTTTGGGGAAGTTTGGAGAGAGAGGCTGTCTGGGGGATCAGGAGAGAGGGGGATCAGGAGAGAAAGGCTGTCTGGGGGAGCAGGGAATCAGGACTCTTGGACTTCACTCCCCATCAGCTGCTGCTAGTTTTGTGGCGTAACCGCTCTGTATCTGAATTCACCACTCTGTGAAGTGGGAGTTGTGAGATTTAATGCATTATTGTTTGTAAAAGGCTTTGAGATCTCTGGGTGCTTTATAAAAAAGGGCCAAGTGTTGTTATCAGAAGGGTGAATCTACCAGATAGATGCGGAGTATTGAGCAACACTTTACACAATGCAACATCTAAGAAAAGACATTAAGCAAAGATCCTCAGAAAAAAGCCACTAGCCTAACTAATGTCCAGAGAACTTGCAAGAGACAGATTCTCTCATGCATTCTCCTCTGCTTGCAACCCTCTTGTTTCCCACTGCCTAGCTTCTCAAATGGTTCCATTCTGTCTATAACCAGCACAGGCTCTGCAGACTGCTGCACACTTTAAGCAACAAGAAGCATGACAAAGAAAGAAACTACATCTAGTACTAAAGACACATGGCGTGGGATTTCAGCAAGGGGAGGGAAATCTTGTTGGATAGGAGCAATAAGTGGTGATGGTAGGAAATGAGAGGTAGCTGTATGTGGAACAGAAGCCTTGTGAGTGTAAGAAAGCTGGGAGGCTTTGGGAAAATTATGTTTGGGGTGGAATATCAAGGCCCCACACACTGGAGGCACAGAAAGGGAATACGATGATCTGTCTTCACCAGAGATGCCTTCACTAGTCACCACTGAAGAGCCATTAGAGATTATTAGGCAAATGATCACCATTTGTGGAAGTTCCTAAATATGTTTTTACCCAGCAGACTTGGAAGCAGTTGTATGTTTGTAAAGATAGCCGATAAAAGCTCTGGAGGAGCTGTCATCAACTTGTGGCTCAGTAATTTGTGCTTTGAAAAGTCTCTAAAGACATATTTACATGAGACCTCAAGAGCTCATTTTACCACCTCTCATATACAATTTATGTAATTATTATATTGCATATAATTATTTATTTGCATATATTCTATATGATTATTTGATTATAAGTATTTCTAGGTCCTTAAAATCTTGGGGATATTTACAAAAATGATTGAATATAAATTCCTTCCAGAAAAGGGACAAAGCTCTAATTTCTTCCCCTCACTTCCAGCTGGTATGTATGTTTCCCCAGCAGGTAAAGCGTTAATGTTAAAACACACACAACTTAATTAGTTCAAATTAACCAAATTAGTTCAATTGATATTAACACCCACTAGCAGTTTTTTACACAAATCACAGTGGCAAAGAAATGCCGAGCTTTTGATGCTCCACCTTTAATTCCTCTAATTTAATGACAGGTTTCAGAGTAGCAGCCGTGTTAGTCTGTATTCGCAAAAAGAAAAGGAGGACTTGTGGCACCTTAGAGACTAACCAATTTATTTGAGTGTAAGCTTTCGTGAGCTACAGCTCACTTCATCCAGCTCACGAAAGCTTATGCTCAAATAAATTGGTTAGTCTCTAAGGTGCCACAAGTCCTCCTTTTCTAATTTAATGGTTTAACCCTATAGGATAATAAACATGGCTACTTTGCACTCGGCTATTGCTTTCTATTTGTAGCTCTCCACGTGCTTTATGTAGCTAGATCTACATAATTATTATTATTTTACATTATTTTCAGAGATGATAGAGAGGTTACTAGTCTCATTTCACAACTGGTGAACATACACAACTCTCACTGAGGTCAGTGGGAACTAAGGATGTTCAGCGCCTGTGAAAATCAGGCCACTTGTGACTTTAGACTGTAGTCCATCAAAGCAGGGATGGTCTTTTTTCTGTGTTTGTACAGCAACCTGAACAATAAGATACCAAACCCAACTGGGGGCTTTGGGCACTACCATCATATAAATATTTACTACTGTTTGCTACTGTGACTACAGGTCACACAGGAAGTCATTGGCAGAGGTGAGACATTAACTCAGGTGTCCTGGCACCCTAACCCAATACACAATCTAACAGATCACAGCTACAAAGGAGTTACCACCTATGAGTGCTGCACCAGACGTGTTTTATGTCAGGTGAACTTTGAATTCCTTTGGTTTGGGTTTTAGTCTTATAACATCATTTAAATGTAGTTTGTGTGTGTTTCTTTCCAAAAGCTAGAGGGATGTAGGATCCAGTCCTGCAGTACTTTCTCAGGAAAAACTCAGCAGAAGCTTTTGCCTAAAAAGAGCTGGGCCCTTACTAATGCTGTATATTTCTGTAGGGTGCCCAATGGCCTTGGAGGAAGGGGGTTGAGAAACACTGATAATGGAAATAAAGAAAGTACACAGAAGGAGAAGAACCAGGTGAGGGGTCACACAGCTTATGTCTTTCAGATAGTGCAGTAGTATTTGGAAATGTAACTGCATGTAAGGGGGCCAGAAACAAGGTGTATAGAGAGGAGGAGATGATTTAGTGGAGACTAGCCCCACTTATGGCCTTTTCTCCTTTGATTAAAAAAAATTAAGAACACATTCTTATTTTAAGTCACTCCTGCCTTCAGAGTGTGAGTGTTGGGAGAGAACATCAAACTCATGTAACACACTGGTTCTGTAGGACATGTCCCCTTCTAGTGGCTGGCCTACATAGGGATTAAAAGCCCACTACTGCTACCAGTTAACAGTCAGCTCAGGTGGTGGAGACGTGATTTTGGTGCAGAAGGTTCCCAGCTTCTATCTCTGCTGGGTGTCCCATGAATAGAGGTTATTGCACCTGACAGGTGCTGGATGGAGAACAATGGAAGTGATGTCCTCTGTTTGCAGAATGTGGACCCCAGCAACATGACCTGACCCTCACCTGAAGGCAGTATCTCTGAGGGAATTCGGCTCTGGTATCCTTGCTACAATTGCCAACAAGGTAGATTGTTGGGATGGTGTTTTTTGTTGCAGTCACAAATGATTAAACGGAGACCACTATTTTTACATGGACCACAGACCATTAGACAGATGGGAACAACTTTTGGTCACTTTGTACCCAAGCCAACTTCACTGGGGGCTGCCCAGAGTGAAAAGTCAGAACAAAAGGTAGCCAGTCAAGCCAAGCAAAGTTGACATGTATTGCAGGTGCCAAAACTTAAGGGTCTGATTTTCTGTGGTCTTGCACCTTGTGTTGTCATTTACAGCTGAGCCAAGAGAGTTGCAGAGTTGATGTAAAATCCTATTGTTCTGACAGGGTATCAATAGACACCCACTTTGCACAGGTGTCAGTGATGGAGAATCCGGCTCTAAATTCTTGACAGCTTCCTATCAGTGGAGAAAGAAAAAAAGGGAGTGCTCAAAAAAGTAGAAGGGTCCCTCTACACCTTGTACTACTGTATTCTAAAGAGAGATGTTTTCATAGGGTCTTTGCTATTTTGAAGACATTTATTATGTATTATTATGTAAATATACAATGCATAGGAGCATTGTATATTTTTAAGCTGTCAGTGTAAGAACCAGGTAAACCACCCAGACTCTAATTCTCCAAGGCCCTGCAGTTGTTTACACTAATGCAGAGTGGCTGTAGAATACTACTAACTGGGAAAGGCACCATTGTACACCTACTTCATAGACGTGTAAAGGACTGCAGCAGGGTCAGGGCAATGGAGAATCAGGCCCACAAAGAGCAAGGCCAAGAATTGTGTGTTTCTGCAAAGTTTTACAAGCATTCGAGGGATCATTGTAAACACAATTATTTCCAAATCCTGCAGCAAAGTTTCAGGGACAGTCAGGCATCAATTTGCAAAGTGCTGGTTAGGGGGTTTAGCTGTGTGACTCCTGTTGACTTTGATGAGAATTGCGCTGCCAAGCTTTACTCGCCACTTTGAAAATATGGGGTAAAAAGCATATAATTCTGTGCCTTAGGCTTTCAGGCCCTGTGATAACAGAGTACAGCACACATCAGTTGTTTAAGCAATAGTCCTCACCACTCTGGGCTCCACTGCCCTAACTTGAGATGCATTTGGAGTTGAAAGTGATACTTCAGAACATCCAGATGATTTATTTTACAGTAGATCAGGCATCAGCCATGATTATTCCTATTAGACAGTGCCCTTTTGTAGTGTTTAGTGGGTAGAACAGGGGAGTGGAGCTCAGAGACTTGAGTTGCAGTTCCTGTTGTGTGACCTTACACAAATTGTTTAACCTCTGTGACTCAGTTTCTCCACCTATAAAATGGAGATCACACCTACCTTCCTTTGTAAAGCACTAATGAAATGGAAGATGATATAGGCCCAATTCTGTGCCATGTAAGTCAAGGGGAGGCTGCCATTAAAAAGGAACGGGATTGGGCCCCATCTGGTTGTAAAATATTAGTAGAAATTATAACAGTGTTACAGCCTTCTCAGAGTGACACTCGTACAATGGAAATGCCATGTAATGTGAAAGTTCCAGCATGGTGCTTAATTACAGTTGCAGAACCCACTAGAAAAGGCAGTCAGCCAGACTCTGATCAATTACACTCAGGTAAATCTGGAATCATTTGAACTGAATATCCCACAGGTTTACTGTGGATAAATCTGAGGATAACTGTTGCAATTAAATCAATCCCATCGTCTGAATGAGTTTTGGGGTCACAGATTGGTGTTTCTAAGACTTTTTAAAATTTTGTAAACTTTAGCATTCTGAATTGGCGTGGAAATTTATTTTTCATGACCACGTCTTTGCAAACAGAAAACCAGTTAATTATTATTATTATCATCTAGTTTTGTCTTTATTAAAACTCTCAGTTGCTGCAGTCTATATTAACCTTCAACCTCTGATCAGACCAAACTGATGGTCAGACAGAAACGGTATTTAGTATATAAAATAACTGAAAAGAACACCTGTTTCACTTTATTAGGAGAATTGAAAAGAATGTTTTCTAACTTATTAGCAGATATTGCCCACCACTCAAATTAATTGGAAAGATTATAATATTACATTTTTAAAAATACAGATTATTGCCTAATCTCCCGCAAAAACCCATCCCAGCCACCCTAAAACAAATCCAGCTCTTTTTATCCTTTAAAGAAAGCCCGTTCAACACTTCCCCACACCCCGAACCCCCCCCTTTGAACAAGTTACAGGATAAGCTTTCAACCCAAAAGTTCTGCCAAAAGTTTCTGAAGTTAATTTAAAACCCCATGTTATTTAAAACAATAACAACCCCCAGAGCGCTATTGTTTGCTCTTTAAAAATCAAAATGATCCCCCCCCCAGCAATAAAAATCTAAAGTGCTCTGGGCGAGGAGGACCCTGGCTGGGAGAGACGTGTGAATGCCTTTTCTCCCCTAAAGTTTTTGGATGCATGTCTCCTAATGATGTATGGATGATATATTGCATTGTGGGTGTCAATATAAGTGACGGCCATATTTGCCGGTGCTGCTACCGCTGTAAACAACCCAAAGTGTCTGGGAGACACAGAGACGCTCCACGGAGTGTCGGGGCATTTCTCTTTCTTGCCTTTGCCATGTCTCTAGGAATGTCTTACAAGCCCAACCTGAACGCCCACCTCCCCGGGGCTTCCATCAACCAGGGTAAGTCTCCGACGGCAACTGGAGGGCAAGTTTCCCAGCCCCGTTTCGGAGGCGCAAGCAGAGCGCCGCGGTGCAGCGCGGATACCTGGGGAAAGCCCCGGACTGTAGTTTTTGTCCAGTTCTAGACGTAGGGTCAGATTCCCCGGAGCTGATTCATATCCGCCATTATTACTAATCACCCGCGGCGCGGCGCTGCCCTGCCCGAGGAGCAAACTTCGGCTCCCCCGCCGCCGCCGCCCCTCCCCGGGCCCCGCGGCGCCCCGCGCCCCGCCGGGCGCCCAGGTGCCGGCCGCCTCCGCGCGGCGCCGCTCGGTCGGTGGCTCTTTGGATCCGGCCGTTCGCTTTCCTCCATGATCGCCTCCCCAGGGCTGCTGATTGATCTGGATCAGGAATATTCTGTGCGCGGCTCAGCCGCGACCGCTGCTGGCGGGACGCTGCAAGTGCCTGGCCGCGCGCGGTGCGGGAGCCCCGCTTCCCTCTGCTCTCCGGGGCTGGGGGGCTCGCGCCCCGAGTGACCCCCCCCCTTTCTGCAGGGCTGCGCCCCGGAGCCGCTTTGAAACAGCCCCCTCCGCCCCGCCCCGAAACGGCCCCCTCTCCACCAGGGTTTGCCCTCAGGGGAGAGTCACTCAAAGTGCTGGAGTCTGGAGATTAGCCTGGGCTGGATAAGTCTCCCCCTACCAGCAGGAGACTCAGTTAGGAGCTTTGGAGAGCTTAATTTTTGTGAACGAGGGCCTCCTTTTTATTTCATTTTATTTTTTCTGTCAGTGCTTGTTTTTATTCCCCATCTTTTCCACCCCCTGCAAAGTTACTGGGGTGGAGTGAACTTTTTTATTTTCAAAGGTAACCGTCATTTAAAAAAAAAAAAAATTCTGCGGTGGACTTTGCTGCGTGTATGGGGGTGCGTGTGTAATTTGGAAAATTCGGAAGAAAGCAGCTGCAATTCACTGTGGGATATTTCAGACGATCCCGTATATCTGCACAAGACGGATATTAAAACAAAAAATGGAGAAGTTGTCTGTAACCGTTCTGGTTTTAACAGCTCGCTCACACATATAGTGTCTACAGGTCTGACATCAAAATATCAACAGGAAGAAATGTGACTAAAAAAAAAAAAAGGCAGAGAGAGAAGTTTTGATGTTTTAGAAGGCGGTGGAAATATACTTCAGTGGTTTTGCAGCACTGTCTGTCATTCTGTTCCTGGGGTATTGATGAGCTAAAGGGATTAATTACATGTACCCCAAAGAAGCTGATGACAATGACCGGCAATTATAGCAGATCTCATTTTGCTGTAAGGAATTGTCACCAGCTGACAGAGAAGAAATGAACTGCAGCCTTGATCCTGCAAACACCTACACATGAGAATAGCTTGAAGCATGTGAGTAGCTGACTTAAATGGGTACTCAGGTGTGTACAATGAAGCATGTAAGTATTTGCAGGATCATGGCCTGAGATCAGTGTGCTACTTTTTAAAAAAAAGCCAGGAAAAAGGCATGTTCCTGACTTCAGATTCTTGTGACATACTAAAGCAATGTCACCAGAAAGAACCAAGCGATGGAACTGTTCCTTTTTGTGTCTCACTGCAGCCAGTGTCTCATTCTCTAAAATACCTCCATAGAAGAGCAGGGACACTGAGCTTTTTGTTTTGATTTTTGGCTTACGTCATGGAGCGAGAGGAAAACACAAGGCTAACTGCACTTCAGATGAAAGCAACGGCTAAGACCATGGCAAACATGTTACTGAGACTATTGGTTTAAGTAACTTGGAAAGTTCTTTCTGTGATTTTTGTCGCTATCATTGTTCTGTCTATATGCTCTCTAATGATCCATGCCATGATTCAGGCTGTACGTTTCTTTCATTCAGTTTGTCCTCCTTTTTTAATGGCTTTTCAGCAGTCCCCTGTGAGGCTTCAGTGATCCCCGAACTTGTGCTTGTTTGATTCATGTTGTCCTTAACACCCACAGACTCTTTGCAAGGAAAAATATTTTAGTCAGTATCCAAAATGGGCTCTCTCTTTCTCTCCATCTCCTGCCATTATCCCTCATGCACCAGCCCTTCCTCTAGCTAGTGGCGATGCCAGCATGATGGCCTGAGGCCAAGGGAGTTAGACAAAGCATTCCTTGCAGGGGCACACATTGCATTCACAGTGATGTGATTACAAATGGCTTCCCTCCTTGCTGGACCCTAATTCTGAGTTTCAGGAGGTTCCTTCTCTATTGTGTTTAAATTAAATGCCACCAGCTCAGCTAGAAGTGGAAATCCTGGGTTTGCTTCCAAACCCGGGGCTAGAGCATCCCTTTCCTTTGTATTCTGTGAAGGGGCTGAAAGCAGGACATCTGTCCCTTTGGCCTGAGATCGGCTCTGCAGAAGCTGCTCTGCGGAAACTTGGAGTGATTGGGGCTCAGGGCTTTGAGGGGATGCGGCCAGCTGGGGGTACCTATATAATAATGCCGAAGCTCTGTGCTGCAGGGTTTTTGGTGCAAGTGGGACTAGAGGGGCTGTGGTGCCATGTTTCTGAAGTCTGTGTCTTCACTGCACAGCTAACGTGTGTTATCTACGCTCTGGTTAATTCCTCTCAACTAAGTCTAGCTCAAGTGAGAGTGGCCACTCTACAAAATAGCATGTGAGCTACCTGGGGTGGTTGTATTAGCAGCTGATGAGTTCTGCTAACCTGAGCTGCAGACTATCCCACCAGGCAGGCCAGCCAACTCCAGTTAAAAGGTCCACCACCCTGGGTTTTTGTGTGTGGATGGGTCTCGAATTAGGGACAATGCTCAGGTTATAAACCAAGTTACTTGTGCAGTGAAGGCAAGCCTTGAGAGAGAGGAGAGTTGCCATAGGAGCAGGGAGGGCTGCAAAGGGTGAATGGGAGATCTTGGGATGACTGTGGGGATTCCCTGCAGATCTTGGGATGGCTGTGTAAGGAAAGTCTGTCTACTCCACAGGTAATTTAAACCCCTTCCCCAGCTATATGATACCGGGGGCACTCCAGGGGCCTGATTCTCCACTGCCTTGCAGCTTTGTCATTTACACTCATTCAAAGAGAGAGTAATTTGCTTCCAAAGGGGAATTTTACACCTTGCTTTGCCCAGACTTGAGTGATGATGCAAAGCTCAGGGCAGTTGGGGTTTAGGCCCCAGGTGATTAAACTTGCAGTGTTTTTCCAGGTATCTGTAGTCTTCCCATGGGACTTTCCACTCTGGAGCCTGGGCTCTTGTGGTATAACGTTCAGTGCTGGTCCTGTGTTTATAAACCAGCCCCTCACAGACAAGTTCTTAATCTCAAACACTAAACCTTCTGTTTTTTAAGGTCCTCTTTATTATCTCACTCGCTTTTTTTGTTTTGTTTAGTTTAAACAGGGTTAGAGCTATTATGGCTGTATTTTGTTTGTGCACCAGCATCTTTAATAATTTCACCTGGAATCTGCACAGCTCTGGGAATGGTATTTGCAAGGCGCATACTGTATCCGTCTCTTTTTTTTTTCGCTCTGAACCCGCAGCAATGACCGCTTAAACTGCCCCCCTTCCCAACAAAATGCGAAGATCAGAGTGAAGTTTTAAAACTTCCATATGTAGGATCAAGTTCCAGCAGATTATAATGATGTTAAGATAGCAGGCTGCATCCCGGATCCACATTGTTCAACAGCAACCCTTTAAACAGAAAAAATATTGTAACCTAGGACTTCCATAGTTCTCACTGTGCTTGCAGTGTCACCACTCAAAACTTTACAGTGACTGAGATTCTCCTGTTCCAGAAGCACAGGTACCTCCCGCCACTTGAGCCAAAAGAGAATCTCCATTATCTGGTATCAGTATAGTAGGGGCCCAACACAACTGAGAGTTCTGATTCCAGCCAGTAGAGGGCAGTGGAACATATGCACCTGCTAGCTAGTCTCTTAAGTCCAATAATATGTTACATTATTAACATTAAGGTTCTGACTCAGCTCCATGAACAAACTGCTTCCTTAATGTTCTTTATGTAATTATATTCAACGTGATCCTGTTGTCCTTATTCAGGTTTTATGGAGGGGGGAGTCGATTGTGCCACAGGAGTGCAGAAAATGAAGTACTCTGTTCAGATATCAGTTTGTGGAAGCTTTTACATATTAAACTATGCTAGACACAAGGAGTAATTTGTGGGCATTATATTTAACATTCGTTTTCCAGATTTACATATATATTTAAACTCTCTCTTGTCTTGGATTCACTTTTTCAAAGATTCGCAGTGGCATTGTTTTTATGACTGTAATTCAATTTGCTAAAATGTAATACAGCGCTTGCTCACTATTCACTGGAAGTCCAAGTCGTTAAAAATAGTCTGAAAAGAGCTGAGCTAAACATGCTGAGTAGTTTACTTTTTCCAGATGTAACTCACCTGGTCTCTTCTCAAGTGAGTGCCTCCCTCCCACCAATTCCCCCCCCCCAATAGAAATGGATAATGGCAGGGGGACACTGACGGGTGTTTTTTTGCTGGTTTGAGCCAAAAGGGGTGTGGAATTACCAAATATGAATTACCTTTGTCTGTGTCTAAAATGTTAAAGCTTAAAAGAGGTTCTTTGGCTGTTGCAGAAGAACAACCCGAGCATTTTTTGTTTGGTTTTGTTTTTAAGGAAATGGCCTGAGTCTCATTTGCCTTTCATTGACACCAAAGCCCCTTTCCAGGCTCTGGCAGTGTAAAGGGGATTTAAAGTGTGTGTAAATACAAAGTAAATAGATATAATGCACGTTGCATTTACACAGCTAGAGCACTGTGAAGGGGACTTTGTAAAGGGGATCAGTCCCAATATTTCCTACTAAAATGGCTTTTTTATTTGTTTAAATATTCAGTGGGACTGGAGTGTTTAGGGGAATTGGTAATGGGACACAGAGTGTTTCACTGTGAGGTTGGCAGTGCCTGTCCTGCTTTGCCCTGGTGCTGAAATAGGATCTGCCTACATAGACACTGATGCCCATGTGGCATCTCCATTTCTATTATTCTAATCATTTAGGACTGGAAGGGACCTTGAATCAATTTCTAGTCCAACTCCCCACACTGAGGCAGGACCACGTAAACCCAGACCATCCCTGACAGGTGTTTGTCCAACCTGTTCTTAGAAACTTCCAATGATGGGGATACCACAACCTCCCTTGGAAGGTATTTCAAAGATTAACTATCTTTATAGTTAGAAAGTTTTTCCTAATAACTAACCTAAATCTCCCTTGATGCAGATTAAGCCCATTACTTCTTGTCCTACCTTCAGTGGACATGGAGAACAATAGATCACCATCCTCTTTTTATACTAGCCCTTAACACATTTGAAGACTATTAGCAGGTCCCCTCTCAGTCTTCTTTTCTGAAGACGAAACATACTTTGCACTTGTCTTCATTAAATTTAATCTTGTTGATTTCAGACCAATTCTCCAGTTTGTCCAGATGGTTTTGAGTTTTAATCCTCTTTTCCTAAGTGCTCGTAACCCCTCCCAGCCTGGTGTTATCCACACATTTTATAAGCATACTCTCCATTTCATTAGCCAAGTCATTAATGAAAATATAGAATAATGCCAGACCCAGAACTGGACCCTACTAGATATGCCCTCCCAGTTTGACAGTGAACCATTGATAACTACTCTCTAGCAATCAGTTTTGCACCCACCTTATAATAATTTTATCTAGACCACATTTCCCTAGTTTGCTTCTGAGAACATTATGTGGGACTGTCCAAAGCCTTACTAAAACCAAGATACATCACATCTACACCTTCCCCCCCATCCACTAAGCTAGTAACCCTGTCAGAGAAGGAAGTTAGGCTGGTGTGGCGTTATTCATTCTTGACAAATCCGTGTTGGCTGTTACTTATAAACCTATTATCCTGTAGGTACTTACCATTTGATTGTTTAATAATGTTCCAGTATCTTTCCCGGTATCAAAGTTAGGTTGACTGGTCTGTAATTCCCTGGGTCTCTTGGTTCCCCTTTTTAAAGATAGGTACCATGTTTGCCCTTCTCCACCTGTCCTCCAAGAGATTGCAGTGAAATTTTGTATAAATGAAGCCAAAATGTTTTGAGTGCTAAGAACTCACATTCTTTCCTTCTAAGTTTGAACACTAAAACCACAATTCAGACTGATGCGATTGTAAAATGGCCAGATTCCACAAATTGGGCCCAGCATCCGGGGTGAAATCCTGGCCCCATTGATTTCTCTCCTTGTGGGTAGTCACTTCCACCTGTGCCCAGGAGCTGTAGAATTCCACCCAATCAAAAAGGCAGCAGTTTGCCCAGAGTACAAGGCAGTGGAGGAATTTACCCAGTGAGCTTAATTCTGCTCTTACTTAAACCAGGTTTACATGGCTGCGACACCAATAAGTTCAATAGGATTATTTCTGATTTACATGGATGGGTTTGAGAGTAGAATCAGGCCTATATGTTCATTACACAATCTTAGTTGGGCAAATGTGTTAAACTCACAATTAATCCACTTGTATTCAAAATGCAATTTAAGATGAACTGGCTTTTTCTTAGGGCTGAGAGTTGTGTGTGGGGTTTTGTTTTTAAGAAAAAGCTTTTCTTTTCTGCTCTAAGAAATATCAGGTTTTGCCTTTATTTATTTATTTATTGCCAGAGGATTCTATGGATGACTAGACAAGTGTGTGGGGGATTTACATCACAAGAAGATGACTGCTGAGCAATTGAGAGGGGAGCAGGTTTTTATTCAGACTCTTTAAGATGTGTTTTTTAACTCCCCGTTTTTGCTCAAGTGCTCGTCAAACACTTGGGATAAAAGCACTTTGTGAAAAATTCAGACCTCCTGCAGAGGCACTGTGGGATAATTGCATGGATTTTCTCCACAAAGCACCAAAATATTCACAGATTTTGTACCAGTATAAATACTTTAGTTAAAATAATAAAATCAACCCTCTAACTAAATAGTTATACTTGTAGGACCCCTAGTGTGGACACAATTATACTGGAATAAATTCCTTAAATTTGTATAGTTTTTTCCCCTTCCCATACAGGAATAACCATACTGCTAGAAGCATCTGTAACTGTATGCAAGTGGAGGTGGGAACGTGTACCACTTTAACTACATCTGTGTAATTAAAGCAGTACAAATACTGAGTGTAGACAAGGGCACAGGTAAGCAGCACAGTAGGTTTGGATGCGATAAACATGCCACATGGTTGTGTGGTGACAAAAGCTGCCACCATGTGTCTGTAACTGTCTGTGTGTGTGTTATAAGCAGATCAGATGAGAGTGCCTTGACCTGGCTACAGAAATACAGTTTACTTTGCAGGATGCACAGGGTTTTGTGAGCTCTCCAAGCACAACCTGACTTCCCATCCACTTCACTTGCTGGCAACAGCAGTAGATTTAAAAATGCAAATTCTCATCAACCACATGAGTGAAACCACAGAGACTTGGAGGAGCAGCTCTGCAGGAAGGAAGAGAAGTTAAAGGCAGGGCAGCTGCATGGAAGGCATATAGCTCCATCCAGCTTCTACTGAAGTCAGTGGAAAGGTTCCTGTTGCCTTCTGTGGGAGCTGGGTTGGGCATATAGGGCTTGACTCCAGGCCCGCTGAAGTCTATGGGACCTTTCCATTTACTTGAATTTCACTGTGTGTTGAATCAGGCTGAGAGAGAGCAGCTGGAGGTAAGTTGGGGGGCTGGAATAGGGAGGATTGGGAGTAAATGTTATAACAGTCGTTCCAAGAGTGCAACTGAATCTTGAGGGGAGGGGATGTTTGAGGCTGAGGAGTGCAACTAGCATCTGTCATTCCTCCAGAGGCTCTGGTGACAGTTGTACCCCAGCATTCATCTCTATTCTCTATTTGCGGTATTGCTAACTGCCAGCATTCAAAAGTAATGAGTCAGGTCCCAAAATCATGAGATTGTCCCATAAAATCATGAGATTGAGAAAATATACATTTGGCGTTCTTGTTTGACCTGTGGTTTTTGAACCTTTGGGGGCACTCAGATGACTTTTTCAAGCTTTTTTTCCTGCTATCAAGAGAAACTGGAACTTAAAAATGTCTCTTTTTAAACTTCTCTAAAAATTGCTAAAAACTTCTCTTTTTAAAAAAATATGCAAGCTGAGATTCTCATATGATCACTTTCCTCCAGCATCTGGAGCATTAAGAAGAACATCAAATAGTGCAAGGCTCGTGATAAATCCGTGAGCGTTGTCAGCACTGTTTACATCTAAAGATAGATAAATCAGCATGCCTATCATTTAGTCCCCCAGTTTCCTGGATAGAACAATACTTGCACCCCTCCTTTATCAATACCAGCATGGATTGGCTACCAGCCTAGGGTTAAGCAACATGGGTATCCCAAAATTGCCACCATCAGACCTTACACCCTGCGGTGAAGGTCAGCAGCCTTGACCTCAGTTGGATCAAACTGGGGAGTGAATTTGAGTTGTCGCTGCCCCTCCTACTCTCCCCTCCACGTCTACAGTGAGAACATACTGCTCCAGGTCCCAGATGTTCAGGTCTAGAGTCTGACTCCAGCTAGCCTCATCCCTGGTGCTGGCAGAGGGAGGAAGCTGCTCAGGTAGCCTGAACAGAAGCCATATAGCGCTCTGCAGATCTCATCAGCACTTTGGATCAGCCCAGGGTGCAGACAGGATGCCCGAGAAATACGACATCTGAATGCCATGATCGATCTTTCACCCTCTTCTATGGAGTACAGTCATTTTGACATCTTGACCTGGTCTCCTATGACTTATGATGCCATATAGGGCTCGCTGGCCTGGTTTTGCTGCTCATTATAATGACAGGAGCCAGCAAATGTAATTTGAAATCTATTAAATGCTTAGATACACAAATGTATTTTGGATTAACTAAGTAAAAACATCTAAGACCCAGGACCCTTCTAGGGGATTAATGGGAGAGTTGAGAGGGTGAGAAAAGGCCAAGGTCCATTACCCCTCACCAGACATTAATTCTCAGGACATACCTTGCACTCAAGCTCGTTAGGATCACAACCGCGTTTTAAATAAATACAAATTTGATTTTCCGTTTATTCTGTCGAGTCCCACTCCCTCCCCCACTCCCTCGGGGAATGACTGGCAGGCGTCTGACATGGGCACCTGCAGCGCATGAAGAACTCGTATCACAGCCAAGCTAAATCCCTTTCTTTGTTCCCTGTGCCTGCTGCTACTGATAAAGTGGTTGGCGCATGGCATTATGTCTTATTACATTTTTGATGCAGACTGCAAAGAAACAGGTAAACTCACCATGGTTACCACTACTTGTCATTCGGCAGGACATTCTTTACTCTGTAATGGCCTCTAGTGTCTGCATCACAGCTTTGCATATGCTGTGGGTAAAGTAGACAATACAGTGTCCCTGGCTGCTCCAGTGCCAAAATTCCATTGATCTGATTATTGAGAGGTGATGCACGTGGTGTCACTAAAATCCCAGTGCCAATCCCTTTCCCATAGCTCTCTGACAGGATCAGGTTTTTAGCAAATTCTCCTTATTGGTTGTACACTTTTTCCTTTAATGCTCCTTCAGCCACTGTCAAAATCTGCAGCTACTCTGTACTGCAATGCCATATTGTTGTCAGTGTCCAGATCTGTGAAACTTTCTCATGCAGCACCTCACTGCTTTGTCTCAATGCATCAGGCACCTGATGGTTTTTGTTCTTATCTGTACGCTCCTTGTGTTGTAATCTTGACTTCTATCCAGGCTGGGAACCTGACATAGTTCCAATTAACATGGTCTAAGCAGGAGATCAATGAGATGTCTGTTCTGTATTGTTGTTAAAAGCAGCCAGCGGAAACAAATAATGTTAGTTGTTTTCTACTTCTTCTTCTTTCTTTTTTTTTCCCCTTCATAGCCAATAGGAAAGGTGTGTTGGCTAGTTGCTAGGACAGGTGACTGGAGACTGGACTCCTGAATGTCTTGTCCTTGTAAACCAGGGATAGGCAACCTATGGCCCGCGGGCCAAAGGCGGCAGGGGAGCTGATTTTCAGTGTCACTCACGCTGCCTTGGTCCTGGCCACTGGTCCGGGGGGGGCTCTGCATTTTAATTTAATTTTAAATGAAGCTTCTTAAACGTTTTAAAAACCTTATTTACTTTACATACAGCAATAGTTTAGTTATATATTACAGACTTATAGAAAGAGACCTTCTCACGTTTTTAGAAGGTCTATCACTGGCCCGCGAAACCTTAAATTAGAATGAATAAATGAAGACTCGGCACACCGCTTCTGAAAGGTTGCCGATCCCTGTTGTAAACTGATTGACCCTGTAAATGCCTTTCCGCCCAGGTGGTGGGCTTATTACTGCAAACCGTTCCGCAGACTTCCATTAGACTTTTCAGAATCACCTAGTAGCAAGCATTCACAGGATTGGGCCCATGCTTTGTGACTGGAGGGAAAGACACTTAACCCACCTATGCCCAGTTTTGTTTTCTGTAAAATGGGCATAACCAAACTCCCCTTCCTTACAGCGTGCTGGGCTAACTAATGGTTGTAAAGCGTTATGAGACCCTTGGAGGAAAGGTGCTACTTCCCGCAAAGTAGCATCATGGATGTCGGTTCGACATCATTCTTATAGATTTTGGAAAGGTCGGGTAAAATGTGGATATAAAAATATTGCAGGTGTAAGTGTGTCCTGAGACGACAATCCACGTTACAGAGTGTAAGAATGGAGAATGTTAAGGTGTACTGTCGCTAGGAAAAAGGTGTGTTATACTTCATGTTAGCAACCCTTTCAAGACAAGGCAGTCTGTAATTTTTCAAACAAAATTAGCAGATTGAGCTAAAGGTTAAAGGGGAGATGAGTCTTCAGCTCAAGCAACTGACTCATGAAAAAGCTACAGACCGCCTTGTCTTCACTAGGATTTTATCTCGCATTAGCTAACTCAAGTTAAGAACACCCTTTCTTTTTGTAGTGAAGACCAGGCCATCATGGTTCCCTGTGATTGCTACAGAAGCACAATGATACTTTCAAAATGAGGAAGATTAGACTCATGGTTCCATCATGCACTCAGTACTTCTTACAGTGTGATCTCTGCTTCCTCTGATGGTGTCCTTGCAAAAATAAATAAGAGTCAGGAGTAGAACACTAAACGGAACAAAATGACTCTCCTGTCAAATCCTTTTCATTTGTATTTCATTTAAATTCCAAATAGGGCCACGGACATGGGAAGGGAGTGGGAAAAGCCTTGGAATTTTCAGGGAAGAGGTCTGTAGAGAAGGGAGTTGGTGTGTCTGGGTGGCTGCAGAGAAAGCCTGGACAGAGGGAAGTTACAGTAGGAGCAGGAACGTTTGAAGGGGAAGAGGAGAGAAAGAACAGCTAGCCATGATGATATAAATCCCCCTTAGGTCAGATTCTGCAATCCCTACTTGGGCAGAACTCCCAATAAGGTTATGAAAACAAGCAGCAGGATTGGGACCCTTACATGCCTTTTTATTTTTCATGGTGCATTTTCCTGAAAAGGAATATAGAAGATGACTGAGGAGGCTGTTTCAGTGGGCAGACGAGATGAGATCAATAGGTGCCATTAGCAGACTCACATGGACAGAGGTTGAGCCCTTAAATCAGCAGTGCACAACACTGGATCTGTCTATCATGTGCATTTCCCCCCAAAATTTTGAATTTTAGAAACTGATTAAGGAATCTGTTCAGATTCTCTTCTACCGGAGCAGATCTTTGACTGATAACACTGGCAAAACCCATTAAATTAGGTCCTGTAACTCTTGCTTAATTTAAAAAGCCACCTTAACTTATGGAATAATAATAAAGGACACAAAAGGTTTTGGGTTTATTTGCAGGGAGAGTAGGAGGAATGTTCCTGTGCAGTGTGAGTAACTCACCTTGAACTCCTTCAGGAAAAGATGCAATCGTTCAGAAAGTGCCAAGTATAGCAGCTATCTTTTGAGGAACCTATTCTTTTTAAAATAATCAAGATGGAACATTAAGTAGATAATTACTTCTATTACTTTACGATCCATGCAAGGTTTATTGACCCTAGAAGTAATGTCTGTCAGTATTTACCTAAAGGGACCATAAAGTTTGATAACGACAAAAGTAAATATATGTTCATAATAAGAATGTTCTGTCAGTGCAGTTTAACTTCACACAGAAGTCTGATGATCTTGTGAAATATCAGACTTAGTAACAAAAAAAGTGGTGTTATATTAGTGATATCTTTCCTTGGTTTATTTGCATAGCCCAATCCTACTGGTGAAAAATGTTTGACATCACACAAGAGATGAATGTGATGAACAATATTCACTGCTGACGTCACACAATAAATAGTTGTGGGGTTAGCTCAAAATAGCTTTTAGGGTGATTTGCATTGCAAATGTGATGACAATTTGAGTTGTAAAATTATAGCCATATTTACAGTAAGTCTATACAGAACATTTAATTTTATATAGTGTTGCATTTTTAACAGTACAAATGATATAACTAGGCGTGGCAGAACTAAATTTTTACTTTTTCGGTGTTTATTTTTGAGCATTTTTTTCTATTAGTGATTTAAATATTCACAGTTGTGCAAAATGATGGGGTGTGGGTCAGACAGTAGATGCTAAGATTCAGAAAATTTAAACTTTATAACCCTTAAAACACAAATTGCCAACATCACATGTCAAAATATACCAAGTAAATATCCTTAAATCAAACTCTTTAAGTTCTCAAGTTTATGGGTTTGTGTGTGTTTGGTTACATGATCATTTACCGACATTTACCGATCAAAAATCTAATCCTCCCAAGGCTAGAGATATCTGTAATGTTTTAGCCTGCACTACTTTCACATGTAATCATCCTGTAGGGAACACTGTACTTTAACTGTCTGTACTGTTTGCAGTGAACAGTGTGACTCTTGAGTTAGTGATCTGGAAAAAAATGTTGACAGGTTACTGTTTGTTTAAAAACAACATCACCTCACTGAATTATGCCCCAATGGGTATTGACTAATTTATCCTTAGATAATAAATCTTGCTTTCCTATTTTTTCTTCCTCAAAAGCTGGAAGTGTTCACTCTCCCTCCACAAGTATGGCAACCTCTGCACAATACAGACAGCTTATAAATGATTATGGACCCCCGTCTCTAGGCTATACACAAGGAATGCAGGTAAAATTCCAATTTTTTTTTTAAATTGTATTGGTGACGAGTTTTGAGCGATAGTATGAATCACATGTGGCATGGAGACTGATGTGACCCTCCCTTGCTTTGAAATGAAATACAAATGGCAGACAGATTCATCACATGCATCCTGGTTTCATATTAGACTAACTGTAGTGCTCACTGGGGGTTATAGAATCATATGTAAGTCTGGAAGGGACTTCAAGAGGTCGTCTAATCCATCCTCCCATGCTGAGGCAGGGTATTTAATAACTAACCACGAGTCCCTGCCCACCGGTGAACCTTGATGTGAGTTGTGTTTGAAGACAAAGGCACAGGTATAAAATGATCAAAGATTATAATCTGATGGTAAAGGCTGCAACAAACAGGACTCTATTAGTATGACTTTTAAAATACAAAATCATATTTAATATTAAATATATTTCTAACTGTAAATTAAGATTTACACCAGCAAAACAATGTTATAAAATGCATGATCCAAACTTTCCTGTTGGCTGCTACAAGAATCTAACTGGTCAACTTTTGTGGAGTGGCTTCTACCATTTAACAGGGAGAAGGAGGCCTTCTCGTGGCATATGGACAGCTTTCTTCTCTCTCTCTCTTACTGACTCCCCACCTATTTTAACATACTCTGAAAACATGTCTGGTTAGTTTTTGCCTGTACTACTACTTAAAATTAGAACAAATGGAGGGAGAGAGAGATGAACGTGAGCGTTGGGTTAGTTAATGATTTGCAATACTGTTCGGATGAAATGTTAAAAGGTCCCAGCCCTGCAGTCAGATCTGCCCTGATAGATCCTTGCAACTGCATGGTACCTCATCGTATCTGATGGCAGGAGCAGAGGCTAAAGCAGCATCGTGTTTAAAATCCTGTAAAACTATAAACTTGATGCATTTAGTGCAAGTGACCATGATCAACGGGAGCACATTATGAAATAGATTCTTATGATTTCTTTAATCTGCTATTTTTTGCTATATATAATTCAGATTAATTTCTTTCAAACTGTAGGGTACCAGCAGCAGTCAAGTACCACAAAGCAAATATGCAGAACTTCTAGCTATCATAGAAGAATTAGGAAAAGAAATTAGACCTACATATGCTGGAAGTAAAAGTGCCATGGAGAGGCTAAAACGAGGTAATCTTTTTTTTATTAGAATGGACAGTGTTTTGGATCCATTATTTCCAAACCGTTTTTCCCCACATTCCTTATTTCAGAGATGGGGAAACTTACAGCTGGCTTGACTTAGTGTGTTTAGTTATGAGTTGCTGGTTTAACATAGCTTAGCAATAGCCCATTCACTTTCTACGTGACCAACCAACAACTGAATGGATTTCATGTGTACAGAGGGGAGTACAGGTTAGTGTAACTTGCACCTTTTTTCAGCCCCCTCACTGTGTACATAACATCAGTGAAGGCTCCCAAAAGACTTACTTAGAATCGCCTAAATTCTCTTCCATAGATTCCAAACCATGTACCAAAGTATCACTTATACATCACTTTTCCAGCTGGTCCACTTAATCTTAACTGAATGTATCTTTGCTTGAAGAGATTCTGTGCTGTGGTAACTTGCATATTGAGGGGCCTGTAGAGAGGAGTATAGGGGGGAAAAGCAAACAGGAGGCTAACATTGAACTAGCCAGCATCTTCCTCTGTCACATGTATTTCTACTCCTCCTGGCTCCTCTGTTTAAGTTCCATCTGCTTAGACTGCCTCATACGTCAGTAAGCAGATGTAAGTACATCTAAGGGAGCCTGAAGCTACTAGAGTCTAAGGGCCCAGTTCATCCGTGGTCCATAGTTCCTTTTGGCCAGCAAAAGAGGGTAGTGAGTCTCCTTTTCTCTCCGTTGGGGAAATCACTGCATGCCCTACAGCTGGTGCAGCCAGCTCCACACCATCCCCTGCAGGAGGCATGTCAAGGACATTCCTGAAGTGCTGCTGGAGTGACCCATAAGGGCCATGGGCAGCTCAGTGCAAGGCAGTTCCCCAAGTTGCTCTATCCTGTGCCAGAGGCTAAAATGGTCTCTGGTTAGCCCAGCAGCTGGGTAGTGCAAAGGTGGCATTAAGCCAGCTGTATGTAAGGCCCAACCATTAAGGGGAGAGTAATATATCTACCACAATGTGCAATAAAATGAATAGTAGCTGTTCTTGGAAGGGATGTAATAAAGTCTGCTGATAAGAGTGGTAAAGTGGAATCTGGGCTGACTAAAATCAATGTTGCAGGAGTCTCTTTATTGCACTCGCTGAGTCAGTGTCAAAATAGATCAAGAATGGCTATAGGCTAATGAGAAGGACGTAGAAGAAACTTGGAAAAGTTCAGACTGTCAGCATGAACAATTGCTTGCTGAACAGTTGAGTTGCTAAATTAAAGTTGTGCTTTCCTACATTACAGCATGTATTTATATAGGGCTCATGGATATCAGCCAGTTTTTCTGACATCTTCTGACTGAAAAACTTGCCCACTCGATAGTGGAGGAGGTTCCTATGAGGAGGAATTAAGTGTGTGTGCGGGGAGCATACAGTAGTATGATGGGGTGGGGCTGGGGGAATCTTGCAGGTGTCCCACACAGGAGCGGGAAGGTATATGGATCATTCCTCCTGCAGGAGACTTCTGTCTTTGTGCTCCACCAACTTAAAAGCCACACAGGCTGTCAAGCTTTGAAATCAATTAACAGTCTGTTTTCTACCTAATTCAGGGTAGCTCTGCTGCATAAACTGGGTACCTTGCCACATAAAGTCTAATGTTCTGCTTTGAGTCTGTATCTGTGCATACCATAGGTACAGGCACCAATTTTCTAGTGTGCATATATATTTAACCCTTTGAAAATCCTTGTATCCCTAACTTTTCTAGTGTAATTATTTAATGAACAATTATTTCTTTGGGTGCAATCACTGGCTGCTCTGTGACCATGAAGCTTCCGGGCTGGCAGTCCTTCAGAGGCAATGTACTTTGAGTGGGATGAGGCTAAGCATCTCCTGCTGCTCAACAGCAACTCCTCCACCCAGCTAAGGAGCAATAGTGGTGGGCTCTGAGCAGAAACCAATCTATTCTCTCTTGCCCTGAAACCTTGGTGCCAGAGCGTAGCCCTGTCTGCACGGGGAAAGTCATGCCAAAATCTCCCTTGGACTGAACACAGGCTGCTGTGAACTTCGGTAGCACTCGTCTAGATCTGCCACTAGTGTTTTAAGTATTAAGGCTGGGACTTAACGGTGCTTTTGAAAATTCTAGTTCATGTCAACTAGACCTGAGCAAGGTTACACAACATAGTGCTTACAATGGTGGACAGTCTATGCTGGCACTCTCAAGGTTGTTACCACTGGTGGAGCTTAGACTTTGACTTTCAAGGCAGGGTGACAGTTATGGCTCTGAGTTGAGAGACACCCTCTCAAAGCGGGTTTCAGAGTAGCAGCCGTGTTAGTCTGTATCCGCAAAAAGAAAAGGAGTGAAGGGAGCTGTAGCTCACGAAAGCTTATGCTCAAATAAATTTGTTAGTCTCTAAGGTGCCACAAGTCCTCCTTTCCTCTCAAAGCAAAAGTTACTCGATGGACAGATCAGGTTTTTTGATTAAATTATTTTTAGCAAATTTTCAAATGACAATTATGCAAGATCCAATTTGTTTTTTAAATTAAGATTTGCAGTTTAAAATAGCCTGCGCTGCAAAGTTTAGATCTCTCTCTGAATGTGGAACTTAATTTCACAGGTGCTTGGATTCAGGGTTTTGGTTAGGACACATTTAACTGAAGTTTAACACAATGGTCCCTTCCAGCGTTCATCTGTGAAAAGATGCCAGTTAGGAGAACCAAACTCACTTGCTTGAACTGCAGGTGGGATGCTGCTGCCACCGCTGCCTTAGTTATGGTACGTTGCAGCACCCTTGCTAGCTAGTTTAGGACAGAAACATTAAACCGCTTTGTTGAATTTCGACTGTCACCTAACCTGATACTTCAAAAGTCTTCCGTTCTTTTACAGGCATCATTCACGCTAGAGGATTAGTTCGGGAATGCTTGGCTGAGACTGAACGGAATGCAAGATCCTAGCCTACTAATTAAGTTACAAGACTTTCCAGCTCTTTATGAAGAAAAATGTAATACTTATTCCTTTTGAAACATGCAGATGAATCTTTTTATTTTGAGCGTTTTACCCTTTTTTTTTTTGCCCTTATGAAAACGTACAGTTAAGAACAAGAAGATTTTTCAATTTACTGAGGGTTTGCATTTTTTTAGATGTTAAACTCCCCAAATTCTTTCTAAAAGGTTAAGACTAAAACTGCATGCAGAGGAATGCTTTCTCTCCCACAGCCTATACTTAAGTTCCTTTCTTATCCAGCCACCGTCTCATTCTTTTTATTTCTTTGACTATATTCACTTAACCCCACATGGTCAATCTTTCAACCTTTGACATAAACTCTAAGGATTTTTTTTTTAAAATAACTGCACTGGTAGCATGTTTTACCTAGTAGTTGGCTATACTCACACAGTTTGCCATACAGCATAGACCCTGCTTAGAAATAATCCTTTTTTTTTTTTTTTTTTGCATAAGCATTTGCATGATTGTTAGTGCTTTGGAGTCCATTTAAAGTGCATGAGTTATAAATACAGAAGATAGAGCAACCTAACAAACAATAACAAGGTCCCAGAAAACTAATTTTCACCCTAAGGCTGAAGATTTCATTGTAAGTTTGCCAAAAAACAAAATTCTGGATAAGTTACTAAAACTGTTATTTGCATCTTTGTATGTATTTATTACTTGATGTAATAAAGCTTATTTTCATTAACCATTTGTATTAAAACTGTATGTACTGTCACTTTAATCAACATTATGTTAAAAGTGCAAAAACTCAGTAGATAGGCCAATGTTTAACCTTCATGCAAGAGCCTCAAGTCCAGGAACAGACTAAGGAATAGGGCTGCAGACTGCTGGAGACATTCCATCCATAGCACTGGCCCGATGCAGTCAGTCTCTGGAGGAAGCAGGTAAGGCTGCTTGCCGGCTCCATTGCTACTTATAAAAAGCAAAGTGTGGGATATGTGTAAGAATGAAAGATACCGTAAAGTTCTAGGGATGTGATTTGACACCTTGTAAAAAAACCCATCACCACTCCATTAAGATGGAAGATCACCTCTTCCCTTGTGATTTTAAATCAACATCTTTAATAAAACTAAGCAGATGCTCCCTATTCAAATAAAGCTGGGGAAATTTTAAAAACAGAATAAAGACCCTTTCTGAGGTGAAACTATTCAAGTGTATTGTGATATAGTAAAGACAATGGCATAACACTGGTATTCAGTCACATCAAAATTCTGCAAGGTAAACTAAGTAAAACTGTCTACTGAAACTGGACAATGAAACCCAAAGAAAGGGAGACTTATCAGTGCAAACTATGGATGTTGGAGGATAATACATTTTTGGGAAAGGGACAATTTTGCATAAAAATGGTTCAGATGAGTGAACTCAGACATTCCTTTCAACCTACTGTATCCTCCACATCTTTGTCTGTTAGTTTTCACATAATTTCTTCAATTGACAAAGATGTAATGTCTAAAAACTAAGGCTGTCAAATGATTTAAAAAAAATCGGTTTTAATTGCACTGTTAAATGATAGAATATCAATTTAAATTTATTAAATATTTTTGGATGTTTTTCTACAATTTCAAATATACTGATTTCATTTACAACACAGAATACAAAGTGTACAGTGCTCACTTTATATTTTTGATTACAAATATTTGCACTGTAAAAAACAGTATTTTCAATTTACCTCATACAAGTACTGTAATACAATCTCTATCGTGAAAGTGCAACTTACAAATGTAGATTTTTTTTTTTTACATACCTGCACTCAAAAACAAAACTATGTAAAACTTTAGAGCCTACAAGTCCACTCAGTCCTACTTCTTGTTCAGCCAATTACTAAGAAAAACAAGTTTGTTTACATTTTGAGAGATAATGCTGCCCGCTTCTTATCAGAAGGTCACCTGAAAGTGGTAACAAGCGTTCACAAGGCACTGTTGTAGCCAGCGTTGCAAGGTATTTACGTGCCAGATATGCTAAACATTTGTATGCCCCTTTATGCTTTGACCACCATTCCAGAGTACATGCTTCCATGCTGATGACTGGTTCTGCCTGATAACAATCCAAAGCAGTGCAGACTGACAGACCTTCATTTTCATCATCTGAGTCAGATGGCACCAACAAAAGGTTGATTTTGTTTTTTGGTGGTTCGGGTTCTGTAGTTTCTGCATCAGAGCATTGCTCTATTAAGACTTCTGACGGCATGTTCCAAACCTCTTCCCTCTTGGGTTTTGGAAGGCACTTCAGATTCTTAAACCTTGGATTGAATGCTGTAGCTATCTTTAGAAATCTTATATTGGTACCTTCTTTGCATTTTGTCAAACCTACAGTGAAAGTGTTCTTAAAATCGAACAACATATGCTGGGTTGTCAGAGACTGCCATAACACGAAATAAATGGCAGAATGCGGGTAAAACCACGGAGCACGAGACATACAATTTCCCCCCAAGGAGTTCAGTCACAACCCTGCAAGGCTCAAGTAGTGTTTCTAGCTTTTGCAGTTTTTCAAAATTATCTGGTGGCACTGATAGATTGGGCTTTTGAAGAGCTAATGTGGCTGTGATAGCAGCTTTACTTCTAAGCATGAACTGAACCATACCCAATGTGGAGTTCCATCTGGTTGAAATATCTTGTACAAGAGGTTTTTGTTTCTGTCCATTTGCAGTTTGTTGTATTTCTAGCTCTGTACTGTTAGCTGGATTGTGCTTGAAATGGCCCACAAGTTTTCTACATTTTGCCAGCACGTTTTCTAAACCACCATCGAGTGCTACTTTTGTAATGGATCGCTGCAGACTGTGCGTGATGCATGCCATGTGTTCAAAAGGCAAATGACTGGCTGCTGCAATCATACTGTGTGCACTGTCAGTACTAATTGTTGTTACCTTTTCTTGAATATTCCATTCTTTCGCAACATCCAAGAAGCACTCTGCATATGTTTCAGCATAATGTCTCTCTTCAATGTGTGTTACCGTTAAAGCAAATGATTGCAGCATCAATTAGGTGTGCTGTGACTCCAACACAGCTGTGATTGCTCAAGGATGTCCAGTGATCACCACCCAAAGCAACAGCTAGTGCATTTTTCAGAAGCTCCAACTTTGTAGTCTTCTCATGATATAGGCATCACAAATACTTGGCAATGGTCTCTTGGGAGGGCAAGGTATACGACTAATTAGAAGATGCTATTTGAAGAACGTCTTAGCCCTCTGTTGTTTACAATGTTGAGTGGTCTGCACTCCATAGCTATGCACTTTGCAATAGTACTGGTTAAACTGTTGTACTTTGATCCATGGGCTTGTAGCAATCCTGAAACTCTATAAGTGTACTCTGTCGCAGCTGGCAGGATTCATTTGCTGTCAGAGGGTTATCTGTAGCACAAGAACTGGAGGTGAAAGCATGTTTAGCACGTATGTGGTACTGCAGACTTTAAGTACTTCGATGGTACTGGAATTCAGTCTTGCAATAGCTACAGATAACTGTCTTTTTATCCAGAGGTTTCTTAAAAATAAACTTCCCATTCAAAAGACCTAAACTTTTGGTGCTTTGCTCCATTAACTTTTTCTGATATTTAATCACTCCAGATCATGAGAATACAGTAGAACTGTGCCAGTGTCCACCAAGTAATGTAGTACAGTAAGTAAGAAGGTCAAAACAAAGCTGTGCGAGTAACTCATTTAAAAAAACATTGTTTTGTATTAATTGCTTGTATTAACTGCAATTAATTGACAACCCTACTAGAAATGAGAGGTTTTTTTTTTATAGCTCATCCAATCTGTCTACTGTAAGTTATAAAGGGGATTCTGATTTAAATGGAAATGTTGCCTGAGTACGGACTATAGGATAAGGCCAACTATGTTTCAGGAGAAGTCCTCATCTTTATGTGACTTAAGCATGAAAGCATTAGAGATTGTGTCTAAATCCTCTCACCGTGAGAGAAGAATATTCTCAGCTGATTTGAGTTTTTCCCTCCATTAACAAAAGTGGATAGCCTTTTCCTGTAACATCCATTTAATTAAGGTTTTATGGATCTTGTTTTCTTATCACACCTGTCCTAAACTTGGCACAAATGAACTGACGATTATCTTGAATCTGAGTGTACCAGGATGCCCACCGTAGATGAAATATATGACTGCTATTAACATTGGGCTAAATACTTTAGCCTTGCACTAATAGCAGGTCACTAAACTCAACAATTTAATAGTGTTTATTATGAAGTCTTAACAGCATTAAGCCAGAAAACTTCTAACACATGTTTCAAGGGTAGCAACAAACTCTCTCCTCTTTCCCTGACAAGCCAAATCGGTATTTTCTCTCACACTTATTTGGCATCTGATTCTTGCATTTCTTTAATATGCCTTTTCTTTTCTAGATTCTCCTTTGCTCTTTTTTTCTTTTCTTGCTTTTTCTTCTCAGCTGCTCTTTTCTCTTTGAAAATGTCACTATTTTCACCTTTGTAAAAGAGGTCAACTTTTTGCTGCAGGATTTCTCTGGCTCTCTGTCGGTTCAGCTCCACTGATCTAGTTTGATGACACTAAAAAAAAATTTGTTATTGTAAATTAATTCTGTTCATTCTACACGTACACATTTTTTCCTTTTACTAAACATGTTGTACTACTACAGAGCCTCATCCTGTAAAATCCTTATTAATATAAATTAATCCTAAAATTTAAAACTGTTTATATGAGTAAGGAGTAGAATACTTGGCTTGTAATTTGATTTTATTTATGTACTAGCTGAAAGGAAAAAAAGCAACCCTGATAAGAGATTTAATTTCAGACTAGTAAGGGAAAGTGCACAAGGAAATAAGAAGCCAAATTTGTGTCATGACAGTTTCTAAAGGAAAAGTGTTCTCTTTATGTGGTAACATTCAAGAAATGATTAGAACAATTATGAAGTCTATTAATTAAATTAATGGCTCAAAAAAATCCATTTTAAATGAGCTAGCCGCTCTCTTTCTGCAATAGCAGTAAACGGCAAACCATTTTTGGTAGCCATCAGATGACATGAAGTTAGTGTTTTGAAGTAGCATTTATTGTTTAAGGGTTCTTCTAGTTTTGCCTACTGATTTTTGTCTTAATCCTTTCTCACTGGTAGACTTGAAAATTGCTCCTCCATTCTTTTGAAGTTACTTCTGAATTTAAATTATACAGAGTAAAAGGAAGATATTAAGTTACAGCTAGTGAGCAAAAATTTGTCTCATAAGGATCAATGGGCAGCCCCTAGTTGATAAATTATTTTTACTTATGAGTAATTTGAGGAGCAATAGGTAGGCTCAGTTTGTACCAAGCTTGTTGGATCTGTAGTCTCATCTTGCATTTGTAATAGGGAAGGGAGAGCCTTCTGACTTTTAGTTCCCTGCTCTAGGACCCTGGGAAAGTCACTTAAACTCTGTCCCTCCATTTTACCATCTGTAAAATGGAGAAATTTCCTTATGGCATAGCATGTTGGAAAGCTTGAAGTTTATAAAGTACTTTGGAGTTCTTTAGATATAGGAGCTATTGAAGAGGAAAATTTCAGGATCCCTTTAACTGGATGCAAGATTTGAATGCAAATTTGGTGCTGCCTACTTTTCCTATGAATGAAAGGATTGCCTCAAAAAAAAATCTTATCATTTAGCTCTTTAAAGTCTAATTATTATACTCCTGGGGGAATTCTGCACCAAAAATTAAGAATTCTGCACACCATATTTTAAAATTCTGCATATTTTATTTGTCAAAATAACACAATATAATCAGGCTGGTTTCAATTATTTAATGGAAGCAAATAAATGAATTACCTTGACTACAATCCCAGATGGAATATGCTTCAGGACCACACAGTTGCTTGTCTTATTAGTTGCTTGGCCTCCTGGGCCATCACCTCTTACAAACTGTTCTTCTAAGTCTGTTTCACTTAGTGCAAGAAGATCACAAGAATTCTTCTTTCCTGCTACCGGCAATAAAGGTACAGCCAGTCGGGGGGATAAAAACTTTTGCTGCCTCCAAAGCCATGGCCTCCAAGACAAAGTATTTATGTTGGTTAGTAAGATTGAGGAATGAAACAAACTTGAAGCATTCATAAGGAAATGGAAACAAAAACTCCTCTTGACTGGAACCTGAAATAGAAAATGCCTTGTTTTAACATGATCTAGTTTAGCCTAATATGACCAATGCATTTTAAAAGATGTTATAAACTAGCTATGTAACATTGTTACAGATATGTCAAATTTGGAATGCTAAATATTTCAAATGAATGTTATGAAGTTGCCTTACAGACGAAATAACAACTTTGGCCACTTATTTTGTTGCATCTGTAAAATAGCCACTAAATTAAAACAGACTAAATTTCAAAATCAAGGTGTTAAGTGGCACCTGAAAACACTTATTAACAGAGAAAAGCCTCACACAATAAGTGTCCAAATTTGAGCTTTAGGATGCAGTTAGTTCTGGTGAAATAAACTAATCGCTCACATCATTCTTTTAAGTTTACTTTGTCTTGGAAATTTGATATAAACAATGGTTCAAAACAGCATTCAAATAGGGAAGCAGTTTTGGTTTATACACTCTGGGTGAAATGCTGGTCCCAAGAAAGCAACGGTCCGAATATTATCCCATATACCAGAAAAGGAGGGGGTAAAGACCTAATGGAAAGAGAAGGCTATGCACCTGGCTACATAAAAATCTTATTTGGAAGTCCTTACTCAGGCAAAACTCCCACCAAGTCCTGATATCCTTAAGTCCAGATTCATTCTTGCATTAGCTTAATAGTTCCTATAGTTTTGAGACTATTCCTGGTTCCCATTCTAATTTTTAAAATAAATGGAAGTAACGTGTTTTACTTGCTGGTACTTCATGCTGCACTGACTTTACTGAATTTATCAGTATACCAGCTTGATCAACTTGATTTCAAATTAAGAATCTTTTGTGCTCTGCTGTTTGCCATAAGTTGCTCCTGTCATCAAACCTTTGTGATTTCATTCATGATTTTTGTGCCCACTCCTCCGGTTCTATTTTTCCCTTCATAACTGTTTGTTTCCACATCAAAATGGACACTGACAGTTTAAGATAGCAGGTGAAAGAGCAAATGGGCTATGAAGACAGAATGCTTCACACCTGGAGGTGATCCCTCCTAGTCAGGGTTTTTGATCCTTACAGGCCTGAAAGTGCAGGGAAGCTTGCACTGCAACCACCTATTCTGTGGTTACACAAATGAGGCCAGATTTCTAGTGTTATCAAACAGCACTGTTCCTTGGGCTCTAAGTTAAGATAATAAATGTCTTTGTTTTGCTTTAAATATTTACTTATTTGGCTCAAAAGAATGACTACATGAACTGTATGTCCTGAATGCAGTTGATGAAAAATGTTAACATTCAACTAGTAATAAATCTACACTGGTACAAGAAAGGGGGAAAAACGGAAATAGTTTTGAGTAGTTTTAATGAGCAAGTAAAACTGGCCACTTGGTGGCACTAAAAACTAAAAGATAGGAATGCAGTGTTTTATTGCAGAAACCATAAAGCAACATTTAATTCTTCAAAGCATAGAAGCAATGAGTTATGGTAACAATTTTCCCCTTCCTCCAACTCAGTTACTATTGTCAGTAACTGGTTGCTTATATAACCTTAGTTGAAACAAAGGATAACTGTCTGAGCTACTCATCACACATGAATAGAGAAGGTTTGGGGAGTGCTTAATGCTTGCAGACTAATGTGAATTTGCTACTGTTCCTTGATGCTACAGCTATAAAAAATGACTAAAACAAATATGTCCAGAGCAAGACTGACCTACCAGGATTTCACTTTACACAAAACAGGGTCTAACCCCCCCCCCTCCCCCCCCCCCAGTTGTTAGATATTGTGCGTGTAGGAGAGAAAGGAAATAATGGTGAACCATAGTCCTACTCAGAATGGGTGGTACCTTGCTATCATTAATATAGCTTAATGAGGGGAAACATTTTAGTATATAAAAACAGTATCATCCCAGGGTTTTTTTATACAGTCCTAGAAATGTCAAGTCTGTCAGAATTCCTTAGATCAGGAGGTTTGTACAGTTTGAAAGCTCTGCAATTATTATATCCTATTTATAACATCCAACAGCACACTGGAGATTTTAATTATTGAAGTCTCCACACACACTTAAGACACAGAAGTATCACTCCATTTTGATGAAAGGCTTCTAAATAGTCAACTGTCTTGGTATCTCTTGGTTAAATATATCCTGCAACTCAAACTGAGAAAACTATCAATTTTAGCAAAATGCCCTTAACAGTCAGGCTAGGAAGAAGAACAGTCAGTACTTTAATATGCTGAATATTCTCCTGCTAGCCTTCCTAATTGGAGCAGTCAGCACATATTCCTAAATGCAAGGGTGTCACCTACAAAAAGAGTAGTGGACAACTTGGGTGTTAGGACACCTGTGTCCTATTCCTTCTACCCTGACCCACCGTATGACATTAAACAAGTCTCTTACCGATAGCTTATTTCACCCATCTCTAAGACATGCAATACCTGCCTTATTAAGGTGCTACCCAAGTGAGTAGCATTATTTAATGAATCAGCATTATCATACTGATTTGCAGGTCACCTTATACATTAAAAATATAAATACTTCCTATGTGACTTAAGATGTGTTTTCACTAATGGCTTTCTCCTTCACAGCTCATCCTCTCCTTTTGCTTCATCCTGCAGTGAAGTCACAATCCAGTACTTACAATATCAGTTGTCAAGGAAATAACTGTGGTAGTAAAAACAATGCATCATGCTTTTACTGCAGGATCAGCTAGGAAGAGGTCAGCAAGGGACCATGATCTGATTTAAAACACAGATTGGAAATTATTCATCATGGTAAGCAATTATGGCATATAGATAAGAGATGAGTTTTTTCCCCTTCTAATATAGTATCTTTGGAACAGGCACCTTATCTTCATACTTGTCTGTAAAGCAACTAGCACCCTGTTGACACTGTATGTATGTATGTCTGTTGGGGCAACTAAGAACTAGTCCAAAACATCAGTGTTTATTTTGAAATGCAAATAATCACTTGCAATAACTTGTATCTATTTCTTAAGAAGAGTACCATCCACTTAAGGTCACTGACTAGGGTTAATAGTTAAGTAAGTAAGGCCTGCACAAACTGTTTCAGTGCTTCTCAGTCTGTGGTTCATGCAAGTCTGCTTTCATTCCCTCACACACTGGCAGCACCCTAACAAGCACCTGTCCCACTATTAGCAGCATAAAGGATTCTAGGATAGAGTTGAGGTTGTGAGCACAAGCCTGGGGAAGCAGAAGAAAAAAGTAGTAGAATGTGAGGTCAAGTTTATAAAAAGTCTGAACACCTGCTCTGTTTGGTTTGCAGCCTGGGTTTCCAGTGTATGGGGAGCGAGATGGGTCCTCTCTCTCAGTCACTGGAGATACCACCAGGGCCTTGACAGCTGAGGGACAAAGCAGGAGGCTCAATATTGCCGATGCATTGTCCTGCTGGCTGAACTCCCATATTGGTCCCCATCAGGCATATTTTTGGGGGCTCCATCAAGACCTTAAGTGAAGTTCTACAACCCAGTTCTAAGTCCATGAAAAACAGACAATTTTGAAAAGGAGTTTGTGCAGTGGTGGCTAGAACAGAGGAAGGGGGCGTGGGAGCCAGGACTCCTAGATTTTTAAGAGCAGGTTGGATAAACACCTATCAGGGATGGTCTAGATCAGTGGTTCTTAAACTGGGGTGTGAGACATGCCAGATTTTTTTAGAAAGTAAATAATTGAAAACACAAATTAAGCACAGTCATGTAAATACAACTACTTTGTTTCATCAAACCTAGGTTTTTATTATACATTTTTTAACAATTACTGTAATATACAAACAAAATATATCTAGGTTTTTCATAAGAGGTGCGAGAACATATTTGGATAACCAAAGGGGTGCATGCTGCAGTAAAGATTAAGAACCACTGGTCTAGATAATACTTAGTCCTGGCTTGACTGCAGGGGACTGGACCGAGGTCCCTTCCAGTTCTATGATTCTCTCCCCAGCTCGGGGAGGAGGGCGGGGTGTCAAGATGGGTGTGTAAGGAACAAGAGCTGGGATTCCTAGATTTCCTCCCCAGCTGTAGGAGAAAAGAGAGAATGGGGGGGGGGGGGCGGAGGCAGGGATAGGGGCCAGGACTACTGACTTCTCACCCCAGTTCTAGGAGCAAAGTGGGAAGGGGGACTGAGAGCCGGGACTCCTGGGTTCACTCCCCAGCTCTGGGACCAGAGCGGGGGTGGGGGTGGGGCGGTAGGGATAGGAGCCGGGACTCCTGGGTTCACTCCCCAGCTCTGGGACCAGAGCGAGGGTGGGGGGCGCGGTAGGGATAGGAGCCGGGACTCCTGGGTTCACTCCCCAGCTCTGGGACCGGAGCGGAGGGGGGGAGGGGTGGGCGGTAGGGATAGGAGCCGGGACTCCTGGGTTCACTCCCCAGCTCTGGGAGCAGAGCGGGGGTGGGCGGTAGGGATAGGAGCCGGGACTCCTGGGTTCACTCCCCAGCTCTGGGACCGGAGGGGGGTGGGTGGGCGGTAGGGATAGGAGCCGGGACTCCTGGGTTCACTCCCCAGCTCTGGGACCGGAGCGGAGGGGGGGAGGGGTGGGCGGTAGGGATAGGAGCCGGGACTCCTGGGTTCACTCCCCAGCTCTGGGAGCAGAGCGGGGGTGGGCGGTAGGGATAGGAGCCGGGACTCCTGGGTTCACTCCCCAGCTCTGGGAGCAGAGTGGGGGTGGGCGGTAGGGATAGGAGCCGGGACTCCTGGGTTCACTCCCCAGCTCTGGGAGCAGAGGGGGGGGGCGTGGGCGGTAGGGATAGGAGCCGGGACTCCTGGGTTCACTCCCCAGCTCTGGGACCGGAGGGGGGGGGTGGGCGGTAGGGATAGGAGCCGGGACTCCTGGGTTCACTCCCCAGCTCTGGGAGCAGAGGGGGGGTGGGCGGTAGGGATGGGAGCCGGGACTCCTGGGTTCACTCCCCAGCTCTGGGACCAGAGGGGGGGGGCGTGGGCGGTAGGGATAGGAGCCGGGACTCCTGGGTTCACTCCCCAGCTCTGGGACCGGAGGGGGGGGGTGGGCGGTAGGGATAGGAGCCGGGACTCCTGGGTTCACTCCCCAGCTCTGGGAGCAGAGGGGGGGTGGGCGGTAGGGATAGGAGCCAGGACTCCTGGGTTCACTCCCCAGCTCTGGGACCGGAGGGGGGGGTGGGCGGTAGGGATAGGAGCCGGGACTCCTGGGTTCACTCCCCAGCTCTGGGACCGGAGGGGGGGGTGGGTGGTAGGGATAGGAGCCGGGACTCCTGGGTTCACTCCCCAGCTCTGGGAGCAGAGGGGGGGGCGTGGGCGGTAGGGATAGGAGCCGGGACTCCTGGGTTCACTCCCCAGCTCTGGGACCGGAGGGGGGGGGTGGGCGGTAGGGATAGGAGCCGGGACTCCTGGGTTCACTCCCCAGCTCTGGGACCAGAGGGGGGGGCGTGGGCGGTAGGGATAGGAGCCGGGACTCCTGGGTTCACTCCCCAGCTCTGGGACCGGAGGGGGCGGTGGGCGGAAGGGATAGGAGCCGGGACTCCTGGGTTCACTCCCCAGCTCTGGGACCGGAGGGGGGGGTGGGCGGTAGGGATAGGAGCCGGGACTCCTGGGTTCACTCCCCAGCTCTGGGAGCAGAGGGGGGGTGGGCGGTAGGGATAGGAGCCGGGACTCCTGGGTTCACTCCCCAGCTCTGGGACCGGAGGGGGGGGTGGGCGGTAGGGATAGGAGCCGGGACTCCTGGGTTCACTCCCCAGCTCTGGGAGCAGAGGGGGGGGTGGGCGGTAGGGATAGGAGCCGGGACTCCTGGGTTCACTCCCCAGCTCTGGGACCAGAGGGGGGGGGCGTGGGCGGTAGGGATAGGAGCCGGGACTCCTGGGTTCACTCCCCAGCTCTGGGACCAGAGGGGGGGGGCGTGGGCGGTAGGGATAGGAGCCGGGACTCCTGGGTTCACTCCCCAGCTCTGGGACCGGAGGGGGGGGGTGGGCGGAAGGGATAGGAGCCGGGACTCCTGGGTTCACTCCCCAGCTCTGGGACCGGAGGGGGGGGCGTGGGCGGTAGGGATAGGAGCCGGGACTCCTGGGTTCACTCCCCAGCTCTGGGAGCAGAGGGGGGATGGAGGGTTAGAGCGGGGGGAAGGGGGGGCAGGGATAGGAGCCGGGTTCTCTCCCCAGCTGGGCCCCTGCCTGTAGCCTGACAAACCCGCAGCGAAGAACTGGAGTCTGAAGTCCAGATCAAAGGGGGCTCGGGGTCAGGCGCGCGCCCAACGGCTCTAAGGCGCCAGGCGGGGCCCTTCTTACTTACAGGCAAGGGAGGGTCAGCACAGGTCCCACAACATCCGCATCGGCCGTTTTGCGCATGCGCCCCCGCCAAGACAGTACCACAGACATCCATCTGCGCATACGTAATACACTTCCTACTGTATGAGCGCTCTGCGCATCTCCAATCCGCAAGAATCCCTCACCGTCCCTCACTGAGCATGCGCAGGCAAGCCGGTCCTCCCGCACACTATGCCGGAGCGCAAAAACCAATCAGCCAATCATGTCCCGGGTACTCGTGCGGCGCGCAGCCGCACCTGCCAATCCGAACGCGGCGATATGGCTCGCCTGTACTTCCCGCACCTCAGCCAATAACGACGCACGATTGGGTCTGGCGCGCGGCCAGAACAGCCAATCATCGCGAGGGGGCCAGTCTCTCGTGCCCTCTGCCCCCCCCGAACGTTCGAATCCCAGCCGCCAATCGTGAGGAAGGAGATCGCGGCTGGTGCTTGTTTACCGCCTAACGGTCGCCGGAGGGGAGCAGTGCTGAAACCAGGATACCCTTCCCTCCGAACAGGCAGAGATGCAGGTAAGGGCGGAGCGAGCCCAGACATGGGACCCTGGAGCAGAAGACACCCAGTGACGCGGGCCTTAGCATGCCGCGGCTTTCAGCCCCCTCCCCCCTCAGTCCCAGTTAGGCGAGACGTCCTCAATTATAGCTTCGACCCCGCCCCCAACAGCGAGTGGCGGTCTTGTTGACCAATCCTGGGGTAGCAGCCCTGTCAACAGTCTAAAACGCGGTGGTTAGCCGCCCAATGAGAGGAGAGGGGCGGAGCCTGGACTGGGAAATTGGAACGGGGTGCGGGGCGGAGAGCTCTAGGGGAGAGGAAACCCACGGAAAGGAGGCGGGGTTAGAGGGGGAGAGGAGAGCAAGCGTCTGAGGAGATAGCTGGGAGGAGTGAGGGAGAGATGGGAGAAGAGGCTGGAGGGAGTGGGAGGACCCAGTAGGGTGGGGTAGGAACTAGTGGGAGGTGAGGAGAGGGTGGGGGAGGACCCAATGCGAGGGAAGGGGCGTGAGGGAGGATGGGGGCCTGAAAGGGGAGAGATAGTGGACAGAGAGAGGGCCTGAAGTGGGAGGGGAGGGGAGGAAAGTACTTGAGGGCAAAGGGACCAGATGCTGCTCAGAGGTGGGGGTTGTTAAATGAGGGGGGTAATCCCCACTGTAAATGTGCTGGTGTTGGTGTAGGTGTAGCAGCTCACCAGCATACATGTTTAGTTCATGTTTTTTTGAGTTGGTCCTAGAGTTTGTTCTGGGATGTACCTTGGCCTGTAAGAATAGAGTCCAGGAAATGTTTCCTGTCATTTTTCTGTTTAATTAAAAGTGAGAATAGTCTAAAATTGTAAAAGAGTTTGGAGGTTACTCGTCACGCTTTTAAGCACTGGTGTAATTGAAGTGGTTTAGTTCTCCCAAATTAAATTTAGTGATCAAATGTGTTTCTTTTATGGCCCAGTTATTTTAAGAGTGATAAAAAAAGCCAACATTTAATGTCTGAAATGTAGTTTCTGCATGCTGAAAGTTCAGAGCAATCTAGATGCAATTTTATGTGCACTTGACTTCTCCATATTTTTACTCTCACAGGTATTTAACTTCTATTAAAAAACTTGCATCAGTTCATCTGAGGGAAAACACATAAGGGTTAGTTTTGCAGACTGGTCTAATTTAGTGTCTTTCTACACTAAATGGAAGATCAGTGTTTGGGACTGTAAGGGCTGATCGGTACTGCAAGAACAACCAAAATAAGGGACCCCATGACAGCTGAGTTATTTCCTGATCCTGTTACAATAACGTTAAAATTTGTAATGTGGACAGGACTAGGCTTGGCAAGCTGGTCAATTGACTGGCCAGTTGGTCACCTATTATTTGACCAATGTCAAATATCGTCAACAGATATTCTAGCAAGAACGCCCAGAGCTCAGCAGCAGCCTACTTTTGTTTGCATCCTCATGCTATCGATTAGCAACCCTACTTAAATGTCTTGTCGCTCACTTCGCTACCTGTTTGGGGGGGAAAAGGTGAACTGATAGAAAGTTGAGCATCTTAACTGGGTGTAATCTTCAGAACAAACATTCTGTGTATGCATGTATATCATCATATACCAGACCATCAATATACGTAGCAGCTTACAAAGCACGTTAAACAACTTAAAAGACATGGTCCATGTCCCAAAGTGTTTACTATCTAAACTGACTAGACAAATGTACAAACTGAGAGGAGGGTTCAGTCATTAAACCTTCTCCCTAACCCAAAGAAAATTAGATGCACAGCCATTAAGCTTGAAGAGTTGGCCTCGCATAAGTGCATTTAAAAATGACTTTTTTTCTTTTATAGTTGCCATGTGTTTGTTTTTGTTTAATTTCATGTTTCTTTTCTTTTGTAACTGTTAAGTCTTGAGTAACTTCATATTTAAATGCTAACCTAATATTGCTATAAAATATAATTATGCTATCATTTTTTTCAGAACTCCACTTAATAGTGTTTTGCATTTTTCTGAGTTAAAATAACTCAGTTAAGTAACTCGTTTTTTGTACTTAGGTATAAGTATCCATCTAAGATTTTTGGACACCATAAAGTCATACTCTTTTTTGTTACTGTTGTTAATGTTCTGATCAATTAATGCTTTACAATATTTGGCTATTTTTGACATTATTTGATTAGTCAATTGACCATTTATTTTTGGAATGATCAACCAACAGAAACCACACACTGTAGTTCACCTCTCCACTTCCAGCAAGTCCATGGCATAGGTTCTGAACACTTGTAGCATAGTTTGTTCTTGTGTTGTTTGTAGATGCAAATCATGTGACAACTGTGTTTGAAAATTATTCCAGATGCTGTTATATAACCAAGAGTGGACCAGTCCTGAACTGTTATTCTTGAGGCAGCGGTTGAGTCTGAGTGCAGTGAAGGCAGTTTATTCAGGCCTTGAGGGAGAAAAGGACCTCATATTGTTCTATAATGATTTCTTTTGCTGACTTGTAGAGCAGTACTAATGGATTCCCGAGGGAGCAAATTCTGGCTTTCCTGGGCTGGATCAACAGTTGACACAATCCAGGAACTTTTAACATGGAGCTTGATGCAAATTTGCCAGACACCCATTAGTTTAAAGACTAAACTTACCAGACAGAGCCAATATGAGAGAATGGTGTCAGGAGAGCCACCAGCAAATACCAGGAGCAATTTGCTGCTAAGGAACATAATCCATGACTTCAGGCTGATGGAAAATGGGTGAATGCTGGGATTCTTGCTAAGAAGCTGTCCCTGAACTTTGGTTGGGACCTCTATTTTTTGTATCCACTTTTAGGTGTCTGATAAATTTGAAGCTTTTCCACATCTTTTCTGGCTGCTAGAAGGGAGAAAGAGCTTTCTTTTTCTAAGCACCTCTGACTATTAGGGAGGTGTGCATCTTTAGTATTCTACCCTTTCCCCAGCTTCTGTTTTTTTAGATCCTCCTCTCATGGAGATAGCTGCAGTGCCTGCCTGTGAAGTAACTTTTTCAGACATGACTTTTCTCAGTTTCACTGCTGCCTACTGAATTATTAAATACCAGCAATGAAAAAAACAGAGTCTAGTTAATTTTCATCAGCTGCTGCTTGGAAAAGCAACTTTAAGATGATGGTTTGGGGGGAGCAGGACGGTGCTCCGGGCTGGGACTGAGGGTTTCGGAGGGCAGGAGAGGGATCAGGCTGGGGCAGGGGGTCGGGGCACAGGAGGGGGTCAGGGGTACAGGCTCTGGGCGTCGTTTACCTCAAGTGGCTCCCAGAAGCAGCGGCATGTCCTCCCTCCAGCTCCTATGCGGATGTGTGGCCGGGCAGCTTTGCACACTGCCCTGTCCGCAGGCGCCGCCCCTGCAGCTCCCATTGGCTGCGGTTTCCGGCCAATGGGAGCTGTGGGGGCAGTGCGCGGCACCCCCTGACTGCCCCTATGTTTAGGAGCTGGAGGGGAGACATGCCACTGCTTCCAGGAGCCACGCGGAGTGGGACAAGCCCCCAACCCTGCTCCCTGGCGGGAGCTCGAGAACCAGATTAAAACTTCTGGAGGGCTGGATGCGGCCCTTGGGCCACAGTTTTCCCACCCCGATCTAAAGATTAATCAAATTGTTTAATCAAACAACGAAGCCAAACTGCTTTTTGAATTGAAAGTATGATAATTCTGTATTTTCAAAGAATAACAACGGTATCGTTTTGGGGAATAAAATATGGAAAATTTGGACTTGGTGAAAACTGTGCAAGAACTCTCTCACTCTTCTATAGAATCTGACATCAGAAGTTCCTACAACTCTGGCTGTAACTTGAATACTAACAGGTAATGATAATGTATAGCACAAACTAATATGTATATTTTTAAAAGAGGAAATATGTATTGGACTACAGCTCTTTTTTGTCTCTTTCTGTTTGGATGGTGCCTAAACTCATTTGAAGTGATGTCTTGTTTCACTAAAGTAGAAGCTTCAGAATTTATTATGCGGCTTTGTTAGCTTCTGCTGGGACAAAAAGAAAGGTGACAAAAAAGGGCCAAAGCATACATGTGAAATAATACCTCAATTGTTGATGTACTTCTTTATTATTTTAAATCTGTAGAGAATGCAGCTGTATTATTAAATCTGTATGTAAATGTATATAGGCCACTTCTACCCAAATATAATATTGTGAATAGTTTGTTCTTTCATATGTTAAATGGAGCTAATATAAGACCACTTTTATGATAAAATTGCTTATTAAAATAGGTTTCAGAGTAGCAGCCGTGTTAGTCTGTATTCGCAAAAAGAAAAGGAGTACTTGTGGCACCTTAGGTGCCACAAGTACTCCTTTTCTTATTAAAATAGTAATTGTATTCATTTACCTGTACTTACATTTTGTAATGTAGGAGGAAGCATCACAGTTCACATTTATTTATTGTTCTTAAAATGCATCTTCCTTGTTTTTCCAACTTGTCTCTTTCTTCCTTTCAAGGTTGAACTTTTTTTCTTCTTGTGCGCTTTGGGCCTGATAAAAGCCCAATAAAGTCGATGTGATACTTTCCATTGACTTCAGTGGGATTTGGATTAGGTCCATTCAGTCCGGGATCAGTTATGTCAGTGTCATGTGAGTGACAGTTGTGATCTTGCACAGCCTTTTGTAATACTGATGTGTTTTCTGGCATTGAGAAATGAATAAAGATAATTCTATTCCTTTAGTATACTGTTGCTGTAGGAGGGATAGGACTATCTATTGTGATTAATGAGTATTGCTGTTGAAAGCCACAAAATCTCATTTCTTTAGACGATAGAGAGGTACTTAGAATGAAACTAGACAACCTTTTAGTCTGTCACTCAAACTGCTAACAGTCACCATTTCCAGGCAGGTGACACAATAAATGTTGAGCCAAGAATGACAGTCTGTATCCAGAGCATTTTGTTAAATAAAGCTATAAAATAACAGAACATACCTGTTGACTCTTACCAATTCTTATTCTATCTATAGGTACATCTTTATAAAGACAAGAAGGAAAAATTAAAAATTCTGTAATTGTGATGGTCTCATAATATCTATCAATCCAGAAGGAGGCACTGCAGTTCTTTTCTTTTTCTTTACACTTCATAAAAACAAAGAAAATATATTGTAAACATCCTGATATGAAATAGGATTCTGCAAGACAACTGTAATGTGCAAAACACGAAAAGGAATACAAAAAGCTGTCCACTTAAGCAGATAACTCCATTGTGCCAGGAAGCTAAATCTGGGCTAGTGAACCTACCAGGTAGCTAATCAAGTGTAGGACTGTGATTACTAGTTCAGCAAGGACCCCAAGTGGTTAGTGAGCACATAAGCTTTCTGTGGCTTTACCCTATACTTTCACCTCCTGTGAAGGTTAGAATTTCCAAGTAGGAATTAAGGCTAGGACAGAGATTTTTTTGGGACTGTACCAGATTCCCAATAGAAAGAGGGAAGGATGCATTTCCCTGGAAAACAGGGATTTATAATTTGTGATTAAATTGTAGCCCTGGTTGATCTCACTCACTAAACTGCTGTGTTTGAATCCCGACACTGGATGATTTTGTTTGACTCTGGCTTCTCTAGCACTCTGCCTGGGCATAGATTCTGTGTGGTACCCTTTCTGGAAGTGGGATCCCTGGGCCCAGTTGCCCTAGTTCCCAGGACCAGTGCTGAACTCCCTAAGAGTCCCCAGTAACTTAAACATGCCCTTTCCCAGAGCTCCATTTTTGTGGGCACTCTGGTTTATAATTTACCCCTTCAGGGGACATATTATAGTTGAAGCAAATAGACACAGATTTTGCAAAAAGATTTTTAGAACAATCACTTTTTGCTTTAAACAGCACCAGAGATACACAGATCAAGACAAAAGAATACACATCTACACACCATTACCTGCCCTCACTTCATTACCACTTGTGAGCATTCTTCAGGATTTGAATCTGTTTCTTCTCAGGGATCCAAATCCCTTCTCTGAGACTTCACTCCTCCAGCTCAGGCTTCTCTTCTGAATCTCCTTTCTGCCCGCTTTCTTTAGCTTTGTCTGGTCAGAAACCTGCCTTTTTTGAATCACTCCAAAGTTCTCAGTGTTTGTGTTTTTTAACCCCCTGTTCTGACACTTCTGTCTCTTTGTTCTCTTCTGGAGATTTTCCACTCCTTAAACCCCTTTTACTCTCTGCAGCCAAGCAAGAGAAAACTGCTTTCACCTAGGATGTAGTCATCCCATTTTTCTGTCTGGGTTTGTTGATGGTCTTTAACAACTGTCCTACTCAGAGATGGACACTAAGGAATCTCTCTCTGTCTCCTTAGGACAAGGAATATGAGGCAAGAATACAGTAAAGTTCATAGTGATAAGTACTCAAATATGCAAAAAGTTCATAATTTCAAACAGAATTAATAAATTATACATTGATTCCCTAAGTTATCACAACATGTTTTATGAATTTTCTCACTTTTTTGAGGGGAAAAATAACCTTGTTTGTGTGATCAGATCAATCTGATTTTTAGTATATTGGGTTTCAGAATGAGAAATCAATACATAAAAAGGGTTTTGTATTACTAGTGTATTATTTTGAGTACTGTTGTTGGACAACATTTGGCACAGTAAATAATTCAAATGTTTTTCTTCATGTTTCAACAGAAGTAGTCCTTCATCCAATCCGAATGGAGTTTCCAGTTTCTCAGGGAAGACCAGCCCCTCTGTAATTCCTGGTTCTGTTGAAGTGCTGGCCTCCTTTATGCAAGATATACAAAAGAGTGGAAGGACAGACTCAGAAATTTTGAAGAACTGTGAGGTATCTGATGTTCAGTTTTATTTTTTTAAGTTTGTATTATGTAAAAAGGTTGCAGTATGGAGGACAGGTCTAATGGTGCTATAATTTAGAAATAAGATGTGACAATGTGTGTTTTGACATGTATTTAGGGAACTGTTGTGACATAACAGTTAGAATGTAGTACATTCCACAATGTAATCAGTTACATTTCTGTGCCTTATTGAAATCCTAGCTTGGCTTCGTATATCTTAATATGGCACATATAAAGTACAGATGTAAATGTGTTTGAAATGTAATAGACATTTTTTTAAAATGTTGCAATAACTTTGAGTCTAATTTTTAAACCTTTAAAAGCACTGAAATTCAATGTAAAATATTACACCAGGGTAACTACACGGTTGTTAGCAGAGTTACTTGTACTGTACGGTATGGTACCGTGAAATCAGAATCAGAACCAAAGTCTTAGAAAAGTACTAGTGTGAGTCATTAGTTTTATTTTCAAGAAACGATTAGTGTTTTTGAATTGTGGCATCAGTGTGTGTTGCATTCTTCAACAGGTGTCAGGTCACTTTAGCTCATTCTAGATTAAAATATAAGTATAAAAATAAGATAATGTAAATAAAACCAAACTCACTGGTGCTATTTATAAATTTGATAGTCACTTAATGTTTTAGAAGTCTTTTACATCATTTTATTAACTTGCATTTGTTTTAGTCTTTTTAAAATCTGTAATAATGTTATTGACATTGTAGTAGCACCTTGTAGCGGTGGAAATGTCTTGAAATACTATTAATGTTTTACAAAAAAGTAGCTTCTTTGCAAATCCAGTACTTTTTCAGAGTTTCATGACTTGACATTTTAACATAAATTTCCCCAAACCACTAGGCAGAAGTCAACATCTTGATAGTGAATAAGAGATAGTAAGTAGGTAGAGTGGGATATGGTATGAACTTTAGACAAATATTACTCTGACTAGAACCGACCCTGTCATCAAATGATGGGACTCAGGATTTTGGCCTGCATACATAATGTATGTTTGCTTTTTGGAACATACTCACCCTGAGAACCATTGGTGCTCCTATTCTCTTGTCACGTGAATGACAATGAGAGTGGAACCAGTGCAGGATTTTTATGGCAGGACTCTGCGAGACATGTTGGAGTGTTGCTGCCAAGGTGATTATTAATGGCTATAATTGTCTATGGTCAGCCCCCAGTGGTGAGGGTGTCATCTGTATCAGTCTTGACAGTGTTGCCTTGACCTTGTCAAGGAACGCTCATAAATCCCTCAGAAGCTGGTCTCCTATCTCTGTATGTTCCATGGTGGCAAGATTTTCTTATAGATATGGCAATGGCAACATCATCACTGCTTATGCACCTGCTAACCTTGATGATGAGGAGGACAAGGAACTATATGCACCAGCCATGTATGATGTCATCAGCAGAGTATCTGTTCATGACATTTTCATTGTGTGATGAGATGTCAATGCTATGCTGGTAGCCAATGCTAGAACAGCTTGGCCGGAAAGCATTGGGCATTTGTTTGTGGATGCGACCACAAATGATAACGGTAAGTGATTGCTCAGGTTTTGTGCTCCAACCAGACTCCATGTTTCTGACACCGATTTCCAACAGAAGAACATACATGCCTGGACTTGGTATTTGAATGCTGGAAGAAGAATCAACAAAGCACTAGATCACATTCTCATATCCAAGCAATGGAGAATCTGTATACACCTCTGTTGGTTGATAAGTAGCACTGAAGTTGGGAATACTGCCTGCAGGTTGCCTGTGGCCATGGTGAAACCAAAGTTGTAGGCAACTCAAACCAAGCCTTCCGTTAGTCATTTAGACTGACTGACTGACATTGCTGTCAAAATGAAATACCAGACCGAAATCTTCAAATGATTTGACACTCTAATCCTTGCATGTGAAAACCCTGAACATTAGGAAATCAACAATTTGTGCGACTGTTTCCAGCCTTCTGTTATGGATGCCCCAAACAAAGTGCTGGGGAAAAGTTGCACCAGCCCTAAACATTAATGAATCAATCAACAGAGCCCGGACATCATAGGAAAACAGCATGTGGCTCACTTAAATGGGAACTATTAAGAATACTGATGACTCAGTGCCTTGCATAATACAACTTTAGAGCAGGACCATGAAATGTTTTGGGCAAATAAGGCTCAATTGATGGAAGCTTCATTGGCCAGAAATGATTATGGCTTGTCTGTAAAGAACTGTGCACCTTAAAAACTGGTCCACGGAACAAATCCTCCATTGTGAAAGATGGACACAATAACATACTGGACACCGAGGCAGAGTGTCTGAATGGATGGAAAGAACACTTTCAGGAGCTTCTGAACAACCCCATCAAAGCTGCTGATGTGCAGCTTCAGGAGGATGCAAAGAATCCAGTAACCGCCCCACCATGTAGAGGATGTACTATTGAGGAGGTTCGAAGTGCAGCCTATACGCCCAAGAATTGTTGTGCTGCTGGTATTTGTGGTGTAGCTGATCAAACATGGTTGGTATTCTGTCTTGGAGTGGATGACACATATTATCAACCAAGTATGGGTTTGTGAGAAACTACCGAAAAACTGGGACCATAGAATTGTTTTGAAAAGGGAAAGGTGATTGTCCGGTGTGTTCTACTCACCATGGAATCACTTTGTGCTCCATTCCAAGCAACTGTTCACGCTGGTTCTTCTTGAGCATGTTAAGCCCACTGTAACGAATCTGTGACATCTACAGCAAGCCAGGTTTATGCCTGGCTGATTAACCACAGAACAGATTTTTACCATTAGACAAACGATTAAAAAAGCCCAAGAGTTTTGGTGTGGGAAGGATGAGATGTATATAGCTTTTATTAATATAAAAGCAGCTTTTGACTCTCTGGATCATTGCTCCCTATGGCTCCGCCTGCAAGATGCTGGTGTGCTTGGCAAATTCTGCAATCTTCATAGATATGCACTTCCAAAATGAAAGCTGTTTGCTTAGGTACTAGTGTGTCCAACTGGTTTGAGTACCACAGAGGCATCTCTTAAGGGTGCATGGCTGTTTCTGATCTGTTCAATACTGTTGTTCACTGACTGACTGGAAGCCATCACTAGCTGCACACGGGGTGGTACTGCGTGACTTTTGACATAATAGACCTGGAATATGCAGATGACATGGCTGTACTTGTATTCTCATGAATTAATCTCATCAGTGCCCTGAATGTATTTACAAAAGATGCAAGTAAGCTTGGTCTTCTTCCAATTGACTAGAAGACCAAAATGATGTAAGTGGTCAAGGTATCTCTACCCCATCCCATCGTGGTCTAATTTTGTAGAGAACACTTTTTCCTCCTTTATTTTTTAAATAAAACTTAGATATGAATACATTAACTAGAAGTGTCTTTTTTTATTTTTCTGTGTTTACTTTGAGTGTCACTTCTTTTCCTTTGCTGTAGTTGTTTTTCTAGCTGCTATTATTATTTATATTGCAGTTATAACTAGGGGCCTTAACTGAGATTGGGGTCCCATTGTGCTGCTAGAGTAAAAGCAATATGATTTTTAATTATTTCACTTTTTGGTTTAATAGACTAGGTGGATACAGTTATTCAAACTGGTGGAGAAACAGTGTCAAGAGCAGATAGTTGCCCAGCAAGAGCAGTTCCATCACCAAATCCAAGTAAGCCATTTATTTGTTTATGCAGCAGTTTTAGGCTGACTGCTTTTTAACGTTTTGATAAATTTTTGTATATTTACAAAACAGTACAGCACTGTATCATCCACTGCTGTTGTTTTTGTTCTGTGAATACATGTAGGGCCTGATAGTCCTTACATATGTTCAAATTTAGTTAATGGGAGTTGCGTGTTTTCATATCGGGGGAAAATTGGACCTCTGATGTTTAATATGGACGTCTGCAGTACCTTATCACCTGGCTGTTTAATAGTGTACATTTTTAGAAAGGAAAAAACAAAGTGGGTTTTTTGACTCAAATTGTTCTTTTTCATAAACATGTATTTTGACCAAATACACAACAAATGAGATTTTTATAGATAACTACCATTATACGTTAACAGTTGGAATACATATTTTTCTAATTTTAAAATAATATTTGCTCTAGTTCAGAAAACATAATCTGAAACATGATTGTCTTAGTTTTATGGAGTTTTGCGCATAGTACAACATTCATTGTAATATTCGAACAGATATTTTACCCTTGACTTGGAGAACTTCCCTTTCTAACAATGAAAAAAGATTCAAGATGTTAAGATCTTGTTGTCAGGATTCAAATTCTCCCTCATTCTTGTTTCACAATAATATCAGATTAGAAGAAAATGTATGTGTGAGCATGTAAAAGAGAGAATATTTTAATATCTTCATTTTGGTTGCTGTTTTTTCCCTTCCCTTTCCTGATACCCTCTACGCTAGTAGTAAGCAACAGTTCCTGAATTGATAAAATTAACAAGAGGTACTGTCCTTTTCTTCTATCCTATCTCCTATTACCTCCTTATTTTTTAAAATATTTTTGTCTGAACATTTTTGTCCTACCCATGTCCTGCACTCTTGTATTTTCTTCCTCATGCTGTAGAGGTTAATTATAGTTGTTGTTGCTCTTGCTAGCCTTGACTAGTACACTATGTTGGCTTTACCAGCCTTGCTTTTATTGATAGGAGGGCCTACCTCTACAAGAGTTAACTCTGTACTTTGTGGTATTAGCAGAGACTAGCTGCATGAATGGTCACACTGTTGAATATAAAACTAATGGCCCTAATGCTTTTCTCAATTACTCCAGTATAAATTAGGAGTAACTCAATTAAATCCATCATGAAGTAAATGGAGTTACTCAAGATTTATACAGGTTAACTGAGAACAGACTTTAGCCCAGTGAATCAGTGGAAAAATATGGGGAGAAAACACATTTTTAATAAGGAGACAAAACTTGTCATGTAGCAAGAAGCTTCTTTGATATTTAGTACCACTCTGAGGTATTTGGTTTGCTGTGCTGTCAGTGACATTTTAACTCCAAGGGACAAAGAGCCTGAGTTCGGTTTGGAATCACAACGGGGCAGATCCTCAGTTGATATATGAAATTCTTTGAAAAGCTACCTAAAATACATGTTTACTATAGGTCTGAACGTTTGCAATAGATAATTCAATATCTAGATATTATGTAATATTTTCCATTGCTTTTGACCTTGTGGAGTCATTTACATCTGTGCAAAGTGGGTGTACAATGCTGCCCAGTTAGAATAGTAGTGTTTTACACACTTTCCATAGATGTAAATGCCTACACATATTGAAAGGCAATGGAGAATCTGACCCATTTATGTCTAGTTCTTCCCCACCCGCACAAAGAAAATTAAAACAGAAAATGTTGTTGGTCTTGTGATCCAAATCACCAGTGGCCAAGGAAATTTTAATTTAGGACAGGAACTCCATCCTTGAATCTTTGTGGACAGAGAGGGAGAGAAAAAGACTGAGTTAAAATCCTCAGTAGTTCATTTTTATCACAAGTTAATTAAAGCTAGTGGGCCTGATCCTGAGAGGTGCATTACACCTGCAACTCCCACTGAAATCAGTGGGTTTTGCTGGTGTTCACTATCTCTTGGAATCAGGGCTTGTTTTTATTTTTCAGATTTTTGGACAGAAAGGTTTTTGTTTAATATTTTAATCTGTGCTCTCCAGAAACATTAAAGGAGATTTGACTCCTGCGCACAGAAAACTTATTAAAGTGTATGGGAGTTTAGTATGTTACATTTCTGGAAAACAACTATAGATTCTGATGTTGCAATGCATGCATAGCGGACCCCTGTGTACACATAGAGCTTCACTGACTTCAGTGGGGATATAGGTTACAATTCTAGTGCATCTTATTGCAGGATCATGGCCATAGGTACCAACACAGAACTTGATAAAAACATTTGGTTACTCTTTGGAACTGTTCCAGTAAATCAGCAATTATAAAACAATTTTTAAATGGTGTATTGTTTACCAGTATACTGAAATGGCTCTTTTGGAGACAATCCAGACTGAAAATTAAATATTTTAATTCATACTCTGCTAATTCTAGCAAATCTATATAGATAATCCAGTTAGTGTGGATATTTATGACAGAATGTTGTACAACCATAAGGCAAACACATAAAAAGTAAACCTCTGTGTCAAAATGAACTGCATAATATAAACTTATTACCTAAAAGGGATATTTTAAAACAAAGAGTTCATAGAAAATAATCTTACAGAGGTATGTTATTCCTATTACAGTTAAAGCTGAATTGTAGTTTCCACTTCCATTAAAGCTCTCCTTCTATTGTCAGAAATGTATAACTTGGATATAAATTTCCTTTAGACCTAAATTTAGCAAACATGTTCTTTGCCCTGAGACAAATTGTTTGCCTATTTTAAAGGATATGATTAAACAATTTATACAATTTATAACTCTGTATTTAGCTGATAAATCACAATAATTCTGAAGGCATATTGGATACACACATGCATGTTTTTAAATTTATAGGTGATTGCTGAGGATCGTCATTCACTGCTTCAGACTAAGATTTTTTTTTAACACACATTTTACTGTTATGCATAGGACACGTTTTTATTTTATGCACAATATATCTATATATCGAAAAGCCTTAACCAGAAATTAGTTCAGATAAGTTCACTAATTCCTAACAATGAAAGTTAATGTAATATGCATCAAAATACTAATGGGATTTGTGGCACAATTGTATGGTAAAAGCATTTTATCTATTCATCTTTTCTTTTTTTTTAGTGTATACAGAATGAGATAAGACACTTAGTGAAATTGCAGAACAGTAATGCTTCATGGGATTCCTTCAACAGCAAAAGTTCTCCCACTAAACATGCAAACAATTTGTCTTCACTAGAAAGTCAAATGGGGTTTTGTTCTGAAAACTTTGAAGAAACTCGGTGCATTGTCAATCAACTTAAATCTAATGAAGCTGAAAGTCAGCCAAAAGCATCTGCTGAGCATCAAGAGTGTTGTGTAAATAGTATTTCAATGAGCAGTGGTTATGGTACCCTTTCTGCATCAGAACTGAATCCTAGGAATTCTAAAGACATTCTGAAGTGCATGGGGTATCCAGAGAAGATTTCAAAAGGACAGGGTGATGCACCTGTGACGAAGAAGGATTCAGTTGCAGCCAATGTACAAACTAAAAGAGAATTTATACAAAAAACTGAGAAATATTGTCCATCACTAAAAGATGGTATTTTAGTTTTTCCTGCTGAACTTGAACATGAGATTACTGAAGGTCAATGTGGAAAAGCAAACTGGTAAGTGACAGACTTTCCAATTAGTAAATTTAGTACAGTGTGGCGCCAGTCCTGCAAACACACACGAGTAATTTTATGCACACAAGTAATCCCATTGAATTTAATGAGACTACTGGCATGCGTAAGTGTACTGTGCTGCTTGGCATATGGTCAAGTTAATTTATCTCAGCTTTTTATGTATGATACATTTCTTGCCTTTTATGATATTTGGAATGCTTGTCTCTTATTGATATGGGGGGATAAATGCAGTGATATATTTCTGATTACAAAAATGAGCTAAAAACACATAGTTGCTATGCAGTGTTTTCATTTATAGGTGGCAAATTTCATGTATTTAAGTTTTGAATGTCTGCCTGTATGTGATTAGTATGCTGCTATCTTGTGCAATGGCATCGTTTCCCGTGTGCATGCATTGTAGTATAGGTTAGACTGTCATGAATCACAAAAAACAAAAATTGTTCTTTTTTTGCTGTACTCAGCAGAATGAAAGTTCGAAGGGTAAGAAGAACTTTTCATCATCAATAAACTGAAATGAATGTCAAAATGTTTAAATTAATTTGGCTGGTTGACAGCATATAATAACATATGTGGCTGACTCTTCCCTTTCAGTGAGATGGAAATGGGAATGTGTGATTTCTGCTCCATATTTATATCCTCTGGGTGTGAGTGTTTCTCTCCCTCATCCTTCTTTTATTGGGGTAGATTCTGATAACCTTGTTCATGATGACTAGTATCTTAGTTCCATGAGTTGTCCTCTTGAAGTCAGTGGGGCTCTCACAGAGTACTACTCATCATAAGTAAAGGTCTCAGTCTCTCTCTCTCTCTGTATAACTTTTCTTTGTGTATCTCTGTTTGCATCTCTCCTACTGTTACAGAATCACTTGGATTGGAAGGGACCCCTAATAGTAGGCTATGTGGCCATGCCCCTGCTTAATGTTGTGATTGAGTCTGTTGTTCCTAAATTAACATTGATTGCTGTTGAGTCAGTCAAATTACTGCTTTACATTTGGCTATCTTTTTATTCATAATCAGACTGATAACAGACACACTGCACTGAAACACTTCACTTATGGAACTAGCCAGGATTCCATGGTTCTGGTCAATTTCAGCCTGTCACCAGTGTGCCACTGTTAACATAATTCTGTGAATTAACATAGTGCTCACTTGGCTTATTGTAATCCACTGTGTGGTTACTTGAACTGACCAGGAAACATGATGTTTGTCTAAATATGTGTAGTGCCTCTGTTATACATATAAGTTTCTGTTGTGATTTGTTAAAATATAGAAAGTTTGATTCTAAGTTTACGGGGCCAATAATTTTCCTTATCAGTGCTTTTGTTGGAAGTCAAAACGCAGAAAATCAATTTGGTTTCAGTTATTTCTCACTCTTTCTCAAAAATGCATATGGGCAATGAAACTTTGATATCTGTGTTTCATATTGAATGAAATGAATTTAGCAAGAAATGAATTTCAGTAGAAATTATTTTTACGTTACTATAAAGGGAATAGCTGTTGTGTGTGGTTGTTGTTTTTTTCCCCTCTTCTTTCCATGTAGTAAATATCTAACATCATGGGCACAAAAGCTGAAACAAAACCAGCCGAAAAGAACAAATCTGGAAGAAGAAGGGTACATGAACGCTGTGCAAGGAAATGAGCAAGCTAAGAAATTAACATTTGAGAACGTAAGTGATCTACTACTCCTGCCTAGGATGTTTCGACACAGATGTTCAAATAAAGCTTTATGAGTTACTTTTTACAGTATGTACTTTTTATAAATGATCATATACTTTGCAACTGTGTTGTATTACATCCAGAAATCTCTTCCTAAAAAATATAGGGCCTAATGTGAGGTGAAGCCCTACAGAGCTGAGGGCACTTAGCATCTCCTCGGAGACCCTGCACACCCCTTCCAGGTCGGGAACCTTAAGCAGCTGGGAACCACTGACTAGTTTTATTGGCCTTTTATAATAAAACTCGTGGCAGGTTTTTCTTTTTTCAAGCATTGGTTGATGTAAGCACAAGGAACTTTGTCCCTCCCCATATATGCTTTCACTAAAAACCTGCCCCATGAATCCAATTACAGTATAGGGTGCTAAAAACACACAATCAGCCCTACCTATGAGAGACATTTGGGACACTGGATTAGGTGTTCAAAACCACTTACGGTAATGTACATAGTTGTGGCCTTGGTATTCATGGTTTTTGTGCTGTAGCTCTAAAAGTATAATGTTGCCTTTTCTTTTAATGTTCATTATGTTGTCTGCCCAGAATGCATTCACTCTTGTGTTGCCTTCCATAGAATAAAAGTGCCAGCTGGCATGACGTTTTTAACCTTAAAGGAGCAATATGCAGTATAATAATTTACATGCTAATCTCAGAATCTGGTCAAACATCTAACTATGATGCTTTAGAACGATGGTAATTGTACTAATAATTGTCATACACCTCTCTCCTGACACCATCTTAAGGAAGAGATCCTACACAGCTGTTTAATGACTCCACCTGCCAGGAAGTAGCAGCCTTGAGGATTGCTTATCACCTGGCTTTATAAGGTGCTGCCTATTCACTTTCCTTTTAGTCTCTTTGCTGCTCTAGAAGCACTCAGTTGAGACCTTTTCATTTTTCATTGTCATGCCTCTGAAGAGCAGAAGAAAGAAATTTTAAAAAACTGAAGTTAAGAAATAAGAAAAAAAATTTGGGGGAGAGAGAGAACATGTGATGCAATGATTTGGGAAGGTTTTTCTGCTTTGTTTTGGTTTTTGTTCCCACTTTCCCATTTAGCAAATCCTCCCCTTTTTCAGTCCTGAGCTATACTGAGCTTTTCAGTTCTGCCAAGCAGCATAGTTACTGAGCAACAATAGCTTCCTGCATTTGGGGCTGAGCAGCATCAGTATGCCAAAAGGGTGGGAGGTGGGGGCTATCCTAGTTGATTGGAATGTCTTCAGACCCTAGCATGCTCTTGAGTAAACTTGAATGTACTGCAGGATAGTATTTCTGTCTTGATTTTCCCCAGCTCTGCTTAGCAGACCTTCTTGAGGTGTACTTCCCACTCTACTCCTTTGTCGGTTGGTGCTTTTTCCTGGAAAAAAAACAAACCCCATATATATATATATAGCTTCTGACTCTTTTTCCTTACTTTTCAGATGGTATTGGAGGGAGCTTAGCTAGTCTTTCAATCTTTGGGCACCCTGAATGTAAAATCCAGTTTTGTATGTCCTGCAGGGGGAAGAGGAGTAATGGATTGTGTGATGTAATTCTTAGAAAGTACAAAACTTGAAGTTGCAGCCGCTAGGGACTTTCTCCCAGTAAGAAATCTCTTGGAATCACTTGCAAATGATTGGATATCTGCAATGTAAAAACTTTGTTTTATGCCAATATGTGTACAGGTTATTAAGGAAAGCAATATACTGCATGTATACAGGACATGCTTTTCAGAAAACAACTTTATATAGGTATCAAATGTATTGAAATTTAGGTAAGATTGTATTTTTCATCGAAGACTACAGACATGCTGAGTTTGACTCCTTTACAAGAAAATATCTTTGAGTTATTAGAGTGCAAGTTCAGCATTTCTGAAGAACACAGGAATTGCCAATCTAGTCTAGTATCCTGTTTCTGACAGTGGCCAGTACCAGTTGCTTCAGCAGAAGGTTTGAGAAAACCCTGCAGGTGGGATGGTGCTCTCAAGAATGATGCTTTATATACCTTCCAAAACTCTTCATTTTTTAATATTAAAGGTGGGTTTGTAAATTAGAGACATTGTCTGTTGATTTCTGACTCCCATCTTGAATTTTACCCCCAAAAGGTTTAGTGTATCAACGTACTACATCAAAAGTCTTGCAGAGATGGTCTTCGGTGAGAGTTGCAGTACTTGGCACCTCATTGAATGAAGTTCCTAGTCATATCCTAGTCGTATTCTGTTTTAGCAGTGTTTCTTCATTACAAAAGCTGTTTTCATTCACTGAACGTAAAACAATTTTTGAAGGTTCCCCGAGGTTGTACTAAGGAGTTTTGAGATTCCCAAGGCTTGCTCTGTTTGATTCCAGGCTCTTAAATAGGGTCAGAAAGCTTCAAGCACTGGGCTTTTAAGATGATGCAATTAAATTTGAAATCACGTAGAATACATTACCAATGCACAAAAAAGGTCATTTTACTAGAGTTTTGACAACTTCATGGGTTGAGATGATGAAGGCTTCAATAAAACACCTTTGTATAGAGCCATACCGGTTCATTTGCCATATTTTCCTGTTCCTTCTTAAAAGATGGGACTACTTTTTTCTATGGATGCTTCATTTTTGTCAGAGTGCTGCAGGTAAGACCTCAACCTAGTTTAACTACCCTATACATCAGCTTAGTGAAAGGCATTTCTTCCTTTGATTAGGGAAGAGGAGAGAGTTATGACAAAATGAAAATTGAAATTATTTGCTGTAGTCTTCTCCATACTACTTCCCACCTCTGTTGAGGTTTTGTGTCACTTTGTATTTGTTGGGGTGGTTGATTAGATAGTCTTGAGTGATGACAAAAGGGTGTTGGTGGTGTATTACAAAGTTAAGATTATAGAGAGTATTTACCTCCTGATTCCTGGTAGGGTTAATAATAACATATATAATATAATAATAATGATAACAGCTGAATGTAAGAAATTCCAGTCTTAGGATGAGGAGAGAGAATAACACATTTATTGGTAAGTAAGTCGTCTCTATAATTGCACCTTTTATGGAGCAAAAATTCAGATGACTGTCAAGCTGACAATGGGAGAGTTCTTAGTTTTGTGAAATTTCACAAAACCACATTCAACTAAACGTATCACACTTGAATTAAATAAAAAAGTGGGTTCCCAAATGTGTGTGTGGGTCTTTTTTTTGTTTTTTAACAAATATAGTATGCTGTGTTTGTTGGCTGCAGCGTATTGGACACACAATGTCTGGGCCTCAATATCAATTCAGTTGAATGCAGATGAATCATGTTATTAAACTAAATTTTTAATTCATTGTTTGTGTAACAAAAAATGTTCTAATGCAATATTTTGAACTGGTGCACCTTTATTCCTCCTTTTCTGCTTTTATGTTTTGTAGTCCATAAACCATGTTCTTTTCCCTTTGGAATTTTAGACTAGTGTTGCTGCTTCACCGTCATACACTTTTTACCTCAGCCAACCAAATGAAAGTCCGAATTCCTTAGCCTCTGAAGCTTCAGGTAGAGTTAATTACCGGTTTATTACTAGTAAAGCCTGACATTCCATTCTTTTTTCTTTTAGATTCTCAGTATTTAGAATTCAGTCCTTTACAGTTACCTCTTCTGTTGTTTTTATTTTTCTCTAGGAAATTTGTTTCTAGCATTGGCAGGCTGTTGAACCTTTTAAAATCACATAATTCTGATTATCATCTTGCTATTTTCCCCCTTCAAACCCTTGATGACTTTCACAGCCAATATCTCACTACAGCTAGAGTTAGGCTGTAAATCAAAGGATCTAAGGCAATGTTTCAAAACCTAGTAGGACTAAAATCACTATGCTGGATTAATAAACATTTTCAGTTGTCAATCCTGGTTCAGTGATCAGAGGGGGTGTGGAAACTTGGAAGCACCACTGCTGTAAGCCTGCAGCATGTTTCCATACTCATTCCCCAAATATGTGAGCAGACTGCATAGACCTGTTTTTGTCAGTCAGACCCAAACAATCAACTGACATATTTTGATCAGAACATAATGCAGATACATTTTAGGAACAAGACCAAGTACAGAAGTACATTTATGCAAATTTACTACACCCACTCATAACCTACTGAGACAGAACTGTGAATTTAAGGCAGCAACTTGGACTCGGAGCTGTTTGTTCATCCCATTGATGCTGGGTCTTCTGGAGGATTTTATTAGCTTACTCCAGAGTGCTGATCCAAACCAAGGAGTAGGCAATTCAGAGTTATGACTAGGGCTAGATTCTCAGCTCTAGCGTACATTTTCATAGCTCCATTGACTTAAATAGGTCTATGACAATGTACGGTAGTGGAGGATCTGTCCACTAGAGTCCAAGGAGGAAGCCCAAATATTTTCACTAATTTATTGGCACTATGTTTCTGGAGTGGTATAGTGTAATACTAGTATACTTTTGTTAAAACCTCTTGATGCAAAACACCAGTTGCTGCTGCCAAAGATTTGAAGATGCTTAAGTAGACACTAGTATTTAATACAATGGCTATGTTGGCTATGAAAACAACAGCTGCATAACAGACTTCACTATTTTTGTTATGCAGAAGTGAACTTTAAAATTGTGATACATCTTTTATTTTTGCTTCTTAGGACTTACCTACTGGAAACTAGATGAAAAGGAAATGTATCACTCTTTGCCTGAAAATTGTAGAAATGAATTTTCTAGTATTTTTGCCACAAAAGTTTCATCAGATCAGGTACCTTTTTGTTCTTGCTTTGAAAATCCTATAACTGTTCATTGTTTCCCATTTGCTCTTTATAGTCCGCAAAAGAGTCAATCTCTGCAGTCTGCCTGCTATAGGGGCTATCTAATTTCTTTTGTGATCCTGTGGCTGTTGAGGTCATAGAGGTGCTCAAGCTACCAGTAGCAGCCCCCTATTTTAAAGAGAGGGGGATAGAGGCTAGTGTGGTCAATGAAGGAGCCTGAACTCTGGATCTCCCCCTTTCCCACTCTTAATAAGACAGCAACAGAATCTGTAGACCTTTTAGAGTATGTCTACACTGCAGCTTGGTGCATGGCTCCCAGCCTGGATAAACAGACATGGGCTACCTCTACTTGAGCTAGCAGTACAAACCCGCCCAACCCCCTAGATCTGTACTTGGGTGGCTCACCCATGCCACTGCCCGTGTTACAATGTCCACACTGTGCTTTTTTTTAAATGCACTGGCTCAAGCAGCGCTTGCACATGTCTGTCTACCTGGACTGGGAAGCATGCTCCGAGTTTGTTCCCCACCCTAAGGCATGCTGCAAGACCTCCACTCAGCAGGCTTTTGGGACGGGGTGCATTGATGAGGATCTAAGTGAGTAAAAGAGATTAGTAATTGATAATCCTGACATTTTGGATGTGTGGGGAACATATCTAATTAATAAAAGGTTATTTTGTAAGGTTTGTATGTATCATATTGTACACTTGCCTAGAGTTTAAAAAATAAGTAACTGAGAGATACCTCCTAAAACAATTGCATACAAACTTCATTAGTAATTAAAATATCTTTAAACCCTGCAGGCCTGAATGTCTTGTCACTCCAGTGATTTACAATGTTAGGAAGTCTTATGTAAGCTTTGGTGCCTAAAGGGAAGATGAGACGGTGGATAGACAATTATGAATTTACCATAACAATCATACTTCAGATGATCCATTTTCATTTGGATTGAGTGGTGGGCTTCTGTTATTTAGCCCTGTCAATTACACAGAGAAGTAAACTTCCCCATGGAAATGTCTTTTTTGCTATTAACTCCCACTTTCAAATTCTGCTTCTTCATTATTCACTTGCATCTGATGAACTGCTGTGTTGGGGTCCTGTGGGCTGTCAGGTGGAGAAATTGTAGTAAAATTGAGGAAAAGGCAGAAATGCTGTTCTTCAGCCGTTCACTATAGATTGCTTCTCCTAAATGTGTAGCCATTATTGTTTTGAACGAGCAGCAACCAGAATAATTGTTTTATTGAGCTCCTCATTATCTTCAGTCTTGTAATGTCTACTGGAAACTAATCTGCCTTTAACATGGGTTTAGCTGAGAACAGTAGAATTAAAATTACCACCTGCTTTTTATCTTGTTTAAATACTTCAGGCATTCAGAGATAGAGAGAGAGGCTTACTGTTTACTAAGGATTTATATATATTTTTGAAAGCTCAGTGATTTTCCATGGGTGCATTAAACAAGCCCTTCCTAAGTTCTTCATTTTAAATGAAATGTATTAGGTGAAGATTGCTTAAATATCATATTTGTTTTAATTTGGGAAACAATTAGCAATTTTGTTGTTTTTTAAGTCATCTTCTGGTGATGAGATGAAACCATCGTTGAAGGATATTTATCATAAAAAACAAAGGGAAAGCAAGCAGCCGCCAGAATGGAATCTCATTTCTCCAGCCCAGCCAAGTCACCCACCAGAGGTAACATTTATTTGCACATTAATGCCTCACGTTTGAACAGAAACATTTGGCATGTTCTGAGGTTTCAGACTGGTGATTCGCTCTCATTTTCCATTCACAAACCAAGTTCCCACTTTTGAAACAAAGACAAGATGTAGGTTGTGCAGATCTTCATGACCTTATCTAACTGTAGCAAATGCCATGATATCTGATTTTCCCTCTTCTTCCTTGAATCATCAACAAAATAGTTAATCACTCTTTAAGAGTCAACCTTGTTAAGTTTCAGAACCAAAATCCCTTGAGATGATTAGGGACAGCACACCTTTCTTGCAGTTATATTGTCACATTCTCTGCAGTCTTGGGCAGATATCACTGAATTTGATTACATTTGGCTGACACTTTAAAAGTTTTCTTCACAACTACAAGTTCCAGAGATCGCTCCTTTATTAAAATGAAAACCAGGAAGACAAGTAGCTGCCACCAAAAAAAAGTGCCAGCTCACTAAACTGTTGCAAGTCCACCCAGTTCTACCCTTGTGTATTGCTACCAAATAACTGTTGTAATACTACTTCTAATAGTTTCTGCAGTAGATTTGTATCTCCTTCTAATGGGTTAAATGATTCTTCATTCATAAAATCCAATCATAGTTTATTAGTATTGTAATTATTTATTTCATAGGTCTTAACACTAGATCCAACATTGCACATGAAACCCGGTGAGCAGAATCCAGGACATTGTTTTGTCAGTACTTTTGGTGAGAAGACTCCTTTTTCTCCAGACTCTATAGTGGGTCCCACTTTTTCAAGTCATTCCGACACTGATTCATTTTCACATACAAGCAATATAACTTCACCTCAACTAGGTGGTTCTCCAAAACATACTTCCAGCACTAAAGATTTACATTTGGACCCTTGGGAAAATAATGCATTCCAAAGTGAAACCAAGATTGGCTGTTCTTTTCCGATGCCATATGCTGATACTAGTAATGATCTGTTAATCAACACTGATGAAGAAAGTTTAACTTTAACTCCATCTTCGATCATCCAGTCCCAGCTTTCATGTGCTGACAACAATTTACCAGAATATAGTATTTCCGTGACTTCCTTCGAAGAGCCGGTGATGTTGTCAAAGTAAGCATTTTTGGCTTTTGTCTTATGTAAATTTTAAAATTCAAAGTTCAGCAGAATGGAGGGAGAGGTTGGATTAGCTCAAAAAAACACTGCTAGAATGTCACTTAAAGTTTTTTGGGGTAATACAGATTTGTGCATACCCTCTCTGAGGTAACTAAGAACGTAAGAATGGCCACATTGGGTCAGACCAAAGATCCATCTAGCCCAATATTCTGTCTTCCGACAGTGGCCAAGGCCAGGTGCCCCAAAGGGAATGAACAGAACAGGTAATCATCAAGTGATCCATTCCTTATCGCCCATTCCCAGCTTCTGGCAAACAGAGGCTAGAGACACCATGCCTGCCCATCCTGGCTTATAGCCATTGATGGACCTGTCCTCCATGAATTTATCTAGTTCTTTTTTTGAACTGTTATCCTCATTTTACAGATGAGGAAAAACTGAGGTTCAGAGAAGTGAAGTGACTTGTCCAACACCGCGTTATTGGTTGTGAGAGCCATTAGAACCCTGTCACCCCATCCCATGCACATTAAACAGCTTGCACAGGAGGTAACATGACTGCTAACGTCTCTGTGCCTCTGTCACCATTTATAAAATGGAGATGATAATACCTATTTCACAGAGTGAACGTGAGAAGTAATATGTATAAAACATTTCAAGGGATAAAATATATATGTATTATTATTTGTGGCGCCCTGCTAAGAGGAGCAAAGAGCCACACTATCCAATGAAAAGCAAATATCCCTTCGCTCCCTCTTTTTAAGCTGTATTGCTTTCCTCAGAGACCAAGAGACCCAGTCTATATAAGGGGTGTGTGTGTGTCTTTTCTAAGGGATCATGGCTTGGAGGTAGTTTTGGAGTTTTCTTCTGTTTTATCCCCCCTATTTTAATTTAGCATGCATATCTTCTATTGGTCTGTGCGGGCAGAGAGAAAAAAAGTCTTGAATTTGTTAATATACATATGTACGTATATACAAGCACTGAGAGCTTGATCCTAGACCAGTAAAGCCAACTTTCTCTATTGACCTCAATAGGAGCAGTAGATAGTCCTGTGTGAGAGAAGTCCATGTAGTAATAAATATGGCAATGGTTTTAATGTTAGGTTGCCAGTGGATGGTAATGTGGACTAGGGTAAGATTTACATTCAGTAATGTGGAAAAAGCAATATTTTTTTGTTCTTAATTTTTAAAATCAGGATTAGGCAGAACTTGAGGAAAAAACATGCCCGACACATAGCTGATCTACGAGCTTATTATGACTCAGAGATACATAGCTTAAAACAACAACTTGAGGCAAGCCATAAAACTGCTTCATCTGAAGAGCTGAAGAAAATCAATCAAAATCTTGTTGATAGGTAATATTTGTTTTTGTGACTATAAGGGAAAGAGTTTTTTATTGTATAAATTCTTTGGTAATTTAAAAGAAAATTTATGCCTCTAGGTGTGACCAGTTAGATGCTGCTCTCAATGAAGCTAGTACTCGCCTGAGAACCCTTGAAAATAAGAATAATATGCTAGAAATGCAAGTGGTAAGTATATATTGTGGGTAACATGGATTAAAGTTGGTTGTTAAGTGAAAAGGTAAGAATGTGCAACTATTAAAAATATAGATTTAAATTGATAGTTATATTGGCCTCATCCAATATCACATAATATTAACAGCCAGATCATATTTGCATAGACACTACGTTCTGCACCTTTAGAACCTCTTGATTTACAAAATCCCCATCTTTTGAGTGTCATTCCATTCCATCCACTGCCCATTCTCATGCAAAGAAATTTTGCCATCATGTGAGTTCTCTCTGCCATTTTATTCCCACACTCCCTTCCCAGTGCATGATGGGCAAGCTGTGCTCTACAGATGTGATCCTCCTTATCCCTGATTGTTAACATTTCTGTTTGGGGTTTGGTTGAGAACCTTGACCTCTGTAAATGTTTAAACTTTATTATTTGTAAATAACCCTATCCCCCACCTTCCTTCCAATTTTAGCAAGAACTAAAGTTCACCAATAAAATATTAAAGGCATGTGTTTCTGATCTCTCTCTCTCTCTCCCTCAAAAAAAAAAAGGTGGGGAGAAGGCTAAATACAGTAATTACTTCCTTTTCTTATTTTACACCTGGGTGATGAGGCAAATTTCTTGTGCACTGAGGCAAAAAGAACTATCCCTATAGCTTTATTTATGCTACTGTAGGTGGTAAAGGCCCAGCTGGGTCAAAATATACGAATCCTCCTTTTATGACCCTCAGCTTTCCTGATAGGCCTGGGCCTGTTCTTTCATGGCTATACAGCAAACTGGTTCCTTGCTAAAGAATAGGAAATATTTTTACGAGATGGAAATTGAGTGTCTTGTCTTGAATCTTAGTTTTATAGTCCAATGCATTGCACTAAAGAAAGTAGCTTAAACTTTTTTCAGTTTCTGTGCATTACTAAAAACTAACTTCTGCTTTCTATCCTTGTAAGATTTAAGATTATAACTTTAATATTTAGAGACAAAATATGTTATGTAAATGTTTTAATGAACCTTGGGTTTTTTTGTAGACCGATTGGAGAGAACACTTTTATGCAGTCAGTAATACTTCCAAAGTTTTGCAAGAACGTATTGAAGAAATGCGTGCAAGTCATAAAGAGAAGGATAACAGTATCAGCCGACTAAAATCTAGGCTTAAGGATCTAGAAGAAGCATTTGAAAAGGCTTACAAGCTGTCAGATAATAAAGATGCCAGGTTAAAGGAAGAAAATAAAATGTTTCAAGATGTAAGTGAGAAAATAATTAATAATGGTTTACAACTGCACAATATTCCACAAACTGTAAAAGTCCTAGGTGCTTTTGGAATAACGCTTAAAATTTACTGCAGCAAAATCTGTCTTAAGTGATCAGCCAAGGGACCAGGAAAATTCAGTCCTGTGGAGGTGGCAGTTAAATAAAGGTTGAACAAGATTATACTAGAAATATAATAGATATTTTAAAATTGTTATTTAAGAGACCAAATTGTTTACTCAAATTGGTCATTCGTTCAGATTTGATTATTTTGTTGTTGTTGTTGTACATACTAAAAGAAAAGAATATGTATAGTATAACTCATCTTGTATTTTTATTACTTTTTAAACTGTTAAGATTATTTTACTGAGATTATAGACAAATTAAGTATTATTTATACCCTTCAAATCCAGATGGCTAGGTGTTGTTTTGCAACAGCAGGGAGACAGATCTCTAAAGGCTCTGCCTACTCAGTTTCTTTTCTGTCTCCAGCAGTCAAATAGTGGTGCTAGCTTAGCTTACCATCTGTGTGTCTGGTAAGGCAATATTTTCTGAACTAATTTTAGAATAAGTTTCTCATTGATTTTTTTTTTTTTAATTCACTGGGGATGAGCTGACTTTCTGTATTGTAACTCTTTGTGGTTTGTTTGGATTTTGTGTCCGACTGCAGACCAAATTAATAGAACCTTGCTCTCTAGCTTTTCATTATTACTTTATATTAAAATTAATCTGTCTTTACAGAATGGGTGTTAGCAGTGTGAAAACGTATTGGGAGCTTTAGCTCCCTTTTTAGGATGGGATTCTGAAAAGTGCTCTGTGTTGGCCAAAATCTTTCCTTTTAAAGTGAGTGGGAAATTTGACCATTGACTTCACTGGGAGCAGAGCAAAGCCAGTATTGAGCACCTTTGAAAATCCCATCTTTGGGTAAGTAATTTTTGTTTCCTTTTTTCTGACTACTTTCTTGACATTTCTTTTATAAGAAGTTCTTTTATATTTTGTACTTTTAATAAAATTCATTTTAGAAAAATCTAACATACTCCAAGCAGGGTAATGCTAAAGCACACAAGGTTTATTAGATAAGTCAACAAACTGTTAACATTATTTGTGCAAACAAAAAGGACTGCAAATATTTTAGAAATAAAGCCTACTAGGGAAAATCTGACTTTCTGGACTTATCCAGTTTGTGTACTGTTATACATATGCCCCGAATATTTAAAAGTATGTCTGCCATTGGGAATTGGAAGAAAAAAGTGAATTTAAAACTGAAACAGCTGTCAGCAATAAAAAGGGTAACTCCTGAATAGAGACAACTATATTGATCAATAAACATGAATTCATTAAGAACCACTCCACAAAATCATTTCTTTATATTGTTCAGTAATATTCTTCTAGGGTGAAAGATACCTCTCAAACCCTTTTTAAAGCTTCAGCTCAGCAAAGCACTGGATCTTAGGGCTTAAATATGTCATAAATGGTGTAGATGTTCTTGCAAGCATCCTGCTCAGTGATGATTTTTCACCCGTTGTGAATGAGGAGATCCATATTAAATATTTTTCAGGTGTTGTTGGTCCCAATCTTGCAAATTGTTCTGCAACGCTGCATTTGTGCATAGCCCCATTGACTTTCATGAAACTCCATAGGTAGGCAGAGGTGCCTGTGTGCAAAATAGTTTGCAGGATGGTGGCTGTAGTCAGAAAATTGCTCTATGTTAAATGACTTGGGTCCACATCCTGCAAACTCTGACTCCCACAGTTAAGCTCATGGGTCTGCAGGATCTGGCTCATAATTCTTTCCATATTAATTTTGTTCAGTTTACATTAAAAAGGTTTTTCATTTTTATTCAGCCTTTAGTCAATTTTATGGCCCAGACTCAAATATTACATTATCTGGATTGCAAATACTCGAAGGGACTATGTGTCTTAAGAAAACCTGTTTCCACTGGATTTTTTGTGTGTGTGTAAATTTTCAATAGATCGTAAAGCTTCATAAAACAAAAGTTTAACAAACCCTAAAGTTCAGGCTTAACTGATTTGGCAGTATGTTTTCAACTTTTTGCCTCAAGTAAACTATTCTTCAGTTCGAATAATTTCTACGTTTAAATCTTAATAGTCAAGATAGTGCAAGGGACAATGAGTTGAAAAAGAGGGTGAGGGGATGTAAGGTGCCTCCTTATTTCTGTATGCTCTTCCTGGGGCCCAGCGCTGGAAGGAAAACAGCCTTCTTGCAACTTGTACTTCTCCTCCACTCATGTGCAGGTGGGCTGGTGCAGGCAACCAAGAAATGGTTGGCTTATCCCTCCGGTGTGCCACCCACTGGCACAGAGGTTGAAATAGTCTGCTACAGACATAGACCGATAGCAAACTGGTGTACTAATTCACCAGAGCAAATGGGCAGCCAAGGAGAGAAGTTTAACTCTCTTAAGTCACAATTCCCTCATGTGTCTTCACCTTACATTTACAATCAGAAAAATACAGTCTAGCCTTACCGTAGTGTAAGGGAGCAAATATGCTACAATTCTTATTTTGCTTGTAGCTAAATGGCTTAAACTTAGTTTTTGTAATTGGTCTTTTGCTTTAGGTCAATAACTTAAAAGAAATTAAAATGCATATGAAATTATAAGAGTTTAGTTTTCCATTATGTTTTAATTTTACTACTTGCAGTTTTTTTTTCTTTTAGCTTCTGGGAGAATATGAATCTCTTGGAAAAGAACATGAAAGAGTAAAGGTAAGTAGGCATGGATTAATAATATTTTAAAAACTTTTGAGTAAAAAGTCTTTGTATAGTTTTAATATATATATTTTTAAAGGAGTGACAGTACTGGAATGTCCAGATATCCAATTATAGGTGAGAGGATAATATTTGAATCAAGGGAACTAAAGGCAGGGAAAAATTAGAACAGCCACAGTATTAGGCCCAGATATATCACCATGGCACAGAAATGCATATTAATTGAATATTTTAAGTATTTAAAAAAGGATTACAGGGATGAATCCATATATTTTAACGAATGGCTTCATAGTATGTTTGCAGTGTCAAAGAAGGAGGAAGAGCATGGAGTTTAGAGTACATCAGATGAAGAAGGAAATCTTATTGTTTATATGATAGTCTAATCATAGGCAACAAGGGTATTGCAAAGTCAAATTGAAGTCTAAGGATTTTTTTTTATATAACTCCCTTTCAAATAAAAAGGTGACACACATTGTAATTTTTCAATATAGATGAAGTTACCCATTTTTTCCCTTATAAAGTATCTGCACTTGTTACTTTTTTCTTTGTGTATTTTATAGGATACATTGAATGCAACTGAAAATAAATTGCTTGATGCAAATACCCAGATTTCTGATTTGAAAAGGTAAAATGTGAAAGCATCTTAGTACTATCTTAATAATGTGAATCTAGGTTATAAAGCATTTAGCATTTAATCCTTGATAATGAAAATTATTGCAGATATTTAGATGCAGTTGCGATTTGTAAAAAATTAATGAAGCACCTTTGTACAGATATTGAATAATTTTATGTTACGTTGCACAAATTATAAGAGCCTACTTATTTTACAACACTTTAAACATTTTTTGCCTCATCAGGACCTCCTCCCAATCTGGAATGAATGGGTTGTCTCTCTTCTTTCTGTTGTCACTCAGTTCAGCCAATCCACTTGTCAAGCTTTTCATGCCAGAGTTCTCTCCTCAAAAGCCCTCATCATCAGCCTACCAGTCTTTGTTCTGGTTTTCAGGAATGTGGATGCTGACAGGAATTTGCAGTTCAAGATTATGGCACCTAGGCACAAATAAAGGACAGGAAAGTGTTCCATGTATAGAGCAGGAATAATACCTCCTGTGGCTGTCCCTCCTGCTATCTAGACCTCTCTCCTGGCTGATAGAACTGCAATCCATTGAATTTACACTTTCTGGATATGTATCAGGCAGGACACATGACCATCAAAGGATGAATGTTGGGGCCAAAGTCCAGCCAGTATTGTGCATGGGTACAGACTGCTGAAAGTCTGTCTCATATTTCTCAACAGTTCCCTTGCAAGCCGGCTAAACAGAGCATTCAGGGAGGCTGGCAGGGGAAGAGGGACTTTACTCTGGGAAAGCTCTAGTATAAGCCCCACAGAATCTCTTTGAGCTGACTTCTCTTGTTGTGTGACTCACTGTGTTTCTCTTTTGTGGGTATGTGCTGTCATCCCTTCCCTCCCCATGTCCATTTGAGCATCTGGAGTCTCGCTGTTCATAAATCAGAAAGATTAGGAGAGATCGGGAAATTACAATTTTTCATGTACATTTTTGTTTGTTGTTTTTCACAGTGTTACTCTTAGGATGGTCACCAGTTTCATCTCCTAGTCAATTCTAGATTTCATTGCTGCTAAGCCATTAACCTTCCATTGCTTTGTCTAAAGCCAGACTAGCCAAAGAGAGAGAATTTGGGACCATTTTGGGTGTTGTCATGGCCCTTTTATATATTTGTATAATTCGCAGGTTTTTAGGAAGCCAAAATCCTTATTTATTTTGTTCTGGGTCCAAAAAAAAAGGGGGAAAGAAGGCCTCCTGCTTAAGCTTTGAATTTACTCCTCAATCAAGAAAGTATACATTATTAAGCATTTGAGAGTTTTAAGACCAGAAAGGGTGTAGAGACATCCCAAGCTGACATGGTGTCCACCTGTCTAAAAGAAACTTACTGGTCATTCACCTGGCATCTATCTACACTTTTTTTAGGTATTTCTCTGAAGATTGAGGAGCCTTTGCCATACTTGTGTTCTGAGAGCAGGAGTCGGGGCAGTTCAGTCTAGTATTTCTTTTGCGTTGTCTGTTTCTCTCATCTGGTTCCGTGAACTGCTGGGGCATAGACCATTCCAGATTGGGGGAACCTTAATGGAAAAGGATATTTTGTTTTCCTATCTGAAAACTGTATTTCTCTGATGGATCCCAGTATCACTTTTCGCAGTTACTTGAGGTGGATAACTACCACCTTCTTACATCATGAGAGAGCCTTGTCTTTGCCCCCTAGATTTTAGGAAAGCCTCCCCAACTACTGGCTGTTGGCAACACAAGTCTTCTGCTCTGGGCTCTACAACCCCCTCTCGCAATGCAGGCTAGCAATTTCACACACCCCACTTTGATACACTTGAGTGCCCAACCCTTTATTGATTGGACACCCACAGTCTACACTGATCCGCTGCCTCCATGGAAGCAGTTCACCTCAGTTCATCATTCTCCTTAGCACAAAGGACTTAAATAAAATTCATTTTGGTTTTACGTCTAACAGAGTTTGAGATAGGCATTCAAATAAAAGCAAGTATAAAGGTTTGGGAACATAAGAATACAAGTAAAAGAAAAACATATACAAAATCTATAGAGTATACTTATTAACAAGTTACTTTCCTGTCTAATACTATATTTCCCACCCAATGGTCAGTCCTTGCCACGTTTGTCCAGTTCAGGAAGCTACGATTCACCTTTAATGAGACAGCTCCCACTTCCGCTGGCAGAGTATCTCCTCTGTAATAGAACAAATGTTGTGCCCTTTCCCGAGGGGATTCCTTTATTCAGAGACTCTTCCTGGAGTTCTTTTGTCTTTACAAAGCCTGCACCTGGTCCAGATAGTAACCATGGGGCTGGCTTCACAGATGTCTATTGTTCCCAGTGTTGATTGAGTTAGCTCTGAAACCTGCCTCGCCTCATGTGACAAATTCAGCAGTTTTGAAACCTAATATTCTGCATTTTACGTATCTCTTAAATTATTTCCCTTACAAACATTTCACAGTAATCATGACAATCAGCTAGTTCCTAGCTTTCAGCAGAGACCACACACAAGCTCTTTGATGAAATATTGAGAAATGGTTGGACACAGAGGTAATATACATGCCTGGGCATGTCTGTGTCACAGTCCCCCAATTTAGAAGCCCACCAGGTTTTGGCTTTTTCACTTTAACTCTGATTGCAGGTTTAATAGAATTCTTGCTAAGGTTTGGTTAATTGAAGGGGTGGGCTACTTTGTGGGGGAAGGCAGGTGAAAAGGGAGAGCTATAATGTGAAAAGTCTGAACAGCAGGCTGGGTGAGTTACCTGAGTGACATGTGAGATGAAGATCAGAATGGGGGAGCTCTTTATAGAAATCCACCTTTTCAAGGAGGAAAAGAGATTTTTTTTTCTTCCTTTTGGTGAAGCTAATTTTAAAAAAATAGACTTCATTCAGCTAGAACCACGTAACCTTATTAGTATTTTTAAATGGTTTTACACTTGGATGGAATTATTCCAGGGAAACATATTTTTTTCTTGCCCTCCATTCATGTTGTTTAACTTCTGATTAGGCAGGGCTTGGAATCATGTACAGTGAAGTATCTTTACATACTGGTTATGCTCCTTCCACCTAAACTCCACTAAGGACATTAAAAAATTTTAAAAATATTTTAAAAAATCCCTATATTTTAATACTGGGTAAGATCTAATAACCCTATCTTAAACTTCTTTTTAACCTCCTTACAATATGTCTTCATTACTTCTGCATTAGAACAATTTCAAAACTCGAAGCTCAGATCAAGCAGGTGGAACATGAAAACATGTTGGAACTCCGTCACGCTACTGCAAGTCATTTAAGAACATCTCATGCCCAGTAAGTGAATATTCTGTCCTGTGAAAAAGTGGGTGATGTGTTTTATTGAGCAGTTTGTCTGTTTTGGCTAAAAATCGGTTATCTAATGGTAGACTGTAGCAGTTGAAGGACATTACATAATCTAGTATATTATATGCCAGGAAATGATTAAAAGATCAAATAAAAAATATTGGTGTCCAGTTTTGCAAGCTTTACCTGTACAATCCTTACTCTCATAAGTGGTTTCAGTTACTTCATTGGGATTACTTAAATGAGTAGAGATTACCCTTGTCAGTAAAGGTACACAGTAGGAAGCATAAGATCTGAACCTGCAATTGGACTGTAAAGGCTCCATGTTATTGTACCTTTAACACTTTGAATCAGAAAGGTGTACGTGACTCTTTAAATTTTTTAAAATAACATTTTACAAGTGTCACTTACATTTATGTGGAAATTAGAGTGTAAATTTTGCTAGAAGAAGAGAAAAATTGGGGTGTGCCTGCTTTGCTCCTTTGATGTATAAAGCAGGCCTCAAAAGTTTTACCTTCATCCGTTTTTTTTAAATAATAGAAATATTAGATCATGACTTCCTGTTTGTTTCAATTTAATACTTTTAATTGGTGCTGTGGTATGCACTGCATGTTAATCTAATGCATATGTTTTAGGACTGTCCATTGGTATGTACATTCTGATATAGAAGTACTTCAGAGAGCCAAAGTGATCAGTGATAGCAGTATTTTCTTGGATCTCAAAATTTTTCTATTCAGGAACTTCAGAAATGTACCAATTAGCAACTGGAGGGATAGTTTCTATTGAGGACTAGTTGAATAGCTAGAAAATGGGGATGCCTCCAAAATAGGAAAAATGGAGAAACTTAAACATTATGAGACAGATTTGCCCCCACTGGTGTGTAGGGAAGAGGTGCAATTTACTGAAGCCAATGTAGAACTGGGGATGAAATCAGGCCTTATAAATTGATAGCACACCTGGAGAAAGCATCATTCCATTTAAACAAACAGCAGGATAGATTTTAAGAAATATCATTACTGTTCTTGGTATTGTGTGAATGATATGCTGTTCTAATTTTTGGGTACTTTTTAGTGAATCTATATATAAAATCACTTTTTTTGGTATTTCTAATCTGTAATTTTTCAGTTGAAAATAGTTGGTGGCCTCTATTCATCACTCCTTTGTATTATCAGTTGTGCTCTTTCTTTTTAAGAAATATATAGGATGAGACAAAAGAGAAGTAAAGAGTTGGAGGCTTTAAACCAACAGATTCACCTTAGGTACAGTTATATCTTAGTTTTGTAAAATTCATTCATAATCTTTGAGAAGAAGCAAACTTGGTATCCGGCATTTGAAGTCAGAAAAGCAAGTGTTTCTGTAAGGAAGTATAGATCTGTGGAAAATACTGCCTTCTAAAACTACATTATAAATAATTGCTGAAATTTGAGTGTGTGTGTTTTTCTTTCAATTAAAACACTCACTTTTTAAAAAGGTACTTATTTCTCCAAATATTTACAAATTTGTAATTGTGTGTTGGAATGTAAGATCTTTTCTCTCTTTGGCTAGTATGAGTGCTATTTGTTTGTTTGTTTGTTTGTTTTTTTAATTTCAAAACCAAAACTTCAAGCATTTCATAATCCTGAAGTTTTTCACTCCAATAGCAAGCTGACAGCTTCTAATGTAAACAGACGGAAGTGGTTGATACCAGGGGCAGAGTATTCAATCTTCACAGGCCAACCGTTAGAAAATCAAGAGAGCATTATGGATAATAGACTTGAGGAAACCTACATTCCTTCTAGGTAAGATAGCTTCCTGTAACCACCACCCTCCACTCTGATGTAGTGGAGAATCAGAGCAGTTGTATTTAAGAAATATGTATGCAATTTCTGATTTTAAAAATAATTTTCTCTAAAATTGACTGTTCTTGAGTTTTGTGCTTGTATTTATTTACTAAAGTTCTAAAGTATTTATCCATTGCCTGAAGTGCTATGCATGTTTTGAAAGAACCTACTAATCTAGTGTGAAACAGGCAGGGACTTTCTTAGCTCTTAAAGGTCTTTTAGCCCTTGAAGGGACCTAATCGGTATATCTTGTTCACTGACCAATTGTCATTGTCTTTATGCCCTCTGGAGTGTTCCACTTCAGTTCCTTGGTCATCAAAGGAGTTCTCTGTCAGAATTGCACTGGCATGGTTGGTTGCAGCTCTGCTGGTTCTGCAGACTTCAGTTTTGATGAGGATGTCACTCTGTCTTTTTAGTAGTTTGCCTTGTTCCTCGTACGTTCCTCAGTCTGTCAGGGTATATTTGGTTTTAAGATTTTGCAGAGTTGATGTTTGAAAAGTTCTAGCTCACCAAACTTCACTCATTTCCACTATTGCTCAGATTTGGGGGCTCAAATCCTCCTGTAACTAATATTTAGAAGTCAGAGGTTTCTGGATGAAATAAAGAACATGATAAGAATTTCCATTTGGACTGTTACAGGATGACACAATACTTTTCACCAACAAACTGTAAAGTATTAAATTCATTTCTGTGCGAGTATAACTCTCGGTTGACATTTGTATCGCCTACTTACAGTATAAAACCTTGGTTCCTCATATGCTGCTTTTATATATTTAAGGCACCATTCTCCTCCTGAAAAGGACCCTTCACAAGAAGACTCTTCAACAAATGTAATGGCAAAAAAAGAAAATGAGGCACCAGACACACCAATCATGAAAGCCTTTAAAGAACTTGAAGAGGGAAAAGCATTTAAAAGTTGGGGCACACAGACCGAAAAAGAAGACACTTCAACTAGTAAATTTATTTATATTCTTGGATTTGTCTTGACTTGCATCCTCAAAATCACCTGTCCTCCATCCTCTCCCCCCCCCCCCCTTTTGTTTTCAAGGATTAAAATTAGTCTGGCTCAGGTGAAAAGGGTAAAAATAGTTAATAGCTTTGCAAACTTTGTGAAGTGTCTTTGTGTATCCTAAAACAATGCTCTGTAGTTTGCCAAACAAAACCTGAAATAATAAAGCTAGCTGACTTGTTTAAAATAGTAGGAATGCAAAAAATTCTCTATAGCATCATACTGGTTCATCTAGTTCAGTGTCCTTTCTCTAGGGGAAATTTATATACACTGAGGATTAAGAAAGTTCCTGCTGTCTTTGCATCCACCTTTGTTTTGTTGTAGTGTAACATCTAAATGTTGGCATGAAAGATGGCATGTATTATATGACTGAGTAGACTTAATCTCTTCCTCTATGGTGCTGGAGTTGCAGGTGCTCAGTACCTCGTCGCATCAGGCCTTTATTACTCAGGAGCCAAAAATATGGATTTAGGAGCCTAAATTCAAGCATCTAGGTTTGAAAACTTAGGTCCTGTTCAAACTCCTGTCTCTCAAGATACTTGTGCTACCCTGCTTTCTGTCTTCTGTTTCTATTAAGTCTGTACTATTTCTCACTAGCTCAGACTTGTCCTGTTTACCTTCACTTTAAACTCAGTTCTTCTCTTCTATATCTGTGCTGCAGAACAGCTCTCCTCATAGGTCAGGTTAACATCTTACTTCAATGAATATCAAATATTGATCAATTTCTAGTGGGAACAGGACTTAAGCATGTACAGCTGGTTAGTATAACACAAACCTACTGATATGGGAAACAGCTGAGATGGAACGAGTACCGGTTTGAGTACAGTAGGGTACATGGGGACTGAGTGAAGGAGAATCTTCAATATCCTGTGTAATATAAATGTTAACTTCTATATGTTTGCTTTGTTACAGAAACATCAAATCGACGTCAAACTGTTGGATTTAATGAAAGCACTTTTAGTGCCAATGAGTCCCCAGAGAAATGCAGAGATCAACAAAGATCAAAAAGATATAGCTCACCTAGTGGGCAGAGGTCATCATCCCTCCCACCTTCAAACAGGAAGGCAAACACTCCAAGTAAGCATTTTTGTGTACAGGGTTATTGTGTCTCACTTCAAAATGCAATGTATTTAAATAACATAAGGTTGTGTTACAAACAGCTGAAGGTAGGAAATTTAAAAGTTACAATTCTCACACTGTTATGGATTTTCTGAAAAAAGGATTGCATACGTGAGCTACAGACTATGTGAAAGCTGTAACCTTACTATCATTTGTCAGTGTGTGACACATACTTTATATGATTTGAGAGGACAATACTTCATGAAGAACTTTGAAAATTAATTCTTTAAGACTTGGGATCAAATTGTATTAAGAAAAACTATTTAAGTAGAAAAAGTGTTGGGCACTTAAATCTTTTCTCCTCTGCAGCAAGAAGAGAAATAATGCTGGCACCAGTGTCAGTGACATACAGCCCAAAACGATCTCCAAGAGAAAACCTGTCTCCAGGATTTAGCCACTTGCTTGGCAAAAACGAAAACACAGTGACTAGGTACACATTTGTAAATATTAATTTTGGAGCAGGGTTTATTTTCTGATAGTAGTTACACAATTTATGGGCTTGATCCAGCATACCCATACTTTTCTGAATAGTTCTTACTCATCGCGGTAGTCTTATCACATTTAATGTGAAATACTCATATGAGAGAGGCCTGGTCACTTAAGTAAGGGTTTGCATGACTGGGACATATATCTGAAGTCAAGTTTGCTTTTTGAAATAGAGGAAGAATAACCTTGGATTCCCCCCAGTTAGCATTCACCAAGGTGATATGTCAGGTATATCATATTTGATGGAATAATATTGACAGGGAAAAGACTGTAGAGGCATTGTCCTATGTCTACACAGAGTAAATCTGGGTCAGTTTGCAGGGATACAAGTGATGCCTTAAAGAATGGGTAAAAGAAAGTAAGCATTTAGAGCTCTTTTTCACTCCCCCAAAGAAACTTGTGTGGAGACTAAATTTACTACTGAAACAAAGGGTTCTCTTTTTATAGTAAGCTGGATATCCTGTTTGGCAGAGCTGCAGAGGCAGCATTCTGATTCTGGAGGTGGGGTACAGGGCAGGCATACGTAAGGAGGAGGAAAAGGAAAGTACAGCATCACTCTTAAGTGTAACATTAAAGTGCTCTTGAGAATGGGAGTCAGGCCTCTTCCTTTAGAAAGAAACACGTTGCATGATTCAAGGCCTTTGATATATGGAAACCAAAGAACCTGAGGGTGGGGTTGTAATTAGGAGAATCCAGAGGGATCACATTTTCCATTGAAGAGGAAATTGTTTTTAATATGTAAAAGTATAAAAAGAAATACCAATTATAAAAAATTGTCTCTAACAAGTAGTTGTCTCTTCTACACCCCTCCCCTCATCATTCTGTAGATTCAATATACTTCTGGATGATTTGGAAACTGCTCCTACCTCTACATTACAACATAGCAATCCAAGAAAACAACTCCAGTTTCTTTCAATAGATGATATAGAAGGTAATTTGTCAGAATGGGCAGAATTATGTTTGTTTGTTTTTTTCATCCTCCTAAAGGGAACTCTTTTTCTCCACATAGCTTCCACCGACTAGATAGGAGGAATCATGACATTTTTCTAATAAAGCTCTATCTTTTATTTTGCAATAAATAAATGCAACAGTAATATTGCTTGTAGCTGTAGAAAATTACTATTATTACAGTAAATATTTAATTTTTATGCACAAACAATAGAATAACAAATAATTCAACTGAAAAATAAGAAAGGAAATACATTTTCTAATTTAGTTAAGCAATGTATGTATTACGAGGAACCATGTCATTGTATGTATTCAATATCCTTAATGAAGGATCTGTTTCTAAGTGTTGCATACAAATAGTTAAGGGTAATTATAATAATAAAGCTAGTTAATTTACATTTTTAAATAGTTGGATGAAAACATTATTTTTAATCACATTCATTAAAATACTGAATGTATGATATTTTATATTACATTTTAAATTTTTAATATTTTTAATATTCAATCATGTTTTTAATTCTTTAACTATAATATAAAGAGGAGTCTGAAGCTACGGTGAAATATTTTTCATTACCTGTATTAAATATTCTGGTTTAATATTGTAGTAAATTATTTTGTTGTAAATCTGAGATTACTAAGGTCTTAACTCATCAACAGCAACTAATCAATATTGCATAACTTCTAGCCAAGTTTAGCTTCATCTTGAAAGAATTCTGATAATATCATGAGGCATAATTAAATATATTAGTAAGTTTTAGTAGTGAAAGCCTCATGTGAATTTTTGTGCCTTTGTCTGTGTCCTACAGAATCACAATGATTCATTGCTTTTCCTATGGTTCACTTTATGTTCTGTTATGTATAATACATTATATATAATGGAGAATTTAAAAAAATAAACAGCACTTTCATCTTTTCATAGGAAGGCAGCATTCAGCTAAAGGCATTGACAGCTGTGTTAAACATAGTTCTTGCACTGAATCTTTGCACACTGGAATGAAGAAAGGAACTGTGGCATCCGGTTGGGAAGAGAGGAATATACAACACAAAAATGAACAAAGTATTCCTCCACCAGTAGTACCTTATGATGCTGATTTCAAGTATACATCAAGAATTAAGACATTGGCTGAAACTGAGAGACTTTTTGATGAACTCACACAAGAAAAGCAACAGGTAAAAACCGTTTTTTCCCTAAATTTATGAATAAATGCTGAATCCATCCGATGAAGTGAGCTGTAGCTCACGAGAGTTTATGCTCAAATAAATTGGTTAGTCTCTAAGGTGCCACAAGTACTCCTTTTCTTTTTATATAAGAGAGAGAGGCTAGTGAGACAGCCATATAGCTGCACTATGCCTGGCTCAAACCAATTCAAAGTTCCCAGAGTTGTTCTGACAATGCATCGTCTTCCTTATACAGTAAACTTCTGCAAAAAGAAAAGGAGTACTTGTGGCACCTTAGAGACTAACCAATTTATTTGAGCATGAGCTTTCGTGAGCTACAGCTCACTTCATTGGATACATACTGTGGAAACTGCAGAAGACATTATATACACAGAGACCATGAAACAATACCTCCTCCCACCCCACACTCCTGCTGGTAATAGCTTATCTAAAGTGATCATCAAGTTGGGCCATTTCCAGCACAAATCCAGGTTTTCTCACCCTCTGCCGCGCCTCCCCCCCACCCCCCCAACTCACTCTCCTGCTGGTAATAGCCCATCCAAAGTGACCACTCTCTTTAAAATGTGTATGATAATCAAGGTGGGCTATTCCAGCACAAATCCAGGTTTTCTCACCCCCCCACTCCCCTCCAAAAACCACACACACAAACTCACTCTCCTGCTGGTAATAGCTTATCCAAAGCGACCACTCTCCTCACAATGTGCATGATAATCAAGGTGGGCCATTTCCAGCACAAATCCAGGTTTTCTCACTCTCCCCCCCCCCCCCCCCCACACACAAACTCACTGTTTGTGATACTGATACTCCAGTCCTTTGACTCTTCTACGCAAAGTCATATTCTGCAATTGAGCAGACAAATGGGGATAGAGGGTCTGAGGTGAATTTATTTTGCAACAAGCCAAGATTTAAACTAGCCTTTCAGAGATGAAAGGTTTGTGCATTAAACCATTCCAGCATCAAATCAGAGTGCGCTCTTCTTCAAAGGGATGTTTGTGAGGGTGGGCAGGAGTACACATAATAACATAGTATGGGACATATTATATAGTTGCACAATATCTAAACAACTACACTGCACATATATCTCTAACCTATCCCTGACTTTCTTGGAGATTAAAGATTAGGCAATTTTATACTGGCTCTTTAATTTACAGCTGCGATATTTTGTGTGTTACTAGATTGAGGCTGCATTGAGTCGAATACCTGGTAGTGGGGGAAGAACAACCTTACAAGCAAGATTAAACCAGGTGAAAACACTTATTTCTGTGTATCTGACTATTTTTTTCAGTTAATCTCCCAATACTGGAAGTTCAATCTGTATTCTCTGTTTTGCTACAGAATAAGGTATGGTTTAGTGGATTGTAACAGGAGCTTTTCCATACCACTCTACAGTGCCCATGAATTGGTTTGAATCTTTAGCTTTTATGGAAATTGTTTGCCAGTTATCGTGATGTCTTAGGACTAAATCAAGAAATGATGGGGTGTAAATTAGATTAAGTTAAAATCACTTAGAACTACTGATACGTGTAGTTGTTGTAAGTTAGTGCAGTGGTTTTCAACCTTTTTTTCAATTGCGGATCCCTACAATATTTCAAAAGGAGGTGTGGACCCCTTTGGAAATCTTAGACATAGTCTGCGGACCCCCACAGCTCTGTGGACCACAAGTTGAAAACCACTGTTCTGTGGCAACGACAACCTTTCACAGAATCCTTAGACATAGTCCACAGACCCCAGATTGTAAACCACTGAGTTAGAATACAGTAGAATCTCAGTTATGAACACCTCAGGAATGGAGGTTGTTCGTAACTCTGAACAAAACGTTATCGTTGTTCTTCCAAAAGTTTACAACTGAACATTGACTTAACACAGCTTTGAAGCTCTATTATGCAGAAGAAAAAGGCTGCTTTCCTCCCCTTTTTTTTAGTAGTTTACGTTTAATACAGTACTGTACTGTATTTGCTTTTGTGTGTGTGTGTGTGTCTGTCTCTCTCTCTTGCTGCTGCTGCTGCTGCTGCCTGATTGCATACTTCTGGTTCCAAATGAGGTGTGTGGTTGACTGGTCAGTTTGTAACTCTGATGTTCATAACTCTGAGGTTCTACTGTGTATCTGCACAACAAATGAAAGTATAGTGGTAGCTCAGGTAGGCACACGCATGCTAGCTTGAATCTAACTCGCACAAGGAACAATAGTAGTGAAGATGTGGCAGCATAGACTTCAGTGCAGGCTAGCTGCCTGAGTACATACTCAGGTAGACAAGCGTCCTGGTGCTAATGGAAAGCTGTTAATGTATCAGAAAAGACACTGATGGAAAATGGGGACAGTACCAACATATTAGTTTTAGAAGGACCATTACTTGTAACTGTATGATATTGAATGTATTATCTTTTTCAAATGTTTTCTTTAGGAAGCCTTGGAAGATCGCTTGGAAAGGATTAATAGAGATTTGGGCTCAATCCGTATGACACTGAAAAGATTTAATGTTTTACGTACCTCTGCAAATCTTTGAGACTTGTACCTATTAAATTCAGATATGCTTTTGTTTGCACTAATGTATAATTATGCACTCAGCAAATGCAATTTGTTTTGTATTTTTGTAAACCCTCAATAGTAGTTTTACAACCATGTTATCCTTTACACACAGCAATATTTTGTACTTCAAATAGCCACATATATTTAAACATATTTTCTTACACTTGAGAAATCAATCTGTTAATCGTGTATTTTACTATTTAAAAAAAATGTGAATTATTTTTAAATAGTGTATAAGAATTCAGTTTATAATAAGGAAGTAAAGTGAGGCAGCTTGTTTTCTGAACAAAATCATGTTGTAATCTTTTTGCAGTTCATTTTGCTCACCATTTTTATAGAGATTAATATCTACATTGTAAATAATAGATACTATGACATTTTGAACTTTTATATTATGCAGAAAGCAACACAAAGCTTCTGTGGTGAATATAAATACAAGCATATGGTAAACACCTTTTATTTAAAATATTGTAGCTTTGTTTTTAATTTGTTGTTGTGACATATCTTAAATAAATGCATATCTGCAAACTGGAATTCTATTAAATGTCCATTTGTATAAATGCATAGAAAGTAGTTATACAAACTGAAGATTTTTTTTTCAGAATTGTATTTCTTGTGTGAATGGGTGAGGATATTACAGAGCCACATGAATTAAAAATTATTTCTTTAGTGTTGAGACTTACTAATTTAATTTAGAATCCTGTTGGAAATATCCAGGGCCAAATTCTGTTCCATGCCATCTGGTCTTGTCCTCATATATCTCAGTGTTGGTAAATAAGAACTCCCCTCCCAAGAGGCTTGGAGAGGGAAAAGTATACGGAGCTCTTCAAGTGTTTAGGGCTTGCACAAACTGTGTGGCCTTTATCTCAGACTGTGAGGGGCAGCTTCTCACTGTGAGCCTAAATTAATGCTGAAAAGGGGTTTTCAAGTTACAAGAGGGTTGAGTGTTGAAGATGCAGAGCGCTGCAGAACTACATGCATGGCAGCATCGGTAGAGGGCCTTCTATGTATGGAAATCTTGTTCATGCCCCTCACAGTCTGAGATAAAGGCCACACTCTCTGCGCAAGCCCTAGACGCTTGAAGAGTTCCATATGTTTTCCCTCTCTTAGCCTTTTGGGAGAGTAGTTCTTGTTCTCTATTCTGTCTGTTTGTAATCATTAGGAGTAATTAAATGTAATGATCAATGTAATCACTCAAAAAATCTCCACAGGTATCTTCCCTTGAGGAAATAGTTTGCTATAGTAACTGTGTACTTAATGTTTCTACTTTGTCTTGATAAAATTCACTTCTGATTATCTCCTTCACACACACACAAAAGAGAATTGCACACAATGAAGGGATGTATAATGACTCTTAGAAAATAATACTTGACACAGAAATGCATTCTGTACTATGCTTCAGCAAGTACATTGTATACGAGTGAAAGAGGGTTGAGTTCTGTTTCATTGTGGCTTTTGTATAGGGGTTTGTATAAAACTTATCATTCCAGTTTGAGATTTTGCTTCAGTAGTTTTGTAACGAGTGCTTTCTTTATACAGTTTTAGCAACTAGAAGCAATACTTGCATTATGTCTGGATGACTGTAGATTGTGATGTTTTTTGCAAGCTTGATTGCCATTGGCCTATGTTAGCAGATCATTTCTAGTACTGTTTTGCTATTTCTCAACAGTTCTAGTTTGTAAAGTTTGGACACAATGGATCACAGTGAGTGCTAGCACACCTCTCCTCTCCCCATGACACTCCCAAGACCTGGGAAATCTAACCACAGGTTTTTTTAATATGCCAGGCACTAACCATCATGCTGTCCCTATTCCAATCACAGTTATGTTCACATTTGTTACCTTTGTCCAGCTTGTCTTCGTCCATCCCTCCAAGTCGACGTCACACCATTCCTTTTTGTTGCAAGCACGTTCTTTCCATTTCTGGCCAAAGAGTTTTATCATGGGATCGGCCCAGCGCATTTTCAGTCTCCCCAGTGGTCGCTTGTGGTCTCTGGGGATCCAGTCACTGGTGCAGGTTGTTCACCTATTGTCTTGCCTGTGGACTACATGATCTGCCCATCACACATTAAAAAATAAAATCTGCCTTTTACACTTACAAATTTTGTTGTGGTGAATAATATGTATTTGTTAGGTTGGACATTACTGAATTACAAAGGTGCATACCTAATTTTTCAGTTTAGTATTTTAGTATTAAACATTTAATTAGATTATTTCCTGCTGCCCAAGAATAATACTAGGTTCAGGGATATTACCCAGTGATGATCTAGGTTTTAACCATATCATCTGTTTCAAATTCTGTCATGGTTCAAGCTATCAACAATATGATTACTTTGCAACAGAAAGGGCAGGATCATTGGCATAAGGGAAGCTTGTGCAAGTTTGATTCTAACATTATAGAACTAGGTTTTAAAGCATTCAGTGAAGAACCTTCCCTATTTGCCCCTGAATACAGGCACTCCAAATACACACACACACACACACACACACACACACACACTCTCTCTCTCTCTCTCTCTCTCTCTCTCTCTCCAGCATTCACTTTGCCAATGGAAGATTAGAAGGGGGACTGAAAATGTCAGTGAGGGGGAGCTCAGGAAGTGGAACATTCTCCCTCTGATCTAACATAGACTAGGACTAGTCTTCTGGGTATTTTATATTCTGATTTGTATATTGGATTCAAAATACCTAAATAGAATAAGAATCTCAGCCTCCAAACAGCTGCAATGCCACTCACAAGGAATGGTGTTGCCACAATTTTGAATTAGCATAGTGTGCTTGCTAATGCCTTCAAATGTATAATTCAGCCTGGAGGGTTTTCTCGCAAGGAGTCCATTACTGGATACGTTTACACTTGGGAATTAAGACAGGGCTTCAATCTTCACATTGTCTTAAGTGCTTTTTTTCTTGTTTACAAATCTGTTCTCTTCCCTCAGTTACCAGAAGAACCAATTTTCCTTGGATAATTGATATACCTACTGGTTTCGCATTTCAGCTATTCCATTATCGCTCCACTACCCTTCATTTTAGACCTAAATTTACCTCCATCCTACCCTCTTTGGTACTGTTCTCTTTTTATTACTGTCATTTGTTGACATCAGGAAAGAAGAATCATTAAAGTGAGTTTATATTATTTCCGTCTGAAAGTTACCTCCCATTAGCTCAGGCTTTCTGAGCTATTTCTGTTTGTGTTGTCATACTGCTGAGAAAAACTAGGTGTTGGTCCAGCATTTTCAAAAAGTATCACTGATTTTGGGTGCCCTACTTAAGACACCTCATGCCTGATTTTCAGAAGTGCTGAGAACCTGCATCACCAAATTATGTCTGGGAAATCTAGATGTTCAGCACTTCTGAAAATCAGGCCAAGGGCTGGGAACCAAGAAATAGGCGCACCCAAAATCAGTAGCTGCTTTTGAAACTATATCTGTTATTGCAGCTGACGTTTCTGAATGGTGTCCTTTTAAATGAGATTTTTAAATGTACAATTTTAAAATGGCTTTCCTTTAACACCGATTCTGTGCTGAAGGCCAAATTATATTTTCAACAGGTTTGAACATATTTATGCTCTTTCCAAGTATGCTCTTTTCCCTTTGCAATTCCTCCCATTCCTACGGCACTTCTAAGCATCGGAGGGATGGGAAATTAACTGGGAATCACCACATTTGTGTGTCAGTCTTTTCTGTTAGTTTTCTTGTAGACAGCTCTCCGGTGTAAATCTCTTCCATTGCTGGATCCTGCTTTAATTTGTCGCCCAAATTTATAGCATTATGGTAAAGTGAAGAGAGAGGCAGATCAGTTATCTCCAGACCAACTGACTGATCAACATCCCTGCTCTGATAAGTATAGTTAAGGAAGATTATTCTCTGAACTAAATCCCTGAGATGTGCTGAAAAATAAACAGGTGAAAAAAAATTAAAACAAAAGCAAGAGGTCCAGAGTTGTATAAAACTGTTGTCTATCTTATTTCCTGACCCTCAGATGAGGAGTTTTGTTACTTTAGTAGTACTTCCTTAAGTATGTTGCACTTAGCTGGTTTTGGTTATTTATATAGCAGTGTATAGTGTAATTGTGGACAGGCACTTTGCAAAGCAAATAAAGAGGCACAGCCCCTGCTTTAAAGTGTTTATAATCTAACTGAGAAACAAAACACAACAGTTCAAGCATATAAGCAGCAGATGAGCTCTTTGGAGGAATGGGTTTTAAGGAAGAGATGAAGGGCAGTGGACAAGAATTGGTAGATACTACATTTGGGTAGGAGACAAATTTTGGGAATTTAGTGGAAAAGATTAAAGGAGCAGTAAGGAGAGAGGGTAGGAATGTTAGTAGGGAATGAAAGTTGGAGGATAAGAGAGCAGTGGTGAGATATATAAAAGGTTTTGAAGGTGGGGACAAAGATCCTGAACATGCTGCAATAAAGAAGAAAGTTCAGTGTGTTGATAGTGCAATTATATGGAAAAGGCTAATGACTTTATTTGTAATTCATTGTATGTCTCCTAGCTCTGCAAATTGGTTGTTGACAGTGTATAGTTGTGTGATATGAAAAGTAATCACAGGACATATTTTCAATAACCAATTAGGATAACTAATGATGTCATTATTTTTAAAATATGTAAGGAATCTGGTTACTTCTCAGGCTTTACACCAGCATAGATAACTGTATTTTTCTTGCCTTTATCCAATCTTGTTAGTGAGCAAAGATGTAAGAGTAGTCAGTGCTGCTCTAGTCTTGCTATGTATCTCAGAATCAATCACTATGTTGAAATTGTAACAGGGCTGGGGTGCTGAGAATTTAAAGGAGGGCGGGTCTGGTGGGAGGTCAAATTAAATGAAAATGTTAGGCTTCCTAATTCTGGCCATTAAGTTCCAACCCTGGCGCATGATGAAAAGGTAATGTGAAAGAAAAATCAGTAAAGGAAAGCTTATAGGATGGAGCTTATCAATTACTTGTAATTATTTCAAGTTAATTTTAAGTCCCAATGGGATGGAAATTAATGTGCAGATGATATAGGCAAGCATCATCAAACCAGCCTGAAAACATTGATTTGGAAATTCTAGAAAAGCCACGCACAAGTCTAGATGCAGACCCAAGTAATTAACATGTTGCATTATATTTATCAAGGGGTAATGCAACAAATTAAAAAGGGTCAATGGGGGATCCTTCCTGGCCTAAGAAGTGAGAGAACATTTTGAGGCAGAGATAACATGGCTTAGTGAAGCCCTATCTTCATACTTTGAGCTTGTGATGTTGACTGGTGCTTTGCACCCACAGTCAGCAGTCATCTGAGGAGTTTTACAAATATTTGTTGTGCTAGGTGGGGGTTGCAATGCATGAGCAGAGATCTTTCACTTGAGTCCAGTTGACCTGATTTCTTTTCATGGTGGATGGGAAGTCCCAAGCCCTGCAGCTGCTTCCCCTACATCCAGCCCTCAATGCGCTCTGCCTTGCGTTTGGCCATGGCCCTAAAGCCATTGATCCCTGCAATGACCATAGCAATAGCACTATGGGAAAGTCTCTGAATACACTAGTGTGCATTACTAGTGTGAGGTGCTCCCTGTACAGATGTGCCATGAGAAACAGGGCTATTGTGTGTACACTGTGCAAGACAAACTTCCATTTATGGATCTGAGAGTTAGGAGAGGCGGATCCATTCCAGAAGTACTCCTCGTTCTTTTTGCTGATACACACTAACAGGGCTATCACTCTGAAACCTATTAACTCACTGTGGCCCCTTGGGGAAGTCAGTTGACTTCTTGATACCTCCGTTTTGCACTGTCCTCCCTTTGTAAAGCAGGGGGAGATCTAACCCTGAAGAGTACAAGGGCAGTGTATTATTATTTCTTAGGCTAACCCTAGACCATTGCACCTGCCTACATCCCCTGGCGGAGCCTGGGAAGTTCTTGAGTTTAGTCCCAGGGCCCAGCTAGTTTGGAAGGGAGAGATTTCACTACCTCTCGCCCCACCTCTGTAAAGCACCCGTGAGCCGGTGCTGGGGTTTTCCCGCCAGCCTCACCCAAGCCCCTTCCAGCCGCAGCCGCTCAGAGCCCGGCGGTGCAGCGCCCAGGTGGCCCCTGCCCAGCCGGAGCAGCCGCGCTGTCGTACCCCGCCGCGGCCGGAGGGGGGCGCACCCCGCCTGGCTTTCCTCTCGTGCTCCCGGCGCCCAGAGTGAGGGAATGCCTGCGAGCCGGGGAAGGAAGTGGCCGCGCTCTGCAGCAGTGGGCAAGGCTCGCGCCGGGAGAGGCGGCTGCCAGCCGGGTCCGTGTCGCTGCCGAGGGGGAGCCGGGGCGCCCCTCCCCGCGGCAAGAGCCCTGCCAGGCAGCCGCCCAGGGATTGCCGCGCCAGCGGCTCCGAGGAGCCCCGCTGCCCTGCCCGCCCTCGCCGGGGATTATGCGAGAGGGGAGCGGGCAGGTCGGCAGCCCGCTCCTGGTAGCCGGGGAGAGCAGCCGCCGCCGCCGCCGCCGCCGAGCGAGCGCTGGGGCCGCGACCGGCGGAGGAGCCGCAGCCGGTGCGTGGGGCGGGGGGGAGAAGCCGCTTCCCGCAGCGCGGGGGCCGGCGGGGGGGAGGCGCCGGGGCCGGCCTAGGCCGCTGGAGCCGGAGGGGGCGGCCGGCCGGCCCCGTGGCGACGCGGCTGTTCTGAGGGGCGCTCCGGCCTGGCCGTGGGGGGCCGGGCCGGGCCGGCTCTGGGCTGGGAGCCGGGCGGGTCTCCAGGGGCTGGGGGCTCAGCCCCCCGCCTGGCCAGCCGCGGGATAGCGCAGGGGGGCAGCAGGTGGCTGGACGGGCCCCCGGCTGCTGGGCATCGCTCCCCGGGGAATTAACGTCTGTCTCCTCTGGGCGCCAAACCCCACTGCCCCGGGCGCGGGGAGGGATGAGGGTCCCCCCCCTTCCGCTCAGTTACATGGGCGTGAGGGTGGCTCCCTGAGGGAGCGAGTTTCACCTTTCTCCAGCTGTTTCTTGGAGGAGGGGGGGATTCATTTTAACTCCCCCCCCCCCCCAGCCGCCGCCGCCTTTCTCAAGCTGGTCAGGTCTGTTGGATTCGCATGGCCGAATTGTGGATGGGAAAGCTACCTACCCCCTGTGTTGCTAAGAAACAACCTCATCAAGCTGCTGCACAGACTCGGGCATTAATGGTCACTTCTGTGCCCACAGGTCCAGTCTCGTGCTCGTGATTACTACAAAGAAACCTTTCAGAGAGATGGGTGTGTGTGTGTGTGTGTTTCTTTTAAATGTTCTTGACGCATGGACACTTCTGTCCTAGAGACAGCATTGTTTTGTTATTTGCACTGACAGCTTTTTTCTAATATGGATTTCTTCTGGTGCTATAGTTAGCAACACAGGGCTGGTAATGCACCGTAAGAGCAGGCTGTAAGGTAATACCAGTCACTTGCTGTTTCCAACTGAGTATTGCTAGGACTCTTCTGTGTTTTAACCCCCACCGTGGCAAACAGGGTGTTTTGCTAGCAAAAAGTTTCCTATGTAAATGAGGTGGTATAGTAGGAAAGACCGATTTTTTTGTAATATAATAAAAATAGTCTTAAGAGCTGCGGCAATAACAATACTGTTTTACAGAAAAGATGAACTGTTCATGATCTAGTTAAAATAACCCATAAATATCCTAAAATGTGTAGTTGTCTTGTTTGCTAGCTACTTGTGCAGAGTGGCTTTCCTCTTAATTTTAGGCTGTAATTTGAATATAATCTGAGGAGATGTTTGTGTTTGAAAATATGAGGTAGCAGGTGTACCTGTCTCTTGTTTCAAACCAGCAAATGGAACATTTTAGGTAGTTCATGTACTTGATGTGTATGAAATATTGCTGGGCTTCAGGGATACCACCCTGCTAGACTTTAAGGGTCATATAATTTTAATGCTAAAATTGATTATAAGCATGTGATTTGTTTACCTTTGACCATAATCTTAAACTCGTAACTTGAAGGTTAGGTTTTTGGTTTGTTTTTTTTTGTAAATGAATTTAGCCTTACCAAAGGTGTCAGATTTGACATCCCTGGAGATTTCACTCTGCTCATCCCCAGAGCAGGTACAGCACAGGCTTTCCTCAAGCTGCCCTGTGGCACTTGTCAACTCTGACCTGGCTGGATCGCTTCAAGGGATATAGAAGGGCAGATCTGTCTAAATCCCATTTCAATTCTAACCTGTCTGCTGAAGGTTCCCAGCTAGTGGGCAGACTCTCAGGACAAGGGCACTTTTCAAATTGAAATGGAGCTGTGACCACCGGCTGGGTTTACATAATCCAGGGGTTCACAAACTTCTTTGCACCGTGACCACCTTCTGACAACAAAAACCCATGACCCCAGGAGAGGGAACTGAAGCCAGAGTCTTCCTGAGCCCCGCTGCCCCTGGTGGAGAGGCCAAAGTCCAAGGGCTTCAGCCCCAGTTGGGGGGCCTGTAACCAGAGCCCCACCACCCTTGGCTGAAGCCCTTTCGCTATGGCCCTGGGTGGTGGAGCTCGGGCTTTGTCTTTGTCCCCAGGTGATGGGGCTTGGACGTCAATCCCGTCTCCGGGCCCCAGTAAGTCTAATGCCAGCCCCGGCGACCTCATTAAAATGGGGTCGCAACCCCCCTCATCCTGACCCACAGTTTGAGAACTGCTGACGTAATCTAGAAAAGAGTCACCAGATAAGAATAATAGAAATGTAGGACTGGAAGGGACCTCAGTCGGTCTTGTCCAATCCCCTGCACTGAGGAAAGACTAATTATTATCTAGACATTCCTGACAAGTGTTTGTCTAACCTTAAAAATCTCCAATGACAAAATAATTCATAATTCAAAATCCATAGGTAATTTTTCCAGTGCTTAACTACTCTGACAGGAAGTTTTTCCTAATATCTAACCTAAATCTCCTCTTGCTGCACTTCAGGCAGCTTTGTCCCAAGCCATTCCCTCTGCAATCTGACTTGGCTTACCCCTCTGGGAAGAGAGGTGGAAGGGGCTTTTTCCCCTTTCAGGGATCTGATTCTCTGGTTATTTGGGTGTTGGAGCACCTGCGTGGAGGGAGGGGGAAAGCATCTCCATGCTACTCTTTGTAAAGGGGCTCTAAAGAAACCTGTTGGTGCTCCTCCATCCACCTGCAAGGACTGAATTTGCAGTATTTCCTCACAGCCTGGAGAGCTTTTGGATTGCGTTCTGGAGCTGCGTGTGTATATCCTCCCCAAGGCACTGCACTGGTACGATCTGGCAGCATCAATAATGATGCTTTATAGAGTGCTGTTTATCCATAGCTCGCAAAGGAGGCTAAGGCATTACTATCGATAGTTAGGGAAATAGAGGACAGTTGACTTGCTCAAGATTGTGCCACACATCCATGGCAGGACTGGGAATAGAACCCAAGTCTCTGTTCTCCCAGTTCAGTGCCCTCTCCAGAGGCCCATGCTGCTTTCTGAAGATGGGCTGATTTTATTTCATTCTACTTTGGCTTATTCGTGACTTTTTAATGTAAACTTTATAAATATGTAATAGTTGCATTGAAAAAAAATCCTGTTCACTGATTCTGACTCTGTAGAGTCCATTCCAAGTGTCTTGGTTTTGCAGTACAGTGCAATAAAATGTAAATTGATGCATGTGCTCAAGTCCAAGTATGTGAGTAGTCCCATTAAAGTCAGTGGGACTGTGCAGTCTTTGTAAGCACAGGGGTTTAGTAATTAGTATGCACTGTCTTGATTTCATATTTGAATAAAGTGGACTCATAAAATTGCCTCTCCCTTTATTGCTTGATAACCCCCCTTTCTGCTCCCAATCCTCTGGAATATTTTTGTCATGTTTATTTCTGCCATGTCTGTTTTGTGTGCCTGAGTAATAGAAGAAGATTGATTGTGTTACAGAACACAATCATAGCTTCTAAGTGATTTTTCCACTCTCGAATAGTAGGCTGCCGCTTTTGGGCATGCACCATTCTGTCCTTTCACAGAGCTCATGCCTGATATGTTCAATTGACCTTTGTACAGCTAGTTATTTTAATGGTTGATCAGTTCATGGGTTGCTCGATGGCTGAAAAGCCTCAGCATGAAATACAAAGTGAAGAACAGCTAAGCATGACAGAAGAATGGCCACAGACCAGTCCTCTCTTGCGGTTCTATGTTGCAATGCTTCTTTACAATACTGTTGATGTATTCTGATCATGATAGCATCTCAAAGAGAGAGGGAGAGACATGTGAGGCTTAGGGGTTAAAAATGTGGCTTGTTACGTCTTACCGTTGATAGAGCAGACTCCTGATAGGATGTTAATTTGCATTAATCATATTTAAGTTTCCATAACTAACTTTTAATTAAAGCATGGTTGATACCAGCTTAATGAATGTACGTATGCTAGGCCATCTGCATGAATAAAAATTCTTTTTAATTCCCTTACTATTCCCTTTATGGCCCCTGAGTTGCTTTTGGTGGCCATTTAAACAGCATATGGTAGCAGCTGTTCATCTTTTTAATATAACTTTTTTGCATCTGTGTTCAAGAAACAAGAATTGTATAAATAAACAACTATCTTGTATCTTTATGTCTAGGTGTGTGTATGAGAAAATGTTGCCTAATTTAGGACCTCATCCAATGCCAGCTGAGGTTAATGGAGAGCCTTTTTTTTTTTACTTCAGTAGGCTTTGGATCAGCTGTTGGGCTCCAGTTCAGCAAAACATTTATTTATGTGCTTAAGTCTCACTGAAACCACTGGAACTTAAGCATGTGCTTTAACTGTTTTGCTGAGTAGAGGTGGATTGTTCTTTCTTAATGTACTCTGATCCTAAATCTCCTCTTAGTTACAGTAACCTTTCACTAGAGTAACTCTAATGACTTCAGTAGAGTTAATCTTGATATACACCTTGGTTAGTGAGAGCAGAATGAAGACCTCAGAGAGTGATTTTTGGATTGTTGTTTATTTAATTGGCATCTTTCACCAAAACAATAGTTTCTGATACAATATCTCTGTTGTTTTGGATTTGCCTCGGACAGCATATTTGAATGTCTTCAGTGTTGTGCATCGAACAGCCCAGACGTTTATTGTGGGTTGCCATCTGGTATGTGGGAGTTTTATGCGACTGCTAATTTAGTTAACAACCAATTTAGAAAGACTGTGTTTTAGCCTGTTGAGAAATGCTAAAAAGTTGCAAGTGAAAGTGGGATGTTTTGGGGTTTAATTATTTTATTGATTTGCTTTTTAATTTGAAATCTGTATCGCCTCTGAGAGTTTTTCTCTAATGTAGCATCACATCTTCCAGGTAAGTTCATTTTTTAAAAGGCTCATTCAACTGGCCCCAAACAGTTTTTTTTGTTGGAATTTACAGACTTCAGTAAAAAAAAAATCTGTCCTATTTGTTGTGATATCCACATAATATTACAGCTAATTAGCCACACTATATTTTTTAACAAACTGTTATGTGAGGGCCTGATTCAAGAGCTGCAGAGTGAAATGGTGCTCTTTCTAGTGTAGAGTGGTAGCTGCTATTTATTTTTTTTGAATCTAGCATGACTCATTACTGTGAATTTGTGAGAATACAATAATGTGTTCTAGGACCAGTACAATCCACTGGGAAATATTTCTTAACCTGTCACTTTTCCTTTTAACATTTCCCTTTTAAGTTTTCTATCAAAAATGCATTTTTCTTATTTGAATAGTCCTAAATTAACCGTTTTCTCTAATTTCTGAATTTTTCCTCTTCTAATTAATTTTGAAGCTGATTTGTATAGAGAAGGAGAGCAATCAGTGTTTCTATTTAAAAAAACCAAAAAATTAGTGAGTGTTTTTCAGGCCCATATTTCAGGTTTTGTAAACAAACAAGGGTTTTGCAAATCCCAATATGAATAGAAATGTAGTTGTGAAACTGAGGAGGGCTGGGGTGGAGAGAATAAAATTAAACCACATTTGTTTATAACTTTTCCCAGGCAATGTTGCGAATCCAAATACAACAACATTGCACTAGGGCAGGAGAATCTGAAATTGAAACTTTCTATAAATCTAAAGTGTCTCTAGCTAGTTCAGTTTCAGTGTCCAAGTTAAGTGTGGTGCCAATTGTAAACAAACAACATAAATAGTGAACGATAAATTTTTGGAAAATTATTAAAATTTTAATAACGTAAGGTGGGATTTTCAAAAATACTTTGCATCAGCCTTGCTCGGCTCCCTTTAAAGTTATTGGGAGTTTTACCCAATAGGGGTGTTAAGTCAGTGCAAAGAGCTCCTGAAAATTCTACTTATAAAGTATCAGTAACATGGGCAATGAGGTTAATACGTGTAACTATCTGAATAGCGCCTCTTCAGTGAGTTGCACTGAGGGAACTGGGAAACAGTGTGAAAATACACCAGGTCTTATCATAGATGATCCTGGCTTCTGGTGCGTCACCTAAGATCTACAGGTGTCAAGAGTCAAATCTCCTTTCCATTCTGTGGGGTACAAAGGGCTACAGGGTTAAATGGTTTGGAGCCCTTGTGATCACCCTCTGCACAATGACAGATTTTGCCCAGAGAGGAACATGGAAGGATTTTCCTTGTCAGAGGATAAATAGTGGAGGATGTGCCACAGAGAAAAAGGTAACTGAGCTTGAAAATGTGTGTGCAAGCTCCATCAATGAAAAGTAGGAAGAATCCAATAATCTTAGAACTCAAACAACCCCTGGAGAGTACTTGGGAATACCTGAGGAAATCCATGCGCTCTGACCCACTCCCCGGCAGGAGTGCTGGGTGGAGCAGGTCAAGCCCCCTGACCCAGCTTACCGGCTGGAGTGCCTGGTGGGCGGAGTGGGTCGGGGCACAGGGACACCCATTTTTCTGGGGTCCCCCAGTTGGCTGGGTTGCCTGAGCATGGGCCCCGTTGGCCCAGTGGCTAATGCGCTACTGAATCCTGGTATCTGTAGATCTTCATAAAGGAGAGCAGGGAGGGATGCTGTGTAACAGTAAGAGCTGGCATTGCTGGTATATGGTGCCTTTTCATCTAAGGATCCTGAGGGATTTGATGAATGTTGACTAACCACTGCACAATACTCTTTATGTTCAGAACAGGATGCATGAGTATTACTTCCTCTGCCATTAAGTTGCAGTTGCCACCTGAGAGTGTGCAGGAACAAAACAGTTGAGGACAGGAATTGACAAAGAATATTTTAGCCAACAAGACTGTGGGTAGAATGTAATTGTCTGAGTTGGAATATGAGCAGCAGGCCAGGGTTACCCGGGCTCTTATAGAAGAGCAGTAGGATCTTTTAATGACCATGTGTCATTAGGACTTCAGTTTTTGTATCTCTTCCCAACTCAGTTGCAGCTCAGGGGTTCCAAATGAACTGCTTCTGGACTTTATTCCAGCTTTGATGCAGCAGCCAAAATGTTTTGCTCAGATGTGTCTGACAAGACTATAAGATCAGGAATCCTCAACCTGGTGAACAGTGAAATGCCCACCAATGAGAAAAATGTAAGGAGTTGGGTATCCTGGATAGTTTTGGAAGAGTTACACAGATTCCATTTGGTCTTGCATGGTGTTTAGACAGCTGTGCTCAGCGAGGGCCATGAAACTAACAGGAGACTTTATAACTGTTATGCGCACAGGGAAGGAACAGCACTTAGGCAGCTTGGAGAGAGACCTTGAATAAGATAAGCAATGGTGATTCACCACTAACTCTTCCCCCACCAGAGTGACTTAGCAGCTTAGCTCCCTAGCTGAGACCATGTACATCAGATTCCTGCTTGGAGTGAACTTTTATAGCCAGTTTATAAGCCTAGGTGACCAGGGGAAAAGGGCAGAGAATTGGCTAATGTCCTAAATGGTGTGCTGTAGCAATCGGAGTGGTAGCCGTGTTTGTCTGTATCAGCAGAAAGAACAAGGAGTACTTGTGGCACTTTAGAGACTAACAGATTTATTTGAGCATAAGCTTTCCTGGGCTAAAGCCCACTTCAGCATTCTCGTACCGTCTGGAGAGGTTATAAAAGACAATAGTGAGTTAATGGTTTAAAGTTTTTAATTTGTCATGGTGAGTGCAACTAATTTGATGGATAGAAAAGCTGACTATAATTTGTTTGGATTGCTGGTGCTTACATAACTAATCCTTAGCTACTAGTTCAAGCAAATTATCTGATTTAACCCATACAACCGTGTCCTCAAAAGGCATTCTCTTCTAATTGTGTAGTGCCCTGCTTAGAAAGTGGGCATGTGTAACAGCACAAGCATATGAAGGACCTTGACATACCCGAGCACTTCACTGTCGAGAGCCACTAGATAGGCGTTGTTATCCCAGGATGTATAGGAAGAGTCAGGTCCTTGCAAGATGTTGGAAGTATCATAAGGATTTAATTCTATTTAAGTGCTTTAAAAGGATATGGGAGGATTGCAGGTTTTATAGTACAGCTGTGGGTCACTACTCTTCAGCTTACACAATGTGTCCTGAATTGGTTAGTCATCAGGAATCTGGTTTAGGTTAGTCTCTAAGGTGCCACAAGTACTCCTTTTCTTTTTGTGAATACAGACTAACACGGCTGCTATTCTGAAACCTGTTTAGGGCTCAGTGAGTCACTCTTCTGTCTGCTCATTTTGAATTGAAGTCTATGAATTATGACTTCTTGGGAAAGCTGGCAGGGCTGTTGCCATCTCCGAAGAGGTAAAGAATACCATTGTGCCCTTGTATGTGAGTTTACGCTCCGGGTCCACTCCTGGTTCCAACAAAGTCACGAGGAGTTGGGAATTAATAGATTACAATTTTTCTTTTTTGCCTTCTGTCACAAAAAGGCACAAAATGGGGTGTGAATTTCTGTTGTGATTTTTTTTTTAAAGCTCAATAGTTTTAGGTAATCTAAGAGGTCTTCTTTTAGGGAAAAGGAACAATATAGAATGATTTTTCTCTATGTGGGTGGTTTACTTACTTCAGTGGTGTTGTTCTTCACCCTGCCACTTTTCTTTAAAGGAAATAGAACATGGTTTTTTGTTTATCATGTCAGATGAAATTGAAATCCAAATATTTACATCTTCTTGCAGTATCTCAGGTTCAAAACCAATTGTAGGCGTTTCCAAGCTGTTAAATTTTCCCTTTCACTGAGTCGGTTTTTCCCCCTGCATGATGGAAATATGGATCCTAATTTCTTTTCAATATTTCCTGGCCAGACTCTGCAGCTGGAAACACTTCCCTCTCAACCTGGCATCAGGCTCGTAGTGTTCTAGTCTGAACATACCCAAACTTTGTTGCTGGCCCCCTCTCTAGTAGCAAATAAAGTGAATTAAAGTGTGAGAAACAAGGGCAGAGATAGTTTAATGTCTAAATAACTGTGTATACCTCTGAAAACATGAATTTAAAATGCTGTGGGAAAAACAGAGGGCTTATCTCTCTCTAGATAACCCTTACCTCTTCTATAACGCCCTTTGTCTGACTATCTCAAAGCTCTTTGCAAAGGAGGTTGAAATATCATCTCCATTTTACAGATCTTTACACTGAAGCACCGAAGTGTAAAGTCATTTGTCCAAGTCACACAGTGAGGCAGCCAAAGAGCCAGGGAAAGAACCCAGGTCTCCTATCTCCTAAGCCAGTGCCCTATCTTTTGGTCCACACTAACTCTCATGAATATTCCCATGTAACCAAGCTGAGACTATTTTTCTGTTGAGCCGTTCTGACAGATCACTCATTTGGGCCCCTATCCTGTGCATTGTGTAGTCCCACCTAAATAAATGATATGAACAGAAGCACAGTAGGCACCATGGTGTGTGGGTTTTTGAGGGGTTTTGTGTGTGTTAGATGCCACATTTACAAAGGTTTGAAAACGGTATTTGAATTTACTGCTGTTTTTCCCCTACTTAGACTATGAAATACTGCAGCTAATTTAACTATTGAAGAAGTTAAACACTTGTTTTGTTTTTAATTGTGTCCACTGTAAAGTAACACTTTGAGGAATGGTTCCCAAATATACATTTAGCATGGCTACAATGTGTCCTATCTGTTTTGTGAACCCAGAATGACTCTTAAAGCTCACCATCTCTTCTGTAAACTCCCCTAAATGGGCTTTTCAAGGACAGAATTTATTTAACACACAATAATTGCCAGGTAGAAATGCATATTAGGGCAAGCCTAATTGAAGCATTAACCTTTTGGCAGCAGCTCCTATGTAGCAAGCCTCTGTTCTAGCCTCATGTGTATTTTATCAGTTTGTTTGTTTGTTTAGCGTAACAGGATGAGTTTTTGACTCTCTGCATACTTTGCTAGCTCTATTTGACAGGCTACTTGACCAGAGATTCATATAATGATATTATTTGAACCAGAGCACTGGAAATACATCATCACTGCTTGGAGGGGAAAAAGCCACATTGAATTAGGGGCTGATCTTTAACAGTGCTGATTATTTTTGCAAATCTGTGAGGAAAACTGCTTAAAATGTTTTACTCTCGTACATTGCTTCCCATTCTGAGTTAATCGCCATACACAGTGGACTTTACCACAGAGATGCACCAGTTCTGTTACATGCTTCTCCTTTCCCTTGACCCTATGGAAGGCTCTTCTGTAGGCCTGTCAAAGGGCTTGAGCTCTATAGATGGTGAGGGCATTTGTCTCTTCCCCCACCCCCATGGAGATTCTCTTGCATAAGATAACGTTGACATCATCAGCATCCTCTTATGCTGCATGATGTGATATGCCCTGGAGGGGAATTTCCAGCAGCTGCCAGTGGGGAGTCCATGGGAAGTACTGTGGAACTAGGGTGACCAGATGTCCTGATTTTATAGGGACAGTCCTGATATTTGGGGTTTTGTCTTATATAGGCGCCTATTACCCTCCACCCCCATCCTGATTTTTCACACTTGCTGTCTGGTCACCCTATGTGGAACTGAATAGAAGCACTGGATAGAAGCACTGCAACTAGCCTGTGTCCAGCATGTGTGTCAGGATGCCTGTAAGTTTATGGAGGGGGACCCCTGTCTGTCCTCAGTGAACAGTAAGAATTTCCTGTGGAATCAGCTTCCTTCTGCTGGTTTCTCTGCATTAGGGGATGATACTGTCAATTGTTAAAAGAAAAGGAGTACTTGTGGCACCTTAGAGACTAGCAAATTTATTTGAGCATACTTACCTCACTGGCAGTAATGGAATTCCCTCCCCTCCCCCCAAGCCTTGGTGAGGCCAAGTCCCTCCCTCTGTTACAACCATACAACCCTGTTGATTTTGGTAGGGCTGCAGAAATGTAACTGAGAGCAGAATGTGCCCCATATAAGCACTGGACTTGTTCTGTGTTGCAGGCTCTTCTTCAGAGAAAAGCTGTGGAGAGTTTCAAATTTGGTTTTTGATTTTCAAAATGGGGCCACCTTTCCTAACACACACCCTGCGGGAATAGTATGAAAATGACCTGTGTCAGTGTTTTTTATAGTACGAAACATGGCTGTAATAAAATGAGCACAGTTTTACTAGTACCTACTCACAATGTCTGCAATCTGCGTGTCTTTGAGCCATACCTGATAGCTTTAGTGACAAAACCCTGTTTTGATTCCCTGCTAGCAGTGCGGAGCTTAAAGAGCAGGCAGGAATATCTTTTATCTTGCGCATCATCAATAACGTTTTCATCTAAGTTGCGTTAGCAGTTTTTTTACTGCTGATGATCTGAGGCAGACCTTGACTTTTAGACCTCAAGTTGAGTTTGCAGCACCAGCAGTTAGAATATGCATCTTCTGTTTTAAACTGAAGTCACCAAGAGGATAAACTTGGAATCCCTGGTGTCCGTTTTACAGCTGCTTCTCAGAGGAGAACTGCATTTTAGTATTCCCACTAAGTACTTGAAAGAGATCTTGCAGTAAACTTGTAATTGTTAAACTTTTGTGCATAATTTGGTTATATTATTATGAAACGCTCCATGAAACCTAATATAAATGAGTTAAACTCTTAAAAACTTTATTTGTAGATGGGCATGAACTAGGTCCATTCATTTTTTTTCCCCCTCAGTGTACTCTAGTCAGGTTGTTATTTAACACCCTTTACTGTAGTATCTGTAAGGCAGATGTTAACATTGCACTTACTTATTTTTCATAGACTACTGAAGATCAGAGTTGTACAGTAGATTATGTAACTGAATACCAGCGTGAAGTTAAACCACTAACTTGGGGAGGGGGGGGAATGGGTGAGATGCCTTTTCTCCAGAATCAGTTGCTGAATTGGCAATACATTCCTTCTGCCAACATATGTTAATCTGACTAGCTATAGCTGGAGTAAATATTTAAAGCTCTTCTAGCAAAGATTTCAGCAGCAAAACATTTAGCTTTTTTATATGATTAAAACTCTGATGTAAATCCTACCAAAGCTGTTTGCATTCAGGGATAAATCCAATTTAAAGCCAGCTTCCTAAGTCTGTTCATACTTAAGTCACTTGGGGTCTCTACCACTGAAGGCCAGCGGGACTGGCTCCTAAATTGTGGCCATATGCTACTACTATATCTAGGAGAGGGGAGAAATGTAGCTGAGCTCACTACTAATCCTGCATGAAAAGCATAAGCTCAACATCTCTGAGTTTATGGGGGTCTAAGGAAAGATAGGAGCAACGAGGGAAGGGAAATCCAAAGCACTGTACAGTACACTGGAAAGCCGACTTAACTTAATCATAACAAAGTTACTGTAGCTCAGGGCAGTAGCATTTGTTTTATTTTTAGGTTTTAATTTTTGATTTCTCTGTGCTCCCGTCCCCCAGCTGTAAAATGGGGGTAATGCTTCCTTTGTCTTGTTTGTTTAGATTGTGAGCTCTTTTGGGTATGGACTGTCTCTCGTTATGTATTTGTACAGTGCCTAGCACAAAGGGACTTACCTTTCAGTTGGGGCCTCTAGATGCTATTGTAATACAAATGACAGCACTGGGGCCCAATGTTCTTAAGCTACTACAAGCTATTGCATCTTGAAGAAAACCTTTCTATAAAATATTTCTTAATCTGTAAAATAATGAAAGCTAGCAAATTATGCCAAACCTAAAAGATGTGTTTCCATTTGACTCATCGGTTGTCCAAAAGATGACACCATTTGCCTCATTAAAAATGAGACATCGTTGCTGAACTGGCATATTTGTTCATTCTGTTAGGTGTTGAGCACTCATTTTCAGTTAAGAAAATAAGTAAATTATTATTTCAGCTAAAGTCGGGATGAAATTTGTAAATTTTCAGTCTTAAATATTTAGGATTAAGAATTGCAGCAGGGATGGATTCATGTGTGATGCTCTACCTTGATCTAAACAGTGTGCAAGAATCCACTTAAAAAATAATATATACTGTATTTTTAAAACCCTTTTAAAATGCAGACTAGCCAGATGGTCAAAAGAACCAATCAATGAGGCAATATGTAAATATTTTCAATCATTACCAGAGCACTTCTGTGTTGACACTGAAATGTTAAGGCTATTCCATGGAGCTCATGGGTGATCAGTAGATGAGCTCTGATAAAACAGAGAATAAAGGTGAAAGCCTGAATATTATTATGGATTGTGGGTTTCATCTATACAGAGAGACTACAGTTCATTTGTAGAACATGATGGAAAAGCTCTCTGTATTCTCTCTTTAAGCATATTATTTAAACCCAGACAGTCTTTATTTCCTCTCTGTCAGGTCCTGATCAGATGTTGTTGTGGGTTTTTCTTTTTTCTTTTTTTGAGACTTCTCATTTCAACTGAAATGTTGTGCAGTAGTTACCACTTCTGCTTTAATTGCCACGTGTATTTGGAAAGGGGCAGAGACTGGAGCTGTTGAGGAGTTCTTTGCGTTAAACATACCCAGCTAGAGAGAGTGATCAGAAAGTAGTTAAAAATCAGCAGATTAAAATAAATTTTAAAAGTAAAAAAGCCTTCCTAAAAGGAAGCTGCATGTATCAGCCAGAGCAAACCTTTTAGAAATGTGTACTAAGGGCAGTAACATTTTCATATATAAAACATGAGGTTCCCTCAGTGAGAACAAATCCGGAGCCCTTATCCAGCAGAAAGCAGCTTCTTCAATTGCTTGGCCCTTCAGAATCTCAGTGTCTGTGACCCCCATTGAGGATGCTTCCACTTGGGAGGATTTTTTCCACCCTTTTGTGGTAACTGTCTAATGTTAATTTAGGAGCTATGGCAGATCCTCCCCAGAGTCTGAGACTGTAACTGGCTGCCTCACTAGGCCTGTGTGGAACAGTTACTATTGTTCTAGTAGGGGCATGGCAACAGAGGGGCCCAAAGGCCATCGTCCATTTTGGAAGGTGGGGTTCTGAACAGACTGGCTGCAGCTTACAGCAGACTCTCATAATATTAAATACAAGTTCTCCCTGCTGTAATGAGAACACAAGGACCAGGGGAGTTAAGTCAGGATGTATGTGGGGCCTCCTCCTTTGAGGTGCTGAGTATTGCTGAAGTCAATGGGATATAGATATGGCATCTTTAGTCTGTCTCCGTGCAGTCTAGCACAAGTTTGGCTCTCTGCCATTAATTTTATGAGAGGCCTGGAACAGTGCTTTGAGTACAGGTCTGGAAGACAGGAACTGCTGAGTTCTGATCCTTGCTCTGATGCAGACTCCATCACTGACCTTGGGCCCATCGCTAACTTTTTGGCCTCCATTTTCCCATAAGTAAAATGGGATAACCACTTGCCTACCTTGCTAGGGTACTGGGCTGGTTACTGTTTGCAAGGAGCTTTGAGAATGAAAATGCCATGTGAATGATGAATGTCATTGTAGGCACTGCATAGTCCAAAGAGCTGTCCCTGGATGACATCTCTGCCCTGGTGCTCGGCCAAGGAGAGAGCTCTCCTCACCCTCACACAGCTGCTTCCTTTCCCAAACAAAGTGATGGGGAAACTCCATGCGAGGATGGTAGGCTGAGGATCCCTGCCTGGGTGGGGGTGGGGTGAGTCTGAATAATCTTACTCCACCAAGAAGAGAGAGACCTTCATCCTCCTAACTGTGTAAACAAATTTACCACATGAGCCTTGGGGGGCCCACTTGTATTACCTCTCTGAGGGCCACATACAGGGTGTTACTCCATCCCCAGGTGTGGAGTAACACTCTTGGGCTCAATAGCTGTAGTTGGGTGCAGAGGTCCAGCATATGGGGTTGCTTTGCAGTGAAGTGAGGTGTGCGGCTCAGTGAACTCCTCTTCCCTTCCCCGAGCTGCTTTGTCATTCTCTACCCCATCCCCCTTTCCCTTTATGCCTTGTGCAGCATCACATCCTTTCCATTGGATGGATCAGCCTGCAGCCCAACCAGTACCTTCAGCCTCTCAGACCTAGCATTTTCCTGAAGCCTGTATATATTTTCTCTTGGCTCAGGTCCTTTGTGGGTGAAACCAGAAGCATCTCTCTGTTACTTAAAATGTGTAACTGCAGCACAGTAAAGGATCCAGATGCAAGTGAGGGGAGGGAAGAGCTGGGAACATCCCTTTCTGTGCACCTTCTATTATTTCTGCATTTATTGCCACATTTAGCTTTCTTGTTATTAACTGCACGTGTTCCCCGGCATGTTCTGCTGTCTGTTTTATCTGAATACAAGGTGCTTTTTGGTTTTGGATTTATTTATTCCTTTTCTTTAAACAAAAAGCCAAAGTGCTGGCAGCAGCTTAACTAGTTATAGCCGGATATGGCCTGTTAGGACCGATTAAAGGTCTGATAAGACAGGGAAAAACCCTTTGATTTCAGGGTAGGCAACTACTGTGAATGCCCAGCCAGAGAATGTTGCTTGCAAATTGTGCATGTACAGTATTGGGCAGCAGCTGACCTCTATGAGGATGTAACATATTATTATAGATTGTACAAAATCATTAGACTGGGCTATAACAACTGCGCTGTTTGGAACTATTTCATTTACCCTTGGAAAATTGCACTGTGCCCACTCTTATGGGGATGCAGAAACAGAACAAGGATCTTTTTTCCTCTCTTCCCCACTCCTTTCTCAGTAGCAGTGTGGCAGTGTTCTTCTGTTGACCCTCCCTGTTATCACATGCTAGAGTCCTGCGTAAAGCTACTGACTGATTGTGGCAGGTGTGGTTTGTTAACTCTGGTTAAAAGAAGGTGAAAGTACCCTTCTAGGCACAGGGAACTAGGGCACAGAGGCTTCTGCAGGGAAACCGTAGGAATGGCCAAGCATAGGGACAAGGCTGAGGCTTATGGTGTATTGTTATATTTGTTTAAACTAATGATAAAGCCAAATGTCAGGTGGGGACCAAACTTGGGATGCAGTGTTGTGTTGTACATAAGGCACTAGAATGGAAATTGGGAGTCTTTGGTTGTGCCAGTCATCTGTTGCCTGACCATGGTGAGTCACTTCCCCTCTTTGTGCTTCTGTTTCCCCTCCCACCCTTTGTCTTCTCTATTTAAATTGTAAGCTCCTTGGGGCAGGGACTATGTCTCTTGTTGTATGTCTGTACTACATTTGGCCCTGATTTTGGCTTGGGACTGTAAGCGCTACCATAATCCAAATAAATATTTGGTCCATGGTATACCCCAGTGGCTGTCAACCAGGGGTATGTAGAGGTCTTCCGGAGGTACATCAGCTCATCTAGATATTTGCCTAGTTTTTCAACAGGCTACATAAAATGCACTAGTAAAGTCAGTACAAACTAAAATTTCATACAGACTGACTTGTTTATACTGCTCTATATACTATACACTGAAATGTAAGTGCAATATTTATATTCCAATCGATTTATTGTATAATTATATGGTAAAAATGAGAAAGTCAGCAATTTTCCAGTAGCAGTGTGCTGTGACACTTTTTTGTATTTTTATGTCTGATTTTGTAAGGAAGTAGTATTAAAGTGAGGTGAAACTTGGGGGTACGCAAGACAAATCAGGCTCCTGAAAGGGGTACAGTAGTCTGGAAAGGTTCAGAGCCACTAGTATACCCTGTTGTATTTGTTCTGTTCACAGTGGGAACTCCACCCATTCCCCAATAAAAAGGTACTTGTGTGTGACACTTACGATATCTCTTAGGGGGAACAACTGAGAAGTGCAGCACAACACATCAGTTAAGTAGACAGGCCTTCAGAAGCCAGCCAAAAGAATGTTATAATTAGTCTCTTTCCATGGAAAGATAAATGCCAGTTCTATTAGTGTAGTGCAGCGTTTTCAACGTTTGTGCTAAAAATGAGCAACTCACCACCTGCTGGGTGGCACCTCATCCTAACTGCAAAATGTATTTACATCTGAATCTATCTACTAATAGCTACGGCTGCTTTGATCATGTTCTGCATGGTATCATGATGCTTTTGAACCTAATTTTGTGTGTGTGTGTGTGCACGTGTGTGTGCGTGCGAGGGAGAATCTTAAGAGGTGCTGAGCAATCCCAACTCCCATGGAAGTCTGAGAGAGTTGGGATTGCTCAGTACCTCTCTGGATCAGACTCCTAATTGGTGGTCAGTAAATATGCTATCATGTATTAGCATTTATGTGTTTTTTCTGGTGTGAGCCACCTTGACCCAAATGTCTCCCTGGTGCAACTCCACTAAAGCCTTCATGGTTGCAGCAAGAATGAATTTAGATCCATGTGTTTAAGAAGACACTATCATGGTATGTCTTTATAATGAAGATGCAGTGGATAAAAGTTGATGCTTTCTTTTTTATTTAAAATAACAATCATTTTCTTATTGAACTTGGGTTTTTTAAATTAAATACATTTATCTTTTAAAAAATAAACATGTTTAAAATTAAATTTGAAATTATCACAAGCTATGTAAAGGTCTAAACTTAATATAATCTACTAATTGTTTAAATTTTTCAAAAAATTGCAGCACCCTTCTGCAAAATGTAATGAATTAAAGGGTGCTCCTTTTTTAAATTATATATAGATTAAAGGGGTGTGGGAATCTTTAACTTTTGAGGACAATTCAAGCTATGTCACAATGTCCTGTACTGTATTAAGTAAAAAGAAAAGGAGTACTTGTGGCACCTTAGAGACTAACCAATTTATTTGAGCATAAGCTTTCATGAGCTACAGCTCACTTCATCGGATTCATTCACGAAAAGCTTACGAAAGCTTATGCTCAGATAAATTTGTTAGTCTCTAAGGTGCCACAAGTACTCCTTTTCTTTTTGCGAATACAGACTAACACGGCTCTACTCTGAAACTGTATGAAGTAAGTATCTCTGTTGTTTTTAGTCTTTACAATGGAAGGAATGCTGGTATTTAAATTTTTCCAATGTAAGTACTTTTCTTTTGTACAGAAAAGCTTTTGCCTTAATTTCTTTTGGTTTCATTTTAGTTAGCAGGTGCAGAGAGAATATTTTCTTCATGCAGACTAGTTAATTCAAACTTGAGAAGCTGATAGGGAGTTGAAAAAGCAGGAATGCTCATTTTCCTTATCCAATCTATGAATAAAAAAACAGGTGGGAGAGAATGAGGTCTACTAATTCTAAAAATGTGAAGGACATGGCAACAGGTTTTCAATGGTATTTAGGCAGAGAGGCACCTAATAGGATTTTCAAAAAGTGATTGATTCCCATGGGAGTTAGCCACGTAATCTATTTAGACACTTTTTGAAAATTCCACTAGGAGCCTAGCTGCACCTTCAGGCACTTAAACACTTTTGAAAATCTGGCTCATGGTGACCAGAAACAAGTTAGTCAGTTCACTAACTGCAAATGATATTTCCTTTATTTAATAAATCGGTTAGTTTAAAATGCAAGGCATAATTTGATAAATGTTTTTTATGTAACTAGCATATTTAAGGTAGTTTTATTTAACTCATAAAAACTAGTTTAAAACGCTGCTTTTGTGCATTTTTAATTGAATTCAAATTTTCATCCTAATGCAAGTGAGAAAGAAATCATGAGTAAAAAAAATTACCATCTAGTCATGTAAATAGAAAATGGTGAATGACACATTTTTTAACATGATAAAAAATGTAAAAATTAAGAATCTGAACAAATGTATGTTAAGCTACATAATTCCTTAAATAAAATGTGTGTAGATACAGTGTAAACTTGATTAGCAAAAATGTTGATTAGTACCAACATTTAGTGTAAAGGCTATATTTGCATTGCAAATCAACTTATTTGAATGGTCATGACAGCCAAGCAGGACAAACTTTTCTTTTGGACCATATACAAACGCAAAACAAAATTAAAATGATTTAAATCAAGGTTTCCTGCTTGCTTATTTAAATCACTTTTAATTTAAATCAAGCCTCCTAGATGAGGGTAGGAGGTAATTCCTGTTGACTTTTGTCTGGTATCAGATTCTTGCAAGCCTGAAGCTGAAATCTATCAATAGATGTTTCTTTGTTGGCACCAGGGTTAGCGTTTGGGACTGCCTGACTGTTGTTCCTGTTGTCTGATCACTATGCCATGTCGCCAGAGTTGCAGTTCAATTTCTAAGTCAAATTGCATCCATTAATAATAGTCACAATACCAAAGGTTTGTATATAGGTTAAATAACTTTCTGTCGAACTGTTGTAGCGTTTTTATCTGTGCTGGGAAAGCAGAAGTGGTGTTTGGGCTCCATGCGATTGGCTGAGCTGTGAATCGGCAGATGAAGTTAATAAGCATTTGAGGACTAAATATATTTTAAGCTGTCTGGCTGTTTGCTGTCTGTGACGACTCTGAAACTAATGGACCTGAAACATTGCTCATGCTTGCTCTTTCTCCAGTGTGACTGTGACCCGTGCAAGCTTTGTATGAAGGTACAAGAGTAAACTGCAATTAAAATCTATTTTGGTAAGGTATAAATCAATCCTATTAACCATGGCAGGGTCAGCTAAATAGTGCACAGTGTAGTGATTCCACGCCTGGCTCGGTATGTCCTGCCTTCTGGCTCATAATCCATGTTCCAGTCCCAGAGTTGCTGTGCATGTGTGTAGTCTGTTCTGGTAGGCGTGTGTTCCAAGGTAGCTCCTGCCAGGATAGGTTTTACTTTATGCTTGATCTACAGGAGGTTTCTTTGTGGGGGAGGGTGAAGGGGGGAAAGGAGGGGTTGAGGCTGCCCATGTATCTCTGCTGTGAGTGTGTGTGCTGGGGAAACGCTTGTGCTGCCATGAAGTGTTTTTCTCCTGCTATGTAACGCAGGGGCGTAGAGTCCAGGATAGGGGCCAGGATCACCTGCGCTGGCACAAGTTACAGCTCCCAGTGCCAGAAAGGATAGTTGGACACCTCCCAAGCTCAAAGGGATGATGTTTCCACTGCCCCCCGGAGGTTCTGCTGAGATAAGGCAGCTTTAACAGGAGGCCAGTTAATGGGGGCTGCCGTGTGGATGCATTGAATTGGTGCATCACCACTCCCTTGGCATGCCTGGCTATGCCACCTCATCACCACACCCACCTCTGAGATGGTGTTGGCTGGCTGTTGGCCTTGTGGCAAAGGCAGATGCATGCAGGTGGCAAAGGCAGATGCATGCAGGTGGCAAAGGCAGATGCATGCAGGTGGCAAAGGCAGATGCATGCAGGTGGCAAAGGCAGATGCATGCAGGTGGCAAAGGCAGATGCATGCAGATGCCTGGTGTCATTGCTGTCTTCCCTCCCCTCTCTGGACTGCCCACTGCTGGGAGCCTTTGTCAGGGTCTGTGCTGGCTGCCTCTGGGAGAAAGGGATTAAGGAAGGAGTCAGGAGCAGAGGTGTGGATGAGGCCAAAGTTTTGTAGGGCTTTGAAGAGACATAGAGGAGCTTTACTCTAATGTGGGAAAGGGGCAAGAAGCAAGTGGAGTGAGGGTTGGTGGGACTGGGGAGGGTTGTGTGTGTGTGTGACCTGATGTACTGATCAGGCACTTTAAAAGAATGCATTAAAAATGATCTACAGTAGTTAAAAGCAATGCGAGAGTCCACCCAAAGGAATCTCTTTAAAAAGGTAATAGGCCACTTGCCATTATTAAACTCCATGAGCTACTTAGGATATAATTGTTCTATTATGTTCCTTGTAGATCTCTCAGCTCTCCGGGCAAAGGCAGCCTGCGGGGCCAGGATACCAGTAACCACAGGCGGGGGCAGGGAGGTGGAAGGGGTGGTGTCTCAGATATAAATTCCCCATCTCTGCCCCAGTACAGGAGGGGAGCCGACATCTACCTGGCTTGAGGCACTGAAAACTCTCACTTCCCCTGGTAGCCCAGCCCTCTCCCCTTTCACTGTGCTGCTCCTCTTGCAATACTAGGGGGAAAGAACCATCTCTCTGCAGTAGTACTGGGAGGTGCTATTTTTCCTTACTCCTCCCCTGCCTATGGAAGCGAATAGCTTCTATAAAGACAATTCCAGCTCTCTTCCCACTCCTAAAGCAACGGGTCCTGCCTCATCTCAGGGGAGCTGTTTAGTAGACTGCTGCTATGTGAATTTTTTCTTCAGCAACATCCACGCTAAATATCTTACATCATTCAGCACCCTGCGTGAACTAGTAACCTTGCATGGGGGATTATGATTATGTTATGCAAAGAGAGCATGTGGTAGTGGTCAGTGCAATAATTTTTTTTCTTACTTTAAATTTCCATGAGTTAGAGATTACGATGACTCATGGCTTCGAATGAGCTGAAATCCCTAAGGTGCTTGTTACCGCCTACTATCATGTATTGAATTTCTAACATACTGGAGGGATGTCTGCAGAGAACTATGATGTACAATTATAAAAGGTTATAGCTTCATGTTGTTTGTACAGGAGCTATTAGCATGCCATAACTTCACTCTTGCTGTTAATTTCCCAGCGGCATGGTCGTTAAGTACATGTTTTTTATTTTCTCTAGGATGTTGACATATGTGGACCAACAGTGACATCCTACGTCAGCAATGCTGCGTTGACTCCCTGCTGCATTCAGAAGTATCCAGAGAGATTTCATACATAAGGTATGTTCTGACAGTTCCATTGAATTTCAGTTCTCTTTCTATTAAAAAAAAAATTATTCATACACTACTGTGGGGAATGGCAACCATCTCTGGGGAACAAGTGGTTAGCCTCAGCTCAGGTTCCTCAGTGGAAGGGCTATACAATGGAAGTTCAAAGAGTGGCTGCTTGGGTAGCCTTTGGGAAGGTCAGACTCCATGCTTAGGGTCACAGGAGTAGGTTGTCCTGTGCTGAGTTAACTTGTGTGTATTTTCTGGTTATAATTGTCCTCCTTTTGAAGAAAACTTTTGCTGAGTGTACCTGTGCTTTTGTTTCTGTTCAGTCAACACCCAGAGCTCTCTTAGGTTTGTAAAGTGGGTTCACTAAAGGGATGCTACCAAATAGGTTTCAGAGTAACAGCCGTGTTAGTCTGTATTCGCAAAAAGAAAAGGAGTACTTGTGGCACCTTAGGGACTACCAAATAGGTTACTCCCCAAATTTAGACCTAATATATTTAAAAAACAAAGAAACAAACAAACAAAAAACCCCAAAACCACTCATACAAATGTATTCATTTTTCTTCTTCTTTTAAAAAATCAGTGAATATAAGTATTTTGTTTTTAATTTACACCAGGCAGTGTTTGGAACCTGAATACTGTAATATTGTGTTAGTGCAAGTAATCCAGAAAGCAAGTAGAAATTGACAGGCTTATGTTCATTTTCCAAGTGGACAGAAATTGCAATTCCTCCCCACCCCCACCCCAAAACAAACAGCACAAATGGTGAGAAGTTGGAATTCTTTTTCTGTTAGGATAATTAAAGGTAACAAGCGACGTTTTTTTCTTTTGTAATGACATAGTACATTGCAATTACATTGTGATTTAACCTTGTGGTGTATTCCTTTAATGTTTGTTTTAAATATTTGGTGATTTTCATTAAATGTCCTTCATGTTAGTTTTACTGTCCTGACTCATATTTCTGAAACTGCCTATGGAACTAGCAAATGTACAGGTGTTCTGCAGCTAATTTACTTGAAAGTAGGTGTGGCCTCAGCATACCCTTTTGACTATTCATGACTGTTCTGCTTGAATCTGTTGTATTTTCCCACTTCCCTTACCCCATTTCCCCAAGCCCCATTAAAATTTGTACCAACAATGGTTTAACTTTTATCTCTAGTCAATGTTTCCCTTTGGAATGATGTCTAGGGTGCTGCAATCTTGCATTCTGCTGTTATATACTAAAATTCGGGGCTGCTGACCTTCAATTCAAGAGCAACTGGAAGCAGGCACAGGGTGGACAAGTATAGCTGTGAGAGCACCAAGGCTGAGAAGTACAAGTTGCTTTCAGTGATTCTGGATTCACACCCTCAAGGCACTGTAGTTATTCTGAATGTTCACAGTTGTGAGTGAAAGCGTAATCTGGCCTTGAACTAGCACTTGGGTGCCTCAAGCAGAAGTCGCTGAAGACAAAGGGCCACGTGGTACCCTTAGTATTGTACTGGCATAAAACCCATGGGAGAGGGACAGAGAGCCCAGGAAATTGAGCAGCATTCACCTTGGAGCATCTCCTCCTGATACTCCCCAGAAAGTCTGTGGGGCCCAGATACTGGTATGGTAACTGTTCCTAACCTTGCAGACGGCTTGAGCCTCTTTGGGACATAGCTTCTCTCCTGGGGGAGCCATGCTGCCATTGGAGTATCCCTCCCTACTGCAGCCGTGCAGTAGGAACCATGGATGGGTCTCTCTGGGTGTAAATACTACTGTTAGCAGCTTAACAGCAAGGTTAATGCTCTTAGCAGCACAAATTTTCACTCCTATCCACAGGGCCCTGAGAAGAGCCTCCCCTGAGCCTCCTCTGTGTGGTGGAGGCATTGAAGGGCCTCCACTTGCTTGGAGGAACGGCAGGAGCAGGCTCTGCTCTCACTTCCCATGGGTTTAAGGTGCTTTATGTCCTAGTTTCTGCTCCTTTGCTCACCTCTGAGCTGTGTAATGGAGGAGAATGTGCTCTGTAAACTAGTGACAAGCAAAGGAAGGCAAATGCAGTGTCATCCTATTTTCAGGGTTAGCTTTGCCCTGTGGGCTTAGCCCCATGCCTTTCACTCACCTGAAGAGATTAATGTATCAAGAGGCTTGAGTGTTTCTCTGTAAAACAGACACAAAATTGGTCGTCAGTTACTTAGAGAGCAAGGAAATGCTACCTTTACACGCAGCAAAATGAAGCTGCACAGTGTGGGTCGCTAGGAAGCTGCAAGGAGTGAGGAATATCTATGGCTCGGCAGGGTAAGTACGTAAGGGAATAAAATTGGCTTTAAAATGATGGTGAATGCAGCACTCATGAAAACAAAGGTCTAAATGGCATTGGCCAGAAGTAGGAGCAGTTGGATGCAGGCGCTGGGTAATTTTCCTACTGTGCTCTACCACTGTCCCTGTGCCAGATTCTGTTATTCAGTCCCTGAGGGACTTGTGACCAGACTGCCAAACAGAGCAAATAATGTGAGGGGGTGGGGGGAAGAGGGAGCTCCCTTAAGGCTGCTCCTCTGAGGTGCTGAGGATCTTCCACCCCCCACTGCCCTGAGCACCTTACAGGGTCGGCACCTGAGAGAAACCATATCCCACATCCATGGGGGCATTATAATTAAAATATAAGAACTGGGCTTGATTCACAAGAACAGAGCTGGCCCTGTGGGTGTGCAGGCTGAGTGTCCATGTGTGGTGCCTCCACCCTGTGGGTGTGCAGGCTGAGTGTCCATGTGTGGTGCCTCCACCCTGTGGGTGTGCAGGCTGGGAGGCAGCACCCGTGCTAGGAGACAGAGGTTGCTGGTACGGAGTGCCTGTTGCACTAGCAGCCTAACCGGTCCCCCCTGCTCCCTTGCTCCTACCTGTTCTGAGGGACAGAATTTCCTCATTGCCCTTCCACCCTTCCCTGAGCCTCAGAGGGGAGGAAACGAGAATGTTCCCCTCCCTCATACTCATGTCAGTTAGTCTCTGCCTATACCTCTGTTGGGTGGGAGGGCAGTTGGGAGCTGGTGTACAGGAAGGGAGTGTGGAGGGGTGACAGACCAGGAGTCGGGGGTTATGTGGGGAGGGGCAGCAGGAGTGAGGTATGAGGGAGGGCAGGAATGGCTAATTGGAGGCAGGGCTCTCGTACTCTGGAGAAGCTGTGCCCCCTCTGGGCAATTCACATGTCTTAAAACAACAATGCATAGAACCACCCCGCAAAGGGAAGTATAAATTACACCTGAATTGGCTCTTCCCCATATATCCTGGTTGTGCCCCCTTTTCCAGCCTGCACCACCACTTCTTTGGGCTGCACTGTTGCCCTAAGCCCCCAGTAAGGCAGGTGGACACAGCTGAGTTGGGTTGCCTGAACCAACCCTGCAGCAAGCTTTCCCCTGTAGAGCCCTGGGCCTCTATGTGGGAGTAAACCAGGGCTGAATCTAACCCTTGGCATATGTTGTACTAAGCAAGAGTCTTACAGTTATGTGGTCTGAGGAAAGTGGTCTGAGCATCACCCATAGCATGAGATGTAGGCCCCTTTAGAAGATGACTCTAAAGGCAGATGAATGGATCAATACAACACAATCTGTTTTTATGTAGAATCTTTGATATGAAGTATCGCAAGCCATTTTACGAGGAGAGTTAGATCAAGGTGATAACACTTCAGAGAGCTGGGTGACAGCCACTCTCCAAAAGACAGAGAACTGGACTCTGTGTGGAGATGCAGCTGAGCAAGATAGGAGAGAACTGCAATTTTAAAAGCGTTTAAAGTGGTGCGTGTTAGCACGGCAGCTGTTGAGTTACAGTGACGGGAGAGGAGAAAGGAGTCGGTAATAGGAGAGACATGAGTGTGGATAACTTGTGGTAAGGGAAGTGGATTATGAGCAAATTGAATTGGGTATGGTATTAGCTCTCAGCAGAGGTGGGCAATCGGGTACAGGGTGCCTCTCTTTAAAAGACTATGACTTCAGCCTGCACTGATGTTTTTGAATCTCTAGTGGAAATAAGAGTGTGTTTAACTTTTCCCCCCCATTTCATTGTCGCAGTAAAAGCACTAGGCGTGATGAGCTGTTTGGACACCCAGTGTAACGGGGAGGAAAGAGCTGACGACACTGGTGTGGTTCTAACCGCAACATCAACTGACAGTAGTTTCCTGTTACTGGTGTAACTCCCTATAGATGTGAACTTTCTTCATCTGTGTGCTTGTCTCTCTCTCATTTGTTAATTTTTGGCTAAGGTTCTGTTAATTTTGTTTAGGGATGGTTGTATTCTTCATTTTTTAAATTATTTTATTTTATTTTATTTTAATTTTTTTGCACCTTTGTCTACTTGTGTTTTGAGGGTGAGGTAATTATAGAACTCATTACTATCAAACATTTAAGAACATGAAAACAGACATCTGCACCTCTCTTTTACAGATAACAATAACAAAGCCAACAAACAACCCCTCCCAAAAAGCATGCCAGGCCCCAGTTTTGCAATCAGATCTGCACACACAAAGCCGTACTGGTTTCAGTGGGACTCAGTGGTCATAAAGATATACCTGTGGGGATCTGATTACAGGATTGGGGCCTCTGATTTCACCCTTTCCACAGATTCATTTCATCCCCTCCTTAATGTGTAAAATATCGCAGTTGCAAAAACTAGAGCATGCTCTCTTTTGCCATTCCCATTCCAGCTGGAAAACTTGGCCTGATCCTTCCCTTGTGGTTTGTGATATTGTAAATAAAGGCTTGGGGAGGTCGCACGTTTTCCAGCTACAGTTATTTTGATTCCAAGGCTGCGGGGCGGAAATTAAATTGAACTCTTCTGGGTTGTTGTGGGAAAAGTATAATTATTATGGGAAAACAATGGAAAAAAGACCGTCCCAAATAAGACCATTCCTTTCTGACAAGAGCTTCGTCTAGGGACATGAGGCCAGAAATATTCTAAGGTAGGCTGAAGAAAAGTGACCTGATTTTCCAAAGGTTATGAACATCTGCAGCTCCTGCTGACCTCACTGGCATTTATGGATGCTTCTGAAAAGTAAGCTATTTATCCTTGAGAGCATAAGGACATAATTCTGCAAATATTTGTGTATGTGAGTAACTCTAACCATGCCCATAGTGGCACTAACACATGAGTAAATTTACTCAAAAGCATTAATGTGTGTCAGTCAGACCTTTGAATATGGAGTTTTGGAAAATTTTGGTTATAGGTCTTATCAGGTATGACACATCCTGTGGTTCATTTAGTCCAGTACCCTGCCTTAGGTAGTGAGCAATATCTAATGCTGAGGGGATTAGGGTAGAGGGTGCAGGGGGAATGCATTATGTAAGAGCTGTACTATTTTGTGTTTTGAAAACTTGTGCTGGTTTTTACTAGTAGATGTAAACTCTCTTGTGCTGAGCCATGATTTATTTGTTTTTGTTATCGAAGTAAATGCCTGTTTCATCTATCTGCCTGTTTTTTGTCTCCCCCTTCTGTGTCGGTGTTTGAAACTTTCTGGTAATAAGTATTCACAACAGAATATTGTTGGTCTTTAAACTACTATTTCATGTTGTTAGTTTAGATATTTATATTTAATCCTGTTAGGATTTACTAAGAGACAAGGGATCACAACAAGGCTATTGGGGCTTTATTACTGGCTGATATGCCGTGTGATGTTAATGTTGGCTACAGCACTGCAAGTTTCTCTGTGTTGGTCCCAGGATATGAAAAAGGCAAGGTAGGTCAGGTAATATCTTTTATGGGACCAACTTCTGGTGGTGGAAGGTACACGCTTTTGAGCTACACCGAGCTCTTCTTTTCTACCAGCAGAAGTTGATCCCATAAAAGATATTACTTCACTTACCTCATCTCTTTAGAGTAACTAACAATTACTAGCAATTTCGTGTCACTGTTTGTTGTTGTTGTTGCTTTTATTAGATATTTACCGGGAAAAGGTCTTTAAATAAAACTGCAAAGATTTTTCTTGGTGCTTTTCTTTATCAAAACAGGATATAAAGTGTGAATGCCATTTGTCACTTGAATCTTGCATTGTAGCTCAGTGCTAGAGAAGTCAAATTTGACATAAAATTTATATAGCTCTAAAAGTGTAGCAGGAAATAGATTTGGTGAAAATACATTCTACATATAGACGTTAATTTTGTGTCTGCAGGGCAGGTTTTGGATACTTACTTAACCTGATTTTGTTCTTAGTGGGCACATAATTCATGGACATAAAAATAATGGCCCAGTTTTATCCCTGCTGTAACTCCATTGACGTCACTAAAGTTACAGCAGGGATGATTTGGCCCAGTTTCTTTAAAAGTAAGACCTGATGAGCAAACCCTTAAGGAAAAGACCTATAGAGAATGATTTCCCTGGGACAGGATAAAAGGGATCTGATTTTTTTATTAAATTCTATATGACCAGTTTTGGTTCCATATCTATGAAATTAGATAGGACCCTTTCAGAAGGGAAGGGTGTAACATGCACTTGCAGTCTGGAGGTGTCACAAGTGACACCAGCGAAAGGTTAATCAGTTCAGAGCATATCCACTTTAAAGGGACAAATTTAGAACTAGTCATGTACATGGAAGTCAACTGGGTTGTATCCCCTACAACAGGTTTACATTTTGCATGTTGAAAGACCCAGTAGAGCAATTTATTCTGTTATCCCTCTTTCTTAAGAAACAACATTCTGAGACATGTAATCTTGAACCACGTTTTAGAGAAGAGACTGTGTCTATTATTGAGATGCCAAGTTTTCCTTTTCCCTACTGCCTTCTAGAACTGTTGTGGCTGAAGTATACCAGGTTAGAAATCAAAGACACAATAGCTTCCACTTGCCCTGTTTCCAGAATTTTGTCCTGCTGTGGAAATGAGAAGGCATAGATAATACTGAAGGCAAAAAACAATACTGAACACTACAGAAATGTAAATAACAGTTGTCTTAAATCTCCCCGTCTCCCCAACCAAAAATAAAAACCCAGCAAAACAACCTCCTGTATTTGCAGGCTTAGCATAAATTGAAAACTGGGACAAGTACTATGGACATTTAAGAGTTGCTGGTCATTAGCGTCTCCCAGCTCCTTTTGAGGGAGTTGTAGATACCCAGCACTTCTGAAAATTGTGCCACTAATTCATAAAGTGATTATTTTGGTTCAGAACCTATTGGCAATATTTAGGAGAAGAAATCTTTAGAAAAAGTGAGGCCTGTCGTAACTGATTAAATTTCAGAGTACGGGTTCAATTCGGCTCTTGAAATGCTGATTTTTGTTGTATAGGGTAGCTGTGTAATTGGGAACTCATTAAGCTGTGGGTTCTTGGCACTTTAGATGGCAACAGCTATATCTGGTCAAGATCTAGTTAGCAACTTCTTTTTTTAAAGCGTTCTTGACCTCTTGCACAACAGCAGATTATTCATTTCAAGGTGAGTATTCCTGGACATACAAGTAATTCTCCATGATGAAGAAAATGGTTTTCACATTTTTGGTGAAATAATTCTCCGAGCATGCAAAGCAACTGGATTGCAAAAGAAATACCGTGCTGATTTAGGGGCCAGTGTTTCCTTCTGTGTATGTGAGTGCATGCACTGTAAGGGAATTCAAGCGGGCAGGCTTTTCAGCATTTTGGTAGAGCACTACAGAAAGTGCCATTGACTAGTATAAACAGTGAAAAAACTGCCAGAAGCTGGAACTGGACGACAAGGGATGCATCTAGCACTGGCCATTGTTGGAAGAGAGGATATACACGGCTAAATGGACCACTGGTCTGACCCAGTATGGCTGTTCTAATGTTCTTATGGTCTGTTTTCTCTCCCCACCCCACTTTAATTTTCATACTTATTTTGTTAGCTTCCTTAACTCCAAATGGAAAATGTGTACTCCTTTATGGTGGGAGGGAGCTCTTAGTGAGGATGATAGGTTCTAGAACCTAATCTTGAGTGTTTCTACTGTTCTAATCTCTGCTCCTGTGCATGGGCTCATTTGCTCCAGTAGGACCAAGGATAGACAAGGCATTTAGTTTGCAGGCTTTTTTCATATCCATTTTATATATGAAAATACCACCCCTTTTTTCTAGCTTGAGGAAGGGTCGGGGGTTGGGACTCCATCTGGTACAGCAAAGAATTGACCCCCTCCTTTTCTAGCCCCTTATACCTCCTATAAGGCGGGGACGATGGGGTCCCAGCAACCAGATGGCTGGGGCCAGGCTGGGGTTTTGTGGAAATCATTAGGGGAAGGGAGATGACCTGTACTGTACAATTTGTTGCTGGGCACTCCCAGATATGTCAAGAAAATAAAGTTGTGGCAAGTATACCACATCATTGCCTCCTGTCTTTCTTCTGGGGTGGCTGGACGATGTTATATGGCATCAAATTAGACAAAGGGCAAAATTTTCAAAAGTGTCTTACGAGCCTTGAGTCACTTTTGAAAAATTTGCCCTTGCCTATTTCAAAAAAAAGAGGATGCTTAAAGTGCCCATAAATTCTTTAGCTGTAGCATTCACTGTGATGGTGTTTGCAATGAATTTATAGGTCTTGTGGACAGAGAGCCCCCTGATGTAACACTTTTGACCATAGAGAAGTTAAAACAGATCTGAATTTTGCTCAGTAGGTTTGTCACATCGTGTCCATGTGAAATGGTGCATTAATTAAAATCATAGCAGATTCAAACGTAGATAGACTAAGAGTTATAAGCATTGGATTACTGCTGAAGAAAACAGAATGGCACTGGTAGAATGCTGCTCTGATACATTTATTGAAACATTAATAAGCCTTTGGGTGGGTTTTTTTGGTTTAAAAATAGTGGCCAAAGTACTGTCCTTCAACGGATACCTGCCCTCTCTCAGAATATTCCCAACCCCAAGCATTGAAAAATCATGAGTCTGGCCCCAAAAGATGATGGGAATTTTGAAAAGAGTAAATTATTTTTTTTATTTGCCTTTTTGGTGTATGAGTTTTAGGTATCTCATTTTTTTTCAAGGTTTTCTCAGCAACCATGAGGACAAGAAACAACATTTTAACATGAAAGCTGAGATCGTTATGCAGTGTAATAACATGACTCCAGGAGCTAAGCCTCTTAAGAAAAATGCCAGATGTTACAAGACTTGTGATAAAATTGTGAGAGTTATCAACAGAGTTCAAGCATTGATTGTAAGATCTCTCTCTCAGCCCTTTAACGACTTTTTGCCCTGAGATCTTCCCTCAGATGTATTTTCAACCACTTCCCCTTTACTCATGGCTGTTTCCCCCCACCTGTGGAGGCAGACTTATGTGGCATTTCTCTTAAATCCCTAGCCCATTGTTACATTCCTACTCTTGACTTATCTGCCATCTTGAATCAATGATTACACCCCCTCCTTTCCTTGGATTCAAGTGGGAGTTAAAATTTGGCAGAAGGGTGTGGAGGCATGAGATAGATGTATTGTTTTATTCAATGGGGCAGGGCTTGGGAGACATCTAAACTTCCTGGGAATCAGGGTGGTGCATCCTCACTGTGTGGGCAGTTGAGGTAACTTTAAAATTGACTGTACACCAGTCATTTTACTGTGAATACAGAGCCCAGTGCTGTGAGTTGCTGAGGGCCGCTGGCTCCCAGTCAAGTCCATAGGAGTAAAGGGCACTACTACCTCATGTGACTAAACTCCTGAAAGCACGAGTTGTGTTGGAACAAAATGAACAGACTGTTAATCCAGCGTTCTGATTGTACTGGAGGGGCCACCTGTAGTACAATGAACACTGAAGTGCTTGTGCTCTTCGTGCTGTCTTTAGCAGTTTTTATTCAAGGACAAAGACCTGTTCTCCAAACAGGATGCCAAGAAGTTCAGAAGGTGGGAAAGCAGAAAGCAGTAGTATGATGCAGGGTTACCACAGGCTGCATACAATCCTGGTTTAGATTTATGCTCGCTTTGTTTTGGTGGGATTTGTACTTCATTTCCTGGCGTACTCAGTGCATTACCCTTTGTCTTGCTAGACGGCTACACTTAACCCTAGGTCGTCACCATGGCTGTGAGTAGAGATAAAGGCCAAGATGAAAAGCTTTTTTGTCTGGATCGAGACTTGTCCCAAGTTCTGAGGTGTCTGGACCCAGGGTTTTGGTTTGGCCCTGTCCCTAACTCTTATTGTACAGAAGATTATAAAAACATGACCTTTACAGTTGGCATTAGACATAAATCTGTTTCCCTAAACATCTAGAAACACACTTTTAGCAAATATGTGATCATTGCGAAATGAGTATGGTGTTTGCGCATGCGACCGTGTCAGCAAATTTTATATAATTTAGGGAACTTATTCCACTTGATTGTGTTCTCGGAATCATTCCCTTTTTATAAATGGGGAAAAAAAATCCCAAACCCTCCATACCTATTTCCATAAGAGGTTCCCTCTGTCTCAATATCAACTAAATTATACCAATGAAAAAACATACCAGGTAGTATAAGCTGCAGTGCCTGGGACCGTTGCTGTAGAATGTAGCAGTACATCTTTTTTCATATTTTTTTAAAAGTAATCATATTCTAAGAGAAACAAGTCTCAGACATTTTTGCTAAACCTGCAGCCAACAGTGGCCTCAAGTCATGCGGTGCACCAGGGACATGTTGAAATGGCAGCATGATGTTTTCTGGGCTCTTGCCACTTGACTTGGGGGGTGAGTGGGTTCATGCCAGGCGAGAGCTGTGCAGGGGATTAGGGTATCTGCCCCATAGGCCAGCCTGTCATAATTGCCCCCTCCTTCTGTTCAATGGAAAGCATCCAGCCAATAACCCTATATGCCCCTCCACAAATACCCACATCAGTTCTGGACATGCTACCTATTGACTTCCCTGGTCTGTGAAATACCCCCCCATCCTCCATCTGTTATAAAAGAGGGGATTGAGGCAGGTGAGTGGAAACATATAGCACACTGACTATTTGGTTCTGCAGCTTTGGATTGAAATGAACGGCTCTGCAGAACCTGCCAAATTTTCTTGAATCAGCCCTGATCCTAACATCTGTTGCATACAAATACAAAATCCTACTGAGGAGGGCTTGTTGAGAGCTAAGCTAAATCAAGTGGTACTTTTGCCAATTAAGTTGACTTATACCTTCTATAAATAAGTCTTTACAAAAAAAAATGTACTTTATTGTAGTGCATGGAAACTTTCAGATGGATTAATTTCTTTTTCGAGTGATGGCCCCTATCTGTATTCCACACGTGGGATATGCATGTTCTCTGAACATTCGGAAGGCTTTGGCCTTCTATTTGCAAAGAGCAAAGGACAGTAGAAAGATACCTAAATATTTGTTTCATAGCAGAGTGATCAAGAGGTGAACCTATATGGTGCAGAGACTTTCAAAATGGATCTTGGGTTGTATTACCTTTTGTTACCACCTAGTTCCCCACCCCTCATCCCCCAAAAAAGAGCAAAGGCTCATTTCACCAGGAGGCAAGCTACTTCAGCTGCATCTGTGAGAGACGTGCCTATAGTAGAGATATGTAGGGCAGCCACTTGGAGCTCTTTGCATACTTTCACGGGACAGTACGCCCTGGTACAATCGTCAGCTGTGGATACGGCTGTGGGGACAGCAATGCTACGGTCAGCCATCACTTCTGCATCCTTGCACCACCTGTTTGACTACTGCTCGTTAATCTCACGTGTGGAATACACGTAAGGACCATTGCTCGAGGAAGAAATTAAGGTTACTTACCTGTATCTGGAGGTCCTTTAAGATGTATGGTTCCTATCTGTATTCCACTACGCACTCTCCATCCCTTCTGCTGGAGGTTCATTACACTGCAGTAAGAATAGGAAACTGGAGAGGCGTCAGCCTGCACCACCCTTTATGCCCTCGGTTGGGAGCATGGAAGAGCGATGGCGCATGTGTGGGCCAATACATGTTGTTTGCAAGAATTCTGGACTGAAGAGCATAGTGCGCATGCATATCCAACATGTGGAATACAGATTGAGACCATGCTGCTTGAAGAACCTGCAGTTACAGATGAGTAACCTCCATGTCCTGAGTGACCCATTAGTGTAGCTTCTAGTGACTTTAAAGATGTTATTAATTTAATTCCTTCACTTCCATTAAAATTGTCTGCTGTTTTTACTCCAGCTTACAGTAGACACGCACTTAAAGTGGGGTGAGGAGGGGGAAGAGATACTGAAATGTTTGTATCCACTTACGTACAAAAGATTCTGAGAAAGAAACACACTACCCAGCTCTACCATAGAAACTGAAAGCTTGGTATCAAAGTACAAGCAGATTCATCAGGTGAGGTAAGATGGCGTCTTGTTCAGACAGCATTTTGGTGTTAATTTCATAATGTGGGAGAAGGGGAGGAAACATCCACAGAATGTTTAGTCAAAACATATGCTTTCAGCTAATACTTCTTCTAAGTAGCCCCTTACAGTTCACTGAAATTGCCAATGTTGGGTGTATGATCACATCTCCTCTACTCGTGTAGTAATGGCATGTCCTCCAGCCTTGGTGACTCTCTGTTGATAAGTGCTAAAATGTTACCCTTTTGAGTGTTATAGTGGTGTCCTGGTAGTGCCTGTTTAAAGATAAGGTTAAAGAAACGTTTTTATTATAACACTGTAAACATGGCTGAAGTTTGAAACTTGTCAGGGGCAGTGTCTTCATTATGATCTAGTACAGATATTCCAGCATCATGGTCCACAGAGCAGTTGCCAGTGGTTTGCAGAAGGCTGGATGGTCACATGCTGCTGTCTCCAACTTGTTTTTAGTTGCAGAACTGCATTAAAAGAAAAATACATAGGCTATATGTTGTATTGTATGCTAAGAGCTGCATTGTGCGCGCTCTCTCTCTCTCTCTACTTGGGTTATGAGAGAGATTCATCTGATCTAAGGCAACTGTTAGTACTGTAATACTAAGGTTTCTCCCCCCACCCCATCCTCTTCCCCTTTTTCTAAAAACATTTCTGTTTAATAGGTTGGGAGAAAATAACTAGTTCTATGAAATTTTGCTTTGTTACTTGAAAATAATCTTCCTGATTTTAAACATATAAAATATTACAACTGGGTTTTTTATTAATGTTATGTTTTGTTGGTATAATTTAATTAATATGGAAATAGCAAAAGTCCAATGGAAATAAAATTACACTGACGTTAATGCCAGATAAATAAATCATGTTCAGTGCTATTACAATGTATACAAAATTATTTTTTAAATTCTTAATGGGACTATTAGAACAATAAATGTAGATCTAAAGAGACATGCTTATATGCTCTAAGCTTATGTTTATGGGTTTATAATTAAATGTTAGGTAATAACATGTTAGTCCTTGATCTTGGCTAATAACTAGATTTCAGCTGTAGCTGAGAGTGCCAAAATGTCTTTACTATAATAACTTCTCTCCACAGCCAGGTCTAGAGTTTTTAAAGCACCTGCATGTATCTTGTGCTGGCTCTGTGTAGTTTAATTAAATCCTAAAATAGCCCTGTAAATAGTATCATCCCTGTCTTACAGATGGGGCATTGAGCAAGTGGGGTATTCTTTCAGTCTCCAGCCTCAGACCCTGGCCAAGTTGGTAAGAGAATCTTGGCTAAAGATGGATGAGGAAGGGTAAGGTGTGTATAGCTTCCTAATTCACTGTTTGCATTGTATATCCTATTTTGTGAGTAATCTGTTTCCACTGGTGGGAATCATATAATATCAGATAACTCATTAACTGTGAAAGTTTTATTTAACGTAAAAAGGTGTCAGTGGTTTTTACAGCTCTGTTACAGTATTTTATATGATTAAATTGTAGTTTTGAACTAAGGATTTTTGGGATATAATTTTCAATAGTACTTGTAGTTTCAGGGATCAGAAATCCAGTTTCTAGCAGTAATGAAACGCTTCTTAAAATGCTTCTCTTGTGTGTGCCTTTGTTTAAATTATTAAATCATTGTGGTTGTGACTATAATAATACTGTCGTTTCATATCTTGGAAAAGGAAAAAATAATTTTATTTGGGCAGAATAATGCAATTGGAACACACGTGCCTCTGAGTTCTTTGAGTTAAAGGCTAAAATGGTGCTGATAGTTGACAGAGATGCACAGTCCTGTTCTTTGATGATCTGCATAAATTCTACCACCATATAGTGGCAGCATATTGGTTTTCCTCTAATTACTCATGAGTAAACACTAATGTTTTTATGATGTGAATACACTGGAACAATGTAGGATAAAAAAGCTTGCTTGTCAGGGGAGACAGTATTTCTAGTGTTTATATCTGGGGTTTTAGAGTGAGTAGAGACCTGGGCTCTGTTATGGGAACTACCACTGACTTGCTATGTGACTGTGGGCAAGTTTCTTAACCTCCTTGTGCCTCAATAGATCACTTGTAGAATGAGTGTCAATATCTATTTATGACATACTTTTTGTGAAGCACTTTGAGATCCTCAGATGTAAATCTCTGTAGAAATGGAAAATGTTGTTTATTTCTCTTTTGAAGGAGAGGGGAAATGTATGCAGAAACTTGGCCATTCCCTAGAGAATCTTAAAATCAAGGCTCCTGCACGTACTGTATCCAATGCTGAGTCAAATATAATTTTATACATTAAATATAAAGACCCAGTGTATGACCTTCTGCAAAATGCAAAGGTGTGTGTACCATTTGTGCTTTAAACACTGTGCACATCTTTGTCTTTCCTGTTTGCTACTCATTGAACGAGTCCCTTGTGCCTTGTTGTTTTTGGCTCAGTAACAGATGGCTTAGTGGAACGTGCTGAAAGTGAAATTTCAATATAAAAAAGTGGTGTGCTTGTTTTTCACATAAAGGTCTTTCTATAATTCATTTAAAAAAACCCCAAACCTTCTTTCCACTATTTATTATCTCTGTTCTCGTGGCTCCCACAATCTGCTAGGCACTGTCTACATAATCACATAGTCCAGCCTTGAAATAGATGACTTCCCTCTCTGAAATATGTGCCTGAGGTGAGGAGGCAGAGAGATCAATTTCTTTCCCATCTAGGCTGAAGCATCTTGTGGGCTATAAACATCTCTTGCCAGCTCGGTGGTATGGCCAGTTTGTAGACACAGGTATCTGGACAATGATGTGTTTTTCCCCTCCGTTTCAAAGCACGGTGCATCTTGACTATTTATTTAACAGTTGTCATTGCTGTCATTTGTTGGGCGAAATTTTTAAATTGCATCACATCCAGTTTCTCATTTCACTTCAATTGACTGTGAAGCCTTGGTAGGAGGCTGTTCAAAGACATGTGAAGCAATAAAAGTTCAGTGGAGCTAGCATGTGAGCAATGTTACTTGTGTGAGAAATAAGCCCACATATTTTGAAGGGTTCTAGAACTCTGCTCTGTCAATGGGATCCTATGCCTGTGAGGCCTCGTGAGCTGGTGTCATGATTTGTGCTACTGGACACATAGAGTTGAGGTTTGTAATAGATATTTTGTGTCCCTCTCTCTCAGTGCCATGGATTGGAATGCTAGGGGCTCAGTGTGATAAGTCCCTGGCAGAGTTCAAGGGACTAATGAGACTCTCAAGATGAGAGGCAGACTGGGCTGGAAGGACTCTTGGATTTCCTTGTCCTTCTTTCCCCCTCATTGTCTTCCTTGCCCTCTCTGAACCTGCACCTTTCCTTTGTATTCCCGTCCACTCCCTCCAGCCTGCTGGCAGGGTGAAACCTACACTGCTTGCACACTCTCTTGCCTCAGTCCGATCATCATCAACACTCCTTGCTCTGCCTGAAACAAATAGCCAGACTGCCAGTAAGGGAAGCAAGTAGTGTTGCTCTAAGTGGTGCTTGGCTCCCTGCAAGTGAGTGAGAGAAATGGACCTGGCGGGGAACAGCCTGAGCAATAGGGTTGCCAACAGTGCCGTATTACAAGAGATGTCCCTTATTTAAATAAAAAATAGCCCATCCTGTGTTTAATTAGTACGGGATGCCTTTTATCCAGTATTTCAATGAGGGAAGTACTTCTGGTTGGCAACTTGACCTGGGGCACAGGGTTGCAATGCCAAACACCACTCAGATTTTACCTGGCCATCCCTCCATCATCCCTATGTGGCCCATGGGTTTGTCCTGTATTTTTGAAATGCAATGTTGGCAACCCTACTGAGCAGGTAGGAACTGTCGGAGATTGAGGGAATTGGAGACCACTCTCACTCTGAGGCACTCCCGGAGCAGGCGGTTCTGAGGGAAAATACCTTGCATTGTTCAGCAGCTGCCCCGCCAGTCAACTTAAAGGGACATCTTCTTAAACTTGTTTTGCCAGGAGTCTTTGGACCTACTATCGTTAAAAGTAACCTCTAAATCTCTCCATTTACTCTGTGTTTTTGGTAGAGCTTTGTGTTCAGTCATCGTCACTGTTTCCCTGCGTGGTCAGTTAGCACAAGAGAAGATAACTGAAAAGACCATTATGAACATTAACCGCAGAGAGAGAGCAGAAACACTTTCTTTTTGAATATGAGGCCCTGAATTTGTTTGTGTGCACTCTTTTGGAGAGCGTTGCTTTCAGGAGTGGTGTTAATGGGCTCAATTTGAGAATCCTGACTTAATTCCATCAGGGAAGGTCAGGAGCAATGAAATTGGGTATTGAGGTTGGGGAAGAATTTATAGTAATAACAACACTGGTAGATTCAAGTTATGCTGTCTCTTAGCTATAGCCCAGCCTAGAACTCTTTTCACTGTCAGGGCTCCTAGAGGTTTTACTGACAAATTAAAATTTTTTTTCCAAATGCTCCTTTTTGTCCTGCATGGCTGCTTCATATCCCTTTTGGGGTAAGTTCAACTGTGATCACATTTTGCAGAGCAGTAGGCTACAAGGGGAGGTTCAGAACCAATAAAACTCTACCCGTGCACTCATAGGAAATAAAGTGTGGATAAAGGGAAAAAATAATTAGGGAGTAGAAGGTACCTTCTGCTCTGCACAGTAAAATGAGTTCATTTTACTCTTGTCATCTTTAATACTGCCTAGTATTATTTCTTTATACAACCAAGCACAGAAGCTGCTTCAGGGCAAGGGTTGAGAGTCTGGGAGTTGAGTTGGTACCTTTGAAAATCTTCCTCTCTTTAGAAGTGGTTGGTCTACAGTCTGAAAAAGTTTGAGAACCACTGACTGTACCAAATTGTAAACCCTCTCCATGACTTAAAATTATTCTGCCTTGTGTTGGACACATTGGCAACCTGCTGTCCTATGTCCAGCACTAAAAGCCTATGAGTTATTGTTTCAGCAGGATGAATAATGGAGTTTTAGCACCGGCACCTTTTCTGATGGAAATAGGGGAGGAAGGCCATCTGTATTTTGCTCCCTCCTCCTGTAATTACAGCATGTTTGGGCTAGAGATGTATTGAACTACCCAGGCTGCAGAGGATGTTATGGATTCTCCATATTGCTAGTCCTAATCTTAGTTACATACGGCACAGTTCATGCCAATATTCACCCACTTGGATTTGCACTTCCAGTAGCAATCATCATACTGTGAATTTCACCTACGCACAACTTGTCGTGCAGTTGAACCTGTGGTGTCGATTCATTTTTGCCACAGCATGGTGGGGGAAAGGAGGGAGAACAAACACACACAAATGAGATACTGGGACAAGCCTCTGAAAAGCGCTGCTTTGTGGTGCTTGTTGCAGCCCATCAGAGGTGGGTTGAGGGAAGAAAGGGGAAGAAATTCATTAACTCTATTTTTTCCTTCTACTTTGAGAAGCCCTGTGCATTTGGGAAAACTCTGCTGTATGTTCCACATTGGTGTGTGTGGGCTGTTTTGAGATCCAGTTTGTCAAGTCAGGAGCTTGAGTAGATTCCAAAATGCACTTGACAATGGGGAAACTCTACTGTCAAAACCTCTCCTCCATTTGCAATGAAACAAAGAAGCTCATGAATAACTTCCCCCCCCCAGGTGCTTAAAAAACCCACCCTTCCAATTTTCCAGAGTTGTTCTTAGTATGTCATCTTCATTGTATTGAAAATGTGTTTGTACATCTTTCACATTGCCTATTGGAGCACTAAAAAACCTGTAGTTGTGGTGATAGCACATGATTTGGTTTTTATGATCTCTTTAATTGAATGGTCACAGGGTAGCTGGCTCTTGTAACTGAAGTAGGTCCAGCTCTCCTGTGCCAAAGCAGGTGCTCCTAGTTGGGCTAATTAAGGGGGTGGGGTTGCAGTTGCAGCTATAAAGTGTTTGAGGGAGTTCCCAATGCTCCAGTGTAGGGCTAGTTTTGAGAAGGAACTGGCTGGGGGAGAGTGAAGCAGAAACAGGAAGCTGTTGGAAGCAGGACTTCGAGTCCCCTGGGAGGGGAAGCAGTGAAACCTTGAGATGCAAAGTGTAAACTGAGAAACTTTGTTTTGGTTGGTGGTTTAAGTTTGGACCGTAGAAACCTGCCTAAAAGAGACTCTGGTTGTGTCACTGAGGCCTCCATAAGCTGATGAGAAGCCCTGTCATGTGACCCATAATAATGCAGGCGCCTCAATTAGCTTCTGATTCCAGGGGAAAATGAGGATTGTTGGTGAAAGCCAAGAAAGGGACTTCAAGTTTCCCTTTGAGATTGACTAACCCCCACCTCATTTGAATGTTTAAGGATGATGGAAAAGCCATCCGTATACTGGTGACAGTGCAGCAGGAGACAGCCACATTACAGTGGCAGCAGGAACAGCAGCAACAAACACAGACTGTGCTCCGGTAGCTGTTGGACAGCCTGCAGAAGCAACAATAGGCAGAATTCGGCACTCAACAGTGGAGGCAAGAGGCCCACTTCCAGCAATAGGAGTGGCTGCAGAAGCTTCTGGGCCAAGGGTTTCAGTGGAATGTGATTGATGCTGGAGAGGGAAGCTCGGGCTGGTCCCCAGCCTGGCAAAGCTAGGGCCAGAAGATGACCTGGAGGCCTTCCTCCAGACCTTTGAGAGAGTGGCAAGTACTGGTAGGAATCCATTTGAGCAGCCCATGTAGCTCCGTTTCTGACTGGTGAGGCACAGGCACCCTACTGAGCTGTAAGTGATGAGCAGGAAGATTCCTATCCTGTGATGAAGGTTGCCATCTTAGATAGATTGGGAATGACTCTGAAGGTGCATATGCACCAATGTTGGGTTGAACCCTTCTAGCATGGGACATGACCCTGGGTAATAGCTCAAAAATTACAGGACCTCACAGCTTGGTGGCTATGCTCCCATATCAGCTCAGAAGAGAAAATCATAGACCAAGTCATCCTGGAAAAGTTTTGAAGTACTACAGATGGGAGCCCAAAGATGGGTAAGATGATTTCAGCTTCCCAGCAGAAGATTATCAATCATTCAGTAGAACTGGAACAGCAATTAGCCTGGGTTAGGGTGGAGGCAGAGAGTGAGAATCAGCAGTGCTTACACTAGAGCAGGAGTTGGCGAGGCTCCAGGGAGGGGGGGGGGGAGCAGAGTATAGTGGAGACTTAGAGGCTGAAGCTAAGTGAGCGGGGTACAGTAGGGACCCAGACAGAGCTTCATCAGCGTGCTGGGAGCCAGACCAGAGGTCAAGGGCAAAAACAGTGGCCTTTTGTGGAAGGGGAAACAGGGATACCTGATTTATGGCTGCCGTCCTGAGGACTGGAGAGCTCCTGGAATGACTGGAGGCCACAGAAGGTTAGCTACAAAACATTGGACCAGAAAGAGAGAGAGCGGCTGGCTTCAGGACATCCAGCTGCTCAGGAAGAGAGAGGTTGCCTGATCCTGATGGTCAGTGAGCATGAGGGGGAAATAGTGAGACTGCATGCAGAGACCTCAAAACCCCAGAGAGGATAAAATTCTATAGACAATCCCTGGTGAAGATATGAATTGTCCGATTGGTGTTAAGGCCTGTGGGGAACTTGGGGAATATGGAGACACATATAAATAAATGTATATGTATGAGTTCACGTAGAGACTTTGTGTTTTGGATTAGGGGTCAGAGCGGTCCAGATAGGGCTCCACAGGCCAGTGTAAATACCTGTATGTGAAAGAGACAGGCTTTTCTGAAGGGAGGTTCATGGCAGGGTATGTCACACAGTCGTTGGCCCCTATAACTGAACTAGGTCCAGCTCCCCTGTGGCAGAGCAGGTGGTCCCAGTTGGGCCAATTAAGGTGGGGCTGCACTTGTTGCTATAAGGGGTTCGAGGGAGTTCCAGTGAGAAGAAATTGGATGAGGGAGAGTGAACCAGAGAGAGACAGGAAGCTGCTGGAAGCAGGACTGCCAAGCTCCCTTGGGAGGGGCGGCAGCGAAAGCCTGAGATGCAAAGGGTGAGCTGAGGAACTGTTCTTTGGTTATGTTTGGTTAATAAAAACATGCCTAAAAGAGACACTGGCTGTGAGGCCTTGGCAAGCTATTGAGAAGCCCTGCCATGGGACATGGACTATGTGAGATTATATATATTGACAGAAGTGTCTAGGGGGAGCTGTCAAAATACTAAGGAAGGAATGAATGCATATAATGTTGTAATCTGCTCTTGATCAATATGTTATAGCGTATTTATCAAGTCAGGGCGAAGCCTTAATTACTGATATGAAGCCGTTAGGGTCTGCAGCAGTGGTTTGAGCTCTTATTGAAGTTGTGCTTATATTTCTGAAGATTTAAGCACATAGAAGGCTTTCTAGGTTGGTTTTATAGGCTAATCCCTTGCTTTTGTTCTCTCTCCTTTTAAACTGTAAAAAGGTGACAATAGGTACTCAGATATTACAATGATGAGTACCATGGAAATGCCTACAAATACATAAAAATAACCTGTTCACAAAGTGTAGACGATTTCCATGGCTAGGCTTTTTCCAGAAGGGGAAACAATACTTTTGTTCCACAAATGATTCTTATCCTGTCTATCTTCTGATGTGAGATTCCTGGCTGCATGTTTCTATGGAAGTGTAATGCATTATTAAGCATCATCTGCTGTCAATATCACAATACTCTGTAGGATATTGACATCTTACTTAATAAAACAAAAGTGAACAAACCCTGGAAAACGTACATATGAGGTGGTAAATCAGAGGATTGTACAAGAAAGCTTGTGTGATGGTATCATTGCTTAAACCTAAAATAAATGCTGTGCTGCTCCATTTAATGCAATATTTCTCCCCCCAACAAGAAGGCTAAATGTGACCTTCGCTGCTGTCGGGCAGGATAAAATGTACATCATTTGTTCGTGTTTTCAAGCAGGCAGCTTCTGTAAACAATTCCAAATGTGACATGAGAGGAGTGGTCAGTGGAAGCCTTAGTCTGGACCAGTGCCCTGCAATTCCATCTGCAGTGTTTTTGATTCAAATTGGCTACAGCTTGTCTTCAATTTAATCTTTGGACTCTTGGTCACCTCTGTCAAAATCAGTGCTTTGCTCTGTTGCCGTTTATGCTCCCCAGCACAAACAAACACACACACACACATATTTGCAATAAGCTTTGAGTTGCCTAAATGCAGTATGTGCCTCATGCTGAGAGATGCTAAGCACCCAGCTCTGAAGTTAATGAGTTGCAAGCTTCTTGCTGTAAGCTCCCCTGGGCTGAGACTGTGCAGTGTGGTGGGTCCAACTTTTTCAGCCGGTGGGTCTCGCACATTATTTCAAGCTGCATTCAGTATGTTGGAGGAAGACTCTCCTTTGCCATAATGCTAACAAAAAAAACTTGACCATGGTTAGGTTCCTGGTGTGCAGAGGTCACTGCCTGTCGTGCTGACATGCTCTCATAATTGCCTTACAGTGCCCCATCTGCCTGTGTCAATCGGTTGTCTCTTATCTTATACTTGATTGCAAACTCTTTGGGGGAGGGATCGTCCTTTTGTTCTGTGTTTGTACAGCACCTAGCACAACTGGGGCTCTTGGGCACGATGATAATACAAATAATTATAATAGTTGGTCTGCCCTTCTGTGTCAGTCAGTGGGAAACTTAAATCTCTATGGCAGGTTCTAAGATTTATTATTGTATAAAAGACCTATTTTCTCAGATTGTCTGTCCAGTTGTCCATTTCAGTCATTTTACGTCTGTTTTAAGGCTATGTTTTTTCTGACTTCTGGCATGATAAGTTGGTTTTGGTGGTAGAAAATATTATTGCCTAAGCTCCATAGGGTAATAATTCACAGTATGGAGGTTGAAGGATTACTTGATGTCTTTGAGTGGCTGTAGTAATGATACATCTGGTATATTTTCAAGTTTTCTCTCCCTGAACTACCCTTTCCAGAGCAGAAAAGAGCTAATTAGTTGTGAGGTTCACGTGACGGCGAATGTGTAAGGCTCCTAAATGATGCAGCAGCTAGTGAGCATTCAGAACAATTTCCCTTAGATGTTAACAAGAAGCTGTCCATGAAATCTTCCAGACACACTGCTGCTGCATTTTTCATTATTTATCAAAAGGTAAAACTTCTCTGTTTGATGTTCACCCTAATAAACTGCTGTGTGTTAGATGGCTTTTTAAAAAACATGTATACATTATTACACATAGAGCACTGTTTGTTTTCTGGATGACAGCACTGCCGCTTAAACCCTGTCACTGCTGTTCATAAAAAGAATTGTTAAGTATACTGTCCAGAGTAGAATATCTGACCCTGAATAGTTTTAGAATTACTGTTGATGTTTAATAGCTTAAATTAATACAAATTATCTATTTTTATGAGTGGGTAATTTGACCCAGTAAATTGTTTACAAGTGTAAATCTGTAAATAGCTAAGAGACATAAAAGAAAGCACCAAGGAGCTGTTTGAAGAATCCGTAGAAATTTTAAAGATGGGAAAGGCATTTTATATTTACTCTTCATTCATCCTCCTGCCAAGACAGAATTGGTTTCTTCAATAGATTCTCCAGTACTTGTTCCAGTCCAGCTTTAAATGACCTAAGGAATGGATGGGGCTTCTGTCACTTCACTTAGGGACGGTTTCACTACGTGAAATCTTATTGCCAATATGTTTTCCCTGATGTTACTCATAAATTTACTTTTGCTTTAATTTATTCCAGGCACTTCCAGCTGTATACTGACATTGAGCTATCCTGAATCATCTTCCTTGGTGTTTTCATCCTGCAATAGGGTGACCAGACAGCAAGTGTGAAAAGTTGGGATGGTGATGGGGGGGTAATAGGAGCCTATATAAGAAAAAGACCCAAAAAATCAGGACATCTGGTCACCCTACCCTGCAAATGCTTGCAGGTGATACCTCCATCTTAGTTACTGCGTAGTTAAGCTATACTCTTTCCATAAACAGTGATTTTCCCTTTCCCCCTTAATTTTTTTTTTCCTATGATGCTGAGGCTGGGATTTTCAGGATGGTGACTGAAGGAAATTGGGCACCCAACTCTCATTGACTTTGTAGGATCGGGGCCTTATTTTGCGCAAGCACCTCCTTGAGGCAACTATATTATTACTGTCTATGGGTTGGTTCCTGTCTCCCTTAGGCCCCTTGACAATTCTCTACAATGCATTGTGTCCTCTTGGGTTCTTACCAGTGCTGGAGAGAGAGACCCTCACCTCTTAGATCTATAGTTTGCTTCTGTATGCCTCTGTGTATTCCACTCAGAATCATTGGGGATTTTTTGTTGTCATATCACAATGCAAATTGATATCTAATTTACTGTCAACTGCTATCCCCAGGTCTCCTGGATTATCTTTCCCCAATGTATTTGCTTGCATTTTTCCAAGCTGAAACTCACATTTTGTTATTTCAGCCCTGTATTTCTAAACTCTCTACAGAAGTACTTTATCTTCTTTTGTGTGTGTGTGTGTGTTTTCTTGATCCTCTGTGGTCTTCAAAACATCATCTGATTTCATATCATCATCTGTGAATGGTATTAACGTGCTGATTACAGTTTCTCTTCCAGATCATTAATAACCGTGTTAAATGAAGCTGTGCTTAATACCAAGCCATGTGCTTTATCAGCCCTGTATTGTTTAAAAGAAATTCCACATAACATAATGTCACCAAGAATGTCTGATGGTGCCTTATGAATGATTATGCCGCATAATACGGTATCCTGTAGGGTAAGGTATGATAAAACTAGGTTAAAATGTGTTAGCATAGAAATCTGAGAACAGTGAGACAGCCCTAGAATGAGTTGAGGGCCCAGATAAATCAGGATCCCTTTCTGGTTCCGTTGCTGCAGGACAGGGTGAGTGGGTAGGGGCCTCCATGTCTCAGAGCCTTCCTTGTGGGCCAGACAGAGAGCAGGTTTACTTTGCTAGACCTGAAGGTCTAGGAAGAGTTCATCTGTATGCCCTGTTGAGAGGTGGGTGGGAATGATCTGTGAGTATAGTAATAGGAGAGAACCTAACATGCATTACTCTTTACCCGAGCAGATGTTTTGGGGAGTGGGAATTATAGCTTTGGAGGAAGTTGCCCGCTCTAATGTGTGATGTGGATTGGGTTCCAGTTTGATGTCTGGCTGGGATCCTCCTTGGCACTGGCCCACCTGAACAACTGAATGAAAATCCATTTCAGGTAAACTTCAAGGCTGGAGGAATTTATGCTTAATGGACTAAAATCTGCTCTGAGTGACATTGGTGTTGGTCTGGAGTAACTGCAGTGGCTTCACTATGGTTACTCTGGTTTTACTCTAGCAAATGTGAGAGCAGAATTAGATCTAGTGAGTGTTGCACAGTACATCCCCTTCCCATCCTGGAAAATTTTAACCCTTGAGGATGGTTGGGCCTTTCTACATTTGTGTTGATATGTTTTCATTTAAAAGGGCTCTGGTGGCTAGGTTTTAGTACTAGAATTTGGGAGATGGAGGGCTGGGGAGAGTATATTACAAACATGTATTAATAGAAATATGTTAAGTAAACTATTAAAACAGTTTTCATTAACTGCTTCTAGTATTCAAACCTCCAGTTGCAGTTCATTGATCTAGGTACTCAGTCATTTATTAGTGCATGAGAATCAGACTGTGAAATTGATCTGTTTTTTCATTGTCAAAACTGAACGAAAAGCCAAAAGTAAGTGGCACAAATGGTGAAAAGTGAGCTAGACTTTTAAAAGCCTTTCAGCTTTGTTACAGATACTACAGTACTAGAAACATGGGGAAGGACGTTTGCTTTAAAAATAAACCTGATTTATTTTATCATGACAGTGCTCTTTTAAATTCTCTTTGCTTTTGTAACACTTATAACTTTTTCCTTTTTCCTGTGCTTTCCTCTTTGGCATAGACTTGCACAGTGTGTGGTGTTCCGTCTTGTTACGTTGTGCTTCTTCTTGCAGCCTAATGTCTCCACAGACTTATGTTGACAGTGCTTTTTTGACATCACTCTGTTGCTGTCTTATATTTTGCAGTCTCTCCTGCTTGCTTTTCCCTTTCTTCACAGCATAACACTGTTTCCATTAGTTTTGCATTGACATTATCATGAAGCGGCTATCATTCAAACAAATGGAGAATTCCTATTAACATGAGAAAGTTAAGAGACTTGCTGCATGAGGATCACCACAGCATTGGTTTTATTAAGATGAATGGAAAAGCTTTGCAAGGAGAGAGGAAGTACTGGTGTCTTGAGGGCATGATGTTTGGAAATGGCAACTCTCCCACCTGAGGAGACTTGGTTTGAGGGTGCTACGTCTTCCCCTTTCTGATTATATAGGCCAGATATTTTCCACTGCTGGATGATGTGAAGGGGAGAGAAAAGGTACGTTAGTGAGGTAGAAGTGTTCTGATAGGAGTGTGCGGCGGGGGAGTTCGCAGCATTTACTCTTTTCCTAGCCCCCACCTCAGAACCCTGAAGAATCTTTCTTGGCTAGCACTGTGTAAGATTGGGTTGGAGATGGAGAGCCCATGCAGCGCGTGAGCTGCTCCAATGGTGGAGCTAATAGGGAGACAGGGGTAAGTGGGAGGGGCAGTCTTCCCCCTGTTGTCCTTTAGTGGTGCCATATCAAACCAATAGGTATAATTGAAGGTGGCATCACCAATGAAACCCATCAACCCCCTGGCTCTGTATCTGCTCAAAACCTGGGCTCCACTACTGAAGCTCCCTCAAGCACTAATAGAAAGTGGGATTCACCCCTTCTGTAATTTCTTCACCATGGGGGGTGGAGGGGAGAGGGTTGGGGCATAGCCATGGGTGAGACCTATTAGCAGTGTAACTCTTCAGGGATACGCTGCCTAGCAGGATGGGGGCGATGGACACCCCAGGGAACAATGGATGCCTCTTGTGAGACTGGAGCTAGATTTCCCCAAGGGTCCTTGACGTCCCCGCAGTGTGCAACGACAGTCCAAAAAAAAAAAAGAAAAAAGCAAACAGGATGTTAGGGATCATTAAAAAAGGGATAGAGAGTAAGATGGAGAATATCTTATTGCCCTTATATAAATTCATGGTACGCCCACATCTTGAATACTGCGTATAGATGTGGTTTCCTCATCTCAAGAAAGATATACTGGCATTAGAAAAGGTTCAGAGAAGGGCAACTAAAATGATCAGGGGTTTGGAACGGGTCCTATATGAGGAGAGATTAAAGAGGCTAGGACTTTTCAGCTTGGAAAAGAGGAGACTAAGGGGGGATATGATAGCGGTATATAAAATCATGAGTAGTGTGGAGAAAGTGAATAAGGAAAGGTTATTTACTTGTTCCCATAATATAAGAACTAGGGGCCACCAAATGAAATTAATGGGCAGCAGATTTAAAACAAATAAAAGGAAGTTCTTCTTCACCCAGCGCACAGTCAACCTGTGGAACTCCTTGCCTGAGGAGGTTGTGAAGGCTAGGACTATAACAGGGTTTAAAAGAGAACTAGATAAATTCATGGAGGTTAAGTCCATTAATGGCTATTAGCCAGGATGAGTAAGGAATGGTGTCCCTAGCCTCTGTTTGTCAGAGGGTGGAGATGGATGGCAGGAGAGAGATCACTTGGTCATTACCTGTTAGGTTCACTCCCTCGGGGGCACCTGGCATTGGCCACTGTCAGCAGACAGGATACTGGGCTCGATGGACCGTTGGTTTGACCCAGTATGGCCGTTCTTATTCTTATGTTCTCTGAAGTTCCTGGCCCAGGCTCCTTTCACAATCAGTAAATCTATCCCCCAGTGAGAGATGGGGAAATGCTGCAGAGTTTTCCGGCTGCTTTTGCCCTCTTCTTTGTGTCTTTCTGATGCAGGCAGCATTTGGGCCTCTGACTGTGAGATGATCCCACTGTTATTCTGCAGATGTCATTGCACTAAGTGACCCAACAGCATAAGGAACCTGAGAGAGACACCAGGGAAAACTTTTTGCCTCCCAAGACCTGAGTTTGGGGCTCTGTGACTTTACCTACAACAGTAGATCGTATCACACAAAACTGAGAGCAGAAGCTGAACTCTCTGGAACTTCTTTGCCTACTTTCCAAACACACTCTCCTCCTTGTTTGCAAGCAACCTCTGTTGGTTTTGATGGAAGTTATGAGTGCTCAGCACTTCTAAGAATTGGGGACTAAAGTGTCTCAAAATAAATGGGCACTTCTAAAAATGTTGGCGGTAGTTATTCCTCAGTCGGCTCTTGAGATATAAACACGCTGTTCAGCCCTGCCCAAGGGAAAACAAAATGTATATTTGGACTCCCAGTTGCTTTATATGTGTGTGAGTGCATGTTCATTTTATTTAAGGAGTTGGTACATAATCCGTTTTAAAATTAACTAACTGTCTGTTGACTTGTCACCCTGTGAATGAAAGCACATTGCTTGTAATTTGTTTGACATTATTCTGTCCTGTTATCAGACTTCTAATTACATTTAGAACATAACCCAGATGTTTGTCTTTCTCTCTCTCTTTTTTTCCCCTTTTAATTTTAAAACATGGAGGGAAACAATTATCCAGTGAACCTGTGGAAGTCTGTTTGATCTTGTAAAACTTGTTTACTTAATTGCTGTGTGGTCATCTGCAAGTAGATTTGAGATGCAAAGTTCATGTCAGGATCTGGACCCGTCTTTTCAAAAGGGACTAGTGGATGCTTTGCTTGTGTGCCCAACCTGAGATGCCTTAAAGGCAAAATGTGAACACTTGCCCTTCTGAACATGAGGCCCTTTTAAAATGTCTCCGTTTGCGTCCCCTAAATCACTAGTATTGTTTCAAAGCTTAGACCCTCAAGTGGAACTTCCCTGTAGTTTGGGGTATTTGAACCAACCTCTAAATGTATCATGCAGACCGAGGACTTCAGTAGCTCAGACATAGGTGAGAGGTTTATCGCAGGAGTGGGTGGGTGAGATTCTGCGGCCTGCATTGTGCAGGAGGTCAGACTAGATGATCATAATGGTCCCTTCTGACCTTAATATCTATGCATCTATATTAAGCATCTGTCTTTAGCCATTGCTCTAAAAAGATGAGGTGGGGAGTGAGAGGAGAAAGAGAGGGAAGTTGCTTGTGCTTTACAATGTTTGTATCTAAATAGTGATAAAGAGATTTAGAAAGGTTGCCCCCTCAGGAGGAAAGCCATGTTTGCAAGTGGGTGATCTTTTATAAATCAGGAGTAGGATTGGCTGTCCTCTGAATAAGAGCATGATATACCCTGCCGGCTTGGCTTTGTGAGGGTTTGGCTGGGAGAACTCAAGCCATTTCCCACGTGCTGGAGTGGGAAGTTTACCTCTCAGAATCTCTTTGCAACTTGTGTTTCTTAGCGACTCCCCACACACTCTTAGACACATGGGATAAAATTATCAGTAGCACGTAAAGGACATCAGCTTAAGTCTCTCTTTTTTTCAAAAGCACCTAAGCCACTTCGGCACTCTTGAAAATTTTACCCTAGCTCTAGCTAGTCCAGTAGTGGAGTAAGAAAGTCCTGTGTAGGCTGATAGGTGAATACCTGTCCCAGCTATAGTAACCCAATTCAGCTGATCCAATTTTGTAAGGAGATTAGTGCTTGGTGACTTCACTCCTTTTGAAGAGCTTTAGTTCCCTCAAGGTCTCCTGAGATCCAACTTCTTGTGTGTGTGCGCTGATCTCCATCTTTCTAAGCACCCAAATCTGCAACACTAGCATCAAATTTAACACTGTCTTCTCTAGAGAAAATATTTTGATCTGGCTGGCTCCAGCAGGGGGACTGATTTCTCAGTTCTACAAGGCTTCGATCAAAACTGAGATCGTGGTGGAGGAGATGGCAAAAGTTTGAGGAGGTCTCAGTGGGTTGTTGTAGAGAAGGACACCTGGGGAAGAAGAAGAAAGGGAACAAAACATACTTTTAATACAACATACTTTTAATACAATTGATGTTTGAGAGACTTAACACAAAATAATTCCTAGGCTTTTTATTTCCCTGCCACAAAGAACAAATATTTTCTGATGCTTAGTCTGAAAGTTTTAAAGGTATGACAGGCCACTCAAACTGGACCTCACGAGTGATTCTGTCCCTTTGGTGGAGGTGATTTTGTTTGTCATTCTGTTTTAGCGTTGTGGTGCCTTTTGATCCTGTGCCTTTGTTACTTAAGGACTTAACATCCTGGCTGTAGAATGACCAGAGAGAAGTGATGAGGGGTTATTTGGGGTTCCTTCCCTGCTCTCCTGTCTGCTCTTCTGAGCATTTGTTTTATTATCAAAGGGAAAAGCTTTGTCTCTTAATTCTTGTGTGTTAGTTTCTGTAACTGATAATTCACCAACAAAATAAATACCATAAATGTTAACTTCATCTGGCCTGTTCATACATATTCTTGAATCTATAACAGTATTTTATGCATACATAAAGAAATTTTTTTTTCACCCGGAAGAGACGTTACTGAGTCCATATGAGGACCAATATGAAAATTCAGAGCATATCTTTTTAACAAAAGATGTAATTTAAAAAAAAAAATTACCTGAACTAGGATGTGAAATTTCAGGTGGGTTGGTTTGATTTTGTATAAGTTAGGCTCTGGTGGGATGTCAGATTTGCTCTTGTCATGAGAAGCTAGCTTCAATAATTGTTGGAAGGATGACGTTCCTCTCCATAATATAGCTTTCTTCATTTTTCTTGAAGGAAGTGCTGGTACAAAATACAACCCTAATGCTGCAGATGTTAAACTTTGTGTGCATGAATTGTCTCAGTAGCTGAAGTGGAGCTATTCATGTATGTAAAATTAAAAATGTATGTTTGTATGTATTTGCAGGATTGAGGCCTTGGAAAGTAAGGAAAATAAAATAATAAATGAAACATTAATAGGACAAATATGCAGTGTGCCTTTTACAGAAAAAAAATATTGAACAGAAAAAGTAACCAGTATTATAATTGCACTAATAAGGGGAAGAATTACAAAGATTTAACAGTTTAGATATATTTTTGTGTTTCCTTGTATTAGGTATTATATTCACTATAGGTGTCACTTCTAATAGTGATAGTTTTTTCCCCATGATGAGGTGCCCCCATGATTTATTAAAGCATTTATTAACAAGGATTATGCATTTTTTCCAACTTTCAGCCAAAGCCTAAAAAGAGAGAGAACTGTAAATAAGATGACATAGTATGGAAGCAATGAATTATACACCCTTCGTATTTCGTTTTGATCATGCAGTAGCATAGTATGAAAGGGAATCTCTCTTCTGTGCTCATTGGATTTCATGGGTCCTTTCTTGTCCATGATGCAAAATATCCAGGACCAGTAAACTAGATCCTGGACTTCTCTTCATTGCTGAATTTTAATTTAATTTGTTTTCAGTTGTCCATATTTTCCCTCTGTGATAGAACACTAATCTTGTTCTTTCTTATGGCACTTAATTACCCCCTCTACTCCCACCGAGACAGGAAGAGCTATTTGCTCACTTTTGGTAGGAATCTTTCCTTTGCAGCTATATCATCTTCCTAAAGAAGAACTGATGAGACATCCGAGAAATATTGACTACATTTGAATATATAAATCTCTTTCTTTCTCCATCTGCTATGGTTTCTCTCTGGATAACACTGAATAATGCTGGTTTCTCTCTCTCTGTGCTCTGCCATTTATGGATACAAAAGGTCCAGTCTAAAGGCTTGACCCTTCACGTGCTTACACGTATGCATAATCCTGTTGAGTTCTACAGAATTACTCACATAAGTAAAGTTATTAATGAATCTTTGCAGGCTGGGGGCCTAGCAAAAAATTCATCTAGGACTTAGGAAATGCAGAGCCCATTTGAGCGTTTGACGAGGCAAACCACTTTCAAACTTTTTACGTTCTGTTGGTTTTTTGATTAAGGGCCACTGCTAAAGTGTACAAATCCTTTCAAATTAATAGAACTTAAAACAATTCTGAGTGGCCAGTTCAGACAGGCATTCGGGCAATCTGCATTTCTGAGTCCTCCCTTAGCTTATCAGGCTAAGTAGGTGGCTTCCAATGTGACAATCTTTTAAAATTATACTGAAGACACTTAGTAATAAAATGATGATTTATTTCCTCTTTGCAGTTAGCCTCGGTGGTTGGGTTATCATCTATATTACACTGCCTGTGTGCTGTAATGAAATGGCTAGCTAGAGTAATCCTTGACACATTCACCTCTGAAAACTTTGGGGAACTAGCACTTAGTTTTCCTTTTAGGAATCATTCCTTCTCATACTTTTTCCTCTTCATACTCTAGTTCTGACATACCCAAAATAAACCAAACATGCAAACCACTCCTCCTCATGTTCCTCCATGTCTGTAGGTGTTGACATTTCAAAGGGATGCTGTCAGCTGAAGTTGCACTTCTCTCTGGAAAGTTTTGGTTTTACTTATTATTCTTTCCTAGTAAAAATCATACCATTTGCCTCTTTGTGCCTCAGTTACCTCACAATAAAAAGGGGATAACTGCACTTCGCCACTTCACAGGATTGTTGTGTGGCTTACTGAGTCTTCATAAGGCATTTGGAGATACTCTGTGGAAAGGCATTCCAGAAGCACAAAGTTATTATTTAATTATTTTTATTATTCAGGATGTGTGAGGCCAGAGTTCTTAGAATCACTCATATGTGGAATTTGGGAAACTTGTTGCTTTGGTAACAGTTCTGTCTGGCGTTGCCTGCATGCAGAGAATGGGCAGCTTTTGACACCAGTTATTAAAATGGCTTCCTCCAGGCCTTTCTCTAAATGTTTTAAACAACTGTCCTTCTGGGGTCAGGATGGTCAGACCAGTTCAACACATTTTGTAGGAACACATTTGAAAGGTTCAGAAAAGAGCCATGAGAATGATTAAAGGATTGTTATAGTGATAGACTCAGAGCTTAACTTATTTCACTTGACAACAAAAAGGTTAAGGGGTGACTTAACTACAGGGAACAGATATTTCACAATGGGCTCTTCAATCTAGCAGAGAAAAGTCTAACATGATTCAGTGGCTGGAAGTTGAAGCTAGACAAATTCAGACTGGAAATAAAGCATACATTTTTGACAGGGAGGGTAATCGATGGCAAATTTGAAGGAACCATAGAATATCAGGGTTGGAAGGGACCTTAAGAGGTCATCTAGTCCAACCCCCTGCTCAAAGCAGGACCAATCCCCAATTTTTTTCCCAGATCCCTAAATAGCCCCCTCAAGGATTGAACTCACAACCCTGGGTTTAGCAGGCAAGGCTCAAACCACTGAGCTATCCATTGGTAATGGTAATGAACCATTGGAACAATTTACCAATGGTCATTGTGGATTCTCCATCTCTGATAATTTTTAAATCAAGGTTGGAAGTTTTTCTAAAAGATTTTCTAAAGGAATTATTGTGAGGAAGCTCTATTCAGGAGGTCTAGATGATCACAATGGTTCCTTCTACTACGTATCTAGAACTATTTGCTATAACTTGTATTGAATCTCTCAGGCGCTGTCTTTGCTGCAGAAAAGGTGGGTTCTTTACAGCGGGATAACTAATGCACAATAGCTGTCCTGCTGTAAAATCATAGTGGAGGCAAGGCACCTGTAGTTTTTACTGCGGAGTAGCTAGTAACACTTTCACACATAAATTCCCTCACCTACCTTTCGAGTCATCCACAGTTGATCTCGCCTAGGCTACCTCGTGGTAAAACTGCAGAGTCTTGTCTCCACTAGAATTCTACAGTGGGCTGGGTAATGTGCATTCGTTATCTCACAGTAAAAACACGCCTTTTTGACAGTAAAGACAAAGCCTTAGACTGCAAGCTCCTTGGGATAGTGCATATGTCTCCCTCTAAGTTTGTATAGAGTCTAATGGTGATACTGTAATATAGATATTACATATTAAATAATAATGTTGACCCTCTCTGTCCCAGTGGGGCAATCATTTGCAATAACCCTTTGAGAGGTACAGGGGAGATGTTGTCAAGAATGGCTAATTTTCCTAACTCTGCCTCCCATGACATTCTTCAAATCAGCAGCCCGAAGTATGCTGAGATGTGCACACTTTCTGTGAATACAGCTGCTGCTGTTAACCCATCTGCCAAAAATTCTGGTCCTCAAATACAGCTTGCTGCTGTTTAGCTCTCTGTTTTGTTGGAAATGAGAACAGCATTTTAGCACAGTTTTCCTCAATGCAAAAGAACGACTAACTCCCCTTTTAAGGATCTGTTCCAGAGTGTGAATAAGCATGGGCTGAAGTTTTAAAACGGGCCAACAATTTCTGAATTTGAGCCATCACATAAAAGTATTTGTCACTGTGAAAAATCTCCCTTCAAGAGCATGAAAATTCCTTCAGCAAACATGGCTGTGTGATGCCAAACCTAGTTCATTTAAGACCGTGCTTCTTAGATTTCTTGCCCTCCCCATTCAAACGAAACCTGAATCCTCTGGTGCATCTTTAATTTTAATGAGTAAGCTATGGGTACAAGGATTTTTCCTGTGCCCAAAAATTATAGTTGGTTTCCATGACTATTTCTGGATGCCACTTTATAAATTAAAAAATAGATTTCAGATAAGTGTTTCCCCCACTCCCTTCGATTCTGTTAAACTTGACATTTTAATGACTCTCTTAAACCTTTTTTTTTTTTTAAGTTAGGGATGTTAAACCAACTGGAAAATGTTCAGTTGGCTGAAGGCCTGTGAACATCCATTCTGCATTTAAAATACCTTGTGAGATGCACAAACAAGAAACTCTCTAGACTGACGTGAAGTGGTGGGTATGGGAGACATGCTTGCGTATGTATTACTGCTCTCTACTGGAATGAATGGCTAACTCATCTGTGTGAGAGAGTGTGGTCAATCTCTAGTGGCTGCAGTCTACAGCTGAGAAAAGCCCTAATACTACAGCAGTTCATGGAGGTTAGAGGATAGATGTCTGTGGTTTTTTTTATTATTATTTTTTGCAGCCATAAACTCCAGGTCTTATTGCCTGGTTTGTATGCCTGAGGCTTAGCTGATGACCATGGTGAGAGGGAATTTGCAGCGTAAGGGGATCCATAACTACAACCCCAGGGGAAAAAGAACAAACCAAGATTTTACTACTCATTTAAAAAAACAAAAAAAATGAAACCTTTCTCTTTTGGACAAATTGTTTTAAAATACGTGGCTCCTTGTGACGTGGTGCAACTCGCCATTGCAGCACTTCCTACTGGCTGTTTTGGGAATTAGCTCTGTGCTCTCTTCTGGTGGTGTCTCGCCCACTGTCACCTCTGCTCCTGGACACACGTCACTCCCAGGACCATGGCGTCCTTTTCATGATGCTGCCCTCTGGCCGTGCACACTCTGTGTTCTCCCCTTCCGGGGGACCTGTAATCTCCTGTCCGGCTGCTCCCTTCAGTGGCAAACTGCAGTCCACAGTCTACAGTCCACAGTCCACTTCCCACATGGCTCCATTACCTCATTGCCCTTGTGTCAGGGCCTCAGTCTGCAACCCCCAACAGCCAGACAGGAGTTCTCTCTTGCTCCCTTGGCCCCTGTTGGCAGCACTTTTCTGTCCAGGGTGCTGGCAGTTCTCTCAGCCCATCAGGGACCCAGTCTTTCCTCCCAGGGCTCTCAACAGAGAACTGCCCTCCTCTGCCCTGCAGCTCCCTTTTTCTATGGTGTGATGTTGCACTCTATATGATTTTATGAAAGTATGCTGATGAGTGTGAATATAATGTAACTAAAATATGCTTCATGCAAAAGGTCTCTTGTAAGGTATCATTACAAAGCTAATAATCTACTGAGTGTGGTCATCCTGTTTGTATAAATGTATCACTCTTGTATCCAAAACTAGAAATATGAAATATAACTGTGAAGGTCTATTGTAATTATGCAAAGTGTGGACCATTAATGATGGTTTGAAATCTTGATGGCGCCCATCAACCAGAACAATTGACTGTGGATGGCTCTGTTTGCAGGCAGGCCTTCCTGTGAGTCAGGTTGGGAGGAATGAAGGCTTGGGGTCTTACAGTGACATGCAATCATGTCACCTGAACTGGAATCCATCTTTAACCTAGTGTTTTTCCATTGAGAAGAAGGGGTGGGAACCCAGAGGGACAAAGGATTCCCAACCTTATGCAAAAGATATATAAGTGGGTGGAACAGAACAAGGGGGCAGCCATCATGAGAAATCCCCCAGCTACCATCTGAGCTGGAACATGGGCTGTACCAGGGGAAAGGATTGTCCCCAGACTAGCAAGGTGTTCGGTCTGTGAAAGAAACTTATTGAAACATCTCTAAGGGTGAGATTTTATCTGCATTCAGTTTTTATTACTGTACTAGACTTAGACTTGCGTATTTTATTTTATTTTGCTTGGTAATTTACTTTGTTCTGTCTGTTACTATTTGGAACCACTTAAATCCTACTTTCTGTGTTTAATAAAATCATTTTTTACATATTAATTAACCCAGAGTATGTATTAATACTTGGAGGGGAAAACAGCTGTGCATATCTCTCTATCAGTGTTATAGAGGGCGAACAATTTGAGTTTACCCTGTATAAGCTTTATACAGGGTAAAAAAGATTTATTTAGGGTTTGGACCCTATTGGGAGTTGGGCATCTGAGTGTCAAGGACAGGAACACTTCTGTAAGCTGCTTTCAGTTAAGCCTACAGCTGTTAGGGGATGTAGTTCAGATCTTGGTCTGGGTTTGCAGCAGGCTAACGGTTCTGGCTCAAACCAGGCAGGATGCTGGAGTCCTAAGCTGCCAGGGAAGGAAAGCAGGAGTAGTAGTAGTCTTGACACATCAAGTGGTAGCCCCAAGGGGGTTTCTGTGATCCAACCTGTCACACATGGGTCTGTTTTGCCCTGATTGGCTGCTCCCCTCAGCCCTTCTTTGATTGGCTGTCTCCTGCGCAGCCTCCCTAGGGCTGCTATTAACCCCTTTTCTGCCAATGTGAGGCAGACACCCCATCACACTCCCAAAGGGGGCTCCCAACTGAATTATAGGGACCCTAATTCCAGTGCTAGCTAGTGACAGAATCTCTCTTCTTCGCAACCTGCTTGCTGCCATGAGCAGTGTTCGTGAGACCCCCCTTGTATGACCCCACCCTATACTTTTCAGTGTTCGTGAGACCCCACCCTATACTTTTCCGTTAGAAGTTACTCTTTCAGTAACCATATCACGATATTGTTCAGATTTTGGAAGCTGAATGGACATAATGGAACACAATTGTTAATTCATTACAGTGGTATTTTAGCTTTACAAATTAAGTTGAGTGTCCCAGTGAGGCTGCTTCTCTGTGGTGCTGGGGGCATCAGGCTGGTTATTGTTGCTTCTGTGGAAACTGACACAGGCTCTTGGTACTCATAAGTATCTTGGATGCTTATTCGCTGTTCTGCTTAGCTGTGTGTCCACCTCTGCGGCAAATATTCAGTGCATTAAATACATGTTCCAGCTATCTAACTAGTTGCAGTCCTCTTAAGGGACTCTGGGTTGACTGGCTCCGATAGACCCCTCTACCTGCTCCCTGACAGCGTAAAAGGGTCTAAAGAAGATATGGAGGCCCCTCTTCATCAAGCTGCATCCTGTCTCCTCTTTTCTGCATTTGCCATACCATGCCAGTGAGTGACTCAGTGGCATCCTCCTCGCCAGGCCTGCAGCACCCCCCCCAGCATAAGAGGGCCCTGCAGACTTTTCACTTAGCAGCTGAAGTGTATGTATATGAACTTGAGCAAGGACACCAATGCTGCGTGTCCACCACAGTGCCAGTGTTTTATGCAATCAGTGAACATCAGCTGCAGGCAACTCAGGATACTAACAAAAAGATGAGTATCTGATCCTGCTGGGGCCTTTTGCCTCTTGGGACACACATTCATGTGAGGGTAATCTGAGGGTATGTCTACACTACTAAATTAGGTCGAATTTATAGAAGTCGGGTTTTTAGAAATCGTTTTTATATATTTGAGTGTGTGTGTCCCCACAGAAAATGCTCTAAGTGCATTAACTCGGCGGAGTGCTTCCACAGTACCAAGACAAGCATTGACTTCTGGAGTGTTGCACTGTGGGTAGCTATCCCACAGTTCCCGCAGTCTCCACTGCCCATTGGAATTCTGGGTTGGGATCTCAATGCCTGATGAAGCTAAAACATTGTCGCGGGTGGTTCTGGGTACATATCGTCAGGCCCCCGTTCCCTCCCTCCCTCCGTGAAAGCAGCAGCAGCAGACAATTGTTTCGTGCCTTTTTTCTTGAGTTACCTGTGCAGACGCCATACCACGGCAAGCATGGAGCCCGCTCAGGTAACCGTCACTGTATGTCTCCTGGGTGCTGGCAGACGTGGTACTGCATTGCTACACAGCAGCATCAACCCATTGCCTTGTGGCAGCAGACGGTACAGTAGGACTGGTAGCCGTCATCATCATGTCCGAGGTGCTCCTGGTCGCCTCTGTGAGGTCAATCAGGAGCGCGTGGGCAGACATGGGCGCAGGGACTAAATTTGGAGTGACTTGACCAGGTCGTTCTCTTTAGTCCTGTAGTCAGTCCTATTGAACCATCTTATGGTGAGCAGACAAGCGATACGGATTGCTAGCAGTCCTACTGTACCATCTTCTGCCAGGCAGGCAAGAGATGAGGATGGCTAGCAGTCCTACTGCACCATCTTCTGCCGAGCAGCCATGAGATGTGGATGGCTTGCAGTCCTTCTGCACCGTCTGCTGCCAGCCAAAGATGTAAAAGATAGATGGAATGGATCAAAACAAGAAATAGACCAGATTTGTTTTGTACTCATTTGCTTCTCCCCCTTCCCCGTCTAGGGGACTCATTCCTCTAGGTCACACTGCAATCACTCACAGAGAAGGTGCAGCGAGGTAAATCTAGCCATGTATCAATCAGAGGCCAGACCAACCTGCTTGTTCCAATAAGAACAATTACTTAGGTGCACCACTTCTTATTGGAACCCTCTGTGAAGTCCTGCCTGAAATACTCATTGATGTAAAGCCACCCCCTTTGTTGATTTTAATTCCCTGTAAGCCAACCCTGTAAGCCATGTCGTCAGTCGCCCCTCCCTCCGTCAGAGCAACAGCAGACAATCGTTCCATGCCTTTTTTCTGTGCGGACGCCATACCAAGGCAAGCATGGAGGCCGCTCAGGTCACTTTGGCAATTAGGAGCACATTAAACACAACACGCATTATCCAGCAATATATGCAGCACCAGAACCTGGCAGAGCGATACTGGGCGAGGAGGCGACATCAGCACAGTCACATGAGTGATCAGGACATGGACACAGATTTCTCTCAAAGCATGGGCCCTGCCAATGCATGCATCGTGGTGCTAATGGGGCAGGTTTATGCTGTGGAACGCCGATTCTGGGCTCTGGAAACAAGCACAGACTGGTGGGACCGCATAGTGTTGCAGGTCTGGGACAATTCCCAGTGGCTGCGAAACTTTCGCATGCGTAAGAGCACTTTCATGGAACTTTGTGACTTGCTTTCCACTGCCCTGAAGCGCATGAATACCAAGATGAGAGCAGCCCTCACAGCTGAGAAGAGAGTGGCGATAGCCCTGTGGAAGCTTGCAACGCCAGACAGCTACCGGCCAGTTGGGAATCAATTTGGAGTTGGCAAATCTACTGTGGGGGCTGCTGTGATGCAAGTAGCCCACGCAATCAAAGATCTGCTGATATCAAGGGTAGTGACCCTGGGAAATGTGCAGGTCATAGTGGATGGCTTTGCTGCAATGGGATTCCCTAACTGTGGTGGGGCTGTAGACGGAACCCATATCCCTATCTTGGCACTGGAGCACCAAGCCGGCGAGTACATAAACCTCCAGGGGTACTTTTCAATAGTGCTGCAAGCTCTGGTGGATCACAGGGGACGTTTCACCAACATCAACGTGGGATGGCCGGGAAAGGTACATGACGCTCGCATCTTCAGGAACTCTGGTCTGTTTCAAAAGCTGCAGGAAGGGACTTCATTCCCAGACCAGAAAATAACTGTTGGGGATGTTGAAATGCCTATATGTATCCTTGGGGACCCAGCCTACCCCTTAATGCCATGGCTCATGAAGCCGTACACAGGCAGCCTGGTCAGTAGTCAGGAGCTGTTCAACTACAGGCTGAGCAAGTGCAGAATGGTGGTAGAAGGTGCATTTGGATGTCTAAAGGTGCGTTGGCGCAGTTTACTGACTCGCTTAGACCTCAGCAAAACCAATATTCCCACTGTTATTACTGCTTGCTGTGCGCTCCACAATATCTGTGAAAGTAAGGGGGAGACGTTTATGGCGGGGTGGGAGGTTGAGGGAAATCGCCTGGCTGCTGCTTACGCGTAGCCAGACACCAGGGTGGTTAGAAGAGCACAGGAGGGCGCGGTACGCATCAGAGAAGCTTTGAAAACCAGTTTCATGACTGGCCAGGCTACGGTGTGAAAGTTCTCTTTGTTTCTCCTTGATGAAACCCCCCGCCCCTTGGTTCACTCTACTTCCCTGTAAGCTAACCACCCTCCCCTCCTCCCTTCGATCACCGCTTGCAGAGGCAATAAAGTCATTGTTGCTTCACATTCATGCATTCTTTATTCATTCATCACACAAATAAGGGGATGACTACCAAGGTAGCCCAGTGGTGGAGGAGGGAAGGAAAATGCTACACAGCACTTTAAAAGTTTACAACTTTAAAATTTATTGAATGCCAGCCTTCTGGTTTTTGGGCAATCCTCTGTGGTGGAGTGGCTGGTTGGCCGGAGGTCCCCCCATCGCGTTCTTGGGCGTGGAGGCTATGGAACTTGGGGAGGAGGGCGGTTGGTTACACAGGGGCTGTAGTGGCAGTCTGTGCTCCAGCTGCCTTTGCTGCAGCTCAACCATACGCTGGAGCATACTGGTTTGATACTCCAGCAGCCTCAGCATTGAATCCTGCCTCCTCTCATCATGCTGCCGCCACATTTGAGCTTCAGCCATGTCTTCAGCCCGCCACCTCTCCTCCCGGTCATTTTGTGCTTTCCTGCACTCTGACATTATTTGCCTCCACGCATTCGTCTGTGCTCTGTCAGTGTGGGAGGACAGCATGAGCTCAGAGAACATTTCATCACGAGTGCATTTTTTTTCTTTCTAATCTTCACTAGCCTCTGGGAAAGAGAAGATCCTGTGATCATTGAAACACATGCAGCTGGTGGAGAAAAAAAAGGGACAGCGGTATTTAAAGAGACATTTTATAAAACAGTGGCTACACTCTTTCAGGGTAAACCTTGCTGTTAACATTACATACATGGCACATGTGCTTTCATTATAAGGTTGCATTTTGCCTCCCCCCACCACGTGGCTACCCCCTCAACCCTCCCTCCTCCCCGTGGCTAACAGTGGGGAACATTTCTGTTCAGCCACAGGCAAACAGCCCAGCAGGAACGGGCGCCTCTGAGTGTCCCCTGAAGAAAAGCACCCTATTTCAACCAGGTGACCATGAATGATATCTCACTCTCCTGAGGATAACACAGAGAGATAAAGAACTGATGATGTTTGAACGCCAGCAAACTTATACTGCAATGCTTTGTTGTACAGTGATTCCCGAGTACGTGTTACTGGCCTGGAGTGGTAAAGTGTCCTACCATGGAGGACGCAATAAGGCTGCCCTCCCCAGAAACCTTTTGCAAAGGCTTTGGGAGTACATCCAGGAGAGCCGCGAATGCCAGGACAAATTAATCCTTTCACATGCTTGCTTTTAAACTATGTATAGTATTTTAAAAGATACACTCACCGGAGGTCCCTTCTCCGCCTGCCGGGTCCAGGAGGCAACCTTGGGTGGATTTGGGGGGTACTGGCTCCAGGTCCAGGGTGAGAAACAGTTCCTGGCTGTCGGGAAAACCGGTTTCTCTGTTTGCTTGCTGTGAGCTATCTACAACCTCCTCCTCATCATCATCATCTTCGTCCCCAAAACCTGCTTCCGTGTTACCTCCATCTCCATTGAAGGAGTCAAACAACACGGCTGGGGTAGTGGTGGCTGAACCCCCTAAAATGGCATGCAGCAGCCGTTCGCCTCTCTGGTTTTCTAGTAGGCTTGCCTCAGCTCCTTAAGTTTCACGCGGCACTGCTTCGGGTCTCTGTTATGGCCTCTGTCCTTCATGCCCTGGGAGATTTTGACAAAGGCTTTGGCATTTTGAAAACTGGAACGGAGTTCTGATAGCACAGATTCCTCTCCCCATACAGTGATCAGATCCCGTACCTCCCGTTCAGTCCATGCTGGAGCTCTTTTGTGATTCTGGGGCTCCATCATGGTCACCTCTGCTGATGAGCTCTGCATGGTCACCTCTGCCGATGAGCTCTGCATGGCCACCTGCAGCTTGCCACGCTGGCCAAACAGGAAATGAGATTCAAAAGTTCGTGGTTCTTTTCCTGTCTACCTGGTCAGTGCATCTGAGTTGAGAGTGCTGTCCAGAGCGGTCACAATGGAGCAGTCTGGGATAGCTCCCGGAGGCCAATACCGTCGAATTGTGTCCACAGTACCCCCAAATTCGACCTGGCAAGGCCAATTTAAGCGTTAATCCACTTGTCAGGGGTGGAGTAAGGAAATCAATTTTAAGAGCCCTTTAAGTCGAGAAAAAGGGCTTCATCGTGTGGACGGGTGCAGGTTTACATCGATTTAACGCTGCTAAATTCAACCTAAAGTCCTAGTGTAGACCAGGGCTGAGGGAAGAAGCAATCTGCTCCATCATAGGCAAATTAGCTGCACCCTTTGGGTTCCAAGCAAGCTGTAAATACAGCTTTCAGTTGTGTGAGGTGTGGGCACCTCCCTTGCAAACTAATATTCCGAGGGCTGTGGTTTTTATCTCCAGTTTATTTAGTTAGCTGTATTATAGTATATTTTCTAAATAGGTCACATTTCCAAAATATGCTAACTGCTTTTTAATTCCTTACGTGCAGTCTCTGCCTTGTAGAAAAGGAGGTATGGTAGCAGTGCTCCAACGGGAATAGCCATAGTTTACCTGAAAGAGACATTTCAAAGCTGGTAATTTCACAGAAAGGGGGATGGCAACGGGTCTAATCTGCCGTGTACAGAAAATATTAGGGACGTTTTACTGTAATTGTGATTGTACATTGTCTGATTTCAGTGGTTACAAAGGTTCAACAAAACGCAATTATCTTAATAGGCTAATTTGGCAACGGTGCATGGTTTTTTGTTTTGCTATTGTGGGGGTAGCACTGGCTCATGCTCATGAGTGTTGCGTGGAAGTTACATTAATAGTAATTGCTAGTCATTTCTTCTCAGCCTCAGATTATTGGGTGCACTTAGAAATGTGCCACTGATGGCCCATTTGTTTTTACTTTCCCTCTGGCTACACTGTATTGTCTCCTTTCACCACATACTTCAAGTTGCTTCACAGCTCCCCTTTTCTCCATGGCAACTTAGCTTAGTAGTTCCAGCAGAAGAGAGAATCTGTTTTGTTTTCTTTTTGCCTGAACATGACTTTTGTGTCCAACTGACATGAATGCATCACTCTGCTCTTCTGGTTTTATGGCATGTCATAAAAGAAGTGGTGGCAGCCAATTCATTAAAGATGCCAGAACAGGGGAATGCCTCAGGATTCTGCAAAAGTGTATCAGACCAACAAATGCTTACTGTGTTTCCCCCGCCCAAGGTAGTTTTGCAGTTTCTTTGGAAGTGTGGTGATACAGGGGTTCTGTCAGCTTGTAAGGCGAAGGATTGTCACACAAGCTTGTTTTCTCCTAGACTAGCTGGAATTTTCAAAAGAGAGACTGAAAGTGGATGGGTTTCAGAGTAGCAGCCGTGTTAGACTGTATTCACGAAAAGAAAAGGAGTACTTGTGGCACCTTAGAGACTAACAGATTTATTTGAGCTTAAGTTTTTGTGAGCTACAGCTCACTTCATCGGATGTATTCAGTGGAAAATACTGAATGCATCCGATGAAGTGAGCTGTAGCTCACGAAAGCTTATGCTCAAATCAGTTTGTTAGTTTCTAAGGTGCCACAAGTACTCCTTTTCTTTTTGTGAAAGTGGATGTACAGAATAGTTTATTCTTCCTGGGAGAATCCTGGGGGGTGCTGCTTGTTTCATTCTGCTATGCAGGAAGTAATCAGGCAGCTTTATCTATTTAATTCATACTTAAAAATACAAGGTGTACTTATCAAGATCAGGAATAATACATAGAAGTGCATGGTACTGCTACAAATATAGTATTTTAAAAAATAGATAAGGAAATAGAAATATGGAGAAATACTCTTTATTCACTGTGTATTGATTTGAGAATAAATCCTTTTCCATATTAGAAATTGGGTTAGGTTATATTAAAGACTGGCTTAAGGGCAGAAGTATTTTGTTAGCAACTTTGATGCGAGCAGGCAGATGTCTGAAAACATAATCTTGCTTGCAAACATTTCCTGTTTTAAGAACAGTAGTACTTGTGGCACCTTCGAGACTCTGGCACCTGTCTGATTCTTCAGTTACCTTATACCTTTTCCCCCTCTCTCCTCTCATCACTGTTGCTGATATTTCCATTGAAAATAGAGTCCTAATTCAGGAAAAGGTTAATAAAAGGAGATCTTCTTGCCATACTAGTGCTGGGTGCCTCACCTGCCAGGAAGACGGTATGTCTGCCCCATTTTCACCTTAGAGACCTCGGCTATGATATTTATTTACTGTGGGTTAGAATATTCCCCCTGTCTTCAAATGCCGTGTGCTCAAGGTAGTGACAGAGAGGACATTGCGGGGATGCAGTTCAGCAGTCAGCTCTTAGAAACAGCTGTTTTGAATTTTGTTTGAGAATAAAATGTCTGATCTTTTAAATAGCAAATGGGCACAGAAATATGTTTCATGAGGCACTTCCAACAGATTTATCAGGACTTTGTGATATAAACAGCCAGAAAAAGCAGTGGTTTGTTTCACCTCATCTGCGACTGACAGTACACCTCTACCCCGATATAACGCGACCCAATATAACTCGAATTCGGATATAACGCAGTAAAGCAGCGCTCTGGGGGGACGGCGCTGTGTGCTCCGGTGGATCAAAGCAAGTCTGATATAATGTGGTTTCACCTATAATGCAGTAAGATATTTTGGCTCCCAAGGACAGCGTTATATCGGGGTAGAGGTGTAATTATAATGAGTTCATATGAAATTCAGGCTTTTTCTCTTTGCTCCTTTTTTCTCTCTTTCGATTGCATTGTTGGAATATGTGGCTTCTGCTAAATGCTGGCTTTTAGTCAGTTTTGGAGAGTCCATATAGGGTGCATGTTTATAGCAATAAACACATGGCATTTTCAGTCCAGAATACAAAATGGATTCTTTGTGGGGTAAAAATATTGATCTTCCTCTTCAGCATCTTTACTAAGCAACAAGTCACTAAAAGTAAATAGAGCTAAAAGGGCAAATGGCTGGCTCCCTAAGCGGAGGTTCACAGTCCAGGTTAGTTGTCTGTTTGTAGGTTGTTTTACATTTTGGTTTTAATGGATAAAGAAATGCTTACCTTCTTGCAGTGCCAATTAACTGTGTTGTTCTGTACTTCAATATATCTGCATTTGTTGGGCTGGATTTGGAATGTGTGTTTTGTGCTGTGAAAGACTTTATCTTTTCTCTGAGGCTGAAAGGCTGAGTATGAATGTAAGAGACAGATATGTAGGATCTTTAAGTGCTCATTTATATTGACAGAGCGTTACTAAACTTTTTTGATGTTTAGTTGGTTGCAGTGTGCGTGCGTGTGTGTGTGTGTCTGTCTTACAGGTTGCTTCATGTAAATTGACGGTTTAAAAAAAAATTGCTTTTCCGAGCAGTATTTAACACTGAGTGGAGAATTTAAAGGTCAAATTCTAGACAACAGCTCTGCTTTTGTTATCCTTTATGTTCTCTGCAGGACAAATTTGTTTTCTGTATCTTGTCCAGATCTGCTGTTGTGTAGATTTATTTTTCTTTGTTTTTTTTTAACAGGAATTTTGAAATGGTTATGGCAGTAAAACTGTTCTCAGAATGTATGTATTATACTGTATATATCATAGCCATTGCTCCTCTCCTACTAGTTATTCAGAGATAGTAGTATTGATCGGAGCATGGAATTTTCATACTGTTGGAAGCAAAAATTATGCTATTATGCTGGAGGCTTTTAAAGGATTCTTTTACAGCAATAAATGTATGTGGGCACTAGTTATCAAAACTCTTTATTAAGTTATCTGTAAACTATCTGCCAAGCTGTAGGCTAAAAATTCTGCTGTCAGTGTGTTAATATTTCTAACTCTCCTTTCAGCGTAATGGTGTATGGACTGTATGTTCACAAGCTAATTCCAGAAAGACATTTCTGTCTGATAGGGTAGTTTTCAGGACCAGCGAAGTGATTATCTTTTTCCTTTATGGAAGATCATGTGCTATTTATGAAGGTGGTTGTTATTATTAGGGCTTAATTTACTGAGAGAAGGGGGGAAAAATCAGTTCATAACATCATGAACTTCAGTAGGTAATGTGTTTGTTTTGTACTCCTGTTTGTTCAGTTCAAATGGCTAGATGAACCACCTGTTCTTAGAACTGTATGGGCTGCACTCTTAGAACAGTAAAGATGCAATGACATAAATTGCTCTGCGTGACTTTGATTTAATTTTAGTGCGAGTGCAGCTGAAGTGAGTGTTTTTAATTTGCAAGGTGAGCAGCTCTAATGAACCGTCTTGTCTTTGGGCTTTAAAGATGTCCTTATGTTTTGTTATGGCAGATAGCTCTGTGATTTTAAGTGGAGACTTTGTTTTGTAGGGCCCCTGGTGACAGTGTTGATTAGGAATTTGTTCTTCATGGTACATTTCTGAATAGTTTTGCAAGTTTCTTTTATTCCAGTTCATGAGCCCTGGAGTTTGATGGGACTGAACCAAACATCTTTGAATTTGGGGAAATTTCAGATACAGATTTGCATACAAATTTTGTGGGATTTGGCTCAGTCTCTGGTCTGGGCTAGTGCAGGAAAGCTGCTATAGCGTGTAGCTTGTTTTTTATAGCTGAACCAATTTCCTGGGAAAGATTTTTAAGATACATTAAACTTCACACCAAATGATTAATTTTGTAACAAACAACCTTCTTTTGTGTGCGTTTCTCTCTGCTGGAAGAGCCTGCATTGTCAGTATAAGGTAGGCTTACCAAACATGAGTACATGGCTAGTTATCTGAAACAAAAGTAGAGCATCTTTAATTACTTTGGAACCATTGCTTAGCATTTTTAACAGGTCTCTTGACGTTGTGCAAAAACATTACTTGCGATGTATGAATCTTTAATGGGACACAGGTTTGAACTGAATTCTATCTTGAGTGGCTCACTTTTTTGCAACTGAACTGTTTGCTTTTTGAAGTTCTGGTCAGATTTTGGCCAAATGAATCCAATGAGTTCCTTTCCAGAGGCGTTCCAATAATTCTTTACTCTCTTGATCATACCAGTGATGAAGATGCCTGCTCCAAAAGGCCTTACCCAACCTATGGAAAACTCCAGATTTATCAGAAAACACCTTACAGTTGTTAACATATTAACATCAATCATAGTAGTCTTTAGGTGTCTGAGACCATTGGATAAAAAGCAGCTTATAAATGTTAATGAAGTAATCTTCACAAACTTTCCTATCAGGTAAATGGTATTATCCCCATTACACAGATGAATAATCAGAGGCACAGAGAAATTTGGTGACTTTCTGAAGGTTAAATGGAGTCACTGTTGCTGAGGCATGAGTTTGAACCCAGATCTCCTGAGTCCTCTGGTGCTTTTAATGTCAAAGTTTGTGGGAAGTAGGTGTGTATATTCTGTGTTTATGTATCTGTGTGGCCTTTGTGTATACAGGGCTTATGTGATGGAGCTGAGGGCATCTACAAAGTTTTTATGGACAGGAGTTTGGCATGACTACATTACTGATCAGTGTCTCAGCTGCTTGGGGTGGGGGGATTGGAGAGGGCCTTCTGAAACAAGTGGCAATACAAAAAGATCATTCCTCTGGAATTATATATTTTACCATGTTTGTCTTTGTGAATTTTTAGGTTTTTGTGCCTTTATTTAGTGTGTCTCTACTTTCCTTTCCCTCTTTAGTTACAACAGAAACCACGTCATTGGCACAAGCGGAGCTTCGTGACTCTCACAACTGCCGAATAAAATTGCCCCCATAGTCCTTAGTTTGTGAATTATGTGTAGTGTATTTGATACCCTAGGGCAGCGTGAGACTGACCTTCCTTGTGTGTGGACATGCTAATTTTTATAGCATCTACTGCCTTAGCAACTAGGAGCTTCAGTTATAGAAATTAAAACCATGCAAGGAACCTGTACCACCCCCAGCAAGTATGGGTATTAAACTGAAAAACACCCTGACTGCAACTGTGCCTAGCAAGCCTTGGAAGATGAAACACAACCATCAACCTGAAATATGGGTTGCAGCTGGACCCTTCACCCTTTGCACACATGAGCTTGGGTCCCACTGAAATGTGTAAAGAAGCCGAGAGAGAGCAGCACTTTTCAGGGTCTGACCCTAATAGAAAGACTCCTGTTGACTTAACGATGTTTGGGTTGGAACCTCTATGCATGGAGTTAAACAGCAAATGCATTTTTAAATCAAAGCAGCTGACAACTCATTCCTGCCTCCCTCCTCCAGAGCTCTCCTTGCGGCAGTTGACATTACAAACACTTTGCAGGTCAGTGCAGACGTGCTGTCTCCCTGCTCGGTTTATGGGGTTAGTAATGTCACACAACTCCTATAGGAACCCTGAACTTGGAACTTGGCAAATCAAATACCTTTTCAGTTTACCTTTAAAAATGAGATACTCTGTATCCTCTGCCTGGCTATTTTAGAGATTTATCTAGAAATGCAGTGTAGCACAGTAATGGTCTCTGTACTGTATGTGAACCTTACCTGTCTTTACTCCTGCCTGATTTATCTGGCTCTGTGTGCTCCGTTCTGGCGTGATGGCTTATGAGTTTCTTCCTGAGAACTAGACAGAATGGATATTTTAATAACACTCGTATTGATTTCCCTATTAGAAAGCAGACCTGCACTTGTTTAAAAATTTACGCAGGTATTTTATAAGAGCAGCTTGCTATGGTGTGATCTAACAGAAGCGTCTGCCACCCTAGCCTTGCCTGACCGCCTGAGCGATTAATTGTGGAGACCCCCTTAACTGCTCCATAGTTCAGGTTGCCTTCAGAGTTTCACTTAAAGCAGGGATAAAATTCTGCTACCTTGCACTTTATGGTTTTCAGTTTAGTCTCTGAATTTAACCCCTTTTTGTAAGGTCAAAGATTTACTAGCTTTGGCAGAGGAATCATTTATACATGAAACCTTTTTGAACTTTTCATTGAGATTATAATTCTTCTATGCGCTCTTCTGTCTGAACCACAAGCCCTGTGTGTGTGTGTGTGTCAGGACAAACTGGTGGCAGTGTCAAGTTCTGCTGCTGTTTTGTTTCTCAGATGCTGCTATCCTAATCATCAGGTCTCCCCAGCATGGAGTCTGAGGGGACAGGGAGGTCTGAGTGGGGCTGTGTGTGCTGGGGGCTTTGGGAAAGGCAGGATCTGTAAGGAGATGGTTGGGGTGGGAGGAGCAAAATCTGAGGTGTGCAGAGACTTGGCTTCCCAGCCTGCTGGGTGTTGTGCCATGGGTACACAAGGTAGATGGGTGTAATCACGGCTATAGCATGGTCTGGAGGTGCAGTGGAAACGTGTGGTGGAGTAGAGGGATGCGTGAGGGCATGCATCTGGGCTTCCTGGGGATTCCCACCATTCCCCACTGGTAGTTCTAGTCAGATGGACTTCCCTTTGGCAGAGCAGAGAGTGAAGCTCCCATCTCTCCCCATCTCCCATTGTTACTCAGGAAAGCGGGAGAAGCCAGTGCAGGGAGATGGGGTCAGGGCTGGGACCAAGAAGCTGATCTTGGTGGCTGTGTTTTGAATACAGAAACACCTGGGCAGGTAGAAACACGTGCGAGTCCTTATTTATTGTTTTTTTAAAAACCAGGCCAGGTGCACATAGTGCATGTGCAAATAGTTGATTGCACACACAGACTGACATTACCACAGCAATTACATGCCTAATTTGTTTAAAAATAATCCTGACATCATCCTGGCTTCTGGGCAGCACCAAACCTGCTTTGAATGTTAATTGAAAAGGCCTGAATTTTTAATTTAATTTTTGATATTATGGGGCTTCCGGTGCTTAATTTACCCGCACAAAGTTGGTATAATTTTTTTTAAAAGTAATAATCTTGAATTTTTTTATATTCACCAAGCATCAGATTTGAGACACCCTAGAAGTGTAAATTGAAATTCCATCTGGGTAATCTCAGCCATTCATCATTTATACATGTGGTCTATTGTATAGTTCACTGTGTTTAATCCTTTTGGATGAGTCCTTAAAAAACAAGCTGTAATCTGCACTTCATGGATGCTAGTAATATGCTTGCTTGCTACCTACCATCCCAAACTTGGCTGCATTTCAGTAGTGAAGAGCTTTGGTTACTCTGGGAGGAAAGATGCTAGAGAAAAGTAAAATATTATCCTTATCACTACCTTTTTAGCCTGACCTTTGTCCCACTAGACAGAGCAGTTGGGCCTAGAGCAGGCTGAGAATAACTGCCCAAGACTATTTTATGGCCATTCACAATGAAAATTCTGAAAATGTGTCACAAAGGACATCTATAGAGCTTTAAGGTATTAATTACCACTCTTAAAAGACCAGTCTTTGAAAAACCTGCTCCTTCAACAAATGCGATCCTATAAATTGGGACTTTCAAAGCCTAAGAGAATTCGACTCCCAAATCCTATTGAAATTCAGGGTGAGTTGTGTGCCTAACACCATTGGGCTCCTTTAAAAACTTCAGCCATAATCCTTAGGAGGAAGAAGGAAGGTGCCACTAGTACTCCTTTTCTTTTTGCAAATACAGACTAACATGGCTGCTACTCTGAATCCTTAGGAGGGGAACTTCAGAAAGCTAGGCTGCTGCTCATTGCCAGGTGATCATTGTGGGGCATCTAATGGTGAATGTGACTTATCTGAGTTTGTCTGTTATTACCAGGCTAAAAAAAATGTGTCCTGTCGTGTTAATGAATCATGAGAGTGTACCTTGAAAGTACAGTGCTGGAGTGGATAATATGAAAAAGAGTATTATAACTTTTTGTTTAGCTTTTCCTATTTTGTCCCTTTACAGGAGCACCTAAAAATAAGTAATAATTCTGTGATACAGTCTGGTTGTAATCCCATTTGTCACTATAAATCTGGCAAATACTTCAAAATAAACTCCATGCACTACCAGCTGAGACCATCAAGCAGAGTAGTTTCCACATATATTTTCTCTTCAAAGGAAAGATATTGGCCTTTCTCTTAACGAAGGACTCAAGCAGGCTTTAGTGATGCTTCTGAGAAACAGTAATGGTTGTCCTAAGATTGGCCGTTACCTTGTCCATGAGTCACTTTATCTTGCATATTTCTTTAGACTGTGTGCTAACTGCTTATACTAAACTTATCTGTTCAATCTTATTTTTAGCTGTGACTTTACCTTTCACAGACCCAAAGAAGAGCTTTGTGTAGCTCAAAAGCTTAACTCTCTCTCCTACAGAAGTTGGTCCAATAAAAGATATTACCTTACCCACCTTGTCTAATTCCCTTATAAAAGGGTGTTTTCCTCAATTCCCCTTTTGATACAAATAATTAAGCATGAACGATCTGTGTAAAATACTAATGTACCAGAGGAAACTGCCAGTAATTGGTTTGTTGGGTGATGTTGTGTAAAATGGCAGACTCTTTGGTTCAGCTTATCTCTAAGCACTGCCCATCAGTGTATTAATGACACAGCTTCTCCATGGTAACAGGCCTCCTCTTAAATGATTGGAAAATAGTGATGCTTCCTTCCCAGATGGTAAGCGTTCCCCTGTATTAATCTCTGCCCTGGCATTGTAGCTGCCGGAGTCATTGGCACGTTGTGATGACCTTGTGAAATGAGACCAAAGCAGCACAGTTGTGTGTGTTCTCTACTGGGCTGTAGACTAGCAGATCTCCCCTTCTTATGGTGGCCCAGTTTAACGAGTCCATGCTCAGTAGTGGGGGTTGTTTAATGTGAGACTAGTTTGTAGTCTAATGCAGGAAAGTTCGTTCTGAACTTCCTGTGGTACTAGATGGGATTATTAATGAAGGGTCTTTGTGTTTCGTACCACTCACTCTCAAGAATAGTCACCTTGAAGTTGAGGGGGGATTGTTATATAAGTGGTTCTTGGTCTGAGCAAGGGTTTCAGAATTGGGCCCCATGTTGTTATGAGTAAATGCAATTTGTGGTTTGCTACCATAGCTCATGAGAGAGGGTTTCCCACTGTGAGAGCTGAGAGCATTTATAGTTCAGGCTCCTATAGTACGAACTTCTCAGGGTGGGGGGTGCTCTCTGGAGCAGGCTCTTGGCTGTGGAATTCCTGTGTCTTCTAGGGCACAGTGCGAGGGTCCTCTTGTCATAGCCCATTTAATGAGAGAGGCTTGTGCTGTGTGGCCTGAAGATTTGATCCCCCTTAGGAATCAAATGGATAAAAATGAGGGCGGGGTGGAGATGGCTGTCTTGTATGCATAAGAGAGAGCCGCAACAATGCTATATGCACCCGTATGCTGTGGAGTTTGGAAGAGAGAAATGGGTAGATGGAAACCTTATAAAGTCCAAGATAAAATGAAAAACGTAGAAGAACTGAGCAGCAATCCAGGCTTTTAATTGCCTTCACTCTCAACTCTTCTCTGAAGTTTTGCTCTGTATTGACATGCTAACGCATAGGAAGCTAATGCTGTTGTTTTCTCCTAATCTTTTCCCAATAAAAAAAGCACTGGCTAAGTTTAGAAAGAAACAGTCCTCCATGTTGAGCATTGCAAACCACTCCCTTTTCAGAAATTCGTTCTCTCTGTTGACCGACATTACTGGTGGCTTGTGATACTGAGCTGAGTGCAGCAACAGTCCACCTAGAATTTGTCTTTGTCCATTACTGTAAAGATCACTGTCTCACAACTCTGGGTCATTGCTGGCAAGGTGATGCATTTAATATACTTCCTCACTACACATGTTTAATGATGCTCCTAGGTTTTATGCCAGTGTAATGAAATCTTGACTAATTACTCTAGTCTGTGAAAGATGCTTGCAAACCTAGTTAGAAAGCCCAATGGCCTTAGTTAAAGTGCATATCAGAAGTGAAGAGTGTATGTGTAAGTATACAAGCATGATGGGATGAAAAATGCTTGAGCATAAACAGTTTAATGTGTCTATTTTGGACGGGCACCTGCCTGCTCTGTACAGTCAGGCAAAATTTGGATCTGGATTTTGACTCTCCGCAGCACATAGGTGTTCAGGTCTGCTGCACTGTTTCAGTTTGTTTATTTGTAGGTTCCTCAGTGTGATGGACATTGTACAAATATATAGAAGGTATGGGACCTGCCCCAAGAAGCTTGGTCTTTAAAAAGAGAGAAAAGGACCGTGAAATTCAGACTTTGATTCAGATTCAGAGAGGCTTGATCTAGGGATTTTAATTAAATCATCTCTACTATCTCCTTTTTCTTCCTAAAATCAGTGAGATATATTTGGCATAAGAAAGCCATTACTGTATTTCACGTCTCTAAAAGTGCGTTTGGCTAATGAATTCATCCTGATCAGTGTTAATCCACAAAGCTCAAACACACCAGAGAGATAAGGCATCAATTTGCTAGTACAAGAAATAGAGCAGTAAGGAAACCTGTTGGTAATTTCAGTTCTTTTCAACCTTATCTGGCCTCTGCTGTCTGAGGGTCTCAAATCACTTTAAGCCTCTTAATCTTTTGTCTTCCCACCTCCTCCCCCTTGACCTTTTTTAATCGAAAGTGACCTGTACAGTATGACTTTCAAATATGGCTCTTCTCTCCATGTCTGTTCTGAGGAATGATGTAAACTTGACTTGTTGATAATATGCGATTTATTTTGCCCAGGTTACTAACATCCTAGGTTATCAAAAGTGAAAGAGAGTTTTTTTTAAAAAAATCCAATTTATTTGTCAGTGTTTATGCTCTTACTTTTTGCCTTTCTTTCTGCTTGGACAATAAAAATCAATGAAGTCCGTTTCACTTCAGATTCTTAGTGTCGTGGTGATTTCCAGTCACTACAGGGGAATGTACTTGCAATTTAAAAACAACTGTTTTCATGAGTGTTTAAAAAAAAAAATGGAAAATTTTACAAAATGTAAATGATGAGCCTCCTGTAAGTAGACAATGGTCTCTTTAAAACCATTCTTCCTCATTCTCCTCCTTTCCTTTTTCAGGCTTTCACTGAATGAACATTGCATGGGTTGTCTGTCGCTTGTCTGGCTTTGATATAGTCAGATTTATTTATTTTAAGTGGCAACCACTTTTGCTGCTCTAGAGCTACTAAAAATAACACCAGAACTCTCTGTTAAAGACAGACTACCCAGAATTTTTCATGGTGGGATTATACTGGACAGTGCCCCTTCTCCCCTGATCTAAAGAGGCTAGTATGGAGCAGCTGGGTAGTTTTTCCAAATGTCTTTTGGAAATGGCAACTCTGGTTAATGTTAATGGAGAATGTGGGCTATTGGCCTTTGCTCTCTAACTCAGGAGTCAGAGTGGTAGCATATTAGTCTGTATCAGCAAAAAGAATGAGAAGTACTTCTGGCACCTTAGAGACTAACACATTTATTTGGACATAAGCTTTTGTGGGCTAGAACCCACTTCATCAGATGCATCTGATGAAGTAGGTTTTAGCCCATGAAAGCTTATGCCCAAATAAATGCATTAGTCTCTAAGGTGCCACAAGTACTCTTCGTTCTTTTAACTCAGGAGTGTTCACTATTGCATTTGTTATTTCAGCTCTTACATGATCACTTTATTATTGTCTCTCAAAGTATTTTTGAAAAGTAGTGGATGAATAGTGGCAACATAACAATAACATATTTAGAAGATTTGTTCCCTGTGCGTATTTTGAGTCATCCTTTCTGACTTTAGTAAAAATATTTTTATCACTACTGTCTGCTTCTGACCTGTTAGTCATCAGAAGAGGGTGAGCTGGATTCTGTTCTGGCTCATGCATGATCAAGGGAGTTAACTAGGGCCCCAATCCTGTAAACACTTAAGCACGTGTTTAGCGTCACAAATGCGAGTAGTCTCATTTAGCTCACAGATTCCTGTCTGATCTATCTTCCTGTACCTCAGTTCCCCTCCTGTAAAATGGGGATAAATCTTCCCTACCTGGCAAGGCTGTTGAGGATAAATTAAAGTTTATGATGTGCTCAGATACTAGTGATGGGCCAAATAAATATCTTGGCAGATAGATTTGCAGACTGTAATCACATGAGTAAGAGTTTGCAGGCTTGGGCCCTATGTGAGTCTATGTATAAGCAAAGGAAGTGGGTGGGATCTGACACAGACTTGTGATTGTTTAGCTCAGGCTTCTTGTTTGTTTTAGGGGGGTTTGTTTGTTTTTATTTTTCATATAACTTATCAAATCAACTTAGAAGATTTTGCCCATCTATAATGCTGCCCTGAGAGCAGGAGGAGGGGATAGTTCTTAGTGAAAGTGAGTTTTCAGAAGGTGCTTGAAGACTGGACAGGCAGGGTTGTTTGGTTTATGTTGGGTATATTGGTATCTCAGTCATGGGTTTCAAACATTTCTCCACTCTGAGTTGCAATTGCAAACCTTTCACTCTCTTATCTCCACCTAAGGATTCTGTGCTTTATTCTTGCAAGAGATTCTGGTTGAGTGGTGTCCTCTGAGGGCCAGATCCTCAACTGGTGCGAATCAATAAATGATCATAGCTCCTTTGACTTCAGTGGAGCTATGCCAGTTTGTGCCTAGCTGAGTATCTGGCCACTTTTTTTTTTTTTTTAATTAGTCCTTTTTCTTCGAGTGATTGCTCATGTCCATTCAACTTTAGGTGCGTGTGCTCGCCACATGCACCGGTGCCGGAAATTTTTCCCTCAGAAGTATCCGTAGGGGACCAGCTCCGGCGTCCCCTGGAGTGGCGTGCACATGCTGTGGTATATAAGGCTCCGCCAATTTCCCCCCACTTTCAGTTCCTTTTTGCCAGAAACTCTGACTGTGGGGAAGGAGGACTGGTTGTGGAATGGACATGAGCAACGCATCTTGAAGAACACGAATTACGGAAAAAGTAACTGTCTTTTCTTCTTTGAGTGATTGCTCATGTCCATTCAACTTAGGTGACTCTCAGGCAGTACCCCTTGGAGGTGGGCAGGAGTTCACGGACGTGTAGCTTGCAACACAGCTCTGCCAAACCCAGCGTTGTCCCTGGCCTCCTGAGTGATGGTGTAGTGGGCCGTAAACGTATGCCCAAGGACCATGTCACGGCTCGACAGATGTCCTGGATCAGAAATGTGCCAGGAGGGCCGCCGAAGATGCCTGTGCTCTGGTCCAGTGGGCTCTGACGATCGTTAGTGGAGGGACTCCCACCAAAGCGTAGCAGGTCCGAATGCAAGAGGTGATCCAGTTAGAAGTCTTCTGCATGGTCACTGGGAGGCCCTTTATCCTATCAGCTGTAGAGATGAAAAGCTGAGTCGACTTACAGAAAGGCTTTATCCGATCTAAGTAGAAAGCCAGAGCCCTTCTTACGTCCAAAGCATGAAGCCGCCTCTCTTCACTAGTCTCATGGGGCTTAGGGCAGAAGACTGGAAGGAAGATGTCCTGGCTCATGTGGAAAGCAGACACCACCTGGGGAAGGAAGGCCGGGTAGGGCCAGAGCTGGACCTTGTCTTTATAGAAGACTGTGTACAGTGGTTCTGAGGTCAGGGCTCACAGCTCAGAGACTCGCCGACGGCACTGCCACCAGGAAAGCTACCTTCCATGATAGGTGAGACAGGGAGCATAAGGCCAAAAGCTCAAAGGGTGAGCCTGTGAGCCTGGACAGAACCAAGTTGAGATCCCACTGAGGGGCTGGGGACCAGACTTGAGGAAAGAGTCTCTCAAGGCCTCTAAGGAACCTGACCATCATGTCATGGGAGAACACCACCTGCCCTTGGATTGGCATATGAAAGGCTGAAACTGCTGCCAGATGCACCCTGATAGAGGAGTGCGCCAGGCCCCGGTTCCTTAAATGAAGCAGGTAGTCTAAGATCGACTGCACCGAAGAATACAAAGGGGATATGCTCCATTTGGCCGCACAGCGGGAGAACCTCATCCACTTTGCCAGGTAGGTCTGCCTAGTCTAGGGCTTTCTACTCTCAAGGAGGACCTTCTGGACCCCTTCTGAATGGGCCTGTTCATCTGGGTTCAGCCACGCAACATCCACACCATGAGGTGGAGGGACGCGAGGTTGGGGTGAAAGAGTTGGCTGTGATCCTGTGACAGCATGTCCAGTTGGTTCAGAAGGGGCCAGGGAGGGATCGCTGACAAGCTTGATAGTGCCCCGCTGGCAAGGCCACGCTGGGGCGATCATGATAAGGGTGCTGGAGTCGGTCCCCTACGGATACTGCTGAGGGGAAAACTTCCAGCACTGGTGCATATGGCGAGCACACACACCTAAGTTGAATGGACATGAGCAACACATCTCAAAGAACATCAGTTACGGAAAAGGTGACTGTCTTTTCCGTTATTGAGACTGCATCGCTCTTTCTCCTTCTTTCCAAGCCGTATTGACTCCAAATAAACTTCCTCTTTCTTACTTTCTTTACAGGTGTTGTCCTTGGGACACAAACCAGCCACTGACTGCCTGGGGTTAGAAAGAAACTTCCCCTTTGGGCAGGTACTGCATAATTGCCCATTATGGGAATTTCACACCTTTCTCTGAAGCATCTGCTACTAGCTATTGTCAGAGGGAACAGAAGCCTAGATGGGCCACTGGGATGATCCAATATGGCAATTGCTGAAATGCCTTCCAGTAACTCCCCATGGTGCGAAACTGGCTCCTTGCCTCACTTGCAGTCAAGAGTGTTCCAAATCTGTCTCCTAAAAATCATTTGTGTTGTGAATGGTTGACTTCCAGAGTTCAGAAACTTCATAGTGGCATAGTGAAAAGCAAAGAGCAGTAGGAGGACAAATGTATCAGTAAATCACATTGAAGAAGCAGTAAGTAATCAGTCTGGGATGAACTCTGCTCATAATTTAATTTTTGCACAATGTAAAATTAAAAACTTCTGTTGTACAGCCCAGAGGCTGTATAGAAAAAGGTTCTTACCAGTATATTTTGGAAATCTTGTACAGTAAAGGGGTCTCGCTAAAAAAACCAAATCAGTGATCTGTATTAGTAGCTCTGTGGCTTGCTGCTGCTTTGCTTCTCTTGTAATTAGCAAGGCTGGTTTAGGATAGTTTTTCCACATATCAATATTTCCTGCCAAATTGGCTAAAGAAATGCAAGCATTTGTCTCCTCTGACATGAGAAATGTTCTCTCAAGAAACAGACACCGCACACATCCTGAACTTTCCTTCATGGTGAGGTCTGGTTTTATTCCTTTAACATTATGGTAACAGTACTTGATATAATCATGTCATCTTTTTTAAAGCATGCTTGTTTTTATTTTTATATGTACACATATAGACCTCATGAATTAGGCTCATGGATCGGAATGTTGTCTTTGGCTATTTTGTATTACCAGCCCCAATCATAGCCTCTTTCTTTTTCTGATATTCTTTAAATGCACATCCCCGGACCTTGATCCTGCAACGAAATCAATGCAGAAAGACCCCTTCACCAAGGCAGAGCCCTGTCTGCACAGATTTCATTGTAGCAATGGAGACTTTGGTCATAATAAATACGAGCAGGTTTTTTTAGTTCCTGCATGATCCCCTCTTCTCCCTGTTGAGCTGGTCTCTGCTTTAACTTCTATGATTTCTTGTTACATCAGGTATCAGTAGTGAGTACCATAGACTGAGTTATATTGATCATGCTTCCCCTATTTGAGTATATTTTTAGCATTAATTAAACTCCCACAGTGACCTATTCTTGCATGCACTGGATCAGTATTTTCAGTAAAATAACCTGGGTTGCACTTTCTCGTCTTGTTTGTACCCAAACCCTGGTCAAAATATTGCATGGCGCCGTAAGAGTGGACATTCTGTTTCCCTCCCCATAGCTGCAAATCCTCTGCCCCAGTCTCTGAACCTTACCTTAGCCTTGAATCTCCTAAAATAAATCTAGTCTCAGGCACAAACCTGTCAACTGCCTCCTTTATTAGACCCAACTGCCCTGAACCAACCGGATGCTGTTGCTCCACTTCTTTTGAAGTGACTTAATTTGTGTCCTAAATGCCTGACTCCTGGAACTGAGACTCTTGACAACAGTCTTGTATATGGCAAAGAGCTGATTACCACCTCACTGACATCATGCCTTTTGTAATGCTGCTCTTCTTGTGTCCCTTCACTTGGTGCTTTGTCCCACATTTGGATCTTAGTTAGTGTTTGAGATCTATTGAGCTGTGAATTCACCTGAGTTTACTGAGTAGAGAGATACCCACTGGCTTTAGTTAATATTGGACTTTGTCTGATAATGGCTGGAGCACTGTGTACCTTTTTAAGGTATTGCAAGGAACACAAGAAAAGGTCAAAAAGAAAAGGAGTACTTGTGGCACCTTAAAGACTAACAAATTTATTTCGAAACATGTAGCCATTGATGCGGCTAGTATGTGCTGATGTAAAACTCCTCTTTAGGAGAAACTGAAACTGAATATTCAATGAACATTCATGAATATCCTCCTTGGAATCGCAGATTCATATTCCAGAAAGGTCATCTCAACCCTTCCTCTTTCTAAAGAGAAATTCACTACCAGGCAGTGCATAAGACTTTGCATGAGAACATGAAGTAGAGATCCTGCTTACTCTGTACTGACATTAAGGAGCCTGTGGTGTCTTCCATAAGAGAAGGTGTTTGCCCCAGTGTTGCTTAGTAAAATCTCCCTTTCTCCCATTGTTGTGTGCCAGTTGCTTGTGGGTGGCTGCACACAATTGGCATTTTACGTATAGTGAGTAATGTGCTTGGGGATGAGATGCACTATAGAAATGTAAAAGGTGGCATTGGATACTTCTTCGCCCGACTTGTAATTTTGGAGCTTCCATGGCTGAAGCATTTCTCTGTAAATATAGGCCTCCTGTCTGATTTAATGATGCCTCTAAGGAGATTTCTACCCAGAGGTATTGTTGTCTGTGGGTCTGACAAGGGCTCATTGTGCACAGGGCCTTTACCCAGTGACTTGTCTCAATTCCTTCCTTCCTTCCTTCCTTCCTGCTTTAACTCCCAAACTCAGGAACTTGCAGTTATTTCACAGATGATGGGCCTTGTTCTGAAACTCAGACGGCTTATGCTTTTACTGTCTCTGTAAATGCTGACTGTCTTATCATTTCAACTCTCTTGTTTCTCTCCCACTGTCACCACCATCAGTAAGCAGCTGTGGTTGCAAACAATGCCTGTTGGGCAGCTGAATGACCCAGATGCCAAGTGGAGGAAAATATGGATTCTGTTTCCAGCAGTTGTCACACTAGTTGGTGCATGTTTCCCTCTTTGATAAGATAGAATCACTTCTGGGAATGGGTTGGATCAGATGACTGGAGCAGCTGAGCTTTATTTTCCTTGGGTTCAGTTTTGATTAAATAAACATACAGTAGTTTCACGTCTTTGAAAAGAAACCCTTGTCTTTGGAGGGTTTATATCTACCCACAATGGCATTTGTAATGCTGTAAGAGCAAAACAGGACCGTTATTCTTCAGGACCATTTGTTGAACAAATTGCGAGGTCTTTGCATCACCTCTTCAGTGATGGATGTGATCAATATACCCAAACCAGTAATGCACATAATGGGGAAAGGTTCATTTGAAAACTAGGCTGTATACCAGAGCTCAGATGAGTTTTTAGGATTGTGATCTGGCTTAAGAAGCTCTACTTTTCTTCAGAGACTTTTCTTTTCTCCCAGAGAGACTTAGTTTTTTCTGGTGCCTTTTTTTCAGTAGTTCACAAAGATACAGGCTGAATAGTAATGTCTCAACACTTCTGCACAGTTTGCGCTCAGGTAAGCCTCCTAAATGAACGTGCCTCTCATTTCACATCCAGCAAACTATAGCAACCAATTTTTTTAAAATAAAAGGATAGTTTCCCAGGCAACATAGAGGAGCAGTAAATATATTTTAAGCACCCTGCATGTATAGCAAGCTATTGCCCATGGAGACTAGAGCCAAGTAATGCCAATGACCAGAAAAAAGCCTCATTCAGGTTTAATTAAAGCACATGGAAAAATAGATTGGCGAGATGCTGTGTATTCTCAGAGGCAGAAGAAATACGTTAGTGAGTCGGGACAGAGCCTGGACAAGAACTCAGTAGGGCCTGGGCCTGCTCAGGTCACTGTCTACAGTGAGTTCTGCAGATTGAGTTTATCTTTGCAAAAATAGTATTTCTAAACGTGTCACCTGTATGGAGATAATTTATACCTCAGTAGGTCAAGATTATAAATCCGATCTAAGACCTTAGGCTAAACTTGGAGATTTCCCATCAAAGGACATGTGATAGAACCTTCTGATTCCAAACAGTCTAGACTGTGAGTAGTTCCATGGTGCTCATCAGAATAGTACATATATATATAAAGGGTGACAGGAGCAGTCAGTGTGGCTCAGTGAGATCTACAAGGCAATGTTTAGCTTACTAAGGATAAAAGTTGTGGGGGTGGGTGGGTGTGTTACTGTCAGGCAGGACCTATGTCCCAGACAGTGAGTTTTGAAACTGTAGGAAAGGATCTGTAAGCAGCTGTATGCTGTTGAATGGCTTCTCAGGTCACAAACCATAGAGCATAGTATTTCCTACAATGAGTATCAAGTCTGCTATCCTGCCATGGCCAATATCTGATGCAAACCGTGCATCCGGCAGTTTTGTGCAATACTGTATGTTGGGAGACAGGGAATTTCCTGCATGATCTCTACTGCATTCAGCTTGTCACTAAAGCATGCAATTATATTTCTATTATTGTAGCTTGCATAGCTATGGATGTCATCGGTCATAAAATGTATACAGCCTTTTTTCAAAAAGCCAGTCATAATATTTGTGATATCTATTTCTGTTGCTGTTAGGATCTGAAGAAAACTGGAAGAGCAATCATAGAGTTCCTGGAATAGCAGAACACAAATCAATATATTAGTGTAACAAAGCTGTAGCGTGCCTGGCAAATGAATCTCAAATCTCCCACTGAAAAAAAAATAGAGTTTGAACTTTTAATAAAAACAGACATGAGAAACTGAATTATCAAATGGTTGTATTATGAGTATAATAGACACTCTTCTCAATTTGGTGAGCTTTAAATATTCATTTAAATCTAGAACCTGCTTTAAAATCTCAGGCTTCTAATCCATTTTCAAATGGTAATTAGTTTTGAAAAGCAAACATTTATTTGTGTCTATGGTGACGTGATCCTGGATAGTCTGGGGTTACCTCTGGAGAGGTTTTATTAGGTTTTTTAGCCACAGCATGTGGGTTCAGTAGTTTTTGGTGATCAACTCAAATTAAGCAGACAAGATTGAGACCAGTAAGAAAATCAGTCCATGGTATCGTTTGCTCATACATTTAGTTGCCTGTTTGTTGTAAGTGTTTGGAACAAATGGAATAGTCAAAATGAAATGAGGAAGTTTAGTGCTCAGCTGGAAGGTGCTTTTAAGACTTCATGGATGTATTCAAAACTTCAGGGCAATAAAAGGTGTAGCATCTAGATCCTCCTCCTCCAAAAGCACAGAGTACTAGTAGAGTTAATGGGGAATCTCTGTTATTTGTTAACATTACAGGGACTATGACAGGTAGTTGACCAGTTCTGATTCAATCCATTAGAGGACAGGAGTACTCACACACCCTCAAACAAGCCAACGCAATAATCTTAATGTTAAGATTATGTTTTAAAAGTCTAGAACCCAGGTTAGGTCACTGTTTACATCAAACATATGTCTGCTGTGTATACAGCTGTAATGCCCCAGTGTATGAAGAGTGTGTATGATTTTTCACAAAGATCATGCAGTGTACCTCCTATCTGATATACTGACAGCTGAAGCCAAAATATCAAGAATAAAGAAATTCTCAAGACACAAGTACTAGGTAAATCAGATAAGGATGGACAGGAGACCGCAAGTGACGGAAACAGAAGATGTATTTCACAGAAAGAGAGCTCAGCCTGGTGGTGCAGAAGGGTGTAGTGGTGGTGGTTCTTATTGTGTAGGGCGAGAATACTTACAAACAACACTGTCCTACGGGAGGCCAAATCCTACAAAACTTACGCAGATACCAAATATGGTAGAATTGGGCTCTCTAATTCTACCTGTGCTTCTGTCGGAAGCATCATGCCTGTCTAGAATACATCAGCTATTTTCAAACTGAAACAATAATTCATTCTTTCCTGTAACTGTTCTAATCAAAAAATAAATTTGTGCCATGACCTTTGCAAACTGAGGTCAATTAATTTGGTTTGTACAGGATTTTCTTAAAAGGACACTCTCGGGAGGGAGGGGGGAGACGGTTTGCTCATTGTTTATACTAGCCATGGAAGACTGAAACTGAAATCTGTTTCCTATCTTTATTAATTGCTTTCTGTTGCACATGCGCACAATGGTTTTTTGTTATAGAGCTGCCCTTGAGTGTTGGGTTTTTCTTTTGTTTTGGTTTAACAGAGGAAAAAATGTGTATGGAAGTCCAGCTTGTTTTGAGAAATAAAAATACATGGAATTACATGAGCATTTGTCAACTGTTATAAGAAATCTACTCTTGGGAAAATCTCTAATATATTATAGCACTGAAATCATTATAGTTAATGGTCAACCTTGCCCCTCTAAGAGTTTTTTTTTCTGGGACGAAACCTAGCACAATCTTAACAAAATCTGATCTCAGATTTTTAGAGCAGCCAACAGGAGGAAAAAATGTTTCTGGGGACCTCAGTCTTAGCAAAACAACTCAAAATAAAGTACTAAAAATGAAGCTGACATATGGTCCTGAATTTGCGCTTGTGTATTTGACCATTTGAAAATGAATTAATTCCTGTATGCCCAAAATATTAATGCTAAAATGACTGCTCTGGATTCAAGTTAACGACTTCTGATAATGTGTTATCAGTGGCAGGGATTATTTTCACCAGTCTTTCTTTGAGGAGCCCATTTTAATCAGGGTTAGATAATCTCCTGAAGCCATTGGTATTTAGGAAAAAATGTCCATGACACATTGGAGGAAGGGGCTGCTCCACAGATTTTTTGGTACTTGTATCATGGGGAGAGGAGTAGAACGTCCATCAATGGATGCCATGTTATATTGTGGTGATCTGCCAAATTTCCTGTTTCCATTCATGCTATTGAAGTCACATTTCCAAGGAGTAAGGGAAATTTTCAAAAGTTATCTTGCCTACACTATAAATAGTGGCCTCAATATCCTTGCCATTGAGAAGGGGCCTGTTCCATATTAAAAGGGGACCCAAGCTCAAGGGTGATGCCTTTTGATGATGGCAGTTTTAAAGGAAAAAAAGTCCTTCTGGTGTTGAGGAGTCTTTTTGTAGCTTGGCTAACCAATGAGTATGGAAGATTATACAGGGATGTAAGGAGAAACTCTTATTTCTGAAAGGAGAATCCGTTTAACTGGGGCACTTTCCAGGAATGATCCATTTCTCTGGAAGTTAATAGTTCCAAGTTTTAAGGCAGCATGTGTTAAGGAGTCACTTTAAACACATCTTTAGTCCATGTTGTTTCTGATTTTATTGGTAAACCGCATGTAGGGATCTACTTTGGCCATACAGAATTATGCTGATCAACTTAGCCTCATTCATTTACAGAGGGGAAAGGTGGTTTTGTGGCTGAAGCCTAGAAGTGGGAGCCAGGAAGTCCTCAGTTCTGTTCCCAGATCTATCACCCATTCATTGTGTGACCCTGGGCAAGGCACTTTGTCTCTCTCTCTCTCATTTCCCCACCTGCAAACTAGAGATAATGACACTACCCTAACTCAAAAGGGTACTGCAAGGCTTAAATCACTAATGTTTTTCAAGTGCTTTGAGATTCTTGCAAGGAATTCACTAGGTCTGGGCAGCTAAGTATTATTTATTACTCTTACAGCACTTGTTGATCACCATCACTCTTTTATCCTTCTCTGCTTTGCAAAATTTTTGTTCTTCTATACTAGAGTGTTGGGAGTGCTAAGCATGCTTCAGATTTTAACCCTTTTCCCCCCGAGTTAACCTTTGGTCTCTGTCTTCTATTTTCAGACAGTGTTCAATGCTGTTGTGGGTTGTTTTTTTTTTCTCATTCTTAGTCTGTTTTCTGAACCAACAATTTTAAAATAACACAAAAAAGCCAATAGATCTCCTCTTTACAGTTCAGGTAGTGGAACACCTTGCAGAGTAGTCACTTAGGATGACGGGCAGGAAAGCAGTTCAGAGTAATTCGTGATGTTGCTCAGGGTTTTTAGAACTGACCACATGGAGGGGCTAAGATTCCATTAAGAGGTGTTGTTTATTTTCTCTTCTCCAGCTCATCCTATTACAGCTGCCGCTGCAGTATACAGTTTGAATGTTCTTTATTTTATAGTAAGAAAACTAAACAAATGCGGGATTGAATTTAATCTTGTAAAAGGTTTATTAGTACTGTGCTGAAACATGCTGTACTTCTGATTCAAAATGGCTCCTACAAGTTTAAATATACAAAGGTGTGGCTGGCTTCCCTCTTGGGACTGGCAGGGTCTTTTTCTACAGTATAATCAGCCTTCTCTGACCGTAGCCTGTCTCTGCACCTGGGTTTTATTATGATCAACTTCGCTGCAGGTGTTCTTTGAGTTGAGGTTTGCAAAAGCTCGGCTTTGCTATTGGGAATTATCAGATGACTGGGCTAATGAAGAAATATGGGGGTTCAGTGGGAAGTTGATTGGGGCATTGTGAGAAGAAACTGGGGGAGAGATGACTTTTAAAAACCAATCTAACAATTAAGGAGAACTGTATTTCATTAACCACTTCAGTGCTTTGCAGATATCCAGCATGAATACATATTTGCTGTGATTCCTGAGTTTGCTTGCATCCAAAAAATATATATTTGGCTTTCCTTCCCCTCCAGTACAATATGGCTAAGTAACCTACATCCACTGTCTTTGTATCTCCAGTTTATATCGGCACGTGTAAAATGCATGTCCAGTTCACTTTATGCATTGTATATTTAAAATGCCTTTTCTCTAATTCCATTTTCTCCTCATGCAAACTTAGCTATTTTGAATGTCAAAAATGACTGCAGAAAACAGGTGTTCAACCAAAAGCTTGCAAAATGAGCAAAGGTTTTGTGAAAATACTGGCAATTTCAGGACAGTTTTGGGGATTGTGAGATGTCACACAGGCCCAAATTTAACCACAACGTCAAGAGTTTGTAAAAAGAATTTCCCGAGAGAGGATTGGCATTGTTTCACACAGCTCTGCTGTCCTTTGGCAAGTGAATGTGATTTACTGGATAGAATGGCAGGGTACTGAGCAACAGGAGCCTTGGGTTCTATTCCTACCTTTGCCCATGTCCTCCTGGGTGGGGGTGACCTTGGGTGAATCCCTTACCCACTCTCTGCCTCAGTTTACCAATGTTTAAAATTAGGATAATCTTTCCTTACTTAAAGATATCATGAGGAATGCTAATGTCTGTAAAGTACTTCAATCCTCAGAATTATGGCACTGGATATAGTAAATGTGGCTAATTAGCCTTAATATTGATCTTCATTGATGCGGGTTGGGCTGAAGCCTCCAGCAAGTGTTAGAGGATCCCAGGAAGCTGTTCCATTTTCCCTGATCAGTATTTGAGGTTGGGTTACATTCTTGGAGGGTACGCAAGTAGGAGTGCGACTAGCACACAGAGATGAACAAATTTGCACCGCTCAGTGCAAAACAAAGTCATCTTTCAGCTAGATATGAAACATAAATCCAGGGCTTGCAATAACTGGGGTTCAAACACAGGGTTAGGCTTCCTACAGCAGAGAGCCAATGGGTCAAGCTTCCTACTGTGATTAGTTGCTTGTGGACATGAGTTGAAGGTTCAGACCTGTTTAGACTTCTCCAGGCTCCCATGACAGTCTCTTCTGCCTGAGTTTATATCCCCACCCACCAAGGGAAATGGGGTCTGCTGTCAAGTCACCTCGATAACCAGCAGGAGTTTCCTGGGAGCGTGCGTGGGGAGAATGCTGAAGAACCTAACTGTTGGCAGCAGCTACAGGGCCTGCGGCTGCCTGAAACTGGGACTTAACCCCTGGCTTGACAGGTGCTGCGTGGGATCCATTGTGCTGCCACAGGGGCTCTAGGAGTTCTTTATTCTTTACATTTAATTTGGATCCCAGTGCTGCAAATGGGAATACTGCAAATAACCCCCCCCCCTCAACCCTTTGTACTGCTTCATGGCCCCTTTGCTCCCTCTGCAGCAGGCAAGTCTGCTTCTCCTGTGACTCATGCACTGAAATTACAGTTTTTCTGGCATTTCCTGGGCTCGTCCAATGCTTGACTGGCTTTGCAAGCTGCGCTGTTTCTCATTTATTGATAGTCTGTAATGTTTGATAGGAAAATACTTCTGCTCAGAACACTGTAGAGGAGTGGTTATGCTGTTATGGGGAAAATTAGCACCCTGGATGGTGCTCAGTCGCTACGCAAGCTCTGTGGGAGTTTTGCCAGGTAGACCTATTGCTCCAGGATGTATAATGGAAAATAACTTGTCGCCAGACCTTTCTTGCTAAGTCCCTGTGCTTAGACCTTAATGAGAAAGAAATAGCATTGGGCCTCTTTCCTTTTCACAGGGGCTTGGATATCAATTTTGTGTAGCTATTTCCTATACAGACATTTATCTAGAGACTGGATTAAGTCAGTATGACAGATTAAAGTACTATAAAAATCTGCAGGTAAAGTTACTGCAGGCAGTAGGCAGGGAAAATGCGGGGTGCTAGTTGTCAGTGCTGCCATGATCCACCATCCTTCAAAAAACATAAAATAATATGAACTTCATTACAGCCAGCTGGGATAAGAGTGCTATTTCAATTACGGTAGCCAGACAGAGGGCCCAATGCAACTCCCACAGATGTCAAGGGAGAAACTCCTATTGGCTTCAGTGGGTCCCAGAAGACAGCCTGGTGCCTGACTCTTCTGAAACTACATACAGTGGAGCAAATGTTTCCAGGCAGTTTTCAGAACTCTGGATGGTGTAACTGCTGTTGCTGGTTTAAGCCCGTATTGATCTGTGACCTCCTTAAAGATCAGGCCCTCTCGGAAACACTGGTTTACTTTGAACTAAATGTTTATCTTCATTACCTTCAACCGTTGCCTTTACTGCTATTCTAATTGTGTTTATTCTTGAACCATCATCATTGTCCTCAAAGTATCAAGGAAGGAAGCATAGATAGTCTGTACTTCTGGAATTTTACAATGAAGGGGCCAAATTCTGCTCTTGTTTTAGAGGCACAAATCTGGAGTGAGTCTTTGTTTGAGTAGAGTTGAACCAGATTTATGTCTGTGGATCAGAGAATGGAATTTGGCTTTAAGTGAATTTTCATACTTACTGGGGAGTTTTCCATGGCTGATGGAATGGGAAACACTTTTTAAAATCTGGCTTTATACTGGTCTTCTTAAAACTATTACCCTTTTTGTCAAATTCCAAGCACCAAGATTGTGGCTACTATGACTTTTTAACATGTAAACTTTGATTTATCATCCAGCCACCTTGTAGGTAAGTAGCCACATGAGAGTTGGGGGCTGTTAATATAGCGTTATTGGAGGATCAGACCTTTGGAGGGGCATTGTTTGTGTCTGAAATGTTTCTCTCGTAATGAAGAGAGCCAGATCATGTAAGTAAGGAATGCTTTCCTGCCCGTATATGGGATTGCTGCTAATCCACTATGGTTGATGAAAGGGATTGCTCAGCAATTTTATGTATATAAATTTAAATAAAATTTATTTATTTAGTGTTGTTTTTGGTTCAACCAGGATTATTAGTAATGAACTTTGGAAACTGAGTTGTCCCCCACTGAAACTCACTTGTTGTGCAGTTCTGGAACATGCTTACTTGTGCTGGGGTTTGTGGCATTAGTCCTGTGGTGCACTTGCTTCCTGCATATGGGATAGTTCTCTGGATGAGAAATACAATACTGTTTTTGGCTCTTTAGAAATGTCTTTGGGTAAAAATTGTTCAAGCTCTGGTGGAAACGTCAGTGGTTGCTCTGCTGTGAATTAGGATTTAAAAAGGTTCTTTGTAAAGATGGCTTTGAACTAGAATTTGAATATCCTTGGGCTTGTGAACATTCATATCCTGACTTCCCAGCTCCTGGCTGATCTCTAGTTATCAGTCTACATCTGAGTTTTGTGTACTTCATTTGGACTGATGATCACATAAGACCCCAGCTACCTGCAAAACCTTAGTTCCAGTGAGAGAGAACAGAGCAAAATCAATATGGCATTTTCCTTGAGCCATCCCAAAGAGAACGTGGTCTTTGAGGTTTGAAATGGCTTCATTTCAAAATCCTAATATTCCTGCACCCAGGGCATTGTTTGCAGATGCTATTGGCTGAAAAAGTAACCAGTTAAAAAGTTAAAAACCACATATCAAGAATAAGAAATGGTAAAGTATCAAACTGATGTTCAATAACTTTAAAAAAAATACTTAGAAAAATCAAATTTTAAAAAAATGTAAAATAAAAAATACTTTTGGTTTGAATTGGTACAAGCAAAAAAAAAAAAAGGAATGATTACAGAGAATGTGCCATACATTAGTAGGGCTGGAGAAGAATACTGCTGCCAACCATTCCATTTTGTGAAATGCCAGCAGTTTTCACAAAGTTTTATAAGAAGATAAAAGTTTTAAGTATTTAAAACTTGAATCAGCAGCAGCTGTTGTATGTGCATGAACATTCTCAGAGATGTGACCAGGGACTGGCAGTTGTCTGTGTTGGGACCGAAGTGTCTTTCTTCCACTTCCAAAAACTGCCGAACCTCACCCTGCCGCTATTGTAGCGGCATTCCAGTGCAGCATTAAAATACTAATTTTGGCTCCAGTCAGAACTGTCGGCTGTCGCATGTTCATGAAGCAACCAACTCAACTCAGCTCCCTTCAATAAAAACAGAAGAGCAACAAGATGGGCTTATTTATTCTTTCTGAAAGATATTGGGCCAGATCCTGGGCCCTGCTTGGTAATGCTGTTGTGGATGAGAATTATTGGGTGTCATAGAGCGTTTATAGCAGTACCTGTTCCACCTATTCACCTCCTGTTCTGGAACTGTGTGAGGGAAAGGATCATGGCCAAGGCACCCTTATAACCCACTCAGCCTGACTGTTGAACAGCCTGTGGGGTCATGGGCAGCCAGGGATAAACTGGAATAGCTGCTCTTGCTTATGCCGGGAACTAGAGTGGTCCCCTGGCCAGCACTTGAATTAGGGGGTGTAAAAGTGGCTTAGTGATAGCTGAGCCAGAAGACGATCTGCCTCTTTGTTGTTCTGAACCTAAATAATCAAGGGGCAATAGCTGGGAGTCAACAGAAATTATATACCTTGTGTGTAAATCATTGAAGGACCCAGTATTGCCTAGAGTAGCAGCAGGTGCACATGTTCAGGGAGGGTTGTTAGAGAGGAGCAGTACGTTTTGTTACACAGCCAGAAGAAGAAATCCCACCAATCTACCAGTGCAGCTCAATTTGGACTCCTTTGCGTCAGCTCGCAATCTGCTTAGCTGAAAATATCCTGGAAACCCATATATTATTTAGGCGTTATTGGAAGCTGGGTTCCATGTTGCATTCAGTATTAGGAATAATTTGAAGCAGCAATAAGATCTGACGTGTAAAAATGCTGCGTCACTTCATGTGGCGGGGGGGGGGGAGGGTGTCTGGGAAATCAGCCCCCTAAATGTACTGATTGATTGATTAATATGTAAAAGTTCTTGATTATCCATGTACCTTCATTATTCTGGTGCAGTGTTGAAGGGAGGAAACATAAGTCTTTTTTCGGAAAATCACCGTAAAAGGCACTTATCAGATATTCAGAGTAATTATTTTCAAGATTGAAACTCTGAAGGCATTATGCAGCGTGTGAAACCTTGTTGTTAATCTGTTGGCGTTATGGATGAAAGAAGCAACAGACGCAGATATTAAACATTCAGGACATAAGTATCACAAACTTTGAATCTCAGTTCCAATATTGGTCATCAGCTCCCACTAATTAGTCTTTCTCCTCCCATCCTTTGCTTCGTGTGCAGTTCAAGGTACCTGGGCAGTTTTCCTGTGGGATAGATAGTGTGCACTTTCTCAGTCCCTAATTGGTCTTTAGGCAAGGTAGACTCCACACTGAGAGAGTCTAATGTGGAGTATTGTGAAGCCATGGTGATGACTCCATAGTTGAGAGTGTAATATATTTTTTCCTTTTATAAGACCATCTTTAAACCAGTTCTGAATGTTCATTTTAACAACTGCAGTGTTCAGATTTGCTACCTTAATCCTGGCGTTTATGCAGCAGAGAAAAGGGTGAAACGCTCCTGTTTACTCGGCAGTGCTTTCACAATTGCAGACAGGGTTTTTTGTTGCAGTTTTAAGTTCAGAAACCCGCAGTTTTAAGTGTGATTTTGAGCCTGGGAGCTCTGCAGGGTTAGTGTCATCCTCCTCAGCCTGGTGGCTGAAGACTCCGAATGACGAATGGACCACCATCTAGCAAAGAGGGCAGGTGTATACGATGGGCTGTTGCTCCCTTAGCCCTTCCTTTTACCACTCTTAGTTCTCTCACTTGGTGCAGTTAACGTAGGTCTTATTTGCACTTCTCAAAAAGACTGTTCTTAACTCGAGTTAGCTAATGCACAGTGAAATGCTAGTGAAGATAAGGTGGATTCACGTTCTTCTTCGAGAGATTGCTCATGTGTATTCCACAGTAGGTGTGCGTGCTCGCCCTGTGCACCAGTGCTGGAAGTTTTTCCCCTAGCAGTACCCATGGTGGGGAGCGCCCCCCGTGACCCCTGGAGTGGCGCCAGCCTGGCGCGGTATAAGGGGAGCTGTGCACTCCCCTCACCCTCAGTTCCTTCTCGCCGCCAGTGAAGGAACGACTCTGATCCAGCTTTGCTGTAGCTCGTCCTCAGAACTGTTCGTTCGTTCAGCGTTAGTATCTGTAGTTAGTTAGCTCTTTAGTTAGTTTGGTTAGTCAGCAAGCCCGGGCCAGGGCCTGCCCCAGGGTTTAAGTCGTGAGGCTCTTGTAGGCATTCTATGCCAAGAAGTGACCCGCACACAGACTGTTTCCGCTGTTTGGGAGAAACCCGTATCAGTGAAAGGTGCAAAATTTTCAAATCATTGAAGCCTCGGACCAAAAGAGAAAGGGACATTAAGCTCTGGGCCATCCCAATGGAGTTGGCGCTGATCCCGACTCCAGCGTGGCGACCCTTTGGTGCCATCGACCAGTCTGCACTGCTTCCCGTTCACGGGGCACGTCAAAAGGGCTAGGAAGGCTCCCTCTTCGCAGCGGCACCGAGGGAAATCTGGGACAGAGGCTAGACCCCTGTCGGGCAGTCCTCGCTCCTCACCTGGCCCCAGGCCTCCGACTCACGTTGAGTGGAGTAGCCTGGCCCCTTCGAAACAGGCCTCTCTGGATGTCCGGGTGCCTTCCATGCCTGAAGCCCTCCAGGTGGCCTGGGACATTATGTCCATGCTGGTGCCAGGAGTGCCGCCGATGTAGGCCCCACACTCCAGAGGTAAGCCTCTGGCTCGGTCTCGGTCTTGGGAAAGTTCCCGACGCCATTCACTACCCAACAACCGCTTGGGGCAGAGTCCAGGTGGATCGCCCTCGACGCAGACCAGACTGTCTGACTGGGTTCCGTCTGACCAGGACTCTCGGCACCGCTTGTCCTCAAGGAATGATTCATGGGACCACGGCAGGCGCAACCAACGGTCCTCGCCTCAGAGAGGGTACTGTGGCCGGTCACGGCATGGTCGTCAACAGCATTCCCACTTGGACTTCTGCTCCAAGTCTCCACCAAGACATCACAGCCCTGGGCATCGATTGCTGGCATCTCGCCGTCGCAGGTCCGCCCGTCGAGGCCATTCGCGGAGCAGCTGCTACCGTCTGTACCGGTCCTCCACGTTGAGATGGCGGTCCCGTGGCCAACGTCGATACTGGCACTGCTGATCCTCTCAGTCCAGAGGCAGCAGCAGATCGTACAGATCGTACGTCAACCCGGCCTCCGTTCGTAGCTGTCCTGCGATGGGCCGGGCCAGGCCAGCAAAGTCGAACAGCCGGCCCCACTGGTACCGCAGCAGGTGCAATGGCACCGAGCGTTGTGGCCGGCCCAGTGGTACCAGCGGGCTCTGTGGCCTCCAGCACAGCCCCCAGTGGGGGCTTGCTCGGTGGCCAGAGCTTCAGAAGCACCATTGGCCTCCCTCTCCAGACCCCCAAGGAAGGAGTCGGTGGGACATACATCCTTGGCACCGTTCCCGGAGTCCGACCAGATAGTGTTCTCTCCACAGGTATCGTTGCGGAGAGTGGACCAGATGATATGTCTGGGGCGAGAAAGCAGAAGGAGACTCCGCTGGTTGGAAGGCATGAGATGCGCTGTCCTGAGGTTGGGGGTTCCACGACCACCACCCCCAAGAGGAGAAGGCGGGTGGTGGTGGTCGGGGACTCTCTCCTCCGGGGGACTGAGTCATCTATCTGCCGCCCTGACCGGGAAAACCGAGAAGTCTGCTGCTTGCCAGGGGCTAAGATTCGTGATGTGACGGAGAGACTGCCGAGACTCATCAAGCCCTCGGATCGCTACCCCTTCCTGCTTCTCCACGTGGGCACCAATGATACTGCCAAGAATGACCTTGAGCGGATCACTGCGGACTATGTGGCTCTAGGAAGAAGAATAAAGGAGTTGGAGGCGCAAGTGGTGTTCTCGTCCATCCTCCCCATGGAAGGAAAAGGCCTAGGTAGGGAGCATCGAATCGTGGAAGTCAACGAATGGCTACGCAGATGGTGTCGGAGAGAAGGCTTTGGTTTCTTTGACCATGGGATGGTGTTCCATGAAGGAGGAGTGCTGGGTAGAGACGGGCTCCATCTTACGAAGAGAGGGAAGAGCATCTTTGCCAGCAGGCTGGCTAACCTAGTGAGGAGGGCTTTAAACTAGGTTCACCGGGGGAAGGAGACCAAAGCCCTGAGGTAAGTGGGAAAGCGGGATACCGGGAGGAAGCACAGGCAGGAATGTCTGTGAGGGGAGGGCTCCGGCCTCATACTGGCAATGAGGGGCGATCAACAGGTTATCTCAAGTGCTTATATACAAATGCACAAAGCCTTGGAAACAAGCAGGGAGAACTGGAGGTCCTGGTGATGTCAAGGAACTATGACGTGATCGGAATAACAGAGACTTGGTGGGATAACTCATATGACTGGAGTACTGTCATGGATGGTTATAAACTGTTCAGGAAGGACAGGCAGGGCAGAAAAGGTGGGGGAGTAGCACTGTATGTAAGGGAGCAGTATGACTGCTCAGAGCTCCGGTACGAAACTGCAGAAAAACCTGAGTGTCTCTGGATTAAGTTTAGAAGTGTGTGCAACAAGAGTGATGTAGTGGTGGGAGTCTGCTATCGACCACCGGACCAGGGGGATGAGGTGGATGAGGCTTTCTTCCGGCAGCTCACGGAAGCTACTAGATCGCATGCCCTGATTCTCATGGGTGACTTTAATTTTCCTGATATCTGCTGGGAGAGCAATACAGCGGTGCATAGACAATCCAGGAAGTTTTTGGAAAGCGTAGGGGACAATTTCCTGGCGCAAGTGCTAGAGGAGCCAACTAGGGGGGGTGCTTTTCTTGACCTGCTGCTCACAAACCGGGTAGAATTAGTGGGGGAAGCAAAAGTGGATGGGAATCTGGGAGGCAGTGACCATGAGTTGGTTGAGTTCAGGATCCTGACGCAGGGAACAAAGGTAAGCAGCAGGATACGGACCCTGGACTTCAGGAAAGCAGACTTCGACTCCCTCAGGGAACGGATGGCCAGGATCCCCTGGGGGACTAACTTGAAGGGGAAAGGAGTCCAGGAGAGCTGGCTGTATTTCAAGGAATCCCTGTTGAGGTTACAGGGACAAACCATCCCGATGAGTCGAAAGAATAGTAAATATGGCAGGCGACCAACTTGGCTTAATGGTGAAATCCTAGCGGATCTTAAACATAAAAAAGAAGCTTACAAGAAGTGGAAGGTTGGACATATGACCAGGGAAGAGTATAAAAATATTGCTCGGGCATGTAGGAATGTTATCAGGAGGGCCAAATCGCACCTGGAGCTGCAGCTAGCCAGAGATGTCAAGAGTAACAAGAAGGGTTTCTTCAGGTATGTTGGCAACAAGAAGAAAGCCAAGGAATGTGTGGGCCCCTTACTGAATGAGGGAGGCAACCTAGTGACAGAGGATGTGGAAAAAGCTAATGTACTCAATGCTTTTTTTGCCTCTGTTTTCACTAACAAGGTCAGCTCCCAGACTGCTGCGCTGGGCATCACAAAATGCGGAAGAGATGGCCAGCCCTCTGTGGAGATAGAGGCGGTTAGGGACTATTTAGAAAAGCTGGACGTGCACAAGTCCATGGGGCCGGACGAGTTGCATCCGAGAGTGCTGAAGGAATTGGCGGCTGTGATTGCAGAGCCACTGGCCATTATCTTTGAAAACTCGTGGCGAACCGGGGAAGTCCCGGATGACTGGAAAAAGGCTAATGTAGTGCCAATCTTTAAAAAAGGGAAGAAGGAAGATCCTGGGAACTACAGGCCAGTCAGCCTCACCTCAGTCCCTGGAAAAATCATGGAGCAGGTCCTCAAAGAATCAATCCTGAAGCACTTGCATGAGAGGAAAGTGATCAGGAACAGCCAGCATGGATTCACCAAGGGAAGGTCATGCCTGACTAATCTAATCGCCTTTTATGATGAGATTACTGGTTCTGTGGATGAAGGGAAAGCAGTGGATGTATTGTTTCTTGACTTTAGCAAAGCTTTTGACACGGTCTCCCATAGTATTCTTGTCAGCAAGTTAAGGAAGTATGGGCTGGATGAATGCACTATAAGGTGGGTAGAAAGCTGGCTAAATTGTCGGGCTCAACGGGTAGTGATCAATGGCTCCATGTCTAGTTGGCAGCCGGTATCAAGTGGAGTGCCCCAAGGGTCGGTCTTGGGGCCGGTTTTATTCAATATCTTCATAAATGATCTGGAGGATGGTGTGGATTGCACCTCAGCAAATTTGCGGATGATACTAAACTGGGAGGAGTGGTAGATACGCTGGAGGGGAGGGATAGGATACAGAAGGACCTAGACCAATTGGAAGATTGGGCCAAAAGGAATCTGATGAGGTTCAATAAGGATAAGTGCAGGGTCCTGCACTTAGGACGGAAGAACCCAATGCACAGCTACAGACTAGGGACCGAATGGCTAGGCAGCAGTTCTGCAGAAAAGGACCTAGGGGTGACAGTGGACAAGAAGCTGGATATGAGACAGCAGTGTGCCCTTGTTGCCAAGAAGGCCAATGGCATTTTGGGATGTATAAGTAGGGGCATAGCGAGCAGATCGAGGGACGTGATCGTTCCCCTCTATTCGACATTGGTGAGGCCTCATCTGGAGTACTGTGTGCAGTTTTGGGCCCCACACTTCAAGAAGGATGTGGATAAATTGGAGAGAGTCCAGCGAAGGGCAACAAAAATGATTAGGGGTCTGGAACACATGAGTTATGAGGAGAGGCTGAGGGAGCTGGGATTGTTTAGCCTGCAGAAGAGAAGAATGAGGGGGGATTTGATAGCTGCTTTCAACTACCTGAAAGGGGGTTCCAAAGAGGATGGCTCTAGACTGTTCTCAATGGTAGCAGATGACAGAACGAGGAGTAATGGTCTCAAGTTGCAGTGGGGGAGGTTTAGATTGGATATTAGGAAAAACTTTTTCACTAAGAGGGTGGTGAAACACTGGAATGCGTTACCTAGGGAGGTGGTAGAATCTCCTTCCTTAGAGGTTTTTAAGGTCAGGCTTGACAAAGCCCTGGCTGGGATGATTTAACTGGGAATTGGTCCTGCTTCGAGCAGGGGGTTGGACTAGATGACCTTCTGGGGTCCCTTCCAACCCTGATATTCTATGATTCTATGATTCTATGGACCCTCCGGTGCCAGCCAATACCCAGACCACTGCACCAGCCTCCTCGCCCCGCCTGGAGGAGACGATTGCAGCCTCGCCTCCCTCCGCCCCACAGGAGGACTTCAGGGCCCATCAAGAACTCTTTAAGAGAGTGGAAGTTAAACCCCTCCTTGTTTAACATGTTGTCCTCATCGGCACCGGGTAGAGTGGCCTTGCTTCTCCATGAAGGGGTAGCTAAAATTTCAAATGCCCTGTGGCAGACACCGGCCTCTTTGGCCCCTATTTCTAAGAGGGCAGAATGCAAGTACTTTGTACCCACCAAGAGGCATGAGTACTTGTATATCCACCCGGTACCCAACTCCCTGGTGGTCGAGTCGGTCAACCACAGGAAATGGCAGGGTCAGCCCACCCCAACCCCAAAGAACAAAGACTCTTGGAGACGGGACTCTTTCAGAAGGAAAATGTATTTGTCTTCGAGCTTCCAGTTGTGAGTGGCAAATCATCAGGCTCTCCTGGGCCGGTACAAATTCAATCGGTGGGGCTCCCTGCCCAAGTTTGAGGACTCCCTCCAGGAGTGCGATAGAAAGGGGTTCAAGGCGCTAGTGGAGGAGGGGGCAGCAGCTGCTCAGGCATTCCTGCAGGCAGCCTCGGATACTATGGATACAGCTGCACAATCCATGGCCTCTGCGGTGACCATGAGACTGGCATCATGGCTCCTGCTCTCTGGGCTTTCTAGCGAGGCGCAGTCCTCCACGCAGGATTTCCCATTTGATGGGAAAGCCCTGTTTGCGGAGGAGACATATACAAGTCTGCATGGTATGAAAGACTCCCGCACGATCATCTAGACTCTGGGCCTACAAGTACTGGCTCCAGCAAGATCTAAGTTCAAGCCGCAGCAGACTCCTGCCCAGGCTGCCCTCTTGAAGTATGAGGCCGCCCACAAGAAACAGCAGGACTATAAGAGACGCCCTCAGAGGCAGTCTCGGCTGGCCCCCCAGCGTGGCTCCTCTACGGGCAAGCAGGTGGGGAAAAGGCGCTTTTGACGGATGCTTGGGGGCACCCTGCTGTCCTCATCAGGGATCCACCCTCAATAAAGCTCCCCTTCTCCAACCAGTTGTGTGCTTTCTTCCCGGAATGGTCGCGACTAACCTCGGACCAATGGGTCCTCAACACCATCTCCCAGGGTTACACCCTTCAGTTTACTTCCTCCCTACCCAACCACCCGCCTCCCCCGTCCCTATTGGGGACCTCGCACGAGGCTCTGCTCGAGCAGGAGGTGGGGCGGCTCCTAGGACTAGGAGAGGTAGAGGCGGTGCCCAGGGACTTCATGGACAACTCCTGATACTTCCTTATCCCAAAGGCCAAATGGGGGCTCAGACCCATCCTGGACCTGTGAGGTCTGAACCAGTACATGGTGAAACTCAAGTTCCGCATAGTTTCCCTGGCCTCCATCATCCCCTCCCTAGATCCCGGGGACTGGTACGCTGCCCTCAATCTGCAGGACGCATACTTCCACATCCCCATTGTGAGACACTCTATATGATTTTATAAAAATATTTTATAAAAGTATGAGTGTGAATATAATGTAACTAAAATATGCTTCATGCATAAGGTCTCTTGTAAGGTATCATTACAAAGCTTATAATCTACTGAGTGTGGTCATCCTATTTGTATAAATGTATCACTCTTTTATCTGAAACTAGAAATATGAAATATAACTCTTGAGGGTCTACTGTAGTTATGCAAAGTGTGGGCCATTAATGGTGGTTTGGAATCTTGATGGCTCCCATCAACCAGGACAATTGACTGTGGATGTCTCTGTTTGCAGGCAGGCCTTCCTGTGAGTCAGGCTGGGAAGAATGAAGGCTTCGGGGTCTCATAGGACATGTGATCATGTCACCTGAACTGGAATCCATCTTTAACCTGGTGCTTTTCCACTGAGAAGGAGGGGTGGGAACCCAGAGGGACAAAGGATTCCCACCTTATGCAAAAGATATATAAGTGGGTGGAACAGAACAAGGAGAGCAGCCATCATGAGGAATTCCTTGGCTACCACCTGAGCTGGAACAGGGGCTGTACCAGGGGAAAGGATTGGGCCCAGACTAGGAAGGTAGTCCAGCTCCAGTCTAAAAGAGACGTACTGAAACATCTCTAAGGGTGAGATTTTATCTGTATTCGGTTTTTATTACTGTACTAGACTTAGACTGGTGTGTTTTATTTTATTTTGCTTGGTAATTCACTTCTGTCTGTTATATTTGGAACCCCTTAAATCCTACTTTCTGTATTTAATAAAATCACTTTTTACTTATTAATTAATCCAAATTATTGGGGGGGCAAACTGCTGTGCATGTCTCTCTATCAGTGTTGTAGAGGGTGAACAACTTATGAGTTTACCCTGTATAAACTTTATACAGGGTAAAACGGATTTATTTGGGGTTTGGACCCCATTGGGAGTTGGGCATCTGAGTGTTAAAGACAGGAATACTTCTGTAAGCTGCTTTCAGTTAAGCCTACAGTTGTTAGGGGACGTGGTTCAGACCTTGGTCTGGGTTTGCAGCAGGCTAACGGTTCTGGCTCAAACCAGGCATGGTGCTGGAGTCCTAAGCTGCCAGGGCAGGGAAGCAGGAGCAGAAGTAGTCTTGGCACATCAGGTGGCAGCTCTCATAGGGTTTCTGTGATCCAACCCGTCACATGCACATTCGAGGGGCACAGGCGCTTTCTCTGTTTCGTGGTGGAACAGAATCACTACCAATTCATGGTCCTCCTGTTTGGTCTCCACTGCCCCCAGGGTGTTTACGAAATGCATGATGGTGGTAGCGGCCTACCACAGCCGGCGGGGAGTCCAGATTTTTCCCTGTCTTGGTGATTGGCTGGTGAAGGGCACCTCCCAGTCACAGGTGAGGGATCACGTGGCGCTCCTCCTGTCCACATGCACCGCCTTGGGCCTGTTGGTAAACAGCACCAAATCCACGTTAGTCCCGGGCCAATGCATAGAGTTTATTGGGGCGGTCCTGGACACAGCATCGGCCACAGCCTCTCTCCCGCCAGACAGATTTGAAACCCTGACTGGTCTCATCGACTCAGTCTCAAAGTTCTCGGTGAGAACAGCCAGGGTTTGCCTGCAGCTCCTGGGTCACATGTTGGTGTACACATACGTGGTCCATCACGCCAGACTCAGGATGAGGCCCCTTCAACTCTGGTTGGCCTCGAAGTTCTCCCAGGCTACTGACAGGATGGACAAGGTTCTCACCATGCCGGAGTCTGTCATCACCTCCCTACAGTGGTGGTCCACCGCAAACAACATGCTCCAAGGAGTCCTGTTCAGGGACATGGCCCCGTCGTTGGAGCTGGTGTCCGACACGTTGGACCTGGGTTGGGGGGCCCATGTGGGGAACTTTCAGACCCAAGGCCTGTGGTTGGCCCAAGACCTGACCCTACATATAAACGTCAAGGAACTCAGGGCGGTGTGGCTCACATGTATGGCCTTCCAATCGCACCTGGAGGGCAAGGTAGTCAGGGTCCTCATGGACAACACAGCCTCAATGTTCTATATCAACAGGCAAGGCGGGGCCCGATCCTCTGCCATGAAGCCCTCAGGCTGTGGCCCATGACATCCACCTGAAGGCCTTCTACCTACTGGGCACATGGAATGAGAGAGCGGATCGCTTGAGCAGGGACTTTTCCTCGTAACACGAGTGGTCCTTCCCCCCTGAAAGTGGCCCACCGGCTCTTCCAAACTCCCCAAGTGGACCTATTTGTGACTCGGCAGAACCATCAATGTCCCCAGTTCTGCTCCCGGGGGTCTGGGGAGGGGTGCTATCTCTGATGCCTTTCTCCTGTCCTGGTCAGGCTGGCTTCTCTACACCTTTCCCCCGTTCCCTCTAATCAGCAGGGTCCTGGAGAAGATAAAGACAGACAAGGCCCAGGTCATCCTGATTGCCCCTGTGTGACCCAGGCAACACTGGTATGGGACCCTCACGGGCCTGGCGGTTGCTCTGCTATGGCCGTTACCGCTCCGCCCGGACCTGCTCTCTGAGGACCAGGGTCGCCTCCTCCATCCCAACCTATCGGCTCTTCATCTCACGATGTGGCTGCTCAGTGATTAGTCAGAGAGGAGAGGATGTGCTCAGAATAGATTCAGCGCGTCGTCCTTGAAAGTAGACGGCCCTCCACTCGCCATGCTTATTTGGCGAAGTGCTCCCATTTTTCTAGATGGGCAGCGGACCACGGTGTCTCTCTCATGACCGCCCTGATCCAGCTTATTCTTGACTACCTCCTCCACCTGAGAACCCAGGGCCTGGCGCCTTCATCAGTCAAGGTACACCTGGCAGCCATATTGGCCTTCCATCCGCCAGTGCAGGGGCACATGGTATTTTCCTATGCTATGACTGGCCGGTTCCTCAAGGGGTTGGGACCATCTTTTTCTGTATTCTAGACCCCTGGTCCCGCAGTGGGGCCTAAACCTGGTGTTGGCTTGTCTCACGGGGCCCCCATTTGAACCACTGGCCACCTCTCATGGAAGATGGCCTTCCTGGTTGCAGTCATGTTGGCCAGGTGACTCGCGGAGCTCAGGGCCCTGACTTCTGAGCCACCATATACAGTTTTTCATAAAGATAAGGTCCAGCTCTGCCCACACCCCGCATTCCTCTTGAAGGTGGTCTCTGCTTACCACATGGGTCAGGACATTTTTCTACTAGTCCTCTGCCCCAAGCCCCACACGTCCAATGAGGAGCACCGTCTCCACACGCTCGATGTGCGATGGGCTCTGGCTTTCTACCTCGAGCGGACCAACCCGTTCAGAAAGTCCTCACAACTGTTTGTCGCCTCGGCTGAGCACGTGAGGGGCCAGCCAGTTTCCACTCAGCAGCTTTCTAATTGGATCACTTCGTGCATCTGTACCTGTTATGAGCCAGTGGGTGTCCCCCCGCTGCCCATTGTGAGGGCACACTTGACTCGAGTGCAGGCCTCGTCGGCTTCCTTTTTTGCCCATGTCCCCATTCAGGACATCTGTAGGGCCGCCACTTGGTCTTTGGTTCACACGTTCACCTCGCACTATGCGATCGTCTCCCAAACCAGGGATGATGCCGGTTTCGGCAGGGCTGTCCTCCATCCCAGGAACTTGAGAACTCCTACCCATCTCTATCAGATATAGCTTGGTATCACCTATTGTGGAATACACATGAGCAATCACTGGAAGAAGAAAAGACAGTTACCTTTTTCGTAACTGGTGTTCTTCGAGATGTGTTGCTCATGTCAATTCCACATCCCGCCCTCCTTCCCCTCTGTCGGAGTTGTCTGGCAAGAAGGAACTGAGGGTGAGGGGAGCGCGCAACTCCCTTTACACCGCACTGCGGCGCTCCCCCCATACTGGTGCTGCTAGGGGAAAAACTACCAGCACCGGTGCACATGGCGAGCACGCACACCTATTGTGGAACAGAGCAAAGCATCTCAAAGAACACCAGTTACGGAAAAGGTAACTCTCTTTTTTCATACAAACTAATAAGTAGAGTGAGATGAGGCTCCCTCACAGTATTTGGCTGTTTCACAGCCAAAAAAAATAAAAGGGGCTCTTCTTTTTTATGATGGTGGGATCACTAAAGTGTTAGTGTGTTACTGGAGACAAGGCACCAGTAATTCTGATGGTGCAGTAGCCAGGTGATGTCAACCACATAGGGCGGTATGGGTATGGCGTTGACCTCACCTAGCTATGTCATGGTAAAAATGACAGGTGCCTTGTCTCCGCTAGGGTTTTACAGCGGGATGGCTACTGCATGTGAGTTATCTCACAGTAAATCACATCTTTGTCTGGTAGTGAAGACAAAGCCTTCATTGGCCCAAAGGGCGCTGGCTAAACACAATCATACTCAGTCTCTTCCTAAACTCCTCCAAGAGGCTCCCACAAAAGCTGTTGGACTTGAAGCGTGTAGGAGCTATAGATTCTTCCATAGCCATCTTAGGGATGTCTTCACAGCAGCTCAGAGGTGCAATTCCCAGTGCAGGCAGACAGCTCAAGCTAGTGCCGAAAAATAGCAGTGTGACTGTGGAGGTATGGACAGCAGCTCGGGCTAGCTACCTGAGTACGTACCCAGGGGGTCGGTGGGATTGTAGTAGGGCAGCTGGCTCGAGGTCACACTGCTATTGTGAGGTGTTAGCTCAAGCAGAGCTAATACATGTTTGCCTGGCTGCATAGGGAAATACACTAGCAGCTGTTGTGCTGCCATACCCAAAGTCAGAAAAGCCATTGCTAAGCATTCTTGGCCAGGCGTCACACCTCCCTAGGTGCTGCTCACAAATTGCACAGGCTTCCAGATGGCAGTTTCTTAACAATCCACAGCCATTGCATTTACCATGGAACAGATGCAAAAATGCCCCCCTCTACTGCGTCCCTTCAGGTTTGTGATGTCTATTTACAGCAACCCCCTGCAGTTACCGTTCTCTTAATGCTGTTCATGTTTATTTTTGTATTCACTTATTTTTAGTAATGGGAAGTGGGCTAGGAACAATACCGAGAGAGTGGGGTCTGCGTAGTTCTCTTCAGCAGAGCTGAGCCTGGAAGAGACTGACTAGAGTCGCTCTGCTGCAAGCCTTCCATCAGGGTGCTCATGACATTTTTGTGACTGTTGCTTGAAATGTGCATCAAATAAAGATTTTTGGAAGCATTTATCATTTCATCTCAGATGTGTTCCTTTTTATATCCATTTTTTCTAAACAGCAGCAGAGGGGGAATTATAGCTTTTTATTTTTTTTCCCCTAAACTGATCCATGACTTCACTATTCATAGCAGGTTTTCAATGTCTCTCTTTATTTCATTTTTTCATAACCTCCAGGCACGGAGTAACCTTAAACATTAATTTTCCAACTACCATTCGGCTAATGGACTTCACTGCTATTAAATCCCCTTGGAGTTAGAATGCCAAAAGCTGAACTGAGCACTTTGGGGAGCTCACACAGTAGCATCATTAATACAATAGAAAGAAAGAAATGCAATATTCCTGTACCCAGATGTCGCAGGAATAGCATCAATGGAAATGGTTATAAGATACTGTATTGTAGCTTCATATTAAAAAATGTTTCTTGAATCATTTTTTGCTGCAAGCCAGTATTTGGCTGCCCAGTGAACTATAACAAGATTTAATAGCCACAGTGCAGTTGTATTGCATTTGGACTGATTCCATCCTTCTGTTGTAATAAACGTTGGCTTTACAATGGACTCTTAAATTCTACAAGTGACGTCAAATTGCATCTAATAATGGAAAAAAAGATTAAGTACTGTAAACTGAGCTTTTTCTCTTAATGTTTTCTTCAAGTCTTGCGTTGTCTTCTTGATCTGTGTCCTCATCCTAGTGCACCATTATCTACACCAGTGATCTCCAAACTGGGGTGCGCGAGATGATCCCAGGGGGTGCGCGGCAGCAGGAGCGCCACCGGACAGCACTCCGCCATTTTTTTCTTCGGCGGCAGCTCTGCACGTCCACGGCTGGTGTTCCCCTCCGGCGGTGGTCTTCTGTCTTCTTCTGTCTGTGGCTCACCTGCGGCAGGTCTTCCGGTCTTCTTCCATTGGCGGCACACCTGCGGCTGGTCTTCTGGTCTTTTTCCGTCGGCGGCGCTTCTGCGGCAGGTCTTCCGGTCTTCACCCTGGGGGTGCGCGAGCCAAAAAGTTTGGATCTACACGTTCGGTATCTGAGTAGTCTACACGTTCGGTATCTACATCTACATCATTGATCTACACGTTCGGTATCTGAGTGAATTTGTTCTGAGCTTTGCATCTTAATAGCATCACCTTCCACACATGCCCACACCTCCTTTTGTTTTTCTCTTTTATATTCCTGAAAGTGTGGGACTCATTGTACTGCAGGCTAGAGACAGATATGCTGTAGGCAGACACTCTGCAGCCTTTCCCCCCTCGCAGCTCTTCCAGTGCACCTTAACCCATTCTTGCATTCAATATACCACTCCGGGGAGGTACTGGATTGTGTCAGATTGTGTGGTGAATCTGTGATGTGGGCAAATGTTCTGTAGGGACCCAACTCATTTTTTACATGTGATCTAAAGCAAGTTTTGAAACTGAGGGTTTTTTGTTTTTTTTTTTTGAAGGGACATTATCAACCTGAATTGTTTGCAAACTAATTTCAAAAAATATCATTTGCTGAGACAGAGCCCTTCAAACCAGCATGGTGTGAATTATACATATTTAAAGGATTTTTCTGCTCCCTGATGTTTATATGAATATTTCCAGTTAATTAGTTTTTTTGCTATATAACTATATAGGAAAACTGAGACTATCTGTACAAAAAGTGCTGTCAAATGCACAAGGTGGACGAACTGAAGAAATAGAGAAAAATATTTTTCTCTCACTACTTTCAGGTAGTAGGTGTTGTTTATAACGATCCTAGTCGTCAAAAAGTTAATGTGCAGAAATGTGGTGTTTTTTTCCAACTTCTAATGTGAAAGTTACATGAACAAATCTACTTGATCCTGCATATCGTGTCACATGTTTTTAAAAATTGCACAATGTTCACTTGTTCTTCAGGAAACCCTTGTAAACAGTATTTTTCCCTGAACAAAGTAGCACTTAGCAAAATTAACTTTGTCCTTAGGACCCTTACACCATCTTTCTCAGCAGTGTTGGTATCTCTGTGTACCACTTGTAGTGTTTGCAGTCTTCATAGAGTTGGCCTGGGGTGTGGTTCAGTCTGCCTTCCTGCTCACTCTCCCCTCAGGGACCTCTTACTGGATTGATAGGATTTTAAAAGAAAAACAATTTAGGGGACAGCTCTTTGAAATGTGGTTCTTAGAATGAACATTCTAATGCAGTTGGGACAGACTTTTTTTGTGGTGGTGGTGGGAGGGGACACAGGACTGATCCAAATGCTAAATATCAGTCTCTTCAAGAAGAGGTCATTTCAGGGGATAAAGAAACCATACAGAAGCTAAAGAGGGGCTCAGAGCACAAGGGACATAGAATTTTTAAATGGTCTCTAGGTAACACCTTTACAAACCCCTTCAATATTATTTTGTTGATTTGTTTTTATTGCATATTACAATTGTTTCCTTGTTAACTAACATTAATTTCATAATTATGTGAAGATATTTTGAGGAAAACTAATTGGTATTTGAGTTATGAACACTGATATCCTTAAATAGTTGGATCTTCGTGGGAGGGGGCTTTTTCGCAGGGAAGGGAGGGATATTCAGTCACTCCCATTTCTTAACCGAGTAAGTGAGTAGTATAGCCTAGTGGATAAGACACTGTACTAGTACTCCGGAGACTCTGGTTGAGTTCCCAGCTCTGCTCCTGAGTGACTTGAATCAGTCACTTGCCCTCTGTATGCCTCAGTTTCCCCATCTGTAAAATAGGGGTAATGATACTAACCATGTTTGTGAAGTGCTTTGAGTTCTACAGATGAAAAGTGCTATGTAAGAGCTAGGTGTTAATAGTAAATAATAAAATAAACATCTTGGGTATACCTGTGTGTGTACATGTATACCTTTTAATTCTAACTGTGTGGGATAAAGCTCCTACCTGCAGCTAGAAAAAGCTATTTTCTATTGCTTTATGCTTTTAGGATTTTATTTCTCCGCTAACGAATATGTTTAATATTAGTTTCAGCATGGGGCATCTCTGTCGCTTCTGCTATTTAGCTCATTTCAGTCCTAGCTCAGCTCTGTGTACTGCAGAGGCACCTCTCAGAAAATATTAGCTGATCAAAAATTAATTGTTGAGGTGACAGCTGGGAGCACAGCCATAATGGGTATTTATAGTTTGAATTTACCGGACAGTGATTGGTTTTCCCACATTGGACCCAACTGACAAGCTGAGCAGCCAGAAGATAGTAAAAAAAAAATAAATAAATTTTTTTTTACTGGTGTGTTTTGTTTGTTTGTTTGTTTTTTTTGGTTATAATCTCAACCTAGACCTTTTAGGGTCATCCCTTCAGCTTGATCAGGGTTTGGCCTTCAGGACTTTTGATGTTGAAGTATCTGCCATTAATGGTCTCAGCACTCATTAGCTCTTATTCCCTAATTACAAGGTTTCAGTTGTCATCAGTCCTTCAGTAAAGCCCTTTTTCAGTCCCCGAAGCTTCATTTAATGCCAAGGAGGCTGTGGCAGTCACATCTCAAACCTTTGGTGTCAAACAACTGATATGTGGGCCGGATTGAGGTGTTTAGATGCATCTGCTGATGGATTTGGATTCTGCTGAATCTCATCTTTTTTTCTTTTTAAATGGAAGTTTCTAAGCCTTTTGTTGTGAAGGAAACCTTTACAATCAGAACTCAATGAAGTGAGAGGGGGTGTCTTCAGAAAGCCTGAAATTATAGTTCATAGGTGGCACTGACTTGACTCGTCTCAGTAGGGCATTAACTCTGAAGCCCAAGTACGATACTTTAAGAGCCTGACTTTAAAAATAACTGAAGTATAAAATTATGCGCCTGGCATATATGCAAATAGTTATCGTAGTTCTGTGTACAAAGGAGTAACGGCGTATACGAATAGCCAAATAGTAATGGGCCTAAAAATGCCCTGTATCACTATTTCCTTCCACTGCACAGCTTTTTAATGTTACTAACTAGCTTTGAGTTCCTCAGATTTTGGTGTCCTCCAGGAGCTTCAGGTACTCAGCGCCTTGGAAAATCAGGCCCAACATGCCTGAAGGTGGACAGCCAAAAGCCAGAGCCCCTCTTGAAATGATGCCCTCAGTTGCAATCTAATGGCCATATTCCACATCTTTGCACAAACCCCCACTTTTAGCAGTGGGGATTCAGCAGTGGATTGGGCTAGTCTATATATCTGTAGACCTGGCCCACAGACTGTAAATAAACTTTCATTGGTCCCAATTCACAGAATGTTGACAGCCCTGCTCTAGAGCCCTATTCTGATCTCTCACTGGTGGTCACCCTTAAAAGCTTTGTTTTTGCTTTAGATAATATTACCTCTGTGCAGTATTTGCAGTATTGACTATACTTGGTACTGGGAATACTGCAAATACCAAGGTCATGCTATCTGCTTATCTGTGACCATCAAAAAGTCTTTACAACAACATCTGCTGTCCATCAGTGTGAATCAGGAATAACACTCCTGATTCAGTGCATTAACTCCCAATTTGCATGGATGTATCTCAGATCTGAATCTGGACAATATCCGTATTTTATCCTTCCCAATACAATGCGTTTTCCTGGGTTGCCACTAAGTCAGACTGCAATGTTTGACACAGGTTGCTATTTTTCAGGTTAAAAGCAGCGCAGACTCCAAATTTTTCCAGAGTTATTAACTCACTGACTTAAAAATTTGCTTTATGTGTGCTGAGTGCTTGATGTCCTCCCTCAGGACCAAGTTGCTGATCCTAATCCTGGGTACATTGGCTGACTGGCACGCACAGCTTGAGGCTGAAAATGAAATCTGGCATTTCAGCTCAGTTTCTTTCAGAAGGTTAGTTGCTTCTTTAGACTATGTTTTGTGGAGGATGTATACGTAACTGCCATGGCAGGCTTCCTTATGTTCAGGATGGGACCCAAGCAGTGGAACAAAGCCACAGGAAGAATTCAGAAAAGTACAGTCCAGATGGGTGGATCCTCTGGTCCTGCTCTTTTGTGGAGTGCTTGGTGGTTCTAGGCAACAGGAGACTTATCAGTCGCATATTGGGCCAAACCAAAACCTTGGCTACGAACGCACTGAACTTTTGGAAAGGCCAGACCTGGAGGGGAGCTTTGCAGCAAGGGCTCGCTCATCTCTCTCAAAAAGGGAGATGTGAGCTAGATTGCTGCCCATTTCTGTAACCAAGACAGGCTATTCAAGGGGGGCCTGACACTCAAAGACCACATGCAAGTTGAGGCTGCTGGCGGCTGCTACTGTATGTGCTTGCGGCCCTCAGGCCCCCCCCCCCTTTTTTTTATTTAAAGGATGTAGTAAAATAAACCATCTTGTGTCTTGCCTGAGTCTGTCTGAGTTATTATTTATTACCCGTCTGGCACTGAATTATAAACACTTTTTCTTCATCCCGGTACCTGTTTCCTGCCATTTTATTGCTCCTAAGCTGCTCTTTTGTTTTATTCATCTCTTATAATCAACTGAAAAACCCTGTTTTTAGCAAGTGAGCCAAGACAGGCAGGTGACGGATGCACCCAACATGCGTGTGACACCGTTTCAAAGCATCTGAAAAAGATTTTAACTTAATTTTAAAAGATCCGTACGTAGACTGAACTGTTCCACCCCACACAAGCAGGCAAATGTTATGTTAAATCTCAGGCGAACTCCTGTTTTAAGAGTTCGGATGCCAGCTTCTCCTTGGAAGGTCAGATCTGTTCTGCTCTTGGGGGGAGGGTGTTGTTCAGAGGGTGTTGCTCTCTCTATTAAATATTATTGCTTTGTTCCATAACATTAATTAAAAGCCTCTTAAGATTATTCACACCTCATTCTGGAATGTTCTCCAAGTGGATTAGCCTGCTAGAGGAATTCTTTTGGTAGAGTGTACACACGTGTGTGTGTCAGGGGTTGTATTGACAGAACTGTTCCCCGCAGGGTCTGTCGTGTCAGGGAAATTTTCCCTGGGGTTGCGCTGACAGGAATAATAATAATAATAATAATTTAAAAGCAATAAAATGGCATGAAACAGAATTAAAAATGGGGAAAAAAATCATTTAAAATTCAATGCCAGACAGATAATTATTCTGGGCAAGTCAGTGAGCAGCAAGATAACTTTGTTTTATTACCTCCCCTTAATAATAATAAAAATAATAATAAAAAAGACTTAGAGTCCCCATGTAAATACCCCGGCAACCTACCACCCCCATCCTGCTAACACTTACGCAAGTGTGTTAAGTGTTAATATTCCCATTGCATAAACTCAGGTGTGTGTAGGTGTTTGCTGGATTGGACCTAAACTTGCTTATACGAGAGTGCTTCTTGGCATGGCACAATGAGGTTTAGGCACAAGACAGGAATGAGGAGGAGCCTGGGTTCTGATGCTTATGTACTCTGTGATTTGGGCATATCATTTAGTATTGCCAAGACTTATTTAATGTCAATAATGTGCGGTGTAAGTGCCAAGTATTATTAGGGGCCCTCAGTGAGAGAGATGGGAGAGTAACTCAGTGCTCCCAGGCTTCCTGCCCTCTGCTTAATTCTCTAGATCATGTGGCTTTTGTGGGATCACTATCACTAAAACAAATTTTAGGATTTAATGTATTATCTGTATTAAGCTAGGCAGGCATCTTGCTGTATAATGATAGCTCAGTGGTTTGAGCATTGGCCTGTTAAACCCAGGGTTGTAAACTCAATCCTTGAGGGGGCCATTTAGGGTTCTGGGGCAAAAACTGGGGATTGGTCCTGCTTTGAGCAGGGGGTTGGACTAGATGACCTCCTGAGGTCCCTTCCAACCCTGATATTCTATGATAATGAGCTAGTGGACTGTGCTTTCACTCTACTGAACAGCTCTGGCCCTCTGTTAGCAAAAACATGAATTTGGAAGCTAACGTTTAGTGTGGGTGGAATCCTTTGACAAGGTTGGAGAACTCAGCCACGCTTTTCTTATAGTTATTACAGTAAGTTAACCAAATGTTTTGCCCTGGTGTACATTGTTTTTCTGTGGTATCAATCTTCAAATTGGGATTCCTTTATTTACCATGTACTGCACCTTTGCATTTCTAAAGACTGCCTCTCTGCAGGGACAGCAGCCAGATTGTCATCAGTCACAGCAGCTGTTACAGGAGTCATACAGTGTGCATTCTCATGGAGACTTTACATGGAGTTCTTGTTGTTTTCATTAATCTAAAATCATTCAGATTGAAAGTACGTGTTTTGTTCTTTGATATGGAAACATTAACGGTTTTTACTTCCTCTGTTTTGTTTAAGAGGGGGTTAAAATCTTGTCTAGTGGTAGGACATCTTATTCTAACTTTCTAGTATACACAATAAATAATGCAAACCAGTGTTCACCTGATTTTGAAATGAGAAATGGAAGTACACGTTATAGAAGCATGTTGTTTCTTTTGTATAATTAAAGTATCTTACTTCTGTAAAAACAACGAGTCCTTGTGGCATCTTAGAGACTAACAAATTTATTGGGGCATAAGCTTTCATGGGCTAAAACCCACTTCATCAGATGCATGGAGTGAAAAATACAGTAAGCAGTGTATGGAGAGAGAGAGCACATGAAAAGATGGGAATTGCCTTACCAAGTAGGGGCAGTGCTAACGAGGCCAATTCAGTTAAGGTAGAAGTGGCGTATTCTCAACAGTTGACAAGAAGGGGTGACTATCAAGAGAGGGAAAACTACTTTTGTAGTGCTAACTAGGCCAGTGTAATCAAGATGGATGTTAGCTATTTCTAACAGTTGACAAGAAGGCGTGAGCATCAGCAGAGGGAAAATTACTTTTTGTAGTGACCCATTACTACAAAAAGTAATTTTCCCTCTACTAATACTCAAACCTTCTTTTCAACTGTTGGAAATGGTCGACATCTACCTTGATTGCATTGGCCCCATTAGCACTACAAAAGTAATTTTCCCTCTCTTTGTAGTCACCCCTTCTTGTCAACTGTTGAGAATAGGCCACTTCCACTTTAATTGAATTGGCCTCATTAGCACTGACCCCCCCACTTGGTAAGGCAACTGCCATCTTTTCCTGTGCTATATATATATACTGCTTACTGTATTTTTTTCACTCCATGAATCTGATGAAGTGGATTTTAGCCCACGAAAGCTTATGCCCAAATAAATGTGTTAGTCTCTAAGGTGCCACAAGGACTCCTCGTTGTTTTTGCTGTTACAGACGAACACGGCTACCACTCTGAAACCTGTTACTTCTGTAAGCAGGTGTAAGATCCTGAAATTGCCCACCCTGTGAATGAGTCATTAAACAATTTTTCTCTGCTTTTCCATTAGATATTCTTTTATGAAAATATATATATAACGTAACCGGATACAAAAATCTAGGTTAAAAGAACATTATTCAGGTTAGAAAGTCAATCACTCAAAAGATTTAAGGTCCCCTGTGCAGCATTTTTTCTACCTCCTTGAAAACACAATAAAGGGATTTTCTCTCTGTTTTTTGCAAGAATTATATTGGAACAGTTTAACTAAGCAGATGTGACAAGAGGCATGTATGCTTGCTGTAGAAGAAAATGCATTTGGGGTTTATGTGCTGGGGAAACTGTTTTTAAAAATCGTTTATTCTGGTGACAATGTTATCCCGTAATGCTGCTGAGGTCGGTGTTGTCTTGGATAATCTGCCCATGGGACTACTAGACAGATTTACATGTCTGACTGCCAAAGGGAGTTTTGCAGTCACGATTCAGTGTTCTATGCTCCCTCCGTTTCTATGTTTTGTACTGCTACACAGCCACCACCCCTCGGCTGCCCTGTCTTGACAGTACTTCAAAAGTTGCTCTTGTAGCCCTCTGTATTAATCAGTCCTATTTTCTTCTAAATTGCACAGAAGCTGTGTGTTGTAGGACTTCTTTTCTGACTTGAAGTTTGATCTAATGCTGTTAACTTATGCTATGGGTGTGTAAGACAAGTTCTGCCATTGACTTCAATGGAGAGAGGATTTCATCCCTGGACTTCAATTGGAGGGAAAAGAGAATGGATGCTGTTAATAATAATAGTGGGAAGAAAAATACGTTTTTACAGACCTCTTTGTTAGAGTCCAATTGAAGTTCTCCAATGTGGTGTTACCGAGGGTGTGGAAGTCTCCTAATTAGTCTCTCTTGTTAGCTGGAGAGCAACCATGTGAGAGGATAAGAAGATCTGACACCTCTGAGTGGCTGCATCTCTGATGTGTCACTGACATTGGAGAGAGACATTATTGTCCTACAACAAAAGCTTCACTTTTTCATTTTCAGCTGTGTCATATCTCAGCCATGGAGATGTATTACAAATACAAATCTGTTTGATATGGTGGCAAAGATCCCTAGGGCAATAGCTTTGAGGGTGTCCCCTGTAGCAAATTAAAATTCTTCTAAAAGAGTCTGTTCAACTTTATACCGGTTCCAGAGTAACAATCAAGGGATTTTTCTTTCTTGTTTTAAGAAAAATTAATGTCTCTAAATGTAATAATTTAATCGCTAATGAGTGCAGAAAATAATTGCATCGCTCTGCTTTTATTTCAGGGGTCCTCAATGCACTCACTTACCATTATTTAAGGCGCCTCTGCTAGAAATATCTGGATTGCATTTCTGAACTGACAAAAAGGCTTGGACTTCAAGATGCTTATAAAGGAATATCGTATTCCAATTCCAGTGAGTGTGGAAGAGTATCGGATTGCCCAGCTGTACATGATACAGGTTAGTAATGGTTCAAAGAGACATACTGATAGGCCCAGACTGATTTACAAAAATGGTATTTTGGTCTTCACTTCCTGTGCAAAAAGAGATGTCTTGATGAAGAACATAATAACCTGGAGTTTCCAACAGACTTTTCAGCTAACTTTTTTAAATGCAGTTTTTCTTTTAAAATGTGTTTGACCATCTTCTTTCAGTTAAAGGCTAGATCCTGCTGTCCTTATACTGGCAAAACTTCCTCTCTTGAAAGAAGAATTGGAAGTAAACAGATATAGTACAAATTTGGGAATTATCACACCTTGGGTAGGTTATTCCTATGTAGGAAGGCACTGGACCTTAATTTTTATGTGGAAAAATTAATTCATTATAACTTCCAAAAGGCAAACTAAATAAATAGCTTAGCACATGACTTACAATTATTAAAGAAATAGTATGTATGTAAGCACACAGATCCTGTCATCTTAGCTTAGGCACAAAATCTAGTTTTTATTAAATCTAATGTAAACGTTTTCATAACTTTTAAAAAAGAAAACAAAATGTTTCTTTTTGTAATCTCAATCTTCCATGCTCCCCCTCCTAAAAATGGAAATCCAAACACAATGGCCTTAGGATGGTACATGAGAAACCCAGCAGTGAAACTTACTAAAAAGGAAATGAAATTGTCCATCTAGTTTCATTGCCCACAGAACTGAAGAAAATGCAAAAATGCCCTCAATCCAGCAAAACACATGCCGAACTCTGAGCACACAGAGCAATTCCATTTTATTTGAGTGGGACTGCTCCAGAGGCTTGTAGTTAAGCATGTGCTTAACTGCTTTGCTGTATTGGGACCTAAAATGAACAGCATAAATGGTGAAAAATTATTCCAGATATGAGAAATTATTTTTATTATACTGTGATTTCAATTTTTACAGTGCCCCCTTAAAAAAAAAAAAAGAAGAAGAATTAATTGCTAGACTCGACTACCAAGCACAAGTTACTAACCTGTATGCACAGTATAATATATGTTCTTAAGTATTACCAAAGGATTTCTCTTTTCTGGCAAAAATATTTGAGTACATATATACATTGATAAATGGATTTGTAACTTAATATTAGCATAAGTGAGTAAACATTTTCTCAGGGGGCTTAATTTCTCTATGGCTTCTCCTGAAGCTAAAATTGTTTTGAAAAATGCCATATAATTATTTTCTCATGACTTTTTCTTTCACATTTGGATTAGATGCTTAAATAAAAATCGTACTAAGAGGGGAAACATATTAGCTATGCAAATGTAACAGCAGGCTAAGGAACCCGTTGAAGAATGCTCTCATTAGTGGGAGAGATTCAGCATGCTCTTCGTTGGGGAGAATACTTGAATACCACATGCAATTCTGGTTTCCCCATCTCAAAAAAGATACACAACAACTGGAAAAAGTCCGGTAAAGGGCAACAGAAATGATCTGGTGTATGGAACAGCTTCCGTCTGAGGAGAGATTAAAAAGAGTGAAACTGTTCAGCTTAGAAGAGAGATGACTTGTAGGGCAATGATAGAGGTCTATAAAATCATGAATGGTGTGGAGACAGTGAATAAGGAAGTGTTATGTATCCCTTCACATAACACACAAACCAGCAGTCACCCATTGAAATTAATAGGCAGCAGGTTAAAAACAAAAGGTAGCTCTTCTTTCACACAATGCACAGTCAACCTGTAGAACTCGTTGCCAGGGGATGTTGTGAAGGCCAGAAGTATAACCGGGTTCAAAAAGATAAGTTCATGGAGGATAGGTCCATCAATTGCTATTAGCCAGGATAGTCAGGGACACAACTCCATGGTCTGGGTATCTCTAAACCTCTGACTGACCAAAGCTGGAACTGGACGACGGGGAATGGATCACTTGATAATTTTCCTATTCTGTTTGATCCCTCTACAGCATCTGGCCACTGTGGGAAGAGAGGATACTGGGCTAGATGGACCATTGATCTGACCCATTATGGCCATTCTTATGGGATACGTCCTCAGGTTAACAATATTGTTGAATCAGAGTTGCTGCCAGGTTTAATGCCTTTTGACTGTGGAATGTTTAGTTAGTGGAATTCTGCTGGTGTTCTCTCAGAAGCCACAAGCAAGATTTTATCAGGTTACTACTGAGCATGTGATTTCATTTAATTGCCTGAAACCACTATCGGGTGATGTGTGTAAGGTCTAGATTCTACCTTCTGGCACTGCCTTGAGCAAGGGGTGGTGTATAAATGCACCAGCTCAGCAACATCCCTCCCCTGCTGCCCTCTTGCCATACATAATTTGCTGCTGGACTGTGCCCCATCAGCAAATTACAATTTCCCCTGCACTAGCCCAGCTGTACTGGCTGGTGGGTTGGAAGGTGGTTGGAGCCAAGTCTTCAGCCATTCACTGCCTATGCATTCCAGCAGGGCAGTAAGTGAGCTTGTTTAACCCTGTGTCCCAGCTCCAAGGTCCAACCTGCAGAAGAGTATAAAGGTGGGGGAAGGTTTCTTACTCCCACATACCTGAAGGTACAATTAGTCCAAGACACAATCTAGCTCTAAGAATGAACGTAAGCACTTCTGAGAGAAAATACCTATCTTAGCTCAAAATATTTTGAAAGGCCCTTGAAATAAAATGTTAGGGTTAAATTCCCCTTTCTTTAATCTTGTTCTGTAAGAGCTTGTTCCATCTGCCCTTGAAAGTCAATGGAAAGACTCCCACACACTTCAGTGGGAATTGGCATGGTCCCCATGACATTAACTGCCTCTGTAAAAGAACACTGCTTTATCCTTTGAGAGATAAATCAGGGAATGTTAACTCAGAAGGAGCAGGAAAGAGCATGAAAGACTTTTCTAGATGTTTTCAGAGTGTGATTTTTAATAAGACCCTTTTGTCTGGCTATAGTGGAATCACTATTTTTCTTTTCTTTCATTCCTTTGGAATCTGTAGCCCACAGGAGAAGTTTTTTGTGTGTGAGTTATAACATCTAGTTGGTGAGCATATTCCAGGGAGAGCAGCAAACTGGGATGTCTATATGTAATATATAGTAATGTAAAACCCATTTTTTAGGACAGAATGATGTAGAGGGAGACTTTTCCGTGTTCCGAAAATAAATTGAACATCTCTCTTTGAGAAGGGATTATTCTTTTCTTTCCTTTTATTAAAATGTGTCCTAAGGAGAACAGAGCCTAGTTTTAAATTTCATATGTCATGCAGAGCACTGTACAAATGCTGCACTAGTGTGATAATCATACCAGTTGTTAAGAGAGGAGCTAGATCTCCAGCACTGCAGAAGTGAAATATGTAGTAATTCATTGGAAACTTTGTTCATGAAGAGTATATTTGGCTTCAGTGAGACTTAAATACATGGTTGACTTTAAGCATGTTATTTGGGGCTTTCCTGAATAGGGGTGGGATTATTTATTAGCGTGAAGTGAAACAAATGCAAGTCAGGTCTTTTAAGAGCAAAGTAAAGCTTTGTGCAAAAGTGTAGCCTGTTGAAGTCCATGGGCAAAGTTTTCAAAAGTGCCTAAATCGTGTGGTAGCTAGGCTCCTAAGTCACTTAAGTGCTTTTGAAACTTTCACCCCATGACGTTACTTGTGTGAGGGTTTGCAAAGTCAGGCCCAAAATAGTTACAGTTTTTTTTAAAGAGAGGAATGTCCATTGTTTCTCTCCCCCCCCACCCCTCCCCTATTCACACAGTTTGTGGAGAGGCCACACTTTACATTCTGAAGGAGCTGCGCCTGTTGGAACTTTTGGAAAGATTCCCCTTCAGTTTGCTACAAGCAGGATCGGTTCCTACAAAGAACAAAAAATTCTCACAACTGCTGCTTGGAATGATGCGTGGTAAATGTACACTGGATAGGAGCAATAAAAGTGTACAGGATGAGATTTTGGCATCCTAGTTCTTGGCTCTTTCTGTGATATTGGCTGCCCAAGGCAGCAATAAATTATCTCTTCCATACTCCTTAGTATCTTGCATCTCCCACATTTTCTGCGGATGTTTAAAGTTCCTAAGGCTGAAGTGAATTAATGGCCAGTTTCTTAGAGGTTTGTCATTTTCCCCTTAGCATCACTTTTGCTGCTTCTGAATCCTTTTCTGCAGAGATAGCGGTTTCAGTACACAGAGTAGCACTTAGATTCTTCAATAAATAAGTTAATTTTATATTACAGCAATGAGCTTAATGGATCCTTGACCTGCTTGCAGACTAGAAGATCTGAACCAAATTGTTTTTTCTCAATTAGATTTGAGACTCTCTATAAATATAAGTATTTCCACGGGGAATCTCTAGCATGATGCTTGTCATCGTGTTCAGTTCAGGAAGTCTTGCTGCATCTGTAATAGGGCAGGTAGGGTAATCCTCTGCTGTATGTACAGCTCTCTTCTCATCTTCACTTGTCGTCATTGTCTTGATGATGGTCTTATTTTTCTCATTTGTTCTCCATATTAAAAAATTCCAGTTGTTTAGTCTAGACTTCTAACCAATAATCTCCTTTATTCTGGTGCATAAATCAGGGAATTGAGAAAATAGTGCAAAATACTGAAAATATTCTCAGAACCTCTTTTCTAGACATTATTTTATTCGTGTCATTTTCATATTGATTTCACATTGTTCTTTGATTTAACCAGATCATCTCTCTGGAACACGCTCCATATGTTTTTAAATGAGATCACAATAGTGATTCCCCCCCGCCCCCCATGATAAATGGTTGGTTGCCGCACCAACCAGCCACAAGATGGTTGCGGGGAGTAGATATCAAGCATAAGCAGCACATATAAGAGGCTTGGGGAGGTTAAGCCTCGCCAAAAAATGCTGGCCATGCAGGAGGGCAAATGCCACAGGTGCAGCATGGGTCCACCACCCTTTGGAGGAGCGCTGGAAGCGAAGCTCGCTACAAGTGGGGGGAGGCACCGGTCCCTGGCCCCACTCCCACTCAGCCTCTTCCCTCAAGGCCTCCCCCTCACTCTGCCTCTTCCCTCGGTGGCCCCTGCACACTTTTCACCACCACAGAGTGGAGTGAGTGGGCAGGACTTGGGGGAAGAGGTGGAGAGGAGCAAGAAGTGGGCGAGACTTGGGGGAAGAGGCGGAGTGGGGGCGGTGCCTCAGTCCAGGTGCCGGTGCCCACCCCTGCTGGGGAACTTACAGCACTCGCGTGTAAGCCTCCTCAAACTGAAGACTCGCGTGTCTCCTATAATATCAAGCACTTCTTTTGTATGCTACCAGCATATGTCTCTGCTAAGAAACCAGAAATGTGGTACATGCTTATTCAAAACTACCTCCTACTACCAAACGTGAAGGTTGTCTCGGTAGAATTTGCTCTCAGTAACCAAGGACTAATAGGTTTGCACAAATGGCCATGATGAGCTTGGGGAACTGCAGTCTGGTGTGGGGAAGTGCACATTCCTATCCTGGCAAAAGAGGGATATAGCCCAAGAGAACTCTTCAAAAGCCAAAGGCTGGAAAGTAGAACTACCATCTCTGTGAGGGTCTCTCTACCAAGTGGTTATGGAGACTCCTGCTCTGAATCCCAAAGTGGATGTTTCTCCATGGAGAGAGGACATCAAGTGTGAGAAAATGTCTAAAGCAGCTTCCTTTGATCCTCAACACAAAATGCTCACAATACTTGTGCTTAAAATACAATAAATCTGAACTGAGGGTTACAAACATTCTGTTTTCATTTGTTGGCACTTCAAACTATGCTGTTAGTTTAAAACATCTTTCTAATTCTCTTTTTCAATCTTCTCAGGAGTTTGCCATCCCTAATCCTTATCAGGGAATTGACAGTGTTATTGTTACCCGCCTTCAACAAACAACCATTTTAATCTTGAGTCTTTTTTGCTGTTTCGTAAAAGCTTGTATTCAGCTGTATCTTGACCCCATTCACCGTAAAGATCACTGTATCATTGGGTAAAGGTCAGTCCATTTATCATCTCCATGCCAGTTGTTACTGGAGTTCCCGTATGCCCCGGGATTCCATGAGGTCCTCACTCTTGGGACCCTTAGATGAAGGGAGATATTTTCATTTGATATTAAATTTTATTTTAAAATCAGTGTTCATAACTTACTTTCTTTGTAAATAACCATGGCCCTGTCTAGCTCTAAGCAGTTTCCTGTGGATGGTTGCGATCTTCCTTGGAAGACCATATATTTGAAGAATAGTCCCTCTTCATCTTCTGGTCCTTGACAGTTGCCTTTTGAGGATGAAAGTTATTTGAAGCTGATGCATGAATCCCTTAAACTAAGAATCATAATACTTGGTACTCTCTTTGGCATTTTATGGGCCTTATCTTGCACCATTAAGGAGACAATGATTATTTGTAGCACCTAGAGGCCAGAGTCTCTGTTCCTGCAAGGCACATTGTGTAGAACACAAGGAACTCTGCGGCCTCTTGTCTTCTCTTAGAATCAGCCCTTTCATGCAAGAGTCTCAAAGCAGTTTGGAAATATTATCTAATTAAGCCTCATAACTCTCCAAGGTGCACTTCTATAGAGTCTAAAAGCAGCTGTAGCCTGAAGCCCCACCATTGCTCATGGCCAAGTGGCCTAATAGTGGCCCTCTTAGTGTCTTGGCCAGGAAGTTCAGCTGAGATTGTGGTGGTATAAAACTGTTTAAAAAACAAAAAACCACAAAGTGAAAACAGAAGATTATGGCTGAACTAAATAAGCTAGTCAGGAAGCAGGTTTGGCTCAGCTCAGCTAAAGCAGAAGTGGGACATCAGCCTTTAATATTCAGGCCACTGCTTTCTAGTGTGATGCAGTATATTTTGCTGTTGAGTTGAGACAACAGCCACTATTATTTGTTATCCGTTCCTGATACCTAGCAATAATGAAAGGCCTTCCCATGTGAAAACCCAACTTACCCAGAATTCCCAAATAGAATTAAAGAATAAGTGCCAGAACTTGTCCCTGGCATGGAGTGCAGTGTTGTTCTTCTCACCAGTTAATAATAATGAAAAGTTTCACAGCATTGTGTGGACAAAACTCCTCAGAGCATATCCTGATAATACCAATAAATAAGGATTATTATCCCTGTTTTGCAAATGAGGAAATGACTTGTCCAAAGCCCCCAGAGAGTTGAGATGGTTATTGAATTTAAGAGTTCCTAGCCTCATACTCGATCTGCTATTTCATTTGAGGTCATTCTTTGGCAATCACAGTTTTTCCTATGTTGATGCAAGTCTTTGCAGTGTCACCTTTTGAATGATCTGGACAAGACTTGCAGTCAGTCCTGGAAATTTAAGTTATGAAAACCTCAGACCTTGTTCTATATTTTAGTTCTGTTGGAATCATTTGGCTTTACCTGTTCTCATGGGCTTTCTGCTGGATTCGTGGAAGGAAATCCCGAGTCAGATGTGTCTTGGCGTTCTTTCCATCTCACTGCAGGCTCCTTTTTGCTAGCTCATTTGTAATTTGGCTTCTGCTCAGACCCTTTTGCACATTGACCTGCAATGATCCTCCGAAGTCTATAATTTGCTGTGTTCTCAGAAAAGCAGGCAGTGCTTTCAAGGGTGAGAATCTTCTCTCACTTGTGCTGCTCCTGTCTGCTTGATTGGTATTGACTCTGTTGTTTTTCTTTCTCCACATATACTGTGGATTCTGTCAATCTTCAGTTGTCATTTTTTTCTTGGCAGTCTTCATCATCTGGGCTGGGCTCTTCTCTCAGATGCTTGCAGCTGCCAAGTAGAGTCTTGTTGGTTCTTGAAAATGGATTTGAAGAAGTTAAGTGTGTGTTTGTGCAATGGATTCCTGGCATTCTGTCTGATTTCTAGTGGACAGGAGTCCAGCTCCACAAAACCTCCACTGCATTTGGCACTGGCCAGCCCTCTTTGCTGGCGGCCTCAAGACGTAGGTAAAGGATGGAATGGGTTTGGAGAATGAGCTACTCTTAAATCTCTGGACACTGCAGAACAGGAAGAAACACTGGCAGGAACAGTGTGGGTGAAACCTGTGCATACGTTGCGTTTCATGTACAGGAGAACACGCTTTCCCTGTTATCAGTGTGGCTTGTTCACTAATGCTACATCTTTGAGTTGTCAGGGCTACCCCATGTACCCTATGCCTCAAACCAGCACTTGATATTCATACTGTCAATCAGATCCCTTTCTGTTTGTGTTATCTGTCTGACTTCCAATGCCATGCCAGTGTTGGGTTGTCTTTCAAAGTCTGTCTCTAGCATGGCACAGATTAAAGCACCCAAGATTTGACAGTGACTGTGAAAGTCTTCTGTTTTCTCTGAATCTGTTTTTTTTTTTTTTTTTTTTTACACCACTGATTAAGATGCAGTTGATCTGGTTTGCATACATGGCCATTTGGAGGATGGACAATTTGCATGTTCCTGTCTTGAAGGCAGTTGCCACTTATCAGTACTGTTATACAACAGCAGCAGCAGCAGAAAAAATAGAGGTCCCTTTCTCAGAGCAAAAAAAATGGTCCCATAACCAAATCCACATTTTCAGCCTGCTATCTGCATAGTATTGCCAACCGGAAGTGCTCAGAGATCCTGAGTACGGTCTCCCAAAATCATGCAATTTTTAAAAGTCTTTTGTTTTGTTTATTTCGGGCCATTAGGGTGTACTCAGGTCATGTTTTCAAGATTTTCTGTGCAGCTATAAGGGTGAGAAAGATACTATTTTAAAATGAAAGCTGAGAGTCTCACATAATCACTTAACTCCAGAAAATGGGGAAAAACACCAAATATCGAAAGACTCACAATAGAGTTGCAAGAGTTGGCAATATTGTCTACGTGTAGTGTTTGAAAAGTGCTACATAAACATGAAGTAGTATTATTTGCAGTCATTGTATCAGTACCAGTTTGTGTCCCTTGCTCCAAAAAGGTGAAGATTAGGGTTGATTTTATAGTAATTAACTGGTTTGGTTTTAGCACTAAGAGCAGGAAACAATATGTGATGTTAGACTGGGGTTAGGATGTAACTCTTCCAAGTTTATTGGGAGTCTCACAGTATTTGATGTCTTTCTTAAAGCCCCAGCTTCTGGAGTCATGTTTTGTAAGAATGTCAGTATGTTGTTTTTAATGAAACTTTCTAGCTATTGACAGGTTTCAGAGTAGCAGCCGTGTTAGTCTGTATCCACAAAAAGAAAGGAGGACTTGTGGCACCTTAGAGACTAACAAATTTATTTGAGCATAAGCTTTCGTGAGCTACAGCTCACTTCATCGGACGCATCCAGTGGAAAATACAGTGGGGAGATTTATATACACAGAGAACATGAAACAATGGGTGTTACCATACACACTGTAACAAGAAAGTGATCAGGTAAGGGGAGCTATTACCGGCGGGGGGCGGGGACCTTTTGTAGTGATACTCAAGGTGGGCCATTTCCAGCAGTTGACAAGAACGTCTGAGGAACAGCCGGGGGCGAGGGGGATAAACATGGGGAAATAGTTTTACTTTGTGTAATGATCCATCCACTCCCAGTCTTTATTCAAGCCTAAGTTAATTGTATCCAGTTTGCAAATTAATTCCGATTCAGCAATCTCTCGTTGGAGTCTGTTTCTGAAGTTTTTTTGCTGAAGAATTGCAACTTTTAGGTCTGTAATTGAGTGACCAAACAGATTGAAGTGTTCTCCGACTGTTTTTTGAATGTTATAATTCTTGACGTCTGAATTGTGTCCATTTATTCTTTTATATAGAGACTGTCCAGTTTGGCCAATGAACATGGCAGAGGGGCATTGCTGGCACGTGGTGGCATATATCACATTGGAAGATATGCAGGTGAATGAGTCTCTGATAGTGTGGCTGATGTGATTAGGCCCTATGATGGTGTCTCCTGAATAGATATGTGGACACAGTTGGCAACGGGCTTTGTTGCAAGGATAGGTTCCTGGGTTAGTGGTTCTGTTGTGTGGTGTGTGGTTGCTGAGTCTTTTGAGTCTTTGTTGGGCCTGTCCTGTAGTAGGTAACTTCTGGGTACTCTTCTGGCTCTGTCAATCTGTTTCTTCACTTCAGCAGGTGGGTATTGTAGTTGTAAGAACGCTTGATAGAGATCCTTTAGGGTTTGTCTCTGTCTGAGGGGTTGGAGCAAATGCGGATGTATCGTAGAGCTTGGCTGTAGACAATGGATCGTGTGGTGTGGTCTGGATGAAAGGTGGAGGCATGTAGGTGGGCATAGCGGTCAGTAGGTTTCCGGTATAGGGTGGTGTTTATGTGACCATAGTTTATTAGCAACAAAAAAAACTTCAAAAACAGACTCCAATGAGAGACTGCTGAATTGGAATTAATTTGCAAACTGGATACAATTAACTTAGGCTTGAATAAAGACTGGGAGCGGATGGGTCATTATGCAAAGTAAAACTATTTCCCCATGTTTATTCCCCCTCCCATCCTCCCCCCCCCCGCTGTTCCTCAGACGTTCTTGTCAACTGCTGGAAATGGCCCACCTTGAGTATCACTACAAAAGCCCCCCCCCCCCCCCCCCCCCACTCTCCTGCTGGTAATAACTCCCCTTACCTGATCACTTTCTTGTTACAGTGTGTATGGTAACACCCATTGTTTCATGTTCTCTGTGTATATAAATCTCCCCACTGTATTTTCCACTGAATGCATCCAATGAAGTGAGCTGTAGCTCACGAAAGCTTATGCTCAAATAAATTTGTTAGTCTCTAAGGTGCCACAAGTCCTCCTTTTCTTTTTTCTAGCTATTGTGGTTGTGGAGAAAAGCTTGAAACTGTGACCCGAATGAGCCCTCAAAGCTCAGAAACCAAAGGCAAATAAAAAGAACCCAGAATTTCTGACTTTCTTAAAATCTCAAGTTTCAGAGTAACAGCCGTGTTAGTCTGTATTCGCAAAAAGAAAAGGAGTACTTGTGGCACCTTAGAGTCTCTAAGGTGCCACAAGTACTGCTTAAAATCTCAAGATTTTTAAGAGAATCCCATGACATTTTGGGCCTTGGCTCATGGTTACTAAATGGTTGGGATTGGCAATACTGTGTGTACTTTTTAAATAAGTAAAGCTTTTTCTTTTCAGCTGGGCCACATTTTTTTATTTTATTTTAATGTAAAATTTGGTTATGTTTGGTTTGCAAAGTAGAAGGGAGTAGTCTGAATGTCAGACTGAGATTCAGAAGTTCTTGATTTCACATCCCATCCCTGATGAATTGTGTGCACTTGGCAATGTGCTTCATCTACCTACCTCAGTTACTCCATCTGTGAAATAGAGATAGTATTTCTCACAGATGATGCTTTGTGGAGCAGTTAATGTTGTGCAAATCTTTGAAGAAGAAAAAGCAGGACATAAATGCCAAGTAGAATAAAAAAAACTAAGCAGGAAATGGAAGCTGAAATGTTAACAGCCAGATTAAAAGATGTAACATGTAGGGCAAGCAGGTTTGAGGTGTCGTCTTAATAGTTATTTCTATTTTGCATTCCTGTGCGGCAGGCAGCCCAGCTCCAACAAACATGTGGTTGTATGACTTTGCAGTGCAGAGTGATTTATGATCAGGTATAAGAATGGTTCTTTTTTTAATACTGTTAATTATTTATAGACTTGCACAGCTGATTGCCCACAAAATAACATAGTGCGTTGTACTAAGAGCTCTATTAATAGCCAGTCCTGGTTCTAAATAATGCAGTGCAAATAGTATTTGTACAAATTGGGCTTGCATGCAGGTCTGTACTCTTTTGTGAAGGCCTGCTGCTTTCAACCTGGCCATTTTACATTTGCAGTGAAAGCAGCAAAGAGTAATGGAGCCTCAGGCGACAGAGGTATTCATCTGTGCATCATGCTGTAGGAGCTTCTGCAGTAACAGTCTCTTCTTCAAGGGACAAGGAGGTTGTGTGCCATCAGCACTGTACTGCTGCTGCTCCTATCTGGGTATCTCATTACAGCCTTCATCAGATGAGTGCTGAAAACCAAGTGAGAGAAAGTTCTTGTGGTCTAGTGATGCACAGCAGGATATTTTTACAAGCCCAAGCAAGAATGACACTTCAGACTGAAGTGAGTGCTGTCTTCGTTGTTCCGGTTTAAGCTCTTGCTTGGTTCAGACTTTTGAATTTGCTTCTGAAGGGGCCAGCATCAGGAACTCAAATTTAACTTTGTTTTCTTAAACTACCAACACGTAGCTTGCATTTTAGCTCAGATGTTGTCCATTTTGTTGCCCCTCTGCACTAATGTACATGAGCACCATTCCTCAGCATAGAGCTGTAAATCAGGGGTTCTCAAACTGGGGGTCGGGACCCCTTAGGGGGTCGTGAGGTTATTACATGGGGGGTCGTGAGCTGTCAGCCTCCACCCCAAATCCCGCTTTTCCTCCAGCATTTATAATGGTGTTAAATATATAAAAAAGTGTTTTTAATGTATAAGGGGGGGCGGGTCACACTCAGAGGCTTGCTATATGGAAGCGGTCACCAGTACAAAAGCTTGAGAACCTCTGCTGTAAGTGGTCACTAGACAACCTCTTCAATGTCATAACAAGAGGGCAGTACATTAAATACAGTCTTGGCATAAGAAACCAATTTACTGAAGCTCCAGTCCAGGACATATCTGGGATTTTGGGAGCAATTTAAGGTTTTAATAGGTTTGGCTGTTTAAATCCTTCATATATTTTACAGTAGATGCACGATGTGATCTGTAGTTTATTCCAGCATACCCACACTCCCATTTTACTGCTGAGGGAAACTCTGGGATAGGGCAGCTAAGTGATTTGTCCAAGGATACTTTGGGAGGTCTATGGCCAACCTGGGAATAGATCCCAAGAGCACTGACCCCTAGTCCTGAGCCCTAATCATAAGACCATGTGTAATGAAGGTCTGCATTTTGTTGACTTCCCAAGGTCACTTTCAAACTCTTGTGTTCTGAGCCACTGGGCTGATGTTTTGATTTACATACAAATAGATACAGTGAACTCTGTGCTAATGGCCTCTAACTTAATGGCCACTAAAATCTCAGTCCTTATGAGAGTCTTCATATTAATAGCACTGTACTATGTGACCATCTGTTGTAGCAGCCTGAAAAATAGCAATTCTCTTGGTGGTGATGTTACCAGGTTTCATCCTATCTGTATATTTTTAATTCTCTCACTTTGCAGACATCCTTCCCTGAACATTCTTAGATTTCTTCATCATTTTGCCTGAAGAGTAGCAGTGTTTGCACAGACTTTAGAGTTGAGACATTTGGCCGAGTGCCAGTGGGTGAGGGGTAATGTCCAGATGAAACAATGCACCGTGTGCTGCTCAGAGAGTGATCAAACCTAGAAAAGGGGGATCTTTAAAACAGCAACCCCTTTTGCCTTTACTAATAAGCTACTTGTTGAGTATGTAACTTCCTCCTCCCCCAGTGATTGAACATTTTCAGATCCTCAGTAACTTACAATATGCTGAGACTAGAACTCAAAATACCCTTGTCAAGCACCATGTTCTGATCTTCCTTCGAGTGACTCAAAGTAACCTCCCTTTGCTGAATATGTGTTAATGCTGCCTCTAAATATATTATTTTTCACAGCACTAATTGGATTAAAATCATTTTGTGTCATGCATGAAGGATGCATGTTACAGCACAAATGGCACACTGAGGCCTTCTCTGTGGGTACCATGGTTACTGGTGACATCGTTCAGTTTGATATTAATAATGATTTGTGTGTAGCTCAGAAGCCTGACTGAAGGTGGCCTAAACTAAACCCATTGGATTGCTGATGCAGTCCCATTGCCATGGAAACAGATGCTGCAGCTTAAGGTTGCCTGTATCTGTAACATGAGGCATGCACACAAAAGCATGGTCTGGTGGTGTCCATAACCCTTAAAAGAATATGAGTGTGATTACTGGAGAAAATGGGAAATTGTAATGGGATTTGATTTATAGAATCATAGAATATCAGGGTTGGAAGGGACCCCAGAAGGTCATCTAGTCCAACCCCCTGCTCAAAGCAGGACCAATTCCCAGTTAAATCATCCCAGCCAGGGCTTTGTCAAGCCTGACCTTAAAAACCTCTAAGGAAGGAGATTCTACCACCTCCCTAGGTAACGCATTCCAGTGTTTCACCACCCTCTTAGTGAAAAAGTTTTTCCTAATATCCAATCTAAACCTCCCCCACTGCAACTTGAGACCATTACTCCTCGTTCTGTCATCTGCTACCATTGAGAACAGTCTAGAGCCATCCTCTTTGGAACCCCCTTTCAGGTAGTTGAAAGCAGCTATCAAATCCCCCCTCATTCTTCTCTTCTGCAGACTAAACAATCCCAGCTCCCTCAGCCTCTCCTCATAACTCATGTGTTCCAGTCCCCTAATCATTTTTGTTGCCCTTCGCTGGACTCTCTCCAATTTATCCACATCCTTCTTGAAGTGTGGGGCCCAAAACTGGACACAGTACTCCAGATGAGGCCTCACCAATGTCGAATAGAGGGGAACGATCACGTCCCTCGATCTGCTCGCTATGCCCCTACTTATACATCCCAAAATGCCATTGGCCTTCTTGGCAACAAGGGCACACTGCTGACTCATATCCAGCTTCTCGTCCACTGTCACCCCTAGGTCCTTTTCCGCAGAACTGCTGCCTAGCCATTCGGTCCCTAGTCTGTAGCTGTGCATTGGGTTCTTCCGTCCTAAGTGCAGGACCCTGCACTTATCCTTATTGAACCTCATCAGATTCCTTTTGGCCCAATCTTCCAATTGGTCTAGGTCCTTCTGTATCCTATCCCTCCCCTCCAGCGTATCTACCACTCCTCCCAGTTTAGTATCATCTGCAAATTTGCTGAGAGTGCAATCCACACCATCCTCCAGATCATTTATGAAGATATTGAATAAAACCGGCCCCAGGACCGACCCTTGGGGCACTCCACTTGATACCGGCTGCCAACTAGACATGGAGCCATTGATCACTACCCGTTGAGCCCGACAATCTAGCCAGCTTTCTACCCACCTTATAGTGCATTCATCCAGCCCATACTTCCTTAACTTGCTGACAAGAATACTATGGGAGACCGTGTCAAAAGCTTTGCTAAAGTCAAGAAACAATACATCCACTGCTTTCCCTTCATCCACAGAACCAGTAATCTCATCGTAAAAGGCGATTAGATTAGTCAGGCATGACCTTCCCTTGGTGAATCCATGCTGGCTGTTCCTGATCACTTTCCTCTCATGCAAGTGCTTCAGGATTGATTCTTTGAGGACCTACTCCATGATTTTTCCAGGGACTGAGGTGAGGCTGACTGGCCTGTAGTTCCCAGGATCTTCCTTCTTTCCTTTTTTAAAGATTGGCACTACATTAGCCTTTTTCCAGTCATCCGGGACTTCCCCGGTTCGCCACGAGTTTTCAAAGATAATGGCCAGTGGCTCTGCAATCACAGCCGCCAATTCCTTCAGCACTCTCGGATGCAACTCGTCCGGCCCCATGGACTTGTGCACGTCCAGCTTTTCTAAATAGTCCCTAACCGCCTCTATCTCCACAGAGGGCTGGCCATCTCTTCCGCATTTTGTGATGCCCAGCGCAGCAGTCTGGGAGCTGACCTTGTTAGTGAAAACAGAGGCAAAAAAAGCATTGAGTACATTAGCTTTTTCCACATCCTCTGTCACTAGGTTGCCTCCCTCATTCAGTAAGGGGCCCACACATTCCTTGGCTTTCTTCTTGTTGCCAACATACCTGAAGAAACCCTTCTTGTTACTCTTGACATCTCTGGCTAGCTGCAGCTCCAGGTGCGATTTGGCCCTCCTGATAACATTCCTACATGCCCGAGCAATATTTTTATACTCTTCCCTGGTCATATGTCCAACCTTCCACTTCTTGTAAGCTTCTTTTTTATGTTTAAGATCCGCTAGGATTTCACCATTAAGCCAAGCTGGTCGCCTGCCATATTTACTATTCTTTCGACTCATCGGGATGGTTTGTCCCTGTAACCTCACAGGGATTCCTTGAAATACAGCCAGCTCTCCTGGACTCCTTTCCCCTTCAAGTTAGTCCCCCAGGGGATCCTGGCCATCCATTCCCTGAGGGAGTCGAAGTCTGCTTTCCTGAAGTCCATGGTCCGTATCCTGCTGCTTACCTTTCTTCCCTGCGTCAGGATCCTGAACTCAACCAACTCATGGTCACTGCCTCCCAGATTCCCATCCACTTTTGCTTCCCCCACTAATTCTACCCGGTTTGTGAGCAGCAGGTCAAGAAAAGCGCCCCCCCTAGTTGGCTCCTCTAGCACTTGCGCCAGGAAATTGTCCCCTACGCTTTCCAAAAACTTCCTGGATTGTCTATGCACCGCTGTATTGCTCTCCCAGCAGATATCAGGAAAATTAAAGTCACCCATGAGAATCAGGGCATGCGATCTAGTAGCTTCCGTGAGCTACTATAAATAATTATAATGTAGGGATCTCTAGTTATAAGTGCACAGTAATTCATGGCGGTCTCTGTATTTGGAGAAATAACAAAACACAGGTTTTTAATTGTGACTTGACCTCCAACTACGTTACTTTTAATGAGCATAAGCCGCACAGTGCATGAATTGTTTTTGTGTGTGTGTCTTGTACAGTGCAGAGCACAATATCAATGTACAACTAATAGAGCAGGCTCACAAATACTGATAAACCTCCCTGAGTTCGGTTTTTTTTTGTCTAAGGGGGGAGGGTGTAATGGGGAGACACTCTCCTCCTGTGCTCTATCCCAGCTTTAGTAATGACTTGTCAAGTGACCTTGGGTAAATCCATTAAGCCTCTGCTTACCCACCTACAAAATAGGAATAATTAGACTTGCTTACTTCACCAGAATGCTTGCAGCTTAATGTTTGTAAAATATCTTGCAGTCATTTGGTGAAGGTCCTGTATAAGCTCATGGCAGTACTGAGGAGAAAGGGTGGCCTTGTGGTAAAAACACTGGACTGGGACTTGGAAAATCTGGGTTCTAATCCCAGTTTAGCCACAGACTCCCTGTATTCAAATCTCTTGAATTTTCTGTGCCACACATTCTCCATTGTAATTCCCGTTCTGTGTTGAGGCTACATCTGCTAATGTTTGAGAGGTAATTGAATGCCAGGATGATGAGTGCCATAGAGAAGCCCATCAATAAATAAACATTTAGTCATTATTATGTACCACAGCATTCAATCAATTTTAATGCATTTACAGCAGTATATGTAACTTTCTTATTCATATGGATTGCAATTTGGTCTTCATGTTGTGTTTTTTTAAACTAGTCAAAAGAGCACATTATGTGCTGATAAAATTGCAGTTTTGGTTTTGATTTCAGTTACTTCCAGAAAGGTTCCTCTTCACTGAGAGGTGGGTTTCTCGCTAACGTAGAAGAAGTTTATCTCCTTGGCTGAGATAAGAGTGGAATTATTAGCATCTCCCCCACTCCTTCCCCTTTTGACTCTGGAGGTGATTTTTTCCCTCCAATATTAGTCTAATTAGTTTGCTTACATTTTAATTGGGTACTCCAGATCCTTGATGGAATAGTGGTTCTCAAACTTTTGTACTGGTGACCTCTTTCACATAGCAAGCCTCTGAGTGGGACCCCCCTTATAAATTAAAAACACTTTTTGAAAATTTATTTAACACCATTATAAATGCTGGAGGCAAAGCAGAGCTTGGGGTGGAAGCTTATAGCTCATGACCCCCCATGTAATAACCTCGTGACCCCTTGTGGGGTCCCAACCCCCATTTTGTGAACCATTGGAATACTGGATGCCTTGTTTTAAAAACCCAGTTTAATATTGTTTTATATAAATAATTCCCCTACCCTCTGCCCAAGTATATTTTTAGGGCAAAATTATATTTTGTTCTCCTATTTAATTACATGATTTTGGGGGAACCAGCAGACATTAGGTAACTGCCAGCTGTGAATGATACCTGGACTAATAGGTATCTGTATCCAGCAGACAGAAGGTGCTGGTGGTGAAAGCAGATTGCTCATAATGAATTAGATGTCAGATCAAATGATCAAAAAGGAATAGTTAACAAAACACAGGGCTGACTCATACCACAGCAGGAGACAGCTGAGGATAAAAATGATACACCCATGGGTGCGCATATTATCGCAGTATGTGTTGTCAGGAAACGACAAATCTTACCCTGGAAAAGTGTATTAAAAATAAACACTGCATTAGTTGCAAGACCTTCAGGTATTTTTCCAATTACTGTATCAGTGGGCTTCTGTTTCCATTTAATTATGGCTCCCAGCAACTATGCCCAGACCCTTGTGTCTGTCATCATTCCATTTATTTGTGGCGCCTGGATGCTAGTCTTTGTAAATGGCGTGGTCGCAATAGGCCCAGATGCATGAGTTAGGCTGAGTGGCTGTGCTACCTATTACTTGACCCAGCTTTTCAGGGAGCAGCTGTAAAAGGATATTGAACACTCATCAAGGAAGAGAGAAGAGGCAATTTTTAAGCTATAAAGAGAGGAGAGAGAGAGGAGACTTCATTTCAAACCACAATGCGTCCTTTAGCTAGATCAGCATGCAGGATCAGTAGTTATGTGTGTTGCCCATCTGTAATAGAGAACAATGCTACAAAACAATAAAAATGATGGGAGAGAAGGCGATGACTGTGATTATGTCTGTAAGCTAGGAGTACAACACAGTGCAGCCGAAGAGCCTTAACGGCCGCTCACCCACACACTCTGTCTCTCACTGCAGTGTCGGGACCAACCTGATCAGGTTGGGTTCATCCTTAGTGAACTTAGACAGTTTTTATTCCACAATCACAGATGATGCAAGGACCAGCTAATGTGCGGCTGGCTTGTATTTGATTTCAAACATCAATCCTTTTTGGGACGCAACGTAAGCATGGCCATTGCTCCCCTTGGCAATTTTCCAGTGCATCCCTTGGTATTGCAGAGTTTGGGCAACCCCAGTTGTGTAAAACCATAGATAGGGTTGTACATCCCTTCTGTGTTTCATCAGTGGCCACACACAGTGTTGTGGTAAGTAGCAGGGTGCAAACAGTTATAATAAACTGTATTTAACTGTCTCCTTTGATTACTGCACTCGCCTGTTGGAGGAGTTGTGGAAAAGACCCTGGCATCAGACGGTTCGGAGTTCTACTAGCACTGGAGGGAAGAATGCTTGAATGCATAAATGCTTGAAATTGAACTCAAAGGACCTCAGTAATCAAGAAGGAATCTTGGCCCTGCTTGGCTATTGTTTTGCTTGGGCGGAGGCATTTATTTTTTGTTTCTTTAAAAAAAAATGATTGTGAAAAGGACATTGTCAGGTTCAGTAAGACTAAAATTTGGTCTCTTGTGGACTGCAATTTCTTGTATTCCCTCTGGTTTTTCACTTGGACTGTTATCACTCTCTGACCAAACAAAATTATGGTACAAAATAGATACTATTTAAGACACGTAGGTGGAAAAGGGACTAAGATTATAAGTGAGTGATATTCTGAGATTTAGGGACTCAGTGCTTGGCAACACAAGAGGGGAGGAAAAGACTGATGCATTCTAGGGCACAATCTATCAGGGAATTAATTGTAAGTCAGGGAAGGTAATGGTCATTGTTTACAAGGTTCTTTCAAAGCCCATTTGGAGCACTGTGTGCTGGTCTGAGCACTGATTATTCTTTGGAATGCAGTAGCATCGGGTGGCCCCTACTGAAATTGGGGCCCCACTGTGCTAGGCACTATACAAGCAGGGTGGGGAACACAGTCCTTGCACCAATGAGCTTACAGTCTAAATAAACAAAGGGTGGGAGGAGAAACAGTCACCCAGGGAAGTGAAATGACTTCCCCAAAGTCATACAGCAAACGGACGATGGAGCCAGGGATAGAACCTATTATTTCAGTCCAGTGGTCTGTCCACTAGACCATGCCTCGTACCCTGACATTCAAACGGACGATGGAGCCAGGGATAGAACCTATTATTTCAGTCCAGTGGTCTGTCCACTAGACCATGCCTCGTACCCTGACATTCATTCTGCCTTTGGAGAAGGTGCAGATGGGGGAAACAAGGATTATTTAAGGTCTGGAAAGGCGGGTCTCTTATTCAGTGTTGTGAAAAGTTGACCTCATCATAAAGTTTAATTAGTTTAAGGGAATTGTTGTGACTTTATCATGAGTCTTGCAATATTTGGTGTTTTTCTTATAGCCCCAGCTCCTGGAATCATGAAAATATGTGAGAATTTCAGATTTCATTTATAAATAAATAGTTGGTTTCTAGCCTTTATGGTTGTGGAGAAAAGTTTGAAAATGTGGGCTGAGTGCACACTAAAACCTCAGTAACCAAAAGGCAAACAAAAATAACCCTAAATTTTTTATTGCTATTATTTTAAATAGTGCTTTGTTGGGGGCCTGACTCATGCTCGGGATTGGCAATACTGCCAAGGCTCAGGAAAAGACCATTCTGGATTCCAGGGAGATTGTACTACATGTGATCGTGACATTGGAAGAGATTGTGAGACACTGTGAAATCCAGCAGCAACCTTTGGAAAAATGTTCCCTTCTTTGCGCAAGCAACCTCCACCATAAGCACAGTGCTCCATGTCTGGAAGAGACAGTGAATGGATGGAGGGCAGTTGGCTTACGCTTATCATGGCAGATAGTGATGGGAAGAGGAGGAATACTGTGCAAAGTGTTTGGAACACTGAATTCACCATTGACTAAGGACATTCAACTGGTAATAATCAAATTGGTGTGAAGTTACTGTGGGAGTTGTGCTTGATTCCATGGGGGGTCCCAGGGCACACAGGTTACAGTGGCATCGAGGAATGTTTTCTGTCCTTTTGGCTGGCCACCGGGATATTTTCCCTGTAGCTTCTGGATGAATTGGCCAAAAATCCTTCATCCTTCTCCTCCCCCCATCCCCACCCCCCCACACCGCCTGAGACAGCATTTGTAAACAGGAAGGAATCAGTGTCTGATTGGTGATAGGATATTTCAGAGCTGTCTAAGCCACTAGTGACTGATGGTTGCTACCATCTTGTTGTTCAGTGGACTCTGAAGGATGCGTTTGATCTCAGTGCAGTTCCCAATGGACAGGTGCTCATATCACACACACTACTCCACATTGGAGTCCAATTAGCATCCTTCCTGCTAGCCTAATCAAAACAACAAAAAATCAGGAATAGAATTCATCATGCAGTATAAGTTCCTACTTTGCCTTACTAGGGTTAGGATTGAGTGTGTTGGCAAGTCAGTCTGGGGAAGTTTGCCCCAGTGCTCCCTGTGCTGTTCTTGTTCTGTGGGTAAATAGATGCCTTCATTCTCCAGGGCTGTCGCTCTGGCACCTTCCACCAGCATTAAATTCACACAGAATTTTAAAAAATCCCAGCAGTTGCTGTGATGCACTCTTCAATAAAAGTGAAGCAAAGGATCAAAACTTCCGGTCACCGAACTGGAGACAAACCTTATGGAGTTACAGAAACCGCTTGGTTATTGTTCTCAGAGAATAGACTGTGTCTTCATTATTTTGGACACTTGGTTTTATCAAGTATAATACTGTCAATCTTTGCATTGTACGTTACACGGAGCAAGCTCCTATTCCATCTCCCTGTTTCAAAAATCCATTTAATATATAGTCCTCAGATAGAGGACGTATCAGATATTAAACTGATAAGAACAGATTTAATAATTTTATTTGAGATAATGTTGAAATAAGGAACGGTACAGAGTTCAAGCATAGGAGTTTCTGGTCGTCAGGGGATAAGGTACAGATTATCGAGGGGTGCAAAATGCGATTTAGGAGCTGGTGGAGCAAGGATCACATAATAATCTGCAAATTCCCCGACTGGGGGAAAAGTTTAACCGGTCAGAGTACAGACATCGAGATATGGGGTAAGTTATCCACACAACAGCTACGTTCGGTATGCTGGGTATAGTGAGTGAATACGGGGGTGGGGATGGGTCTACCCTCATATGGTGGGGTTTAATGTTCAGCGGGTTTACGGTTCCAGTTCATACGGTCCGATGGGGAAGGCCTCTCAGTCTCTTTCCCACAGTGTGTGCACAGTGTCGTACCGGCTCACTCCTCCTGGTACTGTCGGTGGCCGGTGATGTGCTCGATATAGATGTCCCTGGACCATCGGATGGTGTCCGAGACCATGAGGCGCCGCATGAGTCGTGCGTAGCGTCTACCGATCCCGCAGGTCCGCAGCACACGCTCGTTGCAGGGGTCCCAAGCGCCCAGGGCTCCGACAATCAGGGCGTCCAGCTGCACCTCGTAGCCCTTCGCTCTCAGGGTGTCGGCCAGAGGGGCGTATTTTTCCAGTTTCCGAGCTCGAGCTTCTCGGAAGGCCGGGGTCCTGTTCTCGAAAGGGACCGTAATGTCGACGAGGATGATCTTTTTCTGGGTTTCGTTGGTGACGACCACGTCGGGTCGTAGCGGGCTGTCGGTACCGGAGATGGCGCAGTTCATGGCGACCTCCCCCAGGCTAGGTGAGATGGCTTTCACCAGGCGGTTCTGGATGGCGTTGTGGCGCAGCTGCCAGGCTCTGGAGTGGGGCTTGCAGCTGCACAGGACGTGGGGCAGGGTCTCGTTGGAGTAGCCGCACTTCCTGCAACGCTTGTCTCGGTTCCCGTGGCGGACGGCTCCGTTGAGCGGGACGCAGTTGAGCCGGGCGCGGTGGATGAACCGCCAGTCGGCGAAGCGGGTGAAGCCGCCCCCGGCGAGGAAGTGGTTGCTGGCGTCCCACTTGCTGGTCAGTTCGAAGGCTTTTCCCTGGTCCGGCTTGCGCTTCAGGGCTTCTACGTACAGCGAGTGGGTGGCTGCCTTCAGGGTCCTTTCCAGCAGGCCCCTGGCGCTCGGGGTGACGATGGTGTTGCCCTCGGACCCGATCTGTGGCACCAGGACACCCAGCTCCTGGCGCTCCTCACACCACTCCCAGCGGCAGCCGATGCGTTTCCCCAGGCGGCGCGTGGCATTGCGGGCGCGGGACCACAGCGAAGCGATGTCGCCCCCATCTCGGCGAAGAAAAGCAAGCCTGTGTAAATGTCACAGTCATGCATGAAGAAACTTCATTGTAAAACAAAACCATGTCAGCCTGTTATAAATGTCTAATTTATTTAGATGTGATTGAGGGTTACATCTGTAAACCATAATCAATGGTAAACAAGTTAAAACTTTATAATCTATTTTAAAAAGCTAGAACAATGTCTTGGACTCCTATTATTAATATGCAGCTTACACTTTTCTTACTGTTCTCTGCCGCACAATAGCTTTGCTAGAAGTAGCAAATTATACTTAAAAAAACAAACAAAAACAAACAAAAAAAACAACAACCCTCAAATGAAGCCAAACATTAAGAAATCTGTTCCTTCATTGGCAGTTTCACTGTAAACTGTTCTATGGATCTACAGCTTTTAGAGTCAAAATGTGGTACATTTTTACCCTGAAAGCAAAGCATGATGAATAGGATTGATTTGTTTAGGATCATCCTATCATCAATCTCTCTCATGATTCACTTTGAAATATAAATGGCAAACACAATAATATCATGTATACATCTACGGAGTGTAGATTGCCAAGTCATCTGCATGCACAACGTACTGCTGGAAGCTTCCATTAAGCAAATTAGTTATGTAAATTGAATGACCTAAAATAGATCTTCGTGGAAGTCTTTTTGATAGATAACAAGCCATGTTAAAGTCGATGCTGCAGACCGAGATCTTCATGATCCTAGAAGACTGGAATTGGTATAACAAGCGAGTTCTGCACACTGTCCATTTAAATTCACTCTGAAGGAATGAAGAACAAGCAAGTTCTGCTGGTAAAGTTCTTCTGGGCATTGGGAGATACGGGTTCTATTTCAGGCCTGCCACAGACTTCCTGTGTGATCATGAGCAAGTCACTTCACCCTGCTGTGCCTCAATTCCCCATCTGTAAAATGGGGCTAATTAATGTGTCTACCTGATACAAATGTTGTGATGCTTAATACCTTATCTGAGGTGCTTTGAGATCCTGGGTTTGGATGTGCTCTGAAAGCACAACACATTTTACACTGATAACCAGCTAAATCATTTTGGTCTGAATAAGAAGGAGGTTATAGACCAGCCTCTAAAGAAGGGGCCTCTAGTTCAAAAAATTTTACTGAGGAGGTTAGGATTTTTCCAAATCTCCCCATGCGGTGCTATTACGTGTTGTATTGTCGAGATGCAAATGAGAGGGTGTTATACAGCCTCATTTTACAGGGTTCCTATTCCTTTATGCCACTGGCACCCCTAGTTACACACCAAAGCTATGTCATGTAATGACAACGGAGTTGCATGGTTATTTCTACCTCCAGATCTAGGCTGCTATGCAGCGATCACAAGAACTGAAAATGGCTGAGATCTGACTGTCTCATATCTAACCCCATCTCTGAGAGTCAAGCATTTTGAGTGTTAAGGAAAGAAGAGGGATAAGGAAAGAAGAAAAGATTCAGTGTGATTAGGATTGTGATTATGTTGAATACTTGTTATATTCGATGGTGCAGAACTAGATAATGAGGCCGGAAAGTACCTATGCTGAACGGCACTTGTTGGGGGTGAAATTACCAGTTAGTAGGCAGGATTTGTTCTCTATTGGTGCCCTTTTGGAGTAAGTATGCTGTAGTAGGCCTGCTTTTCCTTGCCTTACAGACGCTGGACACTCAGTATTGTTTGCCTGCAAAACTTCCCCACTGCTTGGGATTTGGGCTGCATTTATTAGGCCTTAAAAAGGAGCAGAAAAACCCCAGGAGGATTCCTGTGTCTAGTATCCTTAGGCTGGGGGGGGTCTTTCACAATCATTAAGGGCAGCAAGCAAAATAATGGTAATTTGGACATGAGCTACTTCTGCAGGCTCTGTGGCCTTCCAGCCTCCATCCTAGGGAAGATCAGCAGCTGATATACATTTCTGGCTAACAATCCAAGCTACCTAATCTCTGCTGGTCCTCAATACATCCTTGCTACCTGCTCTGGGTAGGGTGTATTCTGTGGAGAGAGGTGCTTCGTGGACTGTGAGGGGAGGGCGTTCATTCTGTTCCACTGATCCAGGAGAGCAATCCCTGTGACTATCCAGGTAGGATTTTAAACAAACTCTCTGAACTTCTGGGAGCAGAGGCTAGAGACCCATCCTGAAATTCATCAGCAGAATAAATCGCTTTCGAAGACATGAGAGCCTTTGGCCTTATTTGCCTTCAAAGAGTGAGGAGAAGTGCCTGTTTTTTGAGCAACTGCAGTGAAGACACATCACTATCTTCTTCTCCTGCTTGTACGTCATTACCCACCTCCCCAGCTCTGGACTGCAGAATCAGGTTGTGAACAAGACTGGCCTGCTGGTTAGTACAGCAGTGACAGACATAGAATCTGTACCATTAAGTATAGGGCACCCTAATCAAGTCTCCCCCCATGATTCATAATGCTCTGATTATTTGATTTCACAGAGTCAACCAAAAAGGCAGCCCTCACCTTCAGAACATGTCTACAACTAGAAAATAATTTGGGCAGGTGCATTGTGCTTTAATTAAAAAGAAAAGGAGTACTTGTGGCACCTTAGAGACTAACCAATTTATTTGAGCATGAGCTTTCGTGAGCTACAACTCACTTCATTGGATGCATACTGTGGAAACTGCAGAAGACATTATATGCACAGAGACCATAAAACAATACCTCCTCCCACCCCACTCTCCTGCTGGTAATAGCTTATCTAAAGTGATCATCAAGTTGGGCCATTTCCAGCACAAATCCAGGTTTTCTCACCCTCCGCCCCCCCCCCCCAAACTCACTCTCCTGCTGGTAATAGCCCATCCAAAGTGACCACTCTCTTTAAAATGTGTATGATAATCAAGGTGGGCCATTTCCAGCACAAATCCAGGTTTTCTCACCCCCCCACCCCCCTCCAAAAACCACACACACAAACTCACTCTCCTGCTGGTAATAGCTTATCCAAAGTGACCACTCTCCTCACAATGTGTATGAAAATCAAGGTGGGCCATTTCCAGCACAAATCCAGGTTTTCTCACCCCCCCACCCCCCTCCAAAAACCACACACACAAACTCACTCTCCTGCTGGTAATAGCTTATCCAAAGTGACCACTCTCCTCACAATGTGTATGAAAATCAAGGTGGGCCATTTCCAGCACAAATACAGGTTTTCTCACCCCCCCCCACCCCACCCCCTTTTTTTTTTTTTGGAATACAGACTAACACGGCTGTTACTCTGAAACCTGTGCTTTAATTGTCCGTATTTGTAGCTTTCCCATATGTTCTTAGTCTTGGACTCTTACAATAATAGGGTTGTTATATCTGTCTGCTGCCTATATACATTGCTGCAATGAGAATCTATCCATTTAGTAGCTAACTTTCAAGATTTTTGGATTACTCTGATATTCAGTAAAAGCGGAAAGATTCCTGTGGCACCTTATAGACTAAGACGTATTGGAGCATAAACTTTCGTAGGTGAATACTCACTTGGTGCATTCGACGAAGTGGGTATTCACCCATGAAAGCTTATGTTCCAATACGTCTGTTAGTCTATAAGGTGCCACAGGACTCTGCTGCTTTTACAGATCCAGACTAACACGGCTACCCCTCTGATACTCTGATATTCAGGAAGTTCTGAGCTCTAATCCTGGCTCTGACATTGACTCTCTCTTTGGTCTTGGACAAATCACTTAACTTCTCTGTGTCTCAGTTTCCCCATGTGATGATAATGACCTCATAGTTGGGTTGTGGATTAGTTAATGTTTAAACAGTTTTGAAAATAAAAAACTGTACGTAAAAGCTATATTATCATTCCGTTTTATAGGACATGATACAGCCTTTAATTTAAATACACTAACTCTTAATCCTGTTAAATGAGACAAACATGGAAAATTCACTTCTCAATGTTTCTATGGCCACCATTTTAAAAAATGTCAGAGTTTGCATCTTCATGCAGTTGGACAAAGACAATATCTATGTACTTCATAACACTTTAGTTAAACTTACTAAAACTGTGCCCTCAAGCTGTGAACAGATGTACAGAATATTAAAAGAAAATCATATAAACTGGACCAAAAACCTACAAATGGCACCCCAACAGTTTCCATACCCTTTTACAATCACTCACCCCCCTGCAGCCGGGGAAGAATCCAGGGAAACTGATAATCCTGGAAATTTTCAGGTAACACTGCAAACTCTGGGCTCTAGTAAGTCAAGGAGGGGGAAATTAAAGGGTAATGTGTCATCTTTAACTTTGAATTTTGTGATTTAACAGCCTGCGTTCATCTGTACTGACAAACTGTGACATGGCTGCTCTTTGACACATGGTGGGAGGCAGCTGTTCCCATAGAACCAGTGGTTGTAGTAACTTGTCCAAAGATAGCTTCTGCAGGACTGCAAAGTTCTGGCCTGCAGAACTTGTAGGATCATAAGTTACTTTGTAAGCCGAGAGCCTCTCAACTCGGCCAGAGATGCCAGGTTCTGGGTTAAGAGAAATTAGCATCTTCTTTCACCAAGGAGATTGCTCATATCCGAGAGAGCCTCATAGGCCACCACTGAGATCGGGACTGGAAAACTGTGCACCATCCTCCCAAGAACTCTGCCTCTTCATAAATTCAAGTAGAAATCATGACTGAGTGCCACCAATGCTTCCATCACTTTTGACTCTGACCTCTTCCCTTACTGGATGGTAGAAGAAAGTAGAGAGAACCTGGAGCCTTTCCTAATGGAGACCTTCAACATCTTCTGTCATGTGGGGAATCTGCCACCCAACCTCACACCTGCAATAATCCATCCTGTACTAGAGAAATGGTCACTCAGTACTAGAGATGTCAGGAACCGTTAACGGTTGTCTCACCCTCCCTTTTGTAAGCAAGCTGGAAGGGGAGAATGTTACCTATCAGATGGCAATAACCTGGATCCCTCTTACCCCAGCTTCAGGCCAGGGTGTGGTATGCTTACAATTTGGAGAAATGGATGTATTGTGAGGTTCAGTGACTTGCTCAAGGTTCCACAGAAAGTCAGTGGCAGAGCTGGGAATAGAACCCCGATTTCAGTGCTTCCTTTTCCAGTCTGCATGAGTCAGAGTGACCATGCCAACTAAAGTGGAGAGGCAGTGCAAAGGAAAAAGGCACAGAAAAGAAAAAGCGTACCTGCCAAAAGGTTTGCTTCTGATTGATTCCCCCACTGATACAAAAAAGATGTAATGCACCTGTCCTGCTTATCCTCCATTATTATTCAAGAAGCCACAGTAAACATTCAGTTCCAGGTAGTCTAAGGCTCTTCACGCTATTGGTTTCTAATGCCAATAATTACCATAATTCTGCTGAATTGCAGCATGCGAGAAAAACATAAGAGCTTGATCCAACTAGCCCTGACTTGGTTAACTCCAGTGAGACCACTTGCCTAAATAAGTGTTTGCAAGAATGGACCCCAGGCAGTTAATTAGTAGGGAGGCGTACTTTTTCATATGGGGAGGGGACAGAAAATCTGAAAGCCCGTCTTTGAGTGGAACTCTTTGTTTACAGACCTTTATTTTGTGTTGTGAAGGGCTCATGATAAACAGGGTTAGGTTAGCCCAATATTTAAATGACATTCATTGAAATTACTCATTCCATAATGGTTATTGTGAGGTCATGTGCTGTGTCCCATGTTTGTGCTGCCGTGCCAAGCGATTTATTTTCATAGAAGCCTTTAAGTAACTGGCATTCTTGCTAATCATGGTGCATCTGCTTCTCTGGGTTCCCTGTTTCGAGTAATTTAATGCTATTATTTTAGCTGGAAGGGCTCTGTGTCACCATCTGTCCTGGAAAGCTATTGATGGGGCTGTATGGAACATGGAGTGTCATCAGCAGAAGAGAGAGAGTTCTAAAGGGATGACTGGATTTCCTGTTGTAATACAATATAAGAGGGCTTACTGTGATTATGGCTTAGATGAACTTGTATCTGAAGGTTGTTAGCTGCTATTTGAATTTGCTGGGGACATTTCCCCAGATGTGTATGGAGAGATGTAATGTTGTTAGCAGTTAGTTCTAGGTAGTAATCACAAAAGTAAACCATTAAAAGGTTGAAGTTGGTAAGGATACAAGTCCTGTGAAATTAGTATTTAAAGAGCCCCCAACCTCAAATGCCTGCACATCTGCAGACCCCAGCAACCTAACGTTCATCAGCAAAGGCTTGCCAGATGCTGCTCAAGCCAAACATTTTCCTAATCAGTGATTATTTTTTAATTGTTGTTTACAGACTTGTTCCGCGTAATAAACATCTCTTCAGAATATGGAAAGGAGTCACAACAGATATGAAAAGGCTACACAGTTGAAAAGCAAGTTGCTCTTTCATTATCAAAGCCAGGGATGCCGTATAACTTGTAAACTTGTAAATTGAGCACAGGTATATGGTATCTTCTTAGCTGTGTCAGAGCAGAGCTGATACCTTTACTTTAGTCATGAGATGAATTCACTTATTGTTCAAGTGACTGGTTTATAATCAAGTTAGGGAATTGCACTGTTCTCAGTCTAACCGGATCTGTCCTTGCCAAACCATTGTGGTTTCATAGGTTTTCCCTATAGTCTAATGGAAAGCATAGGAGCTTTTGACAGCATACTGCTAAAGGACTTCAGTTACGGTTTTGTTTTATTTTGTTTTTGTGATGGTTCTGTCCTTATAATGTGCCTGACTGGATGGTGCACAGTAACTTATGTTTTGAATTTTTAGTACCCATTGGACCAACCCAGAATCCTGGCTCCAAACTCCTCTGAAAGTTCAGTTCCAGATCTCAGTTCTGTGGTTCAGGCCCAGCTTTAATTTGATTGAGCAAAATGAAGCTTCTCTACATTTTTAATATAAATTTAATAGAAAAATGTACGTACTGCATATCAACGCAGCTTGTGCAAATAACCTACATGCAGGAAGAACAGATATGCACTACCCAAACTCTCATCCAGCTGCAAAGCCCACACAGAGAAGCTAGGTGGAAGGGCTGGTGTGTCTGAAAGCTCCTCCACCCAGTATGCTGGGTGTGAATTAGGCAGTCACTTTAGAGCTGTTAGTCCAGACTCTGGGCTATAGTAGCTGGCTGTGGTGCTCTACAAGCCCCGCTACCCAGGTGTTTTGGCTGTTGGCTCTGTGCAGCTCATGGATTCACTGGCCAAAGCTCTTGTTTACCACCAACCCTTCTCCATGGTGCCATAAAGGGGATCACAACAAGGAATACTCTGTGGCATGCATGTGTCACGGGGCATAGCATGTCTGTATCCCTCCATGGCCCGCCATCTTCCATACAATATTTCCATTGCACACCTATGCCAGAGGTAGCAAGGTTGACCTGTAAAATAGTAAATCCTGATCTGTGCACAGTTACACAGTTTCCAGCTAGATTTACAGTGGTCACCCATAAGCTGTTTTAATGACTCCACATAAAACACACAGTCACAGCTGACCAGAGTCTTTTCCTCTGGGATAATGTTTGTAAGGAGAAAACATAACAAGTTCATGGAAACAGAAAAAGAATTGGAAATTATATAGTATTATAACAATGCTTAGCTTTTCAGAACAAGTTGATCTCAAAATGTTTTACAAAGGAGGTCAGTATCATTAACCCCATTTTAAAGACAGATAAACTGAGGCACAGAGAGGGGCAGTGACTTAGATGGGGTCACCCAGTAGATCAGTGAAAAGTGCCCCTGCTTGAGCTCAAGCCAGCCTGATGACCCCTGGATGTGGAGCCCAGCCTTCCTAAAGGCATTCTACCCCATTTTCCAGGCAACAACTTGCCCCGAGTACCTATGCAGCAAAAGAGAGAAACCCCTTTCACCCGTGACCAGGCTATGCCATGGCCTTATGCCACCTGTCCCATCACCCTTAAAAACCAGTCAGTTGCCTTGAAGAACTAAATGATTTTACCTCATTGTTGACAGTCTTATAGACGTAGGCTCCAACTCCAAGGGTGCTCTGGGGCTGGAGCACTCATAGGGAAAAAATGGTGTGTGCTCTCCCTCTCACCCCCTCAGCACCTCCTGCCTGCCAGCGGGCCCCACCAATCAGCGCCTCCCCATGCCTCCAGCCCACCTTGATCAGCTGTTTCATGGCATGCAGGAAGCTTGGGGAGGGGAGAGGAGTGAGGATGCAACGCGTTGGGGGGAGGGGGTGGAACTGGGCGGGAAGAGGTGGGATGGGGATGGAGCGGGGGCAGGAAGAGGCAGGGTGGGGTGGAGTGGGGGAGGAAAGGGCTGGGGTGGGGCCTTGGGGGAAGGAGTGGAGTTGAAGCGAGGTCTGGGGCAGAGCCAGGGGTCGAGCACCCTCCAGCACTTTGGAAAGTCAGCACGTGTGCTTACAGGTATTACCTATTGCAAGTACAGGGGAGCATAAGCAATCACAGTACAGATGCTCGTGCAACTATTTATTTGTCAATGACAAAACCAGATAGTATTACAGGGTCACCATTGTATCAACCATACAACACAAACCAGACAATTTTTTCTAACACCAAGTCAATTGTGACAAAGTAACTTAATTGCAAAGAAAAAGTAGAGGATTTTGGTCTTGGCTGTGTATTGTGATGATCGCGGTACCATTGGAGTCCGAAGCAGACGGGGATTGTTGTTCATCTATTGTCTATTCTTGACAAACAGCCTGTCACTAATTAGCTGTTTCTGAATGTCAGAAGATGATTCTGATTTTCAGTGACGTGTGTATAAACCATCTTGGAGCTAACCTCACACCTGGTGTCACTGTAGAGTGAGTGACCCCAGGCATGGATCTGGCCCCACTATTTGTAAGCAACTTGTTGCTTGGTGGAGTAAGACTAGTGAAACTGGTCGCTGGGCAATCTCAAATGTAAGAGATTTCTTCCTGGCAGAGAATCAACAGTTTCTGAATCACAACATTTATAGATACTCAGCAGAAACATTTTCAGCTAAAGGCATGCAAATTACTTCTCGGGAATTGTTAATTTTGTCTGATAAGGGGGGAGAGGCCTGTTTTACAAGGTGCTGGTGAAGCATAGCAGATAGCAGGTTTTTAAGTGAAAGCTAAGGCTCTGTACACACTACAGCTTACATGGGTATAACTTATGTCACTCAGGGGTGTGAATAAGCCACCCCCGTGGGTGACATAAGTTACAGCAACGTAAGCATCGGTGTGGACAGTGCTATGCCGGCGGAAGAGCTTCTCCTGATGACATGGAAACCACTGCTTGTGGGGGCTGGAATAATTACATCGATGGGAGAGCTCTCTCCCATTGGCTTAGAGCAGGGGCGGGCAAACTTTTTGGCCTGAGGGCCACATCGGGTTTCTGAAACTGTGTGGAGGGCTGGTTAGGGGAGGCTGTGCCTCCCCAAACAGCCAGGCATGGCCCAGTCCCCGCCCCCTATCTGACCCCCCTGTTTCAAGTTGCAGTGGGGGAGGTTTAGATTGGATATTAGGAAAAACTTTTTCACTAAGAGGGTGGTGAAACACTGGAATGCGTTACCTAGGGAGGTGGTAGAATCTCCTTCCTTAGAGGTTTTTAAGGTCAGGCTTGACAAAGCCCTGGCTGGGATGATTTAACTGGGAATTGGTCCTGCTTTGAGCAGGGGGTTGGACTAGATGACCTTCTGGGGTCCCTTCCAACCCTGATATTCTATGATTCTATGATTCTCGCCCCCTGATGCCCCCCCCCGGGACTCCTGCCCCATCCAACCCCCCCTGTTCCCTGTTGGCCCCCTGGGATCCTGGCCCCATCAACCCCTCCCTGGCCCCTGACTGTCTCTGGACCCCCTGCCCCTGACTGCTCCCCGCCACCCCATCCAACCCCCCCCGGGACCCCTGCCCCCATTCAACCCCCCTGTTCCCCACCCTCTGACTGCCCCGACCCCATCCACCCCCCTGAACTCCCCTGCCCGCTATCCAACCCCCCCTGCTCCCTGACCCTTTACCGTGCTGCATGGAGCACTGGTGGCTGGCGGTAGTACAGCCTCGCCACCCAGAGCACTAGGACAGGCAGCCACGCTGCCTGGCCAGAGCCAGCCACGCTGGCCAGAGCCAGCCACGCTGCCCAGAGCCAGCCACGCTGCCCAGAGCATTGCGCAGTGAGCTGAGGCTGCAGGGGAGGGGCCGAGGGCGAGCCTTCCGGGCCAGGAGCTGGGCAGGAGGGTCCCGTGGGCTTTATGTGGCCCGCGGGCCGTAGTTTGCCCACCTCTGGCTTAGAGCATCTGCATAGTAATGCTACAGTGGCACAGCTGTAAGCTCTGTAGTGTAGCCATGGCCTGAGTCTCCAGCCCTAATAGTTTTGGAGACAGCCTTGAAAACTTGGGAGAGACAAGGTGGGTGAGGTAATATCTTTTATGCATAGGGTGATCCTATGTCCCGTTTTGCCTGTGACAGACCCCTTTTTCAGCTCTGTCCTGGCTGTCCCTACACTTTTGCCAAAACTGGGCATTTGTCACAGCTGCAGGGTAGAGTGGAGAGCAGCGGCTGCTGCCCGGGGTCAGCTGAAGGCAGCGCTGCCCCCCCATCAGGCGAGCAGAGAAATTTGCTGCTGGAGGGCAGCACTGCCTTCAGAGCTGACTGCCCCCCGGCCGGTGCAGAGCTCGGGTGGTCAGCCCCAGCCCCAGCTGCAGGCAGTACGGGGCTCAGCAGCTCAGCCCCAGCCCCAGCCGCAGGCAGTACGGGGCTCAGCAGGTCAGCCCCAGCCGCAGGCAGTACGGGGCTCAGCAGGTCAGCCTCAGCCCCAGCCCCAGCCGCAGGCAGTACGGGGCTCAGCAGGTCAGCCTCAGCCCCAGCCCCAGCCGCAGGCAGTACAGGGCTCAGCAGGTCAGCCCCAGCCCCAGCCACAGGCAGTACGGGGAGGGCAGCTCTGGCGAGCCCTGCGCATAGGGGTGAGGTGGGGCAGGGTGGCTTGGGTGAACCCTGGGCCGTCCCATTTTTACTTTCAGAAATATGGTCACCCTATTTATGGGACCAAGTTCTGTTAGTGAGAGAGACAAGCTTTTGAGCCACAGAGAGCTCTTCTTCACCTACATTGAAAACATGAGCACAGTTCAACCGAGACATTGATTCCTGCCTGTATTTGCAGAGAGCCTGAAACAGGAGCTCTGGGAGGTGTGGGCTGCCCCATTCGCCTCAGTGGGCTAGCAACTCAGATGCGCAGTGATGGTATTTTAAATGTCCCCATTGTTAGCTATTTCACTGCTGTTGGGAGGAGGAGGAGGAGGATCACAGATCTGCACAGTGTACTCTGAGTGGAGTCTCATTTCATTGATTGGTGTTTGGGAGAGGAGCACCATTCACACACACACCTGCCCCTTTCTGAGCCATGGAGCCACCATGTCAGACGGGAGGAGCAGAGGTTGGGTACATTTGAGATCCACCAAGGGGGAGTAAATATTTCAGAGCCCAGCAAGCCCCCTGCCAACCAGCCCTTTACCCAGCCTTCCAGGCAGTCAGGGACAAGTCTGTGCTGATGGTGGGTGTGGAGCCAGATGGCTGTCTTCCTGGCTAACGGCGGCTGTAAGCATGAGGACTAGAAACATAACTCTCTTTAAATGCTCTGAGAGCTGGGGCCCTAGGTACATGCTAGTTGTGCCTGCTGTGCCTTAATCCAGCCTGCCCAAGGGTGATTCTGAACCGAGCAAGGGAGGAGCCCAGCAGAGCCTGCGTGATCCTATTTTGAATATCTGTGCAATGGGCTGTGAGTGGCATGTCACTGTGGCTTGTCTAGTGGGTGGAGCTTGGGAGAATACAGACACTTTTTCCCCCAGTTCAAGCCTTGCAGAAGTTCATGCAGTTTATATAGACAGTAAATACAACATGAGAAAGCAAAGCTCTTCTGCCATGATCACAGCTGGGCCTGATTCCATCCTGTCTCAAACTTGCTACATGGTAGGCGGTTGTCACCTATAGACCTTTACTGCGGTACAACTTTCTGATCCATTCGATGGGAGTCTCATCTCAGTAAGAAATGCAGATGTTGGGCCTCCAAGGTTGTAACTTGGGCCAGCAAAGTGGTTGGCCCACTGGATAGCTCTCGTAAAGACTATAAGGAAAATGAGAAACTGTTAGCAGAAAGTCAAAAGTGGAGTTACTGTGCTCAGACTTAACTCAATTATAGCCATGATATAAAGTGTATGGATTTACATGCTTTTGTCAAGAATAAAGCCTAGATTTCTTTCCCTCTCCACCTACCTGTCTTGGTATCAGCTATGGTTATAAAAACGGGCCACATAAGTCATCAGCATCCAAATCCAGTGCAAGTGTTGGTCTGCAAATCTACACACAGTTATTGTTCTGTGTGTGTTATAATAAGCTTGATCCTGGGTGCTGATTTCAGTGAGAACTGAGGGTGCTTGCTGAGGCCATTTCATGTTTCAGCCCAGAGCAGGGAGCTGTTATCTGATTCTCAGTTCTTGGAGACTTTATCATCTCTAGTGGTAGGTCTCAAGGCAGCCAATGCAGGATTTTACATGGTGTGATTTGGCACTAAATATGTCATCCATGTTTCTCCTGCTGCTTCAGATTTCATGTACTACCGCCATGTAATGAAACTCTAGAGCACCATAACTTCAGACCAGATGCTCTACTATTATTCTGTCTGACACATTCGCCATGCCTGCTGGGTTGCTGCCTTTTCTTAGACCTGAGATGTTATGAAATTACAAAATGTTCAGGTCATCAAGATTATTTAATGTTATTGTCATAAATATTTGGGCAGGACTTGGCCACTACTTACATAAGCACTGAAAGACAGTAACTTGTTTTAAGAGGATGTGTGTTTAATGAACAGCCAGGTCAATGCTCTCTCTATAAATTATTTTTACAAATGTGCTTCTCTAAACTGCATATCACAATTTACAAAAAAAAAACCCAAAACATTTTTATATTTTGATTTTTTTTTTGTCTGTTATCTGGGGAGATTTAAAATGCTTCAAGAATTGGTTTGAAAGTAAATAGCTCTTCTTTGCTTGTTGTTGTGTCCTCAGACGCAGATTCTGATCTTCTACATCTTATTAATCACTTTTTGTTAAACCATGTTTCCTTTCATGTTGTTTTTCTGCCAGAAAGAAAGGGTGAGTATTGCAGTATCTTTTACAGTCAGTTTGTACTACTAACTCCAACTGGTTAATTTCCAAAGTGCTATCCTTTCCAATGCACTTTAAAAAACAAAGAAAATGAGACAGGTGTTTTGAAATATCAAACTCCCTGCATTATCCTACCTGCTGCAGCATGTGTGTTCGAAGTTCACGAACATTTTGGGCATCTCTGTCTTTCTTTGCAGGCATTGAACTTAGGTTTTCTTATGGAAGGAATGCTGCCAGGGTTTGGGACAGTTCTCAACATAAGCCAGGATTTGGAAGCTGCCAGAGGGCACTGTGTGCGTTCTGGCAAATTTAATATATTTCTTCTCTAAATATCTTTAATCAGGGTGTAGTCTTCAGGCTGTTCTTAAAGAGTTCTCTTCCTGGATCATTAGAGGAAAATGCCACTAAATGCTACATTTTCTGCCTATATGTTGCATTGTGATGTTGCAGCTAATATTTATTGATTAGTCACTCTGATGTAACATTGCAAAAATACGTGTCAAAGCAGGCAAAACCCTATTGCTGCTACTTCTGGTAATGTAAAAGATTATGTGGTGTGGTCTGATCAATTCAGATCTGAATCCAGACTTCAGGGTGTTTGAATGCAGAGCTTTGATTCAGCCCATTATAGATCGGGGAGTTGCCTGTGACATTTGGGTTTGGATCTTGATTTAACTTCTTCACAGTTCCCAGGCTGTCCTGCACTAGGCTTTTGGCCTGAGCCGCTGTCTAATAGACCATACCTGCCTTCCCGCTTTGGTCAGTGGATAAATAAGATGACCCAGTAGGTCTCTTCCATTTATAATCTTTCTGATTCTGGGGGTAGCATGTGATAATCTTAGACCATTGGGTGGCTCTGCAGTGAGGAAGTTCTGCGCAGGGATGGTGTCCCTAGCCTCTGTTTGCCAGAAGCTGGGAATGAGCGACAAAGGATGGATCACTTGATGATTACCTGTTCTGTTCATTTCCTCTGAGGCAGCTGGCACTGGCCACTGTTGGAAGACAGGCTACTGGGCTAGATGGATTTTTGGTCTGACCCAATAGGGCCATTCTTATGTTCTTATGTGTTGGTGGTTAGTGGCGGGTGTTGAATATCAGTCAGTTCATGTAAGGGAAATGCCATCTCTCGTGTTAACATGCTTTGAGCATGTGGTATGTAAAATGTGTACAAGTAAAAACAGTGGTGTCTTTTCCTTTCAGAAAAAGAGCAGAGAAGAGACATGTGGAGAAGGCAGTGGAGTGGAGATCCTGGAGAATAGGCCATACACGGATGGTCCTGGTGGCATTGGGCAGTATACCCATAAAGTATACCATATTGGTATGCATATACCCAGTTGGTTTCGGTCTATCCTGCCAAAGGCAGCTTTAAGAGTTGAAGAGGAGTCATGGAATGCATATCCTTACACAAGGACAAGGTATTATTCCATGTAGCCCTCCCTAGATTTTGAAAGGAACTGAATGTCACTTTACTTGCCATGACTGAGTCACAATGACATCTCTTGTGTTTCCATGAACCTTTAGAGAAACATTGGCACCAACTCCTGAAATCCTTACTGAGTCCTCAGAGATTTGTGTGAGCAGGCTGTGTGAGAACTTCAGGATTTGGCCCATTGTCTAAAAGTGTAAGCCCAGTTGTGCACCAAAGTATGGAAAATCATTAATGTTTTACACAGAGTCTTGTGTGTCACACTGCATGTTTCACTAATTGTTGCAAATATCTGATAGTTAACTTAGATTATATTTAAATGTATGTGAAGATGGCAAGGTCAGCATGTCAAACACTGCCTAGTAAAAGTGAAATTGGATTTGCATCCCAACCCTGTTCTAAGTTGGAGAGTCGGAGAAGGGGGAGAGAGAGAGAGATTTAAGGATAGAACAAAAATAATAGATACTTTGGAGGTTCTCAGATATTAACATAGTGGGGGCTTTATTGTTGTTGTTATTATTTATTATTAATTTATTATTTTTAAAAAAAGAAATAACCCTACAACTAGTAGATTTTTTATCCCAAAAAGGGAAGCGAGCCAAAGACTCCATGGGGCCCCTAGGGACATTGCCATTCACTGTATTTGGAAGGCATTCAGATATTAGCGTGATGGGCACCAGTCACTTTTAGCCTAATATCGGAGATAGTCTGTGGTCTTGGAGTCTTAGTGTAGCAGAGCATTCCCATATAAGCCATATCCTCAGGCCATGCTCTAGCCTTAAGAACAAAATGTTAACAAAGCAGAATCATTGGCTCCTTTTTTGTACATGCAGATTGCATCTTAAAGCAAAACATGAGCGAGAAATGGCCTGGATTCGCAGCCGGTGTTTAGGTGTCTGTTATGAAAGCACTTCTCTCTACTCCATCAAATCTAATAGGCTTTAATCTAAGCTTCATTACTCTTCTCTTCCAGGTATACGTGTCCTTTTGTGGAGAAATTCTCTATTGATATTGAAACATTTTATAAAGCCGATCCAGGGGATCATGTCAATGTATTCAACCTTTCTCCTGCAGAAAAAAGACAGACAATTCTTGGTGAATATCACTTTTTCCCTCACTTTTTCTTCTATCCTGCCTATTGATTGCTACACAGAAGTTTTTATAGAATTTTTCTTAGGAGAAGAAGCATTGTCTAATGGTTACAAAAAAGAACTGGTAACTAGGAGATCTGTTCATGGCCCTGCTGCAGACCATGAGTGAAGCTAGGCAAATCACTTAATTTTTTCCATCTATCTCAATTTTTCCAACTGTAAATGGGACTAATACTTCCCTGTCTCATTTGGATGCTGTGAGGACTAAGGCTTCTTAAAGGGCTTTGAGATACCAGATAGAAAGAGCTATCAAAGGGGAAAGTATTGCTATTTTAAAATAATTATATAATAATATATTTTCTTTGTATGGGAAAACATTGTTCCTATGTAAACTTTCAAAACACATGAAGGCTCTTCCCCCTTTCTCCCCAGTATCATCGCAGCACTGGCTAACATTTCAGCATTAAATTCCCATTTGCACCTTTTTTGGCAGATCAGTTTAATGAGCCTTACAAACGAAGGACTTTAATGTGAAGAAGGCAAAAGGGGGCATTTTGTGAAAAGGCCGAAAATGGCAAGTGTCATCCTGATTCCTGTCATTTGTATTTCCTACTGGCCAGTCCCTATGGCATAATCAGTAGATCCATTGTGTCGGAGTTAGTACTAATTATTATAGTTACACACCATTAAAGCATCACTTGCTTATGAAACTACTGAGACTCTCATGGATTGATTTGAGTTCTGCCTGGCCTTCTTTTAGGAACTGTGAGATTAGCAAGCACCGTATCCTAGTTCTGGAAAGAAGGACACCTAGTGGTTGCTGTACCTTTTTTCTTAGCCACTCCTGAAATGCTGCCTATCAGTGGGCACCTTAGTATCTAAGGTGCAATTTTACTGTGTTTAACTTCTGTAGGCTTGACATTTTTTTTTTAATTTTCAGCCTGGATTAGTGTGTTCTTGTCACTAAATGTCAAACCTTCCTGATCCGCCTTTGTGTACTAATTTGACTCTATTTAAGAATGATTTGAGTCATGTTCTTTCATACAGAACTTACTGAAAGGCCTGTCAATTCTGAGGGAATAACTGAGAGATAACTGCTTCAGATGGAAGTTTAGATCCTCTAACAATGTTTTCCGATCTCAGGATTATTTACAGACTTTTTAAGACATATTCATTAGTTCAGCTACACTTGCTTGGTCCCCCTTATCACAAAAGTGTTCATTAAATAATCTTTAGACTTCAAAGGCAGAAAATTCAGATTACATATTGTGCATAGCACAACATCAGCAAATGAGAAGTAAACCAGTAACATCACTGTGATGTTCTGCAATGGTACCATATTCAGTGGCTAGTCTCTATTCTATGATGATGTTAGAAAAGGACTGTTGTATTATAAGCTTCTAAATTTAGGCAGAGCTACAGCATTGTGGTGGCATGAGAGGAGCTGAAGGGTGAAATATAAAAAACCCTCTTCTTACAGCTGAAAAGATGTAACAGACCGATCTGCCAAAATACCCTGGATTTACAAAATCTTTGGGCAAAAATATCCATTTGCTAAGACTGTGCATGTGAGTTCTCCTGGCATTGTCAACATCACTGTCTAGCAGAATTGTATAAACAGTTTAAATATAAGTTGTTTAAGGGAAAATACAAAGGAGCTAAATTGCTTTAATGTTTCTGATAGACACCAAAGCGATTTTTAAAAGTGTTGTTTTATAGTTATGCAGAAAGGGAAAACTTTAAAAAAAAACTATTTGTGTTTTCTGCCTTTAGATCCTATTGATATTGTTAAAGATCCTATCCCACCACATGAATACAAATCAGAAGAGGATCCAAAGGTTTATAAATCTGTGAAGACTAAAAGAGGGCCATTGCCAGAGGACTGGATTGAGGGGTACAAGAACAACCCTGGGAAATATCCAATCATGTGTGCATATAAACTGTGCAAAGTGGAGTTCAGATACTGGGGGATGCAGTCCAAAATCGAGAGGTTTATCCATGACGTTGGTGAGTAATTGTAGTCTTGTACTTGCTGTCAAAATTTTAACATTGTTTTTAGCATTTCTGAGTCAGAGAGCAGCAGCATGTTACGTAAACAGTATGTGCCCAGTTTTCATGTGCGGATGCCTTAAGAGGTCACTGGGCTACTCAGATTAATACTTGGTACAGAATCCTGTGCATATAACACAAGAGATGCCCAAAAAGAGATTCTCATGTTTGATTTTGACAGCGCCATGCAGGATGGCTGTGGGACTTACCAGAGTAGTCAGCATCATTCCCATTGTTTGCAGTCAGACTGTGTGGGGACCCTAACCATGTTTGGTCATAGCTGTATCCTGGAAAATGTTGGACAGGGCCTTAATCCTCTGAAAAAGGATTCTTCTGTCACAAATCTAACTAACGCTTTCAAAGGTCTGTTGGCTTTCCTTATAAAGGGCCAAATCCTCAGCTGCCTCCCAAACCCAAGTAAATGAGCCTCGCAGAGGGCCCTGCCACAGGGCTCAGTGGAGGGAGGTGGGGAGTCTCCACCCTGCCCCACATTTTCAGAGCCGCTCTCTCTCTGGCCTCCCTGCTTCCCTTCTGAGTGGGAGGAGGTTGGCCAGTGCCTCTCCATAGTCACAAATCTCTCAGCCCTCCAGGATGCACTACTGAAGGCTCTCCGTCCTCTTGTGATTATAATTAAATATGGATCAGTGGCAATTGTCAGGTACAGTAAAGGTACCACACTGATTAGCATGTGCATTCTTAGATCAGTGCTTCTAAAGGAGGCCAACTAGTGTTTATGTCAGAGGACTAGCTAACTGGATGCTGTACACAGCAGGACAATGGCAGCAGTGTTGGTAATAATTTGCGCTTTGGCTTTGCAAAAAATCTGTAACATAATTGAGACAGTTTTTGTGCCACGCCACAATAGGCAGGATGTACAACTGGTCTGAAAAGAGATGAAATGGTTCCTTAAAACAGTGAAATCTGCCAAGTGTCCTTCCCAAGAATCCAGGCTATCGGGGGGCCCTACTACATAGGGGGCCTAGAAGGTTGCTTGCTCAGAACATGCACATTCAATGATCTAGAAATGTTGTACTGATTAGATGCATTATCATTAAGTACAGAGCGATGGCACTGATGCGTGTTAAATAAGGCCATTGGTCATCGATTGCCGTGCTAACTGAATGGCCAGTGCAGCCCCGTAATTTCTTCTTTCTAGTAGGGATCCTGTGGTTTTACTGATATTTCTAGTCACTGTAGGGTCTCAAATGCCAAGTTTTAGCACTTTGACAATGAATTGTGAACGCATTGGTACTGGTTAACACTGCTTTCTAACCTCTCATCTGCATTAGAAAATTGCAAAGCTAATGCAGAAAAATCAAACAAGCCCCCCTCTACCTGCGACTGAGTCATTCCATTGTATCTCATCTGTAGGTACACTTTCAGATGGGTCATTTTCCCTCCTTGCTTTCAACTGCTCTAGTTTCGGAGACAATTATTGGGACATGCACTATAGGGAGTAGGTGGAATAAGGTAATCCATTTGGAAAATACATCTCTAACTTTTTCTTCCAACAGCCGATCTCAAATTTTAGACCCCTTCATTAGTTTGTCTCTATAGAGGAGGAGGCACTTCTGTTTGTGCTAGATGAAGTGAAGAGAAGACCTTTAAAGGTTTGGAGATTTGGTTCAGTTTGGGTGAACACCCTGTAGTTTGTTTGCTTATCCAAAACTTTGAGTCTGCAAAATCATGCTTTGTGAAAACAGGTTTTCTTGCAGTAGTTTGGAACTTCCCGACTCTGCCCAAACCCATATGCATTAATGCTCCCAACAATAGGGAGGGGGGGAGAACCCCCACAGAAACAGGGTTTTGGAAAACAGTTCAGCATTTAAAAGTTTTTATTTATTTATTTTATTTATTTATTGAAGCTCAGAAGTTTAATTTGCGTTGGGTCTCAGTTTGGGGCAATAATTGGGGAAGAGAATTACATTAGCGCAAGCAAATTCAGTTGGGGAGTCCACCACAGGTTTTATAATGAGCCCAGTCTAGGTTGGGAGAGAGCTGTGGGAGTTTGCTGAGTGCCAAGTGGCTACCCATGCAATGCAGAGGTGGTAAATGACACGTACAGTTAAGTACCTTGTGTTATCAAGTTAAGTTTCAGTGTTCTTTTAAGAGTTCCCAGCTACCTGAAACAAAACTGTACTAAACCTCAGCTCTTGCTTACTTTAAAACTCCATGTAAAACACACTAAATTCTTGGCTCACAGAAGGTAGGGAAGTAGAGGGCAGTGAATGTGTGCATGCTAACCAACAGATGTCTCAGAAAATATGTGTGTGAGTGCTGGGAAAAAGGACAGATAATCCAAGATTTTAGTAATTACACTAAAACACAATCATTAAAATGGAAATGAAGATGCCAGATGTAATGTCCTAATTCAAATGTATATACTGAAAGCCCTTGGATTCCATTAAGTAATGACACCCAGGTTCTGTTCACGCTACATTTTCCTACGTTATCTGCACAGTCGTTCCTTCCTATTGGCAAAGCTTCTTTGAATTGATTCTGCCCGCTCATGCAGAACGACTGTGGTACTGCTTACAATAGTGAGTATTGGTCCCATTGTTTGAAATCATTCTGCATTCGTTATCTCAGGAGCACTGTTACAGTCCATTCACTAGCCTTGAGAGCAGGCATCGAGAGCTCTGCCAGTGCCATTTTGGTTTTACTTTTTCCATAACTTGAGGTTGTTGGCCAGTCTTTCAGTCTGGTGTGGACAAATTGTTCCTCCCTGACAGACCATACTGTAGATGGCTCTTCTGCTATAACAAATCCCCTCAGTATATTGGGGAAATGAGTTAATTTCATCTGTCACAGAATATGGCAACAAAAGAAAATGAGCCCTTTTTATCTGGAAAATGAAGAGGAAGTATATGGCCCTTTCAATTACTCATAAATAGGATTGGCAGAATTGTTTTTTTCATGATTTCAACAAATAGTATCAATGTTTATTTTTAAGCATTTTTTAAATTTTTTTATCAGTTTACATTTTCATTGTGTGAAATTATGGAAGGTGTCAGACAGTAGGGTGGAGCCAGACAGCAATTGTTTAATGACTGTGGAGGTTGAGATTCAAAACATTAAAGCTTTATAACTGTTAAAACACAAATTGTCAACATCACAAGTCAAAATATACAAAATAAATATCCTTAAATCAAACGCTAGTAACTTCTCAAGCAGCATTTTTCTTTCTTTGCCTATCTGTAAATTACGATTATTATTGATGGAAATATTGTTCATTGGTTTGCTTGTGTTGGGTGAAATTGACGTTTACTGACATTTAGCAATAAAAATGTAATCTTTCTAGTCCTATTCATAAAGGAACTTTGCATAAGTTAAATTGTGATCTTTCGGAAAAAAGGAGCTTTGCATAAGTTAAATTGTGATCTTTCGGAAAGATGGCCTTGTATATTTCCTAAAAGACTTCATTCAGTCTCTTGTTGATCCAGCTGTTGCAGTGAGCCATATCATCTGATTGTCTGCCACTCGGGCTCCTTACCACTGTGTTTTATTGATATAAATAATACATCTTTGATCTGAAGTGACTTTAAGTTGCATAAATAGAAGAAGTTTTTGGAGCAGAGACAGAAAATTGAATAAAGAGTGGAAATTAAAAGTTGGGTATTTGTGGGAGATGGATAGCCTTGCTTAGCAGCCCTGGATGCAATACTTGCCATGTGAGAGAGTGTCTCCCTTTTGTTAATACATTTCCTTGGTACTGGTAACAGTTTGGAGGATGTGCTTGTTATCTCAGGCCACATTGGTAATAGCGAAATCACAATGCATTAGTAAACTCTAATTTGGGGGTTTTTTTAAACTTTACTCAGACCTCACACTTCTCTTGTCTTTTTCATCTGAGGACTTTTATCATCCCAAACTCCCTATTATCCTCATTTTACAGATGGGGGAAGCTTATACATGGAACAGCAAAGTGACTTGTCCGTGGTCAACAAGTCAGCAGCAGAACTGGGAGTGGAGTGAAGGAGTTCAGACTCCTAATTCTCTGCACTATGTAGTTATTTAGACTGTGTTCCCTTAATGAAGTACAATAGAAAGTTTGGGGAAAGAGTTGAAAGAGAAGAAAACATTAGTTTAGTTAAAAATAGGAAAATTATAATATGTGGTTGACTTACTGAGAGGCAAGATAAGGAAGGGAATGGCTTTGAGAGAGGCTGTTGAAATGTTCTCAGTCTCTCATTGAACATAGAAGTCATTTGTGAACTAACTGGACAGTCGCGCTGTTGTCTGACATCTTGAGACACTCACTTAAAATGTGGGCTATTAATCTAGTCTGCTGTGCTAATTGAATGTGCTTTGGAGTGAACCCCAAAGAGTTTAATTACATTAATGGTGCACAATGTTACACAAGTTTCGGATTTTTGCCATTCCCACTCAGTTGGTACCCTTTGTACATGCGTATATTTTAGTTGATGTGTATGCCAGTGCTGATAACTTGAGAATTTTCTGGATAAGCCCATATTTTTCTGAGAAGTTTTGCTTCACTTAAACTTTCTCCATAAAGTACTCATCTAGTAAGGTCTTATCCAATGCCCAATTCAGTCTATGGAAGGACTGCTATATATTGGCCAGCCCTTACAGCGTGCTATATACAAGTGTTGGCATCTCCTCTAAGCTTGTGTTTTAACAGATTGCACCTGGAGGATCAGACATAACCATATCATTTTGCTTTGTGAGTAGCCTAAATAAGAGAAATGGGGGGGAAATAAACACACAACTTCAGGGTTACATTTTATCAGAAATGTTCAAGCAACTAGAACTGTTCGGACAAGGTTATGGTATCTGTTGTGGTTATCAAGGAAATAAAGTGCCACACAAGGGAAATCAGACTTCCTTTATCTGCAGCCAGGAAATTGCGAGTGTGTTATAAAATGCTTGGGACACATCACACTTGTGTGTAAAAACAACTGCCCAGATATACTTAGATTCTGCAGTGTTTTTATGTTATACTTGGATTGTATTTGTGGTTTTACTTTAAATAGAAAAAGCAAACCCTGAACTGCAAAGAGAGATCTTTAGCTACAGACAGAGCCCTCCAATGGCTTCACACTGGTTGACTTCTAGAAGTATTATTATAATTTGACTGTAACAGGGTTGGCTGGGATGACAAGTTTGAAAGACAAGTGATTAAATGTCCACTGCCTGCTGATAATCACAAGGGATGATCTTTCCTAAAACAGTGGAAAATATTACCGTTAAATCAACACAGAGATACTAGTTTTTTCTTAAGTCAAAAAATACGGCAATATTTTTTGTTTTAGTCAAAATGTTACACTCCCTGAAGAGTTAATAAAACCACATTCTTCACTAACTATTATTATTATGTAGGCTGAAGAGGTATTTGGTGCTTATCCATAAAGAGACTGTTCCTGCATTTCTTTCATAGGCCAAATTCACATTGACTTTAGTGGGTGTCTTGTCTGCATAAGGATAAACAGGGTTGTGCTCATTCCATAAATGAAGGTGAGAATGGGAATGAGACAAGCCAGGGATTTGTGACAGTTTGATCTCTATAAATTTCTCAAGATGAAAATCAATTCTGATTCTCCCTTACTATTCGTCTCTTTTATGAGCAAAAGAGAGTTCTTTAGGAGACTACAAGGTAACACTAGCTCTTCTTCATGTTATTGGACCAGTCTGTTGCATTCCAATCTATAGATATGTCTATACTGAGGCTGGGAGAGTGCTTCCCAGCTTGACTAGGCAGGATCAAGCTACCATGCTCTAAAAACAGCAGTATAGCTGGGGTTAGCATGGTGGTGGCTCGGGTTAGCTGCCCAGGGATGGTGTCCTTAGCCTCTGTTTGCCAGAAGCTGGGAATGGGCAACAGGGGTTGCATCACTTGATGATTACCTGTTCTGTTCATTCCTTCTGGGGCACTAGCATTGGCCACTGTTGGAAGATACTGGGCTAGATGGACCTTTAGTCTGAGCCAGTAGGACCGTCCTTAAGTACATACCCCCTAGGAGTCCATACTCACAGGGCTAGCCCAAGTTGGCCCATCCATGGTACCCCGGCTACACTGTTATTTCTAGTGCATTAGCTCAAGCCCGGCTAGTGCATGTAAGTCTACTTGAGTTAGGAAACATGCTGCCAACTGCAATGTACATGGACATTAAAAGTGTCAAAAGTGAAAGAACACAATTCAGTAAAGGTTAGTTCCACCAAGTTCAGCAAACCTGACCCATATTATCATGCGATAGTGGTTTGCTCAGCAGGGTCTGTTGCAACTTTCCAGGTTGTTGCAGCTCTATTCTGTAAAAATAGCATCCTGAAGTTCCATGGTTATTTGCTCTTATTGACACTAGATCACATTTGCCCAGCTTACAAGTAAAATGCTTTTTGTTCTGACAGCCCCAGAAAGTTCTCCTGGGATCTGGCAGTGGAACTGGGAATCCCTTCGTGTACAGGGAGAATGGTCTTGTGATTAAGGCACTGGACAGACACTCAAAGTCAGGGTTCAATTCCCAGTTGAGCCACAGACTTCCTTTGTGACTTTGGAAAGGTTACATGGTCCGTCCCTCTGTGCTACAGTTCTCCATCTGTCAAGCTGCCACAATATTGTTTTTCTACTTCAGAGGGGCGTTGAGGGTAAATTCAGTGATGTTAGTGATATGCTCAGATATTGCGGCAGTGGGGGCAAGGTAAGAACTTAGATCATAGACAGCAAGAAAGATTCTTTCTAGAGGCCAAATTGTACACTGCAATCTCATTCTTTTTCCCTCTCCAGATCTTGTCCTGTGCCTGAAAGAGCCATGCCCAGCTTAATTGTCATATCCCAGGTTGAGTCTGCGGGGCTGGCAGTTAGAAAAAAACATGTGGTGAAACACTGGAATGCGTTACCTAGGGAGGTGGTAGAATCTCCTTCCTTAGAGGTTTTTAAGGTCAGGCTTGACAAAGCCCTGGCTGGGATGATTTAACTGGGAATTGGTCCTGCTTTGAGCAGGGGGTTGGACTAGATGACCTTCTGGGGTCCCTTCCAACCCTGATATTCTATGATTCTATGATTCTATGTCTTTACTGGTTAAATGAAAACTTCTGGTCTGGAATGACAGGCACACAATAAACAGGGAGCCCCATGATGCCATTTTCAAAACAATAGTGCTGTAGGAAGAGGTGATTTAGATTTCCGGCCAAACCGTTCATCCAGTTCTAGTACAGAAGAGATGGACTGCTCTCTTGTTGTTGGGATGGGGGTTATACATATAATTCCTATAATCTAAGGGAAGGGGAGTGAGACAGGAAGGTGAAGAGGAATTAAAGGAGGCTGACTGCTTATCCCATGTGATTTTCTTGGTCCTAATGATTAAAACAAAGGTCTGTGATCAGAGCTCTCTAAGCCTTTACACAGAGAGTTTCTGAGAGAAGCAGAGCAGTTGAGGCATTACTGAAGGAGGACTTGTGGCACCTTAGAGACTAACAAATTTATTTGAGCATAAGTGGAGCTACAGCTCACTTCGTCGGATGCTGCATTCAGTAGCATGAGCAGAGATTGTCATGTTAACGAGCCTCCCGAGTTCTGGAATAGGGGCAGGCAGAGGAAGCAGGCTTCCAGCATTGAGATGGAGCTGGAAGGGTCACTGTGATCGGACCAAGCACACACCCTTTCTCAAGGCGTTTAAGCAATACTTTTCAGAGTGTTGCCACCGTCCTAAAAAGTGCCAATTCCAACCCACAATAAATTTCAACCACAGCTGTGGCAGAGCAGAGCACAGTACAGTTGAAACTAGTGAAAGAATTTCTTGGCTTTAGAGTCTCAGCCACAGAAAAAAGGGGGACATGTGACTGGGAGTTTAAGCCTTGTTGGTAGCTGCTGAATGTCCGGCTGTTCTTGGGAAAGGCATTGGCGATGACACCCGTAGCTAAAGAGTTCCCCAGCAAGTCTATGATAAATAATCTGATTGGTGAAACAAAATCAAATTGGACTGGGGGAATTTAAACAGAATTGAGATGCTGCCCTGCCCCAAAAGGTCACAATGCGGTGGCTAGGAGATGTATGTGTTGCATGAAATTACCTCATGAAAAAGGGCAGTGGATGCCTGGCAAGCACGCACAAAATATTGATACACGACATTGTATTTTGCAAACATAGCCTGAGCATACGGTGAGCTCAGACTGATCTGACACAAGAACCAATGACCCAATATACCTCCTTCTTGTCTTGAGTCATTCTATCAGGGGCAATAAATGACTTCGTGATGCTTGGCAGACTGACTAGAGAACTCACCAGAATGAATAGCAACAACACTGTCTATGGGCTGGAGGAAATGACTTATATGGAAAGAAAGAATCAAATATATGTATAAAAACAACCACGGGGGGGAGGAGGAAGATGTATTGGGTAATATGTTACTAATAATTAAAGGGTGCAAGTGACAGGGAAGGGAGAGAAATGATTTTTAGGCTGCTACAAAACAATAGATAACTAAGCAAAAGTAACATTAGACTGAAGATCTGGAAAATCTTTGTGGTAGTTAGATTTCTAAGAATGGCTTTCCTAAGGAAGCTGTGAATATCATGTGATACAAACAACTGAAAACTATATTCTGTGGGGAGCAGTTCTGCCTTGGCCGGGGCAGAGGGCGTGGAGGATTGCTTTACTAGGTCTGTCCCATCTCTATTCTCTGTGGGGCTGAGAGAGCCAGTCTTTACCCACTGCCTCGACTGCTTTTTTCCCCTTAATTAATTGTTAATTGGCTTCAATAATCCTGGGGCAGTTCAGTGACCTCTTTGTGGCTCATTATATCAGAAGCACAATTGTGGCCAGTGATCTTAGGTCAGAGGCCTCATTGGAATGGTGACTGTCTGCAGAGCTTTCCTCTGTAGTATCATTCCCACTCAGAATGTGGGGGCTCGATACAATAATTGAAGTGCCAGTAACTCTGGACTTCCAATCTCACCTCTGTTGTTTTGGGCAAGTCCGTTAACTCATCTCTGCCTCCGTATCCCAATATGTAAAGTGTGGATAATGTTGTTTATTTGAAGGGTTTGTGAGTATGAATTTGTTAATGTTTGTAAAAGACTTGAAAGTTGGAATGTGCTGTTTGTATGCCCTGTGCATCCGTCAGAGATAATCACCAGTTTAAGGGCATGATCGACCATGAGATTTTTAAGTGGTCCTCATTGAAAATCCCAAGCAATGACATCTGCTTTAAAGTTGAATGTCCTGGTAATGGTGGCCATCATGTTTAACTTTGGAAGAAAGTGTCTGGAGCACAGTCATAAATATTGTTCGTTTGTGGATGTTTGGAAGGCTCTCCCTTTCAGAAATGTGGTGCATTGGAATAAAATGCTAAATGATGTCATTATTCACTAGATGTTTCTAATATGTCAGTAAAAAGAGCGTGTATGTTGTGAAATAAAATATTTCCTCTTTCTCTCTCTCCTCCTGTGCCACTAGTTTGGAAGTTCATATTCATTATTCCATTTTGCCCACAAGTAGAGCTGCATGCAATATTCATGGGAAAACCTGATAGCACCGTTTGAAACTCTCCTGGATAGGAAACCAGACAAAGCTTTGACCAGGGATAAATACCTGACCCACACAATTTGGATCCAGACTTCAAACCTCCCAAAATTCGGAGTGTGAGTTGTAGCTGGGTCTGGCTTTTTAGTTAGGTTCATTATAGAGAGAGGGGAGCCGGTCATGAAATCCAGCTCTGAGTTTGGATTATATGAAACGATCCCCAACTTAAATCAGTGGCAAAACTTGCATTGTCTTTAGTGGTGCAGACTTTGACCCATTGAACATCAGTGCAGTTTTTGGGTCACTGTGGTCAAGGATTAGTGAACTGACCAGTCTCTATAGATTTCAAATGCCTGGTAACATCCCAGAGACCTCTTTATGGCAGATTGGTTAGCTCTGTGTAATTAATGCCACTAAAATCAACTCAGTGGTGATTTAGAGTCTTCTACTAGATGAATAACGTTCCTGTAGTGTGTTAGTTTTGCTGGTAACTGGCATGTTGTTGCTTTGCAGGCCTTCGGAAGGTAATGGTGAGAGCCCACCGGCAGGCGTGGTGCTGGCAGGATGAATGGTATGGGCTCACCATCGAGGACATCCGGCAGCTCGAGAAGGAGGCACAGCTGATGCTGGCTCAGAAGATGGCCCAGTTCAGCTACAGTGAAAATGAGGCAGAGCAACATGGAGCCAAAGATTCCCCAGGCGAGAACGATGCTGAAAGCAAGGCCATGTCCTCTGACGACGTGGCAGACGCTGCTAGTAATATTGGTGAAGCCATGTCTGGGAGAGGGATAACCAAGCAGTGGTCCACATCTTCCAAATCCTCGCGATCTTCAAAAAGAGGAGGTGAGATGTTCATAATGGGATTAATTGCATTAGGAAAAAACATACAACTCTTGCTTTGGGTCAAGCATAAAGTGTGCTGATGTAACATGCTGGGTAAGTGTGATCATGTCTCATTTTAGTGGCTAGCCCATATGATGGGTCAGAGCTTATTTATTGCTACAAGCTGACTGAGTCGCTTCTTTAGCCTGTGCATGTGGTGTGAAAGTCCCCTCTGATGGAACTGTGTTGAGGGTTATGCCCATGCTGCAACAGCAGCTCCTGAAATGACATTGCCATGAATTCCATCACAGTTAAATAAATTACAAAAAGGGGAAATGAGGGAAGGCAGTGAGAGCTGGTGGCAGTGATTGTTGTCAAAGAAAACAAGCAGGGCACCACAGAGGGGGGATTAGTCCCTGTTGTTAGTGACATGGAAGTTTTTATAAGGTTTAATTCCTCAGGCGATGATCTCTCTCTGGACATGTGCCTGTCTGATGTGAAATGCTAGATGCAGAGAGAGAATCACTGAATACGCCTTGATCTGATTAATTGTTAGATTCCATGTCTCCTGCTTTGGATTTCTCTGAAATACAGTTAGTGACAGGCATAATCCTCCCTGGTCAGCGATACATGTTACTGCTTGTCGTTCATTTCCAAGGAGGGGGTTGGCTCCCAGGCTGCTGCAATGTAGTTTGCACAGCTAAGCACCATAATTGGCCTTTTGGGAAGATAACGCAGGTCATCACTGTCAGTGAAGAAAGAGGTGAATGACAGCTGTTGCATTTTGCTACTGTTGATGTCCTCTAACCATCATCCATGGCTAAGGAGATCAGATGCCACCATGGATCATATTTGTTACCTTTTAAATGCCGTGCAGGAAAAAATGTCCAAGAGGCTCCAATGAACCTAACTGAAGGACTCACTTCAGACCCATGAATCTCCCCTGTGCAGTAGGAAGTCATATTCTCTCAAGTGTCCTTTACTATAGACTCCTCATTTTCTTGAGCCACTCTTTGAAAAAGATGACTCCTGACATCTTAACTCAGTGTTTCTGTCAGGCACAAGTCACATCGAAGACAGTGGCAGGGTTTACAGTAGCAAAAAAGTTGTGTGTGTTTTGCAGTAGGTTAGCTATCTCACTGCAAAATCCTAGAGTGAAAATGTGGCCCATTGAAGTTCTTGGGGCCAGAATTCATCCCTTTGATGTAGTTGGGCGAAGTGAACCACACAAGACAACCTACAGTTCTTCTTAGAGTTGTGTCCCTGTGGGTGCTCCACTTTAGGTGTCTTGGTGCCCTGCGCTTCTAATTGGAGATTTATAGTAGCAGTGCCCCAGTTGGCTACACATGTGCGGCAGCCGTCTCACACCACTCTGAGCAGTTACCCTGCCTGTGCAGCCAACCGTCCCCCAGTTCCTTCTCTACCTCCTTTGGCTTTGGCCAGAATGACAGCAGCGCCTCTCAGCTTTCGATATTTCTTATTTCAGTTCTTTCCCGGTTAGTACCCTTTCTTTATTAATTTCTCCTTAAATTTTTCTTTACCATTAAAAAAACAAAAAAAATATTTCCTCTCCTAGTCCTCCCCTTTCCCCCGCCTCATGCGGGTAATTACCCAGCAATAAAAGAGGCATAAGAATGGAACTATTCCCATTCTTGCTTTCAACATAGCCTCTCAGACATGCCGGGCTCTCCAGGTTTCAAATGCTGTCTGACTTGCAGTCTGAAATGCCTGCCATCACTGTCTCCCCTAATCTGCAACAGGACTGTCCAGATTCTCACAGACAACTTGGCGACTATGTTTTATATAAATTGCCAAGGAGGGGCCTGATCTTATCCACTCTGTGCCAAAGCAGTTGCCTCTGGCAATGGTGCATCTACAACAACATAGGCATCATGACATTCTACCTGCCAGAATGCCACAGCAGACCAGCTAAACAGGAACTTTTCACAAACGCAGGAGTGGGAGATGGATCCCGCAATCCTAAAAACTATATTCAAACCATGCGGATTCCCCTCAATAGATCTTTTCGCAATGGCCCACAATGCCAAGAGCCTGCAGTACTGTTCCCGGGCCAGGCTGGGACACGACTCTCTGGGTGACGCCTTTCTTGTGAAATGGGAAGCCCCACTTTTGTATGTCTTCCCCCCAATTCCCCTTCTGAGCCGTGTCCTTCACAAGATCAAGCAAGACAAATCCAGAGTCATCCTCACTGCACCAACATGGCCCAGACAAACGTCGTTCCCGTACCTGAAACAGATGGTTGTGACACCACCATGAACCCTTTTCCTCATGCCTCGTTTGCTGACACAGGACACCTCCATCACCCCCAACATTTCAATACTCCATCGCAAGGCGTGGCTGATCTGTGGAGGACAGAACTTCAGACAGACTGTTCCAAGGAAGTACAAGACATACTACAGAACAGCCGACGGCTGACCACACGAAAGACATACGCACAGAAGTGAAAACGGTTCTGTACCTGGTGCCAGGAAAAGCAGATTATTCCACAATCGGCCCCACTACCCATCATCCTTGATTACATACTGACACTAAAAATAATCGTGACTATCTACTAGCTCATTCATAGTGCATCTAGCAGCCATCACCTCCTTCCACACTAAGGTGGACGGAGTCACCATCTTCACTCACCCACTAAGCACTTCCACCAGGGCTTAGAGAATAGGTATGCCACATTATGGGACCCGACTCCCATGTGGGATCTCAATCTCGTTCTCTGTGCCCTCATGGGCAAACCCTTTGAACCACTAGTGACCTACTCATTGTTGCACCTATCCATGAAGGTCGCCTTCCTAGTAGCTATCACATCAACAAGAAGGGTGGGAGAGCTGGGTGCCCTAATGGCTCACCCACCTTATACCACATTCCTCAAAGACAGAGTAATCCTACGACCACATCCTAAGTTCCTACCCAAGGTTGCCTCCCCCTTGCATCTCAACCAGCCCATTTACTTACCTGTATTTTCCTCAAACCGCATGCTGACAACAAGCGGCATCCCTTCACACGCTGGATATCTGCAGAGCGCTAGTGTTCTATATAGACAGAACAAAAACATTTAGAAAATCATCTAGACTGTATCTACAACAGGACATTCCCAAGGTCAAACCAGCTCCAAGCAGAGATTTTCTAAGTGGATATCTACCTGTCTCCAATTATGTTACCAAAACTATGATCTGCAAGCTCCCTCTGGACTTCGCAGACATTCCACTAGAGTGCTGTCCATGTCGATAGCCTTTCTCAATAACGTATCCATCACGGACATTTGTAAAGCAGCTACCTGGGCATCAGCCCATACCTTTACCAAACACTGTTGCTGTGATGCACAATCAGCCGCAGACGCTCACTTTGGACTCTTGGTGCTCTCCACCGTACGTACATCAACTCCAAAGCCCCTCCCCTCCGCCGAGGGGCACCGCTCAACAGTCCCCTAAAGTGGAGCACCCATAGGAACACTCCTTGAAGAAGAAAAGGTTACTCACCTTGTGCAGTAGCTGAGGTTCTTCAAGATGGTAGTTCCTGTGAGTACTCCACTACCCCCTGCCCCCCCCACTTCGGAGTTTCGTGTTGATCCTTTGGGGTAGAGAAGGAACTGGGGGATGGTTGGCTACACACATGGGGTAACCACTCGGAGTGGCGCGAGATGGCTGCTGCGTGCATGGCCAACCAGGGCACTGCTACTACAAATTTCCGATTAGAAGTGCAGGGCGCCAAGACACCTAAAGTGGAGCACCCACAGGGACAACCATCTCGATGAACCTCAGTTACTCCACAAGGTGAGTAGCAATTGCTTCACTTGCTACACACTTACCTGGAGATAAAACTGCCACTTGCCTTGGCTATGCTGGGATTTTACAGTGACAGAGCCATCTCTTGTTAGCTATCTCCTTGTAAAAAACACACCATTTTTGTCCCCTGGTGTAGACATGGCCAATGGAAATTGCAGTTCTTCAGCATCTCTCAGGATTTCACTTTAACGGCTTTCACTGGTAGCAAAACATGATTTTTAAACTTCAGATTGGCATGGATTTTACTGGAAAAACTGATGAAAGGAGTGAATTGCAATGAGCTGGGAAATACGTCACGGAGATATTTTAATCCTCTTTCATGCTAGGTTTAAGAAACGGCAGCATATTCACATACATAAATGCGAAGAGCTGTCTGGATTTACAACTGCCTTTGACAAGAAAGAGTCCGGTGGCACCTTAAAGACTAACAGATTTATTTGAGCATAAGCTCTCGTGGAGGCCATGCATCTGAAGAAGTGAGGTTTTTACCCACGAAAGCTTATGCTCAAATAAATCTGTTAGTCTTTAAGGTGCCACCGGACTCCTTGTTGTTTTTGTGGATACAGACTAACACGGTTACCCCCTGATATTTGACGAGAAAGTAACTCTCTCTCTTTGTATGCAGATTTGATCCATTTTACACTGCCTAAGCAAGACCCCTGGTGTGAGTGGGGCTCTTGTCACCATCCCATATATTATTATGTGCTCTATTTTTAGAAACTAGCATGCGAGTGCATTTGACGTCATTCCAGTGTGATTTAGCTCGGCTATGCCAATCACACTGCTCGCTATTCCCAGAGGGGTGGATGGTGGGATAGTCGGGGGCTACAGAACCAACTAAGCTGTAATTAACTGCCTCTGCTCAGGGTCGCAGTGGTCTTATCACATGACAATTAGGAGGTAAAATTAGAATCGGAAGTATCTGACTCACATATTTAACCCTGTTACAGCAATAGCATAAATAGTTTTCATACAGCCATTACAATAACATGAGCCATTCAATGTCCTTTGTGTGCTAAATGAACATTTAACCCTGCTGTGTTACATTAGAATGCTGCTGCTGCTGCTACAGGTACTTTGTGTGTGCTCCCTGTTCTATAACATTGACTGGTGCACCACAATCATGAGTGAAACTGAGAGAATGAGAGCGAGAGCTGGTCTCTCTTGCTTCTTTGTGTATGATTTTCACTTTAGCTGACTTAGTATCTTGTGAAGAGCTCAGCTGAAAAGAGTTCACAGTAGCTAGTTTCTAAATTGCATTTTGAAAGCTAACGCCACAAAAGGTTTACTTAGCACAATGATCTTTGAAATAGAAAATGAAAGGGATCAAGTAGATGTAAGAAAAGGGAGGCAAACAGATGCTGAAGGAATTGTCATGTTCTCTTATTCTCACTGTATTAGTGTAAATCTGTCCATAGTGCACACTGAGAGCTTCCATAAAAATAGTTTGATCACATTTTATTTAAATCACCCCAGTTAAAGTTCAAATAGATCTCTGTTCCAATTGGTATGGAAGCAATTTCCTTCTAGAAAACAGATTATTTCTCTCCATGCTGTTCCATATAGTTTCCCATCTGAAAGTTAGTGGAAGCTGTAGCAGAAGGCTTACAAATCAGACTGTTTCCTTTTTAATTGCAAACTTTAAAAACAAAATGATTTTACACATCCTACTAATGGTTATAAATAGCTGCCGTTCAAAATAGCGTAAGTGTGATACAAACAGCTTGCTTTAATGTGGCAGCTTGCGGGCAGGTTATAACCACAGTAAGCAAACAGGACTTGTAAAGTGGTACATTGACATCACACCAGCATCACTGGAATATTGTGCCTTAATCTAACACTGCAGTGATAGACTTTCACAAGGTGCACATGACTATGTTCCTGTAGCGAAGACCATGTCAGGAACACTCTGCCTTGTTTATGTAGCTTTCCGCATATGCCTTTTTTTTGTTTTTTCCAGCAAGCCCCTCCCGCCATAGTATATCCGAGTGGAGGATGCAGAGCATTGCCAGAGATTCAGACGACAGCTCAGATGATGAATTCTTTGATGCACATGGTATGTGGAACCAAAATGGTGATCAGTTGTTTTATCTTCTTAAAGGGTGGAATTGGGAGGGGAGTAGGCAGTGAGACCACCTGCCTTGCTTGAAACTGTATTTTCTATTTAAGGGTTTTATGCAGCATTGATGTAATTCAGAGCAGCACCCAGCAGACTATTTCATTTAGCTGGGCAATATTTAAAGTTTAATGTAATCTGTCTGATTATTTTTTAACATGAAATGATCTTGAGTTCTTTTAATGTATGGAACTTTGGGGTTTTTTTGGTGCGAATGCACCTGGGTAAAGTTCTGCAATTCTCTACACAAGCTGTGGATGTAACTCTTAATATTTCTGATTCAGCATGACTGAGTTTGTTTGTTTTCAAATAGCCAAGTGGTAAAGCTCATAACAAGTAGAGTCCTGTCTAAGTAAGAAGAGACCCTAGTCTGTCTTTAGTAATAGTCCTTTTTAACACCTTGTATGCCTGCACGAAGAAATGCAAAAGGGAGAGAAGGGAGATGTCAGAGTTCACCAGCATTGAAAGTTTTTTTTTTTCCTGTAAGAATTCCTGAAGTGTTTTACTTGTGGCACCTTAGAGACTAACCAATTTATTTGAGCATAAGCTTTCGTGAGCTACAGCTCACTTCATCAGTATGCATCCGATGAAGTGAGCTGTAGCTCCCGAAAGCTTATGCTCAAATAAATTGGTTAGTCTCTAAGGTGCCACAAGTACTCCTTTTCTTTTTGCGAATACAGACTAACACGGCTATTACTCTGAAACCTGAAGTGTTTTAGTGTGCTGTAGCTCTCTCCACATATTTTTATGTTCGCTGCTTGTATCTAAAAGGAGGATGCTCTGCTCTACAGGACTCATATTGTATATTTTACATATTTATTCAGTATATATTTGTTAAGCACTGACGGTGAGCTCAGCACTGGTACAAAGCACTAACTACCAAGACACCCTTCTCCAAACAGCCTTCCAATGATCATCTAACAAGCTGGCTAACCTGCACTGCCGGAGCTGGCAAATGGAGTTGCTGGTACCATTTTGTAAATAGTATTTCGTTCGTTATTGACCATAGCAAGTAGTACAGCTGAAGTGATGTACTCCAGAAAAGTTTTGATATCAAATATTACAAATATGCCCCAGATTCTCAGGCTTTCCTTCAAATGTTTTCTTGTGGGAAATAGCACGCTGCTATAGAGTAAGACTGCAGGTTTGTGCAGGCTAAGAGGCTGCTTTGAGTACAGGTTGGCTCAGGGTTGAAGTCCTAAGTGTCACTGGCCCAGAAGCCAGGGCTAACTTATTTTATGTGTCTTTATTTATTAACTTCTATAGTTCCTGTAACAACTGTACCTCAGGGCTTTATGATAGCAATATAAACATATGAATATAAGTGAGTCATCTAAACAAACTCATAGCTATCCACCATGCATTTTACCTTTTAATCGCTGACTGATAGAATCTAGAGATGGACAACATTTGCTTAAATCGTCTAGCTCATCTGCTGCAAATGAAAAATTCCTCCGTATTCTGCTTTGACTGCGTCCTATTCAGTCTAGGTTGAAATTTGCTTAATTTGATTGTTTTTTTTGTTCACAAATCGATGTTCTTGACAATGCATATTAAAGCTACTCTGGTTTTTTGGGTAGTGACAATCTGCTACACCCTTTATTGCAGACTAGACAGCTCTCTCATTAGACACCAACTGCACTGGATTTGTGAATATGGAATGAGTGTTTCTTACAGTAAATACTGTAAGAGAGGCTTGCTGGGCCAGTACCATGGAAACAAAGTGTCAATTGGGGTATGAGTCAATGATGAATTCAGCTCCTCATGAGTGCTTCCCGTATACATTCAGATTTCCTTGCTGAATAGTGAGTGTAATCTGAGCCTATAAAGATTTTTATCTTGTTAGACTTTCCACATGTTCTCAGTCACTGGCATGTTCTGGTAAGGAGAGTTAAAAATACAGTAATATCTATACTGTAATAAATTATAATAGGAGTAATGTCATATTTGGTGATCATTTAAGCAGCAGTAAGACCTATAATTAAACCTCTCAAGGAAATGAGTTCAATATTTAGATTAAGTTGCTGGAGAAGCTTTGAATTTAATCTCCCCCTTTTTGTTCTGTCTGTTTGACACACACGATTTCTCTGGTGTATTCCCGTTGGCAGAGGTATCATGTGGTGTTACCTGTTCGTTCATTCTCTCTGTGCAGTGAAATCAGATCAACTCAAGTTTTATTCGGGTTGGAAGAATTAAATGGCATGCTGACATTACCATTTCCAGGTCGCTATCTTTTATGGTTGAAGTGTTATTAAAAGCACTAAAAATAAACAGTCTTTGCGCAGCAGTGCATTCAACCCCCTTTATATAACTCTTAGCTATTTATCAGATTTTCTGAAAAGAATAGGGTTTCAAAATCTTTTTGTTCCTGATCCAAAGAACCTTGTAACTAATGGTCTTATTAGTAGCTGTAAAGCAACAAAAAAAAGAGAACCTTAGCCTGTGAATCTGAAGGTTATAGCTTTTACATCTTGGAGATAGCTGAAATTGCAGTCATTTTTATGTTTATAACTCTTCGTTAAATTTACCTCTTCAGGAAAAAAAATCGCTAAGCCTGGAACGATAAATACAATTAAAACACAATTAACCTTCAGTGATAAATATGATTTCAAATCAGGATTACATAAAAGCTGAACAAAAGCAGTGTTTTATGTGCAGATTTGAGGGGTCATTAATTGGTTTCTCTGCAGTGTCAGAGGGAAGAGTGCCCAAAAGTCAGAGATGGTCTGCTAAAGAATTGGCCTCTGACTGTGGGCAGTCTACAGGGAGGGGGTTTTGTTAGATGAAAGAAGAGTTTTAGAGTAATGATATTGATACAGTGCCTGTCATCTGACAAGCTCGCTATGCTTAACAAATAGTAATTTAATGAAGGTGAAAGTTGTATGAGGCATAATGTTACACACTCTCTAGTAACACAGATTCTAATGCTCTTCAAAGACACATTTGCTTTGCTGCTATGTCTCCTGAGTCTGGACAAGAAATACTAATGAAGTCACTTAATAACTGTGTTTAATTAAACCTGTCCCTGCAGATAGCTGTGCTTGACTGAATAATGGTGATAGCTCGTAGGAAGATAACTGGTGCACCGCAAATCCAATAGTCTTTCATACATTTCCATTTGAGAATTCTAATACTTTTAATAGAGCAGATTTTGCTGGTGGGTTTTTACTAAGTTCCACTCTGCAGTGTAGGAGAAACAAATATTTAATATGCTCCAGCTTCCAAGTCTCAAAACTGAAAAAAGAAAAAATCACTTAACTTCCTGGCTAGCAGTCAGGCAGGTGTGTCAATAGGGGTGTTATACAGTTAAGTCTGTTTGTTTGCCAGACTTGGCATTTTTCAAAGGTGATTTGAAATAATTTTTCACTTGCTAAGACATGAGCTCAGAGTTCTGAGCAAACTATGATGTCATTATTACATACATCAAACATTTATAGGAGCCTAACACCATACTATCAGAGAGCACTTTACCCAGCTTAAAATTGCATCCAAGACCTTGTCCAGGAATGAGGAGCCATTGCACTATTCCCTCTTTTAGCTCACGTGCTTACAATCTAGAGAACAGAGTGACACCATTGGGTGGGTCTACACATTTAACTTTTGCCAGTACAGGAATGTTGGCAAGGGGTGCAATTTTTTAACAACATGTTTGTATCGGTAAAGCCCTAGTAGTTATACCAGCAAAAATAATTGCTTTACCTGTATAGCTTATTTCATTCAGGGATATAAGCACTCTTTTGCCAGTATAAGCTGCGTATAGTCTAGGTGAGTTTGTCAATATAGCTATCCTGGCAAATCTGTTCTAGTATAGACTAGGCCTGGTGCCCGGGATTTCTAGCCCATGGTCAGTATAAAGTGGAAAGCCTGTGCAAAGTGGGTGTTTTGTTGCTCTTCCTAAATGTGACCAGGTTCAGGCTTAGATTTATTCAAATTTATTAATGCCCAAAATAGCCTAGGGAATTAAGTTTGCTTTATTCCTTTTAGGTACTTTGGTGTTAAAAATAATGATACTTAGCACCCTTTAATCCAAAGATCTCAGAGCTAGACAAACAAGGCAGCTAAGCTTCCTAACTCCTCTGGGAGATATGTATGACAAATGTAGGGATTGCTGCACCCACTCCTGAAATGCAGCAACTCCTGAAGTGGATCATGGTGCCTATTTATTATTTGTATTTCTGTAGCACGTAGGAGCCTTACTCATGGGCCAGGACTCCCACTGTATTACATTCCGTACAAACACAGAACAAAAAAGATGGTCCTTGCTCCAAAGTGCTAACCATATTAGTATAAGACAAGAGACAGCAACAGATGGATACAGGCAGACAGGGAGCACAAAGAAACAATGGGTATGACTACCCTACGGCAGAAAAAAAACTTACTTCAGCGAGTCTCCGTGGCTGGGTTACCTGACTTGGGCTTTCAGGGCTAAAAATAACAGTGTAGACATTCCAGCTCGGGCTGGTGGCCAGGCTCTGAAACCCAGTGAGGGGGAGGGTCTCAGAGCCTGGGCTCCCACCTGAGCATCTACACTGCTATCTTTAGCCCCCCAGTATCAGCCCCTTGAGACTAATTCAGCTGACCTGGGCTCTGAGACTTGCTGGCATGAGCTTTATTTGGTCTGTGTAGACGTACCTGATGAGTCTGTGTCAGTCAGTACGATGGGCAGTGGTCTCAGCCCTCCAGCCCTCATCAGGTTGTTTTTGGAGGCATCATGGCAAAGGAGAGTTTAGATGGATGATAGTGAATTAGTTTTGTGGGTGTTTATGGGGAGCTCCTCCCAAGCTTGAGTACAGGCGTGGGAGAAAGCACGAAGGTGCTTGTTAGAAAATGTAACAAATGGGCAATGGAGGCTGATCAGAGATGAGAGTCAACGTTGTGATAGTGAAAGAGAGGTGGTAGGCCAAGAGGGGATAGGCCATCAAGGGCCTTGAAAGTGAAGACCAGAGCTTATGTTTGATGCAGCAGACAAGGGGGGTCAGTGGAGGGATGCAAAGAGAAGGTTGACATGGTCAAAACAATGGGCTAAGAAAACTGTTTGCAACAGCATTCTCAGTGGATAAGAGGGGGGCAAGATTGCGTTTGTCAAGGCCAAAGAGAAGGATGTTGCAGTATTCAAGACGCAAGATGGTGAAGGCTTGTATGAGAGAGTTAACTGTGTGGATGGATAAGAAAGTCTGTGTCTTAGAGATGTTATGCAGGAAAAATTGGCAAGATTTAGACACTCCCTGTATTTGAGGACCTAGAGAGAGATCCAAGTTGAAGATGGTGCCCGCTGTACAAGCGTGAGTGTCAGTCAGTATGATGATGGTGTCCACAGTGATCGAGAAGGGAGATAGCAAGGAGGGCTGGAGAGGGGGGGATCAGGAGCTCTGTTTTAGGCACATTGAGCTTGAGCTGGTGGCTACATGACCACAAGGAGATGTCAGCGAGACAAGCCAAGGTTTTAGTTTGGACAGAAGGAGACAGGTCTGAAGTAGTAGGGGTAAATCAGTGAGGCTTTTTAAAATCATACAGCACTGTTTACAATATAGTTTAGGACAGAAAACGTGTCAAGGAAAACACCAACACTTGGATTCTAACAACTAACAAGAATTTAAATCTACTTATACATATTTCAGAGCTATACACAGATTACTTGTATACTCTGGTGATTAACTTAAACATCTTTTCTTTTGTATTTAAAATGCATTTTGCTCTCACTGTCCTGAGAGCTGGTGTCTGTATAAGATTCCAGGATAGTCACTCTCTGTGTGTCGCTCTGAAGCCTAGAAGGTCTATTGAGTCAATGTGAAGCAATGGAGACAGCTAGAAGAGGATTGAGAACTCTTTTTGTTTAGAATATCACCAGGTTCAATCATCACTGAGATTTGTGATATGTTACCATCCAGTGTTTAAGTCTTCAGCCATTTTGACTTTACAAATTGTATCTGTGCTTCGTACAGCTACAGTACATGTATCTATGCCATGCCAAGAATCCTAGACCATTGTCATACCAGAGGTAACTCAGCCAGTCACCATCCTTACTCTGCAGCTAATTTGCATGTTTTATGCAATTTTATGCAAATTTAACCAATTTTATGGTTACATGAGGGAGACTGCACAGGTGGTGGGTTTCGTGGCCCAACTGCCAGATCCACGTGACAGCACGAGCATTCAGCTATTAGTAGATTATACAAATACATTTAAACATTATCTTGCCTCAAATTGCAATGAGGTTACACAGAATTAATAAAGGTATTCTTTTATTTATAGACATGCTGTATTTTTGTAATGTGTGTATGTGCGTGCATACACACGTCTGCACATACATATACAAGTGTATCAAAAATATTTTTTCTGTCTTTAAAGAGGACTTTTCTGACAACGAAGAGGGGTTCCCGAAAGAAATCACCAAATGGAGTTCCAACGATCTCATGGATAAAATTGGAAGTTCTGAATGCGATGTCCAGGGTAATTTATTTCTTTTTACTTCACACTGTACATAGCATTTCTTACAGTCACTTAATTTAATCTTCATGACCAGCCTCTAAAGAAGATAAAATTTGTTACCCCCATTTTACAGCTGGAGAAACTGAGGCAGAGAGAAGTGACTTGCCCAAGGCCCTGGAGAGATTCAGTGTCCAAGCAGGAGTTAGGAATAGGGAGATCTTGTCTTTCAGACTCTCTCTCTCACGTTCCATTTCAGTTTGATTTCTTACTATAACAAAAGCAATTATCTGATAAAATGATTAAATGCTGTGGTGTGGTCTTAAATCACCCATACATTCCTCAGACTTCTTAACCCCTTCTTCTTCCTTGCTCCCTCCCCACACAACAGGGGTTTCTGTTAGGAGAAGGTTTAGCCTTCTCACCTGTATCCTCCTCATCTGATAACATCTTCCTCTTTAAGCCTTCTTGAAGTGCTGAAAGGAAATTGACTCATCAAGTTAGACTGATTCATCCAGTGATATGGGTGTGGTGAAGATTACACTTGGGCTTTCTTGAGTCAAGTAAATCCACGCATGCAGGAGCAGGTCAAACCCCATTCCCTTGTTAGAGTTCAAATAGCCTCTTCCATGCTCCTGTGCAGCTGATGGTTTCTAACAGCTGTGCCAGGGTATCTCCCACTGCCGCTCTTTAGTTGCTTGAGAAGAACAGTTATCTCCTTGATGAAGAGACATGTGGCCAAATTTAGACTGTTGTTAGCAATTTGCAATTCCATTTCCTTCAGTGGGCTCCTGCCTGCTCACACCAAATCTGAATTGTGCCCCTTTTTTTCAAAATATGGGCTGTGTCCTCAGTTCTACAGCTGGATATCCTTTAGAAAAACCTTCATGTTAAAAAAGAGAGAACTACTAGGACATTTAATGATGGCGTAGCTCATGGGTTCTCAGCTTGGGAGGTGACCAAAAAGTGTTGGGATCACACATACCCCATCTTTCCCAAATTGCTAAATGGGAGAGGTAATCTGAGTAGGTGGGAGGTGGATCTTGATGTTGAAAAAATTGAGAACCACAGCCAGTGCCATCATTTATATAGCTGCTGTATAGAATGGAGTCTGGCTGTACTTATATTAGAAACCTCTTTAATTCCAGATGACTTGTATCATGAAACATCAACAGAGTACCATGTTGGTTCCAGTGTGGAAAGGCTAAGCATCATAGAGGTAAGCATTTAGATTGCATCAAATTAAAATCCCCTATTTGTTTAGAGAATGTAGCTGGTGAAGTGATGGAGTAAATAGCGAACTTCATTGCTGCAGATGTTTTTTATGTGTCCCTTGTGGCATCTCTGTGTCATGGAGCTAGTTCATGACCATGCTTACACAGTTACTTCATTAAGGTACCTACCTATGGAATATTGTTAACCACACATAAAAAACTACAAAGCTTGTGAATGGCAATCAATAAGTTCCTCAGCTGAAAGAACAAATGATGTACCCTTGAACTAGCCTAGCAGCAAATATATTCAGAAGTAGCTGTCAATGCACTGTTCAAAACCCTGTTTGAAAATCATTTTCAAACTTGGTTACAGAGATGGATCCAAATCTGAGCCCCAGATACAAACAGCCCTGATGTACTGAGAAGTTGTGAGCTCTTTGTGATTCAGGCTCATCTTTCGTTGTAGCACAAAGTGGAGCAGGGATTTTTATTCCTCCCTCTAGAGAGACATGCAAGCTCAAATCACATTATGGACAAATCCTCCCCACCCCCCACCAAAAACCCTCTAGATTTGTTCCAAAATTAACATGCGCAGAAATGAGGTGGAAAACCAATCGAGTGAGGGTGTAATAGAGTAATTCTAAAATCTGTTAATTGTTCCTTATTGGGAGGAGCCATGTTTTTATTTTACAAGTTTAACAAGTCTTAATTATCCAAGTGTAGTTGTATTTCCAGAAACATGTCTTGAAGTAATTTTCTAGGGCTTGATCGGATTAAAGAATCCAAAGAGCCCTCTCCACCCCTAAGCTAGTCAGAAATTCCTTGGGTGTGCTTACCTTACCTTTACGACCAGAAGTCATTGAACTTGACAGGAAAGGAGCTTACAGGTGACTGCTGATAAGCCTCCGGGTTATTCATGGCATCTCAGAACTACACGGGGAAGAACTACACACATAAAACATTTATTACTGAAAGAAGAAAGAATCAATTTTCTTTAAAGATACCCTCACTACGGGAGTCCTTCTTGGGCTTGAAATCCCCACAGTTGTGTATCTTGAAGTGCACCAATTACAGTTGTATGGACAATGTATGTGTTTTGTTGCTATTGGGTAGGAATTGGCCTGTCCCCTGGAGGTGCCTGTATTTCAGGGGCAGTGTTGTAAGTATGTTGTGAAGGGCTGTAGAAGAGAAGGTGCTAAATAAACATAGTGTTGTTGGGGCAAATACCAAAGGCTTGGGGGAAACAAGTACTTTCACTATATTTTGTTTCATTTCCTTTTAGGATGAATCAGTGCAGCCATTAATGCAGCCAAGCAAAATCCACGTCCTAATCTTGGTACTACATGGAGGAAACATCCTGGATACAGGAAGTGGTGATCAGAATTCTAAACAAGGAGATGTCAATACTATCACAACAGTGTTTGATACAGTCATGAGGGTACATTACCCAGCTGCTCTTGGACACATTGCAGTCAAGCTAGTCTCTTGCCCAGCCATCTGCTCAGAAGCCTTTTCACTGGTATCCAAGTAAGTTAGTGCTCCTTTATCTTGGAGAGGGGTACATTTGTAAAATTTTACTCTGTTGTAGTGCATCTATAATCAACACTATGGGGTATGCTCTGTCCTTGTTGAGGATGCTCAATATTGATGAGAGCTGTCCACACACTTTGAGAGCGCACTTTATTAATTAACTAGCAAGACTTCAAGCCTCAATTTTATACATGGCTGTAATGAATACAATAGCAGTGCAGCTGGAGTTCTGTGATTGATTTACTCAAACTAGTCAGATAAGTACTTAAACTTGAATTTACAGAGTTGTTGTCCAAGGGTCATTCTGACTGTGTGTGTTCTCTGAAGGTTTAGGTTTAAGGGGTAAAGAAGTGTATTTTCCCCCAGCCCAAGAGCATTTCTACCAGCAAGAGAACACACAGCTTTTGTACTTTGAGATTTTTTTTTTTTTATGATCTGAAACATTGATTGTGCTGGCTGCAAATGATGAACTCATATTGCAAGCCTCTGTGTCTTTTATCTCCTCTCCTATATTCAGCCTCAGCCCTTACAGTTATGATGAAGGATGCCTCTCCAATAGTCAGGATCACATTCCACTCGCTGCGCTTCCTCTGCTAGCAACATCATCCCCACAATATCAGGAGGCGGTAGCCACGGTGATTTTGAGAGCCAATCAAGCCTACAGTGAGTTCATTAAATCAGAAGAAGGCACATCATTTACTGGCCAGGTGGGTAAGCAGTTTTAGAACAATAAAATGAAGAGCAAACAAGGCCATTTCCCTCTGAATCTCTTGGAAGAGTTGGAAAAGTTTGACAATGCTGGGCTAATTTATGAAAATGTTTTCTTGGGCTTCTTGTTTTGTTTTTAAGATAAAGATTTTCCCTTATTTTACATTGTTCTTATTGGAGATTCATTTTTATAAGAAGAAAATGCAAATTAGAGCTAAGAAATTTAACTGTAAACATGTGAAGCTTAAACGAAAGACACCATAGGTGTGATGTGTCTCTCCAAATGAGGTGTAAGAAATGCTCTTTATCTGTTTTAGGTACTCCTCTGGCCCCCATTACCGTAACATCTGAGCTCCTCACAGTCTTTAATGTATTTATCCTCACAACGCCCCAGGAGATAGGGCAGTGCTGTTGTCCCCACTGGAGTTCTACAGCCTCCAGACAAGGAACTGAGGCACTGAGAGGCTAAGTGACTTTGCCCAAGGTTGAACACAAAGTTTGTGAGAATTGAATCTGGGCCTCCTGAAACCCAGGGTGGTGCCTTAACCACTGGACTGTCTTTCCTTGCCATGTATCACAAGTGCTTCTGCCTCTCCCCACCTTTTATAATCAGGGTTTTCACGACCTCCCATATGGGAAGAAATTATCTCAGATCCTGCCTCAAGCCAGATCTGCTCCATAGCTGGAAACCTTCCAGAGTACCTCATAGCCTGGTATAGAGTAACTGCTGACCCAGAACTCACCCATCTGAGACATGATGGTCAATAATTCCATAACTGCTTGGGCTAGCGAGGACTCCTAGGTACATATTATGTGATTAAGCAGTGATGCTGATAAATACATGAAGGATCTCATGTTCCCCATTTTCTGGGCTTACATCCTTTATTCCTTTAGCTAGTATTTCTGTGAATTCAAAGTGAGCGGGATCATTTTGGGTTTTTTTCCCACCTCTGGTTTCTCTTTCAGGTCTGTTTGGTAGGGGACTGCGTAGGAGGAATCCTGGGATTTGATGCCTTATGTTACAGCAATCAGAGTGTGTCTGAGAGCCAAAACAGCAGCCGACGAGGGAGTATTGTGAGTGTGCAGGTAATGCAGCCTACTAGAAACCAGTCAGGATAACTGTGTTGGCCACAGAACTTCCCTGTCCTTCCAGAGCTCCAGACGGAAGGGAGGGCTCCATGTTTAATCCTTCCCTCTTCCACCTCCAGTCATCCCCCTCTGCCCAGGACATAGGCACTATGGAGGAGGACTGGTTAGGACTCTGTCAGTGATGCCCTAATATCAGCAATAGTCACCACTGCTAATGTCAGGTTTCAGAGTAACAGCCGTGTTAGTCTGTATTCGCAAAAAGAAAAGGAGTACATGTGGCACCTTAGAGACTAACCAATTTATTTGAGCATAAGCTTTCGTGAGCTACAGCATGCATCCGATGAAGTGAGCTGTAGCTCATGAAAGCTTATGCTCAAATAAATTGGTTAGTCTCTAAGGTGCCACAAGTACTCCTTTTCTTCTCACTGCTAATGTGGTTGTCAAAGCATAAGAATGTATTTTAGAAAACATGGACTGTTTCTAATGTATTTAGGGCTTTCGTCAGAAAGAACAAAGCTCCATTTTCCAGTTTCATGGAGGGAGTGTGCACACTGGGGTGTGTGCTTGTGTCACGACTTTTGGGGTAGGCTTTGCCCAACCCTGCTGTTTTGTATTGTACACCCGCCTAGTGACTATAGAAATGTTGTTTGGTTTTAGGTTTCAATACCAGAAATCCCATATGAAGCTAGTTTTTTTTAGTATACTTGTCAAGTGAAAATTCATCACAGACTAGGATGTTCTGAGTAATGTTGCTCAGGACCATCAAACCTCCTATTCTCCCAGATGGTGTGAGTGGAGCTTCAAGTTGCTAGTGTCCTTTTTAAGTTTTTCAGTTGCACTCCGAGGTAGGTAAAGTAGAAAAATTCCTGGAGTCCACTTAGATAGGTGTGTTAGGAAATGGAGAGATTAGGTAGATTTGAACTGGAACAAATGAGGAGGCAGTGCGGTTATTTGAAGAGAGAGGGTCTAATGTGGTTGCACTTCTGACTTGTTGCCTGATGCCTGTGTACTTCAAATCCTAGGACACTGACCTCCTGTCTCCTGGAATAATTGTGAACAACAGTTATTGTTCCAGTGGCTCCAACCTGGAGGCTAGCAGACACCTCAGCAGAAGCAACATTGATATTCCTCGTAGCAACGGAGAGGATCCAAAGAAGCAGCTACCCCGAAAAAGGAGTGATTCATCAACCTACGAAATGGACACAATAAAGCAACATCAGGCATTCCTTTCAAGGTAAGGTTTCAAAGGAAAGGTGAGTCAGGAATCCCCGGGGGCAAGAGAGACGCCCGTGTGCAGTTTTAATGTTGTTTTGTAACCCCGGGGATGGCAAGGATGAGGAATGTTGCTGAAGAATATCAGAGGTGTTCAGATTCCATTGGCAAGTGTGGGCTTTGCAGAGGAATTACCAGCAGCATTCTACGATACTGTGTGATTGGGGGGACAAAATTACCCATGAGTTGCTGCTGTGCTGCACCCATGTTACAGTGAGGGTAAAATGGCCACACAAGAGTAGCAAGAGGTTGGTGGTTATTTTTTTGCCATGTTACTGCAGCAGGATGGAGCAAATGGAGCAGGGGTGGCCAACCTGAGCCTGAGAAGAAGCCAGAATTTAACAATGTGCATTGCCAAAAAGCCACAGTAATACGTCAGCAGCCCCCCATCAGCTTCCCCCGCCGTTCTCAGCACTTCCTACCCACTGGCAATCCTGCCGATCAATGCCTCCCCCTCCTTCCCTGCACCTCCCGATCAGGTGCGGGGAAGGAGGGGGAGGCGCTGATGGTTTGCAGGAGGCTCTGGGGTGGGGCGGGAAATGAGGGCACTGCAGGCTCAGGGGAGGGGGCAGGAAGGGATGGAGCGGGGGCAGGGCCTGTGGCAGAGCCAGGGGATGAGCAGTGAGCACCCCGTGGCACATTGGAAAGTTGGCACCTGTAGCTCCAGCCCCAGAGTCGGTGCCTATACACGGAGCCGCATATTAACTTCTGAAGAGCCGCATGTGGCTCCAGAGCCACAGGTTGGCCATTCCTGAAATAGAGTGTCTGTAACCAGTGCAGCTACGGACAAGGCAAGAGAACTTAGAGTCAAATGTCATTTTAAATTTAGTCATCTATCAAAATTGATCCTGACCTGGCTGGCCTGTTGGTCAGAGAGATGGGCCCGAGCCATCTGTTATGAGTATCCCTAAACACTGGGATATTTGAGGATGGATATGAACGCTGACCCTGGGCCCTTCCCAGGTTCATAGGGCCCTTCGCTGCTATTCTGGAGACACAAGTTCAGGGCAGTAGTCCCTTGCTCCCAGGCCATGGGGTTTGGGATGCTCTAGGTGCAGCACTACAGTCCCCAGAATTGCTCAGCTTTGTCCAATACTGACCCTGACCTTGTTTAAGGAGCAGCATTGACTGGTCTGAAGGGTGGTTCCAGCCAAGCCTTCTTGCCTGGAGGTGAGTGGGAGGAGCCCAGGGCCTCGCATGTCAAGCAGGGAGATGAGGGATCCTCATGGATCTGCCAGAGATGCAGTGGAAACCTGGGAGAAGAAATGAGATGATCATGGGTCCTAAAAGAACAGAATCCTATGCATTAGAGATGGAAGAGACCAATTAGTTCCCATCCAGGATGTCCCCAGTTAATGCAGGAGTGTCCTTGACAGGTTACTCAGGATATGTCTGTGCTACAAAATTAGGTCAATTTTTATAGAAGTTGATTTTTCAGAAGTGGTTTTATACAGTAGATTGCATGCATCCCCACAAAGCACAGTAAGTTGGCGGAGTGCGTCCACAGTACCGTGGCTAGCGTCGACTTTCGGAGCTGTGCACTGTGGGTAGCGTTCCCACAGTCTCCACAGCCCACTGGAATTCTGGGTTGAGCTCCCAATGCCTGATGGGGCAAAAACATTGTTGCGGGTGGTTTTGGGTACATGTCGTCAGTCGTCCCCCCACTCCCTCCGTGAAAGCAACGGCAGACAATCGTTTCGCGGCTTTTTTTTCTGGGTTAACCACGCAGATGCCATAGCACTGCAAGCTGGAGCCTGCTCATCTCACCGTCACCACTGCTGTTGCGGGCAAGTCTACTGTGGGGGCTGCTGTGATCCAAGTAGCCAATGCAATCATTGACGTTCTGTTATCAAGGGTAGTGACTCTGGGAAATGTGCGGGCCTTTTTAGATTTTAGGTGCATCATATTCCTGTCCTTTGTCGCTGGTGAAGAAATCTTGCAGCCATACATTCCACATGTAACAGCTCCAGAGCTCTTGCTCTTTTGCCTTGGCCACACAGCAGCCGCTCCTGGGTGCCTTCGCATCAATGGTGAACGGCTCCACCGCTTCTGCTGCAACTCTGCTATCCTGATCTCCTGCGAGCTGGAGGCTTCTGCCTCAGGCTGCTTTCCTAACCGGCAGCACCGCGCGGTCGCATCTACCTCAGCCTACCCCTTGCTCCCATGTCTCATGAAGCCTGGACAGTAGTAAGGAGCAGTTCAACTATAGGCTGAGCAAGTGCAGAATGGTGGTAGAATGTGCCTTTGGACGTTTAAAAGCTCGCTGGCGCTGTTGGTCAGACCTCAGCGCAACCAACATTCCCATTGTTATTGCTGCTTGCTGTGTGCTCCATAATATCTGTGAGAGTAAGGGGAGACGTTATGGTGGGGTGGGAGGATGAGGCAAATTGCCTGGTGTCCGATTTTTAGCAGCCAGACACCAATTAGAAGAGTACAGCAAGGCGCGCTGCGCATCACAGAGACTTTGAAAACCAGTTTCATGACTGGCCAGGCTACGGTGTGACAGTTGTGTGTATTTCTCCTTCACGCAAACCCGCCCTCTTTGTTGATTTTAATTCCCTGTAAGCCAACCAACCTCCCCACTTTGAAATAAAGTAACTATTGTTTTGAAACCATGCATGCTTTCTTTATTAATTAAAAAAAAATTGAGATAACGGACAAGGTAGCCGTGGGTGGTTTTGGTTACATGTCGTCAGTGACCATTCCCTCCCTCCGGGAAAGCAATGGCAGACAATCATTTCTCACCCTTTTTCCTGGATTGCCTGTGCATACGCCATAACACTGCAAGTGAGAGCCCACTCCAGTCACTGCTGCAGTTGTGAGCATTGTAAACACCTCACATTTGCCCTTGGAAATTTTGACATATATATTGGCATTATGTCTTTTGGAACAGAGTTCTGTTAGCATGGATTCGTTTCCCCATACAGCAATCAGATCCAGTTCCTCCCTTTCGGTCCATGCTGGAGCTCTTTTGCGATTCTGGGACTGCATGGTCACTTGTAATGATGAGCTCGCCAAGATGGCCAAACAGGAAATGAAATTCAAAAGCTCCCCAGGGCTTTTCCTGTGTACCTGACTAGTGCACCTGAGTTGAAAGTGCTGTCCAGAGTGGTCACAATGGAGCACTGTGAGATAGCTCCCGGAGGCCAATACCATTGAATTGCATCCATGCTACCCCAAATTCGACCCAGCGATGTCAATTTTAAGAGCCCTTTAAGTCGACAAAAACGTCTTCATCATGTGGACGGGTGCAGGGTTAAATCGACCTAACGCTGCTAAATTTGACCTAAACTCGTAGTGTAGACCAGGGCTCAGACTGAGCACAGCATTAGATTTGAGTGTTGTAAGATTTGGGTCCCCCCATCACTTCCTTTGGCATACTGCTCCCCACTCTAACAGAGTTTGCTATGAGGAAGGTTTTTGTTCTTGCTCTTCACCCTGAATTTTCCCTTTTGGGAAATCTTTTTCATAACACACTCCTGAATCTCCCAGTGCATAGGCTCAGCCAGAGGCATGTGTTGTATATTTACAGTATTGCCAGCACAGGCAGCCAAAGCTGCCTCTGCCCTGTTAAGCCCCTCCTCCAAATTAATGTGTACCCTTTACTAAGCATGGAGCCTGTTCAGTTACATCAAAAGTCTGTTTCAGTTTCTTATATGTATTGAGAACCTTAAGTAGCATAATAATGAACTTTTTAAATGGTTCACTAGAAAAATCACTTAATTTATTATTTATTAATTGAATTACTTTCCTAGAGGAAGGTCCTGTTACCACTTAGATACTGTTCAAGGAGCACCTCTTTGAAGCAGGATGCTTATGTCCTCACTGCTGCATTTCTATCGGCTTGTGGAATTAGGAGAGTTCTAGACATTTTCTACTGATCCTTCCCTTTCACTGCCTGACAAGCGATGAACACTATATGCAACTCCAAGCCTCATTCTCCTACACCAGCTAAAGTTGTCTTTCCATTCCAACTTGGGGGCTTGGACTCTACTCACCTGTCAGGGGCCCTTTACTAAAAGATCTATACAAGAGGGAAGGTATGAAAGTGAATGGCATTGGGGTATGGAACTGCTATATTAAAAAAAAAGATGGCTGCATTTAGGAAAACCAGTAAGCTCTTTCCACCAGGGTAATAAAAGACAATCAGTCTCTTGTCGTAGCTTAGCAAGGCAACCTCCCATATTAGACAGGCAAATGCTGGTCAAATCAAAACATACTGTTTTCTCCTCCTTGCTTGCTCTAGAAGCCAGAGAGGGATGTACCTGGATTGAACCAAGGAACATGGCCTTATTTGGTATCTGGCAAGCAGCTTCCTGTTTTCTTTGTAAAATGGGTGGTGGGCCCGGAGTGGGCTAGGGATATTGGCAGGTCCATTGTGTTTACCCCTGTATGACTGCATATAACCAGAGTGTTACATTACACTCTGCTTATGATGATTGATTAATGAATAGCAGGGTTACCAGTACACTTTCCTATCACTACATAACTTTATCACTAGTATCAATTTTTGCTATGAAAACCAAGACATGATGTAACATGGTTACATGGCTTAGTGCAGAGATCTTGGCAGGAGAGAGACCCAAGTTTTCCTAATGAGCACAGCAAATGTGTGTCATTCAGGCAGCCTGGCATATGGTGATCTTTCCATTGGTGCCCAATGCAGACTTTAGCACATGCCAAAGACAGATTAATTTTCATTCATGTGTTAGACTTATCCACTACTTTGGGACAATGCCCAGCAAAGTCGGAGCATCATCTGGTGAGAGAACCACTCTTTTATTTTTAAATTCAATCCTTCTGCACAGGTACAATATTTCTGGTTGTGTTGGTTTTATATTACTGTCAATTAGTTGACTTGCTACTAAACCCAGTTTGATCCTGTCTAATCAATGCAGCTGTAGCATTATAAAGGAAAAGCAGGACCATGTGGATTGCTTGGGACATGATGGATCGTGATTCCCCCTCAGATCTCATTTCCTTTGATTCCCAAAAGGGCTGTTGAATGTCCACTAAAATGAGAAAAACTGTACCAAATGGCTTATTAGAGTATGTTTTCTTTCCCATATACCTGACCTGAGGGAGGCTGCAGGAGGAAGGCGCTTGGAATGTAACAGAAATTGGAACCCATCTAGAAAATCCATTCCTGCCATAATACATTTGATATATGTGCTGTCTGTCATTTTGCGTATTCATTTAAATCAAGCTAATGGACTGGGTCTTCTCTATAAGGGTGAACTCGTTGCTTATCAAGTTGTCTTAGTTACACATAAGACCAACGTGTTGCAGCCCTGACAGCTAAAATGGTTCTAATTTTACCAGATGATTGTTCTTTTGCACACGCATGCTAACATCATGCGTTCTAGCAGCATGACCTCCTGGAGCATTGTTCATATCACAGGAAGGGAAACAGGCTCATTTTAGCTGTCATTGCTGTTCACTGTCTTGTTGCCACTGTTTTGACTTTCTCAATGATTTGTGTGCATAGTATAAGCAAGCATCATAACTTGCTCTCATTGGTAACCAGAACTCTAGACATAGAGCTGTGTGTGTATTACAGAAAATACATGACAGTGTGGTATGGTGCAAAGGTTTTATTAGTGTCTGTCTAGATTGGCAGCCAGTGGAGGCACAATGAGGAAAATAAAATCAGAGGGAAACCAATTTGCCGCCTTCCCAACTGTGTGTGTCATTCGCAGCTGTTAATTTGTCAGACTGGCGTTCTCAGATGAAGGATGCATGCAAGGTCAGCTGTTCCAGTATCCCAGTTGGCATAGTGCACACAGCCATGTTCCACTGGGGGCTCCAAGGCAGCAGCAAGTAGCAGGACTTCACTGCACAGCCTGGCAGCCACTACACTTTCAGAAGTGCCCCTAAGGAATGAGCACTTTGTGCATGCAGAGCTAGGGCAAATTGCAGTGACCCCCTCTAGAACTCTGCCCCAGAGCCGGGAAGGGCAGTGTTATTTGGGTCATCCCTGACTCCAGGCCAGTAGAACTTTTCTCTCAAACCAAGCTGTCATGTAATTCATTCATCCCCCTTATTTTACAGGAAAATTCTTTTAACTATGTTACAGAGAGCTTTAAATACAGCCAGATTGTCTTGGTCCAACTCTGCAGGCCTTGGAAAATTACAATTCAGACTCAGACTCAAAGAGTCTGAAAAAAACCCAACCCTCTTTATTCCCTAAAATAACCTCTTTCTAATTCATACATTGTGATATTTTGCATCTGATAGCTCACAATCCACCAGCTCTAGAATAAAAACAAGCACTTTATCCTGTTGGAAGCTGGAGTGATCCCCAGCTTACCCATGTAAGACAGCTTGTGTTTCTAACCCTATTGGAGTTCCTGGAATATTGGACTTTATACTTGTCCTTTAAATCTGCATATTGCCACCCTGCACTTCAGACCCATTGAATTTTGTAGGGAAATTAGACACTTTAGAAGGGGGAAGAGAAACAAATTAGGGGCAGGCTTTATATTTTTTAATTGAAGTTTTCTGAAGCGGCTCAGGATGGCGCAATAGGGGAGTTTAAAATGTGAGTCGTCATGATACACATGGATTACTGTGCAGAATCTAGGGAAGGACATTGCTGGTGCATGATAAATGCAGTTCATCACATGGAAATCACCACCATAGTATATGGGGTATAAATGTGTATGTGTTTTTATATAAGTTTATGCTGTTAGAAAACTCTGGCGTGAAGTCAGTGCACAAGAATGTAGGAAACCCTCTTGCAGTTTTTGATATTTCTTTTTCTCTTTCCCCTCCCATTTTCTTTTTTCTTTCCTTTGTAATCCCCTAACATTTGTCCCACTTCCTTGAAGAAGAAATGGGTAAGCACAGCTTACTGCTTTCCGTAGCACTGAGAAATAGAGTGATGAAAAGAAAAAATGATAAAAAGAATTATGTTGACGAGAAGAGAGACGGTAATAACAATACATGTACTTGGAGTTAAGTTAAAATTGATTGTAAATGCTGCCTTTTGCATGGTACTATAGTAATTTTTGTTTGCTCTTGCTAGCATGCAAATTACTACTTCAGGAGCAGCAGCCAGCATTTTACTCAAACCCACAAAGAGCGAATTAGAGATTGGAGGAGTGGGAACAGGAATCCTAGAGATTGTAGCTCACTTGGAGCTTGAATTTATGGACTGGATCATATCAGTGAAACAAGGGGACTCGGCTCTGATAGGGTAGCTCACTAGCATGTAGAGGCACAGGTGATTAATGGATACATTTCCTTTTCTTAAAATAAGAAGAATTGTCTACATGATTAGCCACATTATAATCTGTGTTCATTTTTTCTAAAAAACCCCACACCCTTGTGAACAAAATTTTGGCTTTTGACCCTGTTCTTATTTATGAATTTGTTGTTGTTTTAGTTTACATTCTAGTGTTCTGAGAAATGACCCAGGATCCAGACGATCGAGTAGCTCCACAATGTTGGATGGAGGAAATGTTGGAAAATTTGAATTTGAGATCACTGATTTCTTCCTGTTTGGGTCTCCCTTGGGCCTGGTCCTTGCATTGAGAAAAACCGTCATCCCAGCTCTTGACAGTAGGTTTTGGCATGTACCAGTAGTTCCACTTAGTGGGCATTTTAAATACCTTCTACAAAAAAAGCTTTCAGACTTGCAAAGAAGAAATCCAATAACTTGGATGAGATGAACTGTAGAACATATTGTAAAACTAAATTATATATGTGTTGTTCCACCATACAAGTTAGTACTAGCTACTCCTATAAATATTGATTACACATTTTTTGTCATTGAACCCTAGACAACAAAAATCTAAAAATATGCTGCAAAAAATTTCGTAAAGTTATGTTCCAAAGAAACATCAGTTGTCCTGCTTGACTTACAACTGGAGTGTGATGGAAGTAAGCACTCTGAAAGGGCTTTTTTCCCCCCATGCTTTACAAATAGTATATCACCTTTTAAATAGATTTATACGAGCCTCACAAATAACTTTGTAATACTTGGGAGTTTCTTTTTCCCCCCTCCTTTTCTCCTTAGTCTTTCAGCTGAGGCCAGCCTGCCAACAAGTCTATAACCTGTTCCATCCTGCAGACCCATCTGCCTCACGCCTGGAGCCCCTTTTGGAAAAGAGATTCCACGTGTTGCCTCCCTTCAGTATTCCACGCTACCAGAGGTTCCCATTAGGTGACGGCAGTTCTGCTCTTCTGGGTACGTCAGTTTTTATCTATCATCTGTCTATGCCCAAAGGCTGTGCTTTCAGCATAGCTGCTGAAGTGAGGGGGTGTTTTAACCATGTGAGTGAGGTGCACAGGATTAACCTCCTAGTGTTTAGCTAGGTTCCCAGGCAAGTGGATTTCTCTTTACAAATTCAACTCCTCACATCCAAAATGCCATTGTTGTCATTTATTAAATAAGACCCACAAGTTGCTGTGAGTCAATATGCAATGTACTCTGTATGTTGTTCTCCATTTTACATCCCAGGCAGTGCTTGAGATTGGAACCATTTCATAGGAATGAAATTCATGATCAGCTAGGCTGAGATTTAGGGACTAGATCTTTCAGGGGGTCGATAGGGGCTGGGAGGGAGCAGAGCAAAGCCACATAAGGGATGCAGTTTGCCTTGTTGCACATGATCAATATGGGTGAAGCAAGCTGAGGCAACTGGGTGCCTGAATACAATTAGCTATGCACGGCACATTCTGTTGAACTGCTGCTGCATATTTTGCCCATGCAAATGGCTCAAATAAGGGGGCAGTGCTCAGAAAGCCCATTTTCAATTCTTGTAATCTACCCATATGTAAGCCAGCAGTTGGAGACCTCTTTCAGCCTAACAAACTTGTCTATAGTGAACTCCATTCATAGTGAAATCAAATGCAAGTCCCTGATTATCTCAGTGTATCTCAGTGTGCAAATTTAAAATCTTATTGAAGTAAATCTCCACTTGTTTGGGGGAATAATTTTCTCACTTTAAGAAGATTCCATTATATATACCGTAAAATTATGATCAGTGATCATTTTGAAAAGCTACATTGGAGGATTTCCTTTTCTTTTGTTGCAAAATTGCCATTCCTGTGCTTTCTTCTGACTTTATAACTGTTTTAACTAGTAAGGCACTGAATTTAGGCTTATTTGGAAGGCCATCTGTATTAGCTTCTATTCCTCTAATTGAAGGTTGGTCCTTTATAGAAGACCCTGAACTGTAGTTGCGAGTGTTTGATTGTAGTTGTTTGTATGTTTTACAGTTTGTGGCCACATGTTGGTTGTTCTTGTCCTTTTGTTTTCTTCCCCATCTGCTTCTAGTTGAGACAGTCCAGAACAACCCCATCCTCCTTGTGGAAAGCAGCCCATTGGTTGCTCTCCAGCACCAGGACAGCTTCATGGAAACCAGTATACCTGTTCCTGTTCTGAATTGGCAAGATGTTTCCAATAAAAATGCCGTTTTTGCTGAGTGTGTGTAACCTACCCTTTTCTAGTGTCTTGTGTTGTGTACTTGGGGTGCTCCTTGGAGAATGGTCTTCCACCTCGTGGGGCTGAAAGCTTTGCACTGTGTACCTGAATATGACATGTGAAGTACCTGCATAACCATGTATTTTTGGGCCCCAAGCAAGAATGGGACCATAAGCCACTGACAGGGGGTGGTGGAAACTGAGCTGTGAGTTGTCTCCCCTTCTGCTGCTAATGCTGGAAGGGGAGATTGGGGCCAGACAATGAGTTTGCTTTTCCTCTTGTCGAGCTACTGGAGAGGCATCGAATGACTGAAAGGCTCTGGGCCCCCATGCTTGCTTTGCTTTTGCTTGAGGCCTGCTGTGCTGTTACAGTTTATGCAGTGTACAGAATCTGCCACTGAAACTGACACATGGTTTTTGCTTGCAGTACACAAAGTTTGACAGTGCAAGTCAGCACCTAACTACAGAATAACATACTCTACATTGTATGTCTGTACCCGAAAGTGACCAGATCAAAGGTGCACATCTTGTATTTAGTCACTAATTTTGCATCATCTAAACACAGTGGACAAAGCTTTCATGACCCAAAGGTGTTTTTTATTTGATTTCTCAAATAATTGCTGCTTAAAAAACAAGTTTAGTTTTTGTTGCTATCAAAAATGCTGCATGGCTATATTTTTCTCGATTATAGCTGATACCACATCTGCAAGTTAATAAGACTTTCAGCTTTATTTATTTTCTCCTATATATTTTTTTTTATTCTTCCCACCCCTTTTAAATATGCCCCCTGGAGAGCCTGATCCTGCAGCCCTTACTCATGTCAGTCAGCTCTTATTGGTCTGAGTAACCCCATTGTGCTGATTGGTAATTTCGGAACAGCAGCACCTCCCATTGGTTACACTGAATAGATGATGACACAGGGAGAGATTCTCAAAGCTACAGATGGATGTTAGGTGCCCAATTGCCACTTGTGCCTTTTGAGATTCTCTCCCCGAGTATTCTCTAGGAAGGGCGGGCGAAAGGACATGACGGTATTTCCTACCATTGCTTCCCACTCCACTGGTGCAGGGTCACTTAGCCTTCATCCCATGTTAGCTGACTGACCGTGACTAGGCATACAAAAAACTCTTCTCCCATCATCTCCAGAGTGTCCTGTGGCCTAGTTGTGCCCATATCTGACTCTGCCAGTGGGGCTGCAGACGAATTTTCAGGACTAATAAAAAGGCATTTCAGCCTCTTTTTCTGTTGCTGTTGAAGTTAAGGGTGGGATTTTCTGAAGCTCTCGGCATTGGCCACTGACTTCAGTGGGAGCAGAGTTAGGTCAATGCCGAGCATTTAAAATGCCACCCCAATTTTTTGTTTTAACTGCTGAAGAGCTCCTTGCTTCAATGCCACAATGCAGCCTATGTATTCCTTTGCAGGGTACCATGCTGCATTGAAACAGCCTGTTGCCTGGTGGCATGCAACCCTGACACCCCAGGAGCTTAACTCAATGCCACTGATGTATTAGATAGCCCGATGCTGGTCATTTGGTGGGAAGCAATAACTGAACGCACTGAAAAATAAGCCTTAAAATGAAGAGGTGTGGCATTTGAATATGTATTAAAGCTCCAGAGTTGGGAGAGGAAAGGATTTTCTTCTCTCCCCACCCTTTGATCATTTTGGACCTACATGAGAACTTTACTTATTCACGCTGCATTGATCTACACACTCTGTAATTCACACACACAAAGGTAACTTTCCACATCTTCTTAGCAAAGATCTACTAGCAGAGATGGTGCTACAGTTTGAGATCTCCAGTTTCTAAGTCTTCGTTACTCAAACAAAACGCACTATCAAATCTTTCCCACACAAAGTGCATTTAGGCCAGCATAGTCAAACGGACCTAAATCTGTATCTAGAGACCTAAATAAGTGGCCTGATTTTCCAAGGAGCTTGTCACCTACTACTCCCATTATAGTTACTTATGCATCTAATTTTAAACTCCCCAGTTTGAAAACATTGGCCTTAGCACACAGTTATTTTATTTAGAAATAAATTGCACCCATCAAGTTAAATTAAAGTATGACCTTTTGTTGCTGCATTATCCTTACTTTTTTAAAACTGTGTGCAAAATTTTAATAATTTATACTGAGTGATTTGTAATGCAGTGAATCTCCCAGTCATTTGTGTGAGTAAATGAGGTCCTATATTGAACAGCCTAGGGTTTAATTTGCAAATCACTTTTGATATAGATTTGGGATTTTGGAATACTTGACAGAAGGGGTAAATCGAGATGGCTATGTTTTCTAGGTTTCAGAGTGGTAGCCATGTTAGTCTGTATCAGCAAAAAAACCGAGGAGTACTTGTGGCACCTTAGAGACTAACAAATTTATTTGGGAATAAGCTTTCGTGGGCTAAAACCCACTTCATTGGATGCATGCTGTGGAAAATACAGTAGGAAGATATAATATACACAGAGAACATGAAAAAATGGGTGTTGCCATACCAACTGATTAATTAACCAATTAATCAAGACCAATTAATCAAGGTGGGCTATTATTAGCAGGAGACACATTTTCATCTCTTGTGTTTCCTGTCCCGTATTTTCCCTGGAAACAGCTCTCTGTTATAGAATTGAGGGCTCATGGTTTGAAAAGGGGGGGCTCTGTGCACTTAAAAAGGGAGAGATTCTGGAGGTTTAAGAAAATATGAAAGCAGATATAATTAAGGCTGTGTGAGGGAGCATTGCTGTCAGAGCCAATAGACTCCCTTTATCTGCATGTAGAGTGTTAAGCTCAATAGTGTAGTGTAACATTAAAAAAAACTTAGATATTTATATGAATGAGAATAGTCTGTGGTGACATCAGCTAGGACAATATCAAAAGGACTGTCGATCTTCCTGCTTCAGACCCAGTATTGCCAACCTCCAAGCATTCAAAAAATCATGAGTCAGATCCCAAAAATAATGATTGATTTACATATCATGAAATTTTTCTTTTCATAATTTGTTTTAAAATTTGTATCCTGATTTGTAAGCCTTTAGTGTGGCCTCACTTCATGTTTCCCAGCTTTCTTGCCCTCCTGGTTGTGGAGAATACTTGCTTTTTTATCGGCAAGACCCTCTACCACTTTTACAGATCCAGATTAACACAGCTACCCCTCTGATACCTGCTTTTTTATGTTACATGAAAGATGAGATTCTCCTGCAATCTCTGATTCCAGCAGCTGGGGCTCTGAGAAAAAAAACAGATATTGTAAAAGTCAGCAACATCAAATGCCAAGTGGCTGCCATTTTGGAGCATTCTTACTAGGTAGCTTTTGAGCTACACAAGCGCTGCAGCACTGTCACCACTAGGTGGAGCTCTTGTGCTGGCACGGTTGAAGTTAGTCCTTGCTCCCTATTGCTGCTGGCTGCAGTTGGGATAGGAAGAAAAGTGCCTCCCTGCCCCCCAAACCTCTTGTGTGTGCCTTGGGAGTTAAGTCATTTCCTTTGAGGCATCTGTCATTGGTTTAGGAGTCAGGATATCAGACATGCTGGATCATGAGTCTGATCAGTAGTCTGTTTTGCTGCAGCAATTCTGTAAATTTTTACAGCCTGGCAAAACCTCCTGAAAATATTCTTCCGTCCATGCTTTCTCCGCACACCTTTGATTGTGGGCCTCATCCTGTGAGGCATGGAGGTTCACCATGCAGGTAGCTCAATAGGGAGCTGTACAAATGCCACTGAGGATAGAGTGTGGAGACTTTAATAGGATCCACCTCTCTGGCCTGGTGTTCACTAGGAAAAATGGTTGAATTTAGGCTGGGTGTAGCTAAAACGTGCTAGCTAGGCCCAAACTGAACTCGACCTTTTCCCCCCTAGTGTAGGTGCAAGGTAAGATCTTGAAATTAAATTATTTAGCTAGGCTGCAGCTCAAGCAATTGAACTCAGGATGTTACACTATATCTACACTAGGACAAAAGGTCAGGCTTAGCTAGCACATTAGCTGAGCCCAACCTAAACTCTACGCTTTTCCGAGTCAGGATAAAGTCTCTGAGTCCGAGGGGTCGTACAGCTGAGCCCTGCCGTGTGTCTGCTGACTTAATGGAGAGCTGTTCCCAACACACAAGATCCAGGCCCTGATACTGTATCACTCTGTGTTATAGGAGGGCTGTTGGCCCTGTAGAAACACATGGTAAGAGGCAGCCCCTGACCCAGAGCACTTACAATCTAATAGATAAGGCCAGACAAAAGCTAGGAGGAGAAACCGGTGCAGAAAGGGGAAGTGACGTGCTCAGGTTCACACAGCAGATTAGTGTCAGAGCTGGAAATATTAGATTGTAATCTGTTAGATTGTGTGTCCCATGACACGTGTGTCCCACTTCAGCATCCCTGTCCACTGGACCACGCCAGATCTCCATTCAGTTCGGAACTGTAATCAGCTCCCACACTTGACTTGTACCCCTTTTTGGAATGTGGCTTCAGTGTGTTTCCTTTCTGTAAAACTTTTATTGAAGGAAGTGCCAGTAGGAGCATGAGACTGCTGCAAAGCGTGGCACGGTGAGACATGCTGCAATACAGACGCTGTGCAGCAATCTTGATAGCAGGCAGCTCAAGGGAAAATGGAAAGAGGAGGGAAGTGAGGGGAGCATACATCAGAGGAGAGGGTGACACTAGCAGAGGCCTTTCAGGCTTAACTCATACAGTGTATGAAACACAAAGTGTCAGGGTCAGACTCCAACTGGGCCCTAGGCACTGGCAGTCCATATGGCTTTAAGTTGATCAGCTAGTAGCCTTTTTTTCCTGAAGAGCACTGAACTGATTTTACCAACATTTAACTCCACGGTTCTACTGGTTTCAGCCATTCTCTTTCCCGTCAGAACAGCATAGTTCACGTCATTTGTATGCCAGAGCCTACAGGTATCTAAGAAAGCACAAATGTTCGAAGTTCCAGTTAGCAAGTCAGCAGCACTAGGCATATGGGCTTCTTGGATCAATATTTAGATGACTCATTTGTGCACTTGCTAATACAACGCCAGACTGACCTCATCCAAGGATATTTAATTTCCAGTTAGATCATTTCCCACACAGCTGAAATAAATAATTTACAGTAGGGCTGTTGATTGATAGCAGTTAACTCATGCGATTAACTAAAAAAAATTAATCGCGATTTAAAAAATTAATTGCAATTAATCGAATTTTTAATTGCACTGTTAAACAAAAGAATACTAATTGAAATTTATTAAATATTTTTGAATGTTTTTCTACATTTTCAAATATATTGATTTCAGTTACAACACAGAATACAAAGTGTACACTGCACACTTTATATTATTTTTATTACAAATATTTGAATTGTAAAAATGATAAAAGAAATAGTATTTTTCAATTCACCTCATACAAGTACTGTAGTGCAACCTCTTTATCGTGAAAGTGCAACTTACAAATGTAGATTTTTTTGTTACATAACTGCACTCAAAAACAAAACCAATGCAAAACTTTAGAGCCTACAAGTCCACTCAGTCCTACTTCTTGTTCAGCCAATCACTAAGACAAACAGATTTGTTTACATTTACAGGAGATAATGCTGCCCACTTCTTATTTACAATGTCACCAGAAAGTGAGAACAAGCATTCTCACGGGACTTTCATAGCCGGCATTGCAAGATATTACGTCCCAGATAAGCTAAACATTCGTATGCCCCTTCATGCTTCAGCCACCATTCCAGAGGACATACTTCCATGCTGATGACGCTAGTTAAAAAAAGAATACATTAATTAAATTTGTGACTCAACTCCTTGGGAGAGAATTGTTTGTCTCCGGCTCTATTTTACCCACATTCTGCCATATATTTCATGTTACAGTAGTCTCAGATGATGACTCAGCACATGTTGTTCATTTTAAGAACACTTTCGCTGCAGATTTGACAAAACGCAAAGAAGGTACCAATGTGAGATTTCTAAAGATAGCTACAGCACGCAACCCAAGGTTTAAGAATCGGAAGTGCCTTCGAAAATCTGAGAGGGACAAGATGTGGAGCTTGCTTTCAGAAGTCTTAAAAGAGCAACATTCTGATGTAGGAACTACAGAACCCGAACCACCAAAAAAGAAAATCAACCTTCTGCTGGTGGCATCTGACTCAGATGATGAAATTGAACATGCATCAGTCTTCATTGCTTTGGATTGTTATCGAGCAGAAGCCATCATCAGCATGGACGCATGTCCTCTGGAATGGTGGTTGAAATATAAAGGGACATATGAATCTTTAGCACATGAAACAGGCAGCATTATCTCCCACAAATGAAAACAAACTTGTTTGTCTGAGCGATTGGCTGAACAAGAGATAGGACTGAGTGGACTAGTAGTTTCTAAAGTTTTATATTGTTTTATTTTTGAATGCAGGGTTTTTTTGTACATAAGTCTACATTTGTAAGTTCAACTGTAAAGATAAAGAGATTGCACTACAGTACTTGTATTAGGTGAATTAAAAATGCTATTTCTTTTGTTTTTTACAGTGCAAATATTTATAACCAAAAATAAATATAAAGTGAGCACTGTACACTTTGTATTCTGTGTTGTAATTAAAATCAATATATTTGAAAATGTGGAAAAAATCAAAATATTTAAATAAATGGTATTCTATTATTGTTTAATGGTGTGATTAATCATGATTAACAGCCCTAATCACTTGACAGCCCTAATTTACAGCTGACTTTTGTTGCCAGAGAGAGGCATTTTCCTCCTTGTTTTGGTGTTTTGTGCCTGCTTGCACAAAATCGGTTGATAGATGTGAATCAAGTTCAGATGCCGATATTCTGATTCTACAGTGATGAGCAGCAGTATAGAACTTTAGATAAAAGTGCAAACTCGCCTGCTTGATTGCCATGTCAGCTTTGCATTCCATTAGATATCTTGCACTTACAGGACATAGTTTCTTTAAATTGAGGATCTCCGTGTGCATCACAGACATTAATTAATTCTGCCTTGCAATACCTCTGTAGGGTGGGTAGGTATTGTTATAAGCAAATGATCAGGTAGGAGAATCAGACACAAAAGCTGAGTGTGGCTTTGAGTGAGTCACAGCAAATCAGTGGTACAGCTGGGAAAAGAACCCAGGAGTCACCTTCATTCCCAATCTGTTGTGCTAGCTACTAGGTAACACTACCTTCCCCATGCTTTAAAATGTGGTTTTAATGTATAGTTTTTCCCCACAGAAAAACAGGATTGCCCAATAGATCCACATAAACCTCACAGTTTCTCAGTTACATGCATTATAGAACTAATTTCCCACTAATAATACATACGTACACACACACTCACTCCATCTGAGTGTGATTTTTACTCCTCGTTCCCCTCGTGTTTACTTCCTGAAGGATAAGGCCAAACTTTTCAAGCCTGGGGGCCTAAAGTTGGGCTCCTAAATCCAGATTTTAGGCACCTAAATAAAAATGGCCTGATTTTCAAACAGGCTGAACGCCCCCAAATCTCATTTAAATTAAAGGGAAATTTGAGTGCTCAACACCCAGGCTTCTTTTACTGAGAAGGCTAAATATGGAGTTAGGAGCCTAACTGGAGGCCTTCAGTTTCACAAACTGTGGCTGTATTTTTTCAGCAACTAAGGGTATGCCTACACTGCAGCCAGAGATGTGATTGCAGTGTGAGTAGGCAGCCCCACACTAGCTTTAATCTAGCTAGCACAGCTAAAAATATCAGAAACAGTGGGACAAATCCTGGCACAGGCTAGCAACGCTAGTACATACCCTAGGTTTCGGGTGGGCTTGTACAGCCCACGTTCAAACCCATGCCGCTGTGTCTTTGTTGCTGTTAGCCGGGCTATGTAGGTTGAAACTAGCCTGGGTATGTCTGCCTGAGCTGCAATCACACCTTGGATTGCAATGTAAACGCACCTTAAATACAAGTCCAACATGAGGACCACCCTGGCATGACAATATCTCTCCTTGAAACTTTCCCCTTTAGTTTAAAAGATGCTATAAAACCAGTATCTCCCAAATTAAGTTTTTTACCTTCCGCCCCTTCCCCCCATTGTTCTGGCTAAATGTGAATATATATAGCTGTATATATTCATATGGGTCTGCATGACACATTTCTATTCTTGCTGCTCAAGCAAACCTATCCTGATTTGGTTTGGTTTAAACTGATTCTTTTGCTTTTCTCAATCGGACAATGAGATGCTAGATGCCAACTCTCCTTTTGCCTGCTCTGGTGTTTTCTTTCTTTTCAAAATAGAGCTGAGATGAAATGTGTTTTCCTTCCAATTGGTTTGAAAGGTTTTGCATTTGAAAGCCAATCCTTGCCTTGTTTGCCTCCTTTTCTCCTCTTGATTTCGTCTTGCCTGGTCTCTGTCTGTTGGTCTAATATTTTGATTTCCCTGTTTCGACTTCATAGCAGATGTTGTTCAGTCTCATGGTGCAGTCGTCATGGAAAATGCGTCCCTTTCCACCCCCATTACAACCCCTCAGTTCAGGGGATTCCGGAGGGCCAGTGAGATCAGCATTGCCAGCCAGGTCTCAGGAATGGCAGACAGTTACACTGCTTCCAACATAGCTAACAGTAAGTGTTTCACACCCTCCGAGATTTCTTCTCACTGTAGAACTAAAGTAGCAGCACCACACACCAGGCTGACCTCAATGTATAGGACAGACCCATAGAACTCTTCTCTCTGTCTTTATTTTGCGTGTGTGTGTGTTTAATATATAGCCTGGTTTGGAGTTAGCCACTGAATTGCTCTATGATCCTTCAAACTCTATGCTGCGCAGTGTTGTCAGATACAAAGGGTTGGGGAGAACAGGACACTGAGGGTATTTCCTGCTGTTGAGAGTGTTTCCTGGTCAGGGTCAACCATAAGACCTGCCAGTCCTCCCCTATTGCTTGCTTAATTAAGTCTAATAATAGCAGCACAGAACATCAGACTGCATGGCCAAGGGTCTTCTTTGAAAAGCATTTTGCTCCTTGTTAAAGGAAAACCGCTTCTTTGTCTATTGCAAAGGATGTAGCTCTCTGATCCATTGTAAAGCTGATCCCTGCCTGAATATCAAGAAGAATATACATACTTGCATCTCAGAGTCTGGTGTTCCTGTTTATTTTTATCTATATCAATGCAATAACTTGTTGTATTTGTGTTAGACTCACCTGTCCTTTGGAATTGGGGTGTGAATGCAATAGTTTGACAGACTCCCCCCCCCCCAGGAAAACTCATATAATTTGCACCTTTGAAACTGATGTCTGCAGAAATGGAGGTCCCTTATTCCAGATATTCATGGGTGAATCATCGGGCTGTTTGTCCTCTTAACTTCTCGTTACAATAGTTGCATGTTTTGTTTAAATGTATTCTCTTGAAATACAGTGCACCCGCATTAACAGGGTCTTCCACAGGTCGGATTGGAATAGGTAGGATTTGAGCCCTATAAGGTTTACATGAATTCCTGCAATGAGGAGTCAAACATTGCTGAAGACTTAGACAGGCTAACTTTATCACTGGAAGTGGGGCTGAACCAGAATGTCTGGGGCTGTTCAAATCCCATATCTGAATTTGATGGCAAGAGTCAGTCTCTGCTTGTAGCTGGGAGCCTTGCAGTGAGGGAGGATAATGAATGTAGTTGCTTGTCTGAGGTTGTTTTCAATGATTAATAAGAAGTTGAAACTATTCCACCTAAGCCCAATTTTATCATTGTCAATGACATATTGTTAATGCACCCTTAGGAAGAACAGATGCCTACAATTATAATACAGTGGGCTGCCACTATATTATGCATGTTGGAGTGATTATGGGCAAAAGTTGTTCATGTATAAAAGATAATTGATAACCTTGAACAACCATTGGCCCCTGTGCATCATTAAGGAATCAAATGGTACGTCTAGTCTTCAGTTGATAATTGTGGTCTATGCAACTGGTACATAATCAGCACTTTTAGATAAATAATGTAAGATCTGACAGGTGGCCCATCACATATTATTTAAAGGTAATGTGCAAAGGAGAAAAAAATGGGTGTGTGTCCCCCTCCCCTTTGTTTTGGCTGCTTTCTGTTTTTTAAAAGAAGTCTGGGGGACAAAAACTGAAGTTTTTCTTGTTTGGTTTACACATTAGAAATTCAGCTCATATCTTGCCCGGAGGACTCTGGTGACTAGAGAATTAGCAAAATGATGACATTACAAGAACCAAAGCTGAGCAACTGATTGTGGAAGTGGTTTTTAGTCAGATTGAGTTAAAAAACATTTTTGTCAAGGGCCATTTAACTTCAATGACTAAGAAATCTTTTGGAAAAAGGCAGCCTTTGCTAAAAATTCACTCTCTTCCTCCTCTCTATTAGGGTGTAAGTGTTAACAATCGACATTCTCTGAGACCCCAAATAAATCAGCCAAAACAGCTAGACCACCCCAACACTGATGTCCCTGATACTTCTAAGGCAACAACCCACACAGAATTTTTAAAAAACAAAAAAACTTTGAGAACCTGGAAGGAAGCCAAAAACCCTAAAGGCACAATCCCAGTTTTAAAAAATACCTTGCGCATGTCACCTTTAGTGGACCACTGGGCTTTGAACTATTACGTTTATAAGTAAACAGTAAGGTTTTTAGTTCCTCTTGAGGTAAATATAGGTGAGATAATCATAATGTGAAATAAAATCTGTAGGGTGGGACGTTCAACAGAGCCCAAGGCTTGTAGATTCCTGACTCCCGTTGAAATCTGCCAAACTCCCTTCTGCATCTTTGACAATCCCAGCTTTAGACAACAAACAAAGGGGGGCACCTGCTCTTCTGGATATGTGCACGTACCGCCTCAGAGCCCTCGGCCAAGTGCCGTGCGTGGTCTGTGTGCAGGATTGGGAACCAGGAATTCCCAAATCCTCCTCCTGTTTCTGATACTGTCTCCGATACTGTCTCCCTCTGTAGCTTTGGGCAAGTCATGGAACCACTCTGCCTCAGTTTCCCCATCTGTAAAAGAGGGATAATAATATTACCCTCCTCATGGGCATGTTTTGACAATGAATCAGTTAATGCATCTAAAGTACTTCGACCATGAAAAGCAGTATATATACGTTCCTAGTATTATTAGGACTAGCATTTCTGCCTGCACCCTGTGTTTATGCCCTGTAATATTTTTGTGCATATGTCACAATGGGGTTGAGTAGCTTCTTGTTTTCTTTGGCCAGATGTCAGTGTGTGGCAAGAATAAACTACCTGCACTTCAACAAATGGGGTTTTCCTTTCTTAAGGAGAGGATATTTTGTTTATCGTATCAGAGCAAATACACAAAATACACAGTGGGATTGCACAGTAAAATGTGTTCTGCCTTGCTACATGTTAATCTGTCTGTGTAGAAGGTTCCTTATAGGGCGTTTGTTTTGTGCACATTTCACACCCCGGGGTAATTGCTGAGCTCAGCCAGTCAGGAAGGTAAAGTGTTGATTATTAAATATGTATCTTATGGTTGCACCCCAAGGGCCCCGTCAGGATCAGGGCCCCAGTGCACTAGGGGCTACACAAACACAGAAGGAGGTGATTGCCGCCCTCAGGCGTTGACAAGCTGAATAAAGCCTTAGGGTAAATATCCAACATTTCCCTTCCCTGAGGACGTGAAGCTGTGCAGGTAGTGTGGGTCAAATTCATTAAGCCACCAGCTCTGATGAAGTTACACCATCAGATTTGGCAAGCTCTCTTCAGACTGCCAGCTGCCTTCATTATATGAAGGTGGGAACAATTTGTGCCCTTGCTCCTGCCTACATAACCCCACTGACCTCAGTGGGATTGATGGAGTTTAATGGAGAAAGCAGAATCTAGCTCATCAGATGAAAGCTGGTGCTTTTGTATTGGACTGAAATACCCGCTCTTAAAACTAACTTCCCTACTTCATTTCAGGGGCACTTCTGCATGTGTTGCTGAATAGAAGAGTTGACCTCCCCACCCCTGTTTATTTGATTATTAAGACTTCTGTTTGCAACATGATTTTTGTCTTCCTGCACAGATGGCCTCTAGAGCCAGAAATGTAGCACTGAAGGTTCTGACTTTGTCTCATTGTGAAAGGGCCCGTCCTCAGCAAGCACTTGAGTTAGGCCTCCCAAATGCATTTCCATCTCTATATCCCTTCCAGAGCCAGCTTCAGATGCTGGGAACAAGCCACTGTGATTCCGTTGCATGAAGTCCAGTGAGAATCTGCAACATGGGATTCCACAGCCCTGCTTCCTGGGGAGTTCCCTCTGCATGGCACTGTAGAGTGATGGAGGATAGCTAAGTCTGTGGATGCACAGACATAACCTCTCCTCCCCACGGAGAAGCAACATCCTATCAACTGTGGCAGCAGCTTTGCAGCCATTGAGTTGAGGAAAGAAGATTCCCAGCTGTATACCTCCTTAGATCTCCACCATAAAGACAGGCTACTCAAGGTGGCAGTTGGTCAGCCTTCATCTCTTTATAAGGAAATAGATGTAAATGCTTAATTTCAACTCCAAAATAATAGTTCTTACACATGGGATCGCAATCTTGTTTCTTTAATCCATGTGTCTTTTCCATCACAATGTTAATTGCTGGAGGACAAAACTGATGTGTTCTGCATGTGCGTGCTGTGATAATAAGTGTGGATTTTTGTTTGTGTGTATGTGTTGTTGTTTTTTAATTTTGTTCCTTTAGAAAACAAAAATCATCTTAACCATGCCAGAGGAGGATTTAGCTTTCTGTCCCAACTTGCCCTCCCTCACAAATCCCCCACCCAAGCCTCGCCCAAGAGACATAGGCAACGTAAACATGAAATACCCCAGAATCATTTAGGAAGAAGGCTTGAAGGGCCATCAAGTTGGGATCCGGACTGTATTCTACAAATACCAGATCTGGACATCAAGAAAGGTATTCTGGAGAGGGGACTTATCCATCCAACTAATCTCCTACATCATCTAACCAGGGCAGTCCTCTTCTCCAGAGGAAATCTGTTTGCTTTCTCCTTTCACCAGAGGCCCTCGCAAACTTAGCACTATTTAACAAATACTTGTTTTCATATTGCTTGAAAGAGTAACTGCAGCACTGCCAACAGCTGGTGATGGCACTAATTCTTTTAGACGAGAGATGTGGGAGCAACCGCACTGGCCCATAGCCCCTGTTGCAATCTCTTCCTAACACAAAGGCATTAATCCTGGCTGTTCTGTACAAAGAATCTGAAATTAACCAAGAATAGGACTTTCATGAGAAATGGAAAGTTGGATCTTTACTGGTGATTCCATAGCTGGAAAAGCAAGCAAAATATCATGTCTTCTGATAGGTCAAAATCTCTGTATAAGTGGCCATTGCGTGTCAAATCCCGTGCCGAGCAGGGAAAGCAGAGTAACCGAACTGGCACACGTATACTTGGAAAAGGCAGCACCTGTACTCTGTCTGCCAGCAGCCCCTCCTGCCCATTATTCTTGCTAGAATCAGGTTAGTTGGCATGGGGAAGCATGGTTCATAGCTGCCATTGCTGGACCAAGGGGCGTATGCACATACCAGCGCCATAGCTCAGATCATCCTGCTCTGGCTCCTGCTGGGACATCCCGCAGAGAAGTTGTCTGCTCATTTGTGGAAAGAGTGGGCAACTCTTCCCTTGGGCCCAGAATTTCAAATGAGGTGTCTGCTTGGTGGCAGCTATCACATCCCCTCCCATGTCAGGCTGTCTCATTTTTGTGTCTAGTGCCTTATTGGAGAATGTCTAAAGAGAACCAGCAAAGCTATTTTAGAGAATCCCAAGCTCCTTGTCCAAGCCCCAGTCCTCCTAATACCACTGCTTTGGGGTCTCTATCTCCTTCTGTGGCTGCTTTTTCATCACAAAGCAGATGGGAGTTCAAGGCTGCCTGCATCTAGAACAGGGGTGGGCAAACTTTTTGGCCTGAGGGCCACATCGGGTTTCCAAAATTGTATGGAGGGACGGTTAGGGGAGGCTGTGTCTCCCCAAACAGCCAGGTGTGGCCTGGCCCCCGCCTCCTATCTGACCTGCTTCTTGCCCCCGATGGCTCCCCCGGGACTCCCGCCCCATCCACCACTCCTTGTCCCCTGACCACCCCCCAGACCCCCCAGGTGTCACTTGTGGGCTGCTGATGAGTCTCAAACTGTGGTCTTGCAGAAGGAAATATTCTGAAGAGCAAAACTAGGGAGTGGGATCTGGGCAGTGGGGGTGGGGAATGGGAGGGAATGTGGGTCCATTTTACAGGGAAGACGTTGGGAACTCTCTGGTCTAGCTGAAGGATCTCACTGGCTGTTTCTTGTGTTTTGGTGGTGGTCTGTGTGTAAACTGCCCCCACTGAGCACATCCACTTCACCACCTCACTCCCATTGGTATCCCTGCAGTGTGGCTCTGCTGCTAGAAGAGGGAATGACTTGGTATTAAAATAAGGTCCTTGATTTTTCTGCTGGCTTTTAAATTACCCTGTAGCTCCCAGCTTCCTCTGTAGCTCCCATCCCAGTAGATGCTGATGAAGCCTGGAGATTCGTCCACCGTTTAATGCCCCCGTCCTCAAAGCTCACCAGAGCCTCTGTTCTGAGAGCTGCAGGGTTTGCGGACTCCTTGCTGGTTCTCCTGTTGGGCTGGGGGGTTAGTTGTGAAGACACTCACGCCTGCAGAGGCTGAGCAAGTTGCTTCAATAGCACTCCAGAGGCTGGCAGCCTGCAGAATGGTGGTGGTGATTATGAATGCATCACCATGGGCCTTTCTCATAATCCAGTCTCTTTCGCCTTCCCAGTGTTTTGCTTGTGTCTTTCCATAGCAACTAACCTGTGGCTCCATTGCCTTTATATTGTTCACTTCGGATTCTGATATTAATAACAAAATATGGGATTTTACCTCTCTGGGTTTGAGAGGGTTTGTGCCTCCGTGAAAGTTAAAGGGAAACATCCTGTTTGTTTAGTTTTTTGCCTTTAGCAGCATCTGCTAGCCTCTGCTCAAAGTAGGCCCATGGAGCTGAAAGTGACTCAGGTATATGCGTGCAGTGTTGTTGTGGCTGTGTCGGTCCCAGGATATTAGACACACAAGGTGGGTGAAACAACAGCTTTTATTGGACCAACTTCTGTTGGTGAGGGAGACAAGCTTTTGAGCTTACACAGAGCTCTTCAGGTCTGGGAATGGCTGCAGTATGTAGACACATCCATAGCTCTCCCCTGTCCCACCTCCAGAGCAGAGACTCTTTCTATTTCATTTTTGCTGTACGGATGGAGAGATTTGTTAGTTCCCCATCACCACAGCATCAGCACATTGTCACAAACTCACTGTGAGTGGCAGTGACCCTGCACTGAGGACACCCACTGGCCCTCCCCAGAAGGGTTGATGACATGTACATGCCCCGTCTAATCTGAAAGTTATTTTGATTATCGCTATTCTGGTATTCACAAGAGACTCTAGGGTATTTAATAATGGCCTCTAATACCCTGGCTGGGCATGGAGTCACCAGCCTTTGATCTGTGTCTCACATTCCCCTGGGGTGTGGATTAATGGCTAGTTACTGCCTCCCCTCCAGGGACATCCTGTTTGATTTAATAAAGGAGATGTCGTGCTCTGTGCCTCGTACCATCCTTGGGTGGCTCATTAATATTTTTGAGCCCTGTTCAAATTTTGCTTCATCTTAACAATAAAATCAACGGGGAAGGAATTGCCCAGCGCAAGGACCCATGGCCTAAGGTTAACATTTAAAACAGCTCTCTCCTCTCTCTTTAACAAGCCTTTTCTTTCATTAGTTGCTGCCAGATGGTGGGGAACAAAAAGAATAGACTATGCCCTTTACTGTCCTGATGCCCTGACTGCCTTTCCGACGGTAGCCTTACCACACCTCTTCCATGCAAGCTACTGGGAATCGACAGATGTAGTCTCCTTTCTGCTGAGACAGGTACCATAAATATTTCATGCTTCTCTCTCTCCTCCCTTATGCCTAACTTTTGTTGGAAAATATTTTGGAGACTATTTTCACCTTGCTGCACCCTCCAAAATAACTTTTGTTGACACTAATGGGGGCTCACCATACAAATGGAGGAAAAAATGTACGCTTCACAACTGCCACTCCATCTTCTTTCCCTTCCCATGCTATGTCAAATACAGCTGCGTTGGAAATAATACTTACTGCTATGCACATGGAACACTATGTTTCATGGAAACTATCAAATCACACGTGACTTGCTTGGTGCTGGCTTTTGTTACTGGAGCAGGTTCTTGGAGAGAGGTTCATTAAAGATCTGAACCATTTGGAGTCAACCTGGGCCGATTTCATATCATAGTCTTGCAGCATTGCATGATTTTGAGGCAAAAACCATGTGATGTTTGGATTGAACTTTACTTTGAATTTTTACATCCTTTCAAACCTGAAGCTCAAAGGGAAGCTCTCTGTGCAAAGCCTACATGGAATAAAACAGAAGGAAAAGTTTGTACAAGTTTCAGACTTGGGTTGCTAAAATTAGTGTTCAGTCCTCCATTTGGGCTCTCAAATTAACACTTAAACACCCTGAGGACTATGGATTTTTGCTTCAAGATCCAGAACTTGGTACCACAGTTCAAATTACTTCTCAAAGGGTTAGGTAAATAACAAATGATGGTTTCTGGACCTTCACATTTTGGATTCTGTCTGTTTAACTTTGGTCACATGTTTAAATTTTGCAAAATCACTTTTTTTTTTTCCTAAAATCCAGTGGGTATATTTCCCTTTAAAACAAAAAACAAACAGACATTGAAAATAGTTGTTTTCCCAGAAGTGCATGAAACCCCAAAATAGCAGCACTAAGACCCTGGAGGTGAAAACAAAGATGAACTAAAGGGAGACACATTCTTCTTGATTGCCGTTGTCCACCTGGAGAGAAATGCAAAGAGTAAACAAGAAACATAAATAGTTAAAGAAGAAACTTGCTAGCTTGTGACATATGGGCCAGTATATTCAAATCAGGGGCCTAAAGTTGGGCTCCTAGATTTATGCTTAGGCAGCTAAATTAATGTAGCCTGATTTTTTTAGAGACCCTAAATACCCCAAGTCCCCCTGAAGTCAGTGGGAGCTGCAAGTGCTTAAACCCTGTGAATTTTGGTTGTCTCAATATAAATTTAGAAGCCCAACTTTAGCCCCCGAGGGTTTGAAAACTCTTGCCAGGATTATTAAGTTGACAATGTAACTTTAAAGCACAGAGCATTGTCAGAGCATAACGATCCCTTGCTGCAACACAAACATTGCAGTCCGCAGAGAAAAAACACACCAACCCAAAGGGCTGCTCTCGTGACCATGTTGCCATGGCCCAACATCATTCATTTCTCAAACTCAAGCAGAGATGCGTTCTGTCGTTTTCATCACAGCGGAGAGGGGGCTGCTTCTGTGGATTGCAACCCGCTGGCCCTGTCCTTCCAAATGCACAGTGGGCTGGAGTCTCTTCTCTCCGTCCTTTCCCTGCCCCAGGTTCTTTCCCTGATAAGGATTTGGAAACGTCTTTTCATTTGGTGCATCTTCTGTCGGGCGCTAGCGAGAGAACAGGTCACCCAGTACAAAGGGATAGTCTAGGATCATCACTCCACAGACTAGCTGAACTCGAGCTAGTTGTATCCATTTTGGCTCTGCCCCTGTTTATTCTGAATTGCCAGTGGCATGGTGCTGGAGCATTCAGAGGGGATCTGGCCACTTTGGTGTTGGCTGCATTAGTCCCTTCTGCCAGAAAAAATTCCAGGGAGCCCTCTGCTGAAGGATGGAGAATAATTATTTAATCCCAGTACCCTGATTTTATGCTTAGACTCCTTTTAGTCTAAACCTTTGAACCTGCATAAGTGAAGTACTAGCACCCTCCCCTCTGCAGCTCCTCAGCACTGGGAAGGATCCAGCTCCGCCTATTGGCGTGGGTTTGCTGTGTATTAGCTCAGCTGTTTAAATTACCCCATCTCTGTTACAGCACATCTGACTGCAGCTCTCCATTATTTATAGCCTTCTATTGGCAAACTCTTTTTCATTGCTGTCATCCAAGTTTGTCTGTAGGTTCCATAACCATGGGGATGTTAGCACTGATGGCTGTAGTACCCTAGTATTAATCGATCTCAACCTTTTATTCCCTGACCTGTCTCTAGTTTCCAACCCAGTGGGCCAATGTTGCACTCACATGCTGTGTCTCCTCATTTTGAACAGTAGGCTCCAATGTGGAACTTTTGCCTAAGTGGCTGCAGGAGGGAAACGATGTGTGTATGTCAGAGCCTTAAAGAGTCTAACACACAAAATATCTTGTTTTAGAAATAGCCCAGCCAGTTACTCAGAATGCAACGAAAACATGTTTGTATAAGGCAGTGTGTGATTTTACATCTTGTGGCATGAAAAATATCCTTGCCATCCATTCAAAGCCCCTGGAGCTCAGCAGCGGCTGTCTCTGTAGGGCTGTTTGTTTAGCCTTGTCTCTCTCTGTTGCCCCACCTCTGCTTCTAGAGCACTATCTTCCTCAGTCCCCCCTCCCTATTCTTTTAAGGCCCTGTGTTGCCTTTCTTCTTATTCAACAGCCTAGAATGCCAGCATTGGAAAGCTAATAATAGGGACATGATTTTACTCCTCATTGAAAGGCATTCCAGACAAAGTTAAAAGGAAGCTATCAGTAGATTTAGGCCCAAACCCTGAGGCTTTATTAAAACAAATAAACCCAAATATGATCAGAAACATTTTCATGATTTAAATTTCTCATCACTGAAGGGCATTATTTTATTCATCCCCTTAGGTTTTCATTCCCAACAGCATTGGGGGTGAGGTGGAGGTGGGCAGGTGGATTAGGAGAACCAGGAGGTGAAACTGAGCAGTCTAGTTTTGCTGTGAGTGAAATGGGAAAATGAAACAGTCTAAATTCTGCAAAGTAAACTGGTCTATCAGATTGCTTCAGTTTTAATCTACATGGCACTACTGGTAACACGTAAGGGAATGTGTGAGGTTTTTAAAATATGTTTATTCACTTGACAGAGCCCCTTTCAACCTTTGCAGGGTCTGGGGAAAAAAACATCTGATCATAGTACAATTCAAAATGCTCCGTGCAATATCTCTGCCCAGTCCTTTTTATTTTCTGTGTAAGATTCACCTCTTCTGCAACTGACCTAAGAACAGTCTAGCTGCAATGTGAACCTAGGACATAACCCCATTTCCCTCTGCCGTTTGGTCCAGCCAGCAGATGTCCCCGAATGTTGGCTAGTGAGCTTACCGTAGGAAATGTTCGTACACTTCGCAAATCTCATTGTATCAGTCCATTCATCCCCATTCCAGTGCAGAAACATCACACTTTTATGATGTGCTTGAACTTCTCCATGGACCCAGAGAGCCAAAGCCCCATTCCTCTCCTGAACTCTGGTCTCCTACGTCACAGAACACTGCTGGCCCAGTGCTGAACCTGGCTCAATACCTAATGTCTTCATCAAAATGAGAGGAGCACAAGAAGCAAGACAGGAGAATGCCATGTGTAATGTATTTAAGTAGAAACTCTAAATGACAGGCAACTGGGATTGACTCCAGCCCAATCAGGAAGCCTGCTGGGATCTTAGCCCTCATAGGGTCTGGCTTGCTCAGTGTAGTTAAGGGCAGACTTAGTAGGAGTGGAGGGGATGATGAGAATACTTCGGAAGAACAAGCCTGAGGAAATGACACATGCCGACAAGCGAGCACAGTTGGAACAGGTAGCGATGGATCTGAATTACTGAAATGGCAAGCAAATGATGACTGGAAATGCGCATGTGACTTGAAGACCTGGCAAGAAGGCAGGCAAGGCTGGAGCACAGTGAGGCAAGACGGTGGCTGCAAATCGTAGGATTCCCTGCAGAAGAGGCAGTTTTCTATAAGTACCTGAGTGCCAAAGTTCTTCCCCTGCAGTGTTTGCTGAATGAGCATTTTCCAAGGGCATCTTTCTGGACATGGTCTCAAGGAAGTAGCAGGGTCTGGGGTGCCACAACCTCTCAGTTTGTGTTGATTGAACATCTGGGACAAAATCCATCCCTGGTATAAGCCCAGTGAAGCCAAGAGAGTTAAACTAGCAGCCTAGCAGTTATGTATCTGTGATCAACATCTGTGCTTCGTTGCCTTTGCTCCATTTTGTACTCACAGCTTGTTAAACTCCCCTATAGTTCTTTCTGTTCCTTAACTTTTCCCAGACTCATTCCACCTGTCTCGTCAGCTTATTCTAGCTTCCTCCGGCTTCTTTTTCATCTCTCTCTCATTCTATTCTAACCATGCTTCACCAATAAACGCTTTCACACTTGCCCTCCTATGTGCCTACTTATGATCTCCGTTTAAGGTTCCCTTTTATATCTTCATCCCACATGATATTAACTCAGCTCTGGCAACAACTTTTCCTGGCTCTAAAGGTCACGAACATTGTACCGTTACGAGAAGGCCAGAAAAATCTTGTCGGCTAACAATGTAAATTTCCTGCAGGCAAAATTCTATAAAGCCACCTGCCCAGCAAACGCTGCGATTCCATCACATGCTTTGCAAACACAGCAGAACGGAATAAATACTAAAGCTGGAGGGAGGGTGGTGTTCACTATGAAATTCCTGTAGCTCTTGGGTGTTAGCCCAGGTGCATCATGAGTTGCTGATGAGGGCTGCTCTTTCCTTAGGTGATGAGACACGAAAACTCCAGCATTCTGGAACTGGATGGAAAAGAGGTCTCTGTATTCACTCCTTCAAAGCCCAGGGAGAAGTGGCTGCGCAAGAGGACGCATGTGAAGCTAAGGGTAATGCTGTTTCTATTACATGTCTCTCCAAGGGAAACTACTGTTAAATATGATTTGGCTAGATTTGGACCTGTAATAAAAACAATATTAAAGTTAACCAGTATGGGTACAACTCTGTTACTGCCCATGGACTCCACAATTACATGGGGGTGGAGAGATTGCATTGCAGTAATCGTATGTGTCAGTGAGATATCCCAGTTATAGATTTCTGGAAGAGACAGACACTCTCTCTGCAACAAGGTCTCCTCCATATAAAATACTAAGTGTTGGCTGTAGGTCAAGAAAGGAGACGGAATTGTTTCAAAGCCTGGTGTCCTAAATTGTCTGTACAGTAACTGTCATGCCCTGGAGTTCGTGAATCCAGAGGATAAGAAACTTTTCTGATTTCCATGAGCGGGAAGTTTGTTTAGCCAGCAATAATCTGCTGACAGTCATTTTTCCTCCTAATTTGAAGGTGCAACATACAGAATTTTGCACCACAAGGGATCAGATTTTCAAGATGTTCTGTGTCACTGACTACACAGTATTTGTGCCCAAAGGGTCTGGAGTAGTATTACTAGAGAGTGACAGTATCCTTGTGTGATATCATGGCATATGCATGCATAAAGGCCCAGAATTTCAAAGGACAATCGTCGTTTTTGCAGACCCAAATTTTTCCTGTAAGGAGTGGCAGCAGGGAAACCAAGTAGAGGTCCCTTCTCAAAAAATGCCCAGGATCAATTAACTGTAGGTGCAAATTCTACCATTTAGATGACTAGGTAATTAACTGCACCCAGACATCAACTGCTTGGCCAAATGCATTAGGATCCACACCCACAATTGATTGTGGGTGCAAATCATGTGGTCATAAATTACTGTAGCTAAAACGGAGACCAAGTGCAGAAGGCCCTTTAAAAGTCTTGTCCTAAATGTACAATACTTTTTTTCCTTTAAAAATGTGTTGTTTAATACAGATATAGATATATAATAGTGTGGGGAGAGAAAGGATATCATAAGAAGAAAATTACTCCTCCAAAAACTCCTGGTTGTCCATGCGTTCGGCATTACTATCACTATAGCAACTTTTTCCTGTAAACTCTGCATTAACCATGAGGTTCTGCTGGGAATCTAACTAGGTTTGTTCTGTTTTTCCCCTGACATCTGCAGAATGTCACAGCCAACCACAGAATAAATGATGCCATCGCTAATGAAGACGGACCCCAGACCTTGACAGGAAGGTTTATGTATGGGCCGTTAGATATGGTCACGCTCACTGGGGAAAAGGTACATTTGTCTTAAGTGTGAATTGCCCATAAACAGCAGAAGATGTAGGCAGTGGTAGTTGCTGGTCAATGCTCCTTTTGTACCTGTAAACATTAAGAGAGAGAACTGTCCAGTTACCCACACAATCAAACACCTTTGCCTGTGTCCATTAAGAACCCCCTCTGCCCAGCCTATCTATTGCATTACGCTAGAGAGAGATTTGAGGACACCATGTTCAGAGCCAGGTTAGGATCCTGTCTAGTATGAAAGTTACTTAATACTTCCTTAGTCCTGAACCTCCTTTGCCTTCCAGGTGGACATTCACATCATGACCCAGCCGCCATCTGGAGTGTGGATTTACTTTGACACCGAAATCAGCAACAGCAGTGGCCGGATTTCCTACGTTATCCCTGAGAACAAGCGTCTGGGGATTGGCGTATATCCCGTCAAGATGGTGGTCAGGTGCTATGCTTCAGGCTCATTTGGCTTAGCCCCCAGTTTGACAGGAACCTCTGAAATATGACTGTAGACACTTCTCAGTTACTCTGATTGCATGATAGACAATCCACATAAATGTTAACAGGTCAAGTGCAATTCTACCTGAAAAACGATTGTGTTTAAAAAGTGGCATGTTCTCATCAACCGCTCTTCTCCCTATTGTGTCGTCAGAGTCTGATCTGCTGACTTGACAGACAAAACAATTTTACTCTTGTTACCCTGCAACACCAGTGATGGGACAAAGAGCTGTATTCTGTTTTGCCTCCTGCATCATCATCAGCATTATTAATTAAGTTCCAATTGCTGGACCACTTTTCCTCCTTTTCCAGATGTGCAACTTCATTGTCTTCAATGGAACTACTTGCCCAGGTTCCCCTAAGGGCAGAGCCTTTGTTATTAGTGATGGTGCACAATGCAGAAAGTCTCCCACTTGACTTTTGGATCACCAGGTTTCAGAGAGAGCAGTGCCAAAAAGCGTCTTGACATTGGTGAACTGAGCAAATCTGCTCTAGAGGCATTGAAACACACCAAAACTGGAACCCCCCACAACACTAGTCCAAGTCACTGTAATTATATTCATCTAACATATAGGCATTTTCTGTGGGGCTCTCGCTGTAGTATCATTAATGACTGGGGCAGATTTTTAAAGATATTTTATAGGTACCTGGTGGGATTTTCATAAGTGCCCAACTACCATTGGGGAAAGGCCCTGCACTGCCTCTCAATGGAAGTTAGGTGCTTTTGAAACTCCCGCTTGGCAGCTACTGCAAATTTAGGTGCCTAAATACCTTTAAAAATATGTCCCTTTATCCTTACAATAACGCTCCCAGGTAGGAAATCATTAGCATCGTCCATTTGACACATGGGTAACGGAGGCACAGAAACATGACTTGCCAAATCAGGAATAGAAGCCATATCTCCCGAGTCTTATTCCAGTGCCTTACCCACAAGACCTTCCTTCCTCTCCAAGTACATACCTATCAGACCAGTGGATAGTCTTCTCCACTTGTGCTGAGATACAGACACAACAGGCCAGATCTGTAGCTGTTATAAATCAGAGTAACTCTGAAATCCTGTATTTGTGCTGGAAATGGCCCACCTTGATTATCATGCACATAGTGAGGAGAGTGGTCGCTTTGGATGAGCTATTACCAGCAGGAGAGTGAGTTTGTGTGTGTGGTTTTTCGAGGGGGGTGGGGGATGAGAAAACCTGGATTTGTGCTGGAAATGGCCCACCTTGATTATCATACACATTTTAAAGAGAGTGGTCACTTTGGATGGGCTATTACCAGCAGGAGAGTGAGTTTGTGGGGGGGGGGGGGGCGCGGAGGGTGAGAAAACCTGGATTTGTGCTGGAAATGGCCCAACTTGATGATCACTTTAGATAAGCTATTACCAGCAGGAGAGTGGGGTGGGAGGAGGTATTGTTTCATGGTCTCTGTGTATATATAATGTCTTCTGCAGTTTCCACAGTATGCATCCGATGAAGTGAGCTGTAGCTCACGAAAGCTCATGCTCAAATAAATTGGTTAGTCTCTAAGGTGCCACAAGTACTCCTTTTCTTTCTGAAATCAGTGAATCTGTGATGATTTACCTCAGCTGAGACAATCTGACCCTTAAGACACAGCAAGTGTAGGGCCTTAGCAGAATTGTGTGTGTGAAGTGATGGCAAGATCTGGCCCTTAATTCTGCATTCCCTGGTCATTTACAATGCTTGCTGAATTGGTATTGCAAATGGGTCTTGTAGCTTTAATCTCTCAGCCAGGTTTGTCCTCTGTTCTTAACCCCCCTATTCCTTTCCATTTAGGGGTGACCACACATATGCAGATAGCTATATCACCGTTCTACCTAAGGGGACAGAATTTGTGGTCTTCAGCATTGATGGTTCCTTTGCAGCCAGCGTGTCTATAATGGGGAGTGACCCCAAAGTCAGAGCTGGCGCAGTTGATGTTGTAAGGTCAGTGGCAGGGGAGAGGGCTGGGGGAAATGCTTTAATATTAAATGAATATTTTAACCCTATTGCAAATATAGGTCCATAATACTGTTGTTTTTTTCCCCACTAGGCACTGGCAAGACCTTGGCTACCTCATTATCTATGTCACAGGCCGACCTGATATGCAGAAGCAAAGGGTGGTAGCATGGTTAGCACAGCACAATTTCCCCCATGGGATAGTCTCATTCTGTGATGGGCTTGTCCATGACCCACTGCGGCACAAGGCCAACTTCCTGAAAACCCTCATTACAGACGTAAGCATGAGCTGTCCTGAGATGTGATCAAAGCGTGGGTTCATCCACAGCTTATTCAAGTCCTGACCTGCAGTGGGACATTAACCTGCATTCATTTGATTTTTAGCCACCCTCACCCCTTTCTTTATTTTCTTACTCCACAAAGGTGCCTGTGCAGTTAAAATGTGTTCACTTCATTCTGCACGGTCTTGCTGCAATCCTTGCTGCTTCCATTACGAAATGCCTATTGCTGTAGAAGAAATCATGATTCTTGTGCTTTTTCCCCACCTGCTTAGTGCATTTCTGGATGCCTGTCATATCTGCACATAAAGGGATGCTTTACAGATAGAGGGCCGTCAAAGAGATTGTGACTTGCAGCCAACCAAAACCCAGAATTCAAACCTGTCTCCATATTGGGCCGAATCCAAATACCCCAATATCTGGGAAAATTTGGACTGGAATCTCCATGTTTGTGAACGTTAAGATCTGGGGCTTGGGTGAGGTCCGTTATATAGATGCAAAGTTCAGATTCAAAGTTCCAGTTCAGGGGCTTGGGGTGGACTTATCTCTACTTGGAGAGTTGGGCTATGTTAGCACTTGGATGAAAAGACCTTTAAGGAACATCCAGGCAGGATTGGTGGTGGGGGATCTTCTCTCAGACAGGAATGAATGAATGAATGCCCTCTCGTGCTGAGGGTGCATACCATTCTTTAGTTGAAACAAAACCAATATGGTCATTAGAAATCCCTTAGCACTTTTTGCAAGAGAAGGCTTGTTCACCTTGTTGTCATGGCCAGATGCCAGTTGAGGTAGTTACATTCAATCTCCCTAAATTCCTCCTGTAGTTGACCGTTAGTGAAGTCCTTTGAGATCCTTGGATGCAGGATTCTATAGAAGTGCCATATAATTTCCTTTATCTTTTGAAGACTGTGCTTTGCAGGGCTTAAGAGGACCTCTAGGTCTCCATCTCCCACTGCTTTGAGAATTGTAGAGAATTGTGGTAGGATAGGGTGATGCATGTAGTGCTGAGAAGAAAGTGCTGGTTCACGTGACAGCAGAGCAGCTAGGGAGGGGCTTTGACAGATCAGTGAATGTCACAAGAGGTGGCAGGACTTCAGTCCATGCCTTGCTAAGAGATTGATGTTGTCAGGCATATCAAAACATGTGAGTTTGCCCGGCAGCAGCCAACTGATGATGATATGGCACTGCTACAGCGCCTTCCCTTGGAGGATCTCAAAGCACTTTATTGCTATTGATCAACCATCCTTCACAACACCTCTGATGTAGGTAAATAATATCCCCCTTTTACAGCTAGAGAATCTGAGACACAGAGCTGAGTTGCCCATCACAGAGAGGATCATCTGAAGAGCCAGTCTTAGAACCCAGGAGTCCTAGCTTTCTGCTCTAACCATGAGATCACTTTGCCTCTCTCCAGCAAAGACTGAGCACACCCTTTGTAGCAGTGCACAACCAAGGAAGTAAATAGGAGTTAACTTCTTGGTTTGTACTCCCTTATCGACGTGAAGAGTGAGGGAGCAAAATCAATGGCATGGTTCTGTAAGGCCCAGAGTATCCACAACCCCGTTCAAATGTTCCCCTCACAAGATCTGGCTCTCACTCAGCATGGAAATTAACCACCCAGTTTTAAAGAGGCTGTTGGTGCCAAGGAGACCAGACAGAGTGTAATAAATGTAAAAGGAATAGAAAGGCACCAACTTGCCTGCATGCAGTTAAACCCAGTCAATCCAAAAGGTTGTTATAGAGAGTGGAAAATGAGGTACAAAATAAAACCTACTGCACAGACTCTGTTTTTAAAGACTAGCACCGTGCGCTCTTCGCCTGTGGGGACGCCCCAAGGTCATACTGCATACATTACCTGACTCTAAGTGGAGAGAGTGCAGAAAAGAGCAACAAGAATGATCAGCGAGCTGGAGGAAAGATCACATGCGCCATATATCTGCAGTTTGGGTATAGGATGACTCAGAATAGGACGTGCTAAATGTCTACTGCATGAGGAGGGTGTAAATTGCAAGGAGGGAAAGGAGTTATTTAGGAATGTAACTAGGAGGAATGGCTTCAAAGAGTTAAGAGTGCGAACATTTATGTCTGAATATCAGAAAAACTTCCTAACCATGAGATCTACTTGTTGTAGGAACGGAAGTGGTGTAAGCTTTTTAGCTTGTGACATTTAAAACTGGACTGAGCTGAATACTAGAAAATATGTTGAGGGGATTGATTCTACCCTGGCCTCTGGGATGGGAGTAGATGTCACTGCTAGGGCTTTTCGAGCTCTAATATCAATGCGTCTGCGAAGTGCAGTCTTTGGACAGACTTCCATAATGTCATATTTCAGCCTGGTAACTGATGGGCTTTTATCATGTCTTAGACCTAGGTTGTTCCAATTTCCCCTTTATTTCAGTGATAAATCAGGCCTAATTAATGGGGCCATCTTGGTTATCTAGCCCACTGGATCAGACATGCCATTGTCTAGCATAGTGAAACAGTTTCCATTATTCTAGGGCCAGTGTGCCTTATTCTCCCTAGACCTTGACAAAATGAAAGCCCATCATTAAATACTGAACGCAATGACTGTTGGAATCAGCCTTTAACTTGACATCTAAGTCCGAATGTCAAGAGCGAGCTGTCTTTGGAACCCCCTTGTTACAGAAGATGCCATATTATTATCCCTTGTTGGAAATCGACCTTTCCAGAGGGCACAAAGGTTCACAGATTTGCTACAATGGGTCTTTGGCCAGCTTGCAGCTCTCCAGGCAGAACCAGATGGATCCATGCTTGGCACCAGGATAAGCACCTCCTCCTGCAGAGCCCCACCAGTTTTATTCCACCGCCACAGCTGCAAAATGATCTTCTCAAATGTCTGGCTAAAGAGTAAATGAAATCTTCTGCTCTGTGGGAACAGAGCAGTAACTACTAATGGGTAGAAAAATCCAGTGCATCATGCAAGGTGATATGCATAGTTGTCTGTCTAAACCACCGCAAAATCCAACAAAATTAGATATGCAGTCTGGCTAACCCAGCCACCAGACTAGTGCTGTGTGCTGTGGTCTCTCGGTGGAAGGGAATTCTTCATATAAACAGTTACTGAATATAATTGAAAAATGCTCCCTCCCTGGCTAGCGTTTACAAAACTCCTTGGAACAGAGCGGTGGAGCGTGCCACACAAAGGAAGGACATTAGGTAAACATAGCTACATTCCTATTGTACTTCCTACTTCATTCTGCCCTTGTATTCTGCAGAACAGCTAGAACAGTAATCGGCCTATAGTACAAACCCTCAGCACTGCTGTTGGTTAATTAGTACATATCTCTGCAGAGCATTGTCCAGGTGGGACTTGCAGTGCACTCTTGACTGGATATTCCCACAATCACTGTGAAAAAGCCAAGCGTGCTGAGCAGTGTCATAGAATAAACGTTCCCTCTTCCCACAGCTCCACATGAGGATCCACGCCGCATACGGATCCACTAAGGATATTTCGGTCTACAGCTCCATTAGTTTGCCACCCACGCACATCTATATTGTTGGCCGACCAACCAAGAAATTACAGCACCAGTGTCAGGTAGGAATCCAGGTTAGTTTGTCTGTAGAACACTCCAGTGGCTGATGCTGTCCCTACTGGAGTTAGTGGGAGTTCAGACACTAACTTCACCAGGAGCAAGATCAGACTATTTTGTAAAGAGGAAGTTCCCACACACCAGGATCCCTCTGCATCTCTCTGAGAGGTGTGAGGGTTCCTTGCTTTATGCATCACTGCTATGGAAATAACAGAGTGAAAACACCAGTTGCTGTTCCACTGCATTGTGCTTTGTAGTGTTATATAATTAGATTTTCTTTTAAATGAAGTCCTGTCCACTTAAAAATCCCCCTTTTGTCTGAACTTGTCCCTGCTGTTACTCAGGCTGAGTAAAGCTGAAGATCAGAAGGGGGGGAGGGGGGTTCTCTGTAGAGCTGGTTTCTGTTGTGCATGTACCAGCACCATGTGTCACTGTCGATTGCCTCCCCAGTACAGGGTCAGTCAGTTCCCTCTGTTGTTTTTGTGGGATTTTCATAAAGCAGCAGAGGAAAGAAACATTTTAAGAAAGTGATTGTCAAACCACAACTGAAAGAGGGACTTGAAGACATATGTGGGATCTGAACTGACTGTGACTCCATTTTTTTTTTAAAGTTGCTTGATTTCAAGTTGACTCTGTCCTGTAAAACCCCCTGACCTATTGTTTCACAGTTCATTACTGAGGGGTACGCAGCCCACCTTGCCCAGCTGGAGTATAATCATCGCTCCCGGCCTGCCAAAAACACGACCCGGATGGCACTGAGAAAAGGCAGCTTTGGTCTCCCCAGCCAGCCAGATTTCCTGCGCAAGAGGAATCATTTGCTACGTACCATCTCCTCACAGCCCACGGGGGCGAGCGGGAATGCCAGCCACAGACCTGAACGAACGCAAAGCCAGTCAGACAGCGATAGGGAGAGAGAGCGGGAGCGCAGCCAAAGGAGCATGAGCATTGCCACTGGGTGCTGGGGCCGGAGCGCAGCCTCAAAACTGGACTCTGGCACTTCAGGTCAGAAGTAGAGCCAGCCAGGAGCCAGTGACAGTCGGCCACAGCCGCCGGAGGAGGAAACAGAAGGAATAAAGGACAAGGCCAGCAGTGTGAGATGGAAGGGTAAATATGGTGCTACTCTCTAACAACAACATGGTATGCTAGGAGGAAAGGCTGGTGTATTTTCCACATGGAATTTGCAGGCCTTAAAATGGCGTGTTGGGTTTGCAGAGCACTAGTCCGAAAAACCATTTGAAATTAGGGAACCAAGGGGGAAAACAAATAGTTTCCAGATCAAGACCATGCTCTCTTCTGCCTCCTTTTCTTATCCAGGTTTAGTGACTGTAAATATGTGCCTCCCTCACCTTCTTAGCCATCAATCAGATACACGTGACTGAGTGTGATCCTCAGTGCCATGTGGTGGAAGGGGAAGAAGTCTGGTTAGACCTTTCACTTGGGTTGTTCCATTAGCCAGACTGAGAGAGACTGCTGGATACCAGCACTTTTTTGTGTTTTTAAACTAAGCATGTCATTTCCAAGGTGCAGAGAGGCTGAAATGAGAGGCTTCTGCTGCACTGGGTGAAGCAATCAAGTGTTTTACATGTGCAGAGAGCTTAGAATTTATCCACTTTGTACCCAGGAGGATGTATATCAGCAAAGCATTAATGAAGTATCAACTGCTGTTGATAGGAGCCGTATGTCAGCAGATTGATGCTCTAGAAAGTGGGGTCATTAGTTTTTTGTTTTTGCTTTAAACATTTTGAAAGGTGATGGAATTTAATGTATTAAGCTATTTAAAAAAACAAGGAGTTTTGTTTTAGCTGTTAACAACATCAGCCACTTACTTTACTGTATAGTTCTCCAAGTATTATTGCTGTATATTATTTCAGAAACTAACCACCATATATTTGCAAGTGTCTGAAAGTACTCAACAGCTAGATTGCACTGCATTTCTTGTCATCAAAATGCAGGGTCCAAATATTTCACCACTATCCCCCACTCAGAGACATTTCTTCTTCCCAGGTTCTCTCCAATATCAGTAACAGCTTTCACGGGAATTAGACTTGCTTTTTTTAACTGTAGTTATTCAACTGTAAAACCTCATTGTTTTTGCACTGATAATTTTTAGAATGGAGACCTGTTACCATCTCATGTAGCTACACCTAACTGTTTGTAGTGCATGACAATTAAATATTTCTAAGCCAGGGTGGGTGGGGGTGTGTGTGTGTATATGTATGTATATATATATATATATATATAGATTTGTGCAAAAGTTTTTCAACAGTAAGGAGACTGTAAGGAAGTGTGCCAACTAAGTTGTGCAAGCTTAAGAAAAGGCCATATCTTAATTTTCCTAGCCTCTCTTTCAGTCGATGTGTCTGAGCTGATGGTTTAATGCGCTGCCATGACCTGAATCTCTCTCTTGCACTGGGCATGCAAGGGTCTGGGAGCATTGCAGAGGTGACATTTCCAGTCTGCAGGATAATGTGCTGTGCTGCTTGCTAGCACCCCCTAGCGACAAGGAGATTGTAAGCCACAAGGTATTCAAAGGTGAAGGACATAATTTAACGAGGAGCAGAGGAGAACAGTGCCTAGAACAGAGGGGTTGCCTGAAAGCCCCTTAGCCCTGCCCCCCTCCCAGGTCAAACCAGCCAGGATTCTGAATTTTCAGCCTCAGTGAAGGGCGCAGTTTTCTGCTTGCACACACCAACTTGGGTATGGGAAATATCCAAACTGGGTGGATATTTGGGGCTCCCACCTGCCTATTTCACATGAAGATTTTATATTCATAGCACATTCATTGGCTAAGTATTGTCCTGCTTTCCTCCACCACAATATACTATGTTTATATCACTTTCTACTTACAAGGATCTTATTTATAATCGATTTTTTAGACTGCTTCATTTTATTAACGGTTTCAGTACTAAGTGTAGCACCTCTGCACCGAGACGCAAAGCACTGTGAGCTCTGCTCTGCTACCTGGCTCAGAGCTGCAGCAGGCAAACACGCCGCTCATCCAGACATCAAAAATCTATTTCATGACTACGGCTTAGACCTCAAGTTTCAAAACGAACTTAGAATGTGTGCTCTATCCCTACAGTGATCTAAAGAGGACAGTGTTTAACTACTGAGAATGTCCATGTTGATGGAGCTTTAATAGATCCACCCGCAAACACAGTGCATCTCATTTACTCTTAGCCTCATTGCAAACTACTACGCCATTCATCTTTGATAATTATATTACAGAACATCCGTACAGATTTTTACTACTGAAAAAATTACTTCCCTTTCTGCTGAACTCAGCCTAGTTACCTTGAATGTATATCCAAAGCTACTGGCTAAAAATGTGAATTGTGTCATAGCTTTTTGCTAGTTGAATATTGTACCAAACTGTTGCCATCTGACTTAGAAGCAAGCCGCAGTCCATTCTGTAAAGTAACCAAACCATGATCACAAAGCGTATTTGCAAATTTGGATATGGCCTTTACAAAGTTCAATCTTACTCTGAAAGAAGAGTCCACAAACCAAGGCATGACATGTACATTTTTTTTCAAAATGCAGATGAGCTGTTAACATTTTCTTGTGTGTAGATAGTGTAAAACTGAGGATAATGTAAATGTGAAAAAAACAAAAGTGGGTATATACAAAGTGAAAGTTATTTATTTTGTGTAGAGAAAAAGTGTCCGGAGGCAACAGAACCTTCAGAGATTATTAATATTAAAATGTAGCTTTTTTTTGTTTCAGGCATTATGTACAAAGCAATTATTTTATGGACCAAGTTTAATGTAACTGTCAATGACCGCAGAAGTGCAATATTATAATCATCACTCCATATTTTAAACCAATAATAATCAGTGAGACTGACAATCGTAGCACCTGTGTTCTGACCCTTTGTTGAGCTTCTTGAATTTTTCAACCTCTCCCCCATCTGTTTCCATTGTAAGAATCCATACAGAGAAACAATCGTAGTGCAGAATCTTTGTTCATCACTGCAATAATATCAGACGATGTGGCCATGTATTAACATGACATATGTGGATAGGTTTTTTTCACCCATACAAGTACACTATAGTTCCCCGTGAATCTATCTTCTCATACATCCCTGTCTTCTTATTGTCTATCTGAAGCAAAGATCAGTATATTACTCTGTCATTCTAAAAGCAATAGCAATAGTTTAACTTTTGTGTTTATAAACTGCTCTGAAATGTTCTAGGGAGTGATGCATGTGAAACAAAATGTCTTTCTAAATGCACAAAAGAGGCTCCATTGGGATACAGTTAGGGAAAGCTGAATGTATTTTCCATTCTTATTAAAGGGGCACTGTCAGGTTAAAGACCTTATTTACCTTTGTTACAAATAACAGTTCTGTGTTGTTTAAAACAGAAGGAATATTAAAAGTTTATTATACTTTTCACTGTTATGCTGGTTAGTTCCTTTTTGCATTCATCAGATTAGGCCAAGGAAAACAGACTAGTTGGTTCTGGTAACTGTCACTTCCTGGTTCTCATGCACTCAGCACAAAGCTGCAATGTTTATATTGTGAGCACTGAACAGAGATATTTATTTATTGGGTTTTTAAAAAACAACATCTGTTTCCACTGGAATTAAACATTCAAGGAAACATTTCTGTGGATTTTTTTTCCTAAAAAGCAGCTTTTCTATAATCTGAACGTTGGGACAGAAACCTGACCCTGTCCCTTTCCACTTTTTTTTTAAATCCAAACTGTCACTTTAATTCCTTGTTTTCTTCTTTTGATAAATCATTAAAAAGGAAAAATTTTACTACCAAAAAGAACGTGTATAGTGTTAGAAGATATGCTAAATGAAAACCAATAGCTAACCAAAGGGTTACGAACAACCTGCTCTTCCCACAAGCAACCTGCACTTCTTGTAGTACCCCTGCTCTTCAGGTATCTTCACCTTTGCTGCATTTTCCTATTAGTTCTAGAAGCCTTACATTTTTCTCCCTCCCCTTGTATGAAAACCCTGGATATCGATATCCTTGACCGTCAATTTTATATTCAATAATGTTCTATTTTATTTATAAAAAAATCTTTTAGGGATACAGATGGGGGGGAAAACTATGTCATGGCTTAATTTGACAGACACACCTGCACCCCACCAGGGAATGAGATTTAGATCTGAGTCTGCCTCTTCCTGGTTTTCATTTTGTGTATTATGTTGTGTGTGTAAAATACTGTTAAGATCTATTTGCTTGTATGTAACAAACCATAACTACTGTACAACTTCCTTCTCCTCTTTGCTGTTAGTGCATTGCTCTAATGCCTGGGTGTGCTTTGTGTACAGTAACTTTGTACATTACACAGATTAAAGAAATGGGAAGGCTACATTCTGTGTCTGCTTCTTTTGGTGACTTACAAACTGACAGTTAATGCATCACAAAAGCTAGGAATTGGGAACTGAAAATGATCCAGTTTAATGAAAGTGTCCAATGGAATTAGATGCCAAAGAAAAAGATGGCAAAGACGTGACCTGCTGAGCAGAAAAATAGAGGGGCTGAAAACATTGACATGAGGCAAATGGAAACCAAACGGAAAAGAGAGAGACAATTACAAGCACTGTGTGCTCTGAATTGAAGATGATGTTCTACAGCCAGTGAGAGAGTGAAATGATGGGGGACAGTAAGTGAATCAACAACAGCAGAGCGTGAGAGTAGAGAACAGGGAGCCACCCAACAGCATGTGGGAGCTTCCCTTTGAACTGGCTGCCAATAAATGCACAATCCGTAAAGCCTAAGTCTGGCTAGCTCAGGGGCTGTCAGCGCTGCTGCCTTACACGGACCCTTCCAAAGGGGGAATCTCAAGGGAGCTGCACCCTCTCAAGCAGGCCCTTTCCTCTACTGTTCAGTAAGGGCAGAGATTCGCCTGGCTCAGCCCTCCTCAGACACCTACCTGTTTGTCCACGGCTTGTCCCCCTCTCATCCTGGCTGCTGTCAGTGTCCTTGTTAAACGTATGGTCCCAGGGAGGTTTGTGCCATAACTAGCTCCTTTATAAAAGGGAAGTGTGTTGTCTCCATCTGACCCATGTGCCTAAAACCCAGCTACTAGAGGAGGAGGCCTGCATTAAAGGGAAAAGGAAGATACGTTGATAGGAGACCTGCCAGCAGACAGGATGAATCCATACATACGTGACCAGCCTCCCACAGTCAAACACCTCAGGGCCTTCTAAGAGGTTAGAAAAGTGGCACATGAAAACTAGTTCAAATCATACAGAAGGACAAATTTTGTTAAACAGGCAGTGATTTTACAGTTCAGAACAGGACTTTCCACCAACAGCCATCAGACCCAAGTAACCAAAGAAGTCTGCGGTGGGATCTGTTAAATAGAGTGGAATAAAGGGACCAAGGAAACTACTACGTCACCAAAGTAAGCAGGCATCTCTAGGGGGAGTCAGTGTCATACTGATTGCACTTTGGGCTTTCTAGGTCTTGCACTTTGCTAGCTGTAGCTGCTCAGCTGTCAAAAATCTGACCTACTGTGATTTCCTTAGCAAGCCCCTGGGTGCAGAGGACGGGGCAAGCATTCATTTTAAAGCTTCGGGTGTTAGCCAAAACAATTGAGCACGCCCACGCAAACACACAAAAATCTTGCCTGTCCCCTTGCAACAGATTGGTTTGTATAATTGCTACCTGTCGTTCACTCACACTGGCACATAAAAGAATAACTTGGGCTGCTGGATTGATTTAACCAGTTTATTTTTTACAAGTTTTCAGATTCACCAAGTTAAGTGGGGCTTGAGGGGGGAGAATCAGAAGACTGAGTTTTCCTGGGCTCCTCTGCTTCTGAAAAGGCCAATTTCACTAACAAACCAAAACTGCCCCTTGCATTGTCATAAAGAGCAAGGAAGGGGCATCACTTTGGTGCAGGGATATGAGCAAGGCTGAGCAAACCCCCAACAAAATGTGCCCCTGTCCATTACACTTAACCCACTGTCCCAGTGCAGCCTGCCGTCAAGGGAGCCAGTGCTAATTAAAAGCTTGAACCTGTACCATGCCAAGTGCCTTCACCTCTCATTGGCTCAGTGAGAAAAGGCACCTTGCAAGATGTGGACCTAATGTTGCAGCCTGCACAAAGCTGGGGCAAAGTATAAATGGGTCTCTGTATAGCTGAGGGCTGTAAAGGGACCCCTCTGTAACTGAGCAATCCAACCAAACACTGGAGTAAACACAGGGCAAATATTAATTCAAAGAGCAGGCACGTAGCAACCACATGTGAAAAATGATTTACGGCAGCCTCATTTCAGGGGATCACTGTGGCAGTCACCCCAGTATCAGCGGGGTTATGGCCACCTGGTACCTGGGCATTTGCCTTAGAGTTTGGAATCTGAATCACCATCAAGGAAGTGTATTAAAGATAACATGGTGTTAGTCACTGGGTGAGTTTATCTCCTCTGGGGACTCAGCATTGTTGTGCTGGTGGCACCCATGAGCGCCCTGGTGGACTGACAGCTACTTGCTGCCTAAGAATCATTTGCTCAATCATTGAGCAGTAGTGGGAGGAGCCTCAGAAAGCGACCAAGTTGAGAGCAATGTTGGTCAGGTCTTAAAGACTTTGCATGGACTGGCAGGAGAGAAGCCATGGCTAAAGGGGAGGTGCCATCAAAGTCACTCCCTCCTCCAGGCAACAGATTGACCCAGCAGAACAGGACATGTCCACAGGGTAAAGATCCTGCTGTGTCACACACAGATCTCGCCAGTGCAGGGAGAATGGGGAGCTGCCTGCTTTGGCAGAGTAGTGTCTCAGTGAGCAGAACAAGAAAACCACCTTTCCTGATGTACTTGACATTTGGACTGTTACTGAAGCATCCCTGTCCTCATCTGGAAGGCCAGGCCGTCTCCTCGGGTGGCTTGCTGTGAAGGAACAAACAGGCACTTATAGGCTGGTCTTCCCAAACCATCATGCTTGGTGCTTCCATACCACCTACCTGTGAGAGGCTGAAAGGCCTCTACCAATGTGTGTGATCAAACCCACTTCCACCCTGGCTAAGTAGGATTTATCCCAGTTTTGCAGATGGGAAAAGCCAAGAGAGAGGCTGCAGTTTCCACAAGGCCATGCAGTGAGTAAGCAGAACTCAGCTCTCCTGCCCCCCAGGCCTGTGTTCAAGCCACTAGCCCATGCTTTACAAACCCAGCTTAGGGCCTTGCTGGTTCCAGAATGTCTCTTCACTATAAAAACCATCTACCTTGTTAATCTCTTTGTGTCTTTCTTTGGTGACAATTTCTTCTAGAACTTCTCCATCTCCCTTAATAAGCCTGTAACAGAAGCACATCAACACACCCAGTAAAGTCTACCAGCCATCCAGTTACCAACTGTAAGCAACACATTGCTTTGTTTCCCCAGCAGCAGAAGGCATCATTCAATGAGGGTTCTGTCCCCACTGGAGGAGTGACTAGATCACCTCTCTTATGCAGCCACACGGCTAATGTTTCATGCTGAGGGAGACAGTATTTTGCATGGGAAGATGTCCAATAAGCTGGACTTGTTGAGGGGTAACACCAGAAGCACCTTCTGTGTGAGCATGTGCTCTAGAACAGAGTCAGGGGCCTCTGCCAACACAGGCTGGCTGCAGCACGGTGTCCCCCACGCTCTCTGGGAGGGTGGCAGCTTTGCAGTGCCAAAGAGAGTGGCAAAAAGTTCTCATCATATGCTGGGGCTTGGGCCAGATACTGCTCTGACAATCTGGTGTACACCTGGAGCAACTCCACTGACTGGTGTAACTCTGTAGTCTCTGTTTAAAGATGAGGGCAGCTCCATTATAGAACACTGTGAGTCAGGCTTTAGCCAACCCTCGGGTAAATAACCTTTGCAGCCTTTTCCATTATGTTGCCTGCAGGATTAAAACCAACAAGGTCCCGCTTCAGTGCACTTCTTCGAAAGATGCTGTGTACTGAATGTATTGGGAACAACCTTCCTCTCCCAGCATTCCCAGGATGTAGGATCTGCCATGATTTAGGCAATCCCCAGCCCCACAGAGCATTCCCTAGAGATCAGGCATGTTGCAAATCAAGCTTTCCAGGCTAGTGTGCTGCAGGGAAGACCCATGCTAAGGAAAAAGGATCTCCCATTACCCTATAACTCTGCGAGTGGATTTTCTCGGCAATGGGAAACTGGGTTGGTTGGTTCCCACTCTCAAATTTAAGATGTGCAGACAGCTTCCTTTATGATTGAGATGGGGCAATGCAGAGGTTTAAGTCCAGTCCCTTGGGGCACATAAAAGTTGCTGGATCATCTAGTAATCAGACAAGCATTTGACCTTTGGTAATAGAACTGGAAAGGACACAGTGGGCCTAGGGAAGGGGAGTGGTATCAAACCAGCAAATCCAGCAGCAGAACCATAAGCAGTGCCCAGCCTCTGAATGCAGAAGAGGAATTTAACCATCTTCAGCATGTGCCTTACGGGTAACTGACATCCATGCAAACATCTTTCCTGAGCATTGCTGGCTGCCTTCTATTTTAAGAGCTGGCTTGCCACAACACAATTTTCTATTCACTGTAAAGATGCAGTTTAGTGAAAACAGGGTCATTCCTACTCCTCTGGTTTTGAACGCTAGTTTGGTTACAGGCCTGTGGGCCTCCTAGAACAGAGAAGCAATTGCCCCCGGTTGTGCAAATAAACCCCTCTGGCCAGAGGATCTGTCTATAATAGGGACTGGATGCTTCAGACGTGACAGGCAAGCATCCAAAACAGCAGCTGCCCCTGAAAGAGCAATGTCTAACAGGTCAGGAAACAGCTAGCTCAGAACTGCCACCAGATCTGCCGGTTCAGATTTTATCCTCACACCATAGCTTAGAATTGCATTTACTCTGGGGACACTGATATCCCCCTCAGTGGAAGGAGGAAAAAACCCTCCACCCTGAGTAACAAGGCTTCAACCAGATCTTGCAATAGCTGCTGCTCTTGGCTGCCTTCTGCACCTCATACTGAGCACAAGCCATCAATGACTCAGCTCTGGGAGGCTGTCCATGCTCTGTAATCCCATTGATTTCAGTAGCAAGAGAGAGCATTCAGCACTACAGAGGAGGTGCTTAGCACCTGGCAGGATCAGACCCTTATTTGGCATCTTCTAACAATAATAGTCTCAGCCTGTCTGTCTAAACACAGCAAGCCTTTTTCTCCATCCCTCTGTCAATCCTAGTACTCTGATCTAAGCATCTCTGCTAGTCAAGCAGAGACCAGAGTGATTTATACCTTTATTGTCTGGGCCGGAAAGCTTTAATCTCAAGATGGCCTGACGGGTCACAGTGTTCACCTTTCATACTAAGAGCCTGGCTAGTAACAGCAAGGTGACAATGAAGGCTCAAGAGCTTGCTGCTGAGAGTGACCGCCCCTGGAGGGGAGGTTAAAAGGGATTTAGAGAGAACCCTGCTTTTACAAGCAGCAAGGATCTGTTGCTAAACTGGCATATGCTTCTGCCTCTCTTTGGAAAAGCCTAAAAAGATTCAGCTGCCCCATCTCTCTCCACTCTTCAGCCAGCCTCATACACTGCTCGCCAACTTGTTTCCCTGGTTTAAAAATAAGAAGTGGATTCTTGTCCACTGTTCAGAAGCTTTGCGGATTGTAAGCTCTTCAGGGACCATGACTTCCTATGTGAGTGTACGGCACCTACCACATTTTGGGCACTATTGCAGTCCAAGTGATACATCCTAAAATATGCTCCTTTGTGGATATGCTGAACTAACTATGATTATTTATCTCAACATTATCTACGACACTTACATCTCAGCTGGTATAAGTCAACTAGCTCTCTAGACTTTAACAGCGCTATGCTTATGTGCGTCAGCTGAGGATCTGGTCCCTAGAATTCTTGTAACCATGGAAACCATGCCTCTCCAAATGCTCCCAAACAGCACTGTTTCTAAGCTATTGTTTCAGGACCCTCTTTAACCCATGGGACTGTACCTTGTTCTTCCCGTTTCGGGGTCCACGACTTTTCTGATGACACTTTGCCTTGCGTCCCATTCTTCTTTCGTCATTGGTTTCATAGCCTGGATGCGGGACTTTTGCTCATCTGTCAAAACTAGAATGCAAACCTTAATGAGCTCGTTGAATAAGAATGTGCGCACACAGGTTAGTCTTCTGTCAGAGGACCATGAGGCAGAGGGCCTTACAATTATTATGGAGCACCGCTCTGTGCAGTGCACTGCTGAAAACACTCGTTCCAAAGAGCCACCTACCCCAAAAAGCTTGAACTATTGAAGCCTCACGCTGCTCCTCTGAGGAGGATATTGCTAGCTCTGTTTCCAACAGGTGAACTGAGGCCCACAGAACAGCTAAGTGATTTTCCCAAAGCCACATTGGGTGAGATTTTTAGAAGTACTCAGCATTAACCTGACACACCTCCTGTTTCTGTCAGTGATAAAATTCCCATTGATTTAAATGGGAGCAGAGTTAGGCCAATGCTGAGTACTTCTGAAAATCTCACCACTCGTCCAAATGCAGAGATGGGACTAGAACCCAGGCATCCTGAGTCCCACTCCTTTGTTACACTACAGACATTTAACCCTACACCTGTCTGCTTGGAACATTTTCCTTTCAAATTCTATTTACCTCCTTATTTACCCCCCTCATCCTCTCTCTTTCCCTTTAACAGTAAGAAGGATTTAGATACTTTGTAAATATCTTTAAGACAGAAGAGGGGAAATCCCTGGGGAAGGCTGGACAAAATGCATTTATCCAAAGCAGGTGATTTTGGATTCCTCCCTTATCAGCAAACCTTCATAAGTTGGCACCTTCCCCCACAATGGCTCCATTACAATTCCTCTGTGTAGATCCATTTGCCACCTGGCCTGCTGCTGGGACTGAGACTACCTGGCCTGCCTTATGTATATAATTACACACGTATTAAAACTGAATTACTACCTATTGTTAAAACCAATCCTCTTTCATCACTAGCATACACCACGTACTATAACCCCTACTGCTTAGACAACACACAAAGAATGGACAAATAATAGTTTGACATGAACAAGATCTTTCCAAAAAAATCATAGATACTGAGAAGAACTGAAACAGGGATTTGTGTATGTCTGCAACTGAGGGATCAAAGCCTCACCTGCTTTTCTTACTGTCACAAACTCAAAGAGCATATAGACCTTAAATTTCAAATTTGAGGCCTGAGGTAAAATTTCCCAACACACCCAAGTGACTGAGGTATCTGAAGTCCCACTGACTTTCAGTGAGACTTGGGCACTTTTTGAAAATTTGTCCCCTGGTTGTGTATTTCTTGCACACTCTGCTCACCCATGAGATACACTGGAAGATCTGGGGGCACCTTAAATCAGTGGTGGATACTGTATAGAGGACCTAGTCTCAACAGATAAAGAATGAACACAAATGTAGTGTTATCTTCCTCATGGCTTTACATATCACCTTTGTGAGCAAAGGAACATGCAGAGAACTATCAACTTCACATCCTGAATGCCAATACCAAGTGCTTCATGAATTCATTGCCTGTGGGTCCATCCTTTCATTTTCAACTTTTGTTCCCAGATCACAGGCAATTTTAACAAGCTTACAAACAAAACCATCAATTTGGGTCCTTGTATCTATTCATGGTTGCTCAAGCTAGGCCACTGAAGTTAGGAGGGAAAAGGCACCCAGGGTTCAGCAATCAGTGTTTCTTATCATGCAATTTCTAATGATCCTTGGATGAGACATTAAAAGAATCTTTTTCATTAATGAGTAGGAGAGTCGCATGGATTTTCTCAAATGGCGCATCACTTCTCTACTCTTTAAGTGGGCAAGTGTGAGTTTTTTAAACCTGGAAACAAGAACATTACCTGGGCCAGGTTCCACCAAAGATTCTTTCTGCCACTGCTCCAGTGAAGGGCCTGGCACGCCTTCCACCATGGCTCTCTCCTCTTTAGGCCGGTCCTTCGATTTCTTTTTCAGTTTCTTTTTTATTTTTTTCTTCTCTCTCTTTTTGTCTTTCTGTTTTGTTCGTTTCTTCTTGCTGTGTCTCCTCTTTTTCAGTTTGGATTCACTGTCACTGGAATCATCTGAAGAGCAGCTAGAGGAGGAGGAAGTCCCAGAAGACGAACTTGTCGTCTCAGAGGAGGAGGTACTTGCCTTTTTCCTCTTCTTGTCTTTGGCCTTCTTTTTCTCTGCAATACATTAAGAATGGGGTGGTTTGGAGAGAACATTTGCTCCATGGCACCCAAAGAGTCTGTCATGTTCTGCATTTCAAGCTACAACAGTCTGCTGTTCTGGTTTTGTTCTTTGTTAGGTTGCTCAGAAGACTGAACAAATCAAAACACTAACGCCACAGCAAAATCCCACTGGGCTAATACTTCTGTATTATCATGGTGGGAGGGGGCTAACTGAGCACTGTCCCTGATCCAGTCAGCACCCCTCCTGTATGCCTAGTTATCCCAAGACTGGGGCAGGGGCTGGACTCCATTCAGGCCCTTGAGGCTCATCCTACCCAGGGACTACACAACCCAGAGGCGGCTTGGATTTTCCTCACGGGGATGGTCAGCGAGGGGTGCCTGAATGGATCTGTGACAGGCACAATGCTAAAAGATCTGCATGCTGGAAATGTTTAAGGCTCTAGAGATGTCAGAACACAAGAGTAATGAGTATGAAGTGTGTGTTGAGATGACTGTATAAAGTTAATTGCTAAAAGCAAGCATTGTGTATTCCCACAATGGTACTCACTGTGCATATGCCCCCTGACCATGTGAGAAGTCAGCCTTCAGCAGTAGCTATCACCCCCACCTGCCCTTACCTTCTTTAGTAGAAGCTGAGCTCGACCTGCATCTGTGAGACCTGGCTGCCTTCTTCCTTGGAGGAGACTGGCTGCTCTTCTTTGAGTCTTTACTGCTTTTTCTTCTTTTCTTTTCATCCTTTTTGTCCTGCCTGCTTTGAGAATCGCTTTCACTCCTGCTTTGGGAGCGTTTCCTGGATTGGCTGTGAACCATTGTGCTTTGATTCCTATTTTAAACAATTCATTTTTCTTTCATTAATGGTATTAATAAAGGACAGTGAAACTTAATTCCATGTAAGGAGACGGTCCCAAAGTATCCCTAAACACAGCAATTCCAATTCTGCTCCATATAATTAGGAGGCAGGCCTTTGCACATTAAGTAGTTGCTGCAGACAGGTTTAGCTTATTACATTAGACTCAATTTACAGCCAACTTTTCTCCCCAAACTATATGTGAAACTTTGACAACTGCATAGAGGGTTACTCTGTTACATAGCAGTGGCCAGGCTGGGTTCACTGAGACCTTCCCAGTAGTCCACAAAATAAAGCACGAAGGTGTGAGGAACAGGGAGAGCTGAAGGGAATGGCTCCATGAGAGGATCTTTCAAATGCTGTTTTTCTTTGCACTACAAAACATTTAGGCAACTCTTCTGTGCCTCCCAACCAGCCTTCTTTGATTAGATTTGGCATGAGACTTCCACCACACTCTCTTCCCCCTTTCTTTTAAATGTCAGCAGTAGCTACTGTTACACACAGTTTCACAGCTGTGACGATTCAGCAGAGGGTGGTGATAAACACACTTTAGTACTGTATATTCTCTGATCATTTTTCATCCTTCTCAGGATTTAAGAGCTAAGGGTTCTACTTTCTAATCAGTGCCTCTGTATTGCCCCATTACTGTTAGCAGGAGTGTCACATGCTCTTTATGGCCCCATGGACCCAGACATTGTATGATGAACACTGCCACAGCTGTCAGCAGCATTAAAAATTCCATTCAGAACTGAACAAAGAAGAATCAATTACCGGTTTATTTAAAATACTGACAGCAGCCGCTAGCTAAGGGAAAATAATGAATTTTTAATATTTCAATTTACTTTTATAAAAGAGATTACATGCTAAACTGGCACCTTTTTCAATCAGTCCAAAACACTGGCAGTGGAATATAAGGGCAAACCCATCTATGATAAGAGACAAGCTCTCATTCGTTTAAAAAGAAAAACAAAAGCCTAGCATCAACAGCATAATTGTAGCTGGGAAAAGCTCTCGCATATCAGATATTTCGTGGCTAATATATTAATCCTGTCTCTACCACACAAGTTCAAAACAAGATAATCCAAGATACATACAAGTGAATCTCAAGTTCAAATTGATTTACAAATGAAAGCCTCAATAAAAAGCAACAAAAGATTTGCTTTAAGGACACATAGTAGTAAAGCTGCAAAGAATCAGATCCATCAATACACACACCAAATATATGCGTCCATATGTATACAAAAATACAGAAATCTCTTTCACTAGGTCCTTGAAGACACAGATAGCCGTAGAAGCACTATTCTGATCTCAGATACGCAACATACACAATCCTGTACAATTAGCTAGTGTGGACAAAAGTGCAGTAGCTGTTTTTTCAAGAATTCCAGTGATAAAGTCCACAGATTCATGGCTCAGGCCAGACTGTATATGGTTATTTCCCTGAGGTGCATTTTCTCTGTATTGCCTGTGTGAATGTAAATGAAAGCTGACATTAAACAATGCCTTTTCTTTCCAAACAGGCATTTGATTTTGCCCTTAGATAAATGGGGGGAAATAAAGAGCCAAGTTTTTCAGGGCCTGCTAGAGAAGCTGGATGTGTGTTTGTTTTGGAATCTGAATCAGGCTAATGACGTTTACAATAAGGACTGACAATGTTTTCCCACCTGCAGAGAGGTCTCAGCAGTCTCAAAAGCCAGAGTGGAATCGTTTAGACACATCATGCTAGAGAACAAGTCACTAGATCTTAGACCAGTGATACTTAGACCGCAGTGGTTCAGGAGCCAAATTACTGATCAACATTACCCAAGAGCACCACAGTAGTATGAGTTCCTTGTTTCATTTACACTCTCTCTCTCATACACACACACACAAAATTCTCACAGCAAAATGACTGACCAAGTATTATTAACCAGTTATTGTTATTATTATTAACCAGCTGATAAAATAACACAGTAAAAACATCCTGATTGGTTAATAACTTAGACTGGTTAATAATTAAATCACAGTGTTTTAATATGTGCTGCAAAGAGCTGCAGGAGACACACTGAAAAGCAACTTGTGGCTCCCGAGCCTCTGTCTGAGTATCACTGTCCTAGACACTAGTCCAAAATAGCAAGTTGTAATGGTGCATGGGCAGACACAACTTTACAATGGTGAAAATGTTTCGTGCCCTCTTTTAGTGTTTGTTCAACACACTAACCACACCCATAGACCTCAGCCTAAAATAATGGAATCAGATTTATTTCGAAGTGATTTAGGTTGAAGAAGTAGATTAGTCCAAACTATTCAGTATCTTAAAACAGCTGCATATACACATCACTTTTTTCTCTCTCCCTTCCTATATCTCCACCCACTCGCCCACTCCTTTCACATATCAGTTGAGATCATCTCTCTTCCCCCCGTACACATTTCCTAATTTCTCTCTCTCTTTCAGCTCTTTTACATTTAACGCGGCAAAGCTGGCAATACAGCTTGTGTGCAAGACAGAGTGAAGAACAGAAGCCCACTCCTGCACCCTTTAGTGGGGAGAAATCTTTACTCCCAGCGTAGTTCCACTGATGTCAAGGGGACTATCTCTGCAAGGTCTGCAGGATCATACAGCTCAGCAGTCCTACATTCACACCCCCCCGCCTATACTTTTCATCAGTAGCTCTCAGTGCTTTACAAGGCAGAGCAAGTGCTTTTATGCCCATTTCACAGACGGGGTGCCTAAACCCTGCCCCACCCACCCACCCACACTCTGACACAGTGGGTAATGGCCCTTTAAGACACACAGCAGGTGGCTGGCTCTTTAAGACTCTCCCCCTTCTCCTCCACTCCTGCTAGATACAGTCCGTCCCCGGACAGCACCGCGCATGCGCCCCGATATCGGCCGCTGACGGCTTTGCGGACCCAATCTCGCCCCTTATTCCTCCCGCGAGTGTCCGTCCCCCTCCCGCCCAGAGACAGGCCGCCGCAGGTAAGGGACTCACCCTCGGGGGTGGGAGGCGCGAACAAGCCGCCTGCCCCGCGCGCGCTGGAGGGGGAGGCCCAGCCCCGGCGTCTGTCGCTGAACGACCCCGGGAACGGGTCACTTCGGTTGCTTTCCGTTCGTTGCCTCGCCCACTTCCGGTATTTTGTGCGTGGTTTTGTGGGTCCGGTGGGAAAGCACAGACCCCGCGCATATTGGTTCCTACCCCAGCTGTATCTGCGCTGGGGAAGCAGGGCTCAGCCCGAAGGAGGCGTTTACCGGCTGCTGTGCCCCACTGAGCCCGGCTGGGGTCAGCCCGCAGTGGGAAGGGCCTCTTCCCATGACAGGGTGTAGAGTCTCCCTCTCGGGGTGATAGGGGAGCCCACATGTTGGTGAGAGACGGGCTGGCTGTGCCCTGCGGACCAGGGCGCTGCAGCAGGGAGGAGACGGGGCTGGGGGCTCATGCTGCCTGTGCTTTGTGGCGATGAGACCAGGTGGGTGAGGGAATATCTTTTATTGGACCTACTTTTGTTGGTGAGAGAGAGAAGCTTTCCAGCTACACAGAGCTTTTCTTCGCATCATGCCGCTCAGATCGCGGGCTTCTCTTCCCCAGCTTTGGCTACGCATTTCAGGGAAAGACAAAATAACAAATCTGAAAGTAGGGAAGCTGACACAGCAGGACCCGCTAGAAACTATCATAAAAATAAAGGCGGCTCAGGTGGTTGTGACACGTAGACCATATGAAAGATTGGAAAGGTGCTAACCCAGCATTGAATTGGGTACCTGAGGTAGGAAAGAGAACGCAAGGAAGAACTGGCAGAAGACAATGACAGAGGATATTGAATACGCTGGCATAATGGCGGGAGGGGGGAAGTACACAAGCACCTCAGAGTTAGGAACACCTCAGGAATGTAACTGATCAAAATGTTATGGTTGTTCTTTCAAAAGTTTACAACTGAACATTGACTTAATACAGCTTTGAAACTTCTCTATGAATATAAATCTCCCCCCTGTATTTTCCACTGAATGCATCCGATGAAGTGAGCTGTAGCTCACGAAAGCTTATGCTCAAATAAATTTGTTAGTCTCTAAGGTGCCACAAGTACTCCTTTTCTTTTTGCGAGTATTTTTTTGGTCTCTGCTGCTGTTTGACTGCATACTTCCAGTCCAAATGAGGTGTGTGGCTGACTGGTCAGTTCATAACTCTGGTGTTCATAACGCTATGGTTCCACGGTACACAACTAGCGAGTGATCATAATCAATGGAGGAACCAGACTGCCTGATGAGTCAGTGGCACTAGAGGAACTAAGATAAGGTAGTGTCTAAGGAGTGGGAGTGGAGCCCTGTTGTGCTACGCACTGTTCAGAGTAGTAGACAGACCCTGACCCTTTGAAGAGTTTACACTCTGAATAATGAGACATTTACAGTCTCCCTCATGGTTCTTGGCGAGTTATTTTTTCCCTCGTGTCTCCCAAATTCTGTGTTCCATCCAGAGACAGAGTGAACTTGTAAGAAACGGATGCAGCAAAAATACAAAAAATTCTCAACAAGCAGCCGTGTGCTGATCTTATATTTTTCCTAGTACTCCAAACTATTTCCAATGTCATCATCTTCCTGGTGAACAATTCCAGCCTCAGCCTCGTGCAGCTTCTTTGGCAGCTTGACTGTTTTTGTTTTGGGCCCAAAACCCTTCTGGGCTTTTCCAGACACTGGAAGTTACACTGGTTATGGATGGCTGCAATTTGTGTTAGAACACTCTGCTGAAGCAGAAATTAATGACACTGCCATTTTCCCTCTTCCACTTTCTGTAGGTGAATAGCAGTTTATGATCCCCATTTGCTTAATGGTTCTGATTTGTTAGAATTAGGGTGTATTTGTCATATGGACAATGCATGTATTTGCCCTGGTCTGCATTGCTTTCCTCCTTAACTTTGAGGAGCAGAGTTTAGTATGTCAGGCATCTGATAACCAAGGCATTCCTATCTGCTGGGTTAGGCAAGTTCGTCTTGTTAGTCTGTTGCAGGCAAAAGTCTCACTGAAGAAGAGGCATTGGAGCAAAAGCCAAAGAAAATTTTCCTTCTCCTCTATCGCTGTCTTGAAGGGGTTGGTTTTCCCTGTGCAATTCAGAATGATCTCTGGAATTGAAGTGACGTTCAGGTGGGTTGCTGGTCAAGGTCAGTAAGAGGAGTATCCATTGATGACGCCCAGGTAGAGATCCCTTGCTCTATTGTTACGGCTGTCCTTGACATACACAGCCTACTGCTTTCTCTCTTAGAGGGTCCTCCTGTATTCTGCTTTCTGCTGTTCTACCTCAAAGACTTAACCAGCTAAAAGCTCATCAGAGATCTGATTTATTTTCCTCCTCCAGAGAACATGCAAGTGCCTCACACGAATTAATGAATTTAGCTTTGAATACATGTTAGATAAGAACAGTATCATCGTAATTTTACACATGGGGAAACTGAGGCACAGAGTTGCCATACCCACGATGACTCAGTGAGTGAGTGCCAGAGACTCCCACGCTCCTGCTTTAATGCCTAGATGACAGAGGAGAGAGATTATTCTTGTCTATCCCGGAGCCTTTTCTTTACAGTCAGTCATTTACAATCTGAATTCACTATAATAGTATTCAGACAGCAGCAGCCATATTGACAGGCACATTTTTCTTTCATTAATTTAATTTTCTTGGTATAATTTAAATGCAAATATGAAACAAACATTTCCTGATGAAGAAATTCAGATTCCGTGATTGATTTTGTTGTTATGGAAAACAGCAGAAGCAAAATCCTTTGGTGCTGATTCTGGGGTTTTGTGCACAAGTGTAATGGCCATTTCACTTTCAAAATGCAATTTGAAGGCGTTTTTCAAATGCAAACTAATCAGCAGCATACGCTAATGAGATGTCAAGCCCAAAGCACTTCGGGATCTATTGGGAATGCTTAAAATTAACACTCTTCATAAACTACAGTGGTTATATTCAGAGTCTGCCTTTCATCATATTGTTAATTATGCAAATGAGAAAGCTCATACCAAGTAATTACCAGAGTTAAAATGAATGATCTGAAGAAGCCTCCAGTAAAGTCAGTGGTATGGGTAGCTAATAGACATCTAGTTTTCTGGGGAGTCATATGAGGCAACAAAATCAAAAGGATATTTTGGCTTCTTGAATATCAGTTTTCTAGATTTTTAGAGTCTGTGACTTGAAGTTTTGAATTAATGTCATGGACTAACAGGCACTGAGACAGATAATGTGTGTGACTATCTAATCTCACTCTCTCATCATAGCGGGATCTTCGTGCCAAATTAAAGAATTCAAAAGATTGCATTGGTCATGTAAGACTAGAATGTCCACTCTTCCCTTGAAGATAGTTTATTCTGTCTGCCCATCTTGGAAGGATATTCTCATACCTAATGGAAGGTGATTACAAATGTTTAGACTACTTCTGCATGCTCTTTCCTTACACCCGAGAGACGTGTTGTCATAAATTGCAAACAGCCCCCCAAATCTTTGGCTCTACAGCGGATTTCTGCTTGTGTATGTGGAATCCACAATATCTTTAAAAAGTGATTTTTAGCGCTCTCAGTCTGGGGTTATAATGTAAGACAATAAGTGACTCACTACACTCACTTGTAGAGTAACAGGGTTTATGCTGGTCTTGTAAGATGCAGCCATTGGAAGCAACTTGATCACAAAGTTGCTTGTTTTAGCCCCTAGGGGACAACTCTGTCACATTCTGAGTGGGTCTTGCCTTCCATCCCCTGGGAAGCAGCAGGCTCTTACCCTAGTGAAGTTTGATACTGCATCCAGAAGAGGGCAGTGGTAATTGTGAATGGATGCTGACTGACATAAAAGAATTATACAATAATATGCTATCTTTATACATCAACCAGTAACAGTGGCTGTCAGAACAGCTCTCTTTGTATAAGACGTAAGCAGTCCTTCTGTTTTCTATACGTGTGATTGTACTCAGATGACCTCTGCAGTTCATGGTATAGATCAATACGTTAAGCCTTTTTACATTTTCAAAATATGCTTATAAAAAATTCTCAGAGTGCAGGCATTGTCTACCCCAGACACCAACTTCTCCAGTAGACCCCAGATGGCAGCTGCTGCTCAAAAAGCTGTTTTCCCTTGCCCCAAGAGAACAGTTTTTGAGTTGCCTTCTAAGAAGCTATTTGTTGACCTGACATGTTTCTGTCAAAGGGATACTGTGCTTATTTCTGCTGGCTTGGGGCTTGGAGCTCAGTTTTAGTCAGCTCAGAATGGAGAATTCACTCCTTACCATCTCCTATATTAACGAGCATAAATCCACAGTCTTCGGCATGTCACCTTCAGAACTTCTTGTGAACCCATCTCCAAACCCCTCAGCATCCACTAATTCAGGTTTCTTGTTGCACATGGGGCAAAGCTGGTTGCGGACAGCAGACGATCTCATCCATATAATGAGGTTCCAGCGCTCCCCGGAAGTGACAGGCAGTGCCCCATGAATCTGCCCTCCTCGGTGTAGCAAGCCTTGGGATATCACATGTTCAATCTCCACATACGTTGGCACTGGGGTTGGGGCCTTGAAAATAGATAATAAAGCAGACACTAGGTTACATGAACTATCTCTTGCTGCTGACTTTCTAAAGAGTTGTTATAACTTGCTTTTAGTGCCTTTCACCACAGACTGTTTTACTAACCAATGATATCTAGGGATCACTTCACATACAATTGAAATGCAGCCACCTCTGGGATGAGATGTTACAGCTGTTAAACTGTTCGGACAGTTAAGGACAGATCGTAAAACAGCTCAAACTACATAGAGGCACACAGAGAGGCAGACTGTAACAGTCCAATAGCAATTTGGCCAGGACATGGGAGTTATTAACCCTCTCTTGCTAAAAGAGAAATTCTAATAACTGCAAATGATCAGGGCTTTAGTTTTCTCAAGTGAAAGACTGAAACAGCTTGAGTCTTTAAAGCATTTTGTCCACTCCTCCAAAATGAGCCCTTCTGATCATTATTTTAATTGTAGAAGGAGGTAGAGCATTTTACTCCCTCCTCTGATGTACGAATTATCTGTGTGGTCTATTTGAATAGACTCCTGTTAACTTCAATATTTATGATTAATTTACAGCAGTAAAAATTTTACTATAACCTCCTCTTACATAGAAAACTGGTGAACAAGATAGTCCTGATTTGGTCAGAAGCAGACAATTAATTTTAGTCAATCAACTTTTTATATGATCTTCTTTTTTAAAGTACAGCTCCCTACAAGCACCAATCCTCCTCCACAGCTTATTCTAGTTAGGTTCATAACATCAAATAAACCAATCAATGAAAATGGCCAGGTTTGATCTGTGAGCGTTAACCCTATATTTTAAGCATAAGGCTACTTGATGGTGTCTCCTTTAACTCAGTTATTCAAAAAGTTCCTGAAACAAAGTTAATGGCCTGATCCTGCACCTCCAAAGTCAACGTGAATTTTGTGGGGAGCAGGATCAGGCCTAAGTTAGAGAGAGATTCTCAGTACCTGTCTGAGGTCTCCAAAATACAAGTTGCCCTCGGTATATTCTTTTCCTAGGGATACATTTAATGTGACTTCTGCATTGTCATAGTGAGAGCTCAAATCCAGATCTTCATGTAGCGAGTACTTGACAACGAATGCTTTGTGGCTGTCCAGGGAGCCTCCCCCACAGTCAGGGTAAAGCAGAGATGTTATGGGCTGCAGGTATTTTTCACGCAGAGGTGTAATGAAAGCTTCATACAATCCAAGCTCATTTAACAGAACCTGCACCAAAGAGAGAGTACATGGAACACACCGATCAGCAAATAGCAACATGGTGACTTCTGGTATTTTTCAGATATGCTACTGAGCCTCCTGGTAGCAGTCTTCCCTTCCAACCTTGCTGCTTACGTGGATAAAGAACTAGCGAGCAAAGACACAGGCTATAACTGGGGCAATGAGTTCAGAATGAAAAGTGATGTCCTGCAGAATGCCAGTAGGATCAAAACCAGCATGACTAGTGCCATATACAAAGCCAATTTTTACTGGTATGTTGTGCTATCCCTGCTGTTTACATAGAGGAGTCCTGTCTTGTGTGGCTAAAGAGAACTCCAGTCTCAGGCTGTTAATCCAACCCCTTTCACCAGCACTAAGTTAACATATAAAATGCTACATTCCTGAAGTATCAAGTCCCAGTTGTATGCATATATACAGTCAAAGCAAGGACACGGAGACCACACTTGGAATGGTGTGGTCAGTGTACAGTCACTCTGTTTTGAGGCGACTTTCTAAAGGAGGGAGTCAGTGGATCCCAGAGCAACGGCAGTAGACGCCAGAAACTTGCTGCAGCAGTGCAGAAAGGCAAGAGAAACTGGGACTTGTAGTCCTTGGAGAGGAAGAGGCTAAGAGCAGACGGCCTCACGGATGGCTGAGGGAAATGAACTTCATTGTGGAAGAGCTAGAGATCAGGACTATTGAAGTTTGTGTGCAGAGCCACAAACTCTGCCTGACCTGTGTATTTCCACAGTTTCTTTTACAACCTTTCCTTGTCCATTTGGACACTGCAGTTTATAGTTCATATTGAATAGATTTCTTCTCTTTTCAGAGAATACAGTTACAATGCACAAGTGACTACAATAAAGACACTGGCTTATGTTCTCTGTAATAAAGCAGGACCTCCAGTCTGAACAATAAACCTACTAACCCACTCTTTGCATGGTATGTCCCAATTTATACAGCAGAAGTCTCTTAAGTGGGACACTCGGGTGGATGGCTAATCTCCCACATCAGATGAAGACACTTATTAAAAATAGACTTGAACTGAATACAGTATTGCATTAAATATTATGCATGGTATTTCATCTTTCTTTTTAAAAACTTTATTTGGCAGCTTTTGTACTCAGAGCAGAATTACATCTACCATATCAACACCCAGTTAAACACCAGTTAACCCCTTGGCACTATCCAAGTGTGTCCCCACTTATATTAATGCTGCCCCAACTGAGTAGCAATCATTGCCATTCACTATCACTAGAATAAATAGATCCGCGGAATATGGCCCAGTAAAGCAGCCATCTCAGTTAACTAGTGTACATTGTGCTACTTTTCTGAGTGTTTGTTTAAAAGCGGGGTGCTAACATTTTACCATCAAACTTTTTCAGTAATTGTTTTATTTTTATATATAATATAAAATTTTAAATACAAAATTCCACTAAAGCAGATTTCACCTCACATCTCCTTCCTGGCAGCCTCCTCCCGCTCCCACATGTACTAAGTTAGAAGTATAAATAAAATTAACTTCCTCACCCCTCTGCCTTTTAATTTATGAGTGTCTCTGCATTTGGGGTTGCACATCAGTGTGTGTAATGGATTCCCCCAGATCTTGGAGGGGAATGGACCTTGAAGCATGCAGATAGGTTGGTCTGATATGTGTCACTCAGCCTAAAGGCTGTAATAGCACATGAGAGGTTAACCCTACAAAGTTGAGTCCTACCCCATAGTTATTCATAGTGTTTGGCCGGCCCTTGGGCATCTCAGATTGCTCGAAGTTCTCCAGCTCTTCAATGAAGACTCGGCAGAATTCCTCACTGAACACTGGAAGTCGATATATCCTCTTATCTGACCAAGAAAAAGGAGGTGTCTCTTATTAGGTAAAATAGCAGTAAGGACTACCCTTAACAAGAACGTTATTTGCCAGAAAACAGTACTCGACAGCAATACAGTAGAGAACACAGCCTCCATATGCCTCACTGCATATTTTACTGTTTGTTAAAGAGTTACTGCTACAAGGCGGATGGACTCTAGGGCACGGTACTTATTGGTCAGACTGGAAACTGAAAGCCTCCCAGGCCAATAGCTAAAAGCATTTGAATGATGAGGTGAACAGGTGGTGATGGAGAATTACTTGAGGCATGGCATTTTGTGGGAGGTGGGACATCATCTCTCTAAGACTCTCCATGCCAATCAATTAGCCCTTTCTGTTAGGAATACAATACAACAACATTACACTTCCAGCACAGGGCCTTAGAGATCTGCATACAAAGTGGATGAGTATTACAAATGAGGGAGCTGGGACACCGACAGCTTGAAAAAGTCACTTGTGCCTGAAAATTATTCCTCTTATAGGCAACACCCACAATGGGTGTGAAAGCAAAAACCCCTCTATTTTCCATTTTACTTTTTATACTTTCATTGCTTCCCCTATATATTCGGTCTGTCAGCTTCTCCCATACTGAACAGGCCCCATGAACATCAACAAGCAAGCAGAAAAACCCTGAACTTCTAAAAAAATATTCAAGACCTAATTTAAAGAGGGATCTACAAAATGGTAACTTTGGGAAATAGCCCATTTAAAATAATCCACGTGTACAGCGTCCCTTGAACAGACTTGCCCATGGTCAAACATTGAGTCAGTGGTACAGCCAACGTAGATCCCAGTGGTGAAATCCTGGCCAATGGGAGTTGTGCCATTGACTTTAAAGGGGCCAAGATTTCCCCCATCTCTAACAACTAGACTACGCTGCTTCTTTCAAGAACTTTGATCATACAGAAGAAAACATTCTAACAGTGGTCAGTCATTTTTCAAAATTAGAATATTAGAGAACTGGTTTAGAACAAATAATTCACCGCTGAAACCACTTGTGTGTATCAGAGTGTGGCTCTACCCACATTGCTGATAGGTCCTTTCACTTTACCTGATATAGAATCAATGTGGCGCATGAGGCCTTGGAGATCAGCATCTTGTGACGTGCAGTACTTAACTGTCTCTAAAAACTCCGGAGCCAGAAATGAATCCTTGGTGTTAGATGGGGAGAAAGACACAGAAAAAAATAAAATAAACACACCATGACTTCATCTCTGACCTTCAAACAGCCACGCCACTGGCAGCAGCTGAAATGGAAGTGGAATCTAGGGGCCACAGCTAGCTTGGATATAAACATACATAAAATATTTAAATCGTGAAGAAATGCACAAAGCTGTAATCTGCACTTGTTTTTTTCTTGGTAGATTTATGTAAATTACTTCTTGCTGGGGTTCAATTGTAATTATAAGCTATAGCTGGTCAGATTTATCTTTGCACGGGTCACACTATGGGCACACATAACCTAGCTGACAGCAGTTCTCAAACTGTGGGTTGGGACCCCAAAGTGGGTCGCAACCCTGTTTTAATGGGGTCGCGTGGGCTGGCTTAGACTTCCTGAGGCCCGGAGCCAAAGCAGGAGCCCCACTGTCCAGGGCCGAAGCCCGAGTTGCTTCAGCCTGAATGGCAGGGCTCAGGTTACAGGCCCCCTGCCAGGGGGCTGAAGCCCTTGGGCTTTGGCCCCCCCACCCCCATAGGGCAGTGCAGCTCGGGCTTTGCCCCCCCCCCCCCCAACCTGGGGTGGTGGGGCTCAGGCTTCAGTCCCCCTCCTGGGGTCATGTAATAATTTTGGTTGTCAGAAGGAGGTTGTAGTGGAATTAAGTTTGAGAACCCCTGGCAGATCAGTGTGCAAACAGTCATGCCCCATAGATTTTTTGTTTTAATTTTTTTTTTTACCACCTTGCTTTGGGCCAGGATCTCAACACCGGACAATAATCGGGCTGTGCTATGAATATTACACAATGAAGAGCGTGATGCAGAGTGTAGCACTTGTTATTAGATTAATCTTTCTATTGGCTGCTCCTTAAACTCTGTACTGCCCAACAGTCTTCGTGATAACACTTTACACCTAATATTACCAACAGCAGTCTGAGCTGGTTCTGAGTCTATTCTCATCTATGGGAATGTAACTACTGACTTTAGTTATGTTACCCCAGAATAAACCGAGAGTAAGAAGAGAATCACATCCAGAGGGTGTTCTGTCTACTTCAATAGAAATTTATGAGGATGTCCAAGTTGTGGAAGTCAGTCCACTTTTAAATGAATACAGTCCTGAGACTATACAGGATTCTGAAGGGCACAAAAGAGGCTTTCCTATTTCAAACTAGATTTCCATGTGGTTACGACGACACCATTACAGATTCAAAACAGCATGTATTTTACCTGTAGAACGTATACTTCTGGATGCTTTGGTTTGTAACATTGTGAAATTATGGCTTTTCTTGCCATGGACTGATGATCTAATTGCTGTCTTCTTCGCACTTCTTTCTGAATCTAGGAATAAGAGACACGATCTCGTTAAGAGATCAAATGCTGGCAGTAATAATAATAAAAAAGTTTCATTCATTGATTCAAAACGGTAATTTTTGCTAAATGCATTATCTGCTCATGTGCACCTTCCGGAGTTCTGAATGTATTTCTGTGCCTTCAATGGGTCATTAAAAGGGCAAGGAGAGGTCTGAGTCAGACTCCCATTAAGACAGAAGGGTGGGTTTAAAAAACAAAACAACACCTAAAGGAATTCCATTGAAGTTAACTGAGACTGCAAACTTTCAGCACCTTGAAAAAGCAGGCTCCTTATTAGGTGCCTACATGTGGTTTCAGTTGCCTAACTTTAGATAGGCCAGAATGTTCACTCTTGAGTAAGCTCATTACCAAGCGCTGTTGTCACTTAAGGAGGAAGCAACCCGTAGTAGCATTAAACTCAGGCAGCTCTTCCAATTTCATAAACCTCCTGGGAGACTAATTTTGAGCTACCCTTGTGAAAGTGGGAGGCAGAAGAATTATCTGGAGGGTTCGGACACCATGTCTGAGCTCCTCCATTCTCCTGGGCCTATAAAGCCAGGCACTTACCATAGAGAGGGGTAACTTACTTTCAAAAATCTCCCTTTATTTGGGCCTATTTGGCAACCAGAGATGGAATACTCCTTGAGATGGAATACTCCCTTGAAAGTACCCTGTAGAGAGAGATCCTGCTCTTAACAATATCTTCTAGTGGCAGAAACTGGGTACTGCAGACCCCATGTATTTCGGGTTAATATTAATATAGACATTGATTTTCTTTTCAGTCTTGACTTGAACTGGATATTGATGCTGGAGGACTCTTGGTTTCCATATGGCCAAAGAAGGCTGTGGGGGTTATACTGATTTTAAGTTGTTTAGGAATCCTTTCCGATTAAATGATGCAATTAATATTAATCTATTTTGCTGAATACCTCACCCTAGAAGTGGCTGCATTTCAGTGGTATGTGAGTGATCCCTGTACACAGTGCTGCAGGATCCTTTGGGATGAAATGGTATGATCTAAATGCACTAAACTAACTTCTGAAACATATTTTACGAAAAAGGAGAATGGGGGAAAATTAGAAAAGAGATGGGGCAGACTGGTTAAACCAACAGGAAGGAGAGCAAGGGGCCCATTGTCATGGAATAAATGTCAGTGTTAACTTCAGGACTTTGTCAACAAATTAGCTCATCAGGATATCCAACCTGGTACTCAGGCACCAGTAGGGAGTTTTCAACTTCTATATCAATCCAGCACATCATTTATGTCCAAGTGTAAGAGAGTGTTGGGGGCCAGGAGGGAAACCAGGACCGAGTGTTTCAATCCTATATGTAACATTGCCTCCCTCTGGCTTTCAGCAAATCACTTGACCTTTCTGCTTCACTGTTCATACAAACTATATCCCCAAATGCTGTAGCGTTAACCCTATATATAAAAGTTCCTGTAAATAAAAATTTGTTCTGAAGAAAGCCTTCTAGATTAGATCTCTACTCCCACTTAAACAGGCAGATTCCGCAACTTGTGGTCGGAAAATTGTAATTAATCGAGATAAGCAATACATATGAAAACAGGTGGTCCATGTGGAGTTGTCTGGACCTTTACAAATGACTTATTGGTGAAATTGTGTATACCTCTTCCAGAACTGCATTAAAGTCTTCATCACTCCTACAGCCATGATCACCTAACACCTGTAATATAGAGAGATTAACTGTTGATAAGTATCACTGATTTTTATGGTGCTCATCAACCTGGCATGGGCAGTGTTGTCAACTCTTGCAATTTTCAAATGAGTCTCCTGATATTTGGTGTCTTTCATCAAGTCCCAGCTCCTGGAATTCTGAGAGACTCTTAGCTTTAATTTAAAAAAAAATGTTTCTAGCTCTAATCTAATTATGTCATGTAAATCTATTTAGATTTAACAGTAGGCAGAGCAATTGACACAGCAGTCTAGCTCCTTAAGAAAGGGTCTGGGGCTCTGACACTGCAACCCAAAGTTTGCTTTAGGAGCAGAATTAAAACACAAAACAGACTATGAGCAAGGTGTTTGGGTTTTCTCCCCGGATTCTTTATTCTGGGCTGCTTTTTCCTTGATCCCGATATACCCATTCCACAACCAGGCCGTTGGGGTGTAGGCCATACCCACTAATTCCTTTATCCCCAATTCTTTTGCATAGTAGCACTACCTGTTGCCAGAGGAATCAGGAGGTCTCCTAGATTCTCAGGCCAGAAGATAAACTAGCTGTCTACTCACCTAATCCATGCCTCCCTATCTACACAGCTAATTTTAGCAGTATAGCGTCCTGCTGCTGGAGTTCTTCTCCCACAGCAGGGAAAGGCTCCAGCACATCCTCCGCAATGTTGTGCTAGAAGGTTGTCAATTACCTGCCAGCTTTTTGACATAGCTAGATGAACTACAATTTGAGTCCCACCTCATCTGTACTGAGACTTGACAATTTGGGAGGAAATCCCAGACACTGGCAAGATGGTCTTTTAACATGTTCCTAAAAGAAAACTCATTAAAGGACATCTACTATGTTTGTTTTACAGTTTGAATTATGCAATTCTGCTTTTAATGGTACTATAGAGATGGGTAGACCTGAAAATTGACCCACATTACCCCAGTGGTCAGTATCCCAGTTGAAGGTCTTGCTTTAGTGACTCTTTGATCATTTTTTTCCCTTCTAATATGATCCTAGCTTTATAGGAAACTTGTATATCGAACATGGAGTTCATAGATCACCTATAATATGTTAAGGCAATACTTTGCATAGGGCATAAGAGATGGCTGCCTCCCTAGGGAAAAGTACAATATTTCTATAGTAAAGGCGCTGAACGCGACAGCTTGCTTTAGCACATACCCCAAGTGCAGGTTTGTGTTTTCCAGTAACAGCATTTGCAACACAACTTTAATGGAAAGACTCCAGAAGGTGACTAGACTTGTGCACGTATTTTCTTTTAGCATGCAACTGTTCTGAATATACATTTTAAAGAGAAGCAGTGTTGGCTAGGGAACCATGAGTTAGGAGATCTGGTTTCTACTTCCAGCTCTGCCACAAATTTGTGACCTTCGTTAAACTCCTTAATATGGACCTCAGTTTTCCTATCTATAAAATAGGGCTAAGACATTCCCAATTTTGCAGACTGGCTTAAAATCCTCTATGGCAGTGCAATATTAATGGATGTTGCATTTCCACTTATCCACTTCTTGATGGAGACTGTTGTGTTAAATAGCTACTACCTCCTTCTCCAGAGGTGGATGCATGTCAGAGGCAGCCCAGAGGCCCATGTACAGTTTGTGAATCATTTTGGAATCCTGTGGGATGAAATGGTGCAATAAGTGTTTATTCAAACCCTATTTTGCCTGCAGCTGTAGGGAAGATCCAGCCCCAAATGTAGCTGAATTGGGGGGGATGAGGGCGGGTGACCACCCAATACAGCACCTGGGATCCACCAGTACAATGTGAACACCAGGTATTGGTGCTTGCAGGGGGTCCCCATCTGCTTTCCCCAGCCAGGGGAATCTCCCCCCGCCCCTGGCCCCCATCTCCCCCATCCCCTGTGGGTGCCGGGGGGCGGTTACCAGCCCATAGTCCCTGCGGAGCTGCGGCTCGTCCCGGTAGCTGACGTGCAGGCCGTAGCGCCGCAGGAACAGGTTGTCCGTGTGGAAGCAGGCGCAGGCCAAGAAGCCCCGGGCCGGTCTGGGGGAGTCGCCCCGAGCCGGGGCCGCGGACCCCGTGGACATGTTTCCACCCGGACTGTGGAGGGCGGAGCGGCGCCTCGGGCTGAGATAGTCACCAGGGAATGGCTGTAAGGGCAGCGGGTCCGGCAAACAAATGGCTCCGCCAAGAACCAACAGGTCCTGCTTCCGGTGGCCGCTGTGCACACAAGGGAGCGTCAACAAATTACTCGGGGAAAGGGAACGAAGAGAACACAGGGAGCTTTTTGCCTGTTTCTCAGTCTTCGGTCTCCAGACCCCTATTTACTGACTCTTCCCCTCCTGTTTCTTCTCTCCTGTCCTATTTTCCTTCTCTTCCTCCTCTCCTCTTCCACCCGCATTGGGCTCTCCTGAATCAGCCCCATGGTACATTAAGAGCCCTAGTGGAACAGTGGGATGGAAAGGGGCATTTTAGTTCTGGGTGGGCGACCCCTGTGCATGGATTGGAAAGCGTTTGGGATCTTTCTTTGGGGATGACATGGCTTGATCACCCTGTGCTGATGCTCTATTGATGATGATTGTAATGACCAATTTTTGAACTATTTTGCAAGAAGCTGAATAAATGTCAATGTTTCACTTGTTACCAGCACAGACATTCACCTTTGTGTAGGTTTTATAATGTATTTTAAAATGTGCCCATCCACGTCATCACAGAATAATGGAGGGGTGGGTGCCCCATGCCTCAGTTTCCCATCTATAAAATGGAGATAATGGTCCTGATCGCCTTTGTAAAGCACTTTGCAACCTGCTGATGAAAAGTCAATTCTGTTTACACTGATTGAGTTCATTCTCTTTGGTTGAATTTTAACTGAAGCAGTATAAAGAGCATTGCTATTAATCTATAATTTCTGTAATCCTGCGAGATATCATGATATTGGAACGGGGTGAGTGGAGAACTGTCCACCCAGCGCTCTAGGCATATGCATGCAATATACCTAACAAAACAAGTGGAATTAGTATTTAGAGCCCAGCCAACCTCCTCAGTAGGCTGTGGATGCTAGAAGAGACAACATGGTCCCACTTGCTTACGCACTTGAGCAGTGCTGATGCTCTATCCAGTCAAGGGCAATGGTGACAGATACACAGTGTAGGAGGGCATTAGTGTGTTATATATGCTGAAAGCTCCAAACCGAGACACTACCGGAGAGCCTGGAAGCTGTAATTAATCCATTTGGTGTTTTCTTCAGGAATGGCAGGTCTGACTGAGGTGGAACGCGGCACCCAGACAGAAGTCCGAGCTGTGGAAGGGATCCAGGCTGAGACCAGGGCTGAATCCTTAGAGAGGTACAAGCAGGTGTACAAATACCTGGCCAAAGGCCGATATCCCAGGCACCTCACTGCACTACAGAAGAGGAGCCTCCGCAGATACGCCACCAAGTTTGAAGTGGAAGGTAAGTTTGAGGCAGTGCCCTAACTGTAGGGCCTGATCCAAGGCCAATTTAAGTCAATGGGATTCTTTCCTCTGATTTAAAGGGGAACTGGCTCAGACCCGTGGAGCTGGGTAACTTTTTTTCTCAACACCTGGTTTCATTTTGTTCAGGAAAATCCCTCCTCGCTCTCTTACACTCACGCATCGAGTGTGGCTGCTATAAAATCAGTGGATGTCACTGGAGGAATTGCTACCCACGCCGAGTTCTGTTCTCAGGCAGACTTTCTGAAGGCAGTTGCTGCTGAGAACACCTTGCCCTTCAAACAAACCACGTTAGTTTTTAAAGCCTCCAGTGAACTCTGCAGTGCTGTAATTCTCAACGAAGTCTCCAAGCGCCTCAGTCCCAAGGGAGAGGGTTTTCTGTGCTGCCTACTGTCATTCCCCACAGCCAGGCTCTGCAGCTGGGGCCAGGCAGGGGGCTGGCCTAGACTCCAGCTCTATGATAAGAGACTCCCTTCCTCTGCAGCGGGGCTGGAACAATTGGCATAGTGGGGGTGCTAAGAGCCATTGAACCGCACAGTAAACCATATTATTTGAGCATAAGCTTTCGTGAGCTACAGCTCGCTTCATCGGATGCATACCGTGGAAAGTGTAGAAGATCTTATTATATACACTCAGTATGCATCCGATGAAGCGAGCTGTAGCTCACGAAAGCTTATGCTCAAATAAATTGGTTAGTCTCTAAGGAGCCACAAGTCCTCCTTTTCTTTTTGCGAATACAGACCAACAGGGCTGTTACTCTGAAACAGTAAACCATGGATATGATGGAAACCACTTCAAGCCGGGGGGGGGGGCAAGCACAGCAGCACCCCCAGGCCCAGCACCTGGGATCCTCTGCGGGTCTGGGCCGGCGGGGGGGGGAGGACACGGAACGCAGGCAGAGCTGCGGAGAGAGGCGCTCTGCGGCGCTCGCTGCCGAGCGACACTGATCCACGGACCCTTAGCGGGCCCCCGCCTCGGCGCTGCCGGTGTCCCTGTGAAAAGAGCCCGGCCTGGCCTGAGCTGCGGGAGGGGGGACGCGCGCGCCGTGCCTGGGCGGCGGCAGAGCCTCCCGCGCTGCTGGCCTCCAGCCCCCCCGAGCCGCCAGCCCCGGCGGGGGGCCCCGCAGCCTCCCCCATGCTGACCATGGACTCCGCCCTGCAAGTGGCCGAGGAGGAGGTGGTGGAGTCCTGCAGCCCCAGCAGCAAGTTCGAGGACATCTACCGCCTGCTGTCCGAGGGCTGCTTCCCGCCCAGCTTCTGCTCCATCAAGAGGAAAAACCTCAAGCGCTACGCTCAGAAATTCATCATCGAAGGTAACGCGAGGGAGGGGGGAGCCTAGCGCAGGAGGGGGGCACGGCAGCCGCCCCGACTGCCACCCCCAGGGCTCCAAAATCACGAGATTGGCTTTGAAATCATGTCAAATGAATAGGCTTGGGGTTCTTTTTATTTGCCTTCTGATTTTCGAGCCTGGGTGGCAAACCGGGGTCACATCTGGAAGCTTTCTCTGCAGCCACCAGGACTAGAAACTTACTTTTTCCTCTAAGACTGGAGGCTGAAATCATCACATATCCACCTGACTCCAGGAGCTGGGGCTTTAAGGAAAACAATTCGTTATCATGAGAGTTGGCAACCCTGAACTGCCCCTGCAGCTCGCTGCCTCCCTGCCCCAAACACTCCTGGCACATGCATGCTACGCACCCCCCTTGCACCACGCCCACAGCTCTGCACCTACACTCGCCCAGGCGGAGCATGCTCCTACGTACACAGCCAGGGCTGACTCCTGCACGCTTTCAGTGGGAGGGCGGAGAGGTGTACGGGTCTGTTCTGTTCTTTGGAGGTTTTTATACCACACTCCTCACCAGAGCATCTGAGCACCTTTGCGTAATGTGTTTACCGCTCACTGTAGGTAAACTACTATACTAGTAGGTATAAGAATCTATATCGCATAAAGTAGAGAGAGGAATGTGGTCACTTATGTTCTAAGCAGAAGGTGAGTTTCAATAGAGCAGCCCAGTTCATATAACCCTTAATGAGATTCCTTTTCTGTTGCTCTCTGATGGAATTGGCTTCTAGTGACTCTGGAGGGAGGAAAGCTCTGAGAGCAGTAAAATAAAATAAAGTAATTTTGATGCATTCCAAGGGATAAATTATAATTCTGGTTATAGGAAACCTCTGCTTAGAGTGAAGTTATCCTGGGACAAAATGACTTCCCTAGCCTGGAGAGTTCTACTGCGTTCTACATTCAGAAAATAGGTTATTGGATTTATTTTGTTTAATTCTGTCTCAGTGGGTCCATGGTCAATTCTCTATTATGTTTCTTACGGTTTTCTCAGCATGGAAGAATGGCCTCTCATTTGGGATCCACTAGCTGGAAGTTTTGGGAGTGTGCCTTTTTAAAAAAAAAAAAAAAAAGTCTGAGCTAGCCAGCGTGCTGTGAAGTGCTGGCTTTGAGCTGTCTGTTGCTAATCCTCTTTCGTGTTCCGCTGCAGGTGGCTGCCTCTATTACGTGGGACCAAAGAAGGAGGAAAAGCGTGAAGTCGTCGTGGATCCTGAAAGGAGGCGGCAGGTCTTCCTGGAAAGCCACTTCACAGAAATCGGGAACCATCTGGGACAGAAGAAGACAGTGCACAGGATTCAGAGCCGGTACTATTGGCTGGGGATTGTGAAGGATGTAGTAGACTGGGTAAGTACTAGAGCTGTTGCCAGGGTTTTAACCATGTCAGAGTCATGCACGCCCACAGAGACAGTTCAGGCAATGCTTCCAAAGGCACCTCCTTCCCCCTGCACCTCCATCAGGGTGATGTGATCTCTTGTGCACAGATGCCATGTGGCACTTGTGCAAACTCTCTGCAGATGAAGCTCTGCGGGGATAGCCCGAGTCATGAGGGGAATCATAGAACTGGAAGAGACCTCGAGGGGCCATCTAGTCCAGTCCCCTGGACTTGTGGCAGGACTAATTATCTAGACCATTCGTGACAAATGTTTGTCTAACCTGCTCTTAAAAATCTCCAGTGATGGAGATTCCACAGCCTCCCTAGGCAATTTATTCCAGTGCTTAACCACCCTGACAGTTAGGAAGTTTTTCCTAATGTCCAACCTAAACCTCCCTTGTTGCAATTTAAGCCCATTGCTTCTTGTCGTAGCCTCAGAGGTTAAGAAAAAATAAATTTCTTCCTCCTCCTTGTAACAACCTTTTATATAAAACTTGAAAATTGTGATCATGTTCCTTCTCAGTCTTCTATTCTCCGGACTGAAAAAATTGGTTTTTTTTAATCTTCCCTCATAGGTTATGTTTTCTAAACCTTTAATCATTTTTGTTGCTGTACTCTGGACTCTCTCCAATTTGTCCACATCCTTCCTGAAACATGGTGCCCAGAACTGGACACAGTACTCCAGTTGAGGTCTAATCTTGATGTCACCCTTGACTGGTGTGTCACTGGTTTTCCCTCCTGTTTAACAGGAAACCTTCACTTGCAGCTCCCCTGAGTTCCTCCAGAAATGCACTATTTGTGGATATGTTCCCATCTGCGCCCTCCCCACCCTGAAGCTAACACACCCAGCTGTTGCAGCGGAGCAGTTTGGGGCAAGTGGCTGGGAGAAGGTCACACACTGAATTGTGGCTTTCACGGGGGAAGAGGGCAGCCAAATAGAAATCTCTTTCAGGGGCAATTGTTTCTCCAGGGGGCAGAAACAGGTGATTCTCTGGGATCCTTCTTTCCTTTTGAACCCTTTGGTGGTGGGTTTTTCATTTGATGTTGGGTTCATTGGAGGTATCCTTGGCTGTGCCTGGCCTTGACCATCCTGGATTCCTGCCAGAGCTTCCTGCCTTCTCCAGGGGGGACCGGAGCTTCCACCCATCTCTACATTTTGGATGGCTGGTTTTCTACCTCCACTATCTCACCACCACTACTCACATGCACCTTAATCCCTGCAAAAAGAAAAGGAGTACTTGTGGCACCTTAGAGACTAACCAATTTATTTGAGCATAAGCTTTCATGAGCTATAGCAAGTGAGCAAGTATAGCTCACAAAAGGTTATGCTCAAATAAATTGGTTAGTCTCTAAGGTGCCACAAGTACTCCTTTTCTTTTTGCGAATACAGACTAACAGGGCTGCTACTCTGAAACCTGTCCTTAATCCCTGCAGTGTCTGTAACCAGCCACTAGGGGAAGCTGAAGCATGATTTGAAAAAAGATTTATGCTTTCTCACAATCCAAACAACTCCAGCTCCTCCAAAGCAGAAGATTATCAACAAAGATGGGGAACACTTGCAAACTCTTGGAAAATTCTGATCTGGACCAGACCTTGCACCGTGGGCTTGGCCATCTTCATTTGGGGGTGTTCACCTCACCCCAGGACTCCCCGACAGTAACTCCCAGCTGAGTCAGAGATGGTCGTATGGGGGCTTGCCAGGTCGCTGTGAGGGGGACTTTAGAGTGCGGCTGCTCCAGGGGAAAAGGGTTCTTGGTTTCAGTTGTGATATGCAAACCCCAAAACGTATCCCAAGAGGTTTAAATTCATAGGTTCCAAGGCCAGCAGGGACCATTGTGATCATCCAGTCTGACCTCCTGTATACTGCAGGCCATTGAACTTCCCAAAAATAACTCCTAGAGCAGACCTGTTAGAAAAACATCCAGGCTTGATTTAAAAAATTATCAGTGATGGAGAATCTGCCACAACCCTTGGTAAGTTTTCCAGTGGTTAATCACCCTTACTGTTAAAAATTGACATGTTATTTCCAGTCTGAATTTATCTAACTTGCAGCCATTGGATCATGTTAGACCTTTCTCGGTTACACTGAAGAGCCCATTCTTAAATATTTGTTCCCCATGTAGGTACTTATACAATGTAATCAAGTGACCTCTTAGCCTTCTCTTTGTTAAGCTAAATAGATTGAGTTCTTTGAGTCTAAAGGATTAGAAAACTGTGACAATCATTCTCATGGTTCTTCTCTGAACCCTTTCTAACTTTATCAACTTAACTTCTTAAATTGTGGGTGTAACAGGGTTCACTACTATGGCGCCTCCTTGTGGCCGCGCCTGGGGAAGGAAGAACTCTTGATCAGTCTGATGCCCATCCTTCAGTCTCTCTGGATTCAGGTGCTCTCTCTTCGTGTCTCAGGGTGCTCCCTCTTTGTGGCTTGGCCCTCCGTCCAGGTCACTGTAGGCTTCCTCTTCCGAGGTATCAAAGTCTCAGGCAGTCTTCCATTCCTCTGCCAAGAGTATGCCACTTCCCCAGTAGGGGGACCTGGGCCCACCCATTAATCCAGGTTCTAGCCCAGGGACTCTATATCCAGCAACTATAGTCTAAGTAATCCTAGCTGCTTCACTGTTTCCCTAGGCTCTTTCCTACCTTCCTGTCTCTGTCTTCTAGCCCATCCCATGTTACCACTGGAGCCTCCTCTGCTCCCTATGGCTACTTCACCCTTTCTTGGATTCTTGCCAGAGTCTGTATCTCCACGCAGGATCCCAGGGTTCACCACTCCCCCAAGACTCCTCCATGTCTCTTATCCTCTCCCCTCCTCTTTAGGGAGTGGTGCACTGTTCCTTCTGCATCCCCTTTTCCTGCTTCCATTTTGCAGCCTAGCAGACTTGCTTCCTGAGTCTATGATCTCCCTACGCTGTACTTTGTATCTTTTACAGCCCATTCTTGCATTCCACTCCTAGTTTTATACCAGCTCAGCCTGCCCCTGCTGAGCTGGGCTTCATCGCCCATCTTACCTTTTCAGCCCTGACTCTCCCCTAAGTGCAGCCTGTCACAGGGCTAATTGGCCTTTTTTACCCAGTCGGGCCTTTGTGGGGTAACCACCCCATCACGGTAGTCACCAGAACTGGACAGAGGATTTCAGCAGCGGTCGCACCAGTGCCAAACACAGAGGTAAAATAACCTGTCTGCTCCTACTCGAGAGTCCCCTGTTCATGCATCCCAGGATCCCATTTGCTCTTTTGGCCATCGTGTCACATTGAGAGTTCATCTTCTTCAGTTGATTAACCACCACAATGCCCAAATTGTTTTCAGAATCACTGTTCCCAGAATAGGGTCCCCCACCATATAAGTGGGACCTACATTCTTTGTTGCTAGATGTATACGTTTACATTTAGCCATATTAAAATGCATGTTGTTTGTTTGCGATCCAGAGCACTCTGAGTCAGTGACCTGTCCTCTTCATTATTTACCACTCCAACAATTTTTGTCTCATCTGAAAACTTTATCAGTGATGATTTTATGGTCTCTTCCAGGTCACTGATAAAAATGTTAAATAGCATAGAGCCAAGAAGCAATCACTGCAGGACCCCACTGGAAACACCTGCTAGATGATGATTCTCTGTTACCTTCTGAGACCTATCAGTTAGCCAGTTTTTAATCCATGTAATGTGTGCCATGGGAATTATATATCATTCTTGTTTTTTAATCAAAATGTGTGGTACCAAGTCAAACGCTTTACAGAAGTCTATTACAGCAGCATTATTACCTTTATCAACCAAACTTGGGATCTCATCAAAAATGATATGAAGTTAGTTTGATGGGATCTATTTTCCATATAACCCATGTTGATATGGATTAATGACATCACCCTTTAATTCTTCATTAATGGCGTCCTGTATCAGCTGCTCCTTTATCTTGCTCGGGGATCAATGTCATGCTGACAGGCCTGTAATAACCCAGGTCACCCTGTTTACCCTTCTTAAAAATTGGCACATCATCAGCTTTCTTCCAGTCTTCTGGAGCTTCCCCAGTGCTCCAAGGCTTATGAAAACACTACATTAACGGTCAAACCAGCTCCCCAGCCAGCCCTTCTACAGCTCTTCTGGCCCTGCTCATTTAAAGCATCTAATTTTAGTAGCTGCTGGTTAACTCCCTCCAGGGATACTAGTGGAATGGGAAGAATTTTCTCATCACCATATGATGAGACTATATCATCTGTTTTTTCCCCAAATACAGGAAAGAAATATTTAACGAACGCTTCTTCCTTCTCTGCATTATTAGTGATAATTTTACCACTTCTATCTAGTAGTGGCCCAATACCATTGTCAGGATTCTCTCTGTTCCTGATCCATAGATGCTGGATGTTTCCAAGCAGCATGCTTCAGCTTTGACTAGTTGGGTGCAAATCCAGGATCCTGTGCAGAGCCTGAGGATGCAGCTTGAGCACAGGCAGGTGCTCTGATGGGGTCATGCGATCTCAGGGTGGGGGCATCCCCCAGGTCTTGGAGCAGCGACAGCTGCAGCCTCAGGGCTGTTGTAGCCTCTGAGGGAGATATGCCCACTCTCCATGGGGAGTACGTTTGGCAGGTGGCTGCCAAAGGCATGACCTTCTCATAAATTCTGGCCTGCACACCAACCCAGCTTGCGTCCCTTGTGCTCCCTTCATCCTGGTCCCCACTATGCAGTGGAATCCCAGTTTGTTCTGGTATTTTTCAAGCCTCCTGTGGAATGGGGGAAAATCTGCAGTAAAGCCAGACGAGGGAGATTATTGAAGGGGGGGCGGGTGTCATTACATGCCACACCAGTTCAAGCTGTGCTAATTTATTTATTTACTGTAGTTTCTCGACTCTAGGGAACATCTTGTGTTGAGAGAGGGGCTCAGAATCCTGGGGCCATTCCATCCATGACTAATGGCTTCACAGTAGGTCAGGTCTGGGCCTAGCAGAGTTTGACAGCCTCTCTGGAAAGTCATTGGGCCGCACTGTTTGCTTTTCAGATCAAAATGTGTGAAACCTGCCAGAACGCAGAACACAATAAGAACATGTCGCGGAAAGTGAGGCCTGTCAAAGTGGAGTCGCCCTGGGAAGTGCTAGGACTAGACATTCATGGTAAGTCATTGGGATGAGGTCCTCCCCCTGCCTTTCACCAATAAACAGGCTTTTCCTCTGTTGTTAGTCTGCACAGGTTTCCTATAATCAGTGGATAAAGAAAATCTATCACTGTGTGTGGAGCAAAATTTACCAGACTCTGCACTGAGGGAGAACTAAGGGTGAATTTTTCTGCCTGCTAAAATACAACCTGGTCCATGCAGTTTGCTGAGCATCTTTTATACACTTATTAGGAGCTCTGGGCTCTCACTGCCACCCAGGATTGGGACCGCAATGAAGATTTTTGTGCTGACAAAAGTTACTGAAATTTGACAGCTCAATGCCATTGCACTGCAGATGTCGTCATTTCGCCGTGACGTTCTTTGCGCTGATCATTTCACTGTGTTGTTCCTTATCTTCCTCGTTAGTGTAATATTATGGCCTGGTATTGATTTCGATTGACACTTGTTTTCTTAGGACCTTTTCCAGAGACAAGCCGGGACAATACGCACATACTGACTGTAACGGACTATTTCACCAAATGGATTGAAGCTGTCCCAGTGCAGAAGAAAGATGCCTTCTCGGTGGCCAAGGCACTGGCTGCAATTTTTTACAGGTGGGCTCTTCTGGCTCTGGCTCCTGACACTTCTGATGTGTTTTGTGGACACAGTACATTTTTACGATACATGTACACTTCTCTCTGTAATATTTCCCATTCTGAGATTCTGGTATGGATGCTAGGGAGTGCTTTTCAAATGGTAATGAATTCTTCCTCACAAGGCACCTGTGACATATACCCATTAGTATCTCTGTTTTCCAGATGGGGAAACTGAGGCATAGAGCAGTTACTTGAGTTGCCAGAAGTCTATGACAGCTGGTGTCCCCTGATTCCCATCCCTGTGCATTAGCCACAAGACCATTCTTCCTTCTTTAGAATAGATATAGGGCCTGATCTTGCTCCCACTGAAGTCATTTGAGGAGTGTTGCCGCGGATCTCAATTCAATATGAATTGGGCCCTAAAGAGTAGAGGAGGCATGTGAAACCCAGAAACTCTGGTGTAACTAGAGAAGATGGAGAGATTTGTGCCTCTAATCCCAAATCTCTTCCCCCTCAGCCAAACCATCTGCTTTCAGATGATTCTTTCGTTACTGAAAAGATGGACACAGCAAACGTTCCCTGCCCCAAGGGAAGGTTAGTTTGTGACTGTCCATTTAATAATGAAAAAACCAAATACCTGCTGACCTTGGCTGAGAGGCCTTTTGTGGGTGATCACTGCAGAGCTTTCCCTGTGTCTAAATCAGTGCCTTTGTCAGCCTTCCTTGTCCCATAAGGCAATGTGAGAGCAGCTTGCGGGGAACTGAAGGCTTGAGTTTGATGAAATAAAGTTGGGTTCTATAATTTTCTTTCCTCCTTTTTGTCCAGGTTTGGAGCATCCAAGAACATCTATTCCAGTCAGAGCTGGGACTTCTGCGACGAGGTGGGTCAGACGCTGGGGTGAGGCGTGTAACAGTGAAAGTGCCTCCAGGGGGGAAAGTTGCGTTCTTCTGTGCAGCATTCTATCCCAGATCCAGGTGCAAAGTGCAGTACGTGGGTTTTGTACAGGGGATTTCAGTGGTGCTTGGGGGGCAACAGGATCCTCTCCCGGCTCCGACCCAGGGGCAGAGGGCAGGAGACCCAGGTGCACTATGGTAGCAACTGGTGCTCTGCACATCCTCTTATGGGAGATCTTGACCAATGGCTCTGCGAAGTTGACCATGCATGCAGTCTTCCTCCTCTCCACAATGGGCAGAGGGTGAGGAGTCCCAGCTGGTGACCTATCCATAAACTCTCCTACCACAAAATGGAGTCCTGCCGGCTACACATGGTTCTAGATGGCCCCAAGCATAGTTACTATTTATTTATTTCAAAAGCCGTATGCAGCATCATTCATTCATGTGGTGCTTTGCACACCCTGCTAAAGTCTCCCTCCCTGCCCTCAAGTCCTTTCAGTCTACAGGGAGGATTTCTCCCTAAAATTGACACTTCTCACTGTTGTCAAGCAATGTGGGTCTCAGGTTCATCTAATTTCATCCTGCAAATTTACCATTTTCCTTCAGACTCCCTCACTTCAATTCTGATCTGATTTTGGCAGCCACTGTCTCATGAACTGCTGGAATTCAATGCCTTAAGCCATTTGAAAGCACACCTGAGATATGGGCATTAAATTTGTCCCTCCACACCACTTTTGGGGCAACGGCACTTTTTACAGTGCTGGTTCACTGCTGAATATAGCCAATCTTGGAGCTCAGACCAGTGTGATCTTTACCCTCTGAAAGCTGTGAAATGATTTTTGTTGTATTAAACCTTGTTGTTCAACTGATTTTTTTTTAAATATTGTTGTTCGACTGATGCAAGCGTCTGCTCTTTGCAGGTGAGCCGGTGTTTATGTGAGCGCTGGAATATCTCCCAGACGCTGACCCCTGCCGATCCTGCCCATTGCCCCGGCCTGGACAACTGCACCAATGAGTTGCTCAAATCCTCCATCCGAAATGTGGTGAATGAGAAGCCAAGCGAGTGGGATGACTATCTCGACCCGATTCTCTTTGACTTCCGCACATCTGTCAGCTCCGTCACTAAATACACCCCGTTCTTCCTGATGTTTAACAGATATGTCTGTCTTTCGTCGGAGGTAACTTTTCGAGAAAGAAAAGCCAATGCAGATGTTCTCTCTTAATGCAAATAAAAACCGTTGGGTCTCGTCCATGCCTTTCAGGTTGAGTTTGTCAAGGACTCTAAAGAGCAGGGTGCTGCTCCCGGTAAAGTGGATGGCCTTCCACCATTCACCGCGGCTGTTCAGGAGCAGCAGAATGCAGTGAAAGAGATTGTAAGTCACATTGCGCTTTGGAATCCTCTGAGTGGAGTGGAGAATTTGCCACACAAGGGGGTGAGGGGGAAGAAGGGACTGTCCATGCACCAGGGTTGGCATCATTCGATATGTCTGCTCGTTGACCAGCATGAGCACAGGAGGGATGTTGCAGCATGGCACCAAGGTGGAAGCTGAATAAGGAGACTCCTACAGGGCCCCATCTTGTGAAGTGCTGAGCACCCTCAAGCCCCACTGAAATCAGTGGGGCTTGTGGATGCTCAGGAGCTATGGCTGGGCCTGGCCAGTGCGCTGGCTCACATCTGTGATATCAGGATAATGCGTATTGCCTGGAGTAGCACAGGGAATCCTTTGGTGGTGTGTCAAAGGGTCGCATGGGAAGCCTGATGTCAGGGGAAGGTTTTGGAGGCGTGCAGAAGCCACCCCGCATTCACCCCACAGGGGCAGCTCTTGCAGTTCTAGTCCTAGTTGCAACCTGACGCATGAGGGTCACAGTCCTGCTCAGGTTTGGCTCAGCTGTTGTTCTGCTGACCTAATGATGGGGACCAACCAGATCTGAGTGGGTGGTGTTGGGCCCCTGTGCACCAAGTTGCAAAGCCCCCAGTCAGAGCAACTGGCCCAAAGCTGAGCAGTGCTGCGACCCCGGAGGTCACACTGCCTGGAGTGGGGAGCTAAGCCCAGCCAGTGCCATGGGACAGGAGTCCCAGGAGCCGCTGCTATGGTATGCATGGTATACTTATCTAGTGCTTATTATGTTAATGTGAACCTTGTATAGCATGGGTAAGAAATAGTTAGGAAGCCAGATATTTTTTGCACTGAAGCTATTTACTGAGTATTGACAGACCATTAAGCTTTACAGATGGGTCCGAAGTCCCAAAAGGCTGAGAACCACTGGCCTAGTGGATCGAGCACTAGACTGGGACTCGGGAGAGCTAGGTTTGGTTCCTAGCTCTGCTACTGACCTGCTGGGTGACCTTGAGCTAGTCACTTCACCTCTCTGTGCCTCAGTTTTTCTCTCTCTCTAAAAGGGGTATAATGCTATTGACCTCTTCTGTAAAGGACTGTGAGATCTATGGATGCATAGTGCAATGTAAGAGCTGGGTGGTATTGTTATTTGAATTGGTCGACTTGGTAAGACTGTCTTTTTTCTTATTCCAATAGGATTTTGATTCTCTTTATTCTCTAGTAATTGTAGTAAAATCTAGTGTGACGAGATGAGGGCTGAGAGCCTGGATCTCTGGGCTCTACACCTGACTTTGCCAGGTAGTGTGACCTTGGGGGAGTTATTGAATGGCTCTGTGACCCAGCTTCCCCCTTCTGTAAAATAATGATAACAGTTTGGTTATGTGTTGTGAAGCAGGGCAAGTTCTAACAGCCAGACTTAGGGGATGAGTAAGCTTCACACTGGTAAGTGACTCCATCTGAGTCTAAACTCACCCTCCGATGGGCTGGAAGAGAGGGATATAGCAAGGAAAGCAACCAAAAGGAAAGTCTAAGGAAGAGTCCGTTATAATACCCACCCCTCCCTCAGCATGGAAACTATACCAACTTAGACCCCCTTATACCTAGTTACAGACCTGTAATTCACACCCCAGCAGCATCCCCATGGACTACAGCCCTGCAACTCACTGGCTTTTTGCTGGAATGCCTTGTTCTAGGTCAGCGTAGGTGAGAGAATTGGCATATGCTGACATATGAACTTAAAGCAAACTGCTTGCACGTGAGAGAAGAGAGGTTTTAATTAACCGGCGCCGCAGAAACCCCCCATTAACTGACGTGATCCCCTTTGCAGGTGATAGCCAATGTGGCCGCAGCTTACAAGCGGGAGCAGAAGAGCGTGAAAAGAAAAACAAGGAGCCTGCCGTCTCTCGCCTTTAAAGTGGAAGAGGGCGTGTTCGGTGGCAACACAAATGCATCCCTGAAGAAGCTGAAGAAGAGCCAGTTTATGGCATTTCAAATTGAGACTGTGCTGACGCCCGAGCAGAGTATATCCGGGGTGAAGAAAACCAGCTAAACTCCGGGGTCTAACTCCGTGACATCCTGCTGTTGTCTTGGTAACCTTAGCATGAAGTGTTCTCGTAAGATACCTGTGTGGAAGATGAATGCTCAGACCTAGGTAGCTCTGTGGGAAGGGATGGTTAACATTAAGATCAGGTGTGTCTGAGCATCTATATGCTCCCCCCAGCTGTCGTGCCAGAGCCCCTCCTGGATTTTTCCATACCACATCCCAGAGAGGTGTCGTTATTCCCACTTGACAGACAGGGCACAGAAGCAAAAAGCGTTGAAGTGACTGGCCAAAAGCCCCACAGTGAGCGTGATTAGGATTGCTCTCACGTTGATGTAAATCAGGAATAACGCCATTACATTTTATGGGGGTAAATGAGAGGAGACAGAGCCACTGGGCTGTGGCAGAGTTGGAAATTTAACCCAGATCTCCTGAATCCCAGGCCATTGCCTTCGCCTGAAAATCGTCCCTCCTACCATCAGCCTAGATCGTTGTTGCACCCAGTCCGTGTGTGTCCCTTTGGATGTGTAAATAGCCTGAAATCTACACATTCATCTTGGAGGGGTAAAACCCAGAAAATGAGAAGGGTTTTTCTCTGATTGTCTAGGCAGAGGGAGACTTGGCCTTGTGGTCTTAGCTTTCACATCCTACTCTTCTCTAAAACAGAATGAATTCTAGGAGTCCTATGCAGTCAGTTCCCATATTGTCTGGGGTTATACAGTATAGCATGCAAGTCCAGGAAGTGCTGGGCAATGCTGACCACTGCACTTGTGACAATAAACAGCCTAGGTGTTAATATTGTTTTGTATATAAAGTAACTGCGTCCGAGCCCTGTGATAAGGCATATACAGGGGAAGAGATTACAACAGTCTCATAGTTCTGAGATATGTGGGCTATTCCGATTTTGAAAGGAAATATTTATGTCAGTTCTTGGACTTCTTGAAACTAGGTCCCTCACAACTCTCACCTAGGGTTAGGGGTTTAATTGAAAATCCTCGTGAGCTGATTCACTGTTTAAATCTAACTCCTATTTTGTATTTTCCTGTCGCTGGAGGCTAAGGAAGCACTGTAAAGAATAAAGCATTTGGACATTTTTTGTAGATGATAACTTCTTTAATTTGTGTACCTTCCGGGCTGCCTGTGTGGTGGTCTGGAGTAAATTTAGATCAGACTTTTGTTGCTGGACCGGAAGAGGGGCGTGTGCAGCTGGCTAGTGAACTTCTCTCTTCTCTGTAACACTGCCCAAGTCGCCCAGGAGAAGGCGAGATGTGCATGGGAGAACAGGGCTCATTCCAGTCTTGACCTGCTGTGTAACTCTGCCAGGGCAACGTGCATGTTTGTTACACCTGTTTTCTCTACACTCCTAGTTTAACTCATTTTGCCTCTTTACAACAAGATCATCCCTGGATCCTACCGTGGCAGGGAAAGCAGATTGATTTCACGATGGACAAAGCAATCTGAACTTTCCCTTTGGGCCAGCTGCAGAAACATTTTCACCCCATGAAAAGGACATATAAAAATGGGGAGTGAAGGAAGCTTTCACTGGAGGATAAACACCAAGGTGAGGCCTTTTTGACTGGGGAGCCGCGGGCCCCAAGAGCTTGAAACAAGAGGAGTGCAGCCATGAGTTCTTCCTTCTCTCCTACTCTCTGCCACGGGGGAGTGGGTGCTGTTTCCGCACCCTCTGCCCTTGCTCCTGAAAGGAAGATTGGAGAGGGCTGTGAGTTGCCAGGTCGGCACAGAGGCACAGAAGGGTGGTTGGGGGTAGGGAGGTTGGTACAAAGGCCCTGAACACGGCATAGGTGCTTGCGTTGATTATGCCCACGGCCTGCTGCTCTGCTTCGCATTTCACTTTAAATCACCATCACCATTTCGTTCGTTCAGCCTAAAAGGAACAGAGTCTGGACAACACTAGGGCCCTGGCAGCTGAACCCAGGCACCTCCTTAAGCAGGAAGCTGGAAGGCCCTGGCTAGTGCAGGGTTAAAATTCAAGGGACGTAGCAGGAGGTCCCCAGCATTGATCCCCAGCCCTGCACCCTGTGTTTACAGCTCCAGCCAAGCTTGGCAGCTGTGGATCCCCAGGGGCACGTTACCCTCACCCTGCCCATCCACCCCTGCGCAGGGCTGGAGGCTGCAGCCAAGGGCTATGGCAGCAGGGTCCCCTGTTTAGCAACCCGTAGTGCAAACTGCAGGGTTGCCAAACCTCCGGGATTGTCCTGGAGTCTCCAGGAATTAAAGAGTGTCATGTGATGAAACCTCCAGGAACACGTCCAACCTAAACTGGCAACCCTAGTGCAAAGCCCTGTGTGGGGCAGAGGGGGGGCAGCCAGGAGGGGTAGGGCCAGGAGCCCACCAGGACTAGGGGGACGCATTTGCACAAGCCCCAGCTTGCAGCCCCGGCTCCTCCTGCGCTCAAGCAGCCGGTGCAAGCCAGGGGCCAGGGCAGGGTCCCTCCCCAAGGGCCCCAGATGCTCTAAGGTCAGGCCAGGCACATGGCTGCAACCTGGGTGCGGTGCCTCCCTTCCAGACCCCACCCTAGGACAACGACCAGCCCTCCCCCCCCACCCACCCGGCTGCAGAGGTGGGAGGGTCCTGATGATGTCACGCGGACAGGCTCCTCCCACTTCCGACCTTGTCCTGCAGGTCTGCGGGCCGGGCGGCTCCGCAAGGATCCCAGCCAGGTAAGAGCCGCCGGGGCCCCGGGGGCAGCACGCGGCGCTGCAGCCTCCCGGGTCTGGGACTCTGCCTGCAGGGGCAGCTCGCTGTACCTGCCCCAAGGGGTGGGGGGGGTGGCTGAGTTTGGGGCTCCCCCTCCCCCGGCTGCAAGAGGCTCAGAGTCTCGCTGCCGATTGCTGCAGGATGACGGTGTGTTTGGAAAGGTCAGACCAGGCGGGCATCTGCGGGGCACCTGGAGCATGCACTTAATTCCCTTTGCTCCAGGGCAACTGGGGACTTGACTCTGCCTGCGTCTGCTGGCGCAGATCGGAGCTCGGACGCCCTGGCCGCTGTCAGAATGAGCGGGTGGGAGGGTATCCCTGGGTCTGATCCTGCCCTCCTTTAATATGGTGCAAATCAGGTGCAACTCGAGTCCGGGTCAGGAGCCAGATCAGAATCGGGCCCCTTGTGCTTTCCCGTTTGCAATAAGTGCTGTGCATTGTGTAGCTTGTCAATTGGATTTATTTGGTCTGGTCCCCCTTCAGACACACCCCCTTTTCTCTCCCCCACGTTAACATTGCAACAAAACAATACAGGTAGACACCCGGCTCTGAGTTCACGGCATGGTGCTATAGTCATTATGGGCCACAGTGTGGTATTTCAAAGGTTCATTTTTCTTCCTACAAATCTTCTAGTGAGTCTGTCGTTAGGGAGTATAAAGGGAGTAACAGCAACGATGACAGGTTTCAGAGTAACAGCCATGTTAGTCTGTATCTGCAAAAAGAAAAGGAGGACTTGTGGCACCTTGGAGACTAACAAATTTATTTGAGCATAAGCTTTCGTGAGCGATAGCTCACTTTAATGACACCAGTACATTTAATTTCACATTTAGATAGTCTTCTACAACATTTTCTATAACTGTGAAATAACTTTATTAATGGAACATGAACTAGAATTATGATACTAAGCACCATTCTGGCTCTAGCCAAAACAAAATTCTGCAGAGGGCTCATTATAAAAATCTAGTTTAAAACGAAAGTTTGTTGATCACATAAAGAGTAACATAACTTATATTCCTTTCATTACAGTAACATCATAACAGTAGAGTTCCAAAACTGATGTGCAAGTCAAGACTGTTTTATTGAGACCTGTTTAATGTGGCATATCAAGCAATTCATTTGTTACAATTGTTTTCCTCTTTTGATTTGGCTAAGCAAGGTCAAATAGACTGTAATTGGTTTCTAATTTCTATCACTTTAGCCAAAAGGCAAATGCCTTTTCCCTAATCTGCTATATATTCTCTTTTCTTTGAGTCTGATGAGACAGGGCACTTGTTAGAAATCATATTTATAAAACTCTGCATCACCTGGAGTTTGTATGTGGCCAAAGGAATGGATGAGGGGATATGAAGGTTTTTAGCCTTAGGATTTGTCGCTGATTTGAAACAAGCACGGACTGTCACCAAAAGTCCTTATATCTGGATGGTTGTTCTAGTGCGGGGATAAGCAACCTTTGGAACGCGGCCCGTCGGGGAAATCCGCTGGCAGGCCGGGATGGTTTGTTTACCTGCAGCGTCCGCAGGTTTAGCCGATCGCAGCTCCCACTGGCTGCGGTTCACCGTCCCAGACCAATGGGGGCCGCGGGAGGGGCGGCCAGCACATCCCTTAGCCCACGCCGTTTCCCGCAGCTCCAATTGGCCTGGGACGGCAAACCGTAGCCAGTGGGAGCTGTGATCAGCCAAACCTGCGGACCCTGCTGGTAAACAAACCATCCCGGCCCGCCAGCGGATTTCCCTGGCGGGCCGTGTGCCAAAGGCTGCGGATCCCTGTCCTAGTGTCCCGTAGGAAATGAGATTGTGGGTCTCAGTCCAATTCCTCTAATTGTGAGGTGTCCTCATTACAGCTGGCACTAACTGGCACCCCTGAGGACACTCTCTCAACAGAAAGGCCGAGTGGCGCATGGAACCTGAATCCCCCCCATCCCCACCCCGCAGGGCTGGAGCACATTGGTGGGGCAGTGGGGAGGAGTTTGCATAGCTGCTGGATGGAGGCGCTGTCAATCCAACATCCTTGACAAGCACTGCAATTTGCTTGTTTTTGTTTTTTTTTTTAAACTGTCTCAGCGTAATAGGTGGTTTTAATGCACAGAAGCTGGGAAATCCACGGTAGTAGAGCCTCCAATGCAACTAACATCTAGGAGGGGGTGGGCAAACTTTTTTTTGGCCCAAGGGCCACATTGGGGGTGCAAAACTGTATGGAGGGCCGGGTAGGGAACGCTGTGCCTCCCCAAAGAGCCTGGGTCCCGCCCCCTCCCACTTCCCGCCCCCCTCAGAACCTCTGACCCATCCAATGCTCCTTGTCCCCTGACCACCCCCATCCAACCCCCCCTTCTCCCTGTCCCCTGACTGCCCCGACCCCTGTCCCTGCCCCCAGACAGGCCCCCCCCATGACTCCCACACCTGTCCAACCTGCCCTGCTCCCTGTCCCCTCACTGCCCCGACCCTATCCACACCCACACCCAGAGAGGCCCCCCGCGACTCCCACGCCTATCCAAACCCCCCGTCCCCTGACTGCCCCCCCCAGAACCTCTGCCCCATCCAACCACTCCCTGTCCCCTGACTGCCCCCCGGGACCCCTTGCCCCTTATCCAAATCCCCCCTCCCCCCAAGCTGCTCAGAGCAGCAGAGCCCCACCGCCCAGCCAAAGCCCGCCACGCTGCCCGGCAGGATGGTCCCGCAGGCCATAGTTTGCCCACCTCTGCTCTAGGAGGATCTGGACATTCAGTCACTTTTGTTTATTTGAAATAGTATTTAAACTATCAAGGTTCCAACTACTGGAGCTGCACCCGGTACCTGTTACACAGGGAGTCCAGATACTATTGGATGCCATAGATAACATGTCAGTCCAGTTCTATTCTGGAAGGTTATTTGGGACACAGGAGAGTCTGTGGCTGAGTTCCTAGTTAGAATCTTTAGTTTTGATTGGAGTGTCTGATGCCCTTTCTCCACTGGGTCCCAATCCTGCCATGAAACAGCCACTCCAGCCCTGCTGCTGGACGCTTATGTCCTCAAGTTTTCACACACAGACCTTCATCCGCTTGTTTTCTTCTCCTTTGCTTGCCCTTGGTGCTGTCTTCTGTAGGAAGCCCTGCTGCAATTTGGGGTATAATGCAGATTTTAATGGTGGTGGAAAGACAAACAGCATTTACTGCTTTGCCCAGGAAAATAGAAGGAACATTTGTAAAGGAACTAGAAACCCTCCATTCTCCAGGGTTCACGCGTGTTGCAAGGTTGGCCTAACCTAAGTGTCTCTATTGGGCTCCCTTTGAATTCCAGATCCTCCTCACTGGGGGTGGGGTGTGCTGGGGAGAGGTTTTGGATGGGTTCCAGCCTGAGAGGCTGATGATGCCAAGCTTGTGACAAAGGCCTTTGCCCTGGGGAGCTGAGCCAGGGAGATGGCCAGGATTGGAGAGAGCTGTAGGGGTCCTGAGACCAGCTAGCACCAAAAAGGGGCAAAGCCCAAACAGAGCAAGAGACCAATTAAGTGGAGCTGGTGCTGGGGTTACTCAGCTGTCAATGTCTGGGGGGGTTCAGAGCACTTCCCTGCAGATGGGGATCTGGCACCGGGGTATTTGGAAGTTGTTCTGCTCGTCCCAGCTCTTGCTGGTTGGATCGTTAGCGGTTCCTACAGGAACAGACCCTGGCAGCAGGCATGGGTCACTGCATGTGTAGTGGACAGCAATCTACAGATCGAATAAGTTAGGGGGAGATTTTCAAAGGCACAAAGGGCAGTTAGGTGCCCAACTCCCACTCACTGCCCCAGGAAGTTGGGTGCTTAATTCTCCCTTGTGCCTTTGAGAAAAATGCCCCCCTCAGTGCTTGTCTACCCAAGAAAATTGACCAACACAGCTAAAGCGGAGTAAGTGTTATTCCGGTCATTCATAACTATTCTGCTATAGCTTTGCCGATCAATTTCCACGGCTAGACAAGCTATTAGAGAATTATTTTCTGAATAATAGATGAAGATGATAACCATGAGGTTGGCTGAGGCCTCTAGTACAAAGGCCCTGTCTGTTCCAAATGGGCATCAAAGGTCACAGGCACCTTTCATTAGAGGAAAGGTTTCCCCCAGCCTCTTTGGAACACAGAAGGGACCGCATTTCTGTGACCCCTGCAAGAGCTGCATAGGAGAAGGTTCTCACACAAATAATGCTTTCAGTGGTCTCAGTCAAGTCACTGATTACTCTAACCCAGGGCATGGCCATGCTACCTCTTGTGAGGCTCCTTATTCTACCCACCTGGTAAACAGCATTTACTCTTCATTATTTATTTGTGTTCTAGCCTCCACAGACCCCAATGGTGACCAGGGCCCCGTTGTGCTAGGCATGATACAAACACGTGGGAGGACATGTGCAATTTGAAATTCCTCATCTGCTGGTTGGTGATTGATCATTCCTGTTCTCTCCCTCGCACAGTGTTAGCTCTGGGCGCAGACTGGTGCAGAGCCTGCATTAGGATCAGGTAGGCACAAATTGGAGCTAGTTCTCTTGAGCCGAGGACTCCAATGGTGGTTAAGCTAGAAAGCCATTACGGTGCTTTTCCTGCAGATCCAGTAGGCGGAGCCAGATGGTTAATGAGAGATGGTTAGCACGGGCCAGAATTTCAAAAGAGCGGCGCTCCTATTTAGGCCCCTAATGAATGTTCTCTTTGAAATTCTGGCTATTGATTTAGGTGCCTACATGGGAGCTGTTGGATGCTGAGCTCTCCTGAAAATCGGACCCTGAATGTTTATTTTTGTGCAACAGCATGAGCCAATCCGTGTCTTTGGATCAATCGACTGCATCGGCACGAACAGGACCCGGGGAAAGAGCAGTGGTGCACATTTGTGCGGTGAGATTTTAATAACGGACCCCGCATTCTTCGGAGTCCAATCAACTGAGTAATACACCCCTGAAGTGGCTGGTGCTGGTTAAATTAAAGGTGTTAAATTAAAGGTGTTAAATTAAACATGGCACCCTGTGCTTGGATAAATACACATTTTAAGACAGAGTATCCCCAACACCTACTTCTTGTTAATATCGCTCTGGCTTTGGGTTTCTCATTGCCCAGTCTTGGGGGAGAAGCCTCATTCTTCGATCTTACGCCCCATTTTGTATTACACAGCAGGGGAAAGTAATCTAATCTTCTTTCTAGTGTTTTTGAGACTGTGGAGTGTGTTCTTTATGGACAGTGGTGATTGAAACTGCCTGCTCTCTTGACTGTTTGAAATCCAGTATTTCAGGCATTTGATTGCCTATTTTATTCCTTTGGAAAAAGGGTGAGAGAGGACTGGTTTGCCACCGTAGGATCGGTATTTTCAATAGAAAAGCTCCAACAGAAACTTCAAGGGTTTTGAAATTTGTTGCCTAAAAATGAATTTCATCTTAGCCTGGAAGGAATTGGGATTTAGCAACATTTTAGGCCACTTTTTAGGTTTTAGACTGAAAAGTAAACATAGGGTTTGTGGCTCTTGAGACATTAGGTATTTTTGTTCTGTTGCTCCAGACTCCAAAGATTTTATGAACAGGCAACCTTAATAGTAGATGGTGCTTAATAGCCACAACTTTCCTTCATCTCCAAACTTTCCTCAGAAAGGTACTGAGCTAATTCAGACCTAAACCAAGCTTGACCTCCAGGGGCCAGGTCGCACACGCACTGGAGCGCTGAGAATGAAGCTGTCCTATTGGTCCTGGTCTCCAACTGCTAGGGAAGGACCGGTTCTGTCCCAGTGCTCCATCTCCATAGTAACAGACGGAGGCGTTGAAGTGAGCAGGTTGTTACTTTATTTGCCCTTTGAATTTTGTAAAGCATTGGTATGGTTTATAATGAAAATAGTAAGGACCTCTGGGGTCAGGAACATGCTGGCATTTAATGAGGGACTGTGTTTACAGCCGGTGTATTAATTTAGATAGAGAATGAATGGGCCGAAGATGTTAATATAACACAGTCACTGTTCAACATCTGTTCTGAACTGTTCACTGTTCAATGTTAAACAGCATTAAACAAAGTTCGGGGTTCGGTATAGAGAGACCTCAGCCTGATTAACACCATGGCAAACATGCCATTACGTTTTTTAGCCTTTTATTAAAGATCTGGAAAAGCCGTTAAAGCATTTGAAATGTGAAGCATTCAGTAAGGCTTTCATTTTAACAACGTTGTTTGTTCCCTTTCCCTTTAGCTGGAGAGAGTTTTTAGAAGGAAAAGCCCCTCGCTTGACAGTCTCTTAGATGGTATCGAAGATGGTAAAAACTGGCCTTTTGGGAGAAAGAGAAGCAGTGAGTTGAGATGGGCTGATTGCTCTTAAAGTCCGATCCCATTTCATCCCAGGTGGTATCTGGGATTCAGCTGGAGCTGGCAGAAAGGAAGTCTTATTTGGGCCCCTCTTCTTTGCCCATTCCAGTCAGGACATCTCTCGGGATCAAGGCCAACAAGGACTGGGGTTCCAGGACATGGTGAGGGTGGCAGCCATGACGGTAAAGCTCACTCCAGTAGACACCGTCTGTTCTTCTCTATTCCCCCCCTTCCCTCTAAGTCTCTTTCTTGAAGGACCCCCAGAAGGAGTGGTGGGTGGAGTAGCCCAGCCCTTCATTATTTTGTCTACCAATTAGGTCTAATATTGGATATCCCAGTCTTGGCTCATTAATTTTTGGTTCCACATCTTCTGTCTTTACCAAGCATGATTTCAGTGGCATCACTGGATTCTATCAACATGGCCTTTTTGTTTAGACTAATTCAATCTTTTTGTCTCCCTTTCATACCTCTTTCCATTAACATTTGTTGTTATAAGTTACTGTGACATTTGATGACCTTTCACGTACTTTTCGTAGCTGAGCTCACAATTAGGATAAATTTGCAGGCCCGATGATCAGAACAGAGCACATGGCTTTCAGCATCACCAGCTATTCCTTGAAGGCGCTAATGTAGGTCCAGGCTTTAGGTTTTCTTTCTCTTGAAAGATTGCATTTGAACTCTTTTTTGACTAGTTCATTTGCTGTCTGTGAAAACTTAGTTTTGTCAGGATCTGACGGTTTTTGCAACCCGAACAGACAACAGGTTGGGGTCGTGCAGGACACTTGGAATGAAACTGATGTGGGGAGCAGAGGGACACCAGAACTAACCGGTTTATTTTCGTTGAGAAGTGCCAGGAGTAAACACAGCATCAGTAGTGTAGAGTAAAATAGACTTTTCAGGTGCTGCCTGGTTTGAATCTAATGTACTATTAGCAACCAAGGGAAGGAAATATTTTTGGCCTGAGTGTCCACCTGTAAATGTGGATAATGTTCCAGACCCTCCTTTGGAAAGCAGGTGTGAGATAAAAAGCGTCAGAGAAGAGCTCGGTATTATTTATTCTTCTACTCGCCAGGAAATGCCCTGCTCATGGCTTAAATAGTCCACTGGGCTGCTGGCGCCCTCGGGCAGGTTTTCTACCTTTGCTTTTGTTGGCTGCTGCGTTCCCGCTCGGACACACCTTACGCTTTCACACTGCCCTGGACAATAACCAGCCCTGGTGGCGCAAGCTGTCCCTTCAGTGTCTAGAAACTGGGGTCCATTCATCTGTCTGATTTCTAGCCTCTGCCACCCACTTCTGTCTCTTGCAGCAAATCCCCTCTTGAATCATATTAAAGAGCTCTTTTCGTGTTGGCACAAAGAACCGGCCCCCTCTCTCTCTTGCTGGCTCACAGTGGGGAGCTCGCAGCAGAGGCGTGGGGGAACGCTTCCTGTCGCACACCCACCATGTCTTTGGAGAGCTGAGGGTCACCTGGGTCTTAACTGCGGCCACTCTGGCTTCAGGGACCTGATCCATCCAACAAACATGAATAAATATAGGTTCTGGGGGTAGGGATGGTGCATGTCAACTTGGAGCCTGTCCATCTTGATGGTTTCCTTTTACCACACAGTGCTCCTATGGAGGAAACGGAGAGGCATTGCAGAGACATTTCAAAACAATTTGTTTGACAACATGTTCTGGGGACCTCCTGGAACCTATTGTTAACACCGTGGTGCTGAGAATTGGGCTGGTCTGGCATTGAAGAGAGTAGCTGAAAACACACCGTGATGCGACCTGTAGCCTAGAAATAATTCTCGGCCCTAAAAATTGGAACAATGGGGTCAGCCTGAAAAGCAGGATCAAACTCAGGCCTGCATGAAGGCATGTTGTACAGCTGTGGGCTCCCCTTCTGCCAGCACCTTGGGGTATCCTGATCTGGGAGGGGATGGCAGGGAATTGGCCTCTGGGAAAACCAGAGCTCTCACATGAAACTAAACCACAGTGCTCCATAGCTCTTGGTCCCCCTCTCTGCCATTTCATAAAGGTCACTAATATTCTTGTGTTGTTCCTTTCCACATCCCAGGAAGGACTAACATGGAAGCTTTTACCTTGAACTAGGAGTTGCTCTACCTCAAACTGCAATCTACCTCGCCCCAGGGTCAGCTGAAGATGAGAGTCTGGAAGGCTGTGGCTGCCACGCTAGCGTTCGCCGGCGTGGACGTGCTGGTGACCACGCTGCTGTACGCGTACAGCCATAGCGGCAAGGACATTGTCCAGGATCTGAAGCACTTCAACGTCTTTAATTCCATGTTGGACGTGTGGGGGGCATGTCTGTACAGGAGCTGCTTGCTGCTTGGTGCTGCCATTGGGGTTTCCAAGAACTCGACCTCTGGCCCCAAGCGCCTGAAAGCATCCCAGACCTTCATCACCTCGGTCTGCCTGCTGGTGGGCATTTATGCCCTGGTCAAACTGCTGCTCTACTCGGAGGTCAGGAAGATCATTAGGGACCCCTGGTTTTGGAGTTTGTTTGCATGGACGTATGTGTCGCTGGCTGCAACTTTCTGCCTGTGGCAGCTGCTGTCTTCCGTGACGTCCTCCAGAGAGGCCTTGGGGGTCAGTTCAGAGTCCCAGGCGGAAGCAGAGGAGATATGTGACCCCAGCCCTGTTCCTGCGTCAGGAGCCACTATCCATAAGCTGCTGTCTTACACCAAACCAGATGCTCTCTTCCTCGGAATAGCCACTTTCTTCCTCCTGGTTGCTGCTTTGGGTGGGTGAACAGAGTTTAAAGGGACATTGCCAAGATCAAAATTCCATATTTTCTATTAATATCAGTTCTATAAAAATCAGACCTGTTCACCCTGATGAAATCTAAATATTTGGCTTAAACAACCTTTTCATCTTGGTCTCATGCCTAGATTATCAAGGCCAGAAACACCTTCAAAGATATTACTGTTCCCAGAAACCAGTTAAACTCCACTGCTAACTTTTGCTTTACCCAATAGCTCTGTGTTTGAAACGCTGTCTCTTGTTCTAATCCACCTTCTCTTATGCTTCTGCCATACAGGGGAAACATTCCTTCCTTATTACACTGGCTTGGCGATTGATGGCATAGTCATCCAAAAAAGCATGGATCAGTTTTCCACTGCAGTGGTGATTATGTCGCTTCTTGCTATAGGAAGGTAACTGCAATAGACAGAGAGATTATTTGTGCCTCAGTTATAAGAAGTTTATTATGTTGAGGTTTAAACCTTCTTCCATAGTATTGTCCTGAACTGGCTAGTGTTTATATGTACCTCTGCTCGATGGATTAGGAACTGCTCAGCTGTGTGTTGCAGGTGGGAAGCTGCTAACAGCAGTTCTCCTTTATCTCAGGTGGCGGGGATGTGTCCTTGTGGACCCATAAGATGTAGGTCATCCCTGCTCTTGCTGCGCAGTTGTGAGTGCCCACAGTGTGGCAGCAGAATGACAACTGTGAAGCCTTAGATGGCCATGACTTTGTTACAATATTTACAGACTCAAGAGGGAGTAGGGAAAGAAACATCTTAAACACTTGGTTTAGTTTTATCTTTCAAACATCCTTGCAGAGGACGAGGAGATTCAGAGGCAAGGCTTTAGCCCATCCCTGACTCTTCCCTGGTGGCAGCTGCACAAAATAGGCAGTTGCAGTTTTCAGAGGGACCAGATGTCATGCCAATGTGTAGGTTAGTTTTGGTTAACACAGCTTTGCGGCCCTAAGTCACTTGGAGTTCAGAGGTGAATGAGCCCCGGATTGAATGGCCATGTGCATCCCTGCTTGCCAGTAGAAATGACATGGAGTTTTTCATGGTTTCCATCTGAAACTGTGAAAGGGGCCAGGGCTCAACTGAAAGGTTTTTCGTTTTGTTTTTTGCTTTGTTTAAGATTAGTTTCTACCTGAACCAGGTTAAATCAGCCTGATTCTGGATTTTGTAACAAAAATTTCTCTTGTTTCTACTCCTGACACTTGGGTGTTGCCTAAAACAGGATGCACAGTGTTCATATACAGTGGAAGCGTTGTCTAGTACTGACAGCACACACCTGAGACTCTGCCATTGACTTGGCCATGCCACTTTCACACTTGTGTGTCAGTTTTCCCGATCTGTAAAGTGGGGATAATGAGATCCATCTCTGGGGTTGAGGGGTGTTGTCAGGCTAAATTAGTTGTCTCAGCAGCTCTTTGAGATCCTGGGATAAAAGGCACTGTCAGTACAAAGTGTTATCATTGGCCCCTGTTTCGATATATTTGTCTGGGGTGTGATGGGGCTTGTATGTTGTGCTAAGGAGTGGATTTTGTGCACACTGTTATATAACGTCTCTTATCTGCAATTAGCTCATTTGCCGCAGGTATCCGGGGTGGCGTTTTTACGCTCATATTTGCCAGGCTGAATATTCGACTCCGCAACTGCCTCTTCAAGTCGCTGGTCGCTCAGGAGACAAGTTTCTTTGATGAGAATCGCACAGGTTGGTATCTCTCCATCCATGAGATCAGTTCCTCTTTCAGCGGTCCAGCCTCATCCTCGCATGGTGATGGTCTCTGGGAGGCAAGTGTGCTTGGGACGCCACATTCCCTCGGTGTCTCAAGATATGAGAATACCATTTGAGTAAGTGATTGACCTGCAACACTAACGCGCTGATTTCCCAGTACCTACTAACAGTGTCTGTCAGATCACAGCCTAAGGGAAATCTGTATAAATCCTGCAATCTAAAGTGAACAGAGGTGCTTGGTTGCTCCTGCTGGAAATCAGAGTCCCCAGTTTATCCATATAATGGGTACAACATGGGCAGTGCAAGGGTCACATGGGTGATCAGTAGGGACAGAACCCAGGATCAGCAGCACCAATTCACAGGCCTCCACCATTTGAGATGAAGGAGCAACCCCATTAGCTGGTATCAGTCTCTTACCCTCTGGACTAGCCAGCTGAAGGAGATACAACTCACTTAACCAGTGTGTTACCCAGACTTCCCTCTGACCACTCTACCCTACATGTGCCTCAACCCTGGCCTGGCAGAACCATGTCTAGGTGGGGAGAGGGGACTTCACAAGCTTTTCAGTCTTGATCTCTTAACTGGGAATGCCAGCAGGGCTCTCCAGCTGTGACTATGGTTCTATGTCAACTGTTGACTGGACTGAGCCCACTAGCTCACTTCATGAAAGCCTCCAAATAGCTGTCAAAGGGTTAAAACTTTAGGTTGCTACTGACCTGAGCTGGATTAGAACTGTAGGTATGTTTAGCAGCTGGCACACATCCTACTTACACTTGTACCTAGCAATGTGCCTCGGCCCTGGCTTGCGGGATGTGAGGGTGGTTCTGTCGACATGGCCCATTCAGTACTTGGGCTCTGCTGAGATTGCCAGCAAGGATCCTGATTGTGGTAGTAGATTTTGTGGTGTTCTCACCTTGACTGAGACCTGCCAAACTCATTTCACGCCACCCACTGAACTGCCAGCGAGTGGTAACAGCTTCCAGTCACTCCTGACGTGGGTTGGATTTGAACTGGGAGCCTAGATCTGAAAGGTTCTATGACCCATCATGAATGGCTGCATCCCCTTAGCCCCTGATCTGTGTACATTTCATTCTTGCTTCCCCATGACCCTCCAGTTTGGCTCATGGCACGTGCAATCACTACCTGCCTGTGCTGGTATGGCGGTGGGGGCTGTGATTCCTGAAGCACTGATGGATCGGAGCTCTTCCCCACTCCCCTTTGCCTTGCAGGGGACGTCATCTCCCGGCTGACCTCAGACACAACGATTGTGAGCGACCTAGTTTCCCAGAACATTAACATCTTCCTGCGCAACGTAGTGAAGGCGACGGGCGTGATTGTCTTCATGTTCAGCCTTTCCTGGCAGCTCTCTCTGGTGACCTTCATGGGCTTCCCCATCATCATGCTGGTGTCTGACCTCTACGGGAAATATTACAAGGTAAGGCAGATTGTTTGCATCTTTAATTTAGGCCGAGTCCCTCTGTCTCCCTCACAAAGCAGGGCACTTCCGTGGGCCAAGTGACCTCTCAGAGCAAGGCTGGGATCTAGCTGTGGGCTGCTTCTCACGGAGATTGGGGGTGAGCGGCGAGTGAACCGTCTCCCCTCGAGTCCTGCTGCCATGGGAAGAGATCAGGCCAGCCTGTGAGTTGTGGTGGCAGCACAGGACCCAAACACTCCCTTGGTTTGCTTGTGCCTAAGGATGGCTCAGTGGCATTCAGGGAAGGATGCCGGATACATCACGGATGCTGTATATGAGCAGGGGAGGGTGCAATCTGTGCTGTTGTACTGCCCCCTGCTGGCTGTCCAGAGAGCAACGTTGGCTGTAGCTCTTGAGCACCCAGGGTGATTGTCTAGAATACTGTGGGTTCCAAGGTAAGTGGTGAGGATTTCTTTAGGGTACTGTTGCATCACAAGCTTTCCCCCGGCCAGTTCCCAATCTCTGGTCCCTGTTTCTCTCTCCTTTCCGCCTGAAGTGGCCAGTAATCCGTTCTGCAGGTCCGCCAAGACAGGGAGTGTGACCAGGCCAGCGGTCTCTCCCTTCATTTGCTGCTGACGTGGAAAGAGTGGGCTAGAACTAGCAGTTAATACAAATCCGCCACAATGAGCTTTAGCTGTTAACAGCCCCCTGATCCATCAGTCTAATTGCGGCTGGCCCTCACCCTCCACTTTCTGGAATGAGTCACTTTTGTAAGATTAAACAAACAGTATTTGCTCAGTATTCAAAAAGACCTTCTGTCTTGATGCTGGATTTCTCTGTTAGCCAATCTAATGGAGTTACAGGCTCTCTAGTAGCATGATCATGGGGATATCAAAGGAACGTGTTCTTTACGGGGAAAGGTGTCTGTCTGTCTGTCTGTCTAATTCGTTCTCTCCCCCCCCCCCCCCGGTATGTGTGTGCAATACACAGTGCTATGTGACCTTTGCTTTCTCTATTCCTATCCCTCTTTAGTCCCAATGTGAGCTCTGTTAGTCTGTGGAATCCCCATTGCTTGGGACTTTTAGAAAAAGGACAAAACAACAGAAAATGTACAGCAGGGAGGAATCCTGCCCTGGTCCCCAAGGGCGGGGGGGCGGGGGGGCTGGGGTGATCTAATACATCTTCTCCTCTGAATCTACAGCTCTGCCAGCTCCATTGTCAGAACCTGTAATACCAGTTGGGGCCTGTGCGCACCTGGCAGAGTCTCATTGCTCACGAGGAGCCTCCCTCATATTGCACTGCTCTCTCTGAAGTGACATGCCCGCTCCTCCGTTGGGTGGAGCACGTGAATCCGTACAGCCCGTGGGCTGTGTGCTGTGCTTTTAGAGCTTTCTCGCTCTCAACCTCAGTGCCATGGGGCAAATCCTGCCTGTGTGCATAGTGCCGCCCACGTGACACGCACATGCTGGCATGCTGTAAAAGCAGAGGCGCTGTGCCTGGATTCTGGCCAGCTGTGGTTCCCCTGTACAGATTCTCCGCCCTCTCCCCAGGCTTGTTCTTGCTAGGAGTGTGTAATTGGCAAGTGGGGGAAGTTTGCATGTTGCCATTGCTTGCTCAGAGTATGCATATGCACAGACACCAGATTGTGCCCCCCAAGTCCTAGGTTCTGACCTGGTGAACCCCTTTGTGGCTTCTGTCACAGGCACCTGCTGGCTGTCCCAATGTGCTTAGAGATCCCAGCAGTACAGGGACTTGTGTTCATTTCCTGGCTCTGCCGCAGACTTCCTGTGCAACTTTGGAAAAGTCACTTTGTCTCTCAGTGCTTCAGTTCCTCATCTGTAACATGGGGATAATAGCACATCCTGTCTCCTCCTTTTGTCTGTCTTCTCTATTTATACGGTAAGTTCTTTAGAATAGGAACTCTCTTTTACTCTGTGTGTGTGTGTGTGTACATACATACAGTGCCTAGCACAATGGGCCCAGGTCTTGACTTTGAGCTCTAAATGCTATCATCATACACAAAGAATAATAATGATTGGCCCAGAGCCACTGAGGGAGTCTGTCAGACCAAGTGTCAGGACTCTGGTTCTCAGTCCTGTCCTCCCACAACCCCTCTATGGGATTCAGTCCTCTAGGCCAGTGCTACTCAAAGTGGTGGTCCACGGACCGGTGCCAGTCTGTGAGCCATTCGCTGCCGGTCTGCACACAGACACATTAGGAAAAAAAATATGCCGGTCCCCCACATCAGATAGCTTGAGAAGCACTGCTCTAGGCTGGCATACCAGTCCAGGGACAAAGGGACAGTGAAATGAGCAATGGTCTCTAAATCCCTTTCCATCGGGTGTGCGGTGTGTCCTCTGTGGGGGAGCACGATGAAATGGAACAATAGCGCCCTCTAGTAAATACAGTCCTGCTTTCCCTTCCCGCCTTTCCTTTGTTCACTGCAGAAGCTCTCCAAGGAGGTTCAGGATGCTTTGGCGAAGGCCAACAACACAGCAGAAGAAACCATTTCGGCCATGAAGACTGTGCGCAGCTTTGCAAGTGAGGACATGGAAGCAAAGGTCTATTGGGAAAAACTGCGGCAAGTGTACAAACTGAACAAAAAGGAAGCCCTGGCCTATACGTACTATGTGTGGTCCAGTGGGGTATGTGCCTTGTTTCTATTAGCCACCTGTTCTCTCGGTGATGATTCTGAGGGCAGGGAGGGGTTATGTTCTGATACTGCTTATTCTCTGCTGTATGAACTTTGTAATATATTGTACATAAAAGTTTTGGGGTCAGGGGTGTTAACAAAAGACACAAACATTAAGGTCTGCTCACAATCCCCTATTCTTTATGGCAGGTTTCAGAGTAACAGCCGTGTTAGTCTGTATTCACAAAAAGAAAAGGAGGACTTGTGGCACCTTAGAGACTAACCAATTTATTTGAGCATGAGCTTTCGTGAGCTACAGCTCACTTCATCGGATGCATGATAACTATTCTTTATGTTTAACTCTCCAAACAAAGATACATTTCTGTTAAGGATTTTGAATAGTGTCATCCAACAAGCAGTTTCCTGCAGTAAGCAGCACTCTAATTAAGATCAGTCAAGGGCATTGGAAGCACTCTGTGCACACGTTACTGCATTACGTTCTTAGGCCAGCTAGTTTTTGGTATCCCAAACTATAAAACAATGTTTATGAGATTCAATCTGCTGCTCAGAAACTGACAAAACCATTTTCAGTGTAGTTGCTTTTTTGAAAGGCACTTTGTTGCCAGTCAAGCCTAGATTTCAGGGCTTCTACTGGTAACCAAAGTAGTGCAAAATCTTCACACACAAATGATCTGGTTCCACTAAATTTCCTTTGTTGAAAGGTTTGTGAACCTGGTGAGCCAACTCTGGGGTGACTCATGGCATTCTACCAAAGTCCTGCAAGATTTGTGGTTTCTCATAGTTTGGATGCAAAACTAGACCATTTTGAATTTGAGTTTTTGGGATCGTCCAAAGCAAAGTTCCCAGCATGGACCTGTGGTGGCTCAGGAAATTGAGAAGACCTGTCCAAACTGAAACTGACAAATTTAGCACAGCTCTAACAACCTCTTTCTCAGGGAAGTGCAGAGCCCTGAACTCCGATCTTGGCAGATGAATAAAGGAGGAATTTGTTTTCATTATGTTTGGCTTGTAGAATGGATTTATTCGTGGCTTTGTAGTCGACCGCTTTCACTGGCTAACTCTTACCTCTTAGCCACTGGAAGAGTAGATGAGTCAGGTTTCCTGTGTTCCATATTCCACACTCTGCTACTAACTCATGTGACTTTGGGCAAATCATTGAGCCTTGCCCCCCTGAGAACCTGGACTGACGAGTGCTATATAAATGCAAAGCACTTCTATTTTTCAGTTCTCTTTCAAGGGTCTGATCCAACTCCCACTGAAGTCAGTGGAAAAACTCCTTTGACATCAAGTAAGAGTTGGATCAGGCTTTAAGGCAGCACTTCTTAGCAGATGCGCAACATGCCTCAGGTGGCACATGACCAGGATTCATCACTGAAATACACTTAAGTAATTCCATTGTGATTTATAACTCAGTCTAGCATATTAGGCCCCAGGCCAGAGCTCCATGTACATTTCAGTGCCAATGTTTGCTCTGAACTTCAAATGTACTTTCTGGATTTCAGGGTTGACCTTAAGTACCCTTGAAACAAACAGCTGCAGGGTGGAACCAGGGGCACATGGGGTACTAGTGTGTTACTCGTTAATTTCCATATACTCCATCCTCTCATCTGTCCCCTTAATGTAAACTACTGCTGACCCTGCCTATGCTCCTAAGTGGTTTTTATGTATTTATTTATTCTTTAACCACATGCAGGCAGATTTCTGGTCGTAGGGCTTCCTCTGCTTGGATGCCAGTAATGTTAATAACAGCTTTGCCTACCAGGGGCATAGCGAAAATGGGCTTCTCCTGGCATCTTCAGTTTGAAGTGGAAAGCTAGCATTTTTGGCTAGGTGAAAACTCTGATAAAATGTTCCCTTTTAGTCCCAAATGGGACATTTAATCTGCTCAGGGAAACCCGTTCTAAGGCGAGTCATGTTTAGTTTAGTTCTTTGTTTTAATTGTTTCGGTCTTAAAAAGAAAAGACGTACTAGTGGCACCTTGGAGACAAACCAATTTGTTTTGGTCTTGTTATTACATAGTCCTGCCTTGAGTGCAGGGGACTGGACTAGACTTCTTGAGGTCCCTTCTAGTCCTACACTTCTGTGATTTATACACTTCTGCACTAACTTGGGGACAGAGAGGTGCTGAACCACTGCAGCTCCCAGGGAGGTTAATGGGATCTGTAAACTGTTATTTCTTGTTTTTGAATTAGTATCCCAGCAGTGCCTAGAGGTCCCAGCTGGGATCAAGGTTGAATTGTAGTTGGCACTGGCCACTCACTCAGTGAGAGTTTGCAATCTCAATAGATAAGACAAAGGGTGGTATAAAGAGATAAGCAAAAGACTGGAGACTGAGTCACAGGGAGATTGAAGGGAGTTGCCCATGGTCACACAGGGAGTCTATGGCAGAGACAGGAACTGAACTTGGATCTCCTGAGTCCTCGGACAGTGTTTTCACTACAAGATCATGCTTCCTTCCATTGCTTGGGGCTTTTCAGAATCAGAGCTTTTAATTACAGCCCGTTGCTTGAGGAAACATGCTACCGAATTAAAGAAGAGTACCCCTTCAAATGCCCATGATCCTTGAGGAAGTTTGGACTGGGATCTGAAAGTTATGCTTCAGGCCTATCTCTTTAGCCCACGCTCTCTTGCATATATTCATCCCTAAACTCAGTTCATCCCATTTTAATTTTCCATACAAATCAATTGTTTAGATGTTACATGTTTTTCGCAATATCTGACATAACACCACAGTCCTGCAGCATGGCTCGTCTCTCCTTGCCCCTTGCAGTACATTTCAGGTCGAATTAGAGGCAGCCCAGAATCCCAAATCCCAAACCCTTCATGTTTCAAGAGATGAGCAGAGCATTTGGCTTTGAATTCCCAGATCTGAATCCCGCTTCTGGGTTGGATCCTATATCAGAAAGGCCCTGTTTTCTGCTTTGAATGCTGACAGTATCCATTATGGTATCTTGAGATTTTGGGGCTGTCCAGTCCAAACCCTGGCACTGATTCAACCCCCACCCTGAAGTCTAACATAATCCAAAGACAAACTGCATAAGAACATAAGAACAGCCATACTGGGTCAGACCAAAGGTCCATCTAGCCCCACATCCTCTCTTCCGACAGTGGCCAATTCCAGATGCCCCAGAGGGAATGAACAGAACAGGTAATCGTCAAGTGATCCATCCCCTGTAGCCCATTTCCAGCTTCTGGCAAAACAAGGCTAAGGACACCATCCCTGCCCATCCTGGCTAATAGCCATTGATGGACCTATCCTCCATGAATTTATCTAGTTCTTTTTTGAACCTGTTTATAGTCTTGGCCTTCACAACATCCTCTGGCAAAGAGTTCCACAGACTGACTGTGCGTTGTGTGAATAAATACTTCCTTTTGTTTGTTTTAAACCTGCTACCTATTAATTTCATTTGGTGACCCCCTAGTTCTCAACCCTCCTCTAGTTCAGATCTCTTTTTAAATCGGACTTAATTTCCACTGCTCTGACCATCTCCTGAGCATCAGATGCTTTATGGTTGAGCCTTTCAGAGTAGCACAGGGGGATTAAACACATCTTCCATGAATCTTAATGAAAGAGATGAGTCAGAAATCCCATAGATCAACCTGGGCTTCTAAACTATTTTGTTCCTCCAACATCAGTGTCCCTGCTTTGAGTTTACAATCTATTGCACAACCTCAAGCACCCCGTTGGGACACTCCAGTAATAAAGCTTACACTGGTGAATTCTGGATAGCTGTGTGAATGAATAAACATGAGCCCGAGAAACAACCAGCGTTGTCTGTTTATGTGTCTGTGCTTGATTTCAGCTGACTCTTCTTGTGGTGCAAGTCAGTATCCTTTACTATGGTGGCCATCTGGTGATCTCTGGACAAATGACCAGCGGAAACCTGATATCTTTTATTATCTATGAATTTGTCTTGGGAGATTGCATGGAGGTGAGTGTGGTTTATCCATGCACCAGGTTTTTTTCACATCCCAGGCTAGATAGCTGTGGGAGGGGAAGTAGAAGTGTTTTGTTTTTCTCTAGGTCACCATCGTCATAGTATTTTATCACCTCCCAGGTATTTAAAAATGGAAACAATGACAATCACTCTTTTTCTCCTCCCCCACTCCTGATAGGAGTAATAGCTGGTTCAGAGTATAGGGTTTTGCTGTGTGTGGAGGGGTGTTATAGGAAAGTTATGTAGGCTATGTCTACACTACAGTCGGGATTAACGCTCTGAGATCAATCCACCAGCGGTTGATTTAGCAGGTCTAGTGAAGACCCGCCAAATCGCCAGCAGATCGCTCTCCAGTCGACCCCTGTACTCTACCCCCGAGGAGAAGAGTAAGGTAAGTTGACGGGAGAGTTTCTTCCGTTGACCTCCTGTGGTGTAGACCCCATGGGAGCTCGACCTAAGATACGTCAACTCCAGCTACATTATTCACGTAGCTGGAGTTGCATAGCGTAAGTCGACTTACTGCGGTAATGTAGACATAGCTGTAAATAGAAATTAGTTTTGCATTTAGTTCTGAAAGCGGGTAGGTTCATGGTCACTCTTGTCTCCTTAAAAAGCTCTTTCGATTCAGAAGGGCCAGATTTGGGTATGACTCGCGTCGAGTAATAACACAAGAGAATCGGGCCCTAGATGACGCTGAGTGCCGGGTCCTTAGCTGGTGTGAATCAGCTCCAAAGACTCCAATGAGGCTGTGCCATTTTATGCCAGCTGAGGATTTGCCTCTGGTTGCTTTTGTTATTCCTACGAGTTTCCTGGCCTCTTCTGCCACGAACCAGCTGGCAGTAGCTCCTGCAGGACGTCCTTCGGATTAGACCTGGGACTTTGCCTCCAGGTCCGATTGCCCCCGGTGTGACGATGAGCTGGGGAGGCAGCCTTGCTCAGCGAACAGCACGGGGTGGGGAGAACCACATTGTTCTCTCAAAATAATAGAAGTCGCTCATCTGCTGATGAGACAGCCGGCTGCAGGAAGTGGAGCGGAAAGCTGTCCATTGCTTGAAGGACAGAGTCTTGGATGTCTTCCGGGCAAGCTTTCTTGCGGGAAGGATGAAAGGGTTTGGAGGCTGCTTGTTACATTTCAGGGCCCATTAAAAGCTTAGTGGGATTCTTTTATTTAATTGGTTATAAACGGCTAAATTGGCAGTGTGTTAGTGAGATGGGATTCTGTCCGGGAGAGCCCTGGGATTGCCGAGCCTGCACAAGTCTGCTGTTGTCTCGTCTCATTAGCTCAGCTAATCCAGGCAGAAATGATCAGCTCCAAACTTCCTCCTAGCCTGGTGCGATCACCTAGGTGCTCCAGCCTCCCCTGGAATGAAGAACAGCACATGTGGCAGTAGCCATCTGTTCATAGGACTGCAGGATCCAGTGCTGCTTCCAGCCTGCTTTCCTCTTTATGGGATGCCTGTTCCTTGCACTGTCTGTTCTGAAACTTTGGGCTTGGTGCTGGAGGCTGAAGAGTCTCCGAGTTTCAAGGGATGTTTTACTCTAATTGGCCCCACCGTCTGCTGCACAGTAGATCTGGGTTTGGGAGTGGGCTTTGGGTTCCCATTGGGGCGCTGATGAAATACATTTCAGAGGAGGGAGGGGTTGCCCCATATTCATAGGATTGCTGCAGAATCCGGGTGTTATGGGAACTGCTTGTCTTGGTTGCATGGAAAATGACAGGAGGGTTTCAATCCATGTTTGGGTGATTTGTTTTCAGGGAGACCCCTCCCTGCATTCTATTTTTCTTCCACTGTCACACGCACACCTTCTACAACCTCCATAACCATCATTCCACCATTGCACGCTTCTGTGTAATGAATGTTGGACCAAATCCTGAAATTGCAGGTGTATACAGTGTATCTTAGACCAGCAGTCAGTGCTGCTGCAAGCATCTGCCAGAGAGGGGTCACTCAAAAGCTACGTCAGGTATTGGTGGGAGGGGAGATAGACCCTTTCACACCCGACCCACCCTTTTGTGGCTCTGCATACGGTACTACGTTCGTGTCATTCCCTGGGAGTTTGGGCTTAGCTGCCGCCCTGTCATCTGGGAAGTTACTTTCTATTGCAATGTATAACCATGTAGTGCATGTTTATTTCGTTTACAAGAGAGTGATATATTTTAATGATCATTATTTCTCTCTCTACTAAGCTCTGACACATGGAGATGTGTAACCTAGGCCTGTTTTGTGTTTCTATTTAGTCTGTTGGTTCCGTCTACAGCGGATTAATGCAGGGAGTAGGAGCTGCTGAGAAAGTGTTTGAGTTTATAGATCGCAAGCCGATGATGGTGAACGATGGAACCCTGGCACCAGACCATGTGGAGGGTAAAGTGGAGTTCAGAAATGTTACTTTTTCCTATGCTACCCGGTCTGCAACACAGGTCCTACAGGTGAGGGTCTTGGCACGTGTTCAGCATTCCCTTCCTGAATACACAGCACCATAGGAATAGGTTAAGTGCAATATTTCGCCAGCAGGTCAATTACTAACTAGTCGCAGACTGTGGCATAATCAATGAATCATAGAAATGGAGGACTGGAGGGGACCTCAAGGGGTCATCTAGTCCAGCTCCCCAAACTGAGGCCGTACCTACACCATCACTGACTAACTCATTTGTCTAACTCCTCCTTAAAAACCTCCAAGGGAAATGTTGGAAGCCCCATCCTTGGAGACCTTTCAAACGAGACTGGACAAAATACTGGGAAATAGATTGTGGGAAACCATTCCACATGGCGGTGTGGTGAAAAGAGGGCATTTAGGGCCTAACAAGGGATACTTATGTTAATAAAGCCCTTGTTCACTCTTACAACATTAAAGAGCTAATTGTGGTCCAGGGTCTTGAGTCACGTTATTGCTGGCAACTCCCATTGTAATGACCACCATTAAATTGTTGTTCTTTTATTAAAGACACAGAAAAAGAAAGAAAACAAAACAGTTAAAGCCTTTGAAATACAAAGTGTTAAGTAAGGCTTTCGTTGTAGTAATTCCCCTTATTTCCTTTCCCTTACTTGCCCTGTATTAAGATTTTTGTATAGGAGAAGCCCCTGTTTGACAGAGGATATTGCCTATGTTATTACCTGTCCTTGATGGGGAAGAGAGACGAGGTTAGTTTTAGTGGCTTGGAGCTATTGCTGCTGTTATTGGAGTCCAGTCCTGTTTCTACGAAGACTAAATAAGACACCCACAGACAGATAAAGGGACAGAAAAGAACAGCAAAGACAGGAAATGCAGCTTCTGCCTCGGGTGCTGACTTTCACTGGCTGCTGGAGGGACACAGGCCCAGCACACCTGCTTCTCAGCCACTCACGGTCTGGCAAACTTTTATCAGTATCAGGCTGTTTGAGGCATTGCTACTAGCTGCCTTTCTGGTCACAGGCTCGGTGCAAAAGGTGGAGTTGTTTTGGCCGGTTCAGCCAGACTCTGATTAGACAAAAGGCAAAGGAGAGGATAGGCAAGAGGAAAGATTACGTGGGAAGGGAGGAAGGACACATGAGGAGTGGGTAAGATCCGGAACCCATGTCTCCCGCCCCATGTATTGTTCAGCTGAAGCTGGTGGCAGTTACTGTGTCTTTGGTTCCCTCTCTGGCCTGACTTGAGGATCAGGACAGTGCAGGCCTGGTGATCACAGGGGCCCAGGAGACAGGTGGCAGCCATGACGATGAAACTCGCTCCTCCTAGCCTACCCTTTCCCCCGCTCCCATTGAGTGACCTCTAGATAAACAACGTCCAGTTGAAACACATTTTGGGGATTTCAACTGTCAACGTTCCCTCCCATTTCTAGACCCTTTCAGCTTGTTCTCATGCCAACCTGTGACTTTACCAGGAACTTTGACCCCCTTCTCCCAGTTCTCTGAACCTAAACCATCCAGTTTGTACCAGTCACTGCATATTCAACTTTGGCTGACTTTCATAAACAATTTTATGTAACAGGCTGAGTTGGACTTTTGTTACTTCGCACATCTTAACATACAGACCTCTTTGTAACTGGCTGCCAGAGGACTTACTAGATGATTCCTCACTGTCGTCCCTCTTCTCTCCCCCCCCCCCCCCCCGTTTTTTCATGTCTTTCATGCCTATGATTTTGCATAGCTGGAAAAGTCCATTTGTGAGCTCACTTACTAGAAAGCCTTTTGTAGCTGTTTAACACTGAGACAGAAGGGTTGTTTCTAGGTAACTCTGGAGGCTTGGCAGACAGCGAACCAGATACTGATCTCAGATGCGTGGGATATATGAGTAATGGTGTGGTCTCGGAGAATCAGCTAGATTCCAAGTGTTTATAGATATAACACTGGAGGGAAACTGAGAGCAGTCTATGTAGAGCTGCCCATTTGCAGTGGTGGTGTTTTGTGAAACTGCGGGCATGTTCTGTTTTGTGTCGTGCTAATGAAAGCTGTTGGCCTGTTCGACCTCCAGTAGGTGTAGGGAGGGCTCTGGAAAAAGATCCGCCCATTAAATCAAAAAGAGCAGGGGTGAGATCAGAGGATGGGTACCAGGACATTGCTGGACTGACAGCCTTTGAGACTGAGCCACAGAACAGGTATAGCACAGGGACAGCAGAGAAAGCGTCCCCGTGCTGCCTGGTGCCAGTGTGCCTCAATCCTGACCCTCCAGATCTAGCCCATTCAGCCCTTAGCTTCTCTATTGAGATGACCAACAAAGTTGCCAGTTGTGGTTGTGCCTTTTATGATGTGGCCACCAAATCATTGGGGACTGGAGGGGGGCCACTGACCATTCCCAAGTTAAATTGGGTCAGAGTAGCAGAGGAAAGAGGTGCAATCTGCAGTCTCTCTCCTGGTTTTTGGACCTGCCTGTTCTATGGACAGGTGAGTCTGAAGAAAAGATGTTGGGCCCATCTGCTTGTTGTGGGGGAGGGGAGGAGTGAGGCAGAAAATGATAATACAGCACTGGGAGATTATCTAGTGGGAGCTCATACATGCTCATCTCCTGGCGTTGAAGCTGGAGGCAGCCAATCTAGCCGTGGTAGGACAGGAGCACTAAAGAAAACCCTGATCGCTGTTTTCACTCTGTTTCAGCTGCCTTTTCTAGTGTACTCTCTGCAGATCAGACACATGGATGCTTTAAAAAGCCGGGTACACAGGCTATCACTCACTCCCCTCTTACGTTACAGAATGTGTCCTTCACCCTCTATCCTGGCAAAGTGACTGCGCTCGTGGGTCCTTCGGGCAGTGGGAAGAGCTCCTGCGTCAATATTCTGGAGAATTTCTACCCTCTTCAAGATGGGCAGGTCCTGCTGGACGGGCAGCCTATTAACATGTATGATCACAAGTACCTGCACTCAGTGGTACGAGTTACTGATAAACCTACTAGCTCTACTCTGCCATGGATCAAAGGGTTTTAGATCATTCAGGGGATATTGTCTGGTCAAATTTGGGCCCAACATTTAATTTAGGTCTTTCTAAAATGTTTCCTCAATGCCTGAGTCTAGAGCTAGTTAAAATTTTTTGATGGGGGTGTGCGGAGGAAGAAATGCACTTTTCCCCCCCAAAAAAATTTCACCAAAAAATTGTCCTTGTTTTGACTAGTTCTATCTAAGACCAGTAGAACCATGTCCATGATTGTTAGGGTGTTTTTAAAAATTCTAGTATAAACCAGATTTTTTTTAATACTTCGCACTTCTACAGCACCTTCTATCCATGCACTTTACAAATATTAATTAGTTAAATCTTCCAACACCCTGTGACGTATACAATCCCCATCGGTGAAGCCAGGAGACAGAAAGGTTAAGTGACTTGCCTAAGATGATGCTGGAAGTCCACAGGCTTCCTTTCTTACACAAATAAACATTCTTCTGCAGTGGTTACAACCCAGAATATACAACATTAAGCTTCTGCATGAGAACCTGAAAACATAAGGGATTAGAAACTGACTCTAAACCAAAAATGAAATTGACTAGTGGCATAAATGGTGAAAAGTATATTAGTAAATTTTTTAAATCCTTTCCCTTTAAATAGCCTGATGTCGGGGTGTCAGTAACACAAATAAGGCTGTTATTTTTTTATTATATATGCTTTTAATATCTGCTGTTGCTCTACATGTTAATTTCTGGGAGAGAATTTGGAAAATTTGATTTTTAAAATGTAAGAGAGTTTACAAAAGGGGGTTACATTCTGCAGTTTGTAATGGTTGCTTTCAGGATGGGAAGGAAAAGGCATTGTTTAGGAAATCAAAAATGGCAGCTCTGTAACTTTCTAATTTGGGGATTGAAAAATCATGCAGAGCCAATACTGCTGTGTGGCTGAATGGTCTAATTCTCAGACGCCCCACCAGTGCACTGTGCTCTGTAGGCCTGGAGCCCTTTATACTGACTTCATGCTTCTATTGACTTAAATGGTTTTGGACATGAGTTTATGTGTTGGTTGCTAGGCTGTTGCTGCAGCCAGCATCGATGGCGATCTCCATGCTGTGTTCAAGATGCCTAACTGTGGTGACTGGATAGATGAAGCAGGAGGTTCTCTCTAGTCTGACTGACACATGTTGCCAGCACTGGGTTTGGTTTCGTGTTACTGCCCGGTGGACTACAAGAAATGGCAGCCCTGAGCTTGCAGCGTTATAACCAAAACGCAACAATATCACTAGTGAAAGCTGCAGGGTTCTGTCCCATTGCTGCAATTCTTAATAGGGTAATACCCTGAGATAAACAGGCCAGATTCACTTTTGTTCTCCAAGAACTGTGCTTTCAAACAGAGCGGAAACCAGAAACCACAAAGCACTAGCAGGTGTTATTACCCTTAGCTCCTATGGTTCGTCAGTTTCGTTTCTTGGTTCAATATGAAGGTGGCGCATAATCACTTCCCCACACTTAAATACCAGGTGCATCTGGCAAAATGTGCTTCCAGTGCTGACTAATGCCCTGCAGCTTCCATGAGTCAGCTAAGAGCTACTTCTGAGGGCACAGCTGCATTGTTCACATGGGCAGCCTACAACAGAGTGTAATTAGTACCCTCGCTGAAATCCTCTCTGGTTTAGGCACTTTGGGTCTAGGTTTAACGATGGAACTCTGCCATCTACACTCACAAACCAACTGGAACCAATTATTATAATCTGCGAGAGGAGTGTAGTCATTAAACGGTGACTGTTCTGTTTTGGTTCTGACTGCCTCTTCCCTTCCTTTCTGCAGATCTCTTTAGTGAGCCAAGAGCCAGTGCTGTTTGCTCGATCTATTGCGGAAAATATTTCATACGGTTTAACTTCAGTCTCGTTCGAGTCTGTAGTCCAAGCTGCTCAGAAGGCCAATGCCCATGCGTTTATCACAGAGTTGCAAGATGGCTACAAGACAGGTAGTACGGACCATTTCGTTTTCTCCAGTTGCAGCAGAAGCATGACACTTAAATATCCAAAACAGTTCTTGGAGATTGGTGGTAAAATACAGAGCCTCTCCTCTCAAATTAAGGGATTAAATTCAGCCCATGTTAGCAGTGACCAAAACTCACTGGCAATTGATGGCTGTTGGCCAAGATGGCCTCTGGCTACCAGATATTGGGACTGGCGACAGGATGGATGACTCAATAATTGCCCTGTTCTGTTCATTCCCACTGAAGCATCTGGCAACACCCACTGTTGGTAGGCTATGAGCTAGGTGGACCATTGGTCTGACCCAGTGTGGCCATTCTTATGTTCCATGGCTTACTGTGTGTGAACTTAGTTTGGTCTCAGGCCCAGTTTCCTATTGGGTAAGTGTCTACATCACAGAAACCCTCACCAGAGTTAGCACTAATTGCCCACTCCCCCCCGCGCCCCCACTTATTGACAGGCTCCTCAGAGAGGACAAGGACTGAATGAGCTATGGAGACTGAACTATCTTCTCCCCACAGAGGTGGTCTCTCCAAGTCAGGCCTGTGGCACCTGATTAGGCTTTATGTGGAACTCTGTGCTATTGTTGCCCCTGGTATATCTGTTATGTAGCTACGGGGGGCTTTAAGTCAGTTTCCCGCAGGAAAAGGATTGGGCTCTGGATCCCTAACTCGTAGTTCATCCAGGGCCAGGTCCTGGATGGAACACACACCCTATCTCGTTTAGTTTTTCAGTGTGCTTATTCTCTTAACAACCCAATAGCAATAAAACTAAGCAGTGAGGCATAAACCAACCTGCTCCAACTTACCAAGAAAATAAAATGACAATAAATCTGCAGGAACAAGAGCTGACGTGTTGGTGACAGAAGCACTTTGCATTGGGACCAATGAGAGTAATGGCTTATACAATGCAACCGAAATGTTTGTTTCCCCTCCCTTCTCTCTTCACTGGAAGATCTGCAGAATGGGTCTCCAGGGAGAGAGTGCACGTAACTGACAGTATATGTAAATGTGCAGAAGTAGCAATAACTGGCACTATCTTTCAGTGCTGAGGTTTCCTTTGAAGAACTGGTCAATGAAGGTTTTGGATAGTTGATCTTCCAGGCTCGTGTAGCATTTCTCATCCTAAGAACAAGTGGTTTGAGCACTGGCCTGCTAAACCCAGAGTTGTAAGCTCAATCCTTGAGGGGGCCATTTAGGGATCTGGGGCAAAAATTGGGGATTAGTCCTGCTTTGAGCAGGGGGTTGGACTTGATGACCTCCTGAGGTCCCTTCCAACCCTGATATTCTATGATAATTCTAACAAGGACTCTTGGAATCACTGTAGCATTTGTCAATCCCCTAAAATGCCAGGTTGACAGTGGTGATCCACTGCTGCAGAGAGAGGCTATAGCATTCCTTTAAGGGTATGACTATTGTAGGGGAACAGGGTTATTTTGGTAACTTAGGGCCTGAAAGACTCCCACTGAGTGCAGTGGGATCAGGTCCTTATTGAGGAGTATTGACCTTAAAAACCCAGACCAGCATTTCAGAGGAGGGCACAGTTAGAATGGCTGCTGGGAGACGAGAACACTCCTCTCTTCTTGTACCAAAATATTTTTGGTTCCTGTTTTCAGAGTAGGAGAGACAAAATATTGAACAAGGAAAGTTGATCTGTATCCAAAGCATTTTAATATATATTCTGGAAGTGAGGGAGGGAAAACCGCCAAAGAACCTTGCGCCCTTCATTCTCCATCTGTCAGTTTGGTGGTTTACGTGAGTGGTGGGTCTCAGTTCAGTTTCCAGGGCTCTAGTGTCTATTTAACCCCCCTCCCCCCATAACGATTGACACTAAGGGTACCGCTACACAGTCCATGGTAGTGAGCCTCCAAGCCAGGGCCGACAGACTGGAGCTCACGGGACTTGTGCTACTGCACCAAAAATAGCTGCAACATGGTTGCACCTCAGGCTGGAGCCTGGGCTCTGAAGCTGAGGGAGAGGGATGCATTTCAGAGCCTGAGCTCCAGCTGGAGCTGCAATATCAACACAATTATTTTTAGTGTGGTGGCACAAGCGCTGTGAGTCTGAGTCTGTCATCCTGGGCTTGGAGGACTCACTGCCACTCACCATGTAGACATATCCTTAGTGTCCCTGTTTGTGGTCTGGGAAGAGGCCCCAAGGACTGAACAGGATCAGGCCATAGAGATTGAATGAGCCCCCCCACCCCCGTTCCCTTAATGCAGTCCTTTCAGCTTAGAGATGAGGTGCATTAGGGCACTAGCCTAGCACTTGAGAGACTGCAGTTCAATTCCCTGCTCTGCCACCAACCTCCTATGTCACCTTGGGCAAGTCACTTAACCTTAGAGTATCCTAGAATCATAGAATATCAGGGTTAGAAGGGACCTCAGGAGATCATCTAGTCCAACTCCCTACTTAAAGCAGGACCAATCCCCAATTTTTGCACCAGATCTCTAAATGGCACCCTCAAGGATTGAACTCACAACCCTGGCTTTAGCAGCCAATGCTCAAACCACTGAGCTGTCCCTCCCCCCATAGGAACAGTTTTTCAAGGGTCATGGTGGATTCTGTTTCAATGATGATTTTTAAGCAAGATTGGATGGTTTTACTAAAAGATCTGCTCTAGGAGTTACTTTAGGGAAGTTCTCTGAACTGGGTTATACAGGAGTTTAGACTAGATGATCACAGTAGTTCCTTCTGGTCTTGGAATCTATGAATCTCTCTGCAGCTTAGTTCCCCATAGGGAAAATCGCACTGCCTTACCTCACGGGGGTGTACTGAAAGAAATCTGAATCCAGTGATACATCTTGATTTTTGTCTCACTTTTTCCCCCCCCTTTCATCAAACAGAAGCTGGTGAAAAAGGAGCCCAGCTGTCTGGTGGCCAGAAGCAGAGAGTGGCTATTGCAAGGGCTTTGATCCGAGCCCCCCCAATCCTAATCCTAGATGAAGCCACAAGTGCCCTGGATGCAGAGAGTGAACACACGGTTAGTAGGGCTAATTCAGTTTATTCCAGGAAATAAATAGGAGTAAAGTCTGGACTTGGGGTACAGATGGGCAGAGACCTGAGCTGAAATTTCTAGATGGTGGGCCTGCATAGTCTGGACATACTGTGTTGCCTTCTTAACATCTGGCAATTGTTGTATGAGCAGGTGAGAATTAGAAACTAATTTCCGCTTTATCTTCTTTCAAACATAACGTTGTAACCATTACAGAGGGAATGATCCGGCATCTGTAACATACCAAGCCTAATTCAGGTTAGATACAAATCGCTTTGCCTAGGGAAGAAGTTAAACAATGCACAGAAAGGTTACACAACAGCTTAGGACAGGGAGTGGAGAAAACTGTATCCTGGTGAAATTGCAGTAAGACAGAATGTAATTGCCTGAGCTGGAATGTAGCCAGGACACCAGAATGAGCCTCTCCGCTCTTGCCAAAAGTATCCAGGGAGCCTTTAGGGATAGTGAGCAGTCAAAGCCTTTGTCTAGTCTCTTATGACACCTTCGTACCACAGCGCCCCCTAACACCGTGTTGGGATATGGCTTTGGCGCCATCTTGAAGGAAAATTGGTGAATTGCCAGCACCACTTTCTGCAGCAGCTACGTTCTCCATAGAGATCTCCCATCTGAGTACAGTAATGCCTCACTTAACGCTGTAGTTCTGTTCCTGAAAAATGCGACTTTAAGCAAAACGATGTTAAGCGAATCCAATTTCCCCATAATAATTAATGTAAATAGGGGGGCTAGGTTCCAGGGAAATTTTTTTCACCAGACAAAAGACTATACACACACATACATACATACACACACACACACACACACACACACACACACACACACACACACACAGAGTATAAGTTTTAAACAAACAATTTAATACTATACACAGCAATGATGATTGGGAAGCTTTGTTGAGGTGGTGGAGTTAGAGGGTGGGATATTTCCCAGGGAATGCCGTGCTGCTAAATGATTAACTAGCACTTGGCTGAGCCCCCAAGGGTTAACACATTGTTGTTAATGTAGCCTCACACTCTACAAGACCACACAAATGGAGGGAGGAGACACAATAGATGCATGGCAGTGGCTGCAAACATTCCCTGCGGAAACTGAACATGATGATGAACCCATGCTATCCCACTGGAGCCCACCACTCCCTCCACTTTCCAAAGTGCCGGGGGGTGCATGTGTGTTTGTATGAGAGATACATACCGTGTGTGTGTGTGTGAGAGAGAGAGAGAGAGAGAGACACACACACACACACACACACCATGTGTATCAGAGACACACACCGTGTGTGTGTGCGTGCATGTGAGAGAGAGGTGCATTGCCCCTTTAAGTATGCTACCCCCACTCTAAGTACACTGCCTTTTTAAGTAGATCAGCAAGTTGAAACAGCAACTGCTGCCAGCAAGCTCCCTCCAGCCTGAGTCCTGTGTGTGTCCCCCTGCTCTGTGGAGATGGGGTGCAGGAGTGGGGGGAGGGGGACAACCTGACATCAGCACCCCTCTTCCCCCCCTTCCCCCGCACAGCAAACAGGAGGCTCCCGGGAGCAGCCCAAAGGCAGAGGGCGGGAGAAGCACATGGCAATGCGGGGAGGGACACCTGAACTGCCTGGCAATTGATAGCCTGCTGGGGGGGCAGCCGCACAGGGAACTTGTGGGGGCTGCCGGCCCACCCTAGATCCAAGCTCCCACCAGCTCGCTCCAACGGGCTGCTTCTCCTGCAAGCAGTGGACAAAGCAGGTGGCTGCCAAACAACGTTATAAGGGAGCATTGCGCAACTTTAAACGAGCATGTTCTCTACTAGATCAGCGACGAAACAACGTTAACTGGGACGACGTTACTGTAGTGATTTTCCCCCAGATTTGCTTTGCTTTCAGGGATCTGATGACATCACAGCTTGAGGAGGTAATATGACTGCAGATCTACTGAACAATTCAAAGCAAAAACGTGGGGACTTGAGATCCATGGTTGACTGCAGCTGGTTTGAATACCTCATGTTGGAATGACTCAGTCGGTAGCAGTCATCTGAGTCAGACTGTGGAGCTGAAGTCTCACAGCAGGACCTAAGGGCATATCTCATGATGATGCTACTGTGCAGTACATGGAGCCTGGGACATTGTTAGGAACAGTCAGACACATTGTATTTTGAACTTGTACACTATCATCTCAGTACACGATGTAACTTAATATGAGGCACTATAGCAAGGTGTGTAGTCTACAGTGCCGGTCCCAAAACAGCATGATCCCTACGGTTAAGAGAAACTGACTCATAAATGTTGAAGCTGGCAGTGGAAGGGTGTTTAATATAATATACTTTACATTTATCCCGTGGAATTGTACAAACTTCTGACCATTGAAATGCCGCCTCCTCTAGGATGGAGTGCAGCACCTGCTACACTCCACAGCCATGGGATGGAGGGGAAGTTTTGAGTCCGGTTACTGAGGAAAAATTTAATTCTTAAAAAATGTGTATGAGTTCATTAATGTCCACACACAAACAGATGGGACTTGGGCGTTTGGAAGGGCCTGCCTGAAAGTCCCACTGAAATATACAAAAGGCCGACACTGGCTCTAGTCAAACTGAAATACAGGTTTGTATTTGTGTAACATGAATGCATTTCAGGATTAGTACTGCTGACAGCCAGATGCTTTATTAATGATGACAGCTGTGGGACTACAGCCATCTTTGTTTCCGAGCAGGTAGAAGGTGTGTCCATTTGACACATACCTACCTAGTCACCAACTGCCTCACTATGTTAAGACAAATGTCTTGTTTTTTGTGATGCTGCCTTTATTGTTGCTCAGCCAGCCAATATCCCCTTTTTTCCAAACCAGTGCATTCACGAGGTGCAAGCTTCTTTCAGCCCCTGCCACTATAGAGCGGCTTCTAAATTCAGGGCCCAGTCCTAATGAGAGTTCACCTTGCAGGATCAGGGCTGTAATCTCTAGACCCACCAGACCAGTTAGTGGCTGCAGCAGGAGCTGCTGCATTTCACGGATGGAATTTGTGAGTTGAATTTTGAGCGGTTTGAGGGAGTGCTTAGGGATAAGTAGTCCAGTGATATTCATGCTTATTTCCCATTAATACTAATGGGATATCCTGTTCATAGATCCATGTGTATCCCGAGGAGAATAAACCTGTTATTGCAGATTTCTTAGTAAGGAGTCATAAAAGATACACCTCCCCGCCCCCATGGATAACAATGACGTTTGTATGTTAATCTGTTCCCTTCCCCACCCCCTCCCCCCAAACAGATTCAGCAAGCAATTTATGGTGACTTGCAGAACCACACTGTGCTTGTCATAGCCCACAGGCTGAGCACTGTCGAGAAGGCACACAACATCATTGTTTTAGACAAAGGCCGAGTAGTGCAGCAAGGAACACACAAGGAGCTCATGGAAGAAGGCGGCCTTTATTCTAAGCTGGTGCAGAGACAGATCCTCGGGCTCGAAACTGGCACAGGGGACGGCTGTCATCTGGAGACTAGCTTAGCTGCTGCCAGTGGAGATTCGATGAAGCCGCCGGGAGGACTGGATGAAGAGTTCAGGGTGTGACGTGCTCTCTCTGGATTGAGACAGGATGGTTACAATCCTGTAGCTCACAAGTGAGAGAGCACCAAGGATTCCTTGAAAGATCCTTGTTGGGATGCTGAAACAGGAGTCCACCGTAGTCCAGACTTGGACACATTACTGTAGAACAAGGCCTGTTTACTAGTCACGCACACTAAGCTTCCAGTAGGCAGACTAGTAAAACAGGGAAACAATGGGCCCAGTTTATTAAGGGGAGTTGGATCTTTAGCAGTTCCCAGTATTTCTACTGGGTTTCTTTTCTTAGAGTCAGCAATTCCCAAGGCAGTTGATGGGGTCTGTTCTCCCACTGATATGTCTGTTTAACTGCTGTTAATTGTAATGGGTGTTATACACATGCATGGAGGGGAAGAATGAAACCCCTTAAGGAACTTCAGGAGGTAGTTTTGTGAATTGGTAGGAAGACATTGAACATAAAGTAAGATCTTGATCCTGCAGTCACTCTGTGGTGCCAATCCCATACTCAGTGAAGTCAATGGAAAGACTCCCATTGGCTTCAATGGAAGCTGGATCAGCCCCAAAGTGCAAAACTCTTATTCAAATCTATGAGAATTCTGCACAGAGTGTCTGCAGGTTCATGCTCCTGTCTAAAACATTACCATGCAGAGCTTTTATTAGCTTCATTGCAGTGAGCCAGGGGCCCACCGGCAGATCCTGCCTTCTGAATCGCTGATGGAGTCTGGTGATTTTTTTGTTTTTAAAGGATGTAAAGTTTTACCATAGCTTGGTTAATTTTTTTAAATGGCTCTATTTCTATGGGCACCAGCCTGGTTTCTGTCTGGCTCCATCGTCCATTGAAAGCCAGTCAGTCTTATTTCAAAATGTGCTTGTTTTTAAATTCACAATTTCAGTGCCTGGGTTGAGAAATATTACCTAAAACCAGGCATAAAATATAAATAATGGCACTTTATAAACCCTACCCAGGCCCCATTCAGCTGTGGGCTATGCTAGCAATGTCAGTGCATGAGAAATCCATACAGCCGCATTCCTTGAAATCTAACTCCGACTGCCTGAATTCCACATTTAGTTCTTTGATGTTTTTTTAAATTATTTATTTATTAGTAGGAGGGCAGAAAGAAAAATACCATTTCTAACTGCATACAACACTGGTGGAGCTGGCCCAATCTTACTACAACTCCATAAAGACTGGCAGGAACGTTTATGCAGCCCGCAAGGTGCGATTTTAAAAATAGCATTAATTGTATCTCATACAGGGAAGATTGATTCAGGTTGCGCAGTTGTTTAATAACCTCAAGCACTTTAGCTCTCGAGTTAATTACTTTCCAGGGTTTGGCTGCTGCTCTGTAATACTTTGCGGCAGCTTTCTTGTTTGCAATGTTGTTGTTTTTTATTTTTAAAGTGACGTTTTACAAACTGTTTAGTGTCCTCAAAGGGGATACTTTAAAAATAAAGTACTACCTCTGCCATTCAACTTCATACCCAATGTCTCAAGGCTTGATTAATTCACAGATAAGTTGCAGGTTTTTTTTAACAAGCCAACTTGTGAATACAACCACATACCTTTCTAGTCCTGTCACTGGGAATGAGGCAATACCTACAAGGATCAGGTTAGGCTGAACGTCAGCTAGTCGTACTGAAGCCTAACAGTAGGTGTAACCAGCTTCACGATTTGTTTTTGTCCTGTGTCTCATTTGGTTAGTATGTCTGCCCTTCTGTGTGATATTATCTCATCATTTCACAACGCAATGTGCCCCATGACCAGCTCGATCTTTAGTATCCAGCCTTTGTAATGTGATAAAAGTCTGGGCCCTGGAATTCAAAGGTAACCCAAGGGTGATGCCATTCCTAGTACAATCTTTTGTTTTATCTTCCTGTGCTTGTGAAATTCTGCCTCATTCTAGAGAGTCATCTGTACCGTTCTACAGACATTTCCATAGTTAAAGGTAAATAGCTAGGCACATACCTGATTGCAGAAGATTATTGTATAGGTGTGACAGTGTATGGACCCCATGTAGAAGCTGAAAGGGGTAAGAGTTAACCCTGCATTTACATCAATGTAACTAGGACCAAAATGTGGCCAATAATCCTTAAAAGTGGAGTAAATTTCTACTCCTTTGCAAAGTCTGAGAAATGTGGTTAATGGACCTAGAGAACACTGCCTTTGCCTATGCAGTGCTAGTTAGAACAATCCTAGGTAAAGAAAATAAAGTGCCAGCTACAAATGGGATGCTGGAAACCAGAGCTAGAGGTACGTGGGTGAGCTGGAGAGTCCTATAAAAATTAAATGGGGTATGTAAACGGTCATACGTTTCATTGCAATGCCTGCACTCTCAAAGACTGTACTGAACCTGAGCCTGCATAGTGCTTTGTTAAAATGCACTCAGATAGGATTCTTGGTTCCCAGGCTTATTATAATAATCTCATTTTTATTAATACTCCAGATGCTTAGGTCCTAAGAATGCATTGGAAACTGAAAACTGGGCATCTCAATGGCAACAGTCTGACCTAATATCAGATTTTGACTTTTCTAGGTGTTCATTGCCACAGATGCTGAATTCCCTCCTATACAGTAGAAAAACTCAAAGCAAATTTTCTGGATAGGGTTAAATGTTAGGGTTTGTGAATATCCTTAGTTATCTTGTCAAACCACAAGTAGGGCTGGATCTTTCTTTATGCTAAGATCCCTAAGATTTCCTTGTAGCTTTGGTGCCTTGGAGTGAGCCCAGACTAAAAGTCAGGATATTAATTGCAGCTCTATGACTGACTCTGTTTTTTTGACTTGGGCAAGTACTTAAATAATGAATATTTACAGCTCACTGCAAGTGTATAATACATTCTGCCTTCCACGAACATATGAACTCACAACTTCCAGTGTTTCCCCATCTATAAAATGGGGTATAACTGCCTCCCAGGGATGTTTGTATCAGTTAACATTTCAAAACACTTTGAAGATGTCTGCAAAGTATTTTATTCTTATTGTGCCTCTACTATTGCTCTAGTGAGGTTTGAAATAGCTGTTCTATTCTAAACCCCCTCATTCATTCCTCACTCTGTCTGTTCAGACCGGGTTGAGTTATGTGATCCTGGAGAAAAAGTTTTCTCCTTTTAAGATAAAGGGTATTTATTTTCCACACACATAACTCAGCTGACTTTGTTTTAAAACTTAACCTGTTGACCTTGATACTGAAGGCACATGCTGGAGAGCTAGAAGAAATTAGGTTTGGAAAGAAGTTCAGAATGATTGCAATTGCTATGCTGATCATGTGTAGCACTTTCCTTCCTACGGCTATTTCATGTCATTCCAAGAGCCGTGGTCATTCTGGCATAAACACAACTGTGTTTGGTGTAAATGCTGAAGGACCCCTCCAGAAATCTATTCAAGGTGAGATACTGTGGTCTTAGCCACGCATCAGTGACACATGGTTACATCTGTACCTTCACGCTGACAATGAATGCGGATGTCCTGTTGACATCACCATGGAAACATAGTGTGGTGAATCAACCCAGCTGTGTTTATTTCAGTATGTGTATATTCTAATACATCTGACTATGCCGAAATAAGAACATGTATTTATTTCAGTGGTTAGGCATTGGAGTGTTTGGTTACACAGGTATGGGAAGACATTGCAGATCCACAAAGCATCTCTATTTCAATATTTGAGTTGCTAGAGATCTTTGTTTTTCAGAGCTGAGCGCCTTAGCTTCTAAGTTTTGTGCACTGACTTCATTGGGAATTTATGATGACCAGGGTGTCCAGGACTAGGCTCTTACTGTATTGCCTCGGTAGCATACCCTGCCCTTTCTAGTCTGAGAAGCAAGGTACTGACGACAATCAGCTCTTGCTTTCTTAACTAGCATTGGGACCACTGTCTCTACCCCAGTGTGCTGGATGGTCACATCATTTTGATATATGAGAGAATCAGCCTTTGACTAAAATGGAGTGTCTAAAGAGAAGCTCCAGGGGGCTCCTCTTCCTAAATATACAAAAGGAAATTAACAAGCCACAGGGTAGCTTGAATGATGTACCTTTGTTTCAAAAAAAAAAAAAGGAGTACTTGTGGCACCTCAGAGACTAACAAATTTATTTAGGCATAAGCTTTCGTGGGCTAAAACCCACTTCATCAGAGCAGGGGTTAATAGGCTCCAAAGATTAGATTTGCAAATTCAGTTTCTACTAACTAACCAGTTTTTCCAGGCAAAACAAGCTGTCAAAAAGGTGACTTGCAAAACATGGATACACCTAATAAATATGCACCGGTACCAGAAATAACCTTGAAATGATACAAGGGGAGAAAGGGAGATCCAGGATCATGTTTAAAAATACATCAATATAAATATTAATAAAATAGGTTGGATGCTGATTCTTTTTAATACTAATGTTGGATTCTTTATTAAATGCTATGCAATATGATTTTCATTTTGAGCCTGAGCCTTTTCATTCCTTTCTACTGAAAAGAAATTCCTCTTGCCAGAAGAAAGCACTTTGGTAGATATACAGGCCATTTTTTCAAGGGCTATGGGAGAAATTCTCTTCACTACACCTGTGGGTTTTGGTTGTATAACTGAGTGCTGTAAGGAAAGGAGCCTGTCTTCGATAACTTGCATGTTGGCAAATGTAATGTTCATAAAATGCTGTCAGCATAAAAGTAATGCCAGTAAAGATAAACAGGAACCACTCCTAAGTGTCTGATGGCATGACATGCACCGTTCGTGATAAGTGTGGCGTACCTCCCAGTGTCCCAAAAGAGGCCAGATTCTGGAGTTCTTGACACCCAGCCCTCTGCTCAGTCCAAGAGACCATTCTGCTTCAATATCTCTCATTAATGTGACTGAATGGAATTGCACATAACTGTCAAGATTAGAATACATGTTTATACAAAATGCAGCTTCACTCTGCTGTCTCATTTCACCTCTCTTTTAACCTCAGTTGCCTCTCCCAGCTGGCTAGGAAGCTAAATTACACACAAACTGTGTCCAAGAAGGTAGGGCTGTAGGTGACTAAAATGCCACCCAGCAAGCTACAATAAGCAGAAACTCCACCCCAAGAGCTATAGCTCTTAAACAAGTCTGACGAAGAAGGTAGAAAGGTTATTGGCAAAAGGGGTTGTACTCAGGGGTTGAAAGTAAGCTGATACGGCATACCGATAAAAAGTACTCAGGCCTGTACTCAGCTGACATTAAAGTGCTGCCGGTAGGGACCCATCAGAGCCACCGATGGGGGGCACAAAAGGGGCAGTGATGTTAAAGTGCTGCCGTGGCAATGCTTTAACATTGTTGCCTCTTTTGCACCCCCCGGGGTTGCTGGGGGGGGGGCAGGAGGGCCAAAAGGAGCAGCTGCCCCGGTGTTGTGATTTAAAAGGGCTGGGGGCTCCAGCCAGAGCCCCAGGCCTTTTAAATCACCGCCGGAGCCCCAGGCAGCATGGGACAGGCAGCGTGGATGAGCTGGCTGGGGGATGCTGACCCCCCCAGCCCTGCCCCTTACGGAGCCAGCCCCCGTACTGGTAAGTATTGAATGTTACTTTCACCCCTGGTTGTACTTAAGCATTAATGAGTGCGTTCAAGTCCCTCTGTAAATTTTGCCATGACTTCACTATTATGTATCAGCAGGTTATAAACTTTAATTTAATAAAAGCTACTAATGTGAAGTGTGACTAATTAGAAGAACTGATTTACTGATGGCTGGATTACCAGACTCACAGCTACCCCCATTTTCACATAGCTCCCACTTGGTGTAGCAGTCTGGGGGAGGGGAAGTGGGCTGATCCTGACTGGGGCCTTGCTATGCCACTGTAAACCAAATAACTAAACTAGTGAGTCTTCCTAAACAGGTAGTTGTAATGTGAATAATAAATGATTGATAGTGCTTCACCCAATTAATTCAAAGCATTTTACAAGTATTTGTTATTCCTTACAATCCCCCTATGAAGTAGGAAGAAATTCCCAATTTTATAAATGAGGAAATAGGCAAAGTCTGAGAAACTTCCTGACGATCATACAATGAGTCAGTGGCAAAATTGGGTTTACACATCAGAGTTCCACGCTCTTAAACCACACCATTGCCCAATACTGCTTATAAAGTGACCCTGATAAAGTTATACCCACTTTATACCTTTATAAAGGAGGGTCTCTTTTAAGCCCTCATCTATTTAATTTCTCCTCAAATGTCTTTTAAAAAATGTTATTTTTCCCATGATGATGGGTGTGTGTGTGTGAATGTTATGTGATATTGTGTTGTCATAGCAACTATCTGCTAGTTTTGAATAACAAGGTCGTACTGCAACAGCTCATGTCAGTCAGCTGTAAACACACAGGTGAAAATTGCTCATGAGTAACATTTATTTACCCTTTTTGTAGCATCCCCCACTGTTGAGGATATACACACAACAGAGATATTCTTCAAAAAGCACAACATACATGTTGTATGCTGGTTTCAGAGTAGCAGCCGTGTTAGTCTATATTCGCAAAAAGAAAAGGAGTACTAGTGGCACCTTAGAGACTAACCAATTTATTTGAGCATAAGCTTTCGTGAGCTACAGCTATGCTGGTTATGTGGTTTGCCTATAAATAGTAATGACAATGATTGTTCAAAGAAAAGGAGTACTTTTGGCACCTTAGAGACTAACCAATTTATTTGAGCATAAGCTTTCGTGTAGCTCGTGTATGCTCAAATAAATTGGTTAGTCTCTAAGATGCCACAAGTCCTCCTTTTCTTTTTGCGAATACAGACTAACACAGCTGCTACTCTGAAACCAATGATTGTTCAGTATATTTGAGCCTGGGAGTTTAAATTCATAACTTTGCTAGACACTAAAAATCATAGAGTGAATTGAGACACTAGATTTGTAGCTTACTACAACAATCTATAACCTGCTACCAACTCTGCCCAGCTGCTTTCTTCCCCCCTCCCTTCTTTTTTTCCCAGTGACTGGAGGGAAGTTAATGGGCCACTTCACCTTGAATGGTCCTTTGTGTTAACTACTTATGTCAAACAATCTGTTCCACCTTGTATTTAGCTGTGACAGGATGAGGATGTTTCTCAGACCTGAACAAGAGCTCTGTGTAAGCTTGAAAGCTTGTCTCTCACCAACAGAAGTCGGTCCAATAAAAGATATTACTTCACCCACCTTGTCTCTCTAATGATTGTTCAAATCAAGGAGCTGAGTATGTTTATTAGACTGATGATAGACCATAATTTTTTTATCTATACATTCAGGTGTCTGCTAGGATATCTTGGGCCAACTTCATCCTTGGTATAACTCCAATAAATTTAAATGCAACTTTATTACACTTCAATGGAGATACACCAGAGATAAGCTTGACCTAATATGGTAACTGTATTTCTTCCATCACATCAAAAGTGGCAAAAACCAGGATCATGACCTTATGACCACTACTTGTCCCCTCCTCTTGGCTGCAAATATTCTATCTAAGCATTCCAAGAAGTCAGAACTTACATAATATGCAGACTGGAAAATATATTGATCCAGTAAATGATTTTTAGGCATAATTTTATCAGGTACTATCGTGATTGGAAATTTCCTGGGTCAAATTATTACTAGACCAAATTAATTCCTGGTTTCAGAGTAACAGCTGTGTTAGTCTGTATTCGCAAAAAGAAAAGGAGTACTTGTGGCACCTTAGAGACTAACCAATTTATTAGAGCATAAGCTTTCGTGAGCTACAGCTCACTTCCTCAGATGCATATCATGGAAACTGCAGCAGGCTTTACGGGAGTACTTGTGGCACCTTAGAGACTAACCAATTTATTAGAGCATAAGCTTTCGTGAGCTACAGCTCACTTCCTCAGATGCATATCATGGAAACTGCAGCAGGCTCCATGATATGCATCTGAGGAAGTGAGCTGTAGCTCACGAAAGCTTATGCTCTAATAAATTGGTTAGTCTCTAAGGTGCCACAAGTACTCCTTTTCTTTTTATTAATTCCTGGTGTAACTCCATTGATGTTAATGGAGTTACACCAGGAATACATTTGCCCACAGTGTATAAAACATTTCAGAATGTTGCTGCTATACAAATATTTAACATATGTACTTAACAGATATTAATCAGAAGAAATAAGCAAATTTTAAAATTAAAGCAGACACTCCAACCTGAGCCACAACTTTTTGGTGTGGTGGTTCTGAATCTTTAAATCTTCAGGTTTTTCCTGAATTAATAGTCTCTAAATAATTTTGGATTTAATATGAAAGAAAGAGCTTTGGATATGTTCTGTGATTCCACTCTTTAATAGGAAAATACGTAGACACCGACAAGAGTTTGGCAAGATATTATATTAGCTATTTTTATATGAGTGAGTACTGAATCTAGATTTGAGAACAATAATCTGGTCATTCTTCTGAGACTTTATGCAGTCAAGAGCTAAATTAGTAAAGAAGTGTGGCTAAAGTAAAGTTTTCCTTCCTAATTTACAGATGTACAGCCATAAACAAAAGGGGAACAAAAATACATGTAATTATGACAGGTTTCAGAGTAACAGCCGTGTTAGTCTGTATTCACAAAAAGAAAAGGAGTACTTCTGGCACCTTAGAGACTAACCAATTTATTTGAGCATAAGCTGTTGCTCACGAAAGCTTATGCTCAAATAAATTGGTTAGTCTCTAAAGTGCCACAAGTACTCCTTTTCTTTTTACATGTAATTATGTTAGTCTGGATTATTGAAACTCAGTGGTTTTCAACCTTTTTTCATTTACAGAACCCTAACAAATTTCAAATGGAGGTGCAGACCCCTTTGGAACTCTTAGGGTTCTGCAGAGCACAGGATGAAAACCACTGCTGTAACTCATTGTATCTGAAACTAAACATGAAAATGATGCACAGGCTCCAGCTAGTTCAGAATGCAGTGCCCACATTCTCCATGGACCTGAACTCAAGTCCCTCAACTGGTTCCCAGTCAGCTTCCAATGCCAGTTTTGGTCCTAATTTTCAAAGCACCAAATGGACCAAGAACCAACTACATAAAAGACCAAATTCAGTCTATGAATCATCATGACAGCTGAGCTCCTCTGGGACAATGTAGATCTCAAAGCTCAGGACAAAGTATGTGAGAGCTGGAGACAAAACATTCTCTGTTGAAGGGATCTGACTAAGGAACAATCCTCCAATAAAGAGCAAGTAAATCCAGAGTCTGATCATCTTTAGGAAGGGTGGCAAAGCCTTTCTCACTGAGAAGGTCTTTCCACCATAAGTAATGGTCACAGTTCAAACATCCCTTTTATTCACACACCTCTACCAACTCTCTCCCCCCCCCCGCCAAAAAACCCCAAGAACTACGCCATGCAGATTTATGACCTCAAAAAGGAGAAGTACAAAAGCCACCAGGAAGTCTACTAGGGAATTAATTATTGCTATTGATTTTACACAAGTGCTCAGCTGCTATGGTGATAAGCAGCGGTATAAATCTCATAGATAGATTTCAATTTTACTCTGTGATTTTGTACTAAACAAAAATTATAAAGCAAAAATTGATTCCATCCCTGTATTGTTATTTACAAAATGTAAACACTAAGGGTCACATTATATCATTTAGTATTAAATATAAATCCTAAGGCCCCAATCCTCTAAATATTTACACACATGTTTAGCTTTGAGCATGTGCATAAGCCTTTGCAGCCGGAATTTCTGCTTGAAAATCTGTGTTACAATATCATAGAATCATAGAACTGGAAGGGACCTCGAGAGGCCATCTAGTCCAGTCCCCTGCACTCAAGGCAGGACTAAGTATTATCTAGACCATCCCTGACAGGTGTTTGTCCAACCTGCTCTTAAAAATCCCAAGTGATGGAGATTCCACAACCTCCCTAGACAATTTATTCCAGTGGTTAACCACTCTGACATTTTTCTTAATGTCCAACCTAAACTGCCCTTGCTGCAATTTAAGCCCCTTGGTTCTTGACCTATCCTAAGAAGTTAAGAAGAACAATTTTTCTCCCTCCTCCTTGTAACAACCTTTTATGTACTTGAAGACTATTATCATGTCCCCTCTCAGTCTTCTTTTCTCCAGACTAAACAAAACCAATTTTTTTCAATTTCCCTCATAGGTCATGCTTTCTAGGCCTTTAATCATTTTTGTTGCTCTTCTCTGGACTTTCTCCAATTTGTCCACATCTTTCCTGAAATGTGGCACCCAGAACTGGACACAATACTCAAGTTGAGGCCTAATCAGCGCAGAGTAGAACGGAATGGTTATGGACCTAAATGGTTAGTAATGTTGAAAATATGAAAGCTTAGTACCTTTTATTTGTGCAGGGGTGGGGGCGGGGGCATAGTTTAGTGCTGGTGAAAGCGCCAGATTGTTATCCACAGAACAGGTACAGCTTGAGAAGGGGAAATACAAGCTTCTTCCTCCCTGTCAGCATACCTCAACCCTGACCTGAAGGAACCATATGTAGGGCGAAGAGGGGAATTCAGTCTCCATTGCCTAGTCCTTCCCCTAGAGTACCCCAAACCCCATGATCCACTCTGTCCAACTCCACTGCTCACCTTCCTTGTGTCCTCAATACTCCAGTGACTCTTTCTCCAGACCCAACCACACTCTCCCAAAAAACCCCCAACGCTGCCCTGAATCCACCCCTTCAACTCTCTCCCGTAGTCTCTTCACCCTCCTCCCAGTTCCAATCAGTGTCCTCACAACTCCCCTCTCAGTGACCCCTGCTCCCCTCAGTTCCTCTCCTAGTGTCTCCCCTCAGTGACCCCTAGCTCCCCTCCTTGTGTCTCCCATAGTGACTCCTGCTGCCCACCCAGTGACCCTCCCAGTTTCCCCCTAGTGTCTCCACTCACTGACCTCTGCTCCCCTCCCGGTGTCTCCCCTCCCAGTGACCATTGTTCCCTCTAAGCTGTGCGTGTGTGTGCGCACACACAGATCCTAAACCCCGCGCACATTAGAGGGAACATTGCCAGTGACCCACCCAGCTTGCCTCCTAATGTCTCCCCTCAGCGACCCCAGCTCCCCTCCTAGTGTCTCCCCCTCAGTGACCCCTGCTCCCCTCCTAGTGTCTCTCCTCAGTGACCCCAGCTCCTCTCCCAGGGACCCCCTGCTCCCCTCCTCCTGTCTCCCTCTCAGTGACACCCCCAGCTCCCCTGCTAGTGTCTCCTCCTCAGTGACCCCTGCTCCCCTCCTCGTGTCTCCCTCTCAGTGACCCCTCCAGCTCCCCTCCTCATATCTCCTGCTCAGTGACCCCTCCAGCTCCCCTCCACATATCTCCCGCTCAGTGACCCCTGCTCCCCTCCTAGTGTCTCTCCTCAGTGAACCCCAGCTCCCCTCCTAGTGTCTCTCCTCAGTGACCCCTGCTCCCCTCCCAGGGACCCCCCTGCTCCCCTCCTCCTGTCTCCCTCTCAGTGACCCCCCACAGCTCCCCTGCTAGTGTCTCCTCCTCAGTGACCCCTGCTCCCCTCCTCATATCTCCCGCTCAGTGACCCCCCCAGCTCCCCTGCTAGTGTCTCCCCCTCAGTGACCCCTGCTCCCCTCCTAGTGTCTCTCCTCAGTGACCCCAGCTCCCCTCCTAGTGTCTCTCTTCAGTGACCCCTGCTCCCCTCCCAGGGACCCCCTGCTCCCCTCCTCCTGTCTCCCTCTCAGTGACCCCCCCAGCTCCCCTGCTAGTGTCTCCTCCTCAGTGACCCCTGCTCCCCTCCTCATATCTCCTGCTCAGTGACCCCCCCCAGCTCCCCTGCTAGTGTCTCCTCCTCAGTGACCCCTGCTCCCCTCCTCATATCTCCTGCTCAGTGACCCCCCCAGCTCCCCTGCTAGTGTCTCCTCCTCAGTGACCCCTGCTCCCCTCCTCATATCTCCCGCTCAGTGACCCCCCCAGCTCCCCTGCTAGTGTCTCCTCCTCAATGACCCCTGCTCCCCTCCTCGTGTCTCCCTCTCAGTGACCCCTCCAGCTCCCCTCCTCATATCTCCTGCTCAGTGACCCCTCCAGCTCCCCTCCTCATATCTCCCGCTCAGTGAACCCCAGCTCCCCTCCTCGTGTCTCTCCTCAGTGAACCCCAGCTCCCCTCCTAGTGTCTCTCCTCAGTGACCCCTGCTCCCCTCCCAGGGACCCCCTGCTCCCCTCCTCCTGTCTCCCTCTCAGTGACCCCCCCCAGCTCCCCTGCTAGTGTCTCCTCCTCAGTGACCCCTGCTCCCCTCCTCATATCTCCCGCTCAGTGACCCCCCCAGCTCCCCTGCTAGTGTCTCCCCCTCAGTGACCCCTGCTCCCCTCCTAGTGTCTCTCCTCAGTGACCCCAGCTCCCCTCCTAGTGTCTCTCCTCAGTGACCCCTGCTCCCCTCCCAGGGACCCCCTGCTCCCCTCCTCCTGTCTCCCTCTCAGTGACCCCCCCCAGCTCCCCTGCTAGTGTCTCCTCCTCAGTGACCCCTGCTCCCCTCCTCATATCTCCTGCTCAGTGACCCCCCCAGCTCCCCTGCTAGTGTCTCCTCCTCAGTGACCCCTGCTCCCCTCCTCATATCTCCCGCTCAGTGACCCCCCCAGCTCCCCTGCTAGTGTCTCCCCCTCAGTGACCCCTGCTCCCCTCCTCATATCTCCCGCTCAGTGACCCCCCCAGCTCCCCTGCTAGTGTCTCCCCCTCAGTGACCCCTGCTCCCCTCCTCATATCTCCCGCTCAGTGACCCCCCCCAGCTCCCCTGCTAGTGTCTCCTCCTCAGTGACCCCTGCTCCCCTCCTCCTGTCTCCCCTCAGTGACCCCCCCTGCTCCCCTCCTCCTGTCTCCCCTCAGTGACCCTTCCCAGTGACCCCCCCAACTCCCCATCTAATATCTCCCCCTCATTGACCCCCAGCTCCCCTCCCAGCGTCTCCCCCTCAGTGAGCCCCAGCCCCAGAGTCTCCCTCCCTCACCCCCGCGCGCGCCCTAACTGTCCCTCTCCTGCAGGGGGCGCTGCGGGTCGCGGGGCGTCACCCTCTACCCACCCGCACGGGGAGCAACCGCAGCGGCACTTCCGGTTTGGTGGCGGCTGCCGGAGCAGGGCCCGGGCGGAGCAGGCGGCGGCTCGGAGCGGCGCGGCCGGGATGGCGGTGGACACGCGGCTCCTGGAGGGTCTGACCCTGTGTCAGCTCAACGAGCTGCTGGAGGACGAGGAGCAGCTGCAGGGCATGGCCCTGGGGATGGACGAGGTGCGCGGGGCGCTGGGGCGGGGGCTGGGGCGACGGGCCCGGGGCAGTGGGCGCGAGCCGGCTTTGTGGGTGGGGGGGGGGGAGGCTGACACTGCGGGGGTGGGGCGGGCGGAAGGGACGTGATGGTGGGGGGCGCGGGCCTGGTGCGGGGTGGGGGGGGCCCTTTTCGGGCTACTTCTCGTCCTGTCGCCAGGAAATCCCGCCTGTTGGGGGGCGCCTGCCCCGGGCCTCCCCGCAGCCGAGGGGAGATAGTGACCCCCCCTCCCCGGACCGGCTCGGAGCTCCCTGCGCTCACTCTGGCTCCTGGTTGATTGGGGGGGGGGTAAGGGTTAGGCTCCTCCACCAAGGAGAGTGATTGATGGGGCAGGTTAAAGAAACCTACTGCCCCGCTCCGCGACCCAGGGATTGCGGGGTCCCACCTCCCCTTTGCATTTGGTGCTCTCCATTATAACTTGGTAAATGTGATGAGCTCCTGGGGTCACAGCTTCCAGTCTTGGGTGTAGCTCCCCGCCCCCCGCCATTTTCACTTAAAAGCAGGTGACCTTTTTCCTCTTTATTTGAGTTGCTGTGTCCCAACAGCAGATCAAAGAAGGTACCTCTGGGTGTTGACTCTTTTCTGTTCCCTATCATATTCTCTTTTGTTTGTTGGTTGTCTACAAGGGAGCGTTTCTGCTCTGTTCTTCCTGGCTAGTACATAAAGCGCAAAGCCAGCCTAGGCTATGGGTTTGAAATGTGGAAAGTACTGAACAGATCACTGTACTCAACTATAGAGACACCACTGTAGCTGAGATTGTATCAGTCTTTCCATTAATACACCTCTTGTTTCCATGGTTTTTGTGCCTTGGGCATAAAAAAATTGTGCTCTAGAATAAAACATGTTTATGCTCTCAGTCTAAGAGCAACTGTTTTTTCAAGCTGACAGGAAAGAGAATTCCATGTGGTGCTGTGTGTATGCTGAATGCAGAAGAAAAAATTAGTTGAGTTTTGATGCTGCTTGTTACATATTTCTTTTGTTAGTGTATTAGATCCTTAGTAAATTTGGACTGGGTATACTCTTAAAATTAGTGTCTGTTAATTGTTAATATCTGTGTGAATACTGTATGCTGTAGTCTGATATAAGGCTAATTCAGTTTTACAAGATCACAGGTCCTCCCTCAAAATTTCACAGATGTTTCAATTATGAGAGAGAGCCTCTTCGTACATAAAATTATTAAAGAAGCATAGATGTACCAGAGACCATTGTGTTCCTCACTAGATTTAGGATAGTGCTTTTTTAAATGCAGTGTAAAGCCATGGGAGGAAAGTTGGTGGCAGTTGGGAGTTCTGCTTTAAAGAAAACAACTTAAAGTTTTTCTTAGTTTATCTGCATGAACTCATATCCTTATGCACTTATCCTTATGCAATCATACGGGGCTGACACTGAGTCTTGTTATATCATTCTGTTAAGGAAGTAACACAAATTGAAACATGTTCAAAGATGAGTCTGCAATAAATACTGTAGTGCACCCTTTTGTGATTACCTGTTGCATTACATATTGCAAAATGCGAAATATGGAAATAAGTAGGTGATTTGGGGAGTGCCAGACATAAGTGAATTTCGTTTCTCCTGTGGGTTTGCCAGTCAGTTTAATGTTAAAGAAACAGTATTTATTTATTAGCTTTATTGCTGTAATAACTTGGGTGTGCAGAGAACTTAGAGATTGTAATAGATCATATGAGAACATTGACAGTCTAATGAAATCCTGTTACTAAATGTGAAGTGAATTCAACAGGGTTATTCTTCAGTCTGAGATAATGGGCCAGATTCTCAGATGGCATAAATTGGTGTTGCACCTTTCAGTGGAATCTGACAATCTGTGCCAGTTAAGGATCTGGCCCATAGGGTGTGTAATTTTTTTCAGGATGTGTATACAAGTCAAAACTGGATGTGTGTTGTGGGAGACTAGCATAAGATAAAAATGGTAGAAACCCTTTTCAGTCTGTAGAACTAGATGGTATTCTAAAGTTGATCCTATGGTTTTCCTCTTTAGTTGGCAAGAGAAACGTTTTAAATTGTAGAGTAAAGTTCCTCAGGCCTGAGGGAATATTTTGTGGTGTATGGAATGTGTGGCTAGGTTTGAAGGTATTCAGTGTTGGGCCAAAACACAACTATGTTACTGTCTGCTATAGTATAGTCCTTTTTTTAATTGTGTGTATAGAGGCTTTACCAGAGTCCATTCAATTAAAAACATATTTGCCCAATTCTGGAGTGGTTAACTCTTACTAATGAGTGCTGTGAGATGTCCCTTCTCTGTTCTCAGTGCAGTCCTAAAAATGGTGAAATCACAAATTTTAATAATTTGGATTTAACTGTGTGCCAGCTATCATATTGTTTAAAGTTTTCTAGTGTTCAGGTAAAATTTGTCTTCCTCCAGTTATTTACTTAAACTTTTTTGAGTATAATTGCGTTTGCAATACAGAGACCTGATCCAGCAATGTTGTGCACATGAGTGGACCCCTGTACCCATGAGGAGACCAGGTGGGATCCATTCATATACATCATAGTGCTGGGTTAAGCCCCAAGTCCCTACAAGGAATAATTTTAATTGAGCATGCTCATAAGTCATGCTTCCAGGGACATAATTTTGAGGTCACTTAGTTTTTTCACTGGCAAAATTGACTGGAGCTAGTTATTCCACAATTGACAAATCCTTTGTTGTCCTTATTGTAAGAAGAACCCAGCTCATCATAGAACAATATTTTGCTCACAACAAGGAGAAAGATTTGGGAAGCCTTTTGGATTTTTTTCTGAAAGCTAAAATTAACCAGCCTCTATATTAAAGGGAATGTGGCCGTGCTGTAATGTGGGCAGTGTAGACATATCCTTTGTAAGGTTGTTTTTGAAGCCTGTAGGCTTTTAACACTTGAACAGAGAACATCTTATCTGTTAGAAAGAGGAAGGAAGCCAATTTTCTAACTGGGCTCCTAATCTGTTAAAGTTCTTCTGAATTTTATAAGCCTTTGGGTTTAATCTTTTAGTACATAAGAAATCTACAATATTAATCTTCATGGAATAATAGTACTGTGTTTACATAAATCAGAGAATCTCAGTGTGACAGATTCTGAACTGAGTTGAGCAGCTAATGTCAGTATATGTGTGATCTGAGTAATAGAAGATCCAGAAACCTTCTCAGGTTTCATGTGAATGTGGATTTTTCCCTTGGTACATGTGTTGGAACTATACATTAGTAACAGTGAACCATCATGATATTGAACTCTGCAGTTCTTTAAAATGTTACAAAATACAACTGGCAAAAGCATACACTGTCTATGCATTTAAATATGTAAAATCAAGAAGCCAAAAATGTAATTTCCTCATCATCCCCATGACTTCAAAGTACAGCAGTAAGCACAGGAAAGTTTTCAAGTGTAGTCTTTTTCTCAAAAGCTGCTTGAAAAGAACTGGTGATTAAAAACTCAAGCTTAAACCAAGTAAATAGATGCCCAGATTTCTTAGATCCCTAATCCTGTTTTACTTGTGGCACCTTAGAGACTAACAAATTTATTGCATGACATGCATCCGATGAAGTGAGCTGTAGCTCACAAAAGCATATGCTCAAATAAATTTGTTAATCTCTAAGGTGCCACAAGCACTCTTTTTCTTTTTGCGGATACAGACTAACACGGCTGCTACTCTGAAACCTGTAATCCTGTTTTAAAACCACATTGTGTATGTGGTTATGTACTGATTGGCCAACATGAAACTTAGTTACAATGTTAGGAATTAAATATGCCTACAACTACAGATTATTTTTTCTTAAGAGTCAAGTTAATAAATTGCCTACATCTAACAAGCACAAATTACTGTTTTGTGCTTTCTTCTGATGTAAAAATGTTTTCTTTATACCATAATTACTGCCCTGTATATTGTCATCTTTAATGTAATTATAGTTACCACAAGAAAATAAATAATTTAAACTTTATTAAAGGTCTTATTTTGAAAGGTGAATTACATGTTATCGAGGGCTGTCAAGCAATTAAAAATTAATCTCAATCGTGTGATTAATTGCACTGTTAATAATAGAATACCATTTATTTAAATATTTTTGGATGTTTTCTTCTTTTTCAAATATACTGATTTCAGTTACAACACAGAATACAAAGGGTACAGTGTTCATTTTATATTTATTTTCTATTATAAATATTTGCACTGTGTGGCAAGGCACCTCCTTCGTCTCGCCAGACGAAGAACTTCCCCCTCTGGCGATGACAGGCCTAGGGTAAATCAGCCCAACCCCATTCTGGGCAGTGTTGGTCTCTCCCCCCCCCCCCCCCGGCTGTATTTCCTGGGTAGGCCTACAGGGTGATCCTCCACCAGAAAAAAGCAGAATGGTCCCATACACATACAAACAAAGGGTGATACCTTCCCCTGCCTCCTCAATGGGGCTGGGTGTCGCCCTGTAGCCTGTCCCGGGATGTCAGTCCTTCCCTGAGTAGGCACTCAGGCTTGTCTGCTTCCCCTATGGGGAGGAGCACAGCCTCCTCTCCTGGAGAAGCTTACTTCCCTGCTGCCACTAGCCTGGTAGCAGCTTGTCTCTCTCTCTCCCTCCTGGTTTTAAAAGGTCTCAGGCAGCCCTTAACTGGGTCCAGGTGTTCCTAATTGACCTGAGGTAACCCCTTCTCAGTTTATATGGAAGAGGGCCTTTAACATTATAGGGCTAATATGTCTGCCTTCCCAGACACTCTTGCAGTCGTCCAGCCTGACTTTGTCACAATGGTAAAAAAACGAGAGAGTATTTTTCAGTTCACCTAATACAAGTACTGTAGTACAATCTCTTTATCATGAAAGTTGAACTTGCGAATGTAGAATTATGTACCAAAAAACTGCATTCAAAAATAAAACAATGTAAAATTTTAGAGCCTACAAGTCCACTTAGTCCTACTTCTTGTCTAGCCAATCGCTCAAACAAACAAGTTTGGTTACATTTGCAGGAGATAATGCTGCCCGCTTCTTGTTTACGTCACCTGAAAGTGAGAACAGGTATTCTCATGGCACTGTTGTAGCTGGCATCGCAAGATTAATTTTTAAAATCGCAATTAATTTTTTTGAGTTAATCGCGTGAGTTAATTGCATTAATCAACAGCTCTAATTATAAATACATATTTTATAAACCATCCAATTTTATAGTGTACATATAACTCACCAACACTGATGGACTCTCTTATAAAGGCTATTATGTAAGAAGGCTGAACCCTTTCCTCCTCTGTTCTAGTTCTCTCTTTTACTGTTCCAGGATTGATCCATCCCTCCACGTTTGTTGAGCATCACTCTGATGGTTGACCTCTTGCATTGTTGCTGTACATTTTGTTCCTAATTTTAAAATATACATAGTGTGTAAATCTGTTCCAATTCTCATAACTATATAATGTTTTTCCCCCCTGAAATTCATAAATTAATCTACCAACAAGCTCAAGCAAAGTGGATTAAAATGTCCACAAATACAATAATGGTTTCAGCTTCTGTTAATCTGTTTATCAGTTGCTAAGTAAAATAGTTTTCTCTTTTGTTCTGGGTTTTGTTTATAGAACTGCTAACAGGCAGTTCATAAATTTTCTCATTCAGTTATAGTGTACCCCAAAATGTGCTGGTTGCATCACAGACAAATAAGATAGTGTACTTGCCCTGAAGACTTTGTACTGCTCTTCACTGTACTGTCATCAGTGCAGTTGTGCCAGTGGAAGCACTAGTGAAGACTGGCAGCAGATATTTCTACCACTGTCGTGAGATCATCGAAACACTAGCCAGGAGGGAAGACTGGCGTGCCTCTGCACTTCTTTATAGTCTGCTTTACGGTGCTCATTGCCATAATATTGTCTTAAATATATTTTAACTCCTGCAACACTCCAATGAGGTAGTTATCCCCACTCTATGCATAAAGAATGATGGGTTTATGTAATTTGTTCTTGGTCACCCAGGAAGTCAGTGACAGAGCCAGGAATTGAGCCTGGGTCTCTTGAGTTCTAGTCCAGTGCCTTAACCAACAACGCCATCCTTCCGGTTCATATCTTCAGGCTGCTGTTACTGCTCTTTCGGCAGAACTTGGGCCTTAATATACCACCCTGAAAGACAGGAGGCAGGAGATCAGATGGCCTCACTGTTTCTTCAACAGCTAATCTTTGCAATTTTGGAGAGAGAGGTATCAAAGTTTAAACTCAAATTGGTATATTTTGGGATAGTTCCATATACTATAAATAAATCAGTACTAAATCTAAATAAGATGTCAAAAACAACCCAGAGAAAATTTATGCTAAATATCCACAATAACCTGATGATTTAGTTCTATGGGACAGGTACTGCCATTTATTATCTATTTCTACAGCACCTAGCCCAATATGTTCCTGACCTGGTTGGCCCCGCAGTGCAGGAGCAGTGTAAATGTTAAATATTAAGAACTTGGACTGAATCAGCCAGACTCTGCTGTTATAGGTTTTTGATCCATGCATCTCATCCCATCCTACGTATTTGAGTGAATACTTGGATTCTGTGCTACATGATAGAGTTCATACACTACCACTGAAACAAAGTGAATAAATGTTGTAATGTGTAGAAGCTGAGGGAGATAGCTTCAGTCTGTCTGTCCCACAAGACCCTAAAATCTAATATATTCAATCTTTTGGAACAAGGGTTTTGAGTGCATAAAAAGAGGGGGGTGTTGTAGCTTTAAATACAGTATGTGCAGAGTATAAAATCTGAGTCTGATGTTAAGGGAAAATGTGCCTCCTTCTATTAACTTAATCAACAAGTTTAATAAAAAAGCACTTCAGTGATGTATTTCAGTGCGTAAATTTAAGTTAACATTTTTCCTCCACCTGACAATGAATACATGACAAAGGGTTTTTGTTTAGCATGGACTCAGAGGAACATATTAATTTGTTGCTTTCAGTAGATTATCTAAAGCTAGACTCTCTGGAACTCCACTTAGTAGATGTGAAAGTAGTGGGGGATACAAAATGAGGAGGAAAAACTATTGAGGAAAGTCCTCATCTTTTAGGTTCAAATTTGAAAAGTGAGAGTAATAATGGTTAGTCTTGCAGTATGCTGCACGTGCAGCATTTTAGAGCAAGTAAAACTATGATCATACCATAGAATCATAGAATCATAGAATATCAGGGTTGGAAGGGACCCCAGAAGGTCATCTAGTCCAACCCCCTGCTCAAAGCAGGACCAGTTCCCAGTTAAATCATCCCAGCCAGGGCTTTGTCAAGCCTGACCTTAAAAACCTCTAAGGAAGGAGATTCTACCACCTCCCTAGGTAACGCATTCCAGTGTTTCACCACCCTCTTAGTGAAAAAGTTTTTCCTAATATCCAATCTAAACCTCCCCCACTGCAACTTGAGACCATTACTCCTCGTTCTGTCATCTGCTACCATTGAGAACAGTCTAGAGCCATCCTCTTTGGAACCCCCTTTCAGGTAGTTGAAAGCAGCTATCAAATCCCCCCTCATTCTTCTCTTCTGCAGGCTAAACAATCCCAGCTCCCTCAGCCTCTCCTCATAACTCATGTGTTCCAGTCCCCTAATCATTTTTGTTGCCCTTCGCTGGACTCTCTCCAATTTATCCACATCCTTCTTGAAGTGTGGGGCCCAAAACTGGACACAGTACTCCAGATGAGGCCTCACCAATGTCGAATAGAGGGGAACGATCATGTCCCTCGATCTGCTCGCTATGCCCCTACTTATACATCCCAAAATGCCATTGGCCTTCTTGGCAACAAGGGCACACTGCTGACTCATATCCAGCTTCTCGTCCACTGTCACCCCTAGGTCCTTTTCTGCAGAACTGCTGCCTAGCCATTCGGTCCCTAGTCTGTAGCTGTGCATTGGGTTCTTCCGTCCTAAGTGCAGGACCCTGCACTTATCCTTATTGAACCTCATCAGATTTCTTTTGGCCCAATCCTCCAATTTGTCTAGGTCTTTCTGTATCCTATCCCTCCCCTCCAGCGTATCTACCACTCCTCCCAGTTTAGTATCATCCGCAAATTTGCTGAGAGTGCAATCCACACCATCCTCCAGATCATTTATGAAGATATTGAACAAAACTGGCCCCAGGACCGACCCTTGGGGTACTCCACTTGATACTGGCTGCCAACTAGATATGGAGCCATTGATCACTACCCGTTGAGCCCGACAATCTAGCCAACTTTCTACCCACCTTGTAGTGCATTCATCCAGCCCATACTTCCTTAACTTGCTGACAAGAATACTGTGGGAGACCGTGTCAAAAGCTTTGCTAAAGTCAAGAAACAATACATCCACTGCTTTCCCTTCATCCACAGAACCAGTAATCTCATCATAAAAGGCGATTAGATTAGTCAGGCATGACCTTCCCTTGGTGAATCCATGCTGGCTGTTCCTGATCACTTTCCTCTCATGCAAGTGCTTCAGGATTGATTCTTTGAGGACCTGCTCCATGATTTTTCCAGGGACTGAAGTGAGGCTGACTGGCCTGTAGTTCCCAGGATCCTCCTTCTTCCCTTTTTTAAAGATTGGCACTACATTAGCCTTTTTCCAGTCATCCGGGACTTCCCCGGTTCGCCACGAGTTTTCAAAGATAATGGCCAATGGCTCTGCAATCACAGCCGTCAATTCCTTCAGCACTCTTGAATGCAACTCGTCCGGCCCCATGGACTTGTGCACGTCCAGCTTTTCTAAATAGTCCCTAACCACCTCTATCTCCACAGAGGGCTGGCCATCTCTTCCCCATTTTGTGATGCCCAGCGCAGCAGTCTGGGAGCTGACCAGTTTCACTTTATGCCACAAGTCCCAAGTGTACTCATGCACTGAAACACTGGTATTATGAAAAGACAGAGGGTGCAGAACTGGTATTCGGTGCTGGTTCAATGGACTTCAGTTTGTAAAAATAAAGGAAACCTGCCAAAGTACCAACATGTATCTTAGAAATGTGGACTACCAACTTGTTCATAAGTACACACTTTGCTCTTGCTTTTCTGAAATACTCCCTGTGTTTATACTAAAGAATTTTTGCAAAAATTTCCCTCTGGTAATAAAATGCCAGCAGCAGCTAGAGTTTTGTCTACACCAGATCTCCTACCAGTGATATCAGGTCTGGAGGTAGCAGAATGGGAGTTACTTTGCTAAATGTCTCCAGTGTAGACAGAACCTCCTTGCATCTAAGGTTAAGTATGTTGCAATAAAAATAATTTTCAAATAAGAAATTGTCACATTTGGGCAATTTTCTTTTACACAGTTTAATCTACATACCTATTTGATAAGCATCTCTTGTTTTCTAACATACTTAAAACACAAGGAACCATTGTGTATGTATAAACACTGCCTTTTAACCAAGTTTTAACCAAATTTCCAGACACTAAAATTCCTTGACCATTTAAACAATTACTGTAAGAATATGTTACTAATCAAATATTAAAAATTTGCTGTCCTGCTTTAAGGAAGACTTAGCCCTGTCTTAACATAGCTTCTTATTTTGGCTGTTTTCTTTTGTGTTTATACAACAGTGGCAAAAGAAAAGAGAGGACAAAAGGTGAGTGTATTAGGGTATGTGGGGTTGGGAAGGGAAGCCTGAAATTAGTGTGTGTGAGAGTTAAATCTAAAGCAGGTTAAGGGATGCAACTTGGAACATTTTTTTGTGAATTTATAATTCACTTAAAATAAGGATTTTTAATGGAAATGCTGACAGAGTGTTTACTGCATTGCCTGCCAATGCAAGATTATAATTATGGTAGGATTTGCCAGACTTTGTGGCTAGTTGGGGTTAGTCTCATTCAGACCTTGCATTACAATAGGTATCTGGTTTGGAATTGTTCCCTTAGGAACACACATTCTAAAACTAAACTACACAGTAACTGACCACCATTGCGCCACACAAATGAGTCTTGGAGAATCTCTTATGTAAACCAGTGTTTTTAAGTGTTGAACAAGCTTCTTTGGCAAGGCAGCAAAATCAGGGTTTTGCTCTCTTAAAAAATATATGCCTAGGTATGTGTGACCATGGTTTCAATTTCTTGCCGCATAGTCTTTTGCCTTTTTAATTATATATATTTAGTTTCAGAATGACCCACTCAGCGTTAAGCAATCCCTCTGTCATTAGGTCCCTCTTCTGATTAGCTCAGTATTGTTGCATTGAACATTCAGTGGGTTTTGGTGAAAGCTCAAGTAGTTAAATTAGAGGAGTTTAGATCCCCCCTCTAAGGTGGCACTGTCTTGTTGCCAATTCTGACCAGTGCTCTGCGTCTGTGTTTCAAATTGCATGTTGAAATTTTTATCTAACTTTCATTAAGGTACTCTACCAATCCCATGGGCAATTCTGCAATTGTTTTATGAGCTGCTGGTTTGTTTCATTTGAATTTAACTATTTGTCTATACTTCGATTATGTACTTGAAAACTAATGCTTGTAGTTTGTGTTTTAATTTCCAGATTTGATCTCTTCTGAGCAAGTCTCAGAGGGAAGGCTCACATACAAGTAGCTGAAAAAAGCATTCCTCCCTGCTGGCTGGAAGGGGATCTGATGGAGATTGCTTGAGACAGTTTTTGGTTTAGATTTCATATCTAGATTTACTAAGGCTTGGTCTATACTTGAGTTTTGCTGGCTTACCTATGTCCGTTATGGGTGTGGAAAAATCACACCGCTGACCTACTTAGATATGCCCCAAAAGTTCTAGTCTGGGCGTAGTATAGCTTATTTTGTTTGAGGAACTAGTATAAGCTGTAGCGGCAATAACTGTCTCCATCGAGGAGACTTTTCTAGTACAGCTATATTGGCAAACCCTTTCTAGTGTAGACAAAGCTTAATTGTGAAGACTAATTGGAAGAAGAAGAGTGTTCTGTTGTTAGTTTAGAACATTCACAGCTTAATTGTAATATTGGAGGCCTGATTTTTTATAATGCTGAACAATGCAGTTCTTGAATCTGTTTCTTCTGAATTAAATAAAATAACCTTAAATAACAAATTGCAATATTTTGACCAAAACCATGTTTTTAATCTTAATTGTAAAATTGTTTAACTTACTTTACATTCTTTGGAGGTGGACAAAATTAAGGTTGCCACGCAGGGTACATCTACACAGCCAGTGGCAGCCCAGAGCATCAAGCCTCCAAGCCCAGGTTGACTGACTCAAGCTCTTGGGGCTCATGCTATTGCTCTAAAAATGCACTTTTAACTTGCAGCTTAGGCTCTGAAGCCAGCCCTCTCCCTGGACTTCAGACCTCAAGGCCAAGCCCCAATGTTTTCATAGCTATTTTTAGCACTATAGCGTGAGCCCTGGAAGTCTGAGTCTGTCGACCTGGGCTTGGGAACTTGTTGCCATTGGCTGTGTAGACATATTCTAAGTGAATCGGTGCCAAAGCCAGGATTAGAACTGGGGGCCCTCCAGCTCTGTCACCTGACTCCTTCCTTCAGACCATGCTTCCTCCCAGCAATAATAATTTAAATGTGTTCTCCAAGGTAACTTAAAGGCTATTGCAGGGTTGGGCACTTGACCTGTCCAAAAATTATTGGTCAAATATTTTAAAGTACTAATTTATGAGAACAGTGACAAAAACGAGGAAGACTTTTGTTCTCCAGTAGGCTTAACTTCAGATATTTCTGCCTAATCACAAAAACCAAGTTACTTAACGTGTTATTTTAACTCAGAAAAATATGAAGCACAATGAAATGAAGCTCTAAAAGATGAAACAATGACACCATGATGCAATCAGAAATGGAGTCCGCCACCTACATCAGAGTGCTGTTGTTGGAATATTTGACTGGTCAATTGACTGAATTGCCAAACTACTGTTACTTTAATTGGCTTGTGTGTCAGTTGTTGGGAATGGGGCAGGTTTTGAAATAGGGAATATTCCTTCATTACACAACAGTGGTAGGGCAGCCTGTGAGGCTCAGGTAATGAAATCATAGAATAGAGCTAGAAAAGACCTGTTAGGTTATCCAATCTGTCATCTGCGTGTCAAAACCAGTTTGTTTCCTTTTGTACATTTACTATAGTTTTGTCTAGGGTTAAACATGCCAAAGATGGAGCCTCTACTCCTTGAGAAACCGTTTCACATCTCCTCTCACTAAGAAGGTTTTCTTCCCTTCTAAGTTTTTTCCTTTTCCTAATTTTACACCCTTTATTACATTAAATAATCCCTTTTCCTCCTGGTGTTTACACTTCTCAGCTATTTGTAGATTTTTGTCTCCTTTATCCCATTAGGTGTTGCTTAGCTATGTTATATGTATTTAACAGCTCGACCAACCTGAGGAAGATCAGAGTCCACTCATAAATTGAGAATTATAGCCACCCTTACAGATCTATAGTCCTTAGATTTGATTGTAAATTGGTGTGATGGGGAAAGCCTTTGTCTAATATTCCATTGGTGAGGTGAGGGACAGAAGCATTTTAGATTTTTTTTTGGTCCCTGTATATACAATGTGCATCTCCTGTTTCTTCAGCAGATATCTAAGCTGTTAAAAGTTGTGCTGATGGTAGATGTGTTGATGGGAAGCTGGTGATGTATAAATTAGGTTGTTAACTATGAACAGGCATGGTTTTTTCAGTTCTATTCAAAACCCAGGGAAGGGCAAAGAGGGTGGAATGATGTTGAGCAAATGGAATCTGGCAAAATTGCGGGAGAGAACTTATTTTCAAGCTTTTAAGAATGACAAACCATTGCAGGAGTTTTTTTCAGTGCTTTAGATGGCAAGATGAGGACGAACAAATGGGAGCAACCATGAAATATTAGACAGTCTTTATAGCATTGGATTTGGGTAGGAGTGATTTTTTTTTTTCCCCTTCAGGGAATGGAGTGAATGAGGTTGAAAATATGTGGTTGGTTCTTGCTGCCCTTTATTCTGGGGAAAATCCTGTGAAAGTAAAACAAAATAGCAAATTCAGTTTGTCCTAAATTGAAAGAAATAACTTGAGTTTTGGATCCATATCACTGTTGACTTACTGGTGTGCTGAGTGGATGAGATGGGTCAGGTAGAGGAGTACAAAAAACAAAGGCAAAATAAAGCTCTTACTCTACCTCAAGTACTAAGGATGATATGCATTTTAAATATAGCATTAGGCCGTGTTTGAAGTTGGCAGATTAAAGCATTACACACGATTCAGAACCTTTCAAAAGGTAACCATTACTTCTGAAGATATTGTTGACACTGCCCTTAGTACTTTGCAAATAAACATTATTTTTATTTTGATGCAGTCTGAGCACAGGACTAGAAGCTAGGAACACTTGGCTTCTGATCCTCACTCCCTCTGTGGCATGGAACAGGTCACTTGAACTCCCAGCTTTCCCGGCTCAGAAATAGGGAATTTCATACATACATACCAACTTCAGAGATGTTTCTGAGGATTCATTAACATATAGACAATGCTTTGAAGATAGAAAGTGGTATATAAATGCGAAGTACTGTGGGCCAGATTCTTCCATCCTTTCTAATGTTTAGTAGTATTGTACTCCACAAGCGTCCTTACTGAATTAAATGGGATTCATCTTAATTAAGGTACTACTATCCGTGAATAATATTGGTATAATCTGTTTTTTTAATGATAAAAGGTGGTTTTGGTCTTGGTGCTGGGCATGACATGTTCTTAGTAGTCATTGACATTCTGTACTGGAAGGAGTCCTTTGGCCTGACTGTTAAAAGTATCTGTCTATCTCTGTATAACATGACTGCACAAAATACTACATGTAGGTGTGTCTAAAGCACCTTACAAAACATTGGCATTGTATTTGTTGGTCTTGAAAGATTTAGTCCCTCTACCAATTTAATCAAAAATACCAAGTTTTAATCTGCATGCACACTGGCATATTGGAGAATTAAATGTTAAACTAGGAAATGGGCAGACGTTGGCATAGAGTCTATATAAAAGGCAGATGAGAGGAAGGAAGCAGCAGCTAAAATAAACAGATGGGGGTGGACAAGGCGGAAATATTAAGGAGTAAAACTGATAACACAGGGAGGGTTAGGGAGAGAACAATAAACAAAATGGAAAAACTTGCATAATTAAAAAAATAATTCAGTAATAAGGTCACTCTGGGGACAGTGAATTACAATTGAATTTAATTCAAGGAGAAGGGAAACCAGAAGTCATGTATGCAGAGAGAGTTTTTGGCAGTTTTGACTTAACCAAACATTTTAGGAACACAGACACTAATGGGGGCTAATATATTTAGACCTTTTAGGTAACAGAAGTGGAAGTTGTAATTTGCTTATTAAATCTATCTTTATTGGGCTCCTGGCATGGTGGGGGAATGGAGAATGGGGAGAGACAGAGCACCTATGATCTGGTGGAGTGAATGAGGGGAGACAGAGCCCCTGACACGGGGAGGGGACAGCTGGGGCGCACAGATCCCGTGGTATGAGGGAGGGGGAGTGAAGGCTGCAGGGGGGTCTGAAACAGAAGGGATAGGAGCGTGGCACAAAGGTCACTTGTCGGGTGGGGAGAATGCAGAGATGCAAGGAGCTCCTGGTGTTTGCAGTGCGCTCACACTTAGCCTATAGAAGTAACAAAGTGTGCAACTCTCTCTAGTATAAAGCTGATTGGAGATTTTTGAGGGAGGAATTAATCATTGTTCATTTGAATTTAATCAGGGAGCACATTGATAGTGTGGAGAGTCACCTAGAGCATTGATTAGTCAACAAAGTGCAGTGTGGTGAATCTGCTAATGCTCTTCTCCTCATGCTGTAGAGCAACTAGCTCACAGTTCTGTGGTGGTTGGAGGAGGGGTCACAGAGGCAGGCCCTAAGAGGAGCATAATGCTGAAAGCTGTTGGAGAGCAGACGTAGGCTGATAGAGCCTTAGCCCTGAATTGCCTACAGTGTTTGCGTGAGGCGTGATGCACCTTGAGGCATGTTACCAGGGATCATTTCACAAGGGACACTGGTGTACCACTGTACTCCCAAATTTACCACGCAAAATCTTCCTATGAAAAGACACAAGAGGATGAAGAAATAAATAAAATTTCTTGTGAGACTACATAGTGCGGGAGGGTAGACACTGTGTTAGTCCAGCAGGCAAAGAACACAAACTACTGAAAGTTGTAAAGATCTTTCATTGGATTAAATAATAAAGGCAAGCTTCAGAGAATCAGTCCCCCTAGCAGGCCATGGGGAAATAGTATCATGGTGTTGATTCAGACTGAACAGCTGAAATAAAATCTCTTACATTTTTCCCCTTTGATGTCTAAATCTTGTTTTGAAGTCTAAATTGAAATCCTGCCAAGGCAGCCTTTCCCACAATGCTCTGATTTCCCAAAGTCTCATGAAGACTTTATTGAAAAATTACTGTTTTTGGGCAAACTTGGAATATCTCCTACAGTGGTCTTTGTTTCTTGCTTTTTGAGAACTGGCCATTCATTCTTTGAGAACAGTGTCATTCAAACTAGGATGTGTCAACTGGAAGGATTAAACTGGAGGGAGGAGAGGGGGGATGTTTTTTGCATCATTTCCACTTTGTGCCAGAGACAACTATTTCATAAGCTTTCTGCTTATGTGTGAAGGAAATGAAAGCAACATCAAAGAAATGAGTCTTTAATTTCATTCTGAAAGTGATTGATTCCACTCTTATTTCCTGTGGTAGAGATTTCCATAGTTGAGGTACAGTTCCTTTTAACAGGTTTCAGAGTAGCAGCCGTGTTAGTCTGTATTCACAAAAAGAAAAGGAGTACTTGCGGCACCTTGGAGACTAACAAATTTATCTGAGCATAAGCTTTCGTGAGCTACAGCTCACTTCATCGGATGCATTCAGTGGAAAATACAGTGGGGAGATTTATATACATAGAGAACATGAAACAATGGGTGTTACCATACACACTGTAATGAGAGTGATCACTTAAGGTGAGCTATTACCAGCAGGAGAGTGGGGAGGGGAAAAACCTTTTGTAGTGATAATCAAGGTGGGCCATTTCCAGCAGTTGACAAGAATGGCTGAGGAACAGTGGGGGGTGGAGAGGGGGAATAAACATGGGGAAATACATTTACTTTGTGTAATGACCCATCCACTCCCAGTCTCTATTCAAGCCTAAGTTTATTGTATCCAGTTTGCAAATTCTTGTCAACTGCTGGAAATGGCCCACCTTGATTACCACTACAAAAAGACACACACATACACACACACACACACACACACCCGCGCTGTCCTGCTGGCAATAGCTCACCTTAAGTGATCACTCTGGTTACAGTGTGTATCGTAACACCCATTATTTCATGTTCTCTGTGTATATAAATCTCCCCACTGAATTTTCCACTGAATGCATCCGATGAAGTGAGCTGTAGCTCACGGAAGCTTTTGCTCAAATAAATTTGTTAGTCTCTAAGGTGCCACAAGTACTCCAGTTCCTTTTAAGTTTGTCTCCAGCATTCATGTGCCTCTCCCAGAATAGTCCTTTCTATTGTAGGCATTTCTAATATGCTCCTTGCCATATACATCTTACCTGTGTCTTCTAGAGCTGCTTTGTTACTTTTTTTATCATAAGGCTAAAGCACAGTTTTTTTAAACGGATTTTCATACTAGACTGGACAGAGCACAGAAGATATGGTAGGAAACAAATCTACAATGGTTGGAATAAGGGATGTACAAGATGACCGAATAGGTCTTTCCCATCTTTAGTTTTTTGGCTTACTATGCATTGTCCAAAAATATCAGCATGTGTTTTAGGATCTGATTCAGTGGTGATGAGGATGACTCAGTTTGGATTTTGCTGCTCCGTCGAATTTATAGAAGTCTTGTGTTGTGTGCATATATATCAATATTTATCTAATATATCATTGTCCCATTATACCTTACACATCTTTCTTTTGCAGGCCCAAAATGTTCAGCTTAGCAAGGAAATGACTCTTGCCAGCAACCGTAGTCTGGCTGAGGGCAACCTTTTGTACCAACCAAAATTGGACACTCTGAAAGCAAGTTTGACCCAAAAATATCAGGAGCTGCAGGTTCTTTTTGAAGCCTATCAGATCAAGAAAACCAAGCTAGGTATAACATGTTCTTGTGGTTATATGTCTCCTATTTTCCTGTACTTTTCTCTATTATTCTAAAATATGGATAGATATACTCTTTTCTGATGCATGTCCCTAATTCTTAGCTGTGTGCATATAGAGTATCTGTATGTGTAAAAGAACTGAAGTGTCAAAATAGTAATGTTTGGATTATAGATCATTCTATATTATTATTTATTATTTGTGCACTGGACCCTCACTAGAACGGGCATTGATATAGTGCAAATTCACATATAATGTGGTCGCGGCCATAGATCCCAATTTAATTACTTTAATTGCATTTCATTTTAACGTGGTCCTGCACATGGATCCCAAATCCCACGTTCTAGTGAGGGTCCGGTGTACTACCATAGCACTTAGGAGCCCTCGTCATAGATCTGGACTTCATTGTGTTAGGCACTCTACAAGCACAGAACAAAAAAAATCATCCTTGCCCCTGACGAGCTCACAGTCGATAGTAGATCTGGCAAATACCACTGTTCTCAGAGATGATTAATAAGGCTGCGAGTTTGTCACAGAAGTCACGGATTCCCTCCATGACTTCTTCAGTGGCCTGTGTGCCTGGCTCAGCAGCAGCTCACACAGCCCCTGTGCCAGTCGTACCAGCCACTGCTGGGGCAGTCTTGGGCCACCACCTGCTCCCCCTTCCCCCCAACAGCAACAGAGTTTGGGTGTGGGAGGGGGCAGGGGGTTGGGGCACGGGCCTCCACCTGCAGATACCGCCCCCACAGTTCCCATTGGCCACAGTTACCAGCCAATGGAAGCTGCAAAGCCAGCACTCTGGGTGGAGGCAGTGTGCAGAGCTCGTGACCTGTCCATGACTTTTACTAAACGTACCCATGACTAAAACATAGCCTTAATTATTAAGTACATATTCTGCCACCTAGTAAAAAGAACTAAAGAGACGAGCATGTATTATTGGAATACACATTCCTTTCTATGATTAAAAGAACATACATATCTAACTACTGTTGATCTTTTGTCTGAATATGATCAAATTTCACTTGATGTTTAAAAATACCACAATTTTTTTTCCTGAGATTGTCCAACCAATGACAATTCAGACTGACTGAATATAATATTGCATTTATATTCTTGTGTCATACTTCGTTATGAAGCATTTTATCTTAACACATTTACCAACTGAAGTTCATTTGATTTTTTTTCAGTTTACTGTAGTGAGTAATTTTTAAATGAAATTCTCAGAAAACACATTAAAATTTTCTACTTAGAATCCTCCTGTCTGGAGTAGAACAAAGACTAAATAATCAAATAGTATGTTTGGCCTTTAAAAGAAGCCTTATACTTACCGGAACTGTATAATTTCAGTCCGAAATTATCGCTTGTAGCAGCTGTTCCATTAACTATTCTTTTCATATTATTACAGATAAACAATCCAGCAATGCTTCCCTGGAGACACTATTAGCACTACTTCAAACAGAGGGGGCTAAGATTGAAGAAGACACTGAGGTAACGGCAGTACATATGTAGTGCAAATAAGGGATTCTGCTACTCATCTCAGTTACACGAGGCTTCGAACAGACACAGTTGTAACATACTATTAAATAAAGATATCATAGATCTAAGGGATTTTCAAAGAATAGGGCCCAAACCATCACTTCAGACTTTTGCAAGTTGAGTTCACTGGGAATTATTTTGTCTGAGTAAGGATTGCATGCTTACTTTAAAGATTTTTAACATAAATACTATAATTCTTCTCTAGCTGCATGTGAAAAGCATGCTCAGGCCATAGGCACATAGCTACGGGCCTCGGGGGTGTGTGTGAAAAATTCACACCCTTGAGTTCCGTAGCCATGTCAACCTAATCCCTGGTGTAGATGCAGATAGGTGAACAGAAAAATCCTTCTGTTGACTTAGCTACCATCACTCAGGGAGGTGGTGTTCCTACAGCGATGGGAAAACCCCTTCCATCACTATAGACTGTCTGTGCTATGGGGTTACGCTGGCATAGGTAAGGTGCTGTAGCTGTGTTGCTATAGTCCCCATAGTGTAGATGTGCCCTCAGGTTGTTTTCAACCTAATAGCATATCTGTATAGAACTCTTTAAATAAACATCCAGGTGTAATGTTGTTTGCCAGGTGCATGTATTAATCTAACACAAAATGTCAGTCGCTCTTGGAGTCTGGGCGAGATGAAAAACAGAGGTGAGCCATTCTGTCTTGCTCAAACTGAAAATGTAATATCAGTAATGAAGATACAGAGTGTGCAGTGTTCTAGGGTAGGAGGAAAGCCTCCTCAGCAGCAATGGAATATTCCATTACGATCCTTCCATGTCTGTCTAGTCTCTGGTCACCCCTCACTGTGCTCAAGTTTTTAGAGGCATTGATGTGGTTGGCTCTATTTATGAATTGCGTGTGAGACATTGGCTAGTTTTTACTACATTGCTTGTTAAGGGTAATAACCAAACCTTTTAAAACTGACTTGTAATCTCAAAAAGTCATTTTCAGGGCAAATGATAATTGGTTATATTGAAATGTATTGTTGCCTGTCTTGATTAAAGTAGCATTTACCAAAGCCTCACTTTGTCCAAGCAGTGCGAATGAGTAGACTAAAAACATGGCTTAATACTGATCTCTGACTCTCTACCGATGCTGGAACCAGTTCTTGCTTGCAGGGTTCTACGTGGTTTTCTGGTCAGTGTTGACAGTGCTAAATCATAAAATGACAGGTTTGGCCAGCCATCTGGAAGACTGTTGAATGTGATTCATACATGTTTCCAGAGGTCAGGGAAACACGAGAGCCCTGCTAAGCAAGAGCTAGGTTTAAATGTTTCTTGCTACCATGACTTGTGTACAAAATGATAGCTGAACAGAGATGAACTCAAATACATCTGAGAAATAATTGAGAAAAACATTGCTTGGAATTGTAAAGTATACCGTCTTCCATATCCAAGCTGGAACAAATGACAGGAAAGGAGACACAATGCTGTTAGGATATAAGCTATTTCTGGTTCCTTCAGAACATATTACTTTCTAACAGGGTTATTCAATGTTTGACAGAATATGGCAGAAAAGTTTCTTGATGGTGAAGTATCCCTGGATTCATTCATTGATGAATACCAGAGCAAACGTAAACTGGCTCACTTACGACGTGTAAAAATCGAGAAACTCCAGGAGATGGTGCTGAAGGGACAGAGACTTCCACAGGTTCAGCAGCAGCCTCAGCCAAAAGCACCTGAGACAACACCAGCACCTCAAACTTCCTACTCTTCAGATGCAAACACTCCTCCTGCAGTTTTGCCCCGGCGAATACCACCCCCACCTCCTCCATCAGTCCCAGCAGGACGCCTCCCCACTCCATTTACTGCAGCAATGGATTCAGGACCAGCTTTTCCTTATCCAGGAGCTCCATACCCTCCCCTTCCCCCACGAGTGGGAGTTCAATCTGCCGGTCAAATGCCACAGCCAGGATACCCATCTCAGTTTGTATCACAGTACCCTCCAGCACTGCCCCAAAGACCACCACCTCGTCTTCCACCACATCCTGGCTTTATCCTACAGTGAATACATCAGTACGCCTAACTCATGTATTGGTGCTTAAATTTTTGTTCTTTATCTCTCCCTCCCAGAGACTTAATATAGGCAATGGCAAACCTCTGTGCTTTGCACAATGGAACACAAAGTTTGGGCTGCAACATGGGGTTGTGAAATTGCACTCAGTAAATGTAATCCTTTTCTTGTCTGTTTCTTAAAATCAGTGACTATGTAAACTATTTTTTTGTAGGAAGATGGTGGGGCTGAATTTTGTAACTCTGGCAAGTTGTGAAACAACGCAGTGGATTTGTTTGCATTCTAAGTATAGACTCAATACTCCAGTAATGGTAAATGATTTTAAGGAAAATAGCATACTTGTCTGATGTGGTATTGTGTTCTCATTGCGACTGGATTTTAAGCATGGTTAATTGTGAGCTATTTATATCTCAAAAGAATTTTCTGTGCTGTCAGTTCTGGTATTTGGATGGTAACCATTGTATCTAAATGCTAAGCATAAAGCTGCAGTGGAAATGACCTGCATTCTTTGAAATAAACCCAAGGCTCCACATTGGTGGCTGGGTTCACTAACTTTGTTCTCAGAGCCTGGTAATCAGAAAATGTTCAGTAGCTTATTTTGAAAACCATTAATTCTTAAAATATTTTTAACTCCTAAATTTATTGTTGCTTTGGGTTTTTCACAATAAATATGCACACCTTTCACTTCTGTACATTGTTAATTTCCTGAAAGTCCTGGTCTTTTGAAATAAGTAACCGAATATCTTTTTCTATTAGATGATTGATCCTGGAAGCCATGTAAAGAAAACTATTCGTAGTGCCAATTCAAATTTTTGTACAAACTTCACCGGCCACACCCTCTTGAACCTAGTCTCGCCAGCCTCCTTCTGTTTTCCCCACTTTCCTGCCTTGCCTGTTAGGGTAGCTGCTTACTTTTTGCTTAATTTGTTCTTCCCATGCCATGGGGTTGAGAAGCAATTTTTTTTACACAAGTGTAACTTTTGACGTTGTCTTGTGATTTTAGGAGCCAGAGTGCTAGGCCTAACTTTGTCTTAATCCAGCACTGGGCAGTCACCTCATTTGGTGCCCATTCAAAGTCGACAAACACATATTCTCAACCTCTCTGCTCTCTCTTATTTAGAGGCACTCCTTGCCACTAGACATCATCATCTTCTGTCCTGCAGTGTTTGAAATTCTTTTTAATCTGAAATGTACAATTAACCTTCCCTCCAATAGTCAAAACACTCTAGGATGGCTGTTTGCATCTTGCTTAATTTGTCCTCCCATTCCCATGCCATTTGGGGGCAGAAGGGGGATCTCTACACAAGTTTAGCTTTCAATGTCATTGTGTGACTCCTGGAAGGCTCCAGTGCCTTTTTTCTGATAAAGGTCAAAACCAGATTATTTGATGCCCTCCCCCCCCTTCTGTGTAAATCCTCTGACTCCCAATTAGTTATTTCCCCCTGAAGTTTGGTAGTTGCTAATAATAAATAATCTCATAACAGGAAACCCTTTGGTCTGAAAATAGGACTACATGGCTAACTCTCCCATTTGAAGATCAGAGACTGCAGATTGGTACCTGAATAGCTCCCCCTACATAAATCTGGAAAGAGGGGGAATTTTGTAAGCCTAGCAAGTTGTGAAACAATGTGCAGTGGATTTGGTTGCATAAGTATGGTCTCTCTGTAATCAGGTGGTGGTACATGATTTTTTAAAGTGTCTTTTCTTGGTATTGTGTTCCCATTGAGGCTTCGTATATGCATGATTAATTGTGAACTGTTAGTCTTTCAAAATAAGTTCTGTGCTACCAGTGCTAGGATCTGGATAGTAACCGTTCATTCTGAATGCTGAGCATAAAGCTGCTGTAGAAATAATAAAGCCAGCTCTAGAGCTACAAGATTGATAGATGGGTACAAAAACTCTAAACAGACACTCACAGATTAGATTTGCTAAAGCTTTGTAAAAATAACCAGGTAGATTTTATGCTTATCAATTGCCAACTTATTTTCTGAGTTAAAGAATTATGGTGGGGTGAGATAAGGGTATTTTGAACTTTACACTGCATTTTATGTACCTAACTCTTTTTCGAATGGTATAGCCCATTATTGGTATTACTGAGAAATAGTCCAAAATATTTTTTATTACTTGTTAAATTTGTCTGGTTTCACTACCTTTAGTGATAACAGGATCATTCAGGGATACTTTGTTTAAAAAAAACCCACTGTATTGTGCAAACTAAATACAGATTAATTTGATGCAATTATCTGAGAACAATGCATTATCACATATGCATGTCTCTGATGTGCCTTAGGATCACTACTTGTGATTGTAATATTCTTACTAGATTATTAGCATATCTTTCAAATCAATGGCCATTGCTTAACCCTTTTGATGTAAGGACACTCTTTTATGAAAGATTTTTTTACCTAGTACTTTAGACTAAGACAGTATCTGCTATTTGTATGCTTAATTGCTCTCAGTGGATGATTAGTTTGGTTTTTAGACACTGTCACAATGACTGACTGTTTCAGTTGTTATAACAGTCTCAAAACTGAACTCCAGATGTTCATGGAAAATGCTTGGCCATTAATGAGTATTGGTGTATGTGCAAACTGGTTTCTAGTTACTTATGTGCTTGCTTGATGGCAATGTTTGGTGGGTGGAGGAAGAAGAGAGCTTTGGAAAGTTTTTTGAGTCTTATTTTCAGAAACACAAATTACACCACACTAATCTGGCTGGGTAGGGTGAGAGATGCAGGGGCTGTTTGATGCCTACCACTTGCTGACACTGTTTCGAACTACACCTGTTAGAGGTAAAGAGTAAACTGTGCTATAGAAAGGATGTTTAGAAACATATAAATCTGTACTGTGTATACTGAAAGTGTTGTTAAAATGCTATTGGCAAGTTGGCTCTTATATAAGGGGATAGCTCCATTCTCTTGCCAAAATGTTCTTTAATATACAGTGTGGTTTGATTTGAAATGTGTGCTACAAATGGCAAATACTTCCTAAAAAGAATCAGAGTTAAGGAAACATTTTTATAACATAAAAGTGGACTTGGAGTTCAAATGGCGAGGTGTAACATGGTTTTAGAATGCAGGTAGCATTTTAAATGCCCATTTTGAATGGTTTTTGCGTCTGCTAACCTTTTGTATGCAACTTTTAAATGATGACTTTATTCACTTTACCTGTAGTGGGTAATTAGTGTTGAACAGTTTCGCTGCCCTGGAAAGCCATCTCCAAGGGGACCAACCAATCAGTTGTTTAGAAAGGTTGTCGTGGCAGTCCCTGTGATACAAATAGAGTCACTGTTTAGAGTAATCTTACATCATGTGACTCCAGGAGGCAGGATACTGAGCCCAAGCCTATGTCTTAATCCAGTCCTTGGTAGCTATATCATTTGGTGCCCAATTAAAGCACCACAACCTCATATTCGCAATCCCTTCTGAACCTGCCCACTCCAAACTGGATCAATGATATAGAAGCAGAGTCCAAAATGTGTCTGTCTCGCGCTGTCTCTCTCTCTCTTGTCTGGGGGTTTCTGTGTTCAGTCCCTCATCTCCCAGTGTCCTGAAGCTTCTGTAATTTCTCTTTGGCTGGAATGATTCATGAGCTGTCTTCCTCTAAAGGTGATAATAGAACTTTTTAGAATAATAGAATATAGAACATAAAATAATGTTTTTCTCTATCCAAACCACCATTTTTCAACAGGCTGTTTTCCTCCTAACACTTGGTAGTTGCTAGCAATTACTAGGAAATCTTATCAGGAAATCCTTTGGTCTAAAAATAGGACTTTTGGCTAGCCCTCCCCCTAGGAGTTCAGAGGCAGCAGATTGGTCAAAGTTCTTGGCACCTGAACAGTTCCTTAGATAAGCCCTGAAAGCACGAATAGAGGGGTCATTTTAAAAGCCTAGCAGGTTGTGAAACAATGTGCAGTACTTTTGTTTGCACAATAAGTATGGTGTCTCTGTAATCTAGTGGTGGTACATGATTTTAATAAACTAGCATATTTGTTTGTCTTAGTATTATGTTCCCATTGCAGCCTGATTTAAGCATGGTCAATTGTAAACTACTTGTCTCAAAATAATGTTCTATACCATCTGTGCTGGTATTTGATGTGTGGTAACTGTATTTGAATGGTAAGCATAAATCTGCAATGGAAGTGTGCATTGCTTGAAAAACTAACCCCAAGTCTAGGCCACAGTGTTGGTGGTTGTGTACAGTAAATTTGCTCTTAGAATCAGAGGTGCACAAACTCTAGACACACACTCTTGCATTAAGAAAAGGAGGACTTGTGGCACCTTAGACTAACAAATTTATTTGAGCATAAGTTTTCTTGAGCTACAGCTCACTTCATCGGATGCATTCTTTTGCAAATACAGACTAACACGGCTGCTACTCTGAACTCTTGCATTAGATTTTCTAAAGTTTTAGAAAAAGCAACCAGGTAGATTTTACACTTACCAAGTGCCAACTTACAGAAGAGCTCTTAAGTTTGTTTCCTTTGGTTTCAGTTTCCTGCTACATAACCTGGCTAGGAAGATAGAGCTTGCACATCCTAGATACTAAACTCTCGAAGGCTGACAGTGTGTGGAGAAAGACTTACACATTGCTCCTGTTTTCATGCAGAAAAACTTTACACTGAACGTAGTTAAGACAATTTATATATGGAGAAATAAGACTACCAAGTCTACTTAAGCACCTGAGCCATAGGAAGGGCAGAAGAGATACCTGGGGATCCGCCCCAAAAATATCTGCCACTTTAAAAGCAGTATTAAGCAGAAACTCGAGCATAAGTAGACTGATCACCCGCTATGGTTAAGAAATCTTTCCTCTATAATATTGTTCCGTTAGCTGCATCTTGGGTGTGCAAGGATTAGGGACAGGATTTGAACACACTTCCCCCTGTGTTGCTGGAAACTGGCAATGTTGAAAGCTGGGAATATAAAAGGCTTTCTTACTGTGCCTTTAAATGATGTGGCCTGTGGGGGAAGACAGAATCAAGAAGTTGCAGTTCCTGAGCATTGGTTTTCTAGGAAGTTGGGACAATGGCTGCGTTTGAAGACTGTTCATATGTAACTTCTAAAGAAGTCTGTTAAAAGCATTTACTCTGAGATCCAAATAGGCCATCCAGGAAGTTGTCAAATGTTTGGTAAGCTGAAAGTGATATTTATTCTGCATGGGCAAATGTTTCTTATGTAGATTATTGTCCAAATGGTGGTAACCTTTAGCCTTTCAGTATGGTGAAAAATGCCTTATGTTAACTCCTGGAGGTGGGGGGGAGACAAATTGGTTGCCTAACTCGGGTTGTGTTAAATATAAAACAAAGGTGTAATACCATTAAAACTGAGATCAGCATGTCATTGGCTACTGGCAACCCTGCGGATATTATAGAACTTCTGTTTCCAGCTAGGAGTTGTGATCTATCATGAATGTTCAGTCATGAGAAGTTTGTGTGTATGCACTGTTCAGCTCTCCATATCCTTTTTCACCAGAAATTATTATAAATTCACCACTTTTGGTACTAGATGATCAATTCTTTTGTCCTATGTAAAGAAAACTGCTAGTATCAATTTAAAGTTCAAAACACCTCCCACCCCAATCTCGGTTTTCTCCCACACTTGCTGTGCAGGGGCAGACTGTGTGTTTGCTTAATTTGTCTAAGTATGTGGGTTAGGATGTATTTTTACATGACTTTGGAAGCTTGTATTTCATTGTGGTGATTCAAGAAACTGGAGCCAAGGTCACAAGCCTACATTTTTAATCCACCGCTGGGCAGCCTAGCTCATATTCTAAACTCCCTTTGACCCCAGATCTCTCACCAGTGCAGCCTAAAACAATGACACCCACGAAAATGCAAGGCCCAAAATCTTTTCCATCTCTCATCTAGAGGCACCGGTCTTTAAACTACCATCTCCCACTGTTTAGAAGTGGTTGAAATAATTTTCCATCAAGAATGGTCCAGGGACTTCTTTCTCTTAAAGGTCAATATAAAATATTTTTTCTCTACACAAACCATAACTCATCTAGTTATTTCTCCCCTAGAATTTGGTAGTTGCTACATGCTAACATTAGTATAATAGCTTCTAGTCTGGAAGGAAGGCTGTTGGGCTAACTCTGCTCCTAGAAGATCAAAGGCATCTGAACAGCTCCCTGAAAGCCTGGAAAGTGATGAGAAGGGACTTGGTAAGCTTAGCAAGTTATGAAACAATGTGTGGTGAACATGTTTGCAAGTATGGTGTCTCAGTACTCTTGCTGATGGTAAATGATTTAAAATAGAATAGCATACTCTTTTCTTGGTATTGTGTTCCCATTATGGCTCGCTTTAAGCATGGTTAATTGTGAACTACTAATGTTTCAAAATAATTTTTTTTTGGTGATGCCATTTGGATGTTAATTGTAGTATCTGAATGCAAAGCACAAAGCTGCAGTGAAAATGAGCTAGGCCACAAGAGGTTGTGTACAGGGAGTTTAGGGGGTTTGTGTGGTAAATATGTCCCTAATCAGATTTTGAAAAGGATAGTAAAATCAACCAGGTAGATTGCACACTTAGCAAGTGCCAATTTATTTTGAGCTAAGAAAGGTTCAGTGATGGAGGGGATAGATAAGAAGGTCTGATCTGAATTTTGTACTGAATACTATCTACGTACCTTCATGGGGGGAGTGGTATTGCCCAACTATTTCTAGTAAGAAATAGTCCAAGTAAAATACAAGTAAAAATTTCTATTAAGAATAGTCCAGAATATTTTTACTTGTTAAATTTTCCTCTCTTTAAAGTAATTTGTATAACGATGACAGGACCATTCAGGGATACTTTGTGTAAAAAAACAAACCTGTACTGTGGAAATTAAATACAAATTAAGCTGATGCAATTAGCTGTCTGAAAACAATGCGTTATCACATATGTATGTGGCTGATGTGCCTTAAAAATCACTATTTGCAATTGGGCCAGTAAGACTATGAACATACCTTTCAAATCAGTGGCCATTGCTTAACTCCTTTGATTAAGGGCTCTAAAAGGCATCCTTTTTTATAAAAGATTTTTCAGCTAGTACTCTAGAAGATTTAAAGGGTGGTATCTGCTATTTGTATGCTTAATTGCCCTCAATAGATGATGGATTTGATTTTTTTTTTAAAATACACTGTCAAGGAATCTTGTATTAAGTCAGTTGTAACAATCTTGTAACTGAACTCGAGCTGTTCATGGAAAATGTTCTTTCATAAAGTGTGTGTTCAGACTGGTTTGTGGTTACTAATATGCTTGACAGTTAGCAATGTTTGAGGCGGGAGGAGGAAGAGAGCTTTGGAAGGTTGAATCCTGCTTTCAGAAACCCAGTTGACACCATATTAATCTGTCTAGGTGGGATGAGAGATGCAGGTGATATTTCAGGCCTATCCCCATGTGACAGCTCCCAACTATTTTTGTTAAAAAATGAGTAGTTTGTTGTACATAGGCTGTTTAGAACTATACTAATCTGTACTCTTTATAATGAAAGAGAGATTAAAATACCATTGGCAAGTAGGATCCTATATAAAGGGATGGCTCAATTCACTTGCCAAAATGTTCTTTAATATACAGTGTGGTGTGATTTTTTTTTTTGTTACAAATGGCAAATACTTCCTAAAAATAATCTAAGTTAAGGAAATGTCTTTATAACATAGAGTGGGCACTGAGCTTAAATTGAGAGGTGTAACTTGATTTTAGAATGTAGGTAGCATTTAAAATGCCCGTTTTGGATGGTTTTTACTTCTGCTGACATTTGTATGAAACTTTGTAAACAGTGACCTGGTTCACTTTACCTATACTGTGTAGTTGAGGTTTTTAAAAAAAGATAAAAGTACCACAGCGATGAAGATGGACGTGCCATGTTTATCCATAGGGTTCTTTACAAATCTCATTTGTATACATTATCGTCGTTCTATAAACATTCAGCTAAATGAGCTGTGGATAGACAAATGGTGATGAGTTGTGAGTGGTTATAGTTCTGCGTTAGCCAAAGTGTTTATTCCTTGGAGGTAAACTTCCATCATGGAACTCACTGTGTTAATTGGCTTTGCTCTTCCTATGAATAAATCATTAGCACTGTTTGCTATGCTGGAAACTTCAATGAAACTGAAGAACTACCTTCCCCTTTTTGTGCATAGTGTGACAAGTCCACTACGTATTATTTCTCAGACCTTAAAGGATGAAATTCAGGATGGAGTGAAACTGAAGAAAGCTAAGAGGTATTGGACTTACCTGACATAGTGCTGAGAACCCTATAATTATGACTAATCTGTCAACACTACTTAGCGTATTAAAATAATAAACTGGTATGTAAATATCTCCCCCTCCACGCGCACTTTAATGTAGAGGTTAGGAAGGATGTAAATCTTCCGGGCGGGGTGGAGGGTACTCAGTATAGCTTGATGCATTAGACATGTTACTTGCTTTGTCAAATGACACACAAGATTAACACCAAAACCCCTACTTCAAAATCTGTATGCATTTCATACAGGGAAATCAGACCGGGGCAGCTGGAAATCAGAAGAGTCTCTAAACTCTCACTACGCTTACAGTGGTATTTGTTTCTAATGTAACATAATACTATAACGGTTTTATTTGTGCTGTATAAGAATGGAATTGTTAGTGGTTAAGAGACCACTAGTACATTTCAATAAATGATAAACCAAATTCCTTTGGTGTTTACTTTTTCTTTGGAGTTGGCAATCTGTAATTGTTAACAGTTTCAAGAGTACATTCAGTAAATGAATAGAGTGGGCTCTGCTTTGTGCAAATTTCTCCTTTAATGACTTGAGTATTTGTTGGGTGATTATTTTTTTCCTGAAAAAAAATAGGATTACAATTTAATCGGTGAAAATATTAATAATTTAGATGATTAGAGGAAAGAGTGCAATATCCTCTTACACGTGAAGCAAATTCACTTCTATTGTATCCATCTAATTTTGTGATAGTTCTGCAGGAACCAAAAGCTGTTCGGAATATGTGTTCAGTCTTTCCTTGACTCGCTTTCATCCCTGATGTGTGGCTTCAGGATACAGCTCAGTCCTGCAGAAGGGTTCTGTGAATGATTTGAATAAATAAAACCAGGGGCAATAGCTCTCTGCCTGCCTTCCAGTGCTGAATCCTGCAGACACAGGTAAGGAAAGGAACCAATGCCTCAGACAGGAATAGTTATAGTCTACTCTATGCAGGGTTGTTATAGCTGTGTCGGTCCCATTACCTCAACTAGACTCTTTTTGCCAAACATTTCTCATGGTAGCTACGACTGTTTTTTGGCTCTACAAGTGGTGGTGTAACCAAACTGCTGCAGCCCAGTCCAGCCCTGACATAAGCGCTAAAAGGCTTTCCATTTAAGGGTTTTCTTAAATGGCTTGAACTTTGATCATTTTCTTCACTGATGTAAAAATGTAACTTGTCATTTATACAAGCCTGTCTGAAGGCTGGCCCCTTACATTACAGATTTTGAGATGTGGATATGATCTGAATTCCAGCATGTTTAATTGCTTTTCCTAAGGTCCTTCCGTGTTGCAGGCTACACATGTGGATTTGAATGCGTGAAGGGAATAAGCATGGTGTTGGGAACTGAAGGCCTGAGTTCTAATCCTGGCCCTGCTACTAATCTGCTATGAGACAAGGTGGGTGAGGTAAAATCTTTTATTGGACCAAGTCCTGTAGGTGAGAGAGAAGCTTTTGAGCTTACACAAAGCTCTGATATCCCGGGACCAAAATGGCTACAACAGCACTGCATACAACTATTAAGAAAGGCCAATTTCCATTTCCAATGCTAAAAAAAATTGAACAGTGTGGGGAAAAGTGTGAACAAAAATTTGGCATTCAAGAACACTTCCTTAATCATAAAAAACCTTACCTTAGCTATTGTCTGCATTAATTTGACTCATTAGCAGAACCTGCCTGTTTGTTAAATTGTCTCCCCTTACCGGCTACAATCTATAATAAAGCTATTAGACCCATGAACACATTTTATTGCTTGTTTGAGATTTACAAAAGAATACAAAACCAAGCTTTCCTGCTACTAAAATATAACAAACAGATTTCAGTATAAAAACAGTTACAAGTCTTCAGTTATCCATCATGTAGTCTTGTCTTCACACTGAAAAGTTGATTGCAAGCAACTGCTGTAGACTACCTGTCAGTATTAGTTTTAGAAGTGATTTGTGATGTGGTTGTCTACATGGAAATACCTTCAATTAACTGGGGAGGGGTGCAGTGACAGGCTATGTTGTCACCTGGATTCACTTCAATTAACAGAAATCTTGGTTCTGAGCAGTCAGAAAATAAAGGTACCAGATTTCTTATTTGAAATCCTGAAGTGACAAAAATCACTACCCCGGAAGCAAAATGTGGTTTCAGAAGACACATCAGCCACCATTTTCAATCTGGGGTGTATTGCTGCATAAATTAACCTTGTGCATCCACATTTGAAATGCTGAGTACAGGGCTCTTTGCACAGTGAGCAGGGCTTAAATTCTCACAGAGTATTGCCTGGAGCCCTGGGGGAGGTGCTGGGTCTGAAAATATTTACAGGAGCTGCTCTGCTCCAGCTGAATTTAAGCTCTGAGCGTCAGACAATTCATTCTAACATACAGCAGGGGGAGTCCATTATTTTTTGTCGAAGTATAGTCAGACTCCAGAGACACATTTTTTCACACTGCAATAACCATAACAAGGAAATAAGATTTCAAGGTCTGTTCAAAAGTGTCTGGCAGTTCAGATTTGGTTGGTGGTTTGCCTATTGGCTCCCCCTGCAGTATATAGCCTGTGCCATGCTCTCAGCAGTGGAGGAGGCTAAGTACAAAATCACTGGTGTAGGGGGAAAAAAGGCTGCTGATCAAACAATGTCTGAAGACAACCCCACTTCCCGTTTGAAAGCCTGATGTGGCAGTGTGCCCAATGCCCTGCCCCCCCTGCAGTAGAGAATAAACAGGATGGGGAGTTGGAGCCAGTTCCCTAAGCATTCTGTACTGAAGAGCAGTCACATATTCCTATATACTACACTTCCTAGTGACAGAGAGAGACTGTGTTAGGTCTAAAACATTCCCACCAGTGCAGCAGGGGAGACCTAGGACCTGAAACTGACTGGACTTAAGAGATCTACAATGAAAGTGACTATTGTCCAAAAACAGCAAGAAAGGGGAAAAAAGACATTATTTAAATAGTGTTCTCAAATTTAAATGTTACTAGTGACTCAGGAGAAGGAATTTTATAGTATTTAAACCAAGTCTCTCTCTAAATTAATTAATATCTCCCCAAAATTTCTTATTGCTGTAGACGTTTTAGCAATAATTATTACATGGTTATTGTACACCAAGATTGTTTAATTATCTTAACTATAAACACAGTGAAACTATTCCCCTGACGTTGATCCATTAATAAGAAAAAAGTTTGCACCCTTATTGCCATCATATATATTAACTAGTTTTCCCATGTATGAGCCCTGTTCCTTTACAGACATCTAAACATTGACAGTTTAAAACTAAATTATGCCTCTTCCTTTGAGTACTTACCCATGGAGAGACATCAGTTACCCTTTCTCAGCCTGCCCTATTGTTTAACTCAAATGGCTGCAAGAAAAGATCAACTTCCTACTTTAAAAATGTTTCACAGTTCCTTAACGTTTGTGCACGACAGTACTGAGACACACCTACATTTACGTAAGATTCCTATTGCTGATAAATAAAAAGTCAATCAATGAGCTGCTCCAATCTCTTTCCGTAGAACCGATGTGCCACATGGCACCGTTAGCGTTGCTGTAGTAACCCAACTGGTCTGGTGCTAGGAAGGAAGTGTAAAGTCATGGTGTTCTTCACACATGGCCAGCGGGAGAACCAGCCGAACAACACAGGTGTGCCAGCTTGAAGGCAATTCTCATGTTAATCCAGTTAGGATCTGTTAAACACAGATATAACAGCGTTGGAATGTCTACATCATGGTACGCGCCTGCACAGTCCGAGCCCAGCAGGAATAGGAGGGGCAGGAATCCTAGCCCTCTCCACCGAGACGAAGTGTACTGTGGCTGGAAGGCGACTGCAGCAGCCCACTCCTCCTCTTCCTTTTTGTGCTGAATCAACTTCTGTAGCCCCCTAGAAATTTACGAGGTGGGCCTGAAAAATGCCGTCCTGCTGCTGCTCCAGCTAAAAATGCAATGTGGAAAAAAAACGTTAATCAGTTCCGTTGGTAAAAGGCAGCATCATCACCAGCGCGAACAGCAACCGCCACAGCTGGGTCCTTTCAACAAAGCAGTGGTGAAAGCTGTCAAAGTGCCCTCCTGCCCCATTCTCTGAACCACAGTAACCATCATCACAAGGGGAACTCCCTGCCCTTTGTCTGGAACTTGACTGTAGGTTGTTTGGGGCAGGGACCTACCTAGCCCCCAGAGGACAGGTGCACTGCTCCTCCATTCCTCTCCCCCCCCCCCGCCCCGCTTAAGAATTCGTGGCTGGGTGGGAGGACTGTGACCAGACACCCCCTGGCCTTCATTTGTATAAATCCCCCCAGTTTATTGATTGAAGTGTATTGGGGACTATTCATGCTGAAAACAGACTGCATGTAGCAGACATGGGGTTGGACTGGGCTCAGCCCTGGGAACTGCAATTCCCGTGTTCTAATTCCAGTTCTGCCACTGACTCGCTGTGTAGTCCCAAGCCTGTTGCTTCACTGCGCTGTGCCTCGGTTTCCCCATCAAACAAGGATAATTAAGACACAGCAACCACCAGGGGTGTTTAGTTAGCACTGCTGAAGGGGAATGGATCAGAGAGAATACCTCACAGTCCTGTTTTAGGGCGTAGGCAGGTTTCTGAGCCAGTGGTGGCTTCTTCAAGATGCTCTGTTTTGGAGCCATAGCTGGTTTCCCCTCCCCCTCATCTGGGTCTTCGTACACCCCAGCCAAAGCGTAATGCTTCTTCCTCAGCTCGCCAAGACGAATTCGCTCATTCTCCAGCTTCTTCTCTAGTTCTAGCACCTTCACCTGCATAACAAGAAGCCCTTTACTCTCTAACCTCAATATGCTGGGTGCACACCACTATGATCCCTCTAGTCATAGACGGGGACTGTTCTCCCATCACATTATGGTTTATGAAGCTCTCGATCATGGCTATGTTCTTTTCCAGGGCTGTAATGGGGCCTAAAGTACTTAACAGTATCATAGGGATCTCCTACCCCAGAAATGCAGCCATGTCTGGGGTAGAACGTGGCAGCCATTCTGCACCAGGATCACCATACATTGAGGTTAGCTTTAGGAGGGGATGTGACTAAGACATTTCTGCTGTTGAACCACAAGCTGAATTTTAGGCAGCTTCAGTATCCCATCGAAATTCAATCTTGGCTAATACAGTCTGCCATATACTCCTATTCTAGGAGACTGAACTCTTTGGCAACAACTGGACAAGGTCATTTATGTTGTGTATCCAGTCTCAGCAACAAAACAGAATAGTGTCTGCTTAAATCCATACCAGAGATTCTCAGAGACTAGTTCTGAGAGGATGGCTGGGAGTACTCCGTTTGCTAGATGGTAAAATGAACCCAGCCCTGTTTGCCTATTCTCAGCAAGGGGTGCCATACCTGTGTCTCCATTTCTTCCTTCTTCAGTTTGATTAGCGACATGCCAGAGAAGTCCATAGTATCTTGTGGGGGGAGAGGGAGAGAGAGGGGGATTTATCTTGTAGCTTACAAGGATCATGTCCCAACAACAATACAGAACAGAGCCAGCTGGACACACACAATCTTTCACACACACACTCACTTCAAATAGGTGTGGAAAGTGCTAGTGTAACCCACTGGTGAGTGTGTTACTGACCCTCTCTCTGTGCCCAATCCACCGGTGATGCAAGTATGTCTCCACCCCAGGTGCAGAGCCATGATGACTCTAGCTAGATCAACCTCTTTTAGCTTTGGAGTTCCCTTGTTCGATCCCTGGTGTGTCAGCGAGGATGGCCGTTGTCACACTACTTCCCTGGAAACCTTATAAACAGGGACCCAAATATTTATGGGAAAAGACTGAAAAGTCTGATCCTGTAACAGCTAATTTTCTCTTAGTCCCTGTGGAAGTTATTAGAAATCCCTTCCTATATTGTGTCTCCATTATGGAATATTTCACATTAAATGAATGCTAAACTATTAAAAATTACTTTTAACAGTCAATCGCTGAAAAGTTGTAAGAAACAAGAGCAGCTGGTAGTTGGCGTGAGACTGCAGGATAACGACACTCATCTCATCCTGGCTGCATTGCAATTTGGTCCTGTAATTCACCGTCTGTAGTTCAGGCAGGCCTGAACGGTTGGTGCCTAGACAAAGTCCCTAAGATGGCCCTGTGGAGGCTGTAATAAGAGCAGTGGTGTAGATGTGTGGTAAAAATGACTGACTGTGCTTCCCAGAGCCCAAAGAGAGGCATAGGACGCTGCAGGCCAAAAGCCCAAAACCTCAGAATGTGGGAATCCCAAAGCACTTAACACTGATCTATCACTCCATGTCTATGATTTAGTCAGGGATCGGTCCTGCTTTGAGCAGGGGGTTGGACTAGATGACCTCCTGAGGTCCCTTCCAACCCTGATATTCTATGATTCTATGACTCTAGTCTCCTCCCAAAAACCCTGTATGCGTGCTTAGCAGAAAGCATATAAATTATCTGCTCATTTGAAATGCACATATACTGACACTTGGAGAGCTTAAAGTTCAGTGTGAGAGTCATGGGGGTTTCAGTGCAGAAATAGACAAGGCTCTGTTTACACCTCACCTTTGTCTTCAATCTGCTCTTGTCCGGACTTAGTGGAAGCCACAACATTGGCAGCCATTTCATTTACATTGCGTGAGCACTCCTGGAGCTCGACCAGGTTCCTGCTGTTCTTATCGGCTTTCACCTGCAAAGATCAACCAGGTGCTTTCAGAGTTACTTAGCTACAAAGGAAATGCAAAGAGAGGCCAGTCTTTTGTATATATGTAAACACAGTTTCCACGATATGCATCTGAGGAAGTGAGCTGTAGCTCACGAAAGCTTATGCTCTAATAAATTGGTTAGTCTCTAAGGTGCCACAAGTACTCCTTTTCTTTTTGTGAATACAGACTAACACGGCTGTTACTCTGAAACACTTCCAAATGTTTGTGTGAATGGAAAGCTGAACTCTTTAGATTCTACTCAGAGCTAAATGAGACACAGCTAAACTCCAGAAATGGGGCAAGATATCATTTGCTTTTATTTGAAAGAATCTCGTTATTTTTAAGAGACACGGCATCAAGCAGGTTAGGCCCAACCTCTAGGTTTTGTTTTTAAAAGGTTATTAGAAATGTTTTTTAAATTTTTTAAATCTAAACATTACTGCAGCAGCATGCTGCTAGTCCATAAGAACCTGAAGATTAAATGGACTAGAAGCAAACGTGAAACTGACTAGTTTATTTTCATTGTCCAATGTGACCAAAATAAGTGAACTAACAAAGCATCAGTGGTGAAAAATAAAATAAGCTTTTAACATACTTTTAGTTTTAATCAACTAACGTTGCAAGGCAGATAAAAGGACCCAATATCTATCGACCTAGCAATCATTTTTAATCTTTAAAAACCTCTTTTGTCCATATATATTGGAAAGGTGGCAGAAAATGGAATATATATAATCTCCAACACAGATGTCTACAGTTATTTATTCTGGGGTTTTGTGTTGGTATCAGAAATCTTGCTACAGAGTCAGCTCACAAGGAGAGGCAAGAAGGTTTTGTATCTTCTTTTCAGAGGCCAGCGCTTCTGGAGATGAAGGATTCAACATCTCTCTTAAAAAAACCCATGGTTAAATTGAAAAGTAATAATTCCTCTCCAAGAGAGAGTTTTGCTTAGCCTGCACTGATTCTGAAGGGGAGGCAGATCCCCCCACCACACTGACACCTAGAGGTGTCCCCACCAGAACAACAGAGGAGAGAGACACTTGTCACAGCTTTACACCTCTTTCTGTTCAAAAGTTTACCTTGGATGCAGCCACCAACTGGGCTGTGCTGGCTGCAATCTCACGGGAGCAGACAATCAGTTCTTCATATTTGCCCATATGCAGGACCACTCTGTCTGCAGATTCCCTAGAATATAGACCAACAGTGAAGTCTGATTAGAGAAGCCTGACATAAATTTAAAGTAGGGAAGTGCAAAGCTATTTATCCTTAGAACTCTGCATGTGGCTTTAAATAATTGCTTGCAAAGCTTTTCTTTGAAAGGGCTCATGTATAGAGGAAACATGCTAAAACCCCAGAGTCTAGAAGTACTTGAAGGGTGTAAAAACCAAGGAGGAAGGGGATGATTAGAGTGGTCCTGGATTCAGGCTATCAGAAAACGAAACTTCCTTGCTGTGAAATGTATTAGGCTGTGGAATATTCTCCCACAGATTCAATCCTACCATTTACGCCAATCAGAATGGAGGTCAGCTCCTGGCAGGACTGAGTCCTACATTATTACTACTGTTTTGATTGTGGTAACACCCAAAATGTATTCAATATTTGCTAACAAAAGGAAGCAAAAATCCTTCCCCATGGGACAAAACATCTGTATTATTAGGGGTCAGTGACCAGAGGCAGGTGGGGCAGCAGACAGGGAGACAACACTAGCTGTTCAACTGATTGAGGGGCTTGGGTACAGAGAACTGGGCTCCTAGGGCATACAGTCGATTTGGTCAGCTCTAAATTCAGTTGCTAGGAAACCAGAGCTCACACTGATTACAGGTTACAGCATATACAGAGGTTCTGTACACCCACAGTGCAGCACCTACTGAGAGTAACTTCCTGTGCAGTGCATGAGAACCATTTCCAATCGGTGACTATTTAAAACCGACAGGCACTGCAGATACCTACACAAGCTGCGTGGCTCCCCATCCCACAGCTTTGGAAGCAGAGATCAAGCCTTCTGTCCAACGGGAGTTCTTGGCATAAAATTCTTGTGTTGTTGCTGCCCCCTGTTGTCACAAAAATGTTAGGTTGCATTTAATAGGACACACTTTGCACCAGTTTCTAAATAAGCGATCAACATATCAAAATAGAGGTCACATTTTCAAATTGTTCTTCAAAGTTTCAGCTCCCCTGAATACACCATACACAGCATGCCCCAGGGCACCGTGGTCAAACAAACGTATGCGACCAAAACCATAGAACATGCAGGTGAAATTTTCCCAACCCTGTGAGGCTCCTAAATCCATATCCAGGCACCTACCCAGAAGTGGCCCAGTTTGCAGAAGTGCTGTGCCCAAAGTCAATGGGAGCTGCAGGCGCTCCACATCTCTGACAAATCAGGTCACATTCACTTAAATATCTAAATCTATAATTCTAGCCCCCCCAGGATTGAAAATTTTGACTTCTGTTTAAAATAGACCGGATTGAGTCATTGCCATCCTCTGTACCTTGACCAGGCTTGTTAAGATGAGAGCAAACATCTCCTAAAAGCACAAGTTATGGATGCCTTTTTCAATAAACACCCCACATTTCACGGTGTACAGTCTGCTTTAGAAACTGTGACGTTAGGTTAATGTTTGCACAAGTCGAGCAATTTTTGAAAAAAATTCCTCCAGTATTTCATGTCAACCCACAAAGAGGAGTTTCTGTATGGTCCCAAAGTGAGCCTTACCCTTCCACTTTCGACAATCTCCTTCTGCAAGTTGGTAGATGTTATTACGAGAAGCCTAATTGCCTGAAACAAATCAAAGCAGACAATTGTTTTACAAGGATTTTATAAAGAGCAATTGCTCAGCCATCCATTTTAAGTTACACCACATATTTCCAGGAATTTTAACATAGGTTTAATATCAGAAGTACCGACCTTCATCAGATCAGTGCAGGAGTTCAAAATTCTGTCGGAAACAAGGAGAAAATATTTAGCAAGTTTGATTCAGGGAACATCTTCCGGGTGATTAAAATAAAATGGAAATGAAACCGGATCAAGGGGAACCCGGTTTGAGGGACCCCAGAAAACAGCTTCAAAACAGATGCAGCGATGTACAGTACGTGTAGTTTTGCAGTAAAACACATTTGAGCCCAGCATCTTATATACTCTGCGTGAGGTAACGTTTTGCTTGAACTAAGAATCCAACATTGCTGTTGTACAATAAGTGGTGATTCTACTAGGCACATGAAAGGCAGGCTTGTCAATAGAGACACCACTACACAGATGGCTTCATTTAAAGAGAGCTATGTCCTCATTAATAGCTCTTCCCCTCAAAAACAGAAGCTCCAGATTCCACAAGTGCTGACTCTCCCTTAGTTGATGCTTTTTACTCACCTCTCGTTCACTTCCAGTTTAACACCAGAGCTTTTATTTCTGGCCTGATTCATCATTTCCTGTTGAGAAGACAGGAAGAGGTGGTTAAAAACTGCCACCTGATTGGCTGTGGTAGGAAAAATAAAGGAAGAGGGTTTCCCTTCATGAGATCCTGCCAAACGAACTGACGTGGTCAGGTCTGAGAATTCTGGATCCCTGTCTGCCTCGGGGGCCTTGACAGACACTCAGCTTTACTGGGACTCAGGCCAGAAGTCTGTCACACAGATTTGCAATTTTTTCTCTGCTAGACACAGAGTCCACAGTCTTCATCTCACCTCTATTCTTCTGACAGCATCTTCAATCGCTGCTGAGGTGAAGGACATTTCCTTATCAACCATATCACCCAGCTCTTCCTGCTTGATGTCTAAGCTTTTAGGTCTTAACTCCTGGCAAAGGGAAGAAAGCGACAAGCCAGTGTGAAATCAGGTGCCAGGATAAAAACTTTCCTAAAGATTTCAAACAAACAACTAGCAAGAATCTCTCTTTGGCCTGGAAAGAGCAAAACCTCAAGAACAAAACTCTCCACAAAGATGAAGAGCTGGGAATGATCCAGATGAACTAGATTCTTGCAGTAAATATATCAGAGGAAGCTCACAGAGATTCAAAGGGTCATAAAGGAAGTTTGGTTTTCTATTTAAAGAAAACACTCCGAAAACAGGGACAGAACTACACTTCACAATGGTGCCATTCTCAGCCAGCAGGAGTGCTGCAATAGCTTTCCAGAGTACACAGAAGGCAGAACAGCTCATTGTTCTATAAGTTAGCAGCATATTAATGTATAATGCTAGTGGGGATTTGGGGGCAGGAGGGTGTATGTGGCTTTGCAAGTTTTTCCACAGTTTCAGGGAGCCACTTACTGGGCTAAAATAACTTGATCTGGTCTAAGGGTATTTCCACTGAAATGCTACCTAAGATCATGTTATTTCAACCTCTATAAATGGCTCCTAGAATTAAAACAAAGCACACGGGGAGTTAAAAAAAAACACCAAATACAAAAATTGAGATATTGGACTTTGATCAGGTTCCTGCAGAACTCAAATGCACGGGAGAGAGAGATTCAGGATTGTCCCCCAATCTGCGCTTGTACAGCCCCCAGCACAGTGGAGCCTGCTCCTACATAAGGAGGGTGGGTGCTACAAAAATACAAATAGAATTAATGTGTGAAGGCTCCAGGCTCTCAGTGATGCCTTCACCAATATTACGTTCATTTGGGGTTTGTTCTTTTAATCTAAAAAGAAAAAATAGGCATTTGCTCCACATTAATATCTAGACAAGATCATAAAGAATAAGACATGAAACCAATTCCAAAAGAAGGTTTCCTTTTTCCAGCGGGGGCTTGGAATGCTGAATGAGAATTCAATACACACTTAGATTTTAAAATGTTACCAAATACAAACACAGAACTCCTGCCCCGTGATTGCAAGAAAAAGAAATTAGAGGGGGGTTTAAATACAGAGCAGAGGAAAGAGGTGACGGACTAAGGGAGGCTGGAATACATCACAGCTCTGGATTTATGGTGTAGAACAGTGAGGAGGGAGGGGCAGCCATGGATGGAAGCGGAGCAAGTCCCTCATGCTAGCACTCACCACAGCGAATGCATCATTGCCTACCAGTCTAAGACACAATGGTGGGGTCCTTTGGGGGCCTGCTGGTGGTACCAAGAGCAAACGCCCATCAGGACGAGACTCAAGGAGGGAGATGTTCTGGGACCTGGAATAGTCATTTCTGAAGAAGGTAAAAATGCCATGTCTAAAACCCAACCCAGTCCCCAGCCTCGGGTATAACAAGCTGGAAGGATCCGACAGACTTTCCAGCAAGAGAAAAAAGTGAAAGGTGTTAAGCTCCTTGCTGCTAAGCACTAATCTGCATTCATCTCTAGCCAGCAGAAGCCACATCCTTGCAGAGCAAAGGCTTAACTTTGCCGCTATAACTAGAAAGCAGGAAACCACCAGGCTCTGCCATGCACGTCACCGATGACAGAGGAAGCCAGGGGGCGCCACTTGCAGACACTGTATTTCGTTTGCATCTGAATCATCTGAGCATCCTCTTACTTGCATGTCTCAGCCCCAGTGGGTTAAATCCATTCCTGGTGTGGCTTCTCGGGAGAGGATGGAGTTACACCAAGGGTGGATTTGTCCCAAGACAATGATGTGTGTCTAAGATGAAGTGCTCCTCCACGAGAGTAGCCCCACTTCCAAGAATCGCTCCCTACCTGGCCCAGTTGAAGGATGCCCTGTAGAGTTCTCCTCACATCGTCCGGGTTTGCCTGTCTCAGCAACTGCTTATCCTTCAGCTCGTTCAGATACTCCAGACTCCGATGCCCACAGTCCCTGCAGGTTTCAGTTAATTCTGACAGGAGAAAGAATCTCAGTTACAGCAACGGATTAAAAAAAATGCAGGCAGTTTGTTTCCTTTGTGCGAGGGGGGTATGGTCTAGTGGACCAAGCACAGGACTGGGGGCCAGGAGCCCCTGAGTTCCAACCCTGGCATTGACACACAGACTCTGTCTGTGGCATCGGCCTCAGACACATTGGGTGGATTGAGCAATGTTTGTAAAATGCTTTGAAGAGTGTGATCTTGGTGCCACGTATTACAGTTGAGGAGAGAAATTAAACAACAGGAAAGACCCCCAGCCATAGGAGAGAGTCAGGTGAACAAACAAGACGAGGCAAGAAATAGGGAGGCAGCGTGGTCTAGTGGCCAGAGCACTGGACTGGCGCTTGGGAGACATGGGTGGCTGTGGCATTAACTCATTGCATGCCCTTCGGCAAGTCACATTGTCTCTCCGGGTCTGTGTCCCTGCCCACCCTTTGTCCATCTTCTCTAGTTCACATGGAAGCTCTCTGGGGCAGGGACTCTCTCACTACGTGTTTGCACAGTGCAGCCCTGATCTTAGCTGATACAGCAAGGTGCTAGTGTCATAAAAAATAAAGGAGAGCCTGCTTCAGGGACGGCTTTGCATTCATTCCTGGCAAAGAAGGAAGATTGCCCGTAACGTTCAATTAGTGCATGTCCAGACAACAGAAAGGAAGACCTGCTGAAGCCTGCACCACATTTAGTAACCGGAGAGAGGCCCTGAGTCAGATCTGCCCTCCCCAGCCCTAACCAACACGCAGCGAGTCACTCAAAACCCCTCCAGCAGACATGAACCTTCCTGCTCATCATCAGATGCGCCCCTCGCGGGGCTAAGGCTGCAGCGGCACGAGAAAGTACCGGCTGCACGTGCATGTCCTCTTTCCATCAGCCAGGCGCCGACAGCAACAGTGGGTCCTGCCACCCTCCCACATTCCATGTGGGTTGGGAGGCTCCCAGAGGCCCAATGCACTAGGCAAATGGAGGGCGGGTTGTTTTCAAACCTGCACCAACCTCTGGCATCTGCTGATTACATGGAGCTGGAATGTGGGCATGTTTGAGAGCAGGGGAGAGCCCATGAACTAGTCACTACAAGGCATTAGATGTATTAGCTGGTTGGGTCTCAGTCCAGTGTCTGCATCACACAGGTTACCAGCACCTTTGGCACTAAAGGGCACCATGCTGGCAGAGAGACCAAGGCCTGACTGGACCATTGAGACCAAAGTCCCCTGCTCCCACCAGGGCGATCTCTCACATCAGGTTGGAGGCACCTCAGCAGGGTAGTGTGGGGGATCCTGCACTGGCCCGGGCTACACCATGGCTGCCCTGGGAGTGGACAGGACGCAGGGCTGCCTGGCTGATGCCAGTCCTCACTGCACCAGGATTTTTGAAAGCGCCTAAAGCAGGCTTTGGGTTAATTACTCACTGTCAGCATGGTCAGTGGGTGCCATGTGGGACGTGGCACTGCCATTCACGATGGTGTCAGCGGTCAAGTGAGCAAACTGGGCCAGGGCTGCTACCAACCCAGTGGCATCTATCGAAACAAAGAGAGACAGGCCACAGGGTGAGCACTGGACACCGATGCTCTCACACAAAGGTCCCTGCACCACAGAAACGTTTCGGGGACCATTCTAGGCGGGAAGTTGCCTGCTTGGTGGCCATTGGCTCACTCTTTTCCTCCCCTATACTAAACGTTTGTCAGCGACCCCCAGAGCAGAGAGCGAAGGCTAGTGTCTGAAGCACCAATGCTCAGAGCTGGGACACACGGTGAATCAGTAACCGCCTGGCAAGCACAGAGCTGTCCACGCACAGGCCAGGGAGCCAGGGACTCCTGTACCCTAGTCCGAGCCCCAACATTGACTCACTGGGCGACCCTGAGTAAAATCACCCTGGACAACCTTTGCACAAACAGGAGCCTGATGTTGAGGCCAAAGGGACGTCTGCACTTAAGTCACTTGGCTCCCTTTGGAAATTCCACCCGTGGGAGCCTAAATATGGATTTAGGAGGCTGAACTATTTTGGCCTTAATCCCTCCAAGTCTCAGCGTTCCCCCACCTGGGAACAATAATCCTTAGCTCCCAGATAGAGAGGTTGGGACTTGAATACCCTGAACACAAGAAGAGCCTCATTAGTTAATTCACGTGCATGTATTAAAATGTGCCCGTCAGAGCTCTGGGCTTGCAGGCACTCTCCATAGAAATGACAGCCCAGGGCTAGCACACCCCATGCTCCCCAACCCATCCACAACCAGGAAGTTTCCAGCGCTCTCACTGCCCAAATCCCCACCTCCTCCCTGCATGACTATTGCTGCTTCCCGGCGGGAGCCCAGCCTCTCAGCACTGGGGCAAAGTTACAGGGTATTGAACGTAGGGTACTGAACGTGTCCCGTTGCCGTGTGATTTATTTACACCTCACGGATTTCACAAACACATTAAGCACACGGAATTGTTCAAGTCTGGACCAAATCGCAGTGACCACGCCCAAACTTCCTTGTCTGCCCATCTCAGACGCGCCCTCCCGCGGGACTGGCCTCGGTGCCAGCTTTCGATCTGGGCACACAGCACCCAGGCACCTTTACCTGTCATGTTGGTCATATACTGCGCGTGCCCATTCACCAAGGAGTTCACGGACTCCAGGGCTGCCTGCGCCTGGCTGATGAGGTAATCTGCAAAGACACCAAGGGTCAAGTGAAGGTGAGGAAGGGGTTACATGGGACATGGGCCTGAACTAGGCCACGTACCTGCCTGAACAGTCCAATGCTTTGGAGGGTCTGGATGTTGCAGCTAGGCCCCACATCAGGAGAATTAACCTGTTCCTGGCTTTACGGGCCACACTGTCCCACCCTGACTGCATTAGTAAGATCATACCTCCGCATACTGAGCAAGGAGTCGCAATCCAATCGGGGGCTGAGCCTTTATTTTGCCACAAACCCTTTTGAGTGCTACAGTGATTTTGAGATGCCTCCTTTTTACTGAAGCCCAACACTCCTTCAGCTGTGACCGAGCTGCTGCTGACCTGAGACCCCTGGTTCGGAAGGCCCTGCAGCTATTCGGCACCAAGAGCCATTTCCAGACCTGCATCTGAGCCTGGCATCTAAGCCTGGGCACCCAGAAGGGCACAGACATTAGCATGGAAAGTGGATCTAACAAACGTTCTGCCGAGGCTTGGCTGGCCAGATGGGGGCGGAGGGTGGGATCAGCATTACCTATCCCTGCCTGAGGGGATCTTCCCTCTCCTCGCACTCCAGCATCAGGTGTCCAGTTGACTAAGCCAAAGGGTGGTTCAAGCAGTATTAGGGTCTGACTCACGAAAGGAGGAAAATTCTGTGTTGCAGATAATCCACCTCAGGGAAAGCCAAGGAGCCCAGAACCCCTCAGGCTCAATATTTAGCCAAGAAGACGGTGTCAGGGAGGCTTATGGGGCAGTGTCACCCACTGCCAGGGAGAAGGCACAGAGCCAGCTCTCATCTGCAAAGCTCGGCTTTCCCTGGCTGCCAACAGCCATCAGCCGAACAGCTCCCTACCTGGAGAGCTGGTGCATTGGACGTGCAAGGGGTCATCTAGCTTGGCAATGGCATCTTGGATGATGTTCTCTGACTCCTTCACCGTCCCCTGGAGCATACCGAACTGGTCATCCAGAAGCTTCTGCTGGAGGCTCTGCTCCTGGTTTTTCTGTAGGTTGTAAACAAAAGACATTACACATGCTGTAGGGTCTCAGAGTCTCTCCCAGCCTGCAGTTGCAGGAACTGCTTTCTTCACCTCTGCAATAATCATTTCCCCTCAGCAGTGCCCTTCCTCCCAGGGTCTCAGTGGGCTCTACAGACATTGCTCCAGAGGCTGGTGGGAAGTATAACCTCCATTTCACAGATGGGGAAACTGAGAAGAGGTAAAGTGACTTGCCCAAAGCCACATAGGGAGTCTCTAGCAGAGCCAAAAGAGAATCTAGGGTATGTCTACACTGCAATTAAAAACCCGTGGCTGGCCCGTGCCAGCTGACTCGGGCTCACAGGATTCAGGCTACAGGGCTGTTTAATTGCAGCGTAGACGTTCGGCTCAGGCTGGAGCCCCTCTTCTCTCCCACTCCTGTGCCTCACTCACAAGGCCAGCCTTCACCACGCAGCCACACTACACTCCAGTCCAGGAGAGGGAATGAGAAACGGGCTTCGGCAAGCCAGGGGGTTATCCAGCACGAGGCCAGAGTGAATCTTGGGGATACTGAGGAGGCCTTTCGCTGCAAGATCATACAAAGCCCAGATTAATGGCAGAGTCAAGAAGAGATTCTCAGCTCACTGCTCTGACCACTGGGCAATACTCCCTCCCAGAAGGGCAGAGATGTGGAGGGGCTTGGTTTATTGCTGGCTGCAAATCACCTGGAGATCTGCCCATGAGAGAAGCTGAGTCACTGTGAGTGACCATTCAGGTTGTAAGGGGTTCACCATGCCAGCCACGTGACCTTCGCAGTCTGGCCAAAAAGGTGGTTTCTTTGGCGTTAGGTAAATTCATTCCACACTGGCTAAGCCTCCTGCCTGGCTCTTTTCTCTGCCTGCGCATCACTTGGGGCCTCAGCAGGTTCCGAGGGATGCTCGGGAAAGGGGCTTCTGCCCTGAGATCCTAACCATTTCTCCCCAGTACCTTTTCCATGAGTTTCCCCTGCAGCTCCCTGATTTCTTTAGCACTCCTCTCTGCCTCCTGGTTCAACAGCAGCTCCTTCTCCTGAATCAGGCCCTTTATGGACAGCAGCTCACACTCCTTCTCGCTCACCGACTTCCTCAGCGAGTCCTTCTCAGCATGCAGGGCTTCCACTTGGGAGTGGAGCTCGGAGCCAGCCTGAAAACAAAGCAGGAAGATCCAGGGTCTCAAAACTGCTCTCACACAATCCAAGCCCTCAGCATAAATCTCTGCCTGCTCCACTATGCACCAGGTACCAACTAACCCCCATGACAGCCAGCCATGGGGGATTCTTGGCTTTCTAAAGATCTGGGAAGGAATTCAGTGCTCTTAGAAAGTGATGAGGGACAGCCCCAGACACAGAGACCCCTCCCGTTATCCAGCAGCAGGGCAAGCTTCCCTCAGACTGTTCTCCTGGAGAGACCAGCACAGGGAGTGGCATGAGATCACCATGGCCTTGGCCTCTCAACTAGTTAGCACCTAGTCCAGTGGTGGCTTCTGCAAAGAGGACATGCACCAAGTGGGAACGGGCCTGGGACCCACCGAATTCATTTACACACAAGCCGTTGGTCAGCCAGCCACAGCCACTGGAGTCAGTGCCCTAGACATGAAAGATTTACAGCCCATGATGAATCCCCTGAGACAGCCCATCCCCATGCAGCATCTGGGGTGAGATTCTGTGCTGCTTATCTCAGAGGCGCAGCACAGGACTCCCAGCCCTGGGCGAGTGGGCCTACAGTGGCTTTAAGCCGGCTCTGTGACCTCCGAACCCTGGGCTGCTCCAGGGCTGGACTGGCCTCCGCGGTAGCTTGGGGTGGTGCCGGGCGGTCTGTCTAAGTTACAGCAGACTCCCAGGGCTGCCTCATGAGCCACAGCTCTGCCCGGAATCTCTGCAGTGCTCCTTGCTGTACCCCAACCACGCCCTCTCTGCTGAGACTTGCAAAGGGGGGCTCACGAGGCAGCTGTACGGCTGTCTTACACAGGACCTGTGCTGTGGAACCCCGCCCCTGGAGAGAGAGGGATCTTTCAGGGCCCCTTTATGCCATTCCAGCCCCTTTATTCGCAATAGAGGGGTTGGCACCAGGGTGACGCTCTCGGGGTTTATCCCATGTTCCTTATAACTCCAGTTCTCCAAGCTGAGGTCCATCTACAGCCTGCACAGTCTCTGCAGTATATTCAGGTTGCCACCTGGTGGATTGCGCACTCAGAGAACCTGGTTTTAATGAGCGTGGGGAGTGGGAGAGGAGATCTCTAGGATCTGAGTGGGAGCAGTTGCCTGGCGCCCTGTGTGTCTGAAATGCTGCCTAAGAAAAGCAGGAAGTCTGCCAACATATTGTGTGGCCATCTACACAAACACACAGGGGCAGGGCATCCTTCATTTCCTTCTCCAGCAAGTCACAGGGATGCCAGAAAGTCCCCCACAGTTGAAATGCATCACCGGGAACTCTCTTACAGGCAGGATTCTGCCTGGAGTCCAATTTCCAGAGCTGCTAAGCAGCCCTGGCCCACTGCTTAGCACCTCGAAAAAGCAATCCCCTTCGTGGGTGCGCTCGTACCATCTGTGCCATGTACCTGCTTGGAATTGCTGAGTGAACTCTGAATCTGGGTCAGCTCTTCTTTCTTGGCTTCCAGTTCTCTCTTCAGCTGCTCCATCTGCAAGGTCTGGTCTTCAAGCTACATTTGCAGACAGACAGACAGATGGGAATCAGAGAAGGCATCAGGATAGCTCTCCAGTTTTACTTCTATGCCCATTTACACAATGGCTTTCTACAGCTCTGCAACCCAGGGGGCCACAGGCAAGGCAGGGCAGGGCAGCCTAACTGCTTAAAGAAAAAGGAGCTTACATTTTCCAGAAGTGACTAGGGATTTTATTTGAGACACCTTAAAGGGCCCAATTTTCAGCAGGCGGGTGCTCGGCACATTCTGAATACCAGGCTCCCATAATCTTTAGTCACGTCTGAAAATGTCGACCCACCCTGGAGATTTCATGGACAGACAGACAATGAATCTGGAGGAGATGTGGGTGAAATGTGCCTATAAACCACCTGACTGCCGAGGAATCTGGGCAGCGACAATCTGGTCGTTAGGAAGGGTTTGAATCACTAATTGCCCTTGAAGGCAGAGGGCAGGCTATGTACTGGACACAAGGAAGAGTACTAGACTGTGTCTCGATCACACACGCAATGGGCTAGTCGGGGGACTGCTCTCTGCTTGGAGAATTTCAGTCCCATTCGTTCAGGCAGCTGTGCTGGAAAACACAAATGCCAAGGGCTGATTTTTCAGAGATGCTGAGCGCTCCCAGCTTCCACTGACCTCAATGTTCAGGGAAGGCTGCCTTGGTGCTGCAGGTGCTCAGCACCTCAGAGAAATCAGGCCAGAGATGATCACTTGATCTCAAAGCAGCCTCTTATTTTGTGGCTGCCAAACCAGCGAAGACACCTGCGTGTGCAGGAGCAACACGGCTCTATGCACCATTTTTTCAGGTACGAACACGTGCACACGCATTCCTGCAGGAACCAGGCCAGCCCTCGAGGCTATTTTGGTCAAAAGCAAGGCGGAGCTTTGGGCAGCAGCAGACATACCTTCATCTCCGACTCCCGCTTCACCTGCTCCATCTGAAACGCCAGCTGCTCTTTGACACGAGCTACTTCTTCCTGGCTCTGCTGGGTGACTGTCAGTTGCTTAGCAGTATCTGCATTCTGAGCACAAGAGAGGAGGATTGGAGAGTTGTTTCAGTATATCAGGGGGGCGTGTGTGTGAGGGGTGGGGATGTGGAACATCCAAGCACCACTGCTAGGGTTGAAAGCGTTTCATGGCTCATTCAATCCAGTCGATTCAAATTCCAAATTCCTCATTTGATCCTTCGCCTCTTTAGTCAGGCCAATGAGCCCTGGCAGGAGCTGTATTTTGGACAGCACTTTGCATACAAAGTACATATCCCAAAATACTGCGGGTAACAGAAAGAAAGAAATTGACAGGCCTAGGCAAAGATAAAGGGGGTCATGGAGAGACATAGAAAGGCTGCAGATGGCAGGAAGGGACTCTTGAATTAACAGTGCCGAGACTGCAGGGACGGATAGAAAAGAGGCCAGGGTTAGAAGGCAGTGGCAGCAGGGGAGTGGAACAGGGAGAGAAAAATATACAAGCTGATTTCTGTGACACCCTCTGGTTCCGCTAAAGCCCCAGCCAGCCTGTAGCCACACTAACCAGCCCTCACCTTTCGCAGCAGCTCTGCATGCGTGTTGATGAGCTCGCTGTGTTTCTCTTTCAGCTTGGCATAGCGCATTTCCGTGGCGCTGGCTTTCTCTGGCAGAGGCGAGAACATTCCCAGTGTTAGTTACACCCAAGAACTCCACCCCAGCGATTCAGTACTAACCAGCCTTCTCTAACCCACAGCTGCTCACACACAGGGAAAACACAGGAGAAAAGAACAGCAGAGACTAGTTGCTAAACACAGGGGCATCCTCTTAAGCAGTTTGATCCAGTTTGTTCCCATCACTTTGACATAAGCAGCTAATGGCATTTCCCTTAAAAATATCTGGTCAAACACACTGCAGCTCCCAATAGCGATACTGCAGGTTTGGAGCTGTTCCTGACGAAACAGTGAATGGCTGCATGGAACATCTCTCCACAAGGGACAGCCCTGGATTCAGCCACCCATGGGCACCAAAGGTTTATTTTAGTTCTAGGCCCCTCAGTTCATGCTTTCCTTCTCTCTCTCAAGTCCCTGAAGATGTCACCTACTTTCAGCTTCAACGTAAAGCCCCTGCGTCCGGCTGCTCTCCAGCTGTGCCCTCTGCAGTCGCTCCACCTCATCCCGGAGTTGTTCGTTATCCACCAAAGCTTTCTGCTTTTGTTTCCGTTGCTCTTCCAGCTCAGCCTCCAGGCTGTTGATCTGGGCCTTGAGCTGCGTGATGTACCGCTGAGCCTACAGACACAGCCAACTGCAGTTACCCACCCGACTCAGCGAGCCTGCACGGAGTGAGCACAGGGCTGGGGGCCAGGCACTCCTGAGTGCTAGGGGTGGCTTCGACAAAGACTCTGACAATGGCCTGCTCTGGATTCCCCAGAGTCTACATTGGCCTGTGAAATCCCCAGCGAATATGCTAACACACCCAATATGACACGGGATCTCTGGGAATGGCACTAGATCCAACTGGAGAGGAATATATTTTTCTAACTGCAAAATTGTCTTCTCCCCAGTACACTGAGCCGCCCAACTGGTGACACATTCAGCGAATAATTTCAGGCCTGTCACCCAGCTGTGGTAATCCGGAAAGTTCTAACATGAGAGGACACGGAGCAGTGACAGAGGACAGGAACTGGGTTCTGTTCCCATCTCTGAGAGACTTCGGGCAAGTCAGGCTCTGAGCTATCATGTGATACAAGCCACACCATCCTGTTCCTTCTCCACCCCAGCTCACCGCAGTGCCAGGCTTTACCTCCAGTTTAATTTTCTCTAGCTCAGCTCGAAGCAAGTCCACTTCTTTCTTTAGGTTTTCGATTTGGAGATCCCTGGGAATAAACAATGAGCCTCATTACTAGCCCAGAAAGCAGCAGCACCCTCCTAACGTCAGCTGACCGCGGTCCCCCTCACCTGTCATCCCGAACGCCATTGGGAGGGCCGAAAGTCTGTTCAAATATATCCGACATGTTCTGCAAAAGAAAAATGGCACCCGAGTTAGGCTCAGCCCTCCAAAGTGTCTTACAGGGGTTGGCCTAAGTCTGATTGGGCCTCGATCGCCTGGAAACCAATCACAGAAAGACTGGGAAGGCGGCCAGGTTAATCTGTTTTGCACACAAGCTGTCAGTAAAGCCAGAGACAACAGTTGCAAGAAGCTCAATACCCTGGCTATAGGAGAGAGCACTATTCATGCCACTTACTCCCTACTGGGGCTCATCCACCCCAACAGCCTCCATGACAAACCAAGGCTCTCAGCCTCCTGCCAGCCACTCAGATTACAATGATGTGAAAAAAATAGCCCCTTTCTACCACCATGGTCCTTGAAAACATTGTTAAACGTCAGTGTCCTTCCAAATTAGAAGGCAAGGAGCTTCCTAAATCACTGGGTCTGCATCCCATGCTGCCATCAACTTCCCTGCCCTAGACAGACTTTGGTTTTCTTGCCTTTCCAACACACCCCTGAGAAGAATCTCTGAGCTCCCACCTGCTGTTCCCCTGGAGGAGCCATACTGTCCCCTGGAGGAGCCGTACTGATCTCAATTAAGTTTTCTGGTTCTTCGTCTTCAGGGGCCTCCTCGGGGATGACAACCACCGGTTTCACATGTTCTGCCAGGGCAGACGCCCGCAAGAAGTTAGGGGGGCTCTGTCAAGACAACAGAAAACCAGACATGTTTCACCTGGTTGTGGTTAAATGAACTGAACAGAGCACCCAGAGTACAGCCCCGGGGGGGGGTGAGCACATTGCTAGATCAGAAGGGTATTGGGTACCATCATGATAATGTTCTGTTAGGCCTTCTGCACCTCAGGGTATGGGAGAGAACAAGATAGTCCAGTGGTTCTCACACTATGGCCCCTGGCCCACTGGCACCCACAGAGCCATTCCTGGCGACCTCTGGAATTGAACACTTTGAGAGCCAGGCAGCAGGGGCAGATCCAACGAGCGTTTTGCTCTCTCTGACAGAGTGGCCTGCAGAGTGAAAAAAGGGGGGAACCCCTGACATGGACAACCAACCTCCCCCCGGCTGATTGTCCACGGTGCCTGTTGCACTGCTGCCTTCCTTTGAAAGTTGATGGGAACAAGACTCACTTTCAATGTCTGGCATCGTTCCGGCCATCGGATCAGCCAACATTCCCTCTCTCTGAACATGGAGCCAGCTGGCCATCGCAACAATCAAGGAAATTCATTGCTGAAGCTGAAGACTTCAGACCATTGAAATAAAGAGACTGCAGGACACACTCCCTGCATTGCTGTGCGATAGGCAGCCATTATAGGGAGAATTAAAGCTCAAGCGAGGCACCTCTAGCTCTGAATTCCCTTGCTCTTGGACTCTGAGGTGCATTTGGACACCTGGAGAGCCATGAGTTGCCCCATGGCAACTGAGATCAACAGGGTTACCCATTTTCTACCCTGAAGTGCCTGGCTTGGGTTGCCGTCACACCTTCTTGTTTCAGAGACCACTCTGCTTTCCATGCACTGCACACACTTAATAGACTGCAAGGCCTTTGGGGCAGGGTATTCTGTAAAGTGTAGTGTATGTTTCTGGTTCTGTGGCTAAAGACATCAGCACGCAGTAAGGAAAGTGGATGGTACCTCTGGCAGCCTGGGGATCTGGATGAGCCGCTTGAAGTACAACATGTCTGAAGCCCTTTTAAAGAAGTTTTTGAGGCTAGAGAGAAGAAAACGGAAATCATTAAAATGGGAGTAGTGGGAGCCTTGGTGAATGGAGCATTCGGAACAGCTGCGAGTCACTACCCCGCACTAACGCGCCCTTCGTTACCTGCGGAACTGCTCATGGAACCGGTCTCGGTGACCTTGCAGTGTATCAGCTGGCAGACCTAGAACAGTCGAGGAGATAAAGGAATTACCAGCCCAGCCTGATAAACACAGCAGGTGCTAAGGCGGTGCACAGAGCACAGTACCACCCAGTGCTTCAGCTGGGAAAGGATCTTTCCATACACCTGATCCAGCTAGCTGGAAGAAACTGCCCATGAAACACTGGGTGAGAAAGAGACCTCTGAACACTCCGGAGAAAATGTACTAAAATGTGATCTGACCCTAAACTACTTTTAAAAAAAAATCCAGGTAGGCTCAAGGTGCTAAAGCCAGTCCCCAGAAGTTTTCACGTTTGGAGATGCAGTTTAGTTACTGGTGCCTCAATGGGAATCCAACCTATTGCCTGTCAGATGAAAGTGATACAGGAATTCTACTGTGTTCTACCCCAGCTGTGGCTGCAGCTGCTGCTATATCTCTTTTACGTCTCATGGGGCACTGGAAGGCTTAGCTAGTGAGTGCTTGTGAATCATTTTGCGCTATTCAGGGGGAAGTTACTCTCAGAGTCCAAAGTGTTCAAGAAATGTACATTTCATTAAGTTTGTCCATAAAAGCTTGGCCTGGAAATTGGGAATGCAGGGTGGGAGACGGCCATTTGTGTTTCAGCCAAGCTTGGTTTGATCTTTTAATCCAAGTGGGAAGCATAATGCTGAAAGGAGACGGGGCTTTGACCCTCTCATTTCCTGGGAATGTGGAGTACTCAGGTTCCCAACCTCCAGGTGAAATCAAACCCTTCCTCGCGGCTCCCTGGAGAACCAGTAACAAAGCATGTACTGCAAACAAGGGAAGTAGTCAAAAAGTCAGCAATGGAAACAAGTGGACTATAGTCCACAATCAGAGCGCATACTTTATAAACCTTCCGTACACACAGACAAGCCTGATAGTGTTACTGAGCTGCAGGGATATGAAAACTGAAAGCTGATTGCAGGGGAAGGTGCTCTGGGATTAAAGTGTATCTTTACAGTGGGGGAAGGGCCTTTAAAAGGCATCAGAAACCCAGGCATAGGAATTACTGCTCAGCTCAGCACTGTCACATGCAGATCCCTGCTTTAACTCTTCCAGCAAGAGGAAAGTGAAGCTTGACCCCTGAAATCAAGCAAATGGCCTCAGGTGAGAGACCATCATGAAGGGAGACGTTTGCAAAATGCACCATGGGGCACCATGCACATGGCTCACATTAGTTATCTTAAGCCAACACTTGGGGTTTAATAGTGTAGCTGGCACCAAGACACGGGGATAAAAGGATAGATTAATGGCTCATGTAAGGAATTGTATATTAGCAATCACCTACCAACACTCAGTGACAACCAGCAGCATGCACGGACCGGAGTCCGCTCCAACCTAGCACCATTTTTAAATGCAGCCATTGCTAGAAGTGCCTGTCCCCACCAGCCAGAAAATTCATGCGAGAGCCCTGCTAACACCTTGGCTGTCAGCCAGCCTGGGTCTGGTCTCACAATGGACAGGCCCTGAAACAACTGGATATTGAAAGAACAGATTCATAGATTCCAAGAGCAGAAGGGACCGTTAGCTCACCTAGTCTGACCTCCACAGAATTGCACCCAGTTACCCATGTCCTCTGCTTACACAGCCGCATGGCTCCCCTGTCCCGTGGGTAGTGCACTGAATTAGATATTAAGCCACACAGTGTCCGGCACAGTCAGAAAGCCTGGGGCGGAGGAGGGAGCAGGGGCCTGAAAGTGTTTATCACTGTCGTGAGGTGAAGGGTGCCAAGCTACTGAAGACATTTCAGTGCCACAGATAAAGCCAGCTCAGTGGTATAAACAGGAAGTTGTTGCAGGTTGGCACCTGCTAATGGCTTTAACCCGGCACCCAGGGAAGCTGAACTGCCGCAGGTGCAGTGGTGGCTGCAAGTGGCAGACGCGACCGTGAGTTCAGACGCCAGAGGGGCAGAGCTTCAAGAAATCACATGCGGGGGGGGGGGGGGGGTGACTCACATGCGTGGAGCTTGAACATTAACTGGACAGTGTAGTGATAGAGGTGGCTGCAGTCCTGGATCACCTGGATGAGAGGAGCCAGCCTGCACTGAACAGACGACATCTGAGACACAGCCATGGCGGTGTTGAGCTGTCTGAGAACTGCAGGAGGAAACGGGGTTAGGACTCTGCAAGGGTTTCATCTGGTAAGAGGTGCAGTTAAATACAGGCTGCCCGGGGGCATGTTCAGGTAGGATGGAAGGGTCTCACTGACAGGCTGCTCCCAAGAGAGGAAGAACGGCCTCCTGGGACACAGGAGATCTGGCTTCTAATACTGGGCCGATCACAGACAACTCCTGCCTGCGTCTATCTACTGCTACTGGGCAGAATCGGGACCAGAGGGCGAGACCTGCACAAATGAAGTCTTTACCCAGTGTCAGGTTACAGTGAGACAAGTTAAAAGCCAGTTCAGTGCAGCTGGGGTGGCTAACGAGATCTTGGATCAGATAGGTACAGACTTGGTTTCATTCTGGGGAAGCAGCATACGGGAACCCTGACTGAGCCTGCAGCTGGAGCCCTACTGTCTTTGTTTACTTAACTTCCATTGGGTGGAGTGGAGCGTGCTACCGGGATTACAAAGCTTTATAATTAACTACGAAGTCCATGTCTCTACCTACCACAAGTGGAATGAACTCTTGGTTCACATGCAAGGCCAGTGCAGCTAAACTACACCAGTGGGGCAAAGCAGCCGCCCTCCTTGTGATCAGAACTTTCAGAGTTCTTCCTGCTAGTCAGAGTCACTTATGAACTACCTGGGTTCTCTCCAGGGGCTGGCTGGCACCGAGCACTTGAGGTTAAAGAGACTGAGACCGAGATGGGCGGAACTTCCCTAGCTTTTATTCTCAATGTAAGACACCTGTTCTGTCACACACTGATCCACCTGCTCAGATATCTCGCCTCAAGCAGCAGCCAATACTTGATGCTACAAAAGGAAGAGGGGGCAGGTAAGCAATTGTGAAGGGTGATGACGACAAAGGGGGTATAAGATTCCCTCCTGCTCCATGCTGGAATTGTCTCACGCCCTGACCATGAAACTGGATTGCCATTATTGTCGATTTTGTAACTCCATGTCATCAATGGTCAGAAAATTATTCATTTCTTTTACAGAATATTCAACTTCCACCTCCTCTGTGTTCAGATTCAAGTATTTGTGACTATAAAATGGCAGTTTTAATCCCCCCCCAGCCATCTTGGAGGAGACAGTAAGAGAATCAAGTGTTTTAGTCACTCGGGAAGTGAAGACCATTAGAATATATTACGTTTCCTGCCCCCTCTCCAGCTGCATGTTCCTGGCTGGTTAAAAAAATAAAAAACAAAAATTTTAAATCATCAAAAATTCTTTCAGAATGAGACTAGTCAAGTAACTAAAAGCAGCCTTGCTGTTTCCACAGGCCGAGTCCTTCAGCTTTCAAAGAGGACATTTCAGAAAGGGAAATGAATATTTAAAAAGAATACATTACTGACTGCAGTCTCCGGTTTATGGGAATAAAAGCCTTGTGTAATGCATGTAATTAACATCTCTGTATCAATGAGCAATAAAAATACATCCTTTCCCAGCACTACTGCACATGGTTTGTGATCGTTCAGAGCCAATATGGGTTTGCTACAAGCAGTCAGATTGTTAAATATCTTCCCCAAATTAGCCTGTTTAGACAGCTGTGGTTATAAGCAAACAAAGCTGAAAGACTACTTTAAAAACCTGTGCATCTCATTATTAGATGAGGAAAGACTAGATTTTAACTAGATTACTGACTGAGATGAGAACCTAACATCTATCAGCCTGGGGCCTGGAGAAAATACCCCAAACAGTAGGGGACGGCTTCACATTGCTTACCTGACTCTGTGAGTCTGAGTTCACAGTCCATGTAATCAAACATCTCGACTGTGAGCTGAAAGCTGAAAAAACAAAATCCCCCCCATCATGTTACACGAAGAGCAAGGTCAGGATCAACATAGAAACCCTTATTTAAAAAGATGCTGATGTACTGTACAGCACAGTATTGTAAGACACCTTCACAACACTGTCAGCTGCACTGTTCAGACCACAGCTCCAGTCATTTATTTTTACCATCGGCACACGGTGGCAGGGGTAGCAAGCAGGCTATAAATACAAACCTAACTGCCACTCAGCAAGTGAGAGGATTACTACAGTACTAGATATACCCTTGGTAATACTGCAGTAACAGTGCAAAGCAATATACTTGCATTGGGTTCCCACTGTGTGTGGGGGCCATGACTGTAGGGTGCTGTCTTATGTTTAGTACTGCAGTTTTGTCATTGCATTCCTGCAGTGCTTACACACAAAACTTTCTTCCTCCCTCATCCCTGGAGGAGCAGTTATTACTATGGCACTGGGTGCCCTTTCGTCAAAAAATACTAAAGCACTCTACAGTAAAGGCTATCAACCACGGTGGTAACGCAGCGGAAGGTGCATGTTTGGGGCCAGGACCATAGAACGTTGTCATCTCTTTCCCCCAGCATCGGTGCACAATCCTGTTCTATTATCACCTTTAGACATTGCCATTAGGACCCAAGACGCTGCAGAGCGCCAACAGGTCCACGGAGGGAGAAGCAGATTCTCCCCCCTTACCCCATCCTGCTTGTGGATTGGACTATCAGACCCCCTGCTATGCAACAGGGTCAGCTCCCTCCTTACAGTATGCAAGTCACTTTCTGAGGGTTCCCAAACAGAATGGGATGAGGTTGGGAGTGGAGCCACTGGGCTATTTTTCGTTGCATTCTGGTGCACTCAGAATAAGAGAAAGTCAGCCATTGACCCCTAGGGACTTCTGGGAAGCAGCTATCTGGGCATTCTTACCATGGGGTCCTGGCTGCCATCTCCTTAACAGATGGACTTTGGTATCGGGATCACAGAAGTCAGAGGTAGATAGATGGAATGTCCCTATTGGGCCATCTAGGCAAACCCTCCCAACCCAGCTTGTTCCTGACAGGGTTTTCTCCACAGCTCTGTCCAGTCTTAAGAGCCAAGGAAAGGGGCTTCCACCACCTCCCTTTGGAAAGAATCTAACAGATCTGACTGTTTCCTGATGTGCTGCGAAGGTGACAGAACTTTGGGGCCCGCTTTTCAGAGGTGTCGAACACCCAGGACTCCAATGAGAGCTGCAGGTACTCGGGTCCTCTGAAAATCAGGCCTTTGCTTATTTGCACTTTGGCCCATGGCTGGAAGGGTCGGCTGATGTGGTTACAGGCTGAAGTTCCCTGCAGGAGGAGTATCATCAGCGTGCACTTACCTTTACACTCAGCACCATCTTGCCACTTATAAACGATAAACAACAGTCTCACCCACAGCTCACGCAGCACTCCGCAAAGGTGCTTCTGTGCAAAGACGCTGTTTGCCTCACTCAGATTTATGATGCATTTTGTGGCTATATTAATCTAATAAAATAAGCTGGCCTCTGTCTCCCACACAGAGCACCGTGAACTTTAATGTGGGGTACTTCATTAGCAGGATGCACCATTTACATTAATGGTGCTCAGGACAAAGAGAGTCATGCTTTGTAGAAGGTTTTAAATACCTAAAAGGAAACTTACATGTTATTCACATCTGTCCCAGCAGCCTTTTCTAGCACCTCATCCGTCACTTCTAGGCCTGGGGGAAAGTCACGATGCTTCAAAAAGAAAAGTCTTCATGAATTCAGTAGCATTTTTTTATGGCAGGTCCCACACCTCCACTCCAGACACATAGGTACATTTCAGGCTAAGATCCCTGCTGAATCATGGCTCTTCCTAATCTAATATTCACACCCGCTCTCAGAACAGTGTGAATTCAACAAATAAGAGAAAAAGAACAACAGCTTGTAGCAAAAATCTGTCAAAATTTCAGAGGGGGGGTAGGGGGGAAGATGGAATTACCTTTAGGTGAAAGGATATCTTGGTGAGTAGAAGTTTGGTATAAATATTCACAAGCTGCCCATATCTGTCGTGCAAGTGCCCCTGCCAAGGAATATCAGGGAAACGTTATAAAACTTCTGGGTGACACTAAACATTCATCTTCCCACCCAGCTGAACAGGACCCAGCCATCAAAGAGAGGAGTGTCTCCAAACTCTGGCCCAGACTTTCCCTTGGTATAAGTAGGCACAGCTCCACTAAAGTCAAAGGAGTGCCACTGATTTCTGCCACCCGAGGATCTGGCCTCCAAAGGACCAGGAAGAAAAATGTAATTGTGGGCATAGTAGGGTGGGACCTCACACGCCTCTAAATACAGCTCTCATTCACAAACACAGAACCACATTGCTAGTCCCATCAGGAAGAAGAAATCGCTGGCTCAGTTCCAAAGGGTAAATCACTTCCAGTCCCCTGACGAAGGTGGAAAAGACTTTCCTTTTATTCATGATCCAAACACGAGAAGAATATGGACAAATTCCAGTTTAGGCTATAAATGTAATTGCCTATCTACCCTCTCCCATCCCCTCCTACCCCCCTTTGCAGTGTCAGTTAGATGCAACAGTCTCTCCCACCTCCTGTCCTAAACTCCCCTAGAGTTGCTGTGTAACACAAAGCTCCTGCGCTCCATTCACTCAAGATGGCCACACTTCAACAGATCCTTGCTACTTAGGGATTACAGCTGGGCGTTAAGGTGATGGTTAATGATTTCCATAGTATCCAACTACCACCCAAAAGCCTTCTTATCATAACACAGAAACCTTCAACACCCCACTCAGAAACAAAGCATTCACCAACAAACACCCTCCCGCCCTGCACTTCACCAAAGGCCTGACAGCTCTACCCCCGTTTCAATGCAAGGCTTTCAGTGGCCAGCACAGTCCATTGCTGAAACTCACCCACAGGTCTCCTGTCTCTCGGATATTACTCCGATATCTTTGACAGTCTTGAAGAACCTGGGGGAAAAGGCAGAGGGATCAGATATGCAACCTGTGTGCTTAAGAGTATGGGGGCGGGGGAAAAAAGAGGATCAAGACAAGCCTGACCTGAACTGCCCCACCCAAGCTTCAGTCTACAACCCCGTCTGTTGCACCGTACATATCTGGATTTGTCAGTTCCCCCTTTACTGACCTATTGCAAGGAAGCAACACAAGGAAATTCCAAGGGGAAATTTTAACTGGTTCAAAGTGGCAACAAGATTTTTGAATGGAGGGATTGATCTAATGGTTCCTGGTACTCTAGCAGAAACCAGAAATGGATCCCATTTGTCCACAGAAGGTGGAGACTGAGCTGAAGTTTCAGTCTAAAAACAATGGGGCTGTTCAAGAAGAGATGTGTACATTCTTAAAGGACGTGTTAGAACAGAGCACTTTAAACACAATGTTGCATTTTGGGAAGCAGATCTAGTAGTTTCAGAGTAACAGCCATGTTAGTCTGTATTCGCAAAAAGAAAAGGAGTACTTGTGGCACCTTAGAGACTAACCAATTTATTTGAGCATAAGCTTAAGTAATTAGAGTAGGGAACTAGGAGTCAGGAGACCAGGTGTTAGTCCCCCTTCTGCTTCTGTGACTTTGGGCCAGTCACAAACTCACTGTGACTCAGTTTTCCCAACTATGAGGCAAGAAAAATGACACCCACTTTCAAGAAGTGCTTTGAAATCTACAGGTTAAAAGCACTAGGCAAGTGCCTATGTATAATCATTAAGTTGGGTGACTGCTTTACTCAGTATTTACTAAATTGAATGTAGTGAAAATTAACATTTTTAGAAGCTTCACTAAATTGTTATCTAGCTAAGGCTTTTCCTAGGTGCCTTTCACCTTGGTATCCAAGTGCTGAGCTAGTGATCTATGTATTTAAAACCCAAAGCTCGACTCTCTCTCAACACAATCAGCCTAACACTAATGTCTGTATCAGCCTCTGTGGTTAGTCTACAAGCTGACAGGAAGAAGCCTCCCCGAGCTCACTGCTGTGTCCCAAACCCCTTGCATTAAACGTTAAAAACAGAGGGGTGGTACTGGAACAGGAGACCCCAGTAAGGCCCTCGGCATTCACAGATGGCACAGCTGATCGCAGCCAGGCCTCGCCAGTGAATTGTAGCCTTGTATTCGCTGGAGGGCCAGGCGCCGATCTCCAGGAAGCGGCGCATGGAGCAGCGAGGGAGGAGAGCTCTGGAATATATGTGAGGTGAACATTAATGATCCTCACTGGAGGAGTGTGTTAATACACAGCAGAGGAAATGAAGGGAGTTCAGCAGCAGAAACACACCAGTAAATGCTGCAGCCCACGAAGGCTTCCTTAAGCACGGAAGACCTTGCACCTGCTGCCCAGATCGTAAAATGTTGCTGGGCCAGCCAGACACACTTTCTCCTATTCCGATACCTCTCTTCCCTCTGACTTTTTAAATGCCTCTCCAGGATCTTTCCACCAGGTTGGTGAAGTTGGGGAAGTATTTCCCTCCCATCAGCAAGCAAGAGGCAGCAGAGAGCAGCGGTCACCCTCTCCTACATGCTCAGAGTCTACCCTACAGCCCCACCAACTGGGAGCCAAGAGTCCTGGGTTCTACTACTGGATCTCCCACTGACTTGCCACGTGCCCTCAGGCAAGTCACTTCATCTTTCTGTGCCTCAGTTTCCCTCTCTGCCAGATGGGGAACAGGAAGCGGGAGCCTCCTTTATGACGGGCTTTGAAAGCTACGGATGAGACACACTCTATGAATGCACAGTACACGATTATTAAGCGGAAGGGAAGGAGCTACTTACATTGGGATGGCCATCTCTCAGGACTTTGTGCATAACATGGCAGAACTTCCAGCTGAGGATGGAGCTGCTGGGCAGGGGGAGGCCAATAGCGTAGGACCAGAAAGTAAATGCTCCTTTCTCATGGTGAGTTCCCAAGATAATTCCTTTCCAGACGTCAAGGCTAATTGAACAGCTAGAAACTCACGGCAGCCATTCCAATCTGACACGCTCATTATCTGTGTTTTCTTTATTGCAATCAGCTTCTCATTACGACTCTCGCCTCATCAAAAGAGTCAGGGTTCGGGTGACTAATCACCAATTTATGTTACATTTACTTTTTACAAAAGGCCTCAAGCTGGACTCTGGTGTGACGGCACACCAAAATGATGGCCTGGGAATGGACTGTGTTGCCAGCAGTGGGACATCCAAGTACAGCCCCATGTCCCTGCAAGCAACGGAAAGAGCAGAACTGCCTCACCCCACTTTGTACCCAGCTCCTGCTCTTTGTCAGCAAGTGTTTGAAAATTATTTTGTGTTATGTTTCTCCTGGTGCTGCACATTTACTGATCGCAGCAAAGACACTGGAACATACAACACGCCATCCCACATCAAACCAGTGGTCTGTCAAGTCCAGTGTCCTACCCCCAGCTGCAACCTATGACTCAAAGGAAGGCAAATCTCCTCCCCACCTGCCCCACTCCCCAAAATACCCCATTATCTATTGGCAAATTCCTTTCTGATCTCCGGGGCAATTAAAAGAAAGACACCCTGAAGTATGAGATCTCATTGAGAATTGTGTGATGATGTGTAGGGAAATCTGACCATGAGATTACAAAGCTCCTTTTGAAACCTGGCCACAGTACTGGGCTATGAGAAGCAGGGGTCACCGTCATTGCAAAGGAAAAGGATACTGCGGACATGTTTCTCTTTCACAGGCGCTTCTTGTGTATTGATGGCTTTGCTAATGCTCATAGCCTGTGCGGGGAGAAAAGAGGAGATGTCAGAGGCAGAATCAGCACAATCCTTTACTGCCAAACATTGTTAGTCCATAAAAAACTCAGGCACCAGGTCTGTTTCTGGATCCTTCTTGTCATTCAGTAGGCACTGCCTGGCCATATGGAGCATTTGATAATGCTCTCAGTTTATACAGCCTGCATTCCAACTATTCAGCCTTAGACTATCTCTGGGCAAGGAGTATCCTCACCCCACTGTACAGATGGAGAGATGGAAGGTCAGAGCAGGCAAGTGACTTGTCCGAAGGCCCAGGCCATGTTAAGTGATAGAGCCAGGATTAGAACTCAGCAGCTCCCGGCTCCCAACCCAGTGCTCAGACTCCTGTATGGTCTCACGTTTAATGAGTTCCTTGGTTACAGTCTGAAAAGCTAGTCTCTCAAACCTGAAGCCCAAGACGCCTCATGCCTTGACATCCAAGCACTAAGTTCTCAGTGTTCCCTTTATCAATGACTTGATGTCAAGAATTGCTCAGGACATCTATCAAATGATTTCTTTTGTACCTGCTAGCAATACAGCCTTGTCTTTGTATCTGACAACCATCTTAAGTCTTGCCTTGTACATCACCGACCAGAGAGATTCTAGCTTTTGAATTTGGGAGTCAAGTTGACGAGAGCAACCATGGCTGCTATGATCATAGTAAATACACAGACTGCATTTTCTCAGCAATAACTCAGAGAGGTGTCTACAGAGCAAACACGCATAACAGCAAAATGCCAATTTCAGAGCTGTTTATCTAACCATAACAAGCCTTTGAAATGTTTATTTCTTTTCACACAGTAGGTGATATTTTATTGGATCACCTTCTGTTGGTGAAAGAGACAAGCTTTCGAGCTACACAAAGCTCTTCTTTTCACAGCTTTGATGGCATTTGCCTTTATGTCTCCTTAAATCAATCTCTCGTCAGACCTCCTTTTGTAGTTTGAACTCCTAAAATTTAGAAAAGAGGCCACAAATAAATATGGGATTAGCCTCTGTCACACCCATTCAAAAGAACTCAAAGTACAGGGCAACATGATGAAAGTAGCAGCAAAATGCTATGAGAGTGATGCTGATTGCAATCTTTATTAGCAAAAAGAAAAGGAGTACTTGTGGCACCTTAGAGACTAACCAATTTATTTGAGCATGAGCTTTCGTGAGCTACAGCTCACTTCATCAGATGTTTACCGTGGAAACTGCAGCAGACTTTATCTGCTGCAGTTTCCACGGTAAACATCTGATGAAGTGAGCTGTAGCTCACGAAAGCTCATGCTCAAATAAATTGGTTAGTCTCTAAGGTGCCACAAGTACTCCTTTTCTTTTTGCGAATACAGACTAACACGGCTGTTCCTCTGAAACCAATCTTTATTAGGTGGATAAACTACACCTTTAGGGTCTAAACACTTTCATCATGCCCCAATCTAAATCACACAGTTCTACTCTGAAGACTGACCCTATAAACAATGCCATCCATTTGCACTGGGTCTCAGTGACTCCAAATCAAGATATACTCAGTCTACAACTAAAGATTTTCCCCCCCTAATTCCTAGTCCTGCAACTCATCCACGGGTCCGAGCATGCAACCTGGGCTTTCTTCCTTCTTGCATGACCAATAAAAGGGTCAGCAGGCTGAATTCCAGCCTCAACCATATCTGTGTCCACATTGTCTTCAGTGGATTTGTATAGGTGTAACCGCCCAACCCTGTAATTAGATCTTGGTGAACAATCTTCCCAATGGTGCATATACCAGAACAGACTCCTGCTCTCTCTCAATGCTACATTAACTTTGCAGGGCTAACAGAGGTAAAGCCTTGTTATACCATCCACAGTATGCAGACAGGATACTGAAGACTCACCAGGAGTAGGCTTGGTGAATATTAAGATGCCAATTTTACATTGTCAGGGGAGAGTTGCAGTTTAAATGCATTATGATCCTAAGGGGCGGATCACATAAAGAACAAGCTTTCTAGTCATAAATAGAGCAGCAATCAAACGGCCAGATTGAAAACATTCCTGTAACTTTGATTCTTATCAGAGTTTCCTCCTGTTTACTCTGGGAGTTTCTGCCTGTTGCCTCAGAGCTTCAACACAACAGTAAATGCTAGGCTGTGGTTTTGCACCACGGATGGATTTTCAGGAAAGGAGGTGCATTGATCTAGCGTCAAGACACCTACAACTTGAGCTAGGATCCCAAAATGAGAGAGTGGCATCTCAACACACACTGCATTCTCCAGCCCTTTGCCCTGCAAAGGCAAAAGGTTATTTTGTGTCTGGGGAAGAAGGAATGTGAATGGGCAATCTGGCTAACAAGATGAAGAGGTGAAACACTTGTCAGGAGAAGCATCAGATGCACCATCCACTGCAAAGCCTGAAACACTCAGCATAGCTTTGAGAAATCTAGTCAAAGCCAAGGCTCAGTCCAGTGCCCCACTCACAACCCCACCCCCTGAACAGCATTTCTTGAGCTATTTAGTTTGGTCCTAAACCCTATTTCTCAGCCTCCCAACGTTAAACATTTCAATGTGCTGCAGATTTGGGGGCTGACAAGATATAAGTGCGGGAAGAGCAGCTCTACAGGCTTCACCGCAATATCCCACCAACTGGATTCTCTCCCGCCCTGGAGAGACCGAACGGGGGCAGCCTCTGTGTCTCTAGGCTCTGCTGAAATGGACAACAAGAACTTTTGTTTGTGTGAACTGGGGCAATGACTTCTAGGACATGGAGAGACACCTGATAAGATCTGTCCTTGTTAACTGGCTTCTAGCCTTAGGCCATGTCTTCCCTCAGAGTTCAGTCAGGTGATCTGTGCTCAAGTCTAGCCTGGGTGCGAGTGGCCACGCTGCCAACCAGACTCGAATTACTGTGTCCACACTGGCATTGCGCTCACTGTGCAAGGCCCTAGGATTTCTGGGGTCAGAGCTCATGGTTCTTAGCACTGTAGTAAGGTGGGTAGCTCTGTGATTCTTTCCCAGCGACTTGTGGGAGAACGTGTCTATCTTTCTGGGCACACGGGGTGGGGAGGTGAACTGCGGGAAGGCACTGGAGGAATATCAGCTCTCAAATGGGTTAGCCTGTGTCCTCACCACACAGCTGTCAGATTACCAGCTCAAGTGTAACCAGCATTTGAGTGTTAGCCTATAATCCAGGGCAGGCGAGCTAGTCTGGTTCAAAAGGACCACCAGACTCAGGTAAGAGAGCATTATGTGTGAACAGGAGCGGGGCTAGGGGTTAATAACCAAGGAAAAGTCCAAATTAACTCTGCAGTGAAGACAACCTTTAAGTTTCTCACATCAGTGTTGTAAGAGAAAGTCTGCTCTAAGAGTCCTAAAACCACACTCCAAGCCTACACAAACACACCCTCCCTGCCCCCAACACACACAGCCCTACCTCCCTGCCCCCGACACACACACCGCCTCTTACTTGTAATGGGGGCTGGGAGAATGCACTGAGAGAGGAGAGTAGCCCTGCTACAACACATAGAAACACTCGATCTCTAAAGTGGCCATTACATGATGCAGAAAGGAGAACCAGAAAACCACAGGACAAATGTGATACATTGAGAGGTGGCACGTGACCTTACTGCTCAGCTAGAGAGATGAGACCCTTCGCATCTCTACAGAGGGAGATGTGCAACAGACATGGGTCACACACCCCCTCTGGATGGAGGAAACTCACCCCATGCTTTCCCACAACAGTTCACATCCCAGAAGAACCTCAGTCATGTGATGGGTGCCATATTGGCCAACCCTGGGAACTGAAGCAGGGAACTCCAGAGCTAAAAGCATGAGTCTACAGCTCGAGGTAAAAAACAGACCTTCAAGCCAAGTGCTATAACAGACCTGTATCCCCTGTGGAGGGGGCACAGAGGGCGGAGAAGTACACACACAGACCCTGACTAGCGGGTTAAACAAGCTTAGTTAAAAACCCCAAATATGGGCCAGCTTCCCCAAAAGGCTGCAGAACCCAAGAGAAGATTCAAGTTGACTGTTCGGATGCTTTTAGAGGCTTGCTAATACTAATCTTTGTATGTCCCTCACAGGGCACACAATTTCCTCCCAGGGGGAACAGAATTCATCTCCAAAGCTGGCTCTACCTGTAAGTCTGTGACGTTATATTCCGCACCCCGTACGGTTGGATCTGCACGTTTGAGGGTCTCCAGGAAACATATGGTGTTTGAAGTTATTATTGTCCCACAGCTCCCACCATGCAGAGTCCTCATTCAATTTCTACATGCCTGACCTCATTTCATACAGAAGTCTATTGTGCCATCAATTCATTTACATTTGAAGAACCAGTGCTGCAGCTGAACTGTATAAATAAATGAAGACATCGCTACTCAGAATGATATACTACTGGTTAATTGTTCCTCATGTTTAATGGTACAACAACCTGTAAGACTTCCATATACAATTAAAAAAAAATCCCTGGATGTTATGGTCATCCTAGACATCTCATTTGTACATATTCCATTTAGTGAAAACAGTTGTGCTTTGCTTTGTCCGGTATCACTATGCACTACTCCATCCTGCCTGTGAAACCTGGATTATAAAACGTTTCAGAGTAGCAGCCGTGTTAGTCTGTATTCGCAAAAAGAAAAGGAGGACTAAGAGTAGTCTCTAAAATGCCACAAGTACTTCTTTTCTTTCTTGATTATAAAATGCTCTTTGCTAATGACTGAGAAACCCAGCCTCTGATCTTTCAAACACGCACTATACAACGCAACCAGTGAGTTGAAGGGCTGCTCTACACTGAAAATTGACATGGACATAGGTATGACCCTCTCATCCCAGTGCCTTTAAGAGTACACATACCATAAGACAAGACAGTGAGAATCTCTCTGCTTACAGAGCACACACCAAAAAGGTATCCTTTTGAAGGAGAAAAGGTGGACCTCTGTTTATTTTTCTAGAAAAGAGGAAATCTCTCTCATATAAGTTTTTAATAGACACCAATTATCTTAGTATCTAGGGGCAGACCACAGCACAAAAAGGGATCAGAATGGATTCTGCTCGTCATCCTGGAGTTCAGCCAGTGAAACTGAGTTTGCCTCCTGCCCAGCTGTTTTGTTCTATTCAAGTTCTTGTGCTGTACCCATCACCACAGTATCTGGGCACGAGGGGGAAAGCTTTTGCAAAAGGGCAAGAAGCCGGATGGACTAGAGCTCATTCCAGTCTCCTGTCAGGATATAGATTCATAGACATTTAGGTCAGAAGGGACCATTATGATCATCTAGTCTGACCTCCTGCACAACGCAGGCCACAGAATTTCACCCACCACTCCTGCAAAAAACCTCACACCTATATCTGTGCTATTGAAGTCCTCAAAACCACAGGGTAGGATGCAGCACCAAGAACGCCTGGTCTGTGAACGTTTCATCCTGCTTCCTGCGTTCTCAATAAACACAGCTGTCTTAGTGGGTCATAGAGGTGACTCTGAGGCCTGTGGATTAGGCCCAGCAGCAAACAGTAGTAGTCAGTGGAGGGCACAGTGACAGGAGTGCTCAGGAGACGTGCAGCATGTGGCAGCCCAACATGGAGTTGTCGACTGGCAGGCCTAAGCAGAGTGAATTACAGTGTGTGTGTCCTGAGGCAGGGAAGGAATGGCTACTAGGGCAAGGGGAGTGGCCATATCTTCTGACCGTCTGAAGGTGGTGGAGGCCATTTGTCATTACAGGACAGGGCTACATTGCTATTGCTCTCTGGTTATCGAGGGGCACAGATGAATCCTCCACCACCTCAAGGCTGCAGACACTACTTCGACAAGCAGGCGGCAGATGCCTTCCCAGCACCCCTTCTGCATGCCCTGGGTTACACTCCATCCATCCAGCCACTTGTTTTCCCATCCATCTCTCTTGGAGAACACAGTGGGGTGTGCATACTCCACACCAGAGCAGGGAGACAAGGGGTTCAATTCCAGCAGGAAAGGCCAGGCTCCAAGGCCTGCCCACCTTAGAGAACCAAGAGGCAGGGAAGGGCCTTTCCCTCTCTACTCCCAGCCGAGGCTGAACAGCCTAAGGCCTGGACTCTGCTTGAGGACACCAGGCAGGTACTCCTCAGGGTCCTGGTGACAGTGGAGCCTGTAGCGTTGTCCAGCTACTCCCAGGAGTGGAGTGGGCCATGCAGGACTCCAGAGGTGAGAGCAAAGAGCAGCAGAGGGAGCCCAGAATGCAGTCAGGATGGACGTATGAGTCAAATGCCCCAGGCAGACATACTGGGACGTCTGATGTGGAAGGAAATATCAATTGTATAACCCAATCCTTCCACCACATTGACCAGAGTAATGAGCCAGCTCAGCAGATAGGCATGAGCCACAGTGTTTGGATCCAGATCAGAACTTCCCCAACTTTCGGGGGTTTCTGGATCTGAGGTTTTGGTTCAGCCCAATAGCGAAATGAGAGTCAACCACAAAGATCTGAATTTTACCGGAGTCCAGGGGCATTCGGGTCAGGGCCCGTCTCCAAGTTAAGTAGCTCACTAGGGAAGTGTCCAGATTGTCACAGGATTGTTCCATGTCAGGAGGAGGCCGCATCCCCCCTGCCCCCACAACTGATATAAAGGTGAGATGTGTTGCGTAAACAAGCTCATTTGACCACTGACTCCCCGCTTCTCTCCCATGTCCTCCTTCAGAACAGGACCATTAAAGGCTGCTGCTCAGCTCCTCCTTAGACAGGCACGCCCAGGACACAGACATTCATTAACTGATTTAGAAACAGAGAGGTTAGCAATGGGGCACTTAAAACCCAGCTGTCCAGGACTCCTAAGGAAGCACTTCAGCTAAGGATTCAACTTGGCTTGTTCAAGCCACCAAGGATATTTAATTTAATAGCTTATCTTCCTACTCAGCTTTAGGAAGGCAGACAGAGGGCCTCAACTGCAAAGATAGGTCCAGATTTGTATTGGAACCCACCCAAAAAGGGGAGGTGTCTGGCTGTGAAGGTGGGGAGGGAATGGGGCTGGCTCAGACCCAGCTCCAGAAGCCACGGCCCCTCTGGAGTTGAAGTTACTACACCTACTAAACTCAGCTCTTTGTCCAAGTGACAGGCTGAGGAAGAGAGTTCACTGGAGCATGACATGCCCTGCCTAGGCAGTCACCCATCTCCAGAACAGAAACACACGGCTGTGTGTTTAATGAGCAGATGCCAGTGCAAATACCACAGAGCCAGCCAGCAAGGAAACTTAACAGGGCAAGCTCAGAGTAGGCACTGAACAAAGCTCAGCTTCAGCATACATTACGCCTAGGTGGCACTCCCAGAGCCCCTGAGCGAAAGCTTTACACAACACATCTCAGTCCTGAGCATAGTGAGACTCTGTTACATTTCATAGGATGCTGGGGGGAAATCACAACTTCATGATAAGCATTTAATAGGTTACATGCTATTTATAATCATTTCTAAACTCATTGGCCCTTAAATGTCTGGCACACCTGGGGAGACCAACGCCTTGATTCATTCAATTATTGGCATTTCGGCCTGCAATGAGGCTTCATTACATTCTGCTCTGTCAAGCTCGCAAGTCTCACTTCTGTAGTGACAAACAGGGCTAGAATCTCCACCGGAGAGAGAGGCCTGGAAAAGAACTGGCCTTTATTGCAAGCACAGGAATTCAGTACTGAAACAGGGAGACTTTATAGAAACACTAGTAGAGAATCTCTTCAGTAGCACATTGGTTATCTATGACCCAGTCCAGAGTGGGATAACCATTTTAACATGGGTCTGGGTCAGAAGCTCCTTTGGGCAGGGACCAGTTTGTAAAGTGCCTAGCAAAATGGGCCCCAATCCTCACTGGAGACCCTGGGTGCTACTGCAGTAGAATAACTGCTTCTCTACAAAACCAACCCGTCCTATCCATCCCCGTGCAGGACTGTTGCTCAGAGAAAAGCTGCATGGCATGGCAGGAGTTAAACAGAGCACAAGCAAGCTACCTACCTTACTTCCCTCCACACCGGGCAAGGGAAGGTATCAAATTCATCTCACTCTCTCTCCCGTGACCTAGTTTCTATGCACACAACGAGTGACCAGCAAAATTAACAAGAGCTTGTTTTTAAAGGGAACAGGTGTGAATAATGGAAGGATCTATATATGAGAGGCTAGGGATGCACCAGGCTGTTGTATGCAGCAAGGAAGTTCTGGAAAAGTGTCAACCTGGTGATCAGAGCTGGAATGTCAGCATGTGAATGAGAACTTTATTTTTTGGTGGCTTTCCTCAAGCACCCTTTCTCTGGCAGGGATGTACAACTCAGGCTTTCACATGCATTCTGCAAAACTCCTCCTGAAGCTGGAGGCCAGGATATAATTCTCTGCCCAGACATTTGGGCAGAGAGAGAGAGAGAGAGAGAGAGAGAGAGGCTGCTTAGGAAATGCCATCTTTACCCCATCATGCAAGTGGTCCTCCTTTTAATTCATTCCCTGCTTCTCCCATGCTTCTGCCATCCATCATGCAGCTGTACATCTTAGACAATTGGCATTTAAAAGAAAAAAAAAAGATTTGCTTCCTATCGATCAGCACGTACATAATGCAGCCGTTTCATACACGTCTAGTTGTTCGCTTGGATCTGATGCTTACTGGACTCTACACCTGAAACTCCACTGTCGGGCAAAGGTTGGAGTTAAGATTTCCTCCATGATGGAGGAGAGGGTGAGTTCGCTTTCCTTGACCAGGGAAACGGCATCTTTCTTCTGCAGAATGGGACTCCTTTGCAGGTGTTAATTACAGAGCTATTAAAAGGCCTTTCTGAGTCGTGCATTGGGGATTGTAATACACTTTTCAGTTCCATCCCCCACTCCCTTTGGAGCACAGCAAAAATCCAGTGGACGGTCACATCTAGAAAAAACTGATGTAAATAAGCAGCTTCTGTTTCAGCTACTAAAATGGGGAGATCTATACAGACCCAGATAAATGCCCAATGCCAATTAACGTCACATCATCTGTAGGCACTAATGGCAACACATTTTAACTTAGATCACTGCTGTCTTTGATTTGTCAGCATTAGCTTTGAGAAACTGCACTTCATCATCCATGTTTGCACTTAAAAATGGAACTGAGCGCAGTCAGGAGGTGCTGGTTTAAATGGGTAGTAAAGGGCGCTCAGCACCCTTCAGGATTAGGCCTTCAGCTAGGCTGTAGCTGAGTGCAAGAACCAGCTGCTGGTATTAAGTGGTTAATACTTTGACAGCACTTTGAAAACCAGTGGAGTAGCAACCGGCGCCTTCCTTCTACAATTTTAATTTGTGTACACACATGCGGACTTCTCTGATGCTAAAGATACCAGCCCTCCGAGCAAGACTTTTTATGGTCTCCTACTTGCCTTAAGGCCCCTTCAGTGAGTTGTCTCACAGAGACACTGTACTGGCATCTGCCAGTTGCTTTGCTTTTCATAGCATCAAACAGTGTGCAAGCTTCAGGGATAACTTACCCCGGGTAGGGGTGTTGTGTCCGTTACCAAGCAATTTAATGACTTCTCTTCCTAACCAATGCCTCTGAAACAGTGTGGTGCATTACCCAGTCTTATTAATGCAGCTATAAAAAAAACCCATTGAGGCTGACCCATTTTAGAAGGTCGTGTAAATTGTTTGGAGTTTCCGCCGCACTGTCTGACAAGCTGAGGACTCCATTACCAGCTTTGTTTGTTAGTTTTGGGTTTCTTTAGTAGAGCATTCCAGGGCCAAGGCCTTCTCCAGGGGGCAGAGACTGTCTATTGTTTCTTTCCCCTGTTTCAACAGCCCTGGAAGCGGACGTTCTCAGGTGCAGCACAGGAGCAGAGTAATACGGGCTCCGCTGACATGTATTCAGTCTCCACGATTGGCCCCTCCTCTACGGCTGCTGGCATAGCCTCCAATCAGTGTCAGCCCCCGTGGCAAGGACACCTGTTCATTTAGCACTTGTCAGGCTCATGCCTCCAGCTAGCAAAGGCTCTAGGAATCAGTCGTGAGCCTCCAGGTAGCAAAGGCTCTAGGAATTAGTCGGGAGCCTCCAGCTAGCAAAGGCTCTAGGAATTAGTCGGGAGCCTCCAGCTAGCAAAGGCTCTAGGAATTAGTCGCTTGGACATTAGATGTTTGTTCATTTCTGGGGTTCTGCCGGTGGCCATGTGGCAGAAACAGATGGGCAGCAGTTATTTCCAATAGGAACTGGTGAGGAGGAGAATGGCTCCAGTAGACATCTGAAGTAGTGGGTGCTGCGTCCAGCTGAGCAGGAGAGCACAGTTATTGAACACTGATAAATTAGGAGGAGGTGTAAAGTTACCGAAGTGAAGCAGTTGGAGAATTTAGAACGGAAGAACTATTCGCTCAGAGCCCATCCCCCTGAGTAAGATCCAGACCCCAATTCAGACTGTAGCAATGAATGAATGTAGGAATTAAACAGATTATACCTGATCAGTCTGCATGTGCATCCAAATGGGGAGGAGGTGTGATGTTTGGGATTGGTCTGGCTTCAGGAGTCAGGGGAACCCCAATGATATTAGGTTTAGGGAGGCCCTAAACTCAGTCTGCTCAAATAGTTGTTCCTTCATACAATGCAATGCTGCGGCTGTGACACAAAAAATAGGTCAGGAAGCCTGACTGTCCCTCTCGAATGTAGGCTAGAAGCATGAAAATAGACTTCCACAAATTTTAGCACTGGTGGCAGCCACCCTCATTATTGGAGGCCACTTGAATTAATCCCCGCTCCCCCAAACACAGGTAGATGCGGTGTCTGAGGCCCAGTGCGTGTGGTTATAGAAAGGTCTGTCAGGTTATTTGCTCAGCATGGAATTTACTTTTGCAGAAGATCTTAATTATTTGAGGCTCAGCAGTACAGTGCAGACACACTCAAGCCTGCGTGGCTGGAAGGATCTACTGTAGGGGCAGGTTATGGGCTTGGAGAGAAGAGATGCAGGATTTATTTTCAGTGTATTTAATGAAGTCCTGTGGGTTTAAACTGACATTTGGGCTGTAATTGTAGTAAAGTAGCTAAGCCAATAATTTGATCTAATCCTCTTAACCCCTAAAGTTGATCAGTCTGAAACGCATAGCAAAATGCACTCACAGGTACCTCACAGAGCTGCTAACCCAGGGCCTAATCTTTCACAGGGCTGAGCACCCTCAACCCCATTTCAGTCCTATCGGAACAGAGGGTGTTAGCACCTCGCAGTACATTGCAGGCTCAGGCCCCCTTAAACTCTAGCTCTTAGTATGGGGGTTTGCAAGTGACCAAATGTCACTGGGAATTAATTTTAGATACACCAACTGTCATGATCTGATTAAGGATGGTTTATTAATAAAAACAAGACTTACAATGCAGGATACAGACTGATGCAAGAAATCAGCAATTCCTATGCCAGCAGGAAGCAATGTTTCTGTGCTGATCAAACAGGCACTAAGGATTTTATTTTCATTCTTCCTAGGTTTATTCAGCCAGTAAAGTCTCATAATATCCACACAGGTGGTTTACCGTGTGCCTGGAGGAAGTGTGTTAGGAACCCTTCCAGATACAAGGAGACAGTGTAGCCTAGTGGATAGAGCATGGGACTGGGACTCAGGAAAATGAAGGTCTATGCCCAGCTTGGCCACTAGCCAGCTGGGTGACCCTGGGCAAGTTGCTTCCCTTCTCTGTGCCTTTATCTCCCCATCTGTAAAAATGGGATAATGGTACTGAGAACCTTTGTGATGTGCTTTAAGAGCCACTGAAAAGATCTAATTATTATTACAGTGTGCTGTAGTGTTCCCATGAGAACATGCCTGTCTTTTAGACCCAAGGGCTCAAGGTCTACCTGTTTTTCCACCTCCATAAAACCATCTCTGCAAGAGCCTGCTGTAGCCAGTCCCCGAAAGCTTACGCCCAAATAAATGTGTTAGTCTCTAAGGCAGGGGTGGGCAAACTTTTTGGCCCGAGGGCCACATTGGGGTTGCGAAACGATATGGCGGGCTGGGTAGGGAAGGCTGTGGGGAAGGACGCATCCAAACAGCTCTTCCCCAGTAACCAGTATTAGTTTGGTGGTGGTAGCGGCCAGTCCAAGGATAACGGGTGTAATATTTTGTACCTTGGGGAAGAGCTGTTTGGACGCGTCCTTCCCCCCAAAATACTTCCCAAAACCTTGCACCCCACTTCCTGGACAAGGTTTGGTAAAAAGCCTCACCAATTTGCCTAGGTGACTACAGACCCAAACCCTTGGATCTGAGAACAATGAAAAAGCATTCAGTGTTTTACAAGAAGACTTTTAATAAAAAATAGAAGTAAATAGAAATAAAGAAATCCCCCCTGTAAAATCAGGATGGTAGATATCTTACAGGGTAATTAGATTCAAAAACATAGAGAACCCCTCTAGGCAAAACCTTAAGTTACAAAAAAGATACACAGACAGAAATAGTTATTCTATTCAGCACAATTCTTTTCTCAGCCATTTAAAGAAATCATAATCTAACACATACCTAGCTAGATTACTTACTAAAAGTTCTAAGGCTCCATTCCTGGTCTATCCCTGGCAGAAACCAGCATACAGACAGACACAGACCCTTTGTTTCTCTCCCTCCTCCCAGCTTTTGAAAGTATCTTGTCTCCTCATTGGTCATTTTGGTCAGGTGCCAGTGAGGTTACCTTTAGCTTCTTAACCCTTTACAGGTGAGAGGAGCTTTCCCCTGGCCAGGAGGGATTTCAAAGGGGTTTACCCTTCCCTTTATATTTATGACAACCCTGCAATACTGAATAGAGAGGATGAGATCAGTTCTGTGTCTCATTGCACAATCATGTGACTCACTCCCATAAGTAGCCTCTTTGCTGAGAAGCCAAGCATTAGGAGAAAGTCAATGGGCCTATGCATGTATACAAACAAGAGAGCAGGATTTGAGCCCTTTATGATCCCATGGGCGGAGTTGTTGTGTTTTAATTTCTCTGGGGGATGGGAGCTTGCTTTTCAGTTCTCTTCCACTGAGAGTTGGCTCTGTGTCCCAGGCAGTCTTTCATAAGACTAGAGCATGATTATGATTTTTCTTTTTTTATTACTCAGAAGACTGAGCTCATTTCTAATTCTGTAAGTAAGGCTCAAAGTATTAGCACTGAAGAACTAGAGAAGCCTGTTTTAAGCAACAACTTTTAACAAGTGATTCTTAATAGAAGTTAGATCCTTTTGGATCTTAGTAATTTTGAGTAGAGGAAAGGTGATGTAAAAACGTCCTAGCCAGAAACGCCATTTCTTCTGCACTGATTGATGGAATCCATTCACTGACTTTTTGATATGAGAGTTTCATTTAGATGTAAGAATTCACATCACTAAATAAACCGGACATGGAAACACATCGATCACCCTCGCTATACGCTAAAGGCTTTCCCCTTTAGCCAAGAGTTCAAGAAAAATCACTTCTTTAGCTATTGCTAAAATCTAAGTCTCTCCCACATGCCAATGAAGGAAGACAGTGGTTCCACAGCTGGAGTCTAGTTCCAAATAATTATGCTCAGGTGCTGCAGGTAAGCCTAGGCCAGCACTGATCTACAATGCCTACTGATGGATGGCTATTCAGTGCTAATGTGGTTTTAATTTGGTGGGTCTCAATGCAGTTTCCAATGGACAGGTGTCCATGTCATAAATCACTGCCTCACTGACCACTAACTGGTATCTTTGCTGGCAGTGTGATGAGAGGGTAAGGATTAAACAGGCATGGAGACAGAGACTTAAACTCTCACTTCTGGGGGTGCTCACTTCAAGGAAGCTTGTACTGCCCATCCTATACCAGTTGTGTGGATAGTGTGTGTGATGCTGGCTGACCTGGTCATGCTAGAGTGTATTCGGGCCAATTCACTTATGTATTAGTATAGGTCAAAATGAGTGTAAATGTAAGAGTGTATTCAGGTGTTTAAGCTTCATGAAAACTAGTGGAATGTTACTTCTGTTGTTTTCACGTATCTGTTGCCATTATAATGTAATAGCTAACATTTCCATTGGAAATACCCCTGTAACTAAATAACTCATCAGACATCAAAGGTGACTTGGGGAAGGCTAATGAAGGACTTTATCAGAGAAGGTGCTAATTTCAAAGCAAACAGCCACTGTGTGTGGTGACCTGAGGTCAGAGACTCAAAGTGCATTCCTCACCCCTCATCATCAAAGAAAAAGCAAAACTGGGTAAAGAGACTGTCAGCTTATCTTCTGTGAGAAGATATAAATATGGATTCAAAGATCCTTTATCTCAGATTGTTTGGACTCTTACAGGGTAGTGGGCCAAATACAAAGCAGAGATCCCCAGAGACACCTCTGGGCACCTTGAAATTTTTCTTGGGAAACTGGCAGTTTATTACATCCCTGCCACCATTTGGACTTACAAACTGTGACTCACCTGTTAATATATTTTACCTGCTTTAACCTCTCAATAACTCTCATTTCCTTTTCTTAGCTGGTAAACCTATAGTTAACTATAGAATTGGCTGGCAATGTTGTCTTTGGTGTAAGATCTGGAATACCAATTTATCTGGGGTAACACTGGGAGAAACCTGATCTGGTGTGATTTTTGGTTTAAGTGATCATTATCACAAAATCCAGATTGTGTGGGTGGCAAGATAGGCTGGAGAGTCTAAGAGGACTGCCTGTGACTCCATGGTAAGACTGGAATAGTGATCCAGTTAGTTACTGGCTTGGTGAAATCCAGTTATAGAACATAACCCCAGTTTGGGGTGTCTGCCCTGAGGTGGGCACTCAAAGTTGTGAGCTACTCCAGACAGCGTGACAGAGGGAACTTTGGTCACCAGGGCTATCAATTTCACAAGTTTTAAAGGTCTCAGAGTAACAGCTGCGTTAGTCTGTATTCACAAAAAGAAAAGGAGTACTTGTGGCACCTTAGGGGCTAAGCAATTTATTTGAGCATGAGCTTTCGTGAGCTACAGCTCACTTCTGTAGCTCACGAAAGCTCATGCTCAAATAAATTGGTTAGTCTCTAAGGTGCCACAAGTACTCCTTTTCTTTTTACAAGTTTTAAATTCACTCTCTTTTAAAAAGAAACTAAATAGAACAGTCCTGGGGTTGATAGTAAGGCTGCTTTACAACTAACGTGGAATGAAGCAGAGAAGAGCTCTGAGATGGATGTAATGCAGCAGTCTCTAGCCAGCATAGACAAGCAGGTCATTGTACACACCCTGTACACGTGCTAGGGCCGACACCTCTTTTGGTGACCAGCAGGTATTTGAGGGAGGGAGGAAGTTATGCCATTGTCTGCTCACAGTACAGCTACCTTTGGCCCTGGGAGTATATGGCGCCCAGGGCAATTCGCAAGGATGCGGATACATTTTTTAAAAAGGAACTCACTGAACCCTTCTAGTTACTCCCTAGCAAGGATGAGACTCCCATCCCACAAGCAGCTGTCATTGATGACACCATGTCCCTCTGGGACCTGCAACTCCATGACTAATAATGGACCATGGGCTGCTCTATTTACACCAAGGGAGGCAGGAGCTAGCCCCAGGGCTAGATTGGCAAATGTTGACCAGTGAGGAACTTCCCTTTTCCCCAGTTCAGTGAACTCATTCCTTTATTTATAGGCTTTAAACCAGGGAAGCTGCGTTCTCTGCTTCGATTCAAGACCTGAGCAACCACTCTTCTGTCTGTCCAGGAAGTCGCCCAGCCCTGATGAACATGTGAGGTATTGGCTCTGACCACAAGGCAATGAGACAGAGACTCATTCAAGCACTATTGACAAACAGTCATGCTGCCTCCACTAATTAAGGCACAGGGACACATGAGATGGCTCCAGCCCCAAAGGCAGTTGAGTAGGATTCCAGGTCATCTGGCTTCCTGCTTCCACTCTACGCTGTAGCAGGGATAACCAGAGATTGGCATTTAGTGCAACTTTGCAGCCAGGCTGGGGAAAGTGCCCCAAAGGGCAGTACTTGTGGCACCTTAGAGACTAACCAATTTATTTGAGCATGAGCTTTCGTGAGCTACAGCTCACTTCATCGGATGCATCCGATGAAGTGAGCTGTAACTCACGAAAGCTCATGCTCAAATAAATTGGTTAGTCTCTAAGGTGCCACAGGTACTCCTTTTCTTTTTGCGAATACAGACTAACAAGGCTGTTACTCTGAAACCAAAGGGCAGTGTGAGACCTCAGGGCCTGGGCATTAAGGACCTCTCCACACTTGAAACTTTACTGAAATAGCTATTCTGGAATAACGTCTTCCAAAGGAGACCCTGAATGCACACTCTTATTCCAGAGTAAGCGGGGTCATGGAGTCATTCCAGAACAGCTATCTTGGTAATTTCCAGTTGTAGATAAGCTCTAAGGAAAGCTGGCCAGAGAAGCCTCCTTGAGCCAGAACACAGGAAGCAGCTGTAGCAACGGTAGCCGCTTGTTCTTCCAGATGCATTGCCTTAGCAAGACTGTAACGGAAAGGGAGGTGATATTTACCAAGCTGGGCACTAGTCTGAATCAACTGAGGAGTTTATCCTGGCTTCTCAGATTACTCAGTCTAGAGATATGGGTGGAAGAGGATTTCATTTGGCGTTCTGATGTGTCAATCCTCTCTCCTTTTGACATGACATTACTAGGGAACCTCGCATTTCCCAGGCCATCGATTCCCTGCTTCAAAGTCCTCACTATATAGATTTTGATTTAAAGTTGAAGATAATTGAACTGCTTGTCATGAGGCCACACTGACAACTTGGGAACCTACTGTCCACAGAACTGGTAGAACATAGCGAGTAGCCACACAAACTACGCTACTCTCAACGTGCATCACCCTGGCTATGGGGAGACCACAGCAGTGAGAAGCGGAGTTCAGCTTCCAAAATCCACTCTGCCTTTGGTCTCTCTCTGCTGAGACCATGATGCTAACTGGGATGTGGACACCTGACTCTTGGGAACATAAACACGCAAACCTTCTTGATGCAACTCACTAAGAAGGTGTCAGACTATAGTGAGCTTCAGATTGTAGTGAAAGAAAAGGAGGACTTGTGGCACCTTAGAGACTAACCAATTTATTTGAGCATGAGCTTTCGTGAGCTACAGCTCACTTCATCGGATGCTTCAGACCAAGGACCTGAGGGGAGAGGCTGTGTATTTTATTACTAATTCCCCGAGCCTTCCACTCTGTGGAGTGCTGTTGGCTTTTTTTTAAAACTTACTCATAAGAGGTACAAAAACTGAAGTCTATGTACAGAACTATAATGTCAATAGTGATCTATTATCCATGTGTTACATTTATTTTACAGTCACTCAGGCTTATAACCCAAGTTATAAAGGTCAAAGCTCTGAATCAATTAAGATGCTTTAGAGCAAGAGAAGAAATATTTGTAATTATTCAAGTGGACTGGAGACAAAAGCATTAAAAATGGAGGGCCAGACCCTCGGCTGGTAGAAAGAGGCAGTGTTGTTTTGTGGACAGAATACTGCACTGGGACTCAGGAGACCTGGGTTCTCTTCCCAGCTCTGCTATTGGGCTGCTAGTGACCTTGGGTACGACATGTCGCCTCTCCGTGCCTCAGTTTCCCATTTGTAAAATGGGGATGATACTGACCTCCTTTGTGAAGTGCTTTGAGATCTATGGCGGAAGCACACAATATAAAAGCTAGGAATTAGTATTATTAAATTGTCATTATTAAATTTAAATCTCAGTGTCTGATTTACCCCAGCTGTGGATCTCGCCCTCCAACTGCGCATGCCTGTCTATTTACTAATAATGCAGGGTCAGAGTTCTAGTCGCTTGTGTTCAGCCAAGATTCATCCTTCTGACTCTTCAGTCCCAGTTCTCCACTGGACGTAAATCATCAAATCTGGATGTACTGCCAATCCCCTTGTCAATGTCTAATTTCCATGGCAAGAGGCCATTACTCACTGAGCTGCCTTGGGAAAGTCAGACTACACAGGGATTGGAGGATGTCTTTGAAATAGGTCAGTTGGAATATCCACCTTGACGCATTCACACTCATGATCACCCAGTCCAAGGCTCACCCTTCATTTTTCCTGAGGATTGTGGTAAGGACTGGCAATTCCTAGACTGATCTTCATTGGAAAAACATCCCGAGGTCGATAGGTGTTCAAACTCTGATTGCTCAACTCTTTAAAGGATCCCTTTATGCAATTAAAAAAAAGATGCTGAAGTGACTATACGACAGAGCAGACGGTACCCATTCTAGCATTTCTAGAGCCAGTCAGGCTCTGCCTGAGCCAATATCGTATGGCATGCCAGACATAGTGACCCCATTTGTTTTGACTGAATTTAGACTCTTATTTTTTATGCCTATGAGTATAACCTTGCAATAGCGCTGAACGTTCTGAACTGTCTCCCATTCATCTGACTGGGATGTTAGCTCCATAGCTCGGTGGAGACCATTTAAATATGAATATGATTAACTCTTTCACTGCTGCTCATTTAAACTCCCGCTACTCTGGGATGGTGAATGGTGCTTAGGTAGAATGGCCCCCAAGGGAAGCCACTCAGTCTGACAGAACAAGATGTACAGAGATGAAAGTGGGATTTGTTTGGAGCCCAAGTAGGAAATATTTGACCAAAATTTAGAGTATTGGGGGCTGTATCATATCACTGAACCTTGTATATATGAACCTCATGCATATAATTCCACATCCTCCATTTTCAGTATCTCTAGACTTATGGTGCAGAATGTAGGAAAATTGGCTCTTGTGTTCCAGGCATAACCAAGATGCAACAGAGTCAGCAATGGTCCTCACAGTCTCTTGGTATCCTGTGTGCTCCAAGAAGATAGAGAGGCAGGGTGAATGCTCTAGTGACTTTGGACACAACTATACATCAAGTAATATTAGAAGGAAAGACTTGGGGTAAGGCAGAGTGTAACCCACACACCTCCTGGGTGTGGTTTTCTGTCCTGGTGGGTGCGGGGGCGGGAAGAGTGTGATTTTTTATATATGAAGTTTGCTCTACAGCCTTAGCTAACAGACAGTTGGCTTTTAACTCATGCCGTAGAGGCTCATGCACTAAGCTCCAGAGGTCCCAGGTTCAATCCCGCCTGTCGCCAACCAGGGTCTGTAGGCATTACAACAGCACTAGGAGTCAAGACACCTGGGTTCTACTCCCAACTCTACCACAGATTTTCTGCGTGCATCTGGGCAAGAAATCACCTCAGTTCCTCCAGCTGAGAAATGGGGAGAATAAATACCTGCGTCAGACATTTTTCATGCTTTAGTCTTTATAAAGCACTTTGAGAGATACTTGGATGGCAGATGGTCTAGCAGGGCAAAGTAGGTTGAAATGATGTTATGGGAGAAAGAATAACTAAGACCATTTCAATGTCTTTCTTGAGCTGTAACCTGCACTCCAGTTCACTGAATACATAGTTCATTGGAGCCAGACCCACCTACCCTGCCTATATTTATTTCCAGAATCAGGACTTTTGATGAGTTATGAAGGGACAACAAGTGGCCAGATTTTTTTCCCCATTAGGCCAGACTATAGTCTCCTACTCAAAACCCTTACGTACCAATACAGTGACTAAACCTGATGATTACACAGTCCGGCTGATAGAGACTGGTGTTTCACCCACTCTTTCATTTCAGGCCACATTAATTACTGCTAGATACTTCCACCCAATGCTCTTCCAACTGTCTTGCACGAGGCAGTGATGCTAAAGTGCCACCATCTTCCCCATCACAGAGGTGGGACCAAGTCTCCTGCATGACAGCGCATAATGCTCTCTGTAAGGCCACCCTTGTGGTTTATTTTTGGTAGCAGAACAGCGCACTGTAAACCTTTTACTGTAATTGGTCCAAGGCTTGTCAAATTGGCCTAATTCCCAATGGCTATTTAAAAGGATAAGTGTCCTCCTAACATTTCCCCGCCTTCTAAACAAACCAAATGCAATATGAAAGTGATACCAAGTGGAAATATACATTGTATTCTGGGCATCTGCCTGGTTCATTTGATCTTTGAATCTTCTGGTGGAGATGTTTATCTTTGAATGCCTAAGGAATGCAAAACCCAGCAGGATTTTATTCCAAGCTACACTTTACAGCTCCTGGGTTCTATGCCTGTATCTGTCATGGATTCACTAACACCTCCAGTATGTATGCTTACAGGGACACGGTCTGGGTAAATTCAGCCCCAAAATGTAGAGTTAGGGGACACAACAGAATTTAAGACCAGTGTTCCTATTAAATCATGCTTAAATAATTTAAATGAACATTTTATATACGCACCCACACAGACACACAAGTAGCAAAACAAGCAGCATGAAAGAAAGGATTATTCACATTTCTATAAACGATCTACATGGGGAAAGATAAGCTGGAGGGGGCATGAAGCTACTGGTGATCAGAAACCGGACTGCAGTCATTCTGAAGCAATTTTCATGCTGTGCCACAATTTGGCTCCTAGTTCCAAAGAGTGCTCAAGCATGTGTGGGGGAGGGGAGGAGGAGTCTCAATCCTGCAAGGTGCTGATGGTCAAAATCGACTGACTTTGAGAACAGGAATTAAGAGCTCCCAGCAGCTCAGGATCAGGCTGTAATACCCAAATGAAAGTGTGAACACAGAATAAGGATTTTAAAGCTCTCCAATCACGTATTCCAACAATAGCCCTAGACAGTTCCACAAGGGTTACTGCCAAGAAAAGGTGTTGGCCAGTAAATGTTTCTTGAATCCATCATACTCCTTTCTCCAATGGCTCCCGACAACTTGTTCTATTAATTGAGTGTCCCTCAGCTGGTACGGTGTGCCATACTCTAGAGAAGGTTTCCTGCTTCTGAGCAGGCTTCCTCAGTCACCCAGCCCAGCCAGGAGCAGATGGCAAGGCAAACTGACACCATTCCAAAGGAAGTGACTCAAGAAGAGGTCAGGCTTATTCAGAGGCAGTCATGAGGCAATGTGGATAGGCATTGCCCTGCTTTGCTCAATGGCGATTCTTGTTTGGGAATGGAATGTACAATCAGGCCTCTTTGTGACTGCATGTCAACAAGCATCACTTCCTTTGGGATGGTGTCATCTCCCCCTTGGCATCTGCTCCCAGCTGGGCTGAGTGGATGAGGAAGTCTTTTTAGATGCATAAAGGTGGCTATGGGAGGGGAACCGTTCCAGGTGAGGGATGCTTTATTTGGAAATAGAAACTACTTGTAAAGTTAGTTTCAGTCTCTTGGCTGAAGTGCCAACTCTTACAACAATATTCTTCAGTGAAGTACAACAGATTGCCCTAAGCAACCACACAGTAAAGATACCACCATCACAAAGCTGTGATACATCAGAGAATAGTGCTCATTCTGCACTGGTATCAGTTGGACCTCAATGTGATACACTCTTATTGTCTTTGTATCAACCAAAGGGGCTGCTCTAATTAAATTGAAAATGCCCATCAATATAATTTACGACTACTTTGAAGGGTTTTTTAAAGTGATGTTGGTTTCAAAAATGTACAACAACTCAGTCATTAGAATCCGTCTTACATTAAAGGTGTCTTTGGATGGTACAAAAAGAAAAGAGGTCTGTTTCATACAAGGCATACTGTTATTAGCCAGGAATTCACTAAAATGTATTGAACTGATTCAGGCACCTGCCCCAGCTAGCCCAGGCACACAGTAATTTATAGCACAAATACATTTAAAGGTGCACCCACAACTTTAATAAAACCTCTCACTTCTATTTGGACTGTTTGTGGCACTAATTATGGGAGCTGGATGAAATTTTTCAGCTAAAAATTTTTTTTTTTCCTTCGGATGATAAATGCAGATTTGGGTTGACAAACATTTTGTGAATTCGAGTCAATTTCGCTGAATTGTTTCAGTCAAAGTCCTAAAATAAAATCAGAAAAAAAAAATCAAGACATTTTTTCTGATTCATAATGACTTATTTCAAAATTGCTTTCCATTTTATTTAAAACACGTTTTAAAAAATTCAACAAAACAAAATGTTTAGTTTCAGGTTGAACAAACTGTTTAGTTTTATCTGAAACAATGTTTTTTTTTACTTTTCAATTTGCCAATTTTTTTTTAAATAATTTTAGTTTGAGCTGAAAAATTAAAAAAAAACACCTTGTTTTAGAATACCCACCCACCCACCAAACCCTAGTTATGTACAGCGCTAAAAGTGACACTCTGTACTCTTCTATGAGGCTCATGAAAGTGAAAGCTCTTGAGAGATATTTGTTTATATTAAACAATCTAACTTGCCCAGATGTTAAGAAATTTGGTCTTGGACAGATAAATAGGTGCATGATCAAGACTTAATTTAAAAAGATATCAATCTGAAATCTTCCCAATATAAAACAAATAAGTTACACTAGTTTTGGACACTAACCTCTTGACGATATTCATGCTTTTGCAATTCTATTTTCCTATTTTAGAAAAATTTCTCTACCTTCTGTGGCTGCGTGAAAGACCCACACAGAGACTATGGGAAAAACTGACAATAATTACACCCAATGTGATAAATGCACAAAGCAAACTGAAAAAGTATAGAGAAATATTTCCTCCCTAGTCTCCTTTCAGTTGTTCAGAGGGGTTACTGGTAACAATAGCAGGTAAATCTAACAAAGTAAGAACTTTGCTTGCAGTGCTATTCTAGCCGTGTTGGTCCCATAATAAAGACACAAAGTGGGTGCCTCTCTCACCAACAGAAGTTGGTCCAATAAAATATAGTACCTCACCCACCTTGATTCTCTCTAAAGTAAGAGCCTGTCAAATTTCTATATTGACTTGTCCAAAGGGAACCTGAACTGCAAGTTTGGTTCTCCCAACAAAAAGACAGCCTGAGTTTCCTCAGTAAATGCCAGTTATACTACAGAATGCACTTCAGGAAGGCATTAATCAGCTACCTGCCTTTCCCAGCACAGCTGGACAAACTGAAAAAGAGGAACATAAAGCAGCAGTAAAGTCAGCAATTTTTTATACTGTTTGGTGGTGTTTACAAGGAAACTGAGACTCGGCCTGTTTTCATTCACTTTGTTCTAGCTAACCTGGATACCTATATATGGCTCCCATTACTGTAGTGTGGGCATATTAGTTAGCCAGTGGGACAGGGCAACATGGAGTGAGATTCCGTCCCTCTGCAGAGAGGAAGAACTCAGAACATCTGGGACAACAGCTATGTGACAGGAGAAGCGATCAGGTGTTTGAATTAGCAGGTTGAGTTAAAGACTTGGTCCCCCACAGCCTTTCAACTGTAAGCCACAGGAGATGCCCTTTGTATTATTCCAAGAAGAAACTTATCTGCCCCTTTTGTCAGGAGAAGATGGGAAACAAATGATCACTTGAGATATTCTTATAGTAGGGAGCGGAAGGGAAAATTTTCATGCACTAAACATTAGAATTGCCACAAGACATAAGAGTCTGTTTGCAGTATGTGATAGCAGTAGAAATTAGAGATGAAAAACTTGTTCAGCGTTATCCATTTCAAAATATTTCACTTTTTTCCATAGGGTGACCATATCAAAATAGAAAGATATTCCTGAGCAACCGGCGCTCCCATTCACAGTGCTGCAGGCCACTATGCCTTTCATGTGAGAGCACATAACATCTCTAGGGCAACTATAGCAGTCGCTTGCATGTAAGCGATCAGAAAAACAGGTGTTTATTTCTAGCTGTCTTCTGGGTGAAGAAGTGTTTTGTCCTTTTAAAAGACAGTCAACTATGTCTATTTTTATTCTTCCTCTTCTCTCTCCTCCATTTGCTTTGGCACCTGGCGTGAATCTGCTTCTATTACACTTTGCCAATAGCCAAATGGGTCAACTTAATGTACTTAACTTTTCAATCCCAGAGTCCATCCTACACTAGTGTCATGAGTGAAACAGACCTGGGTTTTTGTTTTTAAGTCTATGCACAAGAACAGCCTGTGATCTACAGCAGATAATATGGGACCAGGACAAACAGACTTTACCACCTCTATTTTAAAAAAGGTTATCACTGCAAGACTTAAAGTCATTTGAAGGGCAGCAAAGAACAGCTTGCAGCATGTTTACCTGGCCTGCACTCTGTGTTGATAGAGTACTTGTTCAGCATTCTTTGTTGCTGCTATGCCTTTAACCTTCAGCAGCACCACTGAATTCCAAAGGATTGCAGGACCCTCATGTCCATCAGCCCGGAGTTATAAAACTTTCTATTCAATAACTTGCCAATATTTGGAGTGTTCAAACAGAAGATAACACTGTGGGGAAAAAAACCTTTTCTTAAAGGTTTATTACTGTTCTTTAGTGCAATCATTTAAAAGGGGATAGTCCTGCAGCACCAGTCTCAGGCAATTCAAGAGCTAGAGGCTTGATGTTCAGGAATGCAGGGCACCCATTTGAAGTCAGTGAGATCTGCAGGTGCTTAACACCTTTGAAAAAGAAAAAGAAAAAAAGCAGACCCTGTGTGCATATTTTATACACAGGTAAGAAAGAAGCAAAGAAAAACTATAAAACCAATTACTTCAGCAATTGTGTATCTGGTATGTCAGTGAACTCACAATATACAACTCTTGGATAAACTGGCTTAGACTTATTTTATCATGCCTTAGGCACCCTATGTAACTTATTCACTGCCCCTCCTCCCAAACTAAGACTCCCCCAAACAACCAAATACACATGCATAGGAATTGCATGACTAAGTAGAAAAGACTCCACAATCTTGTGGGCCAAATTAGGAGAGATTATTCAATTTTGCTGCAAGGGAGCTGAGTAGTGTAGAAAAATGACGTGATCTCAATTAATGCTGTTATTTCACATGACTATTGCTTGAATTTAAGTTCACTTGCTGTTTGAGGAAGTGACCTAATACATCTAGTCAGCCATAGAAATATGGCTGCCTCATCGTCAGTATGTCCTACAAAGAACTGAAATCAGACTTAATAAATAAAGCTAGAAGCAGGGGCAGTATCCTCTCTATTCAGCCTTTCAAAATACAGAGTGAGATCTACTTATTAGAAACTACTTTATAAACATGAACAAAAAGGAGGTTTTTCCTTGCAGCACCATGAGTCTATCTAGAAGTGCACAGACATATTTTACTTTAATATATTATTACATAGAAATATTTGAACATAAAAGAATAATTACTTCTTCTGGGTACGTGCAAGTGTTTGCAGAATTAAGATCTTAGTGTAAAACACTTCTATACAAACCTCAAAACTTTCTAAAAATTGATAGTGTCAAAATATATTTTGAAAATGTGTTATTGTACAATATCTGTTCCAGATGTCTCTGTTTCAGTTTAATGGAGAATCTATTCCATCTTTGCTTATAATTTGGTATTTGATATTTAGCCAAGATACTGAATTTTGATTAGCCTATTTAGTGTATTATATTAGCAAACACCTGAATTAGAAATTACAGTCATTTAAATCTCCCTAAAGTTATTAAATTGTGGAAAACTATTTGACTACATTCTTATTTTAACCTTCATGCCAATTGACAATTGAGTTATCTATTCCATGTGAAAACAACAGTTAATTGCTTATGCCTCCTAAAAAAATGTAACACAGACTTTCAATTATGGAAGGGCTTGAACGCCAAATAAAAATAATAATAAAATGAACAACCATCCCACAAATTCTGTATTCCTCAGTCTCCTCTTTAAATATCTGTATTTTAGGTTATTTCAAAGCGTCTTGATACCATATTTTAACTCCCAAAACTTAAGACCCACAGACATTTCTACACCTGATTTTTAAAATCTATTATAAAGGTATACAACACATGGAAAAGCCAATTTTTTCCATTTGCTAGAAAAACAGTCACGTTCATTTTCAGAGAAACAGGTATACTAAAGAAAGTTAAAAATAATCCACACCACAGATATTTAAACAAGAGGGTGTATGTTTTAATATACACATAACATTATCAGAGTCAATTATATGTGAAACTTTTCACCTCACAGATTCCTAGATAATAATGGACCTGTTTTGCCCATGAAAAGAAAAACAGGTTTGCTCCTGCATCAGGCTTCTGTAACTGTGTCAAACAGGATATACTAGGACAACTAAAAAGAGTACAATCATTGCAACACGTTTCTTTAAAAAAACAAAACAAAACCCTTATAGGCAGAGGAAATGAGAGAAATGTAGTAAGACTGATTCACTTTTACCTGTACAAAACAAACCAGCCTGATCAGATCTTTCCTAATACCACTTCTTGACACCCACCCAAACACATACTACACCCCTTAGTCCCTAAAAGGAAAGAACCGAGTTGGCAGCTGGCCCAGCCAATGAAGAAGGTTGAAGGTGTCTGTGATTTAGACAGGCCACAGTTTCCTTATTACAGGAAGTGTACATTGCATCGATGCAATCAACAGGGGGCATTTCACATCCAGATGTGTCTGCTTTTTTTCCCCCCCTTGGTCTTAAACTTAATGAATTTTATTCACGAAAATTAAAGAGCAAAGAGCCAGAGATAAAATGCCTGAGCCAGGGGACGACAAGTCCCCAGAGCCGTAAAGAGCCCAGGCCTGCCCTGGGAAGAAGCAGTGGAGATCCCATAAACCACTGACACCCCCCCACCCCCCTTTTCTCTGTCAGAGTCCAGCACAACTCAGTGAACCCACAAGCCCTTTATGGATTTACTTCCTGTAACAAACTCCACCGGCTGCTCACCCCCTCGCTGGGGTGTTCTTTGGCGGGACCCCGCTCTCGCCCCTTCCCCAGCACAGACCCGCCTCCACCTTACGCCGCCCCCCGCCCTAGAGATGCTCCTCTCCCCGCGTCCCCCCAGCAGGCGGGCTGCATGCTCCCCCCTCCCGCTCGGCTACCATCCCGCTGCCCCCCCCCGCCAACTGTGCAGGGTGGACCCTGCCCCCGCGCCATGCAGCACCCTCCTCCTGCCCCGGTGCCGTCCCCTCCTCGCCTGTGTCTTGTCAAACTGCTCCCGCTCCGCCTCCAGGCTGTGCCCGGGCCGGCGGCTCAGCACCCGGGCCGGCACGTTCTTGATGGTGTTCATGCTGCTGCTGCTGCCGGGCAGGGGAGCCCGCTGGGCGGCAGGGAGAAGCGGCGGCTCGCTCCGCTAAGGGCTGAAGCGCGGAACCTTCTGCTCCCGCAGCCACGGCGGCCAGACACTCAGCCTCGCAACTGCTCGCATCCCGGCGAGACGGCAGCCGGGGAGCGCAAGGGCGCCCCCAGCGGGCGGGCCGGGCCACTGCTGGGGCAGCAGCAGCCACTCAGAGGCGAGGGAATCCTCCCTTCTCAACTCCCAGGCAGCCACTCACAACCAGCAGCTGCTGCGCGCCTCCCTCCTCGGGCAGCATCCTCCCCTGCTTTGCCCAGGCAGCGGCGGCTCCCCTGCAAAGTAGTGTCTCCATCTCTCCCTCCACCCACTGCAGCCCCTAGGCCCAGCCTTAGTCTGAATTCTAGAATCACAGTCAGGGTATGAAATGAAGCATCCCTTTCTGCCCAAGGCAGGGTAGTGGAAGATCCTGAAATGATACCAAGGGGGAAAGGCTGAGGGGGATCAGTGCCTGTTTACTAACTAGGATTGTTTGTATTTAATTACTCCTCTTCCCCACTAGGGTAATACAGAGTTCATAGGGAGACTGCAGTAACTGTTCTGATTTCCTTAGAGTGAATTATGCAATGAGGCCCAAATCCTGATCTACTTTAAATCAGTGACAAACCTCCTTGACTTCAGGAGAAGGTTTTGGGTCAGGAAGCAGGTTTCTAAACATTTAGCACTCCACCTTCACTTATGTCAAATTGTTATTAAAACAGAAGATAAGCATTAGTACTCCAACCCTCCCCTAGTCCGTAGTACACCCTGTTTATCCTAAAGCCAATTTTGTCTCTATTTGTGTAACTCAAAAATAGCTAAAGTGATCTTATAAATACAATAGAATCCTCTTACTTGGAGCATACTGATGGACAGCTTACCACACTGATTACACCAAGAGATCATTTTAAGTCTGAAGGTTTTAACAAAATGTTGTAATGAATAAAAGTATAGGTGGTTCATTTCAATTTTGACACATGTGCACAGAAGCCTGTCTACCAACAAACAGTAACTGAATCACTGCTGAACAGTTAATTGCAAATGCAGACAAGGACAAACAATGGAATGGTCTTGATGCTCTGTCTAGTAAGAAGTGGGCCACACTGAAAAAGCTTAAGAAGCCACTGCTGTTTGATTTCAAACCCATCAAATTCTTTGGCTACTTTTGTGCTTGCCCCCATCTCTATATAAAAGGTACTAAATCACTTTTACAGCGCATAGTAATGCATCATAGAACCTGTGCTTTGGTAAAAACCAAAAAACCTTTGCAGGCACACCTGAATAGATTTTGTTCTTTAAACTGCACTTTTTCCATTCTTTTTGAAAAACTTAAATGCTGCTGTACTATTCATGTGGATGTCATTTAGGATTCTTTGATTGTGTATGCAGCTATATAAATATTTATACTACTGTAGCATATAGAGCATGCAAACAGTGATCAGGGCCCCATGTGATAGGCAGTGTACAAACACGTCATAAAAGAGTCCCTCTGCTAAAGAGTTTGATTAAACACAACATCTAACAGGTATGGGAGGCAAACAAAAGGGTAATAGTGGGGGATTGGGAGAATGAGATATCAATAACACAAACACATTTTCACATAGACTAGATGTACACTAATACAAACTTACTACTTGTCTTAACAACTGGCAGTGTTTCATAGGCAGCTCAGCTGAAGTGAGTTAAAAGAGGAATTTTTCTTATTCTTTTGTTTCACTAAAAGTTCTTCATTACCTAAGACATTGATTTTTTTCCTGCAGCAGACTAGTTCATTTAAGCGCTGTAAGTGAGCTATAATAGAAAAATTGCTGAGTAAATTAACTGATAATATATTAAGCTATTACAACATTTATAGATAGAACAAAGTATTTGAATTGGAATGATCCTATACACGTTTTCTCATAAGATTAGTCACCAAAACTAAATGCATACAGAAAAAAAAAAAGTAATTATTTGAAACCATGATCTGTTGTGATTAGTTCAAGAATAGCGTAGTTATGTGTTGTAAGATATTTGAATATAGACATCTAAATACCAGCTTTCTTTAGGAGTTGAGATACTTTACGTTCAGGGCTTTAGCAGGATTTGCCCTAATTAGCAGAGTTCCAGTTTATCTGTTAAGGGAAAAGGAAAATATTTGAGACAATTATGTTAATTTTTCTGTCTGTACTGTGTAATTGTTAACTCTCTCCAGGTTTTCTATTTGATGAAGCTTTTTCCTGAATCCAGGCGTGTTTTTGTTTTATTTTAAAATCAAGCTTGTTTCTCTATACAAAACTACATTAACAGAAAACGTATAAATTAGTTCAAAAAGCTCATTGCTATCTTCTTCTGTTTCTCAGACCTCTAATTAGAAAGGCCAAGTAGCTGGAAACACCTACACTCTATCTGAAAGCAGTTAAATAAAAGTCTAATTTCCTTTAATAGTATATGTTTCCAAAGATCCCTATTGTTAGGTAAAAAAGAAAAAGAGTACTTGTGGCACCTTAGAGACTAACTAATTTATTTGAGCATAAGCTTTCGTGAGCTACAGCTCACTTCATCGGATGCAGGTTCAAAGAGTTGCATAAATTGGTTAGTCTTTAAGGTGCCACAAGTACTCCTTTTCTTTTTGCAAATACAGACTAACACGGCTGCTACTCTGAAACCTATTGTTAGGTAGTTGATTTAGTTTGAATCTCCATAGAAAGCCTCAGAGCATGATCTGTTTGTTTTGCAGGTGTGTTAGTTCATGAATAAATTCACTCAAGTATTTCACCTCTCTTTCAGTTTGAGAGTTGCAATCTTCCAAATCATCTCATGCCTAAAGAAAACCATATTCAGAACAAGATTAAGACACAGTGGTGTGTGTGAGTATGCCAGACATGAATCCAAACAAATACAGCAGCACTAATAAAGCATGCATATGACCAAGATACTAACTCTTATACTTGCCTACACAGTTTTTGCACCTTAACTAAACTCAGTTTTATGTATTGATTTAATTAAAAGAAAATCAGTACAACCCCTCTGGTATGAACACATGTACAAGTTTCAAAGAGTTTATATTATTTAGCTTGAGTTGGTTAGATATGAATACTTTTAAACTGATAAATGCATCCACAGTAGGAGATTGCACTGATTTAATTTAAAATAGCTTTTTTAAATGTACCAATTTAGTTAAATTGGTGTAAAGACGGAGGATAGACCAGGCCTTAGTGCTAGCATCATGATCTTACCATGTATGCACTCCAATGCTACACTTAATAGTAGTCCTTGAGAATATTAACCGCAGTGCTCATTAGCAGGTAGGGAATTTGAGTCTCAGCTGCTTTAAAAATTACTTTGAAAGTTTGTTTTATACTAGTTCTTGTCATGCAAATCTCAGAGCAGGGATCCCTCCCTCCCACCAGTGCCACAGAGCAAGCCAGGGTTTATACATGATAGGAGCTGTGATGCTAAATTTGAGACCTAGTACATTCGTGGTCAATAACTGGTTATATGTCATAAAACTAAGATGTAAGGAAGAGATTCAGAAGTGAAAAAATGGAATTTATTAGGTTGTATGGCCTTTTTTTGTTAAAAATATTTTCAAATGCAATAATGGATCATTTCCACTTTTCCAATAGATCACAGATACAAAAGGCATAGTTAAAATATTTAAAAAGACTACACATTAAATCCATGTCATATACTGCTAAAAACATCCATATCAACATCCATATCAAGCCCATGACTGGGGAGAGTTATTTTGCCCATCTTGTGGATGAAGGGTCTCATAAATTTCAGCAATGTAGGAGGTATATCCTTGTTACTTCACTAATTAACAACTTCTTATAAACATTATTCATATCTATTTACATGGCAAAATGTCCGGAACTAAAACAGAGTGAACACTCTGCTGTTATACACTGTAAATACCAAATATTTATGCACAACTACGGAAGTAGTAATAATAATAGTTCTATATTTTAAAAAATACTCATCTTCATGGAGTAAAGAATTATGCATTTTATATTACTTAAAAAAAAAAACAAACCCTAGCATTTAACCTGAGTACTGATCTATAAAAAAAAGCAGTTTTTCATCTTAGCATAATTCTAAGTTATTATTCACAAACATAGAATACATTCTAGAATACGGTCACATCTTTTTGGCACTTGCAAAATTTTTAAACATTCATGAGAGGTAGAGCCAAAATGTTTAGTAACTGTCCATTGTAGCGGAAATGTGGTAATGATCTTCAGTTCTCAAAATGTATTTTAATTAATAAGGACAACAACATCGTCTTTGTTCCTGCCAGATAGTCTGGATGTCATCTTTGTTTCTTCCAGAGAACATGCAAGGAATCTAGTTAAAGGAGGGGGGGAAAACTCAGTTAAAAACATATTGAAAAGTGACAACTACTACTACTAATAGTACAAACTGAAACTACGACTCTAAATTTTTTTTTCCATGGCATAATAGAAATAGAAATACCAGTAAAGACATGAAATGTCAAGGGGAAAAAAAAAAAGGTTATTTTATAGAGTGAAGTGCATATGAGCAGTCTCCCGCAGGGACATGACTGGATGTTAATCGCTACATAGATTCTTTTCATTTCTGTGTAAACACTTAACAGGTCTGCAATTCTCATTGCACAAGGACTACTCCTCTTTCCCCTATGTAATCCCGAGAGTCAGGATTTACAAACCGGGGTGCATGCCATAGCTACCAAGAGCTTAGAGTATCATTTTTCTCATTGCTTTCACCTGTTTTAGGGCTTTTAGACTCCCTCCAAATTATTCTCTCTTTTCTAGAGGAAAAATGACAGACTGATGAAGCCCAAGATGGCCAGAGCTTTGGCAATTAAATAGGAAATTAAGACAGAGCACCTTCCAGCTAAGGATTTCAAAGCAGTTAACATTAATTGATTATGCCTTTAAATAAAAATGTACAAACATACATTAAAAGTTATTTCTGGTCTGCTATAAACTTTGTGATGATTGTTTTGGATTCATTTATATCAATTTTTAAGGGAGTTTAAATAGGAACTATGCAACAGTCTCTAGGAGTATTTGTTAAGGATTTGCAGTGAGTGATTGTGGACAAGTGCCTTTCTTCAGTTCTCTCTTGGCTGAAGTAAATGAGATCACTCGCAAGCTTAAAGTTAAACAGTCTCTTAGTGCTCTGCTGGATCAGGCTCAGGCTGCTCAGCATTTTGCAGTGCGTTGCCTCTGAGCATATCACATCAGCACTCCATGCCTGACTGGTTTCCAGATGCAAGTCAGGCTGTTGGTATTGATATATAAAGCCCACAATGGCTTAAAGATTCTATACATCTTTGGCTGCATCTATCGTGGGCTTTTTTTAATTCAGCATTTTTCCTTTGTTACTAACTCTGATTCATACCCAAGCAGCATTTAACCATGTCATCTCACCCTGCTCAGAATAGGTCTAGACAACATGGCGCTTAAATTGCTGGCTGCAAGTCCCTTGTCTACACTAGTAGTCCCTTGTCTACACCAATTGGTGGTGCTGGACAGTGGGAATTTTTTTTTGGCGGGGTGGGGGAGGCGTGGAACAACAAAAACACTATCAAATAATACTTTAGAGTCAGCCTTATTTCCTTGAGGCTTGAGGTCAGCTCCATATGACCATCTATAGATTTGCAGTTCTCGGAGCTGGGGACAAAACATTCTCAGTAAAGGACCCCTGACTCCAGAATTCACTCCCCACTTCTTTGGTCCAGTAATGCTTCAGGCCTTCATCCTGTAATCTGCTGCACATGGAAAGAATTGCTGTGCCCTCCCAGAGATCCACTAATTTAAGTGGGGTTCTGTGCGGCACAGACCATCACATACATGGACTGAATTGCAGGATCAGGGCTTTAGTTGCAAGGCTTAACTGCCCAAGGGTTTTTGGAGGGAGATGTCTGAGGAGTTACTGGCTGCATTAGCTAACATCGGTTTGCTGCTATATGTCTCATGTATATGGGTTTTATTGTAGATGCACTTAGAGCTTTGTACTAGGCCCATCTTAAGTAAAAGAATACATATTATTGCTGCATTTGTAAACATTACAAAATAAAAAAGAAGACTTACTCAAGATCATAAAGAAAACAGCGAAAGTTTTGTCTCACTTTCTTCCATAGCTGGCAGCTGCGCTTTGCAAAGAGCTTCTGTAAGTTCTGTTGTCTATAATACAAAATAAAAAGATTAAGTACAGACTTAAGAATGTCATAGTAGATCATAAAAATTGATGCAGCTGCTGAGTTCAAAACTGGAGAAAAGTAATTATGTGCTCTCCAACTCATCTCATTCTTTCCCACCTTTTTCTTTTCACCCGAGAAGTAGGGATATGCATATGCATTTATCTGCCCTAACTGAGCAATCTACCACTAAGACAGCACCTAATAGTCTCTACAAAATAGCATTGTCTTTCATGCAAAAAAATACAGTTATGATGTAAAAATAAAATTGTAGCAGGAGCGTGAAATTAATAGGTATAGGCTAGGGAGAAAAATAAATTTTCAGATGAGATTTGAAATGTGATGATGAGTACATAAGGCAAAGAGGTAGGGGAAGAGTTTCATTTACACCTAGAATAATAAAATAATCTCAATCATTATAATCCATCTATAACTGTCCCCCCAGCTGATAGCAGAAAATAACTAAAATTAAGAGAGAGCATAACCCAGCAGGGACAAACGTACACCTGCCAAAGGCTTATGTTGGATCCTTTAAAATCAAGCTTTAAATGGTATAAAGCCCAATTTAAAAACAGCCTCAGTGAACTCAGTTTCAAACCAAATTAGTTGGCCAGTGTAGATTAGATAAACCCTGTTAAATATGGTTTTTAAAAACTATTTTGAAACTAGATCGAAGTTTTCATCTTCATATTTGAAGACAGCTCATACTTCAAAGTTTAATATATCAATATTCTGTGTACAGAATCTTCCTAATAGGGCACACTGATAAGTTCTACTTTTGTGATAACTGCATACAGATTATTTTCATGCACTTCCATTGAGACTTAATACATTATCTTTAATCTTGTAATGAAAGAACTAAAGAAATTAACCTATTAAAAATGAGTATTTATGCCTGTACCAGAACAGATCATATATACCACACATTAAATCTCTGATATCACCTTCCTCCCGGCAAACGATACGAAGCATAAGAAAAGGATGAGTTAAGATCAGAATTATGTTCATTATCTGCTGTCCTGCCACAACTTGCTCCAAAACAACAACTTCCTTCTCTGTGTTTAGACACATAAGCCAAATTCTGTCCTGATCATATGAAGACAGAGGGGTGCAAGACTGAGCCAAGTTTAGCTCAGACACTATCATAAATATCCAATCATTTTCCCATCGGTAAAGTGTTAAGAGTGCATTGTCTATGTCATATTACAAGCCAAACAAAAGGAAAAGAATGTTCACAGTAACTCTTCCCAACATTCTAAATCTAGCCATATGAAAGTGATAAATACCATATTAACACTGCTGCTGTTGGGACTGCAACAAGGGTTAATGTGGAGCAGCGTGCTAAGCTCCAGATCAGCAACCATCTGTCGAGACTCAGCCAGCAAACGCTGGAGCTTACTTGTTGGTGAACAGGAGTCCTAGAAGAAACAGAAATTGAACCAAAGTTATTAAATGATCATTTTAAAACATGTTCACTGATTGCAAATGTGAAGAATTACCACTGGGCATTATTTAAAAAAAACAAAAAAAAACCTAACTTTGAAAATACATTGTACCATACAATGCCATTCCAGAATCTGTAATGGTTACAAATTTAAATGCTAACGTTTCCATTGAAAGGTCTGTGCAGGGTAACAGCTTGCATCTTGCTATGCATATACACATACACACTCCATTACTGTTAAAGACAGGTGCCAGTGACGAAACAAAAGCTAGTGTTTCAAATAGATGAAAAGGCAGCAAATTTCTTACTAGCTTCAATAAAGCAACTTGTCCTGGCAGCTGCTGAAAGGAGAGACAGCTGGTGGTAACTGAAAATGTGATCTTCCCCCATTTCTATACTTATAGACAAGCAGCATATCTCCAGATTTAGAGAGGCATGCTTAATTCTTAGGCCCAGATCCTAATCCTAGGCCTATTAGGTCTTCAGTTAGCCTAAATGACACCACAAAAGGTGCTGTGCTGGGTTATTGCTCATTTTCCTCACACAACGGGGTTCCCACAGACCCAAATGATACTGAAACAGAATGGTGGGTTGATGCCTAATAATGTAAAGAATGGGAATTTGGGGATATACCATATCAGAGAGGGACCAAGAGACAATTCATGCCTGCCCCAATAGTTTTAATGACTGATTTGAAGTCTCCTATGTGGGAATGGTGAACTAACCTCCTGCTCCTAGGATCAAACTTGAGTTGCAATCCTCATCAGTGGACAGAACAAAACCCACAAAAGGTGCAAATAGAAATCTGCTCAACATTTCCTGCAATCTATAAATAAATCCAACCTGCACAACCCAAAAAGCAAACACAGACTGGCAACAAGTGGAATCAAGACAGTGCAAAAGCAGATTATAACCACGCAACAGCAATATTGTAATGACTAAGAAGAATACGAATAGAGAGATGGGAAGGAGGGAAGTTTCCAGTCAGCAAGCAGAACAAAGGAACAACCTCTGCCCATCAACCTCTAATAGTAACACCCAGTTAATCTCAGATCCCAAGATTTACTGGGATTGAGTAATGGTGACTAGCGCTATGCAAGCATGCTTGCTATTACCTGGTCCCCTGATGCAAAGGGGAGACCCTCTGGCTTTGCCCCCTATGCTGGCACCATTAATAAGGCCAGCATCATTTGCCCTGCATCATTTGCGACCTAAATATTGCAATATCATGCTAACTCATGGTGGGAAACTGGAAGTGAAATTAATTATTATTTTAAAATATTTTTAAAAGGCAAAGACATGACAAGCAAGTGAGATTTTTAAAGTGATTCCAGTTTTAATAATCTATAACTCAGTGTAAAAAAAATAAATCAGGTTTTTTAAACATGATTTGTGACTTGACTATACACTTTAAAACCCTTTTAAAAAGTCTAATTTACTTCATATATAGAAGGGAGACAGAATAAAAACCAGACGCAAACTCACTCTTTTGTGAAAGTAAATTCACTCTAACTTTAGCCATCCTAAAACTAAATGTACCACATTATGAAGCTAGATACTGACATAGTTGATAGTAGGACTGGTGCACTTATTTGCTGACTGAATCACTGATAAGTTATTGATCTCTGAAGGGAGGTCTGCATCGAAGAATTTCTCACATTTCTGGGGCCCATCTCTCTTCTGTGTGGACGTCAAACAACAGGGAAAGTCCGAGTAAAAGGAATTCAGATCCACACGTTCTTCACTGTCAATATAATTAAGATATTTTCTGAAACAATATCACCAGTAAATTCACTAAGAAAAGTCATAATACAATATAAATACACTTAGGCCTTGATCTAGCAAAGCAGTCAAGCACATGACTAACTAAGTTAATGACATTACTCTCTTAAAGTTATTTACATGCTTAAGTGCTTTGATGGATCCAGCCTTATTTTCTGAATACAAGAGAGGAATCCTGAAATACTTTCATGAAGAAGCAGATATACTACCATATGCTTAGCATGTTTACCTTAAACGACAGCACAAAAAGTATCAAGGTTCCTCAAAATATCTAAATGAAGGCAGCACCCCATGCTTTCATACTCTGACTCCACCTATTCCCTTATTGAAAACCTCCTTTAAACAAGTCTAAAAATGTAGCTTTAAATATTAAAGCAAAAATATTAAGAGTTTAAAAGTTATTTGCGCACTTTGGACATCACTGGTCAGCTTCCTCCCACCCTTCACTACACTGGATTTTTTTGGTGAGAGTGGGTAGGGGGGACAGAATTTAAATACTATTTTTCATAAAATTGTAACTACAGCTAAAACTCAACTGCCTGGATAGGGTTTCAGAGTGTGGAGCTAAAGGTGTATTGTTTCAGATGTCAGGAGGTAAACATCAGGCAGTGTAGGATCAGGCCTGACCTTTGGACACACACCCAACAGCATGCAAGACCTGTTCAGCCTGGGACTTCACATACAGCATTATCTCTTTATACCTTCAGCTTTCTCTGCTGAACTTTAGACCAGGTAGTATACTCAGAAGAGAGAAAATTCCAAAGTTGATATCGCTAATATTTTAATATGTATGTAAAGCTTTTTTATGCCAAAGGACTTCAACCTATACATAATTCCGCATACAAAAAAAAAAAAAAAAAAAAAAAAAAGATTAATTTAGGGTTCAGGTTGTTCAAGTATATTTCTTCACACCACCACATATTAAAAAAGCAATTGAATTGTAAGTTAAGGTAATAGTCACACCCAACACAATACCAGTGTCCAAGTACACTGACCCACTACTATCAGGATACTCAACCATAGCATCACAAAGCCCTCTCTAGCACACTTACTTTCAGTTCAACAATAGGAACTCCCAAAATATGCCCACCAAGGAACTGAATGTTACACATTTTCTTTCTTTCTCTAATAAAAATTAATTTTACTTTCTACCCTTGATAAGAATATTGCTCAAGGATAGGGGGAAAACTACTTCAAGAAGATAAACATCTTGTCGCAATACACCACATGGAATCTATGCCAACCTCTCTGACTGCTCTGTAGTTTGACCAGCCACTTACTAATACTAATTAGATGTTTTCCAAAAAATAATAAAAACTTCAGCCAACCAGAAATCAGTCTATTCACATATGGCAGCACAGGAAACGCACTGTACTAGTGCTCTAAATAGATGTTAGAGACACTGAACTGGGATAATTGCTAGAAAGCCAGCAAGTTGCAATGATTCTAAACAATAAATAGGATCACCTGCATCCTGTGGTCTGCTTACACAGAATGCCTAGTGTAGTCTGCAGCTTATTCGCAGTTGTTTACATGTGTGTTCAGGGGTTTACTAGTAGTTTCTAGCTGTGCAACGACTTGTTTATTTCCAGCTGCTAAATGAATCAATTTCACTTTAATGGAGCTTTTTAAATGTTGTGTGTTATTTTTATTTTAAAAAGTTAAAAATTAAGAATTGACCATCTCTCAGCATGTTTTCCTATGATCCTCCCTCTCTAATAAGCAAAAGCACCTTTTTGGACACATTTCTGCATCTATAGGGAATTACCAAATACCAAATGCATTTTTACATGCAACCCGACATTCATTAAGGACCACCATTAAGCACCACACTTTACAGGGCCAATACAGACATTCCCTATCCCAAAGAATTTACAATCTAAAAAAGATGCTTTGGAAGACACAAAGGAAGAGGTTCTCAGAACTGTTTTGTTTAATTTTAGTTACCCACTTATAAAATGGTACGGTCCAGAGTGCATTTGATTGACATGTACTAACATTTGTGAGCCTTTAGGAGGGATATGAATGAGGAGAAGTTGAGGGCCTACCACTCTTGGTTTAGGAGGTCACGCCACACAGTGATCCAGCTTTGAAGACGACAGAGTGCGGAATGGAAAAAGGAAATGAACAGGCTTGAATTTGGCATGAGTGGTTTGGTTCAAGATACAAATGGGCCTTGTTCAAACCAAATGGAGTGCAGGCCAGCAACACTACAGTGATCAGCCAGTTTCGTGCTCCAACTTCAAAAATATAACCCACATTCACGTCCATTAAACAAAATGCAGCAACTGTTAGTACAACAGAAAGAGTCACTGTAGTATATAAAATAGAGATTATGCCATCAATATAAAATTTCACAATCTCTCATGATAAAAATATGGCAATTCATCAGCTGAGTTAAGATCCCTCGACAGTTATTACAAAAACGGCAATGACTCATGCCAAAATGTCAGATGGACTGACAAGGGAAGCACCCTCCTTTGCCGACTGAATACCCAATTAAGCTATCACCAAGAGACTACAGAATCAAGAGTCAAGCCCTGGATAAGAGTGCAAACCCTAGCAAAGAGCCCAAGCAACAGTAAATTCACACTGAGCGGGTTTGTGGCAAAAGGTACCTTCAACTTCCCCTCATCCAAGGAGCGAATAAGCATAGTGCAGATTCCAAAAGAGGATAGCACTGGCTGGGAAATGGATGTGGCCAGGACAGCACATCTTCCATCAGTTGGGCTCCTATGAAGAAAAATCCTCACAGGAGGCAACAGTAGAAGCACCTCACAGAGCAAATCCCATGCAAGGTAGAGTGGCCTTCACTGGCAGAAGGAAGTGACATCTACTCTTCCCTGCACTACCAAGGTTGAATGTTCCCAAGTGAGACTTTTGGGGGGCAGAGGCAAAGTGATTAAGTTAACAAAGTTTATAACTAATTCTCAAACAGGAATTCACTGGAATGGGAGTGTAGGGTTTCTAGGAAAGGGTGCAAGGTTTTTGGGGTGGGTGGGATGGAGGAGGTAGAAGAAAGGGGAGTAGAGGGGGAGAGATGATTTATGGACAGTACAAAGTAACTCTAACCAAATGAAAAAGCTGGTTTACAAGTGCAAAAACTAAGCTATGTGGGAATGCTCTGGAACAGCATTCCATTTCAAACGGATGCCTATTCATCAAGCTTTTGTCCCTGAACGGAGATGGACCTATACAACTTTTGTTGTTGTATTGTTTTAAACAAACAAGGAAGAGTCAGTACTTTAAACGTGCCCCTACATAAAGTTCATATAATTGGATGTTGGAAAATAGTCTCTGGGCAAGATCCTCAACTAGTGTAAATCAGTGTAAATCTATTGCAATCAATTGTGCTAGCTAATTTGCACCAGCTGAAGAAATGGGCCTCTTCTGTGTCTAGTGGAGAGCTAAGTGGGAACAGGGATGAATTCTTTGTAAAGTGATCCAAAGGATTACGTCCTTGTATAATAATGTTGATAACTGAAAAAAATTAAGCAATCTAGGAGGGAAACTGAAGCGAAGTGCTCTTCAGTGAACAGCTGCTGTCATGGTATATCCATCAGAATAGTCAGAGCTTTGAATTTCCTTGCCTATTGTCAGCATAACACTACGTACATAAATGTTTCCTTAGGGGGCTCCCAAAGCCTGCAAAATATACCAGTATTTCTTTAAAACTTCTTAATATGCAGAAACTCATTCTCCATCCCACTTGCCTCTACATAATTATAGCTGTATCTATAGATTTGGGTTTTCAAATGTAACAATACATAACCTTTTTAAGCTGGTACTTTTTATTCCATGTGCAGTCTTGAGACAGTTGCAAATTGCTCTGCACCACACATTTCCATCTCCTTCTATGGGTCTGAAAATCTGCATCCATTCCAGATCTGTTAGTGGCTTATAACATGCAGCTTTATCTATGATGGAGTTAAGAGTACAGAAGCCAGATTCATCTATGGGAAGTGTACCAGGAGACGCTCTGCTTTTTCGGTCACATGAAATTCCCACTGTCTCTGTCTGATCATTACATTCAATATCAGTTCTGTCAGACTGCTTTGACCCAGGATGCCAGCAATTCAATGAATCTAAATGAGGACTGAAGTTGAGCCAATGCTCGTGTATAGGTAAAGATGCTCTGAAGTTTTGTTGGTCTCTGCTTAGAAATACATCTTGTGAAGTTTGAGATGTTTCCCTGCCTTCCACAGACCTCATACTGTTTCTATCAGATACAGTTCTGCTGTCTAGTTCATCTGTGCTTACTGAAGCATTCTGCTTTTCATCTTCCATAAACAAAGTCTTTTGTCCATGTGATAAACCTTTACAGATTTTCTGAAGCTGATTTAAGTGAGCCAAGGTACTTTCCTCCATGTCTGACACATTAATTAGCTGGCTATTCTTTGCTTCACACATATTACAGATTTTTTTTAGACTGCATTTCTGAGTTTGTGTAGTCCCATATTCCTTAGGTATCTTCTGAGTGCCTTCACTGCTAACTGTGTCTTTTTCGTTGCTACTTTCAAGGTCTGATAATACCAAACCGATACTACAATGGCATGATAAAGAACTCTAGTTATAAATACTGCATTTAATATTTGAATTGTATTTGGTAATAAACCATACTTTGTAGGATTGTGGCTTCATCCTGTGCTAGATATACAATACAAAGGCAAAGAGCTGTGCCCACACAGAACCCCACTGACACACTGGAGGGGCTATCAATCCATGCATTGTACATTGCAGGATCAGGAACAGAGAGTCTTTTTATATTTTACCCATATTATATACTGTAGGAATTCTACTTGAATCTATAAATTGTGCTCTGATTTTCCAGACTGAAAACAAAAGCCATTTGAATTTTTAAAAATTAGACACTCTATTAATAGGCCAGTTTCATGATGCTCCATATCTCCAGACCGCTCTTTAGCAGTTTCACAAAAGAGAGAGAAATGGACACCAACGTATCAGTCTAAGGATTGAATTCATGCTGGGAAACAAGGAAAGTTTAATCTAGGACAGTGGTCAACAAAAATTTTTCATCCGTGGACACCTGAAAAAATTTCAAATGGAGGTGCCAGACCCCTTTGAAAAATCTTAGATATAGTCTGCAGACCGGGGGTCTGCAGACCACAGGTTGAGAACCACTGCTAACATTCAATATAAATAACAAAAAATATTAAAGGTGAGAGAAAATATAAGCTTTATACTGTACATGTAACCACATGTACAAACAACAGGCATTAGGAATAAAAGTCATTTGGTGTAAAAAAAATAGTTGTTTGAATTCTACACCGTTTTTGAGGAAAAGCATGCAGCTAAAAGTATGTGGCTAAGAATAGCGTAAGGTACATCCACTAGAAGAATACTCATCTAAAGTGCTCCCAGCTACTTTTTTGTAGGCACAGTAACTTAATGTTGACTAATTAAAAACAAAAACAAAAAAACAAGGAAGCCCCAGAAGCCTGACAGGCACTTAATCTGAAACACTAGTAGGGATCAAATTCATTAAAGAAATGTTACAAGGTAGAACGATTAAGCAGGCATAAAGAGATAGTATAGTGAATAATAGTAATTTTTACTATGGCTTATTTTACTAGAAACGTTTATGACTAGATTTGTTATGTTTACTCTAATTTGATTTTATAAAATTTTATTTCTTACACAGTAGTAGTAGTTGTCTGACTCAGCCGATGCTCTAGTCTGTGACTAACATACACTATGTCTCTTGACCACATAACCGAAAACTACATGAGAACAGTATTGCATATTTGTGGCTCACAGGCCAGAGGTGTCATATTTTAATGTATAAAAGTGTTGAAGTATTATACATTTTTTTAGAATACTAAATGTGTCATACATGATTGATTCTCTCCTTAAACAATTATGAAAGCCACATCACCAAGCTTACTTTGTTTCGTGTGCCTCCCCCTTGTGTTTCTGCCACAATTCTTGAGAACTCTCCAAGTTGAAATGAAGAAATTGCAGATCATGCTGCTGTTTTACATAGATCTACTTCCAGACAGTGATAAAACAGTTAGTGAAACGCTGAAGAACAAGGAATATTATGCCATCTTACTTTAATATACTGCTTTTCATCTCAAAAGATCTCCAGAGCATTTTACAATCGAACACTGATATTCAAACAGAAAAAAAAAAGTCTGATCCTGCATTTCCAATGGAAGTTTGGGGGGAATGGGAATGTAAGATTTGGTTCTACCTAGGAATTACTTTAAACCCTATTAAAAATGCAGCCATCCCTGATTGAAAAAAAACAGTAGCTGCTTAGCAAAATAGGACAATACCACACAACACTGTAAGGCAAGAAGTACAGAACACTATATTCAATTAATACTATGTGGAAATCGTATAGACAGAATAAAAGTTACCAGAGTTGGATTATGGTCAAAACACACACAGACTAAACACTGCTACACTTACAAAAAGTGCCATGTGATCATTTAAAGATTCCAAGTCATCAGGACATTGGCTTTAACTCTCTTCTGAAAAAGGACAGCACATCTAGCACAGTGCCCCTTAATACCAAGTGAATTCACTTCAGTCGTAAAGGATCTGATTTTCCAAGGTGCAGAACACTCACAGCTCCCATTTGCTTTAATAGGAAGTGTGGGTGCTCAGAAAACAAGGCCCAAAATTTTTACAATTTAATTCCACAGATAATGACAAGTTATTCTGAAAATGTATCTTATTAAATATCAAAGCAATGCATATTTGGTAAAGTTGTTTATTTTAATTCATGGTCATTTTCCCCCCTAGACTCAGGCCCCAATTCTGCAAAAACTCATGCATGTGCTTAACTTTACACTGGGAAGGTGGGACTCCTCCCACTGGGTGAAGCTGAGCACATGCCTAAGTCTGTGTGGGTATGGAACTTATTTGTCACAACACCAAACATTTTGACATAAATCAGTGCTCTAACCATTACTTACTATAATCAGTATGTAAAAAATAGGGATTTATACCATAGGTTACTAGTCATAAGCAGCTCAAGATCTACAGTGGGTCCATGATTTAGCAATAGTGAACAAAATTTATTACTTAATTGAACTGTTAATTCTATTTATTTGTATATAGTTCTATATAGACAAATGTTATTACTGAAAACTGCCTTCATAAACACAGAAAAGAAATGCAATGAGGATCATACCTGCCGCAAATTGGACAGTTCTGTGTTGGTCCGGACTTGTTTAGACTTGGCAGATTGAAGAAGCTGATCTTGTCTATTTGCTTTCTCAACTGTTTTAAAACAATTATTTTCCCCATAGAAATCAAAGTGCAAAACGAAATACAGCCAAGAGAAATCTCAAATACACACAAGAGAGAATGTCATAAAAAGTAATATTAACCTAAAAAGTCTCAAGATCAACACAATGCTTTTTCATGAACAAGACAGACACCTCTTTCTATAACTCATGGGCCAACTAAATAAAACATTCAGGTATGGTTTTTCACCTCAACATGCACCCAACTTTTAGCAATATTTTTAAAATACATTTCATATTACCATCACTCACTGGCTTATCTTTGTTGTTATATTTTTAAGATTCCTTTATGAAAAAGCAAACTCAGAAATAAATTCCAACTTTGTGTCTGTGTGGGGGAAACAGCTGCAAGTATGGTTTTAAACACAAGGGGTCAATGCTTGGTGCAGATGAGATGGGGGAGGTCACTGGCTTAAAGCTCCCCGCAACAGGGGATAGAATCTCTTATTTAGTCTTTTCAACCTCCATTGTACATTTTGAAGTATGGAAGAGCAGCAATTTGCCATTCTCTTAGTACTATTTTGCTGCAGTAACAGCAATATCTACACACAAATGCAAAGTGCACATGCCAAGACATACACTCACTCCTTTTTGCTATTCAGGTCTTCATGTTAGGGCATTTTAAACCAAGAGAGTTCATTATGGGAGAATAGCAGCCAAATGAACACTCTCCCTCCTTTCCAACATTTGTTTACTGCTAATGGTAGAAGCTGAAGGTATTCAGCACCTCACAAGCTCAGCCTCAGCCATGTTGCAGACTCTTGTCTTTTTATTAGCTCTAGGTTTAAGAGTCATTTTTTTGTTTTTAATTGTTTCACCATTTTCTATGCAGTGGTGAAAGAAGGGGAAAAATGTCACTCATGTTTACCTATGTTACTAATACATTATATCAGAGGTTCTCAAACACTAACACAGAGACTGACCCCTGTACCACCTATCCCCCCCATTCACAATCCAAATAACCACCTTCCCTCCCATTCATGCTCACATAAGATCCCTGTGGCAACTACATAAATTGATTTAGTAGAAAAGCAATACTATGAATATACTTTTAGTTTCTTTTAATATAATTTAACAGGGGCCAATAAAGGGAAGGATACAATGAGATAGCTCTCTCTAGACCACCAGCAAGTGTTGCAAAGACCACAATCTGAAAACCTCTGATTCATCAAGAATTGGGCACTAAAGCCCTTCACTCACCATTAAGTACGAGCTCATTCTTCAGGTAGTTGTTTTCTTGTTTGAGGCGTATGATTTCTTCCCGCTGTTCATTATTTTCTTTTGTCTTTTCACTGAGGTCATCTTAAAATAAAGTGTGTTCTTGAGTGAAAGGTATACACTCAGATTTACAGTGGAGGAGGTGTCAGTTATATTACTTACCTTTTAATTTATTCATTTCAAATGTTAGTTGTTTCAGTCTCAGTTTGAAATCCTGCTTTTCTTTATTGATACTGGATTCCCCCATCTTAGCTGCACGCAATGCACTTTCCAACTTTTTAAATTTAGACGTAAATTCAGTAATGTGATTGGTTGCTTCAAGTATATCTTTGTCCTACAAAAATAAGAAAATAAAACATACTTAAATATTTTTTCTTTTATCTTCTTTTCTAGTTCTTCTCATTTTGCCTGGTAGATGCTGAGGCAATAGTGAAAGCTTCCCACTCTACTAACAGTCTCATGCTGAATTGAAGACGACTTGCTCTGAACTCTGGACAATCAGAAATGTGTTTACAGAAGTCCACTATACTTTCTGAATACATGGGTTTCTGGTTTGTTGAAGATTTTTCCACTTTCAGTCAAGTCAACCATCCAGCAATCTGATCACACCACATTAGGTAATGGCATTGGAGTTTTGTTCAGATACTTTGGCATGCAGTGAGAAGATGATAGATGTTACCTTTAGCTTTAGCATCGTAATGAGTTCCTGTTCTCTAGCTTGTAACTGGCCTATTTTAGCAGACAGCTCCAACACTGAACAGTTGAGACTTTGATTTTTCTCCTAATAAATAGGAAGGAAAAAAGTATCAACTAGTGACTAGTTACACTGTTACTAAATAAACTTTCAGTAATTCAACATCAAAGGGCTCTTTCTTCTGATAAATATATGCACAACTTTAAATAAATGTCAAGAGGGAGGCAACATAGTTTAGAGAGTAGAAACTGGGGCTTGGGAGCCAGTTGTTCCTAAATTCTAATCCTGGTTGTCCTCCAATTTACACTCTTACTTTTGACAAGTCATATCTCCTCTCTGTGCATTAGATTATCCATCTGTAAAATGAAGAGGGGTGGTGAAAGAATTTATAAATGGCTTTGAAGACATAAATCACTATTTAAATAGCAACAAGTTTTGGATGGATAAAATAGGACTCTTTAAAAAAAAAAAATCTTAATACCATTAACAGCTCACTTTGTTTTTGTTCTTACCTTTAAAAAAAAAAAAAAAGAATTAACAGCAAGGTTCAGAAATTCCTAAGTATTGAAACACCAAGTTTGGGAAACACTATTCCAAAGAGTTCTAGATCAAGAAGGGAACAGAGAATGAGGGGATAAAACAAGAGACAGCAGAGGCAGCTCTGCATTGTTCAGCTAGTATATATCAGAGCTAAACTTATGGATATCCCATTCTGTATTATAGTCTATTGGTTAGAACAGGGCATTAGGAGTTAGAACTCCTGGGTACTATTCCCAGCTCTTTCATATGATCACAGCCAAGCCTCTTACCCAATCCGTGCCTCTTCTTATCCAGCTGTAAAATGGTTATGCTACCACCTACCAGCCTTATAGAGCTTGTGTGACACTTAATGTTTAAAAGATCATCAGGTAAGAGAGGACATAGAAAATGCAAAGTATTACTGAACTATATTGTAATAGTATTTTTAAATTGTGTTTTAGATAGATAAAGTTATAATTCCCAAATGAACAAAAAGACCTTAAAAAAATCTGCAGTTTTAATTACTTACATATCTTTAAACTGATGACAAGATTTTATAATTCATGATAGCAAGTTAAATTTATAGCAATGGCTTTCTAAAACTGTTCATAATAAAATGGCAAGTACTGCAGTTGGTCAGTTTAATGGCTGCAGTTTTGGCATCCCCTCACTGGTAAGTGGCGCTCCCCAGAAACCAATCAAATAGAGACCGCAATCACAAAACCTTGTTAGAGTAATACCTTAACCTAGTGTTATTTGACCCAAAGACAAGAACAATATAGAAGCCTAAATCTGCAGTCCTTATATACAGAAAATACCTGCAGACTTCAGTGGGAGTTGCATGAACACAACCAATACCTACCTCCAGGGCCTGACAATGAAGAGTTGTATCTGTTGCTTTTTGAGACAGCTCCTGAAGCTTCTGTTGAGTATTTTCAAGTGTTGTCCTACGATCATTCTGCTGAGATTCTAAGAGCTTTAATCTTTGTGTTAGTGTTCTTATCATCTCATTTCTTTTGTGTAGTTCATCTGAGGAAAGAGATCAGGTATCTAATGTGAGCAAATAGTTTAAATGATGTTTCGCATACCATCTTTTAAAAAGTAGAAGTACTTTACATGTTTTTTGTACTTTAAAATGCTGTGTTAATTTCTAGAAATGGATGCACAGTGGCATAATCCTGAAGTAGACGTATTGATTTTTACCTGACATATTTCCTCCCTACTCAATTGTACATTTTTGAGTTTGCAGAGAGTTATCAATATGTATTTTATATAAATTCTACACAGGTTAAAAGGTTATAATAATGAAGTAAATTTACAGTCCTTAAAACAAAAAATTATAACTGTTTTCAGGTAATAGTTTCTTTCAGAAGTGCAAAGGATCTTGCTGCTTTCAGAGTTTCTAACACAAATCATCTTTCAATAAGCTCTAAAGAGATCCTTCCCTCCATGACATTCTAGTATTTCCATGGTAATCTAAGACACATGGAATATTCATTCTGTTGTGAGATACCATTTAAACATGGCTGAGGGGACAGATCACCCAAAGTCTCATTCTGATTGGCTGGCAGTGGCTTCCTGATGATGTCACAGCTGTGCACTAATTCCTGATGGTACAGAGCTAAAATCTCATTGTTAAAATAACACAAAAATCCCTACACCCTTAATGTTCAGAGAATGTAGAGGAAAAAGTTAGTGAGGAAAGAGGTAAAAAATAAGTACCCTGTGGGGCTGACAGAAGAAGACACACCACTGAGGATAAGGGGACAGCAAAGGGATGAACAACAAAAAGTGACAGTCACAATTTAAGGGGCACCTCAACCAGATTGACCTTTCAGTAGCAGGATGTGACTTGAAAATTAAACTCCACAATACTCCATAGACCAAATAATTTTTATAATCAGGTTAAAAGTGGCTGTTAAATTATAAGGATATCATAGGAAGAGCAGCTAGATTTCTGTGGGACAGAAAGGGAGATGGTAAAATCCAAATAATCCAGGGAATGTTTAAAAAACAAGAGAGGTTCAGAAAAAAAAAAAAATCCCAAATAGCCAAGTTAAGGACACTCTGCTATAGTTTATTGCTACATTAAAACAATACTCCTAAGATATGATTTACAACATTATGTGCTTTTTCCTACATATTTTATGATGCAATTTTTTTAAATGATACTTTTCATTAGTAAGGATTCATGGAATCAGCATGTGGTTTGAGAAGGAAAAGATCATCAAATTATCAGGTCCATCTCCTTCCAATCAATAATCAGACCATTTTAGTACCACTGAGGAAGTTGTTGTCTCTGAAAGAATACTGACAACTACATTTGGAAAGATGGAAAAAAAAAATCAAAATCAAAAACATCCTTTACATGCTGTAACATTATTACACACAGAGGGGGCTCTGCAAGGGCACAAACATCTACCCATAAGAATCTGCTGACAGGACCAGGGCCTTACATTGTACAGTACTTACTTTCTAGCTTGCTGCATCGTTCTGCCAGAGTCAGTATTTTTTGTCGATCATCTTCCCAGGCTAGTAGCTGTCTCTGATGCACTGCAACCATGTCATTGAGCTCCTTATCACGATCTTTCAGTTCTGCTATTAACAGCTGGAGTTCTTTCCTCTGTTTCTGAATGGTGCTGCTCTCAAGGTCTGTGCGAGGATTCTACAGAAAGAAACTGCTCCATCATATACAAGCAACAAGAAATTAATCACAAAACTATCTAATTAACATGTTATGTCATTATATAATGCTGTGAGGTGGCTACTTGTATTTTTAAAACAAACATTTCAATAAGCCATTTAAAATCACCAAAAATAAACCCAAGGAGAGCACTAGAGTCTTCCTAAATTTCAATATAAAAATCAGAAAGAAATTGCATTTTTATAGCTCAATTAAAGCCTACTCTTAAAGCTAAATAGTAATTTACTTTTAATAACCAAATTCCAACATTAAAAGAAGAATCGATAATGTGGCAATAATCACCCGCTAATTAGTTAGCATCTTTAAATTTAATCTAAAATTAAACATCTTTTCACATCTGAAATCAGATAATCCGAGATTTCTTGTTTACACTTTGATAAATACACAAATAGTTTAGCATTTTGGGGGGAGTATTCAAACCTTATTTCTTTTATTTGGTTACACTGACATTTATTAACTCTTGATAACTATCTGATGAAGAATAAAGTAACTTAAAACAACAGTTCAGCCTCTGATACCACCTCAGGCCTCAATCCTGCAAACATTTACACACACGCTTAATTTTATTCCTGATAGTAAAATTAAGGATATCTCCTTGAAGAAATTATACAAAAATTGTAAGTGTCTGTAAGACCAGGGCCTAAATCTACACAACAATCCCCAGAGATATTCAGCTTGCTGTACCGTTACAGGTTTCCAGGATTCTACTAACATTAAATTAGAGCAGATTACAATGTTTCTTTTTACAAAGATGTATAAAGTAGGAGAGCATGCTTTATTCTATTCTCCAACTTACTTTGACGTACGACTTGAAGAAAAGCTAATACCTAGCATTTTGATTGAAGCTCTCTGCACTTCAATGAATGCTTTCCTGTTAAACTATATATGCTACGTTTCAGAGTAGCACCCGTGTTAGTCTCTATTTGCAAAAAGAAAAGGAGTACTTGTGGCAGCTTAGAGACTAACCAATTTATTTGAGCATAAGCTTTCGTGAGCTACAGCTCACTCCATCGGATGCATAAAGTGGAAAATGCAGTGAGGATGTTTTATACACACAGACCATGAAAAAATGGGAGCTTATCACTCCAAAAGGTTCTCTCTCCCCCCACCCCCCACTCTCCTGCTGGTAATAGCTTATCTAAAGTGATCACACTCACTCGCCATTTCCAGCACCTTGATTATCATACACATTGTAAGGAGAGCGATCACTTCATTTTCCACTTTATGCATCCGATGGAGTGAGCTGTAGCTCACGAAAGCTCATGCTCAAATAAATTGGTTAGTCTCTAAGGTGCCACAAGTCCTCCTTTTCTTTTTGTATATATGCTACATATTTAAAGTGTTGTTTGTTTGGTTTTTTTTACCTGGGGTGAAGCTGAGAGAGGTAATGATGAATTCATAGGTATTCTGCGATCAGGTGTTCACCACTTACTAATGGGTCTGGATAAATATTTTCTACAATTTTAAGTTTCAGTTTGAAGCGTTGTAGGTCGTGGTGGGCAGGTATGTTTGTACAATGAGGTCGCTAAAAGAGTTTAAAAAGTACATCAATGAATACTGGTATAAGCATACTCTGAAGTCATCCAGTGAAACAGAGGAAACATAAAAGAGGCTCCTCTTGTTTTTGCTGATACAGACTAACAGCTACCGCTCTGAAACCTGTCACTAGGTAAGAGACCTCTGTTTACGGGCTGCCAATAAACTCTGTCCTGTAGCACAGGGACCCTTAACTCTCTTCCCGTCCCTGGCACCACTTCCCTGCCGGTAGTTTGCCAGGCCTCCATTCTCCTCTCTAAATCACACTTCAAGGTCTAGAACCCCAGCCTCCCCGCAGGGGCAGCGGGACTGAAGGGGCTACTCGCCGCCCCCCTCCCCCGGCACTAAGGGCTCAGCCCCAGAGCTGGGGGTGCCAGGCGGGCTGAGGGGAAACGCTCCCCCGGGGGCTCAGGCCAAGCTCGCGCTGCCGCCTCCCACAGGCCGATGGGAGCCGCCTGGCCATCCCGCGGCAGCGCTTCCGTCCCAAGTCGCCCTCAGGGCTGCTCCTCAGGCGCGGGGAGGCCCGGGCGCCCCCTGGCCGCGCCGGAGCCCGGCTTGGAAACCCGCGCCCGCCGCCGAGCTCCGTGCGGTCGGTCCAGAGCCTGTAGCCCGTTATCCGAGGGAACCGCTGGGAGCTCAGCCCCCTCCCCGAGAGGCGCCCCCCGTTCGGAGGCTGCTGGGCAGGGTCGCCACCTTGCTGGGAAAGCATCGGGGGCACCTGGCGAGTTTTATACCATGTCGGTGTCCGCGCTGTGCAGCCGCTCCAGTCCTGAGCTCTCCAGTTTAGGGCCCCGCCCCAGCCGATCGGAAACCCTAATCCCGCTCCCCGCCGGCTCTAGTTCCACAGCCGGGTCGTGCCGTGTTTTGCAGCTCCTGGCTGCACTCCATCGTCAGCTGAAGCACACAAAGCCGCAGACCTCAACCGACGTGTGGTCTCCCATCCAGGGGCTGAATCCCCCGCGATCCCGCTTAGCTTAACTGATGCCTCCATCGCAGCTCTCCCGCCTCAGCCGGCCCACAGACCCCTCCCTCCGGCCTCCATTAGCCCCACCTATCGGGTTGCGTCACTCGGCTCACGCGCTGGACCTGTTACCTGGAGCAGTTCGAACGCCGCGCGAGCGGTTAAAGCCGTTGGGTCGCGAGCAAGCGCCACCTTCTCCGCGCCAGCTCGGGGCGGGAGGGTTTCGGAACTCCGGCTCCAAGGAGCGCTGAAGCGGGGCGGGGCCAGGGTACGGCCGCCCCCTGCCGGCCACTTTTCCAGCCCCCCCCCCCCAATAGGCGTTAATTGCCCGGCCGGCGACCGCCCCTTGGCTCGGCAGCTACTGGGGGTGCAGCTCTCCCCCTTTCGGGGACACGCAGACTCTTTTGCCCTGGAGAACGGGAACGGAGTGGGTTAGTTACTCCATTTCTGCCCTTCGTTAGTGCGGAGGGGGAGAGAGTGTTGAAATATCTGGTTTTTGCACAGCTTGAAGAGGAAGTGTATTTAGTTTTTAGAAGTACTGTATAAGTGGCTACTTATGTGCACTTATAAGTACTTCTGTGCAGTCTAAGGGCACTTCATTTTATCTAATTTTATGATTACATGAAACTTGTCATGATAAAATTATTGTACTTTAATACACTTTAGGGATTTAGAACGATTGAGCTTTTCTGCTGTCATGCAGTAGTGTAATAGGTGAAATTACAGAAAACATATATGCTTGAAACTGAATTCATAAGACATATCTAACAAAACCTGGCACGTAGATGCAGGTGCCACAAGAAGGGGTGTTTCTATGAAGGTGACTAATATCCTGAACATCTTAGGGCAGTTGTTGCTTGTCAGATACAGGGCATAAGATTGTTTTAATTAATCAGTTTATATGCTGTGATGACTGAAGTTAGGTGTATTTAAAACCACTTTATCAGAGAAGCTTTAGCTGCTACTGTATATATATTGCAAGTCATCACAGTAGCACCCCTTTATTAAAAATTTGAACGTAACAGTTGCAAAGAGAAATTTCGTAATACTCAAGTACCAACATCAGTTCTGGCCCATCAATTTACAGACTACCTCTGCTAAAACATTTAGCAGGAAAAGTCTTTGGTATGAAGTTACTTAGTTATTTGTCACAAAGGTGTGGCTACAATCAGATGAAACAATATCTTTCAACATCAATATAATGCCTACATTGAAGAAATTTGGGCCCTAGGCCTAGAGGTGGTTTGGTTTAACCACAATTTGAATTTCTCTCAAGCCAGTTACATTATAATACTACTAAGAAATCAGTTGAAGTCTTTCTAAAAGATGAATTATCTTTATTACATGATTGACATAACTAGTTACAGTTTCATAGTATAAAGCTGAAAAAAAGAGCTAGGGTGTGTTGTTCAGCCAGGTTGACACATTTATTCACAATACTTTTTCCTAATATTCAGTTTCTTAATTAGCACTGTATTTAAATTCAGCAAACATTTATCTTTAAGCATATAGGCCTGGTTTGAACTCTATCAGTTTTATACTAGCAGCAAACCAGAAGTCAGATTTCCAGATACTGTTTATTCCAGACTCGTACGTATTAAGTGAACTAACCATATGAGCCAGTATAGCATGAGACTGGTAGGAGTCATGCAAATCTTATCTTACAGTATTTGTTGCAAAAAGCTTGTCCTACATTCTTTCAGTGCTCCTTGCTCTATCAACCCTTTTAATATGAAACTATTAACAGATCTTGGGAACTTGAGGCCCATTTCTGATCTCACTTTTAATTTACACCAATTTAAATAACTCCACTAAAGTCAGAGGAGTTACACAAGTGTAAGTGCATCAAACTGATTTCCACTTGGATCATCTAAAAAGGGGGGAAGGGGGAAGGGTCAAGTGAGAATACAGTTTTACTAGGCTGTCAATTAATTGCAGTTAACTCATGATCACACTTAATAGAATACCAATTGAAATTTATTAAATATTTTTGGATTTTTTTCTACATTTTCAAATATATTGATTTCAATTACAACACAGAATAGAGAGTGTACTCTGCTTACTTATGTTATTACAAATATTTGCACTGTAAAAACAGTATTTTTCAGTTCACCTCATACAAGTACTGTAGTGCAATCTTTACCATTAAAGTACAATTTACAAATGTAGATTTTTTTGGTTACATAACTGCACTCAAAAACAAAACAATGCAAAACTTTAGACCCTACAAATCCACTCAGTCCTACTTCTTGTTCAGCCAATCATGAAGACAAACTTGTTTGTCTATATTTACAGGAGGTAATGCTGCCCACTTATTTACAATTTACAGAAAGTGAAAACAGGCGTTCATATGGGACTTTTGTAACCGGCGTCACAAGGTATTTACATGCCACATGTGCTAGAGAGTGTCATATACCCTTTTATGCTTCAACCACTATTCCAGAGGACATGCTTCATGCTGAGGACACTTGTTAAAAAAAAAATAACGCGTTAATTTTGTGACTGAACTCCATGGGGGAGAATTGTATGTCTACAGCTCTATTTTACCTGCATTTTGCCATATATTTCATGTTATAGTAGTCTCAGGTGACGACTTAGGACTTGTTCATTTTAAGAACACTTTCACTGCAGTTTTGACAAAACACAAAGAAGGTACCAATGTGAGATTTCCAAAGATAGCTACAGCTCTTGACCCAAGGTCTAAGAATCTGAAGTGCCTTCCCAAATCTGAGAGGGATGAGTTGTGGAGCATGCTTTCAGAAGTCTAAAAAGAGCAACACTCCAATGCGGAAACTACAGACCCCAAACCACCAAAAAGGAAAATCAACCTTCTGCTGGTGGCATCTGACTCAGATGATTAAAATGAACATGTGTTGGTCTGTTCTGCTTTGGATTGTTATCAAGCAGAACCAGTCATCAGCATGGATGCATGTCCTCTAGAATGGTGGTTGAAGCATGAAGGGACATATGACTCTTTAGCACATCTGGCATGTAAATATCTTGCGACACCAGTTACAGTGCCATGAGAACACCTGTTCTCACTTTCAGGTGATATTGTGAACAAGAAGCAGGCAGCATTATCTCCTGCAAATGTAAACAAACTTGCTTGTTTGTCTGAGTGATTGGACTTGTAGGCTCTAAAGTTTTAAATATTTTTGAATGCAGGTTTTTTTTGTACATAATTCTACATTTGTAAGTTCAACTTTCATGATAAAGAGACAGTACTTGTATTAGGTGAACTGAAAAATATTATTTCTTTTGTTTTTTACAGTGCAAGTATTTGTAATAAAAATATAAAGTGAGCACTGTACACTTTGTATTCCGAGTTGTAATTGAAATCAATATTTGAAAATGTAGAGAACATCCAAAAATATTTAAATACATGGTATTCTATTATTGTTTTAACAGTGCAATTAATCGCGATTAATTTTTTTAATCGCTTGACAGCCCTAATTTTTACTGAATCAGGTCTTAAAACTCTTTAAATTCTGTTACAAAAATAAAAACAGCTGTAAAGAGACAATAACCTCGGTAAGTGAGGAACAACTTTATTTAATTAAATCCCTACCTTCATGCATGAGCATGATAGAACCCCCAGTTGAACTTTGGCAAAAAAGTCACAACAAAAACAAACCAAGCAGCCTATATAGAATGGTGATAATGCCATGGGTAAGGACACCCTACAGTTTACTGCAGAGTAAATGCATTTAGAAGCCTGGCTTTGGCTCTGTCAATTATAACCATGTATTTAAATAAAGGCAGTCTTTCAAAATCACTTCTTCACTTCTCCAAGATCTTCAATGCTGTCATCATCCACCTACAACAAACAGATATTACTTTAAGTGGGCGGAAAAAAGTGTGCATTCCTCACTATGCCCTGCTGTGCTAGGTTCTTTACAGAAAGTCACTCTCTGACGAGCTTCCCATTTAAGGCTCTCACCCTGTGATGAATTTTACGTGAATGGATCTCTGGGTCCATAGAGCCCCACTGAAATCAACAAGGCCAGTCACAGAATCCATTGCATAATGGGCACCAACAAATGGTCAATATACAATGGCAGGAGAGAGAGACAGATACAAGCCAATAAAAATGTCTGGTTATAATTACATCAATAGAACTCAAACCACTTCTGAACCATCTGAATCTCAGTCCAACTACTTAAACATTAACTAATTTCTCATAGGTAGCAACAGACATATGGTTGAGAAGGAACTTGATTTGTTGGGGAAACATTCCACATACAAGGAACAGAGTGGAAGAAGTCATGGAGATGTTTATATCTATTGAGATATTTGTGTCTTTCATCACTGTAGTATCCAAGCACCTAGCAGCAGATTATGTAATTTTTTGGAAGATAAACGGATATTTGGGTGTCAGGTTCTTATGAAGGATTAGGTACTGTTTAGGAGTGGACATATCAAGGTAGACCACTGGCCCTCTTAGTTTGGCATCTTACATTTCTACTTGTGTCCAGGATGGAAATGAAAAACTAAAACAATTTTCAGAATCATATCAGAAGAGCATGGGCTACAGCCTTATGACTTAACTAGTAATTTCATGACTGACGTGATAAAAATCAGTCACATTTACCTCAGGCCACTTCTCCTGGATTACATCAATAATGTCATCTGTAAAGTCCCCCTGAATTATGATTTCATCTTCTCCTGTTACTGAGGCACCGCAAGAGAATTTCTGAGCAAAAAACCTTTGTGCTTCCTTCAGATCAATTTCTGTTTACATAGAAGAAATTTATAGAATTAAAGACAGTATCATAAGGTCTTCTCTAGCTTAAACATACAAAATTTAAACCTGGATTTAATTAGGAAGATATCAGTAGCAACTAGTTTCATCATAGTTAAGGTTGTGCCAAGGTTTCTAGTTAAAGCAGATCTGTAAGTGTGTAACATTTCAGGACCATTTATTCTCTGAATTTGGCATAACTTTTCAGAGGACATTTTAATTTTCTCTAATATTTCTTCTCTGAGTGGTCGCTACAAGTTCCCACTCTTGGGATGAAGCAATGCTGCATGGTTGGGGCATCCCAAAAGTGGGACTGTGCAGAACTCATCTCAAATAACTCTGGTTAGAGATGAAAAAAAATTGCTTGAAGTTGATTTTTAAGGAGAGAGGGGTCTGGAGAAGCAGAGACAGGAGCACAGAAATAGCAGGACAGTAGAGTGAAATCAGAAGCAGGAAGAGAAAGTGACTCAAAAGAAGTTTAACAAATTTATTTGGGCATAAGCTTTTGTGGGCTACCATAGCGGTCCCACTGACTTGAAGGTATAAATTGTCCCCAAATCTGAAATAGTTGTGGGTGAGGACAAAGTCAAAGTTCAGTTCACCTACATGAACTACAGAACTGGAATTAATTTGCAAACTGGACACCATCAAATTAGGCCTGACTAAAGACTGGGAGTGGATGAGTCATTGCAAAACCTAATTTTACCATACTAATTTCCCCCTACTGTTACTCACACCTTCTTGTCAACTGTTTGAAATGGGCCACCCTCATTACCACTACAAAAGTGATTTTTCCTCCCTTGGTATTCTACTGTTAATTGAATTGTCTCATTAGACTGACCCCCCACCTGGTAAGGCAACTCCCATCTTTTCATGTACTATGTATAAATATATCTGCTACTGTATTTTCTACTCCATGCATCTGATGAAGTGGGTTCTAGCCCACGAAAGCTTATGCCCAAACAAAATGTGTTAGTCTCTAAGGTGCCACAAGGACTCCTCATTGTTTTTGCTGAAACAGACTAACACGGCTACCACTCTGAAACCTGTCAAAAGAAGTTTGTTGCTGAAACTTTTCCTGCTAATATGAACCAACAAAAATGTTGAGTTAATATAACTCAATGGTCAAAAGCAAATGCAGTTAGACTAATGAAGTGTTCATTTGGCAAACTCACCAAAAGTTGCAAGGCCACACACTCTTGTGACATATTTCTTCTTTGCTCTAGGAATTTTAGCTATTGTAACTTTCTGTGGTACAGTCTTCTTCTTCTGTTTTATCTGACCCCTTCCACCTTTGAGATAGGACAAAATTAAATCAGTATCTAAGTAATCATTTCATATACTGCGCTTGCACGTTAGAAAAACAACCTGAAATATGCAAAAAAATTTTCACTTAGTAATTTTGAAAAAGTTGCTTATCACCCTTACCTCCATTTGTAAAGCTATACATTCCCATACAACACTTAAATTATAATAAACATTACATATGTTGCCTAATATGTTATATCAATATAGCTACAACATTGCAGCGTTGTTGTAGCTATATTGATAATATAGCATCTCTCACAGTTGTCTTAATCATGCCATAAAGTTACAATATTACAAGAACCATTAATACACGGTCAGCTAAGGGTGAAACATTAATTTTTATTTCTTATTCCTACTTATAACAGTATTGACCAAAGGACATTAAGTCTGAGAAGGATTAAAACATTACAGATGCAGGAAACCGGACTTCAGTACTCAGTGTTAAAATAGTTTTGTGTACTATATACACACACACCTAGCCAATCAGAGAGAGTTAATTCCTGTATTAAAATGCAGCATTTACAGCAAACCTTTAATAGTTATAAGCAGGTAACATTTTCACTATCCTAGTACTCACAGTGGATTTAGTCAACCCTGCAGTCTAATACATGACTACAAATTTTCCTGTTTTTTCAGCTTTACTGAAGCCCTTTTATCTCACGCAGACACACGGAGCCTTTAGACCAAGTTATTTGGGCCAGAGGCCGTCAGCCATGTACATCTTTGTACAGCACCCAGCACAAGGGAGCCCCAGTGTTGACTGGGCCCTTTGGATGACATAGCAATGATCTGAATGACCAGGAAATACAATTTGCATCTTTTATATGCATTTGGTATCGTTACTACCTTGACTCTTGCCAGGCTGCCTGACATTCTCAGCACTGTGCACCATATATCTGCACCAATTTGCAGGAATATTCACATACAGGATTTGTTCTGTGCACCATTACCTCAAAAGCTAATAAATTAGTTTTATAAAATGATCCAAGAGGTTGAGAAGTTGTGCTAGAGTGCACTGTCCCAAAGTAGACAAAGATTCTACAAACTGCATATGTAAGACAGGTTCTAAGTTTATGGGCTAGATTAATACCACAATCAGCTATTTAGACCTTGCCTCTCTTTTGCTTTTTCTTCTCCTCCTCTTCTCCTGCTGTTCCTTGACCTTCTCCAAATCCAGTCTCCTGTTTTGGTGAATTTTCTTATTACATAAAAAAAATAAAAGTTTAATAAGTAGGACTCCCACATATTGCATCTGCAAAGTGATTCTCAGGCTTAGTAAGATGTTACTTTAATGCGTATTCTATCAATGCAGTATCCGATCTGCAGACATTTGTTTTGTGCATGGCATTATATCACCACATTTGCACAAATAAGACATCAAACATTAAGAAACCTTAGCCTCAGGCTACATTCTTTCCAAAGTAGCCTCTCCATATAATAGTTTTTAGGAGAGAGATTAGTATCAACATTGTCATTAGTGTTCCACTCTAAACATTTATTTTCACCAGTAATACTTCTTGTTTAGAATCCCAATAGATAGCATTTATTACTTTTCCACCTATGGGTAGTTTAACATTGAACTCACTCACCAGTCAAGTTAATAGCAATTCTAGATGTAATCTTAACTGAACAGATGACTGGATACAATAGGAAATTTCCGTGTAGCCCTGGGAGGAAGCTGTATGTGTCATGTTAAACATTATTTGACAGAATATAGCGTATTCTCACATGTTGTCAAGCTTTTTATTCTTTTACAGCACCCAAAAGTATACAAGGCCTTCACAGAAGCTGTAAAACATCATACCACCTCCCTTAAGCAGCTTAATCTAAATTTTAGACTTGACATGACCAGAGAAGGGAGATGAATAGTAGGGTGGTAAAGATTATTACAGTACAATTACATGGATCAGAGAATGGACAGAAGTAGAATGTTCAATTTCAGCAGTGTACCATAATATATAATTCTCACAGGATGTAGGGTTTTGTTTACACATGCAACCCTCTGTCTTTAGGTCACAAGCCCTGATTAACTGGAAAAATACAGAAAGATTCTTACCTACAGTAAGTTTTGCAAATTCATTTGGAAAATTCTTCTCTAACCATTGTCTGCATTTAGCCACATCAGGCATGTATTCACAGTACTAGTGGGGAAAGGCCACATATAAATTATCTGAGAAATTACAAAATATACCACTAATACACAGTGAGAATCTGATTAACAGGCAAATTAGCAGCAAGATAAAATGCAAGCTGTTTCTTCATTTTGCTTGGGGACATGCACTTCAGTTGATTTGTTAACTGGCAGTAAAGTTTTAGGTCTGGATTATGGAGTGAAATGGAGCTGGTGTATAAGCAGGATTTATGGAGTAGTTTGGATGGGGTGCAGGAAAAAAAGCAGAAGCAAGTAACATAGGATCATGGGGGGAGGGATAGCTCAGTGGTTTGAGCATTGGCCTGCTAAACCCAGGGTTGTGAGTTCAATCCTTGAGGGGGCCATTTAGGGATCTGGGGCAAAAATTGGGGATTGGTCCTGCTTTGAGCACAGGGTTGGACTAGATGACCTCCTGAGGTTCCTTCCAACCCCGATATTCTATGATCAGACTAATTGATTAGTGACTGTGCTCTGCACCACCTTACAGGAGACATGTTCAATTCTTCAGACCAACAGGGGCTGGGCAAGACAAACTATGAAGACTGTCGTTTGCTACCCAGGAGGCTGGAGGAAAGTCGTCCTGTATAGCTCAATGGTGTCTCCTAGATCAACACTGACTGGTTCCAAGGGAGCTCTGCACATTCTTCTTCAGCCAGATAGTGGCTGCAGCATAGAACTTTAAAGGTTGAAGTATAGCAAGCAGAGAAGGGCAGCAAAAATCCCCATAGTTGGTACATGGAGGACCAGGTTGGAGGAGGGAGAATAAATCCAAATGTGAAATGAACTCACCTCTGTTGGCAATGAACAGACTGGGGAAGGAAAAGAAGGAGATTATTAAGAAATTTAAATTCTTCACCCATTAATATTTCATATCAAGAACAATCTGTCATTTTAATCTTTGGGTGACTTTTTATGCCATTAAGTTGACATCCATTAACCACATTGCTCTGTTAGCAACTCAGCACCCAGCCCTGAGTTCTGAAAAAGTACCAAAATGTTGTACCTCTCTGCTAAATCATATCCTAAAAACAAGAGAAAGTATACTCTGTCTTATCAACTCTCCAAAATATTCTCACTATTGTTTTTCCCTATCCATTACATTCTAGTGGTTACCTTTCTTTACTACTGGATCATGCTGCCTACCTATAGTCCTAGTACTGGACATGCAGAAACAACAAAATGAAGATGCCACTGTGAATACACAATCTATATTCTATAATTCTGCATCTATTTTACACTAAGGCAATGCATTTGTCTGAGCCTGAATGCCCTAAATTCAAACTTCAGGAAAGGCAGACCACAATGCATTGTAGAGACCAAACCTGCCCTAGCAAGAGGGATGGACAAAGTGATCCAGTGGGTGTTTGCCCCTTGAGCCCATCATAATACACAGCTTTCAAGAATACACACCATGCATTTTCTTCATATGCACTCTTAATACTAATAAGTAATAACGTCGGTGTCTGCATAATACAGAATCAAGAATTGCGAGGTTGGATCTCTTGGAGCTACTGCAGTCGAACAGTTGGTGTCTCAACTACAATTTTTAATAGCCTTTAATATCTGATACTTTACATATAAAATCCTATAGCTATATTATGAGGCTGTAACATAAAAAGATAAAAGCCAGGAAGTTTGCACGTGAGGACAAAAAACTTGCTTAACTGAAGAGTGCACAGAGTGACCACAACTTTGAATCTTCTCACTTGCTTAGCAATAAGAATGCCACTCTAGCATGAAGCAACCTAGTATTGCAATTCTGGCCCTCCTGAGCTGTGCCAAGCTAGGAAGTGATTCTGTGAGGTACTCCAAGAGGAGTGAAAACTAAGAAGTCCAACACATTTTGATTTGTGACTAAAGTCCAGATTTAGACATCATTTAGATTTACTTGAAATGGAAACACCTCAACAGGGCTTTTTCCTGTTAAGTCAAACACATCTGTAGTGCTACAGAACTAAATCGTCTTTTAAACCCAAGATCCAGAGGATGAAAGGCCAGTGAAATAACCACCAAGCCCTTGCCGCAAAAAATGATGTTTATTTTGTTGAGGTCAACCAGAGTTTCAGTTTTCTCTTACTAGTCATTTGTTCAGACACTATGCATTAGAATCAAGGCTCAGCATGAGAGTAATTTCTATGCCCAGGGAGAAGAGCGAGCAGAGGGTGCCCAGATCTTTCAGGCAAATACGGAGACACAACTTCTCCTTGAGGCAGATGATATTTGCCACAGGAGATTACTGGATCATCTATTTAATTTTGCTGCCCCAAAGAGAAGCCAATATCCAAGGAGAAGGGTAGAGACCCAAAATATACCTAGCCAACTAGGTTATTTTTTTTAAATTAATTTTAATTTATCTATATTATATATATAGCAGAGTAGCAGCCGTGTTAGTCTGTATCTGCAAAAAGAACAGGAGTACTTGTGGCACCTGAGAGACTAACAAATTTATTTGAGCATGAGCTTTCGTGGGCTAAAGCCCACTTCATCAGATGCATAGAATGGAACATATAGTAAGTAGTATACACATACATACACATACACTATATATAAAAAATAGCTCATCTTAATTAGTCTCTTACTCCACCTTTCCATGTTTTCTGTGTGTGTGTATATATATATATATATATATATATATATATAAATACACACACACACAGAGAAAATATGAAAAGGTGGAGTAAGAGACTAACTAATTAAGATGAGCTAATTATATGTATAAACAAACTCAAAATTATTCAGTTCCTTTTTAAATCTGGCCATAATATTTGACTCTGATCTCATATAACAGTGGATAAAGCAGGCAGACCCAACTGTACAGAGAATTTCCTTCCCTTAGTTCTAGTTTTATTACTAGTATTACAGTAATACCTAGATGCCCCAGTCAGGATCAGAGCTGCTTTGCAATAGGCACTTTACTCTGTACAGAAAAGGTCTCAGCCCAGAAGCGTATACAATCCAAGAGTGATGCCCATTAATTTAAGAGAGCAACTCCTTCTTCTTGAATAGGAAGCCATACCAATTGAGAAGTCCTGTTTAACCCACCACAAATTCAAAGTACCGTCACAAATGCTCTCGGTAAACACCAGGTAACAATACTTTGAATACCAATGCTAGGTTAAGAGTAAACACACATATCTGTAGCATGAAGCATTACAGAGAGGAGACTGCACAGTGCAAAAAGCAGACCCTTCCCCCAGTTCTGCAAGCTGAGACTTATGACTTGGAAGTGGATCTCTCTATCATCACCTGCACTGAGCTATCATCATTTATACAGCACCAGAGGCATCATATGTAAGTGCCTCCTCAGCACTTGCCTCCACAGTAGAGGACCCGGAGGGGATAGTCTGCATCTGACCTGGCGTTGCTCCTTAGGTCTCCTTTGTAGTCAGGGACTGTGGACTCAGCTGTATCCGTTGCCATCTCACAAACCTGCAGGCCACAAGAGGAAAAAACATAAACTACAAATTCTTATTTTAAATTGCTGAAATATAGGAGGATGAAGAGTAAGTCATCTTCCCTAATGTGCCCATTTTAGAGGGCTGCAGAGGCTCAGAGATTAAAGCTCATGTAGCTACAAGGATGGGGGAGGGAGCAATTGGAAAGAGTGGAATGGGACAAGAAACAACATATGGGGACTCGGTGTCATGAGGTTGTGGGTGCACAGAGAATGAAATATAAGGAGGGACATAGATACACAGCATATAAAGGAGGGGTATGGAAGTGAAACATGCAGATTGGGGTGGAGTGAAGTGAGATGTGGGGTGTTGTGCTGTGACAGTTGAGATAATAGTGGGTGCGTTGAGGGGACTATAGGTACATCAAGAGATGGAGTGGTTATAGTCAGCATTAGAGGGATTGGGACAAATGTTGGGGTGCTTGTAGGAAACATGAAGGAATTGAAGGCATATGGGTCAGAGGGGCAGTGAAAAACAATGTGGGGCCTGGGCGCGTTGGTGGAAATGTGGAACATGCCAGGGAGGGTGGAGCAGACATAGGGTGACCCGATATCCTGATTTTATAGGAGCAGTCCCAATATTCGGGGCTTTGTCTTATATAGGCACCTATTACCCCCTACCCTGTCCCAATTTTTCACACTTGCTATCTGGTCACCCTAAGCAAACAGGATGAGCCATACTTGGGAGATCAAACCAATGTGGGGGGGTGAGGAGTGCCAGTAGAGGGAGGATCAGAGAGATCAGGATGCAGAGTACCGAGGGTCAGGTACTGACAGGGCAGAAGCAGGATCAGATCAGATGAAGGTGGGGGTGGAGATGGAGTCGGGGGGGGGAGACCTGGCAGTGGTGGAGAGTGCTAGGGGGAGGGGGAGTGTTAGATAGAACCAGCGTGGGAAGGGGCTGGGGGTGAAGAGCATCTGAAGGGGCAAAGGTGCTGGGGGCTCACAGGAAGTCAGGGTGGAGAGGGATGCTGGAGGGGTGAGAGTCAGGGTGGGGAGGAGGTGCCGGGGGGGTCAGAGGGAGGGAAGCAAGGGATGTCTCAGAGGGAGGGGTGTCGGGGGGGTGTCTGAAGGGAGTGAGGAGTATCTGAAGGGGAGGGGTCAGAGGGAGTGACGGGTGTCTGAAAGGGAGGGGTGCGAGGAGGGGTCAGAGGGAGTGAGAGGTGGTGGGGGAAGGGGAGGGGTGCTGGTGGGGGTGAGGGGTGTCTGAAGGGGAGGGGTCCCAGGAGGAGGTAAGAGGGGTGTCTGAAGGGGAGGGGTCTCGGGAGGAGGTGATCAGAGGCGTCTGAAGGGAAGTGGTGCGGGGGGGGGGGGGGGTTCACAGGAAGTCAGGGTGAGGAGGGATGCCGGGTGGGTCAGAGGGAGCGAGCGGTGCCTGATGGGGAGGAGTCCGGGTGGTGGGGGGAGGTGTCAGAGGGAGTGAGGGGTGCCTCAGAGGGAGTGAGGGGTGCCTCAGAGGGAGTGAGGGGTGCCTCAGAGGGAGTGAGGGGTGCCTCAGAGGGGTCAGACGGAGTAAGGGGTGCAGAGAGGGGTCAGACGGAGTAAGGGGTGCCGGGAGGGTGAGGGGTGTCTGACGGGGTGAGGGGTGCGGAGAGGGGTCAGACGGAGTAAGGGGTGCCGGGAGGGTGAGGGGTGTCTGACGGGGTGAGGGGTGCGGAGAGGGGTCAGACGGAGTAAGGGGTGCCGGGGAGGTGAGGGGTGTCTGACGGGGTGAGGGGTGCGGAGAGGGGTCAGACGGAGTAAGGGGTGCCGGGGAGGTGAGGGGTGTCTGACGGGGTGAGGGGTGCGGAGAGGGGTCAGACGGAGTAAGGGGTGCCGGGGGGGTGAGGGGTGTCTGACGGGGTGAGGGGTGCGGAGAGGGGTCAGACGGAGTAAGGGGTGCCGGGAGGGTGAGGGGTGTCTGACGGGGTGAGGGGTGCGGAGAGGGGTCAGACGGAGTAAGGGGTGCCGGGGGGGTGAGGGGTGTCTGACGGGGTGAGGGGTGCGGAGAGGGGTCAGACGGAGTAAGGGGTGCCGGGAGGGTGAGGGGTGTCTGACGGGGTGAGGGGTGCGGAGAGGGGTCAGACGGAGTAAGGGGTGCCGGGAGGGTGAGGGGTGTCTGACGGGGTGAGGGGTGCGGAGAGGGGTCAGACGGAGTAAGGGGTGCCGGGGGGGTGAGGGGTGTCTGACGGGGTGAGGGGTGCGGAGAGGGGTCAGACGGAGTAAGGGGTGCCGGGGGGGTGAGGGGTGTCTGACGGGGTGAGGGGTGCGGAGAGGGGTCAGACGGAGTAAGGGGTGCCGGGAGGGTGAGGGGTGTCTGACGGGGTGAGGGGTGCGGAGAGGGGTCAGACGGAGTAAGGGGTGCCGGGAGGGTGAGGGGTGTCTGACGGGGTGAGGGGTGCGGAGAGGGGTCAGACGGAGTAAGGGGTGCCGGGGGGGTGAGGGGTGTCTGACGGGGTGAGGGGTGCGGAGAGGGGTCAGACGGAGTAAGGGGTGCCGGGAGGGTGAGGGGTGTCTGACGGGGTGAGGGGTGCGGAGAGGGGTCAGACGGAGTAAGGGGTGCCGGGGGGGTGAGGGGTGTCTGACGGGGTGAGGGGTGCGGAGAGGGGTCAGACGGAGTAAGGGGTGCCGGGAGGGTGAGGGGTGTCTGACGGGGTGAGGGGTGCGGAGAGGGGTCAGACGGAGTAAGGGGTGCCGGGAGGGTGAGGGGTGTCTGACGGGGTGAGGGGTGCGGAGAGGGGTCAGACGGAGTAAGGGGTGCCGGGGGGGTGAGGGGTGTCTGACGGGGTGAGGGGTGCGGAGAGGGGTCAGACGGAGTAAGGGGTGCCGGGGGGGTGAGGGGTGTCTGACGGGGTGAGGGGTGCGGAGAGGGGTCAGACGGAGTAAGGGGTGCCGGGAGGGTGAGGGGTGTCTGACGGGGTGAGGGGTGCGGAGAGGGGTCAGACGGAGTAATGGGTGCCGGGGGGGTGAGGGGTGTCTGACGGGGTGAGGGGTGCGGAGAGGGGTCAGACGGAGTAAGGGGTGCCGGGGGGGTGAGGGGTGTCTGACGGGGTGAGGGGTGCGGAGAGGGGTCAGACGGAGTAAGGGGTGCCGGGGGGGTGAGGGGTGTCTGACGGGGTGAGGGGTGCGGAGAGGGGTCAGACGGAGTAAGGGGTGCCGGGAGGGTGAGGGGTGTCTGACGGGGTGAGGGGTGCGGAGAGGGGTCAGACGGAGTAATGGGTGCCGGGGGGGTGAGGGGTGTCTGACGGGGTGAGGGGTGCGGAGAGGGGTCAGACGGAGTGAGGGGTGCCGGGAGGGGTCAGACGGAGTGAGGGGTGCCGGGAGGGTGAGGGGTGTCTGACGGGGTGCGGAGAGGGGTCAGACGGAGTAAGGGGTGCCGGGAGGGTGAGGGGTGTCTGACGGGGTGAGGGGTGCGGAGAGGGGTCAGACGGAGTAAGGGGTGCCGGGGGGGTGAGGGGTGTCTGACGGGGTGAGGGGTGCGGAGAGGGATCAGACGGAGTAATGGGTGCCGGGGGGGTGAGGGGTGTCTGACGGGGTGAGGGGTGCGGAGAGGGGTCAGACGGAGTGAGGGGTGCCGGGAGGGTGAGGGGTGTCTGACGGGGTGCGGAGAGGGGTCAGACGGAGTAAGGGGTGCCGGGGAGGTGAGGGGTGTCTGACGGGGTGCGGAGAGGGGTCAGACGGAGTAAGGGGTGCCGGGGGGGTGAGGGGTGTCTGACGGGGTGAGGGGTGCGGAGAGGGGTCAGACGGAGTAATGGGTGCCGGGGGGGTGAGGGGTGTCTGACGGGGTGAGGGGTGCGGAGAGGGGTCAGACGGAGTGAGGGGTGCCGGGAGGGGTCAGACGGAGTGAGGGGTGCCGGGAGGGTGAGGGGTGTCTGACGGGGTGCGGAGAGGGGTCAGACGGAGTAAGGGGTGCCGGGGGGGTGAGGGGTGTCTGACGGGGTGAGGGGTGCGGAGAGGGGTCAGACGGAGTAAGGGGTGCCGGGGGGGTGAGGGGTGTCTGACGGGGTGAGGGGGGTCAGACGGGGAAGGGTGCCGGATATCGGGCGGGGTAGGAAGGAGTGCGGTGCAGACCGGGGGAAGGGCCCAGCGGGAAGCCCCCGCGCCTCGCAGGGCTCATTACCCGGTTGGCCCCTCACGCCGCAGTCTTGGGGGGAGGGGGCGGCTCCTCCTCCTGCTGCTGCCTCCGACCCCAACAGCACATGCAGCTTCCCGACCAGCACCGCGAGAACGTCCCGGGGCGCCGCCGCCGCTTTATCGCGAGAGCTCGAGGGAGAGGCGCCGCCAAGCTTCGCTCTGTGTGACGTTAAGGAAGGGAGGAGCCTGGTTTTGGAGGGGGCGACGTGGGGGTGAGACGCTCGCCATGGGAAGTTACTGAGCTACTAGGGCCTCCGTAGAGTGAACTTGGGTGGGGGCGGTGTAGGAGGCTAAGGTGCATTCTCTAGGTTCGGCACCTGGAGGGGAGACAATTGTTGATACCAGAGAGAGTCAGCTGGGGGCGCTTCTTTCAGTGCTGGGTCTATTGGCACCGCAAGGCGGGAGAAGGGATGTGTGCTGTGCCCCCCACCTTGGGTAAGAGTGGGATCTAGCACCCTACAGGATCAGCATACCTGTGATCTCTGCACCTTCCTGTTCCCTTGTGAGTGTGGATAACTACAGTCTGACCCACTCAGACTTTTAAAAGTCAAGCAGAGTGTTGCCATAGTAAACAATACACAAAAACTTCTCTCTGGCACGTTATGTCCACAGGTCTCAATACACTTTTTTTGAAGCAGGTAAATTATCGTCATCCTCATTTTACAGAAGGAGGCAGGGGCTGGTGAAGTGACTTTCCCAAAGCCGTTAAAAGTCCCCTTGGCAGTGCTGTCTAGCTAAGGCAAGGCTAGTCCATACCTGTTCTGATTCCACACAGCACCCTGGAAGCGGCCAGCAGCAGGTCCCGCTCCCAGGTGGGGGGCCACTGGAATCAGCGCACAGCCCCTGCCCTGAGCACCAGCTCTGCACTCCCAATGGCCAGTTCCTGGCCAATGGGAGCTGGGGGGCAGTGCCTGCAGGCAAGAGCTGCGGAGAGGAGAGCCGTTTGCGTACCTCTGCCTAGGAGCCAGACCTGCTGGCTGCTGCCAGGGCACAGCCTGGTCCATGGTGCCAGGACAAGCAGAAATCTGCCTTAGCACCCCCGCTGTGCCACTGATTGGGAGCCACCGCAAGTAAGCCTGTGCCCCAGCCCCACACCCCAATCCCCTACCCCAGTCCTGAGACCACCCCAAACCTGGAGTCTCCTCCTGTACCCCCAGTCCAGAGCCCTGACCCCGTCCCGCACCCCAACCCCCTGCCTCAGCCCAGAGCCCGTCCCACACCCCAAGCCCCTCAGCCTCAGCTCTGTTGGGTCGTGGACATCAACAATTTTCTTCAACTGCGTCACCAGACCACTGTACTAAGGTATATCTCTGACTCTCTTTTATAGGAGAGATGTATAGCATGTGCCGGGGTGGGGCGTGGTTAAGGGGCAGAGGTAAGCTTGCTTGGCGTGCTAGATTATTCAGTGAGCTCCCTCCGGTAGCAGTGTGCACGTGAGCTAAAAGGGAGGGTGGTAGATGGCAGACCCAGCTCCCAGCAGAATTGCCAATGGGAACAAAGGAGGCTATAAGGATCTTCCTAGTCAAGGTGTCTGTTTTAGGGGTCCTGATCTTGTAAATCTTTACTCACACGAATATTCCTTACCCAGGCAATTCGCTTCATTGTACAAACTACTTAGATGAGTAAAACCTTGTGGGATTGGGTCCCAAGTGTGTATATAGAAGACAGGTATGGAGAGCTCCCCAAAGGATGTATCAGAAATTCATCAAAGGAAGGCAAAACACTGAGCCAAATCCGGCTCGCCTAACTCGTGTGAGCAGTCCTGCTGAAGCCAATGAGTCTCAGCCCATGGGATTTGGCCCATTCTCTACATTCAAATACCCCCAGTATAACACAGTTACTGGAACCACTTAGTGATATATTGATAAGAGGAACCTGGTGAAATCCCCTGCTCTCTATCCCCTGTGGCCCTGGGCTGTAGATGTTCAGTGACTCCCAGTTAGGGGGATGTACAGTCTCGCATAGGTTTCAGAGTAACAGCCGTGTTAGTCTGTATTCGCAAAAAGAAAAGGAGGACTTGTGGCACCTTAGAGACTTACCAATTTATTTGAGCATAAGCTTTCGTGAGCTACAGCTCACTTCATCGGATACATACTGTGGAAAATACAGAAGATGTTTTTATACACACAAACCGTAAAAAAATGGGTGTTTATCACTACAAAAGGTTTTCTCTCCCCCCACCCTACTCTCCTGCTGCTAATAGCTTATCTAAAGTGATCACTCTCCTTACAATGTGTATGATAATCAAGGTGGGCCATTTCCAGCACAAATCCAGCATACAGTGCTGTGCAGTCAGTTTACACTGACATTTGCTGAACAAACCTGTGACTCACTGGGCTGAGCACAAGCCGGGGACCCAGGAGCTCAGAGGCTAAGGCTGGCTCTGCCAACAGCCATAAAGGCCTGGGCTGTTTCACCTTCCAGGCACGTCACCAAACTATCCCTCTCTGCCAGCAAAGGTATCAGTTCAGCGGGCCTCGGGCTCCTCCGCAGGGGCGAACTGGGCTGAGCAGCGCGATTCAGACTCTGCAGGAAGCTTGAGCCCTGCGTGTCTCCGTACACTAGGAACTGCGTGTGTGTATAGCGTCTGTCCGCCACGCTACGGGATCGCGGAGTAGCCAATTCCTGCCGCTCGGTCGCTGTCTCTGCGTTGCGCTGGGCTCGGGGAACGGAGCAGGCAGGCATGCCTCGCTTCGCTCAGCTGGTCATGGGTCCGGCGGGCAGTGGGAAGGTGAGACCGGCCCCTCCCTGCCTTGTACCGGTGGGGTATTTGGGGGTGTAACTGGGGAGTGTGGGGGTAAGGGGTAGTTGGGGTAATTGGGGGCATGGGTGTAACGGGGTTTGGGGTAACTGAAGTGGAAGTTGCCATGTGCCATTGTCGGAGATTGTTGCAATTTAAAATGATGTAAAGCGGTGGTGGCTCTTCAGATAAAATAATACTTTGAAGTAGCCTACAAATAACCCTTTGCATTGCACTTGCATCGCTCCTTCTGAGGACTGGAAGGTGCTATACAGTGGAGGTATTATCCCTATTTCACAGCCAGGAAAACTGAGGCATAGAGGGGCAGTAACTTTCCAACATACGCAGCAAGACAGGCAGAGTTGGGAGTGGAACCTGGGAGTTCTGATTCCCAGACCCTTGCTCTGACTGCTATACAGTTGCCTCTCCTTTCAGGTGTAAAATTGCAACACCTTTTAGGTACTTTCAGCTGTGTACTAAGGTTTCTATTTAAATTGCAGAGCACTTACTGTTCCACCATGGTCCAGCATTGTGCAGCCATAAACCGCTCTGTGCAAGTTGTTAACCTAGACCCTGCAGCAGAATTCTTCAATTATCCTCTGATGGCTGGTGAGTTGTGCTTGGGATCACTTTCTTAATTTCCCATACTCTCAGAACTGCAGAAAACAGGTAAAGAATATAACACTTCTTACTCAGGATGAATCAGGCTTGAAGATTGAGTTTTCTTACCTTTTAATAAGATACTTACAGATTTAGTTGTCTAACTTTAACCTGTCTTGATATCAAAGCTGTTCTGGTTTTATTGACAGCGTTCTCCAGAATCTAAATCTGTTTGTTCGTTTGTTTTTTAAATCTAAGTCAAGAAGCAATATATACATATTTTAGGCATTTGGAGACTGTATTAGTAGGACCTACAAAAATACTCTTCCTGAATCTACAGCAGTATTTAACAAACTTCTTAGAAATAGTCAGCTTTACTGTTTCCCCTGTATATTCAGTGAGTTTCTCTTGTTTGTTTGAGGGGTTTCTCACATGGCAAAAGGGAAAAGAAAAACCCTTTTAAACAAAAAAGTAGGAATTTGTGACTGTAAAATCACAAAAATTGTGAAAAGGCTTGTGGGGATGGGGGAGCTGGTATAGCACCTGAAACAAATTTAGTTGGTCATGTTTGTTTTGAGAATTACATTTGTTGTAGGAATTTACCTCTGGAACGTATGTACCCAGTGTTGAAAAAACAAACACACACAACATGCATCTTTTATTGTAGACATTCGAGAATTAATTGAAGTGGATGATGTTATGGAAGATGACTCCTTAAGGTTTGGCCCCAATGGTGGTTTAGTATTTTGCATGGAATACTTTGCCAATAACTTTGACTGGCTTGAGGATTGTCTTGGCCATGTGGAGGATGACTACATACTCTTTGATTGCCCAGGTAAACAAAATTCTGTACTCTGGTGCCCTCATTTTTTCTTATCTGATGTGTAACTCTTAGATGATTTTTGCTTGTAATGCTAATTTGCAGATAAAGTCTTTTTTGTACTGTTGTGTTGTTCAGTGCCAAAAAGTCACTTATTATTTTGATATAAATCTATCCAAGATCAAGTAGAATTCTCTAAAAAGAAAGATCACACATTCTGTGCTAGATTTCACTCATTTTAATAGCAATATCCCATGTCTATCTGTTAGTTCATAATCAAATATCATTATAACATACTGGCACTGTCTCTGCATTAGCTTTACATTCCTACATACTAATTATGGATGTGTCCTAGGTCAGATTGAACTCTATACTCATTTGCCAGTGATGAAACAGCTGGTGGAGCAGCTGCAGCAGTGGGAATTCCGTGTCTGTGGAGTTTTTCTTGTTGATTCTCAGTTTATGGTGGAATCTTTTAAGGTATCCGTTTTAAATCGATTGTAACAATGAAGTTTATAATTTATAGAAGAACAATTAATCTGGGGAAGTGAATAACTATATTCAAAAGCAATCATAATGTTTTTTTCACCTATCTGGAACTCTCCATTGTTACATTTCTGTAAACCTGAATATTGTTTATGGCCTAATGGTTCGGGGGTGGGGCGGGAAGTGGGAGTCAGGCATTCTGGGTCTTTTTTCCCGGATCTCATATTGCTTGTAGTGTGACACTGTCACTTGCTTAACCTGTAAAATGAGGAAAATTGGCACTTGGAAAAATGAGGCTCTGGAAGTAAGGTTCAGGGACACACCGAGATAGGAATCGAACCCCTGCCCCTCCAGGAGTGGGTTGGCTTCTGACCTGGCAATGTTCTTGGACAAACAAATGTCTCCTATGTTTCATATGTATCTGTAGCTAGTTTTGCCTCTCTGGTAAAAATATCCAGTTCCGGTAAATGAGGGTGTAGTGGTGAGCTGTGTGGAGATGCATAGGGTTGGGTGGAAAAGACTGACAGGGTAAGTTAAAAAGGTATAGTGCAGAATGGGGGGGAAGTGAGATTGGGGAGTGGAGACACTGGCTATCTCTACGCTACAAGCTAAGGATGTGATTCCCCTGCTCATGTACACGTACTCGCGCTAGCTCTCCCCAAGTTAACGCCAGTATAAATAGCAGTGTAAACTCAGTAGCACAGGTAGCAGCAGCGGAGACATGGCTGAGCCATGCCGAGTGCATACTCACCAATTTTAGGTGGGTTTAGACTTGGCACTGTTCAGCTGTGCCTCTGTTCATAGTCATGCTAGCTTGATGAGAACTAGGGTGAGCGTGTGTATGTGAGCAAGGGAATCACATCCCTAGCTTATAGTGTAGATGTAGCCAAAGTATAGGGAAGGAGGCTAAGAATACAAAGCAGGAAAAGAGGGCTAATGGGTGTAGGAAAAGAGAAGAAAAAGAGGAAACACACAGAATTATCTATCCTAGGGAAGGAAAAGGAGAGAGCATAGTATAGTCACTTTATATGTGGGGCTTAGAGGAGTAAGGGTCGTTTTATCCTGGTTAGAAGGTGTCTGCTATATTTTTTTCAAGTCCTTAGGATACCACTTACATTCTGCACTTCAGACAGAAGGTATTAAAGTGCTTTACAAAGGAGCTTGCCCTTTTAAAAATAAATAACATTTAGAGCATACACCTGTGCTCATCATTTATTAACTATTTCAAAAATTCTAGACCTGGGGAAGGTGGGGTTGTTACGGTTTTGTTGCGACACCAAAGCTCTATGAGGGCAGCATCACTACCTGCTTCCTTATATCATGAAGTTTAGTGCATTGTTGCAATGCAGTAGCAGTATATTTACTGCAGTGTTTACTGGGTACCTTTTAAAAATTCTTAAGTTATTGCTGTATATTTGTGTGTCTGTATTTAATTTAGTCACTTTTCTTATTTTGTCAGTTTATTTCTGGTGTCTTGGCAGCCCTCAGTGCAATGATATCGTTAGAGATTCCACAGATCAACATCATGACCAAAATGGATTTGTTGAGCAAGAAAGCTAAAACGGAAATTGAAAAGTAAGTTTTGAAAAATATGTATTCTGTGTTTTGACATCATGAGGCAAGATTCAGGACAAATTCAATCTTATGTCCTCCCAAAGTGAAAATGGAATCTCTGGGGACAGCTTGTGGAGAGCGGAAGCCAGATGGAGGAGTTAAATTGTTGAGACATTTACCATGTAGCCTCTGATAATTTGCAGCTAACTTTGTTGGATGATCTTCTGTATCCATGTGTGTATACACATGGATAGAGAATTGTCTTGAAGAAATGTAAGATCCTTCTGAATTCATTTACAGAGGATTTTGCCTATGTAGTTCAAATCCTAAATTAGAGGTCCTCCTGCTTCATCATATTGTAACTGTTTATAGCAATGAAAATATAGTCCCTTTTCTTTATATGCAAATACCAAGAGCTACATTTCTCCCATAGTCTCTCCAAAAATGTTTTAAATATTCATAGAGCTTTTATGGGTGAAAAACCCACTTCTTTAGCCTAAATAAATCTGTTGCATCTGAAGAAGTGGGTTTTTTACTCACAAAAGCTTATGCCCAAATAAATCTGCTAGTCTTTTAAGGTGCCACCAGGCTCCTCGTTGTTTTTATGGATACAGACTAACACGGCTACCCCCTAATACTTAAATATTCATCTAACCTATAAGTAGAAAATTAAAACTTCAGTGAGTTTGGTACTAGAAATCATAATCTTGTAAGCCATGTTTATACATGTAAGAAAACTCTATTTTTAAAATAGCATCTGCAAATATGTTCCCGCCTAAAATTAATTAATTAAAAGTACAAAACCACAAGCAATGGTGGCAATGATTTGAAGGTACCATGCATTATTCAAAGTCTTGACAGATGTTTTTCTAATGTTAACAAATACTTTTTTCAGGTATTTAGATCCCGATATGTATTCTGTGATCGAAGATTCTGCAAATATACTAAAAAGCACAATGTTTAAGAAACTGACTAAAGCTATATGTGGATTGGTAAGTGATATGTTGGTGTTTTATCCTAACTGGTGCAATATACTTTTTGAAATTCAATCCTTTATGATTTATAAACATTACAGTATCAGGGTTAATTTTTCTAAACACGCTTATTTTTTATAGTTTCTAAAATATTTAGATCTTTCTCAAAAATGATGTTGTGATACAACTGATTTACTAGTATTGCTGGGAACTAGAGCAGTGGTTCCCAAACTTTTTTCCATCAAGGACCTCTTTAGCATCCAACCCTAAATGTCCTCAACCCCTTCCGTTTTCAGTGCTCCTGGAACACACCTGCCAGCGTGACCTCTCTCACACACTGCATGGGAGGTTACACTGTGCAGAGGATGCTATTTTGAGAACAAAATGGCATCCTCCATGCTGCAAGAGTGCCAGAATGCTATTTTGGTGCATTCCAGCCTTAGCTTCAGGGACTGACCCCCGAATAATGCATGGTGAACCCCGAAAGGTCCGGGGACCCCACATTGGAGACCACTGACCTAGGGAATTCTCAGATTTATGAGTGAAAATGCTGACAAATTGGATTTTTTAAGCCTAGTCTCTCACCATCACTGGATGCTAGACTGAAACTCAGACTCTCTCATAAGTTAAGCATATAGTCAAGATAACATCTAAGTGATCCTGATGTGTAAGCAGTGTAGTGGATTGAACTGAGGACAGGCAGCCAGGAGCTCCAGAATTCTAATCTTGACTCTGTCACTGGTTTGCTATGTGGCCTTTTATCTTGCTTTCCCCATCGGTAAAGCAACTGATCTATTAGCATACCTGTCTTGTTAGAGTTCGTGTGGATTAATGCTTGTTGTTTGAAGTATTGAGTGTTCTTTATTATTTATTTAACACATCCTCTAAGAGTCATACTTTTGAAAACCTTCCTGCAGATTGATGACTACAGCATGGTTCGATTTTTACCTTATGATCACTCTGATGAGGAAAGCATAAATATTGTGCTGCAGCACATAGACTTCGCCATTCAGTACGGGGAAGATCTAGAATTTAAAGAACCAAAGGTAAAGCCCTTTTGTCTTTTAAAATGTAAAGTTTAAAAAAAACTCAACCCAACCAATTAAATGTAATTCTTTGAGTTTAAGAGGGTTGGTGTTACTTTGAAACATGGGCACTAACACTGCCGAGAAGGATTTGTGCAGCAGAAGAGGAGCTGGCCAGCATTTTCAGCACTGAGCAGGGCAGAGTTTAGTTTATGAATTAACTGTGACATTTAACCTCTGCAATGAAAATGGATGGGTACGGAAAAGCTCTCTTGGCATAGTTCTGCAAGTTTGAAAAATGCATTCTGTGGGCTGCATTATTCATCAAACTAGGTTTCAAATTAATGGAATCCTAGATTTTAAAGCCGGAAGTGACCCTTGGGATCTTCTAGTTTGACTTCTTGCATGACACTGGCCAAAGGATCCCACCCAACAATTTCTGCATCAAGCCCATACCTTTTGTTTGAGCTATAGAATAATATCTAAAATATAGACTCTAATGAGACAGATGCATTAAACTCAGATCAAAGCCATACTTAGTTTTATTACTATTCAGATATTCATGAATCCTGAAGAAATAAATATCTGCCCTTCTTATTCCATTTTGAAATTCAGTTGTTCAGTACTCTTTAAATATACAGGTTTCAGAGTAGCAGCCATGTTACTCTGTATCCGCAAAAAGAAAAGGAGTACTTATGGCACCTTAGAGACTAACAAATTTATTTGAGCATAAGCTTTCGTGAGCTACAGCTCACTTCATCGGACGCATGCAGTGGAAAATACAGTGGGGAGATTTTATATACACAGTGAACATGAAACAATGGGTGTTACCATACACACTGTAACAAAATATACAGTATGCCTGGATTCAGATTTGTTACACTCTAATCCTTGGATCTATAGTATCTAAAAGGACTGCAGAAACCAGATTGCTTCTTGGTATTCCTTGTTACCTGTTTTAAGGAATGTTGTGATTCCTGTTGCAATAGAAATGCCATAGAATAGATGTAACCATAGAAAAAAATTGAACCAATATTTACTTCGTTTATTTTGTGGCAGGAAAATGAAGAAGATAAACCTGCTACCTTAGATGAATATTTTCAAGACCAACTGGATGAGTAAAGGGTGTATATACCAAAAGAAGAGAGAAAATAGCCTGGTTGTAAAATATGCCAAATTAAGGAATCCTTCTCTGAATATTTGTGTGTTGTTTTTTTTTAAATATCAAAACTAAAACTTGAATAACTGGATAGAGGAAGCCAGTCATGCATTTCCACATTATTACTTTAAGAAATAACTGTCGTTATTGTATATAAAATATTTAGCCACAGTCACAATAAGTTAAATTCCATGCAGATGATTACATTTCTTCTTTAAATGCTAGATTGCTTGAAAAATCTGGTGGTTGTAGAGGGGCACTGTCAAAATAAAAATCAGATATATTTTTTTCTTACCCCATTACTAGTAGCTTATTAGTAGGGAGAAAGTTTTAAAAAAATCTAGTTTATTTACCATTTTTTTATGCTGTTGGCTCATATTTTGTATTTCATTCATCTTAGACAACTAAAGGTGGAGTAGTCATTTTCACTTTCTGGTTAGTTGTGTATTAATTTAGTGTTGTTGGGTTTTGGTTCCCAGCACTGCAGAAAAATGTTTAAAAGCCCCCAATAACATGTTTTTTTAAATCTCATGAAAATGTTGTGATTGATATATCAATCACCAAATTCATACCTGTTATAAATTGATGTAGCTCTCTTGAAGTCAATGCAATTGTACCTGGTTATACCACGTATGAATTTGGTCCATTAGGTTTTTGTTAATCTGCTCACCAATTATTTAATTTCATTTTAAACAACCTACATCATAGACCTATGCAACCTGGCAGTGTCCATCTATCCTCCAAGAGATGTTTTGAAATCCTTAGCCAATGGCAAGTTCTCTGAAAGAGAAATCTGACTTTTAAGCGTTGAGTTAATACTTCAGATTCACACAACTGTTCAGAAAGGTGTGAAAAGCTGTTCTTTGAAGGAAACTGGGGCTATTGCTGTAGTACTCTGTACAATATTTAAATATGAAAAAATACTTTTTCAGATGTTTATATTTCATTCCTTGACTATCACAATGTTTAATAAATTGTATGTACAGGAAAACCAACAATTCCCTTGTTTATCCTTCTAACTTCCTTGGGATTTCTAGTTGGAAGATTTGTTGATTTTAGGAGTTTTTGCCTCATTTTAGCATAACTTTCAGACTAGAACACTTGCATGGTATATTTTAAAGGGGCACTCTTAGGTTGTTTAGGTCTGACACTGTTTGACGAAGCGTGTAAAAAAAAAAAAATGTGACGGTCACATGACTGCTCCACGGTCATATATGCACACCAGAGAGAATGGTAGTGATATTCACGTAACAAAGTTCATCCTTCCCTCATCTGTATTCTGCCCGCTAATCTGTCTCCCCAGGGACTATTTCTAGCATTCCAAATTGTTGAGCAGCTTCAAAGAGCTGTCACTTTAAAATCAACAAAACAAACGCAGGGAGATATAACTTTTTCCTCCAAAATTAATTACACTGGTTTGGGTTGCAGCACGTGAATCCCGTCCCTTAGCAGCAGAAAAGTCATAGCTTGGAGATAGTGGATTTTGATCCTATCACAGGTAGTAAGCTTTACACTACTGGAGGTAACAAACTCTTTGCAATGGGACACAACATCACTTCTACCTGTTTGTGATTCATCGTGAAATATTTGACCTGAAAGTACAGTGACATGATTTTAAGGTCATTTTTTTTCTCTCCCTGCAAACCCTGAAGAGTTGTACAACATGTGCCATATACAGAATGACCAGTCATACGGTGTGGTATAAAGGTTTGACACTTGTTTGGAATGACTTGTAAAACTCATTTGTGACACTATCACTCGTGAATAATGCAGCCAGCCTAAACGCATGTTGATAAACATTTCATATGTGTGGTTTACATAAACATAGGCATTTCATCAGTAATCACAGTGGTGGTAAAATGCCTGTGTTCACATATTTGACTCATTGGATTATAAAGAAAGAAAGAAATAAAAGCAAACAAGCTAAATTCAGATGAATTAATGAGAATTGGATGTGACAACTGTAAAAGGACAATTGAAAAAGGAAGAGAGAGTGGAATCCTAACCCTATTGAAGTCACTGGGAGTTGTGCTATTGACTTCAACAGAGACAGGGTTTCACCTATATTCTTCATGCTTCCAAGAGGACATTTTAAAAATTCAGTTGAGGAGGAGAAGTAGAGTAATTGCTGGTTTTCTTTTAAAATACATGTGCTTTCCCTTGTACCGCTATTATATTGTCAACAAGTGATGTGTTGCCAGGGCACGCTCATTTATATATTGCTCCTTTGATTACCTTATTTCAATGCACTAAGGACCAAATCAGTCTTTAGAGGCAAAACTCTCATGGACTTCGGTGGGAGAACTGCTTGAATAAGTGTTGCAGGATTTGGCTCTGTGTGATGATACATGCTTTCAGGCAACCTACTCCAGCTAAGATTCCATGAACAGGAAAAAAATAAAATCCTCTCATGTGCTACTTAAAGTAACTTTTCTGCTGATAAAACTTAAACACAGTGATGCCCACTTAAGAAAGAAAAGCATTTCTAAATTAGATTAAAATTGCCAAGAATTATACAGGGTTGTCCATATTATCTACCAATAATAATTTCAGAGGGCATGCTGTCCAGGCAAGAATTTGGTAGCAAATAAGGCAACTGTATTGTGTCTAATGTTTCTCTCCATAGATAATTCATATTTCAGTGGAACTTGTATTAAACTTATACAATAAAACCTTTGGTGCTTTTGTACAGACATAAAATCCTGTTTGCATATTAACCCTTAAGTAACTTCATGCATATGGAAGCAGTCCCACTGACGTCTCATGAGTAAATTACTCATGTATCTTTGGAGGATTTGGCCCTAAGTGTTAATTGTATGCAAGTCATACAAGTCTACTCTTGGATTTAACTGATAGGCTTATCAAATATTTGTTAGCTTTTTATATGCGAGCATTATTAAATTATATTCTTTGTAGTGATCCATTTATTAACATTGCACATCATACATTTTTAATCACAAATACTTAAAAATATCTTTATGGAAATAATTGTTTAATGCTTTAATTTAGGATTGTATTTAGATCATATCTTGTGACTATGTCTCAATATCTGCTTCTGGAGTTCTAAATGGTTCAAATGATGAGCTTTCTGTCACTTTCCTTAAGAGATAATTAGATCATCTAATACAACACCATATTTATATTCATCTGTGTTTCTGCTTAGGTTTTTCTGCTGATCACATGTAAACACCTGACAAAGTCCCCATAAACTCCCTTTTCTTTAATCTTAAGAAACTAGATTGCTTGCAGAGACTTTTGATGAGGCATGAAGTAGATTTATTTTTTGAATAAATGCCAGACTCATCTGTATCACGTTAAAAGCTGGACCAAGAAAAATATTTTGGCTGAAGACTGTATTTTTAATTTGCCTTTTCAAAGGATTGCAATAGAATTTAAAATCCCTATTCTTGAACCTAGTGAGCATGTCATTGACGTGCTCAGTTTGATACAAAGTGTTGAATCACCATCTTCTCCAGGGATTCCTTGGTGAAAAATACAGCACTTTACTATAAAGGAAAACGGTATAGAAACATGCCCAGATGCCCAGAATTTCTAAACCACTGAGATGAACGTCTCCCTGGAAGTTTGAATCTGTGAAGTACAAATACTTTCTAATAGAGCTTTGCATTCATTAAATGCCTAACATTGGAGAATGTATGTATCTAGGCACTGATAATGGTCCCTATCACCATAATATCAGAGCATCACTCATTTATTTAAATAGAAAACAATGTCTCCCTTCCCAATCTGTAGAAGTATCGTGATTAGTTTATATGTGGTTGTGTGTGAGAATACCTCATTAAGGAAAAACCAAATCAAAGAAATGGGTTCCACACTTAAGGCTGAGCAGCTGTGAGGCCTGTCGATATTTTAACTACGTAAGCCTGAGTGTATAGTACCAGCTGAGCACAGTTTCTAGGTTTGTTTTTTTACATCAACAGGTATAATTTACTCTCAGTCTGCGGGGTTGTTCTCAGTTTGGTAAAATAAAGCCATAAATTTATCTGGTTGTTGATCTGCCCTCTGCTTTCAAACAAGGAATCTGTCTAAGATGGTGATAGCAAGAGCAGGCTTGCAGGGAAAGTCCAAAGGGGGACAAATCTGGTAATGGTGGGGTGAATCTCAGGAGCAAATCATCTCTGTCTGGGGGAGAGTGCAACCCCCTCAAGTCTTCTGCGGGGGTGGCATCATTGCAGGGAGAAGGGAGAACTGCACTTCAAAAAGAAAAATAATCTAGGTAGTGGTTGGTGTCTGGTTAAGGATTGCACAGAGTGGTCCAAACAGGAACAAATAACAGCAGGGTAACAAAACATTGCTAGAAAATTGAAATCGTTTCTACAAAACCTGGTCTCAAACAATACCCTGAAGATGTGCCATTTCTGCATTGGTTTTAAGTGAGTAATGTCTTCAAAGAACATGTTTGTTCTCTTGCTAAGTAAAAGAGAAAGTGCCATTGATGTATCTTCCCCCTTTGGGTTTCTATTAGAACAAATGAAACATTCAGGCAGGGATTTAGGCCCTGATCTGGCACTGGGAGTCTCACAAGTGGGGCTTTGCATCCACAGTGGTGCCAGCTCTCATGATTTTATCATGAGGCTCATGATACTTGGTGTTTTTCTTAATACCCCAGCTCCTGGAGTTAAGTGACTGTAAGAATCCCAACTTCCATTTTTTAAAAAGTAAGTTTCTAACCATCATGATGGTGGAGAAAAGCTGAACCTTCTGAGCTCAAAACCCAAAAGGAAAACAAAAGCACTAAATGTTATTTTTAAAAAATCATGATTTTTGAGTCAATCTCATGATTTTGGGGTGCGACTTTTTGCTTCTATTTGGAGCTGATGCAGGACTGGGGCCCCAGTCTATACATGTCTGTACTTTGAATTCAGCAATCAGCAGCCAGGAACCAACTTAGCTGCACAGTGCAAACCTTAGTGCAGACAAGGAGAGTTGTGCTTTGCACTGGTGGAGCTGCCCTCTCTGAATCTCTCTTTAAAATGTTGTGGGCTCAGTTCACTCCCAGGCTTGCAGGCCCCTGGTAATAACAAATCCATCTGGAGCAGCGCAAGCAGAGCTCAGGGGTCTGAAGCCTGTTCATTTCAGTGATGTTACATCGGGGAAGAATTTGGTCCATTGCATTTAGAATGTGAGAATCTTGCCAGAGCCCCTTCCAGGAGCCGAGTCGCTGTGAACTCAGGATGATTTTTATTTGCCAAGGCCAGCAGATAGGAAGGTGCGGGTGACAAAGTTCTGATGGTGACTCCAAGGGAAAATTGGTCTCTGTTAAAAGCATCCTCCCCTAGGTGTATGTTGGGCACATACAGGGTCTCTACCCATAAAGGCTCAGGTGTCTCCTTAGTGCTCTGACTCCCTCTGCTGGCCAGCTCTTGCCCTCCGCCCAGTCACTTCCTGCTTGCAGCAGCCCTGGGTGGGACAGGAAGCGCTGCCTCTTTTGCAAGCCCTGCATTGCTGGCTCGAGCAGCTTCCTGCTCTGTCTCCTGTGAAACTGAACCGTCGCCACCAAAGATGCCGGTAAGGGAAAGGGGCGCGTGCAGTTCTGCAATGCACCGGCTTCTGGTGTTGGCTTCTGTTGCAACCTGCTGCCCACTGAGAACAGGCAGTGGCTCTGGGTTGCTGCTAGCCAGGGAAGGGCAGGAAAGTGCTATGCGGATGCTAGGCCGCGGGGTGATAAATTGCTTCTTCCCCCTTCGCAGTCTGCAGCCCAGTGCGGTTTAAAGGAATCGGGTCGATTATTAAATGTAACAACATGTCTGGGTTTCTGTCGCTGTGTAGAAATAGGAAGAAGCTGAGTGAAACTGTAGCGGCTGCTGGGGGAAGTGTCACCGCGACTGGAAAAAAAGGGAAACTTCCTTTTATGGCAATAGTCAGTGACATTGAAAACCCCAGAGCACTAATAATGGTCAGTGCAAAGGATTTTGCTTCATATAGGCTTGTGGATGCAAAATCACTTGGTTGTGATTCTACAATTAGATTGAGTGGTCAGGCCCTTGTTGATTTAAGTGGGGCCTCTCTGCGGAGGAAGGGGTCTTCTGTGCTCGGAGAGCCAGTAGCACCATTGAGGCCTTTATATTGCAACTTCACCCCAGTTTAGCTTGTGTAACTTTCTTTACACAGCATTCTTAAGACTGAAAGAATTGTTGTCTTGGGACTGTTGTCTTGCATCACTTAGCATCATACTGAAATAGAGTAGGAATATATGATCATTGCCCTCACTCAAGCCCCCTCCCCCATCCCCCCCAGTCCACTACAAAACCTAGGGACCATGTGAGCCTTTCCAGTGACTAAAACTCTTTTAAAAATTAAGAAAAAAAACTCTTGTTTCATAAGATAGGGAAATTATAAGTGAAAATTTATTTTTATATTAAAATATTTAAAAACCCTACAACAAAGCAACAACCCCCCCGCAGCACCGGGGTTTTAGAGAATCTTAAACATATATTTTAAGTGCATGTATATTTTGGAATAAGCCTCCTTTATACAGCATTGGCTCATATTGCAATTGTCAAGAAAAAGCTTATGCACCAAAGTATAATATGACTCTTAAGGTGTGTGCATTGACACTTTTTTGGAAAGTATCCACTGTTTAAGCTTCACTGGGAGTGGAAATAGAGAAGGATCTGCGCATTTTTACCACCAAGTCATTTAGACCTGCTCTGAGTTAGACAACATGGTGATGAAACACAACCATGCACCTGGTCTACATTATAGCATTCACCATTATTGCCCCTGGTGAGACTATGCCTATGGCAGTTCCATGGTATGAGCTTTTCCCCCCCAGAACGTTCCTTAGGCCTGATTAGCTAGGTGAGAAAATAGCACTGGACTTACGCAAGGTATGGCTGCTGGATCATTGTTAACTGGATAAACTGCGCAGCCGTCGTTTGGAGGAGATGTGGGGGAAGTTTGTGTAACTTTGTTCTTTCAGGGGAGAAAAATGCCTATTTTCTTTTTATCGCTCACAATCAGCCTTCCTCTTTGTTGCAGGCTTATCACTCCACTTTAATGGACTCTGATATCAAGTTAATTGGGAACATGGCTTTGTTACCCATTAGAAGTCAGTTCAAAGGACCAGCTCCAAGGGAAAGTAGGTTCCCAACGCTCTTTAAAAGCACTGTTTCCATATTCACATTTATTTATTTATTTTATTTTGCAGTCCATTCAAAGCCAGTCTAAAATGCAGCATTAGGCAACTCTTTGATGGATGTTTCACATCGGTGATCTGGAGATGGTTAGAGGACTGTTGTATAAACATTATATAACTGAGACTTTTGAATAGTTTGTGTGTGTCCAGTTTTCAGAGTGAGGAGAAAAGGGACAGATTAGAAACAGGGGCACTTCCTGGTGATGGAGGAAAATGGCTCTCAGATGATTGTTGATGCAGTTGCATTGGGGTTTGCTTTTCCCAGATAAATAGCATAGCACAGCACAAGGAAAATTTACCTTTCCTCATCCAAGCTTCTGAATGCCTCTTCAGGAAGAGGAATCCTCTGATCCAATTTTTATGATGTGTCTCTCTCAATTGCTGTGTAAAAACAGCCTGTTAAGCTGATTTCAAACTCTACTCAATACTGTCTTGTGAAATTCTCCCCTTTCTGTAACTCTTGTACAAACTTATTTGTAGCTTTATTGCTTCTGAATTGTGTTTTTTCTTTTCACTCCATCTTGGTTTCCCCTCCTTCTGCCTCTGGGAGTTGCTTTATCCAGCTCCAAATAATATTCTGTCTCTAGCCCTTGCTTCTGTTAGGCATTTTATCATCTTGGGTCTTCATATGTCACTTGCAATCAAAGACACCAGTCCTGTAATTGTATCCACATGCATGCATGTGGAGCCCCATTGATTTTAATTAGCCTCCCAATAGGTGCAAAGGTCTGCCTACACAGACCCGATGGGGGTCTTAGTGTGTAAGCTTTTTGAAGCAGGGACCATATTTTCATATGCGTTTACACAACATCTAGTGGAATGGAGCCATTATTGTTAATTGTGTTTATTACAGTAGTGTCTAGGAACCAGCCAAGATCAGGGTCCCATAGTGCTAGACACAAACACTGAATCCACAGTCCCAAGAGCTTGCAGTCTAAGCAGACAGGACAGATGAAGGGCAGGGGAAAGGGGTATAACACGCAAGAAGAGTGAACAACGTGATGTGATCAAACATTTGCCCTGATCTTGACTGGGGCTTCCAGGTGTTACCATAATAAATAATAATGTGGTATCTCCTGGTGTTACCTTCAATGGTGAACACATTTGATTTGTTTTCTCTTTAATGCCTCCAGAGTGCATAAGCTTATAACCACTAAGGAAACCTTGTTGTAGTTTTAATTACATTCCATAATTCTCTTGGTTTTTTGTTTTTTTTTAAATTAAGCCTAAATTCACTATTTTCAGGCTAGTTCCTGCTGCATCATGCAGCCATCAAGATTCAGAACTGTGGGTTGTGGGTTTCAGTAGGTTTTAAAATGGTGGTGGGGCATTACCTAGAGCCTGTTATAATAATTGCATACTGCTTCCATATTTTTCCTCCTGTAAAGTCTTTCACAATGTCTCATGACCACCTGGCAGCATTACAACATTTGAATTTGAAATGGGAAAACATTCAATTCAGGTTTCAGAGTAGCAGCTATGTTAGTCTGTATCCGCAAAAAGAAAAGGAGTACTTGTGGCACCTTAGAGACTAACAAATTTATTTGAGTGTAAGCTTTTGTTTTTGAGCATAAGCTACAGCTCACTTCAACAGATGCATGTCGATTCAGATGATTTTACAGCTCTATTAAGGAAGCCCAGAGCCTGCTGAATGTAATGTTATGAGATCATTTGCTCTGTGCATTTTTAAAGAGGAAAGTGAGGGTTTTTTTTTTTTAATTTTCTGTTGTATTTCAGAGGAGTTTATTTTTCCAGAACTCGTCTCAAAAGGCATTTTAATGACAACAGAACCCTCGTTATTTCCCACTAATGACTGGGAGACCTATTGAGAATCACTGGATTATTGTCCATAATGGAGTGAGCCATTATGATTGTAAAAATATCAAAACTGCTTGATTGTAAAATTTATTTTGACAAGTGTATAGCTTGAATTCATTGATACTTCATCTTATAGTAAGTGTCTTGTACTACATGCTGCTGTGTGCAAGTAATGAGGCCGTGGTCATATGGAATATTACCACAGCACTTACTTTCCTATTAAATCTTTGCTGGGAACTGGCACGAAACCACTGTGGCTTTGTTTTTTGTAAGAATGATTGTTTTTGCAAATGAGTGAAATGAAAGATAGTGGTATTATTTGCTGTAGGTCTCAGCAAATATTGCTCATCTGTTTCCATCTTTAATGGCTAGTGATATTTAAGCGCTGCCTAATTTTCCCGTTTCCTACCTTTCTTGCTAGCAAAGGACACAGATATTATAGATGAAGCCATCTACTACTTCAAAGCAAATGTCTTCTTCAAGAATTATGAAATTAAGGTAAGAAATGATGATTTAAGATATTAAAACTCTGTGCACAGAATAGTTATTGGAGTCTGGTACCCTGTCGAAATGTAGAACTACTTCACGGCAATAAGCTTAAAGTTTCTGAGAATTTGTATATTTTGTATGTAGTATATAATGAAAGAAACCGTTTTTCTAGTTAAAACTATTTTTTAAGTAAGGGAAATGTCTCCTGTACTGTCAATGCCTCTCTTTTGTGAGAAGCCATAGGCTGAACATGTGATCGTTTTTACAGCTGCTGACAAATGGCTGTGGCTTCTGCTTCCTTTTATTTTGCAGAATGAGGCTGACAGAACCTTGATCTACATAACTCTCTACATTTCCGAATGCTTAAAAAAGCTGCAAAAGGTAATAAAATGTAGTTGAATTTAAGCTGAAGGAAGAAAATACAATAAATGGCAACAAAAATGTGCCAGTTTTGCTGATTTGCCAAGGCAGTGTGGAAACCCAGATAGGCAAAAATGGTGTTGTTTAGAACATAATGCTTCAAAGCACTGTACAACTTGGGCCCTCACACCCTATCTCTGAAGCAGTTAAGTTTTAACCTCTGTGTAAAAAGGGGTAAGTGACGTGCCCAAGGCCATAGTGAGAGAGCGGCAGGAATTCCTGACACCCAGCGCTGTGCTCCTCTTACTGTTCCCAGGCCCTCCGTCCCCCAGTACTGTTGATAATTCTTGGGTCTGTAATATTCTCACCTGGACAGTATGTTTATAGCAGGGCCTGCCAGCACTGCTATGGTTTTAGCTCCTGTCAGCATTTCCATTGTAAACCTTATTTTATTTTTTTAAAATTCTTTCCTCACTCCCTTTTTCCGGGGTGTAGCCAGGATGAAAGGCAGCATGAAGTACTGTATAATCTTCATCTTTCTGGCCTCTCTGCTTCTTGCCTCTTTCTGTCCCTCCCCACCTATCCAAATACCACTGTTAGTCATCAGCCTCTACCAGCTTTTCCATCATCTGCTCCCCACCCACTCCTCAAATCTGAAAGCACCCAATTCAAGATCACCGTAATCTTTCCCTTACCTAAATCTCTAGGCTCTTTAACTTTCTCTTCCTACTGCGTGTCCCATTTGACCTTTGATTATATCTATGCACAATACCAGTGAAGCTGGTGGGGGTTGTGCATTCATGTCTGAAGAAGAATTTGGCTACTTTATTACATTTTAAGGCTTGTCTATGCACACAAGTTGTACTGTTTTAACTATACTGCTACAGCTAAAGGGGTTCAAACCGCCAAGTGTGGACCCAGGTATACAGGTATACGAGTGCTTACTCCAGTATAGCCGGTCCTATACAGGAAGGGAAATAAGCTATACTGGTGTAAGGCACCTTTATCCCAGTATAACTGTGTCCACACTAGGGGTTTACTCCTGAGGGCATTCTGCACCAAAAAATAAAAATTCTGCGCATATTTTAAAATATTTTAAAATTCTGCAAATTTTATTTGTCAAATAAATGTGGGGGCTCCAGCATGGTATTGGGGCGCACAGGCCACTGGCTGCACAGAAGTAGGAGATCACTCTGTAGCTCCCCACCTGGGACATGGCTCAGCAGTGAGGCTGCACCCAACCCTGACAGCGCAAGGACTGGGCCTGCCCCAGAAACACTCCAGGGCCCTGCCCCTCCATGCCAGGTGCACCAGGTGTGTGCAGACAGGCTCAGCCTGGCAGGATCCAAGTGTGGGGGCATCCATGTGTGGGTTGAGAGGGTTCTGTGTGGGGCAATCTGGGTACGGGAGGTGATCTGGATGCACAGGGGCATGTTGTGGGGGTTCTGGGTGCAACAGTTATGGGACTCTGCAGGGGGGTCCAGGTGAAAGTGTTTGGGGCTCAGTGGGGCAAGGTCTGGGTGTCGGGGGGATAGAGCTTGGCAAGGGGGTCTAGGTGTGGGTGGTTCAGTGGGGGGTCCAGATGTTGGGGGAGTGGGGCTCAGTGGGGTGGGGATCCAGGTGCAACTGGTTGGGGCTCAGTAGGGTGGGGATCCAGGTGCAACTGGTTGGGGCTCAGTGGGGTGGGGATTCGGGTGTGGGTGGCTCGTCGGGATAGTCCAGGTGCAGAGGGAGTGGGGCTTGGCGGGGGGAGGTTCTGGGTGTGTGAGGCTCAGCAGAAGGGTCTGGGTATGAGGGGGTCTGGCTGCAAAGGGGTTGGGGGGATTGGGAAACAGCTCCCCATACAGTGATCCCTCCACCGGTAGCTGAAGAGCGATGGGTGGGGTGTTTGCAGAGCTTCCTGCAGCCTGGGGAGAATTCTGGGGGTGGGTCTGACCCAGTCCTAGATGCTGTGCAGGGGAAGAGGAAGTCCTGTCCAGCCCAGCCAGGACTTGCAGCTGAGCCTGGCGCAGGGTAGGAGCCACCAGCTGGGTCTTCCCCAGTCTCACCTCCTGCCCCACAGTGATTTACCTCTCTGCCAGCTGCCCTGGGCACCCAAAACATACTGCTAGGGAAGGTTGTATTACTGCTTTTGTGGCTTCCCTTTGCTTCCCCATCAGAAAATCATTTTTCTGTGGGGAAGCAAAGAAATCTGTGGGGGACATGAATTCTGTGCATGCGCAGTGCAGCAGAATTCCCCAAGGAGTAGGGGTTGTACAGGTATAACTATGTTAGTGTTTAAAACAAAACGCAAAAAAACCCAAACCCCCTCACCAAAAACTGCAGGTGGATCAATCATCAGTCCCAACTGCCAGAGCCACAGATATTCCAGAAAGCCTCTTTATATAGAAGCAAATGTACAGGGGCTCAATACTCTATAAAGACCTTTCTCATTTAATTAGATACAGAAGGACTCCTCAGTACTTTCTCCTACCAGGGAAGCCCTGATATGTATCAATATAACATTTTGGCTGCACCAGCTTGTGTGTGTTTTGTTTTTGTTTTGTGATTGATTTCTCTTGTTTGGTTCTTCCAGTGTAATTCGAAAGGCCAAGGAGAGAAGGAAATGTACACGTTAGGAATCACTAACTTCCCAATCCCTGGCGAGCCGGGCTTTCCACTCAATGCCCTCTATGCCAAACCTGGCAACAAACAGGAGGACGGTAAGAATAAAAGTAGCCAAAAGTGTCTCTTAAAGCCATGCTTTGGCCTGCAGTTCACAGCCTGGATTAATTTTGTGGCTAAGGCCAGAAAAATTACTATGTAAAACAGCACCTTCTTAATTGATGGTTCTGCCTCCTGTGTGTATCTGGATTCAAATCTGCTGACTTTAGAAACAAAAATAGGCTGTGTCTACTTTTCACTTCTACTAGCTCTGTAGAGCCAACAGAGCTAAGAAGGAGGGAGCTGGACCCTCTTCTAGCTCTATCAACGGTGAATAGCTAGCTTAGTTTCATTTATAGGGCCAAATTCTGCTCTTATGCTTGTACGCAGTGTTGTTGTAGCCATGTTGGTCCCAGGATATTAGAGCGACAAGACGGGTGAGGTAATATCTTCTATTGGACCAACATCTTTTAGTGAGAGAGACAAGCTTTCAAACTTAAAAAGAGCTGTTCTTCAGGTCTGGGTAATCTTGAAAGCTTGTCTCTCTCACCAACAGAAGTTGGTCCAATAAAAGATATTACCTCACCGACCTTGTGACAGAAGGAGGAAGACCTCCCTTGTGACCTTATGCTTGGACAGTCCCACAGAAGATCATAGACATGCAGAGGTGTAATTGCAGGCTGGACATAACCTGTAAAATCTTTACTGCTAATGCATGAACCAGAAAGATCCCAGGTTGAGTTACCTTTTTCACTTGTAAATTGAGCAAATTTACTCTTGCAGTCACGGAGTGACTATAAATGTGGAAATCCACAATGCTCCTTTCTATGCATTTTGATTCTAACACAGCTAAGCAAAGCAGAAGAGCAATAATTGGTAGCGTTCAGATTATAGCTAAAGAAACGCTTACAGAGATCTCATATGTGATCTTCAATTAAAATTGTAATGGAAACATATTAACAACAGAAAAGCAAGGTGCAATCATACTACTGCGTTGACTTTTGAAGGCAGATGTTTTCCTAGAATACTGACATGAGTTCCAATGCATAGAAATGTTCTCAATTCTCTCAAACTGAGCAGTTAAAACCATTTGAGGAATAATAATACATGGCACTTCTGTAACACCTTCATCTGAGGATCTCAAAGCACTTTCCAGACACTAATGAATTAAGTCTCCCAACAGTCCTTTGAATAGGTAAATACTGTTATCCCATTTTGTGGCAGAGGAAAAACCGAGCAAGAGGGAGGCTAAGGGTGGGATCCACAAAGGTTCTTAGGCATCTAAAACTCCCATTTTTAGGCACCGCTGCAATCCATAAAACTCCCAGTTGGCTGCCACCAAGCCTCGTAGGTCCCTAAACTCAGCACCTAAGGGTGCATCTGCTCTATCAACTTACATCAGTATAACTGTGTCGCTCAGAGGTGTGAAAAATCCACACCCCCCGAGCAACAGTTATACCGACCTAACCCCATGTGTAGAAAGCGCTGTGTTCACTGCCTCCCGTTGACATAGCTAGCACCTCCTATGCAGAGATGAGAAGCTCTTCTTTTGGTGTAGTAGCATCTTCACTGAAGCGGTACAGCTGTGCCACTGCAGCGTTTTAAGTGTAGACCTGCCCTAAGTGGGGGTTTTTTCTTTTTCTTTTTCTCCAGCCAGACACATTACTGCCTCATGATAGGCATCCGGACACCACAGACCCAGAGCGATTCACCAACTGGGAAAGACAGGCGTTCGGCTGCCTGTGTCTGATATGGGGGCCCCATCTGGTAGGCAGCCTCTGAGCACCAGTACCGGATCAGGCCCCCCAGGCGAGTTCAAACAAAATACCTGAGGTTGGGGGAGGAGAAGGAGGAAGACCTCCCTTATAACCTTTGGCCTAGTGGAGCGGGTACTCACCCAGGATGTGGTTGAAGTCTCTCCTCTTTCTGAGGGGGAGAAGGAATTTGAACAGGGACCTGCCACCTTTCAGATGAGCGTTCTAACCACTAGAATAAAAGTTATAGGGAAAGTTTCTGCCCCCCCCCTTGTCTTGTTTTGGGTCCTCCATGCAGCGTAGGTGACCAAGTGCCTATCTTCCACTGGTTTGTGGATCGCTAGCAGACCTAGGTACTACCCTGCATCCCAGACTTAGGCACCTGAGAGAGAGGCAGGGTTTAGCCCACACCTTTCAGGTCAGTATCTCCCATTGGCTAGCTTAGATGGCTCCCTGCCTAGCATGGTGGCTGTTGTGGATCACATTTGTTAAGACTCCTTTCTCTGACCATTCACTGTAGAGGAGGCTAGGCGCCTAACGCGGGCTTTTTGGATTGCAGTGTTGTTCCTGTGGTTTTCTAGGCACCTGAAAGTTAGGCATCACAGCGCTCAGTGTTACAACACCTAAGTACCTTTGTGGATCCCACCCTAAGTGATTTGCCTAAGGTCACACAGTGAGACAGTTGGCTGGATAGAATCTGACCTGGTTCTAACCCTGTGTATTTCACTCTGTATTGGTATGTGCTCTGTTTTAGAGGTGATGAGGGCCTACTTGCAACAGCTGAGACAAGAAACAGGTCTTAGGCTTTGCGAAAAGGTGTTTGATCCCCAAAGTGACAAGCCTAGCAAGGTAAGATGCCGTCCTCAATGACTGGGTGATTATTTATCCCAATTACAGGCTGTTTTTCTTTTCTGATTGGTGGATGCTTGAGGCATGCTCCTTCTTAAAAATGTTAACTCCAGAAATAATGTAGTAAATCGTGTCAAACATGGCTTGGTTTGCTATTTAAAAGGTGTGTCAGGTGTAGACCAAGGAGTTGAAAGGATAGCTATGGAATGCGGTAGGGCAACAAAGGGGAAAAAGGAAAAACAACAGGGAGAGATGGGGGAGAACCTGTTAAGCAAGAATCCTGAGACTTAAAGGGATAGTGGAATAGTGAAAAGCGATTTAGACAAACATCTGTAATGTGATATGGCAGCAAGTGCCATTTAGGTTGCATAGGTAGAGGCATCCTGTTAAAGAGCAGGGCTGTAACAGTCCCCACTTGTTGGTCCAATCCTATGAAGTCATGAGCACCTCCTGGGAGCTGAGAACCCTCAATTCCTTGCACTGAATTCAGCAGGCATTTAGAATACTCAGCATCATTCAAGTTGGGTCTGATATGATCACTCCTATTTGGGAAAGCCCTTTGCTACAGATATGAGTAGCAAAAATATCTAATTGATACATCAGTTCCTGACTGGCTAGGTAGACATTTGCACATAAGTAAGAGTAACTTTACAATGATTAAGCCAATTTATTTTTTAGAATTATTGCCTACAAGTCACTGAGGACTCAGCTACATACCATATCCACAGTCTTGAGTTCATCTGCTTTTGAGTCAAGTGCAAGAGAATAAATTTTTAAAGTAGATATTGTGTGGGTTTTTTTATGTTCACTTAATTCAGAAGTGACTGAAATGACTTCTTAAATGTTTGTAAAAAAAGTTGGACTGAGATCAAGAATGAGACCCTTAATCAGTTTGTTTTTTTATAACCAATGGAAAATAAAAGCTTAGATCGGAATGATCACCTCAGCCTTAACTATGAGTCTGGTACTGCAACCTTATTCTACAGTGTCTTGACTTAATCCACACTTTGGGTCTAATCCTGCCTTTCCTGCACACCTAAAATTCCAGTCGAAGCCAGTGGAGAAAATTGGATGTGCAACTAATGCAGGATCAGGTCCATTACATCTGAGTTGGTTTTAAATCCTATTTTGTTTTGCCTCAAATGTCTTACCTGGAAATTGCTACAGTATATCTTCTGATCCCACTGTATTTCTTTCCCTCAGTGGTGGATCTGCTTCGTGAAGAGGCAGTTCATGAATAAGAGTCTGTCAGGACCTGGGCAATGAAGAGGCAATGAGATACAGTCACAATGTTAAGCATTTTGCAGCAAGATGTATAAATATTCTGCCTTTGTTTCATATACATTTTATACCAAGGAAGAATAAGTGCTTATGAGGAAAAGCTGTCAATCTGCGGGGGAAGATGGAACAGAAAGCCATTTGAATACTGTACACAAATGATGTTAAGCTGGTGCTTAATAAAAAATTATTTCTAACATGCTGTTTCAGATCAACGCTGCTTTATTTATTGGTGGGTACGTATAAAATAAGATTTGACTTAAGCCTAAAGAGAGATGTGTAATGGAGCATCTAAGTACTCTACTGGATAGAGTACTGATATCTTTGTCCCTGGACAATAGGCCACTCATGTTGTATTGTAAAGCACAGTGAATTTTACTGTATCAATAAACTTAGCTTACATTTCAAGTGGTAACTGCTTTATCTCTTATGTATGTAGATAGCTTTAACAAAAATCAACACTTTATTTATATAGTAGTGCCTAGAGACCCAAATGGAGACGGGGGCTCCATTATGCTAGGCACTGTACAGACTCATAGTCAGAAATGTTCTCTGGCCTGAAAAGCTCACAATGTAAATAGACGAGACACCTATGGGGTAAGAGGGGAAAGAAGCACAGGTGGGTGAAGTGACTTGCCCAAGGTCATGTAGGAAGTCCGTAGTGGAGCAGGAAGTAGAATCCCAGGGTGAAATCCTGACTCCAGGGAATGAGGCCAGAATGTCACCCTGCATTCTAGTCCAGTACCTTAGGCACCAGTCCATGCTACTTCTCACTCTAGAATGCCAGCCTTGCATTGAGAAGTCTCTCTTCTTGATTGGAAACAAAATTAAAGATACATGGGGCCTGATCCTGAAGTTTGTTCAGGCTACACTCCCTTTAATGAGACTTTTGCCTAAGTAAAAACGATAATATGTTGCTAGAATGATTACTGTGTCTATAATATCACCCTGTGGAACAAGGTGTAATTCTAATATGGACTGCAAGCTGTCACAGTGACTAGAAAGGTGCATTATAGTAACTGGTGATATAGATGTGGAATTCGATTTGATGTTAAAGGGACATTTTACATGGCAGCCACGTGTTGTGTGTCTCTCTCAGTTCCCCTCTCCTCTTCAATATACACATGCCCCTTCCTCCATCTCTGCTGGAATGCCCCACATCTGGCAGGGCTGCAGGAAATCCCCTCCACCCTCAAAGGATCTCCTCTTTGCCACCAGGGTGCTGCTGTGGCAAAAGAATTGCAGGTCTCTAAGCTTAGCATGGGGTATCTGGGTGGTGGGGAGGAGTTGGCTGGCTGACTACATTTGGTATCCTACTGGAAGGAACAGGGAGGGGCAGAGAAGGGGGGACAGGTTATGGAAGGGTGAGGGAACAGCACAAGGAGCTGAATGGTTGGGACACATGCATAGGTTGGAAAGGGAATTTGGAAGGGGACAGGGAGAGCTAATGAGAAACAGGAGCACAGTAGAGGAGTCTGCTTCACGATCTCCTGACGCTCCTACCCCCTCACACCACCCGAGGTTCAATTCAGTATCCTTGGCTCTCCTCTGCCCTCTCACTGTTTCTGAGGGCTAGAGTGGAGTGCATAAGTTCCTGGTTTGACTGTGTACATGTGGAACATGAGGGGAAATAGACTTGTTCACACTAGGTGCAGGGGTTCTCAAACTGGATCAGGACCTCAAAGTGGGGTCGCCAAGGCTGGTGTTGGCCCTGGGCCCCAGGGAGGAGCGTTGCCCCCCAAACTGCGAGCCTTAAGCAGGCATGGAAGTTGCCCCCCTCTCCCCCCCCACGCATGACCCCATTGGTCTGACTGGAGCTGCCCCACCCCGAAATATGAAAGTAAAACCTGAAGCTGTGCAAAACTTAGCTGCTCTGCCTAGAAGGTAGGTCAGGCCCAACAATTTAGTTGGAAGGAGAGAAGAAGAGATGTTCTGAATATTTATTTAAAAAGAGCCAACAAACAAACAGTTTTTAAACCTATAGCTTGAGGAGCAAAGCCTTAATAGGGACTCAGCAGCCTCTCAGCATTAATCCTAAATCTCATCCTGATTGATGAGACTGTTCATCTAAGGACTGCAGGATCAAACCCATACTGTATAAAGGGAAGAAATACAAAAACTTGAAAATACTGTTGTTAGAATATTATGAAAAGCATGCTTCATTTTAAAAGAAAGAAACCGTTTATATTTTTTGGAGTACCATCTGAGATGCCTGCACCTAATTTGTTCTCCTACAGAACTGTCCTTTTCTTATGTGGTAACATCGCACTTACTTCCCCCATACATTGAGTAAAATGAACATGTTACTTTAACAACTTCTTCATCTCCAAGTGTAGCAGACATTAATCCTGCATTCCTTACAGAGCCGGCTCGTTGACTTCAGAGGGAGTTGTGGCTACAGAAGGAACAGAATAAGGCTGATAATATTGTACTGTTTGTCTGTGTTAAGTGTACAAAAAGCACGGGAGGCCACAATAACGCACAACGGAGCAAAAGGGGAGAAAAACCAACAAACGCCGCGAATCGGAACAGGGAGCGGGTTTCGTGACGGAATGCGAAGCCGACCCGTGTGTGAACCGTGGCACCACAGTCACCGTGACGTCACTTCGTGGTTAATTTGCTACAACACCCACTGCCCATCGATACCGTAAGAGCGAGGCCGCTGCACGGGGCCCGCCCAGGGCACCAGGGGCCCGCTCCATCCCTTCCACAGCGACTGAGCCCCGCAACCTGCCCGCGGGCCCAGCGCTCGCGTCGCCTCGGCAACACGAGGCCCTGAGTGGCCGAGACAGCCGCGGCGCATGCGTAGAGTGTGTTTCAGCTGCGGGGGCGACTATTTTGGTGCCTGCTGGAACATGTCATCGCTTTGTGTCCTATACCTTCAGCGGCAGCGATTTTAATGGTGGAGGAGCGGCGAGGCTGGCACCTGGGCGGATTTCCATGGGGTCCCGACGGAGAGGTTTTTAAACTGAGGCGTGAGGGAGGGCCAGCTAGAGCGGTATGATGGACTCCTGCCTGCGAGGACCCCTAGGCGCCGCCATTTTGGAGTCGCCGCGGGCTGAGGAGCCGCTGTCTCTTCCGACCCCAGCCCCGGCCGGCGCCCCGCGTTCCACTCCGGCCTCCAGGATGAGCGTGGTGGAGCATGTGCGGGAGATGGCGGCTGCCGGGCTCCACTCCAACGTGCGGCTCCTCAGCGGGCTCCTGCTCACCATGAGCGGCAACAACCCGTGCGTGCCGCCGGCAGGGGGCTCTGTGGGGGCGGCAAGAGACCGGGGCTTTGGGGCTGAGGCCAGGGCGCCCCTGGCGTGGCGTGGGGGGGGGGGGAGGCTCGGGGGTTGACGCAGGAGGCTGGGGGGTTCTGTGGGGTGACCGGGGGGAGGGGGATGAAATAAGGAGCTGAGCGCTTCGTGGGGCCCTGCGGGAGCCCCCGTGGGAGAAGGTCCTGGGGGAGCAGATCGGGGCTGCAGCTGCTTGTGGTCTGTCCCTGGCTCTGCCATACGGCTTGCTGTGGGATCATTAGCAGGCCCCGTCGTTTCTCGCCGTCGCAGTTCCCCGCTGTGTAAAAGGCGACCAGCAGTGTGCTCCGGGATGAGGCACGCTGAGGTGTGCGTATGAAAAGCCCTATAGATGCTAAGAGTTTCAGCTTCCCAGGCGGGGCAATCGAGAGACAAGGTGACTTGCCCGTCACTTTCTGATGGATCATCCCTGAGGATCTGCCACCCACATCATTCTCCTCCTGTTGACAGTGATGATAGCGGACATAGCGTCTTTCAGCACTTAAGCTACAGTGCATCGTTCGTGTTCAGTGTAGTTTGTGAATCATAATTGTTACTGACAAAAATTAAAATACGGTCCTAAAACTGAGTTCTTGGCTCTCAAATCTGCCTGTTGCAGAGGATGGTTAACAACAGTTCCCATTGTAAGGTCTTAACAGGTGATCAACAACTATCCAACAGATGTTCTAATTGGGGCTACTGTGTTTAAGATGGAACTTGCTTGTAGTTGTGCTTATCTTTTAAGGGTACAAATATTGCACTCTTAGTTCTTCCAGATTTCAGGCACAGCTAGGGGATTTAATCACTAATACTGAAAATATAGCATTTAACAGTTTTGCTCCTATTATGTAATCAGCCAGTTTAAGCTTATATCTTTTTTTAATCTCTTCTAGTGAGTTATTCTCGCCATCACAAAAGTACCAGCTTCTTGTATATCATGCAGATTCCCTCTTCCATGACAAGGAATATAGGAATGCTGTAAGTAAGTATACAATGGCCTTGCAGCAGAAGAAAGCATTAAGTAAAACTTCAAAAGTAAGACCCTCTACTGGGAATGCTGCAGCCACTCCACAAAGTCAGGTATTTGGAACTAGAGTAACATACTGCATATAACTCTTATTCTCCCTGTAAAATGAAGTATTGGTGAATTAATTTTGTAGCGGTGGACTACAAAATTACCACAACAAAGAAGCCTGAATTTTGTGGCTATTTAATTTTGAAAATGTGTCTGACTGCTACTTTCTAATGAAAAACTTAACTTGGTCTCAAATGTCAGAGAGAATGCCCATTTAATTTGTAGTTTTCATTAACAAGAGAGAAAATAGTCTGCATTATAAAAGTACAACCTACTGTCATCTTTACATTTTATATCTTGACTTTGTTAATGGAAATACAAGCCTTTCATAAGATTTTAGTAATTTAGACTCTGGTTTTTATTTAGTTAGAACAACATTTGAGAGAGATTACATTTTAGTGATCAATTTTATTTTAGTGTCTGCCATCTGAAATTGAAGTGAAATACAAGATGGCTGAATGCTACACAATGTTGAAGCAAGATAAAGATGCTATTGCTATACTAGATGGAATTCCTTCAAGACAGAGAACCCCCAAGGTAGGTTCTGGAATTGATTTGTGGCAAACAGTAGTTTAGGTGTTTTTGAAGTTATATAATCATATTTGCTCAAGAATGAAGATGTAGTATATAGCGGTAAAACGATTCAACCTTGACATTTGTGCTTATAGTATTTAAATGAGTTATTTGGAAACACTGGCTAAACACTTCTAAATTATCTGAGTTTAGTAAGCATATCTTCTTTAAAACCAGGTAGTCTCTAAATGGAGTTTCTTTGTTTGTTTGAAAGATTTCACCAAACTAATGGGAGCTAAATGTTTTTGGATGTCTTTAACAGGTAATTTCTGTGAAAATTACCTGGGCAATTTTATTAATGCTAGTGGGAATTACAAAATCTTCCCTACGCGTGAGGAACAAGAGACACCTTGACATGTGCTGATAAGCTATTGAGAGCATGTATACGTAACCTATTTAGGATTGAAGTCTCTGTTAGCTATGCAAAATTCTACTCTCCCCAGCTGACTACTCTGAGGTTTTTGGAAGGTAGCAGAACTAGGTTTTTATAATTCTGGGAAAGAGTAGCTGCTGCTCTAGACAAAAGTGATAAAAATGCCTTAGCTCTGACTATGCTAATACTCCCACCGGTGCTACCACCAGAGGTAGTAAAACAATGGACGGTTCTTGAAAACAGTCCCCTTGTATTGTCACTCTACCAATGGGAGTCTCTTAAGAGAGAACTCTTTTTTTCCTTAAGATTCTTCTCGCACTTTTTAATTATTTACATAGTGCTAATGTTTAGGACACTTAGTATTTTTGGCACTGAACACTACTGAGACTTTGCTTGCTGGTTCTGTCATCTAGGTAATCTCTTAGGCCATTTACACGTCATGCATAACAACTTGCATGTTAGCAGCATGCCATCTTGGCCAGCGAGTGGTAACCGCAAGGTGTTCTACCTTTAGCAAGGCTTGCTGTACAGAAAAGGAAGAAAATTGAGGAAAAGAAAAGCAGCCTTCTACCCCTGCAAACCAATAAACCAAAAATGCTTAAGCACTAGAACAGCTAGCTGCATTGAGGGGGGAAGTTTGCTCAAGCCACTTCTGCCCTTTCATGAGCTGTGAATTCAGTCAGAATCTAAATGCAAACCTACTCTTCACCTCCCAAATACAACTGCTCTGGTAGACTTCCACTGGTATGTGGAGAGAGCAAGTAAAAGGAAGCGATAAGGTAATATATAGGCCTTTGCAGACATCACTTCTACTTACGTAAACACTTGCCCATCTTTTGAATGAGTGTTCATAAACCATTTTGAGATTCCCAGAGGCACTACACTAGTGTATAATATTAGGATATCTCCACTTTTCTGTATTCTGAATCAGAAATGAGAAACACTTATCATTTTATAGGAGTTGATGACTTAAGAAGCAGGGCTCATAACTATTCTCTGTACAGAGAGCTGGGAAGATGGGGCTATGCTTGATAACGAAAACATGACTTTTTGGTGAGGAACTCTGCTTTTAATAACTCTTGATTGGATTGTTCTCACAATCAGATTTTTTTGATTACAGATTAACATGATGTTGGCAAATTTGTACAAGAAGGCAGGTCAAGAACGCTCATCTGTTACCAGTTACAAAGAAGTGCTGAGACAGTGTCCATTAGCACTCGATGCCATACTAGGTAGAGACTTTTTCCCCACCAAGTATCTAATATTAAAAATTACATCAAGCAACATTATCACTAAAATATGAGATATGTAAGACATATTAGTAAACTAGCTCATTTGCATATAGTACAGACTGCATGCAATCTACAGGTTGTACAGGAGCATTGTAGCTAACTGCCTGTATAAATTCAAAGGCATGGGATTCTCTGTTTTTAGACATTTTAATGAATTTGTATGACACTGTATTGGATACTTGGATTTGACTAGTGTATTTTTCTGAATAGGTTTGCTGTCACTTTCAGTAAAAGGGGCAGAAGTGGCTTCCATGACGATGAATGTTATTCAAAGCATCCCTAACTTGGACTGGCTTTCAGTGTGGATCAAAGCATATGCATTTGTGCACACTGGAGATAATACTAGAGCAATCAACACCATCTGGTAAGAATCAAGGTGAATTAAATTACTGTTCCTGAGTCACTACTTCACATAGTGTTGTGATAGATTTAAACATGCTGCTTGGCACAGCATGATGCCTATTTTGTGCTGTTTGAGGACCATGCAGTTGATCTGTAAACATTGCTTGGATTTTGTCAGATGCTGAACATAATATTAAAGATTTTTTCCTGATTGAGGAAAAATCTTGATTTGGAAAACTTTAAAACAGAAAGCGTAACAATATTTTTAGACTTGCTATCCATTTTTATGATAAATGTTAAGGTTCTGACAAACTTAAAAAATCATGACATTTTTCCGTACTGGTCTTGGATTGTACCACAGCATATAAATTAAATAATGTCTGAGATCTCTGCAAGATCTGGGTATTCTGTGAAGAAAGCCCCAGTTAAAGTAAATAGTTCTGCAAAGGCTATACACACTTTCATGGGGAAGAGAAGGTGCCTTGAGTCTCCTTAGAGTAGAGTGCTTAATTTTAAAATACGAACTTGTTTTAATTTACAGGATTGAAAAGAAGCTTCTTAAATTACAATCTTTTTGTGACTGAAAACACCAGTGCAGCTACTTTTGAAAACTGACTGCTGGAAACTAGTTTTAAAGTTTTTGTGACTTAACTATACATTTCTAGAACTTGAATGGAAACTGAGAACCCCATGATGATGCTGTGCTGTTGGTACAATTTCTTTGCTCAGATGCTCTTATAAAAGCTACAAGTTTCAGTCAGTGCAGATAAACTTAACTAGGGCATTACATTTAAAAAAACATATTTCCTTTCGGATGTCGGTTGCATTGTGCTTTACTTGAAGCTGCGTTTGAAGTCCAGCTGATATAGATTCCTAGTGCCTATCTCCTAAATGATCATTGCCTGGGGTTAATGGTGTGAACTAGCTACCTTGCTTGTGGGTGCAGCTCAACTTGCTGGTGATTATCTGTAAAGCCCTGGATGGGTCTAAGACCTCAGTATTTGAGACCCCCCCCTGCCCAGTTTATCATGCCAGGGAAGATTATCTAGGGTGCAGCTATTAATTTCTGGCATCAAACTTCGGGGCTGGCAGCAAGATATCTTCAGTACAGGGTCCTTGCTTAAGAACTGTCTCGCTCTCCCAGTTTGGCAGCCTTCAAGGAGCAATGTAAGTTGTATGTATGTCATCAAGTAGTTTTTTGGATGAATGTTCAAATGGTGGGTGTGTGGTCACTCAGTAAAGAGTGATACCACATTTTGTGGTAACTGTAGGTCTTTAAATGAATGACATTTTAAAATCATAATTTTACAGGTGTATTTGAGAAATAATTTACAGGTTCCAAAGAGTGTTTTAGCATTCAACCAGTACATAACAAGATGCTAGTTTAAATGGCATTTCTTTTCTCTTAAAGCTCGTTAGAGAAAAAGTCTTTACTGAGGGATAATGTGGATCTATTGGGTAGCTTAGCAGACCTGTATTTCCGAGCTGGAGATAATAAAAACTCGATTCTGAAATTTGAGCAGGCACAAATGCTGGATCCTTATCTGATAAAAGGTAGGTAATTGTAAATTCTCAAAGTTGCCCCAGCATGCTAAACCCTTGAATGTCACTAGCACAGCAGGTGCATCCAGTTCACATTCCACTAAAGACTTAACAGCTACATAAATATTTATCAGCACAGCAGGTGCATAGTTTCTGTCCATACCCAGAAGCAGTTGGTGGCAGTCATAATAGAAAGTGGGTGTTTGTCTTACATCTCGTTAAAAATTACAGTACTTCAAGAAGTTAGTATAGCTGTACATCAGGCTTTCCAAAGAGGAACATAGTACTAATAAATTTAGTTTAAGAAACTGGTGTGTTCTGTTTTTCCTTCTAAATGAACTATGTCTTCATTGGAAGCTGTCTAGAATTCTTCATGCTCTCATTTTATACCTGTGTTTCTTGATTCCTCCTCCACCTTTATGGTGAAAGTGCAGAGTCTGGTGCTCAAACTTAGTCCCAGAGCATGTATGATCTAGGAGTAGCTACAATACAAGTGCTGTGAAATCACTGGCTCTTATGGTCAAGTTCCATTATGACCTTAAATCTTCATAAAGCTTTTAAGTTTCATAATTAGGAGCTCAGCAATAATACAACTGATCCCAAAGTATTTCATTTTTAGGAATGGACGTATATGGCTACTTACTGGCACGTGATGGTCGACTGGAGGATGTGGAGAACTTGGGCTGCCGTCTTTTCAATATTTCTGATCAGCATGCAGAACCGTGGGTGGTGTCAGGGTAACTTCCACTTACTTTTCACTTCCTCGCATCCCTGGGCTCCTTAGCTAACCTGTGTTAGGAGCTTGAACGTGTTTGGGGCAATGTGTTCAGGTTTCATTAGTTTGGAAGCTGTACTTATTTTGTGAGTCTGCTGTTCTGTTTAAACATTTAGTTCTTGGTCTAACTTTAAAATATCTTGCTAGAAATACATATTACATTTTTCAATCCTTTTCTGGCTGTAGTTAAACACCTTGGAGTTGTTGGGTCTATCAGATAACCAATGTTGCTGTAACTAAGTACCTGAATCACCAATTTTGTTAAAGGCTAATAAGCATCCTATTTTGTTAATGTCTTTTAAAGTAACTTTGCATACTGTAAATCCATCAGTTCCTTTTCTTTTCAGCTTTCCATGAATGACTTTTGGTAGTGCACACTTACCACCATTGCTCTTCTTTTTGTAGGTGTCACAGTTTCTACAGTAAGCGATACTCCCGGGCCTTGTATTTAGGAGCCAAAGCTATTCAGCTGAATAGTAATAGTGTTCAAGCTTTGCTGCTGAAAGGGGCTGCTCTTAGAAATATGGGACGAGTACAAGAGGCAATTATACATTTCCGAGAAGCAATACGCCTTGCACCTTGCAGGCTTGACTGTTATGAAGGCAAGTAAAGTACAATGACTATTGTATACAACTTTGATAGGGCTCTGGTGTACGATGTTGTCATGGTATAGGAAGAGTATAAATTGCCTCCCAGAGTTCCCTGCAGGTGAAGTAATATTGCTTATTACCTAGTAGGTTAATTAATTATATTGAAAAACCCACTAAATAGAGCTGGAAATAGGGAGAAGAGGGGGAAATATTAGACATTAAATGCGTGCTTGTTAAACAAAAATAGCTGAATTTGATGTACGGAGAAGCATGCTTTTTAAATTCTGATAGAGTCCCTGTAGTGTGCCAGTGTGTAAATATTTTCTTCTTTTTGGTCTTCAGGTCTCATTGATTGTTATCTGGCATCCAACAGTATCCGTGAAGCAATGGTTATGGCTAACAATGTGTACAAAACCCTGGGAGCAAATGCACAGACGCTTACTCTGTTAGCAACAGTCTGTCTTGAAGATCCAGTCACACAAGAGAAAGCAAAAACCTTATTAGATAAGGCACTGACACAGAGACCAGATTACATTAAAGCTGTGGTAAAAAAAGCAGAGCTTCTTAGTAAGTTTTTTTTTTTTTTTTTTTTTTTTTTCTTTTGAGATGTCTCTTCCTTGTCCAGTTTATTTGAATAATTTCTTACATGAAAGTGAGTGTTCCACAAAGTCGCTAATATGAAAAACACTATACAAATGTTACGGCCAAAGACTAATCAGTTCTGTGTAAAAGAGAAATCACAGGATGCCATAAGATATGAATTGCTTAGATATTACCATGATTGGCCCTATAGTAATACTTCAGATGGAAGAAATTATAACTTGCTAATTATTTAAGAGATGATCATGTGTGCATTGATTTGGTTTAAAATATAACACTAAGAGCAAGAACTACATTTTAGAAGATTTAATCATCACCAACTGCAGATGGTTTTAGGAATAAAGATGAAGATTGTGATTAGTGTATTACATATTAAAGTTATTTTGTGGAAGATCTATCTAAACCATTAATAGAGCTGTAGCTCTGCGTGTCAACAGGTAGAGAACAGAAATATGAAGATGGAATAGCTTTGTTGAGGAATGCACTGGCCAATCAGAGTGACTGTGTTCTGCATCGAATACTGGGTGACTTTCTTGTAGCAGTCAGTGAATATCAAGAAGCCATGGACCAGTACAGTATTGCCCTAAGGTAAAACTTGTAGACACTTGAGTTTGCTGTATGCTTCTTAGAAACTAAAAATTGCATGGCTGCTGAAAGATGGCTTAGTGGCACATCTTCAGTCACTTTTTGTGTGGGGGGCAGTGGGTTAGTTTGTTTGATTTCTCCCCTCCCAGCACATACCATCTTATCAGTGAATTTGGGATTGTCTACAGTGGCACAACTGCACTGCTCTAGCTGTACTGTTGTAGTACTTCAGTGTAGACACTACCGATGCTGACATGTGAGGGGTTCTTCAATCAGCTTACCACTGTCTACACAGGGATTAGGTCAGCTTAACTACGCCGCTCAGGGCTGTGCATTTTTCACACCACCTGAGGAATATAGTTAAGACAACTTGATTTTTCTAGTGGAGACCATGTCTTACTCTGTGTCTTATGTAATGCAATTCCCAATTCAAAGTCTCAAGGACAAAAATTTACGATCGTAAACTTGTGTTAATGTTAAGTATGTTACCAGGCAGTCAATTGCTAGACCAATAAGAAGGATTAAGGCATGGATTTGTTTATAATTTCTTAAACTGTTCTATACTCTGTCAGGCACCTTGGGCTCCACCTTTAGGCTGGAAGGTGCTATATAAATGTAAGGGATTAACTAAGTTCAAATGGAAAGGTTTTGAATTCAACTGAATCAACGTTTCTTCTTACAATAAAACAGGTCCCTCAAACTCAAATAGAAAAGAATTATTTCAAACTTGGGTAAAATTTAGCATGTTTCAGAATAAGATGCCATATTTCCTAATAAAAAATCTTATGTTCTCTGTATTTTTAAAAGTTAAATACCTATCTTGACTGCAAGACCTTGTTATACACACAGTAAACTGTAAGGTCTGGTAGGTTGGCTATTTTTGCCTGGATGGAGGTGGGGGAAACAGTGTTTTTAGTGCTAGTCGCTTAAATTGCATTTATCTGTCTTCTGCTGCTTTAGTTAGTGTTTCCTAGAAGAATTGTGTAAGCTTCGTTGGGAGGCTCATGGAGTTCAGACAAGTGCATTCTCAAAGGTTAGGAATTTGTATATAGATGATGTAATTGGTGTTAAGTGTGCGCTTTCATCTTTTGTCAAATGGTTATTGCGTCAGTCTGAGGTAAAGTTGCAACATCTTTGAGTTTAAATATCAGTAGCAGTAAACAGGAAGTGGGGGAAGCAAGATGGAGATGTTTTGATTAGACATATTTCTAATGTTTGGGTTTCAGAGTAGCAGCCGTGTTAGTCTGTATTCGCAAAAAGAAAAGGAGTACTTGTGGCATCTTAGAGACTAACCAATTTATTTGAGCATAAGCTTTCGTGAGCATCCGATGAAGTGAGCTGTAGCTCACAAAAGCTTACGCTCAAATAAATTGGTTAGTCTCTAAGGTGCCACAAGTACTCCTTTTCTTTTTTCTAATGTTTACTGCCTTAAGTTTGAGTTAATCCTTTTTTTCTCCCCCAGCTTGGATCCCAATGATCAGAAGTCTTTAGAAGGAATGCAGAAAATGGAAAAAGAGGAGAGTCCAACAGATGCAACCCAGGAGGAGGATGTGGATGACATGGAGGGAAGTGGAGAAGAAGGGGATTTGGAGGGCAGTGATAGTGAAGCAGCACAGTGGGCAGATCAAGAACAATGGTTTGGCATGCAGTGAAGATTTTACTTAAACTGATATGGGTTTCAGTTCTTGAATCTGCCATGAGGTCCATTGTTCTCTGAAGGAAGAACGTCACCTGCAATTTTTGTATTAACAAAGTGGACTTTATAAAACAACCGACTCTGAAACCATTTAATAGTTCTCTGCATCACAGTTCTGTTCATTTTTGTGATGCTTCCTATTTATCAATTACAAGATTGAGCTGAACTATGCTGGAGATTATTTGTAAGAGTCGTTTAGTCTTTTCTTGCTAAAGCTAGGATCTTGAATATAAAGCATTTCATATAATATACCTATTGCTAGTGACTAAAATGTCAAAATTGGGTTCAAAACTAAGTAGTCTTGATCCTTAGCTATAGATGTAAATACAAGAGTTTTTTATTCCTTTGTGAAAGGCTTTATTCTTTTGTCTGGGCTCGTGCATGATTTCTTGCGGAAGCTTGTAGGAGTCACTTTTATGTATTTGAAAGGAGCAATTTTTCCTCTCTCTTCAGCCAATTAACCTGTTTGATGTAAGGCATTGCACTAACTTTAAAGGTGGAATTTTATCTCCGGCAACCTTGACTTATAGGATACTTTGTAACTAATCAGTTTCTAGGTACGAAGAATAGTACGATGTTAGAATTATAGTAATTTCCCCAATCCATACAAAGCCCTATAATTACTTAGCCTATATGTGAACATTTTCTTCTAAATAGAGTTCAGTTTTATTTAGGTAAGTTACTAAAAGGCATTACAACAGTAGTGACATAAAGCCGCTTCATATCCTGTGTGTGGCACTGTCAGTTTAAAAAAAATTAACTTCTCCATTGCATCACTAGTAGAAATTTTAAATTAGAATGGCTGTCTTGGCTTTCTTTATATTTTACATGTACAATTTAGCTTTACCTATTGAAAATAGAATCTCGTGCTATCACCTACTAAAACTATAGTGAGTTGTCCATGGTAGAAATTCTCACAGTGGGCATCTCTTATTAAAAGTAAATCTTTCACTGAAACCAGAAAACCAAACAAAACTATTTCTGTGGCACTTAAATTTTGCAAAAGAACTACCCTTGTCCTAGTGTTTCACTCTTGATTTACTTGCTTCTTGCTAAAACATATGTCTTTATAACGCTTTCTAGTGGTGCTATAGTTCACATTGTCTTCAGGCCATGATCATGCATAGCCTTGTAATTCTGCCTGTGGCTGCTCAAATCTATTGTACTCTTCAGTGCTGTCATAGCAGCTGAAGCAGAGGTTGACAGTTTTTTGTATTGGAATTTTTTGATACTCTAGAGCAAATACTTGACACACACAATAGAAAACAAGCTTTTCACTAACTATAGTAGCATAGCACATACAAGAATAAAATACATGAAATATCTTCAGTCCCAAAATCATAAATAAAAATACATATTAAAAGGAGGGGACACTTAGTCCTAGAACACATATTGTAGCCTGTTGGTTTTGGAATTTTTAACATGTGTAAGCATTACAGAGTCTGAACAGCTTCTTCCTGTACATAGCCAGACAGCTACCCATAATGGATAGTCTCCTCTTTCTAATCTTTTAGCTATGTTTGAGGGTGGGGGAAACCACTAGCTTTTCTCTGGTGTCAATTGATTTGCACTAAAGTAACTGAAAAATAAGCAAGCAGATAGCCTGCCTTACTGTCCTATTATTGATGGTCTTAATTAAGAAGTCTTATTATCTCATTTCACTAAACACTGTGCAATCCAAATGGGCTACATTTAAACTTAAAAACAAATCATATTTAGGTATCTGCTCTCTGAGATTGTGATCAGTCCCTTCCTGGCTCTAGTCTACTTCATGAAGAATTCAGCTGTTTGTCATTCAGCAGTGGACGGTGATAAGTTTAAACTCCTTGCATGTTGTTCCTTCTTTACAGAAGGAAACTGTAAAAACCAAACTGTTCCTTTTGCAATCTGTCCATTTCTTCCTTTCTGTGCAATAAGCCTCAAAATCGGTGCTGCTTCTGAAGGTTAACCTAGGTTGGCTGTTTCAAGTCTCTTAATTGTATGTCAGACCCTAGTTGTGAAGATCAGATTACAAGTATTAAATGCTCCCTTAGGAAGTAAAGCAAAAAGGCATTGTGTGTTTAAAAGCTGACGAGAGTATGTGGGAGACACATGGTGTACGTTTTAAATTGGCAGCTGCTCAGCTGAGGGTTTTTACTTCAAATGACTCATTCAAATGCCCCTAATCAGAGCTGTTCTTATAGCTTCCAGCTGTGTTAGCACCATGCATTGCAACACTTCTTTTCCTCTAAAGCAAAGTTGACGTGGCACAAGAAACCTGAAGTCTAGAGCCCAGTCATAGAATGGTTCAGTGTGTTTGCAGGTAGGAAAGCCTGTTAGTTTTCTCACCTTAGATCACTCTCTTTGGTTAGAGGTAGCCTAACTATTGAATCACTACAGCAAGGGCTATGAATGATGAAGAGTTTTGAAAACCTTTATCCTGTAGTAGCATAAACCAGCTCCTGCAGGGTGGTCCTTCTTTCATTTCACCCAAGGCCCAGCCCTAATCCCGTTGGTAAATGATAGAACCCAATTAAATGTTAGGGAGAGGTAAAATTGTAATGCACTTTTGCTAATTTCAAAGTAAGATCTTAGTATCCGTATGCAAGCAAATTGTTATTGGGTAAGACTTCCGTTAAGACAGTCTCTTTGACAAGAATAGAGGCCAAATTTCAAGAAGAGTTTCTGCTGTAAGAAACTTTCTTGTAGATTTCCTTTATGGGCAGCTGTGGAAAGCTTAATTTAGACACCTTTTTACATCCAAGAATAAAACAATATCAATGTCCAAGAATATGGCCCCGGTTTTATTGTGGTATGTTTTTTGAGAGAGAGTGCTTTGTTCATTATCTAAACTATAGAAAGCTCAGCCAGATTCTGCAGTAATGGGTACCTCTATCCATGTATGTAATAATGTTAGAGCTGTACTGATCATATCATGTATGCTTTTGCTAATGAGTGTACTGTGGCTGGATATGGAATTATTTTAAAGAGTATTTTAATGTTTGTCTCAATTCTAAGGGGATTCTTGGTCTATTAAAGACCCTTCATTAACAATCTAATTTTAGAATATGAGCTGTTTTTACTACCTTGTGCTCCTGAATCCTGTGGTTGGTTCATAGTTTAGGGAATATAGCTAATGCAATTAGCCCATAACAAGTAGTTGTCCTCATTCTGTACCTTAATCTTTTGATGTGTACGCTCAAAGAGATAATGAAACCCAAAACTAAAGCTCAACCTATATCAAGAGCGTGATGTAAACTCCCTAACATGATGCAATTCATAGGTGAGGTTGGAATGTCATAGCTACCCAACTGCTTTTTGCAGTACAAATGGTAGATTATTAATTGCAGGTGGTCTGAAAGAGTAGATAGTCTCTGGTAAAGGGCAAAGACAAAATCTGCGTATTTGCTTAACTTCCTTGCTGTTTGACATTAAATCACAAACTTCATTAACTTCAGCTTTTACTATGGTGGAAAGACCCTGCTATGATGTGAGGAGACCAAAGTTCCTTCAATCCTACAGCTCCCCCCAAAGTCCTGTAACCATTACAAATCTGTTTTGCCAGCACCTTAAGGCAATGTGTGTTGGAGGAATTGGGCAGTCCTGGAGCTGCCAGATAACAGCTGTCCTGCAGCAAGTTACTGAACCTCTTGCCAAACTTCCCTGTCTGTAAAACGGGGATAGTGCTTATTTCCCTACTGCACAAGGATGTGAGAATTTTAAGCAAAGATTATACAATGATTAGAAAACCATAAGGTGCTATGTAAGTGCTGTTTACCCAATTAAAGTGTCATATTCTTTCTACCCTTCCTTTCCTGTCATTCCAGATTAGGAGCTTTCTCCTTAATAATCAGCTTCTTCCATAGGCTTGTTTCACTTAGTGATGGTTAGAGCCTTCCCTTTTCATGACTCTCTGGAGCTGACATTGAAGTTTAAATCAGCCAGAGTAGTAGCAGTGTTTTTGTTACACAAAAACTCCTAGATGTGGCCTCAAAGGGAATCCCATCAGCTCTATCTGCGCTGGCCTTGTGTGTAGCTGTAGTGTGGGAGTATTTTAATCACCTTGTCAAAACCTAAATTGCAACAATTTATTTCAAATCTGTTGGTGCCAACCCCTGTGTGGACACTTAACTTGAGTTTATAAATTTACCAACACAAACTAACCAGCTATAAACCAAATTTAAATCAGTTTAATGTCATTGTTTTCATCAGTTTAGCATGCCTTTAGTTAAATTGGAACAACTGTGTGTGTAGACCAGGCCTACGCTTGCTCAGAGCAGATCGAGGCAATGCTGTACCAGAACACCAATTGGATGTGGGCGAACTGTTGCACTTACTAGTGCAGCTGTGAAAATGGGAGACTAAGAATGTCAGTTGCAGTTTGGCTATTGCCAGAAGGGAGAGGGGTAACTGGTATGTGTTTGGGGCATAGTGGAAGCCCACAGTAAAAAGCATGAGAGAGGTTAATGTTGGAGAAAGGCATGGGGACAGTTTGTAAAAGCATTTCAAATGTATAGAATTGTTTTTGGCTAGTCCATATCCTTCCCCTTATTGTTAACATACCTGATAGTAATAAAATAGGGAGTCTAGGAGGTCTGTGCACTTGGACTTGATGTACTGACCCTTCTACTTCTGTCACTAGCCTCAACACTAATGCTTTAGTGTTGGAAGTTTGTGAGGTTAGCCACTGACAGATGTTTACATTGTGAAATCCTCTATTAAAACTGCTCCCCTGCTTCATTAGTAAGCTCATGAGAGACCAAGGACTGAAACGGTTTCGAGACCAAACTTCCTTCTCCCAAGCCCATCTTATTCTCCCCAGGTTGTGCTCTCAAAGAAATGAGGAATGCTGGTAGAATGCTGTTTGGAGCTTGCTCTGCTACTGTCCCGGTTGTACCCGATATGTGGAACTGAAAGGACTTTGTGCTCCATAAGTGTCAGTCCTTTCACAGGCAGTAACACTTCTCTATAAAGAAAAAGAGGAATTGAATAACTTCTTTTGAATAAGATGTCCTGGAGGTGATTTTTCTTGCAGAGTGTAAGAGGTTTGTTTGGTCAGTGTGTGGCATGAAAGGAAGCAATGACCTTGTGTTTCAAACTCTGCCCTGATAATGTCTTGAACTCTTCCACTTTGTCAGCTGTGCATTCTAGGCCCCCAGTGAGCGTTAGAATGTGTCTAGCATGGGGGGGAAGAGGAAAAATAGCCTGTCCTGAGATAAGGACTTGATCTAAATCTTAAAATAGAGCCAAAGAACAAAAAGTCCTATTTACATCAAAGCTGGCCTGACCAGGAGGTAGCAGCAGCGCTCTGCTTTGCTCACTGGGGTTTAGAAACTTGAAACGCTCCCAGCTGAGAAGAGCTTAACAGTTGGCACAAGTGAGATACTTATGTTGGCAGCTGATTCGAGAACTTCATGCTGCCTGTATCAACCCAAGGCCCTCTTCCTAATTTGGCTTGAGGTACAGTACATTGCCATGCTGCCTGTGACAATGCCATCTTTTCATTTGAACTATTTAATTTTTTTTTTTTCCTCCCAGCGTTCAGCATATAATGTAGGTAGATTTCAGAGTAGCAGCCGTGTTAGTCTGTATCTGCAAAAAGAAAAGGAGGACTTATGGCACCTTAGAGACTAACCAATTTATTTGAGCATAAGCTTTCGTGAGCTACAGCTCACTTCATCGGATGCATTCAGCTGTAGCTCACGGAAGCTTATGCTCAAATTGGTTAGTCTCTAAGGTGCCACAAGTCCTCCTTTTCTTTTAATGTAGGTAGAGTTTCCCTTGAGACACTCGATTGGCTGAGGAGGTGAAGTTGATAACTCAGGAGCAAGATAGAGCCCAGCAATGTTCCTGTAAACTTCAGCACTGTGCTCTCAGAGCAAGGAAAAGTACTGCAAACATATATCCTCCTTGTGTGTAAACTGCAGTCAGTGTAGTTCCAGCTGCAGATTAGAAGGGCTTTGCAAATTTTTATCGGAAAACTGGTAAGAAATTGCTCTTGAGTATTTTTTCATCTTACAAATCTTGACAAGGTCCTTTATCAATATATAGTCAAACTGGGTTGGAGGGATAACATGGCTTAACCTCTGTTGGGCTCTCTTTTCTGAGCACAAGATTGTAGTATCTAAGGGCACATAATTATCTCTACCAATCCGCTAGTCAATGGAGTTGTGTAAGATCCAAGCTGAACTTGGCCCAAGTGTGTGTGTGTGTATCAGTGACATCTACTTGCCAGCATGTCAGGCCTGTTGAAGTGACTGTTGCCCCTCTGGTGGTGGTGGAGGCTTATTGAAGCTATAAGCCCTGGTATAACTCTGGGTATTACCCATTAATGCAGGTGCTAACTGGCCTGGAACAGCTGGATCTGAATTCCAGACCTGCTGCTGACTGAATGCCCAGAACTATTATCAACTGCAGAACAGAATGTGGAGATGGTACTCTGATCCTTTCTCCAGCTCTGCAGTAGGGTTTTTAATAGGTGTGTGGGAAGCTAGTTCCAATTAATCTTGCAAAGATTGTTCTGTAGAGGAGAATGTCACACTGCTAAAGTTTGTAAAGTTTTGACTATGCTTCTCCCCCCCCCCTTGTCTCCATTTAAAGTCAAAGTAGTCCAATGTGTGGGCTGAACTGTAACCCAGGTCTGCCACATACCTGTTCTGTGACTGAAGGTGGTACCTAGCCTCTGGACTTAGTTTCCCCATCTGTGAAAAAGCAATAAATACATCTAGCCTGCCAGGTGTGGCTTGAAGATTGTCGAATGTTAACTCTTCTCTTGCTCCAATGGCAATGCTGATTTATTTTCTTTGCTTATCTCCATACTGGGATGCTTCTGCCAATAACACTCAAACCCTGGGAATGCTGGGAGAGTGTGTGCATGAGAGAGAGAGACAGACCGGTTTAACCCTTCTTCTGCTGCATCCTGATTGCTGCCAGACTGTTTCTGGCAGCAGCATCATTTGGAAAGGACTGCAGGAAGCAGGGTGAGCTATTAACCTAGTTTTAGTCCTGGTGATTTACTGTTCAGACTGTAAATTCAGAAAACCTTTCCATAGTAGAAGGTACATCATCCATCATCTGGCCTTACATAGGGGAAGAGACATTTACGATGGCTAACCCTGCTGTTGCTACTAGAATTCTTGGCCTCATATAGGAAATCGTGTTCTTGGGCATGTGGCCATTATGTGAAACGAAACATTCCCTCTCACAGGCAAAGAGCCTTCGATCCATGCTCACTCTGGGGAGAAGGAAAAGGGAGTGACCTACCTCCGCCCAGTCCATTCTCATTGTAGACCAGTGATGAGCGCTCTAGCCCAGGGCTGTATAACACATGCCACTAACGGATAGCTTTGTGTTATATTATCGAGGATGGCCACAAGACCAGATAATGGTGGTTGTCATGGGGCGTGGGTGCCTCAGAAGGGTACTATGATGATAAATGTCTGGGCAGGTAAGTATTAACCCAATTGAGGTATCGCTCCCCACTGATGCAGCCACTCCCCCTTTTCCTCTGCTCTGTGTAACTTCCCCTCGTCATGGGTTGGTTGCACTCATCACCAGCAAGCAGTAGAGAGATTGGGATACTCCAAACTGTCAACACTCCAGGATTTGCAACTGAACAACCCTCAATGCACTTGTTGCTCTCCCCACGGGAAATGCTGCAGCAAGCTAGGCCCAGATTTCATTGTGGCAGGGTAAGGGGTGATCAGAAGTGGTGTCAGCCTGAAAGGTTGCCATGGGTCATCCATTTCTCCTCACACTGGTTGTGGTGTTTTGGGACTGGATGGCTGAAAAGACTGGAGATGGGATATAGAACCCTCCAGCTGGATGCTATAGGGTCAAATCCAGGCCTAGTAGCTCTTTGGCAGTCTGTGAAATGAGTTGGTGGGTTCTTAGGCCAGCTTCTAGTCCAAATCTCTGTCGTCCTCCCACTGGCACTAATTGCCCTATGTGCTGGCAGTCTCCTCAGAGAGGCTGTGGGCTGAATAGACCATAGAGATTGAATTATCCTTTTCCCCTCTGGAGATGCTCCCTGCAGCTCCCCATGCTGCACCAGGTCTGTAGATAGAGAGCCTCAGGCTGCCAGGCTGTCTAGGTGCTGCTCTTCACAGGTGCTAAATTGACAAAAACTAAGGTAAATACATTAACCTCTACTTTACTTCAGTGAAGGTCCGAAATCCGGAGGAGAAGGGTAGCAATGAATCAAGTTTATTGGCTAAATTTATCTTTGGTGTTGGGTTCAAGGTCTATTGGCCCAACTTACCTTTATAATGGGCCCAATCAGAAACACTCCAATCACGCCGAACTTGGAAAGGTATAGACTTGGCTCTGGCTTTCACACCCCGAAAGTCAGGTCTGTTCAGCTCTAGCACTGTGTACGTTTGCTTCAAATGGGCCCTGAGGTTCAGTGTTAAATGATTTAAGTGGGAAATGTTTCTGAGCCACTCACACCCCAGAATTTCCAGGGCCTGCTCAGTCATGTGCACCTCGCCTTTTGTTGCATTATTTCAGAGCCTGAGTGATGTAACACCTGGGTGTGGCTGGTAATTGTGCAGCCTCTTAAAGCAAAGCTCCATAGTTCTGCTGCAGCAAATTTATAACTTAGAGGACAAGCTGTAACAGGATCTGGGAGCTTTGGAAACTTGGCCTCATTTTTATGCACCTCCTATTGCTCCAGGTATTGACAAGTTGACTGAGTCTGAACTGCAGGGAATTTTTCACTGATCAGATAGATTTCTTTTGCACAGTGAAAGATTTCCACGACGCATTTACACAAGGGGAGTTTGGGCTTTGGAATTGCTACTTCCCTTACCTACAAGCAGTCTTTGTTTAGCACCTTTTAATAACAAACCTCCCAAGGTGTGTACAAGGAGCAAGGGCTAGGGCAATTTTTAAACGCCGATAGCTTGAGCCCAGTGCTGGTATTGTAAACTGAAGCATAGAGGCTCTCAATGTATAGCTTGTAAAGACACTGGTTACACTAAACTCTTCTGCACTAGGAGGGGCAAAGGTCACTGGATCTCAAGGAAAGATCAAAAAGTGAATGCAGAAAAATCTGCCCACAGTAATTCACTGCCTTCTGGATTAAGGGCCAGGCTTCTAATACCTGCCCCCTTTCTTGTGGGCATAGGTTTATGTCTGCAATGAAGTGCAATTGTAGCTTTGTCCCTGCCAATCATTATGGGTGCACACCCTCCCACTGAGATATCGAAAGCAGCCTATTGTGCACACAAATCAGAGACTGAGATTTCTTAATTGTAAGACTTGTGCCTGTAATTTAGGCCCAAAATTAAATTGCATCCACAACAAGGAGACCACTGTAAAAATGCAGTACTAAAATTGCTAGTGGAAATGTGGCAAAACAGAATCTTTGGCAGGACTCCCTGGGAAGTTAAAGAACTCCACCCCCATGGCTGGGTTAGTGCCAGGGTTCAGTAGGGCAATGTCCAATGAACTATTCGCTCCCACCGGAGGTAGTCCTTCCTGGTCAGGGTGGAGGCACGTTTGAGAGAGAGATGGAGGTCAGGGGAGGCTCCCTATGTGTGTGGGTGTGTTTAGGGACTAGGAGCAGTAATCTGGAGATTTTTACCAGCATGCAATTCACGTGGAAAAAAAATGTTCTTCAAAGTTTATAAACTCTGTGGAGGGCGTCCTGCCCCAATGATTGCTGGGCAGGGCACAGGAGCGAGACTGACATGTTCCCTCTTCTGCCATCCGAACGTGTTGAATTTGTATGACTTGGATACTAAAGCACCAGCTTGCTGCGTGTTTTATGGCTTGCCTGTGATATTATCTTGCTCCATTATTAAGCAATATTCTTTGACTTCATTGTGTAGGAAAAAGTGAGCCTGCCACCTGCGTCAACAGCATGCGGCTTACGGCTTTTGTTGTGGTTCCCAAATTTGTTTTCCATTTATTAGGGTTGCCTCTCAACTTGCCTCCAGTAACTAACCCGAGAGAGAGACAGACTATAATGAACTGGACAATGTGAAGCATTTTGTTGGCAATGGCCTATCTGTCCATCATTCAGAGTTATGCCCTGAATTTACAGGGGCACAGATGACTCCTGCAGGCTCACAGTTGTGACCTATGCACATGTGACATAGGAGCTCAGGTTGCCTGTACAATGAGCTTTCCGCCCCTCAGGCTCAGCTGTTATGCTTCTAAAGGCAGTAGAATAAAATTCTCTCAAATTCAGCCCTTTAACCAGCTCCAGAGGGCAGCTTCGCCTTCCCGAGAACTACCTTTACAGAAAGGAAAACTCCTCTGTTTAGAGCAGGTCCAAAGAGGCTGTGGCTATGCCAGCTTCCCCTACTTTCTCCTGCTATTGTCCTTTAACCTTGAACTACTCTGGTCGGGGGCAGGGGAGGATAGTTCTGTCACCGCAACTTGTTCAATCCTCGGCAGCTCTACAGAGACTGATACCAAGGGAGCCAATTTATGGTGCAGGCACCTGTTAGCTGAACTGGCTGTACCTTCCCATGTTAATGTCACAAAGGCAGCTAAGCAGCCCTATGGTTCCGTGGTAACATCTGATCGGTACCAAGACAGGCTTTGTTTGAGCTGGCAAGTTAGAGGGGGAAGAGCTCCAGTGTTCTGTTCCAAATCCCCTGATCTATTCAGTTCCCCTTCCCCGTTCTAACTCTTACCTGGACACAAGCATGGAATGGACAGGACTAGAGGAGACAGAATCTGGCACTACTTTTGCAGTTTGTTCCTGCAGTAGCAAACCAGGACACAGTGCGGCACAGATCTTGCTGGCATGGGGTGTTAAAATAGAACACGCTGTAGCCCTTCTTTTTAAGGTGAACTCCAGCAAAGCATGAGATCACTTTCAGCAGGCTTACGGATGTGACCTACTTGGTTTATTTAATCTCCCCTGTGGCCAGTCTTGAACCTGTCCCTTTTGTCCAAATAACTCTTGTGTGCAAGTTTTCTAGTCAGAATCCTTGACTCCCCTCTGTGGTCTTAACTAAAGCTGTGTGAAGAATCATTTTTTCAGTTTGCTGGCTGCACTGGAAAAAAAATTATTAGATTGGCACACAATTAAAACGTTTTGGCTTTTCTCAGCACGTCAGAACAAAAGTGATTTTCCACTTTTTGTTTTCAGGCATTTTTAATAACCTCTCTTGTTTGGTATGAAAAGCAAAGAACACTCTGAGTTTTGTGACTGGCATGTCCAAGTGAAGGTGTTGCCTGTCTGTCCTACTGCAATACTGCTCCTGACCAGGGACGTAGGAGACTCAGCTTCAAATTCCCACTCTGCCTCCTTGGGAGCAGGGACTTGAACTACCTATTGCAAGTGAGTGTCCTACCCACTGGGCTGTAATGTAGTCTAGGGTGGGGTTCTTAATCACTGCTGTGGAAACCGTTCTGTTCCATAGAAATAGTTAATTGGGGACTAAGAGAGACTATAACCTGGTGGCAGGGCACTTGTGTGGATGGGGATACACTGGTTCCTGTTGCTGTTACAATTAATATTTATTTATACAACACCAAACCGCTTCAACAGGAGAGACTGAGACCTGCCCCTAAGGACTGTGTGGCCGTTGGTTAGAGCACTCCCCCAGGCTGTGGAAAACCCAAATAAAACTCCTTGCTCCAGCTCACACCGATGGGGACTTGAACTCAGGTCTCCCATCTCTGGGGTGAGTGCTCCAGCCACTGGAATAGAAGGGGGGCACCCCCACCACCTCGCCTCAGTTTTGTGAATGGCATGTAACTCCCCTTCTGAATCTAGCCCTTCTCCCACATTTTTGGATGAAAATATCTGGTGAATTTGTGTAGAATTCATGAGTAGTTTTGGTTGACAACTGCATTTTTCATTTGCAGTGGTATAAGCCATGTTGGACCCTGGATATTCAAGAGACGGGGTGGGTAAGGTCATATTTTATTGAACCAACTTCTGTTGGTGAAAGAGACAAGCTTTTGAGCTACTGACCTGCAATAAAGCTCGTCTCTGTCACCAGCAGAAGCGATGATGACCTCACCCAGCTTGTCTAGTTGCCAAAAAATGTCGTTACGCAAATTGTCCAAAAAAGAACTTCCCCAAGCTCTAGTTTTAACTGCTGGTTATCGTTTCTCCAAAAGTCCTCATGCCAACGGAAAGGGGCAGTTCCACATTACTGCTAGTGTTGCCTGAGGACAGAGCCTTGACTGAAACTAGCACAGGGAGCAAATAATTTGGAGAAGACCTTATTTGGGGTTTAAATGCTATGGTAGTAGGCACTTGATAATCAGAGACGGTGAATCTTTGCTCTGTAAGGCAGTCTGATGTAATGTATGGGGGACCCTGCATTGGGCCAGGCTGATATAGCAGGGCTAGATTTTCTTGCGTCCTACTTAACGGTTAATATAGGTAAAATGCTAAAGATTTCTAATTTGTTTAAGACCCTGACCAAAGCTAAACACACCAAAGGGGAGTACTGCTTCCTCCTGCCTCTCTCCTCCCTTCAACTTTCCAGGGAAATTCTGGCTGCATTTTGGTTGGCTGAGGCCTGAGACAATCTCTAAACTTTACCTCCTCCTCCCCTCTGCCCCCCAATCCAAGGTTCACGTGTGACTTTCAGTTCTATAAAGCAGTGACTCTTAACCTTTCCAGACTACTCTACCCCTTTCAGCTGTCTTTGTCTTACATACCCTCAAGTTTCACCTCACTAAAAAACAACTTGCTTGCAAAATCAGACATAGAAATACAAAAGTGTCATAGCCCCACTGTTTCTGAAAAATTGCTGACTTTCTCATTTTTACTATATAATTGTAAAATTGGAATATAAATACTGCACTGACATTTCAGTGTATAGTATGTAGAGCCATATAAATAACTAATTGTATGACATTTTAGTTTGTAGTGACTTTGTTAGTGCTTTTTGTGTAGCCTGTTGAAAAAATGAGGCAAGTATCTAGATGAATTGATGTGCTCCCTGGAAGATCTCTGCATACCCCAGGGGTACAGGTTCCCCTGGTTGAGAGCCAGTGCTATAAAGTGAAACTCACCCCTGTGGAGAGGACACACCAGGCTGCTGTTCAGCCCTTAGGATATAGTGTGGTGTGATCTTTGCACTGAGATGAACTTCACCCCCTTCAGACTGTTTTACAGTTAATTATTGCTCAGCTTCTATTGTGTCTCATGTGACCAAAACCCAGCCCAGTGGCAGCATGTGGTGGGATCAACTATTGGAATGAGTCAGGCTGAGTTATGTAAGCATCTTTTACCATGCTCACTGTGGCTCTGAGTGCTAGGCATCCAGCCGCCTCGCTAGCCTTTTGATAGCACGTGTCAGTGCATTCTCTGCATTTATATGAATAACTTTTCGTGAGTTAGAGCTAGTTAAAAATACATGGGACTCAAAGTATGAGGGCTACAGCTAACATTTATTTTTAACTTGTTTTAAAAGCATTTAATTTTAAAAGTTTGACAATCTTGTTCTGGTCAGCAGATTGGTGTCTGTCTGTAAGAATGTTGATGTGATGTTTGGAATGTAACTTGCCATAACAATAGCAGTGTAGATTTTGAACCAGCTGTCTTCAGTATAAGGACTTCTTGTGTGCGGCACCCGTTGTAGTACTGGCAACTAGCTTTTCAAGTGTGTCCTGTCTATGTGTGGTACTAGTCAGAGGGCCCAGGTGTAAAAAGGGACTGCCACGTCTCACCTACTGATCAGTCCTGTCCAAGCCATCCAGGGATGGTAGTCCTGAATGGATACATCTCACTGGGGTACCACACGTATGTCACTTACAGCCGTTTTTATTTAACAAACTGTGATCCTTGTCTTTGGAACTAAGTGGTAAGGAAGAAACAATCTAGAGTTTAACATCAGCCTGGGAGTTAGTCCAGCCAAGACAGCAGTCAGATCTTGAGTTACCTTAACCAAGTAATCTAGCCAGTTAGCTTTAGTTTCACCTTTGGGGATCCTTGATTGAAAGGCATTGTGTAACTGCAATGTATTAGAAATGTAGCAACTTGGAAGCATCTATTAGATGCAATGATATATCTGTGTGCTCTGAAATTAGTTTATACAGGAGAGGAGAGTGAAGACAGACAGTTTGTAGATTAGAGCTGAGGGATGAACTGTCAGTTTTCTAACTCCAGGAACTGGAATTATAGTGCTCAATGTACTGACAACAACACTACCATAGTAGGAAATATTTCCATAAGCAGAGGGACTGCTAACAATTTATTTCAAAGTCTCCCTATGTATTAAAAATGTACCCAAGAGTTTTGCAGAATTTTATAACAAGTATTATTGGAACAGTGTGATCTCAGGGTTGTAAAGCTTTAAACACTGCACTGTTTGAACTGAAAAATCCCAAATAATAAAAATCACATTTGTTTAGCCTTGCTAGTGATGGGCTGGAGTGTCAAGCAATGGAGATTAGGGGGCATTACATTTAAAAGGTTACTGAAGCTCATTTTGGAAACTGCCTTAGAGAAGGAAACACTCTCCCTTTACCCCTTGGTCTTTCTAATGTTGCCTGGTTTGTTGTCTTGGCAGCAGGCCATTCTAGGACATTTTGGGAGAGCTAGATTCTTTAATAGCCTTGAATCCTAGTTTGGTGGAGGCCAAGACTAGTTGAGATAATGGCTGGTGTGAGCACACAAATTGAAGCTAGGAATCCAGCTGGCTGAGGCAAGAGTTTCATAGGTCATAGAGTCAGCTGGTGGCTAGAGGGCAAGTACAATTGATCACAAGGAACCCTTTTGGCCTTAATCTGTGGATCATGGGGAATATTAGTGGCCAAGGATAATCCTTATTTGCAAGATAGAAAAGGACCAACAAGTAAAAAATTCATTGGGAAAAACATTTATTTTGAAGTTTCTCAGAGGGTTTTTACAAACAATGGAGAGCATTTAAAAAAATTAAGTGATCAAAGTACTCGACAGTGTCCCTTAACTACACACTAGCCCCTGCACAGAGGGAAAAAAAAAAATCACACCAGCGAGGAGGTCAATACTGCAGGAAGAGCAGCTGGCATCTGCATAGTTCTAGTAGGAAAGATTGCAATGCTGTTGCTGCTAGTAATTGTCATCCTGGCATTAGTATAAGACAGTGCTGAAGTATGTACACTTATACCTGCAGAAAACAAAGTGCATCAAATAACACGCCAAGTAGGTATTGTAGAATAAATTTATTTACCTGAACAATGAAATTGGGTGTGATGCTTATTCCTGTCAGCATTGAAATAGACAATTGATCTTATTAACAACTTCTAAAGGTCACATGCAGTTGTTATAACTGACACTTTGGTTTTTTTAGAGAAATGCATCACACAAACACTTGTATTGCACCAACATCTGTCTACTGCTTTTAGATTTAATTAAATAAGTTACATTAGTGCAAGAGAGGTATCTTTGCACACAAAAAATAAAAAATCTGAAGTTATGAACTGGAGGCTTACAGTTTAAACATTCAACATCAGTATTTTTTTACTGAATTTATAAATAGTATAGCATATTGTACATAGCTGTTCATAAAGTAGTATGTTTAGATGATACAATACAGAAAGATTTGGCTACTTACAACTGAAGGCATGCATTAGTTTATTATACATTTTATACAGAGAAATATGGAAACTTGGCTGACAGATCCTTACTTTTGGCCTAATGTTTAAGAATAAACAGTCTTCTCCATGCAGCAAAGAAACCAAACTTCTCTGGAGAGTTTTTTCCTGATTTGTTAAGCTATATTGCACATTTGTACATTTGTATAACTGAAGCCCTAATGGTACCACACATTTCCTCCACAGAGCACACAATGAGTTTTGTTTTAGGGAAAGCAGGTTTTTGTTGTTTTTTACATGATACATGCAGAGGTTTTGCCAGATGTGTTGGTAAGACACATGCACGCAACAAAACAACCTTACATTTCTGCAAAATTGTTTAGGAAGTGATTACTCCAGCATTGCTGAAAAGGAAAGAAAAAGGCATCAGTTAGTGAAAGGATGACTAATGCTATATCATTATAAAAGCAAGACTTGTAAGATCAATAGTGAGAGAAGAGAGAATGTTAAGTTGGATAACTGATGTTTTAATTGAAAGGACACTGTCAGGTTTAAAAAACCTAAGCTTAAACACCTTGAGTGAAATCCTGGCCTTATTGAAATCTGTGACAAAGCTCCCATGGACTTCAAGAGAGCCAGCATTTGTCACCAAAAGATTGAAGGTGAAATAATTAAAACCTAATTTACTTTCATGTAGTTTTTATTTCTCTGTCTAGCCAATGGAAATAGACAAGGCTCTTTTCACTTTCAGGTTCTTATGCACTGACTTAAGGTTTTAATATCTGAACCCACCCCTGCATGAATTTTAAAGTTGTTTTTTTTTTGTTTTTAAAGTTTGTCATGGAAATGTCTCTAGCAACTTTTTGAAATTATATTTTTTTTAAGTAAGCTTTGGCTCAAAGTTGACCAAAATGTCCCTTTAATTATCCAGGTTATGCAACTAATTCTGGAAGAAGTCATTAAACTATATAGGCAAGAGGGTTTGTGATAAAATGACTGCTTTACCCTGTATATACTCTAATTCCCTACAGAGTTCTTATGACTGCACTTAGCCCCTGTACATTATAGGTTATGCTGCTAAGATTTTTCAGAGTATGCTTCATATTAATGCAATTAAAGCTGTGATTAGCAGAGATTAGGGAAACAATGGTTAGAAGTGCAAAAGGTAAATGAGACTAGTGCAAGAGAAACAGACAATTTTGTATCAGATTTACCTCTTTCCCCCTCCCATCTCAGCAAATTCCACCATCCTTCTTGTTTGAGCTGTTTGCCATTATATACCACTTATCAGCTGTGTTCTTGGAAGAAGCTAGAGGACTGCTGTACTGCATTTTATCACCACAGATTAAAACCTCATTTTCTTACATTTACATTTTTATGCAACAGCCATCCGACAAACATTAGCCATATAGCAATTTTTGTAAATGGAATTGTTTTATACAGTATCTTCCACATTTGGTCTCCTGAAGTGTTAGGAGTAAAGTAATCAGATACCATTCATCTTGCATTTGTGTAGGTAAAATAAAGCACCCATTTAAATATGGTCAGGAATCGCTCTTTGGATAGCCTATATTATTGAAAGGAAATAGTGAGAAGAGTCCACACTATCAAGACATCAGAGTAGCCCTAGACTAGATGCTGGTGAAGTGACTTGTTCGGATGCATCTTCCCTCTAGCTAGAAGCAGCATTAAGTAAGATTTTCAGCATCCCACAGAGGGTACTCTTGTCCTAACCAAAGGGGTTGCTTTCAGATTTTGATGAACTTTTTTCCAGCATAAGCCTTAGAAAGGCACATCTTTCATCCAGCTGTCTTTCACCTGGCCTGCTACAAGCCTAGGTTCCCCTATGCCCCTCATGCATCAGGGATCAAAAAAATTAAGATTACCAAAGGAGAGCATTAAGGAACCCAGGGTACAGTAGCTGACAATGGAGAAAGCTCAGAAGTGTGAAAAGGAAAATGGAAGCAGAATCAAAAAGCACAGAAGTGTTCAAAGAAACACCCGTGCAGAGCCTGGAAAGGGGAAATGCAAGTTACTTTGCAGCTAACTACTAACAAGCGTCAACAAGATATTTGTATATGGGATTATGAAATATGTTAAATGGATCCCTTGTGAGTGAACACTTCACAGACCTGTACCTATTTCCTTCCCTCTCCCCACTACAAAATCTACCAAATTCAGTTAGAAAGAATGTGGAAATTTCTCTTCCAGAAAAATAAACGTGCAGTTGATCTGCTCCCCCAAGATAACCCAGGTAGTTGGGACTCAAAAGGAATTCTTTTAATATGAAAGTTTAAATTTTGGCAAGAAATTCTACTTTAAGTTGCATTACTTCTCAGAGTTTTGCCTAAGCTATTCCGTTGTGGTTGTCAGAACCCTTTCCACTTCTCTTCCTGCAGGTCTAGCATGATTCTTTCGGCTAGAGACAAGATCCAAGCATATCAATGCTGCTTTTTAGTAGGGCTGTCAATTCATCGCAGTTAACTCATGCGATTAACTCAAAAAAATTAATTGATTAATCACTCTTAATCTCACTGTTAAACAATAGAATACCAATTGAAGTTTATTAAATATTTTGGACGTTTTTCTACATTTTCAAATATTGATTTTAATTACAACACAATACAAAGTGTACAGTGCTCACTTTATATTTTTATTACAAATATTTGCACTGTAAAAAAGAAATAGTATTTTTCAATTCACCTCATGCAAGTACTGTAGTGCAATCTCTATCATGAAAGTGCAATTTACAAATGTAGATTGTTACATAACTGCACTCCAAAACAAAATGTAAAACTTTAGCACCTACAAGCCCACTCAGTCCTCCTCCTTGTTCAGCCAATTGCTAAGACAAACAAGTTTGTTTACATTTATGGGACATAATGCTGCTGGCTTCTTATTTATGTCACCTGAAAGTGAGAACAGGTGTTTGCATGGCACTTTTGTAACTGGCATTGCAAGGTATTTATGTGCCAGATATGCTAAACATTCATATTTCCATTCATACATCATGCTTTGGCCACCATTCCGGAGGACATGCTTTAATGCTGATGACGCTCATTAAAAAATGTGTTAATTAAATTTGTGACTGAACTCCTTGGGGGAGAATTCTATGTCTCCTGCTCTGTTTTACCTGCATTCTGCCATATATTTCATGTTATAACACTCTTGGATGATGACCTAGTACATGTTCATTTTTAAGAACACTGCAGATCTGACAAAATGCAAAGAAGGTACCAATGTCAGATTTCTAAAAATAGCTACAGCACACAACCCAAGGTTTAAGAATCTGAAGTGCCTTCCAAAATCTGAGAGGGATGAGTTATGGAGCATGCTTTCAGAAGTCTAAAAAGAGCAACACTCCAGTGCAGAAACTATAGGACCGAACCACCAAAAAAGAAAATCAACCTTCTGCTCGTGGCATCTGACTCATGATGAAAATGAATATGCGTCAGTGTGCACTGCTTTGGATCGTTATTGAGCAGAAGCCGTCATCGGCATGGATGCATATCCCCCGATGGTGGTTGGAGCATGAAGGGACAAATGAATCTTTAGTGCATCTGGCACGTAAATATCTTGCAACACCAGCTACAACAGTGCCAGGAGAACGCCTGTTCTCTCTTTCAGGTAACCTGAACAAGAAGCGGGCAGCATTATCTCCTTGCAAATGTACACAAACTTGTTTGAGCGATGGGCTGAAGAAGTAGGACTGAGTTGACTTGTAGGTGCTAAAGTTTTACATTGTTTTATTTTTTAATGCAGTTATTTTTTGTACATAATTCTACCTTTATAAGTTGCACTTCATGCTAAAGAGATTGCACTACAGTATTCGTAGGAGGTGAATTGAAAAATATAATACAAATATCATATGAGCACTGTACACTTTGTATTGTGTGGTAATTGAAATCAATATATTTGAAAATGTAGGAAACACCCAAAAATATTTATTCTGTTTAACAGTGCAATGAATTGTGATTAATTTTTTTAATCACCTGACAGCCCTACTTTATAGTTAGCTAGAGAGGAACACTGTAGTCACGCGAGTCCCTCCTTTCTTCCTCACTGATTCCTTACGCTACACTTTTGCTCCCTGTGCAACACTTGCAAAGGGAAATTGGGCTGCCAGTGGGTCAGGATAGTTCACTATGGTATCTTAAAGTCTCTCTTTCTAATTCAGCATTCAAGCAGCTTTGAGCCATCCTGTTATTTCAGGCTGCTCAAAAGTTATTTTAAAGATTGCATTGTCAAGTGTGGATTAAGGAAGCATCTTAAAAATTGAAGCCCAGGGTCAGAGGCTGTAGAGACATACAGTAGCTCCAAGTTGGGCATCTGCTTGAGCTGGCTCATTCAGGAGGATGAAGGCAAACGTTCATCCGGCAGAAAGAAGAATCAGTCTGATGGACCTTGAAGCTTGGCAGGTCTAGGCCTCAAGCAGCTTAAGTCCATCTCTGGTGACAACTCTTGGAAGGATAGAGGGTAAGATTCTTTAGGCTTTAATAGCAGCTGCCTTTGAAATAGCAGAGATGGGGTAGAATCTGCACTTGCCTCAAGTATAATTTTTCACAATTAATGCTTACTACTCATTGAATTGTGCTTGCATGCTCCAACTTTAGATGTCCCTAACAGTTATATTGCTAGAGCCTCAGGTTTAAAGAAAAAGTTCAAGTCTACCCAGCTTTTTTCCCCTCTGTTCAGCCTGCAATCCAGATTTCCTGCCTTCATCCTTAAGTGCCTAGTTTTATATGATCTCTGTGCAGCAGCAGGGTTTCTGGTTCTAAAATCATGCAAGTTGGTCCTTGGAGATGCATAAAACTCCCTTAAGATGGTGGGTGGTCTGCTTCAGAGACAGAAGCTTCCAAAAAACAACCACCAAACCAACCTTTCAAAGTCCTTGTTTTGAACTGGACAATCTTTGCAGCCCTTAAAATGTTCACTGTTGGTGCACTATTTAAATTCACAATATTTAAAGGAAAAAGGCAAGTTTTGCTATTAACATCTAAATATTAAAGATGCTGACACTACAGAAAATCTTAAATGTTGTTACCCCCCCACACCAAAACACACACACACAAACCTCAAATGGATTTAGTTTTAAGTGATCAGAACAATTTCATGGCCTATTAATTTCTGTAAAAGCAAGTCATGTGCTCAGCGGATGGTTTAGTGAAATAGATGGAAAAGTCCCAAAAGCAAAGTTTTAATATCGATAGTATTCCTGAAGTTACACATGTAACCACAACCCACTGCCACTGGCTTGTACTTAAAATGCTTGGATTTTGTGTGCCCCTTGTTCCAGGATTTGTGGATCTGACATTCCAAAGGTTTAAAACCTATAGCTCCCCCTGAAGCTCTGGGTGCAGATAACATTTCTGGAAACAGGCCCTGTCTTTATAACTAAATACCTTTATAACATCAAGTTCAACTTTAGCAAATGGAGTTAATTAATTGTAGTTTTAATTATAAGAAGGCAGTCCATATTAGTGGTTTTAGTGACAGTGTGTGCCTTAAAGGCACAATCCAGAGAATATCATCTCCTATATTAGGGAAGTTGCTGTGGAAATTGTTCCCTGTCTTCCAAGAAGCAACTACTCCCTTCTGAATCATGAGTCCTGGTAAGGCATTCTAGGTTTACAACTACATCCAGGGGGCAGTGTAAGTCACTAGTTCTTGGGAAGGATGTGCATCCCACTGCAAGGAGAGATCCTTCCATCAGCCACACTAAGGGCATTCAGCCCCAAACTAAAAAGTACATTAGTTAAGTGTTCAGGGACCTGTACTCTCCTACCAGATGACACTGATCTGATGTAACACCCCACAGTGAGCCACTGACACTAAAAAGAAGAGGCTTTGCTGGCACACTGAAGCTGTGTCTACAGGGCATACCAGAGCACACCAGAAGAGTGTAAACTGTAGAGTGCTCTACAGTGCTGCAGTCTAACTGCCCTATGTACCCTCTGCTGACACACCTTAAAGGTTCCTAGCGCATGTTAACTAGTACGATTTCAAACAGGACTACATCATTGCTAAGGCCCTACCAAGTTCATGGTCCATTTTGGTCAATTTCTTGATCATAGGATTTTAAAAAAATCATAAAATTTCATTTCAGCTATTTAAATCTGAAATTTCATGCCGGTGTAGAGATCCTGACCCAAAAAGGAGTTGTGAGGGGGCAGGCCACAAGAGTATCGTAGGGGGAGTTGTAGTACTCCTACCCACGCTACTGCTGGCAGCGGTGCTGCCTTCAGAGCTGGGCGGCCAGAGCAGTGGCTGCTGACTGGGAGCCCAGCTCCGAAGGCAGAGCCGCCGCCAGTAGCCGCGCAGAAGTACGGATGGCCTGGTACAGTACTGCCACCTTTGAGGGCCCAGCTCTGCAGGCAGCAGTAAAGGTGGAAATACCAGGTCATCCTTACCTCTGCGCGGCTGCTGGCGACGGCTGTGCCTTCAGAGCTGGGCTCCCAGTCAGCAGCTACCACTCTCTGGACGCCCACTTCTGAAGAGAGCAGCGCAGAAGTACGGGTGGCCTGGGTATAGTACTGACAGCCTTCCTTCTGTGCTGCTGCGGCGCTGCCTTCAGAGCTGGGAACCTGGCCAACAGCCACCGCTGTCAAGGCCGCAGAGCAGGAGTAAGGGTGGCAATACCATGACCGCCCTAAAATAACCTTGCAACCCCCCTGCAACTCCTTTTTGGGTCAGGACCCCCAATTTGAGAGAGACCTCCCCTGTGAAATCTGTACAGCATAAGGTAAAAGCACACTAAAGATCAGATTTCATGGTCCAGGACATGTTTTTCAAGGCTGGGAGTTTGGTAGGGCCCTAATCATTGTGCACTAGGAAACTCTGAGGACGTCAGCAAGGTCTACGCTGGCAGTTAAGCGTGTAACAGTACAGAGCGCTCTGCAATTTATACCCTCTGATGCACGTTGCCACGCTGTAGACAAGCCCTTGGTCTGCATATAGGAGGGACAACAAATAGGTGGGACTCGTGCTGTGATTTCAGAGAGGTTTTGTTTTATATTTATTGTATTTTGGGGACATTTGAGCTTCTGTATCTGAAGCCAAGTGAAAGCCTGGAACCGACATTCTCCATGTCCCTCTGGAGCAGCTCAAGAGTTCTTTGGTGCCTTGATTTAATGGATCAGGTACCTTCAACAAAGTAAGTTTAATAGCAGTTGGGCACTACTTTTCAACAGATTTAAACCAACACACTGTCTGCCATTTTACAAAGCCACTCTGCCCCCCATGCTGCTCTCAAGGGCTCCGCACTAATCTGGCTGAGGTTAACAGGAATGTTCCTTTTTGTCTTTTCACATGAACATTGTACAAAGAAAGCATTTCCATTCAATGGAAACAATAAATGGATTGTTCTGTTACAAAGTGAGCACGCTAGGTACCTGAGAACATAATTGGAATGGATACAGTCTGCTTGGAAGCAGCATTTCACATTTTCTGTGGTGGGTGTATGTCTTCAGAATAAAAAAAGCATTGTTTGATCATAAGCATCAATATATTTTGCATTAATGCTTGGTTATCAAATTTAGACAGCAGCTGTCAATGGGTTTGAAAAAGCTTACAGTTGACTTGACCTAAGTATGGGGTAAAAATGGGGCAAGAGCTCTAATTTCTTGCTGCACTGAAGCTGCTGGTCCCGAAAAGCACTGTGATCCTGAATGTAAAGCAACTTGCTTCAATAATTTGGGCCTCATACTATAGGATGCATAGTCTAAAATGGTGATAATAATGTAGCACAGCAGAGTCCGACAAGACGCAGCATGGAATGAAGGAAATTACTATTTATTCTTTGACATGTATACAGCATATGCCATTTTACAGCAAGTCACCACTGGGATGGTGAAATGGAAGAGAAATACTCACTTTAGTCGATGAATGTTGGAAGGCATTGGAGAAAAACACCACAGTTAGGACGGTTAATGACTTACACATTGATACAGGACTGAATTTGAAAACATGCTCTAACATTTATCATAATATAATGAAGCTGGTTAGTGCCACATTAAAATAAAAATAGTTCTATACAATATGTTCATTTGGTCATGTGCTATTTACAGATTTTACAAAAACACACACGAGCTTGTTATTTCTCTAAGTCAGGCTAGAACAAGGCCAGCAGAGTAACTCATAAAATGTGTAACTGATCAATGCCCTAACTAAAAGTGTAAGAAATCCAATTTCTAACTATGCAGTGCAAGTTATTTTTTCCAGGTCACATTACAAAAGCCCTGATCTAAGAGACTGAAAAACATCTGACACACGTAAATAAGGTATTAAAAACGGAACTTAAGCCATCTTTTAGAGTTAAAAAAAAGAAATAGAATTTTCTTTGTCCATTTAAAAGTTTAAACTAGACTGAAGTAGTGCCCCCTCTCCCCCCCTCGGTAAAGTGGGCAACACTGGCAAAACAAGGTTTGTTACAATAAAATACATTAGACATTTAAATAAATAACCTTAAAATACTACGTGTGTTGAAGGGATGGCAGAAGAACCCAGCAGGTTCCACCTGGAATTATATTTTCTGCACAAGCATGAATAGTCATACTCTACCTCTTACAAAGACTGGTGTAAACAAGATAGTCAGGAACCTAAGATGAGGGGGCACAAGGAGGGGCAAAAAACAAAACAAAACAAACTGACTGAGGTAGCAGTACTCTCTGCCCAGTGCAGAAAAATCGGCTTATGAATAAAAAATAAACTGACATCAACTTAAGTTCAGATGATCATGCAAAAGACAGACAGTTGCATGCTTTTTTAGTTTTAGAAAACACATTCACTCCCTAAAATCTGCTACCAATTTAGTTTGATAGTGTCCGCTGGCTCAAAAAAAAGTTTTGTTTTGTTTTTTTTACAAGGATGAATAGACTATTAAACAGAACACTGTACATGCTTTTCATCTACAAAAAAATATTTGCATAAAATAGTGTTAGTTCTCTGTACATGTCAATGGACACTTTAGTTGTGTATAAAAGAGGAAAATATTGCCCCCACTGGAGTCAGAAAAAGCAAAAACACAAAATCTAAAGTATGAAACCTCCATCACCGGCAAATATGTTCATGTGAAAATTCAGCAGAAATCGACAGTTGCTTTAAACCATAAAAAATTGATTAAGTTAAACATCTTTATGTAAAATCATCACTATGTCAGTCAAGACCAGAACATATCACTAAAGTTAGTGTCTGTACTGTAAAGCCAGATAAGCAAGGGCATAGTAATGAGCACAAATGGCCACGAAATCCCTTCGGTGCATGCTGATAAAGAACATGGTTTGGTGGCAGGCTTCTCGCAATCTTTACCAGGTTCCAGGTAGTTACGGGCCGCAAACTTAAGTGTCTCATCCAGCAGAATTACAGGTACTGAGATTTTCAACACCATCAGCCACTGTGTCACATTCAGAGGTGTGATTTGGAAGATTAGCTGTGGAAGAGAAGCCAATATTAGATCCTTTTACTTATACACGCTAAATAAATAAATAAAAAATCTCAGTGTTTTTTCTTTTTTGAAATTTAAGACATCATTACAGGCAAGTAGTTTTGCCACTCTTGTCTCTTCACATAGCTTGCACCCAATTAACAAGTTTACTTACCGGCAGTGGTTCTACATAAAGGATAAGAAAATGGAGTGACATGGACAAGCAAATAGAACCCACAAGCCAGATATTTTCCCATGGAGGCATCCTCATTAAGGACTGGTTTTCTGATAAACTGTAACAGAAACAATGCATACGTAAGACATCAGAATAGGACATACAACAAGGCACATTAGGCATCTTAGCAGGCCATAATTCTGTGCCTGTGAGGTAAGAGTATTTAAGAACAAGACAGTTAGGGGGCTGCTGACACTTTTGGTCATTAATCAGTGTTCAGATTATTAAAGGCTGTTTTTAAAGTAACTAGTTGCTGTATTAAATAAAAAGATGTTACACAATGCTACTAAACTCTAACAAGTTTATTAGACTAATGGTGTAAAATAGCAATATACTATGTACTTCGAAGAGCTAACAGGGTTCCACGGCTTTGAATATTACACTGCATTTTAAATTAAAATTACTGTCCATCTCAATTAGCACAGAGTTTATATAGGATTACAATTAGGCCCATTTTAATATACTTGTACTATTTAACGTATCTAACAAATGCTAACACTCTTGTTTAAATCCGTTTTCTGTGCAGGTTCAATCTATGTAAGTTTTGGCTATATCAGAGGAGGTTTTTGTGCTGCAATATAGGAGTTTAGGAAGAGAAATCTCAGATGTAGAGTATTTTAAATGTAGAACTAATGCACCATCCTTAAGTTTCAAGTTACGATGTATTTTTTAAATTTAACTGACCTCCAATTTGTTCAAATACCCTTGGCATATTGTGCTATTTAGAGGTTTCCATTTATAATTTAGTATTAATTAGCTGAGGCATGCTCCCTTAGGGCAGGAAAAACTATTTCCCATATATTTAAACAGTCTTATTTTAGGTCTCCTTGATATCACTTTATAGTAGAAATATGAGGGATAATCTGATTGAGGAGTCTTAAATTAAATAGTGGAAAATATTCTAGCAGTCTAATACCAAAGTCCCAAGAGTGAATTGAAGGATTTAAAATGATACCACTTTGCTTATAGGGTAAGATCTCAAATGTGATCTAGGAAAAACGATCCTCTGGCCTTCAATATACAAACTCAGGAATTCACCATTGCCTCACTGTTGTCTATTACTTGAACTGTCCATGCATTAAGAAAGGACACATGCTATATAAAACTTTATAATTTCAGGCAAAGAGCTCCAAGTGAATCTCAGCTTTCTACTTCAGACATAACTAACCTGTTGAGAGCATTACACATCTCTATGGTGACCAGAACAGAAAGTGCCATTGTCATTGGATATGGCGACTCAAAGACCACACAGTCTACATCTGTGAAATCTGGGTTGTCCTCATTGCACTGCAGGAAATGACTCTACAACAGAATAAAACAAGCAAGCACTCATTATTTCCAACAGTGATGATTACCTATTTACAAAAAAATTAAAGTGGAATGGTGCAGCACTAGGATTATACAAGCCTGTGCCTGTAGAGGCCAACATCAGGAAGAATTACTTTTGACTTCATCTCATTCAAACAATTCACATTAATTTGATATGTATAGAAATCTTCCCATAAAAGACACTTATGGTCCTTCAAAAACTGTTTAGAGAAAGTCTGGTATTCTTTCAGCTTTTTATAGCTATAAACTCTGAATAAGCAGGATTATTAAATACAATTAAAGACGGTTCTTCTGCAGCTATTCTTTGAAATGAAAATGTAGAGCATACAGTAAGTAACAACATATTATATTACACTCAGTAGGAGTTTATATATTTTTGCAGGCTTTTTAAAGTAAATTAAACTGAATAATACCAGCTGGTAATAGGTAACTCTTGGGCCACCATCAGCAGCAATGAACCACCACGCAGCAGCACCCACTGTCGCAGCTCCAACGTAACCTTAAAGAAAAAAAAAGATAACTTGGTTTTCTATATTACGAATTGTACATATGACATGGTCTTGTTAACCTCACTTGAACTTCCGCCTCTACCATCACTTGGGCGCACAGACAGACACAGAGTAGCCTTTGCCCATTTCCTGTAGAAGGAATCTGCTTTTAAATGGCCACGTCACTGTAATTGGCATCTGTCCAACTGTAAAGATCTTATGTGTTTATGGTAATTTAAGGCATACAGAGAATTCAACTATGGTCATGGCTCTGGAAAGTGATCAGTAAACATTTAATATCTTTAGCAGAAAATAAATCCTGACTTCTCACTTTCCAATAAAAAAAAGTATGAGTAATTAACTCTGTTCTACAGAGACAAAGTGCAAATATGAACGTGCTGCAGAACAATTTGGTTAGCTGTTCATGACAGATTTGGCCAAACCATTGTCATTTGCTGATTGAAAAAAGGTTCTAGATACCAGGTGGGTAGCCTTCTACTCCAGATCTGGCTTCTTCATTACTAAGTCAACAAGCATCTTGCATTTCTCAACCTCTGAAGACAGTTAAGTAGCAATCCCAACCTGTCCTCAGCTGGAAGAGGGTATGTGGAGAGGAGAAGGAGAGATTGGAATGGGTCACAGGAAGGGGAAGTGAATGTTGTAGGAGAGGAGAGCATGTGCTAGCTAGGTGGAAACAAGTGTTCTGGACAGAGAATCCTAATTTAGCTTGAGCACATATGTCTATTGCGGGGTTCCTTCCTGTGAAGCATGTAGCACTGGGCACTGCCATAGACAGGATATTGGACTAGACGGGCCTCAGGTCTGAGCCAATGTAACAATAATTCCTACATTCTGAGATCGGATTATAAAAGGTTTAAGTTTGAACCAGCAGTAACACATGATGTGACAGTATTAAGGAGCCCATACATGCACTGCTTTGCCCGATACCAATAAGACTTAAAACAAGGGCACTAGGACTACAGGAGATGTACTAAAAATATTGGTACATCTGTTGAATAACTGATCAACAATGAAAAAAGTGACCATCTTGGAACAAAGATGGAAGGGAGTATGCTAGTTCAGCAGTACACTGTGCTAGCCTTCAAGGCCCTAAAACATAACTGAAGACCATGTAAGTTCCAAATCAAGTTACTGTAAGTCATTCCGCATGCACAAACAGTTGAAAAGAAAAGCTAGTGAGCTACTCACATCCAATAGCCAGGTAACGGAAGAAGAGCCATCCACTGATTAAGGGCTCTTTAGGATTACGGGGCGGCTTATCCATTATGTCCAAATCAGGAGGATTGAAGCCCAGAGCAGTGGCAGGGAGACCATCTGTTACAAGATTTACCCATAACAGCTGGACGGGAATTAAAGCTTCAGGGAAACCCAGAGCAGCAGTCAAGAAGATACTACAAAAAGGAACAAGTACAAAATTGTCCTTGGCCATGTTAAACAGAACATATTATAAATAAAGTAATCGTAGATTAGTAGTTAAATAATTCTGTTCCTTAGTAAATGGCAAGGAAAATTTATGCTGTCTCTCATTGCAACATCTATTTAATATTGGAAGCTAAATATTCACACTGAGATAGCTAGGAATGTACATGCCATTTTATAGCCAACAATAATTGAATAATGTTTAAAGTTCTGAAGTACGTGCATTTCGTTTTGGTAGACTGAGGAGTTTTATTACTCTCTACCGGAGTAACCCTCACAAAGCACTAGGCTGCTTTCTGGAGTGCTTGGAGGATATTGCTTCTACAGATCTATGGTCTCTGAGTTGTGTGGCAAAACAAATGGACCTGATGGAGCATTAAAAAGCAGTTTTCCCCTAGTGGAGCCACTTCCTGAAGCCATCTATAAAGGGAGGCTTGCAGTGCCTCCCTAAAAGCCTGCAACTGTTGTAGAAGTACTGTAATTCTACAACTGAGGGGCAAGGTTCCATTGAACTGGATATCCTCCAGTCCTTGAATACATGCAACCTCCCTTTATGGCTTTGAGTCAGCATGGTTTAGAGTAGATCTACAGGAGTAGGGATCTGTAGCAACCACCACCAGAAGGAGAACTTTACACTATTCAAAATCAGAGTTAAAATAAAACCTGGACTACATTAAGCCCTCAGAAAAAGGAGAGTCTTATGGCTTAAATACAAAAATGGGACTCGGGAGATCTGGGCTCTATTCCTGGCTCTGCCACCAACTCACTCTGTGGTCTTGGGAAAGAGTCAACTTTTGTGTTAGATTTCCCAACTGTAGAATGGGGATTTGTCTGTTTCATAGGAGTCTTGCCACAATGAAGCATTAAGGACCAATATTAGTGGACATTACAGTCTCAAAACTAGAATTTGAGAAATATTAATTATTTCTTTGAAATATTTAACATCTGAATAGAAGTTTCTCAAAACAGTGAAGTATTTATATGCGTTGCAATGCTCCTCTCTTTTAAACACAGTTATTACTTCTAATAAACCTGTTCCCCAAATAGCATCTGGCAATATTTAGAAGTTAAAATTGACCAGCTTCCATTACAGAAGCGCAAAATTAAAACAACCACTTCTTAAAACTTACCAAACAACTTCTCCAACATTCGAAGAGATGAGATAACGGATAAACTGTTTCATGTTGTTGTAGATTGCACGCCCTTCTTCCACAGCAGCTACGATGGTTGAGAAGTTGTCATCAGCCAATACCATTTCAGAAGCAGTTTTAGCTACTGCAGTACCTGACCCCATAGCAATCCCAATTTCTGCTTTCTTTAGTGCAGGGGCATCATTTACACCATCACCAGTCTAAAATACAAAGTTTAATAGAAAACATGGGAACTTATATGCAGCTACTGGAAGAGGATTTTACACGGGGGGGGGGGGGCAGGCAAAAAACTAAAGTGGGTGAATAAGGAGGTGCAGAATTGAGATGGGACTTTAAGGTGAAGGAGAGGAAGTTTAAACTTGATTGAACTGACAGACACAGAAGATGACCTGAGTAGCAACAGTGTTTCCAGTGCTCTTATTCCGATTATGCCTGTAATCAACATGTGAACATTACAATACACACACAATGTAACTAGTTGAGACATTGATTGCTGAAGTGCAAGGAAACTGGGTTCAAGAGAAACCTCTCCATTTACTCCACCCATACATCCACAATCCATTACACAATATTCCTTGCTTGTCTAACAAAATTGACTCTGAGATCAACTATCTTAGTTCTTCAGGCCATACACTTAAGTGCCCAAACCAAAAGACAGTTTGCTGATTTTCCACCTCTTGGGGCTATAAATCAAAGGCACTGCCATCTCCCTAAGAGATCAGAGATGTGCTCAGATGCTTGCGGGGAAGTAAAAAGCCCAGTTTTACCAACTGGTAAGTTACAAGTACCATATTTTGTCAAGGTTTTGGTGTGAACCAGTAAGATATTTCTGATGCTGAATTATGCCCACATGATACATTATTTTTGAAGTAATTTTCTGAACAATGCACTGCTGAACAACATTCCTAAAAATGGAAAGAGCAATTGATTAAAGCTATCACTAAAACTGATTCCAATTTTTCAGGCTAAATTTTTTTCCCATGAGCCAATACTTGCGATTATTTTACCCATTGTACTAGGAAAAATACAAGGGATGGTCCCTCCATCTCCAAGGTTAAGAGCATAAGAGTGGCCACACTGGGTCAGACCAAAGGTCCTTCTAGCCCAGTATCCTGTCTTCCGACAGTGGCCAATGCCAGGTGTCCCAGGGGGAATGAACAGAACAGATAATCATCAAGTGGATCCATCCCTGACAGCCATTCCCCACTTCTGGCATCCATCATCCCCGCCCATCCTGGCTAACAGCCATTGATGGCCCATGAATTTATCTAGTTCTTTTTTGAACTCTGTTATAGTCCTGACCTTCACAACATCCACTGGCAAGGAGTTCCACAGGTTGACTGTACATGGTGTGAAAAAATACTTTGTTTTAAACCTGCTGCCTATTAAGTTCATTTGGTGGCCCCTAGTTCTTGTGTTATGAGGAGGAGTAAATAACACTTCCTTATTTACTTTCTCCACACCAGTCATGATTTTATAGACCTCTATCATATCCTCAGTTAGTCATCTCTTTTCCAAGCTGAAAAGTCCCAGTCTTAAGCACTCCTCATATGGCAACTGTTCCATACCCCTAATAGTTTTTGTCGCCTTTTTCCAATTCCAGTATATCCTTTTTGAGATGGGGTGACCAAATCAGCATGCAGTATTCAAGATGTAGGTGTACCATGGATTTATATAGAGGCAATATGATATTTTCTGTCTTATCTCTCTTTCTTAATGATTCCCAACATTTGTTCGCTTTGAGAGATCCTTTGTAGCTCTTCGCAGTCTGACTGGACTTAACCATCTTGAGTAATTTTGTATCTACAAATTTTGCCACCTCACTGTTTACCCCTTTTTCCAGATCAGTTAAGAATATGTTAAATAGGACTGGGCCCAGTACAACCCCTAAGGGACACCACCATTTACCTGTCTCCATTCTGAAAACTGACCATTTATTCCAACCCTTTGTTTCCTATCTTTTAACTAGTTATCAATCCATGAGAGAACCTTCCCTCCCATGACTGCTTACTTTACTTAAAAGCCTTTGGTGAGGGATCTTGTCAAAGGCTTTCTGAAAATCTAAATACACTGGATCCCCCTTGTCCACATGCTTGTTGACCCCATCAAAGAATTCTAGTAGATTGGTGAGGCATGATTTCCCTTTAAAAAAACCATGTTGACTATTCCCCAACAAATTATGTTCACCTATGTGTCTGACAATTTTGTTCTTTATTATAGTTTCAACCAGCTTGCCTGGTACTGAAGTCAGGCTTACCAGCCTGTAATTGCCAGGGTTAAAAAAAGTAACTGAAATTTGTCAGATTTAGGCATTAGTTTGATGGGATATAATTTGTTTTAAAAGTAAAATCTCTTACAAGCCATGCAATCTTCTAATTACTTACCATTGCCGTGATCTCATCGAAAGACTGGAGGAATTCAACAATCTTAGACTTATGGGAAGGCTCTACACGGGCAAAGCAACGAGCATGTAGGCAAGCATCTCTCTGGACAGCTGGGGAAAGTTCATCAAACTCACGTCCAGTAAAAGCTTTTGAAGAAACATCCTCATCTTCTCCAAAGATACCAATACGACGACAGATGGCTACTGCTGTGCCCTTATTGTCACCAGTAATCATAATAACACGAATACCAGCTTTCTTACACAACTTTATGGATGAGGCTACTTCAGTTCTTGGGGGATCCAGCATACCCACACAGCCAACAAAGGTCAAATTGGTCTGAGACAAGAGGACATTGAGCTTTAGCACAAAATATTAGGAGATGCTTTTATTTCTTTGATAGGACAGTACACAAATAATTTTCACCACAAGCCAAAGTAGCTCAAACATTAGTTTATAAAAGGAAAATAGCATTTTTATCCTACAGTATCCAACAATTTTATACTTAATTTAGGCCTCTATAAACTTGCATGCCACCCCCCACCAACCCTCCCTCACTGTTCAAAACTAGTATGTGACAAGGTTCAACAAGTATGCCATGCATATCAAGTCAGATTTTTTTCCCCACTTATGGGGCTCTTCCAGACTCATCTCTGTATTTCAGCATACTCAGTCTTCATGGTATCTTGCCTCAAATATTCATTTCTCGTACTATGGTCTGAATCCAGACCATTTTGAAAAGCAGACTACAAGAGACACTGACGAAGGAAAGGAACTGAAACAGAACTGGGAAGTTTTGTCTCTGTAATCCTGACTTTGTGCTAGTGCAGCATGTTATGCAGCATCCTCTGGTTCTGAAACATAACGCTGAGAAGAGTCTCAATGGGTTAAGCATATGGAGCAACTTAAAGTGTGGTCCTACCCTGAGAAGTGACTATAAAAATGGCATTCTGCATTTCCAAATGTATCATCTCTCTTTGCCTTCAGCTCTAAGTGTGCTCAGTTCACAAGTTAAAAGGTGATTTAATTGCCAGCCTTGCAGATTCCACCTGCACTCAGAGTCTAGTCTTTCCTTCTCATGCTTACTGCTAGCAAGAGATTCTCCAAGCCAAATAATCTGCAACTTCCACTGTCTTCAAAAATGAAGTTCTAGTTATACATGTAATTGTATTGAAATATAATGGAGTTGTTCGGATAGTTGAGGGCAGAATCTTTACTAATGAAAATACAAGAGAAGGGAAAGAACCCAGCTTGACCCTCAGATTTCAAGGTGAGTTTGCAGGACAGGCAATTAACTCAATCTTAATAGACGTCACTACTCTTACAGAAAAACTGTTGAAACAAAGGAGAGAGTCAAGCTTTTTACTAAACTAACCTCATAATTAATAAAGTTTGCAGACTCCTCAAGGTTCATTTCTTCTCTTCTTGGTGGATTGTCATGTGTTGCTAAAGCCAAGCAACGCAATGTGTCTCTACCAGTACCCCACTCTCGAATGAGAGACATGATCTTCTGCTTAATTCCTGGAGTTAATAGTACTTTAGTGCTTCCAACACGAACATGAGTACACCTGTCAAGTACACCTTCAGGAGCACCCTACAGGAGCAAAGCAAGAAATGAGCAACTTTGCTCTCCATCACAGAACCATTTCACACAAGATAAGAAAGCAGTCCATCTCCAAAACTGATAACATTAGTCGCACATTTATGCTCATGGTTCAGCTACAATTAGTCTAGGCACAACTTCAAGAGTCATGTTGCTTTGTAGCCATTTCAAAACTATACTTCTCATATGCTGAACTTGCCTTGACAAACATCTTGCTCATGGATGTCCGGCTCGGTTTGTTTGGAGTACAGTAGACAGACATGGACTTTCTGTCCCTTGAGAATTCCAGAGTGAACTCTTTCTTCATGAGTTGTTTTATGACCTATAAAGAAGACATTAACAACATTGCATTCAGATTGCAACAAACAACATAACTGAAATCACATACTGTTTACAGTATTCTGGAAGTACTGACCGAGTTGCAAGCAGTTGCACGTTCAATTCTGGAGAGCCCTTTTAATTCTGTGTCGAATACATTCATCTTCTCAACCAGGCAGCTGAGTGCAGTCTCTGTAGCTTCTCCAACCTTTTCATACACTGCCTTAGCCTTCAAGTCATTTAAAAAATTGAGAATTATTATTACTGCTATAAAAACGTTGGCCTTTGCCAAGTCACCACAGTGAAATTTCAAGTGACACAATGAATGGAAACCATACTTAACAGATCTTGTTGCAGTTCATAATAAAAAAACATACAAAGAAATAAGTTTCTCCAAAATGTCAGATTTCACCAACCTTTTATCCTCATCTTAAAAGGAAAACTGTTTTTGCTACAGTAAAAGCTGTTATCCAGCACTTTACCAACTGGAAAGCTCTATAAACCAGCATTTCTGATCTTCATTGGAAGTTCAGTTTACAGTCCGGTTTATACTCTGGTTAGTGCGGGGCTGGCAGGGTCCCTAACTGGGAGTTGAAAGAACTCCCAGTTAGGGAGTTAGGCAGCTCTGCACACTGCCCCGCCCCATCTCGAGCGCTGGCTCTGCAGCTCCCATTGGCCTGTCTAGCCGCGCCTTCACCTAGGAGCGGGAGGGACATTTCGCCGCTTGTGGGGAGCTGCCCAAGGAGAGTGCCATCCAGATCCAGCATCCCTCCCACACCCAAACTCCCTCTACCTCTTAGTTAAGCTTAAATAAGTGTGTGGGGGGGAGAATCTGGTTACCAGTACCCCCCATTCTCCCAGCATGCTGGATAACAAAGTTTTTACTGTATTTTCCTAATTTATATTTGCAATTTATCATTTCAAGATAGTGATTTAGGACAAGCAGGAAAGCCTAGCAGCAGTGCTTTCTACATTGCTGAGGAGGAGACAGGTCTGAGTTACAAATTAGTCTCACTCTTTTGACTCAAGTTGCTTAACAATGTCCTCTCTAGCCAAATAAGGAGTAGTATTAACTGGTTCTTAAGGGACTACGTGGTCTCCCTTAACCAAAAGAATAGTGGTTATAACATTGTGCTTTACAGGGAAATAGACTAGAAAGTCACTAACACCCTGAGAGTTTGCTCAAAAATGTGAGGCACCTCCCAACTTTGGGGAAAGATACAAAGTAAAATTAGATAAAAACAAGCATTTAACTTCATTCTGGTTTCCTCTTGTATTGTAAAAAAGATTGACTTGCCTCATTGTAATCCAAAGAAGAATCATTACAAAGTGCACAGATCGTTGCTAGTTCTACAAGGCCATCATACTGATGACATTTAACAAGTTTGTCATCTTTATGCCTGTCAAAATAAATAAATAAATAAATAAAAAACAAACAAACAAAAACAAAACATACATACAAGGACTGGAGTGAAAAGTTACTGAGCCATTTATCTATGCTCTTACATTTCACCCATTTCTTCCTTAGTTAATCCCTCAATATACCAAACGATAGAAAACGATGCAAATTCAGTGTTTAGTGAAGATTCTAAAGGTGAGGTTCTTTCTGAGCTATAAGACGTGGCACTACAGAATTTGTTTCAAAGAAACATTCTATCCCGCAAAATGCAAGGTAGAGCTAAAAAATGGGAGCACTGTACCTTTAAACTGGGCTTTAAATAAGGAGTATGGATACAAATTTCTGGATTTTACTTTGTGCTCCCCTCTTCAACAAGGACTTACGTTTTAGAGACATATTTCACCATTTTATGTGAGCTCTTGTGGGAACTATGGCAGCAGATTTTTGTTGTTGTTGTTTCTTCCCTGTGTCACTCAGTTTTTAAGATACAATCTACATTTATGGTGCTAAATAAGATAGGAGCAAGGAATGGGTCTAAGAGTTCACAGCTTAAGACAAACAAGACCAAAGACAAGAACAGCTATGGATCAAAAGTTCAGATAAAAGAAGGTGTGGGAGTATTGATGAAAACAAGTGTTGGAAGGATTCCTGGAAGTACTGTTTTAGGGAAGAACTTCAAGGAGAAGAGAGGGTGCTAGATTTGAAGCTTAGGGGCAAAAAGAGTAAAAAGTAAAAAAGGTGAGCGTTTGAAAAGGAGATAAGCAAGTGTGGGAAAAGAGGATGATTATTTTTATTAACAGGTTTTATTATGGCTTTCGGAGTATCTAAACCCCTCATATAGATTAATGGATTTACCTTTACAAGTATTATCCCCATTTTACAGCAAGAAAATAGAGGACCTGAGTTTTAAGTGATTTGTAGGAGGTAACATAGGAAATCTATAGCAGTGCTAGGAACAGAACACAGATTGGACTGTGACTCACTCTTGTCAGTTCTTTAGTCATAAGACTATTCTCTTTTCTCTCTCTAGTTTCCAGTAGAGAGAAAATTATTATTTGTTTTCCAGGAGTGACCCACTCCTGATTATGAACATTAGCACCTGCTTAAACAGTTTCATAGTGGTATATGACATTAATAAGATTACATTTTGCAAATGTTAATTCCATATATTAGAGCTACATCCCCTCTTTACTTTTCACACTTAGATATTCACATTAGAATGGTATTACTTATAGAGACTTATGTTATAGAACATTAGCATACCTCTGGTTAGCATGAAATAATCGAACCATTATGACAACTGCTGCTGGTACTTTTTTTTTTTTTTTTTTTTAAATAAGCCAGTGAATACGGTCTACCCCCTAAACAGAAGCTGTCCATCAGCATGGGTCCATTTTTCTGCTGTGTACTTCAGTTCGAAAACAGACTACTGATACATAGTACAGATGCTCCTTGACTTACGCAATTGTTCCATTCCGGAACGCTTTGCGTAACTCAAATTTTGCGTAAGTCGGAAACGTATACCTGACCATTACGCGCAAACAAAAAAAAAACCAAAAAACAAAAAAACAACTTCTATTTCTAGCTTATAGAACTTTTCCCATAAGTGTGGATTTGCGTAAATCGGGTCTTCCGTAACCTGGGGAGTGTCTGTACAACGTATCTTGTAAACATACAGCAAATCGAGCTACATAGCAAGCTTTTTTCCAGTGTTATTTTGTAGTACTATAAATTATACAAATACTGGAACCTGTTGCTGTATACCGTATAAATAACCAGAAGTGCATATTTGAAAAACAGTAATCTTAAATAAATAAAGTAAAATATATAGAATCTAAATGTAAAGGGTCATTCCTTGTTAAATATTTTGTATATTAAGTTACAGCTACGGGCAAAGATATAAAAATATAGGGAATTTAGTATAGATACAACAAGAATGTGTGTTATTAATTACTTCAAATTCTCTCAGCCCTCTTAATTTTCATCTCACATTTTACCTGTCATAGGTTATGCTCTTTTCTAATGTCTTCATTTGGGTAGGATTTCTATTTTCTGAGGATAACTTGTTTGGATAACCTCTGGAACCTTATCATTTAACAGCACTGTTTTTTTCTTGCCTTACTCTTCCCTGTGTTTCTGAGACTCAGTCATGGTGTGCACAAGTAGCCTCTATGCAGAGTCTAGGGCACTTTAAATTCCTCACTTTTGACTTTAGGCTCTTACATTAGTGAAGGAGATTTCAAAGAGAGAAATTTAAAGTTCAGAGTCAAAGTGACAGTTTTTGGCGTGATCACTCCCTCCAGGATAGTGAAGGTGTGCATAGGTCATATACACTGCTGCAGAGTAAAGTGTACAGAATAAGGTTTCTTCAGAAATGGTACGGGGCAAACAGAGACAAGAGGAGTATTACATTTTAATGACAGGTTTCAGAGTAACAGCCGTGATATGCATCTGATGAAGTGAGCTGTAGCTCACGAAAGCTTATGCTCTAATAAATTGGTTAGTCTCTAATGTGCCACAAGTACTCCTTTTCTTATTACATTTTAATATTTCAGCTCCATAGTCAATTTCATTAGAAAAACTGGTTCTACTGTTCCAACAGAAAACTTATATGCTTTTGAATTCATACTCTCAATGCATTTATTTTTATAAAGTTTTTCAGCTTTCAGAAAGCGCTAATGTGTTTCCTGAGTTAGAGAAACTTCATGAAGTACCAAGACTTTAGGTGCCTCCTTCCATTCACCTAAATGGAAAAAAATGGTTTCCTAGCCCTTAAACCCACCACCCAAAAAACTATTTCTTAACTTACATAGGAATGATATTATTTTGATGTCCTGGAGAATTATTTGCTTTAAAAATATTTTAAATTCAAGGTGAAGTCAGTTATTGTTCCAAATGGTTATAAACCATACACCCCCACAAACAAGCAAACAAAAAACCCAGTGGACTGAATGACAAAATCCTCTCCAAGCAAAGATGAAGATTATCAATCTGCAGTAAGGACCTGCAGATTCAACTATCAGAATTTTTTTTTATGGCAAGGTGACATACTGTAGAACTATGAAATGCACAAGCACAGTATCCTACCTGAGCTTTCTCAAGGACTCCCACATTTTGTTTACTTGAATGATGACTATATATATTTTATTTTATTAATAAGTCCTGACATCAGTCAATTTATGTTAACATTCCATATTCACTGACTGGTATTGGGTAAATGTAAATAGACATGTACCTGAAGATTCCTTATATAAAAAGGAAATTGCTACAAAGTCTTTCGGATGGCCCAAAATAACCTATTTCTTGACATGGAAATTCAAAGTCTTATTTGCAATTAACTTTTAAACAAAAAATAAAATATACAGAATTAAGCATTCTAAATATTGAAAACTCTATTTACTGCTGTGAGGGTTATCACTACGGACATTGCTAAAACCTATTGACTTTTTGGAGCAACGTATGCCAAACCTCAAACGGTGAAGTATATATTTCACCTCGTTGCATAGGGAAATTTTGTAAAAAAATCCTCATCAATTAAAATATATCCAAAAAAGCATACCCCGTCCCCCCAAGAAGGAGTTATTTATCACAGCTCCTTTTTTCAACTTCTCTGCTGAAAGATATTTTCTCTCTGGGGTACGATCCTAGGATTCTCAGAATTGTAAGGATGAAAAACAAAAAAAAAAAATCTCCATCCTAGTAGTGTAACTTTAGGTTTATTAATATTTCCACTAGAGACAATAAAGCTATTCACCTTTTCAAAAAAGCCAGTGATTTAGAGCAGTGTTTCTTAACCTTTTTGATAAGGTTACAGGGACAGGCTTGCTGCTTTCCTAAACTGTGTCAGGGAGATCTCAGGGACCAGAGCCAGTCCACGGACAAGTTGATGAGAAACACTGGTTCACAGCGTACAACTTTAGATAAAAACCAAAGCTACTGTAGATACAAAGTAAGGGACCAATCCTTAAGCACTGATCTACAAAGTTCAAAGGGTATTGCATGTCCTGAGCATCTATTCAATTTTGGCTTGAAAAAAGGTGAATTCCAGAACAGAGTGCAACCCAAAGAGTCAATGAATTTTCAACTGTCCTCATAGGAGGCAATACTATTTGAGAGAGATTACAAGAATTTAAGATCTAGGTTTAAACAGGCGACTATAATTTCCATAAAGGAATGGGAATGTAGGTCCCATGCAGCATCATTGAGAGATACTTATTAAACTATGAAAATCTTTCAAAAAACCGTAAATCTAAAAAGCTTTCAACAAGATAAATCCCACAACCCTAATTCTTCATTTCTGGAAGATCAGTTGTCAAGTGAACAATGTAAAAAAAAAAAAAAAATTTATATTTTAAAGATGCTTCATTAGATTTAGGCTTTGCAGAGTTTAACTTCCTTTTAGGAAGTTCTATTCTAGGCTAAAACAGGTCATCTCTAACCTCAAATTTATATACACAATGGTTGAGAAACTTTGATACATTAACAAATGTTATCAGATACTTCAATGTACTGAGCTGCCGATCAGTCTGTACATGTACAACCAATGGATAAATTGGCAGACATTTAACATGAATGAGGTACTTACACTTCTCCCATGGGAGCATATGTTGACCCTGTTACAGTAAATTCATTCAGGAAACAGGTATCTCCTTCTACTTTTTCCAGGATGAATATCTGTAAGAAAAAAAGTGTTTTAAAATATTAAATTAGTATAATCAGGACACTAAAGTTAAATGGACTAAAATCAGTTTGAATTTGTCACATTATATATACACACAAGTCAAAATTTAAGAAGGAGCAGTCAGTTCACAGAAAAGCTAAGAAACAGGCAAAAAGGATACCTATTTTAAAATTCATCCTTGACTACATAATTTTTATTTGCTCCAGATATTTAACCATGTGTGCATGTAACACTATTGTTATGCAAGTCAGGATTGTTAGTCCATCAACTGTGGTAACAGTGGAGCAAGTTGATCAAAAGGGCTAAAAGTGACTGGCTCAGCTTGAACTGCCTAACCTAGTCATGTGCCCAGGGGGTAATTCTAATTCTAGCAGAAGATCTTTCTGGCGGTATGTTCCTAGGCTTCAGGAACATAAATCCAGATACCAATTTTCTATGAATCTGTTAAAAGCACAGTAGTCCCAAGGCAAGAAAAACAAACAATTGAAAGTCCGGAATGGATTTATCTGTACAGACCATATCAGGTAAGACAGAATCACAAAGTACTTCAGAGCAGTAAAGTCTGCTTCTAGATATCAGAGACCAAGAGAATGTAGGTAATGTCTGACTCCAGGGAAGTGACCTTTTCCTATGAGCCTTTGAGTAAGAGCATTCCTATCTTTAGTTTTTTACTAAAGAAATTTGTTTTCAGTGTATTACTGTGTTGGAGGGCATTCAAATAGCTCAAGTACCCCTGCAACATACAATGGAGTATAATTTCTAAAATAGAGAATAAACTAGTATTTGAGGGATGCAGACACTCCCCCCGACTCAGTCATCTTCATCCTTTAGTCCTCTGTTTCCACAGCAGATGAGCCACAGGCTGAACCAAAATCAGACAAGGGGTCAAAAATCTAATGCCTGAAGTTCTGATATTCCAAAATGACAAATGCCTTTTGATAAACTATCCAGCTGACAGAGTGGTCATGGTGGGAATAGTATAGCAATGTGATTGTAATTGGTTATAGAATATATTACATAATTGGCACCATTATATGAACCAGTCACAACATTCCCACAAAGTCATGCTGTTACATATATGACAGAGAAACAGGACATTAACTTTTTAGATTAAAAACAGTAAAGCAGTCAGTCATGTTTCGGTAATGCCTCACTTTTACTTTAAGCCTCTAATCCCATGGGTAGAAAAAACTGAAGTCTTAATAACAAGAGAGTCAATAACTGCTCTTTATGATGGCTGAAAATTATACAAAATAGTTAAAATTCAGAAGGCAGACAGGTGGGTGAATTTAAAAGTCTCTCCAGAGAATATGAAACTGCATCAGACTGAAGAGACAGTAACTCTTGTCCTAAATCTTTGTCATACAAACCTTTAAATTCCTACAAACATTTACAGGCTACAATTCAGCAACAGCACACTATATAGAAGATATAAATCTCACATGGAATTACCATGTCAAAGGCTTCTTGAAAAGCTATGCACAGTGCCTCCTTAAGTGAAGCCAGATGTAGCTGTACCACTTGTCTACATTAAAGTATGGCAAACGAGTTTCAGTTGCAAAATTTTAATGATTTGACGCTTCTGAAAACATGAATGAATCATGGTGCATAGGATCCAAAACACCAAGCCTTCTAAATATAAGAAAGGACCAATGTTGCATTCCAAAAAAAAACTTTATAAATGAATTTGAAAGTATCTGGATGTTCTTGAACAAGGAAGCGCTCTGCTTTTTGGCACCTGAGTGATGAAATGATCCCTATAAAGGTTTGGGCAGTTATGCAATACCACTGCAAGTAACCTCCTGCAGAATACTAATGAGCAGCTGCTTTGTCTCTCTTAGGTCGGAACACTACAACAACACTTAACTCTGTGTAGGACTAGCAATCTGGTTAAAAAGGAAAGAAGAAAAACCTGCCATTAATCAAGTGAGAATAAATAAAGAGAATAATGTTTAAGAGTTTCTGGGTTTTTGGGGGTTTGGGGGGGCTTCCCCAAATCTTTAATAGCACATTTATACATTTAAAATTCTGGTCTGGTACAGTAATTTTGAACAGTATTTGAGGTCATGTAACATAGCCAGCACAGTAGCTCTAATATCTGATAATCACTTAACTACCCTTCAAGAAAAGAAATCTTCATCTGAATCAGAAATGTATCAACTTGGAAAATACAGTTTCCAGAAAATTCCTGTTCAGAATTCCAAGTGGCAGGGCTGCACGAAAGATTGGAAACGGAACATGCAGCACAATAGTACGCAGTTATGGTATACTACTTTAAATCAACATTAGAAACTATTTTTTGAAGAACAAAATCAGTCAGTTGCTTTACTCTCCTATGTCTAGTATCAAAAGTGACACTGGCAATTGAGTCAGTACATGATTATTTTCATATCTGAAGGCATCTCAGATCTGAATTCTGGTCTACCAAATTAATCTTACAATACAGCATACCTGAATATTTCAAATCTCTGCATTATTGCAAGTATAAAGCTAGAGAAGATGGGATAAACAGAGGGAGGTACATCCTTTCATAGGATCTGATGCTATATGGTGGTGAAAACTCCTGTCCCCACCTAAGCCCCATCTATTACATAACAGCTTCCACCTTTGGAGTTGCAATGGGGTGAATTATGGACCCCATTTTTGCTAGTGCAGACAACCTCAATGAGGAAGAGCTGATGAATTACAGAATTGAGGTGAAAGTTAGAAAGGGGGGTGAAGGGGACAGTTTAATAGGACATGGAAGTTGCTGTAATTTGGTCATACTCCCACTGATGGTGCCTCTTTCCTTTTTTCACTTCTTTGACTATCTGCTAGAGTGGACATTTGAGAGTCAGTACAAGGTTGGGAGCAATGATGCCCAGTATGAAGTAAATCAAAAGGAACAACAGCGTACAGTCAAAGACAGTAAAATAATATTGAACACTTCATAGTCTGTAGCGTTCTCTCACTCTATGAAGGTCTCCAAGTGCCTACCTTCATAAAGCAAGATATCTATTCACTTTCCTTCTGATATACCTGTTCTATACTTCTGGACCTGTGGACAGATAGTCCTAAGGAAAATGGCCCTGTTTTTAAAACTGTGTGGCATAAGACAGTTAAAGGTATTTGCAAATGAAAAATGTTCCATCAAGTGCGGGTACAGCTATTTTTGGCCATAACTAAATACAGAAAAGATGAAAATCTTAAATATTATGTGGTGGAACGCTGAACTGAAAGTGGAATAGTACTGTAGCAAATAAAATAAGATTTTGACGGCATCTAAGCAAAGCTGATCACATTGTTTCATATAGGAATAGAATTTAGACAATGTTTAATAAGAGAACCGGGGGGGGGGGGGGAGAGGAGGAAATGCAGACTAAATTAATCAATCCACCATACCCTGCAAACTGACATCTGGTTGGTTGTGAGAGTACCAGTCTTATCAGAACAAATAACAGATGTGCAACCCAGCGTTTCAACAGATGGCAGACTTCTAACAATAGCATTCTTCTTGGCCATTCTGCGGGTTCCTAGGGCCAAGCATGTGGTAATAACAGCAGGCAGACCCTCAGGGATAGCAGCAACAGCAAGAGCAACAGCAATTTTAAAGTAGTAGATAGCGCCGCGAATCCAGGAGCCACCATGAACTGGATCATTGAAGTGACCTATGTTGATTATCCAGACAGCAATGCAAATGAGTGAGATGACTTTGGACAGCTGCTCTCCAAACTCATCCAGTTTCTGTTGGAGTGGTGTTCTCTCTTGTTCAGTAGCTACCATCTCATCACGAATTTTGCCAATTTCAGTGTTCACTCCTGTTGCTACAACCACTCCCATAGCTTTACCAGCAGCAATGTTAGTACCCTAAATTGGGATCGAAAAAAGAAGGGAAAAAAGATTCATAAGTCGTTCTGTGACAACATTGAAGTAGGCCTGTTACATACCAGATTCACAGATAACCTTTTCTGCTAAGACATTAAGTTCTATTTGAAAGTTTGTTCTCTGATTTTGGCTAATTTAAGATGCAATGCTCACGTGGTTCACATATTTCACTGTTATCAGTTCTTCAGAAGTTATTTTGGATTCTATTTGGACAGCCATTCTTTGTGAGGTCAGTAAGGTGGTATACATTAGTCCTTAGAGGGGCACGAGTACCCTTACCAATATTTATGTTCCTTATTACCCTGTGGAAGATCCAAATAAAACAAAAGGGGAAGCTAACTATGTAAGTAATAGTAACACAGTATGAAGTAAAATGGATAAACTGAAGAATTTTTACTCTTTTAGTTATAGAAATCTTAGTCATTTCATGTAACAATTTTTCCAGTAAGTAGGATTTTTAAAAAAGTTACTGATTTTCATTTAAGCTTGAAACTAAAAGTAAACCCAAAGTACTGTGTAGTCAATGAGCTTTCCATTAATAACAATTTGATGTTTTTTAGCTAAAAACAGACAAGCCAAAACAGTCTCTGTGGTGGAAAAAGGAAAAATGAGGAGAGGAATGCATGAGACCTGTATATATATATATTATCCTATCAGTTTGAAAAACACCTGCTTTTCTAATTTTTAAACTGTTCACTGCTTGATTCTAGACAAGTTGCTAGTAAAATTAAGCTAGATTCCCCAATGCTTTCACTGCTACCTGCTCTGAGTACAAGATAGACAGACACCTACAAAAAGCCTACTACAAACATTAATTGCTATCACTATCATGTAAATGTAAGATCTAGTTCATGCAGTACAGTATTGGAAATACAGAGTGAAAATGTTATAAGAGTTAATGTCAGCAATGTCACCTTTATCAAGAGATCATCAGTAAATCAAATGTGCTCTTAGCACCAGAGTGGCTTCCTTACTGTTTCGTAAGTTAGGAAAGAAGATTAAAACAGCAGGTAGGAAGTGAGTGAAAAAATTCTTTGCACAAAAACTTTGACGTGTTACATGAAACTTCAATAAGTCCTAAAACCTTAAGTAGGCAAGACTAAAACATGTTGCCACCCTTAACCATGTTAGCATTTTAAAACTACTTAAGATTTGTGAATCAAAAACTACTTTTATGTCCAGACTAGCCATTTATACCTACAATATCTATTTTTCTATATTTCATAAGAACCACCTTACTAAGTCCAGACTGCTTGGAGTTTGTTTCAGCTACATTTCTCTTTAAGTTTAACATTCCCCAATAAATCCAGATATGCAGACTTTCCTTAAAGGATGGGCCAGTGGAGATCTCTTAATATTGACTCATAACATGCAGCATGACAAAATTCTTCTAAGACCTATGTCCAAATTCAGTCCTTGGGTAAGCAACAACTCCACTCAAGTCAATGGGCTTACAGCCATGGTAGCTTTCACCCTTAAACTGCAAGGAAAGAATTTCATATTTTGCTAACTATGAGCCCACTTCTGCCACCTGGTACACACGCTGAATATTCCTGGGCTCACATGGGTGCCCTCATGAATATATTCAGTGAGAGTAAGAATGGCAGAATCAGACCTTGAAAAGCAAAGTTTACCAATAACCTAATAATCATTCATTTACTAATTAATACTTAAGCATCCTAAAGCATTCAAATTTTTTTTTCAGTCTGTATGAAGCAATGAAATGGCGCATAGACTAAAATTAAGCTTCTAGTTCTCACTGAATATTCAGACGCAATATACAAATTAGGGAAGCTCAATTCAAATCATTCCTCTTTATGAAATATTGCTAGTTCTTAAGATTCTGCACCAAAGTAGAAGTTACATTTCTCGAGTTTATTTGGATTGAGAAACCCTTTCCTTAAGGATTCATTTTAATAAAGCAGACAGGATTTCCTCTGGGTTTCTAATCAATCTGATGAGCTTGACTGCAGCCAGCAGTTTATGTTTGGTAGAGTACAGCAAGGTAGCATGTACATATTATTTATAGTGTTCTTTAACCTACATAACTCTTGAAGTTCTAAGACTTAAAAAGCTCCACAAATGTTCATTTAGTAAGTTCTATATTGCTGTAAGTCACTAACTGTCATAACTTTAAAAAATATTACTTACAGAGAAAAGCATGTTCTTCTTGTCTTGGTTCACAGCACGAGGATCAGGAACAGGATCAGTATGCTTAATGACAGATACAGATTCACCTAAATAAAGGTTATAGTGTTAATGGGAATTTTTATGTATAATTTTAACTTTACTTGTAAACTGATCTAATAGGAAATACAATTTTAAGGAGTGTAAATTTATACCGTATTTATATTGTGTCATGGCACTTGCATATACTTTTCTTATAGCATTTCAATGAAGTTTTAATGGTATGTCAACTGTAGATCCCATCTTGCATTAAGTCATTCCTAGGGCACCAGATATTAATGCACAACTTGGCTAACACCGTGAACAAAGGGGTGGGTGTGGGGTGGGTGTGGGGTGGGTGTGGGGTGGGTGTGGGGTGGGTGTGGGGTGGGTGTGGGGTGGGTGTGGGGTGTGTGTGGGGTGTGTGTGGGGTGTGTGTGGGGTGTGTGTGGGGTGTGTGTGGGGTGTGTGTGTATAAATAAATAAAAACACATGTATTTTGCCTCCCAAAAGGCAGTAAACAAATTCAAACTGTTTGCTATATGGCATTTCCTGTACAGTAGAATTGTATTTACTTCTGCTGCCTCTACGCTTTTAAATAGTGACCATCATGTTATTGTTTACAGAATTAGATCTTATCACTGCTTTGTCATTGGACAGGAGTCTACCATATTCATTGGATGTCTGACAATTGGTAGCAGATTGCATAACATTCGCTCCCTTAGTTGGAAAAATTAAAAATCAGAGATAGTTTTCTCAAAGCAAAAATACAAATGCTGAAATATGAATATACTGACTTTTATCTACATGTTCACCTAGCAATGGAAAGGTTCCTGTTCTGTAAGCAACAGATGTTAGTGGGATTGTGCCACATTAAAATCAATGGGAGGAAAGCTGTTGATCAAAGGTTTGAAGAACAGAACAAAATAACCTGATCATTGCAGAAATTAAGAGTTTGCCTCCTTAAAATTTAAAAATCATAAGATCCTTATGCTCTCTTGCTCTTAAACTTTGATAATCAAGTGGTTTGAGTCACTTTTCTTATTACTAAATTAAGTTTAAGAAAACTTTATCAAGGAGATTTAAAATGTGAATTTCAGGTTTCTGTTTGTGGTCCATTATTGGATTATCCTGATATTAACATTTGGTCACTGACAATCAAGAGGCACAGATTTCAGTGTCCTCTATAAAAAGATTTAAAGATATTTCCTGATAATTTGGAGGGCACCAATGACATCAGCTTACTCAACAGCAAGCACTGGATGTGATGTAGTTTTCTTATGCGATGTATGGACAAGACTTGGGATCTTACTCAGAATTTAATAATAATTCTTCCTATGTTATGCAGGACTGTAGCAAGGAATCTTTGGGTCTCACTTATCCTTGTATCTATTCCAAGTTCGTGCTGAATCATGTAATTTATTATTTTACATGTTTTTGGAAAATTCTTAGATCAGCTTATGCTACTAAAACAGATTTGCAGTCTTAGTGTTCTCTCAACTTAAACATTGTAATAGTGTGTTTGCTGAAAACTGAACAAGAAGCATAATTTTCAAATAAGATGTAAACATAGGGTAGAAGCCAGTAATGAAGTAATCTCCCATATTATAGATTGGGTGTGAGAGAGAGAGAGCGCTGGGGTTGGTTGCTACATATCTCACACACACACACACACACACACACACGTAAGCAGCACGGATATGCATTTGTTTCTATCTCTAGGACAGTTCAAAAGATAGAGCTGGTTATATTTTCCTTTTGATTTTATTTTTTAAACTTTGTTTTAGAAGTGAAAAGATTTTATACTCAAGTGAGTTCAAGGTTTTCCTTCAGGGGAGCATCCATTTTTAAGATTATAAAACATTCAGACCCCATGCCTGATGTGGGTTTTACACAACAAATACTACCAGAAAAGATTTTTCAGATGGAGTCTGGAAATATTGATAAGAAATTAATTCCATTCGAAGGTAGGAGTCTACACAGGATACTGTTAGATTAAGGTCCATTCTCTTTCCTTCAATTCCTCTTCCTAGTCTCCTAGCCCTAAAGGTTCTGTAAGTTCAGTAAAGAATGCACTTTTCTGCTGGTTCTCTTAACAAGAGCAGTTCAGTCTAATCTGACCTTATTCTTGCCTATGTAAAATTTCAAAGAAAAAATCTAAGACACCAACTAGAAAAGGGCATATAAATCTACTGTATTATTCATTACCATCTTTGAAAGGTACATTTTGATCTCCTGCCCAGAAATTCTAGATGATAAACTAAACTTAGGTACTGAACAGTTTCCTCATGACGAGAGGTTTGTAGTTACATTTAGCATCTTATTTCTAAGATAAATCCTCTACTTATGAAAGAGCAACAGTTGGTCTCTTTATAAATAAATTCATTTGTTTTTTCCTTAAATCAAAAGTATACACTGAATTTGGACACTGCAAAAGTGATTCAACTAAGATCTACTAACTGAAATTTCTTGCCTGCTGTTCTGATATAAAATTCTGTAAAATTAAGAATAATTCCCTGTAAGGCATCAGGAAACTAACTGGACTGATGAATATAATCAAAAGCCAGACAGACAGATAGAATACTGTCTACTTCAGTGACATGAGAATTCACATTAAAAAAGCATACATAACGCAAGCTATTCATATTTTTGGAATAAGTACCACTAGATTTTAAGTAACATTTAGAGTTTAAGTGAGGCTCTTTAGCTCCCTGCTTTCTCTTAAAATAAACAGATCATTTTAAGGATTGACACTATTAATATTTTGTTTTTAAAAAAAGCTTTCATTTTCTTTCTATATTTATTTTGGGTGGAATATGATAATTAGGGAGAATGAGTTTTCTGAAAAAAGTCATCCAAATTTCAGAGGCCAGTTTAGCATTACAGTAACTTTGTGTTACGCCATATTTCAGACTGGCTAATGTCCATATTTTCAAATTTCTGTATGAAGTTTTATTAGTTGCCTTCAAATTTGAGAAACTGATCAAATAAAATATGTTAGAGATAAGTGGAAGGGCCAATTTATATTCCAGGATGTACCCTTCTCCCCTCCCCCTTAATGGTGTTACAAATCAAAACTATCAGGCTGCCCAATGCTATTCATTATAGCCCAGGACTTTGTCCTTGAGCATAAAGAGCCTATCATCTTTGTTGGGAGTGAGGAGGAAAAGGAACAGCCTAGAGAAAAACATTACAGCCTCAGAGGATGATAGCCACTTCAGAGGCCTAGATAATGAAGCGATGAATATTGAGGAAGGATTAAGAGGGACATTAGGTTTACAACATGGTAAAACTGAAATCCAAAATAAAAACAATGACCGACTATTAATTTGTCTGATCATTAACTGCTATTGAGAGAAGACAACCCAATCAATCATTTTTACACATCCTTGAATGGACTATGGACAAGTAGAGCTCATGTCCAGATGTCTAGGCATCTGCCAGAAACACCCTAGCCTCCTTTCCCCCCTCTATCCACTTAATACTTTTAAATGAATCCACAAAAGCTATAGATTAGAATTTGTATGTTTTCAAGTACTTTAAAGCAGTTTTAAGGGTGCGTAAGAGCACAGAACGCAATCAGTACTTTCGTGGGGGAGGAGGGAAGGTTTGGAGGAGTACAGTGTCCTTAGTTAGACAGTATGTTCTTGAAATCTACACATGGCCGAATGCACTTCTTTGCAAGGTCAATCTCTCTCATAAAAGCCACATGTTGCTGCTGCATTTAGTGAGTTACCTGTGATTTAAAGGTGTTAACTCTGGTTTATCACAAGCCTCAGGTGGTAGAGTGTAATATCTGGATTCCAGGGCCATATTAATAGCAGATTATAGCCTACTATATAAGGTTTGTTCAGTACACATTTTCAAAATGAAAAAACATCTTTACAAGCCACTGTTTGGACTGAGTATCAAAGCAAGTTTTGAAAGAGTTAGTTTACGTAGCTTTCAGCACTTCCAAGCTTACCACTTTCCCTTTCAGTTACAAGGCTGACAGCTGGGACAATGAGGAGGAGCTTCTCACTTTGTGTGAATCCTGAAGAAACACACTACAGTACCACTGAATTAAGACACTCCCCTTCATCTCCCTGACCAGGGTGAAATTTCTTAGTCTGGCTGCTCTGCTAAATTAGAAACCCAGAAAAGAAAACACCACAGTAGTCTGAAATTCACCCAGACAGGAAAAATTCATTTTATTGAAACATAGGGTCTCTTGAAGACAACTTAAGCAAGAGGTTCTACTAAGCCCCAGTTTCTGCTTCTCGTTGTCCTAGGTCAATCTGGCTAATAAAGTCTTAAAAAGTTAATCTATATGTAAAACTCCCCCTACCTCAAACAAAGGGTTTTGACCACAGTGTAGCCATAAAAGGAGAGGTGTAAACAAGTGATAGGATCTTCAGAACTCAGGGTGTTTGATCACATTTTTCTGAATTTTTGTATGTTTGCTTGCTATCATAAGTTCAATAAGACAATTTTGTTAAACCATGCACAAGACAGGCCCCTGAAGTCAAATATAAATTCAAATTTCCTTTTATAAAAGAGGAAAACTGATGTTTGGCAGAGACTCACTATTTAAGAGTACTACAGTGTCACATGTTGCATAATGTACTTCATTTATTATGAGCTTCCTTATCTTTTAAAAAAATTGTTACTTATATCTGGGTAATACACAGAAAATGCTTGATCACTTGGTCTGCACAAACTCCATAAATGGCAAACAATTGCTAGTGAGACAAGGTGGATGAGGGAATATCTTATTGGACCAACTACTGTTGGACAGAGACAAAAGCTTTTGAGCTTACACATGGAGCTTTTCTTCAGGTCTGGGAAACCCTTGCATAAAGTATCACTGCTAAATACAAGGTTTGAACAGATTGTTTAGCATAAGTAATTAACAGACCTCAAGGAAACATTCAAGGTGAAGTGACCTATTAACACTCCTCCAGAGGAAAGGGGGGGCAGGGTGTTAACAGGTTACAGATTGGATTTATGGCTTATTACAACAGTGTGTCTGTTCAGTTCATGACTTTTACTGTCTAGTAAAGTTATGAATTTAAGATCCCAGGCTTGTCTTTTGAAAGCATTTTGCAGGTTTCCTTTGAGGATAGGTCAGATACAGTGATTGCTTTGTGAGAAATGTTCACCCACAGGTGATAGGGTGTTTTTGTCTTTTATTGTTTTCCTGTGTGAGTTCATTTGAGAATATAATAATTGTCTGGTTTCACCCACCTAACTGCTACTGGGGCATTTAGTGCACTGGATAAAGTACATCACACATTGTGATAAGTATGTGTAGGACCCATAGATCTTGAAAGCTGTGTTATGTGTTGCGGGGTGTTGATCATTGTAGCAGTGGAGGTATATCCGCAGATTTTGCATCTGCACAAAGCAATTGCTAGTATAACCCAGTACTTCATATTTTTATAGATAATTGGCCACAAATCAATAGCCCTAATTATGGTATCCTCTCTGATGTAGTTTCATTTTACATAAATGCATCTGTCAGCAATCCCAATAAAACTTCAGAAACCCCATAAAGAAGAAAACTCGTTAATCTCCCACAAATTGAGCCTATATAATCTAGTATTTAGTAGTATATGTTCATCATTGCAATATGAGATTGCAAGATCATATTGTTCAACAGGATCATTAGCCATTGTGATACAGTCACCAAGCAAACCACATTACTTAAGCGACTTGGGCCTAGTTTCCAGTGGACTTTTCAAAGAGACAGTGAATCAAAACCAATTCCAAACATATATGTACATAACTCAAAAATGATACAGCCTACCTGTCAGAATTGATTGGTCTACCCTTAGAGTTGTAGATTTGATAGAAGTAATTCTTATATCAGCAGGAACCTTGTCACCAACTATGGATTCAAAACAAAAGTTAGAAAATTTAGTTATTCAGTGATGATTTATACGCAATCACACTATATCATTAACTTTTTAGATGTTTGCTGGGTAACTGCTGAGTAAGTGTTCAGTTAATGATACTATCAGCATTTCCTATAGCGTTTGTAAGTTGCAATATTCTTTACAAAAGTGTTATAAAATTCACTTTGAGCTGCTAAAATAATTCAGACCTGTATAAGCACTAATAAATAAGTCTGTCTGGTACAAGTTTACAAGTCTCTGAAAAACAGAAATGAAAACATTTTATGTTTCCATGAAGTCACTTCTCAGAACACCTTGAGGTAACATGGACAGAGCATGGCCTACTAGAAGCAACTGGAGAATATACATTTCAAATCTTTTCCATGTATCAAAAAATCCACAAACTACTGTGGTTTCCAGGCACCGATATTGGCTACTGGCTTTGAATTTCCCCTCTCTAGAAATTCTTTTACGCAAAATCCTATTTGGCACAAAAAAAAATAGCTAAAGTTAGTCCTCAGCTATCCAAAGATGGGAAAAATACAGAGAATTTTCAAAGTTAACTTCAAATATTTTCCTTCAATACAAAGGCTGCAGTACCCACTTGTTAGGGACCAACTGTGAATGTAATGCACTTCTAGAAATGTGCTAGCCATTGCGAAGTTCTAATGCTATATTCTAAACCAGTGGTTCCCAAACTTTAACAGCCTGAGAACCCCTTTTACTAAATTGTGAAATCTCGTGAACCCCCTCCTAAAAAATTAATATTTCCAGGGATTTAAGTTTAAATTTCCTCCACACTCTATGGGGTTCCTGCTGCTGGACCCCGCTGACCGCCCCTGTCAACTGAGCTCGGGCTGCAGGTCCCGCTGACCACCAGGGCTTGGACTGCCAGCCCCAACTGCCCGGCCCTGCTCTTCCTGGGGTTGGGGCTGCCAGCCCCACGCGGAGGGCTGGGGTTGGGGCTGCCAGATCCCCCACTGACAGGGGCAGGGCTCGGGCTGCCAGCCCCAACTGCCCAGCCCCACTCTCCCTGGGGCTCAGGCTGCCGGCCCTGCGTGGAGGGCTGGGGTTCAGGTTCGGGCAGCCGGCTCCCCCAGTGATGGGGGCAGGGCTCGGGCTGCCAGCCCAAACTGTCCGGCCCCACTCTCCCTGGTGCTCGGGCTGCCGGCTCCCCCACTCACAGGGGCAGGGCTCAGGCTGCCAGCCCCAACTGCCCCACCCTACTCTCCCTGGGGCTCGGGCTGTTTGCCCTGCAACTGGGTCCCACCTGCTGCCTCCAATGCTTGGGGTCCTCTGGCTGCCATTAGTGAAATTTTTCTGGCGAACACCCTGTAACATTCTATGAACCCCAGTTTGGGAACCACTGTTCTAAACAATGTCATACAGTGCAGAGGTCAATTTTACATTTGAATAGTATATTGGCTTAATTTTTCCATAGCCTCAAAACAATACGATCAGCTAACCATTAAGATACCAAGTTCTGAATCCCCAATTGTGATGACATTCACATTAGATATTTTCTGTCCTGGTATTGACCTTATATATTCTACCTACTAGATATTAATGAAAACATTTGAGAAAATCCTTTTCATCTAATGCCAGGAACAGTTTTCTAAAAATGTAGTTGGAGAGGACAGTAAGTAGAGAAGATGCTCCTGAAGATGCTACAGAGTAATAAGCATGTGCCCAGAGCTATGTAGCTGGCTGTTCTCTAGCACCTTAATTGTTTTTTTTCCCCTCTCCAGCATCTTCAGTGGGTTTTTTAATCCCAAATTCATTCCCCTTTCTACTCCCTCTTATTCTGCTATTCCTGGTTTTCAAGTCACAGCAAAATGAACTGCTGCTCTGTCACCACCACCATTTGGTGAATCAGCCCAAGAAATTGGTTTGTGGAGGCAAATAAGCTGGTTGAAACTTGTTAATCTCTTTATATGCTGCACCTAACAATTTCTAATTGGTTAGTATAATCCCTGTATAAAGTCATTTCTATTCTTAGTGTGGAAAGTCTCTAATTTCAATTATTGTGAAATAAAGCATACAAGTTCTGAAGGAAACAAAGAATCTGAATGCTTTGATCAGTAGCTAGTAAGAACTGATCTTGTCAGTGGATGGATTCATTACAACAGTCCCTCTCTAGTATGTCCCTGCAGTAAAAAAAAGCAAGCTGCAATTCCTGCAGGAACTGCTTATGCAACTAGAAGCAATAGTGAACATAAAGAGAGTAACAGTGTAAATAAGCCAGCAAGAATGTTACAACCTTATTCAGTGTATACCAGTTAATAAGCAGAAAGGCCGTGGTGGAGAGAAGTGGGATCTGAGGAGGAGGATTAAACGAACACTATTTTTAACTGTAAAAAGCCAATTTAAAAAAAAAAAAAGAATTCTGTGCCATATTCTCCATGATTGCTCACTAGGATAAAAATAACACTAATTGGAAAATTCTCCTTTCAGGTGACAAACAGAAGAACTACACTAATTTACAAAATGTCCATCACATCTTTGTATGAAAAAGGCCAATAAACAGCTAAATTCATTTTCCATTTTGTACCATTATTGCATGTGAAAACTAATCTAAGCTACAGTGCCCTTGAGCAGTGAGAGAAAATAGCATTAGACAAACAATGACCAAGGCCAAAAATGGGAAAACTATTTGAATATGCTCCCCGGATGTCGTGATGAGGTTTATATGTAGACATATGATAGCAGCTGGTTTTCAGCTATCACAATTCCACAAGAACAGAAGGCTAATACCTCAGTACAATGTGGTACAGGTCTTGTCAATCTGTATGCGCACACTATTGCTGTACTTTCAACAGCTGAGCATCTACTAGTATCTCAAGTGTACCAATACATTTGACAAGGCTATATTAGAAGACTGGATCTCTTTACCCAGAACTTTACAGTGACTTTCTGTGTACACATAACCACCTAAAGCAGCACTTAAAAAACAAACAAAAAACAAGACCGCACATTTTCTTTTAATTGAAAAGAACATTTAGAAAAATATACTTAAGTAAGTGTCTTTATCTACTGCTTTTGAAGTTCTATAAATTGTTCAGCAAACTGGTCATGGAAAGCAGAAAGTTGATGAAATTTAAACTTCAGGATAGAGCTTTTGTCCGCTAGATTAATGATATCCAATGACCTGATAATCCATGAAATTAATATTTACTTCTAGTCACTAACAATTGTTTTAGGCAAAAGATATTGTGACCAAGTTAACATTCATTTTGTTGTTCTATAGTTTGCCAGCCTGTCCAAATAAATTTAAGACAGACACCATATACACAAACATTGAGGTTATACTAGTGCCACAATACAGTACATAGATTTAGAAGAATTTGGTTTCCTCCTCTATAGTCACAACCTAAACCTCCAATTCTTCCTCTTCCTTTAGAGCACAAACTTTTCTATTCTGCAAATAAGCTAACAGATTTTAAAAATTACACAGAATTGACATAGCTCTTTGATGACAGATGGTGCAGAACTTGGAATCTGCACACATCCACATGGGATAGGTAAGTATTATTGCCATTTTACAGACAGGAAAATGGAGGCACAAAGACGAGCAACTTGCTCTAGGCCATAGCCCAGTAGTAGCAGAGCCAGCATTAAAACTCAGAGGACTTCAATTCCTAATCCGGTGTCCATTCCTCCATCTATTCGAATCCACCTGTATGGCCAGTCACATAGGAAGTTTGGATTACAAGCAGAAGTGATTCAAAGCTTGTTGCATTTTAAGACCACAGTCACATCTCTAAGTATGTATTGCAGTTTACACAAAATTAGTCCGATGGACAGCCCCATACAAGTTACAAGACTGCATTTCCCACTCACCCATTCTCACTTTCTTTCAGTGAAGGCCACAATCAAGGTTCGAACCAGTTTACATAATGACACTAATGCAAAACCTTTTTATGATAAAATTAAGCTTTTAAGGCATTGCCTCTGAGCTGTTCTAGTCAACAGGATGGTTAAGACACTGGTAGCCACCTGGAGCACTGATGGAACACTACCACCAGTGCAACTGAAACTCTGGTAGTAATCACAAGAAATTTTTTGGCAAAAAAGTCTAGTATACACAATGTCTCCGTCATTGGTAGCTTCCATCCTCTATATCATTCAACACTGGAAAGAAACCAAGTTCTAATATTTCAGCTGGTTTCAGATCATCCATAGAAACCATAAAAGTATTTCAGAAGGACCAAGATATATCCCTAGGCCACAAACTAGGGTTGAAGCAAGCCAACAAGAACCTGAACACTAAAATATTTGGAACAGTTTTTGGCTGCTACAGAACTGCCACAAAGTGAGATACCATAGAAATGGCTAGGCTTAGTGTTTGTGAGAGAGGAATTCCACTATATTTCCTCCAAACATCTAAAGCCACTATTAAAATTTAACTTGATTATCTCACACCCCACCCCGGGGGGGGGACGGACGGACGGGACAAAACAGAATTACACTTGTGTGTGGTTTTTAGTTCCAAAAGTAGATTGTAGGATTACAATGCCTCACTCTTGAGGACTGAAAGATTACCTAGTCCTAGAGATAGGGGTTTTAGACAGTGCCCTGATTTATGCATCATTTCTTTATAGATATTGGCCCAAATCCTGCTTCTCTGCCTCATACAAGCAGTCCCACTGACTTAAAAATGGGTTCTATAAGTAAAGAAAGCAGGATTTTGCTCAGAAATCTTTATTCCTCTTTGTGCCACCAAAAAAATGAAATATTTTTCAGTAAAGTTTTAATATAAATCCTGATATGTTTTTAAAAACAGATTCTTTATTACATATCATTAGCCAAAATAATAAGAGGTTTAAGTACTGCTCTAAACTCAATTTGAGTGTGGATGTATTTTGAACTGAAGTGGACAATTTAGGACATTCAGATTTAAATACAAAAAACTTTTGTGCCAACTTTAAATTTCAAATTCATATTGCAACTAAAAATACTGATTCATCAGATATGCAGATCCTGGAGCTTTAATCAGAATCTGGTTCTAACTTGTAAGTACCTGAAACTACTGAGTATTTCAGTTCATTAAGGTAAGATTGCCTTTTCTAGTGCCATCTATTTTGCTTTCGATGTATTTTATTCCCAAGTTTAAAACTGGTTTTCAGGTTACTTAATTTGTTTTGCATCTCATCCTCATTCCTCCATTTGCTTGGTCTGTGTATAGTCTGATTAACTTTGGGCCTTGTACTGCAAAGATTTACACAAATGTAACTTTAAGCATTATAGTCAATGGGACTACTAATGTTTCAAATTAAACATACACAAGTGTTTGTAGGCTTGGGATCTCTGATTTTGAGATCCTAGAGAAGGGACTTTCTATGAGACAGAAGAAAAAGTGTTGACTCTATAAACAGTAACAACTATAATCAATTGCAATATCTAGGTACTTTGGGGATGATCACAGATAAATGATATGGGATTGCAGCCTGTAAGTCAAATGGGAGACATTCCATTAATTTCAGTCAGGCCCATACTGGTTGAAAACTGCAGCATTATTACATTGAGAGACATTTTCAAATCAGGACATAGAATTTTACCATGATACATCCCCAAAGTTTTTTAGCCTTAACCCCAAAGGTCTTGGGTGTTGTTTAACAACCAATTAAAAGATGTACGCAACTAACACAACTTAAAGATGCCAGGTTGGCCATCTTAGAGAGCGAATGTCTCTACGCACAACACAATTGAGTGTACTGACGTCCCCACCAATGTACCTCAACCTGAGGAACCAACCTGTGGGAAGAGAAGGATTTTCCAGTTTCCACAAACATTCAGAATTGGCATATTTGTTCACAGTCAATGTGACGGCTCCTCTGAGAACTGGACTAAAACCACAAATCAATTAGACATAGGCCAGATGACTAACTGTAACGTCTGTAGGTCATTATGAATTTGGATTACAGTAAAACCAACACTGAAGAGCTATATATCCCATCAGTCGAGGGTTCCCACTACCACCACACTTTCATGTTCTACCCAGAAAAAACTCTTTTCATTGATGCAATGCTTTGGATAAAAAAAAGTTCCCAATTCCAGTCTATTCAAACCAGAGACTAATAGCATTTTAAGCTAGAATATCACCTAGCAAACCATGTATTTAACAGTTAGTCTGAACAGGTTTAAAGTTCAATATAGATGGGGCCAAAAAAGTAATATTAACACTTTGAACTGTAGTTTGAATTCCAGACCCACATTACACTTTTGGGGTGCACACTGAGTTAGGCGGAGTCAAGCTAATAAACTTTCACTAGACTGTGGGGGAGCCTGCTTAACTCCCAAATCCTGCATATTTTAAACAGACAGACATTCTATTTTTAGTGTTGGTTTACAGTGAAAAGGGATTGGACATTCAGAACGCCTTAGGAACAGCCATTTCACCATTACAAAACATAATGGCCCCCAAGAAAGAAGTTGTTTTATGTATTGAGACAATCTTCAAACACATTAGTGAATTTTAAGATACATCATCAGAGCTGTTAATGTGTTCAATTAACCAGATGTCCCTTACCCCTGAAACGAAAGCTTGCCAAGAAGAGAGTCAAGGTTTGCATGCCTCCGTACTTCACACAACATTAAAAAAAAAAAATCCCACAAATCCTCAAAGTTGAATGGTCGGTTAGTTTGAGTGCACTAATGACAAAATAGCATACTGAATCCCTGAACTTGCAGCAACACTGATTTCATTATGGAATAAAGACGCCTTTTGAAAAGAACATATCTTATTTACAATGCTAAGTGTAAATAGTTTAGTCATTTCAGTCTCTGCAGAGAAGTTCAAATATGCCAAGTACCATCATAAATATTTCTTTTTTTTATTTATACTCAGTGTTAACAATTCTAGGTCCATATTAATTCTGACAGTTTAAGTGCCCATGGTATCAATTAAAAAAAATTGGTCCCTCTTACAGGTTTTCATCTAAAACTGCCAATAATAGAATGTATGTGGGGATCTTTAAAGCTTTTAGAAGTAAAAAAATCTTCATGGTCTTTACTGCATAAAAGCAATTCTATGCCTACATGCTACAGGGAACAGCTTCAGTTTCTCATGTTTGCATATTCTAGCTGTTTGCAAAATATTTCCTATACACAGAATAATGAATGCTATTAAAGTGCAGAAACTGTCATAACAAGAAAACTTAAGTTTGCCCACTATTGTACAATAACCTTTCACAAGAGGCTGAACTTAATTCTTCTTCTTATGAACGAGGGGAAAAGTCATTCATGAATACGCAAGGTCTGAGCAGAGGGAATATCAAGACTTAACCTGGACTATTTATGATCAAGTAATAAGCCCACCAAAAATGTGGTCTTTTGGGGAAGGAAGGAAGGAAGATGATAAAAATGAACAATGACAGTCCCTTCAGTTCTAACTATGCTAATATTGCTTGCAATTACTACCCACGCAGACAAATAAAAAACATCATATGTTTGAGAGATATAGAGGTAGGTGCTCTATTACATTTATGATAATATTCAATGTACCATCTGTACTGGCTTTGTACCGGTGTTATTTATAAATTATACTACAATTAAACTTATACAATACATAGAGAAGTCTGATTATGATATTTGAGTATGTGTTTTAATATAAAAGGGATGGGATTTTTGGGAAAGGAACAAAGGTAGAACGCACCTATAAGTTACCTGGAACCCCAAAGCAATCAATATAGCCTAGTGACAGAAGAGCAGCTTGTTTGTTCAGGAGCATCAGGCCAGAAGGGACCACTGTGGTCATCTAGTCTGACCGTCTGTATACCGCCCAGAGGGCTTCTCAGAATTAATTCCTGTTTGTAAATCGAGACTGGATTTTTTTTCCTAAAAGACATACTCTAGTTCAATTTTCCAGTGAAGGAGAATCCCCTTTCTTCACCATTGGTGAGTTGTTTCAATAGTTACTGACTATTTCAGTGAAAAATTTGAATCTAGATCATTCAGACTGCAAATAAGAAACAGTTTCCAGCTATTGGATCTTGTTATACTTTTGTCTGCTAAAGTGAAGAGCCTTCTATTATCAAATTTCTGTTACCCATGGAGGTAGTTATAGGCTAAACAAGTCACCTCTTAATTTTCTCTAAAGTACAGAGTAAGGAAGGGGAGAACAATTCGGATTCACCTTATGCCAGACCAGATAAATGGATGACACTGGCACAACTCAGTACTGAAGCAGCAGCAAACAGTAGTTACATCTATTAGCAAAGTACTGTATGTGTTCAGAAAATGAAAGGTAAACAACTGATATTTTATCAGTGTACTCTAGTTTTGAACAGCAAGTTTTCTTCACCCTAATAAAATGTACCAGGGCACTATGGTATTAAGAGTTACCTTGATTTTCAAGAATTTTGTTTAGTATTGTTTGTGCCCTGTTGAAGCTTCAGTTCTATTCAGGGTATACGAGAGCAGGTAAGTTCTGAATCTCATCAGTCAGCCTCATTCTCTCTAGCTCTGTTTAATAGTTCAGTAATTCACAAGGGAAATGCTGCAAGACCGAGAAAATGCATATAAATTCAATATTCCCTTTATAAATTCTTAAAGAATGTGTGTTAGAAGTGACACTAATCTTTCTGGATGGCTTCAATCTCATACAATTCAACTGATTTCAGCGAGAGTGTACGATGAGGTTAGGTTCAAACCCCATGTCTCAAAACAGCCCCATAAATATTAGAACAGCCTTTGACACAGCCAAAATTCCCTGTTGAAGGGTGTGCAGACAACTATGGGTATTCATTGTCTGCAATTTTAGAGATATTTAGCTTCTGAGAATAAGTATTTGACTTAAGATCAGTGCTCTATGGAAGTAAGATAAATGGTTTAAGAAAAACCCCAATGCTATAACAAACTGCTCTATCACAAAAGCCTAGATTATTTGCACCCCTAATATTAAAAGGTGAACTGCAAATCTTTTCCCAAATACCCTCAACTGTACAAAGATTGGTGGATTTGTTTCATATTACTACAGTTGAATGCATCTGGAAAGCCGGTTAGAGACTGCTTTTAGGAGAACTCATTACAGCAGGCATTTTTACAACACACTTTAAAACATACACTAAATAGTACATACACTACAATCAGTAATCAGTTTTCAAGAGTTAACACACTAATTGAGTATTTGAGATAGCAGAATGTAATTTGATTTGTTCCAGAATAGATATTTTTAGAAATTGCTTTTTAAAATATTGGACTTCTATACAATTCAAGTTTATAGCCATTTCTTAAAGATTAATTTAAATATTAAGATTGGTTTAATATGCTGGAACAGATAGATAAGGTATGTTTGTTGCACAGAAATACAATGCATCACGGTAGTATTCTCTGTATAGTCCACTTTATTTTGATAAAAGATTAAGAGAGCTGAATAAGAACATCAACCATTTCACTGATTCTGCTATAAGTTTTGAGGGCTAAAACCTGCTCATCCCCAACAGCAAACAGAGGGATCTGTTAAGCAAAAAGTGGGGGAAGAAGATGGACAGACTGACTACACCACAAGGACTCCATGCATGAGAGAATGCAGGGGCTTTGACGTGAGTGGATTTGCAACACTGTGGATGTCCACTGGTCATACCAAAAAGAGGTGGCTGGGACTACTGTGCTCCTGCAGTCACGGAGCAGCCTCTGGGAGGATACTGCTCAGATGGACCCCAAACTCTAACAACTGAAGTAGTTGTATCAAAATGCACCTGTTAAACATTAGAATGATCACTTGGCATAGTGAAACCAAACTAATTTTAACATTTTGAATAAAACAAAAAACTTTAGTCTATTAAAATGGACAGCAATTACGCAGTAAGAAGGATGCAATTTCCAGGAAGCTTGACTGTCTTAAAACCAACAAGTTCTATAGCAGAGCAGTAAAGTTAAAAAGCCATTTGAGGATAACATCTGGATATTTGTTCTGTTCATCAACTTTTGGTTACTAAGCTACACCAAGTTTATTTTCAACACTAGAGTACTGAGAACTGTGCCCACCAGAAGTCAGTGAATAAACCTTAAGGCATATGTCCCAAACACATTAACTCAGTCCTCCAGATATCTGATATACAGTTACTATGATAATAGAGCAAGATAAAATTGTATTATTTTTAATGAGCTTTTAAAAGGCTCCCATATAAATGCATCCAGTCTCACAAAATTATGCCTTTTTTCCACTAACTCTGCTTAACCATGTCTGAAAGATGTAGTTTTCATGAAACAGATACTGCTTTAAAAAATTAATGTTTATAGAGGCTTCAACCAGATAAACATGTGGGTCATGGGCTCCACTGTTTCACCTGCCAAGAGCATCTTCACTTAGCCTCTAAGTTTACTTAATCAGCTGCCTTCCTTTTTTTTAGCTCACTTTATTTCACTTTGAAAGGATATTAAATAGTCTCAGCCCCCTCTCTTCTCATCAGAAACCAAACATCTATTTCAGCTACTGTAAACTTACACCCAGGTGACTCCAGAAATCCACCAATATAGAAAAAAATTACAAGAAAAGGTAAGTGACCTCTTCATCCTCCCCAATGATTGTAAAGAAGTTGGCTCCTCGATCATCTATTTCTAGGTGTGTCTATTTCACGTAATCTATCATTCATTGTCTTTAGGGTAACCTTCTAGCCCACAACAAACTTCACTAGAGAACAGTTCATTTAAACACCTCAGTACTACAAAATTCTTTTCAAATCATTCTCATACAGAAAATTAAGTATTTAGCTTTTTTTTTTTAAAATGGTATTTTAATCTACAGCTTCCTGACAAGACTTCTAAGTTACGCCCAAATACAAACTAACTGTCAGAACTCCTCTTGACAGAAAGATATTGTAGGGCTAGTCAAAACCTACAGAAAGTATCTCGAATTTAGATGCCACTGACATAAGAGCGAAACCTACCACCTGGTTATTTACGCCACTCAATGGTGAGAGACACTTGCCTGGACACACAAATGTCATTGGCACGCTGCCTAGAATTTCATGCCCAGATATGTATCCCAGTATGAAGTGCTCGGTCACTTCCCTACATGGTCATCTTTTTGCAAACACCATGTCAAAGGCCATCCAAATACTCTTACACTTGAGACAGAGGCATGCAGACAGTTTCTCTCACCTCCAAGTCTTGACACTATGGTATATTATATTACCCTTCTCTACCCATCCAGGAGCTTTCCCTTGTTTGAAACAATTTAATGCATTGTTTTCTGCCATTTAAAAAGTACAGAATATATAGCTTACATATCTGAATTCATTTATGCTGAAGCATTTATTCTTACAGCTTTTTGTATTAAGCCTGTGTCCTAAGGGGAGAGATCTTGGATGTTCATTATAACTACTGCAGTCACCTGAATTCAAAATGTATTCAATAATTTTTGCTAATATCCAAGGAAAGCAGCTGAAAGCAGTATTACTCAAAAAAGTCTGTTCACAGAATCTAATGCCTAGATGTTCATTTAGTTTAAAATATGACACGTTGAGAGGCCAACAGAGTACTTAAGTCACAATCTATAAGAGGACTGTTCTGCAAATCAGATGTAAATATAATCATACGACAAGTGACTAAATTTTAAAACGTTTCCTAATATTTGAATATGCTGTTCTGTAAACAACTACCAATAAGCTTAACATGAGTTTTCTACAGTAACGGGGCACAAAAAAAAACTTTAAAAAAAAAACCACAACAAAACAGTATTCCCGCTGGTACCTGTACATGCATGCTATTCAGTAGCTGCAGTAAGGTATCACATTTGTTGACATTTGCAGCTACTGTACTTGACTCTCCCAGCTCACTTCTTTAAGTTCCTTTTTAATGATCGTCAATGTATAAAAAGCCAAATATCAATATTATGTGCAACTATAAACAATGTGAAATAGTGGTCGAATTATGCCTAGTTAGTGCAATTATGCTCATAAGTGACACACACAAATTGAATAGATTATAATTTTTAAAAAGATGATCCTACTCCTAAACTCTGAATTATATCATGCCCTTTGCTTTTATTGTTGGGGGGGGGGGGAAACATGCTTCTGAAGTTAAATTATGTTTATTTAGGTATCAAAGGTTGGAATAAAGCTATTATAAGAAACAAAAAAGGACTCAAGTTAACTAGCACCTTAAATCAGTGCTTTAAAACGTTACTTAGTATCCAATCTGCTATTCTTGATTGGGTAGATTAAATTGTACTATAAGGGACAGCATATGCAAAAACAAAGGAAAAAAAACCAAAACCTAGACCCCACCATCAAACCCTCCCATATAAAAGACAACCTCCTACCCAAACATTCACCACAGTAATCTTGTATCATGAATACATGCAAAAGCCTCAAATAATTTAGTGACCATATTTTCTGATAAACATGTTTACTGCAAAAATAGGTCTCTAGAAGTATAACAGTTCAGGCACACAACTGCAATTGCAAGAGTATGTACTTGAGCACTTAGTTTGCACCTGCAATTACAAATTTAGCCAATTATGGCTAGATTTTCAGAAGAGCGCAGCCTCCATAAGTGGGGCTGGATTTTCAAGGGAGCCTAGCACTCAGCAACTCCTATCAAGAGCAGAGTCACTGAGTAGGCATGCTTTTAGACAAGATGAACCTAACTGCATAGCTGGTTATGCCCACAAAACCCAATTTGCACATTTGTGGCAACTGTGTACATGAACTAGGCTTGCAAATGCATGATGTGCACACACATGTCTTTTGAAAGCAAGGTCTTTAAAAGCTCTAGTCCATCCTCCACTACAGAAGAGATTCAAAAAAGGCTAGTTGTCATACTCCCATTATTTGTGATATTTTGGCTTGAATGAGAGCTTCACTTACAGCCCAGCCTCACATCTCTAGACAGATTTTTGTAACAAACAGAGTATGAGTGCATCAATCATTGCCAAGAAAACAAGCAACATCAAGTTTAGCAAGACTACTTTCACTTCAAGTTCGAAATGCTCAGAGTAGTCAGAGTTGGATGATGCATGCCTTTGTTTAAATATATCTTCAACAAACCTCAAAATGTCATGAGAAGAGTGGACAAGTACAAAACTATTTGCCTTTTTTTTTTTTTTTTATGTCTAATGCATTCAGAACATTCCCATAACTCTGGTGTCCTGTAATGATGTCTGTTTCCTGTAACTGATGTGAACCTTCCTGCAAACGTTAGATGAATCAGTTAGACCACAATTAGAATAAAACTAATTATTGCACAGTTTAACATTTTGTTTTTAATTCAAGTTGCACATCAGTGTCTGTCACTTTAACCACCAATATATACTTTCATACTATAACATGTTTATGGCCTTAAGAATTCTCAAGCAGTTGGCATATTCGGAAAAGTTAATTTTGTTCCAACTGCAAAAATCGAGCAACTACTGCCTTCTATTAAGAGAAATCCCCCACTAGAGTCAATGAGGCACAGAAAGGAGATCTTGTAGTGCTGTAGAAAGCCTGCTGGCTCCTCAGGTGTTCCATGTGTAGTTTCAGAGAGTCCCCCCTCACAGGGACAAAAAGAGAGTCAAGTAATATGATCCCTCTGTCTTCTCCATTTTACAAAAGTTGCTCAGTTGAAAACAAGCAATTCAGTTTCACCTGCACTCCAGTGAATTGGCAATACAGTTAAATCAGTCAGTATTTCCCTATAATTGGATGCGCCAAACTACAATACATACCCTCAGGCTGATTATCCACTTGCAATTCTATTAATAATTCTTTATAGTATAATACCGAAGTAATGTGTCCCCCTGACAAAGCAAATTGCTTTCGGAGATTACTATTCTATTTCTGGCACTTCAAGTCAGGTCCAAAATTGCTGCAGTAAGCTTCTAGCCCCAAAGCCTACATCACTTTTGTGTGCCCCCCCGAGACAAAACAATTAAAATCAGCGACTTTTTGCTGTTGAAACAAATACATATAGAAGAACCTTGATTTTACAAATACCCATCTTACGAACGACCAGTTATACAAATCACTTTTCCTAATGAAAGTTAAAAAAACGGGAAAGCAGTGTCAAAGAACAAATCAACATTCTTTCATGTTCCGATGACGTCAATGAAATGGAAGTCAGTTTGCAGTGCACCATATTGCCACTTCTGCACCATACCCACTAATTTTGAGATGTTCAACTTCATGAACTTTTCATTCCCAATTAGTTTGTAAAATAGGAGGTTAACAGCAAAAAAGCCTCTGTTTAAGTCAGAGTGTGACTGTAGAACACCAGAAATTACAGAAAGTGACATAAGAGAAGTGTGACACTAACTGAAATGCATAGACAGTATGCCACTTCATAGTTTATTAAAGCAGTTAATATAATCAGCAATTGATGTTTATATCTGCTTTTGGCCAAGTGTCCCTATAGGTACTCCACATCATGGAGGTGCGTGCCTGTGCATTCGAGATTGGAGATATTCTCAGTAGTGTCTGGGGGTCTGTCCCTGCATCCCAGACATCCTTGTGCTCAGATATGAGGGTATATAGAGAGCAGGCAGACCTGCCACCAGGTTAATTCTCTCAACCACAAAAGTTCAGTGAAAGACTCCAAGGCAGAAAGGAAGGCAGGCAGGAAGTGGGGCACCCACAGGGACACATCTCAAAGGACTCCAGTTACTGTAGAAGGTACATTTGAACAGTTTTTTGGTTGAGACAGTCTGTCCTTTCATACATTCTGCAAATGAGATGAAAAGCCTGGGTGAAGTCCTAAAGACTCCAAGATCCCCCACCCTCCTGGCAGAGTTGATGGTTATGAGGAATGAGGTCTTAAGGGATATATGAAGGAGGGAACAGTTCCTCATTGGTTCAAATGAGGAATTTCCTCAGCACATTGAGGACTAAGTTTAGGTCCCATGGCAGAACTGGTTCCTTAACATGTGGGAAGAGGTTGAACAAGCCTTTGATATCCCTCATAGTGGTTGGGGGGGGGAGGTAGTGGTGAAGACCGAAACCTCTCAATGGGGGAGTGAAAAGCTGTGATGGCAGCTAGGTGAAACTCTGCAATAATCCCATGATTTTTAAATTGAACAGGTAATTGAGAACGTGCATTAGACTAGAGGCGGCACAGATCAGGGACTGTACCAAGTCTGGAAGAGTTTCCATTTCTGCAGGTAAGTTTTCCTTGTCAAGGGTTTTCTGCTATGAAGCAATACCGTCTGTACCTCGGGAGCAGTCTTGCTCTATACCAGAGAGCCATATAGTATCTACGCCTTGAGGTGAAGCACTGAAGTTTGGATGGTGATGGATCCTGATTCCTGAGTGAGAAGATTTGCTGTCAGGAGAAGATGGAGAGAGTGGAGTCACAGAGACATGCGAACCTGCCCTGGGAACCATACCTGTCCTGGCCACGATGGTGTTTCAATTTCTTCAGAACTTTGAGCAGGAAGGGAGTTGGGGAGAAGTGTACAGCAATATGCGAGGCCAAGGAATGACCAGGGCATCTCCCATCGAGTTGTGATCATGCCCTCCTCTTGAGCAGAAGCCTCTGTACTCCACATTGGATGATGTCACAAAGAGATCCATCTGTATATGACCCCAGGTAAGACCTCTCTTGGAATACCTCATTATTCAGCTCACACTTATGGTTGATGCTGAAAAACCTGCCAAGGAAGTCCGCCTCTGTGTTCTATAGTCCTGGTAGATAAACTACTGAGATCTGTATGCAGCGTGATATGTACTACTTCCATAGTTTTATGGATTTAGTGCAAAAGGACCGGGATCTTGCCCCTCCATGAAGGCTGATCTATTATGTTGCTGCTCTGTCGTCCAGCATTATTCTGATTGGGTGGTCCCTTATGATGGGTCGGAAGTGCTGACAAGTGGTTCGTTACAATAAACCAATATGGAAGATTACCTCCTGAAGGATCTATCTGCCCTGACTTGAAAGGTTTTGGAAGTGTGTCCCCTGGCCTATCAGAGAGATGTCTGTAGCAAGTACCTTTGTGGGAGGAGACTCCAAGAACAGAACTCCCACACACACCTTTTGTGGAGCCTTCTACCAGTTTAAAGAACCAATGACCCTCAGAAGTACAAATACTCCTTGGATAGACCTTGTCTGTTGGGGGGGTAGGGTGAGGTGTAGAAAGTTCATGCCCATATTCTGGTTTGTGGGCTCTGTAGTATTGTTGAGATGAGGCTGGACATAGTGGCAAATTTGTCCAGGGACAAGTATGCTCTGATGTGGTGGAGGAGTCCTGAGTGACCCCGATAAAAATCTATTAATTGAACTGGAGTGAAAGTAGACTTTTCAGTATTGAGGCAGAGGTCCCACTGAGTACAACAGCAATAGGTTTATGCAAGTTGCTCTTTATATCTCAAGGAACAAGTAACCTTTCAGGACCCAATTGTCCAGGTAGGGAAAAACTGTACTCTCATCTGGCGAAGATGGGTTGTGACAGCGGAGAGGATTTTGATAAGATCCTTGGCATGGCGGAGAGGCTGAAGGGTAGGACACAATACTGATAATGGTCTCTGCCTACCACAAAATGTAAGAAATGTCTGTATCCCTCAATATTTTGGTGACTAAGACATGGAGGTAGATGGGGTACTGTTTTTATGAGATCTGTTCTTGAAGGAGAAGATGATCTTACACTTGGCTGGTATATGGGTGTCTCCCAAATAGAGGCACCGAAAATGTCAACCATCAACAGTGATAGGGTCTCAGAAAGAAAGACAGCACTTAAAGACTGAGGATTCCAGCATACCCAAGAAACATCAATTACTGTTAACTAAGGTCACTATAACTGCATGCTACCATGTACAAGACAAGCTCAGGACAGGGCTAAGGAATTTTAAAGTTTCTGAATGAGTAAAACCTGGGCCAAGAGCCAATGCTTACTTCAGTTTGAGAGCATACTTTCCCTGCATATTAAAAAATAGCAGGATAGTCAACTTTAAGGATACATAGTTATCTCTCCTCTGGATGGCTACTCTAATAACTAAATCCAAAGTAGGAGGAAAGATCAGAAGAAAAATTGATGTACAGCTTAAATTATTTTAAAGGATAGCCATCTGACTGCCAGTAAGGCCTACAAAATTGTGAATACAACCATTTGTGACATATTTTCAACAAGATCCACCTATGAATTTTTCGCAGAAACTAAGTAGCAAAATCCTTAAAACAAAGGGGGAAAAAAAGAAAGAAACCACCACTGATAGTCCAGTTAGGAGTAGACAACAATGTATTTTCACTTACAAGATGTCAGTCTCTCCAAAGTATAAGAGAATGTTACTTGTATTTTTTAGGAAGTGATGAAAGATTAGAAGTTGAATACCAGTGTTTCAATAGAAGCCATCTTGCTTTATTACAGGCATTTTTTTAATCATTAAAAAGGATGCTCAATTAAAAAAATTGAAAATTACCAACTATTAAAAATAACATTTAACATGGTGACATTGGGAAGATTAAAGAAAAATTTGGTTTTGTTAAGTTTACTTTGCACATTGTGTTTTTGGTTTTGGTTTTTTCCCTGTCCCCATTGCTGTGTGAAAAATACAAACAAAAAGGAAAAATAACAGATACTAAAAATCTGTAATCCAGTTAAAGCAAAAGATGTCCTTCCTACTATTGTCTACCAATTTAGAAGGTAATAGTAACTTAAGACAATTCAAAGATAAAAATACTCATTTAATGTAAGGTAATTACAGATGAAAGGAGGAGCTTGAATTTTCAATAATGCATAAATGAGGTGCCTAACTTGCATTTTTTAAAAATCCCACCCAGGGCCTCAAACTATTAAAATTAACCAAGGCCTTTTAGACATATGTAACCTGTATTATTAATAAAAGGTATCTCACCAGCTACTTCCACAATATCACCAGGGACAATGTCTCTTGCTTTAATCCTTTGTACACTTTTTCTGTCTTGTCGATATACTTTGCCCATTTCAGGTTCATATTCTTTAAGAGCTTCAATAGCGTTTTCAGCATTTCTTTCCTGGAGGGGTGGGAAAGGAAAAAAGGAAAAATAAGATGTGAGGTTTTAAAAGCTAGAGGTCCTGCCAATTCTGACAGCTAGAATAGTCACCTTCTAGTTTTCTACATATAGCACTACATGAATACTACTTACTCAGTTATTCAGTGTTCATTCACATAGAAGATAATTATTCGACCTACCCCATTATGTGGTTGCAACTTCAAGGTGAAGTTGCAGTCTGGAAAGCACGACAATAGAATTCAGATATTAGTGAGCCTTTAAAGATCTAGAAGCCATTGCCTTAAAATTTGCAGTTACCTCTCCAGAACGTCCATTATGTTTTGGTAGCTGGAGCTCACACGAACTATAGTTTAAGGGATCATACAGTTATGTTTTGATGCAAAGCAACACTCCAGCAGAAACATCTATTAAAACTAAATGGTTGTACCCTAGTTCAGCTGTGCTTTGCTAAATAGAACACCTCCTTTGAGAGTCAAATATATCTCCATCCCACATCAGTCTGGTGTTTTCACTAGTTATTGATAGAAATTAAGATAGTGAAAAAGACCCAATCATTAAACTTCCTCCAATACTGTTCTTGTATCCCTCCTTTATGTCTTTATGCCACATTTGAACCATGTCAGATTAAGAGGCATGGACATATCCACTTACAGCAGCTCCTTTGTTATCTAGCTTGGAAATAACTATTGTCCAAAAGCTCTTTTCTTTGCACTTGTAAAGTAAGGATACTACATGACATTTCACACCCATTACTTGCCAACAAAGTACCTACAACTTCCCAGATATAGTGCCAAAGCTAGAGCTCCAGAAAAGAAGGCAACGCACTTAAGAGTACAAACAGAAATTGTAACTATTTTTAGCATCGATACACAAAAACACAAACGTGAATCTTCTTTCCATAATTAAGCTAAGAATGAGTTACAGCAGATTGGACCTTAAACTTTATTATTTTCTTAAAGCATCTATGGGTATGTCTACAATGCAGCTGGGAGGTGCAATTCCCAGCTTCAGTAGATATACATGTCCTGGATTTGACCAACCTAGTGCACTGAAAATAGCAGTGAGGTAGCAGTAGCACAGATCGATCACTAACACCTTAAACATAGTATTGTCTAGTTTAGATGACCCAACCAGTAAAACACCACCAGCTTATTTACTGCTGTTACCACCAGGGAAGTACTGTGATGAGAAATTAAGAACAATATTAGTACAGACATTTTAAGTCTGTTGAGTATAGAAATTTTAAGAGGATGCATTTTACGTATACAAAACTTTTCCAGACTTACACCAGCTGCCAAAGGTTCTCTAGTCTAGTAGATGTCAAAACTGTATAAAGGCAGACAATTATCTTTGGAAATTCAAACCATGAGCCATTAGAGCCTAATTTTTCAGCAGGTAACACATAACTGATTGCTCAGGGCCAGGTCTCTGTGTAGTACCAGTTCCAGCAGGCAACAAAACATCTTAAACTACACACATTACATCAGCTGATCTGGTGAATGTTGTGAAATAACTGGCAGGGGGAAGAGATGGGGACGCCATAAATACTAGCAGCTACGAGCTACCTTAGGTATAAGGAAGCTGGGGAGTATGGCCTAAACCCATGGCATTTCTCCTCTCCACTAGATGAAGAGCAGAATTTAAGCTCTTGCTCATTAGTATAGGTTACTCTGCATATACAGATAGGTAACTGGAATCTTAATTTCCATTAGGCCCTGAGGTCTGCTAAATTTCAATGACCTTATTAAATTTGAGGGCCAAAGAAATTAGAATTATCAAATCAAATATAGAAGCTATCTGATAGGAGATCTTAGTTAATGCAGTCTTCAGAGTTAGCAGCTCAATAAATTAATTCCATCTTAGAGAACAAGATCCATGGGTCATCAGACATAAATAAATGCCACATCAGAAAAACAAGCCTCCCCCCCAATCTAATATTTGAAATTGCCAAAAAGAAATTTTACTTCACGGTCTAAAGTCAGCCCTTCAAAAGTTTAAATCCATTTCTCCAAACTGGTTCTCTCTGAAATATCCAGAATGTTTGTTTAGTATGTCAACAATTGCATCTCCATCACCCACAAAACAAAAAAAAGAGAACAAGACAGAGATTCATGAGAGTCAAGACAGAGCTCCTGCCTGGATTCTCCATTAGTATTATTTAAAAACTTTAAAGGCTGAAAGAGGAAATGTTTTTGAAATTGATTAAAGACAGATTAATTTAAACATGTAAAGTTTCTTCCAAAGAAGAACATAGTACTGGGTAAGTCACATCTCTTTATACCCAATACACCCAGGATAGGTTATTCTCTCATATTTCTTTTTTTGTGTTGAATTACAATGTTCAAATATTAGATAATGAATTAAAGCTATTTAATTACTTTTTTATTCTGCTCTTTTAAAAACTCAATCTTTTTGCAGTTTTTCCTGACTGCACAAGTTCATTTACTTTTTGAATTTTTCACCCTATCACCAAGTAAAAGTTTTGATGTAGGGATTATTGCATTAGGATAGGATACTTTTTATTATATGTGCATGTAAGTGAGTATATTGTAGATTTTAAAACTGTATGAAATGAATGGTTTTGAATAGATGAATCACCTAGAATCAGATACAGGCACTAAAAAGTATAAACATTTTTAATCTTTTAAAATATATTATATAGTATAATCCCTCCATCTTCCAGAGAAAAAGATATCCACCACCAATTAATTTTCTCTGCATTTGAGGAGAATGCTTGTGGGGGAGGAAGACATGGAGAAGCAGGAAGCCAGACTTTAGAGGACACACCCACATATGAAGTTTTTTCCTACACTGACTTTATCTTGGTCTCAAACAGATCCAATGATTTCTGGTTTTGGACTTTTAGCACCTAGAAACCATAGAAACACGCACTGGAAAAAGAAATCTTGAAGTTAAACTGCAAATGTTATTCCTCTAGAGTAAATATTCATATCAATAATACAGTATTATAATCCACCTACCCACAGCAGTAATTTTCCAAAGGGGAAGAAAATATTTATTGAATTTCCAAGAGATATAATGTACACAAAGTTGTTCTTTTTAAAAATTAAGTTGCTGAAAGTCCAGTTACCCCTATAAATGGCATCTAGCAGAAGCAACAAACTACTTTTATGGAGGATAGCAGTCTTCTCTTGCTCCCCACTTGTGACCTTAAGGACAAAAAAAGGCAAGGCAAAAAATGCGCCCCGTAACCCTTACCCCACCTAAAGGGTAAGTGAGGATTTTTAGCTTCCCTATAAATTGCCAACAAAAAGCGGAAGCCAAGGCAGAGATTTTCAAAACTACTTAAGAGATCTGGAGACCCTGTTACCATTAAAATTACAAGAATTGGATGTCCAATTTCAATTAGGCACCTTTGAAAGTTTCAGCCCTAAAATACAACAGCTCCCTCTCATCAAAATTCCATTATATCACTCTGAAAGTCTGCTCACTTTCAAAAAGCTCTCCTCTTCAACTCTCCCTTCTGGTTTACTTGGGACAGGGGGCAGTTCAAAGTGGCCTTCTCTTGAGCTTACTGGATAGAAAGTACCAGTACCACGGCTGGTCAGAAGATATCACTACCTATCCCCCTCTTACAATTGCATGTGCGTTGATTATTCTGTCACTTGCCTTTTCATGGATGGGGATGAAGATTCTAGTATTTCAGGACCACACTGGGAGGAGAGGTATGGAGATTCTGCACGGAAGAACCACATTAGCCTCACTGGGATTTACTCCAAGACAAAGGAGCTGCTCTGATGAAGCAACTTCCATAGCCCTCCCCATTCTCACTTTTCAGCATACAAGAGTACCTGCAGGACACAGCTCTTTCCATCCTGACCACTGCCTTACTCACAGGGACTATTTCCTTAGCAGGTATGGGAGGTTGAGGGACTGTCACCTTCTTCCAGTGATGCTGCTGCAAGGAGCTACTGCAGTCAAGAGCGGGGATTGAAGGGGAGGAGGAAGGTGGCACAATGACTGTCATAATGTATCCTACACTTTTTTTTTTTTTTAAATTAAAGTGGGAGGTATGTAGGTGTAAAGATACCAACTGCCAAGAACAAGAACTCAGAGGCTCTGATGAGACATCATATTTTAGTGTGAAAAATATTTTAAAGACAATTTCTTCACATGAAAGCGCGTTTGATTTTATTTTAGAAGGTTTAGATTAGGCAGAGGACGCAGAGTTTGTAATATTTACTCTGCCACACAGAAGTTAATACATTCATAGTTCTGCTCTAACTGAAAAGTTTTTTGCATTGAGTGAATTAAAAAGTCATCTGTAAATATTAACTGATTTTCCAAAAATGCTATTTTTGGTAGGGATTAGAGGAAAGTAATTTTATAGAGAAAGCAGATCAGAAGAGGTTGTTTTCTTTTTTGTTAGGAGGTTGTGGTGACACAGTCAGGCTGATAATGGGCAGGATCTTACAATCTTAACTTTGAAGGCTTAGTTTTTCAAAGCAGTGCAGTGGATTTACTCACACATTCCATTAATTTCAGTGGACATATCTACTGAACTATATATGTAAAGACTTGATATTCACAAGAGTTTTATTTATTTAAAAAAAAAGCCACAGCAAGAAAAGTTTGAATATACCAGCAATGACAAACCGTTTATAATTTCCTGGCTGTTTTCCATTAGAGTAAACGCTCTCATGATGGAGAGCTATTTTAAATCTTATTATATGAATTTAAGAGAATTTAAATTTTTCTTGGACAATTCTCCAAATGTACAAGTTATTCACAAATCTAAGTCAAAAGGCATTATGTAGGTGCACTGACTTCAGTGCAAGCCTCTTGGGGTTTTAATAGCTTTAAACAAATCAGCACACAAGTGTAACCATTTAAATTTATCTAAATGGTTCAAAGAATGCCTTTGATTCTTTCAGCATGGAAATCAGAAGGTTTCTGATCTACAGCCTTCAGCTGAGTGCCCATTATACACTTTGGATCTTTTTCTTTGAATTAATTTTGTCATACTTGCTTTCCAGGTGAGTAGTTAACAGCAAAGTCTTTGCTGCAATGTATACTAACAGAAAAAAGCTGGTCTATTAGGGAGGCTTCAATAAACAAGGGTATTTTACACATTAGCTTTTTCTCTTGCTAAATTAGACTTGTGCATTCATTCGAGAGTGGGGTAAAACCCAAAGCATAAATATGGTTGCCTTGCTAACCTGCAGTAAACTTTATTCCCCCATCTTCACTAGCTTTAGTTGGGGAGAGTTTTAAACCAACATTAAGTATTAATTTATTCCAATCCAACACCAGAAGAAGAGCTTTTATATTCCTTGCAATTGTTTTTATTTTTTTTTTTTAGGAAAAAAACTCTTTTAGGACTGTAAGTTCTTTGTGGCAGGAATTTGGTCTACCTTGATGTACAGTGCCTATACAAACCTAATTGGATAACTTAGTTATTAAAGTAGTAAAGACCCTAGATTTTGACAAACTTGAACAAAGCTTCCAAAAACAACAAGTACTATGTCACTAACATCACTTCAGCTTTGAGAGTGAGAGGAAAAGGTGTAAACAACTGCTCTATTGGTATGTTCCACATAAGTATGCCACATCAGATAACTCATGTATTCAACTGAGACACCTGTGATATTAAAATTTTTGAAAAATCTGACATCACAAAAATAGCTACAGTACAACACATGAGACTATGCATTTTCTGAGACATGCTGACTACAGTGTCTCTTCAAAGTTGTAAAATATTTGAACTACGTAGGTTTTATAAAACTTTAGAATTAATCTAGCAGGGAAAAGTTTGAAGGATGAAAGGTAAAATCTGCAGCAGCATTTGCATGTCACCATACAATATTTCCCTTCAACTGTCAAAATCACTGAATTCCTGAACATTTTCAGCTGCAAAGTAATGTGTTGAATATTTTTATATTATTAAGAGCATGCCTCTAAAATAAAAAAAGTACCCAATAAAAGTTTACCCATTTGTAATTTAAGATGATAAATTGCTTTGGGCAGCATTTAACCAGAAAATTAGAATTGTGCTGCCAACTGAAATCCCTGGTTAAGAAGTCAAGTTTTTTGCCTCTGTTAAATTTGATTATCTACAACTAAAATTTGGACATTAGTTAAAAACCCTGAAAGTTTAGATTAGTCAGCTATTACCATTAATTTGAAATTGTAACTACTCAAATCTCCACATCAAAGCCTTAAAATCAAAACCAAATAAAAATTAGATAATAAAAAGTAAACTAGTATGGCTATTTGAATCCAAGTAAAACAATACTGCCTACTTAACTTCAGAGAAGCAACACACCAAATTTAGAAATGCATACTGTGTGTAGTGGACCCGTATTTTTTACTAAATACAAATGTGAAGATTCAGGTTTTCATCGTAGTATGGAATACAGATTCACATTACTCTTTATATTTAGAAAGATCACTGAATCAGATAATAAAACTTAATCTTGTATATTTAATAGTATGCAGATAGCAAATATCCATACAATAAGATTCCAGGATTGGCAGTCTAGAATATGAGTCAGTGTGAAGCGATGGAAACTGCTACAATCATGACTGAAAGTTCTTTGTTCAGAATATCAATAGGTTGAATCACTAAGTTTTGCAGTCTGTTAGAGCCCAATTTTTAAGTTCTCAGCCATTTTGACTTCATGAATTATACCTGTGTGGTATACAGCTAAAGTAAGCATGGCACAGATATATGCCTAAGAGTCCCAAATCATTGTGATATCTGAGGTAACCACCAATCCCCAACTTCGCTCTACATCTTGTTTTCATGCAACAATTTCATTGGTTGTATGAGAAAAACTGCTTAGATAATAGTTTACCTAGTCCAAGTCCCAAACCTGTCCAACTGCATGGGCTTTAAGCTACTATATTATGGAAGCACTCTGGTGGTGACTCCATAGATAGGTTAAGTTCTAAAACAGTGGTGGGCAACCTGCGGCCCATCAGGGTAATCTGCTGGCGGGTCACGAGACAGTGTTTACATTGACTGTCAGCAGGCACAGCTGCCCTCAGCTCCCAGTGGCAGTGGTTCACCGTTCCTGGTCAATGGGAGCGGCAGAAAGCGGCGCAGGCTACAGGAACATGCTGGCTGCTGCTTCCTGCAACTCCCATTGGCTGGGAGTTGTGAACCATGGCCACTGGGAAATGCGGGAGGCCATAATGCCGACGGTCTATGTAAACACTGTATCGCAGCCCAGCAATGGATTACCCTGATCGGCCACATGCAGCCCGCAGGCTGCAACTTAGCCACCACTGTTCTAAAATGACCTTGAGGTGGATCATAAACATCTTGTTTTTCCTCTAAAAGCCACTAGCCTTTTAGTATGACATTTCATATAGGGTTAATATTTAGGCCCTTTGTATTGTCTATGTAGTTTTGGTTTTCCTTCATAATATATACTCTTAAATAGAAAAATTTTGAAATGTGGTTCTGGCTGAGTTTTTTCCTTCATAGTACACCATCAATTGTCAACTGATCTCTAACGTTATGTATCTACACAAAATTTGTTAGAGGGGTTGGTCCTGAGTAGATCTGGTAGAATGTAGTTTTTCTATGGAAAAAAGTTTGGATTTCAGATACTGCTGGTCAAAATTTTTGCCAGAATATTTGCTGATAAAAAATGTACTTTGCACAAAAATCAGAGTTTTCCCACAAATAAATTGATTTTATAAAGGAAATTGATTTTTTGACTGGGAAAATGGAAGTAACTGTTCCCTGGCTGCCCACTTAGGACAGCAATTGTCAATTTCACTTTCCTGGCAGGCTAGCTCAGAGATGGAGAGGAAGAGCACTACCAGGGCTCCACCTTCCCACAGCTCCCGTAAGTGAAATTGACAAAAGCTTTATTGGGGGGGCAGCTGGGAAACCAAAAAATTGTTTTTCTTTAAATTCCTTTCCATAAAAAAATGTCAGTTTCAACATTTTGTCCAGATTTGGGAGGACTTAACTCCCCCCTGAAAGGGATTCCCTTCTTCCAGCCAGTTCTAATTTCAGGTGACTTCTGGCAGTTCATACTAAGCAAATGTTTAAGCACGAACAGTTGCCAACAGAGAATTTATGTATAGCTCCTGGCATGTGAGGATACTGGTGCAGCAGCTATTGGTGCATAAAAATCTGTCAGCAGCTGCATTTTACACCCACCCCATAAAAACCACCTCCCACTTTTGTCCAATACCAAGCCCCCACTAAAACATTAGAGAACTGGGAAGATAATATACAAAACTGTTGTGAAGTAGTTAGGGTTGTTACACACGTAAACCTCACTCAAACCCATAAAAGAAAGGAAAAATTAAGCCACCTAACAGAACATAGCTTCTTCGTCCACACGCACACATTTTACCATAACTGCAGCTACCATACCCCTCAGCCTTGACTCTGCTATGGATGCCATCGTTCCACCACACTCTTTACTACACTACCCCATGACAATACAACACCACAGCAAACCTCCACAAGTAATACTATTAGGAAAGGGTAGTTTAGGAAAAGGGCATGTGGAGAAGGAAAGGTTGAGGGGGTCAGAGTTAAAGCTGTGATGTGTGGTTAGTGGTATACTGTAGTTTTAGTAAGGCTTTCCTGTGGTAAAGAGGGTATGTCCTGTTTGATGACTTAATTTTTCGTTTCCTTTCTTTTGTGGGTTTGAATCAGGTATGTTGTACATGTAACAATTCTAACTGCTCCACAATTACCAAACTAAGTTAAAACAAAACAAAAACAACACCACTTTGTAGCATTTTCTTATTCTGTGTGTTCCAAGTTCTCATAAGGTGCTAATACTATCTTTACAAGTAGAAACTTCAGTCACTTGGTATTTAGATTCCATTTTTAAAGTGACATCACAGCACAAGCTGCTTTAACACCCAAAATACTGGGTGTGGGCAAGTCAAGAAGTACTAAAATACTTAGATCAAATAACTGAAACAAGATATGTTTTATGCTCTGTTTTTTAGATTCTACACACCATTACATCAGTGACGTACCAAAAGACATACTAAATATTTTAGGTTTCAGAGTAACAGCCGTGTTAGTGTGTATTCGCAAAAAGAAAAGGAGTACTTGTGGCACCTTAGAGACTAACCAATTTATTTGAGCATGAGCTTTCGTGAGCTACAGCATCTGATGAAGTGAGCTGTAGCTCACGAAAGCTCATGCTCAAATAAATTGGTTAGTCTCTAAGGTGCCACAAGTACTCCTTAAATATTTTAGAGAACTGCATCCATTTTGGTTAGGCAAATAGGCTCAAAGCTGATAAAATAAGGTAACGCAAGGTATTTGTTTCTTGACATAGATAATCTTATTTTGAAAAACAAAGATTAATTACTGCTATTTCTAAGTCTACAGGACAGTAATCATCTTGCTGTAAAAAAAAAAAAAAAAAGTATTTTTGTCACTGGCAATGTGGTAATCAACTGGCAAGACTGAAATCTCTATGTTGTTTTTATGTTGGCTTAATCACAAGTCACTTTAGAGCAAAATATTTAAATACTTTTTAAAAAATATTAAAATTTATGATTAAGCCAATATTGAAGTAGGATGTGATTGTAAAGTCTTCATCACCAAAATGCCAGTAACAAAGTTTATTTTACAGCATGGTTTCTTCTATCATAAGCAGGCTCAGAACTGTCAACAGCAATTAAACTTTATTTTGAAAAAACATCTTATTCCTGGAAAGAAAGGCTTTTTACCTTATCAGGTTTTAGATTGAGCTGCACAAAATGGTAGGTCTTTATTGTAAAAAGACCCTTTGAAGTCTCAAAAAAGTTGTTCATGTCTGTAATTAAAGTTCCGAACCAATTTTAAGTTTCTATTTGAAATTCTAGTATATTTTCAGATGGAACTTCCAGTCAAGTTTCTGCATGGATAACATTCATGTTTTATCATCTGAAAATAGGATTTCATAATAAAATGTAATCCCATTATTTAGCAAGAGTAAACAAACACTTTAAATAAATGTAAAGCTCCTGTTAACTAATTTATCAAACCCTCTGTACTTAATATTTCATTTTAGCTATAACAGTCTCCTCTTTAAAAATATTCTGTCCCTTACTAATTCACTGCCACCTTCAGCCATCAGTATTCGCATACATTCTCCTCCCACTTGCCCCCCCCACATTCTCCTTGTCATTAAGGCTTCTTTTCCTAATCCAACCCACCTCCACTGGCAATGTCATAAAGCAAACTGTAAAGGATTTTAGGAGTCAGAATTCCAGTCTGAACCACTGTAAGTAACCAATAACTATTCAAAGATTTAAAGTAATTTCTTTAGTTTTTAAGCTGTTTTGCCATGAGCAGTGTAAGATGGAAAACATGTTATACTGTAGTCACCCATATGGACTAGCACACACATTACAGGAGCTTCATAGTAAAGCTAACATTTTCTCAATGAAAGACAGCTACAAAAAGCTAGTTACACAATTTCCCCATCCTTTATTCAACTGCAACTTTAAAGATTTTAGTTTTGCTATCTGGTTTTGAAGTGATTAATATTTGTTTCAACAGCAAATAAAAAATATTCAAGAACAGAATCAATTTAATGAATGGTTTCTACTACGAACAACCTCTTTCCTAAAGTGCTGAAAGATACAGAAAGCAAGACTATGGCCAAACACATCCATAAGGTATTCTGTGTTGTGTGTTTTAGTCTACCCATGTGTTTAACATTTCTGTAGCTTCCATTTTTGCTTTGGGTCAACACTTCAGGACAGAATTCACGTTATGATTTTGGTTCCAAGTAATTTAATGTTAACAATGTATATAGTACTTTTAGTATATGCCTATACTACTTATAAAATCTGTACTGTACAAACATCTACTGCTACTAATCAAGAGCCTAAAGGGTTTCTGAGGTTTGGTATTACAAAAATGTTTGCTTACCTGCCACACACCCACAATTGCATTAGCAACTAATATAAGTAAGATTACAAAAGGTTCTACAAATGCTGTGATTGTTTCTTCACCTTCTTCAAACCAGGCCAAAACCTGCAAGAGAAATCACAGTTAATCTAAATACAACAGATACACAAAACATGGAGTGGTAGAATTTTCACAGAAATATCTATGACGTTATCACTAGGGCTGTAGATTAAATTGTAGTTAACTCATTTGATTAATGCAAAAAATTTAATTATGTTTTAAAAAAAATTAATCCCAATTGTGGTTTTAATTGCATGCTAAACAACAGAATACCAATTGAAGTTTATTAAATATTTTGGGATGTTTTTCTACATTTTCAAATACAATGATTTCAATTACAAACACAATACAAAGTATACAGTGCACACTTTATATTATTTTTATTCCAAATATTTGCACTGTTAGTGATAAATGAAAGTATTTCAATTCACCTCATACAAGTACTGTAGCGTGATCTCTTTATCGTGAAAGATCAACTTACAAATGCAGATTTTTTTTAACATAAACTACACTCAAAAACAAAATGTAAAACTTTAGAGCCTACAAGTCCACTCAGTCCTACTTTTTGTTCAGCCAATCACTAAGAAACGTTTGTTTACATTTATGGGAGATAGTGCTGCCCGCTTCTTACTTACAATGCCACCTGAAAGTGAGAAAAGGCATCACATGGCACTTTTGTAACAGGCACTGCAAGGTATTTACATATTTAAAAGATTACTGCAACTTTATACTTATAATCTGATTGGACTTTTTTCCTGACTGGCCACTGGTTTGTATTCTGGCACAGAACCATGCCATCGACTGACGATATCAACGAATAGTTGTCCCCCCATTTGTAAATATCAGTTTGTGGTGGGGATTTTCTACTAATACTAATACTTATTCTAAAGACGCCTCTCCCCTGCTGCGCAGCCCTTGATAGCCTGCTGCACAGCCATGCAGTTTAGAGGGAACTTAGATGCCTGCCTATAGTGCTCCTCTTAAGCTTTCCAGTCAGGGTACCCAACAGTCACATTAAAATGGCAGATCACGGAAGCAAAAAACTCTTAATTAAAAAGTGGGGGTGGGAGCTAAATCAACTTGGGGAGGTCTATGTAAAGATCTAACAATGTGGCTTTTTCCTCAGCTCAGCTTTAATACATTCCCAAGCAGGAGGACAAGGCACCTAATGATTCTATACTTGTAAGGCTTCAGATGAAGTCTGGGGATTCTTTAGACTTTTGTCATTTACTAGTCTCAAGCACTTCAGGAACATATGGAAAAGGCCTATTCACTGAATAAGTTCAGGCAAAATTCTGCAATAACTGAGGAGACAGTCTAATTCTTTAAGCAACATGTTGAGCAACAGGAAGCCTGTTAAATGACAATAAATGGGAATAATGTGTAGAAATAATTAGTGCCACTAGTCAGGCAACACCAGTATGAGTCACTGACCAACTCAGAAGCACCTTACCAAATAGGCCAAAAAGCAAGCAGTTACTAAAGACACCATCATTCTGCTATCATGCTGCACTAGAACTACTGCTCAATTGTGAAACACTCCAGGATGTTAAAAAGGATGAAGGAGCAACAGCACAAGAGCCTTGAACAGAAACAATCTGAACCACCAAGCAAGACCAATATGAGAGCAGATTTTATTAGGATAGAGGAAATGTCCAATATCGTGACAGGCAAGGCAGCATTGTGTTAGGCTCAGTATCAGTACACTGATGCTCAATATCAAGTATCTAAGACAGTGGTTCTCACATTTATTTGATTGTGGCCCCCCCTTTTTTGTGTCTGTAGTAGTTTAAGCAGCCCCGCCACACAAGTACATATATTGATTAAAAAAACAAAAATTAAAAAAAAAAACCACCATGCAACTCTCATTCAATATTAACAGTAAGACATTGATTCAAACAAAGCCAACGACCCATTGTAATAAGAGCAAAAGCAAAATTGCGCTTGTGACCGATGCTTACAATTAAATGTGCACACCATGTCGTAGCAAACAGATTAAGATACAGATGGCAATGATGTTGTATAATGCTGTGCAAGCTTAACAGAAATCCATCAAAATGCACAGCGCCATCTACAGTCAAATGCACAGTGCCATCAGAGGACCCGGTACGTCTGGAGGAATCAGCTTTGCTAGTTATCCATTGCTATGGGTAAAACGTATGCAGTACTTTTTTCACCTCTCTAAAGCCTCTCTTCCTCCTCCTTCCCCTCCCCCCCCCCCCCCCCGAACACATTCCACACCCCCAGGTGGGCCTACCCCAACCTCTGCTCTAAGAGACCAGCCGAAATTCAGACAGAGATCATAAGAGAGCAAATGTGACAGCTTGTTTTAAGTCTTAACCACAGGTGTACTAATACCATAAATCAAGCCGAGAGCCAGATCAAAATCCTTAAGATGTTTTAGAAGCCCAACAACTGCGGTTCCCAAAACATGAACCTTTCAAAAACATTTGACAAGGGTAAAATTTAAGTGTTCCTATTAATTCGAACTACAATTAACAAGAGACTTGTTAGCAGAATAATTCTTGGGGTCTAAAAATGAGAAAATTTTCCTATACAGTAACTCCTCACTTAATGCTGTAGTTATGTTCCTGAAAAATGCGACTACAAGCAAAACGATGTTAAGCGAATCCAATTTCCCCATAAGAATTATTTTAAATGGGGGGTTACGTTCCAGGGATTTTTTTTTTTTGGGGATAAAAATTTTTTTCCCTGGAACCTAACCCCCCCTCCATTTATATATATACATACACATATACACACACACACACACTATAAGTTCTAAACAAACAATTTAATACTGTACACAGCGATGATTGTGAAGCTTGGTTGAGGTGGAGGAGTCAGAGGGTGGGATATTGCCCAGGGAATGCCTTACTGCTAAATGATGAACTAGCACTTGGCTGAGCCCTCAAGGGTTAACTCATTGTTGTTAATGTAGCCTCACACTCTACAAGACAGCATGAATGGAGGGAAGGGAGACAGCATGGCAGACAGAAAGAGACACACTGTGTGAGTGTGTGAGAGAGAGATGCGCATTTCCCCTTTAAGTACACTGCCACTCTTAAGTACAGTACACTACCTTGTTAAGTTAATCAGCAAGCTGAGACACAGCAACTGCTGCCAGGAAGTTCCCTCCCTCCTGAGCCCTGTCATGTGTCCCCCCTGCTCTATGGAGATGGGGTAAGCAGGGTGCAGGGGGACACCCTGACATTATCCCCCCCCCTTTCTCTTCTCCCCGCAGCAAGCAGGAGGCTCTGGAGAGCAACTCCAAGGCAGAGGGCAGGAGCAGCACATTGCAGTGGGGGGAGGGACAGCTGAACTGTGGGCAAATGATAGCCTGCTGGGTGGCTGCTGCACAGGGAACTTAAGGGAACCGGAGCTGATGGGGGGCTGCTGGTCCACCCTGGTTCCAAGCTCCCAGCTAGCTGCAACGGGATACTCTTCCTGCAAGCAGTGGACAAACAGGCAGCTGCCAAGCGACCTTATAAAGGCACACTTTAAACAAGCATGTTCCCTAATTGATCAGCAATGTAACAACGAAACAACGTTAAGCAGGACGACTTTAAGTGAGGAGTTACTGTATGTCAAGACGACTCTAGTGACTGTACCTGTGCAAAGTTACAACAGGAGTCATTCAATTGCAAGTGTCTGATCTTTTGTCACAACAGGTTGTGGGAGAATGTCAAAATAACTTCATGTACATTTGATACAACAACTGTATAGTAGCCTAGATTTAATAAGCACTAGCAAATGAACAGGGATGAACAGATAAATAGCAACACATTAGGTTTCTAAAAAAAGATTACCAACATCTTTTTTGCTTTACTAAATAGAGGAACAACAGAAACCAAAGTTTGGCAAATAATAGAATCCATAATTATTTATTACTTGTTTTATTGTATTGCCTAAGGGTCCTAGTCACAGACCAGGACACCTTTGTGCTAGGCACTATACAAATGCCTTGCTATAGTGGCAAATAGTTCCATCAGCAAACCTCAGAGTCTTACAACACATGGGATATTCAATTTAAAATAAATAAATAAAAAAGACTGAAGGGTCCAGTGATATAATGACCCCTTACTGACAGAAATCTGGTAATCAAATCTTTGTAGCATTCATAACCACGAACATGATTAAGATCAACCACCATGGTACTGTTTTAAGACAATACTGTTGATAAAATTAGAAAATTCAACTAAAAAAAATTCTCTGTATACCTAAGAGGCTAAAAAGCAAAGAAAAGCAAAATGTGCTTTTGCATTTTTTTTGTTTAAGTGGAAAGGAAGTCCAGAGACTAAGGGAAATATCTAATACAAATGCTCCCCTGACACCTAAATGGCGAGAACAAATCTAGAGGGCAACTCTGATTCAACAATATTTCATTTGATTGCTCAAGCTGTATTTAATTGGTTTAACTGTTGGCAGAAGTCTCTTAAGCAAAGTTTAACAAGGATGGGGCCATGCGACTTTTAAAAGTAGAAACATACACAAAGACTAAAAATTACACATGCAACGACAAGCAAGGAGTGCTTGTGGCTCAGGGTCACTAAAAGAAGCAGAGAGGCTGCACCAGTAAGCTAGCCAGCAATAAACAGAATGGTCAAAAGTGTTAGAAAAACCAGAATTAAATTAATAATACTATGCAAGTATTTGTACTCCTAAAAAAGCCTCACTGTTTCAATAATTTTTATACCAGAGCACAGAGATTAGTCATTTGAGACAATCATGTTATTAGGAAAGATGGAGGGAACAGCATTCTGAAGACAACAAAAATAGAATACAGTATACAAAGAGTGGAAGTTCTGGGATGAAATCCATTGCTCGGGAGATTATACCTATGATCCATTAGACAAACTAGATTATGTTGTCAGTGACCAAGAGGCAGGTTTTTTTACTTAAGAATGGCAGCTTAGAGGCAAAATATGAAAATCAAATGTTATCCTACCAATAAAAGGTCTTAGACCAATTAAAGTGGGTTCTTATACCTGTGCAATCTTCCTGGAATAAAAAGCTTGTTCTCCCAGGCCACTGAGATTTTTAACATTTAGAATATTTTGGACAAACCAACAGTGCAGACTCCCATTATCCTTTTTGTATTTCTCTAGAGTACAGTTTAGACTCTGTTAAAAATGCATGTTTTTATGCAAATGTGTCTATTATACTGGATAGGACATGTTTAAATTTAAAATTAAACAAATAAAATATCCCTTTTTAAGGGTCTTAACAAGAAATTATTTCAAGCACAAAGGAATTGCCAACCAGAGATTAAGATTCTTTCATTTCTCCCAAATTTAGTTCCATTACTCATGATGAGATCAAAACTCTCCTTGCTAATTGTTACTGAAAAATAAAACTCAATGATGATTATACAGGGAAATTGAGGTGTTATTGAGTTAACAGACTGCAACTACCTCAAGTATTTCAGTGTTTCTGAATATACAACTGCTTTGCTATATACTTGATGGTAGCAGAACTAAAAACAGAAGCATCTGGCAATTTAAGTTCTTACCTAGCTATATAGCACCCTACTACAAGGGAACATTTTTAAAAGCTACATAAATTACTTCTTAAATCTCTGCGATCTTTCCCCATCAGGTGATCTTTTAGGTGACATTGCATAATCTGAATTTTGCTGACAGAATGCCAGTGTAATATACCACCACTATCCCTATCTTATGCAACGTGTAGTCATTACTATTCCAGATCTAAGAGTCAGGTTGTTCCCAGGATGTTTTAGGACAACCCTAAAGTCCTTGCACAGAAAATTCTGATAAGACATTTTAGGAAGGGTTCATGCCTATAGAGTCCTTTATAGGATCAAGAGTATAACTTAACTTTTCTTCTCTCCAAGACATGTATTTTAAGTCATTAGAGATATACTGGAGGCATATGACAATGAAAATGGTCTACGAATACAAGAATGAAATGTTACAAAAGTATGTGCATCTAAGGCTGTAGAACAGCAATTCTCTGACTTTGAGATCTAGCATACCACATATACAGCTCAAGTACTTGGCATACCATCTTAGTAATTTAAATCAGTACAGATATAACGGGTTATGATGTTAATACTGTACAGCACCCTGTGTACTACCTGACTGCAGCACACATACCACCAGTTGATGTACAAACTACAATTTGAAAACCACTAATGTTACTGTACGATATTGAAGAAAAGGTATGTAATGCACCTACATAAAGGTGCAGAGGCAAGGTGTCATAGGCAAGCTTAACTTTCTCAATTCCTTACTTGAGTGCTTACACATGCAACCTTAATATATAGAGTTTTAAAATGGAATGTGTGCATGCACATACATGTGCAATATATAATATACACTCTTCAAAGAAGAAAATATTTCATAAGGAACCCACTATCCCATCTACCTTGCAAGGTCTACCAGGTGAACCTTAGGAGTTGTGCTGTTTTTAACCTTACAAGATGAGCAGTGAATGAACAAATGCTTCTCTGGAGCTCTGCCGCAATTAAAAGTTGCCATCATTACGGTTTTTACTGCGCAAGTAATTTAGCTATGCACACATGTCCTGCCAGGCCTCATTGAAGGCAGTGTGATTTTCAAAGACCCAACTCAATACCGATTTTCACCAGAACACTCAAACACACTTCACAATCAGGACTATTTCCATGCCCAATTCCAACACTCAACTTCTAAGGTGATTCAGCACTAATGCAATTCAAACAAGAATCTTCAGATTTAAAACAACAAAAAAAGTCTTTACAAAGTATATTCTTCTAATGCCTTTGAGTACATGTGTGAGGGAAGAAGAATTTTGTTACAAAAACTTTCTGAACATTTAATTTTTGGACAAAGACCAGGTCCATAAAATTTCAGCTGAGGTGAAAGTTTCATAAAGTTACAAACTGAAAACAAGGATTAGAACAGCAGATATTATGCAACCTTAACTATACTTATTGCTACTGCTATACAAGGCCTTATGTTATCCAACTACTATAGTCGTAACAGTCTCCCAGATCAACAAGATTACAGAAAATATTTTAGGGTCACTGGGAACACAGAATCCAAGTTTGTGTAATTTGGTTCTGTTCTTACTCCTGCTGAAATCCATTAACTTCAAAAGAAGCCCTATAGTGCTGCCAAAGATTAAACTATACATAACCAGGGCTTCTGATTTTCAGTTTTAACCGAAAGACACTGCTAAAGCATCCCCAACACAAGAAACAAATTTGTGTTTACCCACTAATCATTGGAAAAACACCAGAAATGGTTCCTTGCATCTAAGGGCTTGCCTACATGGAGCAGAAATGCAGACTACAAAGGCATGATTCCTAAAGCACATTAATGTGTTGCATATTAATTGGTTCATGTAGACTCTGCTTGTGCGCAATAGAAGTTCCCAAGTGCGTTTTAAAGTAGTGGTGTTTGATACAGTATTATGTTAAAGAGCAATATGGAACATCACAAACAGATTACTCATCCCAGAACTCTATATGCAAAGAGAAAGTGCCCCCCCCATCAAATTTTTGGAGATTTATAGATATAGCTCAAAAATTGCTAAAAACAACCCCCCCAATTATATTATTACATCCCAAAAAGCAAAGCCCTACACATTAACTTAAGACCAAAGCAACCCTGATGCACCTCATTTTAAAACTAAACATCAATTAATATGCTCTGTGTACGCTCCTTGTAATCTTAAAAAAAAATCTGGTGATTTACACATATATTATTGAAGTAGTGGTCTTTGTAGTATTACAAAGCCTCATTAACTTTTCAAGATTTAGCCAATCCAGTTATCAATGATTACACATTATAAATTATGCTAAATCATCCTTATGATACAGCAATCCAATGCTAAAGGTTAATTTTACCTCAGCTGTATACACAATTTATCTTTCCATGTAACATTTAAATTTCTCTGGATGGCAGTTATGGGCCACAAGCTTCACACTTGCTATATAACTGAAAATGAGTGCTTTCAGAACTAATATCGGAGTTTAAATTATGTCGATCACCTTGAATATTTTATAGAAACAAATATATTTCTATGTTTGTACGAGCTTAGCACAGTTGCTTGAAATTACCAGAACTAAATGAAAGTCTAATATAGCTTTTATAAAGAGTAAATGTCAAGCTGCAAGTGAAAAAACAGAAGAAATTACAAGTTATCTTTGATCCGAATTCAAAACCCAAAAGCAAACAAAAACAAGAGTGAACTGCTCATAGAATAACTCCAATAAAAATTATTAGCAGCATTTCTATTTTAGCTAATGATTTTCAAGCCAGGGGCTTAACGTGTTTTTCAAGAAGGAGGATAAGTATTATCCCCGTTTTTAAAGCTGAGGAAACTTGAGGCATAGAAAACTGAACTGAGTTGCCCAAGGTCCGAACAGGTCAGTGGTAGAACCGAGGAGAGAACCCAGATATCCCAGTAGTGTACCCTGTATTACACTGACTGCCTAATTTAGGCAGAATAATTTCAGTAAACTGGAAAATGGAGGCTAGTCTAATTGTTTAATAAGTTCAGTAAACATACTAGCAAAGTACATTTGGTCATGTACATTATTTGACCTGTCAGTTTAGCACAGTGTTGAATATGGAGTCAGCACACTAGACAATTTCCAATTTGCTGAATTTGATCTTTACCTTCACCCATTTGGTTGGAAATTAAGTGGGATGTAAATTTCTAGAAATAGTAACTCATGCACTATAAAATGCCACTACCCTTTATTACTATCATTCTTTCCCCCTCTACCCTCATGAGGGATGCAACTTTCAGACCCTTTACAAAATGCTAACCCCTGCCGAAAAACTAGATGTTCACCCATTTCTTAAAATTGCTACTGCCAGCCATTTTTCTCCCAGGACATATCAAAGTGACTAGAATGTGTGTCTCCACAGGCAAGCTCAATGCCAATCTCTGGCCAGCTGGCAATTATATACACACACATACCAAAACGGAGGCCCTCTTCTTTGAAACTGAGTGTCAGTTTTGTGATATCAGAAGCCTTCACTGGCCCAGAATCAACAACGCAGTATCCTGCATCAGGCATAACAGATGAGAACCATCCTCTTTTTTTTTTTTAAGAATAGTCTTAGTTTAAGATTGATCATTTGCTTGAGTCTATAGTCATGATCAGTTTAACTTTGGTAGATGGAAAGAACACTAGAAAATCAGTACAAAATCCATTTTTTTATTTTTAGCTTATAAAAGACTAATGCCTGTTTTTCTGGACAGAGTTAAGCTACAATTCTTTAGGTGGAAGTAAGTCTGTTTGGTAGACTTCACTAACAATCTCTAATGTTCTGCACTTTTTTTTTTTAAATAAATAGAAAGCAATCATTCTGTTCTCCAACTTGTCAAAAACAGACCCATCACCTTCCTCCTGTGCTTAGTCTTCAATTCATTTCTCCAGTTCCTTAGCAACCATATATCCTATACACACTGCATAAAGAAACTATCCAATTAAACATAAATTAAAAACAAAACAAAAACCAGAGTCATTTAGTGTTTCTTGTCCTTTCAATCCTGTATGCAAGACGAGGGGTCCACTTTACAGAAAGACTATCCAAAGGTCAGTTACCAAATTTGGTCAACAATGGTGCCATCACTGCTGTCATCATTCTTGTCACTGTCAAAAGCAACAACTGTCACCTTGCTATTATCAGGGAGGGAAGGCAACTGAAATATTCCTCATGCAAATTCTATTTACAGTTTGCATTGTATCCAAAAACCACTTCCAGTGATCATTCATTTAGCTTGATAAGGATTAACTCAAAAGCAAAAAGAATGACCAGTTAAACTCATAATGGAGGTTGGTTTTAAAAGCCAACGAAAAAAAAGAAGGGTTGGGAAATCCCAACTCAAGTAGGTATACAAAAAAATATGATAGATTATAGGTGTGCTTTTTATAGGTCTCTGTGTGTCTAGTTTAATTGTATTCAAGAAAGAAGAGAATTATATAAACCATACATGAAGTGAATATGGAAAATTAATGCCTAAAACATGCAAAAGTTAACCTTAGCGAGATAACCAATTTAAGACTCTGCATGCAATTTATTTTTTCACATCATAAAAAGAACTAGTGCAAGCAAGAAAATAACTTAAGGAATAACCCTGTCCATATATATAAATAATGTACAGTAGTCTCATTTGGTCCATGTGGGAAAAGTCTGAAAAAAACCCAAACATTTTATACTTACAAAAGATATACAGGCTGCCAGCAACAAAATTCTAACTAATAAGTCTTCAAATTGTTCAATCACAAGCTCAAGTAAGGATTTTCCTGCAAGATATAAAAGGCAGACATATTGCATCTTACATATCCACAGAAAGATGTGAAGTATGGATAAAAAAATATTAGAAGATTGTACAAGCTTGCTTACCTTCTTCAGCTGGCAATTCTGCAGGAAGCATAGGTTTTCCCAAGGAGCATGTCAAAGAGAAAAGACGGTTAGAGAACTACATTAGCCACACTAAAGCATCCATAATTAAAGATCATTTCTGAGCTAGCTAAAATGCTACAAAATTAAATTCTACCCGATTTTATGTATATATGAAATTCAGATTTTAAGGCAATGCTGAGTAATGCAATTAAAGTGCCTCCTTTCAACAAGAATTGGAACGGGCCTTGCTAATTCCACAGTTTATGTCAAATACATTTTAGCAGCAATCTACTAAGGTTACAATTCAGCCAAGTCATCACTCATGCCTGCTCTGTTACTTCTGGTGCTGCTGCATACAAAGGATCACAAGCTTCAAACGTTTTTCAGACTCCAGCAGAACACTGATTTCCCTCTACATCCACTTTACCAAACCATAAGATGTATAGCCAAATACTTCACAATCTCATCTTTCTATTTAGGAATTGCTGTCTCCCCATCTGCTATTTATTACTCCTCTCTGTAAGCCGTTTCTGCAATACAATTGGCACAAAAGAAAGCTATAAAAATAAAGCTCTGCCCCATTGTTTTCTGAACAATTTTTTTAAGCCAAAAAAGCCCACCTTCTTTCAAAAGAAAAAGAACGAGGTTTGCGTGGGAGGGTTGGAAATAGCGAAGAAAATGAAGGTCAAGTACATAATAAAAGGGGCTCTTTAAAAAAAATAATGTGCTTTCTTTAATGATAGAAGCTTATTTCCCATCAAGGTAAAAGGAAACGGAGGTGGCACCCTCCTTGCTTAAGCAGCCCTGACCGCTTAGGGTATAAAAGAAACCCACGAGGTGGAGTTCAAGTCAGCCATCTTCTCTCTCCCTCGCTCCTATTCCGGGTCCTGAGTCAGATGCCGGCTTTGCACACATAGGTTAGGCCTTGAAACAGGGCCCTAGGGAGGATGAGAGGGAGAAAGAGGATCCCAGCACGCAGCAGCATCCCCCCGGCAGCGGCTGGCGTGGGGGGTTGCTTCACCTACCGTTGGCGCCCCATCTCTCCTTGAGCTTCTTGACTTGCTCCAGGCTGAGCCCAGTGCTCTCGTTCACGCCGAAATAAGCCAAAACTTCCTCCACCGTCTTGGTGTGAGCGTTCTCCATGGCCGGGCCGGCAAATGGTGTCTCTCCCCCGCTTCCTTCTTCTCAGCAGCAGCAGGAACAGCAGCAAACCCTCCACTCAGCCCGCTCGGTGCCTCGCTCTCTCCCCCTATGGGTCCCCAACCGCCCCCGGGTGATTCTCACCATAGACCTAGACAACAATAGGGATCCGAGGAGCGCTCCCCTCCGGTCACGGCACCTGCACGCCCCCCCCCCTTCGCTGCGTACTGGCGGGGGACTCGCCCCCACCCCCTCCCACCCCCTCGGGAACACGCCCGCCCCCCTTCCTCTCACGGAGCTAGAGCAGGGGCTCCGCTGCACCCCCCCTTCTCCGGCAGCCGTGTGGGGCCCACGAGACAAAGTCACCCCCCCTTCTCTCAGACGTCAGGCCAGTGCCTGCCCTCACCCCGCTCCGAGAGGTACTGCGGGGGGTGCTAGGCGAACAACCGCCCCCACCGGCACCGTGGGGCGCGCGTGGAGGGAATTGAGCGGTCCTCTTGTCTCCTCAGCCGGAGAGTAACTGTCCCTTTCGCCGCTACGAGGGGGAATAAAGTAATTTATCACCCCCCGCTCTCCTCTGAGGGGTATGAAATGCCCTGTCTCCTCTGGGGGCGTAGCTGCCCTGGGGGTCGTGCCCACTCGTCCCTCTAGGGAAGAGCGTGAATTGCCCGGCGGGGTGGGATCCGCTCCCGGCGCTCTCCACCGGGCGGTGTAGCCTAGGCCGCTGTCTCCGGCTAGCCGGTGCCCTGCTTGCCTCCTGCTCCGTTCCCGCCCCAGCGCGAGCTGAGCCAGCGGCGGCTGCTCTAATAGAATTTATCGGAGCCAGCTCGCCGCTGCCCCTCTCGCGGCCGCAGCATGTGGACGCCGCTCATTGGCCGGGAGCAGGGAGCGGGGAGGAGGGAGCAGCCCCGCCCGCACGAACCCGGATCCGAAACGCGACAAGCAAAGGGGCCCGCCCGCGCCGCGACTCTGCGGAGCGCCGTACTCCACGCCGCTGGTACACGTATGCGGGCGGGCGCAGGAGAGAAGGTCTGGGTGGAGAAACGTCGTTTGACCACTGCTCTGTGAGGCGGGAGCAGCCTCCAGTGGGCTGGCGGCCTGCCCCGGCGTGACCCCCGGGCAGCTCCCTGCCCTGACGTGAACCTCACTACGGTCGGGGCGGGTGGAAGGCTGTCCTGGCCTCATGTCCTGATAGGACCCGGGACCCGGCACGGGGGGCTTGGCCTGACAGCCCCACAGCACGGTGTGCGGGATGCCCCTGTTCTGACTGGACTCGGACCCCAGCGGGGAGTAGGACGGGGCTGCTGCCCCCTGTCCTGACAGGCCCCTGTGCTGACAGCTCCCCCCAGCACGGCAGGGGTGGGCTGCCCCCTGTTCTGTCAGGCCCTCAGCATGGGGGGGGCTGCCCCTTGTCTTGACGGGCCCCTGCGTCCTGACAGGCTCCCCCCAGCCCAGTGCAGGGAGCTGCCCCCTGTTCTGTCAGGCCCCCGACCCGGCGCAGGGGCTCTCCCCTGTTCTGGCTGCCCCCCGCCCCAGCACGTTGGGGGTGGGCTGCTCCCATCCTGACAGGATCCCCAGCTCGGGTGGAGCGCAACACAGGTGAGAGAAAGGGGACCAGTGGAGCAAAGAGGGAGGTGTGATGGAAAAGTGTCTCCCTGCTCCCAACCCATCACCAGTTTGATTCTCCCCAGCCATTATCGCAACATTAACTAGGTCCCCACTGACCCACTCAACACCCCTTTCAGAGCCTCGATTCCCATCCCAACACTAATGCACGCAGTGGCTCACATGTACACACATAACAATGACTGACCTAAAAACTGACACACATGTGCAACGTGTCACCAACTAACACTCACCAACTATCTCATGCACAATATCAATGACCAACACCCACCAACCAACCTCTAACTGGCAACAGTGATACCCACACCACATCATAATTCACAAACTTCAAGTAACATTTAATACAGGACATTGACTGACGCACACCAACTCCAGCTGATCTGGGGGTATGTCTACAATGCAATCACGGGGTGTGATTGCAGCTTGTGTAGTCATACGTGAGCTAGCTTCAGTCTAGCTAGCTCAGGTATCAAGGGCAGTGAAGTTGCAGCCGCACAGGCTTCAGCGTGGTCTGGACAGGCTTGCACAGAACCCTGGGTAATTATTCAGCGGCTAACCTCCACTGCCACATGTTCATTGCTCTGGTATCCAAGCTAGCTAGTTAAATCTGGCTCAGATATGTCTACACAAGCTACAATTACAACCGGTGATTGCAGTATAGACATACCATGAATGACGCACAATATTGACAGTGTGAATTTACATGCCGAACAACACACAACCACACACAATGTACACACCCTACAAGTACTCAGCACCAACCAATATAACGTACATATATATTGACTCATACGTGTATACATAAAACTGCTACACACAAGTTGACACCAGCACGTTGTACACACATACTCTACACCAATTTAGACAATATGTGCACCATCACTAATACAGTATTATTTATTAATTCTGAAGCACCCAAAGTGCAGAGATGCAACCACATAAGAAAGGTTGTATGGGACCTGCACTGAAAATACCTCAGTCCTGCAGCCACATTGAGGGAGAAGTCAACATGAGAATAAAAAGTTGCAAGGGATATGTCACCCTCATTTCCTCTAGCCATTACATCTATGCTGAAATGTGCCAGATTGTTTGCAGAAGTGTAGCTGTTCCCCAAAAAGCTTTCAATGTAAATAGACAGTGTCCAGGGAGATATAGAATGTGTCAACTTGACAATTTACTTTTTGTCTTGTATTCAGTTCTTTATTACTTGCCTCAATTTTTTTATGCACACATGACACCAGCCAAGACAAATACATAAAACACAATGCACTTGACACATGCACTTGACACTTACCAGCACACACAAAAAAAGCACACAGCACCGGCACCCTACACCAATACACACACACACACACTGACCAACACATGACACAGACCTAACTGATACAAACTCCACCATTCAATATCAATTGATACACACATGCACATACGTGATACAGGCCAACGCACCTGTATTCAACATAGAACCCAAACACACCACAACATATGCTCCCAATGTTATGTGCATACATGATAAGGAGTGATACAAACAATTAATGATATACACAGCTCATACTGACACACACCAGTGAAACCAACCACATGTGTAAACACACTCCAAACTGGGACACACATAACACACTGACCAATTCACCAACACAATACACCTCACACCAACACAGCATGCCAGCATATATCAATCTGACACATGGCGCAGACCACAAATACTTTCTATATATAGTACTATATATATCTGGTGTGTTGAGTGTACCTGTCATATATATACACACAAATGACAGGTACACTCAAACACTATATACACACAAACATGTAACACTCACCTTCACACATCAGAAACACTTCAAAGCCTCTGACAAGATTGCACTTCATTTTCTTACCTCCCTTTCAAGTGAGCCAATAAAAGATAACATCAGTGACAATGTCCCCAATAAACAAATATTAAAAATAAAATCAGATCATACTTCATAATGATTCCTCCCTGTTAAATAACTCTACACATAGTTATAAGACTACCTTTTGTGTGTTTGTTTCTCCAAAAAGCTCATGTGAGCATCTGTTAATGAACCTGAAACATGGCAAGGGCAGTATAACAGGATAGCAGTGGGCTCCTGAGGACCATACCTGTTAACAGGTGTTAGCCCTGCTAGGTGATGCTGAATCTTGTAGGACTCACTAGTTTCAAGTATAATTTGCTCACCCTAACCTGTCCTGTTGATATCCCTCATTCAACATGACTGCAGGACGTTCCCCCTCGTCCCCTGCCCCCATTTCTTTTGCACCTTTGGGAAACAGATATATGTAAAACTGACAATAAAGCCCAAGTGGCATCACCTCATACTGCCTTCCTTTGATCCAATGGAAGTTCCATGGTGCAAACTGTGTGCTGTTGGGGCTCTGTGAGTTTTGGGAGGCATGAATGGGTTGATGGTGGCTGTGTGTGTCATCCTCTTTCTCTAAAGCTACTGAATTCAATGTGGTTCACTGCAGCTTTAATGACCAACTTTCCAATCTATTCACCCTCTGTCTTCCCCTTTACATGTGTGGGGGATGGGCAAGGTACACATGTGGCAAGGGAACAAATAGCACCGGGGGTTCCAGAGAATAGTATGGAGGGGCTGTCTGTGCAGATCACCCCAAATCCATGGAGATCCTGGGATAGCTGCACATTTGAGGTGCAGCTTCTGAAAGGATGATACTTTGGGACCTCATGAAGTTTCCCAAGAAATGTATCCCCCTCACATGGTAGAAGATGATCTTAGCCCAAGTCGGTGGAGAGGCACCTAAGCGCTCCCTAAGCAGTGCAAACGTGAAGATTTCAAGCGGATTAATTCATCCAGCAGGTGCAGAGCAAAACACCGTCCATCTAGAAGGTAAAGGGAAACTGATTTATTTCACCATGTACAAAAAGTGAAGTTAAAGTGTGTAGTCAGAGTGATACCTTAAAAAGGAACACAACTAAATGTGCTGTTAACCCTTGTTGAAATTCCATTGATTTAATGGAAGTACACCATGCATGAATTTTTCCCACTATCTTTTTTACGGTTATATATTAGGAGAAGAAGCCTAGGAATAGGGCAGCAACACAAAAACTACTCCTGCAGTCTTTACTAATTTAAGTAAATGGGAATTTGGCCTGAGTGAGGACTGCATGATCTGGCCCTTGAAATTCACGCATCCACATTGCTGCAAGGCAGAGTTGCAGTGATGTTGCTGGTTATATTAAGGATGGTACTTTCCATACATAAAACCATTGTGCATTGTGGTGCTCAAATGTCAAATAAAGAGACTAATAGCTTTGGCTGGAGCTAAGCATAAAGCAGGAGGGTACTACACAAATCCCTAGTGAGCTCAGCCAATGCACCTGAATCATGACCTGCAATACCCTTTCTATTTTAGGCTGGGCCTCTCCTAAGCAGACATAGGCAGTGTTTTACCACTGTGTTAAACTATGCCAGTTATGTGATGATTTTTGCAGACTGGCTAATTGCCCACTAGAGCCTCGGTAGAGACCACCAAACTCATCTCACTTGTTTAGTGGGTTAGATTCAAAGTCAAGTGAGTGAAAAACAAGGGCATTGACCCCACACTGTACTACTTTATTCCTCTTAAATTACTGTTATTAAAAATGTTGTACAGTTACAGTCTCTTAAAATCTGCAAAACATATTAAAATGCCACAAAAATGCTTTACCAAAGTGGAATGGTTTGAGAACTGCAGTTCTCTGATAGGATAATACAGTTTAAATATAGTAACTATTTTTTTCCAGTTAGCTTGCTCTTTGATTTCATGGAATATGTCAAGGATTTTTTTTCTCTCCCTTTAAGTAGCTTATAGCTTAAACAGCAAAATGCTTAAAATATTAAGATGAAACAGTTATATAAACCCAGTAGAAAAATTATCAGTGATTAAATGTGATTTTGAATTTGAATAATTAAGTTAGTTGACTTCTTTCTTTATAATTTTTATTGGTAGGCAGTGCGTATTCTTGGATCAGCAGCTGGTAGGATTTCACTACCACAGAGACCCAAAGACTGTGAATACAAAGGATAGAGTTGCAGTCAGGAGATTTCTAGAACTGGATCATTGTTCCTACACTTAGCAGCTGTCTCCCTCCTTGACAGTGTAAGTAGAAGAGAGACAGTTGGCCAGATTCCAATATCAGTGAACCTGGGAGTAAGGGATCAGAATCAGGCTCAATAGGTTTCTTAATTTATTTTTGTGGCTTGTCACCGAAGACTCCATTGGAATAGCTGCCATAGCCACCTCAGCGTTCCTCTTTGGAAAAATCTTGTTGTCTATTCTAACACTGATGTCAAAGGGAGATCTGCACATATAGGAGCCGAGACCTGTCACACACATCTGAGAAGAGAATTTTGCCCTTGCTTTGCGGTCATGTCATTTCTCTTAAAGGGAAATCAGCTTGATTGCTATCTTTAAAATGTGCAACAGCTCCAGAAACTGGCCCATGGAGGGTAGGATGGTCTTTTGATAAAAACTCAGGACTAAGGAAGGCTCAGGAGATCTGAGTTCTGTTCTTGGCTCTGCCAAGAACTTTCCATGTGAATTGGGGTAAATCACTTATGAGAAGATTATCAAAGGCACAAATGGCAGTTAGGTGCCTAACTCTCATTAGATAGGCATCTAACTCATTTGTGCCTTTGAAAAGCTCCCCCTTAGCACCTCTGTGCCTTAGTTTAACAATCTATAAAACAGGGGTAGTGATACCTACCTACCTGGTAGGGATGTATGAGGCTTCATTCATGTTTATAAAGTGATTTGAGATCTTGATTGGAAGGGATTATAGAACTGCAAAGTATTATTTTTGTAAAAACTTCGTGGCCATTTAGAATGTCATACTTGTCACGGTGCTGCATACCATAGCCCAATAGAACTTCATGGCAACAAGGGGAATAGAACTTAGATCATCATACTCCAGAAACAGGGGCTACTACCACTTAAGCTGAAAGAGACTATTTTAGCTGTTATCAGTGGGGCCTGTAATACTCAGCTGAACAGTTCTCATTTCCAGTGCGGACACAGACATGCACACAAACCACTTCAGTTTGTTGTTATATTATTAAAACTTTAGATTATATTATTCTGGGGGATTTCTTGTTGTTTGTACCAATGTTATTAATAGAAATGCTATTATATTACATGGTGCAGAATTCCTTACCAGGACAGCAGAATCTCTTAAACAGATAGGGCAAATCTTGTTCTTTGCACAGTCATCCCATTAAGATGAGTTAGTACCATTCCTAGAAGGGTAAGGGCAAATCCTAGAAATCCAAGACGGAGATATGGTGTGGAGGGCTTAAAAGGCAGCAGATCCAATGCAATTCCACTGTAAGTGAAGGAGGAGCGAACTCATGCGGGGGCTATGTTCTCTGGGCTATGCTTTGTGCGGCTCCATCCACGATAGCATGGAGAGGGAGTTATGACAAGCCAAGAGAGACTTCACAGATCTATCAGCCAAACTGCTTCTTCATAGGGGTGATTACAGTAGTCCCTGTGTGGCTGTAGCAGCCAGAGAGTGGCTCTGGGATGGCAAGTTTCTGTCTCCTTACCCCCTGTAGAGCAGTTGAGCATACAGCCTGTTTACTCAGACATAAGGACATAAGAATGGCCATACTGGGTCAGACCAAATGTCCATCTAGCTGAGTATCCTGTCTTCCAACAGTGGCCAATGCCAGGTGCCCCAGAGGGAATGAACAGAACAGGTAATCACCAAGTGATCCATCCCGTGTTGCCCATTCCCAGCTTCTGGCAAACAGACTTTGTGTAGTAAGAGAGATTTGAGCCTTTCAAGGGTAGATCCTTGGGTATAAGGAACCACCTAAAATTGCTTACCCTTAAAAAGATTTGTCAAGCAACTGTCTACCCCAGTCAGAGGTTACAGTCATAGTCTTATGGTACTACACAACAAGCAAACCCACTCCACAAAGAATGGCCTAATAGGGAAAATCAGATGGGAAACTCAAACTGCTTGTGAGCTTTCCAGGTCAAAAGAAGGACTTGCAGATACCCTTAATGTAGGCAAACAGCAAAATGCAGGATCTAAAAGCCTTTCTATGCACTGGAGATTGCATAATTTTCAGTCATTCATTGGGAACTAATGGCACATTATTATTATTATTTATTATTATTTTATATTGTTGTAGCACGACACTAGTTGGAATAATTTTATATGGACTTTGTGGAGTATTTTCTCCAAACTCATACATATTTATTTACCAGCATCATGAAATCCATAATTAAGTGACATTCTTGGGTTTTCACATGTAGACAAAATCCTCCTATGTCATCAAACAGTCTCTTTTATTAGCAACAGAATTTATTAATTAAACCTTCCAGGCTATTTTTAAAATACTTTAATACAAAATTATGCAAAAGATAAAAATCCTGCTTTATTCCATTCACCCTCCCCTGAAATAAGATAGAATTTGTCAGAGATCACAGCACAAATGTTCTTTTTGGTTTGATAATTAAATTCTAACAATTTGATCCATCAAAGATCCTTGCTAGAATTATTGACGCTTAATGAAACACATGATTTTTGCTCTCAAAAGGGAACATTTCTGTAGTAAGATTAATGGACACACTTACTTCATGTCTGTCACCCTCCCCTGTCTTTCCAGGGGGCATTGCACCTGTCTCCAAACTATTTTGATTCAGGTCAGAAAATAATAAGGAACTGTTGGGCTGCTATGCCCCTCTAATAATGTAACTTCCTAGGCCGAGCCTAAGGGCATCTTTCTTCAGTGGAAAAACTGATTCCTTGATCTTCTGTGCTTCCATTTTCTACTTTTTTTCTACCTTCTACTATAATCTATTATAGGTGCTTCATAACAAGTGGTGGTTGCAGGGGCTTTCATCTTATACGTGACCAGCAGAAGTTTTTGGTCCCCATAAGAACAAAATTCTTAACATGAATCTGTCAGAGCTCAGGGCTTCCAGACTATAGGACATGTTTTTTTCTTTTGCTTGTGCATAGTTCCAATCTATGTCAATGGAAGTTAGGTCCTAACTGGAATTCTGACCTTCAGTACCCTTTCTATTTTAGGAATCTATGTTTGCAAAAGACTATCTTACTCCTGCTTTTTTCAGATCTTTTGAGGAAAACACACTGTTGGGTCATACCTAACTCTTTTTGGAGGCACTTGTAAAACTCTTGAATTTAGCTTTTCCTGGAGCCACTTGTAACTCCTAGGTCAGAAAACATTATTGAAAAGACATCAATTTTCACCACCTACAATCACTTAGTCTGAGAACTCTAGGCTTTGTCCACACTGGGGTTGAAACCATGCGAATAACATTCTTGTTACTAGAAGTATTCTAGTATGGTTTTCCTATTGTAGACAGTCTTTTTTTTTAAATTAGACCCACGCTAGTAAGATTGCTATAATATGATAATATAAATACTAAATACTTTGCATTCATAGTGCCTTTTACTCAAGGATCTCAAAGCACTTTACAAACCTTAATTAATTAAGCTACACAACACCCCTGTGAAGGTGATTACTACTATTATCATCCCCATTTTACAGAAGGGAAACTGAGGTACAGAGAGATGAAGTGACTTCTCTAAGGTCACACAATCTATGGCAGAACTGGAAATAGAAACTGGGTCTCTTGGCTTTTCATCCTGTGCCTTCACCATTCACCCTAAATACTCTAAAGCATGGTTTTGTAATACATTCACTGTATGGTTTTCAAAAAAATATTCTTGTCCATGATGGTAAGGCAAACTATGCTAAAAAAACATGTTTGAGCAACCACCAATCTACCAAGTTGTTGCTAGAATGCTTTTAGTCTGAATGCAGACAAGGCCAAGAGAACATATATTTCACAAGTTAATCCTGACCCAAGATACATTTAAAATAGATAATCAACAGAGTTAAAGATTTTCTAAATAATTAATGTACAACAGTGTAATGGAAATGAGGTGTTCTGTGATTTCCCTAGACACTCATTCTGGATGTATCATGTATATCTTTGTATATCTCTGATATCCGTACAAAATTCAGATGGGAAATTTTCAGAGTGCATTTGTACTGTAACTGTACAGCTCTTAGAAAAAGTGAACAAGCTAGATAATGAATTACCTTTAAAATGGGCAAAATAACAAGTCCAAATGCATGGCAGATGCAGACTCCTTCTAGATTATTATGGCTCCTTCTTCAAGTGTTGACAGTTTTTATTAATGAAAGGAGCTGATATGAGTATGTCCACTATAGCCTTCACAGACATTATGTTGATAGGCAGACAGACAGATAAATATGGAGAGATCGTACAGGATGATTAAATTAAAAGCTGAAGGGGATGGAGATATTCAATGATCTCATTCTATTATATGTAGTGGAAGAAGCATGTGAGTAAACTGACAATGCAAAATTCTGCTCCTGGTTACATCTGTGCAACATCACTGACTTCAATGGAATTGCAAAATGCAGGAAGGAGTAGAATTTGCTTCATTGCAGAGAAAATAGGTCTTGTTTTCCTGTATGTGGAAACACAAAGCAAGAGGCCTTAGGAAACATTGTCCTGGTTTATCCTGACTGGAAGTTCAGAGATATGTTTCATATTTCTGGCTGAAATGGAAAGTGCACCTGGCTGTAAGCTACTGATCTATTCAGACAGCCTGTCTTCCCAGGTTTCAGAGTAACAGCCGTGTTAGTCTGTATTCGCAAAAAGAAAAGGAGTACTTGTGGCACCTTAGAGACTAACCAATTTATTTATGAGCATAAGCATTTATGAGCATAAGCTTTCGTGAGCTACAGCTCACTTCATCGGATGCATACTGTGGAAAGTGTAGAAGATCTTTTTATACACACAAAGCATGAAAAAATACCTCCCCCCACCCCACTCTCCTGCTGGTAATAGCTTATCTAAAGTGATCACTCTCCTTACAATGTGTATGATAATCAAGTTGGGCCATTTCCAGCACAAATCCAGGTTTTCTCCCCCCCACACACAAACCCACTCTCCCCCTGTTGGTAATAGCTTATCTAAAGTGACCGCTCTCCTTACAATGTGTATGTATGTTAATTGGATACAATTAACTTAGGCTTGAATAGAGACTGGAAATGACTAAGTCATTATGCAAGGTAACATATTTCCCCTTGTTTTTTCCTACTCCCCCCCCCCCAGACGTTCTTGTTAAACCCTGCATTTGTGCTGGAAATGGCCCACCTTGATTATCATACACATTGTAAGGAGAGTGGTCACTTTAGATAAGCTATTACCAACAGGAGAGTGGGTTTGTGGGAGGGGAGGGGGGAGAAAACCTGGATTTGTGCTGGAAATGGCCCAACTTGATTATCATACACATTGTAAGGAGAGTGATCACTTTAGATAAGCTATTACCAGCAGGAGAGTGGGGTGGGGGGAGGTATTTTTTCATGCTTTGTGTGTATAAAAAGATCTTCTACACTTTCCACAGTATGCATCCGATGAAGTGAGCTGTAGCTCACAAAAGCTTATGCTCAAATAAATTGGTTAGTCTCTAAGGTGCCACAAGTACTCCTTTTCTTTTTGTCTTCCTAGGAAAAGCTATTCTGTCTCTCTTGGAAAACAACTCCCAAAAGACAGATCTTGCTATCTGTATGTTCCACTGCACCAGGAAGGCTTACGACGCTTAACTCTTCACCTGTTGAGACGAGCTGCAAAATTAGGGCCAGATTGTAGCTTCATTTGGCCACACAGGGAGTGAAGAAGGAGCACTGGGTACCCCAAGAGGAATTTTGGCCATGTCAGCTAGAATAGACAGGATTTCTCCAGAGCATCTTGGAAGTCCCACCCATTGTCTGGGTGCAGCAGGCTGACTCAGCTGCATTGGCTGTTGCTGTGGGCTTATCCTGCTTTCCACTTGGGGAGTCTAGTGACAGCACTAGACTAGTGCAGTACTCATGTAGTTATTGACATCGGTGAAAAGTGAATGTAAATCATCACCATTCTGATTTGGTATCATTTTACATCTACATCTACCTCATAATGCTATTTTTATCAACCTAATAACCCCCATCTATTTTCACATTTAGCCATGTAAACAAGTTCCTCGCATTTCTGACTTCGCTTCTTCATGTTCAGTCATCTATCGGCAAAGTTGACTTTCCTTCAGGCACAAGCCTTAGGGCAATATGTTGAGTTCATATACTATGCCCAAATGTGACTATTTTGCACATCACAGGGTTTTCACATTATGTAAACAGGAAAGAAAAGAACAAAAAGAAAGAAACAATGAAATTCCCTTCATTATGGATGATAAAGACTTGTCCTACAGCACCTGTTCACAAGAGCTGGAGTATGTGATGCGAGTACGAGCCACTTCATACTTACAGTACAGAACACTCCCAGTATTTTTTGTTGAATGACACTCATGGCTTAGCTTTATCCATCCAGAAACAAGCAGGTTCAGGTACTAGTTTCATCAGACCACGCACAGCCCAAGGTGTAGCAATCACTTATATTTCCTTAAAGAAGTTCTCTTAGAGACTGTGAGGGATACTTATCTTCCACCAGAAAAGTTTTCTCAATGACATACTCACTACTGGTCTCCATCAGATGCTGAGCCAAATCCTGAGATATGCTACTTGGGTCTATAGGCCCCCAAAGTATCTCAAAACTTGAATGCCCCTTGCACAGCTATTCTGTATGACTCACCATGGAGATTAAGATTACAGTGAGATTCATTCCTTAGTCCACTCATATCTTGTAGTACTTCCATAGTAACAACTTCTGCCTGGCACAGACACCCTGGTTAGCGGGAGAGAGGGAAGTTTCCATCCCTCAGCATTGTAACATTTTTATGCAGAACAAAGCCCATTTACTCAAGTTGTGCTCCATTTCCAATTCCAAGAATTTGGTCTTTTAAGAGTGACTGGTATCTTAAAAGACACCACATACATGTGTTTACTATTCACCTATCTAGATGCTAGGTGGCAATATACTTCCTAGAAAGGCAGACTCTTTGATGGGATCACTTAGCTGCAAAATGTCGATCATTCTTTGCTTAAGGAGTTGTGATTGTCACCCAAAAGCATGGCCTTCTTCTGTTAAGTCTTTCCTTTATTTCCTTCTGTGTGATTTGTTTTGAATCATGTCTTGTTACTGTTTCTGTCCATTTTAATTCCTTCTGAGCCATCCAAATAACTGGCCTGCAGCTCTTCCTTTGGATACAAGTGCTGGGCAAAGGCAGTGCTGGTAATTTCATTTTCTGCTATTTTGAATTAAGAAAGAATCAATTCAATTATTATAATTATTTAACATTCTTGTTTAAATTCCATCCTCTCTTCAGAGGATTTTCTTCCTGTCTTGATAACAAAGGAATAATACGCAGATATTGAGTTCTGTTGTGGTGAATATCAAAAATAGGTTGCTCCAGGGTCCATCGTGATGATTATGTTTCTTGGTCCAAGCATCCCTTGGTCCTGGGGATTTCTCAAAGGAAGGATATATTATTTCTGCCTTGTGTGAAGAGGACATAAAAGGACATAAAAGGCTGATAAACCCCTCAATTACCTTGGTGCAACTTCTTTTGACTTATGTGGGAATTGCACCAAAGTCACTGAGAAGACAATTTAGACTGAAATATAACCTACAAAGGATATTAAAAATATTAAGCTTGCTTTTTTTCCTTTGAAATACCAGGTAAGTCAAGTCTGATCTTCCACCTGTTTTGCTGGAGGACCTCTTGATTGTCTTGGTGTTTGTTTATTGTGTGCTCTCACATACAATATTAACAGAAGTTGAGTGAAAAATAGTAAAGACTTCTTTCTGCAGTACACTTGTCATTGAAGTTAAGTAGGTATTAACAAAAACAAACAAGAAACAAAGCGTTTTTAAAAGTCTGACTGATAATTCCTTCCTCTCCTAATTGCTTTATTTTCACTGTCTTTGCTCTTGCAAAGTCATCATTTCACTAGTTCTCCAGTTGTCATAGATTCTTCCAGAGTGGATAAAACTAGAATTGCTAATGTAAAAACAAGCAGAAAAATATATCTTTTAAAATACAACAACAAAATCAACTTCCCAACCCTCTTTATACGTCATAAAGAACCAAAAAAGGGGTATGAGTCCAATTATTTTTTCGTTTCCAGGTCACCTTTAAGTGACTTGGCCCAGGTTTGGGGTTCTAGAACCCAGAACTTCAGTTCCTGGAAATGTCATTTTTAATAAGGGCCATGGCACACAACATCTTTTGAGGTTTACACTTTATGGATCTTGGCCTGTGCATCATCACTGCATCCTCAAGGAACTCTGCTTTCTGGGGATACCTGGAGCAGACTCACTGATCTCCTGCTGCAAGAGGCTGGTCTTTCTCTGTATGTTAAGAATATACTAATATCTCACATCAGTGTGGCTATTTCCTGCAGGCCAACTTGAATCTCATTATTATTATTAATTATTATTATTATTATTATGATTATTGTCATAGCACCTAGGAGCTCTAGCCATGGACCAGGACTCTATTGTTCTAGATGCTGTACAAACATCATGCTATCTACCAACAGAATCATTGGCTTTTGCTATCCTCACAGCCTGGTTGAATATCATGATGTTGTCCATCTGCATGAACTATGCTAAGCTCTGGTACAAGGGTTCTACACAACCTAGGTCAAAATTGTTTGAATGACAATAACTACTTCGTTAAATACTAAATTACATAGGGGGTCTGTAGCTGCATTTTTGTAAATGTTTGGATGTTTTCATCAGAAAAATCTGCACATTTTTCCATTATAGTCATGAATTTCAAAAGTATAACATTTATTCTGCTTAAGAAAACATTTTGAATGGGAGATATACTTAGAGATTAAGGGGGAAAACCAGGCCTTATTATTCACCTTTTCAGACATGACTAATAGCTGCAGCCAGTCAGGATATACTCATTGCATATGCAGTCAGATTAGTTGGCATTGCTGTAGATCTCTCTACTATTGACTTCTGAGAAGATAAATTATAGAAATCTAGGTTTCAGAGTAACAGCCGTGTTAGTCTGTATTCGCAAAAAGAAAAGGAGTACTTGTGGCACCTTAGAGACTAACCAATTTATCTGAGCATAAGTGAGCTGTAGCTCACGAAAGCTTATCCTCAAATAAATTGGTTAGTCTCTAAGGTGCCACAAGTACTCCTTTTCTTTTTATAGAAATCTATCATCTTATCATCACTATTTTCAACAAATCATGAGTCAGGATTATTTTTACATATCTGAAACATTTTTTATTTTCTCTGATTTTTTCCTCATCCAAGTATCTCAAAGTTCTTTAAAAAAGGAGGACTTGTGGCACCTTAGAGACTAACAAATTTATTTGAGCATAAGCTTTCGTGAGCTTATGCTCAAATAAATTTGTCAGTCTCTAAGGTGCCACAAGTCCTCCTTTTCTTTTTGCAGATACAGACTAACACGGCTGCTACTCTGAAATGTTTCAAAGTTCTTTAAAAGCAATTATTTTCACAGGTACACTGAGAACAAATAAGTAATATTGTCTGCATTTTACAGTCAGGGAAAACAAGGCACAGAGAATTTAAGGCCCAAATTATCCTCTCAGCCAGACCAGTGCAATTTCCATTGATTCTGATTGAAATGACACTGATGTAATTGGCCATGATCCAGCAAAGTACTTAAGCATGTGCTTAACTTTGCTTGTCTTTTGTTGGATTGGGACCACTGGTTGCATGCGCTATAATAAAATCCAGAATTACTGAATCCCATTCCAGTGCTTTATACAGAGGGGATGTCACAGGGCCAAATCTTGTTATATAAAGGAATACAGGTGTGGTAAAAAGATTTTAACTGCATCATTCTGGGGTGGTTCCATTATTGATTCATGGGGAATCTACAAATGATTTATGCAGGTCATCGCATATGTGTACCGATACAATCTATACCATACATAATGTAATAAGTACATACCACACATTTTATAGAAAAAATAGATATTTTAGAGAGATTTAAATTTTTCATTGATAATTTTTTAATCCCTCCAGCTACAGACCAGGTGTTTTTGTTATTATGAGTCCAGCTGCATGAGGTTCAGTGGTAAAGAAAATCTATAACTAATAAAATTTTATAAACTTCTAAAAAAGCTTTTCTATAATAAAAGTGTAATAGATTTAAAGTCTCTGATATCTTAGGACCTTGCAGGGCTAGAAACAAGTCTCATTGGGAAGATAGGAATCTCCCGTTTCAGATGGCATAAAGTTTCCATTTTTAGCTTTACAATGTCATGAGATATTGGGCTTTGCAGCTGTCACTGGTCCAGGACTGAATATTACTCATTCTGGACCTCAGGCCACTTTAATTTTTGAGGTTAAATTCTACATGGGATGGGGAGAAGTAAACATTTGTATGGGAAGTTTATTTATTTTTTAAATAGTGGCAGTTTGAAGAAAACTGAGTGTTAAAAAAACAATGAAGACAATTTAAAATAGGCTGAAACTCCCAACAAACCATTTAGCTTTCTCTTAGCTGGGATCATATAAAAATAGAAAATAATTAACTGGGGCCAAAATACACTTCATACTGAGTGTGCATGAGCGACAGGTTTGGAAATAATTAGGAGCAAAAAAACTGTTAATATTCCATTTAAATGTCTGTTGCCCGTCTGTCCAGTTGTGAAAGCTCAATCTGTTGTATTCAATCAGCTCTCATCTGCTAGTTGCCAGCAGCCTAATTCCCCAGTCTTATCTCTGCGCCATGTTTGTACATTCCACTACCCACTAAGTTAAATCCTGGGCCTATACCAGGATTTCCAGTGCTGTGCCAGTTTACATGCCCATTCTGCCGATGGCCCCAGTCATGCAAGCGGCTTTGTGCAAGCTGATCCTTGTAGACATACAGCGCCCCATTGATTTCAGTGGGGCTCCCCATGGCTGTAAGGGTCTACCTGTGGAGAGCAGCTTTCAGGATTGGGGCCTATGTCAGTTTACACTATACCCTGCATGTTTTTATCTGACTTTTTCATGCAGTTTAGGTCTTAATTCTTCCTATCATGCCATTTGCAAGTGATGTAGTGGATCAATACTGAATAGGCTCTTCGTGCAAACCCCTGTGAACTGATGTAACTGAATCTCCCTCTCAAGTTGATGGATGTTATGTCTCAGGTTTCTGGGCACTCCTTACATTAAGGTACTGAGATTTAATAGTGACATACATAAATATGATATTTATTGCTCATATCTATACTGCATGGGTGTTCACACAGCAATAACTAAAATCCCAAAGTCCTGGCCCAGCACACATTGGTCTCAGTGCCAATTGTGAATTAACTCTCTGGGGCAGTCTCTACTTAGTGGTTGTGGTCAGGAACCAGTGGGGGATATCTCCGGGAATTTACAGTGACATATGAAGTTTTCAGGATGAGGGTCAGTGGAAGCCTATAGCTGTAGAACCGGTTCTTTACTGATAAGACTCATTTTAAAAAATAGCAAGACTGTTGCAAAGGGTTTTGGAAGGTATTAAAGAGTCATTCACTGACCTTCCTGGATTAAATAACCCATTAATATTGTGAGGAAGTGATACTGGAGTAATAAACAGCTAATGTAAACAATTATCTCATTAACCTCTCAACACTGGCAGTCAGGATTTCCTGATACTAAGTACTCATATGTTTTGTCCTAGAATTAAGCATTGGGAAATCCCAGCATCTAGTGCCAAAAGCTTAAATGTTCTCTTGGCATCTTGAAAATGTGTTTTCTGTGACTTGATTGATCTGAGGTGATGATAGATTAGTTCTCTAAAATGATGTAAGTTAATGTTTAGTGTGCTGTATGCTCTTTTATATGGTTTTCAAAGGAGAGTACATTCATGTCGTACTAGAAAGAGGGATCAAGGTTTAGTGGTTAATACACAAGACAGAGTTAAGAGATCTCTGTTCTCTTCTCAGCTTTGCCACAGATATTTGACAAATCAGTCACTCTGTGCCTCAGTTTCTCCTTGAGTTAAATTGGGACAATATTTACTTCACAGGGGCATTGTGATGCTTATTCTTTGTTTGCAAACCTCTTTGAGATCCATGGATGGCATGCAGTAGAGAAGGGAAAAGTATCATTATTATTGCAGAACTTTTATATTAAAGAAACAGGAGCAGAAAGTTCAGATTATAACCACATTTGTAACTCAGAATAAGAATAGAGTGGAAATCACACATGTACTTTCCTCAGTGTATGATGGTTGTTGACAGGAAGGAATTTTGCCCCTGGACATATTGGCAGGGAATTTGGATTTCCCTCCTTCCTGTGGAGAACTAAATCAAGATAATCTGTTCGGGATCAGATGGATATATCCCATATCCATGTGATCCACAAGTAGAAGGTGAATTAGTGGGTCTCAGCCTTCCCCGTCTTCTTTTTCTATGTTAAGAACATCTTTCAATTCATGGGATTACCCTCTTTCTCTTCTCTGTGGACCCTGTCTATGTTCTGTTGTACTGGAACAAACTGGCTGTGTTCCTGCTAAAAAAAACACTGCTCGATCTACCTCTTTGTCTACAAGAAAAGATTTGGCTCTGCATTACAGTCTTTCTGAAAATATTCTGCATTACAGTCCCTCTGAAAAAATGCCAATTATGAGGAATGAAAATTAATAATAAAATGTTTCTTCCATCAACCATAAATCTAGAGCTCCCCACTTTGTGGCAGATGAAGAAAGAACTATTAGAGCACCTAGATACAAGCCCCATGTGCAGGTAGGAGTGAGTGCATGCCTCCCTTTATCTGAGGACAGTCAGATAGTCCATCTCAGGGACTTGTGAGGTGGTGCTTGAAGAAATAGAGTTGGGCAAGTTTGAAGTTTCTTGATGCATCCAGACTCCATTTAGCTGTGGTCGACTCCTTCTCCCAACCTTTGGATTATCGAGAAACCAAGTAGACCTAAATTACAGATATATTAGTGTTGTAGGTTCTAACAGTAAAACAGATAAAAACCCCAGAAAGTTGCATTTTGGGGGCAAAAATACACTGAAAAAGGACAACCTATTCAAAATGGTGAGAAACATTTTTTCAGAAATATGTGGCCTATTAAAGTACAAAAGGTCATGTAATGGAATGGTCTCTGTTAATGTTAGAATGTAATAAAGTGACCTCTAATTTTGGATGCTTCAGTTTTTGGGTGCCCAACTTCAGACATCTTGGGCCTGATTTCAGAGGTGTTGAGAATGTACCTGTGAGCTCCTAGTGAGATCAGTTGGAGTTTTGGGTGCCCAGATTGTTTTAATGTCATTATCCAAAATTGATACACCCCAAATCAGTGGCTTATTATGAAAATTTTGGTCATAGGTAATAAGATAGAGGAACCAGTTATAGTGACATGAGGAGAAACTAGATATTATGGACCAAATTTATACCTGGTATAAATCTATTGATTTCACTGGAGTTATATCAGGGTTGAATGTGGCACTATATCTATATTACACACAAAGAAAGATGCAGGAAGTACATTATTAGGGTTGCAAAGTCAAGCAGTAAAAAGTTAGGAAACACCAGAATTAAGGTTGCCTATGCAACCTTAATTTGGCTCCCCGTGCATCTGTATTATGATACAGTCTTTATGTACATGATCACATACTGTTTTTTCCAAAGGATCCCAGCCTCAATTCTGGCATTTTCTAACTTTTGAGTGCCTGACTTTGCAACCTTAATAGTATTATTTTTACATATTGAAGTAAGTGTTTATAAAAGATCATCAGTGTATAAGGTTCAATCCGGGGAAACATGGGTTTGTTAAAATAGTAACACTTTGCACATCTATAGCACCTCTCATCAGTGAATCTCAAGGGACTCTACAAACATTAATTAAGCTTCACAAGCTTATGGGGGTAGATAAAGAATAGAGATGGATCCAAATTGCAAAATTTGGCGCAGAATTCAAATGACCCTGGAGTTTAGTGGGTGTGGTTAAATCTAGTGTCTCAGTTCAATTCCAATCCAATTCTGTGTTTGGTTCACCAGGGCATGGGGTCTAGTGTTCCAGTTCAGACTAATCTCTAGTAAGTATTATCTCTGTTACAGATAGGACACAGAAGTTAAGTGACTTATCCATGGTCCTGCATCAAGTCAGTGGGAGCCAGGAATAGAGTCCGGGGGCAGATTCTCCATTGCACTGCACCTTGTGTAGTCATTTACTCCAGTCCAAAGTGGATGTAAATTATTGCCATTCTGTTTTGATAGCATGATTCTGGTAGGTCCAGCCCAGAGAGTGGAAGTTCTCAAAGGTCCACGCTATATATACTGAGGCTGGGTCATTTGGATTCTCTTGAGGCGGTTGTCAAGTTTTTATTGACTGGGGAGCACCAGAAGGCATCCCATCTGCTGCAATAACTGTAAAAAAACTTGAAAAGCCACGTTGAAAGGATGTATTGACCACATTTGCCTCCAGTGAGCTATACGTGTAGCAGGATGAGGGACTGCATTGAAAGGAGCAACTGAGCACAGCTTTAAATATGCTATTTATTGTTACTGCTCCCTTTCCCCTCTCCCAGTTAAGGATCCATGTATTTATACTGTGCAGTTGTTAACATCATAACTGACACATAGTGGTAGATGAGAAAGCAGTTACGTAAATATTGTAAGCCTGATTCTGCACTGCCTTGCACTTTGCATGGTCAGACTTGTGCAAAGTGGGTGTAAAATATTACCATTCTGCACTCACTTTGTGCTGTAGTGAAAGGCAACACAAGGTGTAGGGCTGTGGAGAATCAGGTCCTGTTTGTCTATAAGGATTACACTTTGATTTGGTTATATCTAAGTGTTCACAACAGAGATGCTTTGAGGACCCAGGAGTCTGTGATGAGTTAATAAACTGACCGCCTCTCCAGATTCAAAGACTCAATTACTACAACATAGACCAAAGAGGAATATGCATTTTGGCTATTTAGTGACCTTTCACAAAGCCTAAGAAAACACACTTCAAATTCTGCACAGCTTAGTTAGGATTCATAGAGGATCTCCATGCAGGAAGTGTTTTATGTTTTGGGTCTCATGCAAGTGAAGCTGTATATAGAGATAGGAGCAGTGGGTTACTTTCTCTGGACCTGATTCTCCGCTGCCTTGCACCTTGATGTAATTCACTATGAAATCTGAATAGTGGCATTTTACACCTAATTGTGCAGGTGTAAATGACTGCCCAAGATGTGAGGCAGTAGTGAACCAGGACCTTTCTGGTTTAATTGCACAGTGATGATATTACACCACATTAAAATAAAAGATTCAATCCTCAGCAGACCTATGGATTAGCTTAGCACAATGGAAGGAAGGAAAGTCTAACCCACCTTTTTGCTCTCTTGATGATGGCCTGGCTGGAGGCTGAAGTTTTCCGCCAGATAGCTTAGAGCCACCTAAAGGAGTTCCAAATTATGCTGGCTGCAGTGGTCTCATATGGACTACTATGCCAGCTGAGGATCAGCTGGAGCACTAACCACTGGGTCCCATCCCCTCTAGTCCTCCATGCAGTAGTGGGTGGTAAGAAAGCATAATTAGCTCTACACTAGCCAAAGATTCCCCTGTATTGGGGGAATCTTCAGTTTCCCCTCTAGGACAAATTTCTGTCTCCTTTGTGCTGTGAGACTTGGGGTGGAGGATCTGGTCCACAGCTCAGTATTTGGTAGGAGAGGGGTAAATACCCATAGCATGTTTTTCCTTTTTAGCTGATTAATTTGAGACAGAGTTTTAAACCAGGTATTGAAACTGTGACATGATTTTTTGTGGTAAGATCTGGAAACAGCAACAGCCTGGCTTCCATAAATAATATTGGAACTTAAACAATGGTTTTAAAAAAGGCCAGAACATAGTATAAATAAAGCAGAAAAATTCAGGAAATCCTTAGGTAACAAATTATTTGTTTTAAGAACTGTATGCTTTCCTCCTCGTATCTGTAGATGCTAAACTGAGGACACTAGATTAATTTTCCTCTGACTTGAGCAACACATTTTGACAACACTGAAACATGGCTTGTTCCCAGGCTTTTCGGAGTTAATCCAGAAGTTCATAGCCCTGGCAATAGCCAAGAAAACAACGATAAGATCTATTAAGAACGGACCTGGCTCATTTCAAAAATCCATTGGGATGCTCCACGTGCCAGTGCCAAACATCACAACACTTGGCAACTGCAAGTGCTTCCAGTTGCCTAATATTTAGAACTGAACAATCCCGAAGGATGCTTTAGGCATGTTGGGCCAAATTCAGCCAGGAGATAACTCTACTAACTTCACTGGAAATGTACCAGGAGTTTGTCCCATTTTGTTGTGACCAAAAATAAAATGTTCAGGTTTCAATCCAGGTGCAGTTAAAAAGTTACAACCTCCTTCAAAAGAAAATCATGTAATTATTTTCAGCTAAACCAAAGAACCCATTCAGAAAGTCAGTCATAACTCTTTGTGAGCTGAGGTACACTGGGCAGTCTCACTTGGAAGGAAGATCATGAGCTCAGAAGTAGGAGGAGGGGAAGGGGCTGGCTGGAGAAGTTTGTGCAGGTAGCAGACATGGGGGAATGTTGACATTTTGCTGGATCTGTGCCCTATTTAATTCTTAATCCACCCCCTCTCGATTTAGAGCCTGTTTACGTCACAAGTGTTCTTATTCTGTCTAAAAGCATCATCTCTGTCTGGCACTTGCCAGCTAGTTCAATGTTCTGAACAACTTGTGAGTGGGCACAATACCAGATGAACACATGGTTGGGGCTTGAGGCAGCCAAGAGGCCACCAGAAAGTCTCTGAGCAGCAAGTTGGGTTTTTTTTGAGACCACAAAATCCTAACCAGGAAAATCCACATTCTATTCTATTCTACCCTCAGTCCTTCCAGTAGTGCATTAAGTGCATACACATCTGGCATGTGTGGTTCATTCTTTCATTCATCCATTCCTGAGGGTGAGACTTACATTTGCAGTGCCGTGTTTTGTTTTGGTAGGATTTGGGGTGGGGGTGTATATGCTACTATATGTTTATGTTAGCAAAGGCAGGTTGAAGAAGTGTGCCTTGCACTGGCCCTGATCTAGTCACCTGATCTTGCACTGGCCCTGGAGGAAGCTCTGTCTCCTTCACAGATGAGCTTTATCCTAGAATAGTAGAAAGTTCCACTGTGTTGAAGGAGTGGAATTGTCAACCCTCATCTTTATCCTGGAGCTTCCCATATGCTTCCCAGTTTGGGCATCTTCTGCTAAAGAACCAGTTTTACAATGGAAAATTCAGTGTGTGAGATCACATTCATCATTGTGGACCAAAACCTAGTTCTGGCATACAACCTGAATAAAAAGGCTCAGCGTGGGGATACTCCTTTGACAAATCTCAAGGAGCAGCTGCGTAGCCACACTGTGGCCATTATAACAACCTCTGGACCACAGTAGACTCCTCAGCCATTGGGCTTCCCATCTGCCACTTAGGAATTTTGTTGTTGTAGCCATATAATTATAGATCCACTCCCCAACCCGCCCCCTTCCACCTCCACTTCCCTCCCAAATCACTGTGGTGATTTGTAATGCCCTTTGAAATTTGTCCATAGAAAGAAAGATTTGCCCCATGTTCCAAATTTCCAGTCAGGCTCCACCCAACTTCTAAAATTGTACCAATATGTTTTGTGCAAACAAACAAGCCCTAATTTCCCAGTTTTCTCTTGCAGTTGTAGATGCAAACAACTGAGCATGCAAAGCAGTGAGTGCTGTTTTAGAGGCTATTAATCCTTACTTAAATCAATTTAACTGGCATTGGCAAATTACCAAATTAAGCCAAACCAATTTAAATGACGGTTTAACAAATTTAAGTACATCTACATTATGGTTTGCACTGGTTTAGATCTAGTTAAACAACTGGAACTTCTGTAGAATAGATTGGCCTGAGTTCAAACTGAATGAACTGCAGGTGTTAGTGAGAATGATGCCTTTTAATGGGGCTTGGTGTCGCCTCCTTTGGAGAAATATTTTGAATATAATTTGTTTTGGAGTGCCGTCCAAGTCAAACAATCTCTTTATGAGTCAGGGATAAAAATCATGTCTCTAGGAACATAAGAATAGCCTTACTGGGTCAGACCAATGGTCCATCCAGCCCAGTATCCTGTCTGCCGACAGTGGCCAGTGCCAGGTGCCCCAGAGGGAGTGAACCTAACCGGTAATGATCAAGTGATCTCTCTCCCACCATCCATCTCCACCCTCTGACAAACAGAGGCTAAGGACACCATTCCTTACCCATCCTGGCTAATAGCCATTAATGGACTTAAATGTCATGAATTTATCTAGTTCTCTTTTAAACCCTGTTATAGTCCTAGCCTTCACAAGCTCCTCAGGCAAGGAGTTCAGCAGGTTGACTGTGCGCTGTGTGAAGAAGAACTTCCTTTTATTTGTTTTAAACCTGCTGCCCATTAATTTCATTTGGTGGCCCCTAGTTCTTATAATATGGGAACAAGTAAATAACTTTTCCTTATTCACTTCCTCCACACCACTCATGATTTTATATACCTATATCATATCCCCCCTTAGTCTCCTTTTTTCAAAGCTCCTTTTTTCCCTCCTTACTCCAGTAGGAATGCTTTAGGAGAATCATAGATGGGAATGAATACCACCAGAGGCAAGGAAATCCTCCTCACCCAATCTTCCCCTTTATTCCACACACAGTAAAAAGCCTTCTTCGCCTTTTGATTCTGCAAGAAGAATCTGTATGGCTGTGGTCAGTAAGGAGTGCAAATCGGCCCTGAGAGGTTAAGTAATCCCTGTGCAGGGCACAGTAACAACTTCAAGTGATGAAAGCTGATCATGGACTCTATTAGTGGCTGGTTTTCTTCTGAATATTGATGTTCAGTGTGACATTCCACATTCCTCAGGACACAGCCTTAGATCTGTTATTTTTTCTTTGAAATTTAGTTTATCCAAAAAGGTGCCCAGGTCTGAGAAATCTGCTCCTAGCTGAGACACAGAGGTTGTGGAAAGGTCAGAGAGAAAGGCATCTCTCTAGCTTAGGTAAATAAACAAGTTACTTCTCTGTGGTTGGGAAGCAATGTTTTATTAATAGCAGTAGATTTGGTTTCGCATTGTGGTGCTCCTCCTGTTTCATCACTGTAGAAGATAAGCAAACACAAAATGTTCTGTCTCCCTCCCCATGAAAAATCAAGCCAAAAAGCAGGGACTATTATGTTTAAAGATATTACTGAGGCATTGACTTGGAGAAAGTATACACCCAAGTTTATATTCGGTATCTATTGACTACTGCAGTTGGTGATATGATAAACTCAACATAGTTTAATGTCTTACATGTGAGAGGTTGCAAGGCAATCTCACTACAATAGAAAATGCCTCAAACTAAAAATAAGGTCTGTGTCTTGAACAGATGGAAGATGCATTTTTCCTTTGACATTTTCCCCATTTAGGTTATTTGGTTACAGTATGAAATATCCACTTTTTCCCCTGTATCTTAACCCGTTTGCCCATCTGTTGCAAGCTGTTTTCCTTCTGCTCACAGATCTGGAGCTATTCAGAACTGTCACTTCAGGATATTGGGATTGAATAGAGTTCCCCCAACCAATTCCTGATAGGAAAAGAGTTCTGAAATTGTAATGACCTGTACATTGGGAGGGTATGTGATCTGATGGTGAGAGAAGGGAACGGAAAGGCATTACTGCTGGGTTCTGTTCCTCAGTCTGCTACTGACAGTGTCCTCTTGTCAGTAAGTCACTAAAAGCTTGTCTTCGTGGCAAAGTTAACTCAGATTATGACTTGAGTATTGTCCCTTCATACACAGAAACCCTTAACTCCAGTGGGATCGTGCTTTTAACCCAAGTTGGCCTAGCACCACACAGACGCACGAGTGCAGCAGCACCAGTGCAGACACAGCAAGTTTGAAGGTTACACTGAAACTAGGCGAACTCGAGAGGAGTTACTCACGTGCAGGTAACTTGAGTTACCTCTGCAGTGAAGACATACTCTAGATCTTTCCATAACTGTTTCCCTCTCTCTAACATGGGCATAAAAATGGTAACCTACCCGTACCATGGGACTTGTCTACAGATGGAGTTATTCAGGAACAACTATTCAGAAGAAGCTAGTCCTGAACAACTCCATGTGTGGACACTCTTATTCTGGAACAAGATTTTCCTTGTTCATGTAGCTTAACAACTAAACAGGAGCAAGGCACTTTTGTCCTGAAACAAGAGTGTCCACATGTGGAATTATTCAGGACTAGCTTTTCTTGAATAAGTCCATCTGTAAATGAGCTCTTAGAGTGGTGTTGAGATAACAAATGTTTGTAAAGCACCTTGAAATCCATAGATGACAAAAGCTATGGAAGTACAAATATGTGTTTACTTGAACTTTTTATAGCTCTGACAATTTTAGATACTTATTCATAGAATCATAGACTTTAAGGTCAGAGGGGACCATTATGATAGTGTAGTCTGACCTCCTGCACAACGCAGGCGACAGAATCTCACCCACCGACTCCTGTAACAAACCTCTAACCTATGTCTGAGCTATTGAAGTCCTCAAATTGTGCTTTAAAGACTTCGAGGTGGAGAGAATCCTCCAGCAAGTGACCCGTGCCCCACACTGCAGAGGAAGGCGAAAAACCCCCAGGGCCTCTGCCAATCTGCCCTGGAGGAAAATTCCTTCCTGACCCCAAATATGGCAATCAGCTGAACCCTGAGCATGTGGGCAAGACTCACCAGCCAGACACCCAGGAAAGAATTCTCTGTAGTAACTCAGATCCCACCCTATCTAACATCCAATCACAAGCCATTGGGCATATCTACCGCTAATAGTTGAAGATCAATTAATTACCAAAATTAGGCTATCCCATCATATCATCCCTCCCATAAACTTATCAAGCTTAATCTTGAAGCCAGATATGTCTTTTGCCCCCACTGCTTCCCTTGGAAGGCTGTTCCAGAACTTCACTCTGATGGTTAGAAACCTTCCTCTAATTTCAAGTCTAAACTTCCTGATGGCCAGTTTATATCCATTTGTTCTTGTGTCCACATTGGTACTGAGCTTAAATAATTCTTCTCCCTCTGTGGTATTTATCCCCGTGATATATTTATAGAGAGCAATCATATCTCCTCCCAGCCTTCTTTTGGTTAGGCTAAACAAGCCAAGCTCACCAGTGCCTTGTATAACGGTACTAACACCTCCTTATCTCTACTGGAAATACCTCGCCTGATGCATCCCAAGACTGTATTAGCTTTTTTCATGGCCATATGACATTAGTGGCTCATAGTCATCCTGTGATCAACCAATACTCCGAGGTCCTTCTCCTCCTCTGTTACTTCCAAATGATGGGTCCCCAGTTTATAACAAAAATTCTTATTAATCCCTAAATGCATGACCTTGCACTTCTCACTATTAAATTTCATCCTATTACTATTACTCCAGTTTACAAGGTCATCATAACCCCACCCTGGTCAATCCTTTGTTTACATAGGGTGGTCAGAAATGGTGGATATGTTAGATGGATAATTTAAGACAGAGAAAAGAAAATGTCTTCCCTGTTTTTTCTTTTCTCTATCTGTCACTAGCAGGAAGTAAAGAGGAGAAGAACTCAAAATTGAAAGAAAAAGAGGAAACAAGAAATCTTTTATTAATCATTTTGATTAGTATCCCAGTTTGGAGTGCCCTTCAGCTATAGTGCTCCTTCAATTGAACCGTAACCACATTCTAGAATATGCCCTATGAGGAGGTAGGTCTGTATGATGAAATAGGAGGGACCCGCTGAAGGTCTAATTTCTTTAATAAGATCTGTCTTCCAACCATCATTTTTCTAAAGCAAAGGAGCTGGAGCTGGATGTATGAGAGGTCTCAGAGCTACTTTACACAGCTGTGTTAGGTCCAAAACCTGTGGGGTTTAGGACCATGTTGAGGCAATGAGAAATACTTCAGTTCTCTCCCTTTCTATCTTCACACTAGGGCCTTTTCTTCTGTAGAAAAGGGCGTTTTCACATGTTAACTAACACATGTTAAAAACAAAGTATAGACAGGGCAATTTTAATTTTAATATGTGTTAACTGAGAGAGGTCAACCCTGTAAGGGAGACTAGGGTTTATCTTGATCAACCAACAGACGTTAAACCTACAACTTACCTGTCAACAATAGGATTTTAACACATAAACTAATGGTTGTTAAAAACACATCTTTTTTCCCTAATGAGACACATCTAGGAGAATCTAAAGAAAGATGTGTTAAGTTCCTTGGCCAAATCTCTGATCATGCATCCATGGACATACCTTCATTGGAGAATAAAACATTTAATCTAGTGGCAAATAAATCTTTTCAGTGTACCAAATTAATCTATTCCATGTGCAAGCACTTCCTGGTTGAGATCATACACACATTCCTGTTCTGACTGCGTGTTTTAACTAGCTTTACCTTTTTAATGAGGAATGCTCTTTTTTAAAAAGAAAAGGAGGACTTGTGGCACCTTAGAGACTAACAAATTTATTTCAGCATAAGCTTTTGTGAGCTACAGCTCACTTCATCAGATGCTGTAGCTCACGAAAGCTTATGCTCAAATAAATTTGTTAGTCTCTAAGGTGCCACAAGTCCTCCTTTTCTTTTTGTGAATACAGACTAACATGGCTGCTACTCTGAAACTTTTAAAAAAAAAGATTGTTCTGTGCTCATGACATGATCATGGATTTCTTGTGACTTTGCTTCTCTAATCATACCACGCTTATCAAGCTGCCTGTCATTATCATGACACATTTGCCTTGCTTTATTTTTGGAAAGCTGCCAAAGTAAGCTTCATTGCTGTAAACTCAACCTCCTCATTCACCCCCCCCACCCCAAATCCTCTTCTTTTCCAACTTCCACTATTTCTTTTGCATCTAGACATCCAGACCAACTAGACAGAGGCATAATCCTGTCCTGATTATCATCCTGGCTGGAATCTGAAGGAGTAATTCTTACATGGACTCTATTCCTCTCCAACCACCATGTCAGAGATGGAATTACATACCATGGTACAGTGCATGAAGCCAGACCTGTCCTGAAGGGAGTATATCACATCATGTCCGCTGAACCCTCTGTGCCTGACAGTACTGAAAACAACAAGCAAGATCACAAAAGCAACTTATTCTGGGTTGGTAAACAGTCAAGAAGTTCAAACAAAATACATAAGAAATCATGGAAAGATATATGGGCTTACTAGCTCCCAATTATTGTCTCTCTCACCATAAGTGACATTGCAAGATGGTTTGCAAGTGTTCAGAGAAATTAATGCTGTTTGTAGTTATTGAGTCAAAAAAGATATCAATGCTCCAAGTTGCAACTTCTCTACAATTTAAGAGCAAACCCAACTGTTAACTCTAACATATTTTGGCTGAGTTAGACTTGAGAAAGAACTTCAGTTAGACACTTACATTTGGTTCTCTTTACTATGACATTTGGCAGAACATAAACCATAGAACGGGAGTAAAAAGGCCTAAAATTGGGGCAAGGGCCTTTGGTTCTTAAGGACCCTGCATGGCTCAACAGGTTACTGAGGTACATTAATATAGTAGAACCTCAGAGTTATGAACACCAGACTTACAAATTGAGCAGTCAACGATATACCTTATTTGGAACCAGAAGTACGCAATCAGGCAGCAGAGATCACCAAAAAAAGCAAATACTATACAGCACAGTACTGCGTTAAGTGTAAATTACTGAAAAAAATAAAGGGAAAGTTAAAAAAAAGATGTGACAAGGTAAGGAAACTGTTTCTGTGCTTGTTTCATTTAAATTAAGATATGCATTTTTCTTCTGCATAGTAAAGTTTCAAAGCTGTTTTAAGTCAATGTCAAACTCTTGAAAGAACAACTATAACATTTTGTTCAGAGTTATGAACATTTCAGAGTTACAACTTCTATTCCCAAGGTGTTTGTAACTCTGAGGTTATACTGTAAATATAATAGAATTTGAAAGTGTCCATTTAAAGAAAATTAGTATGTCCTTATTTTGTGCCACTAAGATTTTCCGTTTCATCTGTCCTAAAAGTCATCAACACCATCTAGTGAATTAGGCAGATATTCTAAATCAGAGTAGAATTTCTATGCAAACCACTTTAATTTCAAGCGTAAGTTACTAAAAGAGAAACATTTTCTTTTACTTTAATAGGCAAGTTGATATGAAATATTAAAGACAGATGTTGTGCATTACATTTATAGGTAGACTAATGGAAAATAAACACTAGAAGCACCCTGCACCACTCTGCATTCTTCCAAAAGCATCAAGACCTTAAAAGGCAAGTAACATTAAAGATAAAAGCTTAATATGTATGGGTATTACAGGGACATGTTATGTATAAACTTCAATACTGATTCAATACAGTCCTTCTAAAAGTAGATTGATGTAAGACATTATTTTGAATCTTGGCTTGTAGGAAGTGATTTCAAGAAAGGTCAGCCTGATTGTATAACCTTAAAAACACACTCCTAGAGCACCTGGTTTTTTCTTCAAAACACAATAAAAAACAATAAAATTGTTCTCATGTTATTTAAGCAATAATATCATTGCTCTTCTGTTTGACTAGGTCATAATCAGATTCTTGAGTGGGTAACATATGAGGGAATTAGATTACTGCCAAGGAAAACAGAGGTACAACTGTATTATCGTTTTTCTCCCCCCCCCCCACATTTTTCAGTCACTTTCAAGAATGTGATATATCCTTCTTTTTGTAGCTGGAGAATGGTGGCAGCTCAGGTCATTCTGGAGATTGATGGTGTTACCAGCTGATGATCTGATTATAGATTATTTGGGCCTTCTCTCATTTACATCAGTGTGACCACACTGACTTCAAAGGCTTTAGTTCTGATTTATATAATTCACCGTAACTGAAAGGAGAATCAGTCCCTTTGATCACAGAACAAAATTATGGCTACTTTACATTCTCATTAAAATATTGTAATATTTCTTATGAATACAAATTCTCATTTGCCCAGGACATTTTGTGGGTTTAAAAGCATTATGCTTTTTATACTTCACATAACACAAGCACTAGGGGTCACCTGATTAAATTAATAGGCAGCAGGTTTAAAACAAACAAAAGGAAGTCCTTCTTCAAACAGAGCACAGTCAACCTGTGGAACTCATTGCCAGGTGATGTGAAGGCCAAAACTATAACTGGGTTCAAAAAATAATTAGATAAGTTCATGGAGGTTAGGTCCATCAATGGCTATTAGCCAAGATGGTCAGGGACACCGCTCCATGCTCTGGATGTCCCTAAGCCTCTGACTGCCAGATAATTGCCCTGTTCTGTTCATTCCCTCTGAAGCTTCTGGCACTGGCCACTGTTGGCAGCATACTGGACTGGATGGACCATTGGTCTGACCACTATGGCCATTCTTATATTCTAATTATATTATCATCAGTGGCTTGGGGATGTGTATGTGTATTATTAAACTCTAATGATAAACCTCAGGTTGATGAAAATATTTATCAGAGAGAAATAGACCAGTGTGCATGAGTCCTTCACCACAGGGCACTGTAAACACTGAAAAGGTGTATGTCAAAAGCATGTTATTTTCATGCATAAATCAATCACGTGTTTATACATAAACTTATCAGATGTTTGAGACATAATGAAGCAGGATTTATTTGCATGCCATTTTAAAAAATTATTTCTTGTTTAAAAGAGATTTGCAAAACGTTCTGCATGCTTCAATCCTGAATAATACAACAACCTCGGTGGTGTTCATTTCATTCAGATTATTTGTGGGTAGGTATAATGTTCCAGGTTAGGTGTGCTCACCTCTCTCTTTTCTTTTTCTTTTCCTTTTTTGCATCTGCGTAAAGGTGACTGCACCAGTACATATCACCTCAATTTCAAACCAAGGGTGACTGCACCAGTGCAGTTATGAAGAGAGTGGTCACTTTGGATGGGCTATTACCAGCAGGAGAGTGAGTTTGTGTGTGGGGGGGTGGAGGGTGAGAAAACCTGGATTTGTGCTGGAAATGGCCCAACTTCATGATCACTTTAGATAAGCTATTACCAGCAGGACAGTGGGGTGGGAGGAGGTATTGTTTCATGATCTCTGTGTGTATATAATGTCTGCTGCAGTTTCCACGGTATGCATCCGATGAAGTGAGCTGTAGCTCACGAAAGCTCATGCTCAAATAAATTGGTTAGTCTCTAAGGTGCCACAAGTCCTCCTTTTCTTTTTGCGAATACAGACTAACACGGCTGCTACTCTGAACCCTGTGCAGAGTGTCTGCATTGGATGGTTGCTCTGCTAAGCCTGTATTGGAGCAAAAATCCCTATTGTAGATAAGCCTTCAGTCTCCATGCCCATTCTGCATAAGGCACAATCCTACAAACATCACGGCCTACTGCTCTGAATTTCACTTGTTTTAGGGGAATTACTCTCAGTAATAAGCTTTACGCCTTGTAGTGAGGGCTGGTCAAAACATTACCATCAAAACGGATTTTCCAGTAAACATACATTTTCAGGGAAAGTATCTGCTTTCAGTGGAAAATGTCAACATTGGGCCAAAAAAAAAAATCAAAAATTTTCAGTTGAAAACCAAAAACTTGGAGTTTGTGGCTAAAAATTGTTATATTTTTTGTTTGTTATAAACTAAAAAAAAATATAGAAATTTTTGTTTGGTTTCATCAAAATTTTCCACAGGGAGAATAGAAAAACCTGACTAGCTCTACCAGTAGCACGTTTGCAGGGTCAGACTTACAGTTCCTAGTTAAGGCCATATTCTGCTCTTAACACCAATGTACATACAAGGTAGCTCCACTGAGTTCAGTGGGGCTAACCTGGATTGTGCCCATGTAAATAAGAGCGGAGTATGACCTTTAGTGTCAATTGTACTGTTGATTTTGTGATAGGGTCTGCCACAGGAAAGGGCGGAACACCACCAAATTAATCACATTTGGCCCACTAAGGAGGCCTTAGAAGATAACAGCTTTTGGTCACTCCAGACTAGGGAAACAAACCAAAAATGGAATTCCATGTCCCTTTACCAGTGCTCTGAACCACCCAATTTCCCTTTTTGTTTTCTCTTTTTCTATTACACTCCTTTAGCATTTGAAAAGACAGTACCAAATAATGCAGGGAATGAAGGGTTTCAGGAAAAGTCAGTTCTGCTGTTGATTTTGCAGTTGATTAGCTACTATTTGCTCTTGCTTATTTAATTAGTGCACTTCAGCTATGGCACCGGTTAGATGTTCACAGAAGAATGGAAATGTACACAGGACAGACACTCCTCTCAAAAATACTGTCTGTCCCATAAAGTTAAATACATCCTTTACAAAAAAGAGGCCTAATTCTACAAACCTTACTCACAGGCATAGTTCCTGTACGAACAGAGAGTGCTTCTGATTAAGGCTTAGCAGTTTAAAGAAGTCTTAAAGTGAGGGAAGTATAATTCATACCCAGCTTTAGGTACCTTTACACTGCTCTGGGAGCATGCATGGGCCTTAGTGACAATGAGAATCAGGCCCATCGTCTGGTTGACGTCAGTGGGATTATTGTCACAAATAAGAATTGCTTAAATTTGTAAGGGCTCCAGGAGGTTGGCCTAAAACTAGCAGGTGTCTTTGCATGCAATTGAATAAATAGCTTTACTATATAAAGCACTGCAGGTAGTTCTGATGTGATATCTTATGCACTGATGTTCCTTCCACAAATGTTACGATTTAGTCTCAATGCCGTTAAAAATTGGCTTAATATTAATATTTGTCTGAGTTTGTAATTGGAGTCAATAGAAAGTTTTTACCAAATTAAGTATCATCCTGTTAATCTGCAGATGATGAGTCAGCCTTTAAAATTATTTACCTTTTATGGAGTGGTAGGCGGCCTAAAGGTCAGACCAGGATACTAGAAGTTAGGACTCATTGGTACTGGATTCTATTCCTGGTTATACCTCTGACTCACTTTGTGAAGCTGGATAAATTACTTAATCTCTTTGTGCCTTTATTTACCTATCTACAAATAAAGTTAATAATTTTTACTTACCTATCTCACATGGTTGTTCATAGGCTTGGTCCTGTATAAGTGCCAAATATTATTGATTTTGAGCTAACTTAGTGAGTAGTACATGCAAGCACACACATGGATACTCATGTATACGCACCTTGATTTAAAAACAGCTGCCATGTTTACAGGTCCAATTAATTGTGGCTAGTGTTCATAGGTGGGAGCCCCGAAGGGACTTAGGCATTGCAATGCTGAGCATCATGACGCCTAGCTTTTAGGTGCCTAGAAAATCACAGGAACAACACTGTTGTCCACAAAGCCTGAGTTAGGCTCCTTGTAGAATGAATGGGGGGAGACAGACTCTGAAAAATGCTATCCACAAAAGCCAGAATGCTAGGCAGGAAGCTGCCTAAACTAGCCAATAGGAGAAGCCAAAGAGAAGGATGTGTGTTAAGCCCTTGCCCTCTCTCTGCTCTAGGTGCCTAAATCCATGCTGTAGGGAGGCACCTAGCTCTGCTTAGTGAATCCAAGTGGCTTAGGTGCCTCTTAGAAGACTTAGGCGCTCCGCACAAAATGCTCAGAAGAGGAGGTGCCAATTTTGTTATGTGCTCCAATAGGGAGGTGATGTGTGGTAGAGATGGGGCTGAGGGGTTCAGAGTGTGGGAGAGTGTTCAAGGCTGGGGCAGAGAGTGTTGGAGTGCGGAGGGGTGCGAGGGCTCTGAGTGGGGGTGCGGGGTCTGTGGTGGGGCCAGGGATGAGGGGATTGGGGTGTGGGAGGGGGCTCAGGGTTGGGTGCAGGAGATGAGGGCTCTAGTTAGGGGTGAAGGCTCTGGGGTGGGGCTGGGGATGAAGTGTTTGGGGTGCAGGCAGCCCAGAGCTGCGGCAGGGAGAGAGGACCCCCCCAGCCCTCTCTCACCGCAGCAGCTCAGCACTGGATGAGAGAAGCCCCTCCCCAGTCGGAGTAGTTCCAGTGGGGCTGGGCTGGGCTGGGCCGGGCCAGGCTGGACCAGGGGAGGGGCTCCTCTCCCTGGCAGCTCCGGTGTGTCTGGGCTGGGCCAGGGGAGGGACTCCTCTCCCCAGCCGCAACAATTCTGATGGGCCTGGGCTGGGGGCTCTTCTCCCTGGCAGCTCCGGCAGGCCTGGGCTGGGCCGGGCTGGGAGAGGGGCTCCTCTCCCTGGCAGCTCCGGTGGCCCTGGGCTGGGCCAGGGAAGGGGCACCTCTCCCCACCTGCATGGCCTTTGAGAGCCTGCTGCATGGCCATGTGGCCACACAGCTTACAGGGAACTTAGTTCACAACAGTAAAACAGTGGATTCTCTGTAACTTGAAATCCTTAAATCATGATTTGAGGACTTCAGTAACTCAGCCAGAGGTTAGGGATCTATTACAGGAGTGGGTGGGTGAGGTTCTGTGGCCTGCAGCCAGCAGGAAGTCAGACTAGATGATCGTGATGGTCTCCTCTGATCTTAAAGTCCATGAACTGCATTATTACTGTAGTAAGCTACTACTTCTTCATAACACACGGTTAGGCTGAAACAACAAACTAACAAACAAATGCAAATGTATTGACTGGATATAAAATTAAGTGCAAAAATGTTTAAATCTCCTAACTGAGTGGATGCAACCAAGATTTACGGATACAACTGTAAGACTGGCCAACTGAGGAAAGAAAAGCAAGTGATCTGTCCCAGAGTAGATGTACACAGGCCTTGGCACATAACCTTGCTTTTTAAACTTGAAGCTTGACAAGCAGTATTTCTCCTATGATCTGGACAGGTGGCAATCCCATCACAGAGCATTTGCCAGCATTACCACTGTCCTCATTTAGACTTTACATCAAGTCTGAGTGAGCCCTGGCTTGAAATCAGACTTTTGATGTCAGTAAGCAAAGGCTAATTCCTAGTTCTTATTTTTAAAGAAACTAAAATATTACATAAACAAGCACTGTACAATTAAAATTACACAGAGTTTTTGATGAACAGCAAATGTGCACCAGAGAGTCACTTGTAAATGTATTTGGAAGTAGATTGTTGAATATGAAATATACTGATTTTGTCCTAAATAGATCAGAATGGCTGGCAAAGTACATACTACAGAAAAGCACAATTCTTCAGTACAATATATTACCAAAACTGTTTTGCTGTTTGTGTGTTTAGAAAAACGTTTGCTGCTTATAATTATTCACTTAGATCAACTGAAGTCCTAAATTGGAAAAGCAGCTCTGTCCAAGGTCGCCTCTGTTGTTTCCAAAAATATCTTGAAACAAACGCAAGAGGGGCACTTTGTTGGATGTTATCTAGACATATATAGTTTCAATCAAATTCTTCAAGAAGTGTCAGAATAAAAGTTGAACATTTGTTTGACATTGCCAAGTCACTAGCAAGTGAATCCCTTTAAAGGCTGAAAATAGCTTTGACAACAGTGGTAAGGACTATAGGATGTCCCCCCTGATTTAAAAACATTAAAGTTGACGTTATGCGAAGTGTAAACATTTTTTAAACACGTCATGAAAAAGTACCATATAAGTAAGTTGATCTTTTTTAGCCAAAAGCTGGGAAGGGTTACCAAGTTGTGTTAGTGATGTTGGGAAAACTTTTATGATGATTTTTACACTGTAAGAAAGCTTACCATGTACACAGTTAATATTTTATTATTAATCTTTCCGCTCATGCAATTTAATCAGCCTCAAGAACAACTAGGGATTCTCAGCTCTGTATAGAAAGAGTATAAAGTGATGTGTTCCACATGGACAGACCTAGAATTTGGTGTAGTCAATGTGAAAAAAACCAACAATCCTTAAAGGAATAGGAACTTAACTGTTAACAAGACATTATTTAGTGTGCCACGCTCCGGCTTCTTGTCATCTGAGAGGAGTTCAAGTTGCTCTAATTACAAGTTGTGGAAGCTGTCTTCTTGGTGAGCTTTAAGCTTGAGATGGTCATTTGTCATTGTCTGAGTTAATGAATACCTCATTTTCATTAATGTCCTCAAGACAATAAATGGGTCTCTAAAGATTTTCAGGCTGGCTCCTAGAGGTACCAAAACAATCTATTCCTATTTCCTCTAGTGATAAAGCAGAGAAATCCTCAAGGATGAAAGGTGTAATGTTAATATAAAATATTATTGGACCAGGTTCTCAGGTGGTATACACCAGTGTTGTGACCTGGCTGTATTATATTTAGTAGGAAGCAACTCAAATGACACAATTTTGATCTTTAAGGCTTAAAAAATACATTTTTATACAATAAAAATATGGCAGACTAAAGCAAGGTTAATACAACGATTTACAAATAAATTGTCAAACATTAATTGCATTGAAAGCGATAGAAGAAAGTTCAGCATTTGGAGAATGTACAATTTAAAAGTCAGTTGATCACCAATATCCAATATGCATAATTCTCACGCAATTTTTAACTTCTCAAATCTTGGGTCAATCAACTCTTCCTCACTTAATTCTTCATTTAGGGACCTGACATTTCCATTTGCAACAGCCATGTCTAACCATGTTACTGTTCAGATAATGCTCCATTGGAGTAAATAAAATAAGCTTCTGAATTTTTCACTTAACATTTTATAGCCTCAGACTTTCAATCGTTAAATCGATTTTTTAGAAATAATTCAATGGAAAAACTAATGCTTTTAAATTGTATAAAATCTCACTTAGCCCAATATCTTCTCTAGCTATTTATTTATCTTACACATTAAAACAAAATCTTACACATTTTTACACATAAAAACAAAACATTACTTGGCCAATTTCTGCATGATTCCCTCATACATCTTTATTATTTGCATAAAATGCATGTGTTTGTGGTTCATTATTTGTAAAATAACGAGGACAGTTTCCTCTCCATTCAAAGGGAGAGAGAAGAATTTATCTTTAAATATTGGTCAAATCCTGTTTGCCCTGCTCCTGTAGACCAAACTCTTCTCAAGGATTAGTTTGGCCAAAGTGTGCAGGATCTGGCTTTGTTATATTCCAAAAAGAGACACTGTGATGTTCTTACTGTGTTAATGGGTGCTTTTTAAAAACTCTAATATTTGCAATCAAAAATTTAAACGTGTGATTTTATTCAGTACTGATTGACCTGAATAGGGCTCTGCGCAGACATACGCTCTGCCTTTGTGGATCCAATTGCAAGACCAGAGCCTTAATCCATTTGACAGATACTGATTCTATGTTTTCAGCTGAGTTGCAGCTAACCTGAAGAGTTTTGTTTCATTTTCTTCATGGCTATATTATATGGTATTTGCATTGCTCTGGGAATAGGATTTCGTTAAAGGGACATGTTTGGATCAAGTTTCCACACATTTTGTAAAAATTATGTTTTTCTCTAACCTAAGAACAATGGGAAAAAATGGTGAAAATTTTTTTATTTTCTTTTTTTTACCATTCATGAAAATAAATATTTCCATGAAATAAAATAAAAAAGCAGTAGTTTAATTTTTTTGAAAGAATAAAGTCATAAACATTGCAGCATTGTGTTACTGCATGAGAACCTGACAGTGAAACTGAGTAGACAGCAACTACAAACTAAAGTCATACCAACTAGCCTCTTTTTATCTTTCATGCTGAGAAAAACTTTAATAAATAAATTAATTAAATAAATAAAACATCTTTTAATTAAGGTGTCCCACTTTAGTGGGAGTCCTCAGCAGGATCAAGACCATTATTTTAGGCAAGAATATATATTTTTAATTTTTTTTTTTAAGTTTTACACTGTCCCTTTAACTACTGATGTTTTGCCAGGAAAAAGAACACAGGGCTAACTCCATCAGACCTTACTGTGGCAAAATTCCAATTAAAGTCAACAAGAATTTTGTCGGAAGGACTGCAGGATTTGACCCACAGTTCCTTGCTGATTTTATCTCAATTATGTAGGAAATTTTGCTCTGCCTCTCCTACAATCTTGTGCTTCTAATGGGGCATTAAGTTATCATGGCCCCAACTGCTTACAGTATTTCCTTGTTTGTATACCAAAATCACTGAAAGCAGCACAGCACAATTATTTGTGAAAAACCGTCCCCTGCCATGTTTTAGTTAAAGATAGGTTAGCGATGGTGTCTGGAAACTGAGGCAGAACGAACATAGGGAGCACAAGAGCAGAAAAATTGGGTTTGTATGGGTCACACATTCAGGATCCAGAGGCCCCTTCCTCTTCATATTAAAACAACTTTAAAATAGCCTAAATTTTGAGACTACTTAACTACCTAATTATTTAGGTGTTGCCTCATGCAGCGGATACCTTGAGAAATAGACACCTCCAAAGCTGATCCATGCAATTCTTCCCTATTGGAACATTCACATGTCCAAGAAAATTGTTGCATTCTGCTACCCTTCTGAGGCTGGAACAAAGACCAGAACAGAAAGGGAGCTGAAGAGTTAACACGGTAGGAAACCTGCTGATATAAATAACATTGGACATACAGAGAACAAGTTATTTGTCCTTTTTGGTTTTTTTCATTTAAATCTGAGCAAATATAGCGCTAATGAAAGGTGCCAGATTTACAGGCATCAAGTCTGTAGTTTTCTTTATCCACAAAGCAGATACAAGGCAAGCTTCTCACCCTCTGCCATGCCAGTGCGGCGCAACCCTCTTCTGGTGGGGACACCTATGGTGACAGGGTAGCTTGGTCTCCATGGCCCTATCAGTCCTGTGACTACGTTGCTGTTGAGAATGGCTACAGGGTTGCCAAACTTTGCCAGCTGCCACAGTGATTTAGGAACTGGCCTGATACTGCCAACTCATTATGCATACTTAACTAAGCTGAGGACAGCCTCCAGGTTGTAGTGACTTTCAGCTACTGCTGATCTGGGCCAAATATGGAACAGTGATCTAAAGGTGAAAGGCTCTGTATCCCATTTCCAGTTCCCTGGGCCATCTGGTCACCCTAAGAACAGATTTTATATTACATACGGAGAATGATACATCCATTTTAATTAATCAGGACACTCTCACAAAGAGGACTTTTTTTAACTCACTGAGCTGTCACTAAATAATACTGTACCTTAAGATACAGATGTTTGCAGGGCTTTCTTCAGGAGACAGCTTTAATAGATTTTATATTTATTAGGCTAATCTGTGCCAAAACATTTTTGAGTTGCTATTTTTAGAACAAAATGTTAAGGTCTTAATTGAACTAGATTTTTCTTCAGGTCTTTTTTTGTACTTTATATCTACCAAAAATGTCACGTATTTAAACATAATAAAATACAACTATAGAGCTCAAGCCTACAAACACTTAAGCAGGTGGACAGCTTTACATATGTGAATTGCTCAGTTGTACTAATCACGTAAGTAAAGTTATATGTTTATATATATATATATAAAGTGTTTGCAGATTGAGCCATTTGGGGGATATTCTAATATTTCTCCTCTATTAATGCTCTAATAGAAGCAAAATGGTAACTGCTAATATTGACCAAACAAATGAGCATGAGAAATCCAGATGATAAAAGTATTAACCGATTGGTTATGTAACAAGCCAAAAAAGTTTGCTCATGCCCATTTCTGATTTCCCTATTCATAGTGCTTACTCATTTGGGAGTTGCCTGTAACTCTTGAAAAGGAAATCCCTTGAATCAGTGTTACACTTGCATGACAAAACCATGCAATGCTATGGAACACAAACAGCCTTTAAAGTTGGATTATTTCCTGGTTTAACTCTGGGTAAAGATAGGTACTAGTCTCTTGAATCAATGTATGCAGTTGGTGTCTTAACAAGAAGAAATTTTTAAGAGTACAGAAACACAGAATTTCACTGACTACATTTTTTTTAATTTGGATCTTCAAAAGTAAAAGGCAGGTGATTTTCCAAGTTGTATTTGTAATCTCATTAGGTAGCCAGCTAGACTATTAATACTAATAGAGCAAAAGATAATGAGATCCTTCTTTGTAAATTACCAGCAGAAGAAATTAACTGTCCGAATCAGTCAAAGATTTTTGAATGCTCCCATCAAATCACTAACTGGCTGGAAAAGCCACTGAACAGAATCCATTATAAACCTGCATTAAATGTCCACTTATCTAAAAGCTAAAAATAACTGTGTAACAGCTTTTTAGTTTTTCCAATTATCTTTTCTTAGAGTAATTCTGATTTTCTGCTTCGCTTCAGCAAGTCATTCTGATGCTGTAAGAATGATGCCGCACTAATTAAATCAGTGCAACCATCATGTAATCTTAAATCAACTACCAGTAACTTGTTTTTAAAAAGAAAGAGACTCTGCTTACAGGGTAACACTGAACAGAAAAAAAATTACATCCAGTTGGACTGTACATTACTCCTATAGATTTCAAAGCATAACTCCTGCGCAACTGGCAGTGCCATATAAAAAAGAGATGTCTAAATGATTTAGTGAATAATCAATGTGATTTTAGGTTTGGGATTTTGTTAAGAATTAGTTTCATGTGCATGTCCCTCCCTCATCTTCTCCCCGCTTTTCTGTGGCTTTGGAGCATGTGTTCTCCTTCACCACTGCACATGACCCCTAAGGAATCCAAATGCCCCTCTTCTGGAGATCATCCCAGGCTCCCCCTAATATATCTCCTGTCTAGATGGCCATGCTATTCCACTGTTGATGACAAGCATTCAACAAGATGCCTATAACCCTTCCTCAAAAGGCCAAGTATGTAACTCCCATAACTTTCTTCAGCTCCATCTGGCACTAGAGCACTGTAAATAAATAAGTAATAATTAATAAATACTGGGCTAGCAAGAGAAGAACCTAAAGATATTCCTGGAACTGGGTTTCCCCATACCACACAGTCTGCTGCCATTTTGTTGAGCTTGCCCCTAGCACATTGTTTGATGTAGTTCCAGTCCAGTGCCTTAACCTTGAGACAATCCTTCTTTTGCCATGTAGGGCACTCACATTGTGGAAGAGGCACATGGTAGTAATGAGACATACTCTCCCAGCTGCCTGTAAATCTACCTAAGGTCCACCCCCTACACAGCAGGCTTCCCTCCAAATCCAGTGAAAACCTGCATAGGAGTTAATGCTGCTTAACCTGTTGCAGCTTCTACCTGTCCTTGGAGAGAAGGTCAGTGTGTAGTTGTGGAGAAAGAGTCCCTTGAGCTATCCTGAAGGGGAAAGAGGAGCCAAGGGGCAGGGCCCCACATGGGGATGAGATGGGACTTACCCCCCGTCTCCAGGCAAATCTTAGGGTTGTGTGGGATTTGAAGGCTTTGTTTTCTTAGCAGGGCTGCAAACACTTTTTGTTGCCAAAGAAATAACTCTGTGAAGTGAATCTGAGTTTTTCAAACACCTTTTTCCTTTAAGGCCCAGCAAGCTGCTTACCTTTATTAATGACTGTTCAATTACTTCCATCAACTAAAGGAATTTTTATAAAGACACTATCACCACCAGATTTTATTTTTCTTCTATTTCTGTTTAATATATTGAACGCAAATGCAGATTAGGGAAGGGGTTCACACAAAAAGCAGCAAGTGGCTGTATAATTAAATATCAGAGAAAGCTAAAATATTTGTTATACCCAAAGTAACACTGAAGGTACTATTAAAAATTAGGTCAATTTTATTTCAAACAGGATAGAATTTTCCAAATGGCTTTTCTATAGGCCAAAAGAAAGGAAGAAAAGCAGTAAGAATGTTGATCTTCATGACATAACTCTATAGCTCTGACCCTTGTCTGTTTGGCCAAAGAGTGCACAGCAAAAATCAGGAGGGGTGAGGGAGTTTCAAGCCATTTTTTGCACTTCTCTGATCCTGGGCCAGCTGTGCACCAGGTGGATCCCCTGATGTCTCTCAGAACAGTCTGAAGGCTGTCAGTGACCTCCAGGGACTATTTTGACAACTAGTCAGGGTGCAGGGAAGTCTTGCCCACAAACACCTTTCCATACCCTAATTTATGTAGGAAGAATTGGGCCAGATCTACATCACTGGAGGACTGCCCCTGCACTGGGATGAAGTGGGCAGCTATCACTTAGAATCACTTTGCATAAAGAAAACAGCACAAAGCTGCCTCAGTGCAGGGGAAACCCTAGGCCTGTATTTGTTACTAGGCCCCAGTTTAAGTTTTCATGACAACCACAGGGCAAAGTTAGAAGACAGCACATATTTAAAAAGAAAAAAAATGGGAAAAAAATGGAAAAAGCTCAGAATCCAAGTAATTGTTCTCAAATCCTGCTTCTGTCTTTCTGCCAACGAAGGGTCCTCTGGCAGCACAATCAGTTTACTTCAATTGTGTAAGGAGATAGAGGGATTGGGAGTGGAGTGTGCAGGGTGTGTGCACCTCTAGCGTGGCACGGAGCTCAGTTCTGCAATGGCTCCATGCTTACCAGTGAATGAACTGGGGCAAGACAGGAAGGAGAGGGCCATGGGTGGACCAGAACTTCCTATCCTTCCCTCTGAAAAATGTAGCGTTAGGGCTACAGTAGCAGCTGAAGAGCAGCTCTACCAGCTTTCTCTGGCCTTGGGAAAGGACTCCTTCCCCTTGGTTTCTTTGGGAAGATCCACAGACTTTACAGTGAAATTCACCTCAGTGCAGAGGGCTCACACAAGACCCTCCACATGACTTAAGTCATTAACCTGGCACTTGAATAATGTAGAGGGCTCTCTGCTTGGGAGTTAATTTCAACCTTATATTACCCACTGAAAATAAATAATTTAAAAGTAACCTATGTAGAAACAGTGAGAAAACAAAGCAATATTCAATTGAATGATCTGAGGAAATGACGAGGTTAGAAGCAGGAATTCAAAACAAATTCATAATACCAGCCTATCCTCGCCACCTTCCTGAATGACTTGACCAACAGAAGTTTGATTTTGTTGCTTTAGAAAACACTCTCTCTTACACTCCATCAGTTGCTCAAAATCCTGCCACATTTTAGCTTGCTTCATATTTGGTCCATGACTTTCCCGCACAGCTTTTTGTTTCTCTCGTAGTTTCTGTTATAAACAAATAAAGATATTTGGATAGGTTCAACATGACAAACGTTAGCCTACATAGATAGCCTAATGTGAATAAAGAACATTTCCTCTCCCCCTGAAACATTATTAATGTTCAGTTAAGTTAGAAAACATTCCTTGTAAATGGACAAGCACCATTCTCTGTAGAGTCTTTGATGTGTGCGGCTTGCATGATGTTAGTTTTATTGCAGCTCCTTGAAAAGAACACCCCATTTTTTATATATAGTGCAGCTTTACCCTGCTGTATTCCAGTTTCTCTGTGGGGAGTCCCATTTGTTCTGTAAAAGTTTATTTTAAAAAATCAGTTCACTTCCAGACTGAGATTTTGCATATCAAGTTGCAGCGTGTAATGTATTCTGATCATGAAGTTATATATCCTGAAATTAAACTTTTACATGAGAAACTGTAATTAATTCTCAACTGTAGTGACACAAACTTGTAAAATTCACTCACAAACTGACTCAAAGGGAAAACTAGAGAGGAAAAAGAGGACATTTTGATTGAAATAGTATGGCTAAGCCCTTCACTAGCCTGAATTTCACATGTGAATAAACAATGATTTTGTTAACACAACTACATTGAAGATATCGTTAGCCTTTTATAAAGATAAGACTGACAGCTCTAAAATTTATGGACTTCAACAGGTTGCTTTATATACAACTTCAGATCTGAGCTGGCACAGTTTGTTATATCTGTGTTTCAGTTTCTTATCCAAATGGTTTACAGGGAATGTGCTGTTGTGTTAAGCTGTTTGACTATCTTTTACAAGAAGCTCATACTATGCTCTGTAGGAAATCAAACTCTGAAGGGTAAGTGTGATATCTTTTCAGGGGATTCATTACTGATGCTAACAGGAATAGAGTTTTCTCTGTGTTCTGCAGTATGCTTTTTAAAAGGATTAACACAGTTTTGAACATTGGACCAAATAAAAGTATGAATTGCAACATGTTTGTTCAAGTGAAAAAAGCCAAACTCATCCTTACCTTCCCAAGGTTTTCTTGTTCAAGGATCATTCGTGTATATTGTTCTCTAAAGAAGGTACATAATAATTGAGTTATAATTTTAATTAGTTCTAAGTAATAAGACAGATTAACTCTACAAGAGGGGAAAAAATGGAAAGTGGTAGAAAGTTTACATGTAGCCAGGGTGGGGATAGCATCAAAATCTAAGGGCCCCTAAATAAGAAACTCAAAAGAGTGAGATGAAGAAATATCTTTATCATCAGGCTTCAGGAGTTCTTTGACCCCCATAATTGTGCAGCTGGCATAAAATGCTATTCACGAATGGATAAGATCATTGTTAAGCTTTCAGAGCAGGTTTGATTTCTGGGGTTCTCCACGTGAAGTCTGAGTGCATGGCCCCTCCCGAATAATGCATGGTTGAGAACCTTTTTAATACTGCATTAAAGTTGCCAGTATTCTGAGACTGCTCAGTGTCATACTTCTGTACAAATGCCATACAATGTCCAAATCCAGACTGCTTCGCTTATGGGAATAGTGTCACTGGAGCAAACGGGAAAACTGAGGAGTTTAAGATGAGCAGTATTTGGTCCCATGTTTCACAAAACCTAACACTGGTGGCTTGATTTTCAAAAATGCTGAGCACCCTGCAGCTCCAATGGATTTCAATAGGAACTGCTGGGTGCTCAGCACCTCTGAAAATCAGGCTTCTTATTTAGGTGCCTAAACATAGATGTAGGAGCGTAAGTCTTGACATCCAATATTAAAAATCTTTGCCGTTGCTGTCATCAGTGGATGAAGCTATTCCCTTGATGCTGTCAGGTTTCACATACATGATATGATATTCAAATAATAAATTCTGATATGCTGTTATGCCCTTATTTACATATTTTTCCAATTTAGGTGAGATATTAAGAAACAACATGCTCTCTTTTAAGAACGAAGTATGACGGTGTGTAACAAGTACACTTAGCTGCAGAGGGTTTGAGAGTTCATGAAACACAGAGTGGTTCAGATATCTAAAGAACTTTCAAAATTGCTCAGCTTGGGAAATCTTAGTTTCCAAAAGGATAAAACACATCAATAAACCACATCAGGTTGTGCTAGTAGGCTATTATTCGGCAAGGGTGGAGGATATTGGGATGCATTAGGAGAGGTATTTCCAGTAGGGATAAGGAGGTTTTAGTACCGTTATACAAGGCACTGGTGAGACCTCACCTGGAATACTGTGTGCAGTTCTGGTCTCCCATGTTTAAGAAGGATAAATTCAAACTGGAACAGGTACAGAGAAGGGCTACTAGGATGATCCGAGGAATGGAAAACCTGTCTTATGAAAGGAGACTCAAGGAGCTTGGCTTGTTTAGCCTAACCAAAAGAAGGCTGAGGGGAGATATGATTGCTCTCTATAAATATATCAGAGGGATAAATACCGGAGAGGGAGAGGAATTATTTAAGCTCAGTACCAATGTGGACACAAGAACAAATGGATATAAACTGGCCATTGGGAAGTTTAGACTTGAAATTAGATGAAGGTTTCTAACTATCAGAGAACTGAAGTTTTGGAATAGCCTTCCAAGGGAAGCAGTGGGGGAAAAAGATCTATCTGGCTTTAAGATTAAACTCGATAAGTTTATGGAGGAGATGGTATGATAGGATAACATAATTTTGGTAATTAATTGATCTTTAAATATTCATGGTAAATAGGCCTAATGGCCTGTGATGGGATGTTAGATGGGGTGGGATCTGAGTTACCCAGGAAAGAATTTTCTGTAGTATCTGGTTGGTGAATCTTGCCCATATGCTCAGGGTTTAGCTGATCGCCATATTTGGGGTCGGGAAGGAATTTTCCTCCAGGGCAGATTGGAAGAGGCTCTGGAGGTTTTTCGCCTTCCACTGTAGCATGGGGCACGTGTCACTTGCTGGAGGATTCTCTGCTCCTTGAAGTCTTTAAACCACGATTTGAGGACTTCAATAGCTCAGACATAGGTGAGGTTTTTCACAGGAGTGGGTGGGTGAGATTCTGTGGCCTGCGTTGTGCAGGAGGTCGGACTAGATGATCATAATGGTCCCTTCTGACCTTAGTATCTATGAATCTGCTGTGATGCAGATTTTTCTATACATTCCCCATCCCCATTGATTACTCCATCTTTGAGCTACAGTACATTCTTTGAGCTCCATACCATCTGATCCTGGCTCCTGCTCTCTCAGCAGAGTAGATGTGTTAGTGGCCGGAGAGGGTGTGGCTGGAGCATATTGTGCTCTGGCAACTCAGAACCATTCTAAACAGTGTGCAAGTCAGAGCACCCATGAGGCTGCTCTAAGTTGTGCTAGGAGCCAAATTGGCCCTAGCTAGTCCTACCAGATCAAAAGAGCGAAAAGCCACCTAAAATCTCCTCCTTCCTATTAAGCTCACTGGATGTTACTCAGGCACAATTAAGGACCTGGCCCCAGGATGTGTTTGATTGTTTTAAGTAAAGCTGTTTATTGCAAAGCTGTTTATTGCAAAATAATGATAAAAAATAAGAACTCATTTTCATGGTAGCCTTTTTCTTTACTATTTATAATGATGACTGGAATGAATGAATTTAATTAGAAAAAAAACCCAACTTTTATTTTTAGAGAACAAAATTAACTTTTCACATTCCTTAGTACTGACTGTATGGAACAGAGCGTTTATATCCAATAAAGAATGTCAGAATTAAGACTTTTTTGTTCAATACGTTACTAGGAAAGTTCTGTTCTATTTATGGTTCATTTTAGCTCTGTTTACATTCCAGTGCCCAGTGAAAATACATACACATTCTAAAAGGAGGCCTAGAAACTCATTTTCTCTCCCTATTTTGCATTTTGTAAATATCTGCATATCAAAGCCTTCAGTATACTTATAAATGTGAATGCTTTCTGAACTCACAGAAGGTCAAAATAAAATGTTTCTAATTTCAGAGAAACTGTCACCTTATCTAGCTTCTTTTCTCATGTTTAGCAAAGGTTCAGCAAAACAGTGACAGCAGGAGAAGTGGCAATGCTCCACTCAAGTCTTATTCCCAATGCCCAGAATCCTATAACTCCACTCACCATGTTCCAATTCCCGCATTTCCCCTACTTGCTCCTCTGTTTGCCCAATCACAGCTACTTGATTCCATGAAACCATTATTGACAGACGGCAGTAGTGTTTGCCATGTGCCGTGCGCTTTCCATACTCAGCGGAAGATGCAGTTTCTGCCCTTAAGAGCATCCAGTCTTATTAAAAAAATAAGGGCAGCTGAGTGGTGGAAAGGGATACACCATACAAAGAGATTAGGAGATGAGACACATTTGGAGGTTGGTTTGTGTTTTTAAGTTACATTCATTAAATTCTCTTCCCCCTCAACTCAGCCCTCTCACTTTTCTCCTGCACCAGTTCCCAGTTTCAGTTCTAGTGTTCTAATAACGGCCCCTCTGTAGAACACTGGAGTTCTTCTCCGCACGTAAGTGACTGGTCATTGTTATTAAATATTTATGTTCCAGTGGCACCCACTTGTGTCTGCTGGGGTGGATGGTGTCAGGAGGGCACAAGGAACAGCACCCACTTGTGTCTGCTGGGGTGGATGGTGTCAGGAGGGCACAAGGAACAGCACCCACTTGTGTCTGCTGGGGTGGGTGGTGTCAGGAGGGCACAAGGAACAGCACCCACTTGTGTCTGCTGGGGTGGGTGGTGTCAGGAGGGCACAAGGAACAGCACCCACTTGTGTCTGCTGGGGTGGGTGGTGTCAGGAGGGCACAAGGAACAGCACCCACTTGTGTCTGCTGGGGTGGGTGGTGTCAGGAGGGCACAAGGAACAGCACCCAGTTCTCCTACGGAGCACCAGCACTTCGCTTTTCAAGCACCCGTGCAAGTGCTGGCAAGAGCTGGTCAGGATCTGAGGACAACGCATGCTGGACTCCCTTGAAAAGGTGGCAGATTTGCTGCTTCAGTGTGCGCTTTCAGGAACCCCCGGAGGAAACTTGGCTGACTCTCTCTGTCTGACTCAGCCATATTTCCTCCCTGGGCTTGGCTGCGGCAAGACATCTCTGCATCCATTTCCAATGGGAACCTGGAGTTCAAAGTTACTGTCTGGCCGATAGTCTCCAACGCAAAGGGAAAGATTTTTGGTATGTTTGAGAGAACTACTGGGTATACAACAATATCTTTTAGATGCAGGATATTTATTTTTTGAATATTATAGTATTTTTAAGCTTAGATGGTGAATTCCTTCTTCCAGTTCAAATACCAATGAAAACATCTATAACTTTAGGCTCAGTTTATAAAAATCCTCTGAATTAACACACAAGAGACAGACAAGAACATTTACCTAATTGCTTTTCTTCTGTCTTGTGGATCTGGGGAAACATACGTCTTCATCTCATCTTTAGCACGTTGAAGTTGTATTTCTAGATTCTAAAAAGAAATACACAGCATATTTTAGACATATACCATCTTTCCTACTTAAATATTCTCACCTATGCAAGTTTAGGCTTCTCTCTTGTGGACTTACCTTTTTCATGCAGTTAGTATGATGATAGCAGCTTTCTTCCTGAATACATTCCTCACGCAGCCCTTTTACTTCCTGCAGTATGAGAACAATATATTTTATTAGGCAGTATTCTTGAAGTCCCCAGCAGACAGACTGTTATTGTACAAAGTACAACTGGAAGTGTTTAGGGCAACATCCTGCCATCATTTTGAGTGCAGAATTCTAACTGCAGTCAATGGCCCCTACCTTCATGTGAATTAGTAATTGAATTCCCTTTGCTTATTGTGCAAAGCATTATTCTCTGCTTTGGGCTCAAAATCTTTTGAATTCTATAAAGATTACATCAATTTAAATCTGAGACATTCAGCACTTTTATATTTAAGAGAGTTCTCAACCAAAAGATCTTAAAATTCTGTCGCAGCAAATGAAGGTAATGCACATCACTACATACTGTTCAGTTCCTTAAATGTTTAAATCATTTGGGTTTTCCAGTATTAAAGCTCCTTTTAAAATGGTAATGAAAGGATTAAAAAAACCCTTTGGCCCCTTAGTGTTTTGTCTAGACTTGAATTTTCAGGCATGTTCTAACACATGTTAATTGATTACCAGTGAACATGTTTAACTAACACGATCATAATTTCTAATACAGACACTTCACAAATGTGTTCCAGGACTCAAATCCTAGTTCTTATTCATGTCATAAGTATTTGTGTCCTGGAACACATTTGTGAAAGGTCTACATCAGAAGGTACAATCATGTTAGCTAACATGTTAATTGACAATCAATTAACATGTTCGAATAGGACTTAAAATTCAAGTCTAGACAAAACCGTTAGGGTTGGTATCCAGAAACTAGATCAATATAAGGATATTTATACTATATATATATATATATATATATACACACACACACACACACTATATATATATATTTATACTAGTATATCTGCATACACACTAGGGGATTGCATGGATTTAACTACATCCGTTTCTAAATTGATATAGTTAAAGCAGTTCAAAACCTGTGTGTATACAATCCCTGTTTTCGGCCTGGTCTGCACTAGGATTTTACACCAGTAAAGGTACATCTCTCAGAGATGTGAAAAATCCACACCCCCGAGAGAGGTAGCTATACTGATTTAATCCCCCAGGGCAGACAGTGCTAGGCTAACAGAAGAATTCTTCCGTCGACCTAGCTACCGCTTCTTGGTGAGGCGGATTACCTACGCCGATGGGAGAACTCCTCCCATCAACGTAGGTAGTGTCTGCACCGAAGCACTATAGTGGAGCAGCTGTGCTGCTGTAGCATTTTAGGTGTAGACAAGCACTTAGACATACAAGTATATGTTTGTATATTTACAAAAAAGTAATGTCTGTAATCTATCCAATATCCTAAGCAAACGGGCACTTTGTATAAGCATTTTTAAAATTCGCAGGGAAAACAATTACTCTGTATGCCTCTGGATAGCAGCTGATTAACATTTCATTAAATTTATCCATTAAATATTGGTTTTGTTTTGCTAATTTAGTGAAAATGGCATTCTAGTTACATAAACATTTGAAGATGTCTCTTGGTAATAATTCATTAACATTCCAACAGCCAAATGCTATCCCAGCAGGTGTTACATGAGTGAGCAGGGATTCTGGCAGATGCATCTTTTGCAAAAAGAATTTTGCTGGTCAGGACAAGATTCCATTGGATGGGCCTGGAAGACCCACTCAATGCATTTGTTGTGCTCAAACAAGAGATGTGTACAACTCCAGCTAGCCCTAGGCAGCTCAGGATGCATGGAGCTGGAAATGCATAGTTGGGGATGTCAAGTCACTCCCAACCTGTGTGCACTGGGGCCTTCCTTGTCCAGAAAGTGGGGGTGGGGGTGGGGTGGGTATATCCCATGACCGAAACAGTTACAGGGGCATCATTCTGTGACATTTCAATGGGCAGTTTTATTCCTCCAATCCCCATCTCCTCTCTGGGACCCCCATTTTATAGATGAGGAACGGAAGCACTGAGAGGCTCGGTGACTTTCCCAAAGTCACACAAGAAGTCTGTGGCAATGCAGGAAATTGAGCCTCGGTCTCCCGCATCCCACCAGTGCCCCACTCACTGGGCCATCCTTCCTCTCCAGAGGCAGGGTCGGGGGAATTTATCCCATAATGAATTATATGCTTCATAGAGTTTGTAAATATACAGTAAGAACAATCTTACCTGTTCAAGTGTGGAGCGATTACTTTCTAAACCTGCTGCACAGCTGTCATACTGGACTTTTTTTTCATCACATTCTTGGGTTAACTCCTGGTGTGAAAAGGGCAAAAGGTCGTGTAAATGAAAACTTGAGTCTAGTAACATAAGGCACCTAAGCAATATAAGTTCTTGTCAATCTCACACTTCGACTTCAGCTATTGGCACACTGAGAGCGACTTACATAAACCAAGCAGACATACACGTATCATTACAAGGGTATCACTTCTAGCCCTGCATATTGGAGGATCAGTAGTATAAACTACAACATAACATACAAGTTTCCTTTTTATATTTATATCCAAAGTCTTTAACATGGTGGATTCAATTTCTAATTTGTTCACATTGTGTCAAAGGTTTTACTTGCTCTTTAAACATTAAGCTTACAAGATAGTTTAGATGATTAATTATGTTCCATGTAAAAACAATTTTGTCCACATTTATTTACATTATAAAACAAGAATAGGTTGGGCTTTGCAGAAAGAAAGAAAAAAATTGATGTTGCATTAAAACTTTTTAGCAAACAATAAAAGTTATCATACTTTCCCCTACAAAGAGTACATATTGCTACTAAATCCCATTTAGTTATCCTGTATTTGCAGACACATGTTTTCAAATGAATTATGAAAAGAATGTGTCCAAATCCTCAGCTGGTAAAAAAGGGGCAGAGCTCCACTGACTTTATTGGGAGTGGGCCAGTTTACACCAGCTAAGGATCTGGATGACTTTTTTTTCCCCCCCCATAGCCCTGTAGCTTTCTAAAGCCAATGGATAAAATTGCCATCTTCAAGGATTGGAACATGAGATGGTTCCGGTGTGTTATTGCTTAATTATGATGTTTTGTTTTGTCGTGATGTTGTCGTCACCATAGGAACTACTATTGTGAGGGAAAAAGCCTCAGCCGAAAAATATGGCTATATTGTTGATTTTTAAGAGTTCCAGACCCCTTTGGCCACTTCATGTTGCAAATTGCTTTTCTCAATCAGAGTTTCACCACAGTTTACCTATTCTACATCTTCCAGCTTTCCTCCAAGTTGACTGTGGTCTTGTATTAGGTAGCAGAGGTTTGTAAATCATGTATATTTGTGGGTTTTGCCTTCCATACAGCTGTAAGGAAGGCTCTCATGTAACTAACACAACAGTGTTATTTGTCATTAAAATCATTCTCTTTTCTGGGGGGAAAATCCCCAAGGTTTACAATTAAATTGTTTAAATCCACAAGCAGGGATCCTGGAAAATTTGTATAGTGGGGGAGTTGAGAGCCATTGAACCAAATTGTAAACCCTGTATATAATGGAAGCCACTTCAAGTCAGGGGGTGCTGCAGCATCGCCCCCCCACACCTCTAGTTCCAGCACCTATGTTCACAAGACAATATAGACTTGTACCACCAGAGGATCCAGCTCTTTGGATTCCAACAACTAAGAATAAAACTTAAGTAACATGCATATTGCCTTAAATTTTCATAGGGGCCTCAACTCAGCCTCTAAATCTGCACATGCAATCTGCACATGCAAGTTTTGGACACAAACTTCTGAATGGCAGTTTACAGACAGACTTATCTACAGACCTGATTTGCCACTTGTGATACCAGTTTTATGCTGCTGTAACTCTACTGAAACCAAACACAGTTATAGTGGTATAAAACTGGAGTAAAGCAGGTCGCAGATGTGCCCTGAATTCACTGGCAAAACTGCAAAGCAAAATTTAGAGGTGATTTCTGAAAATTTGTCCCACTGCACAGACAGTTCACTAATGTCTATTACACAATATATTCCTAAACATTTTTACTAACCTGGCAGTTCTGCCGCAACTGTCTCAATTCTTTGATAATTGGAGCTAAACTTGACTTCTTATCTGCCACCATAGCATTCAGTTTTTTTACCTGATATATGAAGAAAAGGCACTACATGAATATGCTATTAGTAAAACAGTGAGAGTATAAAGAATGGGAGGTCAAAGGAAGGGAAAGATATGGGGAAAAAACAGCTATGAGATGTGAAGAAAGGAGACTGAATCATATATTATGTAAAATAAATGATAGGCAAATGATAATTAAGAAACATAGTACATTTGATAATAGGGGTACCATCACAATCTACTGCAGCTCTGCTCCCATGGTTTGAATTGCCTGTTTATTCTGTATATAGATGAATTCTACCCTGCTGATTATGCAACCTAATACCTTGCTTAGACTGGAAGTTACTGTGAATAAAGGTCTCTGAACTTTTTTAGCTCCGGTGTATGGCCTGTCAAACCCTGACAAGAACTGAAAAAATGCAAAAAGTTCTAGTCAGCTTCTAACATTACTTGCATATACTGATCTGTAAGGTGGGTACAAAAAGAATAGCTACAAATAAATATGAGAATAAAATCTTTTACTGATATTTTATAATGTTCTTCATCAGGATAGATACAAAATTACACATATTTACATCAAATTTAGTCCTCTCTGTCTAAGGACAGGTCAACACTACTGTGTAAGACGATTTAACTTACATTGCTCAGGGGTGTGAGAAAGACACCCCCTTGTGAGCGATGTAAATTACAGCGACCTAAGTGCTGTCCACACTGGCACGAGACGCTCTCCTGCCGACATAGCTTCCGCCTCTCCTAGAGGTGGAGTAATTATGCTGATAGGAGAGTGCTCTTCCATCAACAGAGAGCCTCTTCACGAGACGCACTACAGCGGCACAGCTGCACCCATGCAGCACTTCTAGTGTAGACCTTCCCAAAGGCTGTTTCTGAAAACCAGGTATTTTGTACAGCGTGTAATAAAGAGGGAGCATTTCCATGAACACAGGATCCAATCCAATGCCCACTGAACTTAATGGATGAACTCACTTCAATGGAAGTTGTCTCAGGACCAATACAAATTGTAATCTAGAGTACAAAAGCCTTTTAACGGGGATAGCTTTACAATGAAGTCCTCATAAAGAGGGACCACTGTGTGCAGTAAAGATAGTAGAACCTCAAACATTTATGAGGTTCAAACCTTATTTAACTGATGGCAATCTCTTGCTTCCCAATAAACTTGTGTGATCCTCTTTCTTTCCATCAATCTAATTCCAATCCAATCCCTAGTCCTTCTCCTAATTTTAAACTGGTTAGACACCCAGCAGGTAGTCTCTCCTGGATTCTAACGTTATATTTTCTGCAAATGTGTTGACAGGCTGGGGCTTCCCCTGGTAGAAATATATATAAATCTGAGTACTCAATGTTCCTCTGACAGGACTTTCCAGAGCAGGAAATCCCTCTTGCTCCGGGGCTTCCTATTACTGGTTCAGCAACAATTAGGTTTTTGCAAGTATATTTAGAAATGATTGTAAAATACCTTGAAAAATAGAAATATTTTGAAATAATGAAATGATGTTGCCTAACTGTTCAAATCATATTCAGCCTCCTGGCTGAGAAGAATGCTTTTTTATTTTCATCAGTCAGTTTAAAAAAGGACCTGCAAAGTGTTAAAAAAAAAAAAAACAACACTGTGCCCTTTTTTGTTGTTTCTTTACTATATATAAATAAAGAAGGCTTGAGAGGCTTTCAAAAATATTTTTTCTGCATGTTTTTTTCATTAGAAATTCAAGTCCTGTCTTGTCTATGATGAGTTAAATGACGACATCACAAGATTCATGACAGTTGAAAATGGAGAAGGGGAAGGGATTAGTCAGGCTGTTTAAAACTCATTATGTTTCGGTTTTGTTAACAACCATAACTTCCAGTGATTAAATCACATTTTGGAAAAGGGAGTCTTTGTTAAGTTTCAATCCCATTCCATGTTTTCAATTAAGGTGCCAATACTAACAATAGACAATGCCTGAAATCACAAAAATGTTGAACCAAGGAAGCCCAGATTTGATACCCCTGATATTTCTAAAGGGAAAACGATCAGGAAACATTGCCCACGCATGCAAATGTACTTTTTAAAAAGGCATTCTTTGTACATCAAAAACAGACACATGCCCGATTTTACTAAAACTCTTCCAGGTCACCTTTGTAGCTGTACATTGCCCAAAAGTATATTACAAAATGTATTTCTACAAACATACATTGCATTTTATTTTAAAACCTGTGCCAGAAATGTTAATCCTGATTTTATTTTTTCTAAAATTAAACATCCAGCTTGCAGAAATACAATTGTTAAATTAGGCAAAATCACCATTTCAGACATGTTATCTAATGTTCGTCCCTTCATTTCATCCATCTCGCTCTTTGCCGCAGATACTCTCTCCAACTCCTCCTGTGTGTAACTGTATCCAGAGATACCCTTCTTGTCCTCAATAGCTTGCTGTGGACATAGGAAACAAATACAAAATGTGAGGACAGGTGCTGGCAGACCATGGAGCAAGTTCTTTAATGTAAGTGAAATATTGCAAGAATGCTGAAAGTGAAGTTAAGTGCTAGAATCAGTTTATTTTAAGAGTGATGAAACTCTATGACTGCCGTAAGAACTAACTAAAGCATCTGCCATTCTGTTCAACTGGTAGGTTATTAACTATTTTCTGCAAGACCTCTATCTGGGGGTAATTCTAAGCTAACTGAAGTCAAAAGAAAGTTTCCCATTGACTTCAGTGGGTTTTGGATCAGATCTTCTCTAGAGCAATTAAATATATAAAAAGAGGGATGCCTATTTTGGAGGATGTAATCTGTAGTAAATATAGCTAATTCTATAAAAAAACCTACTTTGTAAATGAGAACAGAATACAGTATTTCTGAACTGTTTTGCCAACTGTATTCTCCAATGCTGTTTTTTTACAGAAGAAAATAGTTTACGGTAATGCCTCAATATATAAAGCTATTTTTCCTATATATTTCTTCAAATTATTTGGGATGTAATACAGTAGAGAAATTATTCTCTTAACTATTTTTATTCCTTTCACAGTTTAACAAAACTTTACCTGTTCATTCACACAGTGGTTACAGTAGCTAATCATTAAATATGCAAAGAAATGTAAGTTTGTAATACAGAATGTTGAGCAACGACTCAAGCAGTCATGGTAGACTAGTATGCAGGGCATTAAATCTCTAAAAGTGACACACACATACCAACTCCAAGTGGATCAGTCTTACAAAAACCCATTCAACTCTAGTGGTTTTAAAAACATTAATCTTAGAATATCTACAGCCACTATGGTGTGGCGCATTTTATGGGGTTTAATAGCTATATGGAGTTAGATATAGGCTTTGTCTTCATTGCCAAAAAGGGTGTGTTTTTTACTGCAGGATAACTAATGTACATTATCTACCTTGCTGTAAAATTCTATTGCAATTAGAATGGATATACATTCTCTGGAGACTTGTACTCTGTACACACGCATATTCAGTTGCCCTTGATTGGTGTGGGAAATCCACACCCACACCCACATCCGATGAAGTGAGCTGTAGCTCACGAAAGATTATGCTCAAATAAATTGCTTAGTCTCTAAGGTGCCACAAGTCCTCCTTTCGTTTTCTTGTTGTTTAGTGGTAGAAGCTGAGTTTGGCTAGTTTTCAATTTCTGAGTAATACATATTCTCTAACTTACTTCAAGAACCACTGTGAAGTACCTTTGCTTCTTAATGCTTGGATTTTGTTGTTGCTATTTTTAAATACTATTCCAGTATCTCTGACAGCTTGTATCTGTACCTTATTGTTGATAAAGTAATTTTAAAGCCCTCAAAATATACCAAAGCTTACCTTCAACTAATTAAGGACCTAGTCCCACTTCTGTTGAAGTCAATAACATTTTTGCCCATGACTTCACTTGAGTGCAGGATTAGGCCCGTCAGACTCAAGAAAAAAAAATGTAGAGCTTGAACTACTGTCTATAAGAAACTATTTCTAGTCATGAAATACGATAGCGGAGTATAACTGGCAGATTAAAACAATTCCTATACCAAGCACGCTTTATCAGTGTTTAGCTAATAATAGTAAGAGAGCTTTAAAGATTAAAACACATTAAAAAATTCCAAACCAATTATGTCCATATCATTGTATTGATGGTTATCGCTGTGGCTAGAATGTATGGAGTGGGAGAATTTTGCCTTACCAATTGTTGCTGAATAGCCTCATGACGTTGTTTTAGGAGTTCTTCTGTTCTCTGTAGGATACCATACTCGGCTGTAATTTCTGCTATTTCTACACGCTTCTTTTTATAAAATGTGTTCTTGCTTCGAAGCTTATTAACATATCGTTTAAACTGAAATGAGACATAACAGGGATATTTGTAATTTAATTTGAATGAAAAAAAAAAAGGCCTTATCACGCTTTCTAACTAGCCTATTCAGATAGCAATTAAACTACAATAAACTAGCCTGTTCAGATAGCATTTAGCAGAGAACTGGAAGTCAGGGCTCCCAGGTTCTATTTTCAGTTCTGCCAATCACTCACCATGAGCCATCAGAAAAGTCAGTTCTATCTCTCTATACCTCTGTTTAGCCATTTGGAACATGGAAATCATTAATTTCTACTTACCTGCCCCACTGAGGGGCTAGAAAGGCTAACTGATGTTTGCAAATTTTTGTAGACCCTTGGATAATAATAAAGTTAACATAATAGTACTTTGCACGTACATGAGAATGCCTTCCATCCAAGAACATCAAAGAGCTTTACAGAACTGAACTGCACAACATCCTTGTGAAGTAGATAATCATTATTATTCCCACTTTACAGATGGAAACTGAGACACAGAGATGACTTGCTCAAAGTGACAAGACATTTGTGGCAGAGTCGGGTCTAGAACTCAGGTCTATTCATGGGCTTGAGCCACAAGATTGTCCTTCCTCTCCTAAGATGAAAGGCAGTGGATAAGTATTATCATTAATGTTCCAATTACCTCTGATCCATGTCACTGTGGCAATTTAAATTTTTTTAAAATTAAGAGTTTATTTTTTTTTCTCAAATTTAACCAATGAACACAGGAATTACAGAGAATTACAGAGTCCTATGATCCTAAAGCTCACGCTTCAGGGTTTCAGCGAGTCACCTGCAGGGGTCAGGAACTGATTCCCCCACCCCCATGTATTCTAGGGAGTATTTAAAAAAAACCCTCCTTTCTCTGAAGTATCAAGGATGGCCACATCTGGAGATGGACGGGGTTAACCAGAGCTCTGAGGTGGCGCCAACTTAGCATTCTCTCTCAGGTGCTTGGCTGGCTGGTTCTTGCTCACATGCTCAAGGTCTAACTGATCACCATATGTGGCGTTGGGAAGGAATTTCCCCTAGGTCAGTTTGGCAGTGATCTTGGGGGGTTTTCATCTTCCTCGGCACCAGGTGGGGCAGGTCACTTGCCACAATTGTCTGGGTATATCTCATTTAATTATTTCCCTGCCATTGCAGGGGCCTCGAGCACTGGTGCACTTCGGTCGGTTTCTCCTATTCTCTGCCAGTGGCACATAATAGTCTAGTCTCCTGAAGGTTGTAATACTTTGGTCTAATTTTGGTTGTTGGGTTAATGTGCAGTGTTGGTGGCTTGTGACATACAGGAGGTCTGACTGGTGATCCCTTCTGACCTTAAACTCTATGAGTTCTCAAGTATGATGGGAAAGGGCAGAAAAACGCTACGAGAAAATTGAAAAGGGCCATAGGGAAAAGATTCTTGATTTTAAGTACTGGTTGTAAGTAGTTAAAATACTGATCTCTTTTAATGTCTCTTGCTGAATTGAAAGATATTATTGACTAATCATTTTTAACAAAAGGACAGGGTAGAGTAGAGTCAACTCTTCACTCTGTGTACCCAGCTGAAGGACTGTCATACACAGAACTAGCATAAAAGGCGCACAGCTAGAATTAGTGAACAGGAGTTCAATTTTTGCTTATTAAAAAGTAAAGCATAATAATCCAGAGTTTTACAGATCATCACATTTACTTAATCTGTTTCTCAGTTCTTACGTGTTCAACTTGATATACCCCTGAAAAATCAGGCCCTAGGTGTCTCTTAAGTTAAATGCAGAAGAACTGAGGCTCTTTGAATTACTAACTTTTTTTTTTTTTAATGTAGGACCTAAACTTTCTCTTATCTCTTAGTTTTCCCATTTATAAAATGAGGTTAGCTCTTATTGATACACCTCACAGGGATGTTATGAGGCAAAAATCACTGACATTTGTAAAGTGCTTTTAGAACCACAAATGGAGAGCAAGGAATTCAAAACAAATAAAATACGCTATGATAATTTAGTGTAAAACAGGTTTCAAAATATTGAGCTGGGATAAAGTCATTATTGTAGAATTAGTGCATTCTACTAACAAAGAATCACAAGAAAATATCAGCAGTCCTATTACCATAGATACAATTTTAAACTTTAAAAATTAAGATGCATGAAAGTACCTAGCTTGTGAGTGAATTTCCCTGTTGAAGAATAATGCATAAAACTGATGTGACTACAGCCTAAGAAACCTTAGAGTAACTGTGTTCTATAAAAAGTGTCCTGGGCAAAATGCCCAAAATGAAATCCACCCTGTTCATCTGCCATCCTGTGCAATATCTAGGCCAAAGCTTTTTCTATCTTGCTATGCTCCAGAACTATTTTTAAAGCCAAAAGCTATAAGCGTTTTTCGTGAAAGAACAAACCCACAAATTACTCAATGTGCTCTATGCAGATTGGAGTATGTGTGGCTTTAGGAGACCATTTTACATTGTGCGTATTACCTAGGACAAGGATAGACAAGGTCACAAAAGTCATAGCACTAACAGTAAAGCAGTAGTTTTGTTACAATAAAGACCTCAGTGCAATTGTAATATTATTGTTGGAAATTTATCCCGTTAATTAGCAAAAGAAACGTTTTATAACAGTCAATTCAAACACATCCTCTGAGTTTATACAGACTAGAAAAAAAAGTTTTATCACTTGTGCAAACACTGAATTTTCTGTGGTTTTCAAGCTATTACAGCAGATACTTTGTTACAAAATAATCAGACATGATACCAACTAACACAAACCCATACAAGAAAAACATGGATTGCCTTCCTCTCTCTTGATGGAGGAGTTCCAGTGATATTTCATTTGGACAGCAGAATATAGTAAAGAATTATGTAAGAGAAGAAACTTTTTTCACATGTGACTATAGACAGCTGTCAGATCTGAATGATTTTCTGTCAGTTTACCCCAGGGTTGAAAGCAAGCTGTTATTCTCCTCACTTCCATAACTACTTTTAAGGTCTTGAAAATAGCCTGAGTGGGAGACACAGTATTTGCATATTCAGTATTTTGCCAAGCATAATCTACTTAATAATGGAAACCAAAGGACCCTGTTGAATAAAGAACTGATTTCACAGATGTTCAATTATTAGCGATTGAGTCTGGGCCATATAATAAGCAACCCATCCAAAACCAAAAAAATTGACGAAACCTTCAGATACGGACATGTGGACAGGGTTGCAACCCCATCCATTTTAGGCCATGAAAATCTGGCTCTAATATAGTGCAATCTCCTGGTTTATAAATGCATATCTTGAATTTTACATTATTCTAGTTACATGAAACTATAAAACAAGATATAAGCCGTAGTAGCAAGATGACAGTGTTCTGTAGATAATGAATCAAATAACCTGGCAGAATTTCTACAGACTTAGTCTTTTCCAAATGTAACACAGATTTAAAAACCCTCCTAAATGCAGGGCCAAATTCAGTGCTAGGTCAGCAGGTGAAACTCCAGTTAAATCTAACTGGAAATGAGCTCATGGCAGATTTATCAGATCTATGGCAGCCCAGGTGCTCCCTAGCCCAGCAGCCAAGAATCAAACCAAGAGATCCCTCAAATCAGGGAATTTATAACTAGTCTAATTGCAAATTACCAATCCTTTCAAATGTGTGAAAGCATACTAGGGCATTTCAACTATGTAAAAGGTTGTTACAAGGAGGAGGAAGAAGTTTTTTCTTAACCTCCGAGGATAGGACAAGAAGCAATGGGTTTAAATTTCAGCAAGGGAGATGTAGGTTGGACATTACGAAAAACTTCCTGTCAGGGTGGTTAAGCACTGAAATAAGTTTCCCTAAGGAGGTGGTGGACTCTCCATCATTGGAGATTTTTAAGAGCAGGTTAGACAAACACCTGTCAGGAATGGTCGAGATAATTAGTCCTGCCACGAGTGCAGGGGACTGGACTAGATGACCCCTCGAGGTCACTTCCGGTTCCATGATTCTATGATTATTTGCAGATATGCTTAGCATCTGCAGTGCCCTGCAACTCATCTTGAGCTGTGGGGGGAAAAATCAGGCCCTTAAAGCTTTTAATAAAATATTACATTTTACTCTGGTAAGAAGCCTTTAAGTAGCTATGTTTAGCCAAATTGCTTTCAAATTATCCACCTCGCTCTTATATAGCACATTTCATTGGTAGATCTCAAAGCACTTTACAAAGGAGGTCAGTATAATTATCCCCATTTTACAGATGGGGAAACTGAGACACACAGAGGTGAAGTGGCTTGCCAAGATCATTCAGCCAGCCAGTAGGAATAGAAAGGAGTCCATTTTCCAGCAATTATCTACTCATAGGTCAGGTCATCTCTTCCCTGCATAGAAGCTAAGCAGAATTCATTTAGAGCATTCCTATGGATCTGTTGGTTCCCAAAGTAAAGTATCATTTCAAAGACATTTGTCCCCTAGTGAGCTTTCTGTTTTCAAGCAACTTAATATTAATAGGTTTCAGAGTAGCAGCCGTGTTAGTCTGTATTCGCAAAAAGAAAAGGAGTACTTGTGGCACCTTAGAGACTAAGCAATTTATCTAAGCTTAAGTTTTCGTGAGCTACAGCTCACTTCATCGGATAATGCATTCGATGAAATGAGCTGTAGCTCACGAAAGCTTATGCTCAGATAAATTGGTTAGTCTGTAAGGTGCCACAAGTACTCCTTTTCTTTTAACATTAATAGTTATTTAAACTTCAAAGATCAAATGACTGGACAAGAACCATTTGCTGGTGCTGAGGTAACATTTAAAGTAAACATACCAGCCTTCTGACTGCTGCTTGCTAGCCAAGTCAGAGGCCCCCTGAGATACAGAATCTCTGAATGTAAGCAAAGAAAAATTATGCTTTTCCACTTGATTATTTATATGGGTGGATGTAAGATGAAAGCCTGCTAGTTATGCTATAAAATGGATTGAATAAAAGTCGGACTTTGACCAGAACTTATAGTTCTGAGGCACGTGGGTACCTAGAATCCCAGGACAGATTAGCTATATAACCCTCACTTTTTATTTAAAGATCCACCAACACTATCACTTACCCTGCTCTACTGACTTCCATCTTAGTATCTAAAGGCACTTTAGAAATATTAATGTATTAAGTCTCACAACACCCTTGTGAGATGGATAAGTATTATCATTTTACAGATGGGGAAACTGAGTCAGAGCTATTAAATTGACTTTCACAAGAGCACACAGGAAATCTGTGGGACAGCTGTAAATTTATCCCCTCATTCAGCAAAGCACGTAAGCATGTTAAGCACATGCTTACGTGCTTTCCTGAATTGGAGCCAAAACCTAGATTTCCTAACTCTCAGTCCTACGCTTTAACCACAAGATCATCTTTCCTTTCCTGAAAAGTAACACTTAAGTAACATATTCCCTTCATATGGTTACGTCACCTGGCTTTTGACCTAGCACCTCTTACAATTCTCAGTGTATCTGGGATATTTGACACAATCAAAGCAATCCTGGAAAGGGCAGTGTATCATAAACAAACAGGCAACATTTCTAAGTCTTTGTTTTTAAAGAACTATATTCTTAGGAACATAAATGGTTATCTTCGTTCCCTCCTATTTCTTTGCTTCCTGTGTTTTCGTAATCCTTTCCCAAATGAAAGAACACTGGCATACAATATACTCTAATCCTCTATAAACTATGTCCATTATATGTACTATACACAGTTTAGGGCTTGATCCTGCAAAGTGCTCAGCATTTGGCCCCAATCTTGCAAACACAAGTACATTCTTAACTTTAAGCACAAGTAGTTCCATTGACTTCAAACGGCAGTACTAACATACTTAAATCTAAGAATATGCTCAAGTGCTCTGCAAGATTGAGCCCTTTGCAAGCAGCATAATTCTGATTTATGTTAGTTCAGGTTTTCTTCTAGATTTCTTTCAATAACCAAAAGTGTCAATCAGAAGTTTAAACAACTCACAATATTTGGTGTTTTTCTTTAAGATCCTGCTTGTGGAGTCATGTTGTAAGTTTCTAGCCCTCACAGTTGCAGAGAAAAGCTTGAGAACCCTAAAGGCCCAAAAACCAGCAGGAAAAAACAACAACAAAAGACAATCCAAAATATTTATTTTTAAAATCTAATTATTTTTAAGCCAATCCCATTATTTTTGAGTGCTTGGGATTATGCATTTATAAACATGATGGGCCATATTCTGTACTGATTCACCCTGGGCAGTTCCAGTGAAGTAGGAAATGGTGTAAATCTCAGCAGAACTTGCTCCACTATAAGGGTTAAGAATTTTATTTTCTACTTTATCATTAATACTGCCATTGACTTCTTAGTTATTAATTTTTAAAGATTTAGTAGAGAAAAATCTTTCAGATGTAGCCAGGCACTAGTTTATTTGGGTATCCTATATCATATAAACAGGAAAAAGAACAAAAGAATGGAGATTTCACAAACTCCTTACTACAGGATTAACAGCAGCAAACATTCAAAAGATGAAAGGAGAGGCTGGGTTTTTGGGGGGTGAGAGGATGGGGTGAAACAAATCCACAAATTAATCCCTTACTTTTGTGGCAATCACTGAATGTGGTGATATCATTTTGGATGCATAATATTAAAAATACTTCTTTTTGCAGAAAGTCAATGTCGAAAACAAGGTATTAAATGTGAAGAAAAGATTTTAGCAGCAATTGTGTCAAGGTATCGAAAACCATCTAAATTATTAATAATTAAGAACACCTGGATAATATTAGGTCAGTCTAAATCCCCAAAAGGGATCTTTTATTTCTAAAATTAAGAATTGAATGCAGATTCTGAACAAGCAGTTTTGTTAACATTGGGACACTATCATTGTCTCAGTACGCCAGCCATAAAAAATCTTAGTCAAATCGGTGTACTGAGAATCAAGGAGCAGATGGTTAATTTTCTAGCCAGTCCAATTAACATGATAAAGGCCTTGCAAGCAATTAAAATTCAGTCAGAGAAAGTTCCTGGGCATGACAGGTTTTCAATAATCTCAGATCTCTGTGTTTGAGCCAGTATAGATATTTTTACATATGACTAATGACTCATATACTAAGGAGAAACTTTTAGAGAGAAGCCAATTATTTTGGTATATTAAAAGGAAAGTTATCCTACAACCTGCTCATCAGACAGGCCAATCACGGAAGTTCTTCATTAATGTTAACTAGCAAGTTTCTTCTAAGATGCTTGCTGCTGGGCAGGAAGGGATATTACAACAGCCATTAGTAATAATTTGTACCAATCCAAATATATTTAATGAAAGAGTGCTTCCAGTTATCACTGAAAACATGGAGATCAATAAGATTAATGCTTTATTCATGCCTGTCAGTGCTGAGAGAGCATTCAGTTGTGTGAAGCCATATTTTAAGTCGGACTTACAACATACATTTGGTTTCAGTGATGGTTAATGTCTTACAGCAAGAGCTTTTGGCTTCAGTAGCAATTCTATAGACTTGCCATCTTTGTACTCACAGTGGGATTGACCGTAACATTCTTTCCCCCTGTTTAATTTATTTATAGAACCTTTGGCAGAAAGGATTAAAACCTTTCTCCAATATTTCACTTGGTAGTTAAGAGAAAGAGATGGTTGCATAATGGTGGGGAAAATATATCCCAAGTCCCTGCTCAAACCCATTAACGCCTAAACTGCCAGCTCCTTGATGACCATATTTTTAAAGTTATCTATCTAGTATTGCTAACAGAAGTTTGTTTTTTTGATGGACTCACACTGACTAGGACACTTTGGGGGCTGAATGATCTATAGTCAAAGGCCTCTTTTCTTCTCCTGATATTTGCAAACAAAATATTTCTGCTTGAGAGAGAGAGATTTGTATGTAAAAATAATTCACCAAGCAAGCAAGTTGCTTAACTCAACTACATGTTTAAAAATCCATGGGATGCCATAGGCTACATTCTCAACAAATGTTCTTTTTAACTTCATCTACTATGGGTGAACCCAGCTTTGATCCTATTTAATTCTGATACCCTGGGAAAGTCTAGGCTCCAGGGGTCCTACGTTGAACTCTGAAAAGTATGATGTGCTATGAAAAGAGCTAAAAATATCACAGGTTTACCTAGGATCACTTGTAATTGAACCATCTACCCTTCTAAGTGTCAAAATTTGATTCCCTAATTTTCAGGATCTGACAGCTGCAGCCAACAGCTTGCCAGCTTTGCCCCTATGTTCATTGTACTTCTGTTTGAAGTACTTAAAAGATTTCACAATCCCTGCAGCAGACAGACAATTTAGCTCTAGCGTTTTGTAGTTTGGTATCCAGTGAATTGGTCCCTCCCTGCTGTTGCCTGTAAATTCCATCCGGCTCTGCAACTTCTTGAACTAGTTGCCACTGGAAAGCTGTATGTTCCTTTTCATGATTAGAGGAGAAGGCAAAACACTGGCTCCCAAAAACATAAGCCAGGATTGACCTTTCAGTGGATGAAGAGCTAAGAAGACCTCAACTGAAGATATAATTGCTGGTCTGAGAATCCAGGCAAAGAAGGTATTCATTTGAATGCCAAATCCAGCGACTGCCATGCCATAAGGGGATACAGCAGCACTAGAGAGAGCAATTTGATAATAAATAATTAAAGATGTAAGATCACAGACATTAATGCCTAAGTATAAGAGAAAAAGAACATGTTGATTTTACTACAGGACTTGGGAAGAAGATAGTTGTGTTAATAGCTAGCATTATCATTAAGACTCCATTTAATCCCTTTAAAAATCATGTACAAATACAAAAAGGAGAAGTGGAGGTGTATGTCCCCGTGGGCACTCCACTTCAGATGCACATGCATCATGTGCCTTTGATAGGAGATTTTTCATACCAGTGCCCATTTGGCCCATGGATGTGCCCTATATATCCTTGTGCCCCATATGGAGACTATATAGGGCTGTGCGAGCGAACCACCCTCAGTTCCCTCTTTACCGCAAAGTCCCACAGAGGAAACGCCGAAGGGGAGGAGGGGAGGGGTAATGAAGCACCCATAGAGACACACGTCTCAAAGAACTCCAGTTATTGCACAAGGTAAGTAATCTCTCCTTCTTCTAGTCTCCCTGTGGGTGCTGCACTTCAGGTGACTCCCCTTAAGGAGGCTGGAGTTTTGGAAGAGTCCATCAGAGAATAACTACATCGGCTACTGTAGCATCTGATCTTGCAGCATGAACCAAGCATAATGGGTGGAAAACATATGCACCAACAATCATGTTGCAGCATTGCAGATTTCAGCAACTAGAATGTCCTTGAGTATGGCTACAGATGCAGATTGTGATATAGTAGAATGTCCAGTCATTTGTTGGGGAGGTAGAACTTCAGGGGAACCATAAACAGGCAATAATGCATCCAGAGATCCATTTAGAAAGTCTCTGAGTGAAGATAAAGACTCCACTAGACTTATCTGCAATAGAAACAAAGAGTCTAGGAGTCTTCCCGAATGGCCTAGTTCTGTCCAAGTAAAAGGCTGATGGGCTCTTAACATCTAGCATGTGCAAAGTAGATTCCTGTGTAGATTGATGTAGCTTAGGAAAGAAAACTGGAAGGTGAATAGTTTGTTTAATGCAAAACTCAGAAGAAACCTTAGGTAAAAATTTTGGATGGGGTCATAATGATACCTTCTCCTTGGAGAACACAATAAATGGAGAGCCTGCCATTAGAGTCCCCATTTCCCCAACTCTTTGAGCAGAAGTGATGGCCATCAAAAAGGCCATCTTCACAGGCAGATGTAGCAGTGAGCACAAGAATGTGTGGCTGAAAGGGCTGTTTGGTTGAAAGGGCTGATCGGTGAGCTGGTTAAGAACAAAGTTGAGATCCCGACGTGGCATAGGGGCTCTAATCTGCAGACAAAGATTCATAAGGCTTTTCAGGAATCTCGTTGTGATTGGATGAGTGAACATCAAGAAACCATATACTGGCATGTGGAAAGCTGTTATTGCCACTAAATGAACCTTGAGGGAACTCAGAAAGCCCTGACATTTCCAACTCCAAGAAGTAATCCAGGACTGTGGAAAACGATGATGGGGCAGGTGTAAGATGGTGCCAGTTACACCAGAAATGATATCTTCTCCATTTCTGAAAATAAGTGTATCTTGTAGATTCCTTTCTGTTAGTTAAAAGTACATTTTGTACTACCGATGAACACAGGCCGCCTCTTAATCCCAAGAACCATTGAGAAACCATGATTGTAGTTGCAGAACATTCAGAGTGGTGTGAAGTGTTTGACTTGCATCCTGAGATAACAGTCGAGGATTGCTCAGGAGCCACCATGGAAGGCAAGAGTTGTGTTTGATGAGGTAAGGAAACCAAACCTGTCTTGGCAAAGCTGGTGCAATCAATCAAAATGAGCTTGGCTTGGTCCCGCTTGATCTTAGTGAGGACATTTAAAGCAGTGGAGCTAGAGGATATGCATGCAATGAAGAAAAAGCAACTTCTAGAGATTGGGGATCGAGTCCCCGTTTAGAACAGAATTTCCTGCCCTTTGTGTTGGCTGCCATGGCTGAAAGGTTAACCTCTGGAAATTCCCAAGCTAGGAATATTTAGGAATAAAATTCCCAAGCTGAGGTTTCAAGAGGCCAACTCCCATTCATAATTTAGGGAGAAATGTCTGCTGAGGTTGTCTGTCCATGGTTTTGTAAACCCATCAGGTAAGAAGCTGAGATGACTATTTGGCTGGCTATGAATAAATTCCAACACTTTAACGCTTCAGTGCAGAGCAAGGGGGGAACGTGCTCCACCCTGATGATTGATATAATACATGCAAGTTATGTTGTCTGTCATGATCTTAATGGACTTGTTTTTGAGTAGGGGAAGAAAGAGCAGACAAGCATTTCTGACCGCTCTTAACTCCAACAGATTAATATGCATGTGTTGTCCTGTTGTGAGCATTTGCCTTGGACTGTGTGAGGACTCAAATGTGCTCCCCATCCCAAGAGGGAAGTGTCTGATGTTAACATGACCATAGGGGGATTGTGGTTGAATGGGACTCCTGCACAAACATTGGAAGGATTCTTCTACCAAGTGAGTCTCTAAGGTGCCACAAGTACTCCTTTTCTTTTTGCGAATACAGACTAACATGGCTGCTACTCTGAAATCTACCAGGTGAGTGCCTGAAGGACACAGCTGGGTACAGACACCTGTTTGTTCAGACTGTGTTTGTTGGGTACACAACTGTCGTGAGCCACTCCTGGAGACATCAAAGATGCAACCTAGCATTTTGTGTCACAAAAACGCAAGCTGCCATGTGTCCCAGCAGTTGCAAACATGTCCTTGGCTGGCCTGAGCTGCATTCTTTGGATAAGGTTCTTTAGAACAAGGAACCTGTCAGGAGGGAGGTAAACTCTGCCCTTTATTGAATCCAGAAACACTCCTATAAACAGTATTCGCTGTGTAGGAATCAAGATTGATTTCAAGATTTATCTATAGGCCTAGACTTTGAAATAGTGAAGTTGCTGTTTGAACTCACCTTCTGATAAGACCAACCTTTGAGGAGCCAGTTATTGAGGTAGAGAAAAACGGTTATTCCTAGATGACGGAGGTACGCAGCTACAACAGCCATGGTTTTTGAGAACTCCCTTGGGGTGGAAGACAGGATGAAGGGTAGGACCCGGTACTAGTAATAGTTGTGATCAGTGTGAAATGAAGAAATCTTTGTGAGAGGGATGAATAGCTACATGGAAGTAGTCATCTTTGAGGTCAAGGATCTCAAACCAGTCCCCGGATTCCAGGGAGGGAATTATACCTGGTAGGAACACCATCCTGAATTTCAAATGTCTTAAGATGCTTATTCAATTGTCTGAGATCTAGTATTGGCCTCCAGAAAATATCTTGAGTAGAACCCTTTCCCCCTGGTTGAAATAGAACTGGTACTATGGTCCCTAGTCTTAGGATTGATGAGATCTCCTGTGTCAGTAGATGATTGTGAGAGGTATGGGTACTTGAAGAGGGATGGGAAAGGGGGGTGGGACAGTGGGATGGAGGTAAATCAGATATTATAACCTGATGTAATGGGCTCTAGTACCCATCTGTCCGATGTTACATCCTCCCACGTTTGATGCAATAGAGAGAGATGATGCCCAAATTGAGCAAGGAGGGGCTGTGCCATGCAGCTGAGAAACTATGGTTATTGTGTGGTTTGGACGCTTGACCAAACCATCAAAACTGGTGTTTGGATGATGTTGATGGCTTGGATGATGCAGTCAAGGTACTTGCAGGCTTCTTTTTAGAAAATCTTAACCTCTTAGCTGGTGGTTCTGGTGGCCTATGTAAGGCTGAAAATTGAGCAAGACAGGATCTTGGCACCAACTGGGACCTGCTAAATTTTCTCTTACTTGTAGGTGTTTATATCCCTAAAGACCTAAGTGTTGCCCTGGAATCCTTTAGTGTATGAAGCGAGTTGTCTGTGTTGTCTACAAAGAACTTGTGGCTCGCTACATGTAAATTTTTCATAGTCGATTGTACTTCCTGGAGAAACCAGGCAACTGAAGCCAGGAAGCTCATTTCATTACTACTGTGGTGGAAATAGACCTAGCTCCAGTGTTCGCTGCACCAAGTGAATCCTGTGGAGATGTCTTTGCCAAGAGCTGACCGTCCTTTATTATGCTGTTAAACTGTTCTCAGTGTTCCTGTGACAAATACTCAATGAAAGCATTAAACTTCTCATAGTTCGGTAGTCATATTTTGACATTAATGCCTGGTGATTGACTCTTCTGAACTGTAACATTGCCAAAGAGTAGCTTTTACATCCCAAAAGATGCAGACATTTCTGGTCCTTATACGGGGTAGCTTTTGGGGCGTGTTGCCTGCTCCTTTCATTCACTGCATCCACGACCAGAGTATTTGGTTCTAGATGAGAAAATAATAATTCAGAATCCCTGTCCAGGATGTAGTATTTTTTATTGTCTTGCTTGCAAGTGGGGGCACTGCTGGAGTTTGCCAGATGGTCTTGGCTGGCTCAAGGAGGCCTTCATTAATTGGCAATCTGTCCAGGAGCTTGTGATGGGAATCTTGGACTTTTTGCAGGGGAATTTGCAGGGTGTCAGCAACCGACTTCATCAGGTTCTGGAATTGCCAAAAGTCATCGTTTAATGACAGCAGTGGTGCCATTACTGCCTCATCAGATGATGATGAAGATATACTTGTAAGCAAAAGGTAACCCTCCGTGTCTGCTCTTGCTCCTCAAAGATCTCCTCTGCTGACTGAGAGTGAAGGGGAGGGATGGGGACTGAATCGGGCCCCCTCAAAATTGGTGGTGGTGGTATACTGCACATGAATCCCAGTAAAACCAATGAGGAGGACTATAAGGCATGTGGGGAGGTATCCTTTGCTGGCTGTCCCAAGTGTTAATAGGCAGGCATCTGGTATCCTGCCTTTCTTGCAAGTGCATCGGGGAACATCTCCTGGAGTATATTGGAGAGCCTTCAATGGAAAGTTCCAAATCTGAGTCAGAATGCTCCTCCACATATTGTACAGGAGGTGACAATCCTGCTTCATGGATAGTATAAGTTGGGGAGGAGGTAGGTCTTTCAAAAACATGAACAGTCGGTGACCAGGCAGATCTTGGCACTGAGAGGTGTCTGGAGGTTACAAGGAGGGGTGACTCAGACTCATTCGGTACCAAGAGGTCTTTAGTATAGTGGAACTCCTGAGGTACCAAGAGCACAACAGAACTTGGTAAGGGCACTGATGATGTTCCCGATGCTGTTGTCCGAAGCGCTGTACTCAGGGTATCATGGATTCCACTAAAGCTGTTCTCTTGGCAACAGAAGTCTTTGGTACCGAGCCATGAGGAATGGGACTTAGTTGAAGTCTTAGAGTGCTTTATGGTACCCGAAGTGCTCGGAGCCTCACTTGCACCTCTCTTGAGGTCTGAGGTCTCTGGTGATGGAATCTTCTTTGAGGAGTAACTCTCTGTCCTGCTCCTCTGATCCTCTCCTTAGTCTGAGTGGGAAGCTCTTGGTACTGCCAGCACAGTTATTGGTACCTCACTCATGGAGAGTATTGGAAACCAGGTTCTCAACGCCGCCATCACTTTGGAAGCTTTCAGTGATCATGATCTTTACATCAATGGGGCATTAAGAGAACAGGAGGGACTCTGTACAACAGGGGGCTCTCTGCACCTGGGTCTACAGCTGATCTTAAGGCCTACTCCATCACTAAGAGACTATACTTTATTTCCTTGTTTTTACAGGATCTTCCCTTAGAAGAAGTGCAGATCTTGCACTTGCTGGGGATATGAGAGTCTCCAAAACAATGTATGTACTGGGAATGCCCATCGGCCATCAACAAGAGGGACGGCTTCTTGAAACAAGAGGCATCCCAGACAGAAGAAAAATTTGTTTGGACCCCTCAATAGGGGAAAAATTAAAACATAATTATACACACACATTTTTAAGAAAAGAAAAGCACGAACAACCATTCCAACAACTATAAGGTTATTAACTAAATATACTACTACTAAAGAACTAACTACTAATGCAAAGCACACATAGGCACACACTAAACTCCAACTCTGGTTGAAGGTGGTTGAGAAGGAGCTGAGGTCAGTTTGCCCATGCAGCCCTATATAGCCTCAATATGGGGCATGAGAATAGGTAGGGCGCATGTGCAGGTCAAACTGGCACTGCTTCCACAAAGTCACAGGGCGCATGCTCACCTGAAGTGGAGCACCACAGGGACATTACTCAAAGAAGAATCTATGTTATTGAAACATTAAGCTTGCACAAGTAAGCATTCAGTTGCTAGAAAGTGCAAAAGTTAAGGTTGATTGTGAAACCTAACTCTGTCCACACTGAACATACACATTACAGTACAGTCTACAAGCCTGATTCACCACTATATTACTCAAGTTTAGCCTTAGATTCACACTGGCATAAAGATGGAGTTACACACTGGTGAATCAGGCATTATAAATTTATGAGCACATCATCTTAGATCCCAAGGTGTATTTAAGGTTGGCTAGATAAGTGGTGAGCCGAGATCTCTGCTTAACGTACAATAACTTTTGCCTAATCGTCTCCTTCCCCCACATTTGTTTGCCTTGTCCACTGGTCCTGTCTTAGCATAATTTAGACTGAAAGTTCCTTGGGGTCAGGATCATCTTTTCAATGGGTGTTTGTACAGTGCTAACACAATGGGACCCCAGTTCCGGATCGGCGTTCTTAGGCACTACTGCAATACTAATAAAAAAATAAAAAGAATAAGATTGTAGAAAAATTGTATTATATTGTGATTCATTATTGAGAAATAGTGTGTGTTCCCTTGGCTCTGCACCAAAACCTGTTTTCTGTAAAACAGAAAGTATATTTAAAAAAAAAAAAAAAAAGGCGGCAGGCACTTTTTCCAAAATAGCGGTGGCTCCTAAAATGAAGACTTAAGAAGATGTGAAAAGCAAAATAAAAGAGCATATCTGAACACAGGCAACATATCTTATGTACAAATATTCTCTTCAGCTTTTCCATCTTGGGCCATATCCCTTGCTCCATGCTATGACCCAGCCATGCAACCTGAATATTTTGTCACCGAATGTCTTTCTGGTACCTGAAACAAAGCACCCTGATTTACTGTATTACCTGACTGTCTAACAATTCCTGGATAAAAACAAATTGTTCCTGTCAGATGTTGCCACAACATGAAGTTTCTTTCATTTACTGTAAAGTACATAGATATGCAGTATTTTCCTGGAGATAAGACAGAGTGTTTGTGGATATCTCTCTTGTAAAAAATTGCTGCTGAGTAATTAATCATTTCTTTCTGAATACTGGGGATGTCATGAAGCACAGATTGCCTGCTTCCAAATTTTATTTAAAAAGCTGTCTGACTTTGACAAGCTGGACCCTGGGGCTAAAGAGCTGATGGTGGTGAGAAATCCAATCCTGTGGTTTTGTTATTACTGTTACTCATATAGCCCCATAGATATGCCTAGTGCTTTACAAGACAGGAAAGAGCTGACAGCCTAAAGCCTTGATCCTGCAGATTTACTTGGGTCTTGCTAACATGAGTAGTCTACTGGAGTCAACCGAACCATTCACTATACTAAACACTACCCTGGATAGGAAGTTCCTGTTGTTGCCTCCACCTGTTTTCAGCATGATTTAGGGAGGAGGTGGGAAAAGAGCAAGTGGGAAGGCAGTACGAACAAGCAAGGTGCACTAGAGTAATGTGTCCCTCTTGAGGAGTAAACAGTTATTTTATTACTTATGGAAGAGAACAAACATGCACAGATGCACACACGCACATGCATATACACATACTTTTAGCGTGTAAGGCTCCTTTGAAGGAAAAGTGATATTTGAGGAGGGAGTTAATGGAGGAGCCGTGGCTGATGGGATCCAGACGGGAGTTCCCCACACAGAGTAGTCCATAGGGCTTGTCTACACTGGCACTTTACAGCGCTGCAACTTTCTCACTCAGGGGTGTGAAAAAACACCCCCCTGAGCGCAGCAAGTTTCAGCGCTGTAAAGCGCCAGTGTAAACAGTGCCCCAGCGCTGGGAGCCGCACTCCGAGCGCGGGTAGCTATGCCCCTCATGGAGGTGGGTTTTTTAGAGCACTGGGAGAACTCTCTCCCAGCACCCTGCCGCGACTACACAAGCCACGTTAAATCACTGCCGCGGCAGCGCTTTAGCGTTGCCCAATGTTCCCTCTAATTTTTGGCAGGCCGTGTGTGCAAAAAATGTCTTCTGTGCAAATTGTTGTGCTTCTGTGCAAATTGTTGTGCACGCGGTGTTTCGCTGTGTGCACAGGGTTTAGGATCTGTGTGCGTGCGCACATGCGCACAGCTTAGAGGGAACACTGGTTGCCAGTGTAGACTAGCCCTTTCTTAAGAAGGCAAGATGTGGGCATGGGAAAAGATCACTAAGGATCACTCCAGTATGGGCTAAGCAAAGAACATATGCAGGAGGGTGAAAAGAAACAAGAGGTAAGAAGGTGGATTCAGCTAAGGCAGGCTTTGTCTTACTGATTCTGCCTGCCTCTGCTCCCTCAATATGGGTGACAGTTTTTTCCACATGAGGGGAAGTGTAAAATCGGGAAAGTAAATTTGGCATGGCAACAAGCTGTTGCCCAGCTATAGCAGCCTGACACTTCACAAATCTCCTAAGAAGAAAAAGCTTCTTTGATGTGTGCAGCTTCAAATAAAGCTTTGCCTGCGCCAAACTGAATGTAGAGTCAAAATCTGTGTTACAAATAAACTTCAAGTGGGTCTGGGAGAACAGAATGGAAAAAAAACAGAAAAAGTAAAATGTATCTGGATAATGAACAAATGGTATTAAATCAGGTTTCATGTCATTGCTGATCATTTCACTCTATGATGATGTGTCCTAAAGAGAATAAAATGTAAATTTGTGGATTTTTTTATTGTACATCCCTTAGCAAAGTGAACTACCTGACTTATCTCTGAATCCTGATTACTTGTGACTGAACCATGATTATTACCAAGACCAAACACCATTATTTATTATCATTCCAACAATGAGATGGACTCTGACATTATTTTGACATGTGACACTAAAAGGCTAAGAGATACCAACAACTCCAGTTCACATTATATATGAATATTTATACAAGATTTGGGTAAAACATTAACAACCTGAAATCAAATGTTTTAAAAGCTGTGTTGTAGTATAAACTATGGAAAATATTGTTATTTATCTGATTGCGTGAAGTTAAAAGAAAAGTCTTAGAACAGTCTTTGGTATCAAATTCTAAATTATATTTCGCAAGAAAGTAGATACCTAATTTAGTTACAACATTGTCATTTTCTTTGATGTGAACATTCCATAAAATGTTGGTAAGCTACTCTAGTAACTGTTACCAAATTGTAAAGTTCAACTGGAAATGCTCCATCTTTTACCTTCTCTCATCCTCCCCAACCCCGTTGCTACCTCAGCTCACCTCATCACCTTTCAAAACTTCTGTGCCATCCAACTCACGGGCCTGGTTTGCTTTCTGTAACATTTGCCTCTCCATGTTTGACATCTCCTCCTTGGCAGCCTGAAGCTCTTCTGCCTTGACTTCTTTCTTCCGAGAAATTATGGATGCCTGTGGGATTATCAGATGTCAATTTGGATGAGCAAAGTAAAAAGTGCACTTGGTCACCCATGGTTAACCATCAATAAAATCTAACCGTTAAATTTTAAAATTCAGGTGGGGTAAAATTGAGACTGTAAAGAAAATAGTAGGGAGGAAATTGACTATTAAGGAGAAAATTTCATTGTTAACATGCCCCTTTGTAGGTATACTGGAAGTAAATAATAACAACAGTAGAAGTGGATTAAATCCTGAATCCATTTTGGTCAATTGCAAAATTCTGATTGACTTCACTAGAACCAGGATTTCACCCAGAGCACTTATGTTCCAGATTCACGTTAAACATTTATATTTCAGATTAATGTTCATATTTTTACATTTAGCTTTAATTTCTGTAACTTAATTTTTAATTTGCATTAAAGAAAAAGAGGTGTAGACTACTGTTGCTCAGTTTAATTTGTTTAGTCTTTTTTGTGCATACGTAAAATGCACTAAGCAGGCTTAACTGGAAAGGTATCCAAGATTTTGCAAGATTTCAAAATGTCATAATATGGATTTTTATAAAAGCTACATATTTCTGTAGGTTGGAGTTAACTAGCAACAGAACAGAGCCATTAAATCTGTGCAACCTAGAAAAAGACAACGAGGAAAGGAATAAAGGATTACAGGTTATTTCACCCTTTTGAGCCTCACAGAGATAGACTGGTTTTTAAATGAAAGTTTCACACCATGTATACTATATAGTATTTTTAGTGTTGCCTAACATTTCATGGAAAAATTAATGTGTTTAAGAACATAGGTGTAAAACAGATTAGAAAAATAAAGCATTTTTATATCAGAATTTTTTTTCCCAAGAATCAAACACTAAAGTTATAACATGCAACCTAGTGTTTTTGGCATATTAAAATAAAATATAGCCACAAAGGTATCTTCAATGCTAGCTTCTCCTCACTGGACTAAAGGAACATCTTTTTTTCTAAATATATATCAGAGGTGATTCTGCCTACATGACATCTCAGCTCTTAGCTTCTTAAGATTATCCACAGAGACAAACTGTGGTGAATACATGTGATGATTTTGTAAAGTTGACTATACTAATTGTGGAACTGAGCAGAGAATTTCACTCAAGCTGAATTCCTGGAATGTTTCCCCCACAGAACATCAGAGCTTTATATTAGTAGCCAGATGTTTTTTGTACAATACATTATGTAGCATGCTTATCTTGGGCAACAAAACACATCTTGACACAACAAAGACGAAATACTTCAGATCACATTTGCAACTAAAAATAATATACATTCTACCATTAAATTACAATTTTTACCCAATAAATTTGAAAAATATTTTTCCATAACTGTAGAAATGGTCATGAACAATGACAGTAAAATACAAAGTCACACAGGTTATTGGGAAATAAATCTAGTATTTTACTATATAAGCCCTAGAAATGGTCAAATTTCATATATTTTGGTCTATAATGTGTGGATTTATCATGTCTTGACCAAGAGCATTTGTTTTTTGCTTTCTTTTCACTTTAAGTCTGTAACATACGTTCTGAAATAGACACAATTGGGAAAATGCTATGATACATGGTCACACACAAGAAATGGGATATGACTGGTAGTAAGAACTGCAGTGATTACTGAATCAGGATCTAGGCTTTTCTCTTTTAGGAATTGTCTACACTTGGAAGTTTACCAATATAGCTGTTCCGGAATAAGCCCTAGTGTGAATGCTCTTATTCCTGAGGAGCTATTTCAGTAAATTTCCAAGTGTAGATTAGCAACTCAGTAATGAGCATGCAATATATATAGGCCAATCCTGGAACGTGCCCCAACTACCACTAACTTCTATAGGAGCTGAGGGCACCTTTCAGATGTTAGGCCTAGAATACAGACGCTCTACTGTGTCTAACACACAAAGCCTACGGGCCTGATCCTGTAACTGCTTATCATCAGGCTTAGTCCCACTGCAGTCAATAGGACTATGCCCAGCAGTAAGCAGTTGAAGGATATATAATGTAAATATACTGGTGTTCAACTGTTATTTATTTATTTTTAATGTCTTTCTGTTTAATTTAGCTTTTCAGAAACAAGAAAAAAGACAACACAAGACTGTAGATTACAGTCAGTCAATTTGACAGGATTTTGCTGCTTACAAAAAAGCTTTTGTTCCTTCTTACCTGTTGTCGATACATGGAAAATTTACTATCAATTGGCTCATACTTCATCATTCTCTTTTCAATCAATTGATTAATTTGAGCATTGACTTCATTTATCTGAAATAAAGAGTGGAAGATGGAGAAAATGCCATATTTCTTACTAAATAAACATTAGCAGAGTTAGAGAAAACAGAATATTAATACTTTGTCCTCTCTCTAAGGATATCAAAATGCTTTGCAAACTAATGAATTTAGCCTCACAACACACTTGTAAGGAAGTATTATCAGACTCATTTTAAAGATGGAGAAACAGACACAAAAAGGTTAAGTGACTTGCCAAGGTTGCACAGGAAGTCTGATGCAAAGCTAGAAATACAGCCCATGTCTTCAAACTCCCAGTCCTATGCCTTAACAACATTCTGTGTTAGGGAGTCCCTCCAAACTAAGGCCTTGATCCTGCAAAAGGAATTGGGTTGATGGACTCTTACAGAGAAAAGGGATGATGTTACAAGTGCTTTGTGTACCCTGATTAGATCAATGACCAGCTATAATTCTTCTTTAATAAGCCATTTATCACTAGTCTGAAGAGGAGATAGATTCAAACTAAATGGCACCCAGTTCCACTATAATTCTGAAGATCCCAGGACCCACTTGCCCCAACAGTACAGTATTCAGAGTAGCAGCCGTGTTAGTCTGTATTCGCAAAAAGAAAAGGAGGACTTGTGGCACCTTAGAGACTAACCAATTTATTAGAGCATAAGCTTTCGTGAGCTACAGCTCACTTTCCTTCTACTCCTCCAAGACGGGCTCGTTTTGCTTCTTCTCCCAAAACCTTGATTTTCCTCCTCTATGAGCCCACCTTAGCTGGCAGCCAGTCAACAGGAGCCAAGATAATATACCGATCCCTGATACTCTTAACTCTGACTCACTGCTATATTGGGTGTTCCCTGTAACCATGGAGCCCAGAGCCCAAGCATCCTGCCTTAATTCTCTGCTGCCTAGAAAGATATGTGCTAATAAGCAAATCCTGTAAAAGTGTGCTGCAATCAGAGGGAACTCTAAAAGTAACACAGGCATGGCACTGGGCACTACCCTAGCAATTCTGCAGGCAACAGATGTGTGTACTTTGAAGACCAAATATGTCAAGACTATTACTTAATAATGGTGTACAGAGACTTCCAAATACTGAGACTCCTGAACTCTTCCTCCTCTATGTGGGATTCTCTTTTATTATTTCTAAAGGTATTAACTCTCTGTGGGAATGGGTGTGAATTCAAAGAAGGTATGAATTCCCTTATATCAGTGATTCCCAAACTTTTTAATGCCATGACCCCCTTTGGGCTAATCTCAGTTAATGTAATCCCCAGACTGGGCCCAGGGGTTGAGAATGAGTCTACCCCATGAGGGATGCCCTCAGAAATTCCTCTCATGGTATGCTGGGCTAGGGGGAAAGAGGGCCAGGTCCTGCCCTGGGGGGTGAGGTGTTGGAACGTCTGGCTGGGCTGAAAGAGGTGTTAAGTGTGGAAAAGGGACTTTTTGGGGTGAGAGAGAGAGGGGATGGGGATGAAGAGGGCTTCTTGGTGAGGTGAAGGGAGTGAAGATGGGGTTTTGGGGGGGGTCTAATGGGAGTAAGTCAGGTTGCTGTCCACCAGTTGCAGGTGGCACTGAAGTGGGTGGAGGGTATGAACTCATGCTGCAGACCTGGATGCACACATCTGGCTTGGACAGCACCTGGTACCAGCAGCCTCTGTTATGATCAAAGTAAAGCCAATGACAGTACCATGTCCTCCCATACTCTGATTGGTATAATGACTCCATTATTAAAACTACAGATTAGATCTGAAACCTTAAAATAGCAGTGTGATTCACCTTTGGAACCTCTGCCATCCACCGCAGTGTGATTATGTTTGGGAATTAAAAACATTTATTTAAGGATTTAGGGCAGAAATAAGACAGTCGATGCTTATATAAGTCCAGAAGACAAACTAGTTGGATTTTTAGTCAACATACCTTAGTTTCAAGTTCACTGAGATCCGATTGACCCATAGCCGGCTCTGAAACCACTTTTTGTAGGAAATACAATGATTGCTTCTTAGTTTCTAGTTCTCTAGGAAATTTTTCAGAGGACAGATATGAATTGAACTTTATCTCCTCTTCCAGTCTCTTCATTAAGCCTTGAAAAAAATATTAAAGCAACATGTGTCTAAACAAAGGAATGTAGAGGGTAATTAGGTTTCATTCCAACATAACTGTAATTTAACCAACACATCAAGCTATTTAGCAACAGATTACAATAATTAGAGCATAATGCTTGAGCCCGCTACTCAAAACTGAAAGGAATACCTAGTTGTTTCATTTATACTTTAAATTCTGGTTATCTCTTTAAATAAAAGTAACATATAATACAGCAAACTACATGTTTCCCTTCCAAATTTCCTTCTTCAGGATTTAACTACAATAAAACCCCCTCTTCTGTGAAACTCCATTAACCTGAATTTGGATACAATCTCCAATTTGCAGCACTCAAATGAAAAGTCTCACCATCCTCATTCAAACAAACACCATGTGCTCCATTTCATTCAGAAAACTGGGTTGTGTAGTACTTTTTTGTTATACTAAAATTGATGTGGTTTTGGACTACATTTATACAAAGTTCTAGAAGAGGGTGACCAAATATAGGCAGCTTATGTGTATCCATCTTCTTATGTGTATTCAGAAAAAGGGGTGACCAAGCACAGCACAAGTCTGGTGGATTGCTCAGGGCTTTTCTAAAACTCTCACGCCTCAGGACCTCCAGGGTTGAAGCATCAAAGTAAGCATCATGACACAGATGTGCACACAGACAATCCCAGTCACATGTGGATTACTTCAGCCCCAGATGGTAATTACATGGAGGTGAGGAAAGGAATCTCTGTCTGTCTGCTCTTAGCACCGCTTCTGCATCATTACTATACCTGACCCTGCCCTCTATCTGTGACTCAAAATAGAACAGGTCTAGAATTTGACCCATTATCTTTAATAAGCATTTGTAAGTGTTCTAATATGGGCCTTAGTGAGAGTTTGTCCTGTCTGATGTGCAGATTTCTGATAGTCTCTGACCCTGTTCAGCCTGATTCTCATTTACAATAAGACCCCTTTACACTGCTCTGGCAGGGTACAGGAGCCTAAAAGTGAATGATTTGCAATTTATGCTCACTTTAAGACTCCTTCAAACTGCCAGAGTTCTCTTTAAAAAAAAAAAAAAACTCACACAACTGTATATTGATTAAGAATACTGAAAATGAAAATGAAATAGAAAAAGACAAGAAGAAATTGCTGAGGTTTCTGTCCATGGATGCAACAGGAGAGAGCATTGTTTGCTCTGTAGAAGCCTGATGTGCACTGCCTGTTACCAAGCTTATGACCACTTTGCTCTTGCTAGGTACAGTAGGTTAGCTTATTTTCCTGCTAATTCAGAAAAGGAACATTAATACATCCAGATAAGTAAAATTCACAACCAGTGGGAAATTAGTTTACTCTGTCAAGTAGCTGTGAGATTTTTAAAATTACATTGTACAGTCTTCTGATGACAGTAGGTGGTAATAGCTCAATTAGTTCTCTAAGATACTAGTGCCAAGGACTATGATTTGGAAAGCACACACAAGATAATATGACAGTGGGGAGAGTATTTTAGAATATTTTCATCGGTTTGATGGACACAAAAAAGACTAGTGGTGCTGTAGCTATCCAAAGTGCTTTAGAAGCATGGCTGTTATTTTCATGGTTGTCACAGATATTACAGAAAACGTTAAATTAGCTATGCCAAGAAAAACATGAAATGCAGACTCTGCCAGTTTTTCACTTATTGCACACATGCAGGGAAAAACCTGAGACACATGGATATGATTGATCCTGCTGAGACAGGGATGGAAATGCAGGAGGCAGGTGGGAATGGGACCAGGGCTCGAGTCAGCTGGCCTGCCCTTTGGTTCTCTCAGGCTGAGGGTCTTGAGGTCTTGCCATTGAGAACAACAGAGGGAGAAGGTCAAAACAACTTGAGAAACAGGCCTATGAAAAAGGGGTCATGACTCTCCTGCAGCTATTTACATCTGGAAAGTGGGGAGGGCCAGATCCTCTTTGCCCTTCTGTTTTCAATAGCTTTTTTAGACAGAAGCGGGGAGGGTCCTCATTTCAGCTGCCGTAAGGGAATTAAACCAGATGGAAGAGAGGAAAAGGTCTTAAAAACATAGAAGAAAAAAAGCCACCCCCAGAGAAAGCAGTACTATTAATGAAGTAAAACCGACACAATCCAAACGTGAGTGAATTCTTCACTTCCATTCCAGCAGTTTATAAGGATAATTTGTTTATACTGACCATTTAAACATGTGCTTAGAAAATAGATATTGCCCTACAAAATGAACTGTTTTACTCCACGGAATATGTCAAGTGTTTCCATTAAAAAATACAATTAATAAAAATGCAGCCTTAATGGTGACTTCAGAACTGGGATAGAATGTGTAGGTTCATGCAGTAGCCATTATGCACTCAGCAATACTCACCTGCCACCTTGCCCATTAGAATCTGATTTATCCAAAGGAAATGCAGGCCAGCACAGCAGGGTTATGATTCACCTTTTTCCAAAAATGCTGTGATTTTAAACTTTCACCAGGCCTTTCATCAGAGCTGAGTCCCTTCTGCCCATGGTTAGTGTTTCAGCAGAAACACAGCACCTCTACAACTGCAGCAACCTCTCCCACATACACAGTGTAATAAACTTCAGCATCAGCACTGAATAGGAACACAAGCCCTGGTTTGGAATATATAACCATGGCCCTTGGCATGGAAACAAAAGTGATGCCAATTGATTTACCCTGACACTAACTGCTAGTTTTTTACTTTAGGCTGATTTCTAGCTTTCCAACTTCCTTTTAAATAAGAAAGGGAGATTACAATATATGTAACCTTATATATTCATAGAATCCAAGGCTAGAAGGGACCATTAGATCTAGTCTGACCCCCTATATAACAAAGGCCATAGAACTTCTCCAAAATAATTCCTAGAGCAGATCTTTTAGAAAAAACATCCAGTCTTGATTTAAAAGTTACCAGTGATTGGGAAACCACCACGAACCTTGATAAATTGTTCCAATGGTTAATTACCCTCACTTAAAATGTATGCCTTACTTCCAGTCTGAATTTGTTTAGCTTCAACTTCCAACCAGTGGATAATAACTTTCTATGATATGCTAGATTGAAGAACCCCTTATTAAATATTTGTTCCCCTTGTAGGTACTTATAGACTGTAATCAAGTGATCTTAACCTTCTGTTTGTTAAGCTAAATAGATTGAGCTCTTTAAGTCCTATAAGGCATGTTTTCTAATCTTTTAATCATCCTTATGACTCTTCTCTGAGTCCTCTCCAATTTATTAACATCCTTCTTGAATTGTGGGCTCCAGAACTGGACACAGTATTCCAGCAGTGGTGGCACCAGTGCCAAATATGGAGGTAAAATACCTTCTCTACACCTACTCGATATTCCCCTTTTTATGCATCCCAGGTTTGCACTAGCTCTTTGGCCAAAGAGTCATATTGGGACCTCATGTTCAGCTGATTATCCACCATGACCCTCAAATATTATTCTTTATATCTAATGCTACTAACATTTCTAAATATCCCACTGTACATAATGTAATCAAGCTAAAAATTCTAATCAAGTATTTCCAGAGGAGCAGGGACCAACTGGCTTCAAGGGGCTTGAACCTGCTGGTATTTGGGTTTATTTCTCCAACAAGCTGATAGCCATTACCAAGCTATTAAATTTTGATTGCTCCTTATACCTCGAATGCTCCTGAAGGTACAGTAAAGCAGTGAAACAAGTCAAAACTTGACAACTTGATGGGAAAGAGCAAACACTGATGACTAACCTACTCAGTTTCCTTCACAAATAATTTTGGAATATTTTACTCTCTGTGGGATTAGACATATGGGGAAGTAGCTACCTAAATGCTATTTCTGCAGTTTAACTGTAACTTTTTAAAACAGTGTTTGACAATGAATCATGCTTTTTTCAAATTCCCAGGCTAGAAGACAGAGAAGCAAGTGTACTTTAAATCTTTCCATTACATACATCAAAATCTCATTTTTAATTTTTTCGACTCTGACTTTCTCTCTCTCTAAACAAGCTGTACACTAAGTTTGGCTCAGTGCCCAAAGGTTATTTTAGCTGAGATTTCTGCCAACCACATATTTACATGTGAAAAGCTATTAACAGCAATTCCTAATGTTTTCCATTCAGATTATTTTATTACAGGAAAGGGGTGGGCAAAGAGTTACTTAGTGCTTGCTCCGTTATGCAGGAATTAGGCAACTTTCTTGCCCTGATTCTATTAATGAACATAAATTCAGACTTGCCTCAGCTCTCAGGCTCTTAGTTCTTTCCAAGCTGCTAATTGTGCAAATCTGTACCATAAACATTTGCAACATTAACCGATCTGATAAAAAAAAATGAGGAACATACAGTTAGTGGCCTCCTGACAAAATGTTGGTTTAAGTGACTTGCTCAACATCACATAGGAAGACCATGACGTAAGCAGATCTAGAACTGACTTCTCCTGTGTAGAATTCACATGCCTTAACCATAAGATCATCCCTTCTCTTCCTGCAGTCACCATCTTTTTCTCTTCACCACTTCCAATTTCTATCGCACGTCAGGTATGGATGCTACAGACACTTCCATTACACAGCCCTAATTCATTTCCTGACCACCACCCATACTAGGCATTGAATGAAGCAGGCATCCCTTGGAAGAAAACAGTATATATCTATGTAATGAAAGACTATCATAATGAATGCGCGCAAAAGGGCCAAATTAAGGTTGTGACATTTCCTAACTTTTGAGTGCTTAAGTTAGCAAAATAACACAGTAATATCTTTTTAACATAGGTTTTTGGTTTGTAATGTCCTGTTTCTTTGAGGGTTTTTTAAAAGGAAAAAGGTAAAACCAAATTTTACTATGTGCAACGGTAACGTTGCCCCTCAGCATGCATCAGTGGAAGATTTGTACTCTGAACCTTCATCACTGCAGCACAGCTTCAGCTTCAGGACTAACTGTATTAGCTGGCAGCAGGAAACAACTGTTATCCCCAAAGGGAGGATGGCCTACTGGGGCCATGCGCTAGGTCCAAGAGGGTTATCGGGGAGCTGCTCTGGCTCTCTTTCCTCATCCTTGAGAGGTTGTCTCCCTAAGCGTTCTCAGTACAGTGCATACGACTGTTGCTTTGGCAGTGGTATGGGCCTGAGTTATTTGCTGCATGCTGCAAAAAATTTCCTGAGCAATGCAAATGACAATTTCAAGAGCTTGTATCTCATAGATTATAAGGCCAAAAGGAACCATTGTGATCATATAGTATGACCTCCTACACAAAACTGGCCATAAGACTTCTATGCCTTAATTCCTGTTTGAACTAGAACATACCTTTTAGAAAAACATTCAATCTTGATTTTAAAATTTCCAGTGATGGAGAATCCACCACAGCTCTTGGTAAATTGTTCTAATGGTTAATTACCCTCACAGTTAAAAATTTACTCCGTATTTCCAGTATGAATTTGTCTAGCTTCAGCTTCCAGACATTGGAAATTGTTATACCTTTGTCTGCTAGATTGAAGAGCCATCAATTATCAAAACTTCTGTTCGCATTTAGGTACCTATAGACTGTGATCAAGTCACCCCTTAACCTTCTCTTTGATAAGCCAAACAGATTGAACCCCTAGAGCCTCTCACTATAAGGCATGTTTACCAATCATTCTCATGACTCTTCTCTGAACACTCTCCATTTTTTCAACATCTTTCTTGACTTCTGGACATCAGAACTGGACATAATAATCCAGTAGTAATCATACCAGTGCTAAATACAGATGCAATATAACCTCTCTACTCCCACACAATAATCCTGTGTTTAAACATCCAAGGATCTTGTTAACGCTTTTGGCCACAGTATTGCATTGGGAGCTCATGTTTAGCTCATGGATTATCCATTATGGCCCCCCAAGACTTTGTACCAGTCACTGTTTCCCAGGATGGAGATTCCCATCCTGTATGTATGGCTTACATTCGTTGTTCCTAGATGTATGACTTTACATTTGGTTGTATTGAAACTCATACTGGTTGCTTGGCCCAGCTTGCTGTGTGATCCAGACAGCTCTGTATCAGTGACCTGTCCTCTTTCTTTTTTACCACTGCCCCCAAGCTTTGTGTCATCTGCAAACTTTATCAGTGATGATTTGATGTTTTCCTCTAGGTCGTTGATAAAAATGGTACAAGCCATAGGGCCAGGACCCAACTCCTGTCGGACATCACTACAAACACACCTGCTCAATGATTAATCTCTTTTTATAATTACACGTTGAGAGCTAAAATTTATCCAGTTTTTAAATCCATTTAAATGTGCCATGTAGAATTTATAATATTCCAGTTTCTTAAAATGTTGTGTGCTAGCAAGTCAAACAACTTACAGAAGTCTTAGTATATTACTCAAATGTTATTACTTTTATCAACTAAACTTGTAATATCATAAAAAAAATTAAGTTAGTTTTACAAGATCCACTTTCATATACACATGTTGATTAGCACTAGTTATATTACCGTCCTTTACTTCTATACTAATCGAGGCCTGTATTTGTTTTGCTTGGGATCCACATCAGGCTGACAGGCCTATTGTTACTTGGGTCATCTTGTTTACTTACTTTAAATATTGGCACAATTTTACCTTCGTCCAGCCCTTGGGAACTTGTCCAATATTTCAAAACTTAATGACAATCAACATTAACAGTCCAAAGAGCTACTCAACCAGTTCTTTTAAAACACTTGGATGCAAGTTATCTGGAACTGCTATTTAAAAATATTTAACTTTAGTGGCTGCTGTTTAACATCCTTCTGAGTTGCTCTTGGAATGGAAAGTATTTAATCATCATATGACATGATGACACCATCTGGCTTTTTCTCAAATATAGAACAGAAATATTTATTGAACACATCTGCCTTTTCTGAATTATTGACAATTTTACCATTTCCATCTGGTATTGGACAAATATCGTTGTTCAGATTCCTTTTGTTTCTAATATACTTTAAAAACTCCTTACTGTCCTTAATTCTGTTGACCACTGATGTCTTCTTCTGTTCCTTTACTTCCTATATCAATTTTCTACAATTCCTATCTTATAAATTGATATTCATTGCTAACAACTGCCCCTTTTTTCTATTTGATATATATATATTTAATTTTTTTTATAGCTTCTTTCACTTCCCTTTTCACCCAGATTGTTTTTCTAACTAGTGTAGTGTTCTTTCCCCATTGTAGGATTGTAAACTTTGGCCCATTAAATTCTATTCAGGTTTGCTAAAGAAAAGGCTCTTCTCGGGCTCAAGGGCTTTCTACTCACTGAAAGGCCTGCTGCCAACAAGAGCTTCTCAAAAAAGTATGCTAGAATCTTTCATTACAGAAAGTGGTAAGCAACCTAAATATAAGCTACCAGCTCCTCTATAATAAATAATAAAAATACACAAAGGACATACTTTAATTTTAAGGGCTATTTTTCAATCAGTCTCAGTCTTTTCTCTGGTTTCTGCACTCTCTTTTGCATATGCAAAAGTCAATCAATAATCTGTACCTGCAAAAATGGGCACAAAGAAACAGGCCAAGGCTGAAAATCTGGCCCAAATGTTCTTAATTAAAACCCAAAAACAAAGCAGTGAAAAATTAAGGATTAAGCTATTGTAATCTTATTATGCCTCTGTATTGCAACACATACTGTATATGTGCTAGATCACATCATTGTCAGAGACATCTATGAACTGTCTAAGCACAATGGGTCACATTAAGGACAGGAGTTTCAGCTTTTAACTAATAATTTCTTTAATTGATGGTCCAATCTTACCTCAGCTGAAGTCAATGGGAATTTTGTCATTGAGTTCAACAGGAGAAGAATCAGATTCCACATGAGTTTAAGGTATCAGGAGCAAATCCTCCATCTGCCTCCACAGCCACATATCACATGAAATGCAGCAGGACTGGTACAGCTCTACTACATGCGGAGAGTTGGGTGCTCCATGCCCACTACAGAGCTGTGTTCTGTGGTTGTGATCTAACGCCCACTGAAGTCAACAAAAGACGTTCCACCAATTTCACTAGGCTTTTTGAATCAGGTCCTACAAAAGCTGTGGTGCTGTTCTGCTATTAGAGTAAACCCTGGAAGAGGGCTGTCTTTATCCCACATCCCAACTGCCAGAGAAACCACTGACTCAGGGTTGAAGCAGAGACCTGGATAAGAACCTGAATCTATCTTTATTGTCACCTTTCCTCTTTAATTTCACTTTTTATTTAAAAGTAATGTGAAAAAAAATATCCCTCATCCAAATGTTAGGGATTTGGGGACACCAACCTGATTTCAATGCAAGTGTATGAGAAACCCATTAAAATATGGCTTATTTGTCAACACCAGATCAATGAGCTCTTTCATGAAACCTCTGAGAAACAAACTCCAATATGCAACAGTGATCTGATTTCTTTTTTAAAATTAACTCTTCTTTTTTAATTATGAGCAAGAATCTACCCTACGATACACAACTTTGACTTCAGTGGGAGTTGAACATGAGGATCTGTGGGAAGAATTCGTCCCTAAGAATTTAAAGGAAGAAACTTCAGTGAACCAAATACAGTGCATTTATAATGACATAGGTTACAAATAATTTTTTAATTATCTTTTTAAATTAAATGTAATGTATTTTAATAAGGGCATCTTATGCTTCTCTTTCATCATATGTACAGAGTAAGGTTAAATATCAGATACAGTTTATATGAAGTAATTCCTCTTTTACTGGTATTTTAAAGTGGCTATCCCTCTGATCCTATTACTATTTATTAATTTGACCAAGTGTACCAATTTTTCCGCTTATCAACGATAGTCATCTTAATATATTATTTTAATCAATATTTTACAGCTAGTCATCCACATCCCGGTATCCGTGCCAATGAAATGAACAATAGTGTTCTCTATAGTGGACAAGAACCAAGAATTTATGTAATTCAGTTCCCTTCTTGGCATTAACAATTTGTGTTTGTGCCAGCAGAGATATTCAAAGCAAATCGAGGGCAATCTTGCTGAGAAAGCATGAGTTAGATTTTCCAAACCCTCTGCTACTGACCACTGTCAACAAAAATACTATGTCATATCCTGGGCAAAAAATTAGAAACTGCAAATTCATGCCACCTACTTCAGTACTAACAGCAGCAACAACTGCCTCCACAGTTAAGCAAACTATTAAGAAATGCTGAACTTAATGAAACCGGGATGGGGTGCCATAGTGAAACCAAGGAGAACAGTCACTTCAAAACACTTAACAGAAAACCTATATAGACTAGTACAATGGTCAACCATTTTTCATTGTACAATACATCTTTTAAATCACTTACCTGAGCTACACTTCTAGAAGAATAAAACCTCTAGTAACAATTAGTTGTAATATTTTCCTGGCAAGGCTAAAGCACACCGATACTAATTGCACATTGACACAATAAGAAATAGTGACCTAATTCCATGTTCATAAGCTTTTCTTAAAATTAACTTAATTTTAGTTCATAACATGAGGTATTTGTACCCTTCAAGCTGGGGGGTATAATTTCCAGTTGGAGGGGACATACTGGTGTAACTCTCATTGAGCTAATTCACTAAAAATAGAGTGTAGCCATGGCAATGCACGTGGGGGGACAGGCTAGCTGCCCACCTGAAACCCTACACATGTTCTCAGGGCAGCTAGCCCATCCCACTGCTCATGCTGCCATGGTGAAACACACTATTTTCAGCACACTATCTTGATGAGAGCTAGCGTAAGTATGTCTCCTCCAGCTGGGAATTACAGCCCCAGCTCGAAGTGTTGATGTAACCATGGAGAAAAAGAATTCAAAATCAGATCACAGTAATATGTATTAGAAAGACAGATAGAATGCTCCCAATTAAGCACTCACTGAAGAGCAATACACTCACTAAACAGATTTTCCTTCTTGTGTCAGAAGTGAAAGAATCTGATACAGATTGAAAACTGAGGAGAATGATTTTAGGGGAGAAAATACCAAACCTTCAGTGAGTCTCCATTGCTTTCAGACAGCCTCTACACTAACATAGATTTGAAGTGGTAGGAATAGACATCCTGACTAAAAGAGCTGCAGCAAAACATTTAAGAGATATAATAGCTCCAACTACAGACCAACAAAGCAATAAACTGAACCCTACTTAATACACTTATGTCATCTAACTTAATTTTTGTAAACCATATTGGCTATGTTATAATTGCTCTGGAGAGCAGTACCTTTGCTTCTCCCCAACGCTAGTTACAATCAGAAACCCAAATCCTGGAGCCTTTACTCAGTCAAAACTTCAACAGGGTCTTTACTTAAGTAAGGATGCCAGGATTTAGCCCAGGATCTCTAAACACTTGGTTCTCTTTTGCAAGCAAGGCAGAAGATGAGATATCTCAATATATTAATCTCATCTGTGTTTTTATCTCAGTGACAAAATGACAAGTTTACTGACTTTTTTTTACTATCCTGCCTTTGCTTCTGTAAGCGAAGATAAAACTAACCCATAAAGTTTCCATTGGACTAAAAATAATAATAATAAAAAAAACTTGGAACTGGTGCAGAAATGCTGACTTAGCTTTGGTATGGCTACATCTCTGGCAGCTGAGTACCACTACTGAGAAAATGGAATGGTTACAAAAGCCCTACATACTTCTTTTGAGAAAAGCATGCAATTCAGATCCCTGTTTGGTTCCATTTCAAGTTGACATGCTGATGCTGCATCCCCATTTTTCTTTTTTCAGCCATACAGAATTAAATTCTTCAATTTCTTCATAATTTTGTATATCACCATTTAAAGACCTGATTCCTACCCCATTTGTGCAGTTTTCTTGCAGCCATCAACCAGGTTAAAAAAAAAAAGAAAAAGAAAAGAAAGAAGTTTGCAAATCGCTGCTTCATCAGCCCTCATGCCATAAGTGTGCAAATATTATCTTCTCCACTGTGTATTTCTAGGAGGAATTTTTTTAAGAGAGTTAAAAGTTAGAAATGAGGGCATTAGTCTTCTCATTCTGTTCATTACACAACATAAAAACTGAACCTGTATTCATTTATTTTAACAGTATGTGAATTAGACCTCCTTCATACATCCTGTTTTGTAAATTCTGTGATCAATCTGAGATTTCTATCACCTTGGCAGCTGACTGGGCAACTATGAACAATTACAATTAGTAAGAACACTTGGTAAAGGAGACTGAACATTTTAAGATAAACAATGCGATCTGCTGAAAACTAGACGCCCTACTTTTTGAGAGCGGATTTGGTGTCCTAGAATTTGAACCAGCTGATTCATCTATGTGCTGCTATTAGACCATTTAAAGTACCAGAAGGGGAAGGCCAACACTTTATTTGGCAACACACAAATCTAAACACACACAAACACAGCCCCGATTCTGTTACGTGGGTGGAACTCTGAGTGTCTGCAGATCTCCAATAATCTAATAGGGCTTTACAGGAAGCAGAAGTCTGGGAACAGTGGCACGATCCAGGCCATACCTTTTCATGGCTAATATCATTATAATAGTAATTTGCACTAATACAGCACCTTCCATCCTAACTACCCAGGATGACACTCATCCTGGGAAAAGGGTCAACTCAAGGTTTATGATCCACTTAAGTCTTGTGCTAACCCTCTATACAGCAGTGAATTTCACTCTCAGTGATTGTATAAACATTAATATATTAAGCCTCTAATGAATCCTATGAGCATCATCTGCATGCTATAGAAGAGGAAACCAAGACACTGAGAAGTGTTTTGCCCAAGATCACATGTCAGACACATAGATGAGAAGAGAACCTTGATTTGAACCTCACTTTTGTGCTCCAACCACTGGACACTGGTACTTACTTTTCCTTAAAATGACTTAGTAGTTAGAAACTTAAGTATCATACGATTGCTTTAGGAGACAGAATTAGCCATGCATATATCTTGCCTCTACATGGTTTTACAATGGGAGGAGTTTTATAATCTTACTCACATTGGAGTAAAACCTTAGTCTGTGACTAATCCCACTGATTTCAGTGGGGCTATTCATAGACTCAGACATACGCCATGTGATGAGTAAGGGTGACAGAATCTAGTCCTATAAAACTATATGGGCAACAGTTACATAGAAAGAACAGAGCACCCCATGCAATTTGTGCACTGGGACGTAAGTATAACTGGGAACTGACTTTATTTCAAGTTTCATAAAAACTGCAGTGCTAATCTGCTCTACCAGCTATAAAAATGTTTCAAAGGTTTTTTTCAGCCAACTATTTTGCCAAATGAAGGGAATTATGGAAAAGAAGTCTATACTTGTCACAATGTTACATGTACATGCTCATTTCTGAAAAAGTCAGTATTTTATATATTGTCTTCCCCGGTCACAGACATGATATACATAAAATCTTCCTGCTTAAAAAACCCAGTATTAAATCCATCTACTTTTACAACACTGGTCATTTTTAATTCCAGTCATCTCTCCTTCTAGTATATGATCATTAATATTGAATATTTTATTCTTTAAACATTAAAAAAAATTAATTAAGCCACAAAAGCATGTACATGCCTAAACTCAGACACTCGCGTTGCTATCACTCTAACCCCTCCCTCCTCACTCTCTACTATTTGTCTCCCTCATTCCTTCTTGTGCCAGGGCTGACCAAATTTCAGATTGTAAGCTCTTCACTGTACAGACTGTTTCTTTCTTTGTCTTTTCTGAAGTTCCTTTCTGGCACTTTAAGATAATAAATCATTACCATGCAACTTTGATTCTGCCTGCTTCTAACACCACGGGAAATAAAAAGCAACATTTATGGATTATTACTCACTTTCAGGCTTTGAATCCACAACTGCATGTTGCATATCTTTCAACTGGAGCTGTACTCTTTGCAGCCTCTGCTCTGCATGGAACAGCTTAAAAAAGACAATTGACTCTATTAATATATGTATTCTTTTGGAATGCAACAATGAAATATGATATCAACAAGATGCTCAAAATACAAAAAATGGTAACAGTTTGCACCTGGAGAACATCTGTTCCACAAGACAAAAGTAGTATGTTCTTACAATGCAAAAACAAATGCTTCAACAATTAGTTTAGTTTTATTTGTTGCATTTTAGAATTGAAGAATATATACTTCTTGAGCTACATCTGAGTGATTTTTTCTTTATGGCACAAACTCATTTAATAATTTTTTAAAAATAAAAAATGCTAGTATTCATGAAGGTAAGGACAAAAAGCAGTAACTAGGATCAGGGAGCGCTAAGGGAGGTACTGGAGAAGTATCCTTACAGTGCTTCGGCAATGCGGATGAGTTCTCGCAGCAACCCGCTATAATATTGAGCCAAGTTTGAGAAGACACTGCCAAGTTTGATGCTAAACAGCACCTGCTTGAATAGTATTTTTGTGATTTGGACAAATATCCACTAAGAAGTGAAACTAGTTGAACATCAAGTTCATTTCACTTGTGGTCTAACCCAGATGTCAAGCTAGGACTCAGCAGCTGAAAAGGAGTCCAATAACTTCTGCACAAGCGCCAAACACAAATGAAGCCTGCAATACTAAAATCTTTGACTTTTTCTTTCAGTACATTTTGCCAGTTCACACTAGTCGTCAAAAGTTGGCTAGCTGGTATAACAAACAATGCCATCAGACAGCACTGGGCTTCTGTTTAAAAAGTCTTGTTTTGTCACTGTGACCTGGAAGCAAAGTCCAGCCATTCTGATACCAACCACTTCCAATCAAGCATGTTATATCTATGACACACATGATTTTCAAGTTGGAAAGACAAAATCGTAAAGTTACTCTTAAACCCACATCCCACAAAACAGGGTAGTGCAATGTCATTGTGTTTGTTTCTGCTATTTCCCATCTTAAATCTTAATGGAAACACATATATGTACAAACCACATCAAATCAATATTTGCTCACTACAATAATTTCAATCCTCTGTCTCTCAGAAATACAGTAATATGCCACAGAGCACAGAGTTCTTAAGTGGCTTTGATGTCAGTGGCAGTTAAGACTGCCAAACACTTGAAAGGTGCTCAGCACCCTGCTGGATCAAACCCTTAGTATAGAAATTTACTAAAATATTCCTGTTAAAAATAGGTTTTAATTTCCTGGGGGAGGATATACACACGGTCACCTAATATCATCTTCAGTGTTACTCTTTTAAAAACCTACCGAGGGCTCATCCCCATATAAAGCCAAACATCTATTTCCTTATGTTTAACAGATTTGCTTTTACATGGATACCTGATTCTTTTGTTCTTGTTTCTGCTGGGCTAAAGATTCTTCTCTCTCTTTCTCTACTCGAAGCTGTCTTGCTATTTCAAGCATTCGTTGATGGTTTTGCACCGTCTCCACCTACAGCACATGGATAAATAGTGCACATTACTGTCAGATAGTTGAGAAATAAATTAGTGTGATCATATGTCCCACAAAGCCACTTAGCACTTCCTTTCCATATATATTGCTACTTAGAGATGACAGTAAGGCACTGGATTCAAGGTCCTTAAAAACTTTGGACTATCGCCGAGGGAGATTCCCTTTCCGTCAATTAGTTATTCAATTCCTTCCTCAGACATACAGCATGTTCATCTTAATCCTTGTTTGCATTCCTAAATCAGAGTTGCAAGCCAAGGACTGTGACACTGAAATGTTACAATGTTACTTCTCTCATTACCCTCTTCTTAAGACGCTCCACTCTCTTGATGAGCTGATCTTTCTCCTCTTCCATTGCAGTGATATCCTACAAAGCAGCAAAAATAAACAAAATTCTAATGTACTTACAATATTATATTATAATATAGGAGTTGGGCCAGATTCTGTTACAGTCATGTAAACGTGGAGTAAGCAAAATTGGAATCTGTCCTTTTACATACTGATACACTTGCAACTTCATTGATTCATGGTCTGATCATCCAAGGCTCTAGTCCCGCTCTCTCTTTCGTCTTATCACTCCAACCCTCACAATCTTTATGTAGAACAGGCTAGATGACAGCATAGCATTCACCATGTAATTACTGTGCCTATTTAAAATGTGAGCACATGGATTTCTTTGATGATTAGGAAAAAACAAAACCATTAAGACAATTCCAAATTTGATCCTGTAACATGTATGCCCTTAAAAGCTGCTGTCGTGTCCACTTCTATGCAGATAGATGTTTGAATTCCAGTTTTGCATTCAGTTACATAAGAGAGCTGCATTCTGCCATTTTTCCAGTGAAATTACATTTAAAGAGATACTCTGTTTATAAACCATGGGTCTGATTACTGTTCTCACTTACCCTTCTTTACAGTGATGTCTCTCCATTGTTTTACAATGAAGTGAGAGGAGAAACAGGCACTATATATTTAGGCCACAATCCAGCATAGCACTTAAACATATGCTTAATTTTAAGCATGTGAGCAGTCCCTCTGAAAAGTTAGGCGTGTGCTTACATGCTTTGCTCCATTAGGGTCTTTATGAAAATAGCCTTATTTAATAATAACACCACCTAGGTTCTCATAACTGAAATAACTTCTATAATTGAGTTTACTTTTCAACATTTCTGTTGCTTTCAATTGACTCCTAAGTCACCGTCTGAAAATGTTACCCTACATTACTAAAGAAAGAGGTTTTATGGACAATGTGTGTTCAGAGGGAAATGCAGTATTAATATTGGAAAATCTTATTATTGAGGCCAGTCCTGTGTCTTGGCAGCACTGCTTCACAATGCGCTCCAAAAGACACAGTTCTGAGCGTGACCTTAGGTCTCGTTCTTCCTTTGTCAGCAGAGAACTAGTCCAGCTAAGCAGAACAAAGTTGCAGTATCTATTAGCGCTGACCTGTATACACTAAGCACTGCAGGGGGCCCATGGAACTGATGAAAATGAAACAAACAGATTTAAGATAAAATCTGGACAAAAATGTTGCAAATCTATGGTTTCTTTTGGGTTTTGCTTTGTTTTTACCCGTCTTATTTCTGCAGTGGAGAAGCCAGAAGTCTTGAGCTGCTCACATTCCTTATGCAGGTTTTTAAAGGCTTCTATCAGATCTTCATACTACAAAACACAAGGGAAAGAAAAACTTCAAAGCCAGCACTGTATCTAATAGGTTTCAAATAACTACATTGCTTTTTATTAATACCATATGTGCACAAAGATCAGCACTGTGAACACATGGTCATTTAGCTGTTTTCTCATCTGAAAAATAGTCAACATATAAAGTAGACATTCACGTTTATTACACCATTGCAGCGAACCTTTTATTTGAGGGTGCCCTCATGAACCCCACAATTTCTCCCCTGCTTTAATGCTTTTCTCAGTGACACATATTGCAGCCAGCATAGTTCTAAGGAAGACTTGCTTGGCTCCACTGGGAGTTAATCCATGTATGTCCTCAGTAAGAGTCATTGGTTGGTTGGTATATGGCTCTCCCTAGGTCTGAGTACACTTCCTGTGTAACCCTAACAGCCCAGAGAGGAAAATCTTGATCTGAGAATGCAAATACAAGTTTCACAAGCTTCTTGAGCATGCAAGGTACTGACCACTCTGGCGTCACTCCAACAAAGCACTTAAGCATGTGAATAGTCCCATAGACTGTAATTGGGGCCAGAGTGCTTAGACCTTGCAGAATTGAGTCCAATGTGCTAGATGCTACGGTGAGTGGGGCAGTTTAAATACTACAATAGATTTGATAGAAGATAGTATACCGCATGCTACTTCTAAGCCATTGTGTTCCCACCAGTGATCCTAAACTGAGAGTCAATGTTCAAGTAAGTGCAGGTAGAGAAATAATACCAGAAGACCTAGAGAGTTTAGAAATATAGGTAGGAAATAAAATTAGATTAAATTTGGAAAAATGCAAACTAACATCCAAGGAAAGATAATGCCCACAGAAACACAGACATTAAATAAAATGGAGAAATCTAAAAACTGATCTGCAAGTGCTCTCTTATTCCCTTGCAAGAGCAAATTAGATATGAATGTTCAACACAATATGGGAAAAGTATCATTTCACAAAGCAGTGAAGTGATTTTTCTTTTCAAAATAACTCTGCTGAGATAGCAACTGGAATACTACTTTGTGTTCTGGGCACTTCAATATCAGACACATACCGACAAAGTGGAAGGAATTCAGAGAACAACAACAAAACGATTAAGGGCTTGAGGGACTGATTTACAAGAAAATAGTAAAAGGTGAAATACATATAGCGTGGCTAAGTGACATATAGAGAGGGAGACACGATAAGATATATGCATCAATGATGATAAGGAATAATTTATAAAGAGGTGGGAGTAGAAACATGACTAAGGGCTTGTCTATATGGGACATTAATACCTGGCTTATCATGAAGTAATCTACAGTGGACACTACTACTGCACACTAAAAGTTCCATAGTGTGCTTTGATGTAGTGCTGACTGAAACGGGATTATTTCGAAGTGCACTACAGAACTTTTAGTACACTGTGGCACTGTCCATCTAAGACATTACTGTGTGGCCAACTGCTGCGCTATAGATTCACACCCTGGCTTACTATGCAGTTACATCCTGTGTAGACAAGCTGTGGAGAAGTGGGGTGAAATTGTGGCCTTTAGGCACTACAGCAGTATAAATGATAAATAATAATTATAAAAGAAAAATGGATGATGATGATAATGAAAGCTTTTATACACAAAGATCAGTTAGCTTGTGGAACAGTTTCCCAAGGGAAGTGATGGAAGTCCAGAGCTTGGGACATTTAAAACAAGACTGGCCAAAGCCCTAGAAAAGTATACTGTAAACAACAATCTTGCATTGGCATCTGTGGATGATCAGATTATCTGGAAGGGCTTTTCCATTTCTATTATCCTTCTTCATTTGGGATCCAGAGACACTGTATAGTTACATACTCATGGAGAAGTGTGCATAGCTGGTATTTTCTTTGGCTTTCTTCTGTGGCTTGACATATTCCTCTTTCCACAATCCAGGGAAGAGGCTGCACTCAGATGATCCATCTCCCAGTAGCTTATGGGTTGGGAGGCTTAAAGCCAATAGTATCCACATGGGAAAGACTCAGTATTTCATGAATGGGGGATACACTTGAGTGAAGGCCCAGTATAGTATGTTGGACCATAACAAGAGTATGGTTGGCCAGTTTGACTGGATGGAACTGTCAGTGGCAGCTGGAGAAGGAGTACACACAGCACATGCAACAGGAGAAACACACAAGCAACCCAAGAAAGCTTATAGGTTCAGTGATGGCATGACTATCAATGCCATGGGGGAAAGTTCATCAAAGATTGGCCACAGAGATTTAGGTCTATGTTTTCTTGGTTATTTAATATAAACTACAGCCAATTTGATTCCCAGATGACAGCATGGCCTGGAAACTGGTAATTTCTTCAAGTCATCTGCTTAAGTAATTGGAGAAATACAAGTAAGCAAAGTACCCCATGTACCAAAGAAACCTGCATTAGCTATGCTACTTCCAAGAAGTCATATGTGAATTGTTGATATCTACCCCTAAAATACGTTGTACATTTGCATAGCCAGATACAGTCAGTGAAACTTGATTAACTTCATCAGCATTTAAATACTCTCACATGGTAATGTCAAATTGCATAAAAGCTGGTATATTATTCCAGCTTCTATTTTGAACTAGTCAGTACAGCAGTGGTTCCCAAACTTGTTCCACCGCCTGTGCAGGAAAAGCCCCTGGCGGGCCGGGCCAATTCGTTTACCTGCCGCATCCGCACATTCGGCCTATCACGGCTCCCAGTGGCCGCGGTTCGCTGCTCCAGACCAATGGGAGCTGCTGGAAGCGGCGGCAAAAGAAGCAGCGCACCGCCGCTTCCAGCAGCTCCCATTGGCCTGGAACAGCGAACCATGGCCACTGGGAGCCGCGATCAACCAAACCTACAAACGCGGCAGGTAAACAAACCGGCCCGGCCTGCCAGGGGCTTTCCCTGCACAAATGGCGGAACAAGTTTGGGAACCACTGCTGTACAGTATTAGTTTAATAATATAGTTATATTATTCTAATCCCAAAAAGGCACACAATTTACGTAATGGGAATAAGAGAGTTGGATATTTATACAAATTAGGACTTCCACATACTGAACAAATATACAATCTACATTCCTTTTTCTAACTGCTGCTTCTGTTTAGTTATTTTTAAGTTATTAAATCAGAGATTGACGATGGTTACAAAAAAAAAGAGGGGGGGGAGGTTGTCCAAACCTCCATGCAGCTATACAGCTTTCGTGATGCATAACAAGTATTTAGTGCTACTTGTTACAAACATTCCATAATATTGATTTTATGAATGACTAATGAAATGCACTAAAAATACTGCATAGAAATTAACTAACTATGTAGCTCAGAATATTTAAATCTGAACACACATCTTAATTACATTTCATTGGCTTTAAATTTCAGACCCACCCAGTTTAATTACTTAAGATCCACATTTAAGATTCACAAAAAAATGCTGGAATGTCAGCATTGGCAACGGAAGTCCTTTGTTTATCCAAAGGACATAGATATCTGTCTGCTAGAAATTGAATAGACCACCAATGAATTTTACTTGAGTAATCAAAAAGCAATCAGAAGACAATGGCATGCAGTCACTAATGTCTGGGGACAGATTACAATGAGTTACCTACAGTGAAAAACTCCATGGCCTTGTCTAGAATAGGAAAAATGTATGTTAGCTCAGATATTAAACACTTGGTGATGGTTTTTTAAAAGCATTAAACCCTGTCTACATTAGGTGTTAACATGGTTTTGAACACCACTTACTTAAAAGGTGTAGCTAACACACTTTTAAAAACACATTTTTTCTTAGTCTGCCCAAGCAATAATCCCCTAAACCATCCCTTTGCCCTTCCTTTTACCTATTTTATTAATTTAAAATAATAGCTGGGTAGCAAATTCATCTGAAACACTACCTGTTTGTTGGTGTCAGCCATAGTATCATCCTGAAGAAACTCAGCTGGCACTTCAAGTTTAATTAAGAAACGTGCCAGATAGGCTCTTTTCTTGAGTTCATTAGTCCGTTGAAGGAGCCAGTGTAAGACAGGATGAATCACAGGTTTGCTTCCAATAACTAAACCCTGGCGGAATGTACTCCTAAATAATAATAAAAAACAGTAAGTCTCCAAATAAAGAATACTGCTTTGGAACAAACACTATTAGCAATTTTTATGATTCCCTCCCCCACCTGCTAATGCTTTTCTCTAATGTTGCTGCCAGTTTGCTGACCACGGGCCTGATTCTGCCGCCCTTATGCAGGCAGAATTCCCACAGAAGTCAGTGAACAAAGACTGCAGCAATGGATCTTGTGTTTCTGAGGTATCCTCCAGAAAACTAGAAGATCTCAAAATGGCCTGGATTACCAGCCTGCAAAGTGGTACAGGATGAGTGCAGTACAGACCAATGTGCCTGGTCTCTAAGGGATGGTGATGACCCTACTAGTCATACAGCACCCTCTACTGGCTAACCTATTGAATATCACAAGATACAAAAGCAAAGGTAGCACAACAGTGGAGCAAACCAACAAGGACAGGATTGAGACGCAACTCCCAAACCCTTGAATTTTTTATTACCACAAGCTAAGTGTGCCATACACTGTACATCTCCTAGGGGTTAATGGAAGAAATATTTTCAGAACATCTGCATATTAAGTGGAACAATCAGTTTCTATATACTATTTAAACAGTAGAACAAAACAATAACTTATAAATAGAGATATATTGATGAATGAGTCTGAAAATGAAAGAATTTGGTACAAATGTATCATTTTCTCTTTGAACGAGGAAAAGGATATTGGCAATGGCAGAACAATTAATAAGACAGACTTACGGGTAACAAATTATAAAATCTGAAGACAAACAATATTTTTACATAGAGTAGATCATTTCAATATTGGTCTGCAATTAAAAGACTTATTTTGCCATTATCTGTAAACCAGTTGATACTTACAGGTCAGTAATACTTCCTGGAGGTTTGTATTTAAGGATACCAAGAAGGCTCAACATTCGTTTAGCTGTTTGCTCTGGCATCTCCTCTCTAATGTCAACAACATGCTGAAAAGCAAAAAAACAAATACTGTATTACCATGCATAGGTCAAATTCTTAGCCTCGCAGATCTAAAGGAAGGGACTTGATCCACCCATTATATGATATATTATAACATGTGACTGACATAAGTGAGGTGTCACATACAGAACACCACTCTAAGAGCCAAATTCTGATTCCCTTTGGACTCTTTCCCCATGTGTGTGCTTAGGCAACTTTATTTCAGACCCGTATTCTGGCTGGCCATGGGCCCACAGTCTGCCAGTCATACAGATTACTTCTGCCAAGAGTAGCAGTAATCCTGATAAGACAGGGTGCATAGCGGCCACGATTACATTGTGGGCAAGATCATTACTCAGATATATGGCCCACACCTTCTGATCTAAAAACCTATTCCCCTCCATAGGTCAGCACTCATAGAACCCGAGGATGGATTGTGGACTGCCAGCTCCTTTGCTTTGTGGGGCACAAGGGTAAAAGTTGCATCCCTGAGTTCACTTTCTGATCACTTCCCACCCTGTACATGTGACCAATGGCCAGCCAGAATTTTGTCCTTTAGATGAAAGAAATGTAAGAATAAGATCAAGATTCACATTCTGATTCCTAATCAGCAATTTAAGATGGCTGGTCTCCAGCATTTTCTAGTTTGCCAAAAAATAACTAGATAGAAAGGATTCTCTTCTGGACGTGCACATTTAACTCTCGAAGACTAGAACAATCTACATATGTAAAGCAAACATATGCCATAAAATATACAAAATTAGCTGCAAATGGAGATTTTGTGCATGATTTCTGCTTCCACCACTCTTGAGAGCAAGCCTTCTAATGCCCATGTTTAAACTCCATCCTTACCTTTGGGTCAATCTCCCCCAGAACATCATTGAGAAGCTGCAATAGCTGCATTGACTCCAGTGAGTCAAATGTGATTAAATTATAGTTCTTCTTAAAAGGCTCCTTATTGAGCTTCTCAACAATTGATTTGATTTGATCACTCATAATTGGGTCCTGAAAACAAAAGAGAGAGCAGGAGGGGGAAAAATCCACTCAGTAGAACAGATGTAATGAAATCTGTGAACCTCTGTATGCCATAAAACTCTTGTGACGGATGCATAGAGCTGGGGGGAGAGAGGGATGCTGCAAGACAGGAAGCCTGCAAACCCTGCCTAGTGCATTGCCTTTTACCATGAGGGCTTGTCTACATTTGAAACTGTAGCACTTCAGTGTAGACCAGCGTTTTCCAAACTGTGTTTCGCGGAACACTGGTGTTCCACACGATGTGAATAGATGTTCCACAAAAGAATCTAGAATTTAATTTTGACTCTTGCACTTGATTTTTGTACTACTTTATAAAAGCTTTCCAGTTAGAATTGTTAGTTCAAGTTATTTTAAATTTGTATTTTTGCTTTGTTTTATAAAATAAAATATATTTGAGCATAAATCATGCAATTTTTTATTTGAAAACCAAACGACTACAAAATAATATTGTAAGTGTTCCGTAACAGGCTAAAAAGTGTTCTGTGGCCAAAAAAGTTTGGGAAACACTGGTGTAGACATTACCTACACCAGTAGGAGGAGTTCTCCCATGGGGATAGCTAATCCACCTCACCGAGAGAGGGTAACTGTCGATGGTAGAATTTTTCAATCGACCTACAGCTGTCTACGTGGGTGGTTATGTTGATTTAACTAGTCATTCAGCAGTGTGGATTTTTCACACTCCTGAATGACCTAGTTGGGTTGACCTAACGTTTTAATTTAGACCACAGAAAGAAATGTACATTGAAACATTTGTATTTACTAGCAAAAAGTAGTTCATGGGCTCAAGAAGCCCTTGTGGGTCATTTCATTGTGTGCCATTACCCTGGCAGCAATTACTGCATAGGGTATCACTCCCTGTAGCAGAGACCTCTATAGGTATCAGGGGGACCCCATAGCCTCCCCCACAGCAGGGACTGACCCCTACGGGTGCCAAGGGAATCTCAGATCCTCCCCGCACAGCAAGGAACAAGCCCGATGCATTCCAGAGGACCCCATAGAATAGAATCATAGAATATCAGGGTTGAAAGGGACCTCAGGAGGTCATCTAGTCCAACGCCCTGCTCAAAGCAGGGCCCAATCCCCAATTTTTGCCCCAGATCCCTAAATGGCCCCCTCAAGGATTGAACTCACAACCCTGGGTTTAGCAGGGCAATGCTCAAACCACTGAGCTATCCCTCCCCCCATATCCTCCCCAAAGCAGGGACGGATCCCTATGGGTGACAGAGGACCCCATATCCTCCCCAAAGCAGGGACCCTCCCCTCTGAGTGCCGAGGGGGGGTGTCTCATCACTCTGTACAGTGAGACTGATGGGGACCCTCAGCAGGGACCGATTCCTCTGGGGACCTGGGGGACCCCATATCAATTCTCACAGAGGGACCTGATCCCACTGGCTGCCGGGAACCTCTGTATTCTTCCTTGCAACAGAGACCGACCTCCGGGATGCCAGGGGGCCCCGGATCCTTCTCCAGAGCAGGACACGCCCCCATGGCTGCCCGGGCCTCCCCGTGTTACTCCCTACAACCGGGACGGCTGGGACGGCTGCATCTACCCCAAAGCCGCCGGGGCCGGCCGCTAGGAACCTCGGCGCTGCTCCCCGCAAGGCCCCACCCCCTCACCCCGGCCCCCGTTACCTGACCTCCTGCCCCAGCTACCCGTTGTCGTTCCCCCCTCCTCCTTCTCCTTCTCCCCAAGAGTTTTTCTCCTAGTTACCAAGCCCTTGGTAACGGTTGCTAGGGCAGAGTGGAACCCTTACTTCCGGTCACGTGGCGTATATGACGGCTGGCGCACAGGAACGGGCCATTGCCCTCCAAGCCGGGGAGGAGAGGCGCATGCGCAGCTTGAGGCAGTGCTCTCTCTGCTTCCCCCGCAGGGGCAGGCGCGAATTGCAGCCGGTGTAAAGGTGGAGCCGGAGTGGGCCCCCCCATTGGCAACCCTGCCTGGGCGCTCCCCTAGCTGTGACTCCACCTGGCACACGGGCGTGAGCTGCCCACTTTGCAGTGTGTATCACCAGCTGGGCTGCCTCTGACCTGGCCAGAAGTGGGCTTCATCCAGCGGAGCTCTAGGGTTGCTTCCAGCACCTTTCCTTTCACCACAGTCAGTCCTCATTTCTGCTGGGGCTTATTAGTAACTCGGCCTCCCATTGAGCCCTTTTCATCAGGAGGTAACAAATTGCTTTAGGAGAATTATTGAATTAAGCCTGTAGGCCCAAGAAATTCTCTCATTTGACAAAGGAGTAAAATGAGGACATTTGTTTTGGTTTTCTTTTTCATTTGGACCTGATTACCCAAGTATCTGACTGTCCATAATTGCTAACAAATAGATATGAATCACGTTGGCGAAAATAACCGTGTAACCCATTTCAGGCAGGTGGGTGCATATACCAGTCTTTGCAATTTTATCAGCTCTGGAATTCCAAAATGATTCCAGTTGTATTCAAAAATAAATAGCTTGCAATCTGTTAATCATCCCCTTCTAATGTTTATTCTTTTTCAGAATCAGGGTGTGTAAATTGATTTGCAAATGTAAAGAATTTAACTTTGTATGTCTTATTTTATTTTCTGATATGCTGTATGTGAGCTGTGTTTTCTGTTTCCAAGGTGGAGAACTTAATTCTCATCTCATTCTAGTGTGACTCTATTAACAGAAAAGGAGATACTCTTGATTTATACCTGTATAATATCTCAATCCTGAAAAGACTAGTGCATAGATTTCATAAGAATAGCCAGATTGGGTCAGACCAATGGTCCATCTAGCCCAGTATCCTGTCTTCTGATAGTGACCAATGCCAGGTGCTTCAGAGGGAATGAACAGAACAGGTAATCATCAAGTGATCCATCCCCTCTCACCCATTCCCAGCTTCTGGCAAACAGAGGCTAGGGACACCATCCCTGGCTAATAGCTATTGATGGACCTGTCCTCCATGAACTTATCTAGTTCTTTTTTGAATGCTGTTATAGTCTTGGCCTTCACAACGTCCTCTGGCAAAGAGTTCCACAGCTTGACTGTGCGTTGTGTGAACAAATACTTCCTTTTGTTTTGCCCTTTTAAAAACTAGATCATGTTCCTTTCCTACTAGTAGTCTTTATACTGAGTTTAGTAATCCTGTTTATTTACTAGTTACTGGAAGAGATTCACTTTCCTTTCACATGTTTTCCTAAATTTTTTTAAGCTCTCTTTTCCTCAACTGAGTGTTTAGAGTATTTGTACTACACAGGGGGAGAGTCTCTTCCTATGGAGCTATTAGTGCCAATTCTGGCCCCTACGGGCTGTTCTGGGGGTATATAGGGGCCACAAAGGACCAGGGGAGAATTCCCCATGCTGGAGCAGCATAGAGGCGACATAAGTCCCCCTTTGCCAGTCCCAATGAGGGGATGTGCCTGTTGCATTCAGAGCTATGAGGATTCTGGGATGTGGTACAGCCACAAGGAGGCTGCTGCTGAGGTTCTTTTACCTTACAGCACAAACTATTTCAGCCCCCCACAGTGGCCCAAAATCAAGGCAACACAAAGGTGGCTTAAAGCCAGGTTTGCCATCACCCCTTGGGCTGTGTCTGTCAGGAGGCCCAGCACAGAATCAGTCCCATTCATTTTTATCAAGAGGATGAAGAGTATTCAGGTAAAGAAGGAGTTGGTTTGAGTGCCATATAAAGTGTCACAGCCCTACTCTCCCTTACAGACACTACTGCATGTATGACTGCCTTGTGAATCTGTGAGGGGAGCTCAACCATGAAAGCCAGCAAATCAGAGTGGAAAGGAACTTGAGCAAATAGAAATCCTGCTCAACAGCAAAAGAGAGATCACCTTATATGGAAGCATCCGTGGGCAAGGAAATGAATGTATCTGGCCTGGCTGCTAAGGTCAGATCCCAACTGGATGGAAGAAGTTAATGTGAGTGTGCTTAGGAAGAAAAGAAGACACTCTGAAGAGCAAGTCTTTGTCCCAGATGGAATCCAAGTCCTGTTGTTTTTCCTTTTTGTTATAAATCAGGGAATGGGCACTTAAATCTGACTGGGTTATATTAAAATCCATTTCTACAGTATGGCTTTTCAAGTAACTAGATGTATCACAGGTCTTGCTTTGATCCATCCCAATCTGTGTTATTTTGTGCTATTATTTTGTATCACACTTTTCAAAGTTTGTTGATATGCTGCTAATTTTCTCAGCATAGTATACTATAAACCACAGCACCCCAGGACAAAATCAGTGCTGGCACAGGCAATGTCCACTGTGATTCTATGATTTTATGAACAAGTACCTGCTTACCCCAGGTGCTAATTTGGCCCCTGTGTGGTAGGGAATTGTAAATCAATTTGCAAGAAACTCTACCAACTTAAAATCACACTTTGAGGATTTCTTGTGCCGGCTGCTGTCACATGTAACCTGAGGTGACTATAAACTGAAAAAGATTAGAGAAAACAATGCCTCTGTCTATCTTAATGAGTTTGTTTATTTTGTGTACTTGTGTCTTTGGTTCTGATGTGGGTCTTTCACGCAGCAACAGGAAGAGAGGGAAATTGGCCCTCTGAGCCTTACTTATGAGTCTGATCTGGTGTAATCACATACTGAGGGCCTGTTTGACCACTGCCCTGCACTTTACATGGTCATTCACACCAGTGCAGAGTGGGCATACAGCATTAACATTCTAATTTGGTAGCGTATCACACCCACTTTACACTGGTACAAATGACTATGCAAGGTTCAAGGCAACAAAGAATCAAGTCCTTAATAGAGCCAGAACAAGGTGTAAGCTTCACTAGCATAGTCTCCTTTAGACTCATTTTTGCATTTAGCCCAATGTTTTCAAACCTCTGGGGTATACTCAGGTGTGTCCTACTAGCCTTTGTAGGTAGATCGGAGCAATGCAAAGTTGCTTCAGTGAATTTGGACTATTGTACAGCGAATCCCTGACTGGGACGCTGTCCTATGGTGATATTTTGGCCTGTGTTGAGGTAGCACTGCCCTCTCTTGGAGAATAAGGGTGTCACCCTGCAAAGCACAGTCATCAGCCTCTGCTGGCTCTGGAACTTCTTAATTTATTTCTAAAAATGTCCTGTGAATTTGGTGTTGATGAGAGGGGCTGGGTTGAGAGCTATAAACAGCCCAGGCAGAAACAGCTTAAGTAGCCTACTTCTACTGTTCCTCTCCTGTGCCTGTCTAACTGTACCTGCAGGGAACAGAGAGAGATCAGTCTTCAGTGATTAATCCTGGTCATGTGCCACCTGAGGCACATTGTACATATGCAAAGAAGAGTCTTTATGATCCCTACAATCTTTGGCCTCTGCTGAGAATACTAACAATGGAGCCAGCTAGTGTATTTTGTGGGCCCCCTGATGTGGATACCTATCCCCTGGGAACTGGACTGATATCAAGCAACCCATTTCATAACCGTTAACGATGAATCCCTGGCAGGTGCATATGTATCATAACCCCCATTTTACAGAGGAGGAACAGGAAGCACTGAGAGGGAAAGTGAGTTGACCAAGATTCTCCAAGGGTGCATTCTTCAACATTGACGATTTTTATATCAAGAGTGGATGTTTTGCTAAAAGGTCTACTCTGGGAATTATTTTGGGGAAGTTCTATGGCCTATGTTATACAGGAAGTCAGACTAGATGATCACAATGATCCCTTCTGGCCTTGGAATCTATTAATAAGACCATACAACAAGCCAGTGACAAACCCTGGTTAGATAGCAGATCCTTCTTCTCCTTCCTGTTCTCATGTCTTTACCCCATGCAATCTTCTGTCAGTGGGATCATAAAGAAACAGAACAGATGAACTGTAGTGGCATTTGGAGATGGTGCTGTTGAGCACAGACTGTGAGCTGCACTGGGCAGTTCTAGGTGCTCTGGAGGCCTGAAGGAGAAACAGGTGGATAACACAGCTCACTCTCCCATCTTCTTTCTCTCAGGCCCAATGCATTCTTTAAGGCTTCCTAGCTTGGGCTAGAGTAAATGAGAGGCTGTTGCTGGATTTCAACTCTGCTCCTGCTTCCATAGAAGTTTACTGAAAAACTCTATTGACTTCAGGCTGTGGGACCAGGCCCCTAATGCACATTTTAAACTAATGAAGTCTGAACCTGTGAGATGCCAAGTGAAATCAGTAGGACTTGACGGCATTCACCAGCCCTCGAGAGCCACTCTACAGCTCATGAGCCTTCAATAAGTGTCTGGCACATCCCCATTTGTTCAGTGAGAATCAAGATTTCCAGTGACAAACTGGGTGAGGTGATATCTTCTATTGGACCAACTTCTTGTCTCTCTAACATCCTGGGACCAACATGGCTACAACAACACTGTGAACAAGATTTCCAGTGGATGTTCAGAAAGATAAGAATTTGCCAACAGAAGGATCATGGCTGAGAATTTAGCAGGAAATTAGATCTTGGATCCCAGGACATTGATATGAATAGCCAGGCTATTTTGGAGGACATCATAGGAGTATTAATGCATTTGACACTTTAGGCTTTTGCTTTTTAAAAATCCTGAATATTCAAAATGTTAAAGCATATTTGCAATGTCCAAATAAAAGGAATTCCAGAAATATTCCTCCGCTGAAAACTGTCTTTGTCCAACATAGTGTGGGTGGCTGTGGACCATTGTATTTTAGTCAACAAACAGTCCAAATTCATCTCTTGCATAATTGCTTTGATTTTAATGAAGATGCAACAGGGATTAATATGGTTCTTTGTATTTTATTTGTCCATAGGTAAAGCAGTTGGCATACTTTAACCCATTTTCTTGCTACTGATTAACAATAAATAATGATCTTTCTTTAAAGAGCATAATATACTCAGTTTATTCAGCTTCCATGCTAGTAATGCAAATGGTTTTCTTACTGTGCCTTTAAGTGGTGTGGCCTGCCTAAGGGAGTTGTGGGGGTGGAAGTAGACAGAATCAAGTGGCTACAGTTCTTGAGAGCGTAGATTCCAAAGGAAGTGATAATAATGGCTGCATTTTGCAGTTTGAAGAATTTATGTGAATATGAAACTTCTAAAGTTGTCCGTTTTCAGAGCGTTTCCTATGGGAGTTTGAAATGGACCTTCCATATGATTGTCTTCCTGTATGTTTGGTAAGTTAAAAGTAACTAGATGAGCAAATGTGTTTCTTATGTGGGTGATTGTCTGAATGTTTAGGACTCAGCCTTCAACAAGTACAGAGAACTTTTTCACTCTGTACTAGAGGACCAACATAAATCAGTTGTTTAGTTGCTTTTTAAAGGCAGAACAGTATTGTGTGGTAACAGGAAGGATCCTATAGAGTGGCTGTTTAGAACAGGGAGTTGGCTGCTGGAGGTGTGGTCCTGCATATTCTTCTCTCATCCTCCTAATAAAAAGTGCCTGAATGTAGTTTCTTTTCCAACAGGGCTGTCTGGTTTCATTTACACAGTCAGTAGACTTACCTCAGATTTACACTGATGTAACTGAAATCAGAACCTGGCCTTGAGAGTCCAGGGGTAGATCTGCCATTCAAGTTACCCAAGGGGTCACCCAGGGCATCAATTCTTAGAAACAGGGTTTTATGACTATTAAGTGCATAGGTCTGGGACCATAAAGGGCAGATGTTTTCCTGTTTGCCTCAAAACTGGGGCTGCTTTCAGCAATAATATTTGCTGACCAATGTCTTTAGTTATTAATAAAATATGGTTAATTATTACGGATGGGTGCTTTTACACATTGAGCAGCTGATACCAATTGCACTGGCAATAAACTTGTAAGAAGTGCTATTGTCTAATTAAGGCACCATTTCCAAATTGTTGCTGAGATCTGCTGAAGCAGCATGACTGTCCCAAATCACTCTTCTCAAGAGAGGAAAGACTGACTGTAGAAAACACCTCAGAGGCAGAAAAAATAGTAAATTAGGAGTGATTTTAAAACTGACAATTGATTTAGTCAGTTGCTTCACAGTTACACATTCTAGACACAGTTTTTCACCCCTGAAATTTTTATTTGTTAACTGAAATAGTGCTGACTCAGTCAACTAAATCACAGACTTGTCTGTGAAAGGAAACCCTTTTTAGATGCCATTATTTAATGTGGACAGTGTCTTCTGAACTTACACAAAAGTTTTGGAAGGGGGGGAGTGAGAAAACCTGGATTTGTGCTGGAAATGGCCCAACTTGATTATCATACACATTGTAAGGAGAGTGATCACTTTAGATAAGCTATTACCAGCAGGAGAGTGGGGTGGGAGGAGGTATTGTTTCATGGTCTCTGTGTATATAATGTCTTCTGCAGTTTCCACAGTATGCATCCGATGAAGTGAGCTGTAGCTCACGAAAGCTTATGCTCAAATAAATTGGTTAGTCTCTAAGGTGCCACAAGTACTCCTTTTCTTTTTACAAAAGTTTTAGAAATGGTCAGTTTCATGAGTTTGACCCATCACGTTTGCACACCTCATGCTGCAGAAGCAATGGATGCTAGTGACTCTTAAAAGGTCACTGTCAACTTTTAAAAAACAATTGTAAACAAATATATTTCCTTCCTTATGTTGTTGGTAATGCATTAGATTATTAACAGAGGGAAAATGTTCAGGCCTACGTTTTCCAAAACGGTTAGTGATTTTGGGCATTTAACCTGAAACTCCTGAAAGGGCTTGATTTTCAAAGGGCAGAGGGCTCAGCACTTTCTAGAAGTCAGGTCCCTTTAATATTCTTTATTTAGGGACCCAAAATGGAGACATCCAAAAGCCTTAATAACTTTTTAAAAAAAGAAAAGGAGTACTTGTGGCACCTTAGAGACTAACCAATTTATTTGAGCATGAGCTTTCGTGAGCTACAGCTCACTTCATCAGATCTGATGAAGTGAGCTGTAGCTCACGAAAGCTCATGCTCAAATAAATTGGTTAGTCTCTAAGGTGCCACAAGTACTCCTTTTCTTTTTGCGAATACAGACTAACACGGCTGTTCCTCTGAATAACTTTTTAAACTCTCGTTCTAGAATCCAGTTTAGGAGGCAGTATTTATGCCCTTTTTTTACTTTTTGCATTTCTCTCATTTTGGACAGTGAAAATGCATCAAGAGTAAAATTTTGAAAAGCGCCTAAATGACTTAGGAGTCTGTCTCATTGAAAGTCAGTGGAACTTAGACTCCAAAGTCACTTAGGCATTTTTGAAAATGTTACCCCAAGACAATAACTAGGGACACTTTCAGGTACTTGGTGCTGCAGTGTTTTGGTGCCGAGGCTGCAGTGGTGGGGTGAGTGGCTATTTATTTATTTCCAAACAACGATTTAACTGGAATAGGATAGCATTTATATTGGCCTTAGGTTTTATAAAAACTTGTTTTTACAGAATGCAAATATTAGGCTAAGTTTAGGTTGGTGGTGACCTTTTAAAAATAACAGTAGTGTATGGAAAGCCCGATTTTATTTTAAAGAGAAGCCTTTCAGATTGACCTCTTAGCACATGAAGATGACATTAAGCAATCTGAAGAGACTTATGAGCTGCGATTGGTACTGCTTTTAATGGGTCCCTTGTCATGTGGCCTTTGCACGAGATGAAATGCAAAGGGAGCTGTTTCAAGCCCCCTTGAAATTAGTGGGGAACTTTGCCATTGATTTCAGTGGGGCCAGGATTTCACCCTAATAGTACACAACTACACTATACAATGTCCCTTACATACATCAGTGCAATCCCATCAGGGTCAATGGGATTGCAATAGTATCACTGAGGCAATTGGCCTGAAAAATGCATTCAACGCATGACAAGATTCCAAATTTCTTGAAAAAATTTAATATGGCTTTTAATTTACAGTACACTTTTTCAAATAATCATGCCAAGAAATGACTGTCATTTCAACCCATTTCAGTGGGTTCATTTGTGCTTTCCATTTTGTTTGGTTAGTTATGTGCTTGTCACCGACAAACGGTATCAGAAAAAGGACTCTGTGATCAGCTCAGTTCACACTAAAGTGAAAGGAGTAGTTCAGACTGACTCAAGAATCTGGGACACAGCCGAATACACTATTCCCATGCAGGTGAGTCTCCGTTTAAGGTCAGGACAGCATCTGACTTCCATTGATACATGCCGTTGCTTTCCTGGCATGCGTCTTTGTCCTGCTGCTCAGTGATTTTAACATATCAACAAGAGAGGCAGTTGTATTTGTGAGCGTGAATTAAGAAGGCTGTAAATTGGGAGCAGTAACTTTTAAGCATGGGAAAAAATTTAAAAATGTCTTTTTATGGGATTTTTAAGAAACTTGATGTTTCTACAAGAAGTAATTTTTATTTTAGTAACAGAAAATGTAGGAAGAAATTCAGTCCTGGTGTAATTCCACTGAAGTTAATAGAATTATTCCTGATTTACACTAGCATCACTGAGATCCAAATATGGATCCTCCACCAGTTTTACAGTGGAAGAACTTTATTGAGTTCAATGGAGTTACTCCTGATTTACGCTGGTGTGAGTGAGATTAGAACCAGGCCCATTTGTCTTTAGTGGTGTCCCTGTGGATTAACACAGGGGTGACTGAGATGAGAATGTGGCACATAGTATTTTATTGAGACTTACTGTTTTCTTTTCTCTCTGTATAGGGAATAGACTCTTTTTTTGTGATAACCAACATAATCATGACAGAAAACCAGTTTCAAAGTGTTTGCCCTGAGGTAACTGCATTTTGTAAGTGATTTCCCACCTGCATAACATAGCATTCTTTGGCAGAAGTAATCCATAGCGGCCTCAAACATTAATAGTGGCTCATGATTATGGCAATTTTGCACAAGTGAACATTGCTTTGTCTTCCTCTGCTTCTTTATTTCATTCAGCAACATGCAAAAACTAGTCTAGTTATTCCTTTTTTTCCCCTCCGCCCTTTTGCTTTTCTCAGAGAATCAACTGGCATTGGTGTGATGTACCACACCAAAGACCCTGCAGCCAAACCTTCACCTGGGTCACACTCTCCCCATGCATTTGTTCTTCTTGTTCAACACATCTGGATTCACCCCTGGTATAAAGTGCAACTAGGAGGAACAGTGGGGTTAGAGAATTGTTGCCAGCTTCTCTGTAGTAATCTGCTGTGCTGTAATTCTAAGCTTGATCATGCTTGGGTCTTTTTCTTTTATTTCTGGTCAAAATTTGTAGCCAATTGCAGTTCTCCTATGCGTTCATTCATATAGTTATTAGAAGAGACCTGAGTTTGCAGAAATGAGTTGACTGTTATTGGCTACAGCGTATATGTGCTCTTAACAAATAAGGAACTAAACAATCCACTGTCAGACTGGCTTGCGCTCCATAGGCTAGGTGAGACTCAGTATTCACCAAATGGAAAAGGATACAAATGATAGGGAATGAAATGTTACTGCAAACCAAGGAAAGTTAAAAAACCAAAAGCTACCAGAGGCTCTTTATCTGATCTGTTCGGTTTTACAGTTTTGATGTATAAGACAAACACAGCAGTTAGTTAATAAATAAGGACCAAATTTGTGTGGATAGAGACCTGAGGCACAGAGACACAAAAATGCATGCAGATTTAATAACTTTCGTCACAACATAGAGACCACACTTGTTTTTGCAAATCAGGTATTTGCACATGCAACTGGGTATTTAAACAGGCAGTTGTGATCATTGGGTGTGAAACTGTGGGCACACAAATGCATGCATATTTTTGAATGTGCAAGCTGGCCTCAACTATTCAATTTAAAAAAAAAAAACAAGCATACATAACACACATATTAATCTACTCTTGATGAGTGTGAAACAGAGAAGTAAATTCCGTGCCACTGATAGACAAAACAATATCTTACAGTACATGTCCAAGCTTGTCAAAAGATTGTATTCTATTCTGTGCCTGTACTCTAAATCACTGGTGCCAAAGCATCAGAGTGATACCAGAGAACTGCAGAGAGAGAGAGAAATGATAAAAAACAGCCTATTTACTAATTGTGCATTGAGGGGGATTTGATGAGGAAAACTCAGCAAATCTGCTTATGCTCTGCAGGGCTATATGGAACAGGACCATGAATATTTTCTTTAATTCTTCTGTGGCTGCAACTTGAATCCCTCAGAAGCCTTTGGTTTATTCTGATACTCAGTTTTTAAAAATATTTGATGTGTAAAGTCATTAAATTGGTTAATCAAAATTCTCCCTTCATTGCCAATAGGATTCCAGCTGAGGAAGTGGCATGGGTGTAACCAGAACTGAATTTGATGTATTGTCCCAGAAACTCAGGGCACTAAGGAACATCTTCCTTGCATTTCCTATATCATTGGTGTGTTTTTTTTAAAATCACATTCACCGGACAAATAAATCCCTGGGCTAACTCCAGTGAAGACAAGAGATTACACTTGAGATGAATTTGTCCCATTCAGTCTTTGCTTGTACTGACCTTCTCAAAAACTGAGGTCACATTAAGCACCATGCTGAGTGAATGGTTACAGAAGAGGGCTGTACTTCCTCTGCTCTGCCTCTCGCTCTGTGATTTCATCTTACTGTTTGCCATTTCTGTGCAGAACATTTTACAATAGCAACAGAGAGGTAGATATTTATAATGATATTTTATATTTGTCTTTTTCAGTACCCCATTGCCAAAGCTGTCTGCTCTTCAGATGTGAGCTGTAAAAAAGGACACATGAACCCCCAGAGTAATGGTACATGGATTCCACATTCAGATTTTAAAACTCGTAGCAGGTGGTGAAATGCAACTGTCTTTTAGTTAATAATTATTAGATGGTTAAAGAAATTATGGGGTACCAGCCTTGAAGAATTTGCAACTGTAGAGCCAAATTCTGCTCTAAAATATACTGGTGCAACACCCACTGGCAATTGTGTATGCAGATCTATCTGACTAGGGAGATGAACTACCAAGCACAGTGGGTGGTGAGGAGGGAGGCATAAAGACAAGAGTGGGAGACGGAAACAAAAGGAGCAGCAAGGAGAATGACATGAAATTTGTATTCACTCACCTGGATTTTTTCCACCCTGTGGAGAATTTTAACAAAAAGTGGGACTGGGCAGGGGCAGTGGCAGAGAGGGTGGATGTAGGAGGGGGGATGCAAATCGGATACCACAGCACACATACAGCCCACTCCTGCAGTGCTTTCTACAGGTGTAATTCACATTGCAGGCAGGGACAGTTCTGCATGTAGAGTGACTGCAAGATCAAGCCCTATGTAAAGGCTATGTTGTCTTTGATACCCTTGGAAAGATTAATTAGTTCTAAAAATTTATTAGATATCTGTGTCCTACCTTCTAGGATACTGACAGCCAATAGGAGTTGTTTCAGATGGTGTAATAGTCTGTGTTTCATTGGCTGAATGGTCATTCAGTATCCTGCTGACAGTGTTGGGGGGTGAAGTTCTGCACTTAGCAGAACATTCTTGCTTTAATTTGCTCATATTGTTTAATTAAGCCCTAAGAACTCTTGAATATTGTTACTCCGGCACAACTATGGAGAAAATCCTTCACCCACATCTAATGTGCAGTATTGACAGGGGCAGCGGGAGGAGTTAAGCACTATGCATGTGTAGTGGAAGCATGGATCTGATAACCCCTCCTACAGTTAGTTCAGCTCACAAAGAACTGCGAAAATCAAAACCTTGACTCTGATTTTAAAGTCTCTGTCCTACCTGTGTGTAGAGATCCACCAGTACTTTGAGACTGTGTTATCCAAAGGACTGAGTCAAACTGTGTGTGTGAGAGAACTCAGTAATAGCTAACTCTTCTGTTCAGGAATTCAGACAGGAAGATGTGTGAACTATAATGCAACAATTAAAACCTGTGAAGTCTCTGCCTGGTGCCCTGTGGAATCAATGAAAGGTGCCCCAGTGTAAGTAAAAGTGTTCACATTTTTATGTAATCAATAAAGGCCGGATCCTGCAAGACAATAGGATCTGAGGGTGCTCAGCACCTGGCAGAGGGCCCTTGGTACCTTTGTTTGTAAAACATTTGTTTCCAACCCAACTTTTATTATTATTAACTCTGATTTTTATAAATTAAGTACCATCAATTTGCTTGTAGCGGCTTCTCTTTCTCTCTGATCTTGTGGTGAAGTAATAAATCCAAGCTTGTGACATCACAGTCTGTTGCCATGTGAACAATTCTAGATGTCACAAATTTGTCATGGATTCACTACAGGCATTTTGATAATTAATGAGGATGACAAGGAAAAATGTGGCAAACCTGATAAGTCTCATGGGAAACATTTGCTAATTCTGACTGTGGATCAGTCCAAGGGAAGTGGTGAAAGGCCTAGTGCTGGTAACATGTAAAATTGGACTGAACTAAGCTCTATAAAATATACTGGAGTAGACTATAAGACCTAGTAGCTCTCTTCCACATCTAATTTGTATGATCCCATGATTGTAAAGTGTTCTGTGATGTAAGGGTTCCACTTTAACATGTAGTTACTCATTTGTATCAGGCAAAAAAATGCAAATATGGTTATAATAAAACATTTGATTTCATTCACATGTGCAATGCAAAAGTATTCTCCACTTGAAGCCCCAGGATATAACATTGCTTCTACCAAATCCTGATATGTAGCAGCTTTTGAACTACGTGCACAAGAAACTGGGTCTCTTGTACTAAACCAGACCTTGCTGCTTAGAAAAGACATACAGGGCAAATTCTCCGCTAGAGTAAATTGGTGCAGCTCCTTTGACTTAAATGGAGCCGTGCCATTTTACACCAGCAGTGTATTTAGACCATGATATGGTTTTGCTTTCTTCTCCCCTCACTACCACTGCATGTGGTTTGCTAGGCTTACCCACAGAGAATAGGGTAGTGTTTAATAGGCCACCTGCTAAACTGATATGTCCACACCACAAAACCCAGCAGTCTAATTAATATTGATTTGCCCTCTTGTTGGCAGTTCCAACAGAGATACCAAGGACTAAATAGGCCAGGGAAACTAAACTCTCCTCATATCCCAAGGTGTAGGCCCTCGAGGTTGCGAGGCAGGCATAGGGGAAGCTGCCAGTGCTGTCTTTGCTCCATTGATAGAGGACCCCATGATTGGCTTAACTCTTCTTTCCTTCATGTCAGTGGTAAAAGTCTTACTGGGGGCTGAGACCTGAGCCCTTTTGAAAATCCCACTTTAGGGCTCCAACCCCGCATGCTGCTGAGTACTCTCAATTCCTATTGGCTTCAATGGAATTCAAGGCTGGTTAACACCTTGCAAGGTCGAGTCCTAAATTCACATAAAAAAATCAAGAGAATGGGAGTTCTCCCACTTTTGTGACGTTCATGCAGGGCAGCTTAATGAACACCCATGTTGTTAAAACTCTTGGTTTTGTTTCAGTGTAACTTCAGTGAATATTAAATATTTTCAAACATCGCACTGCGCAAGCTGGTAGCTGCACGCAGCAGGAAAGAGATTTGGCCTATATTTACATTGCATAATTGGCAGAGTGCCCATATTGTTGTCCAATTTTCCTCTAATGTATCAGTGATTGGTTTTGGTCTCCTGGCAGTGACAAATGAACCAATAAATGCTTCCAGGATGGCAAATCACATGTATGAGAATTCTTCACAAAATCCACTGGCAAGAGTTCATGGCAGTCACTAAATGGGTAATATGAGTGTTTCTCTGCAACTTGAATGAATAACTGAAACAACCTGTATGGAAGTCTGTAGCCTGGTGCCTTCAAATTTTGACTTCTGGCAGAGCAATGTTGGTTCTCAGCTATACCCACAGTTGGCTTTTCTGTGCAAGTTCTGTGCATTATAAAGAGCACTTCCCTTTCCTTCCCTTTTGGGATGGTTGAAACTGAACAAAACTATAACTTTTTGCAAGAAGGTTCCCTTTCTTTTGTTTTGACTGGTCTCCAGCTCCATGCAATGCCAGGCAAAGTGACCAGGATAAACTTACTTAAGGACAAATGTTTACAGCACCTTCATAGAAGAGATCTGGAAAGATTCCCAGGTGTCTGTCCTGAATGCATAAGCAGTTTAAAACTTTTTGATTAATCTATTTTTAGTGTTTTAAAGTTCAACATACATTATTCATTTCTTGATCATTATAAACTGAAGACTGATTAGAAATTCTAATTGTTCAGATGATGTCCCAAAATGTTTAAGTTTCAGTTGCAGCCAACACCTGCTTTTTCAATTTGCTTAGGAGACAGGCTGAAAAGTCTGTAATTGACACTATGTGTCAGCTAGGTAGAGTATTTCCTGTCCTTGCAGGTCTTTGGCTCAGAGACTCTGCTGCTAATACAATGATGTACTAAGAAGAACGCTCCGAAGTACTGTTCTTTGGATGGGTTGCTGCTTCAGGGACCATTTGTGTCCACCTTTGGGGACTTTCTAGGTGAAAATCAAAGCGTTCCTGGCTCATTTTGAAAAGAGAACGGGAGAAGCCAGTATCTTGGCTGACATCCTCTTGCAAAAAGTTATTTTTCAAAGCTAATTTTGTGCTGGTGCCAGGTTGACAATGCTGGAAGTTGAATTCCTCTATTTTTCCACCAAACAGGGATGGCCTGTGTAGTAGCAGAGCAAGCTTCCTTCACATGGTCCAGCTGATGTGACTTGAACTTTGACCTGGAGGGACCACCTCCATGGAGGAGAGTGTAGTTCAACATCTCATTTTTATAATCTGTGCCAACTGTGGTTTAAGTGTCTGTGACAAAGCCATCTGTCTACTGGGAACTGCAATGAACACACCAACTAATTTCACATAAGCCACAGCGATCACATGATAACATCAGTCGCTACTGATCAATGCCCAGATTTCAAATTAGCAGTCCCCTATTATTATTTATTTGTATTACAATAGCATCTGGGGACCCCAGTCAGAATCAGGCCCCATTATGTAGCTACTATACAAACAAGTGTAAAAGACAGTCCCCACCCCCAGAGAACTGACAGTTTAAGTTTATAAGTAAAACCAAGAAAACTGTGTATTCTATTCTCAACCCCCTGAGCCATCTAACTCGTTATTCTCAGTATCATGTTCTCCTACTGACAATTTCCCAGGTAATAGCAAAATAGTGTACCATTAATTGATGTATTTAACTAAAGGAAGATAGTTGGTTTAATAGCTTTCATTGTACTTGATATGTTCCTCTTTTAGGCCTGCCATTCTGAAGAGTGCTGAAAACTTCACAGTGCTAATAAAGAACAATATCCACTTCCCAAAATTTAATCACACTGCGTAAGTGCAAACATTCATCCATCTCCTCTTAAATGGCGGTTCTATTCCAAAAATGAATGTGTAAATAAAACACCTTCAGTCTGCACTTCTCTGTGTATTTAGGGCTGTATCTGCTATGCTGAGTGACAAAAATCAGGTCTGATTGCTCTTTGTTCTTCTTAACCTTGCATGACCAAATACAGCTATAGGACAGTGAGATGGACTCTATTCCTTCTCATGCATTAGTAACAAAATGACTAAGTTGTAATTGGCTACACCAGGGTAAAACCACTGAAGGCATAGGATAACATAAGTGTCACTGAGGGCATAATTTGAAGGGAATTGGGTTGCACGGGTGTCACTGAGGGAATAATTTGATCTGCAAAGCCTTTGTTACTGGTGGTGATGCTCGAGAACTAAAGGACCCAGCTTGATTCTTAGACCCCATGTGGAATTTGCAGAGCTGGTAGTTACAAAGTCCCCCCCATATTCTACTAATAAACTGAGCACATTTGATCATAGGCTCTGACTTCTAATGGCACTAGTGGGTGCTCGACCCCTCTCTGCTCCCGGCCCCACCCCAACTCCACCCCTGTCCCACCCATTCCAATCCCTTCCCCAAAGTCCCTGCTCCAACTCCGCCCCCTCCCTGCCCCTATTCCGACTCCTTCCCCAAATCCCCACCCTGGCCCCATCTCTTCCCTGCCTCTTCCCCTGAGCGTGCCACATTCCCGCTCCTCCCCCTTCCCTCCCGGAGCTTGCTACAGCTGTTTGGCGGTGGCAAGCGCTGGGAGGTAGGTGGAGGAGCGGGAACGTGGCACGCTCAGGGGAGGAGGTGGAGGAGGAGGTGAGGCGGGGGGGAGCTTGGCTGTCGATGGGTGCAGAGCACCTGCTAATTTTTCCCTGTGGGTGCTCCAGCCCCGGAGCACCCATGGAGTTGGCACCTATGCATTTGATACAGGTTTGGGAAGGAGCAATGAGCAGGGAGCCCCTCAATGGCATTTGTAGATGCTTTTTCAGGGAAGAGCTCACATGTATGTTTTCAAATAATTTGTGGTTCTTTGCAGAAGAAACTTTTTACCAAAATTGAATATTTCATGCACATTCAACAAGATAACTGCACCAGGCTGCCCAATTTTCCAGCTGGGAGATATTCTCCAAGCAACAGGAGAAAATTTTTCAGAGATGGCAATTCAGGTCTGTGGCATGACTCCTGTCTTCCATTCAGAACACCTCCATGGTATTTCTCTTTCATTTTCATTGTTAAATGTTGCAAACAATGGAATTGTTCCAGTTTTAAGGGCTGATCCTGGGGGGTGCTGGGCATCCTCAACTCTGCAGGATTTCATGAGAATTGAAGGTGCCCATATTGATTTAATACACATTGGATTTTGTTGTCAGTAATTAAACAGTCTTCTCAGGCCAGTCAACATGGACTCTTCCTCTCCTCAGGATTCTGTTAAAGGGCACCTTGAGCCATGTATTCAGGGGAAAGATTCCCCACCATCTTCCCAAAAGCTAGGCTGGCACAAGAATTCCTCTGACGACCTAACTCTGTCTACGCTGGGGATTAGGTTGGGTTAATGACGTCTCTCACCGGTATGGATTTTTCACACCCCTGAGAGAGGTAGCTATGGTGACGGAACTTTTCAGTGTAGACGAGCTCTGAGGGTATGTCTTCGCTGCCATGAGAGGCGTGACTGCAGTGAAGTCCTGGCAGCACAGGGTTAGCTACTCAAGCACATACCCAGGCTCTCATTGTGTAGCCTGGGGCTGCTGCAGCTTCGCTGTTGTGGTTAGTCAAACTAGCTAGATCAAAGTTAGCTCGGGTGTATCTACCGTTCCACCTCTCATGGCAGTGTAGATGTACTAAGGCCATGTTGACACTACAAACTTTTGCTGCTGCAAGTTATGTCGGGGCAGTTAGCATGTGCGCATGCAAAAAACATTCTGTGCAAGTTAAAAGCAAGTAAATAAATTAATGGAACAGAAGTTAAGAGGAAGGAGCGTTCATGTCTGTTTTTGCTAAACATATAGCTACCATGCCTCTCACAGGTTAGTATACATGAAGCTGTGGTGGGCCTTACATTCCCCTGGTGTGGAGTGGTAGGGGTGATGCCATGTGGAATGTTGATGGGGGTCTAGGGAGCTGCTGTAATTGAGTTCCCCACGCACTGCAAAGGGAAGCGAGCCTGCAGTTGTTGACACTGTAGGTCCACAAGAGTCTGCAGCATCCATGTTTGCTACTGGAGAAGCCCCATTATTTCCTGGTGCACCTTCCTCTCCTTTTCCTGCTGGGACTTCTTGTCCTTTCTCCAGTCCACTCTTTCCTTCTCCATATAGTCAGCACCCTGCAGGCGCTCTGCTAGTGGTCTGATGCAGCTCTGGCTTTCCCCATCTTCTTCTTTCTCCTCCTTATCTGGCTCAGGCACTCCACAGGTGTGGAGGGGGAACCCCTCAAGGCCACTACAGCAGCAGCTAGAGATAAAACACCCAGAGGTAGCATTGTTAATATCGTCACAACAGCAAGTGAAAGTTCAGGTTCAGAACTCCTTTCCCTTGCTCTCCTAAAGCTTTAAACAAGACACACTAAACACTTCACTTCTGCTTTGGAGTGTTTGTGCATGGCTCCACTCACAGCACCAGCCAGGGTGAGTGTGGCCCGCCAGGGGGAGGGGGAGGGAAGTATTCGGTTGTATGAAACTAGGAGTATAGTGCAGTAGAGAGAATGCTAGCCCCGTTTTCACAGGCAGTGGTGATTTTAGCTGATATCTGTTGCCTGGGGTTAATAAAGGTACAGAGACCACTGCTGCTGCTGGTGTCCCAAAATTGCCAGGGCCCGTGTGCTGTTAGTTTCTTTATTGCAATGGTGCCTGCTGAAGTTATGGCCGACTGGTGTGGGAAACCATCCTACCGGGGGGCAAGAAATAAGGCTGCCGTCCCTTATTTGTATTTCCTCACCCTACTATAGGAGAAGGACACCCCAACTTTAGTAGGGTGAGGAAATACAAATAAGGAAGAGGGGAGAAACCCCTACAGGATATGCATTAGACATAGTGGTGTCAGTGTAACAATACAATAAAAGTTGTATTCCAGCCTGTGGGCAGTAGGAGAGAAAGATGTCGCCCCGGGAGGTGCCAGAATGATGGCCACTGGTGACGATGGGGAAGGTGGTGGCGATGAGGATGATAATGGCTAACATTTCAGGTTGTTCTGCAAGGGATGGTGTGACTATATGGATTTTCAGGTGTACATTCTGTATTATCTCTCTCTACCTGACTGAGCTGGAGCATCAGTGACTTAGCTAAATGTATTAATAAATTATTGTAAATATAGAACAGTTCCTATAATGTGAGTGTTGCAACTGTGCACATCAGGGCTCCCAGCTAACCAGTAATTTTAATAACACTAGGCCTGATTCTGGGACAAGAACCTGTCGATCCTCAAAGTGATAACTGGGAATTCTTAAGTAATCAATATAATTAATATAGTATCTATAGATCAGGCTACAATTGTCACTAGAGTGGTCAGTGTCTGACTTTTTGGGACAGCTGCTGGAGGACTGCTAGGGTCAGCTGACATAATTGACACAGTTCTACACCTGTGCTGCATTGACCTCAGGACACCTACCATGGCTCAACGCCACTCTGGGAAGTGGTGATACTGCGTTGCCATAACAGGGCACTTACATCTGTGAGAGACAAATTTAAGTGTAGACATGTGCGCAACTCGGTCAATGCAAGGTACCTTACGTCGACCTAACTTTGGAGCGTAGACAAGGTTTCTGCCTCACAGTGCCTCTGTAAGATTGATAATTACAGGTGGGTGAAATGGAGATACATAAATATGAAGTGATTTTCTCAGAGCCAGAAACCGAACCCAGTTCTGCTGAGGTCCGGGTCCGCAGTACCATCGAAGCTGCAACATTCAGCTCTGGATCCCAGGTCCCCTGCAAAATTAATGGGAGTTTGCGTTTGGGATTTTAGTTTGAGCCCATCTTTGCCATTTCATTAAATTAAACTAATCAGAAAGTGGCAATGAAATTGGAATTTTTGTTGGTAGGATGAGAAATTGGCCAAAAACCAAGAGATACTTTCAGAATCTGAATGAATTCTAGCTTGTAGCTAGTTTGATCTGTGCAGTTCATTAAGTCACTGTAGAAGGAAGTCTTTGCTGGAGATAGAAATGTACCGTAAGTACAAGTGTATTATAGGTGTGATCCTGCCATTGGACCACATTCAAATCTCCTCTGATTTCAGGGGGAGTTTGGTGCACAGAGCAATTTCAGAACCAGGCCTGGTACAGTCTTTTTTCTTTTTCATGCTCCTGAATGCATTTAAAGTGTGTTTTCCCTTTCTGTGTCAAGGGCGGAATCATGGGCATTGAGATCAACTGGGACTGTAACCTGGACAAATGGTTCCACCGCTGCAGTCCACAATACAGTTTTCGTCGCCTTGATGACAAAACGACGACTGAATACCCTGGATACAACTTCAGGTAAAAGGTATTTTAAAAATCATACATCGCAAAGCAGTGTATTATCTGTATTGCTTGAGTGATAGGGATGTGCAGGTGGAATCAGGTAGGTGGAAACCAAGGGGTTTGTAGCTAGAGTGCTGGAGCCCTGGCTGTTGTTCTTGACTATGCCACATATTTCTGCTGTAATCTTTCTTTTGTATAATAGCCACTGTTGTACTTATGAACCTAACTTGCATGCACAGTTACTACAGTTGCCTGTGCATTATCAGTCAGACTCGTCACGTACACAAACAACCACTCATGCATGCAGCTGGTCATTTGTGCTTGCGTTTACCAAGGCTACGTGCACAGGTCTCGTGAATGTACGTGCAAATTAAGATCCGAATCCTGCAAACTCTTCCATGCAGATGGATCTTCGCTCCTGCATGGAGCTCCATTGCGTGAGGCTATGTATAGCACAGGAGTCTGCCTGCCTGAAACAGCTCATATGATTGGGGACCTAGCTGTGCACACATGTTCTGAGCCTGACCCCTAAAATCCCTTCTCTTTCCCCTGGGTCGTAGTCTTCCTTTATTTGACTTGTGTGTGATTTTTATTACGTTATGGGTTTGAATGGAATTACCATAGTGCTTAGGAGCCCCAGCCATGGGCCAGCACCCCATTGTGCTGGGCGCTGTACGAACACAGAACAAAAAGAGCTTACGATCTAAGACAAAAGGCAACAAGTAGATACTGACAGACAGACAGACGGCGGACCACAAGGAAATAATGAGACAGTGTGGATCAGCATGGTGGGCAAGTGGTTTCAGTGTGATGGAATGCTAAAAGTGTCTTATAAAATTCAATCACTAGATGGTACAGTGTGTAACATACTGTACTTGAGCAGGTAACAGCTATACCTGGCCGTGCATTAAAATATCTTAAAGAGAATACATCTTGTGTATCGCTCTCCATAATGGGCCCTCTGTGCCAGTCCAGATGTAGTACAGAACCCTAGTAGCAGCTTTCCAAATTACCGTGTGCAAGGAAGACGTGACATGACATGAGTAAATGACACCAACGCCCTAAGTGTTGTCAAGATTTTTGTAGACATAGCAGAAGGGTTTTGAAGGAGGACAGCAAGGTCGCTTTGTGAATGTTTAGGTTTGTTATAAAACAAATGGGCAGTGTCAGGGCACCTAGGCAGGAGGGCACATTGTAAAGAACATTATTTGAATATATAAAAACATAGATCTGTAGCGAGATCCTTTTGCTACAGTTCAGCACAGTTAGCTCTGCTCAAGGGAAGCCCAGCCCTGGCATTGTGGAAGTGTGGCCAGTCAGGGCTTAAGAACCATAGAATGGCACGCCTGTTTGGGGAAGTCTGCGCATTGCCAGCTCACGCCATGACTGGCTAGCGCTACTGCTGTTCATCAGTGGCTTCGATGAGCATGGAAAATCCCGCACCCAACCCCTGCTACTTTCTCAAAGAATAAAAGCAAAGGAAGAAGAGTGTTTGTGTGCAGCAGTTTAACATCAACGATGAGTAATTTAAAATAACAAAACAGGGCAGTGAAGATTAATGGGCAGTGAGTCGTTGGATTGGTTAGATCCTAATAGAAAATTGGCCTGACAAGTCTGACAAGGCTAATTAAAACAAGAAGAAAAAGAAACCCTGCACAAAATCCACTTCTTTTTGGAGCATGCTGTTTTTCCAAGCACATTTACAGTTTTGAAGGAAAAAGCTCCATTGTTCTTCTGAGAATAACTCAGCCCGGGATTAATTTTTTCCTGGTGATGGGGCTAAATTCTGCTCTCAATTACACTGGTGTAAATCAGGAGTAATTCCACTGACTCCACTGGAACTCCTCCAGATTTTGTACTGGCGTAACAAGGGAGACCAGAGTCTGCCCCACAGACACTCTTTTCCTGTGCACATTTCAGGAGAGTTTTTTCTGTAAAGATCCTGAAAAACTATTGCTCATGTGAGTAAGATTTACTGATAAAGTGTAGCTGCATTGACTTCAGTATAACTACTTGGGTGAGTAAGAGTTGCAGGATTGGGCCCTGCCCTCAACTGATTGTGACTGAATCAAACTAATTTTATATGTGGAAGAATGTCACATGGCAATGTGCAAAATAAAGGGTATTAAATATCTCGTGCATTCTTGGGTAGGTCTGGGGAGCAATAGGTCCTTGTAGGATGTCCAGGGAGCCTTTGTCACAGGAGAGTGAAGCTACATAAGGGTTATCCTAGAGGGAATACATTTCAGGGACCTTTTTATCATCTGAGTGAGCATAAAGTTCTGGAAGTCAAGTTATTGTCCAAGGCCCGAACCATGCAAACTGTTCTGTGTGGGTGAACATCAGTGCCTGCGTGCAGCTCTGTTGACTTCAGCTGAGTTTCAAAGGGAGTTTTGCCATAGACTTAAATGGCATCAGGATTAGGCTACAAATGTGAGGTGCAAATCTGAGGTGCAATGGGCCACTGCCCAGCTGGTCATCAATGATGCTCTTAATATATCAAATCAGAGCACTAAGCTGTTGCAAAGGAGAAAGTTTCTGTGACATCCTAAGTAAACGTAAAGTGACTTCTCTTTTTGGGGATAGAAAACCTGTGTGTGGGGAATACTATCTGATCCTGAATACGTAGGTAAAACCTGAAAATAGAACGTCACAGAGCTGCAGGCATCAATGCAGGCTCAGCCAAGTGCTGGCCAGCAAAACATGCCTCAGCTGGAGATCACAGAAACATTGAAAGCAAGATAAAAGAGTGTTTCGTGTCTGTGCAGCGAGGAAAAGCAGAACCATTACATTGTGTACTGCTGAGTAACTCACTGCCTTAAGAACAGATCTCCGCAAAGGGGAAGTTAATGAACACAAGACATGCAATGCAGATTAAAAGCACTTCAGAGTTCTGCAGAACTGAGATGGGAGAGGGCTGTGCTGCAGCAGGTGGGAGTGAGTGAGAGCTGGCTGATGGCTGAGTTGCTGGTATCAGGCGATGACAGACACACTTGCTGCCCGCCTTGTACAGCTTTAGGAAACATTGTCTTTTTGGGTCCTACCCCAAATAGGAGCAGGTGCTCTCGACTCTCAGCAGGAAGTGGGCGGCACTCAGCACCTCTCAGAAAACTCTCAGTACCTTGCAGGAGTGGGCCCAGCAGTTGCAGGAAGTCCTGAGATTTCCCGAGAAACTGCTATGCTGGGTAAAATGCCCCTTGAAGTGTGGGGCTTGAATGCTCAGGAGTGTTGGGCCAAATCCACTGGTCCTGCCTCAGTTTTTGTTCAGGCCTTAAACGCATTCTGACAGCCATTTGCCTGACTAAGGATTGTGTAAAAACTGAGCCCAGGGGCCAGATGCCTCCCTCTGAGGGAAGACCCATGGGAGGGGCTAAGGGAGGAAATTTGCACAGGATTCCTCCCAAGAACAGACCACGGGGCCCACACATCGATTCCAGGGCATTAGCAGCAGGCCAGGGGCACCTGTGCAAAGACCCTTTGCCTCTGTGTCCACCTAGCAGCCCTGTGTCCCCTCACCCCAACTCTCTGGCACTGGGGGTGTACTAGAGCCATGCTGACAAGGCTTCCTGAGCCAGCAGCTGCCCTTGGGTCCTGCCTTTCAAGGGGGATCCCCCACATAAAGTGGGAAGCAGGAATGACAGGAAGATAATACAGGCTGGGTGGGGTTGTACTACTTCTCTCTCGGGAACTCTTCCTGCCACAGGTGGTTCTTCTTGCTTGGATCCACAGGGTCTAGGATGAAGGGGAAACAATGCTGCTCCACCATCCTGCTGTGTCCTTGGCAGCATAGTCACTGCAGTGCAGCATGAGCTACAGAGCAGAGTCTCCTGATTGGATACGTGCAAGGAATTGAGGGAAGCATACTGCAGAGTGCAGCGACTCCCTGGCTTTGGTGCCAAATCCAGCGAGAGCCCCACCTCAGCAGTGAACCCACAGAGGGGCTTCTATGAGATTGGGCACCAAACCATGGAGACAGCACCCCTGCCCCCCTCTTTTACCATCCGTTTTTGGGTTCCAGTGAGTTTGCCTCCTCTCAGGTAGTGGATGTGGAGGGAGAATATGGCCCATGGAGAGCAGCTCCAAACTGGATTGTCGGGTTGTTTTCAGTGGTTCTGGCAGACGTGGCTCTGGATATTGATGATGGGCAAGATGAACTGAAACCCGGGAAGGAGGGGAAACTGTGTTTCCCTTGATGCTTTCATGCCATCTGTGAGATGAGTAATTAGAGAGCAGAGAGCTGAGCTGATGGCCTGGCATCTGGGGCCATTTCCCATTGAACCCCACCTGCTTTTACCAGAGATTTTGGTTACTACCCAAGAGACTAACCACTAAATGAAATCGGCATCTGCAGTGACAGCGAGTCCTTGAATTACTTTCCACAGTGCTGACACCTGTTTACCCCACTAAAAAAATTACAGTTGGAATTACTAGGCTAAATGAATCCAAAGAGAACACACATTAGAAAATACTGAAGTAAACCTATCAAGAACAGGACAGTGCTTTCAGCCTGGAGCACTGACATGAGTGATACAAATGTTGGTACTGGAGTTAAGATGTTAATGTCATTGAACATTTCTCAGTAAGTCTCTCAGTTTGGGGTTTTTTTTAATGACTCTGCCTGATTTCCCAACTTTTCAGCATCAGGTGGGAGCGTTCCCTTAGTTCAAAGTTCACAGTGTCCCTGTTTGCTGATCCTTATGCTGGCGTTATCAGTGGAATTTCTCATGGTAATTGACTTTGGTGATGAGGAGAAGGAGTGTTGTGTAGTGGGTAGAATAAGGGGCCGGGTTTCAGGAGTTGTGGGGTCAATTTTCTCCCTTCTGCAACTGAGGTGGTGTGTGTGACCCTATCCCAGGCAGCTGCATGAGTTATAAAGCTGCCCTTTATCCCTGCAGCTAATACTCTCATTAGTTTTGAAACAGAGCAGCAGAGCTGAGCAGAAAGTGACTATAAAATCCAGTGGAAGAAAGGGACCCCAAGAGTAGGTGCAGACAACACGGTGGTAAAAGTACTGGTGCCTGGGAGACACTAGTGTTCCCACCATTGCCAGCAGCTAAAATCTTCCTGGGTTTTTCTTTCTGCTTTTCCTGTAGCTGACTGCCCCTCTAGAGCCTCTAAAAGTAACCCTTTGATTCAGGTTACATCCCTTCCTGGGCATTGCTCTGATTTTTCTAAGCTTCTGTGATGGGAGCTGGGGGAAATGCTGTTCATCAAAGTGACCCACAATCTGCGGCAGCTCTCATGGGTCCTGGGAGAGGAAGAGCTTTGACTTCGTAACTGAGGGTAGCATACTAAACGGGCAGAAATGGGAGGAGGCAGTAGAAACAAAACCCCATTTTATTCTCTAGCCCAGAGGCACTGAATTCCCCTGACATGCTGTATGGATCCTTGTTTGGTTTTGACAGATTCGCAAAGTACTACAAACAGCCCAGTGGGAAGGAGGAGCGGACGCTGATCAAAGCCTATGGGATACGATTCGACATCCTTGTCTTCGGCACAGTAAGTGCAACCCTGTTTTCTCATCACCGCTGCAAACCTGTCTGCTTCCAAACAGACATGAGAATTTCTTGCCCTTTGGCAAAAATAACTCCAGTGATAACAACAGTGTAGCCCTTATGGGAGGAAGCGCTGCCTAGTGATTACAGCATAGGACTGTGGCAGGGACCTGGGTACAATCTTGGTCCTGAGAGTGACTTTCTGTGTGACCTTGGACAAGTCTCTTCCCCTCTTTGTGACTCAGTTCCCCCGTCTGTAAAACGGAGGTCGTGCACGGTACCTATGGCAGGGCGGGGCTTGTGACACTTGCTGTTCGTAAAATGCACTGAGGTCGTTGGAGGGAAGGTGCTATAGAAGGGCATGGTATTATGGTTACGTACTGTCCCTGTTAGACAGTGTTTGACATCTACAAAGGACTACAGAAATGAAGGGCCTGATTTTGCCAGTGAGGCCCCAGGGGGAGGGGAGGATCCTGGGTACTTTGCAGGATGGAGTCCTATCAAATCAATCTTCAGACGAATGGCAGGACTTGGCCTTGCCATGCTGTGGGATCAGAGATCAAAGCTTGGTCCCTCATTCCTGGGCTGGTAGGTACCACTCATAGCTCCGAAGATGTGGGTGGAGGGGGATAATGCCCTGGGGCCCTTGTTAAGGTAGAATGATGTACCCAGAAGGGAGCACTGCTTCTTTCCTGCTGTCGAAGGCGGAGGGGAAGGACGCTCCTGCTGAAGGGGGAGAATAGGTGAAGTGGAAGCCTTTGTGTCATTGCTTAATGTTGTACAGATGAGGACTCCCTCTCTGTCTCTGGTTCCCCTTCCAGCTGGGAAGGGGACCTTGGGGAAAGTGACTGGCTCTGATTGAAAGAAGATAAGGGATCCTTCCAGCAAGAGATAGCAGGGCTAAAAGGGAACCCTTAGTTCCCAGCTGGATGTAGCAAAACTACCCTTTAATTTAAACACATTCCACCCGGTTAGGTGCTTTAAGTCCGATCATGTCAGAAGAAAGCTAGAAATCTTGCACATGACAGCAATTTGGCTGGGCCCGATCATGCAGCAATCCTTGCTGTTCTTCTGAAAACTGAAGGACATTATCTGAATTCTGACTTCAAATGACTGTCTTCTCCTTTGCCTAAGGCCAGACGGTTTAACATCTTTGAGCTGCTGGTGTACACCGGGTCTGTGCTGTCCTACTTTGGCTTGGTAAGAGATTTATTTCCTGTCCTGACAGAGCTGCTTCTGGAGACGCAGTCTCATTAAGAAAATGGAATCACTGCTCACTTTTGTTTTGCATGCAGGCTCAGTTCATTATTGATTTTCTTATTACTTCATACACTTATCCCTGCTGCAAAACATCAATCAAAGAATATTACTTCAGGAAGAAGTGCGAGTCTGCTCTGGGACCAAAATGGGTAAGGAATGCAATTAGCTGCTTAAGTAGTAGGAAAATCCAGTGTATTGGGCCCTTCATTGGGTCCTTCGTCAGCTCTCTGTGGATTTGTTCCCAATACACCGCTGCTCTGAGTTCTCCTGCCCCCAGTGCGCACCTTGCAGGCATGGGTTGCATGCTGGGGAGTGGTGTGAGTGCAGGAGCGGATCTTAGCATTGCAGGACTCCTTGCAGCTACACAGAAAAGTGACCAGTGGGTCCCTATAGTTACCTCCTCCCCCAGCCAGCCATTACTCAAAATCCTTCAGGCACAGGGCCTCTGGGAAACCCCACAGAGCTATGCTCTGCAGTGCGTAGAGGTTGTGGACCCAGGGCCTGAGCCCCCTGAATTCTGCTCCTCTGCACTTGTCTTCTACAGCCAGGACTTTTGACAGCTGCAGGGGGTGAGGCAGGTTTCACCCTTTAGAGAGCAGTGGAAAGATGCTGTAGAACAGTGGTTCTCAACCTGTTTACCAGCGTGGGCCACATATGCAGCTGTCTCTGTGTTATGTGGGCACATGCACACAATATATGCACTACCTGTATGGGCCTGAGGATGTCACATGGGCTGCAGCTGTGTAATGATTGGGTCGCGGGTTGAAAACCACTGCTGTAGAGAGAGGGTTGTCTCTAATTAGAGCATTCCTCAGAGCTTCTCTCCCCTGTAACGGTTAAGGGTATTTGCATGAAAATAGTTTTGTTTCTCTCAAGTCCATCAGCTCCAGTCCACATTCAGCTCCAGCGTCTCCTCTCTAGAAATTCATGCTGCACACATCACTGTGGCATCCTGAACAGCTGAGCTTCTAGGCTGGGATTTCAAAGGAGTCTAAGGGAGTGAGGTGCCCAAATCTGAGCTCAAAAGCTCCCTCTAAAGCTTTGTACAATCCAACTCCCACCAACAGCTCCTCTCTTCCTGCTCCCTGGGCTCCACCCCAGGCTAACACCTGACTGTTCCTTTTGTCTCCCTCACCTGGTCCTATGCCTGGCCTTCCTCCATGCTGCTCCCTATGCCAGGAACAGCCTCTCCCAATGAACATGTGCCTTCAGAGAGATTTTTATCTGAGTAAGGAATGCAGGAACTGGGCCTCGAGGACCCTAGTTATGGGTCAAATCAATACAGTGTAAATCCCGAGTATTCTAAATAAATACTCCAGCTGAGGATGTTAATATCTTTTATTGCACAGACCCTGATGTACGTGTCATATGTTGATGACCCACACATTATTCTGGTAGACAAACCGTTGAGGACGAGTCTGCAGAACGTTAAAGGCGAGATTGTTCAGGTAAGTTCAAGCTTTTACTGTTATGACTTTTTGTGGATTTATTTCCTGAGTGACTTGAGTTTTTTCTCCCTGAGTTTCTAGCTAGGTTTTGGAAGGGCCACACTTGTGATCCTGGGAAATGCCTGAAGCTGACTGTTCGGAACTCGAGACTGTTTTTTCTAGATTAAAACTAGAAGATCTCATTACTGCCCTGTGGGTGTCCTTAGGCCTGCATGAAACAACTTGGGGTACATCTACACTGCAATAACAAACCCGTAGCACAGAGTCTCAGAGCCTGGATCAATTGGCTCGGGGTTGTGGGGATAAAAATAGCAATGTCGACTTTCAGGCTCAGACTGGAGCTCAGGCTTCGAGACTCTCCCCCCTTGTGGGGTTTCAGAGCCTGGGCTCCAGTCTGAACATCTACACAGCAGGTTTTAGCCCCGCAGCCTGAGTCCTTTGAGCCTGAGTCAGCTGACCCGAACCAGCCCCGGCCATGCCACAGATCTTTGATTGCAGTGTTCAGATACCCTTGGTAGTTCTCAGTCCAGCTCCTGTTGGATGGGTGTTCCCATCACAAAAAGACAACCACTCTAATTGGCACTCATTAGGTCCCTTCTTGGCTGTCTCTGGGGACAAGCCAAGGACCATGAAATTGACTTACCCATGCAGTGCTAAAGGTACATAATACAAGGATTAAGGAACGTGGACAGGAAAGCATAGGGGAAGTTTCTATTGCAATTGCCTGTGGTGTGACCCCATGTCGATAAAGGACTCCTGTCACCCACTCTCTCTCTCTCATATCCTGGGACCGACACAGCTACAACTACACTACGTAGAATCCTGTCACTAACACAGTCGATCACTGGGTATAAACTTACAAAACAGATTTAAAAGAATATTCTGATCCTGACTCATACAGAGTGGGAATGAACCAACAGCTCCCTGGGTTTGTTCCGCATTAGAATTCAAAACCAGTAACCATTTGTTTTCCTGATCTGCCTCTTTACTGTTATATTATACTGTCCTGCTGCATTAAATGTGAAGCTTGAGCAGTTAGAATACAGAGGGATTCTCTAATGGCAGGTAAGTGCAGATGTAGACACAGAGTAAAGAAAATGCTACATTTTCTCATTTTCACTCTGACTCCTCTGATTATGTGTTTGGGAATTTTAGTTGCAGAAAGACACTGGGGCTTTTACTGACACGACCAAGCTCACAGCACACTATCCCATTCGGGTCCCTGCCTTAGCAAAAGCCCATGAGATGCAACCCCTTAAAAGCGAAGGACAAACTTCTCCATCCCATGACCGCCCGGCTTGGTGCTGCTGTGGGAAATGCTACCAAACAGAGTCTTTCCGGGAGCAGCTCTGCTGCCGAAGAAAAGAAGGGTCATGCATTACAACCTCGGCTTTGTTCGAGCAGCTCGTTCTTTCCAGATCGGCACTGGAGTTTATCCTGCTTTACAAAGAGCCCTTGTTGGACTTGAATACTGAGACCCTCAATAACCAGCTTCGTCACTGTGCTTACAGACAGTATATTCACTGGCGTTTTGGCTCTGCTGAGGTGGAGAGCTGTGCCCTGATACCAAGTTGCTGCAGGTGGAAGATCAGAGAAACTTATCCCAGTGAGGATGGCAAGTATACTGGTTTAGAGAGGAAGAATTAACCTTTATTAAGCCTCTATTATATAGCTCCAGAACCACAATTAAGCTTATTTCTCAGTTAAACCTCCTTAATTTCTCTTTGGAGACATTTTAAAAAGAAAAGCATGCGATTTCTCAGAATCCACTGCTGTATGACTAAAAGAAAAGGAGTACTTGTGGCATATCAAAGCTTACAGAGGGAGGTATAAGCAGTCAGTGGAGATGGTGTAAATTAAAGCTGGACTTCCTAGCTGTAAACCTAACACGAAGTGGGCTCCACAACATTGACCACTCAAAGAAAAGGAGTACTTGTGGCACCTTAGAGACTAACCAATTTATTTGAGCATGAGCTTTCGTGAGCTACAGCTCACTTCATCGGATGCATACCGTGGGGTATGCATCCGATGAAGTGAGCTGTAGCTCACGAAAGCTCATGCTCAAATAAATTGGTTAGTCTCTAAGGTGCCACAAGTCCTCCTTTTCTTTTTGTGAATACAGACTAACACGGCTGTTACTCTGAAACCTGAATGCTGTATGACTGAATTCCATATTCTGTGTTGTTAATGAGGCAGTATTAGCTAATGATTAGTGCAGGAGACTGGGAGTCAGGAGTCTTGGGTTCTGTTCCTCACTCTACCGCTGACTCTCTCTGTGACCTTGGAAAGGGCACATAGCCCATAACTTTCAAATGTTGCCCCAATTTTTGCATGCCCAGTATTGGACACTTTGGCCCTGATGTTCAGAGGTGCTGAGTACTCAACACTCCAACTGAAAACTAGACTGCACCAACAGCTACCTCAAGGTGGGAACCCAAACATTCAGGGAATCAAAATTAGAGGACTTTTGAAAATTTGACTCTTAACCTCTTGGTGTCTCAGTTTCTCCATCTGTCAAATGTGGATAATACCTACCTACCTTAGTAAAAGGCTTTTGAGCCTTGGATGACAGATGCTTTAGAACTACAGAGTATTATTGTTTGCACGGGCTTGGTCCTGCAAATCGTTATTCATGTGAGTAGTCTGTAGTCACACAAGCAGTCCTAAGGTCCAGAGAACGGGCTTGCAGGACTGAGCCCCTTGAGGGTGTTTTTCATGGACAAAGTCATGCACAAACTGTGTAGCATTTCAGATTCTTTCAGCTTTGTGGTTGATCAAATCTGTTACCAGAAGAAACCAGCTCATTTTGGGTGATGTTAGTAACACAGGAAAAGCATTTTTAAGTGTACGGTTATTATGTAGATAGTGCCCCTTTAAGCATAAACTCAGGAATTGAAACGGACAACATTTTTACTGCCTTTCTACCTTATTTTCAGAAGCCTTGGATCAAATTCTGCCGTCATTTACTCTGGTGCTAATTCATGATGTCATCATGATGGTATCTGTGTAACTGAGAGCAGGCTTTAGCCTCATGTTTGCTCTGAGTTTATGTAGGGCCACATACCATCCAGGATGCTCAATTAGCTTCCCAGTGAGTTGCATAGCAGTATGGAGTCTCAGGGCAGTATCTATAGCCCCGAGACTGCAAATAAATGATGGATTAACCTGTGCATTGATTCCTATTTTTTCTTGTGCTTCTACTTTATCTCACTAGCTATTTTTGCAGCAATGCGGCAAGATGGATATTAATTAGTATATACTGGGCCACTTTCATCTCCGCATAATTGTAAATCTGCACAACTGCATAGTTTGTGGTTTTAATTTTGTACGTATTTTTAAAACTGGGGTCTGGAAAAATATTCCCGCTCTAGTTGCATTTCCAATGGTAGTATGTATTAATTGCACTGACATTCATGTGACAGCATCTCATTGTAGCTATGGATTGGGACTGTGTAATTTTTGTAATGTTGGCACTGCACTAATATATATTGGTTAGCACACTTTCTTTGCTTTTGGAAATACTGTACTGATGTTGGAACCTGGAGTGTTTTGTTTAGGACTCTCTTTTTAAGGACCTGTTAAATACCTTCTTATGCTCATTTTGCAAGCCTTCTTATCTTGCAGTGAGTTTTGACTGAATTTTTCCATTAATAAATACAAGTGTTTAATCAATCCATAGCAGAGTGGAAGACTCTCCTGTAGTGATTTTGCAGTAGCATATACATTAAATCGCCAGCCAATTCCCTTCCCCTCTAATGATTTGTTGGACTATTATGAAAATCATTATTATTGCTACCCATATTTCTAAAACCCCATTGCCATAGTATCTGGGCAGCCAAGTGTCAGCAGGCATGTGAGCTCTTTGTTGCTGTCCTTAGGAAATTGTGGCCATTTTTAAAGTTCATAGAAGATTAGGGTTGGAAGAGACCTCAGTCATCTAGTCATCATAGCTTGGTATCACACAGCAGTTCAATTGTTTGAAACATCTGATCAATTTTGTAAGAGAGAAAAAATACAGTAAAGGATTTGATCTAAGGGAAGAGATAATTGGTGAGCCTAAGACATCTAGGGACCAGTTCTGTCCTCACTGTAAATGGGAGCGGTATTGGGGCCTTGCTAGATGTATGTAACTATTGGGCCAGATTCTGCTCTCACTTTCCTCCCAGCAACCCTCTGACTTCAGTGTGCTGGCACAGGGTAACTGTAGGGAAACTCTGACCCGGGGGTGGGTGGGAGAGCGCGCGGTGGTGGTAGGGGATGTATACCAGAGGCCATTATGTCTTGGCTGTTTAAAACTCCATCAGCAGTAGTTGAAAACTGAAGACACGGCTCCATGAATCTTCTGGCCTGATTTTCTACAACCACCTCCTCCCCCACTTACTCTTTCAACCTTTGATACTGCCCTGGCCATCTGACCCTAGTGTGTAGTGGGGTCCCTTTTGCCTTCATTGTGAGCTTCCCTTTTGCATTTATTTCCATGCTTGTGGTTGCTAAACATCTCAGGGGCTTCTAGTTGAGTCTTTTCTTGGGGTAGGAGGTGGCCATAAATTACCTGCGCTAAAATACTGATAGTACGCCTAGCATCTGCCTGGCACAAGGGGAGGGCTAGTCCTGATTGAGATCTTTGAGTTAAATAATAATAATTAGAAATTAAGGTCGTAGCCACCATGTTGTCCAGGGTAGGCTCTATGGATTACGGAACGATGATATCAGTCATCCCACAAGTGAAACCCAATTCAACTGAAAAGGAAATGATTTTTGTTCAGACGGATGAGAACTCTTTGTTTTTGTTTGTTAATACAGCTACTTAACTCAAATGCTTGGGATTAAAGTTGTCTGTGTTAAATCAGCGTTGCCACGTTTCGTCATTTTGACCTGAGTCTCACTATATTCCGTGTTTACCTTAACGTCCCAGCTGCTGGCATCCGAGACCGCCTGGAAAGATCACTTTTCATCTTTTTGAAAAGTGCGTTTCTAGCCTTTGTGCTTGTCGAGAAAAGCTTGAAAACACGTAGTGCCCCCTAAAGGCTCCCAAGCCAGGTGGCAAATTAAGAGGACCCCAAAATTTATTATTTTTTTAAAAAAATCTTATGATTTTTGAACATGCGGTTGGCAATCCATATCTCCCCCTCCCGTCATTTAAAGGGCTGTGGACAGCAGTGCCGAGACAATTTGTATTGGGGGGCCATTGAACCAAACCATAAACCCTGTCTATCATGGGGAAACCGCTTCCAGCCAGGGGGGGCAGCAGCAGCCCCCCTGCCCCGGAGAGCCCCGGGCTAAACGCCCAACCACCAGAGCAGGATCCTGCCGCAGGGCAGCCGGGAACCCGTGGCGGGGTCAGCCCCGGGCCCAGAAACGCCCGCCGGGGGTGGGGCTGGCCCGTGGCGGAGCCGCTGCAATCCCTGTCAATCCGGGGCCGGCGGGCGGAGCGGGGCAGTTCCCGAGCCAGGGCTCCGCGGGCGGCGCTGGCCGCGGCGTGTGCAGCAGCTGCCCCGTGCGCCCAGCCGGAGCCATGGCCTCCGGGGCGTGCTGCGGGGTGCTCCGCGGCTTCCTCTTCGAGTACGACACCCCCCGCATCGTGCTGATCAAGAGCCGCAAAGTGGGGCTGGTGAACCGGGCGGTGCAGCTGGCCATCCTGGCCTACGTGATCGGGTGAGCGGGGCCGGCGGGTCCCCCTGCAGAGCCCCTGCCCCGGGGCTGGCACGAGGAGCAGCCCCCGGTGCCATCCGCTCCCCACTTTCCAGGGATTTTCACTTTCACTTGTGATGACGCCGTTGGGAAAACAGGAAACCGCCCCCCCTCACCCCCATCCCAGCTGTGTTTTGCAAAGGGGGGGATTCCGGGAGAGAGATTTCCCCCCCCCGCCTGTTGGGGGGCTGCTGACTTGGGCAGGAGGAGGGGGTGGTGCGCAGTGTTCTGGGTCCCCCTGGCCAGCGGTCAAGCAGTGGCTAGAGGCAGTGGGGCATGGGACAGGTGAGGTTGATACATAGTTGTGTAGCTACGTTTCTATCTTCCTGTCTTCCACGCCTTTGCACTGGTAGCTGCCTGGGGCAGGGGGCAAGCTTGGCCTCTGCTTGTAACAGCTGCTGATCAGGGTCTCTGGGCGGTAGTGTAATAACACAGTAGCACCCCAGCACTGCCTCCAAAATATTTGGACTCAATGCTTTGGGTGCCAGGATGCCCAGCTGTCATCTCTCCTTTTTCTTACAAAAACTTGGAAGTCATTTCTTACCTTGCTTCTTCCTGTCTGGTTTCTCACTGTGCTCTTCTACTCTGAGATTTTTTGGCTTGTTATCAGCTCTTGATTTACCACAGCTCAGTGGTTTTCTCCACAGTCATCTTCCCTGAAGTCCTTTCCCATCTGCCCACTAAATGTAAAGTAGAAGGAAACTTGGCCAATCTGGTTCCTTTTTCAGCTGAACAAATCTCCAAAAATAGAATGGAGAACCTAAGGCAATTAACTTATGGGCCTGATCCAGTCCCATTAAAGCAAATGGAAATACTCCCCTTGACTGTACTGGGAGTTCAATTGGACCCTAAGCTTGTTTGGCTATTGCTAGTGTTTCTGACTTCTGAGATAAGGTAGTTCCTCTTCATGGATCCGATGAAGTGAGCTGTAGCTCACGAAAGCTCATGCTCAGATAAATTGGTTAGTCTCTAAGGTGCCACAAGTCCTCCTTTTCTTTTTGCGAATACAGACTAACCCGGCTGCTACTCTGAAACTCTTCATGGATAGTGTCACTTCTAGTGCCGGCTCTATTAATGGGGCTGTCCTTAGCTGTCAAGGCTCAGACAGCCAGGGAAGCCATCAGGCCTTTGAAAGGATCTTAAACTGGATTTCCCTAAATAAGTGGCTCAGCCCCATAAGACTGCTTCCAAGTGACAGAGCAGAAACTCTCTAGAGAGAATGGCCTTGTGGCTGTTCTACATTGTGGGATTTCTGAAGTGTTGTGAATGGAATGCCCCAGGCTCCTCTCAGGGGCTTGAATTTTCAATACCTGACTCATAGGCTAAACTGTTGTGCCTTGTACAAGGACGGAAGCATATCGGGCTGAGGGATAGTCGTCTGCCTTTTACAGTTTGAGAGTCTTGGGAATTGGTACTAGAGGCTGGACCAGGACATCACTATACAGGATGATCTTGTGTGTTTGTCTTCAGTGTGGCTTGTTATATGGCTTTTTTCTAGCCGAGAACTTCTTGGTCACTTCCTCCTCTCACATGTTTGAGACACTTCCTGTCCCCGAACTAGTCTTCATACTAATCAGTAACAGTATTGCCAACCTCCAGTGGTCAAAAATCATGGGTGAATTCCCACAGATCATAAGATTGGTTTGGAAATAGCGAAGTTTTTAAAACAACAAAATGTGGGCTCTTCATTTGGTTTCTGGGTTTTTGTGGTTTTTTTTTAGCTCTTAGAGTTTATGGTTTCAAACTTTTCTCTATAACGATAAGGGCTAGACTTTTTTCTAAAATTCTGAGATTCTCAGGTAATCACACAAGTCCAGAAGCTGGGGTTTTAAGAAACACCAAATATCCTGTGGCTCATGACAAAAGTTGGCAACATTAAAGTTCTCAAAAACAGCAAGAGAGATCAAATATCCTGTTACTGTGATATACTAAGGTAATGTCAATATTACTTTAAATGGTCTCCCTTAAGGAAAATCAATGGGCCTGACTTTTCCATTGCCTCGTGCATTCACTTACCCTGTGAGAGCATCCATGCGTGTGTGAGTGATCTCCACCCAGTTACACCGGTGGTAGAACTCTCAGTTGGTAGCAGTCCCTTTTTATACCACCTTTCATGGTTGGAAACGCAGCAAGGCCCAATACAGGGAGAATAGGCCCCTACATTGTTGAATGGAGCTGATGGACTGGTCAAACCAGGTAGTGACATCTGTAGATGGGAATGTGGTGGCGGAGCTATAAAAGGTAAATGCAAGCTGTTCACTGTGGCTCTCCTAAAATAGATGATCCTGTCAGATGACGAAAGGGACAAAGGGACCTTTGTGTATTGTCAGCCTGATTCTGCTCCCACCCTTACTGGTGAAAGCAAGAGTAACCCACTGATGTCATGATACCAGTGTTAGTAAGAGCTGAATTGGGGATGGGGCTTGTGTAGATACAAAATCCCACAAGTGTCTGCTGTTCTCTGCTTCAGTCTTTGCAGCTCTAGTGTAGCTGATTCTCATTTGATGTTGAGTGTATCTGTCATTTCCACCTCAAATAATGCCTGGTGTCTGCCAGATCACCCTTCCCATTTCAGATCCTAGCCCTAAAACTTACCTGTGCAAACTTCCAGTGCAAACCCGATGCTGAAGGATCCAGTAATTATATAATACCCCACAAAGCAGATGACCAGGGGGGAGGGGAATTAGTGTTTACAGTGTCTTCCAGGTGTTCGAGAAGTATTAATGAAGGCTATCCTCCCATGCAAAGTGGGTCCCAGTTAGCCCCATTTTACAGATGGGAATGGGAGGGAAATGAGTCAGATCTTAAGAGACTCTCCCAAAGTCACCTAAGGAGCTAGAAATAGAACCCAGGCCTCCAAGCTCCCAGTCACACTGCTGGGATCTCTAAAGGTGTCTCAGTGCGGAAGCCATGATGAACTTTCCTTCTTTTGCAGCTGGGTCTTTGTGTGGGAAAAGGGCTACCAGGAAACAGACTCTGTGGTCAGTTCTGTTACCGCCAAAGTGAAGGGAATAACCATGACGAACACGTCGGAGTTGGGACTCCGGGTCTGGGACGTGGCTGATTATGTTATTCCACCTCAGGTATGGGGTTTTTCTGGCACAGTTTAATAGGGCTTTGCCAGCCAACAGAAGCCTCTCAGACAGGTGTTCCTCAACTCTGGAACGCCTATTCTGTGTGGCTGCAGGAAGACTACTGGGCTGAAAAAGGCATCTGGCTATTAGCCTGGTTTCCAGAGGCACTAAACATCTGCAACTCCCACTGACTTCATCAGGGTTTAGGAGTGCTCAGCATTATTGTGTCTGGAACATGAAGCTTGTCTGTTTGTATGGTGGTAGGGAGGGGAATACCACAGCCTCTAGATAAAGCTGCAGTAATGACCCAGGTATTGTCTCTCCTACTTCTGTATTGCTTTGTTTGTTTAAAAGCCAATAGACCAAAGTCAAACACTGTATTCTCTCGGTCCTAACGATTCTCAAATAACCTGATCTGGAACTAAACAAGAACTGTTGGAAGTTACTGATTGGCAGAGGAGAGCCTGGTGCCATTTTGATACTTGTATGTCCTGAGTGGGCAGTACTTGGCCTTCAACCCTCACTGGACACCTACAGCCTGCCAGCCTTTGAATGACTCTGTCCACAGCAAACCTGGTGGAGAAGTGCCAGAGTCTTCTTAGTGGGAACTTGCCAATTAAGGAATTAAGACTAGTTTGCTGGGGCATGAACAAGGAAAAGAATCTGAGCCCTTTGGGCTTGTGCCCTAAAGAAATACAGGTGGGAAGATCAATACCTGCAGGTGGAAAAGTACAAAAGCACTAAGTCTGGAAAAGTCTCCACGCTGAGATTAAAAACACAAGATCTAATCATGCCAGCTAATCCATGCAGTTGGGTGCTTTCTGTCTGCCCCAGGACCCATTGAAGTCAATGGTGCTCCATTCAGGAGCATTGTGCCTGTGGGGATCAGCTTGCAGGACTGGGATCTCACTTGGCAGTGGCCAGCGGTCCTCTTTGCACACTCGTGTGAAAATCCCAGCGTGTTGTAGCAGTAGCTGCCTCTGGCTTTGTCACAGATCTACTTACTAATGCTAACTTCCCTCGAGGTGTTCAGCCTGGTGCCAGACTAATATCTAGGGCAGTGGTTCTCAACCTATTTACCATTGCTGGCTGCTTATGCAGCTCTCTCTGTGTTTTGTGGGCCGCATCCACATAATATATATGCTACCTGTATGGCTCTGAGGATGTCACAAGGGCCGCAGCTGTGTACTGAATGGGCTGCAAGCGGCCCATGGGCCACAGGTTGAGAAGCACAGGTCTAGGGTGACATGTCATCTCCTTGTTTTATTACACCTGATTTGAGCTGTTGCTTCAACTGCTGGGAGCTTTGTCTGTGCCCCACTAGAGCTGCCCCATTGGAGAGTTATGGAGGGGTCCTTTAATTTTCATAGTGTGGATTCAGTGAACCTCTGGACAGAGTACCGTAGAAAGGGTTATACTCCTTCAGGACTGCTCTGTCCTAAGGAAGGGGGATTCCTCGAGTGACGCCCGAGAGACCCTAGTCCAGTAGCAGTGCGTCTGCTCTCTCCAAACACTAGCTTTCTATGGCGCCACCTGAGAACCTGTTACTGCAGATCAGGTGAGGCTCTAGCTTTCCAGAGCGTCGCTGCTTAGAACTAACCCATACATCTCATTGATTGTCTTGCCTATTCAGGGGGAGAATATGTTGTTCATCATGACAAACCTGATAATCACACTGAATCAGACACAAGGCTATTGTCCTGAGGTAGGTATGGTAACTGGCCGTCTCCTTTATACTTTATCTCCGGGAGAGTCTAATCCTTAACTGGGAGGAGTAACTCCCATCTCGTGGCAGGGAGGGAAGGGGGTGCGTGGCAAGTCATCTTTGTGGCTTATGGTAACAATTCTTCCCTTTAGCTTCCAGATAAGACAACTGTGTGTAATTCCAGTGAGGACTGTTCTGCAGGATACATAGGCACCCACAGCAATGGTACGAAACCAATGTACACTGTATTGGGACGCCTAAGAGGTTCTGTTGCCGCTAGTACAGGAGGGGAAGCGGTGATTAGTCCGGTTACCTTGGCTTTTACTCTGGAAGCAAAGTGTAACACGGCCTTAGAAGAGGGGCATCACGAAAGGGAGCACAAAGGGTTAAACATTCTAGTACCACACGAAAATAGAAACGTTACTGATCTGACCTCCATGTAGTTTATCGGCAGCTGTAAACCTCTGCTGTCCTAGTCATTTCCCTCTGGTCAAGTTAGATTTCCTCATGCACAGCCTTTCCTTTCAGAAGTCAGCAGCCACTTACTGGGTTAACAAGGCGCCATTTAAATGGAGGGAGGTTCTAATGCTTCATGTCCCATTTAAACAGTAAAATACCCTGGAATTTTCTTCTAGCCCTTCAATTGCAGTGTATCAGACTGATGTTCTAAAATGACACCATAACTAGTCAGATGCTTGCCGTTATGGGCTGGGATGGAGACATGGCTGGTGGTTTGGGGTTGGCTCTTTCGCGATTTTGGCAGAGTTTCTCAAGGACAGTATTGAGGTTTCCAGGTTAGACATACCATAGGAACAAGCTATTGCCAGATTCTCACCGAGTGGCAAAGAAGCCAGTTTTCTTGCTGACCCTCGTTTGAGGCCGCCCACTGCTAAGGTTAACTTTGCTGCGGTGGGCGGTAGCCCTCCCCTAACAGGCAGGTTTACACTAGTGCTACCTCTAACTAGCGTAGTTATCAGGGAATTCTGTTGCTGAACTTTCCCCGTGATGTGGGGATCAACCAAGCAGCCTGTTAACCGTCATCACCCTGTCAGGCGCTATGTGTCAGAGCCTGTGTGAATATTGCCATGCTGCTCTCGATGCCCCGGTATTAACTCTGTTCCCATGTCCTTCCAGGAGTCCAGACTGGGAAGTGTAGGAAATACTCCACCTCTGTCAAAACCTGTGAGATCTATGCGTGGTGTCCTGTGGAGAATGACACACGTTTACCTAAGTGAGTGCTTCTGTTGCCACAGGCTATTTACCACTGCTGGGCGGGCTGGCGGCCCGTGCGGTCCTGAACCGGAGGGGTGGTCTCTGGGCGGTGGCTCTTACTGTGTGGTCCAGTCGAGGAAGTTTGAAAACCACGGCTGAAGGAGGCTTTGGTGCACGTGTAGCAATGGCAGTAAGCAGGAATGGGGGAGGGCTGAGAGCAGTCACTGCCTACTGAAAAGAACTGTCAAATAAGCCTTGCGGCATCTCAGAACTGCATGGCACAGGGTGTCACCTGCCGGCACAGTGGGATGCCTCCTCAAGTTGGATGACTAACATGGAAAGCAATGGCTGACACTAACTTCCAGCTGGGTGGCAATGCAAGCCAGAGGTGAGAGTCCCGGCTGGCATCTGAGAGCGTGCACCAAAGAGAATAGCGTAGCATGGGAAGCAGTGGGACCATTGTAGCTGTCCTGAGTACAAACCCACTGATACCTCGGAGGTACATATTTGGGGGCTGCTAGCACACGCTACTGTGGCTACTCTACAGTTCTAGCGTGCTGGGTTGATGAGAGCTAGCACAAGTACGTCCGCTCCCGTGGGGAGTCACGCTCCTAGCTCCTAAGTGTGGACATAGCCTTAGTTGTGTCCTGGCCACTTCCCACTTTTAGATTGCAGGAACTGTCCGGTGCACTCTACCAGAACGTAAATCTAATACTCATACATCCTCCTATGGAGACTAAGGAGGCTAATTCAGGGCTGCTAGAAAAGTAAACCAGGAGTTAAACCCCTGACACCTATAATCCCCTATTTCACACTCCCTCCCTCTGTCTAGCTTTATAACATGCACGCTGCTATAGGAGCTTTGGGCAAGTGCCTCAACTCCTCGGTCTCGGTTTACCCGCCAGTAAGGTGGGTGTAATTTACCTGCCTTACAAGGGTGTTGGATAACTGGCTTCACAAAACGCTCTGAGATGCAAAGGTGAATGTTTTTAATCTTCCAATTGTTTCATAGGCCGGCTTTCCTAAAGGATGCTGAGAACTTCACCATTTTGGTGAAGAACAATATCTGGTATCCCAAGTTCAACTTCACCAGGTAAGTATCCCATAGAGGTGCTAGTGTGATCGCTTGGGCTAGTACTCCTCTGCTGAACAGGGTGTTGAGCTGCTGCCTGGGTGGAGGAGGATGTGCAGGTGCAAAGGGCTTCTGTAACACGTCCCTTGTCTCTTCCGTGCCACTTCAGGCGAAACATTCTGCCCTCTATCAGTACCACTTACCTCAAGACCTGCATTTACCACCCTAAAACGGATCCCTTCTGCCCAATCTTCCGAGTCCGCCAAATAGTTGAAGCTGCAGGGCAGAATTTTCAAGAGATGGCTGTTGAGGTATGTGGAAATTCTATCCTCACTTAGGCCAGATTCACATTATAAACTTGCATGGGTATGTCACTCTGTTATCCACCCCCTTGAGTGACGCAGTTATACCGACCTGACCCCCGGGGGCGACAGCGCTCTGTCGACAGCAGGGCTTCTCCCCCTGCCATAGCTACACCCCTCAGAGGTGGATTAACTATGCCAGCGGGAGAAGCTCTCCTGTCAGGGGAGTAGCGTCTTCACTGAAGGGCTACAGGGCACAGCTGCAGCGTTTGAAGTGTAGACCTGCCCTTTCGTGTTTGTTCAATGAAAGGATGCAGCAAAGGAACAGGAGCCATTGTTACACAGCCTCTTCAACTGCCTCAGAACATAAAACTTGCTTATCTGCTGGCAGCCATCTAATCCGTAGCAAAACGGCTGCTGGCTGGAAGGCTTTTTTTTCCAGGGCCATAGGGAATATTTTAACTTTACTGTAGAGTAAATATTTAACTTCCCTTCTGTTTGTCTTGCGTGGCACTCATGAAAATGCTTATGCAGTATTATGAACAAGGTCTCATTCAGCGTAGGTGAAGTAAAGCTGGTAAACAATTCAGCTGGCCTGTGGGACTGTGCACCACTTACAGTGGAAAGGGTTTGTGTGCCTGAGGACGAGTTCTAAAGTCTTGCGTTTTCAGTGAAAGACACCATGTAGAAGTAGTTTTTGGTTGGTTGGTTTTAATAAACTGGATCCTGGTTTCTCTTGCTGATGACTTTTATAAGCTGGAAGGTAGCTGCTTATCCTAGGGGTAGGAAGTTGGGGACACGCAATTCAGGGGTGATGTGCAAGTTTCACATGGGCAAATGTGTGAGCTTAAGTCTCCTGGGGTAACTGCAGTGGGATAAGAAGCAAATCTTGTTGTGTACCTAGAAATCAGATATGCTCTTCCCTAAACTAGTGTGTGCTGGTCAACGTGAAGAAATCCCTTTGACAGGTTGGCCAGCAATTTTAAGCTACCCCCACTGATACATTCTCTCTGTGTGCGCCTTTTTGTTTGTTTGCGCTGTGCAGGGTGGAGTAATGGGAGTGCAGATCAACTGGAACTGTGACCTTGACAAACCTGCTTATTACTGTGTGCCAAAATACACCTTCCGTCGCCTTGACAACAAGGATGCCAACCACAGGGTCTCACCTGGATATAATTTCAGGTACACGGTTGAGTAACGGAGTCTGTGGTGTCGTCATGGCTCACTCCACGTTATTAGTACAACTACGTGGGTTCTTGGGAATCAGGTTGTGATGCTTATTCTACCCCAGTTAACGTCATGATCTAGCTACCAAAAACCAATTTGTCTTATGGCCACCCAAGAGTCCCCCTTACCGTGGACCAGATCCTCAGCTGCTCTAACTCAGTGTAGCAATGCTGAGGTCAGTGGAGATATGGTGACTTAAATGGCTGGGTCAGAGCCTCAGCTTAACATGCCCTGAATCATGTCTATAGCAGTGCAGCCTATGAAAATCTGGGCAGCCATCCCATCATGTTTCATGGGAGGTTAGAGTGCCCAGAGGATCTGCACGTGGGGCAATGAACTCTGGCGTCCCCTATTTAGAGTTTGGGTGAAGGGAGAACTAGCCCACCGGACTGTGTAGGTACAGCTAGATGATGTTGTTTCACTCTGGTTACAAGATGACAACTAAGGCTAGGTCTACACTAGGAGCACTTAGCCAATATAGCTAAACCACTATACCGGCAAAGCACTCATGGTGTGGATACAACTGGGAGAGCTCATGATTTTAAAAACAAACAAACTGTGGCTTGTTTCAGCTGCATCTCCCCTCCCTCTGTCCATTTTGCCAGTAGAGCTGCATCTACACCAGGGATGTTTAGCGGTACAGCTATAGCAGTGAGATATCACCCCTAGACCTAGCTGGAGGGCCAGCTTAAACCACTGGCAAGAGTGATGTCTGGCTGCCTGCCGTGGTTACAGCACTAACTATAATGTGTGTTGGCTCAAGTTGTGTCCACTGTGTCACTAAGGTGACACAACACTCCAGCTAGCGTAGAGGGCATATCTGGTAGAACCTGAAAATTTGTGAATCTTAAATTCTGGCATAAGGTCGACTGCCTAAAGACTATGATGTGACGGCCCGAAGGCTAGTGAAGGCTAAGATTTTTATGCAGAGCTTCTCATGTAAACAGAAGACAGAGTGGTTCATCCAAAGTTTGTCACAGGAGGCTGCTTTGCTGTGGAAAGGTGATAGGATAAGTATGAACAAACACTAAGAAGCCTGCAGGCCTCTACATCCAGCAAACCCCAAAGGCTGTCAAGACCGATTACGCTAGCCTATTTGATTAGAACAGGCTGGTCCAACTATGCAGAGTGTAAACTGCTTCTAGACTTGGCCATTGACACTTACCATTGTACGTGCTTATTATGGAGAAAATGTGTAGCCAAGTAGCAGTCATTCTTCTTCTCTTCCATCCTTTCTTCTCTTTCCACTTGAAGCAGCAAATCACATGGCACAGTAAGTCTGATCTCCCTCTTTCTCCCCTATTTAATGTCTGCATGCAAATAGTATTGCATGAACTGAGAAAATGACTTCTGTGGGTGTAACCTTGTAGCTCCAAGTACTGTCGTGAAGCAAGTCCCATTCAAGTTTGAGTATTCTCTGTTCCCTTCGGCAAATCACATACCTGCAAAAATCCTCTGTCCCTCCCACATCAGACTGTATGTAGCTTGGTGGATCCTTTGAGTGGCTCTGCTATAAACTAAAACCCTCTTGATACTTTCATTCCCACTTTGTCCTGTTGGAAACTAAATTACTCATCTGAAATGGTCTGACTGCAGCAAGAGGTATCCAAGGTTGGTTATAAAGAGCCGCAGCCACCAAAAGAAATCCAGGAAAGTGACTAGTGGGAACTTAGTTTTTACTGTCTTGCTTAACTTCACCATCTCACATGGATTTCCCCTCTTCCACTCCTCCCCTGCCTGTGCTTTAGAACTCTTCTAATTCAGCCACTAACTGCTTCTGTCTAAGGCTCTCTCTCGACTTCTCCTAGATGAATATTGCATGATGTGTGTAATTGTGAACCGCGCATTTTCTGTACTTGTAATAATACAAGCGCATCTGTTCATGGGCCAGTATGAGTAAAATAATGGCAACTGTGGGATCAGGGGTGGAAGAGAAAGCAACCCCTACTTTTTTTTTTTTTTTAAGCCTCTAAAACACTTGTTCTTCAGGTTTGCAAAATACTACAAGGATGCAAGTGGCACTGACTCGCGGACACTAATTAAGGCTTACGGCATCCGGTTTGATATCATGGTGTTCGGAAAGGTAGCTCTTTGTTTCTTGAATCTCATGGCTGACTCCTTCATTAGCTTCTAAATGTTTTCAGAGTCTGCAAAAATGCTTATGACTGTCACTTTGTGTCTCTGTTAGGCAGGAAAATTTGATATAATTCCTACAATGATTAACATTGGCTCTGGACTAGCACTGTTTGGAGTGGTAAGTTACACTGTCTTCCCACTGAATGCATCCGATGAAGTGAGCTGTAGCTCATGAAAGCTTATGCTCAAAATAAATTTGTTTGTCTCTAAAGTGCCACACGTCCTCCTTTTATTGAGAGAGACTTTTAAACTAATATCTGTTTGCCTTGAAGTAAGAACAGTTACAAGAGCTCTTTGATCTCAACTAGGCAACAGTCCTGTGTGACATCGTGGTTCTGTACTTCATGAAGAAGAGATATTACTACAGAGAGAAGAAATACAAATACGTAGAAGATTATGAACTGGTAAGCAGCATGGCTGTGTTGTGGTGAGAGTCTTAGTTGCAGCCAAGTTTACCTCCCTCTCCCCACCCCAAAGTTGTGGCTTGTCCATGGATACGTGGAAATGATTATCTGCAGCCAGATGACCACTAAGTTAACTCTATCCAGATACCAAATGCAGAGCCTCATAGATGAGGGGGTGGAGAAGGACAAGGCCTCTCAAAGTCTCCAATTTTATTTGTTGGTGGAACGTAAGCCCCTAGGAACCAGTGTCTGTCCTCCATGAAACAGGCTCTTGTTCCTGCTGCAGGGGTGGGAGAAATTTTAACCTGCTCTCGCTGTATTTCAGTCCTGACTGTAACCCCAGGCACCTGCCTCTTGTGAGCAGAAGATGTTGGGGTAAAGACTAATGCTCATCTTCCCCAAACCTTTCCATGGGTGACCTAAGTGTGAGCCTGCCCTGAAAACTGACTTTAAAAAAGCTATTCCTGTTTATCTGAACCTCACAGGTCAAAGTGTCTGTTTGCAACTGACATTAGCTTCCTACCTACCAGCACCACAAACAATGCTGGGATCTAGATGTGGGGCTGGGCTGTTCCTAGAATCTCTATTCTCCAAGAGTACGTCTGCTCTCTGCTGCCGTGTTGTCTTCAACAGGGCTTCACACAAGCTGCTCAGGGCAGGATTTTTGCCCTGCAGCTTAAATTTGGTTGGAAATGCTTATGCATCAGCTGGACTCACCTGTCAAAAGCCCCAAATTATTTATCCTTTATCTAATACACACAGGGAGCAGATTTCTTGTGGGAAGATTCCTTTTTTGGCTGACCAGATCAAGGCAGGATTCCAGTGCTGGTCTCCAGAAGTGAGATGCTAGTGTACTACCCTAACCTAGGGTCTGCCCCTTTTGCCCTCACTGTAAGTGTAATGGCTGTCTACCTTCTGTCAAGGGAGCCAGTGAGACCTATGGAACACAATCATGACCATGGTGGTGCTGCAGCGAATGTTGTTCTGCTTCACGGAAAGACAGTAAGACGAGGCTGCAGCCTTCCCTTCCTGGAACAGGGTTAATCGAGCTGCCTTCTCCCTGTGGAAAGAGAAACTTCCCTCATTACTTTACGGCTGACAAACATTGACCACATAAGAGTGCATTCTTGTTCCGTGTCACTGACAAACGAAGGAAAGTTCTGAAGTTGTTACTAGTTGGTTGAATTCTGGCCTCAGTAAACAAACGTACAGAACAGGACTTGTATGCCAGACTTTCATGGAAAGTGTCTCAACAGCTGAGTAAGTTTCCCCTTCCCCCTTACTTCTCGAGACTAACTTCTTATATCCCCATATCCTCTAGAAAGCCCCCTGGAGGGGCCAGTCACCCAGAGCTACCTCTTTGCTAGGGGCATAGGCAGTTGGGCCAGGATGAGAGGGTTGAGATGAGTGACATTACGTGGGGGAAGGGTAGCTGCCCTCCCTTGAGGTTACTTGTTGGGGGGAGAGCCAGGCCCCTCTTTGCTGTGGTGAACCTGGTCGCTAGTCTTCCCCTCAGGCCTGGAGAGCATCTAGCTACAGCGTGATGGCAATAAAATGCATTTCCTTCCTGTGAGGGCAAGTCAACAGGTTACCCCTCGTCTATCTGAGCTTCAGGAGCCTAGAGTAGGAGAATGAAGCTCTCTCTGGGTCTCCTGCATTTGAGTAAGTGGCTGATGCATTTATAAAGAGGCTTCTTCTTTTCTGGTCCTCTTAAAATTCAGTGTTTGTAAGGAAGGAAAAGGATGACAATGCTGACAGCACTTTGGAATATTGGCATCTCCACTCATTGTGAACACACAAATTATATTGAATAAACTTTCTTCTAAGTGATTTGGTATGAGGAGAATCCATTCTGTTGTGAACTAAAAGGTAAGCGAGGTCCCTTTTCTTTGAAATGCTGTAGCTGGTGAGGCCAGGGCATTCGCACCAGCTAGTGCCACTGTTGGAAAAGCCCTTTTCCTGGCTTGGTGCTAGGGCAGAGCTGTACACAGCCTAGAGGAGGAAGCAGACTCTGACCTCTCCAGCTGTGAACTGAAGGGGGTGGGGGAGGGGAGTTATATAACTCACCCTTCCACAGCAGGATTTGTACTTTGTCCTATTAGTAGCTATGATTTATCCAGTGGAAAGATGTAAGGACTAGTGTCATTGCATCCTCGTCCATGCCCCAGGAGCTGCAGCCTACCCCTGTTCTCCTTCCCTGCCACACTCCTAAACGTCAACACTTAACAGCATAGCCACTGTACATAGCTTAAAGTGGCCTGTCTTAGATGTCAGGAGAACAGGTTTGGGGGGGTTGAAAATCAGGCTTTCACAGGAAACCAGCTGTATTTAAGTACAGCAGGTAGCCCCTCCTAAACCTCATCTGAAAGTCACTACATTCTTCCATTGACATGGTTAGAACTACATCTGAAGAAACAGGGCCACCTTGCAGACAGGGCCAAGCTCTGTTATTGGGCTTTTTGCAGCATGCTGTCCTCAGCAGGCTGAATACTGCAAGAAAGGGAAGTAGTAGACTGAATATTTTTCCAGCAGTGGAAAAGTTTTCCCAAAAGAAGTGTCAGAAGCTGCCCTCCATTAGCACACAATCAACCAAAACAGGAACAATCTGGCTTGGGGAGGGCTGCTCTAATTTCGTCCACTTAAGTTGCACACTCAAGCCGAAGCCCAGTCCACCCTGAAGATCTTTCCCTAGCCTCCCATGCAACTACGCCGAGACAGTTGCATCCAACAAATGGCAGTTGGTCTGCAGTAATACTCCCCGCACGGCTAACACAGTCATCATGGTCTCTTCCCCTTGCCCCTATTAAGAACTCTCCATCTCATGTAGCAGAATGAATGATTAAGATCTCGACCGTGCTAGCAGGTTCCTGCTGTTTCACCATTTCTCTAATGCAGGATAAAGTTCTGTGGGTCAAGCAGAATAAAAGTTCTCCAATCAACGAGCTCACTGGGGGTTGACGGTTGCAGGCTATTTATTTCAATTTGTACAGAGAAGTGTGAACATCTGTGGAAAAACACCTACATTTCTTTTATTAGTTAATATAATTTAAGTGATAAATACATAGTATTTAAACTTTATACACTTGATGAAGTAAAATGCATAGTAAGGAGGGATAGGAGTAAAACAAGCCGTAGGCATTAAACAACAGTATAAAAGTCAGCAATATCACAGGACTTTGCAACACCCGATTCCTTATCCAGTAGATAATCGGAAACCACCAACCGAGAGCAGCTTTACTACTGCAATTTCAGAGCCACATGGCTCCTCAGTCAGCAACAATTTATGGCCAGTGTTGGGTTCTTTTTTTGTTTTTAAAAGGAGTTTCAAGGGGAAAACTAGCCACAGCCCAGTTCGAAGGCACAGGTAAAAGGCTTACTTCACTACAAAAAAAGGTAGCTTGACTAGTAAAGGACAGTAGGTACAAAACTGAACAGGTTTGTATATATAGTTTCTCTAATGGCTCATGCATTTAGATAACAGATCTTCTGCACACTTTGTACACTTTATATTTTGACAAGGAAGCCCACATAAAACGAAGAGCTTAATTCAGAGAAGTATATTGGGCAGAGAGGTCAGGCTGGAGACTGTTACTCAGACATGGAGCTGGGTGTAGCAGGAAAATAAATTCCTTGGAGTTTGCTTGAGGAAGCTCTTAGGTTTTGGATGCTTAAGAGTCAAAGGTCAATGTCCATAAACTGTTCTACAGCTAATCTCCAGTGCCTAGATACTATGCGGATAGGTACCGAAGACCTGCGCTTGTTTTAGAAGTTGCATTGCACCTCTCAGGCCCCTGATCGCTCCTGTTTTGTAAATTAAGCTTTAATGATATCAAATGGCATGTACCAAATCATTAATGTAAATGGAAAAATTCCACACTATATCTCCATGCCGCTCACAGACCTTAAACAAAAACACAATACGCAAACTACTCAGCAAGAACAATGAAAGAATTTTCTTTTAAGCATTTAGATGCATTTTTTGCAAAACAACAAACCCATTTACAAGCGCAGGAAACCAACTGGCAACTCTTTATCAGATCTGTATTTCCACAAAGGAAATAAAATTGGGGAAAAGAGGAAGGAGAAATTTTGAAGCTTGAGTTTACTTTGGTATTCCTCTTGGTATTAAGAAGCAAAGACACAGAGCAATCAATAGCAGTTCACAGCTTCAAATTAAGCAATAGGAAGAACTGAGTGTCCTTTTCTCTGCTGCGGATTCATTGTTTCTGCTCCTAAAACATTTACTGAAGTTGTGGTTCTTATATGAAACATGTCATCAGCTTTGGAAAGAAGATGACTGTACCATTCCAGTACCAATTTGGGAATACAGGGAATCTTGGATTATTGGGACCCAGAAGGCTTTGCCAACTATACAGGCTATTATGCGAAAGGGAACTTGCTAATTACCAAATTAACTTCCTAAATCTTAAATAAAGGTCTGTCATTTCTAGGGTGATGGGATTTGCTGTACCAGGTCAGAACGTAGCACCAACATATCCTGCCTCTTGCAGTGTCCACTAACTGATGCTTCAGAGGAAGGCAAGAACACAACCACCTCATAATGGCTCTGGCCCAATAAGCCAGCTGTAGGGTAGAGGTTGGGGAAATCAAAATAATACTTGACACTTCTATAGTGCCTTCCATGCAGGATAAAGAATTCAGCCTCATAAGCCCCTTACATGGTAGGGAAGTTTCATTCTCCTAGTTGCACAGGCAGATTAAGTGACTTGCCCAAGGTCCCACACCAAGTCAGTGGGAGGGCTGAGAAAAGAATCAGCTCTCCCACCTTTCAGTGCCATGCTTTATCCACAGGACTATCCCACCTATTTTGACCCTTCCCAATCACAAGGAGAATCTCATCCCCACTCATCTACATTCATGATTACCTCAGTTATTCTGCTCAAGATACTAACAGAGCATGCATTATCTGAAAATCTAATGTAGAAGCCAGAATCCCACCACTTGCTGTTTAGATTCTAACAGCACCGCAAAATCATTCCGAAGCAATCTCAGGGATGATGAACATGCTCTTAGAACGGAGTAATCCCTAAACTAGATGTGCATTTAAATTACTGTAGTCTGCTAACTAGCCTCTGATCCACAGGGATTTACAAACTATTGGCTACTAGTTTGCAGAAATATCTAGCCCCAAAATCCAAATTAAGAGTTTGAAAAAAAAAATGCTTCTTTGAAAAGTTACCAGCTAATCTAAATATTTCAATAAGATCTTAAATCCTAAATGAGCCCTAAGTCTATTTAGATACTTACAAATAGCATAAATTGTTTTTTTAAATTGTATCAAACCATGTAATGTACATGGAAGTGAAGGATTTTACCCTGAATTTAACATGTAACTATATATTTACCGAGCTCAAGTAAAAGATTTAGAAACATTAGTGCTTCTTTTGCCATTCAAAATAGGAGTTCAGCTTCCCCCAGCAATACAGGATTTAACTCCTAACACAAAACGCCCATTGCTGTAAGAGTTCAGACCAAACTTCAAGCCCTTAGATACATTTTCCATCTGTACCCTGAATACTTGGCCCAGCTAGTGCACATCTATCCATGCTAATGTCAAGATTTTAGGAAAAGTGGTGTCTTCAAAACACAGTAATTAACATTAGTTTATGAACTACCTGAAGATGCTATTTATTCAAACGGTTCAAACTTTGCTCAAAAAGACAGGCATTGTTGAAAAAGGTGATGTGGTGGTTTTTACTTCGCTTCCGTGCAATTAAAATGTGTCAATTAGAAAAAACAATAAAAAATAGATGCAACAACATTTCCGGTAGGTTGTGAGCTCTCAAAGTACATCATTCTGGTTTTTACAGCTGTGTATGAAGCTTCACACGCCTGCCTACCTCCCTTGTACAATACCTTGTGGCATCAGTCTCTCTGAAATATTTGGCATGAAAACCACTTAAAAGCCATTTCCAACTGCATCTTTCTTTGTTTGCTTTTTGCAAACCACCACCACTGCCCCTCACATCATCTCACCTTCTGATCTCTGCCAACATGTTTCCAGCAATAAATCAAGCAGTCCATTTATGTATTTAGCAATCAGAGATGTTCAATATTTAGGACAAGTGCGGTAATCTGGTTTCTTACAACATGCTGCTATGTAAGCGTTGCATGCAGCGTATAATGCTGTACTAGGGCCATGTCATGCTGTGTGTATTTGGCTTAGGCTCTGTGACATCTCTTCTCCCCAGATGCATGTTGTAGAAAAGGAGCCATAGACCAAGTTGCCCGTCATAACCATAATGTTGGATTTCATGAAAGAACTTCATCTCCTCCCACATTTGGCAGGTCATTGCACTTCAGGTTATCTTCGCTGCCTTGCTTCCTGCTTTAAAATGAAATACAACACATTAGTGCCCTTAAAAAGGAAACATTTTATATGAGGGTGGGTGGGGAACCCTGTATATGCTTTCAACATATCATACAGTAAACAATTTCCACATCACCAGCCACAACATCATGGTTTATTTTTGTAAGCACAAGAAACCTAAATAGGTAAAGACAGCGCAGACTGGGTAAGAATTAGCATTCTAATAGCCATAACAATATCCCAAACCACTTGAAAGCAGCAGTACTAGCTATCAAAGATTAAACCATACCACACATGGAAGCAGTCTCACATGAAAGACTGCAGAAGAGTGGAGGCTGGGGGGAGATTAAAGAAATATGGGAAGATTCTGGGCCACATAAAATCAAATGGTATAACGCATATATGGTAATAGAGAAAACAGATCACCTCCTTACCCCCTCTGTCTAGCCCTCAGACACTTAGTTCACTTCACATGATTGTTTTAACCCGTGTTTGGGGGGGGGGGGGTGTTTGGCAAAAATAAAACAAGTTACTTTCATCTACTGTGTTTGACAGCCGCTTCCGTAGTTGATCAGTGATGGAGGAGACAGGAGCTTGTTAACCACAGCATGTAAAATATTACAGCTCTGTTGTAGAACAACAATCAAATAAATCACCAATATAAATAGGATTTGAGTGTCAGACTGTCAACTACAATTCAGAATATAAGAAAAAGACTCAGAAAATACACAGATACATTCTTTTAGCTCACAGTTAACAACATACAAACGAGAAGATGTCTTCCATGCACAACTCCATCTGAAGTCAACAAGAGTTACATGCATAAGGTGAAATTCATCCCTCTGCAGGCCAGTCTGAGGTCTAGATACAATTTAAATCCTACTTAATCTCTCAAAATAGGATTCAGTTGGCTGGTGCATAGGCCTTGTTCTGTCCCTCTGCACAGGGTGAATTTTACTGATTGAACACATCTCAGGACAAGATCTTATATAAACCTACTCCCAAATGGATAACTGGGGGATTTACTTGCTTAAGTTCCAGGCATGCCCAGAAAGGAATCGAGCATTGGCTATGGAAAAGATTCACACACATCTGTCAGCTGAGCCTCTTGTAATCAACATAATACAGGGTCTTTGGGGAAAATTTAAGTAAATTACCATGCCCTTTAGATACTGCTCGAGAGAAGAGCATGAACGGTGGAAGCAAGTGTCCAGCAACAGCACTTTCAGTGGTTTGTCAACTCTTCCATTCAGAAAGCTCAATCCCCCACGATGCATCTGTCTTAAGATTCTCAGTAGAAAAAACAAGCAAATGCCCGGGGTACTTTGGGAAATTAAAACAGGATGCAAGTGTCAAGAAACTGCAGCTCTACCTTTGTTAGACACTGGTAAAGCAGCAGAATCCAATGATGTATTCTTTGTATTGCAACCTTAAACTGACACAGACTGAATCTGCCAGGATGTGTTTCAACTTCAGTAACTTGAAACTGACAATATGATCTCTGTTAGTCTGTGATGATATTTCACTAGATTGATCTTCCAGTTTATCCAGACGGAAAATGCCTTATACAGCCAGAATTACAAATGCAACACACCAAAATCACAGGCATTAGTGGTCTTTTGGGTTCATATACAAGGGCTCTGGTTCAAATTAAAATCAGTTTTCTGCACCAGGCAGTTAGGTGCTGAATAGACACAGGACTGACCCAGACAGGAGCGTTCTGCGTAAGAGATGTCGTCACTTGAACTCCCATGCAGACGCAGCCCATTCTAAGCATTAGCAGGCAGGACACCAAGCCCTCATCCATCTGGGAACTAGAGGAGCTGGACATACTGTGTGCTGGTAGGAAATGGGAACTTCACAGTAAGCATCTACAAGCTCAGCAAGGCCGTTAGAAAGCCCATACGGGCGCCTGAGCTGGAAGACAGTTGGGGTGAAATCCTGGCTCCACTGAAGTCAGTGGGTGTTTTGCAAGTGATTACAGCGCTGGCCCACATATAAGCCCTTGGGAGCTTATCATCAATGGAATGAGCCCCAGTGAAAAAATCTGCGTCAAATGAGGGGGAAAAGGTGATGGCAAACAAGAAGTCCAACGTTTGTTTTTATTTATTAATTTGCATTTAGTACAAAATAGATCCCAACACAATGGATCAGTTTATTAAAGTGAAACCTTTATTCTAAAAGGTAACTTATTAACGTTTCACAGCTGCAATGCAAACAGAAAGAAAAACAATGCATCTTTAAGCTGCCTGATTAATTTACTGGCAAAATTCAGTTCTGTGTCCTCCAGGTTAATATAAGTGACCATGCTAGCAAGGAAATCCAGACAAGAGTATTCCTGTTATCAGAACAGCAATTCATGCATGTCTGTCATCCACTGCATGCAGTCAGAAGAGCTTTTGTCATTTACCAGTTATTTACTAGTAATGTTTGATCCACTTTCTGAGAAAGCTCCATTCATGGTTTTAAGGACTATCCTATTTTAAATGTAATTTTCCTACAGCTTATGGGCTTCATTGGTTGAAATAATGGCAATCGGTTACTGGGCTCATGGTGAACAGACAGCCCCCGATTCTGAAGCCTTCCTATGAGAGCCACGGCTTGTAGCACTAACACGCTTCCTGGTGTACGTGTCCCCAAACTGTGATCCCTCTCCTAGTACCTAGATCTCTGTAGAGAGACAATTTTGGAGGGAACACAACCCAAAGAAATAAACGCTCCTCTGGAGTTGCATCACACGTTATCTGGGAATGTCCTAGAGCTCCCTGGCATATACGTTGCCTACATGAACGGACAGGCAGAAGGCACTGCTGGGTAAGTCTGACCGATGTAATACTTCACATTTACTGATTTGTTTTTTCTAGCATTGTGGGGAGTGGGAAAGTGAAGCGAGAACGAGCACAAATCAGGTAAGATGACCACAGTGTCCGACGCCTTTTTCCCGTCTCCCCATAATGAGCTGAAAGGAACCAACGTGGACTAGATTCCAGCTCGCACTCTCTTAGCGGTGTTGGTTTTCCAGGAGCAGAAGAGAAGAGTAAGAAGGTGCCAGGTTTACAATCACTCTGACACTCCTCCGATAGGAAGGCCCCATTCACATGCAGGAAGTGAACAGCAGAGCTAACACTTTCATATTTTTCCTCTTATCATGAGCTCCAGGACTCAGATCATAATCTGCATTTCACTACTTACAGTGGGTCCAATCCTGTCTGGTGGCGAGTGCCACCTGCAGGACGGAGAGCGCCCATAGTTCCTATTGGTTTCAACAGCAGTGGAGGAAGCTCAGCACCGTATAGGCTCAGGCTCCAAATTCGTAGACCCTAAAACACTGGCTTGGAGGAGGAGCCTCTGTGTCTCTAATCCGCACAGAAGTGGCAACAGTAAGGACAAATCCTGAGGGATGTCGAACACTTTTCCTGCACCTACAGCTCTGTCTCCTGGGGGGAGTTTAGGAGCTCAGAACCTCTGAAAATTTGGTCCTAAATCACTAACTAAATCAGTATTTCCACTCATGTGCGTAGGGAGCCATGTGCCGTGAACTGGCTCAGGCTATAGTAGATCTATAAAACAGAGGCTGAGCATTCTTTAGGGACAAGGATCTGATTTCATTCGGATTTGGTACAGGACACCATTTGTGAAGTATCATAGCACGGTGTGCCTCAGTTATAAGTAACTTACAAGAACCACTTCCCTTATCACTGAAATGCTGTCTTCTATGGGTCCAAATAGAGTTGAGATTAGATTCAGTACGTACAACGTATCAACTAAAAGCCCGGTTGTAGTACAGGTTTTAAATAAAAATTCTCAGGCTCTGCTGGTGTTTTGCACTGTGACTATTCACTCCCTGGAAATCACTCTGGAAGCATGCATTGCACCTGAGCGAGATGAGGACACTTACGTCAGTAGGTTCCCTGGGGCGCACAGCGATCGTTCTTCTCTCCTGCTCCCCTCAAATGGATTCCCGAAAGATCGTTTCCGGATCATCGTTTTAACCAAGATCTGCAGGACAAGATTGATTTCAGTCAGGGACAACCCTTTCCAATAGCAGTGCATTTCCACTCAAGAGTAACGGAAATGTTTGAAGTTTATACCAAATCGATAGAGTTTGTGCTTTAGCAAACTATTAAAAACAAGCCTAGACTGGGCAAAGTTTTCATTTAACAATAATGACGACTGCCAGGTCTCCAACTGCTTAGTACAGAAGCTCATTTCTTTATCTGGAACTCCTCAGAGCTACATATGCACACTTCAAACCACAGGAGACTGGATATGAAACCTGAGTGAAGAATGCAACATTTTCTTCTCCAATAATCTTTCTAATTCAAAAGTGAATTTTGATTTGCATGTATCTGTCACCCTGCTGGGTTCACTTTCTGTGAACTTCCAGCTGCTTGGTCTTTAATGGCAGGAATACTCATTAAAAACACAATTTGATTGGGGGATTGGGGTGGGGGGGTGGAATTTGCTTTAATACTTGCCAAAACTGAATTGTGATTGGAAACTCTATAGTTTAACTGCGAAGCACAAAAGTCACAGAAAAAAAGACTTTGAAATTCATGTTACCACTTAGTTTCGTAACTTACATGTTATTGCATCAGTTCCCTGATTGAATTAAGGATGCAGCTAACCACGAGAGTGCAAACTGAGTATTACAATCGGGTGTATAGTTTGAATGTACTGTCAGTGGGTTACAAAGTCACTCAATGTGATTAATAAAGCCAAGAGTAAAAATAAAATAAAAATAAAAAAGCCAAGAGTGTGTGAATCTTATACCTCAGTGTAACATTTGCAGCTTGACAGGCAGACTAAGAATTATTCCCTGGAGAAATTTGTGAATAATTTTGAAGAACAAATCAAAGTTGAGAATTCTGCAACCTGTCAGTGACCAACTCATGAATAGAAAAAAAGAAAGAGGCAAAACAAGTTGAATAAATCATTCATTTTGCACTCAACTGTGCTAGACACACATTGATTTCAAATGGGGCTGTGGGTACTCAGCACTTCTGGGGGAAAAAAGGTCGAAACTTTTTCCAACGTTCTCCTTCGATTGTAAACTCTTCAGGATGGGGATGGTATTTGCATCTCGCACAGGGCAACACACAATGTTTGCATTTAAAAACCAGTGTATTACAGGGACGTTAAAGCAGGTGAGCTATTCACAAACAAAGGCAGAAATAAAAATGGAGGCAGGTTTTTTTCCTTTCTTCTAAATAATGACTTAAATCAAAGATGTGACAGCAGGACAGGAAGGAGGTTGCTGCTAATGAATTCCAGGCGTAGGAGATTTGGGGTTGGGAACACAGAGATTGTCTGATGTGAAGCTGAGCCCAGGGAGGAGCAGATGCAGAGACTATCCTTGCCGGGCCTGATCCTGCAAAGCTCTGAGCACCCACAATTCCCACAGAACTCAGGGTGCGCCGAGCTGGGCAGAATTTGGTTCTCTAAAAGGAAAGAGGCCATGGAGCACAGATTGCTCCATTGTCTGCTCACCAGAACACAGGCAGACACGGTTGCCAAAAATCATTGTTCTTCCTCCCAGATTTGTTCCCTTTCAGTAAAGTGAGAGTCTGGGGCACAGCGGCAGGAAGGGGAAGGCAGCACAGCACCTCCCAAGACACTTGCGGCGCACAGTCAAAAAGCGGAAGGTACAAACTAAAACGATGACAATGCCACTGAGCAGCCATGGCTCCAGTGGTGGTCAAAAGAACATCTCAATAGGCCCAGGGATACCTGCTTGAAGTCCTGGTCTCTGTTTAGCGCAGCCCTCCTCTCCATATGGTCCAGAATTTTAAATATGGTTCTGCTGTGGAGCTGGGCTTTGCAATCATCAAGAGGCAACGTATGAGAGCTTTGAAATCTGAGAGCGAACCACAAGCTGGCAAGATGGGAAAAACCAACTTGTTTCCCTTTTTTCCTCCACAGCACCTTATTACAAACAGCCACATGAAAACCCTGAGGCAAGTTAAGAGTAGTCTTCTGCTAACTCCCACTACTATACACCGAGATTTCCCTTCAGTGCAGGACACAGGACAGGCGTGACCAAAGGCCCAGAGCTGCTAGGTTAAAAGCAAGTCGCTAATGTGGAGTTACAAGCTGGAGTTTAGAAGGTCCAATAGAAGCACCAAAATCCCACTAAACAGCAGTTGCAAGATGGCAGCCACAGACGCACCAATCAGATGGTTTATAGAAAGGGGTTAAAAATGACAGGGGATGGGGAAGCCTCAGCACTAGGAGATAAGAGACTCAGATCTGCAGACCAGCGGAAGTGCGACAAGAGAGCAACTTAGACAACATCCCGTCTTAATGGACTGCTCTGAATGATCTCCAGACACACACAGTTCAGTTCCACTCCAGCTTGAGGGGAAGGCTATCTCCACCAAGCAACTGACTTTGTGGTCTCTTTAGCAGCTGCTTAGAAGGGCAGTGCTGTCCTAGATCTATTTCAGGAAAGGTTTCTGACCCAGAGATGCCACATGCTGCTGCATGGTGCCCATATGCCACCCCATGGATGGGTGCATTAGAAACAGAGAATACAGGAGTCCTGGCACCTAGTCCTCAACTCTAATCATTCATCAGCACAGCTAGATCTGAGCAGCGATGCTGGGGCAGTAAGATCAGACCATTTTCCACGCACACACTGAGCGAACGGTTGGCCTATGTTACTCACCACTGTGGCCAGGCTCGGGATGTGTTTGACCGAGTTCTCGACTTCTTCTTCGGTCACCTCGATGAGCGTGCAGTTCTCATCCTCTGTTGGCAGTGGTTCCGCTCCGTTCTTAGTGACCCATGGGTGCAACTTCAATTAATAACACAGCCGGTCAGAAACGATTTCCTCTTTTGGAAAAAAATGAGAACAACCCAGACCTGGCAAGCGCACCGCATCTCTCCAGCTACAGTACTCATAGGTCTGTGAGTTATTAAGGAATCAGGGATGCTCTGCCCTTTAATCTAGTGAGCTAGAGGAATGAACAATCCCAAATCATTAGGACTAGAGATGAGCTCAAACCAGAACTCCAGATGCACACACCCTCAAACTTTGGGGAAGTGCAACTCTAGGTCCAAACTCTGTGGACCAGGCCTGTAGTCACGTAGGAAGGGAAAGTATAAATAATGGGTGGCACTTACAATGCACTTTGCATCCATGGATCTGCACATGCTTTACAAAGATAGGGAGCCATCATTACTCTTATTTTACAGATGGGAAAATGGAGGCACAAAGAGGTGAAATGACGTGCCCAAGGTCATGCACAGAGACAGTGGCAGAGCTTGGAGTAGAATCCATGGAACTCCTAGTCCCAGATTTTCAACAGACCGCAGCAGAAATGGGAGAATAGGTTCAAAAGAAAAGAAGAAAACTTTTGCCTGCTCTCCAAACACCATCAACCATTGTCCAGTTCTTGAACCCTTTCTGAAGGTTCAGAAATAGCTTATTAACTCTCCCTGGTTCCTGCCTTTCCCCAACCTTATTTGCCATTTTCACAGCTGCTCAACCCTTCTGGGCTCCAGCAGGGAGAAAGGGACAGAAGTCTCCTGGGAAGGCTGTTTTGCAATATTATCCTAGTAGCCCAGAAAATTGGACGCAGACAATTTCTTTATGTGGCCTAGTCTCGTAGGCACAAGAGGTTCCGGGATGGAGAAGGCTCAGGAGGGCCTGAAAAGGAGGCATTGGCAGATAGGGGAGGGAGCAATGAATGATAAACTGACTCCAGACAAGACTGAGCAAAGAAAATGCAACAAAATAAAAACAGCCCGGACAGTAGCAAGGTCGCAACTCACCAACAAAGCTTCATTTCCAGCTGGCAAATACCTTGATTTCTGGAACTGAAATCCTGGATTCAGGGTTTTTATCCAGCATCTGCATGATCAGATCCTTGAAATCCTCGGTAATGTCTGGCCTTGGGAAATTAAAGTGAGCCATGGGTTAATTTGAGAGCGTTCACAGCCACTTCTCATTGCCAGGTTTCATCATATCAGCTCATTTCCAAAGCGGTGTTTGGGGGGAGGGACAGGTCTGGACATAGCACCCAGGGCTTAAATACCTGTGCTTCTGCAGAGTGCTCAGACTAGTGCTAGAGAACGACCATGCTGCGTGCACACTCATTTCTGCTCCATCGCAGAGCTGAATCCCGAGGCCCACGTTGCCCAGCACTCACTTTGGTAAAGCTCTGAGCGGAGGTGACTGGTGTTTGGGAATGGGATTAAATGAAGGAGAACCAAGGAATAAGGAGTAGTAGAACATTTAGGAATCCAGGGGATTACTCAGATCAGTTACTTCTTCATTTAGTCACTGCCTCCGGAAGGAGGGACCCACCCCCATGTAAGTGTCCCCAAGAGAGTTTCCATAGGAGAAGCAAATACACACTGAGATGACGAGGAGTCAAATAAATCACCGCGCTCAGAACGGTCAGGGATGTGCAGGGTATAAAAAAAAAGAAGATTGACAGATTGGACAGAAATCCACCGTGTGGCAATGGAAGAGGTTAATTCCCTTTGGAGACTCCGGAACTTAAAAATCACAAACATTTTTTCAACAGCTGTAGATCAACAAATTTTGACCCCATGCCAAGTTTGAAGGGAGTTTTCCAGGGATGAGTGCAGCAGAGAAAGGGACGTATTGGTGGTCTGGGTTATAGTTTTGTAAAATCTCATTGGATAAGATCCAGTTCCACCCACTCTGTGCTTTCTGGGAGCCTGGGGAAATGGTGTTCACTTTCCAATTTGCATAAATAATAAAAAGCCTTCTATGTACTCACTGATCTGGGAATTCCAGGGGTTGAGTCTTGATTTTACTGTGTAAACTTAGAATCCTCTCATCCATAAAAGGGCACTAGTCACAAATAAACAAAAACAAACAGGATTTGTTAAGCAATAAGGCAATTTGGTGGAGTCAGCAGAACACATCACTTGCCTTGGGAAGAATTTTGCAGGTTTCAAAGGAGAGGGAGAAAGAATTAGGAGGAAAATACAACATATGGCCAATTTTCTCACCACATTATTTTGTTCAGCTTCATTTAAAAACAACAAAAATGACACCTTTACATAGCATGGGCCCAAAGGACAGACTAGAACAGCTCCTGGTTGAACAATCTGGACAGGCCCACCCTGTACTCCTTGAGCATTCTGAAAACAGAGGAGCTTCTCATGTGCAAGCACTACTGGATCGACCCTGGGGTTTGGAAGGGAGCCCGACAGGGTAATCCATTCTTCAGCATCATTTATTAAGCCATCTCTCCCTCTACGTCCCATTGCACCAGTTAAAATCTCTGTTGGATGAGCTCTTGCTCGCCCAGGACTGGCACAAAGATGTTCTCAGCAGAGGTGCCCTCTGCTGGTCAAATGGATCTACTGTTTGGTCATGTGCAGGGTACGGGAAAAGCTCGCTTGGCTTTTTTTTACTTGGGCTTTCAACTAATGAATCTGTTAGCATCACAGCAGGCATGGGCCATGTGCAATTTCACTGAGTCACCCAAGCTTGCGGTTATTGATTTTAAACTGAATGTGAAATGCCCAGATGCCATGACAATATAAATGAATCAGGGCAGGAATTACTTCATTATCACTAACCATCCCCACACCCAGTGAGAAAAACCGCTGCAGTAATGTCCAGACACCCTACGAGTGAATGATTAGACATTTATAAAAAACCACTTACGGAGCTGTGGGTTGCACAAGACACTCTCTAGCAGAGCCCTGTGCGGGACTAGGGTAGAGCCCTGCAGCAAGACTGGGATCCTGTGGCCATAATAGTGGGAGCAGGATTTTAAGAAGTCCCCACGCAGGTCTCTACTCTACAGCAATGAAGCCCTGCAGACGGACTACGCAAGGGGCTGGGCCTTAGGAGCAGCAGCTTCATTGTAAGGCAGGCCTCTGCCTTACAATGAAGGAGGAATGTTGGCCCGTCCCCAGTGCAGCACAGGGATAGGTTATGGGGAGAAGAAGCCATGACGGATCAGGCTTGGGGGGGGGGGGGGGATATAAATTTCACTCTATGAAACACCACCCAGAGCCTTGTGTAGAAAGACATCTTGACTCACTGACCAGGCACAAAACAAGAAACTCATTACCTGTCCAAACACAAAACAGAAGAGCGTGATTCCCATGGCCCATACATCCAAAGCCTTGGAAGAAAGGAGAATACAATATTATAGCTAGTTCTTGCACATGGAGCCCGAAAAGCATGTATATATTAAAGAGACAGTTATAAAGAAACCTCACTACAAAATACCTTGCCAGAAAAGATTTTTCTTGTTTCTGAGAGGGTTTCCGGGGCCATGAAGGCAGGGGTGCCCACAGTGTTGGTCAGGAGGGCATCTGTTCCTTTGAACTCATTGCTCACTCCAAAGTCGGCGATTTTGATGTGACCATCTTCCCCAACTAGAAGGTTGGAAGGTTTAATATCCCGGTGGATAATCTTTTGATAGTGCACTGTGTGTTAAAGAAATAGCAGGACATTTAATGACAGTGCATGCCTGTAACACAACTAGGGGATGGTAGCTAAGAGCAAATGACCAAACACACAGGGACTGCAAATCTCAATTAACAAGGACGTCGAAACTAAGGGCTAGATCCTGAGTTGGGGTCAGTCAGGGTAGCTTTGCTGAAGCCAGCTGAATTACACCAGCTGTGGATCTACCCCCAAGTTGTTAAGACCGCCAGTGGTTTCTGTTTACAAGCTTACAGTATTCGATGCCTTTGATCAGATCCTGAAAGTAGAACCGAGCCTGATCTTCAGTGAGAGGTTTCATGGCAGGGACTTCCATCACAGGCCTGGAAAGGCAACAAAGCAGGGCTCATGAGGAAGAGGGGTACAGTTTAGAACCCACAAGATGTCAGAGGCTTCTTTTTCTGACTGATGTTTAAGAGAACAGGTAGCAAAGCTCTGACCCAGCAAGAGATAATGGATTCTTTAGCTCATTGCCCTGGCTATCCCACAACTCTCCTTCATGGCTTCAGCAAATGCTGTGAATTAACTCACTGTAGTAAACCAGAACGTCGGCATATTAGGCCCTGTCTACACTATAAAAATAATCATGTTGCATTGTTGTGGCTCAGCATGTTGACACATGATTTTTAGTTATCTCTGGGTCTGTCTACACTGCAATGAACACCCGTGGCTGGCCCATGTCAGCTGATTTGGGCTCGTGCTACAGGGCTGTCTAACTGCGGTGTAGATGTTTGAGCGTGTGCTGGAGCCCAGGCTCTGGGACACCCCACAGACCAGCTCCAGGTGTTTAATTGCAGTGTAGACATATCCTATGTCACCAGAAAAAAACAAGCTGGGGAACTCAATTTTAATATGGTAGATACAGTGGCACCTTTACACTGACTCTGCCTAGGAAAGGCAGTGCCAGACATTCAGCTGCCCCTGCTACTCCAAGGGAGAGATTTTATGTCCCCGATCTTTGGCTGCATTAGGGCCCCTTTGCTGCACTACGCTGTTGCAAAGCGGCCCTAACGCCACCGGAGCCAGCCACAATCTCAGCCGAGTGGGATCCTCTGCTGGTGCAGAACTGGAAAATAGCTCCTACACTAGCCCTCCTCTTGGTGGGTGGCTTAGGGCTCCCCTAAAACCCAGCAATTCCCAGCTACTGTAACTGCCCCCGAGCTTGACAGCTTGCCTAAGTTACAGCAGCCCCCAAGCTACCCTGGGGAGGGGGGTCAGTTCAGAACACAATGGCCCAGGACGAGGACCAGGGAAGTAGAAAAGTGGCTTAAAGTCACCTTTGCGGCCTTGTGAGTTATGCTGCACGTTCTTTGGCTGTAGCCAAAGATGGAGGCCTACATCTTACCTATCCCTCTATATAACAGGTTCCATGATTTCCCCTCTTGCGTGGGCACCTGGATGGATGGCACCGTTTCTGTCACCCCAGAATATCCCCCGGGTTGTGATCCACACAAGAGCCCGAGCAGCAGGACTCTGCTGCCCTCAGTGGTATCACGTTCATGCACAAATGCTAACTTGGCAATGGCAGTTCCTCCCTTTATTATTAGATGGCCAAATCCTGAAGGATTCAGTCAGCTTTGAGTCAGGCAAAACTCTTACTGAAGTCAGTGAGAGCGTTGCTTGAATGAGGGTGGAATGAAGAAATTAGGGTCTGGTCCATTAGGATCCGGGTCATTAACATACACAGTAAGGTACGTGCATACAGCACTGGATAAATTATTGGATTTTGGCTCCATAGATAAAGTTTCCCCATCCCAAAGAGCTTGCAATCTAGAGACATTGCCTAAGGCAAACATTACAGGAAGGAAGAATGTACACAGGATAGGAAGCAGCCATCACAGTAGAAATGCTTCCTGGACTAAGTGGTATTTTAGAAGCAGCCTGAAAGTGGAGATCTATACAATTCAAAGATTGGAGAGAACTAAGAGCCATTTCAGTGAAAGACGCCTCTTACAGACACGAAAGTGCTGAGCTGCCCTCTCTTAGGTCTGATTCTCACTGAGGTTTGGGCTCCTGGAAAGAGAAGTTTCCAAGGATTTCCAATGTGGTTTCTTCCTGGCACCCAATCGTGTTTCAAGTGTCTTCAAACCCACTTCCTCAGCACACGCTGGGAAAGCAGCTCTAGTGGGCTCCACGCCAATCTCCCTCTACACAGTCACACAGCACAAAAACTAAAGTGGTGTACCGAGGCGCTCTCCCATTAATAGCTGTGTCCCCGCTTGACCCCAGAATCCGGTTCGTATCACTCTAAAAAGTCAAAGTGGGACAGGGGAAGGGATTAACTGAGTCATGTTAGAAAGAAACAGAGTACAGAACTTGGAACAGCACCTTGGCAGCTGTTTGGCTTGCACATCTGGACCTTACATAGCTCTTCCATAGGTCACAATGGATGGCTGTACTGGTTCATCAGTTCATCCTTTCAGAACTGTATCCTTTCTATCTGAGGGACAGATGGAATTTTCTTCAACCCCAGGAATGTCGGTCTCCTCTTTTTACTCATTATTTCCTTCAAACTAAGAGATTTAGGGACAGATCCCAACCTCTATTTCACCCATGCCAATCTGCAGTTGATCCCTTAAAGTCTATGCAGTTGCTTTGGATTTACCGGGACGGAGAGCAGAATGTGTCCCTTAACGTGGCCATTGCAAGGAAAATCTCCCTTCTCCCCATAGCCTTATTTCCCCAGTTTTGCACCCTCTCCTGTGGTATCTCAGAGAAATGTTGAAGCACAGGATCTGGTGCCACGCCCCCGTCTATTTAGGATCCATCGAGGTTTCTAGTGTCCCAGGGCTAACTGCAAAGTTCAGATCATTCTTTTGCCATCAGCACTGCAGGGGTGTTGTTTCTTTGGAAGGCGGGTGGGACTCACAGAGGAAAGCTAAACTAATTAGCTCCACCTTGACATGCGTCTCTTTGCCAGAGTCTGCACATTTTCCCAAAAGCTGTGGGAGATGCTGCTGCTGCCCATCTTGAATCTCTGAAGGATCCAGCATCTAATGAAGTAGACAGAGCTGAAGAGATGCTAGAGTGCCTTGCTCTGTCCAAGAGTCCCCTTTTGTTCTTCACATTGGTGGAGGATGCCCATATATTTATCATTGGTATTATAATAGCAGCTAGAGTCCCATCCAAAACCAGGGACCCACTGAACTGAGCACTGCACTAATGCATAGGAAGAGACAGTCCCTGCCCTGAAGAGCTTGAAATCTAACCAGAGAAGACAGATCAATGGTGGAAGGGGGCAGAGAGATGAATGTGACTCGACCAAGGTCCCACAGCATGTCAATGACATAGCCAGGAATAGAATCCAGGTCTCGTGAGTCCCCATCCAGTGCCCTACTCACTGAACCATGCTGCTTGCACTGGCCACCCCTTTACTGTTCCCGTAAATGATCATCTATATCCTCCTAAATCCCATCTCACGCTAGCACATGATGGTGCACTGCAGACACTCAGCAGGCTGAGTGCCAAAGAAGATTGATGGGTAACACAGGAAATGGCCTCACAAGTCAAGAGGATCAGAAGACGACCCATTAGCATCTATTATCTATTGCACAGGATTACCCTCCACTAGCACTAATGGAAGTTGCCTACGCCTGTCAAGGACAGAGGAGACTACAGTACACAATTACTTTTCAGCTGGATACATGGACTTCCCCACTGTAAGATGGGGGGAGAGAGAAAGAGGTGAGGAGCACTCAGCATTTCATTCTCTCTCCAAGAGGACCCAAGCTAATTCTCAGTACTGAGGGAGAAGATACATATCAACATAACCTCAATGGGTGTTTAAATTCTCATGCCGGAAAACTGTATCATCAAGAAACACATTGGCTTACTGTGTTTTCAGCTTCTTGCCCATGATAATAAGGGAAATCTTCAGCTCTAACAGTTTTATTATTTGAATTATTATAGCACCTAGGAGCCATAGCCATTGTGCTAGGGGCTGTACAAACATAGAACCTACCCCAAAGAGCTAACAATCTAGTTTTAGTTACAATTACATTGCTAATGCTGCTTTCATGAGAACTGCAAACAGCCTTTACTAAATTCAAAGATACTTTCTCCTAAACTTCTCATGCCATTTAAACCCTATTTTATTTTTCCTAGAATTTTTCATCTGTAAATCTCAAAACACTTGACAAAGTTCAGTGAGCATTATTATCCCCATATTAAAGATGAGGAAACTAAGGCTCAAAAAGGTTACATGATTTGCCCAAGGTCACACAGTGATCAGCAGAGTCAGAACCTCAGATTTCTTAACTCCCAGTTTGAAGTCCTGTCCACTAGGACATGCTGCCTCTGTCCTCTGCTGATGTAGCAGGATGAAAGGAATAAAACTCAGACAAGATGTTGACATCCTAGAACAGAACTGAGACAGTCTGAATGTAGCTTACTGCACACACATGCACAAGCCGACACAGGTATCTGCAGTTGTAGATCATGGCCTCGTGCCATTTTCCCAAGACATGCAATAAAGTGCTGGATTGGACACAGAATTCCACATCTCACAATCATTTGGGCTCATTCTACACTCTCATGGATAAACTCAGAGCACGTCAGAGAGCCTCAGTCAGTGTAACTCACATACACAAAAGCCAGAAGAGAGACTGCGGCAAGAAAAGCAGCTAACAGGGGCTACAGCAGCACAGCTGCAATGCCATAGTGTAGACACTTCCTACATCGCCTGAAAGGTTTTTTCTGTCAATGTAGGTAATACACCACCAGGAGCAGTGGTACGGGGAGGGAGAGAGGGAGGGGTAAAGGTTGGCTTAACTACAGTGTTCAGGGGGTGAGAATTTTTCACACCCCAAGTAACATAGCTAGGATGATCTAAATTGTAAGTTGCAGACCACAACATAGGGAGACCTAGCTTTAACACCTTCCGCATCACCACTGTGTAAGGAATTTGGCCCACTGTATGCACTATTTCAACCAAACTACACTCTCACACACTGCTTATGAAATACATTTGCTTCAACAGTCACTAAGTTTGGAGACGTAATATCAAGGTTCAATACTTACCCTTGTTTTACCAGTTCAAACACTGAAACACAAAAGAGGAGGTGATTAATGACAGGCTGAAAGCTCTGCAAACAAGATCCCAGCAGAAAAGCACTTATTTCTATGACCAATTATGGAAATAATAATAAACAACAACATGAAACTGGCTGGGTGAAGTGAGTTCAGAGTGTGGAAGAATCTCTTGTGGTATTTTGTTTTTTAAAAATGTACATTTTTGCATGACGTTGTCACTGTATTTATCACACAGATCTGGAGTTCAGGCAGAAATTAGACTGACAATTCACACCGCTACTTCAAAAAGCGCATTACTATCTTCCTTGTTAATAATCTATGAATTAACATATTTGTTCAGTACTTCAGAATCATTATAGTTTATCAGGCTAAGACTCTTCTCACTATGACCCTGATTCTGCATTTCTTACATACCCAAGTTTTGAGTGTGCAGAGAATGCAGAACTAGGGTCTAAGGACACTTCAGCTCTTTGACCCGAATACAGTGCTCCATCATCAGTTAAGTAAGGTACAGTGCAAAATACACACCATCAGAAAGGTTTCACCAGGAACCAGGTAAAAAGTTTCCCCCCCCACAAAATGTTTATGGATTTAGCTTAAACAAACTACTTATTTCTTCAAGAAAAGCTGGGAAGGAGCCAGTAAGGGTCTATCTATATCGCAGCTGAGATGAGCCTCCCAGCCTGGGGAGACTTATTTGTCCTAGCAGGATTCACCCTAGCACACTAAAAATAGCAGTGTGGATATTGCAGCACCAGCACGGGCTCAGACTAGCCACCCACGCTTGGAACGGGTGGCTCACCCAAACCTTCATCGGGGCTGGAACATCCAAACAGCTATTTTTAACACACTAGCACAAGCGTGTCGACTTGTTTGCTCCCAGCTGCAGCGTAGAGAAACCCTTAGTTCCTCTGTTAACTAATGCACATCTTACACCTTCTGTGATATATTTTTAAACCAAGTAAATAACATTTTTGCATCTAAGCTGAATGTGGAAAACACACATGACTTGTACAAAACGGAGACGTGAATATAGTCACTTATTTGCACGTTCACAGATACACATTCAGGCCCTGAGCATAGCATGAGAAAGGATGGCAAACGTGCCCCTTCGTTAACATGTGTTTTTCAGGCACAACAGCTGTTAGCACTGGGAAACTTGGCCCTCAGGGGGTAGATTAAATTAATAGAAATAAGGCATATTCACAAGGAGACCAATATGCTAATGAATTCTGATGATGATTTTAAAAAGGCATATTGGCAAGAGCAATGATTGGAACATTGGTCTTAACTGGTCATTGTCTTGGCCTTTGGCAGTTCATCCCCTTTGGTATTGCAGATGGGTATTTGTATTAAAATTCTCAATTGTTAAGTGTAGTTTTGAGCAATATTAAGCAACGTGTATCAGGGAACATTCTCAAGGCTGATTAGTTCCCTTAAACTGGTCTATTTTAGGGAACAAACTGCTAAACAATTCTAGGGAGACACGGACAAAAGGTAGAGGGTGTGCAAATCAGTGAGCTCTTAAAGGCTTTGCTGACATGACTCCCCAGATCCCTGCGAGTAGTTTGCTCTTTACAGCCACTACTGCCTAAAAAAAAAAAATCTACAACTCCCACCAGGAGCCAACTTCAACAGCTCTGGAAGGAGCTAAAGTTAGGGTATGAGGAGGAAACTCCCCCTCCCTGCCCACCTGACAACAAGGAAATGTTGCATTTCCATAGTATTTTCAACCCAGAGTCTCAGCATGGTGTGCAAACATTTATTGTTTAGGTAGGTAAGTTCTACCCCATTTTATAGCTGGGATAACTGAGGCACAGAAAAGTTAAGTGACTGGCCCAAAGTCACACAGTGAGTTAGTGGCAGAGCCCTGTATTAAATCCAGATCAGACTGTTGACACCCTGCTATAACTAACAGATAACACTTCAGTTTAATCCCAGATAGGATTACGGTAGAATGAAGCTGCAGGAAGAGGTGTCCATAATGAATATCTAGTTTACATCACATTTTAATTTACTTCTATTGCACCTTTGATTCAAATCAATAGATGTCCAGCTAGTGCAGGGAGAGAGTCTGAATCTGGAAAGATATGGAATACATTAGTATGAGAGTCTGGTACTGGCCACTTTCAGAGACAGGGTACCAAACAAATGGGATCATTGGTCTGAGCAAATATGGCAAGCCCTACATTGCTATTCCTTGCACGACCCGGACTTGTATGCTCTTGGGTAAGTCACTTTAAGAAAAAGGATGATGTTGGCACAAGACCAAAGGGGCATAAATTGGCTATGAACAAATTCAGGCTGGAAATTAGAAGGTTTCTAACCATCAGAAGAGTGAGGTTCTGGAACAGCCTCCCAATAGGAGTTGTGGGATCAAATAACTTAGCTAGATTTAAGAGAGCTGGACAAGCTTATGAGTGGGATTGTATGACAGGATTGCTTGTGACGGTAGGGAGCAGGGCTTGGATCCAGTTTGTGTCTTATGTTCCTAATATCTCATGTTTCAGGGCTTCAGCCAGTCACCTGCAGGGATCAGAAAGGGATTTTTATCCCCCATTTATTTCCTATTTCCCCCCTTGTGTCTCTTCCCTCTGAAGCATCTGAGATGGCTAAAGCTGGAGATGGGAGAGGGTGGGTGAGTGCTCTGAGGGGGCATCAAGCATTCTCTCTCTCGGGTGCTTGGCTGGCTGGTTCTTGTTCACACGCGCAGGTCTAACTGATCGCCGTATGTGTGGTTGAGAGGCAGTTGTCCCTCAGGTCAGATAGGCAAAACACCCCCAAAGTCACTGCCATTCTCTGCAGCATGGGGGTGCAGGTCATGTGCCAGGATCATCTGGGGATCTCTCACTTAATCAATTCCCTGCCACTGCAGGGAGCTCATACAACTCAGTTCCTCCTATTCTTTTCCTGTGACATGTGATAATTTAGTTTCCTGTAGGCTGTAATATTTTGGTTATTGGGTTTAGAGTGTGCATGCTGGGAGGTGTTGGTGGCCTCTGACGTGCAGGAGGTCTGATTAGATGATCTCATGGTCCCTTCTGGCCTTAAACTCTATGATTTACTCCTCCCCTGTGCCTCAGTTTCTCTAGCTGTAAAATGGGGTTGGGAGAGGTAAGACAATGTAAGGACAACACTTTGCAAACCTCACTTGGCAGGATAGCTATGGAAATAAAGTTATTATTGGACTCTGCTCCTCTTTAACCTCAGTGGGAAGGGCAGGGTTTTCAACATTTGGGGAGAGAATGCAGATAAGACAGTCCCTCTTTCAAAAGGAACTACAGCTTAAGCAGCACTCGGGTGAGGTGACAGGAGGATAGCAGTTAAGAGCATTACAGGTTACAGCTGGGCACCTGGCTCTGCAAAGTGCTCCCAGATATCTAATTATAACCTAGTGCACTGCTAAGTATAGGCTGACCGGGTAAGCTACAGTATAGGCTGTTTTATCTCTTTCTGAGCCCAGACGTTGGATCCCGCATGTCTCCGTAATTAAAGGGGTCCTGTTCCTCTGATATACCCGTGCCATGAAAATTCTCACTGCTGTAAGCCCTATTCTATTATTTTAAGCAGCATAAAAGGAATCTCCATAGTGATCAGCTACTTTGCTGGCATAACTCACTGCCTCAGTCTCTCCGCGCAGACCATGGGAAATATTTTATACAGTCATCCAAAAGTTTGATCCACACAAACAGAGATTGCATCCAAATACTGTTGCTGTCATGTGGCATGCACAGTGGGGCAGAAGGGAAGAGTGACTTGTTTACCCATGTACAGATGGTCCTCGCTGGGGTCATCTAGCACCTGTCAACACAAGTTAGAAGGATAATAAAGTGATTGCACATGGATAAAAAGCATTCTATATTTCCACAGGTCCATATCACCCATCAGAAAATAGTAAGAATAAATATAATTTAGTATCAGATAATTTAGGCGCAAAATGTATAGCTAAGGTTTTATTTACACACACACACACGTGCGTGCAAACACACAAAATAAATCTACGTCCACCTAGGGTTTCATGGTTGTCCCAATAGTGCACACCCTGGTCACTCAGAACTTCTTGACAACATCAGGGACAGAACTCAGACGCTCTTGCTCTAAAAGCGCAGGCCTCTAACATTTGACGTCAGAGAGAATTACTCCATCAGTTGTAAGCAGTACATGGCATATGACTCAGAAGAGAACTATGGTATGGACATCAGCCAGTTCATTCCTCTGTATGTGTATGTTTGTCGGATAGATAGATTTTAAGTTTTTACACACACACACACGCACAAGTTAAATACTTAATGTATATGTGGATTCATGGAGAAATAAAGCAAAATATGTTTTGTCTGGTTGATACCAGTTTAATTATGTTTTAAACCTACACCCCCGATGCGCCCATATCAGGTCAGCAGCTCCAGTTTGAGAACTGGCACTTTTCTCAAAGCCATTTCCCTTTAGGAATTCCAGTTCCCAACATCTTAATTTAAAACAGACATTTTTGCTTTGCTAATCTCACTAGTTCCTTCCCTCAAGGGAAAAGATAAGAGTGGGGGAAAAAATGTAGCTGTAACACAAAGGAAATAATATTTCTGGTATGTTTAAACATTTTATCTCACTTGTAAACCATCAAATTTGAATACGCATATTCATAGATCTTGATACTTTTTGCATGGTCAGTTTCATTAAAGCCAATATGTTTCCTAGGAGACGAATGAGGAATCTATCATTGGCATTACTCAAACTTTTCATAATTAATCTTTAAAGGATAAAGCATTAAAAGAACCAGAAGGGGAATTAGAAAACATCCAAGGGGATAGTGCATACTGTGATTCCACAGTAGATGCTGAAAGAGCAAATTGGAGCGGATGGATTACTCCTCAACTCAGAATGAAAAACCCCAGAGACATAATTGAGCATATGGCTTTAGAGGACCATTTACACTCCCTCAGCATTACAATCAAATTGTGCTATCTGCAGGTTCTGTACACAGAGCCTGCAGATTTCCTTCCACTGCTGAGTGCAGGGACCAAATCAAACAGACTCCTTTGCTGAAATAGATATAGGTATGAATAAAAAATGATTCTCTCTTTGAGCCCCATCCTGAAAGATCCTCAGCACACTCAGCTCCCCCTGAAGTTAATGAGTTCAGGATGCTCAGCACTACACAGGAGGTATGTAGCACCTTGAAGCTTCAGGGCCTTTGTACAGGGGCTGATCCAGGATTATAGAATGGGGCTGGGATTTAAGGCACTTGATGCAGACGAGGAGAAATTACACTTTTTACTGCCTTCCTACAGCAACAACAAAACAATCACTTAGAGCGTATGTGGTCTCTCGCACAGAATCCCTGGAAACACCACTCCCCTCATCCCCAAAATGGACTTGAGCTTTTACATTTCCCCCCAAAATCCAATTGTTTTTGCAGTCAGTCACAAAAACCAACATTCTTCCAAAAATCACCATTTTAAAATGGAGGAAAACAAGCATCTGATTCTGAGATATAGGAACCAGACCCACGATTTCATCTTGACTGGTAAATAGAGATGCTCCTAGGTTACCATTTCTCTTTCAGACTGATGCATACGGAGTGCCTTGCAACACAGAGATCCTTTTATTCCCAGTGTCCAAGCATGACTGGATTCCAAATCCAGCGTGAATGTCCACAAAACAGGTTACTGAAGCCCACAGAAAACTAATTGCACATGCATCCCTCCATGTAAATTCATAGATATTAAGGTCAGAAGGGACCATTATGATCATCTAGTCCGACCTCCTGCACAACGCAGGCCACAGAATCTCACCCACCCACTCCTGCGAAAAACCGCACCTATGTCTGAGCTATTGAAGTCCTCAAATCGTGGTTTAAAGACTTCAAGGAACAGAGAATCCTCCAGCAAGTGACCCGTGCCCCATGCTACAGAGGAAGGCGAAAAACCTCCAGAGCCTCTTCCAACCTGCCCTGGAGGAAAATTCCTTCCCGACTCCAAATATGGTGCTCAGCTAAACCCTGAGCATGTGGGCAAGATTCACCAGCCAGATACTCAGGAAAGAATTTTCTGTAGTAACTCAGATCCCACCCCATCTACAAACAGGCATTGCTTGAGTCAAGCTAAACGCCTGAATGCCCTGAAGATTTTAGTTATTATTTACTACTTATTTATTTTAAAGATGGCCCTTCAACCACACTGGACAGATCAATATAGGAATGGCTTTCCGGATGACAAATGTCCTGCCATCAAGGAACACCCGTATTCTGCACTGAACGCCTCCAGGCCCCCGCACACCCTAATATTGTAATTGCAAGTTAACATTTCAGCCACTCTCACCTCCACCAGTTTCACTACATTAGGATGGTCCAGCTTTTTCAAGATGGCGATCTCTTGGTGCACCTGTTCAATAGGCCCTTTTGGTTCCAAACAGCCTTCAGATGTGGCTTTGGCACCTCGAGGAGGTGGGCGGCCTGTTTAAAATGGTAAAGATACAGGAGGCAGGTAGCACAAGACAAGTAATAGAAACTGACAGCTGATACATGTGGCTGAGCCAAGGTTGCACCTCACCAACAGTCACAGGATAAAAGGCCTGATCTTCAGGGGTGCAAAGTTTTCCCCTCTCCCCCTGACTTCTCTGGGCATTGCAGGTGTTGGGCACCTCTCAGGAGCATGCCATGATGCATGTATTTGAATAAACCGAGTGCACTGCAAAATACACTAACAGAGATCATTTGAAAGAGAGAAAAGCCAAATCATTGCTTAATACGCATGGTCACTGATGACCTTACCAAGACAAATATCTTCATTTAATTTCAATAGTGTCTGAGATACTATCTGAAGAATAGCACAAAATGCAGATGATCAAAATTCCCAACTCCCCAATTTTTGCAGGCAAGTATTTATTTATTTTGTCTGTTGAGTCTTTACATTTATGCCATCAGAGTGGAATTTCGCCCAGAGACTGACACTTCTTCTTAGCGTGTGTGCAACATGGCTCAGGTGATGTGTGACCAGGATACACCACCAAATTTGGTCTACTGGTTGGATCATTAGCTAGACACAGCACAACTAAGTGACTTGCCCAAAGTCACACAGGAGGTCTGTCTGAGCCAGGAACAGAGCCGAGATCTTCTGGTTCCCAGTCCAGTGCCCTAACCCTCAAATCAACCTTCCCTCCATCTCTCCAGCCCTTGCCCCAAACCTCCAACATCAATATACACAAAATTCAGCACTGCCACAAAGCACTTTCCAACCAGGATATCTGCCTCATACATATATGATAATTCTGCTGTCAGAGACCGTGGGGCTGTATGTTTCCCCCACCCCACCATCTCTGCTGCTCAGCCGTAGATCTCATTAGTTCTCCACACACCAGACAGCCATTTGTCACTTACGTGGAAACCCTGCTTGTCTCATGAGCTTCTTTTTGGAAAGAACTTTCATTGCCTGCAATACAATTAATATGTAAATAGATTCTGTCACTGCTATTGCAAAGAACTCACATGTCTAGGTTGAAACCTCGCTTTTGGGGGCAGACGCTGGATCTTTGTGCAAAGCCAAATGGGCCTGGTGTAGGGGATGAGAAGAGAGCGCAAACCTCATAGGACAAAGAAGTGTTTTTGATCCATCTTCAGAAGCACTGGGGAGACATTGTTCTGCTCACATACAGCATCTTCAGGGGCAGCTCCCCCATGATACCCCTAAATACCTGAGGGGCATATCTTTCCCTCTCTTGTGTCTCCCAGTCTCTTCTCTCCCCACATCCCAGAACCTTCTCTCCCCCTTCTGGTCTCGCCACCAGGTTCACCCACCTAAGATCTTGACTCTACAAGGGCAGCATGACCTTCAGGCAGGTCTTGCTCCTGCTTGGTGCCCCTGGGCCAGCTGAGAAACGCTCCTCCCACACCTCATCAGCTAGCTAAGCAACACATTCTCTCCCCTCCAAGGCAAGCTGATGCATCTTCTTCCACATCCCTGGCTTCTGCAGCTGGGTGAGGAGAGCAGGGAGAGTCTCTAAGCTGCAGGATTTCTGCCTGCCAAACAAGGGAGGCAGCAGCCTCTGGCCTTGCTGTTTGGTTGGTGCATGCTATTAGATCTGGTGCGCAGCACAGAAAAGCTAAAAAGGTGGGTGTCAGATCAGGGAGCTAGAGAGCAGGCTGGAACGCTCACGACTCCATCCAGAAGCTGGAGGAGAGGCAGGTCCGCCCCTGCACCCAGCACTAGACTATACTCCACCAGAGAATCTCTGCTAATGATACTCACATAGTAGGTGTTGTCATCTTCATTGTACGCGAGCTTCACAACCCCATAGGAGCCCTAGAAAAATACACCAGCAGCCACAGGTTACTGACTGGGGACCGTCAGAGAAACACATTAGCCACCATGGCTCCCACTATCGGTGAAAATGAGGTCACTCTCTGGACTCCTTTGTAGGCCCCACAGATTCACAATGACTGTGGGGCTCCTCCCGCTGCTCCAGCACAGCCAAAAGGTAACCCCCAAGTTTGAACTCAGCATGGCACAGAACATTTCCACGCCACCTGCCCACTAGCAATAAAAACACAGCAGGTTTCAAGTGCTGTAGCCCCTCAGGCTCCAATGCAGGGAGGTCACCTGAGAGTCCTGACACACCAGCAGCCATCTTGGGGACATTCCTGAGCAGGGAATCACCACAGGTGCCGACCAACCTATTAAAAAGCTCTGTTAGAGAGGTTAAAAGCATGGGGCCAGATCACCCTTTTGCATGGGAAATTATACCTGCTGTGTTTCACTGGACTAGAAATTAACCTTTTAGCACAACTGAAAAGAGGTGTAATTGCATAAAGTAGCAGGGGTGAAGACATTTAATGGAGTATACTTATGAAGGTGTGAGCTGGCTTAGGATAAAATAAATTAAATAGTCCGCCCTGAAACTCCCAGCCTAATGCTCGTATGCCAAAACTGTAAAGTATTCACCTTTCCGATTTCATCTTTCAATTTATATTGATTAAGCTGCACACAGTCCTATGAAAGGAGGGAAAAAAAGTTTGACATGAACCAGTGGCATAACAAAAACAATCATGTATTTATTTGCATTTTTTTTTTTTTTTGCACAGGAAAAAGAAATGCATTATTCATAAACAGAGCTCCAAAAAGGCTGGAGACATCAAAAGCACCATTAGAGTCAATTAACCTAGAGAGGTAAAAATACAATCCTGAAAGAGTAACAGCCTCTTAAATCACAGATGTAATGTTCTTTAGACAATAAATGTCATCTTTTACTCTGCAGATTACTGTATTTGTTAGGTAATGTAAATCCATTCAGATTGTAACTATAATGTTTGATTTCATTAGCAATAAATGACAGCCATTTGCCAAGATTGGGAATTTCTACACATGGCTAATTACTGACGTTCAAGTGATCATTCTCAATAAGAACCACTCACATGAAATAGGCATATAAAGATCAGTAGCTGAAATGAACAGGTTATAAACCTATCAGAGTGCACCAGGCCTTGTAAGCTGTGGAAAGTTTACTCCTTAACTAACAGCTCGTGACTAACTTCCAGATCCCTTTATTACGTCTAACACACTGTCCAGCAGACTTTCACTGCCTGTTCTGTGTTAGAGACGACAGGTTCTGGGCATGCAATGCAGTATATCTGCTCACTGTTTCAGACTGTTTTTTTACATTCACATTTCCCATGCACTGGGCTGAAGATCAAATCCACCCACCTCTGAACATTGTTTCCAGCACCAATAAGCCCCTCATTTTGCTGTCTTTTTACCATAATTAACAACGAGTTAATTATCCATGAAGAACTCAAACCAGTTACTGAGACCATGTCTTCACTACCACTTTTGTCAATGTAACTTATATCGCTCAGGGGGGTGAAAAAACCCCCCACCCTCCTGAGCGACGTAAGTTGCACCAACAGAAACACCGGTGTGGACGGCATTATGTTGGCGGTAGCTATGCTGGTGGGAGAGCTTCTGCCACTCACTGGAGGTGGTGTTATTATGTCAATAAGAGAACTCTCTCCAATCAGCATAATGCGGCTACAGCTGTAAGCTCGCTAGTGTAGACATGGCCTTTGTAATGACCAATTCCTCAAGGGTTAACACTCCAATCTGAACCCTCCTATGAAATGCCTTTTTTTGGAAAAGCACACGAGGCACAACCATGCAAAGCGCTGACTCATTTATTTAGGCCCAAGCTCTGCTCCCATGAGCATCAATGGCAAAACTCCCATTAACTGCAGTGTGGTTGGAGGAGGCCTTTATTGACCTCACTAGGAGCATCAGGGTGATCAGCACCTTGCAACATAACATGTTATCTTGTATAGTGAGCATTTGATTATTCTGCGTTATTGCTTTTCAGAACTGATAACTACACTTTGCTATTTCAGGTACAAGGGATAGGGCCCCGTGCCAGCCTTGAATGAGATATTGCTTAGGAAGATGTCTCTTTTTAAGCTAACTGACCACATGCCTCCCACCCATTGTATAAAAACATGCACAGATTTATTGCCAGAAGATGAGCGTTAATAGCATAACTGCATTTTCCTTTCAAATATATAATTAAGCAAGAATGGGCAGGAGGTATTAATTCCGCCCACCTCTCTTTTTAATCAGCTGCTGTTGTCAGAGATCACAGAACTCCTTATACAGATTCCTAAAGAGTCTCTCATTCCCCTCCGCCCCCCTTCATCACATCCCCCAATCTGTGGTACTGTCGGCTGTGATAAATACTGCACGAGTTTCATTAATATAACCACACACACACACACAGACTGTGAAGAATCTTTGTTTGGGGGAGTTAGGGCAGGTACACAGGATTCTCCCAATGTTCAAGTTGCATAGAGAAACTCATGATGCATAAATGAGTTGCAGTCCCCATACTAGCTGCTACATTCACAGAAGAGAAGCCAGCGTGTCCTGGTTCAGAGTGGTATGGTCTAGTGGTCCAAGCACAGGATTGGAAGCCAGGAACTCAGGAGTTCTACTCAGAGCTGGGATCAGACTGCCCCAGAATAGCCCTTGGACAAGTCACAACCACAAGGCAGTCTGGCTTGCTGGGGACAGTGCAGGCAGGGAACTGTACAGCCTGGAACAACTCCAGTCAGGAGGGAAAGAGAGGGACATCTGATTATACAATAAATTTAGGAGTCCCAAAGACCTCTGGCTGCACCCTATTCTGAATTTCCTTTAAAGTTAGCAAAATACTCTATTGAAAGAGGACCCCTCCATGAATTAGAGATTGTGTCAAAAGCAACAGGCTAAAAGCATCCTTAACCAACAAGACTGCAGAAGTAGTAACTGGTTTATACTCAGGAAAGCCACATATCACAGAAATGCAGAGTCTGTGCTAAATGTTAAATTACATAGGATATATTTTTCCTTACCTGAAAACCTGTAATAGAAACTTTATTTGATTCCACTGTCGGCCTCCGGGGCAACCGAGGAGAAGAATGTGGAGATGTAACTGGAGAATAAGGGAGAGATAGGTAAATGTAACGTTCATTCACACCTGCATTGCTATTAGGTGACTGAAATCTTTCCTGTTGAGATAGTTTTTGACCTCAAAGATTCAGCTTGGCTCTTGGCTTCCTTGTTACCTCTGGGGGCCCCCTAGAGTGCCAGGAACACCCTCCCCTGCAAGACCCTGGCTATCAGACACCATCATCTCTTCACCACAGCATTCCACATGCTCATCTTTCTCCTGCCTGTCCCGTCCCGTCCCGACTCCTCACCTGGGGCACCAGTCGAATCATACTCTGTCACCACAACAACAGACTCCATGCCCAAGTACTCAATGGTCAGTGACAACAAGCTACACAGATAGTCAGGTGCCTTCCTGCACTCGCTGGGCGGTTCATCGTAACAAATGGGTCTCTCGGTGGAAGGTCTGCTGGGAACACATGATGGCATGATCCACTGGCCAGCTTCATCCCAACTGATGGCGTAGCTCCATCAGAGATAGTAATCTAAAAGCATAAGAAATAGTTAGCAGCAACTTCGTAATGCCATACCTATTGGCCATGCATCACTCATAGGCTTGTTTAAAGACAAGGGTTACTGTTAGCTGGATGTTTAACTGATCTAACAATTTGTTTGAAAGTCAATAATTCTTCTGGCATTTGTCACTCTATAGAATTATTCACTAATCATCCAAGGAGCACCACGGAGTTGGCAATTTGACAGGTGGCAGTTTTCCATCCGAGGCAGTAGCGATCCAGTTCATTCCTATTAACGTTAGCAGAGATGGGGCCAAGACAAACCCCAAGGTTTGGGTTCGGATCAGAATTTGAAGCTAGACCCAATCTCTGTAATGTGCTAAATACTAACACCCATGAAATCTGGGAAGGTTTGGATTCAGATCTGGATTTCAAACCCAAGTTCTGGAGCATCTGGATCTGGGGTACAGAGAGCATGAATTTCAGATTCAAGGTCTGGGGCCCTTCCCTAATTATTGATGTAGTGCCCTGAGCATATCTGATGCTTTACAGAAATAAAGGAAACGGTTCATGCCCCCAAAAGCTTACAATCCAAATCAGACAAGAAAAGAAAAGGACCAAGACAAAGATGTGGTGGGACGGACAAGGGTTAGAAGTAAGAATTATGTCATTTGTTTTGTACTTCTGCATAGGTAGCTTGTTAGGTCTGTTTCTTGTTTAATAAGGTCAGGCTCCAGAAGAGGAGAAGACAGCCTTGGAGTGAGGTCACTTGGGGCCATTAAAGGTCCCGTGGCACTTTTTGTAACAGCAGACGTTAGCATCTAATTGTAACTTGAATTAGAACTGGGCAAGGACACTAGGACTGTCTCCCTAAATGCCCCTTGCGTTTTCAGTTAGACATGCTGGTCTTCCTTACTTTCTGAGGGACTGCTGGATGGTGTTGCTGTGAGTTCTTAAATAGCTACTGCATCCAACCAATGGCTGCATTTCAGTGGCAAGCGAAGTAAATGCTATACATTCCTTACTTATGTCACAGAGACATGGTGAGACTTAATATCTGCAATGTGCTTTGAGATCCTTGAATGAGAACTGCACAGTATTGTTGCTGTTTGAATTATTATTATGAGGCTTTTATTTAATGTTGATGATCCACTATTAGCACAACAGGGTAAAAGCTGAGACAAGGTATAAACATTTGGCTAGGACTCTCACATAACTGATTCCCAGATTGCAGAAAGAAATGTTTAGACAGTAATATTCCTTTTACTCTAACCTATATAAACAACCCTGAGCATCAGCATCAAGATCTTTAAGAAAAGCCAGACACCATAGCCTGATCCTATTGACAGTCAGGGGAGTTGTTCACCAACTTCAGTAGGGTCAGAATCAGGCCCTCTGCTCTCAGACGCATAGATGCAACTACAATGAATATCAATGGGCGTTACCGTATTTTTTTTTGTATTCCACTAGCATCCAATGGTCCAATCAGGATCATGCCCTCTTGTGCTAGGCAACGGGGAAAAGACAGTCCCTTTCCAGAAGGTTTTTTATGGTCCTGAGACTAGTACTCAGTATCTTCAAAGACCAGGTCCTTATTTGGACTAGGGCCCTGACTCCGAAATCTGGTCTGGGTGGGCAGAACTCTGCACCTGTCCAGGACACCATGGAAGCCAATGGGACAACACATGGGCACAAAGATCCGATTGGTTATTTTTTTAGGTCCAAATCCCGCAATCAACCACATTGTTTTAGCTTATCCTCTATCCATTCTTTGCTTTCTATATTTTCACATTTTAGTTTTTTTTTTTTAATTAGATTTATGAACCATGGAAATGACTGCGAAATTAACTTTGTTAAAAATAATAATAATAATAAATAATAATAATAATAATAGTCAAGTCTCTATGGCTCTGATGCATTAGAGACAATTCCATACAGTTATTTCTTTGAAAACCATCAAGGTGAAATTAAGCAGTGGAGTCTTTGCTTGTCCAAGGTGGATTGCTGTAGAAACCCTGTGAATGACCCCCGTGTCATCTGGATGAGACAGCATTTCCCAGGTGCCAGAAACAACTTGGCTGAGATAACAGGCTAGGAGTTTTATTTGAGCAAGGCTGGAATACACAGGCAGAAAGAGGATTGCTTTTCCCACTGCAACGCAATTTTAGTTTTAATTTCTAGGTTGACAAGTTGCCACCAGTAAAAAAAAAACCCAAAAAAAACCCACCTCAGACAATGATTTATTTATTTATTTATTTTTGCCCTGTTGTTCCAACACCTCAGTAAGGAAGCTGCTTAAAATTAGATCCACTTGTCTAAAATTAAAATTTCCCGTATGTTGTGCCCTCTGGCATAGCTGCTCTGAATCAATATAGTAGAAATTAAGTCAAATACAAAAAACAAGCAGTCTCTTTCCCTCTTAAAAAGTCTTTATAATTGCATAATTGCCATTTCAGACACAGAATCGTCTGTATAAAGGAGACCATTTGCTCTGAAGCTGGAATGGCCCACTGACAAAACTATGCTGCTCTCTTTGACACGTCACAGTTTACTGCTTGCAGATTAAGAGACAAAGAAGAAAAAGAAATTAGAACACAGTGAAAGACACAAATAAAACCAGTTCTTAGCAGAAAGGGTAAATTATTTAAGAAGTGATAGATTCAGCTGTCCCTTGCTGTTCAAAAAAGATGGGATGCCTAATACTCCACTAGATAGGAATTTTTTCTATCCGGCAGGAAGTCTGTTATTGATGTGTGCTAGCTAGGACGCTGTGCTATTTGGCTTGGAGCAAAGCTGCTTGTATCTATCTATTTTGCAGATGTGTTCCTGGACCTCTGTTCTCAGCCAAGAAGCCTCCAGGTTTAGCAGCTGCTACATTAAGTTCAGGTTGTTGATGTGTATTGGAGGCCCATGGTGCCCCCATGGTATGGTGTCAGGAGAGCAAAGATGCCACCGAAATTAAAGATTTAAACATTAACTGTTTGTGAGGAAGATTGTAGTGGACCCAGCACAGCAGCAAGCTGGTCCTTTCCACTGCACATAGAGCCTGACTTCGATGGAGCAGGATCAATGGATACTTCATGGGATCTTTTCCACTGAGCCCTCATTTTTGTTGTTGCTAGGGAAAGGCATAAATGAAGCACACCCCCACATCTGCATGTGCAAAATTAAAGGCAAGGTTTGAAAAAGCAGGCTCTGGCAGCTCAGTCCTGCCGCGTGCGAAGAGCCTCCAAACTACATAAAACTTCCTTAGAAATTCAGGGTGCTCAGCATCTGGAGAGTCCAATCCTGCTGCCAGCCACTGCAGTCATGGTCCAAATAAATTCCCATCAAGTTCAGGGGGAGCTGGCCCAGGCCTTATATGTTGAGTGTGAGCATTCCTGCTGCTGCCAGCAAATCCATGGAACAAAACTGATTAGGAGCAGAGCCGCTGCACTAGTAAATGACACAGGACTTGTGAATCCATTAGAACTGCACAGCACAAGTGCATTTTAATGCACTCCCTCGAGTGGTGCATTAAGAAAACTGAAAAGCAAACAAGCAAAGAGAGCAGATGGCTCTTAAAGGCTGGTTTCCATTTGCTGTAGGTTCTTTTAGGAGCCACGCCAGTGTGCAGAGATAAATAGCTTTCCCATTAGCCAGGAACCATTGCCAAAGCGCTGCGCCCTGCCCCCCCACCATTCACCGCCACCGCACTTCAGAAACCACACCAAACAAGGAAGAACCTGGGCGTTTCTCATTCATGGGGCATAGCGAGATGAACCTGAAAGAAGTGGAAAGCTGGCTTGCCCTTGATGTGGTGTATTGCAAAGGCCCGAGCTAAGGAGGATCACAGATAGCATTCTGGGGTGTGTATGCTTATCAGCAGGCCATCACATTCTGCCCATATCACCACAATTATCCAAACCTAGACTTGTCATTGTATGCCGTGGGCCCACGCAGGGCTTGGGCTACTTATCAGAAATGCTAGATTTTGCAGCTAGTCTTTACCCAACAGAAAATAGTTTCCAGCCCTTCAGAAAGGGGATGAAATGAAGTCAGAGCAATATCCATCGAGGTGGTGAACATTTGTACATTTAAGCCCCACACTGGCCCTCCACAAACAGAAGAGGGTGTGTGGGTGGTTGCAGCATTGGCAAGCCTATATACCAATTACATGACCTCTGCCCTTGTGGAGGCAAGTGGGGACCCTGAGAAGGAGTACCAGAACGGAAGGGCTGCACAGCCTCTCTGCACCCAGCTCCCTCATTGAGAGATGGATTTTACCACTTACACTCCACCTGCAGAAAACATGGCTTTCTTTGGGTCTTACGTAGGTGACATGAATTTTCACTGGTAGTGGTTTAAACTACCGTGCTGCTTTGCATTTGTTTCTGGTACCTGCCAGGGTTTTATAGCAATAAGAAAGTAGAGATTTCCGAAAGTGCTCAGTGCACCAATTTACCCCTCCTACATTACGGGAGATGGCAACGTTCACCTGCTTTGTAAGGTTAATACAGACACAGCCATAACTAGCCACTTGCTTGTCACATTAGAATCTTTTTTAATTCATAGGGCAGCTGCTTGAAGACTAGCTGGCATTAGAAAGCTCATGGTGAACAGTTCTGGGCTAATACTGTGTAAAAGTAAATTTAAAGTCACAAAGTATCAGCAACACTTTAGAGCAGAGAGAGTGCACTGGACTTGGGGAGTTAATTGGCTTGACAAGGCTAAACATATCAAGGCTGATTAATTCAAGTAGGCTTCCTGTGCTCTGTAAGCAGGCTAAAGATCATCAGACCCTCAACACAAAGCTTTATGTTTAAGAATCGTGGCACTTTACTCAGGCAGGAGCAAGAAAGAAAATCCACAGACTTCCTTACCTATGTTGTTCTGGGCAGGGGGAACTGGGCCTGAGAATTGGGAGGGAAACCTGTCATCTTAGATGACACAATGACCAAATTAGACCCCCCCACACAAATATTCCACAAACCCGTTGCCTTTCAAGAACGGCCAGTTCATGGGAATGTGCAGAATCTAATGATAATGCAGTCTGTTTTTCTTTTTAATAAGCATATGGGGAATCTGAGGAGGAGGACATAAATTTAATCAGCTGGAGAAAAAAAAAAGGCAAAGCTGGACTGGAAATGAATTACTTTGAGAAGGAAAATGCATTTGCTTGTCTCTCCATTGTTGCAAACACCCCGTAATCCCATCAACGGCACACATGTGGAACACAGGCACATTCTGGTGTTGGATCAAAGCATGCCCCAAATATGCAAATGGAATAGGTACCTTGTTTTAGAGCCACACACATGGAAAATCCTCAAGAAGCAGAACAGTCTGGTGTGTATAATTTTTTATTGGCACATTTTGCCTGTTGGCTGCTTTCTATACATAAGCCATACCCACTGCAGTAAGACTATTAAGGACAAACAATTGCACATCTAATTCACAAATAAGTGAAATAATAAAATGAAAGAGTTCCATGTAATGCTGGTATCACTCAAAGTCCACATGGCTTAACAAAATGGTATGGGCGTGAGGTTGACCTTAGTGAGGAGGAGGAGGAGGAGAAGCAGTCTGACATTTATAGAATGCCTTTCCCCATCCGAAGGATGCAGAGTATATACTGGAATTATATAAACCCTCACTTTGCACACCACTGAAATGCAGCCACCTACGGAGTGGAACATGGCAACTGCTTAACAGCACAAAATAAAACTACACAATATTTGATGGCAGGGAGCAAAAATAACTCCTTTGCAAGTTATTTGTTCATTGATACTGTGCCTGTCAAAACTGTAGTTGAGTGCTTCCTAGTAACGTTACATGCAAAATGAAATCTGTAGCATCAGAGGATGACTTATCAATTCATCAAACACACTGAATGCAGAAGAACGCAGAGAGGAAAAGCAGCTAAGGGTAAAAGTTTTAATGGATAAAGAACATGCTTAGAGTTTACAGGCAGTGAACATCTTGCAAAGCTAAGAAAGGCTGGGAACAGGAAGCTGATGCAAGGGAAGAGAAACTTTCTGGACACGTTTATAGATGCTTGGTGCCAAATTCACAGCTGGCCAGAGAGGGTGCATTTCCCTAACTCAGTGGAGTTACCCTCACTTAAGCCAGTGGTGAATAAAGCATTTGATCCTCCACAAGGGCTTGTGTTTTGTTCATTTTTAGCTCAAAAGACTCCAGCTTCTCCAGTTTGATAGCTGAAGAGTTTCAGGGGAACAGAAAGTGGGCAGGGCTGGGGGGAGGAGGGGAAAGCATACATTCCTTGTTTACACTTGACTCCCCTAAGATGGCTTTCTGACTCAGACAGAATTCCCTTACAGGTTTTAGTTTATTTTAGTTTCATATATTTTTTAAAGGTGGTACCAATGAACATGAGGGACTGGCAGTACTGTGTAGAGCCAATCATCTCCTTCCCAATGTCCTTCAGTCCTGATCTGCAGTTCTCTCAGCAATCCTAACTCTAGACTCTAATACAACTCTGCCAATGCTCTTATTGTTAAGTGATAGGCACGGTGCAGAGGTCATTGTCTCTACCATTACAGACAAGATCAGCTCACACATATAATATACAGGAAGAAGATCCAATTCAGAGCAGCAGCATCATCCCTGCTGCTCATGACTTGAGCCTTTTTAGGGTCCTTAAAATGAGAATACCCAGTGATCTGAGCCCGGATTTAAATCCGGACCCCAGAGATTAAAGCCAAGCACAGTTACTCATCACCCCACTTAGCTCTTGCTTCTCTGAATCTTCAGTATCTAGGCAGTTTCATTTCTCGACATATGTGGATGGAGCAAGTGATAAAAAGATAGCAACAGACACATTGCTATGTGCTTTCATTCCCACCACTCACTGACCCCTTTTGACAGTCTCATCAGCAAAGCCAAGTACTGAATAAGGACTCTGATCTGTCCTAGCAAACAAGAAGACTGGGGAGGGGGTGTGTGTTATGGAAACCTGGACTGCCACTGTCAGTGCTGTTCCTGGCCCGGGGGTCGACAGACAAATACAGGCTCCAGAGCTGTTAATCTAGCATCTTTTAACAGCAATAAATTGACTTAAAGAAAACCAAAAAACTGAGTCAGACTAACTCCAGTTCATAGTAACGCAAATAGTATCATATCTCATCATCTGGGAGCCAGAATTAAGAAAGTCAGTCATTAGCATATCCCCCGGGGCCAGCTCATTGGAGTCATTTCTGAAAATGGTATGAGCTAGCATACTATGTGTGCTGCAATGGCTAATACTTCCCCAGTTTGGGGGGGTGGGGGAGGGAAATGGATGATCTTGGGGCTAAACCTAAGGACTGGGTCTAAAGAGAGCTGGGTTCCACTGCTAACACTGCCAAGGACTTCCTGTGGGACCTTGGGCAAGTCACTTCACTTCTCTGTGCCCCAATTCCCCATCTGTTAAATAAGGATAATCTATTATTTGCATTGTGTTAACACCTCAGAGCCTAGGAATTGACCAGGATACCATTGTGCTAGGGACTGTACAAACACCAAAAAGATGCAAAGAATGACTGAAGACAGATCCAAGCTCACTTTTGGACTCCCTGGTTCCCTCCCTCCCCCCACCTGAATAGGCGTTTGCCTTGTTATGTCTTGACTAATCGAATAGCAAACAATGTACTATTTTTTTCTGTATCCTGGTTAAAAGTTAACCAGAGAACAATGGAGATCAGTTGCCACATTTTCGCTAGACAAAGAACAGTCATCATTTCACTTTTTGTGATCAAAGGGGCTCTCATAACTTCCAAGAACAAGATGACAAAAATACGATTTGTAATAATGGTGGCACTGATCACATGCCACCTCTTCCTACAGGCTAACGAAAACCTTGATGGAAACACGCTAGCAGCTGTAGTACACAAAGACTATATCTACATTAGATTTTTTGATAGAAATCTCCCACCATTGCACTTACATTCGTGCAACTCAGAACAGTTTGATAACACGGCGATAAAAATGCCAGAGGCCAACTGAGTCCTGCCTAGGGTAGCCAGGTGTCTGGTTTTCGACCAGAATGCCTGGTTGAAAAGGGACCCTGGCAGCTCCAGAGAGCACTGCTGACGGGGCCGTTAAAAGTGGTCAGCGGTGCAGCGGGGCTAAGACAGGCTCCCTACCTGCTCAGCTCTGCATGGCTCCTGGAAGCAGCAGCATGTCCCCTCTCTGGCTCCTACGCGTAGGGGCAGCCAGGGGGTTCTATACGCTATCCCCGCCCCAAGTGCCAGCTCTGCAGCTCCCATTGGCCGGGAACTGCCGCCAATGGAAGCTGCGAGGGTGGTGCCTGCAGATGATGCAGTGCACACCACACACAGCCACCTGGCTATACCTCCATGTAGGAGCTGGAGGGGGGAACATGCCACTGCTTCCAGGAGCTGCCTGGAGTCTGCACCCCAACTCCCTGCCCCAGCCCTGATCCTCCTCCTGGCCTCCGACCCACTCGATCCCTGCCTGGAGCAACCTCCTGCACCCAAAACATCTCATCCTCAGACCCACCTCAGAGCCTGCACCCCCAGCTGGAGCCCTCATCCCCTCCCGCACCCCAACCCCCTGAGCCAGCCCAGTGAAAATGAGCGAGTGAGTGAGGATGGGGAGAGTGAGGGACAGAGGGAAGAGGGACAGAGTGAGCGGGCGTGGGGCCTCAGAGGAGGGGGCAGGGCAAGGGTGTTCAGTTTTGTTCTAGTCCTGCCTCCACTTATGAGCCCATCGTTGGGACCAATGGGCCCCCATGAGGCTCGATCCACCAGTGAGGGGTGAACGCTAATAATCTTTGTTAACTGTTTGGTGAGTTATAGGGCTACTTCCCTCTGCCTTGCCCATCCAACAGAAAACGACAAGAGCGTGAAAATGAATGCAGGGGCTCAGCTGGGAGTTTGCATAACTCTGGGGGATTCCCAGAGGAGTCAAAAATGACATTTTACAAGAACTTCAAGAATCTTGATAAGAAATGTAAGAGCCACTGTTGGGAGGAAAACCACAGCCCTTATCTTGGTGAAGGTACGAATGCAGTACTGTGAAGCATTTGCAGATTGGAGGATACAGCTATTTCCTGCAGGTACTAAGACCTCAGATCAGCAAAGCACTTAAGCACGTACTTAACTTTAAGCATATCAACGGTCCCATTGACTTCAATGAGACTACTCACATGCTTAAAATTAGGCCCATGCTTAAGCGCTTTGCTAAATTAGGGCCTGGGTGGTGTTACGTGAGGTACTCGGCCTCCTTAGCTCCCATTCGCATTAGCTCCAGTGTCTTGGTCGAATTCCAACAATGGAGTTCACAGCAGCAAAGTATATGAGAAATAGATCAAGCCTCCCACCTCCTAGTGAGCTGACTTGATGAATGTACCGAAAGAATTTTGAAATCTGATAGTTATTTAATTTTTTAAAATGCATGGTTAATAGAGCAGCAGCCAGCTCAAGTTTAGCAATTGCAGCACTTTGCCACCATAAAACAGAAAGGGTCTGGAAAACAAACAAAACACAAAACCGATCCCCACCTCCCCAAAATAACTCCTCTGCATTGGTCTGATCGCCTGTCAGGTGAAGGAGAAAAGACGCCAGGGAACTTTGTGTCGGCAGCATCTGACGACTAAAAGCACCAATTATTGGGACTTTCCAGACGAGAATGCTGCTTGAATGCATGTGTACATGTATCACTCAATAATATGTTAGCTCCCTCCACTCACACCTAGCCAAGAGGAATCCTCCCAGGTTTCATTTTTAATAAGCTCTCCCTGCTAGTTAGATAATGGGAGATGCACTGAACTGCTTTGTGAACTCCACTTAAAAGTCATTACGCAGAATTGAGCTGAAAGCAAAGCCCCGATCCCCCAAAATGCTTTAACCATCTAATGAAAGTTGCGTTCCCTTGGATTGATATTGCTTGGCAAGATACTTAGGTTATTTGGTTACAAATGGGCTTTATTTTTAAACCTACATACCATATTCCTTTCAGGCATTTATGGCGAGGGGAATGGAAACCTAGAAGGACAGGCAGCCTTTTCACTTCTAGGACACTGACTGACTAACTGCAGGCCAGGTTGGGAGGAAAAAGTAAATATATTATGGTAGTGCTCAAAGACCTCAAATCCGTATTGGGGCCCCATTGTGCAAGGCACTGTACAAGCAAAGAAGAGACAATCCCTGCCCTCAGAGCTGAAGTGGTCCAATATTAAATGAGTTTGGTGGGTCTCTGTTCAGCTCCTGGTAGACTGGAGGCATCACCACCAGAACTACCAGAAAAAATTGTACTAATTGGCCCCCTTGCTGGTAGCCCCAGCAGAGAAGCCAAGGACTTGCTGGATCCTAGAGAACGACCTGCCTTCTCTCCCATTTCCCCCCTTGAAAGAGATCTCTCCAGGTCACAAACAGTGCTGCTCTCCCACCATGCCCTGTGGCTAGAGAAAACCACTCTCCAAAGCAGTTAATTAGCACCTTTGACCAGCACTAAATTTACTATTCACACATCCATGCAGACTATTGCTTTACTTAAGCTTTCTTGGATGCCTTAAATCCCAAGCCTAATCACAGCCATAGGATAGGGCTCCTGGTTCTATATCAGTTCATGAGTCTCAGCTAAGTATTTGCTGAATGGCTTTCAGCGGTTATTGCAAATCCCTGCCCAGAGAGATCCCAAGGAAACGGAACCAGTTTGCTTGCTCACTGCTCTCCTGAGCTGTGAAATTGACTGGACCTTGTACTGTACTGAGCAGCATTTGTACAATACTGCAGATGAAATGCAGTAAAGGTAAATCCAGCAAGAACTGTGAAATAAATGAAATCCAAAGACAGGTGTTTTCAAGCCTCTGGGAGTGTATTACAGTACAAATAATTGAACAGGGGCTTGGCAAAGCCTCCAAGTTACTGATCTCATCAAACTCCACTGAACTTAAGTCTGGTTTTGTTCTAGTCATAGCACAGAAGCCCCTCTCTGTGGGCTTAGCAGCCTCCTTCTTCTGGCTGATGATAGCTCAATATTGGTCTTAATTCTCTTTGAACTCAGTGCAGCCCCAAATCCAGCTAGCCACTCCATCCCTTAGGATCATCTCTGGCTCCCTCGGATCATAAAGCTCCTCCTTTCTAACCACTCATGGCACCAGATTTTGATCTCTGTTACACTAGCATAAACCCAGAAGGATTCTGCTGAAGCCAGTGGAATTGCTCTGGATGTATACCTATGCAGCTCAGATTAGGCCCCGTCTCTGGTGATGGCTCATGCTCTGCTTAGACCCTTCTTCTAAGGAGGGCCACGCAGTCAGAGGCTCAGCTGTTTACTTTGTTCTTTTGCTGCCATTTTTATGATGGTGATGCTCAATACCATGTATACATTTACAGCATTACTGGTACCTCCCTGACCTCTCTCTGGGTGTCTTAAGCAAGTAAGACTGTGGTTTTGCCTCTGTTTCCTTCGGATAACTCACTTTCAGTAAATGTGTAACTCCTCCATCTTCCCCCTCCTCAATTCACATTTCCCCTTTGCCTTTAACTGTAGTCATCCATGACCCTAAACTCTCTTCTTCCTCCTCCCACATCAGCAAGTTGCCTATCATCCCCTCAATGCTGCCTGTGTATCACTTCTGAACCAATCCTCATCCATGCCTTCATTTCCTCTTGCCTTCACTATGAGAAGTCTCACGTCTCTAGCCAGTTTCCAGCTCTCCAAACTGTGTGCACGGTCTGCAGTTGCCAGCCTCCTTGCATGCAACGCCTCCATAACTCCCCACTGGCCTCAGGATTTGCTTCAATTGCTTCCTCTTTAAAACTTTCTAAGGATTTTGCTCTCTCTCTTCTCCTGTCACTGCTTCTACTACTCTTGAGTATCAGCACGCAGCAAGTCCCTTTACTATTGGCTACTGATGGCGTGAAAGCCTTCTCCTCTGCAGCTCATGTCGTTCTGAATCTCTCAACCTCACTGACTCCATTTCTTTTCAGATTTAATCTGAAATGTTCTTTCCTTCTGATCCAAACAATCTAAGTCTTTTAGGTACTTACATAGCGCCCACATGACCATAGCTTAGTGCCTCACAGTCTTTCATGTATTTCTCCTCATAGCACCCTTGTGAGGCAAGGCAGTGCTATTTCCCCCCCACTTTACAGATGGGGAACTGAGGCACTGAGAGACTAAAGACAGGAAGTCTGTGGTAGAACAGGAAGCTGAACCCTGGTGCCCCACACCCCAGACTAGAGATCTAATCACTGGACCATTCTTCTCAACTCTGCTCATACTTATTAACGATCAAATTATTTTGAGATAAACAATAAAAATGATGCTGTGATTCTACACAGTGCTTTCCAGAGGATTTTCGAAGGCTGTACAAAGGATAAGCTGCATTAGAGAGAGAAATATTCTGAAAATTACAGAATGAGAGAATTAAAATAGATCCTCATGCTCAAACGCAAACATGCTCAAGACAGCATTTATCAAGAAATCTCGACAGACTCTGAGTATTACTAAAGGGAAAATGAGAAGCACTCTCTATGCAGTTCCCTCAGATAGTGCTTTATAGAAAGGGTAACTTAAACCGTGAGGCTAGAGCCCTGGACTGAGACTCAGTGGACGGAGATCTGTGCCTCAGTTTCCCCATCTGTAAAATGGGAATAATGATACTAACCTCCAAGCTTTGAGATCTATGGATAAATATCACTATACAAGAACTAGGTATTGTTATTTCAGGTTCAGGTCATAACATTATAGAAAAGGGCATTTTGTTTGGTGGAGAGTGAAATCACTTAGGTAAACTAGGAAGACTTGGTCATTGATAGCCACAAGTGATCTGAACTTGCAGTAAGGGGAGAATAGGCCCATTAATTTAATCAAAACAAATATAGATAAGTACACATTCTGCTACACAGCAGACACGCACAGAGCAGACAGAAGGAGGAGGAAGTACATGTAATGTCATCTCAGCTGAGATAAATACCAACCACTCTCCTCATTCTGGACCGAGAACGTTCAGTGGTATCCTGAGGGAGAGTAAATGTGCTGGCTGCTCTACGTGCAGAAGGAAAAAAAAAAAAAAACTATTGGGAAAAAGAATCAGAGCAACCGCTTGAAGGCACAAGAAGTTTTCAATCCTCCCCCAGCTCCACCACCAGAGTGAAACTGTGGGAGATGCGGAGACATTCTCATGCCCCGGGAGAGTACAGAGAGTTGCGTCAGTAGTAGACTATAGGACAGAGGTGGGCAAACTGCGGCCCATGGGACCCTCCTGCCTGGCCCGGGAAGCTAGTCCCCGGCCCCTTCCCTGCTGTTCACCCTCCCCCGCAGCCTCAGCACACTGCACTGGGCAGCCTGGCAGCACAATTGCAGAGCCTGGCCTGACCCGGTGCTCTGGGCAGCGCAGCTGTATCACCGCCAGCCACCAGTGCTCCAGGCAGCGTGGTAAGGGGGGGTTGGATAGAGGGCAGGGGAATTTGGGGGGCGATGGTCAGGGCGGTCAGAGGGCGGGGGTGGGAGGGTGTCAGATAGGACTAGGAGGCGAGGGCTGGGCCATGCCTGGCTGCTTGGGGAGACACAGCCTCCCCTAACCGGCCCTCCATACAATTTTGGAAACCTGATGTGGCCCTCAGGCCAAAAAATTTGCCCGCCCCTGCCATAGGAGATACAAGTCAGATCAACAAGAAGGCCCCAGTGGCCGTAAAAGTGGCCAGAGCCAGAAATCAGGATGCAATGCAAAATGAAACAAATAGGAGCTAGGGTGGGAGGCTAGAGGGAAACCTGACTGTTAAAGGGTTTACTAAACACGGCTGCTTCAGACACATATGGAGCTGCAGGGAAACCTAGAACAAGGAAGGGGGCGGTTGCTACTAACATTAAAACATTAGCATATTGCACCTGTTTGTTAAACTCATGACAAAATCTGGAACAATCCTAAAAAAAGGGTGAACACAGGCCTACAGCAGTGGGTCTATTTTTAAAAGAAAGCTATAGGGGAGACTAATTTAATGGTGGCCACTTCGGCTCTGGAATTATTTGTATCGTTCCTATTCCCAGAACATACAAACACAAATAATCAGTTTATAAACTGATTGCTACTGCCCCGAGAGTTAAAAGACTGATGTTCTTGCAGCTCCCACATCTCCATTTAGAGAGACACCACACCAGGTCAAAACTGGCCCCAACTTTACATTTTCTTAGGATGAAAATGGTTATTTAAAAAAAAAAAAGTCTTTGTCAAACCTAGATCCAATGGGAAGAATGCGGGGAGGGGGGGTTTACTCCAACAGAAACATTTTCTTAACTAACCCTCCCTCATCAGAGTTTGCCACCCGAACATTGGCACGTTAGGCTAGTGCATAAAAACCCAGACACCCGAGTAGAAACAGAAGTGAAAACTAGTTTCCTTTTTCCCCAACCCGAGAAAAATTCAAAAATGGTTGTGTGCGTGCTGGGGATGGGAACAGGTGCTGCAAGTTCCTTAGCCCCTAGGGTCTGAAGAGCCTGTCAGTCTGGCTGCTGTGGGGTTGTGTGTTGCTGTTTAGTTGGTTTGGGTTTTTTGGCAGGGTGGGGAAGAGGCCACTCCACTTTCAGCTAATGAAGTGGGGGGCTGGGGATTTGCTTTCTTCCCAGCCATCACTATCGTGGGTGTTTGAGAGGACAGGGCTTGACGGGGGGGGGATGAGGAATGAACCCCCACCCACACACAGATTTGAAAGAGGGCAGATCCAAGCTAGGCTCCCCCTAAGGGCATGCGGACTAAGCTAACTCAGGGGTGCATATTCCTATATGGCAACAGCTGCTGGGTTCTGCACGTGGGCGCCCCATCCGCGCAGCATTCCCAGGCCCAGGGAGCTGGAGAGGATCCCAGCTCACCTCTCAGCCCCCAGCCTCAGCTGAGTGACAAGCACCGGCCACTAGAGCCAAACAAAGCCAGGCCAGTTACAGAGGCAGTGCTGAGTCTCTCCCACCAGGTTTCCATCCCATGTCCTTTGTGGGTGTCCCCCCTCCGCCGCCCCCAGTATCTTATTCGTTTCCCTCCCAGCATGGTCCCTGCATCACATCGCTACAGGGAACCGCCTTACCACACAACACAGAGCCATCAGCTCAGCCACCCTTCACAGCCCCATCCCCTCCACCGAGCTGCAGCTCCCCTTCCACCCAGCATCGCCCCGCCAGCCAATCCCAGGCCTCGCTTTGTCCCTCTCCGGTACTTTGGGGTCCACCCTCTGCACTAGCCAAGGATGCAGCACCATCCAGCCCGGAGATACCGGGGAATACCGCCCGCCCGGGCGGCGTGCCCCTCCCTTCCCCAGGGCAAAGCGACTCCCCTTCTCTGGGCTGGCCCAGGCCTCCCCTGCCAGCCAGACACTGGATGCAAAACCCGCTCACTCCCTCCATCCCCTCCCTGCGCCCGCACCCCGCCCGGAGCGCACTCCCAATTGCAGGGCAGAGCAAGAATTAAGCCCCTCCACCCACCGACCAGCGGAAAACGCTGCCGCCGGTCTCCGGTGCCTGGCTCCCTTCACGGGAACAGGAGCGAGCTGCATGCCCGCCTCGCCCCGGAGCCCCTGCTTACCTAGCAAGCGCTCCCGGGCGCAGCCCCAGCTCGCTTCTTCTGGGTCTCCATTGCGCTGCGATCCCCACCTTCCCCCGGCGCAGCAGCTCTTCCCCCAGCTGCTGCCAGCGACACCTCGATTGGCTGCGACTGGGAGATTTTCCGGCCCAGAAGGAGAGAGTCAGATTTCACCAGCACCCTCGTTATTGGCCGCTGCAAAGCCAGAGCTTCGCTGACTGGCCCAGATGTGCAGCTTGCAGGCTGGTCTCTCCCAGCGCCTTTTTGCTTTCAATTTTGCTCTCAAGCTGTAGAGACAGCGGCAGATGCCAGCAGGGAATGGAAAACAGGGGCGGCACTCAAGACACGCGCTCTCTGTTATATCCTCGTGTGCTTGAGTGTGCCTGTCTCCCTCGGTTTCTTTACAGATCCCTCATTGTTCACCATTTAGAAAAGCCATTTCCGGGGAATAACTTCTTCCCTGGCCTTCTGGCTAAGGATAAATTTTGTTCAGCCTGTTTGATCAGTTTAACAATCAAAATGATACTTAGAAATTAGTCCAGCTTTTCCTCCACAGAGCCCACACAACTTTACAAAGGAAAATATAATAATCTTCATTTTGATGATGAGGAAACACAGAAGTAACTTCCCCCAAAGGCACACAGTAAACCAGGGGCAGAATGGAGACCAGAACCCAAGTCTCTGGAATTCTCATCCCTAGCCTCAGGGCCAATGTAATGTCCCCTTTAAAAGGGGGAGCAAGTCCATCCCATGCAAGCAGATAAAGTTCATCCAGGATTCTGTATGCACAGGCTAATCAATTTAAAAAAAAAGTGGGTGAAAGCCGGGCCTACTGAAGTGCATGGGAGTTTTGCCATTCACTCAGTAAAGCCAGGATTTCAACCTGTACTTATGTTTTGGCCAAACCAGGTTCTAACAAGAGTAGGCAGCCAAAGACAAGACCAAGCCATGTTTAAACAATGAAGCTCTAGACTATATACAGAGCTAGGGTACAGCATGGTTTCTGAACACTGCTTAGGTCTGGCCACAGTGACCCATCAGGCTATGAGAGAATTCCTGTTTGAGATCAACAAAGCAAAAACTGTGTTTAAGGAGTTTTCTTTAAACCTTTGCCTGAGTAGGTGTGTAAGAGAGAGGGGAGGAGAGGTTCACTAGTTGCTGATGTGACCCCAGTAGCGTAAGTCTTTTCCATCTCCACTTCTTGATCCTAAACAACTTTAAGCACAAGCAAAAAAGTGGCCATTTTCAGCCTTTATTCTCTAGCTGCAGATTATACAGCTCATGAGTCAACCTCATTCCCCCCTGCAGCAGCAAGATTGCTGCAGATAGTTCACATCCAGATTTCCGCCCCCTACACGAGTACAGTACGAAGCAACTTGGGGCCCTACACATTGTAAAACTAGTCCTGGAAGTGTAACAGTGAAATCTTCAGCAAAATGTACACACACTTACAGCCACTACTTTATGGGACAGACTCTCAGTGTTTGGCAGCAACTAGCACTGTCCATATGAGAAGATAAAGATCGCAAACTACTTCAAAGCATATTACACCATACTGTACATCACAAAATATAAACACAGAAAATGTGAGGGACAAATGCATTACCATCCTGCCCATTACTGAAATAGGTTTTAAATGCCCCACTGCACTCCAGCTCCCATCCAGGATTACAACTACTTTCCAAACAGAGTGTGTCAACTTTTGGCCCTACCAATATCTTGCCTACCTCTCTTGAAAGGTGTTCTGAGGAAAATTGATTAAAATGATTGTGAAGCACTTCAAGATTGGATCCAAGGAGCTATAAAATGCAGCAGGAATGTTAAAGCAACCATCCTCTCTTTAAATTATGAGAAAAAGAGAGCATAGCAGTTCATAAACTTAATTCCTCTCCTTGCCTACATCTGCATGTCATTGCCAAATCTAGTACCAACCTTTGCAGTGAGATCCCCTGCTTTGTTAGTTCTAACAATGACGTCTTTCTTGCCAAACCCACTCCTATTTAACACCATGGTAACTTTGTTTTCAAACTGTAGAGATCAGATTAACTGGACCATCTCACAAAGTGAGAAAAGCAGGCAAGCTTCAGAGACACATCCCCCACACGGAGCGAACACAGCATCGCCTCACACCTTCTGTTTTGCTTTCAGACCTCTTCAAAGGCATCACTTCAAGGTTCTACACTTCAACATCAGTCCATTTTCCAGATCAATATTAACTATATGACTGAGATTTATTATTTTGACAAGAAACCTTTATCATTATAGAAGCTGGACAGACCTACAACTGTAATGCAAGTGCTAGGAGGTGTTCTAGAGTCGACTATTTCACAGGATTATGGATTGAAGTTCAAGTGCTTTCCCATCAGAGGGGTTGAATAATGGCCAAAACACTGGTTTTATTTAAAATGGTGTCCTTATAAAGCTTCCTGCGTGGAACCAGAGTCACTTTTCACTGAGGTCTCAAATGCAGCTACTGTTTTAGAGTTGAAACACCGAGTTATCTGCCAACATCCACAGCGTGATGTAAACTAAAGAACGGTTTAAAGTAATATTAAGCTACACTTATTCAGCCTCCCTTAAAATCTCATCTATACCAAATAAATCACAGTAACTCCGCTGAAGTCAGTAGATTTAGTTTTCATCTTGTTTGCACCAGTTAACAATAAACTACCTCTTAATTTAGCACTTTTCATCTGTAGATCTCAAAGTGCTTTACAGGAGCAAAAAGTATCCTACGGAGGCACAGTGACGTGAAACTACTTACCCCACAGGCCAAGAACAGGACTCAGATTTCCTGAATCTCTATCCCCTGGACTCAGACTGCTCCCCAATATTAAACACAACCCCACCCACACACACTAGCTAAGCGTATGAAATCCCACAATATAGTAACATTTAAAATTAAAAAGTTTTCTTCTAAGGATGGATCCAACGATAGGTGAATTAAGCCTTAAGTTAGCTGTTGTCCTCATTTATCGATACAGAAATTGGAGTGAGTGAAGTGCACATACACCAGTGCCCATGAAACACATTCATTAATGCATCTGCAATAAAAACTCTTGTTTAAGTGGATATAGGTTCCCTCACTGCACCAAAATGAATCTACTATGTTTTACTTTTTCCTACTATTCTTTGCACATATATGTCTGTCTAGCACAACAGAAAGGGCAAGCAGTGGGACAAAGGTCCTGCATCAATAGGATTCTATTTCTTTCCCTTCTGCTAATATCTCTAGAAATAGTGCCTGCAGACAGATTAAACTCAAAGACACATTTTAAATGTAATTCTACATTCAAAGAAATGTCAGTTATTTTAAGTTAGCAGAAAGAACCTTTGTCTGTAATTTCTATTCTAATATCTCCATACTGTTTGCATTTACCAGCGTGTAAATCTCATTAGTTACAACAGGAATTTCTTGCATCACTACCCCTCCCTCCTCCACACCCTTTCCTGCCAATACCTCTTAGTTTTGGTCCTAGCGTTAAATCTGTGAACAACACAGGCATTTTCTTTAAAAATCTGATTCCTATTTTGTGACTACAATAGACGACTACTTATTTACAGAATAAAATGAGAAGTGTGCAAACATCTACTTTCCACAAATCATTACAAGCAAAAAACAAAGTTTTCTAAACAGAAGAACATAGTTTATTTGTAATTATTTCCAAGCAGTGATGATTGAACATAATGAAGACATTTAAAAAAGGGGGTCGGAGGGTCAGCAGGAAAACGCAGAGGGAAGCTTCAGCTTTAAAACACTTCACTTAAAGGCATTAATTAACGGAACACCGTGAGCAGGCAGCTCCTGGTGCACTTGACGGAATAGCATGGCACATTTGTTTCTTTCTTGGGTCTTGCCCAGGGTGTGGAAGAGTCTGGCCTGAAAGTAAAGAACGTCTCTGAGCTGCTCTTTGCAGTCCACTTTTGCAAAATAAGTCTTGGCTTCATTTAGGTTCAGGATAGCTAATTCCAGAGCTGTCAAAATGGTGAGGAAATTCAATATTTAAAACTGTGTTCGTATAAACAGTACAATCCCACTCTAGGGAGGCCCATTATGGATTAATTTTTCAAATTAAAAGCACAGATTTTAGCAATTTATAAAATACTTGCTGACGTGCGAGAAATATTTTATTGCATCTTTTGTAAAAATAATGGTCTTGGCAACATGGGCATACAACTACAGCCTTTGCTATTCAAGCTTTGCTGCAAGGTATGGATGATAAAGTGTGCAGATTAACAATAACTATTGTAAATTGTGAGCATTTTCAAGATGGACATTGTTCTTTTGGCCCCAGTGACATTGTGAGTCCAGATTCAGACCCTCCCCCCCGATCTTCCCATTCGGTAACACTACCTCCCTTGTTTTTGTTTTTATTTTATTACCGATGATGATATATCTTTGTACTATTAAAATTCAAATATCTAAATTGGATTGAGCTCAAAAGTCGAGAAGTATAAATGTGCATAATTATTCTTCACTCTACCTTCTGTCTTCTTTTGTGGAGAGAGCGAAGCTGCAGAAGCAACCTGACATTTGGCCACCAAGAACATGGCACAGCCTTTATCCAGTACTGCCCCGTGAGCCAAGATAGGTTCTATCGCCGTATGCAGAATATTCAGTGCTTGTTCAGGAATACCAAGAATTAGCTGAAAGAGAAACATACTTTGCTGGTCTGAAATTGGTGCCCACAGGAAATAGCAGCCACTTCTGGTGAGGCCAACTAAGCCATTTGAACGCCACATCTGTTTTAAAAAGAACTGATAGTCCAGACAAGATTTTTAGCTTCTCTCCATAATCTTTTAAACTGTTCCCATTAGCAGAGATGAGGCACGGTGGTGGGGAATGCCAGTAGGAATCTGAATTGACTGGCAGACACTGCACAGTGTTGACAACCAGGATCCCCATCTGCCCAGAATAAGCAATATGAATGAACTCCATTAACCTGTGTTCCTTTTAAACTCAGCTCATGTCAACAAGTTCTGCTACTGCAAAGCCAACAAGATGGCATAAGAAATATCAATTGGAAAAGTGAAGGCAGTGCCAACTTATAACTGCATATTTTATAACATACTGAACCTAAAAGCCTCAATGACATTCAATTGTTTTTATAGACTTCCTTGAAAGATTTCACATTTTGAAATACATTTCGTTCTTTAAAAGCAATAACTGAACCCTGACAGGGTTATGTTCTTAAATCTAACAACAATAGCAATGATATCCAGATTGACAACATAAATGTTTGATTTGCAGCCTGTGAAAACATGTATCAAACTTACCTGGGAAAAAGCCAAGTTCAGAACAGTTTCAGAGGCCAAGTACTGTAGACGGTATTCTCTAGAAAGAGCGAGAGCCTGAAGCAGGACAGGCAGTGCTATTGTATGACATGAAGATCTCCAGTAAAGCTCTGCTATTGACAGAAGTACACTAAACAAAAAGAAGGGGAAAAAAAAAAAATGTAAAGTGACTCAGTTTTGCTGAAAATTTTGAAGTGTTTCCCCACCACACTAACCTCCAGAGAACAAGTAAGTGGAAGTCAATTATTTATCCCCAATAGTACCCTCTCATTTATTCTTAATAAGTTACAATACCACATGCACAATACATTTGAATTTCATCCTTAAAATGGATTCCACCAATTACCATGAATAAAATACTATTGTGATAAGTAACACTGAAAATTATGATTACACAGAGTAGAGAGAAACAATCTCTCTAAGTCTATTTTAGGCACAGTTGGTTTGTGTGGCTCTTTCACTCAACAGGGGAATTAACGCCCCCCCCTTTTTCTTTTATTAAAGGAAATTGTGGTTGCAAAACACCCACCCTTGACAGATTTAGTACTTGAAACTACTTTGAATTTAGTTTGAAAAGACTACTACATTTCAGCTTCAAAATATCCTTTATATCCATTTTTTTATTTTGTTATAACCCCCCCGCCCCGCAAACAAACCACTCATACCCCACACATGCCATAGGTAACCCCCCCCAACCTGAAAGTTGAATGTTCACACTGTCCATGAAGAATTCAATTCATACGTCCACTTTGATGATGGAAGTTTACCTATCATACTTCATTTCGGAGCTAAAACTCAGTTTGCTGAGTGCAAGCACGTGTAGTTAGGGGCCATTCCAAATGACTTTTAAAAGTGTTGGTACCAGCAAGTTCATTTAGCTCAGCAAATGAAAGCACATTTGTATTGCCACGGTAATGCTTCATTTTATCACCACCCAAAGTTTTACATTTAATAATTCTTCTATACTACATTTAATAAATCAGAATAGTCTCTTATCCAAACGGTGGATAAACTACGAATTAGTGAAGAAGTACAGAACAGATTGTGACTATTGATGTTAATTAGTGTAAAGTAGCTTTAATATTCAAGGAAGTTTCTAGAAATTAACTGTTCTTACCTAATCACCATCTCAGTGTTTTTTATATTTTGGCAGTGGATCAACAGTTTCTGCAAAAGTTTGTGCGCCTCTGACATTTGATTCTGAGCTTTCAATACAATGGCTTTTCTACAATAAAAAGAATTCCATTACCAGATGTTAATATTTTAGACTCAATCCTTCACTTGGATGCAATGGAAAAGCACGCTAGTGTTTTGTGTACTCAGCTTCTACACCTGTAAAAGTACTTTCTACCCAAGTGTGTAAAAATATAACCAAGGCCTGGGTGGGGATGTTCTGTTAATAACATGTAACTTTTATATAGCCCTTTTCATCCACAGATCTCAAAGCACTTTATAAAGGGAAGGGAAGTATTCCCTCTATTTTACAGATGGGGTAACAGGCAGAAATGAAGTAACTTGCCCATGGTCAATGGCAAAACCAGGAATAGACCCCAAGTCTCCTAATTTTTTTATACAAATTAGGTATTGCACCTAGCTCTTGGGATAGCCACAGTGAACAGATTTCAAAATAAATATATTAATGCAATCATAGAATAAATTTATAAAAAATTAGGGCGTAAATGCTTTGTAGCCATTAAAATAACCCTAGGGAGGTGGGTAAAATGGATTATACCAAGATCATTGTTTTAGGATAGTTATGGCAGAGTTAAAGAAGAAGGAAATATTACTGTAGTTCACTGAAGAAAGGTATGCCGAGAAAAATAATGTATTATCTCCAGCAAGCACTTTATTCCATCTTTATTTATTTCAGTGGGATGTTATTGCAAGATTTTTCTGTAGGTTGATTGTTTCTTACCTGTACACTCCTTCTATGCTATTAAGTGCTGTAATTCCTGCCACAAAAGAATCGGCGACATGGTATTTGCCATCATTCATAGCTCTATCAAACTGTATTTTCTGATCAAACAGCATCCACAGCTAAACCAAGAGTGTACAGAAATAAGTTTTAAGGAGAAATGCTGAATGTTCATTTTGCGATCCAAAGTTAAATCAACAGATATTAAATAGGGCTGCCAATTGCAGTTAGCTCATGAGATTAACTCAAACAAATTAATTGCGATCAAAAAATTTAATCGCAATTAATCGCAGTTTTAATCACTGTTAAACAATAGAATACCAATTGAAATTTATTAAATAGTTTGGCCATTTTTCTACATTTTCATATATATTGTATTCTATGTTGTAATTGAAATCGAAGTGTATATTATTTTTTATTACAAATATTTGCACTGTAAAAATGATAAAAGAAATAGTATTTTTCAATTCACCTCTTACAAGTACTGTAGTGCAAACTCTGTCATGAAAGTGCAATTTACAAATGTAGATTTTTTTTGGTTACATAACTGCATTAAAGAACAAAACTATGTAAAACTTTTAGAGCCTACAAGTCTACTCAGTCCTACTTCTCGTTCAGCCAATCACTCAGACAAAGTTTGTTTACATTTACAGGCAATAATGCTGCCTGCTTCTTATTTACAATGTCACCAGAAAGCGAGAACAGACATTTGCATGGCACTTTTGTAGCTGGCATTGCAAGGTATTTATGTGCCAGATATGCTAAACATTCATATGCCCCTTCATGCTTTGGCCACCATTCCAGAGAACATGCTCCCATGCTGATGATGCTTGTTAAAAAATAATGCAGTAATTAAATTTGTGACTGAACTCCTTGGGGGAGAATTCTAGTCCCCTGCTGTTTTATCTGCATTCTGCCATATATTTCATATTATAGCAGTCTCGGATGATGACCCAGCGCATGTTCATTTTAAGAACACTTTCACTGAAGATTTCACAAAATGCAAAGAAGGTACCAATGTGAGATTTGTAAAGATAGCTATAGCACTCAACCCAAGGTTTTAGAACCTTCCAAAAATCTGAGAGGGACGAGGTGTGGAGCATGTTTTTCAGAAGTCACACTCCGATGTGGAAACTACAGAAGCCGAACCACCAAAAAAAGAAAATCAACCTTCTGCCGGTGACATCTGATTCAGATAATGAAAACAAACATGCATCAGTCCGCACTACTCTGGATTATCATTGAGCAGAACCCGTCAACAGCATGAACACATGACCCCTGGAATGGTGGTTGAAGCATGAAGGGACATATGAATCTTTAGCGCACCTGGCACATAAATATCATGCAATGCCAGCTACAACAGTGCCATGTGAATGCCTCATCTCATTTTCAGATGACATTGTAAACAAGAAGCAGGCAGCATTATCTCCTGCAAATGTAAACAAACTTGTTTGTCCGAGCAAATGGGTGAACAATAAGTAGGACTGAGTGGACTTGTAGGCTCTGAAGTTTTACACTATTTTGTTTTTGAATGCAGTTTTTTGTACATAATTCTACATTTGTAAGTTCAACTTTCATGATAAAGAGATTGCACTACTGTACTTTTATTAGGTGAATTGAAAAATATTTCTTTTGTTTTTTACAGTGCAAATACTTGTAATAAAAATAAATATAAAGTGAACACTACACTCTGTATTCTGTGTTGTAATTGAAATCGATATATTTCAAGATGTAGAAAACATCCACAAGTATTGAAATAAATGATATTCTATTATTGTTTAAATCGCACAAATTTTTTAATCACTGACAGCCCTAATATTAAAGCACGCTATTTACAGACATAACTGCCTATATTCCTGTTTATTAAAGAAGTTGTCCAAGTTTGTTGGATGTAACACATTGTATCAATGAACACCTTCATTGTATCAATAAACACCTTCAGCAGAAATGTGTAGGTCTACTAAAGAAATATGCAAAAGAACCGCAACAGAGCTTACAGGATCACATTTAAAATAAAACTCTTTCCTCTAGTTATGTCCTGAATACTTGTTTTGTGGCAGTTTGACTCCCTTTGTAACGCAGAAAAAGAAAGATTGGAAAAAATAAGTTTGTTGGATCTAGAAAGCCTTAAAATGATGTAGATGCTGTCCCACAGATTTACCCCATTAGGGTGTTTCCCAGTTCCACACAGATCACAGCCTCCTCTCTTAGCTCAGAGTACTTGTATAGCACTTTGAACTTCAAGGCACTTTACAAATATTTAATCCTGATAATCCCCTGTGAGGGAGGTAAATATGATGTAGCTAGCATTACAGCTAAGCTGCACAGAAGGAACAGAGGGCATGGAAGGAAAATACAAATAGCTCTTCACTCTGAGGCACTAGTGAGATAACTTTCTCAAGTTTCAAACTGTGGTACATAATGTTTTCATGGCTTGCGTCTTTGTGCAAAATTTTTTAGGTTTCCCACTAGTGACAAGATTTACATGAAGCCAATTCAGATTGTCTAATGAAAACACATTTTATACAGATACAGTGGAATTAAGATGCACTGAAAATCAGATCTTATCCCCAACATATAACTCTGGTTAAAATGTCATGTGAATGTGTATTTTCTCTATGCAATAAAAGCCACACGTTACCTGTGCATGCTGACTACTGGGAGGGAATCTCTCTTTTAAATGTTTCAGTATTTCTGAAGCAGCGGCAAAACATCCCTACCACACAAGAACAGGAGTATGATGAGCAAGTAATAGCGTAAGCACTATTTTCCTTTCCTTAATTTCATCCCTGTACTCTTAGACATAAACAGCTGTTAAGAAGAAAAGCTAAATTTCCCTCACCTGCCAAAAATGTTGATCAGAACCACACATGCACACAGTTCATCAATAAAAGCCACTTTTTAATCACAGATCTTTGATTCTTCCCCACTCACGTGATTTTTTGTGCAACTCAATGTAAGCCTCACCTGTTCGGCATGTAGCTCAGCCAGGTGACACAATACTACAGCAAAAGATTCTGTGTTATTCTGCTGAACACCCACATTGACAGCTTCTAGACTGTTCATGCTCAGCAACATCTGGGCTTGCTGAAGTGCCATGGTGCTACAGTGAGAAGAGCTTCATTTACTTTCAGGCAACAAACATCAGAGATTTTTAATCTACACTCCAAAGTCATGATAAGTTGACACAGACTGCTTCTCTGGGCTTCTAGCTTTACAGTTTCCCCTTTTTGTTGTAAGTAACTGCTACCAGGACCTCCCCACTGGGCCAGCATATCGAGTGCTCACGAACAAGGCATCAACCCAGCTAAGACCTGAACATAGTTTCTATAAGGTGATGTTGAGGATGGGTAAATAGAGACATTAAAACTTTGTTCTATTTACAGATATAACATTGAGACTAAAATATCTCCTCCAGACTGTACCAGAGAGGTAGCCGTGTTAGTCTGCATCCACAAAAACAACGAGGAGCCGGTGGCACCTTAAAGACTAAGGGATTTATTTGGGCATAAGCTTTCGTGGGTAAAAAACCCACTTCTTCTGTGCAAATAAATCTGTTAGTCTTTAAGGTGCCATCAGACTCCTCGTTGTTCCTCCAGACTGTGTTTTAAATGAGCTGAACTAGGAAAACAAAACAATTCCCCCAACCTCGCCTGAGTAATAGCCTATATACTTGGTTTCAGCACATTAAACAGATGCAGTCACTTGTGCACTTGTATGACTGATGGTAAAGGCATTGCTTGAAACATTTAAAACATATATAAGAAACAAATCTGAGTTTGATGAGAGAAAATACCTGCGACCATATAGTCTCCAAATGGCAGTTTTCTGTGCTATACTAATATCAATAAGCTCTGACAAGCTATGTTTCCAGTGCAACAGATCAGAGTCCTTTAAGGCATCCATTAGCTTATTAGCGGTCTTTCCTGCAAAAGCTCTTTGCTGAACCAAGGACTGTATTCCCAGGGAAGCTAGATACTATGGAGAGGAAAATCAAAACAAACATATTAAACATATACATGCTACAGCTAAGTAGGAAGCACAAACTATCAAAATTCCCACCTAAAAAAGCAAGTTATTATTCAATATAGATAACAAAATGCCATTACAGAGATTTCTTCATATACGCAGTTAATACCACCTTGTAATGGGACGGAAAGGGAATCTGTAGTTTCCCACCCCACAGACCTGCAGCTGGTTATATCTGAGTCACTCCAGTGAAAAAAGTACTCACATGCGCACACACACACAGAGTTTTCTGCTTTTCCCTTGCCACTCCCTCAAAAAAAAATACAATTTCCACCTTCCATGGCTGATACACCATCTACACAATTAGTTCCCAATCCTTTGTCATATGCACCCCACCTGACTCCTCACTGCAACCCAGTTTCCCCCATGACTTCTACTTCCTCATCCCCAGCAATCTAGTGGCTGGGTTCTCTATTGGTTCTTGGGCGTCACAAAGTAGCCCTCTCTCTAAATAATCTAACGTCTGCTCTCAGTCTCCCCCATGTGAGCTACACTATTCCTTCTACTGCAGCTCGTTCTTTTATCTCAAACAGAAAAACTAGAGCGAGAGATAGACAAACACATTCTAACAGCCAGGAGACGTGGAGGAAGCTGGCATAAGAATTGCTGAGAGAGGGCTGCCCTGCAAGACCCAGCAGCTGGGACAGGGTGAAAGCCGAAGATCCCTATGGAAGCAAATCCATTGTGGTTTTTAATTTAATTATGTTAAGAAGAAAGAAAGACAGACAGAACGAAAGAGGCAGATTTTGAAATCTAAAATAGATTGGGTTAAATCTCAGCTATATAGATTCCTAAGATCAGCAAAAAGAAAAGCTACAGATCATACACTATATGTGAGTGCACACCCCCCCTTCTCCTTGAATAGAGTTAAGGGATGAGAGACTTACTGGCAATCCAAAATGTACAGCTTTTTTCACAGAGTGTTCTAACAGGACACAGCTATCTGATCTCTTCTGCTCCAAAATGTACAGCCAACTCTGGTATGAGAACAAGATAAAAACATCATTGCAAAGGCATGATAGTAACATATGTTTGTACAACAAGAGAGAGAGAGACACACACACACAAAAAAAAACTTGTGTGGTAACTTAAAACAAAACAAAACACAATTGACTTTTGAATCAAAGTCCCTCCTACAAAAGGCAGCAGCCCAGGAGGCTTCCATCTCAAGTCTGGAATGGTATAGAAAGTTATGCAAGGCACCCATATGGCTACCTTACACAGGACTTCTGGGATAACATCCTCTTTCAGCGCAAGAGACAGACTCACTCTCATGGAATGAGCCTTGCTAGAAAGTGGTGTTTTTCACCCTGGACGTACAAGTTTCCTTAATACAGTCTCAAAACCAACAAGACACTGAAGCCTTAGAACCTGCTCTGCTTCCCCAAGGAGAAACAGGTGACCTGTGTCACTTCGAGAGCTCCCTTCAGATAGATATGTTAACCCTTCTTCATATCAAGTGGACAACAGGAGCTCTTTTCTCCTCTCATGGGTTGAATACAACAAAGTGCTTGAAACTTTCTGAGCCAAAAAGCCGAGCTTAAAACTGTGCCATAATGCTGCAGTGTGTTTGGGAGGCAAAGAAACTGCCATAGACTAGGTATCTTCATCAGGTGGATCACCCCTCTTAGCAAAGCACTATTTACACTGCATAGATTTAGACAGGGACCTCTGCTGAGTGCTCTCTAGGTTGTAAATAAAAAATCACTGTAACACTCTATTAGTCTATTATGGACAGGAAAGAACTGAAAAAGAAGCTGCCAGAAAGGAGAGAGAGACTAAAATCTTTGCCCTTTTCCTCTTTCCATTGGCTGAGAGCCTTTTATGCTCACTCTCAGGAGAGCAGAGGGATACTGGAAAAAAGGTTTTTAAAAATTATCTTGAACAAAGTTCTTAAAAGTGCAAAGACTAAAATATTCAAAGCATTGTGTATGGGGTTTAAATGCATGACCCCCCACTAAAATCAAGCAGAGTTGCACAACTAAAAAAACCCCCAAGCCTCAGGACAGCTCCTTGATATTTACTGAAGAAATAAAGTACCAAAAAAAGTCATCCTGAGGCAGGGAAATAATTTTTAAACTACTACCAAACACTTGACATAGCTACAGCAAATGCAACAAAAGTCTAATTGAGTCGAGAGACAGATGGTTAAGACAAAGGCAATGTATTCCTCTCCCCCCACCCCAAGCATGGCTGCCTTACCAAGCAATGCTGCAAGCAAACGTGATCATTGGACTCCTGTGCAATTCTGATGGCTTCCTGGAGAGCAAGCTCAGCTTGCCGACTATCAACAAATCAAAGATAGAGCACATTAATAGTCTGTTAACAATGACAAGTAGTATTATGAAGTCTCAAACATATGCTGATCTAAAGGATACATATCCCACTTAGAAGCGAACTCCAATTAAACAGTTCAGATGAGAGTATTTCCTCATATCTACTTTTTTGTTAGCCTCTACAGTTCATGAGAAATTAATTGTAACCCATTACTGGGCCTTAAAGCACATGTATATGTTCAAATATGCTCTGATATTATTCTGATGAGTGCCATATAAAATACCTGCCTAGGTAGAAAGTGTTTATACTCATAATCTTCCAGACCCACCTCCCATCACTACCAACTGTGATTTGTCCAGTCAGGTGGCAATGTATGCAGGCCTAAATTACAAGTTTCTTTGTGGGGAGGGACCTCTCTCATGTGTATGTGGAACACCATGCACATCTACAGCACTGCAAACAATAATACCCCCCTCTACCAAGAGACTATTAAACAACAAAAAAAAAAAAAACACCACCTGCAAAGTATACTCTCCAACTCATCTGATCATTATCATTGTGAGAGTAATAGGTTGGCAGCTACAGTTGCTCCTGAACATGTATCAGTTATAAGCAAGCACTCACACCTTCTGACCCCATGTGGTCGTGGGAGTGCAGCAGGTAAAGATCTAATTCCCTGGGAAACCGTTATAATTGGACATAAAAAGAACCTCAAATCTTAGTATATTCCAAATGGTTCAGCCAACAGGAGGACCAAAAGGATGTTAAAATCAAATCAAGATTCAAGGACGGTTATAATCACAGCCCATCTGTGCTTGCTCCCCAACTACACAGAGTCCTCCTCCTCCTCTCCTTATGTAACTTTCAGAAAACAATAGCAGCACAAGGTCTATCTGTTCAGTATAAGAGATGTAGCAACTTGTGTTTCTTAACTATGCAGCAAGATGTATTAACTTACTAATGGCCAAACCGACAATGCAGCGCAGCTAGATTAAGAGCAGCGTATCTCAGACTTCGGCCATAACCTTCATCTCCATTGCTTTTGCTTTCTGCTCCAGTGAGAATCAAACGGTCAAAATAGTGAAGGAGGCTGTGCGTTGAACTGAAGACATCTTGTACTCTAAGACTATTTAAGTAGCTTAAATAATGCTAAAATTTAAAGCAGAATCAGCTTTAATTAAAACAGAATTGGTAACACAATTTTTAGATTTATTTTGTATCTTCTTACTGAGAAAGGTGGCAGTAGGATCGTCTGTGAATGAGTGTGTGTTTAGCAGGAAACATCAATGCAAACTACACGATTTATACAGTTCAGATCTACTGGAATAAAGCTGACCATGTTTCCTTTATATCAAATGACCCTGCTCCAAAATGGAACAAGGAAAGGCTTGCTCATCACAGCTAATATTTTCAACATCTCCCCACCAGTCAGTGGTCCTGAGGCAAGATGTCTATCTACAAGGTATGAACCTACAGCTCTTACTCATGTGAGACTGCTCACATGGGTACGGGCTACAGGATCAGGCCCAAAACATGTAGTACAGGCCCATGACTGACATTATTCTGTCAAACATTTCGCTTTCAGAATTCAGATCATTTAATAACCAGACCTGAAATTAATAGCCAGTGTACACTCCATCTAGTACTGATCACTGGTACATTTCTTATATTCACAACGTTTAGGAGCGTAAACTGTTTCATGTTACGCACGACAACTTAATGTCAGAAAGACAAGTAAGTCTCAGGCCCCATTTCAAAAAGGAACTTAAAACACATGCCTAACTTTTTGCACTAGAGTAGCACCACTCAAGTCAATGGAACCTGTGCTTGAAGTTGGACACGTGTAAATTCCTAACTGAATTATGCTCTCTGTGTCTTTAGAAGGAGTCCTATCCTAAAATACTATATTAACATACACAGAGATAATACAGATATGTACAAATGTTTTGTATTTCAGTGTACACTACAAGTTATACAAAATAAACTGTATTTTAGAAATAGGAAGAACTGTACCATGAGCATGTTGGGTTGAGGGGGAAAGACACTTACTGCTTCAGCAAAGTCTGGATTAAACTTCAGCAAATTGTTCAATTCCTTTTGTAAAAATGCTGGAGTAAGAGCTTTTGTCTCGTCATTCTTTAATAAAGAAGCCTAGAATAAAAGGGCAAATTGTTGTTAAGTAACTAGGAATGGAGTGGTAGAACATTATATAAATAGATGCTAGTCAATTTATTATCTGTATAGCTTCAGTTACATAAAATTTCATAAGGGTTGTGTCTGCTATCATGTTTAAATATTGCAAATGGCGATTTTACTCTCAATTAAATTGTAGTACTCACATTTAGAGACCACAATCACTTTGACTAACATGGAAAAACTGGTTTAAGATAGAGATTTCTTCAAGTTTCTCTCTTTGGAGATTGATTATATTGGACTTCTGACTTAAATTTATACCTGACTGCTCACAAAAAAATTCAGGTAGCTATACAAAAACGATTCATTTATTTACTTTGGGAAGAATACTGATAAATGGGAAACTCAAAAAAAATTCCAGTTACTATAGTAATCATATGTGATCACAAGACTCCAAATCTCAGGAAAAATCACTGAACATTCCCATTTCTCTTGCTCCATAATATTGTCATTTTATTTGAAGAGGTGACTTCTATACACATGCATGATTACTATATAATGAATTAGTTAAAAATCTAGAATGAAGTGAAAATATACCACTGTAGTTAAATTCATAAATTTATATAACAGCACAGCAGCAAGAGTGTACACAAAAATTGTACACTAGATGTAGAATTAAAGAGACCAGTAGCATTTAACAATTACTAAGAGACCTTCAAATGTATAAGAAGTACTTTATGCTATTGTATATATTTAATATTGCTACCATGCTCCAGAGGTCTGATTGTGCTCTGTGTGTGTTTAGTTTCTCTGCATATATTTACTTGCAGGAATGATCAATGAAACAGGAAATTTTAAACATATTTTGGAGAAACCAATTGGAAAGTATAAACTACAAATATTTCCATTGGAAACCTGATTCTGAAACACTCATTCCACGACTTATGTGTCTAGTTAAAACAGTTTGAATTTCAAGTACTCACAATGAATTATTCCCACACGAGATACAAACCGAGAATTATTCAACAAAATAATTTCTAATTCATACAAGAAAATGTGACGTTTGTTGATCATTCATAAAACACAGAGGTGAAATTTACATTATGAATTATTGCCCAGCGCTATTCAGAATTAACATACCTGCTGAGAAAGAAAATATTCTGCTTGCTTCTGGGAGAGAGGCCCACTACAAGATATTTCTTCTTCCCTGTTAAACAAACAATGGTTAGAAAATAAAAGCAGTGAAAAAGAATCAGAAGGCTACTGCTGTGTAGCTTATACTGTAGCTATAATAAAATAGGAACATTGGAGGGAGATACAAAAAATAATTACATTTTATCAGAGGCCACACACACAATTTTAGTTTATAAAGTATTATGGTACATCATCCGTGCTCAACTGCAAGTGTGAAAAGTAACCAGGGGTACAGAGATTAAACTTTAATAAAAGAATAAAACCTGGCACATGGAAGCCACAATACAGTAGTCAGCCACACAATTATTAGGTTTTAATAGACAAAAACTAAATACAGTATACAAATATGTCTGAAGAAAAACAAACATACCACCTTGATGTCTCAACTGGTAAAGAGACCATGCCTGAATTTTAATCTTCAGTCAGCAGAGACTATGAGCAATGTGAGCAATGTTCATGATCTCCTCAAGGAAGCTGATCACAAATAGGATCATGGCACTGTGCACAGCAAGATTAGTTCCAAAAAGCAACTGCTTTGCTAGAAACAGAACTTTGTTCAATGGGAAAACAGAAAAATACAACAAAAAGTAAAACTCTGAGAACAATTAGATAGATTCCCTGCCTTCAGGAAAGCACAGAAAAGCTCAAGGACACAGAAAAGTCCAACTGCTGAAAACACAATGTGTATATGAAAACTACTTTTATTTAAAGATTACGTTGAAAAAAAAAGTCACTTTTACTACATCAAAATCTTCATTGTTAGCGTTAATAATAGTATTAAGAGGGGACATACAAAATCAGAAGTGCTAAGTGAAGGGAGAGAAAGTGGCACCGCCATCTTATACGGTGGTACTATACTTAATTGAAAATAGAATTATTGCAGATTTTAGAGTTGCAGTTCAGAAATGCTGCCACATGGTGGCACCAAAGAAACTGAGTGGCCATCTCAGCACAAAAATATATAAAAAAAGTTTATCTTGCTCTCTGCAAAAACTGACCATGACCCATCCTCTTCATATGAATTTGAATTCACCATTAATGAACGGTGCCATTGTAGAAAGATGAGAGTGCAGTATAGAATTCCCATCTACCTCCTTTTGTGCCATAATATAAAGCAAGCCACCTTACAATAAAAATAGTTGGAGCACTGTAGGATTCATACAAGGTTCAGGCACTCGGCAACATTCAGGGCACACCCAGAGTGTTGTGCAGGAGCTGTGCACACACAGCTCCTCTCAAGGGCACGAACCTTAGAATCTCGCCCAGATGACATGAACCGTGGGAAGCCTCCCAGGACTGGGCTCAAGGCCCAAGAGCAAGGAATGCGGTAGATAGAAATTGGTAAATAAGAACGTTAAACAAAGCCAGTGTATTCCTTTTATCTGTTGGAGAATGTAAGGCGAGGGGGGAGAGAAAAAGAATAAAGGAGAGGGTGGAAAGCTGACAGGCAGAAGTCCGTTGGCAGACCAGCTTGCTTGCTTGAAGCTTTGTGCTGTCTTGTCATTGGCGCCCAACTGGCGCCCAAACGTGGGGCCCTCAGCACTCACCTCGCCCAGCAAGGGTTTCAGACGCGTCACTCATCCGCTTTGCGGATCCCGGTGAGTATTTTTTGTCGTGGTAAGTATGGGAAGCTCCCTCTCTGCTTTGCAAGTGCAACACCGCAATGAGCTACAGTATTTGCTGCATAAGGCTCAGCATGATTGCCCCACTCAAGAACTCACTCTCCTGCTGCAGGAGGTGAGTGCCCAATGCCCATGGTACCCTGAAGCCGGAACCCTTAAGCTAGCGGACTGGGAGCGGTTGGGCCAGACATTGCACAAAGAGCCTCGGGCGCCCGTGCAGGCTTTACATGCCTGGCACCTCTGCCGCGACGCGATACAGCGTGTCGCCTCGGACAGGCCTCCCTCGCGAGGCTGGTGATCTCGCCACTTCCGTCCGCTCCTGCAGCCATCCCCCCTCCTGGCGATGCGACACAGCGTGTCGCCTCGGAAAGGCCCTCTCCCGCGCCAACAGAGGGGCTGCCGATCCCGCCACCCCCATCCGCTCCTGCAACCATCCCTCCTGCTGCTTCGCCCCCAGTGCCTCTATTACCACCACCTCCCTTGCCTTCCCCACCGGAGCCGGTGTGTGATTACCATCCCCCCATGGGGCCCCATGCTCCAGGGCCCCCTGGGGGGTCGTCCGCGGCTGCTCAGGGGCTTTCGCTGGTGCAACAAATGGTTCACGCAGCGAAGACTCGCTCAGATATTACAGCAGAGGAGCTGGCTGATCTGGTCTCAGTTTGTCCGGTGACCTGGCAAGATGATGGCCAGGGCAACCAGGTTGCAAACTGGGTCAGTTTGCCTTACTCGGTGATCAGAGAGGTAAAGAAAGCGATTCGTGACTTCAGTGAGACCACATACATACGTGCTAGTCAGGCCGAAGGGCTAGGTACTGGGTACACCCTGATCCCTGAAGATTGGAAGGCGCTGTTGCGCATGATGCTGACGCCCAGTCAGTATGTTATTTGGCTTAGTGAGTATCGGCAGATGGCGGAACGCCAAGCCCAGGTATATAGAGAGCAAGGTATCATTTATGAGCACTTGGCAGGGGAGGGCCAGTTTGCTACCGTTCAGATGCAGTCTCAACTCCCTCAGGCCATCTTCCCCATTATTTCCACCTGCGCCCAGCATGCTTTCCGGAAGGTCCCGGATTCAGACAAGCCTACCAAAAGCTTTGCCAGTATCCGTCAGGGTGCATCAGAGTCCTTTATGGATTTTACCAACAGATTGCAGGAGGCTATCCTCTGACAGGTGGATAGCCCTGCAGCAGCTCAGGAGATCCTGTTAAAAATGGCGGTTGAAAATGTGAATGATTGCCGCCGTGCTCTCCAGGCGGCACAAGCCTCTGGAATTCTAGAGCTGTCAGACATGCTGCGGGCATGCCAAAACATCGGCACACAAGCACATAAAGCTGGGGTTCTGGCCGCCGCCCTGCAGAAAAAGTGGGAAGGAGGGGAAACGTTGTTACCGCTGTGGTAAGGAGGGTCACTTTCAGCGGGAATGCCGCTCATCGACGGCGCCCGCCCGCCCCTCAAAGAAGTGCCCCAAGTGTCGGAAGAGCTATCACTGGGCTAATCAGTGTCGTAGCGGGTCGGGAAACCGCACAACGGGTCTCCCCCGAACCCAGGGCCAAACAGGGGTATTTCCCACTCAGACAACTGTTCCTCTGCCTTAAAATCCATAGATTCCATGAGGACGGCGACTGCTGGAAGTGCAGGGCTGGATTTGATTATGCAGGAGGACGCTGATTTTCAGTTGCCGGGGGAGGTTTGCGCCATACCTACACAAGTGACGGCACCTCTCCCCGCCGGATTTGTGGGTCTGGTTTTCCCTCGCTCACACACTGGGAAACAGGGTTTTTTTGTCATCCCAGGGGTCACTGACGCTGATTACACTGGTGTTATTAAGGTTCAGGTGTGGACCCATCTTCCGCAGTCGCTCCCGCGTGGACGGTCAATTGCGCAATTGATTTTAGTCCCCTATCAGGTGCCAGCCGCAGAGGATCGAGGCCGGGGCAGGAACGGCTTTGGATCGATGCTGTCTCAGTTGCCGTCTCACAACACATCCTCTCCACTTGTTGCTCTAACAATGTCGGTCCACCCCTCGAAACCTTAGTTAACACTTCTCTTAAATAATGTTCCTTTTACAGGGCTGGTGGACACTGGAGTGGATGTTACGGTGATTTGTGATCCGGAGTGGCCAGTCGGTTGGCCAACAGTTCCTTCTAAAGAGTTGTGGGGGATCGGGGGTAGCAAACCCGGGGGCCAAAGTTTGTCTTGGGTCACGGTCTCTAAACCAGGAGGCCGTGCCCTTGCTACAATCCGCGCTTTTGTACTCCCTGTCCACCTCAATATTTGGGGCCGTGACTTACTTGTAAAGCTGGACACCACCCTCGATATTAATATATAATGGCCCAAAATCCTCCCTCACCCACCTTGCCATCCGCATTACCATTGGTATGGCAATCCTTAGAGCCCGTATGGATTGACCAGTGGCCCCTCCCCCTCGAAAAGCTGAAAGCGCTTCATTCATTTGTACAACAACATATACATGCATAGCGCTTGGAGAGCTTCACTAGTCCTTGGAACTAGCTGCTGTTATTCTGGCCTTTCAACTTTTTGCTGATTGTCCCTTTAATTTGATTGTGGACACGCATTATGTTGATCAGGTAATTGATCATTTACCCCTTGCCCTCATCACCCCTCAGGTCGATGCAGACCTTCTTCGCCTGTTTTTGTCCTTACAGTATCTCCTCACCACTCGTAATTTCCCTTATTTTGTTGCTCATATTTGCAGTCATACCCCTCTGCCTGGGCTACTCACTGAAGGCAATGCGCGCGCTGATCGCGTGTTACGTGGTCAGGTAAATTCCCTTTTTTCTGACCCCATCGAAAGCCATTTCTTTTTTCATCAGTCTGCCTCTGTTTTGGCCCGGCAGTTTTACATTCCTGCTGATCATGCACGTTCTATTGTTTGTTCCTGCCCCCACTGTGCCACTGCTGCCCCTACCTTTTCTTATGCCGTTAACCCCAGAGGTACTGCAGCGAATCAGCTGTGGCAAATGGATGTCACTCACGTGCGACAATACCGCCCCTATTCGTTTTTACATGTTTCCATTGATACCTATTCGGGATTCCTCTGGGCGACCCCACAGCGTGGGGAAGCCACTCCCAAAGTTATTCACCATTTGCTAGCCTGTTTCACTGTTATGGGTCGCCCGAGCCAGATAAAAACGGATAATGCCCCAGCCTATTGCTCCACAGCCCTCTCCACCTTTTGTGCCCAATGGGACGTCCGTCTCAAACACGGGATCCCTTATAATTCCACAGGCCAAGCTATTGTTGAACGTGCAAATCGCACGCTAAAAACCTTGCTCAACAAACAATTAAAACAAGGGGAGCTGCGTCTCCGAACCTTAGGAGACATTCAGCAACAAATGCATATCCTTTTATTTACTTTAAATAATTTAACGCTGAACGCAGCTCAGCAGACCCCCACGGATTGGCATTTTCATAAGTCCGAGGTACTGGAAAGACCGCGTCTATTACCGTCAGCTGCCCGATCCGCAATGGTTGGGCCCAGTACCTTTAATCACCTGGGGTCGGGGATATGCTGCTGTATCTCTCCCTGCAGGACCGTTGTGGGTTCCGGCCTGGTGTGTGTGACCGGCACTGAAACAGCATGGCGTGGCACCAGGGGCTATCGAACCCCATACCGGAGTTTCAGCTGACCTTGGAGGAGAATCTGGTGCCTCCCGGGTCGACAACGGCGGGACGGAAACGGAGGAGGCGTAGCGTCCCAAGCCAGCCCGTGACTTGGGGAGCAGTAAAAGCATTGGTCGCCGCGGCTCAACGAAGACTGGCAGCAAACCAACAGCCAGAGACTCCTGAGACTTTGCTTGTGGCAATTCTCGCCCAAATTACTGCTAATTCTGTATTGATTGTATGCCTTTTGTGTCTGCTATTTCCTGTAGGGGTTGGCTTGGGAGCGCTTCCTCCGTTACAGGCCCGAATGACATGTAACCTATGGGAAAGGCTGGTTTCAATAGCAAATGTTACCCACTTTTGTTTATCTGATTTTGTAGCAGCTGAAGAATTGTTAGGTACATGCCTTATTCCAGTATGTCATCACCCTGAGGAAATTGGGAATGAGATGATGCTCGCTGCTTACGCGAACCTCTCTTCCCAGTACTCTAGCATGGCTAATTGGGGCCCGGCCAATTACACTTTACCTTCTTAAGCTTATTTTTTGCTGTTGCTGTGTGCAATGTATTTCCTTTTTGTTAAGGCTTTGTCGAGACCTGCCCTGGCAGGCTCCACGAGTTATGACCTCGTCTGTCCGGGAGTTAATTGGCTTGCAAAAGCAAATTGATGGCTATCATGAGATGGCCGAGCACAAATAAACAAAAAAGGAGGGGATGTAGGATTCATACAAGGTTCAGGCACTCGGCAACATTCAGGGCACACCCAGAGTGTTGTGCAGGAGCTGTGCACACACAGCTCCTCTCAAGGGCATGAACCTTGGAATCTCGCCCAGATGACATGAACCGTGAGAAGCCTCCCAGGACTGGACTCAAGGCCCAAGAGCAAGGAATGCGGTAGATAGAAATTGGTAAATAAGAATATTAAACAAAGCCAGTGTATTCCTTTTATCTGTTGGAGAATGTAATGCGCGGGGGGAGAGAAAAAGAATAAAGGAGAGGGTGGAAAGCTGACAGGCAGAAGTCCGTTGGCAGACCAGCTTGCTTAGAGCTTTGTGCTGTCTTGTCATTGAACCGCAAAAGGAGCATGAGATGTTCCATCCAGGTTAACTATTCCATAGGGTTTTTGGAGATGGCTGAGGTTAGCTTCTAAGAATGATGAAGGGGGGTTGGTTTTTCTAGTTTTGTTTTTTTAAGGTGGCTGGCTGAGTTCCTATTTGATCTATCATTTTAATGCTGCTGGGAGTTATGTTGTACTACTAATTATATGTTAGAGCACCTAGAACCTTGTATAAGTGGTTTTTTATTATTTTAATCTAAATAAATAAAAACATAGTAATTGAAAATTGCTTTCTGGAACCTGTAGTCTATATAGGCTATGCCTCCACACTGAAGATCAAAGCAGTTACAATCTGCTCTACTACCCGAGTTAGAATCCCAAAGGCTGTGCCTGCTTAGTTACCTGTGATAAACACACGCATAAGGTTTATCGTGACATTAACAAAAGGTAGGATACTTCTTTAATGCGAGTGTGGCCTTCGGTGGGACAAAGTTTTGAATCCCTGTTTTGACATGTAAAGAGGAATTTTTAATACAATTAGTGTGGAAGACTCTCTAGAAAGTGGAAAGACTTTACGGAAATCATTAAAAATTACCTTAGAGGTACATCGAGTTCTTCTTTTTCCATTTTCCCTTCGAGTTCTTCAGTATTTGTCAGCTCCATATCGGTCTCATCAATTCCAGCTTTTTTCTCATCATTCTGATAGTACTGTTGAAGTGCAGTGTAAAGTTTATAGACCTGACTGAAAGAAAGCTTGTTGTATGCCAAGATCATGTGGCGCAGAAATAAACCTATACAAGGAAAATATGTTACATTTGAACACAGAGAAAGATAGCTAGTTGTGATGCCTAGTAGTTTTAGATCAGAGACTGAAAGTCAGTATTCCTGGTTCCAGCACTAACTGGGAGTGTCAACTTGCATTTCACTTCACCTCAGTATACCAATCTATAAAAGTGGCCCAATAATTCTCACTGCCTCTCAGGTGCATTGTCAAGCTTACCGTAGGGCCCAATTCCACAGGTAATCTGATCACAGAACTCCTATTAAGACCAATAAGAACCGCTAATGGTGTTGCAATGTGAAACATTTTTGAACAGATGCATTCTTTGTATACAGTTTTATTAAAAGCCTGAGTATTTGTCCTAAGTGGTGTGCTTGTAATTGTTTTTCAAATATAAAAAGAAAATCTGTATTATGAATGGATTTCCAGGACAAAAGTGAAAGAATATAAAATACTTACCTACTACACTTGTTTTGTGAACTTCTGGTTCTGTCCCAGTAAATGAATCTGAAAGGTCATCAAAAAATTGTTCCATGTCTTTCAACTCCCCTTCTGCCATCAGTTTTATCCTAAACAGGAAAAGAAGTTTATAGAAATGTTCCCTTCCAATCCTGACCACCAAAATAAATCTCACATGAAAAAAAACTTCCTTATTTCAGGTGTTGGAAGAATGAGACACAAACCTAAATGGAACCAAATGGTTATTAGTTCACTTATACCAAAAGTGTTTCTAAATTTTTGAACATCTGGAAAAATGATCACTGATCACTTTAAAAAAAGAAATTGCATGTGATTTCTTTTTTACGTGGAAAGGAAAATGCACCAAATCACAACATGTTAAATCATCAAAAGCATAGGTTGAGTGGTAGTTACTGTAAGGAAAAAATACGCTGTATGCTACACTTCCTTTCTGTCTTTTTTTTCCTTTCTAGTTTCCAAGGAAATACATTCTCTAAAAATCAACTAAGTTTAAAATATCTGTTACGTTTCTGTTACCAAACTTTAAAGAAAGTGATTAAATCAATCATATAAAATCACAGATGCTAATAAAAAGGAAAAGCAATTAGATGACATGGCCCTATCTCTCTGGGGAAACAGGATACAGTCCCCAGCCAAAGGATAAATCAAATAAATTACCTTATTTGCACAGAATTTGCTAAATTAGGACAGGATTCTTCAATAGCCTTATGCAATCGTGACAATGTCATATCAGGACCCTATACAAAATAATAAATCAACTTTAGAAATCCAAACAGTCAATTTGGACCCAGAAAAAACAGCAGCTTTGCATCACTATACATGTTAATGGCTGTTATAAAAAGGGCTGTGATCAATTTTCTCCATGTCTACTGGAGACAGGACAAGTAGTAATGGCTTAATCTACAGCAAGAGAGATAAAGATTAGGAAAAGCTTTCTACCTATAAGAACATCTGGAAAATAGTTAAGCTCTAGAATAGACTTCCAAGGGAGGCTGTGGAATACCAGGTTTCAGAGTAACAGCCGTGTTAGTCTGTATTCGTAAAAAGAAAAGGAGGACTTGTGGCACCTTAGAGACTAACCAATTTATTTGAGCATAAGCTTTCGTGAGCTACAGCTCACTTCATTGGATGCATACTGTGGAAACTGCAGAAGACATTATATACACAAAGACCATGAAACAATACCTCCTCCCATCCCACTCTCCTGCTGGTAATAGCCCATCCAAAGTGACCACTCTCTTTACAGTGTGTATGATAATCAAGGTGGGCCATTTCCAGCACAAATCCCGGTTTTCTCACCCCCCACCCCTCTCCAAAAACCACACACACAAACTCACATCCGATGAAGTGAGCTGTAGCTCACGAAAGCTTATGCTTAAATAAATTGGTTAGTCTCTAAGGTGCCACAAGTACTCCTTTTCTTTTTACCATTATAATGCTGGAGGGAAAGCGGGGTTTAGGGTGGAGGCTGACAGCTCGCAAACCCCCCATGTAATAACCTTGTGACCCCCGAGGGGTCCCAACTGCCAGTTTGAGAAACCCTGGTCTAGGTTTACTTGGTCCAGCCTCAGCACAGGGGGCTGGACTTGATAACTCCTATGATTCCATAATATCACAAAAACATAACAGCCCAGGCACAAAAATTCTTAGCCACCCTAATTACAGTAGCAGCATTCCTCTTGCCCAGTACCAAACGCACGCTTGCCCAGGTGAGGCGCAGGGAGGACTCTCTTCTGCAGCAGAATCCCCATCCCCATCCCCAACCCCAGCCCTTATTGGGGGACAGCCCCTCTCCACCCTCCCTTGTCTGGGGGCACCCACCTTCCCTTAGATCCGTGAGGAAGATCCATGCTCTAGAAACACTTGCTGCCTCTTTCTCCCGCGGCCCCCGCACTGGGGATGTCCAAACGCTCCCCAGGCAGCCCCTATTACCTGGGGGCAGCCCAACCCTTTCCACCTGGGGAAGACCCCGTCCCAGCCCTACAGCTCCTTCCCCTCCCAGCGCCTGCCCCCTCCTCAGGCGGCCCATTGCCCCCCCGACCTGCAGCAGCGGCAGCAGCAGCCGGTTGAGGCGCCGCCTCTCCAGCAGGCTGAGCTGGGCCCCGGCCCGGCCCAGCTCGCTGAGCAGCACCAGCAGCGCCATCTTGTAGGGGGTGACGCAGTCCTTGATGCCGAACACGTTGGCGTGCACCACCCCGTTGGTCATCATAGGGTTGAAGTAGAGACTCTCGTGCACGCTGGCCATGGCCGAGCCGGGCGAGGGGGGCCCAGGCGGCCGCTGCTACCACAGCCCGAGGCTTCAAGAGCCTCCACCAACTCGCCAGGCCGCCATCCCCATCTCCCGGGCAACCACCGTCCCCCAGAACAGCCAATCGTAGGAGCCGCTCGCAGTCACGTGAGCTCGCAAACAGCCAACCAGAGCCAGGGAGCGAAGCGAGACGAAGCGGCGGTGGCAGGGCGCAGGGCGGCGCAGGGCCGGCGGGAAACCTGAGCCCGGCCCTGGCGAGAGATTAATGCGGGGGCGGGAGTATGGCGGGAGCGGCGCTGAGGGGGAGACATAGATAGCGGGGGGCCCGGGAGAGAGATTGGGGGGCCGGGGAGAGAGATTGGGGCGGGGCATGGGAAGGGGGGGAAACACGAGTGGGGACCTGATGGAGGGAGACACTTGGGGGCGCGCTGGGCGGAGTGGGGGGACACTTGCAGGAGGGGGGGCACTTGGGGGAGCCCTGAGTGGAGAGGGGAATATCTGCGTGAGGGGAGTGTCGGGCAGAGGGGGGCACTCTGGGAGGGGAGACACTTGGGAGGAGTGCTGGGGGGTCTGGGCAGGTGGAGGGTTTGGGGACCTTTTCTCCACATACATCGTTCTCTTTTTCGTGTCTCCTAAGAAACCAGACTGCCTGGTCGAGGGAGCTTCTTTGTGACAAAAAAGCCAATGAAATATATATATGTGTGTGTTGGGGGGAATTATACCACTTCAAGGCTGCCTTCCAGAGGTGTAGAGGCAATGTACCACTTTTCCTCATTATGGCTAGTGTACCAGGATAAGGGACTGAGGAAAAACTGGGCTTACTCTGTGCCTTGCCTCTTCTGGGTTGTAGTTTTGGACCTTTGGGGCTCTGCCTATCCAAAGTATGTTAGGACAACTGCCCTTGAACAGAGCTAGCTGTTCACAAGCATCCTGATCTCCACTGTAGATCAGCTGCACAACAGGATCTGGCTCAACAGTATGTGGACAATTGAGTATTTTAGCCTACACAGTAGAATCTCAATGTTTATTATCATCAGTTATATGAACTGTTATATGCCACCAGTTATATGAACCATTTTTCCCAAAGGAAAAAGAAAATCACATAACAAAGGTGATGTCAATGACAAATAAGTCCACATTCCTTCACATTCTCTTGCCTTCAGTGCACTGGAAATAGCTTTGCAGTGGTTTGAAGGACAAGAATGCAGTACACCATACTGTAACATATACACCATGCCTACTGTAATTCTGAGATGTTAAATTTTATGAACTTTTTGATTTTATGTACTCGATTAATTCTTAAAATAGGGGTTCTACTGTATTGAAGTTTTTCATTGTTTGGTACAACTTGAGAATTATTTTGTTTTAACCTTGTTAAATATGAAACTATCTGTATTTCTGAAAAAGAAAAAAGGTAAAATATAAACTAGGTCTGTCCATTAATCACAGTTAACTCACACAATTAACTCAAAAAATTAACTGCGATTAAAAAAATTAATCATGATTAATCGCACTGTTAAACAATAGAATACCAATTGAAATTTATTTAATATTTTAATATTAATACATTTTCAAATATATTGATTTCTATTACAACACAGAATCCAAAGTGTACAGTGCTCACTTTATATTATTTTTATTAAAAATATTTGTACTGTAAAAATAATAAAAGAAATAGTATTTTTCAATTCACCTCGTACAACGACTGTAGTGCAATGTCTATCGTGAAAGTGTAACTTACAAATGTAGATTTTTGTTGTTGTTACATAACTGCACTCAAAAACAAAACAATGTAAAACTTTAGAGCTACAGGTCCACTAAGTCCTACTTCAGCCCGTCGGTCAAACAAGTTTGGTTACATTTGCAGGAGATAATGCTGCCCGCTTCTTGTTTACAATGTCACCTGAATGTGAGAACAGGCGTTCACATGGCACTTTTATAGCCGGCATTGCAAGGTATTTACATGCCAGATATGCTAAACATTTGTATGCCCCTTCATGCTTCAGCCACCATTCCGGAGGACATGCTTCCATGCTGATTACGCTTGTTAAAAAAATAGTGTTAATTAAATTTGTGACTGAACTCGTTGGGGGAGAATTGTATGTCCCCTGCTCCGTTTTACCCGCATTCTGCCATATATTTCATGTTACAGCAGTCTTGGATGATGACGCAGCACATGTTGTTTGAATTATGAACTGTCACTGCAGATTTCACAAAATGCAAAGAAGGTACCAATGTGAGATTTCTAAAGATAGGTACAGCACTCGGGCCAAGGTTTAAGAATCTGAAGTGCCGTCCAGAATCCAAGGTGTGGAGCTTGCTTTCAGAAGTCTGAAAAGAGCAACACTCCGATGCGGAAACTACAGAACCTGACCCACCAAAAAAGAAAATCAACCTTCTGCTGGTGGCATCTGACTCAGATAATGAAAATGAACATGCATTGGTCCACTCCTCTTTAGATCGTTATCAAGCAGAACTCATCATCAACATGGATGCATGTCTTCTGGAATTGTGGTTGAAGCATGAAGGGACATATGAATCTTTAGTGCATCTGGCACATAAATATCTTGCGATGCTGGTTACAACAGTGCCATGAGAACGCCTGTTTTCACTTTCAGGTGACATTGTAAACAAGAAGCGGGCAGCATTATCTCCTGCAAATGTAACCAAACTTGTTTGAGCGACGGGCTGAAGTAAGACTGAGTGGACCTGTAGGCTCTAAAGTTTTACATTGTTTTATTTTTGAATGCAGTTATTTTTTTGTACATAATTCGACATTTGTAAGTTCAACTTTCATGATAAAGAGATTGCACAACAGTACTTATATTACATGAATTCAAAATACTATTTATTTTGTTTTTTACAGAGCAAATATTTGTAATAAAAATAAATGTAAACTGAGCACTGTACACTTTATTCTGTGTTGTAATTGAAATCAATATATTTGGAAATGTAGAAAACTTACAAAAATATTTAAATAAATGATATTCTATTATTGTTTAACAGTGCGATTTATTGCAATTTTTTTTAATCGCTTGACAGCCCTAATATAAACCCCAAGAGCATTTAAAATGTAACACAGTAATTCTGCACTTGACCCCCATGTGGTATATATAGTACATTCTCTTTCAAATAGTTTAATACTTTCTGAATATGTCATTATGAATTAATTATGACATCATTAAGACATTAGGAACAGGGTGAGTAGATCAGTGATCTTGCATATGCCACTGCACATACTGTGCATACTAAATATAGAGTTTTATCATTACTAAAGCTTATAATATATTATTATACAATGGTTCACCAACAGCCAAATATTTACAGTGATTATTCCGCTCCCTCAACAGATGGGAAGGCAGCAGTGTTACAGAATTTATGCATTACCTGCTGTCTCTGTCAGCATCATACTATCTAATTCTTGGAAAATTACAAACTATAACTCTACTTGTTTTGCCATTGTAGGTAACATGTTAGGGAAAACAGATGATTGCTTTGATAGCTTTAAAGCTATCATGAATAACTCATCAAAGAATGAGAACTAGGATTACTAACTATGCATAAACAAAGAAAGCAGTCTTTCTTGGCACTAGATGTGTATTGACTTTGAGAGGATCAGTGGAGTCTCAGTACCCAATCGATAAAGAAAATGAGAGTTAATTGAGCTGCTTGAAGAGCTTGATCTGTGTTCTGACCAGCATTTCTGAATATTCCAGACACAAATTAGGACTCCAGTCTTCAAAGGCACATGAAATGAACCTAGCCCCTCCATTGCAAGGAAATTAGTATGTTAACTAATGGTGTGATGATATATATTTATTTGGAATGCGTGCATAGAGTCTGTAAAGATTTCTTAAAATGTGCTAGTTACTATATGATTGTATACAGTGTGTAATGTTTCCAAAGAGAAGACACCATTGGCAGATCTCTTTACAAATCTGTACTGTGCTTCATTTCTTTCAGGAATGTGTATTGATGAAAAATTGGGGATTAAACCTTCCAAAAGACTTAAGTAATGGGTTTATGGGCTAAATTTAATGTTCTTACTCTTAGCACCCTCTTCCCTAGTTGTTTTACCAGTCCTGGAGGTAAAGCTGGTAGTTTGAATCCTCTGCCTCTGGATATAGCAGTAAATTGTCACTGAAAATAGTCTTGTCAGAACTGAGCCTTGTGATATTTTTGACAGCCAAACAAACTGAAAACATATCATGGCTTTTGCTATAAGGATGTTCAAATTCTGTAATGAATGTTTATGCATTTACAACGGATGTTTGATCTAATGCATGAATGTTTTTGGATGGACTGGACAGAGACTGTTAAACAGCAGGATTGGAATTGTCAGAGGAACCTAAAGAGAGTTAGGAACCCAGCTCCCATTGGAATTTAATGGGATTTGTGTACTTGATGTTAGGCATCTTTGTAGCCTAATTTTTAAAGATCAGCATGTTAACAGAATGCATAGGTTCTGCATTTGGCCATCAGATTGGCACTTAAGCACATAAAGTGGTATTTATATATTGAAACATCAGTCACAGGATTTGGACTGATAACAAATATTTTGAAGGTCTTCACATTTGAACATTAGTTACAGGAGAAAACAATTATCAACTGTATGAGAAGACTGAAAACAAAATTTAACAGTTCCTTAGGTCAGCGGTTCTCAAACTGGGTCGCGACCCTGTTTTAATAGGGTTGCCAGAGCTGGTGTTAGACTTGCTGGGGCCGAAGCAGAAGCCTGAGCCCTACCGCCCAGGGCTGAAGTAGAAGCCTGAGGGCTTCAGCCCTACGTGGTGGGGCTCAGGTTACAGGCCCCCGGCCTGGGGCTGAAGTCCTTGGGCTTCGTCTTTGGGGCCCCTCGTGGTGGGCTTTGGTTTTGGTCCCCTCACCTGGGGTGGTGGGGCTCAGGTGGGCTCAGGCTTTGGTCCCCCCTCCTGGGGTCATGTAGTAATTTTTGTTGTCAGAAGGGGTCGCAGTGCAATGACTTTGGGAACTCCTGTCTTGGATGAACTGATGTGGGTAAAATTCCATGTAAGAAAGTGTCGGGCTTTTCAGCATTAAAGAGCTGATCATCTCAACAAATCACTTTTTAGAAATAATGTAGCAACTATAAATGGCCTTGTACCAAATAAGCAATTAGATTGGAGAAAGTCTGTAATCTCCTGTCTTATTTTATGTTCTCATAATAATATGACCAGTGCACTTAATTTAGCAGATGTTCTAGCAGATTTGACGTATCATTTGTGACACCTAAAATACCCTGCATGAACATTTGAAAGGATATAAAGAAGGTTTTATAGATTCTTTTATGCGTTCTGGCCATTCAGCTTTGGAAGAGCTATTGTACTTTGGGGAAGGTACTTCTCAAGTCAAAGAGGGATATGAGATTCAAGTGAGTGGCATATTTCCTCAGTGATGGTATAATATATATTTAATGTTTCTTTTTAGCATGAATTCACTTCAGCACTGTTGACTGGATTCTAATCTAACACCAATTTTACATCAGTGTAATTCTGTTGATGTACATGGAGTTACTCCTGATTTACACAATTGTAAAAGAGAGCAGAACCAGTATTTTATTTAAAAAAAGAAAAGGAGTACTTGTGGCACCTTAGAGACTAACCAATTTATTAGAGCATAAGCTTTCGTGAGCTACAGCTCACTTCATCAGATGCATATCGTGGAAACTACGATATGCATCTGATGAAGTGAGCTGTAGCTCACGAAAGCTTATGCTCTAATAAATTGGTTAGTCTCTAAGGTGCCACAAGTACTCCTTTTCTTTTTGCGAATACAGACTAACACGGCTGTTACTCTGAAACCTGTCAGTATTTTATTTAGTTTGTCTCGTGTTCAGCAAATTGTCTCATATTTTGTATGGAGCTCAGATTTTACTGATGGGTGCTTATAGTGGGTCAGATTTTGGATTTACACTGATGCAAACTAATATAAAAGTATCTCCATTGGCTACAATGGACTATCTTTAGATTTATGGCAGTGTAACTATGGTAAGAATATGGGCCATAAACTGAAAAATAAATGGTTAAGAAATTGCACAGGTATAAGGAGGGCGCATAAGGAAAACTGATCATAGCCCTTATTTTAAATGTATACATTAATTGCCTAAAATGCTGCAGCATCTCTACTGTAAGATTTCTGAACTATATTGGTTTTGCATTAGTATGTCTCTGTTAACTCCAGTTGAGTTATTCCTGAATTAAGCCTGTAGAGTTTTTTAGAATTATCGTAGAATACTCAAACTATTTTTATAAGGCAATTTAGTGTTTCATAGTTGGTCATCATTAGAAAAATTAACAAGAGTTGACTAACACTGATGAAGTTAGAGGTTTATCTAAATATAATGGTCAGTTGAACTGTGGATATAAAAGCTAAAACTTTGAAAGGATTGGTTGAAAATAGAATACATTGCCTTGGCTAGAAAGTATGGGAACAGTGAGGGGGTGTTCCAGACATGGGTCAGGGATTAGAGAATGGGGTCAGGAAGTAACTAGGAGATGGGTTGCACAAACCAAGATGGGGGAAAAAGGAAACTACATAGATCTGGTCAAAGTTTGCATAGGCTGCGAAGTTTGCATTGGATGCTTATCCAAATCAAATCTCCCAATTATATTGATGACATTTCAGCATGTTTTGTGGAGAGCTCTCAAAATTCACTATTAGTTAAATGTAGATCTAGGGCAGATTTCCTCATTTTCTCTTCTCCTTCCTTTCCTATTATCCCATCCTTAAAAGATTTTAAATGATTGTTCTTTTTTTTTTCTTTTGTGTTTACTATTACCAACCAGCTGGTGTCTTAGTCTGCTGAGTCAGCCCTTTCTGAAGTTGCCCCTTTCTCTCAGTGATTGTTTGGATATGCTGCTTTTGCTGGCATTGGCTCAGGAAATCGGAGAATCAATGGAACAGAGGTAGTGTCATCAACCGAAATAAGAGAATTTTGGGGAAAAAATGGTAAGTTCCAAACTTCCACCCGTATATGGAGTCAGAAAATCAACTCTAATGATAAACCAGATAGGCATTAATTTCCACTCTGTGTTCTACAAAAATCAAATGGAGGGACATTAAGTACAATTGTGGATGAGGATTGTACTTGCAGATCTTAGCGTCCAACTGCCAGTATTAAATATTAGCAGAATCTAAAAATTTATCAAAGATGAAACTGCTAGCTTTAAATAGGAAAAAGTTTTAGGACACCCTGGGAAATGCCTAAGAATTATTTATATGCTCATTAAAGGAATCACCTTTTGTTTACTAGAATAAACTGTAAGAATTTAGTCAGCTGGTATATAATTAAGTTTCAGTTAATAAGACATTTCTAAGGTTCCTGGCGCATACCTTAAAAGAAGTAAAAGGCAGCGAAAATGTAGGTCTTGCGGTCATCTTTGCCAGCATGAACTGTTAAATGAAATAAAAGGAAATACTGTATTATGATTACTTAGGAGTCATTAGGATTTATAAAGCAATCACCAAGACCCTATGAACTATCATTAATGCTAAATGATTCTTGTTATCCAACTATGTGTCCTAGATCCTCGTTATTTTGTCTGTTCCACATACATCTAATAATTTTCAGAAAGATGTGCACTGTACAAATTTAATTAACCTTTGGACATTGAAGTAACACCAGTGTGTCTATTTTTTTTTATCAGGTCTCTTGGAAGAGGTTTTAAGCCAACCTTTTCTTGTCATTTATAGATTATGGTACTTTTATCAAGAGTGGACGTTAACCCCAGCGTCCTGGCGAAATTCTGATTTCATTAATTACATTTTGCTAATAATAATAATAATTCCTTGTTCAGTTAAATTGGATATCACAAGAATTTTAAACTGGGTATTCAAAAACTGAGGCATGCAAAATCATTGGCCACTTTTGAAAATTTGGTTTTTGGCCTGTGGGCCAAATTTAGTTCTTTCATGGACTTCAATGGAGGTGCAGTCACATCCATTTACACTGGTGCTGAATTTCCCCTCTGGAAAATGGATGTGTTTTACAAATAGGAATAAATCAGGGCACAACCCTGTTCCCATTGAAATAATTGGCAAAACACAGCAGCTTCAATGGGAGCAGTCTTGGGCCCTTAAACCTCACAAGGATGGTGGGAGTTTTAATGAATGTTGTAAAATGCCATATCGTTGTGTGGTATTGTTATTTATCTATGGTTAAAAGAAATACAGGTCTGAGCTGTTTCATATGAATGTCCTTTACTTAACATACTCACATTTTCCCTCAAATCTTTAACTTTTGAAGCTGAAGAGCTATCACAAAGTCTCTGTTCTTTGAAGTTGTTTCTTTTCAAGTCATCTTTGCAGAGAGTATCTTCAGTGCTGAGCGTTGGTAGAAAAAAATGTATTTCTTGATAGTTTTCATTCTTTTATCTGGTTTCCTATGCTTGGCATCCTGAGCACCTTAATATAATTTTAAAAGGATTTTGAATGAACAAAAATAGCATCTTCCAGGCTAGGGAGCATGATACAGTAATCTTGTTAGCTCTTACAGTGCAGGAGAGCAGGAAATAGAAACCCTCAGTGGAAATGCTCTCTAGAGGGAGCAACTCCACTAAGAACATAAAAGTTAAAAATAAGATCTGGGTCTGAAGAGCAATTCTGCATTTGATATACAGTTGATAAAATAATTAAATGGGCAAAGGTCTCTTAACTTGAATAATTATCCATTTGCTTTTCAGTTTATAAGGGGGATTGATTCATGAGTTACGTTAATTAAGAGTTTTAATTATCTTTACTTCCACAAAAAGTACGTCATACCAAACATGCACGGACCTTTGTTTCACTATTTGTTACAGTCAGAGCTCCAAATATCAGCAAGATCTAGTCCCAGTTTTTAAGGGCTGCCTCTTAATTTTCTCAGCTATAACGTATGCCGTCCTGGTACATCTGCTGAGATCCTATAATGCAAAGAGAGCAACATACAAATAATTCCTTCAAATAGACCTTGGACATCATATAGATTTTTCAGGATTCGAGGACAGGCAACCTCTCCTGAAGCAGCAGTGCTGTTCTACAATGAATAACTAGGGTACTAAAGCTTAACGCATTATGCACTCTTCTCTAGATGATCAGAATATCGTACGTATCAAAGAGAATGCCTCTCTCGTGTTTCTTTCTCTCCCTCTAACTGACCTAAGTTATATCTAATGTGTCCATTAATGTGATATTTAGGTAGTATCTGTTACACGGCAATTGAAATCAATTTAGACCCTAGTATATATTTATCTCAGTGCTGGGGATGGAATATTCCCAATAAAAGGCCCTTGACTGTGGAACTGAGGTCCAGATCCTCAAATCCTAACATCAATGGGAGTTAGATGCCTAAATACCTTTGAGGATCTGGGCCTAACTCCCTTCCTCAGTCAGAGAGAGCCAAAGTTTGCTCTCTCTTCTTACGTCTCCATCACCATAGAATCTGAGCACTTCACAAACATTAATGGATGTGTTGACCAGACTTTCAGGGCACTCTGCAAGACCTATTTTCCCAAGTTTGTTTTGAGGGAGTAGGTTGAGCAGGATAAGCCTTGTCTAAGTTTGGATAGACACTTTTTATAAATAAGCAAATACCTGAGCCACTGACAGCACCCTCAAACTGAAAAAGACAAAGGTTTCCTTGAAATGCTGCAGGTTCTTCCAAATTGAAACTTCTTCAATTTTGCACATAGTTTACGGATGTAAATATTAAGGGACAGGAAATAAAGTCAGAAATAGAATGCATGAGTAAGATGTATACAGAGTATTCAGTCATTTACCATTTCCTCTTTTAATAGTGGAGCCATTTCAAAATGTAAATTCTCATCTTTTTTCCAGACTCTATTCCAGACACTTGAGTTTATTACAGAAACACTGCAATGAGGTTGTGAATCTGGTCTTCATTTTCCAGCCCAAATTACCTTGAGAACATAAATTACATGTTTTACTAATTTTATTTTTCTTCAGAAAAAGTGTTAAGTAGGAAATTAAGTAGGAAAGCATCTTGCCAATGGTATTACACAAGTGAATAGCAGTGATTAAATAAGTGATGAAAATAGCTTAACCAAGAAGAGCTTTCAGCTACAAGCAATGCTTATGTGTCATTGGAGCCAGGAGCACCAAAATTTACTAACACAGTCTGCAAGGAGAAGGGTGGGTTTTTTTTTACTGTTACTTATCCATTCTCCTGTAATATTATGAATGCAACCACAATAATATTGGCCTAATGCATGAGAACTGGTCTGTTTTCATTATCTTATCTGTATTTAAAAAAAAAAAAAAGTCCTCAATCAGCATAAATAGTAAAAAGTTGAATTAGTGTTTTAAAATTCTTTTGTTATTTTTAATAATTTAAGATGATTTTAGGAACGGAGTGACTTTTTAAAACAATGGGTGAATTTTATGTCTAAGGTGATTGGCTTCACCTTCTAGGCTCCACGTAATTGTGTCCCCTTTGCTGTTTTACTCTCACTTCCTTCCTACTGTTGTTCTTGCTTCCTATACTTCTCCCAGTATACTTCTATACTCTTTCTCCTACTCCTACTTTTTCATGCTTTCCCACCTTTCTCTTCTTGGGCTTTTATATGCACAGAAAATGTACCTTTTTTTACAGTCCTACTAGTATAGGTGGAGTTATTTTGTTAAAGGTGGCCGTAAGAGGCATAAGCTGTACCTATATAAACAACCTTCATAGTGATAAAACTGTGTCCATGGTAGGGGTTATACCAATTTAACTATTTTAGTAAAAAAGACCACACCTCTAATCAAAATAGTTAAATTGATACAAAAGCTGGGTGTAGATCGGCCCTAGGCCACGTCCACACTATAGTGCACCGCTGTGATGCTGCAACTGTGCCCCTGGAGCACCACAGTGTCGATGCTTCCTAAATTGACGGAAAGGGTTTTTCCATTGATGTAGTTAATCTACCTCTCCAGGAGGCGGTAAAATAATTATGTTGAGCTACCTGTGTCTACAGCAGCGGCTAGGCTGACTTAACTTTGGTGCTCAGGGTATGAAATTTTTCACAGCCCTGAGCAATGTAGCTAGGAGGATGTAATTTTTAAGTGTAGCCCAGGCCTTACTAGATTAGAGAAGGCCTTAGTGAGCATTAAGAGAGGACTTTTCAATAGTGTTAAGCCAACTCAATTCAGATTACACAATTAAAAACCACACCCATTAAGACTGAGCCAGAGAGGTTAAGTAACTTGCTCAAGGTCACAGAGCAAGCACATGTCATAGTTGGCATTTCAACTCAGGAATTTCTGACTTCTAATCCAATTTTAATTCACTGGATTATGTATCAGTGATTTAAAAACCTGCTCAAAAGTTAATTTAAGAATACCTGGTTTGAAGCATAAAGTTCTGAACACCAAGGGTATGTCTACACTGCAATGTAAGCCCAGGGTTTGAACTCAGGCTCAAGCCTTCCATCTTCACATAAATTGTGCTAACCAAGGGCTCAGACCCAGGGTCTCAAGATCTCATGAGGGTGGAGGGTCCAAACCTGAGTCAAGCCAGGACCCAGGGTTCAAGCCCTATTGCTTTGCAGTGTAGATGCAGCCCCACCAAAAGAATCCCACGGACTGACTTTCTTTGTCCTCTGGACAGTCAAGTTTGGTGAACAGTCAAGTGTTCCCACACTGCACCAGGAACAAAGGGTTAAAGCAGCCAGATCTTGGGAGTGCACTAGGAAGTCTGAGATATGGATGGTTGGATTTGGGCTTGCATAATGAAGAGCCCCAGGTTGGGACCCAGGGTTCAACAATTCCTAACCTGGGGTTATAAATGAGCCTAGATGCTCACGCCCTCGGTTAACAAACCCAGGATCTGGTAACTCAAGTTCTACTAACCCTGGGCTTACCTTGCAGTGTAAACATATCCCAAAAGCGAGGTCATGTGCATGGGAAGTAGTAGCTGAACTGCAATTCCCAGCTAAAGACCCACAAGAATTTCAATTCAAGGTTCAAGTATCAGCGGGGTAGCCGTGTTAGTCTTTAAGGTGCCACCAGACTCATCATTGTTTTTGTGGATACAAACTAACAGATTTATTTGGGCATAAGCTTTTGTGGGTAAAAAGCCCACTTCTTCAGATGTGTCATTTAAGGTTCAGTAAATTTGTAAAAAGGAAACCAAAAATTAAGTGATTCCCATCAGTAATCTGTTCTCAGGATTGCTGTCTGGAATTGTGCAAAACCTCTGAGGATTAAGAGGTTGTCACACGTCATTGTTACTTCCGGTATCCTGGCAGAGGTAAGTAAAACATTTAAATCTTTTAATGCTGCTTTGGCAAAGCCAGAGGGCCCAGTGAGGGCAAGTCTCTTATTAATAGAACCTTGACATACATCACTTTTCAACTGTATAATGGCTCCCAGGTGGAGCTCAAGTCTCCTGCATAAAAATAATCTATACAAATGCAATTTAGGTATTTTACTACATGAGAAGTAATACCAAATGGTGTATTACAATTCTAATCTGTTCATCAAAATCACTTCACATTAGGGTTAGAATGGCAATTAAATAGTTGTCACAATGGCCTCGAGTTTTCTGAGTCACTTTAGGCTCAAATACACAACATTCAACATTTGGAGATTTTTGCATTAAGTCCACACCTAAAGCGCCATTGCTAAGGGCAGAATTCCAGGAGCTCTGGCGTTTGCTAGGAAGAATCTGTGGGTCAGATTCTGATCTCAGGTAGGCCAGTGTAAATCAAGAGTAGTTCCCATTACTTCAGGGGTGTAGCTGAGATCAGAATTAGGTTCAGCATTTTAGCATAATACTATTTATTAATTTGAAATATTAATGAATAACCTCCTCTTTTATGGATCAGTTTTCTCTGATTATATTTTGCCTGAGTTTGGTGGAAGGACAAAAAATGACACCAATATTAATTAAAATGGGCTTAAGCAATTTCTTAAGTGAGAAAGAGATTGTTAGTTGTCAGATGGAAAAAAATAGGAGAAAAGACTGCTGCGTTTTACTCCTGGCTCTGTCACTGGCATGCTACTTAGCCATAGGTGGGTCAGTTAATTTATCTGCCTCAGTTTACCCACTGAAATAATATATATACCTAGCTCCCAGGGCTAAAGTACATAAGCATTCGATGTGTCCCAGATAAGTGTCCTATACTGAAAAGTAATTTTTCACACCACATCCATATACTGTCCATGCTGATTTGGTCTGTGTGTGTAGAGAGGGGCAAAACTTTTTAATAGGCTTTTAAAATGTTGCATAACAATTAAAAGGTATTCCAAAGCCATTGAACAAGGAGCTCCTAATTCCTTTCTCTTGGGCGTGGACTGTTTTTCAGGGAACAGTTACCACTTTTCTGATTCTCAGAAATTCCTGCACCATAGATCTTCAAGGATTAGTCCTATTGTGCACGCATCAAAGGTAGTCATGGTTAGTAAAGTAAAAGTCACAACTAGGAAAATTAAATTAGAGTTCTTTCTTTCTTTCCAGACGCTATCACTGATCTCTGAAGCTGCTGACCTCACACAGCCTCTTTGCTCACTCTGATGCTATAACCTACTGTGTGCACCCTATGGTTCCTGGAGCAGCACAGATTAAACAGATATCATGAATAACTGGAGTCAATAAAAAGAGTTTCAAATAACCTTTCAGACAGGCAGATGGGGAGAGGACAACAGAGAGCAAAAAAATTAATTCACAGCAAAAACAAATAGTCACTCCTGACAAGAATTCAGCACACCAGAAGAATAAATTAAACATCTCAGAATAAAGGGTGTATGGAAAAGCACCATCAAACAGCAATGCACATGCGATTATTTGTTCCTGCATTACACCCATTAGGCTTTTTAAACAAAATTCTGCTTTTGGAGTGTGTTAACTAGCTGTGCAAGATACTTACAGCAAAATTTGACATGATGCAAAACTTGATTGTTTTATTTACAACATATAAAAAGCCCTGGATATGTTCACTGAAAGTTTGGTGAGGAGCATGAACCTTTCCAGTGAGCCTGGGCCCAGTTTGGAGTGAAAATGTTCATCGGTTTCTGGTTTTGCATCAATATGGTATGAGACCTGTGGTCTTGATGTCAAAGCAGGTGAGACTGTAATTCTGATGGGAGTTTCACATTGTGATTTTGGGTTAATTCCTGAGTGAGATCTGAATGTTCAAGGTCCTGTCTGCTCTGTACAAATGTTAAAGATCCCATAACACTTTATAGCAGAGTAGGGGTTTGCCTGGGTATTCTTGGCCAAAATTTCACTTCCTGTCACTCTTGGTTATCCCTTTATGGCTGGAATTTCCTTCCTTACCTTGTGTGCCATGCTCTCCTTTAAAACTCTTGAGAACTCACTTTTTGGTTCAGGGCAAAATTGCTGTTAAAAACTGAAAGACTGGGCTCCATGTATCCAGTTTCAACAGATGATTTTATGTATTCAAAGCACAAGGCAGGAAAGATTAATTAACAGAGGGAATCTAGGAGTTAGTTGAAACTGGATGCCAAATAGTAAACCTTCGTTTCTGCTACTTAAAGATTATGACCAGAAAGCTTGGTGGAACAGCGAATGCCTTGGCCTTTTGCCCTTAGAGTTTTGATTTCTAATTCTGTTTTGGTAACAAAACTACTTTAACATTATCTCTGGACTAGAACTGTCGGTGAGTGGTGGTTGTAAATCAGAACTGAGGTGCTTGTCAGAGCCATGTGGGGAAATTCTGAAAGGCCTTGCCTGCACTCTGCCTTCAAAGTAGGACATACAGCCTCACTGTCTCTCAGATGAGCCTCTGGGCTTGAGCACTCCTGCTTCACACCATGAGCTCTGCCCAGCAAGTCCAACTGAGATAGACTGCTGGTCAGATTTGTATACTCTTCAGGGACTCAAGCACCTCAGCAAGTATATGCAGTGACACCCAGCAACCTTTTCAAAACATAGGGAGATTAGTCAACTGGAACACGGCATCCCGGTTAGGTTAGGTTAGCATACGGAATGAAGGTTACAACATAGGCCATTTAGCCAAGCCAGTGCCATCAGCCAGCCAAGCTGCTATGAACTCCATTTCAGGCTCTGTCTCCTGTGTCAGTTCAAGGTGAACCACTCTGAGTTCACATACCACCTGCTGGAAATTCCAGATGTTAAGTGTTGATTGTTCAGTCCTTGGGGCTTCCACTGTCTCCTGTTCTGCCCCAAGAGGACACACAACCCTTTCCCCCCTACTAAGTAGCCATACAAAGCACAGTAACAAGGAATATGTAGGATTCATAAACATATTAAAAAATCCTACTTCATCACAGGGGGCACCTTAATTCTCCAGAAGATTATAAATGTTCCTCCTCAGATGATGCCTTGCTGCTGATGTGCTTTCACTTTCTCTTTGTGACAGACAAGACCTCTGAGCTTGTCTGAACAGGTAATTCCCCACCATTCTTTCATCAATATCCTTTTATGGAAGCATTCTTGACTTGCCAAAACGTGTTTAAACACTAGATTGATTGTACTATGAGAATTTAAATAACTAGGGATGCTTGATTACCTCCAAGTTGGCTTCAGAGAGCTGTTTGCATTCCTGCATTTATGAGAGAAAATTTGAGTGCATGCCTTTTATTAACTTTTTTTCTTATGGCCCTCTATTTCCTCTATGTTGACTTTTTCATCTTGAGTTACACTTTGTTACAGCATAGCTGGGATACTGAGGATGGTTTTTCCTGCCTCTCTTACTGACTCCAGATGTTGATATTCTCTTGTTTTCACTTTCCTGTTCTTGCTTTTTAATCTGGGTTTTTTTTTTACTCTCTCTTTAATCACTTTGCATTTTGCTGCACATCTGTTCCAAAATAAAAAAACAATTGATTGGCTCAACAGAGCCAAAAATTCAGAGAACACTGCATTATTTTATGCATTCGCTGCAAATAAAACAATGTGTTAGTGGAGAATTTGTTGTTCAAAGGTCAGAAGAATAAATTATAGTTGCACAGCAATTATACTCTGTCCCCTTCAGTTTATGTAATATTCTGTATTGCTGTATCAGCTGTTAACTTTATGCTTTATGTGCATTTGCTGTGAAAACATTTGTTGTGGATTTCCAGATTTCTGAGCATATAAATTCTTAACCAATATGTTCCATTAACATGGGATGAGGGGGTTGTATAGAATTTTCCTTGCTATAGTAGAGTCAAGCTTACGTGTCAAGGGGCACCTTAGAAATACTATAGGTAGATAGATGATGAAAGGCAGATTAGGTCAAGATGGAGCATGATATGCTGTGATCCATTGCCTCTATCGGTCGTTTGTTAAAAGTGGTGCGTGGCATGCTGTGATCTGGTGTTTTCATGGAGGTGGTTGTCATCAGGATGAAGCAGGGATCTCACTTCTCAGGAGGCTGCTCACAGACCTATAACTCTTTATAGTTTATCCTGGCGGGGAGGGGGGGAAATCATATGTCAAGATTAGAAATGGGCCAGGTTGGTTCATGTCCTTTATACAGATGAGGACAGGCATAATATTCCAGATATTGGGATCAAGAGAAGGCTGGTTAAGGTCCATTGTGGAGATGGAGCCAGGCTTGGCACTTGGAGCAGGGATAAGGTTGGTTCTGGTCTATTACTGAGATAGTGCCAGACATGACTTCTGGGGCATTGGAAGTGGGTGAGGTCGGTTCTGGTCCATTACAGAGATGGATCCAGGCCTGAAGTCTACGCCATTGGGAGTGGGGGAAGTGGGTTCCAATCTGTTATAGAGATGGGGCAGGTGTGGCGTCAAGGGTGTTGGGAGGTTGGTTCCAGTCTTTTTTTATAGAGACAGGTCTAAGTGTGGTGTCTGGGGCATTGCAAGGTCCGTTATAGAGATGGGGCCAGGCATGGCATCTGGGGTGGCGGGCGTGGTTGATTCTGGTCCGTTATCAAGATGGGGCCAGGCTTTTCATCCGGGGCATTGGGAGGTAGGCTCTGGCTCATTATAGAGATGGGGCCAGGCATGATGTCTAGGGCGGCAGGGAAGGTTGGTTTCAGTCCATAATAGAGATGAGACCATGTCGGGGACTGGGAGGTTGATTCCTGTTTGTAATGGAGATGGGCCGAGGGGGGGTGTCTGGGGTGTTGAGAGGTCAGTTTCGATCTGTTTTAGAGGCATTCCCAGGGCTCTGGGAAGTCTGTTGCAGTCCATTATAGAGATGGGCCCATACAGGTTGTCCGGGGCGTTGGAGGTCTGTTTCGGTCCCTTATAGCAATGGGCCTACATGGGGTGCCCGGGGTGGTGGGAGGTCGGTTCAGGTGCGTTCCAGAGACGGACGGGCCCATGCAGGGTGTCTGTGGCGCTGGGAGGTCAGTTCTGGTTCGGTACGGAGACGAGCCCGTGCTCGGAGGTCGGTTCTGGCCCGGTCCAGTCCAGAGACGGGCCCACGTTGGGTGTCTGGGGCGGTGGGAGGTCGGTTCTGGCCCGGTCCAGTCCAGAGAGGGGCCCACGTGGGCTGTCCGGGGCGGTGGGAGGTCGGGTCCGGTCCGGTCCAGTCCAGAGAGGGGCCCACGGTGGGACGTCGGTTCGGGTCCGGTCCGGAGCCGGGCGGTGCGGCGATCTCCCCCACTCATGCAGGTGCAGCGCCGTTGCACTGTCCCGTCAGGTGCTGCAGTGATGGGGGTGCCCCCGAGGCTTGGCCCCTCAGCAGGGATCGCCCTGGGCCGAGCCCCTCTCGGCCGAGCCCCTCTCTGCCCCGCCCCACCCGGCCCAGCTTCTCCCTGAGGGGACGGACTGCTGCTAACATCCACTCTCACAACCCCCCATTGAATGGACTCGTCCCCCTCCCCGTGGAATGGATCCTCCCTCTCCTCGGATTGGTGAGTCCGCTGGACATTCTCGCTCTCATTGGCTGAGGGGCGACCAATGGGGGTGGGAGGAGGAGGCATGTCCCGCCCTCCGTGAGGCGGCCCCTCTGGAGGCCGCGCAGGGCGGGGCCCTGTGGGGGTGTTAAGGTGCTGGGCTCGCCGCACCCCGGAGAGGCGGAGAGGCGGGAGCGGCCATGAAGGTGAGGGGCGGGGGTCGCCGGCGGGGTTAGTCCCCGGGCCCGAGGAAGCGCTGCGGGGAGCCGCCAGGGTTGTGTCCCCCCGGCCGGGAGTGGCGGGCTTTTGTGCCGGTGCCCGGCCCGCGGTCCTGCCCTCCCCCGCGCGCCTTGGGCCCGAGCCCCCGTGACTGGGCAGCCCGTGAGCGAAGCCCAGAGGCCCCTCCCCCCGCCCGGGGGGCTGGTAGTGGGGAGGCTCTGCCCCGGGTCCGGCGCCCGGCTCCCGCTCGGGCTGAGCCCCAGCCTCCTTCCCGGCCCGCCCCGCCTCAGCGGTGCGGACCCTCGGGGTCCGGCCGCTGGGATCTTGCCAGGGAGCTGGGTCAGGGCCCGGGTCGTGGTGTGACTCGGGCCGGAGCCCGGCCGTTTTGCAGTTTGGCTGCCGCTGAAGCCGCCCGCCCAGGGTGGGGCGGGGGTGGGGGGTGTCGCGCTGTGTGGACGCGTTAGTGCGGCTGGGAGACCCAGTTCCAGCAATTGTTGGCAGCGCAGCGTGGCTGCTCAAGCATGTGCTTGGAAACAGCCCATAAGAGCGGACACGAGTTTGCAGTGCAGCATTGACATACCCTGAAGGGCTAGCTTGATCTGACCTCTTCACTGCTGTACAGGGCCTGGAGGAGAGGTAAGCGGCTCTGCCAGATACCATCCACTAGCTGTGAAGGGCTCAGAGATTGTAAATGGACCTGCTTTTGATGATGAACTTGAGACTTTGTCTTGCTGTAGGGCTCTTTAGTACTAGCTGCTTGCCTCCTGAATTTGGTGAATGTTCACAGATCTTGGGTTGCACCAGATCCTGGTGTCATGATCTGGCATACGCTGCAAGATTTAGTAGAACGTCTTTATGGGTCAGAGCATTCACATGTATTTGTGTGAGGTAGAGGTGGTGGTGTGCATTAGGGCATAGCATAGAATCTGCAGTTCATTAAATTTGAACTGTAGAGGATTTGGTGGGGGGGATGAAAAAAGTTAGGCTTGTCCTTTTTGGTATGTGTCTAATAGATAAAGAAGCCTTGAAACAGTCTTTCAAACTTTCCCTCCCCCCAAATAAATGTGTGTGTGTATAATATATAATTTCGAAATCCCAGCGGTCCTCCAGATGGGGATGACCAGACTAAATATTTCTGGAAGTCCTGAGAATCTGTTTTGTGAAATTTTAATGCCTTGAGTGCACAAAGGTGCTGAATCCTTAACAAAGGCTTCTGTTGTTCGCAAAGTTAGCTATTTAAGTTATATTGATAACAAAAACAAAAGTTTTAAACCAGAACTAATAATCCCTTCTTCTCACCCTGCTTCACTGTCACTTCTTGACTCTTATGATGTCATATTTTATAAACTTCTAATTAGGATGGAACTTATAGAAAAAACAAGCTGAAAGCTGTCTTTAGGCCTCCTATATACATAATAATAATATAAGGGGATCGCAAGTCCTGTAAAGGAAAGTATTGGGCATGGAGGAGATAGTTAAGGGCTCTTGTTGAAAGGAGGATAAGGAGATGCTATCTAGCAAAGTTAATAAGTTATTTTTGTATACATCTTTCTTACTTTTGGCATGGTCTCATTCTTAAACAGGTTTCAGAGTAACAGCCGTGTTAGTCTGTATTCGCAAAAAGAAAAGGAGTACTTGTGGCACCTTAGAGACTAACCAATTTATTTGAGCATGAGCTTTTGTGAGCTACAGCTCACTTCATCGGATGCATACCGTGGAAACTGCAGCAGACTTTATATACACACAGAGATCATGAAACAATACCTCCTCCCACCCCACTGTCCTGCTGGTAATAGCTTATCTAAAGTGATCATCAAGTTGGGCCATTTCCAGCACAAATCCAGGTTTTCTCCCCCCCCTCCCCCATATACACACAAACTCACTCTCCTGCTGGTAATAGCTCATCATCATTGTAGGGAGAGTGGTCACTTTGGATGAGCTATTACCAGCAGGAGAGTGAGTTTGTGTGTGTGGTTTTTGGAGGGGGGTGAGAGAACCTGGATTTGTGCAGGAAATGGCCCACCTTGATTATCCTGCACATTGTGTAGAGAGTTGCCACTTTGGATGGGCTATTACCAGCAGGAGAGTGAGTTTGTGTGTGTGTGGGGGGGGGGTGGAGGGTGTGAGAACCTGGATTTGTGCTGGAAATGGCCCAACTTGATGATCACTTTAGATAAGCTATTACCAGCAGGACAGTGGGGTGGGAGGAGGTATTGTTTCATGATCTCTGTGTGTATATAAAGTCTGCTGCAGTTTCCACGGTATGCATCCGATGAAGTGAACTGTAGCTCACGAAAGCTCATGCTCAAATAAATTGGTTAGTCTCTAAGGTGCCACAAGTACTCCTTTTCTTTATTCTTAAACAGGGTGGCCAAAACTTTCAGGCATTCTCTACAGTGTGTGTGGTTTAGTTACCTTTTCACAGCATTGATTCTGTACAAAGAATCAGCTGTTGATTAGATGGGTTGTAGAAAGACCTCATGCAATATATATTTTGGATTTTCAATTAAAACTGGCCAAACAAGCATACAACATAAAATCTAATCAACACTACTTTTTTTATCAGTTCTTATTTTAAAGTAATCCATGATTGGTACATACGAGAAACAAAATATATTTTTCCTAAATATATACCCAGTATTGATTATGGTGTGTAGAGAGCTGCTACAGCTTATTGGATAGATAAACATAGAAAAACAGATGTTTAACTAGCTGGTAGCCTGATTGTTGCGACTCTTCATCCTTGCCATCCTTATCTTTCCTTGGGCTTCGGAGTAGCAGCCGTGTTAGTCTGTATTTGCAAAAAGAAAAGGAGGACTTGTGGCACCTTAGAGACTAACCAGTTTATTTGAGCATAAGCTTTCGTGAGCTACAGCTCACTTCATAGGATTCATCCGATGAAGTGAGCTGTAGCTCACGAAAGCTTATGCTCAAATAAACTGGTTAGTCTCTAAGGTGCCACAAGTCCTCCTTTTCTTTTTCCTAAGGCTGTTGCTACCCAACAAAAAAGATGATCAACCAACTGCCCTCTCTGTTCTTCCTTATCTTTTATGCATAATTCATTCTTAAATATTGATTAAAAAACCAAAACTTTGATCAATTTTATACCATATTTACAGAAACATGCTGGTAGTTCCTTATTAAAGGTAAGCAGTCGAGAAAATTCTATCTGCTTTTTTTAACCCAAGTTTTAAATACTGGTCAAATTAAATTTGATTTTTTTTTGTTTTTTACTCTTATTTGGTTAGGCCTTGCATATAACTCCACTTGGACATTAAAACTTACCAAGGCTTGTGGTGGGTTCCCCATCACTGGAAATCTTAATCAAGACTGAAGGTTTTTTCTAAGAGATGCTTTAAGTTCAGGGGTTCCCAAATTGTTGTTCATGCTCTGTTAGTATTTGAGCTTGATTGTTCCATCCATTCATTTCTCTAAGAATCAGTAAAGTTTAGGAGCTGCTGTATCTAGTTCAAACAGGAAATAATTGAAATAAATCCTGTGGCCTGTGTTATGCAGGAGGTCAGACTAGAATGGATGATCAGAAGACCCTTCTGGCCTTATCTGCTGGGGTTGGAGGAGGGGAGAACCTACTCTAGGCCAGCTTCACTGAAGGTACAACCAGAACTAAATGAATAGTTTCACTATCATGTTGCTATTTGCTAACACAAACTGCAGTGTTCAAATTCACTACAGGAGGATGTTTTATTCCTCCCTCCCTCCTCCTCCTCCAATAATTTCATATATTTTAAAAAAAAATCCAACACACTTCCTTCCATCCCCCTAATTATTTGGCTGTAACTACTTAAGTGTCCTTTTTAATTATGTTGACATAAGTGTTTTGAACCATGGCTTTCATACATGTTGGAATTATAAGATACTACTAGACATTATAAATTCCTTCATTAGATCCTCAGGCTGAATGGTATTTATACAATTGATCTAAACATGCCTAAAACACTAAATAATTAGCAATATACTACATTCAAATAGTAACAAAACATTTATAATCCTTTGATCAAAATACTTACAAAAGAGCTAAACCTAGGGGTGCTTAGACCAATGTTGGTTGGTTCTAACTTGGTGTGGCAAGTATTAGCAGTGATCAGCTCAAGAGTTTATCCTTTAACAAACAAGTGATGTCATTGCCAATTGCTAACTTTGGCCAAAACCTGGTTTTTAGCTCATTTGGAGTCACTGCTGGTTCAACATGCAGAAACAACTCTTTCTTATTATTAACGATCTCTGATAATTGGGGCATCCTCTTCCTTCAATCTTATCAGTTACCTTTCAGGTCTGTTTTTCCAGTTAAGCCACCTTCTTTCAAGGGCTTCTGATGACTGCTAATAAATCTGCACTTTACAAGATCTACAAAGATTCTTTTAAAATTAATCCTTTATATCCTACAATATTCCCGGATGCCCAGGTTCTGATACTGGTAGTTGGCTAATCCTTACTTCAGTACTATTCCCACTGAACCATGCAAGTGCCCTTTAGTGGAATTGCAGTTACTTTAATGTACTTAACTGTCTTACGAGCTATAAACTATTACTCATGAATGCTGGACTGGCAGTTGTGGTTTTTAAGTTTCAATTTGTTTAATGTTATCTTTGTCAGAATCTCACATGTCTATTACAGAAATAATTAAAAGTGCTTGTAACATGTGTTTTAGTCCTCATAAATTAAAAAGTGTATGTCTTGTGGGTTGCTTTTAAAAAATAAATAAATAAATTTCTCAGCATGACTCCATTCCTGTCTAGTAAAACTAGGATGGTCAGAGAGCACTTGAAATTTGCACAGGAAAACGAGTATTGGTTAATCTACATTCTTTTTGGTATTAAATGAGGAAAATTGAGGTTTGGGTTAATAAGAACTTAAGTTCCTTAACTGTCAGTTTCTAAAGTGCTGACTGTATATTGGTAAATCTTTGAAGACTGGCTTAACATGTGTAAACAAGCATGAATGTCTGATTACATACCTCAGTGGGAACATTTTCCATAATGTAAGTTAAAGGGATTTTTATATGGTAGTTAAATCATTACTGCCCAACACTTTGGCAGTAAATCCCCTCTAAATTGAGCCTTTTCACTTCAAATAAGCTTCTTGAAAATATACTGACAGTGACGGACTTAATCCACACAGGGATGAACATAAGGTTTTAATAGACACACATGTGATAGCTGCTTAGGAGCAAAAAGATGGAGTTCTTAGATTCACGGATCTCATTGCTAAAGGAAACACTGTGACTAAGAATTTTAAGATGGGTTGAAAAATCCAGTATTCTCAGGTATTTCTGTAGTAGGATGAAAATTTTTAACTCCTTTTCAGAAGAGTGTGGGGGAAGCTTTAAATTATGGTAGTGTCCTGGGAGCACTCTATATACAGTTCTCCTATTACGTCTAGTGTAAATTCTGCACATGGTGTGCTTGCAAGATCGGGCTCATTAGATTTGTCTATGAATATTTGGTTCTGGGAGTGCCTATAATGTGCTGAGTGCAGTACAGCTGTAAAGGAACACAAGGTCCTAACCCTGACAATGTTTAGCACCTTAGTGACACATTTAACCAGAGATGTTGAAAACTTCTTACAGGAAAACTGAAGGCACACGGTTTGTGTGGGCTGGAGATGTACAGAATCACTATGAGGGCCATTTCTCATTGAATTTCAAGTTTACCTGAAACTTTCTCTTGGAAAGATTTAGATAAAATATCTATAATTTGTGACAGGGTTTCTTATAGCTTCCCATTGACTCTTATAAACTGGAATCTCAAAATTAGAGGAATATTTCCTATCATATTGAAGGGTACAAAATTCCTGGGTTATATATATTTAATTCTGCATTAAATTACCACAAATATCAGGTTGTTTTCAGTTCATTTTAGAATAAATTTATAAATTCACTTTAGAATGAGTCTAGCTGGTGGCTAAAATGTGAGTTGTGAGTTAGAAACCCGTCAGTCTCCAGATAAAATGTCTGTGCACTTCCATGCATACCTCACTGATAAAGGCTCCTGCACTAGCATTTAATCTTGAAATCACAAACACGCGTATTCCATTTTCTTTCTCTTTAGCTGTAAGAGAATCTTCTCCCTTTTCAGTGTCTTCCAGTGTGGTAAAGGCTTGAAAGACAAAACCGCTTTAAACATACCAATTTAAAATTCGTTGCTTGGTGTTTTCCTTAAAGGTGCATAAATCCTTCAGTCCTTTCACTCTGATTTCCTTCCATTAACTGCTAGTCTTCCTTGTGGGTTCCTGTGTCTTTGCTGACTGATTCTTAGTCTGCTTCTTTCACGGATCCACTCTCCTGAAACATGACGGTCTCAAGTTCTCTACCTTGCCTGCTTGTGCAGTGCCCCCCACCAACTGCTCTCAAAAGAGGCCGTTTGCTTATTTTAACTGCCCAGACCCCAGTTGGGAAGCACAGGACTGAGACCATTCTAAGCGTTATTACTGTGTTAAGTTACTGTACTCTGGGAATTCATACACAGTACTAGTGGGATGATGATGTAATAGAATGAAGCATCTCTCTGGCTTTAAGATTAAACTCGATAAGTTTATGGAGGAGATGGTATGATGGGATAACATGATTTTGGTAATTAATTGATCTTTAAATATTCATGGTAAATAGGCCTAATGGCCTGTGATGGGATGTTAGATGGGGTGGGATCTGAGGTACCCAGGAAAGAATTTTCTGTAGTATCTGGCTGGTGAATCTTGCCCATATGTTCAGGGTTCAGCGGTCGCCATATTTGGGGTCGGGAAGGAATTTTCTTCCAGGGCAGATTGGAAGAGGCCCTGGAGGTTTTTCGCCTTCCTCTGTAGCATGGGGCACAGGTCACTTGCTGGAGGATTCTCTGCTCCTTGAAGTCTTTAAACCATGGTTTGAGGACTTCAATAGCTCAGACATAGGTGAGGTTTTTCGCAGGAGTGGGTGGGTGAGATTCTGTGGCCTGCGTTGTGCAGGAGGTCAGACTAGATGATCATAATGGTCCCTTCTGACCTTAGTATCTATGAATCTATCTATGAAACAAGTTATGCACAGGTAAGACTCTTGAAATGGAGTTAAAACTTTTTGCCTTTACTGTTTTCAGGCGGGAGCCACATCCATGTGGGCTTCCTGCTGTGGGTTGCTGAATGAAGTCATGGGTACCGGAGCTGTCCGTGGCCAACAGCCAGGATTTGGGGGAGGTACTGGCCCTTTCAGATTTGCACCAAATACAGACTTCTCAGCATATCCATCTTCAGGAGCCAGTATAGTCTGCAAAGCCTGTGGGCTTTCATTTTCAGTTTTTAGGAAAAAGGTGAGTATAATTTATTAAATAATGCTTTACTAACACCAACTAATCTGTAGACATGTCAGGAGAGAAGTATTTTCCCCTTTTACAGATGGGAAAACTGAGGCACCAGGAGGAGGGGTTTTAATGATTTGCTCAAGGTCACAGAGGAAGTTGATGTCAGACAGGATTAGAAATTTTCCTATATTGCTTGTTCAAAATAATAACTAACGAAGTTGCTGAACAACTGAGTGAGGGAGAAGCTGAGCAACAGAAAAGTCTCAAATTGACAACTAGTATTGTAGCATTTTCCTTAGAAACAAAGTGAACTTAATTGTGGTCTTAGACCTGTGTCAGAGGAATAAGGTTGGCTAGGAAGTTGAAAACCTAATCCACTGCAGTAGCCTATCAGTTCACTTAGTCAAACAGGTGAGTTAATGAAAAATTTACCAAATAAAATTGATTGGAATTTTGTTTAAACTATGGATGTATTTCAAAACCCAATGTATAGATGACTGACTGTTCTATGTATTTATAGAACAATAGTGTAATCTCTAAATTTAGAGTCAATTTGGCAGGCCAGCATTATCTGGACCACTCAGTGACCCAGTTCTCTGCAGCTAACTTAGAATAAACTGAAGCCCAGCTGTGTCTGATTTACAGAAAATCTAATATTCAGAGATTCTTACAACAGATCAATCTCTTGGCAGAGATTTCCCCATTTTAGTAATCTACTGTGCTCTGCATTCCTTCTGTGGCAATGTGCCTGAGCAGCAGTTAAGGGTCCATAATGTCTCAGTCTAAGCTTTCCTAGAGCTAATTTATTAAAATTCCAAAGAATGTGAGGAGAGAGATATCTAGGCTAATCATGGTAGTTGAGGTAGTCGTGTTAAGGGACTCATGTGACTCTTGGATATACCAATTCCCCCTGCCTGTATGCAACTAGATCTCTTGAATTAGAACCTCTGTTTACCTCAGGTTCTCTAAACTAAACACTGTCTAGAACTTAAGCCTGATTCAGGGTCCTCTGAAATCACTGGGAGCCCTCCCATTAACTTTAATGGGATTCAGGTGAGGCCTGTTCTGACTGGAGAATCAGGAATCTGAGGCTAATTGCTAGAGCTCCTATGATCCCTGTCCTCCAAGTTGTTTCTTAAATGCAGGACCATTTCACTTGTGTCTGAAGTGACCATCAGAGTTGCCCTTAGACCATCCTTGCCCTCAGTCTACTCCCCACCCCTCCCTCTTTCTTGTTGGAAAAAATTGCCATTCAAATTTGTCAGCCTGAAGAGTCAGGAAAAGTAAACTTCTGATTTAAGTCTAACTTCTGCATCTTCTATTTGCTACTGTGGATGTCCCTTACAATTTATTCTCCTGTAGGGTTGACCTGTAATATCTGGAAAGAGAATTTTTCCTATCTTTTTCCCTCCAGATTTTTCCTTTGGAGATATTATTCCCTGTGGTGTCTAGTTTCTTGTGGTAGGAGAGATGAGTTTAGATGCCAATTTAAGACCTTAGCATGTCTCCAGGAAGGGTTGAGTATATAACATTGACTTTTCCGTTTTCATATTAGAAATAGTAAATCTAAATCAGAGCTTTATGTAAAAGTTTGGTGTCTGTAGTTTCCTGTGTTTTTTGTATACAGAGATTATCCTACATGGCTTTGAGTGAAATGGACATGTAGGTAGTGCTTTGTAGTTCAATTATAGTGTTTACAATGTTTGGCTCTACTTAGAGCGTAGGGGACATAAGAGTCTAATTGGAAAATTACCTTGTCCTTTACAGTTCATCTCTTCCCTTAAATATTCTTATCACATTCTTGCTTGAGAGGCTTTTGCAAGCTGGAAAAAAATACAGGGTATATCTACATGGCAAAAACAAACAAATCCACAGCTGTAAGTCTCAGAGCCCAGGTCTACAGACTTAGGCTTGTGTTATGATGCTACAAATAGCCACGTAGCTGCTTGGGCTCTGGTGCCCTGGGATGGGATGGGAGGCTTCAGAGCCCACACTTCAGCCTGAGCCAAAATGTCTACACAACTATCTTTAGTGCTGTAGCATGAGCCTGAGTCTGTAGACTTGGGATATGAGACTTGTTGCTAATACCCATAGTGACATTCTTTTATTATTCTGATGTATAACTGCTTTTAAGAGTGGTTTTTGTTTTTGGTTTTTTGGTTGGTTTTTTTTGAGGTCAAGATTAAAGCTTACACTTTATTTAGCCATTGAACTGTCTTCCCAAAACATCTGGGTCCTCGTCAATATCTTTATAGAGGAGCTCTATGGAGACTTTATTTAGGAAGTGCAACTTATACTTCTAGCCACTGCTTCAGAGGAAGGCATAATTGTCTCCCATGACTTAATTTCCTAATAGCACAGTGTAGAAAGTGCTATCTTCCAGATTCCAGCTTAGAAACTGGTTAGTATCTTGAATCATCAGAACTGAGTCTCAGTAATTTTAAGTATCTTAATGTAGTTCTCTGGGAATGGAAGCGGAACAATACATCAAGGCTTCAATAATGTTTCTAATGGTGCTGGATGACTGTTGCACTGCAATCATTATACATTGTCTTCTGTGACATTGCCCATGTAGTCTCCATTGTCTAGTCAGGGAAAAATGTTTAAAATATGTTGGCTAACATTTTCAGAAACCTCTCTTCTAGTCAAGATGAGGCCTGTGGGAATTGTGTACACTGTCATGTCATCACAGAAAGAGGATGCCTTGTATGCAGTCTCTTAATCAGAATTTGCAGTTGCAGTATCATGAAGGACAAAGAGGCTTCCAATCACAGAGCTGCTATTCTCCAAATTGTTTGCTTTGTGACCCTGCCACTTTCTAGTATATGCAGCTGTTGGTGTATACCTTGGATCTGTATTCTGGAAGTAAAAAGGTACCCCCAACAGCTTTCTGGTTCCTCTAACTTCGGCTACATCAGCTGAAATCGATAAAGTAGAGGGGATGGAAGGTCTGCATGGCTTTGCACAGTTAGTACTTGGGGAGGACAATAGTTCTTTCATATATCTTTCTTCTGCTGGGAAAGCATTTTAAAAGGCCACTCACTTTATATCAAACTTGTCTGAAATTGCTCTTATTACTGTAAGAATTAATGACTAACATCACTAAACCTGAAAGATCAACTTTTTTCATCATTTTTACATTGTGCATTTGCACGCACCTTGTGTATAATCATACTTTCTCCTGTAGTCCTATTTCGTGTGTGTGAAAGAGAGAAACTAAAACATTCCCCAGAAAATAGAAACAGACTTGGTGGCAGGTATAGAACTTTGAAATTGACTAGATTTCAAGTGGGTGTCCTTTTGACTTAACTAAAAGTATGTATTTAAGTTAGCGTTGTCTTGTTAAAATGGATTAACTGTCTTGATGAATGTACTAGTCCTACAAATGCTCTGGAGAGTACCTGCAAAACTGTTTGACAGGCCAGTTTCATAGACCACTCAGAAAACATTAAAAAGAAAAGGAGTACTTGTGGCACCTTAGAACACGAAAAAACCGTGTGTATATAAATCTCCTCACTGTATTTTCCACTGAATGCATCCGATGAAGTGAGCTGTAGCTCATGAAAGCTTATGCTCAAATAAATTGGTCAGTCTCTAAGGTGCCACAAGTACTCCTTTTTCTTTTTGCAAATACAGACTAACACAGCTGCTACTCTGAAACCTGTCAGAAAACATACTAAGATTGTCAGTTGAAAGCATAAGAATAGCAGTGGGTGATTGGGGGGGGGGGGGAGGGAAGGAAATAGCAAATACAGATTTATTTTCTATTCCTGTGAATATCTGGCATACAGTTTAATGGCTTTTTCGTCTTCCTGTTTAGCACGTGTGTTGTGACTGCAAGAAGGATTTTTGCTCAGTTTGTTCAGTCTTACAAGAAAATCTCAGAAGATGTTCTACGTGTCACTTGTTACAAGGGACAGCATTTCAGCGGCCTCAGTTAATGCGACTGAAAGTCAAGGATCTGCGTCAGTATCTGATCCTTAGAAACATACCAACAGATACTTGTCGAGAAAAAGACGACTTGGTGGATCTTGTACTCTGCCATCATGGATTAGGTTCTGAGGATACAGACACTAGTAGCTTGCATTCTTCAAGGTCACAGACTTCTAGTTTTTTTACACATCCATTTTCTCTGTCTGTATCAGTGTCATCCTCTCAAGGAGAAATTACAAATAGAAGAGGAAGCACAGAAAATGGACCACCTGTACAGGTACAGTACCAGTAGTTGTGGTCTTACAATGAACTTATAAAAGTGCTGTCTGCTACTTTTTTTTTTTTTAAATATACCAATGGGCAGGTGTAGGGTCTTCAGGAAATACTTTTTTTACATCCTGCACTTGAAAATGGAAGAACATGGGTAATTGGGACAAGACTGTGATCACTTTAAACTGTAACAGCTAACGTTAGCATAAGCTTTCCAATTTGAGTGTCATCTGTTACCTGTTTTAAAGCATTTTCCTTACTGTACCAGAGGGGGTTGTTTATCCTGATCTGATTCATTGTATATGCAGGGACAAGGTGGGATGCCTTCAGCAAATAACGAAGAGGAGGAGGAAGAAGAAGAAAATGCAGAAGAGCAGGTGAGAAATATGAACCACCTAAAGAGTAAACTAGACCTATTTGGCATCTGACATAGAAAACCATGCAGAGCCTTAACACTGTTAATTTAGTTTGAGTGAACTAGGCTGTGGTGATGCGTGTTAACATCAATATTTGAAAATATTGTTTTAAAAAAAAAGTAAATTCTTTAAACTATAGCAGGGATTAGCTAAAATTAAAAATAAGAAATAATTGGTGTGTTTCAGACCCCTAGCGTGTCCAGAAAAAGAGCAAGAGCATCACTGTCTGATATTTCAAGTCTAGAAGATATTGAAAGGTTGAGTGTTCGACAGCTGAAGGAAATACTTGCTCGTAATTTTGTCAACTATTCAGGATGCTGCGAAAAATGGGAACTTGTGGAGAAAGTGAGCAGGCTCTACAGAGAGAGTGAGGAAAATCACAGGACACGTAGGTGTTCGTTTTTGTTCTTGTTTTTTTTTCTCAAAATTAACTCTTGTTCTCTCGTGACTGGCTTTGACAATGGGTGTTGAGTGCTTTTGTCAGCTGCAACAACTGAAAAGCTATTTTAACTGTACTAGCTGTGTCCAGAATAGCTGAAGCTATGCTAGATCTGGCATGTGAGTTACACTGTTGATCAGTATGTGTTATTAGTTCCCAAGATTGTACTGTTTTGATGACTTTTGCTGAAGCTAAATAAACTTGATCATTCTCACTTCAGCTTTCCTCAGAGTAGTTAAATTGGTAACAACTGCACTATTGAAAACCAACCCATTAGAGAAAATGAAATAGTTTTGCACCCCCATACCTTTCACTGTGGTTTCACAAAGTGTTAGTGGGATTTTTTTGGCATAGAAAAAACTATTTCAGAAGAGAACTCCTAATTTTTAGTGATGTTACTACTTCAGTGATAAAAGCTACACTGGCAAAAATCCCTCTGCCAGGGGACCAGTCTCTCTCTGTGGCATAGCTGTGAAGCCATTGCTAGGACAAGTGATGGTTTTCTGATCAAGTTTCTGGTGTTTTTCCTAAAGCTAGCATTTTAACAAATATGGTTGCACTGTGTTTATAAACTAAGCACAACTGAGTTAAATTGTCACAATTCTGCCACTCAAACAGTTACAGTATCATTTTGGGACAGTTTAAATGTGAACTTCAAGATTTTTTTTCCTGTTTCTCTAACATCTTACAAAATGTGAAAGATTAACACCCAATCTACTTTTCATCATACACCATGACTGCTCTTTCATTTAATTCTACATCTTTACTAAATGCTTCATAAATCTTATGTCCCAATAGCAATTTTTGTAAGGTTGTATTTAGCCCTGTTAATATTGCATACATATCTGTAGTGATCAAAGTCCTTTACAAAGAGGGAGTTAAGTATTGTTCTCCATGTTTAACAAATGATATAAAACTAAGGCCCAGTGGTGGGATGACTTTGACCCTGCTATGACAGTGGGTGTGACAGAGCTGGATTGATACCTGTATTTGAATCCTAGTCAGTACACTTTTCACTGGACCATGTGACATCACAGAGGCTATTTGATCCTAAATAAAGGACAAAACCATACTCTGCATCACTTAGCTTAATCTTACTCAGTTTATAATGGTTGTAAACTAAATCTTTATTTTATCATAGCTTTACTGTAAATGCAGATGAAAATGATATGATGCTGAAATGAGTTAACTTAGTTTCCTACATGTCTAGGATAGAATTTAGCTGCTTTTGCCATGGCCTGAATTTCTCTAAATCTTAACCCTGTCTGTTGATTTGCAGAGGGAGAGAAGATACAACTGCATGAGAATGATGATAATCTGTGTAGGATCTGCATGGATGCAGTAATTGACTGTGTTCTTCTGGAATGTGGTCACATGGTCACCTGCACAAAGTGTGGCAAAAGAATGAGTGAGTGTCCGATCTGTAGACAGTATGTTGTACGAGCAGTGCATGTATTTAAATCTTAAGACCAAAAACACATTTTATAGCCATCCGGAGTTCCTGTATTTCTGGGGGCAGGACTGATGAAGCTTGTTATGACGAACATTAGTTTCAATATGAATCAAACATTTTGAACAGCAGGCTATAGAAGCATTTGAAACACTTTCCTGTATTGTAATTAAAATTGCAGTTTGGTGATATGTACTGCAGGAGCTGCCTGAGTTACCTTATAAAGCCATGAAGTGTTTACAGCAGATCTAGCATCACTTAGTGCTCTCTTCTGAAGAACACCGTAATCATTAGTTTGCTGAAGGGTCCAGTATAGTCAACAGAAAACTGCTTTACCATGACCATATTGTTGGATGACTCTAGCCTGGTTCATTTGGTGCATATGCATTGCTCCTGGCAAATAGACTTGTGTAGTATTTAATAAGCATTAAATAGAATGTAACTGTTCTGACACTAGTGCTACAAGGGTGTTAAAACAGTCGATAAACTAAGATTGTAGAAAGCATTGCCGTTGCATAAAGGTAAAGCTAATCTAATCTATTTTCCTGCTTATTACTTTGTGCCGAATGTCGGTCTGATTACACGTATACTGTCCACTAACAGTCTTTGTCAAAGTGAACTGTGTAGTCCTACAGAGCTCTGTTTAACTGCATCCAAATGCTAATTACTCCATGTTCAGTTTAAGAATAAAATGTAGTCAAAGGGAACAGGGGTTAACTTCAGTGGTCCCAAATTCATTCAAACCTATTCTATTAATTTTGCAAGGACTGAATTCTACATACTAGGAACTTAATGTGAATACAGATCAATTATAGTGAAACTAGTAGATGCTAACTTTTGGGAGTTACAGTATTACAAACCTTAACCATTTTTTTCCAGGGTGGGGATGGGTTGAGAGTAAGGAAGGGGGGAGGGGAGAACTTAAGAGGAATCGTAGCTTTTTTTTAATATGCTGCTTGCTCACAGGTGTTTGAATCAAGACTAGGGTAGTGAACAAAATTGCCAATTACCTGTTTGGCCCCTGTGAAATAGGTTATTCAGTCCAGCTCCTAGATAGTATCAAACCACCATCAGTGGCAATAATTTCTTTAGAATACAAGAATTTCCCTTAAAGGGTCCTGCAGCTCAGTGGGAATAGATTCTGAGGTAAATGAGTGTAGTAGGCAGCCAGTATTGCCCACTACCTTTGTAGGCTAGATACTTAATAGTATAACTACTTTTTTTTTTAAGGGGGAGAGCTAATGGCAGTTATTGAAATGCCTGTGTTATCCAGTGACAACTTTAAGCTGAGTTGAATTTTCACCCACAAGTCTTACTGGGCAAATGCAGCATTGCCATATTGTATAGTTTGGGTTTTTTTATATGTGGGTGTCTTTCAACTTTCTCTACAACCCACTATTCAATTCCCAGTGTTCATCTAGTTTGGGAAGGCAGGTGTTTTGGTAACTGCAGCCATTAGTACATTAAAAATACTTCTGGTTTTCTGTACTGTAGATCATGGGAGGTACACTGCCTCCCATGCCTACTCAGGACTTGAATGCTCTACAGCCAGGACTCCGTAGGGGGGATTTCTGTAGCCTTTTGACAAAGCTGCTGCAGGGAGGGAGTAGGTGCAGGGGGCTTAGCTCTAGCACTGCTGCTTGGTTTCCATTAAATTGTGCTGCAATTCAATCAAAGTGGTAGGTGGTTTTCCATTTTCAACTCTTAGGTGCCTAACTTATCGTATTCTCTCTAAAATAACCAACCAAAAAAACAATCCTGAAATCTTTACTGCACAACATCCTGATAATCATTCTTGAAAAAAACTACTCAGACTTTATGCACAAGCTGGATATTGGCTAAACTAGCAAATCTGTCAATACTTTCAGAAGTAACAGGAAGTATAAACTGCTGCTGCTGTTTGGTACAACTCAATATGCAGTTTACAGAGAATCTTTAACTGACATTACTGCTTATTTTTCAGAAGAGAACAAAACTAGCCTTTTTTTTAAAAAAAACTTTCTAAAAAAGTACTGACTTGTTCAGTTGGTAAGTTAATGTAGGGGAATGTAGCATATACATTACTTCCATTCTGAACAAGGGCTGAGAGTTTAATAAAGGTTTGTAACTGGTCTGGGATCAGTCTTATGTCTTTTTTTAAACTATTCACTATCCTCAAGTGTCATTTGACTAAGTCTCCAGTGGAGGTTAGAAGGGCCAGACTGCATGCTTTTGAGCAGCTGTATAAAAATCTCTTGCACCCCTTAGATTTAGCCAGGTGTGCACAATACTCACACTACAGCTCACCTTGAACTGGACTCTTCAGTAATGTAACAAGATTGAGTACCACCTTGTGAATGACTGAAGGAGTCTGCTTACTTACATTAATAAGCTTCAATGCTATCCTGATGTAGCCAGCCCCCTTCAAAAATCACTTCAGTTGAAACAGGGGCCTTGCCTGAAGCATATCCTGCTGGTGTTTACATCAAGTATAGAGTGATGGCAGCTACTTAATGTATAACAAGTGAAAAAAAGGGGAAGTTGACCATAATATAAATCAGACAGCTAGGAAAATCTTGCTGCTTGGAGCACTGGTACAGGAACCCACAAGGGGAAAGGCAACTCCTTAATCTAGTCTTGAGTGGAGCATAGGATGTGGTCTAAGAGGTAACTATAACAGGACCACTTGGAAATAGTGACCATAATATAACAATTAACATTGGGGGGGGAGGGGAGAAATACCTCAATAGCCCAACACTGTGAACTATACAAAAATGAGGCTTAGTTAAACAAAAGGTACAGTGACTAGAGTGAAATCCCTGCAAGCTGCATGGACACTTTTCAAAGACACCATAATAGAGGCTCAACTTAAATGTATACTCCAAATTAAACACAGTAAAAACCCCACCATTCTGGCTTAACCATGTAAAAGAAGCAATGATCTTTTAAAAAGTAGAAGTCAAATCCTAGTGAGGTAAATAAAAAGGAGCATAAACACAGCCATACAAATTTAAATGTAAAAATGTATTAAGAAAAACCAAAAACTCAAAAGGTAACCACAAAATGTTTAATACTTCAGAAGCAGGAAGCTGGCTAAACAACCCGTGGGGCCCCTGGACAATCAAGATACAAAAGGAGCACTTAAAGACGATAGTAATTGTAGAGAAACTAAATGAATTCTTTGCTTCAGTCTTCATGGCTGAGGATGTTAGGGAGATTCCCAAACCTGAGGAATTGTCACAGATTAAAGTGTCACTAGAGGACACATTGAGAAACTTATCAGTAACAAGTCCCCAGGACCAGATGGCATTCACTCAAGAGTTCTGAAAGAATTCAAATGTGAAATTGTGGAACTATTAACTGTCCTTTAAAGCAGCTACTGTACCCAATGACTGGAAGATAGCTAATGTAACGCCAATATTTAAGAAGGGCTCTAGAGGTGATCCTGGCAATTACAGACCAGTAAGTCTAACATCAGTACCAGGCAAATTAGTTGAAACAATAGTAAAGAATAAAATTGTCAGACACATAGAAGAACATAAATTGTTATGCAAAAGTCAACATTGTTTCTGTAAAGGGAGATCATGTCTTACTAAGCTTTGAGTTCTTTGAGGGGGTCAACAACCCTGGAAAAGGGGGCTCCAGGGGACATAGTGTACTTAGATTTCCAGAAAGCCTTTGACAAGGTCCCTCACCAAAGGCTCTTACGTAAATTAAATTGTCATGGGATAACAGGGAAGATCCTTTCATGGATTGGGAACTGGTTAAAAGACAGGGAACAAAGGGCAGGAATAAATGGTAAATTTTCAGAATGGAGAGGGGTAACTAGTGGTGTTCCCCAAGGGTCAGTCCTAGGACCAATCCTATTCAATTTATTCATAAATGATCTGGAGAAAGGGGTAAACAGGGAGGTGGCGAAGTTTGCAGACAATACTAAACTGCTCAAGATAGTTAAGACCAAAGCAGACTGTGAAGAACTTCAAAAAGATCTCACAAAACTAAGTGATTGGGCAACAAAATGGCAAATGAAATTGAATGTGGATAAATGTAAAGTAATGCACATTGGAAAAAATAACACCACCTATACATATGATACGATGGGGGCTAATTTAGCTACAACTAATCAGGAGAAAGATCTTGGAGTCATTGTGGATAGTTCTCTGAAGATGTCCACGCAGTGGCAGTCAAAAAAGCAAACAGGATGTTAGGAATCACTAAAAAAGGGATAGAGAATAAGACTGAGAATATCTTATTGCCCTTATATAAATCCATGGTACACCCACATCTTGAATACTGCGTACAGATGTGGTCCCCTCATCTCAAAAAAGATACACTGGCATTAGAAAAGGTTCAGAAAAGGGCAATTAAAACAATTAGGGGTTTGGCTAGGACTTTTCAGCTTTGAAAAGAAGGGACTAAGGTGGGATATGATAGAGATATAAAATCATGAGTGGTGTGGAGAAAGTGAATAATAAGAACTAGGGGCCACCAAATGAAATTAATGGGTAGCAGGTTTAAAACAAAAGGAAGTTCACTCAGTGCACAGTCATCTTGTGGAACTCCCTGCCTGAGGAGGTTGTGAAGGCTAGGACTATAACAGGGTTTAAAAGAGAACTAGATAAATTCATGGAGGTTAAGTCCATTAATGGCTATTAGCCAGGATGGGTAAGGAATGGTGGCCCTAGCCTCTGTTTGTCAGAGGGTGGAGATGAATGGTGGGAGAGAGATCATTTGATCATTACCTGTTAGGTTCACTCCCTCTGGGGCACCTGGCACTGGCCACTGTCAGTAGACAGGATACTGGGCTGGATGGACTTTGGTCTGACCCAGTATGGCCATTCTTATGTTATTGTAGAAAATTGATAAGGAAACCAATGGGCTACAGCAAGAAACTTAGGGCCAACATCCTTAAGGAATTTAAGTCTATTAAGAATAAAAAATCCTAACAATGGTACTGGTCCATTACTAGAAGGAAGTGTTACAAGTATTCAGTAAAAATATTTTTGTATTTAGGAAAAAGAACAAGTACGTGCTATGATACTAATGGAGTGGAAAGAGTTTCTCAGGAGGATGTTAAACAGCAACTGCTGAAGTCAGACACTTCAAAATCAGTTGGTCCAGATAACTTGCATTCAAGAGTTTTAAAAGAGCTGATGGAGAAGATTGCTGCACCACTAATATTGACTTTTTCAATAAGTCTTCAACCAGTGGGGAAGTTCCAGAAGTCTGGAACAAAACTAAGGTTGTTCCCATTACTTAAAAAGAGGGAAAACAGGATGACCCAGGTAATTATAGTTCTGTCAGTTTATCAATCCATCCCAGGGAAGACCACGGAGCAGCTGACACAGGGCTTAATAATTGATTGGCATTTTTATATTACATTTAACATGGGTTTATGGAAAATAGACAGGATCTGTCTCTTTTAGAGGAACCAAAGGTAACTGTAAAGGTAACTGATGTAATATATTTAGACTTCTCTAAGGCAGTTGACTTAGTACCATGAGACATTATGATTAAACTACCATGATATAACATTAACATGGCACATATTAAAACTGGCATCAGTGTAACTGTCAATGGGGAATCATCACTGAACAGCCCTGGTTCTAGTGAGGTTCCAAAGGGATCAGTTTTTGGCTCTATGTTATTTGATAAAAAATGTGGATCACCTATAAAAAAAATCCCTGAAAATTTGCAAATGACACAAAAGTTGTAAATAATGAAGAGTACAGATCACAGACATAGCAATCTCAATTACTCAGTAAGATGGGTACACTTACATGTTTTAATATGGCTAAATCTAAATATATCTCTCCAAAGAATGAATGCTATACTTACAGGCTGGGGGACTCTAGCCTGGGAAGTAATGTCTCTGAAAAAGATTTGGGGGTTGTGGTGGATAATCAACTGAAAATGAGATTCCAGTATGACACTGGCCACCAGACTAATGCCACCCCATGGCACATAAACAGAGGAATCTCAAGAGCTGAAAGGTTATTTTATCTCTAGTTGGCACTGGGGCAACTGCTGTTGGAGTACTGTGTCCAGGTCTGGTGTCCACTATTCAAGAAGAATTTGGAAAATTGAAGGTGTTTCAGAGAAGAGCTACAAGAATGATGAAATGATTAGAAAACATGCCTTATAGTGAAACTCAGAGCAGTAGTTTAAAGAGAACGTTAAAGGATGACGGTCTGGGTTACAGTAGTTGCAGTTGAACAGCAAAATCCTTTATCAACTCCGATTGCAGGCTTAATCGCCATGAAACTGGAGGCTGATAAGCCTCTTTTAGAATCACTCAGTACAGTCTGCCTGACAGCTGGAAAGAAGTGAATTAGCAAACTGATTGCAAAGCTTTATTTTAAGACAAAGTATCTGCCCTCCAGAAGCTCCGAGTTCCCACAATGGGGACAAGTAGCAGCACGTAAATGAAAAATCTAGCTCTACCTCTCCTATAAATTAAGTATAGAAAATGAAACTTAAGCAAGAACTATAAACATGCGAGTACCATTTCCCCATAACTCTCAGGCAAGTCCAAAGTTTTCTAAAGAGGCAGGCCCCAACTGGTGCCCCATTCTCCAACTCCCCTCTTCCCCCAAGGGGATTGCTTCTTCGGCCACCTGTCAGGATTAAGTCAGTCATTTGCCTCTATTTTAGCTACTACATAGGCACTAGACAGGAAAAATGTAAAAAGGAAATGGACAGGAGCACAGTAACTTCTTTTTCAAATTGATTATCCCCTACATATAAATACCTAGATCTCATAGTTCTTATCAGTAGATCTTACAGCATCTTACAAAAGAAATACTATTACACCCACTCTGCAGATGGTGAAACTGAGTGAGCTTGCCTGATGTCAATTTTTTATGCAGGGCATCTACCAGTTGTTTAAAAACAAAACACTTCTATAAAGCTCAACATTAATCCAGCAACTAATGTAGCAGTTACAAAATCCATGCTGCTTGGCTACCTCCGTTGTTTAGTCACTTGCTGCATTACACCGAGTTGTACTGTTTACTTACCTGAAGGTTCTTAGAGCAGAGATTATGTCTTGTACATTCTGCAATGGTCAGGCGCACTGTTGGTTCTCAAAATGTTCATAGCACAGGACAGATATTCCATTAAAGCTGAATTTTGAAGTAGCAGAATTAGTCAGTCATTCTTCAGAATAAAATCATTTCAAATAAAAGCAATTAAGAATGGCAGTAGGGGGTTCCACATCAAGATGTATTCACTTTATAAGTAAAGATGTTTTTTCTAACTACCAGCACTGCAAACATAACAGGAGAGATGAGTCATGCTGGGATGAAAATACGAGCTTAGATGAACCACATCTCACAAGTCCAACAGTGAAAGTGCTTCAGTCTATTCTGACATTTTCCAGGTCTTCTTATCCATCCTACCATTTTCATTTTTGACTGCCAGTGCACATGGTTTCACTGAACTGGCCACAGGAGTACATCCAGGTCTTCTCATAATAAATTGAGTGCCCTGCAATATACAGGTAGTTGTGTGCTCATCCTTCCAACATTCATTACCTTGCACTTGTCAAAGAATTTCATCTAGCAGTTTTGCTTCCCAGCTAGTGAGACGTTAGGTCCTTCTGAAATTGTTCATGAGCTTTAGTCTCGTCTCATCTAAATAATTGTGTTACCTGGAATTTATGCCATTTTACTGTTTATTATTTTCTCAGGTTATATGTGTATTAAACACCACAGGTTCTGGTCCAGAACCTTGGAGCTTTGTCAGACTTTTTGGAAATAAAATGATCAACTCTCTCTCCTTTATCAGCATGCTTAGAGAATTCTGATATATTAGAGAGACATGACTTTATGTATCACAACTAGTGAAAGATGCTTCAGGCCAGAGTAGGTCACTTTACACTTGTGCAACCCTGGAGTGTTTTGTGTCCACTGTGCCATTTTCTGCTCAATGGTTTTGCTTATGCATAACTGAAACCTCACGACTGATCACACACAAAAAGAAATAAAATCCTGCTCACCTCAGTCTTAGTTGGTGGCTTTGCATGGCTAAGAGCAAAACACAGTGAACAATCTGGTTTTGTTCCTAAAGGCAGAAAGTCATGACTGAGTACACACAGGGAACAGAGCTGTTGCGTAAGAAAGCGGTATGCAGTTTTGTTTTTAATAAAGTTACTCTTCAGATGAGAACTGCACTGTAAATACTTTTGACTCTGCATCAAACAGAACAATTTTTATCAATTCAAGTTTGAATAGAAACCCTCTTAGGCTTTTTGTCTTGTTTTTGTACAATTGTTTATACAAATTCAACAAAGGTAAAACTGCATCAGGAAATTCTACGAAAACAACACCTTACAACAATGGCACTTATCAATGCAGAATTTTACAATCAGGAAATAACCATGTTATAAACCTTAAATGAGAACTCAACTCACACTTCAAAGAAAGAGGAAAAAAAGACTATGCTTGACCATTTATTCTACTGCTTGACTCACTGTATAAATTAATTTAATATTGAGTACAAGAGCTCATGCTACAGAGTGAAACCCTCCTATGTGCAAAAGCTGAAACTGGAATTTTTAAAATTTTGAGAAAAAGGTGATTTCTATACAGATAAAACTTGGCATAGTGTCTTACTTCAACTATCATTTACACCTTATTTCCACAACATGCTTATGTCACTTCTGAAGTATACAAAGCAGGATATAAACTTCCATTAAAACATGCTTTAAATTGAAAGTATTAACCTACTTTTCCTGACCTGGGCACGTTTGCGGATGGATACCTTGTCTACGAAGTATAGGTTAAGTTCTCGCCTACTGTAAAGATAAAAATTGGCAATCCAAAACCAAAACACTGGTAATGCATTCAAACATTGCATAAATAACTTTTAAACAATTTTGTACAAAAATAGTTCTGCATAATGTAAGATGTAAAACCAAACGTGGTAAGGAGGCAGAAATGCAGCGTGTGGTCCACTTTAATGACACCGACTTTTTTTTGTTGTTTTAAGAAATGAAGAGCAGAAATTAAATTTACACTACCCAAGCACATGCTGTGGTACTTGAAACAACAGGTCAGTCGTCTTCTTCCAGGTGTGAACATTTATCATCAATAACAGTCACCTTATGAATTTGCATAAGAGCCAGTGCAGGACATCCCAGGTAGACTGAATTAAATGGCACAGGTTGAAATTCTTAACATGGGTAGTTTTAATGATGTTCTCTCCTTGACAGGACTGTAAAATCCAATCTTTGATATTTTCTGGTTTCCCAATTGAAAATAAAATCCCTACATGTTCTTAGCCCCTTCCCCACCCCTTGCCCCAATATTTACACACTTGTCCTTTAACTAACTCAGTTTTTGAAGAAGTTTCTCTTCCACCTGACCAAACTGAACACTCACAGACATCTCTGCTATGAACTGCTCACAGCCTTCCTTTGTCACTTGCTTGCAGTACCTCAAGTCAATTTGACATATGTTTCCACAACGTTTAAAGTAGGACAGGCACTGGTCAGTAACCTTATTGCAATCTGTCAGGAAAACAACAAAGGGGAGAGAAATTAATCAATTTGTCTTAATTTGTCAATACAACGACAACTTATACAGACTGGTGACATGCCCCCATTTGCTCTTGTATCATTGCACTGGTCAATACAATCAATGGGTTAAAGCCCACCAGCTTGATGACAATTCTCTGGTCTTTGCAGCCAGTTGTGTCACATTGGATAAAAATGCAAAACAAGCCAGTTTCATGAGTGGTGGCAGAGGGGGCTTACAATCACACAGGGAGGATGGATAAAGTAAAGTGTGGTGGTTTCTAGCCTGGAGACAGAAGAGAGTGAATTTTCCAGCATAAAAGAAAGCTAAGTGGACAAAGGAGAATTGCTAGTTGGTTTTCCCCAGGAAGGTCAGGTGAGCTAGCGGGGGGGGTATGTGGCTAATAGAGTGTATGAAGCTCTTTCAGGGGGAAGGAGGGAGACAGTTGAGTCAACTCTCTCCCCTGCAATTCGTACTCTTATATTTCATACAAATCCAGCATCTCTCATGCCACTACAAGCTCTAGTTCAATTAGGCAGAGCCTCATTCATACCTCCAACCACATACCTGATAAGTTAATTTCAGTTAAGGAATCACGCGTGGTGGTTCCTACTGCAGTCAGCAGGTTAATAGACTGATCTGACACATGGTTACAGTAACTAAGATTGAGCTTGGAAAGCAGAGGCATGTGCCTAATGATCAATCGCAAAGAAGCATCTGTAATATCCAGACCAGCCAAACGCAGCTCAACTACGTTCCGTAGTTTACTTCGGTTGTCAATTTGACCTGTAAGACAAAAGTTTACAAAAGTTTTTGTTTGTTTTTTTAAACTTCTCTCGTTTTGCAATCAGCAGCAGACTGAAAACCAACCCCACACAAAATGCACTGTAACTTATGGTGCCAATGCCCCCAATTTACTTAAATGGACAGTTACACATACACAGAAGTGATTTAAGTTACCTACTGTTTCAAGAAGCCCTCAAGGTAACCATCAGTGAGAGTACATTTTCCTCCTGTTTTTTTCACTTTTAGCTTGTGCATTTGACAGCACTTTATCTAAAGTCCTTTTCACTGTTTCCCCTGGCAGTCAATCACTTTCCCCTTTTGCATAGGTTCCACACAATAATGGGAACAAAAGAACAAAAACTGAGGTCTGACAAACCCAAGCCCAACTCAACAGTGAGTCAAAATGGAAGACTGAGACTTATTTCAGCTCCAGTCGTGCAGTCTGCGAGATGTGAAATGCATTTTGGCTCAATATTTTTGATGATAGCTTTGTTAATGATTTTGATAGAACTATTTGTAGCCATCAGCATGCAAGAGTCTAGAATAAATTTCCTGTTTGCACGGGCATATGAACAAATCCAAACCCTGATGGGGGAAAAGTGTGGTCCCAGTAAAATAATTAAGGGTCCAAAGACTTTAATGGAATTATTCATAGGAACAAGCACTATGCATTTGCAAGTTTAGATCCAGCATGTTTGGTAGATCACACAATATTGCTCTGAGCTGATATGAGGCCTTGATAAGGCCAAAAAAAAGCTACTGCTCCTCTGAACTGAAAGAAAAGATTTCCACACTTTTAAAGTATACACGTTTGCAGCCCGAATGGAGGAAAGTCATTTGTTGGGAAAGCTGGCACAGCAGATGAAGTGAGTGGCCAGAGGCCATAGCTTGTTATCGAGGAACTTAGCACAGGATGTCCAGCACTGTAGCTGTACTGGCCCACACATCTCACATACGTCCGCATTCTACAGAACAGGGCCCAGACGGTCAGCTAATGTAAACTGTAGTAGCAACACTGAGGTCAAGGAGCTTCGCTGATTTATTACAGCTGAGGATATGGCCCCAAGAAGTGTCGTGTCCCGCAAGCCAGCTACCTCCTATTGGCACATGAAAGACACTTGCCAAGCTACATTTATTAATAAATCCATCTGTTACCTGGCCTGTTATCTGTTGGTGGTGACAAGAGGTCTCTCATTTGTGCATCTTTTAATCCTTCCACCCACTGAACATCCAGGGTTCGGAGTAAAGGACAACTGGAACTACAGAGTGCTGAGACAGCTATCCATGAACACCCTGATAACAGCAGGTCTCGTAGACCTGGAGATACAAACAAAGGAAATGCCATAGTTGATCCTAGTGTAGAGTCCAATTTAGGTTAATTTTAAGGATAAATGTAGCACTGGTGACAGATCCTGACACTCAAAGAGTCTGCAATCTTCTGACCACAGAACAGAGCTAACACAGGCAGCGACAGGGCAAATGTCCCCGCAATGCCCTGTCACTGTACTTCACCCCTGATCTGGAATATCCACCACTATGGGTGACTGTCTCCCTGGAGACAGAGTTCTCCATCACCCATTTGACCCTAAACTTCTCTTAAGAGGCTGGCTAACAAGGCTGCTTATACTAATGATTTGGACATTTTTCCACTAGGACCTATCCCACTCGTTTCACATAGGACTCTGAACAATCACCACAAAATTTCCAGTCATACTATTGCTGTAGGATTCTGTGTCCTAATACTTCTCTCTGAGGCCACTTAGATCCCTTTTGTATCATTTTAAATTTTGTTTCATTACACATTTCACAGAGATTTCTCCCTAGAGACCCCATAATATCTAAACTGGGATCAATACACCAGTCACAATGTCACTTACCTGGGAGTCTGTTGATGAGCCAGCTCAGCTGTTTTTTAGATATGTTTGTCCAGCTAAGATCAAGGGTTACAGGCTGTCTCCTGATAATGCCACTGAGCATAAGTGGAGTGATGGATTTACAATGGTTTAGATCTATTTTGGTCCACAATCTTTTATCACAGCACCTACAATAACACCACAATTGTTAATTTGGTATTTGGTTTGAATTTTGTAATGTCTTACGAGTTAAAAATAGCTGAGAAACCAGTGTATGTATTTGTAATGGCAGCAGCAGGGAGATCTGTTTGAAGAGGCTAGGGAGAGCTCATGAATACATTCAAGCAGAGTCTGTTACACAAGTTGAAAGCTTCTTCAAGTGTTTTCATCAAAGCCAAAATGTAAGGATTTCTTCCCAACAGATGAAACCCTGTTATGGGAGGGATTTTCAAAAGCACAGTCCCATTGACTTTCAGTGAGACTGTGCTCTTAAGTCACTGAGGAGCTTTTGAAAATCCCATCGTATAGCTTCAACAAACCAGAATAAGTTCTTATTTTTCTTAGCCTTTGGACTTGAAGGTCAGTTTTGACCAAGGAGGTGCTACTGACTGTTCCGATTTCCCCAGTTTTCCTTTTAGCTAAACTCGTGAGTCTTGTAAGATTGAAATCTCCATCTCTTGCTCTGCATCTCTATTTTAATCCTACACACACAGCTTCTGTGTCTCTGCCCCTTCCATGTTGCTATAGTTTGCTATGTGCAACAGAGCCATGCAAAAATCCTAACGAACTTGCGAGAATTATCTAGCATTAGGAAACACTGTACTTAGCTGGAGAAAATCGGTTTACAAGCTTCTTGTAAAATCACAAAGGAATCCACAGTGGAAGCAATTCCATGGACCTTATTCTCCACGGAGTTATCAGTTTGTCAATTATCCTATTCATTACTGGGTAGTGCCATGAAAGAGTCTGTTATCTGCCTGTCTGGGTAAATATTAGAGTTTTGATACAACTGAGCAGCCAGCCAAGAGGATGCTTTATTGGAAGTTCAGCCAAGTGTATAAACATGGCTATGAGATTCATAATATACATTATAGCTTATTGTTGGGTTACGGTCATTGACCTATTGAGTCAATTTATATAAGAGGCCCAAAGAGACACACCATAAATGACAATAAAACAATTAGCATGGAAAATACACTCAGATATTCTACTAATGAAACTGCTGTTAAAAAGCAGAGGGTTGAGAATACAACAAACAAGTTCTTTCCCACATGTGCCCTGTATATGCAAAGATGATCTTAGAACAGCTTGAAGCACCTCTTAAATCAGTGATCAGGGGGCAAAGGGATATCTTGTCTGAATCTCAGGAGGCATTTAATAACTGGATGGAGGAAAGACTCAAGTTAATGGCAGCCAGGCAAGCACCTAATGATGTCCAGATTCAGGAACCTCTACTTCCTATACTAGTACACTGCTCTCTCTGCTGTTGTCTAACTAGAGGATTTTGGAATACAGTTGGCATGAGAGATGTTATGTGGTTGTGTGTTTACCAGCCTTGTAGGTGATCTCGAGTTCTCAAGAAAAAGCAGAACAGCTCCTGCACAAACACACCTCACCTAGAAATATTTACACTATTTTTGATTGAACTGCATTTTGTTAAAGGCCAGCATTTGTGGTCATACCCTCACTCCATGTGAACTGAGGAGAGCATCATCTTCCCCTAAAACTTCACACATGCTTAAATCCCCTTCAGGAAGAAGAGAAATTAGTAAGTGCTGATTATCCTATACCTCCATGCATCACATCATGAAGTAAGATAAAACCAGCATCATCCCCCTCAGCTCCTTACCATCTGTTCCAGGTCTTACAAACTCTCATACAGATGCACAAGTCGCTATGACTGAGGTAGCTAAAGACAGCCATCCAGACTTCCCTTTGCATCACATGGGCTGCCCCATCATCTAGGGGGAGTGAGTCCGGAGGAGGGCTGATGGGGGGTGGCCTGATTACATGGCGTTCCATCTGAATGCATTTGGGAGGAGAGAGTGAAGGTGGTGGCCGAGTAATCACCCTAGGTGTGCTTCGCAGGCTTGGCACAAGCTGGTGCCTCAGCTCCCTGGGAGTCCCATTTAACCCTTTGCTGAACCTGTGGAGTCTCTCACTATTGCACAGAGCACGTTTGGGCTCCTCATTCTCGCTCTCTGGCTCAGATTTGATGGGTTGGTGGTTCTCGTTGGCAAGGCTGTTCTCGGTTTTTTGGATCTCCTGATTGAGCTCCTTGCTGAGCTCTTTGCTCAGTTCTTTATTTGGAAGCCGCCTTTTCCGCCTCATCTTTATCTTCTTCTTGTCCCTGGGCTCAGCACTTTCGGTGCTGGGGCCCGCAGTGGGAGAGCTCGACCGCGACTGGTCACTCTCCTTGGATTTTGGAGGTGCTTCTGGCAGATCCTCCTCAGGTTCCTGTTTAAAACGCCGCAGGGGTTTGGCCATGGCAGGTCGGTCATCTGTAGCCTTCCATGATCGCCTCTGAAAAGGAAGAGTTTGAGGCTTAGTAGAGCTGATAATTAACGAGTTCGTGTCACAGGGCCTGCAAACAGCACCTTGTGCAAGAGGACATGCTTCCCAGCTGCCTGCATAGAGGGCAATAGGGTAAAGGACCACATCCAAACATTCTCCCGACTACAGTGGAACGTTAATAACTGGTGGCACCACACCTAAGACGGTATTTTAAAGAGGCATTGTATATTAAAAATCGTAAGTTCACGAGCAACCCTAAGGACTCCCGGGGACTGTTTTATATTTAACATGGATATTCCTAAAACATCCGGACAATCTAATTTTTAAGGATCTGCTGGTAGCACAGAAAGTGAGCGCCAGTTAAACAATTAATATATGCAGCAGGTAACACCACAATGTAAACAAATGCTCTCTTCCTCAGGAGATCTCTGTTGGGTAGGAGAAAACTGTCTCAGGACACTGTGGTTCAGAAAGTAAATTTCCCATTTTAAAAAACAGCCACTGTATTTCCTGAGATGCACTCAAGACCAATGGTTTTACTCACCCAAGCAGCAACGCAGGCTAAGAACACTGGGTTCATTTGATTTAGCAAGTTTTGGAACATTCTGTATTGCAATTACTAAGCCATATTCCTGGCATACTGCTATTCTGCCACTTGCTGCTGGATCCTTGAGTGGTAGCTACCCCTTTATGTCCCAAGGAGTGCACTTCATTGTCTCAGTCTCTCTCCAGCATAGTGTGTATATATACAAATGGGTGATCCTACTGACAGCCTTGATACACTGCTAGTCTGAGGAGACCTGAAGTTCACAGAAACTTTGACTGAAAGTGGGGCTGTGGAGGCGTCAGCTGGAACCTTCCTCCCTGATCCAGTCACTTTTCGTAAGCAGGAATCAAACATGACTTGTCTACTTTAATCAAATCCCACACTGATGTATGTGGGACACAGTTGCAAGAGATGTGCAATACCATGCCAAAAAAGGGGAAGATTTCGGGTCTAATCTGATCACTACAAGCAAGAGAGAAGTCAACAGTTGTTAAAACTAAAATGAAATGGCACTGTAGGAAACAGGGATGGGGTTGGCAAAAGGAGGTGTGACACTATCAACACACTGATTGTTATGCCAGAATTTCTATGCTGCTGCAATAAACTGTATGGATCTAATAAAAGGACATGCTCCTAGCTTTTAAATGGGGATGTATCATTCATGCACAGTTTGGGGTTTTTTTTGGAGCTTTAACCAAAGCTACAAGGGACTGGACTAAGGGAATTAAGATTACAGAGGGATTAGCGAAAGATGATCAACTCCTCCTTTTTTACATTTATTACAGGAGAACGAGAAGTTACTGAAAGTTAGTGACAGGTAATTTAGATTAATTAAATGGAAACTTCTTCACACGATAGTCACCTTATGTCATTCTCCATCCTAGGATATCAGAGAGTCAGAAACTAGGAGCTGGATAATTTAATGACCTACAACATTTCTAATCATATGCTAGTGTATAAAAGGCAAACAGATCATCCCTCAAGCCATCAAGGTCACCATCAAAGTCAGGACAGATTTTACCTCATGCACCATTACACAAATTAATTATGTTATTGGGTCTGGCAAGATTGGTGCATGTAGAGAGAGAGTAGAACATCAGTACAGAAAAGAGAATTTTACCCACTAGTCTTTGAAAATGACATAGCCTACGGGTCACAGGGCAGAAGTATTAAACCTTTGGATGCCCTGCTAAAGAGCCGACTTCCCCCTGCTTCCCTGTAGGGTGGCCGCGTATATGGGCCAAGACCTTTAGCCGGGAGCCCAGCCGCAGGCCCTAACGAGGGCAGGCTCAGCATAATCTGCTGAGACAAGTGGAACCAGCTGGGTTGCTGACTGGGAAGACATATAAACCCAGGGAAGAGCTCAGTGGGGGGAGGCTAGCCAGGCAGAAGGATAGGAGGGTCATGGCTCTGTCTCTGCTGGCTGGCACAAGCTTCAAAGGCCAGAGGACCCAGTGAGGGGTCGGAGCAGGGACTGGTGTTGGGGGAATTGGGACTGTACAGCCACTATAAATAAAAGAACACGGGTGAAGCACCTGCAAGAGGCGTCTGAGACCCTTTCTTTTGCCAGCCTAAGCACAGGGCGCAGGGACAAGGGGAAGGAAACTTGTGCCGCCCTGTGACACTGTTTTAACAGCATTTTAGTAGAGGATTGTACAATAGGAAATATTTAAAAAAAAAAAAAATCAACTAATCTCAGGTGGAAACCTCTGTGTGAATCCAGAAAGAGGATGTTTTCTGATTCTGAGATGCAAATATGCAGTAAAAATGGTAGCAAAGACACTGCAATGGGATTGCTAAAGAAACTGAACCACAATGCAGCTCACAGAACACAAGAGGGGAAAAAAGTGGAAGCACACAAATTAAAGAGGTGTCAAAGTACCTTTTTCCTGAAGAGTTTCTCTTCTTTACCAAGTTTTAGCTGTTTCAGGAAAGAAAAGAAAACAAATAGTTTATTTTTTGTGTAGGTATCTAGTAAAAATTCATACTATACCAATTTTCTTCAATTAATAGCTGGTTCGGTGAATGGTTACAGCAAAGCATAATGAAGCAGGCAAATTAACCCACTATACAATAATCAAGCCACACTTTGTTTCTTGCCTTTCTGAATACTAATGGTTTGTGGTTTTCAATGGCTGAAGTCCATCAATGAACATTTAACATCTCCCCATAATCTCCTCCCCAGTGTACTGTGGTGTCACTCTACAGAACCATCAAAGTGTCCCACATTCTGGAGGCATGTAGGAAACACATACCAGCATCCTCTACTAAGTCAAATAGTTTTTAGTGCCCATAAAGGCAAGCAGATAACAGCACTGGCTAGAGAATAACAGCACTGGCTAGAGACCAAACACATGCGGACTGCCACTGTGCATGCAGCCCCCCTACTCTGCCTCTGCAACTTCAATCACTACCTGTATCACCTCTATTTCAAATCTTGGGCTGTTTACCGTAGTGAATTTATGTGTACTACAAAACTAGCACAAAAACTCCCACTAAACACAACTGAAATCACCACACGTTTACTCATGACCGAAGTTAAAGCCAGGTCCCCCCTTTTCACTTCCATAGACAAGCTACTCTGCAATCCCTAGACGTTAAATTAAACTAAAGCATTTGAATGCTTTCTGGCCCAAATAAACTGTGCAAGTCAGATTTTAAAAAGTTACCCAAATTGCAGCTGAAAGCTATAGATAGATTCCTCCTGCTCTCTGTAAGTTGTTGAGAATATTATCTCAGATGCTGTAAGGATCAGTTACTTAGTGAAGTATGACTACTGCTTATGTAGTTATGGCTAGTTAGAGAAAGCTATTGAGTGCCACCCAGTGGCTAGAGATGAAAAGGGTTGACTGAAACTATTTTTGACCACTCCCCATTTAAAAAAAAAAATAATAATCCTACAGTGCGGCTCACTTAGTTCAGAATTTCTTTTTTAAAGTAAATAGCCAGTTCTTTGCCCTGTGTTCTCTGTCCCTGAATAAAAAAAGTAAAGTAAAGTAAAGTTCAGGTGGATAAACTTTACTGTTCTGCTTGATGGATAATTTTCAAAAAGAAATGTAAAGTACTATGTAATTTCCTTTGTAACTATCACTTGCTGGAATTCAAGAGACTCAAAGGAAAGCTCAAAGCAGAAGTGCAAGAGACATCAGCCCCTGACCCACAACAAGTGCCCGTGTGTGTGCGCACATTAAGGAAATGAGGTTCTATCCTCTCATACCCGTTTTCTCATAGCAGGTTCTTGGGGTTTCTCAAATTTTCTTTTCCTTCGCATATGCGCATCATCTGACTTTCTCCTCAAAATAGAATCAACAGGCGTTTTTTTGGAATGTTCATCAGATTTCCGCCTGGGGGTTTCTTCACATTCCCCTTTCCGTTTTGCTACATCTGTTACTTCCTTATTATCTCTGTTCATCTTCTGTTCCTTAAGCAGTGAGCCTGGGAGATTCGACGCATATTTGAATCCTGGTCCACGCTTTTGCTTGTACGCCAAAGAGAGAGAAAACACAAACAAACTTTATATCTTATGTCTTTTTTTTGCTGTTTACAATGCATTTCATCTGAAGCTTGTCTGGTTACAAGCAGTTGATTAAACACTAAGTGGCTATTCACAAGCAGTCAGTGTGGTAAAGAATTTTAACCTCTAAGGAGTTTTTCCTATTTGTAACATACCTTCTACCTCCATCTCAGATAATAAAGAATATAATATTTCACTAGTTGTAAGGGACATTTCAGATTTTGTTTAATACAGATTTACAAAATTTAAAAAAACAACAGCTTTTAGTTTGGATTTAAACATCCCTCCTCTGCAGGATTTCCTACAATGTTTTGGTTACAGTCTGTCAGTGCATAGAATCCTAAAGTGAAAATGACTGCAAACAAGAGGAGTGCTGACTAATTTCTTTTCTTTGTCTCAGCTGAATGACGTACAATAAGGAAAAGCAGAGAAGATTTTTAAATAGTCTCAAGTTATTTGACAATGTGTCTCTTTGTTTACTACATGGATTTTTAGACTAACAGTGCTTTTGTTTCATAGCCATAACAAGACAGCAAAAATAGATCTGGATGTTAGAGAGAATACACCAGATTTAGTGTCTCATGCTTATGTCATATATTCCAGTGAAACTCACTTTCCCAGTTTTCCCTGCATGGTTGCACTTTGGACATTCCCAGCAGTTCGGTAGTTCATCGTTAACCACACCATCTGATTCCTTCACCTAGAGGGAAAGAGGCATAACCCGTTTGCAATTAATAGTGTTAAGTGGCAGTGCAAGTCCACATACAGATTATTGTCATCTCAAAGTAGTCATTACAATAGCAGGGGACAGACTTTTTGCACTGCTATCCTGTATCGCAGATCAGTTGTTTCTCTTCCAGTGGCTCTAGGATAGATGCACTAAAGGAACAGCACTACCTTGTTGGCACTATGACATGCATACTCCCAACCCTGTAAGTTTACTCACCAAACACCACCAACAAAACAAAAACCAAAATCAAAAACAGACTGGCCAGTTTGGTACTTGAGATGGATTTTAAATTTTGGCTTGTTGGCTGAGATCAGGAGTATTCCCTGTTTAATAGTTGACGCATTCTCTATTAAGATACCATATCCTGTACTTGTAGAGAAATGGGCTGTCCAGTTGCCTAATCTAAGACTGTCCCCTCCTTCATCTCCAATTTACAATACACTCTTTCACTCATTTCCCTCCAGTGGGCTGGCAAGAAGATCAGCCTTTTAATAATAAAATAAATAAATAATCAATCACCCAGCTCTTATACAGCGCTTTTTAATTGGAGGATCCCAAAGCACTTCACTAAGTAAGTCAATATCATTATCCTCATTTTACAGACACAAAGGTCTCCTTCCCATCCTCATTAACATGGAAAAGTGTTTTTAAAAGTGAGGATTTTTGTAATGTACTTAAGAGTGCTCCTTAAAATGTTAACCTCGACTCCATGCAGGAAAATAACCCCATGCCAGGCTGCAGCCCAAATACCAACAAAATGGAATTTGCCAGGTCAGTTACAGGGGACAGGCTGAAACTTTCATTCAAAGATATGGTGTGCCTAGCAATTTTATTTTATAGCCCCCTTGCCTTCAAAGTTAGCCATTTCTTCTTCATCAATTCAATAGGTAGTATACAGAGAAGAAAAGCTCATTCTATCCAGTTTATTAGTATTGTGTTTGTTTTTTAAAAAAGACAGTCTCCAAAACTGCATTAAGGGCTATATGGTATAATTATCAACATGGTCGTGCCCTGAAGAGCTAATGGGATAAAATTTTCATAAGCCCTTAATTCACTTTTGAAAGTGGGACTTAGGTGCTTTTGAAAATTGTACCTTTAGTCTTATTTTAGATATGGCACAGTGGAATTAAACAGTAGGGTCGGGATGGGGTGAGGAAAGACAAGGATTATGGTAGTGAGAGCACATGGCTACTCATTTATGGCATGTTCATACCTTGAGTCAATTACAAACTTAAAAAAAACTGTTAAAATTAGATTCACTTCTTGACATTGTGGAAGAAATGCATCTGAAGATTTATATTTATACGGAAAGCAAAGTAGCTTGTAAGGAGGACATTCAATACATTATGGCAGGTTGGAAGCAAGGCCAATAAGACATCAAGGCTAGAATTACCAGCAGGGTAAAGGACACGAGGGGGCTAAGTCTGAAATAGAGGCAAGGACAGTGCTATAAAGGGCCTGGAAGACTCATGCAGTCCAAAGAAAAGCTCCAAAAAAGAATTTATTGTAAGTCAGTGAAAAAGCTCATTCTTATTTGCATATTCTCCTGCAGTACTAAGAGGGCTACAGTGTGGAGCCTCTGAACCAGACAGACAGCGACTGCTCTAGTTTCCCTATCCAGTGAGAGTGATAAGTCAGTTGTTTTGTTTTTGAAGAGCCCTTTCAGTTTTAATAATCTCAAGCATTGTAAGCAAACAGGGGAGGAATTTTAAACGTTTTTATCTTGACTATCACTTAAACCTCCCTTCCCCCTTCACAGGTGTGGGACTGTGCCACGAGTTATATAGATCCTCCATCTTTAGGAAACAGCCCCTGGGGCAGTCCCAAGTCAGAAACAAGTTATTTCTTGGGCTGAATAGATCAAATTCTACCTAAAAGGAGACAAAGGCCATTAGGCCCCTTTGCGTGAAGTTTAAAGCACTGAATAGATGTGGGTAGTTGTAGGCAAACTAATGAGACACACAAAAACCTGCCACTGAATCTGTCAAAAACCAAGCAGCAGGTAGATGTCTAAACCACAGCTTGTAGCTCCTTCAGCACTGAATGTCCAGCAGGACGACAGCAATTCAAGGTATCTAAATGTGGAACTACACAACTATGCAGTTGTCCTATTAAAGGCTGTGGGAATCACAGTGTTTATCTGACCACATTAAGCAAAAGCCATGTGCCATGGCAGTGCTAGAATAAGAAGGGGGTGACACAAGTGGGGAATGAAGTGTACTGGCACAGCAGTGTTTGTATAGAGAAGGTCTTAGACTCCATGCATGCTTCTCTACCAGTGCACCTAATGCCATTCATCCTCTTGCACTCATTAGCAATAAATTCATTCACAAGGTTTGGAAAAAATAAGCTGCCCCAAGAACACATCTTGATGACGAAGAGACTAAAAGGAAAGAGGGAACACTCTTCTATTGAGAAAAAACTAAATGTGGTTCCTTAGAAATCTGAAAACACTGGAGGCTCCCAAATCCCTGGTGGGATAGTGTCCTTTTCGTCCTGTAAATAAATGTCACTAAGGCAGCCACCCTGAGTGGATCACCTACAGAAAAGGCATTGGAGGATACCACACTGCTACAGGTCACCAGGAATTCTGGGAGCTCCAGAGAAGCTGAGGAGATACACAAGTCTCCCAGGCCACACAACACTTTCTTAGGACAAGCTGTAAGGGGCCCCCCAAAAGCTCAGTTTGACATGGTGTTTCCGGCCAGGGATAGGGAAGGGAATCCTAGGGTGTGTTATCTGTTTTTACTTGCTAAAAACAAAACAAAAAACCTACACCTATTTTCCCAGGGCAGAACTGCAAATATCTCAAACTTTTCCATTTTCACAGACACTGGAAGTGATTCTTCTATGTTACCAAACCAGCACTTGGCTGGTTAGTCTCTGGTCATGAATATGCAGGACAGCAGTAGTACTTGCTTGAATTTCACAGGTCTGACCCACATCCTGCATAGCTAGCTTGCATGTCAGCAAGCCCCAAATTTGGTTTGGGGAAGTCAGTGCTTCAACTGTCACTAAACAGTGATTCTGTCCTGCAGGCCAAATCCTGAATAATGTTACTCTGTGTTGCTGGAGGGAAGGACAGAGGAAAATTTGGAGTAGTTTGGGCATGTGAGTTTGGTGTACTGCAATAGTGAAGCAGTGCTGCAGGTCAGGACTGACGTGCCCTGCAGGACAGACTACGCAGCTCCTTCCCCTGCTAACCACTAGCTCCACTCTTTTGCTAACACACTAAAGGCCTCATTTTCAGAAGTGCTGAGCAACTGCAGCCTGCCCTCCCCCACCCTCCTGTCTACAACAGGAGCTGTGGGTGCTGAGCACCTCTGAAAATTGTTCCATTCCTCACCCAGAGATTAAGGAGCTGAGAGATAATACAGACAGCATTATTCAGAGCATGGGGCTCTGGCCTTTTGGAACAGAAGTATTTTTCCCGTCACAGTGTGTCCCACAGGCACCAACTCTTGCCTTCTGGGAGTAGGGGATGTTGGAATACATTTTACTGTGGCAATACCAAAACAATTTTAACCATAAATTGGGATGACGATGATGAAGAGAATGGTTGAGTGACTCAAGCTGGAGAAATCGCTCCCAGGATCAGTTCTGGAATGGAGTGACTCAGAAGTCTCCCAGTCAAGTGGCTGCAAAAGCCCACACAGAGGGTGGGATTTTCAGATGTGCTCAGTATTGACCTAACTCTGCTCCCATTGAAGGGTATGGCCATTGATGTCAATGGGAGCAGAGTTCGGCTAACGCTGAGTACTTCGGAAGTATAAAACATACCTGCTGTGTTCCCTAGAGACTACCGGGACACAGACACTGCTGGGAAAGCTCAATGAGCTCGGAGCTAGCCTCTGCTGAACACAAGGTTTATGTCTGGACAAACACATGAACTGAGCTACCCATTTGTCCTTTCTGAGGTGTAGAAAGGTTGGTAGTAAGTGTGGGGATTGTGGTCTTAACTCATGTGAAACAGACTTTTCAATTTACAAATGTCAGAGTCTAGAAATACTTAGCTGAGATTTCATTGCCAGCTTCAACTCTGCTCTTGAATCACTGAACGCTCCAGCCATACACCCTCCACTGTCCTAAAGAAGCCATCTCTCTCTCCTTCTCACACACATACAGTCTTACATACTGCAAGAACACTCTAGTTAAAGGTGGGAGACAAACCTTCTCTGTACAGGCAAAGGACCACAACATCTCTCATACAGTCTCCTGACTTCATCCAAGTGGAAGATCCTGCCTCTACCCCAGTCACAGTGGGTATGTCTACACTGCAATAAAAGACCTGGGTGGCACAATCAAGGCTGGCCCAGGTCAGCTGGCTCAGAATCATGGGGCTTAAGCTATAAAATTGCAGTTTAGATGTTTGGGCTCAGGCTAGAGCCTGGGCTCTGAGACCCTGCAAGAGGAGAGATCTCAGAGCCTGAGCTCCAGCCCAGGCCCAAACATCTACATCACTATTTTTAGCCTTGCAGCATAAGCTCCACGAGCCTGAGTCAGCTGACCCAGACGCTGAGACTTTATGTCACAAGTTTTTTTTAATCACAGTGTAGACATGCGTAGTTTGCCCCGAGTCCCCATGCTCAACTCTAGGCCAGAGATCAACTTTGCCCACACTTACCTGCAACATATGGAACAGACAACTAAACCTTTACCCTACTCACCCTCACAAGTTGGGCCTAAGACCACCCTACACCCAATAAGGGCCAGGCGGGAACAGCATGCAGGCTGTACTATTTTACAACCAGACCATATTATTGTAATCCATCTAAACAGACAAATTCAGTTTCTTTCCTATAGTAGCTAGGTTGGCTGGGTGGGAGGCACACATTTACTACCATTTGTAAGGGGAGGAAGAGCTAGATGTTGGGTCAGCACTGGAATTTTCACTGTGTCTTTCCAGACTGACATTTAGGTTTATTTGAATCACAATGTTCTAATCTCCTAACTTCCAAATTGTTTTGTTTAAATAACTCCGAAGCTCTAAGAAAGTTCACAGGTTCATCTCCTCACCTCAGAGTTATTTACCTGGAAATAGCTAAGGAGAGGTATCTTTACTTATGTCAAATACTAAGGAGGTGGAAGGAATCTGAAAGCTCTTTTGGGAAAGCAGTGGTTTCCCTGTTCATTGGGGTTACTAGCTACTAAATGTCAAAGAGGATCCTCTTGAGTAATGCTCCTTATTTAGAGAGGGTTTTGGGCTCCCGAGCGGCCAACCTGCACCTTGCACCAGCTCTACATTCTCATACAGTTTTCACAAAAAAGCTTTCAAGCAGTTAGTTTTACTTTATTGATAACTGAAGGAAGTGACTGTCTCTATTTATTGCTACTGTCAGTGTCATTTCTCTGGACTCACCTTAAGGCATCCTGGGTGTATTATTTCATTACAAATGGAACATTCCATTAGCATGAGATTAAACTTGCCCTCCTCCTCTTCCACAGTGTCCTCCTTCCCAGCTTCTCCGCACACTAGACACACAGCGGTGTGAGGCAGCACTGGCTGTTTGCACAGATGAGAGAGAGAGATTAGGGCATAGGTAACATAATGGAGCAGACTATCAAAACATTTAATTTTACATTTGACTAATCTCAGAGCAGTTTGTGGTATGGGGTCCTTGATTCTATAAAGTACTGAGAGCCACCAACTCTAACTAATGAATGTAAGAAGCACTGAACGTCAATGGCAGGATGAGTGCTCCAGAGCAACAAATAGTGAATGATATACATTAGGGATGATCCTGGCCCGCTGTAATACCACTAAAGTCAATGGACAACCCGAGGGATGAATCCTGCCCACTTAACTACATCAGCACATATGCCTTGGTCTTGGTCTTAGAAATTTACAGTAAACAGATACAGAACCCTGCTTTTGAGTTAGTTTACGGTAACAGAGTGACATAGAAGAAAGAAGAGAAATTAGAACATCAAAAACACTGGTCTATTATACCTCATAACCTCCCTTGGCAGGTAGGCAGCAACGCTATTTTAGAGAAAGAGCAGAGGAAGGTTATGGGAATCAACCAAGGTCACAAAGCAAGTCCACAGCAAAACCAGGAACAGAACCCAAATCTCTCAACTCCCAGATCTAACCATGATTAATATCTATATCATAGTATCACCTACAGGCCACTATCAGGATTAGGATACCATTTTGTAGGCACTGTATAAGAACACAGGAGGTAAAGGGGTGAATTTCTAGCAATGGAGATATTCTTCCTTCCAGGCCAGATCTCAGTTAAGATGCTGCAATTCTCCACCTACTTTAGTTATTTCTCTTATCTTGGTATCAAAGTGCCAGAATGTCAGTCTAATTAGGAAACTGTCTTTGCACTAAAACACATACAAGCGTAACGCTGACCACCTTGGATGTCATCAGCAAGGAACAAACCTGGGACCTCTTGAGTTAAATGCATGAGCCTTTACTGCATGAGCTAAAAGACACCTCTCTCTTAGTCCAGGCTGTAGCAGACTCCATCTCTACAGCTGAGGAGGACAGAGTGCCACACCGAGCAGGTGGGAGTTACACAAGTACTTGGTTTGCTGCAATATGGTACAAGTCTTGTGACAAGGAGAGGAACAAAGACATTCAAAAGAAGCTGGTTATAATTATGTATCCATCCATTATATATCACTACTTATGTATTAACCACTCAAGAGCTGAGAACTGGCTTTCATGGCAAAGGATTTATTTTAGAAGTATATACAAATCCCAACAAACCATCATTGGATAACTACATTGACTGAAATCTGCAGATAGTCTGAAATCTCAGGCAGGATAAAATAAAATGAGTGACACTGAAGATACTACTGTTCAGCCTGCCCAATACATCAACTGTTAATATCTAAACTTTGGTAACCCTTCTAAACCTTACCATGTCAATAAATACTTAACTCTTATGCAGCACACTTCATCTTTAGAGAACTTTTCTAAAACATTAACTAACTAATCCTCAGACACACTGTGAGATTATCTCCAGTCTGCAGTTGGGGAAAACTGACAGAAGTTAAGTTCAAAGCCACAGAAGTTCTGCCTACTAGAAATTTTTTGTATTGCAAGCAGCTGCCATGCTTGTAACACACTATGTCTATGCACAAAAGTGTTTGCAAAAGCACAGACATTGTCAGCATTATTGTAATTGTTCTTGCTTGGGGCAAGGGTCTCCAGTTCTATATCCTGCCGCAGGTCACCCCACACCACTGAAATGCCCATGTTGACAAACTGCTAGTATTGCAGCTAAACCATTACAATTGGTCCTCCCAGCACAATGCCCCTGCATCACCTTGAAGAACCACTCTGTGCAACACACAACATCTCACATACTCATCTCCTCTCTTGTTCTGAGCTACTGCAGCTTCAGTCATTTCATGCAGATTAGTTTCCTGTTTTATGAAGTGCAGTACAGGTTCTCTTAAGGCTTGTAATGTTACCAAATACCTATGTTCTTTATACAATTGATATTTTTAAACTGGAAAGCAAAAATCTATTGAACAGCACTAGAACAAACTGTGGATTATTACTTCCACAAAGCCTCGCCTTGAGGACCTGTGCTGGAAACTGTGGGATATGTACCCACAATGTACTGCTATTGCAACAACCGAAGGACACACTGACCAAGTTTATATAAGGCAGGATGGCTAGTGGGAACACGAGGCACGGTTACAAACTACAATGGTTCAAAATGAACCATTTTAAACTGTAACCAGACAATTCTACAGGCCTTCTTTGCAAGGGAGAAGTGGAAATAAGATTCCCACTGGTACTAGCACCAATGGGCATCCTGACTCCCAATCATGTGATCAGACTATAGCTCTCTGACATAAAGTTGCTGAAATAGAACTGATCTAGGAAAAAATATTTTCCCATAGAATATAGGGAAAGATGCCCAGAACAGAATCCAGTTCCATGAAGGTCTGTGATCATTCTGGACACACACCTGAACTGGTCAGAGAGAGGGAAAATGGTTTTAGCATTGTTTTCCCCCCAAAGCAGGAGTGGCCCTGCTTTGTTTAGGACTACTCAGAAGAAATGGAGCATCCCTCAAGCAACTACTGGCTGACAGAAGAGTGCAACTTTGCTAACCGTCTCCTTCACAGGGATCAGGACTATACACCATGATTGAAACTGGTTGCTGATAGCAGTTTCCCTGACCGATTGAGACCGTGAAGCCATGTTATAAACCTCCGGTAGACCCTCAACAAGAAGAGGGAGCAAGATTTGACTAGCATGACTAAAAAATTTCTCCATCCAAACTGGTCAATAAATTCATGTCACAGCTCAGTTAATAATCATTGAAAGTACTCGGATGAAAAGCACGCTAGAGCTGCAAAAGTACTTTACAGAGAGGGAGGTATTCCCTCCAATTTACAGATCAGGAAACTGAGGCACTGAGAGGCTAAGAACCTTGGTCAAGGTCATGGAGCAAGTCTGATGGAGCCAGGAACATACCCAGAAGAAGTGAATCCACGTCCCCTGTTCTAAAAGGGATGAATGGCCTAGCACAGGACTGGGAGCCAGAGGGCCAGATTTTCAGAACAGCTCAGCACCCAGCAGCTCCTATGGAGAACAGTGGGAGCTGCTGAGTGCTGAACACTCTTGAAAATCAGGCCCAGGAGATCTGGGTTCTATGCAGGGCTCTTCTACTCACTTGCTGTGTGACCCTGGACAAAGCACAATTTCTCTCTGCCTCAGTTTCCTCAAATAAAAAATAAAGTTAATAAATGTACGTAACTCATAGGTGTGCTGGGAGACTAAACTAAGATCAGACGGAAGCCACTACAGAAGTATTACCACCACCAGCAGACAATGTGCTTCTCCTTCAAAAAAAAAAAAAAAAGCAAATAGTAATAATACCCAGCACAGTTTGATCCCAGCACAGATAAGGCCTTTGAATCCATCAGGGGAAACTCTCAAACTTACAAATACAGCTAACCACAACTAAAATGGGACAGAAAAGCTGGAGTTTCCTCCCTTCAGAGAGTGGATGTACCACTGGAACACCACAGCAACTCAGTGTGAAAGGAACAGCTGAGAAGGTGGCAAATACAAATCCGGATCTGGTTTAGTCTGAGATCCAGGTTCCAACAGTGTCAACATTGTGGGAGATTTTAGCTCAAGATTTCCACCTTCTTTAGTTGAGGTGGTACGGTTGGTTGGATTCTGACAAGATCCAAAGCAGAAGACAGCCCCCCGCCCCCATCCTTTGTTTTGAATCGGACTTGAATTTTCCACCATCCTGAAATTCAAAGAGGTTCATATTCAAGATGCAAGTTTTGGCACATTTTTAATATCCTCTCTTCATGCTGACCCCCACACCAAACCTACTGAGAATCCAAAATTACATTTTTAAATAAGGTTGGAGAGAAGGGGGAGGAAAGAGGTCTGAGAAGCATCTCTCAAATGGGATCCAGGCTTGCTTTGCCGACTGCTTTTAAAATAGGAGAGATGAACTTTGAGGATTGAGTTCTATAGCCCATGTCTAGTCACCAGGGACAGTAGGATCTCTGAAAGATGGGTAGGTACACTCTGACACAAGCCACCAGAACAAGGCTTGTCAAGGTGTCTCAAGAGAGCCATAGCTACAACTGGACACTTACTGCGATGCACTGCCTCATAATGCAGGACTGCTTCATCCTTCCAGGCCCACCAAACTTCTTCATGTCTTTGCAGAAGTGACACTCGCCGCACTCTGTACGTAGACAAGCCTCGCACTTGCGGCATCGCGTTCTTCTCCGGCGCGCTCCTGCAGTCGTCCGATTAGCAGCTAGCTTCACTGCAGAGGCAGTGCCCAGTTTCCCTTTGGGTCGTCCAACTGTTCTGTTCTGGAAATGCCAGAGACACAGGATGAATATCTCATTATATTTATTGCTTAAGACACAGAATCTCCTTTTACTTGGGGGGGGGGGATTTTTATTGATGCCAACGTCTCCTGTCTATGTATATTTCTAATGCACATCTCATCTTTATAGCTAGAATATACTTAGCACATACACACTGTCGCTTTTAGAGTCACCAACCCTCTCGACATCCTTTGAGATAGTACCACATTTTATACAAATGGGGAAACTGAAGCAGAGAGATTAAGATCACTATCCTGCAATGAGCTCTGCACAGATGGAGCCCCACTGAACTCAATACAAGCGTACTCATACGCAGCTCATCGCAGTACTGGGGCCCAAGTGATTTACTCAAGGCTACAGAGGGAATCTGTGTCAGAGCTGAGCAGTTCCTAGGTCCCAGGCTGATGTTTCGATAATGCTATTGGTCCTATTTTCCTCCATCTGAAAAGGAGGTATCCAGGGAGGAGGTGAAAGTAAATTTAGGGGCTAGGTGGTACACTGTAAACTTTGAAATCATGGTAGGGAAGAGGAATTTGAATTCACATAAGTGATAAAGTAGGATATGAGCCCTAGGCACCATAGAATACTTTCCAGCAATCCCTCTTCCAACACCACCAAACAGGTATTCAAAAATGAAACACTAGAATTCTACATTACGGGCAATAAACTTTCTCACCAGAGATGCCTGGAAAGGCTGTACAAAGCACATTTTTTCCATGTTTCCAGAAGCTTGAGAAGTACTGAGAAATTTTTAACTTAAAAGATTCTTTGTGAAATTGCAACATATTCACTTATCCACTACTGGGCATCTGGATCAAGAAATCCAGCCATATGCTTCCACATTCAAGGGAAAGTGACAGAGGCCAAATTCTCTTCTTGATTTAAAAGATCTGCACTAGTGACTTCTACAGGATCATAAAGGTTAACTGAGCAAGATATGGCCCCATATCTAACCACTCTCCCCAATTCCTTCTTGCATTACTGATCATGTTCTAGCTCTCTCAAAAAAATGCTGCAAACTCCATTTACTTTATTACTTTTGAGATTTGCCTACCTTATGCATTTCTCAGCATGTCGAAAGAGAGCAGAATAGTTTCACTTTCTCTTCCCGCTGTACAAGTGCAAGTCTAACTTTGGGTAGCTAGTACTGCAGGGGAAGGTTTGGTAAAAAACACAAACCAAAATCTGAAAAAATCCCACCCCAAAACTATCCACTGGAATTAAAAAAAGGAAGGCTAACAGAAACATTTTAATTTGGTTTTGTAAACTTTCCCCATTCTTTCTTAAAACACACACACACCACAATTAAAACCACACAGAGCCATATTTAATCTCCCTATATGATTTGACCTAACAAGCTCTGTATCTAATTTCTATAGTTACCTGTGATAGGCTGCCATTATTTTAACACACATTTTCTCCTTTCACCTGCGAGAAACCCATGTCCCAGGGGTTCTGCTGGGAGAAGGGAGGGAACTGGGCATCTATTAACTTATTTTTCCATTCAAACAGACACATCATCATAACTGAGGAGGGAGAAAACACCAAGTAGATCACACACTTATATTAAGCAAACTGTAAAAGGTTCATGTTTTGCTCCTGAAAAATACATGGCATGGAACAAAAGCAAAGCAGCAAACAATGTGTGCGACTTGCATTGAGAAGAGGCATCATCCCACCAGAAAATGAACCAAAAGCAGGTATTTTAAAAACCATTTCAGACATTCTAAAGACTGAATACTTGCTTTCCAGAAGTGTTTATATGAACTGCAGAGATAAAGTCAGCTCTGGCAGGGATGGGTTAGTAGTACCCAAATAAGGGATGAGTTCCTTACCCCAACAGAGGCATATTCTCCCTATACTCACCTCAATCTTCCCTTTAGTTTTGACACTATGGTCTAGCACTTCCTTTAAGCAAAAACCCAATCCTCCCACAGGTAATGTGCAAAATCCGGAGCACAAAGCAGGGCCTTAAAGAGTGAGCGTACCATGTAATAAAATACATATAAATAACCAACAAGGTTCATATTTGTCATCACTGACCAGAAAAAGCCTACTTTCTTCCCACCAAGCCTGACTATGACCAGCTAATCTTTTTTAAAAGGCATTAAATACCATCTACATTAGTGTTAATTAAAACATGTTAAGTTGTATTTAAAAACTATTTTTCTAGGCTAAACGTACTCACTGTAGCAAAGCGAGGAAGAGGACCCAGGCTCCCTGACTTCCAGGCCTGTGCCCCAACCACTGGCAGCTAGCTGGGGCACAACATCTAACAAATGGGATTTAACATGGTCAGAAACTGCAGCTAACAAAGCAGGAGGGGTGAGAGGACAGAGACTGAATCTGAAGCCAGACAGAATCACACAACCTGGATTTCCTTATAAATCCCTAATACTCAGAAGAAAAATAAAGAGATGCAAACCTTTGATCTTTCAGACTACAATACACAATAGCACCAGCCTGCCCAGTTGACTATTCGCATTTCCTTATTTGTACTGATTGACCAAAACCAATCCATAGTCTAAACAAATGATAGCCTGGTTAGTGAGGCTAGAGTGGCCTTGTATACAGTTTCTTGGGGCTGTAACTTGGTAGTTTAAATACACCACTAGTATGAAATCTAGCCTGTGGATTGCTTTCCTAGAAAGGGGCTCAGATTCAAACTGAAGGAGGACACTCCTACATGATTTGGGGCTTTTTGTGTTTTATTTAGTGTGTGGCAAAAAGCCAGACATTAAATTCCAGCCTGATATTAGCCAAGAGACTCAGACCTTCCATCTTCAAATAAGCAGTAGGCAGCAAGCTCAGTCTTGGATTGGCTTTAGGATATAAGGGGTCCCTCATCTCCCACCTCAGAGCCCCCATCCTTCCCTGACAAGATAATATTCGCACCCTGTGCCCATTGATTTTCCAGTCCCCAAAAGTCAGCTCTGGCTCAGTCCCAGGGCTGTGAAGGAAGGAATCAGAAATTAGACTGAAAAGATCTCTTTCAGCTCATGAAGTCCATCCCAAGGGGGCCAGTCCAAATCTATCCCAATGACTACCTCAAGCAATTCTGTTACTTACCCTCCAACTTCCAAGGGTCTTCAAAGGAAGCTGTGCCCATGCCTCTTCTGCCAGAGTGAGGGGCCACTGACCCATTGGGCTGTTGTAGGGGAAGGAGCAGAGGATCCTGGAGGAGTGACCATTCCTTCCCCAATCCCTCACAATTAAACATTTTGATAAAGGAATATACCCTGTCCCAGCTTACCCCCGAAAGGCCTTGCAGATTTCCTTAACATCAATGCTCTACTGGTCTTGTGTTGAGGTCCAAAGCCTATGAACTTGCCATGACCTCAAGAGAACAGTCTGTCCCTCCCAAACCTTGTGAGATTGGAGGGTCATGGATCCCGGACTCCAGCCCGAGCCTGAATGTCTAGACTGCAATTAAACAGCCCCTTAGCCTGAGCCCCACAGCCTGAGTCAAGTGGCACAGGCATCCGTGGGTGTCTAATTGCAGTGTAGACATACCCTGATACACACATGTGGTTTGGGTATCTGAGGCACATTTGGGCTATAAACACTCTAACACTTATCTGTGAATTGCAAAGTCCGTCCCTTACAAAAACTAAATTTAGTTTCATCTTCCTATCACTGTGACATAAGTAGTAAATATCCCCATCGTGCAGACAGGAAAACTGGGGCAGCACTGAGGGTATGTCTACACTGCAAAAAAAACAAACAAAAAAAACACCCAACCACCACCAAGGCAGCAAATCTCAGAGCCTGGGCCTACAGGCACGAATTACAGTGCTAAAAATACCAGTGTAGACATTCCTGCTCAGCTGGAACACAGGCTCTGAAACCCAGCGAAGGAGGTGGCTCTGTATGCCTGGCTCTGAGGCTCACTGCTGTGGGGTTGTTGTTTTTTTTCCAGTGTAGATATACCCTGAGAGATTAGTAACCCGATTTTTAAAAGTGCTGAGCACACACAAACCTCACTGAAGTCAATGAGAGCTGCAAGTGCTCAGTGCCTCTTAAAAATCAGGTCATCAGTGATTTAAACCAAGTTATCCTAGGTATGACATGTGCTTGATCATTTGGTGAGTTGGGAAACCTTTACTCATCAGCCTGGTTACGTATACCTTGGTGCAGTTTCAGCACATCGATCTTATAAGCACTAAGGACTGAAAAAGACTACTAGTTTGAACAGCAAGATGTGGTCTTACTATGAATGGAGACCCTGAATTTTAACTTTTGGGAGGGCAGTGGTGGTAGTGGGAGATGTTAGAGGAGGAGAACAAAAGGGAGAAAGCTTGTCAAGTTTATCAGACCCCCAGTTTTCCTACTTCCCCAAAAGTCAAAATGTTTCCCTGCTGTTTGCTGTAATGAAAAATTAGGTTAATTAGCAGCCCTACAACAAACCAGAACATGCTCTAGTGACTGACATGAAGAGAATGAAGAAACAAACAGAATTTAGGTTCATACTTTTAAGGCTTTCTAGATAGTCATTTAAAATGAAAAGCACCTAGCAGAAACAGTATTCAGAACTCATTAAGCCAGTGTCTAATGTATGTACACATATTTTAAACGTATGTGATTAGGGTTACGTAACTTGAAAAGTCAGCATCCTCCCAAAGCTCGTTCGGAGTCATTAATGGACTACGAGATCATGGCTGGAGAACCATTTTCCTAAGGCAGTGAAGATGCCAAAGAGATTGTTCCCATTCTGAGTAGGTTTTAGACCAGAGCTAAACTAAAGCACAGGCACTGTCAGGCCATGCCTGAAGCCCCAGCTTTGATCAGAATCTCAGCATTTTTACCAAAAAAGGTTCTAAACTTCATGGTCGCGAAGAGAGGCTAAAAAAATATGACCTGAGGTTAATCAATGCACTGAGACCAGCCTGACTCTGGAGAGGGCCTGACATAATAGTTCCAAGAGGTGTAAACTGCCCCAAGCATCGTAAGTGGGTGGACTTCCTCCCACTCCACCAAGCAGAGAACTCTGTGTGGGGGCCCTCATTGCTATCACTACTCCATCAGGGCTATGGTGGCATTATGTCAGCACAGGCACCCACATACAGCATCCTCTACTTGGGAGGGTGGGGTCCAAGGACAAGGTGTGCTGGTCTGGGGAAAAAGGAGGACCCAGCTTGCCCCTAAGAGGAGGGATATTGGTGCCCAGAAGACAGCTTTTGTGCGAGTGGCTTCTGCACTTATCACTCCAAGCAGGGATGTGCAAATCCCCTCCACACAACTCTGCCAATGCACCTCAACCCTGACTTGCAACACCTTCTACTATCATTCCAGTCTGATTTCCTTCCTGAAAGAGTCAGGATTGTTCCAAACTGTGTGGTGGTTTTGAGATTTACACAAGCAGGTAATGGGATGAGACCCAACTAATTCCACTTGTGATCCATGTGGAATTTGAATTTAATTACACAAAAACCTGTGCATGCATTGTACAAATCATTCATAGCAAAAACACTTTTCACATATCTACGGTCTGACATCTTCAAAGTGCTGTATAGACATTAACCAATTTTCACAGCCTTCTTGCACAGCTGGTACGTTACCCATCATTTTATAGATGGGCAAAACATTGAAGTCAAGTCATTTAACCAAGGCCACAACTGATGGCAGTGACTGAACTAGGACTAGAATTTACGAGTTCCTGGCTCCCAGTCCTGTGCTCATACTACTAGATCATGCTGCCTCTCAATAAGACAGGTTTTAAAGAACCTCAACATAGAGGAATTTTAAATACAAATATTTTTGTTATATCATCAGGTAAATAAGGAGCCAAGAAGTTAGCCAGAAGCAGCCACATCTTAATTCTGACCACAGCACATAGCAGCCATCAGCTCTTACAATGTTACTCGGTGCAACAGAAACCTACTGACTACCAAACAGAGTAGAGCAGACCTCTGACTCAGTTAATTCCTTATCATTTATTGAGTGTCAAGGTTTTAGTGGGAGCTTAAGTTCATTTAAAAAAAAAAAAAAAAAAAAACCCCCACAAATGTAGTGCTGGTGAAAACTCTGGTAAAATTAACCTCCTTGTCGATCCACAGAACAGGAAGTGACAGCAGAAGCTTCCTAGAATATCCCACTGACATGATTCTGCCCCAAACTCCAAAGACCACCTCTACGGATGAGAGGGGAGTTGGGTCTCCAGAGTACCCATGAGTTCCTCATCTCTGCTAAGAACACCAGCCAGGTTACCAAACATCATCAGTTGTGGTCGTGGGCTCAGAGATGTGTACACTTGTCCACTGGGAACTGGAATAGTAAGCTCGCTTTATGTAGGCTACTAGAGAACCATTAGATAGAAACAGACACTTGTTGTCTTACAAGTATTCCACACCTAGGCCATGTCTACACTACGGGCACTGCAGTGGCATAGCTACGGTGCTGTAGGTTTGCCACTGTCGTGCAGATGCATCCTACAACGACGAAAGGGATTTTTCTGTTGCTGCAGGAACTCCACCTCCCTGAGTGATGGTAGCTAGACTGACTGAAACATTCTTCTGTTGACCTAGTTGCATCTACACTGGGGGTTAGGTCAGCATTGTTACCATACCCATGAGTACTGTAGTTACGCCAATTTAACTTCTGAGTCTAGATCAGGCCCTAGCCAAGTATACAGCGAGCAATAAAAGCACTAGCCTGAACCAAAACAGACCCTTATTAACTGCCTAAAAGACTGTGGCTCCATTACACATACCCAACCTTGAATTCGACAAACGCAGAGAAGTCAACAGTTCTTGAGCATTAAACTCTTTCCCCTCCATTATTTAAGGTAGGAAACCTCACACTAGATAGACACTCTTGATTTGGTGAAGGAGGGGGGGCACTGCAGCAATTCTCGGTAAGATGACACTAATGAGGAAGGAACTAGTTTAAGGCAGCAGACACCAAGACTATCAATATATTATGTTTAACTCTAACGGTTAAGTTAAAACAATACAACCCTCCTAGAGTAGAGGCAGTTATATCATGATAAAGGTGCTTTATACTGGTCTACCTATTTCCATATGGGAAGGTCTATTTAGTATAAAGGTGCCTTATACCTGTCAATATAATTGCACCCACAGTACGGATTTTACTGGTATAACTATTTCAGTTTAAAAAAAAAAAATCACATGCCTAATCATAATAGTTATTCTGGTAAAACTTAAGTATAGACCAGGCCTCATAGAGCTTCATGGTGCAGAAAGAATCTCTATTTTAGTGGGTGTGTTTTTTTAAAAATTAGTAATATTTAAAATGTTAACAGGCTTTCAGATTTTATCAGAAGTGAAAATCTGAGGGAGATAACCACGTTTAAAAATCAATTAAGCACCATCATTTTCAGTAGTGACTTTACCTCCATGTTACATCTAGCATAGTGCCACTGACACGAATCTTGCCCTCTTGCTTATAGCTAAGCTACTTTAAAAGTATATACCAGTCACATCAAAATCAAGCAAACCAATGGAAGCAGCCAGGTGGGTATATGCAGGACATAGTTTTTTTTTAAAAAAAAGGGCAGGTGGAAACTTTAACACCTTGTCTAGTTTAGCAGTGAATCAAGCGGCAATAGTTGCCTGTAAACTCTCTCTGTCCTCAGAATGTATGAGTACTCTTAATAAAGTTAGTCACCCAAGACCATTCTTGGACACCACTACTCCACAAGCCAATAGAACCTTAGTGCACAAACATCTATCACCACTGCACACTGGTAATACAACACATCTAACTATTTTGGGCAACATACAATACAGCAGTGCCAGGGAAACTGTAGCAAGGAATTGTTAAATCTAAATTCTTTTTTATTTAGCCTTGCTTCTTTTAGCGCAATAACTAATGGTTAAACAAGTAGCAAAATTACTAAGGATGAAACAGGCTACGTTTTGAGTCTATCTTCTTATGGCAGAGTATGTCAATTTCTTGAATAATCATTTTTCAAATTTATTTTAAAATGCAGAACACCTTAGGTTATGAAAAAGTTTATCTGTTTTAATTGCATACATATGTTTAATTCTACTCAGAGCGTATTTTTAATTACTTAGGCTGTTCTGCAAGAGAGTACAATATGCAATCTAGAACATATGTTCTGGATTATTTTACTGATTACTTCATAAATTTAAAGTTTATTCTCCTCCCCCAAGAGGGAAAAAAACCTTCAGAAGAATAAACCTTGCAGAGAGACTGGCAAAGTTCTCTTTTTTAAGACATCCTTTGTTTTATTTTATTCCACCTCTGGAAGTGGAGATGAGTATACATCAAAGTATGGTGAAGTAACTAGTTCCGTATTAGGCTATTGAAGTCACAGATCTCTCAAATATTTGAGGAGTCTTATTAAAATAATTCTAGACATGATAAAAACTTAACAAGGAGACCCCTCCCACATATACTGTAACTGTACTTGCCTATCAACTCAGCATACAGGGTCTGATCTTGCAAGGTGCTGAATATCATGTAGGGGTTGCTTAGCACACCCACTGAAATCAATACCAGTTGATGATTCTCAGTACCTCCTGGGATCCGGCCGACAGCAAAAAAATCTACAGTCACAAACAGCAGAACAGCATAGACCATAATCCCACCCACCTCACTTTCCCTAATATGCATGGGTATTTATAAAGCAGCTCAGCTCAGCCATGTACCAAAAACAGCTTTAAATGAAACAATTTGTACAGTGTGCACAAGGGTCCATTTTAATGCTCAGCAGTGTGCTGCTAGGGTGGGGGAAAGCTGTGTGTCTCGGAGAAAAAAAACTGCATCTGATTTTTAAAAACCCATTAAGTTCAAAGGCCTGCCCTTAAAACACAGAACGTAAGGTGCCCTAGGTGTTTACCCTTTAACATGAGTAGCTCCCACTCTTCTTTTCTTGGCAAGGCAGGGAAACCCTAGGATGATACATTCATTGATCTCACATTGTTTCTTCCCCCTCCCCCCCAGCTTTCTAGTGAAAGCAGATCACATAGTAACTCTGCATTCTCACAACCTCCTCCCCACCACAACCCCTCCTTCCTAGTGCAAACTTTGCCTTAGATCCCCCTCCCGTCTACACCCTCCAAGATCCTAACCTGATCCTGTTCCGATTCATAATCTTCCTCGTCTGCACTCACAGACATGGCCATTTCTCATGGTGGGCCCAGGCTGAAACAATCTGACATGGCTGGAGCAAGGCTGCTGCTGCTGCTAGAAGCAGAGCTTCGCTCTCTCGCACACACACATACACACACGCGCAGGAGGGGGGAGGGAGAGCGAAGGGAAGGGAATCATGCATATTCATAAAGCCCATCCAGGAAGGGGCCGGCCTTGACTGACTGACCAATTGCCATCCAGCAGCTATTTGGTTACACAAAGAAGGCCTGCCAGTGGTTGTGATGACATAGATAAAGGAGGGGAGGGCGTAAGGAGTGTATGGTAAGAACAGGTTTCTTTCCGAGACGTCTCTCTGCTCAGTCAGTTTCATGGCTGGAGAGAACACATCTGGGGTTGCTGCCTACTTCAATTAGTTCTTGGGGGAGGGTATTATTTTTAACAGCCTTCTGTTAATTAAACTAATAGATGCACATATAGTGCGAAGGGGCTGATGTTGCTGAAGCAAATGTAAACGGAGACTGGGATTTTTTTTAGGTGAGGGCGGAGTGGTCTTTTGCAAAAGATTATTTTTAGAAAAGGAAATACCTACAATGCACAGCAGCGGGTAGCTGTTAAGGATAGTGGAAAGAGCTATTTAGAGCCCCCGAGTTAAAATGCAAAGCTGTGGGTTTTTGTAGTTGCAACATTCTGGTGCACGTGGAAGCAGCAGCTAAAACGGCAATCAAACAACAAATCCCTTCCCAGGCCAGGGAACACTGTGAAGTGTTCTGATGTAATTAGAGGGCGATAGTGAACACACGTGTTAGCTTTACACAGTATCAGTATTCAGCAGAATATTCTTCACAGCTGCGTAAGAATTGACAGTAAAAGAAGGCATTCTGTTTATTACTGCTTCCATTTTGTTTTACACATCTCCTTAAACAGATCACCTTTTCAAGGGACACTGAAAACTTTACATGTAAAAGTCAGGTTTTTAAAATGTGAGTTAGGTGCAGTTTCCACGACTATCTCTGCATCTGGGTCTCCCTGCCAGTTTTTGTGTTTCTACAATCACATTCCTATTTTTAAAGGGTTAAATATTTATACAAAAGTATATAAAGCCCCAGTCATGATCAGGGCCACACAGTGCTAGTAGCATCTTAATGAGGACCCCATTTGTGCCTTGAAGGTTCCAGTCCTGCAAAGATTTATGTCCTTAATTTATGCACTTATAGAGTGAGCAGTCCCATTGAAATTAATGGGCCTAACTCACAGGGTGAAATCCTAGTCCCACTGAAGTCAGTGGGAATTTTGCAATTGATTTCAGTGAGACCAGGATTTCACCCAGTGTATAAAGTTAAGCAGATGCTTAAATCTTCAGAATTGGGCCTATAGAAGACTCACATAACAGGCTAACTTTACAGCGGAAACAATAATGACATCGTATTAGAGAGGTAGCCATGTTAGTCTGTATCCACAAAAACAACGAGGAATCCTGTGGCGCCTGAAGGACTAACAGATTTATTTGGGTGTAAGCTTTCGTGGATTAAAAAAAAACCATTTCTTCAGATGTATGGAGTTTACCCACGAAAGCTTACGCCAGATAAATCTGTTAGTCTTTAAGGTGCCACCGGACTCCTCATTATAATAATGGCTATACACAAATTGCAATCAAAGGTATCAGGTAAACAAATGTCAGAGAAGTGTGTATTTTCTCTCTCATCTCCATCAGTTATAAATCATCTCAGCTGTTATATGTGACAAAATTAAGTAAAATATTTGTCAGGGAGAAGTTGATTATGCCCCTTCAAGAAGAAAAAAAGAGGTGAGGAAAATGTTTAGTGCTGAAACCATCTCATCCACTTGACAACTACTTCTGAACCTCAAAAGAAATAGAATCCAGAAGGACAAATTCAAAGTGCTGGGTGGAACTCTAGGTGGAGACACTGGCATTTAAAAAAATTGTTTAGATAGCAACACCAGATCAGATCTACACTCTGCATGTCGTTGTATTTGTGGATCCAAGGAGCTGCTAAGATCAGAAAAGTAATTATATAAATATGATTTATTCTTACTCTGTGTACTTTAAAATGATATCTGCTCCTTGGCTTTACTTCTGTTGGTAATACCCTACAGATTTCAAATTGGAGTTGCAGTACTCTCCCAAGCTCTGCCCACTTGAAATGAGACATCACTCAGAGCAGATTGTGCAAATGTTCAAAATATAATCTGAGAGACTCTGCTTGACTTCTCAGACTTGGCTCCCCCACAGGGGGGTTCAAATACACCTACAAGCAGGGCCAGATTAAGGCATAGGCACAACAGACAGGTGTCTTGGGTTCCAGAATCCAAGTTTGCGTGAAAAAAAATTGTTTGTAGCCCTAATGGCTACAAAGAAAACTTGAAAACACGAAGTAAGTGTAAACAATATAGAGAAGTCTGCCTGAGTCTGCAGACAGCCTCCAACAGAGGGAGTAGCAGCAGCTACTAGAGTCAGGAAGGATGATGCTTGGTCCCACACCAACTGCAACAAGGGCAGACCAGGCTTCCATTTTTCTGTGGGAATGCTTGGGCTAGTTGAGGAGAGAGGTTTAGATGCCCATCCTTGGGCTCTGTTACTCCCCTGGAGCCTTTTGACTCCATGAGCCATATTAGGGGGGAAATAAATTGCAGCATCTCCCAAGAATCACCACAGGTGACACCAAAATGAAATGTCAGATTGTGCAAATCATAATATAAATCACCTACCTCTGTAAATCAGCAATGAAAGTTAACACTGTTGACATTTAAATTATTTTAACTGGACATCTGAGTTAATACCCCATTAATATGAATGGTGCACTTCACAGCTCTCAGAGCTGTTGCTTCAGGCTCTGCAAACTGAGGCATACATCCCTGCATCAATTATACTTGGTTCACATTTTCAAGGCGTTCTCCCCAACTACAAAGGCTAGAGACATAATTAAGAAAATGGTGATTCTGGAGGACAAGATGTAAGCCTTAAAAATGACCCAGACCATTTCAAGCCATGCTGCCCAGCCATCACAACTATGGTAGAAAGGATTCTAGTTGGCCTTATTCATAATTGACAAAGCTGATAAACGAGTTTTAATGGCAGAATCTGTATTTCTAGTGAAGATGCATCTCCTTGAAAGAACCCACCTTGCTTCTCAGATCCCAAGGACAATTTGCAAGGCTTGCAGATAGAAAAAATATGCTTTTGACTTATAAATGGAGCGAAAGTGATCTGAAATGACTGAAAAGACTAGATCTACCCCATCATTTTATAGCCACTTTCGGATTATAACTGTACCCCCAAAATCTGACCATTATGGAGCAGCTAACTGTTAAAAGAAACCTTTGACAAACATCTTTAGAAACAACTCTACCATACAGAATATTTTCTGGTTTAGTTCTTCCCTCCTTTCATATAACTATGGCTTGTCTACACTAGATAGTTTTGCTGCTTTAACTATGCTGGTATAGTTACAATGACAACTCCTCCTCCCCCCATGTGGATGTAGTCCATATAAAAAGTGCTTATACTGGGTACAGCTTATTTGGATTCAGGAAGCAGCAGAAGAAGATATACTGGAATAAATCACCTTTATAGTGATATAACTACATCCTACTAAGGCTTTTATCAGCATAACTATTTCAGTTGAAAAAGAAATCACACCTTTGACAGTTATACTAATAAAACTTAAGTGTAGAGCAGGTCATAGCGAGAACTACTTGAAAGCAGGGCCTTTCTTCTATTAAGAATCATTTGCTCTGACTGCATCTCATGTGGAGTCATATATAAGCCTCATCAATATCATAATCTCCACGAAAACTATGTTGTCACAAACTGAGATAATAACTTGAAGTGAGGCACAAACAGCAGAAGCACATGAGTGCCAACATCTTATTCTCATGCAGATATCCTTTAGCAATAAAATCAAAATGGGGGAAAGACAAACCCGTCTGCTCCATGGACTTGATCCTGAGAGATGCTGAACATCTGCAATGCCAACTGACTTCAGTGGCAGCTGTGAATGCTCAGCAAGATCAGTATTTCTCTGTCCAAAACCAGTTTTTCTTTGTCAAATGCTTCTCCAAGTGAAATCTGGTTTTTAAAATGACCCAAACCAAGCATTTTTGTGGTTAACTTTTCTTTGCCTTCTTTTACTGATCTTTGTTAAATCTTCTATTTAGCTGATATCAGGTAAAATATCTAATTATCAGGGGCTGAAGTCAGTAAAAGTCTCAGTCTGGTTTCCATACAAACCTTGGAATAATGACTGTGTTCTGAGCTTCTGCAGTCGTGCATAATATGGAAGCCGGAACAAGATTTTTTTGGAGAGTAAACTTTAAAAATGCATTATTCATCAGATAAAATCAATAACTAATAGTGGTATTTATGAATTAAGATTCTTGACCTGTCATAGGACTAAATTATTATCCAAGCATCTTGCTATGGGGCTTGGTTATGCTACAAATGCCCTTTTTCAGATGAGACATTAAATCTAGGTCCTAACCCTTGTGGTGATGTTACAGTTCCTAACACTCTTCTCAGGAGAAGAGGCATTAGTCCCAATGCCCTAATTCTAACACCAGGGATGATATTCTGCCCACCAAACTTCCCTTACAGTTTCAGTTGGACAGGTTATCTTCACTGCCTGTCCTAGACCACTGTGTATTTACTCAAATTTTTACTGAACTATAATGAAAGAGAGTCCATCCGATGCTCTGGACACCCTTAACTATCTTTACTAAAATAAACAAACAAACCTGATAATTATCCCAGCTCAAATAACACAGTGGCAATAGAAATATAACACAAATCAATTGCCTCCCCACACAATCCCCACCAACATCTCACCTCACCACTAGCCAATCCTACTGAAACACTCTCTCCCTTTGACAAAGGCAGAAAAAGTGGGCTTTGCAGTAATATCCTGAAGGCGAACAAACTTGGGCTATTACAGATCTGGGAAGGAAACAAATACCAAAGGTCCAGGGCTTTAATGGAGGAAACATTGCTAGCTGCCCCAACTCTCTTATATTAAAGGGGCTTCAGCTCACGTGCCTCCACTGACCACAGCTGTAGCACTGTGTCATGAAGAAAGAGATGATCTCATAGATAGGTGGGTCCCAGGCCATTAGGAGGTTCATAGCTAAAAACCAACATCTTAAAAATTATCCCAGAAACCAATCAGTAGCCAGAGCAGGTCACAGAGTGCAGGGTTAACATGCTCACAAAAAAGAAATGCTGCTTACTAAGCAGGACACTAAATTCTGCACTAACTACTCTTTTCCAACAGATTTAAGATACAGCTCCATGCAGAGTGTAATGTTCCTGTGTGTTGATACACAGTTGTTACATTTCAGTGGTGGATGAACTGGTCTACTGCATAATTCAAAGGGCTGGTGTTAATCTTAGCAGTTAGGGTTCCTTTAGTTTTGGGGCTTTTTTTTTCCAGTTCATTTTTTTCTGGATTTTCAGTCAGTATAAAGTTACATAGTAATCCAAAGATACAGGAATGCAGCTTCCCGGAAAGGACAGCCAGTGGAAAAGAAGAGAAGAAAGCATGAAGTGAAGGAGAAGAGGAGTAGTTCATAGGACGGCTGGAGAATGTAAAATGGAAGCGTGATGCAGATGTTTCCAGTGCATATCAATGGACCACTTATCTTGGCTATCAAGCAACAGTGGCTTTCCAAGGCTGCAAAAATCACATTTTCAAATCCATTTTTCCATGTGCTAGACAACTGCAATCTTCTAGCTCTGCAGCATTAGAATTTTGGAGACAGAGTGATGCCAAAGTACTTGGTAATTTGTGAGAGCCACAGCCCATGAAACTGCTCCCTATATCAGCAACAGGGGGAGTATCGCTGGAGGGTGAGAGAAATCCTGCCTCACACCTCCCCCCCCAAATCCTTTAACTCTGGAGCCTCCCCACAGCATATTTAGCTGTATGTCTCCAAGAACCCTAGAGCATTAACAGGCAGCAGGGTCTTTTATCCCAGTCTTATTTTATACATTCCAGATAGAGACCAATGGAGGCAGAACAGAGTGCATTTTTGGTGGATGTCCACAGAGGATCCTTTAATATGAAGACCATTCTTAGAATGAAGGTAATATTTCTAGTACACTTTGAGACCATAGAATCATAGGACTGGAAGGGACCTCGAAGGGTCATCGAGACCAGTCCCCTGCACTCATGGCAGGACTATATTATCTAGACCATTCCTGACAGGTGTTTGTCTAACCTGCTCTTAAAAATCTCCAATGATGGAGATTCCACCAACTCCCTAGGCAATTTATTCCAGTGCTTAACCGCCCTGACAGGAAATTTTTCCTAATGTCCAACCTAAACCTCCCCTCCTCCAATGTAAGTCCTTTGCTTCTTGTCAGAGGTTAAGAAGAACAATTTTTCTCCATCCTCCTTGTAACAACTGTTTACACACTTGAAAACTGTTCTGTCCCCTCTCAGTCTTCTCTTCTCCAAACTAAAAAAAACAAAAACAAAAACAAATTTTTTTCAATCTTCCCTCATAGGTCATGTTTTCTTGACCTTTAATCATTTTTGTTGCTCTTCTCTGGACTTTCTCCAATTTGTCCACATCTTTCCTGAAATGTGGTCTCCAGAACTGGACACAATACTCCAGTTGAGGCCTAATTAATGCAAGAATTACTTCTTCTGTCTTACTTATAACACTCCTGCTAATACAGTACATCCCAGCATGATGTTTGCTTTTTTTTTGCAACAGTGTTACACTGTTGACTCTTATTTAGTTTATGGTCCACTATGACTCCCAGATCCCTTTCTACAGTACTCCTTCCTAGGCAGTCATTTCCCATTTTGTATGTGTGCAAATAATTGTTCCTTCCTAAATGCAGTACTTTGCATTTGTCCTTATTGAATTTCATTCTATTTATTTCAGACCATTTCTCCAGTTTGTCCAGATCATTCTGAATTTTAATCCTATCCTCCAAAGCACTTGCAACCCCTCCCAGTTTGGTATCGTCCACAAACTTTATAAGTGTACTCTCCATACCATTATCTAAATCAATGATGAAGATACTGAACAGAACCGGACCCAGAACTGATCCCTATGGGATCCCACTCATTATGCCATGGGCTTGAAAGGTAAAGGAAATGTCTCACTATTTCCCAAATCGGACTACTTGTATTTCTGAATTCAAAAGGAGCATGAAGGTTATGATGCTGGCTGGTAAACAACATTCCCCTGTTCAACTAAGCTGAAGGGAAGTTCTCTCTTTATTAGAGAGATATTTTGCCATTAATCGGAGACCTACTATTATTATTTGTATTAATACAGTGCCTAGACAGAGTGGGGTTGGCTTAGCAGAAGACATCCCCCATGCAGCACAAGTTTGTAAGGGGGGAGGGGGACTGCAATGTGTGCAGGGTGTTTCCTGATACCCAGCTATGCTAACATGCCTGTGTATCCACTAGTTCACTCATTGTGAATCATGAGTTTGAGGGGGAGGGTTAGCAAGAGACCCCAGAATTTTAGATTCTGCAAGGACTAGCTTTATTTTGCATCTTGTACAGAGCTGAGCATGCTGGTGGCTCTTCATACATGCTGATAATGCATAATACTAACTATGACTCAATTTTAAATATGAAAATATTATTTGCAGATTATTCGAATGCAATTCAGATTATTAAATGAATTTTCTTTCAATAGCAATTCAATATCATAATTAAACAAGCCCTTATACTACTGGATTATTTACCCAGTATAAATTATTCACTTTCTTTCTCCACAGGGGTCTTCTGCTTTGCCTGTGGTTCTCTTCTTCTGCTCTTTGTTTGCTCTGGTCTTTCATTTTCTGCATCTCTCCTCAAACTTTTCCTACTTCCCTTCTCTGCTTTCTCACTTCCGTCCTTCTTCCCTTCATTTCTGGGCTTTTCCCATCCTTTCTTTAGAATCATTTCCCTTTTCTTTTGTAAGTTTTGGCATTCAGCATTGGCTTTCTTCTTTCTTCTTCACCTGTTGCTCTGTCTTTTTAAATCTCTTCTGGTGACTTCTCCCTGAAGACAGCAGGAACCATGTAATCTGCTCACTGCCTCTTCTTCCTGACCTTCACTTCATTTCTCTAGTTTTTCTTCATGAACTTAGAATGAGATGACACTCCTCACCCTTGTAGCCAGCATCCCAGCTCCAATGCTCTCTTCTTGCCATTCTCTCTCTGTGTGGTACTATGCTGTAGGATACTTGCTGTCTCATTAGACTCTAAGGCTCTTGAGAAGGGAACTGTTACATATTTGGTATGCTTCATATACCATGCACTACAAAAACAAAAATTCCCATGTGGCTTCAGCTGTCCTGTCTTGTGTTCAACGGTCATGGAACCCTTAAGGCCTTCAAGACTCAACATTCTATTGACCAGTTTTACTACTAGGAAGGATTTTTCCTCTGTTTCAAGTCTTCTCCCTCATTAAAGGGGCTCTGAGATGGAAAAGAGGGGATGGGGATAGCATAACCAAGCCCCATAGCAAGCCTCCACTTTCTCCTTACATAAGCTTCCCCCCACATTGCCTAGCCAATGTGCTTCAACCCTGGCCTCAAAGAACCAACTTTAAGACAAGTCTCCCTATCACATTCAATCATTGGCTTCTCTGTTACCATACAAGAGGACTATTACCAATTGTGGAGATGGTTTGTATGACATGAATACTTATCCATTCAAAACTTCACTGAGAAAATACCAACTCACAATTATTTGTCCATTATCCACCCAAAATGCATTTTTGTGTTTTATCTCAAGAAATGATTCATGCTAATTACAGATTAAGAAAAACATATTTTAAAGAGAACAATAAAAGGGATTTTTCATATTTTTTAAATCTTTGTTCTTGTTTGGAAATTTGAAACCGATGTCTGATTCTTTATAGATTTCCCCCCCATGTTTGTTCATGCTTGCTAGCGTGTATTCATTTGTTATTGCAGGGTTGTTCTTCAGCACTGTGATGCTTGCACTGACTTTTAAAATAGTTAAAAGTATCAAAAACATTAAAACACACATAGCCAATGGGTTTTCAAAGGAGATGTAAGATTAAAACACAAATATGTTGCATTTCTCATCCTCAACAATGTTACTGTAAATAAACATCAAGGGTTCCAATTTAAAGGTGAACAGGAAGCCTAACAAACTTTGAAACCTACAAAACTCACACATCAGTATTAAGATCCTAGTTGTTACCCTAAGCCACAATCCCAAGGGATGCAGCACAAAAGCTCTTTGATCACATTTTTTGTTAGCTTTATTTTATAAATCCCACACATTGTTTGTCCTCCGGTCACAGAAGTCTTGCTCCACTTAATGCTTCTCAACAGGTGACAAAATAAGCAGCTATCAACAGTGGTAGAGCGGAGAGTATGCTGCCTATCTATATCCTGAGGTTTTTTATTGCTAACCATTACTGTAGTATCTAAGCACCTTCCATCTGCCCATCGTGGTCGGGTAAACTTTTCAAAAATGTTTACGTGACTTAGGAGCCTAACTCACATTTTCAAAAGTGAAGTCAAAATAAGTCACATAGGCACTAAAATGTTACCAGTAAAGATCTGTCCGTTTATATTCAAACAGAGAGTCTATAACAATATTTTACTGTTCTTATTTACTGCAGTAGGGGCTAGTGGCAACACAAGCACATTGCATGCAGTGGCATCCAGAGTACGACTTGCACTACCATAGACCAATTGATTTGTGGAATCTGTGAGACAACAACAATAACCAAGGAAAAGAAAAAAATTAAAAAAAGATTTGTGCCAACTGCCCTGTAGCATGTGGTTTAATCAGCAGCTTTTAATAGCAACAGCTTTTGGATGACAGATAAACCCTGTATCCTGACCAACTGTGCTCAGTACAGCCAATTTAATTTCAGCTAACAGTTTTGGTTAAGTGGACTTTGACTGAATAAAGGTACTAATAAAAATAATCTTTCAAAAATATCTATTCAACTTTAAACCCCCAAAGCCAGGAAATGTACAAGTAAAACTAACACTCCATTAAAGACTCGCTGAGGAGCCGAGGAGAGTGTTGATTCTCATTTTAAATTTCCCAGCTCTGATGGGTTTGTCAACTCCTAAATATTAGTTAATTATAATGGGCCACATTTTCTAAAGCAGCCTCTTAAACAATACCATCACTTACACACCTACAAGTTTCTGATCAGATATTTTGTGTATGGGTGGGCAAATAAATGAATGCAGAAAAATATCTGAGCAAAAAGTTGCAAGTACAAAATTCCTTGTAGAACTTCAGAGGTCCCTCCTCCCCCATCCAGGACCCCTTTGAAAATTAGGCTAATAGTTTTTTTACTCCATATAATTTCATAATTTATTTAGAAATGAAACTTCCATAGCCCTGGTCTACACTACAAGTTTAAGTCGAATTTAGCACGGTTAGATAGATTTAATCCTACACCCGTCCACATGATGAAACCATTTTTGTTGACTTAAAGGGCTCTTAAAATCGATTTCTGTATTCCTCCCCGACGAGATTAGTGCTGAAATCGACATCGCTGGGTCGAATTTGGGGTAGCGTGACTGCTCTGGACAGCACTTTCAACTCAGATGCACTAGACAGGTACACAGGAAAAGCCCCAGAACTTTTGAATTTCATTTCCTGTTTGGCCAGCGTGGCAAGCTCATCAGCACAGATGACCATGCAGTCCCAGAATCGCAAAAGAGCTCCAGCATGGACCAAATGGGAGGTAGTGGATCTGATCGCTTGTATGGGAAGACGAATCCGTGCTATCAGAACTCTGTTCCAAAAGACAAAACGCCAAAATACTTGCAAAAAATCTCTAAGGACATGATGGACAGAGGCTACAACAGGGACCCGCAGCAGTGCCGCATGAAAATTAAGGAGCTCAGGCAAGCCTACCAAAAAACTAAAGAGGCAAACAATTTGGGGGGGGCTACCACTACCCCACCCCTGTCCATGGACACCTGCAAGGGGGGAGTCTCATGCAACAGGGATAAGGATTTTGGGGATGAGGAAGATGATGAGGAGGAGGATGAGAATAGTGCACAGCAGGCAAGCAGAGAAACCATTCTCCCCGAGAGCCAGGAACTGTTTATCACCCTGGAGCCAATACCCTCCCAAGGCGGGCTCGCGGACCATGAAGCCGGAGAAGGCACCTCTGGTGAGCGTACCTTTGTAAATATAATACATGGTTTAAAAGCAAGTGTGTTTAATGATTAATTTGCCCTGAAGACTTGGGATGCATTTGCAGCCAGTACAATACAGTACAGCTACAGGAAAAGTCTGTTAACGTGTCTGGGGATGGAGCAGAAATCCTCCAGAGACATCTCCATGAAGCTCTCCTGGAGGTACTCCCAAAGCCTTTGCAAAAACTTTCTGGGGAGGGCAGCCTTATTCCGTCCTCCATGGTAGGACACTTCACCATGCCAGGCCAGTAGCACGTAGTCTGGAATCATTGCATAACAAAGCATGGCAGCGTATGGTCCCGGTATTTGCTGGCATTCAAGCAACATCTATTCTTTATCTCTCTGTGTTATCCTCAGGAGAGTGATCATCCCAGAGAATTGGGGGGGGGTAGTTAGTTGGGTTTGTGCTGCATGTTAACCCGAAAACCACAGCCCCTCCTTTTAAATGGCCAACCCACCAGGTGCTTGGTATGGGAAAGGAGGGTGCTGCTGTTTGAAACCATTCCCAAGTTATGAAGGTTGAAGAAGCCGAAAGACTGTGGCTTACCATGGCTGCCTACAAGCCGAATTCTGTTGCCCGGCCCTGCAAGTGTTCTCTCTCACACCAAACCAGCAGGCCCTCAATATAAAAGGCAAAATGCGACCCTGTACCAAAAGCACATGTGCTATGTAATGTTAACAGCTTGGTTCACTGTGAGTCTACCCGTTGTTCTCTAAAATGTGTCTTTTAAAATACTACTCTCCCTTTTTTTCCTCCCCCAGCGGCAAATGTTTCAACACTTCCCCTATCAACTCCATCCCAGAGGTTAGCACAGATAAGATGACGAAAAAAAAGCACTCGTGATGAAATGTTCTCTGAGCTCATGCAGTCCTCCCGTACTGAAAGAGCTCAGCAGAATGCATGGAGGCAAACAATGTCAGAGTCCAGGAAAGCAGAAAATGAATGAGAGGACAGGAGGGACGAGCGAGATGAGAGGTGGCAGGAGCAAGATGAGAGAAGGCAGGATGCAATGCTGAGGCTACTGGGGGACCAAACTGATATGTTCCGGCATCTGGTGGAGCTGCAGAAAAGGCAGCAGGACCACAGACTGCTGCTGCAGACCCTGTGTAACCGCCTGCCTTCCTCCCCAAGTTCCATAGCCTCCTCACCCAGAGGCCCAAGAACCCGGGGGGGGAAGGGGGGGGCAGCACAGCTCCGGGCACCCAACCAACAGAAGGCTGGCATTCAATAAGTTTTGAAGTGCAGTGTGGCCTTGTCCTTCCCTCCTCCCCTCATCCACCACCCCACCCAGTGCTTCCCTCCTCCCCTCCCCCCCACCCCGGGGCTACCTTGGCAGTTATCCCCCTATTTGTGTGATGAATTAATAAAGAATGCATGATTTAGAATCAACACTGACTTTATTGCCTCTGCAAGCGGTGATCGAAGGGGGGAGGACGGTTGGCTTACAGGGAAGTAGAGTGAACCAAGGGGGCAGGTTTTCATCAAGGAGAAACAAACAGAACTGTCACACCGTAGCCTGGCCAGTCATGAAAATGATTTTCAAAGCTTCTCTGATGCACAGCACGCCCTGGTGTCTGGCTGCGCGTAATCAGTGGCCAGCCAATTTGCCTCAACCTCCCACCCCACCATAAATGTCTCCCCCTTACTCTCACAGATATTGTGGAGCACACAGCAAGCAGCAATAACAATGGGAATATTGGTTTTGCTGAGGTCTAATCGACTCAGTAAACTGCACCAGCGCGCTTTTAAACGTCCAAATGCACATTCTACCACCATTCTGCACTTGCTCAGCCTATAGTTGAACAGCTCCTTACTACTGTCCGGGTGCCTGCCTGTGGCTTCCTGAGCCATGGCATTAAGGGGTAGGCTGGGTCCCAAAGGATAACTATAGGCATTTCAACATCCCCAACAGTTATTTTCTGGTCTGGGAAGTAAGTCCCTTCCTGCAGCTGTTCAAACAGACCAAAGTTCCTGAAGATGCAAGTGTCATGTACCTTTCCCGGCCATCCCACACTGATAAGGGTGAAACGTCCCTTGTGATTCACCAGTGCTTGCAGCACCACTGAAAAGTACCACTTGCGCTTTATGTACTGGCTGCCAAGGTGGTCCAGTCCCTGATATGCGTTCCATCTATCGCCCCACCACAGTTAGGGAGTCCCATTGCAGCAAAGCCATCCACTATGACCTGCACATTTCCCAGAGTCACTACCCTTTATAGCAGCAGCTCAGTGATTGCGCTAGCTACTTGGATCACAGCAGCCCCCACAATAGATTTGCCCACTCCAAATTGATTCCCGACTGACAGGTAGCTGTCTGGCATTGCAAACTTCCAGAGGGCTATCGCCACTCACTTGTGAACTGTGAGGGCTTCTCTCATCTTGGTATTCTTGCACTTCACAGCAGGGGAAAGCAAGTCACAAAGTTCCATGAAAGTGCCCTTACGCATGCAAAAGTTTCACAGCCACTGGGAATTATCCCAGACCTGCAACACTATGCGGTCCCACCATTCTGTGCTTATTTACTGGGCCCAGAATCGGTGTTCCATGGCATGAGCCTGCCCCATTGCCACCAGGATGTCCAAATTGCCAGGACCCGTGCTTTGAGAGAAGTCCGCGTCCATGTCCTCATCACTCTTGCCACCGCGCTGCCATCACCTCCTCGCCTGCTTTTGCAGGTTCTGGTTCTGCACATACTGCAGGATAATGCGCAAGGTGTTTACAATGCTCATAACTGCCACAGTGATCTGAGCGGGCTCCATGCTTGCCGTGGTATGGCGTCTGCAGGAGAGCAGAGTTGCAACGGAAGCGGTGGAGGACAACCGTTAGCACCATGCACATTTCCCGAGGAAGAACACACGTAGCCGGGAGCCCATGACAGACAACATGTAGAAATTCACTATCGAAACAATGGCAGCAGAGCAGAGTTGCAGCAGAAGCGGTGTATGACGATGGTTAGCAGCCCTACTGCACCATCTGCTGCCAGCAGCACCCAGGACACAACAGCGGCGGTGTCGGTGAGCTAAGCTGAGCGGGTTGCGTGCTTGCCGGGGTATAGCGTCTGCATGGAAAAAAGGCGCGAAATGATTGTCTGCTGTTGCTTTCACCGGGGGGGGTGGGGAGGGGCGCGGCGGCGCGACTTACGACATATACCCAAAACCACCCGCGACAATGTTTTTGCCCCGTCAGGCATTGGGAGCTTAACCCAGAATTCCAATGGGCGGCGGAGACTGCGGGAACTGTGGGATAGCTACCCACAGTGCACCGCTCCATAAGTTGATGCTAGCCACAGTAGTGAGGACGCACTCCACCGACTTAATGCGCTTACTATGGACATAAGCTATCGACTGTATAAAATTGATTTCTAAAAATCTACTTCTATAATATCAACCTAATTTTGTAGTGTAGACATACCCATAGAAGGCTTCTAAAACATAGAGATTTCTCTGCGAGCCCTCATGGCAGGGCATCCCTATCTCTCAGGTAGCTACCCAGGTTGTTAAAACATGTTATTTCCATTAAGCAGGTACTTGAAGGTCATTCCACTCTCCCAAGTCAGGATAAAATTACACAGTTTTTTTTAAGACCTATGTCATTTACTAATTTGGCTCCTCTGGTGCCACCTAATTTCTGTGGTAATTATTTAACTAGAAAGGTTTTAAAATATATATATTATACACTATAAACACTGCTGGTGCCACAAGTACTCCTCGTTCTTTTTGCATCTAGAACATAAGTGTGTATTTAATGAGAGATCAATTTGAAATCTAAAAAATAAAAAGTTAAAAAAAATAACTGAAAAGTATTTCAGGTCTTATATCTGCCTCAGTCCTCCCTGACATTTTTTGAGGTTTACAATCTCAACAATTTTTTTTAAGTTTCACTCTTCCTTGTTGCTATGTGAAAGAGCCACGTAAACTGGGAGAATTGGTTGACCAAAGAAGGGAAGGGCTGAAAGAGATTATACAAAGAGTAGACAAACTGGAAAAAAGAGAAAAATAATTTTATTCTCTAGTCTCTTTCTAGTGATCTTAGGAGTTACTTGTAGCAATAGTAAGTAACACATTTTCAGAAAGAAACGTGATCTTTGTTGACAGTGATATTTTGGAGAAACTATGTATTATGAAGCTAATAGAATACAAAAGGACAATAAAAGTATAGCTATAAAACATTTTCTAATGTAACAAAGCTGCTGCTAGGGTTGTGTAACTGTGGAATTTAGTAAATATGCCACTATTTAAATACACTGTCCTTTTTCATCATTGTCCAGCTAATGAGATCAAATGAATTATAAACATTAATTAAGCTTCACAATACCCCTGTGAAAGAAGAAGAGTATTATTCACAATATACAGATGGGGAAACTGAGGCACCGAGAACATAAGTGACTTGTCACAGGCTACACACCTGGGACTAGAACACAGGAGTCAAACACCCTCTCTCCTGTCAAAAACATTTACTACATGTATAAGCAATTCTCAGTTTTTGAACAGGCACCACCATTAACAAGAACAGAAGAACAGCCATACTGGGTCAGACCAAAGGCCCACCTAGCCTCGCATCCTGTCTTCCGAAAGTGGCCAATGCCAGGTCCCCAGACACAATCCCTGCTCATCCTGGCTAACAGCCATTGATGGACCTATCCTCCATGAACTTACCTAGTTCTTTTTTGAACCCTGTTATAGTCTTCGCCTTTACAACATCCTTTGGCAAAGAGTTCCATAAGTTGACTGTGTGTTGTGTGAAAAAATACTTCCTTTTGTTTGTTTTAAACCTGCTGCCTATTAATTTCATTTGGTGACCCCTAGTTCTTGTGTTATGAGGGGTAAATAACACTTCCTTATTTACTCTCTCCATACCAGTCATGATTTTATAGATCTCTATCATATCACCCCTTAGTCGTCTTTTTTCCAAGGTGAGAAGTCCCAATCTTATTAACCTCTGCTCACACGGCAGCCGTTCCATACCCCTAATCATTTTTGTTGCCCTTTTCTGAACCTTTTCCAATTCGAATATATCTTTTTTGAGATCGGACGACCACATTGCACACAGTATTCACGGTATGGGAGTACCACATCTATGGATTTATATAGAGGCAATATGATACTTTCTGTCTTATTATGGATCCCTTTCTTAATGATTTCCAACATTCTGTTTGCTTTTTTGACTGCCACTGCACATTGAGTGGATGTTTTCAGAGAACTATTCACAATGACTCCAAGATCTCTTTCTTGAGTGGTAACAGCTAATTTAGACCCCATCATTTTATATGTATAGTTGGGATTATGTTTTCAGTGTGCATTACTTTGCATTTATCAACACTGAATTTCATCTGCCATTTTGTTTCCCAGTCACCTAGTTTTGTGAGATCCTTTTATAGCTCTTCACAGTCTGCCTGGGACTTAACCATCTTGAGTAGTTTTATATCAGCTGCTTATTTTGCCACTTCACTGTTTACCCCTTTTTCCAGATCATTTATGAATATGTTGAATAGGACTGGTCCCAGTACAGATCCCTGGGGGACACCACTATTTACCTCTCTCCATTCTGAAAACTGACCTTTTATTCCAACCCTTTGTTTCCTATCTTTAACAGTTATCAACCATGAGAGAACCTTCCCTCTTATATCATGACAGTTTATTTTGCTTAAGAGCCTTTGGTAAGGGACCTTGTCAAAGGCTTTCTGAAAATCTAAGTACACTATATCCACTGGATCCCCTTTGTCAACATGCTTATTGACCCCCACAAAGAATTCTAGTAGATTGGTGAGGCACGATTTCCCTTTACAACAAGCATGTTGACTTTTCCCCAACAAATTATGTTCATCAATGTGTCTGACAATTTTGTTCTTTACTATAGTTTCAACCAGTTTGCCTAGTACTGAAGTCAGGCTTACTGGCCTGTAATTGCCGGGATCACCTCTGGAGCCCTTTTTAAAAACTGGCATCATATTAGCTATCCTCCAGTCATGTGGTACAGAAGCTGATTTAAATGATAGGTTACAAACTACAGTTAGTAGTTCTGCAATTTCACATTTGAGTTCCTTTAGAACTCTTGGGTGACTACCATCTGGTCCTGGTGATTTTTTACTGTTTAGTTTATCAATTTGTTCCAAAACCGTCTCTAATGACACCTAAATCTGATTTGTCACCTAAAAAGAATGGCTCAGGTTTGTAAATCTCCCTCACATCCTCAGCCGTGAAGACTGATGCAAAGAATTCATTTAGTTTCTCTGCAGTGGCCTTATTGTCCTTGAGTGCTGCTTTAGCATCTCAATCGTCCAGTGGCCCCAATGGTTGTTTAGCAGGCTTCCTGCTTCTGATTTACTTTAAAAAAATTTTGCTATTACTTTTTGAGTCACTGGCTAGTTGTTCTGCAAATTCTTTTTTGGCCTTCCTAATTATATTTTTACACTTCATTTGCCAGAGTTTATGCTCCTTTCTATTTTCCTCACTAGGATTTAACTTCCACTTTTTAAAGGACGCCTTTTTGTCTCTCACTGCTTCTTTTACTTTGTTGTTTAGCCACAGTGGCACTTTTTTGGTTCTCTTATTATGTTTTTTAATTTGGGGTATACATTTAAGTTGAGACTCTATTTAAAGTTTCCATGCAGCTTGCAGGGATTTTACTTTTGGTGCTGTATCATTTAATTTTTGTTTAACTAACTTCCTAATTTTTGTGTAGTCCCCCTTTCTGAAATTAAATGCTACAGTGTTGGGCTGCTGTGGTGTTTTCCCCACCACAGGGATGTTAATTTTAATTATATTATGGTCACTATTACCAAGCGGTCCAGCTATAATCACTTCTTGGACCAGATCCTGTGCTCCATTTAGAACTAAATCAAGAATTGCCTCTCCTCTTGTGGGTTCCAGGACTAGCTATGCCGAGTAGCAGTCATTTAAGGTGTCAAGAAACTTTATCTCTGCATCCTGTCCTGAGGTGACATGTACCCAGTCAATATGGGGGCAGTTGAAATCCCTCATTATTATTGAGTTTTTCATTTTTATAGCCTCTGTAATCTCCCTGAGCATTTCACAGTCACTATCACCATCCTGGTCAAGTGGTTGGTAATATATCCCTATTGCTATATTCTCATTAGAGCATGGAATTACTATCTATAAAGATTCTATGGTACAGTTTGGTTCATTTAAGATTTTTACTTCATTTTCTCATCATATCCTACCTGTATTTTATCGTTTTCCATCCTCTCCTTCTTACTAGGACATAGAAAATCTCCATTAATAGATCCTCCCCTAAGAGATGTCTCTGTCTGGTCCATGTGCTCCTCCACACCTGTCAGCTTTCCCCAGAGCCCTTAGTTTAAAAACTGCACTACAATCTTTTTAATGTTAAGCACCAGCCATCTGGTTCCACTCTGGTTTAGGTGGAGCCCATCCTTCCTGTATAGGCTCCCCCTTTCCCAAAAGTTTCCCCAGTTCCTAATAAATCTAAACCCCTCCTCCCTACACCATCGTCTCATCCACACATTGAGACCCTACAGTTCTGCCTGTCTGTCTGGTCCTGCGCATGGAATCTCACTGGCCCTGCACGTGGAACATTCTCAGACTTTATCATGGTTTAATAACTGGCTGTCAAATTTCAAATTTTTACATTAATGCTCTTGTTGCATGAATGTGAAAAGTGTCTGAAAACAGTACAATTTCTAGTTGTTTTTAAAAGATTCAAATGCGTAAATAAGGATTAAACAGATTTTTTTTAAAACTGGAAGTGAAACAGTTTCTCCCTATGGAAGCATCTGAATGCTGTGTTTCACCATCTGATTGACTTATAAGCCAATTAAAATATGGGATCAATCATAAGAAAGCTAACAGCCCCTAAATATCTTATCAAACTATAGCAGAATGAATACTGAAACCTTGAATTGAAATGATTAGCAAGCAAAGATAGCAAATGTGACTCATTACCTTTGTGGTCTTCTTAGGCCAGGCTACCACAGGGACCCCCGAAATGGCAAGATTCTGGTCGTCATCAGCATGTTCCTTCAGAATGTTCTGTTTCAAATGAAAGCAGCTTAATTAGTCAGAGAGCTATTTTTGAAACTTAAAAGATGAATAGTAGGAAGAGTGTTACTTCTCTCTATCTAGGTTAACTTTGTGGTTGTAAATGACTTGATAATTTCCAAACCTCCAAACATTCAATCCACTATAAACCTCTCTATCCAGCTGCTAAAATTCATGGTTCACTTAAAGTGAAATCTTCTGCACAGAGTGCAAAGGAATTACAAATCTCATCATGTACTATTAATGGAAAATTAGGTTCGTAAAGCACTCTTAAAAAAAATACAAAACATACCACGCATGTGTGCTTGTAGCCAATGTTCAAAAGCACATGAAAAACATTGACCAAAAACAATGAAGCCATATGAAGACAATGGAAAGACCCAAGTCCACCAATACTACCTCCTGCAGTCATAAGACATCTTTTTGTTTTCTGTTTAAACAACACCTAGCACAATGGGGTCCTGATCCATGACAAGGATGGAAGCACTATGGAAATACAAATAATTAATAATTACCATCAGTTGTGTGGGACACAGCTATCATCAGGGTATCTGAATACTTCAGATACCAGGCGCTTAAGCCAAGATGGAGCATTGCAAATTGTAATAGGTCAGCTCCATCAGCATTCAGATGAAGAGCACTGTCATCTCCACTGGCAACCCTACACCTATTCTTACCTTTCCTGTGGAAATCTGCTAAATTTTTTGTGAATCAGGTAAGGCCCTCAGGTTTCTGAACACTTACTAACAAAGCTTCAGGCTATGGATAATTTGAGGCCAGGGTATTAAGCAAAGAAATTGGCTTTTTTCTGAATGCTTTTGTTCTGATGCTCTGTACTGGATGTCTTGCGAGTGGGTTACACTGGCTCATACCGCTTCTGCCATGGGAAACAGAGGAAGTTACTCACCTTGAGCAGTAACGATGGTTCTTCGAGATGTGTGTCCCTATGGGTGCTCCACTTTAGGTGTCTGTGTGCCCCTGCACCTCTAATTGGAGATTTTTGGTAGCAGTGTCCCGTTGAGCCCACGCAAGTGCTCTCCCTCCCTCATGGTCTGCCTCGAGGCTATTTAGCACTGCACGGGCGAACCCCCCTCACTTCCTTCTCTACCACAGAGCCCTATAGAGAACTCCGAAGTAGAGGGGAGGAGGGCAGGTTGTGGAGCACCCATAGGGACACACATCTCGACAACCATTGTTACTGCACAAGGTGAGTAACTTCCTCTTCTTCAAGTAGTGTCCCTGTGGGTGCTCCACTTTAGGAGATTCCGGAGCAGTACCCACCACTGGAGGCTGGGACTTCGGAGCAGAGTCTTTTACTATAGAGAGTACTGTGGAGTTGAAGATGGTGTCAGTGGCCAAATCTTCAGCGATCGCATAATGTTCTGTCCATACTTTCGCAGAGGCCCCAATCATTGCTCTATAGATTGGGGAGATAGGGGTATCCTATGGAATGTGACTGAGGTAGGAATGTGATCTCATGGAGTGCGTATGGACGGAAGCAAGTTGCGCCCTTGCTAAGTGATTAATGTAACTAGAGACCCATTTGGATAGTCTTTAAGGAGATATCACAGAGCTTTTGGATCTTTCTGTGGACGAAAGGAAAAGTTTAGGGGATTTCCTGAAGTCCTTAGTCCTGTCCAAGGAGAATGCTAATGTCCTTCTAATATCTAGTATATGCACAACTGTCTCCCAGTTGTCACAATGTGGTTTTGGGAAAAAACAGGGAGATGGATCTGTTGATTCATATGGAAAGTGCAGAAAAAGTAGGGAAAACTTGGGATATGGCCTTAGAGTTGTTATTTTTTATTTATTTATTTTTTAAAGACAAAGGCCATGAATGATGGGTGTGCCATCAGGGCCGCTATATCTCCTATGTGCCTAGCTGAGGTGATAGCAATTAGAAATGCTGTCGTCATGGACAGGTGTAAGAAAGAACAAGTTGCCCTGGACTCGGAGGGCGGTGTAGTCCAAGTTCTGACAACTAGATTAAAGTCCCAGGCTGGAGCGGGTGGTGTCACATGGTGGAAGAGAGTCCCAGTGCCCTTAAAAAGTCTACGCATTAGTGGTTGAGCAAACTCCAAGTGGGAAGCCATGTTCGCCATGAGATGTACCTTAAGGGAGCTGAGTGAGAGTTTAAAATGTAGTGCAAAATCAGAGGGAGGAAAGATGAGGTTGGGTCTGTGCGTTTGGAATGGTACAAACGTGGAGTCATTTCCATTCTGTAGGTAGGTATGTGAAGTGGTCAACTTGTGGCTGTGTTGCAACATGTGTTTCAGCTTGTCAGAGCATTCTGCTTCTAAGCCTTGGAACAAAGAAAGATCCAAGCCTGGAGGCAGAGGACCCCTGGGTTGGGGTGAAGGGTCAGCCCATTGTTTTGAGAGAGCGGGTGAGGAATGGGCTGACATCAGAGAAACAGGAGGGCATATTGCCATCTGCATCAGGTAAGGGAGCCAGACTTGGTCAAGAGGGGCAATCACAATAACTCTCGCTTTGTTTAGTTGAATTTTCAACAGAATCTTGGATAGGGTAGGAAACTGGGAAAGGACATACAAGTGGGCCCTGTCCACTGGGAATATGAGGGCAATTGCCAGTGAATGTTTCCTCAAAGGGTGGCTGTATCTTGAAGCACCTGTGAATTCAGTATACACTCGTTGTGAGAAAATTCCAACTGAGACTGTTGGTTATCCCGTTCTGTATCCCTTGTAGACAGCTGAGATGAGCACATTGTGATGGGTACATCAATTCCAAAGTTTGAATGCTGTCTTGCAGAGGGAGGGAGATCTGGCAGCTCCTTGGCAGTTTATACAAAACATACAGGTCACATTAAGTCCATCATAACCTTTGTGTGTTGTTTTTGATGAAAGGCAGAGTTTGTGCACAGGCATTCCTGACACCCCTAACCCCAAAAGAGTGATATGGAAGGTCATTTCTGTGGAAGACCATTTGTCCTGAATCTTGTTTTTGTGTAGGTGAGCTCCCCAGCATATTAGGGAGACATGTGTCCCAGGGTGGTGAATGCGGGTAGTGAGGAGCGCTCTCGCTTGTACTTCATCAGGTTGGTGCTGATAAAGTCCAGTCACTGTACTGGGGTTAGTATGCCACTACAATGAAGTGAATCTTGGAGAATACCCTGTGTGGAGCAGTCTGTACCTATAATGATCCTGCCCCAAAGGTAAGCAGTAGGAAATCTCCTGTACGATGGTTGTATTGAGATATGGAAGTAGGCAGTCTAAGTTCAGGGCTAGAAATCAACCTCTTTGCTCTCGAGCTGGTCCTAACTACTGTGAAGTAAGGTAAGGTGACTTCTGAGTGGTGTGACAGGTGTATAGATGGCAGCTGATGCTGTAAGGTATCATTGTTCAGGCCCCCGACCAGCTCATCGAAGTGCTTATAAGAGGCAGTTTGAGAGGTCATGGACTGGGGTGCAGACTGTTCTCACTTTTGACCCCTGGGCCTCTTACACTGTGGCTCATAAGAGCACAGAGATGGTAAGTATTGAGAAGATTGTGATCTGTGGTGTGGTTGAGAGGAAAATCTTCTCTTCTGTTCCACAGTGTAGATTCCTAAGGAGTGTAGTGCGGTCTGAGAATCCTTCAGGATGTGGAAAGAAAATCTGTCTTCTCCGCAAAGAGTTTGGAAAATACAGTGGGGAGATTTATATATATAGAGAACATGAAACAATGAGAGTTACCATACACACTGTAACAAGAGTGATAAGGTAAGGTGAGCTATTACCAGCAGCAGAGCGGGGGGACGGGGGAACGACACCTTTTTTAGTGATAATCAAGGTGGGCCATTTTCAGCAGTTGACAAGAATGTGTGAGGAACGCGGGGGGGGGGGGGAATAAACATGGGGAAATAGTTTTACTGTGTGTAGTGACCCATCCCCTCCCAGTCTTTATTCAAGCCTAAGTTAATTGTATCCAGTTTGCAAATTAATTCCAATTCAGCAGTCTCTTTTTGGCATCCGGTTTTGAAAGTTTTCTGTTGAAGAATTGCAACTTTTAGGTCTGTAATCGAGTGACCAAAGAGATTGAAGTGTTCTCCGACTGGTTTTTGAATGTTATAATTCTTGACGTCTGATGTGTGTCCATTTATTCTTTTACGTAGAGACTGTCCAGTTTACCAATGTACATGGCAGAGGGGCATTGCTGGCACATGATGGCATATATCACATTGGTAGATGCGCAGGTGAATGAGCCTCCGATAGTGTGGCTGATGTGATTAGGCCCTATGATGGTGTCCCCTGAATAGATATGTGGGCACAGTTGGCAACGGGCTTTGTTGCAAGGATAGGTTCCTGGGTTAGTGTTTTTGTTGTGTGGTTGCTGGTGAGTATTTGCTTCAGGTTGGGGGGCTATCTGTAAACAAGGACTGGCCTGTCTCCCAAGATCTGTAAGAGTGATGGGTCATCCTTCAGGATAGGTTATAGATCCTTGGTGATCGCGTTGGAGAGGTTTTAGTTGGGGGCTGAAGGTGATGGCTAATGGCGTTCTGTTATTTTCTTTGTTTGGGCCTGTCCTGTAGTAGGTGACTTCTGGGTACTCTTCTGGCTCTGTCAATCTGTTTCTTCACTTCAGTAGGTAAGTACTGTAGTTGTGAGAACGCTTGATAGAGATTTTGTAGGTGTTTGTCTCTGTCTGAGGGGTTGGAGCAAATGCGGTTGTATCACAGAGCTTGGCTGTAGACAGTGGATCATGTGCTGTGGTGTGGATGGAAGCTGGAGGCATGTAGGTAGGCACAGCGGTCAGTAGGTTTCCAGTATAGGGTGGTGTTTATGTGACCATCGCTTATTAGCACCATAGTATCCAGGAAGTGGATCTCTTGTGTGGACTGGTCCAGGCTGAGGTTGACGGAAATTGTTGAAATCATGGTGGAATTCCTCAAGGGCTTCTTTTCCATGGGTCCAGATGAAGACGTCATCAATGTAGCGCAAGTAAAGTAGGGGCATTAGGGGACAAGAGCTGAGAAACCGTTGTTCTAAGTCAGCCATAAAAATGTTGGCATACTGTGGGGCCATGCGGGTACCCATAGCAGTGCCGCTGATCTGAAGGTATACATTGTCCCCAAATGTGAAATAGTTATGGATGAGGACAAAGTTCAGCCACCAGGTTTGCTGTGACATTATCGGGGATACTGTTCCTGATGGCTTGTAGTCCATCTTCGTGTGGAACGCTGGTGTAGAGGGCTTCTACGTCCGTAGTGGCTAGGATGGTGTTTTCAGGAAGATCACCAATAGAGTGTAGTTTCCTCAGGAAGTCAGTGGTGTCTTGAAGATAGCTGGGAGTGCTGGTAGCGTAGGGCCTGAGGAGGGAGTCTACATAGCCAGGCAACCCTGCTGTCAGGGTGCCAATGCCTGAGATGATGGTGTGTCCAGGATTTCCAGGTTTATGGATCCTGGGTAGCAGATAAAATACCCCTGGTTGGGGTTCTAGGGGTGTGTCTGTGTAGATTTGTTCTTGTGCTTTTTCAGGGAGTTTCTTGAGCAGATGGTATAGTTTCTTTTGGTAACCCTCAGTAGGATCAGAGCGCAATGGCTTGTAGAAAGTGGTGTTGGAGAGCTGTCTAGCAGCCTCTTGTTCATATTCCAACCCATTCATGATGACGACAGCACCTCCTTTGTCAACCTTGTTGATTATGATGTCAGAGTTGACACAGATAAGGAAGGGACAACTGCTCCTTTGGTCAGAGGCCAAAGGCGATAGAAAAGGAAATGGGTGGGGGGGTTCGCCCGTGCAGTGCTAAATAGCCTCGAGGCAGACCACGAGGGAGGGAGAGCACATGTGCGGGCTCAACGGGACACTGCTACCAAAAATCTCTGATTAGAGGTGCAGGGGCACACAGACACCTAAAGTGGAGCACCCACAGGGACACTACTCGAAGAAGTTGTTTTCATTACCATGTAACTCAACATAGAGACACGGGATTATTCTAATTAGAAATTGTCTTTATATATAATAAATTGTGATAGTGGGAATATCCATAATCAGCTCCCTGTGCTTACCCCTATATTTACAAACTGAGCGGCAGAGTCCTCCAGTTTGGATTCGAGTATCCATAAACAACCACTTAAAGAGTCAAAAGTCGAACAAAGATTCCAATGGTCTGCTGAAAACTGAAGCTCAAATGAGCCTTCATAAATTAAAAAAAAAAAAATCATTCTAATAAAGTAAATAAGATCTGTGCATTGAAAATTACCTCATATTTGAATTGATAAGATAACCACAAACATGTCAATGGCGTTGCTCCCAATTACACTAACTTCTTGAAAAAGCTTAATTAGATAACAATAGACACCAGGCATCCCCAGTCCCCAGAGTGGAGTTTTAATCATTAGAAATTTCACACACTATATAAAAGGATCTTAAAATACACTGATTGTTTTTAATAGGAAATACACTTGGAATAACACAAAGAAATTACACATGCTGTCCTTTTGTAAAGATCAAACTGACATGGGTAAGGTGGCGCTATGTAGCCAAGGACCGGATCGTCCAACTAACAGCCTGAGCACAGCAGGCATTGGCACATACCCAGATAATGCAGTAAGACATCCTACCAGGAGAAGGCAGGATGCCATATGTAGAACTGGTTTAAAGCACCATGGGGGAATGTTTGCTGCCTTCGCAGAACAAAAGGTTCACAGTTAGTGATTGTTGTGCATATGGACAGGAGAATATAGACATCTGTACTGTGACTCGGTCATGTCCCTTACTGCACTTTAAATGGCATTAGGCAGGCAGCTCTCCTAGTCTTTTGTGCACCATGGCAAATGTACAGTCTGGATCCTCCATCCCTTTTTGATAATTGCACAAAAATATGTGACTGCCCCAAAACTTTCTCCTCCCTGCAGAAACATGCAGGCACAGGCAGGATCCAGCCCTATGTCTGGATATTTATGTCTCTTTCCTGGTTGAAGAGTCACATGACTATATCTATCATCATACATGCAGCAACAATAGCTCTCCCTGGAAGAACCACTGTTGAGATTGTAAAGCAAGTCCTCCATGTCTGGACAATCTGCAGTTTTTCAGAGCTGGGATGCTTAAAAGGACATTTATTACAGGTGTTGTCTGATAAAAATGGTAAACTGTTAATCTCATTATTGTTTGTAACACCTTCTTAGAAGCTTAAAGGCAAAATTACTTTCACCACCAGCTACGTGCATTTTGGCAACAGCTCCTTGTATGTCCAGGATGCAGTTCAAACTTCCTGTAACAGTTTTTAAAGCCTCAAAGAGTCTGGGGCTTCAGAGGCTTCCCACCACATAACCTAGCGCTGCAGTTAATATCCTTATTATAGGGCAGCACCTAGCTAGGAAATTGATATCAAAGAAATTAATCCTGATTTGTATCCATGTTGACTTTCCGCTCTTTGGCAAGGATGGTGTCCCTAGCCTGTTGGCCAGAAACTGGGAATGGGTGACAGAGGATGGATCACTTGATGATTACCTGTTCTATTAATTCCCTCTGAAGCACCTGGCATTGGCCACTGTCAGAAGACAGTATACTGAGCTAGATGGACCTTTGGTCTGACCCAGTATGGCCGTCCTTATGTTCTTAATGTTCCTTTAATGTCATTTTTTTGTGTGTAATTTACATGCTACCAAAAAAAAAAAATGTCTACACTCAGTTTTGAGACCTGCATATAAAGAGACAACTTCTCTGAAGGGATATCCAAAGATTCTGCTGTATCTAGAAAGTCTCAAATGAGTCTCTTCTATGAATAATTTAAAAAAAAAGTATATTATAGCACGTTAATTTCTTAATGTAGTCCATTCAAAGGATTTTTTCTATATAACATTTTAGTCTTCTTTATGCTTCAGGAAAACAATGTTCTCCGGAAAACAGGACATAGGTAATTAAACAGGTGAGACAAACTACTGTATTCAGTGATGTGGAGTTTTACAGAACCAGTTGGGGTAAATCATATACAATTCATACCCTCCTGTCTTAAGCAGGGATACATTTAAATCATAGGAGATTGGATTACTGCTCTGTATTGCAAATACAACTTCATTAGCTACATAAAGCCTATTTGTTAATTTAGTAAGAGACCCTTTGAAGTGAAGTAATTCATTTTCCTGATAAGAAGGGAAACTGAAAACTAAACTTGTGTCAGTTCCTTACACAGCATATGAGCTCCTAAATCATCTGACACTATTCAATGGGGACACTGCCATCCGGAAAGGTGACAATCTAACAGCCCTGGAGATTGAAATCCCATTTATCGACAAGACAGATGGACAGTGCCAGAGTAAGACTCCCCACACTGCCTTTCCAATGTGTCTCCATCCAGAAAAGGGGAGAGCTCAGCTCCACGCTCAATTCAATCCTTAACTTATCTGACAGCAAGGGGGTCAATTAGTGTCAGAGATGGTTGTGTTTTTCTGACATGGACACCTGTTCACTGAGAGCTGGGCTCAGATCACTAAGCGCATTTCCCAGAGGCCTGTCAACACCTTTCAGTCACTACCAAACAAGATTAGATCTGAACAAGTGACCCAGAATCAGAGATGAAAGGCTATATCCAGTGGGTCAGAGAAAGTAGGGGAGTGTGTTGCATGTGCCCTATACTAGGACATACACGTAAGTATTAAGAAGTAAACGCACACATATGCTCCTGCACAAAATCTGTCAATTAAAAATACATCCCTAAACATTGGTTGATCTCTCATATATAGAGAGAGCATCCCCTTGTGAGCAGTTGATCAAAAGAGAATATGGTTCCCAAATTGTGGTCCATGGATTGCTGACTCGTCATATGGTGATGGTTCCACTGCCTATTTTCCTGACATTACTTGCCCATGTAAGCTGTTGCTGTAGCTGACCCAGGGCTGTTATTCTATTGCCAGTGGGATGGAAATTAGTCTATGCAATTGAGACTGGGAGGGGAGATGCTCCATGACACCATCATGGTCCACGTAATGAGGAAGTCTGAGAACCCATGCTTTAAAAAATAAAAACCCAACCCCACCTCAGAAAAGTCCATAAAACTGGGATCTCTCAGTACAGATAGGAACCAGAGTAGAATTTGTACTGAAGCCAGATAGCAACAACCTCCTTGGCAGCACCAGAAACTGAAATCATTCCAAGTCTCTCCAAGCCAGGTACAGCAATGATGCCTGCTGAAATAGGAGTGTTCTTCCTTTCTCTTGGCAACAAACTCACACTGGCATATTCAGAGAACTCACCCTCATGCTGCTGACAGAAAGAAACAAACTTCACATAATGCACTTTGAGGAAGAGTTCTCTATGCTGTGTGTATGAAGTTAATAGCTAAAATGAATTCTTACATCTCCCCTTCTGTCCTTGTTATCTGCTGCCGTCACTGAAGTTGTCACAATGTAATGAACTAGGCAGACATATGGGGCTGGCACCTTACTGTCTGTCTAACTGGAGCCCCTAAATTTTTTGAATCGTCCTTTTCTGGAAGGTGACCAAAAGGGTGTTCCCTTCAGCCTGGCAACCAGACATCTGACACGACAGTCTTAATGGTGTTGTCAAGGCAGTCACTGTATTTGGCTGTCTGTGGTGATAAACTGCCATGGTTTGTAGTTTCTTCTTAGGTGACATTTTCACACTACATGAGATAACCAGGACCTCTCCGTAGTCTACCAAATTTCCAGCCTGGAATGTATTCTGTTTTTATCGAAATCTGAGCCTATGACAGAAAATCTTTCATTCTAAACCTTAACATTTCCACTCTCTCATAACCTTTCAAATTCAAGAACTTAGAAGTACGAAAAGCTTAATTCTCCTCCTAACTATACCTCTCCCTAACTGCCTTCTTGTTCTCCAGCACCTTACCTTTGATTTAAAAATCAAGTCTCTATACATCTCATGGTTGCAAATAAAACTTACAGAATGTGATCCAAGTTTAATCAATACAGTGATGCCTGCCTGAGTTTGCACTGAACATAAAATAATCACTCCAAGAGATGTTAACTGACCCAGTTCATCTCAGTGAAGTGTTAACTCCCCAGTGATGCTAATTTAAATGTCAACACTGTTGTCTATTACACTATTGATCAAAGCACAAAGAAAAGGGAGAGATGATATTTTGAAAATCTGCACAATCTACTGAGAGTGACATTTCATTTTGGTGCCCCAAGAGGATGAAACTTGGGATATACTGCCACTTATTTTTCTCCCCAATCAAGAAGGAGCCAAACCTAAGTACCTTAGCAGAGCATCTGACCTCTAGCAACGGGAAACCAAGCCAAAGGACCCCAGCACAGTCCATGGATATATACAAACCCCACCAAGGGACAGCTGACAACATGCATAATCATATTTTGAACATCTGCACAGTTTACTGTAAGTAGCATCTCAGTTTGGCATTTAAAAGGATGCAGATTATTTTGTAAGTGGAGCCGGGTTTGTGTGAAGCTTTGATGTGTACCACAACCTTTCTTCTCTGCCCAATTCAACCCCTGGTCTCAGGGCTTAATTCTTATTTCAGATTATATAGGGGCAGATCACAAAGCAGCTTGTGAAATCAATTACCATGATTGTGTGCAAACACACAAAACATATACAGAGTAGCCAATTCTACAAGCAGCGATCAGAATTGCACTCTCTGTGGCTTACCAAAATGAGTACCATGTATTGTGATTCCAAGCTCCAAGTTTGTGGAAGATGGCTGTGCTACACACTATATGTTTATAGCTTTTTTATTTAAATGGCATCTGGGCTGCTTCTAAGCAGCTGTGACATAGTTTATGCTGAAAAAGTACAGACCCTATACTTCTACAACACAACTTCTACAACATACTTCTACAACACATTTTTCTTCACACGAGAGCTGTATAAGCCATGATAAGCAGGACATATCTTCTTTACTCTGTGGTGCAAAGAATAATAAATAAAACCACATTGTCCAGAGAGGCAGCAATGACTAGTGGTCGAAGCACAGGAGTGGGGGTTACTACTCATCATTCGAAATCAGAGCAAATGATTATGAATGGGTTATATACTTTAAAAAATATATGGAATTTATAAAGGAAGGGCTAATAGAAATTTTAACCTTGCTTTTTCTAGCTGAAACTGCTCAAACATGAATAAATAAATAAATAAAAATAATACACTAATGGATTCATCTTCACATCACCTTTGTGAGTATTAATATCCCCATTTTAGAGACAGGGAAACAAAGACACAGAGAGATAAAATAACTTACCTAAGGTGACAGAGTTGGGACTAGAACGAACTAGACCATGTTAAAAATTAGGCTTTTTGCCTATTCTTGAGATTTCCCCTTTGCCCTTAAAGCAGATGAGGTCATCACTCCTGCACAATCCCAGATGCTATGTCTATTACCTAAAGACTAGTTCTGTCTTAGCAGCCACTCACTTATCCCACCATCTCCAAAGAAAGTACACTGTACCATTAGGCAATAACCATCATGCTGCAGAGGGCAATGGAGGAAACAAAAAAGAGAAGGGGGAAACTAAGGAAAGAAAATGCCTTTCAGAAAGTTAGATGGGTCTGTTTTTTGTACCAGGACCAAGTATTTAAATCAATAAATTTAGATCAAGTATTTAAATCAGCTAATCAGACATACCTGAAAGCACAGTGGATTAAAAAGGCATATTAAAATACATGGATACATATAAAATAAGACTCTCTCTCTATGTATGTGTTTATGTACATGGGCTATACCATGCACTGCATAGCAAGGGTACACAAACTTTGTGACACTGAGGGCAGTTCCAACCAGAACGGACCTGATTAAGCAGATCAGATTGTAGATGTCCATATCTGTAATATGGAGAAGCAGTCTATGCAGACAAGAAGGCCAACCATGCAATATTCTCCTTCCAGATCTGAGTGGCATTCAGATCAGGAGGGGACCATTGCATGCTAGGACTTGTCTCTGTGGGCTTCCCTCACATTGAGGACAAGTGTTTGCATAACGCTACAGGCCTCACTTTGTGTACTTCTATTGTGTGCACGGCCTATGGAATATACATTTTATAACTTTAAAAGCAGTTATACCCACCTTCATATCCTCCAGAAGTGCCTGAGGATCCTCAATGCCTTCCGGAACACACTTCTTGTTCTCTGGGAGAGATTCAAGCTTTTCTACTAGGGCTTTCAAACCTTTCAGTTCAAACTCTGTGAGATGAGTCCACTTGGTTGAGACTTCTGTAGCTGGCGACCCTGTTGGTGTTTTGGGATAGTCCGTGGGGGTTGTTGACTTTACACTGTCATCTGACTCATTGGACAAAGTTCTTTTGAGGTACCTCATTACTGTGGCTTTCTGTTTTTTCCCTGCAACATCCTTCCCTTCAGAGTGTGTGCTGTTGGGTGAGGAGCAACCATCACCCAAGGACTTTGTGTTCTTATCCAAATTGTCTTCTTTCTCCTCCCGGGTATGAGCATCACAAGATTCTTCATCCATGTCTAACCAGGAATCTGATGAGAAGCTGTCTATGCTGGGTTTTCTTGTGGCATCTGAAAGACACACAAAGAAAATTAAATCTTTATCCTGATGAATTTGTAGTTTAAACAGTCCTCCTGTCAGGACTAGCGATCACCAGATTAGACTGGCACATGGTCGTGCCTGGTAACTCTTACACACATCTAGGAAGTGAGTTTTGTTCAGATAATTTAAAACTGATTTTGCTGGGTTTCATTAACATCTATTTCACGCAAATGACTGAACAATATGGCTTTTCAAAAAGTTTCAAATCTCCAAACTCCCTCAGTTAAGGGTAGAGGGAAAAAAATCACAATTCATATATTTGAGACGTATCATTAATTTTCCAGAAAAAACAGGTGAGATCAGATTTGACATTCATATTTCTAAGCTAGAAACACAAGCAGGGGGAAAAAAAAAACCACCTTACTGCCATTCTTTCAGGCCTTCTTTATAGATTACAAAGCAAAAACTATTTTTTTTCCTTTGCAGATCGTCGTCAATAAAACATACAAATATTTGGTTTTATATGGTCTCTATCATCCAATAATCTTAAAGCACTGCAAGAACACTCATTACCTCTGTTAGACAGATCAATACTATTATGCCTATTTTAAAGATGTGAATCTGAAGCACAGAGAAGTGAAGTGACTGACACAGTGTCCCACAACTGAATAACCATTACTATTATGAATACAGCCCCAAACGCATGCTGGTTGCTTTATAGATAAATAGAAGGACAAGAGGCTGAATGGTCAAAAAGAGTTAGCCTCCTAACTTCTATTTAGGCTCCTATGAAATCAATGGCAGTTAGGAGCCTAACTCTTTTTCAGCATTTAGCCCGAAGTCCCTGGTTCCGAAGAATTTACATTCTTAGGTCTCGTCTACAGTAGGCTTTTCCCCTGAAAATACCCACTGCTGCTGACCCCAGAGCAGCTCCAATGATGACAGCATTACAAGAAGGGTACTGAACAAGGCTCTAAAAGCCTTTTAACTGCAGTTTTGTTTATACCTGCTTTTCTACAAAACAATATGGTTATCCTGTCTACACTAGCATTTTCCCCATTACTACCACTAGCAGAGATGAACTGGTGTTAATTGGTGGGAATTTCTAGTTAAAAATGCTCGTGTAGGCAGCACCCAACCAAGTCAATGGGACTTTTGACACTGACTTCAACGGGAGTAGGATCCAGTCCTAGACAGACATATGCAAAAAAAAAAAAAAAAAGAGAGAAGAGATACAGCAATAAACATGTGACTGAGCAATGAAGTGTCTCATCTCCTTGTTTTCATTTACTTGTTTTCAGCAGTCCAAATTTTGAGTCTTTCCACAGTTTCTCTTCACCCAAAACTTTTATTTGAGGAAGGACTAAAACACTAAGGCTAAGTCTACATTAGCACTTTACTTGGTATAACTTATGTCACTCAGGGGTATGAAAAAAAAATCCTCTGAGTGACATAAGTTACACCCAACAGAAGCACTGGTGTGGACAGCGCTGTCAGCGGGAGACGCTCTCCCACCGACATAGTTACCATCACTCCTTGGAGATGATTTAATTATGTTGATGGGAGAGCTCTCTCCTGTCAGCATAGAGGCTACATGACAGATCTTACAGCGCACAGCTGCGTCAGTACAGCTGTGCTGCATCAAGCTTGATAGTGTAGACATGGCCTAAGTAAGGACTTCAGGATTTGGCTGCATTATAATAATAAGCAAACTTCCCACAAATACTGAAGCAAAGAATCACAGAGATTGGAAGTGAACCTCTATGACAGAGAAGGTTCTGACTGTGAGTGAAAGAATGTGCCATCATCTTCTCAGAAAACAAACTGTACTTACTAGCTGGAAGACTGAAAGATGCAGCAAGCAGACAGTTGTTGCTTAACTGCTAAATTCAGGCATGCTAGGAAAAAATCCTCATGAGGTTTTGTCTACGCTGCGAAAATGAGTTCAGTTAGGTAACACCTGATAGAAATGAAGGGAGCATTTCACATTTATCAAGGCTACTGGGCTATTATTTCAAACAAACAGACATCACAGAATGTTTTCCTCACAATCTTATTAGATTGAGAATTATTTTTTGGGGAGAAGGCTTAAACTGATTTTCTGGGAGAACAAGACAGAAGCCTCAAAAAACAAAAAAAATCAAACCAAAACAAAAAAGTATTGGGCCACTGACCCAGCAGGCCCTAACCCAGTCAAGCCCTGGTTACAGTGAAGGTAAATATCCTCCTTCTCTCTATCCCCTTCTCTCTGTCCCTTCCAATACGCCCCCCCCCACCCCTTGTAAAGGCTTTAACATAATCAAATTCAGTATTTAGTGCATTGAATAGTTTATTCGGTGTGATATAATGATTGACAACAACACTCAGAAGCAGCCACTTTCTTTGGTTTCTGCTAACTCTCCCCAGTGCCAGGCTGCCCTCCTAGAGTCTGTTTACGCTAGGAAGTGTACTATGAGAAAACGTTAAGCTAACATATTTTAATTAATGCACAGTCAAACACCACTATGATTACCCACAGCCAGCTAACACTGTTTTTTCTTTGTCCACACTAGGTGCTTTCATTCATAGGCCTCAAAATGCTTTACAGAGCAGGTAAAAGTCATTATCTCCATTTTACAGGTGGGAAAACTGATGCACAGGAAGGGGAAATGATTTGCCCAGAGTCACCCAGAAAACCAGAAGCAGAGCCAGGAACTGGACCCAGTTCTCCTGAGTTCCAGGCTGGTGCCCTATCCCAGAGGCCACACAGCCTTTCTGTTAAATTAAAACATATTCATAAACACATTTTCTGATCATTTAAATTTCAGCAATGTTAGCTACTTCACAGCTGATTAAAGTATGGAAGTCTTGTCTACGCTGGAGGGATTTTGGTGATTGGTGGCCAGCGTAGCTGCAGCAGAACCCCAGGTGTGGATATGAAAAGCAGTTATAATTGTAATTTGCACCAGTGCAACTTCGTCTACTTGACCATGTGGAACAGTGAAAATCGTGGCTTACACGGACTTTGCCTGCCTACACTATGTCTTTGTATAGGCACAGCTATGCTAGGTGGTTGCCACTGATAGCTGTAACTGGGGTAGGTCACCTAAGAAAGGAGAAGGAGATCATATTGTCAACATCTACTGCAAATGATGTTTTGGTGCCACTAGTGGGTGGCACATGAGATACACCACCACCTTTTATCTCTGATCTAATCAGTGGAACCAAAAGGCCAGAGGGAAGGAGTGGAGCCCAGTGGGGCATCCTAACTCCGCTAATAAACCCAGGCCCCACCCCTCAAAGCAGTGGAGCCCTGGTCCAATCTGGGAATAATAGTAAGGTCAGGCATCTTCCTCCCCAATTATATTGGCTGCTGTTCCTCCCTCTGCTGGAGGCGATCTGCACTCAACCAATGTTGTTGTGTTGGTTACACTTGGTTCATGCCTTCCAGTCCTACACTTCTATGGTTCTATGGTTGCAAGCTTTTCTCTGCTAGCACAAGGGCTAAAAATGTTTTTTTCCCCCCACTGAAAGCGGAGATTCTCTCAGCATGCCACAGCTCTGGGAGCTGGGACACTAGGCATATGTCCTAATGTGCTTATGCCTCAGTGGGCAGTGTTATTCAGCATCTCTCCACACCCCCACTTTGTGCAAATCTCAGTGGAGCTGAAGGGTTGCAAAGCAGCTCTCTGTTGCCCTGTCCCACTCCTCCAGCCTGTTTTACAGCTGGTTCAGGGGGAATTTCCTCAGCAGTTCTCCTGCTCCTGGAGCTGTCTTCCCTTTGGGCTCATTTTGCCCCGTGACCTCCCCAGTACGTTCCCCCCCCCATTCTCCAAAGCATAAACAGGGAGACTTGAAAAGGGATAATTTATAAAGATGAAGAGCAGGCTCAGCATCCCACTCATGCTGAGGCCCCTCGTGCTGCCTGACACACAGAGAAAGTTGGGGGAAGAAAGAGGCAGGATGCCGCAACCAGAGACTGGCCATTACAGGTTCATTAAGAGTTGAGGGTTGGACTTTTATGCCAACACATCCCATTAGTTATGGTGTGCTGGGGTCTGTCCCGGGGCCTGTCCAGGGGCCTGTCCACCTTAGGCATTTTTACACAAGTACAGCTACACCAGTGCAAGCCCCCAGTGTAGATAAACTCAACTGGTGTACAGCAAGCCCCAAGCTGTCCAGGTACAGCACATGTACAATGGGGTTTGCACTGGTGCAACTAGGGGGATTAAGATTCAGTGTTAAACAAAGGGTTAATCCCCAACTGGGAGTTTTCTGTTTCCCTTGCTAAGTATGTTATTTGTTCCTTTTTCTTGTTTATAAAATCTCCCTAAAGGAAAAGACCCTGCTGACTGCAATTGTGGTTTCCTCTGCTTAGTCATTCCACCAGCCAACACTGCATTATAACTATTTTTAAAAGCTATTTTGTAGCCCGGGCTCCCACCTGGCATAGGTAAACAATTTGTAGAAGAGATCTAACAGGGTTTGTTCCATCCCCCATTGCCACTTTAAAGCCATGTTACCAGAAACATTGTTTAAATGGCCTCCATGGAACTGCACATGGGGCCTAATTGAGTGTTTTAAAATGTTTAAATGCTGTACTGTGCTTACTTTTTAAAGCAATCTATTAAATAAAGAAGTGGTGTCTCCCAGCATCATAAGCATATGTATTCCTCTGTGAATTGGGGTCACTGCTTCATATGCACATCAGGGTTTGTGCCAATCCAGAACACTACAGTATACAAACTTGACTTTCTTATCATCACATATTATCCTGAGTGTCTTTGGCTACCCCCAGGCCAAGAATCACTCACTGTAGGTCTCCCTCCTAACACAATTTAAATCCTTTCAAAAAAGGACAGGGGAAAAAATGCTCACACATACAACAATTCTGGATATGGAAAACAGAGAGATTGCGTGGTGTTGTAATCCAGAAAAAGAAAGGGTGATCAGTCTTAGCACAGGACAAGGAGATAGGAACTCCCAATTTCTAAAGCAATAACTCTCTGTATAGCCTTGGGCAAATCACAATCACTCTCCCTCAGTTTGCCCGTCTGCAAAACAGGGATGATTATACATAGTTACCTTCTTCAATAGAGGATTAAGTTGCTAACTTTCCCTTCAGCAGTACAGTGTGTTCAATATATACTCTTCTGCTACACTAGGAATTGCCATTCTCAGCTCCAAAGTCTGGTACTTTGTGTCAGAGAGGTAGCGAGTGAGTTCTTTATAGCAGCCTAAAAAAGGAAATGATGGCATCGAGGAATCTAATCATAGTATTTTCCCAAATAAAAATCACCTAACATAATCCATAAACTCTCTTTCAGTGGGAAATCCACTATACTGTGTGTGAAGGAAAAAAGGAATGGCTTCTCCATCATTCCATATGGCACATTTCTATTACCCATCAGGCTGTATGTACAGTGCAAACCATCCTGTGAAACATCTTACAGTGGGAATCTTAAAAGCTACAGGATACAGATAGAGTATTTTATGACTAGCACCACATCTTCTCCCAATTACTCTTTATCAGTTTAGTCTCAAGATTCACATCTGACTGAAGGACACACGTAGGTCAACTGCTGTTGAAAACATCCAACATAGACTCAACAATTCTAAGGATAAGAATCCTGTAGGCATTTCCATCTTGGAGCAGCACATGTCAAATCTGGTAGGAAGTTCATATAGAGTGCCCTTTTTGATTCCAACTGGCAGGACAAAAAACAAACAAACAAAAAACTACAGGTGATTCAAAAATTACAGACTAGGCAACTTCACCTCGGTACAGGGAGCACAGACAGAGTATAATTAAGAGCAGGACAGAGAAATATCCTAAGTAGTACAATGTGATAGGGACACAGAATCACAGCTCCTACCAAGAGAAATCATACCTCTCTCTCTTCTGTTAGAATTCTTTGAAAAAACCACCAAAATACCAAAAGTGGGAATCCAGATGATATAATAAACTTGGCCTTTTGAACAGCCGTTAGTAAGGCCCCTCACACTTATATAATCAGTTAAAAGGTACAGTCTGACAGGGAATAAAAAACAGATTATGACAAAGATGCATAAATAAATGTCTTTTTCTTAGACTAGACAGAAGATCCTAGGAGTCAATGACAGAAATCAGCACTGAGACGGACACTGTTTAGTATGCTAGTGAACTGAATTTGAAGGTGGCAGCCAGGTGATAAAATATGCTGTAGACAGAGACTGTTTAAGTGAGTAAAAAGTACACGTCTGTTCAAGAGAGCAAGGTCAGATTAAGATCCTAACATGTTTGAAGTCTGGTGGTATTAACATAATATACTGTCAAAGTGCCTGTAATCATGCCTCCCTCCATTGCACATAGCAGTGGTGTGATTTTACGGCTGAAGGTCCCAGGTTCTATCCCTGCTGAAGAATTCTAGCAGGTATTACTACATTAGGATCTGGAGTTTTGGTTCAGGTTCCAGTAAGATGGTAGGGCAAGAGAAATGTGAGACTCCAGAAGGGTCTAATCAAACTGGGGGATTAGCTCTTAATTAGCTGCTACTACCAATCTGCAAATGAAGAGCAGGAAAGTAGAGAGAGAACTCAAACAAGGAGGAAGAGAATCAGTACCTTCAGTCCTGCTCTGAGAAGCATTCCTATAATAATAAAGAAACCTTCACAACTCTGCAACAAATATCTGGAGTACAAAATTCAAGAGGAACCCTACAATAACAAACTCATGAACAACCTGACGATGTGTGCACTGCACACGTACGTACACACACACACGCATATTAACAACATTGCCATAACAAGCCAGTGGGCAGCTCCAGCAAAAAGTCCTTCCATAACAAATCCATGTGTGCATGATGGAGATAATGAAACAAATTTAAGCTTCCAACAGGTTACTGAAAATCAGGGAGAGTTAGATTTAAACAGGATTTGGAAACTTATTTAAAGAATATTTGAGAAACCTTTGAAGCCATAGGAAAAAGGAGCCTTCCTTACAATCAACCCCATTTTCATTCCCCAGGCCCAATAGCCAAGTAAGGAGACAATGTGTCTCACTGTGGGGTTTGCACAGTGCAGGAGTGCAAGTTGCTTCCCACAGCACCCAGAGAGAGAAGGCATGCCCCATGCCAGTGCTCACTGCAACTCAGGCTTCCAAACTTTCCCCCTCTTGACACAGGCCTCTTCTTCCTGCCAGGCTTGTGCTGTCCTGGCAGAGCCCCAGGGTGGATGAAAGGGTGTCTGTTGATCCTAGACAATGTGATAGTCACACAGTGGAGAGGACCAGCATTCTTCTCAGAGAGATATAGAATTTTGCTCTTTAAATCCAAGTATTTCTATAGGCAGCAGTCCTTCAAAGCACTTCTGACTTGCATCATTCACCTCTTATCCTGATTGCTCAAACTATTACTGATCTTTGGACTTATTTTTACTGAGGCTTTTTCCCTTGAAGGCTCTAAGTACCCTTTCCAGTTCAAACCATAGAGAAGCAGCATGTCTCTCAAAATTGGGGGTAAGTCTGGAGGAAAACTGGGGCCCAATTAAAGATGGCTGCTCCCTTTATCACCACCTATGCACTGATTCCTACTCTATCACCCTGAACTCCCCATTTCTATCTCCTTCCCCACAATGAACAGTCTCTTTCCATCACAACATTTTCTTCCTGCAGCAGGCATCCCAGTATTCTGGATCCAAAATACAATTTTGAGCCTAAATAATTTTAGTGCTGGTGCAAAGGGCTGGACTGACAGCCCTGGGGACACCAAAAGTTCTCTTTGCATCCACAGAATTCCTACAGTATGGGCAGTGGCAATCCAAGGTTCTCCATACTGCCTCAATCCTGGCCTAAAAGCACCATCTATAGAGCTGAAGACAATTTAATCTCCGTGGCCCATTATTCTGCTGATTCAGCCTACTGAGATTGCCAAAATGAGCCTATTTGGCACCTTGGATGCCTCACCACTAGGAAGTGGACTACGGTCATGTCTATACTACCACTTATGTCAGCAAAACTTATGTAGCTCAGGGGTATGAAAAACACACACACACACACCCTGAGCGACAAAAGTTTCGCAGGCATAACTGGTATTGTGCACAGCACTATGTCAGCGGGAGAACTTCTCCCAGCGACATAGCTACCGTTGCTTGTTGGGGGTGGTTTAATTATGTCAATGGAAGCGTTCTTCCCCGTCAGCTACACAAGAGATCTTACAGTGGCATAGCTGTACCAATGTCGCTGTAAGCTATCTAGTGTAGACATAACCTGAGACACATTCCGCATGGGTGACCAAATCACCAACAGTCACTACTGGGCTGACCTGGATTCACACTGGTGATTTAGATGGGGAAGGTTCCATATCTTATGTTCAATCTCCTGAGCCATCCCATCTCCATGCACCTCATTCATTCTAAAACGTGTTGATTTCACTGTACAACTTAATGACTCTCCACCCCTGCCTCAATGTCAGAAGCACAGCACCTCTCATGCCAGCATTCTGACATCAAAGCGCTGCTTCTTTACTTTCCAGGGGATACAAGGACAGACAGTTTTGTCAATGGTTCTTTAAAGAGCTTCTTCCCCCAGAACAAAATCAGCCAGAAGCGAGGAGTTAGTCAGCACGCCACACAGTATGCTTTGGGAGTTCCTGACTTATTAATCCTTCAGCGGAGAAGTTTGATGGCCCACAGAGGGGCTGCAGAATAGGACCCTCCATACATACAGATATGCTGAGATCTGCAGGGAGCTCCTTCAGATCTCAGAGTATCTGTGCAGACAGTCAGCTTCTCCACGCTACTCCCTGGCAGCACGGCTCACTAAAGAGTGATGCTTACCACCCATGCAGCCCCCTCACTGAAATGTCAGGATGCATTAGGTGGCCATTTATATCTTGACTGCTGGCCATTCTCTCCAAAACCTCTGGGGCTCCCAAACATTTGGTATTCACAATGATGGCCGGGAGTGGGGATAAGGGTGGGATGGAAATACTTTAGTTCCTCTCTCCACTTCCAGATGCACCAGCCTGACCTAGCCGATACTTGTGCTACATTCAGCCTTTCTGTGCCTAAAAGCAAGATGACATGGCCCAGTGGTCCTTTGGAAATAAAATAAATGAAGCTGATAGGCAAGGCTAGAACTCTAGCTGTACTGCTAGACCTCAAGCTTACTCCAAGCTCATGTCAGTATCAACCCTTGGTGCTTTCCCACTTTGATCCCATCCATAAATCTCTGCCACTGTTCACTTTCAGTTATTGTTTTAAAGGTTTCTTTGCCCTGCCTGCATCTAAGTTATTGATAATGTACGTTTGTTTGATTTTTTTAAATAAACTAGTCACCAGTTTGGGAAAAATAAAACCAGAGATGTAAAAAAAGAAGGAAAAAAGAAGCTAGATTTAGTGGCTGCTTGTAATGCACTTTGTAGACAAAAAGTGCTATAGAAGTGCTAACTATCCAACCCAACAGAACACATTTGCAATGCAGACTTTTTGGCTGCTAAGGTAATATGCCAAATGCAACAGTAAATCCTCAACCATTTGGCAGATCACCTCAACACAAACATTACTGAAACCAAGAAATAAACAAATCTGAAATTATTTTTCTGAGATCCATTTGCCATGGAAATGCTCAATAAATATCATTCAAGGAAGGGTGGCGGTTCAGTGAAATGCTTGAGCTTCAAATCTTCTCCATCCCCAAATAATGAAATAATTCATTAGGATTTCTAGATTTCTCCAATTTAATTTACAGTCTGCTTTGCAAAAGTCAAAGCAATGACTAGTCTGAGGTGCCAGCGTCCATTCTGAATATGCACTCGAAGGATTCACTCACCAATTAACATTGATTCTTTCTGGTATTCTTTGCTGAGGTGGCAGCGCTGGGTCACACAGGACACGTATCTCTCCAGAACATACCAGCACATTTCATAGTAGAAAGGATAACGGAATTTGGCATGCACCTGAAAGCAAGATTGAGACTGTCAATCCATGTGGAAGGGAGAGAAGTTTGCAGCACAAGGGCCAGTCATCATTTTCATCATGTTATCAAGAGCACAAACGGTATGCAGGAGGGGGAGGGGAAAGAGGGTGGGAGCCGAGTGAGATGTATGTGTTCAGCATACAAAATGAGGAGATTGCCTGCCTGCCTACTATGATAGCATCATTTCTTGGTTCACTAATTTGTACCCTCTTGGGTTGATGGGGGAAGTGAGGAGGGTGTTGTGGTCTTGGGAAATCATGAAACTGATGCATGGCCCCCTAAGGTATTACTGATCTACTGTATAAACATAGGGTGGTCACATACAGATGTTAGTCACTAAAATTCAAGTTAAAATAAATGTGGGTTCTTTTGATTTCCTAAAAATTATTCCATGATTTGTCAAAACAGCATTATTACCTACAAAGAGCCAAGCAGGAAACTCGATCCTTGTCAACTCAGGTCTTTACAATACCACCATTTGATTAAACAATGGAACAAAAACAAAATTTTGATTGTTGGTATATCACATTCAAACATTAAATACAAAAAAAATGGCCCCTACATTTGTTCTACTCTTAATATTTTGGTAGTCAATCAACTTTTGCCCTGAATCAAACAGAAAAATGGGATTCTACCAAAAAATTCTGCCAGGATATCCCCTTCCCTTTATCTCCCAGCCTTGCCGTTTTCGTATTAGACGCTGATTTCTCAGTGCTGTATATCTGTGATATTTATTTCATGTTTAAAAGAAAAAGAAACTGCTTTTTTTTCCCCTCTAACAGTTTTCCAAGTAAGGGAGGTCTCTGTGCCAAGGAAGACACTGTGGAACCTCCAATTTGGGAATACGTGTGTACATTTGCTGTGCTTGAATACATATGTATATTTGCTGTGTTTTTTAAAAAAATGAATGCCATATACCTTGCATGCACAGGTACTTACACTGAACAGTTCTTACTCCTTCAGGCACTGAATTTGCATTTTGTGAGCTGGATAAAACCTAGCTTGCATACATTGCAGCAAGATTATGTGACCTGCTCTTAACACATTCTATGCAGTTTAACTTCTCACCTAACCAACAGGTCTAACACATGTCTGCCCACCATTAATGAAAACTGCATTGCACCAGAAAGGATCATTATCACAGGCAGTCCATTTTCTTTAAACATGGGAGTCTAAATAGAACGACTAAATACAGCATCTGGAAACTCATGCTGGCACTTGGCTGTGCAAAACAGACATTTACACACCTGCCTGCATGATCTGAGCATCCACCTGTGGGATTCAGATGTTCTACTAAAATGTCCACATTTGAAAATTGTGCCCAGAGTAGATAGTCAAAAAACCTTGCATCTGCTCCCATTGTAGGGGAAACTGAAACACTTTAAACAGTAAAACAACATGTCATTAAGGAAACTAAGTGCATTGCAAGGTAGAGTATAAGTAATCCAAAGTGTTCACCAGAGCTGAGACCTCATAAACTCAGCACAAATGTAGCTGGCAAATCTGAACCCAGATGCTGTCAAATGTTGCTGAGAGAGATGCAACTGATTGCTGCTGCATCGTTCCAAACATTCCCTAAGTTGTGTGTTATACAGCACTGTACTTCTAAAAAACCAAAACCTAGATGCGAGAACAACATTCAACCTCAGGGCATTATAGTATGGGAGAATCCTTTTTCCTTTTGGTTTGGTTACATATCAGAAAGAAGAGATCATGTCACTTATCACTATTACAGAACACAAGGGAAATTAGCCATGCTAAAATATATGCTAATAAAGGAACTCAAATTTTTCCAAGAGAGCACTGCAGGAAACAAAATTTGCAAAGAATTGACTTACAAACAGGAAGCCGCCTTCCACCCCTCAGCCTTCAAAAGGTTTTCAGCCACATGCCTGGGAATATTAAAGACATCATTGCTCAACATTTGTTGACAGATTCTGAGCTTCACCAAATTTAGTTGTTACCAATGTTAATTCAATGTGAAAGACAAGGCAGTAATGCATGCAGTGCTCCCATTATGTATATCAATCTTTAATATTCAATTTGAGTTCCTAATTGCCTCACTATCAATGTTCCAACCCACAGCAAATCCCTCCATGCCTCTGTAATTCACTATTTGCCTGAGATGGCTCTGCTTTCTAAACCTTCAAAAGTAAGAGCTACCATATATAGTAATAGATATTGTACAAAGGTCTATGGTGCCTTTTGCTGTAGAAGTAAATCTAAGATTGACAGTGGTTCAAAACTTTCTTAAATGTGCTTTATGCACATTTATGACCTTCCTAGATATTTACTAGTTGTAATAGATGTGAACTGTATGATGTACATGCCCATACCTTTTCCCATTGTATATCCATAGGTCAAATGAACTTTTAAAAAAAATAATTATGAAGCCAAAAGTTATCTGTGATCAGTTTACAATTTACTATCTAATGTATCTTCTGCCGGGGGACTAAATCCTGCACCAGCAGGGGGATGGACTGAATAATCTAATAGACGTTTTCCAGCTCTAACTTCTATGATTAATAATTTACTATCCACTGAATACATTTTTAATTATTCCTGTACAGTGAGAAAAATTCTCTCTGGAATATGATAGTTTCTACAGTTCAAAGTGAAATTATTTTAGAGACTTACACAAAAAACTAAAAAAAACCAAGCACATGCGAGGCACGTTCTCCCCTAGAAAGTATTAGTTTCTTCCACTATATCTATTAAAAAAATCATTATATCTTCTACTCGCATTGAATCATTCTCATCGTAATATTTTAAAACAATTTTTTAATTCATTTGGGAAAAAAATTAATTTATCAATTTTAAATTTTAACTTTAGGTTCCAGAAAACAGAATCAGTAGTAAATACCATCATCTGTGAGTGACCACCTTACGTATATATTTTGAATGCTTGTATATTCATACAGGTTCAAATACATTAATGTGACTAAATCTAGATCAGCTGAGAATAGCTTAACATTTATTCTCCTTCGGTAATACTGAATCTATAACACCCCTAAGCCAAAATGATGAACCTTTGCAGTTACCCAAGCTAGTCTAGCAGAGAGCTAAACGAGCTTGGCCTATTTGACTAGCTGTTAATTGGCCTCTAGGAAAGGCAGACTGCAAAATGAAAATCTCTACAAACTCCAAGGCTAGAGAATAATTGTTTACCTCAACTGCACATTAGAAGCTGTTTCCAACAATAGACGTGTTTTATATTACTCCTTAAAAACTATTTTAAATGGCTATAACCCTCTTTAAAAATCTCCCAGGGATATGAGAAATTAAGATAGAATAAGCATGACAAGTGTACAAGCTAGGGGGTTTTATTGGGCTCTAAATCAGCATTACCATTTCAGCGATGTATTATCCTTGTCTTAGCTGCTAAGACAATAACAACTGCACCTAGCATAAAAATGGTTTTGAATACCAGCAATCAAAGATGATTAAGCATTATACAGCAGGTTTAAACACAGTGAAACCTCTGTAAAATTGCTCTGTGCAAAATCAAGAGGGGAAACACACCCAGATTACACTTTGATCTGAGTGTGGCAATTACTTTGTGAATCACATCGTGTAATTTACTTCTGTGTTACACACAATGGAAAGATCAATACTCAGGAGAAACCCATCTGCAGTCTGTTCACTGGCGAACTCGCTTTCAAGTACATTAAACACGATCTGGCTATACCACTCAGTGAGGATTATTCAAATAAAGAAGAAATTACAATATTTGTTCCACAAAGTAAACTGAATAGTACATTCTGGCATTCTGTTCATTTTGAAAACATTTACTCTTAAGAGAAACTTGTATAATGATTTCAGGATTTTTTTAATCACCATTTTACAAAAAACATATGTATTTTTATTTTCTCTGTCACATTTTATTGCAGGTCAATTCATTAGCATAGGGTTGCATACACACCTTTGTTATTGTAGGATTACCTGTAAGCATTTGATTGTTTACATGTCTTTGTTATTGTAGGATTGCTCAGGAATGCTGGATTGAGTATAATACATTGTTATCATATAGCTGCATTGAGTGCTGAGTTTGTTGCTGTAGGGTTGTTTGATTTCTAGGCCATTGGCAGACTTTTTTTATTTTTTTCCTTTTAAGCACTGAAACATTTATTTAGGGGGAAAATGATAAAGAATTACATGTACTTTGCAGAAACAATCTTAGACGAAACCTACAAAATTAAAGGTTAAAATGTGGGCTTCCAATTTGGAAAGCATCCTTTTCCAAACAACAATTTAAGGGAGATTTTCAAAGTTAAAATGGCAGGTAGGTGTCCAACTTCTCAGTGCAAGTTAGACACCTAACTGCTCGCTGGGACTTGGCCAATGTCTCCCTTAGTGTAATACTGATGAACATTTGAAAAGTCAAGAGCCACCCAAACTGCCTTGGAAGAAAGAACCTGATTTTCAGAGGTGCTGAGCATCCACCACTCTGATTGAAGTCAATAGGAGCAGTGAGTGCTCAACTCCCTAGGAAAGTAATGCTCCTACTCTTCTATTGCTGCAGTAATATTATCGGTCTCTTTTCCATCTTCTCCATGGCTTTCTATGTAATTCATTCACACGCTGTTTCTGGTTTACATCTTTCCTCCATAGCCCTCTTCTTCCCCTTGTCTACGCCACTGGTGACAGGTCTACTGTCCTCATCCCCCAGATTTCTAGATTTTCTCCTCTCATTTACATCCAGGCTCCAATATACCCCTGCCAATCTTTCTGCTACAATCTCTCTAAAATCCTTCCTTTCTGCTCTACCACGAATACCATTCGCTAGGCCTTGTTCACCTCTGGCCTTGATTACGACAACCTCCTTCTCTGTGGCTTCCCTAGAGTTCATCTTACCTCCCCCTTTGGTTTACTCTAAATGCTGTTGCTAAGATCAGCTTCTCCTCCTAGCACTCCCCTATTCAAATCCGTCCACTGCCTTTTACATCAAGTTTATGCTTCTCATGCTCCCCATCAAGGCCATGCACAATTCCACTCCTGCCTTCGTCTCTGTTCTTGATTCCTCCTACACCCACTCTCACGCCCTTCGTTCTGCCCAGATCTCCCTTTTAACTGCCCCTTTCTGCCATGCCACCTCTCCCGCTGAGAATTCCTTCCTATGTGCCAAATACTCCCTCTCTCCAAATTCCTCCAGGAAACCAATACCTTTCATCAATGCTTAGCAATACAAGACCTGTCAGCCTTTGTATCCCCTGGAAAGTAATAGAGTAGCGTCCTGGTGTCCGAACACTGGAATGAGAGAGGCTGCATGGAAAAAGGCTTTTCATGCTGGTGAGGAAATGGTGTAGAGTCACTAAGCAAAATGTGCACAATTGAAGCCGAGGCCCTCACCCTGCGTATTGTGTCTCTGTTAGAAGTGTTTAATTTAGACTGAAATCCCTAGGGGCAGGGATCATGCCCTCTTGTAGGAATGAACAGCACTGAGAATACTGCTCGTTTTCAATAAATTACAGTATTAAATAAACCTTTTCTATATGGGAAAGATTTACTAGTTATTCTAGTATAACTAACACACACCCTCTCTCTCAGTGTAGACACTTATTCCAGTATAAGAGTGGTTTATTTCAGTTCAGCTTAAATCCCTTCCCAAGTGATATAACCTAAAATGAACAAAGCCAATCTTACACTGGAATGAGGGTGTCCACACAGGGGGTTATACCAGTATAACTGTATCAGGACTGTATATAAGAACGACCAGACTGGGTCAGACCAAAGGTCCATCTAGCCCATTATCTTGTCGTCTGACAGCGACCAATGCCAGGTACCCCAGAGGGAATGAACAGAACAGGTAATCATCAAGTGATCCATCCACTGTCATCCATTCCCAGCTTCTGGCAAACAGAGGCTAGACACACCATCCTTGCCTATCCTGGCTAATAGCCACTGATGGACCTATCCTCCATGAATTTATCTAGCTCTTTTTTGAACCCTGTTATAGTCTTGGCCTTCACAACATCCTCAGGCAAGGAACTTACATAAACTGATGTTTGAATATCTACATTACAATACTGTGGCGGGCTATCCAAAAAAAAAACAAACAAAAAACAAAAGAAAAAACACACACACACACACGGCAACTAAAACAGAATCACACTTTTGAGATTTTTATGAGTCTTATTTTATCTAGCTACAAAATAATTATAGCTATTAAGTAACTAGGATCCTAACCAAAGGCCCAGTTCTCACCCTCCAAGCGTAGAACTCACACAGTCACTTACTCCATGATCTGATACTCTCTCCACTATGTGGGTGTTTTGGCCATATGTGTGGACTCAATGCACGCCCCGCCCTCCACAATTCCCAAAGTTTCTCCTGCACTAGCGCAGAGCTGCTGTGGAAGAAAGCTCTGCAGAGTGCAAACAATGAGTAATGTAGTTCCCTTGTGCAGCTTTTGTATGGCTCCCCCATCCCACTCTGGGAGCAGAACCATGTTAGTTCCATTAGTTCTCTGGTCTTCTTCGCTCACACCAGGAGGGGAAAGTGTACCCTAAAGGGCAATGTACCTCCATGCAAAAAGGAAAGAAGTTTACACTGGCGGTTCTCAACTAGGGGTCCGGGACAACCTGGGGGGCCACAAGCAGGTTTCTGGGGTGCCACCAAGCAGAGCTGGCATTAGACTTGCTGGGGCCCAGGGCAGCAAGTCAAAACCCCATCAAATGCGGCTGAAGCACAGGGCCCAATACCCTGCCACCCGGAACTGAAGCCTGCACAACTTAGCTTCACGGGGCACCCTGTGGCATGGGGCCCAGGCAATCGCCCTGCTTGCTACCCCCTAATGCTAGCCCTGGCTTTTATATGCAGAAAAATAGTTGTTGGCGCACAGGTGGGCTGTAGAATTTTTATAGCAGGTTGCGGGGGGGGAAGGGGGGTGTATCAGAAAGAAAAAGGTTGAGAACCCCTGGTTTACACTACAGGGGGTCAACAGGGGGACATAAAACCAGACAAGAGACTCAACAGTGACTAGTCAATGGGAACTGGGGGCAAATAGGTGAGCAAATCCCACCAAGAAAAGCCAACTTGGAGGGTCTTGTTGCGTGGCATTTACCTTTCTTGTTCCAACCACTGTGATATGGAGATACCGCTAGTTCTCATCTTTCAGAAAGGGACATGAAAAGGATTTTATACATGATACTGTCAAGGAACTGCATGCTTAGAAAGAGAATCAAGCATCCTTACCCTTGTTCTGTCCTCAATTTCATAGATGCGAAGCTGCATGGGAACATTAAAGCTATGCAGGATATTTCCACCAAACACGAGAGAATCTACTGGAGTATAAACTGCATGTATCCATCCTAAAGAGGAAAAGCAAAGAACTGAGAATGCCTCATGCTATGTAGGATCACAAATGACTTTACAATCAATCACAAATTCTCATAGACCACCAGGAGGAATACAGATATTATTAGTCCCATTCTACAGACAGAGAAACTGAGGCACAGAGATTAAATGACTTGCTCAAGGTCACACTTCAAGACTGTTGTAATAGCAAGACAGTGTTTGTATGTGTGTATAGTATAACAACTCTGGAGACTGAATTCCTCTATTTAGCCACAGAACAGAGACAACATGGGTGGAGGCTAAGCAAGCTTCCCTTATGCTGCTGCAACAATGTGAGTCAACCACAACCCATAGATGAGAAGGAAGTTCACTCTCCATAGCCCATTCGGCTCTTAGTCTCTCTTCTGACATCACCAAACAGGGGCACAAATCATGTTAACAGTGGTGGCAGATCTGTGATGTGCAGATGGATTGAGACACACCAAACTTATATCACACAAGCCCCCAAACAGCCATCAGACAGTAGCAACTTCAGGTCACTACCAGCCATCCTGTAGAGATGAAAGCTCCATATCCCATTACCAATTCTTCGAAACAACTGAAAATCTTTTTACTTGGCAAGTCCTTAGTGTTTCTCCCACTACAGCTGATGAGATTGCTAACAACTCAGTCGTGCAAGGAAAGTTCCCTTAATTGACTCCAAAGGGAGGAGAGGATGCTCACCATCCAATCAGATCAAGCCATAGCAGTTCAGGCAGCTGGCTTCTCTGCATTCCTTCCTCTGCACTGTTTGCCTGTCACGTGATTAGCTGACGCATGGGATACACAGGACTCTAGACTCTGATCTCAGCAGTGACAAAGGAATTGATCCTATTAATGATCTGGGACCCCAGGAATTTGTAACATTAATTCTTGTTTTAAATCATAAGCATTTCAATTAATAAACCAGAAAGCAGGGGCATAAGGGGCTGTCAATTTCTTCCAAACTGTGCACTGCTTCCCATTAAAGCTGGGGAGGTTTTCATTCGTCTCAGGATCAGCGAGGCAGCAGGAAAATGCAACCTGGGCCTACAGGGTGAACTCTCCCGCCACAAGGCACAAAAGCATTTCCCCTGGTAGAGCTTGTAGACCTGCTGGGTTATGCTTCGGAAGCCCTTGAACCATCATATATGACAGGACACTGGCTCACAGTGCTTTCACTGAGAAGCATTCAGTAGTTGAGGGACCGAGAAAAAACTCAAGTTAAAATTTTCTCTCCGGGAACACAAAGCCTGGTTCTTGATACCTTTTTCTGACTTTACGAATCTAATTCCACATGATGAATCTAATGAAGCGAAAATTACAGGTGCCCAATGGCAACTCTGGGTTATTATTGCATCTTTCTTACAATAGGTATAGTAAATTCCATCACTGACTCACTCACAATCAACAAGGAAGTTTGTCACTCCAAATCAGTCTAGCTTCTTTCCTTCCTCACAGGGCAACTACTACAAGAAATAATACCCTAGTCTGGGATATGCATATATAAAAAACTGCTGAGTAAGTAGGGTAACCTAGCAATCAGAGCAATAGATTGGGAAACAGGACTCCTGTGTTCTGTTCACTGCTCACCCACAGGCTCTGTGTACACTTGGGAAGTCACCTAACTTCTCTGTGCTTCACTTTCCCCACCTGGAAAAGAGGGACAACACTTATAAACTGGCTTGGATGAAAGCTGCAATTGATAGTGCCCACGAAATTTACAAAACCACAACTGAGTAAAGAAGATTTTGACATCTCTAATGGTCTTTTGCAGCACGACTATAAAGCCTCTTCACAAGCAGATCAGTGCACCATATCACATTAAATATATCACTTAAACATATAAATGTAATTTAAAAGCTTTCCATAGCCATATGGAGGTGTGAGAAAGAGAGGGATCCTAAATAAAGTTATGGAGCTTGGAGTTAATTGCTTTTACCAGATGATCAAAGATTCAAAGATTCACATGACATAAGGGAAAGGGTTGGGACTGTGCGTAAAAAATTAAGCTGCTACCAAGTCTCAGAAACTGACATGTTGGGTAGAATGGGGTAGTATCTGGCAACTCAGGGTCAACCTACTCTGATGAGGTAGGTATAATTATTTCCATTTTATAGATAGGGAAACTGAGGCTCAAAAAGATCACAGTGAAGCAGTGTCAGAGATGGGAATAGAACCCATGAGTCCTGACTCCCAGTCCTCTGATCTAACCATTAGAATCTTAGAATATCAGGGTTGGAAGGGACCTCAGGAGGTCATCTAGTCCAACCCCCTGCTCAAAGCAGGACCCATCCCCCAATTAATCATCCCAGTCAGGGCTTTGTTAGGCAACACTCCTCTCCTCACAATACATCGCACCACACTGAACTGTACACACTGGATTTGATTGCTTTATTAAGGAATTTTATAGTGCTGTCAATTGTTCTAGGTTATTTAAAAAATCTGTTGTCAGAGATTTACGACTGTAATGTAAAAATTCACTGAGCTGAAAAAACTGTTACTAACCTTTCCATAACTGTTGTTCTCCAAGATGCGCTGCACATGTGCCTTCCACTGTGGGTGTTTGCACACTCCAGTCCACAGTTCTCAGAGAATTTTCACCCTCAGCAGCATCCGACGGAGCAGCCTGAGCATGCCCTCTGCTGTCTCGTGCATATCACACAAGCATAAAGGGTCAAGCCAACCCAGACACACCCCGCCCCCCTCCGGAGTTCCTTCCTACTGGAATTACTCCAATAGCAATGGGAAGGAGGGTTTATCGTGTTTTGCATGTGCAAAACATCTAAAAGAACAGCAGTTACAGAAAGGTCAGTGATCATTTCTTCTTCTGCGAGTGACTGCACATGTCCATTCTACTGTAGGTGACTCACAAGCAATTTTATTTGGAGGCAGTATTGGAATCTATTTGAACAAGGACTGGAAGACCACTTGTCCAAATTTAGAATCATCGGATTGTTGAGAAACTGCATAGTGCGAGGTAAACGTGTGACATGCGGACCAGGTTACTGCTTTGCAACTGTCTAATACACATGAGCCAGGCCACTTGGGCTCTAATTGAATGACCTAATATGCTATCTAACGGCTCCACAGTAGCCAAGTGGTAACATGAGCAAATACAACTGGACATCCACGCTGAAATCCTCCGTGTAGAAATTAGGCTGCCGTTCATGCTGTCCACAAATGCAATAACAACTGAAATGAAGATCTGAAAGGTTTAGTCTGTTCCACATAAAACACTGATGCTCTTCCAACATCTAGAGTCTGCAATAGCTCTTCTCCCTTGTTACCATGAGTCTTTGGAAGGAAGGTCGGTAAGTAAATTACTTGGATAATATGAAAAGAGGAGACCACTTTTGTAAGGAACCTTGGATGGGCACAAAGGTAAACTTTATCTACATAAAAAAAGTATACAGAGGATGTGATACTAATGCCCTCAACTCCCCTACTCTCCTGGCCAATGTAATGGCTATTAAAAATGCTACCTTCATTGAAAGGTGTAACAGACAGCAAGTCACTACAGGGCTGAAGGGAGGATCCATCAGCACAGTTAAGACTAAATTCAGGCTCCATGGTGGAATAAGACTCTGTATGTGTGCGAACACCTTGTCCAAGCCCTTTAAAAACCTTACAACCATTGGACTGGAAAAAAGGAAGTGTTTATCCACAGGAGGGTGAAATGCCGACATAGCTGCTAAGTGTACCCTAACTAAGCTAATCACTAATCCTTGATGTTTCAGGTACCAAAATAGTCCAGCATATGCTGAATAGAACCAAGACAGGGGAGACACCTTTCAGCCTTGACCAGACAGAAAACCTTTTCCACTTAGCGAGGTAAGCTGTCCTCATTGATGGTTTTCTACTATTCAGCAGTACCTCCTGCACCTCTCTGGAGCAGGACTCCTCCACCAATGTTATCCATGAAGTCTCCAGGCCGACTGGTGAAGAACCTTAAGGTTGGGGTGGAAGAGGTGGCTGTGATTTTGTGAAACTAAGTCTGCATGAAGCAGGAGCAATGGGGGACTGATTGATAGGTCTGAGAACTGAGAAAAACAATGCTCGTGGGGCCAAGCTGGGGCAATCACTATAAGATTTGCCTTGTTCTGTTTAGCCTTGCACAGAACTCTGAGCAGAAGAGCTATGCAGGGGAAGAGTGTACAGAGACCCGCTGACTATGGCGGTAAAAAAGCATCCATCAGCAAACCTGGGCTATGACCTGCTCTGGAGCAGAACTGGTGTCATTTTTTGTTGACCTTTGTGGCAAACAGATCCACTTAAGATGTTCCCCAGAGCTCGAAAATGGACCTTGCTATGTCTGGGTGAAGGGACCACTAATGATGGTTGATAAACAACTTCTTTATGCAATCTGCCTGTGTATCCTGAGCCCCCGGGAGCTGGGCCATCATCAGCAGTATAGAGTTACTGATGTACAACTCCCAGAGCAAGACTGCTTCCCAACAGAGTAGTGAGGACTAGGCTCCTCCCTGCTTGTTTACATAAAACATGGCTGTTGTATTGTCAGTCAGCATCAATACGTCCCTCATCCTGATGCAAGGAAGGAATGCCATGCAAGCTACACTGACAGTCCGCAGCTCCCTGATGTTTATGTGCAGACTGCGATCTTAGGGAGACCAGAGACTTGGTGTCTGCAGGTGTCCTACATAAGCACCCCATCCCAGATCCGAGGCATCTGTGACTAAGATAAGCACGTTCACCCCACCTTAGCACAACTCCCCCACATGCACTGGTTGGGTCTAACCACCAAATCTTGGGAAGATAAGATGCAATTTTGTATGTGCACTAACATACCTACATGGTGCCTTCTTGGAGAATGTATCTCTGCCACCAAGCCCTAAAGGGATCTGAAGCACTGTCTGGAGTAATGGACCACGTAAGCGCACACGGCCAAGTGCCCCAGAAGTCTTACCATGGAGAGAGATAAGCCTTCAAGTCCAGAAAGAGGCTTTGCAGTGCAAGAAACCTCATCTGTGGTAGCAAAGCCCTGGCCATTGTGGAGTCCAGGACCACTCCAATAAATTTTATTTTCAGTATCAGAGACAGGACTGACTTGTCTGTGTTGATTAACAGGCTGAGCATGTTGAAGGTGGACCAGATTATGCAGACACTGGACACCACCTGCAACCTGGACCAACTTCTTATCAGCCAGTCATCCAGGCACACACAACAGCCCCCCCCCCCCCCCCCCCCATCTCCAGAGGAAAGCTGCTACCACTACCATATGGTCTGTAAATAAAAGAGGAGCAACTGAGAAACCAAAGAAGTTGGGCTGTGAACTGATAATGGCAGCCCCAGATGGTGAAACTTAGAAATGTTCTGTGGCCCTGATAAATTGCCACATGAATGTAGGCATCCTTTAAGTTGAGAGCAGCATACCTGTCCCATCTCCAGGAAATAAGAGAAGCTAAAGTGATCATCCACAATTTCCATATTTTTAATAACTGCCTTATATCTAAAATAGGTCAAAGATCCCCTTTTGCCTTTAGGATCAGGAAGTATTGGGAGTAAAACCCCTTTTTCCTGAAAACAGAAGGGATCTCCTCTATAGCACCTACAAAAACAAGCAATTGTACCTCTTGCAGTAATGCTTTCTTGTGGGAGAGGTCCCTGAAGAGGGAAAGAGGACAGAAATCTGGGGTAGAAATAAAAGGAAGCAAATATCCCACTTCCACCGTGCTTAGATTCCACCCATCTGTTGTGATGTGGGTCCAAGCATGATAGAAATAGGACAAACCGTTTGCAAAAATTAGAACAGAAAAGGATGGCACTCTCAGAACAGGTAGACTGCTCTTGACCTACCTATCAAAATGAGCTGTTGGAAGAAGCTGCCTGCCTCTGCAAACACCAGTGGTTGTAGAAACAGAGGGAAGTGGTGGTGGAGATCACCATTTGTAACCTCTGCTCCTTTTCTTGGATAGGTCTTGGGCTCAAGAAATAAATCCCTGAAAACACTGACACTGATGAAGACAGAATCCCTTCCACAGAGGGATTTCAGGCTCATTCTACAATCCTGAAACTGTGCAGAGTCTCGTCCATCTTTTCTGAAAAGAGCAATGACCCCTCAAAGGATAAGTCCTGCACTGGCTCTAGCAGCTCTGGAGGGAGTCCAGAAGAGTCCAACCAAAATGAGCACCTCATTGTGACGGCAGAGGCCATGCTGTACTCTGCAGAATCTGCTTCATCAAGACATGCCACCAGAGCTGTTCTGGCAACCATTTTGTCCTCCACTATCAAAGTGAGGAACTGAGGCTCCCAGATGAGGTGAAGCAAGTCTTTAAATTTCAAAAGCATATCCCACAGGGTGAAATTATAGTGTCCCAGCAAAGCTTGTTGGTTTGCAATGTGAAGCACAATCCACCTGTGGAATACAACTTCCTCCCAAATAAGTCTAGCTTCTTGTCCTCTTTATTCTTTGGGGTTGAAGCCTAGTGCCCATGTCGCTCCTATGAGCCCATCTTTCCTTTTCCTTGGCAGCTGCCACTACAAGGAAGCATAGAGGAGGGGGATTATATACATGCTTGAACCCGTGGGAGTGGACATAGCATCTTCTCTCCAGATTTAAACAGCCATTTTAGCAGTCAGGGGCAGGGAAGCTGGGCTCTGCCAAAGCATATAGGTAGGCTCTAAAAAAGCCTAATTTATTGGAAGAGCTATTCTAGTTGGGGCACAATGGAATGTCCACCAGCTTGTGGGATTTTTCCTGGACCTCCTCCAGGTGAATATCAAGAGCCATAGCCATCCTCTTTAACAGCAACTGATGAGTCTTAACATTGTCCAGAAGTGGAGAAACAGGCTCCACCACAATTGCCTTATCAGGAGATGAGGAAGAGGATGCTAACAATACTGGGGGCTGGTCCAGTTCCTAGCTCACTTGCAACTGCTGTGCAAGGGATCCCTTGGCACTGGTCTCAGTACCAACACTATCGTGCTTGTGGCAATGATGCTCCTGATGCTCAGCAGATTGAGCCGGCTGAGATGGCTGCAGAGATTTTGACTGGAGGGTGGGAACCCCATGGGTTCCAAAAGGCTCACTGATACAGCTGTAAGCTCCTGTTAATCCTTGATAATCAAGGTCATACACATTGTAAGGAGAGTGATCACTTTAGATAAGCTATTACCAGCAGGAGAGTAGGGTGGGGGGAGAGAAAACCTTTTGTAGTGATAAACACCCATTTTTTCATGATTTGTGTGTATATAAACAAACATCTTCTGTATTTTCCACAGTATGCATCCGATGAAGTGAGCTGTAGCTCACAAAAGTTTATGCTCAAATAAATTGGTTAGTCTCTAAGGTGCCACAAGTACTCCTTTTCTTTTTGCAAATACAGACTAACACGGCTGTTACTCTGAAACCTCTCCAACAATTGTATACTGGAGCACACAGACACCTACACTCAAAGAAGAACTTGGCTTTAGAAGCAACAGCAAGTGGAGGTGGAGGAAGAGAAAGAGAAAGAAACTATTGCTTTTGGTTCTTTCGTTTTACAGAGAATGCAAAAAAATATCAACACAGGACTTAGACCTTAAAATATATTTTTTTAATTCCACCATACAATATCAAAAGTGGCCTAGGTTGCTCAGATTATGTTCTCTCGGGGGAAATCATAGTTGAGATTGCTACTGCTTTCATTATTTCTTCCCCCATGGATTTTAGTCTCATCATATCTCCCCAGACCTCTCAATCTCAGCCTCACAAGCCCCAATAGATACTAAGGGGTCTTGTGTTAATGATCCCCAAACTCACTAGTAGTCGCCCCTGATGTGATCAGTGACTGTTCCTCTGGAGCTGTTACCTAACCATCAGGTCAATGCTCCAGTGAACAGTGCCTCAGACACAATAAATCCTTAACAGAAATATTACTGACAAGGGAGTAAATAATGCCCATTTTTGAGCCTGTCATTGAGAAAGAGCCAGTAAAGAGGGCAACAGAGAATCTGAAGATCAATTTTCAGAGGAAGCCTCTACTTTTGTGGGTAATATGCTTAAGTCCCTGCTTAAGGCCACAAATCAAGTAGTTACTTATCTTACTATAGTATCTGTGCCTGTAGTTGTTAGAAGCAAAACTGGTCCAGCTAAGGCCTTCTCGGAATATCTGGGCCCAAAACTCAGAGACCAGGCTGAAAATCAGCCCCTTTAAATACACATTTTTAATAAAACAAACAAGAAATGACACTAGTGCTGTTAACAGACTCATACCCAGTAATGAGACATTGAAATAACAGCATTAAACCCACTGAAGTCAGAAAAGAACTTCAGAGGGCAGGGTACACTCAGATCTGCTGACAAAGCACAACAGAACCGTAGGGGCAGAATGTCCTTCAGGCACATTACAGGGGGTGCGGAGGGCCAATCCAGCCACTGGAGACCAGGAAGTCAACCAGAACTTTCTGTGGGCTCCCAGGCAGTGCAAACGGGTGCAGCAGCTTCGCCTTTCTTGGAAAGCACACAGCACTTTCTTCTCTCTGCACTCAGCTATCTCCGCTGGCTGGTGAGGAAGGGGACCAAACCCAGGTCCATGCTCTTTTTTTGGACTTCCTATCCCTTTTACATAATTAACACTCACAGGGAGACCTAAGAGGAAGCAGGGACTATGCTCTCCCAGGGGATTCAAGCCAGCACCTGCAAGAGGAAGCAAGAAAGAGGAGAAGATGCTTGTGCTTTTCTTTTCCTTGCACAGCCATGCGGGGTCCAGCAGAATCTGACTCCAATGTTGTACAACCACTTTCAGACACACGATATCCTAAAATACTTCAGGCCTGCTTGATGAACGCAGAGTTGATAATAGAAAGATACCGACACTAGGAGATGTATACAAGAGAGAAGAGATGTTTACAGATGAGATCAGAAATAAGATGGAAAGTTGACAAGTTAGTATGACACAGGAAGTCTGGTCCAGAAGGTTAGAAATTGCAAGGTGAAGACTCCTGCACTAACACTTACCAGATTTGGTGTAGGGGAAAGAGATGAGGCCAGTGCTAGAAGAGTGGAAGGGGTGAAGAGGAGAGTACAGAGAGAGAAGTTGTAAGTAGGAAACACCTTTTACATTTCCTGATTGTAATACTGGGGGAAACAAGCTCAGGGACCATACAAGCTCAGCGGCTACATCTGATTCATTCCCACAGCTCAGACATCAGCAAGTTACGAAACAACTAGGTTGCGAACAAGAACATGAAGTGGCTTTCTGAGCTTCCCAATTCCAATGTGCAGCATCCACACAAGTGGGTTTTTAAAAAGGAAGAGGGTTTTCCTGAATAGGTGAACAAAATGGAGCTACAAAGGTAACTGAGGTCATAATCGGAAGGCACTGGCATTCCCTCATTATCATCATGTATGTAATAATACACTACATTTATTTCTGAGTCCTGCTATGATAGGTCACCAGTACTACTACTGGATGGAATATCAGATCTGTTTGCATGTGTGATCATGTCACCCCCTAGTGGATGCAATGTTAGACAAGCTCATGCACGTTTGAATTTTTTGCCCTGTAAATACTGCTATGCACGCTGCAGAAGACATCCCTTAAGTATGTCTGTAATCAATTTTCCCCCTTAGAGCCTACAGAGGACATAAGCCCTGATATTACTGCAAAAGCATGAATCTTTCATGGGTTATTGCTGGTTGTGAGATATTATCTGCCCCTCAGTAATAATCTCATAAAAGCAAAGTACACCAAAAAAACTTAGCAAAGTTCATTCCATCTTTGATGCTAAAATAGCATGAGACTAAAATTAGAACAAAGGGATTAAGGACTGAAAAATCAAAAGCAGGGGGAATAGCACATTTTGGTTGAAAGATGAAAACAAAACCACCTACTATTACCTGAGACTGAAATTAGATTTGTTTGTGTGAGAGACTGCAGGGGTCCAGAGACTGGTAATGGATGAAACCCTTTTCCCTGTAGGTCATCCATTTCAACCTGGCCCCTGTTGGTAGTGGTACAATTTGATAGCTATTTGATGAGATTCAGTCTAATTTCTAATGGACAGAAATTGAAAAAGCACCACCAGACGTTGGTAGTCTCAGAAAAGGGATGAAGATCTGAATGAAAATGGAACCTGATCTACCCTCTAATTCCTCTGGAGACAGTTCCTATAGCTCAGAGCTGAGGCAAATTGTCAGGGTACAGCAGGGAAATCCTACACTGCCACTACTTGTACCATTCTTTTCTGTAGGCAAAGGACTTCAGACTCCAGGGCTGTAAACCCAGCACCTTTCACCAGCAACAAAGAGAAGAGGTTGGAATTAAAAAGTACAAACAGTTTGTTCACCTTTTGTAGCCCCAATTATCAAGCAACAACAAGAGAAAAGCCCACTCAGGTTGAGTGTTCCTAAAGTTGATCTTTATTATTTCAGTTCTTGGGGATTAATGAACACTTGCTTTTTCCCCAACACTCCCTCCTTTGTAGAGTCCATAGTCAATACAGGGATGGCATTTTAGTCAGGAGGTTCAGAGCTAACCTCTTCTAGTTCACAATTACAGATCATTCTATTGCTCCTACCATACACTCGATTATTTAGCTGTTATCACCTCAGGTAAACCTGGAAGGTAAAATTAACAACAAAGGCCTTTCTGAATGGTTAAAAAAAGATAGAATCTCATTATCTTCTGAAGTTCTATAAAACAGGCATTATTAAACATTCCAAACTTGTTACTAGATTGTGGGGGCTTGCAAATTCCTACTGTATCTTTAATGAGGCATCTGAGAATAATAAAAAAGGGCATTTAATTTATAAAGCTAAGGAGTAGACTACAGACTCCAAGCCAGAGCACTGATGCATCTGTTTCCTTTAGCAACTGAACAAATGTTTGCTATATTGTAATGAAAATATACTGTTCTTTTCCTATAGTTCTGCAGAACTTTGGGTAGAAAATCTCATAAATATGTTTCAAAAATAAAGGTCAAAAGGGCTAACTGTCTAGTGAGATAATCAACCAATGGGAATTACACCAGGATGTCCCACCTTCCTGATATCTCTTATCCCAAGAGAGAGGAGTGGTTAGGTCATGATAGTGCCCCACAGCCCAAAATACCTGCAATGACTCTTCCTTATGTTTGACAAGTAAAAAAAAAAAATAACTTTGTCCCCAATAACATCACAGGTAGTTTAGAAACTGTAAGCCTTACATCATTTAAACTCTGCCTTCAGCAAATTGAACAGTTAACCACTAATATATTGGTTTCAGAGTAGCAGTCGTGTTAGTTTGTGTTCGCAAAAAGAAAAAGGAGTACTTGTGGCACCTTAGAAACTAACCAATTTATTTGAGCATAAGCTTTTGTGAGCTACAGCTCACTTCATCGGATGTATATTGTCCTTCAAGACTATCCAGAAGATCTCAAAGCCCCTTACAAATATTAATTGAACCTCAGAGCCCCCCCCCCCCTCAGCTGGGGAAATAAAGGCACAAAAGAAGCTACGTAACTTGCCTAAGATCTCCAGCGAGTCTATGGACAATCTGGGAACAGAACCCAGGCCCCTAGACCACCAACCACCATCCATTATGAACAAGAAGCTGCTAAGAATTTAGAACTGAACATAACACTGATGGTTATAAAAATAGCTGGGCCAAAACCAGAACCATCTATCAGTAACCCTTTCCTTTGCAACCCTTGCATTTTTGAGGTTTACACATTGCCACAGAGTGGTTGGCCCTTGTCAGTCGCACTTGTGGCACAGACAACTATCCTCCTCAGATAGGGAAAATGAAGGTCATGTGACCAATGGATCGTGTGGCCCAATTAGGTCTCTGGGGTAAATAAAGAGGAGGCCTGGGGAGAGACCCTAGGCAGAAAGGCCTAAGAGTGGGGATGAGAGGGTTGCAGAGAGTTAGATGGCTCCTGCAGAGGACCCTGAAATAGCAGGGGGGAAAAGATTCCCCTTAGGTATGGCTGGGAGTGGTCTACCAAGGGAAGACTCCAGGCAGAAAGGCCTGGGAGTGGCTTGATGAAGGGCAAATACACCTCTACCCTGATATAACACAGGTTCGCATACAACACGGTAAAGCTCTGACACACTGCCCTGAGCAGCATGTTAAGGGTGCCAGGCCGAGCCCGAGGGGTTGGATAAGGGGCAGAGGGTCTTGGGGGCGGTCAGGGACTCCCCCCCAAGGGTCTGGGAGGCAGGAGCTGGGGGGGGCACTTCTGGTGGCCCCACAGTCCCAGAGTGGCCGACGGTGGGGGTGGGAGCAGCCTGCTCCGCGTCCCTCACCCCAGCCCCAGCCGTGTCACTCAGGGGAGGGGGCTTGGGGGAAGGCATCCCCCCCACACTCACCGGCAGTGGCGGAAGCGGAGCAGCCCGGGCCCGAGCCCGCTCCACTCCGCCAGCTCCCAGCCGCAGTGCTCTGCTTCCCGCCACAGGTGAATGCAGGACCTTTCCCCAACCTCCCTGCACTCACCAGCAGCGGGAAGCGGAGCAATGCGGTCCCAGCCCACTCCACTCCGCCACCTCCCAGCCGCAGTGCTCTGCTTCCCGCCACAGGTGAATGCAGGACCTTTCCCCAACCTCCCTGCACTCACCAGCAGCGGGAAGCGGAGCAATGCGGTCCCAGCCCACTCCACTCCGCCACCTCCCAGCCGCAGCGCTCCACTTCCCACCGCCGGTTGGGAGGTGGCAGAGTGGAGCGGGCTGGGGCCACATTGCTCCGCTTCCCGCCGCTGCTGGTGAGTGCCTGTCAGGTGGCAAGGTGTGTGGATAAGGGTCAGGGCAGTCAGGGGACAGGGAGCAGGGGAGGTCCTGGGGGTGATTAAGGATGGGGCTCTGGAGGGGGCGGTCAGGGAACAAGGAACGGGGGGGGGGGGGCAAAGCAAGTTCGATATAACGCGGTCTCACCTATAACGCGATGAGATTTTTTATCTCCCGAGGACCATGTTATATCGGGGTAGAGGTGTAGATCAACCTTAAAATACATGGTTTGGACTTTGAGGACTTTATTTTGGAACTGTTTGTGATATTAAACCAGCCCAAGTAAGGGTGATACGGGTTACAAGAAAGCTTTTGTGAAATTGAGGAGCCCTGAGCAAAGGGAAAATGAGGCAGGGATGCTGCAGGGTTACCCCATGCCACGAGGGGGCACTTTGGAGGTAGTCACCCCATTACAGATATAACGAGACCTAGATCTGAATCACCCCTGGTTTCAGTTTTGGAGTATAAAATCCCAACCAGCAAAGTCTTGGAAAATCAAAATCTGCAGCATGGCTATGCATCCATAGAGCAACTCAATTAAAAGCATTTTAACAGTCATACTTTTACTGTGCAATTACTGCTGCCCTTGGTATAAACATTATCCATTAAAGTTCTCACATACAGCCTGGCTTAGTCAACAGAGCCATGATCTAGGGTCCACATTCTAATAATAAATAGAATCCCATCCACATCAGACATCACTGTTGTCGTACTTAATGCACCCTGAACCTTTGTGAATCACACCCAAGGCCCCTGCATATATCCTCAGTGCAGGGGGGATGGACTACCTGACCTCTTGAGGACTCCTCCAGCTCTACATTTCTATGATTCTGTCTTCCCCTTCCATCCATTTTCTCACCCAATAACAGCCTCATCAGAGGGAACATCATAACTGCTGTGTTTGATTGAAAACAAGAATGCTCTGGAGCAACACAGAACACTGCACATACTTTGTAAGAGTCTCACTTCTATCCAAAAATTCCAGCGATTATAATAATATTCTACAGTCACACAGGGTCTTTCCTTCTAAAAGATCCCAAAGCGTTTTACAAAACTATACATAAAGGAAATCACTTTTTCCCACCAACAGAATGTTGTCAGCTCTGGGATGAGATGCGCTTGTTGTTTAACACCATACAGCAACACTAAACGAGTTAAGAAAGGAAGTGAAGAAGAATGCCATATCCAGTTAAAAGCATATTATCCAGTTTGGATTTTTGACAGGACTTCAAAGCTGACACCCCTATTATTGTAAAAGTTCCATGGGATCTTTAATGGCAATATGAATATACGGTCAAATTTTGGGATTTTATGTCTCACACAAAAAATGGCACCTCCAGTAGCACAATAACCTCCTAATACTATGCTGGGCTATGAATTCAGGAGGAGAGTTTTGTTTAGCGAGTCAGCAACAAAATTTCCTGTTCTTTCCTTGGTGGTCTCCCAATCAACTAATGGCCCAGCTCATCACTCCTTTGCTATAAGAACTGATAAAATGAGAACCCAAGACGGTTTGGCTACTAAAGAACTCGCTCTCTCTCAAAGCTGTCTCACTAAATTTCCAGATCACAGACTGCAACTTGTTCATGTGTTCTATGTATTCAAATTAAAACTATGAACATGGAAAGCTTACCATCTGAAAGAGCATAAGCAAATTCTCTTTAGGCTGAGCCCCTGAATTGTACTAGATTCTCCCTGCAATTAGAGACAAAACAGCGAGTGTCAAATTCAGAGCCTGTCTACAGTGCTCTGTCTACAGTGCTCACGGGTGACTTTCACTGAAGTCCGTGAAAGCCCTATCCAAAGGGCGAAAAGAAAATCTACGCATTCAGCTTTTGCTATTTCATCCACATTCCGGTAACCAGTAATACCTAGTAATGCATCCGACAAAATGGGTATTCACCCAAGAAAGCTTATGCTCCAATACACCTGTTAGTCTATAAGGTGCCACAGGACTCTTTGCCGCTTTTACAGATCCAGACTAACACAGCTACCCCTCTGATACTAAGTAATTCAAAGGCTGTTTTCAGTCCACCTCTGCAGAGGCCATAGCCCCAATACTTCTAGTAGCTTCATCCCCTTTATTTTCACGACTCTGACAGAAGCCAGTGAGAAAATATCATGAGCCAGATTTTCATAAGGGGCTTCCACCCGTACCAGTGCAACTCTGTGCATCCAAACACTAATACATACATATTTGATGCACTACGTCTGCGCAGGCACAAGGAGATACACAAATGGAGGTCACTTTTTGAAAATGTGACCCCAGAAAAATGAAGGCCTTGCAAATAATCTAGGAAGAAGAGTGAACTAACACAATCCAAGCTTCTATATCATTACTATGACTGCAGGAATATATAAGGGAAGGTGTAGTATTATCATGCCTTTGGCATGGTCAAATCACCTACAATTTAAGTGACAGACACAGAAAAGATGGGACATGCTTGGACATCCAGAGGAGGAAGTGGACTAGAAATTGGATGAGTTTTTCATTTTATTTATTATGTTAACATAACTCACTTTTTGTGAGTAACTTCGAGATAGTGAGTTTTTAGAAGTACGTTGAGTACGGAGAGTAGTGAAGGGTGGTGGCTTGGAGACCAAGAATGGGGATGGCATTCCACGTATAAGGGGTGACTGAGGAAAAAAAGCATGGAGAGAAGGAGAAAGGGTGAAGAAGATGAATGAGGCTCCAAAGCTGGATTTGTAGGTGGAGAGGAAGGGTAGCAGGAGACAAGATGAGAAACAAGACACTGGATGAAGGCCAAAGGGCAGGGGAGGTGGTTTCAGGGCACTAAAGGGAAGGACAAAAAGTTTAAATTTGAGGTAGTGGTCAAAGGGGAGTCACTGAAGAGATTGAAAGGTGGGGTGACATCGTCTGATTACTACTACTTTTTTTGAGTGGGGGAGAGTATTTCAAATGGACTGGAGGGAAGTAATCCATATATGAGAGAGGCCAGAGAAGAAGTGGCTAAAGTAGTCTCTTGATTCACAGAGCTCTCTGATAATGCTGTTCAACCACTGGCCCAGTGCATCAGGGTCCTAGGGGCAAGCTACAATCTTTTGTCCATGACCATCACTGTAATGGACTCCAAACATCCACTGCCCACACACTGCCCTTGCATGTTGCCTTAGTACACAGGCATGCAACAAAGAAGGAATCTAGAGCACAAATACTGCTAGACAAGCTCTTGATCTGATTGTGACCAAGAGAATTTTTTTCTATTTCATGGCAATGATGCAGGCTGAGAGGCATCATCATCTTAAGCTTTTCCTCCCCCATGTAATCTTTGTCAAGTTTAGAGTAGCAAAAATGTTCAGTGTGGTGAGCAGCCTTGTGATTGCCTCCAAATGGAAACAGAATGAACTCTCTCGTTATGAAGAATTTCCCATTACTTTAAAGATAAGATCAATCAGATAGGTATCAGTTTGTGGACTCAATATCAAAGCAAGAACCATCAAACATGCCCTCTACCTGGCTAAATTTCATTCAATCTAGCTGATGGAGGTTCAGGGTGTGCTGGCCCCTTAGCCACATGCAAGACAGAACACTGTCCCTTATAGCTACTAAAAGCCAATTTGGGGTGACACTAGGACCATTATTAATGGAAATTACTACTGCCTTCTTCCATGAAGGCAAGTTGCCTACCATTCTAAAGCAAGTGGTGGCTAGGCCTCTACAGAAGAAACCATCTCTTGATGGTGGCAGTCACACCAATCTTGAACCTTCCATTTTGGGGCAAGGCTATTGACAAACCAACTCCAGCTTCACCTAGATTTCTCTACTGTCCTGGAACCCTATCAATCTAGCTTTAGACCTGGGACCTCAGAGACTACACTATTTCTTTGGTTATTATTATCTGTTAAATACTGACAGTGGACTGATTATCTCCATTTGATTAATAGAAAGAGGCCAGGTTCCTTACTAATTTTATTAGGTCTTACAGCTCTGGGTAAAAAAATAAAGCCCCACAGCAGCAAGTTTCAGAGCCTGGATCAACTGACTTGGGCTCATGGATCTCTGACTATGGAGCTAAAAACAGCAGTGCAGAGATTCCCGCTTGGGCTGGAGCCCAGGCTCTGAAACCAGTGAGGGGGATGGGTCTCAGGGCCCAGGCTCCAGTGCAAGCAGAAACTTCTACACTATTTTAGCCCTGTAGCTCAAGCCCAAGTCAGGGTGGGTTTTTTTTTTGGTAGTGTAGACATATGCTGACACTGTTGATCATGAAGTGTCACCAACTCACCAGTGGGAACTGGCAGAGGTGGACTGGGACCATTTTATAATGACTCCACCCATTTCTTTGGGAAGGTCCTAGATGGCTGTGAGAGTCACTGTTAATTCTCCTCAAGGACTTTCATGTACAGGGTCCAACAGGAGACAGTCCTGTTGTCCCCTCCCATTTCGGGTAGGTCTTCACAGCAGCAGGGAGACGTAATTCTCAGCAGGAGCAGATGTACATGCTTTAGCTCTGCTGCAGCTAGAGGCTGAAATGAACATTCTGGTTGTGGCAGCACAGGCAGCAGCTGGGCTAGCGAACCAAGTACAGTCCCACATGACCCTTGAGGACGTAGTCACGTGACTAGCTCATGCCACCCTCTGTGCTGCTGCAGCCAAACTGCTTTTTTAGGTGCTAACTCGAGCAGAGCTACCATGTGTACATCTACCTGGGTTGGGAATTACACCTCCCAGCTGCACTGCAGACATATCCTAAATGTGTATGTGAGTCTGCTAAGGGAAACTGAGACATGTCTTGGCCACACTGACACCAGCATGTTGATGATACTTAGCTCAGTTCCTCCTCATTATCATAGCCATGATCCTGCAGTCTTTCTGTGCTTTGCTGAGTTCGGGCCCTGGATGAAAGCCACATGGTTTAAACCCAATCCAGAAAAGATTAAGATGGTAATGCTGGGCACAGAAAAATACCTTGAAACACTGATGAGGATTCTAACTACTCCCTCCAGTAACGGTTACCACCATCCTTGTCCAAGCCATTTACAGTCTCAGGGTTTTATGTGATCCATTGCTGATTATCAAAGGCCAGAAGGGCCTTTTATCATCCAGGAATCTGTGACCTTACATCTCTGATGCACACCTCACTACAGCCTTCCATGCCTTTGTCATCTTCAGACTAGGATACATAATGTGCTCTTAGAAGAGGAGTTCTCAAACTGGTGGTCAGGACCCCTCAGGGGGTCATGAGGTTATTACATGGGAGGTCATGAGCTGTCAGCCTCCACCCCAAACCCCGCTTTGCCTCCAGCATTGATACTGGTGTTAAATATATTAAAAAATGTTTTTAATTTATTGGGGGGGGGGGGTCGCACTCAGAGGCTTCCTGTGTGAAAGGGGTCACCAGTACAAAAGTTTGAGAACCACCGTCTTAGAACTACCCTGAAAGAACACTTGGAAGATTCACCTAGTGCAAAATGTGTCCTCCTGCTTCTCAAGTGGAGCAGGCCAATACAAACACACAACACAGTGCGCTACTAGCTCTTGGCCTGTTTCCAGGTGCAATTCAGGTGTTTGTTCTCCTCTCTAAAGCCATAAGTGGCCTGGGACAGACTCTCCTCATATGCTCTATCACAGCTGCTGCATTCCACCTGTATACTCTACTTACTGTAAGGCTAAACTCCAGGAGTGGGAAGCATGGCATTCTTAGGGGAGGGCCCTTAGCTGTAGAATTTCCTCCATCCAGAATCTATCCAAGATTGGGAATTATTAGGAAACCGTGCAAGATGAATCTGTTTATTTTACATATTCTTAGTTTGTATTTGTAACCAGAGAGCACTTGTCTCATGAATAAATACAGGCTGGGTGGGTTTCATCTATACCAATTCTGAATTACATACGGTTGTTTAATAGGCACCAGGTATGACAACAGGAACACTATCTATAAATACATACATACATAGTTCTTACGAAGTGCATTACAAACATTAACTAATTAATGCTCATAACCACATGAGATGAAACCAAAGCAAAGAGGTTAAGGGATCTGACCAAAGCCACAGGAGACAGTCAGCGTCACAGCCAGGATAAGTGCACAAAAAGTTCCTGGTCTCCAGGAATGTGCTCAATTGACTAGACCATCCCTGTGTCTTTTTTGATAGGGCCTTTCAGTATGTAATAGAAACCTAAAAATAGTCTCTTCCTCAACTAACCCATCCCCTCAGCATAAATGAAATAAGGAATTTGCGGATAAACTTTCCAACACAAACATTCTCACTGTAAAAACTTTGTGGAGTTCATGCTTGGTGCTCTGGGGTAATTATTCATAAGAGTTTTGGGACAACCTTTTCTAAACAGCATGGAGCCTGAAATGGTTGAGATATGAGAATTTCTGCACATTGGCCTTTCTCAGGAAATCAATAACTATATTAAATATATATATTTGGATTCATCCCTCTTCAACCACCATATTACATTGTTCCTTATTTAAGCTCCCAGTAGGAGGACACAATTTGCTTCATTTCATCTGCTGAGTATCACTAAACTAACACACAAGACGACTTATTAGTAGGAGGTTGTCCAGGAGGGAGTGAAGATAAGTCGTAAAGGCACTAACAGGATCAATGCAAACAGCATAGGCACATTAAAACATTCAATTCAAACAGTAATATCACATTCTGACCCACTTCAAAGGAAGACCTAATTCCTTTAATGGATTCATTACCCCACACCCACAGTCATTTTGCCTGTCACAATCCTTGCCAAATTGTTACCAAAGCAGCAAAGCCCTCACAGCTGACACAAACACAGCTCCCTCTTATCAAGAAAGATCCCCTGACTGTATATTGAAGTCCCTGCACTGTTCATGTCTCCATGATTTAAACCTGATCCTGTTTCTAAAGCAACTTCCATTGCCATCAAGTAGGACAGCTGCCAATATTTACCTTGCGAGATCTGCTACAGGCAGGTAGCTTTGTTATGCCATTGTAAACAAACTCAGCCACACTACAGCCAAAGAGAAGAAAGCATGGCATACTCTAATATGAGGAACACCACTGGCCTGATTCAGCCTTTGGCTAACCCAATTCCGCTGGCATAAGTCAGGGTTAAAGCTTCCCCATCAGCAGAAAAAGACCCACCACCTCTGCTGTGCCAAGGGGCCCTGAGCCAGGTACTGAAGCCCCCAGATGCGCTGTGTGTTCAAGGAGGCAGTGTGGCCATGCTACTTGGAAGATGTGTAGATTCAGCACAACCTCCATTGACTGGGCTCCTGAAGAGATTAAAGCTACTCTTCCCAGACACAACCCATGAAGGAGGGCAGTGGTGCAGATACTGCCTGCCCTTCCCGAGTGAGAGAATCCCAACTACAATGTGTCTCAAGGAATCACACCCCATCTCTGAGTTCTGGCTCAGAGACTGAGAGTCTGGTTGAGGATTATTAAACTGCAAGTGAAACCTGCCTGGAAAAGATCACAGACTGGATGCAGGAGATATTTAAGAGCACAGTTATATCTCACAACAAGAAGAAAAATGTATTTTTCCAAACAGGCAGACAAAAATAATTAATTGTGACTTTTTTTTTTTTAAACAGATATTTACAGTAAATTCAGTGCAGATGAGAATGCTGGATTGACAGTGCTGCACACCAAAGCCCTCTTTTTATCCATAGACCAGGTACAACACACTTCCTCACCAATGTGCTTCATGCATGTCCTTCTGGGACCATCTCTATGGGATTGAGTCATTCAATCCCTAGCCTTCCTGCTGAGATGGCCAACAGAAGAACCAAAAGGAGGCTTAGATGAGATGTTTTTATATTACGGATAGGAACTGTTAATAAACATAATGATTCTAATGATTCCGACAATAGTCACAGTTATTAACAGTTACCTGAAGGAATAAAAAACGTATAGCCTTGTTTCAACTCAATTCTTTGGCATAGTTCCACCCTGTCTCCCAGAAAGATATCACTTTGCTTTCCCGACAGAACCCATTCTTCATAAAGTTCTAGATTCTGCAGAGTAGGCGGAATCAGCCAGAAGATCTAAAAATAAAACAAAAGTTTAACTCTTACAAACAAGCAATGAAAATAAAGAGCTAGCATTTTCAGCGAAGTTAAAGGGTGCCAATGATGTGAATACACATAAGCAAATGTATTTTCAACATAAAGTATAAATTTTCCATGTACTGTACACAGAGGTCCCTAACAGATTATAGCAGTAACTGGTATACACGATGGAAGCAGCAAGATTACTCACAATTGTCACACTGCTTCTACAAAACATCATCTCTGTAAACTGGAGTCCACTAAGTGCTTAATATACCAGACAACCTTGTAATAGAATATTACTTTCAGCTCAGTTAGATATGTAGATGAACAATATCTGGAGCACAGAGATGTTCTATTTGCTGCACTTACTTCAATACACATAGTACCTATCTCCACTGAAATCTCAGAAAAGACTAGCTATATCTAAACCAGTATACCTAGAAGAATGCGGCTATAGCTATCTGTGCTATATTGGTCCTGCTTTGAGCAGGGGGTTGGAGTAGATGACCTCCTGAGGTCCCTTCCAACCCTGAGAGTCTATGATTCTATGCTGCATATTCAAGTACTTCTGTTTTTGAATGAGTGGGTGTGCCTGTACATATGCATGCACATGCTTAAAGGATCCTGAAAGCTAAGAAGAGGCACAGAGATTCTGGCAACCTAAGGAGATGTGATATGAACACATGGATGCAGCTGTGGTATATGGCCAGTTACATGCTACACGACACTTCCAGTACCCAGAAGCATAAAATAAGCTTTTTCATATCAAACTTTTCTGATATTTTGGTGCCCTGGAGTATTCAATGTACTTGTTTCACAGACTGAAGGGCTATCTCCCCTGTTTAGCAAACTCCATGTTCATCAGCCAAGCCAAGCCAAGCCAAGCGATTTACAGTTTGATCACTTACAAGCAAAAGTAAAACAAACAAACAAACAAAGAGCAGAACAGGCCTCACAAGAAATCCCCAAAAATAAAGATGTTATACTGTCAAGTCTACTTACCTTCCCTCCTCGGAAAACGTGATACCACACTGAAGTGCCACCAAAATCAATGTGAAAATCAGTGAAGCATCCTTTCACACTCATCAAACAGTACCTGAAAAGCACATTGGGGTGGGGGGAATATAAAAATCAAGAGTTACAATAAGCAGTCTGAAAACAACACTGCTTATTTATTAATTTGCAGTGTAGCTGCATATGTAGAGATCTCAAGCCAATGAAGCTGTTATATCTCTACAGACACCTCATTTAGTCATATTAATAGGACAAAAACAGGACTCTAACTGGACTTCTGTTGGGAAAAATATGCCTATAATTCTGTATGTTATTCAGTTGTCTGGAGAGAAAGCTATCAGCTATAAAAGGCTTGGGAAACGTTAAACTTAAGTTGGTCAAAAATAATCACCACGCCATTCTCTATTCCAGGTGTGATCTCCTCCATTACTAAGAGCCATAACCTTCACCAAAAGTTGTGTGTTGATTGATTCAAAGAACAAAGTTTTGAAAAATCTCATCTGGATATAAATCCCATTGGACATCAATCACCTAACTACTACCACTGCAACTTTTGCGGGGGACAGTGAGATGGAAGCTTCATTTGGCAAATAAACTGTTTTCATTCCCATTTCCAAACATATCTGTGCAGAATAATTGAAGGTATCAGTCTGCAGTATTCCAAAGTACCAGATCACTGCATTTTGTGCCCTCTAGATCTATTTTTTTCAGAGCAGTTTAATGTCAACACTGCTGCAAAGATATACAACGGCTCTCAGCTCACTGCATGAATCTCGAGTCTCCAGCCACCATCTGTAACTAATGGCCGAATTACAGCCGCCCTTCTCACAACAGGCACCTTTTGCAAATGGAGAACACACACACCACTTAACCCACTAACCTCTTTTCCTTGTTCCAGTCGCCCTTTCATGGCTATTTTTTTTTTTTTAAGTTGTGGAAACAGTATCAGAAAGTGATTAAAAAAGGTTTCATTTAACTGTGTCTTTTTCTCATCACATTCAGGTAGAGAATCTCAGCTGTATGCAGACGGCGTGCAAAAGTCCCTCTAGATGATAGGCTAGAAAGGACCTTACCATGTGTCTGCAGAAGGCTAGCAAATCAGAGAGAGGTTGGATACATAAGAGCCTGCTGCCTAGCAACCCCATCCAGTGCTGGAGTTGACAGAATGATACGCAATGCTGTCATGAAGACAGTCAATTTGTGTGCTTCAAAAAAGTCCTGTGCCTTCGTCTCACAATTAAAACCTCTCCTTGTACAATAATAATGCTCTCCTCTTACCCACTCTGGAATTTCAGCAGCATTTTGAAGCAGAGATAGAGATTTTTCCACCCTTGGAGTATTTCAGATACTTCAAAAAATCACAGCTAGCCAAGAAGCTGTCTAGACTCCAAATATGCTCCGTTTCAAAATATGAGTCCTTCATTCCCAAATACATTTTTTTTAAATCTCTCGTTTTATTCTCCTCTCCCAGGATGCTGCTGACTACATGTCAGATGGAAATTAAAAACAAAAAAGAAGCTTATAAAGGAAGTTTCCTTTCTTTATACCAGCCTGCAGAAAGTCAGATGTAGAATAATTGCTAATAAAACAAAAATAACCTGGAATGTATCAATTCAAAGGAGGTCTTGACAAACATTGGAAGAACAAAATTTTTAAATCAAACACAAATTATTATAGACTCCATTATTTTCAGTCTCCACAAAATCAATTACAAACATACCAAATTAAAACAAATTGTCCAAGGCAATACTGCCCACCTAGGATTGCCTGTCGATAGTCAGATACTTTGTATTGTTGCAAATGGCCCTCTCTATACTTCCTGGGCTTTTATTTGTTTTTAAATAACCGTCAACCTACAACTTGAGGCTGTCTCTTTGTACTGAAGGTGGGGAAAAAAATTAATTAAATTTCCAGTTAAACCACAAAATGCTCAAAATGAGCTTTGTAACTGAGAACACACTGATGCAGAGATAGCTGGAAACATTCGACTTTTTTTCTTTTAATAGCATGTTGTCTTGAAACTCCTCTAAACAGAATAATTTCCATTCCCAAGAAAGGTTGATTCAGTGAAAGATCCACAAACGGTGGTTAATAAAACCTACAAAGCATTTGGAAAGATCAGTTTTTCTTTCCATCCACAACTGAAACCAATCACAAACAAGTTATTCCATCCTTAAATTTCTGTTGTTAATCTAACAGGGATGCTTCTGTCCAACACCAAACAGTTAATGAAAGCGTTAGGAGTCTGAAAAGCGATCTGCCGCCATACAGCAATCTCCCTTGTTGCCAGACTCTGGCACAATGCCTTTGCATTGACCTCTACAGCTTCCTCTTCCAATGTACACTGCAGTCACATGGTCTCCTCAGCCCAGCTCCATGCTACAGCTAATCTTACACAGACACCACTCTAACCTCAGCTGGCAGCTTCTCAACATTAACGGCTTCTAATTTGGATAGAGAGCTCAAGTTTTTAAGCTTTTCCACAACAAAATGTCCGCGATGAAAGGAAACTAGAAACAACATCTACTCTGCTTCCTTCAGTTACAGTTCTAGTCTCTGCCTTAAGCATTCTGGGCCGGAGCAGGTAACGTGAATGTAGGAACGCACTTTCAAGTAGGACATAGAGAATCTCGTCAGAGTTACACACCCCCCCAATACAAGCACAAACAATTAATCAAGCTTTGTTTCTTCACAAGTGCTGCAATTTCCAGTCCCTGCAGACTCAACTTTATCTCACTACACACCCCTGGTTGGGTTTTTTAAATATGCAGCTGCTTGTAATCTAGGGTGTTGTTTTTTTTTAAAAGCCTCCCTTTCCCTGCTAGAGTTTATTTTGTGCTCTCTCTAGTATCCTGAAACTGTTCAACAGTTAGTTGATGCACAATTACATTTTTCTTTCTGAAAAGATCTGAGGAAATGTAGTACCCATTGAGACAACATACAGAGACCCACAAACTCACAAGCAAACAGAACAACAAATACAGAAACAGCACTGATGGAGAAAACCCCTTAGGCAAACACAGGAACAACATATAGACAGATTCAAAGCAAACACAGATACTATGTTCAGACACACAAATCCACATTCACAGCTTCAAGCCCACCAGCAACACGAGACACTCACATGCAGAGATACAACGGAAGAAACAGACCAACACTGAGTTACAAACACACTTGAAAACAGAGAGATGCAGAGGCACATGCAGAGAAACTCAGGAGGCAGACACACAAGCAAACACACACACATAAGTCCATTACCCTGAGCTCAGTTCCTTCCTTTTCTCTCGTTATAAGTACAGCACAGCACACGGCTCTATTCCCTCTGGCATTACAAGGACTCCCCTGCCACTAAGCTCAGCCCATAAACCACTCCCAAACCCCAGCAGATGCTTCTGTTTTTGTTCGGGCCAATGAGAAAAGTATAGCTCGCTCTTCCTTCCTCCCAGGAGCAAACCCCGGCTGGTTGAAATCCCTAAGCCTGAAACCGAATACCACAAAATCATGAGCCAACTACAAGTGCCAAACCAAAGCGCAGAAGCAGGCTACAGCTTTCTGTTTATTTGTTGGATTTTTTTTTTTAAAACAAGCAGTGGCTGGTGCTCTGTGTTCTGTGAGGCACAAGGTAGTCGTGAGGGGGAGATAAGAGAGGCAGTTGGTTTATTTGTTAATAGTACTGTCTTTCCTAAACGAGGTAGCTCACACACACAGTCCATTAACAATTCCACTGATACTTCGAAGGGAGCTGACTCTTGCGGCCAAAGCTCATGGTGGATCCTAAACACACAGCTCCTGACATCTCCCCTTGTTACTGTAGCCTTTACTTAGTGCATCTGAAAATGTGACATGGAAGAAAACAACAGGAAACAATAGGCACCTTTAGGAGAATCCTCAATAACTGCCTGACCCACTGAGTGACACTAAACTCCCTACAAAAAAGCAGTACTTGTGGCACCCTAGAGACTAACAAATTTATTTGAGCATAAGCTTTCGTGAGCTACAGCTCACTTCCGATGAAGTACTTCTTTTCTTTTTGCGGATACAGACTAACATGGCTGCTACTCTGAAACTAAACTCCCTGTAACTGAAAGCCACAAATTACACCACAAGACAAAAGAAACCATTGTCACCCAGGAGACATGGGGCCAGCACATCCAGACTCTTTTGCTTTCCTGTACTCCACCCCACCCTCAACACCAGTGCACTTAAAGGCCCCACATGGCAGTGGCTATCCCTGTGCCTAAAGAGAGCAGCTACACAGCTCCCTCAAGGCTCTCACAGCACAGCTTCAAGTTCCGCGAAGCTGAATTCTTCATGTACTGCAGCCACCTTTCCCTTCAATTGGGCCAAAGTAGACATTAGTTTGTAAGTAGGACATAAAGTTCAGGCTGCACAGTGGTTCCAAGAAGCAGGAAGGGAGAACTGAACCCAGCTCACCAGCACACTTAGCACTCAGGAAATCTAGCTATTAGTGTCTCTCCTGCATGACATGATATTTTGCATACCATCTCCTCACCACCACCACCCTGCGCAGTGAATAAGGGATCCCACCAGGAAACCTAACCAGACACTCCCACATGGTAGGATGCATGCACACCTCCTGCTGGGCAGGATGTGCAAGATCAGTAACATTTACCATTATCAGGACAGTGGGCCACCCAGGACATTATTTTCGATAGACATTAATTCTCTTTCCTATCATACTACACAAGTCAGGAATAGAGCAGCTAGATCCACCATAACCAGCTTTTCCTACAGAAGACAACCCAGCTTCCTTCTAAATCCTATTAAAACAAAGCACCACTTACAGCAAGACCATTAATAATTAGGAGGTTCCACACTTCATAGCTTCTGAAGGTTGTTCACTGCAGACACCAGCGTCTCCTTGCACCCCTTCATTGCACCCCACAAGCTCCCTGTCTACCACCCTCCCATTCCACTCTATTTCAGGAATTCCCTGCAACTCTCCCCTTCACCCCTCCTTCATGCCTGGGGCTGTGTCCCCCCTGCCCCCAAAGCCAAGGTCTCTGTGTGGGTTCCACATACCCCTCTCTCCCCATACCAGAGTCCCTCAACCCCCCTCCCCCTTCGTCAGGAGTTCTGTGTACCCCTATTCCCTCCCCCGACCAAGGTCCTGCAATCTCCCCCACCCCAGGGCCTGTGCGCATGCCACCCCTTCCTTCCCCCATTACGATTTGTCTGGAAAATTAGTCATTCAGGCTGTCAACATGTTAAACTAATTTGGGAGGATTGGCAGAGATAAGATGGTGGTATTGTCATATTGGAAAGTGATAACGGGTGCTATCAACAAGTTGTTTGATTACAGACAATTGCAGATGTGCTGGAAGCTGTGGCTGTGCTAACAAGATGGCAGGAGATCCATGTGTCCCCCATTTTCTCCCTTTCGGTGTTCCCCAAAATCAATAGCCACTAACACCTAGAACATTCTCTATAATTTTGGAATTGATCAAATGTGGCATTCAAAAGTTATCACATAAGAGACAGAGAAATGCCATCAAGTTGAGAGTGTGGCCTGACGAGCCTGGCCAATTATTAAGTATGGTATACACACAAGGTACTTTAATGACAGGTTTCAGAGTAGCAGCTGTGTTAGTCTGTATTCGCAAAAAGAAAAGGAGTACTAGTGGTACCTTAGAGACTAACAAATTTATTTGAGCATGAGCTTTCATGAGCTACAGCTCACTTCATCGGATGCATTCAGTGGAAAACACAGTGAGGAGATTTATATACACAAAGAACATGAAAAAATGGGTGTTATCATACACACTGTAAGGAGAGTGATCACTTAAGATGAGCTATTACCATCAGGAGAGCGGCGGGGAGGGGGGGGAGGGGAGAAAACCTTTTGTAGTGCCACTAGTACTCCTTTTCTTTTTGCGAATACAGACTAACACGGCTGCTACTCTGAAACCTGTCATCATGCAAGGCACTGCATTTAGCCGTATGGAGTGGAAATCGATCAACTTCATGAAAAAACTCGTACAAATACAGACAGACATCATCTTCCTTTCCAAATGCAAACAGATGGACATTGTACCAAAAGGACTGAAGGTAAAAAATCCATTACAATCTACATACCATACATAAATTGGTTAGTCTCTAAGGTGCCACTAGTACGCCTTTTCTTTATACCATACAGACCATGCTGACAGCTTGTGCCACACGCTCTCAAAGAAACTGCGGAACCACCTGATCAACATCCTGTACAGCAAACAGGGAAAGATAAAGAATGAGCTCTCAAAACTGGATACTCTCATAAAAAAACAACCTTCCACACAAACTTCCTCATGGCTGGACTTTACAAAAACTAGACAAGCCATTTACAACACACACCTTGCTTCTCTACAAAAGAAAAAGGACACTAAACTACTACGTGCCACAAGAGGCCACAGCAATGGTTCCCTTAACCCACCCAGCAATATTGTCAATCTATCCAACTATACTCTTAGCCCAGCAGAAGAATCTGTCCTATCTCGGGGCCTCTCCTTCTGCCCCTCCACCCCGACGAACATGATACAGTTCTGTGGTGACCTAGAATCCTATTTTCGACGTCTCCGACACAAGGAATATTTCCAACACACCTCTGGACAACATACTAATCCACAGGGACCTTCCTACCAACACTACAAAAAGAAGGATTCTAGGTGGACTCCTCCTAAAGGTCGAAACAACAGACTGGACTTCTATATAGAGTGCTTCCGCCGACGTGCACAGGCTGAAATTGTGGAAAAGCAGCATCACTTGCCCGATAACCTCAGCCGTGCAGAACACAATGCCATCCACAGCCTCAGAAACAACTCTGACATCATAATCAAAAAGGCTGACAAAGAAGATGCTGTCGTCATCATGAATAGGTCGGAATATGAACAAGAAGCTGCTAGGCAGCTCCCCAACACCACTTTCTACAAGCCATTACCCTCTGATCCCACTGCAGGTTACCAAAAGAAACTACACCATTTGCTCAAGAAACTCCCTGAAAAAGCAAAAGAACAAATCCGCACAGACACACCCCTGGAACCCCGACCTGGGGTATTCTATCTGCTACCCAAGATCCATAAACCTGGAAATCCTGGATGCCCCATCATCTCAGGCATTGGCACCCTACAGCAGGATTGTCTGGCTATGTAGACTCCCTCCTCAGGCCCTATGCTACCAGCACTCCCAGCTATCTTCGAGACACCACTGACTTCCTGAGGAAACTACAATCCATCAGTGATCTTCCTGAAAACACCATCCTGGCCACTATGGATGTAGAAATCCTTTACACCAACATTCCACACAAAGATGGACTACAAGCCATCAGGAACAGTATCCCCGATAATGTCACGGCAAACCTGGTGGCTGAACTTTGTGACTTTGTCCTCACCGATAACTATTTCACATTTGGAGACAATGTATACCTTCAAATCAGTGGCACTGCTATGGGTACCCTCATGGCCCCACAGTATGCCAACATTTTATGGCTGACTTAGAACAACGCTTCCTCAGCTCTCGTCCCCTAATGCCCCTACTCTACTTGCGCTATATTGATGACATCTTCATCATCTGGACCCATGGAAAAGAAGCCCTTGAGGAATTCCACCATGATTTCAACAATTTCCATCCCACCTCAGCCTGGACCAGTCCACACAAGAGATCCCCTTCCTGGACACTATGGTGCTAATAAGCGATGGTCACATAAACACCACCCTATACCGGAAACCTAATGACCACTATTCCTACCTACATGCCTCCAGCTTTCATCCAGACCACACCACACCATCCATCATCTACAGCCAAGCTCTACGATACAACCACATTTGCTCCAACCCCTCAGACAGAGACAAACACCTACAAGATCTCTATCAAGCGTTCTTACAACTACAATACCCACCTGCTGAAGTGAAGAAACAAATTGACAAAGCCAGAAGAGTACCCAGAAGTCACTTACTACAGCACAGGCCCAACAAAGAAAATAACAGAATGCCACTAGCCATCACTCTCACAGATCTTGGGAGAAAGGCCAGTCCCTGCCTACAGATAGCCCCCCAACCTGAAGCAAATACTCACCTGCAACCACACACCACACAACAGAACCACTAACCCAGGAACCTATCCTTGCAACAAAGCCCATTCCCAACTGTGTCCACATATCTATTCAGGGGACACCATCATAGGGCCTAATCACATCAGCCGCACTATCAGAGGCTCGTTCACCTGCACATCTACCTATGTGATATATGCCATCATGTGTCAGCAATGCCCCCTCTGCCATGTACATTGGTCAAACTGGACAGTCTCTACGTAAAAGAATAAATGGACACAAATCAGATGTCAAGAATTATAACATTCATAAACCAGTTGGAGAACACTTCAATCTCTCTGGTCACTCGATTACAGACCTAAAGGTCACAATATTACAACAAAAAGACTTCAAAAACAGACTCCAACAAGAGACTGCTGAATTGGAATTAATTTGCAAACTGGATACAATTAACTTAGGCTTGAGTAAAGACTGGGAGTGGATTGATTATCACTACAAAAGGTGTCCCCCTCCCCCTCCCCCCTGCTGGTAATAGCTCATCTTAAGTGATCACTCTCCTTACAGTGTGTACGATAACACCCATTTTTTCATGTTCTGTGTGTATATAGAAAAGGAGTACTTGTGGCACCTTAGAGACTAACCAATTTATTTGAGCATAAGCTTTTGTGAGCTACAGCTCACTTCATCGGATTCATACTGTGGAAAATACAGAAGATGTTTTTATACACACAGACCACGAAAAAATGGGTGTTTATCACTACAAAAGGTTTTCTCTCCCCCCACCCCACTCTCCTGCTGTTACTCTGAAACCTGTGTGTATATAAATCTCCTCACTGTATTTTCCACTGAATACATCCGATGAAGTGAGCTGTAGCTCACGAAAGCTTATGCTCAAATAATTGGTTAGTCTCTAAGATGCCACTAGTACTCCTTTTCTTTTTAAGGTTTCAGAGTAGCAGCCATGTTAGTCTGTATTCTTTTTAAGGTACTTTAAGAGCACTTAAAAGATGACGTCCCTGCCCTGAAGAGCTAATGATCTACCTCAGACAGACAAAAACAAAATGGAGATAACAAGAGAAAGCCCATATTTTCTGAGTGCACCTAGGTTGATCCCCATGTTTTGTAAAGCAACTGCAGAGTCAGACTTTCTAGACACACATACCCACAGCTCAGATTGGAAATTAATAAAAAGTGGTACTTTCCCAAACACTGTCCCCAATCCAAACTCCACCCACACGTGATGCCAAAATGAAAATGCTGCTCACAGTGGATTGTGCGAATCTTCACAGTATGATTATTCCTCTTCTTGTGTGCTGTGAGTAGTAAGAAAATAATGTACACCCTAAGATTTTGCTGTTAACAGCCCAAACAGAGGAACTGAAGAAATTCAAGCCTCTCACAGTAGGTCTACACAGCAAAGAAAACCCTGTGGCTGGCTTATGCCAGCCGACTTGGGCTGTAGGGCTGTTTCATTGCTGTGTAGACATACCCTCAGTGCTATAAATTCAGGCTGCCTGTAGATCTCAGTACCACAGCTTACACTTGATATACATTTGCAAGGTTACCTTTGAACTTTAAGAACCAAATAAGTCCTTTTAAAAAAAAAGAAATGTGCATAAAATAGCAGTCCCCAGGGAATGTGCTAAATTGCCAATGTGCAGCAAACCAGCCCAGTCTACCCTGGCAAATACTGATCATAAGGACCTTTTGGTACCTGTCAAAGTGCAACACACATCTTTATCTTTGTGACAATAGTATCTGTTTGAAATATTGATGGTTATTTCAGCCAGCTCTGAACTACTGCAAGTTCTGTGAGCTTTATATAATATGGTGTTTGAGATTAATGCATTAATCTGAGAACAAATCATACAATCGTAGGATTGGAAGGGACCTCAAGAGGTCATCTAATCCAGTCCCTTACACCCATGGCAGGACTAAGTATTTCTAGATCATCTCTGACAGGTATTTGTCTAACTTGCTCTTAAAGAGCTCCAGTGACAGAGATTCCACAACCTCTCTGGGCAATTTATTCCAGTGCTTAACCACCCTGACAGTTAGGAATTTTTTCCTAAGGTCCAACCTAAACCACCCTTGCTGCAAGTTAAGCCCACTGCTTCTTGTCCTATCCTCAGAGGTTAAGGAAAACAATTTTTCTCCTTCCTCCATGTAACAATCTTTTATGTACTTGAAAACTGTTATGTCCCCTCTCATTCTTTTCTTCTCCAGACTAAACAAACCCAATTTTTTCAATCTTCCCTCATAGGTCATGTTTTCTAGACCTTTAATTATTTTTGTTGCTCTTCTCTAGACTTTCTCCAATGTGTTCACAGCTTTCCGGAAATGTGGTGCCCAGAACTGGACTCAATACTCCAGTTGAGACCTAGTCAGAGTGGAGTAGAGCGGAAGAATTACTTCTCGTGTCTTACTTACAACACTCCTACTATAGGGCTGCCAGGCATCCAGTTTTTGAGCATAACACCTGGTTAACAAGGGACCCTGGTGGCTGTGGTCAGCCCGCTAACAGGGCTGCTGAAACTCCAGTCGGCAGCACAGCAGGGCTAATGCAGGCTCCCTGCCTACCCTGGCCCCGCGCAACTCCCAGAAGTAGCCAGCATGTCTGGCTCCTAGGCACAGTGGTGGCCACAGGGGCTCCTCACACTGCCCCCGCCCTAATTGCCAGCTCCACAGTTCCCATTAGCCAGGAACAGTGGCCAATAGGAACTGCAGGGGCAGCACCTACAGGGGCGGGCAGTGGACAGAGCCCGCTGGCCCCTCCGCCTAGGAGCCGAACATGCTGGCCGCTTCTGGGAGCCACCTGAGGTAAGCGCTGCCCAGCTAGAGCCCACACCCCGAACCCCCTCCCACCCCCAAACCCCATCCTGCACTCAATCTCTCTCCCAGAGCTTGCACCCCAAGCTCCTGCCCCAGCCCCCTCCTGCACCCAAACTCCCTCCTGGAGCCCACACCCCTCGCCTTCTCCTGCATCCCAACCCCCTCCTGCACCCAAACCTCTTGGCCCTAGCCCAGAGCCCGCCTCTTGCACCCCCTCCTGCACCAACCTCCTGCCCCAGCCTGGAGCCCCCTCCTGAACCCAAAACCCCTCCCAGAACCCACAGCCCTCACCCCCTTCCACACCCCAACCCCCTGCCCCAGCCCAGAGCCCCCTTCCACACCCCAGCCCAGAGCCCCCTCCCACATCCTGAACCCCTCATTTCTGGCTCCACCCCAGAGCCCACACCCCCAGCCGGAGCCCTCAACTCCTCCCACACCCCAAACCCCTGCCCAGTGGAAGTGAGTGAGGGTGGGGGAGAGCAAGTGATGGAGGGAGGGGGGATGGAGTGAGCGGGAGATGGGACCTCAGGGAAGGAGCAGGGCAAAGGTGTTCAGTTTTGTGCGATTAGAAAGTTGGCAACCCTATCTTGCTAATACATGCCAGAATGATGTCTGCTTTTTCTGACACAGTGTTACTCTGTTCAGTCATGTCTGAAAAGCTTTGTTATCCAATGGGTGTGGATAAGAACTTTTGCCTATCAGCCTAATATTCCTTTACTTAGAATAATTATAATCATATAGTGCTTTTCATACCAAAAGCAATTCATAAAAAATAGAGAAAGCGCCATCAGAAATACAGCATGCTGAAAACAGTGTCAGCCTGTATTCCAGGATCACCAGTTCCACAATCTATTAGCAGCCCCTCCACACAGTGGACAAATTTCTGCCTCGAGAGGCACACCCCAGTTCATAATTAGATTCTATTTCAGCAAAATATTTAATCACATGCTTAAATCTATCCCTGTTCAGCAAAGGGATGACTATATTGGCATGTACTGATAAAACATAGCCAAAAAGAAGAGGAATAAGACTGACCCTGATACAGGGTATGAAATCAGACCAGCATCTTATTTTAGTGGATAGGTGAATTATTTGTATGGGAAACACCATCTTTGTTTAACAAAAGACAGCAGTGATTTATTCTATAATAGCTAAGGTCAATTATTAAGTAAAGGGGAAATTTTCTAAAGCACAAAGTGCAGTTGTGGATCCCTAACCCTTTGAAAAATCTTCCCGCAACACAAAATCTATTAATTATTTTTCTCAACTGTTTTTAGAACCATCTGTCACTATTTCACCACACCCATAACTGTGAATTGGGCTAGGGTCTCTATTACTACTACCTTGCAAATAGTCTTGCCAATCTAATGATATAGGGCCCAATGCTGAAAATATTTACTCAGGTAAGTAATGCTTATTCAGTCAGCTAGTCCCATTAACTTCAATGGGACTACTTCACTGAATAACAACTACTCATAAAAATAAGGGTTTGCAGGATCAGGCTCACAGTTTGACACAGAAGGTGCAGCTCAGGATATGAAAACATAAATGAAACCAGGAGAGTTTCAGAGTGCTCATAAGGAAAGCTGTTATTTATTCCATCTTTTGGGGGAGATTTAACACTGGCTTAATATTTCAGCTGTTTGTAAACTAGGGGTTTTTTCCCCCTTCATGGAAAATGTTTAGTTTTTGGTGAAAAATAGAAAACCCAAGTCAGAAATACTGCTGTAGTGCCTCATGGGAGGCGTAGCTCAGATGCCTTATGCTCCCATTTGTTTCCAAAGGACAGGCTCTCTAGTCAATTACATCTCCCATGATGTTCCAGTCTCCCCTCTTGGTGAGGGGTGGGTTAATCAAGGCAGTTGCATAGCCATTGTGCATTAAAGGAGACAGAATCCAGCTTGGAGGCCAGCCCATCTCATGCTGACCATGCTCCCTCCCCAGCCCCTATGCTGGGCTAAAGGGGATGCACCAGCTATGATGGCTCTATGCTCACTGAGGATTCCCCTATGCCAGGTGGATTTCCAGCTAGGGAGCTACAAGCAGTTTTTGCCCTCGTCACATCACTTGAGTAGTGCAAAAGGAGGAGAGTGGGGCCAAGAATCTGGCCCATAATATTTATACATTTCTTATATTAATAAAACACAGTCCTTACTCTCATAAAAGCTCTGAAAATCTTGCTTTTTTGCAAAGCATTCATTCATATTCTGAATTGTTATCTCCGGGGGCTCAAATATTGTCATCACACTGCTCAGAGGGCAGAGTCCTTCTTGGTTAATTATTCAGAAAAATCTTCTTTAAAAAATAGTTAGGGTTTTGTTTGGTTTTAAATGTGGGTGTCAGTAGTGATGGAGCATGCCAAACTGACAACCTTGGAAATCAAATTCCCCATGTAGCCACAAAAGGGGCAGCTGCAGCACAACCTTCCTATGCTGTCTACCCTGACCTGCAGGGGCCACCTCTATGGCACAAAAGTAGTTCTACTGACGTGTCCATACAACCCAGGGGCCTCTCTGCTGAAAACGTGACCAATGCAGGCAGATTGTGCCAACAGTTGGTAGTGTTTTCTGTGATGTGAACGGCACTAGAAGCTGGACTGAGACCTCCTGAACTCATTTAACATAAGCCACCGAACATGCATCACACTGTAACGACTTTCAAACTCTATTAACCTGGCCTGAATTTAAATCAATGAGCAAGAGAAAGAAAGACACTTTATCATTTAGCTATTCAGTCCCCCAACTACTTGTATCTTATTATTCTTTTAAATTAGAGGTGGTGTTTAGAAAATCTTTTATATTTTACTTTAGTTTTGATCTAATATGGCTGCCCAACTACTGCAGTTTGCTAGGTTCTCTCTCAGATATTAGTCATTTACTTATGGGCAAATAAGAACCTCACAACATAAAATTATTTTAAAAAGTTAATGGTACAAATCCAAGTGAAAGCCAGAGAGGTCTCCAAGTGCATTTTAATAACTGAACCAGCAGAGCAGATGGAGCATTCTCTAACTCCATTCCCAGCACAGAACTTTACACACAGTAGCCAAGACAGACATTTGTGTCTGGTGATACCATCTGTGTCTGCAAAACCACAATCACTGTCATTAGAGTGCTTTCTGTTTGTAAGGATCATTCTAATGGTGGGTATAGCATACAGCAAGCTCCCAGTATTACGGCCACACTTAAGGACAGGACCAGAGTGGAACAGTCCCATTTCTAGACTCCAGAAGTCAGGAATGCACAGGATAAACACCAGTGTTTTTCTAAAATTAAGGAGCAGCATCACGCAGATACCAGCACTGACATGGATTGTTCAGTCCTCATCATCTTGCATCTCAACTACTGTAATCCATTCCTGTATGGTCCTGATGCCAGTCACACTGACCCCCATCATGCCCCTTCAAAAAGCTGCTGCTAGTTTGTCACTGCAATTACATCACTTCCACCTTTGTGACACTCCATAGGCTTCCCATCTGCATCTCCACCCTGTTTGTCTGTCTGCTGCATCATGTCTGGCATGTAGACTGAGACTCTCCTGGGCACAGACTGTCTTTTTTTTATTTCTTATCTGTACAGTCTCAATGGAGCCCTGAACCTTGATTGGATTCTTAGCCACTACTATAATACAAATAAATGTAAGGGTGGCATGGTCTAATGGCTAGAGTAGGAGACCGGGAGACAGAGTGCCTGGATTTTATTTGATCATCTGCCACTCACTCACTGCGTGACTTTAGTCAAGTCCCTTGAAGTTAGAAACCAAATTCATATTTAGGCACCTAAACAAACTGTTTCATTTTATTAAAGTGCAGAGCACCTTCAACTTCCACCAAAGTCAATGAGAATTGAGGGTGCTAAGCACCTCGCAGGATTAGGCTTGTGCAGAATGCTTGGATAAGAACCTTTCCTAGCCCTTGGGCTTTCACCTTCCCCAAGTGTTTAATGTCACTACGTAGTGAAATAAATGCTGCACTTCACTTTTTAACTGTACATCCTTGTTGTATGTTAATTACCATCTGGTAACTCAGAACAAACTGGCTTTCACTTTGAAAATATGCTAGTTACTATGAGAAATTTGGACACATTCAATAGAAGAGAGTGCAATAAACATTGTGGTAAGCAGTGGAATACACAAAGAATGAAACTCCATTGGTACAGAAGTAAAACTGGAGTCAGAGGTAGCAAAAATAGGAGTTCAGAGAAAGGTGATGAAAATGTTCAGAGACAGAAAAAGAATTTAATATGAAGAGTCTGAAAACAGTGAGATTGTTTAGCTTAGAGATGAGACATATAAAAATGAACATGACAGATGTGTATAACATGAATGAGTATATAGAGAAGATATGAGCACCTGATCCTATTTACCCACTCATAATACCAGAATAAGTGAAAGGCAGTTTATATTTAAAACAGATAGAAGAAAATATTTAAATTTTAAAAAACATAATTAAGCAGTGAAACGAATTATGACTAGATATCATTGAGGTCAAGAGGTTAGTAGGATTTTAAAAAAAGCACTGGAAATTTATATGAATAATGAGACCATCCACACTTATACTACATAGGATAAAACTTGGGGATACATTCTCTTAGGTCTCACAGCATAAAACAACTCTTCCTAACCCCTGTCAGTTAGGACTGATAAAGTAAGTTTCTATTTCATAAAGGCCTGATCCAGAGTCCTTCAAAGTCAATAGAAAGAACCCCACTAACTATAAAGGGCTTTGGATCAGGACCTAATTGTCCAGTATGGAATTCTAGCATGGAAGCATCTGGTACAGAGTCAGTGGTAGAGACAGGGCACCATATGAGATAGATCTGTGTTCTGACCTGCATGGGAATTCTTATATTCCAAAGAAAATTCTCCCATGCAACTTTCTGATGAAAGATTTTAAAATTTAATTTAAGGGGGGAAACGTATTAAGCATTTTCCCCATAGAAAACAATCCCCCAGTCTTGATACAGAACCCAACAGTAATGTTCTTATTTCTGGCAGCTGAAATCACACATACTTCAGCAATTATTTTGCAGCCAACACAACAAAAACCGAAATAATTCTTAACAGCATTTAAGTGATAAAATAAATCAAATAATAGCAAAACCAAATTGTTCCTGAATATAGATTCCAAGGTTCATAGATATTTACTGTGATTCTCTTTAGCTATTTCTGGCATTAGAAATAATCACAAGAAACTGGATGGAAAGGTTTGATTGTACTCATTTGAATTGAAATAAATAGCTCCTCAAATCAAGAAGACACGATTAGTGAAAACTTCACACAGGTAAGAGAAAGTTGATTCACCACCAAATAACGATTGCAATTTTCAAACGAAGTTCATTAACCCTAAAATCCCTGGATTTTTCAGGATGCCAACAAAATGAGTGCTGTGGCAGATATGTACATACGTCTTCAGTACCCGAAGGATACCTGCAGACTTGTGTTATTATATAAAGAGCATTTACAGAATGTCTTCTATCTTCAAAGCACTTTGCAAACATTAATTTATTCCTCTGCAAGGTAGGTAAATATTATTCTGATTTTACAAATGGGGAAACAGAGGTAGAGAGAAGGTAACACCAAAGATTGGGATTTTCAAAGCAGTCTATGGGATTTAGCCACTTTTCCAATTTAAAACATTTTAAATGGGAAAAGTATCTAAATTCCTTACACTATTTTGAAAATCTCAATCACAGTTTTCAAACTTGAGTGCCTAAAGTTAGCAACTGAAATACATCAAATGTGAGTCTCCTCTGCTTGGCACATTTGAAAATTGGGACGTTTAATTAAATACTTAAATGAGATTTTAGTTGCCTAACTTTAGGCACTACAGTTTAGAATTTGGTCCTAAGTGATTTGCAAAACCTCATGGATTGGTTTAATAGCAGAGCTGGGATTAGAACTCAGTAATTCCTGGCTGTCAGTAGCATGTTTTACATAGAATCATAGAATATCAGGGTTGGAAGGGACCTCAGAAGGTCATCTAGTCCAACCCCCTGCTCAAAGCAGGACCAATCCCCAACTAAATCATCCCAGCCAGGGCTTTGTCAAGCCTGACCTTAAAAACCTCAAAGGAAGGTTCCACCACCTCCCTATGTAACGCATTCCAGTGCTTCACCACCCTCCTAGTGAAAAAGTTTTTCCTAATATCCAATCTAAACCTCCCCCACTGCAACTTGAGACCATTACTCCTTGTTCTGTCATCAGCTACCACTGAGAACAGTCTAGAGCCATCCTCTTTGGAACCCCCTTTCAGGTAGTTGAAAGCAGCTATCAAATCCCCCCTCATTCTTCTCTTCTGCAGACTAAACAATCCCAGTTCCCTCAGCCTCTTCTCATAAGTCCCCTAATCATTTTTGTTGCCCTCCACTGGACTCTCTCCAATTTTTCCACATCCTTCTTGTAGTGTGGGGCCCAAAACTGGACACAGTACTCCAGATGAGGCCTCACCAATGTCGAATAGAGGGGAATGATCACCTCCCTCAATCTGCTGGTAATGCCTCTACTTTTACAGCCCAAAATGCCATTAGCCTTCTTGGCAACAAGGGCACACTGTTGACTCATATCCAACTTCTCGTCCACTGTAACCCCTAGGTCCTTTCCTGCAGAACTGCTGCCTAGCCATTTGGTCTCTAGTCCGTAGCAGTGCATGGGATTCTTCCGTCCTAAGTGCAAGACTCTGCACTTGCCTTTGTTGAACCTCATCATATTTCTTTTGGCCCAATCCTCTAATTTCCTCTGTATCCTATCCCTACCCTCCAGCGTATCTACTACTCCTCCCAGTTTAGTGTCTTGCTGAGGGTGCAGTCCACACCATCCTCCAGATCATTAGTGAAGATATTGAACAAAACCAGCCCCAGGAATGACCCTTGGGACACTCCGCTTGATACTGGCTGCCAACTAGACATGGAGCCATTGATCACTACCCATTGAGCCCGACAATCTAGCCAACTTTCTATCCATTATAGTCCATTCATCCAGCCCATACTTCTTTAACTTGCTGTCAAGAATACTATGGGAGACTGTGTCAAAAGCTTTAGTGCAGAAGTTTGTCCAATAAAAGATATTACCTCACCCACTTTGTCTCTTTAGTACCACGTTTAATATTTAGAACATGCCTCTAAAACAGAAATAGGCAGCCAATACAAAACCTACTTTAAAAGTTCAGCACTACGTAATATTCATTCACTCGAAGGGTCACTAGCTGTTTCTGTTATTAACGCTAGCCTATGTCTCACTTAGCATACTAAATCCTATGAAATTTGCCATGTGTGTTTTCAGGCCCCAAATCTTTTTTTCCCCACCATTACATGAAAAACAGTTTCAAGGGAAACATCCAAACTGGGGTAAACTATCAAATACTGGAGTGAAAGCTTCATTCCAGTCACTCATCAGAGATTTCCTTAATTTTTCTCTATTTTGGCTAGTTACCACACACCCCAGCTCCTCTCCTCTTAGTGACATCATGATAAGAGGCAGTGATGCCGTAAGTTTATCCACATAATTGGTATAAGACAGGCAGAGACAGTGCAAGTTTCTCTCATACTACCTCTCAAATATGCCTCAATTAGGACCTCTGAAGTGAAAAAGTTCAGTCTCTGTAGCCTATTATATCTTTGGCTTCTCTGTTGAGAATGCCAGCAAGAAAGTCAATTAGCACCAACTAAAGTGATGGAATTTTCAATGGGGACACCTACCCATTAGGAAATGGACTGAGATGCACAAGCTCATTTCACCAAACAGTCCTCAGTCTGTTACAACTTTTGGCCATTAATCACCTGGGATGGTTTTGAACCATCAGCCTAGAGGTGAAAGGCTCAATTCTTCCCTCTGACCTTTTTGCTGTCCTAAGAAGTGATTTATTACAACAATTCTTTTACCAACAAGATCCAGTATTCCAGATCAGAGCTAGCCTGCCATTCTCAGGGCAGGGCAGGACAAGTGGCTATTCTCGTCTAAAATATTAAAGAAAAAATTCAAGGTTTTTAAAATATTTATTATTTGCATTTAGTGAATCCCAAACTTTACACTGAGCATTTGATGTAGTATTTTAGAATGAAAGACAGAATGTATCCACAGTTATAAAACCAATGACAAGCCATAAGAACATGAGAGATCCATTATAAAGTTCCCAAATACAAAATACAAAATCTCCTTCAAAGCTGTAGAAGACCACTAATATTACACAGATCAAGCAGGTTAGTCAAGCTAGCATCCACCCTTGCTCACTGAACAAATCAATACTTCCTCAGCTACCAGCATGTGAGTTCAAACAGGAATTAACCAGGGAGGTCAAGATTAGAATTTTTTAGAAACTAGAAGAAACTTACTTTTTCACTTTTGGATACTTCATCTCCGAAATAGCATTCGTGGCATCGGTCTGCCTCTCCTTCAAATGCTGCGGCCACATATTATCCACCCAATCGACTAAGTCCACCTAAAATCCCCACCAGAACCAATGGTTAGTCAGTAAACATGTGGTGGGATGTACTCCCAGCAGTCAAAGCTGGAACAGTGATTGGCAACAATGGCAGATTGGCAGTTTGCATATGCTCAGAGATGGTGAAATCTTCCTTAATAAAACTCACTGTTTCAATCAGAAACCCAAACCTGTGAGGGGTTGAGCACTCTAACTCCCCACTAAATCCTACAAACATTCAAATCAAAGAGAGTTATGCCACTGAATTCAAGGGGCACAGATTCTGACTCAATGGCACTTGAGTGCACTTCTGGGATTGGACCATTGCTGGTGTGGGATCACCACAGTGCCAGTATTCAATTGCATATGTGTAGATTGTATCCCAGAAATTGTGATCATGCACATCAAAACCACAATTTTAAAAAATTGAATTATTCTGATATTGTATGTTTTCAAGGAACATTACCCTGGTGATCTGGCCAAATTCCACCATGAGTAATTACATTACTGCCTACCTAACATTTCCTTGGATAACACTTGGATACAGAATTCTTCAAAGTCCTTGTCTCAAGGCCAAATATTTTCAAAAGTGTGGACAAGAGCAAATACTGGGAGCTGAGCAAAACAGAGTGAGAGAGAACTGGATAGAGATGAAGGGAAGGATATGGAGAGTGGAGATAGCTTCATGGATTACTGAAATAACGGTTGCTTTGGGTGTCATAGGGAATGGGATCAAATCCCAGCATGGAATGTGAAGCAGGGATAAATCTCTGGTTCATTGTTTTCTGACCTGTGTTATGCAGAAGGTCAGACTAGATAATCATAATGGCCCATTGGACCTTAACCTCTATTAAATGGGTGAGGCACACAAACCAGGTTTCGAAAAAGGGAGGGCAAAAGAGGGTCAAGCACAAGACAGAGGTTGTAGTACAGCATTTGGCCTCAGTGGAGCAAAAGACAACTCAAGGAAAGGAGGCAATATGTAAAAGAATTTCAAACTCAGAAGTGTCATTCTTACCATCCTAAGAAGATCAGTAAGCCTCAGAGGACTTTACAAGACCTAACTGAGGCACAGGTCACAAAATGATACAGGTTCACCTCTGAAGCCATCCAGCAACTTTGTAATGAGCTGCTGTAATGGGAGCTAGAGAGGCCAACCCAGAGGAGCCATCTCCTCTCAATCCCAGTAGAGGTCAGTGCTGTATCCAGCATCCTTACTTGTGCGTCCTTTCAAAGGACCTTCAAGGATGCTACTGGTATCAGCCAGTCCCCTGCCTCTGTGTCCCTAGAGGACTTCCAGAATGGTATGATCTGCAGGATCAGCTTCCCAATAGAGAGGCAGACCCAACACCCAATTTTGCAAGAATTTTATGTGCTAGTGAACTTCCCATCTCTACCAGGTATTGTAGATAGCATACCCAACCCTCAGAGGGAGCCAATGGGAGATAATTCAGCCCACAGAAATAGCAAACATACCAATTCCATGAATACCATGGCCATGTGTGACACAGAACTGGTGTTCACAGGTAATAGCTAGATAGCTGAGATCCTCATACAATTCCTGCATCCGGATATTGCTATCCATGGCATTCACCTGATTTGCAATCTGAACCCACAGCCTCTGTTTTATGTGGGCAGAGAGCATGCTGGAGCACACACATAACCCTCAACCTCCAGGGAATTAATTCTATAACGATGGTGTCAATTAGGGCATGCGTACACAGCATTTTGGAGTGACCCTCTCAGACCGGAGTGACAAACTTGGGTTAGGAGGGTTCATGCCAATGCTCTAAAAATAACTGTATAAATAGTGCTTTGAAATTGCAGCTTGGGCCAGAGTGCGGACTCTGAAGCCCACCCCTTCCCTAGGCTTCAGTCCTGCTGTCAATAACAACAGCAACCTGCTTGGGTAAAGACAGATGTCCTAAGTACTGGAGTTGATGGAAGTTGCAGCTATTTGAGCTAAGCCTGTCGATTAATCGCAGTTAACTCACGCAATTAACTAAAAAAAATTAATTGCGATTAAAAAAATTAATCGTGACTAATCTCAGTTTTAATCGCACTGTTAAACAATAGAATACCAACTGAAATTTATTAAATATTTTGCATGTTTTTCTACATGTTCATATATATTGTATTCTGTGTTGTAATTGAAATCAAAGTATATTATTTTATTACAAATATTTGCACTGTAAAAATAACAAAAGAAATACTATTTTTCAATTCACCTCATACAAGTACTGTAGTGCAATCTCTTTGTCGTGAAAGTGCAACTTGCAAATGTAGATTTTTTTTTTGTTACCTAACTGCACTTTACAATGTTCCCTGACTTTACAATGTCACCTGAAAGTGAGAATAGGTATTTGCATGGTACTTTTGTAGCCAGATTGCAAGGTACTTACATGCCAGATATGCTAAACATTCGTATGCCCCTTCATGCATCGGTCATCATTCCAAAGGACATGCTTCCATGCTGATGACGCTCGTTAAAAAAATAATGCGTTAATTAAATTTGTGACTGAACTCCTTGGGGGAGAACCATATGTTCCCTGCTCTGTTTCACCCGCCATGTAATTCATGTTATAGCAGTCTCAGATGATGACCCAGCACATGTTGTTCATTTTGAGAACACTTTCACTGCAGATTTGACAAAACACAAAGAAGGTACCAACATGCGATTTCTAAAGATAGCTAAAGCACGCGACCCAAGGTTTAAGAACCTGAAGTGCCTTCCAAAATCTGAGAGGGATGAAGTGTGGAGTATGCTTTCAGAAGTCTTAAAAGAGCAACACTCCGATGCGGAAACTACAGAACCCAACCACCAAAAAAGAAAATCAACCTTTTGCTGGTGGCTTCTGACTCAGATAATGAAAATGAACATGCATCAGTCTGCACAGCTTTTGATTGTTATCAAGCAGAACCCATCATCAGCATGGATGCACGTCTCCTGGAATGGTGGTTGAAGCATGAAGGGACATAAGAATCTTTAGCGCATCTGGCACATAAATATCTTGCAACACCAGCTACAACACTGCCAGGAGAACGCCTGTTCTCTCTTTCAGGTGATATTGTACACAAGAAGCGGCAAGCATTATCTCCTGCAAATGTAAACAAACTTGTTTGTCTGAGCGACTGACTGAACAAGAGGTAGGACTGAGTGGACTTGTAGGCTCTAAAATTTTACATTTTTTTTTTTAATGCAGTTTGGTTTTTCTACATAATTCTACATTTGCAAGTTCAGCTTTCATGATAAAGAGATTGCACTACAGTACTTGTATTAGGTGAATTGAAAAATACTATTTCTTTTGTTTTCTTACACTGCAAATTCTTGTAATCAAAAATAAAGTGAGCATGGTATACTTTGTATTCTGTGTTGTAATTGAAATCAATATATTTGAAAACGTAGAAAACATCCAAAAATATTTAAATAAATGATATTCTATTTTTGTTTAACAGTACAATTAATCGCAATTCATTTTTTTAAATCACTTGACAGCCCTAATTTGAGCATCTTCCTGGATCAGGCCCCACGTAAGGGATGTGGGATTTGTGTCCTATGTACACAGAGCATGCGATTACCTAGGGAGGTGGCAGAATCTCCTTCCTTAGAGGTTTTTAAGGTCAGGCTTGACAAAGCCCTGGCTGGGATGATTTAACTGGGAATTGGTCCTGCTTCGAGCAGGGGGTTGGACTAGATGACCTTCTGGGGTCCCTTCCAACCCTGATATTCTATGATTCTATGATTCTGTAAAGTAGCTGCGTGATTGTGAAGAGGCTAAAAATAAACAACAAAATAACAGGACCCCTTACCACATTGGGGCGCTTGACAATGTTCTCCAGCTTTGTGTGACTAAACTCCAGGCTGATGACATTGTAGAGCTTCTCACGTTCAGCCTCTGGTGTTTCATAGTATCTCACAAACTGAGACATGCTCATCTCAATTCCCTTTTGCGTGTTCACATCCATCACATCCACAATCCGACGGCTTCCTGCAAACACACAGAACACTTTAAAAACATTTATTTTTGTTTTATTTTGAATTCATAAGTCCAGGGCAATCACAATTTGAGGCTCCTGGGGAATCCCAGTGTATCCCTGGCAACAGGCGAGAGGAACCCAAATCTTCCCACCCTCTGGTCTTAGACAGCACAAACTGAGACAGCAGAGAGGAAGGGCACCAGCCTAGGACTTGGAATACCAGATTTCAAGTCACTGCTCCACCACAGACTTTCTGTGTGATTTTGGACAAGTAATTTAGTTTTTCTGTGGCTAAGTTCCCCATCTGTAAATTGGGGACAATATTACTTCCCTACCTCACATAGGTTGTTGTGAGGAAAAATACACCAACAATTGTGAGGAGCTGAGATACTATGGTAATGGGGGCCACATAAGTAGCTAAGATAGATAGATAGTCCTCTACATTTCTAAACATCCAAGATGCCTTTACTACACTGTGGTCAAAATTGTCCACAAAGAGAAAAATGCCATGTATGAGCCTGACCCTGTGAGGTACTGAGCATCACCTCTGGGATTCTGAATGCTCTAAAAAATTCCTACTTGACCTCCCAGGGGGCGCACTAAGCACTTTGGGTCTTCTGTTTGGCTCACTGGATACAAGCTTATTTTCAGCTCCTCAAGTGGCATATGCACAAGTCCCATTAGCTCCAGAATGCTAAACAGCAGTTTCAGCAGTCTTCGGTTTCATACAGTCCTCTTTGGCCACTAGGAGGTTTCATCTCTCCCAAAAGTTATAAGAGTCTAATTAGCAGCTCATTTGTCTTTGAGAGAGAGCGAACTCAAGAGAGACATGCCTCATTTCCAAGAAAGGATTTCAAAAAATAAACTCATCCCTTTCCAAAAAAACGCCCTCCAATACAGTTTCCATACCTGAAGAAATAATTCTAAATAAAATGCATTAAAACTAAATGGAAGGTTTGCAAATGCCATCAGAGAAACTCATTAATAACTACAGCACCAGGCCCACTGTGTGCTTGGGAGCAATATTTCAGCAAGAATGACAGTTTTAACCGTATGACTTTATTAAAAACATCCTTTGGCACTGATACCACTGACAGACATGATCATGATTCTGGAAAGGAACCCAAGTCCATAAAGTTTCATAGCCAAAGAGAAAGATGTATAGCATGTATATCTGGGTCAGTCCCAGTAGCCCTGCAGTTAGCGCTCTTTGCCAGCATGTTGAGTGACCAAGATTCAACTCCTCGGTCTGGTCTCAGGAATCCAAGTTCTAGTGTTACTGCCCTTTGGGGGGCAGGGGGGAAGTTAGTGTCATTTAGTCTCTATCATGTGAATAAATGTGTAAATTATTTAATATTTCCATATTTAAAATAATTTGCATATAATCAAATTTCACTTTAAAAAAAATTAGTGTGGATTTAGTGCTAGTGAAGGTGTAGACAAACACATCTAGCAGCTCTCCACTGTTGTGTGCAACTGTCAAGCTGATCATGCCAACTACATCCTCCATATGCACTCTGACTAAAAGTAGACATAAAGATATTGGATGTCCCAGGCCTGTGGGGAGAAAAGGCTGAGCAAGCACAACTACGGACATCTATGAGCAGATTGCATGGAGGATGCAGGAGAAGAGGTATGACATGGACCAGTGGCAGTGCCGCATGAAAGTGAAGGAACTGCATCAGGCATATCAGAAGGCCAGGGAGGCCAAAAGTTGATCCAGTACCGAGTCGCAGACCTACTGCTTTTACAAAGATCTGCATGACATACTTGGTGGAGACCCCACAACCACCTTGCAAACCAGCATGGATGCATCCAAGGATCCTGAGCCAAAAGTCCCTGGCATGAACAGCAAGGAGAAGGAGGTAGTGGAGAATGGGGGACATGCAATGTTTCTAACTAGGCCATGAGCTAGGACCCATTTGAGATTCCACCAGAGTCCAGTCAATTCCAGCAGTTGAGCATGGGTAAGCCCAATGCAGGGGAAGGAACCTCAGGTAAATGTGTAATTGTACTTCCCATTACAATGACGTACTGATGGCAACCCCAACTAAAGAGGACACAGCTATCAACTTTTAATTAATTTACTTGAACTAGAAGAGGTAGCAGTACAACAAAGAGAGGTAATGTTGTTTGCTTTCCACCTCCCCATAGAGTTAGACAAGGGGGATCATGTGGAGCAATTTGGTTTTGTACACAGGGATGTCCATTGAATCCTCCTGAGAGATCTCTATGAAACTCTTGCAGAGGTACTCTGCAGTCCTCTCCCAAAGGTTTTTAGGGATGGTAGCCTTATTTCTTCCTCCATGCTAGGACTCTTTCCCACACCAGTCAGCATTAACTTCAGCAGGTGTCATTGCAGTAAACAGGCTAGCAACACATGGGCCCAGGCAGCTTTGGGACACCAGCAGCAGCAGCGCCTTTGTTACCCTCAGGAATGAGATATCAGCTAAAATCACCACTGCCTATGAAAATGGTGCCATTATTCAGTGCCATTGCCCTATACGCATAGTTTCATGCAACCAAGCAATTCCCTCCTCCTTTCCCTCACCACTGGTAGACGACACTCACCCTGGCTGATGCTGTGACGGGCACAAGCATTCCGAAGCAGAAGTGTCAATAAGCATGTCTTGTTTAAAACTTTAGGGGAGCAAGGGAAGGGAGTTCTAAATCTTAACTTTCACTTTCCATTGTGACTGTATTGACAATGTGACTATATTGACCTCTGGGTGTTTTATCTGCAGCTGCTGCAGCCTTGAGGAGTTCCCCCTCCACACCCATGGAACACCTGAGCCAAATAAGGAGAAAAAAAGATGACTTGGAACGACACGTTCAGTTGGATCTTGCAAGCCAGTGCTGCATCAGACTGTGAGCAAGGGGCCTGGAGGATGAACACTGCAGACAGCCTGGAGAAGGAAAGAGCGAACAGGAGAAAGGCCCAGGAGTCCCAGCAGGAAAAGAGGAAGATACAACAGACGGTAATGTAGCTTCTCCAGCAGCAACATAGAAGCTGCAAACTCTTGTGAACCTATAGGGTCAACAATCTTGAGCTTGTTTACTTTTCCAGTTCATGGAGAACTCAATTACAGCACCTCCCTACACCACCCTCAACATTCCACATCCCTACCCCTGCTGCCACTCCACTCCAGGTGACATTATGGACAACCACAGCTTCACATACACTGACTTGGTGAAAGCTACAGTTGCTGTATATGTGGGTAAAATGAATATGAATGTTCTTTCCCCTTGTTAGGTTCTGTTCCATTAATGTTTTAAGTTTTTTAATCTATTAAATTTTAACTTGCACAGATTTTTCTTTTCAATGGTTTTGTTACTGAATAAAATTCTATTATTTGGAAAATAATTCATCTTTGTTAGTTCACAACATATGCTACAAAGTGCCTAGCAGTTCTGAAAGCACCCACTTACTTGTTACTGTACAGTCTGACACAACTCACAGTATCAGTGGCAAACCCAGTGTAATATTTATAAACGTAGAGCAAGCACTGCAGAATAGATGCATTGACAGTGTTACAGTCATACATGTACACCAAGCAACACACAATTCCTAATAGGCCCCAAAACAGCAGGGCCAGGTAGAGCATGGTACACCACAATACATTTCTGTGACTCACTGTTAAAGTGCTCTTTCAAAGCCTCCCTGAGCTGCATAGCTCTGTGTTGAGCAATTCTAATAGCCCTTGTGTCTGCCTGTTCGTGCAGACAGCTGCTCCAGGTCTACCCTGGCAGCAACTTTTCCCCTTTTGCTTCACAGATATTATGTAGCACACAGCTGGCAGCTATAACCATTGGGATATTTTTTCACTGAGATCCAATCTTGTGAGTAAAAAATGCCAGGGTCCCTTTAATCTACTACAAGGGACATTCTACACCTGCTGAGCCAGTAGCTGAATCTTTCCTTGGTGCTGTCGAGATCGCTGGCATATGGCTTCATGAGCCAGAAGAGCAAGGGGTAGACTGGGTACCCCAGAATCACTATTGGCATTTCAACATCATCAATGGTAATTCACCAGTCGGGAAAGAAAGTACCTGCTTGCAGCTTTCTGAACAGTCCCGTGTTTTTAAAGATGTGAGCATCATGCACCTTCCCTGACCAGCCAACACTGATGTCAGTGAAGCATCCCCGGTGACCCACCAAAGCTTGCATAATCATAGAAAAATAGATCTTTCTCTTGAGGTACTCTGTAACAAAGAACAATGGTGACAAAATAGGGACATGCATGTCATCTACTGCTCCACCACAGTTCAGGAACCCCACTGCTGCAAATCCATCCATTATGTCCTGCACGTTGCTGAAGGTCACAGTCCTGCACAGCACAAGAAGATTATGGCCCTGCATACTTGCATGACAACAGCTCCCACACTGGATATTCCAACTCCAAAATGGTTTCCCAGTGACCAGTAGCAATCCAGCATTGCAAGTTTCCATCTTGCAATCGCCACTCACTTCTCCACACTGTTAGCACAGCTCTCATTTTGGGGTCCTGGTGTTGAGGGCTGGGGAAAGCTTGGCATACAGATCCAGGAATGTGGCCTTGCACATCCGAAAGTTTTGTACCCACTGCTCGTCATCCCAAGCCTGTATTACAATACGTTCCCATCAGTCAGTGCACATTTCTTGGGCCCAGAAGCAGCGCTCCATCATCTGCAGCTGATCCATGAATGCCACCAACAATCTTGAATTAGTTCTCGGTATATTCCACAGCAATCCATCCTCCAAGAAATTATCATATTCCCCACTGATTCGTTTTTTCTTGCAGCTCTGCAAATACCAGAGAATCGTGCGTCCTATGCTTGCAATGCTTATGACACTAGTGCAGAGCTCTGCAGATTCCATGCTTCTGTCAGAGATGGTGGACAGTAAGGAGGGAGGTGTGGGTTTGTGGGATTTTTTAAAAAGGCATGAAAATTATGGGATATACATGACATTAAGAGATGGAGAAAGTTGCCCTCTGCGAAGCTGAACACTTGCTCCCAGTCACCCCTGCATGATTCATTTCTGCCCCACGATGAATTGACAAAACTTCCCAAAAGACAGCACGCTGGACAGTGGCGGGTTGCACACAGGGATGCCTAACCTCAGTATACCTTGCTGTGCATTGACACAAGCGCTCCTGGTAAGTATGCGCAGTAGCAACTCAAGGACCCAAGTGTGCATGCGCACAAGCAACACACTAACTGCGGCAGCTTTATGCTGAAGTAACTTGCATTGGCCAAAGTCTGTAGTGTAGACATGGCCCGAGACACAGGACCTTGAACTGGGGAGTCAGAGAAGCTAGGCCTGCCTAGGTCACCATCGAAGGATGGTAGGGCTTTAGATAACATACACATGCATGTAGACTGTTTATTATTTAAAAATCCTTTTTTTCCTCTTATGCATTGATTCTACTTTACAAGAAACAATAATTTTGTTTTAAGAAGACTGTCTGGTTCTGTGCACCACTGGTCACAGGCTCCTGAAAGAAAGGACTGCAGGTGCCCAGACTCAGTCAGACCTGCAGAGTAAGAACTGTTGATATAAAGGATGCTGTCGCCCAGGGCCCACCCTAAGAGTGGGAGAACTGTGGAATTCCCCACCACGATCAGTAAAGGCACAAGGGTGTACTGAGAGAGCAGAAATGGTACAAAGGTGCAACTAGCCCTGCAACGGTGACAGCAGGTCAATGTGTTATAACAACTTAATGCAATTGTCTTCTTGATCATTCTTCCCTTTTCTTAGCCCACTCCCCTGCACTCTTACCTCACAGACTTTAAGGCCAGAAGGAACCATCATGATCATCTAGTCTGACCTCCTGCACATCACAGGCCACACAATCTCACCCACCCACTCCAGTCATAGGCCTATAACCTCTGACTGAGTTACTGAAGTCCTCAAATATTAATTTAAAGACTTCAAGTTAGAGAATCCACTATTCACTCTAGTTCAAACTAGCAACTGACCCATGCCCCCATTCTGCAGAGGAGACAAAAAAAAAAAAACAACAACCACCACCACCCAATAAAACACCAGGGTTTCTGCCAATCTGATCTGGGGGATAATGCCTTCGTGATGCCAAATATGGCAGTCAGTCAGACTTCGAGCATGTGGGCAAGATCCACCAGCCAGACACCTGGGAAAGAATTATCTATAATAGTAAGAATTATCTATAATAGTAACTCAGAGCCTTCTACACATAGTGTCCCATCTCTGGCTGTTGGAGATATTTGCAACGAGCAGTCCCAGATGGGCCATATGCCATTGTAGGCAATCTCATCATACCATCCCCTCCATAAATTTACCAAGCTCAGTCTTGAAACAAGTTAGGATGTTCAAACAAAAACTTGAAACAAGTTTGCCCCCACTGCTCCCCTTGAAAGGTTGTTCCAGAACTTCACTCTTCTGATGGTTAGAAACCTTTGTCTAATCTGATACCCAAACTTGTTGATGTCCAGTTTATATCCATTTGTTCTTGTGCTAACACTGGCCCCTAACTTAAACAACTTCTCCCTCCCTGGAGTCTATCCCTCTAATATATTTATGGAAATAAATTGTATCTCCCCTCTGCCTTTGCTTTGTTAGACTAAACAAGCCATGCTACTTAGATCTCCTCTAGTAAGGTAGGTTTTCCATTCTTCTGATCATCCTAGAAGCCTCCCTCTGCACTTGTTCCAGTGTGAATGCATCTTTCTTAAACATAGGAGACCACAACTGCACACAGTATTCCAAATGAGGTCTCACCAGTGCCTTGTACAATGGTAACAACACATCCCTATCTCTATTGGCAATATCTTGTCTGATGCATCCTAGGATTGCATTAGCCTCTCCCATGGCCACGTCAGGTTGGTGGCTCATACTCATGCTGTGATTGACCAACACACCCAGGTCTTTCTCCTTCTTTGTTGTTTTTAACTGGTAAGTCCCCAGCTTATAGCAAAAATTCTTGTTAGTTGCACTGTGCACTATCAAATTTCATCCCAATTCTATTACTCCAGTTTCCAAGGTTTTCCAGATCTTCTTGTATGATATTCTTAAGGGAAGGCATGTTCCTCCTCTCTATTGCAATAACTCCCAACTTTGTGTCATACACAAATTTTATTAAGCCCTCCCACTTTTTGTGCCAAGGTAATTAAAGAAAATGTTAAATAAGATTGGTCCTAAGACTGATCCTTGAGGAATTCCACTAATAACCTCCCTCCAACCTGAGAGTTTACCTTTCACCTGGACCTGTTGTAATCTTTCCTTTAACCTCCTCTTTGATTCATCCTAACTTAGATTGTAAGCTCCTTTAGCGCAGGAACTCTTTGTTATCTGCATTGTGCAGTACGATGTACATCCATGGTGCAATATAACAACCATGAAAAGTGGTGTATGTGAATGCAATGTTCGTGCACATACTATTGGCAGGCACTATTTGGCGCACAAGATTTGAAAATTTCCAACTGATGATATTTCATTGTAATTTGTGTTATATTACAAGGATGCAAAATTTAAGGAGACTAATCTTTACATTCAGACTCTTGTCCAACTCACTAACAAGCTGATGTTCTCTTCACAGGCTCATTACAAGTAGGCTGGGAACACAGTTAAAATAATACAAAGGAGCCAGACTTTCTGGCAATCACTAGTAAATCAATTTCTGGAAATCTGGTGCCCTGTATAGGTAAATCCTACACAACCTCATTAATGCTGTAAGGCCATCCCTGTTTGCAGAGGAAGAAAAATTTGACAAGAGGACCAGGAAAACCAGTGGAGAGATACTTCCCTCCATCCTCCACAGGAGGTGGCACTTCCAAAGACAGCAATAGGGGGTGCAAAGAGGGCTCAAAGAACCAATCTATCTATTGAGATCTGCATAGATCCTGAAGGACACAAGGCAAGGAGAGGACAGATGGAGACTGGCAGCCCTTAAGGCAAAGGATATAACTCTGAGCTGTGTCAGGGAGTGAGGCTGTGGACTGAGGAACCAACCTTGCTGGGACTGTTTGTAACCCTGAAGACTAAAGTGCAGCCTTGATGGCAATGCAAGGCACAGCCCAAAAGAAAAGCAAACTCAGGATGGCTTAGTTATCTTTAGATCAACCATCTGAACATTCAAGATAAGTACCTGAATACTCCCTTCTTCAACATTATGGACTGAGATGAGGAAGGTAAGAGTACCATACTCTTCTTTAATACCTATCCTTCCTCTTTCCATATATGGAGTCCCGCCTCCCTCCCACAGAGTCAGAGAACAAGACCCTTTCAACCTCCCTACAACAGTATCACCACAAGGTGCAAGAACATTCCACCCTCCCCAATATGGGCTAGTGGCCTCATGCTCCCCACCCACCTCCTTGCTGCTTGGGCTTCATGCCGATTCTAGCTCTTACCTCCTGATAAAACCCCTGTTCCCCCACCACTGGTTCCCGTCCAGAGGAAAGGGAAAGGAATTAGAAACCAGCAGTAAGGGGAAACAGGTCAAGAGTACTGGAAAGCAGCCGAGACAGATTCCAGGTGTGGGGAGGCAGGTCAGGTCAGGATTTACTTCATCCTGGACTCCCAACCCTGACCATCTCCAGGGTCCACAAATCACCCCCTTGTCTCTGTCACAGAGCCTCCAGTGCTCACTCAAGTCCCTAAAAATTAGCCAGCTCCCAGCTAGCAACTAACGAAGAATAAGTTAAAGCATAGGCAGCCGAAGTCCAGCCTGCTGGACAAATGCAGACCATAATGCTCTGCAGTGTGGGACATAGGCAACCTCATAAGGTACATTTACACTGGAATAAAAGGCCTGTGGCATGTGCCATGGCTGGGCTCGCTCAGCTGACACGAGCTGAGGGGGCTCAGGCTGTGGGGCTAAATATTGCCACATAGACATTTGGGCTCTGGCTGGAGCCCAAGCCCGAACATCTACACAGTGATTTTACAGTCCTGCAGCCTGAGCCTCACAAATCTGATTCAGCTGACACAGGCCAGCTGCGGGTATTAAATTGCTGTGTAGATGTACTCATATTAATAAGGCAGGGTAGGCTGCAGCAACAACAGGTCACATGTGGAATGCTTCATCATACCACTCAGCTCCACATGGACCACTGCATCCTGGGAGCTGTAGTCTACAAAGAGCACACATTCCATTACAAACTAGGGAAGCTGCCTGCAATTTGCTATATACTATGTAGCCCTTGGGCTCCTGGAAAGTTGCCCATCTAACCCATGGGTGGGCAGGCCTGGATGTTACTGGGTGAAGTGGAAGAGTTGGGGGTTTTTCTGCAGCAGGCTTGGCTTTGATTTAGAGGCAGAAAGCTACAGTGATGCCGAGGCTGCAAGGGAAGGCATTTTACTTCATAGAAAAGAAATCTCTCTCTTCTACATGTGATGCTGCTTATTCATGGAACACAAGCTAATCCCCTGAGGAGCAGATGGAGAGTAACTGAGGTACAAGCTCTTCACCACCCCCTAACAACAAAAGAAAGCAAATAAGGAGGAAAAAAGAGTTTAGCTGTAGATATATGAACCAGAAAGCAAAAAAGGGACTCATGGATGATGTTACGGTCACAGAAAATCTGTTCTGGTTGCTCTGGTCCGCAGTCCTGGCATAATCCATATTACGGGGATTCAAGAAAAAATATGGACAAACTATACAAATATGCTCTCCCTTTGTAGCTCCTATAGGTTAGCAAGCCACTGCACAAACATTAACAAATTAAATATAACACTACTCTCAGATGGATATCTTTATTCCCATTACATACAGATGGGGTAGCTGAGTTGCCTTACCTATATATAGCTCATGACTCATTCCAGTGCTTTATACACTAGACCATGCTATCTTGCTTTGAAAATTTTCTCCTACTACCTAATCCCTGCCTGTTGGTAATACACACTTTCTAGGGGGCAACAATAGGCAAACTGTTATTCACAACTATGGAGGGGAAGAGCTGCACTTCTTGGCACTATTGCTCATTACAGGTGCCACACTTGCTGCAGCAAAAGTTTCTACAAAGGATATTTTGTGAATGATTTTGCCTGGATTCATTCCAGAAAACGAAGTGTGCTTAACAAAGGTTCCTGGGAACTGCTGGACCTGTGCCCCAAATCATTTGCCAAAACTCTTTTCTATCTGCACTGCAGTTTGTAACCACACTGTGTTTCTTTACTGCATATTGTAACAATTCGCCAGAGAGAGAGAGCCACGAGGGGACTATATATACACCTAATCCTGAGCTGGTGGAGCAGGGGCTTCAACTTTATCTAGGTTTCCAACTGGAGGAAAGCTACTCACCCACTTTTGACCTTACATGGCATGAGAGTATTATTCAGGCAACATGTCTCCAGTTCTCAATATGTTCTGCTCTCTTTCCAGGTATGGAACTCACATTGATATTAGTGGGGATTGAACAAATCTGGAATACGTAATAGGTGACCAGAATATGTGAGCAAGTGATGACCAAGGTGAATCGGAGGGAAATCTTCCTTTTGTGTTTTCTGTCTAGCATATTAGGTCTCTTCCCTCAAATGTACAGACCCTTTGCATGGGTTGGCAAGTAAAGGGTGAAATCTGTCTCCCCCAGTAGAGGCAAGACCATGTGCCCTATGGGTAGGGATGATCCAAAAACTGGTCCATGATAGGACTGAGCCTCCCTGAAGTGAATTAGCTATAATCCTCAACTACTAGTAGAGGGGCTGTGCCTGGAGGATGCTGACCTAGCTGAAACTATGAGCCAAACTCATGTGAGACAAATCTAGCTTAAAAAAAAAGTCCTTCAGAGGGGCTTGAACTTTAGAAATCAAGCTGCAATAGCCTTCTGATATTTATGTCACTTACTGTGGGAAATCTCTGTTAATCAGTGTTTTGGTAGGGCTCCAAAAAGCCCAAGTTCACCAGTTAGTTGGACCAGAATGCGGGTGTTGATCCCACACACAGCTACACCTCACCTGACCTTTCCTAGTAAGGCAAGCATATATTCATCTATGCTGTGGGAAAGCACTGTAATACAACACAAATTGGGAGGGGGATAATCCCTAGGAAAGTGGATTCCAAAGGTCCTCGCTCAACCCTAGTGATCAGTAAAACTTCCTGATTTTAGCAATAGAGTAACAAATGAAATTAATATATATAGTAGCTACAGGATCCACCAGGGGGCATTAAAGAACAAAGGAAAATAGAGTTTTAACAAGGACACTTTCACAAACCTCTTCTGCATATCTACAACAATAATAATTTCATGCCCCAGCATTTTCCCAACCTGAAGGTGCAGTTTAACCCCTCATTACTGGAGAAATATTTCAAAGCCATCAACCAGCTTCTTTGACATTCTTTGCTTTTTCTCATTATCCCTCCCCTTCCAAATGTCTGTCCCTATCCAGTTCCTGCTTTCAGCCCTCACAGTGCCACTACATGGCTGGCCTGCAGAAGAAAGGGCCTTTGCACAGAGAGGTTATAGTCTTTCCTTCTTATGGAGATGTAACTTTAAAAGTATGTCATGCACCTTCCCCCACCTTGATGTCTGCAATTTTATTATTTTCCATCAAACTGCAATAACCCATGTGATTAGGTTTTTCATGTAACAAAAGTTATGGTACTTAAGCTCTTCCTGCAGTCATGCTCTGAGCCAGTAAAAGTCTCATGAAACCTGCATTTTATGGGACTGGACTAAAGAGAGAGGCTTAAAGTGAATAATGCTCTGAGTGACACCTTACAGAGCCAATTAATAACTTTACACTTTTCAAAAACATGCACTCTAATTCCAAGATGAGCTTTTGGGGTAAACTTCAGACGGACAAAACATCAGGGAGGAAAATGTTTTCGTATGACAGCCAGTCATTTTTAGAACACTGCTTATATTTAATATAGCATACAAATGTACTAGGTGCTCTACAGCAGTGGTTCTCAACCAGGGGTATGTGTACCCCTGGGGGTTCACAGCGGTTTTCCAGAGGGTAAGTCAACTCATCTAGATATTTGCCTAGTTTTACAAGAGGCTGCATAAAAAGCTCTAGTGAAGTCAGTACACACTAAAAATTTCATACAATGACTTGTTTATACTGCTCTATATACTATTATATGGTAAGTATCACACTGAAATGTAAGTACAAATTTATATTCCAATTGATTTATTTTATAATTATATGGTAAAAATGAGAAAGTAAGCAATTTTTCAGTAATAGTATGCTGTAACTCTTTGTATTTTTATGTCTGATTTTGAAGGCAAGCAGTTTTTAAGTGAGGTGAAACTGGGATACATAAGACAAATCAGGCTCCTGAAAGGGGTACAGTAGTTTGGAAAGGTTGAGAACCATTTCTCTGCAGTAAGGCAGAGCCCTGCCATGGACAGTTTACAATCTAACTAGACAACATACACAGAAGGAGGAGAGGAGAAGTGATATAAGATCTTTTGTACTGTGTTTTTTGCGGGGTGAGGGGGAATTGGGATTTAAATTTTTTTCTGATTTTTTTTTTTACCCTATCCTTTCCCTTATTTGAGACATCAATTTCTTCCAAAAGGTCTTCCTGACAAAGGGCTCTATTATTTAATAGGAAATAGGTTTAATATTGAGAAAGTGCATTCATACAGATTAAGGAATTTAGTGTTAATAGGAACCCTGTTAAAAAGTATTCCTTTACCCTACAGTATTGGTCCAAATCACTACTGCACCCCACAGTGATAACACACAGTTTGGGGCAATTATTTTTTTAAAATAAGTGAAATGCTAGTTTAACAGCAATAGAGACTGAAGTCATCTATTTTCCCTACAGAGTATGTACAATGGAGCACAGACAAGAATAGTGCAGCCTCCCCACTCCTATTGTGCCCAGAGCTGAGGAACCACACCCATAGGTGGAGAGGGCAATTTAGTTTTCGTAGCCTTTTTTACATTACTAAACTTTCCAGCAGCCTGTATTTCATTACCAGAGCAGCTCCACCAGCGGTACACGTGGCCCAAGCATTTGACAGAATGGTGGCATTATCGCAGTATCAATGGTGAATTGCTAATGTGGGCCTCCAGCCCATGTCTGTTTCCCTGTTTGACATTTTTGCTGAGTCTGCCCACAAGGGGTCCAGTTGTGGTAGTGGTTTCCTGTCATAACCACTTAATCATTACAAACTGGACTTAGACCTTAAATACCCATCAGACAGCAAGAGCTCGTAGTCACTACCAATCAGCAGTGAAATCAAGCCAACAATTTTGAGAGTCTGTCTAGACCTGAATTAAAAGACGTGTTGTCAACATATTAGCTAACCGTTAGTACTAGAAATCTAGCGTTCAGGCTTTAATTTGAGAAGTTTATCTTAAGTAAATACAGATTTAGCACATTAGACTTCTAGGATGTGTTAGTTAACACATGTTAGTTAAGAGCCTGTCTACATTTAAAGTTATTTCAGATTAAGGTAGGGTGTGAATTCAAAGTGCATCAGCAATTATGAAATAATCCACAAAGCGGATAAGACAATCCACATGGGGAGCTAAGCCAAAATGGAAAAAAAGGCACTCTTATTCAGGAATATATGATTGATATGAGTAGAAGCCAATCAAATCAAGGTAGTCCCAGAGTTTCAGATGAGGGCAGCTACAAACTGCTTCAGTTGTACACAAATTAGGTGCAGCACTCAGATTCCAAGCAAGCTGCTAATGCAGCCTTGACTTGACACACTCATTCACAAACTCTGGGACTAGCCTCCGGCCCTAGCTCTAACTCTTCCCAAGAGAGGGAACAGTCAAGTTCCACAATTTTGCCAGTTCCATCAGAAAATCAATGGTTGTATTCTTTCTTCCTAGACCCTCAGGCACTGGGATCAGAGAGAGAGGAACAATTGAGAAATCACATTACACCATGTGAACAACATATGTGACTGCATGTGTAGTTAGCTACCTCAAAGATCTAATGCTTTTCATTAAAAAAAAAAAAATCTGTCAAGTCCTATTGGCACAGCTTACTGCTGAATATGTAAATCCCTGGTTATTGGGTGCTGGTTTGATTTATAGGAACAGGATAATTTCAAGTGATCAACGCTTGCATGATTTATCTCCGTTTCATCATGACCTATTATGAAATTAGGGTATAAAATGAGGCATGTACAGTACAGCAGTCTCATCATAAGAAGATGGATAAAAAGAAAGTGAGAAGTCATTAAAGGGAAGGGTAAGGAAAAAGATGAAGACAAAAGGATGAGCCACATGACTTCAATAACTGGGAAAGAAAAACCTCCTGCCCAAGAATTTTTGGTATAAGCTGGGGATTTATCAGTTGGAAGTGACAGAAGAGGAGCAAGACCTCGATGTATTGGTTGATCGCAGGATGACTATGAGCCACCAGTGTGATGCGGCCAAGAAAAGGCTAATGCAGTCCTAGGATGCATCAGGAGAAGTATTTCCAGTGGAGATAGGGAAGTGTTAGTATCGGTATACAAGGCACTGGTGAGACCTCATCTGGAATACTGTGTGCAGTTCTGGTCTCCCATGTTTAAGAAAGATTCATTCAAACTGGAACAGGTGCAAAGAAAGGCTACCAAGATGATGAGAGGAATGTAAAACCTACCTTACGATATGAGACTCAAAGAATTAGACTTGTTTAGCCTAACCAAAAGAAGGCTGAGGGGAGATATGATTACTGTCTATAAATACATCAGAGGGATAAAAACCAGAGAAGGAGAAGAGTTATTTAAGTTAAGCACAAATGTGGACCCAAGAACAAATGGATAAAAACTGGCCATCAGCAAGTTTAGGCTTGAAATTAGACAAAGGTTTCTAACTATCAGAAGAGTGAAGTTCTGGAACAGCCTTCCAAGGGGAGCAGTGAAGGCAAAAAACCTAATTGGCTTCAAGACTGAGCCTGGTAAGTTTATGGAGGGGATGGTGTGATGAGACTGCCAACAATGGTATGTAGCCGAACTGCTAACAGCAAAAAGAAAAGGAGTACTTGTGGCACCTTAGAGACTAACCAATTTATTTGAGCATGAGCTTTCGTGAGCTACAGCTCACTTCATCAGATGTTTACCGTGGAAACTGCAGCAGACTTTATATACACACAGAAATCATGAAACAATACCTCCTCCCACCCCACTGTCCTGCTGGTAATAGCTTATCTAAAGTGATCAACAGGTGGGCCATTTCCAGCACAAATCCAGGTTTTCTCACCCTCCACCCCCCCACACAAATTCACTCTCCTGCTGGTGCTAGCCCATCCAAAGTGACAACTCTTTACATAATCAAGTCGGGCTATTTCCTGCATAGATCAAGGTTTTGTCACATCCCCCCCACCCCCATACACACACAAACTCACTCTCCTGCTGGTAATAGCTCATCTAAACTGACCATTCTCCAGGTTTAAATCCAAGTTAAACCAGAACATCTGGGGGGGGGGGTAGGAAAAAACAAGAGGAAACAGGCTACCTTGCATAATGACTTAGCCACTCCCAGTCTCTATTTAAGCCTAAATTAATAGTATCCAATTTGCAAATGAATTCCAATTCAGCAGTTTCTCGCTGGAGTCTGGATTTGAAGTTTTTTTGTTTTAAGATAGCGACCTTCATGTCTGTGATTGCGTGACCAGAGAGATTGAAGTGTTCTCCGACTGGTTTATGAATGTTATAATCCTTGACATCTGATTTGTGTCCATTTATTCTTTTACGTAGAGACTGTCCAGTTTGACCAATGTACATGGCAGAGGGGCATTGCTGGCACATGATGGCATAGATCACATTGGTGGATGTGCAGGTGAACGAGCCTCTGATAGTGTGGCTGATGTTATTAGGCCCTGTGATGGTGTCCCCTGAATAGATATGTGGGCACAATTGGCAACGGGCTTTGTTGCAAGGATAAGTTCCTGGGTTAGTGGTTCTGTTGTGTGGTATGTGGTTGTTGGTGAGTATTTGCTTCAGGTTGCGGGGCTGTCTGTAGGCAAGGACTGGCCTGTCTCCCAAGACTTGTGAGAGTGTTGGGTCATCCTTTAGGATAGGTTGTAGATCCTTAATAATGCGTTGGAGGGGTTTTAGTTGGGGGCTGAAGGTGACGGCTAGTGGCGTTCTGTTATTTTCTTTGTTAGGCCTGTCCTGTAGTAGGTAACTTCTGGGAACTCTTCTGGCTCTATCAATCTGTTTCTTTACTTCTGCAGGTGGGTATTGTAGTTGTAAGAAAGCTTGACAGAGATCTTGTAGGTGTTTGTCTCTGTCTGAGGGGTTGGAGCAAATGCGGTTGTATCGCAGAGCTTGGCTGTAGACGATGGATCGTGTGGTGTGGTCAGGGTGAAAGCTGGAGGCATGCAGGTAGGAATAGCGGTCAGTAGGTTTACGGTATAGGGTGGTGTTTATGTGGCCATTGTTTATTAGCACTGTAGTGTCCAGGAAGTGGATCTCTTGTGTGGACTGGACCAGGCTGAGGTTGGTGGTGGGATGGAAATTGTTGAAATCATGGTGGAATTCCTCAAGGGCTTCTTTTCCATGGGTCCAGATGATGAAGATGTCATCAATATAGCGCAAGTAGAGTAGGGGCTTTAGGGGACGAGAGCTGAGGAAGCGTTGTTCTAAATCAGCCATAAAAATGTTGGCATACTGTGGGGCCATGCGGGTACCCATAGCAGTGCCGCTGATCTGAAGGTATACATTGTCCCCAAATGTGAAATAGTTATGGGTAAGGACAAAGTCACAAAGTTCAGCCACCAGGTTAGCCGTGACATTATCGGGGATAGTGTTCTTGACGGCTTGTAGTCCATCTTTGTGTGGAATGTTGGTGTAGAGGGCTTCTACATCCATAGTAGCCAGGATGGTGTTATCAGGAAGATCACCGATGGATTGAAGTTTCCTCAGGAAGTCAGTGGTGTCTCGAAGGTAGCTGGGAGTGCTGGTAGCGTAGGGCCTGAGGAGGGAGTCTACATAGCCAGACAATCCTGCTGTCAGGGTGCCAATGCCTGAGATGATGGGGCGCCCAGGATTTCCAGGTTTATGGATCTTGGGTAGTAGATAGAATATCCCAGGTCGGGGTTCCAGGGGTGTGTCTGTGCGGATTTGATCTTGTGCTTTTTCAGGAAGTTTCTTGAGCAAATGCTGTAGTTGCTTTTGGTAACTCTCAGTGGGATCATAGGGTAATGGCTTGTAGAAACTCGTGTTGGAGAGCTGCCGAGCAGCCTCTTGTTCATATTCCGACCTATTCATGATGACAACAGCACCTCCTTTGTCAGCCTTTTTGATTATGATGTCAGAGTTGTTTCTGAGGCTGTGGATGGCATTGCGTTCCGCATGGCTGAGGTTATGGGGCAAGTGATGCTGCTTTTCCACAATTTCAGCCCGTGCACGTCGGCGGAAGCACTCTATGTAGAAGTCCAGTCTGCTGTTTCGACCTTCAGGAGGAGTCCATCTAGAATCCCTCTTTCTGTAGTGTTGGCAGGGAGACCTCTGTGGATTAGTATGTTGTTCAGAGGTATTTTGGAAATATTCCTTGAGACGGAGACGTCGAAAATAGGATTCTAGGTCACCACAGAACTGTATCATGTTCGTGGGGGTGGAGGGGCAGAAGGAGAGGCCCCGAGATAGAACAGCTGCTTCTGCTGGGCTGAGAGTATAGTTGGATAGGTTAACAATATTGCTAGGTGGGGTGAGGGAACCATTGCTGTGGCCCCTTGTAGCATGTAGTAGTTTAGAAAGTTTAGTGTCTTTTTTCTTTTGTAGAGAAGCAAAGTGTGCGTTGTAAATGGCTTGTCTAGTTTTAGTAAAATCCAGCCACGAGGAAGTTTGTGTGGAAGGTTGGTTCTTTATGAGAGTATCCATTTTTGAGAGCTCATTCTTAATCTTTCCCTGTTTGCTGTAGAGGATCTTGATCAGGTGGTTCCGCAGTTTCTTTGAGAGCGTGAGGCACAAGCTGTCAGCATAGTCTGTGTGGTATGTAGATTAAGTATCTCCAACGGCCAATGATGGGTCACTAGATGGGGAGAGCTCTGAGTTATTACAGAGAATTCTTTCCCAGGTGTCTGGCTGGTGGGTCTTGCACAAAAGCACAGGCTCTAACTGATCTCTGTATTTGGGGTCATGAAGGAATTTTCCCCCAGATCACATTGCCAGAGACCCTTGGCGGGGGGGGGGGGAGGGGGCGGTTCCGTCTGTCCCATGAGGCACAGGTGACTTGCAGATTTAAACTAATGTAAATGGTGGATTCTCCGTAACCTGAAGTCTTTAAATCATTATTTGAGGACTTCAGTAACTCAGCCAAAGGTGATGGGTCTAGTACAGGAGTGGGTGGGCGAGGTTCCGTGGCCTGCAATGTGCAGGAGGTCAGACTAGATGACCATGATGGTCCCTTCTGACCTTAAAGTCTATGAGTACAGAATTTGAATGAATCTTTTCAATAAAACAAATACAGTAGTACCTCAGAGTTACAAACACCAGAGTTATGAATTGACTGGTCAACCACACACCTCATTTGGAACCAGAAGTATGAAATCAGGCAACAGCAGAGACAAAAAAAAAAAAAAAAAGCAAACAGTACAGTACTGTATTAAACATAAACTACTAAAAAAATAAAGAGAAAGTTTTAAAAAAATAGTTGACAAGGTAAGAAAACTGTTTCTGTGCTTCTTTCATTTAAATTAAGATGATTAAAAGCAGCATTTTTCTTCTGCATAGTAAAATTTCAAAGCTGTATTAAGTCAATGTTCAGTTGTAAACTTTTGAAAAAGTTACGAACAACCTCCATTCCCGAGGTGTTTGTAACTCTGAGGTTCTACTGTAGTACATTTTCAAAAAGCTTTTACTGTCCAGTTTGCTTTCTGCATTTCACTCATATTGACTAATGAAAACAAAATTGTCACTTTCACTTGCCAGTTTTCATTCAGTAGCCCAATGGGGTTTTGTTGGAGTTACAAACATATAAAGGGGATTTTCAAAGCCAAGCTCAAACTGGCTTTTGTTTTGAGAGAAAGTGCCAATCCAGTTCTAGGTGAGTGGTTTGGGTTTTTTGGGGCTTTTTAAATTTTTGTATCAAAAAAAACCCTGGAACCATGATGATTATTCACATAAAATTAATATTAATCTTTTTAGTAATAACAAAATCTTCTCAAGTAACAGACTGCAGTATTCCTATGCTAGCACAAATTAGAACAAAGAGAGAGCCTGAATTTCACGTTTTCCTTTCTCCCCTTTGATAGCTATTGCATTTTTATAATGGACATCCCAGGGCCTCAGTTGAGTCTCCAGGCTCCTTTACATCTGCTGGTTGGATGCTTCTGACACAAACCACAATACACACCTTACCCTTCATACCCTTGCACATATGAAAGAAAAAAACTGACTGCATCTGGAGTCATGGAGATGTGGGGAGAATGTTTCCATAAAGTGAGGGGTGGAGGGGGATTTCAAATCTTAAGAGGGTATCTGCCATTACCGTTTAGAACCATGATGCACATAAATGAATATTCTGGGACTAAGCTGAAAATCTTCCCTCTAACTAGGCTAATCAAGTGTTTAAAAAGTGAAGATACTTCAGATTCATGGTGAATCATCTAATGACTATACCTTAATTTTTCTTTCTGGACCAACTATTATAACCTTCTGTTATTACAGGTACTCTTTTTAGAGGAGGAAGGATGGTTTTGCAGTCAAACCCTAGGGCAAGGAGGAAGAGTAACTGAGTTCTATTTCTGGCTCTGCCTGAAAATTTCAATCCATGAATTGCCCAGACAGCTGCAGCCCTCTGGGATAATGTAGATCATAAAGCCCACAATGAAGTGAGAGACAGATAGGGACAAAGGATTCTCGGTCAAGGGGATCTAGCTATGGGACAAAACTTCCAGAGGAGAACAGGCAAATGCAGAGTATCATCAATAGGAAATGCTGAAAAATATCTCCTTCACCATAGCAAGAAAGACACAACACTGACACACCCTCATCTATATATACACACACACACACACACAGGAAAAAAGAGCTGTAACAAATAAATATCCCAAGCAGAGTTTTTACCCTAAAAAGAGAAAGAGCCAGAGACTCCTTGGTGTCCAGGAGGGACTTTGTTATTGCTAATGATTTTATGGAGAAGGTGCTAAGATACTACAGTGATAAGAGGCAGTATAAAATCCAAAGGTAGACGTTTCTGTCATCTGTCAATTTAACGTTTTAGAACCACAAAAAAGATCTGGGGGGGAAAAAGACCTAATCACTTCATCCCTCCATGTTTGTTAAAACTTTTTGAGGGGTTAGCTTGGTCAGCATTTGTGCTGGCAACTAGTGTGCGCTAATCCAAGTAAGGTTGGAATAACAGAAGAATGGTCACTCTGGCAACCAGTAGCACTTGTGACCGGCACCATTGCACTCTTTTGTTACTAATGTTTCTACTTGTGTAGAAGGCCAGTTCTCTATCTAATATTTGCCATCTGAATTTAATTATATAAACTTGCTGGAACTTCACATGAGTGTTTTAAAAGAAGTATTTCTCAAATATCTGTTCCTACTTTCCCTGTAAATCTACCTTGCAGACAGTTGGGAAGGTAATTTTGGTCAGACCCTGCATAACTCTCTTCTGCCATGCACATGTTTTGAATTACAGTTCGTTTCCTTAATCTTTGCAGTAACATGTATCTTGCTAAAATAAAAATACTGTTTGGTTAATGTCTGAACTGCTACATTGTCATCGCTGCTAACTTGAACAATATTAGAAGAGAGAACTGAACCAAGGTTTCCTTCAATCTAGCAAAGAGCTCTCGGCTATGGGAGAATGTGGAGGTCATGCAGTGTAAAAATCTTCCATGGCATCCCAATAAACAGTCTGTCAAAGTGTGTGCACTGTTTAATATTGCATTTCTATAGTATTTTCTATTTGAGGATCTTGGATCACTTCACAAGTGTAAACGAATGTATCCTGGAAGGATGAGAGAAGTACTATCACTGCAGATGGGCAAGCAGAAGCAGAGAGAAATTAAGGGCCTTGTTTTAGAGGTCTTGTGTGCCCACAATTTCAGTTGAAGTCAATGAGAGCTGCCAGAAACTGTGTATTCCTGAAAATGAGGCCCTAAATGGCTAGGCTTGCCTTTGGTTACTCAAGATGCTCTGTCTATGCTGGTTACACTACAGAGATTATACCAGCATAACCATGTTGCTGCAGCGATGCTGGCCTAACTGCTAACTCCATAGTACAGATGCAGCCTACACTAATAGAAGGGGTTTATCCATCAGTGTAGGAACATAACCTCCCCAAACAACAGTAGCTATGTTGATGGAAGCATTCATCTGTTGACACAGCTGCATCCACCCAGGGGGTTAGGTCAGCATAGCTACATCAGTCAGGCGGGTGGACTTTTCACACCCCTCACAGACATGCCTATGTCCATCTAAATTTTAAGTGTACCATAGGCCTAGGACTCCTGAAGAGCTAAACGATGCTGATCAAGTTCCCAGCTGCAGTGTGAGAAATAACAGAACTTCAAGTCAAAGCTACTGCAAAAGTGAGAGTAACCTCTCCAGCTGAGCAACACAGATTGGCTCAGGAGAGAATTTCATCTAGTCCACCTCAGACCGAAGAGTGGTGGGAGAGTGTATCAATGAACATACAAAAAGAAAAGGAGTACTTGTGGCACCTTAGAGACTAACCAATTTATTTGAGCATGAGCTTTCGTGAGCTACAGCTCACTTCATCGGATGCATACCGTGGAAACTGCAGCAGACTTTATATACACACAGAGAATATGAAACAATACCTCCTCCCACCCCACTGTCCTGCTGGTAATAGCTTATCTAAAGTGATCATCAGGTTGGGCCATTTCCAGCACAAATCCAGGTTTTCTCACTCTCCACCCCCCCACACAAATTCACTCTCTTGCTGGTGATAGCCCATCCAAAGTGACAACTCTTTACACAATGTGCATGATAATCAGGTTGGGCCATTTCCTGCACAAATCCAGGTTCTCTCACCCCCTCACCCCCCTCCCAAAAACCACACACACAAACTCAGTATCCTCAAGTGCTTTGTCAGAGATCCAGGAAGGAGCTTGCACCCAAGAATTGACAATAAATAAATAAATAAATAAATAATACTGGGTTTAGCCCTGAAAAGAGAATTGATACGCGAGATGTGACTGAGGTACTTCAGAACATGAAGAGTAGAGAGAAAACTGATCAGTCTCTCCTTAATTCATACTGCCAGATAGTATGAGAAGAAGAGGACTCTCCAGGATAATTTTATTGGGATCCAGGAAGGACCCCCCCAGCCTAAGAGGGGGGTCCACAGGACCTGGAAAACCAAATAATTACGGGGGGATAACTAATGAACAACAGGGACAGGAGTGTGGTCAAAGGGTCAAACGAAGGGAACCAGACGGGGACACCGAACAGAGAACCCCGGACAGCACTCACTGCTCCTCAAAGGCGTCAAGGGAGTCAGTGGATGCCACCCAGAGGAACTCTGCCCAGAGGTGTGAACAGACGGAGGATCGGAAATAGGCCCCACAGTCACAGGAGACTCCATCGGCCAACCTCCTCACCCTGGTTTTATAGATGGCCACTTTAGCCAGGGCCAGGAGGAGGCTGACCAGGAGGTCCCGTGACTTAGTGGGACCACAGACAGGGAGTGCATAGATAAGGAGGCGAGGGGAAAAGTGCAACCAAAATCTTAACAAAAGATTCGTGAGGAGCCGGAATAGGGGCTGCAGCCTGGCGCACTCCAGGTAGACGTGCGCCAGGGTTTCCCTCACGCCGCAAAAGCGGCAGGTGTCCGGGATTGGGATGAACAGCGCCAAGTACACGCCTGCGCTCACGGCCCCGTGAAGGAGCTGCCAACTGATACCCCGGGCGGGCCTCGGGACCAAGGTGGAATATAGGCCAGCCCACCAGGGCTCCAGGATAATGGTAGGTATATTTAAGCAAGAAACAGTTCACAAAGCCTATTGTCAGCATTTGACACTCCCTACAGCAGGTGGTCAATGATAAGGTGTATGTGTAGTTAGATATGCAAAGGCAGGGTCAGTTTTCATGCTTCAGGGAGTCTGCCGATTATAGCAGGTGTCACATAGCCCTTCTGCCCCACCCATAGAGAACAATGCATACCCAGTCATGTGCTTTAAGAGCAGAATACCTATCTGTCTGAAGCAATGATTTGATCTGCTAATCCTATGTCCCTTAACTCTTTCAAAGGGACAGAGAAAACTACTCAGAACGGACAACTACCACCATATAATTACATCAAGAGATATTATGTAGCTCATCAGAATTTTAAAACTCATTTTAAGTGAGCCTAAAAAAATGTGAGAAAGAGACAATACAATGACATGCCTCCCAGGACAGGCAAAACCCAGCAACATTAGTTATTGTTAGGTGGAGAAGTGACTTTAACTGTGGATTAAACATTAATTTTAATTACAAAATATGATTTAGTTGACAAAGACAAAGCACAGCCTGTATGCTGAAGTCAGTGTCTTAAATGACATTTCAATATCCAGACGGGTCAGAGGGGCAAAGACAAAACCATCCAGGTTACAAACTGTGCCCTATCTCCATTTCACTGGGAGTTTCAAGTTGCACACCACAGCAAGCACACACACACACAGAGAAAAAATGGAGCAATAGAAATAAGCAGGTGGGGTTTTCCTGCAGGTGCCTGAGAGCTTTTAAATACAGGCTGGTGGAGAAAGGTGATCAAGCTTATTTGCTGAAATCCCTTCTTAGCCAACTTTTTTTTTAAAAGGAATCCCCCAACTATATAGCTATCAAAGCTTCTTCCCACAAGCTTTCACCAATGACTTCTATCTTTAGAAGGATTTTACACTAGATTAAGCAATGATTTAAAAATAATCCACAAACTGCCTCCTAGGAAACTAACTTTGTGGTTTACACTGGCAAGCCGCAATGACAATTAATTGAGCCCCCATATGCTCTATAGCAGTGGTTCTTAACCTTTACTGTAGCCTGCACCCCTTTGGTTCTCAAAATATGTTCTCGCACCCCTTATCAAAAATTGTTGAAGTAGGTCAGTACTTTAAACCTAGATATATTTTTTGTTTGTATATTACAATAATCATTAAAAAATGTATAATGTTAATAAATACATAAGTTTGATGAAACAAAGTAGGTGTACTTACATGCCTGTGCTTAATTTGTGTTTTCAGTGATCTATCTTAAAAAAAAATCTGGCATGTCTTGCACGCCCAGAAAGGGCATTTCGCATCCCCAGAGGTTGTGTGCACCCCAGTTTAAGACCCACTGCTTTATAGGAATTGCCTTATTTAAGAGGGAGAGCAACACAAATGGCTAATGTCATTACTACAAAATTAAAGTCAATACTTTGGAGATTGATTTTATAAATATGGTGTATTATTTCACACAGGCTTTAAATAATACATTTGATGGCACAGTCATCCAACATTCTTTGTGGCCTATGTGTGAAATGGGTCTGGTCAAGTTGTTTTGGGACTTCACTTTTTAATTTTGTGACATTAAGGTTGAACATTCAAACACACCAATGTTGACTTAATGCAGATCAACAGATTATTAGAATATACCCACACCAAACATTATATTAAAACACACAAGAGTGAGGAAAATGCAGACTGTCTCTTAATTCATATGGCTGGCAGCCTGGAAAATGTCCGTTTTTGAAAGGTTGTTTGTAGTGTTGTTGTAGCTGTGTTAGTACCAGGGTATGAGAGAGAGAAGGTGAGTGAGGCAATATCTTTTATTGGACCACTGTTGGTAGAAAGAACAAGCTCTGTGAACCTCAAAAGCTTGTCCTCTACACTAACAAAAGATGATCCAATAAAAGATATTACTTCACTTCCCAGTCTCTCTCAGTTTTCAAAAGGTTAATTTCAATCATCCACTGGGGGACACCACTACAGTGTTAGCCAGATTAACACATCAGTGAGCCAAATTCCTCCCGGATGTGACTCCACTGAACTGGATTTATATGAGGAAGAATCTGGCCCATTGAGTTTTGCAAAGTGAATAATTCTGAGACTAGGAGTGCTGCCCTAGTTACTATTTTTGGAAAGTGATTCACAAGTGAGGCTGCTCTCTCTTTTTTAATACCATCCTGGGCTTTGAGAGTGGAGGTCAGTCCTGTGTTACAAGGGGGTGCTTATTAAGAGCACTGTTTGGGGAACACATGGAAGGGAAATAAATTGAAGAATTGTAAAACAAAGAAAATTATAAGCTTAACCTTAAAGAGAGTATTACAACATGTTGATTTTAGAAGCTTCTCTCTCTGGACAAATCACTCCAAACTCGACCAAAAAATAGACTCTAAAGGGAAAAATAATAAAAGAGATCACAGAGGGACTTCATCAACAGCTTCATCTGAGGAATGCAGGTAACAATCTGTGACACTGACTAGACGAAAAATGGGAAGCAACTATTTAAGCTCAGCTAGGATGATCCTAGAGAAGATATGGAGAAGACAACTATAGTACTATAGCATAAGGAGAGAACCGTTTTCAAAAGAGCATAGTCAAAATCCCCGATCCAAATACCCATAAACTTTGTGACTGGCTCTTTTTCTCAGTTTTGAAGCAAACCTATCTTCACTGAAGTTACTTCAATATCCTGTATGCATGGGGATCTTATTGCAATATTGGACAGTAGAACGCTTCAGAAGCGGCAAACCCTGCAAGCCTTATTTCCTAAGGACCCTTCTGTGGAAGCAGGGCTTAAACAGGGTGTAGTTTTCAGGACCTTGTGGAAGATGTAGGGGCCCCTGCTTAGATTTTCTCCAGGGGCCCCAATATAACTTCAGTTCGGCCCTGGAAGGGTTAAGGAGACTGCTCCTTTATATACCACTAGTGGCCCTACCTGGTTCATGTCCTGAACACAGCTACAAAATGAAGCAACAACTCTTAGTTAGTTAGTTGTGATCCTCCTCCTGTGTTAGGGTGAAGGCCATCTGTCTGGAACCAGTTCCACAGTCTATTCCATTGTCTATGTCTTTATGTAACACCATCAGATTAGGCCCAAAACTTGGGATTTTGTAAAACCCTTTGGTTGTATTTTTTTTAAATGACAAGAAACAATGGAACAGGGTCCATTAAATTACCTTTTTTAATTCACACTTTCATTTGAATTTAAATATCCTCCCAAAATGTTTGCAAAGTGAACATTGCAGAATTGTGCTACTGCAGGATAACAAGAAAGCAGAACCCAGAGAGTAGCATATATCCATTTCATACTTTGGAACACAAACAGCATTGACGTGAACAAGAAGAGGAGAAATGTTACCAGGAATGGAAATATTTCACATTCATATTTTTACACCCCAAGGGCAAAAGCCTTCTGCAAGTCAGCCTAGAAAATCTTGACTCAGCTCTCCCGTTCTCCTTTATATACGGCTCCCCCACTGACAGGACAAAACCTACATATGCAGGGAGAATAGCCAGTCTCAATCAAAACTTGCATAAGGATTTGCGGGCAGACTTTTTCCCTCCCTGCATGACCTAAATTGAATTTTAGGTCCCACTCCTTGTGGCACAGTTCCTCCAAAGAAAACCTCCCCAATCCACCCTCCCAGTTCCCAATTCCAAACCTCCACTGACACAACCTGAGCATCCGCTCAATGGAAAAAGTAACATTAGACTTGTATTAAGGATAAATGAGAAAAAGGGTTTTGCACAGTAAAGGTCCTTTTCTATACTGCTTGGTCATGTGACTTCATCCCAGTTCATATCTGTACTGTTTATTTCACCTTCCTGAGTGTGGGACTGTACATTTATAAACTATGTTTCCCTAGTTCTGCCCAGACCCCACTGCTCAAATCTCTCCAAGTCACTTTAGAGTTTGGTGTGAATTCAACCATGACACAATTTGCAGACAAGACCAAAACCAGAGGAGCAGCAAACACACAAGAGGACTGAACCAAAATGTTTTAGGAAGCAGTTATCCAGAGTACAGGGAAGGGCTTATTTTTTTGGACTATAGCAATCCTAGAAGTCCCAGATTGGACTACTATTAGCACAAAGTAGAAACAGATCTGCACAGCCCAGCTCAAGATATACTGTGCTAGTACCCAAGAACCAGAAAGTTAAAATACTGTTTTCTCGTAACTGTCTCTGCACTTTCTTCCATGCTGCCTAAGGCATGGAATGTCCTTCCCTGACGTGACTTGCAGAGCCATTACCTTGTCCTTCAAATCTCACCACAAGACCTACTTCTGCAGAGCCACCAATTAGTGAACAAGGATGAGGAGCAGATAGAGATGCTGATACTTACTTTAGCAATTTAATTTATATATCTAAAATGTGTATATATCCTTCTTACAACCCTCTTCCTCACCCTTTTATTATTGCATATCTTCTCACAGTGTAATAATTTGGGGCAGGGTCTTTGTCTTCCTTCACATTTGTAAATCAACTAGAGCAAGTGTTTCTGATCTTAAGTAGGGCTGCTGGGGACCACTGCAATACAAATATTTAATAACAGAATGACTAGTTGAGAGAGACACAATTGAGCTCTTGACAGGTTGTGGCCATTAAATATAAACTGAAAGTTACTGTCATGGGGGTGGGGGGTTAACCCTTTTTGCGCTGACCACATTCAACTTGCGTAAACAAAATCTGCCTGCCTAAATTAATTAAGGGGTGTCCTATGCCCTCTTTCTCCTCTGCATAGGAGAGGCTATGATCAGGCTCACAGACAGGTCATATATTAAGCACACACACACTGCACATGGATGAAAGAGTCTAATGGTTACAATAGTAACCAAAAGTCAGAACTCCTGGGGTCTGTTCCTTACACTGCTTTGGACTTGCTGCATAAACCTCTCTGCAAATCAGTTCACCTCTCTGCCTCAGTTTGCTCCTCTGTAAAACCAAGATAATACTATTTACCATGCCCCATTGTAAAGCATGGCATCACACAGAGTCCGTGAAGCATACTCGCCACTATTACAGTAGTGCACAATATGCTCCAATGCCAAACTTAGGGCAATCTTGCTTGGGCCTTTGCTCTATGAACTACTATTAATTTCACGGGCAGTATTCACCCTTCAGGCCCAATTTTTCTCCCACTTAAGCAAATGACAGTTTAGCCACGCACTGCACTGCAGGTAAGATCAGACCCTTAATGTCTTCATTAGTTATGATATAAAGACTTTCTTTACAGCAGACATGACTGAGTGCAGTCTGTCTTACTAATCAAAGACAAAATGGAAGACTTAACCTGCACTTGCTGGGGCCACAGACTTCCATTTAAAAGGCCCTTTCCATTCAGAATGTCAAGGATCTTATGTTAGTTTCTCCCTTTATCTGTGTCAGTAAAACACAATTATAAACTCACAGCTGAGGCACAAGCCATTACTCATATTTCTTTAAATGCTCAATTTGGAACTGAGATTTTTGGCTCAAATTCTATTTCTTGGCATTTCAAATGCCAAATCAGAAGCAAAATCTAGGTACAGTCATGTCTGTCTGTTCATCTGCTCCCAAGAAAAAAAGTAAAGGAATGTGAACATAGGCATTTGGTTTTCCTTTAACCCTCTGTTCTGAGATCAAAAGCTGCAGCCAAGACTGCAAGAGTTAATAGAATCACAGAAATCACAGATGGAAGAGATCTATTAGGTCCATCTAGTCCATCATCCCCTGGGACCCAGGCAGGATTGTTGTCAACAATACAGTTTCTAGTGCTTTGCCATGTCTAGTTTTTAATGTTGCATCTAGATGCATGGATTTAATTCAAGAGGGCATTAGACCCTTTTATAGGTTTCTGAATGGTTCCTTGGTGAGCAAAGACAAAAGCAACAAAGTTTTTCAACACACTTCATGAAGAGAACACAATAACTAAATGAAAATAAAACAACATTTTTTACCTCTTTAAACAGTAAGTTTGAAGAGAATTAGGTAGACGCTAACACTCTTCTTGAAACTGTAAAGCACTTTATGACAAATGGCAATGACATTCTGCCCTTCAGATCTAGCATTCAGATCCGCATTACAGAATGAAGTTATAAGGCCCTATTAGTTATTAAACTATAGCTGAGTTTTTCCTCTTTTAAGTATTGTCTGAAGTTCCTAAGTAGGCCAATTGTTTTTCTCCCTCTCTCCATTTATACTCTTGGCTCACAGCCACTTCACAGATCAGACAAATTCCAATCACTGAAATTAATCCACTGCCTTCAGGTTTAAAGAGTATCTGAGATGTCATTCATTTGGAGTTAGTAGTCAAATATGTTTAGTTAGAACGATTATTATAATTCTCTAATTTAAAGTGGTCATTCTTTGAAAATAAAATTGTAATATTTATATATACACAGACACACACACACACACACAGTCTCTAGAAAAATGTTAAAACTGTCAAATTGGGTACAATAATTACATTTTGTTATAACACTTTTCTGAAGCCCAAAAACAATAATAATATTTCCACAGTATTTTAAGATTCCACTGAACACAGTTGTTTTAAAATAAATAAATAATGAAATGCAAATATTGCAAACATTATGTACCAGAAGTGACACTGGCTATACACAAGAGTGACACCAGCTTCACTGTCATTCAGAAGGGAGAAATGCAAAGAATAAACAAGAAGCAAAAAGAGTGACAAGTCAACTGGATTTTTAAAATTCTCTTTTAATACTTTAGGCTGGGATTCTAAAAAGGGATTTAAAGGGGTTAGACACCAAACCCATTAATTTCACTGGGATTGAGGCACTTAACTCTTCTAGGTCCCTTTGGAAATCCCAACCATAGGAGTTATTAGTAAGGAAGGTAAAGAAGTTTCTTTATAACATAAGATTTTTAAATCAACAGGAAGACATGATTTTCAAAGGCATTTAAGTCACTTAGGAACCAAAATCCAATTAACACTCAATGTGATTTATTTTAGGTGCTCTGAAAAACGTTACCCAGTGTCTTTACAAAATATTCTTTTGACAAAGATATAAGTAATTTTTCTCATCCTTTTATCCTGAAGGCTCCCCCGAGCATTTCACAAGTTTTGTACACACAGTATTACTGAAATGCAAACACCTCTAAATTCACAAGGGTGGGGGATTTTTGCCAAAGACATAGGGACACACCAACTCTAAGAAGAAGTTCCATGGGTCTTTAATTCTCACACAGATCAGACATGAACTCAGTTTTTTAAGATCTCATGTGAAAATATACCATACACACTAAGCCAAAAATCTTGGATAAATGAGTTGAAACGGTATTTCGTATAAATCTCACTCAACTACAGCTTAGAAAAGGGGTTTTCAAACTGGGGGTCGTGACCCCTCAGGGGGTTAAAAAGTTGTTACGTGGGGAGTCACGAACTGTCAGCCTCCACTCCCAAGCCCCACTACACCTGCAGCATTTATAAATGTTAAATATAAAAAAAGCGTTTTTAATTTATAAGGAAAGTCGCACTCAGAGGCTTGCTTTGTGAGAGGGGTCATCAATACAGAAGTTTGAAAACCACAAGCTTAGAACTTTGAGGTTATTCATACATATTTTAGAAATTAGCCACAGCCCATGGAGTTGCACCTGTTTCCACCAGGCCTAAATGTGGACCTGCGTGCATTGTAAGGCACTCAGATATTACTGTGATGGATGTTGAATGTCATAAAAACTTGAATTGACAGATATGAGCTGCAGACCTGCAGATTCCACAAACATTTTTAGATGGAATTTTTTAAAATCAAGTTTTCACCTGTGATACCAAAGAATCAAACAATGGGAGACAATGTTATTGACCAAATTATAGGTTAGGCTTGGGATCTGTAGAAGGAGCTTATCCAAATATAACAGGATTACTACATAATATTCCACATTTGACATGGTGTGTATACAGAGACCACTCCACCCAACTGTGAGAAATTTCATGTTTCTCACACCAGAAATTTCATGCTTCTCACACCAGTTATTCTCAAATAAATTCTTTATTCCCATTCCATTAATTTACAAAATGGAATATTATTTGTAAACATCCTCCTGCTTTGCTGTTCATTCTCACGCTAATGTTCCTGGCCAATATAAACAGGAATCTCTGCCCGCTAACATTTCCAGAGACATCAATCGTGGGGAAGAGACAACTCTCCCACTTACATTGTTTTTTCTACGTAACAGTCTGTTATGCAACACGACACTTCTCCCAGAACTTCTATACATAACCAGTTCAGTGACTTCACCAGTTTCAGACAGATGGCAGATCAGAAGCTCTGGTGTAAATCTACACAGCCTTATTCTGGGGTTCAACCAACTAGCATTAACAGAAGTCACCTGCTTTAAGCCTCTGACACACAAAAGAAGAGATTCAACTATGTACAACCTCAGAAGTGTGGATTTTCTCAGCAGCTAAAATATTATTTATTTGTATTTTTGTAGCACCTAGAAGCCCAGTCACGGACCAATACCATGTCATATTAGGCACTGTACAAACAGAACAAAAAGACAGTCTCTGCCCCTAAAGAATTTACAGTCTAAGTAACATGAGATTAAGAAGAGCTCCTCATTCTCTTACATGATTTCATCTTTCCTATTTTATTCTAACAATGCATAGACCATAGATGTGCTCTAATAAAGCCATCAAAATAATATTTTTGACCACCCATAACTATTTTACATTTGGGGACAATGTATACCTTCAGATCAGCGGCACTGCTATGGGTACCCGCATGGCCCCACAGTATGCCAACATTTTATGGCTGACTTAGAACAACGCTTCCTCAGCTCTCATCCCCTACCGCCCCTACTCTACTTGCGCTATATTGATGACATCTTCATCATCTGGACCCATGGAAAAGAAGCCTTTGAGGAATTCCACCATGATTTCAACAATTTCCATCCCACCATCAACCTCAGCCTAGTCCAGTCCACACAAGAGATCCACTTCCTGGACACTACAGTGCTAATAAACAATGGTCACATAAACACCACCCTATACCGGAAACCTACTGACCGCTATTCCTACCTACATGCCTCCAGCTTTCACCCTGACCACACCACACGATCCATCGTCTACAGCCAAGCTCTGCGATACAACCGCATTTGCTCCAACCCCTCAGACAGAGACAAACACCTACAACAGCTCTATCAAGCATTCTTACAACTACAATACCCACCTGCGGAAGTGAAGAAACAGATTGATAGAGCCAGAAGAGTTCCCAGAAGTCTCCTACTACAGGACAGGCCTAACAAAGAAAATAAGAGAACGCCACTAGCCGTCACCTTCAGCCCCCAACTAAAACCCCTCCAACACATTATTAAGGATCTACAACCTATCCTGAAGGATGACCCAACACTCTCACAAATCTTGGGAGACAGGCCAGTCCTTGCCTACAGACAGCCCCCCAACCTGAAGCAAATACTCACCAGCAACCACATACCACACAACAGAACCACTAATCCAGGAACCTATCCTTGCAACGAAGCCCGTTGCCAACTGTGTCCACATATCTATTCAGGGGACACCATCACAGGGCCTAATAACATCAGTCACACTATCAGAGGCTCGTTCACCTGCACATCCACCTATGTGATATATGCCATCATGTGCCAGCAATGCCCCTCTGCCATGTACATTGGTCAAACTGGACAGTCTCTACGTAAAAGAATAAATGGACACAAATCAGATGTCAAGAACTATAACATTCATAAACCAGTCGGAGAACACTTCAATCTCTCTGGTCACGCAATTACAGACATGAAAGTTGTGATATTACAACAAAAAAACTTCAAATCCAGACTCCAGCGAGAAACTGTTGAATTGGAATTCATTTGCAAATTTGATGCAATTAACTTAGGCTTGAATAGAGACTGGGAGTGGCTAAATCATTATGCAACGTAACCTATTTCCCCTTTCAGAGTAACAGCCCTATTAGTCTGTATTCGCAAAAAGAAAAGGAGGACTTGTGGCACCTAAGAGACTAACTAATTTATTTGAGCATAAGCTTTCGTGAGCTGAGCTGTAGCTCACGAAAGCTCATGCTCAAATAAATTGGTTAGTCTCTAAGGTGCCACAAGTCCTCCTTTTCTATTTCCCCTTGTTTTTTCCTATCCTCCCCACCCCCAGACATTCTTGTTAAACCCTGGATTTATGCTGGAAATGGCCCACCTTGATTATCATACACATTGTAAGGAGAGTGATCACTTTAGATAAGCTATTAGCAGCAGGAGAGTGGGGTGGGAGGAGGTATTTTTTCATGCTTTGTGTGTATATAAAAAGATCTTCTACACTTTCCACGGCACGCATCCAATGGAGTGAGCTGTAGCTCACGGAAGCTCATGCTCAAATAAATTGGTTAGTCTCTAAGGTGCCACAAGCTCAACAAGTGAAACTGTTGCTTTCCAAGATAGAAATGTATTTGCAGTTAATTACTGGTGCCATTTGGCTGGGAGGACAGGTATCTGATACCTGTTAGTGTAAAGCATTCACCTTACTTACAAGAGGCCATTTATACAGCATATGGTTCACAGCTTGGTCTGCACAATTGCTAATAAGGTTTTTCTCCTTTTTCATTTATGAACTGCTTCTCCATGCCTCCTCCCAGATTCTGTGAGTTATCACATGTGTCTACAAACATATCTGGGCACTTACACCAAGCTAATATTTAAAAGCAACACTGAACTATATAGTTAGTTCAGTAAATTCAAAATAACTTACCCACTAATAGCTTCACATCTCTGACAGTGAAATCCCGGTCAGGCATTCTATAATTAGCAAAAAAAAAAAAAAAAAAAAGCAATGTTAAATGCTATCAAAGTGTGACCACATTTTCTTTACGAGGATAAAATAGAAATAAGATTATGGTATTTGTGCATATTGCAATACACAAGGTTATTACTAGCAGGGATCAAGCATGGTTTCTCTGAGCAGTGTGGCCAGATTTTTTTGTTGTTGTTTTTGACAGGGGAAGACAGGGAGTGGTATCACGACACATTATTGGCTTTTTGAGGTTAGTTTGATTAGCACTAGTACCAAAAAACTGTCTCTGCTCACAAGTGGGGAGCCTGTGCTAGAATCCTGCTAGCAGCAATTACATGTGGTCAGGTCTTTTGACAAAACACAATAATATTCTACACTTCTATTGCACCTTCCAGTTGACCATCTCAAGCACTTTGCAAACAATTAACCCTCACAATATCCCCATGAGGTAAGTGTTATCTTTTTGTTCCTGTGATTTGCATTCTCTCTGCAAGGGCCCCACAGCTGTGGAATTCACTATCTTCCTTGTCTGAAACAGACCTAATCTGATAACCTTCAGGGTTCACTTGCAAGGCTCAGATTTTTACCCAACCACTTGAGAATGGGGAAGAGGAGAACTATTTGAGGACAAAGGGGATTTGAGGTGACTATTTTAAACTGGTGCACTTGACCCCATAACATAGAAATACTGTAGATATAAGGTTTCAGAGTAGCAGCCGTGTTAGTCTGTATTCGCAAAAAGAAAAGGAGTACTTGTGGCACCTTAGAGACTAAATAAATTGGTTAGTCTCTAAGGAGCCACAAGTACTCCTTTTCTTTTTGTAGATATAAGGCACCTAGTGCATATGGATAGGTGCCCTTTTTAGCATTTGTATAGATCATCATACACAAACAAATAAAATAAAAGACAGGCCTGACTAAGGCAAGTGGGCAAACCCAATCTGCTGAGAACTCCTACTGCCCTAGCACCAGTTAGTGGTACTTATAGAAACAAACAAGGTGGAGGAATACCTTTCTTCCCTTCAAAATGAAACCACATGCTCAGTACTTTGGAGAGGACACCTAGAGTTGGTTTGTTATTCTCTACAACCCCTGACCATGTCTTGTGCCAGAGTGAAAATTCCACAGTGCTGAATGCAAACTGAGTGGTCAATTTTCAGAGTAACAGCCGTGTTAGTCTGTATTCGCAAAAAGAAAAGGAGTACTTGTGGCACCTTAGAGACTAACCAATTTATTTGAGCATGAGCTTTCGTGAGCTACAGCTCACTTCATCGGATGCATACCGTGGAAACTGCAAAAGCATGAGCTTTCGTGAGCTACAGCTCACTTCATCGGATGCATACCGTGGAAACTGCACGGTATGCATCCGATGAAGTGAGCTGTAGCTCACGAAAGCTCATGCTCAAATAAATTGGTTAGTCTCTAAGGTGCCACAAGTACGCCTTTTCTTTGAGTGGTCAATGTTGTGGAGCCCACTTCGTGCTAGGTTTACAGCTAGGAAGTCCAGCTTTAATTTACACCATCTCCACTGGCTGCTTATACCTCCCTCTGTAAGCTTTGATATGCTGCCACAGAAACAAAAATCCCTGCTGCTCCAAATGTACCCTTTTCCCTCCTATTCCACCCACCACAGATGCTATGCTCAGCCCTTGCACAATTACAACTGATTTACCCTGCAGTATGGTACAAATTGCAGCTCCACAGACTTCCAGTACCGTCTGTGTCCTCAGTAAATACCATCCATTTGTCAAGTCTGATTACAAATCCAGAATGTCAGCAGTGGGGTTGGGTGAAGGGAGAGAACAGCTACTTTTTCTTTGCAATATCATTTTCATTTATACTGCAGCTTGTAAAAAAGGATCTCAAAGTGCTTCAAAAGCATCAAAAGCACTGAGGCCACATCTACACTAGAGACCTTATAGCAGCACAGCTGTACTGCTGCAGCAGCACAGCTATAAGGGCTCACATGTAGCCACTCTATGGCAACAGAAGAGAGCTCTCCCATTGGCATAACTAAACCACCTGCAATGAGCGGCGGTAACTATGTTGGTGGGAGAGCATCTCTCACCGACATAGGGCTATCCACACCAGCGCTTCTGTCGGCACAACTTTTGTCACTCGGGCGCATGAAAAAAAACCACACCCCTGAGCAACATAAGTTTTGCCGGCATAAGTGTTTGTGTGCATAGCTACCGCTGCTCACTGAGCCGGTTTTGTTATGTCGACGTGAGAGCTCTCTCCTGTCGGCATAGCGCAGCTACATGAGCGCTCTTACGTCGGCACAGCTGTAGACATGGCCCAGGTTAACAAAACTCACACAACTATATGAGTTTGGTAAAGGATATATAGGGATCACTTTTCCGAACACCAAAATGAAGCCACTCCTGGGATAGAACACAGTTGTACAGAAAGAAACACTATACAACAGTTTAGAGCAGAGAGAGAAGACTAACGTATCCAGCTGAAACTGCAGGAGAAATCAGGGAGGCAGAATGTAATTACCTGACTTTGAATTTGGCCTAACATTAGGGTTAACACGCCAACATAAAATACAATCCTTGGGATCTGTACTGACCGTAAGCGTTCAGTTTTCTGTTTCATACAAAATATGTCACCTCCAACAAAACAGTACCTGAATGATATGATGTGTATTGATACATACAGATGCACAGAGTAGAGTGCCAACTATCAGTCACTAATATGTCTTCCTGAAGCACCTTCAGGGGTTCTCACAACAAATTTTTTGGTGGCCTCAGAGTGTGACCACTCAGACGATTTTTCCTAAAATACTTAATTAATTTTAGGAAAAACAAATAAATATGCAAATATACATGTCCAAACCATTGTAATTTATTTAAGTAGGGTTTTGCAGACTCAATAATAAAAATAATGTACAGTTGTCTCTATTCTTTACTGGACCTAAACAGAATAGAAACACAAATAATATGCTTTGCATGTTTTGGTTTTTTGGTTGTTGTTTTTTTCAGACTTGCCAGCTAGTAAGCCTGCTACTGTGAAAACAGATAGTCGTACATTTGTTAATATCACTTTTCACAGCAGATTTACTCAGCCTCAGCGAGCTGGAAGACAAAATTAAGCCCTGGATGGGGAGCTGGATGGGGGGCTGGGTGGAGGGCTAGAGGAGGCAGTGGGAGTCAGGGCAATGGTGCAGGGGTGAGCCTGGGGCTGGAGCCTGGGGTCCCACTGCATAGCTGGGGTCTGGAGGAGGCAGTGGGGCCAGCGGCAACATGGGAGGGCGATCCCAGGGCCAAAGCCCGAAGCCTGGCGGCTGGGGAAAGGAACCCACTGCTGCACAGCTAGAGCCTGCCGCCCACCACCCCAGGGCTGAAGGCCAAGCCCCACGGCCCCTTGGAAGCTGGAGAACACATACTGGTTCCCTGCTCCTACAGTGTTTGGGGCTCCAGAATGGGGTAAGGGCCACTGCTTCCCCCCTACCCCTATTGTCACCCAGGAGGCTTTGGCCGCAAGAAAAAACCGTGGTGGCCGCATTCGAGAAACGCTGTAGGTGTTCCTTAGAAAGGTCTCCAATTCATGTACTGACCTGCGCCAAGGCTGGTTAGCTTGTGAGTTCTGATTAATTGCAGCACAATGTGGTATGACTGCCAGATGGTTAAAAGAGACAATATGTCTTTTCAGACGCACCATCTCTCCAACTTACAATCATCTTACAACTGCCAATGATCATGGGAGTGTCTAATTGTTCCAAATATCTCCCTAAGGAAGACAACGGCTGCTAAAAGATCGGTTTCAGAGTAACAGCCGTGTTAGTCTGTATTCGCAAAAAGAAAAGGAGTACTTGTGGCACCTTAGAGACTAACCAATTTATTTGAGCATGAGCTTTCATGAGCTACAGCTCCGATGCATCCGATGAAGTGAGCTGTAGCTCACGAAAGCTCATGCTCAAATAAATTGGTTAGTCTCTAAGGTGCCACAAGTACTCCTTTTCTTTTTGCTAAAAGATCATGACTTGTATTTCCTGCTTCTGACCACTAGAAATAATAGCTCATCATGGTTGGAAATATGAGGTGGAAAAACACCAAGGTAATTTTTTAACTTTACTTTCATTCTTAATAATCTCCTCATCAATTACCACACTTCCTGCTCTTCAAGAGGACAACCATACATGGCAACAGAACTGTTCAAATACACTTTGTAGATCTGCCAGCCACAGACATGCAAGCTGTTTAACAGCAAACAGAATTGGAAGTACATAGCAACAACTATTTCTAAATGTTACATAGATCTAAAACTATTGTATACAGTGTGTGTCATATTAACACATTATACACACACACAAATATATCTTTTCATCTCAAAGTGTTTGGCATACTGCAAATAGGGATCATTTCATCTACCAAACTACTAAAAAGCAGCCTCCTCTAGGGCAAGGTACAGCAATGCTACCCAAGAGTTTGGGACAGGAAGTAAACAACACTGTATCTTTTGACACTGCAGGGAGAATGTAGGTCAACAAATGTGTTTATCTAAATGTGGATTGGGTGACGACACTGGGGCTAAAATCTTGACTCTAATCTTGTAAAAAATATTTTGGGAATTACAGACAGAGCTGGCAACACCAACTATTATTAATGTTGCCCAACACTTCCTATTATAAGATGCTGTTTTCACTTGGTTATAACTTTGCTGAACTTTTAAGTATTTTGGTTGAAATTTTCCATGCTGGGTGTCTGCCTCAGGCTGAATTTTTCTGGATAACTTAAGCCCAAATGGTTAAGCCACTTCTGAGAACGAGGCTAGAGAAAAATATGGTTATTTTATTTATGTTAAAAAAATCCTGGTGATTTTTTTTTTTAAAAAGGTCTTGTGCCCCCATGCTTTGGAGCAGGGACTTGAAATCTGGCCTTTGTGTCAGAAGTGTCTTTTTCTGCTGCTGTGAAAATCTCCCCAAATTTGGCCAAGTTACAAGACTTTGAAAAACAATCACAGTTTGGTACATGCTCAGCAGAGACTTCCTAGGTTTCAGCAGCTAAATTCCCCAAACATTCCATCCATAATGGTCATGATCCAAAACAGGGCTGAGCAGGAGTTACCCTGCAATTGCAGCTCTGGGCTGCTGTGAATCCAGGCACCTGACCTGAGAGCCAGGAGCCTCTCTCTCCTGTGCTCTCAATGCTCCACCTCTGGGCCCAGAAAGTAGAAAAGGAAGCTTCCTGAATTGAATGCAGAAGGAACAAGAGATGCGTCTGCAGAGGAAATAGTTTGGAAAAAGGAATCTGGGGGACAGAGAGGGATGGAAACTGGGACCAGAAGTGAGAAAGAAGGAGACCAGGAATTCGGGTAAAAGGGAAGACTATAATTGGATGGGCAAGGAGACTGGTACTAGGAAATGGAGGAGTAAGGGACCAGGGTCCAGGCAGCCAGTGAGTAAGGGCAGAGATGGAGATCAGACTGAGAAGCTGAGGGGGGAGACTTGGACTGGCTGGGCAAGAGGACTGACCACAAGTGAAGCAGAAGAAAGAAGGGGGGGAAAGACACATCTGACAAGCAGCGGGGCTACAGGGGGAAGACTGGTACGGGTTGGGAAAAGGAACTAGGATATGGAGGCAGGGGAGGAAACTGAGACGAGAATCCCGGGGAGGGAGATTAAGACTGGGAGCCACTGGGGTCAGGGAACATAGCTGAGGGGAGAGTGACTGGAAGCAGAGGGGAGAGAGAGGAACCAAGGAGCGGGACTGGGACTGACAAGGCAAGAAGACGGGAGGGGAAGGGGGAGAATCTGGAGGAGGAGCCAGAAGTGGGAAAGGGCAGAAGGAGTCTCACTTAAGAAGACAGATCAGAAGAGTCTGTGCCCACTACAGCACACTCCACTCCAGAGCACAGACTGAAACCCAAAATTCTTGAGTCTCACCATTCCTTCACTTATAGCAAATATCTGTGAAACCCAAGGTGAAGTGTCCTATCCTCCTCTAGTGCTGGTCTACATAAAGGATGACAACCTACTACCGCTATAAATTACTTCATTAGCTAAAGTGGCAAAGGTCTATGTGGTGGATCTAAAGATTCTAACCCTGACAAGACCCATGTTGGTGTCAATACAATGCTACTTGATGGAATTTCTGTTTTTATTACTTGTGGTTTTTTTAAACCTAGGAAATTACACACACACACACACTAAAAGAGTACGAAGGTTGCAAAGTCAAGAACTCAAAAATTAGGAAATGCCAGAATTAAGGTGCCTATGCCACCCTAATTTGGCCCTCTTGTACATATGCATTATGATACAGCTTTCAATTACATGATCACATAGTATTTTAATGCAATTTTTTGTGTATACATATATATATATATCACATATCAACTACTCTTGGCAAAAAGAAATATAGATACTTAGGTTTCAGAGTAACAGCCGTGTTAGTCTGTATTCGCAAAAAGAAAAGGAGGACTTGTGGCACCTTAGAGACTAACCAATTTATTAGAGCATAAACTAATAACTAATAAATTGGTTAGTCTCTAAGGTGCCACAAGTCCTCCTTTTCTTTTTATAGATACTTAGAAGTGCACATTTAGATGAGATGGAATTATATTATTCCACAGAATACAAAATAACAAAAATGTACTTATGTATCTCACTCCTAGCATTGGAAATGAATATAAATTGCATTTCTAACATTCTTTTGACCAAAAGGCAGTCAATCCCAAGTACATATTTACACTTCCTTCAAGAAATTCTATTTCAAGCTCACACATGAATCAATGCACATTTTAACAAAAATTATATTAGAACCTGGGATTTCCCCTAAGAGGCAAATCAATACACCTGACCAACTGTCCAGTGGAGATTCCCTTCCAGACCCCTCCAATGGATCATTTAGGCCCTAATCTATCAGATTTGATTTGTGCCTATTTTACACATCAAAAATTACCTAGACTCTTTAAAAATCTAGCCCCAGTTCTTTACTCTGACAGCCTCTAGCTGTGAATTCCATCTATTGGAAGAAGCTGCACACATGATGTGCTTAGTGTTATACGAGGGGGAAACAGAGTACAGCATCAGTTAGCCAAGTGCCTTCCCACTAGAAAAGGGAAGAGACACCAGAATGATATCAGCAGTTCGTAAGGGTCAGAGAAACTGGCTAGTCAAGTCTGGCTGTTGAAAACTGTTTAAGCTCATCACAGCAGACTGGGGCACACATGCTCCTTCCCTTTGATAAGCATTAAAGTGAGAAAAATTCAAGTCAGAAAAATGTCTACAAATGTTATCATGGGACTCCCTATGTATTCTCTCCCAAACATTTCCAAATCCAGTTCAGAATCCAAAAGATGTTTTTTCTAACCACTGCCTCTGCAAGCTCCACCTGCCAGCTGAAAATCATAGTGCATTCTTTCAATCTTCAGGCTTCACCAGTAATAAAGATTCTGTAACTTATCTGACAGCTTGTTTTTACTGTGTGAGACAGCATAGAACGTAAAAGTCAAAATTGGAAGAGTGCATATCCTGTCATTAGAGGACAGAGTGGGAGCTGGAAACCTTGGGCTCTGTTTCCACCTTTGTCCCTGACTCCCTCTGTGACGGTGTATACAACCACACTGTAGCCATTTAACCTTTCCCTGCCTCAATCTGCTCATGTGTAAATTAAATATAATCATCCTACCCTCCTCCAATGGGTGTTGTGAGGCTTAATGCTTTTAATGCATTTGAGTTCCTCAGATGAAAGACCATATAAGTGAAAAGTTATAATTTTGTAAACATTTACTAATAAGTAAGATTTTGTTGTAACTTACTTAATTCCCAGTCCATCCTTACTTCTGAAGAGAAGGGGAACCCTGAGAGCTTCTCTTTGCACATACTCAAAAGTAAAATCTGTTTGAATATTTGAATAAAAAACAATCAATTACAATGACATTCTCACTTCACACTAGATTTTTTCAAGATTCACCATTTTAATTTCTCTAAATTAAAAGCTCACTATCACTTAAAGAGAACTGCAAAGAGAGTGAACATTTTTAGGTCAAAAGCAAAATCTGAGTGATTGACAATACTCTCCCAGCTGCTCTCTATTTTTCCTATTCACTGATGCACATAAAGCAGAATGCATTCAGAGATTCTCAGTTGTCCTAGGCTGAGAAGCCCTGGTTATGATAAAATGCTGAATTAACACTTACAGAAAATTCACAACTAAGTAACTGCTAAGAGGCCTGGCACATACAGAGCAAATATAAGGATCAAGCTATATATTTGGGTTTTAAGAAATATACTGTTTCTATTGGGCTTTACAGCAGTACAGTGTAAGGCCCTGATCCTACAAACACTTACACACATATTAGTTTACATGTGAATAGTCCCACTGAGTTCATTGGGACTACTTACATTTGTAAAGTTATATGCAGTTTTATTGTAGCCATGTCAGTCCCAGAATATTACAGAGACAATGTGGGTGAGGTAATATCTTTTATTGGACCAACTTCTGTTGGCGAGAGAAACAAGCTTTCGAGCTACATAGATCTTTTCCATTTATAAAATGAAGCATTTTTAAAGTTATGCAGGTGTGTGTCTGCACTATGGATCTTATAATCTGGAAATTTTATTGTAATTTCTGACATAGTTAAGGTGATGAGAGGGAGGGAGGAAATCTCTTTTCAATAGAAATTATTAATTTAATGCCAAAATAACTAGAACACTGGACACAGATTTGGTTGTCTGTACACTGAACACTATCACATTATTATTTCATTCTGAGGATTAAGATGAACTGTTAACGTTTATACGCAATGGTTTGAATGCCATATGTCATACCTGAAACAATGATGCATGTGATTCAGTGACTAGTGAAAAAGTGATAAGCACTGATGGGGGAGGGGTAATAAAGGGGGCTTCAGGAACTCCATAGTCTATTTGGATTCTGCAGCCATAGAAGTGAAATTAAATCTAGAAGTGGCCACACAGCACGTACCTGTGATCTGTAATCCTCCTTCCATAAAGGAGCGTAAGTCCTATGTGTCATCTCTAAAGGATGCCTTGTATATAATAAACATGTAAATAGCTTAAAAATAAAAACATGTATCGTTTGTCTCCTCAGCCATCCAAATGTAACCGTTCTAAACACCCAATCTATACATCATATACATAACCACTTTTAATTGCTTAAGTAATTTAATTATCTAAGAACATCCTTCATGGGACTCTGCACGAGATTTACCATCCTCAGATTTATACACCTTGTGTCTATTTACTATCAGAACAACTGTAAGGGGGTGAGGGAAATCAGTACTAAAATTTCCCCTTCTTACTTGTTTCTTAACCTCTCTTTTTACAACACTTTTCCTCTTTTATTCAATTAACAGTGACAAGAAGTGTGGATAAAGCATCCCCACCGAGAGCTGTCAAATTAGACCATTGTTTATTTTAGTATTATTTTACTAACTTTTAATAATTGCACTTATTTTTAGAACAATCAGAATACAGCTTCTATAATCTATTTTTCAGTCAACTAATGGAAGACACAAAAAGTATTTATCCATTAGCAAAAATATCAATTTATTAATCAATGCATTAATACTAAAAATATTCATTTGGCTTTAGTAATAAATTAACAAAAAAAAAACCCTTTTGAGTACGGCACTCTACATTCAAGACACAAAATCTGAGTGGGTGAGGGGTGTCAAGGATAAATATTAGTTCAGGAAGCAGACAGCAGATACATAGCATATTACACTAGTGAATAAGTAGCATTGGTAGGCTCTGTGTTCAGGCCAAAAATCACACAGCAGCTTTGCAGCACCTCTGAAGAAAACCTTCAACCCACATTCCTGGCCAGGGATCAAAGAGGTGCTACCATGAAAAATAAAAACAAGGAAGCAGATGATTAAGAATATTCAACCAATTCCATGTGATCAGATATCTTGATATTTCTACTCTCACTCAGCAGCAGGATCAGCAAATTTAATATTTTTGCCTTGGTTACATTCAACTCTTGATTTTATAGAAAAATTAAAGAGGCAAACTGAAAATGGAGCAAATAAAGGTATTTAGAAAGACTCAACAAAGCATTCAAATCTCTTGCAGGGCTGAACAAGTAGACATAGACCAAAACAAAGTAACAAAAGACACTCATTTATTTTCAAGTTCCCTAGAAGGGGAAAAGCTACCCAGAAGTCTCAAAGCTGCTAAGCAAGAGAAATAGTGGATTGTAATACTGTTAGCAAGTAGCAATGAAAGAAATTAAGAATTTTTGGAGAGAAAAGTAGAATCCAATCCCCCTCTGGAAAATTACTGAATATTTTTAGAGCTAAGGAACAGGTGTTGGAGGGGGAGACTTCCCCACAAAATAATAAATTGTCAAGAAGGCAGACATGATTTCCCTCACCACATAAATGGCTCTTCTGAAGCAAGTTAAAAGTGTACATTGCAAGGCTTAGCTTTGAAAAAAGAAGAAAATAGTCTAAATTAAATTAGTGGTTCAATTGCTGTTGCCATCTGATGAGAAATACAGCCAAAGCTAATAATTGGACATTACTGAGATAACTGGTTCAGACGGTGGTGTCCCCAGTGAGGTTGGATTTTGGAAGGAGAAGTGGAATTTGGTGTCATTTTTAGTAATAGCACAGTAAATAACGTTGACCAGTTGCAACAGCAGCCCTCAATCCATCTGATCCCCCTAAGAAACCAATCCCCTTCACATCCCTTCCCAGCAGGCAAGAGAGCTGCTAGCTGCACTGGCTGACTTCGATTATTTATTACTTTGTAGCTAAATCACATAAGCAAATCCAGGTAGTTTGGAGGGGCAGCTGTAATTTGATATATGATATAAACACAAAAAAGTTATTTATTCTAAAACCCCCTGATGCTAGATAACCAAATAATCTCAATTGAATCCCTTGAAACTGACAAACTGGAAGCAAATGGGACCTTGATTCAATAGGGGGCGGAGAGGGAGAAGCTAGAATCACCATGAGGCTGAGTGGGGGCTGGGGGTTTTCTGCGGCTCCTTTCCACGAACCTGATTCCCTAAAATATGGGAAGCTGAACTGAGGTCACGCTAATAGCCTGTGCTGAGGGAGGCGGGAGACATTGGGGTTTCTCTACAAGCTACATCCTGATACACTCATGTCATTGTCAAAGCAAAAAGTTGCACATCCGTGACCAGGTTACATGGGAATGATGCGAGCAGTCCCAACGCCCGTACCCACCTCTGACTACAGAGGAAATGCACACAGAAAAGCATACATGTGTTTATTTCCTGGCTAGGTCCAAGCTAGGGCCCCAGTGTGAAACACCCATCCCTCTACCCCCTCCCCTGCTGCTCGGCCTGGATTCGTCACCGGATTCCCTGGAATGGGGGATGCAGGCGGGAAATACGAAACAAACCACAAACTGCACGTGGAGACACCACCAGCTTCTCTAGAGCAATCAAAGCAAAGAAGAGGCACCCACCCATTCATCCCTGAGACAGCCAGGCATTTACCTTTCCCTTCCATGGCATGCACGAAATTCCCATGATACTTTTGAGTCTTTAATTTCTCCTCCAAATTAAAACTCCTGATGCAGACAATTTCCTCCACGTCCGAGAGGTCCTCATTCTCATCGTATCTCCTTCTACCAATAGATCGCTAGAAAACAAAGCAAATTATATAGACCGGGGTGGGAAGTGGACTTTGGGGAAGGAAAAATGTATCAACGTTGGGGATATTTGGATAAACATGGTCTGGGAAAAATCATGATCAAGGCTGCAAAATTAACAATACTTTATACAACGTGAGCTTGAGTACAGAAGAATCTCCACGCCCTTTCTCCTTATAACACCGTACTAACCCAAAGCACCAGGTGTCTGGCTACAGGAAACCCTTGCACTAATTTTTTTTTTGGAGGGGGGGGGAGAGAAATATCTCTAAACGCCAAACAAGTGAAGAGATTTACACAAATCACTAATTCAAAGCCCAGCACTGCTGCACTTTGCAAGACCGTAAAAAAGTGAACGGCAGGCAGTATTTGTTTGTTAACACATCGTGTTTCCGATCATGTTATTATTTGTGTAAGATATAACTAACTTATTTCGCACAAAATTCTCCATTTACTCTGATACACGCTATTCAGGTTGCAGTATTTACATAATCCAAGTGTTTCCATAGTCACACCGGAAGCCACGAGTTAAAAACAAACTGCATTATTTAACATTATGATTTATTTGCGCTCTCCCCACCCCCCGCAATGATCCACATGTTATTTCTGTTCAGTCACAAGCTGTGCAGTTTAAGGAACAAAAAGTGAGGGGGGAATCAAGGGAGAAAGGGCAGGAATGAGTTAAATGCACGATGAGGGGTGTGTATGGAGTAGGCCCGGGTGAAAACAGCAGAGGCCGGTGCTGCTGTTGCTGCTTCCCCCAGAGCCAGCGTGTAACTTGTTAACAGCAGCCCCTGGTTCTCCGGCAGGGACACAAGGCAGAACCGCACGTTCACACCACACACAACACACTCCGCATGCAAACACCCGCCTGCAGAAGGGAGGGCTGGCTGTACACAAAGCTAGCTCCCTTTGGGGAACCAAATACACCAGCTGCCTCCATTGGGGTTGCTCAAATCCAAGCACTTTACAATCCAGATCTCCCTCTCTCTGTACATATATTTAAAATCCCCCCAGCAGCTAGCCCTAGAAAAACACACACTTCATCAGTACAATCCTTTACCAACAGGAAAAAAAAAAAAAAAGAGTATTGTCCCACCCTCTCCTTCCCCTCACTTAAATTCCACCCCCTTCCCAAGTGTTTAAGCTGATCTCTTGCAAACTAAGTAGCTCTGCTGCCTACATTTTTACATGCATTTCTCCCTTTGCAAATAATTAAGCAAAATCAATTAAAATGTACAAATAGGAAATAGACAAGCCAGCTACACACCAATCTTCTTCCAGAGTCTTTCTCTGCCTCCATTTTTTTGGAGAGTTTCATCACTTAATTGTCAACAGTTCCTGTCCTGCATTTTTTGGCCCAATGGGGAGGAGGAAAAACAAAAGCCATCCAGGTCTCTCTAAAGTTTTGCAATTTTGCACCAGCACTTTTTTGGGGAAGGGGGAGGGAAGGGGAGGGGGAGTCGATGCGTTTTGCAAAGTCCTAAGGAACCATTTTCAGACACTGAGTGTGGAGTGGGGCGCAGGCGTCATAATCCCCGGAACGTAAACATTGTTGCCGATCGCGTTCGGGGAGGGGGGGAGGCCCGGGGGAGGAGGCGGCTGCAGGGTGGGGGGGGGACCAGATTGCACCCAACACTAAAGATCGCTGCTGCCGCCGCCGCTGCTGGCTGGCTGCTCATATTGGTGTGTTGTTGTTAGGTCACGAGTGTGAGCAGGCATTGCACGCAGGCGCTGACTCACTGAGCTGTTTGTTATGGGGAGAGCTGGAGTGTCAGGGGTTGGAAGGGGCTGGAGGCAGCGGCCACTCTGTAATATGAGGAGAAAAGAAAGTACACAGGCTCACACAGAGACTTGCAACCACACACATGCACACAAGACATACGAAGACATTAACAGGTGTACAGATATGCTTAAGCACAGAATATGCACATACGGGGACCTGCATACACATGTACAACACGAGACACACCTACCGACATGCACAGCACTGATGCAGATATGAAAACATACAGAAGACCGATCTATCCTTAGACACATGCACAAAAGATACCGAAAGATGCACAAAATCACCTAGGCTGTACCTAGGGTGCATGACACATACATGGGACCATGCACGTTAGACACATGGAGATAAACTTGCAGACAAGAGGCACAGAGACAGGGTGCATGATTATAAGACATGCATATGAAACATGCTACATGCACAAAGCACACAAAAATGTGAAATGCATGTGAAACTTATACTCAGAAAAAAGTCACACATAACTCTCTCTGCAAAACAACATCAACCCATGCCTGTCTCCACAGAAGTTTGCTTTCTTAAGGGCTGATCAGTGGCAATAAAGAAAACAAGGGAAGTGCAAAAAGCAACAAGTTACTCGCTTTCATTTTAAAAGGAATTGCACTAATGTATTTAACGTTTTCTTTCAGGTGGGCATGTGTTTTTTTAGAAATTGCTGCCAGTTACAGTTCTGTAAACCCTGGAACTCAACATGCTTGTCCTTTGGGAGAGGGTTTATAAAATTCATTCTGGGTTTGGAAGGTGTAGTCTATATCAGTGGTTCTCAAACTTTTGTACTGGTGACCCCTTTCACATAGCAAGCCTCTGAGTACAACCCCCCTTATAAATTAAACATACTCTTCTATATATTTAACACCATTATAAATGTTGGAGGCGAAGCAGGATTTGGGGTGGAAGCTGGCAGCTCGTGACCCCCTGAAGGGTCCCGACCCCCAGTTTGAGAACCCCTGGTCTATATGCTGCTACAAAGGAAAGAAAATTACACAATAAAAAAAGATGGGTTTTATTTTAGGAGCTCTGTTTCAGTAGCATCTATTATTTTTAGTTCTCGCTGGCTTTATTAAAATACTTTTATGAGATTGAAATACCCTTTTTGTAGCAGAATGTATTTAAACAATTTCCTTACGTAATAAATTATTTAATATAGGCTACTAAATAGCTGTCACAGGAAAACAACTTTCAAGTAGTATTGAACTAAGATAGATTGGAATTTCAAGTAGTGCTAAAAGGCTCCATTTCATATTAACAAACTTAGGACCCATTCAGCCTTTGGCAGGTTTCAGAGTAGCAGTCGTGTTAGTCCGTATCCGCAAAAAGAAAAGGAGGACTTGTGGCACCTTAGAGACTAACAAATTCATTTGAGCATAAGCTTTTGTGAGCTACAGCATCCGATTAAGTGAGCTGTAGCTCACGAAAGCTTATGCTCAAATGAATTTGTTAGTCTCTAAGGTGCCACAAGTACTCCTTTTCTTTTTTCAGCCTTTGGGTTTCCGGGGCTTTAGGAGAACTGCTTAATGCTAGGATTGGTAAGGGGAACCAGTGCTTTTCACATCTAAGACACCAATTCAAATCTGGTTTAGGTTGATAGTGATCAAAAGTTATTACTCTCTGATGGCAGTTTGGAAGTCTGTGTAAAACAAGGTAGATATTTTGGATCAGTTCCCAGGTGTCCACATTGTTGTACACTGAGGAATTACAAATATCTTAAGTGACATTTCTTAACAAAATGCTTAACCTTTATCAAAATAGAAAAAAAAAGAAGATTCCAAAGAGTAAGGGATCTAAACAACTGTCATACCAGTTTAGAAGCCAATAGAAACCTCACAAGCAGACAGCAAGTTGTATTTCTGCATAGCTTTGTTCCCAGACCAATTAGACGAGAAAATCAGTTGCAATAGCTTTTTGTTCTTTATTGTTTCTGTGCACTTCTATACAACAGAACACAGTCACTCACATAGACTCCTGTTTAGCCCCTCTGCATACAGAGTCAGTTAATTAACACTTTAATTGATAGATTAAAATATTGTGCAAAACATATAACTAACACATCACAAAGCCAACATCATAGGCCTTGGTGGCAGTCTCATTAGAAAAACTGAAGACTCAATGAACTATGGCAAATGGCGAGAGGAAAGACTGTTCAGATGTGGCTTAGAACTCATGAGAGCCAGGTTTAATTCCAGGATCCATCACAGACTTCTTGTGTGATGTTGGGCAAGTCACTCAGGCCCACATCCTCAAAGGAATATAAGCATCCAACATCCATTTAAATTATTAGGAGGTAGGCGCCTAAATACCTTTGAGGATCCCTAACAGTCATTGATTTATTTGGAGTTAGATACCTAAATACCTTTGGGGATCTGTGTTTAGTCTCTTTTGAAAAGCTCCTATCTATAAAATTAGGTCTTTCTTGCCACAGAGATGTTATGTGGAAGAATACATGAAGAGTTGTGAGGTGTTGTGATGTTTATTATATATCAATATGCATGCTTATCTATTGCCCCCTTAAAATTCCAATCCTGAAGTTGCATGCACAGGCTTAATTTTAAGCCAGGAATACAATGGTTAAAGTTAAGCATGCATTTAGGACTGGGGCCAGAGTAGTAGAGTACAGGATAAATAACTGTAATTAGAGAATCATCAGGAACAAATCTATCAATCAATTAAATAAATAAGTCCCTGTTACAAAAAGTCCATCAATAAGATACCACAGAGACAGGGGGGAAATTTTCTCTCTCTCTTTTTTTTTTTTTTTTTCAGATCAATATAATCTGGAATTCTTGGCATATCAAGCAAACACAAACACACACCTACAGAGAAACTAGAGCACATGTTACTAAAATTCTGGAAGTAAAGATGTTTCAGAAGTATCAAAGTCTAAGTCTGTGGGCTTCCAGCATCAGAACATTGATATTTTTTAATCTTATATTGAGACAGAAATGATTGATTTTAACATTTCATAACCATGTTTTATGGTTCATCATATCAACTAAATATTTTCATAAAAGACTTGTTCTGTTTCTTTTAAAAATATATATTTTACCAATAAAATAATATTTTCTTCACTTTGTGTTATAATTAATCAAAAACTTGGACCCAAAAAGGAACTGGACATTTATATGAATGATGAGAACATCAACACTTGCCTTAGATGGAATAACAAAAATTATAAGTGGTATTAAACCTCATGGTGAGGAAGCATTTCCCGTCCGGGCAGGTTATTCCTCTGCAGGGAGAGTGTTGGCCCCTTTTTCTGACCACTATCAACCAGGGTACTGGATTAGGTGGACCATTGGAACAACAATTCCAATGTTCCTTTACAAAAATAAAACAAACTAGTGAATGTATTCATATGGTCATGGGGTGGCTGGGTTGTTGGGAGATGGGCTACAATTAATCTGTTTTTGTTAATGTTAGTAACATTATTTATAGTACCATTATGTGCACAATGTGCTACATCCTATCCATGTTCAGGTGACAGTAAGAGCTGGAGCTTTAAGAAAAACACCTACTATCTCACAACTCATGATAGAATCATGAAAGTTGTCAATGCTATGTTTACTCAGGCTGTGTGTGGGACAGGGTGAATTTCACCCTTGTTGAGCTCATAGGGAAATTTGTTTCCTGATAAATAGAATAAATTTTGCTAAAATCAGATCCTTAAACCTTTTTCCTTTCCTCATAAACTATGGACTACCTGTCAGGCATCTTAGCCTGGATGGACATGAAAAGCCAGATGTTTAAACATTTTGCTGCCCTTGGACATTATGTGAAAAGATACTTCTGTGGCTCTCTAGCCAGACCAGATCAATGCAGGGGTACCAGAACAGGGAGGCCAGGGGCCCATGGCCCTCCCACTTTTCACCATGGGACCCTGACCCCTTACCCTCCTCTTCCCCCTGAGACCCCACCCCCTGGCCAGGCCAGCAGCTGGTGGAGCTCCACCCAGGAGCCCGGGCAGTTGTGGCACGCGCCAGCTCCCCAGAGCTGCCTGTGCATCTTTTACCATTGCCGGGCTGCAGCTCCAGGCCCTGCCCCTTGGCCAGAGCTGGGTCGGGGTAAGAGCTGTGCAGGCAGCTGTAGAGAGCCTGGGTCCCTCCACCTGCCCTGGGCGGGGGGCCCGAGGGGCGGGGACAAGGGCTGGGGGCTGCTTTTGGCCCCACCCAACTCCAATGGAGCAGGACAGGCTCCCCAGCCCCACTCTGGCTTCAGACTTGGCTGGGGGTGGGACCTCCAGGGGAAAAAGAGGGGCCTCAGGGGAAGGGGTGGGGCAGAAGCCCCTGGCCCTTCCACTTTTGGGAAGGCTCCGCCAGCCCTGGATCAATGTTTTTCCCACTTAGGAAGCTCGGTGATTGCAACTTGAAGTTACATCCCACATCTTTCCAAGGAGGGCTGCTCTGCATGTCTACACTTAGAAGCTGTACTGATACAGCTGTGCTGCTGTAAGAGCGCTCATGTAGCTGTGTTATCCCGACAGGAGAGAGCTCTCCCCTCGACATAATAAAACCAGCTCAACGAGTGGCAGTAGCTATGTTGGCGGGAGAGCATCTGTGCACGAGTGCTTATGCTATCAAAACTTATGGTGCTCAACAGTGTGTTTTTTGCTGACATAAGTGCTAGTGTAGACATGGCCTTAGACTTATCACTGCTTGAGACTGCTGACAATCCTTTCCTCATCTGCCTATTGAGTTTCTTACCTGTTATACTTTTTATGCAAAACCTTCCATTTTAATTTCCATTTTGCACCAACACAGTTTTCTTCTGTGACAGAAACAAATAACAGAAACAAATGGAAACAACTATTTGCATATTCAGCTAACAATATACTGTAGAAAAGCTGCTATGCAGAGGGTGGCATGAATGCGTCTATTTCTGTGCCGAATACTGTACCTCATTAAGAATGCTGGAGGGTTACAATGGTTCATCCCTATTCTAGGGCATACAAAAGTACATTCATGGCACAGAATTAAAGGTGCACCTCTGCAATGGGATGTTCAGATCTTTCAGTGCCCTCAGGAAGGAATCCTGGAATTCTATCCCTATTGTGCCCTTATGTAAAGGCCCCACTACATCAAACAGCAGCCTGGGCTTTTATGCATTCATTCCCAGAAAGGGTTCAGGGTCAGCTGAGGGAGGCACCTCCAGCTGAGAGTGAATTAAGTACAGCTGACTCTAATTAGCACCTCAAGAGGAGGCTGGGATGGAAAGAGAAATGCTAGGGTTTATAATGACCAGCAGTTAGGAAAAGAAGTAAAAGAACTAACTTTGTTGGGTTTGTCCTTTCCCAGTTGGAGTTTATTGTACATAGGCTGGAGGAAAAAATGTAGGTAGACAGTATTATAATTTTAATACTTTGGTTAAAGTAAAAGATGTTTGTCCTCTAACAATTGGAGATCAAACTAAGTTTATTTTAAAAGGCCAATGCTAGGGCTTGTAGGGATGTGGTGGTGGCGGCGGCTAGGTCTTGTAGGGTTATACATATAAACTATATGTTTATACAACTATACATATAAAATGATGGTGTCTAAATTAGCTGTTACCACTCAAGAAAGAGATCTCAGAGTCATTGTGGATAGTTCTCTGAAAACATCCACTCAAAGTTCAGCAGCAGTCAAAAAAAGTGAACAGAATCTTGGGAATCATTAAGAAAAGGATAGATAATATGACAGAAAGTATCATATTGCCTCTATATAAATCCGTGGTACACCCACATTTTGAATACTGCGTGCAGATGTGTTCACCCCATCTCAAAAAAAAAAATTGGGAATGTTCAGAAAAGGGTAACAAAAATTATAAGGGGTATGGAACGGCTGCCATATGAGGAGAGATTAATAAGACTGGGAGGTTTCAGCTTGGAAAAAAGATGATTAAGGGGGGATATGATAGAGGTCTATAAAATCATGACTGGTGTGGAGAGAGTAAATAAGGAAGTGTTATTTACTCCTTCTCATAACACAAGAACTAGGGGCCACCAAATGAAATTAATAGACAGCAGGTTTAAAACAAACAAAAGGAAGTATTTTTTCACACAACTTGTGGAACTCCTTACCAGAGGATGTTATGAAGGCCAAGACTATAACAGGGTTCAAAAAAGAACTAGGTACATTCATGGAGGATAGGTCCATCAATGGCTATTTGCCAGGATGGGCAGGAATGGTGCCCCAGCCTCTGTTTGCCAGAAGTTGTGAATGGGCTATAAAGAATGGACCACTTGATGATTACCTGTTCTGTTCATTCCCTCTGGGGCACCTGGCATTGGCCACTGTCAGAAGACAATATATTGGGCTAGATGACCTTTGGTCTGACCCAGTATGGCTGTTCTTATGTTCTAACGGCTATGCGGGTGGCTTTTTGCTGTTTGAAAATGTGGATGTGATATATATGAACATGCATTAATAGGCTGGGGAAATGAAACAAGACTGCTGCTTCAATGCATCAGTGTGCAGGATTATTGTATGTTTCAATACCTTTCCTAGTTAAGTGAAATGTAAAAGAGGGAAAGACTAGAGAGACAATGGACTAAAAGCATTCTTGTATATACCTAAAATCACAAAGGAAGTAAGCATGTTGGCTTTGCTATTTTAACTTTCTTAATTGCATTATGTAAGCTAAAAGTATCACTACAGGCAATGGAAAACATTTGTGAAGTTGTGTAGTAAACACACACAATTCTGCAAGCAGGATAATGCCCAAAAATTGCACCTAGGGGATCGAAAATGGTAGTAGACAGCCCACTTTGAATATAACTTCTAAACAGAACTAAAGTCTTGTTTATCTGAACAATTATTTTATTTTTATTATAGCTCACAGACCTATAGTAAGGAAGTGTTATTAGAACAACTGACAGACTTAACTATTCTGTAGTTCAGAGGTGCTGACTTCTGCTGGCTCCAGTGGGTGCTTGGCCCCACCCCACCTCCACCCCTGCCCTGCCCCCTCTCAAACCCCTTCCCAAATCCCTGTCCCGGCTCCACCTCTTCCCTGAGAGCGCTGCGTTCCCGCTCCCTCCCAGAGCTTGTTACGTCGTGAAACAGCTGGTTTGCAGCAGCAAGTGCTGGGAGGAGAAGCGGGGACGCAGCGCGCTCAGGGGAGGAGGTGGAGGTGAGCTGGGGTGGGGCAGGGAGCATGGTTGCTGGTGGGTGCAGAGCACCCACCAATTTTTCCCTGTGTGTGCTCCAGCCCTGGAGCACCCACAGAGTAGCTGTTTTCTTCATGCTATTAATTTCCCCTTTCCAGACATCATTAGTCCACTTCAGATTTTTGCATTAGCCTCATACATTAGAACACAATCATTTTAAAATAAATTTATTTTGGGAAATGGAGCCTAAACTAGTGATTAACTATGCTGCTTTAATATTTTATGGTTCAACCAAAACCGTGTGCACTTACAAGTAAAGCTACTAAATAATCTTATTATCTATATGTGTAGAGCTGTGCTCTTTCATAGGCTTTGAGCACTGATCCCAAATATATTTTTACAGTTAAGATTCCCCCACAAACTAAACCACAGAGCCTTAAAGAGCTCTTGTTTGAAGAGGTGGGAGAGGAAACATTTAAAGCCTGTTGGTTACCAGCTTTCTAAGTAAGGCATGGTAGTTCATTTAAAATCTTTACGTGGGTACTACTTATGACTTTGCAATTAGTTGTCTTGAACAATCCCACTACTGCATGTTGAGAAATACTAAAAATGCTCTTTGTACTTGTTTTCTTTGCATGTGTGCTTACAGACTTAAAAGACAACTGAGCAAAAAGTAATGTTAATACTCTTCACTTATACAGGGTTTATAATCCAAATGGATGTGAAAGTTAGATATGCACAGAAGTACTGAGATGCAACCCCCTCTGGGGTGGAGGGCAGCAACCAACCAATGCATAACTTGTGGCACAAGAGTGGGGCGTAAGACATTTTACAGGAAAAAAACCTTAAGGGCAAACCATACTCTTACAGGTGCTGTGGGGGCTTTAATGATCATATACAGCAGACAAGACCAAAAGACCATGTCTCGCCAAACTAAATATTTGATTGATTTATTGGGAAAGGATGAAGGGCTGGGTCAACTCTGCTGGGCTAGGAACCTGTAATCCCGGGAAATGTGATCTGAAGCTTCAAGTTACCAATCTGATTTCTCTGATTTGGTAACTTTAAAATATGCAGTACAAATTAAATAAAAGGTATAATAATGGTCATGTTTGTATGGACTCCATCATTGTCTTTTGATATATAGCTAAATTAATGAACTTACAGATCAGGAGAAGCATGAAAAGAGGAACTAAGAAAACAAAATGTTTAGGTCCTGATTTCTTGTGTTGTCACTTATGTGTAAAATGATACCAAATCAGAATGACAGTATTTTTACACTCTACACTAGTGTGAATAACAGAAGATGCATGGGGTGGAAAATCAATCCCTCGGTGCCTTTTATAGCCAATGCAAGTAAACCAAATGTAAAATAGCTTCTGCCTTTGGGATGTGATTGTCCTCTCCCGTGTCTGAGAATAGAAAGCAGAGCCATCCTTACCTACTAGGTGCATTTGTATTCTCAGGTTCTTACTTTAACTATGTTAGCATATTTCTTTTTCTCACTTACACCTCTGCATACCCACACAAGCTCACTGTGACACAACGAGTACCTTTATATTAAGACCCAGGATTCCTGAATCCCTTTTGTGGGTGCGTGACCTTTGCCAAGTCACTTCACCTCTCTGTGCTTTGCTTTCTCCTTCTATAAAACAGAAATAATAAATAATTATGCCTTACAAAAACAGGATAAGCACTTCAGGTGAAAAATGCTGTTTAAGTGCTAAATAGTGTATTATACAAATCGCCTATGCATTCAGAAAAGGTATTTGTCAGGGTTCCCTCCCCACTCTGAACTCTAGGGTACAGATGTGGGGACCCGCATGAAAGAACCCCTAAGCTTATTTCTATCAGCTTAGGTTAAAACTTCCCCAAGGCACAAATTCTTTGCTCTTGGATGGTACGCTGCCACCACCAAGTGATTTAACAAAGAATCAGGGAAAGGACCACTTGTAGTTCCTATTCCCCCAAAATATCCCCCTCAAGCCCTTACACCCCCTTTCCTGGGGAGGCTTGAGAATAATATCCTAACCAATTGGTTACAAAGTGATCACAGACCCAAACCCCTGGGTCTTAGGACAATACAGAAATCAGTCAGGTTCTTAAAAGAAGGCTTTTATTTTTTAAAAAAAGAAAAAATCACCTCTGTAAAATCAGGATGGAAAATAACTTTACAGGTAACAAAAGATTAAAAAAAACACAACAGAACTTCTTCTAGGCTTAGTTCAAAGTTACAAAACACAGGAATAAACCTCCCTCCAGCAAAGGAAAAATTCACAAGCAGAACAAAAGATAATCTAACATGCCTTGCCTGGCTTTTACTTACAATTTTTGTAATATGAGAGACTTTTAGGATGGTCTACAGGAGAAGGAGTTTTCTGACCTGATGCTTCTCTGCTTCCCAAGAGAACACACCAAAACAAAGCCTCCCCACCCCAAGATTTGGAAGTATCTTCTTTCCCCATTGGTCCTTTTGGTCAGGTGCCAACCAGGTTATTTGAGCTTCTTAACCCCTTACAGGTAAGGAGGAATTCTAGGCTACCCTTAGCTTTATGGTTATGACAGTATTTAATACATAAAGGCAGGGCATTGAGACCTTTTGCTCAGTCTTTGGATGCAAGATCAAGTGAGGAGTCCCAGAATTATTTTGGAAGCTGTTCCTCACAACATAGTCTGCAATCCCTACACAGGAAAACTGCATGTGTGGGGGGTGGGAATTCCATTTTTTGTTAAATTGTTATCTTTGGACAGGGACTGTCAGGATGTTTATACAACAGCTAGCAAATAGGGCCTTGACCTGGTCACTCTGTAGGCAAAACCACAATGTGAATGCTTAATAAGATCATTGAACAATACATTGTACCTCAGTAATAGTAAATGTGGTGATGCATTCAATTTTAAAATCTTACTCAGTTTCACTATAAACAATATGCCAGATTGTAATCATTCCATGGAAAGTACTATACAAATGCAAATATTAACAAATTGTGAAGTATTTCATGAGAGTTTACCTCATAAGAGATAGGAAGTAAGCCCATTTTACAGAGGGTGAATGGCGAGTCACAGAAATATGACTTAGAGTTGTGATTCCACAATAGACACCTCTCCCACTCTAGTGACTCTCTACTGATTTAACTGAAATCCTAAGGACAATCTCCGAGTAGGCTCCCTTGTACATTCCTCTTAACTTAATAAGATAGTATTGACAACTCAATGATCAGTAGACTTTTGGCTATAGAATAATCTGTATAGCAAGAGTGGGAATAGTTTAATCAAAACATAGAAAATGTACACTACTTATTCCTGGGATATGTTCTGTGATATTAACAAACAACAACAACAACAAAAAAGTTCAACATTAAGCTGGAAAAGCATTGAATGGAGAAATTCTGGTGAGGATAGCTTTTATAAGAGAGACTCAAAGAAGGGGTGGGGACAGACATACCTGTTCAGTTGACAAATGTGAGAAGTGGAAAATCTCAACATCAACATTTATTGTCTGCTGCACAACAGTACTTACTGATTCTGACTTATCTGCTACCAACTGTAGGGCACAGAAAATTTCCCAAAGGGTACTTAGGTGTTACATTAATTTTAAGTGGAAGCATGGGTTAGGATTCAGGTGGTTACATCTTAGAATCATAGAATGTCAGAGTTGGAAGGGACTTCAGGAGGTCATCTAGTCCAACCCCCTGCTCAAAGCAGGACCGATCCCCAATTAAATCATCCCAGCCAGGGCTTTGTCAAGCCTGACCTTAAAAACTTCTAAGGAAGGAGATTATGCATTGCTATAAATGTAAAAATAATATATTTTACCAGGAAGATAAAAAATACAGTGAAAGGAAGGTGGCCTGGTGGTTGGACTTCAACTGCCAGTGCTTGGAATGTTGGGATCAGAAGGTTCCATGGCAGTTGGAATTTGGCAGTTGAGTTCAACTGCCTGTGCTGGAATATTAGAATTTGCAACCCCTGTCCCCAGTCTGCAGTGCCAGATTGGATTTGAAAGTGAGGAAAATATCTGGATGTTTAATGAGGGGATTAATTTGACCCAGTAAGTCTAGAATAGGGAATGTAAAAGAGTGACGTAATGAAGATTTATGGTACATCTACATTGCACAAATCTTACTGCACTGTGTAGCATACAGACACTACACATGCCCCTCCCCCCCCGCACTGATATAAATAGCAGTGTAGACAGTGAAGCACTACTTAAAGACAGGTTTCAGAGTAACAGCCGTGTTAGTCTGTATTCGCAAAAAGAAAAGGAGTACTTGTGCACAGGCCTAAACCTTGTTGGCATATACTCTACGAGGCTCTCTACACCCTTAAGCAGTACCTCCCCCATTACACTGCTGTGTTTAGCAGAGTTGTATCCTGCTGCTGGATTCTTTCCCCACTGCAGGGAAATGCACTGGGGAGTGGTTGAGGAAAGGCTCCAGAAGCTTCCCACTGCCATCTGTAGCTACACACCACAGTAGGTGTGTCTACACTGCAATTAAAATTGTGGCTGGCTGCTGCCAACTGTCTCAGGATAAGGGGCTGTTTAATTTTGAAGTAGACATTTGGACTGGGCTGAAGCCCAGTCTCTAGGACCCTGTGAGCACTATCACCTCTAAGCTGTGCGCATATGCGCACGCACATAGATATTAAACCCCACGCAGACGGCAAAACACTGCACGCACTCTGGCTTTTTTTTTTTTTTTTTTTGCTTTGGCAGCAGCACAGAAGAAATTTTTTGCGCACATGGCCTGTTGAAAATTAGAGGGAACATTGCCTGTGAGGTTAGAGGGTCCCAAAGCCCAGGCTTGGGGAGCCCTGAACCTCTACACTTCAATTAAACAGCCTCTGAGCCTGAGCCCAGCAAGCCTCAGTCAGCTGGCACAGGCCAGCGATGGGTTTTTAACTGCAGTGTAGGCATACCAAAGTAGACAGTTTGCTCTTCACTGCATCGTGTACGCTCCCCATAGCCTATATGCTGCTGCCAGGGGTGTGCAGTATAGACATAACCTTAGGGTGATTTAAGCACTCGGTAGTAAACAAAATAAGCCATAAATAAATCAGAGGACAAGGACAACCCACCTAATTCCCCTGCCAAGCTCATCTCTGCAGCTCTAGGGCCACCACTTTCCGACAAAGCGGGTATTCACCCCCGAAAGCTTATATTCCATTACGTCTGTTAGTCTATAAGGTGCCACAGGACTCTTTGCCACTTTTACAGATCCAGACTAACATGGCTTCCCCTCTGACACTTTCACAAGCGGCTACTGACTGGATGCCCAACTTGAGCCACTTTAAGCCTTTTTTTTTTTTTCCTCCCAGAGCTCCCAAAACTCCACTTGAAGATGATGGAGAGACAGGTGAGCAGCAGCCCTGTTCAACTTAAAATATCTTGAACCTGACTTTCAGACAAACCAAGGAACCCAAAGTCAGTGACGCACACACACACATATATAAACAAACTTCCTTGGACTGGGTGGGGAGGGAGCGAGGGGCTCCAGCCCAGGTTACCGTGAGCAGAAGGAGGGAGGCCGGGGGGGACTGACGGGCAGGGGCTCCAGCCCAGGCTACCCCGAGAGGAAGGAAGGGAGGGAGGGAAGAATAGAGGCGCCAGCCTGACTGGAAGGGGGACAGGGGAGGACCAGCCCCTCAGTCGGCGCTGACCTAGCCGCAAGGCCCGGCCTCTGGGAGTGGGAAGGGAACTAGTAGGACCTACATCGCCCGGCGCCGCGCCGCGCCGCTCCCCTCACGCGGAGGGCGGGGCAGCCCGCATCCGGCAGGAAGGGTTAGGAGTCGGGGCTACGCCATCGAGGCGTGTGCGCGGCGCCCAGTGAGGCGAGGCGGGGCAGCGGCTGGCGCGTGGGCTCGCGGAGCTGCGGCAGGGGTCGGAGCGGAGCGGAGCTGGGGCCGGGGGGTGCTAGGTGCAGCTGCTGGCCTATCTCTGCAGCCGGAAGGAAAGGAAGGAAGTAGCAGCAGCAGCAGCAGCAAGAGGAGGAGGCGGCGCCTCGGGATTAGCAGCCGGGCCAGGCGCCCTCTCTTCGCTCCTCTCCTCCCCCGCTCCGCTGCGAGCCGCCGCGGCCGGAGACCATGAGCCTGAACGAGCACTCGATGCAGGCACTGTCCTGGCGGAAGCTCTACCTGAGCCGGGCCAAGCTGAAAGCCTCCAGCCGCACCTCCGCATTGCTCTCGGGGTTCGCGATGGTGAGCGCTCCCCTCCTTCCCGCCTGCTGGGCAGGCGCCGGCCGCCGCGCTCTTCTGGGGGAGCGGGGGCAGGTTACAGGTAACCCGGGGGGCAGCAGTGCCGCTGGGTCGGCCCAGCGTACCGTACCCTGCAGGGCGGCCAGCTAACTCTTGGCTCTGGTGCCCCCAGTGGGTTTATATTCCCCTCTGTACCGTAAATACCGCCTGTG